>NC_137286.1:125862500-130862500 GCF_054371585.1 Giraffa tippelskirchi
CATTCAAATGAATTACAAAATTCTATGAAACATGAACTAATTTCCATTATATCCAGCATTATTTTCTATGTAGATGTAAATTGTCAGTGTGATAAATTGTGTTATGTATTCCCTGACCCCCTCTACTTCATTTCCTTGGAATAAGAATTCAATTTGAGTTCAAAATATTAGTGTATATATTGTTTCTCATAGTATCTTGCATAGACTGCGAGCATCAAAATAATCTAGAGAACTTGTTAAAAGTGAGAACTCTGTGGTATACATAAGATATTCTTAGATCAAAACACAACAAAATTCAAGAGCTCGGGATTTGTATTTTTTAACAATAATTTCAAGTGATTTCTAACACAGTAAAGTGTAAACATCACTCTACTGCATCAGAGTATTTATCTTTATTGATTCATGGACTATATTCTTAAATCCATTCTTACTTACGTTTTCACATAAAGAATTATCTCCTTATTAAATCTTGCCTTGTCATCCGAGTCACAAGATATCCTACACAGTCATTTGCAAGCAAATTCTAAACTGCTTATTACAAACTAATATCACCTATGCTTAAGAACACAGACTCTGGAACTCGATGCTTATGTTTCGATTTCTCCAATATCTGGCATGTGTCCTTAGGGAAATAAAAAGTTCTCTTGTGTAGCATCTTCCCTGTAAATGTTTGTAAAATTCAAACTTACTTTATTACGCTATTATTGAGATTACTAGAGTTAATGCAATGTGAAAGTTTTAGAATGATATGTGGCAAAAAGTTTTAGAATCACCTTCTGAGTGTTTGCTATTACTATTTAATCCACATTCATTTTGATTCTTAGTCATATTAGTATGTATTTTTTTAATTAAAAAAATACAGAGAAAATGTAAGGGAGGGAACAGAACACTTCAAACGAATTGAGTTGTTAAACTGGATGTCGAAGAGGCCTGGAGCAAAGTCTACAATTTAATGAAAGGATTTGATCATAGAATTCTACAGCAAACATGAATACAAAATATTTGTGATATGCTACTTATTAAAAGTAATGCTTCAGCAAAACAAACAAAAAAAGAGTTTAACGGGAATGCCTTGGAGATGAAAATCAGTGGTGAAAGATGTACCCAGTAAAAACTCTAATTTAATTTAGATAGTTGCGGATAATATGGCTATGAAATTTTAAAGGATTAAACAGAAACTCCTGGATATGTGAGGCAAAACAGTACACTTCTGACAGTGGGGAGTTGGAACTCTATGGGTACATGCTCACTCAGTCGTGTCCAATTTTTTGCGACCCTGTGGACTCGAGCCCGCCGGGATCTTCTGTCCAGGGGATTTTACAGGTAAGAATTCTGGAGTGGATTGCCATTCTCTTCTCCAGGGGATCTTCCCGAACCAAGGATTGAAGTCTCATCTCCTGAGTCTCCTGCATCGGCTGGCAGATTCTTTATCACTAGCACCACATGGGAAGCCCTAGATACTATAAGTTTAACAAAATGTAAGAGAACAGCCCAGGAAAATGAATTTGTTAGAGTTCCAGTTTTGTGAGATGGTAAGAGGTTGTGCATATGATTGCTCCCTCAATTAAGAAAAAATATTTAAAATATATTTTTATATATATTAGAAAAAACTATTACTGTAATACCATAAAAATGAGATAGAACTACTCTATCACTCCAGGAAACCAAAAACATAGGAAAAAAATTGATCAAAACAAGAAAAGTTTACCAGGAGAAAGTATAGCCTGTTTTTTCCATAATACTAATTTATTTTTTATTTATTTATATTTTACATTCTTTTTCATTGTGGTATAATTGATATGTAACACTGTATTAGTATCAGGTGTACAACATGATGATTTAATATTTGTATACATTGCAAAATGGACACCACCAAAAATATAGTTATAATACATTTCTAAATGTACTCTTTGAATCTCAAATGATAGAACAAGGTTTTCTAAGGTAATACCTTACAGTACTTTCTTTCTAAATTAAAGTATTGTTAACCCTTGAATAAGGTGGGGGTTAGAGGTGCCACACACTCTGAATGTCACACACTTGAAAATCCAGGCATCACTTCATAGAATGGACCTACATATCAAAACTTCTGCATCCACATTCAACCAGGGGCTAGATAGTGTGGTACTGCACCATATATTTGCTGAAAAAAAAAAATCTGTGTATAAGTAAACCTAAGCAACTCACAGACATATTGTTCAAAGGTCAATCATACTTACATAAACTAAATCATATAGAAGATAAATTCTCTCATGTGAATAATGGCCCTTAGATGAAATATTTTCTGTGAATTCTCTGTTGATTTGCTCTTTGCATAAATGTTTTGCTATTAAACATGCATCTGGAGCAGGGTTTTAGGCATTGTTTTAACATGGCTCCAGTCTCATGATATGGGACCCCAAATATGGAACATGTATATCATGAGTTGTCTCTCATTTTTACTTAGTTTCCTTGCCAATTTGGAAAGGATATGGTAGAATGTATGGTGGAATGTATGATGCACTCAGCTTCACTGTATATCTTTGAAAGGTGTAATCTTTGTGTCTAAATTGTTCAGTAAAATTCATAGAATCTAGCTCTGTGTTCACAGGGTAGGCATATAGTAGAAGTTTTTCTGAGTGAAGTAAAAACAGCTTTCCTAAAACTTTAATTAAAATTTCCCTAATAAACATCAAAATACATATGTAGGACATGTAATCAAATGATTAAACTGGAGCAACTCTGAATGAAATTCTTTCTTTATAAACCATGAGCTTTCTAAGTTTCTAATGTATGCTAGAAAATTATTTCCTAAATGGAAAACCTACCTTTACCTGTGAATTTAATTTAAATGGTCTTACGGTGTTTTGCATCCTTAGAATAAATTATTGCATAGAAAAACTTATACTAATTTAAAGTGAAGTGAAAACAGTTTCTTAAACTTTTCCCATAATGAAGTTTCCCTATTTTTAAAACTCCAGGGAACAATATTGTTAATAATTTTATTATATATTATTTATATTATGTTATGTTAATATAGCTAGATTAGACAAGTTACTTCTAAGTGCATGTTGTTATTTTTCAACCATATTAAATATTTTAAAGAAAATTTAATTCTCTTTTTGTTTATGTTAAGAAAATATATTTCATGGGATAATTCTATTTGCAACAGCTTCTTAGAGGCAAAATGACATTTTCATTGTAGCTGTTTTAGTGAGCAATTGATTTATTGTTATTGCCTGGCTACTGTATAGCATAATACTGCAGAATTTGTCAAATGTATGGGGATAAGATGGCTAGATTTTAGCAGATGTTTGCAGCTTACTTTTACAAGGCCAGAGAAAATTGTAACAGTATATTATAAAATCATAACCTCTAGTCTACTTTCATTGCCTAAGATTTTGAACAGGTCCTACAAGTTTCTTGTAAATTGTGGTCTAAAGTGAACCAGAGGGACTTTAATGTAGGTTACAGGACTTCTACATGAAAATATTTTTCCACTATGATACAGCAGCAGATGTAGCCCCTCATAAAGAAAAAGTTGCATCTAACACTTATAAAATTTACATAAAAATCTTATTCGGCATCTGCACATAAGAAATCTAAAATGAGAGTGTTCTATGTTTTCACAGTTTCCTTGAAATATATGGAACGATAAATATTATATCTATTTTTGTGAAAAAAATGTTTGGCAAAAGCCTGTTCTAACATAGTTCTCACTGTATGTTTTACACATCAGTGTTAGCCCTAAATGTCAATAATTATGCTTAGTTCAATTGTGATATGCATTCAAGAGAAATTACATATTTGTAATTATATTGAACTTGGTCCACTATACAGAATTTCACATTAAAATAGCAATGCATAAATATTAGAACCTGGCATGCTGTTGTAATATTAATTTCAATTTTGATTTTACTTGAACTCAGCTTTACTTAAAATAATTTGGTGACTAGAACATGTTGCCAACTTTTTAGCCTAAAATTTTCAAAAAAGTCAAGAAATTAGTAAAAATAATCAGAAGAATAACATATGACTTATACACTAAGCATATCATATTGTATGAAGACATTTATTTTTGCTACTTCAGGAAGTATTATTAAATTGGTCATAAAGGAATAAGAATATCAAGAAAAGCAGGAGACGTAAGCCACAAGTGGCGTTATATAAACAAACTAAGAGGATGGAAAGTGGATGGATAGGTGTTTAGATATTATCTTCAAACTGAAAGGTGAAATTTGGCTTTCTACTGCATGAGGGCACTTATTTTTCAGCACCATGGACAGATCCAGAAATGTCTAGAGACCATTTTTGACATTAGAGTAAGGTATGGGGCTAAAATCTTAAGAATACTAATCATCAAATAAGAGGAGGTTCGAGAGAGGCCAAAATGCCCTCCTCATATCAGAGATAGCACTTAACCAGATAGTTATTATAGAGCTCACCAAGAAATAAGTAGGAAATTTATTCTATGGGACAAAATTAAGGATCTTCAAGCATACAAGCATAGTAAAAGCAGGCAGAGGTCTTATACTGAAAACAAAGGCAATTAGAGAAACATTCAATAAGACCCTCAAGCTTGTTATGTAGGTTAGCTCTAAGACAAAAAGCACAGTGACACAATCCTTCTATCTTTTCACTCTGTAGAATAGGATATTCTTCTCTGAATATAATACATAGGCCCTCAGACAATATCTGTTATGATGTGTGGTGGCTATTCTCCTAAAATGGATACGTTTTTATCCAATTTTTCCCCTTAAAAATAGAAATACATAGAGATTCACAGCCCTCTTTAAAGTCTTATTCTCAATTATGAATACACAACTATGATTACAGAGGTTTGAGGAAAGACTTTTGTGTGAATGAGAGAAAGCAAAACCAAGAAACTTGAAAAAGCAACTTGGCAAACACAGGCAATAAAGAGAAATTGGAAGAAGACAAATCAATATGGTTAATATCTTCAGAAATATCAGAAAGTTTATTAAATCCATAAAATAAGCACACAATGCTTTAAAAATGGGACATTCCATAAAGAAGAAATATACTTGGAAGTAAAAAAAATATAATAACCATAGTAGAAAATTCATTTGAAGATAAACTTGAGGATTTTTTCAGTGAGTAGAATGAAAAGAGAGAGAAAGGAAAAAGAAGGAAGACAAATTTAGGCCATCAATCTATGTTCAGCACTTAAAGTTCTAGAAACAGAAAACTAGGAGAAGGGGAACAGAAGTTATCAGAAGATGGTGCAAGATGATTTCCCAAACTAAAGGGCAAGACATTTTCACATTCAAATAGTGAATTTGGTTTTCATGATATTTAGTAAAAATTTAGCCACATGAAGCACATCAATTAATAATTCCAGATCACTGAGGTTAATTAAATCACTCTACTTAAAATGTTATTTCTTGTTTTCTACATGGACCATAGCAGAATTGAAGGGTCCCCAACACTTCTTATCATCATGTCCTCAACAGTCTGGATCTTAACAGTGTAGGCTACCTGAAAAAGCAGACCCAAAAAGGAGGGTGTGTTTGGTGAGCTCTAGCCTAAGAAAGTGCCCAATGCTTCCTCATCCTGTCAACATTAACTCTTCTTCAACACTCACTTGAACTAAAAATCATTACAAAAATCCATTAGACACTCATTTTCTCTTCAGGACTTGTTGAAATTCTGTGCAAAAATTAGAGCTTGAATGTCAGATTAATGTATTGTTTTGTCCCTCTTACTATATATGTGCTGGAGAGGTGAACTAGGCTCTTGATTAACTTTTCATTATCACTTGTACATGACTGTTTTATCCTTCTCCTTGAAAAATCCAGCAAGTTTGAGGTGCACTTTATTGCTCCAGACTCTTCTTGAACTTCTACTTTCCTGGTTATTATTTTTAGGCAATTAAAGATTTTAACAGCTGGCTCACTGTTTTGTTTTGTTGTTCTGTAAGAGTCTTATTTTCATTTTTGATTTAAATATCTCTGTCCTCTACATGTTCAATTGCATTGCCTTCCACTCCATTTCAATCATCTATAGTTCTGGTCTTGTCATTGCTAATAACTGTTCCACTTCTAAAGCCTTGATTTCAGCACTGAACATCTGAGCTAAGAGAGGACCTCTGAAGGCTAATTTTAAACCTGCCTTCAATGATGTGAAGAGTTCTTTCCTGGAATTCAATATCTAATCTTTCAAAACTGTCAGTGAGATTGCTTAGGAATAACTTTGGAAAGATACCTAGAAGTTGAGTTGATTTGTAGCAACAAAGAAAAGGTGAATTTTTAAACTCTGGATATTTTTAGCATAGATTTTTATTTAGTTAAACATACAAAAAACTTTCCATCTAATGACTGCTTGTTTTCTAAGAAAACATCAAGTAAATATTCTGTGGCTAGGTGAAAGATAAGATCATCACTGTTGTTGCAAGTTGAGACAAAAAATAAATGGTGAAAAGATAAAGTATCTTATACTTGAATGAATTATATGACTCCATTAAGTTTAAAGATCTCCAAGAAAGAGCAATAGGATGTTTTAGTTTGTCACAATGGGATTTATTCATCATTTCTGCAAACCTTAATGGAGTTGTAGTTAAAGTATATAAATCTTGATGGAATTGTTTTGAGAGAAGAAAATCTGTTATACTGAGACCCCAAATGTATTCAGAAAGTTATTTCCATTTAGACTATCAAAATTTTGCAGCCTTCTTTGCATTATGGTTTGCATGCCTAAGTCTTGCATTTTGTGTTAATTTAATGTTAAATGCTATCCTGAAAATAAGTACTTAAAGCTTTATTTTGAATAGTGTTCAGGCTCATATTATAAGTTCATGAAAACAGAGGCTGTAAATTGAAACCCCATTTTCTTTTAACTACAGCAATCTGTATACTGTTTTAATGACAAATACCAGTGTAAAGCTTTACCAAGCATCAAAAATGTTCTAAACAAAAACACATCTTTGTATTATATATTTGGATTGATAGCCTGCAGAGCTAAGATAACAGGTTTCTGTCATTTAAGAAGTTGATATAAATGGCTCTGTAAGTGCCATATTATTTCTTTATTACTTGCTATGATATTGTGTGGGGACATTACTTATCAAATTGCAAGTTTCAGTGTGTTATCTCAGGTTAAAATGAAAGTATTAGTCAAAAGCTTATGTGGATTTTTATTGCCATGAATGACTTTTGACTTTACATCAGTGTAGAACAAAAATATCCATATTTTATCAAATCAACAAGCTAAAGCTAAGAAATGAAGATACAAGTTTTTCCTTCCATTAAACCTTTTAACTCAAAAAATAAAGGGGATAAAGTTATGAAAAATAATAGTAAATATTAAAATTTAACATAACAAAGTTTAAGCTAAATGATGATTTATCAGTATGGTGTATTATGTACTATTAGTTGTAGAAAAGAGTGACAACTTCTATTCCTACTTCTTTTAAGGAAGTATTATTTGATAGTTAATTTTATGGTTTTACTTTTCATCATTATTGGAAAACAACAAAAGACAGTTATCTTTTGAAAATTACGGCAAAATTTACTCAAGTCATTTAAATATGCTTTTATAAAACCTTCATTGCATAATGGGAATAGATATTACTGAATATAACTTTTGGCAAAATTTTTCTGAAGACTCATTGGGTTAATATTTGGAAATGGGTGTTCATGTTGGCTCAAAGAGCAATCATGGCTCTGAATAGAACTCTAACATGTTTTACACTCATGATAAAGCCAACAGCATATTTATCCATCTTCATAGTTAAGTGTAACATAAGAGTTGATGGGTGTGCCATATGCATGCATAAATGATGCTTTCATCACTTGCATCTGTTCATATTAATAATGATAATCCTTAAACAGTGATTTTCATCTTGAAGAGTGTTACAAACGCCAACTAATTAATTAATCCCTTAAGTGTTTAACTGCATATGGATAATTAAACTCACTCTTTACTGGCAATGCTTATGGAGCAAAAATTAAAAGGAAAGTCATATCAAGCTTGATTTTCTAACCAGCGGGTTGAAGATGCGACTTTCATATATGTGGGAAGAAGCATCTTTATAACCCCATTTCTGAATATACCTTTTGAAGAAAAGCACTTCCATAATACTGAGAAACACTATGTAATTATTGCTATTTTTGAGAATTACAAAGAACATTATTATATAAAAGCTTTGGGGATATAAACTATTTCTGTGAAACACAGAACATCAGAAAAGTATTGGTTTTTTAATGTGTTTTTCATAAGACCCAATTCATTTCTTAGAACGAGTCTAGTTTGGAAGGACTCTTGGAAATGATGTAGTTTGTTGTATTATATCTGTTAAGGAGGTAGAAGATTATTAGAATTATGTTCTTTTTTCTAACTTAGTTGCATGGTCTTCTATATTCAAAGGCCTTCTCAAGTGTTCATTCCTCAAAACAATTCAGTTCAGCTCAGTTCAGTCGTGTCCGACTCTTTGCAACCCCATGGACCACAGCTTGCCCAGGCCTCCCTGTCCATCGCCAACATCCGGAGTTTACTCAAACTCATGTCCTTTGAGTCAGTGATGCCATCCAACCATCTCATCTCCATTTCCCCTTCTCCTCCTGCTTTCAATCTTTCCGAGCAACAGGGTCTTTTCCAATGAGTCAGTTCTTCACATCAGGTGGCCAAAATATTGAAGTTTCCACTTCAGCATCAGTCCTTCCAATGAATATTCAGGACTGATCCCCTTTAGGATAGACTGGTTGGATCTCCTTGCCGCCCAAGGGACTCTCAAGAGTCTTCTCCAACACCACAGCTCAAAAGCATCAATTCTTTGGCGCTAAGCTTTCTTTATAGTCCAACTCTCACATCCATACATGACTACTGGAAAAAACATAGCCTTTACTAGATGGACCTTTGTTGGTAAAGTAATGTCTCTGCTTTTTAATATGCTGTCTAGGTTGGTCATAACTTTTCTCCCAAGGAGTAAGCGTCTTTTAATTTCATGGCTGCAGTCACGATCTGCAGTGATTTTGGAGCCCCCCAAAATAAAGTCTGTCACTTTTTCCATTGTTTCCCCATCTATTTGCCATGAAGTGATGGGACCGAATGCCATGATCTTTGTTTCCTGAATGTTGAGTTTTAAGCCAACTTTTTCACTCTCCTCTTTCACTTTCATCAAGCAGCTCTTGGTTCTTCTTTGCTTTCTGTCATAAGAGTGGTGTCATGTGCATATCTGAGGTTATTGATATTTCTCCCAGCAATCTTGACTCCAGCTTGTGTTTCATCCAGCCCAGCGTTTCTCATGATGTACTCTGCATATAAGTTAAATAAGCAGGGTGACAATATACAGCCTTGATGTACTCCTTTCCCAATTTGGAACCAGTCTGTTGTTTCATGTCCATTTTTAACTGTTGCTTCCTGTCCTGCATACAGATTTCTCAAGAGGCAGGTCAGGTGGTCTGGTATTCCCAACTCTTTAAGAATTTTCCACAGTTTGTTGTGATCCACACAGTCAAAGGCTTTGGCACAGTCGATAAAGCAGAAGTAGATGTTTTTCTGGAATTGTCTTGCTTTTCGATGATCCAATGCATGTTGGCAATTAGGAATGTTATTAAAACAGTTAAGAATACTCTTTCAGACAATATCAGGAAACTTTTATAAAGTCAGAACACAACAGATATTAACTTTCTACTGTCATTGACCTAACAATAAACATTCAGCACTAAACACTAAATGTTCTAAACAGTGTTTCTCAGTGAAGGCACTCTTGGCAAGTTAGTTGGAGTATTTCTTCATTGTGAGGGATTTTATCACACAATGTAGGTTTCATATTTTCTTCTTCATTTCTAATGTCTCTGTTGCTTTCACTCTTGAGTATATACTTCTAATTACTATTTTACAAATGTTAATATGCTTTGCGTCCTCAGTGTTTATCTGCTTCCAAAATTCATGTCGCAATCTCATGGCACTTTGTATAGTTGGGTGTGCACAATATTTTTTTTACATGGATTATTAAATAATTACTACACAGTATTTGGATTCTTTTTTCTGGAGAACTGAGGTTACTGCTACCATTTTCTCAAGAGCAATACCCAAAGGTGTATGCAGGTATGTACTGGGACTAGAAAACCTACTGCAAATTCAGGACTTATATTAGAAACTCTGTTTTCCTTAAGGTAATCAATATTGTAGGGGATGTATTTATCTTTTACTTGTCTAGGCTGGTAAATTAATCTTTACACATTATAAAATGGAAAACAAAACCTTCTATCTGACAAATGTACTTAGTAATAAAGATTTCACCCTATTTTACTCATTTTAAAGATATTAGCAATATCCATATTACCATGCAACTAAAGAGAGAGTCAATTACGGACATAAAGTGTAGTGGTACCACAATATGGGAACACAAGGAATGTTTTTAAACTAATTAGTGAAAGGATGTTCAAGATGGAAAAGCTATATTTCTTTAAGCAGGGGTTGGTACTTAAGGTGGGGTTGGTACTGTCCTCTATTAAATACAATTTTTCTTACCTTTTTCACATACTGACTCATTCTCTCCTACCAATTTTTGTTTGACATTAAGGACATTAAGGTATTGTGCTTGCTATTTATCTATGTATCTATGTATCAGCAGTAAAATCTCTAAAATTTTAGCTGTATATAAATAACTTCAGTGCTAAAGTAAGTTTATGATGAATAATTATATTATCAATGATCTTTTTGAAAATCTTCTTTTTGCTAGAATACATAACAAAAAAGAAATGACTATCACTCCATGAAAGTATATTGTATCATTGTTCTCTCTATAAGAACAGTATGTAAATTAACTTTATTAAATATTCAAAGTCACCAATAACCCAGAGATACTCTGAAAAGAAATTTTGAATGAAGTGATTAAAATGATTGGGGTCATGGCAACAGATCAACTGGATTGTTATTTTGAGAGCCAAGCCAGATTATAAAAATTGTGAAATATTGTTACTCTCATGATATGTAATTTTTGGAAAAGAATGAACAACACAGAAGGCCAGAGTTTCAAGGGCACCACTTATCTGTATTCTTTGAAATATATCATCTAAATTTTATGCTATTAGATCAATATGCTCTGTATGGCAACTCCAATATTTTGGAGACTAAGTACTTGGGGTTTGTTGATACGGAGCAAGAGATAAGGAATCTATTTTAAACCCTATTCAAATGGGACCTGGACATTTAAATATTGTTTAAGTAAAAACTTATTATCTACATAATGCAATTAGAACAAATTCATATTTTCTGAAGTAGAATATCATGACATAGCAATGTGATAAAGAATAATGGTAAAGCAGAAGAATTACAGCTGTTAGGCCCAGGAAGTGCCAGAAATTGTAGTCTTTTTCTGTCTTGTCTTTTATCCCTTCAGCGTTTTTTTTTTCCTTCTTAAATTGGGGTATAGTCTTACAATGTCGTGTTAGTTTCTGTTGTACAACAAAGTGAACCAACCATTCTGATGCAGCTCTTCAGTATTCTATTTTCTCATCACTAAACGGAGACTAATAATAATATAATAAATAATACATAATAAAATAATAAAATTCACATTGAATTGTGCAGATTAATTGCTGCTAAGTCACTTCAGTCGTGTCCAACTCTGTGCGACCCCATAGACGGCAGCCCACCAGGCTCCACCGTCCCTGGGATTCTCCAGGCAAGAACACTGGAGTAGGGTGCCACTGCCTTCTCCAGCAGATTAATTGAGATATGTGTAAATGCTTATAAAGAATAAAAGTATGCTGTGTCTAATTAAAATAAATTATTGTTAATAATTTGATTATGTATAATTATAAGTTGTATCTAGAGGGGCTTTTTGCTGTCCAATATATTTATTCTTTTCCACAAATCTGTAGATGAAAGAAATCCTGACATTGTAACTAATTCCTTTATGTTAAAGAAGTCACACATTAAAAATAAACGCTTGGAAATACAAGATATCAATTTATTCCCTAAAGCTTTGATGAAAAAGTTATATTTAAAATTTTCCCCTTTAGTGTATATTTTGTACTTGGAGTATAAATGATTAAAACACTTACAAGGGAAAGCAGTGCAAATTGCTAATATTTTCGAAAATATTGGCAACATACTATCACCGAGTAGGAAGCAGGAAACTAGATAGGACAAAAAATCATTAAAAGACAAATCTAAAATATTTCAAATTTTCCATAAGGAAAAATAGTGACTTTAAGACCCATACAATATATGTTGGAGATACAAGTGTCCGTGATCAAAGATTAAACAATTTTTTTTCTCCCTATACATTTTTCTCTTAATTATGAATCCTTAAAGGAAAAAAAAAGAAAGACAAATTTAGGAGGAGTAACTTGAATTTTGTAGTGCAAATGAATTTGATCAAGGTAATACCCTCTCATATGTGAAACATTCCTTAACATGGGAAAAGGGTTTACTTAAATAGCACATTCACTTACTATTTTGGACATATATTTTGTAATTAAACATGCATACAATACTAGTGGCTTAGACGTTAAAAAATCTGGCAGCAATTCAGGGGACTTGGGTTCAATTCCTGGGTCAGGAAGATCCCCTGGAGAAGGAGATAGCAACCAACTCCAGTATTCTTGCCTGGAGAATCCCATGGACAGAGACACCTGGCAGGCTACAGCCCATGGGATCTCAGAGAGTTGGAGACAACCGAGCAACTAACACACACAGTACTTAATACAAGGCCATCTGGATTATAGAACTTCAAAACTGATAAACTTTTTATAGCAGTATGTATACATTCCAGGTTCTGCTAAACTTGATACTGAATAAATAAATGCAGTATATTAGAAATTTAGCACAATAAAAATCATAACATCAATCACATATGTACTGTCACTTCTCTAGACTATATGTTATGAAATAAAATTATAAAGACCTATAAAAGGAGTTTTTGAACTAAAGAAAAGATTAGAGATTTCTTATAATACCCAAACCAAATGAACTGGAAATGGTATTACATTTCATTTTAACATAAAGTGTAGTTAAAATTGTCATCATTATCTAATAAAACATAAACTGTTAGCTATCAGGAATGTTTAAATTATGTGATATGTAAATCAAACGGTCCATAGGAGCTTTCTTTTCTGCTTGTTCTTTAGGAAATTACAATCTTAGGAAAAAGAAAATCTTTCTCAATTTGAATTGCTTTTAGATTCCTACCATTTTGCTAACTACTGAACCTTGTCCCTCTCTCTGACATTTTGTCAGTTTCACTGAGGTAGCAGTTGCATATATTAAGGGAAATCCAGTTCTGAAAGTCTAATCTGATAAAAAAATTTACATAACTGTTGATTGCAAATCAAGTCTCTGAGAAGGAGGTAGAATGGCAAACGAAGCAGCTGAAAACTTTTCTCAGGCCTTCCTTTTTAAAATAATTCCTTAACACAGGAAACAGTAAATAGCAATCACCTCCTTGAACATACCTAATAACACATAATTCATTAGTTTCATTATTAAACTGTTGAATTATGACTTTTCTCTGGGATCAACCACTTCATACTTCAATCTGGAAAAAGCCACACCCAAAAAATGCCAATTAAACCTGTTGGCACAGATTTCTATTTAATTTTTGCCAAAGCAACTAGAATCCTTAGATACACATTTTAAAAGAGTACAGTTAAATTTAGAACAGATTTTATATTGTTAAACTCTTTAATATTGCTTATGCAAAATAATGCTGAACAAAGAACTCCATTGTAATTTATCTAATTTAATAATGTATGTGATCATCTAGCATAGTAAAGGAAAACAGAAACATGGGTAATTAAAAAGTCCCACATTTCTTTGTTTGATGCTTTCTTTCTTTCCTAATTTGCATGGATTAGTTGTCAAAATAGATTGACCAGGAGAGAAACAGGGTTTTATGGAATGCTCATTCCATATTTTGAAAATTTCCCTGCTAAAATAAATTTGAGAGTGAGTCAGGGCCTTCAGACTAATATGACATCCCACTTTTTCTTCTTTGATTTGCCAAATAAGAGAGACTAGCCTTACCTCTGCATAAGTGCTAACCTCAAAGGAAAAGTATCAATAGAAACAGAGCACAAGGGGAATTGAATAGGCCCTCAGAAGGCAAGTACTTCCTAACGTTTATCTACCTAGACAGGATACTAAAAAGACAAATGTCCATATAGCCAAAGTGATGGTTTTTCCAGTAGTCATGTATGGATGTAACAGCTGGACTGAGTGCAGAAAAATTGATTCTTTCGAATTATGATGTTGGAGAAGACTTTTGAGAGTCCCTTGGATGGCAAGGAGATCCCACCAGTCCATCCTAAAGGAAATCAACCCTGAATATTCATTGGAAGGACTGACGCTGAAGCTGAAGCTCCAATACCTTGGTCAACAGGTGTAAAGAGCCAACTCATTGGAAAAGGCCCTGATGTTGGGAAAGATTGCAGACAAAAGGAGAAGGGGGCAGTGGAGGAAGAGATGGTTAGATAGCATCACTGACTCAATGGACATGAATCTGAGCAAACTCCAGGACATACTGTAGGATGGGGAGCCTGGCAGGCCGTAGTTCAGGGGGTCACAAAAAGTCAGACAGGACTTAGTGACTGAACAACAACCACCACCATATTTGAGGCAGAGAAGACCAACATAGCCAGTGAGTATGAGTGATGACTGTTTACCATTTCCAGACTCAGTATTTTTGCTTCCAAATGAAGTGAGAGTACTGCCCAATAGATGCTGAATCCAGAGAGTACATTGGCAACCGCATTCAAGGAATGGAGTACTGATTTGTGCTACAACATGGGAGAAGCTTGTAAACATATTAAGCTAAAGAAGCCAGACAGAAAGTATTGTATGATTCCATTTCCATGAAATGTCTAGTAGAGCAAATTTGAATCTATAGCGACAGAAAGTAGATTAGATGTTGCCAGATTCTTTGAGAGGAGAAATGGGCAATGATTGCTAATGGATATGGATTTTTTGGCCAGGAAGGGGGTGATAAAAATATCCTAGAATTAGATATGGAGATAACTGCATAACCACTGAGTACAGGTGGCTCTGTGGTAAAGAATCTACCTGTCATTACAGGTCACTCAAGAGACTTCGGCTCAATCCCTGGGTCTGGAAGATCCCCTAGAGGAGGAAATGGCAACCCACTGCAGTATTTTTGCCTGAAAAATTTCAGAGGAGCCTGGTGGTCTACCGTCTGTGGGGTCACCAAGAGTCAGACATGGCTGAGCACACAAGCATGAAAACTGTACAATCTTGTGGCTCTTCTAAGAAACAATTAAATTGCACACTTCAAAATGGCAAATTGCCCTTGTCTATGAAGAGGAAACTACCAACAAATACACAAAAATGGTTAGTTCAGTATATTTGTCATGGTAAGCAGCTGATAATGATAAAAATGAACAAAGAGGCATGTTTGCCTATATTCTAATAAAGCAAAAACGAAATTGTTAATGTGCTTTGTTAACCAGCTTTTGGTTTGTAATTCACATGTATTGTCTTGTTAATCATATCAAGTTTTTGGTAGACATTATTAATTTCCTCATTCTACAGAAGATGAAACTAAAGCATGGGAGAAAATGACTTCAATCAACTTCAATGACTTCAATCAACAAAAGTCACCTCAATCAATTTCCACAGTTTGGAACATGAAGTCCTATTAAGTAGAATGAATGGGTTCTGCATTTATTGTAATGCAAAGATGTCCAGGCTAATATACATGGAAGCAACAGCATGTTGTAATTAAAATCATGGGTTCTGGAGCCACAGAGTCTTAGTTTTATATCCCAGCTCTAAAATGTACTAGCTTAATCACTGGCAAAGTTTTAGTTTCTCTGTACCTTGGTTTCCTTCTTAGTAAATGAAATGGAGACAATAATACCTAAACCATAGGTTTATTTTGATCATTAAATGAAATAGTTCATATAAAGTACTAGCACTAATAGGAACATAGTAGAAACTATGTGATGGCTAGTTTTATGGGTCAACTTGGCTACGCAATGGTACCCAGACATTTGGTCAAATGTTATCCTAAATATTTCTATGAAGGTACTTTTTAGATGAGATTAACATTTAAATCTGTAGACTTTGAGTTAAGCAGATTACCAGACTGTTTTCCATCAAGTGGGTAAGCTTTATCTCATCAATTGAAGACCTTAATAGGAGGAAGGTTGACTTCCCTGGAGAAAGAATTTTGCCAGCAGACTGTCTTCAGACTCAACTGCAACTCCTCCCTGGGTCTCCAGCTGGTCGGCCAACCTCGCCAACCTCTACAGTAATGGGAGTCCTTAAAATAAACCTCTTGCTATCTTTCTCCACACACACACACACACACACACACATACTCCTTCTTGGTGTGTTTCTCTAGAAAATCCAGAATATTACACTTTAAAAAAGTTTACTCTTAATTTATTAAAAAGAAAAAGGAAAAATGGCAAAAAATAAGTCTTATAATCCCATTTTTGTGAAAAAAGAAGTTTTTGCTTATATACACACCTGTTTCTTACACATAGAGAAAAAGGTAGACAGATGCATGTGGGATTGCATGATGAAGAAAGAGCTTCAGACTTTCCATTTTGTACATATTTGTGTGGCCTAGTTTGATTCAAAAGGGTAAGGTTCTTGCAGTTTGAAAGGTTTAAATAATTAAATTTTTAAGAAAAGATTTAAAGACCAACCACACAAACACCAGCAATCACAAACAAAGCATATGGGAAGAATTTTATTATATGAATTTAGAGGCTAAGTTATCTGGGCTGGGACATAAATGACAGTGAAGTCTTAGCAAGAGGAAGAACAAAGCTGTCTGAACAAGGTCTGAACAGGAACATGAAAAAAATAGAATTGGTGAAAAAAATTTGGTCTAATATTGAAATTATCGGTGTTTATCTGAGATCTCTCTTTGATTTTATAGTATCATTCAATTTTCCAAATAATTTATGAAATACATTTTCCAAATAATTTATGAAAGTTCCTTGTAGATTCTTAGTGTATGCAACAATGTCTAAACTGAAACTGACAGTCGGCTTGCCTATTTGAACTGTCTGTATGAGAAAATGCAACATACTAAGTCAAATTTCTTCAGCTAATGTTTTGATTATCAGATGAACTGACATATAACATTTATGTTCCTGAAACTTGCCCAAACTCTCTAAATGTCACACTAATAAACTGCATGATATTTCTAAGGAATAAAACAATTTCTCCTCTTAGCTTTTGAAGGTCTATGATTTTTTGCTTTAGCCCATATCCGAAAACTAATTCCTTGTGAAAAACTCTTGCTAAAAGTCATACAGCAAATTGATAGCAAAGCCACAAATAGAACCTAGTAATTCTTATTTTCAGGTCCAGACTTTAATCATTGAACCAGACGAGTTGCCACTTCCTCTGACTGATAACCCTTAGCATTTAATCCTTCTTCCAAGATCCCCATTTATAGAGGTGACATAATTCAAAATTTCTGCATGGTTCACATGACAGACAAAGGCATGTGTGGGATTAATTTGCTGAGGATGACAAAAATTACAAAACTGAAATGGTTTGGGAGAATAAGTGCAAAATATGCTTGGTATTTTATAATGGAAAACTGCCAAGAAAATGACAAAGATGTGCGGTGTGTCATTGCAATAATCCTGCGGCTTCATTTGCTCGATCAAATGCACACAGTGGTTGGAAAATAGATGGCAAGAAATTATTTACTGGAGATGCTGATGCAGAGAGATGTATTCAAACTTGAGAACACATTACTGTCAGCTGGAGGGCCACTGTCCTCAAACCTGCAAGGGCTGAACATTCTATATCCTTAAATTAGTATCCTAAGCTTTATGAAATAGCAGAGAGAAGTATAATAGCCAGAGAAACACAATGCTCGGCCGCCACCATGGATTCCAGGGTGCTGTGTTCATCCTAAGAGACCAGGTGCAGCTGCTTCTTCCTAAACTGAAGTTAGGAATAGCTGTTTCTTCATATCCACAGGCCAAGGGCTTGAAATCATTATTTCTTTCCCATAAACTTAACAAGGAGAACAGCAGAAAATGTTTTCAAGGAGCAATATTTTCAAAGGTGAGTGATGCTTCCTTGTTCGTTACAGAGGTGAGAAAAGATACAAGCAGTTTTCTTCATCTTTCCTTCTGTTATTTTTCTTCTGCATTTGCCCATCTCGTTTAATAGCTCAGAAAGTTAGAACATTCTCCTGAATATTCACAGTAAAGCAACCATATCTGATTAAATCTCTGATGAAATTGGAAGAGATCCAATATCAAATCTAGATTAAATTGCATCTTACTTTTTAGATATCATTTCATAATATTGTGCATATGTATAGTTATATATCTGGAGTAGGAAATGACAACCCACTCCACTATTCTTTTCTGGGAAATCCAATGGACAGAGGAGCCTGGCAGGCTAGAATCCATGGGATCACAAAGAGTTGGACATGACTTGAGCACACAGTTATGTATATGTGTTTTCCATTTTATTCTACTATGATCTTGTTCAGAAGATGAAATGTATATAAGGAGATACAGTGGCAGTCCCATAAGTACAGAGATATATCATAGGAATTTGAAATAGCCTATCTGAATACATACCTTGTGAGGGAAGATTGTTGTGTCATGGTTGTACTGGTTGTGTAAAAGGACTCTGGAATTGGTCTTTGCAAAGTCTGCCTTGTGAAAGAGATGCTGCTTACCTGGTATGCCTCAAGTGGGCAGAAGAATTGTGTCTGTAGCGAAATCCATACTGTTCATAGTCATTGTTAATAATATCTGAAGGGTTTTTTATCACAAAGACCTTGTAAACTTTCAATATGGCTTAAATTCTATGGAGTTATTTACATATATACTGATATATAATTTAAATTCAGTTCAGTCACTTAGTCATGTTCAACTCTCTGTGACCCCATGGACTGCAGAACACCACACTTCCCTGTCCATCACCAACTCCCAGAGCTTGCTCAAACTCATGTCCATTGAGTTGGTGATGCCATCCAACCATCTCACCCTCTGTCGTCCCCTACTCCTCCCGCCTTCAATTTTTCCCAGCATCAGGGTCTTTTCAAATAAGTCAGTTCTTCACATCAGGTGGCCAAAGTATTGGAGTTTCAGCTTCAGCATCAGTCCTTCCAATGAATATTCAGGACTGATTTCCTTTAGGATAGACTGGCTGGATCTCCTTGCAGTCCAGGGGACTCTCAAGCGTCTTCTCCAACACCACAGTTCAAAAGCATCACTTCTTCAGTGCTCAGTTTTCTTTATGGTCCAACTCTCACATCCATACATGACTACTGGAAAAACCATAGCTTTGACTAGATGGACCTTTGTCAGCAAAGTAATGTCTATGCTGTTACTGTGCTAAGTATGTCATAGCTTTTCTTCCAAAGAGCGAGTGTCTTTTAATTTTGTGGCTGAAGTCATAATCTGAAGCAGTTTTGAAGCCCAAGAAAATAAATTCTGTCACTGTTTCCTTTGTTTCCCCATCTATTTGCATCTAATGATGGGACCGGATGCCATGATCTTAGTTTTTTGAATGTTGAATTAATTTAAATAGTTTTAATAGTTTAATAGTTAAAGAGTTTAAAACTTATTTAAATTATTTAAATAGTTTTTTATTCAAATAATCTGTAAGCTTCTACACAATGAATTCTTGAATCTTTTACCCAATTATATCTTATCTTTAGAAAAATTCTCTGAGACAATTTCCAATCATTTTGTTATTTTGCACCATGCCTCTACACCATATATTGTGGAGATGTCACACTATTTCAAAACATGACTGTTACTGCACTTAACTGGCCATGTTTCTGTTTTCTGTTTGTCATTTGTTTTTATTTTCTTTTATTCTTTGAATACCGTATCCCAGGTTCCACTGTCAGTACTTTATATATGACATTTAACAAGACCTTGTTTTCAGATACCTTATCCTTTACAGCTTGGAGGGAGAGATCAAAAGTTCTATTTTGGATAAAATCTATTTTTGACACCACTACATATTAAAGTTTTGAAGAGAGGCAGACAGTTTGATAAATGAGTTTCTAGTTCAGGGAAATGGTTAGATCTGCACAATAAACATCAGAATCAAGCTTTGGAGCTCAGAAATTTATAGGTAGGGAAGAAAAGGAACTAGCAAAGGGGATGGCATTGAGAGAAAGGAATGTAATGGGGCCCCATAGGCCAAGTAAAGTAAATTATAGGAAGAAAGAAGTGATGAGTATGTATGTTGCTGTTTAGTCACTCAGTTGTGTCTGACCCTTGTGACCCCAAGGACTGTAGCCTGCCAGGCTCTTCTGCCATGGGATTCTCCAGGCAAGAATAATGAAGAGAGTTGCCATTTCCTTCTCCAGGGATGCATAAGTATAAACAGTGCCAAATACAGTTGAAAGTCCAGTAAGTGGAGGGCTTAGAATTAGTCACCAGATCTGGCTTAGTGAAGTTGCTATGAACCTGATAACAGTGTCAATGGAGGAGTAAGGATAGAAGCCTAATTGTTGTGAACAGAATAATGAAAAGTGCAAGGAAGTGGAGAAAGAATTCTTTGATTCAGCTTTGCAATAAAGGGAAGAGAAAAATGAAGAGAAAATTGCTCAAAATCTACATAAGGTCAAGACTTTTGCTATTTTCTAAAAATAATTGGATGCTATAATAAAGAACTACTAACAAACATTAAAATGAAAATTATAAATATCCTTTTATTAGGGAGCTTTGTATGTTTGCAAGATTATTTGTCACACTCACATTAAAGTCATATAATGAGAGATGATTATTTTGATAGATCTGAACTTAGAGTTTTGCTTTTGTTGGTCATCTATAATTTTTGGTTACCTTCAATTGGTGGACAATGTAAGAAATGAAGAAAAGCAACTAGTTATGAAAGATTGAACAACACATTTAAAATCTAATTTTGTTTTTATCATAAATCATTCAAATACATATAATTTGTTTATGTATTTGCTCTAATTTAATATCAATCTAATATTAATCTATATAATATAATATATAATATATAATGTCAATATAATATTAATCTAATTTAATATCTAATTTTAATTCTTTAAAGTGTTATGAATTTCTATCATCTATATGCCTGTTACGTATACAGTAAAGTGTGTTTTATTGTATTTTCACAGTTTTCTGTTCGGAATAAAAAAATCATCAACAAATCAGTAAGAGACTGTGACCTTAAAGATGTTATTAGGTAGGTTAAGAGAAAACTGCAGTGAAATGTATGCATATTTATTTCATTTAACATATTACAATTGTGTTGTTAGTGTTTTCAAATTGACAAATACATTAAACTTTTCACAACTTTGTCTGCATCAGTTCAGTTCAGTTACACAGTTGTGTCCAACTCTTTGCCACCACAATGACTGCAGCATGCCAGGCTTCCCTGTCTATCACAAACTCCTGGAGCTTACTCAAACTCATGTCCATTGAGTCGATGATGCCATCTAACCATCTCATCCTCTATTGCCCCCTTCTCCTCTTGCCCTTAATCTTGCCCACCATCAGAGGCTTTTCCAATGAGTCAGTTCTTCCCATCAGGTGGCCAAATATTGGAGTTTCAGCTTCAACATCAGTCCTTCCAATGAACACTCAGGACTGATTTCCTTTAGGATAGACTGGTTGGATCTCCTTGTAGTCCAGGGTACTCTCAAGTGTCTTCTCCAACACCACAGTTCAAAAGCATCAATTCTTTAGCACTCAGCTTTCTTTATAGTCCAACTCTTACATCCATACATGACTCTTGGAAAAATCATAGCTTTGACTAGATGGACCTTTGTTGGCAAAGTAATGTCTCTGCTTTTTAATATGCTGTCTAGGTTGGTCATAACTTTGTCTGCATAAGAATGTAATTTTATCTACTATGCAAATTTTTGTTGATTCTTTACAACCCTATGGACTGTAGCCCACTAGGCTCCTCTCTCCATGGAATTCTCCAGGATACTGGAGTGGTGTTGCCATTTCCTTCTCCAGGGGATCTCAACCCACCGATTGAATCCAGGTCTCCTGCATTGCAGGCAGATTCCTTACTGTCTGAGCTACCTAAGAAGCGGATCGATGGGCATGAGTTTCAGCAAACTCTGGGAGATAGTAAATAACAGGAAGCCTGCTCTACGGGGTTCCAAAGAGTTGGACATGACTAAGTGACGGAACAACAACAACAAATCAGTGGAATACCTCATTAATAATATATTTTCCTCATAAAATAGTGAGGTTTAGACTCTAAATCTTTATCATCACACTATTTTCAGTCCAGCAGAACAATGAGGGTACATGTGCTGGTTTCCTTATGATGGTAATAACATTGACATTGTATCTTTCAGATGGACCTTCAGCTTTCTTTGAGAGGCTCATTCCTGAAGCATTTTTCCTACCAAGTTAATTAATTTTTATAGACTTCCACACAGTATTTCAAAGAGGAGCATTAAGTTATATGAATAAAATCTGTCTCTGTGTATTTTCTCAGTGATTTCTGGTATATCTGAAACTCACCATGCAAGAGAGATTTTTCATGACACTCATCCTTAGAAGACTTTCCCCTGGATGCTTCCAGTGATGTTACAATGGGATGAGGAAAGCATAGTTTCTGGACTAGCAGCATCACTGTCATCTAGGAATTTTTTAGAGACAAAAATTCTCAAATCCCATCCCAGATCCAATGAATCAGAAATTCTAGGAAGAGGTCCAGGAATTTGTGGTTTAACAAGCCTTTGAGGTCATCCTGATATTTGCTGATCTTTGAGATCTTTTGCAAAAGGGGAAACTATAGTAAAATCATTTTTTTTTTTTTGGTTTCATTTAAAGTTGTTTTCAGAAAGATGAACATCATTAACATTTCCACTCTACATGAAATTTTTTATAGCTTATCTCAGCTGAGAAATTGTTTCTAAGTTCTGTAAAGGTTAAAGGAATAAATGTACTCCTTCTTTTGCCTTTAGTAAATTCAAAATTTAATATCTTATATCATTTTACTGTTGTTTTGTGCTTGGTAAATTTAGGCATACTCAGTACATTTATTTTTTTCTTATTACCACATCTTTATATTGCAGACAGATTTTACTTTCACTTTATTGCTATAATTACTAAAATAATTACAATCTGCGATTGTCACAGTGAAATTTGATATCATATGTGATTTTTATCTTTTACTCAACTGTTTTCAGTGTGCAACACTGGATACTGGAGACTAGGAATCCAGACTTAAATCTTAATTAAAGACTCTCTGACCTTCCTTCTTGCAGGTTTATACACTAATCTTGGAAGCAGAAAGAGTTCAAGAGGTAGAGTGCAAAGCCATGTTTGTCTTCATTTGAGTACATGTCTCTTAACCTGTGTCCTAATTTTAATCTGAAAATATAGGGAGATAAAAAGGGTCTGGTCTGATATGTATGTAATGGAAAGTAAGAAAAAAAAAAAACCTGAAAGAGGTACCATTTTTTGCAATGACAGAAGCTCATCTAATAACATAAAGAAGGATCCTGAAATGGTAGTTTAGCACTGTTATAGGGAGTCCTTCCAAAGTCCAGCCCTTACTCACACCTGTGTTTAGGGTGAGAAAGAAGCCTTGGTGGTAGGAGAACCCAGAACTTTGTGAAGGTGAAGAAGCCTAATGTACTAGTCAAGAAATAACACAAAATAAAAGTTCACTAAAGGGAATTTGAGTGCAATACTGGGTGCCTCTTCCTGTTTACAGTGATATAACCGGAAAAATAATCTTTGAACAGTTGTCCAGCTATGACTTGACAAATAGTCCCTATATTAAATATATTATCCTCTCCTATGATATTGCGAGCAGAAAGAAGAAAGTAAAAAAGTTGACTTAAAACTCAATATTCAAAAAATTAAGATCATGGCATCTGGCCCCATCACTTCATGGCACATAGATGGAGAAACAATGGAAACAGTGACAGACTTTATTTTCTTGGGATCTAAAATCACTGCGGATGATGACTACAGCCATGAAATTAAAAGAAACTTGCTCCTTGGAAGAAAAGCTATAACTTGCTTAGACAGCATATGAAAAAGCAGAGACATTGCTGACAAAGATCTGTATAGTTATACCTATGGTTTTTCCATTAGTCATGTACAGATATGAGAGTTGGACCATAAAGAAAACTGTTGAGAATCCTTGGATTGCAAGGAGATTAAACCAGTCATTCTCAGTAGAAATCAACACTGAATATTCATTGGAAGGACAGATGGTAAAGCTGAAGCTCCAATACTTTGGCCACCTGATGGAAGAGCTGACTAATTGGTAAAGACCCTGTGGCTGGAAAAGATTGAAGGCAGGAGAAGGGGATGACAGAGGACGAGATGGCTGGATGGCATCACTAACTCAATGCACATGAGTTTGAGCAAACTCCAGGAGATGGTGAAGGACAGGGAAGCCTGGCCTGCTGCAGTCCATGGGGTGGCAAAAAGTCAGACACGACTGAACGACTAAACATCAACAATCTATAATATTCATTACTATTTTTATAATCTGCCTCTTCTCCTTGTTTTCCCTTTTCTCACCAAAAGCATAATAATATCTCCATTCAACTTTTACCTCTATCTTTCATCTTATCTATTTAGTGGGGAAGTTATGTGAAGCTGGGCTGACCACCTTGCATGTGTGGGGCTAGTGTAATGCCACAGTGCCTGCTGTCTACAACCATGTTTAAGAGACAAGAATGTTTCAAGGTGAGTGTTAAGAACCAAATGTAGAGCAGATTTTTTTTTTTTTTAAATCGAGGCAGATTTGAAGAAGATATGAGAATCAAAGTAAGTAACTGAGGACTTCAAAGGTTAGAGAACACAAGATCAAGTACTGTGAGACTGGAAAACACGGGTAGAAATGTAGTCTGTGTAAATAACAGAAACAATGTGTTTGGTGTATCTATTAAAGATTTCTTTCAAATAGCAACATTAAAGATGACCTTACAGATGGAAAAATCATTTAGAACTTATAATTAACAGTTTGTTAACTTTTAAAATCAAGCTCCTTTGTGTATAATTATTCTATAAGAATTTTTATAATATTACTCACTCACAATTCTTAACCTTATATGTCTAGTCATACACAGTTAATCCACTAATACTGTTAAGTGAGGATGTATCAATATCATATAGAGACTATTGTAGAAAGTTTACCTGTCTGAAAACTAGGTCATATATTCTAAACAGTATCTAATGTTTAATGTAAATGTAGTAGGAATTATTTGAATATACAATATATATCTTTGCTGTGTCTTATAACCATCATAAGTTACAGAGGCATGAGATGAAATCATTATGTTTAGTGTACTTCTAATGGATTTAAACGACTGAAGATATGTGCCTCCTGGAAGACATAGCATTGCGTTGTTGATTTGCATACTTTCTCCTTGTTGCTGAGTGCATTAACATGCATGCTATTCCTTTTCTCTCTACACTGTGTGATTTGGTGCCAAATGAAATGTACTTCATAAAATGAATGATGATGAAAACATACCTACCAAGGATGAACAGTGTCACTGAGTATCTATATGTATGCACAGATTTTATTGTGTTTATATTGTATGTCAAGAAACAGTTATGTCAGATGCTTAACTGTAATTTCAAATAACAAAGCCACATATCCATGAGTCAGATAAGGGTGACCAAGAATCCCATTAACTAATCTATTCTACTAGCTAGTTATCATTAACCTGATAGCTTGAAGAATGCTGACAAGCCTTAATGACAAGCAGTTGTCATAGAGATCAACTCAATGAACCAATTTATTTTAAGCTATAGACAAACTACTGATTTCACAGTCTACCTCATTGAATTCACCTCTGTAAAATAAGAAGCTGTCCGATGTCATACAATTAAGTAGATGTATATGAAGTCACAGAGAAAAAATTAATAATAACAGGTAAGGTGGGTCATAAATCTGAAATGAAGTAGAAATATCTTTATATTTTCCTACACGACAGCAAAATAATCCGAAATATGCCAAAATGTTTATCACTCACTACCATATTGCAACCACACTATTTTTCAAATGCATCCTTTCAGGGTATATTCCACATATAACCATATTTCATCTCTAACTTCTCGCTTCACATTACTCCAATCTAGCCAAAGTCTCCTCATTTGGCTTGTTATTTTCAAGGTCAAAATCTCTACTTTTTCAAATTCACTGGACACTTTATTCATCTTACTCAGGTTCTAAACAATACCTGACACAGATGATCACTCTCCTAATACTCCATGTATTCATATACACATATATTTATGGATATATACATATGCATAATATTCACATTTAATGAAATGCACACAGATTTATTTAGTTATTAAAGAGTATGGCATAACTATTAATACACTAATGTTCTTAAATATTTATTAAATGTCCACATTGTTCAAGTTAAATAGTCATACATTTTTACTAAAAGATATGTATTTTTTATAAACTTATTTTCTGAAGAAGTTTATATTAAATAGTGTTCCAACATGAAGAAAAACAGGAAAGTTGCTTTAGTTTCATTTAGTCTGAATGTGGATATACAGATACATATGTGGTAAAGTGATATAGCGTAGTTACTAATTTTCTGTTTTCATGAAGTTTGTATATGTTTGATGATATAAAATTCTTTCAAAAGTTCCAGAAAATCATTCTGTATGAAAGAACCTGAAATTCAAAATGTGAAGAGGAGATCTCAAAATTCTAGTCCCATTAAACCCCATTCATGATTTCTAATTATTCTTGGATTCTAAAATCCAGAAAAATTTCAGATATTGTTTCAGAATATTTTCTTCAAAGAGGGAGAGAACAATACTATGTGCTGTTTTCAATTAAATGCAAATTACTTTTTTCCTTCATTTTTCCTCAAACTCATGATCAGAATTCTCTTTTGTATTTTCTATCATCAGTGCTATGAATCCTAAGAAGAGCCAAATTTCTCTCTTTGGGTCCATTGACCATCACTCTTGTCAGGATCTGTAGCAATTTCTCAGTATGATTCCTTTCCCTGGAATGTCTCAAGTCTCTTTAATTAAGTAATAAAAAGCTAATATATAGGACTTTTAACTCAAGTATCATCTTTATCCTATCTTATTCCCTTTTAATCCATTTTCTTACTCCAAATGACATTTATAATTCACTTCTATTTATTGTATGAAGGCAGTAATTAGTATATTATCATAAGACTCAACTGAAATAAACACAAATTATTTATAGCAGGTTAGTATTTGCTTAGGCGCCTTTAGTCAGAAATGTAAGTCCCAGTCCCATTTTAGTTACCATTTATCTGCATAAATGTTCCTGAACTATTTAAACTCTGACTTTAATTTCTTGATATTCCAAACAAAATTACATATCCAAGATTGCTCTCATTTCTAATAGTTGTTGAACTAATTAATGATTTCTAGGCTATGAAAAGAATCTGGTATCCTATTCCATTTTGAGATATTTGTAATGATTAACAGAATCTCAAAAATCATGTACTGCATTTCAAACATATGTTCCCCTTGAAAACAATTAGTGTGTTTGTCCGTTATTGAAAATCTTTAAGGATATCAATGACTGAAGCAAAAGGACTTGTTTTATATATGAATCAGAATTCTGAGGAAAATCCCATCTGTGCTTTGTAAGTTAGTTTGGGATTTGTGTTGTTGTTTTCACGAGGAAGCATCAACATAAGTAGTTCAGAATACATAAATAATGTTCCCCCTTCCTAAGCTACTGCCCAAATGATCTAAAGCCAGGATATGTGTGTGTGTGTTTCTTTTTGAAATAGCTAATGGAT
This sequence comes from Giraffa tippelskirchi, assembly GCF_054371585.1. Lineage (NCBI taxonomy): Eukaryota > Metazoa > Chordata > Mammalia > Artiodactyla > Giraffidae > Giraffa > Giraffa tippelskirchi. The sequence continues at coordinate 125,890,192 of NC_137286.1, forward strand.
TTCATGCTTATGTTAAGAAACTGCTTCAATTTTTTTTGAAAAATTCCCCATCATTTTTGGTTCAAATACATTGAATAACTTGAATGTCAATATTTTAGACTCTTGAAGAAATCAAAACTAAACAGCAAATATAGTTTTAGTCAAGTAGACTGATTGACATAACAGGTGAATTCTGTTCAATAACCAAATCACTACCTCAACTAGGCTCTAAATGGTCAGAGATTTTTTATTCTAACTTGTGTATTAAAGTGAGAACTCAAGACCTTACTTTCATTTATGGTTTACTAATGGAGCTACTCTCCCAAGCCAAGGCATTTAATATTACAAAATTGTTTGTTTGTTGAATGACTGTTACAGTTGTAAGCTATCTTAGATACTGAAAAACAGGAATATATTCCTGAAAATTACCAGAAATTTCAGTGCCATTATTAGAATGTGATTCCTATATCTTCTATTTTAGATCACTGGTAGTCACTTAGTTATCTCTGACTCTTTGTGACACCATGTAATGTAGCCCACCAGGCTCTGTTGTCCATGAAAGTATCCAGGCAAGAATACTAGAATGGGATGCCATTTCCTTCTCCAGGGTATCTTCGAAGCCCAGGGATTGAACCCTGGTCTCCTGCATTGCAGGCAGATTCTTTACCATCTGAGCTACCTGGGAAGCCCACTAAACCCCATTATAGCCATTGCACCTGCTTGTAGCCATTGCATCTGTGGTAAATTCAACCACCTATGTAGACATCAGGCCAAAGAGCTTCCATCAAAATTCTATCTTGTCACATTCACACAAGTGGACTTTTTCTAACTTGCATATTCACAGTGTAATTCTGTTTGGGGACTGGAGTCACATTCTATTCAGCAAGACTTAGTGCCCTGTTTAACTGAGCAATTCAACATTCTTTCACCAAAGGCATCAGTAGTATTTTTCAACAAGGAATGATGGTGAGGTCCACCATGCTGTTATTCCAGATCATCCCAGATATCCCAAGACTATTCATGTGGACCCACGTGAGTCTGGCCTGGATTCTCTGGGTCATGAATGTCTGAAGGTTTCCAATGTTTGAAAAGGATTGTTTTGGGGGGAACTTGGCTTTAACACTCAACAGTCACCCATATGAATGTGTGCTCTTTTCTATTTGTGCATTTTTCTCCTTTCTCTTTTCTGTCTTGAATTCCCTGCTGAGATAACACACTCAACATAAGATATCAGAATATTTTTGTTGAGAAGAGGCTCTGATTCTGAACATAGGTCCCATGATTAATAAAGCTCAGTTAGGAATTGATGTAATATGATCAATTTCAATCAAATTAAACGTATATATGCAGTTGGCTAGATGTCAGAGTTCTCTGTGGGTTTCAGCTATCAATAAGGAAACAATTTGTCACCAATAAAATGGATACTTCTCAAAGAATGTGAGAATAAAAAATAACAAATATGGCATGGTTTGTGTCCTAAAATTGCTTTTTTGCTCATACAATTTACTGACTTACATTTATAGAAAAGTTACTTAATTTCTATTATGAATTTGATTAGGAAAACTTCAATGTTCCTTCCCCCTATAATGTTTTCTCCATTTTCCATATTTTAGAGACAGATTTTTAAGATTTGAATTTAGTAGAGAAATGTTGAACTAAAAAGGCATTTCTTTCTGAATATAATAAGTAGCAAAAATAAATTTATAGTTAAAGAAACACAGACTCTTCATTCACAACATGTTTAGGATTCAGAGGTAGGAGGCAGGCTTGAAAGGTTAAATTTGGGTCAGATTTAAAATGTTGAGTTTGAGTCTAATGAGTTAAATTTTTATAATTCCTTCTTCCTAACAGAATTTTCCATACTATTACTGAAGATAAATATCACTCTAAAATGAATTTTCATCAAATATCTTCCAGGTTGTATGTATTTATATTTTGTGTATTGCTAAAACCAAATGCTTGTTGTACTAGGGGCTTAAACCCTGTTCCATTCTGGTTTTCATTTTCACAGGACCTTTGGCTCTCTCAGTGAAATGTATATTTATCTTTAAGCTTCCAAGCCCTATACCCAGTGTCCCCCCATTGTTCCTCATATAGTCAATGAAACTGAAAACGGTTGAATTTGTGTACGTCAATCACAGTTTTCCACTCTCAGCCTCTTTGGAAGCTAGTTTATCATTCATTTATTTTTTTTTGAGTGATATAAAGTTAGGTTTCTTAACAAGTTCAGCAGATTATTTCTAAATATCTAAAAATGGGTATTTTGTTTTCAGGAAAAATATTCAAAATGTTGTTTTTAAAGGGAACCATAAAAGTATCATAAGAAGTTGAGATCCATTATAATATTAACACTTTTATTATCTGTATCAGTATATATTTTATGAAGCATATTTTTATGCATTAACTCATTTAATCCATAACATAACCATTTAAAGTACAGAGTTTTTTTCTTCAGTTTATAAAGATACAACTGATGAATAACATTCCATAAGTTTAAGGTATAAAACTTGTTGATTTGATACACTTATATATGCAAAATGATTACCACCATAGAGTTAGCTAACATCTCTATCCGATCACATAATCACCAGCTCTTTATGTGGTGAGAACACTTAAGGTCTGTTCCCTGAGCAGTAGAGAGAATAACGTCTTTTCAGGTATACAATAGAGTGTTATTAGCTGTAATCACTATCAGATGATGAGAACTTATACCTGGAAGTTTGTATTCTTTGATCAAGTTCTCTTTTCTCCCACCCTCTGCTGCTGCTGCTGCTAAGTCGCTTCAGTCGTGTCCGACTCTGTGCGACCCCATAGACGGCAGCCCACCAGGCTCCACCGTCCCTGGGATTCTCCAGGCAAGAACACTGGAGTGGGTTGCCATTTCCTTCTCCAACGCATGAAAGGGAAAAGTGACAGTGAAGTCGCTCAGTCGTGTCCGACTCTTCGCGACCCCATGGACCCCATAGCCCACCAGGCTCCTCCGTCCATGGGATTTTCCAGGCAAGAGTACTGGAGTGGGGTGCCATTGCTTTCTCCGCTCCCACCCTCTAGCACCTGGTAAAAACCATTCTACTCTCTGTATCTATGAGTTTGGCTTTTTTAGATTCCATATATAAGCGAAACCCTGCAGCATTTGTCTTTCTCTTATTTAGCTTACTTATATTTCAATGCTCTTAAGTTCTATTCTTGTTGTCATAAACAGCAGGATGTCTTTTCTCATGGCTCATCTCATAGTATATATATTACATAGTATATAATCTCATGGGATACATTATATAATATACATAAACATATATGCACTGCATCCTTATTCATTTATCTGTTGATGCACACTTAGGTTGTTAGCATATCTTGGCTATCTTGAATAACGTTGAAGTTAGCATGAGAGTACAAGTATCTCTACAAGAACCTGTTTTCATTTTCTTCGGAAACAGTTCCAGAAGGTGCATTGCTGGATCATGTGGTAGATCTATTTTCATCGCCTGAGAAAGCTCCATACAATTTTCATAGTAATTGCACCCATCTATATTCCTCCCATGAATGCAAAAGAGTTCCTTTTTCTCTACTTCCTCATTAACTCTTGTTCTCGCTTGTCTTTTTGCTAATAACCATTCTAATAGTTGCGAGGTGATACCTCATTTTGGTTTTGATTTTCATTTTCTTGAGTAGTGATTCTGGACAGCTTTTCATGTACCTGTTGGTCATTTGAATATTACTGTGGAAAAAATAGTAACTTGCACTGTCTTTTTATTGCTATGAGTTATATGAGTTATTTATTTTTCTGGACACTAACTCCTTATCATATATATGAGTTACAAACACTTTCTTCTATTCCATGGGTTTCCTTGTCATTTTGTTGATGATTCCCTTTGCTGTGCTGAAACTTTTAATTTGATATAGTCCTACTTGTTTATTTTTGCTTTTTGATGTCACATTCAGTGCATTATTGGCAAGATCAGTGTCGAGGAGTTTACCCATTATGATTTTTCCTTGAAGTTTTACAGTTTCAGATATTAAATTCAAGACATTGAATCCATTTTGAGTTGATTTTTGTGAGTGTGTAAGATAAGGATCCAGATTCATTCTTTTGGCTGTCTCGTTTCCTCACCACCATTTATTGAAAAGAGAATAAATACCCCATTGTATATTCTTGGCTCCTTTGTTATAAATGAATTGACCATGTATGTATTGGGATCTTGAATGGGTTGCATTCATTTGGGTAGTATGCATATTTTAACAATATTAATTCATTCAGTCCATGAGCACAGAGTATCTTTTAGTTGCATTTTCCTCAGTTTCTTTCATCACTGTATTATAGTTTTCCATGTACAAGTCTTTTCATCAATTAAATTTATTCCTGGGTATTTATTCCACTGAATGCAATTGTAAATAAGAATTTTTTAAAAAATTCTCTCATTGTTTAATGTTTGTATAGTAGTAATAAATACAACTGACTTCTGATTTTGTATCCTGCAAACTTCACTGAATTTATTACCTTTTGTGACGGAATTTTTAGTTTTTATTTATTTATTTTTTACATATCATATCTGCTGCAAACAGAAACAGTTTACTTCCTTTCATGTTCTGTCTCTCATCTCTCTATCTCGGTGAATGTGTATGTGTGTCTCTATTAAGATGTACTTTTATTACCCTTATATTGAAAAGGACATTTATACCCACAAAAAAGAGTCCAAATGTTCAGAACATTCTGACTAAAATGTATAATTCCATACTCTTTTATCAAACAGTTATTTTTGAATGCAAGAATAATGTGAGCCTAAATAGTTCATAGGAGGAATCTGATGACAATGTAATAAAAAAAATGTCATTGTGTGCTGAATAACCATACAAAGCCTTCCAACTTTCAGTTTAATAGAATTAAGAAAAGAACTGTTGAACCCTCCATTTATCCTAGCAATTATACTGGTGCATGGAAAAAAAAGTTTCGAAGATGTCACATTGAAGTGTTCAGTCAATGAAATCATTAATTTTATAGAAATCCTCAAAGTACCTACATTATTGGTGATGATGCACTTATAAGGTAAAGTTTTACTATATACATTAAAAAGAGAAACAAAATTTCTTTATACCATGTGGTTTTCTTATGGTATTAAAACAGATATTTATTTCTTATTATTGACTCCTGGAGGTCTTTTCTGCTTAGGTGAAGTCAGACAATATACATACACAATGAAAACCATGTAATACTTAAAATGTTTGTGTATGACTGTATATGTTTATAAATGTGTACTGAAAAGTACTGTTATCCAAAACAGCATTTCTTATAATTAAATAATGCAGGATTACAAATAAGTATAAATGTCTACTAACATCTTCTGCTATTGTGCATACATGGGGAGTTGATTTGGCATTTGTTACATTTTAGAAAAATAGTAAAAGAGTATTTTAAAATCTCTAGTAAAGAAACATGCTTATCAGATGGAGAGATACACCATATTCCTGGGTTGGAAGAATTAAAATTATGAAAATGACTATACTACCCAAAGAAATCTACAGATTCAATACTACAGCCGTCAAGACAGTATGGCACTGGCAATGAAACAACATATAGACCAATAAATAGAACAAAATGGAAATCCCAGAGAAAAACCCATGCATTTATGGGCACCTTATCTTTGACAATAGAGGCAAGAATATACAATGGAGAAAAAATACAGTCTTTTCAGTAAGTGGTGCTGGGAAAACTAGACAGCTATGCATAAAGGAATGAAATTAGAACAATTCTTAACAGTATACACAAAGATAAACTCAAAATTTATTAAAGACCTAAATGTAAGACCAGAAACCCTTAGAGGAAAACATACACAGAATGCTCGTTGACATAACTCACAGCAAGATCCTCTATGACCCATCATCTAGGGTAATGGAAATAAAACCAAAAATAAACAAAAGGGATCTAATTAAATTTAAAAGATTTTGCACAGCAAAGGAAACTATCAGTTCAATTCAGTTCAGTCGCTCAGTCATGTCCGACTCTGCAACACCATGGACTGCAGCACACCGGGCTTCCCTGTCCATCACCAACTCCCAGAGCCAAGTCAAATTCATGTCTATTAAGTCAGTGATGCCATCCAACCATCTTATCCTCTGTTATCCCCTTCTTCTCCTGCCCTCAATCTTTCCCAGCATCAGAGTCTTTTCAAATGAGTCAATTCTTCTCATCAGTTGGCCAAAGCATTAGAGCTTCAGCATCAGTCCTTCCAATGAATACTCAGGATTGATCTCTAAGAAACTATAAATAAGATTAAAAGACAAACCTCAGAATGGGAGAAAATAATTGCAAATGAAGCAACTGACAAAGGATAAATCTCAAAAATATACAAGGAGCTCAGGCAGGTCAGTAACAAAAAAATCAAAGAACTCAATCAAAAATGATCAGAAGACCTACACAGACATCTCTCCAAAGGAGACACACAAATGGCTGATAAACACATGAAAAAAATGATCAGCATCACTTATCATTAGATAAATACAAATCAAAACTACAATCAAGTATCACCTTACACCCATCAGAATGTGGCATCACCAAAAAATCTACAAACAATAAATGCTGGAGAGAATGTGGAGAAAAGGGAACCCTCTTGCACTGTTTCTGGGAATGTAAATTGATACAGCCACTATGGAGAAGAGCAAGGAGATTTCTTAAAAATTTAGGAATAAAGCTACCATATGACCCAGCAACCCCAGTACTAGGCATACACCTTGAGGAAACCAGAATTGGAAAAGATACATGTACTCCAATGTTTACTGCAGCAATATTTACAACAGACAGGACAAGGAAACAACCTAGATGCCCAGATGAATGGATAAAGAAGTTGTGGTACATATATACAATGGCATATTACTTAGCCATTTGGGTCAGTTCCAGTGAGGTGGATGAACCTAGAGCCTGTTATACATGGTGAAGTAAGTCAGAAAGAGAAAAGCAAATATCATGTATTAATGCATATTATGGAATCTAGAAAAATGGTACTGATGAACCTATTTGTAGGACAGTGATAGAGATGCAGATAGAGTACAGATTCTGGACACAGTGGGGGAAGGAGAGGGTGTGAGAAATTGAGAGAGCAGATGAGATCGGGCGTGTTCAGGGTGGTATGGCCATAGATAAATAAATAAATTTAAAAGAAAAGAAATTGAGAGAGCAGCACTGAAACATATACATTAGTATATGTGAAACAGATAGCCAGTGAAAATTTGCTATATGACACAGGAAGCTCAATCCAGTGTTCTGTGACAACCTAGAGGGTGAGATGAGGTTGGAGATGGGAGGGAAGTTCAAGAGGAAGGATACATATTTATACCTATGGTTGATTCATGTTGATGTATGGCATAGCCCAACACAACATTGTAAAGCAATTATCCTCCAATTAAGTACATTTAAAAAAAAAGGAAAAAAGAGATGTTTATAATTATGACATTTTCAATCTGAGCAGAAAACACAGAATTTTAAAATGGAAAAGAACCTTGTAATCCATTTTATTCTATTTCTTGTTTACACATAATTCATCAGAGATAAAAACATATTTTGGAGTTTTCCTTATTACACATTTTTCAAGGTTGGAGGCTCAACAAACTCAAACATTCAACAACTCAGAATAAATGGAAAAATTGTATATCATTCTGAAATTGAATTCACTTTTTTGTCCTCTGATTTTCTAAAGGACAAAGCTATTCACTTCATCGAGGAAAATATTGTTCAATATATTTGAATGAGTTTTACCTTCAGCCTGTAGTCATTCCAGTTTTAAAATAACCATGTTAGAAGTACTTTCTTAAGCCTTTCTTTATTGAACTTATTTCTATAACCTTCAAACGTTTTAGAAACAGCCATGTTTATCATAGACATCTATAATGGAATTCCTGAATGCAAATTACAGTCCAATCAAAGACATATCTTGGGTTGCAAATTAAAAGCATTCTTTTTGTGCATGGAAATCAAGTGTACAGAAGAGGTTCTAAGAAATATTTTATTAAATTATCCTTTTCTACCTCAAATGTTAGTGATATTGTATAATCAATATATTTTTAAATATATTTTTAAGATTCTCAGATACAAAGAATGTGCAAGTCATCATCATCATCAATGCAATAATACAACCACATAATTATTGATATTTTTGTTTATATTGGTTGATCTGAAACATATCAACATAGAATTGTTAAGCTTCAAAGTAAGTGTATATTACAGTACTTTTAAAGTAATGCTCCATAAGGTTAAATTCGTGGGTGAGAATGCCAGTGATATAAGAAATTCCATATAGTTTTCAAGAGATAATCCAATGACATTTCATAGAAAAATACAGATAAGTACACTATCTTCATTCATTGATTCTTTCATTTAGCAGGTATATGGAAGACACCTTTCCAGCCAGGCAATGCAGATACTGATTCAGACACAACCAACATAGATAAATGAAAGATGGTAATTATATATGAAACATAAAATTGACATTTATTTAAATTATTTATTATCAAGAAAGAATAAACAGTGCTCAAAGATCTTTTAATTATTGAAAAATAATATTTATGATTGTAAAACAATACTCAAATAACAATATCCAAAGCAAACTCCCCTCATAAAATTAATATTTTCAATGTTGTTCATACAAATAACACATAGTTTAAAAATCATATATAAAATTTGAAAAATGCATAAACTATAACATTGAGTAAAAAATGCATAATATCAAGTTAGATTTTAAATTATATAAAATGCATTTATTTACATGGGGAATTTTGAAAAGATTGATTTTTATTAGGTGATTTTTGTCTTGGAGAGCTGTAGATTTTTGTTTGTTTGTTTTGTATCACTTTGTTGATCGTGTCTTGTATACACATTACCATGTAAGAAAGGAGAATGAAGACAAGGATGGCAACACACTTAAAGAGTTCTATATAAAAGTACAAATATGAATATATTACATTAAGATATAGAATAGAAAATTATATTCATAATTATATAAAATCAAATATTATTTTAGTATTAAAATTATTACTATTATCCTTAATTTAGTCACTTCCTCTCCTTGAGGTAATCACTATGCATTGTTGAATCCTGCCTTTTTATAATATATTCAGTGTATATAAACACACACAGCTTTTTTATGTGAGCTTGTTTTTAGAATAAGTGTTATTTTCAATCTACATGACATATTTATCAAAATAATAAAAACAAGAAATTATTCTATTATGCTAAAAATGAGAGATTGGAAACTTTAAATATAAGTTGTTAACACCTGATTTTCCAGTTAAAATACCATAGATTATTAAAACACCATAACAAAGAATTTTATATAAAGATGAGCTAAAATAAGAAAACTGTTTTTTCAAGCACCACTTTGAACAAATTTAGTTTTTAAATCAGCCTATTATTAGGTCATTAGTCTTCATTCAGATCCTTCAATGGTGTCCAATCACAGAGAATAAAATCAACATTCTACCAAGGCAAGATTCCCTGGTTGCTCAGATGTTAAAGCGTCTGCCAACAATATGGGAGACCTGGGTTCAATCCCTGGGTCAGGAAGATACCCTGGAGAAGGAAATGTCAACCCACTACAATATTCTTGCCTGGAAAATCTCATGGATAGAGAAGCCTGGCAGGCTACAGTCCATGGGGTTGCAAAGAGTCAGACATGACTGAGTGACTTCACTTTCACTTTCTTTCACCAAGGCCTAGTCTGGGTGGCCACCATCTATGTCCAATTGTATTGATTTCAGAAGACTTCCCAAGCCTTCTGCTTCTTCAGAAAGCTTGTCCATTCCTTTCTCTTTATAAAACTTCCCCAGGTTCTTCCATAACTCTCAGTTCAGTACAGTCGCTCAGTATTGTCTGACTATTTGCAACCCCATGGACTGCAGCATACCAGGTTTCCCTGTCCATCACCAACTCCTGGAGCTTGTTCACACTCATGTCCATTTAGTCAGTGATACCATCCAACCATCTCATTCTCTTATCCCCTTCTCCTCCTGCCTTCAATCTTGCCCATCATCAGGGTCTTTTCAAATGAGTCAGTTCTTTGCATCAGTTGGCCAAAGTATTGGAGTTTCAGCATCAGTCCTTCCAATCAATATTCAGGACTGATTTCCTTTAGGGTTGACTGGTTGGATCTCCTTGATGTTCAAGGGACTCTTAAAGAGTCTTCTGTAACATCACAGTTCAAAAGCATCAATTCTTCAGCACTCAGCTTTCTTTATGGTACAACTCTCACATCCATACATTACTACTGGAAATACCATAGCTTTGACTGGACAGACCTTTTTCAACAAAGTAATGTCTCTACTTTTTAATATGCTATCTAGATTGGTCATTAAAAGACACTTGCTAGGTTGGAAATTAAAAGACGCTTCCTCCTTGGAAGAAAAGTTATGACCAACCTAGACAGCATGTTAAAAAGCAGAGACATTACTTTGCCAACAAAGGCCCATCTAGTCAAAGCTATGGTTTTTCCAGTAGTCATGTATGGATGTGAGAGTTGGACTATAAAGAAAGTTGAGTGCTGAAGAAATGATGCTTTTGAATTGTGGTGTTGGAGGAGACTCTTGAGAGTCCCTTGGACTGCAAGGAGATCAAACCAGTCAATCCTAAAGGAAATCAGTCCTGAATAGTCATTGGAAGGACTGATGTTGAAGCTGAAACTCCAATACTTTGGACACCTGATGGGAAGAACTGATTCATGGGAAAAGACCCTGATGCTGGGAAAGGTTGAAGGCAGGAAGAGAAGGGGATGACAGAGGATGAGATGGTTGGATGACATCACCAACTCCATGGACATGAGTTTGAGCGAGCTCTGGCAGTTGGTGATAGAGAGGGGGAGCTGGTGTGCTGAAGTCCATGGGGTCGCAAAGAGTCAGACACGACTGAGTAACTGAACTGAACTGAACTAGGTTGGTCATAGCTTTTCTTCCAAGGAGCAAGCACCTTTTAATTTCATGGCTGCAGTTACCATCTGCAGTGATTTTGGAGCCCAAGAAATAGTCTGTCACTTTTCCCATTGTTTCCCCATCTGTTTGCCATGAAGTAATGGGACTGGATGCCATGATCTTCGTTTTTTTAACGTTGAGGTTTAAGTCAGCTTTTCACTCTCCTCTTTCACTTTCATCAAGAGAGTCTTTAGTTCCTCTTCACTTTCTGCTATAAGGGTGGTGTCATCTGCATATCTGAGGTTATTGATATTTCTCTTGGCTATCTTGATTCCAACTTGTGCTTCATGCAACCCAGCATTTGGCATGATATACTCTGCATGTAAGTCAAATAAGTGGAGTGAAAATAAACAGCCTTGATGTACTCCTTTCCCAATTTGGGACCTGTCCATTTTTCCACGTCTGGTTCTAACTGTTGCTTCTTAACCTGCATACAGATTTCTCAGGAGGCAGATAAGGTGGTCTGGTATTCCCATCTCTTTAAGAATTTTCCACAGTTTGTTGTGATCCACATGGTCAAAGGCTTTAGCATAGTCAATGAAGCAGAAGTACATGTTTTTCTAGAATTCTCTTGCTTTTTCTATGTGCCAATGGATGTTGGCAATTTGAATTCTGGTTCCTCTGCCTTTCTAATCCAGCTTGAACATCTGGAAGTTCTCTGTTCACATACTGTTGATGCCTAGCTTGCAGGACTTTTTTTTTTTTTTGGCGAGTTAAATTCTATTTGGGGCAAAATGAGGAAAGCAGCCCAGGAGGCAACATTTCAGATAGCTCTGAGAGACTGCTACAAAGCGGCAGTGGGAGAAGGTCAATATATAAGGTTTTGTTGAAGGGGGAGTTCAGTGCCATGAAACACTCATTTTACAAAAGGTTTTTGCTAGTCATGAGGATCTGATGTCACCATAAAGGGCTTTAGTGCTTCTCTAGATATGAGAAGATGCAAGGATTGAGATCATAAATTCTGCTCCTAAAAACATCCAAGGATCTCAAGACCTGTCCCACCAGATTCCCTGGAGCACAGAGTGCCTCACTCCACTCTGAACTCCCTCAGGGGTTGTTGAGAGTCAACAGCTAGAGCAGCACGGGGTTTAATCTCTGTAGAGGCAGATGTCAAACGTCTTTTTTGTTTAGTCATTGGCAATGCTCTTGGTAAGTGCCAATTTGTAGTTGACATTGGTGACATGATCTTTTTTTTTAATTAATTTATTTTAATTGGAGGTTAATTACTTTATAATACTGTAGTGGTTTTTGCCATCCATTGACTTGAATCAGCCATGGGTGTACATGCGTCCCCCATCCTGAACCCCCCTCCCATCTCCCTCCCTATCCCATCCCTCAGGGTCATCCCAGCGCACCCGCCCTGAGTGCCCTGTTTCATGCATCGAACTTGGACTGGTGATCTATTTCACATATGGTAATATACATGTTTCAATGCTATTCTCTCAAATCATCCCACCCTCACCTTGTCCTACAGAGTCCAAAAGTCTGTTTTTATATCTGTGTCTCTTTTGCTGTCTTGAATATAGGGTTATCGTTACCATCATTCTAAATTCCATATATATATATACATTAATATACTGTATTGGTGTTTTTCTTTCTGACTTACTCCACTCTGTATAATAAGCTCCAGTTTCATCCACCTCATTAGAATTGATTCAAATGCATTCTTTTTAATAGCTGAGTAATATTCCATTATGTATATGTACCACAGCTTTCTTATCCATTCATCTGCCGCTGGACATCTAAGTTGCTTCCATGTCTTAGCTATTGTAAACAGTGCTGTGATGAACATTGGGATACATGTGTCTCTTTCAGTTCTGCTTTCCTAGGGGTGTATGCCCAGCAGTGTGATTGCTGGGTCATACGGCAATTCTATTTTCAGTTTTTTAAGGAATCGCCACAATGTTCTCCATAGTGGCTCTACTAGTTTGCATTCCCACCAGCAGTGTAAGAGGGTTCCCTTTTATCTGCACCCTCTCCAGCATTTACTGTTTGTAGACTTTTTGATAGCAGCCATTCCAACTGGCATGAGATGGTATCTCATTGTGGTTTTGATTTGTATTTCTCTGATAATGAGTGATGTTGAGCATCTTTTCATGTGTTTGTTAGCAATCTGTATGTTTTCTTTGGAGAAATGTCTGTTTAGTTCTTTGGCCCATTTTTTGATCGGGTCATTTATTTTCCTGGAATTGAGCTGCATGAGCTGCTTGTATATTGTTGAGATTAATTCTTTGTCACTTGCTTCATTTGATATTATTTTCTCCCGTTCTGAAGGCTGTTTTTTCACCTTGCTTATAGTTTCCTTCATTGTGCCAAAGCTTTTAAGTTTAATTAGGTCCCATTTGTTTATATTTAGATGGCATCACCGACTCAATGGACATGATTTTGGGTAAATTTCAGGAGTTGGTGATGGCCAGGTCTGGTGTGCTGCGGTTCATGTGGTCGCAAAGAGTCGGACATGACTGAGTGACTGAACTGAACTGAACTATTTTTGCTTTTATTTCCATTATCCTGGGAGGTGGGTCATAGAGGATCCTTCTGTGATTTATGTCAGAGAGTGTTTTATCTATATTTTCCTCTAGGAGTTTTATAGTTTCTGGTCTTACATTTAGATCTTTAATCCATTTTGAGTTTATTTTTGTGTGTGGTGTTAGAAAGTGTTCTAGTTTCATTCTTTTACAGGTGATTGACCAGTTTTCCCAGCACCACTTGTTGAACAGACTGTCTTTTCTCCAGTGTATATTCTTTCCTCCTTTGTCAAAGATAAGATGTCCATAGGTGTGTGGATTTATCTCTGGGCTTTCTATTTTGTTCCACTGATCTATATTTCTTTGTGTCAGTACCATACTGTCTTCATGAATGTAGCTTTGTAGTATAGTCTGAAGTCAGGCAGATTGATTGCTTAGCTTGGAGGATTTTGAGCATTACTTTGCTAGTGTGTGAGATGCAACTGTGCAGTAATTTGAACATCCTTTGGCATTGTCAAGCTCTATACTTTATTTATTTGAGTTCCTGCTAAATATCACTTTCTCAGAGAGGCCTTCTTTGAATAATGTCAGTATCCCAGCCCCTGCTTTTCTCTTTTACATCACCATGTGTATTTTCTACATTGCATTTGTTATCATCTCGCTCATATAGACGGCTTCCTGAGTTGCTCAGTTTGTAAAGAATCTGCCTGCCAATGCAGGAGATATGGGTTCAATCCCTGGGTGGGGAAGATCCCCTAGAGAAGGAAATAGCAACCCACTCTAGTATTCTTGCCTGGAGAATATTTGAACAGAGGTGCCTGGTAGGCTACAGTCCATGGGGTCACAAAGAGTTGGACATGACTGAGTGTGAATGCACACATGCATCACTCATATTGAACCATGTGTTTATAATCTGTATGTTCATCTGGAATTTAAGTTTTATGAAGGCAGAAGAATCTGTGCATTCTCTTTGAGGGTGATCAAATCTTCTCATTTGCGTGAAACTAGAGTTTTCTCAAAATGTGGGAGTTTCAGTGCTATAACTGGGCTGCTGTTGCTGCTGCTAAGTCACGTCAGTCGTGTCCGACTCTGTGTGACCCCATAGACAGCAGCCCACCAGGCTCCCCCTTCCCTGGGATTCTCTAGGCAAGAATACTGGAGTGGGTTGCCATTTCCTTCTCCAATGCATGAAAGTGAAAAGTGAAAGTGAAGTCGCTCAGTCGTGTCTGACTCTTCGCAACCCCATGGGCTGCAGCCCACCAGGCTCCTCTGTCCATGGGGTTTCCCAGGCAAGAGTACTGGAGTGGGGTGCCATTGCCTTCTCTGTATAACTGGGAAGTTCCTGGCAAACTAGCATATCTGATACCCTTAGCTGTTCACTCTTGCTTTCTCTCACCTGCAGTAATGTCAGAAACATAGGAGATGCTTAATGATCTCATACTGAATGAATGAATCAGGGAGTTTACCATATTAAACCTTAAGAATTCTTATAAAAATACTATTAAATTTCACAACAATGGAGCTGAAGACTCTGGTGTCAACTTTTGTATTGAATGTTTGGAGATTTTCCATTGCTCTGTGAAAGAGTTCAGCAAAAAAGAAAGAAAAATAAAAAGCTGTTTGGTGGAGCTAATTGTTACAGCACCCTTAAGATAATCTTTATTCACTTTTAAATTAACTTTCACTCATTCTTGGCCCACTACTTAAAGTTAATTTCCCTCCAAAAAACTTCCCCACACTCTTTAGGACTTGCTGCTGTACACTTTTATATGTTATTTCTGGATAATGCTTTCCTCACTGTCTATCTTCCTTCTTAGATGGGGCATTCCATAAACTCAAGGATGATGTCTATCTTGCTGATTCTCAGATATCTAATACAAATACAACTTTTTGAGTTCCCTCTAGCACATTATTTTTCTGAGAAACAAAATCATTATCCTGGTTACACACAACTGATATAATATTACCAACATATATTTACAATATATTAATAATATTCATGTGTGTGTGCTTAGTTGCTCAGTCGTGTCTGACTCTATGACTCTATGGAATGTAGCCTGCCAGGTTCCTCTGTCCACGGGATTTTCCAGGCAAGAATACTGGAGTTGGTTGCCATCTCCTTCTCCAGGGGATCTTCCTGACCCAAGGATAGAATGTGCATCTCCTGCATTGGCAGGTGGATTTTTTAACCACTGAGCCACCTGGGAAGCCATAATATAATATTTGTATATACCCAAATACATATGTCATGTGTGATAAATAGTTAAAACATGCCATTTGTACTACAGCACTTCACTGCAATGAACACCCCTCTGTGTGGAAAGTTTGAGTAGCTCTCTATTCCTTGTACTCAAAGAGATCTAAATAAAAGACAGGCTGATGAAAAAAGCCACACTGGGAAGAGGTTGGGTACTGCAGATGAACCTCAAGATTATAAACAGTGGAGGGACTGGACTCAACATTCAGAAGCACTTTGCATCCTAGTAAACTTGCCTGAAGCACTGGAAAAATCTGAAAATAATTCAGATTGGAGAGTTGCCAGATTGGGTAAGGGAAGAAACAAGGCACGGTGTATTATTCAATGCATTATATCAGTAAATTGTCCTGTGATTAAAGTCATCCTCTACTCAGAAAAGATTTTAAGATATTTTAGAAATTGTTATTGCTGTTTTATTTCCAATAGATTTTTATAAAGTAATATGTTTTGTAAAATGTCTTTTTTACTCAGCTGTTACAAAAAAAGAATAATAGAAATGCTCTACTTCAGAGCAGCAAGAGGATTCAGAATCACCTGGGGCCCACAAACCTCCTTTGTTCCTACTGTTGTGGATGGAATCTTGATGGGGTTAGAGACACCTGAGGTGATGGTCCTCAAAGGGGACAACTGAATACAGCATGGACAGCTCTTTCTTAACTACACTAGAAACTGCTTTTCAATGTGCCCATCTGTCCAAAAACAACCTCCCCCATTTTCTCTCCCAAACTGTCTCTCATCCCCTTTACAACCTGGCTGAAAATACAAATCACTGTGGCAACACTTCCGATCAACTCCGACTCACTCTGATTGCTTTTGTGTTTACTTCACTTCAGAACCTGCACGGAAGCTGTGCTATGTTAATTTGCTCTCATTTATTTCCTGCTTTTAAAAGGTTGTTAAATCTTTTTAACCTTCCACTAAATTGTCAAATCTTTGAAGGCAAGTACCGTGGGTTTTATTTCTTTTATGCCCTCTCCCCAAACTTAGTAGAGTGTTCTGCCCATTTGAGCACCAAAGAACTAAATAAAGTCTGCCTGAGACAGATTCAGATTATCACTAAAGTAATGCTCTCGTAAAAGAGAGAGGCACATATTTCACAATACTCCAAGCTACAGAAAGG
This sequence comes from Giraffa tippelskirchi, assembly GCF_054371585.1. Taxonomy (NCBI): domain Eukaryota; kingdom Metazoa; phylum Chordata; class Mammalia; order Artiodactyla; family Giraffidae; genus Giraffa; species Giraffa tippelskirchi. Next base: position 125,906,960 of record NC_137286.1, read on the forward strand.
CAATTGCTTCTATTAGGTTATTTTCCAAACCGTATCTAAATTTGAACTAAGGAATTACATGCTGGTTTGGCACATACTATACATTCAATTTTTTGTGGAGCCTTTTTGCTTTTTTTTAACCACTATTTTGATATATAATTTACATATAACAAAATGTATGCATTCTATGTGTCCATTTTGATGAGTTTTGACACACACATATATACGTATACATGCACACACTACATGCACATATACATGTGTGTATATGCATACATATATATGTATATACGCATATATATAAAATGTGTTTACTTTCCACTCTAATCTAGTTATAGAATAATTCCATCATCCCAAAACATTCTCTCATGCCCTTTCCAGGTCATTATTCCCATCCATTGCCTGAGGCAACAACTGACCTTTCTATTAAATAAAAATTAACTTTGCTCAAACAGAATCTCCTTATCAAAGTTTTATAACAATGTACATTTCTATTCCTTAATTGTACTAAAATCTGACTTTACATTCTCAGAAACAAAATGAGTAATGAATTATGACACATTTTCAGAAGAGCCTAGGGGAGAAGGGGCAGTCTCTCCAAATCTGAACATTTACTTTTTTTCCCCCAAGTGTTCAATTAGTCCTTTAGTTTTCTTCCCCAAACTTAGCTATGACAAATCAGTCTTTTGTGAGTACTATGGAAAAATAATAGTATTGGATAGCAATAATAAGAAGGTGTGCCATGCGTTTAAAAAATCCATACATAATTAATGCATTAATATATTATTGATTTGCTCCACAATAACAATTTATCTATAAAACCTATTATAATTATTTTTTTCACTGAAGCTTCATGAAGAAATTCAGAAATAAATAAACATGAATCAAAACTTACTTTCTATATTGGATGGGGCTCATTAAGTTTGTCTTTTTTATTTTTCCATGCCCTCTCTTTTTTTTTTTTTAGATTTGGGAACTTTTCAAATATTTTATTGATATTGTGAAGACTATAAGAAAATAAGACAACTGTACATAAACTCTGTGAAGAAAATTATACTTCAGTTCTGAAAAATTACATTGAATAAGAAGATATCACATTGTTCCACAAGATTTTGTGACATATGTTTGAATGTAAGAAACAATATTTCATAGTTAAAGTTCATGTTCCTTGAAGGTCCTTGTTATAAAAAGCTATGCTGCCTTATATTACTCTGATAAATTCAATACTTTATTAGGATTCAATCTTTGTACTTGGCAAGGTGTTGTGGCATATATTAAACGCAGAATTGAGAAAGAATATTTTGCATGTAGACACAATACTTTGAATATATTAAGAGATACACATTAATCATCTTGGTTTCCTGGCTGTTATAACAAATTGACTTATAAATTGCTATAAATCTGGTTATTCTATGCAAGGCACTTCATGTAAAAATATTTAATAAACAAGGAAGGCTAGGAAGTAGCTTTTGGTTCACTTTTTTTATAACTTTTTTGAAATGACATGAAGTTTTTGGAAGTATATCTAAAAGGATTTAAAATTTTCTCATGAATAATTTTACAGTTCCAAAGAGGCTGGTTTCGTGATAGGAAAACTGTTCATTTGTGTTTGTAATCTTGTCTTTGAACTGTACTCTGAAATGACATAGCTCATTTTAAAGGCAGTAGTTTGGGTGGCAAGCCCTGTAGTCCCCAGCATATATATTTTTCCTGACAATTTTTATAGCAATAATAATATACTACTTTAACATTTGCTATTCATTTGTATTCTATTTCCTTACTCACATCCTGTATACCTCTCTAAAGTGTGAGGTGAGGAATATAATGAAATATCATTCCAAAGTGTTTTTAGAAGTGTCAGTATCTCACACAGGTAAACTAAGAACTTTATGCACATGTGCACACACATACACATGCCTCTACTTAATTGTATTACTAATCTCCATATTCTCATAAATTTTTGTGTGTTTTTTAATATGGACCATGGACAAACTATGATTGAAATGCTTAATATTTAATTTAATATTAAACATAATCATGACCTTCCCAGGTGGCTTAGATGGTAAAGCATCTGTCTACAATGGAGGAGACCCGGGTTTGATCCCTGGGTGGGGAAGATCTCCTGGAGAAGGAAATGGCAACCCACTCCAGTGTTCTTGCCTCGAAAATCCCATGGACAGAGGAGCCTGGTAGGCTTCAGTCCATGGGGTTGCAAAGAGTCTGACACGACTGAGCGACTTCACTTTTCTCAAACATAATCATATGAAATCAGTATTATCTCCAGTTCACAGAAAACTCAAAAAGTCCTTAAAAAGTTCAAATAAAATTTGATCAAATCCATGGCCTTAATGATCAGCAGAAGTGCAGTCTAATTCAAGAAAGTGATTCTATGTTTCTCTGCATACATGATGAATGAGGAAAATTTTGGTTTTACACTATGGTCATTTCTACTGCAGGCTCTCTTGGCATTCTACCACAATTTGCCATGTGACTACAACATCTATCCACCATATCCGCAAGCAATCCATTTAACCTCTATGTGCTGGTCTGTCTCTTAAATAAAAAACGGATAGCAACACTTTCTGCCTCATATGATATTCATAAGTTTTAAGTGAAAAGAACTTATAAGCCTGCCTAGAAATCACTATACTCAAAACTTTTAAGCTATTATAGCATCATTTCAATAATAATAGTGGTAGTAGTAGTAATAGCAGCAGTAATGATAGGAGGAAGTGGAGGAGAATAAAATGATCTTCCTTGGCTCTTCTGTACTGGCAAGTTCCTTAGGTCCTAGACAAGAATATGAGTTAAGACTAAAGCACACCCATATGATTTTTCTTCCCTACTGTCCTTTTTGTTTCCTAGCCAAATTCCTTTAAGGTATATCACCTACGAACTGTATCACATTGGGTATGATCAAGGGCTTTGCTTTCATACAAAATGAAAACCAATTTCCATTTTATATCATCTAGGCAGGCTTGATTCAGATACCTCATGTGTTCGGTGTTAGTCTCTCTATAATTTCAAAATGGGGATAATCTTAATTTTTCACAGAGTTGTGAGAAAGAGTAAAGAATAGTTTGGATATTAGCCATTGTGCACAAGTTCTGGTACATAGAAATTGCTCAATATATATTACTTTCCTCTGCTGGCTCTGTGGCTGACTTATTCATTGACCTTGGACAACAAATCACTTTTTGTCTCAGAGCTTATTTTCTCATTTACAGAACTAAGTTCTGAAATAAATATTTAGTGAAATAATATATAAGGTGTTTGAACCAGATGATCCCTAAGTCCATTTGAACCACACATTCATAGATTATTTAAATAGTAAAATGTGATCCATAAAATAATCCATAAAATCTTACCCCCTCAACTTGCATTTATAGATAGCCTAATGCACACAAAACATAACTTATATACAAGTTTGTTTCTAAGGAATATATCCACATAAGCTGCCATATCATTCAAAGTATAAACGTTAATTGCTATTGTGATTAGGTAGGTTAAGAGAATTGCAGATAATTGGCACAACTGACTAATTGAGAAAACAACATTCTAGTCTTTTCAAAATTAATATAATCTTAGTAGAAGATCTTAATAGAAGAAAATGAAAGTGGATAATAAAAGAAAAAGAGCTTTCTTCCAAATTCTGGCCAGAACTGGATGACACGGTCAAGTATTCATTATTGATTTTATGAGAATTAAAACATTGCCAAATTGATGAGATATTGCTAGCACAAGTAATTATGTAATATTTAATCTTATAATAAGATTTTGGAGATAAGTGGGAGAAAAATGAAAGAGTAGTGTTTTAAGGAAACATACAACTGTAGTAATCATAGAGGACTTCATTCAGTTAGATCTTTAACTTAAGGTTTCAAAATTGAAGTGTTTCAATATATATTTAATTTCATAAAACTGGAATCTGTAATTATATATTGCATACCAGATACTATCTCTAAGAAGGGATATAATATTATTGAATATAAACGTAAAATTCTCAGAGTATTAAGTAGTAAATGGCATCTGGGGATTGTTCTATGTGTAATCAAATGATTATGTGATGTCACCAATCTAATAAATGTAAGATCCTGATATTGGTCAAAGGCCAGGACTGTTCTTCAAGGTCCTGCCCACAATGGAACGTTGAGGCCATCAGTCTATCATGACAAATGCCAGAGTGCAGGCTCATTCTATTCTGATATTTAAAGAAAGCAAAGAATAAGAATTATGTTTTCTTTGTATGTGTATGGGGTATATGCTAAGTCATAATAGTTGTGTCTGACTCTTTGCAACCCTATGGATTGTAGCCCTCCAGGCCTCTTTGTAGTGGGTTTTCATGCCCTCCACCAGGGGATCTTCCTGACCCAGGGATTGAACCTGTATCTCTTACAAATCTTGCAATGGCAGGTGGGTTCTTTACCACTAGCGCCACCTGGGAAGCCCTTGCTTTGTATAGTTATACTTTATTTATAGACACAAAATTCAAAATATAGAGCAAATACTTTTCATAGCAAAGATATTAGGCAAATATTTCAGAAAAGCTTTCAAAAAGAGAGAGATGAAATTATGAATTGCAGTGATCAGAACATCATATTGAAAGCATAGGAATCCGCCCCAAAATTATTTCAAAAACATTACCATTAAGCTAACCAAAACCATTTCGGTACAAAACAGTACAAGTAATTCAGAATTAGCTTGGTTGTTTGAAATACAAATTAAAAAATTAAACAAAAATCTAGGGAGAGGTATTAAATACAGAATGACATAAAGTTTATTATTACAATACTTAAATTTTCTTGTTCCTTGGTATAAAATTTGTAAAACTTATTATATCACAGACGACAAACCCAGGACAAAAATAGCCCGCGTTAAAGAAAAGCTGGCTGTATTCTCTCTGGACTGTTTGAATCTTGTTGTTCCCTCCGTGGCCCTCCTCTGGATCAAGAGATTCTAATTTATGCATCTTAGGGAAAGTGAGCATTATTGTTTGGACTCCTAACCTATTACAAAGTCCATCTCAAATGAAGTGATGTTCTTCACTTTATGTAAACTTTACTGATATCAAAAAAATGTAGATTTAAGAGTAACTTCCTCAGGAATCTGACTTTAACTGCTGATAAAGCCCAAATAATGACAGCAATTCAGGACCCAAATAGTTGCAGCAATAAAGGTTCTAGTAACTGAGGAGTGGAGTGACCTCGGCATGACACATTAAATCTTCATTAAAGTGTCTGAGTTATTTAATGATTAATGCTTTAGAATTGTGGGATTGGCAAACGGATAAAAAAATTACAATAATAAAGAATATTACCAATATTGTTAATTAATGTTTCAAATGTATTTTAAAAGGGATAAGTGTATTTTCTTACTAAAAAATTGACATACATGAGTAAATAATTTTAAGACTTAACTAATCAAAGTACTCTCACAATTTGTAATTTTCATTAACTAAGGTATGGAGGATGCCTAATAAGAGATAAGGAATATTTTTTTCTTCTCATAAGCTCTGCTTCAAGTTGGGAATATCTTAGATATAAAGTCAAAACTTTAATAAGAACAGATTATTTTGATCATGAGTTCATTTTTATTGCAATAAAATTTTCAGTGTTCAATCGTACAGACCTTTATGTGATTAGCAAATGAAACATGAAGTTCTACTCTGACTATATGATGTTTTGGTATTCTGGAAAATGTCGAACAGAGAGCCAGTATTTTCTATTATCAGTTCATTTTCTCTCCCCAAACAACAGACACAGACACAGACAGACAGACAGACAGACAGACACACACACACACACACAGACACCTCATGACCAAACTGAACCTGTTGCAGATAAATGCAGACTTCATAAAGGAGCACAGTTACCTTTGCAGTAACTTAAGAAGAATGTGTTTTCAGTTTCTTACTCATACACTTCCAAATGTTTTTCTTTAAAACTATTTTTTTCCTTTGAATTTTGGGTATTTTAAGTTTGGGCATAATAACTGAACTGAGAGATGATCAGAAGTACTTATAAAAAGATATCGTGGAACAGATGGGTCTCATATATGGCTTTAGCAGGAGCTTATGTTTTAAATTTGTAATGTGTAGGCATTTTCAAGAAGCAGCGGTGGGAGTAAAGTTCATAGGTTTGAATGAATACATCTGAAAATGCCTAAGGTGAGTAGCAAAAAGATAATACTAGAAATGGGCCAATGTATATAGGCAAATTAGTACTAACTTTCAGAGACTCTGAACCGCACATATGTAATGAATTTAGTCAAGGTATATTAAGTGCTTACTGTTTGTGTACAGAATTGGTAGTAACGGAACGGCAGCATTAACTAAGTCACACACAGGTCTTTTCTTCATTGGGTGCACATTATAAAAGAGAAATGAGACTCATTGTGAAGCAGGGTTGCCAGATTTAAGAGGACAAGTAAATTATACTGTTAAATTTGCATTTCATATATTAATGAAAAATTGCTTAATATCAATGTTTCATGCAATATAAATGACATTTTATTAAAAAAATTTGTCTATCTGAAATTCAAACAATTTTAACTGGACTTCCTGTTTTGAGGGTTCACTTGGGATGAGGGTGAATATGAAGGGGATGGCTTGGAATAGGAGGTGATGGATTATAACCAGAGAAAACAGCCTACGAAGAGAGACTGGAAAACAATGACTTGCTGAATGATATGAAAAGCAGTCCAGCCAGCAGGGAAGCCTGTGAAAAGCAAGTGGACAATTGCCTCAAGATGAGGAGAGAGCTTAGGGAGCAATCAGATAGGAATTCAGCAGCTTAGGCCAATTTCATTTAAAGGTCTCACCATGTTCAAACTTTTATTGTGCTGTGGGAGGTTGAGGCTGACAGGGACATGATTAGTGACACTGCTTGGGATGAATAGGGCTTTCCTGGTGGTTCAGACTGTAAAGAATCTGCCTGCAATGTGGGAGACTTGGGTTGGGAAGATCCCCTGGAGGAGGGCATGGCAATCCACTCCAGTATTCTTGCCTGGAGAATCCCATGGACAGAGGAGCCTGGAGGGCTACAGTCCATGGGGTCGCAAAGAGTCAGACATGACTGAGTGACTATGCACAGCACAGCACTTAGGATGAACAGAACATGGTAATTAAGTGAATGAGAAAGTGAACCACAAAGTATGAAGAATGGTCATCCAGGTTCACTCTAAGAAAAGTGAGCTGAAATGCAATTTTATTTCCTGAGAAAGGTATCAGGAAGTTGAAGTATTTGGAAAATAAATGATAGTTTTTAATACCGTATAATTTGTGTTGCTTACAGAGCATTCAAGTGGAGCAAGAAGTTGAATATAACTTGAAATCTCTTTAGAAAAAGTATCAACGATAACCCTGTATGCGAGACAAAATAAGAGACACAGATGCATAGAACAGTCTTATGGACTCTGAGGGAGAAGGTGAGGGTGGGACGTTCTGGGAGAATAGCATTGAAACATGTATATTATCATATGTGAAACAGAACACCATTCCATGTTCGATGCATGAGACAAATGCTCAGGGCCGGGGCAATGGGATGACCCAAAGGGATGGGATGGGGAGGGAGGTGGGTGGGGGGTCCAGGAAGGGGAACACATGTAAACCCATGGCTGATTCATGTCAATGTATGGCAAAAACTATTACAATATTGTAAAGTAATTAGCCCCCAACTAAAATAAATAAATTTATTTAAATTGAAAAAAAAAAAAAGTATCATTGATGTATACATGGTGGTTAAAGCCACAGGAGTGACTTCAAGAACTTCAGGTAGAGGAAGAGTTTAGAGCTCCAAGTAACTCTGACATTAAATAATGTGGTACAAGAGGAAAAGCTGGAAATGGAGACTGAAATAAGAGTTAAAGAAGTAAAAAGTCAACCTAGATGAGTCCTGTGGTGTGGAAGTGAATGAAATAGTGTTGCAGAATGGAGGAAATGGTCAAAGGTATCTACTGTTTTAAGAAATAAGGAAAATGAGAACACACGTGTATGTATCTAAAAAGTGGTTTGTTCTAGTATTATCCAGATCCAAAATTCTATCAACAGACATGAAGAAAACTGTAGAAAACAAGATAAAGACATGAGGGTTTGGACTAAGTGGTTAGCAGTAAGGAAGTGCAAGAAGATATATAGGTAAATATATATATGTCTGGGGGTGTGTATTTATTTGTTTATTATATGACTATAAACCTGGAGAAGGAAATGGCAACCCACTCCAGTATTCTTGCCTTGAGAGTCCCAGGGACAGAGGGGCCTGGCAGGCTACAGTCCATGGGGTCACAGGAGTTGGACGTGACTCAGTGACTAAAACACACATGACTATAAAATAAAATAATGCCATTAGCATTATATTTGATAATCTGAGACCACAATTTGAATCATGGCTACTTAAACATTCTGAACTCCAACGTCCTCACCTATGAAATGGGGATAACAGTGATATTTCAAAAACTTATGGGGAAGATTAAGTAAAAAATGGTAATTAAACCTATCACAATGGGGATAATGATCAGTGACCTTTTCATTGGTGCAGGGAGGGGGCAGACAGTAAAAAGGAGCTCTGAGATGTTAGAGTTAGCCCAGCCCCAGTGAACCATCCTCTTTGTGTACTTCTCTTGTGGCTCTCAGACTATGTGCTACTCTGGAGGTTGATCCAAACTCAGAATCTAGCTCTTCATTCTCTGCAGAAATTTTCCAAGTCCTCCTCTAAGTCTCTCTCACTTGGTATCATCTTTTCCTCCCTAAGTGAATTTTAACCTTGTACTCCCATTACACTTTTCCTGACCCTCTCCTTTATCACTTAGTGTTAAGAGTTGTTTCATGTATTGTTAACCACACTTCTCCCAAGTTTCATGTCGTATAATTGGTTCATCTTTATGATAAGAACACAGTGCAAGGCAAAAGGAGATTCTAAGGTGCTTGACTATATGACTATATTTCGGAGCTTCACACCTGAAGAACTTGGGATTAGCATTTTTAACAAACTCTCCAGAAATTTTATGTGTATGCTAAAGCTTAGAACTACTCATACAGGTGTAATTAATATGTCTTGAGTCAATCAATAATTGTTTCTCTATGAAGACTTGTACATTTAAGATTTTGAGTAAAAATATTTAAAAGTAAATTGAGTCCATTAGTGTTTATGACTACGTTTAGAATTAATAAACTAGTATTTCATTTTGACTAAAGGAAAGTAATGCTGATGACACTAATTAAAAAGAGTAATTTGAGATTGGTCAAAGTTAGAAGGAAAGATTTAAGTTGATGTATGATGTTCAAGTGAAGTTCAAAAGAGCCACTTGGAGGATTCTTAAAGGAAGGTGATGTTTGTCTGAGGACAAATTTGTGTCTAATTCCCCCACTGTATCAGTAGTTTTATATTTTATACATTCCTTACATTGTTGGTCAGATTTCCTAGGACATAATCCTTCTCTTTAAATAAATTACATGACATTTGAATGATGAATTTTGGATGAAAACCGACAATAACTTTGTTCTCCACAGTTCCCTATTTCCACTAGAAGAATTTTAGATCTGAATAATACTGGATTTTACAGATACATAAAGCTAAGGTACAGAAGTGAAATGATTCAATGAAATTGCACACTTTCATAGTTATTTCTTTAACAGTCTCAAAACACTGTTCAAAAATCATACTTAACTAGCCAATGAATTCTCAGGACACAGTAAGAACAGGCAGAGAATATGCAGTAGGAAAAGGCAAACAGAGTAATGGAAACCAAAGAAGAGCTATTCAGGGGAAACAAAACAAACACAATTGAGTCTGAACCGCATACGAAAGCCCAGGGACAGAAGACTTAGAACAGACGGGCTGAGAATAGTCAGGTCACCAGTGATTTTAGATAAAAATATTTTTGTAGAGCATGGGATAGTGAAGCAGATTTAAAACTGATGATGAAAAAAATTGATGAAATAGCTCTAGACATTTATTTGTAAAGTCTGGACTTGAAAGGAAAATCAGAGAATGGAAGAAACCGATAGTGCAGTGAGTTCTTCTTACTTGTCTGTAACTGAGCTAACAGCGCTAAATGGACATTATCCTATTTTTATGTGAACAACTTACATTCTAGATATTATTATATTCATTCCAGGAAAGAAATTCTTGTTGAGCAGTGGTTAGGAGCAATGTGGAGGATAACCATTTAGGCATAGATTAGAAATCTGGACATATTCTACGTGGTAGAATCAAGACTTGGAAGATGTAGGTGCATCCATCCCTTTGAAGGCAGGGGTGAATGCACTTCAAGAATTCACTGCAGCTGCTGCTGCTAAGACGCTTCAGTCGTGTCCGACTCTGTGCAACCCTGTAGACGGCAGCCCACCAGGCTTCTCCATCCCCGGGATTCTCCAGGCAAGAACACAGGAGTGGGTTGCCATTTCCTTCTCCAATGCATGAAAGTGAAAAGTGAAAGTGAAGTCGCTCAATCGTCTCCGACTCTTCACGACCCCGGGGACTGCAGCCTACCAGGCTCCTCCATCCATGGGATTTTCCAGGCAAGAGTACTGGAGTGGGGTGCCATTGTCTTCTCCCAAGAATTCACTAGAGAAGGGTATAAAACCTGGGGAGAAATTTCCTCAAAAGGCCAAAGGAGTTGGGGATCTTAGAGGGATGGGTAAACTTTACAAGAAAGACAGTACATTAAATTGGTAAATTTAAAATCACTGATAGTAAAGGTCTATGTGAATCACTTTTATTGGTAATATTTAAAAAGAGTCTAACTGTGATTCTTCTTTATCTGACCAATATCAAGTTGACTCACTAGGATCGCAATCCTGTTGACCATAGACACATACATTTCTTTATTTATCAATTACCATATATTTTATGTCATAAATCTATAGTTTATGGACTAGAAAGATAAGTTTATCTAAAGTTCATATTCTTCTTCAAATGAAAAGAAACTTCATCAGCATTAGTGTACCCACCTTCTGTTTGTGGAGCATGATTTGACCTACATATGCATAGATAAGCTGCATAAGCTATTTGATAAGAGGACACTTAATACTATATAATTATCACCAATTGTTTGAATACTTGTGTCCCAGCCTACTAGTTAATTATTTTTAAAAGGAACCATGAAAGTCCAATAATATCATTTATTTTTAACATTTTTTAAACTGAAAAATCATGCATGTGAGCCTGAAAAGAAAATAGATGAAGTTTTTCATTGTCTCACAAAGGAGCATTTTATAGTGAATACATAATAATATAAGAAGGAATTTGAACAGTCTAGGAAAGCATTTGTATTCATTAAAGAGAGCTTTCATAATCAGACCCAATCAGACCCTGATTACACAGCAATTTAGCAGGATCTGCACAAGCAGTTTGATAAGTCACACCCATATCCTCTGTGTTCAGGGGTTGTTTGGGATATTGGTTAAAATATAATCATAAAAATGAATTCTTTAGCTAAGATTTGATAAAAGATTTTGTAGATTACAACATGCTCATTTATGCCTGGTGAGTTTCAGTCTCACAGTGTCTCATAGAATGGAAGCAATAAAATAAGTGTGCCTGCCATCTCACCCAGGTGGATATGTGGATCTTGGGTCTGTGATTCCATATAAGAATCTGACACTTGCTTTCAAGGCTTACTATAATATGGCCTCAGACTTTATCAGTTGGACATCATCGCTTCAGAATCGGTAATATAGATCTATACTCAGTCAAGAAGAAGTCAAGAAACACCTGGAGTAACAGGCAAATTTGGCCTTGGAGTACAGAATGATGCAGGACAAAGGCTAGTAGAGTTTCACCAAGAGAATACACTGGTCATAGCAAACACCCTCTTCCAACAACACAAAAGAAGACTCTACACATGGACATCACCAGATAGTCAATACCGAAATCATATTGATCATAGTCTTTTCAATACCGAAATCAGATTGATCATAGTCTTTGCAGCCAAAGATGGAGAAGCTCTATACAGTCAGCAAAAACAAGACAAGGAGCTGACTGTGGCTCAGATCATGAACTCCTTATTGCCAAACACTGAGTTAAATTGAAGAAAGTAGGGAAAAACACTAGACCACTCAGGTAAGATCTAAATCAAATCCCTTATCATTATACAGTGGAAGTGAGAAATAGCTTCAAGGGATTAGATCTGATAGACAGAGTGCCTGATGAACTATGGATGGAGGTTCACGACATTGTACAGAAGAGAGGGATCAAGACCATCCCCACAAAAAGAAATGCAAAAAAGCAAAATGGCTGTCTGAGGAGGCCTTACAAATAGCTGTGAAAAGAAGAGAAGAAAAAATTAAGGAGAAGGGAAAAACATACCCATTTGAATACAGAGTTCCAAAGAATAGCAAGGAGAGATAAGAAAGCCTTCCGCAGTGGTCAGTGCAAAGAAATAGAGCAAAACAGTAGAATGGAAAATACTAGAGATCTATTCAAGAAAATTAGAGATACCAAGGGACTATTTCATGCAAAGATGGGCTCAATAAAGGACAGAAATGGTATGGACCTAACAAAAGCAGAAGATATTAAGAAGAGGTGGCACAGAAGAACTATAAAAAAAAAATCTTCATGACCCAGATAACTACAATGGTGTGATCACTCACCTAGAGTCAGACATCCTAGAATGTGAAGTCAAGTGGGCCTTAGGAAGCATCACTACAAACAAAGCTAGTGGAGGTGATGGAATTCCAGTTGAGCTATTTCAAATCCTCAAAGATGATGCTGTGAAAGTGCAATATGCCAGCAAACATGGAAAACTCAGCAGTGGCCATAGGACTGGAAAAGATCAGTTTTCATTCCAATCCCAAAGAAAGGCAATACCAAAGAATGCTCAAACTATCACACAATTGCACTCATCTCACACACTAGTAAAGAAATGCCAAAATTCTCCAAGCCAGGCTTCAACAGTACATGAATCATGAACTTTCAGATGTTCAAGGTGGTTTTAGAAAAGGCAGAGGAATCAGAGATCAAATTGCCAACAACCGTTGGATCACAGAGAAAGCAAGAGAGTTCCAGAAAAACATCTACTTCTGCTTTACTGACTATGCCAAAGCCTTTGACTATGTGGATCACAACAAACTGTGGAAAATTGTGAAAGAGATGGGAATATCGGACCATCTGACCTGCTTCTTGAGAAATCTGAATGCAGGTCAGGAAACAATTGTTAGAACTGGACATGGAACAACAGACTGGTTCAAAATTGGGAGATGAGTACGTCAAGGCTGTATATTGTCACCCTGCTTATTTAACTTATATTCAGAGTACATCATGAGAAACGCTGTGCTGGATGAAGCACAAGCTGGAATCAAGATTGCTGGGAGAAATATCAATAACCTCAGATATGCAGATGACACCACTGTTATGACTGAAAGCGAAGAAGAACTAAAGAGTCTCTTGATGAAAGTGAAAGAGAAGAGTGAAAAAGTTGGCTTAAAACTCAACATTCAGAAAACTAAGATCATGGCATCTGGTCTCATCACTTCATGGCAAATAGGTGGGGAAACAGTAGAAACAATGGCAGACTTTATTTTGGGGGGCTCCAAAATCACTACAGATGGTGATCGTAGCCATGAAATTAAAAGATGCTTACTCCTTGGAAGAAAAGTTATGACCAACTTAGACAGCATATTAAAAAGCAGAGACATTACTTTGCCAACAAAGTTCTGTCTAGTCAAGGCTATGGTTTTTCCGTAGTCATGTATGGATATGAGAGTTGGACTATAAAGAAAGCTGAGCACTGAAGAAGTGATGCTTTTGAACTGTGGTGTTGGAGAAGACTCTTGAGAGTCCCTTGGACTGCAAGGAGGTCCAACCAGTCCATCCTAAAGGAGATCAGTCCTGGGTGTTCATTGGAAGGACCGATGTTGAAACTGAAACTCCAATACTTTGGCCACCTGATGTGAAGAACTGACTCACTGGAAAAGACCCTGATGCTGGGAAAGATTGAAGGCGGGAAGAGAAGGGGACGACAGAAGATGAGATGGTTGGATAGCATTACCAACTCAATGGACATGAGTTTGAGTAAACTCCGGGAGTTGGTGATGGACACTGAGGCCTGGGGTGCTGCAGTCCAGGGGTCTCAAAGAGTCAGACATGACTAAGCGACAGAAGTGAACTGAGAGTTAGTCAGCCCAACTTCCCACATGTCAGCATTTCATTCTCATCCATACCTTATGGCCATTGTCTTTGTCTTTTTCATTTTTTTTAGCAATCCACTTTCACCTAATTATATTTCATTTCCCTTCTCTTTTGTGGATTATCATTTAACTTTTTCACTTTCTGCTGTCTCTAGACTTCTTGTCTATGTATTTTCTAGATCCATCCATTCTGCCTCTTATACACATTTCATGCATTTTTTTTTAACTGGAAGCACTTTGAGAATAATATTGGGTTTTACATGTCTTCAGTACTTATGATAAATATGCATGTTATATAAAAGAAGATAGTGAAATTAATTGAATGACTTTATTATACACAAACAGACAAGTACATGGTATCAGGTTAGTACATTTTTCTAATAGTGTTGCTTTACTCTCCATTTGTTTTTAATTATCTTTTTATGATCTCATGTTTTCTTATGAAACATTTTTCTATCTAATTCTAATAAATTCTTTGGCAACTTTGAGCCCATGGATTATTTTATTTTCAGTTTCTTTTTCCAATTACTTATCTGAACACATTGCGCACTCTCCATTCTGTGGTCAAGTTCTCTTCTCAGTCATTCATAATTTCTCAAATTAAGTATCAGTTCATTTAGGTCAACATGTTTCCTGGACTGATAAACATGACTGCTGAAGAAGAAGCAAATAAAAGGAAATGGACACAAGGGAAAGGAATACCAGTGGCCACTGATGTTTGTAAACCTTCATATTTGTTAAACCTGCACATGTGATAAAACTGCATAGAACTAAAGACACGCATGCACACACACAGGTAAGTATTTGGAATCCTAGGGAAATCTATGTAAGACTGATAGATTATATCAATGTCACTATCCTGGTGGTGATATTGTACGATAAATTTACAAGCAGTTACTATTGTGGTAAAATGGGTAAGAGTATATGTGATCTCTTATTTCTTTCTTACAAGTACATGTGAGTTTTTAACTATATAAAAGTAAAAGTTTTAGATTGTATTTAAAATTTTCAGTAAATTTCACAATGACTCTCTCACTGTAACATTTCTGTGGAAGCACTTCAGAGAGAAGAAACTGAACCAGGTGGGTGAAGGGACTTGCAACCTTCATTATGTCTAAGATCTCTGTGAAACAGCACTAGACAAAGTGGCTAAGACAGAGTCTTTGAAAATCGCACATATTAGCTAATATTTACTAAGTATGTAAGAAGCAATTATATTTCTGGAATCAGTCTTTCAGATAATTGCAAGTATTTATTGAATACCCTATCCAATGACATTTTTAAAGGTCTAACATTTTCACAGCTAACCTGAGTTTAGCATTTTTACAAACAGGACTCATTTGATCCTTATAGATTCGTAGGTATAAATTTGATGTACTGTTTATCCTAATTTTATAACTAAGAGACCATGGCACTGGAAGTTTAAGTAAGTGGTAGAGGTAGGATTAATCAGTCTATTATATTATGCTGCAATTTCAACGGAAGAATGAAAAATGATGAGTGGCAAAGTGAATGCTAGCATTAATAAAGAAGACTGATATTATAAGACTATGAACCATAATAATTATGAATTACTGCTTAATAAAAATATCAGCAGAGAGTGCATTATGAAAATAGTAATCAGAGTTGTGGATGTTTTTGATGAAACTATATGCTGGTATCAATAATGGAAAGAGGCCAGGCTGAAAAGCATAAGAGCAATATAAACATAAAATCAGTTGCATTTGAAATAAGGATTCCTTTCCATGAAGTGTAAAAATCCTGGCATATTTTCTGTTTGGAAAATCCACTCTTATCCCTAAATTTAATGTATTACCAACTCTGTGCTATAAAACTGAAAGCACCGTGGCTTAACATTCATCTTTAAATGAAAGCAAAACACCATGAATCATGTCTCAATGCAATGGTTCCCAATATGTTGACACAGTAGGATGTCTTTCTAATGAAAAGACATTTTAAAAATCCATAAAATATGAAATGTGTTTGTACATGAGTGTATTAATAAGAAACCGATACAATAACTCCAGGTACCTTCCATTCCAGCATTTGTAGCTTTATCATTTGGGAACTATTTTTAAGGATTTTAAGGAAATTTGCCTTTGATAATTTAGGAGTTCCCTAGGATGTCCTCAACTTGGAATCAAATATAAAGCAGGCAAACTATTCTTTATATGTAAACAAAATGACAGAATAATTAAAAAGTTTTTTTTCTTTGTCTATATGTTGTTAAAATATATATTTGCTTGGTATTTATTTGATACACTTTACTCATTTTTGCATTATTTTAGGAAGAATCTAAGCCTCATTTTGGTTGCAAACAAGTGAATTCTAACTTGACTTAGGTTTGGTAGGAGGGAATATATGTTTAGTCACAGAACAAAATGTCTGAAAGCCAAAGATACATTTGGCATCAGGGATCTTGAACCAGAGCATCAGATGTTATCAGGTTTTTCTTTTCTGTCCCTTCTCTCTTCTTTTCTGTGTATGCTGATTTTGGTTTTGTTTTTTAATGTACCATATTTTGCTACAATTCTGTTATTATGGCCACCAGCAACTACTGAACTCAGAAAACTTCAGGTCAGATACTTTTCATTATATAGCCAAAGAGTAGGGAATTGTGGTTGACTGCCAGCACTAAATTACATAGGAAGAAGCTGCTATTATGAGAAGAAAAATGTTCTGTGGACATAATTGATTTAGCATTGTATCACTAAAAATTTCTAGAAAATAGCAGCAGTGTCATGCCAGCAACTACACTGTGATTGTTTTTTTTTCATCTTTATTCTCTTGTACTCATGAAAGGTGGGATGCCAAGCAGAGGAAATATGCATTCGTGTACACACACACAAACACATACACACACTGGATTTCTCAGCCTCCATTGTAAGTCATCATTGTCCTCCCCAACTCTCAGCTTGGAAGAAACTCAGAGCTCAGACAGTGGATCACTTTTCTATCTCTATTCATTCCCTAGGGGAGCTCATCCATTCTTTTCGCTTTAAATACTATCTATACACATCTGGCAACCAAATTTATATACCCAACCTGAGCTCTCCCCTGAACTTCAGTTTTATATCCAACTGCTTTCAACTTTAATAAGGCCAAAACTGAAATATTGATTCCCACTGCACCTTTAGTCTTCCAGATCTCAGGAATCAATTTGATTCTCCAGCTGTTCCAGTCAGAAACCTTGGCAATCTCTCTCACAGTCCACATCCAATTAAAAAAAAAACCTATTCAGTTTTACCTTTGAAATATGTCTAGTTAGTTACACATTCAATCCCTGCCCTTTGCACTATAAAGACAACTGGAGGATACTGGGCACTGTCTGGAAATGCTTTTGAAAGTCAAATCACAAAGGTGCTACAGACATTCAGTGGGTAGAGGTCAGGGATGCTGCTAAATATCCTGTGAAGCACAAGACAGCTTCCCCGAACAATTACCCCATCCAAAATGGCAGTAGTACCTAGGCTGAAGAACTCTGACCTACACAAGTTGGCATTGTCTCTCCCTATTATCTTCCTAATATCTTCTTAGTCATTAAATTTCCTCTCCAGCAATCTGCCTACAGTTTAGTAACCACAGAGTAGCCAGAAGAATTATTTTAAAACATTGTTCAGATCAAATCACTCTTCTACACACCACCATCACCAACACGTTTCCCATTATCCCTTTCTACTGTCTCCACTCAAGTGTGACTTTATTGCAGAAACCTTTCCTGCCCACGTGCTTGCCCACACTCCCAACAGCTATCTTCTGTTTCCATAATCTAATTTATTTTTTCTAAGCATTTTATAGGATATATTACATATTTATTTAACTATTTCATTCTTTTAAGAATTTTTGTTTGCATACATAAAGAATATTGGTCTTTTTTTCACTGATAAATCTGGTCACTAGACTTGTGCTTAGTACATGAATCCACTATTCTTTGTTGAATTTAAGGAAAACTGCATTCCTGATATAATGGTTTATTCATATACTGTAAGAATAACTTTAAGACATGGTGGCCCATTTTTAATTTGAAAATTGTCTCTTGGTTCTAATTGCAAAATTATTTTGTGATTATTTTCCTGCCTCTCTGAATAATAATTTTCTATATTTTTGTTCCATTTTTTTTCTATTCACCCTTTAATTGCTATGGTGTCTTGACAGGTGGCCTTTGGTTTTCTTTTATTTATTGTTAATCAGACTTCCAAAACTTAAATTTCAGTGTTTAACTTCAGTTTCACTATGACACTAATATACCTCAGTCCCTCCTGTACTTCTCTCCTAGCTTTACACATAGCCAAACGAAAATCTCAGTAGACTCTTGAAACTCAACATGGTCCACCCAAATCACAAAGTAAACGGTTATACCAGATAATCAACATGTGCTTGATTTCCATTAGCACTGTCCCTGCGTCCCTTAAAACAGTAAATTGCAAGGTATCCTTCCTTTCTTATCAGTCTCTCCTCACACAGAGTTGGTCAAAAAATCTAATCACATCCATTGAAAGTCTACTTTAGCCTCTTAATAGTTTCTTCATTCCTCATTTTAAGACCCCATTATCTTTTGCTTGAGATATTTTAATAAGTTTCTGTTGGATTCCATGCAAAAAAATTTGTGTTTTGCATATTGCCTCCATAATCATATTCCAAGAAAATACTGATAATTGAATTCCAGTGATACTGATTGGCTACAGTATAAAATTAATGTATTTTAGCTTAGAACAATAGCTCTGTCACAAAGTAATCCACATCTACCTTTGTGTTTTTATCTTCAGGTTCTCTATTAACTTATTCCTGTAATTTTACCACCCTGAATTTCTAATTACCTCCTCTACACACCATGACCTTTATTACCTCTATATTTCTACATTGTTTCTCCTTTGTCTGGAATATCTTATTTACTTCATATGGAAAATTCCTAAATATCTTTTTAGATGAAGTTTAAAAGCTACTTCACTAAGATCTCTGAATCATATTTACCACTTTGTATAGGGTTGGCCAAAAAGTTTGTTTGGGCTTTTCCATAAACTGTTACAGAAAAATCCAAATGAACTCTAAGGCCAATTCAATATTTTAATTTATCACTCAATTTATCCTCTACAAAATTGTCATCTCCTAGAAGTGACCTTGTTTCCCAACAACAAATGCAGGAACTAGAACACAGCTGAAACAAAGCAACAGTAAAAGTAGAAAGCATGAATGAATCAAGGATCACATTTTATTCTTTCCTATAGGTGGATATCTTTAAGCCAACTTTTTCACTCTCTTCTTTCACTTTCATCAAGAGCCTTGTTAGTTGTTCTTCACTTTCTGCCAAAATGGTTATGGGTTATGTCATCTGCATATCTGAGGCTATTGATATTTCTCCCAGCAATCTTGATTCCAGCTTGTGCTTCATCCAGCCCAGGATTTCTCATGATGTACTCTGCATATAAGTTAAATAAGCAGGGTGATGATATACAGCCTTGACATACTCCTTTCCCAATTTGGAACCAGTCTGTTGTTCCAAGTCCAGCTCTAAATGTTTCTTCTTGACCTGCATACAGATTTCTCAGGAGGCAGGTCAGGTGGTCTTGTATTCCCATCTCTTGAAGAATTTTCCACAGATTTTTGTGATCCACACAAAGGCTTTGGCATAGTCAATAAAGCAAAAGTAGATTTATTTTTGGAAACCTCTTGCTTTTCTGATGATCCAGAGGATGCTGGCAATTTGATCTCTGATTCCTCTGCCTTTTCTAAATCTAGCTTGAACATCTGGAAGTTCACATCTCACATACTGTTGAAGCCTGGCTTGGAGAATTTTGAGCATTACTTTGCTAGTGTATGAGATGAGTGCAACTGTGCGGTATTTTGAACATTGTTTGGCATTGCCTTTCTTTGGGATTGGAATGAAAACTGACCTTTTCCAGTCCTTTGGCAACTGCTGAGTTTTCCATGTTTGCAGGCATATTGAATGCAACAGTTTCACAGCATCATCTTTTAGGATTTGAATTAGCTCAACTGGAATTCTATCACCTCCACTAGCTTTGTTCATAATGATGCTTCCTAAGTCTCACTTGACTTCGCATTCTAGGATGTCTGGCTCTAGGTGAGTGATCACACCATCGTGGTTATCTGGGTGATGAAGATCTTTTATGTACAGTTCTTCTGTGTATTCTTGCCACCTCTTCTTAATATCTTCTGCTTCTGTTAGGTCCATACCATTTCTGTCCTTCATTGTGCTCATATTTGCATGAAAAGTTTCCTTGGTATCTCTAATTTTCTTGAAGACATTTCTAGTCTTTCCCATTCTACTGTTTTCCTCTATCTCTTTGCATTGAGCACAAACTCAATATTCATAAAACTAAGATCATGGCATCCGGTCCCATCACTTCACGGCAAATAGATGGGGAAACAATGGAAACAGTGACAGACTTTATTTTTGTGGGCTCCAAAATCACTGTAGATGGTGACTACAGCCATGAAATTAAAAGACCCTTGCTCCTTGGAAGAAAAGCTATGAATAGCTTGACAGCACATTAAAAAGTAGAGACATTGCTTTGCCAACAAAGGTCTGTCTAGTCAAAGCTATGGTTTTTCCAGTAGTCATGTATGGATGTGAGAGTTGAACTATAAAGAAAACTGAGTGCCGAAAAACTGATGCTTTTGAGCTGTAGTGTTGGAGAGAACTCTTGAGAGTCCCTTGGACTGCAAGGAGATCCAACCAGCCCATCCTAAAGGAAATCAATGCTGAATGTTCATTGCAAGGACTGTTGCTGAATATGAAACTCCAATACTTTGGCTACCTGATGGGAAGAACTGACTCATTTGAAAAGACCCTGATGCTGAGAAAGATTGAAGGCAGGAGGACAAGAGGATGACAGAGAATGAGATAGTTGGATAGTATCACCGATGCTGTGGACATGAGTTTGAATAGGTTTTGGGAGTTGGTGACGGACAGGGAAGCCTGGCATTCTGCAGTCCATGGGGTCACCAAAGTAGGACACAACTGAGCTACTGAACTGGACTGATGGGTGGATATCATTAACCCCATTTCACATGTGAGGAAAGGGGAAAAAAATTGTTAGTCCAAAATCTTCAAAACAGCTCATTTCAGAGCCAGGATAAGAATTTAAAAATCTTTATATTTAATCTGGCATTCTTATCACATATTCTTTTTGAACGTGCACATATCGTACTGTTTTGATAATGAGTGATTAATATAGAAAATACATCAAATAGAAATTTCGGAATCTGGCTTGCAAAACTTTAGGATAGATACTTATTTTAGCTGTATTTTGAAGTTCTGTACAGAATTTCCTACTGATTTTAAGGCTTGTTTTTGTTTTTGCTGTTGTTGTTTTTTTTAAAGCTCAAAAGTACCTCTGAGAAAGAGAAAATTAGAAGTTGGGAGACTGCTGTGGTGAAAAAGAGTGTGCAAAAATCTATAGAGCTACTGTAGACAGACAATTTTGGTCTCCCTCCTTTCCCATTGTATGATCATATAAGAGGATTTTAGATTATCTCCATTCTGCCTTCAGAAGATTTACAGCAGGAAGTTAATAAAGCACTCAGCAGAAGCTCAGACACAAAATAGGCAGGGAAGAGAAAGATTACATCAGAGAAAGATAGACTTAATTGTGTTGTAGATACCAAGTGGTCTCTTTAGAAATGTGTAGTAGAGCAATGAGATGAAGAATAACTGTCCAGTCAAGCTAGACAAAAGTCATCAGTCCCCTCCCTTGAAGGAGCTTAAGAGGGAATGTAAGAAGTGGGAAAAAGCCTGATCCCACAACTTACACATAAGATGCTTTTTTTCTCCTAGGGAGAGGCAGATGAAAAAGAAACCAGAGCAGAAAGAAAAGAAACAGCATGTAAATGACACAACAAAAACAAAAGTAAACCAACAACAAACCAACTACACACAAAAAAACGCTTTATAATCTGCACATTCAGATGTGCATGTTATTGAATTGTGTAGAAGTATTCTCTCTGATGTGAGATTCAAAAGCTACCTAGAGGTCAAAACTTTGGTCATATATTGGTCATATACATATTCTGGTCTAATACTAACCAGTATTTGAAAATAATTTAGGAAGTCAAGGAGATTTATTTTTACAGGCTTAACACAAAAGCCCCTTAATTTTTTTTGGTGGTAATTTATTTGCAAATGTCCACATAATAAGAGATACAGAATACATGCATCTCTTCTCAAATGGAAAATGGTAATAGGGATGATTTAAAGAGTTGCTCACAATATGTTTGTGAAATTGTATTATACATTTGTTTTTGTTCAGTCACTAAGATGTGTCTGACTCTGCAACCCCATGAAGTACAACAAGCCAGGCTTTCCTGTCCTTTACTATCTCCAGGAATTTGCTCAAACTCATGTCCATTGAGTCAGTGATGCCATTCAACCATCTCATCCTCTGTCTCCTCCTTCTCCTCTTGCTCTCAATCTTTCCCAACATCAGGGTTTTTTCCAATGAGTCAGCTCTTCTCATCAGGTGGCCAAAGCACATTTAAATTCATCATTACTACACATAAAAATATGCTTCCCTGGTGGCTCAGACAGTAAAGAGTCCATCAGAAATGCAGAAGACCCAGGTTTGATCCCTGGAGTCGGAAAGGTCCCTTAGAGAAAGAAATGGCATCCTACTTTAATATTCTTGCCCGGAGAATTCTATGGACAGAGGAGCCTGGCAGGCTACAGTACATAGTGTTGCAAAGAGTTGAATATGGCTGAGAAACTAACACATACACACACACATAAAAATATTGTTTATATTTTCACTCCTAAGAGACAGTTCACAGGTCTATCTTTCTCATTCCCACCTCTGTTTTCATGCTTAAGAACATCTCTATCATCAACAGATATAATTACTAATGTCTACTTCCTTTTAAACATTTTTACTTTAAATTTAACTTTTTTACTCAACTGAAATTTTCTTTGCTGTAAATGATGTATAGGAATCATTTGTATTATAATTTCCCCCAATTTTGACAAATTTTCTCATTATCATTATTATATCCTTTGCTGTTACCATTGAATAAAATGCTACCTAGATTCTACAGTAAATACACGAATATTCCCAACATTGCAATCAGTCTTTCTATTTTGTTCAATTACTATGGCTATGCAGGGAAAAAATCTGTACTGATTTAAGTACTATGGCATCACAAATATTCTATCAATATTTTTGACTACATATTAAATATGTTCTTAATTTTCAGTGGCTACTTTCTTTCATTGTTATTTTGCAAAATGATAATGAAAGTTATTTGGATTTTTCTTTTTTTGTAGTTAGGAAGAAGTCATGGTTTTAAAATTCTAATTTCTTTTAAAATAAAACTTTATCTCTTGCAAATGATTTTTGTAAGTATAACCTTCTTTGTCATGCTGATATTTTTATTCTTCCTGGATCACAATTGTTGCCTTTTTTTTTAACTTTTGATAATCGTTTTTTTTTTTTTTTTTTAATAAATTTATTTATTTTAGTTGGGGGCTAATTACTTTACAATATTGTAATAGTTTTTGCCATACATTGACATGAATCAGCCATGGGTTTACATGTGTTCCCCTTCCCGGACCCCCCACCCACCTCCCTCCCCATCCCATCCTTCTGGATCATCCCATTGCCCCGGCCCTGAGCCCTTGTCACATGCATCGAACATGGAATGGTGCTCTGTTTCACATATGACAATACACATGTCTCAATGCCATTCTCCCAGAACGTCCCACCCTCACCTTCTCCCTCAGAGTCCATAAAATTGTTCCATGCATCTGTGTCTCTTATTCTGTCTCGCATATAGGGTTATCGTTACCATCTTTCAAATTCCATATATATGCATTAGTATACTGTATTGTTGTTTTTCTTTCTGGCTTACTTCACTCTGTATAATGGGCTCCAGTTTCATCCATCTCAGTAGAACCGATTCAAATGTATTTTTTTTAATGGCTGAGTAATATTCCATTGTGTATATGTACCACAGCTTCCTTATCCATTCGTCTGCTGATGGACATCTAGGTTGCTTCCAAAATGGGCCAAAGAACTAAACAGACATTTCTCCAAAGAAGACATACAGATGGCTAACAAACACATGAAAAGATGCTCAACATCACTCATTATTAGAGAAATGCAAATCAAAACCTCAATGAGGTATCATTTCACACCAGTCAGAATGGCTGCTATCCAAAAGTCTACAAGCAATAAATGCTGGAGAGGGTGTGGAGAAAAGGGAACCCTCTTACACTGTTGGTGGGAATGCAAACTAGTACAGCCACTATGGAGAACAGTGTGGAGATTCCTTAAAAAACTGGGAATAGAACTGCCATATGACCCAGCAATCCCACTGCTGGGCATATACACCGAGGAGACCAGAATTGAAAGAGACGCGTGTACCCCAATGTTCATCGCAGCACTGTTTACAATAGCCAGGACATTGATAATCGTTTTTACTCAACGTGTCCTCACTAGAAAATAAATCTCTGTTTAGAGTAGTCAAAAGCCATAATTTCCTCCCATTTTTTTTTTTCAATCTCTTTATAATTTTTTTTCTGTGGTTTCCCATTTTGGAGTACTTCTTAACAAAGAAAAAAGCAACACAGGCTACTTTCCTCTGGAAGCTGGCATGGCGTTCACAGTAGGCTGTGTTATTTCTCTGTAAGTGCATTCTGTGCCCAGGACCAAGTACATAAGAAGAACACTCGAACACTCCATAATCTTAGCTGTACACATGCAAAAACAACATGGCCCACCACAAAAAGGACTAAATCTCCACTCCTGCCAAGAAATGAGAGAAATTGCTTCATGTTTACCAGCTGCAGTCTACCACACTCCTTTTTTTCTTTTCCTGCATTCTCAATAAAAATTTTTAACATATCTAGGGCAGAAGGAGAAGGGGATGGCAGAGGATGAGATGGTTAGATAGCACCAGTGACTCAAAGTATATGAGTTTGAGCAAACTCCAAGATAGTGAAGGACAGGGAAGCCTGGAGTACTGCAGTCCACGCAGTCACACAGGGTCAGACACGACCGAGGGACTCAAAAACAAGGTGGTTCCTACTTCTGAGAGCACTGCATCAAGACCAATTCCCTGCTTCCTGGAGCTTCTCCCAAATTACCACCCACAAGCCAAATCCGATTGCAACACCCTTTTAGGACTTTCTTACTCCACATTTCTTCATGTTGTGATATCTCCCTTGTTTCAGCAAGAAAATACCTCAAATTTGTATAACTCCATGGTCTTGCTGAGGGTCTTTCCTTGGAGGGCACTGGCATATTGAAACTCACAACATTTCTCTGTTTATTTGTTCTTCAAAATTGCTATAGTTATATCTAAATGTGGTTCTGTTTTCCTTTACATTTGAAAGTAAGACATCTCTTCACACTTTCTTTTTCATTATATAAAATTTTCACAGGTTCATATCTGTTGACATGAAATAAATGATGACCTAGGCTTATAGTTGTTTTAATGTTTTCTAAATTAGTTTTACTTTAATCTTTTATATTTAATATGGCAAAGCACAGACATTTTCTCTTTCTTGCATGTTGTTTGCTTTTTCCTCTTTCTTGCATGTTGATTTGAAACAATAGGTAATGGTCCAGCAACTTGCAGAATACAGAGAGAAGGGTGGGCAGAACGAAGTCACTCAGGCTTTTTGATTAAGCCATTGTAACAGAGAGGCTTTTCTAATCTACTTTTTGTTTTGGCTTCAGTGAATATTCAGGTTCTTGATGAGGCTGTGGCTAGCCTTTCTCTGGAGACTTTGACTTATGATTGTACTTGGATATTTAAAACAGCTGCTTGCAAATACAGTTTATGTGACTATTCAGTATAGATCTCCTGGCTTCCCTATAACACTTTGTTCCAAGTTTGAACTTCTAAGAAGGCCTTTTGTGTTTACCTCCTGAGTTTTCACTGTGTTTTGAGGAAGGGAGCTCTGAGTTTGCTCTTACTATTGATATATTCTTGTGCCATTTTAGGTATGGTTTCACTGATTATGTCCAACAATCAGACTACTGGGGCAAACAATTGTAGCTTCCCTCTCCTCTACTTAGAAAGAGCTATCACTCCTGAATATATAGCCAAAGGAAAGGGTGATTTTCTTCCCAAACTCAAACTCACTTGTTTCTATGTAGTAGAAACAAATTATTTTAAACACATTTCTTTATACACCCAAGGGCAACATGGAAAGAGATTTCTAACAACAGAATGGAGTTTCTCAGAAGAGCTTGTCCCTTCTTCAAAAAGACTGAACTGAAGCTCTTTTTACCCCTAGCTGTGTTTGATAGAAAATGATTTTGAATCTCTTTCATGTTTAAAATGTTACTTCACCTACCTAATCTAAATCTTTTAACTAATTTAAGATTCCTTTTTGATTTGTTTCCCTAAGAAATTTGACTGAAATGGAAGGCTTTCTCACTATTACCACACCTGTCATATTCTGAGTGAAATGACTTTTCATTAAATGAGTGCAAGATTGAGTAAATACATTACCTATTAAGTAATTACATATCCACTTTGGCTACTGTACAGTCTTTTCCAGTCCTGTCAGTACACCACCAATAAACTGATGGTATTTCTTATAATGGACAGATTCCTGGGATTGTGAATATGATTATCAAGTTCATATCTTATACTGCCTCTTGGCTCCTATGTAGTCTTGGACAGGATGTTTTATCACTTTGATTCATAGTTTCTTTGTTTTTCAATTAATTTATTTATTTTAATTGGACATAGTTTCTCTCTCTGTTAAGTTTATGGAGAATCTATGAGAGCCATAAAATACTACAAAAATATAGAGAGAAACTGGAGTATTATTAATATTTTCTCCAGAATTCTGTGTCACATAGAATGTGTTTTGAATGTTATCTAAATAAATATTACTTTTAACCAAGTGTAAAAAGGCCAGCAGATCTGAATGAGCCGTGTCACCTTCCCAAAGTATCAAATATTACAGAATAGTTTGAAATATTCAAGTTTATCTTATTATTTATAAATATCTGTGTTAAAAGGGATGAATAATTCCTCATGTTTTGGTCATGTGCAAAAGTATAATTATGCTTTTGATTACCAATTACAGAAAAAAGCTATTAAACAAGCAGAATAATAATGTTGAAGTCATTTAATAATAAAACTACATTTCTACATGCTTTATCTCTTCATTACTGAGTTTAGAGTGACATATCTGGTTTTTTAAGTTTCTCCACAAAAAGAGATAAAATGTAAGGTGAATAGAATATCAGATTATACAGAATGAAAATAAACAGATACCTAGATGTTGCCCAATATACGGATGCACAATATTAAATATATTCAATTGAAATGTTCTCTTTAACAGAGTTTTATTTTGAAATGGGAAGGTGGGGGTAAACACAAGTATTATTGCTATACTGATTATTTAAATCAAAAGGCAATGTATATAACACTATAATTACATAAAACATATAATGTTCCTCACTGTTTAGTCAGTATAAGCATAGACACACATGTAGGAAGTGTAAGAATATATGTATATACATGCATATGTCCTTGTACTGAACAGATTTTGCCATGGAAACATTCTTTGTATTATCGATTACAATTCATTCCCTTTCCTCAGAGACTCTAGGTACTTTAATATGCTGGCCTGGTAGATAATTCAAGTTCTTTGGCTGAACATCTGCAGTAGTCACAGGCAAAAAGCATATCCCATTTAGAGTTCAAGAGCAGGAATCAGGATATTGTTATTTTAATAGAAAGAGAAATTATTCTGAACTCTAGAAAAACACATAAGTCATGTTCTACATTAGGTACATGTTAGGAAATCAGTGTCTTATGTAACCACGCTAGTAATGAAAGCAAGTTTCATTTTGAAAATTTACATACATTAAGCTCTCTGCCCTGGGCTTTAAATGTATTATGTCACTTAGCTCTCACAGTAATCCTACAATGTAGATTCCAATACTGTCCTTATTTGCAGATGAAGAAATTGAGGCTTAGAATGGTTTAGAAAAGCAAAGCAATGTAGCTGTGCTGATACTGAAGTTGGCTTTTTCTTTTAAAGAACATTTTTTTTTTTTGGTAGAATTATAAACCAACATTTCAAGAAAAGTGATAAAATCTGCATATATTGCTAGGAGAATGCCCTCACCACTGTGCTAGCATCTAACATTTATGAGCACTCACTATGTATTTTTTAAGTTTAAGGACATGAGTATGTGACTTTGTGTTACATATAACAATGCCTATCTCATCAGTAGCTTAGATTCTTTTTGCTCTACAGCAGTCAAAATAGTCATTTCTTTGCTTTATACATATTAACTCATTTAATTCTCTAAATAACCCATTATTACTCAGATTTTACAAATATGGAAACTTAGGTATGAAGATGGCAAAGGCTCTGTACAATGTCACAGGGCTAGAAATCATGGAGCAAGCACTCCAGGTGGACAGTCTCCAGGTATGGCTTTCTCTCATCACCATCACCATGTTTCTCTCTGAGTGTGTTCTGACTTGAGGAAAAAAACACCATTATACCAGCAGAGAGATCCCTAGCAGAGAGATTTACTTTCATGTTTTAATTATTTTAGTTAAAAATATATTGAAATAATGTTTATTGATATGTGAAAGCAAATACAGTATCAAGACAAATGGTTTTTAGCTAGCTCTTTTCCTTTATAATTTAAAATTTATTAAATAACACAAATATGTCCTAGTTTTAAAATTCTTTCACTGAAAAAGGTAATGATTTTCCTATGCTCTGCTTTCAATATGGATAGCTCTACTTTTGTGTAGAAAATAAATCATCCATAATTTACCTTAATAGCTAAATTATTCTGAAGTACAAATAAGAATCAGGAAGCTACTCTGCATGGATGGTTTTGAAAAATGTAGTAACATAACATTAACTGACAATTTGATATACAAGTATGTGTGGAGCTGGGGATATTTTAAAAATCACCATAAATACATTGAATTTTAGTAAAACATATATAAGTAAATAAAATGAAAACTGAGACTGTGATAAGCCCACACATTGTATAGAATAATTGCATGACAACATAGCTTCACTAATCCATATGCTTAATTTTTAAACTTATTTCAGGTGGCTTAAGAGAAATGGAACACTGGTCTTAATAGAATGTTAGTATAATCCTGGTAACTGAGAAAAACTCCTGAGAATACTGAATTCAGCTGTTGTTTTGGCCAACTTCTTTAACATACAGTTCTTAATCTGTGTCTACATTAATCATCCTGTTTTAATTAAGTTTCTTTTTTCTTGTGACAAGTTAATATTTTTAGTTGATACTCATTATCTATCTTCTATCTAGAGGAAAACAATAGGACAGGAAAGACTAGAGATATCATCAAGAAAATTAGAGATACCAACGGAACATTTCATGCAAAGATAGGCAAAATAAAGGACAGAAGTGGTATGGACCCAACAGAAAAGAAGATATTAAGAAAAAGTGGCAAGATATACAAAAGAACAATACAAAAAAGTCTTAATGATCCAAGATAACCATGATAGTGTGATTAGTCACCTAGAGCCAGACATCCTGGAGTGTGAAGCCAAGTGGGCCTTAGGAAGCATCACTACAAACAAAGCTAGTGGAGGTGATGGAATTCCAGCTAAGCTATTTCAAATTCTAAAAGTGATGCTGTTAAAATGCTGCACTCAATATGCCAGCAAATTTGGAAAACTCAGCAGTGGCCACAGGACTGGAAAAAGTCAGTTTTCATTCCAATCCCAAAGAAAGGCAATGCCAAAGAATGTTCAAACTACTGCACAATTGCTGTACTCATTTCACATACTAGCAAAGTAATGCTCAAAATCCTTCAAGCTAGGCTTCAACAGTATGTGAACCAAGAACCTCCAGATGTACAAGCTGGATTTAGAAAAGGCAGAGGAACCAGAATTCAAATTGCCAACATCTGTTGGATTGTAGAAAAAGCAAGAGAATTCCAGAAAAATATCTACTTCTGCTTCATTGACTATACTAAAGCCTTTGATTGTGTAGATCACAACAAACTGTGGAAAATTCTTAAAGAGATGGGAATACCAGACCACCTGACCTGCCTCCTGAGAAACTTGTATGCAGGTCAAGAAGCAACAGTTAGAACTGGACATGGAACAACAGACTGGTTCAAAATTGGGAGATGAGTATATAAAGGCTGTATACTGTCACCCTGCTTATTTAACTTATATGCAGATTATATAATGTGAAATGCTAGCTGGATGAAGCACAAGCTGGAATCAATATTGTGGGGAGAATATATGCAGAGATATGCAGAGGATACCACCCTTATGGCAGAAAGGGAAGAGAAATTAAAGAGTCTCTTGATGAAGGTGAAAGAGGAGATTGAAAAACCTGGCTTAAAACTCAACGTTCAAAAAATGAAGATCATGGCATCTGGTCCCATCACTTCATGACAAATAGATGGGGAAACAATGGAAACATTGGCAGACTTGATTTTCTTCGGCTTCAAAATCACTGCAGATGGTGACTGCAGCCGTGAAATTAAAAGACACTTGTTCCTTGGAAGAAAAGCAATGACAAACCTATACAGCATTTTAAAAAAGCAGAGACATTACTTTGCTGACAAAGGTCCATACAGACAAGGTTATGTTTTTTCCACTAGTCATGTGAGAGATGGATAATGAAAAGGTTGAGTGCTGAAGAATCAATGCCTTTGAACTCTATGCTGGAGAAGACTCTTCAGAGTCCCCTGGACTGCAAGGAGATCAAACCAGTCAACCCTAAAGGAAATCAACCCTGAATAATCAATCATCAAAAGGACTGATACTGAAGCTCCAATACTTTGGCCACCTGTTGCAGTAAGTCAGCTCGTTGGAAAAGACCCTGATGCTGGGAAAGATTGAAGCAGGCAGAGAAATGGATGACAGAGGATGAGATGGTTGGATGGCAGCAGTGACTCAATGGACATGAGTTTGAACAGACTCTGGGAGATGGTGAAGGACAGGGAAACCTGGCGTGCTGCAGTCCATGGGGTCACAAAGAGTCAGACATGACCAAGCAACTGAATAACAAATCTTCTAATAGTCTTTATGAACATCCATTTATGTAGCTATACAAGTATATAGACCATAGACAAAGCAGTGTCCTAGCATTTGAAGGATAATGTATGTTCAGATTAATTCAATGGCATTTCAGCCTAATGCAGAGAAAATGAAGCAAACTTGAAAAAATTGCAGAGAAAGGATATGACATGGACTCAAATTATAATTCATACAACTTTCTTGTATCACTCTTGAGTATGGGAAAACTTTGGCTCAGTGCAAGATAATTGAAATCATATGTGAACTGCTGTGTCAATGTCAAAATGCCCTTCCAGCACATCAAAACTGTGAATTAACTCAGTAATTATCTCAGTGATCAATTATGCCATTGTCTGAATGAAACAGAGCCATAACTCTTTTCTCAAAGATCTGCAATTTTTAGTGCTTTACCATGCCTGTGGGTCTTTCCTATCCTGCTCTATCATTCTCACCTGCTTCACAGACTGGGATCAAAGTCACTGTCCTGAATAATGACAGTCAAAATGTTGTCTGTCTGACCCTGTGAATTTTGATCAGTCATTTTTTTTTTTTTTTGAAACTTATCTCAAGGACTTGTTTTAAATTTTATAGAATTGAGTATGTGGTATAGATGGGACAAAGTGGAAACAGTGACAGACTTGATTTTCTTGGGCTCCAAATTCATTGTGGATGGTGACTATAGCCATAAAATTAAAAGACAATTGTTTCTTGGAAGAAACGCTATGAAAAACCTAGACAGTATATTTAAAAGCATATTTAAAAGCAGAGACATCACTTTGCTGACAAGGGTCCATATAGTTAAAGCTTTGGTTCTTCCAGTAGTCATGTACAGAGGTTAGAATTGGACCATAAAGAAGGCTGAGCACCGAAGAATTGATGCTTTCGAACTGTGGTGCTAAAAAAAGACTCTTGAGTCCATTGGACAGCAAAGAGCTCAAACAAGTCACTTCTAAAGGAAATCAATCCTGAATAGTCACTGGAAGGACTGATGCTGAAGCTCAAGTTCCAATATTTTGGCTGATGTGAAGAACCAACTCATTAGAAATTCTGATGCTGGGAAATACTGATGGCAGGAGGAGAAGGTGCTAATGAG
The DNA here is from genome assembly GCF_054371585.1 of Giraffa tippelskirchi. Lineage (NCBI taxonomy): Eukaryota > Metazoa > Chordata > Mammalia > Artiodactyla > Giraffidae > Giraffa > Giraffa tippelskirchi. Next base: position 125,939,174 of record NC_137286.1, read on the forward strand.
GATGACATGGTTGGAGGGCATCACTGACTCAACAGACGTGAGTTTGAGTAAACTCTGGGAGATAGTGAAGGATAGGGAAGCCTGGCATCCTGCAGTTCATGGAGTTGCAAAGAGTCAGACATGACTTAGTGACTGAACAACAACAACAACAACAAGGATTGGATACTTGGGATGTCAGGATATAAAAGCAATACATAAAATGGGACTTCAGAGTGAGTATTGAGGATCAAGTTCAAAATAGGTTAGGAACTTAACCGATTCTGTTGACCTTGTTTTTTTTCCTCTAATCTCTACATTCTATTTCCTCTATCAGTTCAATTCAGTCGCTCAGTTGTGTACGACTCTCTGCGACCCCATGGACTGTAGCAGGCCAGGCTTCCCTGTCCATCACCAACTCCTGGAGCCTACTCAAACTCATGTTCATCGAGTTGGTGATGTCATCCAACCATCTCATCCTCTGTTGTCTCCTTCTCCTCCCACCTTCAATCTTTCCCAGAATCAGGGTCTTTTCCAATAAGTCAGTTCTTCGGATCAGATAGACAAAGTATCGGAGCTTCAACTTTCAGCATCAGTCCTTCCAATGAATATTCAAAGTTGATTTCCTTTAGAATTGAGCTCCTTGCTGTCCAAGAGACTCTCAAGAATCTTTTTTAGCACTACAGTTTCAAAGCATAAATTCTTTGGTGCTCAGCCTTCTTTATGGTCCAACTCTCACATCCGTACATGACTACTGTAAAAACCATAGCTTTGACTAGATGAGCCTTTGTTGGTAGAGTAATGTCTCTACTTTTTAATATGCTGCCTAGGTTGGTCATAGCTTTTCTCCCAAGGAGCAAGCTATTTAGGAGGGAGCAAGCTTTCCTCTATACATGTCATCAATTAATGATCCAAAGTGAATTGTGTCCTATTTTGCCATAATAAGACTGACTTTATTCCGGCCTTAGTGGGAAATAATTTAGAAATTCTGTTAGTTTGCTCCAGGTTGTCGTAACAAAACCATCTTTTTTTTTGCTAGTTTGAGCCTAAATTAATGACCTATTCCTGCAGGTGAATGTTTGCTATTTTCTTGAGTTCTGGTCACAATTTCATTTCAACTTGAAATTCTAAGTTCTTGGTCCTTGCCTTTGTGAATTCCACCCCATAGGCAATACTTTGTTCCATGAAAGACTTTCTGGATATGATTGTGTGAATTCCTCATTATCAAGGATTATTGATCACTAACCTTCAGTAGGAAATCACATGACTCATACACCTTTGCTTATTTTGAGATAGCCTGGCTTTTTGACAAGCAAAAATTGTTAGATACGTTAAAAATAGATTAGTTTCAGATTTTCCCCAGCATTCCGCTATTATTCTGAGCACCAAAATCTCATCAAGATGTCTGTCACAGAAGCTCCTGGGTTGTCCCTGGCCTGGTGAACCAGGAGATCAGAACCATATTGCATTGGGTTGAGTATGCTATGGTGATTAGATACAGAAAGTGTCTAGCTATTCATTTCAGGCTTTAGACCATCTCCCATAGTATGGAAAAAGTCATATAGAATAAGATCAGAGGAGGTTTTAAAGAATTTCTTGAATGTCCCTGGTCTTTCCTCAGACTTCTAGTCACAGGTATTAAAAAAATAGGATCCAAAATAAGATGCCTAAAGTCATAATTCTATCACTGCTTGCTGCAGAATCATGGTATCTGAGAGTTCCATACTTGTTTCCTCATCTTTTTTCATTCACTAGAAACACACACAGATGCTGGGACAGCTGGTTTCATTGGCAATGAGTCTTTATTGCTTGCAAGACTGTGCCCTGTATGGCTGGGTCTATACCTTTTGAGAATTCTGACCATCTGCCCTTTTAGCAAAGCTTTCTACCCAAAGTGCATTAGATTATCTTGCTCAAGTCCGATACATACTGAAACTAGGCCTCCAGATCCTCTGAAAATGGTATAAATAATACAGACACACTGATAATCTGGTCCGTATGTACTCTATTCTTTTTACTATTGAAATGCAATTCTCATGGATAAAATTTACTCCTAGAAATAGTATGGTTCTATTGTTCAGAAAACCTATTCCATCTAGTGATAATTTTCTAAAATATGTTCACACTAATCATAGGGAAATTCTCTTACAGGCAGTATCATTATGGTTCATTTCCTATTGTCTTTGTTTAGTAGAATCTGTTTTTCTTTCACAGTGAAAATTAGATTGCTAACAGCCCCTGAGCCATGATAGGAGTTCAACTGGTTGTCAAATAGGTTAGACAATGAAAATTCCATGACTGCATATCCAGGGAGACTTGTAAATTAGGCATTATCAAGGTTTTAGAACATATAAGGCAGTTCATGCGGGTGGAGGGGGGGGCAACTCTTTTTGTGTTTTTGTTTTTGTTTGCAGAGCTACCGTACAGGAATATTAAATTCAAATGTAGAACTCAAATTACGAAATGAGTTCTGGGAATAAATTATCATGTTAGTCACATGCACTGAGAATCACAGGCTGATGCCAAGTTACTCTGTGGAGACTGGATAATATAACTCTTAAGAACAAATATTCCAGAATGTAACTGTTTGGGTCTGTCTCCCATAACTACCACTCACTCCAATATAATTTGAGAGAAATTACTTAATTTCCATCTTTTCAAATGGTAAAATGTTAACTTTAATGTTTTTCTTTCACATACGTAAGTCTGGTGCGATGACCAAGAGAGACCCATCCCTGTGACACCTGGACCTCTGGTCATCATGGCCTTCTTAGGTTGTGGCTGTTGTACTTGTTTTCAAAATTGGCCAGAGAAAAACCAAGATAGTCCAGGTGGATTACTTGAGTGCCACATGCACTAACAAGAATTACATAATTCTTTCTTGCTCAGATTATATAACAGAGAATATGATAATATAAGAATATTACATCCTCATAAGAGTATAAGAAAACATAGGTAATTAGTGTTCATCATGTCCTGCCCATAGGTTCTCAGGAAATTTTCACTGATTTGATGAATGAATGCATAAGTATACAGGGGTTAAAAACTTTAGGGAATGATCTCTAAATCATAGTATGTACATTCCAGGTTTTATACAAAGTAACTCAATGAAATGTGGGAAATCAATATAATTTATAATCTTAATTATTATGCTTTATAAAACTATAAATACTCTTTATGGTTTATAACTTACATATTAATAAGCAGAGTGTGAATAAACGTAAAACTAAATAAATAAATTTGGAGTTTAATATATTTTTGTAGGTAAGGATCCATGACCAGAAATTTGGAGAGACTGAACCAGAGCATCTCAGAAGTAAAACTTGTCAGGTAAGTCCACACATACTTGATAATTCTCCCATTATATATCCTGTAACTGTAAAGAAAAACATACACTAGACTCTACATACTACTAAAGCTTTTTTGAATAAGATATATTTTTGAAGAGGTAGAAAGGGTAAAGCAATTTATTTATTTTGCCAAACTATGTACCACAATAATTAGCCAATTGCTACATTTTTCTTGATTTTATAATTTCCATCACTACCCAAGGTGAAATTGATTCTTATTAGGATCAGTCAGTAAATCTGGCATCTGAGGAGTTTAAAATCTTACCCTTTCTGAATTTCATTTAGGATCATTGACCTAAACTGGAAATAAGTCCTGTGATTTAAATCAAGAGCAAAATACAGCTGAATACAATCTTGAGGCTCCAACAAAACTAGACATTACTTATTTTATCTTGAGCCATATTTCTAGGAGAAGTTAAAACATCTATTCAAAATGAGAAAATTGAGTTAAGAAGGAGATGGAGACAAACACTGATATAATCCAATTACTAGGCCAATGTTCTATTAAATTAATATATATAAAAATCATCAGAGAGATGTAGTTTTTTTTTTTTAATTTAATGTTATGAGTACTGTAGTATCTTATATATTTGAATGAGATTACAGATGAAACCATGAGATATTTTTAAAAATGTTAATTTCAACATCAACACATATAAAATATAAACACATGTGAATGTATACACATACAAACAACAGTACATACATATAAAATACACACAAAAGAGACAGAGAGTGATGGAAAGAAGAAAGAGAAAATAAAGATCAAAATGTTTATACAATTTTATCTGAAATCAAAGTTTCCTTAATAAAGTTTGAAATGTATTTGCTCACTTTCATATTATTAATTGCCTTTCAATCAGAATTTATACCACTAAGTGCAAACATAAAATGCTATTGATTTAAATTTAATATGATTGAACTAGTCATTATATTGACAAAATGGAAAGAATATTTCACTAGCGGGACAATTGTTTTACTTTGACTTTTGCAATTGGTAATGTTTCTGCAAAGTTTCAAGAGATTGTCACTGGGAAAATACTGACCAAAGAAATGGTGTCAATTTAAAGATTTTTTTTTACAAGAGTATGAAAGTTTTATATTAGACATAAACCTGCTGCACTCTCCCAAACATGTGGGATTGCCTCCTGCTTTCTCTGTCAAGGTGAGCACCAGCCCTGGATGCCCCCACTACTTCAAATGTAGATGAATCATCACAGGGGCGCACATGGGATCGGACTTCCTAAGTGGCCAGTCAGGGCCAGATAAAGAACTCAGCAGTGTGAGTGAGCTGCCAGGGGTGGGGCTGGAGAGGTGTCCACCTTAATCAACCAAAAGTAGGAGGTGGGAGAGAGCTGGTCAGTTAAATTTCCTCTCTTTGCCTTCCTTGGTAGAATTCTCTGAGATGCAGTTCCAGCTTTCAACCTTAGTAGGGATGCCCTACAAAGCCAAACTCACAGAACCCCTGAGAATTCTACTGGTTTCCCCAGGGCTCTCTGAAGCAGTAGCCAGCACAGTAACAAATCTCCCCAATTTGATTCACATCATTCTTTGCCGCAGGGATGTTTTTCTCCCCCCACAGCCTCACCACTGTGAACATGAACTTACCAAATAAAGTGAAATAACACCTATAATTCTTTCTACATCATGACTTATAATATGGCTTACAACACTATATTAGTTTCAAGTGTACAACCTAGTGATCCAGTATTTCCCTACGTTATGAAAAGATCACTCTGAGAAATCTAATCACCCTACAAATGACAATATCATTAACTATATTTCCTAAACTGTACACTATCTCTCCTTATTTATTTTGTAACTGGAAGTTTGTGCCTCTTCATCCCTTCACCTGTTTCGCCCATTCCCTATCCCCTTTCCTCTGGCAACCAGCATTTGTTCCCTGTGTCTATAACTCTGTTTCTGTTTGTTTTGTTTGTCCTTTTTTTTTTTTAAGAGTCCACATATAAGTGAAATCACATGGTATTTGTCTTTCTCGGACTGATTTTGCTGAACATAATACCTTCTGTGTTTATCCGTGTTGTCACAATCTTCCTTCTTTTTTATGGTTGAATGGTGTGTTATACCATATGCCATTATATATATACATATATGTGTGTGTGTGCACGTGTGTGTGTGTACCACCTCTTCTTTACCCCTTCTTCTATCAACAGACAAGCTGTTTCCATATCTTGACTAGTGTTAACAATGTTGCAGTAAACAATGGGGATGTATATATGAATTAGTGTTTTTGCTTTCTTTGACTAAATACCCAGGAGTGGAATTACTGGATCATATAATAGTTTTATTTTTTATTTTTGAGGAGCCTTCATACTGTTTTCCATAGTGATTGTACCAATTTACATTCCCACAAACAGTGCACAAGGATTCCCTTTCTCCATATCCTTGCCAACACTTATCTGTTGTCTTTTTGCTAACAGCCGTTCTGACAGGTGTGGGGTGATATCTCATTGTGGTTTTGATTTGTACTACCCTGATCGTGATGCTGATTTTTAATTGGATTGCTTCCTTTTTTTTCTTGATATTGTATTGTACGACTTCTTTATATATTTTGGATATTGAGTTCTTATTAGACATATCATTTGCAAGTCTCTTTTTCCAATCAATAGTTTGTCTTTTCATTTTGTTGATGGTTTCTTTTGATGTGCAAAACTTTTTAGTTTGATGTGGTCTCATTTGTTTATTTTTGCTTCTGTGCCCTTGCCTGAGGAGACAGAGCCAAAAAAATAAGACTTTGACATCTAAGACTGATGTCAAAGATTTCATACCGCCTATGTTTTCTTCTGCAAGTTTTACGGTTTCATACCATATATTTAGGTCTTTACTCTATTTTAGTTTATTTTTGTATACGATATTTTCTTATGAGAACTAAAGAGTTTCAAATATATTTTTTTAAATATATATTTTATTTGAAAGACAATTCCTAAACATAGAAAATAGTTTCTCTTGCATATCACAGTGTTTAAGTAAATGGATAGTTTATCATTATTCTTCAAGCAATTTGAATAAATGTCTCTATGCTTTGCTTGAGTGACTTTTATCTTGTGCACCTTTCCAGTTTGTTACAGTTCTGTGGCAAGAGAACGTGTTCTATTTTTAGTATGTGTGAAACTTATTTTGTAGTCCACAAAAATATGTATTTTTATTTCTTTAACATGAGTCCCATGAATCTATTGTTATACATAATTTTTAAGAATATTATTTTTGCTATTATTATTGAAGAGACATTTTATTCATATTTGCTAATTTATATCCCTGGTACATACAGGGCTTTGTTGTCTTTTTATTTTTGTTTTGTTTTGCCCAAGTGGGTGTCCACCTAATACAATGAGCTAATTATTTTTAATTCAGAGCTTGATGTAGAAGTTATTAAACATTACATATAAAACAATTTAATAAGTATAAAAGAGAAACATCTTTAAATAATTATGCTTTTATTTACCTAAATTAGGTGAAAATAGGTGAAATTTTTACTTTGTTAACATTAGCAAAATTAATATGAATACATTTAAAGCTCTAGGAAAAATAAAATATATTTATTTTAAAATATATCTCATTTTAATGTTTATTATCACTTTAACCATCATATCAGAGATTAAAAGGCTTGTAACAACAAACAAAATACAGCACTCTTTTACACAGCAGGCAGTAGATAAATTTTTGTTAAATTAAGAAATGACCTAATATTCTAGAATTAGTGTATCCATTGTTTCTATAATCTAATACTCAATAATATACATTTTCTGCTTATTATGGGCTTCCCTGGTAGCTCAGCTGGTAAAGAATCTGCCTACAATGCAGGAGATCCCAGTTTGATTCCTGGGTTGGGAAGATCCCCTGGAAAAGAGAATGGCTACCCACTCCAGTATTCTGGCCTAGAGAATACCATGGACTGCATAGTCCATGGGGTCACAATGAGTTGGACACGACTGAGAAACTTTCACTTTTCAATTTCTGCTTATTATATACTATTTTCAGATACTATTCATTTATATTAAATAGGGATGAAATTTCTAGATACTATAGATTTAATATTAAACTAATTATCATAGTTCACTTATCATGTATTAAAAGTTACAATTTTCTTTTCTATATTGAAAATGCCAATATTTTATTTTGAAATAAAATATAGTTAATATATATTCTGAGGAAACACTTGCTCCCATTTTTCTGAAAACCAATTTAGTTTCCAGTTATTTATATCAGTTTTTTAATTTTATTTAGAGCATTTCTGAAAGATCACTGTAAAGCAACATATTTCATAGTTTTTATACCTTTTCAAATGTTTTCACAGTAGTTTGATTATATAGGTAAACTTCAAGAATTTTTTTGTCTTATTTACACCTCAGGTAAATGTAATTTATTCCCTTTTATCATACCAATCATTGTTTCAGATTCTCATTATTCTATATATATATTTCTATATAAATCACAGTCTCTGCATTCAAAAATATGGGATTTTCAGCACTGTGGAAGAGGTTCCTATATTATCTATTAGAGCAGTGATAAATGACACTGCCTTTAAACAGAGTGGATACCAAGCAAATAAATGACTTGGATAAAGTTTGTCCTTCTCTTCATTCTCAAATATTCCTAAATACCCACCACATCTCTGACAGTCTATTCTTGTCTGTTATTAGTTCAAGGTTAGGGCCAGAATTAAACTCAGGCTAGTAAATATGCTTGCGAAAGTGCTCATCACTTCAGCCGTGTCTGACTCTTTGTGACCCTATGGACTGTAGCTGCCAGGCTCCTCTGTCTATGGGGATTCTCCAGGCAAGAATACTGGTATGGATTACCATGCCCTCCCCCAGGGGATCTTCCTGGCCCAGGGATTGAACCTGGGTCTTCTGCATTGCAGGCAGATTCTTTACAGCTGAATCACTGGGGAAGCCCAACTAGTAAACACAGATATAGGCATAATTAAAATTAAGGTATGCTTGGCAATGCTACAGTGGTAAGCCTGGCATTATAAAATTATTGAGGATCGTTAATGCTACTTTCAATGTGGCACTCAGTATGTAGTATTCAGATTACCAAGATTCATTATATAAACCTGAATATATTTGAAAAAAGTATGTCTAAATGCATGTTAATTTTCTTTTATCTGCCTCATTTCAAAAGGATTTTGAATAAGGTCAGAGTATAAATTGCTTTGTCTTTAATTAGGATAAAGAGAAATGAGATGCAAAATTGTAACAGGTAAAGCAGCAGTTGCTAAAGAGAAAATATGTTGTCAGTAGAAATCCTTGCATGCATGTTCAGTCCCTCAGTTGTGTCTCACTCTGTGCAGCTCTAGCCCATCAGGCTCCTCCATCCATGGGATTTTTCAGGCAAGAATACTGGAGTGGGTTACATTCCTCCTGCAGGGGATCTTCCTCACCTGTGGATAAAACCCGTGTCTCTGGCATCTCCTGTATTGGCAGGTGGATTCTTCACCACTATGCCAGAGTCCTCCAATATGTATAATATATATTATACATGATATATACTGTACATACCTATATGGTATGTACTATATACTAACATACTATATTATGTACTATGTATGTGTGTATGAAGGCTTCCCTGGTGACTCAGACGGTACTCCTGCTTATTTCCTTAACATTATAAAGGAAACTATTATTTGTTTTTTTTGGACATATAACTAGAGTGTTCACAATAATTATTTTGAATTTGAAAATAGAAATAACAAAAATTCCATAAAGCAAATATCCTTTAGGTCTTCCCTGGTGGTTTAGACGGTAGTCTGCCTGCAAGGCAGTAGACCTGGGTTCAATCCCTGGGTCAAGAAGATACCCTGGAGAAGGAAATGGAAACCCACTCCAGTATGTTTGCCTGGAAATTCCCAAGCACAGAGGAACCTGATGGGCTACTCCCCATGGGTTGCAAAGAGTCGGACATGACTGAATGACTAACACACACACAATGGCAGATTATTATGAAATGCCACAATGTAGAAAACTATATTCTATCCCTATTTAACTACTTAAGAAATATGTTCGATTTTCCTAAATCAGCTTACTTGGAAATGTCTAAGAGTCACTTTAAGTCACACAAAGGAAATGCAGCACACAATTTTTGCTGCTGTCCCTGGAAAATGTGGGGCTAATTCTCTATGCAGCGCACATAAAATCTAACTCCTAGTGTCCAGTTTCGCTTTATCTGATGAAGTGAAGCAGAGAAAACAGAGCATGTAAGTGTTAGCCCTTCTTGTTTGCTGGCAAATACAAGATTTTTAGTTACCTCAATTATTTAGAAGTATTTGGGATGTGTGTGTGTGTATGTGCACATTTCCTTCTTTTCCCACCCTTCTTTCATTGAGTACAAAACAATAAAAGCCAGAAGAAAATATTCACAGTGCAGTCTGAAGCTGGCATAAGAATACAGTTATTTTGCTTGAAATTTTAGTGACATAACACCAAATCAACTGTATTAAATGGTTTTGTATGACAAAACTACTACTAAGACTACTTTTGCAGAACAAAAAAAATCATTGTGCCTTTTTGCAGCAGAAACGTGAATTGCCGAGTATTAGCAGCATTACTTATTCTCTAACAAGACACACATGACTGAGGTAAGACTATATACGTTGACTTACTTTATGTTGCTTTATCTAGGAAAAATAATAATGGCTTTACTTCTGGGCTTGTTGGAATAGGACAATTATCATCAAATAATTCTAAGTGGTGAGATATTGCTCCTGTTATTCATATCGAAGAGAGTCTAGGACCAAGATGCCATTATAATGAATGCAAATTAGTGTGTAAGATTTAATGTGTATTTCAGAGCGTGGTCCCTTTTTTGCCCTAGCGGTTTGTGACAGTCACAAACTATTCTTTAGTTCTGCTAAGACTTCTGGTTTCAATTTTTTCTTTCTGTTGTCTGATCCATTCATTTACTCTTCAGTTAACTAACTTAAAGTAACTGAATTGGAAGAAAAAATCAACTGAATAGTGACATTGAAGTGAATCGTATCTTCCAACCACCGCTGCTACTGACTAAGCTTGCTTCACCTGTTCACTGAAAGAAGTGGGTGATCTTAACAATCAAGGGAAATGTCTATTTTATTACAATATTTTGTAGAGTAGGGTGTAATTTCTATATTTCCCTGTCCAAAATTCATCACCCTCTACATCAAAATTTGGTAACAAGTGTCAGTACATTTTAATGTTTTTTTTATTAAATCTGCTGAACAAGTCAGTAGATTCATCTATTGAATGAGGCAATACCAAAAAATAAATATTTCTCTTAGCCAGTTACAAGAGTCCTGAGTAACCATATTCTTAGGATAAAGATGCAATTTAAAATAATATATTGGATTCTATTAATATTTTTCTTTTAAGTCTAAAACTTTAATGTCTGATGAGAAGTGAACCCTTTCCAAGACCACATCACAGTGAAAGAGGGGAAAGAAAAAAAGAATAATTGCAGAATTTGTATTTTTTCTGATTCATAATATTAGGTAGGTAACTAAATGCTAATTCTAGTACACTGCTTCTACAACTCACAACTTTTGAATGTAAGGGAAGGAATATGTTGTTGGTTATAATAATAATAAAAATAGTGAAAAAAGTAATACATAAAAAAATAAAATAAATTTTAAAATGTTAATAACAGTTTTAGGGAGTTAAATAAATAAAAGAATAGATTGAAATCAACCTTAGAAGGGGTGATGAGGGAGGTAAAGGGGGTTACCATTTTTTAGTGCAAAAATAATTGCTCCTAGTTAAGTTGTATGAAAATATTACATGTTTAACAAATTGAGCAGCTAGTCAAATAAATGGCACTTACATAAACTTGCTACTTTATATAATAAATGACAATTATACGCCACTAGGTGTCCAATCGTATACTAAAATGCTGAGATTTAAAAAAGAGTAATGCAATAAAAAAATTTGTTGTGTACATAAAGAGGAGCAATATATGGTGTGGTCATTAGGGATGACCCCTCTGAAGATCTGGCATTTAGTTCAAGAATTAAATTACAAGCAGAAAAAAGTATCAAATTCATTAGACAAGTATTAGAAAGTTGCAACAATATTGGCAAAGGTTTTAATTTATTCAAGGAATACAGTCAAATTGTTGTGAATAAAGGAGAGAAAGGTAGGCAGAGGATGGCTAATAGCAATGGTGGGATAATATAGGGGGTTATAGAATGACTAGGGCAGATTTTCCCAGACCCTGAGAGCCCTCAAGACATTTAAGATAATACGCAAGGTCAAAAAGATTTTCAAAACAATCCTAAGACATCTTTTCCCCTTTTTACTGTTTTGACATTTGCACTGATGGTGCAAAAGTAATACCAAATACATTGGCTGGTGACTTTCTACAAATCAGGGCAGTACTGTGCTAATCATGTTTGTATTCTTAAATGCCATGTGCTTGGGGTAGGATAAATGTCAGCTGTAGTTAAGACAGGCCTTTATGAAGTAGTAAAAAATTACTAATTCTATTAAAGCTCAAGCATTGTGTACACAATTTTTTTCTAATGTTCTGAGTATCTTAATGAAACCTTTCCTTCTGCTATAAAGCAAAGTATGTTGATTCCAAAAAACAATCACCTGAGAGATTATTTTTATCTTTGAGTTGAACTTCCCCTTTTGTCAAAAAACATAATTTTTGACTGAAAGAGAGATTAGCTATGGTCAAAGCTATGTTTTTTCCAGTAGTCATGTATGGATGTGAGAGTTGGACCATAAAGAAAGCTGAGTGTTGAAGAACTGATGCTTTTGAACTGTGGTGTTGGAGAAGATACTTGAGAGTCCCTTGGACTGCAAGGTGTTCCAACCAGTCCATCCTAAAGGAGATCAGTCATGAATATTCATTGGAAGGACTGATGCTTAAGCTACAATACTTTGGCCACCTGATGCAACGAGATGACTCATTGAAAAAGACCCTGATGTTGGGAAAGATTGAAGGCAGAAGGAGAAGGGGATGACAGAGGATGAGATGCCTGAATGCATCACCGACTCAATGGACATGAGTTTGAGCAAGCTCAGGGAGTTGGCGATGGACAGGGAAGACTGGCGTGCTGCAGTACATGTGGTCACAAAGAGTCGGACACGACTGAGCAACTTAACTGAACTGAAAGTAATTAGCAGGAAATCTATGACTATTTTAGAATACAAAGTAAGGAAAATTGTCAATTTAAGGAAAATGACACTTATTGCTAATGATAAAATACACACTTCTAAGTGAAAATCAAATGAATTTAGATTTTGGAAAATTTGTATTTGCCACAGTGAGAGTGAAAGCTTCCTCAGACATAAAAACATGGATAATATCTGTGATAATATATGCAATTTTCATATTGTTGTAAAATATGTTAAATTTAGAAGATCTAAAATATCCAGTAAACCACTATTTCTTAATGATCAATGAGTCATATTACAAAATTTTCTGTGGAAACAGCTCTATTCCATTACTATATCGATCATTGTTTTTTAAATAACACAAATGAAATATATATTTATATGCCTTAAGTTCCCACATTGCAAATAATCTTTAAGAAACTACCACTTGTTGAGTTCTGGTGTAGTATCAACAAAGACTATCCATGGTAACATGAAAAGCTATTAACATATTCATTATTTCTCTAGTCACACATCCTGATGAACTCAGATTTTCTCCATAAAGTTAAAAAGAATATCCCAATAGACTGAATGCAGAAGCAGATAAGAGAATTTACCTGTCTTTTTTGTTAAGCCAGATGTAGAGATTTGCCAAAATGAAGCCATTTATTCACTCAGTATATTGGTTTGGAAAATAGTCAACTTTTATAAATATGCTATTTATGTTAACAAATAATAAGTTTATGAATGGTATTATTAATGGTATTTACCAATCATAATATATTAATGACATTATTTATTATACTAAATACATTGATTAAACATATTAACTGCATTCAATCTAATATAATAGATATTGCTCATGCCAGCAGAAACTCTGAAGAAGTTGTCAGTGATTTTTAAGAGGGCAGAAGTGTCCTGAGTCCACAGTATTTAATGCCTCCTGCTTTAGCATAACCAATTTAAACAAGGAAGAATTTTCTTGGCTCCTGTAACCAGGAACTTTGCCTCCAGGCACTGCCTGGGCCCTCAGATTCTCACTTTCCTCCTGGCTTCTAGCGATTGACATATGCACACTACTATATGTAAAATTGATAACTAACAAAATAGCTAAAGGGGTTCAAGCTCTTATATCTGCTATTGTTCAGGTGCTAAGTCATGTCCGACTCTTTGTGACCCCATGAACTGCAGTATGCCGGACTTCCCTGTCCTTCACTAACTCTTGGAGCTTGCTCAAACTCATGTCCATTGAGTCAGTGATGCCATCCAACCATCTCATTATCTGTCACCACCTTTTCCTCTTGCCTTCTTCTGTTTTTCACAATTCCCAGTCATTTTCCTGAAATTCACTTCGATTAGATAGGCTTCGGTCACACAAAACCTCTCTTCATTAATCCTTGTGGTCATTCATGTAACATGTGCTGGCAGGAATTTTTCTTTTTCAGTTTCATGTTTCACTCCTAGAGCCAAAAGTAGAATATTTTCCCCAGCACTGTAGGAATTCTCCACATTAAACATAGAGAAAGATACTAGAAAGGAAGGCAAGTGATCCATTGTATTGTATACTGAGTCTGTACTAAATGCGGTAAAAGAGTTACAGGTTTTTAATGAGAAATGCAATAAATTAACTTGTGAAGTTTCTAAATTGTCCAGGCTGCTGTATGGAGAATGGAAAGTTGAGAGCAAATAATATCAGGGAGACCAGTTAAGAGGCATTTGCAGTAAATGCACAGAGGAGGCAATGGCATCTGGATTTGGAGATTAGTTTGATAAAAAGTGATGGAGAGAGGCAAACTGTTTCCTTCTATATTTGGAGATTTTTACCAATAAATGTACTAAGCCTCTGGATTTTAGGATGAGAGAAAGAGCAAAATAACATTTAGGTTTTGAGCTTAAGCTCCAGAGAGCACTGGATAATGCCATGTTTCATAATGTGTGAGAATCAGAAAGAATTTGTTGGAGGAGAATAGGGATCAGTTTTAGGCATGGTAAAACTGAGATGCTTATTAAATGATCTTGTTAGTAACATAGAACAGATTTGTGGTTATGCCAGTTAATTTTTAACCTTGCCATCAATATATCCTACAAAAGTTCACAGTATACAAATAAAGATGAATACTTGATGTCATAGCAACAAAACCGGGATCAAGATAGCTATTGACAGTTAATATTATATCTAATATTGCTTATTTTTAAAGTCTTTAAATAACTTTATCTTGATCTGAAAATGTAATTCTTTAAGTATCCTAGTCTACCTGTTCCACACATATTCATATTCAGAAAACAAATGTATATTGAGCATCCTATATGTACCATGTATTACTCATACATTTTAATCAGCATATCAGTATCTAATTTTGGAACACATAGATAATTCATATTTATTCCTAGAAATATGTCTTCTGTCTTGGAAGAAAGTTTAAAAAGAAATATAATAAAAATTACATATTTGAGGATAATAAAAATTATACATTTGAGCATAACAAAAATTATTTTCCTTAATTATTTCACAAGTATATTTTCCTTGTCCAGCACTGGTTAGGCTTGGTTAGGTTAGGCACAGTGCCAAGCCCTGAGTAGACACTGTTGGATGGGTGACAATTATAGTTTGGTGTGTCATGAATCAAATGATTCACAACTTTAAAGTAAGATCCAGTAGATCAGTAAGAGATACGTAATGCAAGAAAGACTAGGAGGCAGACTGGAAATCATTACTCTTCAGAGTCAACTCAAATTGATCTGTTCTGTTTATGTATAATGTCAATGTATCTAACTGCAAGGTGATACAGCCTAGCCTAGCATTTCACAACCTAAGCATTACTGACATTTTGGACTTGAAAATTCTTTGTTGTGGGGCTTTGTAGGATGTTTAGCACCATCTCTAATTTCTACCCACTAGATGCCATTTGCAGTCATGGCTTCCAAAAATAGATATAGGAATTATCAAAATCTGCTGCTAGGCACTATTTACAAAAGCTAGGACAGGGAAACAACCTAGATACCCATCCACAGATGAATGGATAAAGAAGTTCTGGTATGTACATAAAATGGAATATTACTCAGCCATAAAAAGAACTTGAGTCAGTTCTAGTGAGATGGATGAGCCTACGTCCTACTATTCAGAGTGTAGTCAGTCAGAAAAACAAGTGCCATATATTAACACATATGTATGGATTCTAGAAAGATAGTACAGATGAACCTTTTTGCAGGGCAGCAGTGGAGATGCAGACACAGAGAACAGACTGGTGGACACAGTGTGGGAAGGAGAGGGTGGGATGAATCGAGAGTGGCATGGAAACATGTGTATTGCCATATGTAAAATAGATAGCCAGTGGGAATTTGCTGTACGACACAGGGAGCGCAAATCTGGTGCTCTGTGGCAACCTAGAAGGGTGGGATGGGATGGGAGGTAGGAGGGCAATTCAAGAGAGAGAGGACACCTATACTCCCTCCCCTAAGCGAGAGTATGCCTATAGCTGATTCATGTTAATATGTGGCAGAAACCAACACAGTATTGTAAAGAGATTATCCTCCAGGTAAAAATAAATTAAAAAAACGCCAAAAAACTGCTGCTCAAATCCAACCTTCTCAGGATCATGTCCACATTTCTTGCAACTACTTTCTAGATAATTCTACATACATGCCCTAACTTTCACTCTAAAGAAAAAAAAAAAAATTCTAAGTTAAAATCATTAACCTCTCCCTGATATAAAAATCAGAAATTAATTTGACATCTACTGTGGTCATTAGAATTATTTGAAGAGGGATTTTTAAAGCTTAGAAAAGTTCATGATTTACCTAAGTTTATGTGGAGGTTTGATATAGAATCAGCACTAAAATGAATGATTCCTGAATTCTCATTTTGTGCTCTTTCCACAAGAACCCTGACTTTATGTATGCGTATTTCTCATGATGTTGCTGTTTATTGTTTAGTAGTAGTAGTACTAGTGGGCTTCCCTAGTAGTTCAGTCGGTAAAGCATCCGCCTGAAACACAGGAGACCTGGGTTTGATCCCTGGGTTGGGATGATCCTCTGGAAAAGGAAATGACAACCCACTCTGGAGAATTTCATGGGCAGAGTAGCCTGGCGGGCTACGGTCCATGGGGTCGCAAGGAGTCATATACAACTGAGGGATTAACACACACACACACACTGTAGTAATGCAAATCGTTCAGTCATGTCCAACTCTTTGTGACCCCATGAACCATAGCCCACCAGGCTCCTCTGTCCTTGGAATTCTCCAGGCAAGAATTCTGTAGTAGGTTGCTATTCCTTTCTCCTGGGGATCTTTCCAACCCAGGGATCGAATTCAGGTCTCTTGCTTTGCAGGTAAACTCTACCATAATAGCCACCAGGTTCATTGTTTAATCTCTAAGAATCAAAGTGCCTCACTAAATTCATGTTTACTCTCCTGGTATTTTTAAAACTTATTAAAAAAGAAATCCTTGTTCATCTCTCCCAGCTCAGGTTAATCATAGAACCTTATAAACGATTCTATATAACTTTCTAGAGCATTCGTCATCTAACATTCTTCTATTTCCATTCCTATTAATGTCAGCATCCCCAAACTCTAAGTTCAAGTTTACTAGTTACTTCATGTTTGTACATCTGTATGAGTCTCCAGATTGTTTGGTCTCACCTCTCTGTCCTTCAAATTATAGCACACAGCACCACTAAATTGACCTTGAAGCACAACTGTAATTATATCATTCCTGTATTCCTAAATGTTAAGGGATTCCTCCACTTCTAGAAAAAAAACATTTTAAGTTATATAGTATTTTTTATGTAATTTTTTTTTTTTTTTGGTTTAAGGACCTCCATAATCTGTTTGTAGCAAATCACCACGTATCAAGACTTTTACTCTCACAGCATTGCCCTACTCACCCTGGATAAAACTTAAGCACTCTGTCTGGAAAACTTTCTCATATTGTTTCCTGTGCCAGAATAGCTTATTTCTTCCACCTGTCCAAACCCAAAAACTCTTCATAGGAAAACTAGCCTATTTCAGCCCACAGTGATGTCTCTCTTCTGATGTATCAAAATATCTATGTAATTGTACTTGTTATTTTCAATTAATAATGCACTATCATACAATATCTCTTGGCTTTATGTTCCAAGCCCAGCTTCTGAGACAAGGACTTGTGTGCAAATGGAAGAAGTCAAGCAAAGGCATTTTTGAGATGGAAACCCAGCTTCACTTAAAGTTCCTGGAGAAGTCTAGTGTGTAAAACATACAGCAGAGTTTATTTCATCCCTAGGTGAATGAGATGCATGTCCATGATACTATAGTAGCCCTTCAGTGTGTAGTGACCCCTGGCCACTCTGGGGCATGCCGTGGGGTTGGATGCAGGCTTCTTTGAATCATGTGGCTTCAATAGCACAGTGATCACCTGCCAGGATGGTAGAGGCCAGACAGGAGAAATAGGCCCTCAAAAGGTGAAGGACAGACACACAGACTTTAAAAGATATCAACTTTGGACACAGCAACCAAGGGCTCTACTACATAAGTCATTTTAATAACTGCAAAGCTGTTAACTACTTAATGTACGTAGTGGTCATTTATTGCTTCAAAAGATGATAGATAAGGTTTTGGAACAGCAAGGTTGTTTCACATTCCGTATCTTTTGGTACTTTCTCAGTAGCAAGCATTGGACATAGTTATGGCTTAGTCTGTATTTAATTCACATTTCAAATTAATTAGCATTTATCTTTTATATGATACCATACTTAGGTTATAGGTTAGATTATAGGCTTTTAAAATTACTATAGTGGTGTGAAAAATGACAAAACTCTATGATTTGCCCATTTGGGTTTCATTTTCCCACTTGTATAGCAGAAGCCTGCGACTTCTATAGGCACATAATTGCCAAGATTTTCAACTTACTATATAAAGTATCTGGCTGTCTTCAGCAGCTTCTTTCTTGGATCACTTAGGCTCTCCCCTTTATGTGTGTTCCTTAATACTGATATTCTATCTCTGCCAGCCAGTGTGTCTGCCACAAGCCACTGGCAAATGAAAATGTCAATTCTTTTTCAGGATATTTTAATTATAGCTCCTTCAAGCTATTCACATGGTGTAAACTAAACTTATGCATATTGTTTTATTTTTGTGTGTGTGATACTATAGATTTTTATAGCAAAAAAATCTTTTTTCATTTCTGTTCTGGCTTTTATCACAGTTACTGTAGCTATAGTGAGGATGCAATGAATTTGATATTTAGCCAGAAAAAAAGCGACGTGTGCAAATGTCTCTTTTATCGCAAGTCTATTAATTTGTGTCTAACATACATTCTCAAATAGAGAATACACCAATAAACACAAAGAAATAATCTAGAAGATTAAGTTTTCAAAAGTTGATTCTTATCTAATGACACTGCCCAGCCTTCAATATTATTAATCAGATACGTTTCCTTAAGGTGCAATCATGTAAGTGATGAGATGTTTTCACGAGAAACTTAAATAATTTACCATTCACTGAAAATCATTCCATTATTAGATGAAACTCAAAGAATGCTTTAAAAACAGGCAAAAGAGTCATTCCTGTAAAATCTTCAATGTTTTGTTTTATGTCAGTAATGTTGCATTTATGTTTGTCTTTATAAGCAGATTATTTTGACAAACCACTAAACTGCAAGATAATCACTGTGTTTCAATATCATCTCTAGGCCCTTCATTTCTTTGCATTATTTCTGAGTAGAATCATTTTGTAGGCATATAGGCACTTATACAAATACACACCGAGATTCAAGTTCTTTTGAGTGGTTGGGAGAAATGGGAAGACGTTGGTTAAAGGGTACAAATTTTCAGTTATAAGGTGAGTAAGTTCTGGGATCTAAAGCATGGTGACTATAGTTAATAATACAGTATTGTACACTTGAAATTGCTAAGAGAGTAGATCTTAAGTGCTGTCATCACACATGCCAGAACAATAAATCAATGAAAGTAACTTTGAAGTGATGGATGTGTTAATTGACAGAAATAATCATTTCACAATGTAGAGGTACATCAAATATTACATTGCACACCTTAAATATAGTTATACCTCAATTAAGCTGACATTATATCTCAATTCCATCTCAACAGAGCTGAAAAGAAAAATAAAATGCAAGTACATGAAAAACAGGAAAAAGTGAAAATTTGTTTCACAGAAGAAAATTCAGTGAGCAACTGAAAGAAATACAGGAGACAAACCAGAGTGAAAATCAAGGTTTCTAAAGAGAAACTGATGTGGGGCTAGATTTGATTTAAAAAGAAAGATTGTGTTTCCAGAAATTTTCAAATTCTCTATTGCATATTGGTAAATTCTATTATGCTATGTAAGGCTATAATCAGTGGTATTCTCATCTATCCTCCACATTTCCTCATTGGTTTTCTTCTCAAATCCTATTTTCAATGGTACATATTTCTACCTTTACTAGTTTTATTTCTTTATTCTCTTTTTCCTCTTTTCAACTTTTCTTTCCATCCTAAATAAGATCTATTTCTTTTGTGTCCTCCCTAACCTCAACTGCCCTTAAAGTATAATACAGAAGAGGACAAAAAAAAAAAAAATCACTGTACTGGCAGTAATTGTAAAATGAAGAATACAATACCTGTCATAATTAACTCATGATGTTTTTTGATTGTCTAATGAGATTACATTTATGAAAACAATTTGTAAAGAGCAAAGCTTTACTAGATTGAGTCAACTCAAACATAATTCATTTAGGAAGTATTTCTGAGTCCCACATCTAGGAAGAATCTATTTTCCCCTCTGGGCTACAAAAGCTTTTAGTTTATATCTAAGTTATAGAAGTTATGCTCTAGGCCTCAAAATATTAGACTGGCTCACTTTGAAGTCATGGGCATTATCTATTTCACTCATGGACTTTCAGTGTTATTCAGTACATAATCTCCACTTGATAGAAGTTTATTGAATAGGAAATTTTGCCTTATGCTTGCCTGTATTGCTCACTCTGCCCTAAAGCATAAACTGCTGTAGCTGTAGATTTCTCTGTTTCCTTTGTGTGTGTGTGTGTATTTGTTTGCTTATAGTGGTTTAAAAGTTGGCATTGCTGAACTTTATTGGAGTCTTGTACATCTGGACTTCAGTAATGATTCAAGAAATGCCCTTGCCCTTTATGTTCCCAGCATGATTTAGATAAAACTCAAAAGTCCTGCTTTTATTTTCCCATGACAACGCTGAACACCTATCCTCCAAATTCTGTTCTCAGCAACAATGATGCGTTGAAGTGTTTGTATCCACCAACCAATCTGCACAAAATAACTGCCCAGACCAAAATTTGATTAAACGTTTTGGCCCCTGTATTTGGACCCACGTTCAGCGTGATCCAGCACACAATCCCTTGCCCTTCTTGAGAACTGACTGACCACAAGCCTTACCTGAAGTACTAACTGATCATGCCACCCACACCCTCACACCCGGTTCTTTCTAGTCTTCTTGACTCCTTGTCCAAGAAAGGAGAAACTTGCAGACTTTGTGGCTGGAGACTTCTCTTATTGCTATAGTCTCCTTTCCTCTATCGTATTAGTCTTTTTGCCCCATCGTAATCATTGAAGACTCTTCTTCCTAAATCTACATTTGTTTCATTTGATACCTGTTTCTAGTTTAATCTAGAACACTTAACACTCTCCCTTCTCCCTATTTGTCTAATCTCTTTCACTATTTTCTCTTTTTTTTTTTTGTCTCTTAAACTCTCTTTTACGCTTTAATCTTATTATTCAAAGTTTGTTCATTAAGGTTAATGTCTCTGATCTGTCTCCCAGTTGCCTTCTAGGTACATCTGCCTATACATGTACCTATCTAGGTACATTTGCCAATGAGTCTTCTGCCTATTTATTTCAAATGTCTCTGTTTTTCATTTTTTGAAGCTCTGTTTCATATTAACTGCACTTTTTTCATAGTATAAAATGCTTTGCTTATTGTCTCCTTTTTTTTTCTTTTATTGCTTTAGTTACTTTAGTGTGTGCTCAGTTGCTCAGAGGTGTCCAACTCTTTGCAACCTGTGGACTGCAGCCCGCCAGGCTCCTCTGTCCATGGAACTTTCCAGGCAAGAATACTGCAATGGGTTGCCCTTTCCGACTCAAGGGGATCTTCCTGTCACAGGGAATGAACCCATGTTTCTGGTGTTTCCTGCATTGACAGGTGGATTCTTTACCACTGTGCCACTTTAAACACATTTACTTACTATAAAAGGTTCTTGGGGTTTATTAATACTATTTCTGTTTGGTTGTATTTTCTGACTTCATTAAGTTTAATTTTTACTGTTACATTTTTTTCAAGATAAATGTTATTATTCATCTCATATTTCAGTTATTAGAATACAAGTTCTATTGATATGAAAATAAAATAAATTTTTATCATTCCCTAAATTAAATTTGAGGATTTGGAAATTGGAACCATATAATAATCAGGAAGTAAAAGGAAACTGAAGCATTTCTCAGGTGAGAGTAAATACAGGAGTTATTGGAAAGAGACTAGGACTTTCTCTGTCGCTTCCCATCAAGTCTTCTCAACTCAAGAGAAAGTATATTTTCTTGACAAGCCACTCAAAGTTAGAGGATGAGTGGAAAAATACACGGGACAAATATTACTTCCATTGAAAGCAGCAGCTTTGTTGAATAAATATAGAAGTGGAATAAAAAGTAGCTGGGGGAGGGGCAAGAGAGGGGTAGGAGATTGAGATACAAACTATTTTGTCTAAAATAAGCTACAAGAATAAGTTGTACAAGACAGGGAATATAGCCAATATAATTACCATAAGTGGAGTATAACCTTCAAAAACTATGAATCACTAGATTGAACACCTATAACTTATATAACGTATATCAACTACACTTCAATAAAAAAATAAAATTTAAAAAAAGGAGTAGCCTGGCAACAGTGCTGAAATGGCTAGGCATGAAGTTTTTATGAACTATATCATATTAAGATATGCATTAAGAACTCAAACCAGACAGACCAATTAATAGGTATTCTCTAAAAACTCTGTTTTAAGGCAGTCGTAGAAATGTTCAAAGCTGATAATCATCTGGTGCCCACAAGTTAGTCACCGTGACCTGAATCTACTCTAATAGAGTAATGGTATATGATGATCGACAGGTAACCACTCATTGTTGTTGTTGTTCAGTTGCCGAGTCGTGTCCAACTCTTTGCAACCCCTTAGACCGCAGCATGCCAGGATTCCCTGTCCCTCACCACCTCCCAGAGTTTGCCCAAGTTCACGTTCATACCGCTACATTTTAAACTATTACTGTGTTTTCTTTAATACTCAACTGCCATACTTATGTAAAAGTGGCATCCACTGGCTTCTTCCACGTATCCAGGGGTTTTATTAGACTAATGACAGTTCTATGTTCCTTCAAAAGTTTGGGTATTTCTGCACTATGGATATTTATACCAAGTTAAATTCAAAATCTGTTGCTAGCACAATTGTGCATATTTAAAATTTTTATTACTTATTACAAAAAGCTCATTTGTTGACACAGAGACTTGGGCAGAGAGAATCTTTTCACCATCTTTCTTAGCTGATGTTCTGGTTTTCCTTAAGTTAAAGATTCAGTGCTTGGAGAGTCTCAAAATACAAGGATTTTCAGTTCCAGTGTCAAAACATTGAACAGTTGTAAGGCTTCATGCCCTACCCCAGAAAGGCATGAAAATTCATGCCTAAAATTCAATTAGTCAGAAATAAGTAAATGCATCTATACATGCATACATAGATGAGGTAGAAGAAAGACCTTTTATTTATAGTGAAATCTATAATACAGAAGAAATGATGGAATTTGAAAATCTCTTTACAATGTAGAGATACTTAAGACAAAATTCATCAGTGGATGGGTGCTAAAAATAAGGAAAATGTGGTGAACAGAAAGTCTCCCTGTAAATTATAAACTTTAAAGGAAAAAGTATAACTTTATAGTAGAGGAATGTAGCTTTCACAAATTTAAGTGATCAAACTGAATATCATCAATAATTAGACAAACGGATTTCACATGTTTTCTGTGATATTCTTGCCAAAAATAACTTTTAAAATGTGAAATCCAAACACCATAAGAAAACATTTGACACACTGAAATTTAAGGAGAGACTATAAAATAGCCTGCTAGGACTTTTGGAAATGTCAAGATCATGAAAGAATGAAAACAGCTAAAGAACCATTCTAGATTTAAAAAGTCCAGAAAGACATGACAAATATAATACGTGATCCAGAATTCATTCTTATTTTATGGAGGAAAATCCTACTGAAAATATTGTTAAGACAGTTGACAAAACTTGAATTTGGGTTGTGGATTATTGTTATCAATATTATATTTCCTGATTTTGATAATTATACTTTAGTCATGAAAAAAACCATTTTTAAGAAATGCACACTAAAATAGTTATGAATAAGGGGGATAAAACTGCATGATTCTCAAATGTTTCAAAAATACATATGTATGTAATTTCATACATTTACATATGTGTGCACAGATAAAGAGAAAATAAGTCAAATAACCAAAATGTTGATAATTGGAAAACTTTGGTTTTTGCAGATTTTCCATGAATTTAAATGATTTCAAAATTAGAATTTATAAAAACTAAAATAAAAATAATTCCAATCACCTAGCAATTTATTAATTTCTACATCTTTCATTCTTTCCCTTAAACATGCAGGGCCAATATGCTATCTTCTTGGAGATTTTTCTCTTCAGCTTTCCATTTTATTTTTGCTCCTAGTAATGGATTTCCTCTATTTCTTGTGCAGTTGTCTGAGTGCACTTTTTCCTTGTCATATTTTGTCCAGTACATCTGGGGTTTTGTAGTGAAAGGTGGTCTTATTTACTGTCTGAATGGGAAGCATCCTATTTCGTGTTTCTGTTTGTCTTCTTATGCATATGTTTCCTGATTCCCTGTTTTGAGGGAGAGTTCTATAAAGCAAATTTATTGCTTACTCATTTATAGTTTTTATTAATAATTTGCTTTTTGGAGGCAGTGTGATTGGCTCACATGGATTTAAAGACTGGTTTTACCATGCATTAGCTCTGTGACAAGCATTGAGACTTCCTAATCTCCTGTCTTCTCATAGGTTACATGAGAATAAAAATGATTATCTCATAAAACTGGTAGAATGGAGGTTCATTCAAGGGTGACAGAGAAGGATGAGATTAGAATAGGTGAATTGCAAGTTCTTGCAGAGAAATGTGATCTATGTTAGGGCTGAAGAATGGCTCTAACTTCAAGGAGATTATTTGAAACCTATCGTCTGCTTGTTAAAAATAAAGCAGTGTGATAAGAAGTACTGAAAGCAGGAGGAGGCTATTTGTGTTTATCATTTGTATTACATGACAAGTAATTACGGATCCACTTCCAATGTCAGGCAATTATGAAAGAATAAGTGAATTAAGCTCTAATAATATGAGTAAGATGGAAAGGAAAGACAAAAGTATTAGAAATTTTCTGAGAAAGTAATGATAGGGCCACTTATTTCAGAAATGAATGTTAACAATAGAGCTAAGTGAAAGATGGTGGTAAATGTTTAAATCCGGAGAATAAAAGACTTCAGATGTCAACAATAGTAATGTGAAAATTGGAAACTATGAGATGAGCCAGAGATGAAAAATATGGAAGGGGGAAACATTTAAGAAGTATCGTTGTCATTATCTTCCTTGTAATAATATGATTCAATCATATAAGGTAGAAATCCAACTCCTATGCTCAGAAGTTTTAAATATTCCAGGTCAGGTAAACCAGGATCCAAATGTATCAGCATTTATGCTTAATATTGTTGAATTTTACTGGTTGTAAAGCAGAGCTCTGTAAAGTTGCTAGAAAAAATTCTAGAGAATAGAACTAGAATTACAGGTTTGACTATCATTTGTATGGATGTAGCAGAATTAAATTTCAGAATTTCCTTATACAGGACATGACTAGAAGGTTGGAAGACCACCATTAGACTCTGGGATTTTTAAGACAGAAAGCCAAGTAGGATATGTAGACAAACAAAGACAGTAAAAAAGACAATCCTCTAGTTTGCTTAACTTTTGCTGTGACCATCCATGGTCTCTCCAGCTGCCTAAATTGTTCACCTTTCATAATTCAGAACAGAATATAAACTCAGGAGTTAAATATAAAGCCCAGCCTTCAGCCAAATAAATCCTAGATTTATGATCATAGACACAGCTAGCCATACAATTTAGATATATTAACTCACATTCATTGTTCTGAGACTGTTTTAGGTTGGAACAATAACTTAAAATTGAAACAAGAATTCCAAATTCTACACATTCTTGCCAACACTTTTTTGTTTTGTTTTATAACAGTTATCCTGGAAGGATGGATTAAAGAATTAAATTTAAGATTGAAACTAACCTTTCAAAGAAAACACTGGGAAATTTTTCATGCCATTGGTCTTGGCAAAGACTTCATAGGTATGGTACCAAGAATACTCAAAGATTTAGACACTTCCAGATTTTTCTGAATTCTAGGAAGCTAGTCACACTATGAAATTATTCTAATAATTGAATTGCAATGCACCATATATGAAATGATTCATTCCAATTTTTTTTTTCCTTTGCCCTCTGATTTATTTCTTACATTTTAGGTAATCATTTATAGCTGGACTCTGATGACAAGTAGAACTTTTCTAATGTCTTGGTATAGAATTATACCTGTCTGCCAAAAACCCTTAGTCATTGCCCAGGAAATAAATATTTTGCAGGGAAACCAAACACAGCCCCCTCAACACAGAAACAACAGAGGATGAAATGGTTGGATGGCATCACCGACTCAACGGACATGAGTTTGAGTAAACTACGGGAGTTGGTGATGGACAGGGAAGCCTGACATGCTGCAGTCCATGGGGTCACAAAGAGTAGGAGACGACTGAGCAACTGAACTGAACTGAACCACACAGAAATAATATGACAGAAAAAGTAGAATCATGTGAGGGTCAACTTATGAAGAATATCTGAGCCCCCACAGGTTTATTTATTGGCGACTAAAAGGAATATTTTGGTATTTGTAGAATTTTTCTTATCCAAACTTGTGCCTCCTTTTTTTTTTCCCTTTTAGTAGATAACCTGTAAGTTCAAAGTCTCACTGTCTTTAAAAAGTCTCCTCAGAGGCTAAGACATGAGAGGCACTTCTTTGCTATGCATATATTCATCACAGGAGAGATGTGTCTCTTTGAGCATGAAGTGGTGTGTCAGACCAATAATGTGAAACTTTTGCTTTTCTGCTTGAATTAAAATATTGCTATGGGCTCTTACCCCACTCAACAAAGCTACAAGCTTTTATTTGGTATCATTTTTATTGCTGCTCTGCAAGTTCTATTTTATTCTTGAATAAGGAAGTCATGCTGTGAAGTAAAGACTCTGTTCACTTGAAAGTACCTAAAGCCTATGGAAAATAATTTTAAACCATGTTCTGCATCAGCTGAGCACGGTGGAATTTATATAATTGCCAAAGTCATGGATTTCACCTTAAACTCTAAGCAAATTCAGAGAGTTCCAGAAATAACCCAACAAAATTGTCTCCAAGTATTTATGCTTCTTCATATATACTCAATTTCATATTCTTAACACCCCTCACCATGAAAAGGGTGAAAAAAAAATGGTCATTTAATTTTTATTTAAATTATCAAGTAGCAGAAGCACCAGGAAACTCCTCAGTGGAGTGGATGAGCTGGTCTCCTGAGAGTCTGACTCTAATATGAATTTTAAGTATCTACAGTTTTAGGGAGTCAAAGAAGGTCTTGCAACCAGTGAGAAGGCTCTGAGAGCTAATGATTTTTAGAGCTTATTCTGTGCTGAGGTGTTTGAAAAGAGAAATTCAGTGTCTTTTCCATCATATACAGTTTTAACAGTCAATACCTAAGACTGTTGCCTTAAAAAAAAAAACCTCAGCTTTCTATTTATCTTGCCCAATGACCCTTCAACAAAATAGAGTGCTTTCAAGAAGTGGAGAAACTTTTGAAAACTGTCAGAAAAAGTATTATTTTTGAGAGTAGGTTGTACTTCAGTTTTAGTGGCTTTGCTGTTAACATATTTGATTAATAGATTAATAATAATTAATATCACTTTTAAAATATCATGTGTGCATGCTAAGTCGCTTCAGTTGTGTACAACTCCTTGTGACCCCATGGACTGTAGCCTGCCAGGCTCCTCTGTCCATGGGATTCTCCAGGCAAGAATACTGGAGCAGGTTGTTGCGACCTCCTCCAGGGGATCTTCCCGATCGAGGGATCAAACCCATGTCTCTTACATCTCCTGCATTGGCAGGCCAGTTCTTTGCCAATAGTGCCACCTGGGAAACCCAATAATATCATACATCAATAATAATTAATATTACTTTAAAAATATCATTTCTCAATATTTGGGTGTATCAATCTTCCTAAATACAATTGATTTGGAACAAAAAACGAATTCTCAATTGTGATTGTCTTTGGCTGTGTATCACAGATGCCTAATCTCTTAGGTCATTTACAGCTTGGGGATGAGTAGCTATGGCTGCCACAACTACTCCCAAGGCAGGTTCCCCCTACTCTGGTTCTCTGTTTTTGCTTCCTTTACAGCTTGCTTCTCTATTGTTACAGGATTATACTCTGTCTCCCAACATCAGTGCATGTTCCAGGCAAGAGAAGAAATACAATGTGCAAATTGGTCTACTAGTTGAAGCATGAGAGTGCTACCATGTTGATATCACTACAGTTACACATGGATGTTATATGCATTGATATAAGGTATCAATGTAATATATATTCATTATAGTTTTTACAGAAATATAGTAAGTCAAAAATAATTTTCTTTTTCTATGATGATCTCTTCCCCCCAAAATCTGTATATATTTTGTTTACCAGGTTATATATCTCATACCCTCTCTATCTAAAATGCTTTAAAAAGCTGAGTAACTTTTTGAAGAAAGAAAAATAAGACTCAGTATTAGGTGTGCAAGTGGCAATATGTCACATTATTCAAACTGTATATGATATGCTATAAGCCTATTGGTTTATAATTATGGCTCATTTGATGCTTGCAATAAATAATGTAATATTAGTTTGGGATAATATGTAGTATTTGATCTGAGAAAACAACTATTGTCAATGTAGAAAAAACTATATTGTGGGAAAGGAGTATGGAGACTATTTATTGAATAAGTATTGATTTAGTTGTATTTCCAAGTGATGTGCTTTATATTTTTACAGATACATGTGCTAAAGACAACATAGTTTGTGAAGCAAGAAGTTGACTATTTAGTGGTATTTGTTACACAAACTTTCAAATGAAGTAAATTATCACTGGAAAAAATCTTTTTAAATACAGAAAGACAAAAGCTGCAGTAGCTAACAGCTGTATGCAGTCTTTAAAAGTCTGTAGTATGTAGTAAATTTAATCCCACAGAAATGTTCTTCTCATATGCCTTTGTATGATAATACAAAGAAAGGCGTATTAACATATTGTTTATATGTATTTACTAGGTCATATGTGTATATGTTTATGCAATATTTCTTTCATTTTTGCTTCTTATGGCTATCCCCACACCCCACATGCATTTCTGCTATGCAACTTTTCTTCTTCTCCACTAGGTCACCCCTCAAAACAAGATTTTCCTTCCTAGCCTGAAGCTTCCTTTATCTTTTGTCATGAACTTCATTTCTTCCCAATTCTCCACTTTAATAATTCTCACTTTGTCATTATCACTCAACCCAAGAAATTCTCATTTCTATTTAATCATACTCCTCCTAGCCAGGATATATGCATTCTTTCCTATTTACTCCTTAATGTCTTGCCCTCTCTCTTAGGACAATAGACTTATGTCTTTGGTATCACATGACCCTCAATTCTAGACAGACACAGCATTTTCCTTATGTTTATAATAGTTATGTTAGAAAATAATGCCATAGGAAGTCTGACAATCCATTAGCCCTCACTCACTGCTGCTTTAGAATGAACAGTGATAATTTTTCTCTAGTCAGTAAGAGACTGAGTTAGCCAGTGTCCTTTCCAGTAATTGCTAGTCTATTCTCTAACCTAACTCTGATTTTTGAAATGTTTTTCTGTTATGCTGCAGTGGCTCAGACAGTAAAGAATCTGCCTGCAATGCAGCAGCCCAGGTTTGATCCCTGGGTTGGGAAGATCTCCTAGAGAAGGGAATTGCTACTCACTCCAGTATTCTTCTCTGGAGAAATCCAAGAGTAGAGGAGCTTGGCAGGCTACAGTCCATGGGAACACACAGATCAGAATGACAAACACTTTCACTTCATTTTCTGTTATGCCCAAGCAGCTTTCAGTCCTTGCTTTGCTTTGAGAAGAGATGATGGTGATTATATCTTTCCATACTTAATATCTGCCTGGCTCTTATTTCTCATCCTTCTCTTCCCCTCTCTTTTCCTTTTCCCACATTTTTAAAAAGTATTTTTCACTTCCTTACAGAAGAAAAGATTTACCAGTTTTTGCTTCCCCCCCCCTTATATTGGAAAATGAGACAGAGGAATACGAGGCAGGTAGCTTTCATTTGATCATCAAAATACTGTGTTATTTCCCTTATCTTTTATATCTAAGCTTCTTAAATAAGTTTTCTTTACTGTCAGCTCCAATTTCTCATTGAATATTCCCTCCATAGTCCTCCAGAATTTGATTTCCTTCCTAACAACACATTTAAACTACTCTATAATTTTGCCTGTGATTTTTTCCCACAAGTTGCTGCCCTATTTTATTTCATCTTTGAAATTTGCCATCCCTAACTTTTGTCCCTCTTGAATTGCTTTCCTTGGCTTCAGTGATACTGTTTGCATTTTTCTCCGTCTCTCTTTCTCTTCCCTTTGTCAACGTCTGGCATCTCTCTGCGTTGCTTTTTCAGGAACTCCTGCTGGTACTATTAATAGTTAGTAGGAAGCCTGTACATTTGTATCTCCAGTACAGCACCTGTTTTTTGTTGTTGTTTTGTTTTATTTTGGTCTAACCTTACTAACTTCTCTGTTTGGAAATACATGTATTATATTTTTCATACAAATTAATGATCCTTCTAAATTTCTTTATCTCCGTCAGCAATCACCAAACACACCACTTAGTGGGTTCTTTAGATTTTTCTGCTCCCTCTCCCACTATGCTTTGAGGGTACTGACCGTCCTCCATTCAGCTACTAAATCCCATTTTACCTATTCCTATACTCTTAAGTCTTAACTCCTCATTTGTGTTTCCATAGCTATGACCTTAGGGCATCCCTGGTGGTTCAGCAGTAAAGAATCTGCTTGCAATACAGGAGACAAGTTTGAGTCATGAAGATTACCGGCAGAAGGAAATGGCAACCCACTCCAGGATTCTTGCCTGGGAAAGACCATGGGCAGAGGAGCCTGAGGGGCTATATACTTCGTGGGGTTGCAGCCAGTCAGACAAGACTTTGCAGCTGAACAAAAACAAGCTATAACCTTATTCCAGGCCCTCCTTTTCTCATGCATGTATTACTCTCTCAGCTTTCTCCATTTTTTCAGTTGATTCTTTATGATGATGGAAGAATAACCCACACTAAGTACCAAGATAATAACAGTAGTCAATAAACATCTCCTCATTATCTATGATATCAAGACTGATCTTCTTTAAGGAATCAAGACTCAAGTTGCTTAAGACTCTATTAAATATTTATTTACCATTTAAACTTTAGCTACAGATGAAGTATTACCAGTTTGGACAAGAGAAGATTTGTTTTTCATCTCAGTCATCTCACTTGTTTTTTTATTCAAGCCAGTGGTATGTCATCTTCACTCTTTTGAGGAACAGAAATGTCCTTTTAGTTACTATACGATAGATGGAAAAAAATCCTTCTTTTATAACTTTAATACATATTATTCTACCTAAATTCCTGTAAAATAATGGTTTAAATCTTGGTATTTATTCATTTTAAAATGAAGAGTTATACAGGGATTTTATGTAAAAATTTTTTATGAAGTCATGTATAGGGCTATAGACTTTTGATAATTGCTAAATAAGCAATGATACCAATGTTCATCCTCCACCTACATTTCAGCTTTAAATCATCTTGCATCAGAAGGA
Organism: Giraffa tippelskirchi; assembly: GCF_054371585.1. NCBI lineage: Eukaryota > Metazoa > Chordata > Mammalia > Artiodactyla > Giraffidae > Giraffa > Giraffa tippelskirchi. The sequence goes on from NC_137286.1 coordinate 125,970,621, forward strand.
GATATTCTGGAATGTAGTCCCATCTCTTCAATTAATATCAATGCATGAAAAATGTTTTACTACAGAAATATTGGCAAGTGAGAATTCACTTGATGAAATTTTGTCCCAGAAAAATCTGCAGCTTTCTAGAGAATAGGTGATATAAAGAAACCAAGATAATTTTATTTATTATGTTTTCTCAGGAATAAATGAATTCAGAAGGAAAATTTTTAAATATCTTAAGAAGAGGCTAATCAGCGCTATACAAGCAATATAAAAGTATATTTGCCTCTGAAATTAAGTATACAATAGTATTTGTAGTAATATATGTAGATGTTTGACAATTTAAAGTATTTCATCTACTTGCTAAAACAAAATTTTTAACATTGCTATATTTTGGATACAGTTTAAAAAGGACAATCTTTGATTTATGCTAATAAAGTGAAAACTCTCATACTTTCTGGTACATTAACAAATCAAATTTCATCAATTTTGAAGTTCTTTCATTCTCTATTAAATATGGACAGCCCAACTTTTTATATTAATTACCAACTAATCCCATCCTCTCCATTTATAACTAATCTATAACCTCAGATTCTGATTTACCAAATTAAATAATTTAGTATTTCAGGATTTACTCTCTTAAAGTTATACAGTATGAACATCTGAGAAGATCTTTATCAGCTGTTTTATATTAGGAAATTTCCACTTACCATGCATAAGGGAGAAAAAGAGAGGAAATGCTATCAAAATATCAAAAAGTAGGACATGTTTTCTGTTTCCTAAGGTTATTATTGATCTACAAAGTTTCATTTTTCTGTTTATTTAAGACACCACTAGCAATGTTTCCATTTTAGCTGCTACTCCTTCTTTTTAGAGTATTATTTGTCTGTCTGACAAATAGCAGAAAAACCTCCCACAATAGGGTGATGAATGAAAGAGAAACTTCCTATGGTATGAGTGACTTTAAAGGGAACATTTTGAATATAAGTGAATTCGTAAGATTTTCAGCCATTGTAGAACTTTATTTCCTAGTGTGCACAAGGTGGGAGATTTCTATCCATCATGCTGTACCTAATACATTGGATAATGTGGTGCTAATTTAACACAAGTCATAGAAGTCTTCAGAAGAGAATTATTATCTTGAAATTATCATTAGGTTGTATTCAATTACCACACAGTCTTTGTGTTTAAAATCTTTACAAGGAAATATTTAAATGTCACCTACCCTTTGGTACAAATCCAGGGATATTTCAGCACTAAGGAAAAGTAATTCCACAACTTTCCTGATAATTATGATTTTAATCTCTGACTACCTTTACTTCTTTCTAGCTTTTCCTCCTGTGCTTATGCATCTCAACATATATCTATGGTATGGGCCAATTATTATAAGCATCAAGTGAAGAATAATGCTTAATTGAAGAACCTTAATTAAGGTTAACTGAAGAACCGAGGAGAAAGGTACATTCCTGTTGGCATCTGAGCTATCCCAAACAAATACATATGTTTTATGATATGGACATAGGATATAATACAATGGTTGACACTGAGTGAGCACTCAATTTTAATGTGTTTTTCCTTATTCTGTCTGTGTAAGTACTATTCCTCCTCCAGCTATGATGTTAATAAAAATGAATATTACTAACTTGAAAATGTAGTGTTATAATTCACATGCCCTGGGGCCAATAGTAATTAAACAGTAAACTCCATAGTGAGTTTAAATGAGAGAATGTTTGTGTCAGTTAGCTTTTACTGTATAACAGAACACCATAGATTAGTGGCTCAAAAGATCACCACTTATTAAGCTCAAAATTCTGTGGATCAGCAGCTGGGCTAGGCTTAGATGAGCAGTGCTTGTTCAGTCTCTCCTAGGCTAACCTCTGTCTCCGTCATCTGCAGTCATTAAACAAGTGGCTCTGCTTCTCAGTTTGATGATTATCTATGGAGATTAGAGAAGATGGGCCATGAGCCACCCTGCAGGCTAGCCTGGGCTTGCTCATGGGAAAAGTTACAAGAGCTTTTACACTTTTATAAAGTGTAAAACATTAATATTTTTCAGGTTTCTGTGCCACGTTTTCTAATTTTCTTGTTTTTTGTTTTTGTTTTTTTAACCAAAGCAAGGTGCTTTATCAATACTAGGATAAATGAGCAAGGACCTAACCAAAGACTATAAAAAAAATTTATAGATTGGATGTTTGTGTCTCCCCCTAAATTCATATGCTGACACCTAATCCCCAATATGATGGTATTTGGAAGTGGGGGCTTTGAGATGTGATTAGGTCATGAGGGTGGAGCCCTCACTAATGGGATTAGTGCCCTTACAAAAAAGACCTCAGAGAGCCCCTGTGCCCATTTCACCACATTAGGCAAAGCAAGATGTCATTTACTCATCTATAATCAGATCTTCACCAGACAGTAAATCTATAGGTGCTTTGATCTTGAATTTCCTGGCCTCTGGAACCACGACAAATAAATGTTTACTGTTATCAAAAATAAATAAATAATAAAGACTAGAATGAGTAAGGGAGCACTGATACAAGGAGCAATGCAGGGAAGCAAGATAAACTTGGAGGCTATTATTGCAACCATATACCACATAGGTAATGAAAAATGACCTAATTGTCAGAGTTTATTTTAGTTTTTAAGCCTAAATATGAGGATTTTTTTTCCTACTAGAGTGATAGTAAACAATCTTCCTTTCCCATGGGAACACCAAACTCCTGGGGTATATAACATCCTAATTTCTATAGAATTTTCAGATACAAAAAATAAACAATTACTAGTAACTACCTAGGATGAATAATACAGGCCAGGAAAAAAAAAAAAAAAACAACAACTTCATTAGGGAGGATAAATAGTTGTGAATCATAGGAAGATCTGGAGAGGTTTTTAATGAGGGGATCCTGGACTCTGATATCACAAGAAACTTCCTAAAGCTTTAGAGTACTCTCCTAAAATATATAATACATTTTTTACACTTCCCTTATTGAGAAGCAATTTGTGAAATTTCAACAAATCCCACAGCTATTCTTTTTTAATTTTTTATTTTATATTGGATTTTAGCCAATTAACAATGTTGTGATGGTTTCAGGTAGACAGCAAAGCATCCTATAGTTATTTTTATAACATCCTAATCAAAAATTAAAGCAACATTGTTAGATATTGTGATCTTTAGATCCCTGGGGGCTGGACCTCCTTTACATTTTACAATTAAGTTTAAGTGACATGCAAGTCAGGTAAAATTTCCCCTCTACAGAATAGCTAGATTATATCATCTGAGAATGCTACATAGTAAAACAAAATATTGTAGCTTATTGATTAGAAGTAAGAGCCCTGCTGCCAGAAAGTCTAGCTTCATATCTCAGCTCTATTTATGAGCTATGTGACTTTAAGCAGGGCAGATATTCTCCTTAACCTTTATTTTCTTTATTAGATGGTAATAAAACTACCTACCCTAAGGTTCTTTCAGGTTGAAATGAAGCCACATGTGGAGAGGTCTGAGCACTCCATAGATTTTATCTGCAATTGATGCCAAAATGCACTAAAAGGGCTTGAAGTAAACCAATAACTGCTGACACATAATCTGTAGAAAATGCTACTGAACTTTCATTTGTTCTCTCAAGAGCAGTCCTTTTCTATAAGAAAATCAGACTAGTAAATGCAGTCTGATTTCATTTCCTTCAAACCCCATCTCCTGGAAGCTACGTTAAGAGGAAAAAACTAACATTTTATAAAGAATTGTAGTTAAAGTGTTAGAATGTAAGTGCATTTTCAATGCTAATATAACCTTCTAATTAAAAAAATGTAAATATTTGATAAGAAGTACTTTGTTGAGTCTAGAGTCATGAGAAGAATATGTGGCATTCAACAGAACAAAGAGGAATAACAACTGAGAAATAGGGTCAGATGTAGAAAGCTTCCAATAAGACTAAAATTTTACTGATCAAGGACAGGTCCCTTTAACAGAAAGGACACAATAGCATAAGCTCATACTAGATATCACACTCGTAGCAGTTTTAATTCTCACTAATACACATGCATTTTTAAAACTGGGGCTAAATGCAAATATCTGATGCTGATCCTGGTATTTTTGAATCAACTAATAAAACAGAAAGTGTGCCATGCTTTTCAACAGAAAAGTTAAAATTGAACTGAGAACTAGAAAATTATGATAAATTGGAGCAAGTGGAACTAAATGTTCCAAAATTCCTGTGACTTTTATGTTTGAGGCACCAAAATAAGGACAATTGTGACTAATGCAGTGGGGTGAGAAGGGAGCGTGGCCTGACATAAATGAGAAGAGAAAGCCAGACCATTATAAGGCTTGCAGACCAAGATAAATAAGCATGCTCCTTAGATTAAAAGAAAGTTTAAAAGACAAGGGTAATATCTGTTTAGTGACTTGAAGAGACCATTCTGAAGGTTGTGTGGAGAAAAAAAGATGGCGGTTGATAATATAGTCAATAAAATTAGAAGAATTTTCTGCTTTTGCTCTTAAGTTATGGTGGCTTTTATTAGAATGAAACTAATGGAAAGATTACAGTGACCAGAATTTTGTATCAAATCTGATATAGTGCTGATGGAGAAGGGAAAATCTTCATGATTCCCACAGATCTGATTTGACCTACTGAGTGAGACAACAAAATTGGAGAATATGGAGGAAGTATAGATTGGAGGGAAAAAGAAGAAATTCTGAAATTTGCTGCTGGATATATTTAGTTTGATTTGCCTTTAAGGAGAATGTTGAATAGGATCTAAAGGGGAATTGGAAGAACTGTGCAATTTAAAGTTACAGCAAAGAAAGATGACCTGAAAATGCAACTGAAAGCAAAGAAGATAAGCAGTGTCATGTGAGATGATTCAAGGAAAGAGTGTTTAAAACACAATTGAGTTTTCAAATGTATTAAATGTTGATAGTGTAAAATAAAAAGTGAAATGAAAAGTCACTATTGGATTTAGTGATAGAAGTCAATGGAATCTTGGAAAGAGCAATTTCCATCAAGTATTGTGGGCACAACGGGTTGAAGGGTACCTGAGGTATCGAGAAGCAGAGGCGATGATACAGAAAGGCCTCTCCAGATAATTTATTACAGGATGGATGGGAGAAGAGAGAGGAGAGGACAGTTGGATTGAGATACAGTCAGTGCAAAGGGTCTTAGAGACAAGAGTCACTGGCATGATTAAATGTTAGTGGGAAATGTCTGTTTACTAAGGAATACAGTGATTGGCATATTGCCCACTGGACAATGGCCTTTGAAATGGAAGACTGGCAATTCCTTCAATGAAATAGAGCTAGAAATGAGAAAGATTCAGATATACAGGAATGCATTTAGAAATGATAGCAAAAGATAAGCTTTCTACTTAGATTTTTCTTTTTATCTCTATGAAAATTGAAACAAGGGAAGAAAAATATCAGAAATTGGAAGAGAATAAGAAACATATGAAAGATAAATAGCATGAAAAAGAAGAGTAAGCTAACTAGAGAAAAGTGGAAAAATTGATGAGCAGGGTAGAAGAGTTATAGGGTTACATGTATACCAGTTGTCGTTTTGCCCTTTTCCTTTTCATTATTACAACTCAACTTTGTGGATGATGGTATTACAAATTTGTCATTGCTGAATATTTTTCCTGTTTCTGGATCCACAGACAAAATGCATTTTTCAGATTCTCTGCATCAAGTTGGGGCCATGCAACCAGTTCTCACAATTTAAATGTGAAGAGAAGTAATGCATTATTTGAAGTCCAAAACAATTCAGTTAAGATGTGCTTTCTTCACACCTACTCTTAGCAACATACATGGAAATAGTTTGATGAGTCCCTGAAATGACTGCATGAAGGAGACTCCTCATTCTCCTTCCTCCAGTGGACTGCATGGGACAGAGATGAAAACATAATAAAACTTCACTGTAATAAGTCATTCAGATCTGGTACTTTTTAAAAATAGGAATTATTCTACTTTAATTAATACCACAGTTGCAACAACTGTAGCCTATCCTAACATTCTAACCTAGTCTAAGGGTAATGTTTAACCACAAGGATTCCATGGGAAAATATAAAGCTTAAGGTATTTTTAACAGAGTAATTGCAAAAAAAAAAAAAAATCATGAAAACTATGCTGGGAAAAGGGTACTAAAAACAAAGGATTGATAATGGACATTTAATCAATTGACAATCTTAATGAGTCTATCACCAACTAGATTAGAGGAATGGGAGTGTAGATAATAGGACATGGTCAAAATAAGGAATGTTTTCATTAATATATTTTTTAAAATTTCTGTACAACTTGATGAAAAAAAATAATTTTAGACTAACCAAGTGGATGGCTCAGGTTGAAAAGGTGGTTTTCACATGAAAGCTGCTCCTAGGAAACCAGGAATGATAAAGGAGAGAGCAACCGTGGGAAAGCACTAAAGTCTTCAAAGAATGAAAGATTTACCAAGAAGATGGAATATGATATCAAAGAAAAAGAAATGAGACCAGTAACGCTTAACCAAAACAGAAAGTGTAGGACATAGAGATTACCTTTAGAATGGCTGTCATTGGAAATACGCTTATCATGCCCCAAAAGACACACATATAAAGCATACACATATTTTAAATTTAATTTTGACTGTCTTTTGGAGAACATCATGGCTAATAGATACAACTTTGGTATCAAAGAGTGGTCCCAAATAAGATGTAGAGTCAGTTTTTCACATAGCCAATTAGTGATGGTAACTGGGGTAAATATAGCTCAGTCGCAAGCAAGCAAATGAGAGACATCTGGTCGTTCTCCTGACAAGGGGCATTGGCAGTCAGTCTTGAGTGTAATGATGCGAGAGATCCATTATTGTAACCATTTTACAATATTCCTCTTTGGAAAGGAACTGTCTTTTATGATTGGGGGTACTCAAGTTCTGTGGAATAAAATGTGAGATCCTGCAATCTCGACTATTGTAGAAATCTCCACCAAAATGAATAGATAAATATAAATCTATTTTGCTTGCATAATGAGGAATTTTTTAGAAGTAGATGGGGAGAGGGAATTACAGAAGGGAGGAGGATGGACAAATGAAATCTTGGGAAATTAAGTAACGATGAAGTGTGAAAAGCCAGGAGAATGCCAAAGTGTTTGGTATCTAAGAAATAAAAATGAATAAAATAGAAACAACATGCAATATACAATTTGATTCTGTTTTGCTATTTTAACATGATCCCATTCCTCTGATGCCAAGATCTTCACTAAAGTCTTTTCATTGATACTTTGTGTCAATGTGTATTTTTGGAAGTGGGGAGAATTTTAGAAAGAGCCCCATTTTCTCATGTCAGTCAATAGAAAACATTTAATAAAAGCAAAACAAAACAAAAAGGGCATGGGAGTGCCACTCTAGATAAAAAGGTCACCATGAAACTGTGATCCTGCAGAATTCTTAAAAACCTTGAAGAAGAATTTAGATTTCTATGGATTATAGAACTTGGATTCAAGCCAGTATCATATATAAGTCTGCAGGAGCAAAGTGGGCATCACTGGTATCTGATTTACATAGATAGAATCACCTGAGCCATCACTGCAGGTTTGGACCTGCCCTCTTTTCGGTGACTCAACATTCCCTGTGGCCTCCAAATGTAGGTACCTCAATTACAACACACTACCATCTTATAAAGTTTTTACTATTATTTTCCTTGCTTTGAAGCTAAGGAAATTTAACTTTGGAAAAACTGAATAACTTGCCAAATTTGAGAAAGTTGACAATTGACAAAGTCATGCCATGGGCCAAAATCTCCCTATCTTGAAATTCTTTTAGCTTAACTACCATATAAAAGAGGTCCCTCAAACATTATTAAATATACATATGAAATCATAAGGAGTTTTAGCTTTACTTTCATGTGAATTAGATAAGACCATATTATGTAACACACACAAGTTCTGATATATTGTGCTAAAAAATTGAAGGGAGATTCATTTAATGTTTACTGCACATCCTCTGGAGAAGGCAATGGCACCCCACTCCAGTACTCTTGTCATGGAAAATCCCATGGATGGAGGAGCCTGGTAGGCTGCAGTCCATGGGGTCACTAAGAGTCTGACACGATTGAGTGACTTCACTTTCACTTTTCACTTTCATGCATTGGAGAAGGAACTGGCAACCCACTCCAGCGTTCTTGCCTAGAGAGACCCAGGGATGGAGGAGCCTGGTGGGCTGCCGTCTATGGGGTCACACAGAGTCGGACACAACTGAAGCGACTTAGCAGCAGCAGCAGTAGCAGCACGTCCTCTGTGACCAGTGCTAGGTTAGAAACTTTAATGCATGCTGTCTTTTACTCTGCATATCTGCAAAGCTCTGGCTTATGGTTAATGGAATATAAGCTTTGAGTTCTGTTGGTACCACTGGAGGGTGTTTATTGTTCTATTTAAAGATGGCTGTTGGAAATATAGACCAATAGAACAAGACAGAAAACTGAGAGATAAACCCAGGCACCTACAAGAATATACAATGGGGCAAAGATAGCTTCTTCAATAAGTGGTGCTGGGAAAATCGGACAGCTACTTGCGAAAGAATGAAATTAGAAAACTACCTAATGCCATACACAAAGATAAACTCAAAATGGATTAAAGACCTAAATGTAAGAAACTATTAACTTAGACAGAACACTCGATGACATAAATCAAAGCAAGATCTTCTATGACCCACCTCCTAGAGTGATGGAAATAAAAACAAATATAAGCAAGTGCAATCTAACTAAACTTAAAAGCTTTTGCACAGCAAAGGAAACTACAAACAAGGTGAAAAGACAACCCTCAGAATGGGAGAAAATAATAGCAAGGGAAACAACTGAAAAAAGAACTAATTTCCAAAATATACAAGCAGTTCACACAACTCAATACCAGAAAAGCAAACAATCCAATCAAAAAGTGGGAAATGGACCTGAAGAGACATTTCTCCAAAGAAGACATACAGATGGCTAACAAGCACATGAATAGATGCTCAACATCCCTCATTATTAGAGAAATGCAAATCAAAACCACAATGAGATACCACCTCACACCAGTCAGAGAATGGCCATCATGGCTATCATCAAATGTCTACAAACAATAAACGCTAGAGAGGGTGTAGAGAAAAGGAACACTCTTGCATTGCTGATGGGAATTTAAACTGATGCAGCCACTATGGAAGATGGTATGGAGATTCCTTAAAAAGCTAGGAATAAAACCACCATATGACCCAGCAATCTCACTCCTAGCCATATACCTCGAGGAAACCAAAACTGAAAAAGACACACGTATCCTAATGTTCATTTCAGCACTATTCACAAAAGCTAGAATGTGGAAGCTAGTTAGATGCCCATCGACAGATGAATGGATAAAGAAGTTGTGGTACATATATACAATGGAATACTGCTGCTGCTGCTGCTGCTAAGTCGCTTCAGTCGTGTCCGACTCTGTGCAACCCCATAGACGGCAGCCCACCAGGCTCCGCCATCCCTGGGATTCTCCAGGCAAGAATACTGGAGTGGGTTGCCATTTCCTTCTCCAGTGAATGAAAGGGAAAAGGGAAAAGCGAAAAGTGAAGTCACTCAGTCGTGTCCGACTCTTAGCGACCCCACGGACTGTAGCCTACCAGGCTCCCCCGTCCATGGGATTTTCCAGGCAAGAGTACTGGAGTGGGGTGCCATTGCCTTCTCCGACAATGGAATACTACTCAGCCATAAAAAGAAACATATTTGAATCCATTGTAATGAGGTAGACGAACCTGGAGCCTATTATATAGAGTGAAATAATTCAGAAAGAGAAATATAAATATTGTATACTGACACACATATATGGAATCTAAAGAGATGGCACCGATGAATTTATTTTCAGTGCAGCAATGGAGAAACAGACATAGAGAACTGGGCTGTGGACATGGGGGAAGGAGAGGAGGGAGAAGGGGAGATGTATGGAGAGAGTAAAGTAGAAATTTACAATACCATATGTAAAATAGATAGCCAATGGGAATTTGGTGTATGACTCAGGGAACTCAAACAGGGGCTCTGTGACAGGCTGAAGGGTGGGATGAGGAGGGAAATGGGAAGGAGGGGACATGGGTATACCTATGGCTGATTTTTGTTATATGACATAAAACCACAAAATTCTGTAAAGCAATTATCCTTCAATTAAAAATTAAAAAAAAAAAAAAGATGGCAGTTGGAACAGCACGTACTAACCACGGCTGAGATACAGTGTGAATCAACCGGTGTTACAGGATCATCATTATAGTGCTGTCGTTTCACTTTGCCACATATGAAACTTAAACCATTATGACACAGCTCTTTCTTGTATCACAGACATATATGCATCAGGAAAGGCTGAAGGTGAAAAGAGACTTCTTTTCAAAGTGTTGCATTCATTTGACAAATATATATTGACTATATGCTATGTGTCAGGTACTATTCTAGGGTTGGAGATCTAGTAATGAGATAAACAGACAAAAATTCTGCCTCTGGTAGTTTATGCATGCTCAGTCACTTCAGCTGGATCTGACTCTTTGCAATCCTATGGACTGTAGCCCTCCAGGCTCCTCTGTCCTTGGGATTCTCCAGGCAAGAATACTGGAGGGGGTTGCTGTGCCCTCCTCCAGGGATCTTCCCAACCCAGGGATCGAACCTGCATCTCATGCATTGCAGATGGATTCTTTACTGCTGAGCCACCAGGAAAGCCCCCGGTAGCTTATATCCCAGTAGAATTTATCTGCCTTAGGTGCTTTTATTAAAGGCAGTACTATGACAGCAAACACACAAGCTCTGAAGCAACCATTTGTTCATCCTGGCAGCTTCTCTTAAATTTTCTATTCTTAGCTATAAAATGAAGAAAGTTATATGTGAGACATGTGAAGGGTTAATTATAAAGAAATGTGTGTACATTTACTACGTGTGCAAGGATTTGCTTATCTTGGTAGACATTTTTTGAGCTAATACTGAAGAATGTTACAGATTCAGTGGAAACATAACTATTTCTATCATTAACAATCTTTTTGTCATAGGTTCAAGTGGGCTATTCTTTGCAGAAATGTTTGCAATTTCTATTTATTTCATTGTACAGATCTGTGATACATGACTTTCACTGGAGTCCCACAGGGCTAATACTTTTGAAGTGGAAAATAGATTTTTCATAATTATAAGCGATTTGATGATAAAGACATTCACACAAAGGATGCCAGACCTACCTTATCATGCACAGAACATCTTATACTTTGCAACAAAGCATGCTATGTGAAAAGGACTAAATGGGGATGACTCAGAAGTCCTAACTCGTATTCCTAACTGTAACATTTCAAACCATGTGAGCCCCAAGGAATCACTTGCCCTCTCTGAAGCACTGTTTCCTCACCTACAGATTGAGATCAGTGTTTCTGCTTCTATAGATTAAAGAGTTATTTTAAGGATCAGTTAAAAAATTATGTAAAATTCATCTGAAAGCTGCTCTTCAAATATGATTGGTTGGCACACAGCAGGAATTCAATAAATGCGTACTGACTGAATGGAGAATTTATTATCACTTTTGCATTGAGGACTGAAGTGTTTTAATTCATTGTAGACACAGAGAACTGGTATTTGAAGGTAGAAGGGTGACTCATCTATATTTGACAGATAATCAGATTGCACTGCCCAGTGTAATTATGTATCATCGTGGGGAGCTAAATTTATCACAGAAGATGAAGGGCAACTTGCACAGTCTTTCATCTGACAGTGTGTACTAATCACAATAAGTGAAAATCTGAACTCAGCTAAACGAAATACAGAAAATGGAGCCCAGAGGGAACATGTTTTCACCCTGGAAGCTCTAAACTTAGATGACTACTTTTAATAAAGACTTTCTAATATTCAATAAGCATAAACAAGTGAAAGGATTCTGTAGGTTTTATGAGAATAGGAAAGCTTTGGACCACATGTAACTAAACACTGAAATCAATGAAGAGCATTTGCTAAACTAATGATTGTGATACTATTTCCAATTATATCACTACAGTTATCACATTGATTATATATACATGCATATATAATGAAAATAAGAAATCAAGCTGCCTAATCAGCAGTGGATTTTTTCATTGTACTTTCTTTCTTTATTAACTTGCTATTTTCTGTAACTCCGCTAGATTAATGTGGCATGTTTTTCCTGAGCAATATTCTTAACCAGAATTTTGATGGCTAAGATATCCAATTCCTATAAAGGTACTGTTGTAGTCTTAAAGCCCCTGAACTCCTAAATTTCTAGAATTAAACCCCCACCATGATCCTGAATAGTGATTTGCTTTTCTCCCTTCATATAATGCTCCGTCTGAACTACCAAGAAAGAACCAACATGTAAGACACAAATTTATAACATCCTTTAAGTGGAGTCTCCAACTACTGATTCCTAGACTGACTTTAGGGAACAGATGCAGTGACACTGAGACCTCTTCAGGCATGAAACAGATGTTGGCAATTCCTTCTATTTGGTTTAACCTATTTCAACAATTATTGTGTATCTGCTGGGTATAGTATTCTTTTACCCTTTCATTAAAATGAAGAGAATGGAAAATGCTTGAATGGTTATTTAAAAATAAATGATTATAGGTAAAATTTGCACAACAAAGGAAACTATAAGCAAGGTGAAAAGACAGCCTTCAGAATGGGAGAAAATAATAGCAAACGAAGCAACAGACAAACAATTAATCTCAAAAATATACAAGCAACTCCTGCAGCTGAATTCCAGAAAAATAAACGATCCAATCAAAAAATGGGCCAAAGAACTAAACAGACATTTCTCCAAAGAAGACATACAGATGGCTAACAAACACATGAAAAGATGCTCAACATCACTCATTATTAGAGAAATGCAAATCAAAACCACAATGAGGTACCATATCACACCAGTCAGAATGGCTGCTATCCAAAAATCTACAAGCAATAAATGCTGGAGAGGGTGTGGAGAAAAGGGAACCCTCTCACACTGTTGGTGGGAATGCAAACTAGTACAGCCACTATGGAGAACAGTGTGGAGATTCCTTAAAAAACTGGAAATAGAACTGCCATATGACCCAGCAATCCCACTGCTGGGCATACACACCGAGGAAACCAGAATTGAAAGAGACGCGTGTACCCCAATGTTCATCGCAGCACTGTTTACAATAGCCAGGACATGGAAGCAACCTAGATGTCCATCAGCAGATGAATGGATAAGGAAGCCTTGGTACATATACACAATGGAATATTACTCAGCCATTAAAAAGAATACATTTGAATTGGTTCTATTGAGATGGATGAAACTGGAGCCCATTATACAGAGTGAAGTAAGCCAGTAAGAAAAACACCAATACGGTATACTAATGCATATATATGGAATTTGAAAGATGGTAATGATAACCCTATATGCGAGACAGAATAAGAGACACAGATGCATAGAACAGTCTTATGGACTCTGAGGGAGAAGGTGAGGGTGGGATGTTCTGGGACAATAGCTTTGAAACATGTATACTATCATATGTGAAACAGAACACCATTCCATGTTCGATGCATGAGACAAATGCTCAGGGCTGGGGCAATGGGATGACCCAGAGGGATGGGATGGGGAGGGAGGTGGGAGGGGGGTTCAGGATGGGGAACACATGTAAACCCATGGCTGATTCATGTCAATGTATGGCAAAAACCACTACAATATTGTAAAATAATTAGCCCCCAACTAAAATAAATTAATTTATTAAAAAAATAAAAATAAAAAATAAATAAATGATTATAGGTAAAAGAGAAAATTGCAACAGGAGAGATTAACTCTGAGTGATGGAATCTAGAGAAACTATGAATGAAGAGAGTCATCCTGGCATGTGAAAGATAGATGGATTTGGGAAAGCAGATCTGATTAGTGGAGAAGAGTGTGAGTAAAAGGAACAGTTAAGCTAAGGAGAGAAACACAGAAGTCCGTGATATATTAAGGATAGCTTAAGGTATGGAGCTGTGTAATGAGGCTGAAAATTAGAGTGGTGTAGAAGAGCAGTCTGTTTTCAGAAGAATAGTTTTAAAGGGAGTCTGTGCTGAAGGCATTTAACTATAACATAGAAATAAAAAAAGAAAGTGATGGTTAGTCCAAGTGTGGTCTGTGGACCAATGTGGATTGAGTGGATGTTACCATTCAATGAGATAAACAATGGAAAGTAAAAAGCATTTAAAAGTCTTTTGAGTCCTTTGACATAATATTATGTCTACTTTTTTTTCACTAAATAAACTTTTTATTTGAGATAATTGTATATGTGCATACAGTTTTAAGAAATAAGAGAGTGAAGTCCATGTGCACATTACCCAACCCCCCATAAAAACTTACAAAATTACAATACAATGTCATAACCAGAATAATGAAATTAGCACTCAAAATATGGAACATGTCCATTGCACAAGGTTTAAACGTGGTGCCTCTTTATATTCACACTCACTTCCCTTTAGTCTCTGCTTTCTCCTTAAACCCTGTCAACTACTAATTCATTCTCCATTTCTACAGTATTGTCTCTCCAAGCATGTTTTACAAATGAAATCCTACAGCATGTTAAGTTTTGGAAGTTTAATAATAAAAAACGGTGCTTGCATTTTATCTGTTTTTTGATTTTTCCGATTTAATTGCACTTTGCAAAAAGGTAGATCTGTAATAGATTTGGGGAGAAAAAGCACTATTCCCCTTTAAACCACAAATGATTTGAAAAGAACTGCTGTGGTGAAAAGCAGCACATGAAAAGTGATAAATGAGGATGTACGGAAGTGACAAGGCAGCATAAGACCAGATAAATGTGCCTGAATGGTCGGGCTGGCTTCTCAATTATTTATTAGCCATGAGGAGCCAGTGGGAGTTCCTGTACCCCCTACTGATTCCTTCCAGTTTTCATCCTCCTCCACCACTGCTGCTGCAGGTTCTCCTGGAGGCTGTGTTCATTGACATCATTGCTGCAGGTAACTCACACAGAAAGTCGGAACCTGAACAGCAACACTCAGGAAATGCTCCCAACAGCAGCTATCACAGTGTTCTTCATCTAATTGGATTCTCCTGTATTCAACTCTCTTCTTCTCTGACTTCCATGACTGTCAGTTTCTCTTGATCTTTTCCTGTATGTCTGGTACACCCTTGCTATTCTCTGTTTTGACTACTCTTTATAATACTTAATATTACATGTTCTGTCTGTAAAGTTATACCCATCTAACCAACTGGTTATAATTTCTTATTGGTCACGGATCTCATTGAAAATATGAGAAAAATGGTTTATGAGCATCTCTTCTTTAAAATTGCCCATGAACACACACATTTAAAAATTGACGTTACAACAGTCTACCACATATATAATTTATTTCTCTTTTTTGTCTTGTTTTTAATGAACAAAGCAACATATAATAGTAAGCTAGGATGAAAATCACCTTTGGATTAGTGAAGGTCACATTATCCTTATAAGGATAAAACATTATATGGCAATCTCTGAGGATAGTCCTTCTGTCCACACTAGGTGGGAAGATGGAAAGTGAAGTCACTCAGTTGTTTCCGACTCTGTGTGACCCCAAGGACTATAGCCTGCTAGGCTCCTCCATCCATGGGATTCTTCAGACAAGAATGCTGGAGTGGGTTGCCATTTCGAGGTTGTTGATTTTCCAAGGGAAAAAATAAGATAACGCATTTTTAGGCAGTAGTAGAGATGCTACTTTATCTCTGGGGAGGTCGAAAAGGAATTCTGATTCCTGAAATAGAATGTGCTAGAACTAATATTGTCTAGCCCTTTTGCAGGTATCTTCTGCCCTGAGAAGAATTTATGGACCAAAATTGGTGAGAGCTAAAGACCACAACCATCAGATGTCAAGCATGGGATGACACTGAGGAAGTAGAATGATCATTCTCAGAAAAAACGCCAAAGCTATGCTGAGGCCACCTCAGCAGTGATGAAAACCTTGGCTATGTAGGTACCATCATTAGTAGTGAGTCCATGGATCATCAGGAATACTGGCAGAAAAGGTATGGCATACTGTTCTGTACCTGTCTGGCATGTAGGAGCTGGACACCGTAAACATCCAGGGATTTTGTGAAAAAATTGAGGTGAGATGAAAGGGGCAAGACACAAGGATGGATTTTGGATTGATTGTCATTGAGGGAATTGAGATCCAAAGGAGTGTTAGAAAAACAAAATGGATAAGACTATTCATATTTCAAGTTTATAAGTCTCTAACTATTAAAATATATACACAAAGAAGTAACTACACAGAGACCTATTCATCTTATGTTTAAATGAAAAATTAGTAACCAGTTGATGAAAACAAATCCCAGAAAGTCAAAATTGGGCAATAAAAATTATGATTTAATTTTACTCAAAATGATTTCAATAAAATTGTCCTTATTTGATCTGAATAGAGAGTTGAATGGCAGTATGAATATCATCTTTTCAGCATAATCAGAAAAATGTTCTCAGTTTTACCAACACGGCTGAAAACACTGGTTTCAAACATACTGGGGAGCAAATGTGATCAGAGAAAGCTCAGTTCACTCTGCAAGGTAAGCTTAACATTATTCCTAAAATTCAACAGGACTTCAAGTTAAAGCCATGTTGCTTTAACTTGCCGTATAGCTCTTTGTCCCCACATGAGCAGTGAGGTCACCAGTGGCAAGGCTTGCTTCTCTTCTATGATCTCTCCATATTTGATTTTAACATAACCTTAACAAAAATGGAAGGCATTTGTATGTGTCTGCAATTCTCTGCCGCCAAAGTCATTGATAGGACTGTATCACCACCACACCTGGTGTAACCTGGTTTATATCCCTAACACTGGAATATTTAATCTCATCTTGCAGAGTAGTATTTCAGTCAAAAGAGCCCTGAAGTTTATCAGCACCATCAATAAATGCAGAGTTGTAAATAAAAAATATGTTATTCATGTAATCAAAGCATAGCCTAAGTCAGTGGGTACCAAAGTGCTAATTTTTGGACCTCACCTCAACTGACTGAAGCAGAAACTTGGGGGGTGGAACCCAGAGTCTGTGTTTTAACCAGCCCTCCATGTGATTCTATTGAACAACAATTTAAAACCCATCGGTGGAAATGAACAATCTTCAAATTGAACCTAGAGGTAAAAGAACTCCTTCTGATCAAATTGTTCTAAGAAGGGAATTAAATTTTTTCCCCTCAAAATAAAAAAATAAAACTTCTACTTAAATTTCAATCACATGCTTTAAGATTTTCACTCTGGAAATCTAGGAAGCTTCTGAACCTAGATCAAAATAACATTCTGCTCCCATTTTGTAAAAATAATGTCTTTGATACAGAAACTAATTCAATCTTGGCTCTAATGAAGCCAATGAAATTTTATGTAATAAACAAGACACAGTCTGGTAGTGTAACTTGTGATTTCATGACATTATATACAAATGTTCCAAGCTATGATTTTGATGGTATTGGTGTAACTTTCATCTGCAGAGTCACAGAATCAAATATGTTAACAAGTAGTACAGATGTCCACCTAAACACAAAACATTCTGATTTCCTTTCATTTAAAGATGTACTTCTCAAAAAAAATTTCACTCATTCAAACCTTTGACACTTTTAAAATTAATAAAGTAGTCTGGGAACCAAAATCTGGCCACAAAGAGTGACGTAGGAATTCTTATCCAGCTGCATGTTGAAAGAAGTTTAATTTCTTTCCCCATGAGCAGTTTCTAACTGCATTAAACATCATCATCTTGGGGGTCTTTGTGGTAGAATGTCATGTGTCAAAAAGCATCTCGTCTCTTGTATTTCTTTCTGCCAAGCCACAATGTGACTTAGCCACTTTCAGAGTAAATAGCTTCATCAAACTGTGCCAAATCACATGTAGAATTTTTAGTTTGACAGCCTGGTTTTAAGGCAAAGTGTTAGTCACTCAGTCGTGTCCAACTCTTTGCAGCCCATGGAGTGTAGCTCGCCATGCTCCTCTAGGATTCTCCAGGCAAGAATACTGGAGTGGGTAGCCATTCCCTTCTCCAGGGACGTTTCTGACTCAGGGAATAAATCCGGGTCTCCTACATTATAAGCAGATTCTTTACTCTCGGTTTCACCAGGGAAGGCAGGGATTGGGGTAAATCCAAGGTTTAATTAGTGTCCAGTTTTGTTCAAATTGAGCTTATTTTTCACATGTGTTTTCAGGATGGACAGTTATAAAGTACTCCTTTAGCTCTGCTGGCTCCATGCTTACATGGCTAAATCCCTGGCCAAAAAGTATTACTGTAGCTTTTTCTTTTTTTTTTGTGGCATTATGTTTCACATAGTGACTAAATCTGAAAGCTCTCTCCTTCCTTCCTTCTTTCCTTTCTTTCTCTCTTTTAACTACATCCAATGTAAAAATAGAGTTCATTATCAAAATGTCATCATAGCCCAAATGGCAGTCTATATTTTTATTTAATCCAACCAGGAAAGCATTCTGGTTGTCATGAGACAGTAATAGGAACACTATTCTTGGTCATGGACCACCGCAATTCATGAAAATTTAATTTGTTTGGGGAGAAACAATGTATTAAAGATAGATGCACAAGGCTATACACCAGATTGTTAGCAGTTCTTATCCCTAGAGAACTCCAGAGGAAGAGAACAGAACAAGGAGAAGAGTGTATATGTTCACTTTATAAGCTCACGCATTGTCTCAAAAAAATGTATAGGGGGCATACATTACTTTTATAATAAAAATACCTGTAAAGATTTAAAAGTTCTTTGCTGAAAATAAGCATGAAAATAGAAAAAAAAGAGTCTAAGAATTTTCAAATAATAAGAAGGAATCTATTAGAAAAAACATTAAACATATAAAGCCTATGAATAGATCCTCCTGCTTACTTGTGTTGATTTCAGACCACTGATTAAAACTTGATACTGATATATTCTGTTAGAGTGGCCTTAACCACCTTGACAGGTCTTATTTTGAGTTCAATTTCAGTCAGTTCAGTTCAGTTCAGTTGCTTAGTTTTGTCCAACTCTTTGCGACCCCATGGACTGCAACATGCCAGGCTTCCCTGTCCATCACCAACTCCCAGAACTTGCTCAAACTCATGTCCGTTGTGTCAGTGATGCCATTCAACCATCTCATCCTCTGTTGTCCCCTTGTCCTTCCACCTTCAACTTTCCCAGCATCAGGGTCTTTCCCAATGAATCAGTTCTTCACATCAGGTGGCCAAAGTATTGGAGTTTCAGCTTCAGCATCAGTCCTTCCAATGACTATTCAGGACTGATTTCCTTTAGAATGGACTGGTTGGATCTCCTTGCAGTCCAAGGGACTCTCACAAGTCTTCTCCAGCACCATGGTTCAAAAGCATCAATTCTTTGGCACTCAGTTTTCTTTACAGTCCAACTCTCACATCCATACATGACTACTGGAAAAACCATAGCTTTGACTAGATGGACATTTGTTAGGAAAGTAATGTCTCTGCTTTTTAATATGTTGTCTAGGTTTGTCATAGTTTTCTTCCAAGGAGCAAGCATCTTTTAATTTCATGGCTGCAGTCACCATCTGCAGTGATTTTGGAGCCCAAAAACTAGTCTCTCACTGTTTCCACTGTTTCTCCATCTATTTGCCATAAAGGGATGGGACTGGATGACATGATCTTAGTTTTCTGAATATTGAGGGTTTTTTTTAAAATTTATTTATTTTTTATTGAAGGTAATTGCTTTACAGAATTTTGCTGTTTTCTGTCAAACCTCAACATGAATCAGCCATAGGTATATCCCCTCCCTTTTGAACCCCCCTCCTCTCTCCCTCCCCATCCCACCCCTCTAGGTTGATACAGTGCCCCTGTCAGTTTCCTGAGCCACACAGCAAATTCTCATTGGCTATTTATTTTACATATGGTAATGTAAGTTTCTATGTTACTCTTTCCATACATCTCACCCTCTCCTCTTAAGAATGTTCCATGGTTTGTTGTGATCTAACAGTCAAAGGCATTGGCATAGTCAATAAATCAGAAGTAGATGTTTTTCTGGAATTCTCTTGCTTTTTCGATGATCCAACGGAGGTTGGCAATTTGATTGCTGGCTCCTCTGCCTTTCTAAATCCAGCTTGAACATCTGGGATTTCTCAGTTCATATGTTGTTGAAGCCTGGCTTGGAGAAGTTTGAGCATTACTTTGCTAACGTGTGAGATGAAGGCAATTGTGCACTAGTTTGAACATTCTTTGGCATTGCCTTTCTTCGAGAATACACAATAGAGAAAAGGTGGAAACAATTCATGTCCCTCAATAGATGAATGTCAAAGAAAATGTGGTATATTTATATGATAGGATACTATTTAGCCAAAAAGAAATGAATGTTCTAATACAGCAAGGATGAATCTTGGAAATATTTTGCTAGATGAAATAAGCCAAACACAAAAGAACAAGTGGTTTATAATTCCATTTATATGAGCACCTAGAGCAGGCAAATCCATAGAAACAGAGTAGAATTCGGGTACCAGGGATGAGGGGAAGGAGGGATAAGGAGATGTCATTTACTGGGTGCAGAGTTTCCGTTTGGGATAGTGAAAAAGTTCTGGAAATAGATAATGATGGTGGCACACATTTGTGAATATGCTAAATGCCACTGAATTGTACACTTAAAAATGTCTAAAATCACATTTCCCTGGCAGTCCAGTGTTTAAGACTCTGCACTCCCACTGCAAGGAACCCAGGTTCGATCCCTGGTTTGGGAAATAAGATCCCACATGCCACATGATGTGGCCAAAAAAAAAAGAAAGAAAGAAAATGGCAAAAATGGTAAATCTGTTATGCAAAGTGGCGGTTGGTGGTTTAGCCGCTAAGTTGTGTCCAACTCTTGCAATCCCATGGACTGGAGCCCACCAGGCTCCTCTGTCCATGGGATTCTCCAGGCAAGAATACTGGAGTAGGTTGCCATTTCCTTCTCCAGAGGATCTTCCTAACCCAGAAATCGAACCCAGGTCTCTTGCACTGCAGGCAGATTCTTTACAGGCTGAGCTATGAGGGAAGCTGTTTAAGCTCTGTTATGTATATTTTACTACATTTAAAAGAAAAAATCAAAGTGAAGAGAATATCAACTAACCTGAACATAAACATGCCCTGTGACCCAGTAATTCTATCTCTGGGCATATCCCAATGGAAAGAAATACCATATTCACCAAAAGATGTGAGAAGGAATGTTCATAGCAGCACTATTTGCAATAGCCCAATTTAATTCAATTTAAATATAATTCAATTTAAGAACACCTAACTCCCCAGTTGATGCCTTCTCCTCAAAGGATATCACAAGGACATCCTAAAGGTGATGCATTCATGAGAGTACTTACTCAATTTCCCTCAAAGCTACTCTGCTTTGTTGACCATTTCATTTGCTAACAACACTTTCATTTGTTAACAAGACAATATTTACCAAATATTTTATTGCAAAAGTTCTCCCTAAAATTTATCCATAGTTTTTTGATACCAGTAACCTACTTCATTTCTTGTCTGAATTTCTTAAATAACTTTCTAACTGAACACTTAAAATTCAATTCCTTTATTCTTTCAATGCATTCTATATACAAACCTCAGAATTATTTTTATAACAGGCCAAATTTTACCAATGCACTCATTTCTTAAGACCTTTAATGACTTTCAACTAACAAGACACAATCCAAACTTCTGAACCTGGTTATTACCCATGCACACTTTTCACCACAGGACCCATTTTTTCTTCCCCTTCTTCTCTCACACCTGTACATCAGTGGCATCAGCGCTGAACATATGCTTGGGATTAAATTTTTAGCTCATCCTGTAAATGCATGCAAGTATTATGAACTTATATAATTGCATACTATCAATACAATGGAGTTAATCTCCCTTAATCAGACTCTATCATCCATATTGAATTAATTTTTCAAAAGGTGAGTAGCAGTTGGTATTGAGTGGAGTATGCATTCTCTATTTCCAGCAATTTAGTTTGAATCCCACAAGATTCAAACTTGAGGAAAATTACTTTACCTTCTAGACTTTAGTTTTTTTAGCTGTAAAAAAAAAAAAAAAAAAAAAAGAGGTGATAATAGAATCCACCACACTGGGTTGAGATGGAATGATGATTACAGGAGATACCACGATGTAAAGCATTTGGGAAAATCCCTGACACGTGTTTTCATCTGAGTCAATGTAACCTATTATACAAATTGCCTTTTTCTATCATGTAGCTTTTTACCAGTTCCATATTTCAGACACTAGTCTCTATTTATGCTAATTGATTTATTCAACATATTCATTTCAAACTCTGTTCCATGCATTATATGAGCCACAAGGAAGCTAAAATGATAGCTTAAGACTCAACTATCACTTTCTTAAAACTGACATTAAGCATATATAATGTGTCATTGGCAGTTATAGTCATTGTCTCTAATTTTCAAATAACCCTGAAAGTAGATTTCACACATTTTTAACAGAAGGGGATACTGAAGCTCTAATAATATAAAGTAACTGAAGGTCAGACAGGTAATTGGTGGTAGAGTTAAAAGATGATCTTAAAGTGTAGTCTATTACCCACCCAATCTTAAGCTTGTATTGGCTACCACTTAGTATCTTTAGTAGATCATGAAGTATGATAAAGATTTAGATATATTATTTCAAAGCATCACAACTTTAAGGTTACCATTTCTCTTTTAAATTTATATAAGCAAATTGAGACAAAATTGTGGTAAATATACCTCAAGAACTATGCATGAGTTAGAAGCAACGGCTCGATGTGTGCATACCAAAAGAATGAGTCTTTTTAAAATGATGCAAAAACAAAAAAAAGAAAAAAGAAACAACGTAAGATACATAATCCAATTCCATTTATACCTTTAGACAAGTTTAAAAAAACACACACACACACATAAAATAATATCCATTTTGTAAGAAAAGATACAAACAAAACAATACTTATTCAGAACTGAAAACAGGCTTTCTTATTATAAGGCAAGGATTAGTTATGCTGATAAATGCAGACAAAGAGAATAAAACATAAAGAGAAGAGGTTCCTGCAGGAACTAATGGTGTGTGTGTGTGTATGCCTGTATGAAAGAGAGAGAGAAAGGAAGGGAGGAGACTGATTAGAAATTTACCTAAGAGAAAATACACAGTCAGCATTAAATGTTTATTCAAATCTATTCCATACTCTTCCTAAAACACCATTTCTCCATTATGAACATTTAATTCTATGGGAAATTTTAGTGCCCAAAACCATGTGGTTTTGCAGTTTAATGATGAGAGAAATGTGTTAAGTACTTCAGGAAAGCATAGACAGTTTCCATGTCTATTCCTCAGCACATGTCATATATGTCTAGCTAATGATTAACTTTGAAGAAGTTGTTGGAAATGCCAATCTAACATAGATTTATTATTTAATTTTTATTAATGGACTTCTAGTCATGTATGGATGTGAGAGTTGAACCATAGAGAAGGCTGAGTGCTAAAGAATTGATGATTTTGAACTGTGGTGCTGGAGAAGACTTTTGAGAGTCCCTTGGACTGCAAGGAGATCAAACCAGTAAAACTTAAAGGAAATCAGTCCTGAATATTCATTCGAAGTACTCCAATACTTTGGCCCCCTGATGCAAACAGCCAGCTCATTAGAAAAGACTCTGATTCTGGGGAAGATTGAAGGCAGGAGGAGAAGGGGTTGACAGAGGACGAGATAGTTGGATGTCATCACTGACTAATGGACGTGAGTTTGAGCAAGTTCTGGAAGTTGGTGAAGGACAGGGAAGCCTGGTGTGCTGCAGTCCATGGGGTCACAAAGGGTCAGACACGACTGAGTGACTGAACAACAAACAACAATGGAACTCTAAATGAATTTTATTTTCAAAAATTATCCTCAAATTTATATTTTTGCTGGCAGAAGGTTATGAGTAGTATAGTCTTTTATAGCTTAACTCAGTATTCTCATAACTTTTTGTTCAGCAGAGCTACTTTTAATAAATTATGTTTGACCCTGAATAGGTAATATAAGCGAAAATGAGCCCCATGTGTACAACCAGGTTCCCTTTTTTTAGCCTATGGAAAGTAACAGGAATATATACTTCATAGGAATAAAAAATACAAGTTTTTCAAATGATTATTTTGAAAACAACTTTCCTAAACAAAATGCAATATCAGTGTAAGGGGAAAAAAAAAAAAAAAAAACGTCTTCCACAGCTAGACTCACTGTACAATTAGACCTAATAAGGATTTTGTTAGGTACAGAATTAGGCATGAGCAATGAGGGGTAGCCTGATTGAAAGGGATGAAAGCTGATCTCTATACCCCATCTCAGACACACCCAGGAGAGTTCACACATATGCTACACAATGACCACAGAGACTTTTTCAACTCCTGCACTTGTGCCCTAGGCATACAGTGGACACAAACTAACCATAGCGGCTACCTCAAGTAACCTTAGGCAGCTAGGAGTTACATACATTAAGTGTTCATAAGCATTCTACGCATGTATATGTCTGAGTATAACAGACTGAATTATGGGAAGACATATACAACAGAGCCCACTGTTATAACTTGCAACTGTCAATTGGCCTTGAGCATATGCCCATTTGCATTCTCTTTCATTGACTGGTGGTGGATACAAGCCCTATTTTGCATGGGCACAACCAAAAGGAGGAGATGGGAGGTATAAAATGGGGGAAGCCAAGAGGGAACATTAGGGTAACTCCTTTGGGGTCAGCCTGCTCCCATGTCTTGGGCTTATCTGTCTAATATTCTGTCTGCTTGAGCTGTAACTCAGCTGCAACTTGTCTATTGTTTTAACCCTTTTAGCCCATAGTTCCAGATTTTTGTTGTGACGAGATAAGAATGGAGAAAGAGAAATAAACCAACACAGCAATTTGATGAGAGAATAAATGAATTAGTTCATATAATAAAATGTTTCAAAGTATATACTATTTTTTTTCCTAAGTGTTGAATTTTGAGGTACTCTGAACAAACTGCATAAAACACAAAAAAGGAAAAATAAGCTGAAAGGACCATTGTAAATACAGCTCTCTTTCTAATCTATTGAAGATAATCTTATGAGATGTATTTCTGAATGAAGTTTTTTTTTCTCTATTTATCTTACTGCCTAAACTTACGACAGTAGGATAATATCCTGATATTTTCTCTTTTACAATACAGTTGGCCCTCCAAATCCACAGGTTCCATAACCATGGAAACAACCGTGGATAAAAAATATGCAGAAAAACATTCCAGAACGTTCCAAAAAGCAAAACTTAAATTTTCTGTATAAGGGAGGCTATCTGTAGGTTATACACAAATATTATACCATTGTACATAAAGCATTTGAGCATCTCCAGAACTTGATATTTGAGAGATTATTACCAATCTCCTGTGGATACTGAGGGACAGCTATATTATCTATCCGTATCCATCTATTATTTACCTATAGATCACAAAAATATCTATGTCTATATCTGTACAACTGTCCCAATTCAAATCAGTTTTGGAATAATGTCAGTTAAAAATGAATAATGTTACATGTAAACAATAATAATGATCAATGTTTATTCTCTGCTTATCCTAATTTAGGCTCTGCCCATGCAGATGTATTATTCCACTTAATTCTTACAAACTCCTTCAAGAAATGGATTCTATTATTCTTTTACAGATAGGTAACTTCACCTCAATAAATAACTTTCTCATATTTACCAGTAGATGAATATAGGTACTAGAATAGTCACACTGGAATTTTAGTAAACACCAGGTAAACATGAAAGCATGGATCTGAAAACCAAAGTGAATCCAAGATGTGTGGAAGTTCAGGGAGATGAGGAAAATGTTAGAAAACAAAAATAATCCTAGCTGTGCATTTGTTATCAGGTTCTGTAATGCTGTACCACTAGAGCCTGTCTGATGAAGACCCCTAGGGACACACCTGCAGTCTAGCAAAAATATTTTTATTGAAGTGTAACATCAAGGTAGACTGCATGCCACAGGTCCTTGTGTTATCCACGTACAGGGGTGGGTTAGGAAGGGTTTTGGTAAGTTTGGTACTCACCATGATTGATTCTAAGGAGGATACAGGGCAGGAAAAATCAGCTCTGTATTGATTGCAATTTGTAAGGGGGAGGAAAATAGGTTTGAGCTCAGGATTGGTTGCTGTTGTAAGGAGATAGACGATAATAACTGAGCATCACACTGAGCGTGGTTCATAAGGTGAGACTAGCAAAGCAGGATGATAGTGGTCTCAAGAAGAAAGGAAATCATTTGGACATGACATAGTTGCAATGGGAAAGATTATTTCCTATGAACTTAGCAGCTGACTTTATCAACATCTGTGATCACAGTCAGATTAATTGCAGGACTGATTTTTGCTGTCTCTGAATTGAACAGATTTTTTACTCTGAGTTTCAGGCTGTTTCCTTCTTCAGAACTCATGATTTATTCATTATTTAAAAAGTGGAGTCTGGAGCTGCAGAGTCTGGAAGTGAATCCCAACCCTGTTACTTCCAGACTGGGTGACTGTGAAAAATTCACATAACCTCTTGGTGCTTCCATTTTTTTCTAATAAAAATGTGGGTAAAATAATTACACCTATCTCATATGGAAACAAAAATTCAATATAGTGTGTGGCACTTAGTAAATGTTATATAAGCACCATTATTGTTGATGTTGCTGTCACTGTTATTTCAACCATATTTAACTGTGGGTAAAATATTTAATGCTCGCAATACATTTCTGATGCAGAAAGTTTTTCCATTATGCATAGAAATATTATATACAGATATTAAAGCATCCTGAAATAAGAAAATTACAGGAAAAAATCCGTATAAGGTAAAATTAGACTACATGTTTGGATTAAAATAGACCAAGTTTCTAATTTGATAGTAAAAAAAATAATGTGGAATCGAAGAATAGACTTACCATTTTGTCTAGAACTGGTGTAATATGCATTTAAGATTGAAACCACCAATTTTATTTAGGCTGGAAAATCTATAGGTATATATTTGAAAGAATAAATAAAGCTACTTAGAATTGTATATATATTTTTTCTCATATTCAGCTTGTGCAAGACCTTCCAGAAGAGAAAAAAATTTAAAAGTTGGATGGTTAGATAAAATATGTAGTTGAAATATGAAAAAAATTCAGTCAAAATAAGGAAATTAGAAACTGCATTGAATAAAATAATGACTATAGCATATGATGGAAACTTTCCTAATATTAATCATTTTTGACATAAACTGTTTCAAGACTTGTGGGAGGCTGGTGAATATATCTATCTATCTATCTATCTAAAATGATTGAATCTGTAGAATATAAAATGAGGCCTATATTAGTCACTTCATTTGTTTTTGTTTTTATCCTAACTCATTCTTAATGACTATTTCATGTAAGTCAGATATTTCTCATAGCAGGTTTAAGGGCCATAAACTAGTCTATAATCCTTCCCCTCATTTTGCTCAGTCTTAGATTATATCAATATTTATACTTTCCAACCTCAGCTCATTCTTCATTTTTTAAAGGAAATACTGAGACTGACTCACCATATCAAGAAATTTTTTATGCCCTGATACCAAGCTTTATGCTCTGATATGCAATCAGGTTTTGCTCTTCAAGAAGTTGGAAGAAAAGGGATCAGAACTATTTGTGATTGTGACAATCATTTAAGGAAGCATAAAGGGAATTCCCACTTTTTAGGAATCTTTCTTTTAAACATCCTTGAAGATAATTTTCCATTATTTCCTGTTTTATAGGATTTTTTTCCCCTACTGAAAGACAGCATTTCAGATTGCTCTATATCTGAAGACATAGCCAAAAATCAGGGGGGCAATTTTCTGATCTTCTTGCCTGAAAAACAGATTATTTATCTTTCAAATGAGCCGTGTGATTAGGGAAAATAAATGAGCATTATGCATCAGGTATTCAAATATTCCATTTTCTGGTCATTACAGCATGTTAAGTAAACATTTCTAATTATGTATATAACTTTTATTTGACTCATCCTTTAGTGAAAGAATCTAGCTTTCTCAAAGTTGGCAACAAAAAAATACATATATTTTCATAATCAAATTCTAAATTAGCTGATTAAAACCTACTGAATTATACTGAATAAAAGATTCCATTCATCCAACCCACCATTGTACAAATTTTTCCATGTGGACCATGATTATTTATCTGATTATAAATTTCTTTGTACATGTACTCTTCTTCAGGCCTAGAATTCTTACCTCCTTCTTATAAATCATTTTTTAAGCCACCTTCATCCTGTTTGATTAAAAATAAATTAAACTAAGCCAATTTGACATGACAACTCTTAGCATCTTTTATTAGATAATTTAAATTATTTGAAATGGATAAAGTTTAATGTGCCTCTACAACCTTGCTATCAAGTTATAATGAAAATAGCTCTCAGACCAAATTTCATCATGTATACAGACATTTATTAAGTAAATTTAAGAATCACAAAATAGTTCATAAAACCTATGTTCTAAATTAGGAAGCCACATCTCTTTGGTCGTTTATCTATCTGAACACAACTTGCATAAAATTACAAGAGGCACACCTGACAAGATTCCAGAAGTGGGATTCTGTGATCTTGATCACTGGCAGTTGGCAAACCAAAATTCTCCATTTCCATTTCTAAATGTAGGATCTTTTACAAATCACATTTTAGCTTTTTTCCTACTGAACTCCCTAGATGAGTGGTTGTTCATGCACCTTTGTTATTTATCTATAAAATATCTTCACCGTTTTACAACTACCAACTACCATAAACTTCATCAGAGAGAGCACAAATTTCTAACATTTATTGAGCTGATCAAAAATAGACCAATTTTACCAACTCCGCAGTTCTGAGTATAACTAGCCTTAGAGTATACCTTACCTCAATCTGCCTGTTTTATATTGTGCTGCTTGCTGTATTTTAAATTAAATTACAGATTTTATAATATTCAGTTAGCATATTGTGAAGGAACTCTCTTCTGCAGTAAAACAATGAAGAACAGTTATCTATTATTTTATATAAGTTTTAATTTTCATTATAGATGTCAATTTGTGATTATATTGCTAGGGTCTCATCATCTTTAATTATATAGGAATTATGTATTCCTTAAGTAGGAATCACTAGAGTAGATTTTCCAAAGAACTTGTGCTTGAATGCTGCATGACAATACTGCTGCTATAGGGGAAGAGAAAGGAGTCAGTCAGCTAATAAAAGACTATAAAAGACTCACTGGTTTTACTACTCAGTGGACAGGACTGGTAAAAGAAACTAAGAGATGAACTAAATCTGCTAGAGGTCACCAGCAGGGGAATGGTGTATTGGCAGTATCGCCTTGATATGTAGCTGGACCTAAATCTGAAAACATAGCCCTGGACAGGCAGCAAATGACTGAAATCTCTAAGAATAGGCACTGTCAAAGAGGAAGAAGGATCATGTAAGTATAAAGGAGTCAAGCCAGAATGTCCAGGTCAGCCTCAGACGTAATAACAATGACTGAGAGCTTAGAAACCTATTAAACTTGAAGGATGTGTAGAGGCAGCAGGAAAGTAAGGATTTCCATGTATGGAAAATGGTACAAATTCACGCAGACAAGCAGGTAGCCTTTCAGCTTTCTTTATGCTGATTACTGCCAGCACAATGTTTTCACTCTTTGATCTCAAAGTTCCCTCGAATGCTTCTAAGAGAAAGCAAAATAGAATTAACAGCATCATGAAAATCTTCTGTTCTGCAAATGTGATTCTTCCATGCAGTCTCTCTCATTTTTAGATGTATCTCTACTGGATACTTTAAATGGCTGCTTTTAGAATTTAGATTCTAACTCAATTAACCTCAACTACCTTTGTTATTTATATCAACCAAGAATTTCAGTAACAATCTAGGAAAAGCCTGGGAATGAGACAGCAGGGATGAAATCATTTAAATCTCCTACATACTCAGTGGGTGTACAGGTGAAAGATATGTTTTTATTGTTTGTATTGAATGCAAGGGAACACCCAAGATAATTCCCTTTTATATAAGACTATTAAAATTAAGGAAGTGATCTATTCATTGGTCTTATTTTCTAAGCCAATTTGATTCAGTTCTAATGGACTATTTGAATATCCACTCTGTTAATCCACAAAGTACAATGATAAACAATATGAAATCCTAGACTTTGAAAGCCCTACTTCATCTGCTGAATATAATATAGTTTCCAGATTTTTGGCAATAGAACAAACTCATACAAGTGTGGAGAAAATTCACTTTTACAAACTAATTAATGAGGTCTAGGTAGTTTGATTTTTTACGAACACAACTGCAATAACAAAATGGCTATCATGTGTTTAATAAGCTATTATATTATAATTATTGTTATTATTACTGTGTGCTTACACTGTACTTCGAAAATTCAGTCTTTGCAGTGATCTTGTATGGTATCTTATTATCGCATTCTACACACTTAGAGCGGTTAAAGTAACTTTCTCCTGGTGCCAGTAGTGAACGAGGGAAGCAATGGTCTGATGTTGAATCCATTTATCTGACTCTAAATTAATCCTGTTACCATTAATTGAATCTTTTTTTTCTGACAAATCTGTATTAAATATCCACTATTTATAGACACAGTTCAAGAAACCTGTAATACATCTGTAAACAAGATCAAACACTAATGCCTTGATGGACCCTATCTTTTATGGGGATTATGATATTAAACAAGAAACAAAAATAAGTGAAAATAGTATACTACATTAGATTATGATAAATGCAATAGAAAAGTATAGCAGGATATGTGGAACTTGGACGGGGGAATTAGTTTTAAATAGCTGCAGGAGATGGGGATTTTTAAGCAAAGACTAGAAGGATGTAAGATATAAAGCCACAGAGATATTTAGTGGGGAAAGTTTCAGACAAAGAGAACAGACAGCACAAAGTGAGGGGTTTGTCTGGAATATTTGAGGAGTTGCAATGTGGACCCAGCGACATGAACAAGAGAGAAGCAAGATAGACAATTATAGGGAGTCAATGACATAAAGGCTTGCAGACCATTGTGTGGTCTTCATAGTTTTCTCAAAGAGCAACAAGGAAATGTTAACACATTTAAGGTAAGAATGACATGGTCTATGTGATCAATCTGACAAATGTTGGAGAATAAACTTTAAGGGGTGTGCTTGCCAGGGATGGAATCACAGAGACAAGATAGGAGGCTACTGCAGAATACCAGAGAAGACCACAGTGGGTCAAAGTAGTAATAGGGAAGGGGAGGAGATATCATCCGATTAAGGTTTTATCTGCAAGTACAGCCAACAGGCAATTTGACAGGCTGGTTTGAGATAAAGAGAGAGAAATTAAGGTCAACTCCAAGTGTTGATCTCCAGCAACTAGAAGTATTAAGCTATTGTCAACTAAGATAGATGGGAAAGAATTGGGGTAGAACAGCTCATTTTTCCCTTTTAGACTGGGGAGTGATGATCAAGTGTTCAATTTTAAATATACTTATGTTTTAGAAGTGGAATTATCAGGTAGGCTACTGTATCTATGAGTTTGGACAGCTAGGTTGGGGTATATTTGGGACTTAGCAAACACATTTACTCATATCATAGACTTTGCAGACATAAGATTATATGGGATTACCAAAGGAGTATAGATAAGAAATGGGGCTTCCAAACTGGTTATGAAATTGAGAGAAATCACCATGGAGACTGAGGTCTAGCAACAAGGGAATAAGATGGAAATCAAACAACAATTATGACAACAACCATGGTTGCCCTGGAAGCCTAAGGAAGATAGTTTGTCAAGAGAAAAGAGTTACCAAGAATGAGGATATAAATGAGATGGAGAGAAATTGCTGGAGCAATGTTCTTGAGTAGCTGTGTGATCAAGGTTACAAATATTAAGTATTAGTTTTTGATAGAAAATGTAAACAGCTCATCCACAGCAAGAGGAAAACAGCATGGAAGTATATCTGTAATTAGATGTTGGGGGCATCTACAGAAATGATCTTTTGATTACTTAATTTTGTGAATTAATAATCATGAGAGGTTGAGGATGGTGAAGGAGGTATTAGAGAGGAGCAGGCATCAGAAATTCATTGAGGAGAGTGGGCCAACCAGTAAATGGGGGAACAAAGAATGACTGTAGGGCAGTGTTAAAATCAATGTAAGATTTATGATCAAGAATTTCAAATGCAAAGAGTTATTGTGGTTGTATATTTTCCCACAGGCACATTAAGCTTCTAGGTACAAGGATGAGGCAGGCAGAGAGTTGGATTTCAACAGAGTTGTAGTAAGGTACTTTTACAGTGACTGATCATGGGATTAAAAACTTGTTAAAGTCAGAAGGAAGGACATCAGTGGATTGAGTGACAGCAGAAAAGGAACAGGAGCACATCAGTGTAGTCCTAGTCCTAGGAAACTAGTCCCCTGCTAGTTTCCTAGCAGAGGAAACTCACCTGAATCAGAGGACATGATGATCAGAGAGAAGGCTTCATAGAACAGAGATAGTGAAGGGCTGAATTCCTGAGAGCAACAAGGCTATGACAGGAGAAGTGGTATGACAGGCATAAGGAGGGTCAGGGTAAAGTTAGAAATCAGTAAAGTAGGGTTCTAGAAGAACTATCTTGGTTCATTGAAGTCTAGACTAAGAGTTTTAGGGAGGAATGTACGAGAGCATCCTGAAAGCCAGTATAATGTACATGGAGCCATCTACCTCACATTGAGTCATTAAATTTTAAATTACTGTTTGCTTAAAAGCAAGATTTGCTGTTTTACATAGTGCTCCTACAAGGATGCAGAATTACAAAACAAAGTATCAGTAACAGCTTCATGCATAGAGGCTTCTCTTATAGTTTTAAAAGTGTTATCTCACTCTTGCTACATTTCTTCAAGCATCTTCAATATTATTTTCCACTCTGCTCTCCTAAACCTTAAGCCTTCAAATGGTTTCCACATCATTTAATAGCTGGCTATGAATGGCTCTGCTTTTCTAAACTGTTTAGTTAAAAACTGGTGCTGTTGATCCATTTCAGTTCTCAGTGCTTGGTTTCTTGCTTCCACAGCTGCTTTTTGCTTGCCTCACCTCTCTGATGCTGTCAGCAAGACAGCAAGGCTAAGATGGAAAACAGAGTTCACATTCACACTCCTTTTCCTTGAATTCTGGCTTACTTCCAGCCACCTACTCCCTCATTGCGTTCACAGTAATTTAATCTCACTTTACACAAAGAAAGTAAATTTCCCAGTTTAATTTAAAGTATATAAGATTAGAAATAACAAATGTGATACAATTAAAAAGAAGAAAAATGTAGCCAATCCAATAAAAGAAATTGACAGCTCAGAGGGCAAATAAGAAACTCACATCTTGTTCCATAGTGTTATATTTCATTCCAAAATGAATCCCTGCTGTAGATTTCACTTCTCCACTGGGAAATAAGTTTCCCTTTCTAGAAGAACAAATATATGATATGTGGTTGACAAGCTGCCCAATAACCCATAGCTATTTATTGCCAAGAATTCCATGCAAAGCAGTCTAACACAATCACTGCTCAAGATTCCATGTACTCGAAGATTGACGAGCTTTTTTGGAGAGCTTCCTAAAAATACAGCGATGCGATGTTTAATATATACAGCCAATTTCTATTCCTGGCAAGTTCCCCAATTACCTGGCTTGATCATTCTGCACTCTAAAATACATAGCAAACCCTCAAGAGTAATCCATAATAAATTCCTTAGCTCAAATCAATAATGCATATCTTAAAATATGCTGCTCTCTCATTTCTTAATTTTGCCTAGTTTAAAGCTGTATAGTTCTATATTTGTATATATACAAAATAACACAATTCCCTTCATGGCTTTTGCCCCAAAATACATCTCTGTGCTTTCCTTTTGCATCACTTCTAACAGAGCTCTTTATCCTCCTCTCTTCTTTACTTTTATTAATGAGTCAAAATTGGAAACTTTAAAATGAGTTCTTATATATTTCCATTAGAAAACTTTATGCCGACAACAATGCTATGGCTTCTTTCAACTTTTCTGATTTTACTGTTCTCCTTTCCTCAGAAAATTACCTAAAATATTATATAAACCTCGATTCTATATGTGCAAATGGAGAAGACTCATGAGTGCAAATGGGATAGTGATAGTTTTCTGGCTTTATTAATTATCAGAGCAGTGACACCTAGAATCTGGATGAAATACAAAACTAGAGGCTGAATATCCTCTTCTTTAGTTCATGGCTTTATTAGAGAAGAATCATCTATACGTTGAACAAAAGAGGGAAAGTCAATTAAATTAGAAATATTATCACAGGCACTTGTACATCCATATACAACAAGCGCTGATTTCTTTTCTTGTGAAGAAAACAGTCTTGTTATTGTCTTGACCCACTATTTCCCCTCCCCCAATAATAATACAAAGAAAAAAAGGAAACAATATCTTAGTTTTCCATCTTATTTAACTATAGTCATTTGTAAAACAGAATTTACTCCTTCATATACTTAGAAAAACATACAACTGAAGAGTTTTCTCTCATAACACAGAACTTAATTGGTAGCAAAGCCCTTTAAGCTTTTGTGAGGAGGGAAGTCCTCCCCTCTGGACTGGAAACCTTCAGTTTGATGGAGAAGAGAGAAGCCATGCAATCATTGTTTTAAATGTGACTGACTACTTTGGAGAAGGCAATGGCACCCCACTCCAGTACTCTTGCCTGGAAAATCCCATGGACAGAGGAACCTGGTAGGCTGCAGTCCATGGGATTGCTAACAGTTGGACACAACTGAGCCACTTCACTTTCACGCATTGGAGAAGGAAATGGCAACCCACTCCAGTGTTCTTGCCTGGAGAATCCCAGGGACGGGGGCACCTGGTGGGCTGCCGTCTATGGGGTCACACAGAGTCGGACACGACTGAAGCGACTTAGCAGCAGCAGCAGCAGCAGCTGACCACCTTGTTAAAGCAGAAGCTGAATTGTTCTTCCATATTTACATTTTTCTTACACAGGAAATTAATATTGTTTTAACGTTATTCTGTTTTCTTTATAAACATTTTGGACAGGTGAGGCAGAGAACAATAGTTTCTACCTGCTGGAGGGGGAGGGACTATATCTGGTGATCTTAAATTGTGAACCCTTTTGACTTCCTGGTGGCTCAGACAGTAAAGAAACTGCCTGCAATGCAGGAGACCTGCTATGCATCCATCCTTGGGTCAGGAAGATCCCCTGGAGAAGAGAATAACAACCCACTCCAGTATTCTTGCCTGGAGAATTCCATGGACAGAGGAGCCTGGTGGGCTGCAGTCCATGGAGTTGCAAAAGGTCAGGAAGACTGAGCAGTGAACACTTGTAGGATGGAAATGGCTTTGATTCATAAGCTTACTTGAGCTATTTTTTTTTTTAATGTGAGGCTGCATATAGTTTTTAAATATCTATATATATATTTCTTATAAATACATATATCTCTCTTATTGATGATTGGATTCTAGCTGTTTTTCTAATAAATCCATAGGGTTTTTAAAGATGAAAATGAATTGCTTATCAATCAGTATATTTGCATATAAATGGAAAACATTTATGGAACAGAGATGCATTAAAAATGTTTATTTTATAATGTTTTGATATCTGAGTGATATAGTAGTTTAATTTTTAAAACGTATGAATCTGCATAAATTCCCATTAATTAATGTTTGATGGATATATTTGTTATCTGTTGCCGCATAACAAATTACCCCACAATTTAGCAGTTTAACATAATAAGCATTTATTATCTCTCATAGTTTCTGAGGCTCAGGAATGTGGGAGTGGCTTAGCTAAAGTGTGCCTCATGCTCTCTCAAGAGATTTCAGCCAAACTATGCACCAGTGCTGTAGGCATGCTAAAAGTGGCCTGGGATAGGAGAACCTGCTTGCAAGCCCACTCACATGTCTGTTGGCAAGGAAACACGTTCCCACATGGCTATTCACCAAAGTTCAGCTCTTCTTCCTGTCAGCCTCTTTATAAGGTCTCTGAAAACATGGCAGTTTGCTTCCTCCAGAGAGAGAGGGGAAGGGAAAGAGAGATCCCAAGATGGAAACCATAGTCTTCTATAACCTAAGCTCATAAGTAATATAGTATTATCAAAGTGTATACTATATGTACAGTATATACAGAAAACTGGGATATCACATAAGGCTATGGATACTAGAGAGTAAGGATCATGGGGCCATCTTGAAGGCTGCTGGCTACTGTAGTTAGATATAGTTCCTAAACCTGTTTTATTCACTTCTGAAATTAGCTAGTTTGTATGTATGACAAAAAGTAGCACAGTAAAACTGTGTTGCATGGTTAAATAAATATTATAAGTGAGGTTAAGTCCACTTGTATGTTTAAAACATGCTTATGGGCAATAAGTACATTTATTTAGCCTGCAACAAACTTTAAATGATTATGAATGGGATATAAATACAATCAATAAACTTCATTCTCAGGCATATGTATACTTGTGGCTGATTTGTGTTGATGTGTGGCAGAGGCCAACAGAATATTTGAAGGAGTCCTTGGGCCTAGAAAAGAAGATAAAGACCTCAAAGTCCTCGGGCCTGGAAAAAGAAGATAACGACTTTAGGGCGCTTGCTGAACCACCTGACTTCCGGGATGACAAAACTGAACTTTAAGTCCCACCCCAATACTCCGGGCAGACTGCATCAGCCCAGGACCTTCCACCCCCAGACCAGGATCCCCTACCCCTGTTCATCCGCCTTACTAAATCTTCCCCTATCGTTTCTGCAAAATCTCTCCTTAAATATGAAGCCTCCCTGATCCCGCACGCGCTCAGCCTGGTTGTTAGACTGACTGTCACCCCTCCTTGCCTGAATCAAGGTAATCTGTCTCCGTTGAAGTCGTCTTCCTTTCCTCATTGCCTCATCTCAAACTATACCTTACAGTATTGAAGAGCAACTGTCTTCCAATAATTGTGTTTTGTTCTATACTTCTCAATAGTGTACAATTATAATCTTTGATAAGTATTTTTAAAAGATTTTTAAAAAGCTTCATTCATGAAGTTAAATTTGTTTTTGAATAGAGATTAAATTACTTGTTTGAAATCATTAAAATAGAGTTATATGAAATTCAGACCATATACATGGATTTCTAGATGACTCAGACTTTCTAACCTACATTAAGAGTTGATATGCTCAAGAACTTGAAATCTCAGATTTCCTAAACTCTGGGCAGTGGAAATACCTCATCTGTCTCTAATAAGATCAACACTCCCCTCTTGCTTAAAGACAATACAGAAGCTTCTTTCTGTCTTGCAAGTCAGGTGGCACTCCTCTCTGGATTTACAGCCACCTTCAGTGCTGGCCACCAACCCCATAACTAAGGTCAAATCACAATGTAACAGAGCCAGAGAACTGCTGGGCCTCTCAAGGAAAAGCACTATGAACTGAAGGACTTGCAGGACCCAGCTAACGTGTCCTGGGAGATACAAAGAAAAAAAGACATTGAGAGCTGGAATATGGTTAATGGAAAGCAAATTTACATAAGAGAGTGTTTATTGATAAGGAATTGCTCTCTTAATGCATGATCTAACACCCTGCATCCGCCAATGAGATAGTGCTAATAGTGGCTAATTTGACTCTTAGAATCTTAGAAAAAAAAAATGGCTTTCTCAACATGAAGTAAAAATGCAAGAGTTACTATGGAAAGTGGTAGAGGTCTGGGTAAAATGGCTCTGAGAAGTGAAACTATGATGGAATGACTATGAAGTTCAGAAAAGCCACTAGCTAGGTATATTCTCTAGGAGAGACTGGAACATACTGTTTATGAAAGTGATGAAAAAAATATCCTGTTGATTTACTTTGCTATACACCTGAAACTGACACAACATTTTAAATCAAGTATACTCCAATAAAATTTAAAAATATTCGTTTTCTCCTATAGAATAAAGGGAAATACAAATATGCAAGGAAAACAAAAAGAATATCCTGTTGGTAAGGACATCAGCAATTTTAAGAAGCTAAACAATGTCTTCTGTGTTATGGGGCTTAAAAGGGATGATACTGCTATAGATACTGACTCCCTAATAGTAAGAGAGAGAGAGTGATAAAACCTCAACATATTAAGGCTTGGTGGTGAGGCATAATCAGTAAGAATAGCAATGTCAGAGTGCTAGCCAGTGGAGACAGATGTGTGAAGAGATATAAAGATGGTTACTAAAATCAAAATGTCATAGAGATAGCCAACAATGCTATTTCTCAATCTATATAATCAAAATAATAAATTATGGATGATCTGGAGGTGGAGGGCATCTGGTGCAATAAAAAAAATAATTATCCTTTCTTAGATTTGGGACTTGAGCCAGTTTTCAAACCTGGCATGACACTGACTGATGTAAAGACCAAGTTTGCAAGAGGAAGGAAACTGTAATACAACCAGTGCACAGTTATGATTCATCCAATCCTCCCACAAGGAGACCTATGTCCGCTCACTTGAATAAAAATACACTAGAGAAATGGGAATAGATAGAGAACTGCTGGGAAACAGAGACCAAGTTAGCAACGATAACCAGTGGACTCAAAGTGTTACCATGGCCTCTCAGAGCAGATGCATATTGGAACAGATGATAAATTGAATCCAGCCTTGTCATAATTAGCTATGATTCCACTGAGTCCATGAATTCAGTTGATGTTTATTTCACCAGTATGTACAATTAGAATAGATAGACACAGTCATTGCCATAACTCCCACATGTGTACCTTGGTCTCTGGGTTAAAGTTATAATAAAGGAGAAGCTATAATATAGGAGAAGTCCAGCAGAAACATCTGAATCTGCCCACCTGAGAAAAGAGGTTAAACTTACCAAAAAATCTGTCTGAATGCAAAAATTAACAATACCTTTAAATATCTAAAAAATGCAGAGTAGCGAACCTCATTACATATCTATTTAATTCATCATTTGCCAAAGGATTTATCTAGTGCTTATAAAAATCAGATGGATTCTGAAGGATTATGCTGTATTACTGCAAACTCTGCAGAAGCAAAGAGTAGCCCCAAGTATAGCTGCTGGAGCAGCTATACTATCTTTGTTAGAGCAATTAACATAATCTTGGGAATAGATAATAGCAATTGCCAGGTGAAGGTGTTCTTTTGTATCTCCATCATGAGGGAGGGTCAGAGTAGTTTATATTCACTGATTATTCCCAGAACTACGTTAAATCCCTCTTCCTCTGTCAATCATAATAGGGACTTGGACCTCCTAAACATTCTATAGACATTCCCATTGGTTTACAGCTTCAATAATATTAAGTTGTTCACAAGAGAGGAGTAAGAAAGGGCGGGTAATTGTAATGTACAAGCGCTCAAGAAGATGTGAGATAAACACTGAGAATTCAAGGGCCTGCTGCATTGGAGAGGTTTTGAAGAATCAGATGGTCTGGGGCGTAACCAGATTTCCCTTCTAAAATAAAGGACAATGTATGTTTCAAGTCTCCTGTGCCTCCCAGTACTAGAAAGGGAGACAGTTCCTAATAGGTATCTTTAGCTTCTAGAGACAGAACATTGCACACTTGGAATACTATTTGTCCCTTTTACCAAATGACCTGGAAAGTTTACCTTCTGATCTAAGTTCAGAGCAGGGAAGGGCTCTGCAACACGTCCACAGTTACTGCTGTGTAAGCAGTCCTACTGCTTAGGCCATGTGACCAAGGAAACTCTACGGTAGTCAGTGCGTCTGTGTTGACAAAGGTATCACTCTTTGGTAAAGAGTAAGGAAATGCCCAACAGAAGAACAGCAACATAGACCCCTACGATGCTGGAAGAAACTCCTGTCATCTGCAACAAAGAATTATATACTATTAAAAAAAAAATGTCTGCAAGAATGCTATGAGGTTCTGGTAGAGGAAGTGCAGTTGGCCATCAGATATCACATGACTGCATGGCTAGAGCCACACATCATGAACTGAAGTCTCTCAGAAAATTCAAGTCATTAGATTGGACAGACTCAGCAGTAACAATCATGAAAAGTAACATACCCAGTTGTAGGTACAACTAGTACAGCAGGACAAGATTGGGCTGCAGGAACAGATGGCCCAGACCCCTGTGTTGTCCCCACTGTTGTACCATTGCCTCTCCCTCAATGTAAATCTCTGTCAATACGTTGGTACCTTATGATAGGAACCACTGACCCTAAAATTTACCATATTCCTCAGAATCTAATACAAAAATAAAATGGCTGGAGACAAAAGCTGAAATATCTGCTTGGAGATGAGGGCAGGGAGAATAGAGTACCATTTTCCAGGATTTAGTGTATAATCTAAATTAGTAACTCTTTTATATAGTGTTATGTCCTCAAGAGGTAAAAATATGTAAGTCTGAGTACCTAAGGTTAAACTTGGAATAACTTTGTTACCATAATTTCTAGTGCTCCATTTGGGAATTCGTGATTTCTATCCCCAGAATCTATGATATGAACATATAGAGGTCTTGGTTCAAAAAAAGGAAAACTCTTCCAGAAGGAAATAGTATAAGAACCAGTAAACTTTAAGCCCCGCCTTCTGCTGGTTTCTTTGTCTCCTCGTGTCATGAGACTATCATGTAAGGAAAGAAGTCACATTTTGGTATCAGTAACTGATCATGATAATTAGGAAGATATAATATTGGGAAATGTAGCAGGGAAGACTATTTTCACATTTTTTGGTTTTTCCCTGTGACTTTTGATGCTTACTGACAAGTACAAGAGCTGCAGATTGAGAATTACTTAGTATAAAGAGATTTAGTGATGAGAGTTTGGGTCACCCTAACACATTAGCCACTAAGACCTTCAGAGGAGCTTCACTGAAATGAGAGGAATCCAGAAGGGTAATAGGGGAGGTGACACATATCGGTTGTGGCCCAAACACAAGCTTTAGTAGAAGAGACTAGGGGCTACAGTTTGTTCCACTAACCTTCCCTTGAAAATTTCTCCAGGAGGAGAGCAATTAAATTCTGTAATTTTCCAGATGGGATTACCCTTTTATATAAAGGTAGATCAGAGCAGCCTAAGGATGGATGGTGGGGAAAGCCATGGGTGCTAGAAAATGCCCCTCATCACTTTCAGAATGGAGACATGTATCTTCCAGCAGCCAAGAGAATTACCTGCTGATAGCTCATAGCCTTGTTCCTCCACACAGATTTCTCTTGGCTGTAAGAATCTACCTGACTCAGGGCTTTGCTCTCCTCCCATCAATACTGGGACACAAAGGCCCAGCCCACTATTTAGGGCAACTCTGAAGGGCCATCCTGGACTCAGGTGTCCTGATCTGTGGTGGCCTTTATTTGTGACAGCATCACAGTCCCAAATTTGTCCTTGTCTCTCCTCACCCACATACTCATGCTCCTGAAGCCATGCCTCAGTATATTTTCTCCCCATAAAACTTGATTTCAGAGTTTGCTTCTTGAGAATCTGATTTTAAGACAGAGTAAACTTTTTACTTTTGTTTACTATTCCATGTGGAATGTGTAAAAAAGAATTAAAAATGCAGGTTGAGTGGATTTTGAGTTTAAACTTATCTGCTTAATACTCAGTCCCTTTTCCCCATAATGAGAGCTCCAGGTCATGGCAATCTTCCTTACTGCTTCTATGAGTCACTGAGTAGGATTTTTCTACACCTTGTTTTGTATGGAAAGATTTTCAAGGCTTTCAGCTTTCCTATTCTCAAACTCATCTGGGTCTGGGGTCATATCTTTCATCCCAAGTAGGCTTCCAAACTTATTTGTCAAGCCTTTAAAACCTGAAA
The DNA here is from genome assembly GCF_054371585.1 of Giraffa tippelskirchi. Classification (NCBI taxonomy): domain Eukaryota; kingdom Metazoa; phylum Chordata; class Mammalia; order Artiodactyla; family Giraffidae; genus Giraffa; species Giraffa tippelskirchi. The sequence continues at coordinate 126,012,229 of NC_137286.1, forward strand.
TTAATTTCCAGACCTCTAGATTATTTTGGCAACATTTTAAAATGTCTCAAAATGCACAGCTATGCCTGTGCTTTTAATTGCAAGGTTATTTCTGGGACTGGTGGATTTCCTTTTCCATTTATGAATGTGCTCTCTACAAAAAGTTTGTTTTGTTATATTATAAATAGCTATCTTATATATTATTGACAAAAGAAGTGGTCTTCATCGGCTCAGCTGGCCATGTAGCTGGAATCAGAACACTCCCCTATTCAGTATTTAGCATATAGCAAGTCAGAGAGTAATATTTAATGAATATAAAATAATCTGGAAAACATTTTTATATAAAGCAAATGTCACCACTTTGACCCATTTCCCCAACAGAACATTTTGCAAGAAAATCTGGTATTTAAAAAATACACATTTACACGTCCATATATGTCTCAGTCTGTTTGGGCTGCTATAACTGAATACCATAGGCTGATTTATAAACTACAGAAATTTATTTTTTGCCATTTTGGAGATTTGCAGATTCCGTGTCTCATGAAGGCTGGCTTCATGGTCCACAGCCTACAGTCTTTCTCTCAGCGTTCTTATAGGGTGGAAGCCCAAGAGGGAGTTCTTTGGGATCTCTCTTAAAAGGGCATTAATCCCATTCATGAGCATTCTACCTTCATGACCTAATCATCTCCCAAAGTCCCATCTCCAAACAGGCTGTGGCTTCAATACATGAATTTTGGAGTGACGCAAACATTCAGTCTACAGCAGTGTATGCATGTATATTTTTTACAAAATAAGGTATTTCAACTTTCTTTTCTTTTCCTATGGTCTATAATGTGCTTTCAGTTTCTTCAACATGGTGAGAGATTTCAATATCATCGAAATGTTTAATCTATTTAGATTTGCAAACTATAAAAATAGAAAATAGAGTTAGCTCTTATTATACATACAAATAATTGTACAAAGAATCTGATTAAATATTTTAGAGGAAAATATGATATACTACACAGCAAAGTTTGCTATTATTTATAAGAATGGAAAAAAAACCTGGCAAGTTGGTAGGCTTTAGAATCAGAACATCTAAATCCACGTTCTGCTTCTCCCTTTAGCTTGCTGATCTTAAGAACATCAAACTTAGAATAGCAAAGGTCCTTCATCTGGGAAATTGGGCCAGTTACTTAAGTAAATCACAGTGTCATATGTGCTCAGTTGCTCAGTCATGGTCGACCCTTTTTGACCTCATGGACTGTAGCCCACCAGGCCCCTCCGTCCATGGGATTCTCGAGTCAAAAATACAAGGGTTGCCATTCCTTCTCCAACAGTGTCGTAAGGCACCAATTAATATGAAGATTTTGAACTTATAAAGTAACACCTGAAATTTAGTCTTATTCAACGTCATCTTATTGGTCATCATACTTTTAAGTAAAGTATAATTCCTGGTGTCGACAAATAGTGAATGAAATTTTCTACAAACATATGCAACTATAACTTTGAAAGTTGAAATGAGAGTGCTATCTACAAGTGGGAAAGCTTTGTGAAAATTAATTAATTAAAAACCACCTGTTAAGCGTTTATATTGGGTAATGACATCATAAGTAAATCCTGTAATCTTCTTGTCCTATTCTGTAGAAATGCTGTGCCTAGATCTATGGCTTAAATGCTTAAATTGTAAATAATCATGACATTTAATTACATTACTGTTTATACAATTAAACAGCTAGAATAACTGGAGAATTCAAAAATTAAAAAATCAGACATAGCACCTATCACTAATAACAGCTGCAGTAAGGCCTTCTTCCACCAAACCATTTCCCACAATAGCAGTTATAGTAACAACTTATAAATACGCAAAATTAGAGAGGCTTCAGTGATAAAAATTTACTTTAATATCAGAATGGAATTACCTTGCACACAAAATAGATACCCTGCCATGAGATTCGATTATAATCTTTTGTGATGATCCATCTCTGAGGGTAATTTAATCTAACATTAAATATTGAATTCCTATTACTAACACTCCTAATTTAACTTTATGCTTAACAAGAAACCTCTAAATAACAATGCTTGGCATTCTCTAATCAGTGCCTACAGGAAGAGATTAGGCATTGGATTACCTTTTCTACTTCTTTCTCACTGTCAACTAGTTGTATTGTTATTCTCTTCAATTACATCAAGCTTGGTTAATATGTGACTACCTCAGAGAAATGGAACCCCTTGATGTTTACAAATTAGCCTGCTATGAACTCTGAACTGAGGTTAAAGAACTAAGTTAAAGCTTAGAGAGAACTTTCTGGGCAGCCAGCCAGACATCCTCAGGTATGACTGTCTCACTGCATGCTGCATGTACCTTTCCTTGAAAGTTCTTCAAGCAGAAGACTGTCTGATTCATTTAATCAATACTGGTTAACAGTTATAGAGCATCATCTGTATTGCAGAGTGATTCCAATCAGAAGCTCTTGACTCAGACTACTTATGGTTTATCCTATTGGAAAGTGGAGCACTGGGCACATATTTCATATGATGTATTCTATATTTTTTAAATGTTACTCTAGTTTTTAAATATCTCTCCCATGGTGTTATAAAAAAATAAATTGAGTTAATAGAGTTAGAAGAAGAAGAAATTCTACAAAGAGAATTCAATATATTTCAAGCATAGAGAAGCACAGGACAAGTTAATTACCATCCTCATCATTTTATTATTATTAGCAAATCACTGTGCAAAGCACAGGATTTAAGTATAAATATTTTTCTTAGGAACAACTAAATATCAGATTATTCAGGAATAAAAAGAATATAAATATAAGATAAACAGAATATTGTGAAATGCAGATAATAGAGTCTATCTCACAGAGAGCTTGTGAGGATTAAATACCTTATGCAAAATTCCTGACAAATGGAAGCTACTCAAAAGTAGCTATTGTTACAACCAATGTATTTGTTTTTTGTGCTCAGTCGCTTTAGTCATGTCTGACTCTTTATGACTCTATGAACTGTAACCTGCCAGGCTTCTCTGTCCATGGGGATTCTCCAAGCAAGAATACAAGAGTGGGTTGCCATTTCCTTCTCATTTTTATTATGTCACTAAAAATCACATTTAAAAAAAAAATAAGTTTTAGAATCACAACCAAGAAATTGCTATAGTCTTGAGTACCCTTTTCCCATAATATGTCTAAGTTCCTGGAAGCTTCTCTACACTTCAACAGCCTGAGAAAAGGAGAACAGGAAGTATTCACTAGCAGAGCCTTTTCTCTGCCATAGTGGCTGCACTCTTCCTATGAAACACTGGTGCTTGCACAACTTTCTGCTTTCCCAGGATCAGCTATGATGACCTAGAGCCACTGCTGTTCCATACAGCACACTCTGGTACTCAGTCCTTTAGCACTGAGGGAGGCAAATGAGATGGTGACATTCTGCTCCAGACCAGGTCTTCTCAACCTCAGCACTACTGGCCTTTTGACAGGATGGTGGTGGTGGTTTATTCGCTCAGTCATGTCCGACTCTTGCGACCCCATGGACTGTAGGCTGGGAGGCTCCTCTCACCATGGAATTCTCCAGGCAAGAATACTGGGGTGGGTTGCCATTTCCTTCTCCAAGGGATCTTCCTGACCCAGGAATTGAACCCCGGTCTCCTGCATTACCGGCAGTTTTTTTACCAACTGAGCTACGGGGGAAGATGAGTCTTTATTATCAGGGGGCCGTACTGTAAACTGTAGGATATTAATAGCATCTCTGGTTGCCACCCCTAGTTACCAGTAACATCTTCCCTCTCTTCAAGAATGACAAGCAGAATGACTTCAGACATTGACAACTCTCCCCTAGGGGACAGAATTGCTCCTGGACAAGAACCATTATTCTAGGCACGTGCACCTATCAACTCTAAAGCTGCCTTTGCGCTAGCTATTAATACAAAAGAAAACTCTCTGTATTTCTCCTTTACCTGGCATTTTTTAAAACATTATTATCATTATAGGGCTTAAGGTCACTTAAAAAGTGAATATTTCAGATTTGGATGTATAGGAAACAGTTATTTGTTTCAGAGCTGGCAGGATTCTGTGAGGTGAAGAACAGATAGGGCAGGAGTTGGGTGTTTCTGGAGTGGAGGGTGGTTTAGCCTGAAGGAATGGAGCAAGTTAAGACTTGGGTGTGTAAAAAGTTCCTACCCTGCTTGATGGATTCCAAGTAAGAATGTATGATCAATGCTTAGGAAGTCTGGGGCCTGCACAGGGAGATAAATTATTAAGCTTCAGAGTAAGTCAGGGTAAGGCAAACTCTCCTTATTCACCTGAACATGTTCTTCAGGACCAAGAAATGAAAGTTACCCAAGATGGGTCAGTGAGTCTTCTGGGTACAGGTTGATTCTGGTGTATGAATCATCTGAATGGTGCCTAAGGAGTGCTAGATTCCCTCCCTTCCTTGTTAGACAAATTAGTTAGAAATCAAATAACCATGACCTACTATAAAAGTTTATATTCTAATAACTTCAACAATTTGCTGAGTACTTATTATGTGCCTGGAAAGAGCTACATTGCTGAACCAGGGGACATGCTGTAAACACCCTTAGCTCAATAAACAAATAAGGAATGTGAGGCTCAGAGAGTTTGGATTTCAGTCCTCTCTGAATAAAAGCGCTCCCCCCCCCCCCAGAACTCAGTGAAATATAATTAAGCCTTCCAAATGTTTAATGTTGGGAGATGAGCTTACAGTGGTGTTTGGTAAGAACAATTTGATTCCAATAACTTTGTGCTCACAATTTAACTCTAAGGAGTCAACATTTGCTTTGCAAAGTTAAAATGCTGTTACCATATTCCATGTCTGCTGACCTTTAACAATATTGAACAATCAGGATTTCTGATTTCTCTTGTCACGTTTTTTCCCCTCTTCTTTTCTCTCACTCCCTCTTTCTGTGTCATCAGTGAGTTAGAAATCTCAATGAATTTTGAATTTCAGTGTTTTGCAATTCAATTTAAAAGATGAAAAATAGTCTTAGTTGCCCGATATGTTTGAATATATATGCATCTATTCATGACTGAAATTCATATTCAGGCATCAATAAGTTATAGTTTAAGCTTAGATTTCAAATAGTCTGACTCTACAACTTGTGAAAACTGAAAAGCACACTTTGCTTTGAAGTGCCAAGAGAATTCAATACCAAACTTAGAGGGTAGGATATTAGTCATGTGATAGATCAGAACTCTCAAACATAAGAATTCCACAAGCAGAAGATAAACAGTAAGATTCAATTAGTAAAAATATACGGTCTCTCACTGTATACCACATTTTAGAGTTATGTCATTACAAAAACCTATAGTTGCTCAAACAGCCCATTCAGCCACATAGAATTCCTTGTGTCCAATCCACAATTTTATTTCCACACTCCATTGCTCACTTTGTATCCCCTTAACTTTTGAAAGTAAAATTTAATTTTTATACCAATCCATCCATCTCCTTCTCCATTTCCTTCAGCTCCCTTTCCTTTCTTTAAAGATTATCTCAGATGCCATTTTATATACAAACACTTCCTATTCCTATAGCTGTTAATTCCCTTCTCCTTTAGACGTTCTGCTGACTTAAAATTATGTATCAGTTATAACCCTGTCAATTCTTTACAGACAGGAACCATGTCTCACACATCATTAGAATACTGATAACTACTGGAACAATGCCTCCTTGCTCATAGCTATGTTTGAGAAATGTTTATTGAGGAAGACTTGAATTATCACATATGGCAGAATATTTTTTCCCTATCTCCCTCCTTCTTCTTCCTGAGATCTGGCAAAATAGTTACGGAATATAAAAAGAGACATTCTTTGGCAGAATATTATATGGAAGATGCCATGAAGGACTGAGTATTTGATCTCATAAAAGTTTTATTAACTTGTATGTACTGAGTACACATACCCTGAACATATACCTTTTTAGGATCCCTTTTATCCCCTATTCTCCCAACTTGTGAGCCACTGGAGGGTTCAGAACTATGTGAGTACTCTGAGCTCATCTTTAATCTTTGTCATAATCTCCCTTTATCTCATCTGAGTCACAGAGTATGTTTGTGAGGAGTTCAGTTCCTTGGTACCAGAAAGTCTTTCCTACAGCAGGAAGGAAAATGGCAACAAAAGTCCAAAAGAGAGAACCAATCCTATTAAGAGAAAATGGCTTTACCAGAGCAGTATTAGGTTATGCCCATTCACACAAATATTTTAGAGTCACCTTTGTTTTGATTTGTAGTGTTTTTTCCTTGTTTTCTTTATGGTTAACTTTACTTCAACCAGATTATGCAAACAATTATAACTTGTTCCAGAGTTATTGTAATAATGGAAAAGTAATGACTATTTCAAATATGCCATGTCAGTTCACTTTCAGGTTCAGTAAAATCAAATTTGTTTTTTGCTATCTCACAATCTGCTGTTCATCACTGATTCAGAAATAAAGCATCTATATTTTTTGGTATATTATTTCTGTTAGAAAAAACAATGCCCTAGGCAAAACACTTCTCTTTGTATTTTGTCAAAACAGTAGTTATTCACTTCTGTAACAAAATCAAGTACCCTGAGTGAAATAATACCAAGGCCTTAATAACAACTTTTAAAATGTATTGAGCTTTTATAAGATATTTTAATCACAGATAATATAAATATATTATATGTAAGCTAATTAGAAAATAAATTCAATCACTCATAAAGTAAGTCTTCAGCATATAATACTAATTTACATTTTTTAAATAGCAATGGGTGTTACATATCACAAATAAAACATTTTTCTCAACTTAATACTGTTCTATAATCATTCCGAAAAACAAAAATGATATGCACTGATGGATAGATGTATGAATGAATGGATGGATAGATAGGTAGGTTGATGAGAGATGAAACAAGTATAACCCCAGCATTGGATAATTTTATATTTTTCCTAAAATTTAAAAGTAATAATTTAAACATCTTGTTTGATTAGTAAGAATTGTTTTATGAGAAATTAGACGTGAAGAATATTAACTGAATATCTTATGTAAAACATGAGCCTTAATTCTAGACTGTGCCAGGGGGATCAGCCTGAGAACAAGGGGATGAGGATGACTGAGTGCCTAAGAGCCTTGTGGGCTGAAGTAATGAGAAATGAGATGAGGAAAAAGTGGTGGGACTAGACTTTGGAGGATGCAAATCCAAGTAGAGTTGTACTTTCTATCTACTAAAGAAAATTTATATTCATCTGTACTTTAGATGTTTTTCTTGGAATTCAGAATTATTTTAGAACATATAATGATTTAGAATTTAATACTGAGATTTCATCACAAGAGGATCTCTGTGCAAAAGAATGAAGAGCGATGCTTGAAATACACAGTAGCAGACAGATTTAGTTGTTTATTTGTGTTCTAGCCTTAGAAAAGACGGTGAAAATAAATATGACCATTTTGGTGCTTTCCTACTCCCTTTTCATGTCTCTGTTTCATAATGCCTAAAAAATACTGTTTTAACTGCTCAGGAGACCTCATTATGGAAAACTGTTCACAATTTTTTTTATTAAATAGTGCTATGTTGTAGTATCTGCATATTTATAATGGCATTCCTTACATGAAACTTATTGTAGCTTGCAACAATATAAGTAGAATGTAAACTGAAACAACTCTTTGCAAGTGTATATCAAAAGTTTAAGAAAATTTTTATTCTTTTAATGATAAATTATTTTTAGTCTGAGAAAATCTCATCCATAAGTAAATTACAAAGATATCCCCTAAAATATTATTTCTAACAGAAATTATAATGAAAAGGATCTAAAACTTCAATAATAGAATATTGGAAATACCATCTTTATCCATATCATTGGAATACTTAGTAGGAAGTCTTTAAAGGCAATGGGGAAGAAAAGTTAAGACATATAATGAAATAAAAAAGAAAAAGTACTGCTTACACACACACACACACACACACACACACATACACACACTCACCCTCAATGAAAACAACAAAACAAATCCTGTAGCAAGATGGCAAGTTAATCATAGTTACTCTGGATGCAGTCTCATTTTCCTAAATTTATCCTTATTCTCCTATTATCTGCACAGCTGAGCAGGAGACTATTCTCTACACTTCCCCACTTTGTCCCTCTGTAAGCAAAATGCTCTGTCTTTGAGTTTCCACCCTCTCTACTGGTCCTCTTTCAGATGATGTCTGGACATAGGAGAGGAAGAAGAGGTGGTATGTCTTTAATGAAATGAGGGAAGGAAGGGGGCAGGGTGTCTGGATCATGCTGTGCCCTCCACTGCCTGGCAGTGGTACATCTCTGGTGCTCCTGGAGCTGAGGGAGGACCATCAGGCACATTGTGGATTTATCCCTGGGTGTTCAGCATGAATCTGGCTAGCCACACACATATGGAAGTGAACTCTTTTCCAGAGTTTCACAATGGAAGCACCGCTGAAGACATTTGCCTTCAGATTCCTCTTCTTCGAAGACCCAGACTGGAAAAAGAAGGATTTAGTCTTTCTATCTTCGGTCTGATAAAATCCAATGAACAGCTCTTAAGACCTGGTTATTTGATGTCAAAAACGAAAAAAATAAAGGCATTACAAAATACTTTCTCTTGCCAAATCTTTTCCTTCATCAATGTGATGCAATGCCCCATTTAGATGTCACAGCTCTAATATTAAGTGTCTTTTTCTTTTACATTTTTAGTAAATCAATTCTAATTCTCCTTCAGGCAGGAGGAAGCCATATTTTGATTAGACAATGTTCCTTCTCTTTGAAAAAGGAAAAAGTCTTTTTAATGTTTAAGCTGTTACAACAACAATAAATGATTATAAATCAGATGTGATCTAGGCATGTTCTTGAATTATATAATTTAATCCTCAAACAGTCCATTGATCTGAATGCTATTAGATATCTACATTTTAATTAGCCTTTCAGGCCTTAAATAAATTCCTCAGTGTGAATGACAGAGCTGTTAAGTGGCAAAACTTAATGCTATCTGGCCCTTAAGTGTGAAATCGTAACAATTGAATATACTTCCTCCACAAACAAAATGTAAAATACGAAGTATACTAGCATATTCATAGCTGTTACCAATTATTAATGATCTGTTTGAAACTATGTCCATGCAGACTTTCACTGTAGAAACCAAGAGGATATAAATGATATGTCATTTACTTATTTGAAACCTTACCAATAGAGAAGCATCCTATTTAAATTATTTTAAGAATCAAACTTTTGCAGTTATTACAGCATAAATAATTGTTTAAAAATTTTTTCTACATTCAGTCTTTCAGGACACTAAATTGGTGATAGTATCAAAACATTTTATGAATTCAATTAAAAGTTTCAGTTGTAACCTATGTAAACTCTTGTTTAAGTGAAATCCTTAATTTATCCTAATTCTAAGTCTAAATGAAATTATAGCAACTCTTCTAAATTCCATAGATTAAAAATACTGAATTAAACATAAGGTTTCTTTTACTCAAATATCCTGTTTCATTATTGTCACTCTAAAGGCTCATCAAAGATGATGCTGTGAAAGTGCTGCACTCGATATGCCAGCAAATTTGGAAAACTCAGCAGTGGCCACAGGACTGGAAAAGGTCAGTTTTCATTCCAATCCCAAAGAAAGGCAATGCCAAAGAATGCTCAAACTACCACACAATTGCACCCATCTCACATGCTAGTAAACTAATGTTCAAAATTCTCCAAGCCAGGCTTCAGCAATACGTGAAAAGTGAACTTCCAGATATTCAAGCTGGTTTTAGAAAAGGCAGAGGAACCAGAGATCAAATTGCCCATATCCACTGGATCATCGAAAAAGCAAAAGAGTTCCAGAACAACATCTATTTCTGCTTTATTGACTATGCCAAAGCCTTTGACTGTGTGGATCACAATAAACTGTGGAAAATTCTGAAAGAGATGGGAATACAAGACCATTTGACCTGTCTCTTGAGAAACCTGTATGCAGGTCAGGAAGCAACAGTTAGAACTGGGCATGAAACAACAGACTGGTTCCAAATAGGAAAAGGAGTACGTCAAGGCTGTATATTGTCACCCTGCTTATTTAACTTATATGCAGAGTACATCATGAGAAACGCTGGGCTGGAAGAAACACAAGCTGGAATCAAGATTGCTGGGAGAAATATCAATAACCTCAGACATGCAGATGACACCACCCTTATGGCAGAAAGTGAAGAACTCAAGAGCCTCTTGATGAAAGTTGAAAGAGGAGACTGAAAAAGTTGGCTTAAAGCTCAACGTTCAGAAAATAAGATCATGGCATCTGGTCCCATCACTTCATGGGAAATAGATGGAGAAACAGTGGAAACAGTGTCAGACTTTATTTTTGGGGGCTCCAAAATCACTGCTGATGGTGATTGCAGCCATGAAATTAAAAGACGCTTACTCCTTGGAAGGGAGGTTATGGCCAACCTAGATAGCATATTTAAAAGCAGACACGTTACTTTGCCAACAATCCATCTAGTCAAGACTATGGTTTTTCCAGTGGTCATGTATGGATGTGAGAGTTGGTCAGTGAAGAAAGCTGAGCACCGCAGAATTGATGGTTTTGAACTGTGGTGTTGGAGAAGACTCTTGAGAGTCCCTTGGACTGCAAGGAGATCCAATCAATCCATCCTAAAAGAGATCAATCCTGGGTGTTCATTGGAAGGACTGATATTGTAGCTGAAACACCAATACTTTGGCCACCTCATGCGAAGAGTTGACTCATTGGAAAAGACCCTAATGCTGGGTAGGATTGGGGGCAGGAGGAGAAGGGGACGACAGAGGATGAGATGGTTGGATGGCATCACTGACTCGATGGACGTGGGTTTGGGTAGACTCCGGGAGTTGGTGATAGACAGAGAGGCCTGGCGTGCTGCAATTCATGGGGTCGCAAAGAGTCAGACACGACTGAGCGACTGAACTGAACTGATTGTGTAAGAAAATATTAAGTATTCTGTTTGCATGAACTAATTTAATCTACATGGTAGTTTCCTTCTCACAGTCAGAGACTGTTCAGTGAAACTAGAAGATTTATTGCCTCATTCACCATGGGTCCCTCTTGGGACAGCCTCCTAGCTTCTCTAAAGCAGAGAGAATACTGTTTTCAATGTCAGAAGTCCATCTAGGAATGTTAACAATCTAAACTCGAAGTATCTACAGTTCTGGCTGTCTTTACTGGGGACTCTAGAGGAGATTCTATTCCCCTGTGTTTTTCAGCTTCCAGCAGACAGCTACATTCCTTGGAGGGCAGTCTCCTTCCTCCACCTTCAAAGTCAACATTACATCTCCCCGAACATGCTTCTGTGATCATAACTCACTTTGATTCCCTTCTTCTGCTTCCCTCTTTCACTTTTAAGAAGGCTTGTGATTATATTGGGTCCTCAGTGCATGAAAGGGTTTAGGGAAATTAAGAGGTACAAACTTCCAGTAACAAAACAAATGAGTCACAGGGATGAAGTGTACAGAGTGAGAAAGGTAGTCAGTGATATTGCAAAATCTACAGATGGTAACTAGACTTATCTTGGTGATTGTTTTGTAATGTACAGAAATATAGACTCATTACATTGTGAACCAGGAACTAACATAGTATTGTTGGCTACTTATACTTCAAAAACAACATACTTATAGAAGAGATCATATTTTACCAGAGGCAGGGAGTGGGGTAGGGAAATTGGATAAAGGTAGTCAAAAGCCACAAACTTTCAATTATAAGATAAATACAAAGCATGTAATGTACAACATGATTACTATAGTCAGCAGTGCTCTATGTTATAAAGTTGTGGAAGGAGTAAATCCTAAGAGTTCTCATCAGAAGCCAAATATTTTTTCTTTTATTTTGTATCTATATGAGATGACAGATGCTCACTACACTTATTTTGGTAATCACTTCATGGTATGATTGAGCAAATCATTATGCTGTACACAGTAACTTATTCAGTGCTATGTGTCAACTACATCTCAATTAAACTGGAAAGAAAAAAGTCTACATGGCAAATTTTATGTGGCATGTATAATTATCATTCTCAGTTCACAGAGGCAGAAACCAAAGTCCAGATATTAAACAACTGTTTCTTAGTACCAATACTAAAAAATGAGAAAACTGACCCCTGGGTCCGATCTAAGGTTTGAGCCTTTTTTGGGTGTTCAAATTCTTTATAGTGATATAAATTCTCATGCTTTAACGCTTTTGCTTTTTCCACCCTGTTGGCTTTTCTACATGTTAGGTGTTTTAGACAGAGGCACTAGTTTAAATCTGATGGACAGGAATCGATCTTCTGAACAAGAAAGCTTTCTACGTCTTTTGAATTTGATGTTGCATGTCTTTTTCACTTTTTCATTCTCTCGCTTCTTCTGTTCTGGGTCTCCAGAAATTTGTCTTTCTCTTGTCCTATTTGACTGATAGGCAGAATCAACTTTGTGAAAGCTGTTCAGGTATGCAGACATACAAACTAGTAACAAGAAAGTATCATGACTAGATTTGCATCAGCAATGATAGGAAATATTGACAAGAATACTTTAGAAGCAGTCATTTGTGTTTGTGGTAAAAAATGATGAGAAAGAAACAATTCAGTAATCAAATTGCTGATTTGTTCCTGACTGGACAGACTAAAGAGTGCAGTGATGAATTTCATCCTAGTCTTTCTTTTTAGAGAGATCCATAAAAAAGTAGCTTCATTTGGATACAAATATCTAGCTCAATAAGGGACAGAAAAGTACAATATTTAAGTATCAAGTCAATTAATAATGGTTCTTAATTTGAAATTGGAATATAATGTTAAATATGATAATAAAACATAATAAATTTTTGCTATATAATCCAATAATCCCATTCCTGGGCATATATTCAGACAAAACTATAATTCAAAAAGATGCATGCAGCCTAGTGTTTATAGAAGCATTATTTACAATAGCCAAGACATGGAAACAACATCAATGTCCATCAATAGGATGAATAAAGAAGATACAGTGTGTACGTGTGTGTGTATATATATACACACACCTAGAGAATGGAATATTACTCAGACATACAAAGAATGAAATATATGCCATTTGAAGCAACATGGGTGGAACTAGAGATTATCATACTAAGAATGAAAGAAAAAAAAGACAAATGCCATATAATATCACTTATATGTGGAATCGAAAATACAACACAAATGAAAGGAAAGGGAAAGGGAAAGGGAAGTTGCTCAGTCGTGTCCGACTCTTTGTGACCCCGTGGACTGTAGCCTACCAGGCTCCTCCGTCCATGGGATTCTCCAGGCAAGAATACTGGAGTGGTTTGCCATTTCCTTCTCCAGGGGATCTTCCCGACCCAGGGATCGAACCCAGGTCTCGCGCATTGGAGGCAGACGCTTTAACCTCTGAGCCACCAGGGAAGTCCCAAATGAAGGTATCAACAAAACAGATATAGACAACAGACTGTGGTTGCCAAGAGGAAGTGGGGTGGAGGAGGGAGAATTTAGGAGTTTGGGGTTAGCAGATGCAAACTATTATATATAGGATGGATAAACAACAAGGTCATACTATACAGCACAAGGAACTATATTCAGTATTCAGTGATAAACCATAACAGAAATGAATATGTAAAAGAATATATATATGTGTATATATATATATATATATATATATGAATCATTTGCCTGTACACAAGAAGTGAACACACTGTAAATCAACTATGCTTCAATACAACTTTTAAAAACTTAATAACTCAAGTTATTGTATAGAGGTTCAAAATTTTATTATTCAAATTGACATGAAGTTTTATTTTGATCTTAGACTATTTTGAAATGAATTGATTTGTTTTATCTCAGTACTTCAGGGCATTTTTTAATCTTCATGCTCAAAGACCTAGTGTCTTTATATCTTCCAATTTATCATTTATAAAATGAAGTTCTTACAATAATAATGCCTAACATATATTTTTAAGAAAATTCGTAGTTATAGGGGACTTAGAGTAACATGTGATACATAGTAAACACAAAGTGAATATTAGATAGTATCTTCATTATTACTGCTGTTTTATTGCATGCAGGGTAATACAGTATGGCCATACAAGTGATCATCTGTGTGCTTGGATCTATGATCTCTTAGGTGAATAGGGATATGATACAAAATAATGAGAACAATGTTCCCATAGCAATGGTGTAAACATATGAAACTTCACTCTGAAGAGTTGGGGGCAGAAAAATGTCTCTGGAAATTTTAACTACTTCTAACATTTATTGTCAAGTCTTAAATTAGGAAACAAAATAACATTTAAAAGGAATGTAGTTCCATTTACCCTTCAACCAGGATGATATTTAAATTACCCCCAGAGGAATGAAAACATACATTGTTGAAAAACAAAACAAATCACAACAATTAAAAGCAAAACAAAACAGAAATCCAAAAAAGAAAGCTAACATGTTCAAAAACCTTTCTTCTTCACAACCTACAGTCCATATGCTTAAGTCTATTGTGTCTTAATCTAAGAAGAGATGTATAACAGATGGTATGTTGGTGGTAAGCTTAGTTAAGCCAGTCTTCTGTTAAGAAAGATTGTTGCTGCCTGTAGTTATGATTTATTCTACCCAACTTTAATGTGACTCTTAAATGGCAAGTGTGACAATTGGAACAGTTAAATATTTGTGGTACTCTAAATCTTGATGACCATTTATATAGTTACTACATAAAAAACATAACTGTTTTCAATGTTGATTTCTAAATCCAGTATATCTAAAGTTTTTCCTCCAGATAAACAAAGTTCTCAGGTGCTAAAAATGGGAACTTTTGTATACCCTAGAGGTCCATGGCCAAGCCACATTACTTATATTTTTAGAGGGCTACATTTTGTTTTTTAAAATAGATATTCTATCCTGAGTTCATGGCTATGGCACTTTGACTCACTATATGGAAGCTACTTGAGCAATCTGTTTCTCCAAAAATACCAGCTATATAGATTATACACACACATGCACATATATGTTCACAACATCAAAGCTTCCATATTGCAGTTTTTGGTAAATACAATCTATATCAGTTCAGTTCAATCCCTCAGTTGTCTGACTCTTTGTGACCCCATGGACTGCAGTATGCCAGGACTCCCTCTCCATCACCAACTCTTGGATTTTACTCAAACTCATGCTCACTGAGTCAGTGGTGCTATCCAACCATCTCATCCTCTGTCATCTCCTTCTCCTCCCACCTTCAATCTTTCCCAGCATTAGGGTCTTTTCAAAAGAGTCAGCTCTTCACATCAGGTGGCCAAAGTATTGGAGTTTCAGCTTCAACATCAGTCCTTCCAATGAATACTCAGGACTGACTTCCTTTAGGATGGACTTGTTGGATCTCCTTGCAGTCCAAGGGACTCTCAGTCAGTTTCTCCCTCAGTCAGTCTCTCCCATCAGGAAGCTTCCATTAGCCTCTTATCCTTCTCCATCAGAGGGCAGGCAGACTGAAAACCACAATCACAGAAAACTTACTAATCTAATCACATGGACCACAGCCTTGTCTAACTCAATGAAAATGTGAGCCATGCCGTGTAGGGCCACTCAAGATGAACGGGTCATGGTGGAGAGTTCTGACAAAATGTGGTCCACTGGAGAAGGGAATGCCAAACCACTTCAGTATTCTTTCCTTGAGAACTCCATGAACAGTATGAAAAGGCAAAAAGATAGGACACTGAAAGATGAATTCCCCAGGTCAGTAGGTGCCCAATATGCTACTGGAGAGCAGTGGAGAAACAACTCCAGAAAGAATGAAGAGATGGAGCCAAAGCAAAACCAACATCCAGTTGTGGATATGAGTGGTGATGGAAGCAAGGTCCGATGCTGTTAAGAGCAATATTGCATAGGAACCTGGAATGTTAGGTCCATGAATCAAGGTAAATTGGAAGTGGTCAAACAGAAGATGCCAAGAGTGAGCGTTGACATTTTAGGAATCAGTGAACTAAAATGGACTGAAATGGGTGAATTTAACTCAGATGACCATTATATCTACTACTGTGGGCAAGAATCCCTTAGAAAAAAATGGAGTAGCCATCATAGTCAACAAGAGTCTGAAATGCAGTAGTTGGATGCAATCTCAAACATGACAGAATGATCTCTGTTTCCAAGGCAAACCATTCAATATCATGGTAATCCAAGTCTATGCTCCGACCAGTAAGACCAGTAACGCTGAAGAAGCTGAAGTTGAATGGTTCTATGAAGACCTTCAAGATCTTCTAGAACTAACAACCAAAAAAGATGTCCTTTGCATTATAGGGGACTGGAATGCAAAAGCAGGAATTCAAGAAACACCTGGAGTAACAATCTATATAGATGTTAAGTAACATTCCCCAAACTCACCCAAAATTTTGATAAGAGAAATAGTGACCTTGATAGAGTGTTATCATTATCACCACCTGTTAGTGGCAGATTCAGCTAATTATTAAGAAGGACTTTGATGATATTTTATTTTCTGATGATGTGATATTTTGTAATGAGCAGTGCTGAAAACATAGAGAATTTTGTTATCATTTAGGCATATGGACAAATCTGCAATTATCCGTTTATTAGTAATTCTCTACTTTTGGAAAACTTTATGATTGTCCCTTTTTTCATAATTAGTAATATAATACTAATTGTATCATGGGATTACTTTTAAAAATAAATGAAGTTATTACTTACAAATTCTGGCATATGTCATCAATACAATTAAAACATATTAGTTCCTCCATTTTCTATTTTTCTTTTAAAAAAGTACTTCATGCTACATCCCTTCCTGAAATTTATATTCACTTAATTTTCTGTTTTCCAAATATGCTAAGTCATATCAGGACAAAAAGGAGAGTTAATTTTATCTGTAGAATATTCTCTATGAAAGTTCCCAGTAATTCATCATACTGTTCAGGGTTTTATCAAAAAATTAACTGTAAAAAATTTAATTTTATTGGAAGCTATAAGAATATATATAGTTTAAAAATCCAAAGAATAGTTTTAGAAATGAATATAATTAATTTTTCAATGTATTACTTCTTATATAATTAGTTTAAGACAAAAATCTGCAAAATTTTCTGTAAGGGGTCAGTGAGTTTTTGTGGATCATATGCAACTCCTTCACTATTATTAAGCTTTGCCATTATGTCATGAAAAGAGCCATAGACAATACAAAAATAAATGGTGCAGCTGGGTTCTAAAAAAGCCTTATTTCAAAAGGGGGCTAAAACAACAAGATACTACAACATTTCTATTAAAATGATATTAAGAAATATTTAAAGCTTACAATATCAATGTTACTTTTGAAATGCAACTGAAACTCATCCATCACTAATGGTATAACCAGTTGGGAAAATAGTCTGAGGGTCTTGGAGAGCTAGTGTACTCTTAATTGCAGTCCAATAATCATGTTCTTAGATATTTACCTAATTGATTTGAAAATATATGACCATCTGCCTATAAATTTTTATAGCAATTTTATGATTTCTTTCAATAGATGAACAATCTCTGATACATCTATATAATGAAATATTACTAAAGACTAAAGTGAGCCATATTCAGCCATGAAAAAAACCTGGGTAAATCATAAATCTATATTTCTAAGTGGATAAAGTCAGTCAAAAAAGCTACGTACTGTATGATTCCAATCATAAGAAAGTCTAGAAAAGGTAAAACAATAGAGGCAGTAAATGAGGGGAGGGGAAAGAGTTGAAAAGGTAAAGCATCTGGGATTTGTTTAGATGCTCTTCTACAAACTCTTCACATTGTCTGGGTTACACTCAAACCAGCTAAATTCACATGAAATTTTTGAAGAGAGAATTCTTGATCAAACTTTCTAAAGAAGGCTCCTCCCACATTGCATAATTTATTTCTTTAATGTCATAATCTATAATTATGCTCTGATATTTTACAGCTAATTTTGTCTTAACATGGAAGTTGTTTCTAGTTTACTCTAGAACTGTTACAAACTGAAGTTTGAAAAGAATAGTTGATCTGTAAAGTTTTGTTTGAGTCTATCAAATTTTCCATCTGATTAGATTAAGATTTTCCATTTTTATTAGTAAACCACATAATAGGTGGTTATTCTTACTGTTAAGAGACACTTGATGCCACTGTGTGTGTTACTGTGAGGTTAACATTGATTGTTGGTTAAGAGGATGTCTGCTGGGTTTCTCCACTCAGAAGTTAAGATCTTCTTGTTTGTAATTTATAAATAACAGATGGTGAGATATCTTGTGGTGGTATAAATATCCTGGTCCTCTTCAAGCTGTGATCCAGTGGTTTTAACATCCATCCATTTTTCAAGCTATATTATTCCTTCTAAGTTTACTGGTTAACATTGAACTCTAAGGAAGAGCTCTCCCTCCCACTTTATCATCCGTTGAATACATTTGAAATAATAATTTATATTGCACATGCATTCTGTACATGAGAACAAGTTTATTATTCAAAGTAGAAGGTAACATAAAGCATGAAAAAATGGTAAAAAAATGATTTAAGTCACATGGCAAGTCTGAGGACATAGAAATATCATAGAAGTGACAGAGAAAGTCTTGGTATAAGTCAATACTTGAGTTGTTAATTATATTTGAGAACTAAAATATTGCAACTTTATGAAAGCCAGGGAGTACAAATTTTCAAGAGCTGGCCAGACCAAATGCTAGTGTTTTAAAGGTAATAAAGGTATGAAATTAGCTGCTCTGCCTATGAAGGTCATTGTTAACAGATGAAAATGTACATATGCGGGTTTAAGGGCATGAAAATATATTTAGAGAACCATCAGAAGAATAAGTAATAATTAAGTCAATTAGATTTAGACCAATTTTCTGGGAGACGTCACAGTAAAGAGAAAAAATGGTTGTAGCTAAAATAGGTATAGAAAAGTTGCTTTGTGTTTTAAGATAAGAACATAGGAATGTGTGTAAGCAATTCTGAGTGTTTGTAGAGATGATGTACCACAGTTAAAGAAGGAGAGAAATGTAAAAGCAAAGTCCTACAAGAGGTTAGGTGCTAAATAGGCAAAGCCTGGCACAGTCAAAATCCTCTAATAACTTCAGTCAAGTGGGGAAGAGACACTTACAGAGTGCACTAAAATATCTAAGGAAAAAGGCCAGGTATAATATATTTAAATAGTCCATTATAGGTTACATAGTGTTTCATCCATATCAGTTCAGTTCAGTTTGGTTGCTCAGTCATGTCTGACTCTTTGTGAACCCATGGACTGCAGCATGCCAGGCTTCTCCGTCCATCACCACTCCTGGAGTTTACTCAAACTCATGTCCATTGAGTTAGTGATGCCATTCAACCATCTCATCCACTATCGTCCCCATCTCTTCCTACCTTCAATCTTACCCAGCATCAGAATTTTTTCCAGTGAGTCAGTTCTTTGCATCAGGTGGCTAGATTATTGGAGTTTCAACTTCAGCATCAGTCCTTCCAATGAATATTCAGGACTGACTTCCTTGAAGATTGACTGGTTGGATCTCCTTGCAGTCCAAGGGACTCTCAAGAGTCTTCTCTAACACCACAGTTCAAAAGCATCAATTCTTCAGCACTCAGTTTTCTTTAGAGTCCAACCCTCACATCCATGCATGACTACTGGAAAAACCATAGCTTTGATGGATCTTTGTTGGCAAAGTAATATCTCTGCTTTTTAATATGCTGTCTTGGATGATCATAACTTTTCTCCCAAGGAGTAAGTGTCTTTTAATTTCATGGCTGCAGTCAACATCTGCAGTGATTTTGGAGCCCCCAAAATAAAGTCTTTCACTGTTTCCATTGTCTCCCCATCTATTTGCCATGAAGTCATGGGACCGGATGCCATGATCTTTGTTTTTTGAACTTTGAATGTTGAGCCAGCTTTCTCACTCTCCTCTTTCACTTGCATCAAGAGCCTCATTAGTTCTTCTTTGCTTTCTGCATAAAGAATGTTGTCATCTGCATATCCGAGGTTATTGATATTTCTCCCAGCAATCTTGATTCCAGCTTGTGCTTCATCCAGCCTGGCATTTCACATGATATACTCTGCATATAAGCTACACAAGCTTGTTGACAATATACAGCCTTGATGTACTGCTTTCCCAATTTGAAACTAGTCTCTTCCTGGTCCAGGTCTAACTGTTGCTTCTTGATTTGCACAGAGATTTCTCAGGAGACAGGTCAGGTGATCTGGTATTCCCATCTCTTTAAGAATTTTTCCAGTTTGTTGTGATCCACACAGTCAAAGGCTTTGGTGTAGTCAATAAAGCAAAAGTATATATTTTTCTGGAATTCCTTTGCTTTTTGGATGATCCAGTGGATGTTGGCAATTTGATCTCTGGTTCCTCTACCTTTTCTAAATCCAGCTTGAACATCTGGAAGTTCACAGTTTCATATACTGTTGAAGCCTGGCTTGGAGAATTTTGAGCATTATTTGCTAGCCTGTGAGATGAGTGCAATTGTACGATAGTTTGAGTATTCCTTGGCACTGCTTTTCTGTGGGATTGGAAAGAAAACTGACCTTTTCCAACCCATGGCCACTGCTGAGTTTTCCAAATTTAGTGCAGCACTTTCACAGCATCATCTGTTAGGATTTGAAGTAGCTCAACTGGAATTCCATCACCCCCACTAGCTTTGTTTGTAGTGATGCTTCCTAAGGCCCACATGACTTCACATTCCAAGATGCCTGACTCTAGGTGAGTGATCACACCATCATGGTTATCTGGGTCATGAGGATCTTTTTTGTATAGTTCTCCTGTGTATTATTGCCAGCTCTTCTTAATAACTTCTGCTTATTATCTTTCATATGATTTCTGTCCTTTATTGTGCACACCTTTGCATGAAATTTTCCCTTGGTAGACCTAATCTTCTTGAAGAGGTCTCTAGTCTTTCCCATTGTATTGTTTTCCTCTATTTCTTTGCACTGATCACTGAGGAAGGCTTTCTTATCTCTCCTTGCTAATCTTTGGAACTCTGCATTCAAATGGGTATATATTTCCTTTTCTCCTTTGCCTTTAGCTTCTCTTTTCTCAACTATTTGTAAAGCCTCCTCAGATAACCATTTTGCCTGTTTGCATTTCTTTTTCTTGGGGATGGTCTTGATCGATGCCTCCTGTACAATGTCATGAACCTCTGTCCATAGTTCTTCAGGCACTCTGTCTATCAGATCTAATCCCTGGAATCTATTTGTCACTTCCACTGTATAATCATAAGGGATTTGGTTTAGGTCATACCGGAGTGGTCTAGTGGTTTTCCCTACTTGCTTCAATTTAAGTCTGTATTTTGCAATAAGGAGTTCATGATCTGAGCCACAGTCTGCTCCCGGTCTTGTTTTTGCTGACTGTATAGAGCTTCTCCATCTTTGGCTGCAAAGCATATAATCAATCTGATTTCAGTATTGACCATCTGGTGATGCCCATATGTAGAGTTTTCTCTTGTGTTGTTGGAAGAGGGTGTTTGCTATGACCAATGTGTTCCTTTGGCAAAACTCTGTTAACCTTTACCATGCTTCATTTTGTACTTTAAGGCCAAATTTGCCTGTTACTCCAGGAATCTCTTGACTTCCTACTTTTGCATTCCAGTCCCCTGTGATGAAAAGGACATCTTTTTTGGTTGTTAGTTCTAGAAGGTCTTGAAGGTCTTTATAGAACCATTCAACTTCAGCTTCTTCAGCATTACTTTTGGGGCATAGACTTGGATTACTGTGATAGTGAATGGTTCTCCTTGGAAACAGAAATCATTCTGTCATTTTTGAGATTGCATCCAAGTACTGTATTTCTGACTCTCTTGTTAAGTATGAGGACTACTCCATTTTTCCTAAGGGATTCTTGCCCACAGTAGTAGATATAATGGTCATCTGAGTTAAATTCACCCATTCCAGTCCATTTACTTCACTGATTCCTCAAGTGTCAATATTCACTCTTGCCATCTTCTGTTTGACCACTTCCAATTTACCTTGATTCACGAATCTAACGTTCCAGGTTCCTATGCAATATTTTTCTTTACAGTGTCGGATTTTACTTCCATCACCAGTCACATCCACAACTGGGCCTTGCTTTTACTTTGGCTCCACCTCTTCATTCTTTCTGGATTTATTCCTCTGAAATTATTCTAGTGTAGAAGGGAATGGCAAACCACTTCAGTATTCTTGCCTTGAGAACCCCATGAACAATATGAAAAAGCAAAATGATAACTGATGATAGAAGCAAGGGATAAAGTTGAAAAAGTCATCTGAGGCAAGGACAGAGTTTGCAGCTTCTGAAGTGATTGTGCCAAAAAGTCACATACTATCCAGTTTTGTTGATTTAAAAGGAAGCATTCATTGTAAAGTTTATAAATTAGATCTATGGCTTGACAATGTATTTCTATCAAAATGTAAGTAAAGTGTTCAGAACTGTGTCCCTGCCTGTCTTACAGGATTTTAGTGGATTAACAAGGCTGATGAATTTAGCTCATTTTTTCTAGAATTCACTACTGATTGAACATTGGAGAATGCAGTTTTTTAAATGACCCACATTAGAGTATACTAATGAAACTATAATTGTCTTGGAGGGGAGGAATTATATTTTGCCTTCTAATCATTCTTTTAAAGAAAACAGGCTAGAATTAAAATATGGTGATTAAAGATTGTCATTCTTGTTTGGCTTTTTCCACAATGTATATGGGGAAGTGGGGGAGAGGCAGAGGTGCTGTAATGGAACACAGAAAATTAACATTATGGCTGATTGTCCTATCCAGAGTAAGGCAGGGATTTCAATTTACTTGGAATTTCTGCTACATTGAAAAGCAAACTACAAATTTATACCAAGGGCCAGCATTGCAATCCATGCAATAGACAGTAAATAGGACAGGTGGATATTTTAATGGAGAAGGCAACGTCACCCCACTCCAGTACTCTTGCCTGGAAAATCCCATGGGTGGAGGAGCCTGGTAGGCTGCAGCCCATGGGGTTGCGAAGAGTCGTACACAACTGAGTGACTTCACTTTCACTTTTATCTTTCATGCATCGGAGAAGGAAATGGCAACCCACTCCAGTGTTCTTGCCTTGAGAATCCCAGGGACGGGGGAGCCTGGTGGGCTGCCGTCTATGGGGTCACACAGAGTCAGACACGACTGAAGCAACTTAGCAGCAGCAGCAGCAGGATATTTTAAGCCAAAATACTCTTAGTCCCTGCAGGTGTGTTTTCATAGCATTTTTTTACATTCCTGTGAGATAATGTGTTCTTTCCAAGGGGGAGGTGATACAATGCATCCAAATCAACACTAGCAGTTAAGAGTGCACTTAGGCACTGAAGAAGATTTAAGTAGCTATTTGATTATGTTAAACACATATACAAAGTCAATTACCTATCTATGATGAGGAAAAGGAAACAGCATTGTTAAATGAAGTGCTCAAGTAGTTCTGTAATTTCCTTTTAATTAAGATAGTCAAGGTCTTTCTAACACTATATTAATTTGAGATGTCTTTGTTGTAGATTTAGAGATCAATGCAACAAAAGCAAAGTCATGTAACTGAAGAATAACAGAGGATACAAATGCAATTAGAACTCCAAATGAAAGTTATCAAACTTTCTCAACTGCTTAATAATTCAAATGTTTCTAGAGTTATTTTTGGATACCATGTATTAAGATTTCTGATAGTGTAGTTCAAAGATTGTTTTAACTTAGCTCAACCAAAAATATGACTTAGATTTATCGACAGAAAAAGGAACCAGGATGAATCTTTTAGGTTACAGTAATAGGCAGAATTCTATAAGATGTTGCTCCAAAATTTCCATCCCTTGGTTACTGAATCAAACACAGATCGAGGTACTGCTGTGTAGACACTGTGCAGATGGAACCAAGTTGCTAATTAGCTAATTTTAAGATAGAAGTTTATCCAGGATAATCCACTATGCCCAAAGCAATCACATGAACATTTAAAAATGGAACCACAGTAGAGGTAGATAAATTCAGAGGAGAACAGAGGCAAAGGGGAGACCAGAGAGAGGTGAGGCAAATTTGAAACGTGAGAAGGATTCACCTTAACATTGATGGCATTGAAGGGAATGAGGTATGAGAAAATGCAGGTGGCCTTTAGAAGCTGATGATGACCCTTGGGCAACAGTAAGAAAAGCAAATTGAGACCTTGGTCCTAAAGGAACTCACTCTCTTTTGACTCCAGTAACAAACAAAGCCTTGCTGTCTGCTTGATTTCAGCCTTGTGATACTTTCTGAGTCCATGTGGACTTCTGAGCTACAGACTCTGTAAGATATATTTGTTTTCCAAGTTGCTAAATTGCTAGTGATGTGTTATGGCAATGATAGAAAACTAATGCAATTACTGTTTTATTCTTATTCCCAAGAAGTATTTGATTTAGTTGAGAAAGGTTTCACTATTAACAATTAGGGAATGACATATCCTTGTGGATGATAAAGAGAAGTTAATGTTATAAGAGTTAATCCTCTCTTAAGAGGGGCAGAGTTGTAAACTGTAATTTGACCCCTGTCAGATCCATTTGTATGTCAGGGAGTTCACTTCCTGCAAGATTATGTAATGCCCTTTTGAAAACCCACAAGTGGTGTTCTCATATGCCACAAATTTTTATATCATTCTTTCTGGGCAACTTTTACTAATTTTAAAATATTCCCTAAAATTCTACTGTGTTTGGAGAAGAGATGAGAGGTCTAATGACCCAAAGTTTTAGACTTAAATTATGAAGCTTTTCATCAACTGGTGCTTACATTTACCAAGGATTTTTGGAGAACACAAAGAGTAGTCTGTTAGAGCAAGTTTAATACATAGAAATAAAGATCAATTTATTAATGTATTTTATGTACAAATAAGCCTTGTGTATGTGCTGGGAACAAAGATCTTGGATATGGAACATTTTTCATTGTGTCTGTTGTCTTATATTGCACAATTAACATTTTAGCAAATGAGATTCGGATTAGACCTTGAGCTCTGCAATTTTCCACTGAGTGTCACTGGACAAGAAGCAGAACCTGAGACACAGTTTTCTCATTTGTAAAATGAAGAATGATAATAGCTACTTCTTCAGGTTGTTAGAAGGATTACTTAAGCTAATGAATATAAAGTAATTAGCACTATGCCAACCATGAAGTAACCTAAACATTCAATAAATATTGTCAGAGTAAATAGTAACAATCATTATCATTATCATCTATTTTTTATAAATCCCACTAACCTATAAACGTTCCTTTATATTCCACTGTTCTCTTACTATTGCTGCTTATATAGTCCCATAATATTATACAGTTGTAAACACAGCAGATATAGACTTTTGGATTTTATTTATTATGCTGTTTTATACCCTCCATAAATTGTTGATGAAACAATTTTCCTCCAACTTCCTACTTGTTGCATAGGCAGAATAATTCCAATTATTTGCAGTAAAAAGTTCTGTCATAAACATTCTTGTACATAAACAATTTTATACCTTACGAAATTATTTCCTAAAGGTAAATTGCTAGGAGTAGAATTTATGTCTTTAAATTACATAGTGCTTGAGTACTTTTCCATCGGTCAGATGACTAATATTGCTAAAATCCTCCCTCAATTATGTGTGTTTTAATTTACATTTGTCTCTAAATATTGGCTTTGTTCATTTTCCATGAATTTGTTCTTTTTAATTCTCATAACATTTATGTTACTGTTCTTATTATAAATGTGAGATCATAATTGACTATAATCATGAGATCATAATTTTCTTTGTATAAATATTTATGTACATATATTATTTATCCATACATTTGTACACATGTAAACTTTTTAACACAATAATATCAGTGGTTTTTCCAAGTCTATTTTCTCAGTAACATTTCACTATGAAAATTTTCAGTTTTATGTAATTCCATGAATACATCTCTTCTCCATGACTTCTTAATAATTTCAAAGTTTAAATGATAATTACTTTTACCATATGAATCCAATTAAACTTCAGTTTTATTCTCTCTTTGTTCTTCTATGTTTATGTTGCATCTGCTAACGTGACTATGTAAGTTTTCATCGAACTTGTTTTGGTCATGAAAATGGTTTGTATGTGCACTATCCAATGCAGTATTCATAAAACAAACATGTCCATCAAGCATCTGAAATGAAACCAAATAGCATTGTGTTGCAACCTTTGATCTTATCAGGAATATTTACAGTATACAAAAAAGTATGTGATTTGTACTTTCCTGATACCAATGACATATTTATTTCCCCTTATGTGTTATTTCCCCTTATGTGTTAGAAAAAAAAAATTATATAGTGCTAGTTACATTTACACCTAAAATTATATATCTTAAGTATATATTGACTGATAAAATTCTAGTTTTTATTTCATTCCTCTGTCACTTATTGGAACATTCAATATGCATTTCATTGACCAATATGAGTGCTTTCCTTTATTTATAAAATAAATGCTAGTTTATAATTATGAAAATGTCTTCATATTTTCAAATATGTCTTCATATGTCTTGTATATTGTGTGTATATATGTATATATATGTACATATAATATATGTAATACGTATGTTACCAGTATAGATTTATTTCTAAAGAAAAAGTGGATAGGGAGACCTCTTAACAATGCAGATAAATGCAAAGACTTCATAAAAAGAAAGGATTGCTCTGAAGTGTGTGTCATGCATAAAATCTAGCATGAGAGAGTCCCCAGTCCTATATATTAATATTGCAAGCATATAGAAAAGAAAAATATTTCAATAGGAGTATAGTATGCATATTCAGTCCTTTATAAAGGGAGATGAAACCTGTGACTGACCCTACTAGTTATAATGAACCAATAAATCAGACATAGCAAGATAAATACTGAATAAAGAAGGAAATCCCATCTTTACAAGTAAAGCTCCCCTATTCTACACTTGCCTTTGACCAAGAGGGCCTCAAACTTTCCCTCAGTTTGACTAAACTTTAGACAAGCTTCATTTTAAACCTAGGAGTCTGATCTCATTTTTCTCTTTTGCAGCGTTTACTTTAGAAAATTTATCACTGTAAATTCTTTCTCTGCCACTTTGAAATGTTAATCTATTAAAATTCTGGTTCTATCTCATTGTATTTTTGAGTTGCATTTCTCTGATAATTAGTGATGTTGAACATATTTTCATGTGCTTTTTGGTCATCTGTATATCTTCTTTGGAGAAATGTCTATTTAGAGCTTCTGCTCATTTTTTTTTGATTGGGTTGTTTGGGATTTTTTTTGTTTTTTTAGTGTTTTTTTGTTGTTGTTATGAATACTGCACTGTATTAACTGCTAGTATATTTTGGCGATTATCAAAATGTTAATCAATACTACAATGAACTGTCACCTCATACTCATCAGCATGGCCATGATAAAAAAATATTCAAAAAATAAATGCTGGAAAAGGTGTGGAGAAACGTGAACCCTTGTACACTGTTGGTGGAAATGTAAACTGAAACAGCCACTATGGGGAATAGTATGGAGGTTCCTTAAAAAAACTAAAACTAGAACTATCATATGATCCTACAATCCCAATCCTGGGCATATACCTGAAGAAAATCATAATTTGAAAAGATGCATGTACCCCAATTTTCACTGCAGTATTATTTACAATAGCCATGATATGGAGTAAATTTAAATGTCCATGGACAGAGGAGTAGATAAAGAAGAGGTAGGACATAAATACAATGGAATATTGCTCAGTCATAAAAAATGAAATAATGTCATTTATAGCAACATAGATGGACCTTGAGATTGTCGTTCTGAGTGAAGTCAAAGATGAATAGCATATGATATTGCTTATATGTGAAACCTAAAAAATATTGTACAGATGAACTTATTTACAAAACAGAAACAGAGTCAAAGATGTAAAAAACAACCTAATGGTTACCAAAGGGGAAAAGGGGGGATATTGGGAGACTGGGATAGACATATACACACTACCATACACAAAGTTAGGAAACTAGCAAGGACCTACAGTATAGCACAGGGAACTCTACTAAATACCCAGTATGACCTATATGGCAAAGAGAATCTTAGAAAAAGTGGATATATGCATATGTGTAACTGATTCACTTTGTTATACAGTAGAAACTAACACAACATTTTAAATCAAGTATGTGCATGCATGCTGAGTTTTATAGTCGTGTCCAACTCTTTGTGATCGCATAGACAATAGCCCACCAGGCTCCTTTGTCCATGGGATTCTCCACGCAAGAATATTGGAGTGGGTTGCCATTTCCTACTCCAGGGGATCTTCCCCACCCAGGATCAAACCAGTGCCTCTTGAGTCTTCTGCATTGGCAGGAGGATTCTTTAACACTGTGTCACCTGGAAAACCCCTTATATGAACTATACTCCAATAAAATTTTTTTTATTTTAAAAGCTGTTGCCAGACTTATAACCCAAGAAAGTAATTTTCAAGGACTTGGGGGCCATCCTTTTCCAGGAAGATAGCTCCCCCATCTTTCAGTTTCTGTGGAAGAGTAGGAGCCTAACTTCTAACTTCAATGGACACCTTGCTCCAAGTAGTAAAGCTATTTCATGTCATGAAGGTATGAAAATGGTAGCTCCTCCTTTGGGTAAGGACAATTAGCAAACGCAAGTGGACTGTGATTTCCCCACCCTCATTCTCTACCCACATATCTTAAAAACCATCTAGCCCTTTGTTTTAGCGAGTTAAGCTCAGGCTGAGTTCTGATCTTTCTCCCTTATTGCCTTGAATAAAGTCTTCCTTGTCTGTTATTACAGTCTGAAAGTTTGTGTTCTCACACTACCTAAATTCACATGTTGAAATCTCAGCTCTAGTGTGAAGATATTTGCTGGTAGAGAAGCCTTTGAGAGGTGATTAGGTCATGAGGATGAAGCCCTCATGAATGAGGTTAGTGCCTTTTTAAAACATACACTAGAAACCTCTCTCATCTCTTCAGTACAGTGAGGATCCAGCAGGAAGATGCCATCTGTCAACCAGGAAGTGAGGCCTCACTAGAAACTGACTCTGCTAGCACATTGATATTGGGCTTCCTAACCTCTCTGTGAGAAATAAATTTCTCTTATTTGTTAAGCCACTTAGCCTATGGTAGTTTATTTTCAGAGACAAAATGAACTAAGACACCTGTTTTACTTATGCAGTAAAATTTTTGCTTTGAAACTTCTAATCTGTTTTCAGTATGTAAGACAAAGTCTGTACAAGACCATAAGGCCCTGTGTAATCCCTGTGTCCAAATTTATAAACTTTCGACCTAAATCATTTTCTCCTCCACTATACATGCTATTCTGTATGGAGGAACCTGGGAGTCACCCTTGAAAATGTATTTCACTGAAGTCCCAATATCCAATTATTCATCAAATCCTGTCACTTTGACTTTCTGATACACTCAAAGTCCTACTGTTTCTTTCTGTTTACTGTTGTCCTTGATTACAAGCTTTTTTATTCCTTGCTGGAATGACTAGATAGCCTTCTAATACTCTCTTTGACTGTTAGTTACAAGTACTGCTCTGTACTCTCCACTGTTAATAGGGTATAGGGCAAGTAGGGATGAACTGCAAATAGATAACTGGGTATGTCACACTTGTGTGTCAACCCCTTTTGTAGTCTCCCCTTGGTATTCTGATAATTCTTAAATTTTAAAAAATGACCTATGTTTGAACTGCAAATAGATAACTGGGTATGTCACACTTGTGTGTAAACCCCTTTTGTACTCTCCCCTTGGTATTCTGATAATTCTTAAATTTTAAAAAATGACCTATGTTGTCACGTTGTACAATCTGACCTCTGATTAATCTCCTCTCCTGCTATTTGTTCTTTTTGGTTCTATCTCCAGCTCATCTCAAGCCATTTGTTGTTACTGGAACTTTATCCAGTTGCCTGACACTCATCTTGATGGGGTTGGGTGTTTAAATGATAACATGATTATGTGAAACACCTTCACATAGGTGAAGGTGGGATGCTTCACCTCTGGTTTTCTTTGTTCTCCATTCTAGGCTGGAAAAACTTCATTTCTCATATTCTTTGTAACTGATGTAATCACACTGGTAGTTGCTATGGCAGCCTTTATTTATCTCCTGGAAGCTACTTCAGGTAGAGCAAGACAACCATTTGATACCATTACAATTGTCCTTTCTGTTTAACCTCATTATGCAACTGTATGATTACCTCCCCAGGGCTTTGACTTAAAAATGGCTGGCAGGCTCTTCTCATTTTATTTCTGTCATCCTAGGAGAATCATTTCATGGTTTCTAAGCATAATATTGGGGTTTCCCAGGTAGCGCAGAACTAAAGAATCTGCCTCCCAATGCAGGAGATGTAAGAGACAAGGGTTAAGTCCCTGAGTCAGGAAGATCACTTGGAGGAGGAAACGGCAATCCACTCCAGTGTTCTTGCCTAAAAAATTTTATGGACAGAGGAGCCTGGTGGGCTACAGTTGAGCTACAATCCCTGGGGTCTCAAAGAGTTGGAGAAGACTGAACATGCGTGTGTGTGTGCACGCACACACACACTCACTCACTCTCTCTCCCCCCTGGTTAGTAAGTTTAATTGAGAGTAACAATCTCTATACTATTGTTTTGCCAGCATAATATCCATGATGGATATTAATGGATTGTTTATATTAGCTATCAATGCCTTTTCTGATTCAACAAACCTGAGAAAGAGAAGAAATCACAAGCTTAAAAGGAAGAGTTGAAGGCATGTTCAGTGGAAAAGAAATAATCATAAAGAAAATTTTATCCTGCCACATGCTTATACTAAATAATAGACAAAGTATGTGTGATCTTATATCATTTTATTACTAGAAAGAAAATATTAATATATATGCAATAATTAAAGAAAAATTCTGTCCACTGGATTTAATAGGTCTCTAACAATGAGCACTCTCATTAGGAAATCATAAAACCTAGAAAGGAGTGGGAAGTAAGCCTTAAGCTTTGACCTGTCTTTCTGTTTTTCTAACAGAGAGCTATATTTTTGTTTTATCAAATCATCACTTTGTTTTTTTACAAAATCACTCTAATGGGCCTCTTTGTTATTCAAAGATAAATTGAAGATTCTATTACTGAAAGCAGAGCTTTGAGACAATAGACTTAAATTGCTCTGCATAATAGTTTCCTTCATTGTAGAAAGATTTTTATCTTTGTAATTTATGTATCCTTTATCAGAAGTTATCCATAGGAAAGCTGAAGTAGCTACTGGACAATGGCAAAAATTGAAAATAGAGTTGTCTCATGGCAGTTGAGAGTAGATAGAGGAACACATTTGTGTGAAATTCAACCCTTGTTGGTATTCTGAACTGAATGCCTCAGGCTTTGCAAATTGGGCCAATGAGAAAGAAACATATTCTAAAAGGTTATCCTATTTGTAGCGGCAGAAGTTATGAGCAGAAGGTGATCAAATTAAAAGAGTGGCTTGTCCCTGGTGCCTCAGTCAGTAAAGAATCCGCCTGCAATGCGGTAGACCTGGGTTCAATTCCTGGGTTGGAAAGATCCCCTGGAGGAGAGCATTGGCAACTCACTCTGGTATTCTTTCTAGGAGAATCCCCATGGACAGAGGAACCTGGAGGGATGCAGTCCATGGGGTTGCAAAGAGTCGGACATGACTGAGCGAGTAAGCACAACCACAAGGGATTGTTTAAAAAAAAAAAAATCAACTGAAGAAGTTTTAAACATTTTATGGGCTTTTTTCAATTGTGCATAAGCCCAACAAGGAGATAGAAAGATGCTCTGAAGAGCTGTACAAAAGGAAAGACTTATAGGCAGAGGGGGTGAGACAAAGGAGTTACTAGTAAAGAGTAAATTGTTTCAGGCAAAGTCACCTTTTCTGAGGGGACTATCAGGCCAGTTACCTCACTAGTGCTGACCAAGTAATTCCAGATTGGTTTAAGATTCTACTCCTGAAGAGATTGAGAATGTAAATTAGGTATTAAGTCTTGGTTTGGTGATGTGGGCTTAGCATAACTGACTCCATTGGGAAACTGTTGCCTCTTTTCTAAACAAGATAGAACTATTTTCACCCTGAGGAGAATAGACATTCCAATTTTCATCCTAGAGGAAAAGATCCATGTTGGTGTTATGGACTATCCCCTCCCAACATCATGCTGAAGTCCTAATCCCCAACATAAGGATATTTGGAGAGATAATTTGGTTTAGATGAGATCATAAAGGTGGGATCCTCATTATGGGATTAGTGTTGTTCCCAAAAAGACACCAAAGAGCTTGCTTTGTCTCTCCTCACCTAGTGAGGACAAGTGAGGAAGCGGCAGTCTATATGCCAGGGCACAGCACTAACCAGAAACTAACCATGCTGATGTCTTGATTTTGGACTTCTAGCCTGCATAACTGTAAGAAAGCAAACGTCTGTTGTTGGAGCAACTCAGTCTTTTGTCTCTGTTACGGCGGCCTGGAGGGGACTGGCAAGTTGAGTATGGAGTTTGAATTAGGGGACTTGACTCTATAAAGAGGAAAGATAATGAAACACCCCACTAATCAGAGGAGCAAGGATAACTCTTCCAGGGATCAGATACTAGAGTATTAGAGAGACACAGAAGTACAAAGGAAAGAAACTTCATCAAAGGGGTCTAAATATCCTAGAGAGTGCATGTGTGTGTGTGTGTGTGTGTGTGTGTGTGTGTGTGTGGTATTTGTGATTAATTTATGTTTTATACAGGCCTCTGTAAGTCTCATTAAGTGGGGCCAATTTTACAGATGTTGTGAGGGAAGTAGATGCTGTGTTCATTTTTAAACTGTAAAAAATCTGCAACCTGGAAAGTCAGGAAAGGTAAGACCTGAAGCTATCTGCAAAGGGGTTTGGTAGCTACCTGATACAAGATAGCTGACTGGGGTAGAATGCAAATCTCAGGTCAGTTCATGTTGCATGTAATCATTCATCATGAACTTATTGATAAACATGAGGTAAAAATGGACTATGTTTCCTGTTGACAAGTGAAATGAGATAAGAAAGGTGATATCTGAAAGCTGAAGCTCAGAATTTCTGAAACAGCTGACAATGGTCTTATTATTTCAGATCTATCAGGCATCCTATCCATGAAGAGTGAGTATCAAGTTGTCTTTGGCTTTTTGCTCCTTGACTCAGACAATGAGCATGAATGTCCCAGTCTAATTTTCCCTGATTTGATCTTTAACATTGCCTTCTCCAGGGGATCTTCCTGACCCAGGGATCAAATCTGAGTCTCTTGCACTGCAGGCAGATTCTTTACCATCTGAGCCACCAGGGAAGCCCTATAACATTGCCACTGAAGTATAATTTTAAAAATAGTGGGTGTAAGCATTTATGTCCCCGGGTTTAAGCATTTTATTTCTTAGTCAAATTAATTGTTAAACGTAGATAATTATGGAGTAAAAAGCTCGTGGACTTCAAAAGATTATTTCCAGCTGTAACAAGTGGCTAGCCAGCAAAGAGTGCCTGACACTATATTAATACAAATACACTAATAGTGCAATTTCATTAATACACAGAACATAATAAACATAGAGTAAACAGAGAATAAATAAATTGAAAATATGAAATATTGCATTATTCAAGAAAACGGCAATACTGTATGAAGAACTTTGTGGAACAACATTAAATTTTCAAGGGAATGTTTATTTAATTCTTGCACTGATTCCAAAATAACAACAAACAAACAGGCAGCTATATGAAGCTATAAAGTATACTTCCTCCTCCAAATACTTTTATTTGGCCAATGGAAACTTTGGAGTAAGATTCTTGTTCTATTCTACTTCTGACAATTCATTTCTCTTTTAATGGTGAGAATACACAGAATTTGTTAAACCTGCTAGACTGATTCCACATCTTTACTCTGAGGCCATGTCTAGAAGAACTATTGCTAATGTAACTCAAGCAGCAGAAAACATATTTAGTCAAGAAATTCACATAATACATTAATTTAGACATAGCCATAAAAGAGATCCCAAGCCTGATATCCCAATATGGATCAATATCATTATCATATTTCTAATAAAAATTTCTCACTGAGGTTATATTATCCGTAAGAATTTAAATAAATTGACATCACAAGTAATGATAAATTCAAAAAAGAGAATTTAGATTGCATGCAAAAGAACCTTCATTTATTTATTTGCACTTTAAATAACCAATAATACAGCTGACATTATATATTTATTTTTCAATGATAAAAGGATATTTAACTAGGTCACATTACTTATACTTATTGAAGCATTTTGATGAAAGAAAAAGAAAACATGTTAATTTAAAACTGGCAAATCTAATTCTGTCTCTCATTAAGAAAGGAAAAAATATAACTTTCACAACATATTGAGATTTCTGTATAATCTCCTAAGTTAATATCATACTGAACAAAAAAATAAAATTTTAAAATACTAAATTTTTAAAAAATGTTTTAAAACCTACAAAGCAATGTGATAAAAACAGAAATAAATTGACTTAGGTTCATCAAAGTGTTTCAAGATTCTGATTTAAGTGAAGAAAATTTGATATAATGCAATTAAGTTAAAATTTAAGGAATTAAATAAAGCCACTCAATATGATCAGTGTGAAAGGAATTCAGTTTGGTATCATTAATGCCTTACATGTAATAGATGAAGTGCATTGCAATTTCTCTTTGTAATAAAACCCAAATTTTATTATGAAAATGTTAACTTCACTTTACACATGAATACAATAAAGGTAACAAAAGTGTTCTGTGCAAAGGGTATATACATTACAAGAGACAATGTAAGAATTGCAATATAGATTAATCCTCAAATCTCATCTTCTCTCATACACCATACTGTGTTCAACACTGGGCATTTAAAAATATTGTTTGCTTATTCTATGTCCGTTTAATTATGCCCTAATTCTTTTAAGATCAATAACTTCTTGACAATACAGACTACATTTTGTGCTCTTTTCTTCATATCTAGCAAGATTCTGGGGCTGAGAATACAAATAACTCAACAAATAATGTGCTAAAAAATGTTGTAGAGAAAATATAGCTTAAGGAAACCATTGAAAGCAATAGAAAATTTTATATGAAAAATATAAAACAGCTTTGATGAAACACAATATGCAAGTAAATGTGCTCATGAAATTTTTGCATTTGTAAAGAATAGTACATTGACAAAAAACGTTCTGAAGAAAATGAATGAGATTGTTCTAATAGCAACTATGAGCTCTTATATAAAATTTATAAAGATATCTGACTTCTTTTTCTTTTTTCTATCATAAGTATACTGTCCAATGTTATTGTTATATGACCAGATGTGAGTAAAGGGTAGCAAAATTTCACCACTCATTTCAGTCTGAACTAAATTGATGCACACAAAAGAATGAAGAAGAAAAGTCTGAAAGCCAGAAGAACTGTAGAAAGGACAATGCTTGGAGAAAAAAAAAATAACAGGCATTTTGGCAAACTTTACAGTAAGCCTGAGAGTGACCCAATTATTAAATAGTAAATCACACAGAATGGGAGAAAATATTTGCAGGTTCCATATCTGATAGGTTATTAATATATACTTATAGAAATAACTCCTAAAACTGAACAATAAAAGACCAATTAAAAATGGGAAAAATACCATACACAGAAATAAACTCAAAATGGGTTAAAGATTTAAATGTAAGATCAGAAAATATAAAATTCTTAGAGGAAAATATAGGCAGTACACTCTTTGGTATACATCACAGCAAGAGCCTCTTTGACCAACCTCCTAGAGTAATGGAAATAAAAACAAAAGTAAACAAATGGGACTTAATTAAACGTAAAAGCTTTTGCACAGCAAAGGAAACAATAAACAAGATTAAAAGACAACCCTCAGAATGGGAGAAAATAATTGCAAATGAAACAACTGACAAGAGATCAATCTCCAAAATATACAGGTAGCTCATGCAGCTCAACACCAGAGAAACAACTCAATCAAAAAATGGGTAGAAGACCTAAACAGACATTTCTCCAAAGATGATATACAGATGGCCAACCAACATGAAAAGATGTTCTAAATCACTCATTATTAGAGAAATGCAAATAAACACTACAATGAGGTATCACCTCACACCAGTCACAATGGCCATCATTAAAAATCTACAAACAATACATGCT
The DNA here is from genome assembly GCF_054371585.1 of Giraffa tippelskirchi. NCBI lineage: Eukaryota > Metazoa > Chordata > Mammalia > Artiodactyla > Giraffidae > Giraffa > Giraffa tippelskirchi. The sequence continues at coordinate 126,048,142 of NC_137286.1, forward strand.
GGAGAGGATGTGGAGAAAAGGAACCCTCTTGCTCTGTTGCTGGGAATGTAAATTGATATAGCCACTATGGAGAACAGCATGGAGATTCATTTAAAAACTAGGAACAGAATTACCATGTGATCCAACAATGCCTCTACTGGACAGATACTGTGAGAAAACCATAACTGAAATAGATGCATGTGCCCCAATGTTTGCTGCAGCACTTTTTTCAATAACTAAGACATGGGAGCAACCTAGATGTCCATTGACAGATGTATGGATACAGAGATTGTGGTGCATATAGACAACGGAATATTACCCAGCTATAAAAAAGAACACATTCAAGTCAGTCTTGATGAGATGAACCTAGAGCCTATTATACAGAGTGAAGTAAATCAGAAAGATAAAGACAAATATCGTACATTAACACATGTGTATGGAATCTAGAAAAATGGTACTGATGAAACTGAGAGGGTAACACACAGGAAGGCTAAGGGTCTCCACATGGAGGCAAGTGTCAGATGTTTTTTTATCTCTCTCTTAAGCGGCAGGAGGAAACAAACAACAAGTGTCCGATTCTTTTCCGTTTTCTATATAAAATTAAAAGGAGGTTTCTCTTAAAATTCTGTGTTGCCATGGCGACACCTGGTTCTACCAGAACTTAACTTTTTTTCAAGCCTTGAGCTAACCAATGCACTTTTCTTATGGAAATGTCTTTCTTAAGCTCTGTTAATGAACTATGTATTTACCCTAGAGTCTGTCTTCAAGTTGGTTCTGCCTAAGACTCAGAACTGACTTGACAAACTAGTATGTTTTACTCATACAATTGTTCTCCTAATCTATGTTAATGAAACCATATATTTGCTTGGAAACCTGCCTTTCTTCAAGATTCATGTCAATCGTTTTATGGCCCAGGATGACTCACCTTGTGCCAATGTTATCTCAAAATGCATGTTGTGGGTGAGGGACATGGTGGCACTCTGAGTGGCACTCTGAGTTTTGAGACATTTCCTTTCTCTAATTAGCAACCTGCTAGTAGCTATTTAATATCCGGCTAAAGACTAGCAGGGGGGCACTCTTTTTGCCTGCTTCTGATGTCTATGTCAGAAGCTTTCTCTATCTCTTTTATACTTTAATAAAACTTTATTACACAAAAGCTCTGAGCAATCAAGCCTCGTCACTGGTCCCAGATTGAATTCCTTTCCTCCAGAGGCCAAGAATTCCAGCGTTTTTCATGGCTCAGCAACAACATTTTGAACCTATTTGCAGGGCAGTAATGGAGACAAAGACATAGAGAACAGAATTGTGGACACAGTGGGCAAAGAGGAGAGTTGGATAAATTGAGAGAATAGTATGGAAACATATACATTACCACATGTAAAATAGATAGTAAGTGGGAATTTGCTGTGTAACACAGGGAGCTCAACACAGTGCTCTATGACAACCTAGTGGGGTGGGAGATGTCCCCTCAAGAGAGAGGGGACATATGTATACTTGTGGCTGAATCATGTTGATGTATGGCAGAAACCAGCACAATATTATAAAGCAATCATCCTCCAATTAAAAAAAGGGGGGGGACTTGAATAAAATACAAATGGTCAGTAAGCATATGAAAAGCAGACCACTATCACTAATCATTAGGGAAATGCAAATAAAACCACAGTGAGCTATCATTTTACCACCATTAGAATGGCTATTATTAAAATATCAGAAAAAAAGTATTGGTGATGATGTGCAGAAATTAGAACCCTTTTACATTGCTGGTGGGAATGTAAATGTTAAGGTACTATGCAAATCAAAATGGTTGTTCCTCCAAAAAACTAAACACAGAATTACTATCTGATTCAATAATTTTACTTAAAAGTACAGACTCAAAGAATTGAAAGCAATGATTTAAAAAGATATCTGTACACCAATATTCATAGTAGCACTGTTCTCAAAATGAAAGAAAAATTGTCAATGAATTATGAACGGATAACTAAAATGCAGTATATACATTTATAAAGTGTTATTATTAATATAATAAATTTTGTTTTATATATATAAACCAAGATTTAAACAAAAGCAGTCCTTCATAAATATAGAAATATGTAATTTTCAGTAAGTTACCATTTAAATAAAAGAAACTTTAATTATTTTTATAAGCCAAGTACAAATATTTAACAAATGATAACTATCTTTCCTTCTTCCTTTTTCTACCTTTTATTTTGGCTTTTTGAAATGATATTGCATAATCACATAGAAACATACACATACAATACTCGGGGAGTCTTTCAAAAGCCAATAAATATATTTAATGCAGACATAGCACAAAATTTTATAATAGACTAGTGTGATTTACCCAGAAATAATATTTAAATTTCTTTGCAGCAAGAAAACAAAGATAAATGCATGAATGCTTCAACTTACAGTTCATCTATGAGGAAGGAAAAAGAGAAAGAAAAAAAAAAATACTGCCAAAAGCAAGCAAATAGTAATAATGTAGTGAATCCAAAATATGAGCCAGATTTAGCACTTATATAAGTGTTTCTCCTAAATGAAACTGTGTTTCACTCTTCTGAGTTACTATTTGGGGACAGGAGGAGCTGTGTTATTATTTATTTGCAATATAATTGACAAAAATAAACACACACATTTAAAGCATATGCTGGGCTGGAAGAAACACAAGCTGGAATCAAGATTGCTGGGAGAAATATCAATAACCTCAGATATGCAGATGACACCACCCTTATGGCAGAAAGTGAAGAAGAACTAAAGAGCCTCTTGATGAAAGTGAAAGAGGAGAGTGAAAAAGTTGGCTTAAAGCTCAACGTTCAGAAAACTAAGATCATGGCATCTGGTCCCATCACTTCATGGGAAATAGATGGGGAAACAGTGGAAACAGTGTCAGACTTTATTTTTTTGGGCTCCAAGATCACTGCTGATGGTGATTGCAGCCATGAAATTAAAAGACGCTTACTCCTTGGAAGGAAGGTTATGGCCAACCTAGATAGCATATTTAAAAGCAGAGACATTATTTTGCCAACAAAAGTCCATCTAGTCAAGGCTATGGTTTTTCCAGTGGTCATGTATGGATGTGAGAGTTGGACGATGAAGAAAGCTGAGTGCCGCAGAATTGATGGTTTTGAACTGTGGTGTTAGAGAAGACTCTTGAGAGTCCCTTGGACTGTAAGGAGATCCAATCAATCCATCCTAAAGGAGATCAATCCTGGGTGTTCATTGGAAGGACTGATGTTGAAGCTGAAACTCCAATACTTTGGCCACCTCATGCGAAGTGCTGACTCATTCGAAAAGACCCTAATGCTGGGTAGGATTGGGGGCAGGAGGAGAAGGGGACGACAGAGGATGAGATGGTTGGATGGCATCACCGACTCGATGGACATGGGTTTGGGTAGACTCCAGGAGTTGGTGATGGACAGAGAGGCCTGGAGTGCTGCAATTCATGGGGTCGCAAAGAGTCAGTCACGACTGAGCGACTGAACTGAACTGAAAACATCTCTGGCATGAGGATGATTTTGAGCTGAAAATAATCAAGGCCTAAAAGACTTGAGAGGAGACTTTGAATTCCCGTTTAGGTGCCAGAACTCTTAGATGAAGAGTTACCAGAGTTGAGCTATCTCCTGAGGTATCTGCAAAGACTATGGGCTAGAGGTGGTGGGGTAAACTGGGTAGAGCCTAGAGCTCAGAGTTCACTCTGCATCCCATTCTCTCTGTGTGACCCAGCAAACATGTATTACCAAACATTTGCTTTTCCATCAATGGGAACTGCCTTCCTCCCTTTTGAAGTCCCAAATCTCTACCCTCATATAAACATAGTAGTAAAGGATTTATTCTGATGGATTTAAGGTTAAATCTCATTGTGTTTTTAATCTGCATTTCTCTTATAATTAGTAATGTTAAGTATCTTTTCATATGCTTGCTGGGCAGCCTGCTCAGATTTTGATTGAGGTTTGCTGCAGCTGTAGACTGCTTTGGGGAGAATTGATATCTTAATAACATAGAACCTTCAGACTCATGAACAGAATTATATTTATTTAGGCTATATTTAATTTCTCTCAGCAATGTTTTATACTTTCAAATGTATACATTTAGCACATCTTTCATCATATTTACATCCAAAGTACATCATGTATTTGTTCTTGTTGTAAACGGTATTCTTTTTAATTTCAGTTTTGGATTGTTCGTTAGTACTGAGAAATGGCGTGTGCTTGAGTGCATGTTAAATCGCTTCATTCATGTCTGACTCTTTGAGCCTCTGTGGACTGTAGCCCACTAGGCTCCTCTGTCCATGGATTTCTTCAGGTAAGAATACTGGAGTGGGTTGCCATGCCCTCTTCCGGGGGGTCTTCCTGACCTAGGGATCAAACCTGTGTCTCTTATATCTCCTGCATTGGCAGATGGGTTCTTTATAACTAGAGCCACCTGGGGAGCCTGAGAAGTGGAGTATTTCCTGCTAAATCAAGAAACAAAGATGTCACAGTCATCAGCAATTCCAGCCCTCCAGAGCAACCAGGAAGGAGAGCAATACCTGTGATCTGGCAGCCATCAGACTGCAGCTACTCCCTAGAGGGAGTGCTGAGGAAAAACAGGATACTCACTCCAGATAGCTGAGATGCGTATGAAAAGAATTATTTCAGTGAGTCTGAGACTCTTGCATCCTCCCATAGAAAAGTGCTAAATTCCTTAACTTAAGATATGTGGCTTTCTTTAATTCACAAAATTACTTTGAATGTTCAGATTACCCGCCTTTGTTGCAAACTTCTATAAAACCTGACTCCCTCATCTCCCACCTCTTCTACGCAGTTCTCTCAAGTGTGTTTTAATTTAAATCTATGTTTATCTGGACTAATAGTAATTTGTTGTTCTCAATCTATTTCTATGCTATTTGGTATTAGGGTAACATAAGCCTAATAAAATTAATTGAGAAATACTCTTCTGCAAATTTTTAGAAGACTTTGTGTGGAATTAGCATTATTATGCTTTCCCTAACATTTAAAAAATTTTTAAATGGTAAAATTTTAAATACCATGATTTTCACTATGATTATTTACTATGTTTTTTAGATTGTAGAATATGTTGGGATGTCATATCTTTCATTTCTCAGAGTAGTAATTTGTGTCTTCATACTTTTTCTTGATAGCTTAGCTTTTTAGTGATCTCAAAAAAATGAGTTTTTGTCTTGTTTTTCTTTTTCCAAGTTCTCTTTCATTGATTTCTCCTCTGATTTTTATTATTTTCATTCTGTTTACTTTAGGTTACATTTGCACTTTATTTTTGAGTTTTCTAAGGTATAGATGATGTTATTGATATGAGACGTTGCATCCTTATGTGCACGTTTACTATCCATGTTGTCCTATAAATTTCTCTTAACACATGCTTTAACAACAGCCCCAAAGTTTAACATATTGTGTTATTTTTCATTCAGTTGAAAGTGTTTTCTAAATTGAGAACTGAATTACTATCATTTGTGTATATTTAGTAGAAATATCTGGAGAAGGCAATGGGACCCCATTCCGGTACTCTTGCCTGAAAATCCCGTGGACGGAGGAGCCTAGTAGGCTGCAGTCCATGGGGTCGTGAAGAGTTGGAAACGACTGAGTGACTTCACTTTCACTTTTCCCTTTCATGCATTGGAGAAGGAAATGGCAACCCACTCCAGTGTTCTTGCCTGGAGAATCCCAGGGACAGGGGAGCCTGGTGGGCTGCCATCTATGGGGTCGCACAGAGTCAGACACGACTGAAGCGACTTAGCAGCAGCAGCAGCAGTGGAAATATCTCAAACAAAGATATGTCCATTGATTTTTATTTTAATCCCATGTGGTCATAGAATGTATTATGTAGATTATTTAAATGGAATCTTTTAAAAATTACCTAGATTTTTTTCTATGACCCCAAATATATTTATTATATTGACAAATGTTCCATGTACATTCATGAAGAAACAAAACAAAGGTATCTTTCTGCTGTTTTATGGAATGTTGTATAAATGTCAGTTAGGTCAATTTCAGTATTATTCACTATTTTTACTGATTTTGTATTCACTTGTTCTACCAATATTGGAAACAAGGTATAGCAATCCCTTGCTATAAATGTAGAATAGTCTATTTCTTTTTAACAGTTCTATTAATTTTTCTTTCATATATTTTGATTGTTTGTTAATAAATGCATAGCTAAAATTTTAAACTAGCTTTACACATCTTTTCATTGTGAAATCATTTATCCCCTGCTAATATTGTTTGCTCTGATATCTATTTTATCTGATATTGATATAGCCACTCCAGCTTTCTTTTGTTTAGTCAAATTGCATTATAACCTTTCCCATATTTTACTTTAATCTATTTATTTCTTTGTATCTTAAGTGTATATTGAAAGCAGCAGAGAGTGTATTCTTATTTTTTTTTGTTCAGTGTCACAATCTCTCCCTATAACTAGGGGTTTTAGAACAGTTACATTTGACGCTATTGATATGATTAAGTGTATCTGTTTGCTATTGTTTTTCTACTTGTTCCAAATAGTTCTTTTTTCTCTGACTTTTGAATTCAGTATATTTTATGATTTTATTTTTCATTGTTGGTTTATTATTCATACTTCCTTCTCTCATTTGAATAGTGCTTTATATTTTATAGTATCTTTAACTTATCACCCCTCACATACAAATGATACTATGCCAGATGTGTAGCATAAGAACATTTCAACAATTCCATTTCCTTCCTTTCCCATTGTTATGCTATCACTTGTACACATTATACACATATATTAACCCTAAAATTCATTGTTATTTTTAACAGTAATTCATATTTTAAAGAGATTTAAATATATGTATAGCTAACAACTATACATCATTATCAATTTTCTTACTACGTTTTTCTCGGGGAACGTGTTTAAACTCGGTATACTTTTCTGACTGAAGGATTACTTTAACATTTCTTGTAGAACAGGCCTGATAATGACAGATTCTTTCAACTTTTATATTTCTGAAAATGTCATTTTTTTGCTTTCATTATTTAAAGATATATATATGTGTGTGCGTGTGTGTATATATATATATATAATTCTGTGTTGATAAATTTCTTCTTTCAGCACTTTAAATACATTGCTCCGTTATCTGCTCAGATCCACTATCCTGACCAGAAATCTTTCTTTTTTACCTTTGTCCTTCTGTAAGTTATGTGTCTTTTTTTGCCACTTAAAAATTTTTTTCTGTGTCACTGGTTTTACGTCGTTTGACTACTATATGCCTTGACGCAATTTACCTCAAAATTTGTTTTGGGGTTTGTTGAACTTCTTGGATTTGTGGGTTTATAGCTGTCATCAAATTTGGGAAATCTTGACATTATTTCTTCAAATATTATTCCTATTTTCCTCTCCTTTCTCCTTTAAGAATTTTATTTCACTTACGATCTTTACAATTTTATTGATTTTTACATCTTTTTAATTTTTAGAATTTCTCTTGCTAAGTTTTCAATTTCATATTTTCTAACATTTTCTTCTGCAATAACAAGTCTGTCATGCATTCTATTTATCATAGTTGCATCTTAGCCGTTGGCATTAGTATCTCTAGCAGTTAGTGAATTTGTTTTATATCCTTCATGCCTCTACTTAAATTTTTTAATATATGCAATAAAATTGTTAATAACTGTTTGAGTTCTTTCATATGTTAATCCTAACATTTGAGAAAGTTCTCGGTCAATTTTGAATCTTTTTTCATTATGAGTTATATTTTCTTTCCTGTATATGTCTGGTAACTGTGGTTGAAAGTTATACATTTATTTTTTCTGTAATATTCTTGAGTACTATTGTACAGAATAGTAAAGGTACTTGGAAACAGTTTGATCCTTATGGCTTTTTCTTTCTAAAACTTCTTATGCAGATATGAGGAATTTCTCTTCTAGAGCTAATTTATTCCCCAATACAGAGGCAAAATATTTATGAATATTGTAATTATTTATCTGTAATTGATCTCCTTGCAGTCTAAGAGACACTCAAGATTCTTTTCCAGCACCACAGTTTAAAAGCATCAATTCTTTGGTGCTCAGCCTTCTTTATGGTCCATCTCTCACATCCATACATGATTCCTGGAAAAACTATAGCTTTGACTAGATGCACCTTTGTCAGCTCAAGGAGCAAGCATCTTTTAACTTCCTGGCTATTGTTCTTAATATTCTTCTTGGATGGTTCTTCAGTGTAGTTTCGTTGTACAAATGCACGGGTCAATATTCTTCTCAATACTTAATCGGGGTTTTCTCAGAGTTTGGGGCCTCTTCTCCTTGTTGGTCTCTTATTTCCCATAGTCTGTTTTGTGGGCTGTAATTGCCTTGTTTTCCCCCAAATCTCAGTTTCATCTTCTTAACTCAGGGAGACTACCAGTTTCTGCCTTTGTTCCTCATTTTGCACTGTGGCCCAGGAGTCCTTTCAAGTCAGTAAACTGGGCCAACAGTATAGCTGTTTATTTCCATTCTCTGTGGACTCACTGCCCTTCACTGACTAACGTCCATTATCTTGAAAACCATTCTTCTGTGTGTCAGGGTTTTTTTTGTTGTTGTTGTTCTTGGAATCAGGAGGGTAAATCTTGTCACTGTGACTATATTTTAGCCAGATACCCCCAAACGACTTTTATTGTTGAAAGTTTAATTAGTGTGGACATTAGTATCTCTGAAAGAAGCATTCACCAGTGGACAAAAATCTCTCCATCTTGCAATTATGGAGACCAGAATAAGGGCAATGCCTTGGGCTGCTCACAACGGATATCACCAAACCAACAAATCAGTGCCTGAGCCTGCCTCCCACTTAGGCAAAAGAAACCTATGTTGAGGCACCTTGTTGGAAGTACTCTGAGTCATAACGTTAACATTGCCCTTTCCAGTTTGTAAATTTTACATGCCTTATTTCTCAGAACCCAGTGTATGTATCTTTGGCAAGGCATTATCATTACTCTTGCTTTATAATTTGAGTAATTAATGATCACATTAATTTGATTTCCACCAGCTGACAGTAAGTGTCAGATTTAGGATTAAAAGATTAAAAGCCATGACATACATTTTTTTTTTTCCTTTTCATCTTTATCTTATATGTGTATGTGCATGTGTGTGAGAGAGAGAGAGAGAGAATATTTAAGATCTGCTCTATTAGCAAATTTTAAGTATACAATACAGCATTACTAGCTATAGTCAGTGTGCTGTTTTAGATTTTCAGAATTTATTCATCTTATAACAAAGTCTGTACTTTCTAATCACTATATTCCCATGTCCCTCCCCCACACCCCAGAGCCTGGCAATCTTCTTTTTCCTTTCTGCTTCAGTGAAGCTATGCCATTCATTCTTAAAGGGTAAGTCCCATCTCAGATTCTGCAAAACCACTCTGGTATCCTGATTTGGGATATTCTTACAATGAAAAAAAACCTTACTGAACCTATGCATGAACAGCTAAGGACACAATAGTGACTGGCTGAACACCATGAAATATCCAGTCAACTGCAGTTATATCATTATCCTTCCCTGGTTTTAGCATCAGCAGGATCGCTAGGAGCACCAATATGGTACTAACACAGATGCTTCCCTATGTACACATTCATAGAGCCTGGCTGCCTTTTTAAACTTGAAGGACATTTTCACAGTTTACAAACAATCTTCCTTTTAAATTAAACTACCTCACTAACACCTTCCATTCTAAGTTAATGCCTTTGGCATTTTTAGAAGCAGAGTTACAAACCTCTGGGAATATAAATTTAATGGAAATCCTGACAGCTTTCTGTCTTTAACTAAGAGAACGCTGTCAATGTTAGATGGCATTCTCCAGGTAATACTGATGAGGTCAGCTCTGTAAAGCAAACTAATTGCAAGATGTATTTCTGCTGACAAATTATAAACTGTGCTTATATATGCTATATAAATATAATGTAGTTCAAAACACTGGATGGATGCAGAACAATCAGTAAAAGTCATTACTTACACTGAATAAATCAAAAATTGCTGTACCTAGCACTTTTCAGACTACTGATGTGAAATAACACAATATATTGTATCTATCACTGTGATAATATAAGCATCTCTGTTTTTGACTCTTGTAAAGTGCATTTATATCAAAATTAAAAAAAATCCTGAGACTCGAAAATGTTAGCTATAGTGTATAATCTTATCAATTATAATAATTTGTCATTTAATTATAGTAACAGGAGATTGATTGCTTAAATTTCCCAAGTACAAAAATATTCTGATGAGCCCATTTATTTGATAACTTTCTAAAAAATTAAAGTTATTATTTTTTCTTTTTAGTTTGCTTTTTTTTGATAATGTAAATTTGCATGTTTAAATTTTTCATAAACTTTCTGTTTACCTAGTGACAGAGGTAGAAAAACCAAGAAAAGATAAACAGTAAAGCTGATTTACACATTTAAATTCTAAACCCTTACTTACTTGATTAGACAATGCCATGGTATATTGTATTTCTCTACAACTATTCTAAATAGTAGATAGACTTGTTATATTTTAAATGCAGACTAGTTTACTCCCCATAATGCAGACTAGTTTAGTGTCCATAGTTTCAAATGAGATAGAAGAACTGTTGTCTTCCTTCAAGACATGGGAAATGGATTTTTATTATTCAGTCTGTTTCCTCAATCTATTGCAATGACTTTTAAACTTTTTTGACCCAGGATATGAATTACTTTTACCCTAAGTATACATACTTGCATCTAGATGAAACTAGATGAAACTACCGAGCAGCTCATGTATAATGTTAATTTATTGGTTTTCCCAGTCACAAGGAGTTTAATACAGGAGCTTGCTGTGTTGTTTTTTTTTTCTAGTTTATTTTCACAGAATTTATGTTTTATGATCCTTAGGTCACACTTTTAATATATAAATTTGACCTCTATTTCCAGTAATATGGCTGGAAAGTCTATCTCAAACAAACCCTCTCATTAAAGACAACTGAAAATGCAGATCATATATTTAAATTAAAAAGTAATAATCAAAGAGCTAATAAGATAACAAACACCAGTCTAAAGTCAAAGTAAAAATAATACCCCAAATGCTGAGCAGAGAAATTAAACTTGTTTTTTCATGTGAGCATTTCTCTAACCGATGAATCTCAACTTTATATTTGACAGAATTGTGTGCAGGGAACTGGAAGTGGGGAGATAGAAGTGAGATACAAGTCCAGCCAAGCAAGAAGCCTAATAAAATGCTTTCTGCTGCATAAAGTTAGGGGTCAAAGAGTAAATTCACAGAATAAGAGGGATCCAGGAATAAATGACACCACTTAATGGCAGAAAGTGAAGAGGAGCTAAAGAGCCTCTTAATGAGGGTGATAGATAAGAGTGAAAAAGCTGGTTTAAAAGTCAACATTCATAAACTAAGATCATGGCATCTGGTCCCATCACTTCATGGCAAATAGAAGGAGAAAAAAAGAAAAGTGGAAGCAGTGACAGATTTTATTTTCCTGGACTCCAAAATCACTGTGAATAGTGACTGCAGACATGAAATTAGGACGGTTGCTCCTTGGAAGGAAACCTATGACAAACCTAGACAGCATATCAAAAAGCAAAGACATCACTTTACCGATGAAAGTCCATAGAGTCAAATTTATGTTTGTTCCAGTAGTCACATATGGATGTGAAAGTTGGACCATAAAGAGGGCTGAATGCTGAAGAATCGTGATGCTTAAGAGTCCACTGGACTACAAGGAGATCAAATCAGTTAATCTTAAAGGAAATCAACCCTGATTATTCATTGGAAGGATTGATGTTGAAACTTCAACACTTTGGCCACCTGATGTGAAGAGGCAAGTCACTGGAATAGACCCTGATACTGGGAAAGATTGAAGGCAAAAAGAAAAGAGGGTTGGCAGAGGATGAAATGGTTAGATATCATCACCAACTCAATGAGCATGAATCTGAGCAAACTCTGGGAGATAATGAAGGACAGGGAAGCCTGGCATGCTGCAATCTATGGAGTCGCAAGAGTTGGACACGACTTAGCGATTGAACAACAACAAAGTAATAAATCTACACGCTTCCTACTTCCAAAAGTTAAAAGGAATTCACAGTATTGAGCAGTTCAACCAAGGAAAATGCTTAGATGAAAAGATAAACTACCGAGAAACCTTTCATACTATATGTAAAAATGATAGTAATCAAAGTTAATCATGTATTCGATATGCTTAATAGCAGTTAATATATGATTGAGAACCATTGGGTAAATGGCAGATAGATAAGAAATTATCTAGAATGTAGTTCAAAGATATAAGTGTGAAAAAAATCTGGTTCAATGCCAAGAATTCAAGGTTCAATGCATTTTAGAAAATATTCAATTCACTGCATTAACAGATTAAAGAGGAAAAACTATGATTTTCTAATAATTTAATAAAATTGATAAAATGTATTATTTGTTAAAGAAAAATTTGATGATATTTAATGTTCTTCTCAGATTCCCTTTTAAGGAAGTACCTACTGCCCCCCCAAACTGGAAATGCTGTCAGCAGGTCGCCTTTAACTCTAACTCTTCAGTCTGCTTTAATGCAGCAAGCTGCCTCACCCAAGGGAACAGCTTCTCTAGAAAAGTCCATATCCAGTGACTGATCACAGGAGGGGAATACATTTTGGACACTGGGCCTTATGTGAGACATCCTTTGATAGGACATGTCTCTGCAGGAGACTCTCCTGAGTCACCCACGGTTGGGTCACAGTGCAGTTTGATGTTCACTTCTATTCAATCCTGTTTCTGCCAACTCTCCTCCATGCATTGACAATTAAGGATATTCTGAATGCCAAGCTTTTGCCTCAGGAATTGCTTCTAGGAAATAAGTGTGTAACAATAACCTATCTAGTAAAACTATGGTCTAATAAAACCACAACCTCTATATGGTGAATCATGGAAAAAAGTAATCTTCAAAAATTTGGCAAAAAGAAATACTATTGGAAACTGCACTAATGGCCATAATCCTTCCTTCCGAAATTTTTCTGTAATCTTTGCTATTGAGATTTCAGTCCTCCCCACTAAAAAAAAAATGGAATTTATTTCTTTATATCTTGATCTCAAATTTGGCCATGTGACTTGTAACCAACAGAAAAAAACAGAAATGATGGTATGCCAGTTGCAAGCCTACACTTTGCTCATCATTGTAGCTTTTAATCATCTTTGCAATAAAGCATCTAGCCAGTACCATAAGGCAAAGAATAATAAAAAAAAAAATACAGTACATTAGAAAAATAACAAAAATTAGTGTAATTATTTGTAACTGTTTATATGCACACACATGTATATATACATATATATAATGATTTGTATTTTAAAATAATTTTTGCCAAAGAACTGTATATAATTGTTATGTGTGGCATAAAGAAAAATAGACATCGCAGCATCTAGGCAATGAAGTGGCAGAAGGACAACTTAGGATACTTCATCACTGATTTAATATATATTTGTTGTATCTATTTGTATGTGGTAGAATATCAAATAGTCTAAAGAATAACTTTCAAATTCAAAGATGTATCTAAAGAGGTTTCTGGATACGAAAAATATAAAAATTACACCAATAAACACCAGCAATATTTTAAAATCAAGCAGTGTTAATATGTCAGATATTATATTCGGAAAAGCTAATATTTTAGGAGCATAAAATTTGAGATGTATCTTGGTATTTATTTAATAAAGTTTCAAAACAATCCATAAAAATATAAAAATCATTTTTATGATTAAAGATGAATCAACATATGGAAACAAAGAATTCATGAACTGAAGAACCCCAACAATTTATATTCTCTCTAAAATAATGTGTAAATTGAATGTAATCTTAATAAAAATTCAAAGATGTTTACTGAACAATTTGCTAGTTGGCAAAACAATTTTATACAACTACAAAGGGTCAAAAAATTGGTTAAGCATTGCTTAAAAAGAATTGTAAGATGTGAGAAATTGCTCTGTAGGGTATCAAGATATATTACGGGAGTATGATGTTGCTACAGGTATAAACACAGAGACCTGTATAAGAGAATAACAACATTGACACAGCCATGCTTAAAAGGGCAGTAAATATATCATATAAGGGGCAGTACAGCTCAGTGGGGAATGAACATATCAATGGAATCATTACACAGTATTGGTGAAAAAAAAATTGATCACTACTTTCACCCTACATAAAAATAAGTCTAAATATAGAAAAAAATTATAAAAACTTAAGAGTGATATAGAAAAAAACCTTCATTTTGTATACTTGAATTTATCTAATAAAGCACAAGAAATAACAACCACAGAAAATAATTTGCTAAAGTAATTTAAATGAACGACATTAATACTCAAAGGATGGTAAAAAGACAAACCACAGTAGGAAAATAATATCTTAACACTCATCATGGGCAAAGAATTAGTTTCCAATTAGGTAGAAAAACAAGAAACAAAAAAACTGACAAGTCAAAAATACACAGCAAAAAATTTGGCAAAAGAAATGAATATGCACTTCACTAAAAGAGGAAATCCAGACAGCCTATATATACATTGAAAGTGCTAAGCTTCTTTAGAAATCACTGAAATAAAAAACAAATTTATAAAATATCACTACACACTCACTGAGCTAAGTGAAATTTTAGCCTCAGAACTCTAAGGGCTGGTGAAAATGTATAGTAATAGAAAGTCTCATCTAGTTGGTGAGAGCATAAACTAGTAATAATGACTCTAAAAAACCATGTAGTAGGATCAAATCAAAATGAATTTTCACCCAATATAAGTGAAAACATATATTCACACATAAACTTGTATAGTACTGCTCAGAGCAACATTATTTACAATAGCTCAAATGTGCAAACAACCTAAATAGTCATCAACTATTAAATGAATAATGAAAATGTGGTATATCCACACAAATAGTATTTAGCCATAAGAAGAATGAAGTACTGATATATGAATGGATGAATCTTGAAAATATTATGCTCAATAAAAACATGCTGCATAATTCTATTACAAGAAATTTCCAGTATAAATAGAGACAACAGATTAGAAGTCCCCTACAGCTAGGAGTGCGATAAGCTAAAGTGTTTCTCCAGTAGTCATGTACAGATGTGAGAGTTGGACCATAGAGAAAGCTGAGCACCAAAGAATTGATGCTTTTGAACTATGGTGTTGGAAAAGACTCTTGAGAGTCCCTTGGACTGCAAGGAGATCCAACCAGTCAATCCTAAAGGAAATAAACCTGAATACTCAGTGGAAGGCCTGATGCTGATGTTCCAATACTTTGGCCACCTGATGCAAAGAGCTGACTCATTAGAAAAGTCTCTGATTCTGGGAAAGATGGAAGGCAGGAGGAGAAGGGAATGACAGAGGATGAGATTGTTGGATGGCATCACCGACTCAATCAATGGACAGAGCTTGAGCAAACTCTGGGAGATGGTGAAGGACACAAAGAGTCAGACACGACTGAGTGACTGAACAAGAGCAATAAAAATGAGGTTGCTTTGGGGTGATAAATATATTAAAAATTAACTGTGATAAATTAACAGTGATTTGCCCAACATCATACCTATAAAAAGATCCGTGAATGTTACACTACAAATGGTGACTATTATGATGTATGAATTCTCAAAGAAAGGAATTTTAGCATTCCCAAAGACTCGGTAATTCTATACATATATATACACAGTGCATATATACACAGATGCTACAGTCCTTGGTGTCACAGAGTTGGACACAACTGAGCAACTGAGTACATATGTGTTCGATATATATGTTTAACATAAATTCATATTTTATGCATCTCCTCTATATTCATGTAGAGCTATAACAGAATTATCTATAACAGCTGCAAAATTTTAACAGAGGTTTATTAAGAGTGAATGGATTAATATATTTTGATAAATTCATACAAATTAGTCTATACTGCAGCAAACATGATTCCACAAGAAAATATATGGAATCATATTCACTCAAACATATTATTGAGTGAAATGAGGCACAAAAACATATAGTGTACATTCATTTCTATGAAAAAGACTAGCACAACTGAACTATAAATAATAGAGATGCATACACAGGTGGTAAAATCTGTAAGTTAAACACTGATTATCACAAAGTTCAGGAAAAGTAGAGACTGCTTCTTTGGGGTAGAAAAGGACTTTCAAAAGCACCAAGGCATATAAGAGTATTCTAAGATGTTGGTAATGGTCTATGATGACTTTAGGGATTTTAATATTCATAATACCTCTTCTAAGTATTCATATCTACTTTTTCTACTCATAATTAATTAGTATATAATGCAAGGAAACTCAATTTTTTTTACTGTGCAACACAATTCCACAAGTGACCATTAAAACACCTTGAATATTAATTCTCTGCTTACAAATAAAATTTAGCACATAGGTAAATTTGCAAATACTGAATTTTAATAAAATGATAGACAGTATATGTGCATAAATATATAGTATATATAGCTTGATATTGTCCCATTTGTTGATTTTGCCTTTGGTACTATGCTTTTGGTGTGATATCCAAAAAAACCTTGGCAATACTCAAGTCAAGGAACTTTTTCCCTGTATCTTTACCTAGAAATTTTAAAGGATCAGGTCATTTAAGATTTCAAATCAATTTCAAGTTAATTTTTTTGTGGCTTTGTATAAAGTGAAATCTAATTTCATTTACCTGCATATAGTTATTCAGTTTTCTCAACACTATTTGTTGACAAGACTATCACTTTCCCATTGAATGTTGTTCTTGGCTCCTTTGCAAATATTAGTTGACTATCAGCTCAGTTCATTCACTCAGTCATGTCCAACTCTTTGTGACTCCATGGACTACAGCACGCCAGGCTTCCCTGTCCATCACCAACTCCCAGGGCTTGCTCAAACTCATGTCCATCGAGGCAGTGATGCCATCTAACCATCTAATCCTCTAACGCCCCTTCTCCTCCCACCTTCAATTTTTCCCAGCATCAGGGTCTTTTCCAATGAGTGGGCTCTTCACATCAGGTGGCCAAAGTATTGAAGCTTCAGCTTCAGCATCAGTTCTTTCAGTGATTATTCAGGATTGATTTCCTTTAGGACTGACTGGTTGAATCTCCTTGCAGTCCAAGGGAGTCTCAAGAGTTTTCTCCAACACCACAGTTCAAAAGCATCAATTCTCTGGCACTCAGCTTTCTTTATAGTCCAACTCTCACATCCATACATACCTACTAGAAAAACCATAGCTTTGACTACATGGACCTTTGTTGGCAAAGCAATGTCTCTGCTTTTTAATATGCTATCTAGGTTGGTCATAACTTTTCTTCCAAGGAGCAAGAGGCTTTGAATTTCATGGGTGCAGTCACCATCTGCAGTGATTTTGGAGCCCCCAAAAATAGTCTCTCACTGTTTCCATTGTTTCCCCATCTGTTTGCCGTGAAATGATAGGGCCAGATGCCATGATCTTAGTTTTCTGAATGTTGAGTTTTAAATTAACTTTTTCACTATTCTCTTTTACTTTCAACAAGAGGCTCTTTAGTTCTTCTTTGCTTTCCTCCATAAGGGCAGTATCATCTGTGTATCTGAGGTTATTGATATTTCTCCATTAATCTTGATTCCAGTTTGTGCTTCATCCAGCCCAGCATTTCTCATGATGTACTCTGCATATAAGTAAAATAAGCAGGGTGAAAATATACAACCTTGACTTAGTCCTTCCCTATTTGGAACCAGTCTGTTGTTCTATGTCTGGTAGTAACTGTTGCTTCTCAACCTGCATACAAATTTCTCAGGAGGCAGGTCAGGTGGTCTGGTATTTCCATCACTTGAAGAATTTTCCACAGTTTGCTGTGATCCACCTAGTCAAAGGCTTTGGCATATTCAATAAAGCAGAAGTAGATGCTTTTCTGGAACTTTCTTGCTTTTTTGATGATCCAGTGGATGTTGGCAATTTGATTTCTGGTTCCTCTGCATTTTGTAAATCCAGCTTGAACATCTGGAATTTTATGGTTCACATACTGTTGAAGCGTGGCTTGGAGAATTTTGAGCATTACTTTGCTAGTGTATGAGATGAATGCAATTGTGTGGTAGTTTGAACATTCTTTAGCATTGCCTTTCTTTGGGATTGGAATGAAAACTGACCTTTTCCAGTCCTGTGAGCAGTGAAACCGCTGCTGAGTTTTTCAGTTTTGCTGGCATATTGAGTGTAGCACCTTCACAGCATCATCTTTTAGGATTTGAAATAGCTCAACTGGAATTCATCACCTCTACTAACTTTGTTCGTAGTGATGCTTCCTAAGGCCCACTTGAGGATGTCTGTCTCTAGGTGAGTGATCAAACCATTGTAGTTATCTGGGTCATGAAGATTTTTTTTTTTTTTATAGTTCTTCTGTGACACCTCTTCTTAATATCTTCTGCTTCTGTTAGGTCCATACCATTTCTGTTCTTTATTGTGCCCATCTTTGCATGAAATGTTCCCTTGGTATCACTTATTTTCTTGAAGACATCTCTAGTCTTTCCCTTTCTATTGTTTTCCTCTATTTATTTGCATTCATCACTGAGGAAGGCTTTCTTATCTCTCCTTGTTATTCTTTGGAACTCTGAATTCAAATGGGTATATGTTTCCCTTTCTCTTTTGCCTTTTGCTTTCTTCTTTTCTTGGCTCATTGTAAGGCCTCCTCAGAAAACCATTTTCTCTTTTTGCATTTCTTTTTCTTGGGGCTGGTCTTATTACTGCCTCCTATACAATATCACACACATCCATCCATAGTTCTTCAGGCACTCTATCTATCAGATCTAATTCCTGGAATTTATTTGTCACTTCCACTGTATAATTGCAAGGCCTTTGATTTAGGTCATACCTGAAATGGTCTAGTGGTTTTCCCTACTTTCCTCAATTTAAGTCTGAATTTTTCATGATCTGAGCTATAGTCAGCTCCTGGTCTTGTTTTTGCTCACTGTATAGAGCTCATCCATCATTGGCTGCAAAGAATATAATCAATCTGATTTCCGTATTGACCATCTGGTGATGTCCATGTGTAGAGTCTTCACTTGTGTTGTTGGAAGAGGGTGTTTGCTATGATCAGGGCATTCTCTTGGCAAAACTCTATTAGCCTTTGCCCTGCTTCATTTTGTACTCCAAGTCCAAATTTGTCTGTTACTCCACGTATCTCTTGACTTCCTACTTTTGCATTCTGGTTCCCTATAATGAAAAGGACATCTTTTTTGGGTGTTAGTTCTAGAAGGTTTTGTAGGTCTTCATAGAACTGTTCAACTTCGCATCTTTAGCATTTCTGTTTGGTGCATAGACTTGGATTACTGTGATATTGAATGGTTTGCCTTGGAAACAAAGAGAGATCATTCTGTTGTTTTTGAGACTGCACCCAATTACTGCATTTTGGACTCTTTTGTTGACTCTCTAGTTGACTATATGTGGTGGTTTATTTCTGGTCTCTCTATTCTTTTACATTGGACTATGTGTCTCTTTTTATTGCAGTAACATAATCTTTTAATTATTATAGCCTTCTAGCATAGTTTGATATAAGGACATGTTATGACCCCATCTTCATTCTTTTTTCTCAGTGTTGCTTTGCATATTTGAGATCTTTTATGATTCTGTACAAATTTAGGGCTGTTCTTTCTATTTCTGTGAAGATGTTTTATACATATGTACACATAAACAAATATACAATGAAATGTTATCTAGCTATGAGAAAGAAGAAAATCCTGGCATATATGATGACATGGATGGACCTTGAGGGAATTATACTAAATGAGATAAGCCAGGCTGACAAAAAAAAAAAGATATTTTATTATATCATTACATGTGGAATCTAAAAAAGCTGAACTCTCTAGAAACAGAAAGTAGAACAGTTACTGGGGCCTGGGGATGGGGGAATTGGGAAGACGTTGTTTAAAGGTACAAACTTTCAAGTAGTAGATAAATAAGTCCTGAAGGTCTAACACACAGCACACTGGTTATAGTTGAAATTAAAATTTTTATACTCTTCCACATGCTCATCATTTTCAAACAGATAATTATTTCTGTAACAGGGACAAAGTGAATAATTCTTTGTGTAATGAAATATTCAATATTAAATAAATTTGATCCAAATCATTTGACTTAACTTCTAGATATTTTCTTTCCTCATTGTAATCAGAGAGGCATACAAATTGCAAATCAGATATATTTCCTTGTTTACATGATCTCAAATTGAGAAAATAAATATTTTCCTAATGTATATTTAACAAAATATCAAAATATAAGAATTCCTACAGATATCCAATTTACATTTTAGAGATGTTTATATATGTGTATATATATATAATGTATATTTATATATATGCTTGTTTTTCCTTTTTTAAAAAGTTTAGTCAACTATATAGTGTAACCATCAATAAAAAGAATAATGTAACTATGCTCCCTTAAGATTTCTTAACTGATATTTGAATGTCCACCTATTAGAATACTTCTGAAAAGACCAAGTCTAATATTACAAATGTTCTATTTTGTGCCAAATTTAATAATTATTTAAAATAACCTATTTAATGTCATTTTATTTTTATTGAAATATCTAAATTAACATGATTTTTATTATAGATATATAAATATATATTAAAAATATAAGTTTGTATTTACATTTGGAAATCTTTTATTTAAATACTAACTCTGGTTTAGAATGAGTTAACCTTTGGTAACCTAGTTTTTTTTTTTTTACTATAATTATTACATTAATTTCACTGTTCTATTAAAAATTAATGATGATTCAGTAAGATTAAAAATATGAAACCTTATCCAAATGACTATCAAATAATGCTAGCTCTTGTTTTATTTATAAGTAATTTTGAAAACACAAATAAAACAATTATTTATTTCTACTAATCTGGCTCCTCCTACATGGGTATATCATATAATTATGAAAATATTGAGTCCTTTGACCAAGGGTGTTTAGCATCTTGGAGGGAAGTAGACTTTGAAATATGGAAGACCATCTCTAGTTCTCAATAGGAAATCTGGCTGACATGGAAGCCATTCCCCATTTTAGGTAAGACCACAGAGTTCATACTTTCGAATTTTTATACAGTGTTGTCACCAAAAGTGAGTAGTTTGATAGGAAAAATGAGACTTTAATAAGACTATGTGAAATATTATGATAGATTCACATTTTTCATCTTGAACACTAAAGTGTGCATTTCTGAGAAATTTTACAGATGAGAGAAGCTAGAGATTTGAAATTCTTTTTTTTTGTATTTTACTAGGATAAAACTACTCATTATACTACACCAATATCTGAAAAGAAAATTACCCCATCAATGGTAACTTACTAAAAATGGAATCAATTATCCATTTTAGAAAACAATGAATAACTGTGATGATTCAAGTGGTTCTTTTATAAAGCTTTGTCAGTTATCTTAAATATAAAGTTAAACTGAAACTCAAAACAACATGTTGGGGACATATTTGGTATGTATGTCATGTTGGATAGGTGAAGCCTAGAAAGTCATAATTTTCATATTACTATGAAAGTGAGCACATATATTAAATATAGATTTTGGAAAAAAATAATAAGTGTGAAAGTTTTATTAAATCCTTAGTTTTACTCTTTTCCTTCTTTTTTACTACTTTTTTACTTTTTTCCTTCTTTTTTATTTCTGTTTTACTATGTATATGGCATCACCAACTCGATGGACATGGGTTTGGGTAGACTCTGGGAGTTGGTGATGGACAGAGAGGCCTGGCGTGCTGCAATTCATGGGGTCACAAAGAGTCGGACACGACTGAGTGACTGAACTGATCTGAACTATGTATATGTGTGTATATTCATATGCATACCTGCATGCATATTCATATGCACATATCCTACTGGCTCTGTTTATGTTAGAACCCTGACTTTCAGTATTTCTGATAGGAGGAGGAGAAATGAAGAGAAATGTTTATAGGACATGAGTTGAGGGTAATAGGTAGCCAAAAGATAGGAGATGTGGTCAAAGTTTTGGCAGTCTCTATAACGCTAAAGAAATTTTTAGAAGGTGGTAATAGATCCAGCCGCAGCTTGGGAAGATAGGTAGTAGAAGTCAGGAATGAGTAGCACGAAGACTGTGGAGCTTGTTCAGTTATTGATAATGTAATTTATCTAGGTAAGGTGGATGAGTACAAGATGTTGAAAATGATGGAAAGGAGATGAGGAACCAATTGAAAAGACTCTATATAATGAGGAGATATTGAAGAAATGTAAGGATGAAGACGATGACCCTGGTGAAAACATTTATGATGAATTAGAACTTAATGGAAGCTTTGTAAATGTTTACAACTGCAAAATTTTGTATGTAAATATGATGTCATGCATCTCAAAAGAGCTGTGGTATTTGAAGGAAAGATGGGAAATGGCTTGGAAGTGAGAATCAAAAGCAAGGTAACTAAAGTATGTCTCAGATAGCTCCTGTGCAATGCTGATGGCTTAAAAAAAACAAACAGAAAACAGGACGTGCAAAATCTGTAGGGAGCTTAGGGATACAGGGAAGAAGTATTCTCAGAAGAGTGTGAAGTTTCTTCTAAAGCCTGAAAGTGATGGGGAAGCACACAGCAGAGATCAGGAATATATAAAATTATAATGATGATGGGAGATGTTCCATTGAGAACAGTGGAAGCATCTGAATGATAATGACAGGTGGAGAATTGGGTCGTCTTTCCATGCTTTACATATAAAGCCTAAATGATTGTAAACTTCCTGGGACAATTCAGTTTCTGGTAATGAAAGCAGTTCTAAATAGGCTTCTACAGTAAGATGTTATTAGTTTCATTAGTTTTTAGGGAATCTGTTTAGTCTTTGTGGATTTTTGGGAAAGAATGATTGTCTGATTAGAAGCAAATCAAATTACATAGAAATGCCTTAGTTCCTGCTGATGAGACATTTAGACAATACCTTCTCATTTTCTACATTCCTATTAGAATTCTTTTTAAAAGGGAAATAATAAAATCCAAAATAGACACAAAATGAGAATAAGTAGGTGGTATGGGTAATATTAAAACACAAACACGCCCTGTATGATATTGTTTAATCCACTTATTGATATATAAATAAATTGTGAAATACATGAAATATATATCAGGTATTCCATACATGTTTTTGAAGTGATAAAATCTTAGCTTAAGTGAATTATGCCCATCCATTTTTAAAAGCAAAAAATGAGTTATATTAATGATTAAATTAGTTCGATGGATATTGTCAGAAGAATTATCAAACCTCTACTGACTTTAGTCAAGGTTTCAATTTTTCTGAAAGTTATAATTGGAATGCTTTAGAAACATATTTTTTTACACCCACTTTTATGAACAAGGAAGTAGAGGCTTCATGGTATGCTGATCTCTTTTTACTTTTTCTCCAAGAAAACTCCAAGAAAATTCTAGAAGGGTTAATGGAATGGAATTAATACATATTACATTCTATTGCCAAGCCTATCATGAATTAGAGGACTTTCTATATCATAAAGAGACTATCCAGTATTCAACAATATTTATTTTTGTCTATGAGTAAGTCCCTGTCCAATACCCTAAAGATAAAAAGGATTGCTAAAATATAATTAATTCATTCATTTGCCTGTATACTAAATACTTAATTTTGGAAAGATTCTTCTTACTAAAATGTTGAAAAAAGTTTGAAGGAGGAGAAACTGCCTTCAAGGGAAGTAGAGAAAAATCAAGATTACATTAACATTCAACCAAAAGCAAAATGAAGAGAGAAATATATGAGAACGAATAAGCAAAAACAAGAAAAAGTTATGAGAATAACAAGATCAAAAAAGTTAAGAATGACAAAAATAACAAGTGAAGAATAAATAGAAAAATGTAGTTCTAAATTGCAAAGAATATAAGTAAATTCTATATGGTAGGCATTGTTTATTATCCAGACTTGCATTGTCCAACAGTCACAAACCACATGCGAGTATGTAAAATTATTACTTAAATAAAATTTAAAATTCAGTTCTTTAGCCTCCACTCAATGACTTGCATGCAACAGACAGTGAACCTGTTTTAAAGTTGAATGATAAGAAAGTTAACTTTGTGGAACATTGGACCATGAGGTATGAGGCTAGTGAGGTGAGCATGAAGCAGACCTTAAAAAACCATGAATGCAATGCCAAGGAACTCTGTATATCTTAAGAATTGATTAAGATATTTTAATTGAAAAGGGAAACCCATGATGTAATAGTTTAGGACTGGTAGACCCAGTAAGACAAAGATTTTGAGATGAGGGTTTTGAAACAAGCTTATGGAATAAAGAGTTATTTTAAGTAATATATTGAAAAGATAGGAAGTGTCATCTTTAATAAGGTCTTCAGAATGTTCCTGAATGTTCAGAATGTTTCCTAAACATTCAGAGAATTTATCAACTTCACAAGTAAGAGCAAAATCAGATATTAATAATACGACCTACATGGTTTTAGTCATTTGTTAAAAAAAAAAAAAAGCATTGCCCTGGACTCTCTTTGCATCCTCAATTGAATCTCAGTTATTCAAAACTACTGAGCACATTAATTAAGGTGCCCAAGGCAGTTCTTCAGAAGCCCCCTGTTACTTGTTGTAGCAACATGTTCTCTTGCTTCTTTTAAAGAAAAAAAAAATCACAGTTGAGAGAAAAGTAACTCTATTTATTGATGCATAAATAGATGAAAATAGAAAAGATAGGTTAGACATTGTGATTTTGATTCAATTTAATCTGCTGATATTTCAACTACTGTACTAAGCCCTGGGAATATAAAAATCTATATACCAGGATTCAAGAAACTGTCTTAAACAATGGTCTTTGACTAGTATTACAAAGCATGGCACAGCATAATAGTGTTCCTAAACCCTCTCCAGCTATGTGCCACATTTTGATTGATGTATAACATGTATTTTGATTTTAAACTATATATACCTATTTTTAAGGCCATATCTGTCAGGTTGAATGCTACACTGTTTGCAGAGCAAGGTACAACTTGTTTTGTGTCAGAGGTAAGAGATGAAGCATAAAACTAAATGAAAGTCAAAGAAAGTGTTTTCTGGAACATGCAAGAAACTTGGCCTCATGAGAACATAAGAGAGTTTATTCAAGGCAGTAAACATTCCTCTCCAAAAAACAACCTGGTGTTGAATGGTGAACATTAAATAGTGCAGTAACTGGATTCTTTTATAGACACTCTGAGACACTGTTACATTGTAGAGATTTTGTTACATTATAATTGACTTGTGGGTAGTATTGTTTTCAGTCTTAATTCTGTCAAGCACAGTTGCCAAAATTTCTTGTAGAGTATTAACCAGTAAGTCATAACATAAAAATAGTATGAAACACATATAAACAAAACTTTAAAAGCAGTTTAATAGATACATTAGCATATGTATATGATTGAAATCCTAAGGCTTCAGAGAAAGTGCCATAAAAGAGGTAATATCAACAAAGAGCAGAAAGAAATTTCTTGGAAGAGAAGTGGTGAACTGTTGAAAATGAAATTGAGAACCAGTATTGGTTCTGCCTGAAAGTAATTTGAAAACTAGGAGTACTTGGACCATGAGGTATGAGGCTAGTGAGGTGAGCATGAAGCAGACCTTAAAAAACCATGAATGCAATGCCAAGGAACTCTGTATATCTTAAGAATTGATTAAGATATTTTAATTGAAAAGGGAAACCCAAGATGTAATAGTTTAGGACTGGTAGACCCAGTAAGACAAAGATTTTGAGATGAGGGTTTTGAAACAAGCTTATGGAATAAAGAGTTATTTTAAGTAATATATTGAAAAGATAGGAAGTGTCATCTTTAATAAGGTCTTCAGAATGTTCCTGAAATTAACAATAAGGTTATTTGCAACTTTTATCTTTCAAAGATTAGTAAAGTCCTGTTAAACAATATACTAGAGGGGGTAGCCTATCCCTTCTCCAGGGGATCTTCCCGACCTAGGAATTGAATCAGGGTCGTTCGCATTGCAGGCAGATTCTTTACCAACTGAGCGATCGGGGAAGCCCATTAACTAGATTGCAAAACCATGTTAGTGAAGGCCACCAAACAGCGAAATTACACTAGAGCAGGCAAGAAGGTGGAGCTCCCCATGCGGCTCAGTGGGTGAAGGAGCCACCTGTAAAGCAGGAGACACACACAGATGGCGAGCTCGATCTCTGGGCCAGGAAGATCCCCTGGAGGAGGGCATGGCAACCCACTCCAGGATTCTCACCTGGAGACTCTCCATGGACAGAGGAGCCTGGTGAGCTACAGCCCATAGTATCACAAAGAGTCGGACACGACTGAAGCAACTAAGCAGCACACAGGCAAGAAGTTGAGTGTTTGGAGACTGTTTCAGTTGACAGTGTACCACCGCCAACCCCCAGCTTCCAGTCTAAAACCTGAGCTGAAGGTGGGCCATTAACATCTGTGAACATAACCGATCCCACTCTTCACTACTATTTGAGCTGTCTCAATGTTGTCTCGAGTTCCAGGAGTTGTTGTTTCACCTCCTTAAGTGTCATGTTTTCCTGTCTGTGGCTTGATGACTGTTTGTTAGAATATCTAATGGTACAGCAGCTATGCAGAGAGTTTATTATTTTCTTTCCACAGAAACATTTAAGACAGTGGAAATCATACATCTACACAGCACACAACAGATGAAAAATAAGAGAATTATTATCAGAGTTTATAGTCTGTGTTTATGTCAGTAGCCAAAAGTGCTCAAATTAAGCCAAGAGAACAGATTCCATTTCCAGTCCAATATGTCTTCAGAGCTCAATTTTGTTATATTAGTCAAGTTGCCTAATTAAAATGTCTTTGTTTTTTTTCTCAGATCTCTTTTATTAATATTAAAGAGCCTAGAGAGATCAGCATAGATATAAGGATCCCATTCTTTCCTTAAGACAGCACATATTCTTCCTCAAGAAGCCAATATGCTACCTGAACAGCTTCCATTCTGTATCACTGCCTGTTCAGTTTCATGGGCGAAGACACTGTCTATCACTCCTTCTCTTCTCTGACCGAATCACTTAGGATTTCCCCATTTTGGCCATATTGTAAAGCACAGAGTGAAGAGGTTTGAGAAGAGAAGAATATAGTCGAGAACCACCTCAAGGGGTTAAGAATTTCAGTTCTGAAAATGAAGTCCAGTATCTAACAACAGGGTGCTGCTCATCTATAATGACATATCACCAGGAAATCAAATTTTTAGTATTAAAATAAATAGACAGACATAAGCAAAAGAAAAGTAAAGCTTCTTGCTCAGAAGACTGGTAAAAGGGAGATGGTTTCCATATGTTCTCTAATTTTCTTCTATGTTTTATTTCTATGAAAGCACATCAATCAATGTTAAAGAAAAAAAAAAAAAAGCTGGCTCTAACAAGAGGTCCTGGAGTATTGTTTTTGGTGGAGATAGGAATTTCCTTTTCTAATAATAAAGTAAAAGAGGAATTTAAATTTATGGCTATTTAGCCTGCTGGAGTATGTGTCATTTAAAAGTTACCTAATGACTGAATAAACCAGAAAACAAACAAATTCATCATAGGAAATCATACCAAGGTAAGCTCAGTGGCTTCCAAGGGAAAATGCTTATAAACCCAACAATTCATTTTATTACATGCATTAGCCAGTACCCAAATAAATTGTGTCCAAGTATTAGACTCATATTAAGGCATGATTAAGGCTTCAAAAAACAATATTAAGAAAGATTAAAGGATGAAATTTTTTTGCCCCATGTATCTTGGGTAGAAGTTGTCTACATCTCATATAGCCAACTACTTGATTCAAAAGTCTAGGGTAGAAACAAGGTCCTACCACATAGTACATACATTTAATATCCTATAATAAATCATAATGGAAATGAATATAAAAAAGAAGATATATAGGTATAACTGAATCACTTTGCAGTATAGCAGAACTTAACACACAATTGTAAACCAACTATAACTTCAATCAAAAAAAAAAAAAATGTTGGGTAGAAACTGCCTCTACTTCGGTAGAGAGACCTCTACTTGAGGTCTCTCAGTGGCAAATGATTCCAGACAGTTATTAAGAGTTTTCAGCTCGAGATCAGTAGCAGAGACCATCTTTCAGTGATACAAGGATTGTTTTTCTTCTTTAGTTGAAGTACGTAAATAAAAGCATCAATTCCTCAGAGTTTCATTACTGAACTAGCTAAGAATATCTGACAAGATTATTTCTATCAGTGTTTGAGGACTGTGTACTGACTCTCCCGTCACACCATTTCTCCAGGTATTGAGACATGTCAGTATGGTTTAGGAAGATGCTGAGAAAGGCTGACTATATCTGGTGCTAACAATGGGTGTGTTACATGAATCACCTGAAAGATATGGTCATGTCTGCTTGCAAGAATGTGGAGTGTAGAATAGATCCTATCACTGACCTGTTATTAACTCATCACGGGAAAGTTAAAGCATTTCAGTAGGAATTTCATTAAAACCAAAGACCATTCCTTCAGGTGAGAAAGTTTGAAAATCTCTGAGAGTATGACTAATTTAATTTTCAGAATTCCACTTCTTCATTATACCTTTGTTGAATAATCAGGTTTATATGAACTGTAAAGTGTATAAATAGTGGTAGGGTTTTGTAACACTCTCTAAGAACGGTTTCAATCATATGAGTGCCTCTGTCACTAGGCTTCCCTGATAGCTCAGTTGGTAAAGAATCCGCCTGCAATGTGGGAAACCTGGGTTCAATCCCTGGGTTGGGAAGATCCCCTGGAGAAGGGAAAGGCTACCCACTCCAGTATTCTGGCCTGGAGAATTGCATGGACTGTAGAGTCTATGGGGTCATGAAGAGCCGGACACGACTGGGCAATTTTCACTTTCACTTTCACTAGAAAGACGTCTTGGAATTTCTGAGTTTGGGAATACCAAATCAATTTTTTTTGCTACCATGTGAGAAATAGCGCTTTGAAGAGAAAAAGCTAACAGAGAATAAGCAAACAATGACCATCATGTATTCAAAACCCACATCAGAGATAGTTTTATGAAATCCAGTTGGATATGCTCAAAGGAGTCCTATGGTTTGGGCTCTTCTATATCATACCTTTATAGTTCACCATTATGGTGGTGACAGATACACCAGAGGAAAATCTAGGAGCTTCACCATAAATTTTCCCCAACAATTTTCATTAAGTACTGTAGCTAGCTAGTCCTTGCTGGGGTGGTAATCTCATGTCAATTTTTTGCAAGTCCCTACTTGAGGTCCTCCAGGCCTACTTAACCTCTTGCCCTGGAGTGCCAAGTGTTATTCTCATGCTTGGCATTTAGATTCTTCCTCTATCCCTTTTCTATGCAGGAGACAATGCTGGGAATTCTAAAACTATCTCTCTCAAATTTTCCAAATATTTGGTCTCTTTGGTATATCATGAGGGCTAGGATTATATTATTGTAGACTGTCTGGAAAAGCCAAGGAATTTCTTTTATCTTTCTTATCTATGCCTTTTTGTATAAACTACAGTTATGATAGCTACAGCTACAGAAAATTTCTTTAATTTCTTGATCATTCTTAATTGGGTTGCTGTTGGAAGTTAGAAAGCTTTGTGGTTTTCAAAATTTTCCAAATTTATGGATGACTCCAAAAGAGTGTCTTCTATCAATATACAAATTATTAGTCTTATCCCCAGTTAACCAACACATACTCTAATGAGCTTGATTTAGCTCTGTCCCTTAGCAGAATGTCTTACGAAAAGAATTACAATAAATTCCTCTTTATATTCCTGTTTCATTTTTAAGGTATAACCCATTTGCAAATACGATTTTGTCTTACATTTACTAAAGGTACTTCTAATAAAGTCTGAGTGTTTTGTTTATTTCTGTTGTTGCTGTTGTTTATGTTTTCTGTGGTTAGTTTTTGCCTGCGAGGATACTAATAGAAGGATTGTGAAAAGATAAAATAAGCCCTTCTTCTGTCAGTCTTTGACTATTGGCTTTAATGCTTTTTTTAGCTTCTGGTTTTAAAGTGTATTGTGAAAGTTTCAGTAGAGGATTTGTTAGGTTTATGTAAATCTTCAGGGGTTCAGCCCCAATAATACCATCTATAACAGGAAAAATTGCCTACAGGTCATCCATCACTTTCTTGAGATATTTAATCTGGGCTTTAGATACAGGATACCTGACAGTAAATGTTCAAATTAAATACAACCACTTTGGGAATAGAGGAGGCCTCAGGGAATTCTAGGAAGAGATCATGATTTCATTAATATGGCAATTCTACTTATACTGTAAATTGTTCCCTATAAAGTTACTGGGTGTGGCATAGAGAGAAGGAACGGATATTCCCTGGCTAAGGTGTGAACATGGGGATGTTGTCTGGGGTACAGAGAATGTGTTAGAATTATTGAAGGTAACTATCATACAACCTGAGTAGTCTGTTGACTCCATGAAGCATTTCTTTAACAACAGTAAGTTAAGATCAATACTGTAGCAGCTGCAACAATTCAATTTTTTACAAAATTGTTCTCTAGCATATACAGAAATTTATCCTTCTGAATTCAAAAACAAAATGGGAAACTGGGTGTTTGATTTCCCCTTAGTACCTTCACTGATTATTCCATTTTTTTCACCATCACTTTCTTAGTTCATGTTGGCCAATTTTTTCTAACAGTGTTTTTCTTCAGCATATCTACAACTATTTTTCTCAAGAGATTTCCTACTCTGGTGTTTAATGTCTGGGGTAGGAGCACCTGGTTGTTTTATCTGAATGGCCATCAATTTATTCTCAGTTTTATTCTGTTCCGGTAA
This sequence comes from Giraffa tippelskirchi, assembly GCF_054371585.1. Classification (NCBI taxonomy): domain Eukaryota; kingdom Metazoa; phylum Chordata; class Mammalia; order Artiodactyla; family Giraffidae; genus Giraffa; species Giraffa tippelskirchi. The sequence goes on from NC_137286.1 coordinate 126,078,781, forward strand.
CCAAGGTTTTTGAAAATGTTCATTGATATCGGAGGTCTGACAAATATTAAGGTTTGTTTACAACAACAATATAAAAATCATATTATTATAGCACATAATTTTAGAAAGTACTTATAAATACTGTTGCAGAGATACAGACTTCTTATAGTCAAAATTGTACTTTAACAAACCCTTAATGTATCTATCCCTTAATGCAATATGATTCCATTTTTATCCATGATATATCACAGTGTTTTTACTGTGAATCCACACTTTATTGTCAAAGCAACATAGAGGTTCATTTTTAATTTAAATGATAAACTAAATGCAAATAATGTGATATAACACATTACAGTGGCATGTGTTCAGAAAACAAATGTCTGGGAGTAAAAATATAGGTTAGAAGTTATCTAATTTTATTCCTATAAGCATCATAAAAGAGATCAATTTAAAAATGAGATGATTTTAGTGTTTCATTAGGGTACTTCTTGAAAGAAGAAGGAACCAATTCAGGACATTGTACATAGATGCATATCCTACTTGTATCGGAAAAATCGTGAGGCAATCAAATAAAAATACGTTTTCATTAAAATGACTCAAGTTTCTCAGATCCATCAAAATCTAAAGAAAGACTCAATGCTGAGTAACCTATTTGTATGACTACATAGTCTTCCTCAGAGGTATGCTAGGACAACAATTTTGGTATTACCAGCAATAGCCTTTTCTTTTGGAATCTGCTCAGATGAAATCTTTAGGGAAAGTAAAAGTGTAAACAACCATGATACTTTCTTTAGGAGGCAAAGATCTATAATCCCACAGAATGCCACATTAGAAAATGACAGCAGCCATTAGAACATGTTACCAATATAGCCTTCGGGGTTCTTATTCATGATGGAAGAATATGAAGGTAAATTAAGTGGCTGTTACTTTTTTTAAAGCTAAGCATAATATTTTAATCAGGCTCTCTAGTTAAAATTCTGCATATACTTCATGATTAGAATGCTAGAAACACAAAAATAAAAAGGAAAATGAAAACTAAATAATTTAAAACATTGTTTGTCATATATGGAAGATGAAAATCTCAGTGAGTATTGAAGCTTAGAGGTACACAGTATAAATTTGCACTCAACAACAATAACTCAATGCCATCCATAGGATAAAAGGCACTCTTCTGATTCTCAAACATTATATTCATATATGTATATATGTATCTATGTTTCTATGTATTATGTATGCATGCATCTCTCACTTGTAGTTATAGACACATATGTATATAATTTTATTTATATATGTGGACATATATATGTATAATAATTTTTGTTATATATATATTTATCTGTATTTATTTTTATACATGTATAAATCATATATATAAAATTGGGGGAAATATTTCTCTATAGATCTCTCACATTTCTGCCCATATGGAGCATATTTTAATGTTCTTTGTTCCAAACCTACTTTTCTGGGATGTCTGTATAGAAAATAGCATTAAAGATGAATTTTCTCTTCTAAGCAAAGGGCATGTTTGCTCAAAGACCTGAAAGAGAGAATGTCTCTCTTAGGAGTAACAGGCAGGCAAGCTTACTGTCCATTGTAAACGATATAGGTTTCCTAATGCACGATTCTTCTGTATCTCAACCTGCTGTATGTGCTCCTGTCATCCATCTTTCTTTGACACCCTGTGGGAACTGGGGTGTGCCGAACTGGAGCAAAAGTGTTCATACTCTGACTACTGCCATTGCTGTGAATATATTCTCTGACCTAGGAGTCTTGTATCTTCCGTCTGAATTCATGAAACTGTTGCAAGCAGATTTGTTCATTTGCAAGTTAGGTCAAATCTCAAACCCTTGCCACTCTTGACGTCTATTAGGTATGACATTTGAGAACATAGTTTTATGGGTATAATTGCTGTAATAATGGAGGGTTGGCTTGTATTTGCTGTGTTTTCACACTTTAGGATACTCATGATAATCACAACATGCCTGCTGGCTCTTTATACCTTTTATAAAAGAGGATAGATACGCGAGAGAATTCTGGTCATATTACTATAGCTTTGGAAATGTTAAAGTAACTATATTCATCTCAGGTTATTTGGTCTCAAGGAATACACAAAGAAGCAGGGTTGGTTTTAATAGAAAAACTTCAGTGAGCCAGACTGATCTCATATTCTGTTACTATCTTATCCCAAAGGAAACATCACATCATTGGTTGACTACAGGTTTGCTGCTAAGGTAAGAATCTTAGGAGAAAAACAATTTGGAGAATGCTAGGGAAAAGTATTGTTCTTAAGGTCTTTATGGTGGTTTGAAAGATTCTGCCTTAATTCTAGAGAGCGAAATATATGAAGGGATGTTTGAGTTTCTCTTTTTCTCAGTGAAGAAACTAATCTCATCTATTTAGTAAAAGGGAATGTCTGAATTTTAGGAGCCAAGTCGATCTGGAGGTAAAACCATTGCATTTAAAAATCAGCCCTGTAAACCAGCATACTACCCAAACCTTAATTCATAGATTCTTATGCTAAAACGTGCAGCAAATCTACATGTAAGCAGCTCAGCTAAAGCCCCAGCCATGTGTCCACTCCCCAAATTCTAATTTCTCAGTCTGAAACTGGATATAGTAAAGTCAGGACTGGAAAGACACAAAAGCTTAGGCTTAAGAAAAAAAAAGGCAAGCGATTCTGCCAAGTTTTTTTAATTTGGATATAATAGTTAAAATCAGATGGATGCTATAGGTTGATCAACAATTGGACTTTGCTTTTGTTTTTTTATTTGTCAAGAACCTGGAAATAAGATGTGATTAAAATCATCATCAATCTATAATAATGAGAATACAAAGAAGGTCTTGTCAATGTAGTTTACTTCATGCCAAATAAAATCTTCCTATGATTAAACTCTTGCTTGTACCATTCTGATGGGATCCACATGATGTAATCAGATGAACACTTTCAGATCACAAAAGGATCTTACTAATGTCCCATGTAGGTACCTTAAACTGCTCCTCTATTCTTAGGATAAAAGCCAGTTCCCATAGAAGGATGCAGAAAGTCTTCAGGTTGCTGATGCTTGTTTATTTTCTTAGGCTCATTTTCCCTTCCAGCTTCATTAAATGCCTTCCCCTCCAACTTCCTTTAAGAATCAGGTCAGTGTTTCTCCTTCAAGTACACGCAATGCCCTTCTCTTCCTCAATTTAGTTTAAGTACCCTCTTGGTATTCGGTCATAGTGTTTAGTGTATTAAATTGCAAACATTTGTCTATTTCTGTTTCCTTCAGTCAACTGAGCTCCTGGAGAACAGGAAATTCGGCACTCATTGTACTCACTCCACATTCCAACACTCAGCATATAGTAGCTGCTGGAAAAATGCTTTTAGAATAACAGACCTCCATGACATGCCAACTAAATCACAGGACAGCATTCTAAATCCTAGGGAAGTGATGGGAATGGAAAGAAAGATTTCTGACATCAGTTCAGTTCAGTTCAGTCGCTCAGTCATGTCCGACTCTTTGCGACCACATGAATCACAGCACGCCAGGCCTCCCTGTCCATTACCACCTCCCAGAGTTTACACAAACCCATGTCCATCGAGTCGGTGATGCCATTCAGCCATCTCATCTTCTGTCATCCCCTTCTCCTCCTGCCCCCAATCCTTCCCAGCATTAGGGTATTTTCCAATGAGTGGGCTCTTCACATGAGGTGGCCAAAGTATTGAAGTTTCAGCTTCAACATCAGTCCTTCCAATGAACACCCAGGACTGATCTCCTTTAGGATGGACTGGATGGATCTTCTCGCCATCCAAGGGACTCTCAAGAGTCTTCTTCAACACCACAGTTCAAAAGCATCAATTCTTCGGCACTCTGCTTTCTTCACCATGCAAATCTCACATCCATACATGACTATTGGAAAAACCATAGCCTTGACTAGACGGACCTTTGTTGGCAAAGTAATGTCTCTGCTTTTAAATATGCTATCTAGGTTGGCCATAACCTTCCTTCCAGGAGTAAGCATCTTTTAATTTCATGGCTGCAATCACCATCTGCAGTGATTTTGGAGCCCCCAAAAATAAAGTCTGACACTGTTTCCACTGTTTCCCCATCTATTTCCCATGAAGTGATGGGACCGGATGCCATGATCTTAGTTTTCTGAATGTTGAGCTTTAAGACAAATTTTCACACACCTCTTTCACTTTCATCAAGAGGCTCTTTAGTTCTTCTTCGCTTTCTGCCATAAGGGTGGTGCCATCTACATACCTGAGGTTAAAACTAACAACCAGAAAAGATGTCCTTTTCATTATAGGGGACTGTAATGCAAAAGTAGGAAGTCAGGAAACACCTGGCGTAACAGGCAAGTTTGGCCTTGGAGTACAGAATGAAGCAGGGCAAAGGCTAATAGAGTTTTGCCAAGAGAACACACAGGTCATAGCAAACACCCTCTTCCAACAACACAAGAGAATGCTCTACACGGGACATCACCAGATAGTCAACATTGAAATCAGATTGATTATATTCTTTGCAGCCAAAGATGGAGAAGCTCTATACACTCAGCAAAAATAAGACCGGGAGCGGACTGTGGCTCAGATCATGAACTGCTTATTGCCAAATTCAGACTCAAATTGAAGAAAGTAGGGAAAACCACTAGACCATTCAGGTATGACCTAAATCAAATCCCTTATGATTATACAGTGGAAGTGACAAATAGATTTAAGGGACTAGATCTGATAGAGAGCCTGATAAACTATGGACATAGGTTCGTGACATTGTACAGCAGACAGGGATCAAGACCATCCCCATGGAAAAGAAATGCAAAAAAGCAAAATGGCTGTCTGAGGAGGCCTTACAAATAGCTGTGAAAAGAAGAGAAGTGAAAAGCAAAGGAGAAAAGGAAAGATATTCCCATCTGAATGCAGAGTTCCAAAGAATAGCAAGGAGAGATAAGAAAGCCTTCCCCAGCAATCTGTGCAAAGAAAATGAGGAAAACAACAGAATGAGAAAGACTACAGATCTCTTCAAGGAAATTAGAGATACCAAGGGAACATTTCATGCAAAGAAGGGCACAAGAAAGGACATAAATGGTATGGACCTAACAGAAGCAGAAGATATTAAGGAGAGGTGGCAAGAATACACAGAAGAACTGTACAAAAAAGATCTTCATGACCCAGATCATCACGATTGTGTGATCACTCACCTAGAGCCAGACATCCTGGAATGTGAAGTGAAGTGGGCCTTAGAAAACATCACTACGAACAAAGCTAGTGGAGGTGATGGAATTCCAGTTGAGCTATTTCAAATCCTCAAAGATGATGCTGTGAAAGTGCTGCACTTGATATGCCAGCAAATCTGGAAAACTCAGCAGTGGCCACAGGACTGGAAAAGGTCAGTTTTCATTCCAATCCCAAAGAAAGGCAATGCCAAAGAATGCTCAAACTACCGCACAATTGCACTCATCTCACATGCTAGTAAAGTAATGTTCAAAATTCTCCAAGCCAGGCTTCAGCAATACATGAACCATGAACTTCCAGATGTTCAAGCTTGTTTTAGAAAAGGCAGAGGAACTAGAGATCAAATTGCCAATATCTGCTGGATCATCGAAAAAGCAAGAGAGTTCCAGAAAAACATCTGTTTCTGCTTATTGACTACGCCAAAGCCTTTGACTGTGTGGATCACAATAAACTGTGGAAAATTCTGAAAGAAATGGGAATACCAGACCACCTGACCTGCCTCTTGAGAAATCTCTATGCAGGTCAAGAAGCAACAGTTAGAACTGGACATGGAACAGACTGGTTGCAATTAGTAAAAGGAGAACATCAAGGCTGTATATTGTCACCCTGCTTATTTAACTTATATGCAGAGTACATCATGAGAAACACTGGGCTGGAAGAAACACAAGCTGGAATCAAGATGTCTGACATAGAATTTGTGAAAAGATGAAGTCTGGAATCCATAGTTTTAAACCTCTAGGTAAATATGAAAACTCACCTGATTGAGAACCTTTTCTTTAGCTCCTGTGTCCTGTGATTTATTTAGCTTTTGATTTTAGGTATTATTTTCAATTTTCTCAATCATTCCCTCATCTTTTTATAAATAGATGATTGTACTGGATGTTCTAGGTTAAACACTATAAAATTCTAATATCATTAATACAGCAGATTAAATATTTGAATTAATCTGGGCATGATGTTTTTCTTTTCCTAGACCACAAAAAATGCCATCTTAAAGAGCACATTTTTTTTGTTTCATCTGATTGAAATCTTTCAAGTGATTAGGCACTTGAAAATGCCTGTCCAATTTGTATAGGTAAATTGTATTTGCATTGTTGCTGCTGCTGCTGCTAAGTCGCTTCAGTCGTGTCCAACTCTGTGCGACCCCACAGACTGCAGCCCACCAGGCTCTGCCGTTCCCGGGATTCTCCAGGCAAGAACACTGGAGTGGGTTGCCATTTCCTTCTCCAATGCATGAAAGTGAGAAGTGAAAGTGAAGTCGCTCAGTCGTGTCCGACTCTTCGTGACCCCATGTACTGCAGCCCACTAGGCTCCTCCGTCCATGAGATTTTCCAGGCAAAAGTACTGGAGTGGGTTGCCATTGCCTTCTCTGGTTCATTGACTAGTTTCATTTTTAATAAAAGAGCAGGGTACTTAACATTTTTGAAAAAAAAGGTATAAACATTTAAAATGCACAATTAAGTTATAAATTGTATCATCAATTCTGTTACCTTCCAGTGTTAAATTTAACTGGGTACCATAAACATTTCTGTGAAAATAATGAAATAATGATACATATTTGGGATTACTATCTGGCATACATAAAAAGATAAATACAATCACATGGTTACAGAGTATGTATGTATCAATTCTATTTTTTTTCTTACAGTATGTTGCTTCACCTTCACAGGTGTTCATAACTGGGAGCCAAAGTATTATATTGTTATCAGCAAGTTAGATGAGACAAGAAATCATGGCGGCAAGCATGTTGAGTTAGTCTTTTTTACCTTTGAAGATGCTGATTATTGGTCAAATGAAGAAAAATTTCTGCAAAGAATACCAGAAACTGTAGCTGTTTATTATTTTCCCCAACTCCACCAAAAGCCGTCTTTTTTTAAACCCTTTAAAAAGCTCCATTTAAAGTATTACTTTTCAAAGATTTTAAAATACTAGCTGTATGAATCAGTATGTGATGAGCCATGCAAGGTATATCAAATCAGAACAATTTAATTATGCTATGATAATTAACATAACTATATGATAACAATTATAATTATGATATAACATATATATAACATAAATATAATTATGATATAACATATGATAATTATGAGGGCAGAGAATAAGAAATTAGTATGCTGGACTGTGCTGTGCTTAGCCGCTCAGTCATGTCCAACTCTTTGCTACCCCATTGACTGTAGCCTGCCAGGCTCCTCTGTCCATGGGGATTCTCCAGGCAAGATACTAGAGTGGATTATCATGCCGTCCTCCAGGATATCTTCCCAACCCAGGGATTGAATCCAGGTTTCCTGCATTGCAGACAGATTCTTTACCATCTGAGTCACCAGGGAAGCCCAAGAAATTAGTGTAGTCCATGATAAAAAAAAAAAAAAGACCTGTCTTGTTTCTACATTGTATTCAATTAAGATATCTCACTTTTTCTAATAGGGATTACACTGGGCAACACTTCAGCTCTACCATTTTATAACTATTGCTCCTTAGAAGGGAAAAATAAAATAGATGAGAAATTAAGAACAGTGGTGGAGTTGTAGTTGGAGGGAATTTGAATTTGAACTAATCGTCCTACAATGGCATGACTTAAAGAAGCCTGACCATCTTTGGATTATCAATAGTGTGGTGATTTTAAAAACAGTCACACAACTCTTTGATGCTACTGACTTCAGTCTGCAAGGGCTCTGTTCCCTTTCCTTGAATCTGGTGATTGCTTTCCCCAGTACAGTTTGATAGAAGTGACTTTACATGACTTTCTAGAGTAGGTCATAAAAGGGATGAAGCCTCTGACTTATTCTCTTGGCTACTCTTGCTTGAGATCTGAACTCAGAAAACTGAGTATCATAAAGACTGCAAAGAAGCCAGTCGACATGGAGAGGGCACATTTAGATATTCTGTTGGAAGGTCCTTGTTAAACTCAGTGTTGCAATCATTCCAGGTCAGGTAGCAATCATGTGGGTGAAGAAATCTCCAAATGGTTCCAAGATCCATTCATTCAATTATCCCAGGCCTGAAGTCTTTTGCAGGTGTAGTTTCTGGCATGAGGAGGAAAGATAAACCATCTCCTCTGCAATTAATTCCTCATCCACAGAATATGTGAGCATGACACAGAGCTTGTTTGGTGCCACTAAACAATGAGGTACCTTGAATATCAAAGTTACACTACATACTGGGAGAAGCAAAATTCTAAGCATAAAATATGTAGTCTGTATTAATACTATTGTCCATTACTATTCCAACATTATCATTGTTGACTCTTTAAGAAAATGTGACAAAATAAAATATTGCAAAATAAAAACAGAAGCATATATACGATTCTAATAATTTATATTTATAAAATAATCATAGTCATGGTTAACATGAACAGTTATTTTAAATAAAAATACTAATTTTAAACATGAGGATAAATGTTTATAAATGTTTTATTATTTGCATGTTCCTTTAGCCTAGTTCTAAAATGCTTCAAGTTCTGCAAACTAATTTGGGAGTAAACTAATGGATATAGATCCTTACCACTGAATTTATTCAGTTGTTTTCTACAATCCAGTATAACCATTCACCATGCTAATGCCTGTCTTTAATAATCTGAATTAATACAGGCAGAGAGAAGTTGCTTGCCAGTTCTTATAATCACAGGCTTTCAGAAGCTAGTGAGAGAGATGTAAATATGAAGCAGTTTGAAAAGATTCCACACAGCATTTCCATAGAATTAAGAGTTTCTACAGGATAAGAATGAGAACAGGACCTTTTTCTGCCTTATGTAACAAACGCATATTATGTTTATGCTCTCACTAGAGGATCTTCAGTCTCTAGAAGACCTGAATCATACAGCTTAGAATTAAAGCCCTGGTGACTAGTTTATGGATTTTATCCCAATCTCACCCAACTAGTTAGTGAATAAATTATGTATGATTTGTCCATAGGATAGAATACTACTCATGTCTCAGTCATGTCTGACTCTTTGTGACCCCATGGACTATAGCCTGCCAGGCTCCTCTGTCCATGGAATTCTCCAGGCAAGAGTATTGGAGTGGTTGTCATTTCCTCCTGCAGGGAATTTTTCTGACCCAAGGATATAACCCGAGTCTCTTTTGTCTCCTGCATTGGCAGGGGCGGGGTGGGGTGGGGGGTGGTTCTTGACGACTAGCGCCCTGTGGGAAGCCCAGGAAGCCCTGGAATACTACTAGGGTGTAACAAAATGTTGATGTATATCTATCTTAGATGGAACTCAAAATGACTACAACATTTGTTCTCTATGGGGACTTTCAACATTTATTCGGTTTTACATCCAATTTCAAGATACCAAATGAAAGACACGAGACAATGATGCCCAAGTGATGGGAAAGAAATGAGATGGGTATTAGGCTTTCTCCAACTTTTGATCTTGAGAGAGTTTCCAGAAGGCAGTGCAGGAAGACAGACTTCAATTAGGACCCCATGGGCTCCATGAGGTAAAGAGACAAAACCAAGAGACCAGGAGGAAAAGTTCATTACCAGAAAGATGAGAGATCCTGTAATGGGAAGTCTTGAGATCCACAGATGGAAGTGCCCAAGGATTCACCAGAGCATTCATCAGTCCAGGAATGAGTGTAATTATCTGGGACTGGGGAAGAACCACCCTTGAGGTAATAGTGCCTGATGCCAGGGCAGTGCATATTCTAAACAGATTGAAAATTTCTTGATTCACTGGGGAGAGTACATAGAAGGGTCCTGTCTCTGGTGGCACGGTTCTGGTCCTGCCTAAAAAATCTTGAAGCAAGACTTGAGAGGATCAGGCTGATTCCAAGTAACCTAGCTATGCCAGACAAGAAGTTTCAGGGATAATTCTAAACATACAAAAATAAACAGCTTCCAACATGGTAAATTTAACAATTTCTAGCATCCAGTAAGAAGCTAGCAGGTATTCAAAGAGCAAAGACAGCACTTGTGACCCATAATAATATTAACAGAATTTAATCAATTTAAACTCAACCCAAAATGACATAGGTGTTAGAAATAGGAGACAGGAATTTTTAGATGGTTATTTTGCCTGTATTGTATATATTAAAATGGTAAGAGGCTCGAAAGATAAAAATTATGTCTACAACTTCTAAAGATGAAAATTATAAGGTCTAAGGTGAAAAATACACTAGATGGGATTAAAAGATTAGATGTTACAAAAGAAAAGATAATTGAACTTAAATACATAGTTATGGAAAATACTCAAAATGAAATAAAGAAAAGAGATTAACAAAATGAACAAAGAATTAGTGAGCAGTGGGACAATGTAAAGAAGTTCCAACTATGTGTATAATTGGAGCCCTCAAAAGAAACGAAAAGATAAGATAAAAATATGCTTAAATCATGGCCAAAGATTTTTTTAAAGTTGTAGAAAACAAAGAATTCACAGATCCATGAGGCTCAGCAAACCACAATCATAAGCGATATGAAGGAAAGTGCAACAAATCACAATGGCAAAAGCATGTTAAATAGAAAATTTTAAAAGCGACTGAACTAAACTGGGGAAAGTGAACAAGATCAGTGGAATAAACCAAGTTAAATATCCTGGGTGTGATATTGTACCATAGCCTGTATGTTGTCATTATTAAGGGAAGCGATAAAATATAAATGGGATAATTTTTGGAATTTCTTACAATAGAATATAAATCAAAGTAATTTCAAAAAATAATGTTTAATTATTTAAAAATGAAATAAAATACATAGTAAAACACATGTTACTTCATAGCTATATGCTGCTGCTGCTGCTAAGTCGCTTCAGTCGTGTCCGACTCTGTGCGACCCCATAGAAGGCAGCCCACCAGGCTCCGCCGTCCCTGGGATTCTCCAGGCAAGAATACTGGAGTGGGTTGCCATTTCCTTCTCCAGTGCATGAAAGGGAAAAGTGAAAGTGAAGTCGCTTAGTCGTGTCCGACTCTTAGCGACCCCATGGACTGCAGCCTACCAGGCTCCTCCATCCATGGGATTTTCCAGGCAAGAGTACTGGAGTGGTCATAGCTATAACATCACTCTTTAATTTCATAACTATAATACATATATAGACACACCAGAAAGAATCAGTTTATTATACACTGTATGATAGGCTGAATCTGTTCAACCTATGTGCCTCTCTTTTAAGACAATGAGACAAGGATTTTTAAATGCCTTTCTTTGTTCAAATCATTTTAAGCAATTTATGATTTTTTCCTGCTTGGAATTTGTTTACCTTAGTTTGTGTTAACAACCCTTTCTTCTTCTTTTAAAACAGCCTAACTACTGTAGCGGGGACTTTTGTCAGCCATCACGCACTGAATCTAGAAATGCTGGAACAATAACTCAGGGCCCCTGATTGACAGTGACTGCTACCAAATTAGCATTTCCATGGAAGCCAGCATCAGTTATCGTCAACAGACATTATCCTCATCTGAGATTTTCCGAACTGTTTTTCAATACAGGCCAAATCACCCAACATGCAAATAAGACAAAAGAAGCTTTCTCTGAATATAGTATCAGGATATAAGCAAGTGTCTTGTGTTGTTTAGGCTATACAGGGATCTTTACACTTTAAGAGGTAAAACAGAAGATTTCTTGTATTAGACATCCTTCTTGGAGTGGGATGATTTCAATTTAGCATATTTAATAAATAACACTTGCACGGAGTTGAGAAAATTTATGTTTTAAAGCTGATTATTAATGAACTGTGAGTACATCTGTCATGAAAATGATGAACCACGTTAGGGTTAAGCCTGAGCAGAAGTGAAGTAGCATGAAAGAACACCTTATTCTAAGGTATCAAAGTGGACTGCTCGCATTTTGAAACCTTTGGTAAGTCAAAAAAAAAAAAAGCATCAATATTTAAATTACAGTAATTTTCACTAGATGTTATTTGAATTCTCTTTTAGCTTTCAGACTTGGAATTTAAAATACACACAAACACATAGGTTCTTTGGTCTCCTCTATGTCCAGTGTTCTCTTCTGTTTGAATCACCCCATTTAAACTGGATTTGGTAACAAACCTCAGGATTACCTAGTTTAAATTTTGTGTCAATGTTATTGTTTAGAACTGCCCAACTCCTCAAAATCAGTGTTGTGTGCTGTCAGATATCTCAACAAGTTACTTTTTTTCTTTAAACTCTGAACAGTATCTGGCAGTCCTGAAACACTTAAACACACTTCTTATAGTTAATGTCTGATGAATTAAGAAACCAAAGTTATAATGTAATACAGAATCCTGAATTAAATCTAGTATAATATCTGTTCTTTGATGACTGGCTGCAATTTTATGTATTATCTGATACACTGACCTGAGTTATATTCAAGTAAAGTTTATGCCTATTCTGTATATATATACATGTATATATATATGTGTGTGTATATATATATATATGTGTGTGTGTGTGTGTGTATGGGTTTCCCTGGTGGCTCAGACAGTAAAGAATCCACCTGCAATGCAGAAGACTTGGGTTCTATCCCTGGGTTGGGAAGATCCCCTGGAGAAAGGATAGGCTATCCACTCCACTATTTTTGCCTGCAGAATTCCATGGACAGAGGAGCCTGGCAAGTTACAGTCCATGGGATTGCAAAGAGTCTTAATTATGTTCTCAATGTAAATTCATAACTGAATAAATGCATAATTAATTTTTCAGGGGTCCAAATACAGAAAGGTATCATTTAAACTATACTGTCATTGCTGGCAGTCTTGATTAAAAATTTCAGAATGCATATTTCCTATATGTAGGAAATAATGATAATCATATATACAAATAACATGTACAAATAACAAATAAGATTGTGCATGGTGCTGTTGCTTTAGTCGTATCAGACTCTTTGCGACCCTATGAACTGTGGCCCACCAGGCTCTTCTGTCTGTGGGATTCTCCAGGCAAGAATACTGGAGTGGGTTGCCATGCCCTCTTCTAGGGGATCTTCCCCACCCAGGGATCAAATCCATGTCTCTTACATCTCCTGCATAGGCAGGCAGGTTCTTCATCACTAGCGTCACCTGGGAGGTACATTGAGTTAGACTCCAAAAAACTGAAAGTAAGTATACTATTTGTGATGTAAACCTTATTTTTTAAATTAATTTATTTTTTACTGAAGGATAATTGCTTTATAGAATTTTGCTGTTTTCTGTCAAACCTCAACATGAATCAGCCATAGGTATACATATAACCCCTTCCTGACAAAGAAAATTTGTATTTGAGAAATTGTCTAGATTAATTGCTCTACATTTTTTTACTAGGTATTTCCAACTTGGATGATTAGTATCCAATTTGGATGATTAGTATTATCATCACCTGACATTGGCACTTCCATCTTAAACTGATCATCTTTGCTTGGAATTATTTCATTTAAACTTGTTTTGATCATTGGAAATGCCTTGTCTACAACTCATTTTTCTTTTTTTTTTAATTATTATTATCACTGTAACTTTTCTTAAGCACCAAGTCTTCAAAAATCTCTCTATTATGATGTCATAACATGTGAAACATTTTATCCTCTTACTTCAAAGGAAAACATGTATAATTTTATCTATGTTCTAAATATAATTTTATTAAATCAAATACATACATAAATAACCATTGTAGGGAATGAGAAAAATTAGGGTATGTACTTTAACAGAATGATGGAAATTTGTTTGGTATATTCTGTTGGTTTAAAATTTTAAAAGTTGCCTGTTACATCATTGTATCTCTTATTTTTATGCACCTATTATAAAGAATAAAGAGATTTTTCATTTACAAGTGACAGTGAATGAAATGCTAGTTTTTATTGCTTCTAAAATTTTTAATCAGACACCCCAACTATCTGGCTAAAGTAATGCCACATATTCCTGTTAGTACATAATCAACTAGTATGATCTGATTCCCTTGAATTCGTTGTAAGTAAATATGGCTGGTTCTCTTCTACTTTAGTAATTATTTGCTAACTACGTACTCCTCACAACAGGAAATCTACTATTGCTACCATGAATTATCCAGAATATACCCTGCTTATATACATCAAGCAGTTGTATTTTATGTTGCTGTGACATTGGTATTAAAAATGGATCCATGGTACTGAAGAATTTATTTACAGGGCAGCAACGGAGAAACATGGAGAAGGAAATGGCAACCCACTCCAGTATTCTTCCCTGGAGAATCCCATGGACAAAGGAGCCTGGTGGCTACAGTCCATGGGGTCACAAAGAGTCGGACACGACTGAGTGACTAACACACAATGGAGAAACAGACATAGAGAACAGACTTATGGACATGGGGAGAGGGGAGGAGAGGGTGAGATGTATCGAAAGAGTAACATGGAAACTTACATTACCGTATGTAAAATAGATAGCCAATGGGAATTTGCAGTATGACTGGAAACTCAATCAAGAGCTCTGTATCAACCTAGAGGGGTGGGATGGGGAGGGAGGTGGGAGGGAGGTTCAAAAGGGAGGGGATACATGTATACCTATGGCTGATTCATGTTGAAGTTTGACAGAAAATAGCAAAATTCTGTAAAGCAATTATCCTTCAATTAAAAAAGATAAATTAAAAAGAAAAAAGTGGCTCCAGCTCATTCTGATTTAATGCCTTCTGATCTTCTGGTCTTTGGTTGTTCTTGCATCTCCAGTGTTACTGTTGTACTGAACTCTTGTACATTTTGGCTCACGAGAGATTACAGTCTTTGAATAAAAGTTTAATGATAGCTGACTGAGTCAAGAAGTCAAAAAAACAACAAGGTATCCCCCAAAGAATTAGACTATAGGAAACAATAAAGAAATGATCATTAATTAGTAAACGGGAAACAGATGAATGAATGTGGGATTGACACAGGGTATGAGAAGCTACAGGAGAAAACTGTGATTAATATTTCAAAATATTTTCCTGCCACAATTATTCCTTTTACTAACTTGACAATTCCACTGTATACGATGTACTATTTTACTTGAATTTACTATGCTCACTTTATTCACCAAAGATTTTCTTGCCATAGAAAATTATTTCCATCTCTATAACTGCTATATTTTTAAGTTAGCAGAAATTTTAGAAAACCTGACACCATAAAACTTCTAGAATAAAACATAGGCCGTTCACTTTTTAATATTCATTTTAGAAAAAATGTTTTTTGATGTGTCTCCTCAGGCAAGGAAAACAAAAGCAAAAATAAACAAATGGGACTATACCAAGCTAGAAAAACTTCTGCACAGCTAAGGAAACTATCAATAAAAAGGCTGCCTACTGAATGGGAGAAGATATTCATAAACTATATATCTGATAAGGGGTTAATATCCAAAATATGCATAGAACTTATGCAACTCAACATCGAAAAAAACAAAAACACATGATTTGATTAAAAAACTGGTAGAGGGACAGAACAGACATTTTTTTCCAAAGATAACATACCAATGCCAACAGACATATGAAAAGATGCTCAACATCACTAATCATCAGGGAAATGCAAGTCAACACCACACTGATATATCACTTCACATCTGTTGGATTGGCTATTATCCCAAAGACAACAAATTGGTGAGGGTGTGGAGAAAAGGGAACCCTTGTACACTTTTAGAGGGAAGTCATGATGGAAAACACTATGGAGATCCTCAAAAAATTAAAAAAAGAACTACCATAGGATCCAGAAATTCCACTGCAGGGTATTTATCCAAAGAAAGCAAAAAAAAAAAAAAAAACTAACTAGAGCAGAAATATGCAGCCCATCTTCATTGCAGCATTACTCACAATAGCCGACATATGGAAATATCCTAACTGTCCATCAATAGATAAATGGATAAAGAAGATGTAGTATACATACACAATGGACTATTATCTAGTCATGAAAGAGAATGACATAGTGCCATTTGTGACAACATAGATGGATCTAGAGTGTAATACGCTAGGTGAAATCAGTCAGAGAAAGACAAAGACTGTATGATATCACTTATGAGTGCAATCTAAAAATAAAAGAAATGAGTAGGCACAACAAATCAGAAATAAAGTCATAGATACAGAGAATGAGCAGGTAGTTGCCAGAGGGGTAGAGAGTGGGAGAAGGAAAGAAAGAAGTGAGGGAGACAAAGAAGTATAAATTATCAGTTACAAAATCTATGAGTCACAGGTGTGAAAAGTTCAGTGTGGGGAATATAGTTAATAATTATATAGTATCTTTGTATAATGACAGATGGTAACTAGACTTACTATAGGGTCATTTTGAAATGTACACAAATACTGAATCACTAGCTTGTGTACCAAGAACTAACATAGTGTTGTAGGTCAATTATACTTCAAATACAAACAAACTCAAAGAAAATTAATCAGATTTGTAGTTACCAGAGGCAGGGGCTGGGGAAAGGGAATGAATGAAGGTAGTCAAAGCATAAGAACTTCCAATTAAAAGATTAAAAACAATACTAGGGATACAACGTTCAATATGATAAATATAATTAACACTGTTGTAGGTTATATATGAAAGTTAAGAGGGTAAATTTTAAGTGTTTTTCAGAGCAAAAAATTTTTCTATTTCCTTAATTTTGTATATTTATAAGATGATGGTTATTCACTAACCTTATGGTAATCCTTTCTTGATGTATGTATATCAAAACATTATGCTGCACTTCTAACTTCTGCAGTGGTATATACCTATTATATCTCAGTGAAAATGGAATAAAAAATAGAAAACACTACTTAACATTATTAGAAAATATTAACTAATAGCATGGCTTAATAAAAACACAAAATAGATTTAAATTTATTC
The DNA here is from genome assembly GCF_054371585.1 of Giraffa tippelskirchi. Lineage (NCBI taxonomy): Eukaryota > Metazoa > Chordata > Mammalia > Artiodactyla > Giraffidae > Giraffa > Giraffa tippelskirchi. Next base: position 126,095,672 of record NC_137286.1, read on the forward strand.
AATTTAACACAGTGATTTTTCTGTCAGGTAAAAAAATTATGATAATCACTGAAAGAAAAAGAAAAATAAGTAAGGTCAGCTCTCTGTGCTCAAGGAATTTATAATCTAGTAAGGCAGGAAAGAAGAACACTTAAAATAAATATACTATAATAATTATATTTAAGGTTGTCATGATTACAAGAGCAATAAAATAATATCACCATTTAATAGAGGAGGATATTATTTTTGCTTGAATAATTATGAAGGGATTTGTAATTTGAGGTGATTTATGCAATTTAAAAAGTAATTATTATATATCAATACAAAGAATTCTTTTTAATGAAGAAGAAACAAGACATTTATCTAAAATTAGCGGGCATTCAAAGAGCACACTGATGATAATATACCTAACCGGTCTTGATCAAAAATAGAAAACAAGATACACTATTTAGGATAAGTATGAAAATATGCCATTGACAAAAACAAGTATTTTGCGGAAAGAAAAACCCTGAGTTAATGGGTGATTATTAATTTACCAAGAAGATATGATTTTTACAGGTGATAGCTTTATATAAGTTAGTCTAAATATAAGATTCCTATTATCCTAGTGAACTAGAGCTGCCATTGAGGCTTCCCTTGTGGCTCCCCTTGTACAGAATCTGCCTGCAATGCTGGAGACCTGGGTTTGATTCCTGGACTGGGAAGATCCCTGGAGAAGGAAAAGGCTGTCCACTCCATTATTCTGGCCTGGTTGCAAAGAGTCAGACAAGACTTATTGACTTTCACTTTCACTTTCAGAGCTGCCATAAAAAATAGTACATGCAGACAGCTAAAACAACTAGCTTTTATTTTCACAAAAATCTGGTGGCTGGGAAGTCCAAGATCAGGGTATGCGCAGGTTGGGTTTCTCTTGAGATCTTTCTTCTTGGCTAGCATATGGCTGCATTCTTGCTTTATCCTCACATGGCCTTTTTTCTGTGCATATGAAATATTCTCCAAGTGTCTCTACCTCTTACAGTGATATCAGTCCTGTGGGATTAGGATTAGGGATGGGCCCTGAAGGCCTCATTCAAATTTAACCTCCTTAAAGGCCCTGTTGTCTTCAAATATACTGACACCGAGGATAGTGGCTTCAGCCTGTGAATTTTGAGGGAACACAATCAGTCCACAACATCTGTTTGACAGATTTTTATGAAAACAGAGTAGATGGTGATATGCACAAATGTAGACAGCAGAAGTGGATGGAATGGCTGAAACCCAGATTTGGCAGCAGAGTGAAAATCAGAAAAGAGGAGAGACCATGGAGTCTCAAATAATGCCCAGGTTTCTGCTTGCTATGTGGACACAAAGACTAGATCACTTGAGATCAACTATATATTCTTTCATGGAAGTTTACTGAACAATTATCAGTTTGAGTAACTTAGTAGATGCAGTACATCTGCCTGGTGAAGGTATTTCACAAGCTCCCACGTAATGTCCTTAGGAACAAGAAGTCATTTTGTTGGAAGGCAGGGCATTTGGGCAGAATTGTCAATGGTTGATCATGTTCAAAAAAATCTATAATGACTGAAAAATCTGTCAAGAGAGAAGATAGATTCTGGTAGCATGCAACAGAGGTTTTTGCCCCTGCTCTGTTCCACATTTTTATCAATGGCTTGGATGATTAAAATTGCAGACAACACAAAACTTGAAGTGATAGCTATTATGTTGGATGACAGACATCAGATGCAAATAAAACAAAGGATATCAGATGTCCTATGAGAGTTACATCTGAAAATCAACACAATGTATCAAAGCAGATTTATACAAAATCACCTCAAAGACAGACAATGTCCTAAGCTTCATGAAGACCTACTTGTAATTTGGCTGAATGCATTATCTTGTGTCTAAAAAGAATTTGTCAATCAAAAATATGAAATACCTACCATGAGATTGTAAGAAAAATTTTAGTCCCAGAGGCAAACATTGGTGGTTGTCATTCTTACCCTGGTCAGGGGAGAAAGAATCTAGTCAATGGGTTTTGAATATTCATGTTCCATCAGCAAGGTGATAATTATCAATGTTTTGGATGAACATATTAACTATTGTTATCTTGATACCAGTAAATATCTGACTCATCTAACTGTGCTTATCCTTATAAAATGCTCTTAAAACAACTTTCTGATTCTGCTATTGTTTTCCATCATGGGTCTGTCTAGGAGGAGCAGATACGCTGCTAATACTGAGTCCTTGATCCCTTCAATCCCTTCTTTCAATTTAAGAGTTCTAATTTTATTTTGAATAGGCAAACTGTGGTTCTGGCTTTATAGATCAGTTTTAAGAGCTTGATTAAATTATGTCACAAGTGAATGATGAATCCATTCTGAATGTAATTATACAGTTTACTGACCCTACGAATATGAAGGTCATATCTTGAACCACAATAAATTCGTGAACAAACAAGTAGGATAATGAAAGGACTGTTGAGGGACAACCCCTGGCAATTCCCAGGGGACATAGCACTAAGCAGATAATTGTTCTTTACTCCTCAAGGTCCATGTTTATTTTAGTTTTATTTCTAGCATGTATTCAAATCAACAATAAAAGCAATAGTGATAGTAATCCTCACCAACAAACAAGGAAAAGGTTTAAAGATTTTTTGATGACAAGATAAGATAGTAACACACAATATGAAAGGAAAGACTATTGCACTTTCAATAACTTTAATCAATGTATACAGATAAATTAATATACCAGATTTTATGCTTTTAAAACCAGTATGGTAATAAGAGGTTCTTGTAAAATGTTTTAAGAAATATATTAAACAAAATCCTGTTAAGAGAGAAGCAGCTAGATTGATAAATCTAATATATACAATTAAAATATAGTTATAAAACATTGAAAAGTGAAAGTCGCTCAGACGTGTCCAACTCTTTGAGACCACATGGACTGTCCATGGAATTCTCCAGGCCAGAATACTGGAGTGGGTAGCCTTTCCCTTCTCCAGGGGATCTTCCCAACCCAGGGATCGAACCCAGGTCTCCCACATTGCTGGCAGACTCTTTACCAACTGAGCTATCAGGGAAACGCATGTGCAAAATGTTAAGAAATAAAACAACATATGCCTGTATATCCATCAACTAGCTTAACATTATCAATCCTATTGAATTTTCCTCCCCAATATACTTCCTTTATTCTCTTCAGAGAAGCTTATTATATCCTGCGTTTTCTATGTATTATTCTGGTTCATTTTCTGCAACTTTGTGAGTTACAAGGATACTGTGACATTACTTTGTATGTTTTAAAACTTTAGAGAAGTTGAACTTATATGTCCTCTGCAACTTACTTTCTCCAAGAAAAATTATTTGTAAAGTTCACCAGCATTAATATGTTGTGCAATTTCATTCATATTTGCTTCTGTGCAGTGTCTCATTATATGAATACACATGAATGTGAATTATTATCCTGTCAATATATAGAGAGACCGTTCCTCCCACTTTTTTTTCTATTTCAAGTGATGCTATGAATACTCCCATACATGTATCCTGTGTACTCTTGATTTTATCTAGTATACACACCAGGAACAGAATAACTGGTACATAGATTATACATATTTAAAAATTTTTGCAAGCATTTTTTTTCTAATTTTTACATTACTAGCAATTAATTGTCCAGTAATCTCCTAACTTATCTTTATACTTGGTACTCTGACCACAGATGAATATGAATACTGCTCCACATTCTCACCAACCCTTGATACTGTGCTTTTGGTCATTATGATAGGCATGGAAATATAGCTGAGTTTGCAATTCTATGATTATTAATGAGGTTGAATACCTTAAATTTGTTCTATAAATCTTTGATATATCACTTTCTGTGTATTACTGCTTGTAACTTTTGTCCCTTCCAACTGAGTTCTTTTTCTTAGTTTCATAATGTAGTTATTTATGTTTATTATGTATTAAACTTTTGCCATTTTAACATGTTATCAGGATTCAGTTTTTTTAAAACAAATTTTTTATTGTTAAATGAACTTAGATTTACAGAAAAGTTTCAAAGGTGAAACAGAGTTCCCAGTTCAGTTCACTCACTCAGTTGTGTCAGACTCTTTGCAACCCCATGGACTGCAGCACTCCAGGCTTCCCTGTACATCACCAACTCCCGGAGCCTACTCAAACTCATGTCCATCAAGTTGGTGATGCCATCCAACCATCTCATCCTCTGTTGTCCTTTCTCCTCCTGTCTTCATTCTTTTCCAGGATCAGGGTCTTTTCCAGTGAGTCCATTCTTTCAGGGTCTTTTCCAGTGAGTCCATTCTTTCATCAGGTGGCCAAATTATTGGAGTTTCAGCTTCAGCATCAGTCCTTCTAATGAATATTCAGGACTGATTTCCTTTAGGATGGACTGGTTGGATCTCCTTGCAGTCCAAGGGACATTCAAGAGTCTTCTCCAACACCACAGTTCAAAAGCATCAATTCTTCAGTGCTCAGCTTTCTTTATAGTCCAACTCTCACATCCGTACATGACCACTGGAAAAAACATAGCCTTGACTAGACAGGCCTTTGTTGGCAAAGTAATGTCTCTGCTTTTTAATATGCTGTCTACATGACTACTGGAAAAACCATAGCCTTGACTAGATGGGCCTTTGTCAGCAAAGTAATGTCTCTGCTTTTTAATATTCTGTCAAGGTTGGTCATAGCTTTTCTTCCAAGGAGCAAGTGTCTTTTAATTCCATGGCTGCAGTCACCATCTGCAGTGATTTTGGATCCCCCCAAAAATAAAGGCTGTCACTGTTTCCATTGTTTCCCCTTATTTGCCATGAATTGATGGCACTGGATGCCATGATCTTAGTTTTCTGAATGTTGAGCTTTAAGCCAACATTTTCTTCTCCTCTCTCACTTTCAAGAGGCTCTTTAGTTCTTCTTCGCTTTCTGCCATAAGGGTGGTGTCATCTGCATATTAGAGGTTATTGGTATTTCTCCACTTAGCCCTTACTCTATCAAGCAATTGTTAATATTTTAAATGGTATTTTGACAAACTGACATTGATACATTACTGTATTATACATTTTTCTGGATTTTGCCAATTTTTCCATTAGTACACTCTTCTTGCTTCAAGATCTAATCCAGAGTATCATCTTACATTTCTCATATTTCCTGACTCTCCCCTGGTCTATGAAAGTTCCTCAGGCTGACGAATACTGACTGGGTACCTGTAAAATATTTCTCAATACTTAGTTTTCTATTGTTTTTCTCATGATTATACTGAAGTATAGATTTTTGGAAAGAGATAGCTTGTTCTTCTTACCCATAATGGATGTAAATGATATCACACAATATTCGTATACACCTTAGTCACTTAACTAAGGTAGCATTTACCAAGTTTGTCCACTGCAAGTTTGCTAATCTTTTTCCACTCTCCACTCTTTTACTGAAAGTATGTCATTAATTTAGCCCATCCTCAAGGAGGAAGAGGGGCTTGGAATTAGGTTCCATGTAAAGGGGAGAACAAACGTATTATTTGGCATGATTATGTAAGAAAGATTTATTTTTCTCCCCCATTTAGAAACTCATATTATAGACAAGCATACTTATTTTATTTCTGGATAATGCTTTTATTTTTTTTTTGTTTATATTTTAAATATAAGTAGTTTATAACTAAGCATTCAATAATTTTTATATCTGAAAATCCTAGGGTTTAATTTTGTCTCTAGAACTTTCAAGATGCCTGGATTTAAGGTGAATTATTCTAGGTAGCATTAGTATTTGTTTCAGAGAGCACTCTTAAGTTCTACCAATCAAGGATCACTTTAAATTTATATCTCATATCAGAATATGTTGGATAAAGCATGTAGTAGAAATTCAAATGTATAGAGCAAATACATGATTTGAGAGCATAAATTTACCAACCACAAGGCAGAATGATTTTCTCCTACTTAGAACTTAACATATTGGCTTAGTATAAGAATGACTTTTTTTTTTTTTTCCTTATTTTTCCTTTTTCACAGGTAGTGAGGCTCTACAAGGTTCTGGCTCCATGGAAAAGTCTTGCTTCCCACTTCTCCTTTGATAAGGTGGGATTCATTTCATATCATCCCCACAGGAATATAAAAATCTATGATTTGCAGTTTTAGAATCAGTGAATGTCCTCAGGGTAGATAAGGACTTGCTCACACTTAACAGTAATTTTCATTTCATTTTTGTCTGCAGAGGACTTCCTTTATTTATTTTGGGGGGAGCTCAGTCAGTATTTAAAAAGAAATAGTTTCCTTGTATGAGCAATTAGGTTTGATGAAGCAGGTAAACTTCTCATAATATTCAGTCAATAACATTTCTGCATTCCAAAGATATTTCATATGAAGGTAATTTGGCATTCCCTCTAGTATTGAAGCCTAAGGAAAATATGAAGCTGAGATGGGAAAATGGTGATATATCATTTTGCCTGTTTATTTTTTTTATTATACAATCTATGTATAAGCAGAAAAACTTGTATAGTGAATCCCCACGTACTCATTACTCTGCTGTAACCACAATCTTACTGCCAAATGTATTTCTTCAACCCTCATCCAGTCCTCTTGTTCTTAAATATTTTGAAGCAAATCCAAGACTATAATTTAATCCATGTGTATTTCATTATGCGTCTCCACAAGAGGATTCTCTTTAAAAAAAAAAAAGCACACACACATAACCATAGTATCATTATGCATTTTTTGAGTAAACTTGTGCCAGAGGAATTCAATCTATTCATATGCTGTACCATCAACCAAAGAGCGATAACACTATGGAATCAGATATGCCATCACTTTAAAGGAGCATTTTCTCACAATTAGATTTTTCAAAATTAAATGTGCTATATTATAAATTTACAGGTTTTTTACTATTGGATTATCACCTGTCAGCATGTTGCAGAAAGGATTAACTGGGTAGTGATTTATTGTGTGTTTTGTGTCTTTACATGATACCCTACTGTCTGCATGGGAGAACCTAATGAACCAAATTAATGGCAAAGGTGAGATGATATGTTCCACATGTGAAAGATGTTCTCAAAGACTTTAAACTGGAATCATTTTTCCCAAATGATAATGCATTTTATTTTTGACTTTCAGTTATTTTATGTAGGAATTAGATGACCATGGTTATGATGTTTAACTTGAAAAAAAAATCTGCAAAGATGTTCTTGCTTTCCAGAACAAATACTCATTACAAAGAACAAATTAAAGAATATATTGTACGATATATATTCATTATAACTTTAGGGAACTACATTTATAAGTATAAAGTTGCAATCTCTGTATAACATTAATCTGTTTCATCCTTCAGATGTCATATTTTGTCAATCATCTATACACTTTAGCAATTATATATTTTATTCAAATTTCCCTATCTCCTAAATGTCAATATAGTTTCAATCCCTGTCATTTCATAATCACTCCTATCCCCACCTGAGCATTTTAACTATTTATCACTCATAAAATGTCAAATTCATCACTATATGCTTTATACCAGTAGCCAATACTCACAACCATATCACTTACTCATGTAATAACTAACCCAAATCCCATTCATATCCTATTCATCTTTTAAGTTATTTAGTTAACATTTATCCATTCAACCACCCACTAATCCTTTATTTTCTGAATTCTTGTTACCTTTACTTTACATTCTACATATTTGAGCTCCTTGTATTATTTTAACTGATATCTGCTTATCTATAAGACTTTTAAAGGAATTGTAATTTGTTAAGAAGAAATGGATTATATATTTTCTAACCTGTACCATCTACCAATAAGTCTATCAGTAACTTTAAAAATGCTATATAAAATAAATGGTAATCAATACTTGTTGAATTCCATTGGCCTAAGTGGGTAAGTGTCCATCAACAGAGAAATGAAGAGAAGATGTGGTACATATATATAATGGAATATTATTCAGCCATAAAAAGAACAAAATGTGCCATTTGCAGAGACGTGGATGGACCTAGAGACTGTCATACGGAGTGAAGTCAGAAAAACAAATATATTAAAGCATGTATGTTTAATCTAGAAAAATATTATATACAATTCTATTTGCAAAGCAGAAGTGGAGACAAACATAGAGAATAAAAATATGGGTGTCAAAGGGAAAGAAGAGGGGTGGGATGAACTGGGAGATTGGGATTGACATACATCCACTATTGATGCTATGTATAAAATAGATAACTAAGGAGAATCTACTGTGTAGAACAGGGAACTCTCCTCAATGTTCTGTAGTGACTTAAATAGGAAGGAAATCCAAGACAGGGGGGATATATGTAAACAATACAGCCAGTTCTCTTTGTTGTACAGCAGAAACTAACACAACATCGTAAAGCAACTAAACTCCAATAAAAATAAAAAATAAAGCTCATCAGGTTCCTGGCTCTAAAAAATAGTAATAATAAAGGCTCTGTTTTTACCATCTTTGCTGACATAGGTAAAACTTTAGCTTTTCAGTTTAGACAATGCAAATTTATTTGAGTATATGCCAATTAACTCACAATGATCAATACAGATTTAATTGATGTGCAAAATGGAATTTGGAAGGCAGAAATAACTGAAATGAATGTTACATTTTTTGAAGAATGTTAACAGTCATCATAAATTTCCCTTAAAGATTAGAAAGTTAGAAATATCTTTATTAAAAAAAAATAGCAGCAGAGTCTCCACAAACATTCACAAATCTGTATTTTCATTTGTTCCTAAAATTAGGCTAAACTCTTCAACACTTTGAATATAGAAAAACATATTGGCCTCATTAAGGTTAGTAATGAGAATTGATTTTACAGGGTATAATCTCAATTTTACGCATGTCATTCTAACTGGGCTAATGAAATTATTTTCGTAACCAGAAGCATTTCAGTCTGGCTATCTGAAGAGCAGCATTTTACATGAGCTGCCAGAAATAAAAGCATTCATTTGCACTTCTAGACAGAAAATGTGGGTGTCTACAGGCTGCCATATAGAACTAGAGAAACCAATTGGACAATAAAAACCTTTAAAGTGACTCTCCAGATGGCTGAGCTGCTGTTCCTTCACGTGAAACCACAACACCCTACTTGAGGTGATGGCATTTCTGGTTGTGTATGAAAATTCATAAGAAACATTTAGAACTCAAAGAACAGTATTCAGCTCTGTTGGCAGCCAATATTTTTAGAATGATTTTTGGAGGTGTAATATTTATTATACCCCTGATGATTGGGATATAGAAGTTTCTTCAAAAAACTAAGTAAACATGAGCTTTCTTTACAAACAGAAGCAAATTTCCAATGTTATACAAAAGAAAAAATATGGCAAAGAGATGGTAAGATTAACAAACTTGATATCCCACTGACAGTCAATAGCACATTTTTTTAAGAAGGAATGAATCAAAGACATCCCTTGTGTTTGGCATGATAAAAATTATGTGGGTGTCAGTATAGCTTTTATGAAAAATGACTAAATGATTTTACAAATGTTATTCTCAGAGACTGTTGTCTGAAATGGCAGTCAATAGCTTCTGGATATATTAGATTTTATTGGTATTATACAGATGTGTATAATTACTGCTTTGCTTTGCTTGAATAGAAGCCATCTGTTTATCTTAGGATGATTAGAGCATTTAACAAATTTAGTCACTTTAGCATAAGCAGAATCTGAAATTGCATTTACTTATTTATTATTTTTCATTTGATGAGATTTAAGGGAGAACTATGAGGAGGAGTCCCTGGATACCTAAACTTTGAAAACCCTGGACTGTGAAAAATATTGACATTGACAGTTAAAATTTTTTTTCTACAGAAGATTGCATTCAATCCATTTTACTAAAATGTTAGATTAAATATGAATTTGTTCTACCTCTAAATTGACCCAATGTGTTTTATTGATTCCTTTACTCTACATAAGTGGAAAAAAAAAATCTCTTCTTGATTCAATTTCTTAATGTGATAGACTACATGAATCAATTTTCCAATATTGATTCTTGAAAATGTAGAAAAGAATGGTCTGATCTGATTAAAACTTTTTAAAACACTGCTTGTTCTAATTATTGCTGCATTATAAAATAGCCTACAATATTAACCAATAAGTACCTTGCTATATTTCAAAATTTTGTACATCAAGAATTTGAGGACCATTCTACTGAGTAATTCTTCTGCTCCAAAGTGGTGCCAACTGACATCATTTGATGGTATTCAGCTGATGGATGGAATCAACCAGAAGTCTAAGATGGTTAATCACATTCATATTTGAGGGCCTTGGTGGGAATAGTTACAAAATTATAACTCCACTGGGAGCCTTTATACATGGCCCATTATGTGATGTGGGCTTCTTCAGAGCATGGCATCCTTGGAGTTGCTGAATTTCTTATATGGCAATTCAAGACCACGAAGAAGAAATTATTAGTAGAAATTATTAGTGTTCTGAAAAGTGAAAGCCATCTGACTCTGACCTCATGGACTATAGCCCACAAGGTTCCTCTGTCTGTGGAATTCTCCAGGCAAGAATACTGGAGTGGGTAGTCATTCCCTTCTCCAGGGGATCTTTCTGACCCAGGGATTGAACCTGGGTCTCCTGCATTGTAGGCAGACGTGTTCTGAAAGACTAGGCTAGTAATGCTCTAGCATCACTTGACAATATTCTATTGTCTACCAAGTCCTTACAACTAGGTCATGTTTAAGGGAAATGAATGAGATCCCACCTTTGAATATGAGGAACACAATTAGTTTGGTGTTTTGTTTTATCTTCCATAAGATTGAAGGCATATATCTTAGCATTTTCCTTTTGCATGTATTTTAATAAATGAGTTTGGTTTCTCCTTTAAAAGTTTAAACTGTAATGAATATCTTTTCTATATATGTATAATAGATTTAAGTTATAAAATTTTGTATAACTGCTTAAACAATTTATATATTTATGGAAGTATAATAAAATATCTACTATGATTGTGGCCTTAGACCTAAGGTTTTTTTATTACATATTTTTAGGTCTAGTTTTAGGTATATAAAATTTATTTTTACACTATGGTGGAATGCTTCTTTTATCATTAATTACCTATTCTATCAATTCTTTAATACGTTACTTAAATTATATTTTTATAATATTGGTGTGGAAAATTCTACTTTCTTTGCGTTAACATTTCATGAAACTTTTTTTCCAAACTTTTATTTTCATTTTGTTTTGACTATGTCTCAAAAGATATAAATAGCCTTAAGAGTTCTACAAAATTATTTTTGAACATTCTGAATATAATTGAGTATTATTCTAAAAGCTTACAAATATATTCATGTTTAACATCCTTTATCTTAGTTTTTTTAATCTTTTCCTGTGAAAGTATTTACTCTAATGTTAAAGTTTTTCTATATGCAATCTTAGTTTAATCTGTGGGTTTGGAAACAACACATATTTTAACTCTTTTATTGAATGACCATATATATTTAATATCAATACTGAATTATAACTATAATGAGGTCTGACCTTTTCAGTGCATTGATTTCAGAATAAGTCCCTCAGAATGAGATTAAGTCCTTAGCCCTTAGCATCGGTATTCACTAAACAACATCTCTAGTCTGCCATCACCCAATATGTTTATTAGAGTTGTCTAAACTTTTAACTTCAGCTTCTTAGTTTATACCATTTAGCCATGCATTTAATATTTTTCTTTTATATTACTGATTAACTAAATTCACCAACATTTCCTATCAATATCTGAGGTTAGTTGTTTGTTTATTGTATCTTACACCTTTGTTTGTATGCATTTTTCTTTTGAAACCACATCATTCTGTATTTCTTTGAGTGAATAACTGTGTCCCAAAGACTCTTTATGTTTCCCTTAGTAATAATTTAATTCAATTCAATATTCTAGGCTGAAAATTACTTTCTTTCATTACTTTTATGTTTACTATCATTGTATTTTGTTTTTAGTTTGTTTTTAGTGAAAACATATTTAATAGTTACGAGTTCAGTTCAGTCGCTCAATAGTGTCTGACTCTTTGAGACCCCATGAACTGCAGTCTGCAAGGGTTTCTTGTCCATCACCAACTCCTGGAGCTTGCTCAAACTCATGTCCATCGGGTCAGTGATGGCATCAAACCATCCAATCCTCTGTCGTCCCCTTCTACTCCTGCCCTCAATCTTTTCCAGCATCAGGGTCTTTTCCGTGAGTCAGTTCTTTGCATCAGGTGGCCAAAGTATTGGAGTTTCAGCTTTAGCATCAGTCCTTCTAATGACTATTCAGGACTGATTTCCTTGAGGATGTACTGGTTGGATCTCCTTGTAATCCAAGGGACACTCAAGAGTCTTCTCCAACACCACAGTTCAAAAGCATCAATTCTTCAGCGCCCAGCTTTCTTTATAGACCAATTCTCATATCTATACATCACTACTGGAAAAACCATAGCTTTGACTAGACAGACCTTTGTTGGCAAAGTAATAACTCTGCTTTTTAATATTCTGTCTAGATTGGTCATAGCTTTTCCTACAAGGAGCAAGAGTCTTTTAATTTCATGGCTGCAGTAACCATCTGCAGTGATTTGGGAGCCCAAGAGAATAAAATCTGCCACTCTTTCCATTGTTTCTCCATCTATTTTCCATGAAGTGATAGGACTAGATGCCATGATCTTAGTTTACTGAAAGTTGAGCTTTAAGCCAACTTTTTCACTCTCCTCTTTCACTTTCATCAAGAGGCTCTTTAGGTCTTCTTCACTTTCTGCCATAAGGGTGGTGTCATCTGCATATTTGAGGTTATTGATATTTCTCCCAGCAATCTTGATTCCAGCCTGTGCTTCTGCATTTCGCATGATGTATTCTGCATATAAGTTAAATAAGCAGGGTGACAATATACAGCCGTGACGTACTCCTTTCCTGACTGGAACAGTCTGTTGTTCCATGTCTGGTCTTAAACGTTTCTTCTTGACCTGCATACAGATTTCTCAGGAGGCAGGTAAGGTGGTCTGGTATTTCCATGTCTTGAAGAATTTTCCACAGTTTGTTGTGATCCACAGAGTAAAAGGTTTTGGCATATTCAATAAAGCAGATGTAGATATTTTTCTGGAACTCTCACTTTTTCCATGATCCAGCAGATGTTGGCAATTTGATCTCTGGTTCCTCTGCCTTTTCTAAAACCAGCTTAAACATCTGGAAGTTCATGGTTCACATGCTCTTAAAGCCTGCCTTGGAGAATTTTGAGCATTACTTTACTAGCGTGTGAGATGAGTGCAATTGTGAAGTAGTTTGAACATTCTTTGGCATCGCCCTTCTTTGGGATTGGAATGAAAACTGACCTTTTCCAGTCCTGTGGCCACTGCTGAGTTTTCCAAATTTGCTGGCATATTGAATGCAGCACTTTCACAGCATCATCTTTTAGGATTTGAAATAGCTCAACCGGAATTCCATCCCCTCCACTAGCTTTGTTCGTAGTGATGCTTTCTAAGGCCCATTTGACATCGCATTCCAGGATGTCTGGCTCTAGGTCAGTGATCACACCATCGTGATTTTCTGGGTCATGAAGATCTTTTTTGTACAGTTCTTTTGTGTATTCTTTCCACCTCTTCTTAATATCTTCTGTTTCTGTTAGGTCCATACCATTTCTGTCCTTTCTTATGCCCTTCTTTGCATGAAATGTTGCCTGGTATCTCTAATTTTCTTGAAGAGATCTCTAGTCTTTCCTATTCTATTGTTTTCCTCTATTTCTTTGCATTGATCACTGAGGAAGGCTTTCTTATCTTTCCTTGCTATTCTGTGGAACTCTGCATTCAAATGGTTATCTCTTTCCTTTTTTCTTTTGCTTTTAGCTTCTCTTCTATTCTTAGCTATTTGTAAGTTAGCAATTCTATAAATTTTTAATGTACATAAATTAATTTTTTAAATAGCATGTAAAGGATATTATTATTGTTTCCTCTTCATAATTCACAGACTAAATCATGGTGAAAGGGGAATGCAATTAGTATTCCAAATCTCATCTTTATGTATGTAAAGACATTGGTACCAAGATATTGGAATTTTTTTTAAATGTCATTTAGTTTTGATTAAAGAAAGTGCTATCCAGACAATTGTCATCCCCTGTATATATTCTGTATTCTGCCTCCACTGAAAGTTAGTTGCTCAGTTGTGTCTGACTCTTTGTAACCCCATGGACTGTAGCCTGCCAGGCTCCTCTGTCCATAAAATTCTCCAGGCAAGAATACTGGAGTGGGTTGCCCAGCAGTTTATATATATATATACGTATATATATATATATATATGTGTGTGTGTGTATATATATATTTACGTATATATATAATCCCTGAATAATCTCCTCTTACTTTCGTTTATCTATGTACGTATTTATTGTTTTTTTACTTTAGCACCTGAAATGTATCTCAGTTTTAGGATCAAAGTTACCAAGTTTCTGTGTTCTTTTATAGAAATTCTTATGAAACATTAAAAAAAAAACCCCTTAATCTAGCCATTCATAGTTGTTAACTGGACTTTTATTTGCTTAACATTTACCTTCCTCTCTCATGTGGCTTCTCTGGTTACTTAGATGGTGAAGAATTCACCTGCAATGTGGGAGACCTGGGTTTGGTACCTGGGCTGGGAAGATCCTCTGGAGAAGGTAATGGCTATGCAGTCCAGTACTCTGGCCTGGAGAATTCCATGGACAGAGGAGCCTGGCAGGCTACATTTCAAGGTGTCACAATGAGTCAGACACGACTGAGTGACTTTCACTTTCCTCTCTCCTGCATCTTAATTGTCAGTATTTCATTCACATTTGGAACATTTAATTGTTTTTGATGATAGTCAATTGATATTTTTCAGTTTTTTTTTTCTTTTTGAAAGAATTTCTGTTGCTTTATATATCTTTGAATAAACTAAAAACACTCAGTTGAAAGTATATTCAGATTTATCTTATATTTGAAATTCATATGGAAGCATATATATTCTGCTTTTTTACATCTGTCTTATGCTTAGATATCTTTTTATACTATTTACTGTCAGATTTCTTTGTGCAAAATTGTACTTTGATCATTTTTCTTCCATTACTCTCTATCTCTCTGAATACCTTTATCTCTTTAAACATTTTTTTTATTTTTCAGTTAGCTCTTCCCTTGTGGCCTCCTGTCCAAAATATAGTTCTTTAATTTTGGTTTGGGATGATTTTGTGTGCTTATTTTGGGGATGTAGAAAATCTGTTGTTCAAAATAGCAGGTGGCCTGGCTCACTCTCTGGTTAAGGGTTTGTGATTTCTTTTCCCACCTGCCTAGACTATAGTTTCATAAAAGCTTTAGCTCTGGGAAAAGTTCAGTATAAGCTTTATGAAGCTCTCTTTTTAAAGCTGGGGAGAGATTATGAACTGTACACTTGATCTCTAGTTTCTATCCATGAGCCCGACTCTAGTCATTTTCAAGGTTTGAATGGAAGTCTTTTATACACTTTTTCATGGTTTCCCTGTCAGAGCAGAACTTGTGGCAACTCCCACCCGCTTCCAGATCAAGAGTCCAGGAGGCCGCGGCTTCAGCTCTGCTCTCTGCTCTCTATTTTAGTGTTAGCTTTGATTCTCAAAAATCTCACTTGGGAGTGCTGACTTCCATATTTTCATTTTATATATTTACGTTATATTTCATTTTACATTTATTATACATTAACTTAGGATTTCTATGATTTAGAATAGAAATAGAGTGATTAAAATTACAGTGTTATCATGAATGGGAGTTGAAATTTAAATCATATAAATTTGATAATTATTAGTTGAAATATTTTATTCTCAATCTTTATAGTTTGCTTCATAGAGTCATAAAGGAAATAATTTGATAAAATTTTTGGGTAAGTTTTGTTTTAATTTTAGATACCACAAAAAAACAGTTTACTTGGCTTTAAATTTCTGCCAAATAATGTATGATTAAACATATACATAAAATGTATAATATATAAGCATATATATTTTATATGCAATATTTTATATTTTTCAAAAGACAATACTGAGAGAAGTATTTAGGAATTTCCATTAATGTTTTTTAAAGAAAATCATAAGTATTTATATACAGTATCCCTAATTTAGTCAATTATCAATTTCTTAATAAATCTGTGTACTCATGAAACATAGAATTAAACAAAGCAGTTCCTGATCATATTTTGTTTCTGTGAGGTATTAAAATGAACCCAACAAACATAGTATGCATCTAACCAGTCCCTAATGGACTTAAATCAGGAGTATCATCTCCCCAGGACTAAAAGCGTGTCCTGTGGGTTTTATCTACCTCATTAGTATGTTCCCAATTTATAGCCCTAATGTTTGTAAAACATAACTATGAGTAAAACTGTATATATGATCAAGATTTTTTGAGTTTCATTTTCTTCAAATATTACTTAAGAAATAGAATGATTTAAGAAAGGGAAAACATTTAGAAATGGGACAGCATAGAAAAAATTAAGTTTGTATGTGAAGTTATTATTTCCTCATCCATACATTAAGCAAAATGTACTAAGTATTTTCTAGATGCTGATATATGAATGAACGTATGAATATGGGGATAAGAGATGGCTTAAAGGATAATCAAATAAGGACATTCAACAGGGCACCAAAACTGCTTAAGCTTAGGAAGTTATATGATTTTAGGTCTTACATTTAAGTCCTTAATCCATTTCCAGTTAATTTTTGTGTATAGTATAAGATAAGGGTCCTATTAATATCTCATTCATTTGCATAAGGATATCCAGCTTTCTCAACACCATTTATTAAAGAGACTACTCAGAACTTAATACAATGGTATCCATAAGGCCACAGTGAATAGTTTAGTAATTCTATCATTCACATTAAACCCAAACATTTTAGAATGATTATAATAAATTTTCAAATCTTCTATAACCCCAATTCAAAGATTTATAGGAGACCTCAAAAGTACGTATATTTTAGGTTACTTCTGAGAATATAGATGTACAAAGGATATTGATGGAGACTGGGGTTAATTACTGATATTATTAACAGATGCTATCATTGTCATTAAATTAGTAGACAACAACACTATGGAAAACAGTATGAAGTTTCCTTAAAAAGCTCAAAGACAATAGAGTCAACATATGATCCAGCCAACATATAACAAGGGTCCAGTAATCCTTATTATATGTCTGGAAAAAAAACAAACTCTAATTTTAAAAGGTACATACACCCCACTGTTCATAGCAACACTATTTACAATAGCCAAGGTATAGAAATGGCCCAAGTGCCCATCAACAGATGATTGGCCTAAGAAGATGTGGTCCAATGGAATGTTTATCAACTATAAAAAATGAAATGTCATTTAAAGCAATGTGAACCATGAGAACTTATGCTTAGCAAAGTAAGTCAGACAGAGAAAGACAAATACTATATGATGTCACTTATATGTGGAGTCTTAAAAAAGAAAACAAATGAAATCAATATACAAAACTGAATCAGGCTTACAGACAGAAAAAAAAAGTGAAGTATGGTCACCAAAGGGGAGAGGGGTGTGGGGAGAAACAAATTAGAAGTATGGAGTTAACAGATACAAAATACCGTGTAAAACAGATAATCAACAAGGATTTACTATATAGCACAAAGGACTGTATACAATATCTTATAATAACCTATAATGGAATGCAATCAGAGGAAAAAAAAAACTGAATCATTATGCTGTACACCTGAAACTAATCCAATACTGTAAATCAACTATACATCATCAACAAAAAAAAATTAGTAGGCAACAGAATTTTCTTTATAACTCTTGACCAAATAGGACAAAATCCTTCAAGAAGATGATGAAGAATGTTAAAATTAAAAAAAAAAAAAAATCCAGACATTAGCCTCTCCTCTGATACAAATTCAAGTACCTTAGGTCTCTCAGTTAAGACCCTCCAGAAAATAGAAGACTTACTCTGGGTAACAAAAGATCAGCATTGAGGAACCCACATTTCTGAAAATCCTTCTGTTCCTCTTCCAGAAGTGACCCATTGCATACAGAATTCATCCTAAAAATCATCTGCCAATGTTTCATTTCTCTTGTGTGGTTCTTAGACTTTCCCTTCTAGTAATTTCTGCTGCCGCATTTCCTTAGATTGCCAACCACAATCATCCATACTTTTCAAACATCATAAAATGCACTCAGTCTTTAGCATGGCTAACTGTCTCCATTGGTTTTCGTCACTTTCATATCAGCAGCTGTCAGAATTACCTAGAGAATATTAGTTCCGGTACATTTTCCTTTAGCTCATAAGAAATGTCAAAAGTAAAAAGCAAACATAAGAGTCTCTGATTTTAGAAAATTAGAGATCAGTACAAAATGTGTCTGTGTGTGTGTGTGTATGCATGTGCTAAGTCGCTTCAGTGTTTTCCAACTCTATGCGACCCTATGGATTGTAGCCCGCCAGGCTCCTCTGTCCATGGGATTCTCCAGGCAAGACTACTGGAGTAGGTTGTCCGTGCCCTCCTCCAGGGGATCTTTCCAACCCAGAGATCCAACCTGGGTCTCATATCTCCTGCATTGGCAGGCAGGCTCTTTACCACCAGTGCCAACCCTTGGGAATCCCTCAATACAAAATGCTGACTGCTAAAAATTCTTCATTGCACTCAAAGTTTCACAATGTATTTTCACTATCCTACATGGTCTTTTTAGTATGTTAGTAGGCAATGGCACCCCACTCCAGTCCTCTGGCCTGGAAAATCCTATGGACGGAGGAGCCTGGTAGGCTGCAGTCCATGGGGTGGCTAGGAGTCGGACATGACTGAACGACTTCACTTTCACTTTTCACTTTCATGCCTTGGAGAAGGAAATGGCAACCCACTCCAGTATTCTTGCCTGGAGAATCCCAGGGACGGGGGAGCCTGGTGGGCTTCCGTCTATGGGGTCGCACAGAGTCGGACACGACTCAAGCGACTTAGCAGCAGTAGCAGCAACCTGCCTTAGGAGAGCACTGTCTGTACTTTTTTATATCTACCGAAATTTTACTTCAAACTTTTGCCATTGTGTTTCCTTTAGTTTTTCACATTAAGTCTGCTCTATGTGACATTCCCTTTCTTGGAGTTTTTACTTTTTTTCTGAGCAATCCAGTTCCCAAAATCATGTACCAATTTTTTTTTCTGAGTTTATGAAAATATTAATAGATTCCACTGGAATATGAAAGTAGAAATATGCTTTATTATACATTGTTTGGCACTGTTACCTGTGTTTTCCATCTGGCATGCAACTATCCTTCAAATATTTCATTGCATTACACAGAAGCTGGTTGTAAGAGTGGATTATGTAATAATATTCTTGGACGTTGGAAAAGTATGAAGAGAAAGGGGCAGGGAAAAAGCATTATGAATACCTGCTATAATAATATGCAATTTATATACATTTCTGAATACAAACACATTAGAAGTATTAATTGAATGTCTATTATATTTTTCAATGATAATTTTATTCTTAATAATAAACTTTTAG
Organism: Giraffa tippelskirchi; assembly: GCF_054371585.1. Taxonomy (NCBI): domain Eukaryota; kingdom Metazoa; phylum Chordata; class Mammalia; order Artiodactyla; family Giraffidae; genus Giraffa; species Giraffa tippelskirchi. The sequence continues at coordinate 126,115,040 of NC_137286.1, forward strand.
CAATAGCAATTAGACATAAATTTTAATAAATATCTGCCATTCCCTTACCCTCCAGTATAAGGGATTCAGTTTCTTAGATGATTGAGTTAATGGTAATTGCAATGATTTGTCTAATATCAAGCAGGATTTTCCCACATATTATACAATTTGTGCAAATAAGAATTTAGATATGAAACTCCAATACTTTGGCCACCTCATGCGAAGAGTTGACTCATTGGAAAAGACCCTAATGCTGGGTAGGATTGGGGGCAGGAGGAGAAGCGGACAACAGAGGATGAGATGGTTGGATGACATTACTGACTCGATGGACATGGGTTTGGGTAGACTCTGGGAGTTGGTGATGGACAGAGAGGCCTGGCGTGCTGTAATTCATGGGGTCACAAAGAGTCGGACACGACTGAGCGACTGAACTGAACTGAACTAACATATGGTTATATGTGTCCCCAGTGATTAAGTCCTTGTAGGTAAAGTGGTCTTCCCATGATGTGCTCTATGTCTATGGCTTCATCTCTCCTCCCTGCTAACATAAGCACCAAATCTGCTTTCCATATCCTCAGAGTGTTACTGTCCTGGTTGATTACATTTTAGAGGTGATATTTCAGGAAATATTAATGGTTAGAAAATGTCATTTTAATTTTTTCTTATTTTTCATTCCTTTGGTCTCTGTCTTTCTTTGATGGTATTTTTGCTGAGGGGAGATGTTGGAAAGTACTTTTCGGAGACATTTAAACTTATCAAGTTTAATTAACATCCTAATTAAAATAATGTTTGTCAAACACTTAAATCTGAATCTCCAGTTGTAATCTAGTCTTGACATACCTTGGTTGTCTTAATCAATCTTTACAAAAATCCTAGAATACAGGTTTTACCATGATCATAGGATGCAAATATCATGCCCACAGCCTCCCAGTTAGACTGGGTAGAGCTACGATTCTGATCCTTCTCTGTATCCTGACACAATCTCCTCTCTCACCCCAGGTCACCTCATACAGACCAAAGTGAACTGAAAGTTGCTCAGTCATGTCCAACTCTTTGAGACCCCATGGACTATATAGTCCATTAAATTCTCTAGGCTGGAATACTGGAGTGGGTAGCCTTTCCATTCTCCAGGGCATCTTCCCAACCCAGTGATCGAATCAGAGTCTACTGCATTGCAGGTGGATTCTTTACCAGCTGAGCCACCAGGGAAGCCCAAGAATACTGGAGTGGGTAGCCTATCCCTTCTCCAGTGGATTTTCCTGATCCAGGAATTGAACCAGGGTCTCCTGCATTGCAGGCAGATTCTTTACTAACTGAGCTATCAGGGAAGCCCATACAGACTGACAACATTCAAATGTACATTTTTTGCCATAACCTCTTTCTTGCCAACTCAAAGATTCCATTTTTTTATGTTAATGGGTTTCTGAAACTTAAAATATTCTATCTCAAATTCTTTACTACATGTATTTATGTATACACATATATGGGGCTTCCCTGGTAGCTCAGCTGGTAAAGAATCTGCCTGCAATTCAGGAGACCCCAGTTTGATTCCTGGGTCTAGAAGATCCCCTGGAGACAGGTTAGGCTACTCACTCCAGTATTTTGGGGCTTCCCTGGTGGCTCGGATGGTAAAGAATCCACCTTTAGTGCGAGAGGCCTGGGTTCGATCTCTGGGTCAGGAAGATCCCCTGGAGAGGGACATGGCAACCCACTCCAACATTCTTGCCTGGGGAATCTCCATGGACAGAGTCTAGTCGGACATGACTAAGCACAGCACATCACATGCACATATGTGCTGTAAGCTGATCTATTTCAGAGTAAAACAATTTCATTCACCCAGTTGGTCAAGGCAAACATGTGAGAATATTTTCTTTCTCTTTTGCCCTACATACAAGCAATCAGCAAATCTGCTCAACTTTATGCTTACAATATAGCACCTGCTGCTGTGCGTAGTCACTCAGTTGTGTCCTACTCTTTGTGACTCAATGGACTGCAGCCTGCCAGGCTCCTCTGTCCACGGGGATTCTCGGTTAGAATACTGGAGTAGGTTGCCATGCCCCCCTCAAGGGATCTTCCTGACTCAGGGATCGAACCCAGGCCTCCCACATGCAGGCAGATTCTTTACCGTCTAAGCCACCAGGGAAGCCCTATAATATAGGATATTCCAGCCATTTCTCATTACTGTCTATAACTTACGGTGTTGTAAATTCAAGGTATCTGAGGCTATTTTACTTTGCTTCATATATATAAACAGAAGGATTCCACTTAACTGGGAACTTTTGTGTTGCTATAAGAATATACATATGCAGACCACTTAATTTTATGTACTGTCATCCTAGAGAATTAGTCATTTCTGTGAGAGAAAAAAAGAAAATATATTAAATAACTACAGATACATATTGTCACATCTGTGAAATATAGCGTTTTTTGAAATTTCATCTCTTAAGATGGCACCTAGAATGCATTGCATTCTTGAAAACATTTCATAGTTAGGGAGTCATTTTTATCTTACCAAGTTAAAAATTAAAGCACAGAACATACACTGACGATAAGAAAGCGACTTTCATTTAAGTGTGACTGATTAGGGAAGTGACCTTTGTTATTTTCTATTTGTTTCCTTCCAAATAAGAGGTTTGCAAAGTCCACTGTTACATAATTTCTGAGATCTTCTTTTTGGTGGTTTTCTAATGAACATCTTTAAAAACTTATTTCAGTTCAGTTCAGTTGCTCAGTCGTGTCCGATTCTTTGTGACCCCATGAACACTGTATAAACTGAAAACAGTAATTATATATTTATAACTCAAAAGAAAAAGTGAAATCCTAGGTAACCACCACACAAATCAATAAATAAAACATTTCTAGTGCTTTGGAAGCCCATCTATTGACCCTTTACAATCACGACTCCTTCCCCTTTGCAAAGACAACCACCGTGAAAAATAGTCAGAAAATAGATTCATTTTGCTTGGACTTTATCTAATAGAAATATACCTGAATTACTTTGTGTCTTGTTTCTCTTGATAAGGAATTTGAGTATTGTAATTGTAAATTATAAACTGATAAATGAAGAGGTAACAGCTGAACTGGATACCTTCCATTGAAGCAGGTATCAAAGCAGGATAAACTAGAGTGGTTAAAAACATAATTTAAACAAACTGGTCTGGCAACATTAAACAACATTGTCTACTTGGTTGTTCAAATTTCACATTTGTGAGTGCCTTAGTCTATGGTTCCTCAAAAGTTTAGTTACATACCATAACAAGTTCCATATTTCTCATAGATCTTATTCTCCAGTTCAATAGCCTTTTTGTTGCCTTTTCCATGCCCTTTCATTGCATTTATCTATTAGTTCTGGTTTACTTTTGCACTGCAACAAGATTATAAAATTGTTAAGGACAGGGATTATGTCTACAGTGTGAATACCTAACACAGTGCTTTACAATTTGCAGCTATTTAAGTATTATTTGAGTAGATGAATTAAAGAATTACTTATTCTTGGCATCTCACTTTCATATTCTTCATTCTATTATTATTGTAGGACTTACACTCAAATATATTTTTAGAGTAGCAAAATCAGTATGTCTTTTAAGCAAACTTTTTAATTTGAAGTATAATGTGCAAAAGAAAACAATGGATAAATCATGAGTATACAAATTTTCAGAAAGTGAACCAACCTATGTAACCAGCATCTGGATCAAGAAACAGACTGTAACTGCTTCCCTTTAGAGCGCCTCATGCCCTCTTTCACACCCGCCTTTCACAAGTAACCACTCTCCTACCATCTAAACACCTAACTTTGTCAACTGCATTTTACTGAGAAGAAACTTGGCTTTAGAGAAGTAAAATGATTTAGGAAAGTCAGGAGTAGTGGATAGTGGAGTGTGCAAGGGTAAGAGGCAAGGGCAATGCCTTGAGTTGCATATGTGTATTTTTATCAGACAAGAGTCTCAGCGTCCCATGGAGATGTGCAGGTACCGTAATCAGGCTATACGTGGAAGTGCAGAAGAGAAGAAAGAAGAGAGGTTGAGAAGTATTGGGCACCTACTTAGATATCAGATGGTATCTAAGAAGTGCTGGCGTGGAATAGAAGATGTAGCCAGGTGAAATTAAAGAGGACTAGACCAGTTTCCCAGTGCTCTGTATGGGGATCCTTGAGTAAATCCCAAGGATTGGTTTCCTGGGCCACTTCTTCATACTACCTTTCCCTCTTGGACTAATTTTAGACTTGAGCACTTACTAGACAGTAGATGGTGAGAGTAGGGTGGTTTGGAGTGGTGTCAATGTGTAGAGACACGTGTTATTAACATTGTTATAAATCATAGTTCCCATTATATGAAGACTTAACACATTTATTCATCTAGCTTACTGCTGGTGACATTTAGGGCATTTCCAATTATTTTCTATTAGGAATGATGACTTTTGAACTCATATTTATACCTTTCTTTTGCATATATTCAATCACTTTCTTTTGATGTAGTATATTTTCCTTAGGAAAGAAATTCCTGGGTTACAGAGAATGACTGTGCTTATTTTTTGTAGATCCTGCCAAATACTTTTCCAAAGTGATTATAGCATTTTTATGCTTCTGTCATCAGTGTATGAGAATGCTCATTTCTCTACATCATTATATCGTCAGTTTCTAATTTCAGTCATTACTAAGTGCAGAATAGTATCTAATTGTGGTTACAATTTGCATTTTTCTTATGACATGAATTTAAACAGCATTTCTTATATTTCTTGACAATTTTGATACCACTGGTGAAATGAACTTATAATTTTATTCTTTTTTCTTTTGTTTTGAAAATTGTGAATAGGTTTTACCTGTTATTTGGATAGTCTGGATAAAGTTTTTTATTACATAAAGTGTAATTAGTTCAAACATTCAGTGGGCTATCTTAAAATCTAGTGACATCTTGCATTTTATTTATGAATTTGGCAACTTGTGACTTCTCTCATTTTTCCTTAATCAGTCTTACCAGAGATATATATTTATTATTCTAAGGAAGGTAAGGACCTTGTAAAACATCAAACTACAGCAAGTTATAGATAGAATTATTACTCATAGTTGGAAGTATCTTCAGATTTCAGGCTCTTAATCTTTTCATTATTATGTTACTGAGATATTTTAGAAATGGTTTAAGAATATAAACTTACTCAGTTTTTAAAAAATAAAATTTATCGAGTAATAATTTTCAAGTGAATGAAAATGTCTGATCCAGTCTCTCTAATCTTCTAACAACCTAGAGAGCTGAGTATTATAAATTCCAATTTGGGATCAAAAATGTTTGTTAAAATGTACATATTCAGGTGACACTTCACAAATACCTAATCAGATTCTCTGGCCGTGTGGTCTAGGAATTTGCGTATTTAATACAGTTGATTTATATGTACGTTCAAGTCTAAGGAATATTGTACATAAAAAATGTCTCTAAACAAGTTATTTGTCATTTGATACACGATATTAAAATTAAACCACAATTGAAAAGGTAGAGCTAAATCCTTATATGACTACTATGTAAAACAAACAGCCCTTACTAATTTTACCACTATTGAGACTTTATAGGCAGTTACTCAACCTGATTTTTATGAATCCAGAGGATTTATTATAATACAACCTTCTGCCTCTATAAAAGAGTTAAAATATTTTTCTCAGAATTTTATTTCATCAACTTGTATGGACTTTCGCTTTACAAAATGGCTACTTGGAATCCATTGAAATCAAGACTTTGGGAGTTTGTGTTACAGAAAGCACCCACAGTGTCATGTTAATCAAGTTAATCCAAACTTTAAAAATTATTGATGAAGAAATTTTTATCTGAGAGACTCAAAAGATGAACAGTATTTGCCTTATCTATAATTACAGTGCAGGAAAACTATAAAGTAGGGCAAGATACAGAACACTCTTCTAGGGACCATTTGAATTTATAAATGGATTTTAATCAGCTATCATAATCGTGAAATAATCAATATGTTTTGATCATAGTATACAAATTTCCTGGTTAGATTAATGCTTTCCCTTATCTGGACCTTGCAAAAAGACTTATCAGTTTTGTTCTTCTTCCTTGGGAAGTACTTTCAATACACCACTCTGGTCTGAGAGAAACTTACTTTACAATTTAATAACCAAGAAATTATACAAGGTTTCTCATTAAAAGATAAATTTTCATGCCTTATTATTCCAAAGTTTTCAAAAGTTTAAACTAATATTTTAGAATCAAAACTGTCCCAATTTATAATAGGATTTAATCTTGACCAAAAATTGTACCCCTTGCTTTAAAGATATTAATCTACATATTTTAATTTTTATTATATAATAAGATGTCCTATGAGGTTTAGATTAATTCCTCCATTGTCATTACGTAACATTTGATCTTAAAACTAAATTTCTCATATTCACATATACATATACGACAAACATTTCCAACAGGCAGTCACCAAACTAAACTTTACAGGATATACAACTAGATTGAATTTTATTGAAAAAATGAAACCAAGAAGGCAAGCCTTAGAACCAAATTGAAAAGGATAATTTCAGTTACTTTAACAGCCCTGCTTTTATACTCCTGAACACACACCCAACAATTCATGCTACCCTGTGTAAATATACTAACAAATTTGGAACTTAGACATTCATAAATGAAAGATTTAACATTGAAATTCACTGAACTATCTCCCAAAGCAACAAATTTCCAGAACCAGACAGAAAACCAGACAATTACATGTAAAAGAGTGAAATTAGAGCACTTCCTAACACCATACATAAACTCAAATGGATTAAAGATCTAAATATAAGCCCAAATAGCATAAAATTCTTATAGGAAAACATAAGCAGAACACTCTCTGACATAAAGCACAGAAAAATTTTTTGATCCATCTCCTAGAGTAATGAAAATTCAAAAAAAAAAAAAAAAAAGCAAATGGGACCTAATTAAACTTAAAAGCTTTTGCACAGCAAAGGAAACCATAAACAAATGAAAAACAACCCACAGAATGGGAGAAAACATTAGCAAATGAAGTGACCAACAAGGAATTAATCTCCAAAATACACAAAAAGCTCATGCAGCTCAATATCAAAAGAACAAACAAACCAATGAAAAAATAGGAAGAAGACATGAACAGACATTTCTCCAAAGAAGACATAGAGATGGCCACAAAGCACATGAAAATAGTCTCAACATTATTCATGATTAGAGAAATGCAAATCAAAACTACAATGATGTATCACCTTACATAGGTGAGAATGGTCAGCATCAAAAAATCTCAAACAATAAATACTAGAGAGGGTGTGGAGAAAAGAGACTCCCCCTATGCTGTTCATAGGAATGTAAATTGGTACTAACTACCATTATGGAGAATAGTATGGAGATTCCTTAAAAACTAAAAATAGAGCTAGCTTATGATCCAGCAATGCTACTCCTGGGCATTTATCTGGAGAAAATGATAATCTGAAAAGATACATGCACCCCTATGTTCATTGCAGCACTATTTACAATAGCTGGGACATGGAAGTGGAGAAGGAAATGGCAACCCACTCCAGTGTTCTTGCCTGGAGAATCCCAGGGACAGAGGAGCCTGGTAGGCAGCTGTCTATGGGGTCGCACAGAGTCGGACACGACTTAAGCGACTTAGCAGCAGCAACAGCAGCAGGACATGGAAGTAACCTAAATGTTCATCATTGGATGAATGCATAAAGAAGATGTGTTACCTATTTACAAGGGGATATTAGTCATAAAAAGGAATGAAATAATGTCATTTGTAGAAACATAGATAGACCTAGAGATTGTCATACTGAGTGAAGTTAAGTCAGACAAAGATAATTATCATATGAAATCATTTATATGTGCTATCTAAAAAAACGGTACAAGTAAACTTATTTACAAAACAGAAATAGAGTCACAGATGTAATAAACAAACATATAGAGGGGGGATAAATTGGGAGATGGGGATCGACATATATTTACATGTCAAAGAAATGAGCATATATAATAAATAACTGGATAAACACTTCAGTAAAGGTAGTTCAACCACATGTTCAATTAGCAAAAAGAGACTTGTTAGTTATCAAAGTTTGGCAAACTAATCTGTGGGATTAATTCATTTAGGTGGATTTAATTCAACTGTAAACAAACAAAAAATACTGGCTATGAGGAAGTTTCCAAATGTTACCTAGGTTGTTTTTGCTTGTGTAAATACCCTTGCCTTCCTCTGCTGTCTGATACAGTTGCTTAAACATTAATTCCCAGTGTTCATTCTGAGATGTCATCCAGCAGATGGCATGTCAAGTAGAAACAGTAGCCTTCATAGTCAATTTAGTCCCTCTGGGAACGGGGTTCAACCCAAAGGAAAGACAGGAATTATTGTGAAGAAAATGTTTTTATCCTTGTTTAACTAGTGGAAAGGCTAACAGATGGATACCAGTAGCCATTACCCAAAGTTGAACAGAATATGTATTTTTTACAGCTGAAATCATAAGCTTAAGAAACACCCACAGATCATTTAAATTGTTTTACCTAATATCTGCATTAATTTGCTTTAGGGCAGACTGTTATCCCTGATTGGTTTTCGGCCCATCAATCTGCCAAAGAACAAGAAATAAAAGTACACACAAAACAAGAGAGAACACATCTTGTTGTTCCGCAGACTGGTTTATAAGCAGTTGTCGTTTATAAACTCTTGTTTTGCTTTTGCTCAGTTACTAGCATATAAAAGATGAAATTACCTGTAAATGAATAAATTCAAGCTATTCAACTAATTTCAAATGATTAAAATGTACAATCTAAACTAGTTTCAAATTCTTGAAATGTAGAATCTCACCTTGCCAAGTCTTTAGAGTTAACTTTTATTAACATAAAACTGAGAAGTTAGAGTAACTATCTAAATGACACTAGAAATGAAAGAAAAGTATAAATATAAAATATAGGACATTCTAAAAGACAAGGACCTGGCTTTTGCAACAATCAATAGTAGAGGTAAAAGGAGTGAAAGGGACACTATTGCAGATCAAGAGACTTGATAAATACCAAACAAAATGTGGCCATGTATATAAAATCATCATTGAGACAATAAGGGGCACTTAATTATGCTTTGGGTATCAGATATCAGCAAAGGAATGTTTTTAATTTTTAGGAGCTTCTGCAATTGTTGCATTTATGTTATCCATGTATGGGGCTAAGGTTGTCCTTCTTTTGCTCTTAGCTGTGTTTTAAATTTTTCATTGTTATTTCAACTAAAAGATCGTATGCATACACACAACACACACACACACACATAATGAAGTTTCTTTTTAAAATTATTGAGTAACTCTTCACACATCATAGTGGAAATTTCAGACACTTTCATTTCTAAATAAGGCCCTCTATGAACCAGAAGTTCTTACGTTCTTACTTTTCTTATTCATTAACTCAAACTAAATCACTTCAAATTTCAGAAATAGTCATATTATCAGAACTATTTGCCTTTGCACAGGCTTTACCCTCTGATTGGTTATCTGCTATTTAAAAACAAAAACAAACAAGAAAACCTGACTTTTTAAGAGCATGTGTTAGTCTTTCTCTAAGGGAAATCACCTCTGATTAAATAGCTGAAAAATGCACTCTTGTATAGAAAAAAAGAGAGAACATTAAATAGTCATTAGATGAAAATGAAAAAGAAGATCTGGTAAAAAACACATTAAATTGAATGAGACATATACTGAAAGCCAACTGGGCAGATGGTTGAAATTTAACGCCTCTCTTTGGATGCAATTTGTATATACATATATTAACACAATTAGGCTCTTAATCCAACTAAGATTTATGTTAATTTTAAAAGTTTGCTTTGTTTACAATTTGATATATATATTCTTCGTATTCCCATAGTCTTGTTCTTGTGACAGGATACCTTATTCATCATTTCTTAAATTCTCTTTTGTGTGATTATATTTAAGTTGAAAGTCTGATTGATTTCATATGATTTATAACTTTACACCTAGCACAATGTCTGACTTACTCTACATACTAAGTAGGCATTGGGGAACTTGTGAATTAAAGAATTATTTAGAGGATAATAGGAGTGTGAGAATACACACACAAACTTTAGGCAAATCCAGGTCTATAAAAGTGTTAGTTTTTAGTAAAGGAATTGAAAATTAAAATATTTTTATGTGCATTTTTCTAGATAGTGAATGACTTTGCTGCTCTTTTAAAGATGACCAGTACTTTGCTGACTGAAAACTGTTTTTGTTTTTTTACCTGTTTTATTGCATGAGCAGTTCAAAAATCACAGTTTTAATATATACCAGTTTCTGGTTTTTAAATTCACATCATTGAGTTGTAAAATTTCCCCTGGGGGTTAGAAATATATTCTTATATTCCTTGATCTTTTATTACATCTTAAAATGAAGGCCAACAAAAAGATTGAATAAAAATAGATAATACCAGAAATAGTGCATCACCTAACTGATAATGGGCAGCTTCTTAGTCAGAATTGAACAAGACCTTTGACTGAGGTCTACCTGAGTGGCAAGTTCAACACTGAAATAAGAAAAGAAATCAAATTTCAAATCAATCAGATACCACGAATGTTAAGGCGAGAGAAATTTAAAAGAAACTCTTCATGGCTTCTACGAAAGGAAAGGCCTTTATAAATATGACTATTTATAAATAGAAGTACTTATAAAATAAAAAAATACATTTTTGAATGTAACTGATAACAAACAGAAGAAATAGTTAATACTTGCAAGCATTGTCCTATGGAATTTTCGAGGATTATATGATTTAGCACATTAGTTGTGTGATAAATTAGAAAGAACTTCAACTTTAGAGAAGAAAACTAAGATGCATGAAAAGCAAGCAATGCCTTCAAGCAAGTAAGTCATTGATGTGAATTTCAAAGTGAGAATTTACACTCTAGATCTTTTTTTTCTGAATAATTATTCTGTATAATACAGACTGTCAGCTAATCTCCACAATTATGTAGAAAATTCACAAATCCCAATTAAGTACTTAGCTTAATAGTGATATGGAAAGAATCCTTACTCTCCTTTAATTACAGCTAAATTGTTACAGCCATGAAACAATCTCTTCTCAGAGCATGCTCATATGCTCAATATATTTGTCTCTTTCTTCTGTGTATTGTTCAAATTCTATCCAAACTTCAATATGTAACTTAAATGTTACATCATGTAATTCACTGTATAAAACCATCTCTATCTGCTTTAGGCTACTGTAGCACTTTCTCCATAATCTTACTATGAAACATAATATCTTACAAAACATGATACTTTATGATAGTGAAAAGGGAATACAATCTAAAGATCTAAATTCTGACTCTTCAACTAGCCACGGATATAGACTTGGTCTTGGGGCCTCTGAGTCTCAATTTTTTCATCTTTAAATTAAGTTTTATAGCCTGACAACATAACATTAAGTATGATAGTTTATACAAGGTATACAACAGAGAGTCTGAAACACCATAAGAACTAAATAAATGTTCTTTTTTTTTTCTTCTTCATTAATCTGAGAAGTGTCAATTGTGGGTTTTGTCACAGTTGTTAGAACTTTGGCATTCACCTTGTCTTCATGCCTGCATGCATTCATTATTTGTTGGAGGCCCATAATGTACAAGACACTACGTTAAAAACTAGAGAAATATTTGTATACAAGTAAGATAGAGATACAACTACCCAAAAGTCTTCATGGAGCATGGTGCCTGTCTAGCTTCAGGTCAAATTAATAGTGATTTCTTAACAACAATGTAAATCAAGTACAGCAATGTATATCTCATGTCTCTTCTTTTTATAATGGCATTAGTTCCACCGTGAGAGCCTTACCCTCATGACTTAATCTCACCCTAATTCCTACCTAGTCTCTACCTCCAGCTACCATCACATTAAAGATTAGAGTTTCAACAAATGAAACTGGGGTAAGGCACAAGTATTCAGTCCATAACAAATTTGTTAGTGATAGTTTTAGAAGCTAGCCAAAGTAAGGAATTCAACCACTTACACATTTGATGTTATTTAAAAGAGAAAAAAATAAACAAGCTGCTCAGTACTGGTTTTTCATTCTGATTGAAGTTAAATACCTTTTTGTGCTCACTCATAAAATGAATCAAGTAGGATGTAGTGAACAATGACCTTCAAAGCATGAATACCATCAATACAAATAAAAGTTACATTCGGTGCTTTCTTAAAGTATATTTAAAATAAGCTAGTGACATAATGTATGGTAAGAGTTTAATCATTACAGTTCTATGCTGAACCAGTCTTTGACCTTAGGTAAATTACTTTCTTTTCTATGACTCATTTCTTGTGTCTTTAAAAGGAAGATATTAGACTAGATAATTTCTTAGGCCTTTTCAGCTCAAAATATATTGAATAAATTTTGTATAATTAATTTGCCACAGTTGCTAACTTATATCATCATGTACTCAATGAAAAATGTCCTTAGAAGTCTGACATTGCCACTACTTCCAAACCATTTTGGACAAGAATCATTTCTATCATTCCTTCAAAATAAGTTTGATTCATATGACAGATAAATAGATGAAGAGAGGGCGAGAGGCAGGGCTGATCTTATAGTTAGTTGGAGTGAAGTCCCGGAACTCAGTTTCTCCCACAGCCTGCCCTTAGTTCTGCAGAGTTGTCTCTGAGAGAAGTTTACTAAGCACTAGTACTCCAAAACAAGACTGAAAATAATTGTAGTGAAAGTGTTAGGTAGTTAGAATGAAAAAAAAAAAAAAAGTCCAAAATGGCCGTTAAAAAATGGCAGCTAAAAGGCAGACAAAGGAATGAAACAGCTTGCACAAAACAAAAAAAGGGAAAATCCACAGCCTGGAGTAAAAAATTTTGGTGGGGAAAAGCCATTCTCGACATGACCCCTTCCCTGGTTGGTCTCAAATACAAGCCCTGTTTGACATGGAACAGAAGGTATCAGTCTCTGCAGACTGCTTGGGTGAGGAACATAAGAGGACATAAAGAGAAAAGGACATAAAAAGAAAAGAAACTAAAATGGGCTGGGCCCCCTCTCACATCTCAGGAGGATATTTTCATGTTACTTGTTTAATAAGTCCTGCCTGCATGAGCTTTCCTGGTCTGTCATTTTAATTCTTTTCCTAAAACAAGAAAAGGAACATGGAAAGAGCCACACCTGACACAGCAGCATACAGGCGTCGAGACCGGCCGTTCCCAAGCTTAAATTCTGAATCTAACGTATGTTAACCATTTAGGGGTACATTTAGGTTCTATGATGGCTTCACACAATCTGGGAGGTTCTCTTTTTAAAAGGAAGTCACAGAACCATAAATACAAAACTGTGTATAAGATCCTCCCAGCCAAGAAGGGATTGGATATTGAGGGGGAGTCTTCAAGTTTAGCTGAGTGACTTAGGATATTTAGTTAATCTAAACCTCAGTTTCCTCAGCTTCCAAATGAATAGAGTACATGTCTTGAAGGTGACTATGAGAATTAAGTTAGATAATGTAAAGCATGTAGCAAAGAGAAAGGAAATTCAATAACTATTGATGCTTTTGAACTGCAGTGTTGGAGAAGACTCTTGAGAGTCCCTTGGACTGCAAGGAGATCCAACCAGTCCATCCTAAAGGAGATCAGTCCTGAGTGTTCATTGGAAGGACTGATGTTGAAGCTGAAACTCCAGTACTTTGGCCACCTCATGAGAAGAGTTGACTCATTGGAAAAAACCCTGATGCTGGGAAGGATTGGGGGCAGGAGGAGAAGGGGACGACAGAGGGTGAGATGGTTGGATGGCATCACCGACTCGATAGACATGGGTTTGGGTAAACTCCGGGAGTTGGTGATGGACAGGGAGGCCTGGTGTGCTGCTATTCATGGGGTCGCAAAGAGTCGGACACGACTGAGCGACTGAACTGAATTGATACTATATTTGTGTCAAGGTTTTGTCAAAGACCAATTTTACCAGACAAAGCTAAATAGACAAGAAAGTTTTTACTAAAAACTATTGAAATCTTTATGGGTGGTAACATGACTGAAAAAGCAAAATTTCTAGCTCTTTTAAATGTGAGAATAATTTGCTCACTTAAATAATCAATTCATATTCAAGTCAACATGAAATATAGGAAGTTATTTGATAAAACACAGAAATTTTACTTTCTAGGGAAGTTACTCATAAGGAAAAGAAAACCTTTTACAATTGCATTAGGAACAAACCAATGATCTAAGAAACTTTCGCCATTTAACAGAGAGAACACCAAACTCTAGTCTTGCATCAGGACATCGCTGATACTAAAGGTCATTAAAAAAGTAAAAAACAAATTAACCCAATATTAACTAGCTCTGACCACACAAAATTATTCTGCAAACCCTCAGATATTCTTACCATTCAGATTCTGTCATATACTTTCTTCTCACTCAAGGGCAACTAGTCACTTTAATTTACAATGATATTACTTTTTCCCCTTAAAACACACCCAGCATAACTTATACACTTTTTTTTTTTAAACAAAAACACATCCTATACTCTTAATATACTTTGCATACAAAATTGTTTCACTTTGCCCTAATTATTTCTGGTAGATTCATTTAGATATGTGGATTATACTTTTTAACCACTAGTAGGTTATGGAGCAAACAAGGAAATATATTGTTGTGAACAGTCTTATATCAACATTCCATAGCAGACAAGTTTATGAATATACCATCTCACAATTTTTTATAGGTATATGCTTTCTTATGGTGTACTCTCTCCATATGGCAGCAATAATACATTTAATAACAGACCCAATATTTTTAGCCTCTAAGTAACACAAATATAAGAAAAAACTATACAAAAGACGCATGCTCCTTGGAAGAAAATCTATGACCAACCTAGACAGCATATTAAAAAGCAGAGACATTATTTTGCCAACAGAGGTCCATCTAGTCAAAGCTATGGTTTTTCAAGCGGTCATGAATGGATGTGAGAGTTGGACTGTAAAGAAAGCTGAGTGCCAAAGAATTGATGCTTTTGAACTGTGGTGTTGAAGAAGACTCTTGAGAGTCCCATGGACTGCAAGGATATCCAACCAGTCAATCTTAAAGGAAATCAGTCGTGAATATTCATTGGAAGGACTGATGCTGAAGCTGAAGCTCCAATATTTTGGCCACCTGATGTGAAGAACTGACTCATTGGAAAAGACGCTAATGCTGGGAAATACTGAAGGTGGGAGAAGAAGGGGACGACAGAGGATGAGATGGTTGGATGGCATCACCAACTTAATGGACACGAGTTTGAGTAAGCCCCAGGAGTTGGTGATGGACAGGGAAGCCTGGCGTGCTGCATTCCATGGGGTCACAAAGAGTCAGACACAACTGAGAGACTGGACTGAAACAAACTTAAACTCATGCCTAATAAAGGTTTTAGTAGACTATTTTAGAAATTACCTAGATATTTCATGGATATTACTTAATTAAGCATAAGTCTAATATTTTCCTTTACAAAAATATTTTGGAAAGTATTTTTAAGCAGAAGTATAAGATATAATTATGGTTGAAATACAGTTTATCAGAATAAATTTTCAGAATAAGATTTATAGTCTTAAATATCTAGTAGATATCTGTTTGATTAGTAAACCCAAGTAGAATTTAAAAAGTATGCTTTTACTGTATTTAATACTGATAATTCAGAAGACTGCTGTTTTCATTTTTATGTGAACTTGATTTTTTAGACATTTTGATTCATTTTATAAGAATATACATTATTTTTGTATCATGAAAAGCTCAGTGTGTGTGTGCGCTTAATTTCTGAGAAGTTCAGTAATATTTATTTCTCTAAGCCTACTGTAATAGATAGAGTTCCTTTAACCAGAAATTATAAGTTAATTTAGTAATTCCATCCAGAAGCAGGAAAAACATCAGATCATATAGTCATCAGGAGTCTTTAAAGGAGGACTTAGAGAGTGAGAAATTCCCATGGGGGAGAGACACGCCAAATAACCGACCAAAAGTCAAACACGATCTCAGCACATGGGGACTTCCCTGGTCTTCCAGTGGCTAATACTCTGAGCTCCCCAATGCAGGGGGCCCAGATTTGAACCCTGGTCAGGGAACTAGATCCCACATATCACAACTAAAGATCTCGCATGCCACATCTAGAATTCCACATGCCGCCGCTGAAGATCCCACATACTGCAATAATGATCAAAAATACCATGTGCTGCAACTAAGATCTGATGCAGCCAAATTAATCAATAAATACTAAAAAAAATATGTCTCAGCACATGACAAGTACTCTAAGTACCATAAAACCAAAGTTCAATCAAATAAAATCTCACTACCATCAAAAATACGATTAGAATTAAAGCCACTTACTTACCATGTTTCAGGGGTCAGATGTCTGAAGTGCTGAATCAGAAATCAATGCTTACCTGATCTATAAGTCAGTAGTGAGGACAGAGGCTTTAAAGTTGAGCACCAGGAGCCTTGGGTGGGAGGCCTGAGGTCCAGTGATGAAACCTATCTTATCTGAGGTGCGACACCAGAGCTGTCAAAGAAAATTTGCAAAAGACAGAGTTAGGTTGGCAAGGTTACTGGGGAGAAAGATTAAGCTCAACATCACAGAAACAAAAGGTGAGTGGGTTTTCATATGCTGAAGTGACCTAGTGAAAAATACTAGAGGACTTTATTTGGGTGGTCAGTTCATCTAATGTAATTAGACCATCTCTGCTTGTTAATTGGAACTTACTGAAATTAGATTCCTACCCTCTTACAGAGACCAGGAAGTAGAAGTACAAGTTCCTTTCATGTTATAATTCAAAGGATGTCTCACAGGTCCTTGAAGACATTTCTGGACTAACAAACTGGTAAGAGGCTTTGAGATCTATATACATTTTAAGGGTCATTGACATCATCAAAATTAAGCATGTCATAAACCATCATTAACTGAAACAAATACAATTCTTTAAAGGCAAAATAAAAGCTATTCATCTTACAGATTCTCTTTTTCCTTTTCTAATTGTATATCATAGTTGCTCAAAAATAAGGTATCGAGTGAAAGAATTGGTCTCAAATCATTAAGTATCAGATTCAGTATCCAGAGGGCAATCAATGTAACTGAAGAACACAAGATAAAGAATGTAGGAAAGAAATCAGGTTATAAACAAAAGTCAAAGGGAAAAGAAATAGGAGAGTGAACTTATTCAGGCTCAGAATGCATAAATAGCCAGAAGCAAGCAAAACAGTAGAAGAGACAATGCCTGAGAGGATTAAGCTTTTGCATGTGTTTAGTAGTTTTCCTCACTGCCTTAACACGAGGAAGAGGAACTGGCTCATGCCTAGACCACAGGCTTCCCTTGAACCTAGGTAAGAAATGTGTACCAGAAATTAACTTATAAAACTCAACTTTTAAAATTTTTATGAAAAATCTCTTATGAATGGATTAACATAATTATATTCCTCAGTTATATCTTGATTTCTTTAAACACTATATTAAACAATCACCAAATTTTCACTGTTATACTTGGAAAGTAAACTATTTTATGATTCAGTGAATATGTGGTATGAAAAGACTTATTCAATTTTTGTGTTAAAACACCACAGATTTTATTTCCTGGAGAAAAACACAATGCATGTCATCGTTGACTCATGATATGTACAGATGACATGTCAACGGTCACCAAATATACTTTGCTCTAAAAGATCTCATATAAATGTGTACACATATGTATATTACATATTTAGCTAGCATTTTACAGTCAAAATATTTTTAAGGACTAGAAAATAAAATGGGGCAAAGAAACCTGACAGAATATGGTATGCTAAGTTTATTTGAATCACTGTTGATAAATTATTTCTAGGCCATGAAAAATTTTCATATCGAGCAAAAATGTCATTCATTATATAATAATGAATATACCTCACCTTACTTTATTTTTGAAAACATTAATAATGCCCATAAACTGCTGAAACACAACAAACCGTAAAATACTTAAGAAACTAAAAAAGTAAAATTGAAAATTTAGTCATTTGGTGTTTGTTATGGTGCACACAATATATCAAATATTTTCAATTATTTTTAAACAAATATTTTGGAAATATTTTTGAGCATGTATTAAGCATTGACAAATATATTAGTCTAAAAATAGCAAGTGAAAACAAATCATACATAGAATAACTGTGCAATTACTATATTTATATAAATAATAAATAGCTTACTACAATAAACAGCTTACAGTAAACTTCAGGATTTCCTATAAGAATGTTTGATATTATCTATGCTACAACTCTTAATTTCTTTACTTTATAGTCTGAGAAAAGAGGATGTTCAGAAGCTTCTCTGGGGGACAACAGTGTGTATCTCTAAAGACTTTTTCAGCTTACTTGAAAATATATTTTGATATACACTGCCAGGGACTATTGGTCTATATTCCTTTTGCTTTTGTTTGCTACACAGATAATTAATTCTTATTAATTGATTGAAATTAATTTATATGAGTGCATTCTTATTTTAAAATCTTCCTAATTTATTTCCTTGACATCTTTTCCAATTTTATTCATAACAACAACAAAATATGTGTACAGTCTGTAATATGTGGCAACTGAGTGCATTAGAAATGTAGAAAACAAATCAGCATGTTGGGTCAGATCCATAATTGATATGCTTTGATCCTTTGTCTTTTATAATTGCATTAGGGATGAATCTTTGCAAATTCCCCACTGATTTTCCTCCAGCATGGCTGACTTTTTCATGGCATATAGCTGAATCTCACAAACATTGGTTCAATATTGATGAGAAGTTTCAAAGTTGAGTGGAAGCTATTGAGAGTTCAAAACTGTTTTGTGTTCTGTAGAAACCAGGGTCGGATACATAATCCCTATTTGAGTTACACTGCTTGCTTAGAGGATTAGTACTTTCTGAACTCAGATACCTTAAAGAAATTTTATTAAAAAAATTTAATTGTAGTTCCTCACTGGGTCAGGGATATAAGTCCTCTGGAGCCTGAACCATAGATAAACTCAAATTAGACACAACCACCATTCCAAAAAAATCACACTGTCAGTCTTCCTATGGGTTAAGCTATTTACTTACTCATTACTTACTCATTTACTTACTGCCTCCCTAATTTTCTTTTTTAGAATGTATTCTCTCCAAGTAAGCTACCCAGCTTTTCACGCACACTGACAGGCATTCCTAGGTCATCGGAGAAATTCGAACACATCTCCATTTTCCCCTGCAGAACCAATTTAGACTCAACCTGAATAGTTCCCTACTGAAATTTAAAACTTTTTATATAGTCCTTCTGACTAAAATTATCCGTCTTATGGCACTCAGAATTACTATACTTAAATATGGATAGAAAAGCTTTGGATTTATTGACTAGCTTTCTTCTTTTACTTTCTTCCCATCTATTGACTGTGAATATAACAAACACTGACCTTTTATTTTTTCCTTCAAGTGAAATAAATTATTCTTTGTCATTCATATTTGTATTCTAAAACTATACGTAAACAATCCCTCACCAAGGTTGGGAATAAAGCAAGTTAGTTATAGGTGAAATCATTTCCTCTGCTATGCTGAGTGCTACAGAAACATGAACTTCTTTGCTTTTTATGTGAATTGAACTTGAGACTCACCGATGGCCACCCAGCAATATGGGGAAGAACTGTGCCTGCACTCAGGCAGTGAGGCTCAAGAGATATCTTTACCACTGCACTATGGTACCCTGGTCCTGCTTTTACCTAGCCTAGAGTTTAAGAATATTCTGGTGGTAGTATTGGCGAAAGTTTCTTCTTTACTGATCCTCCCTACAGGAAAAAGGGTGGTTTGTTTTATTAATAGTGAACAAAATTGGACTTGTTCTAGTTTCCTCTCATTGTTAAGTATGTTGGAGGTTACAAGCTTATTTCATTTGCTCCTTGTTTTTGGTCTACTTTGGCAGACTCAGAATGTGCAAGGCTTCACTCACTTCACAGTTCAACCATAATGTCCAGACCTAGAGGTAGAAGTGGCTTCAAGTTCAGGTCATGTTCTTTCACTAAAGCTAATATGTTGCTCCTCAGTTTACATTTCTGCCTGTTATTCAATTGGTTCAAAACTAAGTTTTGACTGTGATGTGATTAATTTCTAGCATTATTCCAACTATGTTAACATTTATTGAAAACTTACTATGGATCTCTCAAGCACTTTTCTTGTAACTTAATTTTTATGTAATTTCCTTTTAGCAAACTCTGAGGCAGGTATTAGTATACCCATTTTACTCCTGAAAAAAACAGTTTCTGACAGTTTACATATCTTGGCAAATTTATTTAACATACTACATCTAGTGCATAATAGAGTTCTTATCAGAGCCTCATATCCTTCATGTTTTGCCTGAATTGAATAGTAAAAAGCTGATGGCCTATCAGAAACTCACTGGAGTGTTATTTATGCCTCCCCCCAAATTATTAGAAGCTTGCATGAGATTGCATTGCAGAATTTTGGCCTCATTTCAATCCTCTTTTCCAGGGTATAACATTATGTGAAAAAATTTCCAAAGACTAAACATACTTGTAAAATATTGTCTTAGCTGAAGGAAAGTCAGATTAAATAATGTAGAAAATGTTATAATCAATGAAATCAAATAATTTCTTTTTCTATTTTCCAGTTGGTTTCAGATATTGAAGTAGTTTTGCCAGTGGTACTTCTCCTTGGTGTTATAATAACAGAATTGTCTTTAAATCACAATAGTATAAGGGAAAATATAGCAAGTTTAACACATGTATCCCCCCAACACTGACAGGACAGATACACACACACATGGTTAAAATTGATTATAAAAATATTGTGAAATACTTTAGTTTTTATATTGATTTGGATTAATGATACCTTTGCATATGTGGATATTCTGAAACATTCAAAATTGTAAATGTCAATGGATTCTGAGGTCATCTTATCTATGCTATGGTCTTCCCTCGTGGCTCAAAGAGTCTGCCTGCAATGTGGGATACCCAGGTTCGATCCCTGGGTTGGGAAGATCTCCTGGAGAAGGAAATGGCAACTCACTCCAGTATTCTTGTCTGCAAAATCCCATGGACAGAGGAGCCTGGCAGGCTACAGTCCATGGAGTTGCAAAGAGTCAGACAAGACTGAGCAACCTCACTTTCCTTTTCTTTCATCAGAAGTACAACAGACTAATGATGATTATATTACATGAGAAATTGTTTTTATGAAAAAAAGTATTTCTTAAAAATGTATTATATGACGAAAAACAAAATTTTCTCTAAGATCAGGAAAAAGATAAGGATGCCCAGTCTCGCCACATTTATTCACCATAGTATTGGAAGTCCTAGGCAGAGCAAATAAGCAAGTAAAAGGAATAAAAGACATCTAACTTGGAAAGAATAAAACTGTTACTATTTGTAGATGACTAAATATCATATGGAAAACCCTAAAGATTCCACCAAAGACCTGTTAAAATAATTCAGTCATGCTGAAGGGTACAAAAATCAACAAAAGTCTGTTGTATTTATACACACTAATAAATAAAAAGAAAAAATAAATTAAGAAAGAAAAATTAAAACAATCTCATATACGATTGCATCAAAATAACTTAGGAATAAATTTAACCAAGAAATTGAAAGGCCTATACGCTGAAAACTATAAGATATTAACAATAGAAATGGAATACAAAGGAAAAGCAACCTGTAATCATTGACTGGAAGAATTAATATTGTTAGTGTCCATACTACTTAAAACAATTTACATACCCAATGTGATCACTATCACAATTCCAATGATATTTTTCACAGAAACAGAACAATCCTAAAATTTGTATGAAACCACAGAAGATTCCAAGAAGCCAAAGTCATCTCTAGTAAAAAGAACAAATCTGGAGGTACCATGCTCCCCGATCACACAATATAACAAAACTCTAGTCATCAAAAGAGTATGGTACTGGCATCAAACAGATGCATAGGTCAATGGGGCAAAATAGAGGGCCCAGAAATAGCACATGCTTTATGGTTAATATACAATGAAAGGGGCAAGAATATATAAGAGGGAAAAGATGGCATCTTCAATAAATGGTGTTGGAAAAACAGGACAGACATATGAAAAATAATAAACTGGATCATTATTTTACAGCATACATAAGAATTAACTCAAAATGGATTAAAAACTTAAATGAAATACCTGAAACCATAAAACTACTAGAAGAAAACATAAGTGATGAGCTCTTTGACACTGGTCTTGGCATTTATTTTCTGAAAATGACACCATAATCAAAAGCAAGAAAAGCAAAATAAGTGAGACTACATCAGACTAAAAAGCTCTACACAACAAAGGAAACCATCAACAAAGGAAAAAAGTAATTGACAATGGGAGAAAACATTTGCAAGTCATGTATCTGATAAGGGTTAATATAAAAATATAAGTATTAAAAGAACTCATGCAACACTATTGCAGGGAAAAAGTTTGATTAAGTCTTAAAAGACCGAGCACAAGCACGGAAATTGAAACTGTAATAAAAAATATTCCAACAAACAAAAGCCCAGGACCAGATGGCTTCACAATTGAATTCTACCAAAAATTTAGAGAAGAGCGAACACCTATCCTACTCAAACTCTTCCAGAAAATTGCAGAGGAAGGTAAACTGCGAAACTCATTCTATGAGGCCACCTAATACCAAAACCAGACAAAAATGTCACAAAAAAAGAAAACTACAGGCCAGTATCACTGATGAACATAGATGCAAAAATCCTCAACAAAATTCTAGCAAATAGAATCCAACAACACATTAAAAAGATCATACATCATGACCAAGTGGGCTTTATCCCAGGGATGCAAGGATTCTTCAACATTTGCAAATCAATCAATGTGATATGCCACAGTAACAAACTGAAAGATAAAAACCATATGATTATGTCAATAAACACAAAGAAAGCCCTTGACAAAATCCAACATCCATTTAAGATTAAAAACCCTCCAGAAAGCAGGCTTAGAAGAAACATCAGTTCAGTTCAGTTCAGTCGCTCAGTCGTGTCCGACTGTCTGGGACTCCATATATTGCAGCACGCCAGGCCTCTCTGTCCATCACCAACTAACGGAGTCCACCCAAACCCATGTCCATCGAGTCGGTGATGCCATCCAACCATCTCATCCTCTGTCATCCCCTTGACCTTCCGCCCCCAATACTACCCAGCATTAGGGTCTTTTCCAATGAGTCAACCCTTCGCATGAAGTGGCCAAAGTATTGGAGTTTCAGCTTCAACATCAGACCTTCCAATGAACACCCAGGATTGATCTCTTTTAGGATGGTTTGATTGGATCTCCTTGCAGTCCAAGGGACTCTCAAGAGTCTTCTCCAACACCACAGTTCAAAAGCATCAATTCTTCAGCGCTCAGCTTTCTTCACCGACCAACTCTCACATCCATACATGACAACTGGAAAAACCATAGCCTTGACTAGATGGACTTTTGTTGGCAAAGTAATGTCTCTGCTTTTCAATATGCTATCTAGGTTGGCCATAACCTTCCTTCCAAGGAGTAAGCGTCTTTTAATTTCATTGCTGCAATCACCATCAGCAGTGATTTTGGAGCCCAAAAAAATAAAGTCTGACACTGTTTCCACTGTTTCCCCATCTATTTCCCATGAAGTGATGGCACCAGATGCCATGATCTTAGTTTTCTGAACGTTGAGCTTTAAGCCAACTTTTTCACTCTCCTCTTTAACCTTCATCAAGAGGCTCTTTAGTTCTTCTTCACTTTCTGCCATAAGGGTGGTGTCATCCGCATATCTGAGGTTATTGATATTTCTCCCGGCAATCTTGATTCCAGCTTGTGTTGCTTCCAGCCCAGCGTTTCTCATAATGTACTCTGCATATAAGTTAAATAAGCAGGGGGACAATATACAGCCTTGACGGACTCCTTTGCCTATTTGGAACCAGTCTGTTGTTCCATGTCCAGTTCTAACCGTTGCTTCCTGACCTGCACACAGGTTTCTCAAGAGACAGGACAGATGGTCTGGTATTCCCATCTCTTTCAGAATTTTCCACAGTTGATTGTGATCCACACAGTCAAAGGCTTTGGCATACTCAATAAAGCAGAAATAGATGTTTTTCTGGAACTCTCTTGCTTTTTTGGTGATCCAGCGGATATTGGCAATTTGATCTCTGGTTCCTCTGCCTTTTCTAAAACCAGCTTGAACATCTGAAAGTTCACGGTTCATGTATTGCTGAAGCCTGGCTTGGAGAATTTTGAGCATTACTTTACTAGCATGTGAGATGAGTGCAATTGTGTGGTAGTTTGAGCATTTTTTGGCATTGCCTTTCTTTGGGAATGGAACAAAGACTGACCTCTTCCAGTCCTGTGGCCACTGCTGAGTTTTCCAAATTTGCTGGCATATCGAGTGCAGCACTTTCACAGCATCACCTTTGAGGATTTGAAATAGCTCAACTGGAATTCCATCACCTCCAATAGCTTTGTTCATAGTGATGCTTTCTAAGGCCCACTTGACTTCACATTCCAGGATGTCTGGCTCTAGGTGAGTGATCACACCATCGTGATTATCTGGGTCGGGAAGATCTTTTTTGTACAGTTCTTCTGTGTATTCTTGCCACCTCTTCTTAATATCTTCTGCTTCTGTTAGGTCCATACCATTTCTGTCCTTTATCAAGCCTGTCTTTGCATGAAATGTTCCTTTGGTATCTCTAATTTTCTTGAAGAGATCTCTAGTCTTTCCCATTCTGTTGTTTTCCTCTATTTCTTTGCACTGATCGCTGAGGAAGGCTTTCTTATCTCTCCTTGCTATTCTGTGGAACTCTGCATTCAGATGGGAATATCTTTCCTTTTCTCCTTTGCTTTTCGCTTCTCTTCTTTTCACAGCTATCTGTAAGGCCTCTTCAGACAGCCATTTTGCCTTTCTGCATTTCTTTTCCATGGGGATTATCTTGATCCCTGTCTCCTGTACAATGTCATGAACCTCTGTCCATAGTTCATCAGGCACTCTGTCTACCAGGTCTAGTCCCTTAAATCTATTTGTCACTTCCACTGTATACTCATAAGGGATTTGATCTAGGTCATACCTGAAATGGTCTAGTGATTTTCCCTACTTTCTTCAATTTAAGTATGAATTTGGCAATAAGCAGTTCACGATCCGAGCCACAGTCTGCTCCCAGTCTTTTTTTTGCTGACCGTATAGAGCTTCTCCATCTTTGGCTGCCAAGAATATAATCAATCTGATTTCGCTGTTGACCATCTGGTGATGTCCACGTGTAGAGTCTTCTCTTGTGTTGTTGGAATAGGGTGTTTGCTATTACCAGTGCGTTCTCATGGCAAAGCTCTATTAGCCTTTGCCCTGCTTCATTCTGTACTCCAAGGCCAAACTTGCCTGTTACGCCAGGTGGTTCTTGACTTCCTACTTTTGCATTCCAGTCCCCTATAATGAAAAGGACATCTTTTTTGGGTGTTAGTTCTAGAAGGTCTTGTAGGTCTTCACAGAACCGTTCAACTTCAGCTTCTTCAGCGTTACTGGTCGGGGCATAGACTTGGATTACTGTGATATTGAATGGTTTGCCTTGGAAACGAACAGAGATCATTCTATTGTTTTTGAGATTCAACATAATAAAAGCCATATATGATAAACACAGGGCAAACATTATCCTCAGTGGTGAAAAATTGAAAGCATTTCCCCTAAAGTCAGGGACAAGAGAAGGGTGCCCTCTCTCACCACTACTATTCAACACAGTTTTGGAAGTTTTAGCCACACCAATCAAAGAAGAAAAAGAAATAAAAGGAATCCAGATTGGTAAAAAATAAGTAAAACTCTCAGTTTGCAGATGACATGGTCCTCTACCTAGAAAACCCTCAAGACTCCACCACAAAATTATTAGAGCTAATCAGTGAATATAGTAAAGTTGCAGGATATAAAATTAACACACAGAAATCCCTTGCATTCCTATACACTAACAATGAGAAAACAGAAAGAGAAATTAAGGAAACAATTCCATTCACAATCTCAACTAAAAGATTAAAACACTTAGGAATAAGCTTATCTAAAGAAACAAAATACCTATATGTAGAAAACTGCAAAACACTAGTGAAATAAATCAAAGATGACACAAATAGATGGAGAAATATGCCATGTTCATGGATCAGAAGAAACAATATAGTGAAAATGAGTATACTGCCCAAAGCAATCTATAGATTCAATGCAAGCCCTATCAAGCTACCAATGGTATTTTTCACAGAACTAGAACAAACAATTTCACAATTTGTATGGAAATACAGAAAAACCTCGAATAGCCAAAGCAATCTTGAGAAAGAAGGAAGGGAACTGGAGGAATCTACCAGCGTGACTTCATAGTATACTACAAAGCCACAGTCATCAAGACAGTATGGAACTGGCACAAAGACAGAAATATAGATCAATGGAACAAAACAGAAAGCCCAGAAATAAATTCATGCACCTATGGACACCTTATCTTTGACAAAGGAGAAAAGAATAAATGATGGAGAAAAGACAATCTTTTTAACAAACAATGCTGGGAAAACTGGTCAACCACCTGTAAAAGAATGAAACTAGAACACTTTCCAACATCATACACAAAAATAAACTCAAAATGGATTAAAGATCTAAATGTAAGATCAGAAACTATAAAATTCATAGAGGAAAACATAGGCAAAACACTCTCTGACATAAATCACAGCAGGATACTCTATGACCCACCTCCCAGAGTAATGGAAATAAAAGCAAAAATAAACAAATGGGACCTAATTAAACTTAAAAGCATTTGCACAATGAAGGAAACTATAAGCAAGGTGAAAAGACAGCCTTCAGGATAGGAGAAAATAATAGCAAACGAAGCAACAGACAAACAATTAATCTCAAAAATATATAAGCAGCACATGCAGTTCAATTCCAGAAAACTAAACGACCCAATCAAAAAAGGGGCCAATGAACTAAACAGACATTTCTCCAAAGAAGACCTACAGATCGCTAACAAACACATAAAAAGATGCTCAACATCACTCATCAGAGAAATGCAAATCAAAACCACAATGAGGTACCATCCCACGCCAGTCAGAATGGCTGCTATCAAAAAGTCTATAAATAATAAATGCTGGCGAGGGTGTGGAGAAAAGGGAACACTCTTGTACTGTTGGTGGGAATGCAAACTAATACAGCCACTATGGAGAACAGTGTGGAGATTCCTTAAAAAACTGGAAATAGAACTGCCATATGACCCAGCAATCCCACTGCTGGGCATACCCACCGAGGAAACCAGAACAGAAAGAGACACATGTACCCCAATGTTCATCACAGCACTGTTTACAATAGCCAGGACATGGAAGCAACCTAGATGTCCATCAGCAGATGAATGGATAAGAAAGCCTTGGTACATATACACAATGGAATATTACTCAGCTATTAAAAAGAATGCATTTGAATCAGTTCTAATGAGGTGGATGAAACTGGAGCCTATTATACAGAATGAAGTAAGTCAGAAAGAAAAACACCAATACAGTATATTATTGCATATATATAGAATTTAGAAAGATGGTAACAATGACCCTATATGTGAGATAGCAAAAGAGACACAGATATACAGAACAGACTTTTGGACTCTGTGGGAGAAGACAAGGGTGGGATGATTTTAGAGAGTAGCTTTGAAACATGTCTATCACCACATGTGAAACAGATCACCGATACAAGTTGGATGCATGAAACAGGGCACTCAAATCCAGTGCACTGGGACAACCCCAAGGGATGGGATGGGGAGGTAGATATGAAGGGGTTCAGGAAGGGGGACACGTGTACACCCATGGCTGATTCAAGTCAATGTATAGTAAAAACCACTACAATATTGTAAAGTAATTAGCCTCCAATTAAAATTAATTAATTAATTTAAATAAAAGAAAAAAAAGTGAGGACAACTAAAAAAAAAAAAGTGAGCAGAAGATTTGAATATACATTTTTTCCAAAGAAAATATAAGATAGCCAGAAGGTACATATTAAGGTGCTGAACATTGTTAATTATTAGGGAAATGCAAATCACCTCATGTCTGTTAGAATCAGTTCAGTCTAGTTGTTCAGTCATGTCCAACTATTTGTGACCCCATGAACTGCTGCACGCCAGGCTTCCCTGTCCATCACCAATTCCCGGAGCTTACTCAAACTCATGTCCAATGAGTTGGTGATGCTATCCAACCATCTTATGCTCTGTTGTCCCTTTCTCCTCCCACCTTTAATCTTTCCCAGCATCAGGGTCGGTCTTTTCCAATGAGCCAGTTCTTTGCATCAGGTGTCCGAAGTATTGGAGTTTCAGCATCAGTCCTTCCAATGACTATTCAGGACTGATTTCCTTTAGGATTAACAAAAAGGCAAGAGGTAAATGTTGGAGAGGATGTGGAGAAAAGGGAATCCTTCACGCACGGTTGGTGGAAATGCAAACTTGTGCAGCTACTATGGAAAACAGGATAGTAGCTCCTCAAAAATTAAAAATAGGATTATACATAGATCCAGCAATTTCACTTCTGGGTATTTATCTGAAGAAGATGGAAACACTAATTCAAAAAGACGTACACATCCTCATGTTCATTCCAGCACTATTCACAGCAGCCAAGGTATGGAACAATTTAACTATCCATGAGTGGATGGATGGATAAAGAAGGTGCATGTATATATGTATCATGGATATTATTCAGCCATAAAAAAGAATGGTATTTGCCATTTTGAAAACATGGATGGGCCTTGAGGGCATTATGATATTAAATATCACTGAGGAAGAATGTCTTAAAGGCCAACTACTTTGATGCAGCCTTTGCCTTTGCAGAGATTCATA
Source organism: Giraffa tippelskirchi (assembly GCF_054371585.1). Lineage (NCBI taxonomy): Eukaryota > Metazoa > Chordata > Mammalia > Artiodactyla > Giraffidae > Giraffa > Giraffa tippelskirchi. Next base: position 126,143,766 of record NC_137286.1, read on the forward strand.
TCAAAATTTTGAGAAGCAAAATTCACTAAAATATCCTGCTAAATTAAATAAAGCATTAAGTTTTGAGGCCCATAATTAAGAGTTGATTTTGACTCCATTCTTGAGCAATGGTGTGGCCCTGAACAACTTAAATATTTTTAGCTCTTTGTTCTTATTAAAATTGGGATAAAGATGCCTTAGATATGTTCTAATTAATTGAAATATACATAAAACATAGACACATGAAACAGTGGGTTGTAAATATTGCTTAAATTTTCAGTTTGCAAAATACTTCAGTTAACATAATAAAACTCCCCCAAAATGGGATGCTTTACACATACATTTGTCCACAGAGCCCCAGACTTCAGTGTATAGCTCTAGAAAGCCTACTTCCCACTTGACAGTAGAAATGGCCATTAAGTTCTTTTATTATTATAACTTTGCCAACATTTCTCATGTTGTATCAGTTTACATTGCTCTAAGTATCAGTTTCGAAAAATGAGTTCTATGATGAATCAGTGCCATAGAAACTCTTAATACCTAAATTTGAATCCTATCATGCTCAAAGCACACCCTGGCTATGCACCATCTCAGTGAGATCTGAAATCAGCTGTTAAAACAGACCTGAATACTCCTAGAATACAAAATAGTTGTTTCTACTTTTTATCGCCATTAAAATGCTGTGTTTAAGAGTATGGAGTTCACAGTCAAATAGCCTGGGCTTGCATTATTATTTTAATACTTTCCACCTTTGATTTTGGAGAATTCAATCAACATACTTCATCTTGAAAGATGGTGTGGTGACTTGTACCTGGACATATAATTTAGGACATTGAGAAATCCAAATCCAATTTTATTGAATGAATAAACAAAAGTATTATGTGAATAACCGAAACAACTGTGCTTTATGGTTTTTCAGGCTTAGCTTCAAGCACAGTCATAGATGATTGTGAAGGCATTTATAGAATGTGACAGAACTTTCCACCTCATTGTGAAATATGGAGATGGCAACAGAATTGCAGAGAAGTATCTTTATGTTTCTAACCCCTAATAAACCATTTAGTATGTCCCCCATTTTTCACTTTCAATATTAGTTTTATTTTAATATCACAGTAGTTGCTAGTTCAGTTACAAAAGTTTCTTTTTAATATAGCAAATGTTTTATTTCCCTAGATATTGTAATATGGAGGCATAAATAATATTGGCATTAATACAAAACATTTATTGAACCTCACTTTGGGCAATGCTTATATGTGACAGGTGCTTAAGAGTGATGGATTTGATCCCACACGAAGTTAATTAAGTTATTTGGGCACTGGGTTTCTATTTGGAAAGTTTCCCTAAAAGCTCTCTTGTAATAGCTGATTGTATTTCTATTTTATATTACTTGAAAGCCACGGTTGATGCTTATTCCATATCTGGTTTCCCACCACATGTATCACTAATAATTCTTGTGACTTATAGCAAATACTTCTTCACAATTGCTTGTAGGATAAGACAGCATTTTTAGTGGGAGAGAAATCTATGTTTTTCAGAGAAATAAATTCAAATTTTTTCTTCGTTAATAATTTGGGAAGTAGAATGAAATGCCATAGATTTATCTAACAATTTCAGGTTACGGAGTAGATTTAACTTCTTCAGTAGGTCAATGTAATACTAGAAAAATAAATACAGCTTTCTCCCTTTGCTAACGAGGAAGCTCACAGGAATCAGAATATTTTAGTGTTCATTTTTTTTTTTTTTATCCTGGACTTACTTTGATTAAAATAAAGTCTCCTGTCCCATTGTACAATGCTGACAGTTCACCTAGATGTTACATAAATGGTGTAGAAAGCACAAAGATAAATTTCTGTTTCTGGGAGAAATAAGTAGATTTCTTTAATCAGTACCTAGAGCAACTTCAGTACTAAAAATTCACTTAGTTCAAACACTCAACTCTAAATCAAGTACAGAATACTATGTTCTATACAGCTGCTTCCCTGTTCTCCCACCATTCAGGAAAAAACTGTTGACTATTTTACATAATTTTTGTTTAAATTTAAAACCTATAGCACAAGACTTGGAAATTTACTTTGTGCTAATGTTCATATTTTGTTTATGTTAATATCTTTTAGAGTGTAAACTGTATGAAAATATTGTTTTTATTTGATATTAACTTTAAGCATTTACTATCTTTACAGTTGTGATTTTATTGTAATACAAAGGTTAAATTTCATTGTAGATAATTTTAACCACAGTTGTGAGGTGCTCTCACTTTTTTTGTACAATGTTCTTTTAGGTTTAAGGTAGCATTCTTTTCCAACATAGTCAATCTATATTATACTCCTAACATGATTTTACCTTGCTCTTGATAGCTTTTTAGTTATCCACATTAACATTGTTTTCTCTTGAATTACAGAATTAAGAGCAGGAACACTACTGAAATGATTTGTACAGTGCTTTCCACATGAATGGCTTATTTAATACGAGGTATTTCTTAATATAATTAGCTGCCTGGATTTCTTTATAGATTTTAACACAGAAATACAGGAAATGGCAATTTCAATGGAGAAACCTCCTTTCTAGGAACTTGGTCTTTTTATTGTCTATATCTCTTTGCATCTCTGCTTTGGTGGCCTCATCCCACCTCCTGGAATTAAATGCAGGAATTAATCCATGCTCACATCACTGAAATGTACAACATTAGCCCATCTCTTGCTCCCCAAATCCACACTCAGATTGGAGCTTTACACTCACTGTTGCTACTCAAATGCTGAATAACCATCTCATACCCTGTGTGCCCCAACTCAACTTGCTTTTCTTGCCAAACAGGCTTCACTTTTCATCTCTTTTCAGTCTCACATGAGGCAGTGGCCATACTTCCAGTTACTTGGGCTGATATTGGTATCATCTGTGTTCATCAGAATTGTCTATAAGGAGCAGCTGACCATTTCAGCTCTTCTACTGCCACCAAGGTTACCGTCTAGTCAAGGCTATGGTTTTTCCAGTGGTCATGTATGGATGTGAGAATTGGACTATAAAGAAAGCTGAGCACTGAAGAATTGATGCTTTTGGACTGTGGTGTTGGAGAAGACTCTTGAGAGTCCCTTGGACTGCAAGGAGATCCAACCAGTCCATCCTAAAGGAGATCAGTCCTGGGTGTTCACTGGAAGGACTGATGTTGAAGCTGAAACTCCAATACTTTGGCCACCTGATGCAAAGAGCTGATTCATTTGAAAAGACCTTGATGCTGGGAAAGATTGAGTGCAGGAGGAGAAGGGAACGACAGAGGATGAGATGGTTGGATGGCATCACCGACTCAATGGACATGAGTTTGGGTAAACTCCGGGAGTTGGTGATGGACAGGGAGGCCTGGCGTGCTGCAGTTCATGGGGTCGCAAAGAGTCAGACACGACTGAGTGACTGAACTGAACCAAGGTTACCAGGCAGATCACTGGAATTACCTTCAAAGAGGTTTCCCTAATTCTACTGCTACTCCTACCTGCCAGTCTTTATAGGCCAAGTGACTTTTTGAAATGCAATCATGGCATAACGCACTTTTGCTCACTCCCTTTTAACTTCAGGTTGTGTTTCCTGCAAGGCCCTACATAGCAAAGCCCCTATTATCTTACCACCCATCCCAACCCTCTCTCAGGAATGCAGACAAAGCCTTCCTTGACATTCCTGGAACATGCCAGGTTTATACCTGCCTTAGGGACTCTGCCCAGTTATTCCCTCTGCATGGATCACTCTTTCCCCAGATATGCATATGGTCAACAGCCCCAGTTCAGTGTTTATTCAATTGTCAGTTTCTCAGGGAGGCATGCCCTGACCACCTTATTTCACAAAGGTACATCCTTACACCTTCATCCTCCACATATTCCCTCTTACCTAGTTATACACCCCGATCTTATTTAGGTCTTTCTACAGCATTTACCACCCTCTGATATTCTATATTATGCCAATTTTATTTTGTTAATTCTCTTTTGTCTGTCTCCACTAAAACTTAACATTTGATATCACCTTATTATGTTCTGATGTATCCAAGTGCCTGCTCAAGTGCTTGCAGGTGTATAATGAGTATTTTTTGAATGAATGAATACATTTCCAATTAATCTCAAGTTATGCAGCCCAAGCTTGTGGCTAAATATTCCATGCAAGTTTGTTTGTGACATTCGATTGCTATTTTAACATTCCCAATTTGTAGAAAAATTAAGAATGCTTTAGATACTCTGGAAACTCAAGTCTTATGTATGCTTTGCTACCTCATTCACATTGAATCGTGTTATTTTAATTCTGCTTCTGACAAAGCGAACACTCAGTTATCTCATATATTTACTGCAGTTACAGTCAAAGTTTATTCATGACAGGATCTTTCTTGAGATGACTTCTATCTCTAAGTCTTTTTCTTCTAATATTACCTCATATTACCTCATCCTTTTTTTTTTTTAATGTTAACTCAATAGCATATGCTTCAGGTAATTGCTTGCCTTATCTCTGCCTTAATATTTTCCTGTTTTAATTTTGTTTTCATTTCTTTTAGAATGTGAAAGAATCACTTTTTTTCCTAAGCTTATTTATATGGCCATGTTAATTTGTAATTTAACATAAATAATAATCAGTTCTCAAATGTAAACAGCTTCTCACAATAAATTATTCTAGATTATGAGTGAGGAACCATCTGGTTAGAACTCAGTGGAATTAATTTTCAGCATCACATTCCCAAAGTTATGGGTGTGATTCCTGATTCATTCTGTGGTGAAAATATGCCCCTGAGTGCTGTTATGGAAGACAAAGTACTAATGTCAGTGGTCTCCTTGCAGAATGTCATTATAAGCAGCAGCTATGCCACAATGAAAGTATAGCTGGCAGTAAACCGTGAGCCATATCAATTACATTTGAAAGTAAAATATTCCAAGTAATGAAATATATTAATTTGCAGTGAAAGCTATTGAAATTTTTGGAAAATGAGATTTCCCTTACCCTAGTGCACCTCAGGAGTTTCTGTATTCTTGCTAGCCTATTTGCTTCATGCTTTAAATATTTTGCTTTCTAAAAATGATGGCTGTGCTGACAGTTCCTTCCTTCACTTGGAGAAAATCTCAGGTAATGGAGATGAGGTTCCTAACTAACATCTCACACTAAAATTTCATTTGTGGACAAGTACCTGTCAGATATGACTCTAATAAGACACTCAAATAGAGATATGTTGCAGGTAGTAACTGATACTTTCAGGTGGTAGAACTTTCATACAAGTCATATCTATCTGAATCATCTAAAGATGAGTTTAACATCTTCATGAAATTGAAGGTTATATTATGCAGGAGAAAAGAATTTCTTACCCTCAATAAATTTCTAAAATAGAAATCATTCAATGTGATAGTCAGTTACAAAATTCAGTAGTTTTTAGCTATAGCAATACTGAGCCAGCTTCATGCTAAGACTATTTACTTCAAAGAGAATTTTTGATAATGACTACATGTATTTATTAAATTTTTAAGTAAAATATGCATTTTATTAACCTAACTGTATTATTAAAATATTTTTGTTAATTTATATGTATTGAAGTGGGGAAGAGGTTATTATTATTAGCCCTGATTTGAGACAAGATTATGATATTTCTACAGTGTTTTTTGTCAATGCTGTGTTTGTCTGTGGAATTCAATATCTTTCTCTAAGTATGCCCAAATTTGTGATTCAAATCTTTATCCAAGCTATTCTTGACTCATAGTGCATGTGTAATGAATAGAGTTTTTTTAAAACAATAAAAAAGTGCCTGTCTTATGTGTATCTATGAACAAGATTTATCCTCATTTTATATCCTCTTCTGCACCATTAAATTAAAATTCACTCACAATAAAAGATCTGATATAAATAAGTACATCTAGCAAACTAAAGCTTTCATATGAAAATATAGTTGAAATAATATCTAAATAATTGAGTTTTCTTTCTTATTAAAACTACTAAAAGGCTAAAAATTATATTACATAGAATTTGGCCAAGATATACACATTGGAAACTCTATTCTTTATATAGCTCCATGAAGGAACAATATTCACAGATAGTAAAACATGAAAAAACAGATTCAGCCCCATGGTCTTTTGTTAGAAGTGAGCCGCGTGGAAATTTCCAATGTGGAAATTCTGAATGCAGGGTAGAATCAGATAATGTCTTACTTTTTGGTTCAATAGAGTTCTAAGATTCCACAAACCAAAGTAAGCCCAGGATAACACACAAAGTCTAGGTTTGTTACAAGCCACAGTTTGAGGAAAGACCACATTTACCAGGTTGAGAGGAAAAGGAGTGGGAAAGAAATCAAAAGCAGTGATTCCACAGAAGTAGGGACAGCTCAGGCATGGCCGCTCTCTGCCTGTTCTCTCTGTATTAGCATAAGATAAAGCATCCAACAATGCAGGGAGAGCTCTGGGAAACCTAAAGAAACATCAGTGCCCTAATCACTGAATTTGCATAATATCATGGATATTTTAACAAGACTAAAATAATAGTCTCAGGCTGTCTTTTATCTCTGCCACTTCTTAGTACACATTTGCAACATTTTTCAATTGTATTAACTCCAAATCTTCATAATGGATTTCAAAGTGCCCCTCATTACACTAAGGTCAGAAAAAAATTTCAGTCTAAATTTTGCTACTTTTTTCTCCAACCAAAAGCATTCATTCTTTTTTGGAAAATCTTGTTATATCTAAATATGATAAAGAGAACAAAAATGCTCAAAATTTCAAATATAATTAGTGACAGCATTTTTTAATATTTCTTTTTGTGTTCTTTACCTATGCCTGCATAACTGATGTCCAACTATATATAATTAAGGACTATTTATTCTGAACATGCAGGCATGCTAAGTCACTTCAGTCATGTCCAATGCTTTGCGGCCCCATGGACTGTAGCCTACCGGGCTCCTATGTCCATGGGATTCTCCAAGCAAGAATATTGGAGTGGATTGCCATGCCCTCCCCCAGGGGATCTTCCTGACCCAGGAATCAAACCCATGTCTCTTACGTCTCCTGCACTGGCAGGCAGGTTATTTACCACTGAGCCACCTGGGAAGCCCTATTCTGCCCATATATGTTTATATTTGCAGGCACTGTCTTAACACCAAGATCTCAGCCCTAATAAAAGAAATAAATTGCTCTCATGGAGCTCATGTTCCATTGTGAGAAAGACAGGCAATAAACAACAACAACAAAAATTAATATACCAGAACAGAATTCAACAAAAACAAAACTATGGTAAGAGGAAGATAGTGGTGGGGACTGGGATAGAATTTTCCATGTTAGCATTGCAGAGGAAGAGTCCTCAATAGTGGGACAAAAGTGCAGAGATGTAAATATAAGGAGCACTTTCCATATTAAAATTTAATGTCTATTTTAATGGTTTTACAGTATATCTCTGCATTTATGTGCAGTCATATTTAGTTAGATGGCTATTGTTTGATTTTCAGGTTAACTTTTTTATGATATAAATGGACTGCTACCATCCTATGTAGTGTAAGACTTGCCCATACACCTAATATTTTCCTAAGAATAAGCATTTAAATGTAGATTTACTATGTCATCACTTACTATTTATAATGATCTAGTAAGCAATGTTGGTCTGCTTTTCAGAATGCATGAAACATTATATATGGTTTCTAGAAGTACATCATCTTGCTCAACTCCTTATATGAAAGTCATTATTGTTGATTATTTTTTTTTTACTTTTATTATTCAATAGAAAAAAAGGAGGTTTTTTGTTCTTTTAATTATTGTTTTCCTGAATACTAGTGTAAGTGACCATATGGAGCACACTTTTTCTTCCTTCTCAGTTTGCAATTTCTGTTCACATGCTTAAGTACCAACATATCGATGAATTATTTCACTCTGACTCTTCAGTCTTACCTTATGCTTACTTACTCCCAGTAGTCTTTCATTATCACACAGTACTTTAGAAACTCTTCCTGTAGGAATAATAAGCCCTGCAAACAAAATTTTAACCTCAAGGAAAAATAAGTTTTAGCCTCAAATGAAAAATAAGTTCAGCAACACAGTTATTTGAAGGGGCCCAGAGATAAGACATCCAACCTCTTTCCTGTCTACCTACTTCACAGTGGCCTCAAATGGGTTCCCCTGAACATTTTTTTTTTTTTAATATCCTACAGGAAAAAGTATAGACTTTAGATTCTCCATGGCTTTGCTAACTTTAAAACTCTTTTCTTATCTCTTGTCTTCTAAACTCTAGCCACAGACCTCAAATTGAAATTTTCTCTGTGCATGTCATAATCTCACTTACATTCTTATCTTTTTCTTCTAGACAGAATGTACTATCCCCGTGGGGTCCACTTCAACTCCAAAACTACTCTGTTTAAACCTTAATGCAGTAACACTTGCTCTTAACTCCCTTCCAATCTGGGCAAGGCATTCTTGTTCCATTTTCATGGTAGAGTGTAGCATTCTCAGCCTACTTCTATCATCATAACCGCATAGTTGCTTTTGGTTTCTTACACTAAAATTCCTTGGGGATGTATATGATGTCATATGCATTATATTTGTTTTCAGCATTCAGCAGATGATCAAGAAACGATTCTTAAATGGAAACAGGAAAAGTTTTTGCCTTTCACTCATTCCTACATCTTCTTAGAATCCCCTTAAACATTTAAACAATTCATCTCTCATATCAATGCCTGATTATCTTAAGAGAAAACTACAAAAAAGATATTTAGTGCTAAAAAAACATTCAATATTTTTCTCTTGCCTACCAAGCTAAAGTCTTCTGTCTTTAGTCCCCCTCTGATAGTTGAACCTGTTATGGAGATGACCTGCCTGCAAACTCTGTGAACCACTCAGCATTTTCTGCCACCATTTCCCAAGCATCTGTCAGTAGTGATCGCATTATGGACTGCCTCTTTCTTCATGATCTTTATCTGCTTTAATTGTCTTTCCTTTAGTTAGTTAGTGTTGCTCAGTCATATCTGGCTCTTTGTGACTCCATGGACTGTAGCCTGTCAGGCTTCTCTGCCCATGGGATTCTCCAGGCAAGAATACTGGAGTGGACTACCCTTTCCCTTTTCAGGGGATCTTCCCAATCCAAGGATCGAACCCAGGTCTCCTGCATTGCAGATTCTTTACCTTCTGAGCCACCAGGGAAGTCCTTTAGACTATATAACATAAGATAAATATTCATGAGTATGTATAGATATGAATAATTCAATCAAATATAGGAAAGAGAAGAGATAGCTGTTTATTAAAGATCAATTTATATTAATATTATATAGAATGAATTAAAAAAACCCTAAATCACTATTAAGCAAACATCACAGTAATGAATTTTCCAGGCACAGTCAACCAAGGATTCTAAAATCAGTAGGGATGAAAAAGTATAGAGAGCTAATGTATAATACGATGGCTACAGTTCATAATACCATGGTGAACAGTGGAAATTTTCTGTGAGTAGAATTCAAGTATTATATACACACAAACAAAATGGTAACTATGTAAGAAGAGTATATGTTAGCTATAGTGACTGTAATAAATACTTCACTATGTATATGTGTATGAAACTATGTTATAAGCAATGAATATATAAAATTTAAAATAATTATAGAAATACAACAAAATCTGTGAGAAAATTTGAATAGAAATAAGATATTTGAATAATCTCAATATGTATACCTATATATTTATCAATTACAAAATGAGTAAGTAACTTTACAGTCTGACCATTGAGTTGTTTGGTTAAAAATACTATAAAATCAAATGTGTGCATTTCCATTCCATCTGCTAAGTATTTATGTATGGAATCATTTTGTCCATTTAAAATCTATTAAGAAGATAGTAAAAGACAGGGAAGCCCGGCATGTTGCAGTCCATGTCCATGGGGCTGCAAAGAATCAGACATGACTTAGCCACTGAACATGAAGAATTGAATTCAGATTAAATTATATACAAATTTTAAGATCATGTTTGACTATTTTTGTATTCAAGAATTTTAAATATATACAAATCATGTTGCTGAAAATTAATAGAAATCAGAGGTTAGAAAATTCTTCAGCATTTGAGGGCGTTATTCTAAATAACCAAGTACTTTCATCTTATGGACATTTTAGCCATTGGTTTTCTTTTGTGTGGCATGCTGTTAGGACAGAAATTAGCTTGACATGTCATTGTTATTTATTAAACTAATAAACATGTCATCTGACATATAGTAAATGAAGTGTCTATTTACTTTCTGAAGTAAATAAAGTGTCTATTTATTCACAAACAGAATGTGCTACCAGAATGTGTCTTTCCTAACAAGATAAATGACTAAATCTTTCTTCATATCATAAGTAAAATAATGACCCATGGTGTAGCAAGTGAGGCCAATCACAATCTTAAAACCATAGCAATTTAGTAACCCTTTTTAGGTGTCATGACTGCAAAGAGAAACTCCCAAAGCTACTGGATGTTTATTAAATGCCACATTGCTGATTCTGCCAGGCAGACCCCTTCACAGATGGCACATATTTAGCTACATTTCTGTAATTTATTGCCCCAGGACAGATGTCCTATAAACAATCTTATTGCCCTTGTGATTTGCTATTTTATTTGTGAGGAAGTATTCAAAAACAGATAAAAGACAAAATGTCCTAATCTTTTCATCATATACTTTAGTCACCTGATGAATATTCCTGCCATAGTTCTAAAATTTCCCCCAACACCTAGCAACTACTTTAGTACATCAGACTATTACAATCAAATTTCTTTAATCTCTAAGTAAACAATTTTTTAAAGTTTAAGTATACTGATTAAGTACAGATGCAAATTCATGATCATTTCATTAGTCAGTTGTCCTCCTTATTATTTACAAAAAATATGAATACCCTGTTATGCCCTAAACTAAATAAAGCCTCTGTTCTTTTTTCATATTTTAATATCCTGACCTATTTTTCTTAATAATTTGAGGAAAATAAACTGAAAACTATTAACAAAAACATTTAAACCGTCTGGTAAAGGAGATTTAACCCTGTCAGTTTAGCAGATGTTTAACAGTGGAATTATATCAGCATGATAATACATATCATTTGGGTTTACATGTGAGTGTGGAGGAAAAATAACTTTTTAAATACATAATCTTTATTAAATAAAGTTTATATTGTTTTTTGCACCCCTGCCTGTCTTCTTGTGCTCCTCTCTCCTGTTATACTGCCCCAGTTATCGGGAGTAGTAAGATGTTGATATTGTCTATGTATTAACATCTAGAGTCAGAAGATATGGAAGAATCACTTCTTCCAAGAATGGTTCCTCATGGGGTTCTCTGTGGGGACTGAGAAAGAAAAGGGTGTAAACCAGATACCAAGCCACATCAATTGAGGTGCACGTTACACTACAATTCTATACTGGAAGGAATGGTTTGATTTGGTTTCCTTAATACAAAGTATGTTTTATAAATGAATAAAGAATTAATCTACTTCATTATATTTGGGAACAGATGTTCTGAAGTGTCTAGCTTTTTTCTTTTCTGAAAACACCTAAGAGTAGCCTGTTAGAAACATTTGAAATTCCTTTGCTTTGTAACCAAAACAAAAGCAATCACCATCTCTGTAGTATAATTCATAGAAAATAACTTCATACCCCATCTATCTTCAGAATCAAAAACAGTAAAAAAAAAAAAAAAAAAAAAAAAATTCTCTGCTTGAATCTGTTGGCCAGAATACCACATTTTCACTCTGAATTCCATGACAATTGATTTCAAAAATATGTTCAACACATTAACCTTTGGTCATAGAATTTTATGTTTGAGGGGCTCAGTGATCACAGGGTCACATTTGTATATAAATATTTCTAGTAAAAAATAGACAAAACTCTTAGCCAAAGACTTGCTTCACAGGATGATGAAGGAATACTTTAAATTTTTCTGAATTTCTTTTATTCCATTCATGTCAGGTCCGAGTCTAGAGTGGAAACTAATTTTGTTCACTCTCCCCAGTGGAACCAAGGCTACCTCTGGAGAGCTTCCCAGGAGTTCATTAAAATGTCTAAGCTTGAAAGAACAATTAGGGGCCATTTTTCAATTTTTAAAGATTTTAACTAAAAAGAAAGTGAAGGAGCTATTCAAAGTTATTGGTTATTATGGACATTATTGGTAGGGAGTCTGATCTGATTCACTTGTAACCCCATAATTTGTCTATGATCCTCTTAGTTTTCTTCCTTTGAATTAATTGTAATAAATAATGTAAACAAACAAAATGCCAAGAATAGATAAATCAAAACTTTCATAAAATATTATCTTTCCCAAGTCTCCAAGTCTCTGAAATTACTATTATATTTCATTTGGATTTATTTGTTTTTATTCTTTTCCAATCTATAATCTTTCATTTTAAAAACACATAAGCCTTAATGATCTGCAATTATGCATCATTCTGATGATGGGAGCATCTAAGGAGAGCAGTTATGATCTTCTTAATGTACTTCATATTCATAGTGATGACTCAAGCTGCACAGGATAAAATAAAAATTTCTTTATGTAAAGTATTTAAAGTTTCCAACAGATTGTTTTTGTTTCAGGATTAGTGCATTTACTGATGAAGTGACTAATTCCTAAGACCCATAAAACAATAATATACAGTTGAGTTCATGAATACTCAGTCTAGAAAAAAATTACCTCTCTTGACAGTTACATTTTATGAATCACTTTTGGCCCTTTATTCTATGTAAATGTGTTCACAAATGAAATACGCCAAACTTGAACGTGGCCTATAAGGAAGCATGAAAAATTCAAAGAAGGAAAATTTCAAATGTGTTGGGTATAAACTATCCAAGAATGTTTGGAGATTCAAAGATCATATTGCCACTAAAGTAGGAAACATTATTAGTTTAGATAATATGTCAAACATGCAAACGTTGAAGGCATTGGAATTATTTACCCTAGGAAAGAGACAATTAAAACATACTTCTTTAAGTACTTGAAAAACTGCTCTTTCAGTCAGGTTAGATAAGGTTGCAGGAATATTGTACAATATCACTAGCTTGAAAGCAGTAACTACCAAGCAATCTCAGGTAAGTGGTAGTTCTCACTACAGTGTCCTCTCTTAGGAACCCAAGATGATCAATTTTCCATCATGTGCTGTGTTGCTAGGCATCACAACCACAGATAAAAATCATGGCACAGGATATAGCACCTCTTCATGGTATCTGCCCAGATAGCTTATAACCTCTGAAATCTCTCATATTTTATTACATAAAGTCACAAGATCATATTTGATTTAAAGGAGATGTGGAATTGTAGTCCTACAATGTACCCAGAAAGATGAGAGTCAGAAAGTCTTTTTTTTAAAAAAGAAAAATAGACACATTAACTACCACAACTGCCATGCAGAAAACTGATACCACCTCACTCTCTGTGAGACAGGAAATTTGGTGTATTTATTGGTATAATACTCCCAAGAGTGGATGCAGATTCTTATACCTTCAATTATGCACATAACAAAGATAGGTAATATGCATTTTAATTAAGTCCTCTATAAGCAGGTAATATATAATTCAAAGCTAAAAATTATATTACAATTATACACAGAGGTATCTTCTTCCCCATGTCAATCATCCTACTCTCCTGCCTTGTATAAGTAACCATATTTATTACTATATGGTTCTGGATTTTAATATTAGTTCAAATATTTATTCTTAAATATCCTTTTCTAGTAGAAATTAAAATTCACAAAAGCATATTACAATTATGTGTGTGATTAAACCAATCATTTAAATACCCTTTGGTAAAGATAAGATTTGTATAATACAAACATTCTTCAATGTGCCCTGTAATGGTGTCAGCATTTCTCCCAGGAAATCATTGATATGAAGAGAGCAAATTTAGAAGGATGATATTGAGTTCACTAATATTAAAAACTGTAAGTGAATCAAGTTTTTGTACTTCATTAGTCACAATTTCCGGAGAAGGCAATGGCAACCCCCTCCTACTGTTGCCTCTTGCCTGGAAAATCCCATGGACGGAGGAGACTGGTAGGCTGCAATCCATGGGGTCGCGAAGAGTCGGACACGACTGAGCGACTTCACTTTCACTTTTCCCTTTCATGCACTGGAGAAAGAAATGGCAACCCATTCCAGTGTTCTTGCCTGGAGAATCCCAGGGACGGCAGAGCCTGGTGGGCTGCCGTCTATGGGGTCGCACAGAGTCAGACATGACTGAAGCGACTTAGCAGCAGCAGTCACAATTTCTAGCATAGTTCTACAAAGATTAAGATGCACCAGTATCTTGTAACTCGAGATACTGATTTGAGACATTGAAAGCATAGAGAGTATATATCTTCACAATTAATCCTAAGAAGCATCTTGAATTTTGATGATTGTTCTGTCTGTCTATAACTTAAGCATTCCTCAGAGGTCAATAAGAAAGATTTCCAAAACCATGACCTATACCTGAAAAACAATACGAGCTCTTATGGTTTTCTTGTGGTTTATAGTTTGATAGTTAAGAGAGTAGATCTGTGGACAGACTGCCTCTGTTCATATCCCAAATTAGCCTTTTAGGAAATTTGTCAACCCCTGTGATATAGACTGTTTGTATACCCCAGTTCTCTGGTTGAAGCCCAGTCACCAACACGATAGTACGGGAGGGTTATAAGGTCATGAGGACAGAACCCTAATAAATGGAATTAGTGACTGGAGAGAGCTTTACTGTCTCTTGCACCATATGAGAAGACCATTGTCTAGGAACCAGTACGTTTCTGTACTAGGCAGTGAATAGGCTTATGCCTTGATCTTGTATTCCCAGCCTCCAGAGGTATGAGAATTTCTGTTGTTGATGAGCCAAATAATCTATTTCATCTTGTTATAGTAGCACCAACAGACTAAGATGCCAGGCAGATACTTAACCCTTGTAAACCTAGGTTTTTCTTATCTCTAAGATGAAGAATAACTGTATTATCTTGATTCATACTTTTTTGTGATCACTCAGTAATCATTTTTACTGAGTAATCATTTTAATCATTTTGTGATTAACTCAGTAATCATTTAAATGTAGGTAGTGTTATAGATGTATGCCTTAACTTTTTATTTTCTCAGAATAAAATTTTATAATTTCTCTAGTTGTATACTGTCACTCTCTAGTTCTGTATGTTACCCTTAGCCATGATACTTGTTAGAAATTCTCATATGCTACCTTCTTTGAGTAACTATTACTAAAATGTGGCACCACATATCACTGGGACCCAGTGTTAGTCTGCGTTGAGTGTTGCCTCTTGCAGAACTTTTAAGGGCTTACAAGAAAAAACAAAAAGGTTAATAGTTAGATGGCAAAAATAAAAGAACATGCTTGAAAGATGACAAAGAACACACTCCTAATAATCCATATTCTGAGACTTCATATCTCCCCTGACTCCTCCTTCACTACTGTGGTTAAGTACAATCTCGCACATTTGTTTCCCTTCCAACATTGCCCTCTTTATGCTGGGAAAGATTGAAGGCAAAAGCAGAGTGTGGTAGAGGATGAGATGGCTGTATAGCATCACCGACTCAATGGACATGGATTTGAGCAAACTCCAGGAGATAGTGAAGGATAGGGAAGCCTGGCATGCTGCAGTCCATGGGGTCACAATTAGTCGGACATGACTTAGCAACTGAACAATTCCCCTTTAAAATTATTAAAATTTGCTGTTCTCAGCCCCTTTATAAATAATTTCAAGCCATAGCTATTCTGAGTCTGGACTCAGGTTAACTTTCCATTTTTTCCTCCTCAGATTAATCCCCAACATAAGTATTGCTTCAACCCAACTGTTTCACAAACTCCTTAAAAATGATTTGAATTTCCTATTTTTGTACCTTTCAACCTGTGAATCTCCAAAAGATATTTCCAGTTTCAGATAGAACCTTGGCTATTTTTAAGATATAAATTAAAATGCCATTTAAAAGCCTCACCCATTAGCCCTTACCAAGTTTTCTTCTTTCTCTAATTGCAATACATGTTAACTCTACCAAATGTTTAACACTTGAGAGATTTCAAGCTGATTACTAAATTGATATTCTTAAGATATATTTGACAGTCTTGCCATCTGTATTTCTGATACCTTATTTTATCCCTACAGTTCCTAGACTAATGTTTTTCACAAATAAATATTTTTGAATAGTCCATCTTTCATTCATTCTGGAATGAAGACTTTTCTCTGAATAGATACATATGCATGCACAAATGTACACCTGTGTGTTCCTGTGTTTATGTACATATATCTGTGTATGTGTGTGTGCATATGAGAGACTGATTTGAAAGAATGCAGACATTATCCAAAGCATTTTCATTTGTTCTTCCAGACAAGAGTGAAGGGGAGAGTCATGGCCATGTAAATATTCCCAATCATATACTCCATGTGTTGGACACAGAGAGTGAAGTGCAGAAGCACATGAGATCCGATTTTGGTGTATAACCTTGTTATCTCACATTTGACCTTTTGAAGTGGCTTAGCATGGAGTGAATAATGAGCACACATTAGGGCACTTTGGGAACTGCCCATCCCCATGCTTTATACATTTAGCTTGAGTATGTTTTTTAGACTTGCAGTTCCAGATCTGAATGATGGATATTATCTCTTGAGAAGGTTAATCTACAAAATTCTCAATCCCTGTATTAGGGATTACTGAATCATTGTCAATAGCCTCTGGAATCAGCATTCCGGAATGCTCTCCAGGTGATCCTTTGGGAATCCTTGTTTCTAAGGACACAGAAGTTCTACAGGCAAACATGAGCGAGTCATAAATACGTATTTTTGCTGCTAAGGGTAGGCTGCGCGCTTGTCACTGAATATGTAAGCATTATTATATTTGGGGTTTTTCTCACTAGTCCTTAGTCACTTTCAAATTATAGGAGCTTTCAGAATATAAATTTCCACGTCTTAAGTATTATATTCAATATAAAAATATACTTCAGAAACGATGTGGAAATATAAATGCAGCTCAGAAACATTTGTGTATGTTACATTTAACAATTACAATATTAACAGTTTGGGACCTTTTCTAATTTTTCACATTTCTACTTGAGGTACTATATTATACAAGCAGATGTACAGCACTGGAAGTACCTATCAAAAAAAACAAAATCAAGCAAAACAATGCGCGCCCTAAAAGTTGAGAGTTATGTTTTATTTGGATACCTTACTGAGGACTACAGCCTGGGAATCAGTCACTCTGATTGCTTTCAGAAACTATTCCAAAGAGGCAAGGTTGGAGTCAGAGTATAGAGAAGATTTTGCTTGGAAAAAAGAAAAGAAAAAAAAAAAAAAACAACGATATGCAGTTGAACATCAAAAGGTTACTGCTAATCACACACACAAAAAAGAGATCTCACATAAATGACTATAGTGCTTTTCTACATATGGGAAGATGCAAGGCTCTGGGCTTATTCCTTAGATAAGCAGCTTGACTACTTAGGGCCAGGATTCCATTTTTCTCAATCCTGAATTCCCCTCAGGGTGTACCATCAGGGGTGGCTGCTGAGGCTGATGGCTTGATGGAAGATAACATTCTTTGTTTAGTGGACTTGCAGGCAACTTTTTTTTTTTCTGTCTACAGAGGGATAGCCTGGGCTAAAACTCAGTAAACTTGGAATGAGCCCTTGTTAAATGAATACATGGAGGTCCACAGTTAGCATTTTTCTAGACATGATTGAGAGACTGAACTGAACTGAAAGTAATACTGGAATTGTGTGTGTGTGTGTGTGTGTGTGTATGTATGTGTGTGTGTGTGTGTAAAATGAAGAGAACTCCTCTGTCTATAAACAGGTTCACTTTAAGTCAAAATTCCATCTGTGCATGGTGATGGGGGAAGTGAAATCTCGAGAGTTTTCTAACTGACATTTCTGCAGAAACCCAGTTTAAAGCTGTGGAATCTGAAGTGAAATAAAACAGTCTT
The DNA here is from genome assembly GCF_054371585.1 of Giraffa tippelskirchi. Classification (NCBI taxonomy): domain Eukaryota; kingdom Metazoa; phylum Chordata; class Mammalia; order Artiodactyla; family Giraffidae; genus Giraffa; species Giraffa tippelskirchi. The sequence continues at coordinate 126,161,615 of NC_137286.1, forward strand.
ACCAAGATTACGACTTTATTTTAGTGAGGTTGTTGTAGGAGAGAGGATACTCTGAAGAAACTCTGAAGTCTAAGCAGGGACCTCGAGTGTCACACAATGCTTGTCAGTGAGGATTTTCATGAACACATACGGTAGTTGATCTGTAACTGCAATTCTAATATGCAAACTATATGGTCAGGCCACTCTAGGTGGTGGTTCTCTTGCTCTCTGTAATCCCCTGCTAGACCAGAGCCAGCTTCACTTACAACTTCTCACATGACTGACCTTCCTATGTACTTTCCCCAGGCCCTAGCTAGTGATTGTTCTTATCAAAGGAGTGGTGAGGGATGCGCCCCTCTGCTAGTTTTCCTAGTAACCAATGAGCCAACCAGATATCAATTCCCCTATAACTGGCAATACCCCCTTCACTCAGGGTGGGGAGACTGCAGCCTTGTTTTGCCTGCCTTCTGCTGTACGTGGTGGGGTGTCACTCCAGGATGTTTCAAGACATGTAAGGTCCACCTTATCCATTGTGTTTGTCACTGACTCCAGGCTCTTTCTTAGGACTTGAGTATGGGCTTTGTGGCCCTGGTGGATGCAGCCCAACACAAATTTTATATGTGTCTTTCAGTGCTCTGAGGTGTACTATATCTCTTTTGCATTTCTCAATTAAAGCAAAGATTATCTTTAGTGTAGGTAAATACCCATGGAAGGAAAGGCAGTCACTAATATACAGTTGTTGGAGAAATTTTCCTCTACCATTCTAATTTTTCTTTCTAAGAAAGAAATTGACAGGAGTTAGATTGACAGGAAAAAAACAAACAAAGTTTAATAACACGTACACATGGGAGAGATAAAATTGCCAACTGGATATCAAATTGCCAACATCCACTGGCTCAAAGAAAAAGCAAGAGAATTAAAGAAAACATCTACTTCTGCTTCATTGACTATGCTAAAGCCTTTGGCTTTGTGGATCACAGCAAACTGTGGGAAATTCTTAAAGAGATCAGAATGCCAGACCACCTTAACAATTTCCTGAGAGGCCTGTGTGTATATCAAGAAGCAACAGAACCAGACATGGAACAATGGACTGGTTCAAAATTAAGAAAAGAGTAGGTCAAGGGTGTATATTGTCACCCTGCTTATTTATCTTATATGCAGAGCACATCATGTGACATGTTGGGCTAGATGAAGCACAAACTGTAATCAAGATTGCAGGGAGAAATAACCTCAGATGCAGATGACACCACTTTAATGTCAGGAAGCAAAGAGGAACTAAAGAGCCTCTTGATGAAGGTGAAAGAAGATAGTGAAAAACCTGTCTTAAAACTCAACATTCAAAAAATGAAGATCATGACATTTGGTCCCATCACTTCATGGTAAATAAAAGGGGAAAAATTGGAAATAGTGACAAACTATTTCTTGGGCTCCAAAGTCACTGCAGACAGTGACTGCAGCCATGAAATTAAAAGATGCTTGCTCCTTGGAAGAAAAGCTATGACAGGCCTAGACAGCATATTAAAAAGCAGAGACATCACTTTGCTGACAAAGGTGTGTATGGATGGTCAAAGTCATGGCTTTTCCAGTAGTCACGTATGGATGTGCGAGTTGGACCATGAAGAAGACTGAGTGCTGAAGAACTGATGCTTTTGAGCTGTGGTGCTGGAGAGACTCTTGAGAGTCCCTTGGACTGCAAGGAGATCCAACCAGTCCATCCTAAAGGAGATCAGTCCTGAATATTCCTTGGAAGGACTGATGCTCAAGCTGAAGCTCCAATACTTTTGTCACTTAATTCAAAGAGCTGACTCACTGGAAAAGACCCTAATGCTGGGAAAGATTGAGGACAGGATGAGAAAGGGGAGACAAAGGATGAAATTGTTGAATGACATCATTGACTCAATGGACAGGAGTTTGAGGAAACTCCAGGAGATAGTGAAGGACAGGGAAGCCTGACTTCCTACTGAGGCTGAAATTACTAGGCAGTCAGTGTAGAACTCTGAGACCTCAGTCTTGTTTTCAGTGAACATCCCACTCCATTGTCCTGAATTCCTGGAATGTGTCTTCAGTCTGATAAATTATCAGCACTCAGATCCAGGGACGAGCAGTCATTACTTCTGTCCCATATGCCTGAGGGAAAACCAACCAGTGATCATTAATCTTAAACCCATACATCTAGTCCATGGTAAAATGTCTGATGGCTGGTTGGCCAGTGGTAGAGGTTGGGGGAGTGGTTGGTGGAGAGCTGCTGAAAAAGTGTGGTGACTTAATCCCAGGATCAAGAGAAGTCATAAAGATTTAAATATTTGACCTTTAAATTTATTGGTTAGAAATAATGTGATTTAAGGAAGGATATAAAAACTGCTGTTAAGTCCCTCCTTGAGGGAGTTAACAGTTTCCATACCCTCTCTCAGTGTCTATGCTGAGTGTTTTGTACTTTCCCCCTCTTTGACACATCCTATTCACTTGCTACCATGAGTGCTTGTGTGTTCATGGATTCCATTCTTCAGCTCCGCAGGCAAGAACTTGGGTTCCCATCTCACTACAATCCATGGAGTTGCAAAGAGTCGGACACAACTGAGTGACTGAACAGCAACAATACATGGGAGAGACCAGGAAAACTGAGTAACTCACTAAAATGACTGAAGAATTCACTGTAAATAGCATTTTCAGCTAAAGAATAAAGAGGATATTGAAGATAATGGTTTGGGACTTCAAAAGAGGGAGGAAATTCACATGGAGATGGAATGAAAGTATTTGAGTAAACAAATATTTACTGGGTCATGTAGAGACAAAGAATTACAGTGTAAACTAATTTCTAGGTCCTGCTGAGTTCTTCTCACCGTGATAAGTCCTTATTCTTCACAGATATTTCTGGTGATAGCTGGAATCAGGGAGTTCTTTATTTAACAAATTATTTTAGGCTGATAAGGGGAAAGTCAAAGTTTCTTCCTAGATCTACTGACCTAGGTTGTTTTCCTAGCACATGTAGGCTTCCCGTGTGGTGCTAGTGGTAAAGAATCTGTTGTCAGTGCAATAGATGTATGAGATGTAGGTTCAATCCCTGGGTCAGAAAGATCCCCTGAAAGAGGACATGGCAACCCACTCCAGTATTCTTGCTTGGAGAATCCCATGGACAGAGAAGCCTGGTGGGCTCTGCTCCATAGGGATGCAGAGAGTCAGACATGACTTCAAGTGACTTAGCACACACCCACACAGATTGTTTTCAACTTGAAACAATCTCATGCTAGAGAGACATTTTGGGGTGGCAAACTGTGCTCTCCTATACAGTCAAACCTCTTCCCCAAGACAAAATTCAAAGCTTGGAGGAAATCTTGAGTTGACTGCTACCATGTGAAAATGCCTGTGTTTTGAAATAAAAGACATTTGTGTTAACTACATTAGAATCATAATTCTGACACTAGAATCATAGGTCTGGTTATGACAGTGTGGGTAACTCCAAGGCAAATAACCGTTATTCACATTTTAAAAAGTAGGTCCAAGATGCCTATGTGTTGAAATTATTATTGAAGCAGTTTGCCTGTAATTATTACTTTGACAGATTTTCTAGGTTTAAAGAACCTGCTGTCAAGTTCAGAACAACAGGGGGTGGAATAATAAGTGATATTTATAAAGAGAACCAATAGGATCTCTTTGATGATTTATTTACTTCTAGAAAAAATATAAAAGATGCTCTAAGGTGGCATATTAAGTTCTTAACTTTTATTCTGAGTTAAGTTTATTTAAATTCCTTATAAAATAAGATATTGAGAAAAAACAGATAAATTGAACTGAAGAACTGCTTTTCTGAGAAATTACAAATATTTACTTTGTTTTGAAGAAGAAGTCTTCATAAAAGTGGGACTATTTGTGTTTTACAAATAGCACTTGTAAGTTGTACTATATGCCAGACAATGTTCTGAGTGTTTTACATATATTAACTTTAATTTTTACATATATTAACTTTAAATCTATCAGGAAGGGGCTTACTACTTCCATTTTACAGATATAGAAGCTCAGGAACACAAAGGTTATGGGTGCCGTTCAAGATTACATAATTTGAAATGGAGTATTTGCCATATCAATAGACAAGGGTATCACAGTCATCAGCTATTCTGGTCCTCCAAACCTGAACCCAGAGGACACCCAGAAAGAACAACGCCTGCAATCTGGCACTTATCAGGATGCCACCACTCCCTATGGTGAGCAAGAAACTAAGGATGTGAAAAACCAAATTGCAGGATTCTGGCTCCAGATAGCTGAAATGTATATAAAAGGAATGATTGCAGTGAGCCCAGACTCTTGCATCTTCTCATACACAGAAAAGCACTAAATTCCTTAATTGAGATATCTGGTTTTCCTTAATTAACAACAAGCTCAGACTATCTGCCCCGTGTTGCAAACTTCTATATAACCCGATTTCTCCCCTCCTCTTCGAAACAGTTCTTTAAGAGTCACTTGAAATGCTTTGAGATGCTGTCTCTTGGTCTTGAAGTCCTAAAAATTCTGACAGAATAAAACAGATTCTCAACTGTTAGGTTGTGATTATTATTTTAGTTGATAGTAGTAAGGGATGGAGTGTGAGCTGAATCTGAGTCGTGGGTAGTATCTGAGTGGGATGGTGTCATGAGATAGCACATGAAAGGCTTGAAAGGTTTAAGCACATGGATTCTGGGGCACAGACTGCCTGGGATCAACTATTGTAATACCTCAAAGGAGTCTAAGGTATTTAATGCAAAATATCTTTTAAGGTATTTTTATCCTTTAAAATACTACTTATTTATTTGGCTGTAACAGGTCTTGGTTGTGGCATGTAGGATAGGATCATTAACTGAGGATGGTATGATCTAGTTCCCTGACCAGGAATCAAACCCAGGCTCCCTGCATTGGGAGTACAGAGTATTAATCACTGGACCACCAGGAAAGTCCCTTAAAATATCTTTTTAGAATCTTCTTAAACATCATGATTAGGTTCATCAGCTTTTTAATATCACATAGCCAATAAATTTTAGAAGTAGGGAAAGAAAATAGGTGCTCTAAATTCTAATAAAACATTTCATATCCTTGATGCATATGTGGCATCAGACTTGACTTTCAAACCAATTATAGGTGAGGGTTTGGTCTAACCGTCTGCTGGGTCACCACAAACATTTAACCAATATCCACATTGTAAAAAGCTAAGTATTAATCATTTTCACTGTACCATTATGAAATTCAGATAATAGTTTTCTCAGGTTGGCCTGATATAAATACATGCAATGTCTTGCAAAGGTTCACCTTTTACTCTTAAGAAATTAATATAGCTAAGTTTGAAGTCTTAAAACAAATATTTATGAAAATAAATGATAATTATCCCAGAATAGAAAATGGGATAATTTTATTTTCAATAATGGCAGGTTCTCAAAAAATTAAGAGTTGAATTATTGTATGATCCAGTAGCTCTACTTCTGTGTATATACCAACAAGAATTGAAATCAAGGACTAAGATAGCTAGCTATACACTCATTTTCATAGCAAAATTATTAACAGTAGCCAAAAGGTAGAAACAGTATAATGTCCATTGACAGATAAATGTGCTGTGTATATACAATAGAATAGTTTTCAGTCTTAAAAAGGAATGAAATTCTGACATATGCTACAACATGGGTTAACTGTGAAGACAATTGTGTTAAATAAAATAAGCTAGGCATATAGGAACAAATGTAATGTTGCTTATAAGTTTACACAATAAAAATTTTTAAAAATTACTCCAATGGCATCTGGTATCTTGTAACATTTTTTTATCATATATATATATATGTGTGTGTGTGTGTGTATATATATATATATCTGAATTTGCAATGTCCTTTCACATGTTATCAACCTAAACAGGCTTTTGTCCCAAATTAACACTGTGGATTGAGTGGCTTCCTGAGTTTTTATGTTCTTTCCTCTAATAGGGAGGCTCCGATTCTAACAGGGTTTTTGAGTTAAGAATATGTCCTCCACATGAATTAATAGACTATTACTGCCAGAATTGACTTCAAAAAAAATCACAGTAACCATATTTACATTTTTCTTCCTTGCTTCCTCCCACTACATGGTTTAATATAGTGTAAAAAGAAAAAAAAAAGACAAATAATTACATATTATAAATATTTTAGAAGTTAAATCCTATGAAAGCTACATTTCTACCTGTACAATACTTAATAGTTTCCAAAGAACACATTAAATACCATGGACATGATGAACAAAATTCTTTCCCTGAATCTAGTTTACTTTTTTCTTCTGCTCTAATATAAACTGTAGGGAAGCAATATTTGCCACCCAAAAATGTCTCTTTGACATGCAGGCAAAAAAAAAAAAAAAAATGGTGCCTGTCATTTCAGTAAATGAAAGAAGTTGCCTAGCATTCCTGTAAACAAAGAATGTTGCCCTCCATCAGTCTAACAGCCACTGCATTCACCTTTGATGACATTCCCTGAGGGGAATTCAGGATGGAGGAAAATATCATATTGACCCTACATAATTAAGATGCTTACCTAAGAAATAATTTCAATAAATTCAGACTTTTGTACTTTCCCATATGTAGAAAAGCACTAAAATCATTAACTTGAGATATCTTTTCTTGTGATTAGCAGTAATCTTTTGATATTCAAATACACATTTATTTTTTGTTGATGCATTTTCAGCAAAAGCTCCTAACTTCTCCCTGACCCCTTTACAACAGTTCCTCAGAGCTATCTGAGAGGCTGTCTCCAAGGCTGCAGTCCTCAGTAAGGCTCCTGAATAAAATATAAACTTGCACTTTTAGGTTGTGTGGTTTTCTTCAGTCAACAGGCATGGGGCTTACTAAACACTGAAAATAATCAAGATCCAAAAGTGAGAAATTTGTACCTCCTCCTTAAGTGCTTAAAAAATTTAGATGGAGGGCCTGTTCCAGAATAGAGCTCTCACCAGAGACATCTGCAGTGAATATGGGCTAGGTGTGGTGGGGATAACGGGAATTAGAGATGAGAGTCCACTCTGCCCCATCATCTCAACAAGGCACAACAAACATTTGTTTATCAATAATTTGCTTTTCTATCTCCATGTGAATTTCATCACTCCCCTTTAAAAAGTCCAAAACCACTACCCTCAACATCCCCCTTTGTCTTTAGCTGAGGAAGGTATTTAAGCTGAGAACTCTGGACATTTTCTTCAGTTACTCAGTTTTTCTAGATCTCGCCTATATGTATACATGTTATTAAACTTTTGTTTGATTTTCTCCTGTTAATCTGTCTCAAATCAACTTAATTCTGCAATCTACCCAGGAAAACATAGGAGAGTAGAAGAAAATGTCTTCCTCCCCAACAATCAGTATCTATGAACACAAAGAGAAACAAAACTGCTTTCTATTTACATAGAGAAGATCAAATTCTATAAATGATCTATAGAATACAAAAACAAATTAGGTAAAAATAACAAGCTATCTTTCACATGCATAAGTAGGAGGTAATTAACCCCACTCATCCAAAAATATAAACCTAAATATCAGAGGAAGACTAGGATTTAGGATGTAATACTGACTCATTGTATTTTTATGGAATAAACATGAATCTTTATGCATTTTCTTAAATCTGAGCAAAACCCATAGTGGTATGGATTGAATAGGTAGAGAAAACATTAAGGTAACTACTCTTTCCAGGGAAGACTTGGCCTCAATATAACAGTAAATTCTATTTATTTCTGCAGTCATCTCAAAATCAGCAGAAGTTAGCATTTTAATGAGGAGTATTGAGGTCATCTTTGCAAACTAGGGCTTGCTCTGATTGCTTGCATGTCCTCATCACAAATGCTTTAACATTAGAGGTGAAAACCCTCTAGTCATCTTAATTTTCTTCCACTTCTTTTAGCAAACAGACTGCTCGCAGAGTGAAAATAAGACATTTATCATGTTATGAACTCCATCAGCATAATTAGTTACATTGTAGTCTGATACATTATAACAGGGTTTTAGGGCCTGTAGAATTACAATAAGGAGTAGAGCTGGAAGCGGTGCCTTTCCTTAAACAGCACATTTGAAGAACACAAAATCTGCTATCATCTTTTCCAATAATCAGTTCAGTCTCTTGTATTTCTCTGAAAGAGGGTGGGTGAGGGGTATATGAGTACCACTGCATGTTAAACAGCCAAACTATCCTCACATAAAACACCACACTTCAGTATTTGTTATAGGATTGTTACTTTAAGACACATACGGCTTTTTATTATGCTAGTAATTAAGAGAGTATTTTATTCCCTTTTTGGAGCTTGCCCTAGATGATCTATCCTTTTTCTTTTTCTCTTTTGTTTTGTTTACATCCCTAGGCTTACTAAGAAATTATGCTCCATATTTTAAGCACATTTCCTTTGCCATGAAGCAAGCCTCTGAAGGGATATACTTTGTGCATTATAGTTAATCATATTTTTATAATAGATACCATTTTACATTATGCAGATTAAAAAACACTGCGATTTTAAAAAGACAATTACATATAAAATCTTGCCACAGACTTTTTGGTCTCATTCTTTCTTGTCCAGTTTTATAGTGCCTGTTCAAAGCAGGGATCTTAGAAATGGACGATTTGGTTTTACTGTCTACTTAGTAGTCTTAACACAGTATTAAGAGCATAAAAAGCATAAGCTTAAGATGTATATGATAAATTATGAGTGCATGTCAACTTTTTTCCCCTAAATATTTAGAAATATAGAAATCAATTGGTAGAAATTGTTTAACTTATTTTTGCTATATTAGTGTCTAAAAAGAAAATGATGACATTTAGATACCCTACACTAAGATTCAACTGCCTCACAAAGTACATTATGGCATTATTATTTACTAACTTTATATTATCTTAGATGTAATATGGGCATTAAAGTTATTACATTTCTGTTAGTATTTGGGCACTAAATGTATTAATGGTCAAACTGAAATAAGAGGGAAGGGGCAGGGAGCAATGTTTAAAAGAATGGCATAGCCCTTGAGGACAGACATCAACTGGCCAGAACCAACGAGATCCAAGATGAAAGTTTCAACTTCCAGTGGACCTTGAGCCTCACTGTAACACATTAGCATATGCTAAATGACACACCCATGGGCATCCTGACAGTTTGGAGGTTAACCATAAAAGACCAAAATATGGGCATGGCTTAATGCCTAGAAAACTCTGCCCCTTCCCCCAAGAGTTGGAATAATCCTCCCATCCATTAGCCCATGGAATTAGCCAGCCCATTAAAACTCATCATCCCGTATTTTGGTGCCTCTTACTTTCTGAGATGGCCCACACATCTGAGAAATGTGGAATGTGTTTCTCCTCAAACCTTTTGACATGGATTGTGTTCTGTCTGTAGAATGTGTATCTCTCTAAATAAATTCACTTCTTACCTATCATTTTGTGTCTTGCTGAATTCTTTCTGTGAGGAGACATCACGATCCTAAACCTAAGTCCTGCAGGTGTGTGATCTTTATTAAAAGACAGTGAATTTAAATCCCAATCTGGGTTTTCGCAGGGTTCAAGTCTTGGCCCGTGGGTTCAAGACCCAATCTAAATGGTGCGGTTTCAGCACTGTGAACTCAGTCTTGGATTTGCTTTGGTGTTTCATATTATTTATATAAACACTTTTAATCTTTCATATATGTATTAGACAAATGTGATGACATAGTTAAGTGACTAGCATTTTAAACTGATACTATTCATATTTGAGATTCTACGCTACTATTTTAAATTAAATTTAATCAACATTGATTCTCATCACTTCTGCCTTAAAATATCTCATGAAATGCTCTGAACATAAGGAGGCCTTCAATGAATATCTATTCAATACAATTGGTTTGAAAAGTTATTTTAAAACCTTATACATCATCCTTTCTTCCTAGACATATTTAGCCATGCAACGCATTCAGTTATATTAGGAGCAGATCGGAAAAAAAAAGTAAAGAAATCAAGAGACAAGTTTTATAGAAAAGAGTTAACTCTGAATAAAGACAGAGGTTACTGATCAAAAGTGAAACTCCTAACCTGAACCAAGCCCACTGTTCTCATAGCACAAAGATCTGAAAAGAGAGAATCAACAGTTGATAAATACTGCTGTTATTTGGCACCTGAGTACCTGAGCTCTTTTATATACTCTTTCCCCACATGGCAGGCAGAGCAGCTGTAACAAAGTTATAACTTTAGGAAGGGAATATGGAAGCACAGAATCAGAAACACTGAAGTGGGAAAAGGAATCTACAAGTCTTCTAATCCAAATTTCTCATTGTTACAATGGGTAAAATGAAGTCAGATAGTTTGACTTGCAAAAAATGAGACCAAAACACTAATATTCAATATACTCTTAATTTTTCTTTTATTCTCATTTCAATTTTTGAATTTATTGGGTTGGCCGAAAAGTTGGTTCATGTTTTCTGTAAGATAGCATGAAAAACGCGAACAAACTTCTTGCCTAACCCAATACTTCTTTTATCAAAAAACACTTTCCAACATTTCCTTCCCAAGGATGGTTTACTGAAGGATCCAGCTGAAAATAATTTGCACACAAAATACCATGCCCCCAAAAGTACACGCTTTCTTTTACCTTAGATTTCTGTGGGCATGAGCCATGAACACCATATGAAGATGAAAAGATTTGAAGCTAATACCTTTTATATGCTGTGCATGTACCTACAAAGTAGATGTGCTAGATTTTGTTACTGAACACTGATGCCTGCTTAATCTTCAACTTACAAGTTTCCAGGTGTAACATTTTAAGATATCTGTGAACTTAAATCAATTAATGATCATCTATTAAAAGGGAATTCAATTTTTTGTGTATAAGTAACTCCAAATTTGTTTTTTGGCTTCTAGGCTTGCATTGCTTTTTATGAGATATAAAGGGGTGATACTTTTAAAAATATCATGAATATAGTAGTTAAATATTGTTAAAATATATATATATATTTTACAATTTATGCTTTAATAATTCTTAATTGCTTGAATAAAAACAAAGGGGAGTTCATATGCAGTGACCAAAGAGTTCCCATGCTGCAACAAAAGACCTGGCATGGCCAAATAATAAATAATTACAAAAAAAAAAGCACCCAAAGGAAATGGTAACTGAGCAGGACACTAGGAGGATTTGCCAGGACACACTCCATCCCCATATCTTCTGTTTTAGCTCCTCTTTGAAGTACCTAAATAATAGTATCTGAAACAAATTCCCTGAGTGGTTTTACAGATGCTAAAACCACTATCAAATTTAACTACTTGACGACCATGAGCACAGTAGCCCAGAGACCTACTGGAGCCTAAGGTTTGATAACATTAACCCCTTGACACTGGCCTATTTACTTCATCAACCAACATTAAGTATTATTTTATATAAAAATATAATGGAAGTTGTCACAGAAGAGATGCTTTCTCCAAATTATACAGAATCTAATTGGAAAACAAAATTAAAATCCAGCTTCCCTCTTTTTGTGTGCATTGTTCTTCTTAGTACATTTGTTGCCTCATTGCACCTCATCTACTTTACAATGAAATGAGCAATTTTATAGTTTTTAGTATCTCACAGGTTTTTTTCATATTACCATAAAGTAGAATCTTGAGTACAACAAAAGGCAGAGCCAAGTGACATTTACATGTATGAATGACTAATATTCTTCAGCAATAACAGGACTATCCTTTTAGCCATGCAGGGTTCTCAAACAATCCCTCTACCCACACTGTTCATACTGTTTTTCCTCTCAATTATACCACCAGCACCAACTGAATTAGTTCCCACCTTTCCATTTCTATTGTTTTCATTTTACACATGTTACTCCTCTATACCAGAACCTTAGCCTCTGCGGTAGGAATTCACGGGGAGATGTATCAAGAGGTATAAATATATACAGCATCAAAAGCTGTGGACAAAGACTGTTTGATTCTACTTACATGAGAAACCTAGGCTAGTCAAATTCAGATTCAGAAAGTAAACTGGTAGATGCCAGGGGCCTGAGGTGGAAGGGTACAGATGGAGACGGGCAAATGGGGACTTAGTGTTTAATGAAGACAGTTTCAGTTTGGAAGGTGAAAAGTTTGGGAGATGTATGATGGTGAGGGTTGCACAATAATGTGGATGTACTTACTGCCATTGAACCATACAGTTAAAAATGGTTAAAATAGTATGTTTCCTATTGTGTAACTTTCACCACAATTACTAAACACTAAAAATGGAGGTATAAATAACTTAAATATTACAAATGCATTCTGTAAGGTCAATGTGTACAGTGTCATGTAAGTGTGCATCTGCTAAGATGAACTAGCTTCTCATTAGTTTTAAAACATCCAGATGTGTCCAGATAAGTACCACCTGTGCCTTGAATAAGACCAAAGCAGAAAAAGACTTGGAGGACATCAACTATTTTTGTAACAAGAACAAATCTTCCATGAAATCCAGCTGCTATGTCATAAAATTGGCAAACTGTGGCAACATGCAGTCATATTCTAACCAGTAGTTTATATAAATAATGAAACTATGACATATGCAGATCAGCAAAGACAATCAGTTTGTAACAAGCTTCAAATTTTTCTTCTTTGGGCCGATTTTTCTCCCTTTAGTGAACCCTACACACAACTGAGAACTGAGTTTGTTTCTAGTTATCGGGCACGCAATGATAAGACGCGGTAGCTGCTTTGAGGGGTGGAGAGATGGAGAGTATACACATGAACAGTCATAATGCACTGTGAGATATACTGTGCTGGAACCACACAACAAGATACATAACTGTGGCTACCTGATCTCATCTTGTGGAAGATCACAGAAAAAGACACCATTCATTGAAAAACATGGAAAGATCAACTCAGAATCATCATCATTAACCAGCATTATTACTTTACTAACAATACAATGCAGTCATAGTGAAATATGCTAAGATGTAAAATAAATAAAAAATGTATGCTACAAATTGTTCTGTATTTAAAGTATGGCCTTTTTGAAAACAGAGGAATTCATCATGCTTAGATATATAGAAAGAAAAAAGATATGGAAAGCAAGGATGAGCTACTGAAAGGATACATTAGTATTGGTAGTGAAATATCATTGTAGGTTAATGTTATGGAATATCACAAAGTTGTTTAAAAAAAAAAAAACAATACTGTTATAAAGAGAACACAAAAAATGGTTAGGGATATTGAAAGTAATTGGTAGGGACTTTGCTGGTGGTCCAGTGGCTAAGACTTCTTGCTCCCAATGCAGTGATCCTGGATTCAATCTGGTCAGGGAACTAGATGTCATGTGTCTCAACTAAAAGATAAAAGATCCCGAGTGCTTCAACTAAGACCCAGGGCATCTAAATACATATGTAAATATTTTAAAAACAAAAATAAATTGAGTAGGGGTCTGTAGGAAAAGTTTAAAGTAAATGTGAGGATGAGAAAGAAGAATTGCTACGGCAGCTTTTGGAATAATTGTTAGGCTGGTAGTACTGCAGTCATGTAGAAGAAAGTATTATCCAGATAGTCAGGTCTCCAAATTGTTTCAGTTGAATATATGATAGTGACCGTGAAAGAGTTAACATAAAATAGAGGATGGTGCCACTAAGTCACTTCAGTCGTGTCCGACTATTTGCAACCCCAAGGACTGCCGCTCACTAGGCTCCTCTGTCCATGGAATTCTCCAGGCAAGAATACTGGAGTGGGTTGTCATTTCCTTCTCCAAAATAGAGGATAGGAAGATAATTATAAGATTAATTTTGGAAATTACAGGTGAAACATTAGAGTACAAGAAAGAGCATGCAAGCTGATTGGGAATGCATGTAAGATAAGAGTATTCGAATATTAACAAAGACGCTTATGGTACTGAAACAGAGCAAGACCCTATGGTCCTTACCCCCCATGCCCTCTGTTTGCCTTTTGTCAGTGAAAAAATTTAACCAAATAATAAGTTTAATCCGAGAAGTGAGAAAATACAGAAGTAAAGGAAAACAACCAAAGGAGACCAAATAATAATAGTCTAGTCATTAAGAAGAGTCAAGGACATTTAGTTCCTTCTCAGGGTCTATTGATGATATTCTGAGTTGTATCTTGTGAGCTCTCTTATAGATACCGAAACCCCACCAGGTGGAGGAAGTTAACTACATGATGACCAGCTGTAGCCCTGACATAAGCGGCCACAATTCTGAGGATTGGCTTCAAGAAAACGGGAAAAAAATGGACCTTGAAACTGAACACTAACTGTACCTAAAACAATCAAGATGATGCTGGTCAGACCACTGATGACCAATTTCAAGAGGACTGTCAGAGCTGACTGCTCTTTCTGCATGTAGCCCCCTCCCTTTGTCTATAAAAGCTCTTGCTCCCTGATTATCGGTGGGGGTTGGGGTGGGAGGGAAGAGTCAGCCTTTGGACAGGCACTCACCCTTCCCTACCTCTGCACCAGGTGCCAACATCAAAAATAAAGCAGACTTTCATTTCCAACAACCTGGCCTCTTTAGTGGCTTTTAAGCAACAAGCAGTTGGACCCCACTTTTGGTTATAATATGTCATATTGACATAGCTGTGGGAGATAAGTAGAGGGAAAGTATAAAGTTAAAAGCAAAACATACTTAAAACTGCAGAAGATGGGGGTAAAGTGGGAAAGACAGAGTGAGAAAGTGAGAGAAAGAACTAATTTTTCAAACATTTTGGAAAAATGTTAGATTTACAGAAAAGTCACAAGGACATTAGAGTTTTTCCATAAACTCTTGACTCAGATTCTTCTAATATGAACATCTTACACAGCAGTATGGATTTCTCATTACTTCAGTAACAAATTACCACAAAATTAGTGACTCAAACCAACACAAATTTTTCAACTTACAGTTTGGGAGGTCAGAAGTTCAAAATGGGTCTCAAGTTGTCTGCAGTGTTGCTATCTTTTCTGGAGGCTTCAGGAGAGAATGTTTGTTTGCCTTGTCCAGCTTCTCAAGGGCACTGGCGTTCCTCCTTTTATCTTCAAAGACAGCAATAGCCAGTCAAATGTTGTGGCCCAGGGTAGGCAGCCCCAAATATGCCTTAATGGCATATTGAAGATTTTGAATTAAAGTTTCCTAAAAAACAATTTAGGAAGCAATTCAAGCCAATGCAGGAGGCAGATTCTGACCCTCCTTTCTGTCTCTCTCTAAACTGTTTTTAATCTTCTACCCCAAGCCCAAATGCTGTTTAGAGTCTTCACTGTGTACCCAAAAACCTAATTCACAAGAGGGGTAGGGGGGAGAAATTTCCGCTGCCTACCATGGACCTTGATCATTCTGCCTAACTTGATACTAAGCCCTCCCCCTTCCTTCTCCATATTTAAGGGACCTGTAATTATATTGGGTCCACCTGGTTAACCCAGGTCACTCCCCCTAATTTAAAGTCACTCCATTGGCAAACTGAGACCATCTGCTACCATAATGTAATTCTCCTTTGCCACCTAATGACACGTATTCACAGGTTCCAGAGATTAGAATGCAGACAGCTTTGGGGAGGGGGCCATTAGTCTGCTTACCATCATAACTATGGTTTCTTTGCCAAAATGAAAAGTATAGTGATATAGACATATTATTATTAACTAGCATTCAGAATCTATTTGCATTTCACCAGTGTTTCTACTATTGTCCCACAGCACTATTTTTATACATAATAGGTAAACCAGAGTAGTAATCTGCTCAAAAGTGTCTGAAAGTTTGTGTAAAATGAGCGCCAGGTTATAGGTTTGGCCATTCACAAGTCTCATCTCATACAAAACATACTAAATGCAATTTAACAGCCACACTGAAGCTCGTAATGTCCAAGGAACATACACAAAATAGCTATCTAATGTTCTCCTATTTTAAGATGCAAAAAATTTTGATAATAAATGTTCTTGGAATTTTCTTTTTACTCTTCAAACTGTTGTTGCCCAAAGGACCCAATTCTCATTATTCTTACTCTTCCACTCAGACTATGTTTTCTCTGGATTACTCAACAGATACCTAACAAGTCTTCCTACTTCTGTTATTTTCCATCACAATATATATTTCACATAACAGTTCATGACAACTTCTTAAAGTGTCATGTTACTATCATGCCCTGAAACTCCAAAAGTTTTCTTTCAAACTAACAATAAAATACCACCTCCCTAAGCTAAACTGAAAGTCTGAACGTGGTCTATCTCACGTCCCAGACCTCATCTTCCATCACCATTATTCTAGTTCATTCTATCCTCACTGTTTCTACCTAATATTTCTTCTCCTTTAAATAATTTTCCTGTAAGTATGTGCAGGCCTGCTCTATGATTCCTTTCAGATCTCTGTTCAAATGTTGCCTTTTTAGAAGGTGTTCAAAAAGAAATCTAAAATAAGAAGTTCTATAAACATGCTAGTCTTCTCTCTCTTTTTTATTTCTTTAATATATCATTTAGCACTATTTGCATATTAGCTTTAAATATTAAAGTTAAAATAAATTACATACAATGAATATAACAGTATTTCCAATTATTACATTATGGGTGAACCTATTATGATTTATAGGTGTCAAGCATTGACCTAAGCGTTTTAGATTAAACAATTTGCTCCCATCTAAGCTAGTTACGGAGAAGGCAATGGCACCCCACTCCAGTACTCTTGCCTGGAAAATCTCATGGATGGAGGAGCCTGGTAGGCTGCAGTCCATGGGGTCGCTAAGAGTTGGACGACTGAGCGACTTCACTTTCACTTTTCCCTCTCATGCACTGGAGAAGGAAACGGCAACCCACTCCAACATTCTTGCCTGGAGAATCCCAGGGACGGCGGAGCCTGGTGGGCTGCCGTCTATGGGGTCGCACAGAGTCGGACATGACTGAAGCGACTTAGTAGTAGCAGTAGCAAGCTAGTTAGCATAAGTTGAGAAAACTAAGACACAAGTGAGTAGGTAACTTGCCTGAGGAGAGCATGACCTTACAGAGGCAAAACAAAGCATCCAACCCTATTGGCTGCTTCTGAATCACATGATGCTTACCACCATGACATGCTGTCTCTTAGCCAGGAATAAAAATAGAAGAAAAAGAAAAAAAACTTTACTTACTTAAAAAATATATTTAAAATCAGTTTTGTCTTTACTCATTTCCATCAAAAGATCTGAACCATTAAAAGTTAGGATATTTCTAAACAGCATCCTCATTGCTTTTAACACCTGAAACCTCTGCTTTATCCAATTACTTTTACCCAATTCAGGCCCTTTCAATTTTATTCTCTTGATTATTGTATATATAATATAGTCTGAGAGCCTCTCATGTGTCCTCCTAAATCTAATTTTCTAATTATTGTGTCTAATACAGGCAATTTGTCTCTTCTCCATTTCTTTTGTCTTTCTCTTGAGTCTGCCACGTGCTTAATCAAATACACTACTTTAATTTTACAACTCTTCTTGCATGCCTTAACTGAATTCTCCCATCTGAAAGGAATGTTCTGTGGGTCCTTATTGCATTGAATAGTTGGGTAGTGAGTAGCTGGCAATCCAAGAGCCTATCTGAAGACATTCTCGTATACATGGGTCAATGCTCTTCCGAAATATTTGCTGCCTTTTGAAGTTTCAAAACTGAATAAGACATACATCAACAACAAGAGCCGACTTTTAATACAACAAAAAATATTTCAGATTGCCTAGTAATATAAAACCAGGACATTCTATTAGTATGCGTATGTGCTAAGTCGCTTCAGTTGTGTGGGACTCTTTGCAACACTATGGACTGTAGCCTGCCAGGCTCCTCTGTCCATGAAATTCTCCAGGCAAGAATGATGGAGTGGTTTGCTATGCCCTCCTTCAGGGGATCTTTCCAATCCAGGAATCGAACCTGTGTCTTCTGCATTGGCAAGTGGTTTGTTTACCATTAGAGCCATTTGGGAAGCCCATTCTATAGTATAGATGAGAGTATTTTTTCTAGCATCCCCTGGTTCAGTTCCTTGAGTTCCCTTTACCCTTTGGTGCACACTTGGGAGATTGGCCCACACAGGTAGCCACTGCTAAATCTAACCATCCATTTATTAAAGTACCACCAATTTGTATCTAGTCCCATCTCCTTCAGCAGTTACATTTAAATTTGTTATATCTTGTTGATAATATATCCTGCAAGTTGGTACATAAGTGGAAACAGCTATAATCTTACAAACATAGACTCTTGTGACTCTTTAATAAAGTTTCCATTTCTCTAAATTCTTATCTCTGAAGGAATTAAACCTCTATAATAAATTTGTTTAAACAGTTCCAAAAAAAGCACTTATTTTAAAAAGTTCCAGAAGAGCACATACTTTGTCTAGGATAGGCAGGAAAAAGTTCAGTTTACTGAGTGCATGTGCTGGTAGAAATGATGGTTAATTTAATTACCTGTATTAACTGTATAAAAACTAAATTATAGACTACTTTGGGAGGATGTTTATAAAAATCCATGCAGGATTTAGAAAAAAAAAATCTAATGCAGGTTACAGTTTTCAAGGATCTATTTTGATTTTCTCAAAGGAAATAATTATTTTCACTCAGACCTACAGTGTATGTGCTTATTGGCTTGAATTTATTCTCTTAGTAACAAGATAATTCTTTTACTCATTAAACTGAAGTGTTCTTAGCACTTAATATTCAAGCTCATAATTCCTGCAAGCATTTTGTTTCAGTAATATTAGATTTCTTGACACTATCAGACAGGCTTTGCTAATGTAGCATCAAAATACATTACATGGCACATGGTTCATTTTAAGGAGGTTTTTTACATTTGAAAGACACCTTACCTCCTGATGTGATAAAATGTATCATAATATTACTATAAAATATATCAAATAGGAAATATATTTCTTGACACTTAGAAAAAAAAAAATCTTTTTTTTTTTTTCTCTCAAACTGATTTTATGTGGCCAGCTATATTCAAGTACTGTTTCAGGAAGATTCAGTATGGCAGCTCACCAAGGCCTCTATAAATAAGTGCTTGGGGAAAATCATCACAAAACCTCTCTAGAGACTAGCTGGCCAAATGAGAGATAACTCAACAAAAATATGGCTCGATAAATATCTTTGCCATGCCCATTATATATCAGTACCCTTTACCCTTATAGAATCCACATCTGTTCTCCAGGTGCTTCCATCAAGCTCATTTCCTTTGTATTGATAAAGGAGTCTTGGAAACACAATAGTATTTCAGTTAGATTTGGAATATCTTCCCAAACAGAATTTATGACGATGTCTGGGTTATAAGGTGAAATGCTTAGTCCATTTTACCTTCTTTTCAAGTATGAATTAAACACAAAAAAAATGCACATAAAACTGGAAAGGGAATTGGCATTGTATTGGCAAAAGAAGCAGAGGAACCACACAGCAGAATTTTGAGGAATTTCTCCTAGGTAGGGTATAGCTATGGGCTTCACTGGTGGCTCAATTGGTAAAGAATCTGCCTGCAATGCAGGAGACTGCCTGCAACGCAGGAGACTCAGGTTCAATCCTGAGTCAGGAAAATCCCCTGGAGAAAGAAATGGCTAACCACTCCAGTATTCTTGCCTGGGAAATCCCATGGACAGAGGAGGTTGGTGGGCTACAGTTCATGAGGTCGCAAAATAGTCAGACACAACTTAATGACTAAATAAGAAAAAACAACATGGTATAGCTACTACTACATTAAGGGAAAAGTCAATGGACCATCCACTACTCATAAATAGAAAGAGCTTGCTTGGGAACTGAACAGAAGATGTCCACTCCAAACACTTTGTTAGTTAAGTTCTAACTCCAAGCGTGAAGGATCAGGACCAAAGGTATAGAACATACCATCATCTCTGAAATAATCAGTGGTAGCACCTCTTTCTGGCCTATATTTGAACTAGCTATGCACACCAGACAAAAAGCTAGAAACAAAGATGACTAATTCCACCATGGAAAAATGAGGACACTGACCTACTTCATTCTCAGTTACCACTGTTGTTGTTTGCTGTTTACTCACTAAGTCCTATCTGACTCTTTTACGACCCCATGGACTGTAGCCCACCAGTCTCCTCTTGGGATTCTCCAGGCAAGAATACTGGAGTGGGTTGCCATTTCCTTCTCCAGGGAATCTTTCCAAACTAGGGACTGAACCTGTATCTCCTGCATCAGCAGGTGGATTCATTAACATTTCAACATTTTTAATATGAGATAAAATTTACTGAGATAATCAAAACCAGTTTTTTTTTTTTTTTTTTTTACTGAACCTAATTACTGTCTTAACACTCCATTTAAAATGGGTTAATCATATCTGTTCAAGTAAACTCATCAATCTGGAAAAAAAAAAAAACTTCGTCAACTGAGACTCACGATCTTCCTATTATCTTACTCTGGTTGAACATAAGGGTCACTGAGACAGAGATACTGTATTTCTAGGAAACTCAGCTGTCCTGTTAGGTAGACCAGACTTTGAGTAGACTAAAATGTCAATTATGTATCCAGCTATGGTGCCTTGAGATGTTTCACTGCACTTTACTTGCAGATGTAGTAATCCGTCCGTAACAAATAATCTGTATTCTCACTAATTCTCCACTTGTAGAGTCTAGGGAGAGTGACCATGTATCCTGGTTTTCCTGGGATAGTAAACGCCTTTTGCACCAGCTTAATCACTAATAGTTGCTAAGTCGAGTCTGACTCTTTAGCGACCCCATGGACTTTAGCCCGCCAGACTCCTCTGTCCATGGAATTTCCCAGGCAAGAATATTGGAGTTTGTTGCCATTTCCTTCTCCAGGGCATATTTCCAAACCAGACACTGAATCTGTGTCTCCTGTATTGTCAAGAGGATTGTTTATCACTTAGCCACCGGGGAAGCACAATTACTAACAGTACTTCTGATTTATTCTAAAGTACCTTAGTTTGGTTGGCAAATTATATTGCCATCTTAGATCTAGGCCACTTTCTCCTACAGAGTCCCCTCATTACAACTTTGTGACTACTACAGAACAATTGTTCCTCTCCTCAGAGCAGTTTTGCTCCTCTTCAGTATCACTGGGACATTCAGTTATTCGACTCAGCCATAGTGATACTGAGTGAATTCCTTCTCAGTTGTCCAGAGAGGAAACGTGTACAGTTTGATGTGTCCTTGGCTTCTCAAATTGTTGGTACATATCACACCAACCTATTAACGCTTAAGTGTTAAATATGACATTGAGGGCCAGGAAGCAGAGCAACTTCATAAAAGCCCTAACCACTTCTAAATCTTGATTTATTTTCTAATTTATCTTTCAGACCTCTTAAATTATCTAGTCTATTGATGATAGGGCCTGGGTGATGGGAGGAATGAAAATTCTGATCAATTACATTTTCAAAATTATATCCTACCAAAATTTGCTTTACAACTTCCAAGGACAAAAATCTATCCTTCTAGTTATGCTTCTTGAAAATTCTATGGGGGCAATATCATATTATGTAATCCAATGGGGAAGCAAAAGTCTAAGTATGATCTATACGGTCTGCATTAAATGAGACAAACTCTTCAGGCCTCAGGACCTATTTCTTATGGCCACTGACTATAACCCTGTATCTCACTCAGTTTCATAAAGGCTTCTAAAATTTTGGGGTTGGGTAACAAAGATATAAATATATGTGTGTGTGTGTGTCAGGTATCACACAGAATTTCTTTACATAAACAGTTGTATCAACTCATAACACATTTAGATTAAAATTGAAGATTAAAATATTTTTATATAAAATTATTGCTGTAAATCAATACTATCTGAACTCAGAATAGAGTATATAGAGATAAAAATAGCAATGCCAAAATGAAAATTGGAATTTAGCCAATAATTTAGATGTTTCATAATTAGAATCAGTAAAGGAGAAGATAGAAATATTGTCCAGAAGTTATAGACTCTAAGAAATGAGATGATAAAAGAATGAGTAATCAAAAGTAATATAAGAATACATGTAAAAGTATTCCAAAATTAGAAAGGAGGGTATCTAGAAATAAACAGTGATCAAAGATATAACTAAAAGGAAGTCAAATATTCTTGAGGTAAAGATTGTTAAATAACCACAATGGCAAAGGCTTATCGAGTATTATCAAAAATAAATTAACAACATTACTAAACACATTTGATTTAAATTTTGAATTCTAATGATAAGAAGAAAAACACTGTAGTACTAATACCTGTATATTATTAAAATAATTTACTCCATTAAATCAACTCTAAAATATTCAAGTAGAAAAAATAATGGAGTACCAGTTAAGCAGCTTGGAGAGAAAATGTCCATAACATGATATTTCCATATTCAAACCATTTGCAAGGCTTTTTGAGAAATTACCAGAAATGTAAAATTTAGAAGATAAACTACTACTGAAAAAAGGAGATATTATAATTTGCAGTTGATATATTTGTTTACATTCAAAAGCTAAAGAAATAAATTGAAGATTTTAGAATTCATAGCATAATTTTGCTGTCTCTGAATATCTCTGAAGATGTTATATTAATGCTAAAGGAGTTATTAAATTATTAATTTGGAAATAGAAATAAAACATGCACTAGAAACAGTATAAAGTAGCTAAAATATGTTTAGTAGAAATAAGCAGAATTCATAATGAGGAAATAATACATTTTTAAGCAATAAAATATTTAAAAAAAAATAAATGATGCAGGTGAAATTTTTATATTGTTTTCTAAAGCACTTGAGAAGTTAAAATTTTTAAATATTCCATTGGAAGTTTTAGAAATAATAATAAAAATATTTAAGCTTTGTATTAAAAAATGAATGAAACTGTCACTTTTTAAAAATGAACAGAGAAAATGCAAAATAGAAAGGGCACAATCTTTCACTTATAAGAGGAATAAGGTCTAAGGATCTAATGTAGAACATGGTGATTATAGTTGATAACACTGAGTTGTATATTCCAAATTTCTAAGTGAGAACTCTCACTAAAACAAAATAAGAAATAAACAAGAAACTAAGGTGATAGGTGTGCTAATTAACTAATGGGGGGATCTTTTATATATGTATACATATATAAAATCATTATGAAGTACACTTTAAATATCTTACTACTTTATTTGTCAATTAAATCTCAGTAAAACTAAAAGAAAATAAATAAAGACAATGCTCAAAGAAAATTGGGATAAAACAAAATAAAACATATTTTTATTCTTGCCATTCTACTTATAAGAATTTTTACAATAAAATTATAATATGAGTATGTTCAAAATATACATCATTATTTAATGTGCACAGAAATGTCTTTCATATAGTCAAACTGTATTTAATAATTTAAGCATTCTTTCTCTGCCATATACTATAGTAAACAATAAACAATTGTTCACAGTCAGGAACAAGGTAAATACAAAGTCTACTCTTCTTGCCCTATGTTGTAGTAAAAGAAGAAGCAAAAACTGTGCAAATTAAAAGACAACATTAGCAAAACAAACCTAAAATTAGAAAGAACAATAGTAAATTGTATTTAATGATAAGGAAACAAATGCTACCAAAGAATCTAGGAAGTAATGGGGAGGTATAACATCACTGGGTTATTTAGGTTATGTCTGAAAGGTAAAAAGAAAACAGATCAAAACGTAGAAGGATATTCCAGGTAAAGAGAATGAATAGCCAGGCGAGAGTTGGATATGGACTGACATGTTCTAGGAAGTAACAGAGTGTTGTAGCTGGAGGACACTGAGAAAGGGGAAGCCTCCAGAAATGAAATTCAGAAAAATGTTGGGGCTGGGCCACTAGGTCATGTTAAGGAATTTGGATTGTATTCAAAATCTAATGGAAAGCTATTACAAGATTTTAAGAAGTTGACCGGCATGATGTAAATCACATTTTTCAAAAATCACTCTCCAATAAAGAATGTATGAGAAAGTCACTGGAGAAAGCAGTTAAGAGGCTTTGGCAATGGTCCAGGAATGAATTTTGGCTTGGACACGAGTGTTGCCAGGAGAGATGGAGAGAAGTAAAATGAATCAGAACACACTGCAGAGTCAGAAAGGACGGAATTGACACTGAATTGGGGGTGAGGGCCAGATAGTGGAGTGAAGCATGGCTGTTGTTTCTAACTTGGTATTTGAGTGGATTTTATTGCCCTTTACTAAGGAAAACTTGGTGAGAAGCAAATCTAGGGTAAAGATGAGAACTTCAGTTTGGAGATAGTAAATTTGACACAGCTTACAGACAACAAAGTAGAAGAAACAAGCAAACTTGGACTGTAGCCTTGGAATTCACAGGAGAGGTTTAGAAGCAGTGCGCTTGGGAGTTATGAGTATATAGATAGGGGCTTCCGACATGGTGCAGTGGTGAAGAACGCTCTGCTAATGCAGGAGATGCAGGAGACTGAGTTCGATCCCTGGGTTGGGAAAATCCCCTGGAGGAGGAAATGGCAACCCACTCCAGTACTCTTGCCTGGAAAATTTCATGGACAGAGGAGGCCGGCAGGCTACAGTCCATGGGGTTGCATGAGTGTATAAGGGTATCATGCACAGCGTGATGGAGAGGAGATGGAGAAAAGAGCACCGAGGTATATTCATAAGAGTAACACTGGGAAAGCAAACCAAGAAATAGCCCCCTTTATTGTTTGAGAAAAAATCCACCTCATGTAGCGGATGAGGTGTATCATTCACTAAAGTGAAGATACATGTTTTGATTGTCAATTATTTGAAGCCTGAGAATTCAAATTAAACAATGAATAATATCGGTTGTTTCTGGTAATAAAAAGATTATTTTGACATTGATAAGAAGCAATGATAAAACCATTATAAGTTGCTATTTTTGTTACAGAAGTCTTATGGATATAAAAATAATAGTTCGTATCTAATTACTGGGCAGTTCATTCAAGGATATTATCATCACACACATACACACACAAAACGCTAAGAAATGTTTAAAGAGCTTTGTATATAAGCATGTGGCAAACTACCTAATATCTAATAAGAGAGGATTGGTTAAAATGTACACTCTTAAAATTGTGTGCTGTTAAGTTAATGAAATCATTTGTTAAAACAGTAACTGATTTCATTGAGGATGGCTTTTGTTATGTAGTTTTTAAATTGAAGACCACAAATGATATTAAAACTATGAATTTGTGTAAATATGTATCTGCATGCATCAACCTAACTAACATCTTTTTCTTTCTAATTTTATTGCTTTATATTCAGAAAACAAAAAGCAGAGGTTTAATTCCTTTGAAACATTAAAACATTCTTTGTGGCTTAGCATGCATTAATTTTATTGAGAAAATTCTAAGTGTGCTCAAAAAATGTTTTCTTCTCTTGGTTGTAAAATCCTTGAATA
This sequence comes from Giraffa tippelskirchi, assembly GCF_054371585.1. Taxonomy (NCBI): domain Eukaryota; kingdom Metazoa; phylum Chordata; class Mammalia; order Artiodactyla; family Giraffidae; genus Giraffa; species Giraffa tippelskirchi. The sequence goes on from NC_137286.1 coordinate 126,186,800, forward strand.
TACTTCTAGGACTTTTATTAATTCTACTATTATATTTTTCAATATTTTTGTGTAATTCTGCCCAATATTTCCCGAGGTTTTGTTAAAATTCTCAATTACTATTTATCTATTTCTATTACTATTTCTCTGTTAGCTCTGGCAACTGTTGCCTCATATACTTTGAGATGTGTGATATGTGTGCATATGTGTAGGTGTGTGTTAAACATGAGTACTCATGATAGTTCAGTTCAGTTTAGTCGGAAAATAGATACATCTGTCACCTCCAAAACTTTCCTCTTTCCCATTTGTGTGTGCATTTGTTTGTGTGTGAAGACAACTTGAGATTCATGCTCTCAATATGAAACTTTGAGTCTTCAGTACAGTGTTAACTATTGGCACTGTGTTGTGCAGTAGATCTCTAGAAATTATTTATACTGAATAACTGAAACTTTGTAATGTTGAACAACAAATCCCCATTTCTCTCTCTCCCAGGCCCTGGTAACCAACATTCTATTCTCTCCCATATATGAATCTGACTATTTTAGATACCTAGCATAAGTAGGATTCTGTGGTGTTTGTCCTTTGTAACTGGCTAAGTTCACTTAGCATAATATCCTCCAGGTTCCTTCTGCTGTCCCTTATGACAAGATATTTTTTTCTTTTTTTAAGACTGAATAATATTTCATTTAATTATATATCACATTTTCTTTATCCATTTATCCATCAATGAATAGATTGTTTCTACTGATGGCTATTGTAAGTAATGCTGCAATGAACATGAGAATGCAGATAACCCTTTGAGATTAGGCTTTCAATTCTTTTAAATGTATACTCCGAAGTGGGGTTGCTAGATCTTACAGTAGTTCTATTTTTAATTTTTTGAAGAAGTTCCATACTGTTTTCCACAGTGGCTACACCATTTTACCTTCTCTGCAACCATGTATAAAGGTTATGGTTTCTTAACATCCTCGGGAAGGAGTACTTACCGTTTTCTTTCTTTCCCTTTCTTTCTTTTCTTGATAATAGCCATCATAACACATGTGAGGTAATGTCTCACTATGGTTTTGCTTTTCATTTTCATGATACTAGGTGATGTTGGACAGTTTTTCATATATCTGTTGGCAATATGCATGTCTCCTTTGGAGACGTGTATATTCAGGTTCTTATCTCAATTTTAATTGGATTCCTAGTTTTTTGATATTAAGTTGTAGGTGTTCCTTATATATTTTAGATCAAAACATCTTATCTGATATATGGTTTGATGTTCTCCCATTCTGTAGATTGCTTTTTCACTCTATTGTTTACTTCTTTTCTTTTCTGCTGGTGTGGTTAAATTTGTAAATATACCTTCCTCTTCAATTTTTTTTTGGAAGACTTTGAGAGGCATTGGTGTTCTTTAAATACTCAGTAAAATTCATCAGTAAAGATATCAAGTAGTGGGCTCTTTGTTGGTAGGTTTTTGCTACAGATTAAATTCCTTACTCATTATTGGTTTGTTTAGATTTTTTATTATTCTGTCTATGTAGCTATGTTTCTAGAAGTTTATCCACTTTTCCTCTCTAACTTAATTTGTTGATGGGTAGTTGTTCATAGTAATGTCTGCTTATTTTTCTGAATTCTTCTGAATTCTTATGAATTCACTATGTACAGCCCACAATTAATAACTTGGGTGTTACATGCCTCCTTCTTGAAAGTAAAAAAAAAAAAAAAAAATCTATATAATTAAAAACAATATTTTGTTGGTGGTAGATTTGTCTTTCTTCTCCACATTATTTTTTTTTATCATTGGTTTATATCTACATGGAATCATGCCTATTCATTTTATACTTTTGGTTATAACTCAACACTTCTTTATTGAACAAGTTGTTTCAGCTTTGGCTACTGGAGGCTCTCTCAGTTGGTTCCAATTTATCTTTGACTTACCACTATTTTTGTATTGCTTTTGTGCACTCCTCTAATTACAGAATACAAGATATTGTATACCATCTTATATACTGCTTGATTCTGTCCTAGAATCAGCCATTTCTCCAAGGAGTCTTAGTTCCTTTTATAGGAGCATGATATTAGAAAGCAATATCTGGGCACTAGGGCTACTCATTGTGACTGGAATGCATTTGCCTCTACGTCTTTTTATCTGACAGTAAGGAAATAATTAGTGTATACCAATCTATACACACACACACACATATGTATGTATATGCACCATCCATTTACTTAGCAGTTTAATTCTAATAAGCATGGGTTGGTGATATAAGAATTGTAAACCCTTAAAGGAAACAAGAATAAACTATAATACAGTGGTCCATTTCAGTTCAGTCACTCAGTCTTGTCCGACTCTGTGAATTTCAAACATTCTTAAGTCAGTATAGATAAATATCACATTTTTGTGATGTTTTCATTTACAACTCTGTCAATTAGCACTGCGCAGAAATGTATTAAAGAGTCTCCAAGTGGCTTGGAAGAGTTAATGTCTCCCTAAACGCTTAATTTGCTACCCAGGATTGACAAAGACACAGAAACAAACAGATACCAGTAGCATTTAGTAGCACTGAAATAAAGTGAAAAAGAATCTAAGTATTTTCTTTCATCTCTTCAGGGCATTATTTCTGTTTACTGCTCACCTGCTCTAATTATCCTGGCAACTCACTTAAATTACATTTTTTCTGCTACTAACAAGATGAGCCAGATTTTTCCCAGTGCCAAAGACACAGTATCATCAACAAAAGAGCCTTGATGATACCCTAGTGACTTCAGAGTGTTAATCCATCCCACTGGATGCTTATCTAGGTTCCAAGGAATAAGATGCTCCAAGGGAGAATCTGGCTCAATGAGAGATGGCTTTAGTACACAAAGTGATGGTACCATTCAATTTGCATTTCTTATATTTACATTAGGTAAACATTGGCAACAAGACTTAGATTTTGAAGGGAGCTAACTCCTTGCCTGCTGCTCACGTTGGGCTGTTTTCAGGTCAATTACTGCCTCCCAAGTTCTTTAAGCAGGTGCTAATCTGGTACTTAAAGTGCTGAGACATTTGGCATATTTTCTCTGTAAAGAGAAGTTGGAAGTACTTTGTGTTACAGTTTAAGAGGATAGAGGAATAAACAAACAAATAACTTTCCCTCACTAACCTTAATTTTTAATACATACTAAAAATTAAATCTTAGTTTATAACCAGCTTAAGCAGCTTTCTTTTTAACAGAAAGCACACAACTAGCACATCTTGATTTTCTTGTCAATTTTAAAGTTTTAATTTCTAATTTAATCTCTAATTTGTTAACATCAGAGTATTAGGGAGTAAAAATTAGTACCTTCTTCAATATCGATTTTACTTTTCTTAATGAGAAGATGTCATTTAGGAAGCATTTTAGAAGGAGAGCTCTCCATGAACAGATTTGTGTTTCAGAGATAATTTTGACAGGTAAAAAAGAAACGAAAACCACTGCATGCATAACCAAGCATGCTGTGTTTGCCTGTAATCATCCACCAAATATCCATGGAAAATGTATTAAAGTCCTAGGTCTATTAGGGATTTATTTAAAGAGAAGAATACAACATAGGCCCTGGACTTAAGACATTCTAAGTCTAGGAGAGGAAACATAAATCATAATACCCTGTGAGAACCCCAGGCAGCTATAATAACATGCAGGAAAGTCATTAGAGGGAGTGATCAAGTCTATCACAGTTTATAGGACACAAGATGAGCTTTTGGAAAGAGATTATACCTGAGCAGGATTACAAAATATGAAACTTGGGTTTTTAAGAGTATTAAAGGGAAAAAGAATTCCTGGGCAAAAGAAAAAACAAATTCAAAAACAGGAAGAGAGCATCATTTGCTGGTGAAAATAAAGGCGATACAGTGCTATTGGTATAAAATCAGCAGGGCAGCAATGTGGGAGCTGGAACTAGAAATTTAAGGGCTAAACAATGATGTCACTCACATAACATGTTCTCCAGCTTAAAATTTTCCTGTGGGTCAGTAGTTCTCACAATTCAGCATGCAAACACAACCTTAAAGAGATCACTAAAAATGCAAATCTTGGAATTCACATTCCAAAGATTCTCATTTAGCAGGTCTGGTTAAAACTCAGGATTCTGAAATTTAACCAGGCCTGAAGGTTATTTTAAGCCATAACTTGAGAAACAGGGCAGTAGATGATGGGGGAGCTTATGAATGGTGTTAAGCAGGGAAGAGACACAATTAGACTTATGTTTTAGAAAGCATTTGAGCAGTGACATTGATCACACAGAGCAGAATGAAAGCAGAAGGGATACCAATCAAAGTTGTTAATTTGTTCACTTAAAATACACTGAACATCAAATACGTGCCAGGATCTATGATGGTTATCATATATACATCACAAGTCTCCTGATGAGATCGGTAGATTTTCAGAATGCATGGCTCAGTCTGCACAGCTCTCACTGTGACCTATGACCTCATGAGAAAACCTTGCACAGTTGTTTTACTGAAGCTCATGAAGAGCCAAAAAAGTAGAGAGCTATGAAAACAGTAGGATTTTGTACCTCTTTAGGTGGGAAGGGAGAGTGAGTGAGAGGCTTAGAAGATCTGTGAAGACTTCTGAGTGGGCTGGCAAAGCACAATTCTATATAGATTTTATAGGAAGTATGGAGACCCCAGTTTGATTCCTGGGTCAGGAAGATCCCCTGGAGAAAGGATAGGCTATGCACTCCAGTATTCATGGGCTTCCCTGGGGGCTCAAATGGTAAAGAATGTGCCAACAATGCAATGCGGGAGACCTGGGTTCTATCCCTGGGTTAGGAAGATCCCCTGGAGGAGGGCATGGAACCCACTCCAGTATTCTTGCCTGGAGAATCCCCATGGACAGAGGTGCCTGGCAGGCTACAGTCCACGTGGTCACAAAGAGTCAGACATGACTGAGTGACTGAGCACACAGGACACACATGGGTTCGACTAGATTAGGGGCTTGGGGATAATCAAGTAGAGCAGTTTGGGGTTCTTGTAGAGATCGTATACATGTAACCATTTAATCTTTACAATGAGGGAATAGCGTTGTTACCCTGAAAGTTATAGGTATCAAATAATTGGGCACAGACCATGTACTGCTAATGGCATTCATTGTTTTTTCCTCTGGTTGAGAAAATATATCCATTCTGTTTTTATTACTTGGAATGACTTCAGAAATGGCTGTTTATCAGAAAACAGTTCATAAACTTTGGAAAGTATCTTTTCATTTCATACTTCCTGGTCCACCTGAGTCTGATTGAGAATCTAGGGATGGGCATGGTAGGAGCATTCCTGCTGCAGCACTGCCTCAGCTTCCCCCATCTACCAGCATGCCCCCCTAGGTAGCCCGTGACTTCCTCTCACTTTCACTGAGTAATTAGGAAGTACTGCTTGCCTTCGATTTTTTGTACTTCAAATTGGGCAGATGAAATGTGAAGCTTCTCTAAGGAATCACTGACAATATAATTAATAGATAATGATAAAATGAAAGTAATTTCAGGGTATCAGGAAAAACAAATTTAGGAGTCTGGGGTAAAGGTAGACAGACAAGAGAAAAGACTTCCTGGACCTGAATATAGAACACCCACCGTGTCAACGAGAAGACTTGAATATTCACACTTTTTTTATGGACATCAATCAATCACAGTCAAACTGCAAACACTGCTTTTCTCATGGCTCACAAGGTATTTCACAATAAGTAGTAGCTCTCAGTTTTTACCCCCTCCTTGGTTGCTGAAAAGCTTAATATATTTGTAAAGAAAATTAAAAATTTTATTGCCTTATTATTATTTTTAAGGATTTTATTTGTTGCACAATTGAAATAAAGATATGAATATCAATATCTAGATATAAAATTTGCAAAAATGCCAAGATTTAACTTACCACTGTATGGAGTTCTCAGTTTTCCAGGAATGCATGCACCCTCTTTTTCTCTGGTGCTTTCCTCATCATTTCATGAAATTTTATATATTTTACTTAAATACCAGTTACCTGGTAGGGAAACTAGATATTTTTTGAGTTAGGTAGATTGATAACAACTTAAAAGCAATTAATATTTATTGGATATTTACTGTGAGTGAATATTGCTCCTTGGGAAAAAAACTATGATCAAACTAGACAGAATATTAAAAAGCAGAGACACTACTTTGCTGACAAATGTCCATCTAGGCAAAGCTATGGTTTTTCCAGTAGTCATGTATGGATGTGAGAGTTGGACTATAAAGAAAGCTGAGTGCTGAAGAATTGATGCTTTTGAGCTGTAGTGTTGGAGAAGACTCTTGAGAGTCCCTTGGATTACAAGGAGATCAAATCAGTCCATCCTAAAGGAAATCAGTCCTGAATATTCATTGGAAGGACTGATGCTAAAGCTGAAACTCCAAAACTTTGGCCACCTGATGTGAAGAACTGATTCACTGGAAAAGACTCTGATGCTGGGAAAGACTGAAGGCAGGAGGAGAAGGGGACGGCAGAGGATGAGATGGTTGGATGGCATCACTGACTCAATGGACATGAGTTTGGGCAAGCTCTAGGAGTTGGTGATGGACAGGGAAGCCTGGTGTGCTGCAGTCCATGGGCTTGCAAAGAGTCAGACATGACTGGGTGACTGAACTGACTGAATGCTGTAATTTCTAGGTCATTGACATGAATTAGATCACTTCCTCCAAAAATAGCCCAAAGAATTAACTATTAACAACTTCCTGTTATAGATGGAAACCTATAGTAAAGAGATTGCTTTCCTTTGATGTTGCTTTCTTCACTCTATTCATTTTCCACTCCCCCAAATGCATTTTGGGCTTTCCTCATAGCTCAGTTGGTAAAGAATCTGCCTGCAATGCAGGAGACCCAGGTTGGATCCCTTGTTTGGGAAGATCCCCTGAAGAAGGAAATGGCAACCCACTCCAGTATTCTTGCTTGGAGGAACTGACAGGCTACAGTTCATGGGGTTGCAAGAGTTGGACATGACATAGCAACTAAATCAACACTACCACAAATGCATTTTAATTTCCAAAGTTTTGTTGACATTTCTCATCTTCTGTTGCTTTATCATTCACTCTGTTGTTATCATTATTTGTCTTTAATTCAACTGAGACCATCATAGAATTTTAGTAGAGAGCAGAGATGAAATACTTGTACCACTGTGCTTAACAGGAAATTCCCAAGACATTTTTCCACATGAGAAAAATAATATACAATATCTGTGTTTCATTTTTTTGCTGTCCAACAATCACTATCGATGTTGACAGCACAAAGAAGCTTGATGTGGTTGTCCTGGACCCCAAAGGAGCAGAAGTCAAGTGGGATTACACATTTGAGAGATGTACTAGGAAAAAGGCTTAGGAGGCACAAGGTGAAAGGACCCTGGGGCATCTGAGGAAGGTGCAAATACTTAATGCAGGTCTGACCTTTCTGAAGGAGAGAGCGAAAGATGGGTGAGTAGGAAAATCCTAGACTGCCATGCAGTTCTAAAAGAAGTTTGGCAAGGCTGGTGGAGATTTCTTGAGCCACAGTTGTCCTTCTGAAGGAATATTTATCTCCTAGGAATAGGCCTGATTTACTATCACTGCTGTTTCCAGGCATGGGCTGGAAGCAGTCAATGAGCACGGCCTGGTGCAAACATCATGATGAATTTCAGAGTGCAGTGATTGCTATCACAGCCCCTGCAGTTAGAGGTCTGAGTGGTACATTTTCATGGCCACTATCGCCAACAGTGATTAAGAATCTAGGTTAAATATATATTCATTTTCTCTATATACAAATCATGTACATAACTCATGAATCAATAAGACACTAGATGATGGGATAACTTGTTGCTTTTCATTTAGACATGGCTTTATAAGGAGTCAATGAATGTGAATTTTTAAAAAGGATTTTATACCAGGCTCCTTAGGACCTACGGGAAACAAAAATCTTGCTTCCCACTGACAGATGAATTGATAAATAAGACGTAGGCTACTTAAGCAATGGAATATTACTCAACCATAAGAAAGAATGAAATAATGCTATTTAGGAATATGGATGAACTTAGAGATTATCATACTAAGTGAAGTAAGCCAGATAGAGAGAGAGAAATACCATATGATGATAGAAACAGACTCATGGTTATGATTTATTCTTGTATGGTAGCTTCTTTCTAGATATGCTTATTTACCATTGCCATGCCTGACTTCCCAGTTACTCTGGATCAATGGAGAATACTTTCACTCTATTCTTTCCCATCACCCCTTGCCACTTAGAGTTTAAAAGAACTAACTTCATACAAGTTTGCTTGTTTTCCTTTTTCCCTTTCCTGACTTGTTCCTGTAGTATTTTTTTTTTTTTCTTTCAACCATTTGAAAATTCTAAATATTACTTTGCTTTTCTTAGTGGACAACTTTAATTTCTTATTAGGTTTGATATATCTATCACTATTTGAACTCTCTCTGATTAAGAATGATTATTTAATATTTCTTTATTCCCTAGAAACTTCCGTGTTTCATTTTGCATTATTAATTAATTAATTCTTTTTTATTAAACTTTGTGCCAAGCTTCACAAGGCCTCTGCCTTCATCTCATCTGGATTCTAATATGAAAAGAGAGACTATTTACATGTATTAAATGAAGTGCTGTAAATTGTTATGCTTAAGGAAGGAAATAAATAATGAAGTTTGATAAAGTAGGGTAGCCAAATTTAGATAAGTTATCATAAGTGTATTTGTTCAAATCTGTTAAAATTAATTTTTAACACATTGGATACCACTGGCATATAAATTCTATTCTTAACCCCTATTCCAAGTACATCATAAATCCAAGTTTAATAAATACATTTTCAAGTTGGTTTTTATATGTATTTTGGTTTCACCTACTATCTGTTTAATTTGGATGACTGGCACCATTACTAAAAATATATGTCAACCCTCAAGCTTTGTTAACTGTATTTAGCCTCTGTCATATTGGGCAGTAATTCCCAAATGCAGGGAGAATGGCTGGAGCTGCACTGGTGGGCACATTCTCATTGGTGTCTATTGTCAGCTGAGACTCTGATAAGTGCTTCCCAGCTATGATGCCCTATAGTGACTAAGATGAATTTGGCAGCAATGCACACTGAAGCCTGTTTTGGAGAAACTAGGTTTAAATGTCTCTCTCTCTCTCTTGCACCTAGCAGTATTATCTCTTCAGGTTTAACCAAAGATCAGTATTACAGCCTTCTATCAGATGATGACTGAAATAACCAAAAGGCCATCATAATTTATAACATCATATCAGCTGCATTTACTATAAATACTAATCAATATGACTAGTGAAGTGGACCTAATATTAAGAGCCCTAATCTGAAGTTTTATCCAAACAGATTTTTTTGATTTCCTATAGGATAGAAACCTACTTATTTTTAACGAAATGATTTAATGCAAACTATGGAAAGACCTAGGCTAGGAATTAAATGGTTCTGATCATTAGTCTGCTACTTAGTAGCTGTGTAATATGGGCAATAGAACTGAAGCAGTGTAATCAATTGCAAACTGTGGCTAAGAGTACCGACATCACAAAATTGTTTAAAAAGGAAATATTATAACACCTACGAGGGCATTCACCATGAGCTTTCTCACATGGTAGGTTTCATTGTCTTTTTTCCCATGAACCTCTTATTAAATAACTCCAAAAACGAGTGAAAGATTTGAAATTTCTGGTCTCAGTTTTCCCATTTAAAAATAAAAGAATAAGTTGAACCATCCTTTGACTTTTCTACTTTAGAATTCTTAGTTGTGATAAGGAAAAACTTCTGACAGAGGTCACTGTTAGGTACGGGAACTGTTTCATGAAGTGGTCAATGCACCATCCTGTCACTATGTCAATAGATATGTCAATAGAAGATGACACCTATAATAACGTTCCACTTAGAGGAAAATTTGTAAACAGCAGTTGTACTGTATTGGGAATGCACTGTATTATTTCTTAAAAAAGAAAAGTAGGCAATGGTGGCTCAGATAGTAAAGAATCTGTCTGCAATGCAGGAGACCTGGGTTCAATCCCTAGGTCATGAAGATCCCCTGGAGAAGGAAATGGCCATCCACTCTAGTATTCTTGCCTGGAGAATTGCATGGACAGAGGGGCCTTGCAGGCTACAGTCCGTAGGGTTGCAAAGAGTTGGAGACAACTGAGTGACTTTCAATTCAATACTTAATTCATGACTTTAAAATATATATAAGTTTTTCTGGTTTCACTTAAGAAAAAACAGCAGCACGGAAACCACATGTTCTATTGGATTGAATGGAAACATTTAGCTGGATGAGGGTTGCTTACCCTTTAAGAGCAGATCTACTGTAATTTTTCAGAAGTCACATCAGTTCCTACTGTGTCTTCAAACTTCACTCTTTTATATGATCCACCCAGATACCAGAGGCATTTGAATTTTTGTTTCCCAGGCTAGAGATTTAGAGAAAAGATCTAAAAAATTCTTCTGACTCTAAATTTCCATGCTTCATAAGGACTTTTAAAATGCAGTTTGTGACAATATCATCAAATGATTATTTTTTGGAAGGGATAACATAACAAATGACTAATTATTATAAAACATTAGAGTTCATAAAAAGAGTGTGTGCTTACCTGTAACTTGATCATATTAAGATGATTTTATAATTTTTTTCAAAATTTATAAAATTTTGTGTCAGCTGAAAAAACACGAATATTGAGAGTTAAATAATCCACTTGAAAGTGGGAAATTTTTCCTCAAGTGTAGAACCTGAAAACATAAATTTCTGAAGTGAAAGGAAACATACCATCTAGTTTTTGAATTTCCACATATCCGCAAATGTACTTCTCTATGTTTCCTGCCTGCAATTTTACATATAGTGTTATATGTTTCAAACTTATATACAAATGAAGTTTTCTATATTCAGGATTTTCAGTTTCTAGAAATTCTTTTTCAAATCTCCATTATAAATCATATAGCTAGGCATTCATATAGAAAAGTCTTTAAAAGTTTACACTTTGTGAGACAGCTGTAAATTATATGTGGTATAGCTAATCAGTCTATTGAAATGAGGAATTCAAATGCTGTATTCCTTTGGGTTAATTCTTCTGGATGAAAGAACTTTTATCTTTTGAGCAAATTTCTAGAGGAAAGACATTTAACAAACAAAAATGAAGTATTTTAAAGAACAATATGCAGCAAATACTAGGAAGTCTAGTAGATCAATGAGCATATGTAAAAGAAAATTATTCAGCTACTTTCAAGTTTTACCAATTTTCTCAAATTTAACAAAGATTGTCTCTTATTCACTATTTCATTTCATTAAACTTCATTTCCATATTTATTTATAGAATTATTCAAGAACTATAGTTACTGAGAAAGTAGTCAGGTATTTAGCAATCACCAGGAATCTTTGCTGATTCATGGCCATGTTATAGCACCGTGGGATTTCCTTACTTAACTAATTGCACTGCATATTTGATAATTCAACCACCAATTTCACCAGTTCAGCTGAACACTTTGAAGTTACAATTGCTGAGTTTTAAGCTGCACTACAGGTTGTATAGCTGGATTTCCTGATTAGGTTGCCAGCTTTCATAATTGAGCTCTAAATGTAGTACAATTTATTAATCATGCCTTAGTCATTACTGACAACAGTTGAATGCTTAACTATAGATTTTTTTCATTTCCTAATCTCATTGCCTCACCTTTTAATCTCAATTAATATAAATTTTAGAAGAAATTTTAAGTGGTAAATTCATGGTATGACTTATATTAACTTTGTAAAATAGAACTATTCTATAATTTAAAATGTAATACAGAATATAAATAAAATTACTTTGTAAAATGAAAATTACATTATTTGTCCTTATAAAATAAACAGGACTTTATTTAACTATATATTTGCAGTATTTAAAATTTTCTATTTTCTCACCCCCAAAATGCATTTATGTAATTCTCAACAGATCATATAATGTATCTTGGCTATAGAAATTAAAATATATACATAAACATGTATATAATATATATATATATTTATGTCTGTATATATTTATATTCACCTAGTATTAATATAAGTACATATACATATTAAAATATTGATTTGTGACATACACTCAGTTATGAAATTGGCCAATATTATATAGCAAAGTGTTTTACCAAAAAAAAAGAAAGAAATCTGACTCATCCAATATTAGCTTCCAAGATGGCTCAGCAGGTAAAGAATCTGCCTGCATGTATGAGGCACAAGACTCAGGTTTGATCACTGGGTCCATAAGATCCTCTGAAGAAGGAAATGGCAAACCACTCCAGTATTCTTGCCTGAAAAATCCCATGGACAGAGGAGCCTGGCAGGCTATAGTCCATGGAGTCGCAAAGAGTTGAACACAATGGAGTGTCTAAGCACAGCACAGCACTGCATCCAATATTATACTGAATTTTCTTACTCATAAATTATTTTCCTGACAAGATTGCTCAGGGTATAAAGATTCAGTCATGCATAATGAAAAAGTTCTAGAGATCCACTGTACAACATTGTGCTTATACTTAACAATACTCTGCTGTGCACCTAAAAATCTGTTAAGAGTACAGAGCTCATATTATGTGTTTTTGCCACAACAAAATATATAACATTCAAGGCAAATAAGAAGAATAAGCACCACACCACCTAATTACAGCTCTGAATATTCATTGGAAAGACTGATGCTGAAACTGAATTTCCAATACTTTGACCACCTGATGTGAAGAGTCGATTCATTGGAAAAGACCTTGATACATGGATAGATTGAGGGCAGGAGGAGAGGGGGTGACAGAGGATGAGATGGTGGGATGGTGCCACCAACTCAGTGGACATGAATTTGAGCAAACTACAGGAGATGTGAAGGACAGCTAAGTCTGGTGTCTTACAGTCCATGGGGCCGCAAAGAGTTGTACACTACTTAGTAGTTCTATTGCAGTGGAGACAGTCAAACTCTCACTTACTCAGGTAATACTTTTTAGCATTTACCGTGTACCAGAGATGTTCACACTGCAAGAGTTACAGACAAAGAGAATAACAATCGCATGAAAGTTTTAAAAATCCCAGGAATATAAATGCACACAGTGCTTCTGGAACAGGGGTATAAAGCAGGTTGAGAATTGACTGGAAGTCTTTCCAGGGGCAAAGGGACATAAGCAAAAGAATACTGGAGTGAAAAGGACGTTCCAAATAAAGGAAAACAGCATGTAGGAAGATAGTAATGCCAAGGATCATAGCAAACATGGCAACACCATGCTGCAGGCAAATCATTGTTTCCCTTAAATTTCTTAAATTATACACTGACTCCTGAGAACATAGTAAGTTCTACTCCTCACTTTTAATGCATAGTTCCTCACTAAAAATGTGTTTTTATATTATGACATAAATCATAGTTGACTAGTAAATATATTCAGGATACCTTAAAACAATAGAGTGCTTTATGATTTTCAAAAAGCCCACACTTGTTTTATTTCATTCACCTTACAGAACTGACTGAGAAATGATAGCTATTATCTAAATTTCAGAAATAGACACAGAGATGAGAAATATGTACAACCACACAAACCTAGTAAGTAACAGAGATTTGACTCTTTAAAAAGAATTTTTTAGTCTAGGGCATGAATGATAGAATAGAAATTAGAGCATTAAAATCTGGATAGTTCCAAATTGCAGTCCAAGCTCCACTACTTACATGGTACACAGGTTTCAGTGACTTTATTTAAACATCTTTGAGTTTGTCTAATCTGTGAAATGATGTCAACTGCCAAGAGAATTAAGAAAAGAAATATTTTAGATAACTTGGCACATACTACAGACCAAATTAATAGAATTTCTAACCTTAAAAGTCATATTTTCATAGAAATTAAATCAATAAAAATCATTTAAATTGTACTATACAAAAGAGTTAAAGTATTAGACCTTATATCACCAATTTATCAATATTAATCACAAAAGAAAAATTATTGCCAATGAGGTTTTGATCTTTTAACCCAAAGCAATCAAGCACCCGTCACAAAAAATAAAATAAAAAAAACAGTTTTAAAGTGACCAATAATGTCATTTAAAGGCAACAGAGCAATATTTCATGTTAATAACAGATTAAGAGAAAAATGACAAGTAAAATCTTCATGGCTGGGTTATTTTATTATCAGCTCTAAATCTCCTTAATAGAAGTAATTACTTAGATACTTTTTTTTAATTTAACAACATACACATTTGCACAATATTCAGGGCAATCAGTGTAAATGCAAATTTAACTACTAATATATTCATTTCAATCAGTAAAGCATGCAAAACTTAATGGTTGACGTATTCAGCTTAGGTAGTAAACAGTATGCAGCTGGTTCTATAAAAACAAAATATGACTATGACATAAAGGAAATTTAAAAAAATGTTTAAATCTCAAAACCACTGTCCAAATTTTTGTCAACTGCATTATTTGATAAATATGTTAAACAGTAGCAAATCAGAGCAATTAATATCTTGCTGGGTTTTTCTATTGATATCTTCAGTTTTAGTGACAACCTTTATTAAATGAAGCAATTTTTATTTGTAAAATCAAAGACAAAAATGGAAAAAAAGGAAAGAAAAATAAGAATAAAACACTCTAAAATGTTGAATGTCGGGCTATATTTCTGTTTCATGAGTATAATCTTTTTAGGCCCCAAAGCTAATGGCATATACCTGTGAATAACTATCATAAAACAACTATTGGCTTTTCATAGCTCCCCTTCTCTGGGTAAAATTGTGCAAATTTTGGTTGTTAACATCTAGCACATAAAATAAATAATTTTAAGATTTGTGGAGTTTAAAAGTTTTAAAATTTTATCAGTTATTTAACACAAGGTTATAAAATTTCTAGCTTTGTAATCTAGAGATTGAATACATAATACAGAGTTGTAAAACCTTGACTGGCAATATGCTGTCCTGGGGAAGAAATCCTTTAACCTGCTGTATTTAAATAAGAAATCTATCTACTACTCCTTACTTTGAGTAGAAGACTTCCTTGTCCTATTTTTTTTTTTATTTGTAAATATAAATATCTCAGTTCAACTTTAAAAACTACTTATTATTTTATATTAATACATGAAATAGCTACATATCAATATATTGGATCATTTTCTCCTTTCTTTCTTATCTTAGCCACCTACACAGTTATTAGATTGTCTGTCTCTTGCAAAACCTGACTGTGATAGATGAAGACTGTGACTGTGTGTTTATCACATACCAGTGCCAGGCTCCTAGTGGGAAGAAAGAAGAAAGGTAAAAACAATGTTTCATGTTATTTTTTGCAATCAAGTTGTGGCTACTTAGGAGGATGAGCTATTTAGGTTTTGTCAATGCACTCTCATGAAACTTGGATTTATTATTATTTATGCACTGAGAGGCACAGGGAGTGGAAAATCCATTCTGCTGTTGTGGATTATGGCAGAGGTGGTCTTGTTTAGAAGCCACGAGCTAGATAGCAGCTTCCTGATTTTTGCAGAGGCACAAGATTGGGAAACAGTGTTTATGGTAACAGATTTAATATTCTGCCTGATCTTGGCAAAGGCAGCAGCTCTTTAGATGGCTGAGTCCTATGGATTATTTGGAGATTTTTTTCTTAGAGCAACAGACTATTGTTTCTTGATTCAATCCTCCAGGTTGCCCTGGGCATGTGGTTTAAGCATGGATTCCTTTTTATTTAAACAAGCCAGAGTAAATTTGGCAATCTTAAATAGGAAACACCTGTAAAGAGTAAATAGTAGAAAGAAGTAGTATGGTGCATGAATATAATTAATCAAATCATGGTCTTGTCCTGGTCATACTGATATCAGCTGGGAGTTTTTTAGAAATGCCAGATCTCAAGCCATCCACCAGATCTTCTGATTCAAAATCTGAATTTTAGCAGGCTCCCCAGATGATCTGTGAAGGTCTCTCAGTCGTGTCCAACTCTTTGTGACCCCATGGACTGTATAGTCCATGGAATTCTCCAGGCCAGAATACTGGAGTGGGTAGCCTTTCCCTTCTCCAGGGGATCTTCCCAACCCAGGGATCAAACACAGGACTCCCACATTGCAGGCGGATTCTTTACCAGCTGAGCCACAAGGGAAGCCCAAGAATACTGGAGTGGGTAGCCTCTTCCTTCTCCAGGGGATATTCTTGACCCAGGAATTGAACCAGGGTCTCCTGCATTGCAGGCAGATTCTTGACTGAGTTATGAGGGAAGCCTAATCCAGATGATCTGGGTGCACATTAAAAAAGGTTAAATTTAAAATCTAAAATATAAGTGAATAAGCAAACAGAAACAAATATTTTTTAAAAGGAATATTTTGGTTTGGTGGAGGTAATCAGGAAGTAGGTGGCAAGGACTCAGGTATTGATGGCTGGAAAACATAGGGTATATAATCTGAGGTGGGTGGCAAAATAGTCAAATTGTTTCCTGCTGTAAGTTGGAAGGCAGGCCATATGCTTGGGCTATTAGGGTCAAATAGAAGAAAAAAATTAATAACATTGGCATGTTTAGGCTGTTTCCTGCAGCTTTCAAAAACATTCCAAAGAAAAGGATATTAAAAAAAAAACAAAAAAAACCTAGAAGATATTTTTCAAGCAAAGACGGAAAATAACAGGGCTACAAAAAAAAAAAAAACACACACAAAAACCTGAGGATTCAACCTATGTTGCCCAAAAGTTACATGATATGGAACATTCTAAGGCTAAAAAACCAATTGCAAATATACTCCCAAAATGAAGTAGGTACACATAGGGCCCTTCCTGGTGTGACAGACCCCTCTGTGTCCTCAGTTGTTGTTGATCAGGAAAAGAGGCTGTGAGAATCCACTGTGACTGCCCTACCAGCATGTACTCAAAGAAGTAAAGAATGCAGAAACAAAGATAGGACAGCCCAGCAGGAAACTATAAACTTAAACAATAAATCAGTCACAAGGACCCCCGAGTTTTGCTTCAAAAGTAAAGGTAAGTCTGATCCTAAGTTAGTTTGAAGACAATAACACCCTGTCCACCACAGAGGATGTTGACTGCAAGCTGACTACAGCAAGCAGCCCTCAGACTGGTTGGAACCAGAAAGTTGAGGCTACTGACTCCTAAAATGCCACCCTGTTCTCTCACCATCAGCCAGTCAGAAGAATGTCCAAGAGTTGATCCTAAATCCCATGATCCCCTCCCTTACACTGCCTTTAAAAAACTCTTCCCCAAAAGCCATCATGGAGTTTGAGTCTTTTGAGCATGAGCTGCCTGTTTTCCTCACTGAAAGCCAACTGTTAATTTGAAGAGGAAGGAGGTGTGGGATTGGCAATAAACAGAAGAAAGCATGGGAGAGGGGTCCAGAGTGCTACATTTGGAGCTGAGTAACTTGGGGTAAGCATCCCCCTTCCATCCCTAGTGAACTGTACATTTTTGAACTCTGTTTTCCCACCTGTAAACTCTGAATAAAAAGAGTGACTATTTTAAACGTTGTTAAGAAAGTATGTGTTTATACGAAGTCAGGTAGTCTGCCTGAGAGCCAGAGATAATTTCAAGAAAAGAAACTTCAAGACAATGAAACAAATTAAAATACAAAAATAATTTGTTAAACTCCCTGGGCAAGGGACCTTCCTTTGAAACACTGTCCCAGTCAGTGCTGGCACAGGTCTTACGTACATTACAGAACATCAGTTCAGTTCAGTTCAGTCGCTCAGTCGTGTCCGACTCTTTGCGACCCCATGAATTGCAGCACGCCAGGCCTCTCTGTCCATCACCAACTCCCGGAGTCCACCCAAACCCATGTTCATCGAGTCGGTGATGCCATCCAACCATCTCATCCTCTGTCGTCCCCTTCTCCTCCCACCCCCAATCCTACCCAGCATTAGGGTCTTTTCCAATGAGTCAACCCTTCGCATGAGGTGGCCAAAGTACTGGAGTTTCAGCTTCAACATCAGACCTTCCAATGAACACCCAGGATTGATCTCTTTTAGGATGGATTGATTGGATCTCCTTGCAGTCCAAGGGACTCTCAAGAGTCTTCTCCAATACCACAGCTCAAAAGCATCAATTCTGTGGCGCTCAGCTTTCTTCACTGTCCAACTATCACATCCATACGTGGCCACTGGAAAAACCATAGCCTTGACTAGACGGACTTTTGTTGGCAAAGTAATGTCTCTGCTTTTCAATATGCTATCTAGGTTGGCCATAACCTTCCTTCCAAGGAGTAAGCGTCTTTTAATTTCACGGCTGCAGTCACCATCAGCAGTGATTCTGGAGCCCAAAAAAATAAAGTCTGACACTGTTTCCACTGTTTCCCCATCTATTTCCCATGAAGTGATGGGACCAGATGCCATGATCTTAGTTTTCTGAACGTTGAGCTTTAAGCCAACTTTTTCACTCTCCTCCTTCACCTTCATCAAGAGGCTCTTTAGTTCTTCTTCACACTCTGCCATTAAGGGTGGTGTCATCTGCATATCGGAGGTTATTGATATTTCTCCCAGCAATCTTGATTCCAGCTTGTGTTTCTTCCAGCCCAGCGTTTCTCATGATGTACTCTGCATATAAGTTAAATAAGCAGGGTGACAATATACAGCCTTGACGGGCTGCTTTTCCTATTTGGAACCAGTCTGTTGTTCCGTGTCCAGTTCTAACTGTTACTTCCTGACCTGCATACAGGTTTCTCAAGAGACAGGTCAGATGGTCTGGTATTCCCATCTCTTTCAGAATTTTCCACAGTTTATTGTGATCCACACAGTCAAAGGCTTTGGCATAGTCAATAAAGCAGAAATAGATGTTTTTCTGGAACTCTCTTGCTTTTTCAATGATCCAGCGGATATTGGCAATTTGATCTCTGGTTCCTCTGCCTTTTCTAAAACCAGCTTGAACATCTGGAAGTTCACAGTTCACGTATTGCTGAAGCCTGGCTTGGAGAATTTTGAGCATTACTTTACTAGCATGTGAGATGAGTGCAATTGTGCGGTAGTTTGAGCATTCTTTGGCATTGCCTTTCTTTGGGATTGGAATGAAAATTGAGCTTTTCCAGTCCTGTGGCCACTGCTGAGTTTTCCAAATTTGCTGGCATATCGAGTGCAGCACATTCACAGCATCACCTTTGAGGATTTGAAATAGCTGAACTGGAATTCCATCACCTCCACTAGCTTTGTTCCTAGTGATGCTTTCTAAGGCCCACTTGACTTCACATTCCAGGATGTCTGGCTCTAGGTGAGTGATCACACCATCGTGATTATCTGGGTCGGGAAGATCTTTTTTGTACAGTTCTTCTGTGTATTCTTGCCACCTCTTCTTAATATCTTCTGCTTCTGTTAGGCCCATACCATTTCTGTCCTTTATCGAGCCTATCTTTGCATGAAATGTTCCTTTGGTATCTCTAATTTTCTTGAAGAGATCTCTAGTCTTTCCCAATCTGTTGTTTTCCTCTATTTCTTTGCACTGATCGCTGAGGAAGGCTTTCTTATCTCTCCTTGCTATTCTTTGGAACTCTGCATTGAGATGGGAATATCTTTCCTTTTCTCCTTTGCTTTTTGCTTCTCTTCTCTTCCCAGCTATCTGTAAGGCCTCCTCAGACAGCCATTTTGCTTTTTTGCATTTCTTTTCCATGGGGATTTTCTTGATCCCTGTCTCCTGTACATAGAAACTGATAATTTTGATTGGCTTTAAGAGAAACAGGAATAATTCTGATTGGCTTCTGGATCAGAGAGAGGTGCTTTGGCATTCTCACCAATTGGTTTATTCTGGGCCTGTGATTTATGATGTGACTTAAAATAGCAAAATATTTCAAGGACTTAAGTTTTTATAGAACGAAGTTTCTCAGGATTGTTTTGATGTTTTATTCCTTGATATTCACTCAACTGGATTAACGTTAAAATTTTATAAGCGAATGTAAAAGCATTCTCCTCCCAGCCAGCCTTCAAAGACTAGAAAATTTCTAATATTATTTCAAAGCTTAGTTCAAAATTGGCTTGTCACCACAATCTCTATTTCCTTCCATATTCACACACACACAAATATGCGTACATACATACAGCTATATCCCCAGAATTCTATTGAAAATTGGAGAGAAGAAGGCATTGGGCCAAAGTCTCCTGTATCTCTTGGACAGCTCTCCTAATAGCAATCTTTCTATCCTTTTCTCTGTGTTAATTCACTTCAATCGTGTCTGACCCTTTGTAACCCTATTCACTAATGTCCACAAGAGTCAATCATGTCTGACTCTTGTCCATGGGCTTCTCCAAGCAAGAACACTGGAACGGGTTGCCATGCCCTCCTCCAGAGGATCTTCCTGACCCAGGATCATAGCCGAGTCTTTTATGCGTCTCCTGCATTGGCAGGCAGGTTCTTTACCACTAGCGCCGCCTGGGAACCCCTATTATTTTCTACCTCCTTTTAAGTCAAATCTAAAGACTTAAGAGTGGTTTTCCAATCTAATTTTTCATGTTCTCTCTTCCAAAATTCTCCTGAGTCCATGCAGTGCTCTTTCATGTTTAGTTTTTTTCTCTTTCTTGTAAAGTGTGAAAATTATTACTATATGCAGTCAAAAGTGCCCCTACTCATTGTGAGGCTCTAAGTACAATGTATCCTTAATCCTCCATTAACTTGCCCTTGATACTGCAAAATCAAGTTTTTCAAACTCCATGACATTCTTTTTCCATCCCTAGAGCTTAACTCTTGCAAGTGAAAAAGCTTTGAATCCTAGATGCATATGTCTGTAATGGAGTTAATCCCTATATTTTAAAATTCAAGATAAAAGTGTAATGTTTTAGTTCTGCTCTGTTACTTTCTCATTTAAATGATGAACATATTTGAGGCAATGGATGGTGAGCTCCAGCATTATTTGTATGAATAATCCCACATAAAATATATCAACTAATATGTCAAAAGATGGAATTCCACATGATATTTACATATGTGTATTTCACCTGCACACTCAAGTGACCCAGAAGTAGACTATGTCTTTTGGTTTCCTATTTCCGTATCAGCACTTTTCCATATGGAGGGTCCGGAGTAAAACCACAAGAAGATGGGCAAACACATATAAGACAATATTGCTTTCAGAAAAAGGGAGAGGATGGCAGATTGATATATAACAGAGATATATCACAGAAGCATTTAGTTTGGTTACAAAAAAGGGATCCCAAAACAGTACAGTAAGGTGTGTGTGGGTGGAGAGCAGAGATTCCTCCTTATAAGAAACACATAGCCTAAAGGTTAAATGTATGGACAAAATATAGCCATTAGGGTTTGTCACCAAAACAGAATACAGAGGTCTTAAAACTTGCAATACTCTGTGCAGAAAGGTTGGGAGAGGTCATTTTTTATGCCATAGTATTTCAGCTTCTCATTACCTCTTCTAAGTCAGTATTTATTAAACTAGGTAGAAATCTTTGTAATGGGGTTTCAGACTTCTCTGAAATATTTTTTATTCACATTTTAATATATTTTTGTTTTAAAATCTGCAATAAATATTAATATTATCAAGAACATATGCTATGAAACTTAACTATAACCTATGCGGCTTTCTTTGGTAGAACTTCAAATACAATGTCTTTTTTAACTTCTGTTTAATTAAATGAAATGTGTAGATGGTGCCATTTTTTTAAGTCCTATAATTACAACTTGTGCTATTAAATGCCCTGGACTCAAATTAATTAGCTGTGACCTCACTTTTTAATTCTTCACTTGACATGAGTATCCTGTGGGAACAACTCAAAATATTAAAATCTCAGTTTACTGTTCCATCTCAATTCTTCACTTTTCTTATATATCTGGTTTTGATAATAGCATTATCTATATCAATGAGGTAATGCTGTGTCTGACTTATAAATGATCAATAGTTGTTGGACAGACATGAAATCATTGTACCTTTACTCTTTCTCAATTTTCATATTCAACATACATTCAAACTTATCAATTCCAATAATTTTCTACAATTGCCCTGTATATTACCATTTTCACTGTGCCACATAAGCCCTAATAATCTTTGTCTGTGCTGTGCTGTTCTTAGTTGCTCAGTAGTGTCAGGCTCTTTGCGACCCCATGGACTGAAGCCCACTACACTCCTCTGTCCATGGGGATTCGTCAGGCATGGATACAGGAGTGGATTGTCATGCCCTCCTCTAGGGCAATTTTCCAACCCAGGGATTGAACCCAGGTCTCCTGTATGTAGGCGGATTCTTTACCATCTGAGCCGCCAGGGAAGCCCATGAATACTGGAGTGGGTAGCCTATCCCTTCTCCAGGGAATCTTCCTGACCCAGGAATCAAACCAAGGTCTCCTGCATTGCAGGTGGATTGTTTACCATCTGAGCTACCAAGAAAGTCCAGTTCTTGCAGACTATTGCAATTGTTTCCTAACACCACTGAGCTTCCTGTTTCTCTTCTCCCCATCTTTCTCTACTCAGCAGAGATTAATTTCAAAGCAAAAACATGATTGCATCAGCCTTTTGATTCAACATTATTGATGGCTTTTACACATGTTCAAAATGAAGTCCAACTCTTCACCCTACAATGCAAGATTTTCCAAAATTATTCCTACAAAGGTTTTGAACTTACCTTTCACTCCAGTGCATTGGACATCTATGTGGTCTTAATAGAATTTTTCCACTCCTATTGACACCATGTTTTTCCTCCCCAGTTTCGATTTTATTTTTATATCAATATTATTCTCCTTATATCTCCATCTGTCTAATCTGTGTTTTTCAAGAAAATATACATGATTACATGGTAATGTCTCCAACAAAGAGACCTTCACTTTGATTTGTCTCCTATCATGTAACCTACATTTATTATTTTTGCTACTGATAATAATTTTATTCATGTACTATCTATACCAGCCTTGTTATGTTACATTATGTTATACTACTTTATATTTTCTTTTGTAATGGGCATATCTGAGTATTAACTATATTGTTATCATTGTTCAGTCACTAAGTCATATTCAACTCTTTGTAACCCCATGGACTATAGCGAGGGGTTGTACCATTCCTAAATAAAGGATTCAAGATATACTCATCTTGGTGATTGTCCTGAGCATACAAAAATAATTTGTAATAAATATTACATGTACCAATTTTCCAAAGAATTAGAGATCATGCTGATTAATTTTCTTACAGAAAGAATAATGAAATTGAGGTTGACCTATAGTAAAGACATTTTAATTAATTCATTCAAGAACATGTAATGCATTGCTACCATGGCCAAAGATTCTACTAGGTAGTCAGAATAACAAAGTTTTCATTTGAAGAAATGTATAATTGATTGATCTAGGACAGATATAAAATACTTTATAAATAATTTTAGAAAATTTACGAAGCAAATAATAGTGAGTGACTACTTCCACTTGAAGCTAAGGATGAGGCAAAAATGTTTAGCAGATGATAGAACTTGAGCTGGAAGTTGAAACTGAAGTAGATGTGTGCAGGGAGGAAGAATGGGGAAATCACACTCTGGGTAGACAGAACAGCAAGAATAAAACTTCAGGTCATGAAACTATACATGAGCTAAGTAGTCAGTGAGACTGGATCATGTAGGTTTGGGGGTCAAGACATGGGCAAGAATGATGTGTTTGGTTTAGAAATGGTGAAATTTAAATGCCATGTTAAAGTGTTTGACTTTACCCTCAAGGCAATAGGGACAAATGCATAATTTTAAGAAATGAAGTGGTATTTTTATAAAGATTATTTTAATAAAAGTATGAAGAATAGAGTGAAATAGTGTCTTATTAAGGAGACAAAAAGCAATTAGAATAATAATAAACAAGACATAAGGACTCTCTTATACCCTAAAACAGCAAGTATGAAAAGAAAATGTATTCTACAGTGACTAAGAAGGTTAAATAAATACCATGATTTGTTCATAAAGTGGATTTGAGAACAGAGAAACACAGGTGTCTGAGATACCTCAGGGCTCTGGTTGATTGTACGTGTATAGCAGTGTATATTATTTAATCCACTGAGAAGGATCAGATTTACTTGAGATAAGCTGCATTTGCAGTACATATAAGGCATAATGGGCTTCCGGGTGACTGAGTGTTAAGGAATCTGCCTGCAATGCTGGAGCCGCAGGGGACGTCGGTTCCATCTCTGGCTGGGGAAGATCTGGAGGAGGGCATGGCAACCCAATTCAGTATCCTTGCCTGGAGAATTCCATGGACATAGGAGCCTGGAGGGCTGCCGTGCACGGGGTCGCAAAGAGTCAGATACGACTGAAGTGACTTAGCATGCGCGCAAGCAAAAGACATAATAGAAATAATCTGAACTTTGGAAACAGGGCTTGTATTTTGGTCTCTTACTACACGTGGGCCCTAAACAATTTAGTTTCATCTCTTGTATTTTACATCATGTTATATGGAAAACAGATGTGATAAAATTGCTGTGAGAATTGTATACATATGTTGAAAATGTCTCACAGATAGTAGGTACTTTACAGGTGATAGGTGATAAGGAAAACTATGGCCATGACCCTAAAGGGATATTCAGGACATTTTAAGATACTTATTTAGATTAAGACATGATTTCTGTGATATGTAGCATTTCTGTAACTTAAAATGTACATCTTCAGGATCTAGAAATCTTAACTTCACTGGTATATATCTGAAGGAAATCAACGCTCAGCCACTTGTGAACATGAATCCAATAAAAATATGACTAAGTCATTAGAAGTGTCCTTAAAATAGCTCACCATTCTGCACAGGGAAAATAGATCTGACCACATTTTTTATTTAAAAAAGTTTTAAAAGGAAAAAAAGCAGACTGATATTCACTTTTTTTTGGATTTAGATTATCCAAATCATCCCAAATTTTCCACCATGGTTTTTTTTTTGGTTACTATTAATTCCAATAATTGATTAAATTTGAGGTCCAAATCAGTTATTGAGGCAGTTGTGTTACACTTGCTTTTCAGATACACTGAAGTATTAAAAATGTAGTTGGAAATTACATTAGAAAGATGTGTCTCATTTCAAGACAACATTGTACAGATAATATAAAAACACTTTCTGTATAAAGTTCATATTTCAAGCCAAAATGTTAAATGCCAGTGGGAAATTAATAAACATATCCATTAATTTTTTCCAGAGAACTGTATTCTCATAGGCCACATAGATCTAAGAAAGGTACAGTCCAAGAGTGTAAGAGTGGGAACACTTCCATCAGGAGATGTAGGTTTGGATTAACATTCAGTGGCACCTTAGCACTATTCCAGCACTACACAATTATTGTAAATTTTCTTCTCTCTCTTATCATCTATACTCAAGGAGACTGCATCCTCTTTAGTGGCTTTTCTAGTCAATATTTTCAGATGACTCACAAAGATGTGTTTCCTGGCCAGACTGCTCCCAGGAGCTTCAGGCATACAGCCAATTGTAACTAGTTACCTCCACGGCTATATATATATATATATATATATATATATATATATATATATATATATATATACGTCTAGGCACTTGTTTATTCTCTAGCCTGTATCTGCTAAGTCACTTAGGAGGTGTGTGGTACAACCTGCTTTTACCCATCAACACCAGAAACTTGGGGGTCCATCTCAGAATAGTCCTTCTCTTTATAACAGCTCATCATTTGTTAATCAAGTAACTTTGCCTCTATTTTTGCAAACTTAACACACACTTTTCACTCTTTTTATTGCTAGAATCATTGGGAAATTCCAGATTCTTGCCCCTTACTCAGCTAAGCTTTTTTCCTGCCTCTATTATCAATCTTTCTGCATTCACCTCTCTGGAAATGCATCTTCTACATGGAAGGCATACATTTTTGAAAAGATAAATATTTATTATGTTATCTCCTACTTAAAAACACATCAATGGTCCATAAATGCCTATAAGGATAGAGTCTTCAGTATGTCCTGTAAGGATTCTCTGATCTAGGTCCTGCCTGTGTCTACAGCTGCATATCTTGCCAAATGTCTATCCAATTTTGCTTTTCCCAACTACAAAAAGCTCCACAATCACTTCAGATTCTGTCAAATCCTGTAATTATTCTTGCCTCTAGAATTTTGCTGATATCCTAACTTCTAACTGAGGTCCCTTCGGTAGAACTTCCCAGCCTCTTAACTGCACATGAGTGTGTGCTCAATTGCTTTAGTGGTGTCCGACTCTGTGTGACACTATGGCAGGCCACCAGGCTCCTCTGTCCATGGGACTCTCCAGTCAAGAATACTGGAGGGGGTTGCCATGCCCTCCTCCAGAGGATCTCCCCTACCCAAGGATACAACTGGTGTCTACTGTATCTCCTGCACTGCTGGTAGATTCTTTACCCACTGAGCCATCTGGAAGCCCCCTTTTACCTGTACCTCTCCTGTATTCCACATATGCTTTTCCTTAACATCTTATTGTACCATTATTTGCTCATGTACTTATCTTTCCCTACAAGATTCAATACCCTTATTAATATGCTGATAAATGCACTCAGGTCCCAGCATCTACTGGTAATAATTACATCATCCACTACCACTTATGGAGTATCTACAATGCATCAGGAAATGATAGAGAACTGTGATTATATTAACTCATCACTCTGTTACACATAATTTATAAGACAAGAAGAAGCTAAAAAAATTGCTTCAGTTCCTTCATTGAATAAGTATTTGCCAGAATTTGAACTGAGTCATACTAGTTCATGAACCTGCAACTCTCTGTTGCTAGGATCTAATTAAATGATTATTGAGTAGATGACTGAAACATATAAATACCCTTGATTTTGTGTGAAACAATTTTCTGTTAACTTTTACTTCAGGTACTTTCAGGAAGCAGTGAAGTGTAAGAAGTTTTAGATTGTTGTGATAATTGTCTTAATTCCTATGAATTACTTAGAACACGTACATAGTATGTAGGCAGTAAATGTGTTCTGCTATCACAGGTACTGTTTTTTTGAGACTCACCTATAAGTTGGGTAACTTTAATAGTCATTTTGCATAGAGTTTCTATTTTTATCCTTTCAGTAACTTTGAATGGAGAAGGAAATGGCAACTCACTTCAGTATTCTTGCCTAGAGAATTCTGTGGACAGAGGAGCCTGGTGGGGTGCTATCCATAGTGTTGCATAGAGTCAGACACGACTGAAGTGACTTAGCATGCATGCATGCATTGGAGAAGGAAATGGCAACCCACTCCAGTATTCTTGCCTGGAGAATCCCAGGGACAGAGGAGCCTGGTGGGCTGCCATCTATTGGGTCGCACAGAGTCGGACACGACTGAAGCGACTTAGCAGCAGCAACAGCAACAGCAGTAACTTTGAAAAGGCTAACGTTATTTTCTAACTCTCATCTGGAGAATTTCATTGACAGAGAAGCCTGGTGGGTTATAGCCCATGGAGTCACAAAGAGTCAGACATGATTGAGCAACTAACACTTTCACTTTCATAGTTCAGACGATCCTCTAAAATTTTTCATTAAATGGTAATACATATGTATATTCCTTGTTCACAATTTCATGATTTTGCTGTATCATTGAATTTTGAGACAAATTCTACCACTTTACTAATTGATTGTTGTTTTATATGCTTCAAGGCAAATAACTATCAAATGTATTAATAATTATCATAAAATAATTAATATAGTTTATCCCTTTAAAATAATTAATGCTTTTTTTCATGTATGAAAAATAACTATTAAGGTGTACTGAAAGCTCCCAGGTAGAAAAATAGCTTGAAAAACAATCAGTTTGAGAGAGTGAGACCTGTTTGCATAATTCGATATTTCTGTTAACTAGATTATCTTTGAAATATTATCTTAAAACTCTGAAGGCTTATTAAACTGAACACACAGAACTCCGGTTTCTATTTCCAGACTTAGATACCCCTCAACTGCTGTCATCGTGCTGTTAATTGAATGTTTGTGTGAAGATGATAGCATTTCCAACAGCAAGAGCAAAAACATTGTGCTCAACTCTTTGATTTTGGTCCCTTCTTTTTTTTTTTTTTGGTTATATCTAAAGCTGGTTATAACTTTGTTTCTCAGTCTCTACTTAATCTTGGCTTTTGACTTCCTATCTGACAACTTCACTTTGGTGTGTCACTGCTTGTCACTCTGCTTTAATATGTTTTTCTTTAATAAGTTCAAACACTGCAGCAGGCTTTCTGGCATCATGAATAAGAGAATGCTTTTAAAATCTAAAGAAAAAATGAACAGGGAAAATTAACTCTGAAGAACAGAATCCTCTTGATGTATATTCATCATTTCAAAATGCTGATACCATGCCTGAAAATAACTACAGTATAACAGGAAGAGTCAAATCTGTAAGATGTGAAAAGACTTAAGTGTAAATAATAAACAGAGGATTCTGCAAAGAAGCAGAATAGGAAGCAGCAAGAATACTTCTCTCCACCTAGATGACAATATATCTGATGTAACTATATCAGGATTTGGAGTCTATAGATGGCATGAAGCTTCCAAAGGAGGCTTGGACTTAAGTTGAAATTAATTTCAGTCTGTTTTTTGACTGAACCTCTCAGAATACCCTGGATATCCAGACTCAGGTGCTCTCAGCTGGTTGGCATTACTTCACACATTGGTGTTTAGTTGCTGACTGGTCTCATATTTTCCCCTTCTCCTCAATGTAGCTGGGTAGGAAAGTTGATCTGGATCTGCTTTGTCACAAAGATAAATTTCCTTTCATTGACACACTTGTCTCTTAGAATTATATTTTGTATTGTGTAGGTAAAGAATCCACCTGCAATGCTGGAGCTGCAGGAGACGCAAGTTTGATCTCTGGGTGAGGAAGTCCCCTGGAGGAGGGCATGATAACCCACTCCAGTATGTTTGCTTGGAGAATCCCATGGACAGAGGAGCCTGGCAGGCTACCGTCCACAGGGGTGCAAAGAGTCAGACATGACTGAAGCAACTGAGCATGAAGGCACACACACACACATGTAGATAAAAGTTTTCCCTCGAGCTTAAAGCATAAGCCATACACATCAGTCTTTTACTGGAGCTGTGTACTGGAATATATAGGTTCTTGGAAAGGGACTAGAAAAATGGTATTTGGATTCCTTTCTACTATTTTTCCATACTATTATACCGTCTGTATAGCTCATTGGTAATCCCAAGAAAACGAAGAGTAATTTGCAGCAGAATATTTTGTCATGAATTTCCTGGAAGCTATATCTTCCAATAATACTAAACACTAATTTTCTAACTGACAAGGATTCAAAAAATGCTTTAAACTTTGCAAAGTAGAATAGTGCTAATTAGCACTAGTTATTTGCAATAGATATGTCATATAGGAAAAGCACTCAGTAGTTCTCTTTTAATTTATTGATTGTGAGAACCAGTGAGTTAGGTGATCTTTCCTCTCCAGCTTGTGGCTTCATGTGTCATTAAACAATTAATCTCTTTGTACTTCAATTTTTCCATCTCCTTGGTAATAATGTTGACATCAGAGGAGTGCTATGACAAATAGTTTCATATTTTGAGAAATTATTTCTTCCTATTGGTCTAGACTTAACTGATGCTTCTTAGTCTGATGATAAATTTCCTTAAAGAAAATAGGTAACAAAACCCAGAAGTAACAGGTATTAGTACACTTTGTAGGGGGATATTATAGTGCTGTTTTCTAGGTCTTTATGTTGACTAACAGGCCAAAATGGTCATATTTGTAGCAACAAACACAGTGGTTCATAAGTGGCAGTGCAGATATGACTGTTTCTTCCATGTGATGCCATACTCTATCTGGAAGGGACTTGTCTCAAAGCGATGATCATCACGGTGATATTTCTCCCAGCAATCTTGATTTCAGCTTGTGCTTCATCCAGTCTGGCATTTCGCCTGATGTACTCTTCATATAAGTTAAATAAACAGGGTGACAATATACCGCATTGATGTACTCCATTCCCAATTTTGAAACAGTCCATTTTTCCATGTCTGGTTCTAACTGTTGCTTCTTGATCTGCATACCGATTTCTTGGGAGACAGGTCAGGTGGTCTGGTATTCCCATCTCTTTAAAAATTTTCCACAGTTTGCTGTGACTCACACAATCAAAGGCTTTAGAGTAGTCAATGAAGTAGAAGTAGATGTTTTTCTGGACTCTTCTTGCTTTTTCTATGATTCAACAGATGTTGGCAATTTGATCTCTGGTTCCTTTTCTAAATCTAGCTTGAACATTTAGAAGTTCTCAGTTCACGTACTGTTGAAGCCTGGCTTGGAGAATTTTGAGGATTACTTTGCTAGTATGTGACATGAGTGCAATTTTGTGGCAGTTTGAACATTCTTTGGCATTGCCTTTCTCTGGGATTGGAATGCAAACTGACCTTTTCTAATCCTGTGGCTACTGCTGAGTTTTCCAAATTCCTGTATTGACAGGCAGGTTCTTTACCGCTAGCGCCACCTGTGTAGCCCCCATGATTGCTTTAGCTATTTATATTAAACAGATTGACTCTAGAATTTGAAAGACACTTCAACTAAGAAATCAAAACCATTATATGTTGGTAGTCTATTGTGGTGATGCCCAGCTTGTGGTTTTTATCATTAATGTATCAGTCGATGTAGTAATAGTGAGCATTTATTTTGACCTAGTATAAAAACATACTTTCCTAACAACAACACATTAAATAGTAACTCTGGTTATTCAGAGTTTACAGGTGGTTACACAGAGGTCAAGAACATACAGTTAGCAAGTGACAGAAGTGAGATACTTCCCTGAAGTACTCAATTCCAGAAGTAACACTCTGAACCACATTCCCATGCTGCTGCTGCTGCTGCTAAGTTGCCTCAGTCGTGTCCGACTCTTCGCGACCTCATGGACTGCAGCCTACCAGGATCCTCTGTCCATGGGATTTTCCAGGCAAGAGTACTGGAATGGGGTGCCATTGCCTTTTCCGCTTTCCCATGCTATCTTCTGTTTATTGCCAATTCTATACCTCCTTCCTGTTCACTACCAAATAAACAGTAGGCTTTCATAAGAGTGGCATTAAAAATAAAATGTTCAAAGTATGTTTAGATTAAAGCCATACTTATTCATATTTTATAAGATATTAATGCTACCATTCAACTTTGTTAGCTCTGTAGTCATTATATTTATACCTAACATAGAATGGGTATCCAATACTGAGCAAAAACCTAACCTTGTCTATCTGTCCTATTAATTTTTTTTTTAATTCAGCAATGCAATGAAACAAAAGCAGCAACAAATGAAAAGAATTGAGTATCTATTATGTTTTAGGCACTTTTATCTGTATAATTTATTTAATATATTAGCAGCTTTACTGGTACATA
Source organism: Giraffa tippelskirchi (assembly GCF_054371585.1). Classification (NCBI taxonomy): domain Eukaryota; kingdom Metazoa; phylum Chordata; class Mammalia; order Artiodactyla; family Giraffidae; genus Giraffa; species Giraffa tippelskirchi. Next base: position 126,217,930 of record NC_137286.1, read on the forward strand.
CTATTATTTATTCCATTTCAGAGATGAGAACAATGAAAAACAGACAGGTTAAACAAATGACCAAGAATCACTCAGTTAACAAAATGAAGGGGAAATTTTGAATTCAGCAGTTTTGAGTCCACCTTTTGTAGCTTACTTAGTTAAAAAACAAGTAAACCTTGAAGATACAATATTCAGCTAAGGAATATGGTTAATAATATTGTAATAATTTAGTATGAAGACAACTGGTTAAACTTATTGTGGTGATCATTTTGTAGTAATGCAAATGTCAAATCACTATGTAATACACCTGAAACTAACATAATATCCTATATCAACTATATTTCAATTTTAAAAAAGATCAAGATACTAGTAAAAAAACTGAATAAGACAAGAACATATTGAAAATAAATTTTAAAACATTTTGCTTGAAAGATAAAGTACACAGTAATAGGATAAAATCTTTTTAGATTTTTAAAGAAATACTTCTCATATCTTTTGGAAAATGTTCATTTTTTAATTTCTTAATGCTTTATTTCAAAGTTATTATTCCTTTGGTGTAATAACCCATTGAAAAAGTTTAAAAGTTTGTTTTCATGAAATGATATATGAAGACAATTTTCAAAATAATTTAGCTTACAAATTTCCTTTGAAATGCCTAATATGCATGAATAATTAGCAAAATCTTTATATGAAAGGCAAGTGGGAGTCTTTTCATGTCTTGTATTATTTCTCAAAATTTTAATTATAACTTTCATCTAAGCACCGTAGTTATGGGCATCAACTTTCTTAGTATTCTTACAACTCTGCAATTTTGTAATGGATGTATTAAATTTTGAAAGTTAAATTTGGGCATAACGGAACTTATTATCTAACACTGACAAATGATTTACCAGTTGTGTTCCCTCTGTGTATTTTATTTGTTACCAGTGAGGAACAGAAGCTAAATAATAAAAATATTTCAAAGGAGTTTACATATTTCAATTAAGTACTTATTGTCTGTCAGAGAATAGGTTATGATTTAAAATTTTGATCTATTTGCATGATGAAGAAAGTAAAAATAAGTTCTTATTAGTTCTTTCATATTGCAATGATTTTTCCCTCTACCTAGATTTTTGATGAAGAAATCTGTAATTCTGAATGTTCTGGAGTGTCTTTTAAGTGACACAGCTGTAAAAGATTGCATACTCATGTTTACAACTAAAGCTGTCTTGCTTTATTATAGAAATTTATTTAAATGTTCCATAAATATAACATGATTACACATTAGCTAAGAAAAATACAATTTCTAATTTTTACTCAGGTAATTATATAAAAACAAAACTGATGAATTTTATCTTGGTTATGCTATTTCAATGTAAAGATAAGTTGGTAACTCACAGAGTTGGGGTTTATTGAATGTTTGTGTGCTAAAGAAGCACACACACACACACACACACACACACACTGCTATAGGTCTATTTAAACATCCACCCAAGTTCAAATGCACACATTCATCTGTTTACACATTCATTAGAAAATTTCAGTCTATAAAATTTGCTAACTCTTGTGGTCAGTGATAGGAGGTATAGTGAACAAAGGAGCATATTCTGTATTTTATTTGAGGAATGTTCATAAACAAAACTTCACAGGTAAATGGAAAACTACAATGCTAATAGGTGTTTTAGTCTCAGTGGTAGGTGCAGTCATAGGTACAGATTAAAAGCTTTCTCAAAAAAAGTGACATTTGAAGTTGAGAGATTAAGTGAAGAGGAAGAAGAGTTCGCCAGGCAGAGTGAGCACAATAATATCCAATGGTTAAGTACTTAGGATGATATAAGAAAAATAGTAAATCACTGAAGGACTGTTATAGTGACAAGATCAGATATTCATTTTGAAAATTAATTTCTACTATGGAATGGGCACGGGTTGGAGGCAGAAGGTATGTTTCCCAGTGTCTCTCAATCAGTTGCAGTCATTTAAAAGAATGATGAGGATAATTCTGATGAAAATAGCATTAGTGGATAAGGATGAAAATGGAAGACTCTAGAGTTATCAAAAAAGAAATTTGTCAGAAATGGGTCAGAAATTTGTCCCTCTCTTATACAGGGAGAGTCAAGAATGATACCCAGTTTTTAGACAGAGGAAATAGATAGCCAAGGTGCCAATCCCTAGCAGAAAGAACGTGAGAAGACAAGGTAGGATGAGTGGATGGAAAATCGTGTGTGTTTAGTTGAAGTAGACATGCATGCAAGGACTATTAAAGTAGCTGGAAGCTCATATATATGGAAATCTCTGGATCAGATTAGTACCTTAATAAAGTAATGATAAATTATTTAACTTCTCCAAATAATATGCATTTACTTTGAAGCAATATGCTGCAAATCAAATCAATCAAATCAGCTTTTTAGTTATATTTATAAAATCCTCTACACAGAGGGTAAATAAAAGTATATTGTAACTAATGATAACAAGTTTAAGATGTACTATTAGCACAGTAAAAGATACCAGTTTAAAAAATAATAGGTTAAATATTTTATGACATAAAATAGGAAAATAATCTTCTAATTTTTTATAACATTTTTATGAAATCTGCAAAGTTGATCCTATATTAAATCAGTGGGTAACATAAATGAAGATTGATACATTTTGCTGAAGCTAAGCTTCCCTTTGGAGTAAAGTTAGTTTGTGATTATAAGTTGCTCTGAATGTTTCTTGTAAATGATCCCTACCTAAAATATACTTAATTTTCTGTAGCACCATTTGATGTATTGTTGTTGATGTTCAGTCTCTTAAGTCATGTCCAACTCTTTGTGACTCCATGGACTGTAGCATGCCAGACTCCTCTGTCCTCTATCTTGCGAAGTTTACTTAAACTCATGTCCATTGAGTTGGTGACGTTATCTAACCATCTCATCCTCTGCTGCCCTCTTCTCCTTTTGCCTTCAATCTTTTCCAGTTTCAAGGTCGTTTCCAATGAGTAGGCTCGTTGCATCAGTTAGCCGAAATATTGAAGATTCATCTTCAGCAGCAGTTCTCTAATGAATATTCAGGGATGATTCCTTCAGTATAGACAGGTTTGATCTCCTTGCTATCCAAGGGAATTTCAAGAGTCTTCTCCAGCACCACAATTCGAAAGCATCAGTTCTTCAGTGCTCAGCCTTCTTTTTGGACTAACTCTCACGTCTGTACATGGCTACTGGAAAAACCATAGCTTTGACTATGTAGATCTTTGTCAGCAAAGTGATGTCTCTGCTTTTTAATATGCTGTCTAGGTTTGTCAGGAGAAGGAAATGGCAACCCACTACAGTACTCTTGCCTGGAGAATCCCATGGACAGAGGAGCCTGGCAGGCTGCAGTCCATGGGGTCGCAGGAGTCAGGCATGACTTAGCGACTAAACCACTGCTGGGTTTGTCATCCCTTTCCCTCCAAGGAGCATGGGTCTTTTAATTTCATGGCTGCAGTCATCATCCACACTTGATTTTGGAGCCAAAGAAAATAAAATCTGTCACTGCTTCTGCTTTTTTCTCCTTTTATTTGCCATGAAGTAATGGGACTCGATGCCATGATCGTAGGTTTTTAATGTTGAATTTCAAGTCAGCTTTTTCACTCTCCTCTCTTACCCTCCTCAAGAGGCTCTTTAGCTTCTCTTCACTCTTTGCCATTAGAGTGGTATCATCTGCATACTGAGGCTGTTGATATTTCTACCTGTAGTCTTGATTCCAGCTTGATTTGATATATATGTGTAATTTTAAAAGGGGCTTATCTGGTGGCTCAGCAGTAAAGAATCCACCTGAGATACAGGAGATATGGGTTCAATCCCTGTGTTGGGAAAATCTTCTGGAGGAGAATATGGCAACCCACTCTAGGATTCTTACCTGGATAATCCCATCGATAGAGGAACCTGGTGGGCTACAGTCCATAGGGTCACAAAGAATCGGACATGACTGAAACAACTGAGCATGCATGCCCTCGTGTAATGTTAATAAGTGTTTGGAAACATTATGCTCTTTTATCATTTTATTGAATCATCAGAGAAATTTTCTTTGAAAATTTATGATTTGTGGCTCATGAACTTTATCATGGTGGTATCCATTTGTTTAATTTGAAATTCTCAATTATTATATTGTCCCAGAGAATCACTCTTCTTTGCTCTTTCCTTTTCTTGCCTCTCTTTTCCCCAAAGATCACCCTTAGACTGCCAAAACTTCCCAAGCCTCTCCCACTATTTCATGTTTCTCAATCATCCCCATTTCCCAGCTGGAACAGATGTATCATCTACCAGTTGGCTGAACAGGATTATAGGTAAAGGAAGCAGTGAAATACAGAAAGGGTAATCCTTCAGTAAACTTTTATTATACATTTATTTCAGTACTGTAAAAGTTCTGAAATAGAAATCATATATTCTGACACCAACATCAACAAGTCAATTATTCAATTTTTGCTGAAAATGCTTACTGAACAGATTTTTTCTACATCTAGACAGCCTTATGCTATTTCAAATTTTGTAAAAACTTTATTTTATATATATATAATTCTCAAGAGGGGAAAGAAAACAATAAACCAAAGCTTCTATTTCAATAATTCTTGGTATAGTTCAAAGACTATCTGAGATGGTGGAATATGAATATAATGATATTGAGATCAGTGATTTTTGCAATGAAACTGCCAACTAAATAAAAGAATGTAAGAAGATAAAAACAAAGAAAACTTTTCTTTAAAACTAAAACTTTGAGTATCAAAAATATTGTGGTTGCTGCAAAAAATAAAATAAAATTAAGCAAGTAATTCCTCAAAAAATCTCAAAGTATAAATTAAAGTAGTTTATTTGAAAATAGGGTGAGATAAAAATATATGGGAAACCATAAAAAAAACAAAAAGACATGCTACATAATGGGAGAAAATAATTTGCACTAATGCAACTGACAAGAAATTAATCTCTAAAATATACCAACAGCTTACACAGCTCAATATAAAAAAATAAATAAATAAATGGACAGAAGGCCTAAACAGATATTTCTCCAAAGAAGACATACAGATGGCCAAAAGGCATGTGAAAAATGCTCAACATCGCTAAATACTAGAGAAACGAAAATCAAAATTGCAAGAAGATATCACCTCATATCAGTCAGAATGAAAACAATCGAAAAGTCTACAAATCATAAATGCTAGAGAGGGTGTGGAAAAAGGGAAGCCTCCTACACAGTTGGTGGGAATATAAATTGATACAGCCACAATGGAGAACAACAGAGAGGTTCCTTAAAATACTAAAAATAGGGCTACCCTATGATCTCACAATCTTTCTCCTTGGCATACATCTGGAAGAAACCATAATTCTAAGAGATACAAGCACCTCAATGCTCATGGCAGGGTTATATATAACAGCTAAGACATGGAGAGAAATAAGTGCTCATTGACAGATGAATGGATACATAAGATGTGTTATATATTCACAGAATATGAATGGGATATTACTCAGCCCTAAAAAGAATAAAACAATGCCATTTGCAGCAAGATGCATGGACTCAGACATTATCTTACTAAGAGAAGTAAGTCAGACAGAGAAAGAGAATTACCATATGATATCATTTGCATGTGGAATATAAAAAATGATACAAATGAAGTTATTTACAAAACAGAAATAGACTCACGGACATAGAAAACAAACTTATGGCTGTCAGAGTGGAGAGGGTGGGCGGAAGAGATAAATTAGAAATTTGGGAGTAACAGACATACACTACTATATATAAAACAGATTAACAACAAGGACTTATTCTATAGCAAAGGGAAATATACTCAATCTTTGGAACAACCTATATGGAAAAATCATGTGATTTTATATTATATTATATATATATATGAATATATATATATATATGAATTGCTTTGCAGTACACCTGAAAGTAACACAGTATCATTGTCAAGTATACTTCAAAAAAATTTTAAATTTAAAAACCTTAAGATAGCTTATAGCTTTCTCCTCACAAATCTTGAGAGTAATATTGAATCAAAGACTTTTCAACACAAAGCAAGGGAGGAAATACTTGCAAATCATATATCTGACAAGAAATTTTTGTTGTTGATATGTAAAAAAAACTTACAGCTGATTAATAAAAAGACAGATATCTAAATTTAAAAATAGGCAGAGAACCTGAATAGACATTTCTTCAAAGTAGAACTAAAACGGCGAAGAAGCACATGATAAGACAGTCAATATAATAAGCCATCAGAGAATTTAAAGTTAAAACCGCAATAAAATACCATTTACACCCACTAGAATGGCTATAGTCAAAAAGCCAGAGAGTAAAAAGACTTGTTGGGCACACAGAGAAACTGGAATGCTTGTATACTGCTGGAATGTAACATGCTGCAGTCACTCTGGTAAAAACTTCAATTTTTGACTATAGTCACCACATAAGCCAGTAATTTCATTTCTATAAATAGTTGAAGAATTAAAAAGATATGTTCAGGCCAAACATTATCCGTGAATATTCACCACACCATTATTCATAATAGCCCAAAGTGGAAAAAACTCATATATTCATCAGAGAACTGATTGAAATTTGATATAGCCAAACAAACATGAAAAAACGTGAAAACATAACACTAAGGGCAACCAGTCAGTTACAACTATATGCTGAGTGCAAGCAATCAGTTATATACCAATATAGGCTGCCTGATTACACTGATATGAGATGTCCATAATAGGCATATTTCTAGAGACAGAAAATAAATTAACGGTTGCCATAGACTAGAGATTCCCTGGTGGCTCAGACGGTAAAGAATCTGCGTGCAATGCAGGAGATCCAGGTTTTACCCCTGGGTCGGGAAGACCCCCTGCAGAAGGGAATGGCAACCCACTGCAGTATTCTTGCCTGGAGAATTCCATGGATAGACGAGCCTGGCAGGCTACAGTCCATGGGGCCACAAAGAGTCAGATACAACTGGGTGACTAACAGTATAGACTAGGGAAGCAGAAAGGGCAGTGACTGTTAATGGGCACAGTGTGACATTTTAGGATAATGACAAAGTTCTGAAGCTACTGAATTGTACTGTTAAAGAGCAATATTCTAAAAATAAGACTTCCACTTTTAAACTGTTTCATGTTAAAAATCACTAATTTCTTCTTTCCCATTATTACATAAATGTTTCTGGAGACATAAGAAAAGGAAAAGACAAAGTTTTCTGTCAGATTTGCAGAACACTTTGTTAAATTTTATTTACTAAAGAAAAAAATAGATTATAACTCACTCTTTGTAACAAATTGGTATAAACTTCTAAGAAGTAGTAAGTGCATTTGGTTTTCTTATGTTTAGCTTAAAGATTCAGTATTTTCTTCCCTCAGGGAATGCATTCACTCACTAGTCAATTGTTGGAGTACTTCAATCCAGATAGGATTTTTACCCCCCCTCACTTCCCCTCCTTATGATGTAGGTGGAAACAAAGCAGAGAGCAGAAGTGAATGGTTCAGAAGCACAATGTCTATCAGGAGACATTGAGAGAAAAATAACACAGGATGGAAGAAAAAATATTACATCAAGAAAGAAACATCACTCTGAAGCCTAAAAGAAAAATAAAACAAGTTTCCATTTTCTAGAGAAAGATGAGGAAAAATTCACACAACTTTAACTTCATGTCTACAATACAATGTAAAACTATCCGCACTTTATGACTCATGTAGGGAAATTATAAAGAAAGTCACTGTGATGTCAGAAATGTAAACCAATCGTTAGATATAAGATAATCAAACCAAATCAGACCCATAAGTTCCAATGTACATCCATACGAGTTTTAGATAGAGTAAAATGTAAACGTAAGAAAGCAAATATAAATTTTAATATAGATTATTTTAAATGTAAACTTGGAACAAGGAAAATATCTCTAAGTGTAATCCTGTAAAAGTTTGATACTTTCAAGCAAATAGAAATGTAAAAGTTTGATACTTTCAAGAAAGTAAAAATGTAAACTTTTACACATTGGATGAAATGATAGAGTAAACTGAAAAATAAATTATGAAGATTCTTGGAATATTTATGGTAATAATGACTGAATATCACCAATTTATCAAATGATCTTACAAATTAAAGTGTTTGTTACACAGACACCTGTTTGCATACATTTGAGGGCAGGTTGGATTTTAAGATTCTGTAAAATTGAGACTTCAAAGACTACTTCTCAGAACTCAAGTCCATTTTTTATTTCTGAATAGCTTCTGGGTGTTTTCCTCTTTTATTTTGTATTTTCTACTTTACTTGACCACTGAAATAGATATTGATAATACCCATTTTGTGTGTAATCACTGTCTATATATATCTGTTCTATATTTATAATGATTCCTGGCTTTTTCAAGTAAGTGCAATTCATCCTCTTTTAAGATATTTCTTCCATTTGCATCTGGATTAATACAAGGGAGAATAGTCATAAAAATGTTAATATTAGCCCGTGTTCACAATTTTTGTCTACCTATTTAAATTTCATCATTCGGGGTCAGAAAGAGAACTATATACCCAACTGAATACAGACTTCCAGAGAACAGCAAGGAGATATAAACCCTTCCTAGGTGAACAATGCAAAGAAATAGAGGAAAACAATAGAATGGGAAATACTAGAGATCTCTTCAAGAAAATTAGAGATACCAAGAGAACATTTAATGCAAAGATGGTCACAATAAAGGACAGAAAGGTCAAGGACCTAACAGAAGCACAAGATATTAAGAAGAGGTGACAAGAATACACAGAAAAAAAACTATGAAAAGTGTTTTTAATGACCCAGATAATCAGGACGATGTGGTCACTTACCTAGAGTCAAACATCCTGCAGAGTGAAGTCAAGTGGGCCTTAGGAAGCATTACAAGGAGTAAGCAAGCGAAGGTGATGGAATTCCAGTTGACTATTTCAAATGCTAAAAGAGGATGCTATTAAAGCACTGCACTCAATATGTCAGCATTCAGGCATGCTAAGTCACTTAAGTCATGTCTGACTCTCTGCAACCATATTGACGGTCATCTGTCATGCTCCTCTGTCCATGGGATTCTCCAGGCAAGATACTGGAGTGGGTTGCCATGTCCTCTTCCAGGGGATCTACCCAACTCAGGGATCGAATCCTCATCTCCTGTAGTTCCTGTACTGCAGGCAAATTCTTTACCACTGAACCACCAAGGGACATCCCAATATGTCAGCACATTTGGAAAACTCAGCAGTGGCTACAGGACTCAAAATGGTCAGCTTTCATTCCAATCCCAAAAAAGGACAACACCAAAGAATGCTTGAACTACTAGACAGTTGCCCCCATTTCACATGTCAGCAAGGTAATGTCCAAAATCCCTTAAGCTAGGCTTCAGTAGTATGTGAATGGAGAATTTCCAGATGTACAAGCTGGGTTTAGACAAGGCAGAGGAACCCAAAATCAAATTGCCAACGTTTGTTGTATCATATAAAAAGCAAGGAAATTCTAGGAAAACATTCTTCTGTTTCACTGACTTTGACTATGTGGATCACAACAAACAGTGGAAAATTCTTAAAGAGATGGGAATAATAGACCACCTAACCTGGCTCCTGAGAAACCTGTACACAAGTCAAAATAACAATTTAAACAAGACATGGAGCAACAGATTGGTCCAAAACTGGGAAAGGAGTATGACAAGGCTGTATATTGTCACTCTGCTTATTTAACTTATATGCAGAGTACATCATGCAGAATGCCTGGCTGGATGAATCACAAGATGGAATCAAGATTACGAGGAGAATTAACAACAACCTCAGATATGCAGATAATACCACTCTAATGGCAGAAAGTGAAGAACCTCTTAATGAGAAAGAAAGAGGAGAGTGAAAAAGCTGTCTTAAAGCTTAACATTCAAAAAACAAAGATCATGGCATCCAGTCTCATCACTTCACGGCAAATAGAAGGGGAAAAAAGTAGAAGCAGTAATAGATCTTATTTTCTTGGGCTCCAAAATCACTGAAGACTATGACTGCTGCCACGAAATTGCAAGATGCTTTGCTCCTTGGAAGGAAAGAAAGAAATTGAAGTCGCTCAGTCGTGTCCGACTCTTTACGACCCCGTGAACTGCAGCTTACCAGGCTCCTCAGTTCATGAAATTTCCAGGCAAGATTACTGGAGTGGGTTGCCATTTCCTTCTCCAAGGGGTCTTCCCAACCCAGGGATTGAACCCAGGTCTCCTGCATTGCAGGCAGATGCTTTACCGTCTGAGCTACCAGGGAAGCCCCCTTGGAAGGAAAGCTACCAGAAACCTGGAGAGTGTATTAAAAAGGAGAGACATCACTTTGATGATGAAGGCCCACATAGTCAAAGCTATGGTTTTTCCAGTAGTCATGTACAGATGTGAGAGTTAGACCATTAAGAAGGCCAGGCACTGAAGAATTGATGCTTTTGAATTGTGGTGCTGGAGAAGACTCTTGAGAATCCCTTGGACACCAAAGAGATCAAACCTGTCAATCTTGAAGGAAATCAACCCTGAATATTCATTGGAAAGACTGATGCTGAAGCTGAAGCTCCAATACTTTGGCTAACTGATTTGAAGAGCTGACTCACTGGAAAAGATTCTGATACTGGGAAAGATTGTGGGCAGGAGAAGGGAGTGACAAAGGATGAAATGATTGGATAGCATCAGCCACTCAATGTACAGGGGTTTGAGCAAACTCCTGGAGATAGTGAAGGACAGGGATCTTGGTGTGCTGCAATCCACGGGGTTGCAATGAGTCAGACATGACTTAGCAACTGAACAACAACAACAGCAATTCAGGGTCAAAATATGTTAGCATTTCTGTTTTATTTTTACTTATTGTTTCACTTTTGTTTTCTTTCTCTGTTATTTTTTCCCCCAATACAATTATATTTTTTTCAACATTGATTCTGGATATTTGAAGACAGTACTTTGATAATGCCATCTAACACCATTGTTTTGAAATGTGACACATTAATGTAATTTTTTTTTCAATTTACTCACATTAATTATATGCTGTGAAGACTAAAGTGGAGTGAGATTTCATATGGTGTAATACACAGCATTAGAATGAGAATATCTGTCTCTCATGTTACTTGAAGATAAAAATGATTGACTGTAAGTGGTTTGTGTTTTATGTTACCCAATGATATTGGTTTATAAAACTGTTAAAGTGTCTTAAAAATAGCCCTACCTCAAATTAATTGTTTCAAACCAGGTACAGCTTGATTACTCTGAAAATTTCAGTGTTAAATGTATTTTGTTCAAGCACTTCAAAAAAAAATCTTTGTTCCTCATACACTTCCCTGGATTTCCTGACCAAGAGTGTGCAGAATGATGGCTTGTCTTTCAACTTGCATTCCACCTTGATGACGAAGGAAAGCTCACAATTCATACTTCCCATACTTCCTTGTTACTAGGGTTCTGGAATTGAACTCTGTTGTATCTTTCAGTTACTTGCATGGGATTATGAAGACTCTATCTTAGATATATTAGCAGATTCTGGCAGAATAGGATGCTAGCAGTGGATGGACGTCTTGCTTTCTAGCCTTGTGAGAGTGGTACCATGTGATCGCTTAATGATGATGGCCAAAGCCATAAATCTGTATTTCAGGTGCAGTGGTGTGTCTATTGTCCCATTTCTTTCTGGTTCCCCAGAAATACAAATCTAGAGATTGGATTTCCAACAAAGAATGCATAGGATGACTGAAGAAGCAAAGGAGCTATAAGACAATAAGGGGAGTATTGGAAGCTGGACATTTGTCAATGGCAATTCCAAGTGCTGACAACTAATTTTGACAAAGAGAGGAAGTGATATTCCTTACAATAAACATTTTTTTCCATGATACAGAGGTTTAATATTTTAAAATAGTTCCTCAAATTTAAACTTGTTATTCATCAATTGATTATGCATTTCCTCATCTAACAGAGCTATTCTTTCTTATTTTACAATGATTAGCCTTTATTTTCTTCTATGCATGTGTGTGTTAGTGTGTCTGTTTGTGTCTGACTCTTTGCAATCCCATGAACTGTGGCCCACCAGGCTCCTCTGTCCATGGAATTCTCCAGGCAAAAATACTGGAGTGGGTTGTCATGCCCTTCTCCAGGGGAATCCTCCTGACTGAAGGAATAGAACCCAGGTCTCTTGCATTAGCAGGCAGATTTTTTACCATCTGAGACACGAGGGAAGCTGTGGCAATATGAAAATTTTATTAAAGTCTGGGCATTTTTGACAACCATTCAGTGCTCATGAGATGAACCGCACCTCTTAGAATGTTAAAAGTTTCTAAATGTAAGTCAGCAAGCTCAAGGAATTCTCTGGCAGTCGAGTGGTTAGGACTCTGTGCTTCCACAGAGTCTCTGTGGCACAGGTTTGCATGCGGCACAGGTTTGATCCCTGGTCAGAGAACTAAGATCCTGCATGCCAAGTGGTGCAGCCAAAAAAAAAAAAAAGATAAGCTAAAATTGATGATAGAAGTCATTTTTTGGCTTGCCTACCTTGTTTTCTGATATTTTTACCTAAAATTTTACAAATGTAAAGTAGATGACAGCAGGATATTTAAACAAGGGATAGTTTTAAAAATATGGGAGTAGGAGAAAAAGATTTTGCCTTATCATATTTTATCCACCCTCTTCATTTTTAGTTAGGCTACAGATGGTGTACAGCCTGTTCCCTTAATTCCTGTAGGTCTCATGGTATCAATCACAACTTCTACGAATGTGTGAACCATTCTGTTTCCTAATCTTGATTACCTTAAGTCACCATAGGATGTGACAGCTACTAAATGAGAGTAAGGAAGAGGGTTGCCAAGTAACTATTAGTGGAACCATACATGCTGTGGAACCATATATGCTAATGTATATACATACTCTGCATTCTTCAAATCTTCATATCTTTAATCCATCATTTTCAGTTAAGTCATTGAGAGTCATACAAATATTGCAGTCTTCTTGAAAACCTAAAGAATTGAATAATGCAAAGACTAAAGTAAAATGAAGCAAGCCTAAATTCCCATGTGTGCTCCTTTACATAAAACATTGCACTGAAATTGTCAAGGTAGAAACAAGCTGTATTAGTTTGCGATCTCCAGCAAAACAGAACCAATAGGAGATCTCTATCTGTCTATCCGTCTATCTATTAAGGAAGCTGAGAAATCTCACAACCTGTAGTTAGTAGGCTGGAGACTGAGGATAGGCAATGGTATAGTTTCAGTTCAAGTTCAAAGACTTGAAAGCTGTTTTAGTAAATTCCAGGATAATTCTGAGTCCAAAGACAGGAGAAGACTGATGGCAAGCTTGAAGACATGAAGAAAGTAAATTTTCCCTTACTCATCTGTTTTTGTTCTATACAGGCCTCCAATAGATTGGGCGAGGTCCTTACATTAGGGAAGGCAACCTGCTTTACTCAGTCTTCTGAATCAAATGTTAAACTCATCCAGAAACAGTCATATAGCCACACTCAGAATCACCTTTGACCAAGTATCAGGGCACAGTTGACAGATACAATTATCAAGTCCTAATAATACCTCCAGCAGTTAATTAAGCATTTTATCATTAATTCATCACTATCCATTTGCTTCCCTGGTGGCTCAGTGGTAAAGAATCTGCCTGCAGTGCAAGAGATGCAGGAGATGTGGGTTCCATCTTTGTGTCCAGAAGATCCCCTGGAGGAGGGCCTGGCAACCCACTCCATTATTTTTGCCTGGAGAATTTCATGGACAGAGGAGCCCAATAGGATCACACAGAGTCAGACACGACTGAAGCAACTTAGCATCTACACACACACGTCCATTTCACAGATTATAACTGTATTGATATCAATGTAATTCTACTCTGTCTCAATTCCCTTCCTTTATTGATGGGTAATTTATTCCCTTCCAACAGCAGATTTTACAGTCAGAAATTTAAGCAAAAAAGGGGAAATCTATCATGGGTTAGCTCCTTTCTCCCTTTGTATTCTCATTTTAAAGCTTAAGTGACCTCCAGATGGAGAATCCGTTTCAGTGCATTCAAATAGATTTCCACTGGGTTTGTGCTCTGTTTGTATGGTCCCTTGTATCTAAAAGAGGTGAATTAAGCCTAGGACTGCTATGAAAGTATCGTCTTGGATGTTCCAAAAAGAAGTGCCCTGGTCAAGGCTGTCAAACAGGCAAAGTTTATCTTGGAGGCACTGATCATTCTGTCATCTAAAATAGAGTCATGGAGACAGTATATACATTTTAAAGCCAAAAGACTTGGCTTCAGATGATAGCTTTTTCAATTTTTAGCTTGCTCAAGTAACTTAACCTCTCTGAACTGCTTTTTGTTCCCTTCTAAAAACTCTTGCAGGGTTATTGTGAAATTAAGTGTGTGAAATGCAAAGTTATTCCAACCTTATTCTCAAACAGAATCAAGCTGAATGTTCATGAAACATATATTTAAAGAGAACAGTGTTGAATTGACTAAGATGAGAAGATTTGAAATTTGTCTCCTCTACTCTTTCCTTTTTGCCTTCCCAGAATTAATCTCTCTAATCGTTCTCCCTCCTTAATTTTCCAATGTAAGATTTTTTGATACTGTTTTCTGGAATTCAGAGAATGACCTCACACCTCTATGATTATACACAGACTAAATAAGTTATGTGTAAAGGAGACAGCCCAGAAAGAAGCCCAGAAAAAAAATTTTGAATAAAACTCTGAAAATACAAATCTTAAAGTATTTCTATCTTCCAACTTACAAGAAAATATTTATTTTTATAATGTTAAGAGAGAGTCAAACCAGGAAGCTATTTAGGAATAATGCAATTCATAATATACAGCATTGTTATTATAACAGGATGTCAGAAAAGGGGAATTTCAGACTACACCCCAGCTTTCTGAATGAGAATCTTTGTTTTAATAAGATCCCCTAAGTGATTAACATTCACATCAGAGTGTGAGAAGCCCTGCAGTAGAAGATTTTATAAAATGTGAAGATGCTTATGTCAAAATGTGGAAATTTCTTTTCCTGAGAATACTTTGCCCTGAGATGTGGCATTGCTTACCCCTCTAGTCTCTAACATTATGAATTCAACAGAATATGTGGTGATTCTTTAGTAGGCTGATTTGTGTTATGACCACTTAAACACAGTTTTCCGAAGTAGTTACAGCTATAACATAGAAATAAAAGGGTCCTGGGGCAATGGCTCCTCCAAGACAAGATGACTTTCTTCAACCTGTTGACAATTTTCTCTTTCACATCCACCATATGTTAGAAAATAACATATTAACAATGTTCTAATTTATGCTACTATTTCTGACAATTTATCTCTTACTGAATACTTGTAACAAGTGAATTTAAGTTATGGGCTATTCTTATTTCATTGTTATAATTATAGCTGGGTAATATGATTCTTCAGGCAAAAAAGCAAAATGGTTGTCTGAGGAGGCCTTACAAATAGCTGAGGAAAGAAGAGAATTGAAAGGCAAAGGAGAAATGGAAAGATACACCCATCTGAATGCAGAGTTCCAAAGAATAGCAAGGAGAGGTAAGAAAGCCTTGTTAAGTGATCAGTGCAAAGAAATAGAGGAAAACAATAGAATGAGAAAGACTAGAGCTCTCTTCAAGAAAATTAGAGATACCAAGGGAACATTTCATGCAAAGATGAGCACAATAAAGGACAGAAATGCTATGGACCTAACAGAAGCAGAAGATATAAAGAAGTAGTGGCAAGAATACACAGAAGAATTATACAAAAAAGATCTTAATAACCTAGATAACCATGATGGTGTGATCATTCATCTAGAGCCAGACATCCTGGAGTGTGAAGTCAAGTGGACTAAAAGAAGCATCACTACAAACAAAGCCTGTGGAGGTGATGGAATTCCAGCTGAGCCACTTCAAATCCTAAAAGATGATGTTGTGAAAGTGCTGCATTCAATATGTCAGCAAATCTGGAAAACTCAGCAGTGGCCACAGGACTGAAACGGTGAGTTTTCATTCCAATCCTGAAGAAAGGCAGCATCAAAGAATGTTCAAACTACTGCACAATTGCACTCATTTCACACACTAGCAAAGTAATGCTCAAAATTCTCTAAGTGAGGCTTCAACAGTATGTGAACTGAGAACTTCCAGATATTCAAGCTGGATTAAGAGAAGACAGAGGAAGCAGAGATCAAATTGCCAACATCCATTGGATCATAGAAAAAGCAAGTGTGAAAGTGAAAGTCTCTCAGTTGTGTCCAACTCTTTGCCACCCCATAGACTATACAGACCGTGAATTCTCCAGGCCAGAATTTTGGAGCCCTTAGCCTCTCCCTTCTCCAGGGGATCTTCCAAAACCAGGGATTGAATCCAGGTCTCCAGCATTGCAGGTGGATTCTTTACCAGCTGAGCCACAAGGGAAGCCCCCAAAAAGCAAGAGAAGTCCAGAAAAATATTTACTTCTGCTTCACTGACTATGCCAAAGTCTTTGACTGTGTGGATCGCAACAAACTGAAAAATTCTTAAAGAGATGGGAACACCAGACTACCTGACCTGCCTCCTGAGAAATCGGTATGCAGGTCAAGGAGCAACAGTTAGAATTGAACATGGAACAATGGACTGGTTCCAAATTGGGAAAGGAGTATGTCAAGACTGTACATTGTCACCCTGCTTATTTAACTTCTATGCAGAGTACATCATGAGAAATGCTGGCCTGGATGAAGTACAAGCTGCAATCAAGATTGTTGGGAGATATTAATAACCTCAGATATACAGATGACACCACCTTTATGGCAGAAAGTGAAGAGGAACCGAAGAGCTTCTTGATGAAAGTGAAAGAGGAGGGTGAAAAAGCTGGCTTAAAGCTCAACATTCAAAAAATGAAGATCATGGCATCTTGTCCCATCACTTCATGGAAAATAGATGGGGAACAATGGAAACAGTGACAGACTTTATTTTCTTGGGCTCCAAAATCACTGCAGGTGGTGACTGCAACTTTGAATTTACAAGACTTTTGCTCCTTGGAAGAAAAGCTATGACCAATTAAACAGTGTATTAAAAAGCAGAGAAATTACTTTGCTGACAGAGGTCTGTCTAGTCAAAGCTATGGTTTTTCCAGTAGTCATGTATGGATGTGAGAGTTGGAGCATAAAGAAAGCTGCTGCTGATGCTGCTGCTGCTAAGTCGCTTCAGTCGTGTCCGGCTCTGTGCGACCCCATAGACAGCAGCCCACCAGGCTCCTCTGTTGAAGCTCCAATACTTTGGCCAACTGATGTGAAGAGCTGACTCATTAGAAAATACACTTTAGCTGGGAAAGATTGAAGACAGGAGAAGAAGGGGACAACAGAGGACAAGATGGTTGAATGGCAATCACCGACTCAGTGGATACAAGTTTGAGCAAGTTCCAGGAGATGGAGAAAGATAGGGAAGCCTAGTGCGCTGCAGTCCATGGGTTTGCAAAGAGTCAGACACACTTGAGCTACTGAACAACAACAACAATGATTCTTCATTAAAATAATACCATAAACAAGTAAGCAGTTTTGGGAAATATTTGAGAATTAGTCATATATTTGTATATCTAAAAAGATATCATGTAAATTCTATCAACTGTACATACAAACATACAATAAAAAATAACTTTATGTTCTGCTCTTAATAGAAATGCTCACTAAATTAAACTTGATGGTCAGTACAAAGTTATTATTTATATATATATATATATATACATATGTATATATATATATATATACATATATATATATTTAGCCTCATTCTTGACTCTGCTTCTAGAATTAATTTTCATTGAAAGAAATTATCTGGGTGGTGAGCATAGGTTAAATCGAGCACTCTAGATGAATACTAATTACTGTTTAGAAGCAGTGGTCAGGATGTGGTGTCAATAGTTTTTCTCTAGCTATCATTGTAAAATAATTGAAGAATGACAAAAAGCAAATTAAAATATTTGGAGTAGTACATGGTATTAGAAATAAATAAGGATGCCTAAAATTATTTAAATAATACATTATATAACTTCAGATATTCTTACTAGTTTGAGTTCTTTTGTGATTTTCTATAAGATTATAGCTATCTATTAATTTTCATTTTTTAAAATTATATCTGTTTAAACTTAACTAGCAAAGCTAGGATGTTAGAGGATAAGTTATAATATAACCTGTGCATATTTTTTCATGTGAATGTTTTTTAATTGATAGATTCTTTGGAAAATTACCAAAGTATGAGCATTTTTTTTCCTTCCCACTGGGAAAATGCTCATATTAAAACACATTCTATTTTATCTCATACATACATCACAAATGAAATTTAACAAGAGAAGGTGAAAGGTCACTTTGAGATGTTTATGACACGTCAATTAGAGTATTAATCTGTAAAGGAAGCTTTCCATTTTAGAAATCTGAAGAAACTTCTGAGCAATGCTTGAATATTATAGATCTTATTTTAGCTCATTATATCTAAGAGACTCTGGGACTCTGGGTTATCAGAATTACTTATATTAGTGAATAGTTCAGTGGTAAAATAAGCAAAAATGCAATATTTAAAGTGAATTTTTTCTTTCAAAAAATAACTTTAATTGTATAATAAAAGTTTACAGAAGAATAAAGTTACCAGTTTCAAATTGAAATTAAAAGTGAATCTGGTAATTGTTACCATGTTATTATATATCCTTTTTTATCTATTCATTTACATATCTATAAGGAGAAATACATATAAAGAGTTATAGCTTTTAAATAATTTACACAAATGCTATAAAATGTCTGCATTGTTTTATATTTTATCATTGTTATATAATTAATTCCTGCCTGCACACACACACACATACACACACACACACACAAACACAGACACAAGCAATCCTAAACAGTTTGGAAAATTTTGGAATATGAGTTATTTTAAAACTCACTAACATGATAAGTCTGAATCATTCCTAAGTGTGTATTTATATTACATATATTTAGACAAAATAAAATATTTTGGTTCAAAGGAATAAGGAATCATATAGTTAATAATTTAATACAAATTCAATTAAATATTTTGTTTTTAATATGTTATTTTCCATTTTATGCTGTCAGATAACGGTGTGTTAATTTGCCCAAGGACAATTAAATATAAAGTAGTATTCTTGATTTTTATTTTCCTTCACCATGTAATACTATCCAACATAATTATGTTGCTGTCTATTCTGTATACATATATCTTCCTTCCCCTTAGGACTTATGCCATAATTTATAGGATTTACTTTTATTTTATTTTACTATTATGGTACCCAGCAGGGATTCTTTGGCATATTTTAATAGACTAATAAAAGCATTCTTCATCAACCTACCATCTGCTAGCTTGTCAATTTCATGCTACCTATGCACAGTGAAGTACTACAGGGCTTATAAAATCTTCTCAACAGCAGAGTCAATTTTGGCCCACAATAATCGTGATTCTTTTCTTCCTTTTTCTAATCATTGTCTACAGAAGTGATAGTATTCCCTCCTAGAGACCTGAAAGAAACACACTCAAGCATGAGTGTTGACAGACCACAACCACAAAAACTTCCCCCTTCTTTAATGTGCTCTAGAAGAACTGTTTAAATTTCTTGGAAGGTTTTTAAATAGATCTTTAATATAGACTAATTCTGTATGGTATTTTAAGTTTCATAAGCAAATTTGGTTGCTCCTCTAATAATCTGAAAAATCTACATTATAGAAATTCTCTAGCATGATTAACATTTCTGTTAACAAATGTTTTATTTGACTGCCTGACATTTCGCTTTAAATATCTGTGAATATCAACAAATAAGTTTAACATAGTTTATCAGTTCTTTCTCTGTATAAATAGGACTTATAAAATAATCATTAGTAAATTACAAAAATAAACAAAATTATTGAAAAAAATTGTATATTGGAGAATTTGGGTTATTTATTTAATATTCTTTATTTTTCTTCATATTTTCTTTTTATGTCTTGTTCCAAGATATATCTAGTTTTTTTTCTTTTAAAATAACTACATTTTCTAAGTAAAATATTATTTTTGAGAAAAATGATGTTAGTTCTTACATCAAGGCAAAATTACAAATATTATTCAAATTAGACAGAAAAAAGGAAGGCAGACATGCAAAAATACATGTAAAAAGATGCTATTTTCATACACAAAATTTTATTTACACACTAATATTTTAGCCTATTGATGAAATTCATAAATATGCTATTTAGGATATTTCTTATAGTAACTTTAACTTTAAATTTAAAAGCAGATATACTAGGTTGGTTAATAAATTCATTTGTGTTTTCCATAACATCTAATGGAAAAATCCAAACAAACTTTTTGGCCAAGCAATACAAAGTAGTTTCTCCTCATTATTCAAAAATTAAATAAAAATCCTATTAAAATCTTAAATTATATTATGTATCTGTTTTTTAATACATCTTTGGCACTATTTTGACAGACTACATTTAGATCATATCTCTGTTTTTACAGAAATAAATTCTTAATCAAAATATTTATAAATTTTATTAAGAATTGTGATATATCTATTATATGTGTGATGAAAAATAAGTAATGCTTAAAACTTGAAATAATACTTATTTATCAAAAAAAGTCTATAATTCCATCACAAAGCAATAAATAGCTATACTTTAAAATGTAAAATGCTTCTACATATATATGTGATTCAAAAAGGGAATAATGGTTATGAAATAGTTTGGTGATACACTTGAAAATAAAATGTTATTTTTTTAACTAATTTTTTGATTAATTACTATCAAACATTTTCTCTTAATTTTTCATGTAAAAGATAAGTGGATAACATCTAACTGACCTTTTACTACAACAGACTTTATTCTTTGTAAAGATAGTCTCTTTGAATAATTCCCATTTGAAACAAATACCTATCTCAAATAATCTACAGTTAACCTCCTTTTATTTCTACATTGAGATGATATCTTCTGTATATCTTAAAACTTTTTCCAAATAAGTCACAAACCTGTGCTAGGAAGTCACTGATTGTGTGAGCATGTATTCCAAGAAAGTGGTATGGTGTTGTGAGGCAATGTTATTGTCCCATTTATCTTCATTGCAAATAGCGGCCAAATAGCAGATCACCTAGAATATTAGGAGGCACACCAAGGAGATCAACTTTCAAAATGCCAACCAATGCCACAGGAAAAGAGGGTAAAACATACGAACCCTGTTCATCTGGAGGCCATCTTTAATATTAAATTGAAGGACTTTGATTTAGAGGTGGGTAAGGAGCTGATTATGCAGGTGAAGGTCAAGGAGTTTACTTCTCTTTTCCTATACACCTGCTGAGAGGTAGTGGGATATTATAGTTATTATAATAGGTATTTTAGAATCATGAGTTTAGGATTAAAACCTAAATTTGGCTTTAAATCATAATTCTCTATTAACTGTGTGATATTACTAATTTTCATTTTTCTTATGAAAATAGCACACTTTTTTGTGTGTTGCAAATCAGATGGTATATGTGAAACCATCTAATAGAAAATGCATTGAGTTCACTACTTATGCTACATTTTCCTAAATTGATTCTTTGTAGATCACAGCAAACATATATTGGAATTTGTATCACAAATGTTTCACCAGAAGTTTGATATTTTTCTACATAATCATTTTACTCTGTAATATATATGATTGAGTTAATATTTAAATGAAGTTCTAACTTCTGTCCTTGGAGTAAGACAGTTTCTTCTGGAATATGTATACATCCCTAGTGATTACATAAAACGTCTCATTTAATTTACTCAATGTAAGCTAAGTGCTGTTTTTTCTTTTTTTTTTTTCTATTTCTGGATTTTCTTATGAGGAAGCTGACAGTAGAGATGAAACAATGTGCCCAAGTTCACACAGACAATAAGCGATGGAGACCAGATCTGAAGAGAAGTGGAACACAATTTTCTGACTTCATATGTAAGTATACAATGTGTGATACTGAAAACACATCCTTATCGTTATTGCGGAATTAAAAAATATCATGAGGATTTTCTGTCTCAGCCTCCCAGGAAAATTTACTTCCTTTTGCCCCGTCATACTAGTCGTTCAAATTTTGTTTCCACCTGCCAATTACAGTCACTCATTCTAGTATTGTTCCTAGTTCAGTGATGGTCATACTAGCCTTTCAGCCAGAGAAAACTATGTCAGCTACTGATGTCCTCCTAGGCAAGAATAGATGGAATTCCATCTATTATGAATTCTTCATTTTTACTGGAGACTTTGGTGTCGATCCCGCCTTGTCCACCTGCTCCTGCTATTGCTATCTAGTTAATTCTTTTTTAGTTTTAATTATGAATATTCTACATGCTTTTGTCCTATGTGTACAACACA
The DNA here is from genome assembly GCF_054371585.1 of Giraffa tippelskirchi. NCBI lineage: Eukaryota > Metazoa > Chordata > Mammalia > Artiodactyla > Giraffidae > Giraffa > Giraffa tippelskirchi. The sequence continues at coordinate 126,240,141 of NC_137286.1, forward strand.
CAAGTTAAACTGATCTGATGAATATAAAATAAAAATGAAAATCTACGGCTCACCACCTCCCCTTCCATTTCTCAGAAATAACTGCTGCTGTGTCTGTTGTTTATAGTGATTACAGCCACTCTGTCCATGGGTAATGCATTTCTCTCCTTGCTGATAATTAAAAAAATTGAATATAAAGCGTATGAAACACCCTGCAGACAACTCTCATATATTTCATATCGCCATTTTCAGTGACACCTCTATCCTCTAGTGTCAGAATCCCACAAAAGTCATCAAACTGCAAAAGAACAGAACTCTCCTGTTTCATGTCTCACTCCCTCTCTCTCTCCATCTTGCAGCGTGCTGAGGATAGAAGGGATTAGCCTGATACATGGAGTTCTGAGGAACAGTGTTCGAGAAAGAAGGAAAGAGATCAATGCCAATAGCTTAACAATTGGTTTCAAAATGTACCAGACCAAAGGAACAAGGTAGACAAAATATTAGAGGAAAAATTAAGATGAATGGCCAGACAAATGATCAGAATTCAAGCTCTCTTTTAGAATTATAAACTAATAATTTTTTCTTTATTTAAGTATGTGTCCATAAATTAAAAAAAAGATAAATGGAGTACTGTCTAATGCCCCTTGTTGAGTTTGTTGATGTAGAATTGCCATAAAAAAAAAAAAAAAGGATGACAGTGGAGTCAGGAAGATAAAGGAGGAAAAAGATAGCTGAGCAATACAGCTAGGTGCAAACCAGAGACCAGCCTAGTTTCCCACTGAATTGAGTTTGATATGGTAGTGTTCTTTATTTTTCCTCTCAATAGAGTAGACTATGGAAGGTATCAAGGCAGATAGATACACAAGACCAACTGATACAGAGGCAGATTTCCACGCTTCATGAGGTACTAAGATATCTTGTCTGCTGACGACTTGTGACTTCTATTCTCCTTTCTATAACAGACTTACTCCACTGTTTTGTTGTTTGCCCCTCTGACTCTCCCACAGGTAAGATTGGAAGAGCAAAAGGAGATACATTAAGTAGGTCTACTACCTTGATGAGCTTGCTTGCTTGCTTAGTCGCTCAGTCGTGTCCGACTCTGTGAGATGCTTTGGACTGTAGCCCACCAGGCTCCTCTGTCCATGGGATTTTTTTCAGGCAAGAATACTGGAGTGGGTTGCCATTTCCTCCTCCAGGAGATCTCTGCAACCCAGGGCTCCAACCTGCCTCTCCTGTGTCTCCTGCACTGCAGGGAGATTCTTTACCTGCTGATCCATCGGGGAAGCCCATCTTTATGAGAGACCCTGGTTTCTGGTTATTTCCTTGTGCTTTAATCATACACCTAGTGTTGTTATCTAACATTCTTTTCTTGTGTCTTTAAATTGTTTTCCTACTGGTTGCTGAAATACCAGAATTGCTCTTTGACCAGTTTAACATGTTTATAATTATTTGCTATTATTCTACTTCTGTCTTAACCCCAACTTCTCATTTCTTCCATGGTCCAAATTGTTGAATTTCTTGGATTTCTGTCAAGCAGGGCTCTCATTTATTCTGATGACATATCTTACTGTCAAAAGAATGCTAAATCACATAATCCAAGGATGGACAAATGGCATAACAAAAGGAGAAACATAATCATCTGTGAGATGAAAATAATTTAATTACTGTTCCAAATTGGTGAAAATGATTTTAAATAATTTACACTTTAAAATTTCTCATATTATGGAGATATTTTGAATTAATATATAATTTTAGTAATTTTCCAGTAACTAGGGAGTTTATTAACTGCTTGGTCACATGATAAACTGTAATGCAGAGTCATTCAGTAATTGAAGAAAGTTATTACAGAGCATGACATACATGAATCACTTTCTTACAATGAGACTTGGAATGTAGCCTATAGTTGAAGGCACACTCAGACTTATTTTTAAAATCATAAATTGAAATCACATTAATAAATGGCTTCTTAAACCATTTAGCAGTGACCTGATCAGAATAAATAGGTCGTTTTCTGGGAAATAATATTATATTGTTCACTGAACGCATTCTAAACTTCATTGGATTAAATGAAATAATACCAACATTTCACTCCTTAATATATCTGTAATTAAAATTATATATTCCAAACATACCACATAATAAATATTTTATTTTGAATCCACCAGTATGGGCCAAGGCCTACTCTAGGTACTAGCTTAGATACAATGAAGGATAAAATATTGCCTTGTCCTCCAGGAAAGGGACTTAGTCTTGCAGGAGATAAACCCACATAAGTGACCACAATATAACAGGTCATGATAAATAGTGCAATAGACTCCATTATAAGAAATGATGAGATTTTTTTCACTAAAACACATAGCAAGCAAGGAAGGAAAATTTATTTCAATCTGACATGAGATCCAAATTAAACCCAGGAACAAAAGAAACTATAGAATTAGAGTCTAGAAATGCAAGTCAGGGAATATCTAAAGAACATGCAATAGTTAACATTTTTCTGAATGTAAGTAACAGAGTTAGTTGGGCTACTCTCAGTTTAAAAAAGAATTTGTTGTAACATACAGGGGCATCTCACAGAGCTCAACAACAGGGATCATACTAGATCTCAGAAAGAGTTGGAGTCAGGGATTCATAAGTCAACAGATTTCTCGTCTCCTTCCTGGTTTCTGCTTGCATTTGTGAGAATGCTCAATTCCATTCTCTTTTCAAAACCTAAAGTTTTCTTTTCTGTTTCACCTGGTCTAACCTGGTCTATCTGTCAATATATATATATATATATATATATATATATATATATGTATATGTATATATATATAGACAGTTTCTTATTTTTGTATGTAGGGTTTTAGCTACCATGAGAGATACTGGACTTATTGTCTAGCTCTATTTTCCAACATTTCCAGGAAAACACTAATTTGCACAAGTTGGCTATCTTGGGTCCTGTGAACTAGAGCAATGTTTTAGGTATTACTCCAATATACTAATAGAAATGGCTGAAATCAAGTAGGCAAAAAGAAGAAGGGCACTTGCTAGAGCTGAAACACTTAAGGCATTCCTGTAGGTGTCCATGAGAAAATAGATAAGTCTAGTTAATACACCTGAAAATGCTTTAGCTCTGAGGTTTTAATCCAATCATTATTCAGGAGTCAGTTATTATTGTACAGATTCATAGCCTATGAAAATTAATATTCATGATTTTTTGCTAGTTATTGGGACTAAGCCTAATGTTCAGTGATAGACTTGGCCAAAAAAAATGAACATAACAGGATCCAAACTGCTGTATAATTTTCAAAGCCACATTCAACCACTGGAGTAGGAAATAGGGAACCAGGCAAAGTATGACTCCCAAGTTTTTGGCTTGAATGACTGAAGAAATGGTGGTACTAACTTCAGAACAAGGAACACTGGCAGATTAATAAGCATCAGTTCATTTCAGTTCAGTCACTCAGTCGTGTCCGACTCTTTGCGACTCCATGAGTCGCAGCACACCAGGCCTCCCTCTCCATCACCAACTCCTGGACTTTAACCAAAACCATGTCCATCGAGTCGGTGATGCCATCCAGCCATCTCATCCTCTGTCATTCCCTTCTTCTCCTGCCCCCAATCCTTTCCAGCATTAGGGTGTTTTCCAATGAGTCAACTCTTCGCATGAGGTGACAAAGTATTGGAGTTTCAGCTTCAAAATCAGTCCTTCCAATGAACATCCAGGACTGATCTCCTTTAGGATGGACTGGTTGGATCTCCTTGCAGTTCAAGTAACTCTCAAGAGTCTTCTCCAACACCTCAGTTCAAAAGCATCAATTCTTCAGCGCTCAGCTTTCTTCACCGTCCAACTCTCACATCTACACATGACTACTGGAAAAACCATAGCCTTGACTAGACGGATCTTTGTTGGCAGAGTAATGTCTCTGCTTTTCAATATGCGATCTAGGTTGGTCATAACCTTCCTTGCAAGGAAAGCATCTTTTAATTTCATGGCTGCAATCACCATCAACAGGGATTTTGGAGCCCAAAAAAATAAAGTCTCACACTGTTTCCACTGTTTCCCCATCTATTTCCCATGAAGTGATGGCACCAGATGCCATAATCTTAGTTTTCTGAACATTGAGCTTTAAGCCAACTTTTTCACTCTCCTCTTTCACTTTCATCAAGAGGCTCTTTAGTTCTTCTTCACTTTCTGCCATAAGGGTGGTGTCATCTGCATATCTCAGGTTATTGATATTTCTCCTGGCAATCTTGATTCCAGCTTGTGTTTCTTCCAGCACAGCGTTTCTCATGATGTACACTGCATATACGTTAAATAAGCAGGGTGACAATATACAGCCTTGACATACTCCTTTTTCCTATTTGAAACCAGTCTGTTGTTCCATGTGCAGTTCTAACTGTTGCTTCCTGACCTGCATACAGGTTTCTCAAGAGACAGGTCAGATGGCCTGGTATTCCCATCACTTTCAGAATTTTCCACAGTTTATTGTGATCCACACAGTCAAAGGCTTTGGCATAGTCAATAAAGCAGAAATAGATGTTTTTCTGGAACTCTCTTGCTTTTTCGAAGATCCATTGGATGTTGGCAATTTCATCTCTGGTTCCTCTGCCTTTTCTAAAACCAGCTTGAACATCTGGAAGTTCATGGTTCACGTATTGTTGAAGCATGGCTTGGAGAATTGTGAGCATTACTCTACTAGCATGTGAGATGAGTGCAATTGTGTGGTAGTTTGAGCATTCTTTGGCATTGCCTTTCTTTGGGATTGGAATGAAAACTGACCTTTTCCAGTCCTGTGGCCACTGCTGAGTTTTCCAGATTTGTTGGCATATTGAGTGCAGCACTTTCACAGCATCATCTTTGAGGATTTGAAATAGCTCAACTGGAATTCCATCACCTCCACTAGCTTTGTTTGTAGTGATGCTTCCTAAGATCCACTTGACTTCACTTTCCAGGATGTCTGGCTCTAGGTGAGTGATCACACCATCGTGATTATCTGGGTCGTGAAGATCTTTTTTGTACAGTTCTTCTGTGTATTCTTGCCCCCTCTTCTTAATATCTTCTGCTACTGTTAGGACCATACCATTTCTGTCCTTTATTGAGCCCATCTTGGCATGAAATGTTCCCTTGGTATCTCTAATTTTCTTGAAGAGATCTCTAGTCTTTCCCAATCTGTTGTTTTCCTCTATTTCTTTGCATTGATCGCTGAGGAAGGCTTTCTTATCTCTCCTTGCTATCCTTTGGAACTCTGCATTCAGATGGGAATATCTTTCCTTTTCTCCTTTGCTTTTAGTTTCTCTTCTCTCCCCAGCTATTTGTAATGCCTCCTCAAACAGCCATTTTGTTTTTTTGCATTTCTTTTCCATGCAGATGGTCTTGATCCCTGTCTCCTGTACAATGTCACGAACCTATGTCCATAGTTCATCAGGCACTCTGTCTATCAGATCTAGTCCCCTAAATCTATTTGTCACTTCCACTGTATAATCAGAAGGGTTTGATTTAGGTCATACCTGAATGGTCTAGTGGTTTTTCCTACTTTCTTCAATTTAAGTCTGAATTTGGCAATAAGCAGTTCATGATCTGAGCTACAATCTGCTCCTGGTCTTGTTTTTGCTGACTATATAGAGCTTCTCCATCTTTGGCTGCAAAGAATATAATCAATCTGATTTCAGTGTTGACCATCTGGTGATGTCCATGTGTAGAGTCTTCTGTTGTGTTGTTGGAAGAGGGTGTTTGCTATGACCAGTGCGTTCTCTTGGCAAAACTCTATTAGCCTTTGCCCTGCTTCATTCTGTACTCCAAGGCCAAATCTGCCTGTTACGCCAGGTGTTTCCTGACTTCCTACTTTTGCATTCCAGTCCCCTATAATGAAAAGGACATCTTTTTTGTGTGTTAGTTCTAGAAGGCCTTGTAGGTCTTCATAGAACCGTACAATTTCTGCTTCTTCAGCATTACTGGTTGGGGCATAGACTTGGATTACCATGATATTGAATGGTTTGCCTTGGAAACGAACAGAGATCATTCTGTCGTTTTTAAGACTGCATCCAAGTACTGCATTTCAGACTCTTTTGTTGACCATGATGGCTACTCCATTTCTTCTGAGGGATTCCTGCCCACAGTAGTAGATATAATGGTCATCTGAGTTAAATTCACCCATTCCAGTCCATTTTAGTTTGCTGATTCCTAGAATGTCGACATTCACTCTTGCCATCTCCTGTTTGACCACTTCCAATTTGCCTTGATTCATGGACCTAACATTCCAGGTTCCCATGCAATATTGCTCTTTACAGCATCGGACTTTGCTTCTATCACCAGTCACATCCACAGCTGGGTATTGTTTTTGCTTTGGCTCCATCCCATCATTCTTTCTGGAGTTATTTCTCCACTGATCTCCAGTAGCATATTGGACACCTACCGACCTGGGGAGTTCATCTTTCAGTGTCCTATCTTTTTGCCTTTTCATACTGTTCATGGGGTCCTCAAGGCAAGAATACTGAAGTGGTTTGCCATGTCCTTCTCCAGTGGACCACATTCTGTCAGACCTCTTCACCATGACCCATCCATCTTGGGAGGGCCCACACGGCATGGCTTAGTTTCAGAGATAGACAAGGCTGTGTTCCGTGTGATCAAACTGGCTAGTTTTCTGTGATTATAGTTTCAGTGTGTCTGCCCTCTGATGACCTCTCGCAACACCTACCATCTTACTTGGGTTTCTCTTACCTTGGACGTGGGGTAAGCATAGGTGGAGGAAATAATTTGTTCCACTGAGGTCATGTTCAATTTTAAATGACAAATAGAGATAAAATAAGCATTTAGAAGAGTTTTAAAGTCTGGAGGGCAAGAGGGCTGTTTCGACTTTAAGGAGAGCTGAAATAATTCTCCCATTTAACAGGAAGGACATAATTACAGACAGAGGCTGTCTCTGAGATTTAGATTTAAAAATTTGAGAGAGTTCCTCCCCAAATACTTTTATTTTCTCAAGCAATCTGTGATGAAGCCTTTAGGCAAGAGGGAGGAGGTATAGCCACTGGATATTGAGGATAGAGCTAAAGGTATAAAGCAATCTCAGGAGTGGGAAATAATTATACTAGAGAAATATAAGATTTCTCTGCAGCATCAAGTTCCTATTTGAGGTCTACAGTCATGAATTTTAAGCTAAACCAATAAGGAATAAAATCAAACTTTGCCTTGGGTTTGAATTTTCTCTGTTAGAGACTAGTTTTTTTATTTTTTTTAATAAAGTCCTAGGAAAGAGGCAAAATAGCCTCTGTTCAAATGAGAACCTACACAAGTCTGATGAGCTAATTTACAGATTAACTGAACAAATTCCCATACCAAATATTTTATACTCAAAAAAAACCATACAATTTCTAATGAAAGATGAAGTTTCTGTTTCATGGTCACCACAACCTCATGGTTAAACATTATACTCTGAAGCTATTAAGCATGAATTCTATGGTTAAAATTGTGCTTTGAAAGCTTGAATTGTAGACTAATTTCTTTGATTTAAATATGGAAATATAAGTTACAGCTCTATTTGATGAGGAGCCTGGAGAGGAATATAATCTTGTTAGTACAATTATCCTGGTGCTGTTATAAAATTGTTCTTCTCAACAATGTAAAGTAGAGAAGGTTAGGAAATGTTTACAATTTCAATAACAGTATAAGTGATCATCAGAATGACCTAAAGTCTTTTTTAAGCTTAATGCATGCTCTATTTCCTGGATTGCTAGGGTCAATTTTGTTAAGATGGAAACTACGTTTCTCAAATTTTCTCCACCTCTATGATTCTAAGTTAGAAATGATCATAAAAAGACTTTGCATGAGATTTGGAAGGCAAAACTGAAGCTGTATCCATTTTTTCTACCAAAGTCATTGTACTCAGATATGGTGACTGGCACAAAGGTGGACCTCAGCCATCCTCTGTTCTGCATTCAAACTATCTTCCCAAATTCTGGTCCTATTGACCAATAAGACCTAAGCCACCCCAAATGCTTGGCTGCGTAGCTGCACAGGTGTTCGCTGCACAGAGTCCCTCTTCTTGAGCTTACCCCTTCTTAGGAAGATGGACATGTATTATTTTTTCCATTATCTCCTCAAATGTCCATGTTACCACTTGTCAGTTCTTCAGGCAAAAATCTTTAGTGGCTCTAACTCAGCCTTTTTGATTGCCCCTTCCACTTAACATACAACCACTTCCACTTACTTCCCAGCACCTCCACTTTTGTATAAAGTTAAATTCTTTTACCAAACTCTTAATACTGAAGTAGTCATCATGATGATGGTTTTCTCATTAAACCAGACAATTGCATTATTTCTGATTACAGTGTTTGTCTTTACTACTCAAGGTTAAATTTCTGTGTTATAGATGTTAAATATTGACATATGTCTCAAATTGTATGCAACGAAGCTACCTTTAAGAGTTGAGATTGATATTGTACCCAAAAGAACAAAGTGCTTGGTTTGTATGCAGCAGCTCTTTGGTTGAGGCTGATATTTGATTTTCAGAAAAAGATACATTAAAACAATTTTCGTCTAAGACTTAATTCAAATCAGGCACATGAAGAATTTATGGCCATCTGTATGGAGAATGCATTTATTTACCTGTATTTCAGATTGTAATATCATTTTGAATGTTCTATGAGGGGCAAGAACTAGTTTTATGGGTTTAATATCTTTTAAAATGATAAGTCAGGTACAAATTGGTAACCCTTGGATGGCTGCTTCATATTTTCTTCCTAAACTCATTTTAAACTGTTTCAAGTTTCAAAAATGAACTGACTCAGGATGGCCACAGCTAACTATTTTAATTATTGTGTCTTGTCTTTGGGATTCTGGTCATATCCTTGACCCTAGTGCTACCACTTGACATATTTCTGTATTTTTCATTGTGCATATTTTAAACAATGGTTGTAAGATAACTGGAAGCCCCACTGATATCAAGCAGTAGACAAATGATGGTATCAGTGAACAGATAAAGATAATTGAAGTTAAATAGTCAGTGTTTTTCACTTTTTTTTTTTTTTTTCCTTCTGGAGTCTGATAGCAATGTCCGTTTTTTAAAAAAAGAGCTTTTCATCCAGCAGGCCAAAAATAAACAATGGAAAATGGTAAAAATAAATACATAAATAAAGAAAGGACGGAAGATATGCGAATAAAATGAGCTCTTAGAGGAAAATCTAGTATTACGTGAAAGAAAAATAGAATCAACTATCTATCTAAGTAAGGTAGTTCTAAGGAATAAGTTTTCTTTAATTGTTACTGGGATGAGAAAGGATCTTGGCTCTAAAAACTGAAGTAGAGAATTTTCAGAAAGTTAATGGGATTGTCCTGCCCAGGTGTAGCCAAGGTATACAAAATAGATGCTTCCTAAAATCTACAGACATGAGTAAAATAATCTGCATAATTGGGTAATCATAACTTGATAAAAAGGGAGTAATTTCAGATGGTTAAAATTTGGAGATATTTGAAAGGTATGGCTAAAAAATATTTTTAAATCTTTTAAGTAACAACACACTTTAAATTAACAGAGGTATTTAGTAGTGGAAAACAGCAGTGGTTTTCATTATATGGTGAAAGCCTGTGAATAGGAAGAAGTCACTGAGAGACTGCAAAAAACAGAGAAGTCAATTTGAAAGAACAAGTATGGGCTGTCTATGGGGTCGCACAGAGTCGGACACGACTGAAGCGACTTAGCAGTAGCAGTAGCAGTAGCATGGCCAATATAAATGGAATCAATTTATAGAAGAATTTGAAGGGGAACAGTGGGGCCTGGGACTCATGTCATCCTGGTTCACATTGAGGCAATCCAGGTGGCATTGTTAGCCTCAACTTGTCCCAGGCATCAGAAAGGGACTTGGAAATTTTTGAGGAAAGTGTTCCAAAATTTGGGTCCACTGAGGGATAAAACCTGGGCAGGAACCCATTTGCCAGGGTCTGAGGGAAGTTCTACTTATGGGGACCTCCTCTGATATCCATTTACTTGTACAAATTCCCTTAATAAAATCTCTTACAAGATTTTTTAGTAGCACTCTTTTCAGTCACAACTTTGCATTTATTGCTTTTTTTTTCCTTTTTGGCCACACCATTGCAGAGCTTGTGGGATCCTAGTCAATCCTCTTTTCCAACTAAGGATGGAACCTGGGCACTCAGCAGTGAAAGGGTGCAGTCCTAACCTCTGGACTCGCAGGGAATTCCCTGTTGCTGTCATTATTGAATTAAAATTTTTCTGTGCCGATAGCCTATAAGTTTCATGATGGGACGGATGATACAATTTTTGTCTTATTTCTTTGTCATCTAGTTCAGACTAACTCATTTTGAAATAACAAATCCAAATATCATTAGCTTACAAGAACCAAAAATGTATTTCTCATTTATGTTAATATGTTTTATTGGTCAAGTATGGCTGCATTCCAGGTCTTCGTCATTTCTAAATCCAAGCTAAAGAAACTGCCTCAGCCTATAAATATTCAGACTCCCAACAAAAAGGAAAATAGAGATAGCAGAATCTTGTGATGGCTCTTAAAGCTCTTGTCCAGAAGTAGCACATGTCATCCACACTCACATTTCATTGGTAAAAGCAAATAGCACAACCAGTCTGAGTTCAAGGGAAGTGTAATCCTCCCACAAAAACAAGGATGATACAAAGGCAGATCTTTTTGTTGATAACATCTAAAAGAACCTGTCCTCTCAGTCAAATAGTTTTCCTCCTATAAGCACACAGAGAAATACTCATCCTACCTCTAGGCAGACCACTCAAAAGGCCCATTCATTCATGGCAAAGAGTCCAAGTTCAGGATCTTGTGATGGTCCTTATATCTGATTTGAATGTGATTCCTCTTGATTAAGATTTATTTATATTCTTACTTATATTTATATCTCAACATGTTTGGTTTGTAGTAGTTGCACAATAAATGCTAAGTGACTAAACAATCCACCAAACAAGGCAGAGAACAAAGTGTTATATAATATAAGCATTATAGAAACTCAAATGATGGGATCAGTTAGGATTGTTATTTCAGGGCAGCCTGGAAAAGCAGGGTATGAGATGGAAAGAAGGTGGCATTTCCAGAAAATGGAAAAGATGAGGAAAGCCATCAAAGAACATAATCTGTATGACCCAAGCTTGATGAGAAATCTGAAGGAAAATGATGTCTTTCTATAAAAACAACTATGATTTATAATGGCTGATATGTTAAATTACACATATGAAAATCTATTTCTAAACATTTCTAAAAAGTAAATTTAAATATTCTTTATCTAGTGCATATGACTTTTTTTGTATAAAATAACTTAGCTAAATCTAAGGTTTCTCATATTTCCTTCAGAATCTTTGTTTTCATATCAAACACACTGAAGAATCTTCTCATTAAAAATGACACTGACAACAGTAAACTCACAAACAAAATGTTCTGGCTTCAACCTCCTCACTGTGATTTATGATCATGTACTTAAAGTGTCTACCCAAAGCATTAAAATGATTAAGGGTTCCAAGATTACAAAATAACGCCACCGAGAAGTTAAAGAAATGATGGGAGAATTGTAAGAAGGAAATAACGGAATTTTATTTTGTGATGGCACTGACCTTCTCTAAATTTCTGCTCAATTCTTTCTTATCATTTCTGATATGTTTGTCTACATACCTAAATTAAACACCTATCTGTTAACTAAATTCATTCCCATATGAGGAGAAAAAAAAACTGTTGAGTTCACCATATGTGAATTTGTTCATAAGCTTTTAAACTTTAAATCTTGATGCCTCTCCAGTGAACAGTAATTAAGCAGACATGATGAAACAACTTCAGTAAGTACTTAAATGACATATCTTGGGTGTATTCCCTCTATCTCATTCAACATTCAACAAATGCATATTAGGTATTGGCTACGAGTAATTCCCTGAGCTGGCTGCTGAGATTCTTTATTGAGGAATATGAAAACGGAATAAACTTCATTCATGCAGTGCTCCACTTCTGCCATGTAGTAGACATAAACCTTGTGCCAGTTGTTTAACCTTTTCTGTGCCTCAGTTTCTTTATTTGTAATACCAGGATATTAACAAACCTGTCTCTCAAAGTTATTATTAAGAAAAATTAATAAATGAATGTTTGCCTGGAATAGCATCCACATGTTAGTTTTTAATAATTTTATCATAAAAATTAAAATAACATTGTGATAAACAGATATAATATTGCTAGATAGCAATCCCTGTAGACTCTGAAGGAGGGCTTAACTCTCATTTAGTACAAGGTTGCCTGGGAAACATAGTTCTTACACTGACTATTGAGGTCAGAATAAGAATTAACCTGATTGGTAGAGAAGAAAAAGGGCAGTCCAGGAAGAGGACAGTGTATGCTACCAAATAAATGTGCAAGAGCATAACAACTTTTGAAAATTGCAAATCATTGTGCATAGCTGGAACAAAAGTTTCCAAAGGAAAGCTTCTGTAAATGGTGTTAGAAAACATTTCTCAAGGCTAGATCACAAAAGAACTATTTCAGGTTAAGCTTTCTACCACAGTTTTTGTTATCTTACCTATAAATATACAATATCATATCACTAGTGTAAAAAGTTGTGTATGGAATGTGGAAAGTGCATATCAAGGATAAAAGTATTAAGTTAATAATTTAGAATGTTATTATAAGATTCATATGAAATGATTATGTGGAAAAGCATACTGGTAAAAAAGGAGGTTTCAGAAATAGGATGATTAGCAGCAGGGATTATGGAGCAAAACACTAGCTTATCAAGAAATGGTAGAAGAGCAGTTTTGTTTTTTTTTTTCTACAATCTCCAGAACAAGCAAAGAAGCAAGAAAAGAACTAGAAAAGAGTGGCATCATACCAACCATGGAGTAGAGAGTGTCAAGAAGAAGGAATTATTAGCTGTGCAAAGTTCTACTGTGTGTCAAAAAAAAAAGAAAGGACAAAGCCAAGTAACACTAGTCCATAGAATCTTGAAAAGTGTGACAATGTTAATAACCTTTGTTAGGGCATTCCAGTGTAATGATCATAACCAAAATAATATTTCGTTATTCTTAAGTATGAATAGGAGATAGCATTAAACACACAAGCTAACAACAATGCATCTACTTAGAGTAAGAAAGACAGAGTGCATTCCAGAGAGAAATTGGAGTCAATAGGTATTTAAAATAAGTATTTAAATAAAATATTCCCATATTCTTCCTCGGTAATTAATAGAATGGTACCCCAGGGGCTATAAAAAGAAATGTGATGCTGCAGAATAAAGATGAGAAGGAATGTACATATATAAGTGAGTGTGGGGCAAGGAATGTGATTATATTTTTTTCTCTATTTTTTTCTTTTTAAATATGAAGAAAATAAAATTAGCAGGAAGTCATAGAGGGAGATCAATGACCCAGGGAAGGTTTCAGAACTTTAAGGTGGAAGAAATGTTTGGAAATAGCTTAATTTTACTAAATCTAAGTCAATAATCATCAGAAATAAAGATATATTCAGTTGGCATTTAAAAATCCAGAGATTCCTTAAAACCATAAAATCGAGCTGGTTCAAGGAATTGGTTTACCGATTGTTCAATTCATCTTTTCAGGTAATAATCTGCTGGGTAGGGTAAGTGTAGAGGTGGAAAAGGAATATAAATTATACTGATTAACAACTGGAATTTTTAGGTCCCAGATACTGGAAAGAAATAAGAGGTTGACAATATTTTCAAGAACTTCATAAGGCCTTGAAATGGGAGTGATGGCAAGAGGAAATTGGTAGCCTAGCATAAAAATAACAAAGTTAAATATCTCAATGAGGATGAGGATCAACTTGACATCATAAATAAAATGGGTTAAGAGTTCAGAAGGTGGGATATTTGAGTTTACATTTTCAGAAGTGGATCAGTCTGACCAGATACATCAACAACATTCATGGAAACAGGTCATTGCAATGAAAATGAAGGTGAAAGCTACTGTCACAGTATGGTGAATTAACCATATTTGCAGTCTTCTCATTTTAACCAAAGAGGATGAGATGGTTGAACGGCATCATCGACTCAGACATGAGTTTGAGCAAACTCTGGGAGATAGTGAAGGACAGGAAAGCATGGCATGCTGCAGCCCATGGGGTTGCAAAGAGTTGGACATGCCTGAGTGACTAAACAACAGCAACTTTCAGTAAATATCAGCTCACATGATCTCCTGCAAAATCCTCCCGGAACTAGGGCAAATGTAAATAATAGTCTAACTTTAAAATTGGAATCAATTTAGAATAATGAGCATATGAAATCTGACTCAACATATTAACTATGGAGGAAATGCTAGGCTATCAATTTCCTCTTGCTATCACTCCCATTTCAAGGCCTCATGACGTTCTTGAAAATATCATCAACCTCTTATATCTTTCCATCATTTGGGACCTAAAAATTCCAGTTGCTAATCAGTATTCTTGCCTGGAGAATCCAAAGGACAGAGAAGCCTCGGGGGCTACATTCCACAGGGTCGCAAAAGTGGAAACAACTGAAGCGACTTAGCGTGCATACATACAGTGAGTCATTAACTTCTCTTACCCTTGATTTCTCTAATTGTAAAATTGTAGTAATAAATATTTTATCAAATTAAGTTTTATAAGAGTAAAGCTATATAACATGTCAAAACAGTGTATCCTATATGAATGTTCACAAATATTAGGTGTGATTTTACTTATTATCATCATCAGTATTACTCAAATTTAAATTATCTGTACAAAATAAACACAGATGTTCAAAATACAGACTGAGAGTAATCAGCTATGATTGATCTCTTCCCCACCCAGGAAATATGAATTTGCCGAAAGTTGTTGACAGATAATTTGGGGACAAAACTTGAATGGCTTCCTTTTGAAATCAATCTGCATGCTAATGAATGCTGGCTTTTTCCTTATAGAAGACCAAAATGAATACATGTAAAATTTTATTCCTTCTAGTGAATAATAATTGACTATTGGTCTTATTCTTGACAAGTACAGTAAAAACCAGTTCATTAGCACAATTTAGAACAGTTTGGGATTGTGTTTAACTTCAGTTATGCAATGTGACTACCAGGGACTCCTTACATTAGGAAACTTGCAAAGGCAGGCAGCCCATGGTTGGGACAGAGGCTCTAGTGTACCAGGAATGTTCCAGGCTCCTCATTTCTACTTCACCATCTTTAGCAAACGGCATCTATGTTCACAGTCATCTATGGTTGCAAGGTAGTGCTTTACCTACGGTTTCACTTGTGAAATTCCTGTCAGAATAAATATAGTAATAAATAAACAACAACAAAAATAAGTGATCCTTGTATCAAGAAAGCAAATTTTCCCAGAAACCCCAGCAGAAAATTCATTGGCAGTAACTGTGTCTCAAAACAGGACTAAATTGCAAAGGGGGTTGGGAAATGTAACTTTCTCAACTGGGCACTTTGAAACCTTAAACAAAACGGGGACTTTGGTAATAAGGATGTAGAAAAGACTAGGCATTAAGTAGACAACCAACAGTCAGCCACACGAATGTGCATGCATTATGAATTCCTGATTAAGAGTCCTCAATTATTAATTAACTGCCTCTCTATTATGTATTCCTAATTAAGGTCCTACAAATATTATCCCAAGAGTGTATGTTAGTATTAATTCACACATTCACACACACACACACACACACACACACACACACACACACACACAGCCTTTATACTGAGGTAAATTTCAGACATAACCAGTAAATACATTTGATCACAAAGGTTAACGTGACCATTGCACTGCACAGCAACTAGAGAAGGGGTAGAGGATTTCACAAATGTTTAAAGGGATCTGTAGTACTAGCTAAAGGCCATGGCAGACGAAGTGAGCTCAAGAATGCCTGAAAATGAAAGCCGTAACACATTGAGAGTGATCAAGCTAGGGGACAGCTCAGACCAACCACTTTGCCTGAGACCAGTCAGCATCCCAAGATTTCACTGTGACTGGGAATCCTGTCACCTTCAAGGCTTTGACTTTTAAAGCATTTTGTTTGCTGCTTGCAGTCTAAAGTACTGTGAACTGGCAATTAGATGCCTCCCTAATCCTCTTTCAGGGCTTCCCTGTTAGCTCAGCCGGTAAAGAATCTGCCTGCAATGCAGGAGACCCCAAAGCAATTCCTGGGTCGGGAAGATCCACTGGAGAAGGGATAGGCTACCCACTCCAGTATCCTTGCCTGAAGAATTCCATGGACAGAGGAGCCTGCCAGGCTACAGTCCACGGGGTTCCCAAAGAGTCTGACACGACTGAACAACCTTCACTTCACTTCAATTCTCTTTCAAGCTTTATGCTGTTTATCAGATATGCTTCATAATTTGTGGTTTTTCTCTCATGAACATTTTCATGTTTCATGTGATTTCTAGGCTTTCAATTCCATTGTGTTCTGCAACACACATTTAGGAGTATAATAAAGCATGTTTGTTAAAAATTTTACTGACTTTCACATTTTGTATTGTGCAGTCAATATAGTTTCTTTATATTCATACCTGCATGTTAAAATGTTCCTATTTGGAACTTGCTATAGCAATAAATTTGAACTTGGCAGTACTAGTATTTAAATATACCACAAACCATGAGAAAAAAAAGCAATATAAAAATTTTACGTGACTATTTCAGTTGTTTTACCATATGCGTCCTCAATAAAAATATAATTGGTTGCCTAGACAATTACTTATGGTATGCCATAAACTGACACTATAAAAACTATTTTCACTAAGTTAAAAGCTTGCTGTGTGTTGCATTGTAATTTTCACGGACAATGTGAAATCAACATATTTTATAATAATTACTTACTTCATTAAAATTTCAAATCAAAACATTTAGCATACTTAAATCAGATTGTTGCAGCTATCATCTCCAATGAGCTCGAATTAGGGTTAAGGTAGTAAAAATAAAATCTCTAAAAAAACCTAACGTTTTTTAATATTCAAAGTATTTATAAACTATCAGAATGATAATAATGTTACTTATCAGATATTTTACATTATGTATTTTCTACCTTATATATTATATTGTATTTTACCTTAAATATATTTTATATACTATATCCTCTAGCTGTTAAAGTATTTATTTGGATCAAAATTATAGAAACAAACATTTTTTAAGTCTATTACTCAAATTGATTCCCACCTCATTACCAGTATCTCCCTTAGATACTGTTTCATTGCAGCCTCATTACTAACCTGGTTAGGTGACTGAAACTCAAGTCCTACTCGGTTGATTCAAGGTAACAAGAGGTGCTCAGGAGTTTTCTTCTGTAATTATTTGCTTATATTTGGTCAGTTGACTTTCTATTCCCTTAGGATACACACTTCACCAGAATAGTCTAGGAGGGGCATAGTCAGTTATCTTAAGTTGTAATCAGTGGTTGTAGTAGAAGGAGTGTGATCTTCTGCTCTCAGACTAGCTAAATAGCATGTTTTTCTAGATAAATAGCTCAACACTTTCTTGCTTCAGATGGATTGCTTCCCTGAGCCCAGAATCTACCCTTGTGATGTGACTCAAAAGCATATCCTCTACATGCGTCTGCCTGAAATTCTTTTTCATATATGAATACTAGTAGAAAGAAGAAAGATGCTATTACGATTTACCCTTCATACAAAGATCTCTCGAAAACAGAATGAATTCTTCACCTATCTAGCAGGAAAGATCATAATTTGTTATTTTGGAAATGTTTTAAATTCATCAGTTTGCCTCAGATGGTAAAGAATCTGCCTGCAATGCAGGGGAACCAGGTTCAATTCCTAGGTGAGGAAGATCCCCTGAAGAAGGGAATGGCTACCCACTCCAGTATTCTTGCCAGAAAAATTTTAAGGACAGAGGTGCCTGGTAGGTTGTAGTCCATGGGGTCTCAAGAAGTTGGCCACGACTGAGCGACTAACACTACTTTCAATATCAGGGATTATGTTTTATGCCAAGAAACTAAATGAGACACAACCCTTCCCTCAAGAATTTAAAAGCTTTTTTTAGAGTTCAACAACATGATTCAGTGACTAAACAACAACAACAACAACAACAGGCAGGGAACCAGAAAAGATGTCTCCAAGATTTCAGAATATGTCACCCTGTCGCATGCATCCTTATTACCAGAGACAGGGAATTTAGGGCTGAGAAGGCTATATAAACAAACGTTGCTACTTTTTCACTAACTTACTCCCCTAAGCCCAAACCCCTTTGTCTTGTTAATTTTGCACAAATGTATTGCTTCTTTGTCTAAAAGGCATAAAGGCCTCCTGCTTTGGTCACTTTCCTGAGTCTTGTATTTTTATAGGAATCCTCTCTGCATGAAATTATTTTTCCCCTGTAATCTGTTTATGTCAATTTACCTATTAGACCAGTCAATGAACCAGTAGCGAAAAATGGAAAATTATTTCTGCCTACGCTTCAATAGAGAATAGTACATACTGGATATACAGGTATAAGCAAATATTGTAGAAACAAAAGATAAAAGATCCTATTGTCTGGTACAATCAAGATAGTATATTCATAGACATGCACATCTAACGTTAGATGTTCCTGAAGTAATACAATATGCTAGTAAAAAGAATACATGGAGTATGGAATGCACAGCCAGTTGGAGGAAAAACATCACAAAATTATATTGCTGTGCAAAGGCAGTATTGATGGCATAGAACATGTTGTAGTACCTGAGCAAGTTTCAGTAGCAGGTGAAGCTTAGAAAAGCTGGTTGAGAGGGAAGAAGATCATATTTTTGTATTACTTACCATGATCAATGATTGTCATACTTGTAGAACAGAATTTGATATTTCTCTTTTCCATTTCAAGCAGAAATCCTATATTCCTAAATTGTGATCTAGGAAAACTCCTCTTTCTGCTCTGACATCATACAACCTGTGTAGTTTAGAAAAGAATACTTTCTTCAGCACAGATTTTATTTTTAGCAAAGTGTCTTTGGGTTCTAGCTTACACCTCTTGGAGAGAAGCTTGTGGGGTTCCTTTCTCTATGGAGGTGAACCAGTGAAGGTGCTCAATCGTGTCTGACTCTTTGAGATTCCATGGACTGTAGCCTACCAGGCTCCTTCATCTATGGAATTTTCTAGGCAAGAGTACTGGAGTGGGTTGCCATTTCCTTCTCCAGGGGATCTTCCCAATCCAGGGATTGGACCCAGGTCTCCCACAATGCCGGCAGATGCTTTACCATCTGAGCCACCAGGGAAGCCCACCCTATGGAGGCAGGACAATTTAAATATCTAGTTTGCTCTCGGCTGTGGTATCAGGTATCCCGAGAAATGCTGCCCCGACACTCTCTTATTCTACTCCTTCTCTCTGCTGATGGATAAATCTATGTACCACAACTATTTCCATTTTATTTCTTCTTCTTGTTGCAAGTTTATTCACATACATTGTTAGAATAGGCCAAGGTACATGACCAACGGAAAGGCACATTTAGCATGTTTCAACAAAATTTATCAAAAAATGCACTAAAGCCATAGAAGAATCTCAAGTTATTAACTGAAGAAAATAATGGAAGCTGACATTTTAGCTGGGACACTGATCTTCTGTTTGATATTGGGAAAAACCCCTAGAGTTTCTGAGGCAGTTTATCTTCATCTGAAAATTGTGGATAATGATATCTGCTATATAAGATTGCTCTCAAGAACTTTAATCAGATTATGTAGTTGGAAATTAGGCTATGCATAAATGCTGTAGATGATGGAAAAAAATCCCAGGCTTAGTGCTAACAACTTTGGAAAAGATTCAATTTAAACAAACTTACTTAAATAGAATAGAAATTGTGATTAAATACCTCGCCACGGTGACTAAGAATTTGGCACATGGGTCAGAACACATTGTCAATATGATTGCAGAGGATGATGCTACTTTTGGAACTTTGCAAAAGTTTCCTCATCCATCAAAGCCACAATGTCATCATTTATAAAAAGTGGATATCAAGAGGATTTATTTCATAGCTTTTCTTTAGGTTAAATAATAATATATGCAAAGCATGTAGTTAGAATCTGTTAGTGTCTGATAATACAATAATGTTAGCTATTAATGGAATGTGGATGGGAAAGTTATTTCAAAACATTTGTTCATTTAAAGAGGTTTATTCATGATATGAGATAACAAGTTTAATATATGACAGTACATAAGTCAAGGATGCAGAAATGTTGGTAAGAGACCATATATAAAGTTTCTGAGAGCTGAGTCTTTATGTTCTCCTTTTCATCCTTAATACCTTTTCACTAAACAAAGCACATAGTAGGCTATTTTTGTTTAATTGGTTCATCTTACATGGATGGAAACAAACTAAGTTGACCTAACAATCAATTCCTTTGCGGAGCAGAGTCATTCATTGTGATAAAGTTTCACTTGCATCCAAACCAAACTAGTCACCTCCCAAACTGAGCGATGTTCAAGGTGAAAAGGATGGAAGTGTAAGATGATAAAAAAATAAATGTGGTGATAAATGAAAACAATAAGCAGCTTTTCTTGTGATTCATGCTTCTATGGCTGCACACATATGCTTAAGGATGTGAGGCAGAAATCTGAATTATATATATAAAAAAAAACCCTTATAAATAATTAATATACTAGGTACTATCACAGAGTCAAATTCATAATCGTCTCTCCTTCCTTCTCTGAGAAAAAGTGTTTTTGATATAGAGTAAAAACAAGAGTGATTTGTAGCACTAACCTTGCACATGTATAAATAACTTGCAAGTATGATTTATTGCAAACTAAATTCTAGAGGAACTATTTGCTTTAATTGCAAAAGGGTCAATCTTACTGACTACACAAAATGAGTTCAACCCAAGACTTATGAATAATGAATAAGCCCCTAAAGGGTCATTTACAAAATCTTTGAAAAATTACACTTCTAAAATCAAAATGATTATATCAAATTTGCTTGAGGATATGAAAACTTGTTTTCAAAAACTGAGCTTTTAGAAATAGATACATAACATTTTAAGGGGAAGATATATTAAGATCATTATTAGGTCATTTTCATAACTGTGTTAATGTTTTAAAACTACATTGATAATATTACATGAAAAGCCATGAACCAATATATTTATTTGTGCTTACCACACATAGCATATATGAAGTAAATTTGTGGAATAAAATACACAATTATTTTGAGAAGATTAAATGTAAATTTAGTGCATTAATTTAGGTAATTACTACTAATACTGTGGTAAGAATGTTGTGGGAAACCAAAGAAATACATGGTGCCTTCAAAGAATAGAGCTCTCATGTACTCATAACACATGCTATATTCTTCTTTATATATATGTTTGTATGCATATATATGCTGTGCTGTGCTTAATGGCTCGTGTCTAACTCTGCGACCCCATGGATAGTAGCCCTCCAGGCAAGAATACTGGAGTGGGTTGACGTGTCCTTCTTCAGGGGATCTTCTCAACCCAGGGATCAAACCCAGGTCACCTGCATTGCAGGTAGATTTGTTACTGACTGAGCCACCACAGAAGACCAAGTATATTGGAGTGAGTAGTCTATCCATTCTCCAGGGATATAGAGCCAGATACCCTGCAATGCAAAGTCAAGTGGGCTGTAGGAAGCAACACTACGAACAAGCTAGTGGAGGTGATGAAGTTCCAGTTGAGCTATTTCAAATCCTAAAAGATGATACTGTGAAAGTGCTGCACATAATATGCCAATAAATTTGGAACACTCAGCAATGGCCACAGGACTGACTGGAAAAGGTTAGTTTTCATTTCAATCCCAAAGAAAGGCAACGCCAAAGAATGCTCAAACTACCGCACAATTGCACGCATTTCACAGGCTAGTAAAGTAATGCTCAAAATTCTCCAAGCCAGGCTTCAACAATACATGAACCATGAACTTCCAGATGTTCAAGCTGGTTTTAGAAAAGGCAGAGGAACCAGAGATCAAATTGCCAATATCTGCTGGATCATCGAAAAAGCAAGAGAGTTCCATAAAAACATCTATTTCTGCTTTATTGACTATGCCAAAGCCTTTGACTGTGTGGATCACAATAAACTGTGGAAAATTCTGAAAGAGATGGGAATACCAGACCATCTGACCTGTCTCTTGAGAAACCTGTATGCAGGTCAGGAAGCAACAGTTAGAACTGGACATGGAACAACAGACTGGTTCCAAACAGGAAAAGGAGTCCGTCAAGGCTGTATATTGTTACCCTGCTTATTTAACTTATATGCAGAGTACATCATGAGAAACGCTGGGCTGGATGAAGTAGAAACTGGAATCAAGATTGCCAGGAGAAATATCAATAACTACAGATATGCAGATGACAACACTCTCATAGCAGAAAGTGAAGAAGAACTAAAGAGCCTCTTGATGAAAGTGAAAGTGGAGAGTGAAAAAGTTAGTTTAAAACTCAACATTCAGAAAACTAAGATCATGGCTTCTGGTCCCATCACGTCATGGCAAATAGACGGGGACACAGTGGAAACAGTGGCAAACTTCATTTTTTTTGGGTTCCAAAATCACTGAAGATGGTGATTGCAGCCATGAAATTAAAAGACGTTTGCTCCTTGGAAGAAAAGTCATGACCAACCTAGACAGCATATTAAAAAGCAGAGACATTACTTTGTCAACAAAGGTCCATCTAGTCAAAGCTGTGGTTTTTCCAGTAGTCATGTATGGATGTGAGAGTTGGACAGTGAAGAAAGCTGAGCACCAAAGAATTGATGCTTCTGAACTGTGGTGTTGGAGAAGACTCTTGAGAGTCCCTTGGACTGCAAGGACATCCAACCATTCCATCCTAAAGGAAATTAGTCCTGAATATTCACTGGAAGAACTGATGCTGAAGCTGAAACTCCAATCCTTTGGCCATATAATGTGAAGAGTTGACTCTTTTGAAAAGACCCTGATGCTGGGAAAGATTGAAGGCGGCAGGAGAAGGGGATGACAGAGGATGAGATGGCTGAATGGTATCGCTGACTCGATGAACATGAGTTTAAGTAAACTCTGGGAGTTGGTGTTGGACAGGGAGGCCTGGCGTGCTGCAGTCCATGGGGTCGCAAAGAATTGGACAGGACTGAACAACTGAACTATATAAATATGTCTATTTGGTTGATTTGGTTATAATTCTGTTCTTCTTAAACTGAAAAGCAGGAAATACAACTTTATTAATTAAAGTAATAATTAATATGGATACACTAAAAATTTGTATTAGTTATTCATTATAAGAAAATGAACCATGTAAAGTTAGATTCATTGTTAAATGGGAAATATTGTTTGGGGATAGAGATAAATAGAAGTTATGCAAAAATATGTGTAATTAGTCATCCTAGCTTTTAATTTAAAAAAATCTGGATGCATATTTCTCTAATAAGTATCTAGAAGTGTAATTTAACTTTCTATAAAAAATTTCCCACAGAAATTAATCACTTAAGAAGAAAAATCATCTGAATGGAAATCTAAAATTCTAGGTATATAAAACTTATCTCACTCCTTTCAAAAGGAAAACATATAGCTGAGTGTATTTGGTATTAAATTTGCACTCTAAGTATAACCAATTGAAACAAGTTGTAATATAAAGCTAGTCGTATATTGAACTATTCAAAATAGTCTCTCTGTAATTGAGGAACTTAAGTATTTCTTGAATTACTCTATGTTGGCATATAGAAAACTGCAAAACAGAACAGAAAGAAAAGGATGTGATTTTAGAAAAGAATTAGGCCCTGGTGCTAGATTCTGAATCTGAGAACCAGTAGTTAAAATTTCACCCTTCAGCGAAGTTTCAAAGACAGTTATCTCCCATGATATTCTATCACAGAAGTGTGCTAATGATTATGGAATACAATACACTCTACTCTGTTCCTTTCTAAAAAGAATGTCTCTGAAAATTTACAATCCAAGAAATTTATAGAATTTTACTCCAGTGGTTTCCAAAGTGAACAGCTTGTAGCCAAGAAGTTTATAAGAATACTGGTAGGTTAAAAAAAAATAAAAAACTATTCAACTTCTATTTATATGCAACTTTATCAAAAATAACATACAGGTTTATTCTCCCTTGCTAAGTGCCAACTCCAATAAGTGCAGTATCCTGAGGGATTAGGGGAAGCTTTGCAATATACAGGGACTGAAGACAGTGCCACTAACATCTATTCATTCTCAGTGGATTGTACTATGTAAAGAGCATTACTGAGTCAAAGGTTTGGAAAAGTTGACATATTTGTATGATTTTGTTACAGATTGCCCGTATAAGCCCTCACATTAGCTGCATGAAAAATTTAGAAACCTTATTCTTGTTTCAAATTTTTGAAATGAAAGCTTCCATTGGTTTAAACCATAACATAATTTTTAAATGGCATCTTCCATTTTAAGTTTTAAGAAGAACAGCTATCCACAGGGATAATTCAATATCTTATAGTTAACAATAGTCAAACAGGATATGAAAAAGAATATACATGTATATATGCTCATTTATATGTTGTTTAGTCTCTAAGTCATGTGAAACTCTTTTTTGATCCTATGGACTATAGCCTGCCAGGCTCCTTCTGTCCATGGGATTTCCTGGGCAAGAATACTAGAGTGGGTTACCATTTCCTTCTTCAGGGGATCTTTCCGATCCAGGGATCAAAATTGCATCTGATGCATTGGCAGGAAGATTCTTTACCATGAGCCACCAGGGAAATGTATATATATTAAACTAATGGAATCACTTTACTGTCACCAGAAACTAGCACCACATTGTAAATCAACTACAGTTCAATAAATACAAAATAAAACAAAAGAATAGCCAGCAAGCAGGATGACAGTTTTCCTTCCAGAGTTCGTGTAACTTGTCTTATTTTTCTGATATAAATTTGTTGATCTTTTTTACTTTCCTCATTAGTGAAAACAACTTTAAGCTATGATGGTCAAACCAGAAACAGTGGAGTGTTTATGTAAGAGTCATTTTAGTACTCCTTTCTCATTTTCTTCCGTCTACTACTGCAGACTGAGACGAAATATTTTCCAAGACTAATTTGTAGCTTAGGGTTGACTTGTGACCCATTTCTAGGCATTGAAATACAAGCAGTGGTTGTGTTAGAAAAGAAGCTTAGAACATGCCTCTTCATTCTTTTGTCTCTTATGCCCCATAGTCTAATTTCACCTCTTACCTAGATAACAAATATAATGGGAAAGATACAGCAGCCATTGTGTGAACATGAAGATGAAAGTCATATAATGGAAAAGACTGACCTGGAAGACAGAGGGATGGTAATCTTTCAAAACACCTTGAACAGATTCAATAGCTGCAGATTTTGTATTTTTGTAATTCTTAAAGCAACTCCTATTGTTTAACTCATTTTAAAAATCTTATTGCTTAAAAACCTATTTCTAAAAGATATTTTTAGCACTGATGTATGCTAAAATAAGAACTAGACTTTTACATTGATATTAAATATTTATAAAAAGAACTCATTATATGCTAGGCCCTATGGTCTTTGTTAGCAAGGTAATTTAGTCAAGCAGTTAAAATTTGATATGTTATTGGTTGAAAGGTGATAGGGGCAGTTATAAGACTAGTATTGCAAAAGTGCTTTGAGATCTTTCCTTTTCTAAACATGTAAAATATTATACACAGTAAGATACTGTGGGACATATTTGGCTTCCTAGCATATAAAGACACAAAACCATGTTTATTCTTAAAATCTTACAAAGCATGGAGACTGTATACAGTTCATTGCCTTTCATCATAATTACTTTAAAGGTATGTCTTCTCTACTATTATTTGAGTTCTTCAGAACAATGAGCAACACTATCCATTCACCATGTATACCTGGCACTATTACTATGCCTGGTATGCAGTAGATAGTTTTTAAAAAATCTGATGTGTGGCTGAATACATTAATTAATTTGTTTGTGTAAAAGGTAATTACTGAAAACACTTTATGACAGAAGGAATTTCAGTGCAATTGGAGTAGCAAAGATGAGAAGAAAGAGTCCTAGTTTCTGAGAGAATACAGTTTAGTTAGAGGGATAAATCAATGCATGATGTCTTGAGTAACATACAGATATGTTGACAAGTAAATTATAAGTAAAAATGAAGGAACTCTCATACCTTTTTGAGAGAGTCAGTGAAGATTGAATTTGGACTGAACTTGATGGAAGAGTGGGAATTTGTCAAGCAGGCAAGATGAAACAATCCATCCCAGGAAGGGAGAACAGCATGTCAAAATACAGAGGGCTTGAGCCCTTGCAAGTACTTAATAAAGGCTGTTGCACTGAACTGAGTGATTCCTACCAGAATAGATTTGCTGGTCTCAGGTTAATTCTTGGATCAGGAAGCAAGATACATATTTTGGCAAAGTGTAAACCAAAATAAAATTGCTCCTATGTCAAGCTTTTAGGTTTGGGGATAGGTTTTTCAAAATAGTTTACAAGAGTTTTGATTCTTTTGCTAATATAATTTAATATGCTCTTGGTGCTAGAGTACAAATATTAGATTGGTGAGACAGTAATTGCCATTTTGCATTGTTAATTGTGATGCATTCTTAAACAAATGTGGTTACATTGTACATCATTTTAACGTGTGTTTCTTTCTTTCTTTCTTTTTTTTTTTGCTAATGACATTACTTGCTGTTTATTCTATATTTATTTTTGACTAGGGAAATGATATTTGTTAGACAAAAGGAAAATTCAAGTAATTTTCTTATTAGAGTTCAAAATGGGTCATAAAGCAGCAGAGATAACTTGCAACATCAACAACTCATTTGGCTTACAAATTGCTAACGAACATACAGAGCAGAGGTGGTTCAAGAAGTTTTGCAAAGATGAGTTTTGAAGATGAGGAATGCAATGGCTGGCTATCGAAAGTTGTTGTTCAGTTGCTAAGTCATGTCCGACTCTGCAACCCCATGGACACAGCACACCAGGCTTCCCTGTCTTTCACCATCTCCTGGAGTTTGCTCAAACTCATGTCCATTGAGTTGGTGATTGGAAGTCGACAATGACCAATTGAGAGGATCATTAAAGCTGATCCTCTTACAACTACATGAGAAGTTGCAGAAGAACTCAGCCTCGACCATTCTGTGATCATTTGGCATCTGAAGTAAATTGGAGAGGTGAAAAAGCTCGGTAAGTTGGTGCCTCATTAACTGACCACAAACCAAAAAAAATCATCATTTTGAAGTGTCGTCTTCTCTTATTCTATGCAACAACAACGAACCATTTCTCGATTGGATTGTGACATGTGACGAAAAGTGGATTTTACACAAGTGGTTATGACCAGCTCAGTGGCTGGATGGAGAAGAAGCTTCAAAGCACTTCCCAAAGCCAAATCTGCATCCCCAAAAAAGGTCATGGTCACTGTTTGGTGGTGTGCTGCTGGTCTGCTCTATAACAGCCTTCTGAATCCTGGCAAAACAATTACATTTGAGAAGTAATGTTCAGCAAATCGATGAGATGCCCCGAAAACTGCAACACCTATAGCTGGCATTGGTTAACAAAATGGGCCTAATTCTTCTGCAAGGCAACCCCCAACCACACAATGCACAACCAACACTTCAAAAGTTGAATGAACTGGGCTATGAAGTTTTGCCTCAACTGTCATATTCACCTGACCTCTTGCCAACTGATTACCACTTCTTCAAGCATCTCGACAACTTTTTACAAGGAAAGCACTTCCACAACCAGGAGGCAGACAATGTTTTCCAAGAGTTTGTCAAATCTCAAAGCAAGGATTTTTATGCTACAGGAATAAACGAACATTTCTCATTGGCAAAAATGTGTTGATAGTAATGGTTCCTTTTTTGATTAATAAAGACATGTTTGAGCCTAGTTATAATGACTTAAAAATCATGGTCGAAAACCACAATTACTTTTGTACCAACCTAATACATCCCAAATTAAATTAAATGTAAAGACAAGGAGCTTCATGATACAAATGTTAGATCATTTTATATAGCACCTCAGGTCCCTGAGTTTCTTTTCATTATTTTTTTTCCTATTATTCTCCCTTTCATTCAGATTGTGGTATTTCTATTGTTCCATTTAAAATTCCCTGATAATTTTCTCTGTCTCTTTTGTTCTGCTACTGATCCCATTCACAACGGTTTTCGTTGTTTTGTTTTAATTTTGGCTATTGTATTATTTTCCATTTGTTTCATCTCTGCATCTTCTATTTCTTAGCCTGGTCTTTTTATTTTTACATTTGTTTCAAGTGCATTCATAATTGCTTATTGAAGCACTTTTGTCATGGATGCTTTGAAATATGTATCATAATTCCAACATTTCTGCTAGCTCAGTAAATCTCAGTAATGACTTCTATTGATTTTATATATATATATATATTTTTTATTTCGTTTGAGAACTTCCTTATTCCTCATATGACAAAGAGTTATTGATTGCAACCTGCATATTTTTGTGTTATAATATTTTTGTGTTTTGGTATGACAAGGGGTTATTGACTGACATATGAATACTTTTGGTGGTACGTGAGTCTCCGGATCTTATTTAAACTTTTTGCTTTAACTCACTTTCTCTGGCAAAGGAAGGCGTGGCACACTGTCTCGTTACTAACAAGTGGAGATAAAAGTCCAAGTGCCCCACTTGGGGAACCCAAGATGGGAACTCCCATTTACACCCCAGCTGGGGGTTGCTCCTGTTTAATGCTGAGCAGGGGTGGGCATTCTAGCTCTCCACGCGGTTTCCAGTGACACTGCACGGGGGGGGCGTTTCTATCACTGGGTATGGTAATGGTCCTGATTCACCATCTCTGATACCACCTCAGTGTGGAGGAAAGGCATGTCTGTTGCGCCAGTGAAGGGTGATCCAATCTACCTATGTGGTCTCCTCTGACACCATAGTGTCAAGGATGAAAACCTGAGATTGCCACTTGCCTCCCTGGCCATCACCCTGGTGGGATGTTGGGAGACCTTGTCACAGCCTAGTCTACGTCTCCATTCAAAGTTGGCTGGTATAGCTGGACAATGAGACACAATATTGACTTGATTTTTGTTCTTATTTTTACCATGGCTTTTGGCTGTAAAAGAACAGTTACTTCCTAAAAGTTTTCTGCTTTGCTAGATTGCTCTTTATCCCAGTCTTTTGTCTGGAGATAGCAGGCTTTGTTGGGCTTTTATTGTGCCTGCACATTGGCATTTCTGGGTCCTTTATTTCTTCAGTTCCACGTCTAGAATGAAGTAAAAGAAATCAGAGAAAGACAACACACACAATTTGTTGCACCGGGGAAATTCCTCAGTGAGGAAAATACTTTTTCTCTCAGGAAAGGAGAGGGAGGGAATCATATAATTCCCTGCGTTCTGAAGTCCCCAAATTCTCTACTTTTCTCCCTCTACTTTCCAGAATCTTCTTATGTTTTACACATAATACCCAAGGATTTTAGTTAACACTTAAATCTTAGTGTAACAAATAGAGAAAAAGACATCTATATTCTCTGACACGTGAATGATATTTACGTTTTAAGGACAGGCTTCTTTTCACTTAGCATAATTTTAAAAATGCGTGCATGTGTGCTCAGTCACTTCAGTAGTGTCTTTACTGTCAGCACCAGGCTCCTCTGTCTATGGGATTCTCCAGGCAAGAAAACTGGAGTGGGTTGCCGTGCCTTCCTCCAGGGGATCTTCCTGACCCAGTGATTGAACCTGCGCCTCCTGCAATGGCAGGCAGATTCTTTACCACTGAGCCATCAGGGAAGACCAAGAGTACTAGTAAATGTTATCAAATATATTTTCTATATTTAATAAATCAAACAACCCTCTGGCTTTATTAGTTACCTCTGGAAAACTTTTGAGATGGTGTCAAATTCAATTTCTACAATGGTTAAATTGTAATTAATACTACTGTACAATTTCTTCCAATTATTTACATTTGATTTTTAGTAGCCTTATGAAGAGTGAAGGTCAAAAAAAGTATTCCCTAAATGAAATGTATGTAAAATAGAGTTAGATATATAGTGTTTATTGCTGAGATATGTAAATGTAATTTACTAACACTAAATGTTTTGTCTTCAATGAAATACAGTTGTAGTAGTTCACCATTAAAAACAACTGTTAACTTTTTTCCTCAAAAAATTAAAAAATAAATAAAAGGAAGATTACTAATTATTATTTTCCTATTCTTGTACTTTTTTTATAGTTTTAGATCAGATCAATCTTGAATATATTGGCTCCACTGGAGTGACTCTTCAATAGCCTATCACTTTTCTAGAACTTGAAGAGGAAAGTTAATTGGAAATTTCCTTTTACATAAAGGCGTGATTCAAAATTGTGACTTTACTTAATTGGGAGTATATCCAGAGATTTTATAGATCATATTTTTTTTTTTTTTTTGGAAATAAGAGAAATGCAAGAAACATAAGTTGTGCTCTGAGGAAAAAAAAAAAAAAATCTTTTTTTCCCTAAGGAAAGGAAGATGTTTTCATTCTTAATTCAAAATTGTGACTTTATTTAATTGGGAGCATATCCAGAGATTTATAGTGTCTTTTTTTTTTTTTTTTTATAGCAGAAATAAGAGAAAGGCAACATACACAACTGACAAACTCAGGGAAAAAAAATTTCTCCCTTAAAGAAAGGAAGATATTTTCATTCTTTTAATTCCTAAATAATTAAGCATCTACTATCTAAGTAGATTGATAGACATATAAAAATAGTTTGTCATGACAGAAACTCGAGCAGCAAGCACATTAACTTGAAAGGTCTTTGCATCCATCACCTACTTTTATGTCAGAGCTTCAGAAGCATTGAAATAGAGGAAGGGAATTGCCTTCCAGGGTTGTCTTTACAGTTGTCAAGCCTGGAAATAATATGTTAGGTGTTAGAGTACTCTCAGACATTGTGATTAATTGAAGGTTGGCTTACTGACAAAAGACTTCACAGAGTCATGTGCTGGGAATTCATGAAACAGCTTAGCTTCTCCTGTCTTTTGTACAAACTGTTAGCACATTTCAAATGTTCTGCAAAGGACAGAGTAGAATGAAAAAGAGAAACTCAGCCCTCAGCATAAAATGTATTTTATAGTTTTATAAATCATATATATATATAGTTACATAGAATATATTTAGCTATATATATATGTGTGTGTGCACACACACACATATACACTCAACTTCTAATAATAGTTTCCCATGGTTAGAGTTCCAAAGAAAATCAAGCTTTCTCGTGACTCCAGAGAGTTTAATGATGTTCAAATTGTAATTAATTAAGCCAACAAATCTTAAGAGATATCTGCTGGAATAAAGGTTGTAAGAGAATGGAGTTGAAATAGCTGCCTTCCAACACTGTTATTAAATGGAGTTTAATCATGCAGAAGTATTCAAGGAGTAAAAAAGAAATTCATTTCTTTTAGAAATTTCTCCATTAGCCTCTGAAATACCACCATATTGACAGTAAAAATGACAAATGACAATATGAAAGGAAGTGGGACGTAAATATTGTTTGTGAAATGGAAGGAAATTCTGTGTATCAACTACAGAAATGAAGCTGCTTGAAGTAGGTCAGGAGGGTCTCTCCTGCTTACCTCTTCCCTTAACCAAACACCAAAAGTGTCAATGAATTGTATGAACTTAAAATAAACCCTGTCTATTGTGAAATATTTTCATCTGACAGGGTGCTTTTAACGTGTATATGTTAGTATATTAAAATACATCAAGAATAATTATTAGTGTTTGAATACATTTGGATAGCCTAGATGCATCTCAAACTCCCATCCCAACATTACAAAACTGAAGTTAGGACTGAATTTCTTTATATAAAAATATGTTTTATCACATGTATATTTTTGCATTAAGGTAGGCTTCCCAGGTGGCGCTAGTGGTAAAGAATCTGCCTGCCAATGCAGGAGACATAAAATCGTGTTTGATCCCTGGGTGGAGAAGATACCCTGGAGGTGAGCATGGCAACACATTCCAGTATTCTTGCTTGGAGAATCCCATGGACAGAGGAGCCTGGCGGGCTACAGTCCATAGGGTAGCAAAGAGTCAGACACAACACAACTGAAGCGACTTAGCGCACACACACACACACACAGATTTCTTAAATACATCAAAATGTAATTTATGCTTGTTAATAATTTTTTTGACCACCATCTTAAATTTTCACCCGAGATGATTGTGTACCTACATACCCAGTGACCTTATATATGACAGATACTTGAAGCTGATGGCTGGAGTGTTTGACTCAGACTCATCTTTCCTTTCTCCTTCAAGATGTCAGCTGTAGAGAAACACATAGCCTAAAAGTTGGAGTTACGTTTTATTTGTGGATTTTACTGAAAACTATAGCCTGGGAGATAGTCTCTCTGATAGCTCTGAGGAACTGTCCCAAAGAGGTAAGGGAGGAGATAAAGAAATATAAAGCATATAAAGGAATATTTTGCCGAAAACAATGTAGTAGTTGAACATCAAGTGATTACACCTAATCACAAAAAACATACATCTTCAGTTAATGATATTACTACTTTTCTATGTATGGGAAGATTCAAGAGTCTTGAATTATTGAGTCTGGATTATTCCTTAGATATGCATCTTAGCTTACGGGCCAGTATTCTGTTTTCCTTTATCCATAATTGTCCTCTGGGCATACATTCTGGGGTGTGGCAATAGCTGATGGCTTGATGGCAGACAACATTTGTTGTTTATTGGAATGGCATGTGACATTCTATGCTTACTCAAATGTTCAGTTCAGTTCAGTTCAGTCACTCAGTCAGTCATGCCCAACTCTTTGCAAACCCATGGACTGCAGCATGCCAGGCTTCTCTGTCCATCACCAACCCAGAGAGCTTGCTCAAACTCATGTCCGTTAAGTAGGTGATGTCATCCAACCATTTCATCCTCTGTCATCCCCTACTCTTTCTGCTTTCACTCTTTCCCAGTATCTGAGTCTTTTCCAATGAGTCAGTTCTTCTCATCAGGTGGCCAAAGTATTGGAGTTTTCAGCTTCAGCATCAGTCCTTCCAACGAATATTCAGGACTGATTGATTCCCTTTAGGATTGACTGGTTTGATCTCCTTGCAGTCCAAGGGACTCTCAAGAGTCTTATCCAACACCACAGTTCAAAAGCATCAATTCTTCAGTGCTCAGCTTTCTTTATGGTCCAACTTTCACACCCATACATGGCGGCAGTAGTGGTTTAGTCTCTAAGTTGTGTCCAACTCTTTGCGACCCCGTGGACTGTAGCCTGCCATGTTCCTCTGTCCATGGGATTTTCCAGGCAAGACTATTGGAGTGGGTCACCATTTCCTTCTTCAAGGGATCTTTCCAATCCAGTAATTGAACCTGGGTCTCCTGCATTGCAGGCAGATTTTTGAGCTTTGAAGGAAGCCCACATCCATACATAACTACTAGAAAAACCGTAGTTTTGACTAGATGGACCTTTGTTGGCAAAGTGATGTCTCTGCTTTTTAATATGCTGTTTAGGTTGGTCATAACTTTTCTTCCAGGGAGCAAGTGTCTTTTAACTTCATGGCTTCAGTCATCATCTGCAGTGATTTTGGAGCCCAAGAAAATAAAGCCTGTCATGGTTTCCATCGTTTCCCCCTCTACATGCCATGAAGGGATGGGACCGGATGCCATGATCTTAGTTTTTTGAATGTTGAGTAAATCTTTAAGACAACTTTTCACTCTCCTCTTTCACTTTCATCAGGAGGCTTTTATTTATTTTTTTATTTATTTAAGGGAACAGTTTTGTCCACAGAGGCATGACTCCGTCAGTGCATTAGGACAGGAAGGGGAGAGACACTGGAGACAAATATCCCATCACTGACTTTTTGAGCTCTCCTCTTGACCTTTACTGTTAGGGTCTCTGGTCAATATTGACTCTCTTCTATATCACACATATTCTAAATATGCTGAAAGTCATTTAGAATATGTGTGTGTGTGTGTGTGTGTGTGTGTGTGTGTTTCTTAAAATTACATGGCACCTCAATCACATGTTATGGAAGATCTCACAGTTACTCAATTTCTCAAACACTCCTTCCCACTGTTATGATCTTGCCCCTTAAACAGTCCCCACTGTCCCTATTATATGTTTTCATTGGTGTTCCTTCATCAGTTCCCTTCTCTGGACCCTTGGGAAAAAACATGTTTTAAATTTAAATATACACATGCTATTTTAATTTTTTAATATGCGGATGGCTTTACTAAACATTTATTAAAAGAAAACTTTCTAATTTAAAGCTAAGAAGTGGTACCAATGAAAAAAAGAATGTGAAAGGAGGTTTATATTGGTGATGAAAAAGAATTTCAAAGATATGCTTTTATATTTAATATTTTAAATTTAATATCTAAAATAACCATTCTTACCATCTAGCATAATATTCCCTTCTTTCCATTAAATAATTTGCCTAAGTCACGGTATCTATGAAAATTACCTCATCAATGAAAGTTTCTCATTTCATTTTTACAAAATAAAATGTATTTTCCATTTTTTTGGTTCCAAAAACACTGTACAGATGTCCATAACTCTTTTCAATTAAGACTGGTATCTTAGCAATTGTTTTAAAAATAAAAAGAAAATTTTGATATACCATATGTTAATTGTACTCTATGACTGGCACTTTTAAGGACAATGTTCCCAATACATTTTACAACAATCTAATGAAGTAGTTATTACGATTGCTTTAGAATACATATTAATAGAATATCTTGGTCTTGATTTTTTGCCCAGACTAACTTTAATTGTAACAATCTATGAAGAATATTATGAGAGGAACCTTATAAAGACTAAGTATTTTCAAGTTGTTTTTCTATTATTCTGTGAGGGTGTTTGTAATTATAAGTGTGATATTTTACAACCTAAA
Source organism: Giraffa tippelskirchi (assembly GCF_054371585.1). Lineage (NCBI taxonomy): Eukaryota > Metazoa > Chordata > Mammalia > Artiodactyla > Giraffidae > Giraffa > Giraffa tippelskirchi. The sequence continues at coordinate 126,274,812 of NC_137286.1, forward strand.
AGTTTCAGACAAAAACAAAATTACATGTGGCAGTGCGTCTGAAGCAGAATATGCATGTCCCGGTCTCTGACATTACATCGCATTCTCAAGGTGACCAAAGGGAAATGTGACTACAGGACGGTTATTTGAGTCATGCCAAGTACAGCATATTGTCCAGCCTTCTTTTTCCTGTTTATCTCCTGTGGGTGCTCCAGAAACAAAGTTGTGGGTTGAAGGATTAGCCTCAGCAGATTCACTTATTTGATTAGTGTCCTGCCTGCTCTGCTTTTACTCAGGTTCATTGATCAAGATGATTGCATTCTCTGTCCTTTGCTGGACAAGTCAGGCAGAGGAAAGGGCTCATTTGCTGAGATGTGAGTCCTTAGGGCAGGTCTATGTCTTTGAACACACAGTCAACTGGGTAGTTCACTATGCTGTTCAGTAATAAAAATAATAAAACGAGTCAAATGGCCCCTCTGTTATAAGGAAATTCCACTCTACTCTGATTCTCAGTCAGGAAAGCTGGACTTTGACATAGCTAGTGAACTGTATTAGATGGTAGAATAGTCTCCCCAAAGAGGAGAGAGATGATCCATAGCTTGGAGGATTTTAAAGAGAAAAGCACATAGCCTGACAAAGGACAAAAAAAGAAAAACTCGTGCTGTCAAAGGATAGCCAAATGTGAGGTTTTTCACTTGGCTTTTACTGTCTCTAATTTAACTCTGTTGTATTTAAACTCTAAAGGGAAAACAGTTTTGTACTTTTTCAGGATTTTGGAAGAAACACATGAGCTTCAATTACAGTAGAGTCATATAGGAAAATTTACATATTTCACACTGAAATATTAATATATTAGTCAAATTCTCATCAGGTTTAAATATGTTGTTAAAATAAAGACTCAGTACATTTGATAGAGAATGTTGAAATAAGAGAGACATTTTCCCAATGGAAAGTAAAGGCATATTCAAAGCTTGTGGAGACACGTCAGTGCCTAAGGCACTGAGTAGGCAAGACTTTTTTGGCAGACATTTTATGGGAGTTTTCAGTATAACAAAATGAATAAGTCACTAATTCATTTTGGTTGCTATAACTGAAAATTTGCATTTAATGGACCAGCTAATGAAATCAGTAAAATTTAAATTAAGACATACTGTATGCTAACAAGAATAATAATTAGCCCTATTACAATTTATTAACTTTCCTTTTTCACATTTTTGTAGTAAAATGTATCATCCTAAAAATATTCCTGAACCTGTAGCATTAACATTTCCCTAGCAGGCCTGATTTAAAATACCCGTAATGTGTCTGCCTCAATCTTCTACTTTATATGGTAAAACTAATATATAATTAGAGCCACAAATGTATAATTCATGGCAATGTAATGAAGCTTATGTTTCAGTATATAAATGCTTCCCTAGCACATTAATGGTATACATGACAATTATATGAAATCTAATTTGAAAAAAAAGCAGTATTCTTGAGGTCTTTATTACATATGAACAAATATATTTTAACTACAAATATTCCTTTGTCTATTAATTCCAGCAGGATCTCTACTTGATCACATCTTATTTACCAAATAGTTCAGGGTGAAAATAAACTGCACTTATTCTTTTAATAAAACTTCCTCACGTATTCTGTTATTTAAAAAAGATCTCCCCTCAACCTTGAATTCATTCACATTGGTCACATTGTATGTGTATGTGACTATTTCTTCTCTAAGAACATGATACTCTTCAAAAATATGAATGTAACTATTGTAATTTTATTATTATTATAGCCTATCAATGATACAGAAAGTCTTTAGAATTAGCAATATGCCTTAGAATCTGCCTGTTTTCATTGGACACATGAAAATAATATATTTTCGTATATGGAACTTCTCTAATGTTTGTAGACGTATTTTCCCAAGTCATTCCCATGTTTTCTCAGTTTCCTACTAATTCCCCAAACCTCAGCTTCCTCCCTGTTAAAGAGGGCCTACTTGAGCCAACCTCTTTCTAAAAATGGATATGACTAAAATACTAATGCTTTTTTAAGATTTTTCTTTTATGCTGGAGAATTTAATTCACTTAGATTTTATCTAAAGTACTAAATGAGACACAGAGTAAAAGGTTTTCTTATAGAGCAATTTTAGGTTCCTGAAAAACTGAGAGGAAGGTACAGAGATTTCCCGTATACTCCCTGTTCCTGAACATACATAGCCTCCTCTCCCATTGTTAACACCTCCCCCTGGAATGATACATATGTTATAATTGATGACCCTGAATTGACATATCATAATCATCCAGGATGCATAGTTTACATTAGGGTTCACTCTTGGTGCTGTACAGTCTATTGGTTTGGGCAAACATATAATGACTCAGTTCATGGGGTCGCAAAGAATCAGACAGGACTGAGTGACTAACACACACGTGCACACAATCAGGCAGATGTCTATTTCTGCCTTAGGGCAGTTAGTCACTGAAAGTTTGTTTCATGGACATGGTCTCTAACACTGTGAAAAGAGTAGATCTTGAAAATGATCTCTCTTGAAAATAGAAATAAATACACACAAATATATGGCTGAAATGTGCACAAACTTCAATACTATCTATCAGTCTATTTAATTAAAATAGCTCAGTAAACAAGTAACTTGCAAATGGTATATCTGGGAATTCAAAAGAGAAGAGCATGCATTTATTGATAATATTGATTATATGTCTGCATTCTCGCATTTTCCTATATGCTATGATTATCTAACTATGAAGAATGAAGTAGAAACTGTAGATTGCATTGACTATATTTGTTCTGCACAGTGTTTAGGACATGACAGTGGATAATATGACATTTAGTATATGTTTTATCAGGTTTGACCATTTTGAGTTATCCTTGTTGTTCTTCACTTCATTCTAACTATAACAAAGCTGAAACTGTAATAGTCTTTATGAGTCTGGAATGTTTATTTCTATACTAAGAAGTAAGATTTTAGTATATTTGTAAACTCATTCTGCTGCTGCTACTGTCACTTCAGTCGTGTCCAACTCTGTCCGACCCCATAGACGGCAGCCCACGAGGCTCCCCCGTCCCTGGAATTCTCCAGGAAAGAACACTGGAGTGGGTTGCCATTTCCTTCTCCAACGCATGACAGTGAAAAGTGAAAGTGAAGTCGCTCAGTTGTGTCTGACTCTTCGCGACCCCATAGACTGCAGCCTGCCAGGCTCCTCTGTCCATGGGATTTTCCAGGCAAGAGTACTGGAGTGGGGTGCCATTGCCTTCTCCTTGTAAACTCATTACACTTCATTAAATCTTATATTCCTCACATAAACATTGATGTTATTTAGGCTGTTGCAATCAACTACAGTACAATTTTACAATTATTTATAGAATTAAAGAATTGCCATTATGCATATGACACTGTCCGTATTTCACTTATCTATGCATATAAAGATCCTAGGGAATTATACACTATATATCCTAAATTAAAGCTTATTATAATAATAAAATTTCTATGTTGCCTAATGTTTCAATAAACTATGCCAACATTATGTAAATTAAATATAATGTATATTATTTCTAAATATTAATGATGTAAGTGCCTATTTTGATCAAATAAATGTTCATACTTTATACAAATTTAATTTTGCAAACTAATATCCTAAATGCACTAACCAAACATAATAGCTAAGTAATAATATAGCTACTCATGTAGTAAGCAGATAATCACCTGCCATTAATATTTTGAGTGTCATTTTATAAATCCAAATTTTCACTTTTGGAATGAATGCATTTAAACATACAACTGCATAGCTATAATCACACTGTGAAATCATCGCAAAATTGAACTAAATCCTTCAATACAATGAATTGAGTCAAAATTTTGTGCCTGCCACATTAAAAAGTTTTTTTTAGTATTAACGTTATTACTTCACCCATTTGACAAATTGTAAATCCAGGTAAAGAGAAGTAATGTGATTTGCCTATTACCTAAGGAAACATTTGGATTCAACCATCACTAGTAATGCTGAAGACTCCAATTGCTGGTATTAATTTCAATTCTGATAAGTTAAATAAGAATGCTAATTTCTGACCTCACAGTTACAGAAAAAGTGAACAATGTAGAAGGAGAATAAAAGAGACATTGTAACAGATGTGTACATATATGAGTCAAGATGTCTGATACAAGTATATCCTGAAGCATCTACAGGGTCAATCAAAATAATTTACTCAAGGGTATTGGCCATTCTGATTCTGTGGATAAGAATGGACTGCTTACACAGTAGACACCAATCACCTCTTTGAACCAAGCAAGGATATAATCATCAAGCAAAGGAAAGTTTTCAAAGTATTCCAAACAGAACTTCTGCACCCAACAAAGCTGTAACAAGCAAAAACATTACATGGATCAGCCTGCTGTTAGGCAAACAGAGGAGGTAGCTTTGTTCAACACAGGCTCTGAGCTGACCTGGGGCTTAATAGGCAGTCACAGCACCAAGCTCTGCAAGCTGCAACACTGGCCACAAATCAAAACACAGGCTCCTCCAGCATCCATGTCTTTTCATAGAGCTGAGCTTATAGGCTATTAAAAATGACAGTGTCATACAGGCAAGAACGACACATCATCTAGACATATGTGCATGTATATATTTATATAATTTTCCAAAAATGATAATATAAATATTCATTTTAAATAATTTTCAATTCATGTAATGTGTTGCATTTGTTATTTGAACTTTTTAAAATAAATGTGAATTTTATTAAATAGAACAATTTTATTAAAAAGAGCCTGGACTATTTCTCAAGGCAATAGTATCCCATTTTTAAAGTTCAAAAGCAGTATTTCAAAGTAATTGAGACTGACATAATGGCATTACATGTATACATATAGCATGGATTTAAAGTCAGTTTACTAGCTTAATCACCATCCACATTGATTTTGGAGGCCAAGAAGGTAAAATCTGTCAGCATTACCAATTTTTCTCCTTCTATTGGCCATGAAGTGATGGGACCGGATGCCATGATCTTAGTTTTTTGAATGTTCAATTTTAAGCCAGCTTTTTTTTTTTTTTTTTTACTATTCTCTTCTACCCTCATCAAGAGCCTCTTTAGTTTCTCTTCACTTTCTGCTGGAGAAGGCAATGGCACCCCACTCCAGTACCCTTGCCTGGAAAATCCCATGGACGGAGGAGCCTGATAGGCTGCAGTCCATGGGGTCAGGAAGAGTCGGACTCAAATGAGCGACTTCACTTTCTCTTTTCACTTTCATGCACTGGAGAAGGAAATGGCAACCCACTCCAGTGTTCTTGCCTGAAGAATCCCAGGGACGGGGGAGCCTGGTGGGCTGCCAGCTATGGGGTCGCACAGAGTTGGACATGAATGAAGCGACTTAGCAGCAGCCGCAGCAGCAGCACTTTCTGCCATTAGAGTTGTATCATCTGCCTGTCTAAGGTTATTGATATTTCTCCCGGCAATCTTGATTCCAGCTTGTGTTTCATCCAGCCTGGCATTTCACATGATGTACTCTGCATATAAACTAAACAAACATGGTGACAATACAGTCTTGTCGTACTCCTTTTCCAACTTGTAACCAGTCAGTTGTTCCATGACCAGTTCTAATTGTTGCTTCTTGACTTGCATACAGGTTTCTCAGGAGACAGATAAGGTGGTTTGTTATTCCCATCTCTTTAAGAATTTTCCAGTTTGTTGTCATTCATACAACCAAAAGCTTTTGCGTTATGAAGCAGACGTAGATGTTTTTTTCTGGAATTCCCTTCCTTTATCTGTGATCCAACGAATGTTGGCAATTTGATCTCTGGTTCCTCTGTCTTTTCTAAATCCAGTTTGTATATCTGGAAGTTCTTGGTTCACATACTGTTGAAGCCTAACATGAAGGATTTTGAGCATTATCTTACTAGCATGTGAAATGAATGCAACTGTGTGGTAGTTTGAACATTCTTTAGCATTGCCTTTCTTCGGGATTGGAATGAAAACTAACATTTTCAAGTCCTGTGGCCACTGCTGGGTTTTCCAAATTTGCTGACAAATTGAGTGCAGCACTTTAGCAGCATCATCTTTTAGGATTTTAAATAGCTCAGCTAGAATTCTATCACCTCTACTAGCTTTGTTTCTAGTAATGCTCCTAAGGGCTACTTGACTTCACACTCCAGAATGTCTGGCTCTAGGTGAATGATGACACCGTCATGGTTATCTGGATCATTAATACCTTTCTTGTACAGTTCTTCTGTACATTCTTGCCACCTCTTCTTAATCCCTTCTGCTTCTGTTAGGTCCTTACATTTTCTGTCCTTGATAGTGCCCATCTTTGCATGAAATGTTCCCTTGATGTCTCCAATTTTCTTGAAGAGATCTCTAGCCTTTCCCAATCAATTGTTTTCCTCCATTTCTTTCATTGTTTACTTAAGATGGCCTTCTTATCTCTCCTTGCTATTCTCTGGAACTCTGCATTCAGTTGGGTATATCTTTGCCTTTCTCCCTTGCTCTTCCCTTCTCTTTTTCCTCAGCTATTAGTAAAATCTCCTCAGATAACTTTGACTTTGCGTTTCTTTTTCTTGTGGATGGTTTTGGTCACTGCCTCCTGCACAATGTTATGAACCTCCATTCATAGTTCTTCAGGCATTCTGTCTACCAGATCTAATCCTTTGAATCTATTCATCACCTCTACTGTATAATCACAAGGGATTTGATTTAGGTCATACCTGAATGACCTAGTGATTTTTCCATACTTTTTCAATTTAAGTCTCAATTTCATAATAAGGAGCAGATGATCTAAGCAAAAGTCAGCTCCATGTCTTGTTTTTGCTGACTGTATATAATGTCTCCATCTTCTGCTTCAAAGAATATAATCAGGTTTCAGTTTTGACCATTTGTGATTTCCATGTGTAGAGTCATCTATTGTGTTGTTGGAGTAGAGTGTTTGCTATGACCAGTGTGTTTTCTTGACAAAACTCTGTTAGACTTTGCCTTGTTGCAATTTGTACTCCAAGGTCATACTTGCTTGTTACTCCAAGTATCTCTTGACTTCCTCCTTTTGCATTCCAATTCATTTTGATGAAAAGGACATTGTTTTTTTGGGTGTTAATTCTAGAAGGTCTTGCAGTTCTGCATGTGCATGCATGTCAGTCACCTTAGTCATGTCTGACTCTTTGGGTCCCTATGGACTGTAACTTACCAGCCTCCTTAGTCCATTGAATTCTCCAGGCAAGAATACTGGAGTGGGTTGCCATACCCTCCTCCAGGAGATCTTCCCAACCCAGTGTTCAAACCTGCTTATCCTGTGCCAAGGCTTCCCTGGTAGCTCAGTTGGTAAAGATTCCACCTGCAATGCAAGAGACCCCGGTTTAATTCCTGGGTCAGGAAGATCCACTGGAGAAGGGATAGGGTACCCATTCCAGTATCCTTGGGCTTCCCTAGTGGCTCAGCTGGTAAAGAATTTGCCTGCAATGTGGGAGACCTGGGTTCTATCCTGTGTCTCCTGTAGGTCACAGAACCGGTCAACTTCAGCTTCTTTGCCATAAGTGGCTGGGGCATAGACTTGGATTACTGTGATGCTGAATCATTTGCCTTGGTAATGAACAAAGACCATTCTGTTGTTTTTGAGATTAAACCCAAGTACTTTTTTTTTTTTTTTTGCTATGTGTGCCACTCCACTTCGTCTAAAGGATTCTTGCCCCAAATTGTAGATATAGTGTTCATCTGACTTAAATTCTCTTATTTCCATCCATTTTAGTTCACTGATTCCTAAGATGTCCATTTTCACTCTTGCCGTCTCCTGCTTGACCATGTCCAATTTATGTTGATTCATGGACTTAACCTTCCAAGGTTCCTATGCAATATTTTTCTCTACAGCATCGCATTTTGCATTCACCACAAGACTCATCCACAATTGAGCACTATTTCTTCTTTGGCCAAGTTGCTTCATTCTTTTCGGAGCTATTAGTAATTGCAGCATAGTGAACACCTCCTAACCTGGAGGACTCATTTGCTGGTATCATATCTTTTTGCCTTTTTATGCAGTTCACGGGATTCTCAGGACAGCTTTACTGAAGCAGTTTGCCATTCCCTCTTCCAGGGGACCACTGGAGTTTTGTCAGAACTCTCCACCATGACCCAGTCATCTCGGGTGGCCCTGCATAGCATGGCTCATGGCTTCACAGAGTTACACAAGCCCCTTTACTACAACAAGGCTGTGATCCATCAAAGTGAATATACGTATATATGTATTCACAAGACTGAAGATATAATGCAGATGTAGTATTGTTAAAAGTTCTAAATATACAAAACGTTAATGATATTAAATTGTGAATACAGTTTGAGATGGTAGACCAAAAAATAATTTTAATTTTTGCAGATATTATTTGGAACTTTAATATATGAAAGATAATAGATAATCCTCACTCAGAGTGATAACTGGGATGTTTGTGAGATAATGTTAGATGAACTGGCTTCAAATCGCTCTCTCTATATACATGCAATGCTATTATGTGAATCACAATTACTTTGAAATAGTTTTTCCAAGTTCTAAAAGTGAGCTATTCTTGCCTTGAGAAATAGTCAGTCTCCAACATTCTGTCCTTTTCATAAAATTCACACTTATTTCAAGTGTTTAAAATAGCAATGTAGCAAATTATATGTTGTAATTGTTTAAATGAATTGATTGCCTTAAAAGTTGGAATGATGCAGTAATCAAAGTGTTCTGTCTGGTAGATAAAATCAGAATTCCAATTCTAGCAATAGATGTCTGTGACCTTTTTCAAGACATTATTTACTCTCTCTGTAACTCAGAATACAAAATAATCACATTACTCAGCAATATTTAAATATCTAAAATTTGCCTGTGCCATTGTTTAAAATGTATTTGCCAGAAGCAAAAAATTTTCACCCACTGGAATTGATTATATTAAACAATAAAAAGCTGTACTAAAGAGCTACATGGGTTGATTTATCTCACAATAAGAATACAGAGGTCATTTTTTTCAAGTAAAATTGGCAGTTGGCCTTTTGAAAACCTCTAGAGAATAGGAAATACAGGCTCACTTATGAGAAAAGATTTTCTTTACTTACCCAAATGTAGCAGAGAAAGTATCTTTAGATGGCTTTGTTTATGCATTTTACTGAGTGCTGATATACTACTTTGTGACACTCAGAAGCAGTATTACCTAAAGGTATGACATTTTTTAGTATATACCAAGAGATTGTGACTTTAGTTTTATGAAAAAAGGATATCATGTGCTTAATTCTCATTACAGCTGGTAGTAGAAAATAGAACTCCTTTTAAATAAAACTGTATTTAAATAGTTCTTCTCACTCTGTGAATAAAACATTTCTTTATGTGAAATTTAATAACAGAATTGATCCAAAAATAGGAATATTTATGATATAGAGAAAAATCAGTACCTATGTGAAAGTCAGCTATTTGATCTGACTGCTATCTGTGCCAGAAAAACTAATTCAAAAGTAGATTAAAAACTTATATGAGGAAAGCATAATGCTAAGCAATTTATAAAAGTAGATTGGAATATCTTCAGGAAGCCATGGTAGCATGTTATTTCTTAGCAAGACTCAAAAAACATAAAGTGCAAAGTGAAAACAATTAGTTTGACCACACTGTTGCTGTTCAGTTGCTAAGTCGTGTCTGACTCTTTGCAACCCCATGAACTGCAGGATGTCAGGTTTCCCTGCCCTTCACTATCTCTTGCTGTTTGCTCTAACTAATGTCCATTGAGTCGGTGATGCCATTCAACCATCTTATCCTCTGTCACCCCCTTCTCCTGCCCTCAATCTTTCCCAGCATCTGGGTCTTTTCCAATGAGTAAATTCTTCACATCAGGTAGCCAAAGTATTGCAGCTTCAGCTTCAGCATCAGGCCTTCCAACGAATATTCAAGATTGACTTCTTTGAAAATTGACTGACTTGATCCCTTTGCTGTCCAAAGGACTCTCCAGAGTCTTCCCCAACACCACAGTTCAAAAGCATCAATTCTTCAGTGCTCAGCTTTCTTTACAGTCCAACTCTCACATCCATAAATGACTACTGAAAAAAACATAGTTTTGACTATAGGAACTTTGATTACACAGACCTTTCAGAAAAACCTCTACTTTTGCTTTAATGACTACAGTAAAGTCTTTGACTGTGTGGATGACAACAAACTGTGGAAAATTCTAAAGAGATGGGAATATCAGACCACCTTACCTGCCTCCTGAGAAACCTGTATGCAGGTGAAGAAGTTACAGTTAGAATGGGACATGGAACAACTGACTGGTTCAAAATTGGGAAAGGTATACATCAAGGCTGTAAATTGTAATCCTGCTTATTTAATTTATACGCAGAGTTCAGTTCAGTTCAGTCGCTCAGTCGTGTCCGACTCTTTGCGACCCCATGAATTGCAGCACACCAGGCCTCTCTGTCCATCACCAACTCCTGGAGTCTACCCAAACCCATATCCATCGAGTTGGTGATGCCATCCAACCATCTCATCCTCTGTCGTCCCCTTCTCCTCCTGCCCTCAATCCTACCCAGCATTAGGGTCTTTTCTAATGAGTCAACCCTTCGCATGAGGTGCCCAAAGTATTGGAGTTTCAGCCTCAACATCAGTCCTTCCAATGAACACCCAGGATTGGTCTCTTTTAGGATGGATTGATTGGATCTCCCTGCAGTCCAAAGGACTATCAAGAGTCTTCTCCAACACCACAGCTCAAAAGCATCAATTCTTCGGCACTCAGCTTTCTTCACCGTCCAACTCTCACATCCATACGTGACCACTGGAAAAACCATAGCCTTGACTAGACGGACTTTTGTTGGCAAAGTAATGTCTCTGCTTTTAAATATGCTATCTAGGTTGGCCATAACCTCCCTTGCAAGGAGTAAGCGTCTTTTAATTTCATGGCTGCAATCACCATCAGCAGTGATTTTGGAACCTAAAAAAATAAAGTCTGACACTGTTTCCACTGTTTCCTCATCTATTTCCCATGAAGTGATGGGACCAGATGCCATTATCTTAGTTTTCTGAACGTTGAGCTTTAAGCCAATTTTTTCCCTCTCCTCATTCACTTTCATTAAGAGGCTCTTTAGTTCTTCTTCACTTTCTGCCATAAGGGTGGTGTCATCCGCATATCTGAGGTTATTGATATTTCTCCCGGAAATCTTGATTCCAGCTTGTGTTTCTTCCAGCCCAGCGTTTCTCATGATGTACTCTGCATAGAAGTTAAATAAACAGGGTGACAATATACAGCCTTGACGGACTCCTTTTCCTATTTGGAACCAGTCTGTTGTTCCATGTCCAGTTCTAACTGTTACTTCCTGACCTGCATACAGGTGTCTCAAGAGACAGGTCAGGTGGTCTGGTATTCCCATTACTTTCAGAATTGTCCACAGTTTATTGTGATCCACACAGTCAAAGGCTTTGGCATAGTCAATAAAGCAGAAATAGATGTTTTTCTGGAACTCTCTTGCTTTTTCGATGATCCAGCGGATATTGGCAATTTGATCTCTGGTTCCTCTGCCTTTTCTAAAACCAGCTTGAGCATCTGGAAGTTCACGGTTCACATATTGCTAAAGCCTGGCTTGGAGAATTTTGAGCATTACTTTACTAGCATGTGAGATGAATGCAATTGTGCGGTAGTTTGAGCATTCTTTGGCATTGCCTTTCTTTGGGATTGGAACGAAAACTGACCTTTTCCAGTCCTGTGGCCACTGCTGAGTTTTCCAAATTTGCTGGCATATCGAGTGCAGCACTTTCACAGCATCACCTTTGAGGATTTGAAATAGCTCAACTGGAATTCCATCACCTCCACTAGCTTTGTTCGTAGTGATGCTTTCTAAGGCCCACTTGACTTCACATCCCAGGATGTCTGGCTCTAGGTGAGTGATCACACCATCGTGATTATCTGGGTCGGGAAGATCTTTTTTGTACAGTTCTTCTGTGTATTCTTGCCACCTCTTCTTAATATCTTCTGCTTCTGTTAGGTCCGTACCATTTCTGTCCTTTATCGAGCCTATCTTTGCATGAAATGTTCCTTTGGTATCTCTAATTTTCTTGAAGAGATCTCTAGTCTTTCCCAATCTGTTGTTTTCCTCTATTTCTTTGCATTGATCGCTGAGGAAGGCTTTCTTATCTCTCCTTGCTATTCTTTGGAACTCTGAATTCACATGGGAATATCTTTCCTTTTCTCCTTTGCTTTTCGCTTCTCTTCTCTTCCCAGCTATCTGTAAGGCGTCCTCAGACAGCCATTTAGCTTTTTTGCATTTCTTTTCCATGGGGATTGTCTTGATCCCTATCTCCTGTACAGTGTCATGAACCTCTGTCCATAGTTCATCAGGCAGTCTGTCTATCAGATCTAGTCCTTTAAATCTATTTGTCACTTCTACTGTATACTCATAAGGGATTTGATCTAGGTCATACTTGAATGGACTAGATGCAGAGTACATCATGTGAAATGCCGACCTAAATGAATCACAAGCTGGAACCAAGGTTGCCAGAACTATCAACAACCTTAGATATGCAGATGATACCACTCTAAGGGGAGAAAGCAAAGAGGAACTAAGAAGCCTGTTGAAGAGGGGGAAAGAAAGTGAAAAATTTGGCTTAAAACTCAGCATTCAAAATGCTAAGATCATGGCATCTGGTCCCATCACTTCATGGTAAATCAGTTCAGTCGGTCAGTTGTGTCCCAAACCTCCAGGCTGTGGACCGTACCTCCTATCAAATTAGCGGCAGCTTAGATTAGAAATAAAGTGCATAGTACAGTCAGTCAGTTCAGTCGCTCAGTCGTGTCCGACTCTTTGCAACCCCACCAACTGCAGCCAGGCCTTCCTGTCCATTACCAACTCCTGGAGTTTACTCAAACTCCTGTCCATTGAGTCAGTGATGCCATCCAACCATCTCATCCTCTGTCATCCCCTTCTTCTCCCACCTTCAATCTTTCCCAGCATCAGGGTCTTTTCCAATGAGTCAACTCTTCGCATGAGGTGGACAAATTATTGGAGTTTCAGCTTCAGCATTTGTCCCTCCAATGAATATTCAGGACTGATTTCCTTTAGGAAATATTCATGACAAATAGATGGGGAAAAAAATGGAAACAGTAACAGGTTTTATTTTCTTGGGCTTTCAAATCAATGTGGATGGTGACTGCAGCCATGAAATTAGAAGAGGCTTGCTCTTCGAAAGGAAAGCTATGACAAACCCAGACAGCATATTAAAAAGCAGAGATATCACTTTGCTGAAAAAGGTTCTTATAGTGAAAGTTGTGGTTTTTCCAGTTTGACCACACTAAAATAAATAAATTTTATAAGAGTTTAAACAAAGTTTAAAGGCAAGTCACACTGTGGGGGAAAAAAAAAAAGGCATTTAATACCATATAACTGACAAAGATATCTGGAACTCTTAAAGTTTGTACCTCTTAAATATTACAAGCCATAAAAAAGATGCAGAACTTCTCTAATCAGGAAAACATGAATTAAAAATAATTTGATGAAATTGCTCACCCAATACTTTTGCAAACATTTAAAATCTGAAAATATTTTCAATCTTACTGGAGTTTTTTAAAAACATTTTGCAAGGCAGTGGTATAATTTTGCTTATATCTAACTGTATAGCCATTTGTACAGATGACATTTATTGATAATCACTATTTTGATTTTATGTAGTAATCATATTTCTATCATATCCCTTGGTCTCACTCACTTTTACACACAGAAGCAAACACATGCATGCACACATGCACAGACAAGCACTTACACACAAATATCTTTTTAGATTTTCTAATCCGTTGGTACTTTGTTGTTATTCTCTCAGCTCTAGCATGTGTCCATTTTGCATTATTTTGGTGGAATTTTTTTTTAATTTCTCCCAAGGCCAGCTTCATAATCTTCAAAATTTTTCAAAATTTTACACTTGCTAAAGAGTACTATAATCAAATTTAGTGAATGACCCTATGGGAATTGTGATGAAAACTGCATGGACATTGTTTCAGCATTTTCCTCATTATCTACAACCTCATTAAGCTATAACTCATTTACCTCAAAAATAAGTAAAAGCACGTCAATGTCAGAGTTCCTTTAGCAGTTAAGCTAATTCTCTTTATTTCTTTATAAGAAAATCTTTGAAAGAGAAGTCCATAAATATATTTTTTTATTTTGTTCTTTTTCTCTCTGGAATCACTCAAATAAGTTATTTGTACAAAGAAGTCCACTAAATAAGATCTTATCAAAGGTAATAATCACCTGGAAATTATTACATCTCATAGTTAATTCTTGCTTCCTCTATAATTTCACCTATGAGCAGTATCTGATGCAGTATTTGATCATTCTTTCCTTCCTGAACTATATGTTTTTTTCCTAGTTTCCAGGACATTATGTTGTATTTTTCTACCCCATTTGGTTACTTCTGTTTCCTTCACTAGATTCTCCTCATATCGATAACCTCAAGATATTAAGGTATCTTTGAGCATAGTTCCAGGATGTCTCCTTTTGTCTATCGTACCCAATCTCAAGGCTTTAAACACCATCCATAAATTACCAATTCCTCACTTTATATTTCCACTAAATTTTTCCTCTGAACAAAAGACTCATTTATCAAAGTGCTGACTAGACTCTGCATTTGGATGTCTATTAAGCATCTCAGCTTAAATCCCTTTAAATTCTGATACAACGTTACCCTATGCCAAACAGCTTCTCCTTCAATTTTATTCAACTCAGTAAATGGCAAATTAATATTTCTAGCTGCACACATCTAGTTTATTTCTCTTCACCTCCATTGCAGAGAATAACATTGAAAAGTTCATTTTTATGGTATTTGGTTTGTATCAGATAGTAGAAGATACCAATCTTTGAAGTAGTGGAAGTCAGGAAATCTGATTATCTTTATATATGTTTGTTTTTCTTGAAGATTCTCATATCTCCAAGCATCTGGAGCACTAGAGGATTATTTTATATTTTTACCAATCATTTAAAATAACCAGCACTTTTTATCTTATACTTTGCATTCACTTTTGTTGACATTTTCCACCTAATGTTGTAAATTAAAATTTTAAAAAATCTACTTATAAGAGGAAAGTACTTAGCCCTATTTACAGCTTTTTTTTGTATCTATGGAAACAATTTTTAAACATAAGGAGTTTATTGGACATGGACATTTACCATTTGTGTGCACTATGGAAATATAAAGTATAAACCAATACTGAAAGTGGAGTAATCACAAAGAACTCTAATTGCTTTTTACAATAATTGTATGGTAGACATAAATGTTGAAATGTGGATGCAGACAGGATGGGAAGTGATGATTTCTGGCTTGTCTGTAGCTCTGTGTGCTCAGTTGCTCGGTTATATCCAACTTTTTACAACCCTATGGACTATATCCCACCAGGCTCCTCTGTGCATGGGATTCTCCTGGCAAGAATACTGGGGTGGGTTGCCATTTCCTGTTCCAGGGGATCTTCTGGACCCAGGGATCAAACTCACAACTCCTGAGTCTCTTGCATTGGCAGCTGGAGTCTTTACCACTGACTCACCTGAGAAGACCTATCTGTAGCTTTAGCCTCCATAAGATCCTGATGTGAGTTCTAAGAAATGAAGTTTGTCCTTGTTTTTCAGAAAATGTCAGGGAATTTTCATAAAATGTACACAAAGGAGAGCAAGTCTATAGCGAAGATCTTCATATGTTGATCACAGGTGATAATAAATGTTAAAGTCAATCCTAATGCAACCCACGATAACTCTGAACATGTATTGAGAAAACATCACATAATGAAGTAGGGAAGACTCATTTATAAGCTATTGTTAAGATTGCTTCGGTTTTTTGAAAGTTTAGTATTTCCTCTATTGTGTGAGTACAAAATATTTGCAAATAAACACTTTAGTTATATTTTTGCTTATTTCTTGAGGGGAAAAATAGTAATTTAGATGATAAAGTCCCTGAAATTTAAAAGATCTATTTGCTTACAAAGAACTTAAATAAATCTAAATAAGGGAATTCAAAAGTCTCCTACAATAAATAAATTTAGCTCTAAATGCTATAAACAAGTTATTGCTTTAAAAAGTTTTAGACATCTGAGCTGTAACCCTGAAAACAAATTTTTAAAATATTAGCAACAAGATAAAAATCACTGTAATCTATAAAATAAAAAACAAACAAAGTCAGATAGAGTTGACATGGAGTTGAGAAAATATAAAATGATTCTAATAGGTTTATGCTACTTTTAAAGATTTTTGTCATACTAATTTGCATATAAATACAAATAAATAATGCATTAAGTTCAAGAAATATTTCTAATCAAGGTACATCTTTGAGTAACGTTAATTTTTAATAATTTTTGTTTAAAAACAATTCTCTCTCTGATTTCATCTCAATATAAACATTAAATGATTGCATAAGCCTTGGTCTACTTCTTCACTCTATTATAATGATCTATTTCTTTTTATTTTTATGCAAGTACTTCCCTGTCTTGATTATCATAACTTTATAATCAGGTACTGATGATGCAATTTTGTTCTTTTTCAAATTGCATTGAATAATCTAGATCTTTTTCATTTCTGTATAAAGTTTATAATTTCTTTATCAATTTCCACAACAAAGCCAACAAATAGAATTATAATTTCTACTCAATCTATAGAACAAACTTGGAGAACAGTCATCTTAAGAATTTACTCATATTCATATTTATTTTCTTTTTTTATTTAAGTCTTTTAAAAATTTGCTTAGCAAAATTTTATAGATTTCAATGTACCATTTTATATATATATATATATATATATATATATATATATATATGTATATATATCTTCTGTTGAATTTATTATTACATTTTGATGTTGTAGATGAACATAATTAAGTGATGCCCGGAAAACAACTTTCGGTTGAACTGTTAAGTATTTGTCAGGTTAATAACAGCCAATATATGCTCCACTGCACTCCCTGGGTGGGCTCAGCACAGCCCTTACACTATATATATTTTTACTGCTGGCCTCAAGCTATCACCGTCACCTCCCTCTGATGCTGTAAAAGCCTTTTTGCTCAAGTGTCACGCCTCTTTCTCAGGAATGACCTTGCTTTGCTGATGCTTGAGTGAAAAATAAGCATGTACTTTTTTTTTTTTTTTTTAATTAAACGCTGCTGTGATGTGGTGTGTCTTGACATCTGGCCTTATAAAGGGGAGGAGGTGGCACTCTAAACCACAGTCCCAGCAAAGGGCTGGGTGATATTGTAACAGACATTATTGTAAATAAAATTCTTTTTTTAAATTTAATTTCCATCTGTTTACCAAATGCATATAAAAATTGGAATTTGTTTGTGTAGGACGCCTTAAATTTGCTGAATTCATTTAATGTTCTAGTTGTTTTGTAGATCCCTTAGGATTTTCTCTGTAAACAATCTTGTCCCTTGGGAATAAATACAGTTTTATTTCCTCCTTTCCAAATGGCTTCCCCGGTGGCTCATATGGTAAAGAATCTGCCTTCAATGCAAGAGACTTGGGTTCAACCCCTGGGTCTGGAAGATCCCCTGGAGAAGGGAATGGTACTTACTCTAGTATTCTTGCCTGGAGAATTCCATGGACAGAGGAACCTGATGGGTTAAAGTCCATGGAGGCAAAAAGAATCTGACATGACTGAATGGCAAGCGGTATCTTAGTCCCCCAACTAGGGATCTAACCAGAGCCCTCTGTATTGGAAAGTATCCAATACTGTGTAGAAATGGGAACAGCAGAAATCCTGGTGTTGTTCTTAATTCCAAGGGTAAATCTTTCAATATTTTTACTACTAATAAAGTATGCTATTAGCTGTAGACTTTTATTTTCTGTCTTCTTCTCTTTCCCCCTCTTTTTTTTCCCCATAGATTTCCCTTTCTGTTAGAGGAAACTGTCTTCTATTATAGCAAAATTTACTAAGAGTTTTTGTCATAATATTGAGTGTTGAGCTTTTTCATTTTTCTTTGCATCCATGAAAATAATTATTGGGCTGGAAGAAAAGTTCATTTTGTTTTTTCCGAAACATCTTATCCCAACGAACTTTTTGGCCAAATACATTTTTTCTCTTTCATTCAAAGAATTACGTCAACTGATTTTTCAAGTGTTAAATCACTCTTGAATTTTCAGAATAGAACCATATTGGTCATTATTTTATGTATTAATTTTATGTCATCACTGATATTCATTTAATTTATTGCTAGATTGTATTTACTAATATTTTGTTAAGTTTTGTTCTCATATATTATTTCATAATTTTGGTTAGGTTTTTAACAGCAATTTTATAAAGTGATCTTTATAACTTACTGAACTTATAAATTTTTAAATTGTTGAACTCTTGAAGCAGCTTAGGAATATTTTCCTCTTCTATGTTGTAAAAGTAAGATTGTTATCATTTCTTCTTTAACTGAGTGATTGAAATTAGAATTTACCAATAAGATCATTGGTATCTTGAATTTCTTTGTGGGAAGACTTTGAGAATAAATTCAGTGTATTTTACAGATGTAAGCCTCTTTAGATTTGTATTAATCACGTACTAGTTTTGGTCGGTTTTAATTTTCAAGAAATGCATACATTTCATATAAACTAATTTATTGTCACAATGCTATTCACAATATTCTTGTGACATTTTCTTTCTCTGTCTGCAGAATCAATAGAAAATCTTTTTTCCTTTCATGCCTGGTTTTGATATGCATATTCTCTCTGTTTCCTTGATTACTCTAAAACTTTTCACTGTTTGGAACATTCCAAAAGCCAGCATTTCGATCGCTAAATTTTCTCTACCATTCATTTTCTATCACTGATGTTTCGGTATTTTATTTTTTCCTTCTTTTTATTTGCTTGATTTATTTTACCATTTCCCCCTGTCTTTCTAATTTAAAAGTTTACATTGTTGATTTCAGATTTTTCTTTCTTTCTAACAAAGGCATTTTTTAAAGTTGCAAATTTTCCACTGAGTACCTTTTGATCTATGTTCCACAGATTTTGATATGTCTTATTTTCCTTATATATCTGCTCAGAATATTTTTTAAAATCCCTTATAATTTTCTCTGTGATCTACCATTATTTAGAAGTATGTTGCTAATTTACAGTGGTTATTATATTTAGTATGTCTGACAATTTTGGTGATATCTAGTTTTCCCAATTTAGAAACAGGATTAGTTTTTGCTTTTCCTGCTCAGGACTTGCACTTCTTCAATTTGTCTTTCATCAATTTGAAAAAGTCTCAAAAATAATTTTCACGATTTTTTTTTATTCTCTCTTTTGGAATTTCTATTAAATTTTGGAAAATGTGCTATAAACTTGCATTCATTTTCTGGGGCTGCCATATCAAATTACCACAAACTCAGTGGCTTAAGAAATAGAAATTCCTGAATATATTTATTCTTTCACAGTTTTGGAGTCCATAAATCTGATCAAGGTGTGGGCAGGACTATACTCTCAGGAAAAGAATTATAATATAAAATCCAAAATCATCAGCGTCTGAGAAGAATGAAAATGTCTAGAAAACACATCTAGTCTACCTATTTTGGGATAGTTTGTCTTAGATTCTGGAGAATCTACTTCATGCTGTAAGCACCACCTCGGCCTTAGAACTTATACTTTACACTCCAAGCCTTACATAAGACAGAATATAATAGTTTAGTCATTAAGCAAAGAGAAGGGGGCTTTTAGTTATTCCTCAAGGTCCTCAGGTAATACACTGAGCCATATCCTGTAAGCTCTTTTACAGATTCTGAAGTCCCCAGCAGGGAGAAGATGACTACATGGTGATCAAATTGAAGCCACGACACAAGCTGTTCCCCTTCACACAATTCCAAGAACCGGCCTCAAAGAAACTGGAGCAAACTCTGGAACTCAAGATTAAGTGTATTTAAAACAGCCAAGATGACGCTGGTCAGACCACCACGTTACTGATTTTGAAATGACGGTCAGAGCTGACTGTGCCATTTTGCTCCCTCCATCGGCCTACACAACTCTGAAACTCCCCTTTAAAAGTTCCTGTCCCCTGAATAGCAATTGGGAGTTCGTTCTCGGACAGAAGTCTACCTTCTCCTCCAGTTTCCTACCTCTGAAGTAAAGCAATCTTTCCTTTACTATCAACATTGGTCTCTCACAAATTGGCTTTCAAGCAGTGAGCATCTGGACTTGGGTTTGGTAGCAATGCATACAGGCTTCCCCGGTGGCTCAGTGGTAAAGAATCCACCGATGCTTGCCAATGCAGGAGATGCAGGGCCAATATCTGGGTTGGGAAGATACCCTGGAGAAGAAAATGGCAAGCCACTCCAGTATTCTTGCCTGGAGAGTCCCATGGACAGAAGAGCCTGGTGGGCCACTGTCCCTCGGGTCACAAAAAGTAGGACTCGTCTTAGCAAAGAAACAACAGCATTGCATACAGCTTCTGGTGATAACTGACCTTCTTTAACTTAAGGCCACATCACTCCAATTTTGTTTTCATCTTTACATCAATGTCTTTTCTGTTATCTGTCAAGGCTCTCCCTGTCTTATTCTTATAAAGACTTGTCACTGGGTTGGGCCCTCTTAGTAATCTAAGATGAACTCAGTTAGAGGCTTTATATAATTGAAAAAAAGGAAAAAAAAAACTTCTGAAACCTTTTTCCCAAATAATATAATGGTCACAGGTTCTGTGAATTGGAATGTGGACATAACTTCTGGAGATAACATTCAACCCACTATAATCCTTTTCCATGTCCCAGTTCATGGAGTCACAGAGAGCTGGACGTGACTCATTGACTGAACAACAGTAATCCTTTTCATTGCTTAAAATTATAACAAGTACATGATATATGTATTATTCAGGGTTCTCTAAAGATATATGAGGAGAAAAATTGATATAGGATAAGATAAAGACAGAGAGAGAGGTGATTATACAATTATAGGAACTGGCAAGAGTGCAATCTGCAGGGCAGGAACACACAGGGAAGAACTTACGCTGTCCTATTCAATTTCTGGAGGCATAATTCAGGACATCTCAGTATTTTCTTTGAAGGCCTTCAATCAGCATTACTCAAGGTCTACTAATTTAAACATTAATCTAAAATATACATTCACAGGCCATCTAGATGGTTGTTTCACCAAATATCTGGTTAATGTGGTCTAGCCAAGTTGACACATACATTAACCATCCAAATTTATTTCCATAATTTTGTTTTTGTTCTTGGTTAAAAATCTCTCTGCTGTCTTTGCTTAGTACTTACATCTGTTACTTCCTTCTCTTTACAATATTTTATAGATTTTCTGGATTCTCTGTGCTCAAAGAATTCTTTGCAGCTTTTTAAATTTTATCATCTATGACTACCTAATTTATATTATTTCCTTATAGTTTTTTTTATTTTAATTGTGCTCTCAACATTAACCGTAATGTTTCCTTTCTGTGAGAATTTCATTTGCTTGCCGACAATTTTACCTAGTGTTTCACACTTTGCTGAGATTCTTGTACCATAGAAGGTACTATAAATCTGAGCTTCATATCCTCTAGCATAGGTTTCCCATTTATTTTTCTTTTTTAATATAAGGTAGGAGCAGTCCTTGCTCAAGGACAGTCCTTTATTAGAATTTTTGATAATCTGAAATGGAAAGTTCTTGCTCATCAGACACCTTGCTTCTTAAGACTAGTCTTCCATTAGAGAAGTAACTTGCTCCTTCTCATTCATCTTTCTGGACCAATCTCTTCTACTCAGCTTTAAAGGAAAAATTATTATCCTGCTTGAAATTTTTGGAAAATCCATATAAAGAGCTTACCTTTGTAGTTTTCGTGTGTTTGTTTCATTCAGACTGGAACGAGAAAAATAATCCTTTGGCATACAGTCTAGGAAAGATAGAAAGAGAAGTATATGGAAAACAATCAAATAAGCATTTCATGATATATCCCTGCTTACACAGACATGCAAAGATTTGCAACCTATAACTTAGATCAGGAATAGAAAAATATCCCAATGGCCAAATTAATTTTACAGTCCATTTTTTAAGGTTTGGGAACAAATACTCATTTGTCTATGTATTTATTTCAAGCTACAAATGTGAAGTAGTAAAAGCAAAGACATATGACCCATACAACTTAAAATATTTACAATGACAAAAATAAAATTGGCCAGCCCTTTAAAAGGCCTACTGGAGAAGGGATTGAGGTGTCTTTGAAGGGAGAAGAGAAAATGGTCTTATTTTTTCAGCCTAGGAATTGATCTCTAAAAATGGCTTTCCTTGCTCACCACTGTTCTCACATAGAGTGTTCCAGGAACTGCTAGTGACTGAGGTGGTGCTATGTTCTAAGTCTTTCTTTCTTCCAGGCTACCATCCCTAGACAAAATCTTGACAAAACTTATGTCTTATTTACTTACTTTTTGACTTAGCTTACTGGGATAAAATTCAAATGCATCAAAGTCTGAGGAAAATTTATATGTTTGGTATGTCATATTTAGTCTAGTTATCTTGTCAGAATTAATTCTACAAATCAGTGTCTCTTGGCCAAAATATTTGAGCATCCCTACATAGATATTTCATCTCGTAATCTTTGGCACAGTGTTCCAGATGACTCTTTGATTTCCCTTGTTTCTATTGGCAAACAGTTAATACTAGCATTTCTAAAGCATGTTAGATTTCAGTCCCACAGAAAAACTCTAATTCCTCAGAGAAGAGGGCCCTTTGATAGACTACAGTAAAACATGGAATAATTTCAATTTCATATATCCAGAAATACCTCAGATTTCTTAATATAGGAGATGATTATGGAAGTTGGCCTAAAAGTAAATTTACAGATTGCAAGTTCATTCTGGTTTGTGTTCTACTTTGTGAGTTTAGTAGACTTTCATGGAAATATCAAAATTTCATTCTCATTGCAGCATATCCATCACACATATCAGATTCTCTCCAAAATCACAATTGTGCTTTACTACTTTCCCATGACTTTAGTGCATAAGTCTGATCAATAACAGCCTTGTAAGCAAGATATTTACTAATTGCAGCACAGTCAGATAGGGAGAGGATTGCAAGTTAGGGTAACAGTTTGTTTCAAGGTGCACCTGGGAATGTATTATACTTCAAACCAAAAATATCAAAAAAGCCTAAAAATGCATTCTATAAAAATTGGACTTCCCTAGAACAGTATCACAGTAAGAAAAAAGTCACATCTGGTGTTAAATATTTTTTTAAAGCAGAAAGTTGTGAATTTATGGGTGAATTAACAAATCTGTAAGATTCCTCTCAAAATATTTTATTTTGCCCCTTTCATGCAATGCTGCTGCTAAAATACATCTCACCTGTTGCCTAGTTTTCCATCTTCATCCACTGTTACCTTTTTCTCTTTCTCTCCCTCCTCTGCTTCTCTCACTTCCTCATTCTGCCCTTCCTCCATTCATCATCGTTAGAGGTACTTTCCAAACACTAACACTCATCACTATTGCACATTCTTACTACAAACAGCCCCTTGGAAATTACTATTTTTCTATTTTCTAACTTCTTTTTTCATTCAAGGTGGGTGCTACTTGAATTTTAGTAATTATGTCATTCATTATCTTTCACAAATAAATACTAAAATCCTTGTTTTTCTTTTTTTTTGAGTTGCCAGTAGTATGGCTTCATGCATGCAGCATAAAGTTTTTTGTTCCATAAGCCATCATTAGAAGTCTCCTAGCTATTTAAGAAAATGCTGTGCATCAAGAAAGTTTCCAGGGGCAGGTGATTTATAAAAATGTAAGCATGATACAAGTTATAGGGGCTCTACAGTGCTTGCATACTTCATAGTGATTTTAATTGTTGAATGGGAATACAACATTGTTTGCTCAAGATGTTACATTCATTCTGTGATTTATATCAATGATTTATAGATTTTTTAAAAATTTACTTAAAAAATTTTAGAGTATTTTTAAGTTTACAGCAAAATTGAGGGGCAGGTATAGAGATTTCCCTTATAATTCCTGCCCCACACATGCATAGCTTCCTCTGTTATCAGTATCCATCACTACAGTGGTATTGATACATTTGCTACAATCAATGAACCTACATTAACACAACATAAGCATCCAAAGGCCATCACTTTAATTAGGGTTCACTCTTGGTGTTGTATATTCTATTGCTTTGGACAATGTATTCACCATTATGGGCTTTCCTGGTGGCTCAGTGGTAAACAATCCACTTGCTGATGCAGGAGATGTAGATTCGATCCCTGGGTTAGGAAGACTCCCTGGAGAAGGAAATGACAATCCACTCCAATATCCTTGCCTGGGAAATCCAATGGACAGAGGAGCCTGGTGGGCTATAGTCCATGGGGTCATAAAAGAGTCAGACACAGCTGAACAACTAAACAGACCGCCATTATGGTATCATATATAGTATTGTTACAGCCATAAACATTCTCCACACACCAGCTATTCACCTCCCACACTTCACTCAATTCTTTGCAACCATTGATGTTTATACTGTCTCCATTTGCCTTTTTCAGAATAAGCAGGCTTCTCAGATTGGCTTCTTTCAATTAGTAATAAGCATTTAAATTTGTGTATGTTTTTTTATTGCTTGATATCTCACTTCCTTCCAGTCCTGAATAATATTCTATTGTCTGGATGTATCATAGTTTATTCAGTTTATTTATCCATTCAATAACTGAAGGACATATGGTAGAATTTTTGTATTCATATGTATTTTTTAACACAATCATTACTTATAATGTTTCCAGCTTACAGATCTGTCCTTACAACAGAAGGACATTTCTAAATTGTATAAATCTATTATTTTTAGAGAAATTGGACCATTAAAGATGTTATGAAACCTAATGATACTACGGTTTTATTTATAATATTACTATTCTTTTCAATGTAATATGTCAAAAGTAATGTTTTGAAATAATTTTCATTTTAGAATAGTCAACTGTGCAATTAAACAATTATATAATGTCATGATATATATTTGTATTTTATCATTGGCAGGTAATTTTTTCACATTTATTGGCTTTCTACAGACTGTCTTATGACTATTCCAAATATGAGTTACATTAGAATCTTCTGAAAACTTACTTCAAAAGATATACTAAAAAGTTATGTCACTGTGTTCCTTTACATTTTAGATCTGCTGAGGGAAGAATATTTAATCTTTGGAAACAGCACTTGTTTTCACAAATGAGTATTACTGTGTTTTGATTTATCTCTAATAAGAGTAAAAACTATAGACAAACATTTCACATATAGCTTGCTTACATATTATTATTACTAATGTCAAAATTGTCTACAAAGACACTATTCTGAGAAGTATACACAATGAAAAGTTTAGATTTCCTCACTAAAACTTTGTTGCAGCTACATAAAAAATACCGTATCAAGTTCATAGTCAACATTTTATTGTAGTTATTTTACACCTTGTTGATCTGGAAACTGATATTTCAGCATTCTAGAGAAGTGTTACTGTACTGTTTATAACACAATCTAATACTTATCACATTATATAACTACATCATTTCTATTTCTACAAAAACAGTGTTTATTATTGAATAGTAAAGCTTTTCAAGTGTAAAGAATATCATGAGATTTGCTGGATAAATTAACTGCCTTGCACATGGTGTAAGAAATGTCACATTTTATGAGTCAGAGTTAACAAGATCTAAAAAATGGTATGCCACAATTTTCACAGTGCATTACTGGAATATTCTATCTGGGTATGTTGCAGGCATTTATGATTAAATTTCAAAGCATCAGCAAAGAATCTTTCCCTAGCAAGTTTTGGAAGTAATTTCAATAAGATTACTGCAAATATTATAACTATACAATAGATTTCTATATAATATACATGAGGGCATACTGAGAAAATATAGAGGCATGCATTTTGTCTGGAGTATACCAGTTTCTTAATTTTTAAAACTTCCTTATCTTTCATTTCCCAATGAGGTATTTATTGTACATTTGCTATTTATTCTAAAAGGCAGTGAACATTGCCTGGCATGTTTCAAATATATTTCTGTATACAGAAAATTTTATGCATTTTCAATATTCCTTCCATAAATGTGAGGCAAATAAAACCTATTAGGATTCTGTTTATACAAATTAACATTTTTAAAGAAGGTTTTTACATTGTTTTTGCTGATCTTATTTTTGAGAGACCATGTTGGAATGTAAAAAGGTATCACTCAGTCTCAACACAAAATCATTTTTTCTTTAATTTTTAATTTATTCAATTAAAGGAAATGAATAGGGACAGAACCTGAATTGTATGCAGTTATTCCCTACATGATAAAAGTTAGTTTATATTAGAACTTAAGTTATGACCAACTGAGATAGCATATTTAAAAGCAGAGACATTACTTTGCCAACAAAGGTCCGTCTAGTCAAGGCTATGGTTTTTCCAGTGGTCATGTATGGATGTGAGAGTTGGATGGTGAAGAAAGCTGAGCACCGAAGAATTGATGCTTTTGAACTGTGGTGTTGGAGAAGACTCTTGAGAGTCTGTTGGACTGCAAGAAGATCCAACCAGTCCATCCTAAAGGAGATCAGTCCTGGGTGTTCACTGGAATAACTGATGTTGAAGCTGAAACTCCAATACTTTGGCCACCTCATGCGAAGAAGTGACTCATTGGAAAAGACCCTAATGCTGGGAAGGATTGAAGGCGGGAGGAGAAGGGGACGACAGAGGATGAGATGGCTGGATGGCATCACTGACTCGATGGACATGGGTTTGGGTAGACTCCGGGAGTTGGTGATGGACAGGGAGGCCTGGCATGCTGCAATTCATGGGGTCACAAAGAGTCAGACACGACTGAGCGACTGAACTGAACTGAACAGTTATATAAAAATATGGACCAAAACTCATAAATGATAGTATTTTTACAAACTATCAATGTTTTTAGAAGAGAAGGTAATAGAAGAAAGCAGCTAATAATATAAATTAATCTCAAAGAAGCTTAAGGAAAGTATATTTTATGTAGCTAATACTTACCTTAGCTAATTAATTTGCTTTTTTTCTGTCTCTGTAACTACTATAGTTACTTTATAATGTATCCTAGATTACTGAGATCGTCATACTCCTTTCTTGCTGAAGACAGAACAAGATAATCAAATCTGTGTATGCTTGGTAGCTAATAATTTGTTACAATGATAAAAGTGCTACACTGATAAAAATAATAAAAGGAAATAATTATGATGAATATAACATCCCATAAACATGCAAAAGACTACCTTTATCTTTACATTACGGCCTGCTTCATTATAACTTATTAAAAATCTCCTTAGAAATGAAAATGCATTGTCTCATTATTGAAGCTTAACATAACCCATCTGTAATAGGCTAGCAAGGTGTAATACAGTCCATGGGGTCGCAAAAAGTTAGTCATGACTGACTGACTAATACTTTTACTTTTTTAAGTTGTAATAAATCTTTATTAAATGGAAATCATTAAAGATTATTGCTCTGATTTTAGATGCTACCAGATAATGGTTATACATGTTCACTAAGAAACTGTATACACTGATTAAATAATCCAGACTACGAGGTGCCTATTCACAGTTTCCTACATGCATAGTTTAGGGAGCATTGTGAATACTGCTTTTAACAGTAACAAAAAGCATTCCCATCTGTGTTATTTATTTTAAGATCTCTCTTAATGTTTGCAATTTAGCTTCACCCATGCCTCTTCGTAGTACAGGGTGGAGAGTATAAACATTAATACAATTACCAAAATTTCCTAGATCTTATAGGACAGATGATAGAACGACCATGACTCTACAAAATCTTACTGAGTAAGGTCTGGGGTCTTTTGTGGAGTGTCTCGTGTGCTGTGATCCACATCTCTTTCTTTAGCTGAACTCATCTCTGCCATGTGCTCTGTCACTGTTTACATATATATCACCAAGATTGGTGAACACCTTGATATAGATGTTGATAACTAAATGGTATTGATGCTTCAAAACCTAGAATTGTATATTGTGACTTAGTGAGATGAAAGGCCATTTTTCCCATCACTAAACACCCTGTACCATGATAAAAGCAGATTTCTGGTTTATGCTGTAGAATAAATTAGAGTATCAGGAAATGCCCTAATAATTAGCAACTCTCATTATTTCCTTTTCTCAACTTTCCTCTTTCCAGTCTTTCTCTTCTTCTCTCTCTCTCCCTTTTTTTCCTTCCATCCTTTCTTCCTTCTTTATTTTTATTTTTATATATTGCTTCTTCTCTGTATGCTGGGATCAGAAAGTCATGCTCCCTCTGGCTTCAACCCTTCTCAATTTTCTTTCCTAAACTGAACAGATTTTCCCCAAAAGGCATATTTTGAATTACATGGTTTATGATGTCACATTTTAGTAACATTAAAGGATAGAATGTTGTCATGAAAACCACAGCCATTTATGTTAAGCTGTACTTAGTTGCTCAGTCGTGTCCAGCTCTTTGCAACCCTATAGACTGTAGCCTGCCAGGCTCCACTGTCCATGGGGATTTTCCAGGCAAAAATACTGGAGAGGGCTGCCATGCCCTCCTCTAAGGGATCGTCCCAACCCAGGAATTGAACTGGGGTCTCCTGCGTTGCAGGTGGATTTTTACCAGCTGAGCTAAGAATACAAGTCAGATTAGAAGGAAAAAAAATCAGGTAATCTAGTGTTCAGGTAAAATGAAGGCTAAGAATCAACCTTTGAGTTTAACCATGTTCAGATTATTATCAACACAATGTGTGTGTGTGTGTGTTTGAGAGAGAGAGAGTTTTAACATAAAAGAAATAACTTCAGAAGGGGAGAAAGAGAGAGAAAGATTGATTTTGCGATTAAATTCCCAGAGTGATATGAGCAGACAACAGAATATGGGTTATGTCAATATGACAGAATGACATTAGTAAAAAGAGAGATGATTTATCTTTAATTATAAGAAGAAAGAGAAAGTGATTAATGATGCTGACAGATTAGTGGGTTATTTTTTCTAAATAAAAAGAGAACGTTAGTAAAAGACAAAATGTGACCACCTAAGGCAGTAAAGAATGTGGGAGGTATTTAACTAACCTGGGGAGAGAAGAGATGGTACACATTTTCTAGAAGAATCGAGTAATAAATAGACTATGAGACACAATATATTCTCAGGGCAGCATTTAGGGCCTACTTGAGATGAGTGGGATGGATCTGAAGAGAGACCAGTTAATCATTTTATATCTTCTATCCCTATTCAGAGACATCCTATAAAGTAAATTATTTGTAGTAAATGTAAAGGGCACTGGAGAATAACAATTCAGTTTTTCTGTGCAGAACAGAAGAGATAGGAAGACCACACCTTACCTATGAGGACGTATGTCTAAAACTCATATAATTTCTCTAGTTGATGCATTTAAGAAAGAAGACACAAAAGAAAAACTATAAAAATAGCCATCCTTAGGTTCTTTATGTGGTTACAGAGGTCAAACCAGTCTTCTTGCCTATGGAGTTAAAGAATATTTCAGGTGTCCTTGAGCTTGTAGATGGTCAGTGTATGCAATGATTATCTAGATTTTTGCCTCCATGAAATAAGAAAATATGTTCTGTGATAGTTGGTTTTGTTGTGATTTTTTTGTGAAACTTCTACCTTACTAGCAACATTTTTCATGTGTAGGATATAGGTGGCTGAAAAAATCCAAGGCTTGAAATGTACATACTTTTATTTAACTATAAACTGTTATATTTTTTATATTCTCCTGTTTCACATTTGAGATTGTCATCTTTTCTGCCCTCTGCTGATGGGATTTGCTTATATAAGTTTCAAAGCCTGCTCTATTTTGGGAACCAGTAAAGTTAGGAAAGGATTTTTAGTTTACATTAAAGCTAAATCATGTGACTATTTCATTTATCCCTAATTAGTTTTTAATATAAAATTGAGGAGACTAAAGTGTCACAATAACAAGGAAAACCATAATTGAGTTAAGCATATTTTCTGCTTTTCTCTCATATATCAAAATCACTATGAATGAGTTTACACTGATGTTTCCAAACTATTTTCATCATTTTGTTATCAGACATATGATTTAAAATCAGGATACAATAATGAAAAAAAATAGATTAAAGGGACGGTCTGGTTCTTGTCTTGAGGGCTGAATAAATTATAATCTATTTGTCTTTTACATTCCTAACCTTGAACTGAGTAAAGAAGCAAAGTGAAAAAAGAAGAATGACATGTGCATTCTTTTTTTCCAAAGAGCAGACGCCTTCAGTGATTTGTACAACAGGAGGTGTTTTATGTACTTAATGTTTGCTCTTTTGTTTTCACTTATTTTTCAGTTCTGGGTCTTATTTAGGTCTCATTTTTTTTTTTTTTTTTGAGGAAACTTACTAGAATATTATTTTTTTCCATAAAAATTTAAAAAATCACTTTTACTCTATAAAAAAATATTACAGTTTTCTTACAAAGATAATGCCTCTGGCAATAAAATAAGTATATTTTGAAACTAAAAAATTGTAATGCTGAGAAGTCTTTGTTTCAGTATGCTCAAATGTTTTAAGTGACAAAAATTTTTTCTAAAGCTGAAAATAAAACTAAATGTATACTAAATTCCTATCAAGTTTACAGTAATTGTCCTTTAACAAACAGATATGGTTTTAAATCCCAGTTCTACAAGAGTCTAAGTCTTTATTCTTTAGCAAGTTATTTTTCTTCTCTGTCCCTCAATGTTCTCGATGATAAATCAAAGGTGATATTGTCTACCCCAGTGAGTTAACATAAAGATTAAACTAAATAATATAGGTAAATTGTGTGATAGATTTTGATGCACAATGTGCATTTCAGATATGCGATGATACCATAATTATAAGAAGAACTAAAGAGCCTCTTGTTGAAAGTGAAAGAGGGAGTGAAAAAGTTGGCTTAAAACTCAACATTCAGAAAACAAAGATCATGGCACCTGGTCCCTTTCACTTCATGACAAAATGATAGGGAAACAGTGGAAACAGTGACAGACTTCACTTTGGGGGGCTCCAAAATCACTACAGATGGTGACTGCAGCCTAGAAATTAAAAGACGCTTACTTCTTGGAAGAAAACTTATGACCAATCTAGACAGCATATTAAAAAGCAGAGATATTACTTTGCCAACAAAGGTACATCTAGTCAAAGGTATGGTTTTTCCAGTGGTCAAGTATGGATGTGAGAGTTAGATTATAAAGAGAGCTGAGCACCGAAGAATTGATGATTTTGAACTGTGGTGTTGAAGAAGACTCTTGGGAGTCCTTTGGACTGCAAGGAGATCAAACCAGTCAATCCTAAAGGAAATCAGTCCTGAATATTCATTGGAAGGACTGATGTTGAAGCTGAAACTCCAATACTTTGGTCACCTGATGCAAAGAACTGACTCATTGGAAAAGACCCGGATGCAGGGAAAGATTGACAGTGGGAGGAGAAAGGGACGATAGAGGATGAGATGGTTGGATAGCATCATTGACTCAATGGACATGAGTTTGAGCAAACTCTGGGAGTTGGTGATGGACAAGGAGGCCTGGTGTGTTGCAATCCATGGGGTCACAAAGAGTTGGACACAACTGAGCGACTGAACTGAACTGAATATTTTAAAAATATATTAAATATATTAAACAAAAAATAAATGCTAAACTAGATAATCTTAACAAAGCAAGACACAATTAGACATACAACATATGGCTTAAAATTATACATATATTGTAGTTGCTGTTCATTTGCCGAGTTGTGTCTGAGTCTTTGTGACCCCATGGACTGTAGCACACCAGGCCTTCCTGTCCTTCACCATCTCCCAAAGTTTGCCCAGGTCATCTCCATTGCATCAGTGATGCCATCCGACCATCTCATCCACTGTCACCCTCTTCTTCTCCTGCCTTTAACCTTTCCCAGTATAAGGGCCTTTTCTAATAAGTCAGTTCTTCGCATTAGGTGGCTAAAGTATTGGAGCTTCAGCTTCAGCATCAGTCCTTCCAATGAGTTTGCAGGGTTGATATCCATTAAGATTGACTGGTTTGATCTCCTTGCTGTCCAAGAGACTCTCAGAAGTCTTATCCAGTACCATAGTTGGAAGGCATAAATGCTTTGGCGCTCTGCCTTCTTTACAGACCAGCTCTCACAATCATTCGTGACCACCAGGAAGACCACAGCCTTGACTATATGGACCTTTGTCAGTAGAGTAATGTCTCTGCTTTTCAACACACTATCTAGGTTTGTCATAGTTGTCCTGCCAAGAAGCAAATGTCTTCTGATTTCATGGCTGCAGTTACAATCTGCAGTGATTTTAGAGCCCAAGGAGAGGAAATTTGTCACTGCTTCCACATTTCCCACCTCTATTTACCATGAGGTAATGGGACCAGATGCCATGATCTTTTTTTTTTTTTTTATATAATATTTAGTTTTAAGCCAAATCTTTCACTCTCCTTCTTCACCCTCATCAAGAGGCTCTTTAGTTCCTCTTCACTTTCTGTGGTTACAGTGGTATCATCCACATATCTGAGGTTGTTGATGTTTCTCCTGCCTATCTTGATTCCAGCTTGTAACTCATCCCGCCCTGCCTTTTTAATGATGTGCTCAGTATATAGATTAAACAAGCAGGGTGACAACAAATAGCCCTGCTATACTCCTTTCTCAATCTTGAACCAATCAGTTGTTCCAAACAGGGTTCTAACTGTTGCTCCTTGACCTGCATACACAGGTTTCTCAGAAGACAGGTGAGACTCTGGTGTTCCCATCTCTTTAAGAGCTTTCCACAGTTATTTTGATCCACACAATCAAAGGATTTGGCATAGTCAATGAAACAGAGGTAGATGTTTATTCTGGAATTCCCTGGCTTTCTCTATGATCCAGTGAATGTTGGCATTTATCTCTGGTTCCTCTTCCTTTTCTAAACCCCAGCTTGGACATCTGGAAGTTCTTGGTTCACATAATACTCAAGCCTATCATGCAAGATTTTAAGTATGACTTTACTAGCATGGGAGATGAGTGCAATTTTCCAATGATTAGCACATTCTTTGGTACTACCCTTCTTGGGAACTGGGATGAGGATTGACCTTTTCCAGTCCTGTGGCCACTGCTGGGTCTTCCAGATTTGCTGACATATTGAATGCAACATCTTGATGGTATCATCCTTTAGGGTTTTGAATAGTTCTACTGGAATTCCATAGCATCCACTAGCTTTATTAACAGCAGTGCTTCCTAACACCCACTTGACTTGCTCTCCAGAATGTCTGGCTCTGGATGGCTTACCACACTATCACAGTAATCGGATCATTTAGATCTTTTTTATACAGTTCTTCCATGTATTCTTTCCATATCTTCTTGATCTCTCCAGTCTACTAGGTCTCTACAGTTTCCATCCTTTATTGTGCCCATCTTTGGGCAAAATATTCCCTTAATATCTCCAATTTTCCTGAAGAGATCTCTAATCTTTCCCCTTATGTTGTTTTCTTCTAGTTTTATACACTGTTCATTGAAGAAGGTCTTCTTGCCTCTCTATGCTGTTCTTTGGAAATCTGCATTTAATTGGATATACCTTTCTCTTTCTCCCTTGTTTCATACACATATATCCTTACTGCCAATTCAGTTATATCTGAATGGACTTCTCTATCTTTAATTAATGTTTAGGAGACTATAACAAAAAATTATACCAGACACAGTATTATCTTAACAAAATATTCAGCAAGTTCAGGATTAGCCATTCCTTGAGCAGAGAGGTTGACATTACAAGCCATCTAACTGAGAGAGATTACTTCATAATGACAAAGAAAATACGAAACACCACAAATTTGTTACTTAACAGATAATTCAAAAACTTTGTGTTAAGCATGATGTTATACAGTGGATATATACCAGTCAATAAAATAGAGATAGCCTGTCCTCTCATAAGTTTACTTTGATGGAACTCAGGATGGAAAGACAAATAAAAATAGATAAGTCAACAAAATGAAAGTTATTAAAGCTATTAAAAGTGGCAAATTCTGAGATAGAGATTAATAGGATGAGTGAGAACAAGGCTTATTAATGTAGTCAAACTAGACAGAGATCGAGGAAAAATAGTTTATTAAAATGGGAATCAAATAATGAGGCAAAGCCAGACCTGTATAGAAAAATGGGAACAATAAAAGCAAAAAAGTCTAAAATGGATGAGGCACCTTGGGAATTGAAAGTAAACCAATTTTCTGAAGCATATTAAAAAAGAGTCATTTGAAGTGATGTTGGAAAAAATGAGAGGAAGTCATGATGGGTGTTATAGGCCATGTTAAAGAATCTGTATTTTGTTTTCAGGGTTATGGAAAGTCATTGATTAGTTTTAATCAACAAATTAATAAAATAAGAT
This sequence comes from Giraffa tippelskirchi, assembly GCF_054371585.1. Classification (NCBI taxonomy): domain Eukaryota; kingdom Metazoa; phylum Chordata; class Mammalia; order Artiodactyla; family Giraffidae; genus Giraffa; species Giraffa tippelskirchi. The sequence continues at coordinate 126,308,996 of NC_137286.1, forward strand.
TTATAATTAACAAGGATCACTTTGTTATATGGAGTACTTTTAAGTACTTTTAAGTAATACACTTTGAAAATGCTTTTATATTGACAAAGTGGTTTGTGAGTGTGTGTGTGTATGTGTATGTGTGTGTGAGAGAGAGAAAGAGCTAACAATGTATTACAAACATGGGAAAGGTATGTTTAAAGCCTATAGTGCCTAAATCCATGATTTCCACTCCTAGAGGGGCAAATTGAGAATCCGAGGATAAAAAGAAGCCATAAAGATATCAAGTTAAACATTGTGACCTTTAAGCTGATTGGCTAGAAATGACATATTTTAAAAGTAAGAACCAATCATAAGTGTACAATCAATACTAGTAAGGCTATAACCTGCTGTAAGTCCCACCTTTTCAGGCACTTCACTCCCTCTCAGTGTCTATGCCGAGAGCTTTGTACTTTATTTCTCTCTGAAATAAATCCTGTGTGCTTGCTACCAAGAGTGGTTGTATGTTTGTGAAGTTCATTCTTCGATTCTGAGAACAAGAACTCGGATTCCTGCTTCAACACCCTACTAGACATAATGCTTTGCATGTTAAATTGCATCAGTTGTGTCCAGCTCTTTGTGACCCTATGAACTGTAGCCTTCCAGGCTCCTCTGTCTATAGGATTCTTCAGGAAAGAAAGAATACTAGAGTGAGTTGTCATGCCCTCCTCCAGGAGATCTTCCTGACCCAAGGATCAAGCTTGTATCTCTTATGCCTCCTCCATTGGCAGGTATGTTCTTTACCACTAGAGCCACCTGGGAAGCCCAACTAGACTTAATAGTACCACTTATTCCTTTTCTCCATTTGTCAAGTACAAATTGGCACTTGCCAAGAGCATTTGCCAGTGACTGATCAACAACAAAAACATTTGCCCTCTGCCTCTGTGGAGACTGAGCCCTGTGCTGCTGCAGCTACTGACCTTCAAAATACCACCTAAGAGGAAATCAGGATAGAGAGTGAGGCACTCTCTGTTCCAGGAAAACTGGTGAACAGGTCTTTAGATAGTCAGATATTTTCAAGAAATGATTTCAAGACCCCAATCTTTGCAACTCTTCATATCCAGGGAATCACTAAATCTGTTAGCAATGACTGAAACTGCCCACCATAGCCAAGCACTATAGTAACCACTTGTGTGAGTTATTTTACAACAGCAGGTCCTAGTAAGGAACATGGAACTAATAAGCCACCAACAACCAGAAAAGTTTGGGAAAGGTTCAAAGGAGACATCACGTGTCGGACCACTTCCCAGAATCTTCTCACTAGTATTCATCTTGGCTGAGCAATGGGTGTGCCACCAAGAAGGACTCTGAGTCAGAATGATTGGCTAAAGACAATCCAGAAACTAATCCCATCACCATAAAATCCGAGACTGCAAGCCACATGACACAGCAGTTCTCCTGGGTTCCCTAACCCTTCTGTTCTCCACCCAGGTGCCCCTTCCCAGTAAAATCTCTTGCTTTGTCAGCATCTGTGTCTCCTTGACAATTCATTTCTGAGGGTTATACAAGAGCCTGCTTTTTGGCCCTCACACCTCTCACGTTATGCATCCTTTTGTCGACAAAACAGTGGCAGACTTTATTTTCTTGGGTTCCAAAATCACTGTGGACAGTGACTGCAGCCCTGAAATTAAAACATGCTTGGTCCTTGTTAGAAAAGCTATGGCAAACCTAGAGAGCATATTAACAAGCAAAGGCATCACTTTGCTGACAAAGCTTCATATAGTCAAAGCTATTGCTTTTTCATTAGTCATGTATGGATGTGAGAGTTGGACCATAAAGAAGGCTGAGTGCCAAAGAGTTGATGCTTTTGAACTGTGGTACTGGAGAAGACTCTTGTGAGTCCCTTGTACTTCAAGATCAAACCAGTCAGTTCTAAAGGGAATCAACCCTGAATATTCATTGGAAGGACTGATATTGAAGATGAAGCTCCAATACTTTGGCCACCTGATGCAAAGACTCAACTCACTGGAAAAGACCCTGATGCTTGAATGTTTGAGAGTAGGTGGAGAAAGGGGTGACAGAGGATGAGATGGTTGTATGGCATCATAGACTCAAAGGACATGAGTTTGATCAAACTCAGGGAGATAGTGAAGGCCAGGAAAGTCTGACATGCTACAGTCCATGAGGTTGCAAAGAGTCAGACATGACTGAGAGACTGAACAACAACCATGATAGATCATTAGGTATTGTACTAGGCACTGAGAGAAGAGCACTAAACACAATTCTCAGAGAAATTAAATTCCAGTGAGTAAATAGAAAATGACAAAACATAGAACCTAAATACAGAATGAAATGCCAGGTTTCAAAAGAGTTATGAACCAAGTAAAGAACTGTTCCGATGTTGTGGTTTGTCTTAGAGAATGCTGTTTGGACTCTCAGGACTCTCAGATAAGACATTTGAAAAGAGATCCAAATGAAACAAAGTCATGTGAATGGCATGAAATCTTAAATAAAGCATTTTAAGCAGTGGGACTAGATTTCTCTGATATGGGAACATGTTTAAAACACTGGCGCAAAAGTTGGGAGTTCAGAGTGGTTCAGTGTTGGTTGGAAGTGCAGAAAAATCATAAGATGTCAGATCAGCCAGGCTGCTTATGGGCAAAGCATATGTTATTGATGTAGGATGAGATCTTATTTTCCACTGCCAATGTTTTCTCTTAAAAAAGACCCTAGTTCCCTACTGCCTTCTCTCTTCTATATCTCGTGAGCCATAGAGGACTTAGAAAGAGTGTTCTAACTTATTTGTTTAGAAGATGAGTCTATGCATACACTAGTTATATTCTCTCTCTGTCCTTTTCTTTCTTGGAAAAGAGTCTGTCTTCAGTCAGCCTGATTTTTCCATTTCTTTGTTACATGAAAAAAGAAAGGCGGGGAGGGGGATTTCTGCTCAAGTAGGTTTTGGATGGGGTAGGATGCTGTAGTCTTAGAGAGTGAGCTCAAATATCAGTGATAAGATTCTGATTACCTTTATATAGTACATATGAGAAATAAATGCAGGTTTCACTTTTAAATAATCAGCTAAACCAAAATTATTGTAAGTCTCAAAAAAAAAAAAAAAAAAGAAATCCAAGAGAGGAAATCAGTGTGCTGGGATGAAAAGCTCCAAATGTGAAAAGATGGCTATTCTTTGATTTGGCTACCACACAATATCTTGTTAAAGGATTAAAAAGGTACTTTTTTAAGATGAGGCTATTACTACCTTTCTACCAATGGGCTGGAGTGTTTCGCAGTAACTCGGCTAAAACAAGTATAAGTAGTGACTTTCTCTTCTTTAGAGCTATAGAGCAAGAGATCTCTTTAGAGAAAGGTATAAAAAATTCAGAGGCATAAAATACCCTCTTCAGGCTATATAAGAGCCTATCTCTTTGAGTTACTTAAAATAAAAGATATTGAACACAGATCCAAACTGTGAAGGTGTTCATTATCACATGAACTTGACTCTGTGTAGCTTCACCACATATCCATCTCAGCCAACATTCTAAGCAAGGGGAAGAGCTGTCTCTTGTCTATTATGTTTTCAACAATGAGTCTGGAATCTAGTACAATGTCTGGAATATTTAACACACTGTCACTAGATGAATCAATATTATTGTGTGTTTGTGTGAACAGAAAATCTGGTCTAGCATCTGCTTCATTGTCCTAGTCTGTACACGTATAGTATAATGATCTGCATATGGAAATGAGTGGCTATTGTGCTTTGCTTCCTGAGTTTTATGTCTAAATTTTAAATTTTATATATAATATTAATATTTCTATATATTTTAGAGGGACCTATGGGTATATTAATTTTAGACAAACAGCAATCTCCAAACACGTTTAGAACATAAATTTCAGAAGAATGGCTCTCTTAGCGCTGCCTGAAAACATCTCACTTGTTGGCAATACAAAGCTATTTCCCAAAGCACCTTTAACCCAGACTCCCTATCTAAAAACACAAAAGCAGATATCTGTTCACAGTAATTCACAAAAAGTTAATTAAACTGTTTTAGAAGAACAAGGAAATGAAATGTCTTAGCAATAAAAAAAATATGTAAATCAGGTTTCAAAGCAACAGACCATGTTGCAAATTGTAGTCTCTTTCAGCCAGCCTTTTTGTAGTAGCTAATTCAACACACTAACGCTATCCAATACTTTCAACTTTAATTTCTACATGTTACCCTTAGTTTATCAATACATAAAGCCTCCTTTTCAAGACCTAGAAGAAATGTAACTTCTTCCCTGCAGCTTTTCCTTCTTCCCCATTTCTTCATATCATTTATGCTCCTTGCTTCTACATATTTGTTCATGCTTTGATTATTACATATTTCAAAAATTTAACCCACAATATAATGAATCATTTTTCTCCTTAAACTCTCCCATTTCCATATCATACTGAAAGCTTGCACATATAATTGTCAGAGTCCTACTCACATTGCTATTCTATTTATCTCTCATAATTCCAGAATTTTATAGAAGCCAAAATAAGTTGGTTGTTATTTAATGATCTGTGAAAAAGAGAAAACAAGAAAAAAACAGACAATGCTAATACCGATGCTAATAAAAATAATAACTAAACATTTACATGACTAATAAGAGTTGCAATCTGATTTGTAATTTTAATCAGCTTCCCTGGTGGCTCGGGTAAAGAATCTGCCTGCAATTCAGAAGACCTAGGTTTGATCCCTGGGTCGGGAAGAACCCCTGGGGAAGGGAAAGGCAACCCACTCCAGTATTCTTGCAGGGAGAATTTCATGGACAGAGAAACCTGGAGGGCTACAGTCCATGAGGTCACAAAGAGTCAGACAGGATTGACCCATTAACCCTCATTTTTTTGGTAATGTTAACAAATTCAAAATAATTAACTTTTTATGTGTTAGCCATAATACTTCACATTTGCATAATTATTTTAGATCTGGATACTCAATATAAATCTACCAGGGATTTAGTCACATCACAATGTTTATACGGGCTTGGCAAAAGACAGCTTTCAATGCACTTTACTGCCATGATTTTGGTTCAGGTTCTGATGCTATCACACAATTCTAACTTTTTTGTCTTGTTTTCTTTTTCTATTGCCTCCTCTCATGTATTGCTTTTTCCTCTTTCCTAACCCTATCACTGAAAAAAATCTCAGGAAGAGTCAAATTACTGATTCTGATTTTTCATAATAAAATAAGAAGCCTACATTTTAATGCTTAAAGCATATATTGATATAAAGCTGACTAATAAATATAATCTGTGACCAATTCTTGTTAATGATGATTGATCAGACAAAAAATTGAAATCCCTTACATTTTTTTTCTAATAGCAGAGTTGATAATATATGAGGTAATCACTGGATACCTCAAAATATTCACAAAATTATATTTTGAGAATATTAAAATCATAAGAATTATTTAAACCATTTTGTTAAAGAAGAAAGAGATACTGGAGGTATCTTCGGGTTGTCAACTTATAGATTTTTATAATTTTAAACATTATATTGAATTTTAATATAATCCTTTTACTCCACAGAGAAGGAAACTGGATTCTGGATGCATTAAACACTTCATGCATTTTTCTGCAAGTAGCGTATGCGCTGGCTTAGAAACTTCAGTCTGTACTTCTGGCTTCTGGCTCTTCGTATTACAATGGAATTGTTTTGAGAAAAATTATTTTATTGTACTTTTTAAAAAGACAAACACATAATTTTTTTTCAAAATCAGAAAATAAGTATGTAGAATTTTTGAAAACGTTCCATTCATATATTATATAGTCTATGCTTAAGTTCCTTTCCAGTGGTATTTTGTTTTGATAAGATAAACTTCATTTTTCTGTCACTTGTGAAAGACAAATTTTTGGCACTTCCATTAGAATGGGTCCATGAAATACAAGAAACTTTCTATATTGACTTATTTGAATGTAGAATTCACATCTTGCTCTGTTTTACCCTGAATTTATGTTGCCACATCTGTCCATTCACAGGCTGGCAGTAATGAAGATTTTCAGGATGTGGAGTATTTGAAAATGGTTGGTACAAAGCCATTAATTAAACTAGGAAAAGAGCACCATTTGTGTTATTATTAGGTTGGTACAAAAGTAATTGCCATTTTGCACTGTTGAATTTGCCATTGATATTGGAATGCTACTTAAATAAATGTGGTTATGTCATACATCATTTTAATGCACATTTCTTGCTTTATGTGTTGCTAAAAATTCGTTACTTGCAGTGTATTTTATATTTATGGTTAGTTCAGTTCATTTGCTCAGTCGTGTCTGACTCTTTGCGACCCCATGAACCGCAGCACGCCAGGCCTCCCTGTCCATTACTAACTCCCGGAGTCCACCCAAACCCATGTCCATTGAGTCGGTGATGCCATCTAACCATCTTATCCTCTGCCATCCCCTTCTCCTCCTGCCCTCAATCTTTCCCAGCATCAGGGTCTTTTCAAATAAGGCAGCTCTTCACATCAGGTGGCCAAAGTATTGGAGTTTCAGCTTCAACATCTTTCCTTCCAATGAACACCCAGGACTGATCTCCTTTAGGATGGACTGGTTGGATCTCCTTGCAGTCCAAGGGACTCTCAAGAGTCTTCTTCAACACCATAGTTCAAAATTATCAATTCTTTGGCGCTTAGCTTTCTTTATAGTCCAGCTCTCACATCCATACATGCTCACTGGAAAAACCATAGCCTTGACTAGACGGACATTTGTTGGCAAAGTAATGTCTTTGCTTTTTAATATGCTGTCTAGGTTGGTCATAACTTTCCTTACAAAGAGTAAGCGTCTTTTAATTTCATGGCTGCAATCACCATCTGCAGTGATTTTGGAGCCCAGAAAAATAAAGTCAGCCACTGTTTCCACTGTTTCCCCATCTATTTGCCATGAAGTGATGGGACCAGATGCCATGATCTTAGTTTTCTGAATGTTGAGCTTTAAGCCAACTTTTTCACTCTCCTCTTTCACTTTCATCAAGAGGCTCTCTAGTTCTTCTTCACTTTCTGCCATAAGGGTGGTGTCATCTGCATATCTGAGGTTAATGATATTTCTCCCAGCAATCTTGATTCCAGCTTGTGCTTCCTCCAGCCCAGGGAAATAATGTCAGACAAAAAGCAAACTCAGAGAATTTTATTATTCAAGTTCAAAATGGGTCGTAAAGCAGAGGAGACAAATTCACAACATCAGCAACACATTTGGCCCAAGAACTGTTAACAAACATACAGTGTAGTAGTGGTTCAAGAAGTATTGTAAATGAGATGAGAGCCTTGAAGATGAGGAGTGCAGTGGCTGGCCATTGGAAGTTGACTATGATCTGTTAAGAGGATCATCTTCAATGATCCTCTTACAGCTACAGTAGAAGTTTCTAAAGTACTCAACATCAACCATTCTACAATCATTCACATTTGAAGCAAATTGGAAAGTTGAAAAAGCTTGATAGGTGGGTGCCTCATGAGCTCATTGCAAATCAAAAAAAAAAAATCATATCATCAATTTGACATGTTGTCTTCCCTTATTCTATGCAACAACAATGAACTATTTCTTGACTGGATTGTGATATGTGACAAAAAGTGGATTTTACATGACAACTGGAGATGACCAGCTCAGTGGTTGTACTGAGAAGCTCCAAATTCTTCCCAAAGCCAAACTTGCACCCAAAAAACATCATGGTCACTGTTTGGTGGTCTGCTGCTGCTCTGATCCACTACTGCTTTCTGAATCCCAGTGAAACCATTATAGAAGTATGCTCAGCAAATCAATGAAATTATCTGTAAACTGCAAGTCCTACAGCCAGCACTGATCAATAGAAAGGCACTGATCCAATTCTTCTCCATGACAACACCCAACCACATGTTGCACAACCAATGATTCAAAAGTTGAACAAATTGGGCTATGAAATTTGGCCTCATCTGCCCTATTCTCTTGACCTCTTGTCAATGGACTACCATTTCTTCAAGCATCTTGACAACTTTTTGCAGGGATAATGCTTCCATAGACAGGAGGAGGAAGAAAATGCTTTTGAAGAGTTTGTTGAATCCTGAAGCATGGATTTTTATGTTACAGGAATAAACAAACTTATTTCTCCTTGGCAAAAATGTGTTGATTGTAACGATTCCTATTTGATTAATGAAGATGTGTTTGAGCCTAGTTATGACGATTTAAAATTCACGGTCCCAAACCGCAATTACATTTGCACCAATCTAAGGTAAGTAAATAAAATATAAAACACTTTATTTTAAGGAAGATTGATGTAAGTAGTTCCAAAACAAATGATTATTTTAATTGTTTTTATTTTTTTAAACAACCTAGCTAACATCATTAAAAGTAGTCTGTGTGCTAAGGTGATACTTTTAAAAAAGTATTTATGTGTCCTTATTTTGGGAATATTAAAACCTTTAAAAAACTTCAAGCAAGAATAAGGATCAGACATAAAGGCAAAGGTGCAGAGGGCTGCTCATATTTATAGCAATACTGACATATGATCGATGTTATACCCCACAAACATGATGACATAAATTATTTGGAGGTAATGACATAAGCATAATAAATCATGCTATAAATTACCATTTTCCACATTGCATTTGAAACATTGTTACTGTGGAGGAAAATTCATGATGTATCTTATCTCATGAATGATATCTAATGAATAAAGGAATGATTTAAAATGCTTAATCTTTAGAGTCTCTAAAATCAACACTTAATTTACTCATAAAAAGTTAAATCTTGTACCATCAACTAAAAACTTCAGCAAGTTCCTTAAGTGTTTACTCAGTTAAAATGAATGAATCTCTAATTCCCCATCTGAGAATATGGTATGCTATGCTATGATTTTTTTGGATAATCCCACACACACTTAACAAATAAATCTAATTTAAGGGGGATTAACTCACTTAAATTTTTGGAACACCCACCTCAACAAGAAATTACTCTATAGCCAAAAAAGTACTGGAAAACATCACAGGCTGTCTTTCCTGCCTTCTTTGGACTTTACTACAAAGAAGGTTGTCTCAGTAGTATCTTAAAAGCTACCAACCTAGAACTTCCCCAAAATGCTTCTTTTAATTAAATCTTCTATCTTTCTATAGTGTGATTATCTAAGCAGTTGAACTTGACCTATTTCTACTATTAAATTTATTAACATCTTTGTGACATTTATTATTGTTCTTTGCTTATCTCTAGGGAAATTTCTAAAATTCTGGTAGGCAGAGAGTCAATAAATTCCAAGATTTTTTTACACAAGGTGATTTATAATAAAGGGGGGAGTTTTTAGTCCTTTGCAATAACAAAATAGAATACTGCTGCCACTTCTGGAAATGAAGAAGCCAAACAACTACTAGGGTTTCTGTAACATAGAGAAAAGAAAGGAATAGTAGAAGGATCACATTAAACCAAGGTGACATATAGCCTCTTACATATGGGGCCCAGAAGACCTGTTTCTATAGGATAAAGGGAAAGACTTTATGGACCCAGAGTAGTATCAATATTTAAACTCAGGTACAGAGAGGAACATTTCTAATTGGCAAAAACTAAGAAAAAATATCAATTTTTTTACCCTAGTTAAAGAAATATCAATGCAATAAACTAACATATATCGGTATAGTCTACAATTCTAAGATGTTTGTGTGTTGAACACTTAGTTGAGTCTGACTCTTTGTGACCCCATGGTCTGTAGCACACCAGGCTCCTCTGTCCATGGGATTCTCCAGACAAGAATACCAGAGTGGGTTGCCATTTTCTTCTCCAAGGAAATAATTCTAAGATTTATGGCATTAATAGCGTTGAAAGATACTAACATGGATAGTTGAGATTTGATGAGAAAATGTTTTAGATAAAAGAAAAGCTGGCTTCAACAAAGCACATCTTTGAGGTTTTATTTTTGTTTTTTTTTAATCTAAGGAAAACCTTTAACCGATAATCTCTCATGTCACTTCACAGGAACATAGATAATGTCAGCCATCATAATCAAAGGCCTCCGCATTTACTCTGTACCACTTTGCTGCTAAGTTACTAAAAGAAATAGGTCTATGAGAAAGGAAAGTTGCATTTGTTAACATAAATAGTTATTTGAGATTTATGCAAATGGAAGGACACTGGGGTTATTTTCTTTAAGTATTCTGAAAGAAATTGCTTATTAAAAAGTTTAAATAGAAAGTTAAAGACATTTTCCTTCTTCTCCTTTCTCATTGTTTTTATTTTCTTCTTCTGGGAGTAGGATCCCAGAGTCCATTGAAGGAAACTCAGAGAAAACACTCAGACAGCACTGTTTCTCAGATTCACACATACCAACAATATCATTTTCTTATTAGATTACAAAGTAAATACTAGGTAACATATATAGTATTTGGGGAAAATATTCTATGGCTTGAAATACAAAAAACAGAACCACAAAATTTGAAACTGACATAGCATAATAAACAAAATTAATGATTATAGAATAAATACTGCTTCAATCCAATTCAGTTAGGAAATATAAAGGGAATAGGTTAGCATTTTGTTAATTTAATTGGTAATTTTAATCATAGGATAGGATAATTAACTTGGTGAATTTTAATCATATACTTTAATTTTTATTTTTTCATTTACTTTATTTTAATTTTTAGTAATTAACCATAATAGCAATGGATAAATTGTATAATTTAGATTTTTCTTCCTCCTAAAATGATAGAAATTTATGACACAAAGATCTTATGGCCAAGATCATAATATCTTCCCCAATGGGGCTATCATATAAAATAAAGCACACTCAGTTAAATTTGAAATTCAGATAAACAACAGTGACATTTTTTAGTACAAGAGTGTCCTAAATATCACATGGAATACTTAAATAGAAAACCTGTTTGACATTCATTTCAAAATTAAATTTAACTGTGCACCCTGTGTTTTCATTTACTATGCCCTGGCACCCTTATCCTATAAATTCGATGGCCTTATTTTATATTTCAAATGCATGTTTTTCTATTTATAGCAAGCTGAAATAAATAAAACGGTTCAGAACTTATAAATATGCCTTCATAGCTGAATATTTCACTACCCCTTTAACCGATAATCTCTCATGTCACTTCACAGGAACATAGATAATGTTCATAATAACATTTAGATGCCAAGTTAGAAATAAGAGAAGAAGGAAACAGAGATTTTATCCTTAACATGCAAAAGGGGGTGAAATTGTGCCAGAGATGTACTGGGAAGAGTGGAAGCATAAAAAATACAGTGAAGCATCATCAGATAAAGACATAAATGATGTGGTATTGCTTTGTACATAGACTCTATGACATCTTTTCTGCAATCTTAACCAACATAAAAAAAAAATATTTCCTACACTCAGCCATTTTCTCTTAAAAGAATCACAAATTCTTTATAGTGAAATCACATTAGTCCCAAGTCCTAAAGCAGGAAAATGAAAATGCCATCAATGTGGCTATTAAGTATAGGATTTTCCCCTCAGTGGAATTCAGTTTGTTTTTTTGTTTGTTTGTTTGTTTGTTCGTTGTGAATGAACAAATAGGCCTTTGTGAACTGAAGTGGCATAGTCAGAGACTACGGCTAAACCTTTTTTTGTGTTTGCAGTATGTCCATTGTGAAGACTGGAAGCTACAATTTGTTTGCATGTGTTTTTCATTTTGATTTTTATCCCCTCTTTTCAGGTTACTTCACCACTAACAAGAACAATAATGCCAGAGGAAAAGATAGCTTGAATGAGACTGTATGATTGCTTTTCCAACTAAAATGAGTATAAAATGAAAACACTTTAAATGAAGTGTCTCAAATAAACATTTAATTTAGGATAAGACAGCAACCGCATACATACCACCATATCAAATATTGAAAGAGCATTTATTGAAGAGCTGAAAGACTCATTTGTGGGAAAATAAATGTAGCTCTAAAAGTGAGCTGCTGAGAGTAAATATGTAAAACCACACTTAAGCAGCATGCAATTAACGTGAATATACTAAAAAAAAAAAATGAAGACCATGATGAGATTTGGGGGAATTACATATTTGAACAAGAAACTGTTTCCTTTTGCATCAAGCATGAATCTAGCTGTGCACTGGATGCTGTTTAACAAGCTGTAGATTTCAAATAAACTAGAAGGTTTTCCATTCATAAATTAGGAAAAGTGGATGCACTGTTTTCTCAGACCCCTCTGTCTTTCTTTAAATGTCTTTTCCTTATCTCCTCTACAGGTTTAAATATCAGTGTTTTCAACCCTCGTGACTTTACCCTTCTTAATTCTCTTTTCTCAATAATTTCAGCTTTTTATTCTTTCTTCCCCCTAAGTCCTCATGTTTTCTGGCATTAATATTTGCTCTGTTCCTTGCTCTGTTCTTTATAACAGTCTCATCTCGCTCTATCCCTTTATTTATTTCTAGCCACATAATTTACCTTTACATATATCTAGGCATTATAAATACTTATGTAGTTACTAAAACTATAACCCTTACAGGGAGATAGAAAATTACATGTTTTTAATACATACAGAATTGGTATTGTTATTAGAGTACTTTGTAAACCATAAAGTACTTAATAAAATTATAATAGTTGCTTTTATTACAAGTATTATTGGAAATGTTGAGCTCATATCACACATGACTAGAATAATCATCTAATGGTTGTACTATATAATGAACTATATTACAAAACCATATATAATGTATAACTGTATGTAAAATTATTTTAATCATACAAGCATAGGTCAATCAAATTGAAATACATTTCAGTTCAAAATAGAGTAAATAGCAAATGCACTGATAAATGATTAGAATGTCAGAATGTTAGGCAAATTCTTCTTCTCTTAATATTACCACTTTTATCAAACAGAGAGGTAGGGATTATCAATGAATATACTTTTAGAATAAAAGTAGATGCTGTCTTGATTGCTTTTACAGCCAAAGATATTAACAAAATAGAATTTCCAAATGGTCTGCAACCACCATCAAATGTTTTCCTGGCCAATATCAGTTATATTATTTTCTGCTAATTCAGCATTCAAAAAATCAATTAAATTTAAAAAAATGGAATTAAAAATGATACAGCAGTTTTAGTTTTCTGATCCAATGTTAAAAAAAAAAGAACTTCAGTTACTTTATGCCTAGTTTAATCCTCAGTCAGGATATGGTTTATTTCATTCTTGCATTCTCATACACTAATTTTGAATATTTTGCACCTGTATATGATCACAGTTTTTAAATCTTTTACATTGTCTTTAGACTTATGGTCTATTTTTCTAAGGGTTTTCAGAGGAATGCAAATTTCTCATTCAAATATTTTTTTATTCCTAATGATAAAATACAAATAAAACTCTAATTATAAAGCCTAGATGAAATGACTTATTCTGTCACTTAACTCACTGATTTTGTTTTCATTTTTCCTGAACTTTAATCAGATCTATATCAAAAAATAAAAGGGTAAACAAGTCTGATGGCCTGAAAGATATAATGGCAATGGCAAGAATAATCCAAATACCATATTACACTTTAAATTGCACCTCATTTCAAACCATTATGTGATCTTTCAGCTCTATTTACATAATTTTTACATGATAAATTTTGTTATTGAATTGGAACAAATTTCCTTTAAATTCATTAAAAAAAAATCTCCTGATTTATATAAAACTCCTGTTAGTGGACAGAACATCATTTTCCCCATTACAAATGTTTGGAAGCTGTGTTAGAGTTCCTTATATATTTCCTTGTCTTCCATTTGGACTTGTTTTAACATGCACGCACACTTGCTGAGTTGTGTCCAACTCTCCATGACCCCATGGACTGTAGCCTGCTGGCTCCTCTGTCCATGGGATTTTCCTGGCAAGAGTAGTGGAGTGGGTTACCACTTCTTCCTCCAGGATATCTCCCCAACCCAGGGACTGCACCCACATCTTCTGCTTTGCAGGCAGATGCTTTACCACTGAGGTACTGAAGAAGATCCTTTTTTTTCCTTAAAATTGAAGCAGTCATATATTAAAATGTGCTTGTTTTAACAGCACATTTAAATATATAACCACATTAATTTAAACAAAGTATTTTCTTTGAAAGGTATTTTTACACATTCGAGATGTGCTCCCTGACTACATTATTAACAGATCAATGTTATCTTCAACAAATAATGTTTAGTTGCCATTAAGGGGAAAATCCATACTCTATAATAGGAATATTATGTCACTGACTTCTAAAGTTGAAGTAAATCTATGTCAGAGATACTTATAGTCATTAGTTTTTTGATTTGAAGATATTAGTATGGAGAGATGACAAATCAAAGATATACTTCAGATCAGTCCTTAGTTTATTCAGATCTTTCATCTTTATCTAATAGCATCAATAATCATATTTTGGAAGGATTGTGATTATTCTTGCCTGAATGTTTGTGACCAGCCAAAATTCATATGTTGAAATTCTAACTCCCAAAGATGATGGCATTAGGAAGCAAGGTCTTTGGGGGGTGATTAGGTCATGAGGATGGAGCTCTCATAAATAAGATTAGTCTTCTTAAATGGTACAAAAGAACCTATTTACAAAACTGAAGTTGAGTCACAGATGTAGAAAACAAACTTATGGTTATCAGGAAGAAAGGAGACTGGGATTGGGAGATCACAATTGACATACACACATTACTATGTACATAGAATAGATAACTCATAATATCCTATACTGTATAGCACAGGAAACTCTATTTAGTACTCTACAGTGACCTATATGGGAACAGAATCTAAAAAAGAGTGGATATATGTGCATGTATAACCGACTCATTTTGCTGTACCGCAGAAACTAACATAATACTGTAAATCAACTATACTCCAAGAAAAATTTATTAAAAATGTATCAGAAAAACACCAATACAGTATACTAATGCATATATATGGAATTCGAAAGATGGTAACGATAACCCTATATGCGAGACAGAATAAGAGACACAGATGCATAGAACAGTCTTACGGACTCTGAGAAGGTGAGGGTGGGACGTTCTGAGAGAATAGCATTGAAACATGTATATTATCATATGTGAAACAGAACACCATTCCAGGTTCGATGCATGAGACAAATGCTCAGGGCTGGGGCAATGGGATGACCCAGAGGGATGGGATGGGAAGGGAGGTGGGAGGGGGGTTCAGGATGCGGAACACATGTAAACCCATGGCTGATTCATGTCAATGTATGGCAAAAACCACTACAATATTGTAAAGTAATTAGCTCCCAACTAAAATAAATAAATTTATTTAAAAAAAAATGTATCAGTCTTCTAATAAAAGAGAACCCAGAGATCGTTCCCCACTTCTACCCTGTGAGGCGCAGTGAGAAGACACTGGTTATGACCTAGTAAGAGGCCTCTTACCAGAATGCGACCATGCTGGCACCTTGATTTTGGACTTCAAGCCTCCAGAACTTTGAGAAATAAATATCTGGGTTTATAAGCTACTCAGTCTGGTATATTGTCACAGCAGCCAAATGGACAAACAGTGATCTAGTCACAGTCTTCATTTTGAAAATGCTTGCTCTGAAATAGAAAATTTGAACATGCTCACTTCTCAGAGAGTGTATATATACTCCATTGCTTTGTCCTTCCTTGCTCTTTCTACACTTCCTAATACAGATACAAAAGATAAAATATCTGACCTCATCACTGATATAAAGTGAAAAATAGTACTTTACAACATAAAATGGCAGATATGCTTCTAGCCTTGGGTCTTATTTTTCCAACCAGTATCATCTATGCTAGGATCTTTGGCCAAGTGGGAGACCTGCCCTCTACGTACGCATTCTCCCTGCTCCACTCCTGTGATCAGGAGTGTCTCTATCAGTCTCTATCTAAGCCTTTCGATACTTCCTGTGGAGTTGGTACTCTCAGTAGCACTTTCATTACCCATGACACTGACAGGAGATCTGATCGAAATCAAGCTTCTCTGCTTGAAGGCAGGTAAGAAAACAGCTCAGACAAAGTCTTGGAACATAATAATCTATAAATTGAAGCAGAAGAATTTAATAGCCACATTCTAAGTTCTGTCCTCAGAGCTGTCTTGTTAAAACATATTCCTAAGCCTGTCTTTCCCTTTTGGATCAAGTTTACAGAAATAAACAACTGGGACCCAAGGCATCTGCATGGCAGGACAAAGCTTTTATCTTTCTCACAGCAAAGAGTTTCCAGACCCCAGCCAGGCTGGCACAGCTCTCTAGACTAGAGAAGAGACTTTCCTTATTCACTTACTCACAGAAATCATGCTTTGATGTTTTATATGTGACTTTTCATACAAAAAACCCCCACAAAATCACCCCTGCATTTTTATACCTGAAATAAGCAGTGAATTTTATTTTAGGGTACAAGTATTATACTTCATTTGTCACAGATAATAACTAGAAACAAGATCTAAAACCTCATATGCTCGTAAATATGGGCCAACAGAATTAGCCTGCACCACTTTAGGGTGGTGTATTATACCTTCCATGAAAACCAAGTATGAGAACTAGAGGTTGAGCTTCCAAAAGCGTCTAGAAGCTAAAATCTGTATTTCTCAGTGACCACATAGCTCTTAGGTTGTTAATGTTTAACCTGGAAAGTATACAGACATTCCTTTGGATGTAATGGCAAATTTCACCTAAGTCAACCTCAAAATATAAGCATAGAAATGGATTACAAACCATGAGCATATAAGTAGATTAGACCCTAGTGAGTAGACTCTTACGGTTGCTGTAGTGCCATCCTCAAACACAATTTTGACCAAAAGTGAGACTCTATCCAGGACTAACATTCTCCAGGTATGTCTTCAGAGGGACTCTTGAGCCCAAACAACCAATGGGCCTTGATAGCTCTCATTTTAAGGTACTTTGCCAACAAAACTGTATAATTGTAAGGGATTCAATTTAGGTCATACATGAATGGTCTAGTGGTTTCCCTACTTTATTCAAATTAAGTCTGAATTTGGCAATAAGGAGTTCACAGTCTGAGCCACAGTCAACTTCTGGTCTTGTTTTTGGTGACTGTATAGAACTTCTCCATCTTTGCCTGCAAAGAATATAATCAATCTGATTTGGTATCAACTATCTGGTGATGTCCATGTGTAGAGTCTTATCTTGTGTTATCGGAAGATGGTGTTTGCTATGACCAGTGCGTTCCTTGGGAAAACTGTAATACCCTCTGCCCTGCTTCATTCTGTACTCCAAGGCCATATTTACCTGTTACGCCAGGTATTTCTTGACTTTCTACTTTTGCATACCAGGCGCCTATAAGAAAATGACATCTTTTTTGGGTGTTAGTTCTAGAAGGTCTTGTAGGTCTTCAAAGAACCATTCAACTTCAGCTTCTTCAGCATTACTGGTCAGGGCATAGACTTAAATTACTGTGACAAATAGATTCAAGGGATTAGATCTGATAGACAGCATGCCTGAAGAACTATGGACTGAGGTTCATGACATTGTATAGGAGACAGGGATGAAGACAACCCCCAAGGAAAAGAAATGCAAAAAGGTCAAATGGTTGTCTGAGGAGGGCTTCCAAATAGCTGTGAATAGAAAAGAAGCAAAAGACAAAGGAAAAAAGGAAAGATATATCCATTTGAATCCAAAGTTCCAAGAATAGCAAGGAGAGATGAGAAAGCCTTCCTCAGTGATCAATGAAAAGAAATAGAGAGAAACAATAGAATAGGAATGGCTAGAGATCTCTTCAAGAAATTTAGGGATACCAAGGGAACACGTCATGCAAAGAAGGGCACAATAAAGGACAGAAATGGTATGGACCTAATAAAAGCAGAAGACATTAAGAAGAGGTGGTGAGAATACACAGAAGAACTGTACAAAAAAGATCTTCATGACCCAGATAATCACAATAGTGTGATCACTCACCTAGAGCCAGACATCCTGGAATGCGAAGTCAAGTGGGCCTTAGGAAGCATCACTATGAACAAAGCTAGTGGAGGTGATGGAATTCCAGTTGAGCTATTTCAAATCCTAAAAGATAATACTGTGAAAGTGCGGCACTCAATATGTCAGCAAATTTGGAAAACTCAGCAGTGGCCACAGGACTGGAAAAGGTCAGTTTTCATTCCAATCTCAAAGAAAGACAATGCAAAGAATGCTCAAACTACCACACAATTGCACTCATCTCACACACTAGTAAAGTAATGCTCAAAATTCTCCAAGCCAGGCTTCAACAGTACATGAACCGTGAACTTCCAGATGTTCTAGCTGGTTTTAGAAAAGGCAGAGGAACCAGAGATCAAATAGCCAACATCCGCTGGATCATCGAAAAAGCAAGAGAGTTTCAGAAAAACATCTATTTCACTTTATTGACTATGCCAAAACCTTTGACCGTGTGGACCACAACAAACTCTGGAAAATTCTTAAAGAGATAGGAATACCAGATCTCCTGACCTGCCTCTTGAGAAATCTGTATGCAGGTCAGGAAGCAACGGTTAGAACTGGTCATGGAACAACAGACTGGTTCTAAATAGGGAAAGGAGTACGTCAAGGCTGTATAAGGTCACCTTGCTTATTTAACTTATATGCAGAGTACATCATGAGAAATGCTGGCCTGGATGAAGCACAAGCTGGAATCAAGACTGCCGGGAGAAATATCAATAACCTCAGATATGCAGGTGACTCCATCCTTATGGCAGAAAGTGAAGAAGAACTAGAGAGCCTCTTGATGAAAGTGAAAGAGGAGAGTGAAAAAGTTGGCTTAAAGCTCAGCATTCAGAAAACAAGATCATGGCATCTGGTCCCATCACTTAATGGCAAATAGACGGGGAAACAGTGGAAACAGTGACAAGGTTTATTTTGGGGGGCTCCAAAATCATTGCAGATGGTTACTGCAGCCATGAAATTAAAAGATGCTTCCCTCTTAGAAGAAAAGTTATGACCAACCTAGACAGCATATTAAAAAGCAGAGACATTACTTTGCCAACAAAGATTCATCTAGTCAAGGCTATGGTTTTTCCAAGAGTCATGTATGGATGTGAGAGTTGGACTATAAAGAAAGCTGATTGCTGAGAAATTGATGCCTTTGAACTGTGGTGTTGGAGAAGATGGTTGAGAGTCCCTTGGACTGCAAGGAGATCAAACCAGTAAATCCTAAAGAAAATCAGTCCTGAATATTCTTTGGAAGGACTGATGCTTAAGCTGAAACTCCAATACTCTGGCCACCTGATGTGAAGAACTGACTCATTTTAAAAGATCCTGATTCGGGGAAAAATTGAAGGTGAGAGAAGAAGGGGATGACAGAGTAGGAGATGGTTGGATGGCATCACCAACTCAATGGACATGAGTTTGAGTAAACTTCAGAAGTTAATGAACAGGGAGGCCTGGCATGCTGCAGTTCATGGGGTTGCAAAGAGCTGGACACAGTTGAGCGACTGAATTAAACTGAACTGCCAACAGAACTCATCATGTTCCTGTCTACAGATGACTGAATGCATTTCAAAACTAAGCTGTCAGTTCATTTTAGGAAGTATAGAGCTGAATATATAAACTACCTACAAGATGAATAACCAGGCATTTGACCTACTTTAAAGTTACATTTCCACTAGAGCACCAATGGAGTCTAACACGTGAGACTCCATGGTGAGCTAGTCTATGTTGGATTTACCCCAGCTTACTTCATGGAAACATTTTTATTTTCCAGAATATTTGGCTTTATAACTAGGTTTGTGACCTGCTGAAAGTTCTATTGCTTTTTGTATCAGGAGATAGTGATCATAATATAATAAACTTAAGCTAACTGTGTACTTGAGTGCTAAATTACCTGCACACAAACCATCAGTAATTCTTTTTGAATACTACCTTCAAAATATATTCAGGATCCCAATATTTACTACAACCTCTAGTGCTACCAGCCTCATCAGAAACACAGTTGCTTCTTGCCTATATTACTCTAATAGCCACTCAGCAGGTTTCTGGTTCCACTTTTGCCATCCTTCCTCTTCAGTTCTCAACACAGCAACAGCATTAATTCTTGTAAATCTTAAGCCAGATTTCAAATGCTCCAATGATTCTCATTTTCACTCACAGTTTAAGCCAAGAAGTTTACAACTAATTGCCTATGCAATTTTATGCAAGTTGGGTTTGGACTCATTTCCACTTCTTTCAAACTTTATTTTTTCTGCTTTAGCCACACTGTCTTCTTGCTGTTTTAAATATTTTCTCCTTCAACAAGTTGACCTCACAGTTCCCTTGCCTGGAATTTTCTTTTCTCAGATATTTGTATGATTAATTACCTAATATCCTTCGAATTTTCCCCAAATACTACTTTTTCTATGAGACATGCTGATCCTCCGTTGTTATCCCTATTAAATTTCTCTATTCTTTCTATAGAAGACTTCTATTTCTAACACGTTGTATAATTCCCTTTTTATTTTGATTGTTTATTATTTATTGTCAATATTCACCTACTATTATGTAAGCTACAACCAGGCAGAAATATTCACCTTTTCTCTGATTAATTTTAAGAACTTGAAACAGTGTTTCATATGTATTAGGCTTTTAATTAATTATTTGCTAAAATAATGAATAAATGTATGACATCAGGTTCTACATTATTTACAGACATAAGAATAAATGCCACAAGAAACTTTTTGATTTATAACTTCAATAATAGAGAAATTTCTCTCCAATGTGTGTGGCTTCATCTGTGTGTGAGATGTACACTGCTACGTCTGAATTGTGTAGTGCTCCGTCCCCCACTGCCATGCATATGTTGAAACCCTAACCCCCAACGTTATTGCATTTGGAGATACAGCTTTTAGGAGGTAATTAAAATTAAATGAGGGACAAGAGTGGGCCCTAATCTGATAGGACTGGTGACCATAAAAGGAGAGGAAGATAAAATGATCCCTCTCCACCATGTGAGAACACAGAAGGAAGACAGCCATCTGCAAGCTGTGATGAGAGCTCTCACTAGAAACCGGACTCCGTTAGACCTTGATCTTAAATTTTCCAGCCTTCAGGACTGGGAGAAAATGATTTTCTATTTTTTAAACCATGAAATCTGTGTTATTTTGCTATGGCAATCTGAGTCATCTACACATATATGCATATTATTTGTTTGTGTGTGTGTTTGCCAATGTTGAGATACTGTCATCATCTTAATTCGGTAGCATTTTTGGTCTAGTATTTAAATGTTTCCTAAGAGCATTGCTTGAGGACTTCTGTTTGAGGTAGTGGACTGTATCAAATTTAGTCTATCTTAAATTAATATTACATCATCATTTTAATTAGACTGTTCTGAATCTGAAAACATCCATTATACTACTCAATAGAAACTCATAAACTCTCCAAAGAAACTCATACAAATGAAAATAACACATTAGGGAGAATAGAATGGTTGCCTTGAGGAAAGAAGAGATGGAAGATATGATACTAAAAGGGAACAGATACATAAAATAAGAAAGGCATCTGCACATACCAATAACAGTAATATGCCGTGAAAACTTGCTTTGAATATATCAATCTTCTTCACCCGAGTTTAAACAATATATTTACAGTCAGCATGTTATTAAATTTAAAGGACATGAATCAATTTAAGAAAATTTTAAAAAGACTTATGGGTGTTACCATAAGCAGTCATCTTTAGCAATACTGTGAGAATGGCTTAATTCATATGGCTTAATTCATATGCATTTCTTCACTTAAGGTACCAATACTATGTATTTGTCCCTCCTTACCTATTGAGACTGAATGTCATAGAAATATCCATTCATTGACTCTTCTTGGGACTCACTCACACCTGCTACTTTAATTCTGGTAAGTAACTGTGGAATCAAAAATAGAGGAAGGAAGACATAAAAGAGAAAATTCATGTTATTACTATTTTTCATTGCATGCCTCACCCACCCTCCCCTCCTACTCCAGCCTCAACATTGAAAGCATATGCAAAAGTGAAAAGAAGAGAGAGTTCTGTTTTTTATTTCTCTTTTCTTAATGCTTTACACTCATCTTGTTCTCTGTTGTGATCCTATCAAGCTTTTCCGAGCACCAATTTTTAAAGAGGGCAGAATGTAGAAAAACTGTGAAACGTAAGAGCAAAGAGCAGAGCAGAGTAGGTTTTCTCCAGTCCTGCTCATCAGTCAACTCAAATCATATTCTCCTTGATCCCTATATTAGCTTAAGCAATGTAGCACTTGCAATAAATGACTCAAAAATCTCACTGGCTTAATTCAATAAAAGTTTATTTCTCACCCATACAAAGTTTATTTCAAATGTTTTTCACTGGGGAACTTGTGGCTTTACTCCAAAGAGTGACTCAGGAATTCACACTCCTTCCAACTTGTGATATCACCCTCTTTGACATGTGAACCCCAGTGACACAAAGGAAAGTGAGAGACTGCAACGGAGGTGTGCAGTGACCCACATCATAACTGAACTGGTCTCACTCAGATGTAAAAACACACTGTCTATTGACGTGCAGGTCCACACGTCTTAGGTGTCCCACAAATCATCTATTTCTGCACACACCTCATCAGTGATTAGGATTTTGCCTTATTTCAAGTGCCTATTTGTCCACTGTGTTCCCAGTGTCTTTCATCAACTAAAATTTATGCATAAGCTAATAGCTCCATGTAAAGCAGTCCGTGATCTTGAATGTTTGAATTGCATTGAAGAGATATATTGGTAGGGTTCTATGTTAGGCTCTGGACACACTTCTTCAAAGAATTATTGGTGAGTAAAATGGTTTGTTTTATGTTTTTATGAGGACAATAAAATACATCAGGGACATTATGGACCAAATAGGATTTTGTGGAATGGAATTAGAACTAAATCACCTCATGTAACAATTATTATGGTATTGTTGAAAATTTATATTTAATATTAAATAAAGTATATAAATTGATGCCCACACATAATAATATTTTGGAGGAGGATCTAAATGGAAATATGTAGGGACATGATGATTTTTTATTACAGAAGCAGAGTGATGTCTGTGAGAGCACAGAACTGCCGCATGTACATGTATTCTTTCATAGGGTAATTTTTAAAGATAACTTTGTTTATTAATTTCCTTTGGGAAGACAGCATTAGATTTTTTTCCCCTACAGATAAGAGACTATTTTATCTTGATGATCTCAGGTGATAGCACAGTGTTTAGCTTATCTGTGGAGTCCAAACACTTGCTAATTTGAATGTAAAGCTTGGAAAGGATTTTATTTGAGTTCCCATGTGGCACTGGGGGTAAAGAACATATATGCCAATGCCAGAGATTTTAGAGACCTGGGTTCGATCCCTGGGTCAGGAAGATCCCCTGAAGGAGGGCATGGCAACCCATTCCAGTATTCTTGCCTGGCAAATCCCATGGAAAGAGGAGAATGGTGGGCTACAGTCCATGAGGTCACAAAGAGTCAGACAGGACTGAAGCAACTTAGCACACACATATGCAAAGAACAACTAAGAGCTACTGAAGAAAGTTCATTGATTTTCACAGGTATAATAGAGGAAGACGTTCTGAATCCATTTCTCTGTTAACACAAACAAACAACACATGAAACTAACTCTGCAACCAGTAAAACAACAACAAAGATTATTTTAAAGACGTTCTCTAAGGAAGTAAAGATAAATTTGATGGAGTCATTTATTTAAGGGGCAAAGAGTCTGATATGACTGAGCAACTGAACAACAACAACAAATCTATGAACTCTATTGCTTCTCTGGTAGCTCAGATGGTAAAGAATCTCCCTGCGATGCAGAAGACACTGTATACTCGGGTTCGATTCCTCGGTTGGGAAGATTCCAAGGAAGAGGAAATGGCAACCCACTCTAGTACTCTGCCAGGAGAATCCCATGGACAGAGGAGCCTGGCAGGCTACAGTCCATGGGGTCACAAAAAGTCAGACACGACTGAGTGACTAAGCACAAGCACATACTGTTTTTCATTTTATAAAATATATTATGGCTCTGGTTATTTTATGCTTTTTTAATGTTTTCTGATTATTCAATGATAACTGTATTCTATGTTTGCTCTTTCTATAGAGTATGTTGAATTTCACGGTATCCATATTTTGAAAGAATTCTCTGCATTCATTGTTATTCTAGACTTGCTTCTATTATATTGCTAATTTTTTAGAGTTTGTTCAGTGCCAGGCATTGTAGGCTGAAAGGAAAATGCACATGATTCCCTGGCCTCCAGAATGTGGGAATCCGTGACAGGAGAAGAAGAAGAACAACAAAATTCACTCTGATAAGGGCTTGATTATATATACAATAGTAGAGTGCACGTTATATTCAATATGAGAAAGGTAGTTAATGCTTGAAAGTGGGAGAGGAAGATGTTGTAAATGGGAAAAACACTTGAAAAGACACTTCATCACAATGTAGCTAACTGTGTTATGTGGTACTTTTTATCATTGGTTTATTTTTATGTTTAGACAACTGAATTAATTAGGGGGTCAAAAGTAGGACTTATTCATTTACAAAATCCTAGTGCAACAGTGTCTGATTTTGACTCATATTAGCTGATCTAAAGGATTATGTTTCTGTTGAACTGGCAAAAAGAAATTACCTGATCTATTATGATGTACCCCATGATCTTCTAATGGAAGTTTTCAGGGCTATTGTGCATCGTGGTGATAAAAAAATTATAGAGATGTCATATTTTCTTTTTGAATTTATAGTTGTTGAAGACTTAATTATGAATGTAGTTTAATGCTTTTATAATCTTATTTAAACTTATAACCTATGCATAGAGGTAGATACTATTGCTACCTAACTTTCATAGATAAAACACAGAACCTTAAAGAAATTAAATGACTGACTTAAGGTAATGCATATCAAATTGGGGCATAAAAAAGATATCAGGCACTATATTCTGATCTTTTAACTACAAGGCTTCTACCCTTTACTTTTTTCCCTTTCTAAAATCATTTTTCATAGTGGTAGTGTTTTTTTAAGGTTTTACTGTACCAGACTTAATTGTTCTCTCAATTTGTTCTGATATTTACTTCTATGCTAGTAAGCATTGCACATCTAATGACTCAAACTTATTATATGACCTCAAAAGTTTGTTCAATTGTTGCACAAACTAAAATACATCTTAATAGGTGTTTTTACAAATATTATCCTTTGTATTATGCCCAAGATATGTATATATTCATTAATAGTGTATCTATTAAGGAAATGGTAGAAAGCTAGTTGTGACAGGAGTAATAATGTAAAGTAGTTTCAGAAAAAAATTAAAGGTATCACTCACTATGATATTTATGTTATAATGGGACCCATGATATTAAATGATGCTTCCTCCTTGGAACAAAAGCTATGAGCAATGTAGACAGCATATTAAGAAGCAGAGACATTACTTTGCCAACAAAGGTCCATCTAGTCAAAGCTATGGTTTTTCCAGTAGCCATGTATGGACGTGAAAGTTGGACCATAAGGAAAGCTAAGCACTGAAGAAATGATGCTATTAAACTGTGGTGTTGGAGAAGACTCTTGAGAGTCCCTTGGATTGCAAGGAGATCCAACCAGTCCATCTGAAAGGAAATCAGTTCTTCATATTCATTGGAAGTACTGATGCTGAAGCTGAAACTCCAATACTTTGGCCGCCTGATATGAAGAACTGACTCCTTAGAAAAGACCCTATTGCTGGGAAAGACTGAAGGCAGGAGGAGAAGAGGATGACAGAAAATGAGATGGTTGGATGGCATCACCGGCTCGATGGACATGAGTTTGAACAAGCTCTGGGTGTTGGTGATGGACAGGGAGCCCTGGCGTGCTGCAGTCCATGGGGTTGCAAAGAGTCAGACACAACTGAGTGACTGAACTGAATGAGTATGAATACAGTAAGGAATGTGAAAGAGATTAAGAGCGAGAATTACAGAACTACTAAGACTGGATGGACAAAAATATGGATTTATCTAAAGCTACATTCCTATCTATATACATACTTTTCACGAAAGTTTGGGGGGATTTTCTTAAATCTTCTCTCCAATAGACTAGCTTTTCCTTTCTTTACATTCTTACATGGGAAAAAATTCTCAACATTTTTGTATTTTAGAGTTTATACCATTTACAGAGCTTAATTTACTTTCTGGTAATCCCATTTCAAATTCTCAAATTTAATAGCCTCCTGATTAGATCATACATAATTTCCAAGAACTTTCAGTCATCCAGTCATTATGGAATAAAGGTCATGCAATGCAAATATTGCTGCTTAGGAAGGAGCAATAGGAAACAGTTTAGGAAATCTATGTGAGTGGATCCTATTGTGGTTTAGTCATTATTGTGCAACCACATGGACTGTAGCTTGTCAGGCTCTTTTGCCCATAGGCTATGCCAGGCAAAAATACTGGAATGGGGTTACCATTTCCTTCCCAACTAAAGGATTGAACCCAAGTCTCCTGTGGCTCCTGCATAGGCAGGTGGGTTCTTTACCACTGAGCCATTAGGGAAGCATTTCTCAGAAAAATAGAACCTACTCATAAGATAGGTTTTCATGATACTACATCCCTTGATTTCTGGGTGCATACATCTTTTTTATCTAAATATGCATCTCCACTGATAAAAGATTTTCTCAAGATATAATTATCTTCAGTAAAATCTCAAGAACACCTCCACTTTAACAAGACATCTCAAAATCTAACCAATCTATTGCATTCACAAGCTATGACATGAAGCCACTCTTCTCTAGGTCCATGACACCTAGGTGACTTCCATATTTCTATTAGTGTTCTCTCATTTTTATACAAGTATTACATTTTTATTCTACAGAATATGGGTACTTCTAATACTCCTAACATAATCATTATCATTATTAAAGTGTAAGTTCCATTTAGAATCAAAAATGTGCAAAGAAATAAATTTCATATTGTAAACTGGCCAATGGTCTAACATATGTAATATGTCCCGTTTTAGATGGAAAACAGTGTGCATGATAACATCAAGTATCAAGACCATCTATCAAACTTCCTTGGATGTCATTCTGGCTGCCATAATATATTTCCCTGGCCCAGAGGATTTTAAGACCACCTATGAGAAAATAATTGGGGGTGAATTCTGTGTGTGTGTGTGCATGTGTGTGTAGGGTGTATAGAGTCTGATATGATTGTTGTATTTTCCTTTGAATCTGTGAATCAGGTGTCTGAATGCTTTGATTTTTTTTTGGTTTGACAGTGATTTATTTTCATTACCTTTTTTGTTTGTTCAGTTGTTTTCCCCCATTCTGGGCTAACTAAAATTGTGTTTAACTACAGGGCCAGGTTTATTTAGAGGGAGGGGGCAAATTGCTAAAAACCAATAAAATTTCAAGTACATATAAAGACTACCATTAATGCCCTCAGATCTGAAGATGCTAGAGAACAGAATCTGACTGGCTTAACTCTGGTCAGATGTCCATTATTTTTCTTTTCTATCAGCTATTGTCAGGAAGGCAGGTTAGGCATCAACCTTGTGGTTGCTAAGGACCTACCCTGTGAAAAAGTTAGATACTTATCATTGAAGTATGGATGGGAAGAAATTCAATATGCAAATTCACTCAAAATTCCAATACTCTATCCACTAAGACAGTATAACTATTGATTAAATGTGCAAGTAAAAGAGGCCACCCTGTGAATTTCCAATGAAGAATTTAGCAGAAAAACTACAGCTCATTTGATGTTACCATTTACCACTTTTCCTTAAAAATAAGAATAATTACTGGAAAGTTATTGAGCAGTCTTAGATATTACTGATAGTCTAATAGGAATTTTCAATATTCTTTGTGGAATTGAAGTACAAACGGAAGAACCAAACTGGTGGAGATGCTAACACTAGGACTGAATTAGAAAGAAATCATGGCTGTTTTGGAGTATCACAGGAGAAAAGGCATGGTAGAAGATTCCGAAAAAACTATCAAAAATAACAATGTGATGTATCCTGTGTCCTTAGGACTTTTAAAGTTCAATCCTTGCAGTAAGCAAAACAATTTATCTTCTTTCTTACTATTTTATCTATCATCTTTTCTCCTCTATATTTTTTCTCTTGTCAAAAAGAAGTACTTTTCTTTATTGACGATATAGAGTTTAAACTACCTGGACCCAAAGTGTCCATTGTGGAAAGCTTTATACCTGACAGCTATATTTTAGCCAATGAAAGAACAATAAAATACTGGCTTTACTCCTCCTCTGTTCCTGCTTTCAAGGCAGTGCACACTACGGTCTGAGCAGTAACCAGCACACTTGCTATCAGTTTGTACCTTACTTTGTGCCAATTCTTTCACTATCCTTTGTCTGTCTTTCCATTTATATATTGGGAAAACAATGTTAATTATATGTAATCTCCTACGTAATAAATTATAGTGGAATGATATAATGGAATTGTGTAGGACTAGTAAAAACAATGAGAGCGTTCTAGAGACACTAACAAGAAAAAAATTCAGGATATAATGTCCATTGGGGAAAAATTGTGTTGTAATACTTGTATACATACATTTATAGTAAACTTTGCATATTAATATGCAAAAGCATAGATCATATTTAAACACTATGTCTCTGGGTGATAAGATGTCATGACACTTTCATAGATCTGTGGTATATGTGATCCTGTGTATTTATATGTAAATGAAGGTTTATAGTGTAGTGATTTTACTATGAGTAGGTTATGCTTTTTGAATCCATAAAGTCATTTTTAAAAACCTAGTTGGCTATAGCTTTTGTAACAGTTGTTCAGTCTTTTCTACACAATACATTGATAACAATACAGAGTGATGTTCTTATGTAAGGGCAAGGAAAAAATATAAATAAATGTAGATTTTTTTACTTATTTGAAATTGTTATTATATTTTTATGCTCAAAGTTTAATATTATAGAGTTTGAATGGAATTCTTAAAAACATAGCTACATAATTAATTTACCACCATATGCTGAATTGCAACATAAAATGTTTTAAAGATATGAAAAAATAAAACTGTGTGAAATAATCATAAAAAATATCTCTATGTGAATTGTGCTCCACTAATATTTTGATTCACCTTTCCAGAATAATAAACACTTTAGGCTGTCTATTTAGCTATTTCTCATTTTCCTTATTGACAACTCTATAACTTCACCCATTACCTTGCGACTTGGGAATATAGACTGTGTCATTTGGAATAACGCTGGTGATTTATCTAGTCTGGCATTTTCTGTTCTAAAAATAAATCTTGAAGATCATTCTCTGCTCTGTGCTTAAGAAGACAACATGGTTTAGAATTTACAAAAAAGGGTAGAGATTAATCTTAGGCAAGAGTATGCCAATTGCATGTGACATTTATTTGCTCCAGCCAGATGGCAGTGGGATGGAATTTGGGTCT
Source organism: Giraffa tippelskirchi (assembly GCF_054371585.1). Taxonomy (NCBI): domain Eukaryota; kingdom Metazoa; phylum Chordata; class Mammalia; order Artiodactyla; family Giraffidae; genus Giraffa; species Giraffa tippelskirchi. The sequence continues at coordinate 126,338,201 of NC_137286.1, forward strand.
CTCTTTTTCCTTTATGTATTATTATTCACAAGCGAATTCAATGTTCAAATGATAAAACCAACAGCAAACCTGAGCAATTTCATTGTGTAATCAGCCATATCTTTCGTTGAAAAGAAGGAAAGTTTCTAGTCAATATATTATTAGTAAATTGTATTTTGTTTAACAGTTTTAATGGCATTAATAAGCAGAATAACGCTCACTAGCAAACATTCCATGAGCTGTTATATAAAATTAATGTTGTTAGCTAAGGAACTTTGAATCTGCTGGTCATTTCTGTTCCCTTCTGCCCTATCCAGAAGAAAAAATAACCTTTGTTTTCTAAATGTTTAGAAGTATTCCAATAATGATAGAACTAATACTAAAGGCTGTTTGACTCGGTAGCAATATCACTGAGAATGGAGAAACACAGATATAGTAAAGAAGGTGGCATCTTTATAAATTAATTTGGCCCAGAATATATTAAAACAAGTGTGAGATAAGTTGTCAGCACAACTTTCCTGAGAAATATATATTTTTGCTGTAATTATTTAGACAACTCAAAAGATTAGTTGTTGCAAAAATGTACTCAGGAAAACAAAAATGAAAAACATTTCAAATTCTTTTAAAAAATGGACACTTAATAAAAATATAACACTTCACAATAATGATAAATATCTGTGGAGCTGTTAATATTGAAAGCAATATATTAAATTTTTCAATCTTCAGTGACTTCATGAAATAAATGCTGGATTTTCTTCCCATTGTAAAGTAAAGAAGAGTTTAAAAAGTTTCTTCAGAGATGCATAAGTAGTTAGCTGAAGAGTCAGGTTTGAATCAAACATTCTTGGTCTAGGGCCTGTACTCTCACGAGTTTTCTTATCTATTTTTTCAATGAAGACTGAGTGTTCTTTTAAAGGAAAATAACATTTCCAGAGGTGAAGGCATCGTCATTAATCCGTTGGACTTTTGAGGGAATAAGAGGACACGTGAGGGCTAAATGGATTCTTGGATGCTAATGAAAAAGCATTTTGTTGTTTATACTAAATCAAGTTCTGAGGATGCTGACAGGCAGCATTGAGTCTATTGTGATATCTGGAAGGAGGGAGCCACTTCAAGACAAGTACATTCTAGAAAATTAGAAAGATATGTTGAGGAAAGAGAAATAGAGATAAATGAAGGTGAACATGTTCTAATTTACTGTATTAGGAGGTTCTCGGACAAATTAGAGATTCTTCTACTGGTGATTCTCTGCCTATAGATAGCTCAGCATTTTATACTGGATATTTGGAAGAGGTCTTATTCCTTTGAGGAAGTCAGTCAAATGTTGGTATATTATGGAAAAAAGAAATTCCATTCAAACTCCTTTCAAGTAGCAGTTAAGGCTTTGAATAATGTGCTCTTTTGACTTGACTGAATACATTTTGCCAACATAGGCTGCGGCCAGGTCAAAGACACTAAGCAACAGAGAAACTGGATGTATACCTGTACTGGTCTTCCCAGGCGGCGCTAGTGGTAACGAACCCTCCCACCAATGCAGGAGATGCAAGAGAGGCGGGATGGATCCCTGGGTTGAGAATATCCCCTGGAGAAGGGCATGGCAACCCACTCCAGTATTCTTGCCTGGAGAATCCCATGGAGACAGCCTGGTGGGCTATAGTCCATAGGGCTGCATAGAGTGCTGGGCTGAAGCGATTTAGCATCCTTGCCTATACTAAACTCATAACTTCTCATGTTATGGGAAGTATACTTTCCCCTCCCTCATTCTTCACCCTACATAAAATGTGCTCCTAATCCTTCTAGTTGTTTCCCTTAATTTCACTTTTCCGACAGCATCAGCCTCCTAGATTGAGCAACTGTGTGTGTGCTCAGTTGCTTAGTCGTGTCTGACTCTTTGCAACTCCCTGGACTACAGCTAACAAGGCTCCTCTGTCCACAGGATTTCCCAGACAAGAATTCTGGAGCGTGTTGCCATTTCCAACTCCAGGGAATCTTCCCTACAAGAGATCGAACCCAGGTCTCTTGCATCTTCTGCACCCTAGGTGGATTCTTTACCCCTGAGGCCAACTAGGAAGTCCAAGAGCAAAATGAATATGTCTCAATTCTAAAAATAGCTTCCTCCATGCTTTGGTACTCATTCCTATTGGGGAAGATTGAGGAAACTATTGATAAGAAAACCTCTTCAGTTTCATTAGTTGTTACATTATGTCAGCCTTTCCCACATAATTTGTTTGTATACCTTTGAAGGGGCTTCCCAGGTGACTCAGTTATAAGGAATCTGCCTGCCAAGCAGGAGGTGTGGGTTCAGTCTCTGGGTCAGGAAAATTGTCTGGAGAAGAAATGGCAACATACTGCAGTATTCTTGGCTGGAGAATTCCATGGACAGAGGAACCTGGCCGGCTATAGTCCATGGAGTGGCAAAGAGTCAGACACTATTTAGAGACTAACAACAACAACAATCCCTTGGAAATCCTAAAAGCTCCTAGGTTAATGACAGACTATACCAATGTCTTACATAACCTCTGGATTAGATGCTTAAAGGTAGTGACAAAAACAGGGAATATAGTAGGATAAACACTAAAGGGTGTCTTTAATTTTAAATGTATCAAGATTGAGCTGCTTATGAGACATCTGTGTAGAGGGTGTCTCATAAGTATTTAGAGAAATGCAGTTAGAGCCTAGAAGAGAAAGAATGGCAAGAAAAATATAAATCAGAAGCATCAGCCTAAAGATTCTGTCTCAAGCTAGAGGATTTACATGATTATCCAAAGCTCACATTTGTATTTCTTTTTTTTCTTTTTTTTTGAGTCCAGTAAATAGCACTCATTGTCTCTATTCAAGTTACAGATAAATTGAGAAACAGACAGCAGATGCAGCAATAGACCAAGAACAAGAGAGATCATCTTTATGACTTATAAAGCTAGATTGGAAGATGCACGCTTGATTTAAGTATTAGTGGACTTGAGATCTCCCTAATTATACCAAAGTCTACTCAGGATATCCCATTCAAGTAGAAAGCAGGGTCTGCAAATTATACCTCTAATTTTTTTCTGCTGATTTAGTTTGACTAAGAAGAAAGGAATGGACTGAAATTTCTGTGTCTAGGTATGTGCCGAAATTAATGGTAGTTAACTCCTTTACATTAATATTAGCTGAGAAAATGAATGGAATAATGAACAAAGGAGGAAAACAGAAACTTGTGATAGACTGTATAGATTTTAGAACCAGAAATCTCTCTAATGGATCAGAGGTGTGACCTCTGATTAATTTAATTAATTAAATCTACCCCAAAATTCACACATTACTCAAGATTGAGTTTCTCAAATTATCTGCAAAATGTCCAATATGGCCTATTATAAGTTCTTCAATGAAATCAAATGCCATTATGAGAAGTACTGAACTAAAAAAAAAAAAAATGACATTTACATAGTCATGCTATATATTAAGAAATTCCCTGGAGTAAAAGTAAATATCCAAAATCAAAACTGTCTTGCAGGTTAAAGCTCAAAAATACTAAATGACAAGTATTTAAACCTGACCTAAATCTCTTGCATTTGTCTGTCAAAAATCCAGAAATTTGAAATCATCCCAATTCCTTATACAGATTAGTTTTAGTTGAAAGGATTTTCAGATTTAGGCAGAGTAGGGGAATCATTTAATAGCTTTAGCCTTTGTGTTTTTCAGAGATCAAAGGGTTTATAGACCATACAAGATTTTGTTCAGTGCTAGCTCCTCTAAATGATTTAAGTCAACCCCTAAATCATTTGCATTCTTACTAAGTCACTTCAGTCATGTCAGACTCTTTGTGACCCTATGGACTGTAGCCCACCAGGATCCTCTGTCCATGGAATTTTCCAGGCAATAATACTGGTATGGGTTGCCAGTTCCTCCTCCAGGGGATCTTCCCGACCCAGGGATCAAAGCCACTTCTCTTATGTCTCCTGCATTGGCAAGCGGGTTCTTTACCACCAGCGCCACCTAGGAAGCCCAACTCATTTCCTCCAGGCAAAATTATATCCTCTGAAAATGGTGTTAGAAAAGACCTATTTCATTTTGTTTCTAACAGAAAACTGGCCAGTTCTTTCCTGAGTCCATCTGTGTAACTGGTCAGAAACAGTCAACACAGTCAACACACAACATTAGGTTTCAGTTTTCTAACCACTTCCCCCAGAGATTCTGGTCAAGCAGATAGGTAATATACTTTCCAGTTACTACGATTGACAGTTTTACCAAAAATTTTGCCTCTTACTGCCAACTCCTCTTATTTTAGGCTTTTGTTATGGCAGAAACCTGCTTTCAGTTGTTACCCCTATTAATTCCCCTGCAAGTTTGTTATTTCTATGTCTTCCTGCTCAATTGAAAGTTTTAATAGGGAAATAGTGACTATCTCGAGTAATGTCATTTTAAAGACTCCTGTATTTATTATTAAATTACCTGTGTCAACTTCCCTTTGGTTTGTATCAGTATTTTCATCATATATCTATTTTCTTTGTTTTTTCACTGTTCCTCTCTATGTGTTCTTATAATGTAAGTAGCTTTGCTATAGACAAAATATAATTTTGGTTTTGAATTCAGCTGATATCATCTTTCAAGAATTGACTACATTTATATTGATTTACAACTCTGTGATTTTATTTTGTGTTTTCTATTTGTCCATATTGTTCCATGTGTCTTTGTTTCATGCTAGACCCAAATAACAAACTTTAAGGGGAGCTAATCTTATTCTGACAGAATGTGGTCCACTGGAGAAGGGCATGGCAAACCACTTCAGTATTCTTGCCTTGAGAACCCCATGAACAGTATGAAAAGGCAAAAGGATAGGACACTGAAAGATGAACTCCCCAGGTCAGTAGGTGCCCAATATGCTAATGGAGATCAGTGGAGAAATAACTCCAGAAAGAATGATGGGATGGAGCCAAAGCAACAACGATACCCAACTGTGGATGTGACTGGTGATAGATGCAAAGTCCGATGCTGTAAAGAGCAATATTGCATAGGAACCTGGAATGTTAGGTCCATGAATCAAGGCAAATTGGAAGTGGTCAAACAGGAGATGGCAAGAGTGAACGTCAACATTCTAGGAATCAGCAAACTAAGATGGACTGGAATGGGTGAATTTAACTCAGATGACCATTATACCTACTACTGTGGGCAAGAATCCCTTAGAAGAAATGGAGTAGCCATCATGGTCAACAAAAGAGTCCAAAATGCAGTACTTGGATGCAATCTCAAAAATGATAGAATGATCTCTGTTCGTTTCCAAGGCAAACCATTCAATATCATGGTAATCCAAGTCTATGCCCTGACCAGTAATGCCGAAGAAGCTGAAGTTGAACGGTTCTATGAAGACCTACAAGACCTTCTAGAACTAACACCCAAAAAAGATGTCCTTTTCATTATAGGGGACTGGAATGCAAAAGTAGGAAGTCAAGAAACACCTGGCATACAAGCAAGTTTGGCCTTGGAGTACAGAATGAAGCAGGGCAAAGGCTAATAGAGTTTTGCCATGAGAACACACTGGTAATAGCAAACACCCTATTCCAACAACACAAGAGAAGACTCTACACGTGGACATCACCAGATGGTCAACACCGAAATCAGACTGATTATATTCTTTGCAGCCAAAGATGGAGAAGCTCTATACAGTAAGCAAAAATAAGCCCGGGAGCAGACTGTGGCTCGGATCATGAACTGCTTATTGCCAAATTCAGACTTAAATTGAAGAAAGTAGGGAAAACCACTAGACCATTCAAGTATGACCTAGATCAAATTCCTTACGAGCATACAGTGGAAGTGACAAATAGATTTAAGGGACTAGACCTGATAGAGTGCCTGATGAACTATGGACAGAGGTTCGTGACATTGTACAGGAGACAGGGATCAAGAAATTCCCCATGGAAAAGAAATGTAAAAAAGCAAAATGGCTGTCTGAAGGGGCCTTACAGATAGCTTGGAAGAGAAGCGAAAAGCAAAGGGGAAAAGGAAAGATATTCCCATCTGAATGCAGAGTTCCACAGAATAGCAAGGAGAGATAAGAAAGCCTTCCGCAGCGATCAGTGCAAAGAAATAGAGGAAAACAACAGATTGGGAAAGACTAGAGATCTCTTCAAGAAAATTAGAGATACCAAAGGAACATTTCATGCAAAGATAGGCTCGATAAAGGACAGAAATGGTATGGACCTAACAGAAGCAGAAGATATTAAGAAGAGGTGGCAAGAATACACAGAAGAACTATACAAAAAAGATCTTCCCGACCCAGATAATCATGATGTTGTGATCACTCACCTAGAGCCAGACATCCTGGAATGTGAAGTCAAGTGGGCCTTAGAAAGCATCACTAAGAACAAAGCTAGTGGAGGTGATGGAATTCCAGTTGAGCTATTTCAAATCCTCAAAGGGGATGCTGTGAAAGTGCTGCACTCGATATGCCAGCAAATTTGGAAACCTCAGCAGTAGCCACAGGACTGGAAAAGGTCAGTTTTCGTGCCAATCCCAAAGAAAGGCAATGCCAAAGAACGCTCAAACTACCGCACAACTGAACTCATCTCACATGCTAGTAAAGTAATGCTCAAAATTCTCCAAGCCAGGCTTCAGCAATACGTGAACCATGAACTTCCAGATGTTCAAGCTGGTTTTAGAAAAGGCAGAGGAACCAGAGATCAAATTGCCAATATCTGCTGGATCATCAAAAAAGCAAGAGAGTTCCAGAAAAACATCTATTTCTGCTTTATTGACTATGCCAAAACCTTTGACTGTGTGGATCACAATAAACTGTGGAAAATTCTGAAAGAGATGGGAATACCAGACCATCTGACCTGCCTCTTGAGAAACCTGTATGCACATCAGGAAGCAACAGTTAGAACTGGACATGGAACAACAGACTGGTTCCAAATAGGAAAAGGAATACGTCAAGGCTGTATATTGTCACCCTGCTTATTTAACATATATGCAGAGTACATCATGAGAAACGCTGGGCTGGAAGAAACTCAAGCTGGAATCAAGATTGCCGGGAGAAATATCAATAACCTCAGATATGCAGATGACACCACCCTTATGGCAGAAAGTGAAGAAGAACTAAAGAGCCTCTTGATAAAGGTGAAAGAGGAGAGTGAAAAAGTTGGCTTAAAGCTCAACATTCAGAAAACCAAGATCATGGCATCTGGTCCCATCACTTCATGGCAAATAGATGGGGAAACAGTGGAAACAGTGTCAGACTTTATTTTTGGGGGCTCCAAAATCACTGCTGATGGTGACTGCAGCCATGAAATTAAAAGACACTTACTCCTTGGAAGGAAGGTTATGACCAACCTAGACAGCATGTTTAAAAGCAGAGACATTACTTTGCCAACAAAAGTCCGTCTAGTCAAGGCTATGTTTTTTCCAGTGGTCATGTATGGATGTGAGAGTTGGACGGTGAAGAAAGCTGAGCGCTGAAGAATTGATGCTTTTGAACTGTGGTGTTGGAGAAGACTCTTGAGAGTCCCTTGGACTGCAAGGAGATCCAATCAATCCATCCTAAAAGAGATCAATCCTGGGTGTTCATTGGAAGGTCTGATGTTGAAGCTGAAACTCCAGTACTTTGTCCACCTCATGCGAAGGGTTGACTCATTGGAAAGACCCTAATGCTGGGTAGGATTGGGGGCGGGAGGAGAAGAGGACGGCAGAGGATGAGATGGTTGGATGGCATCATCGACTCAAGGGACATGGGTTTGGGTAAACTCTGGGAGTTGGTGATGGACAGAGAGGCCTGGCGTGCTGCAATTCATGGAGCTGCAAAGAGTTGGACACGACTGAGCGACTGAACTGAACTGAACTGAACTGAACTGAACTCTTATTCTTAATTGGAAACTAACAAGGGCAGGCACTGAGAAAAAAAAGGCATCAACATCTGCCTGTTTTCAAGAGAGAATTGAGAAGTTATAATGTTCTCCTCTTCAACATAAGCAATGTCAGGGAACAATGACCTTCTATAAAGTCACTGTGATTATGATGGCACTGGACAAAAGATGACTTTATAATAACGTCTGAGTACACACAGAACTGAAAAGAATTCCTAACAGCAAGGTTTTTGTTTCTTTACGACTTAGCAAATACTTGGCAAAATCCTTTCTCTCTGTCTTTAAAATGTAGTTTTTTAGATTCCACATGTAAGTGGTACAAGGGGACAGGGAGGTGGAGGGACAGGCTGGCTGCTGTTCAAGGGAAGAAACTTGTAAAAAGTAGTAAAACAAGTTAACAGATCTCATGCGCAGACTAGCAAGTGTAGCTAACGGCACTGTGTTACAATAAACAAATTTTCTAAGAGTCTAGAACTTCATTCCAACACTAAAAAGAAATAATAATTGTGTTATATGCTAGAGATCCTAATTATTGCTATGACAATTATATAACAATATACAAATGTATCAAATTAATATGTTGTACAACTTAAATTTACACAGTTTTATGTCAAATATATTTCAATTAAAAAAAAAACAGCATCTTTTTTGTTCAATGAATCACTGGATTTAGATGGAAACCTCTAGGCTACATTTTTGGCTCACTTTTCACATTATTTTACTTTTCCCATCTTTTCATTAATTTGGAATTTTTGTTTCTACCCTGTTAAGGATTCTTCCAGAAATTGGGATACATTTGTGTCTAAAAGTCTAACTTGATGCATAATTTGTCTTACAATTAGCATTATTAAATATGTTTTTCATAAACAGTGTTCAGCATATTTAGGGCTAATTCATTTTAACCTTATTTAGATATTTCCTGTAATGTTTTATGTATTCAATAGATACATCTATTAGTGCAATTTTGTGTGTTTATTACATCACAGAACTTCATTTGAAATTATATTCCTTCTCTGTGAATCATAACTTTATGCTTTCTTTTACTATGTAGCCTTCAGTAGCAAAGTCAGGTTTTATTAATTTCAAAATATCTTACTTTTACCCTTATTTTTTTTTTATTTATTACATAATAATTAAAATTACATGTGTTCCCCTTCCTGGACCCCCCACCCACCTCCCTCCCCATCCCATCGCTCTGGGTCATCCCATTGCCCCGGCCCTGAGCCCTTGTCTCATGCATCGAACATGGAATGGTGTTCTGTTTCACATACGATAATATACATGTTTCAATGCTATTCTCCCAGAACGTCCCACCCTCACCTTCTCCCTCAGAGTCCATAAAATTGTTCCATGCATCTGTGTCTCTTATTCTGACTCGCATATAGGGTTATCGTTACCATCTTTCAAATTCCATATATATGCATTAGTATACTGTATTGTTGTTTTTCTTTCTGGCTTACTTCACTCTGTATAATGGGCTCCAGTTTCATCCATCTCAGTAGAACCGATTCAAATGTATTTTTTTTAATGGCTGAGTAATATTCCATTGTGTATATGTACCACAGCTTCCTTATCCATTCGTCTGCTGATGGACATCTAGGTTGCTTCCATGTCCTGGCTATTGTAAACAGTGCTGTGATGAACATTGGGGTACACGTGTCTCTTTCAATTCTGGTTTCCTCGGTGTATATGCCCAGCAGTGGGATTGCTGGGTCATATGGCAGTTCTATTCCCAGTTTTTTAAGGAATCTCCACACTCTTCTCCATAGTGGCTGTACTAGTTTGCATTCCCACCAACAGTGTAAGAGGGTTCCCTTTTCTCCACACCCTCTCCAGCATTTATTGCTTGTAGACTTTTGGATAGCAGCCATTCTGACTGGTGTGAAATGATACCTCATTGTGGTTTTGATTTGCATTTCTCTAATAATGAGTGATGTTGAGCATCTTTTCATGTGTTTGTTAGCCATCTGTATGTCTTCTTTGGAGAAATGTCTGTTTAGTTCTTTGGCCCATTTTTTGATTGGGTCGTTTATTTTTCTGGAATTCAGCTGCAGAAGTTGCTTGTATATTTTTGAGATTAATTGTTTGTCTGTTGCTTCATTTGCTATTACTGGTCAACCACTTGTAAAAGAATGAAACTAGAACACTTCCTAACACCGTACACAAAAATAAACTCAAAATGGATTAAAGATCTAAATGTAAGACCAGAAACTATAAAACTCCTAGAGGAAAACATAGGCAAAACACTCTCCGACATTAATCACAGCAGGATCCTCCATGACCCACCTCCCAGAATATTGGAAATAAAAGCAAAAATAAACAAATGGGACCTAATTAAAATTAAAAGCTTTTGCACAACAAAGGAAACTATAAGCAAGGTGAAAAGACAGCCTTCAGAATGGGAGAAAATACCCTTATTTTTTATTTGAGTATTAAGCTGTAGGTTGAAAGTGATTTTATCTGTACAGATTTGTATGAAATGCATTCTGGCTTCCTCTTTTTTCTTTTTTTTTTTTAATAATATTACCTTTTAATTTAATTGATATTTCCTTCTTGGTAATCCTTTCTTTCTGAGGGTTTATAAGATCTCCTAATTATATAGGTGTTAGGTGTCCAACAGATTTACATAAATATGTCTAGGAGTTGACTTATTTTTATGGATTCTGCCTGTTATTTTTTGTTCTTTCTGAATATGAGGATGGGTCTTGTTTACCATTTGAGGAAAATTCTCAGTTTATATCTCTTTATATCCTCTCTCTCACTTTTTCTCTATATTTGTGTATTCTGGAATGCCAGCTAAACACGTGTTAAAATTTTCACTTTACACTTTGGCCCTTCCTCTTCTAATTAAATATTTTTGCTTTTTTTTTTAATGATCTATCTTCTACTTAATATTCTTCTCAGCAGTGTCTACTTTGCTTTTAATAATTCACTAAGCTGTTCATTTATACTATCAATACTTTTTGGTTATTAGTCAATTTTGGTAATCTCTTATTTTGTCAAAATTTCAAACTCCATTGATAGGGCTGATATTCCTTTTTGCTTGCCATTAATTTTGGACTGTCTTGACTAGCTGACACCTGAACTTCATGTAAACTTCCTGCACTGTAGCTCTGTTGCTCCATCTCATGCCCAGTCCTCAGTCCTACCAACTGATAGCACCCTTCCTTGTCACTGCAATATTTGATGCAGTTTGTTGCTTAATGAATCTCCCCGTGGTTTTTACTGTCCAACTGCCATCCTCCCCCAATTCTATCAATCACTACTTTCCCAAGGTCTCATCTAATAAAATCTTTGCTGACAAGAGGAAGGCATGATTAATGATGGATATTTTTTTTCCTTAAGCATTTAGTAACTTTTAATAGAGAATATTATTTTCCTCACAGGGCTTCCCAGGTGGCACCAGTAATAAGGAACCAGCCTGCAAATGCTGAGATGTATGAGAGGCAGGTTCCATCCCTGGGTTGGGAAGATCCCCTGGAGAAGGGCATGGCAACACACTCCAGTATTCTTGCCTGGAGAATCCCACGGAGAGAGGAGCCTGGCAGTCTATTGTCCATGGGGTCACACAGAGTCAGACACGACTGAAGCAATTTAGCACATTATTTTCCTTGTAACTTTATTTTTTAAATAATTTGATATATGTTGTATGAAAGTGAATTATGTTAGAGGGTTTTGGTTTTAGGTTCCTTATGCCTGGGCTCTGTGTGATTCAGACTTTAATTTTTTTTAATTGGAGCAGCACAGAAAATGTGAACTTTGGATTCCATCCTTTTAATGAATGATGACTTCTGGTTATTCTCCAGAACATTAACACGTGTTCTCATATGTTCTGCCCCATACAGAGTACAAATTTAAACATACCAGTCTCTTTTTCTGAAATTCTGTAGGACTTTTAAAAATTCCCTCCCTTTGAGAACATGGCCTAATGGAGACCCAGATTTTAGGTCTGAGTGACCACACGACTCTTCACATTGCCCCTGTCACCCAAGTGAATTATGATACCTAACTTCCAGTCTTCAAAGACTGACCATTACCATGATGTAGGGTGTGGCTATTCTGCAACCTGTTTTATTCCAGTAAAAGAGCAAGCATGTTGTAAAATAATGTTTTAAAATCTATCAGCGTTTTTAGAGAAAGATTGCTAAAGAAGTTTTCTCTATTTTCACCCAAAAGCACAAGTCTAGAGTTGAATGAAATGAGGAAGCTATTTTCTGTATCTGTCTGATGCCCTCATCCTTTTAAGAATATTACTAACTTCTTATATTTAACTAGATGCTAGAATTTTCAGTGACTAATGGCTCTAGTTAGATATTTTTCGGAGAAGGAAAATTTATCAAAATATCTCTTTTAATAATAAACTTTCTAAAAATACCTCTCTTACTTTGCATTTCAGTATGCTGAGATACACTAAGATTAAAATTATTTTAAGGATATCTTCTGTATGAAATGTTTTTTTAAAAAAACACAAGGTATAAAAACTGATAAGCAAAATTTTAGTTATCTGATACGGTATAAGTTTATCTCTTTGAACTTAAATTATTAGAGCTACAATACAAGATATATAATAATCTAGTTTAGATATGTTGGATTTTCTGCACTGAATTACTTTTATAATATACATTCTTTACATGACATTCCAGGTGGCACCAGTGGTAAAGAATCTGCCTGCCAATGCAGGTGATTCAAGAGATATGGGTTCAATCCCAGGGAGGAGAAGATCCCCTGGATTAGGAAATGGTAACCAACTCCAGTTTTCTCGCTAAGGAAATTCCATGGACAGCGGAATCTGGCAGGCCACAGTGCAGTGGTTGCAGAGAGTCAGACATGACTGAGTATGTATACACATCTTTCTCTTCATGAGAGGCTTTCAAATTGCAATACCATCTATTATACTAAAGTTCTGCTAATTTATCAAGTTAAATAGAATTGTTTAATCACTTCCAAAATCATGATCATGTATGTGAGATGACATATGTATGCATATGTGCTAAGTCGTTGCAGTTGTATCTGACTCTTTGTGACCCCATGGACTGTAGCCTGCCAAGCTACTCTGTCCATGGGGTTTTCCAGGCAAGAATATAGAGTGGATTTCCACGCCCACCTCAAGGAGATCTTACTGACCAGGGGATTGAACCCTCCTTTCTTACGTTTCCTGCATTGGCAGGTGGGTTCTTTACCACTAACACCACCTGAGAAGCCCAAGACTATATATATATACATACACACACATATATATATATATACACATATATATCTATCTATCTCACAAATGCATGTATATGAATGCATAAAAGCAATGCTTTTAGTTGTTGAAAATATAGAAGTGACATTTCACAAAAGCTATGTTATTACACTACTTATATTTTACTAAGATCTTAACACCTTTAAGCTGGTCAGAAAGCTCATGGATAATTCATAAATGCAGATTATATTGCATACAGCATTTCCTATTTCTTTTTAACTTCAAATCTCTAAACAATTAATTGAGGAAAATGTATGCAGTAGATATTTTAAATTAAGTGTTATTGCTTCTATTAATAAAGATTTCATACTAACTGACAAAAGAAATTGTATCATTTCTGAGAAAAACAAACAAAAAAAATCACATATCAAGTAAGTATAAGAGCAATGTTAACATTAATATGAACAAAAAAGAGGCAAAATGTGAAATGTGAAAAAATTTGAGAATATTCACCTATCAAATTTTGGTCATTTTTTTAATGAAAAAATTCAGGGATAACCAGGAAAACACTGTCTTATATTCAGAAAAAGATATAAATTGCTGCAACATTTAAAGAGTAAGTTAGGTAGTTTTTATTCGGAACTATTAAAGATTGTGTTACTAAACCAGGTTTCCTTGCTGATAAGTAGCAAGCCAAACGCAGAAATGCCGAGGTTTGTAGCACAAGAAGGGTTTATTCACAAGGCAATCAACAGACTAGAGCGAGAATAAGTCTCAAACTCATCTCCTTGAAGGTGAGGTACTCGGAATACTTACAAATGAAGAGTATAGCGTGGCTGGAGCTGCGGTGGAAGGTAAAATGCTTCTTCATGGATGCATGTTTAGAAAACAGTGGCATGAGTATGATCTCAGGGTAAAATTTTGGCCTCAAATGACAAAAGGTCATCTTTCAGACAAGCAAGTCTATTCTTTACAGACTCCAGTAAACCATATCATTGTTGTTTGGTTGCTAAGGAGGGTCTGACTCTTTAGGACCCCATGGACTGCAGTACGCAAGGCTTCCCATCTCCCAGGGTTCGCTCAAGTTCATGTCCATTGAGTTGGTGATACTATCTAACCACCTCATCCTCTGCTGCCCTCTTCTTTTGCCTTTTAACTTTCCCAGCATCAGCATCTTTTTAAATGAATCAGCTTTTCACATCAGTTGGCCAAATTATTGGAGCTTCAGCTTCAGCATCAGTCCTTCCAGTGAATATTCAGGCTTGATTTCCTTTAGGATTGACTGGTTTGAACTCCTTGCAGCCCAAGAGACTCTTGAGAGTCTTCTCCAGCACCACAGTTTGAAAGCATCAATTCTTCGGCCCTCAGCTTTTTTTATGGTCCAATTCTCTTTAAAAATTAAACCACATTAGTTCCACTCAGTTTCAACCATTTTGCTGTGCTACAAGGGAGTGTTTTTAACTAGCTGTTCTCTTATCTGTTGCTCTATAAGACAAGCTCGAGAATTTCTGTTAATCATCAGTTTCTCTTAACATTATGAAGTGTGGTTTCAGGATTTTTTTTTTTAACCTTATGGGGTATGGTTTCAATGTCATATATGCTGACATAACTGAAGGTTTATGTAATATTTCTTACAATGATTAAATTATTTTTTAAAAATTATTTAAATATCCAATAACATAGTAAAACTTAAATAAATCCATATATACATCTTTATTGAAATATTGTTATATGTCCTCAGTCACATTTGATTATTGAGTAGCAGTACTACCTTTAAAAATTCATGGGAGATAGTATTAAATGAATAAATTGGGATAAAAAAATATATGTTAGGGGAGTTAATTATATAATCATCACACACATACACATACAACAGGTAAGGCTAGCAGAAAAAATAGCATTATATGCCATTATAGCTCAGTTGGTAAAGAATCTGCCTGCAATACAGGAGACCCCAAATTGATTCTTAGGTTGAAAAGATTCTCTGGAGAAGAGAATGGCTACCCACTCCAGTATTCTGGCCTGGAGAATTTCATGGACTGTATATTCCATGGTGTGGCAAAGAGTCAGACAGGACGGAATGACTTTCAGTTCACTATGGCTATTTTTAGGTGAAGTGTTGAAAGGTGCTCTTTTATCTGTTTTTGTAATTTTTTATCTAGAAGGTGCTAAAAACATGGAATGAAGTAAATAGAATAATTCTTGTCATGTACAATGATGCTAGAATATTACCTTTTTTCCTACCATGATGATAAAGTCCTTAAATTGTTAGGAAACACATTTAATTCATGGACCAAGATAGGTTTTGATTACAAAATAACTATGGAATCTTAAAAATGAATGCCTTTATATATAATATGATATCAACAAACTCAAACTAAGGCATAGTAAAAGAAAAATAACTTATTTTAGTAAGATAAATATTTATAAAATATCTCATTTAATATGACACTGAATTGGGACTATCAAGAATACAAAGTCATAGTCATCCCAGGTAAAACTAAGAATTGAGATTGCTCAAGCACAGAAATAAGTATCACATATGAATTAATAGCTTGTATTAAGGTAAATATAGGCATTCAAGTGAGAGGTGCTATGTTGCACTGGTGAAATATAGATGGGACACAGTAATAATCAGTTTAAACAATTTTCAACTTATTACTTCCTATAATATTTTAAAAACAATTAAGTAGAGAAAAATTAAAAGTTGTCCAAATGAGACTAATGAATGCTCCTAGTAGTAGAGTTATAATTGAGCATTGATAGTAGGATTTCTGACTTCTAAAATTACTGCATATAACTTTATATCACTAAATAACTGTTTTTAAATCAACTTATGCCTAGTTAGGGCTTCCCCAGTGGCTCGATGGTAAAGAATCTGCATGCAGTACAGGAGACACAGGAGATGTGGGTTCGATCCTTGGGTGGGGAAGACATCCTGGAGGAGGGCATGGCAACCTACTCCAGTATTCTTGCCTGAAGTATCCAATGGACAGAGAAGCATGGTGGGCTACAGTCCATAGGTTTGCAAAGAACTGGACATAACTGAAGTGAACAACCATGCATGCATGCCTAGTTAACCAACTAGTCTAAAAATTCCTCTTCTGTACCACTTTTACTTCTTATTATGCTGCTCAGAGGTACTTTTAATTCATTCCTCTCTTTTATCTAGTTTTCAATTTATTTACATTTTATTTATATGTCACGTTACAATTATTCATTGATATCTGTTTGAATTCACATCACATTTTTTGACTAACTGCATGGGAATAAGTGATTTAACTTTTAAATAACCTACCCCTTCAACATCCATTCAAATATACCTGATATAATTTTGATTTTGTGAGACCCATGAGCAATTAGAGTTTACTATATTTGGAGTATGAAAATATAATCAATCGTTGATCCATACCTGACTGATTTTTTTCCTTTGATAAACTATCTCATATATTTATATGAGATTATATATATTTATATACATATAATTTTTAATGCGTTTGGTTTCTTTGTGCTTATCAGTATTTTTTCATTCAACTCGGCTAAGTAATACTACCTACTGAAATATTTTAATGCCTTAGGTAAGCAAAAGTTACACATTGTGTGTGTGTGTGCGTGTGTGTATTCCCTCCTGGGGCTATGCCTCACCCAGCTCCCCAGTTGTCAGATATTCAGGCATAGCTGATATTCTGAGATTCTGAATATACCTTGAAATTTCCTCTGCCTCTGCTCTCACCTGTGTTTGATCTTCACTTCTCAGTCTTGTTTAATTCCTTCATTGTAGTAGAACTATATCTAGTGGGACTTTCTGATAAAATGGGCCAAATAAGAACAATTTTTTGATTCTCAAATGTCTGAAAGAGTCTTCCTTATCTCCAATTCTCCTTAATATCTATTTTATACTTTATTTTCTCCTTAAATCACCCTGTCCTTACTCTCAGATGATGATAATCTTTATTCATACATCACTAAGAGGACTGAAACAATCAGAAGAAACCTTCAGTCTATCAGCTTCTATCTATCAGCTTGAATCTCAACTGATAAACTGTTCCATCTTTCCTGTTACTAACGATGCATTGCCCTTATTCCAAGCAAAGTTAAGCTCTCCATAATTGCCTGGTATGTCTTAGACCCAATTTCATCTCAAATTCATAAAAATACTGCTCCATCAATTTTCCCATATTTTTATCATCATCATCATTTCTCTCTCTCTCTTCTGGGTCATTTTCTTCATCATACAACCATGCTATTATTTCTCCCAGAAAGAAAAATTGCCCTGATCTCTCTCTTCTTTCAACTACTATCTCATTTTTCTCCTCTTCTATGGAACAAAAACTTTGTTTCTAAAATATATCATATCTTGTTTATGTCAGCCTATTCTCTCTTAAACTGACTACAGTTAGATTTCTGCCCCATCACTTCAAAATTACCAGATAAACTTCCTTTATCAAATTAGCAATGATTTCTTGTTGTGAAATACAATGAACTTACTTCAGCCTTCCTTTGTTGAAAATCAGTAGCATTTGACACTATCGATTAACACTTGTTCTGAAACGCCTTCTTCACTTGGTTTCTGTGATATTCTTCTAATCTAATTTTCCTTTTACCTTTCTGGTTATTTCTTTACCTGGTCAGTCTCTTGAGCTGGTTCATTTCACCAATGTAAAAATGTGCTTCTAGGCTTGGTTCTTTATTTTCTCTCCTTGCTCACTCCCTAGGCAATCTTAATGTACTTCCCTTATCTTCAGCTACCATGTACATGATGATAGGAAAACTGATGGAGTGATATTTTTAATAAATGAAATGGAATGTAATACAAACATACTAGGCAATCATGCAGAGTTTACCTTTTTCTTGGAATAAGGGCAACACATTTTTTTTATGCTCACTACCTATGCAGTCGTGTGTATTTTTCTTGTCTTTAACTACCATGTACATTATGATGACTATAATCAGAACTTCTTTTCTGTCTTTCCATAACTACATTTATAATGACCCTCTTGACACAGCCTTTTCAATGATAATCAGGCATTTCACATATACTTTTTCTAAATGGACATAATGATGGCTCAACAAATATGTGCATACTGTGATCATGTCTATTCCACTAAAGGGCAACTCCGTTATTTCAATTGTTCAAGTTAAATATCTTGACATTATTTTTAACAACTTTCTTGTTTTCATACTCTGGATGTAGTCCATCAGCAAATTCTAAGAGCTTAACCTTCAAAATAGCCAGGATGCATCCATGTTTCCTTACTCCCATTGCCACAACTCAGTCTAAGCCACCTTTGTCCCTGCCTGAACCATTGCAGTACCTCTTAACTGATGTCCTTCATTCTGTCCTGGCATCATATTTGTGCTAAAATTTATGTCTAAAATGTTCAAACTCTTTTCTAGCTTTCCATTTCACTCAGAGTTTACCCAAAGTCTTTAATATGATCTTCAGTATTTAACATATAACCCCAATTCTACTCTTCGTTTGCTGATCTCTCGTCTTGATCCTCTTTTCTCTCAAAGTTTAAAGCATACGAACTTCTTCCTATAATTTGGATATGCTATATCGTATGTACAGTTCAAGTTCAAGCCTTTTGTTCCCTGTAGAACTCTTTGGAATATGCTTATCCAAGAAATTCTATTACTAGATTACTTCTTTTGTTTACTCAAAAACCCATTTTTAATGAAGACTTTATTTGTTGTACTCAGCACTTATCAAGGTCTAAAATTCTCTATTTTTACCTATTTATTTTTCTCCTACTATTAAAACATAAACTATGCTAAAGGATTTTAGAACATATTTTTCTCCTTAGTACCTATAACAATGACTGAGGATAATTTTGTTATTGTTGTTCAGTCACTAAGTTGTGTCTGACTCTTTGAAACCCCATGGACTGAGGCAAACCAGGCTCCTCTGTGCTCCACTATCTCAATGACTGACGCATTACAGGTACTCAAAAATGCTTGGATAACAGGATAAGTACACGAGTAAACTGGCTTGCTAGTCTATATAATCAACTAAATATTGGGCATTTGACGGATCAAAATTTTGAAGAAAGTACTTCACTATCTTCTAACTTATGGTATTGATGTGATGAAATAAAATGTCATTTCTCCTCCTATTCTTAGATGATTTAAGGGCTTTTTCCTAAAATTTGAACGACGTTAGGGCTTTAATCCTAAAGTTTTAATGTTTATATCAGTGTGGGCTTTTCTTTGTTTATCCACACCCAGCACTTAGTGGTGAGCAATTTTAATCAAGAAACAATGAAAATATCTTTTCTGGCGTTTCTTGTATTCCCTGTTTTGGGACCTTTTAATAACCACATGGAACAGTTTCAGCACTGATTCTCTAATTTTCTTATCTCTTCTCTGCTATTTTCAATTTCTTGGTACCTTTGTTCTCTAATATGACTTTTTTTTTCAATTTTATATCCTGAAACTTATCTTGATTATTTTCATTACTGTCATTATATATATATAATTACCAAAGATGTATTTACATGTCCTTGGAATATTTTACTTTAGAGTAGATGGATATAATACCATTGTGTTATATATATATATATATATATATATATATATATATATATTAGGATATTCAGTATAGATTTTTTTTTTATTCTTTTCTACTTCATATATTGTCTGTTTCTATGGTAGTCCTTCATTGTGTTAGTATTCTTTCATATTGGAAAATTTCCTCAGTTGTCTAGTGATTCCTGATTTTTTGTCTATAGTTGATAGTTAAGAACTCTAAAATCTACCAGAATCTCTATGAGGGTACAGGAATTGGATGGGAATATTTCTGTCCTTTCTGTGCTCAAGGGTGCAAGCTTCTACTCTTCTCTCTGCTTTTCAGCATGTGCTATTACCATCGGCTGCATCTGACTCCTCCAACATGATGCCTGTTGAAACTCTCAAGAGAGTAAACCTCCAGCCTGGATGCACCACACAAGAAAATTTTAGCTCCAGAGATAACTGTACTTTCAAGAGTACCAGTGCCAAAATTCCTGTGAATTTCTGGGATACTGCCCTGAAAATGGGTTTGTTCTTAGGCATTTTTTCCCTGCCAGCTTAAGTCTCAGTTTTTTCTTATCTGATAAATCAGTTGTCACTGGTGCACTTATCACCAGCTTCCAGCATTTTGTTTATGTTGCTTTTTCTCCTGTATCTTTGACCTTGTGAATTTTGCTCCCTATCTCCCTCCCCTCTGCTTTTAAACCTTCTTTTTCTTACATTATTGGAATTTCAGGAGGCAATAGATAAAATCTATGTATTTACTGGCTACATTTTACCAAGTTTGAATCACTTACAATCAGGAAACAAAATGCTTATTTCCTGACCCCATACGCAAAAGAAAGCAGTGGTCATACACAAGAAAGTTAGAGAAGCTGAAAATTATATTTTAAGTCTGAGTTGAAAGAGTTAAAATTTCATACTAACAGATAATATTTATACCTGAACAAGTGACCCTGTCCTCTTTTTCAGGCATTGTAATAAATTTGCGTAAATTTTTATACTATATTTAGTCAAGATAAAACAACAGTAATACATAAAACATATAAAAAACCAAAAACCAATAATGTAGGTTAGTGTTGATAATATATTATGAAAAAAAAAAAAAGAAGCTGATAGTTATAAAAAAGAATTCTAGAAAATAAATTTTATATTTGTTGCCCAAATAGTAAACATGGGCCTTTATTATAGATTCTCAAGTGACCATCTTCCTCCACCTAAAGAGGTTGAAATAAAAGCCCACTTCATAGCATACTGTTATGGTATCACCTTAGATAGTGTGACTTTTTGTAAACTGACCTTAATTTTGGGAATCTATCCCATTAATACATTAGTGACTACGCAGAATTTAAAATGTTAATTCAGTGCCAAATGGTCTGACTGTGTTAAATCTAAACTGGCAAATTATTTTCTTTATAAAGTGGGAACAATTTCTAAAATTAAATACGAAGGTCCTTTGGTAACCATGAAAGTGTTCTTACCCTAAACAAAATTTGAATATTGTTACTGATTGTAACAACCTGCTTTTCAATGGCATCATCAGGAAATATTATGTTGTTACTTCAATATCATTTAAGTACCAAATTGAATTTTCTGATGTAATAATACAACAGTATATGTGGCTTTATGCTGCATTTAAGGTCACCATGAGCAAATAAACCAATGAAAAAATAAAGAAAGAAAGGAAAAAAATAAAAGCTCTAATTTCATATTTTCTTTACATTTTTACACATCCTTAAGATAGCGCAGCTCATTTCAAAGCACATTTGGCATGACATCATTTTTTTTGTCTTTAAACCAGAGTCTATAGTTGACAGAATAGTTAGTTAGACTACATCCTAGCTTATAGAAAGATATATTAAAAAACATAATAATATATAAGGAAAGCATGGCTAAATTTGTATTAGCTACAAACCTTTAGAAAATTAATTAGTCCAAGGTTCTTTTCTTAATGCATCCGCATTCCTTACTACATATTTTAATGTGGACGTTCTATAATTCTTAGAATTTTATACACAACAGGTAAATATGCCTTCAAAACCTCAAGTATTTCCCAGTTTTCTAAATATCCACATTTACATCCTTAGTGGTTTGGTTTTTAATTATAGCAACTTTAGTCACCAGCATATCAAGCACTTAAAAGAGGAGACATTCTGATGCTCCAAAAAAGGCAGAAATTTAATCTAGCGTTTTTTTTTTTTTTTTAATTTCATTGAACCATGTAAGGTAAGTTTCATTTTCCTCCTTAGATCCTCTGCATTATTTCCATTCTAGGGTAGCTTAAAACGTAAAGTGAAAATAGTTTCCCACTGGTCTAGTGAAAATTTATTTGAATTCCTTTTTTATTTTTCTTTAATAACTATGGTAACAGTGACATACCCAGGCTCCAATAGAGGCTGCTGCCCTTGGGTCAGTCACATCTTTTGATGTGGAAACAGCCTCCTTATGATCAAAAGGCAGCTCAGCCTTGGGTTCTGATTTCTGTGCATTTCTCCTATTGAGAAGTCCCTTTATGAAATACCTATGGTTCAGAAGGGATTTGGAGGAAATACAGAACATTTGTTTTAACACAAGTGCTTAGCCTGCCATACTAGACTAGCTCTGAGGGACTAAAAAGTCACTAAATGGAGGAGCTTCACAATGTGAGTTATTTAGGGTGGCTTAGAAAAGAACACAGAAGACAGAACCCATTTGGGCTTCCGGCTTAGTCCAAAATAGTTTCTATCATCTGTGTGAAAAATATTTCAGAGTGAGCCAAGGAGAGGACAGTTAATAAACAAACACAGAGTAGCAGGCTCAGGAAAGCATACACAAGATAGGCTAAGATAGAAAACCCAGTCTGGGTGCCAACATGGCCCTGAGTCTCAGTGAAAGGATGTTTAACTTAGGTCAGCAATTCCATCGGTACTTTCTATTTCTCTCTGGCCACAGGCTACCTGACACAGATGCAGTGGAGTCCATCAAACATTTCTAAAAAGGTAAAACTTCAAAAGAGAATCGACAAACATTTTATGAAACCTCCTTTTGCAGGTGGATTTTATAGGCTGAACAGGGGTTGGAGGTAATCCTTCCAGGCTGCATCAGAAAGCTTGAGCAGATGAAGTGAAAACACATCAATTTGAGATTAAAAAGAAATCATTGCTGCGGTCTTGGTTATTTAATATTTTCTCCAATATAAATCATTTAAATCAATTCACATTTGGTTACTCCTGAAATTCACTGTTTTGGAACATAAAGAGACAGAGTATCCACTGACTTTGCATTATTTCTGTCACTTTTTTGTTATTGTTATTTTTGGCATTCTTCCTATATATGATATTTGAAATTGTTAGTTTTCAGTTTTCCAAAACTTCTGATTTCCCCACTATTTTTAGATTAATGATAAAAAATTATTGATGCCAATCTTTTTGCACTGAGTTAGTTAACCAAAACAATCACCTTCAATTTCTATTTAATGTATTTAAATGAAGGACCGAAATAAAAATCAACTAAAATAGCCCTCATTCCTTTTTTAAAGGTTACAACACAAATGTTTCTATTATAAATTTTTGCAACATTGTAAACAATACCATGGCTTCCCTAATAGCTCAATTGGTAAAGAATCCCCCTGCAATGCAGGAGACCCCTGTTAGATTTCTGGGTCGGGAAGATCCCCTAGAGAAGGGATAGGCTACCCACTCCAGTATTCTTGGGCTTCCCTTGTGGTTCAGCTGGTAAAGAATTCGCCTGCATAGTGGGAGACCTGGATTCTATCCCTGGGTTGTGAAGATCCCTGGAGAAGGGAAAGGCTACCCACGCCAGTATTCTGGCCTGGAGAATTTAATGGACTGTAAAGTCTATGGAGAAGGCAATGGCATCCCACTCCAGTACTCTTGCCTGGAAAATCCCATGGATGGAGGAGCCTGGTAGGCTACAGTCCATGGGGTCGCTAAGAGTCGGATACGACTGAGCGACTTCACTTTCACTTTTCCCTTTCATGAACTGGAGAAGGACATGGCAACCCACTCCAGTATTCTTGCCTGGAGAATCCCAGGGACGGTGGAGCCTGGTGGGCTGCCGTCTATGGGGTCGCACAGAGTCGGACACGACTGAAGCGACTTAGCAGCAGCAGCAGCAGCAAAGTCTATGGGGTCACAAAGAGTCAGACACGACTGAGTGACTTTCACTTTCACTTTTCAAACACCTATAAAATTCTGATTTATGCAGCAAAATTACAACACTCCTTACATTCTTGTTAAGGTAATACAGTTTATATTTTCAGTTCAGATCAGTCACTCAATCGTGTCCCAATCTTTGTGATCCCATGGACTGCAGCACACCAGGCTTCCCTGTCCATAACCAACTCCCAGAGCTTGCTCAAACTAATATCTATCGAGTTGGTGATGTCATCCCACCATCTCATCCTTTGTCATCCCCTTCTCCTCCTGTCTTCAATCTTTCCCAGCATTGAGGTCTTTTCCAATGAGTCAGCTCTTCGCATCAGGTGGCCAAAGAATTGGAGTTTCAGCTTCAGAGTAAGTCCTTCCAATGAATTTTCAGGACTGATTTCCTTTAGGATGGACTGGTTGGATCTCCTTGCAGTCCAACAGACTCTCAAGAGTCTTCTCCAACACCACAGTTCAAAAGTATCAATTCTTCAGTGCTCACCTTTCTTTATAGTCCAACTCTCACATCCATACATGACCACTGGAAAAACCATAGCCTTGACTAAACAGACCTTTGTTGGCAAAGTAATGTCTCTGCTTTTTAACATGCTGTCTAGGTTGGTCAGAGCTTTTCTTCCAAGGAGCAACGGTCTTTTAATTTCATGGCTGCAATCACCATCTGCAGTGATTTTGGAAACCAAACAAATAAAGTTGGTCACTGTTTCCATTGTTTCCCCATCTATTTGCCATGAAGTAATGGGACTAGATGCCATGATCTTGGTTTTCTGAATATTGAGTTTTAAGCCAACTTTTTCATGGTCCTCTTCCACTTTCATCAAGAAGCTCTTGAATTCTTTTCACTTTCTGCCATAAGAGTGGTGTCATCTGCATATCTGAGGTTATTGATATTTCTCCCAGCAATCTTGATTCCAGCTTGTGCTTCATCCAGCCCGGCATTTTGCATGATATACTCTGCATATAAATTAAATAAGCAGGATGACAATATAAAACCTTGAAGTATGCCTTTCCCTATTTGGACCCAGTCTGTTGTTCCATGTCCAGTTCTAATTGTTGCTTCCTGATCTGAATACAGATTTCTCAGGAGACAGGTCTGGTGGTCTGATATTCCCTTCTCTTTAAGAATTTTCCACAGTTTGTTGTGATCCACACAGTTAAAGGCCTTGGCGTATTCAACAAAGCACATATTTTTCTGGAATTCTCTTGCTTTTTCTATGATCCAGTGAATGTTGGCAATTTGATCTCTGGTTCCTCTGCCTTTTCTAAACCCAGCTTGAACATCTGGAAGTTCACGGTTCACCTTTCTTTGAAGCCTGGCTTGGAGAATTTTGAGCATTACTTTGCTGGCATGTGACATGAGTGCAATTGTGTGATTTGCTAGCATGTGAGATGAGTGCTTATATTTTTAAAACCTCTTAAATTAGGGGAGTATTTGTCCCAGATGATTAAAATACACTAGGCTAGAATTATTGTAAATGCCAGTTCCACTTCCTTTTGAGAGATTAGAAAATACATTCATCATTTTTAATCAATCAATAGCTACTTATCTTCTGCTAACATGTGTCTATTTTATAATGCATTACAATGTCTTTAAAATGCTCATTTCAAATATTATTATCAGGAAAATCTCAGAAGTATTTTCAGTCTCTAGTTCTTTGGCTATCATCAGATAAAAGGAAAAAAAATGCCATCTATTGCATTGGCTTTTTCCTTTATTGTTGTTGCTTTTTTTTTTTTTTTGTGGCTTTAGGCATGGTGAACTTTGTTAATTTCAAGTACTCCTTGGTGAGTTAGGTGGCTCAAATGAAGTAAGTCAAGAAAGTGAAAAATGTTCATGTTGTGTTTGATGCTTTTGAAATTTTCTGTGTCAAGATGGTTTGCCTACAGACATATTTTCCCACTTTCTCTAAGTTGTTTTGCTATACCTGCCAACTAATTCCTTAGACACATTTCTCTTTATGGTGCTTTTTCAAAAGGCATTGCTTAGTTCAGTTGAAACTTGTAAAACCTCTTACATTTTTTTTTTAAGAAATTGCCCTTTAACTTGATCTTGTTTTAGAGTAAAAAACTGATATATCACTTCATATAATTCACATGTTATCAAGCAAAGTTTTGTACTTCCCTCATGACCATATGAGCTCAGTCATCTAATCACTGCATTTGGAAAAACAAGTGGTTATCATGGGTTTTTTAATTCTTCCTTTATTCTTTTTTTGTTTTTTAATTTACCTTTAAGAGATATGTTAATTACCTTTTGTGTTTTTAACCTTCAGCAAAGTATACTTTATTTTCTGTGGTGAGACAGCATTTTCTGTATTGTGCCTTTCATAGATATCATACATTTTTAATGTATAGGAGAAAGTATAGCATTTATTTACTGCCTACTCTGTGGCAAGCACCATGAATGATTTGAAATGTATATTCTCATTAAATACTAAGTGTGTTATATATTAAACTTACTTAAAAATTAGAACTCTAAGGTACTGAATATGTAAAGCAATTTTCCAAAGTCATAGAATTAGTAAGCGTCAGGGATAAATCTTTAGGTTTACATAATTGACAAAAGTATATCATTTTCTCGACTTTATATTATTACTGATGTGGTCCAACCTATAAAATACTAAGCATGAAGTGACTATGTAAGAATATCTCCTGAGCTCCAAGACCCAAAGGGAGTAGATGCTTAGTGGTGATACAGAGAAGTGATGTGCTTTAGTGAAATAACTCTCAGCTTAGACCAAAACAAGAAACTGATTCTTCTCATTAAAATCTCATTTAAGCATATCCTTCAAAAGAAGACACACATAAATATCAAGAAAGCACAGAAAAGAAAGTACTGAATAGAGCAGAATTCAATTTTTAAGTAAACAGTCATTCTAAGTGAAATAGGTAAAAGCAAGTACAGTGGATCCTCATTGTTCATCGATTCTATTATTGAGAATTTCTCTTTTCACTAAAACTTCTGTGTGACCCTCATGGGATTAACATAAACAAACAACTATACATAAAGTAGATAGCCAACAAGGACCTACTGTATAGCACAGGGAGCCATACACAATTTATGTAATACCTATAAGGTAAAATAATTAGAAAATGAATATATATATATATGTATATATGTATAAAATACACTTATAGGCATTGTATAAATTATGTGTGTGTGTGTATATATATGTGTGTGTGTGTATAACTAAACCACTGTGTGTATACCTAACACAATATTGTAAATCAAATATACTTCAATTAAAAAAAAAAGGTAAAACAGAAACAACCACAAAACACTTGTGGTGTTTTCTGGTCATTTGGGGATATACACAGAATGACAAAAGTTCAAATTACTCAACATACATTTCCAGCTGACGTCAAATAAGATGACAGCTTACCTTCTTGTTTCAGTTCTCATACTATAAACAATTGTTCTTTTTGTAGTCTATTTAAGTGCCACAGTTCTTCTGTTTTTTGTGCTTTGTTGTTGATTATTTCACTTTTCTAAATTGCCCTCAAGAGTAGTATCAAAGTGCTGTCTATCTATTAAAAGTGCAGGAAAGCTCTGATGTACCATCTAAAGAGAATACCTATGTTAGATAAGCTACATCCGGGCATTAATTATCATGCTGCGGGCTTTGCATGTGTGCATGCTTGGTCGAGCAGTCATGTCTGACTCTTTGTAACCCTGTGGACTGTAGCCTGTCAGGCTCCTCTGTCCATGGGATTTTCCAGGCAAGAATACTGGAGTGGGTTGCCATTTCTGAGCAACCTGGGAAGGCCATTGACTGTGAGTTCAATGTTAATAAAGCAACACTGTATTAAATAAGGTGTCTTTAAAATAAACATATATAAAACAAAGCTATGTTTTGATTTGTTGACAAAAATGTTAGGACTAGAAGCTTGGCTTAAAGCTCAACATTCAGAAAACTAAGATCATGGCATGCGGTCCCATCACTTCATGGCAAATAGATGGGGAAACAGTGGCTGACTTTATTTTTCTGGGCTCCAAAATCACTGCAGATGGTGATTGCAGCCATGAAATTAAAGGACACTTACTCCTTGGAAGGAAAGTTCTGACCAACCTAGACAGCAGATTAAAAAGCAGAGACATTACTTTGCCAACAAAGGTCCGTCTAGTCAAG
Organism: Giraffa tippelskirchi; assembly: GCF_054371585.1. Taxonomy (NCBI): domain Eukaryota; kingdom Metazoa; phylum Chordata; class Mammalia; order Artiodactyla; family Giraffidae; genus Giraffa; species Giraffa tippelskirchi. The sequence continues at coordinate 126,366,003 of NC_137286.1, forward strand.
GCTATGGTTTTTCCAGTGGTCATGTATGGATGTGAGAGTTGGATTATAAAGAAAGCTGAGCACTGAAGAATTGATGCTTTTGAACTGTGGTGTTGGAGAAGACTCTTGAGAGTCCCTTGGACTGCAAGGAGATCCAACCAGTCCATCCTAAAGAAGATCAGTCCTGGGTGTTCATTGGTGGGACTGATGTTGAAGTTGAAACTCCAATACTTTGTCCACCTGATGTGAAGAGCTGACTCATTTGAAAAGACCTTGATGCTGAGAAAGATTGAGGGCAGGGGGAGAAGGGGACGATAGAGGATGAGATGGCTGGATGGCATTACCGAGTCAATGGACATGGGTTTGGGTGGACTCCGGGAGTTGGTGATGGACAGGGAGGCCTGGTGTGCTGCAGTTCATGGGGTTGCGAAGAGTTGGACATGACTGAGAGACTGAAGTGAACTGAGAAGCTTTCAGGAAACTAATTCTGTGTTTCTAGAAACAATGGTTTGTGCTAAGTTGCTTCAGTTGTGTCCGACCCTTTGAGAACCCATGGACTGAAGCCCACCAGGCTCCTCTGTCCATGGGATTCTCCAGACAAGAATACTAGAGTGGGCGGCCTTTTCCTCCTACAGGGGATCTTCCCAACCCAGTGATCAAACCCTTGTCTCTTACATCTCCTGTATTGGTAGGTGCTGCTGCTGTTGCTGCTGCTAAGTCGCTTCAGTCGTGTCCGACTCTGTGCGACCCCACAGACGGCAGCCCACCAGGCTCCGCCGTCCCTGGGATTCTCCAGGCAAGAATACTGGAGTGGGTTGCCATTTCCTTCTCCAGTGCATGAATGGGAAAAGTGAAAGTGAAGTCGCTCAGTCGTGTCCGACTCATAGCGACCCCATGGACTGCAGCCTACCAGGCTCCTCCATCCATGGGATTCTCCAGGCAAGAGTACTGGAGTGGGGTGTCATTGCCTTCTCTGATTGGTAGGTGAGTTCTTTACTAATAGCACCACCTGAGAAGGCCCTAGGAAAAATCATCAGTATTCACTGAATAGTGAATGATTCAGTTTTTGCAGAGACTTTATAGAACATAATTACTGGGAATAACAAAAATTGACTATAGTTAGCATTCTTCCAAAACATCAGAGTGGGTAAATCTAGGTTTGCAAGATAGTTTAAAATCAACAGCACTTTATAGTCTTTAAAAATGCTAGACTATAATATTTCAGTCAGTATCAAGAGATATTATCACAGTACAACATTATCTCTCATTTGCTAGAAACAAAGTCATTCTGAATTTCCAATTGTACTTAATGCTAACATCTAAAATCATTTCCTGAATATTTAACAATTGCTTTTCTTAAGGCAATAGTACACTACTGTACTAAAAAATGAATTTTTATTCAGTCACTCCTCTTTGGAAGATTTTCTTATACTAGAAAAAGCAAGCAATCCTAAATAAAATTTTCTGTGAATGTATAATAAGGTAGGTGATAATCTTTAAGTACCTTTGAAATTTTTCTTCAAATTTATCTATTAATTATTTCTCACTTATGTGATGTTGCTGTGTGAAATCATTTTATATATACTCATGATAATAAAACTTTAAACAACAATAGTAAATTAACATAAGCACTGATACATAAAAAAGGTGATTTCTCATGAGAGAAATTATTAATGATTTTTTGCAGATTTTAGTTGAATAAGATAATAAAAATTAATAACGTATTTCCCTCTAGTTCTACTGGTGAAACAAAGTATTTAAGACAAATCTACTGTGATGCATGAAATGCATGGCAATGGTGCTATTTTAGATGTTAGTCTAGGTCTATTTTGGTAATTATTTTAAAATAACCATCTATTTATTCTTGCTTCTTTTCATTGCATTACATGTAATTGACTAAAGAGAAGACTAGCCCACTGCTTGCAGATAAACTATTGTTTGGAAGAAACTTGAATCATGAAAGGAAACATATCTGGACAAACAATAAATGTGTATATGGATTTCTACAAAATTTATGTACATGATTCATTTATCTAATAATTCAATACATACTTTTTTATTTATAAAAATTCCAAGCCAAAATATTTTGAAGCAAATCCTTTGAACAGTCACAAATAGTTGTTTCAAATTCTATATGTTTAAGCCCTGAGGAAAATATAGAAAGATACATATTTTTTCCTTTTAAGATGGGAATTCTCTGGTTGAGTTAAGGCATAGTATAACAATTATTGGCATTTTTTTTTAAAGTTAGGAAGATATATAAAGAGTCAAGTTTTGGGAAAGTCAGGTCACTTCTCTGAATTTTTGTTTTCTCATCTATAAAATGGGGATAATAACCATAACCATTATGATTATTGGTTATGGGAAGCTAATATGGGAAGCTATGGGAAGCTAATTGATAATCATTATGACTAATATTTAATAACTGCTTAAAGACTGTTTTATATTATAAGCCATTGTTGTTATCAACACTGGATGCTCTGCAATACAAAATGAATTTAAATTTAATATAACAATGCAATTTTTCTAAAATAGACAGAGGAGATGGCTACCAAATGAAACTTTTGAAGAAATGAAACATTTTAAGATATAATTCTCTTTATTCATTATGGTTCCTTGATAATACTGTATATATTTTCATGTTTGAGGATATAAAGAAAAGACAAAAGGTTGAAAAGGCACTGAGTAAAGATGATTGTTCTCATGTTCATTTTGTTGAACAGTCACTAAGTCATATTCGACTCTTACACTCTAAGTGTGATAATTACACCAAGTCCATAAGTCGGATGTGACTTATAGACTGCAGCATGCCAGGCTTCTCCAGCCTTTACTATCTCCTGGAGTTTGTTCAACGTCATGTCCATTGATTCAGTGATGCTATCGAACTCTCTCATCCTCTGCTGCCTTCTTCTCCTTTTGCCTTCAATCTTTCCTAGCATCAAGGTCTTTTCTAATGTTTCACCCTTCACATCAGGTGGCTAAAGTATTGGAGCTTCAGTTTCAGCATCAGTCCTTCCAGTAAATAACCAGGGTTGATTTTCTTTAGGAATAACTGGTTTGATCTCCTTGCAGTCCAAGTGAATCTCTTCAAGAGTCTTCTCCAGCACCACAATTCAAAAGTATCAATTATTTGGCCCTCAGTCTTCTTTATGGTCCAGCTCTCACATCCAGACATGACTACTAGAAAACCACAGCTTTGACTATATGGGCCTTTGTCAGCAAAAGGATGACTTTGCTTTTTGTAAAATATGCTGTCTAGGTTTGTCATAGCTCTCCTTCCAAGGAACAAGCATCTTTTAATTTAATGGCTGCAGTCACCAATAGCAGCGACTTTGGAACCCAAGAAAATAAAATCTGTCACTGCTTCCAACTTTTCCCCACCTATTGGCCATGAAGTGACTGGACCAGATGACATGATCTTAGTTTTTTGAATGTTGAGTTTTAAGCAAGTTTTTCACCCTCCCTGTTCACCTTGTCAAGAGGCTCTTTAGTTCCTCTTCACTTTCTGCCATAGAGTGGTATCATCTGCATATCTGAGGCTGTTGATATTTCTTACTGCAATCTTGATTCCATCTTGGATTCATCCAGCCCAGCATTTCACATGATGTACTCTGCATATAAGTTAAATAAACAAGCAACAATACACAGCCTTGTCATACTCCTTTCCCAATTTTGAATCAGTCAGTTGTTCCATGTCCTGTTCTAACTGTTGTCTCTTGACCCATATACAGATTTTCTCAGAAGACAGGTAAGGTGTTGAGGTATTCCCATCTCTTTAAGAATTTTCCACAGTTTGTCATGATCCACACAGTCAAATGCTTTAGTGTAGTCAATTGAGCAGAAATAGTTGTTTTTCTGGACTTCCCTTGTTTTTACTATGATCCTGTGAATGTTGGCAATTTAATCTCTGTTTTCTCTGCCTTTTCTAAACCCAGCTTGTACATTTGGAAGTTCTAGGTTCACATATTGCTGAAGCCTAGTTGGAGAAGGTAATGGCAACCCACTCCAGTATTCTTGCCTGGAGAATCCCAGGGATGGAGGAGCCTGGTGGGCTGCTGTCTGTGGGGTCGCACAGAGTCGGATACGACTGAAGTGACTTAGCATGCATGCATGCATTGGAGAAGGAAATGGCAACCCACTCCAGTATTCTTGCCTGGAGAATCCCAGGGACAGAGGAGCCTGGTGGGCTGCTGTCTATGGGGTCACAAAGAGTTGGACACGACTGAGGCGACTTAGCCACAGCAGCAGCAGTTAAAGGATTTTGAGCATTACCTTACTAGCATGTGAAATAAGTATAATTGTATAGTAGTTTGAACACTCTTTGGCACTGCTCTTCTTTGAGATTGGAATGAAAACTGACCTTTTCCATCCTGTGGCCACTGCTGAGTTTTCCAAATTTGCTGACATATTGAGTGCAACACTTTAAACAACATCATCTTTTGGGATTTTAAATAACTCAGCTGGAATCCCATCACCTCTAGTAGCTTTGCTTGGAGTTAACACTTCCTATGGCCCAGTTGACTTCATGTCCCAGGATATCTGGCTCTAGGTGAGTGACCACACCATTGTGTGTTCATATATGTATGCATATATATATATACACTGAAACCACCGGTTCAGAAAGAAACAGACTGATACACAGAGATGTAATCATACATATTCAATGATTTTTCATTTCAGGAAAATCAGTAGTTAAATGATTTCTTTTACTCTCTATATGGAAAGGAATGTTTCAACTTGTCTAATTGATTAACATCCTTTATATAATGGAACTACATAAGTTCCGATATTATTGATATTTTGATCAACAAAAGCTTAGAAAATATCATCAAGTAGTAGAATCACATTAGTCTGAGCCCAGCTTGAGCTCCAGTACCCTTTGCATGTTCAATAACTTAGAATAAATATTTGTTGTTTGTGTTCAGCCACTCAGTCATGTCCAACTCTTTGCAACTCCATTACTGCAGCATGTCAGGCTTCCCTGACCTTCACTATCTCCCAGAGTTTGCTCAAACTTATGTTCATTGAGTCGATGATGCCATCCAACAATCTCATCCTCTGTCACCCCCCTTCTCCTTCTGCCTTCAATCTTTCTGAGCATTATGTTCTTTTCCAATGAGTCAGCCCTTTGCATCAGGTGGCCAAAATATTAGAGCTCCTGCAACAGTCTTCCAAAGATTATTCAGGGTTGATTTCCTTTAGCATTGACTGGTTTGCTCTCCTTGCTGTCCAAGGGACTCACAAGAGAAAATAAAAATATATGCTTATTGTATTTTCACATTCTCTTTTTTAATAATTTATATGATTTTTAGTATTTTAAAAATTTAATTTATTTGGGCTGTGCTGAGTCTTTGTTACTGCATATGGGCTTTTTCTATTTGCAGGAAGTGGGGGCTACTCTCTAGTTGTGGTGCATGGGCTTCTCGCTGCAGTTCAATTCAGTCACTCAGTCATGTCCAACTCTTTGCGACTCCATGGACTGTAGCACGCCAGACTTCCCTGTCCATCACCAACTCCCGGAGCTTGCTCAAACTCATGTCCATTGAGTCGGTGATGCCATCCAACTATCTCACCCTCTGTCATCCTCTTCTCCTCCCACCTTCAATCTTTCCCAGCATCAGGGTTTTTTCCAATGAGTCAATTCTTTGCATCAGGTGCCCAAAGTATTGGAGCTTCAGCTTCAGCATCAGTTCTTCCAACGAACATTCAGGACTGATTTCCTTTAGGATGGACTGGTTGGATCTCCTTGCAGTCCAAGGGACTCTCAAGGGTCTTCTCCAACACCACAGTTCAAAAGCATCAATTTTTGGTTCTCAGCTTTCTTTTTAGTCCAACTTGTGACTCAGTTGATAAAGAATCTGCCTGCAATGCAGGAGACTTGGGTTTGATCCCTGAATTGGGAAGATCCCCTGGGGAAGGGAAAGGCTAATCACTCCAGCATACTGGCCTGGAGAATTCCATGGACTGTATGGTCCATGGGGTCACAAGAGTGAGTGTTCTTCTCACATCTATACATGACGACTGGGAAAACCATAGCTTTGACTACACAGAACTTTATCGGCAAAGTTATGTCTCTGCTTTTTAATATGCAGTCTAGGTTGGTCATAGCTTTTCTTCCAAGGAACAAGTGTCTTTTAATTTCATGGCTGCAGTCACCATCTTCAGTGATTTTGGAGCCCAAGAAAATAAAGTCTCTCACTGTTTCCCCATCTATTTGCCATGAAGTGATGGGACAGTATGCCATGATCTTAGTTTTTTGAATGTTGAGTTTTAAGCAGCGGCTTCTCTCATTGCAGAATACAGACTCTAGTGTTCACAGGCTTCATTACTGCAGCGTGTAGGCTCAGCAGTTATGGCTCCTATGCTCTACAACACAGATTTGATAGTTGTGGTGCATGGGCTTAGGCTCTCTGCAGCTTGTGGGATCCTCCCAGTCAAGGGATCAAACCAGTGTCTTCTGCATTGCCACGTGGATTCTTTACCAAGGAAGTATCTTTTTCAGTTTTTATGTTGATTGGTTAAAAAAAATAACAACAACAAAAAAAACCCTGTAGCCTAAATTTGGTAACCTCCTGGGTTGCTAAAGATAGTGGTAAGTGATCCAAGTTACAAAACATATTAACCAGGTGTATTTTAGAGTAAATGATATATATATCTGTCTCAAATACATTCTGAAATATGTAGAACATTATGTAATGAATAGAGTTACTTGCTGATTTTAAAATAATTCAAATATATGTTTCCACTCTATTCTAAGAAAATTTGGGGTGTGTTTTAAATCCTACTAATTGACAGAATTTGGAACAATGCTGCAGCTGCGCTGGAATTTGAGGAAGGACCATAAAAATAAGCAGTTATATCCCCAAAGAAACTAGAGTGAATCTATAAAATGAATGCATGGTCATGTTTTCCAGACATTTCAATTCTAGGTTGTAAGCCAAATAAGCACTTGATGATAGGATTGTTTAGGTGCTATGTTTTATTATTTTAGGACAAGAGATGTATAGGCTTAAGTAGATTAAATCACTTGTCCAAATTCTAAAAGCTAGCGAGAACAAAGTTAGGATTCATATCCAGGTTGGCTAATTCCACGTCCCTCATTCTTTTGACTCCTTGAGGTTATTAGAAAGACTTCTGACTTCTGATACACTGATGCATTGAACTTGGCATTGGTAGCTTCCAATTTGATTTCTGTGAAGAACTTGGAGCCAAAGTTTGTGCTTGTTTTAGGTTATCTTTCTTAAAGTTTTATTTTCTGAAACAATTCTTTATGTCTCTTAATTTATGACAATTTGAATAATATAATTTATTTTTTAACAAATCATTTTAATTTTATAGCCCTTTTATTGCATCCAACACCAAACAGTAAATTTAACATTGGTAAGTGATTATTTGTTTTAAATTTTGTCTTCACAAGCAATTATAATACATTTCCCTGAATTCTTCATCTCCTACTATCTCCATAATAGTATTGACAAAGATAACTTTTAGCTTCAAATGAAGTAAGAATTTAAAATAAGTTCATTTTTTATTTCATAATGCACTAGAACATTTTTGGAGTATTTAAAGAAAAGAACAATTCTAAGACTATTTTATCCCCCTTATGGGTTATGTATGGATTTCATATATCCCATAGTAACATAATAGTTTGCCATCTCCTTTAATGTCACAGTAACTGTAACTGAATCAGAAATATGAATACTAAAATTCTACTCATTTATCAGTGTTAACAGTGATGGATTTTTCCCTTCCTCTCACAATGTAGAGACTTAGTGAAAAATAAACTTTTCTGCAGTGCAACAGAGCTCCACATTTTTTTTTTTTCTTTTTCATTTGTTCAGAAGGGATTTTATTCAAAGATCTCATTCTTTACTGTGGAAATGAAGAATATAATAGTTATTTCCCACATATCTGACCCAGAGAATTAAAAAGTTGATCTTTAGTGTACAGTCAGAAAAAGAAAAAAAAAAAAAAATCTGTGGTCTTCAGCAAAGGAAAACCATTTAGAATTCATGTGTTTTTACATTGTAATTGGAGCCATGACCTTAGCATAGAGTAAGAGATAAATACGTTGACTTCCATCCATGGAAAAGGTTGGTTTCTAATGCAGAATATTTCTAAGTAAGTACTGGCTATCTTCAGATGCCTGCGTTTCTCTAGCAGTGGCATTAACCCTGCTAGAAGTGTTCTTAATGCAATCCAATTGACAGCCTGAATATGAGGCCGAGCCACCTCATCGCCCCTTATGCTAACTGTCTGGGGCCTTGTTCCTGGACAGGGAATAGTTGACGGTTTCAATTATGCTGGGGTCATAAGGTCATTGGCTGGTTACTTTTCAAATGATCACGATCATGTTTCCAAAGGTTCAGTCGTATCATTTTATATGGGAAGCAATCACTTACATAGGACAGTAAGACAAGTATGAACTTAGTCTTTACATGAAGCTAAAAATACTGTAGAGAAATTAAGAATTTGATGAACTTACTGAAAAAACAATCACATAAGTTGTCATCGTCTATTTGGGGAAGCCCCTAATTATATTTGATTAGGAAAGCATATTTTAATAGTAGTACTTTCATTTTTATTGTATCCACTCTATTTGTATATCTGCTGTTGCTGCTGCTAAGTCGCTTCAGTTGTGTCCAGCTCTGTGCAACCCCAGAGACGGCAGCCTACCGGGCACCTCCGTCCCTGGGATTCTCCAGGCAAGAACACTGGAGCGGGTTGCCATTTCCTTCTCCAATACATTTAAGTGAAAACTGAAAGTGAAGTCGCTCAGTCGTGTCTGACTCTTTGCGAGCCCATGGACTGAAGCCTACCAGGCTCCTCCGTCCATGGGATTTTCCAGGCAAGAGTACTGGAGTGGGATGCCATTGCCTTCTCCAATTTGTATATCTACTTGTAAATTAAAAAAAAAAAAAAGTTTTTAAGAAGCCTGGCAGCTTTTTAAACAGTAGGTCATCGCTTTTTACAGAAATAAAGATACTTTATTTCTATATTACTGGATATATACATATATAAGTTAAGCCTTAAAATTAACAATTAAAAATACGGTTTGAAAAATTTATGAGAAACATTTAAAAGTAACCTGGATATCCTCTTTTTAGTTTAGTCTTTCATCATATACTTTGGCATTCTAAAATTGTTTTAATTAAGTACTGTAGGTTTTCTTAGTCATCACCAATAAGTAGTAGAGGAAATCTCAACTTTGTTTATAGGGAGGAAAGTAGATCATTTGTTTATTTCACATGATGATTTCTTTATAAACCACAAGTAATGTACTTCTAGTTGAAAAAACATTTATCACAGTCTAAATTTAGAGTGCCATCTAGTGATGTATAAGAGTTACATCAGGTATAGAATTCAGGAAATTTTACTGCTTCTATAATGTTAACTTCAGTATAGATTTATGTTTTAATCTGGGCGATATGACTTATATTCAATATTAATCTAGTGTACAACATAATTTAATAAACTCTAAATTTTAAGACATTTTTAACTTGAAAAATATTTAAAACTCAATGAAAATGTTTATCCTTAGCAACAGAGAAATTATTTTCAGGTAGATTAAGAATCAAATAGATTGCACTGGTCTTTACATTTAAACATTTGCATTTAATTAACACTAAATGACCATATTCAGGGTTACAAACACTCCCCAACAAATCTTTGCTGATGGATTAAATCAGAGAACACATAAAGAATACATGTTTTAAAATATATTGTTTCAAATGTCAATATAAAGCAGTAACAGCAACAGCTTTTGAAATAAAACTCCTATTTTAAAACATTTTGTCAGTTTTGAGTATTTTTCTCTTATAGGTGTTTGATTTTTTTCTAGATTATTAAACTATACATTAAGTCTTTAAAATTAAACATAATAATTCATGAAAAGAAACCCAAGGAACATAAAGTTTGGCAAAGGAAAGGAAGAAAGGGGAAATGAGAATAAAATAAAGATCAAGGAGGAGAAAGCAGGAAAAGGCAGGGAGGAGAAGACAGCTTTATTGAAGATCTCTGTGCCAGCTACTGTAACAGATGCTACAACACACATAACTTCATTTCTTTCCACCCCATTTTAGTAGGAGAGCAACCAAGACTTGGTTAGGCCAAGTAACCTACTCAAGTTTTTTTTTTTATATTAATTTTATTGGCTTTTGCAAGTGTTAAATATTGTTTATCATCAAAATATATATCATGAATGTTTCAATGAAGCAGTTGTAACAATGATAAATAAGTTAATAAACAATAACAATAAAACTAAATAAGTATAACTTATTTAGAGGTCTAGATTACATGCCAAAAGATCTACATTCAGATCATAAATTTATTACCTATTTACTTTTTGTGGGATCTTGGAAATTTACTAAAGCATTTGGGAAAAATAGCAAAGGTGACAATGTTCAATCATGTGTCTACTTCAGATCTAGTTTATCATATTAAATTAGTATTTAAGCTCGTTCATGGTGGTCTAGTTAGCCTCACGCTTGATTATATTTGTCCACAAAAAAAATGATTCTTTTGCTATAGATTAAAATCAATGAACCAACCAAAGAAACATAAAACAATTAAAAGCACATAAATTATCCTGAAAGAGTCAGGATGGTTCCCCTTTAAGTATGCTGCTGCTGCTGCTGCTGCTAAGTCACGTCAGTCATGTCCGACTCTGTGAGACCCTAGACGGCAGCCCACCAGGCTTCTCCATCCCAAGAATACTGGAGTGGGTTGTCATTTCCCCCTCCAGTGCATGAAAGTGAAAAGTGAAAGTGAAGTCACTCAGTCGTGTCCGACTCTTCGCGACTCCATGGGCTGCACCCTACCAGGCCCCTCCGTCCATGGGGTTTCCCAGGCAAGAGTACTGGAATGGGGTGTCACTGCCTTCTCCGCCTTTAAGTATAGGATCCTCCAATAACTAGTGTCTTCCCTTTATAATCACTCAAGTTATTATGGGGAGGGGCAGAGGTTTCGGGGGATTTCTATGGATCTAAGGGACTCTGTGGCCCCTTGATTCCACTTGACACAGTAGCTGCACTCTAAATCAGTATTCTGTCATAATCACTGATTTAACACTCGCTATTTGTATTCATTCATGGATTCAGTATAGAAGGCATTTTTCTTAACCAAAGTCACATGTTTTTAATAAATGACATGGGATTCACTTCATGCCCTAAAATAAAGAATACATTTCTCTTTTATTTTTAGAGTTCCTATATCTGACCAAGTTTCTGAAAGAACAGCATAGTTAATGCTTTCAGGGAGTTTCTTGAAGGGTACTGATATGAGATCTATTATATGCCAGAAACATGGCTTCAACTCCTATCAAGCCAAATAGCATTGTTTTAATTTAGTATCGACCTCAATGTGATGATGTTTTTGTGGAGATTTGCCAATTACCTGCTGTCATCATAGGAAGTGACTTTGGCTCAGGTATTTAGTCAGGGAGCAAGTCACAGGGGACATTCCAAAATGAGCAAGGTGATCTCTGTCATCAAGGATATGGAGAATTTTCTGTAGACTATGAGTTTGTGTGTTTCACCTTGAGAAAAAGAGGTCATACTAAATATGTTTTGTGTTAGAATGCACTGTTTTCAGTAAATGAATCAGGGATAACTTGTAAGTAAAAATTGGCCTTGAGCAAATTTTATTCCCTAACATTAGTTGTTATTTGCTGTTTTACAGTTCTCATTTCTAACTCCAATTTCCTTTTGGAGAATCACTGCACCTCAATTTGTGTAACCTTGATAGGGTTGTAAATCTCAGTGCCTATTCTCACAGTGGAGAATCCTAGGGGAGTCCCCAGAAGGTCCCTCTATTGGATCAACCCTTTTCCCAATGCTTTCCTCCACTTCCAGGTGATAATTAGCACTTAGTCAATCAGATGCTCTAGCTGAGGATCTTAAATGTTTACCCCATAACCATGAACACAAAAAAAGAAATGGCTTTGAGTTCATTATTTGCAAATAAGAAACTCTGACTGAGCTTTCCCTCTCAACTGCATGATGATGACTCCTTACTGATCACACAGTTTTAACATGAGCATTGAGACTTGGGAATGAATTATTTAATCAGAAAATGACTCACTAGAACCCACGGAACCTCACTTTGAATAATTTGTAGAGTTCCTGGAAGTAGGCAATACACCTTCTAAGGGACGAGAATGGATGTTAACAAGAAAGTTATTTTCAGAGAGTTAGTTTTAACAATTGTCTGCCAAATAGTTCTGACTTACAGACTCCAGAAATATGATATGGTTATACTACTTGGCCCCTCTAGAGTTGATGGAGCCTCATGAGTAAGTGTGCAGAAGGCAATGGCACCCCACTCCAGTACTCTCACCTGGAAAATCCCATGGACAGAGGAGCCTGGTAGGCTGCAGTCCATGGGGTCACTAAGAGTGGGACATGACTGAACGACTTCACTTTCACTTTTCACTTTCATGCATTGGAGAAGGAAATGGCAACCCACTCCAGTGCTCTTGCCTAGAGAATCCCAGGGACAGGGGAGCCTGGTGGGCTGCCGTCTATGGGGTTGCATGGAGTCGGACACAACTGAAGAGACTTAGCAGCAGCAGCAGCATGAGTAAGTGTGAGTGAGTGTGTTCAGAAGAGATAAGTGCCATGTCTGGGTCACAGTTTTTAATTGCTAATGCAAGATCCTCCAGGACATACTTTGCCTGTCACTTAATAACCAGTAAAGCTAAAATGGTAGCTCTTCTGTCAATTCAGGTCCCTCAGGGACTGTGTTGAGCAATAATCTGATGCCCCATGAAGGATGTGTCAACTGGTGGGGAGTAATCTTCTGTTGCTTTGGCTACTGAGATTTAGGGGCTGATATTTCAATATAAAACATCATAACAACAGCATACCCTGACAAAAACAATCAGCTATCTTCACTAATAACATATGTCAGAGCTCAGCTGAGTTGGAGAGAAAGACCTGAGTTGTCAGCTGTCAGTGAAAACAACAAGCCAAACTGAGAGTAACAGTTAAGCCTTTCATCACTTACCATGATATTTTAAGCTGGTGGTTAAACCACAGAAAACACGTACACCTCCCCTTCCAGTTTCCCCCTGTTGAAGGTCCATTGGATCAGTCCAGTCATGGGCATAGTATCACTGAAGAGGGAGTTGGAACAAAAGTTTCCTATAGTTTTATGAAATCAGGTGGCAAGGGAAAGGAATTTCTATGAGTGGGAAAGTACTGAGAACTGAGCCAGAGTCAAGAAAAGGGTCTTCAAGTTTTCCCTCTTCTCTCCCGTTAGAAGGCCTCAGCAGAAGCACCTGAGGAAGGTCTTGGCCAAAGACCCCAGGTAAAAAGGCTTCTGAGTAAGGAAATTAGGTTAGGAATTGCAGATGCAGAGCAGAGTATGGCCAGCAAGGAGGTCTGAGTCCTTGACTGCAACTCCCTTCAGAGAATGCAGTGGATTGATTCTGCGCTAAGCCAGTGTGGGGAGGGCAGCTTTCTTCTATGATGCTAATAGTAAAAACTTGCAATTATCTATACTTAGGTCTGAAAAATCACTCCTTGGATTTTTGACCAGGAGCCAAACTTCTCAATATATACTTACAAGACCAGGAATGTATCTGCTTTGACATTAGAAGTAGGGAATTGATCATCATCATTTTTAACGACTAGGAATTTTTTTAGCCAATTAACATATTTAAGTTATCCAAAGCTTTGGAGGGCTTCCCTGTAAATGGTGGCTCAGATGATAAAGAATCTGCCTGCAGCGCAGAAAACTTGGGTTTAATTCCTGGGTAGGGAAGATCCCCTGGAGAAGGGAATGGCTAACCACTCCAGTATTCTTGCCTGGAGAATTCCATGGAGAGAGGATCCTGGTAGGCTACAGTCTATGGGGTCACAAAGGGCTGGACATGACTTAGCAACTAAGACACAGTTGGCTGTGTAACAAAGTGCTCCAAATCTTAGTGGCATAAACAGTCACTTTAATTTGCTCACAGTTTGAGGATAAGGAATTTGGAAAGGGCTAACCTGAATAGTTTATCTGTGATCCTTTTGGTATCAGCTGGGGTAGTAGTGTCTGAATGATGACCTTCTTAGATATCCTCTCCATTCACATGTCTGTTGCCACGGTGTTTGTTAGTCTCTCTCTCTGTCTCTTTCTCCGCAAAGTAAATATAGTTATGATGGCTTATCTTCCAGGGTCTTGCATGTGCTGCGATTTCTATGATTTCTCACAACTTGGTGATTACAGGGTAGTTAGATTTCTTTTATGGTGGCTGGCTTCCAAGAGAGAGACAGAGAAGCTAACAGGGGGATATCTAGAACTAACACAGAAACATGTCTGCCCTTTATTTATTTATATTTTCTTATCAATGTAGTCACAAAACCCACTCAGTTTTAAAGTGGTTAGAAAAATTAAACTCTACCTTTGGCTGGAGGAATGGCAAATCACCTTACAGCAGCACATATGGAATGGGAGACACTGTTGTGGTTACCTTTGGAAAACAAATCTGCTGTGCATCCCGTGTTGGTGAGTTTAGGAAGACTGGAATTCTAACTAGCTCAAAGAACATCTGTAGCAAAGCATTTATATGTCCTAAGAGCAAAAATATATACAAATTACCATAATCAACATACACATATAATATGCTGTGGAAGAAGAAATGGGATGAAATGTTTATTTTAAAATGTAATGCTTATTTGTAAGGGAGGCTTTAGCTTTTTACTGCTTCTATAAAAATTCCCACAGACTCAGGGCCAATGGCATCTTCTATTCTATATCTCACAGCTCTATGGCTCACAGGTCTTAGCTGGTTTCTCTGCTCTAGATCTTACAAGGCCAAAATCAAATTAACCACAGGTCTAGGTTTCCTATCAGAGATTGAGGAAGGATGCATTTCTAATCTCATTCAAGTTGTTGACTGAATTCAGTTTTTTTTTTTTGGTAGTTGTCAGATTGAAGACCCTGTTGCACTGCCGGCTGTTAGTTCAGATCAGTTCCTTATACTTTCTCTGTGGATCCCTCCAGCAACAAAGATTAAGTCATTGCTGTGCTTTCAATCACACTAGCTTATTCATGGGCCACCTCTCTTCAAGTCCAGGTGAAGATGTGCTTGTCTTTTAAGGGCTCATGTGATTATAGTGCACCTACCCAAGTAACCCATAATAATCTCAATATTTTAAGGTCTGTAAATGTTAAGTACGTTTGAGAAACCCTTGTGCCATGTCACATAACACATTTTTAGGTTATAAGTATTAGGGCATGGATATAATTATGGGGATATTCTGTCTATCACAGAAACAACAAAAACACATTTACCTGGTCTAGACAGATAAAGAGGATACTTTAGTGCTACAGAGGTTGAAGATGTGCCAGAATGTGGACTATCTTGAATTTATGCAAAGAATTTTGAACTAAATCTGGTTTGACTAGAGTTATAAGAATGGCATTAGAGCAGACAATAAGATGATCTTCTTTGTATTTTTAACAGATAAATTTACTGCAGATGTGGAAGAGTATTTAGTTAGAGGAAACTGATTCAAGGTTTAAATATCAGGAAGAAATAATAATGTTGTATACTATGGCTTAATCATAAGCTTGAAAACAGAAAAAGAAAACAATTTCAAGGGGGTAGGAATGAAAGTATTTGGTGATCAACTTTTTCTTAGTCATGAAAGCATCTCAATTGACTTATACACTTTGTAAGCATATCTAAAAAGGTGAGAAGGACATGGAATAATAGTACTTTTGGTTAAAAGCATTGATAATGATTTTGAGATGTGGTTAGGCTATCCTTAAAGAGATATCATTGAGATAACCAGATTTATTAATAGATCATGAGTTCAACAAAGACATAAAATATTCAGAAGTATTTATGGTTTTGTATTGCCTTCAGATAATAACAATTAAGCTTATATTTAGAATACCTATGCCTTCTAGAAGTCTGTAAGGACACTTTGGAAAGTGTTTTCCATCTTGTCTTAGTCCATTTGTGTTTCCATACAGAAATACCACATACTGGGTAGCTTATAAACAACAGGAATTATTTTCCACAGTTGTAGAGGCCGGAAAATCCAAGATCAAGGTGGCAGCCTGGCAGGGCAAGGGCTCTCTTCCTGGCTCATGCCAGCACCTTCCCACTGTGTCCTCACAGGGTGGAAGAGGCAAGAGAAATCTGTAGGATATTTTTATCTAAAGCACTAGTCCCATCTATGAGGGCTCCACCATCATGAGCTAAGAGCTTCCCAAAGACCTCATCTACCACTAACATCACCTTTGGGGCTTCACTGTATGATTTCATTGTATGAATTTTGAGGAACCATGAATATTCAGACAATGACACTCTTTTTCACAGAACATTTCCTCAACAACATATCACATACTTTTCCTTACTAAAATAATTGTGTTTTCTTCTAATTGGCTGGTTTTAATAATGTTCGAGCAAAAGTATGCCCTCAGGTTTTTATAATTTTAGCATTTAAAGCTCCTTCTTAATTGGTAACTAAGATTTTAGTTAAAAAATCAGTGGTGTCTCTAAAAGTTTTATTTTGCAACATAAATAGAACTTGTCTATTGGAATTTAGGCGAAAAAGGAAGTAGCACTGTCAAGTGGGATTAGGCTGGATCTGAAATAAAGTTTATATCTATACATAGGAACATACACACACACAATATACCTCATTTGAGTTTAAAATTGTGAAGAGGTGATAAAAAGAAGTCACAGAATTAATGAAAAGCCAAACAGACTTATGTGGTCAATAGAATTTTGTAGTGGGAAATTATTTTAACCTTTTTAGCCTATTCAAACTGTCCTCAGATCAGAGTTATTCTGGCATAGATGCTCTAAAGAAATGTCCTAAGGAAGGCTGTTGCACTTTTATAACTAATACTGTTGTTTCCATATCCCATTATATTGCTTGCCTGTTTCCACATTTGTAGAGCAGTTATTTTAGGACTTTGTTAAACTTTTCCACAAGACTTTCTTTTTGAAGAGTATACTGAATATAAAAATGGTCTATGTTGTAAGATCTGATATGTATGTATGCATATATACATATATATCAAAATACATACATAAAGATTTGAGCTGTTATTGGACAGTTTTGTCTTGGATAAAATGGGTTATTATGGGAATTATTTTTATAATGGGTACATTTCATTTATTTTTATCCTTGTTTAGTTCTGGTGAATTACAGTTTTATTTGGATTTGTTTTCTTGCTGGTTTCTGTATATTCTTTTTTGAGAATTACTATTTTACAATGTGAAGAATTTCAGAAAGACCATTATGAAGTTTATAAACAACAATAAATAACTTGAATTAATATTCAAATTAATGCAATAATTTTAAATTGGGACTTAATAGGTAAGGTCTCTGATGGCCGAGAAAACAACAACAACAACAACAACAATGAGGGTATCATTTACTGATAAACTCATTATTGTTGACTCTGCTATTTGCTAAACGTCTCCAAGTCCTAGGAACACATCAAGCAGACCCTGGCCTTGGTACACACTCAGGTATTTGCATGAGGACTATTGTAAAATACTTACAGGATTAATAACAATTATTTAACATAAAATAATATCAATTTTGGACACATTGCCTGCCCGCCTATGTTTGGTTTTCACAAAATGCCCTCTAATTTTGATTGCAGATTTGCAATTATTGATCAAATGTTGATTGATTCTATATCCACTTCCAAAATTGTCTTACATTTTATTCTATAATAGTGGGATTCATTTTTGCTCCCATTTTCTAAATTATAAAATGGTCCCTTATTTCTTCTACTCAGGTAATTCTGCTTCACATTCTCACCCTTTGAATGGACTCCATTTATTTACTGAAGTATTTTCTTAATCTCTTGCAAACAAGAGAAGAGAGACAGAACTTGATTTGGACTATACTGATGTAGTAATGTCACAGTTTACATATGACAGTTTATTTGGTTTACAAATGGATACAAACAATAACATCAAAATGTAGGGCAAAAAAATATCGGCAATATTGGCTATTATTTATACTGAACAACAGTTTTATTTAGAAGTTAGGAAGAAATTAATATATTACTTGAAATTCATTAGAATACATTAAATCTCTTTTTGTTTATTTTGGCAATAAAAGTAAATTGCAGAATAAAGAAAAAAAGCTCTGCAGTCAAACACTAATCCACTTTCTATCTAAACTTATACATATGCATTTACACAGCCACACAAATCAATCACCTATGTAAGATACCGAATGATTATCTGTTGCTTAAAATCTAGAATCCTATTTAATTCATAGAACATTAGAGCTAGGGGAACCTTAAACATTACATCATCTGAGCCTGTCTTTTCACTGCCAAGGTCATAGAATGAAAATGATTTCAAGTGGAGTCAATTCATCTTCCAAGCTCAGTTTCCATTTTACTGGAACAGTTTGTCCCATCTATATAGAAGACTCAAAAACAATATAATAAAAGCACATTTCTAAAATCCTAAGATCATTTTAAGGGATAATGTTTCCTCCCATGTTCCGGAAACTTATCTGACTTTTGATCCTCAACACATTAGAGGCTTTGCTAACATCTCTTCTGGTGCTAAATCATCCAACACAAGCAAGTTTTTCCCTTTAGTGTATGAAAGTATCTAGAATGAGTTCAGAAAATTAAATGCATTTGATGAAAGTGATACTTATTTAATATTTTTAATATAGACATATATATATATATATATATATATATATAATATCCACATTTAATTTAGAGGAATATGATTAGAAGAAAAACATCTTTATTCTACCTATACTCCTAGAATGGAAACCACCAGTATAAGTTGCTGAATCATGAAATACTACAGGGAAACAAATGTTGAAAGAACTGAGGCTCCATTTAAGAGTATTATACTTAAAACAAGTCTAAGCCCATAATACTTGTAAATTCATTTATAGTATATTTTGAAGTTAAGAAACTTTGTCAGATGAGCTCTATTTTCAACCACTCTACAAATTATTCCTTGATTTATTAGTTTATTGAATATTTTTTAGTGCATTCTATGTTCCTGACACTTTTATACGTTATTTTATTGGACAAAACAACTAAACTCTCTCCCGTTGAGAATTCTGTTCCTATGTCTTAGAAATTCAAACCTATAGTCTTTTTAAATTGAGCAAGAACTAGGCAAATCTGTGTTCATTGGAAGGACTGATGTTGAAGCTGGAACTCCAATACTTTGGCCACCTCATGTGAAGAGTTGACTCATTGGAAAAGACCGTAATGCTGGGTAGGATTGGGGGCAGGAGGAGAAGGGGATGACAGAGGATGAGATGGTTGGATGGCATCACTGACTCGATGGACATGGGTTTGGGTAGACTCCGGGAGTTGGTGATGGACAGAGAGGCCTGGCGTGCTGCAATTCATGGGGTCACAAAGAGTCGGACACGACTGAGCAACTGAACTGAACTGAAGGCAAATCTGTAAATAAAATATCTTTTTAGTCAATTTACTTTTTTTTTCCAAAAGAGTATTCCATCTGGTGTAGACAGGGTGTTAAATAACTGTGATTTACAAGTCAATGTATAGTTGACAGGATTCACCATGAATCAGTCAGAAATGAAGACTTTAGAGCCAGTTGACTTGGGTTCAGATTTGAGGAAGAGAGGCCTGGCGTGCTGCAGTTCATGGTGTCGCAAAGAGTCGGATACGACTGAGTGACTGAACTGAAAGGAAATAAACCTTGAATATTCATTGGAAGGGCTGATGCTAAAGTTTCAGTAATTTGCCCATCTGATGCAAAGAGCCAACTCATTAGAAAAGACCCAGATGCTGGGAAAGATTGAAGGTACACGGAGAAGAGAGGATAAGATGGTTAGATAGCATCACTGACTCAATGGACATTGATTTAAGCAAACTCTGGGAGATAGTGAAAGACAGGCAAGCCTGGTGTGCTTCAGCCAGTGTGGTCACAAAGAGTCTGAATGACTTATCGACTGAACAACAACAGCATCAAAATTCCAGCTGTGGGAATAGATGATGCTGGGCATGAAGAGGCTAGATGACTTAGTATGGAATCATAAAGCTATCAGACTATTAGACAAATGAAGAACTTTAATTTATAGCTTTTAGAGAAGAACATGCTTTAGGCAGATAAACTGGTCAGGAGTTTGTAATAGCCTAAGATAAAATTTAGGTAATTTTATCTTCTCCTTTTACCTATCAGTGGGCTTCCCTGATAGCTCAGTTGGTAAAGAATCTGCCTGCAATGCAGGAGATCCCGATTCAATTCCTGGGTTGAAAAGATCTGCTGGGGAAGGGATCTTCCCCAGCCTTCTGCTGGAAGGCTCCAGTATTCTTGGGCTTCCCTTGTGGCTCAGCTGGTAAAGAATCTGCCTGCAATGTGGGAGACCTGGGTTCGATCCCTGTGTTGGGAAGAACCCCTGGAGAAGGGAATGGCTACCCACTACAGTATTCTTGCCTAGAGAATTTCATGGACTGTAGGCCATGGGGTCAACAGAGTTGGACACAACTGAGCATTCAGATTTAAAGATAACATTTACAAGACTTTGAATATAAATCTTAAAATAAAAATTTTAATTGGAAAACACAATTTTTGAGCCACTTTTACTAAAAACTTTCATAGAGTCACTGAATCTACCCTATGAGGTGTGAATTATTATTATTCCCCATTGGAAAAAGACAAAGTGTAATTTGGAGGCTGTGTTAGTCAAGGTTCACCGGAGAAACGGAACCAATGAAGGATCGTCTATATCTGTCTATCTATCATCTATTTTATTATCATATACCTAGCAACCTATCCTGCTATCTAACTATCTAGCTAAAGAGTTTAAAGTGAAGTCACTCAGTCGTGTCCGACTCTTTGCGACCCCATAGACTGTAGCCTACCACGCTCCTCCGTCCATGGGATTTCCAGGCATGAACACTGGAGTGGGTTGCCATTTCCTTCTCCAGAGGATCTTCCCGACCCAGGGACTAAACCTGGATCTCCCACATTGTAGGCAGATGCTTTACCGTCTGAGCCACCAGGGAAGTTTAAGGGATTAGCATATGTGATTATGGAGGCTGACAAGTCCCAAGATCTTCAGGAGGTTGAAGACCCAGAAGAACAGATGAAGTAGTTCCAGTGTGAAAGCCAGTAGGCTTAAAACTCATCAAGAGCCAGTGATTCAGTTAAAGTTCAAAGGCAAGAAAAAAAATAGTGTCTTCACTCAAAGCCAGTGAAGCAGAAGAAATTCTCTCTTGATGTTTTTGTTCTGTTTAGGCTCTCAACTGTTTTGACTTCAATTTCAAATAGAAAATGCTTTGCTCCAAAAACACATTCATTTTATAGAATAATATTTGTAAAATGAGTTTCTCTCTCTCTCTTTTTACTGCAACATCTCTTATGCTTTGACTGACATTTTGGGCTCACATATGTAAAATGGTTCTTTAGCAATATTGAAAGCTTTTGGAAAATTAGGAATTCAGTAATAGCTACTTGAAATAATAGTTTCTGCAGTACAAAAATATTTACAAAAAACACCGAGGAAACCAGAATTGAAAGAGACGCGTGTACCCCAATGTTCATCGCAGCACTGTTTACAATAGCCAGGACATGGAAGCAACCTAGATGTCCATCAGCAGACGAATGGATAAGGAAGCTGTGGTACATATACACAATGGAATATTACTCAGCCATTAAAAAAAATACATTTGAATCGGTTCTACTGAGATGGATGAAACTGGAGCCCATTATACAGAGTGAAGTAAGCCAGAAAGAAAAACAACAATACAGTATACTAATGCATATATATGGAATTTGAAAGATGGTAACGATAACCCTATATGCGAGACAGAATAAGAGACACAGATGCATGGAACAATTTTATGGACTCTGAGGGAGAAGGTGAGGGTGGGACGTTCTGGGAGAATAGCATTGAAACATGTATATTATCATATGTGAAACAGAACACCATTCCATGTTCGATGCATGAGACAAGGGCTCAGGGCCGGGGCAATGGGATGATCCAGAAGGATGGGATGGGGAGGGAGGTGGGTGGGGGGTCCACGAGGGGGAACACATGTAAACCCATGGCTGATTCATGTCAATGTATGGCAAAAACTATTGCAATGTTGTGAAGTGATTGGCCCCCAACTAAAATAAATAAATTTATAAAAAAAAATAAAAAAATAAAAAAAAAATAAAAAAAAAATAAAAAAAATAAAAATTTTTACTAGTTCTACTGAAGCTCTTTAAATAAACACTTCTGGATGCTCATATAACTTTTGGGCAGGGGAAAGAAAACTTTACTTTGATACCTTAATCTACAGTCAGATTTGGGATATGATATAATCACAACAGAATTACTATAAGAAAACAACCAGGCCAAAATTTTTGACTTGGACCTGAAAGTATCTGTCATGGGCACACATCTGAGAGAATCAGAGCCATGACAATATTAGCACATTAATTGAGCACTTTTTTCTCCAGGGATCTTCCTGACCCAGGGATCGAACCCATATCTCCTATATTGGCAGATAGTTTCTTTACCCCTGAGCCACCAGGGAATCTCCTGAATCCCCTAAAGCTAGCTACCCACACATGTGTGTGTGTTAAGTCACTCAGTCATGTTCAAATCTTTGCAACCGCATGGAGTATAGCCCACCAGGCTCCTCTGTCCATGGGATTTTCCTGGCAAGAATGGAATGTGTTGCCTTTTCCTACTCCAGGGGATCTTCCCAACCAAGGGAATGAAACTGCATCTCTTGTGGCTCCTGCATTGGCAGGCAAATTCTTTACCAATGTGCCACCTGGGAAGCCCAGCTACCCACACACTCTGTACATTAACTCATTTTACCTTTATTTTGGAAATACAGAAATGGAAGCAAAGATGAGTTTGTAATTCCTTCATATCAAAGTCACTGAGATAATAAATGTTGGAAACTGGATTAAAATCCAATTTCCAATGTACATATGCTGCAGTGGTTGCCTTTTAATCGGAATGTGAGGACTGGACATAGGTACAGTATTGGCGAGGTTGAAGATGATACTATCGTCTTTGTATTTCTTTTCCAGGTCCCTACTTCCTGTTTTTGTCCTGTTTTCCCAACTCACTCTGGGTAGATCAGCAACTAAAAAACAGTGTAGGGATAGCATCTTCAGAGTTCTGTTTTCGTAGTAACTAGAATTGTGAAAGTTACCATTCCAGTGAATACTTTGGTAGAAGTGAGATGAAAAGAAATGAAAAACAGAAGTCTGTAAAGATACGGATTTCTCCCAATGAACATAAACTGTGGCAGGAAATAACAGGACATTCCCATTCTCTATATTGTCAATATCTAAATGGGAAGGAGTGTTTAAAAACACGGCCAGTCGTTGTCAGATCTTCAATGTGGCAAACTGCCAGTACTTTTAGGATCTTAAAGTTCAGACATTTAACAACCTGCTCTCTATTTAGGCAATTTAGTTCTTGTGAAAGGAAGATTGGCAGGAAGGAAAGAAAGTAAAGCACTTTGTTTATCCGAAGAAAAATAGATCCTTGGCACTAAGTGCACAATATTCTATCATGTTATCCTGACAAGACACTTTTCTTTACACATGGAAAGAATCATTTACAGGACAAAGGGTAATTGAGATATTGACCTTAACCACTCCTGGATCTTAGAAACCTGTCCACTTGCTATGTAGTACCCATGACAGCTGTACCTACTTTATTATTCTTTCAAAAAGAATTCCCCTCTGAATGTCAAAGATGGAGTGTCTACACAACATGAAAATCACAAATACTTACTTAAGATAAATTCTGAACTAGTGATGACAGGTATTTAACACCTTTAGTAAGTGTTAGAAATAAAGTAAAAGCAACACAGAGTTGCTGCTTGTGAAGAAGTTACTTAAATCATTATCAACTGATCACTTACCAATCCTTTTACTCATGTTTTTGATCACAAGTAACAAATCAAGTGCAATTCTAGTCCTATGTTCTTAAGAATAAGTTAAACATCATGGGCCACTATAAAACCATATAACATTTCATTTTCAACCCTGAGTTGAGGAAGAAATAGTCTACAGTATTTAAAATGGCTCTCTTCATTGTTAAGTATCCATTAAGTTAGAAGGAAAGAAAATATATGTATGTATTCTTACAATATCAGACAGCATGTCCACTGCTAAAAGAGACATGGATTTAAGTGTGACATAATAGCTTGAAAGGTTTCTTTAAAAAAAATCAGAAGAGAAAGCTTTTTATAGCAAAGATGGAAATCAGAGACCTCAATTATTTGTGTAGTATTTTTAAAAGATTAAATGATGTGTACATGTGCATGCTTGGGTGGGACTGGAAAAAATGGCTAATATATATGTGGCTCTGGTTAATATAAATACAATGGCAATGGAAAACTGTTGACTGAGATTTTATATCATGTGTTAAGAACTTGAATGGAATTTTGCATAGTTTTTTCTCATTTGGTGTACTGTGTACTACCTGATTTTTATTAATGAGAGAAAAGGAGCCTTAATGATTAAATGTATTTTTACACATCATACTTCACTGAAATTCAGAACGAGAGTCTCTCACTTTAAAGCCTATATTTTTTCTCTAGATCATATATTGTTATCTGTATCATGTATCTTTCATATCACTGCTTCAGTCATATCCCTATACCATTGTTTAGGCAGTGCAAATCTTTGAAATGATATGTTAAAAAAATGAAATTATACTTTAATCTCACCATTTTTCCTACTGTAAATTGGAAGTAATTATCCACAACCGGTCAACATTATGTTTCTTTATACAGCAGTTATGATAATAGTATGAAAAAGTATAAGCATTTTACAGATCCTAAGAAGATGGGAAGTGAAAGATGTTGTCATACTTAAATTATTTGTTTTCGTTTGTTCTCATATTTGGAATTGTTTCTATTCTTTAACGGAATTATACAAACGATGTCCGACCTGTGTTCCTGCTAAGATTCATAAAAATCTTCTTTGGGTAAGATATTTCCCACAACACAATAATCAAAACAAATTAGGCAATAAAGGAGAAAATGCTTTTCTGGTATTATCAAACTTTAAATATTTTATTTGAAATATATATCTTTAACTTGGGCTTTCCAGGTGGTTCAGTGGTAAGGGAATTGCCTACAATGCAGGAGAAGCAGGTTCAATCCCTGGGTTGGGAAGATCCCCTGGAGAAGGAAATGGCAACCCACTCCAGTATTCTTGCCTGGGAAATCCCATGGACAGAAGAGCCTGGAGGACTACAGTCCATGGGGTTGCAAAAGAGTCAGACACAACTTAGTGACTAAACACAACACTTGTCTTTAATTTACACTCCCACATGCCATAAGGAGGCTAAAGATGATGACTTTTTCTGCCTTTTCATAGTTTATTCCACAGCTTCTATTTTTGCTGCTATTGTTTTATTATTAGTTTAGCTGTTACTTGCTTGCTTAGACTAGCCACTATTGATTGACATTTAAGAAACAGTATTTCATACATCATTGGTGAGAAGATAATGTGTAACAAGCTTTGTCAGTCTGGGAATTTGACAGTATGTACCAAAAGCTCAAATTATTTGCCAGGAGATATAATCTCCATGGGGACAGAGACTTTGGCAATATCTCCCAGGGAACTGAGATGGATACCAGCCACTATACATTTGGCCCTCCATATCTGTGGGTCACAATTCTGAAGATCTATTGAACCATTGGTTGAATTTATTTTTAAAATTCAAGAAAGTTATAGAAAAGCAAAAGTTGAATTTGCTGCATACTGGTAACCACTTACATAGCATTTTTATTGTACTGGCAACTATTTTTATAGCATTTACTGTGTATTAAGCATTGTAAGTAATCTGCCTGCCTCCTGAATTGCTTCAGTCACATCTGACTCTTTGTAACCTTATGTACTATAGCCCACCACGCTCTTCTGTCCATGGGATTCTCCAGGCAAGAATACTGGAGTGGGTTGCCATGTCTTCTTCCAGGGGATCTTCCTGACTCAGAGATCAAACTCGCGTCTCTAATGTATCCTGCATTGGCAGGCGGGGTTCTTTAACACTAATGCCACCTGTGCTAATCTAGAAATGACAAAATACATGGGAAGAGTACAAAGGTTATACTCACTATTTTATATAAGGGACTTGAACATGCGTGGATTTTGGTATCTGAGAAGGTCCTAGAATCAATCCAACTCAGGGCTCTGAGGAATAACTGTACACACAGGCACTAAATAAATGTTGTTTGAATAAATGAGTTTGAATATCCCCAATTCTAGTAATCCCAATAGTAGAAAAGCATTTTGAGAAATAAAACTGCCTTGCATAAATTATGTGTAAAAGAGAGCTAAATTTGGCCTTTCCAAAACTGAGAATGGGATCAGCATATATATTCCAAAATATACTACTGATTAGATTATATTTTCTTCATACAATGGGGATAGTATTTACTGAAAACACTGATATTGAGAAATATAGGGAAATGATCTTGCTAGAAGAAAGAGCAGTTTTAAAATATTATACCTAATATGAGTTTAAAGTGGTAAAAACACTCTATTTTATATTGGTAATATAAAGTCAATGCCTACTGAGCATTAAATAGTACTGAGGTTAATTTCATCTTCACAACTGGTCAACTAATTTAATTTTAGACAACTTCAAGCTTATGAGGTCATTATTACTAATAAAGTTTTAATTAATTATTTTAAATATCACATCATACCTATGAGGTCATAACTATTTGATTCCCCTGGAGGCTAAATCAGAGAAAGGTTAATTACCTTGCTTTAAAATGCACATTAAAGGCTGACAGAGACAGGGTTTGAACCCAAGGAATCAAGCTCCAGATCCATTCATCTTAAACTTTCTGCTCTATGGTGAAATTATATGTGTTATAATCTATTTGGGTTTCACTTGTATGTTGAACTACAGTAATGTTTATTTTTAATAAACATGCATTACTTTCATAAGAGGAAAACCAGAGCAATATTGTTAGAGAGTTCTAGAGAAATGTTTGCTTAAATAAACAGGAGGTGAAAAAGAAAAAAAAGGTTGAAGATAATATAGAACCTTTGGTTTCAAAGGCAAATAGTTTGCAAAACAGATTACAACTGTTGAGGAATCACCATGGTTAGTAAAATTATTATAGTCTGGGGTTAACAGTGGTATCTGGGGGTATTATGTCAAGGAACAGAAGTGAGAGGAAGCATTGCTACTTTTATGAGCTGTTTATTCTTGTGGTGTTCTCTTGGCAAAACTCTATTAGCCTTTGCCCTGCTTCATTCTGTACTCCAAGGCCAAATTTGCCTGTTATTCCAGGTGTTTCTTGACTTTCTACTTTTGCATTCCAGTCCCCTATAATGAAAAGGACATCTTTTTTGGATGTTAGTTCTAAAAGATTTTGTAGTCTTCATAGAACTGTTCAACTTCAGCTTCTTCATCATTACTGGTTGCAGCATAGGCTTGGATTACCGTGATATTGAATGGTTTGCCTTGGAAACGAACCAAGATCATTCTGTTGTTTTTGAGATTGCATCCAAGTACTGCATTTCAGACTCTTTTGTTGATCATGATGGCTACTCTATTTCTTCTAAGGAATTCCTGCCCACAGTAGTAGATATAATGGTCATCTGAGTTAAATTCACCCATTCCAGTCCATCTTAGTTCACTGATTCCTAGAATGTCTACATTCACTCTTGCCATCTCCTGTTTGACCACTTCCAATTTGCCTTGATTCATGGACCTAACATTCCAGGTTCCTATGCAATATTACTCTTTACAGCATCGGACCTTGCTTCTATCACCAGTCACATATACAACTGGGTATTGTTTTTGCTTTGGCTCCATCCCTTCATTCTTTCTGGAGTTATTTCTCCACTGATCTCCAGTAGCATATTGGGCACCTACCAACCTGGGGAGTTCCTCTTTCAGTATCCTATCATTTTTCCTTTTCATACTGTTCATGGGGTTCTCGAGGCAAGAATACTGAAGTGGTTTGCCATTCCCTTCTCCAGTGGACCACAATCACTGCAGATGGTGATTGCAGCCATGAAATTAAAAGATGCTTACTCCTTGGAAGGAAAGTTCTGACCAACCTAGACAGCATATTAAAAAGCAGAGACATTACTTTGCCAACAAAGGTCTGTCTAGTCAAGGCTATGGTTTTTCCAGTAGTCAAGTGTGAATGTGAGAGTTGGACTGTGAAGAAAGCTGAGTACCAACGAATTGATGCTTTTGAACTGTGCTGTTGGAGAAGACTCTTGAGAGTCCCTTGGACTGCAAGGAGATCCAACCAGTCCATTCTAACGGAGATCAGTCTTGGGTGTTCATTGGAAGGACTGATGTTGAAGATGAAACTCCAATACTTTTGCCACTTCATGCGAAGACTTGACTCATTGGAAAAGACCCTGAGGCTGGGAAGGATTGAGGGCAGGAGGAGAAGGGGACGACAGAGGATGAGATGGCTGGATGGCATCATCGACTCAATGGACATGGGTTTGGGTGGACTCCGGGAGTTGGTGATGGACAAGGAGGCCTGGCATGCTGCAGTTCATGGGGTTGCAAAGAGTCGGATGTGACTGGGCGACTGAACTGAACTGACTGATTCTTGTGGCTAATATTTCAAGCTATAGCTGACACTTTGTGTTCTCTCCTCTCCATGTCTTATAAATGCCAACTAACGTATGAATGGGATTGTAAGGTAACAGGGTCAAACTTAATATATTAGTTTGATTTTATTATAACTTTTAAAGTAAAGGGCATAAATCATTTATTGGTAAAAATATGAAAAGTCCCAGAGCACCTGATTTCAGCTCCATGTGTCATATAGCAAATTTCCACTGGCTATCTAATTTTACATATGGTAAAGTATATGTTTCAATGCTATTTCTTCAACCCATCCCACCCTCTCCTGTAGTCCATACTACTAAGATCAGCCAGTATGCTACTTTGAAAATAAAATCAAGTCATTTTTCTGCTCAAAAAAAAAAAAAAAAGAAAAAGACAAAAAGAAAAATTCCTTCCTGATTTAAAACAAAATGGATTAAAAGTGGAGAAACATTTATTATGTCATCTGAAATTTTATTTAGAAATAGAGTTGCTAGAATGCGAAAACCACATGATTGAGCATCCTTAACACCCATTACATTCAATAAAAAGTCAGATTAAATGTTCTTTATATTTTCTCCCAACATTCAGGACTCATTATATTGTGCTAAACTTTAATTTTATAAAGATGTATCTATATAAATAATAGGCAAATGTTCTATAAAACATTCCATAGTTAAATATTGGAAATATTTATCAAAATTAGTGTTAATAAATTTATTTCAGCACTGGCCTTTTTTAATGAGTCACTTTACAACCCAAATATCAGTGACTTGTTAATGTTCATATACTTATTTAGAAATTCAATTCCAACAAAAATATATTGTATTTGGAAGTAAAATGCAAAAGAATCATTGGTTCTGAAATTAGGATACTATTTATATTTATTTACTTTAATTGGCACACAGTTATTTCATTAGAGGCTGTTTCCAACTGCAGTGTGTAGAACTATATTTTATAATAATCTAAGTGATTGTAAAAAGGAAAAGTCTCTTTTATCTGCAACTTAAATAATGTGCCAGGGATAACACAGGGTGTAACACAGAGACAAGATAGTCCAGCAACTGAGAGACATTTTCAGATTTCACTCGATCATTTATATTTCTATATATATTTTAAGGGGGTTTACATATTTATATATACATAAATATATATAGCCTTTTTCAGATAAATAAATAAATAAATATATATATATATATATATATATATGAATAATGGAGTGTGATCTGAATCATATCTTGATATACATTCTTCAAAGTCCCTGAAAATGTTATAGTTACTTTTACTCCACCAGTGTAATGAAAAGAAAGAAAAGCCATTCTCAGCTATTAAGTAACTGCAAAGAATGCTTTGCCTGAATCTCAGCAGGGGAGTGTGAAATTCTTTAATATCTAGGTTTGCAACAGCAGTGTTCTATCAAATCTTGACAACAGTAACTAAGAACATAATAGAGGGTGTCTTTGAACTCCAAAATTTATCACCTTCAAACAGAAAGATGGAAAGTTAAAGGGAGAATTTTCATTCTGATGAAGAGTCAGAGCATAACCTAGAACACCTGAAACAGAACGGCTCCCCAGGTGGTGCTAGTGGAAAAGACCCCAGCTGCCAAAGGAGGAGATATAAGAAATGCAGGTTTGATCCCTGGGTCAGAATGATCCCTTGGCAGAGGGCAAGGCAATCCACTCCAGTATTCTTGCCTGGAGAATCCCATAGACAGAGAAGCCTGGTGGGCTACAATCCATACGGTGCCAAAGAGTCAGACAAGATGCAAGCAACTTAGCAAGCACACATGCACTCTAACAGAAATGAGTAGACTTTAGAATAAAAAAAAAAACAAAAAACAAAGAAAAACATGGAGCTCTTTTCTGCACCCATACAGAGCTAAAATTTTTTATGAAAAGGTCATGTTAGAGGATTTGCATTGTGACTAAAATCATCACATTTTCTTAAATTTAAATTATGCAAAAACTAAGATCTTTCAAGATATTTGCTTATTAATATTCTTATAATAATTATAACCCTTCCCCATTATGCCAATACATTTTATTGAAAATTACACATTATTTGAAACATTTAGTGAGAAGAATACCATGGCTTTCTACCTTACTAGAAAAGGGCTAGATTCTAATTTTCATTCCTGCATTCAATCTGCTGCAATAAGTTTTTCATTTTTCTCTGCTTGAAGATTACAAAATAAAGCTAGAAATAATGTAGAAAAAATGCAAAGTATTTTCATAGCCTTTTGCAGATAATTGTGGCTATTCTTGATTCTATACTCCAGTTGACAAGAGGTAGATTTTTAAAGATTCATCTCAGTTCAATCACTCAGTCGTATCTGACTCAGCGACCCCATGAACCGCAGCAGGCCAGGCCTCCCTGTCCATCACCAACTCCCAGAGTCCATTCAAACCCATGTCCAGAGTAGGTGATGCCATCCAACCATATCATCCTCTGTCTTCCCCTTCTTCTCCTGCCCTCAATCTTTCCCAGCATCAGGGTCTTTTCCAATGAGTCAGCTCTTCGAATCAGGTGGACAAAGTATTGGAGTTTCAGCTTCAGCATCAGGCCTTCCAATGAACACCCAGGACTGATCTCCTTTAGGATGGACTGGTTGGATCTCCTTGTAGTCCAAGGGACTCTCAAGAGTCTTCTCCAACACCACAGTTCGAAAGCATCAATACTTCGGTGCTCAGTTTTCTTCATAGTCCAACTCTTACATCCATACACGACCACTGGAAAAACCATAGCCTTGACTAGATGGACCTTTGTTGAAAAAGTAATGTCTCTGCTTTTTAATATGTGGTCTAGGTTGGTCAGAACTTTCCTTCCAAGGAGTAAGCATCTTTTAATTTCATGGCTGCAATCACCATTTGCAGTGATTTTGCAGTCCATAAAAAAAAAAAAAAGTCAGCCATTGTTTCCACTGTTTCCCCATCTATTTGCCATGAAATGATGGGAACAGATGCCATGATCTTACTTTTCTGAATGTTGAGCTTTAAGCCAGCTTTTTCACTCTCCTCTTCATTTTCACCAAGAGGCTCTTTAGTTCTTCATTTTCTGCCATAAGGGTGGTGTCATCTACATATCTGAGGTTATTGATATTTTTCCTGGCAATGTTGATTTTAGCTTGTGCTTCCTCCAGCCCAGCATTTCTCATGATGTACTCTGCATATAAGTTAAATAAGCAGGATGACAATATACAGCCTTGACATACTCCTTTTCCTATTTGGAACCTGTCTGTTGTTCCATGTCCAGTTCTAACTGTGGCTTCCTGACCTGCATGCAGCTTTCTCAAGAGGCAGGTCAGGTGGTCTGGTATTCTCTCTCTTTCAGAATTTTCCACAGTTTATTGTGATCCACACAGTCAAAGGTTTTGGCATAGTCAATAAAGCAGAAATAGATGTTTTTCTGGAACTCTCTTGCTTTTTTGATGATCCAGTGGATGTTGGCAATTTGATCTCTGGTTTCTCTGCCTTTTCTAAAACCAGCTTGAACATGTGGAAGTTCATGGTTCACATACTGCTGATGCTTGGCTTGGAGAATTTTGAGCATTACGTTACTAGTGTGTGAAATGAGTGCAATTGTGCAGTAGTTTGAGCATTCTTTGGCATTGCCTTTCTTTGGGATTGGAATGAAAACTGCCTTTTCCAGTCCTGTGACCACTGCTGAGTTTTCCAAATTTGCTGGCATATTGAGTGCAATACTTTCACAGCATCATCTTTGAGGATTTGAAATAGCTCAACTGGAATTCCATCGCCTCCACTAGCTTTGTTCGTAGTGATGCTTTCTAAGGCCCACTTGACTTCACATTCCAGGATGTCTGGCTCTAGGTGAGTGATCACACCATTGTAATTATCTGGGTGTGAAGATCTTTTTTGTGTAGTTCTTCTGTGTATTCTTGCCACTTTTTCTTAATATCTTCTGCTTCTGTTAAGTCCACACCATTTCTGTCCTTTATTGAGCCCATCTTACATAAAATGTTCCCTTGGTATCTCTAATTTTCTTGAAGAGATCTCTAGTCTTTCCCATTCTATTGTTTTCCTCTATTTCTTTGCATTGATCACTGAGGAAAACTTTCTTATCTCTCCTTCCTATTCTTTGGAACTCTGCATTCAAATGGGTATATGTTTCCTTTTCTCCTTTGTTTTTCGCTTCCCTTCTTTTCACAGCTATTTGTAAGGCCTCCTCAGACAGTGATTTTGCTTTTTTGCATTTCTTCACTGTTTCCACCATCTATTTGCCATGAAGTGATGGGACCAGATGCCATGATCTTAGTTTTCTGAATGTTGAGCTTTAAGCCAATTTTTTCACTCTCGTCTTTCACTTCTATCAAGAGGCTCTTTAGTTTTTCTTCACTTAGTACCATCATATATTGTCCATTTGGAAAATATTTTTTCCATGAATTATACAAATCTTCCTAATATTGACATAATTTACTACTCATATTAAAATAATAAATTATATTTATTAATATATCTGTTAACTTATCAACAAAACCCTAAATTACTGAGAGAATATAAACTCATGGAGATGGACACAGGTTTCTACATTTCCAATACTTGCTTAAAGTATCATTTATTCTTTTAACTGTAAGTTTATCGTGGTGAAGAAAAGTGGCTATTGCCATAATTTGGTGTCCCTACCTTGACTTGTACTGACACAAAAATTTTCGCTCACTATTATTTCTGCACCAAAAATGCAAATGTCAGTAGTACAATTATTGTAGGATAAAGAGGGACCATTCAAAGGGTTATTTAGCACTTTGTATATTTCAGTATTACTTGTGTTTATTGCCAAGCATCTCATACATTTTCTTCTATGATGGCTAGCTTACAGTTATTTTGTAACCTAGACAGCATATTAAAAAGCAGAGACATTACTTTGCCAACTAAGGTTGATCTAGTCAAGGCTATGGTTTTTCCAGTATCATGTATGGATGTGAGAGCTGGACTATAAAGAAAGCTGAGCACCAAGGAATTGATGCTTTTGAACTGTGGTGTTGGAGAAGACTCTTGAGAGTCCCGTGGACTGCAAGGAGATCCAACCAGTCCACCCTAAAGGAAATCAGTTCTGAATATTCATTGGAAAGACTGACACCAAAGCTGAAACTCCAATACTCTGGCCACCTGATGTGAAGAATTGACTCATTGGAAAAGACCCTGATGCTGGGAAAGATTGAAGGCAGGAGGAGAAGGGGACAGCAGAGGATGAGATGGTTGGATGGCATCACCGACTCGATAAACATGAGTTTGAGTAAGCTCCGTGAGTTGTTGATGGACAGGGAAGCCTGGAGTGCTGCAGTCTATGGTGTCTCAAACAGTTGGACATGACTGAGAGACTGAAGTGAACTGAACTGAACACTTATTTTGGACCAGTGCAAACAAACAAGTACAGCCACATCTGGATTAGTCAATACATAAGTCAAAAGTAGAATCCTAAAGACAAAATGCTGACTTCATCTTCATGTTTTCAGCAAAATTATGAATTTGAAGATTCACTTCCTCATTGAAAAGTACATGGACAAGATTTCTTTTTTATTTTTTAATTGGAGGAAAATCGCTTTAGAACGTTGTGTTGGTTCTGTCATACAGCAATGCAAATTCATAATCATTCATGTATCACCTCCCTCTTAAGTCTCCCTCCCTTCCCCCCACTGCACTCCCGTAGGTCGTCACAAAGCCTCAGGCTGGGCTCCCTGTGTTATATAGCAACTTCTCACCAGCTATCTATTTTACATATGGTATTGTACATATGTCAATGCTACTTTCTGCATTCATCCCACTCTCTCCTTTCTTTACTAACTTTTCAACAGACAGGCATTATCAGTGTCAACTGTTCAAGACTTTTTTCAGTTTTCAGCCTTCATGTACATTTATCCAACCAGTGAATTATCAAAATTTACCCTGAAAGAAACTGTATGACTTTTTCAAGTGACTTTCATCTTTCAGTTCAGTTCAGTTACTCGGTCATGTCTGACTCTTTGCCACCCCATGGACTGCAGCACGCCAGGCCTCCCTGTCCATCACCAACTCCCAGAGTTTACTCAAACTCATGTCCATTGAGTTGGTGATGCCATCCAACCATCTCATCCTCTGTTGTCCCCTTCTCCTCTTGCCTTCAATCTTTCCAAGCATCAGGATCTTTTCTAATGAGTCACCTCTTTAAAAGAGCTCAAAAGACATTCAAGTATTTTTTTTAACTTAGAATGATTGGTTTACCTGACACATAATACTATTCAAAAAAAAATTGTGCTATAAGACAAGAGTCATATGATTAACATCTTATAAAGCTGAGAGAAAGATGGTCTTTGTCATATTTTCTTTTCTTAGTTACAGTTGGCCCAGTTTATTTGGACTAGTTTCCTTTTTCTGAGTCAGAATACTCACTGAAATGTCAAATTCATCTTTTTCAGTACCTGCAATCATAAATGGTGAAGCTGCAGGTTGAGAAAACAGGCTGTTGGATCTCCTTTTTTGGGGGTCAACCTTCCAGCATTAACTATAACAAAAATACATTATAAGTAAACTTTCTTTTATTTTGGAGACAAAATGTTTTTATTCTAAAATATCTATTTCACATGAAATCTAAGCATTTGGAAAAGTTCTGGAGTATCATTTCAAAAATATAAAATGCAAAGCAGGAATCCATAGTATACTTAGTTATGTTTCCAAATATTTATATTTACCAGTGATTACTCAGATATTTGGAGGACTTTCTAGCATCTTACTATTTATATTCTCAGTCTTGTCCTTTTTCTGATTCTGTTTTACTCTTTCTACATTGCCTTTTTTTTGAATGAGATATTTTGTTGTTTTATCTTCACTCTCTCAATCAGCTCTTTCTTAACTTGTAGATGTTGCAAAACTTTCTTTCCTTTAGATATTTGAAAAGACTTGACTTCACAGAGTACATTCACATAGGCTTTTTTCTTTTTAAGGCAAAGTGGCCATCATGGCAAGAGGAATACAATGCAGGCAAGCATTGGAAAAGCAAGTCTAGGAGATGCTGAGGCTTCCTAGGGAAGTCTAAGACCCTTGGCCATTTATCACTAGGCTTATTAAGTCAGTTAGGCCAGGACCAAGCTAGCAGTTACAAAACTGATCACCAGTGGATGTTTGGACCTTTAACAATGCATCATAGATTTATGGTCCTTATCTTGACCAATAGTTAAGAACTGAACATTCAGATATCCTCAGAGATGAAGACAGAATGTCATTGGTTCCTTTGCCAGTCAACTCTTATCTTTACATACGCTCTATTTCACTTTTTACTAGTTGACCTACTTTATCCCTCCCATCTAATTTAATAATATCTAAACTTAATATTATTCTTTTTGATTTCAATAAAAATAAAGAAATTAAAAATATCATTCTCTTCTTGAAAAAATATTTTATTTATATTCTAGCCTCTTTCCCTAACTCCAATGGATAAGTCACTATTATTGTTTGTCTAATTGGTCACAATCATTGTAGTTTCATTTAATATTAGTTACATATTTTTACAGTGCATTTTCTATTTTACATTATGCAGTTAACAGGTTTCAATAAATCGTTCTTAGTGAAATAAATTATGTTTTTCTTTACTAAATATATTCTTCAGAAAATGCTAAAAGTAGAACCTAAATAAGATCCCACTCTAAAGTTGAATTCAAGTTACTTTTATTATAAGAATAATAAATTTTAGAAGTATTTCTAGAGCAGGATGGCTGATAGTTTTTTTACACTACCATAGCATGTATTATATATTATCTTTGTTAAAGTATGGATATTAAAAACTGCAAGTGCCCGCTGACATTTCTTCTATGAGCATGTGTTGTTGACTTCTGATTTGTAAGGGAAACTATTCATTTCTTGCTTGATGTCAAGGAACATCATTAAACTAGCATTTAAAAACTGATGTTACTTTCTATTTTTCCTATTTGTTAATTTAAACATCTACATTTATGTGTAAGCTTTTAAAATTCCAATTTTTTCCAAACTTATTAACTTTCATTATGCTAATTCAGATTAATGTATTGCATCTTAATATAAAAGTCTTTGATTCAATTATTCGCACATGCATCATACATGCACCAAAACTGATTTTTTTTTTTTTTTTTTTTACCTTAGTCAACTGGTTACTACTTATGACTTCATATTGGTTATTTATTTTTCAGGTGATGGTATAATTAAAACCACTTAGAAATCTGCATGTGAAATCTTATTTATCATATAAAGATAACAAATAATTCAAAATCTTATGATTTTCCAAGACCAGCCTTAGACATAGCAAAACCATTAAGTGCCACAAATGTGTGTTATTTATGAAGTGCAAAAGAATGTTTATTTTTCTCTACATTATAATCAGACATTAATAAACCATGGACCATGACATTACAATGGTGTCACCAACTCAATGGACATGAGTTTGAGAAACTCCAGGAGACAGTGAAAGATAGGGAAGCTTGGTGTGCTGCAGTTCACAGTGTCTTGCTCCTATCTCTTGTATGGCAAGCATATTCATCTTGGCATCCATCAAAGTTTAATTTTTGGTTCTTTAAAATAGAAGACCCTTGAAAATGAAAAGCCTTTCATTTTGAGGTTATTGTCTCTGCTTTAAATATAAAAAAATCAAATTTGGAACACCAAGCAACTTGTTCGGCCTGTTCTTTCTGAATTCATTTTGGACCTCCCTTAACTGCATGTTCTTCAGAGCAATGAATGTTTCTGATCCAACTGCAGGAAGACGAAAGATGAAGGGAAAGAAATAGATACGTAAGTAAAAACTTGGCTTGTAGGTCCAAATTTTATTACAACATACATCGATTTGCACAAATTTTCTTATTTTTTTCAACTTCAGCATAACATACATGAAGAGTTTTGCATATTTTAAGTGTACATATACCATCCAAGTAAGGAAAGGGTACATAACAGTATGTCAGAGCTGCCTGTATGCCAAAAGTTAACAACTACAATAATTTCTAACAGATTAATTCACATTATGGTTTTGACTATGTTTAAAATTTATATAAATTAACTGTATACAGTTTTTCAGGTTTTGCCTCTTTTGCTCAAATTTATGCATGTGAGATTCATGCATATCACTGACTGAGGCTCTAGCTATGCCACTGTAATTTTTGTACATTTTTCTGTTTAGTAGATATATTCCAATTGATAATTCGGGATTGATATTTCAGTTTCCCATTCTGGAACTTTTATACATCATTTTGCCATCAATATTGTTGTATATATCTTTTGTTAAGAATGTGCATGCAATTTGGTTTGAAAGTTGTTCGTTTCCAGCATCACTACATGATTCCAAAGAATTTTCCAAGGTTATACAAATTGATTCCTCCTCAAGAAATGTGTGAGCACTACATCCTTGCCAACATTTAGAATGGTCAGATGTTTTATTTGATTTTGTTTTAAAAGTCATTCTTAGAAGAAAGGTGGGCTTCCCTCACAGCTCAGTTGATAAAGAATCCACCTGCAATGCAGGAGACCCTGGTTCAATTTATGGGTTGGGATGATCCACTGGAGAAAGGATAGGCTACCTACTCCAGTAATCTTACGCTTCCCTTGTGGCTCAGCTGGTAAAGAATCCGCCTTCAATGCTGGAGACCTGGGTTTGATCCCTGGGTTGGGAAGATTCCCTGGAGATGGGAAAAGCTATGCACTCCAGTATTCTGACCTGGAGAATTTCATGGACTGTATATTCCGTGGGGTCACAAAGAGTCAGACATGATTGAGTGACTTTCACTTCACTTCACTTAGAAGAAAATGTCTTCAAACTGATGCAAGGCAACTGTGAAAATCTCACAGCTAACATTATTTTTTACTTAAATCAGGGAATAGGCAAGAATGATGACCTACTATTTCGCTTCAAAATTTTACTGGAAATTTTAGCCAGAATAATAAGAAAATATATGAAATAAAAGCCATTACAATCTACTGGGAAGAAGTTCATCTATTTTATTTGCAAACAAAATGATTTTCTATCTTATCTTAGAACATGCTACAAAATTTACATAAAAGCTACCTGAATAAATGAGTTAGCAAGTTTGCAGGAAACTCATTGAGTGCATGCTAAGTTGCTTCAGTTGTTTCCAACTCTGTTCTGTCCATGAGACTTTCCAGGCAAGAATACTGCATTGGGTAACTATGCCCTCCTCCAGTGGATATTTCCAATCCAAGGATCGGACCCATGTCTCTTAAGTCTCCTGCATTAGCAGGCAGGCAGATTCTTTACCACTAGCACCATCTGGAAAGTCCACAGGAAACATGGCCAATATACAAAGATGACTAGATGTTAACTTTCATTCTTTAAGAGAAATTTTATAGAGTATACAATTCTAAATTGACATAGTTTTCAGCACTACTTTTACACTACTTTTAAACAGTGGGGAGAATACAAATAATCAACCAAGGCAAGAAGGTATGTTTTACCAATAACAATGTTTAGAAATTCCAGTGCTTTATGATATAAAGAGCAGAGTGGTTTCTATTCAGATTTACTATATATTTAAATTTGTTACAGACAGTGAACATACTTACTGCCTGTACACTCTCCTTGTACATTGTTGTTGTTCGGTTGCTAAATCTTGTCTGACTCTTTGAGACCCCGTGGACTGCAGCATGTCAGGCCTCCCTGTCCTTCACTCTCCTGGAGTTTGCTCAGACTCATGTCTATTGTGTTGGTGATGCCATCCAACCATCTCATCCTCTGTCATCTCCTTCTTCTCTTGCTCTCAATCTTTCCAAGCATCTGGGTCTTTTCCAATGAGTTGGCTCTTCACATCAAGTGGCCAAAGTACTGGAGCTTCACCTTCAGCATCAGTCTTTCCAATGAACATTCAGGACTAATTTCCTTTAGGATTGACTGGTTTGATCTCCTTGCACTCCAAGGGACTCTCAAGAGTCTTCTCCAGCTCCACAGTATTCCATTAGTATAAAGGTGTCATTCAATGACATCCAGCTTCCAAAAGTTTTTCTTAAAAGCAACTGCTATTTTTAATTATAAATATAAATGTAGGTAAAATAACCCCCTTTCCCATCTTACTGGTGCTTTATAGATATCTCTTTGTGTTTGGTTTTAGTATGTGTGCATTTCACTTTATATTTGTATTTTTCCTCAAGTATTTGTTATAGCAGCACTTTGATCATTTTAGTAAAATCTATGTTGGTCTCTTAGGGCTGTTATAAAGTGACTGGCTTAAAGCAACAAAGATGAATTCTCTCATAGTTTAGAAGGCCAAAAGTCTGCTATAACAAACACCTAATAAAATGTGAAAGTGGGTTTGGAATTGGGTAATGGGTAGAGGTTGGAAGTTTTTTGAAACTCTTAATAGAAAAAGCTAGATTGCCTTGAAGAGATTGTTGATAGAAATATGGCCATCAAAGAAAATTCTGAGAAAGAATAAGAAAGAGCTAAGAAGAGTTGAATACAAAGCTTCTATTTCTTAGACAATACATATATTGTCATGAAAAACGCTACTAGAGATATGAACATTAAGGGTACTTCTGGTGGTGTCTCAGATGGAAATAAGGAATATGTTACTGGAACGTGGAGGAAAGGTGATACTTATTTAAAAAAAAAAGTGGCAGAGAACTTGATGGAATTATGCTCCACTATTTTGTGGAAAGTAGAACTTGTAAGTGACAGTAATAGATTTTAACTGAGAATAACTTGCAATAAAGTGTGAAATGTGTGACCTGGATTCTTTGGCTGCTTATAATAAAATGCAAAAGGTAAGAGATAAGTTGAAGAATGAACTCTTACACAAAAAAGAAAACAGCAGTTAATGATTTGGAAAATTCAAATCCAATCCAGACAGTACATTCTGGAAACAGGCCTAAGAATGTGGCTGGACAAACATTTGCTAATGAGACAGGTTATGTGAACTGTGGCTCCAGTCAACTCTCAGAAGACCTGGGAATATAAATGTCAATAATCAGGAATGATATACTGAGTACCTTTCTGTTTGATGGTTTGGACTCCCATGAATTGTTCAGAAGCCTGACAAGATTTTGAGAATTATGCAAGAAGAAACACTGCCAGCCTGGCTTGAGAGGGTCAGAGACAGGATGCAATAAAGGACTCTGAGGGTAGAACCATGGATGAAGTAGCCAGAGATCAGTATTTCCAAGGGCAGAGAGGATAAGGCTGCACTCCAGTGGGC
Source organism: Giraffa tippelskirchi (assembly GCF_054371585.1). Lineage (NCBI taxonomy): Eukaryota > Metazoa > Chordata > Mammalia > Artiodactyla > Giraffidae > Giraffa > Giraffa tippelskirchi. The sequence continues at coordinate 126,406,680 of NC_137286.1, forward strand.
CAAGAGAGCTGACAGAACAGGGAACTGAACCACAGGGTATTATTCTGAAGTCTTGATATCTAATGAAATCTGCCCTGCTAGTTTTCAAACTTACTTGAAGCCTGAGACATTTTCCCTCCAATCTCTACCTTGTGGAATGAAAATGTCTATCCAATAAGTGCCCCAATATTGTATTTTAAAAGATATAACTTGTTTTGTAATTTCACAAGTCTATAGATGACAAGAAATATTTTCTCTAGATGGACCATACCCAGTGCCTCTCATGTAACTAATTTAAGTGAATTTGAGCTAATTGTATTTATGTGAATTTTGGACATTGAGTTAAACTGGAATGGGCTAAAACTTTGGGAATGTTGAGATGGAATGAATGTATTTCACACATGGGAAAGACATGAATTTCAGAGAGGGTAAAGTGTGGACTTTTATGGTTTGAATCGTGCTTCCCCAAAAAGATATGTTGAAGTCCTCAGATTAAAATATACTCATGTATAAGCCAGGAGTATAGTGGTAAAGAACCTGCCTGTCAATGCAGGGGACATAGGAGACACAGGTTCAATTTCGGTGCTGGGAAGATACCGTGGAGGAGGGCTTGGCAACACACTCCAGTATTCTTGACTGGAGAATCCCCTGGACAGAGGAGCCTGGTGGGCTACAGTCCACTGACTCGCAAAGAGTCACACATGACTGAAGAGACTGAGCACATATATACACATGTACAAGCAGCAAGGCATGCATAACAGCTATCTACAAAATGACTTTTGTTCTAAAATTCAGTGTGCATGACCATCAGTACAATCAATAGCAATCAGTTTGGTTTTTAATGGAAATAAAATTGCTACAGAGGCTTGTCCATCTACATACAGTTTATAATATATTCTCATTCCCAGGATAAATTTTATTATAATAATTTATTAACATAATCAATTAAATAACATAATTTATTAACATAACTATTCAGTTGATTACCGTAGCAAAGATAAATTGCCTGGCAGCTTAAAATCACTATAGCTAGAATAATTTTACTCAAAAATTTTATGATGTTTCAGGCACACACCCACCTGCCAAATTTATAATCCAGGACAATTTGGAAGCAGTAACCAAGAACCAAGCCTCAAAGTTTATTTTGAAATTTAAAAATAGTATTTTGCAATTGCTTCCCTCAAACTGATATGAATATATTTTTAATATGTATTTTCAAGATGGCCATAAGATTTTATCTGCCAAAGGCAATTGCATTAATAACTAGAAAACAAAGAAGGTAAAAACAAATAAACAATAACAATCAGCCTCTTAGACTTTGTATTTTCAACTTGGTCCATTATGAACCATTGTATTCAGAGATAGAGGAAATTATTTCACAATAACTGTATATGATACCTTTCATTATTCAGAAACTCCATTGTCTTTATCATGCTCTATCAGTAGTGAAGGACAAAAGAACAAATAATGCTTGGAAAATTATTTGAAGCATTCACTGCCAGGACCTAAGGTATCATCCTTAACTTTCTTGACTATCAAAAATTTGAATGGAAATCATAGGTCATCATTCTCTTAACTCTAACCTGGTGAGATTTGCAATTACATATCCAATAACTAACCGTCATCTTTTCAAGGTTTATTGCAGTATACAAAAATTTATCACCAACAGATCTAGGTAGCTTTACTAAAGGAAAATCTCAGAAACAATGTAAAAATACTCTTGATCCTCTTTGGAAAAGATCATACCTGGTCTTACTAACCCAGCAATTATCTTTGAAAGCCCTGGATTTACATTTCCAAACTCACAGTGCATCATACTCCCATGACCCAGCTGTTCTCAATGCTTGGAAATGTAAAACTGATACTCTTTGGGGATTCTCTAAAAGCAGATAGCATCATAAAGAATTCAGTTTTTCCAAAAATTTTGAGTCACATTTCTGACTCCCAAGATTTTCAAAGATTCTGAATACAAGGGGATCCTAACTGCTGTCTCTTTCTCCTTTTTTTTTTTTTTAATAATTATCCTTCATCATCAAAAAGTCTACAAACAATAAATGCTGGAGAGAGTGTGGAGAAAAGGGAATACTCTTGCACTGCTGGTGGGAATGTAAATTGATACAGCCACTATGGAACATGGTATGGTGATTCCTTAAAAAAACTAGGAATAAAACCACCATATGACCAGCAATCCCACTCCTAGGCATATACCCTGAGGAAACCAAAATTGAAAAAGACACATGTATCCCATTGTTCATTGCAGCACCATTTACAACAACTAGAACATGGAAGCAATCTAGATGTCCATCAACAGATGAGTGGATAAAGAAGTTGTGATACATATACATAATGGAATATTATTCAGCCATACAAAGGAACATATTTGAATCAGTTCTAATGAGGTGGATGAATCTAGAGCCTATTTTACAGGGTGAAATAAGTCAGAAAGAGAAAGATAAATATTGAATTCTAACACATGTATATGGAATCTAGAAAAATGGTACTGAAGAATTTATTTACAGAGCAGCAGTGAAGAAACAGACATAGAGAATAGACTTATGGACATGAGGAGAGGGGAGGAGAGAGTGAGATGTGTGGAAAGAGTAACACGGAAACTTATATTACCATATGTAAAATAGATAGCCAAGGAGAATTTGCTGTATGGCTCAGGAAACTCAAACAGGGGCTCTGCATCCACCTAGAGGGGTGGGGTGGGGAGGGAGACAGGAGAGAGTTTCAAAAGGGAGGGGATATATGTATACCTATGGCTGATTCACAGTGAGGTTTGACAGAAAACAACAAAATTCTGTAAAGCTATTATCTTTCAATTAAAAATAAACATATTTTTTAAAAAGCTAAAGAAATAATTATCTTTAAAACATCTGTTGTGGTTTAAAATTATAAATTTTAATAAGTATCAAGGATGAAAAAATTAAGATTTTTTCCCTTTTTTTTATAAAACTTTGTTTAGTTGCTAAATACTTTGCATTTGACATTTGACAGACAGAATAAAGAACTAAAGAGAAAGAAAGGAAACCTTGGAAATCTGGCCACTGTGGCACTTTCTAAACTGGGGAATTTGGGGTTTAGGATTTTTTTTTTTTTTTTGGTGAGCATTAAGAAAAGTTAGTATTTCTAAAGGAAGCACTTCAAGGTGTATTGATGATCCACTTCTTGTATTCCTTAGCATTGTAATTCTGTATTGTATCTTATCTAGAACCATGAATGTTTTTATCTGAGAACTAGCCAGTATTTGATGAGTGAATTCACTAGGAAAAAAAAAAAATTACACTTGAAACTCAAACATTTCTTATGCTCATGGACTTCAGTTGTTCTTCAGATTTGGATACCTAGTTAGAGGTAAGAAACTGGACTCTGACATTCAGCATAAAAATGTTTTCCCTGAGGCTAGTAAAGAAGAGTAACTGTGAAAGTCTCTAAAAGACTAAAACTGTTTCACTATGACCCCTGAAAAACTTGTCTCCAACTATTCCTTCCCATCAAAATTTTGCTAAATTCAAGATGACCTAAATTCAATAGCTAATAAATTGCAACCACAGCTTTGCTGCTCTGCCCTCCTGTACTATAATTAATGATATTTTAATTTTCACAAATATTGAGAATTTCCATAGTGGACTTAGAACAAAACTAAATTTTGACTTATCTCCTTCTCTCTGTCATACAATATATTTAAGCATCTTGCTTACCTCCCTCACATTCATAACAAAGTTGATCTCATTTAGCAATATTTAGCATAGACTTGACCTAATGATTTGGCTTGTTTTTCTCCTTTCACAATAGATAATGGCCATTTGGGTTGGTCACCAGGAAGAATAGCAGAAAAAGGAACAAGAAACAAAGAATTTCAGTTATACAGCGAAGCAAAATATTCCATTACCAATTCTCCAAAGTAGATAGCCTAAAGAAAGTTCAGAAAGTACATTCTAAACAGAAACCCAGTGTACATTGTGTGGTTTTGGGTTTATCGTAGCTAACACGCTAGGACATTAGGACTGGGTTTTGTCTTGATGCAGGGTTGTAGATCAAAACAAGGAGAGAATGTACTGGTGGATGAAATTTTTATTGTAGATTTCTATAGGACTATTCTTACAAGAAATTGAAAACACTAAGCTATTTACAGAGATAAAATTTAACTAACATGTGTTATACAGATGATTTTGGAAACAGTGAAAGATGGCTTGAAAATATATTGGAAGAAGGCAGTGTAGGGGAAGATGATGTACACATGTTCATGGTAGTGTTTCAGTGAACTGACACCTTCCTATACTCTAAATTTGAGAGCTAGCAAAGATCAGGGGTAAAAAAAATAACCCAGAATCATGTCTGGGGATGATCTGTTCTCTTTGCAAAGGGGCTGAAACTTTTTTGAGGAACAACAATTATATCAAGGCAAACTAGTCCTCATATTTCAGATAAGTGTTTGTTGGCATCCTGTGGTAAGCTGCAAATCCAGCCTTCATCCTCATACCATACTGAGTGTGGGGAACTTCTACACATTTGCTTCATTTTTTCAAGTTCAATGGCCTTAGGCAATGCCTCTTTAGCCAATATCTGCTGTGTAGAGCTGTTCCAATTCCTTTTTTTCCCCCCCTTGAAAATAAATCCTGCTTGCTGACTTATTTCATAAATTATCATATATTATTATTTAATGTATCATATATTATTTAAGGCAGTATATCACTTATCTGGGAAAATAATTTGACTTGTTAATGTACTCACTTTTAGAAAATAGTCGGCCCTTATATCAAAGCAGTACTTCTTGCTCATGTCTAAATTATATAACAATCAACCTGAGATTTATTGTAAGATTGCATGTACTAGTTTTAGGATCACAATCAGTGATTAGATAATTTATCAAATCAATTTCATCATTTATAATATGGGAATAATTTGATATGCAGGTATGTGTACATACGGGCTTCCCAGGTGGCTCAGTGGTAAAGAATCTGCCTGCCAATTTAGAAGACTCAAGAGACACAGGTTCAATCTTTGGGTGGGGAAGATCCCCTTGAGTAGGAAATAGCAACTTACTCCAGTATTCTTGCCTGGAATATTCCATGGACAGAGGAGCCTGGCAGAATACAGTCCGTGTGGTCAAAAAGAGTAGGATACAACTGATCACATGACCACGCACGTATATATATTTACATACATAGCTGTTTATAAAACTATTTTGGTAATGAATGCTAAAGAAATGTTTAAATGGTTTATAAAAAATATCATGGTAATGGACGCTAAAGAAACACTTAAAAGGTTTACCAAAAAAATTTTTTTGCATATGTTTTTTTTTTATTGCAATAAGCTTTTGCAGACTAAATAGAAAAATACCATGGTCTCTAAGCTGAGAAAAATCCATATTTTCAGCTTTAATGGTATTCCATTATATACAACTAGAATTATGAATAACCAGTTGATCATATTTATAAAAAATAATTCTGCATATATATTTGCTCAAACTACTCCTGAAATATAAACCTAACATTTCATTTGTGTTTGTAGGCTTTTTTTGCTAATTTAGAATATGTTTTACCTTTATATGCACAATTTTTAGCAGTATCACTTATGTACATATGCATTCAAATCTCTATTTTTCTCAGTTCTTAAAATATTACAGACATATGTCTCAAAGTCACTATCTTCATGACTACTTGGGAATTTAAATCATGCTGTTTCTTTCTGCCTTTGGGTGTTATCTTATACACAAAATTTTCACTGAAAAAATTTGGTTTCAGTGCTCTCTCAAGGTACTGTGAAAATTTCATGTTGTGATAATCTTTCAAAATTATAGGTAAAACACTTATTAAAGACCCTGAATGTAATGACACATTTTCTTATTTGAGATGTGTCAGTAATTAAAGAGAACACGAAGAGTAATGGAAAGAAGATATTTACTTGGATCATATTTAATAATGTTTGATACAAATAATAAAACAATGAATTATAGTTTAATGAATAAATCATAACCACCACCCTGAGTCAAGAGATAAAATATCAACAGCAACTCACAGTCTTCTTCCTTCACCTCATGACTTTTTCCAAGCACAAACTTAGCTACTCTTAGAAGTTACCATTACATTGACTCTTGTGATACTCATTTTCTTACTTGCCTCTATGGTTTTCCTGTGTATTTATCCTTAAAACTTTACAGTTTAGTATTGTCTATTATTGAACATTTTACATAGAGATTCCATACTCTAGGCAGTCATTTTTCTTTATCCTTTCACCTGACAATATGTTTTGAAAACTCGTTCAGTTTTTACGTAACGAGTTTATTTTCACTGAAATGCAGTCTTGTTTTAATTATCTTGATATTTATGAATTAATAACAACTTATATACCCATTCTATTTACAAAATTTTCCCTATTTCAGAATCCTACTCTAATTATTCTTGTACATCCATCCTGGTACTCTAAATTCTGCTAACTTTATTATGCTGCTGCTGCTCTTTAGTTGCTAAATTGTGTCAAACCCCTTGTTACTCCATGGAATGTAGCCCATCAGACTGCTTTGTCCATGGGAATTTCCAGGCACTAATACTGGAGTGGGCTGCCATTTCTTTCTCCAAAGTTTATTATGAGGAGTGGAATAGCTTGATTTTAGGGAATTCATATGTTCACCATTCCTGTATAAAGCCAAACTGTTTCCAATTCAAGTTTCTACTATTAGTGCATACATGTTAAAATATTTCTGCTTTCTACCAGTCTTGGGCTTGTCAGTATTTTTAAATCATTAGCACATCAACATATATGAAAAGGAATCTTACTATGACAGGAATTGCATTCAATACCCTAAATCTGTAAAGTTCTAATTTGAATTTATACCTGCTTAACTTCAATCATATATAAAACTGCCTCTTCATTACTCTTTACACTTCACTTTCAGTCAGCAATGCCACATCTTGGATAGTTTTCCTTTTTCCCCCCTTAGTATTAACAAACCAGTGATAAATGTCTCTCTTCTTAAAAGATAATTGTGTGTAGTATAGATGTCCAATTTAGGAATGATTTTCTTTCAACATACTAAATATATTATTCCATTCTCTTTTCTTCCTCTTTTACTGTAGAGAAGTCAATGTAGATGGTACTTCTAAAAAAATATTTTTTAATTCTTTGGCGTTAAGATTTATTTTCTCTTCTCTTTTGGGGTTTTCAGACCACTTGCACTCTGGAAATAGTATGCAATTTATTGGAAAAGTCATTCAACAATGCGCTTACAGTCAAGCTATTTGATGGAAATTCCATGCTTCCCATTATCTGCAGGCATCTGCTACTGTTAACTGTTGGAACAGTTTCCTTACCAATTAGCTTAAACAGATATCTAATTCACCTCTTCTTAATGTACCTCATTAGAGTAACTTGGTCACTGAATCCAGCTCTTTTCAGAAAGTGACCATCCCATCTCAGTTAGACACATGAGTGGATTCTATCCCACCATTTCATTCCTGGAGATGATACATTTTTCTACTATCACCAACCTCAGACCAGTCTGGTTGACACACTCTTCATATGAGAATATATTCAAAAGAAGGCAAATGGACTCAAAATTACTTCCAATTATGCTTTATGACAGAGAAGGAAATGGCAACCCACTCCAGTACTCTTGCATGGAAACTCCCATGGACAGAGGAGCCTGGTAGGCTGCAGTCCATGGGGTCGCTAAGGGTCGGACGTGACTGAGCGACTTCACTTTCACTTTTCACTTTCATGCATTGGAGAAGGAAATGGCAACCCACTCCAGTGTTCTTGCCTGGAGAATCCTGGGGATGGGGGAGCCTGGTGGGCTACCGTCTATGGGGTCACACAGAGTCGGACATGACTGAAGCGACTTAGCAGTAGCAGCAGCATGCTTTATGAAAATGATGTTTTCTTCCATCTGACCCTTTTTTGTTAAAAGTTTAGCTGTGAGCAATTTATTGGAGAAAAAATTAGTTATAGATACTGAAACGTGGCATATGGATACCACCTAGTATCTGTCTTAGATAAAGAGGACAGATTTCACTCAGTGCCCTCAGGAAGTCCCTCCAAATACAAGAACTAGGTTCAGTTACGCAAACTGAGTAACCGGTTATTACAAAGTTTACCAATTGGCTGGGAGGCTATGTTGACTACACTATCAACCTGTGACCTGCAGCTGATTAAATCCCAACAAAATAAACGTGTTCTTCACAGAGTATCATATGCACCTTTGGAATCATATTTCTTTTGGGAAAACCAATCATTAACTCACCTTTCTTCCCTAACCACAATTATTTCCACCTTAGAGATGACTTTGCTGCTGCTAAGTCATTTCAGTCATGTCCGACTCTGTGCGACCCCATAGATGGCAGCTCACCAGGCTCCGCCGTCCCTAGGATTCTCCAGGCAAGAATACTGGAGTGGGATGCCATTTCCTTCTCCAGTGCATGAAAGGGAAAAGTGAAAGTGAAGTCGCTCAGTCATGTCCAACTCCTAGCGACCCCATGGACTGTAGCCTACCAGGCTCCTCCGTCCATGGGATTTTCCAGGCAAGAGTACTGGAGTGGGGTGCCATTGCCTTCTCCGAGAGATGACTTTAAGAGACCTCAAATATCTAAGAAACTCCCCCATGTAGATCAATTATCCCTCAGTTGGCTGGGGAAATCTATAGATAATATGATTTTGTTTGTTTACTTGGGGAAGATTCCAAGAAGGATAACAGATTCATAATTGTGTACCCACTATGGCCATTATTCTTTACAGTGGTGGTGGTTTAGTCATTACGTTATGTCCAACTCTTGCGACCCCATGGATTGTAGCCTGCCAGGCTCCTCTGCCCAGGGGATTCTCAGGGCAAGAATACTGGAGTGGGTTGCCATTTCCTTCTCCAATTCTCAACAGCAGAGTCATCCAATCAGAAAAGATGGTATAAAATCTATCCCTTACTATAGTTTAACAAGAGTTGGGTCATTGAAGGCATTCAGGTCAACTTCAAATCATTGGCTAGGATTCTGATGAGTGATAGAATTGTGCTATACTTCCCCTCGGAAGCAAAAGTAGAGCTTGCACCATTACAGACATGTTTTACTGCATCTTGAGAAGTGGGCCAGGCCAAGTGGAAAGATCAATACAGAACTTTAAGGAAAAAGATACCTAAATTTCCAAAGTAGATGCTGATGATTTATGGTCGTTCAGCTGGCTGTGAGTTGTTAGCCTTTTTCTAATATAACATTTCTGGAAAATCCTTAGTTACTGTCTTTTCTAATATTGTCTCTGTCCCCTGTCTTTTTTTGCCTATAGCTCTCATTAAACAATATAGACTTCATTCTGTCCTGCATATTTTCATTACTGCTATCCTATACTTTTATTGTTTTGAGTCTGAATGCTCTATCTAGATTATTTATTTTGACCTAATGTCTAATTTTTTTTTTTAGTCTGCTAAAAAACTTTTTCTTTTTTTTTTGGCTGCCCTGCACAGAATGCAGGATCTTAGTCCCCTGACCAGGGATTGAACCCATTGCCCTTGCAGAAGAAGCACAGATTCTTAACCACTTAACATCCAGGGAAATTTCAGTCTGCTGTCAAAATTAATCACTGAGTTTTGATTTGGTCATATATTTTTTAAAAATACTTCTACAAGTTTTATTTGAATATTTTTCAAATCATCTAATTCTTGTTCTCTGCAGATATGGCCAAGGTTTATTTTTTAACATCATAAAAATTATTTGTTTTACAATCTGTGTCTGATAGTTTCAGTACGCCCAATGATTTAGACACCTCCTTGCCCAGATTCAATATCTGATTTCCCTTGGTTCTCCCAGAGTGTGTCCTGAGGGTGTGAAATCATATGGAAGTTTGTATTTGTCTTTAAGTTTCTGAGGCTTAGGATAGGGTATATTTATATTTCTGGTTCAAGTTTACCCTAGGAATGCAACCTTAATTTAGAGAATTTGCACTTGGATTAGTAACCTTACAAGGTTATGCTTATACTTCAATCTCCCTTGCCCTATTAGATTCTCAAAAGCTCAATTACTGCAAGATTGGCATGTGAGCTCAGGCTCTATGTACTACTTAAGAGTGAAATTCTTGCTTTCTGTTATATTTTGCCTGATAATTTCTTATTATTTTATCATTCTTTGATTTCTCAGTAAGATCTGTAAAGGTATTTTAATCCAACATCTTTAGTAGTTTTTAATGGATAAATTAGTCTGAATATGTTGAATGCCATTATAGGAATAGTTTCCTGGAAAATGTTTTACTTTAATATTGTTTGACTATTGGTTTTAGTTTACAGGTAAATGGGCACTTATCACATACTAGACATTGTGCAAAGCAGGTTTCTGTTCTTAATCGTTGCAAAAATCCTATGGTATAAAATTTAAAAAAGAGCCTTTGCCCAACGTTGGTATATGCATAAAGAAAAACACTACAAGGAAAAAACATATATGAAGTATGAAAACATGCTTTATTTAGATTTCTCAGTTACTCAATTATCGAAAGGATACATATATATATGTATGCATACATTCAGTTTGCAAAGAGTAGGACACGACTGAGCGACTGAACTGAACAGTCGCTCAGTCATGTCCGACTCTGCAACCCCATGGACTGCAGCACCACAGGCTTCCCTGTCCATCACCAACACCCAGACCTTACTCAAACTCATGTCCATCAAGTCAGTGATGCCATCCAATCATCTCATCCTCTGTGGTTCTCTTCTCCTCCCACCTTCAAACGTTCCCAGCATCAGGGTCTTTTCCAATAAGAACGTTCTTTGCATCAGGTGGCCAAAGTATTGGAGTTTCAGCTTCAGCAACAGCCTTTCCGATGAGTATTCCAGACTGATTTCATTTAGGATTGACGGGTTTGATCTCCTTGCTCTCCAAGAGACTTTCAAGAATCGTCTCCAACACCACAGTTCAAAAGCATCAATTCTTTGGCCTCAGTCTTCTTTATAGTCCAGCTCTCACATCTATACATGACTACTGGAGAAACCATTGCTTTGACTAGATGGACATTTGTTGGCAAAGTAATGTCTCTGTTTTTTAATATGCTGTATAGGTTGTCATATCTTTTCTTCCAGGGAGCAAGTGTCTTTTAATTTCATGGCTGCAGTTACCATCTGCAATGATTTTGGAGCTCAAGAAAATAAAGTTTCTCACTGTTTCCACTGTTTGTCCATCTAGTTGCCATGAAGTGATGGTACCGGATGCCATGATCTTAGTTTTCTGAATGTTGAGCTTTAAGCCAACTTTTTCACTCTCCTCTTTCACTTTCATTGAGAGACTCTTTAGTTCCTCTGCACTTTCTGCAATAAGGGTGGTGTCATCTGCATATCTGAGGTTATTGATATTTCTCCCAGCAATCTTGATTCCAGCTTGTGTTTCATCTAGCCCAGCATTTCTCATGGTGTACTCTGTGTATAAGGCAAACAAGCAGGGATGACAATACACAGCCTTGACATACTTCTTTCCCGATTTGTAACCAGTCTATTGTTTCATGTCCAGTTCTAACTGTTGCTTCCTGACCTGCACACAGATTTTTCAGGAGGCAGGTAAGGTGGTCTGGGATTCTCATCTCTTGAAGAGTTTTCCACAGTTTGTTGAGACCCACACAGTCAAAGGCTTTGGCATAGTCAATAAAGCAGAAGATTTTCTGGAACTTTCTTGCTTTTTTGATGATCCAGCAGATAGATGTTGGCAATTTGATCTCTGGTTCCTCTGCCTTTTCTAAATCCAGGTTGAACATCTAAAAGTTCATGGTTCATTTACTGTTGAAGCCTGGATTGCAGAATTTTGAGCATTACTTTGCTAGCATGTGAAATGAGTGCAATTGTGAGGTAGTTTGAGCATTCTTTGGCATTGCTTTTCTTTGGGATTGCAATGAAAATTGACATTTTCCAGTCCTGTGGCCACTGCTGAGTTTTCCAAATTTGCTGGCATATTGAGAGAAGCATCACTTTCACAGAATCATCTTTTAGGATTTGAAATAGCTCATGTGGAATTCCATCACCTCCACTAGCTTTGTCTGTAGTGATGCTTCCTAAGGTCCACTTGACTTCGTATTCCAGGATGTCTGGCTCTAGGTGAATGATCACACCATCATGGTTATCTGGGTCATGAAGATATTTTTTCCATAGTTCTTCTGTTTATTCTTGTATATATGTATATGTATATATGTATACTCGTATATATGGATATATATATGTATATATCCATTTATATCCATATATATGTATGGACATACAAACATATATATATGCATATTTACATATATATCCATACATATGTATATATATATATGTAGTATGTATACATATACATATCCTTATATATTATAGAATACTATATAGGTACACTGTTATGATGAGTCCTTTCATTGGTCTGGAAAAAATTATATTTGAAACTTTACCTATTAAAACAAATGAAAGAGCATATTCATATAACAGTGGCAATAAGTAACAGAAAAGTGTAATATACAGATAAAGCATGTAATTAGGAGACCCATTATACTAAATTGAATACTTCATTATGGACCTTCATTCAAGTTACATAACCTATGTGTAGCCACTTTTTCACCAACTGTAATATTGGTTTTAGGCATTATTATATAGATAAAATATTCATAGGGTAAATGTCAATATAAAACAGATTTTGCCATACTATAGTCAAAAATCTAGTTATTAATATTGTTACAGTGATACTTTATTATTTATGAAATATGAATGAGTTCAGATTCATTTGTTCCAGATAATGTTTTGGCTTATAATGACTCTTTCTGAGGTGGTGCCAGCCAGGCAACTCTCTTAACTGATTGCCATTGGCTTACTACTACTTAAAAATTCTTAAAAACTGTTATACTGAGTCAATCATAAACCAGCAAAAATTATAAGTTACTTAAACTGAAGGTGGGGGGCCTGTATGAACAAGCATAACAGATAGCTTCTGTTGAAATGAAACTAATGGAAAAAGTCCTGAAATTATAATAACTATCAAATGAATGAAATTCAAACACCAAAACACTTTGTACAACTGAAGAAACATGATTTCATTAAAAATATATAGACAATTTGAAAGAGAATGGTCCCTACTATGAAATGAATTAGTGTTCAAGAAAAAACAAAAGGAAGAAACAGTTGTCAAAATAATTAAACAAATTAACAGTAAGAACAACCTCACAATCCTGAAGCATGAGATCAAAGAAATGGAAATCATGAGAAAAACAAAAATCATGTAAAGGGTAGATCCAAGAGATGAATCATGTGTATAAAATGAATTTCACAAGACAGGTAGGCATAATTGGAGTGATACTCTACAGAAAGGCCTAAATCCAGTAACTGAATGGATAAACCAAGTCTCTAGCAAAACTAATGACAACAAAATAGAGATACATACCATTTCCTTTTAAATTCCTAAATATATAGGTTAAAGTAGGAAAAAAAAAAAGCATCTCCTGTTTTTAACCATCTTGGTACAGAAAGAAAATCAATCTTTTCTATTCAGAATTCACACTGGTAACCAGAGAAAAGGGAAATCAATGAAACAGTGTTTTAAAGATAAAGGTACCTGATTTTCAAGTTATTATTTTTCATGTTTAACGATACAATAAAATCTTGACAAAAATGAAAGATTTCATAGCACAGCTTAAGACTCATTTGTCTAATCTGAGAATTGTCTTTGGCATGTTGTGATACACAAAGATCTTGAAGAGCAGACATTTTAAGAAAGAGAAGATAAAAACTCCCTGGAGCAGGAAATAACCATGAGTACTGACTGTAGGTCATTGTTTTAATGAATGAAAACACATACACACATACAAATGACATTCTTGACACAGAGAAACATTAAAAAAAAACTTTTTATTGACCTAAAATTAAGGCTTAAACACCATGACAGCATGAGTTAGGGTACGAATAGGGGTTAGAGTTGGAAAGTAAATGCATTCTAGACTCTCTAACCTAGCAACAGACTCGTAGAAGATGCCAAATAAATTACAGCTATTAAAAAAAAAAAAGCAATTGTAACAGAAAGTTTCTGTGTGGCAGTAAGAGAGACTATCATTTTCTGGGTAAAGCAGATGATTGGAGAATATATTTTCTCTTGCTTTATGAGCAGTGGTCTCTACTGCTACATACTTGATATTGCCATGGAGAATTTCTGATCTTTTAGCTAATTTTGACAGGGCTCCTAAAGTTCCTTTTAATATCAACATTGATTTTGATGACATCAAGTTCTAATATCCATCAAGGTCAACAAGAGATGTATCAGTAGACATTGAGGAGTCTGGATTGCAAATATTCAATTTCAAGTTGTTTTTGTGTGAATTCACAAAGATGTTTTAGTAAGCCAAAGCTAGCTAAATATTGCATTGACCAAACCCATGCCATATATTATTTGTAAATTTTGTAAGGTACATTTTTATGTATGTACACACGTCAGTTTTACCAAAGACACACAAACACATGTATGTATATTTTACATACAATGTATAAATGATTAATCTAACTATATGTGTGTGTATACATATAGACCTTAAATATATACTTAATTATACTAAACAACTTTCACTTTACTTCCTCAGTAATAGTTCAGTTACTCTAAACTTTTCTATATCTTACGCTTGAAATTTAGAAGACTCCTGTTAAGTACATCTATATGTACACCATATAGACCCATGTGAAGATCATTAGGTAAACAAATACCATCCCATATAATAACTTATTCCTACTAGGTGTTTCATTTGCAAAGAATAATGTCAACAAACAAACATTGCAGAGTAAGAATGGGTGCATGTATGCTAAGTTGCTTCAGTCATGTCCAACTCAGTGAGACTCTATGGACTGTAGCCTGATAGGCTCCTCTGTCCATGGAATTTTCAGGCAAGGATACTGGAGTGGGTTGCCATTTCCTCCTCCACGGGATCTTCCCGACCCAGGGATCGAACCCATGTACTTTATGTCTCCTGCACTGGCAGATAGGTTCTTTATCACTACTCCACCTGGGAAGTCCCACATAGTAAGAATAATGCAGAAGAAAAATGCAGAAAACAAAGCCAATTTTTGTATGATTCAACTGAGAGATAGAAATTCAATAACAAATGCTAAAACTTATTCCCATATAGCTACAAATCAAATACATTGCCACTAAATATAATTCAGCCCCATCTTCATATTCTCATATCTAGAGTTAAACTAAAGTCTCATTTCCCCCTGTAGCCACTTTAGAGAAAGAGGAATCTAGTAACATCAGAACTTCTTGAAAAGTCAGGATGTTAAATTAACTGATTTAATTTTTTTGTAGGATAACTTTGAATCCATGTTAACTTATTTGAATACAAAGAAATTATAGTAGTAAAAGGATTCAGCTTCACTCCAAATAGAAGTCTTATATTACTGGGGGAATGGTTGGAGCTGTTAATTAAAGATAGTATTGAAAAGTGTGTTTTAAATGATCTTGGAAGGCAACATGAATAATCATTGTATTTGTTTCCATTGACCATAAGAGAAGAACCCAAATGATTCTCAGGGTAGCATTTTTGAAGACCAGTATCAATTGACAGAAGTTGTCCATGAGATTAAACCTATTCACCATCCTGATTAAAGGTGTTAATGCTTCCTTGATTTGGCAAAAATTTCAAATCAATGCCATTGGTTTTCATTTTTCTTTGCCTTTAAATTTTAGAAGTAGTAAGGGTTTGAAAGTAATGCAAGTATTTATTTAAATGTTCTACATGAAACTAGTTAGTCTCAGCTCTTGTTTATTATTATATTATTATTATTCCTCATTTCAACATGTCATATGGCAAATACTCAATCAAGACTTACTTTTATCGACATAATGGTTTTCCTTAGGAAATTTCTATGGATCCCTACTCTTTTCTTTCATAATAGTATTGCCTAGCCATGGAAACTGAAAAGTAACCTACACCTGTGTGTTCCCACAATATACCTGTACTTTCTTTCTGGGGCATCATTTATATGTATGTATGTATTTGCCACAAATGATACAGCCGACCTCACAGACAAAACATTTTGAGGACAAATTTTATAAAAAAAAATTACATATATCAATTGACCATTGATATATATCCTTCATTTATCAAGTGATCATATCAGTGAAAGAAATGTCTCCTATTGACATACGATATATTTAGCCACTATCTGAAAAATACACCAACAATTCCTACCTAATGAACCTAGACAGTGAAGAAGATTTTAGGTTAAAACATGTCAAATTTAAACATTCAAACATTTTCTGTCAAAAAAATAGCTTTGAAATTTTGAAAAAGTTATCCCATATTAAAATTGAAAGAGTTATATTAAAACTCAACCCAAAACATTAGGTATTAAAAGATTACTTAGAGTCAATAATTAAAACATCTGAGCAGTTTTGGAAAGAACTAGTATTTGTTTTAAAGGTTTTTTTTTTAGATGTGGGTCATTTTTAAAGTCTTTATTAAATCTGTTACAATATTGCTTCTGTTTCACATTTTGGTTTTTTGGCCACAAGGCACGTGGGATCTTAGTTTCCTAACCAGGTACCAAACAAGAACCACCTGCATTAGAAGGTGAAGTCTTAACCACTGGATGGCCAGGAATGTCCCAGGAAAGAACTTATTGTTGAAAAATACTTTGTATCATAGTTAACAATACAGAAATTGCAACTATGTTTTCATTGCTACATGAGTATATTACCTCATTCCCTTCCTTTGTTTCTCTTTTTCTTTTTTGTGGAATGTATCTGTGATTTGGTTTCTGACAAATTTTCACATTTTTAACAAGCAAGATGATTTGTCTATGGAAATCTCATATTATGTATTTTCATTCTGTGTACAACATGTACTACATTAAAAGGAAAATTATTTAGAAAGAATAAAGTTTTCACAATTGTTACTTCTCTTATAAAAATAAAACCTGGGTGACACCAAGAAAATTGTATTGCAAGCATTATTATACACATCCCTTATCCTTTAGCAAAAGGATATAGAGTTCTCTGGTTTCTAAATCAGTCTCATCCCATCTGACCCCATTAAAAGACAGTGCAACAGATCTAAGCATAAAAAGCTGAGACATTTGCATTGGTTTGGAAAGAATATATACCCACATGGGGACAGACAAGTGAGGTTTTTATAGTTCCAAATATGTTTTCTTATTGAATTTGCACCTGCTTAAAGCCCAGCCAAATTGTGGTACATGGGCCAGTTCTATTTTCCATTTTCTTTGTGAATTAAAAGTAAAATAAATGTGCAATTGAGCCTAGACAGCAGATGGTCTGCGATAGGTATAAACATATTGTACCATATGTCTGAATGGCACTTTCAGAAGTACTTGGCACTGCTAGAATATTTCATTTTCAATAGACATATGAATATACATACACTACTACAATTAAAGATAAAGTGACTGACTCATATCTTACCATTTGGGAGAAGAGCAGCTTAGGAATATGTTGTGTGCTCCCTCTGGGAAACAGCAGTTTCCTATGTTGATCCCTGATGGGATAGAGAAAAGCAAAGGCAACATGGGGTGGTAAGCTTGGGGAGAATTTTGTACCTTTAACAAGCCATGAACAAGTAAGTATATGCAAATGAGCCTCCCTCTGGTTTCGGAACTGCCTCTGGGGTAGCTGCAAATCCTGGGAAAAAAGCTTAAGGTACCTGAAAACCCTTCTTTTTTTTTCATCTGATTATCATTATCTTTGTCCCATTCCCATATATTTCTTTTCTTCACTGCATAATGAAAAAAAAAAAAAAAAAGGAACTTTTAACATGACAAAGTTTAGTTAGATACTTTTACAGAGGGTGAAAACTGACGTTCAGAAATGTTACCTGCCTTGACTAATAGGATCTATTATGGCAGCCAACTGCTGATTCGGGTTTTTAAGCCCATATTCAGAATGTTAAATATGCTGTACCTGAACTTTCTAAACATACATAATATATACTTACCTCTATACTAAGGAATGTGTTAGTTTCTCTTCTTTTAAATGATAAGTGAATGTATAGGTATGGATTTTTTACTTTTTTTTTTTCTTGTAATTTTACCCCTGGGTGAGTTTAACCAAAGATATGGCTTCAGATATTACCTCCATGCAATCATTACTCATTTATGATCTAGACCTAAATATACAACTAACAGTTATACATTCACTATGACTGTTTCATCAACAGATGTCACTAAACTAACAGGAAAATGGTGCATTTTATTACCACAGTGTCCTGGTGAGCCTTATTCAATCTAGATTCCCATGGTATAGATTTTGGCCCTAATATGCACACAGATCATGAATAAACCTTTAGTCATCTTTGTCACTTACCTCATTTCCAGCTGCCAATTCAATTTGTGGATAGTTTTGTCACTAGCAAAGCTGACTGGTGTCCACGGGGGGAAAAATTAGATGTAATCCGGGTGATGAGGTCTAACCTCTTCTTTGGGGCTTAGTCTAGTTTCATTTGGGCTTCCCTGGTGGTTCAGTGGTAACGAATCTGCCTGCCAATGCAGGAGATGTGGGTTTGATCCCTGGATCTGGAATATTCCCTGGAGAAGGGAATGACAACTCACTCTGGTATTCTTGCCTGGGAAATCCCATGTACAGAGGAGCCCGGCAGGCTGCAATCCATGGGGGCGTCACAAAAGAGTCGGACATGACTTAGCGACTAAACAGTAACAACTGGTTTTTCTTGCCTATAGTGGGTTGCGTGCAGAGGCCTTGCAAGTAACAGTCGAGTTAGAGTTTCCATAGAGTAACTGCTGCACATAACACACCAGCGCGGTGTGCCCGCAGGAGAAGCGCTGTGCACAATGCCTCAATTCAAGATGGCGATGGCCCTGTGCAGAGAAGCTGGGCCGGGCACCTGGGTCTGCGGCGGTAAGCAACACGCCTGCGCCTCATAGGCAAGAACCCCGCCCCCTCCTCACTGACTGAAACCTACAAAACAGTCCCACCTGCAGCCTCTTGAGGACAGCGTGTCTTCTGGAGCTGCTGCTGCTGCTAAGTCGCTTCAGTCACGTCCGACTCTGTGCGACCCCACAGACGGTAGCCCACCAGGCTCTCCCGTCCCCGGGATTCTCCAGGCAAGAACACTGGAGTGGGTTGCCATTTCCTTCTCCGGTCTTCAGGAGCAGGGGTCCCCAACCTCCAGGCTGACGGGTGCATGCTGCCAGAACAGTGGTGGCATTAGATTAGAAATAAAGTGCACGATAAATGTAACATGCTTGATCATCTCCCAACTATCCTCTGGAGCCCTTGGTCTGTGGCATTGCTCTAGAGCAGGAGTTTGCACTTTTCCATTCTTTGATAAAGATCTCCTTTGCCTCTGAACTGAACTCAATCTCATTCCATAGGCTCAAAAGACACCTGGCAGAAGGACCCTTGCTGGGAGTGGACTCACAGGGGTGGACAACAGTTCCTTCCGTGCTATTGTAACGGCTCTCTATTTTCCTTAGCACATCCAGTTCTAGTTCCCAGTCTTGTTCTAGACTTTCTACTCTATAATATTAAATAGCTAATTAACCTTCTAAATGTTCAATGCTTTTTTTTACATATGTTTTGTGCTGTTTGCAATTGTGAATTTGCTGATTTAAATGTTCTTTCCAAAATTGCCTAACACAAATTTTAAAATATGTTTTAAAATGTGGAAAGTGCAAGAGAACATAAGCAAATGCCTACTGTATATTTATTCAGACATTTTAAAATATTTTGGGGGGGGGGGTCCAGTTCAAGGAGTTACTTAGGAGGATCCTGGACTCACCTCTTTTCAGAGACTCAACAAATCTCTCTTTAAAAAAAAAAAAAAAAAAATCCCTCTCACTAAAAAAAAAGAAAAATTCTGAGCAACTTCTACTTGAGGAGCCATGAGAGAAAGCTCATACCTATTGAGCAGGCTGGGACACAGTCTATCCATAAGCCCCCTCCCTGGCACAGAGACCCATAATCAGGAGGGAACTCCACACTGAGAAGTGAAAGCTTGGAACCGCACACTGGACACGCGTATTGCTGATCCTGCTGGTGACGCCAATTGTCTTGCTGTATCCACTGCCCGCACTGTTCGCTGAACCCAGGGTAGGCAAGCGCAAGCTAAGAGGCCGGAAGGAGACTCCAGGAGCCCTAGCAATCGCAGACACACTTATTTTCTGCTGGCCGGCATGGCAGCCATACCACAATTCTCTCCTGTCATGGCCCACCCCACAGGCACAGCAGTGACGCAGCGGTAATGCCGCTGCTTTTTTGGGTGGAGCTTGCATATGCCTACAGCACACAACCCTGTGACCAAATGAGTACCTCTTGAGGGGTATGCGCAGTCCTATAGGTGATCTCAGTTGTTACATACACCTCATGAAATGCATACACAGTGCTATAAGTGATCTCAGCTGTTACATATCATTATTTACAAAATGTGGGGCAAAAGCGAGAGGCCGTGGAGCAAGAGAGCCTGACCAAGCCATCTTCGCTAATTTGCTCTTTCCCTACACCACCTCAGCTTTTCAAACCTGCTTCTAAAAGATGAATCCCTAATACATATAGCTTTGAAATCCAAAGAGGCAGACTCAAGTCTGCAAAACCCCATTGCTGTAATAGTGTGAGAAAGGACCCAAATGGCTTGCAAGATCAATCTCCATAGCCTTAGGGCACAGCTTGGAGACAATAGATGGTGAGGCTTATTTGCTAATCCTAAAGCATTAACTTGTGATGGAGGCATCTAATTTTCTGGCATATTGGATCTAGTTCCCAGACCAAGGGATGGACCAGGGGTCAAACCTGCACCCCTGCAGTGGAAGCATCAATTCTTAACCACTGGACCACTAGGGAAGTCCTGGGAGGTATTAATATTTAATTTAATACACATTAGAGGCTGGAAGGCACCATCATCATAGTCTTCCTCGCCTCACTACAGCATACTTATATTAATAACTCCCAGAAAGAAACTTACACAGTCATCTGGAGTCACAGTTTTTGCAACTGATACCTGGGGATCCCCTCCAGACCTCCCAGTTGCCCAGTTCTGGAGGTCAGCGTGGCTTATGCTTGTAGTCCCACAGGACTGTATACATTTGTACACTTGAAAAGCTGCTGTCCGAGCATGTGTTCCCAATCAGGCTGAATCTAGATACAGACTGAGATCCTCTCTTCTGGGAAACTGAAAGATCTTGGCACACCCTCAACTACTGGGGGCCATTAAAAATAAAATAGGCTGCTTGGCCAGTCGCAGAAGTTTGAAGTACAACCTAGAGCTAGGCCAGGATTAAATGATAAAGATTATATCCTGCATGAGGCCATTCCTTCAGGACTAGGAGAGGTGGCTCATTTATCTAATATATAAGAACAGAGAGTCAAGCAAAATGAAGAAGCAATGGTCTAACAGAAGAACACAAAAAACCCTTAAACTATTGTGTTTTTTTTTTAATTTAAATGTATTTATCTATTTTTTTCTTTACAATATTGTATTTGTTTTGCCATACATTGACATGAATCTGCCATGAGTGTACATGTGTTCCCCTTCCCGAGCCCCCCTTCCACCTCCCTCCCCATCCCATCCCTCTGGGTCATCCCGGTGCACCAGCCCCGAGCACCCTGGCCTCCTGCATCAAACCTGGACTGGTGATTCATTTCACAAATGATAATTTACATGCTTCAATGCCATTCTCCCATATCATCCTGCCCTCACCTTCTCCCATAGCGTCCAAAATACAGTTCTATACATCTGTGTCTCTTTTGCTGTCTCACATACAGGGTTATCTTTACTGATTTACTAAATTCCATATATATGCATTAGTATACTGTATCGGTGTTTTTCTTTCTGGCTTACTTCACTCTGTATAATAGGCTCCAGTTTCATCCACCTCATTAGAACTGATTCGAATGTATTCTTTTTAATGGCTGACAGTTAGAACTGGACATGGAACAACAGACTGGTTCCAAATAGGAAAAGGAGTACGTCAAGGCTGTATATTGTCACTCTGCTTATTTAACTTATATGCAGAGTACATCATGAGAAATGCTGGGCTGGAAGCAACACAAGCTGGAATCAAGATTGCAGGGAGAAATATCAATCACCTCAGATATGTGGATGACACCACCCTTATGGCAGAAAGTGAAGAAGAACTAAAGAGCCTCTTGATGAAGGTGAAAGAGGAGAGTGAAAAAGTTGGCTTAAAGCTCAACATTCAGAAAACTAAGATCATGGCATCTGGTCCCATCACTTCATGGGAAATAGATGGGGAAACAGTGGAAACAGTGTCAGACTTTATTTTTGGGGGCTCCAGAATCACTGCTGATGGTGACTGCAGCCATGAAATTAAAAGACGCTTACTCTTTGGAAGGAAGGTTATGGCCAACCTAGATAGCATATTTAAAAGCAGAGACATTACTTTGCCAACAAAAGCCCGTCTAGTCAAGGCTATGGTTTTTCCAGTGGTCATGTATGGATGTGAGAGTTGGACGGTGAAGAAAGCTGAGTGCTGAAGAATTGATGCTTTTGAACTGTGGTGTTGGAGAAGACTCTTGAGAGTCTCTTGGACTGCAAGGAGATCCAATCAATCCATCCTAAAAGAGATCAATCCTGGGTGTTCATTGGAAGGTCTGATGTTGAAGGTGAAACTCCAATACTTTGGCCACCTCATGCGAAGAGTTGACTCATTGGAAAAGACCCTAATGCTGGGTAGGATTGGGGGCAAGAGGAGAAGGGGACGACAGAGGATGAGATGGTTGGATGGCATCACCGACTCGATGGACATGGGTTTGGGTAGATTCTGGGGGTTGGTGATGGACAGAGAGGCCTGGTGTGCTGCAATTCATGGGGTCGCAAAGAGTCGGACATGACTGAGCGACTGAACTGAACTGAATATTCCATCGTGTATATGTACCACAGCTTTCTCATCCATTCGTCTGCTGATGGGCATCTAGGCTGCTTCCATGTCCTGGCTATTATAAACAGTGCTACGATAAACATTGGGGTACACGTGTCTCTTTCAAGTCTGGCAGTGGGATTGCTGGGTCATATGGCAGTTCTATTTCCAGTTTTTTTTAGGAATCTCCACACTGTGCTCTGTAGTGGCTGTATTAGTTTGCATTCCCACTAACAGTGTAAGAGGGTTCCCTTTTCTCCACACCCTCTACAGCATTTATTGCTTGTAGACTTTTGGATAGCAGCCATTCTGACTGGTGTGAAATGGTACCTCATTGTGGTTTTGATTTGCATTTCTCTAATAATGAGTGATATTGAGCATATTTTCATGTGTTTGTTAGCCATCTGTATGTCTTCTTTGGAGAAATGTCTGTTTAGTTCTTTGGCCCACTTTTTGATTGGGTCATTTATTTTTCTGGAATTCAGCTGCAGGAGTTGCTTGTATATTTTGAGATTAAGTCTTTGTCCGTTGCTTCATTTGCTAATATTTTCTCCCATTCCGAAGGATGCCTTTTCACCTTCCTTATAGTTTCCTTTGTTATGCAAAAGCTTTTGATTTTAATTAGGTCCCATTTGTTTATTTTTGCTTTTATTTCCAATATTCTGGGATGTGGGTCATGGAGGATCCTGCTGTGATTTATGTCGGAGAGTGTTTTGCCTATGTTTTCCTCTAGGATTTTTATAGTTTCTGGTCTTACATTTAGATCTTTAATCCATTTTGAGTTTATTTTTGTGTATGGTGTTAGAAAGTGTTCTAGTTTCCTTCTTTTACAAGTGGTTGACCAGTTTTCCCAGCACCAGTTGTTAAAGAGATTGTCTTTTCTCCATTGTATATTCTTGCCTCCTTTGTCAAAGATAAGGTGTCTGTAAGTGTGTGGATTTATCTCTGGGCTTTCTACTTTGTTCCATTGATCTATATTTCTGTCTTTGTGCCAGTACCATGCTGTCTTGATGACTGTGACTTTGTAGTATAGCTTGAAGTCAGGCAGGGTTTTTCCTCCGGTTCCATTCTTCTTTCTCAAGATTGCTTTGGCTATTCAAGGTTTTTTGTATTTCCATACAAATTGTGAAATGATTTGTTCTAGTTCTGTGAAAAATACCGTTGGTAGCTTGATAGGGATTGCATTGAATCTGTGGATTGCTTTGGGTAGTATATACATTTTCACTATATTGATTCTTCCAATCCATGAACACGGTATATTTCTCCATCTATTTGTGTCCTCTTTGATTTCTTTCACCAGTGTTTTATAGTTTTCTATATATAGGTCTTTTATTTCTTTAGGTAGATATATTCCTAAGTATTTTATTCATTTCGTTGCAATGGTGAATGGAATTGTTTCCCTAATTTCTCTTTCTGTTTTCTCATTGTTAGTGTATAGGAATTCAAGGGATTTCTGTATGTTGATTTTATATCCTGCAACTTTACTATATTCATTGATTAGCTCTAGTAATTTTCTGGTGGCGTCTTTAGGGTTTTCTATCTACATAAACTATTGTTTTGGTAGAACTCAGTAATACCATGCAATAAATATGCATTCTCTGACCTTCATTCAATTAAGATTATATCCTTAGAGATATTTACATTATATTGTATGAACCACATGGTTTAGAACTATTGAAAACATAAAACCAGGTAGGTCACAAAGGTATAAGTTATATGTCTATACAATCTATCCTTATATAGGCATATGGTGAGTAATATTTCATATAAAATTAACAATTTTTTTTTCTGTCATTTTACTTTGCTTTCAAAGAATTACATTACGTTAGGTTATACCTCTCTCTCTCATAATTGAAGAAACTGCATGTCAGCCTATCATCACAGAGAAACTTTTTTTAATGTAACAATGTTCCAAATACTGTTTCATGAAAATGACTGTCATACTGTATACCATACGAATGTTATAATGATTCATTTATTAGTGTATGGGCTAGGCCTCATGAAGAAATCATATAGATTACCCTTTGCTACAATAAAGCAATCCTGTTTTTGCTTCTTCATCAACAATTATGTGTGAATTGTTATACCTGTAAAATATATTTCTTTTTAAAAATTATTTAATATAGTAATATATGTATGTGGAGAAGGGAAGGGCTACCCACTCCAATATTCTTGCCTGGAAAATCCCATGGACAGAGGAGTCTGGCAGGCTACAGTCCATGGGGTCTCAAAGAGTCAGACATGACTGAGTGACTGACACACACACACACAATATATGTATATTATCTACAGTGTTTTATATCATACAAAAACAATATTGTAGGTATCAAAAGACAATTCATCTTATGAACAGATGACGTAAACTTATGATATTGACAAATTGAGTACAGTACTATAAACAATTTTTCTTCTTTATGATTTTCTTAATTTGTCTTTTCTTTAGCTTACATTATTGTAACAATAAAATACAAAATATATGTTAACTGCTTGTAAGTAAATCTTCTAGTCAACAGTAGTCTATTAGTAGTTGAGTTTTGGGGGAGTCCAAATTGTGCATGGATTTTTGACTGGGCAGGGGGAGGAGTCTATGGTCCAACCCCTGTGTTGTTCAAGTGTTACCTGTATCAGAGATAAAATAGTAGTACTCTTTTCCTTTGTACAAAAACATACTTCACTAGGGCCATGGCTGAACATCTTCTATCAGACCACTCTTCCCATAGGTAAAACCTATAAATTTTAGTAAACAAAATTAAACCTGAAGACACAAAGCATAATCAAAAGTGCTCAGATACTGGTTAATAAAAGTTAAACAGAGAATAAAAAATAGCACTAAGTAGAGTTCCCTCTTTCACAGATAGTTTCTTGACATTCAACCTTAGTCATCTCCATCAGGAATAATTCAAATTCTGTTAAAAAAAAAAAAAAGACTTAAACATTTGAAGAACTAGAAGAAAGTTTGTACTATCAGAATCAAAGAAAACTGAGAGGGAAAATCATGGAAATTAGAGGACCAGAGAGAAAGAGACCCACATCTATTTATAAAATTTGCCAGATTCTGACTTACCCGTGAAGTTTGAATCACTGAGGCATATTATAAGAACTGCAGAAAAGGCTAAAAAGATTGAGATTTGAACTTCTGTACCCACAAGAGTGACAAAACTGTGGTTCAGGAAAATTGAATGCTTGCTTAAAAAGCAAAATCATTATCATAGGAGAAACAGAAAGAACTTAAAGTAGAAATTCTAAAAATATACAAAATAAAATATTCATCACTCGATGTCCAAGAGTCAGACATGACTGAGTGACTGAACAACAACAGTGTCAAAGATAGAAGTCAAAATTACTCAACAAATAAATACA
Source organism: Giraffa tippelskirchi (assembly GCF_054371585.1). NCBI lineage: Eukaryota > Metazoa > Chordata > Mammalia > Artiodactyla > Giraffidae > Giraffa > Giraffa tippelskirchi. The sequence continues at coordinate 126,432,835 of NC_137286.1, forward strand.
TAAGAAAACATGGCTGATTGTCTAGAAAATAAGGCAACCAACAAAGACTAACATGAAATAACCCAGTCTGGAAATTACAGCAGAGAAAAAACATTATAAGAAAAAATAAAGTTACAATTCTAGATTGGAAAAGTAGAATATCTAAAAAAAACAAAAAAAAAAACGGAAAACTTCACTGGATGGGCCTAGCAAACAAACAGAAATAACAAAATAGAGATCCAGTAAGCTAAGCATGCTGTCTCTGCTGCTGCTTAGTCACTCAGTTGTATCCAACTCTTTGCGACCCCATGGACTGTAGCCTGCCAACCTCCTCTGTCCATGGGGATTCTCCAGGCAAGAATAGTGGAGTGGGTTATACAATGCCCTCCTCCAGGGGATCTTTCCAACCCAGGGATAGAAGCCAAGTCTCCCACATTGCAGGTGGATTCTATCCATCTGAGCCACCAGGGAAGACCTAACGTAAGCATAGCACTCAATGGAGTACTATGACCAATGGAAATAATTCTTTCTGAAGAACAGAGGGGGAAAAAAAAATAGCATGAAAATCTAAAAGCTAAATAATGCCTTCTCAAGAAAACATGAGATCCTATGTTATAAACTGAATTGTGTTCCCCAAAATACGTCTGTTGAAGTCCTAACAAATAGGTCATTGGAAAGCAATTAGAAATGGATCCACTTTTATGTAATGATACTTTGATTTTCTAAAAGATGTCAAAGTCATCATTGGGGAAAGAAAAGTCTTCAGATCATCGGAGCTGGAATAACTGGAAATATTTTTTATAAAGAAAAATTCTTACTTTGATATTTTCTTCACATATTACAAACTTATAAAAATCAATATGAAATGGATGATATATATTATCACAAGTTTGAAAACTATAACTTTTCAGGAGAAAATACAAGAGAATATTTGCACAGTTTTGGAGAAGCAAAGTTTTATTTGATAGATCCAGAAACAATAGCCTTAAAAAATATATTGTAAGTCATAAAAATTCTGTTCATTAAAACAAAACATTAAGCAAATAAATTTTAAAAGAATTTTAAATTTAAATTTTAAAATTAAGTCCAAGAAAATATTTGCAAAACATAAATTTGAAAGAAGACTTGAACCCAGAATTACACATCAAATTTCTACAAGACAATAATAAAATGACAAGAAATTCAATAAAAATGAGCAAAGCATTTTTATTTTGATGTGTAAAATACATCATAAAAACATATTGTGCATAAAAAATAAGAAAAATAAAAATGAGCAAAATATTAGAACAGAAGCTTCACAAAGGAATGAATATCTAAGAATGGCAAAATGCATACTAGGAAACACAAAAATAATTTTTTAAAAAAGTACTCAAGACACACTATTCCTCAAGGAAATACAAACTTAAAATGAGATGTCCCGTATCTCTCACTAGATGGTTAAAGAGACTGATAAAACCAAATATTGCTGAAAATGTAGAGAATGAAATGCCTGTATATTATTATACATGGTATATTCACAATAGGGATAAAAGTATTACTCACTTTAGAAAAAAAAAAAAACTCAAATTTTCTTATGAAAATAAATACCTGTCTACTCTATCACATAGAAATTCCATTTGTGGCTATTGATATATTTTAAATAGAGACATTTGTCCATAAGAAGATTTTTTGAGAATTTCATAGTCATTTTATTAATAATAATCCAGTGCTGAAAGTAGCCCAAATATTCTTCACTAAGCAAGAAAGTGAATTTGTTCAGTCATGTCCGACTCTTTGTGACCCCAGGGACTGTAGCCCAACCAGGCTCCTCTGTCCATGGGGATTTTCCAAGCAAGAATAATGGAGTGGGTTGCAATTTCCTTCTCCAAGGGATCTTCCCGACCCAGGATTCAAACCCGGGTCTCCCACACTGCAGGCACATGCTTTACCGTTTGAGCAACCAGGGAATCCTCTACGTGTTATTAATGTTGCAAAATGGCTTTTCTCTTCTAAAAAAATGCAAAATTTAAAGCAATTATGAGTTCTAAATAGGAATTTTATGGATCAGGACAAGATGATTATTAATTCTGTTAAGAAATAATATAAAATACAGTTAGGAAAACTCAGAAGATGTTGAAAAATAGAGAATCGTGGCTTATCAGTTATTAAGGGATATAAACAACTATGAGTTTGATATTAGTGCAGGAATCATAGACAATTATAATAGAGTAAGGAAATGGAAGAGACATAAAATGAAAAGCAATTAGGTTTTTTGTAAGAGTATGTCAAATGAATGAGTTTATGTGGACAATTTAAGTAAATATTAATAGAGTAATTGTATATACATTTTCAAGGAAAATAAAATTTTATCTCCACGAGTTACTTGTGGTCCACATTCAGTTCTGGCACTAAAACAAAATACCATAGGCTGGGAAGCTTATAAACAACAGAGGTTTACTTCTCACAGTTCTGGAGGCTGAAAAGTTCAAGAACAAGGTGCCAGGCATATTCGGTATGTTGTGAGAGCCCCTTTCCTGGTTCTCAGCCACTTTTTGTTGTGTCCTCACTTGGCGAGAGGTCCTGGCAACCCACTCCAGTACTCTTGCCTGGAGAATCCCATGGACAGAGGAACCTGGAGGGCTACAGCCCATGGGGTTGCAGTCAGACACCACTGAGTGACTAACCACAGCACAGCACTTGGTGAGAAGAGCAAGCCAGATCTCTGAGGTCTCTTTTAAAAGGGCAATAATCGGGCAAGAAGAGAAGAGGACAAAAGAGGACGAGATGGTTGGGTGACGTCACTGACTCAATGGACATGAGTTCGAGCAAACTCCGGGAGATGGTGAAGGACAGGGAAGCCTGGCGTGCTGCAATTCATGGGGTTGCAAAGTGTCGGACAAGACTTAGTCACTGAACAGCAACAACAATTCCATTTATGAGAACTCTGTCTTCATGATCTAATCACCTCCCTAAGGCCCTGCCTCCTCATAACCTCATAACCAAAACCCATTTTTCTTTTAATAAGAGGAATTATGAATGTTTTAAAAGTGACCAATAAAAAAAATCAAGATTAATTCTTGTTACAGCAAAGGGTAAACGTCAGCACAAGAAGATATTACGCTTCCATAAATGCCATAATATTAAATTGGCAGAGTACAATGAAATAATTATATTAATGATAATGAATAATAAACTTTGAAGGCCAGATAGGCTGACATCAACCTTAAAATCTGTACTACTACTTTCTTGACGATTGGAATCTAAATTGTTAAGACTTTTTTTTGTGGAATGAATTTCATGTCATTATAAAAATAAGATAAATTTTCCTTAGCAAGTACTCAGAAAGGTAGACTTCATTATAAATCTTTGTACTTGCCATCAAAAATTACTTCATGAGTGAATTTTCTTCAGTATAAAATATTTTATGAATCCTTATTTTTATGCATCTGGAGAATATTTTCATAACTGTCAAATGCATCACTTATGTTCAAAGAATAGAAGACCCATTGGAAAAGTCTTAATACATTTCCTAAATCAGAGGGACCTAACTCTTTGTGCATCTGAATTTTGGTTGTTTTTCTCTGTAGGACAGATCCTAGTGTTTCTAGAACTGCCAGGGGTTATACAGCTTTTATAGCTTCTCCACATAACCTGGCTCTTAGTTGCAGCTTTTACAAACCAGAAGAAACAAAATTTACTGTTTTTACTAAGTATATAACACATGAAACATTTAAGGCTTTTAATAATTTTGTCAAATCCCACAAGGTGTTCTATGACTTGCAGACATATTCTAAATGATCAATGATAATAATAACCTGTGTCTTTTGTATAATCTCTTCTGCTTCAAACAAGCTATTCACTTTCTCAGGCTTTCACACTTTGTTCATTTCTCCAAAACTTTTTTTTAAATTATATTTGAAATTACAGTGAAATTTCTGAGCAGTAAATCTGGAAAGCAAGGCACATTTTATGCATCTACAGATATGCATTCAATTTCACTTGGCTATTTTCGATAGTATTATTTATATATTAAGTAGTATATTTTTTAACACATGCTTCTGTCTACACACATTACTGAGAAGTATTCTTTCCATGGGTCTTTCCAAGCCATACTACATTTCTGTAGGTATCAATGCTTTGATAAAAGTGGCAGTATATTTTAATGTATTAAACTCAACTACCAGAAGACTTAACACTAACTCTCAAATATCTACTTGAACTAAGATATTGAGCATAATGTTCCAGATCTCAATTGCTTCATATATATATAAATATATTTTATATATTAAATATATATAATATATATCATGTGTAAGTTATATATCATATATAAAATTATATTAATTTCATATATATTAAATAATATGTAATTATTATTTATATTAAATTATATATAAATTAATGATATATTAATATACAATATATCAATTGTATAATGCATTATATATAATATAATATATATTACATAATATATTATATAAATTCAGTTCAGTTTAGTCGCTCAGTCATGACCAACTCTTTGCAACCTCATAAACTGCAGCACGCCAGGCGTTCCTGTCCATCACCAACTCCCGGAGCCTACTCAAACTCATCTCCATTGAGTTGCTGATGCCATCCAACCATCTCATCCTCTGTCATCCCCTTCTCCTGCCCTCAGTCTTTCCCAGCATCAGGGTCTTTTCAAATGAGTCAGCTCTTCGCATCAGGTGGCCAAAGTATTGGAGTTTCAGCTTCAACATCAGTCCTTCCAGTGAACACCCAGGACTGATCTCCTTTAGGATGGACTGGTTGGATCTCCTTACAGTCCAAGGGACTCTCAAGAGTCTTCTCACCACAGTTCAAAAGCATCAATTCTTCAAAGCTCAGCTTTCTTTATAGTCCAACTCTCACATCCATATATGACTACTGGAAAAACCATAGCCTTGACTAGACAGACCTTGTTGGCAAAGTAATGTCTCTACTTTTTAATATGCTATCTACGTTGGTCATAGCTTTCCTTCCAAGGAGTAAGCATCTTTTAATTTCATGGCTGCAATCACCATCAGCAGTGATTTTGCAGCCCAGAAAAATAAAGTCCGACACTGTTTCCACTGTTTCCTCTGTTTCCCCATCTATTTGCCATGAAGTGATGGGACCGGATGCCATGATCTTAGTTTTCTGAATGTTGAGCTTTAAGTCAACTTTTTTCACTCTCCTCTTTCACTTTCATCAAGAGGCTCTTGAGTTCTTCTTCGCTTTCTGCCATAAGGGTGTTGTCATCTGCATATCTGAGGTTATTGATATTTCTCCCAGCAGTCTTGATTCCAGCTTATGCTTCCTCCAGCCCAGCGTTTCTCATGATGTACTCTGCATATAAGTTAAATAAGCAGGTTGACAATATACAGCCTTGACATACTTCTTTTCCTATTTGGAAAAGTCTGTTGTTCCATGTCCAGTTCCAACTGTTGCTTCCTGAACTGGATGTCATAATCTTAGTTTTTTTAATGTTGATTTTCAAGCCAGATTTTTACTTTCTTCTTTCACCATCATCAAGAGGCTCTTTAGTTATTCTTTACGTTCTGCCATTACAGTGGAATTATTTGCATATCTGAGGTTGTTGATATTTCTCCCTGCAATCTTGATTCTAATTTGTGATTCATCCAGCCAAATATTTCACATGACATACTCTGTATAGGAGTTAAATAAGCAGGGTGACATTATACAGACTTTTTGTACACCTTTCCCAATTTGGAATCAATCAATTGTTCCATATTCAGTTCTAACTGTTGTTGTTTGACCCACATACAGGTTTGTCAGGAGGCAGGTCAAGTGGTCTGGTATTCCTATCATTTTAAGAATTTTCCTCAGTTCATTGTGATCTACATAGTCAAAGGTTTTCTCATAGTCAAAGATAAAGAAGTAGAGTTTTTCTAGAATTCCCTCGCTTTCTTTATGATCCAGTGAGTGTTGTCAATATGATTTCTGGTTCCTCTGCCTTTGTAAACCCAGGTTTTACATCTGGAAGTTCTCGATTCAAGTACTGCTGAAGCCTAGCTTGTAGGATTTTGAGCATAACCTTAATAGAATTGGAAGTAAGTGCAGTTGTCCAGTAGCTTGAACATCCTTTAGCACTGCCCTTCTTTGGAATTGGGGTGAAAACTGACCATTTCCAGTCTTGCGTCCACTGCTGTGTTTCCAAATTTGCTGAACTATCGAGTACACCACTTTAACAGCATCATCTTTTAGGGTTTTAAATAGTGTAGGTGGAATTTCATCATCTCTACTAGCTTTGTTTCTAGGTTTCTAGTAATGCTTCCTAAGGTCCACTTGACTTCACACTCCAGGATATCTGGCTCTAAGTGAGTGACCACACCACTGTGGTTATCTGGATCATTAAGTTTTTGTGTTTTTTTTTTTTTGATACTGTTCTTCTGTATATTCTTGCCACCTCTGCTTTATCTCTTCTGCTTCTGTTAAGTCTTTACCTTTTCTATCCTTATTGTGCCCATCCTTGCATGAAATGTTCCCTTGATATCTCCAATTTTCTTAAAGAGATCTCTAGTCTTTCCTATTCTTTTGTTTTCTTCTGTTTCTTTGCATTGTTCATTGAAGAAGGCCTTCTCTCTTCTTGCTATTCTCTGGAACTCTGTATTTAGTTGGGTATATCTTTTCCTTTTCCCTTGCCTTTTGCATCTGTTCTTTCCTCAGCTATTTGTAAAGCCTCCTCAGACAATGACCTTGCCTTCTTTCATTTCTTTGTCTTTGGCATGGTTCTGGTTACTGTTTCAAGTGCAATGTTATGAACCTCTGTTCATATTACTTTAGACACTCTGTCTATCAGATATAATCCCTTGAATCTATTTTCACCTCCAATGTATAATCATAAGAAATTTGATTTAGGTCATACCTGGATGGTCTAGTGGTTTTCCCTACTTTTCTTTAATTTAAGCCTGAATTTTGCAATAAGGAGCTCAGGATCTGAGCCATAATCACCCCCCAGGTCTTGTTTTCACTAACTGTATCAAGCTTTTCCATCTTTGGCTGCATAGAATATAATCAACCCGATTGTGGTACTGACAATTTGGTGATGTCCCTGTGTAGAATTGTCTCTTGGGTTGCTGGAAAAAGGTGTTTGCTCTGATCAATGAGGTCTCTTGACAAAACATTGTTAGCTTTTGCCCTGCTTCATTTTTCACTCCAAGGCCAAACTTGCCTATTATTTTGGGGATTTCTTGACTTCTACTCTTGCCTTTCAATCCCCTATGGTGTACAGACATCTTTTTTGGTGTTAGTATTGTAATGTATCGTAGGTCTTCAGAGAACTGGTCAACTTCAGCTTCTTCATAATCAATGACTGGGGCTTAGACTTGTATTACTGTGATGATGTTGAATGTTTTGCCTTGAAAATGAATGGAGATCATTCTGTCATTTTTCAAGGTTGCACTGCATTTTGGACTCTTGTTGACTATGAGGGCTACTCCATTTCTTCTAAGGGATTCTTGCTGACAGTAGTACATATAATGTTCATCTGAATTAAATTTGCACTTTCTTGTCCATTTTAGTTCACTGATTCCTAGGATATCATTGTTCCTTCCTGCTCTCTCCTGCTACAGCACATCCTATTTACTTTGATTCATGGACCTTACATTCCAGGTTCCTATAAAATATTGTTCTTTGTAGCATCAGACTTTATTTTTACCAAAAGTGAAAAAAGTGAGTCTTAGTCACTCAGTTGTGTCTGACTCTTTGCAACCCGGTGGACTGCAGCCCACCAGGCTCCTCTGTGCATGGAATTCTTGAGGCAAGAATACTGGAATGGTTTGCATTCCCTTCTTCAGGGATTCTTCCAGATCCAGGGATCGAACCCAGGTTTCCCACATTGCAGGCAGATTCTTTACTATCTGAGCCACCAGGACACATTCATTTCTGAGTGTCACTTCTCCTTTGGCCCAGTTGCTTCATTCTTTCTAGAGCTATGAGCAATTGTTCTCTGCTCTTCCCTGGTAGCATATTGGACACCTTCCAACCTTGGGGGTGGGGGGGGTCATCTTCTAGTGTCATATCTTTTTGCCTTTTCATACTGTTCCTGGGGTTCTCTCGGCAAGAATATTGGAGTGGGTTGTCATTCCCTTCTCCAGTGAACCACATTTTGCCAGAACTCTCTACTATGACCAATCCATTTTGCATGGCCCTGCATGGCATGGCTCATAACTTCATTGGGTAATGCAGCCCCATCACCATGACAAGGCTGTGCTCTATGAAGGGGATATTGTGAAACGGGTAGTACTATAATGACTTTTGCTTCACTTTTTCTGTAGCTATTACTTTTGTCCTTAATTTATTTTCATCTTTACTGTGATGGCAGTAGTTTTATAGGTAGAGATAGATAAATTGCTAACAAAGAAGGAAACTGCTATCATCAGCAAGATTTAGTATATGTTGTAGGATGTTGTATATGTTCAGTTATTTATTGAATAAATATATATATAATATTGTAGATATATTTTGTACATGAAATAAAATATATAATTATATAAACATACATGTGCCTGACTGTAAGCATATATTTATGTGATGTGTATGTTTTATATAGAAACATATGTATACATATGCATTCATTCATACTTTGTTGTTCAGTCATGCTTGACTCTTTGTGACCCTTTGGACACTAGTCCCTCAGACTTCTCTGAAAAGGGAATTTCCTAGGCAAGAATAATGAAAGGGGTTGCCATTTCCTTCTCCAGGGGATCTTCCCGACCCAGGGATTGAACCCACACCTACTGTGTCTCTTGCATTGCAGGCAGGTTCTTACCCACTGAGCCATTGAAGAAGCCCTTACATATACGTATATATATATACATAGAAAGCACAAGAAAAAAGGAAAGAGAGAAAGACAGACATAGAGAAATGTATTGACCATCTCCTACTTGCCAGGATCTATGTTAAGGCTTATAAAAGAATATATATATTGCCTACTATATACATATATATAAAATATATGTATATATATGTGTATATATATATATATATATAGAGAGAGAGAGAGAGTATGTGTGTATAACTGAATCACCTTGTTGTGCACTTGAAACTAACAAAACATTGTAAATTAACTATACTTCAAATTAAAAAAAAATGAAAATAAAAAAATGTGAATGTGTATACGTTAAAATAGTTTTTCAGTTAAAAGAAAAAAGCTGAAAAGCAACCTACTTAGATTCAGTAGAGATGTCATACTCTGAACACTACTCTATAGTGTTTGAATGTTGATATATTTTGTTTTAATGCTTAATATTTACTTGTATATTTATCTCTAATAATTAATGATATTCATATAATATCATGTATATTATAATGTTTGTATCTTATGGTGCCTCAATTAATTCCAGGGATCACTTTAAAATTACATACTAAATTACTTCCCTATCCAATATATTTGATTTTTTATTTGATAAAAAAGGGACAAGTTGAGGAATACTATACAATAGAGGAATACTATTACTGTCCATTGTTGAGACAGAGTAAAATAATAATGACAATAGTAATGATGAAGATAATGATAAAAACTTTAAACAGATTCTCTTTGAAGAAATTAATTGAATCGACTCTGGTTATCTTGAGAAGAGATCTACTGAGCACCTTTGTGCAGGAGCACATAAGAATAGCTTATTGTCTTCCTGATCATTTCCTCTTCAAATAGGGTAGAAATTGTTATCAATCTAGAACTCAGTCTTTGAAGATAATTTTAATCACCAATCACACATATAGTTTGTAAATTACCCTGAAGTACAATTCCACAGTATATAAGAATTTAATAGAACTCACAAAGGCAGGTCCTTAGTGTCAGCTAAAATACAATACTTTTAGATGAAATTACTTTCTAAGCCATAGCTGAGGAAAGGGTAAGTAATTTCCTACAATTATTATTGACTACTCCGATGGTAGCATGATGTTAAAAATAAATTTATTACTCTATTTTAGGTTTCTGAATTTTCAGTTTATAGGCTAACACCATGACTATATCTATTTTCTATTACCCTGGGAGATGAAATAAAGAGTCATTAAATAGTAGTTTAGATTTGTTGTTAATTCAGGCTTGATATCTTATAATACTATACTAAGAAAGACTATTTATTTACAATGTTTATTGCATTTTTCTGTCTTGTTTTTAATTTTGGGGGGGCTATGTTTTTTTTCTATTATTCATCTGATGTGATTATGTAGTTCCATGTTAATTAAATGATTATTATAATGCCACAAATAACTAGATATTCTAGTCTATTATACAGAATTGTGAAATTTTCAGTTCGAGGATTGAACAGTTCAGTTCAGTCGCTCAGTCGTGTCCGACTCTCTGCGACCCCATGAATTGCAGCATGCCAGGCCTCTCTGTCCATCACCAACTCCCGGAGTCTACCCAAACCCATGTTCATCGAGTCGGTGATGCCATCCAACCATCTCATCCTCTGTCGTCCCCTTCTCCTCCCGCCCCCAATCCTACCCAGCATTAGGGTCTTTTCCAATGAGTCAACCCTTCACATGAGGTGGTCAAAGTATTGGAGCTTCAGCTTCAACATCAGACCTTCCAATGAACACCCAGGATTGATCTCTTTTAGGATGGATTGATTGGATCTCCTTGCAGTCCAAGGGACTCTCAAGAGTCTTCTCCAACACCACAGTTCAAAAGCATCAATTCTGTGGCGCTCAGCTTTCTTCACCGTCCAACTCTCACATCCATACACGACCACTGGAAAAACCATAGTCTTGACTAGATGGACTTTTGTTGGCAAAGTAATGTCTCTGCTTTTAAACATGCTATCTAGGTTGGCCATAACATTCCTTCCAAGGAGTAAGCGTCTTTTAATTTCATGGCTGCAGTCACCATCTGCAGTGATTCTGGAGCCCAAAAAAGTAAAGTCTGACACTGTTTCCACTGTTTCCCCATCTATTTCCCATGGAGTGATGGGACCAGATGCCATGATCTTAGTTTTCTGAACGTTGAGCTTTAAGCCAACTTTTTCACTCTCCTCCTTCACCTTCATCAAGAGGCTCTTTAGTTCTTCTTCACTTTCTGCCATAAGGGTGGTGTCATCCGCATATCTGAGGTTATTGATATTTCTCCCGGCAATCTTGATTCCAGCTTGTGTTGCTTCCAGCCCAGCGTTTCTCATGATGTACTCTGCATATAAGTTAAATAAGCAGGGTGACAATATACAGCCTTGACGTACTCCTTTTCCTATTTGGAACCAGTCTGTTGTTCCATGTCCAGTTCTAACTGTTGCTTCCTGACCTGCATACAGGTTTCTCAAGAGACAGGTCAGATGGTCTGGTATGCCCATCTCTTTCAGAATTTTCCACAGTTTATTGTGATCCACACAGTCAAAGGCTTTGGCATAGTCAATAAAGCAGAAATAGATGTTTTTCTGGAACTCTCTTGCTTTTTCGATGATACAGCAGATATTGGCAATTTGATCTCTGGTTCCTCTGCCTTTTCTAAAACCAGCTTGAACATCTGGAAGTTCACGGTTCACGTATTGCTGAAGCCTGGCTTGGAGAATTTTGAGCATTACTTTACTAGCAGGTGAGATGAGTGCAATTGTGCGGTAGTTTGAGCATTCTTTGGCATTGCCTTTCTTTGGGATTGGAATGAAGACTGACCTCTTCCAGTCCTGTGGCCACTGCTGAGTTTTCCAAATTTGCTGGCATATCGAGTGCAGCACTTTCACCACATCACCTTTGAGGATTTGAAATAGCTCAACTGGAATTCCATCACCTCCACTAGCTTTGTTCGTAGTGATGCTTTCTAAGGCCCACTTGACTTCACATTCCAAGATGTCTGGCTCTAGGTGAGTGATCACACCATCGTGATTATCTGTGTCGTGAAGATCTTTTTTGTACAGTTCTTCTGTGTATTCTTGCCACCTCTTCTTAATATCTTCTGCTTCTGTTAGGTCCATACCATTTCTGTCCTTTATCGAGCCTATCTTTGCATGAAATGTTCCCTTGGTATCTCTAATTTTCTTGAAGAGGTCTCTAGTCTTTCCCAATCTGTTGTTTTCCTCTATTTCTTTGCACTGATCGCTGAGGAAGGCTTTCTTATCTCTCCTTGCTATTCTTTGGAACTCTGTATTCAGATGAGAATATCTTTCCTTTTCTCCTTTGTTTTTCGCTTCTCTTCTCTTCCCAGCTATCTGTAAGGCCTCCTCAGACAGCCATTTTGCTTTTTTGCATTTCTTTTCCATGGGGATTTTCTTGATCCCTGTCTCCTGTACAATGTCACGAACCTCTGTCCATAGTTCATCAGGCATTCTGTCTATCAGGTCTAGTTCCTTAAATATATTTGTCACTTCCACTGTATACTCATAAGGGATTTGATCTAGGTCATACCTGAATGGTCTAGTGGTTTTCCCTACTTTCTTCAATTTAAGTCTGAATTTGGCAATAAGCAGTTCATGATCTGAGCCACAGTCTGCTCCCGGTCTTGTTTTTGCTGACTGTATAGAGCTTCTCCATCTTTGGCTGCAAAGAATATAATCAATCTGATTTCGGTGTTGACCATCTGGTGATGTCCATGTGTAGAGTCTTCTCTTGCGTTGTTGGAATAGGGTGTTTGCTATTACCAGTGCGTTCTCTTGGCAAAACTCTATTAGCCTTTGCCCTGCTTCATTCTGTACTCCAAGGCCAAACCTGCCTGTTACGCCAGGTGTTTCTTGACTTCCTACTTTTGCTTTCCAGTCCCCTATAATGAAAAGGACATCTTTTTTGGGTGTTAGTTCTAGAAGGTCTTGTAGGTCTTCATAGAATCGTTCAACTTCAGCTTCTTCGGCGTTACTGGTCAGGGCATAGACTTGGATTACCGTGATATTGAATGGTTTGCCTTGGAAGCGAACAGAGATCATTCTGTCGTTTTTGAGATTGCATCCAAGTACTGCATTTCGGACTCTTTTGTCCGAAGATTGAACAGTGATCTACAAATGTGTTACAGTTTATTATGAGCTATCTTTTACAAATATAGCTTTTATTTGCAAGGTATGTGATAAAATGTAATAATGACCAGCAATAATAATGACCAGCAATAATACTAAGAAACAAATAGATGAATAGCTTTTGTTTATTATTTATAATGTGTGAGGCACTGCTATACTCTTTTCATAAGCATTTTACTCATTTTGTAGAAAAGTAATCTCAGGCTTGTCTGAGGTCACATAACTAGATATAGTGAGGCTGAGATTCAAAAATGATCTGTCAACATGATAAATATTACTCAATACATAGTTGTTTAGCATTGAATAAGTACAGGAATAGTTTTATATGATATAGCTATTGCTCAGAATAGTGCTTTTAATTTATGTTTCATTTAAGTTTTCCTAGGTAGATATTGGGTTTCTAAATTTCTTTATTTCACTCACAAAAACTTATTTTGGTTAACTATATAGATTGGTTATCTGTAGCTGTTATGAAATACTATCATAAACTTAGTGGCTTAAAATAATGCAAATGTACTAACATTTTCTTTCATCTTTATCTTATAGTTCTATAGGACAAAAGTCTTAAATGGTCTTCACTGGGCTAAAATCTAAGGCTTCCTTTGAAAGGCCTTGGGAGAGAGTCTATTCCCCTGATTTTTACAGCTTTTAGAGGCTCGCTGTAATCCTTAACTTGTGGTCACTTCTTCTGTCTACAAGTCAGCAATTATGACAGTTAGATCTCTGCTTCCTGTGCTTCCATTGCCCCATCTTCTCTGACTTTGACTTTCCTGCTTCCACTTTCTTAAGATCATATAATTACACTGAACTCATCTGAATTATTCAGTACAATCTCCCTGTTTCAAAATTCTTAATTTATCCGCAAAGTCCTTCACTTGTTAGAGTTAGAGGGCAACAAGTGATAGTATTGCAATGTGTCAACTAAAAGTTCATGACACAAATGCATACAGTGGAGTTGATATACTTTCTAAATGTTCAAAGATCACATTTAAAAATGTGAGTCATGCAAATAAATCATAGTAAATATATTCTTTTCAAAAAATAATGGAAAAATAACTTTATTCTGTTGAATTTAAGTTTGTCCTTTTAGAACTTAGTAATAAAATTCTCTTCTGCTGAAAAAATGAAGGTTTTGAGAATTACCACAGCAGGTGTCAAATTCCCCAAAGAACACAGAACCAATGATTCAAGGAAGAATGTGAGGAGAGGTAATTGAAGGATTACTTAGTGTGAAAAACACAAAAGAAGCCCTTCATTTTATGTTCTGTATCCATCTTTATTCAGAGAAATCAGATGACTGAAGATTTTTACAGTTTTTGGTAATAAGTATGTATCTATTGAGGAGAAGGGTGCATATAGCTAAACTGCACATATAGAGAGTGAAAAGTGAAAGTGAAGTCGCTCAGTCGTGTCCGACTGTTTGCGACCCCATGGACTGTAGACTACAAGGTTTCTCCGTCCATGGGATTTTCCAGGCAGGAGTACTGGAGTGGGTTGCCATTTCCTTCTCCAGGGGATCTTCCCGACCCAGGGATCGAACATCAGGTCTCTCGCATTGCAGGCAGACGCTTTACCCTCTGAGCCACCAGGAAGCACCCATAGAGACCTATAATAAAGTCTGATAGATAAGGGTATCATATAATCATAGTTATTACATTTCTCATTGTGAATGGTTAAACTGTAATTCTGGTTTATAGATAAATTACTTCTGAGGCTTTTGTATGAAGTTATGCATAGGGATTATAGTCATCCTCAGTATATTTTGAAATTAACTTTTTTTAAGCCTACAACCTTTAAAGCTAGACTTTACGAATTTGTAAGTTCATGATGTTAACACTTGGAATGTTAGCTAGGAGATGACTTCTCCTAACATCATACTTATTTTACCAGATACATTTTCTTAAAAAAAATATATACCCTTTACTTTAACAATCATAACAAATAATAAATTTCTGTTCATATTTATTCTAGATAATCTCTCTGATTTTCTTTTTGTTATTGTAGTTCAAAAGTCCATGCTGTCAAGAGTTGATGTTCAGAGTTGAGGAAGGAGAATGAAGGAAATAGAAGTATTTCAACTTTATATTTTCTGTTTCAATTCTTTGGGCTTTTTAGACCCAGTTCTTCCTATAAATAATATAAGTGTTTTTATAATCTCTCCATATTACAACTGGCTTTACAATTAGTATCATTCTAGACTATAAATTCCATGGTATAGGTAATATGTCTGTATTTTGTGCACCATTGTTTGTTTACAAATGAATAGTAACTGTTCAATTAGTAAGTACTGAATAATTTTATATATATATTATTCAGATATAGACAATACACTATATATATAATTAGATGTCTATTTTATTTTATACTTTATTTGATATATATTAGATAATATATATAGGCTTACCTGGTGGCTCAGTGGTAAAGAATCTGCCTGCAATTCAGGAGGCCTAGGTTCAATCTAGGCAAAGATCCCCTGAAGGAAGACTTGGCAACCCACTCCAATACTCTTGCCTGGAGAATTCCATTGACAGAGGAGCCTGGTGGGCTATCATCCATAGTGTTGGACAGAGTGAGACACGACTGAAGTGACTGAAGTCACTGAAGTGACTAAGCAGCAGCAGCAGCAGCAGCAGCAGATAATATCTATATCTATATCTATATACACAAAACATTAATATTCAATGTCAATTTATTATTTACTAATTCATATATCAATAATTCATTATCCATTCATTTATATATATATATATATACATATGTATATATACATATAATACATATGGATAAAAATGATTAAAAGAGAGTTTTCAATTGCAATTGAAATTTTCAATTTCTCAGGGAAAGTTATCCTTTAGAACAGAAAGGACTTGCCGTGAATTCATTCGCAAATTCAGATCAATCTCTTATTCTCTGCATCTGTTCAAAAATCCACCTAAATCTTCAATTTTATATTCCGTATTAATTTAAGGAATTTATCTTGATTTTAGAGGCTTTAGGGTTACATGTAAATGTAAGGTATGTATATTGATTTGAGGGTCCTCAGTTCACTGACAGCAACATTTGTTTCAAATGCTGATAGCAATTTTGCCTTGCACTTATCAAAATAAGAAACGGATTTCTTTTTAAGTTTCTACCGTGTCCTTGAAATAAAAGACTTCAAAATGTTTGGCCATCCACATTACTGATCAGTTCCACTTCTTTTATTAGGATAATTTTATGAAGTGCATTTTGTAGCTTATTCTTAAGAATGCTGGCATTTTTGTGCAATTTATTTGACAACAAAAATTTCAACTTTATGATCACTTGTATACTGATCCTTTAGGGTGTATCTCAAGTGGAAGTCAGAACACACAGCAGTAATAAAACAAAATAGACACATTAAATTGTTTATACTTTAGCTGCATTTATCCAAAAAAAGCCTTAGTGGTGAAAAGATGCTCACATGGTGTAAGGGGTACTTGCATGTACCTGATTCCCATTCCCATTTTATATACTGAAGTCTAGAGTAGATCTGCTTGTATCTTTGCTTCTTGGATATATTCTTCATATTTCAAGTAAAGATTTTCCTGAAGTTTAGATGTTTTAATATCTTATAACTAAGCTTGATGCCTTGCCAGAATACTGCCTACAAGTTGTCAATAACGCTGGACATTGATAGTATTCAGATATCACAGGTACTAGAAAACAACTGAACTCCATTTATTATGTTATCCTCAGGGATAGTGTTATTGCAAAGTGATGTAATCTAATGTTCTCTTTAAAAAGTGTGTGTTTCGTATGTTTATTTTTTAAATGCAATTATCAGCTTAATATGAAATTTATTCAGTGCA
Organism: Giraffa tippelskirchi; assembly: GCF_054371585.1. Classification (NCBI taxonomy): domain Eukaryota; kingdom Metazoa; phylum Chordata; class Mammalia; order Artiodactyla; family Giraffidae; genus Giraffa; species Giraffa tippelskirchi. Next base: position 126,449,585 of record NC_137286.1, read on the forward strand.
AGTAACATTAATAACATAATAATCTTAATATTTTCACAAGTAAACTAAAAATATTTTAAAGCAATGGTTAATATATGCTTATAAAGAATTATAAATTAATATTAATTTTAAAGTAAATGCCTTTAAGCATTTCTGTAATTTGATGTTTGATATAAAAATACTTGTCCTAAACTTCCAGAGCAAGCTTGACATTCAAGTATTTTATTATTTGCCTAACAAATAGAAACTATTAAGGTACACATTTATTTGTTAAATTATGTTTAATGAACAAATTTTATGGAAACTAAATATGCTAGGAAAATCAGTTATGTTGATAGCATGTAGTAATATATTGCATCCCAGATATGCTCATCAAACTATAATTCTCAAAAGTAATGCAAAACACAACTGACAAAACATGCTATAATGGCACACTTTCAGTTACTACTTAAGAAAAATCATAATGTTTCACTTACATTAGAATATAATCACAAAGTTTAGAAACATTGATGTATTGATGTTAAAGGGCAACTCTCCACATTTAGAGAAATAAATAATTTTTATAGTAGTTCTAAAATTCCTACAAACATAGGCAATCTGAAAATAGAATAGTAAAGCATTTTAAGGAAACAATAATGCCAAAGAATTACAAGGGTCTTAAAAAAAAAAAAACACCTAAGGTACTTACTCATGCCATTATTTTGAAAACATTTAGAATACTTGAGTCATTGAAAAAAGACAAAAATTTTTCAACATCTACTTGATCATGAATCAATAAAGCATCAGGAAATCTAGCTTTATTGTATGCTGCTTTCACTAACAAAAGCAATTTGTAGGCTGTGAATGAGTTGTGGTGCACTGGCTGCCTAAACATATTGCAGAGGCAATAATCCGAAGTTCACTTTTGAAGATGTCAGTGTTTTTTTCTGAAGTTAAATGCAATGAAGCCTATTACATTTGTGTCTTATTAACAGCTTCAAATAGAGCTACAAAGCACTTTGTTCTCACTTTAAGGGAAGCCCTAGAGACATTCTTTTGCTGTGAAAGGATTTGACTTTGCCACATTGTTTGATAAATGTCCATGTCCTGCAATGAATGAAACAAGGGGAATTTTGGCATGTGTTTAAAGGAAAGAAAACATTTGTACAGTGTATTTTTTCCCTAATTGGACAGCAAGAAATGGCTCAAAATATAAATGTTATGGGTCTATTTGCCCCTGAGAGTTTTGGGATTTAGAATGGACAATTGGGATTAAAGACTAAAACTCTGTAAATCAAATGCAATTTTTAAAATAATGAATTTGCTTCACATTTGGTAAACAGAATTTAAAATATGAAATGGTCTATATAACTGATAATTATTTATAATACAATGTAGAGACAATAATATCTTTACAATTGTGCCATTTTAAAATAATATTATATTGAATATTTTTTGAATCAGCAATGAAAGCATTCATTCCATTGCCCAGAAAACAAGATACCTCATTGCAAGGAATGACTTTGATTTCTAAGAAAACTAATAAAACAAAGTTTAGAAAACAAAAATAACCCAACTCATCAGTTTTTTTAGGCTTTATGAGATTTCAGTAAAGTGCTAAAAGCATCAGAGTAAATTCCAGTCTACAGGAGCACATTAATGTATTTAAGAAATTGGTGAAATTTTAGATCAGAATCATCTGGCAAAAATTTCAAACTCAGCAGCTTCTTGAACACAACCCAGAGCAAATTATTCACCTTTTGAGTCACAAAAATTCTTATGGGTTAAATAACTATATTCCTTGTATATTTTATATATATATACATATAATTACATATATATTTAATATAGTACATTATATATTTCATTTCAACCTGTATCTTCAGAGAAGTTATTCAAGCACATCATTCTCTCCTTCTATGCACTATAATCTATCTTCACTGATAATATTTCCAGGGTATTCCAAATTTGGGATCCATGTTTTAATAATTTTTATATTACTAATATTAGCAAATTGGACTCTAATAAGATAAAACCAGTCAATCCTAAAGGAAATCAGTCCTGAATATTCACTGAAAGGACTGATGCTGAAGCTGAAGCTCCAATACTTTAGCCATCTGATGCGAAAACTAACTCACTGGAAAAGACCCTTATGCTGGGAAAGATTGAAGGCAGGAAGAGAAGGAGATGACAGAGGATGAGGTGGTTGGATGGCATCACCGACTCGATGGACATGAGTTTGAGCAAGCTCCGAGAGTTGGTGATGGACAGGGAGGCCTGGTGTGCTGCAGTCCATGGGGTCGCAAAGAGTCAGACACAACTGAGCGACTGAACTGAACTGAATGGTAGCAAATATATTTTCATAATTATACATTGAATGAATAAATAAATAAATCCATTGAATGAATGACTAAAATTAAAATTTTATTGATCTTTAGGATACAATGTAAAATACCTTAGGAATAACTGATGTAGTAATTAGTACATCTACATTTGCTTCCATTAATCCTTCAAACAGCAATAATGACAAAAATCCAACTAGGATCTGGTGTCATAAAAAGTACTGTTTGTGTTGAACAAGTTTTTATTTCTGTAGATATTCAATAATACTAACTTAAAAAAGTACTAACTTCCATTCTGTGTTACTTCTATGTATCAAAAAATGCAAACCACTGACTTAGACAAGCCTTTTCATTTAGTAGCCGAAGCTACTTGGGTCCAGAGACTTAAAATCCCTTTCTTTTGCTCACACGGTTAATTAATGTCAGAGCCAGGAACTGGTCCAGTCTTCTAGAATCTAATCTGGTACATTATCTTTTAGAGTCCTCTACTTCCCTTCTTGGACCATTCTTCTGAGTGAGAGCAAATACAAAAATGAAGAATGAATGGGACTGGGTGAGTTGATTGTTTAGTGAATAACTCAGAAGTTCAAAGTTTTCAGAATACTCCTGAAAGTTAATTCCCTGAAAGTTAATGACATGATATTTTGTTGCCTTATAAATAATTGAAATACCAGCATACAATAGTCAAGAGCTTAGTCACAAAAGTATAATGCAGACATAGTTATAATAAGGGAACACAATTATTACTAAGAAGCCTTAGTGTGGTCAGTGTGTATTAAAAAGCAATACACAATAAAAGTGGTGATGCTGAGTTTTTATTTTTAAGCTTCTGAGTATTATTAAAGGGAGAATATATGATTTCAGATAGGGAAAGAGGAAGAAAATAAATATAACTTTGCAAGTAAGAGAGAATATTTCATTGATAAAATGGTAAAAACAACAAAACAAGAGATTTTGATAGAATTTGCATTATTTACTGCAAAAAAAGAAATCAAAATAAAAAGTTCTTGAGGTCTTCAACATGTTTACTATTCAAAGGGGAGAATACATACATGATAATTTTTAACATATTGTCAAATATTATTATATAGTAATGATCTAAGTGTTTTGTAAATTTTATATCTTTTAATTCTTGAAACAGCCCAATGAGGTAGCTGTTATTATTGGCCCCATTCTTTCTTGAGGAACCTGATGAAAATACTTTTAATAAATCGTCCACAGTATCATAGGTAATTGTCAACCTTGATAAGGTTCAAAGTGGTTATTCTGAGCTCAGATTGATACTCCCTGAACATTACACTCCACTGCCTCTGAACAACTATGCTATCTTCTGTCAAGAGATAATTATAGAATAATAGAAACTATAAGGTAAATCAAATAAAAATAAAATAGTAAAAGAACATAAGAAAGAATGTTATTTAAAACTGGGAATAGTGAAAGCTTAACTAAATTAGTGGCATTCAAAATTGGCTTGGGAGGTCCACAGGTAGAAAAGAGAGTGAAAAAAATTCTCCACGAACAAGCACACAAAAAAGTGATTATTCATCAACTGCCTCAGTCCACATTGTAGCCATAATATCTTGCAAGATTCTTTTCTAGACTTAATATTTGGATTTTTCATCTGCTAACTCTTCTTTTCTACACCCTCAAGGTTCAATATCACTAACTAATTATTCATTTATATACTCAGCCCAAATGTGGATAATTTATAGTATCTTCCAAGTACCTTTCCTAAGTGAATAGGAAACAGAAATCAAGATATAGTCCTTACCAATACAGAGTATGCAGTACTGTGTGGGATGCAGAAAAATAAAAAATTATCTGTAATTTACATGCTATTTAGGGCTTCCCTGGTAGTTCAGCTAGTAAAGAATCCACTTGCAATGCAGGAGACTCCAGTTCAATTCCTGGGTAGGGAAGATCCTCTGGAGAAGGGATAGGCTACCCACTCCAGTAATTCTTGTGCTTTCCTGGTGGCTCAGTTGGTAAAGAATCCTCCTGCAATGTGAGACACCTGGGCTCATCCCTGGGTTGGGAAGATCCCCTGGAGAAGGTAACAACTACCCATTCTAGTATTCAGGCCTGGAGAATTCCAAGGACTGTATAGTACATGAATTTGCAAAGGGTTGGACATGACTGAGCGATATGCAGGATACAGAGAAATAAAAATCTATACATTTACATGTTATTTGGTAGAAGTAAGCCTGAGAGTAAAAAAGAATCAAACCAAGTCTACTAAGGTTCAGGGAAATATTCCTATAGAAAGAGATGCTAAAAGTACTGAAACACAACTGTTGTGTTATGCTCATTTGAGCAGTTGTGTCCAGCTCTTTGCAGTCTCGTGGACTGTAGCCAGCCAGGCTCCTCTCTCCATAAGATTTTCCCAGCAAGAATAATGGAATAGGTTTCCATTTCCTACTGCAGGGGATCTTCCTGAACCAGGGATCAAAACCATGTCTCTTGTGTCTCCTGCATTGGCAGGTGGGTTATTTACCACTAGTGCCACTAACATGTATATTTTAGGAGTAAGAATTGGAGTAAAATGACATTCTAGGTTAATGAAAAAATATGAATTATGGAGGAGAGAAAGATTATACACCATTCTCTAAACCAAATGTTGCATCACTCAAAACTTCCCTGTTTGTGAGACAAAGATTTTACAACACATAAGGTCAAGTTGTACAACTGCTAGTTAGGTCTTTCACCTGCTAATTCTTATTATCTACAATCTCTGATAAGACTTGAGCTCTGTAAGAAACATCAACAAGTTCAGGAAAGACTGCCATACTTTATTTCAAAAATATTTAAAAACAGGAAAGGCTGTGCAAATGAAGTACTAAAAAGGAATTGTAACAAAATAAGGGATTGAAATGAATGGTAATAAATGTACATTGTACCATACACCTATCTAAACAAAGAGGGGCAAAATTCAAATTTATATGGTTGTATTTCAAGGAAAGAATAGCCCCTGGTAGACTATGTGGTTGGCATGATAGCCCATTGTAAACTTGTCACCCAGTTAAATTTTGAAATTTTCACATAGAATGTGGCTTAAAAATAAAAGCTCCAGTGTAAAGTAAAATAATACTGTGAAAAATACTTTGTCTTGATAATAAAATTTATTAAATTAATGTTAGAATACTAATATTAATATGTTTTATATTCTAATAATAGTTATAAAAGAGATGTGGAATAAAACTCTGTAATAAGCCAAATGAATATAAGAGCACTTTTCAGATATGCATAAAGATGCTAGTTTGCATTGACAAATTGGCTCTAAGAGTTTGATTGATTGACTGAGATTTCAACTTGTTTTTGTCTACATTCTGTGAAGCTGGGAGGTCAATACTTTCTTCCTATAGTATAGGAGAAAAGGATTCAAAGCCTTAAGGAGTTAGAAATTTTGTAATTATGTTTAACGTATGTTATGCCTATCCAGTCATTCTCTCTATTCTCTAATCAAAAGAGTGAGCCCTTCACCAAGGCATTGAGAACTACAATTTTGAGGAGATTTCCAACATACAAGGAATCTCTGTGGCATCTCTCCTCTGAAGGCTGGATATTGTGGAGGGATATGCTGTCCTTAAGATGGACTTCAGGATGGCAATAGTATCCAAGATAGCAGCTCAGGATGATGAGGTTGAGTGGCAACACTTAATACCAAAAAGCAATGTTGATATTATTTCCCTAATGAGTAGTTACAACAAATTGGAAAAGATATCTGACAGTGGGAGGTAAAATTGGATCTCTGAGGGGATTTAAAAGATTACTGTCAGTATAAAATACTTGAAAATTCTGGATTGGTGATTACTAACATTTTAAGTTTAGTTCAGTTGTTTGGCCTGTGTGGAAGCAGACGGATCTCAGAAAAAGACTGAATGTGAGTTATTGTTTAGATTTATTTTTGCTAGAGGAAATTATACAACTATTGATGAAGGAGATGCTTTATTATTTTTTCCAGCATAGAAGATCCACCAGAGGCAGACTGTTGTTGCCTGACAGGTACAACTGTATACCTTCCTAGTCTGTTTCAAGGATATACTAATTTTTCTTCTTTTGTCATATCTAGTCTTCTTTTGTCATAATCTTTTGTTAATGATAGCATTAACAAACCACAGAACAATTCACACTGCTCACCTATATTTATGAAACTTTGCTTATGAAATATAATGTTCAGAAAGTAGCAATGGCCATAAAATGTAAGTAAAAAGTAAGAAAAGTATGAACCAAAGGTTAGAGTTAAATCCCATAAAAATGAGGGTCTTGCCATCTCATTAAATGATATGAATATCCACTGAACTACAGCATGTAAGTATAACCTATCCAAAGGCACTTTGTATTATCTACTTCAAAAACAATATGTTATACATACTTTGTGTAACAAATAAGACTGGCAAGGTTTAGTGAGTGAGGCCGAAGGCAAGAGAAAATCTTTAGGAAGTGCCACTGTAATAACAGCTATGATGTCATATGAACTTTTTGCACAGCAGTTCCATTGATTAATATATAAATGTCTGTGGAAAAATAAAGGGCTGTTCTGTGAAATACTAGCCAAAGCCCAACAGGGCACTGAGAACTCCTAGGAATGTTATGAAGCAACATATTTCCCTCTTCTACATATAACATTTTTAAATTTCGTTATGAGTAATACTTTCTGGCTTCTAACTGGGAATTTAAAAATGATCACAAGACATCAGAAGATCATGCAGCTTAACCTAACAATTTGGTTGTATATCTTCCGGCTACCAAATCATAAGCCATCAATCATCCTATGGAAATGATTCATTAGAGATCAGATTCAAGCAGGTAAATAATGTACAAAGAAGTTTAATGAGCAGGTGGCTGAGATTCCTTTAATATCTTCTCTTGAAACATTGCCACTCCTATTCTCAGGGCCTCTTACAAAGTTCTTTATGACAAATTGACTGAAAGGGAAGTATCATAAGCCTTTTTTGTGCATAATGTATCTAATCATCAAAGAGACTGCTGCAGGAACAGAACTTCAATCACAAGTGTGTCCTTGAGAAGACAATGATAAATGGAAATCATCTGAGTGGGCAGAGCATCAATCCACAATGATTTTGTAGATTCTTAATCTGGATCAATATATAAATAGATGTATAGATTTATATGCATTTATATGTGGGCAGTGGCTAATGGTTTGGCTGTATGATCAGAAATTTGGAAAATGAGTCAAAAGTAGAATTGGAAAGTTTGTGACAATGTCTTTAGAGGATTATATAAATACCCCTATTGGGCTGAGAAGAATATGAAGCAATTTGTCTACCACCGAATGCTTACCTGACAAAAGTTCACCTAATTCAGAGGAAGCTTTCAAAATCAGCTGGATAAATGACCCCTCTTTTGGATGTAAGTCTCTTTCTTTAACCAACTTAATACTTAATCTGTATTTATAAATTGGCTGTGGTAGAAAGGATAGCAGTTCTGCAAGGGCCAAACAATATGGAATTTCATCTATAAGACTTATTTCACTTATCTCCACAGCTAAATGTATAACTTGGCAACATCAGAGAAAAGATACTGAGGCTCTGATATAGCTTTTCTGCTAATGTTTTGGTAGCATCACCATCTATAGATTCATTGCTTTTGAACAAAGGAATTGTTTGAAGCAAATTAATGTGGAAAAGGGCATGTGCCATACAATTCACAGGTTTCTTAACACACTTAATCGTTCCAAGCAGGTGCTTTGATAGAAAAGAGAATGACCCAGTAAAGGTTCAGTTACACTGCTAGTTGACAAGTAATACCATGAAGCTTTACTATTCTATATTACAGGTATGTGATCTATGCTTTAAGATAGATATAAATTACGGGCAATAGTCTTCCATTGCTAGAAAGTATAGATCCAAGAATCAAGGAGTGAAATGAGAGAAGATTAAATTATTATAGTTTTAGCTTTCTATTGCTGCCATAACAAATTGTCACAAATTCAAACATTCACTTAAAATAGTACAAATTTATTATGTCAGAATTCTGTCAATCAGATGTCTGGTGGACCTGGCTACTTTCTTGGTTTAGCATCCAAGACTGAAATTTTGTGGCAGCAGATGCAATCTTTTCTAGATTGTTTGGAGACAAATCCACTTCAAAACTCATGCAGAAATTTTGGGTCAGAATCCAGTTCAATTTGGTTGTAGGACTAAGGCCCCCATTTCTTTTCTGGATGTCAGCCAGAGTTTCTTCTCATCTTCTCATCTCAATTTACACACATACTGTATCTCATTGTATTTGTTCTCTACCTCAAAAGCAACAATGAGTATTCTCTTTCATTGAATTTCAATCTCTTTGACCTCTGGAGCCTTATGCTTCATTTCTCTTCTGCACCTGTCTGAATGACCCTTCTGCCTTCACCTTCTGCTTTCTAAGATTCATATGAATACATTGAACCCACCTAGATAATCCACATTAATGTCATATTGAGGTCATCTGATTAGATATTACTGATGTGTCTTCACAGAATTACCAGATTAATGTTTGTTGAATAACTAGGAGATAAGTATCTTGGCGGGGGAAGACATTTTTATAATCCTATCTGTCATCCTGTTACACCTAACAATTCATTTAGAAAGCTTTCCCTGTACCAAAACATTAGTTTTGTTCTTTCTACCAGGGCACAGAAAAATGGTCCACTGAACTGGAGGTTGAAGTCATCACTTTGCCATTTTGAACCCCTTGTATCCACTGCATGAGCAAAGACTGGGATAGTTATGGGCTGATGTGATTGACTGTGATACCCATAAGGTAAATACGTTGCTGATACACATTGGAGATAAGGAAGAGTGTGCTAGATCCCACAGATTTATCTTAGTACCAAAAGTTAACTTAGTATAGGTTTAACTTAGACCCCACAGGTTTAACTTAGTACTTCCATGTTTAAAAGTAAACATTAATAAACTAATAATACATTAATAAACCACAGCAACCTATAAAAGCAGAAGATGAAAATTTTAGATCTTTCAGATATGAATTTTGTGATCATCCCATAAGCTAAACAACATCAACCTACTGAGAACATAAATCGGTAATAAAAAAAGGAATTAAAAATATTGGCTGTATCAACTATGGGTTTATGTTTAGAGAAAAAAAACATTGTAGCAGGTATGCATATACTCACTTTGCTTGTAACACACACACACACACATACTATCCAGTTTTTTAATTTCCACCTCTTATTTTTCTTTTATTATTGTGTAAAGGGAAAGTTGTCGGTTAGTAGTGAATTTTACATGTAGCCTTTATATTGCAATATATAAATATGAGAGAGGTGTTATAACACCAGTAGAGGACTAATTAAAATAAATCAGAGGTGGATAATATGATATTTTCTGAGTGGAATAAAATGAGTCTTAACATCTTGTGCTGTCTCTTTGAAAGCATCTTGTTGACTCTGCATGAAAAGCAATTGCATCATGTTAGGCAAAAGGATAAAGTTGTATTTGTTATTGGATGGAAGTTCATTCTAATGAATATGTGTGGATATAGTGTACAAAAAGGATGAGATATATTGGTTGCTAAACATTTATCTCTCTGATGCAGCATATCATTTACTACCTGGCTTCTTAACCACTAACCAGATAGTATCCCATGCTGAGCAGTCTAAGTCTCATTTCCACTGGGCCTATTTCTCCAAGTTCTTAAAGTACCACCAACAGTCAGTTTATTATCTTCCCAGAAGTTTGAGCCTGTCTTTGCAAGACCAATTCTGTGAGTTCTTAAATCTTGTACTCTTGGCCTCTTATTTTTTATGATGCCTATAGTGGTAGCAGGCTGATGCCTGAAGTTGCAAAGTCTGTGTTACCTGAGTGTTGTCTTTTATTTTTCCGGTGCTCCAATATTTGTGAAAATAATTCCGTATATTTAATTCTCTACTGAAATATCCAGCATGGTTTCTGTTTTCGTTTTTTTTTTTTTTTTAATTTTTTAAGTACTCCCTCAGAGAAAGGGAAAGAGTTAATAAACAAATAAAGCAATATAATAGCTAAAAATGAGGTTAGAGACAGTGGATCAGAGTGAGAAGAAGACAAAGAAAAGAAGGCAGGAAGAAAATCAGGAGGGAGGAGAGGAGGATGAGAAAGAAGAGAAGGGAAAGAAGGGAGGAATTTCATATAGTAGAATTATGAAGGGAATAAAGCAATAGGGTAGAAGTTGACTAAGGTGAGTAGTGAAACTTCATACAATATGATTGAGGAAGAGCTTCTCAGGTGGTGCTAGTGGTAAAGAACCTGCTTGCCAATGGAGGAGATGTAAGAGATGCAAGTTTGATTGCATTGGTTTGAGAAGATGCCCTGGAGGACAGCATGGCAATGCACTCCAGTATTCTTGCTGGAGAATCTCACCAACAAAGGAGCTTGGCGGGCTAAAGTCCATAGGGTCACAAAGAGTGGGACACGACTGAAACAACAGCACACACACAGCACATGATTGAGGAGACTTCACAAATGGGACATTTGAGTTAACACCTAACAAAAGTAATTCAGGAGTAGAGGTCAGGAGAAGAAACTCACAAAGAGGGAGCAATAAGTGTAAAGCAATATAGTGGAAGTGAGAAATATATTTAAGGGACTAGATCTGATAGGCAGAGTGCCTGATGAACTATGGATGAAGGTTCATAACATTGTACAGAGGAGAGGGATCTATACCATTCCCAAGAAAAAGAAATGCAAAAAAGCAAAACGGCTGTCTGAGGAGGCCTTACAAATAGCTGTGAAAAGAAGGGAAGTGAAAAGCAAAGGAGAAAAGGAAAGATATACCCATTTGAATACAGAGTTCCAAAGAATAGCAAGGAGAGATAAGAAAGCCTTCCTCAGCGATCAATGCAAAGAAATAGAGGAAAACAATAGAATGGGAAAGGCTAGAGGTCTCATCAAGAAAATTAGGGATACCGATACCAAGGGAACATTTCATGCAAAGATGGGCTAAATAAAGGCCAGAAATAATATGGACCTAATAGAAGCAGAAGATATTAAGAAGTGGTGGCAAGAATACACAGAAAAACTGTACAAAAAAGATCTTCATGACCCAGATAATCACGATGGTGTGATCACTCACCTAGAGCCAGACATCCTGGAATGTGAAGTCAAGTGGATCTTAGGAAGCATCACTACAAACAAAGCTAGTGGATTTGATGGAATTCCAGTTGAGCTATTTCAAATCCTCAAAGATGATGCTGTAAAAGTGCTGCACTCAATATGCCAGCAAATTTGGAAAACCCAGCAGTGGCCAGAGGACTGAAAAAGGTCAGTTTTCATTCCAATCCCAAAGAAAGGCAATGGCAAAGAATGCTCAAACTACCACACAATTACACTCATATCACACACTAGTAAAATAATGCTCAAAATTCTTCAAGCCACGCTTCAACAATATATGAACCGTGATTTTCCAGATGTTCAAGCTGGTTTTAGAAAAGGCAGAGGAACCAGAGATCAAATTGCCAACATCCATTGGATCACCAAAAAAGTAAGAGAGTTCCAGAAAAAAACATCTATTTCTGCTTAACTGACTATGCCAAAGCCTTTGACTGTGTGGATCAAAATAAACTGTGGAAAATTCTGAAAGAGATGGGAGTACCAGACCATCTGACCTGTCTCTTGAGAATCGGTATGCAGGTCAGGAAGCCACAGTTAGAACTGGACATGGAACAACAGACTGGTTCCAAATAGGAAAAGGAGTATATCAAGGCTGTATATTGTCACCCTGCCTATTAACTTACATGCAGAATACATCATGAGAAATGCTGGGATGGGTGAAGCACAAGCTGGAATCAAGATTTCTGTGAGAAATACAAATAACTTCAGATATGCAGATGACACCACCCTTATGGCAGAAAGTGAAGAAGAACTAAAGAGCCTCTTGATGAAAGTGAAATAGGAGAGTGAAAAATTTGGCTTAAAGCTCAACATTCAGAAAACTAAGATTATAGTATATGGTCCCATCACTTCATGGCAAATAGATGGGGAGACAGTGCAAACATTGGTAGATTTTATTTTTCTGGGCTCCAAAATCACTGTAGATGGTGACTGCTCCCATGAAATTTAAAGATGCTTATTCCTTGGAAGAAAAGTCATGACCAGCCAGATAGCATACTAAAAAGTAGAGGCATTACTTTGCCAACAAAGGTCCATCTAGTCAAGGCTATGGTTTTCCCAATAATCATGTATGGATGTGAGAGTTGGACTAAAAAGAAAGCTGAGTGCCGAAGAATTGATCCTTTGAACTGTGGTGTTCAAGACTCTTGAGAGTCTCTTGGACTGCAAGGAGATACAACCCATCCATCCTAAAGGAAATCAGTCTTGAATATTCATTGGAAGGACAGATGTTGAAGCTGAAACTCCAAGACTTTGGCCACCTGATGTAAAGAGCTGACTCATTTGAAAAGACTCTGATGCTGGGAAAGGTTGAAGGCAGGAGGAGAAGGGGATGACAGAGGATGAGATGTTGGATGTCATCACTGACTCAAAGGACATGAGTTTGAGTAAACTCCGGGAGTTGGTGATAGACAGAGAGGCCTGGCGTGCTGCAGTCCACAGGTTTCCAAACAGTCAGGCATGACTGAGCAACTGAAATGAACTGAACTGAATACAAGCAAGGACAGTGTTGGCATCAAAAAAGGCTGTGAAGCACTTCAATGGAGATCAATGAATAAAGTAAAGAATGTAGACGATGAATCTGAAATATGTAAGGGGAAGATCATCAGGTCAGTTCTCCAAAATATTTTTTAATCTAAGATAAATCTTGGGGAGCAGGTGAGTGTACACATAAACAAAATGACAGTTCTAAATTTATAAAAAAATAAATAAATAAAGATTAGCTATTTTGTCCTAATTTAATGAAAATATAGACAATGTATACTAAATGAATTTATGATTATTGGCTAATATGATATTCTATTTTCTGTATCTATCAATTGTTCAACTCAATATCACCTCGGTCCAAGAAATATAAAATATTTATTAAGGGAAGAGACCATTTCCTCTTACATATTTTTTTATAACCTATGTTGAGAAGCAAAATTGATGCTCAAAAATTTTATGTTGGGTTTAATTTCATTTTTTAAAGTTCAGGATTGAAATTCATATTTAGCATTTGTTAATGACTTTAATTCCAAACAGGAAAATACACATGATTACTATATATTCAATAAGGGCTCTGAATCACAGTAGTGGGAAATACTAGTATAACTCAAAACTCTTGTTTCCTGCTGGAGAGACCAGACCTCTGGCCAAAAATGAGTAGCAAGGAAATACAATCTGCTTGCTTATGACAGAAATGCTTGAACAAGTAATGTCTGTTCCAGCAGGGGACATAATAGCCTGGTGTGATACTGATAAATGTTACGGCGATTTTCCCATCAGCTTAGTAAAGACATATCATTTTCAGCATGGAGCACAACATAGTTTAATTCATACTGCAAAGCAGAATCAGTATGAGGATTTGAGCACTGAGAGAGCTGTTATAGAAATGCTTAATTCCCCATTCAAAATTTTGAGCCTAAATATTATTGAAATCCAGATGGCTGATTTAAAGCATACCACAAAGGATAATTGTTGAATGTCCCTAAAGTGTTGGGATGTAATTGAAGTATCAGTTGACTTTTCATTTGCAAGAAAAGCAGTTTTTCATGGTATCCTTTTTATATTTAGATAAAAAGGATTTCTTAGTGGGACCAGAAAGTTTAGTAGTGAAATAGAACTTTTGAATCAGTAGCAGTCAAGTTGAGAAGTAGTTTTCCAGATAAGACAAGAAGAACAAAACATGATAGGTAAGAGGATGAAGACCTCTAGCAAAATAAATCAGTTTCTTCTACTATAGAGGGAATTTGTTGAGTCAAGTTTAATTCTTTGATGAGTATTAATTCATATAATTTTGCAGTGTATATGACATCCATGCTTCATTGTGTCAGTGAAACCATTGCATTTTTGAGTGATAGATTGAAAATATTAGAGATTGATGATCCCATTAATGAGATTAGCAGCAGCAGAGCAGAGAGCAAAAAATTTAACTGAGAGGAGATAAAAGTTCTTTACCTGTTTTAACATCTACTGGTAGACATTACTTTTTGTGGGAGTTAACAGGTGAAAAACATTGGAAATGCACTGAAAGTTTTATATTTACATAAGAAAAATAATTCCATTGTAACAGCTGTCTTTTTATTATTTTATTTTCAATATAAAAGCCATAGAAGCAATCACTATGACCCTGAATATATTATATTGTCGCTACACAGTACATTAAGATTATTATACGTCCTAATTGATCTTTGAGAGAACTGTTCTTTGTCCCTCAAATCATTTTAGGGACTATATGGATAGCGAATATGCTGCCAATCTATATCCCTTCAATTTTTTCCTGGAAAATCATGAAAGACATTTTGCCCAGAGAGAAGATGTGTGTATCACTTCATAGTATAAACTGATTCAAATTCCTTATCACATGAATTTCTAGTACCATTGAAATTATATCAGTTCATGGGGTTTATCAGTTCAGTTCAGTCACTCAGTCGTGTCCGACTCTTTGTCACCCCATGAATTGCAGCACGCCAGGCCTCCCTGTCCATCACCAACTCCCAGAGTCTACCCAAACCCATGTTCATCGAGTCAGTGATGCCATCCAACCATCTCATCCTCTGTCATCCCCTTCTCCTCCCGCCCCCAATCCTACCCAGCATTAGGGTCTTTTCCAATGAGTCAACCCTTCGCATGAGGTGCCCAAAGTATTGGAGTTTCAGCTTCAACATCAGACCTTCCAATGAACACCCAGGATTGATCTCTTTTAGGATGGACTGATTGGATCTCCTTGCAGTCCAAGGGACTCTCAAGAGTCTTCTCCAACACCACAGTTCAAAAGCATCAATTCTGCGGCGCTCAGCTTTCTTCACCGTCCAACCCTCACATCCATAGATGACCACTGGAAAAACCATAGCCTTGACTAGACGGACTTTTGTTGGCAAAGTAATGTCTCTGCTTTTAAATATGCTATCTAGGTTGGCCATAACCTTCCTTCCAAGGAGTAAGCGTCTTTTAATTTCATGGCTGCAGTCACCATCTGCAGTGATTCTGGAGCCCAAAAAACTAAAGTCTGACACTGTTTCCACTGTTTCCCCATCTATTTCCCATGGAGTGATGGGACCAGATGCCATGATCTTAGTTTTCTGAATGTTGAGCTTTAAGCCAACTTTTTCACTCTCCTCCTTCACCTTCATCAAGAGGCTCTTTAGTTCTTCTTCACTCTCTGCCATAAGGGTGGTGTCATCTGCATATCTGAGGTTATTGATATTTCTCCCGGCAATCTTGATTCCAGCTTGAGTTTCTTCCAGCCCAGCGTTTCTCATGATGTACTCTGCATATAAGTTAAATAAGCAGGGTGACAATATACAGCCTTGATGTACTCCTTTTCCTATTTGGAACCAGTCTGTTGTTCCATGTCCAGTTCTAACTGTTGCTTCCTGACCTGCATACAGGTTTCTCAAGAGACAGTTCAGATGGTCTGGTACTCCCATCTCTTTCAGAATTTTCCACAGTTTATTGTGATCCACACAGTCAAAGGCTTTGGCATAGTCAATAAAGCAGAAATAGATGTTTTTCTGGAACTCTCTTGCTTTTTCGATGATCCAGCGGATATTGGCAATTTGATCTCTGGTTCCTCTGCCTTTTCTAAAACTAGCATGGGGTTTATACCATGGTACAATTTACAGTATGCTCAGTTCAATTTTCTTAACATCTTTGGAGCACCTACATTATTTTTTTGTGTTATTTTACATATAAAAATACAAAGATTAGTCACTGTTATGTTCAAGTTACTCACATTCCAGTGAGTCAAAAACCTAAAAAGATTACAATAATATACAATGAGAATATAGATAGTGAAAGTCTATAGAAAATGCCTCAGAAACACAGGAAAACTTACTTCTGTCTGATTTTATAACCTAGTAGTCCCCCCCACCCCAATCTGCCTATTAAAGTTATGTTAAGCTGGGGGAAAACATGTATACATCATTATGTGGTAGAAGAAGAATTTCTGGATATTGTATAATGAAATTATGTAAAAGTTTTATATATTCTATGTTTTTCAGGAAATCTATGAATACAAAAAGTTTGCATTAGTTGCCATGTGTGTTCCCTTGCTGCTGAGGAAGCTGCTTCTTAGAAGGGCTCCAAATCTTCTCTAAGTTGTCTATTATTTCTGGGTCCAGTCAGGCAAACATAGACCATATATGATTTTTGCAGGGAAATTTGTTAGAGGAATTGGTTAAATAGTGGAGAACTATAAAATTTAGTGTGAAAATCACTAATGCAGAGAACAACCATTTCCTTAGTGTTGGGAAACATAGCATGATATACTCTGCATATAAGTTAAATAAGCAGGGTAACAATATACAGCCTCGATCTACTCCTTTCCTGATTTAGAAGCAGGCTGATGTCCTATGTACAGTTCTAACTATTGCTTCTTGACCTGCATACGGATTTCTCAGGAGGCAGGTAAGGTGGTCTGGTATTTCCATCTCTTGAGGAATTTTCCACAGTTTGTTGTGATCCACACAGTCAAAGGCTTTGGCATAATCAATAAAGCAGAAGTAGATGTTTCTCTGGAACTCTTGCTTTTTCGATGATCCAGTGGATGTTGGCAACTTGATCTCTATTTCCTCTGGGTTTTCTAAATCCAACCTGAACATCTGGAGATTCACAGTTCACATACTGTTGAAGCCTGACTTGGAGAATTTTGAGAATTACTTTGCTAGTGTGTGAGATGAATGTAATTGTGCAGTAGTTTGAACATTCTTAGGGATTCCATGGACAGATAGTCCATGGAATCGAGTTGGACATGACTGAGTGACTTTCACTTTCACTTGAACATTCTTTGGCATTGCCTTTCTTTGGGATTGGAATGAAAACCGACCTTTTCCAGTCTTGTGGCCACTGCTGAGTTTTCCAAATTTGCTGGCATATTGAGTGCAGCATCACTTTCACAGCATCATCTTTCAGGATTTGAAATACCTCAACAGGAATCCCATCACCTCCACTAGCTTTGTTCACAGTGATGCTTCCTAAGGCCCACTTGACTTCGCATTCCAGGATGTCTGGCTCTAGATGAGTGATCACACCATCATAGTTATCTGGGTCATGAAGATCTTTTTTGTATACTTCTTCTGTGTATTCTTGCCACCTCATCTTAATATCTTCTGCTTCTCCTAGGTCCATAGCATTTCTGTCCTTTATTGTGCCCATCTTTGCATGAAATGTTCCCTTGGTATCTCTAATTTACTTGAAGAGATCTCTAGTCCTTCCTATTCTATTGTTTTCCTCTATTCCTTTGCATTGATCACCGAGGAAGGCTTTCTCTACTTGCTAGTCTTTGGATCTCTGCATTCAAAAGGATATATCTTTTGTTTTCTCCTTTGCCTTTAGCTTCTCTTCTTTTCTCAACTATTTGTAAGGCCTCCTCAGACAACCATTATGCCTTTTTGCATTTCTTTTCCTTGGGGATGATCTTCATCACTGCCCCCTGTACAATGTTACAAACCTCCGCCCATAGTTCTTCAGGCACTCTGTCTATCAGATCTGATCCCTTGAATCTATTTCGGCCAATACTGAAATCAGATTGATTATATTCTTTGCAGCCAAAGATGGAGAAACTTTATACAGTCGGCAAAAACAAGACTGGAAGCTGACTGTAGCTCAGATCATGAACTCCTTATTGCAAAATTCAGAAAAAGAATTGAAGAATAAATTCAAGAAATTAAGGAAAACCATTAGAGCATTCAGGTATGACCTAAATCAAATCCCTTACTATTATACAATGGAAGTGACAATGCCAAGTACCAAAGGATAAAAATTATTAACTGCGGTTCAAGTGGTATTTATATGATTGAAGGATACATCTAGGAGTATGTATGATTTTGAGTGAGTTGGTTACAATTTCATAAATTTCCTCATACTCAGAAAATGACATTACAATATTAGTAAGTACAAAAACACTTTCTTATAGAATAACAGCAAATAAAGGAATTCATTTTTTTAAAATAAATTTCACAATCTAACAGCTCTTATAATTATGTAAACTATACTATAATTACAATTGACATATACTATAATTACAATTGATAGAAACATATCTTGGTCTTTTCAGGGAAAATTAATAATGAAATAAACATCATTATTGTCATTTTCATCATCATCACCTTTACAGCAAGATTTCTCAGCCTTGGCTCTATTTTCACCTTGGGCTGAATAATTCTTTTTAGGGAATAGTGTAGCTGGCTATCCTGGGGGTTTTAGGATATGTAGCAGCATTTCTGCCCTTTACAGATTAGATAGTATTAGTAACAACTTCTCCTCTCCAACAGTTGTGACAACTGAAAGCATCTCCAAATATTACCAAAAGTTACCTGGGGATAGAAAATCAATCCTGGTAGAAAATCATTGCTGTGGAGATGCACCCTGGACATTTTTAACTGATACATCAAAATTGTCTGTGCCTGTCACTTCTAAATCTTAACCCAATTTCTATACCTGTGGTCTAGTACTTTTTCTGAATAGAGTCCTTGCCACAGTCTTTATATTGTTTCTCATGTTAAACATCCATGTTATAATTTATCTGGAATTTATTTATGACCATTGTTATACCAGAAATTTAAAATAAACTCTCCTCATATATTTTAAATTTCTATATTGACTTGAAATAAAATATTTTACTGGAGTTTAACCCAAGAAACCATGTCTTTTAAGCACAATATATTTAATATATCAAAAGTTTTTATAAATTAATCTGATTTAATTAAGACAATTATATAAATACATTTTAGGCATGTGGATGCATCCTATTAGTTTGTGCCACTTTATATTGGAAGAATTAATCAAGCCATAAGGGTAATTATACATTAGTTATCATAACAGAACACCATGGGAAGATTATAATCTTTGCTTTGCTGCATAGTGATATATACTTTCATTGACTGGGCCCTCCTATAATAAAAATCACAAAGGATTAGTTGCTCATCACTGATTTGGAAAGTGGACATTTAAGCAAAGGTTTATCTCTGCTAAATGATCTATGCATGAGATGCTATGAAAGCAGACGGAATGTTTACTGATCTCTGTCTGAATGCGTCTGGAAAGATGTGATGGGGCTGACTTTGGAAGCATGAGTAGGACCACACCCATGTCAGGTTACTAGTGATACATTCCTTTATTCACATTACACAAAGTTTTACTGCCTAAGAACATAAACAGCTGTTTCCTGAATTAATGAAAAATGCCTGGTAGGCACTGCACAAAAGAAGAACAAGTAACCTGAATTCATTTGCTTTAGTCAGATTTCTCAATATAAAAACATTTGAAAAATTCATAAAACAATTAATGATCAAGTCACGTTAGAAAGCCTCTTGATCAAACTTTGGCCACTTGCCATTGCCTCTGAAAACATGCTGACTGATTTTTATACAAAGGTGTACTGGTGGCAGAAGTTTCCTCCAAAAAGTCTGAACACTTCTGCTTTCCCTTTCCTCCAAGCTGAATAGAGTGCTTAAGGTTAGGTGTTTGTATTTTCCCCTGTTTATGTTGTGCTTGCTGTATAATCATTTAGATTAGTTAAATTTATCATAAATAATTTCATATCCATGTGTAAGACAAATAATCTTGTCTATAAAACTGTGGAAAACATAATAAAGGGGAACTGCTAAAGCATCTTTGTAGGTGTGGGTGGGTTGAGTTGATTAAAAAAATTGGTAAAGTGTGACAGTCTAAAAGGATTCTAGGCTCAGATTGCTTAAAACTGATCCATGTGTAATTTCAAATTTTTAAAATGGAAGATGAAATTTCTGAATATTGTTTATGCAAAACTTACCACTCAAAACTTCAACTCATGAATGAAAAAAAACATATGCATGAAGGAAAGTGTTTGGATCCACATTCAGAATCTGATATGTGAACGTACATTTTACATGTTTTAAACAAACAAAATAATGATTAAGCACAAAAATCTTTGAATCCTAAGTATAAATGTATATTTATTAGCCTACCAATTCTTGAGTAAATATAATTACATAAAAATGTTTCAATTCTGTTAATTATTGTGGTTTTGAAGAAGTGACAAATAAATAGCTTCTGATGCTGTAGAACTTACTAAGGTTATAAAAACTGAGAAATATTCATTTAGTTAATTTTCAGACTTGAGTAGGTTATCTGCTGTGAAATTTTATCCAGTAATTTAATCAAATCTATGGACAGGACAGCTGTTCACCTCCTAAAAAGCCATTTTATGTGTATAAATTAATGATAATGCATGTTTGAAGATTTAGACAAAAGGCAAGGATATTAGTGTTTATATTCTTCAAAATGGCCTATATATGTGAATAATAGCACAATTCCTTTAAAAATAGACTTTAATAACTGTTACCCACTACAAGAAAGATCTAGATTTTCCTTGTTTGTATACCAAAAAAAAAAAAACAAAACACATGAAGAATTGGTTTTTACTGTGAAGAGAATGGACATTTTCAGATTAGAAGTTGAGAATATTTTAATAATTCTTATTTGCTTTTGTTACTACCTGAATGCATATCACCTGGAAAACTCAGTCTCAAGGACGAACATAGTTTTCTCCTGTAGTAGTTTGAATTAATGATGTGCTGTAAGTTACTTAAACAGGTGTTTGTTTTTATAATTTAAATTTTCCAAAATGGGGAATCACAGACAACCAACTATCACAAAATAACAAGCTGTGATGGCTTTACACAGCTGTATTTCTCTCATTTCCATGGGCATTGGGAGTCATTCTTTCATTTCTGACCATCTGCAAACCCTACTTAAGGTCATTAGCAGGTGTTGTGTATCCTCTGGCATAATATTATTCTTTCCAGAAACAAGAACACAGAATTGAGAAAGTAAGGGGGGAAAAAAAAAAACACTTCTGAATTGCCTTTACACCTACCTGATTTGTACAATGAGAAATTTTATTAAAAAACATGGTGAAAATATTTTCCAAGGATAAATGTTTGTATTTTTGCTTTTTCACTCTAGGTTAGTCAAGTGTATTTATTCTAACAGCTTTTTGTTTGTTTGTACCTCTTTTTTATTTATTTTTTTTTACTGGAATGCTACCAGAAGTTGTTATGGAGAACAGAAATATAGAGCTGCACTGGTAAACGATGGAATAGATCAACCTGTCTCTAATTATCTATTATTTATGACTTGGCAAGGATCTAAAATTCAGTAGTCCCATCAGGACTGTGAATTTCATGTATATTGTGTAGTTTCTTTCACTGTTCATAGGTTTGATACTGTTTCTTGACTGTTCTCTTTCCAGACTGATCATTCTTTCATAATTTTAACTAACCCACATTATTATAATGCCTTGAAATGCTATTGTTTTATATTGTCTAAACTTTTTTAATCTAGTTTTTAAATATGTAGTGTTTTTCTCTACATTTAATCTAATGCTTAACACACAAGTATTAAATAGCTATTTAAAAATTATTCTTAAGGTTATTTAAGTAAGATGAATATGAAATCTACCATAAGACCTAAATTTCATTTTAACCAATAACTCCAACATTTCCTGAATTCATTTTTGAATCAAAAATAGCTGCTGGTAAATTCAAATTTCAACGTTTGCCTTTATTACTCCATTCTCTGTTAGCAATGTGAGTGTAAAAATAAAGCTAAATCATGAGCCATACCATGAAATATATTTGAAGAAAAGTAACTAAATAAATATATTTTATGCAAATATATAATTGCAAGAAATTAAACTCCATTTAATTCCAGTGTTCGTATGTTGATAAAGCATGACTGTTTTACTGACCTCCACTTGAAATCGTTATCTTGTATAATGGTCAGTCTCGTGTGTTGAATTGGAGAATGTCTTTGGATGAGATCCATATTTAAAACAGTGAACTCTGAGTAAAGCAGATTGCTTTCCATAATATGAATGAACCTCATCCAATTAGCTTGAAGAGAGAAGAAAATGACTGGCTTTTCTGAGCAAGAGGGTATTTTCCAGCAGATTCCCTTCAATGTGGAACTGGAACACTGGCTCTCCTGCACCACAAGCCTGCCAGCCCACACTACAGATTTTGAATCTCCTGGGTTCCATAATCATGAGAGCCAATTCAATATAGCAAGTCATATATATATATATATATATATAATCCTAATTCACTTTCTTTTTTAATTAAAATAGATCTTTGAGTCTGAATCTTATTATGGTCATGCCAACTCCTTCAGTTATGCAGAACAAAGTACAATGGGGACAATTCACTGATTTTACCCAACACTGCAATGCTTGAAATACAGATCAGTTGAACTCCAGAGTTTATTTTCTTTGCATTCTTAAAGCATAATGTGGAAAACCATTGCTTCCAAATATAGACTATTGTCATTTTTTTTTTTTTTGGCCACACCTTGCAGCTTGAGGAGTCTTAGTTCCCCAACTAGGGATTGAATCCCAGACCCATGGCAGTGAAAACACCAAATCCTAATCAGTGGACCACTGGGAAATACCTGAGGCTACTGTTATTTTGATAGTGATGATCATATTCCTGGTGTTTCCACATGACAGAAGCAGATATTGTACAATAAGAAAATTATTGAATCTCTTAGATTTAACAATGCACTTCATAAAACTAGTTTACTATTTTTATTCTCTTAACATTATTTGGCTTCATTAAGAAATGTTAAATCTTTATTTTTGAAAAATTGCTAAGATTTAAATTAAAAGATAATATTCACATATATATGTATATATGTAGAGTATATACCTTAGTGTTTTGGAATAGTAAGACCCAAGAACTGCTGCTGATGTGTTTTTGTTTTTTAATGCAGTTATATGAGAAAACTAACGATAACATAGTAAATACTTCATGTACTTAAAGTGTTATTATTTAAAAGGTTCTTACACTGAGATTGCTGTGAGAAATATCAATAACCTCAGATATGCAGATGACACCACCCTTATGGCAGAAAGTGAAGAAGAACTAAAGAGCCTCTTGATGAAAGTGAAAGAGGAGAGTGAAAAAGTTGGCTTAAAGCTCAACATTCAGAAAACTAAGATTATGGCATCTGATCCCATCACTTCATGAGAAATAGATGGGGAAACAGTGGAAACAGTGGCTGACTTTAGTTTTGGGGGCTCCAAAATCACTGCAGATGGTGATTGCAGCCATGAAATTAAAAGACACTTACTCCTTGGAAGAACAGTTATGACCAACCTAGACAGCATATTAAAGAAGCAGAGACATTACTTTGCCAACAAAGCTCCATCTAGTCAAGGCTATAGTTTTTCCAGTGGTCATGTATGGATGTCAGAGTTGGACTATAAAGAAAGCTGAGCGCCAAAGAAGTGATGCTTTTGAACTGTGGTGTTGGAGAAGACTCTCGAGAGTCCCTTGGACTGCAACGAGATCCAACCAGTCCATCCTAAAGGAGATCAGTCCTGGGTGTTCATTGGTAGGACTGACTTTGAAGCTGAAACTCCAATACTTTGGCCACCTCATGCGAAGAGCTGACTCATTTGAAAAGTCCCTGATTCTGGGAAAGATTGAGGGCAGGAGGAGGAGGGCATGACAGAGGATGAGATGGTTAGATGGCATCACCGACTCGATGGACATGGGTTTGAGTGGACTCCGGGAGTTGGTGATGGACAGGGAGGCCTCGTGAGCTGCAGTTCATGGGGTTGCAGAGTCGGACACGACTGAGCAATTGAACTGAACTGAACTGACACTGAGATTATGACTTTCATATTCTTTAGTTGGAAGTTTACATAGCAGATTGTACAGTATATTTGTTTGAGATGCAGCTCTTTGTTTTGCCCCCTTTTAACACTTTTGCTTAATAAAACAAGAATAATAATCCGAATTCATATTTTAGAGCTTTCTCTTTTCCAATTTTAAATTTTCTATTAATACTATACAACATTGAAAATTTGTGGAAACTCACTTGGAATATACTTTATGTTTATATTTTAATATTAAACTTTTAAATATACTTGCAACTAAAAATAATTCTTACCAAATAATTTGGCCAGCAGTGTAAACTCATAATCACATGTATAAGACAGGTAATTTAATAAATATATGGGTAAGATTTTTTTACTGCTTGGAAGAGCTTGTGCCATTATCTGCCATCTTGCTACCAATTAGCAGTCTAAAAGAAGAATTTATTCTATATTTTCTTATTCCCTAATGCAATAACTGCTGGATCATCGAAAAAGCAAGAGAGTTCCAGAAAAACATCTATTTCTGCTTTATTGACTATGCCAATGCCTTTGACTGTGTGGATCACAATAAACTGTGGAAAATTCTGAAAGAGATGGGAATACCAGACCATCTGACCTGTCTCTTGAGAAACCTGTATGCAGGTCAGGAAGCAACAGTTAGAACTGGACATGGAACAACAGACTGGTTCCAAATAGGAAATGGAGTCCATCAAGGCTGTATACTGTCACCCTGCTTATTTAACTTATATGCAGAGTACATCATGAGAAACGCTGGGCTGGAAGAAACTCAAGCTGGAATCAAGATTGCCGGGAGAAATATCAATAACCTCAGATATGCGGATGACACCACCCTTATGGCAGAGAGTGAAGAAGAACTAAAGAGCCTCTTGATGAAGGTGAAGGAGGAGAGTGAAAAAGTTGGCTTAAAGCTCAACGTTCAGAAAACTAAGATCATGGCATCTGGTCCCATCACTCCATGGGAAATAGATGGGGAAACAGTGTCAGACTTGACTTTTTTGGGCTCCAGAATCACTGCTGATGGTGACTGCAGCCATGAAATTAAAAGACACTTACTCCTTGGAAGGAAGGTTATGGCCAACCTAGATAGCATGTTTAAAAGCAGAGACATTACTTTGCCAACAAAAGTCCGTCTAGTCAAGGCTATGGTTTTTCCAGTGGTCATGTATGGATGTGAGAGTTGGACGGTGAAGAAAGCTGAGCACCGCAGAATTGATGCTTTTGAACTGTGGTGTTGGAGAAGACTCTTGAGAGTCCCTTGGACTGCAAGGAGATCCAATCAATCCATCCTAAAAGAGATCAATCCTGGGTGTTCATTGGAAGGTCTGATGTTGAAGCTGAAGCTCCAATACTTTGGCCACCTCATGTGAAGGGTTGACTCACTGGAAAAGACCCTAATGCTGGGTAGGATTGGGGGCGGGAGGAGAAGGGGACGACAGAGGATGAGATGGTTGGATGGCATCACCGACTCGATGAACATGGGTTTGGGTAAACTCCGGGAGTTGGTGATGGACAGAGAGGCCTAGCGTGCTGCAATTCATGGGGTCGCAGAGTCGGATACGACTGAGCGACTGAACTGAACTGAACTGAACTGAATGCAATAACTCTCTGTCCTGTGCATAGCTCTCTTGACTGTGACTTTTTTGAAGAAATTATATATAAGTATTTCTCTATATCAAGGAATGACATTTTGTTTAAAGAAATTATATTAAGTTAGTGAATTAATAATTGCCTAGGGGGTATAGGTCACAAAAATTTTTGAATGCATGTAACACGTGGAGAAAGATAAAAGACAAAAGAAAGTAAGCACCAATAGAAATTTAAGTATCTTTTCCATAGCTCTTCTTCCAGTTACGGAGAAATTATCCCTGGTCTGGGCCAAGCAGCAAGCTGGCTAGAGGACTGGCATACATTCTCGACCCTCACCCTCAAAATGACAAAGATAAATCGATAACTGAAATCACAAGGGGCTAACTGGTCCTAATGTAATGTGCTAGGACATGACAAAGAAAAGATTCCAAGACTACAAGGCCTCAAAAACAATGCTTCTAAAAGACACCATTCTTTAAAAGACTGAGTTTGCATCAACAGCCTTTTCAAAAGTGGTTTAAAATAATCTGAATCTGAAAACACACTGATATAACATGGTTTAACATTACCTTATCTTTCCTTGCAAATACATTGTGTTCATTATATTTTGAAAAACCTTGCAAATGCTTTCACTCTTGCTATCACTGCTTCTACTGCAATCACACAGAATACAAAGGAGAGCAAGATCATGAATATTTTGCTTATATTAATTATGATTACATTTGGATTGAAGACACAGCATCTCCTACTTCTGGACTCATGTTTCATTGCCTACTTCTGGACTCAGCATTTATAAAAACCAACATTCTCATAATCAGTGCTAATATGGCTTACGGGATCATACCTGGATTTTCAGCTCTGCACTATTTTCTAGCTATTTCTTATTTTTATGGCCAATATTCTTATTTTATATTCTAGTTCTTATTCATCTGGCCCATTGATTACTCCTGTTTCTCCCTACTTATATTTCTTTTCTATGCTAGAGTGGTGTTTAACAGTAATGATTTGACAGTGATGATTTGATAGTGTAATTTATATTTACAAGGTGCAGCTTTATCTCTATTCCTTACTAACTGCAATACTGGAAAAAATACTTAAACTGTAAAGCACTCAATTTCCTCATCTGTAAGTGGGGAAAATTCAATTACCTTTCTCATAAGGCTGTTAAAAGAATTAAATCAGAAAATTTATTAGAGGGTTATCTCATTTTGTGGCACATTTCATTTAATACACATCTTTGTAACATTAGAGGGTTATTGAATTGTAGCACTCAAAGTTCAATACACAGTATCAATTTGGGGGGATATAATGGTATTTTATACAACATCTCTGGCAAAATCATTATAAGACACGGTACCTAGATGCACCACAGCCACCTAGGTGATACAAAAATGCCCAATAGCATATTCATGTAGATTAAAATATATATGGCACAACCTAAGGTAGGGCAAATGAACCTAGTCAGCTTGTAACAGAGTAAAACCAGAAACTTCTCAACTCAAGATCAGATCCTGTCTCTAAGACAATCATACCTAAAGTGGCAGACACAGTTAATTGCCTATTCAGAAGCCATTATTTTCTCTTTATTTCTTGCTAAATAATTTAGATATAGTTTAGACATATGAAGGTGCTGTATCTGGGAAAGATGGGCTCCTTCCTATGCCCAGGAAATGACTGATGGTTGAACTAAACTATGACAATCTCATTCCCCTTTTCCAGAAATAGGTTTAAGGAATGGGCAAGTTGACCCAATTCTGGCCAAAGATATATTAGGGCTGTTAGGCTGGTTGGGCCTATGGAATTCCACTATATAAGATTTCCACTATAACTGAAAAAATGTGTAGGGAGACATTCCCCTTCCTTTGGATGCAGTCATGTAAGCAAGGGTGGTCTGCAGGTGATGTAGCCATTTTTATCATGATATAACAAGCCTGTGGAAGAGAGAAGAGACTCTAGGACTGGCAAAAAGTAAATACAGGAAGCAAAAAGGTTCTGAATGAATTATTAAGAATTAGTAGCACCTATCTCCCATTCTGTGTTATGTGCAATTTTGGTTAGTATTTATATTAATTGCAAGTAAAACCATCTTGATACATTTAGTTAATTTGACTTCTTAGTCTTTGTTTTGCTTTTATGCCAATGGATTTCACAAAGTAAGCATTAACTCTTATTTTTCTATTCTCCCACAGTCTGCTGCACTAGAAGTGACTCATTCTCCACCTCTCTTCTTATGATCTTCTCATTTTTTATTAGTGTATATTTTCAATATAAAGTGAAAGTGAAAGTCGCTCAGTAGTGTCTGACTCTTTGTGACCCCATGGACTATACAGACCATGGAATTCTCCAGGCCAGAATACTGGAGTGGGTAGCCTTTCACATCTCCAGGGAATCTTCCCAACCCAGGGATTGAACCCAGGTCTCTCACATTGCAGGCAGATTCTTTACAAGCTGAGAAACAAGGGAAACCCATTTTCATTATAAAAATGCAAACAACTTTTAAACAATTATATACTTCTTTTTTTTTTTTTGTCCACACTGTGTGGCATGTGGAATCTCAGTTCTCCAAACAAGGATCGAACCCATACTCCCTGCATTGGAAGCAAGGAATCTTAACCACTGGACTGCCAGGGGAGTCCCCAATATATATATATATATATATGTATCTCTTACATTAGCTCTAAATGTATGTCCTCATCTATGAAATGGGGATGGCATATGTCTCAAAGGGTTGTCATGAAGACTGTGTAAAATAATCACAGACATATTCTAGGCCTTCAGTAAATGTGATGAATTCTAGTTGGTGAAACACAGATTGTTTCTTAAGATTTAAAGATTTTTAAAAAAACTTTAGAAAAGAAATTTTTAAAAATATAAGCCCTTAAAATTAATCTTTTTCTACTGTGTAGTATTTGTCAAACACCAACAATATCCTAACATATCAGTAGTATATTATATGAATTGACTGTAAGGTAGAGCAATTTAAAGAAAATAGCATATTTATAAGTTCTGACAATATTTTGAGATAAGTAACATTTATATATCTACAGTAATAAAAATTTGTGAAACTTCCTCAGTTTCAGGAAGTTTCATTGTTTGTCAGAAAATAACATAATTCAGTGTCTTCAGACAAATGAGGCATTTTATTCTGGGATTTACTTTGGAATATATTGGCTGGTGAATGGTTGTATCAATGATTATATTTTCTGACATAAAGTTGATATCTTATTTTTTCTGCCTCTCCTCTTTCTCTCTGTTTTAACTTTATAAAGTAAAAAATTTATGAGTTTTGTCTTAGAGTAGGAAACTAATTTTTTGCTTATAGAAAAAAAGCATTTTTGATATTGGCAATGGAGTGATAGAATGAGAAAGCAATTCAAGTGACTCTGAGAAGCCTGTTTCTTATTCCAGTCATTCTTTCTCATCCCTCCTACCTCTGCCATCAAAAAGATGCAGTAAAGAAATAAATGAGAGTAGATATGAAGTTTATAGAGTGTCTATTATGAGGCAGGCATTTTACTTGATGTTCTGAGTAGTTCACCTCATTGTAAGCCTCGATCATCAACTCAGCTGAATGAGTTGACATTATTTCACATTTACATGTGGAGTTTGAAGTTCAACGAGGAATAAAAAATGGTAACATGAACATGTAATCTATTTTAATAAGTTCAATATTTGGCAATATGGAAATTACTTTTCTTATTTAAAGTTTCTGACACTAATATTTTTCATTCCCCTACTTTTTCACAGTTATCTCATAAAATTTATAATATACTATAATTTAGCATCAGTTCAGTTCAGTCGCTCAGTCGTGTCTGACTCTCTGCGACCCCATGAATTGCAGCTCGCCAGGCCTCCCTGTCCATCACCAACTCCCGGAGTCTACCCAAACCCATGTCCATTGAGTCGGTGATGCCATCCAACCATCTCATCCTCTGTCGTCCCCTTCTCCTCCCGCCCCCAATCCTACCCAGCATTAGGGTCTTTTCCAATGAGTCAACCCTTCGCATGAGGTGGCCAAAGTATTGGAGTTTCAGCTTCAACATCAGACCTTCCAATTAGCATGAGGTACCGAAATAGAAAGTCAAACACTAGACTTTCAGGTAACTCACCATCAAACTTTCTTGGTATTTGATAAAACTTAAATGTAGTATATCAGTAAAATTTTATATTTGCACTGTGTTTGGAATGGACATATCACTTTCACATGACTTATTTTATTCTTTCAACTCATTATGATAGAAAAGTTATTATATATTTATCAAGCGCATGTTCTGTGCCAGACAGTATGCAAAACTTGTTATACCATTTAATCTTCACAGCAATTCTGTAAGTTAAATACCACTATTACTCTTACCATTCTCATTCTTGTTTTCAATATTATGACCATTAATGAGGGTTAAGTAAATTGTCTCAAGAACCAATTAGTAGCAGAGCTTGGATTCAAGCATAACATTTTAGTCTAGAGTCTCCAAATGTAAAAATATCTCAATATTGTATTACATTTTATCATCTGACCAGTATATTATCAACTATTTAAATGCAATTAAATATGTTCCTAATATATCTGTTTGCAGTACATGCTCTATTGCTTACATACTGGTAGATTTTTAAAAATGTTTTAAAATAATCTGTAACCATGTATCTTAGTAAGCTTTTCAATACATTGAAATTGAATGTGTAATTAAATTCATCTATGACAAGAATGTAAACTCAATGGGAGAGGAATTTTTTTTTGTTCTGTTTACTCTATCTCACAAGTTTGGAACTGTGCATCATGTTTGGCAGTTATTTATTTTATAGTTGTTGATTAGGTAGTTTTCCATACCAGAGTGACTATAAGGATGCAATATAGTGATATGGGAAGTACCATGCAGAAAGAGAAACCAGATTGGAGAAGGGAATTCAAAAGCTGGAGCAGAGAACAGAGAGGTGCAAATTGGAGACTAACTACTCACTGTCAAGACTGAGGATGTTGGCCAACCTTGCTTCTCCTCTAGTTTAATTCAGTTCAGTTCAGTCGCTCAGTCGTATCCGACTCTTTGTGACTCCATGGACTGCAGCATGTCAGGCCTCCCTGTCCATCGCCAACTCTGGGAGTTTACTCAAATTCATGTCCATTGAGTCGACGATACCATCCAACCATCTCATCCTCTGTCGTCCCCTTTTCCTCCACATTCAACCTTTCCCAGCATCAAGGTCTTTCAAATGAGTCAGTTCTTCACATCAGGTGGCCAAAGTATTGGAGTTTCAGCTTCAGCATCAGTCCTTCCAATGAATATTCAGGACTGATTTCCTTTAGGATGGACTGGTTGGATCTCCTTGGAGTCCAAGGGACTCTCAAGAGTCTTCTCCAACACCACAGTTCAAAAGCATCAATTCTTTGGCACTCAGCTTTCTTTATAGTCCAACTCTCATATCCATACATGACTACTGGAAAAACCATAGCTTTGACTAGACAGACTTTTGTTGGTAAAGTAATGTCTCTGCCTTGTAATATGCTGTCTAGGTTGGCCATAACTTTTCTTCAAGGAGCAAGTATCTTTTAATTTCATGGCTGCAGTCACTTCTGCAGGGATTTTGGAGCCCCCTTCCCCCCCAAAAAATAAAGTCTGTCACTGTTTGCACTGTTTCCCCATCTATTTGCCATGAAGTGATGGCACCAGATCCCATGATCTTGGATTTCTGAATGTTGAGCTTTAAGCCAACTTTTCCACTCTCCTCTTTCACTTTCATCAAGTGGCTCTTTAGTTCCTCTCTTTCTGCCATAAGGGTGGTGTTGTCTGCTTCTCCTCTAGGTGAATCTCTATTAAGTTCTACTTCGGAATCAGAGATTTTCAAACAGCACGAAGTCACAGGTTTATACGGTGGCATTCCAGATGGCAAAAAACCTGACAACAGAAGAACAATCAAGAGAGACTTTTTTGTCAAAAGAAAAGAAACGCTTGCAGTATTTGTGGGTGCCAGGAATGGGTGTTGAGGTAAATTGGATTTTCAAGTTTCTCATTAACTTTTTCAAGTGAATCACTTTATTTTTGATATACATGCTGTGTGAATAATATTTTATTGATTTAAATTTCTCAATATAATTGTGTTGCAAAATTACTTGATGTTTCTTGGAAACTTTGGAAATGATGGGGAAATAGGTATGAACCACAGCAGAAATGAATTAACTAAAATACCTCATTTTTCTTGAAAAATGTTGGATACATGGACTGACAAATATTTTCTACCATTTAATATAAACATATCAAACAGGACAAAACACCACTTTAAAGTATACAACTCTCAAATTGAAATGTGTCATTTTACTGTTGTTTTGCTTCTGAAAAATTACAAACTCTCTTTTGTTTGGTAAGGATTTTTCAAAAATACCAAAATTGTGGCACTAAAATTGTTCGATTTAGCTACTAATCATTATTAAGGACATAATGCTTTAAAATTTAGGATATCTGTCATACAATGTGAGTTGTTACAACTGGATCAATAAAAAAACAAAACAAAACATAGTACAGGATAAATAAGGTAGTCAGTTTTTTTTCTATTATTATTATTATCAATTATGGAAACTTTTATTGAAATTTAACACCATTTGTAAAAGGAGGGAAAAATTCCCTGGTCATAGTATCTTTTCATTTTCAGAAATTTGTTAAAATTTTGTAACTATAGTCATAGTAAAATATTGATTTAATAATAAAGGTATCCTCTTTTATTATTTGCTAAATTCAAATAAAAGAGTTTCATATTTTACATTATTCTCTTAATTGATTAAAAATAAAATGATACCAATATAAAATTTTAAACATTGTTAACATAATGAAAGTGAAAGTTGCTCAGTTGTGTCTAACTCTTTGCAGCCCTATGGGTGTATATTCCTTGGAATTCTCCAGGCCAGAATACTGGAGTGGGTAGTCTTTCCCTTCTCCAGGGGATCTTCCCAACCCAGAGATTGAGCCCAGGTCTCCCGCACTGCAGGCAGATTCTTTTCCAGCTGAGCCACAAGAGAAGCCAAGAATGCTGGAGTGGATAGCCTATCCCTTCTCCAGTGGATCTTCCCAACCCAGGAATCAAATTGGGGTTTCCTGCATTGCAGGCAAATTCTTTACCAACTGAGCTATGAGGGAAGTCCTGTAATATAATTGCAAAATGTAAAATTTAAAAAGCATGAAGTAATAAAAAAATCTAAGCTTATTGTAGTACTCAGTTTATCTTCCTATATTTGAGCTGCTTTTGGTTTATTTTATGACTAACAGCTGTTTTTAAATAAATTCACTTTAATTCAAATTAATCAGTCATTTGAAATTCCGAAAATTAATGTAACTTCTGCATACAGACTATGTAGAGTACTTTGACAAGCTAATCATTACAGGTTACAGAACAAATGTATTATCTCAGCTAGTGAAGTTAACCTTTTAACTACTTTTTTCCAAAAAGAAACCAATGGAATCAAAACATTGTCAGGGATGTTTGAGATAAATTTAGGCCTTGGATATAAGTTGTAAGATGGTTATGCTTCTGGGACCCAGCATTTAAAACCCATAAATATGACACAACAGCCAACAAGTGATCTGAAAATACGAAGAAGTACTTGGTAGCTGGGAAGTCCTTCAAAATGCTGTCATTTATTGTATTTCTACCACATACTTATTACCATATATTAAAAAAAAAAATCTCTGAATAACTCAGTTCTTACAGATAAAGATCATAGTGGTAGGATATTATAAGACAAACCACATTTTGATGACTGACATGAAAAGTACACGAAGGGCACTGAGGCACAGATAAATTAACTATCCAGGTTTTTGCAGAAAAATTTCAATCCTACTGAAAAAATAATACAAATAAGAGGAATAATTACAAATCAAGCAAGCTTGGTTAGGAAGGCACATGATCAATATCCATGGATGCAGGTTTAAGAAGAATATTTGAAGAAATATTAAAATGATCAAATAAGTGCTCCCCCCCCGTTTCTAGTAGCTTTTAACAAATAATTTAATACATGGATTTAGTATTGGCAAATGTGGATGCTCATCACTTTGAGTAAATCAGTGACAGACACTGACATGGAGTAAACTTATCAGTCATTCACCAAAGGTAGAAATAATTTATTTTTTAAACATTTTGTTTTGTATTAATTAAATAATTTAGTGAAGCATAAACTCTACAGAGATTAACAAAAACTCTACCACATTCTTAGTGGAGTTTAGCACAGTTTTATGTTACATAATCCAATTGTTTGACTTCAATGGTAAAATCCAAAATGTGCCCAGTAAAGAAATTCTGTAAAACTTCCCAATAAAAAGCTATGAGACTAATTAAATTAGATAGCATATGTAAAATTCTTTTGCTCAGAGTAGACAGTCATATGTATTCCTTCCTCTTCTAAGACTTATACAATGGGAATTATGAAGAAAGGTATAGTTGTAAAAGCTTTTGTTCTTAAGTGTAGAAGTAACATGCAAATTTAAATATTGCCATAGAAATTATTACTTTTACTTCTACATCCACATTCTCTTAGTGAATTTATATTATAGATCAATGGAATAATCATGACATTTTAACATCATACTAACTCAGGTAAAATATCTGTTATACTATAATCACATGAAACTACTTAATAAATTTCAGTTCAGTTCACTCAGTTGTGTCCGACTCTTTGCGACCCCATGAATCACAGCAAAAAGCTTAAAATGTAATATTGTGTTACATTTATAATTATTCAAAATAACTGAGTTAAAATTATAATTTTTTTAACTTTAAATTAACAACTATATATATATATAACTATTACTTATATAACAATTATATACTTATAACAAAATTATGATTTTGATACTTTTAGATGAATAATTATATACCTATTACTATTTGCTTATTTATAAATATATCTATGAATGTTGAAAACCATATCAGTGTAGGTATAATAGAATGTTTTTCTTCATAGAAAAAACATTCACAGTTTAATTCTTAAACATTTGTAATGTTAAAATGTATATTTAGGTTTATCATTGATTAGTAAATTTATTGGTTAAAACATTTATTGATATTTCTATATATTTCCCTTTAGGATAGGACTCTTGAGATATGTGGTATGTATCAAATATTTTATAGATACATTTATCAATATATTGGGCTTCTCTGGTAGCTCAGGTGGTAAAGTGTCTGCCTGCAATGTGGGAGATCTGGGTTCAATCCCTGGGTTGGGAAGATACCCTAGAGAAGAAAATGTCAACCCACTCCAGGACCCTTGTCTGGAAAATTCCATGGATGGAGGAGCCTGGTAGGCTACAGTCCATGGGACCGCAAAGAGTTGGACACGACTGAGCAATTTCATTGGTTCACTGATCAATATATTTTCTACAAATTTGTATTAAACTTTAGTTTAAAACTTGTTTTAAAATTCTAAAAAATATGAATATATTTTATGGTAGATAATTCAAGATATTTATAGAGATTTTGAGATAAATATTATTCCATGACAGTGAATGCCTTCAGAGTCCTGTGCACATCGACTGTCTTTTTTTCACCAGAATTAATAATGAGTACTAGATAATTTATTTAGTTAATTAGCTACATATACAACGCTATACTCTAGGCTTGTCATAATTAGGTGACAATCAATTTTTAAAATATTTTATTCCCTTTCTTTGCATTAAATTTAAGAGAAAAATGCATCCTTCTTCAAAGCTATGGGGAAATAGCATGTAATAAGCTAGAAGCTAAGATAACTATGTAAAAACATTTATAAACACTGACTTATAAATGTCAGGATAATGAACCATCAAGTTAACTATGATGCAGCTTAAAATCATGCACATTTTATTTCATTCTGTTAGATGAAGTAGCTCCCAAATCACTAAGGCAACATGCAACAAAACATAATTTAATTGCTATCTATTATAATGCCATTCTGATAACAAAACTTCATTCAATAATTGAACAATAATTTTCAAGTGCAGTACTCATAAGGAGTAGTGCAGAAAATACACAGACAATGCATGCTTCCTCAACTTCAAGGTGTTCATTAGTGAGAAAGATACTAACCAAGCTTACTCCATTGACAGCAGAATTAAGTAAATGGTATGGGAAGTACATCTCTACAGCAGCACAGAAATGGAAGCAGTTATTTCCCCTTGGAGAGAAATCAGAAAGCCAGTTTCAAAACTGAAAGCTCAGTTATGAAATGAGTTGAAGAAAAACTGTAATTTAACTAACCTCATTAAAATTACAGTTCGTAGAGTATATTGTTAGAACTTGATCCAGGATATATAATGTCTTTAACTTCATGAATGTTGTGACTATTTTTCTTTGCTTCCATAGGGATTTTAGTGTTAACTTGAAGAAGCTAAAAGTACTACAAGTTTGATGGCATTTTAAATTAAAAGTTGCTGGTATTTCATAAAAATATACAGTAATGAAATGACATTTCTCCCCATATACTTTCCATATTTCTTTCAACTATCAGATCAGATCAGATCAATTTTAGACCTAATGATGAATCATTTCCCTTTCCCTGATTTTTGTATTTCGTGATTTTTAAGTAAAATTTCATAGACAATTTTCACTTTTTTTGTTGTATGGCAATTCCAGTCAACACACTGAACTAAACTCTCACCTCCACCCCCCACTCTGCCTTAACACACACACACACACACACACACACACGGAGAGGCTGAATCAAATATGATATAAACATGCCTTAGATATTTATTTAACCAAGCTTGAAAGCAAAACAGGAACTAAATCACTGAAGTAGAAAGAAAAGAGAAGTTAAATTGAGATAGAAGAGCAATAGTTACTGGGGAGTGACTACTGGTCCTAACAAATGGGACTGGCTGGGCTCTGAAACCTGCAGGAAGCAGTCAGGTTCCTAGTCTTGCTCTGTATCTTTTAAGGTAAGTGCCCTCATTTTAGCCAGTCTGTAAATACCTTCCGGTCATCATTTTTAAACTCATCATTTAGCAATCCACCATATTGCATCCCTACCACTTAACAAATAGTCTTGGATCCAACTGCATCTTCTTCATACAATAGTTTAGTTTTATTTCTTCTTTTATTGAACTGAGAGACTGAGATTGACATATATACACTGCTATGTGTAAAATAGATAATTAATGAGAACCTACTGTATAGCACAGGCAGCTCTACTTGATGTTCTGTGGTGACCTAAATGGGAAGGAAATCTTAAAAAGAGGGGATATATATATATATATATATATATATGTTCTGTCACTAAGTCGTGTCTGACTCTTTGCAACCCCACAGACTATAGCACACCAAGCTTCCCTGTCCTTCACTACCTCAGGGAGTTTTCTCAAACTCATGTCCACTGAGTTGATAATGTCATCCATTATCCTCTGTTGCCCTCTCCTCCTCCCGCCCTTAATCCTTCCCAGCATGGATGTCTTTTCCAATGAGTCACCTCTTCATATCAAGTGGCCAAAGCTCCAAATTCAGCATCAGTCCTTCCAGTGATGTGGTGTAGTCGCTCAGTCATGTCCAACTCTTGCAACCCCATGGACTGTATGTAGCCCGCCAGGCTCCCAGTCCATGGGATCTTCCAGGTAAGAATACCGGAGTGGGTTGCCATTCCTTCTCCAGGGGATCTTCCCAACCCAGGGATTGAACCCAGGTCTCCTGCATTTCAGGCGGTGTCCTTACTGACTGAGCCACCAGGGAAGCTGTACCATTTTTCCAATTAATACACAGGGTTAATATCCTTTAGGATTGACTAGTTTGATCTCCATGCTGTCCAAGGGATTCTCAAGAGTATATATGGCTGATTCACTTTGCTGTTCAGCAAAAATTAATACAACACTGTAAAAAAATATACTCCAATAATATAGTTTAAAAACGAAAATGTAAAACAATGCCACTCTTGTCACTATTTTTTTACTTTCAAAAATATAATTATTTTTCACAAAATAAAAAGATTTTATAAAAAAGAGAGATTAACAAGAGAGACCCCCTTCCCCCCTCCCCCCCAAAAAACCCAAAAACGGTTTAACTTGGTTCTTCAGGCTCGATTCTGACAATAGGATTATCTGGTTGGTCATCACAGTGTTATTTACAAAATATAAATCTGAACTAAATTCAATGTTCTTCCTTTTTTTCCTATTTTTTTTATGGCTCTCCATTAACCTTCAAATAAGTCCCATTCACAATCTCATCCCTTCTCACTTCTCCAGATTTCTTGCATTCTTCCATTTGTTCACAGCTTTGCTCATCAGTTCAGTGCAGCTCAGTTCAATCACTCAGTCGTGTCCTACTCTTTGTGACCCCATGGACTGCATCACACCAGACTTCACTGTCCATCACCAACTCCCAGAATATACTCAAACTCACGTCCATTGAGTTGGTGATGCCATCCAACCATCTCATCCTCCATCGTCCCCTTCTCCTGCCTTCAAATTTTCCAGCATCAGGGTCTTTTCAAAGGAGTCAGTTCTTTGCATCAGGTAGCCAAAGTGTTGGAGTTTCAGCTTCAGCATCAGTCCTTCCAATGAATATTCAGGACTGATTTCCTTTAGGATGGACTGGTCATATGCTGTAGTTTTACAATTGTAATCTGCTTCCCTCTGGGTTCCATCCATTTACATATCTTTGCCTCCATTCAAATGGATATGTCTTTCCTTTTCCCCTTTGCCTTTTGCTTCTCTTCTTTTCTCAACTATTTGTAAGGCCTCAAACAACCATTTCGCCTTTTTACATTTATTCTTCTTGGGGATGGTTTTGATCACTGCCTTCTGTACAATGTTAGGAACATCTGTCTATAGTTTTTCAGGCACTCTATATATCATATCTAATCTATTTGTCACTTCCACTGTATAATCGTAAGGGATTTGATTTAGGTCAAACCTAAAGTAGGTTTTTCTTCATTGTAAGTCTGAATTTTGCAATAAGGAGTTCATGATCTGAGCCACAGTCAGCTCCCAGTGTTGTTCTTGCTGACTATATAGAACTTCTCCATTTTGATTGCAAAGAATAAAATCAATCTGATTTCAGTATTGACCAACTGGTGATGTCCATGTTAGAGTCCTCTCTTGTGTTGTTGGAAGAAGGTGTTTGCTATTTCAGTGTGCTCTTTTGGCTAAAAGCTGTCAGCCTTTGCCCTGCTTCATTTTGTACTCCAAGGCCAAACTTGCCTGTTACTCTTGACAGGGCGTCTTTTTTGGTGTTAGTTCTAGTAGGTCTTCATAGAACCGTTCAACTTCAGCTTCTTCAGCATTAGTGGTTTGGGCATAGACTTGGATTACTGTGATATTGAATGGTTTGATTTGGAAACGAACAGAGATCATTCTGTTGTTTTTGAGATTGCACCCAAGTACAGCATTTCAGACTTTTTTGTTGGCCATGAGAGCTACTCCATTTCTTCTAAGGGATTCTTGCCCACAGTAGTAGATATAATGGTCCTCTGAGTTAAATTTGCCCATTCCAGTCCATTTTAGTTCACTGATTCCTAAAATGTCAGTGTTCACTCTTGCCATCTCCTGTTTGATCACTTCTAATTTACCTTTATTCACAGACCTAGCATTCCAGGTTCCTATGTAATATTGTTCTTTACAGCATCGGACTTTTACTTTCATCACCAGTCACATCTACAACTGAGCCATGTTTTCGCTTTGGCTTAGGCTCTTCATTCTTTCATACCAGACCATCTTAACTGCCTCCTGAGAAATCTGTATGCAGGCCAAGAAGCAACGGTTAGAACTGGACATGGAAAAATGAATGGAGTGATTCCAAATTCGGAAAGGAGTATGTCAAGGCTGTATATTACCATCTTGCTTATTTAACTTATATGCAGAGTACATCATGTGGAATGCCAGACTGGATGAAGTACAAGCTGGAATCAAGATTGCCAGGAGAAATATCAATAACCTCAGATATGCAGATGACACCATTCTTATGGCAGAAAATGAGGAGGAACTAAGGAGCCTCTTGATGAAAGTGAAAGAGGAGAGTGAAAAAGCTGGCTTAAAGCTAAGATCATGACATCTCGTCCCATCTCTTCAAGACAGATGGGGAAACAATGGAAACAGTGACAGACTTTGTTTTCTTGGGCTCCACAGGCACTGCAGATGGTGACTGCAGCCACAAAATTAAGACACTTGCTCCTTGGAAGAAAAGCTACGACAAACTCCTAGACAGCATATTAAAAAGCAGAGACATTACTTTAGCAACAAAGGTCTGTATAGTCAAAACTGGTTTTTCCAGTAGTCATGTATGGATGTGCGAGTTGGACTATAAAGAAAGCTGAGTGCAGAAGGATTGATGCTTTTGAACTGTGGTGTTGGAGAAGATCTTGAGAGTCTCTTGGACTGCAAGGAGATCAAACCAGTCAATCCTAAAGGAAATCAGTTCTGAATATACATTGGAAGGATGGATGCTGAACCTGAAACTCCAATACTTTGGCCAGCCAATGAGAAGAACTGACTCATTGGATAAGACTCTGAAGCTGGGAGAGGTTGAAGGCAGGAGGAGAAGGGGATGACAGAGGATGAGATGGTTGGATGGCATCACTCAATGGACATGAGTTTGAACAAGCTCTGGGTATCGCAGGTGGACAGGGAAGCCTGGTGTGCTGCAGTCCATGGAGTTGCAAAGAGTTGGACATGACTGAGGGAATGCAAATGAACTGAACTGATGCTATGGGGGAAAAAAAAAAAAAAAAAAACCTTTCCTCAGCATCCTTCAAGGAAATATAATCACTGCTTTTCAAGTAATCTTTATATATTCTCACCCTTGTGTTGCACTTTGCTCTACTTCTCTACATAAAACTTTATTCCTTCTAAAATTTAAATATATCTTATTCAAATCATTGAGCCTGTAAAGTCTGTCTCAAATCAAAATTAGAATGAGAAAAATTTCCCCATCTCCTTAGTTAGAAGTGCTTTCTCTGTTTACAAAGCTACTGAAGCATTTATTAGTATAATTTATTTAATTTTAATGATTAAAACTAATGTAAATTGCCACTTTGAGCAATAAAGTCCTGTTTTATCAATGAAATTGCAACTGTTCTGTAAACAATTTATACATACATATATGTATATAATTTATGCACATATATATGTGTTTATGTACATAGTTTTCATTGTTTTTGTTTTCCATAATTAAAAAGTACAAATATAAAAGTCATGATATATTTTGTGAAATACAGTAAGTTATATCTATCACTTAATTAATCCACAGGAATTATTCTTTTTCATTGATTTGTAATTTTTTTAATTGCTAAATAAAAATACGTCACTTCAGTTTCTATCTGTGGGCTAGAAGGAACAAGATTATATCCTGAAAATAAGTGAGATATAATTAGGATGCTACTAATTATATTCTATTTCAATGGCTACCCATCAAGCCCAATAAAGCTCAGTAAGTTTGCACGGAAGGTCAATAACAGAGAAATTAATTCAATTTATTTCCTAATTCAAACTGAAATATGACAGAAAGTTCTCCTCCCCTCTGTTGATTGAGGACCAAATTTTCTAGCAACAATTTTTATAGTATATTGATGATACAATGAACTGAAAACATTTTATCTAAAAAGTTCATCTATAAAGGTACAATGTTTAATAATCATAATATTTTAAAATAAATTAATTCAAATCACATTCATGTAAAGCATTCTACTGAAATAATTACAAATACTAAATAATACTTGTGACTTTTTTTTTCTTATCTCTAAAACTTCACTTCTTAACATTACTTTCCCAAGTCATTTATGTAGTTTTCATTTTCAGCTTTCATTAACTTCAAGAAATTAGTTCGAGGGTCATCAAGGTTGTCACATATTTGCAGGATGTTCTTTTCTATAAAAATCTGAACAATATTCCATTGTATTTATGCATCACATCTTCTTTAGCCATTCATCTGTTGATAGATATTTAGGTTGTTTCCATGTCATGGCTATTGTGAATAATGATACAAAAATAGGGGTGGCATGTCAGGAAGCATTTAACAGGAAGCTTCCTGTGTGCTGTTTTCCGTCTTGCATAAATCCTATGTTTCTTATCAGCCCCTGAATGCAGGTGCAAGAGGGGCTGGCAAGCAGGCTCCCGGGAATAATAGGAATTTATGTATCTCATATGTATGGAAAGTAGCCTTTTCATATGGTGAAAAGTAGCCATTTACAACTCTCTTCCCTTTTGATATGGAAAGTAACTTTTACAATCCCCTCTCTTGAGAATGATTCTAGCCTCAGGCTTCCTGGATAACTTGTAAGATTTTTTAATCCCTATCTCTGCTGAAAAAGCTATCTTTTAAGACAGTATATATATGCCCACAATATGTTGAATAAACGCCTTTCATTCCATCAGAACATTGGCCCCCGTGTCTTTCTTCTCTCTCTCTCTCTGCCCCCTTCAGGCTGCTTCCACGGAGCACAGATGTCTGCTGTTGACACTCTGTGTAAATCAGGAAGTATCAGCCTCTTGTCTTCCTTCTTTCTTTCTTATCG
Organism: Giraffa tippelskirchi; assembly: GCF_054371585.1. NCBI lineage: Eukaryota > Metazoa > Chordata > Mammalia > Artiodactyla > Giraffidae > Giraffa > Giraffa tippelskirchi. Next base: position 126,491,672 of record NC_137286.1, read on the forward strand.
CCGACTCCCTACCACCAGGTTCCGGTCCATTAAAGGACCCCAACAGTGGCATATATCTCTTTAAGATAGTGATTTCATTTCTTTTGGATATAAATCCAGAAATAGGATTGCTGGATCATAAGATTCTTTCTTTCTTTTGTTTTTATATTTTTGCAAAGTCTTCCTATAGTTTTCCATAGTAACAGCATCAATTTGCATTTCCAACAAAAGTGTACAAGAAAGTACATGTACTTTTGCTGTGCCATTTTCTATTCTCTGGTAGTACAGCAGTAAGCAAGCATCTTTCCACTGTAGAGTTTCTATTTTAGCGGGGAAGGCAGATGATAAATGATAGCTAAAATAAATCATATATCAAATAGTGTTATTATGGAGAAAAACACAGCAGGACGAGCAACTACAAAAGGACAAATTTGTAGGAATACAATTTTAACTAGAGTTATAAAGGAAAGGTTCACAGATCATTTTGGAGCAAAGATCTGAAAAAGGCAGAAGTAATCCAATTGGCCGTCTGCTGCCTAGAAGAAGAACATTCCAGAGGGAATACATATTGCAGAATGTGTTTTCTTTATATAAAAATAAGGAAATCATTTACATTGTCAATCACTCATGTCAATATAAATTGTTCCAAATTTAATATTCAATGGAAATATGTAACCTCTAGAAGATAATTATTTTCTTTTTGTTATCTGCTATCCTCCCAGTATACAAAAGTGTATCTATCATGTGATGGCCACTTGATAAGTTCTTATGATTGAATAAATATTGTTTTAAATATTATGACCCAAATTATTTGTCAAATGGAAATATTTATCTTGTCATTATTGCTTCCTTTCTTTGAGAACTACTATAGGCCACAAGTTACAAGACACCCAACTTTGAATGGTGCAATAGATACACACAACAAGTTATACAATGGTATTTAGTTGGTTAGGCAGTTAGGAGACTTGGTCAGGCAATTCAGTGACTTTATCAATAACATAGGCTTTATATATGTTTGTCGCAATATGACAAGTCTGAGTTGGCCCACTATGATCCTATGTGTATGCTAATTAATTGTAGGAGCAACTCATTTCATGTTAGCTGCTCATTTGCTTTTCCCCCTCAAGAATACACTGTACCTACTTATACCATAGGATCTATAGTTTCTCCTTATCAGTGGAGTATATTCTACATGTGACTTGCTTTGGCCAATACAGTGGGTGCTAAAATGATATATACTTATTCTGAGAAGATGCTTAAGAACATACTAGTATTTCCAGCATTATTTTTGCTCTTTTCTCTATTCCAGAAGAATATTAATTCCCAATCAAAGACTGGCCTCCAGGAAGGCTTTCCAAAACAGGACACATTTAGAGCAAATGCATAGTCACTGCCAATCCACAGTACATTAATGCCACACGATCATAAACATTGAAGTGCGGAGATTATTTGTTACTGTGGACTTATCTAACAAGAAAAATGAATAAAATATGTTTATAATTAAAATTCAGTGAAATTAAACCTCAGAAATTTTGTGAATTACTAAAGATACATTGAAACCGATTACTTTTTTAGAAAATATTTGAGTCAGCCAATAGTATGTAATAGAGCTATTCATTTAATTAGATTAAATAAATATTTTGACATAACGGATATAATAAAAGATATTCTTTTGCTCATAAATGTATCTGACAACATAGCATATATCCAATCTTAGCTTATTTTGTAATTAATTTTATCTACATTACTTCACTTTCATCCTGAAAATCCTAAAACATCACCTAATTGTATATTAAACTTCCACTTACTTTTTTTTACTGTGCTTCACTATTTTATTCATTTTATTTATTATACTTCACGGTTATCATGTCTTTTGCAAATTGAAGGTTTGTGGCATTGTTGCATTGAGTAAGTCTATTGGGGTCATTTTTCCAACAGCACTTGTTCAATTCACATCTCTGTGTCACATTTTGGTAATTCTTACACTGTTGTCCATGGGGTCACAAAGAGTCAGACGCAACTGAGCAACTGAACAACATTATTGTACAGTAAGCATGTGGCAATATCTGTGACATAGAGAAGATTTTTCAACTTTTAAGATCATGTTAACATTAAAAAAAATTTTTCCTTCTGTCGAATCCTCAAACTGCAACTTCAATCTAATCATCTGGAGCACCCCTAAGTTTCTTCAATACTAAAATCATCTTGTTGTTAATATATTTTAAAAAAATTACCCCATTTGTATTGTAACAATGTGAAGTACAGGCATACCTTCTTGAAGATATTAGAGTTTGGTTCCAGAGTACAACAATAAAGTGAGTAAACACATTTCTTTGGTTTCTTGGTGCATATAAAAGTAATGCTTACACCATACTGTAGTCTACTAAATGTTCAATAACATTATGTCTAAAAACAGTGTGTGTACCTTAATTAAAGTTTACTTTACTGCTGAAAGATGCTAACCATTTTCTCAGGTTTTATGGAGCCATAGTAATAACATCAAAGACCCCTGACTACAGATCATTTTAACAAATGCAGTGATTCTATTTTCCTGGCACATTTCAAGCAAAATGATGATGTGTTAACATTTTATAAGGCAAATATATATGATGCAAGACAGAAGTAAAAGAGGAGAATTTATAGAACAATTATGTTCTTGCCTATTAAGAAAAATTGGGAAAAAAAGTATTTTTTTAACTTTATTTGGTTTTTTAAGCTTATTTATTTGGTTTTTTAGAGTAGTTAAAGTGTCACAGAAAAACTGAAGGGAAAGGACAGAAATTTCCTATATATATCTGTCTCCACACACGCATATCATCTCTCATTATCAACAGCCCCCAGCAGGCAAATGACAAATGACAGAATGGTCATTTGTTACAACTAATGAACCTACATTGGCATAACATCATCACCCAAAGTCTATAGTTTACATTATGTTTCCCTCTTGGTGTTTTACATTCTGGGTTTGGACAAAAGTATAACAACATGTATCAACCATTATAATATTCTGCAGAGCATGAACTCCACTTCTCTATCTACAACCTCTGCAATCACTGATCTTTTTCTATCTCCCTAATTTTGCCTTTTCCAGAGTACTATCCTGTTAGAATCACAGAGTATGTAGCCTTTTCAGAGTGGCTTCTTTCACTTAACATAAGTAGGTGGCTTATCTTATTCTCTTGACATTGACTTTTGCAAATAGTGGTGTTTAAATTTTGATGAAATCTAGCTTATCAATTATCTCTTTCATGGTTCACATCTTTGGTATTATATCTAAAAATGCATTACTATATCTCAGGTCATCTAAGTTTTCTCCTAAGTTACCTTCTAAAGTTCTTTATAGTTGTGACTTTTAGATTTATGTCCATGATCTATTTTGAGTTAATTTTTATGAAAGGTATAAATTTATAAATTCATTTTTTCCCATGTGAATGTCCACTTGTTTCAGCATCATTTTGTTTAAAAAAACCCCACTATATCTGCTCCATTGTTTTGCATTTGCTCCTTTGCCAAAGACATTTGAAATATTATTTATTAACTTTTCAATTTTTGTCTCCAAGTCACCATCATCCCTTGGTGTATTTCTTATGCCACTTGCCACTTCTCACAGTCTGATCTGTCCTTCTCATCCTGACATTTAATAACTTAGTGCTCATGGCTTAGTTCTGATACCTCATCTCTTTATCAATCGTTTCTAATCACTTTATACCTTCTCACAGCTTAAATATTGTTTAAAATGCAATGGCTCCTAAATCAGAACCCTTCCTCTTCAGTTCTGTGTTTAATTATGTAATCAATATCACCTCTTGATGTACAACAGGCTTCCTATAACTTCCACGTTGAACTCCACATTTCCTATTGCCCTGTCACACTGAAAAGTCTGATTTGCAATGCCTGACTGTGTCATTATCCTGGTTGCTCATACCAAAAGCCTTTTTATCATCAACCCCTCTCCTTCTCTTACATTCCACAGTGAGTCCATCAGTATGTATTGATAACACTACATTAAAAATATATATCAAGCAGCCATCATTTCTGATCCAGGTTATTTCAATAGCCTCCCAACTAGTCTTATAGCACTTTAGTACTTATATCCATGTAGTTTTTCTCACTGGGAGTCAGCTACTAAGTCAAGCCTAAACTATACTGTGGTGCTTAACACTTCAGATCCTTAAACTGACTTTTCACTTCAGAGTAAATGTCAGTCTCTACAATGACATACCTAATCTATCTTCCCTCCCCTGTTTTGTTTTTTTTTTTTCCCCCTCTACTACTCTCCTATTATTCTCCCATTTATTTTCTCTTCTAAGACACACTGGAATTTTTGTTTTTCCTTTAAAAAGTACATTCAGGGTCTTTATCCAGGGCTTTCCTTCAAACACTGACTTTCCCATCAGATATCCACATGGTTTGCTTATTCCTTCCAAATTCTTAATCAAATGTCATCCTCCCTGTGATAACCCTTTAACTGTATTACTAGTCCTTTTCTTACTTTATGTTTATCTAGAACACATTACCATCTGATGAAATATACTTTTGACCCATTAATTTTTTTATTGTTTATCTCTCGTGCCTGGCATATAAATCACATGAGATTTGGAATGTTTATGATCTTTTTTAATGTAATTTCTTGGCCTAAAGTGTCTCTAACAAAAAAGATAGTCAAAAATATTTCTTGGTTAAAACTCTCAGATATTGTCAAATTGTCTTCCAAAATTTTTTTTTAATATGCAAACTCTCTCTTTATGAAGGTTGCTGTTTTCACATCACTTTCATCTATGCTCTGCACTGTGAATCTTGATGGGGTTTTAGGAAATTAGCAAGTAGAAACATTTATATCAGCATTATGTTAAATTATATTTAATTTAATTATGAATATTTCCATTTTGGAATATTCTATATTTCAAAAATATTTCCACTGTCTCTTTTAGCTATCTGTTCATTTATTATTTTCCCTGTTTATGATCCTTGTTTATGAGTTGTGTGACACACTTAAAAAGTAGAAGCAATTCCTTAAATTTGAATCTTCAGCAAGAGAAAAAGTTTATTTAAACATAAACACAAATGCATACCCAGCACAGCTTCACAACTAAGGTAAATATAGGAACCAAAGAATTTGTAAAAGACTGACTATATTATCTCTTCACTAGAGAATTTGGGAGACTCATACATATAGGTCTAAGGAAACTGTCTACCTTACTGCTTTCAAATTTTCTTTTCCCCATTTTCTTGAATACTAGTTGGTTTTCTAATAATTTACTGCATTGTTAATACTGCTGTCTTCATTATATTCCTTCTACTGTGTGATTATGAGTTAAATAATTACAGAAAGATATTATTTATGTGTGCATTTGTTGGAATATTACAGCTTTAATACAGTTATCAGCAAATATAAATCAGTTTTATATATCATTGGATACATTTAAATTTAAAATGTAGATAGTTCAGGAAAATGGTTACTTGCTTTTGTATTTTTCAAATATCTGGAATGCTTGCCTACACTGAGTGGAATCCTCTCTTCTACCCCATCTTTTGGCAATGTAAGCATCTTTGGAGAACATCATGTATACCAAAGGGAATAAAATCCTAAGTTGAACATCTATGTAAATTCATACATTTAATATCAGATATTGTCCAAAAATTTGCATTTGGTGGTGTAAGTATAAGCGCTGCATTTGATAGGCATTGTAAAATATTTTTAACCAATTCAGTGACTTATATGATTATAATGTTACATAGTTTTTAGGCAGCAAAATAAGACTTGAATTGCTGCCACATTATTTTTTCCAGTAGTCTATGTTATTTGGGCTAAAATCTATGAAAATACACTGACTTTATTCTAGTATTTGAAGGATATTTATTCTACTATTTCCTCCATACATCAGAGTAAAATAACCTGAGACTTGTAAGATCACAGAGAAGCAGTCATGCAAAACTGCATTTGCACTTTCCAGAGAGCATGGAAGGAAAGGACATTATATCTGAGAGAGAATCAATTGGACATAATGAAGCAAAAGAGAAAGTCCAGTGAGGCAGGAGAAGAGCAAGAGGGGTTTAGGGACAGGTTGGAGCAGAGGGCTATTATAAGAGAACAGAGAAGTATACAGAAGTCAGATCATGAATTTTTAGTTGATTGGTTTGCTTCTTTAGTGAACTGATTTACAGCTATAAACACACTTGGTGATTTTACTTTCTTCTGAGACCAGCAATAATGCAAACCAACTAATAGAACCTCCAAAGATGGCAGTGAATAGATAAGACATGAAAATATTCTTTAGCTGATCTTATTATTTGATTCAACACAATAATCAAAACATGAACTCTGTATAGTTGATGAATATTTTCCTTAAATTCTGTCTCATTTGGGGTAAAATATATGAGTAACTATATCTATTTATCATAAGCTGTTTGAGGATTTTAAAAATATTCCATATAGCACTAAGAATGGACAATGATAATTTATATAATAAAAAGGTTTTTATATATATAAAACTGACAAATTTTATTGCTTTGCTGTAGCATTCTGAATTTTGTGATGAAAGAATACCAGACTTTTCTTACGAGAGACAAGTTACTATCACTTAGTAACTTTGAATAAGTTCTTAATTTCAGTGCTAATTTAAATGACTCCATTGTCCTACTACACTGGAGAGGGGGAAATAAATGAGTCACCTTGTTTCAAAATGTGAGTAAGTGTCATCTTTGATATTATTAGTCTCTGCATTGTGTTAGGCAAGCTGATTTTATGTGCTGGCACAAAACCCATGGCTCATAAACTCAACAGAGGTGAGTGAGTTATGATCGTCTTGGAAATACATTAATGAAATTCTGCAAACATCAGTATGGTACATTAGTCTTCATCACATTTGGCTTTATTAAACACACAGATAGATGGGAGGCTGTCATGTACACCAATTGTTTTGCTTTTTCAAAATGACCCAAGGAAATATAAAAGGTTTTCCAGCTATTTTAATATCATGTGTAAAAGATAAAATTTCATAGTTTGTTGATTTAAAGAATGAGACAGCTTAGGATTTTGTCATCACCATAATTTAATATTCATCAAGGATCTATAAAATATTGGACAGGACAGGGGGGAAGGAGACTGCTAAGACACAGTTTCTGCCCTTAATTTATGATTGCTTATTTTTTCTAAAGACTAGAGAAAATATAAGGTTTGCTTCAGAGTACATGTTTTGAAAGCTGAAGTTTTCCATCAAAATCAATGGGGCCTAAATCATAGGAAAGGCAAGGTTGATTTGTTCATTTCAATACAAAGCAGATGTTAAAATGAAAGTTACGCCAGCTAATAATTAAAACTTAAATATTGAGCTCATTGAAGGAAATTTTTGCTCTACTGACCAATTATATGAACATTCAGTTTTTGAGTTCAAATTAAAAACATGATTTACAATCAGGATTTTTTTTTTTAATGTGGGGTAATATATAAGAGATCATGTAATTAATTTAGATTTTGGAACTGAAAGATGCCAGTCACTTTAAAAATGTTCTTTAATATATACCCTAAAATAGTTTACTGAATGTATTCTGTATACATACTTTAGCTCTGGGACATTCTTTTAACCAGGACTTTATAATAGCATAAGAGTAAAGTATGTGAAATCCTAAACTCATCTTTCTTTCAAACATAGTTTCCAAGTTTATCCAATGTATATTCTCTCCTAAAGCCAAATTTTATGATGTGTATATATTATGTCACTCTATGTCTTATTTGTTTCTCTCATATTTGGCAAGGTAAATATTATATGGCACTACTGTGCCTTTCTAATGGAGCATTACACAAATTTTTTCAGGGACAAACTCTTCTGTTTTAGTTGCTATTATTCAATTTTTACAATGGTATGATAGTTGATATAGTTGACTATTAATATCTCTTATTCCTGATTATAATATATTGCTGTACATTGTCTAAACACTCAGTATTATTAGTTGGCCATATGAATACATATTTATCCTTCTATCCATCTACACACACAGACACAAACACATATGTATGTATACGTATATACATGTATTGTATGTATACATATATATGTGCATATATATGTGTTTATATAAATTATAAATAGTGAGGAGGGACATTTAAAATATATATTTAAAGTTTGAGAAGTCAGGAAATGCATATGCATCAAGAGGGTTTTGGATGTGATAAAAACAATATTTCAAGGCAAGACATAGGACTCATGAAATGCACTTTAATAATTGCACAAAAACTGTAGAGCTATTTAGAAACTTGTTAGTAGGATTCTTGTAATATTTTAATGTCTTTTAAACTATCTATATCACTTTATGTGAATGTAGATATTGACCTATTACTGTAAAGCGATTATACAATATGAAGTTTTTAAAATTAATTGATTATTTTAAATTGAGGTAATATTGGTTTATAATATTCATTTAATCCATTTTAAAACCAAAATTTATCTTGTCAATTATCAGTTGAACACTATTATTGTAAAGGAAACATTTGAATTTCACTAATGAAGTGGCAATATCATTTAAGAATCAAACATTTGGAAATAATTATATTTCTAAATATATCTACTAGATTACTATATAAATATTAACAAAAACCCTTTTGAAAGTATAAGAAGTGATTTCTTTAGCTAATTCCAATCAGATCCTGTGCATTCTACTGAAAACAGTACATATCAGGTAGATGATTAAAATTATGCTTCTCTGACAATTAATATCCAGTTAAGGGTAAAAAATTGACTTCCATACTCAAATATTCATAGTATTCAATGAAAGATAATGTTTAGAGATGGACTGACCAAAATTATTCATTTGTTCTCTGACCAAAGAGATCAATAATGATAAAAAATGGAATAAATATGTTATGGAACTAAACAATGAAGGAACCTAGAGTCAATATCATTGAGGCTACTCAAAATAATTGGAAATAATTCCTATATTTTTAAAATGTCAAAAATAGTTAAGACTGACTTACTTACTAGTAGTAGACTTACTTACTTACTAGTATATGATCTGTGAATTCTTATTTCTAGGCTTCCTTGCTACAGTGGAAACTTGTGATCTACATTACACCAACTAGATATACCTTTTTAAGGCTTCTTTTCTGAGGTGTGAAATATGATGTCACAGAATTCAGGGAAAATGACTTTCTGGCAATCATGGAGGCAGAGTTGCTATTTGTTCTGAAGCAGTTGTATTATTTTCTGTTACCCAGTGACTAGAGGCAAACAGGAGAATAGTGCTTTCTGTACATTGGTTATTGCATTATGTTGTTCTTGTTCTGGTTATGTCTCTAAGTGGTGGCCAGCTCTTTTCAACCCCAGGGACTGCAGGATGGCAGGCTTACCTGTCCTTCACTATCTCCTGGAGGCCACTCAATCTCATGTCCATTGAGTTGGTGATGCCATTCAACTATCTCATCCTCTGTCGTCCCCTTCTCCTCCTGCCTTCAATTTTCCCTGGCATCAAGGCCTTTTCCAATGACTCAGCTCTTCGCATCAGGTGGCTAAAGTATTGGAGCTTTGGGTACAACATCAGTCCTTCCAAAGAATATTCAGGATTGATTTCCTTTAGGATTGCCTAGTTTGATCTCCTTGCTGTCCAAGGGACTCTCAAGAGTCTTCTCCAATATCACAGTTCAAAAGCATCAAGTCTTTAGCGCTCAGCCTTCTTTATGGTCAGATCCATACATGAATACTGGAAAAATCATAGCTTTGACTAGACAGGCCTTAGTCAGCAAACTGATATCTCTGCTTTTTAATATGCTTTCTAGGTGTGTCATAGCTTTTCTTCCAAGGAGCAAGTGTCTTGTAGTGTAATAGCTGCAGTGACTACCCAGTGATTTTGGAGCCCAAGAAAATTAAGTCTGTCACTGTTTCCAGTTTTTCCCCATTTATTTGCTATGAAGAGATGGGACTGGATGCCGTGATCTTAGTTTTTTGAATGTTGAGTTTTAAGCCAGCCTCTTCACTCTCTCACTTTCATCAAGAGGCTTTTATTTCCTCTTCACTTTTTGCCATTAGGGTGGTGTCATCTGCATATCTGAGGTTATTGATACTTCTCCCAGAAACATTGATTCCACTTTGAGCTTCATTTAGCCTGGCATTTTGCATGATGTACTCTGCTTATAAGTTAAATAAGCAGGGGAACAATATACAGCCTTGATGTACTCTATTTCCAATTTTGAACCAGTCCATCATTCCATGTCTCATTGTAACTGCTTTTTCTTGACTGGCAAACCAGGTTTTTCAAGAAGCAAGTAAGGTGGTCTAGTATTCCCATCTCTAAGAATTTTTCAGTTTGTTGTAATCCACTCAGTCAAAGACTTTAGCATAGTCAATGAAGCAGATGTTTTTCTGGCATTATCTTGATTTTTCTATAGTCCAGAGGATGTTGGCAATTTGATCTCTCATTCTTCTGTCTTTTTTAAATCCAGCTTCACATATGGAAGTTCTCGGTTCATGTACTGTTGAAGCCTAGCCTGAAGGATTTGAGCAATACCTTGCTCGTATGTGAAATGAGTACAATTGTGTGGTAATTTAAACATTGTTTGGCATTGATCTTTTTTGGGATTGGAAATAAAACTGAACTTTTCTAGTCCACTGGCCGCTGCTGAGTTTTTCAAGTTTGCTGGCATACTGAGTACAGCACTTTAACAGCATCATCTTTTAGGATTTGAAATAGCTCAGCTGGCATTCCATCACCTGCCCTAGCTTTGTTTGTAGTCATACTTCTTAAGGTCCACTTGATTTCACACTCCAGGATGTCTGGCTCTAGGTGAGTGATCACACTATCATTGTTATCTGGGTCATTAAGACCTTTTCTTGTACAGGTTTTCTGTGTATTCTCACAGATTCCCTGGCTATCTGGAAAGTTCTTGGAACAATTTAATATTTATCAATATTTTTTAACTACCAAGAGATGGCTTTTACTACTTGTGTGTATGAGTTCTAGGCAGAAATAACTTCGCAAAATTATTGCAATTAATAAATATTCAAGAATATGCTAAATTTGGATTTTGTATCTGACCTTGTCTGAGTTCACTACTATAGGATAGAAACTTGGAAGTCAAGAGCATCCAGTGATGAACATATTATTCAAAATCTCACGTTTACTCATCTGAATCATAACGCTGTGGAAAGCAAGACTTTGACAAACCAAGGACTACTTCAGATTGTACCAGTTATTTAATGATAAAATACAGCACTCAGTTTTTAAATTCTTACCTCACACACAGACAAAGAAAATGAAGATTTTTATGATGTTCAACTTTTTTATCTCCTCCAGCCAAAGTGACAATGATACTGAAAATCAAGTCTACAGTCTAAATATGCAAATTTTGGAATTATAGATAATTTTTTTGAATTTTTAGGTTTTCTAGTCTCTTGTGTGTGATTTTGGTAATCAATTTCACTTAAAGATGATCTGGAAGTTGAGGTAATTTTTTATAATGCCCAACACATGAACATCTTCTCACCAACAAAAGTACTCCCCGTCTGCTCACTGTAACTTGAAGACCATGTAATTATTGTGTTTGCCTGAGAAAGTTACCTACTGATAGTATTTTCTTCACATCTTACCCTAACTATCATGCCTTTTTTTTTCAACAAATTCAGAAGTATATCATACTTCACAAGGCCAACTTCAAATCTAATTTAAGAAGGCTTACAAATCAACAGAATACATGTATGACTGCAGTCTAGACAAGGAAATATAATTTTCAATATGTTAAGCTTATAAATATGAGTTCACTTACCAGAGATTTTGAATTAAATGTGCTCCTATAAAGTGGTAGTGATTGATTTCTCAGTAAGTGTAGACAGTAAACTAATTCAGTGGGTTTTCGCACAGAAAAGTCACAATGTCAGAAATTCCTTGTCAAGTTTGAGAGGGAAGAGTCCAAGTCTAACAAAGATAGGGATGTTGGAGTGGATTTAATATGGCTTGATGTACACATTTATCATTTAGATATGTTTCTGGATAAGATAAAAAAAATCAATCATTTTAACAGGCATTTAGAAATTCTTTAGTCTGGGGTTGCAAGAATCTTATAAAATATTATTTTGGCTATTTTCTAAAGAACAGAGATGTGGGTCTTAATGCTGTCAATAAAATGTTTTGCTTGGTTTCAATGTGGATGGTAAGATGCTAATCCATCAGAATTCTAGTACCAGTACTAAACCACCACAGGTAATCTTCTTAGCTACTAAGTCCTGTCTCTAATCAGAATAGAATGATCAGAAAGACTAGTTGATAGCAACTAATTAATTGTCGGTTCCTCCAACAAATATAATGAGGTACAACTTGTATAATTATATTAGGATTATGTAATTGAAAAAGATAGCATCTTATAGGTCTGGAAAGTATTTCCCTATATGAACCACCAAATACTACCTTTGCCTTAAATTCTAGTCTTAATCAGTTCAAACCCAACATGGATCCCTAGTGTCCCTGAGCAAGAACTATATTATAAGGGATTTCCCTGGTGGTCCACTGGCTAAAACTCTGAGCTCTCAATGAAATTGGCCTGGGTTTGATCCCTGATGAGGGAAGTTGATCCCACGTACCACCAACTACAGATTCCATATGCTGCAACTAAAGATCTCTCAGACCACAACAAAGATGGAAGATACCATATTCTATAACTACACTTGACACAGACAAATCAATAAATGTTTAAAAAATGAACTATATTATGACAATACAAGCATCTGTTATATCCTCATCCTAACATTTTCTAGAAATATGTGTTATTTACCAAGATAACTCTATACTTGTAAGTTAATAGAAATTTTCCTGTACAGTTGTATGATTTTCTTGTGTTATATTCACTAGAATTCAGAATGGCACTGAGGTCATGGAAGTACACTATGGCTTTCTCATACTTCAAATATCTTTGGTGGTTTGTGCAAACTTACTTACCAATCCCTTATTAAGTAATAGAAGTCTATTTAGTATGGCACATATAATATTTCCCTTTGGAGTTCTTCAAGACGTGGGGGCAAATTTTCCAGCAATGTCACTCCTGTGACTATAAGAGGTAAGTCTAATTTAAATTTGCCTTAGAAGTCCTTTGGTTTAAAACTGTTCACTAGGGTAGGAAACAACTTCTCTGAACCTATTACATTCTTTTGCAAGGTATTCAGTATGTATCAAAATAATCAATCAATTTCACAATAATTATGGTTTTTGTTGTCCCATAGTGACTATACATTGAATTAATTCCCCAAAGTTTCCTCCTCTTCCTACATTTTATGTCAATTAATAATAAATATCACCTTAGCTAATTGAGATATGACTACCATAATTTAAAACATCATAATCAGTGGGTTTATCATTGTCTTAAATCAGGTAGGAATTTGACTCTGAAGGCTTGCTTTTTCAAACAGGCCCTACTGGCAATTTTCTGAGCCCCAGATTCCTAACAAAAGCAAACTTCACACAAGGACAAAATGTCAAGAATTTATTCGAAAGGTACAATCCAGGAGGAGTAAGAGTAAGACTATAGTGACATAAGAAAGGAAAAGAGAAAAGCATGATGAAATATTGCCCTTGTGGCTACTGCTCCATGTGAAGCCTTAAAAAAAAACAGTGCAGATACTTCTATAGACTCATAAGGACTAGCTCCATGGCAAAACTGCCTGGAGAAAGAAGAAAGGGTTTATCTTCCTATTATTCTCTGATTTTCTGTTTAATTTGATTCAGACCAGAAGTTTCACTGCCTGAGGCTGACTAGCCCCAAAAGCTAGTGCCTTCGTTTCAAACAAGATTTTTTTTTTTTTTTGCAACAACATGTTTTGCCACACTACTGAAAATCAATCTGATTTCCAGAGTGGCTGCATAATGGACCATCTAAAACAAACATTAAGTGCATGTTGAGTGAGTGTGTAGGGGGTAGGGACAACTTCCTGACTGGAGTTAATGTAAAAGTAAAAGTCGCTCAGTCCTGTCCAAAACTTTGCAGCGCCATGGACTATAAAGTCCATGGAATTCTCCTGGGTAGCCTTTCCATTCTCCAGAGGAGCTTCCCAACCAAGGGATCACATCTAGATCTCCCACATTACAGGCAGATTCGTTACCAGCGGAGCCACAAGGGAAGGCAAAGAATAGTCGAGTGGGTAGTCTATCCCTTCTCCAGTGGATCTTCCTGATACAGGAAACAAACTGGAGCCTCCTGAATTGCAAACGAGTTATTTACTGACTGAGCTATCAAGAAAGCCCCTGATTGGAGTTAATATGGGGACATAAAATAAAAATAATGCTGTTAAAACCCTTAATAGAATCACAAATAAAATTTGATCTCAATGTCACATCACATTACATGAAAAATCATTTCTATATAGTTTAAAATTTAAAATGTACAAGACATGTATAAAATATTTTTTTAAAAATCCAGAATATGTTCATATCCTTTGTAGAGGGGTTACTACCTTAACAAAACGTAGAAAGTTGAAATGGTAATAAAATATTAAAAATAAAACTTACCATATTAAATGTAAGAAACATGTATTGCTCAAAAGATGACATGAAATGTGTATAAAGAAAACTGCAAACATGGAGACGATACATGGAACACATGTAAGTCACAAAAAACAGAGACTACTGAAGAGTAAAGAAAAAAAATGACAAACAAATACATAGGTAAGTAGACAAAAGCATAACCCAAAAATCTGAAGGAATAAGAGTCATGTTGACATATTAGTTACTAGTAGAAATCTATGTAATTATCAGTAAACTGAACTGATATATAATATGAGATTCTTAACATGAAATAATACCACACCGACATCAAATAATATGTGATAGAGAAACAGTACTTTTATTCTCTAAAATGGAGATAAGACAATGATGTGTACTAAAATCTCTCACTGTTCACATGGAAGGATGTGTTATAACCACAACTATAAACATTATATCTATAACTGTGGGCAAGAATCCCTTAGAAGAAATGGAGTAGCCATCATGGTCAACAAAAGAGTCCAAAATGCAGTACTTAGATGCAATCTCAAAAACGATAGAATGATCTCTGTTCGTTTCCAAGGCAAACCATTCAATATCACGGTAATCCAAGTCTATGCCCTGACCAGTAATGCCGAAGAAGCTGAAGTTGAACGATTCTATGAAGACCTACAAGACCTTCTAGAACTAACACACAAAAAAGATGTCCTTTTCATTATAGGGGACTGGAATGCAAAAGTAGGAAGTCAAGAAACACCTGGCGTAACGGGCAAGTTTGGCCTTGGAGTACAGAATGAAGCAGGGCAAAGGCTAATAGAGTGTTGCCACGAGAACACACTGGTCATAGCAAACACCCTATTCCAACAACACAAGAGAAGACTCTACATGTGGACATCACCAGATGGTCAACACCAAAATCAGACTGATTATATTCTTTGCAGCCAAAGATGGAAAAGCTCTATACAGTCAGCAAAAACAAGACCGGGAGCACACCGTGGCTCGGATCATGAAATGCTTATTGCCAAATTCAGACGTAAATTGAAGAAAGTAGGGAAAACCACTAGACCATCCAGGTATGACCTAGATCAAATCCCTTATGAGTATACAGTGGAAGTGACAAATATATTTAAGGGACTAGACCTGATAGACAGAGTGCCTGATGAACTATGGACAGAGGTTCGTGACATTGTACAGGAGACAGGGATCAAGAAAATCCCCATGGAAAAGAAATGCAAAAAAGCAAAATGGCTGTCTGAAGAGGCCTTACAGATAGCTTGGAAGAGAAGAGAAGCGAAAAGCAAAGGAGAAAGGAAAGATTCCCATCTCAATGCAGAGTTCCAAAGAATAGCAAGGAGAGATAAGAAAGCCTTCCTCAGCGACCAGTGCAAAGAAAGAGGAAAACAACAGATTGGGAAAGACTAGAGATCTCTTCAAGAAAATTAGAGATACCAAAGGAACATTTCATGCAAAGATAGGCTCGATAAAGGACAGAAATGGTATGGACCGAACAGAAGCAGAAGATATTAAGAAGAGGTGGCAAGAATACACAGAAGAACTGTACAAAAAAGATCTTCATGACCCAGATAACCATGATGGTGTGATCACTCACCTAGAGCCAGCCATCCTGGAATGTGAAGTCAAGTGGGCCTTAGAAAGCATCACTACGAACAAAGCTAGTGGAGGTGATGGAATTCCAGTTGAGCTATTTCAAATCCTCAAAGGTGATGCTGTGAAAGTGCTGCACTCCATATGCCAGCAAATTTGGAAAACTCAGCAGTGGCCACAGACTGGAAGAGGTCAGTCTTCGTTCCAATCCCAAAGAAAGGCAATGCCAAAGAATGCTCAAACTACCACACAATTGCACTCATCTCACCTGCTAGTAAAGTAATGCTCAAAATTCTCCAAGCCAGGCTTCAGCAATACGTGAACCGTGAACTTCCAGATGTTCAAGCTGGTTTTAGAAAAGGCAGAGGAACCAGAGATCAAATTGCCAATATCTGCTGGATCATTGAAAAAGCAAGAGAGTTCAAGAAAAACATCTATTTCTGCTTTATTGACTATGCGAATGCCTTTGACTGTGTGGATCACAATAAACTGTGGAAAATTCTTAAAGAGATGGGAATACCAGACCACCTGACCTGTGTCTTGAGAAACCTGTATGCAGGTCAGGAAGCAACAGTTAGAACTGCACATGGAACAACAGACTGGTTCCAAATAGGAAAAGGAGTACGTCAAGGCTGTATATTGTCACCCTGCTTATTTAACGTAAATGCAGAGTACATCATGAGAAACACTGGGCTGGAAGAAACACTGGCTGGAATCAAGATTGCCGGGAGAAATATCAATAACCTCAGATATGCGGATGACACCACCATTATGACAGAAAGTGAAGAAGAACTAAAGATCCTCTTGATGAAGGTGAAAGAGGAGAGTGAAAAAGTTGGTTTAAAGCTCAACGTTCAGAAAACTAAGATCATGGCATCTGGTCCCATCACTTCATGGGAAATAGATGGGGAAACAGTGGAAACAGTGTCAGACTTTATATTTTGGGCTCCAAAATCACTGCTGATGGTGACTGCAGCCATGAAATTAAAAGACGCTTACTCCTTGGAAGGAAGGTTATGGCCAACCTAGATAGCATATTGAAAAGCAGAGACATTACTTTGCCAACAAAAGTACGTCTAGTCAAGGCTATGGTTTTTCCAGTGGTCATGTATGGATGTGAGAGTTGGACGGTGAAGAAACCTGAGCCCCAAAGAATTGATGCTTTTGAACTGTGGTGTTGGAGAAGACTCTTGAGAGTCCCTTGGACTGCAAGGAGATCCAACCTGTCCATCCTAAAGGAGATCAGTCCTGGGTGTTGATTGGTAGGACTGATGTTGAAGCTGAAACTCCAATACTTTGGGCACCTCATGCGAAGGGTTGACTCATTGGAAAAGACCCTAATGCTGGGTAGGATTGGGGGTGGGAGGAGAAGGGGACAACAGAGGATGAGATGGTTGGATGGCATCACCGACTCGATGGACATGGGTTTGGGTAGACTCCGGGAGTTGGTAATGGACAGAGAGGCCTGGAGTGCTGCAATTCATGGTGTCGCAAAGAGTCAGACACGACTGAGTGACTGAACTGAACTGATAACACAAAAAAAGGAAGAAATGTTGAGATGGATATAAAGGGAACAGAATTATTGTTATGAAGACCTACACGACGTTCTAGAACTAACACCCAAAAAAGGTGCCCTTTTCATTATAGGGACTGGAATGCAAAAGTAGGCAGTCAAGAAACACCTAGAGTAACAGGCAAATTTGGCCTTGGAGTACAGAATGAAGCAGGGCAAAGGCTAATAGAGCTTTGCCAAGAGAACACACTGGTCATAGCAAACACCATCTTCCAACAACACAAGAGATGACTCTACACACGGACATCACCAGATGGCCAACATCAAAATCAGATTGATTATATTGTTTGTAGCCAAAGGTGGAGAAGCTCTATAGGGTCAGCAAAAACAAGACCGGCAGCTGACTGTGGCTCAGATCATGAGCTTCTTACTGCCAAATTCAGACTTACATTGAAGAAAGTAGGGAAAACCACTAGACCATTCAGGTATGACCTAAATCAAATCCTTTACGATTATAAAGTGGAAGTTACAAATAGATTTAAGGGACTAGATCTGATAGACAGAGTGCCTGATGAACTATGGATGGAGGTTCGTGACATTGTACAGGAGGCAGGGATCAAGACCATCCCCAAGAAACAAAAATGTAAAAAAGTGAAATGGCTGTCTGAGGAGGCCTTACAAATAGCTGTGAAAAGAAGAAATGCAAAAAGCAAAGGAGAAAAGGAAATATATACCCATTTGAATGCAGAGTTCCAAAGAATAGTGAGTTGAGATAAGGTAGCCTTCGTCAGGGATCAGTGCAAAGAAATAGAGGAAAACAATAGAATGGAAAAGGCTAAAGATCTCTTCAAGAAAATTAGGGACACCAAGGGAAAATTTCATGCAAAGATGGGCTTGATAAAGGACAGAAATCGTATGGACCTAACAGAAGCAGAAGTTATTAAGAAGACGTGGCAAGAATACACAGAAGAACTATACAAAAAAAGACCTTCATGACCCAGATGACCATGATGGAATTATCACCCACCTAGAGCCAGACATCCTGGAATGCAAAGTCAAGTGGGCTGTAGGAAGCATCACTGCAAACAAAGCTAGTAAGGTGATGGATTTCCAGTTGAGCTATTTCAAATCCTAAAAGATGATGCTGTGAAAGTGCTGCACTCAATATGCCAGCAAATTTGGAATACTCAGCAGTGGCCACAGGACTGGAAAAGGTCAGTTTTCATTCCAATCACAAAGAAAGGCAATGCCAAGGAATGCTCAAACTACCGTACAATTGTACTCATCTCACATGCTAGTAAAGTAATGCTCAAAAGTTTCCAAGACAGGCTTCAACTATACGTGAACCGTGAACTTCCAGATGTTCAAGCTGGTTTTAGATAAGGCAGAGGAACCAAAGATCAAACTGGCAACATCCGTTGGATCGTCGAAAAAACAAGATAGTACCAGAAAAACATCTATTTTTGTTTTATTGGCTATGCCAATGCCTTTGACTGTGGGGATCACAATAAACTGTGGAAAATTCAGAAGGAGATGTGAATACTAGACCACCTGACCTGCCTCTTGTGAATCTGTATGCAGGTCAGGAAGCAACAGTTAGAACTAGACATGGAAAATAGACTGGTTCCAAATAGGAAAAGGAGTGTTATCAGGCTGTATTGTCACTCTGGTTATTTAACTTATATGCAGAGTACATCATGAGAAATGCTGGGATGGATGAAGCACAAGCTGGGATCAAGATTGCTGGGAGAAATATAATAACCTCACATATGTATATGACACCACCCTTATGGCATAAAGTGAAGAACTAAAGAGCCTCTTGATGAAAGTGAAAGAGGAGACTGAAAAAGTTGCATAAAGTTCAACATTCAGAAAACGAAGATCATGGCATCTGGTCCCATCACTTCATGGCAAATAGATGGGGAAACAGTGGAAACAGTGGCAGACTTTATATTTGGGGGGCTCCAAAATCACTGCAGATGGTGACGGCAGCCTTGAAATTAAAAGATGCTTGCTCCTTGGAAGAAAAGCTATGATCAGTCTAGACAGCATATTAAAAAGCAGAGACATTATTTTGCCAACAAACATCTGTCTAGTCAAGGCTATGGTTTTTCCAGTAGTCATGTATGGATGTGAGAGATGGACTATAAAGAAAGATGAGTGCCGAAGAATTGATGTTTTTGAACTGTGGTGTTGGAGACGACTCTTCAGAGTCCCTTCGACTGCAAGGAGATCCAACCAGTCCATCCTAAAGATGATCAGTCTTGGGTGTTGATTGGTAGGACTGATTTTGAAGCTGAAACTCCAATACTTTGGCTGCCTGATGGAAAGAGCCGACTCATTTGAAAAGACCCTGATGCTGGGAAAGATAGAAGGCAAGAGGAGAAGGAGACAATAGAGGATGGGATGGTTGGGTGGCATCACCGACTCAATCGGACATGAGTTTGGATAAACTCCGGGAGTTGGTGATGGATAGGGAGTCCTGGAGTTCTGTGGTCCATGGGGTTGCAAAGAGTCAGACACGACTGATCAACTGAATAGAACTGAACTGAGCAGGCAATCTAAAAAAGTTTTTATCTTACTCTAAAATAAAATGGTTAGAAATAAGAAGGTCATTAACGTTCTGATTATGAAAATTGATTCATAGAAATAAGTTGGATTTGTTTTCAAGCACAATTAAAATCCAATGATATCTGTCTATCTATCTTTCCACTCTCTTCTAAATTTACTCTAGGATAAATATAGGGGAAATAAATAAATATGTGTGTGACAAACCGTTTAATTTATCATATCAAGAAAGTGGGCTCACGTCACAGAAAAAGAATAAAATGACATCTTTACAGCACCTACAAACATGGAATTCAGATTTGCCTGATTTAAATGTCAGCAAATCATGAAATAAATACAGGAAAATATAAATCATACATGCTGGGTTTAGGAAAGGACTTTTAAAATAGTATGTCTAAAGCATATAAAATAGTATGAAGAACTAATGGGTTTAATTACATACATACTTTTCATGAAGTTTAGGAAAAGTCATATTCAAACTGAAAAACCTAAAAAAGGTAAAAATCTAAAATAATAAAGAAATTCTGCCAATCACCAAGAAATAAACCAGGAAAGAATAGATATATGGAGAAAATATATAAAAATATAATTTACAGAGGACAAAACTCAAATTCTATATAAGGTACAAAAAAATCACAGCTAGCCAGTAAATGAAAATAAAAATGTACGACATTATATTCAAATATAAAATATTGGGTACAATTTCTAGTTGAAATGACAGGAACTCTTTGCTGCTAGTACAAATTTGACTGGTGCAGTAATATGGCATGTAGTCTGATATACACAATCAAAATACACCCTATGACTAGAAATCTTCTCCCATCATATGTGGCCCAGAAAAATTCTTACACACGTCTGTAAGAAAATATGTCAGAAGCTTACTTCAACATTCTTGTAGTTTTGGTATTTGGAAAGTGTTTAAATTTTTATTTTTGATGAAGGGAGATAAATAAAATAGAAAAGTCTATAGAATAAAATGCAGCAGTCAGAAGAAATGAATTAGAATATGTACCCCTCTTGTATGTAAACAGAAAAAAACATTTTAGATTTCTGTCATATATGTATTTTAAAAATGTATGTATTCCCCAAATAAAATATATATATAATTCAAGGATAAATGCTAACAATATTAGAGCACCTGTGAGACATGTGATTGTGAGTGAGAAAGGGGAAGAAAAATAGTATGAATGGAATAATAAATATTGAGTAAAACAAAATAGAGTTGATGGATGAAGAGTGTATACCTTAACTGAAATGTATTTTTAACTCAATTATGTATGCATGAGTTAAAGAAAGAAAATAGTCCCATAGTTCAGGAAAGCTAGCATAACCACATGATAAGTGATTAAGGAAGTTACAATTCCAGCATACAATTGCTAGTGACAACGCACATTTCCTGTTTAGTTTAGTTTGAAGTACATGGACAGTTGCACATGTACAGTGTCTAGCTGACAGTGGTATTCGATTCAGCATTATTTTCTACTCCCAGGCTCACCTTTCAAAATGAGATAATTCTACCCTATACTAGGTTTGGAGATTCAACTTTAAAACTGCTTAACCAATGCTTAGAATAAAGTACAAACAATAAACCCTCCCTCCTGTGCTTTTTTTAAAAGATTTAGGTTTTTAGGTGAAAAGGATAGTTGTTACTAACTCATCTAACTCATTTTTTAAAATACGTTATTGAAACAGTTTTAACAGTATATTGATAAATAATTGAACTTATTGAACAATTTTATTAAGGAAAGAACACTTCAATACAACATTCTTGTTTACTAATTTTTAACTAAAATCAATATGTAAAATGAAATCCTAGTTTTATCCTCAGATTTCTCACAGAAAGAGCTTTATCATCCCTATGTCTTTATTCCAGGAGCAGATCAAATACATTAAAGATGATCAAAATCAGTTTCCTCAATTTGTTCAGTTAAGAAAAACTACATTATTTTAAGAATAAATAAAATCAGTCTTAGAATGACTCTATTCCTGTCTTATAGTATATAACTGTCAAATTTTTGGAAGTTTTGTTTATAAATTAAAAATGACAATACTTTATTCATATATATGTCTTTCTGCAACCATTGTGGTGGAAGGTATGTCATCAAGTATAGCCAAACATAGTTTGTGAGAAGTTGAATTAGTTTTTCAGAGAACTCAGAGATTGGAAAGAAAAGATTGATGAACTGGGAGCCAAGAATCTTGAATATAAGGCCCAGTCTTGCTGGGGATATGTTGTAGGAATTGAGATACATCATTTTCCCATGAAATTTTCTAGTTTCCCATGGTGAAAAAGAAGAAGCAATTAGAAGCACACATATAAATGGCACATTTCTATTTATCCAGTACATAAAGAGCCCATTTACTCAAGGAATGCTTTTTGAAAAGCTGCCGTGTACATACCTTGTTCTGCGTAATGGGGAAGCAGTGATACAGAGTGAAGAGATGAAAAGCCGAGGGTTTATGCAAGGGAGTGGTTAAAATAATTGTTCATAAAACTTAACCTACAAATCAGGAAAGAAATAT
The DNA here is from genome assembly GCF_054371585.1 of Giraffa tippelskirchi. Lineage (NCBI taxonomy): Eukaryota > Metazoa > Chordata > Mammalia > Artiodactyla > Giraffidae > Giraffa > Giraffa tippelskirchi. Next base: position 126,514,314 of record NC_137286.1, read on the forward strand.
CATCATAGGGATGAGAAATAAGGGGCTTTAAAGATGTAGCAACAATGAAGGACTCTAAGTCTTAAATAGGATGAAAGTAGTTTGGAGTTGGAGAACTCAGGGACTAAACTGGATTGATAAGAGGTTGGATTGGAAATGTATGAAAGTGAGATAAAGGAGGAGTTGTTGGTTTTGGTAACAGCAAGTTCAAGTTTTCAACTCTTCTTATTTTAGAGCTTCTGCACTGACTCCATAATCAGCTATCCTCTCCCCTCATTATCACAACATTCCTCTCAAAAGAGTCTGAGGTTTTATCCTTTCATGATGAAACCCCAAATTCTCATCAGTGTACTTATGTATCTGTGGACACTAGAATTTCTTGGGGCTGCTGGTATTACTCTACACTAACATTTGAGAAGGAGATCTACCCAAATAAAAATGGATTCAAAACAGAAAAAAGTTGAATTCTCAGGGTTTCAATTTAGGAAAGTTGAATTAATTATGTAAATCAAATGTTGTTATTGAGTCAATAAATCATGCCTGACTCTTTGTGACTCCATGGACTGCAGCACACCAGGCTTCCCTGTCCTTCACCATCTCCCGGAGTTACCTTAAACTCATGTCCATTGAGTCAGTGATGCCATCCACCCATCTCATCCTCTACTGCCCCCTTCTCCCGCTCTCAATCTTTCCCAGCATCGGGGTCTTTTACAATGAGTTGGCTCTTTGCATTAGGTGGCCAAAGTATTGGAGCTTCAACTTCAGCTTCAGTCCTTAAAATGAATATTCAGGGTTTATTAACTTTAGGATTGACTGGTTTGATCCCCTTGCTGTCCAAGGGACTCTCAAGAGTCTTCTCCAGTACCACAGTTCAAAAGCATCAATTCTTTTGCACTCAACTTTCTTTATAGTCCAACTCTCACATCCATACATGACTACTGGAAAAACCATAGCTTTGACTATATGGACCTTCAGCAAATAACAAAGTAAATCAATGTGATTTTTGTGTTTTTGTTCCATATCAAGAGTTCTCCTTTGAAAAGATTTTACCTCTCTAATATTTAAAGACTGTATTTCAAGATTGTGACCATTCATCTGTATTTATCATCTCTGGTGGCTCAGATGGTAAAGAAGCTGCCTATAATGCATGGGAGTCTGGTTTGATCCCTGGGTTGGGAAGATCCTCTGAAGAAGGGAAGGGCAATTCACTCTAGTATTCTTGCCTGGAGAATTTCATGGACAGAGGAGCCTGGCAGGCTACAGTCCATGGGGTCACAAAGAGTCAGACACATCTGACTGAGCGACTAACACATCATTTAACACACTGTGACAATCCAATATACATTTCATTGGATGTTTCCATTTAATATAAAAATTCATGATCAAATGGTGATTTGTCCTAATTTTTTTTAAGTTTTTGTGAAAACTTAACTTGAGATCTACCCTCCTTATATGTTTCAAGTGTACAATTCAGTAAATTTTCTACAGGCACATTATTGTACAGTAGATCTCTATAACTTACCTTGCATAACAGAACTTTTATTCTTGTTGATTAGCAACTCGCCACTTTCCTTCCTCCAGCCACTAGCCAACACAATTCTAGATGAAGTTCTGGGTTTGAGAGATTCATTTGTGAATTCTCGGTTTAAACGTGGAACAGCCTGGGATGAATGAAGGAAATGTGGGAGTGAATGCATATAGACATGAAAAATGGATGAAAGACTAATACAATGCTTAAATGTTGCTAAATGAGGAAACAGTCAAGGGAAACTGAGACAATGGCTAGAGATGGAGTGCTGTATGGAAAATCAAGTGAAGAACATGTTCAAAGAGGGATGTGGATAGACCAGCTACTCAGAGATGAAGACTGAAGATTAGCTTTTGAATTTGTCAGTGTGGATGTTGTCACTGACCTCAATTATAAATCACTGTGTAGTAAGCAGTAAACAAAATTCTGATTGAAGTGATAATAAAAAAATTAAAAAAACCAAAACACTGAAATACTGGTGATACCAAGTATAATAGTGTATACAATTGCTTTCTTTTTTAAAACTGAGCCTTGACCTTGTTTTGAGGCACGGATTAGAGGTCCTTCAATTTTCCTTGAGTAACTGATTAGATTTCACCAAACTCCCTTAACTTGCATCTACTCTCTGAGACCACAATGCATCTACTCTTATCACCCCGATGTCAGAAATATAGGGACGGCCTCTATTCCTCAAAACCCACAGAATTATTTAAATTAGCCGGTTCACAGGGAACCAATGAAATGTAGCTAACCTCACTCACTTGCCTTACATAAACGGCCCCTAAGCTCCTGGTCACTGGTACCCTGTCTCTACCCTGGGGTTCTCTCCTTTGTGGCCCTGCATGGCAGCTTTCTCTCCTTTAGAACGGCAAGTTAAGTTCTCCCATCTATCCAAATGTAATCAGTGTCATTCTGCTGTGTCTTGCCATAAAAAAATCTTTAAATCCTAAAATGAACGTCTCTTGAACACATTTTTATCAGAGAAAGAATTGTAGTTACAGGAAGATTTGAGAGCAAGGGAAGATTTTTTTTCTCTTTTTATTACTTTTAGTAGTCATTGTGGCATATTTGGAAGCTGACCAGAGTAATTTAACAAGGAAAAACAACATTGGAGAAAAAGTGAGACCATTGTAGGACCAATGAATTTGAAAAAGCCATCTGTACTGGCTGATGGTGAGAGCAAGGGAAATTCACAAAAAAATTGCTACTTCAATAGTAGAAACAAAATAATGGATGTTTGATGACAGTAATATTAAACCACAATATTAGTATATATATATAGGCTCCCAGGAGAATACATTTCAGCAAAACAGAGTTAAAACTTCAAAACACTGATGAGTTGTGCTATGGCTCAAGAAGTTTCCTCTAGAGTGTGAAAACTTGGCTTCTTTTCACTACATTAGAAAAAAAAAATAATGCTGCAAAAATTGCTGAGCTCCACATTTCTCCATGGAAATTAACCAATTTAAACAAACCAAGAGCAGTGAAATGTGATTCACTCACTTACAATTAAGACTAGCTTAGTATATTCAGCATCAACATACAATTTTTCTTTGGACAAGCACTGTCCCAAGAGTATTCAGTAGTGATATAAAGGGTCAGGCTTATTAAATTATTAAGTATCCCATGGGGAACCCGCTGCATAAGCCATATAGTTTCTGAGTAGTATTGCAGCAATGAGAAATGTCTAGCTGTTTGGTTTTATGCATATATTTGCAACATATGCAATTTTTAGGAACTTAGGTCAAAAAATTTGTGCCTGATATTTATTCGCAATAAATTTTTCTTTAGTTCAATAGAGTACACATAACTCAGATTTTGACTAGCATACTTTCCATGCCTTTAAGATTTTCTTTTACTATGAAACTGGTGAATACGCTTTTGAAGTTTTGGTAATCAATGATAATTCTACTTTCTTGTTATCTCTTATTAATATAAAATATTCTAATAATTCTGACTGAAAAAATATAGCTGATAAAAAGATTTGCAATAGAGTTCTGAGACAAAATATTTAGCTTTCATTTTGTTTTAATTTATTAATAGGTTTTTTTTGAATGACATGAATTTTACCATTAGCAAACAGATGTTAAATATTTCACAGATTTTTAATTATTTTGAAATTCCAATTGATTAAACTTAGTATTCATTTATATTTTCTTAAAAATATTATTTGTTAATAAATTGAATCATTATTTCATTTTCCTAAGAATTGTATTATAAGCAAAATCAGAGATAGAACTGAAATCCTGAAAAATAAGATTCTATTTAATTGAGAATTACTTGTTGATATGAATATATCCAACATTAATTATGTATGTGATCATGGCTTATATGCTTATAATGTCAATTATTTGATTATAATGACAGTAAGAAAAAGTATAATTTGGGGGAAGTTTGTGTACATTGTAGGTAATTTTATTTTATATATTTTTACTGAAATGATTTTCACTATAGAGCTTACTGCATTCTCTAAGTGATATGTCAATGTATCTGCTAATTATAATAATTGAAATCCATGTAAATATAAACAGATTGATATGCTATCTTTCAGCATATAACTCTCAAAGATTTCAATTTCTCAACTTAGTTATAGCAGAAGCTGGGAAACAAAAACTATAAAAATAAAATATTTAATCAGAATTTGGAAACATTCTGATATATTTAGCTTTTATTTGAAGACAGAATTTTATTATTTACTTCCCCAAATATTTAATTAACCTCTAGAATAAATTGTTTATCATTCAACTTATATTTGGAATGATTTCTGAGATGTAGATTTTTAGTTAAAAAAAGCAGAGTTTTGAAAAGAAAATTTTTTTTAAACTTTCTTAGAATTTAAATTAGATTAAATATTCAACTCTGTTCAAAAGGGTATATTTCTATGGGTACATGCTACTGACTATTTTCTTTAAAATAAGTTAATGTGTTTCCATTAATAGAACACTGAGGATAATTCTATTTCTGTTGCAAAGTTGAATGATGGATTAGCATAAACTTGATGGAGAAAATATGAGCAAGTGATACTGTTTAAATAGAAGATTCAACCTGATTTGTTGGTAATGAGAACCCAGTATTTTGACTGCTGGCATGGAACAACCTACATGTTACAGACTCTGATTAGCATAAAAGTAGTTAGTGTAAGTAAATATATGCTTTCTTAAATAAACTTTCCTTAATAAAACATATTCTTTGTAGAATACCAAGTATACTCAACAAAAATTTTGATAGTTTAGTGAGAATTTGGAATAAAATTTAACTGGGATTTTTGGTTTGTTTGTTTTCTTTATTTTTAGAAAGGAAAGAGAGAGCCTGCATTTATACCTTATCTAGAAGATTTATGTGTATTATCTAAGCTAGTTCTTACAATTTTTATCCTCTTTTACATGAAGGATACAGGGCCCTAGTAGGTAACCATATTGAGATTAGAACTCAACTGACTGATACTAAATTACTCTTCCTAACATAATTTTTGCTCAGATTTCTTAGATATTAACTTACTTCTGTGTGTCTTAAATCTGAGTTCCTAGAATTCAATATCTTGTTTAGAAATTTGGAGTAGACATATTTGACCCTCCCTTCACATCTCTTATTAAAAGCAACCTTACAAATATAAAATTAGAAATATAAATAATTTGATAAAATTTATGTTTAGAAAAAATAGTCAAATTGATTTTATCTTTCATTATTTCTTGCTTAAACAATATTTAAAATATATTTAATTTAATATCACAGATATATCCCCATGTTTATTTCATTCTCTTTTTTTATCATGTTAGTCATTTTGTTGAACAAATTTCAAATTACTAAATCTATATTTTCTAAATCTATATACTTAGAAGATATAGAAGCCATCAGAAAACCAAATGGTAAAAATCTGCACAAAGAAATGCTGCTCAAATGTATATTGAAATGAAAGTATTTGAATTTTTATAGATGAATTGATAAACATATACATTTCTAAAAATATGATTTTAGAGGATAGATGTGTAATCAAGTTATTACAAACCTATTGCTTTCTGTATGAATGAAGACAGTGCGGTTAAAAATTAAAAATTATCTATGAGACAAATAGAAAAAACTTTTTGTGGAAACATATATATATCACCTGAGATTTACTTCATGAGCAACATGATTTCTAAAATGCCAAACACTTAAGAACAAAATTGATAAATGCATATGCAGATTGTTTAGGATATTTTGCCTAAGTGCATGATGAAAGACTAAGAAAATTCCAAGAAGTTCAGCTCTGTTGTATTATTCTGACTTATGTTTCTTTTGTATACATATCATTATTAATTTAGCAGTTCCAACTTTTCCTTAATCAGCTTAAAAATGTAATCTGCTTTATAACCTAGTTAATAAACATAGCATTCCTGACATAGAGAGATACCAGATTTTACAGTTTCTCTGGGTAACTGCTGAAAATTATTTCTCCTGAAAGTGCTTTTGATACCCTCTCTAATTCCTGACATATGACCTTGATTTATTCTTTGAGCATAACAACACATTTTTTTTTCCTCCCAATGTTCCTATAAAAACATGGTTGCACTCAGTGCAGCAGTAAATCACAGAGTTTCAAATCAAAGAGTTATCATGCCAAGGAATAAATGTGAACAAGAGAAAGCTGGCCAGGTAGGTGTCATAAATCATTGAGGGGAAGGTTTGTTTCCGGGAAGAGATGACAGGTCTACTCAGCTGTAAGCTTTGGGTCAGGATCTATAGTGATTTAGTTCTAGAGCAGTAAGCTAAAGCAGAAAAGGCCTAACAAGTCTCATAAATCTTGACATGCACAATGATAAATGCTATAGCACTGAAGTAATGCACGTTTTAGAATATGTGAAGTAAGTACAAAGTAGTAGCACCACCCTAATATGAGACCCTGGTTATGAACTATGATTACAGAAATATTGGACTTGTTTTATATAGATATTGAGAGTGGAGAGTTGAGATAAGCCAGATAACAAAGAAAAGAATAGGATTAAAAATTTAATGAGAATGATAGTTTAGTTTAAGGATTGCCAACAATCAATGAAAAGGACATATGAGAGAATTAACACAAGATCAGAAACAAAAGAGCATAAACTAATCTGAATTTTGCTTATTGTCAAATTCAGACTTAAATTGAAGAAAGTAGGGAAAACCACTAGTCCATTCAGGTATGACCTAGATCAAATCCCTTATGAGTATACAGTGGAAGTGACAAATATATTTAAGGGACTAGATCTGATAGACAGAGTGCCTGATGAACTATGGACAGAGGTTCATGACACTGTACAGGAGACAGGGATCAAGAAAATCCCCATGGAAAAGAAATGCAAAAAAGCAAAATGGCTGTCTGAGGAGGCCTTACAGATAGCTTGGAAGAGAAGAGAAGCGAAAAGCAAAGGAGAAAAGGAAAGATATTCCCATCTGAATGCAGAGTTCCAAAGAATAGCAAGGAGAGATAAGAAAGCCTTCCTCAGCGACCAGTGCAAAGAAATAGAGGAAAACAACAGATTGGGAAAGACTAGAGATCTCTTCAAGAAAATTAGAGATACCAAAGGAACATTTCATGCAAAAATAGGCTCGATAAAGGACAGAAATGGTATGGACCGAACAGAAGCAGAAGATATTAAGAAGAGGTGGCAAGAATACACAGAAGAACTGTAGAAAAAAGATCTTCGCGAGCCAGATAATCACGATGGTGTGATCACTCACCTAGAGCCAGACATCCTGGAATGTGAAGTCAAGTGGGCCTTAGAAAGCATCACTACGAACAAAGCTAGTGGAGGTGATGGAATTCCAGTTGAGCTATTTCAAATCCTCAAAGGTGATGCTATGAAAGTGCTGCACTCGATATGCCAGCAAATTTGGAAAACTCAGCAGTGGCCACAGGACTGGAAGAGGTCAGTCTTCGTTCCAATCCCAAAGAAAGGCAATGCCAAAGAATGCTCAAACTACCACACAATTGCACTCATCTCACCTGCTAGTAAAGTAATGCTCAAAATTCTCCAAGCCAGGCTTCAGCAATACGTGAACCGTGAACTTCCAGATGTTCAAGCTGGTTTTAGAAAAGGCAGAGGAACCAGAGATCAAATTGCCAATATCTGCTGGATCATCGAAAAAGCAAGAGAGTTCCAGAAAAACATCTATTTCTGCTTTATTGACTATGCCAAAGCCTTTGACTGTGTGGATCACAATAAACTGTGGAAAATTCCGAAAGAGATGGGAATACCAGACCATTTGACCTGTCTCTTGAGAAACCTGTATGCAGGTCAGGAAGCAACAGTTAGAACTGCACATGGAACAACAGACTGGTTCCAAATTGGAAAAGGAGTACGTCACGGCTGTATATTGTCACCCTGCTTATTTAACGTATATGCAGAGTACATCATGAGAATCGCTGGGCTGGAAGCAACACAAGCTGGAATCAAGATTGCCAGGAGAAATATCAGTAACCTCAGATACGCGGATGACACCACCCTTATGGCAGAAAGTGAAGAAGAACTAAAGATCCTCTTGATGAAGGTGAAAGAGGAGAGTGAAAAAGTTGGCTTAAAGCTCAACGTTCGGAAAACTAAGATCATGGCATCTGGTCCCATCACTTCATGGGAAATAGATGGGGAAACAGCGGAAACAGTGTCAGACTTTATTTTTTTGGGCTCCAGAATCACTGCTGATGGTGACTGCAGCCATGAAATTAAAAGATGCTTACTCCTTGGAAGGAAGGTTATGGCCAACCTAGATAGCATATTGAAAAGCAGAGACATTACTTTGCCAACAAAAGTATGTCTAGTCAAGGCTACGGTTTTTCCAGTGGTCATGTATGGATGTGAGAGTTGGACGGTGAAGAAAGCTGAGCGCCGAAGAATTGATGCTTTTGAACTGTGGTGTTGGAGAAGACTCTTGAGAGTCCCTTGCACTGCAAGGAGATCCAATCAATCCATTCTAAAAGAGATCAATCCTGGGTGTTCATTGGAAGGTCTGATGTTGAAGCTGAAACTCCAATACTTTGGGCACCTCATGCGAAGGGTTGACTCATTGGAAAAGACCCTAATGCTGGGTAGGATTGGGGGCGGGAGGAGAAGGGGATGACAGAGGATAAGATGGTTGGATCACATCATCGACTCGATGGACATGGGTTTGGGTAGACTCCAGGAGTTGGTGATGGACAGAGAGGCCTGGCGTGCTGCAATTCATGGGGTCGCAAAGAGTCGGACACGACTGAGCGACTGAACTGAACTGAATCTCAATTTCTTGTATTGGTCCACACAAAGTACACCAGAGCTTTTATGTTTCATGTTATATAACTCATGTGGAATGAGAAATTTATTCAGCTAACGGGAACTCAGTGCTGAGTGTAGGCCATTGATTTTGATATGGAGATGTATTAGGGGCATCTCAGCATTAGAAGTCTTACTATTTCAATTAAGAGATCTTGGCTTTGTCATGCAACCACACTCTGTCATATTCTCATAATGCATATATACATAAAAAGTTACAGACTTATATGAAAGACATGTATATTCATATACATAAATATCCTTGGTCTTATATCAGACATGATGTTTGCTTGCCTTGTGTCTTTGATTCCAACTCTGTACTTGGTAGGAATTGATTCAGAAAACTGTTACCATGAAGAGGTCCTTAAGAAAAACTCATACTTCAAAAATTATTCAAATTTATATAAATATGTACTTACTTGGGCTTCCCCAGGGTCTAAGTTGTACAGAATCTGCCTGCAATGCAGGAGATGTGGATTTGATCACTGGGTTGGGAAGATCCCCTGGAGGAGGACATGGCAACCCACTCCAGTATTCTTGCCTGGAGAATCCCATGGACAGAAGTTTGGCAGGCTACAATCCATAGTGATGCAAATAGTCAGACATGACAGAAGCAACTGAGCACACATGCATGTGTGAGCACACACACACGCACACACGTGTATGCATATATATGAAAGTGAAAGTGTTCATTGCTCAGTTGTGTGTGATTCTTTGCAACCCCATTGACTTTTAGCCTGCCAGGTTCCTCTGTCCATGGGATTCTCAAGGAAAGAATACTGGAGTGGGTTGCCATGCCCTCCCCTAGGGGATCTTCCCGACCCAGGGACTGAACCAAGTCTCTTATGTCTTCCGAATTGGCAGGTGGGTTCTTTACCATTAATGCCACCTAGGAAGCCCTAACTTCATATGACTTCTGGTCAAACTTAGCATTTTAAATGTAAGCATTTAGTACATTTCATCCTAAGAATACATGACAAGATCATAAATTGTTTTTGTTGTTTAGTTGCTAAGTCATGTCTGACGCTTTATAACCCCATGCACTGCAGCACACCAGTCTCCCCTGTCCTTCACTATTTCCTTGAGGTTGCTCAAATTCATGTCCATTGAGTCGGTAGTGCTATCTAACCATCTAGTCCTCTGCTGCCCCCCCTTCTCCTTTTGCCTTCAGTCTTTTCCAGCATCAGGGTCTTTTCCAATGAGTCAGCTCTTTGCATCAGGTGGCCAAAGTATTGGAGTTTCAGCTTCAGTACTTCCAATGAATATTCAGGGTTGATTTCCTTTAGGATCAACGGGTTTGATCTCCTTGCCGTCTAAAATGTCTTCTCCAGCACCACAATTTGAAAGCATCAATTCTTTGGCACTCAATGGACCAATTCTCACATCTGTTAATGACTACTGGAAAAACTATACCTCTGAATATATACAACACTTTTGGCAGAGTGATGTCCTTGCTTTTTAATATGATGTCTAGGTTTATCATAGCTTTCCTTCTAAAAAGCAGGTATCTTTTAATTTCATGGCTGCAATTTACCAACAGCAGTGACTTTGGAGCCGAGAAAATAAAACCTGTCACTGCTTTCACTTGCAAGATCATATATAACTATTGGTAAATAGAAAGGACAGGAGACAGCAGCACTGGAGAGTTTTAAATATATTTAGGGGAAATAAGTATTTATAGAAGTGCTTTAACTGAAATAACAATGTAATAAACTAAGACATAAGTGCTTAACAGTAAGAATGACAGAAGGTAAGATGCTTTCAACTATAACATCACCATAAAGATTAAGATATTTTAAAGAAGAGACACAATGAAAGGAGGAAATATAATAAGTCACACTTTAAACAAGTAGAAGGTTCAATTGCAATCTTTTAAGGAGAACTTGAAAGTTAAGAGAGGGATCAAGCAAAGCAAATAACAGATCATATACAAAAGATAAAAAATAAGAGTAACAGTGCATTTTTAATTGAAAACTTAAAAAATATAATGCAAAACTGTGCTCATTCTTAGATAAAATGCTTCTCAACTTGGTATTTTAATACAGAGGAATAATTATTCAAGTATGATTATATATTTTCTATGTAAGATCTTCCAAATGTATCTGGGTTGCTCTCTTTCAGGAAGTAATTAGGAAATGTGTTCCAACAAAATGTGAAAGCACATATAGATCCATGAATATTTTTTAAAATAGATTTTGATAGAGAGAGACAATCAGACATTCTTTATGATACTGTGAGCAGTTTAGGCTTGGGGTCCCAAACCTCCAGACTGTGGACCAGTAGTTAGCATCATATCAGCAGCAGCTTAGATTAGAAATAAATTGCATAGTATAGTCACTGATTTCAGTTGCTCAGTCCTGTCCAACTCTTTGCAACCCCATGGACTGCAGCATGCCAGGCCTCCCTGTCCATCACCAACTCCCAGAGTTTACTCAAACTCATGTCCATTGAGTCGGTGATGCCATCCAACCATCTCATCCTCTCTCATCCCCTTCTCCTCCTGCCTTCAGTCTTTCCCAGCATCAGGGTCTTTCCCAGTGAGTCAGTTCTTCGCATCAGGTGGCCAGAGTATTAGGGTTTCAGCTTCAACATCAGTCCTTCCAATGAACATTCAGGACTGATTTCCTTTAGGATGGACTGGCTAGATCTCCTTGCAGTCCAAGGGACTCTCAAGAGTATTCTTTAACATGACAGTTCAAAAGCATCAATTCTTTGGAGCTCAACTTTCTTTAAAGGCCAATCTCACAGCCATACATGACTACTGGAAAAAACATAGATTTGACTATACAGACCTTTGTTGGCAAAGTAATGTCTCTGCTTTTTAATATGCTGTCTAGATTGGTCATAACTTTTCTTCCAAGGAGCAAGCGTCTTTTAATTTCATGGCTGCAGTCACCGTTTGCAGTGATTTTGGAGCCCAAAAAATTAGTCTGTCACTGTTTCCATCATGTCCCCATCTATTTGCCAAGAAATGATGCGATATAAGCAGCTAAAGTCATCCCCAAACCATGCCCCCACCAACTCCATGGAAAAATTGTCTTCCAGGAAATCGATCACTGGTGCCAAAAGGGTTGGGGACTCCTGGTTTAATCCATCTACAAATGAAGTATCTGCAGAATATATTTCCTACATTTTAGAAAGAGATTGCTCAGACTGAAAGATCTAAGCAATGAAAAAAATAATAGAAAGAGAAGTCAGAATGTGACTTGAATATCTGGATCTACCTGTGTCTAAAGCCAGAATGTTTTATTTCTTTTTATTTATATTAGTCTATCTAGTGAAGTTGCTCAGTTGTATCTGACTCTTTGCGACCCCATGGACTGCGGCCTACCAGGCTCCTTCATCTATGGGGTCTTCCAGGTAAGAGTACTGGAGTGGGTTACCATTTCCTTCTCCAGGGGATCTTCCTAACCCAGGGATTGAACCTGGGTCTCTAGCATTGCAGGCAGACACTTAACCCTCTAAGCCACCAGGGAAGTCTCTCTTTTATTTATATTAACCCATACTCTTTTCTTCCTTTCACTTTATTTTTCTTCCATCATTCCTCACCACCTCCATATTTTGCCTTGAAGTAGTTTAAAGTATGTTTGTGTAAAAGGCAAGAACAATTCTGACTCCATATTAGATCTGTTCCTTTTGCTTTAACTTTGTGCTTTGTTGCTTGTTCTTAGTCATGCTGGCCTTGCATCTTTTGTGAGAGAATGTTGCTTAAAGCCTGAAATATATAGGATAGCCTATTCTCAGGACTCTGACCTTTAAGAGTCCATTCATACAGAGATAAAAAAGTTGAAGAACAGAGAATAACATTTGTCTTGTTGGAGTTTTACAGGAACATGACGACCTGACCTATGTGGCCAGTTGCAAGAACAAAGACATTTCCAAAAACTGACCACACTTCTCCCCTAGCTTGCCTAGCTTGCTTTGCTGAAACCCTTCTGCGAGTTTATGGGTTTTTAGCCCAGAGTCCCAAGCCACTCATATCCTTACATGGCCCTGCAGTAAACTTTTCTCTACTTCAAATTCAGTGTTTTAGTTTGTTTGATCTCATTGTAGGTAAGGCACACAAACTTGTATTTGGTAACATTTCATCACTTAAAATTGAAAGATAACTTCTAAAGAATCTAGTCAATAAATCTCTAAAGAGAAACAACATTCAATCACCAAGTTGATAGTGTCATTCTCAGACACTCAAACATTGTCTCCTGTTGTTGAAAGAAAAAAAATCTCATTATTGAGTATGTTACTATGGTGCACTCATACTTGTTATATGCATAAGACAAAGGACACAGTTAAGTTGACCCTTGAACAACATGGATTAGAACTGCATGAGTCTACTTACGCTCAATAATTTTCAAGAGTTAAATACTACAGTACTACACAGTCTGAGGTTGGTTGAAACTGTTAAGTAGGAAATTAGGCATGAGCAATGAGTTGTGGCCTAGCCGAAAAGGATGCAAGCTGATAGTTAAACTCTATCTGAGATACTCCAGGATCTCACAGATATGCTACAAAAATAACAACAGAGACTTACAATTTCTGCACTTGCCCCTTAAGCACACAGTGGATACAAACTAACCACAGGGGCTTCATGTAATCTTATGAAGCTGGTAGCCTGTTAAGGGATCATAAATATTCTATACATATATGCATGCATGCTAAGTTGCTTCAGTCACGTCTGAACCTTTGCGACCCTATGGACTGTAGCCTTTCAGGTTCCTCTGTCTGATTATAACAGACTGAATTATGGGAAGACATACACAACAGAACCTCTTATTATATAACTTGCAATTGTCAATCGACCTTGAGTGTATGCCCATTTGCATTCCCTTTCTTAATTAGTGGTGGGTACAAGCCCTGTTTTGCAGAGAGCACAACCAAATGAAGAGATGGGAAATATAAAAATAGGAAAGTCAAGAGGGACTGGGAGGAGGATGACTCCTTTGGAGTCAGTTGGCTCCCATGTCTTGAGAGTGTCTAATAAAAGATCTGTTGGCTTGAGCTGAACCCTTTAGTCCATCATTCCAAATTTTTGTTGTGATGAGACAAGAACCTAGGAAGAGAAATAAACCGACCTGACAAATCCATGGATGTAGAAGAGCCTGGATATGGAGGATCAATTATAGTCAGATTAATCCTTGCATTGTTCAAGGATCAACTGTACTTAAGGCCTCCACCAGAAATTTGCTTTTGGAGGTATTACACTAGGTTCTCCTCTGGTGTTTTAACTCTGGGAAATAGTGAAGGACAGGGAAGTCTGGCATGCTGCAGTCTATGGGTTCACAGAATCAGACACAACTTAGCAACTGAACAACAACTTTGCAAATAACAAGAATGGTAAGGTCTAGCTTTTCCAATCCAAGGATATTCTTCCACTTTTAAGGCAATCATCCCTATGAAAATGCTTCATCATGTATACCTGATTTCAAGTACTTTCAATCACTCTGTCTCCTCAGGTATTTCCTCTTAAACATAATCATGCTCATATTTTTCTTTTTTTTTTTTGCATCTTAAATTATACAGCAATCATTCAGACTTTCACTTCTGTCAGACTGCTCCCTATACATTAGAGTTCAAAATGAAACTGAATTCAAATAACCACACTGTAAAAAGTCCATGTAAATATATCTTCTTCAAAATATTAAAGATCTTTCAAAACAGAATGGACACAGTAGATCAAAAGGTGTGTGAATATATATAAAGTAAAGAAGTAAAAGTAACTTTTACTCTGATAGCATTGTCATTATCAGGCAAAATTCTGCTTTGTGTTTCTCCTAGTGGGTAGCTAGGGTACAAAAATTCAAACAAGATAAAGATCTAAGAGAATCAGTAGAAATTTGATAAAAATTATCAGAATTAACTTGTTCAGAACTCTGGAAATTAACTAGAGGTTTGCAGCAATCCAGCAGCAGTTTGGGGGAAAAAAGCCTGAATCTCTGTAACAACAAAAATAGCTTTTTGATGTTTTAAATTATCTTATTTCCATCCACCCCTTTCTGTATTTGTGGTTGCTTAAACCTAACAGCCAGAACTAATGTAAAAATAAGCACCCTGGCAGCCACTGAAGGTGCCAAAACTAGTTTGGAGCTTTATCTTTACTCACTACTTGCAAAATGTCATTATTTGACACTAGTATGGTGGTTCCATGAAAGGTCCAACTTCCACTAGGAAGACTGGTTTTATTTGAGGTGACTTAAAGCTCATCCACTGTGAAAGTTTCCCCCCAGTTCAGGGATATTTTTCACAATTAATTAAAGGAACTATTTTAACATTTTAGCTGATTGAGGTAGTGGATAGCAGTTAGGGTGATAAAAACACAGAAAATGAGTACTGGCAAAAATATGGAAAAATTTAAATGTCAATACATTGCTAGTAGGAATATTAAATGGAAGAAATTTAAAATACAACCACTGTGGAAACCAGGTCATCTGTTCCTCAAGAAGTATAAATTACTATAATGACTCAAAAATCTATTTTATATTATCTCATAATATTGAAATTGTTTTTAATCTAAATGCATAAACCACAACAGTGATCTACAACATTTGCACATATCTACTAAACAGTTTGTAAACTTTATATACTGAGACAACAATTTTTAAGACTAATATCTTAAATTTTCAAATTAAGTATACCCAGTTTTAAAAGATAAAATCAGGGGCATTTATACACATTGAAATTTTATAATAAAAACATTGAAGACTTTTAGGAAGATATATTTTATGTTGCTTTGTTTGACCTTGAATTAGGCCTTGATTAAATCACTCTGGCTACCACATGGATTAACTGAATCATATGGAGCAGTGTGAAGACTCTTCTGTTATATGTTACCATCATTTAACATCAGTAACATCCCTAATATGTTAGGAACATCACTGAGCATCAGGAACCACTTCTAATAAACACTTTATTTTACATATACTAAGTGCAGAAGACTCTTGAGAGTCCCCTGAACTGCAAGGAGATCCAACCAGTCTATCCTAAAGGAAATCAGTCCTGAATGTTCATTGGAAGGACTGATGTTGAAGCTGAAACCCTAACACTTTGGCCACCTGATTCGAAGAACTGACTCACTGGGAAAGACCCTGATGCTGGGAAGGATTGAAGGCAGGAGGAGAAGGGGACAACAGAGGATGATATGGCTGGATGGCATCACCGACTCAACGGACATGAGTTTGAGGAAACTCCAGGTGCTGGTGATGGACAGGGAGGCCTGGCGTGCTGCAGTCCATGGGGTCACAAAGAGTCGGACAAGACTGAGCAACTGAACAGAACTGAACTGAAGCGCAGATACAGCATTCTTAAAAAGTAGGCGATAGAGTGATTTTGAAATTAGTTGCCATGAAGACTGAAAAGTAAATGTCAAAGCAAAGCATAGGAAAAAAAAAATGCGGGGAATTCACTGGTGGTCCAGTGATGGTCCATAACACTCTCAATGCAGGGGGCCCAGGTTCAATCCCTGGTCAGGGACCTAGATTCTACATGCCACAACTAGGAGTTCACATGCCGCATCTAAATATCCCGCATGACAAACGGAAGACTGAAGAGCCTGCATGCCGCAACTAAGACCTGGTGCAGCCAAATAAATGAATATATATATATATATATATATATATATATATATATTTTAAGAAAAGAAAAAAAGAAAAACATTTATGGGTGGCCAAATATTTTGAAAGTGTTTTAAATTGTGCCATTCCCTATAAAATGTTCTAAAGAATGAAGAGCTGAGTATGATTGCTATTTTAACTAAATTCTGATAATTCCAAGGCTCATTTCCTCCCAACTTTCAGTAGCTTCAAGAAATTGGCTCAAGGCTGTTCTTTTTTATGAACGGCTGAATAATATTCCATCATGAATATACACCACATTTTCTTTATCCATTTTTCTGTTGCTTGACATGTAAGTTGTTTATACATCTTGGCTATTGTGAATAGTGTTACAATCTGTTAGACTGCTAAGCCAAAGGTATAAATCCTTCTCAGGACATGAGAAGATAAAATGAGATGTCCCGGCTCAATCAAAGATGAGGGGAAAAAGGGGTAAATTTATTCTTCTGAGCTTTTTGTTTTTGTCAGGCCCCCGATGGGTTAGATTATGTCCACCCATATTGGGAAATTATGCTCTCAGCTAACAAAATTGTCAAGAATATTTCAGTTAAAGAAGGGAGACAGGTATTAATTATTTTTTGAGAAATGGCACTAACAATATATTTATATTTAGTACAAGGCTAAAATGTAAGTCAGATATGCATTATAGTAAAAAATCTCTGCCTCCACCTGTAGCAGTTAGATACCTTAAAGAATACATCATTAACAAAAAAAAAAAAAAAAAAAGAAGAAGGATCAGCCCAATATTACTTTAGTTTATTTACTATGTTTACTTTTGATTATAACAGTTTTTGTTATTCTTTTCTTGGTATTATATTCTGGTATGAAAATAATAAAATGGGAAAATATGTAAAATAAGGTATAGAAACTGGGTATATTTTTAATGTACTTCATTTTACATGAGACTATAACTCCAGGAAAATATATGGAAAACCTAGAGGGATACCAAGAAGAAATCTTGATAAGAGGGAATCTGAATTTAGGAGAAATCAAAGAAATTCATTTTAATTATAGAAATTGATCCAGTTGACCACAAATTCATAAGAAATTTCATTTCAGCCTGTTATTTTGAATAAAGAAGATAAAACAGACAGGAAATAAGAATTGCCTATGTTTTATATTTTAAAGAAAAGTTGATAATAGAAAATCTTAAATGTCTTGGTTGTAGCTGTTCTTCATAAACTCTTCATCCAAATATTTTGCTAACAAAACGCTCACTTTACCATAATGAAATTCTAATGGTAAAAAAACACGCAAATGTGACAGTTACTGGAAACTAATATCTAGCCTGTGCCCATTCTATAGGACAGTTCTGTGCACTAAATTTGCTTTTTGTTTATATTCCTTATGCCATATATTTCATCCCTGTGACATTTAATTTATAACAAAGTTTGTATCTCTCATATTTTATTGAAACTACTTTTATACAATTTAAATTTCACCCCTGAGGAGGTTAATTTATGGTCTAGGATAATCTGGGGATTAGTAAGTTTCACAAATGTGATGTCATACAGCGTAAATCTATCATGTCTATAAAAGGGTTAAATTGAGCTGCCCTAATGGAAAAATAGTGCCCAGGTAAGAACAAACTCTTGCTTCTCCTTTGGCTTCACTTGTAGGTGACAAACCCATTAGTTATCCTTTAATTATCACTTTGACTTTACTCCAGCAAAACTGCAGAGTATTAAAATATAAATACACTATTTTAGTTTATTCTGCTTATGCTTTATGCCAGGATTCAGAGTCATCTAGTAGCCTGTTGTCTTGATAGATCTGCCTGCAAAGTCATCATGTTCATGGATGCAGGAGTAGGAATTTATCAAATTTTAACTGATATAAGAAAAGTAAATAATTATACATATTTATAATTCATAGATATATGGAAATATGTAACTGTTTCATAGATAAAATACCTATTATATGTATAAGTAAAACATTACATGGAAGAAATTTGAATGAATTATTAGCATGGTTGAAAAATGAGATGACACTGAATGGAACATACACATTTTTATGTCTCATTTACATTTTAAAAATAAGCACATAGATCTTAACAGACTCATCACAAGCATGGAAATAGAAACTGTAATCAGAAATCTTCCAGCAAACAAAAGCCCAAGACCAGATGGCTTCATAGCTGAATTCTACCAAACATTTAGAGAAGAGCTAACACTACCCTACTCAAACTCTTCCAGAAAATTGCAGGGGAAGGTAAACTTCCAAACTCATTCTATGAGGCCACCATCACCCTAACACCAAAACCAGACAAAGATGCCACAAAGAAAGAAAACTACAGGCCAGTATCACTGATGAACATAGATGCAAAAATCCTTAACAAAGTTCTAGCAAAAAGATCCAAAAACATATTAAAAAGATCATACATCATGACCAAGTGGGCTTTATCCCAGAGATGCAAGGATTCTTCAATATTCCCAAATCAATCAATGTGATACACCACATTAACAAATTGAAAGATAAAAACCATATGATTATCTCAATAGATGCAGAGAAAGCCTTTGACAAAATTCAACATTCATTTATGATAAAAACCTTCCAGAAAGCAGGCATAGAAGGAATATATCTCAACTTAATAAAAGCCATATATGATAAACCCACAGCAAACATTATCCTCAATGGTGAAAAATTGAAAGCATTTCTCCTAAAGTCAGGAACAAGAGAAGGGTGCTCACTCTCACCACTACTATTCAACATAGTTTTGGAAGTTTTAGCCACAGCAATCAGAGAAGAAAAAGAAATGAAAGGAATCCAGATTTGAAAACAAATAACATGATCCTCTACATAGCAAACCCTAAAGATTCCACCAGAAAATTACCGGAGCTAATCAATGAATATAGTAGTAAAGTTTCAGGATATAAAATTAACACACAGAAATCCCTTGCATTCCTATACGCTAACAATGAGAAAATAGAGAAATTAAGGAAACAATTCCATTTACCACTGCAATGAAAAGAACAAAATATTAGGAATAAATCTACCTAAAGAACAAAAGACCTATATATAGAAAACTATAAAACACTGATGAAAGAAATAAAAGATGACACAAATAGATGGAGAAATATACCATGTCCATGGATCGGAAGAAACAATATAGTAAAAATGAGTACACTGCCTAAAACAATCTATAGATTCAATGCTATCCCTATCAAGCTACCAATGGTATTTTCAGAGAACCAGAACAAATAATTACACAATTTGTATGGAAATACAAAAAACTTTGAATAGCCAAAGCAATCTTGAGAAAGAAGAATGGAACTACAGGAACCAACCTGCCTGACTTCAGGCTATACTACAAAGCTACAGTCATCAAGACAGTATGGTACTGGTACAAAGACAGAAATATAGATCAATGGAACAAAATAGAAAGCCCAGAGATAAATCCACACACCTGTGGACACCTTATCTTTAACAAGGGAAGCAAGAATATACAATGGAGAAACGACAATCTCTTTAACAAGTGGTGCTGGGAAAACTGGTCAACCACTTGTAAAAGAATGAAACTAGAACACTTTCTAACACCATACACAAAAATAAACTCAAAATGGATTAAAGATCTAAATGTAATACCAGAAACTATAAAACTCCTAGAGGAAAACATAGGCAAAACACTCTGACATAAATCACAGCAGGATATTCCATGACCCACCTCCCAGAGTAATGGAAATAAAAGCAAAAATAAACAAATGGGACCTAACTAAACGTGAAAGCTTTTGCACAATGAAGGAAACTATAAGCAAGGGAAAAGGCAGTCTTCAGAATGGGAGAAAATAATAGCAAACAAAGGAACTGACAAAGAATTAATCTCAAAAATATACAAGTAGCTCCTGCAGATCAATTGCAGGAAAATAAATGACCCAATCAAAAAATGGGCCAAAGAACTAAACAGAAATTTCTCCAAAGAAGACATACAGATGGCTAACAAATACATAAAAAGATGCTCAACATTACTCATGATCAGAGAAATGCAAATGAAAACCACAATGAGGTACCATCTCACGCCAGTCAGAATGGCTGCAATCCAAAAGTCTACAAACAATAAATTCTGGAGAGGGTGCAGAGAAAAAGGAACCCTCTTACACTGTTGGTGGGAATGCAAACTAGTACAGCCACTATGGAGAACAGTGTGGAGATTCCTTAAAAAAACTGGGAATAGAACTGCCATATGACCTAGCACCAAGGAAAACAGAATTGAAAGAGACACGGGTACCCCAATGTTCATTGCAGCACTGTTTACAATAGCTAGGACATGGAAGCAACCTAGATGTCCATCGGCAGATGAATGGATAAGAAAGCTGTGGTACATATACCCAGTGGTATATTACTCAACCTTTAAAATGAATGCATTTGAATCAGTTCTAGTAAGGTGGATGAAACTGGAGCCTATTATACAGAGTGAAGTCAGAAAGAAAAACACCAATACAGAATACTAACGCATATATGTGGAATTTAGAAAGATGGTAACAATGACTCTATATGCGAGACAGCAAAAGAGACACAGATGTAAATAACAATCTTTTGGACTCTGTGGGAGAAGGCGAGGGTGGGATGATTTGAGAGAACAGCATTGAAATATGTTTATTATCATATGTGAAACAGATCGCCAGTCCAGGTTTGATGCATGAGACAGGATGCTCAGGGCTGGTGCACTGGGATGACCCAGAGGGATGGGATGGGGAGGGAGGTGGATGGGGGCTTCAGGATGGGGAACACATGTACACCCATGGCTGATTCATGTCAGTGTATGGCAAAAACCACTACAATATTGTAAATAGCCTCCAATTAAAGTAAATAAATTAATTCTAAAAATAACCACATAGTTTTATTTCATCTAATTTGGTGAGTCAATTGTAGTTAATATAAAATAGCTTTCTTCCTTTCTTGCTTTCAGTTGCTGGAATGTGTGGCACAAATTGAGGAATTAGTTACAGAAAAATTAATTGCTGGCACAGTTTTATGAAGTAGGAATAATGATGAAAATGTAGCAGAAAAATCAGCTGAGTGGCATGGTGATAAGAGTAATGCTTTCTTTAGATACAGTTTTTGGTACTTGAACCCTCTCAACTTTAAAAAATACAAATATTTTGTTGTGATTTTTATTTTCCAAGGGAGTGATTGAAAATGCTAATAGCATTTTCAATCACTATTATTTAATAATATTAATTTATGAAAATATATAAACCTGTTAGTTCACAAATCACATGTTAGTATGATAATAGAGTGTTCATCTAGAATAGAAGTTTTTTTTCAGTAATGGAAACTCCAAAGTGGAGTTATTTTGAATACCTGAGAAAAACAATTAAAATTTAAGCTTCATGTCCCATTACTTTTCTTTCCATCCTGTTCATTACTTTCCTTTCTTCTCCAAGGATTGGAGGAGAAAAGCAGAATAGTGATCCTTTAAATTGATAGTATCTCATATTAATAAATCTTACACTTTCTGCTTTTCTTTCATTCTATTATTTACCCACATTAAAACTGTGAAATTAACTTGTTAGAAATATGTCCCTTGAAAGGTTAAAGATTGGCTTGAGAATGTCTAGATTTTTTTCTTTTATCAAGATATAACACATGTTAATATATTAGATATTAGTTTTTCTTAGTTGAGTTGGTCATTTTCCTATCAAAATGTAATGGATTTCCTTTTATTTTCCACCGATACTTATTCAAAATCATGCACTATAATTTTCTTTTACAGTATTATGCAAAAATTTTCGGTTCTGGATTTTAATAGTTCACTACAACATTAAAACAAGCAAAGTTAAGCTGACCATAGTTCATAATGCTATTATATAATTAATTTCACTGCTATTTCAGAATCAGAGAGTTTAATATATGTAAAGTGTTTGATACATTGGCTGGTATGAAGTAGATATTCAGTAACTAGTGTTGTATTTTATTAAATGCCATTTTCAAACTGGCCCAGTGACTCCTCCAGTCATACAATTATGTTTTATTTAGCAGTATATTTTAACGTGTAATTAATGCATTTCTATACAACTATATATTTATTGAGAGATGATCATGAGCCAATCCTATCATAGTTAACTCTTCTATAAACTTTGGCTATCCACACTGAAAGTCTGTACTCTATTTTTTTTTAATTTCAGAGATTCTGCTACCCTCTTTTTTATTTTACTCATGGATAATACCAGCACTGCTTTGTGCTGTTTTAGTTTATTTGAAACTTACTAATAATTCTTGCATAAAAGACTCCTTCCACATCCTTTCATATGACATTATGCCCTGTTGCCTTAAGGGCTAAGTGTTCATAGCAGAGACTCAAAGAATAAACATGGCAGCTTCAGTGACTGCAACATTTTATAGTCTTTTATTTATTCTTAAGTTTTATCCACTTGTGTAACATATATATTTATTACCTACTGATTTAATATTGTGAATTTTCATTAATAGAAAATACATTGTGATGCTGTGGTTGGTCATTCTGTAGTTATTTAAAAATTACTTCATACCTATAACTTTTTTTCCTGTAGCTTTCAGGTAAAACATAGCAGTGAATAATTTGGATGTCTTTGAACTAGTGTTAGCCTTTAGGGTATTATTCTGCAGGTTTTATGGCTAAAGAACACAAAAATAGAAATTTTTCAATAAATCAAAATTTGATGAGAAAACAATGGTTCTGAGACACACATGCTGACCTTAGGATGCTCAAATATGTTAAATAATTTTCCTGGCATTTTATTTTTTAAATTAGTGGGCAAATGAAATTAAAATTCTGGACTGATTTCAAAGTATAAAATCAGCACACTGTTTGAATATCTTTTTACTGGACCAAGAAATAATTTCCTTAATTGATCCATTCTTTCTAGGATTATTTTTGCATGATTCAGGATATTTAAAAATTTACCATCAACTAATTTTTTATCATAGCTCTCAGGGAATGTAAACTCATTGGTCCTGAATTATTAATTGATAATAACTTCAGTTTGGACTTCAGTGGTAATAGTTTGTTCTGGAAATTATCTGCAAAACATAATCTCCTTAGGGATTTGTGTTAGATTCGTTGGGCATAAACTACATATTACATTTGCAACTAGCTCAGTCATTCATTCAATCACACTCAGATATATTTATTGAGAGGTTGAGTCAGGCTAATGTGTTTCTGAAACTTTTCTAAACTAAATTTCACTTAAGGCTTATTGTCCTCCTTGTCATTTCAGTGATGCCTCTCTGCTTTTATATTTTAAAGATGTACAATGTTAATAAATCCATGAGACTTTTTAATGTTCAGATTGTTTGCAAGCTGCTCAAAATTCATTCATATAAAATGCCTTTCCCATTCTTAGCAAAGCACAGAAACAGCACATACATTTCTTAAAAAATTCAAACCACTGAACAAAAGTTTATATTGCCAACTGAATTGCAGAAAAAATTACATTTGTATTAAAATAATTCTGATTCAGAGAGACAAAACTTGCAGTTACAAAATAAATTAGTCATGGGGATGAAATATACAGAATGGGAAATGTATTCAATAAAAATGTAATATTTTTGTATGATAACAGATGGTAACTAGATTTATTTTGGTAATCATTTTGTAATATATAAAAAACACCTGATCACTATGTCATGACCAGGAACTAACACAGTATTGTAGGACAATTATACTTCAACAAACAAACAAACATATAGAAAATGAGATCAGATTTGTGATTACCAGAGGTGGGAGTCAAGGGAGGGGGAATTGGATGCACGGAGTTAAAAGATACCTGCTTTCAGTTTTAAGAAAAATATATACTAGATATGTAATGTACAACAGCTATTAATATAATTAACATAGCTATATGTTATACACAAAAATTGTTAAGAGACTTAATTCTGAGTTCTCATCACAAGGAAAATATATTCACAGTTGAATTATTTAATACTTGCTCACACAAATTGTATTCCCTACTAAATTTTCAATATACTGAGGGCAACATAGCTTTTAATATGCTCTCATATCTTTAAAACCATATATGGAAGTGAAAGCGTTAGTCACTCAGTTGTGTCCTACTCTTTGTGACCCCATGGACTGTAGCCCACCAGGCTGCTCTGTCCATGGGATTTCCCAGGCAAGAATACTGGAATGGGTTGCCATTTCCTTCTTTCTCCAGGAGATCTTCCCAACCCAGGGATTTAACCCAGGTCTTCCACATTGCAGGCAGATTCTTTACCACTGAGTCACCAGGGAAGCTCCCTGCCCCCCAAAAAGCTAATTAAAGGAATATAAAAATGTTACTAATAATTGTTTGGAAAAATAATTTCAAACTTAAGTAGCCTGTTAAGTATGACTATGTTGACTTAGAAATTTGCTTATGTTCATGAAAACACTGAATTTTAATTCCCCTTTTTTACATTCTATCCAGTTAATATTCTTTATGCAGTGTTAGTCACAGGGAGAAAAGTGTTACTTTCTATGAATCTCAAAATTATTTATAGATGATTATATCAATATATTTTTACTGGAAGATATCTCTGAGATTAAATTATATTTAATTTTGAGAATATATTGTCTTCAGTGTGACTGAAACAAGTAGCCACATAGGGGAGCTCTAACCTAACAAAAGAATAAATCACCTGCTCAACAGGACAACGTAGGAGTACTTTTGCTTTTTCACAACAAAATCCAACAAGATTTTTAGCCATTCGTACAATTTTCCAATAATATCTTCTTTGCTTCTCATAAATATGTTTGTCTGAATATAATGTGACATTCAAAACAAATTACAGCAAAAAGTAAAGATTTTTTTTTTGGCTGACTAACCAGTTTTACATTCTGTATTAGCATGGAATTATATTACAACAGCTAGAGATTCTACTTCAAAGCAATTACAGTTAATGAAAATGACCAAATTCTAGCAGCTGCTTTGATAGGTTTCAGTAACTGATGAAAGAAGTGTCTTTAAATTATGTAAAGATGAAAGAAACAGAGCATATCTTTAATAATTAAATATTTAATTGCCTTGGTGAGAAAGATTAAAAAAAAACAAAAAACTCTGTCCTATATGGAGTATATATTTTAACATTTTCTTCTGGTGTGGTAATTTTAAGTGAACTGTAACATTTGTTTGTTGTATTATAAAATGAAATATAAAGTTAGAGACAACATCATTACATACATTTATTTTAAACAATTAAAAACCACCGTTTGCACAAAACTCTGAACAATTTAGTTTCTTTTAATTCATTTCATTTCATAAGCATTTCTAAATGATTTCAGCAAAAAGTATGTAAAGATATACTATTGGGGATTACTTTCTGAATGATAGTATGAGAAACTCCACAGATCCCACAATCAATGAAATCAAATATAAACTGATGGAAACTATTAAAACAAATCCCTTAAAAAGTATATTTTAAGCTTTTGAGATTATCTTAAGAAGATGCAGCAAAGGAAGACATGTTTACTCAACACAAACAGAATAGATTTTGATAAGAACAATGAGAATCTGTGGCTCTTAGGCTATAGTTCAACCCCTGCTTCCGGACCAGCATGAATGAAACCTCACTCAGGTTGAATGGGGTAAGAAAATGTGGCTTCTTCTCCCTGCCTCAGCTCCTACACAAGAGTTACAGTATCCCAATGGACAGGAGAGTGGCCACCCTGATTTCTTATAACTCCAACACTATATTTCTGAGGCATAGTGAGTGCAGCCAAAGTGCTGGGGGTTTCCTTCTTTTACCCAGCTCCCATTTGAAGAACTGAGGCTTTAACCTAGGGTGTGGCAAATTAAAAATATCAGGGCCCCGATTTTAACTGCCTCAGCTCACTTACATGATGGCAGTTCAATGTAAAAAGAGACAAGTCAAGAAGTCCAGAAGGTACAAACAAACAAGCAAACAACAACAGCAACAAAAAGCCCTAGAAAGAGGGGGAGATTAGTATATATTTGACTATTATCTAACTTGTCCAGTTTTCAACAAAAAATATTATGAGACTTGCAAAGATAAGGGAAAGTGAATGTGCACAAAGAAAAGCAGGCAAAAGAAACTCTGAGAGGGCTGGCACATAGGACTTAAAAGCAATTGTTATAAATATGTTCAAAGAACTAAAGGAAGTCACGCATAAAGAAGTAGATGAAGTTATGGTAACAATACCTAATATTGAATATCAATAAAGGAAAATCATTTTAAAATAAAAGTTGTGATGTTTAACAGTACAACAAATGAAAAATTATTAGAAGGTGTCAAAAGTGGATTTGAAAGAGAAAAAAGAGTCTATAAATTTGATGATTGATTGTTAATGATTACGCAATCTGAATAACAAATAGGCAAAAAAAGACAAAAATGAATAGACCTTCATAGAAATGGAGGACATTGTTAATTACACCAACATGTGAATAAAGTGAGTACCAGAAGGAGAAAAAAATATTTTAAAAATTGCAGAGTACTTCTCAAACTGGATGAATTACATTAATCTAATCTTTCAAGAAGCTCAGTAATCTAAAAGTTAGATAAATGCAAAGAGATCCACAGCCAACATGTTATATTAAAAATTATCAAGGACAAAGGCAAAGAGAGAGAAAGAGGAAGAGCAAAAGAAATGTGACTCATCAAATACAATGTAACAGTAATAAGATAAACGGGTGACTTCTTGTCAGAAACAAATGATACCTGAAAACATATGAGGCCTGGGATGACATATTCAAAGTGCTAGAAGGAGAAAAGAAACACAAAAAAGCCATCAACCAAGAATCTTATATCTAGCAATATATCTTTCACAAAAGAAAATAAAAAGATAAAGGCATTCACAAACAAAAAGACTACTGCTGGCAGAAATAAATTTTTCCAATGAAAATAAATCAAGATAGAAATCAAGATAGAAATTTGAAAACACAACATAATCATGAAGAAAAGTATGTAATTGTAAAAGATAATACAAATGCATGTTTTCTTCTGACTTCTATTATCCAAGACAAAAAACAATTTTATAAACAACATTAATACAGTTGAATTTTTCATTCTTTAACATATAGAGACATAATATCTGAATAAAAGAGGCAGAAAGGAGACAGGTGAGAGCAAAGCTTATGTTGAGTATGTAATTAATGTTAGATAGTAACTCAAATCCCACAGTATCAAATGTTGAGAAATAGAAATGGTAAACAAGAAAATTAACATGCATGTCAAATTCTATAAAGTATATACCCTCCATTTCTTCTTTCACTTTAGCTAAAACATAGAAAATTATATGAAGTAATAATTATAGCAAAGTACTGGTGGACTTGTATTATATTCAGATATTTTAAAATGCTCATTAAAAGAACACATAATATAGAAACATAATGGTAAAAGAGTAAATACATAAAAAAGTTACAGCAATTTTTGCCAACAAAATTGGCAACGAAAAGTAACATTTGGGAAAATGAGGCAAAAAGTGACACCAAAGTAGAGATCAAAACGATACAGAAAAACAATGAGAACTCATAGACTTGTCTAAAATATGTTATTTGACAATAGTAGAATACTAGTTCTCTGCGATAGTTAATATTGTTTGGAAAAGACCATATTCTAGGGTATAAAATGAGCTTGAACATTTAAAAGGAGTGAAACCCTTTAAGAATTTTATCTGATCATAACGGAAAGAAATCAAATTCAATATCAGAAGGAAATTTCAGAATTTCACAAGTAACTGAAAACTCACAGAAACTGCTAAATAAACAGTGGGTCAAAAAAGAAATCATGATGAACTAGAAAATACTTTCAAATAAATAAAAATGAAAAGATAACATACAAAAACTTAAGGGATAAAACTAAATCAGTGTCCAGAGAGAAATATACAGTTTTAAATGTCCATATTATAAAAAGAAAGATGGTGATTATAGTTAATAATACTGTATTAAATACTTGAACTTTGCTGCAAAGTTAAGGCTTAAGCATAATCAAAACACATACATACACACACACTCACACACACACAAATGACAACTAGGTTTGCTGATGGGTGTGTTAATTAACCCGACTGTAGTAACCTTTACATAATGCAAGCATACATCACATCATCACTTTGTATACTTGTGCTGTACTCAGTCACTTGTCATGTCCAACTCTTTGAGACTCCATGGACCGTAGCACGCCAGCCAGGCTCCTCTAACCATGGGATTCTCTAGACAAGAATCCTGGAGTGAGTTGCCATTTTCTCCTCCAGAGGATCTTTCCCACCCAGGGATGGAACCAGCTTCTCCTTCCTCTCCTACACTGAAAGCAGATTTTTATCGCTGAGCCATCCGGGAAGCCCCACTTTGTATACTAAACAATTTTGTCAATTTACTTCAATAAAGCTAATGGGTGGGGGAAGATCTCAAATCAATAACCAATCTTCCACTAGA
Organism: Giraffa tippelskirchi; assembly: GCF_054371585.1. Lineage (NCBI taxonomy): Eukaryota > Metazoa > Chordata > Mammalia > Artiodactyla > Giraffidae > Giraffa > Giraffa tippelskirchi. The sequence goes on from NC_137286.1 coordinate 126,543,037, forward strand.
AACAACTAGAAACAGCAGAGCAAATAAACTCAAGGCAGGCAGAGGAACAAAGTAATAAATATAAGAGTAGATTTAAATAATAGAAAACAAAGCCAATAAAATCAAGAGTTGGTTCTATGAAAAAACAGGAGAAAAATGATAAAATTTAAGTTATTCAGATTAAAAAAAGAAGATTCAAATTATTGCAATCATACAAGACCATTTATATGAAATATCCCCAAAAGGTAAAATGCTGTTGAATATATGAAGCTGATTATTTTGTGTATATATACATATATTTATATATATATATAAACTATGTATATATATTTATAGATATAGACCATAGACTGAATGACTAACACTACCACTAATTATACATAATGAATATATGAATATGTATATATATACACATAGGTATGTATATATGGACATAAAAATGTTTTTAATGGGAAATTGTGTTAGATTGTGAAATTCCACTTATAAAACAGACTAAATAAACTGAGTCTTATTTTTCTGAAAATATTTTTACTTTCAATCATTAAGTTTAAAGAAAAATCACTATTTTCATTAACTTTATATTTCATTCATTAAAAATCAACCATTTTTAGTCTCTTTCAGAGATAAAAATAATTTTCCTAAGAACAGAAACAAGCCTCTGTAGCCAAGAGAAAGATATTCCTATGTTCTTCTTCATGGAGTAAATCATGTTTGTTGAAGATCTTTGTTCATTTTAGGCAGCACTAAAAACCCTGTTCTCTTCAATGAAGTAACTGAACATTGGGTTTGCTAAGGTACTTAATGAATCAGGAAAACCTTTTATCTACAATGCTATTTTATGAGTCACAGATTCCATCACTCTCACATAATGACAGAAAATCATTGAAACAAAAATGCTTACTATCCTGCAATAGTGATAAAAAGCACATTTTCCCTGAACCAATACATCCATTATCTTGTAACCTTAGGAATGTAAAGGAGAGATAAATTGAGACTACAATATTCCTTAGCCTAAATTATTGCTTTAATATTTTACATTGGCATAATTTCAAATAAGCAAAAAGACAAAAATGGGATTTTAACTTTGTTATTCAACATTCTAGTATAGTTTTTCAAAATTTCCCTTACAAGACCAAATAAAAACATATGTGATATAGAATATGCCACACGGCTAGACATATATCATAATCTAAACATGAAAAAGATTTTAAAAATATTTCTTCAGTCTGAAGAGAAAAGACAAACGTTTATTCAAAGGTCACTAATATTGGTATAATACATGACAATAACAGATGCATAAAAATGAACGTTGTCTTCACAGTAAGTTTAAATTAATACTTTCTAACCAAGGTTTTAAATTTTAAGTCAGAGCATCACCATCAGTTCAGTTCAGTTCAGTCGCTCAGTCGTGTCTGACTCTTTGCGTGCGACCCCATGGACTGCAGCACTCCAAGCTTCCCTGTCCATCACCAACTCGTGCAGCTTACTCAAACTCATGTCCATTGAATTGGAGATGCCATCCAACTATCTCATCTTCTGTCGTCCCCTTCTCCCGACTTTAATCTTCCCCAGCATCAGGGCCTTTTCTATTGAGTCAGTTCTTCGCATCAGGTGGCCAAAGTATTGGGAGTTTCAGCTTCAGCATCAGTCCTTCCAAAAAATATTCAGAACCAGTTTCCTTTAGGATTGACTGGTTGGATCTCCTTTCAGTACAAGGGACTCTCAAGAGGCTTCTTCAACACCACAGTTCAAAAGTGTCAATTCTTCGGCACTCAGCTTTCTTTATAGTCCAACTCTCACATTCATACATGACTATTGGAAAAACCATAGCCTTGACTAGACAGACCTTTGTTTGCAAAGTAATGCCTCATCTTTTTACTATGTTGTCTAGGTTGGTCATAACTTTTCTTCCAAGGAGTAAGCATCTTTTAATTTCATGTCTGCAGTCACCATCTGCAGTGATTTTGGAGCCCAAAATGACATCTGTCACTGTTTCCACTGTTTCCCCATCTATTTGCCATGAAGTGATGGGACCGGATGCCATGATCTTAGTTTTCTGAATGTTGAGCTTTAAGCCAACTTTTTCACTCTCCTCTTTTCACTTTGATCAAGCGGCTCTTTAGTTCTTCTCCGCTTTCTGCCATATGGGTGGTGTGTCTGCATTTCTGAGGTTATTGATATTTCTCCCAGCAATCTTGATTCCAGCTTGTCCTTCACCCAGCTCAGTGTTTCTCATAATGTATTCTGCATATAAGTTAAATAAGCAGGGTGACAATATACAGCCTTGACGTACTCCTTTCCCTATTTGGAACCAGTCAGTTGTTCCATATCCAGTTCTAACTGTTGCTTCCTGACCTGCATACAGATTTCTCAGGAAGCAGCTCAGGTGGTCTGGTATTCCCGTCTCTTTAAGAATTTTCCACAGTTTATTGTGATCCACACAGTCAAAGGCTTTGGCGTAGTCAATAAAGCAGAAATAGATGTTTTTCTGGAACTCTCTTGGTTTTTCGATGATCCAACGGATGTTGGCAATTTGATCTGGTTCCTCTGCCTTTTATAAATCCAGTTTGAACATCTGGAAGTTCATGGTTCATGTTCTGCTGAAGCCTGGCTTGGAGAATTTTGAGCATCACCACAGTGTTTTCATAAACCAAGAACAGATTGAATTTGGCTTAGGGTGAAATTCTGCTTTCAATTCAGCTCTCACTTCAATCTGAGAACAAAATCTAGTTTATATTTAACATCTTGGAATGTTATCAATTGGCCTATAAATATATATCTATTTTTGCAATAAGAAATTTGTAATAGTTAATGACTAAGAAAATATGTTATGATTAAATGTTTATGATTAACATTAAGAACTTTTTTAAATAGCTAAATAAATAAGAAAATAGACTGCTACTACAGGGCTTCCCTGCTGACTCAGACAGTGAAGAATCTGCCTACAATGCAGGAGACCTGGATTCAATACATGGGTCAGGAAAAACCCCGGGAGAAAGGAATGGCAACCCACTCCAGTAAGTATTCTTGCCTGGAGAAGTCTACGGACAGAGGAAACTGGAGGGCTACACTCCATAAGATTGCAAACAGTTGCACACAACTTAGTGACTAACATAACTACTAACAGTATACTCAGCTAATTATCTCTAAGATGGAAGTAGCCTTTTATAGCCTTTCCAGGATTGGGTGCTGGTACTTTGTCTGGCTCATGATCTCAGGTAGCTGGACTGAGGATGCAGGAAGAAGGAGGTAGGTAAATGAAAAAACAATTCAAAAGCTGTTATTAAAGCTGCTGCTTATTAATGGCAGCTCATTGTGAGGACGTCACTCAAAAATTGTGCCACTCCAAATTGTGCACCTGAGGTATGGTAGCCAAAGCATTAATCCTACCCCAATTTGTTGGGTATTTCCCACCTCCACTAATGTCAATTGCCTTTTTAGTTCAGATAAAGCATATTTAGTGAGTTTTTTGGTCATGGTTTCAATTAGAAAGATATGTGACACAGCTATATTGTGGGGTACTGTTGGTTGACTCTAAACTGGAAATTGTATAGAAATGAGCACTGAAACTGAGGTTGAAGTCAGACACATTGTGGGGTACTGTTGGTCGAATCAGACTGTAAATTGTATAGGAATGCCCACTAGAGCTGAGGTCGAAGTCAGAGGGAACCTCATATGATACCATACAATCACCAAAAGTACCCACTACATTTTTGCTTCTTTGAACTAACAGATATTTCTAACATTTAAATAGTAGTTATTTTATTAATGTTTCTATATATTTATCTTTGTACTTTCAACCTACCTTATATGTATATTTGTAGTAATTTTTTTGTAGATAATATAGAGTTGGATCTTTTTTTAAAATCCACTTTTTCAATCTCTTTCAATAGCTTAAGTCATACACACTTAGGATAATTATTGATAGGCTATGGCAAAATTTGTTATTTTGTTTTGTACTTTGTATTATCCCTGGTTTTAATATCTTTGTTTTATTTATTCTAATTAATGTGGTCTACTTTAACATTTAAATAATTTCCCTTTTAATATGCTTACTGGTATTTGGCAGGCATTTTTTATAGTGTTTAGTGGTTGCTCCAGAGATTACATTATACATATAAAACTTATCATAGTCCACTGGTGTTCATATTTTACCAGTTTGAAAAAAAACTATAAAATTCTTAGCAACTTTGTCTCTTTGATTCTCATATTTATAATTGTCTTTAAAAACTTCCTCTCCATATATTTGAATCCAGCATTTTAATTTCAGTTTCAACAATCAAGCATAACTGAGAACACTTATCAGGAGAAAGAAAATGGATTGCGTTCAGTCACATTTCAGTTTTTACATTATTCCTTCTTCTTTACCGATGCTCTCAACTTTCTTCTTTTATCATTTCCTTTATTTTCACAGAACTTGCTTTTGGCCACTATTTTTGGGTAGGTCGACTGTTGACAAATTCCTAGGTTTTTTTCATGTGTGAATGTAATTAGTTTCTCTTCATTCCTGACGAGTATTTTCACTGGGTATAAAATTATTGTGTCCTTTTCTCCAGCTGTTTAAAATATTTTCCACTTCCCTTTGGCCTCCATTGTGTTGGATAAGAAATTGACTGTTATTCAAATTGTTCACCCCACCACCACTAAAGTTCCATTTCTGTCTGTATGGTTTCATTATTTTTTGTTTATCTTTTTAGTTTTCAGAAGTTTGATTATGATCTAGATAGGGGTAGATTTAAGTTTATCCTATATGAGATTGGTTCAGTTATTTGGGTCTGTAGGGTTGTGGCTTGTGCCAAAGTTAGGGAGAGAACTCAGGCATTATTACTTCCAGTACTTTGAAGCAAAACTCTTTTTATCCTCTGTGCTCAGGACTCTAAAAACAATGACATCAGATTTTTGGGTTATAGTCCAACAGTTTCCAGGACCCTGCCCGTATTTTCTTCACTTTCTTTTTTCTATGGTGTTCATATTTTACTTCTGTTTTGTCTTCAGGTACATTGATTCTTTTCTCTGTTTCCACCATTGGTTGTTGAGCCCATTTGTTGAGATGTTATTATAATTATTTATTTAAAAATTCCCATTCAGTTCTTCAGTGGGTTTATTCCAGACATAAAATGAAGGATCCTTGTGGGCTTAAAATGGTCTTTATATTAATGTTGTATTATAGTTTTTAAAGATGTAATTACTGAGCAAAACTAGGTAGAAGGTTTATGGGAGCTCTCTGTATTTTTAAAATTGTATGTGCATCTACAGCCATCTCAAAAATAAAAATGATGATAAAAAATAAGAGAGAAAAATATCTGCCCTGACTACTCTAAAAATTTCAACATAACAATACTCAAAAACAGATTTTACATTTTCATGAAGCCAATTAATATTTGTTCTAATTAGTAATACTACATTATAAATAACACTGAATTTAATAACTTTTGCAAATTAATGGTTTATTGCATCTCATGTAGTTTTGGGTCCACAGTAAGTGTTCAGCTTCAAATATCCTACTGGGAATCTTTCATGAATTTGTAATCAGATGACAGCTGGGACCACAGTCATTTGAAGACATGAATGGAGATTGGAGGTTCACTCACAAAGTTGGCAAACTGGTATTGATTGTTGACTAAGTGTATTAATTTTTCTCTATTTGTACCTCTCCTTTGGGATTTTTATGTTTTTATTTGTTTCAATCGCATGGTGGTAAACTTTCTTCAGAGCAAGTCATCTAAGAGAACAGCTTGAAAATGAGGAACCCTATTATGACATAGACTAAGAAGTTATACATAGTCACTTCTTCAGCACTTTTTTACCATATGAGGACAGCCCTGTATTGTTTATGAGAAGACTACATAAGTGCATGGATATTAGGAGCCCAGAACCATTATGGCCAATATGATCCCTGGCTAAGTGGAAAATATGGTAATTTTATTAAAATATAAAATAGTTATATATCTGTAACAATATATGCTTTAAACTATAATAATGTCTTTCTGTTTAAAATTTAGAGTTCAAAAATAGCTCTGGAGCTCTAGCTCTAGCTCTGGTATAGCTCTAGAAGATACAGTTTATAAAATCATACTTCTGATGCCAAAATAATTTGAGCAGATATATACAATATAAAGTTCATTAGCTCACTCAACAAGTCTCCTAGGTTTCTGGAGTTTACATTTAGGAAATTCTCTAACAATAGTGAATCTACATATATTCCAAATTTCAAAACATATTTTTGAGTACCTAACCTCTCAACAGGCTGAGTTACATTTTTAAGGGAAAAAAATAAATTTCTTTCCTTGTTAAAATTACTAATTATGTGCAAGTGTGCCAAATTGTTAATTGGAGATAGAATACCCATACTACATCATTATTAACCCCATCTAAAATTTTATGCTGCTTATTAGAGAGTAAAAGGACATAATTTCCCTTAAATTACCATATATTCATATGTACAAAGATAAAAAGAAATTAGAGGTTATGTTTTTTTCAGAAAATTTGGTCCTTGATGTCCAAAAATTCCTCTGGGATATGGTTATGAATCAGTAGTTCAGATCTTAATACAGTGTTCACTTTATTAAAATATTTATTTAAAATAAATGTGGCCAAATATTATAATAGCACCTAGTTTAGAATTCTGAAAAATAGATGCAATAGTGTTGCTGATAAAATACAAATATTATTTATTACTTAAGAATATAGAAATCTGTATTCAGAGTTACAAGTGCACATATATAGCACATTTAAATAGTAATAACTGTAGCAAAGAATCACAATTATGTAACTGTTGTATGAAGAAAATTTCATTAAGTTCTTTCTTTAGCCATAATCTATGTAGAGTCTCCTCTAGGGAGGACCAGCTTCTGTTTTGAAAGTTTAATTGTTAATTATCATATACAATCCTCTTTAATAATGCTAATTAGTTTCTAAGTGGCTGTACAACTATTCTCAGAGCTATCATCTTGCCAGTTGACAAGAAATATTGTGATATTTTAATGTTCTATGAGTGCAATACGGTAGAAGACATAGTGAAGACAAAAACTGTTGAACGGCATTTGGCAATTCCGAACCAGTCTTTCGCCTACTGTTCCATTAAAATCCTCAATGTTATTTGATGAACACTATAATAAGAATTTTGGAAATGCCTCCATAGAAAACCATTTAGTACTCTACGAAAATTTTGTGTTGTTACACTTGATTTTTTAAACTGCTTTCTTTTCATGGTATTAGGAAGAGTTGCGTTTATTTTTTAAGAAGTTTATCTTAAAAAAAAACTTAGCCTACATATTTTCATATTTTAATGTGCTTAACTACTTTCCAATTAAAACATTATGCATAAAATTATAAATATTTTGTAATTAATATTAGATTAGATCACAGACATCATTTAAAAGCAAATAATATAATCAATGAAAGTGATGTAATTTTCAGACTTTCCATATTATTAGCAGTTTTATGCATTTAATAGCTATAATTCATAAACATGATTATGGTGATGATAAAGAACTGAATAAATATCTAAATTACAGATTCTACAGTAAGGTTTAAATTGAAATCTAATTTATTTTGCCTTTGTTGGGGTCCATACAAAGAACTAGACACATGATAGCCCCTTCCATCTCTAACATTAAATTTTTCAATGTATCATAATGTGCATACTGTTTATTATTAATACATGTGTGAAAGTGAAAGTCGCTCAGTCGTGTCTGACTCTGCGACACCATGGACTTATTCAGGCCAGAAAACTGGAGTGAGGAGCTTTTCCTTTCTCCAAGGAATCTTCCTAACCCAGGGATAGAACCCAGGTCTCCCACATTGCAGACAGATTCTTTACCAGCTGAGCCACCAGGGAAGCCCAAGAGTAATGGAGTGAGTAGCCTTTCTCTTCTCCAGAGGATCTTCCTGACCCAGGTATGGAACCGAGGTCTCCTGCATTGCAGAAGGATTCTTTACCAACTGAGCTATCAGGGAAGCCCCAATATATGTGTCAGTATATTTATATTATATAATCTTAAAGTCATAAATTTCAATGTTTGTTTGATATATTCACACATGTAATATCCAATCTGAATTTTAGTATTTTATATTAAGACAGAAATAAAAAGCCTTGATCATCAGAATAATACCTGTGTGTGTGTGTTAGTTGCTTAGTCGTGTGTCCGACTCTTTGCAACCCTGTAGACTGTAGCCCACCAGGCCCCTCTGTCCATGGGATTCTCTAGGCAAGAGTACTGGAGTGGGTTGCCATTTCCTTCTCCGGAATAATACCTAGATACACCTAAACTGCTAAATGGACTACAGATTGCAAAATTAAAAGTTTTTCTTTAAATGATACTTCACGACCCCATGGACTATACACTTCATGAAATTCTCTTGGCCAGAATACTGGAGTGGGTAGCCTTCCTTTTCTCCAGGGGATCTTCCTAGGCATATTCTTTACAAGCTGAGCCACAAGGGAAGCTCTTTTAAATGATGAAAGATATGATTTATTTTTATTTCCAAATAAATTGCTTTTAAAATATTTACCAAATAAATGTATCTTGAATTATTTTTTAACAATAATCTAATAGTTTTCTGATTTTATATATATGATCTCTATCTTCTATTTTCCATTTATTTTGCTAAATATAAAACTATTGGTTTATGTGAAAGATAAATCAAGGTTTTCTTACAAAATTTCTATAAATGAATAACATTTTTTATTTTGTTACATGCATACTTCAAAATAACAAGGAATCTGTTAGCAAACATGATATTTTAACATGCAAAATAGCATGTCTGTATATACAAGTGTGCATACAATCATAAAATCCTACTATAGATTCCCATAACCCTGGAAGTTCTCTCATGCCCCATTGACAATTTCCTCTTGCCATCCTCGAGCCTAGGGCATCCATTGATCTTCAATCACAATATTTCTATGATTTCTAGAATTTAATGTAGACTTTATGGTATGTAATCTCTTTTGTCTAGTTTCTCATTTTACATAATAAATTTTAGATTTATTCATTCATGCTGAAATTATTGTATCTATTGACTTGATGGTTTTTATTACTTTTGGAAGTCTTTTAGCCATTATTTTCCTGTTTAATTTTTTGCCTCCTCCTCTTGCTTCAATTTAAACATATGAGAGCCTGTATGATATTGTCCCACAAGTCACTGAAATTCAATTTTCTTTTTGTTTTTTTCTTCTATCTGTGCTCTATTTTCTGTAATTATTTTCCTTCTGTAATATCTAATCTAATATTCATTTCATCTATTGTATTTTTATTTCGGATACTTTTATTTTTCATCTCCAGAACTTCTATTTGTGTATTTTTTTATATATTTCTTCTTGGTAAGCCTATTTTTCTAAATTATTCAACAAATGTATATTTACAATATCTGTCATAGTACATTTGAGAATTCCATGGACAGAGGAGCCTGGCAGGTTACATTCCATGGGGTCCCAAAGAGTTCAACACAGCTGAGTCTAACACTTTCACTTTTCACCCTTTTCATCTTTATCCTTTTAAGCAAATACTTAAAAACTAATTGGATAGTGTACCAACCTTACTTACAATTATGTTCATTATATAGCAGGACAATTACCAACTATTACACAATGGAAGAAGTCCATGCATATGTAAGAGTCATGCATTTTATTTAATCTTGCTACCTCCTTTGCAACTGAATTATTTCATAATATTACTCATTTTACCATATTCAGATCAATTATCATTCTTCTTAGAACAAAGATATAATCAACACACACAATGCATAATTCTCTATTCTTAATGTTGTCTACTAATATAATAACTGCTCAAAGAAGGTGATTTCTTTTTTAAACAAAATATTTCTTTAAAACTACATTTTTAACTAAAATTTTAGACTTCTGATGTGGAGTTTAATTAATCTTACTCTTAAGAGCATAGTAATTCCAAAGATTCATGAAAAATCTTTTATGATTTTAATTTTTCATTTAAAACTGATTTCACACTCATTTTCCTCTCATTGTTCCAGCACTGCTATATAAACATACTCTGATATTTTTGAACAGAAACCCTTAAGTGTACATAAGTCTGCAAAAAATGCACACTTGTGGTTTTGTTTTGTAATTTTGCTTTTGCATAATTGAAATTGTGCTATGAAATTTAAACATGTTTCCATGTTTTTGTAGGGAAGTAACTGATATTTTCCTAGATGCTGATTATTTCTTACTGATGGTCACTAAATTATCACATTGCTTACATGAATAAAATGGACATCTCCATAATAACTTCATACATATTTGTACTAAGTTTGGCTCATCAGGTCAAAAGGCATATCCATGTTTAATGTAAATATTGCAAAATTCCCTTTCAGAATGACTATTTCAGCTTACTAACTTTTCAAGACATTGCTCTCTTTCCCAAAATGCTGTATTTCCAAATTGTTTATATCCAAAACAATGCTTTGATAATCTAGGTGTATGATTATCTTTATTTGGATGGATTTATTTGTGTATGTCATCACTAATTTAATTTTCATTCTGCATTACAGTGACTTGGACCATTTCTTGCAGCCTTACAGAGTTCACATTCTGTGACATGAATCTACATATATTCAAATATATATATATATATATTTGTGTTTGTGTGTTTATGGGGCTTCCTAGGTGACTCAAGTGGTAAACAATCCTCCTGCCAATGCAGGAGATGTGAGTTTAATCTCTGGGAGGAGGAAATGGCAACCCACTCATGTATTCTTGCTTGGATAATCCCATGGACAGAGGAGACTGAGAGGCTACAGTCCATGGGATTGCAAACAATTGGACATCGCTTAGCAACTGAATACACACACACAGTTTGTGTGTGTGTGTATATATATATATATATTTTATATATATATATATATATGTATCTCCTGTGGGGTTTCCTGAGTTATTCAATTTGATTTATATTTTATATTCAGTTTATACAGTGGATTATCATTTCCATGGTCAATATTTCATTAAGTACTTCTCAATACTGTTGTTCTTCCTTCTTGTTCCCAAGTTTTAAACATCTTTTTAGATTTTAATTTTTATTTCTTAATTTTAATTCTTCTAATTTTTCCCATGTGAATACATTTTGATTTGCTTTATATTTTCCATGCCTAGGCTAGTTATATCATCCTGTAGCTAAAAATCTAAATTATTCCCTACAATGAGTTCATCACATGAGTGGAGGAGAGGTGTACATTTAAGATTGCTATGTAAACCTCATCATTCCATGTGAACTCTGCCTCAAGTTATGTCCAAATCATTGTATTATAAACTTTACTCTTGCTTTTAAGTGTAGCTTTCCTTTTCATTATTCCCTGTTCCAAGGATTATGTAAAAGAGTGTTCAGAGGTCTGCAGTCCAGTCATCTTCAAGTTCTTGGTTCCTTAAACTATTATTAAAAGTCTATCATTTTCTTAATATTACTCTACCTGTTGGTTCGACTGCTTTGCCACCTTTTTGGTACGAGTGGGTCTGGCAGGAATCTAGGATGACAAGGTCTGAACACATGGTGCATAATAATGAAATCATTTCTTATGTTTTGTGTTATTTTAGAGAATTTGTAGCATCACAAACATCCCTACTGCCTCAAAAGTATGAATTGATATTTGTGAGTACAACCTGGGTCGGGTTTTCAACTTTGACCTCAATATCATGTTATGTTATCTCTAGCTTCAAGCCCTCAGGCTCACAACATGAAGGTAAAGGGGAAAACTCTAGACTTTTCTCCCCCGGAATATTCCTACAATCTGATTCCTTAGTTCTTTCCAACCAAAAGCTTCCATTTCTCAAAATAATTGTAACCTGGCTACTGCCTAATTCTTCAGGGTTGTTTTCTTTTCTTTTTTTCCATATGTTTCCCATTATTGGGGTTTGAATTTTATCGGTGCTGAAATTAAAAAAAAAAATATTGGAGGGTAACTGCTTAACTATATTCTGCCAGTTTCTGTCATACATAAATGAATCAGCTCAGGCATACATGGGCTCCCCTCCTTCCTCAACCTCCCTCCCCATCCCTCACCCCTCCCGCCACTCTAGTTTGTCACAGAGCACTGGGCTGAACTGATACAACACTATGGAGAATTGTACGGAGATTCTTTAAAAAAACTAGGAATAGAACTACCATAGGACCCAACAATCTCACTACTGGGCATATACACTGAGAAAACCACAGTTGAGAAAGATATAGGTGCTCCAACATTTGTTGCAGCACTTTTTACAATTGCTTGGACATGGAGGCAACCTAGATGTCCATTGACAGAAGAATGGATACAATTTTTTTTCCTTAAATTGCTAGGTTATTATTCAACAATTGGAGCCACTAGCTGGTTCTTATTTGTCCTCTTACTCCACAAAACATTTCAATCCTGAGTCAATCAAGAAATAACTAAAAATTTCTGCCTTTATCAGGCTTCCCTGGAATACAGGAGACCTGGGTTTTTTCCCTGGGTTGGGAAGATCCCCTGAAGAAGAGAATGACAACCCCTTCCAATTAGCTCATGTTAAGTCACAGTCTAAAAACTACATCAATTATGACTTATGGACCACTACATTTCTCATAAATTTTATTTTCTTCCACTCAAATTCAGAAACTGAGCTGTGGCATTTGGAGCTGTTATGCAGTGTCAGGTCATGCTTAAATTTTCTCAAAGACAAATTTCTAATATTTTTCTTCTCTCTTGACTAAATGTATAGGACTGAATGTTTTGTCCTGACTTTCACTTCTTGAAAACAGTAGTTCACTCAGCACAAAGCTTTATTCCTCAAGTTAATGAAACTGATTCTTAGAGAATATGTTTACATTCTCCACTATGTGGAAGTTAAAAAAAAAAAAAAAAACGTTTTATGGCTTACTTGATTTAAATTTATTTTTAACTTTTCTCAACATCCTTGTCTTATTTTTAATCAAAGTTTGGATTCCCTTCTAGCTTTCCAGAATTCAATTCTTTAATAAACAGAGATAAGGGAAATGACAGGAAGCTGAAAACTTGTATTGATTTTAAGGCTATTATTAAAAACACACCAAAAAATTTCTACATTTTTGTAAAATAGTAATCAGATGATTCTACCACACTCATGGCTGCTCTTCTAAATTAGTTTGGGTTCCTGAATGACACTCATTCCAATCAACTAACCTGCCACCATCCTTCATGATGTCAAGAGCTATTAAACCTGGTCTTAAACCCATCCACTGCAGCAATTTTCATTTCATTCCACTTTAACTTTATATCCCACTGCCACACCAATACATCATCATAATCAGAAATACACAGTCTCTGAACTCTTAAAATGAAATATTTTACTTGGCATAATATTAATCCTCTCTCATCTAAGTCTCCTAAACTTACTCGCGCACTACACTTACTCTTTTAATACTCTTAGTGAACTATACCATTTATAAAAATACGTGTAATATAAATGAACAATGTAAAGTGTAATAACAAGAGAACTCAAGCACACAAGAAATAGTGTATGTGTGTACACTTGTATGTATCTCTAGTTTTCTATATATACATATATGTATATTTTTTTATATAAATAAATGCATTTCATACTTTTAATGCATATTGATATATAATATGTAAATAATATATATAAAATGTGTCTATATTAACTCCAAAGTATGTATGTGTGCATATTATACACATGCACACACATACACACACTTATGTGTATCTTCAGTGTTTTGGAAATAAGCATTACACCTGCCTTATCACATACCCTCCCAGTGACAACTGTTAATTTACACAGTATTTTCTATATTCCAAGCACTATTTTAGACCTAAAGAGAAAGAACAAATATCAGTTGAAAAATTGAAGAAATACTTTGCCTTTGTTGATCTCACATTCAAATATGTACCTTTCAGAGTATGGGAAAGCATGCAACAATTATAACTTTGTTTTCTAAATGGTAATAAATACTATGCAGAAAACAAAGCCAACAGTGTCATAAGGGTTGTTGATCGTGAGAACTTGCAACTTTTAAGAGTGTCGTTCAGATAGTCTTCACTGAGAAGGTACAACATGCACTTTCACTCACATTTCATGGCCAAAGCAAAAACTTGGCTACCCCTAACTTCATCATGATCCTCTCCTATGCAAAAAATTGGAAGAGAACTGTACACTGGTGACTAATGATACTTTCACATGGAGTTATTATTGTTGTAAGGCATGGCAATATATTTAGCATTGCAGAGTAACTACAGGTATATAGAAAAAATAAAATAGCATTAGTACTATGAATTATGTTGTATATAGTAAGAAATTATCAATTAACAAGATTAGGAAGAAAGTTATTTGCAATATTGGATACTAGGCACTAGGTAAATACCATTTGAAGAGATTCCTTCTCTATAAGAGACTAAAATTAAGATTGAAATACTTACAAAGCAAAATCACTTGCAAATGGAACTTTGACCCAACCAAACTTTGATGTTTTAAGCATACCATATTCAACTGTCTGTATACTAGTTTCTCTTATTTGCTGCTGCTGCTGCTGTGTCGCTTCAGTCGTGTCCGACTCTGTGCGACCCCATAGACGGAAGCCTACCAGGCTCCTCTGTCCCTGGGATTCTCCAGGCAAGAACACTAGAGTGGGTTGTCATTTCCTTCTCCAATGCATGAAACTGAAAAGTGAAAGTGAAGTCGCTCAGTCGTGTCTGCCTCTTCATGACCCCACGGACTGCAGCCTACCAGGCTCTTCTGTCCATGGGATTTTCCAGGCAAGAGTACTGGAGTGGGGTGCCATTGCCGTCTCTTATTTAGGAGATTATAAATTTATTTTAGGCACAGAATCTAGCATCATTCCTGAAATGTAGCAAGCAATAAATAATAATCATTAAATTGATAAACAGATGAACAAATTTACATTGGTGAGATCATAAAACTCAGGTTTTAAAGTAGCATGTTTGTCACATTTTATTTTGAAATGATGAAACAAAAGTTATTCATTTTCAGTTATGAGTATGTGTGAGAAGGGGATAATGTCAAAACTATTTTTATTTTTTGTCTCTAGACTTCAATTCTGGAAAGATTTTACTTCTTAGGTATGTGTTATGTGAATGCTTAAATGACTTTTCCTAGTAGTAGAGTAATAATTTTTGTTTGCAATTCAAGCTTTGTTCAGCTATAATCAGACACCTTTCAGTTTTCTGGGGCTAAGGTTTTAAGATAAAGGTATTTGCCTCAATTCACTATTAAAAAAAAAGGTAAAGAAAAAATGGAAAATTATAAAAAGAAAATAACTGCCTAGTTTTGACTTGTGAGTGAAAATCGCTCTGACCATTCAGTGACATAGAATGAAACTGCTGAAACATTAACAATAAAAAAGGTAGCCAAGAAAATTACTAGAGTGGACATAATGCCTTTCCAGTCCATTAGACCACAGCACATTCAGCTAGATTTTTAACATATGTTCTGAGAGTCCTATAAAATATTAAAATGCTGTTTAATTCAATCATAGGGTTTCAGCTAAAGAAACAGCCCAATTTATTGCACCTTTTTCAGCTAATACCAAAGGTCCATTGAAGGAGCAGTGAAAGCACAAGGAAGTCCCGGGCAGCCTGCTTCTCTGGCTCCAGGCCAGGGCTCTCTAGCTTGCCACTGGGTGTTATTGTGATGCAAATGACTGGAAGCCAGGCGTCCACTGCATCTGAATGGATAGAGAAGGAAACAAAAATAGCAAAAAACAAAACACAAGCAGAATCACAGTTTAGAAAACAAATCTTGGCATGTTCAGTGGCATTTTGAGCCTCTAAATAAGACATTTAAATCGATTCATTCAGCAGGATTAAGGAAAAACAACAGAGAATATCAAATTTACCTGCAGGGTTTTATGAGGTGGTAGTGGTTGACACGGAGAAGGCAATGGCACCCCACTCCAGTACTCTTGCCTGGAACATCCCTGGACGGAGGAGCCTGGTAGGCTCCATGGGGTCGCTAAGAGTCGGACACGACTGAGCGACTTCACTTGCACTTTTCCCTTTCATGCACTGGAGAAGGAAATGGCAACCCACTCCAGTATTCTTGCCTGGAGAATCCTAGGGATGGCGGAGTCTGGTGGACTGCCGTCTATGGGGTCGCACAGAGTCGGACACGACTGAAGCGACTTAGCAGCAGCAGCAGCAGCAGCAGCAATGGTTGACAAAATTTATAAGAATAAAAAGAATGTTCATCTTCCTCTAATCAAATAGCTTACCATACAGATTTTAAAAGACATTTTTAAACTTGTTTTTTAAATTAAAAGTTTGAAAAAGTATATTAGTGTGATGTATTTCAAAAAGAAAAAAAAAAGATATGCAAATGAAAATCAGAATACATCATTATTCCAAAAAAGGCTTAATCACTACATTCTAGACAAAATATATTATTATAAAAAGATACAATTAACCAGAATTAACTCTATATCTCAAAAGAACATATAATTATTCATTATTTTTTTTGTTTGTTTTAAGGATATGGGTTCTGAGCTCTATGATCTGTGAGCAAAACAAAACCCCTCCTGAAGTACAATTCCTATATCTTCAACTGTTTGCTAGAAGTTCAAAATCATAACACAAAATTAAATTTAAAAAAGATCTATTCAAACATTTGCAATGAAAGAGAATATTTATTATTCAAAAATGATGCTGGGTAAGTTCTAAACTTCCCTTCACTCTCTATGTATAGATCTTTTTTACTTCCCTTTGTGTCATTGGTATACAAACATTGTGTTAGATTTCAGGCTATTCACCAAAGACTTCTGGGCTATTTCTCTAAAGAAGCACATGATAGGACTGTGTTTCTCTGACCTGTTAAAGTTAGGAATGGACCTATGACTTGATTAGGCCAATGGAGTGGTAATTTAAGTGACAGGAGACATTTCTCGCAGAAGTATTACAAGTCATAATGCTATTTATATTGTTTGCTTCTACTGCATAGTGATCTTGGAAGCAAAGTCAAAATGAAATGAAAATAATCTGTGTTTTCTAGCAAGGCTAATATTAAGCTAACCAACTCACGTTGGGAAAAGTGTAATAAAATGTTGTTTTACTAAGCCACTGGAAAGCCACTATAAAGAAAGCTTTATTGATGAACTGATGCTTTTGAACTGTGGTGTTGGAGAAGACACTTGAGAGTCCCTTGGACTGCACAGAGATCAAACCAGTCAATCCTAAAGGAAATCAGCCCTGAATAATCATTGGAAGGACTGATGCTGAAGATGCTAAGATCTGACTAATTGGAAAAGACCTTGATGCTAGGAAAGATTGAAGGCAGGAGAAGAAGGGGATGACAGGATGAGATGATTGGATGGTATCACCAACTCGATGGACACGAGTTTGAGCAAGTTCTGAGAGTTGGTGATGGACAGGGAAGCCTGGTGTGCTACAGTCCATGGGATTGCAAAGAGTCGGACATGACTGAGCGACTGAACAGAAGCCACTGGACTTTAAAATAGTTTGCTACTACCTTAGCCTAGATGACCCCATTCTGCTATAAATAGAAATAGGCAGTCACAGAGGAGATGCTAACTTTAACAAATAACTATAATGTGTGGCACATTTCACATGTGCTGCAGTGAGCAGAAAAAGGGAGAAACTCTTATTGCAGCACGGGAAAAATAATGATTCAGGCAATAGAGTGATAAAAAGAACTGGTAAACTGGTCACTTTTGTTAATGAGAAGACATCATGGATGTAATGACCTTATAACTCTTGGATGAAAAGTTGGAAAAAATATTAGAAGCATGTGTGATTGGCTATTGACAGAAAAAAATATCAGGTATCATATATAAATCTTTTGAATCGGTTCTACTGAGATGGATGAAACTGGAGCCCATTATACACAGTGAAGTAAGCCAGAAAGAAAAACAACAATACAGTATACTAATGCATATATATGGAATTTGAAAGATGGTAACGATAATCCTATATGCGAGACAGAATAAGAGACACAGATGCATAGAACAATTTTATGGACTCTGAGGGAGAAGGTAAGGGTGGGACGTTCTGGGAGAATAGCATTGAAACATGTATATTATCATATGTGAAACAGAACACCATTCCATGTTCGATGCATGAGACAAGGGCTTAGGGCCAGGGCAATGGGATGACCCAGAGGGATGGGATGGGGAGGGAGGTGGGTGGGGGGTCCAGGAAGGGGAACTCATGTAAACCCATGGCTGATTCATGTCAATGTATTGCAAAAACTATTAACAATATTGTAAAGTAATTAGCCCCCAACTAAAATAAATAAATTTATAAAAAAAAAGAAAAAAAGAAACTTAAAAAAAAAAAAAAGGAATGAAAAGAGATAAATAGTACAAATTCTTGGCCATTTTAAGAAACAGCTGCTTCTCACACACAATTTCTAATATATATATATATGTATGTATGTATATATGTATATATATATATTAAAAAGAGAGCTTTGGACTACAAAAAACATTTAAAATTCATCATTATACTAATCATGAAATCAATCATACATATATCACATTTATTGTTCAAATTTCTGTTTAGATTAAGAAGTCTCAGATAGAAGGACTAATAGTGTGGTTTGCAATAATCCTGGTGTTTTAATTGGACAAAATACTTCAGGGAAAAAAGCTAATCATTCCTTCTAGTCTAGCATTGTGGGTTCATAGTACCCAAGACTGAATCATAAAGGGAGCTTATTTTACTTTCACAGTTTCATTAAATGGGATCCACTTTACCCAGACATTGCCTAATGCCTGACTGGCATGGGGATGCCAAAGATAAGCCTGTTGTCTCAAAGTGAAAAAAAAAAAATGTTCTAAGATGTGTTCCAGGACTTCTCTGAGTTTCTAAAGCTAAGGGTATATTCTTGTTTAACTTTCTTTTTATATCCCTTCTTGCTTTCTCAATTTCCCTCCTCCTGAAAGCATTCCCCAAATAATACTTGAACAAGAATCCCCTCCTCAGGATCTACTCCTAGAGAATAACTGACCTAAGTCAGCTACCTCCCCCCCTCAAAAGTGAGCAGTTCCATTCAACATTATTACATTAAATTAAAAGTCCTTTCAGCTGACTAGGCCAGAACTTTCTGAGTTAAAGCTCTCGGATTTTCTCATCCATTCCCTTATATAGGAACTTAGATTTCTCCAGATTGCTACTACACACTCTCTCTCTCTCTCTATGTGTATATATATATATGAGGCTAAATAACTCTTCTGGTATAGCTAGTGCAATGGAAGATTGAATGTAACCATCACATTTATTTTATTTTTCTGTTGCAGAAAGAATATTCTCTTAGGTTAATTTTATGATAAAAATAGAATCCATTATGGATAACAAACATAAAAGTTAATCATTGATGTAGAAAATGCATTTGAAAAAATCTAACACTTATTCATTACAAAAACTCTCAGTAAACACTTTCTTCAAGTTGATAAACAATATCTACAAATAACTTACAGCTAATATCAAACTTAGAAACTCAAAGTAAGAAATTCTAAGTTTTCTCACTAAAATCAGGAATAAGGCAAGGATGTACCCTCTCACCATTGTTTTTCAACACCTTACTAGAAGTCCTAACTAATGTATTAAGAAAAGGAAGGAAAAACAGGAAGGAAGAAATAATAACTGTGTTTGTTCTCAGATAACATGATAGTCTATTGGAAAATCCAAAAGAATCTATGAAACAATCCTGGAACTAACTTATTACAAAGAAGTCACAGGATATAAAGTTCATATAAAAAAGTCAAATTTTATCGTATAGGCCAGCAGTAAATCAGTGAAATTAGACATTAAGAACAAAACATTATTTATAGTCACACCCCCAAAATTGAGTACTTAAATATAAATCTAACAAAATTTGGACAGGCTCTATATAAGAAAAACTGCAAAACTTTAACAAATCAAAAAAAAGCTATATAAGTGGAGAGATATTCCATGTTCATATATAGAAATATTCATTATTGTCAATATGTCAATAGTTTCCAACTGATCTATAGATTCAATGCAATCCTGATCAAAGTCCCAGCAATTTGTTTTGAAGATATATATATATATATATACATATATATATATATAAATTCTAACATTTATATAGGAGAGGCAAAGTCCCAGAGTATCCACACAAAACTTGAAGAATAAAGTTGGAGAAGCAACACTGCCAGAATCCAAAGCTTACTATAAAGGTAAGTAAGCAGGACTGTGTGGTGTTGGCAAGATAATAGATATATAGATCAATGGAACATAGTAGACAGCTCAGAAATAGACTCACAAAAATATGGTCAACTGATCTTTGACAAAGGAATGAAGGTAATGCAATAGAACAAAGATAGTCTTTTCAGTAAATGTCCATGGAACTGTAGGACCTCCACATGCAAAAAACAAAACTAGACATAGACTTTATACCCTTTACAAAACTTAACTCCAAATGGGTCACAGATCTAAATTAAAAACACAAAACTACAAAATTTCTAAGTGTATGATGACCTGGGTATATTGAGTATGATGATGAGCTTTTAGATACAAATTTAAAGACATGATCCATTAAAGAATTGAAAAGCTGGACTTCATTAAAATTAAAACCTCTGCTCTGCAAAAGACAATGTCAAGAGAATGAGAAGACAAGCCACTGACTGGAAGAAAATGTTCTCAAGAGACATATCTGATAAACGATTGTTATTCAAAATATACAAATAAATCTTAAAATTCAACAGAAATAAAACAACCTGATTAAAAATGGGCCAAGATCTCAATAGGCACCTCATCAAAGAAGATATACATATGGCAAGTAAGCATATGAAAAGATGTTCCACATCATACGCTGTCACAGAAATAGAAATTAAAATAAGATACCGCTACCTGCCTACTAGAATGGCAGAAATCTGGAACACCAGTAACATCAAATGCTGTCAAGTATGTGCAGCCATGTGAACTCTTTTATTGCTAGTGGGAATGCAAAATAATAAGACCACTTTGGAAGACTGTTTGGTGGTTTCTTATAGAACTAAATATACTCTTACTATACAATCCTTCAATTCAACTTATTAAACATATTTATCCAAAGATGTTAAAAACTTATATTCCGGAAATTACCTGCACATGGATATTATAGCAGTTTGATCTATTAATGTCAAAATTTGGAAGTAACCTGTAGTATTCCAGACATTGGAATATAATTCAGAACTAAAAAGAAATGAGCTATCAAGTCATGAAATGAGGTGGAGGAATCTTAAATGCATATTAATAAATGAGAGAAACCAATCTGAAAAGGCTAATACTATATGATTCCAACTACATGATATTCTGGAAAAAACAAAATTATAGAAATAACAAAATGATCAGTGAGTTCTAGGGATTGGGTAGGGATGAGTGGTGAATAGTTGGAACACAGAGGATTTTTGCAGATGCGAATAAACTGTATATGATACTAAAATGAAGAATATATGTCATCTCCATACAAACCAAATGCACAAAACCAAGAGTGGATTTTGGGTGATACTGATGTTTCAATATATGTTCAGCAATTATAATAAACGTTCCACTCTGGAGAACATTGGTAATAGAGGAGTCAATGCATATGTGGAGACAAGATGTTTATGGAAAATCTCTGGGCTTTCCTCTTAATTTTGTTGTGAATCTAAAACTGCTGTAAAAAAATAAAGTCTATTAAACAATTAAGTATGGAGAGAATCACTTAACTAAGAAGAGGCTCAGACTTTTTGAGCTGTTATACAGTATAGATTTTGGAAAGATACAAAAGAAAAATATGTAATCATATCTATCAATCTAGCTACCTATCTACCTAGAGAGAAAGTTTTAAATGATCATGGTAGTAAGTTGATATCCAAAATAAACTGGTTGTCATAGAAAACCAATCTATGTCAAATGCAGTTAATATATTGAATGAGTTGTAGAATGAAAATTGCCATTATATTGGAATAGTGGTGATCACTGGGCTTTTCTTTTGTGTAGTGGGGACAATGATCTGACTGACCTGGATTCCAGAGAATTCAATAGGTGAGAAAAGAGAATAATGTAAATAGAGCACTCCTTGATGATTTGCCTCAAAACAGGAGCATTCAGGAGACTGGTAAATGGAGGAGGATGCTGGATTAAGGATGCTGTTTTTTCACTTGTTTTGCAGTGAACTATATTAAATAATTTCCTTATGTTAATAGGAATTATTCTTGAGGAGGCTTTCAAACAGAAATTCTTTGTAGAGATGCACCAGTGGGATTCAATGCACACATGGAGATTTTGGCCTTGCATGGAAATATTTCTAATTTATTCATTTTAAAAGGAAAACAAAGGAAAAGTTTGATAATTTTGACACTGAGTAGATATGAGAGATCTCTTCTGATTGTGTACATTAGCTCAGTGATGTAAGAAGCAAAACTGACTGAGGACTGAGAAGGCAGCTTAGAAAATTAGTTGCATAGAAAAATAGGAAAAATGAATTGATATAAATATAGGAGAACTTCCTTGAGGGTTATATTGATTAATGAGAGGTGAGAATGTGCACCTCGTGTATATGTGTCCATAGATATATTCACAAGCTGCCTTGCAGGCAGAATGTAAAATTCAGATGTGGCTTTAATCCACAACCCCCATCAATCTCAGAAATTTAATCAAGGGAGAGAGGAAGTTTGAGGATATATGCAAGGAGATAAATGTTGACAACTGGTTTTGTGTGCAGAAAAGTCAGGCAGTGAGGGGTTGATGAAAAGTAAAAATTTCAGTAACTTGTAGGTTATGGAAATATCTATAAAAATTTTAGAATCAGGGTATTTGAGTGATTGCATTATAAAGATAGTTATTAACAGAAGGATATAAGATATTGAAATTCAAGAGGTGATTCAATTATTTCTCACTGAAAATCTAAGTGTGACAATTAGTATGTCTGAGGTCTAATGGAAGAAAAATTAGAGGAGAAAACATCAAGAAACTATGGAGAATAGGTCATACATTTATATTGAATGATATAACTGGTAAAACCAAGGAAGCACACTAAAATCTTTGCTGAATGTGGGGATTACAGAAAGATAGATGACTGCAAACAGGTTGGAATCACATTATAATACATAAACACAAGCACATCAACGTGCTGGTCTTTTGAGAGTCTAGATTTTAAAGGATTTGGGGGAGGTTGACTAACTACTGGGAACTGAGATAACCTAGAATAAAGGACATGATGAGTCTAACTCTCATCTAAATTAAGGAGTTAGTCATGATGATCATGGAACTGTAGGTAGCTATACTAATTATAGTCTCTCTCTTTTTTTAATTGGGATATAATTGCCTTACCATGTTGCTTTAGTTTCTGCAGTGCAATGAAGTGAATCAGCTATATGAATGCATATAGCCCCTCCCTCCCCATCATCCCACTCTAGGTCAACACAGAGCACTGGGTTGAGCTCTCTGTGATATACAGCAGGTTCCCACTAGCTATCTATTTTACACATGTAGTGTATATATATATATATATATATATATATATATACATATATATATATACTGCTGCTGCTGCTGCTGCTAAGTCGCTTCAGTCGTGTTCGAGTCTGTGCGACCCCAAAGACAGCAGCCCACCAGGCTCCGCCGTTTCTGGGATTCTCCAGGCAAGAATACTGGAGTGGGTTGCCATTTCCTTCTCCAGTGCATGAAAGGGAAAAGTGAAAGTGAAGTCACTCAGTCATGTCCGACTTTTAGCAACCCCATGGACTGAATCAGCCTGCCAGGCTTTTCCATCCATGGATTTTCCAGGCAAGAGTACTGGAGTGGGGTGCCATTGCCTTCTCCGCATATATATATATATGCCAATCCTAATCTCCCAATTCATTTCCTCCCTCCCCAGTCTAGTGTCCACATGTCCATTCTCTATGTCTGTGTCTCTATCCCTGCTCTGTAAATAGGTTCATCAGTACCATTTTTCTAGATTCCACCTATAAGTGTTAATATACAATGTTTGTTTTTCTCTTTCTTACTTACTTCACTCTGATTGACAGATTCTAGGTCATCCATGTCTCCTTTTTATGGGACTGGACACTTAGGCAGGATATTTGCGAATGGAAGTAAAGAAAAATGGCAGTCTCAGAGAGAACATAAGGAGCTGTCTAGGTCTTTCTTCAAACCTGTTATTTTACTATGGTGGGGAAATAAATAGCCTTACAGTTAGTGCTAGAACCTGTATGACAACAGTATTAAAGTTAAGGGACCACTCTTAGCTTATTCTCCCAATTACTCAACAGAGCAAAGCCAATTTTTTTATAAGGCAGTATGGTATAAGGCATGGTATTAGACAGTGTATTACCTTATTAATATCTTTGACTATTATAATAACTGTGAATACTTACCAATGTATTATTTAAAGAATAATCTGATGGTATAAATGTGTCCTCAGTGAGGGGAACCAAGAAATTAAAATGCAAAACAAAAAAATTTCAAAATTATTGAATATGCTTAAATGACGAACCGAGAATATCAAATAGCTTTCCATATTTTAGAAATCATTTTTTAGAGTAACTTTTACTTTTAACTTTTCTCAATCACTTGGACAATTTTTAAAATAAGTATAGATAGGTTTTATTTGTTTGCAGAGGAACCCAAATCATTATGAAGATTATTGTTGTCTAGTGGAAATAAGTCAAAAGGGAATTCTGTTTATCAAATAGAAGTCAATTATTTAAAAAAAAAAATCATGGGAATATTGTATATTTTAGTAAAAGAGAAATAGATGTGAAAGTATGCAAAAGGAAAAGTGATAGAAATGTGAGCAAAATCATGATTTATCTTAAAGTCAATCATATACCTTGCTGCATAAATAATTAAGTTGGAAATACTACAACAGACTGTTCTTAGCACAATAAAAAGTTACTTTGATCTACTTTTACCATGCTAGGAATATGACAGTTTTATCTATTTTCACATACTAGAGCTCTCCCATTTCCAGTTTTCTTTTGAAAATAGAAGAGAAGAGATGTGTAAAAAATTTACAAGGTGAAAAAATATAATATAAAATAGAACTTCAAAGACGTATGAGTCAAAATGAACTTTCAATGTAAGTGAAGTAATATTAAAGTCATCCTTTATTGCATTAGCATCATTGTTATTGCTACTTGAAAACTTAGTATAAAACAGGAAGATTTTAACATGACTGGCAAAAGATCATGCATCAAGGGTAAAATAAATATGATTCAATATTGTAAGAATAATGAAGATAACCTTTACTAACATTAAAATATTTTTGATTATATACCTTTTCATAAACATTGTAATTTTAAGGTAGAAAAATCAAAATACACTCATCTTAAATCAGTTTGGTGTGTGTGTGGAGGTGGGGGGGGGAGTCATTTCGGCTATTTTGAGTATAGGCAAGTTTGTTGATCAAGAAGAAAAGTTGATTTTCAACCAGTACTATTTTACTGTTTTTCAATATCTTACACTATGATAAGCACACAAAATAATATTACTTTATTCTACTATTAGTACAGCACTCCTGAAATGAAAAGAAAAATCCTTGGTTATTGCAGGTTAAGGTTCAAATTAAGGTTGTTAGGTTGTTTACAAAATCATTTCATGGGCTGACTTCATATTTTAGTCAATTTACTGGGAATTTCAGGGACTTATGAAGCTGCACACACGCACATTCAAACACAAATACACATATCACAGACACACACATGCAGACTCTTGGGTAGGTTTTTATTGTAAACTCTGAGTTCTCATGCTTTCAAAAAGTTGTTTGTAAGGTTCTATTTGTATAAAACATACAGTACAAAATTATAACGTGGAGACTTGAGTCCTGTTTTTTTTTGCTCAGCTAGTTATCAAGTGTATCACTTTAGACAGATCATCACCCTCTGAATATCCTTTTCTATAGCAGGGATAATAACGAGTCCTACGTCACATGCATATTGCACATGCATAATTTAAAAAGAGCTTGGGAATGGCTTACAGTATAAAAACAGGATCAGATATTTTAATAATTATGAAAGGCAAGAGAAGTTAAAAAAAATAGGTTTTTGCCTTCTCCTGAATTTCCTGGATGCCTCTTGAAAGCTTTTTGAAATGCCCACAAGACTTAGGCATTTAAGTTTTAAGTAAGCTCTGCTGCTGCTGCTGCTGCTAAGTCGCTTCAGTCGTGTCCGACTCTGTGCGACCCCATAGAAGGCAGCCCACCAGGCTCCGCCGTCCCTGGGATTCTCCAGGCAAGAACACTGGAGTGGGTTGCCATTTCCTTCTCCAGTGCATGAAAGGGAAAAGTGCAAGTGAAGTCGCTCAGTCGTGTCCGACTCTTCGCGACCCCATGGACTGTAGCCCACCAGGCTCCTCCGTCCATGGGATGTTCCAGGCAAGAGTACTGGAGTGGGGTGCCATTGCCTTCTCCGAGTAAGCTCTGAGGAAACCACTAAACAATAAACTATAAGAGATACAGGCAGGGTCCCCATGAAGTTGTTCCGGGTTCCCATACTCAATTAAACAGAAGGTTTACAATATCCAAAGAAATTAATATCCTGCAAATAAAGGATAAGGATATTCTCAAATTCTTTGAGACAGGAATCTACTTAGGACTCACCAACCTTGGCTTCCCAATGGAACGGTACATCCACTCAAGGGAAAGTGATGGCGTCTACTTCATAAACCGGAGAAAAATCCCAGAGACGCTATTTCCAGCAGTTTGCGCCGCTGCTGTCGTGGACAACCTGGCTGACGTGAGTCATATATTCCAGGATTACTGACCAGGGAGCTGCGCTGACGTTTGCTGGGGCCAGTGGAGCCGCTGGTATTGCTGCGTCTTGGCTTCTGGACTGGCACTCAACAGATCCAGGCAGCATTTCAGGAGCCGCAACTCTGGTTACTGATCCCAGGGCTTCCCACTAGCTCTCACAGAGGCGTCTGGTGTCAGTCTGTCTACCACTGTTCTGCGTATCAGGCTCTCTTCTCTGAGAAGCAGACACTGCCATCTGAGCTACAAGGGCGCTCCCTCAGACCCGCTAACCGGAAGCAGTCTGGCTCTGGAGACCCGCTAACCGGAAGCAGTCTGGCTCTGGAGTTTGCGCTTTGCAAGGCACTTTTTGGAGGGAAAACCCACAAGGCGTTTGCTCCTGTTCTCCACAGATCCTGTAGAGATTGGAAAGGAGGGCTGGGAGCTGCTGTAAAGGCCATAAATGGGAAGGAATTTCAGATTTAATAGACTGCTCTTTTGCCCAAGGTTACTGGTCTTCAACCAGCTGTCGCAGAAGGCACTGGAACTGCTGAGGACTTACCAGGCCTCAGGCCACTGCTGGAGTCAAAGCTGCCGCTCCCGCTGCTCAGGCCTCTGAATGGTAAGAAGGACCACTGAGAGGTCTTTGCTTTTCCAGAGGTTTATACGGGAAATGGAAATAAAGTTGACAGAAAATACATAGTTTCTAAGTTTCTATGGTCTGCGGGTGGGGGGAAGAACACACACAAAAATGCTTCTTTGTTTGCGGGACTCTTCCATGGCTTTCATTGCGCTCGGCTTTCACAGATTGGACTTTGGGGCCCGTCCCCCTCATGGGAGTCTCACAAATCTGGGCACTAAATGTGAAGTACAAGCCCTTCACTCCAAAGGGAGAAGCTCCTCAGGGTGCCCACCTGATTGGAGGGTGCTGTGTGGGCCTGGGGTTTACAACGGGAGCGTGACTCAGCATTTCCTACCTGTTTTGAGGCGGGTATTTTCTCAACCTGTAGGGTTCACTCAGCCAATTTCTGCATTTCTCTCAGAGGTTAATGGCTCCATGTGTGGCTGTACATTCCCTACACCTGTGTGAGGAGGGAAGTTCAGGGTGTTTTATGCCATTATCTCTCTGTCTCTAAGAGAGAGTTCTCCCGCTTTTTGAGAAATGATTCACCAATCGACTTTTATTTCGAAAATTTTACTTAAATGTTAAGTCACTTAAAATAATAAGTAAAATGTTGACTTATTTAAAAGAAAAAACAAAAACATTATGTTCATTAATCAGGACATCTAACAAACAGATCCCATTCTTAAATATCCTTAGAACTCCTAGAATAAACTGTTTGGAAAAGTAATAACAAGTCTAAAGATTACGTGAATATTATAAATTGTGTTAAGTGTGTGGCTGTAACTTTTCCCTAGAACTATAATTGCATTTTGGTTTTGCTCTCCATCCTTGATAAAGGATTCCCTAATAGTTCATAACTCTCTGTTTAGCAATGTCTTATCCACAAGTAAATTATTTTAGACTGCTTTCACATATTTTCCGAGAATTATAGAGCAAAGATAAAAAACCTAGGTAAGTGTTTGAGCTACAAAGATAACTACATTTTTAGCTATAATTAAAAAAAAAATTACATACAAATTAATTAATCAAGTATCAAATCACCTACAAAGTGATATTGTAGAACTCAAATGCCTCACTGATCCACAGAAATTCAAGGCTGCACATTTATTTTTACCTTTCTTCCAATTTACAAAACCACTTTTAATCATGGACTGTTAGAACTTCCTGTTTCAAGCTTCCACATAGGGGCCTGGGTGATGAGGGAATAAAGAAGACTCTGGTAATTTAAAAATTCCATTAAATAACCTTATATATTTTAAATGCACTTAAAAGATAATCTGAGCATGCATCAAATTCTTTATTATACTGAAAAGAAGAACATACAACTAGAACTCCGTGAGAAAATAAGTAAACTTCTAAGACTTGCCAAGAACACTAAAATCTTAAGAAAAAAATTGAAGACTGGGATGGTCTACTAGAAATCAAAATATACACATGCGGATTTTAGAGCTAAGAAAACCTGTATTCAGATATCAGCTTTGACATTAGGTAGGTATATTGCCTTCCCAGGTAGCACAGACAGTAAGGAATCTGCCTGCAGTGCAGGAGACCAGGATTCAGTCCCTGAGTTGGGAAGATCCTCTGGAGAAGGAAATGGCAACCCACTCCAGTATTCTTGCCTGGAGATATAGGTATATACTTAACTTCATTTTTTGAATGTTTATTTTTCAGTAATGAATTGAGTAAAGTGGAAACCAAATCAAAAAATTATTACTTTAATTTATATTAAATTTTATTGTTCTTTTACATTATGGAAGGAATCATAGCCCTTTAGGATTATTTGTTTTTAAAACTCTATTGCTTAACAAATAAAACTTGGCTAAGATCAGTTCGCCACTTGACCTAGTATTACTGGTTTCTAGCGCCTACTGAAGGTAAGCAAATGGAAAGATTTTGTTTTTTAAAGTGATTTACCAGTTTTTCATGTAACTACTAGTTTGAAACTTAACATTGTTTATTTACTATATAAATAAATTATATTGTTTCATAATGTATATTATTTGCCTTCAAAACAATTATATTACTACCAGCCTAAGTATCATCTTCACTTTATAGAGGAGAAAACTGTAGCTCTTAGAATTAAGCTTAATATCCTGGTTTTTATAAAGTCAAAATATCACCAAAACAAAACTCAAAGAACACTGGATTCCAAAACAAAACACACAACACTTCTCGACTATCTTTGTTAATGTTGTTCAATTGCTAAGTTGTGTCCAGCTCTTTGCAAGCCCATGAACTGTATGTAGCCTGCCAGGCTCCTCTGTCCATGGAATTTCCCAGGCAAGAATATTTAAGCAGGTTGCCATTTCCTTCTGCAGGGGATCTTCCAGATCAGGGATCGAACTCCTGCACTGGCAGCTAAATTCTTTACTACTGAGCCACCAAGGAAGGCCCAGTCATGACCATTATTACCTGTTCGCAATTTAGACTTGTAAGAAAAGAAACAATGTGCCATCAAATCTCCTTCATTTATCTAAGTATATGATAACTGTTTCAGATTTAAAGAAAATAAGAAAATACAATTTTTTTATTAAGTATTTCAAAACCTTAATTGTTCACAGTGCCTTTGTTTAAATATGATGTGAACTTTTGCCTTTCATTAACTGACGCATTTCCTATTAGCATTCTAATTACATCAACCACACATACTGGGTCTGTTATTTTGTACTTATTATTTCCATGTAGACTTCTTTGAAAATTAGTATCTAACTTACATTGTCTCAAAGGAGTTCCAGAACATGACAATTAGTACTTTAGAAATCAAAGTTGCTTGGTCTCTTATGCTATAACCATATCGGATATATGCATGTCTCTTGTCTTTCAAGCCTGAAATTAATTTCCTGAAATATGAATTTTAACTATAAGATAAGCACTGAGTCCCCAAAGAGTTTGCTTCAGTGAAAAATAACTAAGCCATAGGCATTGCTTTCAATCTTTAATAGAATGAAGATTATCCATTAAAAAGCAAAGCCTTCATTTCATAAATTGAATAGAAAGATGATTGGAAGTAATTATAACTGCTTAAAAAGTAGGTCACTTGGAAAAGTCAAATCTAAGAATCTCTCCTGAGGAACTGTAGTGTTTTTATTTAATTTTAAATAGAAATATTTTCATTTATTTTAAACAGCTGTTTTCTTTTATTCTCTTAAAACTAGAATTGATTGGTATGAATAATTCAGCAGTAAGTATTCTTTTATTTAGAAATAAATTCTGAAATCTGCATTAATGTTAGGTAAAGAGGCACATCTTCAATGTTCATTGAAATTAAATCCCATACATTAAACATTTACTCTTCTACTTTGCTATCAAGTCAACCTTGTAATAAGTGGTATGGTCTACTTATAATAGCTCACTCAAAATAAAGTAAGAATGTAGTAAAATTCTTGAAACGTTCAAAGAAAAAATACACCAAGTTAAAGTTATGTATCTAGTGAAATTATCCTTCAAAAATGAAGAAGATAAACTAAGACAAGAGTTGAAGAAACTTTTGTCAGTGAGCCTGTCTTGAAGTAAATGTTATAAGAAATTCTTCACAGAAAAGAAAAATGCTATAATGAAAACATTTTAATACACATAAAGCAAGACCATTAGATAAGGAATATCTACCGATAAAATAAGATATTTTATTTTCTCACTCAACTTATCTAACAGATAAGATTTTGTTTCAAATAATAATAGCAGCAATGTATCAGATGATTATAACATGTGAATAAATGAAATAAATTATGGCAATGTTACAAGAGAGAGGTGGGAAAAATTGTGAATGGTTCATTGTGAGGTGTGTGCACTATAATTGAAATGGTATAATACTATTGGAAAAGAAATTTATATTAGCTGTAAATTATATTACAGACTCTAGGCAACCACTATTAAGTGAGAAAAGAGAAATATAATTAATATGCTAAGAGACTATAAATTGGCATGATCAATTAATTTCAGAGATAGCAAGAAATGAATGGAATTGAAGGAATGAAGAGCAAGGACACTGATAGAAAAAAGTTACAAGTATGATAGGTATGAATCCAAATATATAAATAACACAAATTACATTGGATTATTTTAGTAATCTTCATTTTAGCTTAGTTGCTTTTTCAAAAGCTTTAAATCCAAATATAGTTACATTGTAATGAACTAGGGCTTATGACTTAAACATGAGTTTGAGGGGAACACAATTTGGGTCATACGAGGTAGCCATATTAATTTTGACAAACTAGACTTTGGGGCGAAGAAAATTATCAAGGATATAGCGAAACATAATATGAATAAAAAGGGGCCAGTTCTCCAAAATGATATATTAGTCATTAATGGGTATGTGTAAGGCAAAAACTGATAGAATTATGCAATGATATAGACAAAGCTCAGAGAAGGCAATGGCACCCCACTCCAGTACTCTTGCCTGGAACATCTCATGGACGGAGGAGCCTGGTAGGCTGCAGTCCATGGGGTTTCGAAGAGTCGGACACGACTGAGCGACTTCACTTTCACTTTTCACTTTCATGCATTGGAGGAGGAAATGGCAACCCACTGCAGTATTCTTGCCTGGAGAATCCCAGGGATGGAGGAGCCTGGTGGGCTGCTGTCTATGGGGTCGCACAGAGTCGGACACAACTGACGCACCTTAGTGGCAGCAGCAGCATAGACAAAACTACTGTTATAGTTGGAGACATCAATGTTCCCTATCAGTATCCGATAGATTCAGGAGGCAGAAAATCGGTGAGGACAACATTGAATGAACAACACTGTCTATCAAGTGTATGTACTTGACATTTAAGGAATATTTTATCCAACAACAGCAGAATATACGTTTTTCTCAAGCTAGCATGGAATATTTGATTGTTAGGGCAATGAATGTTTTCTGTATGAGACTGTAATGCTGGATATGTGACATCATGTGCCAGTCAGAACAGAACTGTACAACACGAATGAACACTAATGAAAACTATGAATTTTAATAATAAAATATCAATATTGGTTCATCAGTTGTAACAAATGTAGGCAAAAATGGTAGGGAACACTATGTGCCACCACCAGAGAGCTTCAGTCATGTCCGATTCTTGGCGACCTTATGGACTGTGTAGCCCCCTAGGCTCCTCTGTCCGTGGGATTCTCCAGGCAAGAATACTGGAGTGGGTTGACATTTCCTTCTCCAACTATGTGCCAAGGGTTGTGATAAACAGGGGTAGATAAGAAATTTCTGCGCTTTCAGCTGCTCTTAATTTTTGATTACCTGTTGTTGACTTTTTTTAATATTGCTAAATCCGTTCTGAGGTTTTCGCTAAGAAAAACATCTGTGCCATCTGCAAATAAGGAAAATAAAGAAAATTTATCCCCTCTTTCTCCCATCTGCATAAATTTTCTTTTATGGTCTTATTTGACTGGCTCAACTCACCCTCCAGTGTTTATGTTTAAAGTGGCTCCGTTGGTAAAGAATCTGCCTGCAGTGCAGGAGATCTGGGTTTGATCGTGGGTCAGGAAGATCCCCTGGAGAAGGAAATGACAATCCATTCCAGTACTCTTGCCTGGAGAATTCTATGGATGGAGGAGCTGGGCTGGCTTCCGTCTGTGAGACTGCAAAGAGTCAAACGTGACTGTGCAACTAACTTTCACTTTTTCTTTCAAGGAAAAGGCAGTCTTTATTTTACTTTCTGTTTTGGAAGGAAAGCTTTTACTCCTTCACAGTTAACTATAATGTTAGCTATAGGTTTTCCATAGTAGTCCTTTAGCCGTTTGAAGAAGTTCAATTCTATTAGTTTCCAGAAACTACTACTTTTTACAGATAACGATTTTGCATTTTTTCAAATGCTTTTTCTGCACTTACACAGATGTGTGAAAGTTTAACCCCTTTGCTTGTATTCTCATTGTCTTTTATTTTACAATTGTGTGCGTTCATTGATTTTTGTGTTTAACTTGCCAAATGTTCCTTGGACAAAACTTCACTTGATCATGATGTACATAGATTTCTATGTGTTGCTGGATTCCACTTGTTCATGTTTTTAAGGAATTTCATGTGTATATTCATAATGCAAATTGATGTGTGGTTTTGATTTCTTTTGATGTCTTTGTCTTGCATCCATGTTGAGGTAATCCTGGCCCAATGAAATGAGTTGTAAACCTTGTGTAGGACTGGGATATCTTTTCTACCTTCAAAGTTTGATAGTATTAGTTCAGCTTCTTTTGTGAGAAATTCTTAATTATTAATTCAATTTTATTACCTCATATAAGTTTACTTACACATTCTATTGTTCTTCATTTAATTTCGGCAATTTCTAGCTATCTAGAAACTTGTCAATTTCATCAATTTTTTTCTATTTGTTAGCATAAAGTTGTTCATAATATTTCTTAAATTTTTTTTAATAGCTGTAGGATCTATAGAGATGTTTCTCCTTAATTCTCATGAGCTGAATTTTAATACTCATCTAGATTGACTGGGGTTTAATTCCTGGGTTGGGGAGATCCCCTGGAGAAGGAAATGCAACCCACTTCAGTATTCTTGCCTAGAAAAAGTCCATGGACAGAAGAGCCTGGTGGGCTACAGTGCATGGGGTTTCAAAAGAGTTGGACATAACTTAGCAACTATACAACAACAGATTGAATATATGCTATTAGAAAAACTCAGCATAATACAAAAATAAACTTCTAATACCATGCATGCCAGTTCTTTATTTTCAAATAATCCAAGTAAGATTTCCTCTCTTTTTAAAAATTCTATACCTTTTTCTTTATTTATAAAGGAATATGAGTAACCTGTTTACTCATTCAGTTGCATTCATACTTTTATTCCATTGAAAGTAAGCTAGTTAGCTAGTTGAATAATTAGCAGAAAAGTAAGGAAAAAAAAGTTAAAGAGTTTCTCACTACAGAAAAGATTCTCACAAATTTTAATGGCATCATCATGATTTTAATGACAATTCTCACTCCATTTTTAACATCCTCCTACTCTCCCATGTGATATATGTATAGAATATGACACGTGACATAACCAGTATTTCTCAAGCTGCAGATTCTTAAGAACCTTGGGCTCCACACAGATTCTGAATCAATCCTTGCTTAGTATTTTCTGGTATTTCTGATGTAGGAAGTCCTGAATATAGTTACACAACACTGATCTAAAAGGGCCATGTCTATGCAAATCAACTCCATGTTTCCTTTTATTGTTTTCCCAAAGGAAAATCTGTCTATATAACCCATACTTTGTACCATCAAGCAAATGTTTGATAAACACCATTTGACATAATATGAAAATTAGGTTGTATTTAATTTTTGTCTTCATATGGTATACATTTTATTGTTTAATTCTTAAAAATAACATTAAAATAGAAACACAGAAGTTTCCAATGTAACCTAACCTTTAAAAGACTAGTAGTATAGTATAATTTTCAAGATAAAACTACATGCCTGGCTTGATATATTTATTTTTCTTTATGTTTAAACTTATATTAACTGCCAGATGTACCTTGTACACCTCAAAGCAGACTTTGTTTCATTCAGTCCTTGGACTGTGTAATACACAAATATATGTTTCAGTTTTAAATTATTATTTCTGTAAGTTGATGTTCAAACATGATGTTTCCTTTTTGTGTATTCTTGTTTGGTCTTGGACCAGAAAACATAAACACATTTTTCACACATTTCTAGCCAAAAATTAATTATAGAAGTAATAATGAAGACTCTCGTGTGATTTCTGTGGAAACAGTAATGACTCAACATTTCAAGATTGTGAAATATATATCAAAACAAAGCTACTTTTTAAAAAACTGCCAAGCCACTTAATGCCATTTTAAAAGTGTGGTAGTCAGAATAATGCCCCCAAATATGTCCATGTCCTAATTCTCAGAATTTGTGAACAGCACCTTACATAGTACAAGGAACTTTACAGGTGTGAGTAACTTAAAGGGATAATTTAGGGTACCCAATGCAATCACAAGAATCCTAAGGCGTGGAAGAGATAAGCAGAGTAATAAAAGTGACCATTCAGAAGTATGATTGGTCAGAAAGATGCAGTGCCGTTGGCTCTGAAGATAGCAAGACCACAAATGAGAAATCAAGAAGCCTGTAGAAGCTGTAAACAACTAAGCAAGTTAACTCTCCTCTCAAGCCTCCTGAGATGAACACAGTCCTGCAAACACCTTGATTTTAACTCAGTAAATTTATATTGAACTTCTGGCCTATAAAACTGTAAGACAGTATGTTTGTGTTGTATTAGACAACTAAGTTTGAGGTAATCTATTCTTCAGCAACCACAAGCCAATGTAATATAAGTAAATATGATACAAATGAACCACCAGTGATCTATAGGCCAAATTTTGTGAAACACTTGGACAGATTTTAAATTTTGTTAGCAATCAGAACCATTAGAAATGGCAATTTTCTTATGGTCAAATGAAATAGAAGTGGAAAAAAAATTAAAATTCAAAAGTGCTTGAATAATCCACTGAGTTCTATAAATTCAAGCATATATTTACTCATCACCATTATTGCAGTCAAGCAAAAGTAAGCACTCCTTAAAAACAGTTTTTTGTTGTTGTTGTTGTTCTATTTTTGCTAGTGACACATTCTAGTTAGAATGCTAAAAGGTTATTTGACCTCTGATATAAATATGTGTCAATCAAAAAATCTATAATTGATTGTATTATTTATTTTATATTTTAGAAGTACTATTAAACCTGTTACAATGCTTTTGCTATCCAAAATATCTTACTCTTAGATTTTTTTAATGTTTTTCATGTCATATGCAAGACTAGTGTGGAAATACTCATTAGATACCTCATATAATGTTCTCAAAAGCCTGGTGTTATAATTTATTATTCCCATTTTTAAGTACAAAGAATCTGAGATAGAATGCTTTAGTGATTTTCACAAATTAATACTTTTTCAGCCTCCTAACTGCAATAAAATCTAAGTGAATTCTACACCTATGTCCTAAATCAATGTATTACATTTTTGTTGTTTAGTCGCTAAGTCGGGTCTGACTCTTTTGTGACCCCATAGACTGTAGCCCGCCATGCTCCTCTGTCTATGGGATTTCCCAGGCAGGAATGCTGGAGTGGGTTGCCATTTCCTGCTCCAATAAGCCTCAGTTCCACTTTTCCATGTTGAATCACTTTATTTCTCCTGCAAACATTTTTATGGGCTCCATTTATGTACTCAGGTATATTTAAAGACTATTTTTTAATTTACTACATGTAACTATTTAAGACCTTCTGTATTACTTTTTAGTTAAAATCAAATTGTAATTACCCACATAAATGTTTTTTTTTAATGAAATTTAACTGGTCATGGAGAGGATAGTGGATGAGAATGCATAAATCAGATTTAATCACAATTAAAGAGAACATCACCATAAGTTGGCACATAGCTTTGCATGTTGTGATACCCTTTTAATAGAAAAATATCCTAAACATCACGAGTTTTTTTATTTAGTGCAGTGCACATCACTGTCATTCCATTAATTAAACAGATAGTTTTTCATACCTTCCACCAGGTGGCAGCACAATGTCACTATTTGAATCTCAGTTTGCACTTTTAAACAGGCAAAACTAAATGATAAAAACACAAGACATAGACTATTTTAGAAACATTTTTAGGGAGTGTAAAACATCATTTTTCATGAAAAATATGTATTAATTGTAGCAAAACTTTCTATTCATTTATGATTCTAAGTTATTTTTAAGTGTAGGAAAAGTAAAATTCAAAATAGTGGTTAGTGTCTGTCCAAATTATTTTTTCTCAGAATCATTTCCAGTACATTAAGTGATGTTATCTTTGAAAGAATATTACAATTTAATAAATTTAAATAAAATGAGATCTTCTTTAAAAATCTGTTTGCCATTAGGGAGATACATTATTTGTTGCCTACAATCTTAAAACTATATATTTAATAAATTTAAAAGCAAAACAAAACATTAGAACTCTTTTTAGAATGCTTAATTCTGTGCAGCATAGGGCAGAAAAAAAATTCTCATTATACAAACTAACTTTGTCCTCTGTTCTCTATCTCAATGACATCACTGTCCAACTGATTTTATCAATCCAGTAACTCAATTTTTTCAAGCTGGCCATCTCCCTTTACCTTATTCTACACATCAACTCTTTTTCTGTCTTTTCAATTTTACCACTTAAATATTTATGGGATCTGTCCAGTGCTTTCAATTCCCCTGTCACTTCATTGGTCGGAGCCACCATATCACCTAGATAACCTCACCAGCCTCATAAAATATCTACTAGCCTCAAGATTCCCACTGTTAGTTTGTGTCAGTGTGAGAGAAATTTCTAAAACACAAATTGTGTCCTACTAATTTCTTTTTAAAAATCCATTTAAAATTTCTCCTTGCTTTTGGTATATATTTAACATTTACACAAAAATTAAGAAATTTTTGTTAGGTGTTTTACATTGAGTAATTTATAAAAGAGAAATTGGATCCAACTATAGAATTTAAATATTTGAGAAAAAAATAAATAGAAATGAAATATAACAGTATTATGATTTGATAGTACTAGAGAAATTCAGGATATTATAGGAGCATACCATAAAAGGAGATGTTCACAAAAATTTTCCCTGAGAAGCAACATTTATGTTGAAGGAGATGACAAGATTGGGGAAAGAGAAGAAAGCATGGGGTATAATAGTTGGAGGCAATAGTACTGGCTAGGGGTTCTATATCCTCCCATGCAATTCCAGTGAAACACTCAAGTCTCAAGAGCGTATTTGAAGTTTGCCGTCATGAGGAATTGATGCAGTTCCTGATCAGATTTGTGTTTTAGAAACTCAAATTGCATGAGAAAAATGATTTGTGGTGCAGCCTGAGGAAAATGAAAGAGAAAGCAAGGAAATGAATGAATAGTATGAGAATGTAGTTTTTAAAACTTGATAGCTTGATTGAATCTTCATATTCGTTATTGGTCTATACAGATTTCTCTTTTGTTGTGATTCTGTACTTATAGGTTGTTTGCTTCTAGGAATTTGTCCATTTCTTCTATATTATACAGTTTATTGGCATATAATTGTTCATATTAGTCTTCTATGACCCTTTGTATTTCTGTGATATCAGTTGTAATGTGTCTTCTTTATATGTTTTTAATATAAATTTTCTCTGTGCTTCATATAACAAAATGTAAAAATTTCTGATACTTGCTATTTTAGCCTCCTTTCAATAAATATCTAGGTCCATGATCTAGGCCTCGCCCACACACCTACCATAGACTCAAATTAATGTCTAATTAAAGTGAGGAATCAAAGGCCACTGTGGAGTAGCTGCAGCTTTTAATATATCTACTTCCTAAGGCTACAGTTGTTGGGCTTCCCAGATGGCCCTAGTGGTTAAGAACTTGCTTGCCAGTGCGGCAGACTTAAGAGATGTGGGCTCCATCCCTGGATTGGGAAGACCTCCTGGAAGAGGAAATGGCAACCTACTTCAGTATTCTTGCCTGGAAAGTCCCATCGACAGAGGAGCCTGGCGGGTTACAGTCCATGGGATCGCAAAGAGTTAGACACCACTGAGCACAGACAGCACAGATACAACGATAGCTGCTGTTTGAATGACAGCATCAACACCTTATGTTTGTGGAGTCAGTAATGCAATTTTTGCTGTCTGTTCCTGTGGAAACAAAAAGGGAAATAATTTAAACCCTGGAAATGTAGGAGAGTTTAGCATACACTGGCCTATTCTACCTATATCTCTTGGACTTTTTATGTGCTACAGGTGATTTCCAACAGCCAATATCT
The DNA here is from genome assembly GCF_054371585.1 of Giraffa tippelskirchi. Taxonomy (NCBI): domain Eukaryota; kingdom Metazoa; phylum Chordata; class Mammalia; order Artiodactyla; family Giraffidae; genus Giraffa; species Giraffa tippelskirchi. The sequence goes on from NC_137286.1 coordinate 126,582,007, forward strand.
GCATCCCTTTTACCTTGGATTTTTGCAAAGGCTAGCCACCTACACAGCTTCAGCAGCAGACTGAGCATGCCAAGGAATTATCGTGTCCAGGAGTAGCACTCAGTCATTAATGTTTATCCCATGATTATGGTAAAATGGAAATGTGCATTTGCACTGTTTCCACAATTTCCCCAATAGATTCAGCTGATTAACACTTTATGGTAGCTTTGCTGATATCAATGCCCATTATTAAAAATTACTGCTTCATATATTAATTCTTTGTTTAATAATATCATTTTATAACTAAAGAATTTCTCCTGAATTCTGGACTTCTTGGTTTTTGCATATTAAGATGCTAAATTTATATTTGTAATGCTAAGTAATACATATTAAGACACTAGATTCATATTTGTGATGCTAAGTCATATGATATACCTTAAAGGAAAACATTACCACTTTATACAGGTAAAACCAATGAGGACTCAGGTCCTTTAAGAATGAAGATATGTTTTACCTCAAAGGGGGGGGGACTCTTAACAGCTGAGCTCCTGGCTAAAGTGACAGGGTAAGTGATATAATTAGTGAAGTAGAAAAGTAATGAAAACCAGATATCACCTATTGACAAGTTGGGAAATGAATACTATAGTAGCTATTCATATTTTTTTGTTGTTGTTCTGAAATATACATGTGCCTATAGTATAAATAATTTTTGTCTTCTGTGCATTTATTTCTTTTTCTTATTATTTCATGAAGGGTATAAGTTATTGGTAATATCAAAATAAAAAATTTGACAAAATAATATTTTAATATGCATGACTGAATGACTATAGTACTAAATTTGTATTTAGTGATTCATATTAAGCGTTTCAATGGGAAGGTTAAGTGTATTTGTCTGTGTAATTTACAATTATATTATGTTGGAAAAATAGTTAATTTTTGATGTTTATTTTAGAGTTAAAATAAGGAGCATATAGTGATACTGATGCTATACAGACAAGGGTGGCGATGTTAAATATTTATTATTATTATCTTTTGTTCCTCAGTAAATTAATCTTTAGGGAATCTTTACTGCTATGAGAAAGATCCTGCTTCAAGCAAGTGAATTAGAAAGTTTCAGAATTTTGCTTTCCAAGTCTCTTTATCAGATAAGGTGTTTTGGGAAGCTAGATGCTATGCATGCATTTACCCCAGACATTGACTTAGAACAAAATAAAATAAATGGGAATGGCCACGTGGAGTCTATGGTGGGGTTGGTGGACTCAGTAGTATCCATGTTCAGTTTACAGGGTTAGCAGTGGCAATAGTTCTCACGAGGGCCTTCTGAGTCAATACACAAACAAGTCAGTACAGCCCACGGTCTGGGCTGTTTGATGATAGCAGCAGAGCTTTCACTAACCAGTCCTGTACATCACTGTGATCACTCTTTCTGGCTATAAAAGGAGTGCCCAAACCAGCTTCTTCAGCCTTCTTGGAGATTCTGTGAGCTAAACAATAAACCTTAAGTAATATCATTACTCATTTATGTTTTACCAGACAGAATTATGTTTATTTTAACAGATATTCTGTGCCAATGGGGCAATGTTTCATTGTCATGAACTTAGTCTATATCACTCAAAGATAGATCTATTTTAAAGGAAAGTAACTGAAAAATGTGATTACCTATAATAGTGACAATTTATCCTGATTTCTAATGGAAACTTAACATTTGCTAATGTGACAGATGGATGTGAGAAATATTTTCACCAGAGTTTTATTTTTAGTTTCATGAAGCTACATTATGGAGATGGTGGTCTCGGGCTACTTATAAATAAGTGGTTTTATATGTACTCAATTTTTTTAACATATATAAATGATTTTTTCTAATGGTAAAGCCTTATCAAAAGTATTGCAGTCATTAGTCCTATAGATGAAATGTAAACTATGAATCCTCTCAATTTTTTATTCTATTACTTTTGTATGAAGCAGACCTAAAAGAGCTGAAATAAATATTAGCCCAATTTTTAAAAGTATCCCCCAAACCAGAATTTTCATTTGTTACACTATGTGAAAAAGTTCAGATCTAAATTTTGCTGTCAATTTGGTTTTGAGTGTAGAATAAGTTGACAAAGCCAGTTTTAGAGTATGGATTCTTATCATCTATCAGATAGCAATAAAAATTTAAGGAGAAGTAAGTAGGCCTTCATTATGATAATAACTTTTTTTTTTTTTTACTACAGGAAGAGTTTATCTTTCTCTGGCTCCTTCTCTTTGTCCTAGCAATTCCATGTCAGAATTGTCTATCTGAAGTTAAAACAAGAGAAATATATGAAACTAAAATACCGCATACATAACAGATATATTTTTGTTGGCTAATTTTTTGAAATAGTTCAAATAGCCCTGTTAGTGACCATTTTTTATCCATAATGAAAATGAATGCTATTAGCTATCAACTTTGCTCCTCTATCCTCACCCTAAATAATGACATTGATTAAAAATTAGTCTGCTGTTTAATCTTTAAAGATTCTTCTACTTTCTCTGAATGGAAAGTGTGTTCAAAATGGGTCAAGAATAACCTAGATGAGAATAAATATTTGCACTCAATACTGATATACTTTAGACTCAGAGGCAGATTCTTGCCAACAATATAATGGTATTACAATAGGAAAAATAAAAACAAAAAGTTTCTATTAATAATACAGCATTTTTAAAGTCAGTGTCCCCAAATCTACCTATTTCCATAAAAATTGCTTTCATTATTACTGGAGTATTTATCTTTTCTCAGCAGAGAAGGGTCTCTGAGATATTTATTAGTAATAATTATATTTTTATGTTTATGAGCATTATTATATGTATATATTATATGGGATATTAATGTATTTCTCATTTTTATTAGTTTCCAGTTCTACTGTTGAAAATTTCTCTATCATTGTGGTACTTGACCATGTGTAGCTGTTTTTGCCTACTTTTCTCTGTTGTTTTAGAAACTTCTCTTTATCCTGGAGAGACAAAATTTTGTGGTGATATTTGTTGATGGGAGTATTTTTTATTCATTTTTATCTGACATTTAGTTTGAAAACTAAGAAGGAGTAAAATCCATATAGTAGATGACCACACTCAAGATGGATATTGTATAGTATAAAATCTGAAGACATGAGATTCAAAATCTGAGGCATTTATGGAAGAAGAATTGAATTTATTTTGAAATCAGTATAGAAGTATTTCTGCCTTATTTCTAGGCCTTGTGTAAAGGCTCAGAGAAAAAAGCTGCCACAATACAATTTAGAAGTATCATTGTCCTTGGGGCAGATTCAGGAATGAGCGAAGAGGTTTATGTTTTAGGAATTTTCTTGTTTTTTTTTGTTGTTGTTGTTTTGTCTGTACTATGCAGCATGTGAGACCTTAGTTCCCTGGGTCATTGAACTCATGCCTCCTGCAGTGGAAGTCACAAGTCTTCCCCACTGGACTGCCAGGGAAGTCTCTAGGAATTTTCTTGATGATGGATGTTGAATTCTTTATTGTATATTTTAATAATTTTCAGATTTAATAAACATAAGCTATGAGGAAATTAAATATGTGCAGAGAAATAGTCAGTTCAGTTCAGTCGCTCAGTCGTGTCCGACTCGCTGCGACCCCATGAATTGCAGCACGCCAGGCCTCTCTGTCCATAACCAATTCCCGGAGTCTACCCAAACCCATGTCCATTGAGTCAGTGATGCCATCCAACCATCTCATCCTGTGTCGGCCCCTTCTCCTCCTGCCCCCAATCCTACCCAGCATCAGGGTCTTTTCCAATGAGTCAACTCTTTGCATGAGGTGGCCAAAGTATTGGAGTTTCAGCTTCAACATCAGTCCTTCCAATGAACACCCAGGACTGATCTCCTTTAGGATGGATTGATTGGATCTCCTTGCAGTCCAAGGGACTCTCAAGAGTCTTCTCCAACACCACAATTCAAAAACATCAATTCTGTGGTTCTCAGCTTTCTTCACCGTCCAACTCTCACATCCATACATGACCACTGGAAAAACCATAGCCTTGACTAGACGGACTTTGCTTGGCAAAGTAATGTCTCTGCTTTTAAATATGCTATCTAGGTTGGCCATAACCTTCCTTCTAACGAGTAAGCGTCTTTTAATTTCATGGCTGCAATCACCATCAGCAGTGATTTTGGAGCCCCCAAAAATAAAGTATGACACTGTTTCCACTGTTTCCCCATCTATTTCCCATGAAGTGACGGTACCAGATGCCCCGATCTTAGTTTTCTGAACGTTGAGCTTTAAGCCAACTTTTTCACTCTCCTCTTTCACTTTCATCAAGAGGCTCTTTAGTTCTTCTTCACTTTCTGCCATAAGGGTGGTGTCATCCGCATATCTGAGGTTATTGATATTTCTCCCGTCAATCTTGATTCCAGCTTGTGTTTCTTCCAGCCCAGCATTTCTCATGATGTACTCTGCATATAAGTTAAATAAGCAGGGTGACAATATACAGCCTTGACGGACTCCTTTTCCTATTTGGAACCAGTCTGTTGTTCCATGTCCAGTTCTAACTGTTGCTTCCTGACCTGCATACAGGTTTCTCAAGAGACAGGTCAGATGGTCTGGTATTCCCATCTCTTTCAGAATTTTCCACAGTTTATTGTGATCCACACAGTCAAAGGCTTTGGCATAGTCAATAAAGCAGAAATAGATGTCTTTCTGGAAATCTCTTGCTTTTTCAATGATCCAGCGGATATTGGCAATTTGATTTCTGGTTCCTCTGCCTTTTCTAAAACCAGCTTGAACATCTGGAAGTTCACGGTTCACATATTGCTGAAGCCTGGCTTGGAGAATTTTGAGCATTACTTTACTAGCATGTGAGATGAGTGCAATTGTGCGGTAGTTTGAGCATTCTTTGGCATTGCCTTTCTTTGGGATTGGAACGAAGACTGACCTTTTCCAGTCCTATGGCCACTGCTGAGTTTTCCAAATTTGCTGGCATATGGAGTGCAGCACTTTCACAGCATCATCTTTCAGGACTTGAAATAGCTCAACTGGAATTCCATCACCTCCACTAGCTTTGTTCATAGTGATGCTTTCTAAGGCCGACTTGACTTCACATTCCAGGATGTCTGGCTCTAGGTGAGTGATCACACCATCGTGATTGTCTGGCTCGTGAAGATCTTTTTTTGTACAGTTCTTCTGTGTATTCTTGCCACCTCTTCTTAATATCTTCTGCCTCTGTTAGGTCTATACCATTTCTGTCCTTTATCGAGCCTATCTTTGCATGAAATGTTCCTTTGGTATCTCTAATTTTCTTGAAGAGATCTCTACACATATATAAAATTATGATGAATAGCTGTAAAAGTAAGAGATGAGACAGAACCTAGAATTCTGAGATCTTTCAGAGTGATTTGCATTAACAGAGATAAAGAACATAGTGATATTAGTTCTGGTGTCCTTAAGAATTATAATAGTGACAACATTTACTGCTAGTGTTGTTTTCTTCTATTTTGTAATTTTTGTTTCCATCAACAAAAATTTAATTCATTATAATGGAGAAAAAGTAACTTTATTAAATTATTAACTGTACTACATAAAAACAGATAACTTTCTTCATACATTTGCCTGCAAGGTAAATGACTGTACTAGGTGCTACTTTAGGTAAACATTCAGGTTTAAAAGTGGGTAAAATAATCTCTGCCTGTTTTCAACAGGTTTAAAACTGTATAAGGGAGACTGGAAATAAATAACTTTAAAGCAAGTGGAAAATTTGTCAGAAAATGAGTAATGTGTCTTATTTACTTTCACAGGCTGCATCAACTTACTGTAAGAAAAAAATATGTAAAGCTTCCTAATTCAAGGATATGGGCTTCCCAGGTGGCTCACTGCTGAGGAATCTGCCTGCCAATGCAGGAGATGTAGGTTCAAATTCTGAGTTAGGAAGATCCCCTGAAGAAGGAAATGACAACCCACTCTAGTATTCTTGCCTGGAGAAATACCATGGAAAGAAGAGATGGTGGACTATAGTCCATTGGGACGCAAAAGAGTGGAACATGATTTAACAACTAAACAAACAGCAAAAACAAAATCAAAGATATATTTAGTTAATATATAATGTCCAGAAATATATATTCACAATATTTTTTCTGCATTAGTTTGCTAAGAAATAGACTCATAATTCAAAATACTAGTGGTATGGATGCCCCAGGTTTCTTCTTTTGTATTACAATGAAAGACCACACATTTAACCTTTCTAGGGTGGTATATCTTGCCCTACATTCCTAGGTGTGGTGCTAGGCTAAGAAAATGGCTGTTTCATTATGGGAGACATAGATTTCTTCTTCTTTAGCTCACCTATGAGAACAACAAAATACACATTCATAAGGTCCAAATGTCTAAATTACCATACAAATTAAAGTATTTTGATCTGTGGTTCTTGGCAACCTCTCTAGTGATGAAAGTGGCATACAGTAGATATGGAAATCATGATTTCTCTTGACTGTGACAAGACTTTAGTAGTGCCCTCTATTAAAGTTTATGTTTATCTTCCAGAAGCTGCTAAGAAAATAGAATCAGCATTCTGAACATAAATCAAATCAAAAAGATCCAATATGACAGCTTGTGCAATAGAGGCTGTCTAGATGTATGGTTTTATCCACATCAATTTTCAGTGCAAGGAAATTGTTTCTACTTCATTATTCCACAAAGTATAAAACCCCCAACCTCACCATAGAGGACATACTTTGGCAGTACCAATGAATGCCTTTATGTCATTTAAATATTTCCTGAAAGTTGTTTGTCTATCTGAGTCAACCCCTGCTCTGCATCATTGCTACCCTCCTTTGCGCATTACTTCCTCAAGTGTCAGATGTGACTTCTTCTTGTTTCTAACTACAGTGAATGGAGACACATTCTCCTCTCTTAAGTTCCTAAATTATATTGGCTGTTAAGCCATGCATGCATGCATGCTAAGTCGTGTTAGTCGTGTCTGACTCTTTGCTATCCTATGGACTGTAGCCCGCCAGGCTCCTCTGTCCATTGGATTCTCCAGGCAAAAATACTGGAGTGGGCTGCCATGCCCTTCTCCAGGGGATATTCCTGACCCAGCGATCGAACCTGTGTCTCTTACATTTCCTTCTTTGGTAGGCAGGTTGTTTACTACTAACACCACCTGGGAAGCCATAGTGTTTAATAAAACAACAAAAGGAGCACTCATTATGGTCTCCCTGTCTTCTGAAGCCCATCACTCTGTAGCAGAAAGCAGGCACAATACCTTCCGTCATAGGTTTGCCTTAACCAAACCTTGTGCAGGCCAGATTCCATACACTTAGATAGAACTTCCTGTTCCTAGTACCCTTGTATACTTTAAAGTGTATACATTTTAACTAATTGTTTTATATTTTCCCAATTTTATTAAGTAGAGACTTGCCTTGTATATTTAAACTGTTCACAAAAATGTACGATACCAGAGAAAGTGCCATGAGTACGAACTGTAATTTCTACCCTACTAAATTTATTATCCAGATTTTATGGAAATATACTTTCACTTATAAATATTTTTCAAACAAAAGAGGACAATTTGTGTTTCCAAAAAAAAAAAAAAGCTGTCTAGATGATATTTCATGTTTATGCCCAATACATAATATCCCCTTTATTTACAAGGATATAATTTAATTTCTGTGACCACGAGCAATTTCTGAGCAGGTCTCCTAATTTAAACTTCTTTTGGGCTTCTTTCCATGTTTCTTTGAGCTGCAACTTGGGAAATTAATTTTCTTTTCCCTCTGTTTGGCCTATCCTATGCCCTGTAATAAAAACACTCAATTTGTCTCGTTTGTGTTATACCTCATATGATAATTTTTATTTTCTTTAATTTTAGTCTTTTTAAATGCAGGGAGAGTTTTGATTCAAAGATGATTTCTTCCTACAAAGTTACTGGTTGTAGATCAGCAAAAGCAACTAATTTAGTATACTTATTAATTCCTAACCTATTGTAATCTAAGTGTCTTGAGCTATTTGACTTTATAGTGTCAGGATTAAACATTTCAGGATTTTCTGAGAGAAAAGGTCTGATATTGCCCCTGAGAGGAAATAAACAGGAGACTGCTAAAGTGGGGAGATCCATCTTGTTGCCATGCAAGTTTGCTTCTAAGTCAAGGAGAGAAAATGGGAATTTATATGAAAGAGTCCTAGACTCCTTTAAGTCTAAGAAAAGCTCAACAGGGAGACTGGAGAATTCTGGAACCAAGGCTGGCTGTCAGGGAGTCCTGTATCTTCCAAGATAAGAGCAGCTCTAATCTCCTTGCCACTTTTAGTCATTAGCCAAGAACATTTAGTAAGAAACTTACCATTGTAAGTGTGGCTGATGGATTTCAGCACAGCAGCATGGGCCCTTAGTCAATTATTCTCTGATTCCCAAGGCTACCAGTTCTACTACTTGTGCTGTATAGACAAGCTCCTCCACGGCCCATTTTCTTGAGAAAAACCTTGAAAAGTGTTATTGCTTTGAACTTTAGTTCTAACTGATGGAATTGATCTTGAAGTTACAGCTGATACAGTCTCCTAGGACTACTGTCCATTCTAAATCACTCCCAGTCTCAGTTATCTCTTCAGAGGTCATGCTGGCCTACTTAGTAGTGTGACCAAAACTTCATTCCTGATGGCTCTGACCCTTATAGTCATACCTTTCTTCTCAGTCCAGGGTAGGTACATGTATCTGGTCACAGTTAAAATAGAGCAATGAAGTACTAATGAGGCAGAGGCAAGCCAAGTGGATCATCTGGGTTCTATATTTATTTGCCCAATTTTCTAAGTACTGTTATTCTTTCTCCTACTGATCAAGGCTAATTATCTCTGACATTAAATGACCTCTTTGCTTATCTTCTGATCTCTGGGCATATTAATTCTAAGGTCACCTGTTGGTGGCCATAACTTACATCTAAATGGGACCCTTGCTGTCCCCTACTCAAATGCTATTCTGTGTGGGATTCCAAGCCTGTAAGTTCTCTGTGAGCTACCATGTGGGAATGTTGGCTAAGCATATCCCAAATATTGGTTTGCTTTCGTTGTACACAACGTTTAGCCAACACAACCACATGGAAGCTTATAGAGAACTTGATCCATCTATTATTCTGGGGCTTCCCTGATAGCTCAGTTGGTAAAGAATCCACCTGCAATGCAGGAGACCCTGGTTGGATTCCTGGGTGGGGGAGATCCACTGGAGAAGGGATAGGCTACCAACTTCAGTATTCTGGCCTAGAGAATTCCATGGGCTATATAGTCCATGGACTCTCTAAGTCAGGCATGACTGAGCAACTTTCACTTTCTATTACTCTGAGGTAATTCTGGCCCTTCTAGACCTCATTTCAGAATTCTCCAAGAAGTAGATGCTAAATGGGATTAAATGTGTGGGCATTTTATTAGGAAAAATGCCCATGAGGAAAATAAAAATGAAATGAGGTTGGGAAGTTAAAAGAATTTGGGAGAATCTTCAAATTGCAATGCAAGTCTGACCCTGGCAAAGGAAAGAGGGAAAGAAAGTTGGTGGACACTTTCTAGATAGCAGCACAATCTAAGAAAAGTTCATCTGAGCTACGGAGTAGTTCTTGGGTCAATGATGGCTGTCAAAAGACTATCATGCAGCCCAGGAATGGGCCTGACTTTGTATCCATACCATACTTAGTCATTGATTGGGAAGAAATTGTGGGAATCTTGGCTGTGAAGTAAACATGGACATGGATTCCATGGATAGCAACTAGAGCTTCTGGTCAATTATGCTCTCATAGCTGGAACGTCAGTCAGTGTATTCTTATCACTGACATACTTTTTGTGTGACCTGGGTTAGATCCCTGGTTTGGGAAGATCCCCTGGAGAAAGGAATGGCTCTCCACTCCAGTATTCTTGCCCAGAGAATTCTATAACATTTTATTTATCTCTTGAAAAATTTCTAGGGGAAATGTAAATGATACATTAATGCATAAGAACTAATCTCCAATTATTTCCACAGTTGTCTGCATCATATTCAGTATATTACACATTTCCCTCAAATTTCACTAGATGGTGCTATGTATTAAATATAGTAAATTTAGTAATGGATAGTTCATCTTAATGGACCACCTCTTTTATTATCATTTTATTTGATTTATGACTATAAAACAGGAAACTGGCATTAGATGACTGTTTTTAACAACATTTATGGACCTCATTTATGGAAAGACATAATTGGCGCAAGTTATTAGAAGGCAAAATGAAAAAGTGCAAAAGCCTGCTGAGGCTGTTTATGATGTGTGAGAGTTTATTTGATTTGTCATGGTTCATACTCACCTTCTGTGTTATCATATCTCTTCTTTGATTGAGTTATAATTTGTAAATTCTATATAAATTTTCTTTTCTAGAATGTGCTGTAATTATTGATGCACATTAATTGACCATTCAGAATGGATCTGATGAGCCATAAAAAAACATAGGCACTTACTTTGAAACTACATATCACAGGTGTTATCAGGCAGAGTTTGTTGAGCTCTCTGTCAAAGAAGGTCAATGTAAACTCTTGGAAATGATATAAGCATAATTATTACGTCCTGAAAATAATTAAGTCTATTTTAGGCCTATATCAGCAAACTATTCTTTTCTGATAAATCCAAATTAGAAACGCTTTAGGATTCTGGCTACTATGTTATTACATAGCAACACATTTATTTTACTCAGTATTTAAAAACCGTTAGTAACTGAACTGCTATATCTCCTAAAAAATCAAGACCTATGGTTATGGAAGAAAAGCAGGCCACTTGTGTTGTTGTTGTTTTTTTTTTTTTTTTTTTATTATTATTATTTTCCTTAGGATTTAGCTGTGGAAGCTGTGAAGGAAACTGACTTTGCCCTTCATAATATATAGTATTTTATTATGATTCAGTGACCATAAATCTTTCCCACTTTTCAAGAAGGCCCTATTCTCCCTGGACTTGCCAACCACTCTTAACTAACCTGCAAGCACATCTCTATGTTCACGCTAATTCCACTGCACAGTGTCCCAATTGTGTATAGTTCTAGAACCACACAGTGTCATATATGCTTTTCCTCAGTTGTACCAGCTGTTCTCTCTCCCAGGAAACTTTTCCCTCAGATCATGCCATAACGGTTCTATTTATTTGTTCTTTATTGTCTTTCATGTCCTACTGAGATTTAAGCTACAAAAGAAGAGGAGCCTTGTGTGTCTTATACAAGGACATGTTTCCTGAACTTGGGATACAGGAAAAACTGAATGGTTGTTTGTGGTTGAAAGAATCAACATATTAGCTGAAAACAAGGGATCTTGACACATAAAGTATGTTTTAATTAGAGCAAGCTCATCCAAATGAGAAAATACTGTTGAAAAGTACATTTTTGTCTATGTATATAGAGTGCTGTTGGTTTTTGAAAATACTTTTTTTTTTCCTACAATGGAGCCAGGATATTTCAATATCCATCCTTTCATACTCAGCTGGGTTTCAATAGCAGCCTTACTTTAATATCCTTTTTTCTAGTTTTACGTGTGTGTGTGTTTGTGTGTATGTGAGAGAGAGAGAGAAGAAAGTAAAAAAATAAAGCTTTCATTTCATGTTTTAAATATGAAACTATATCACAATTTTTGTTGGTTTTTTGAGTTTGTTTTATTCATTATTATCCCTAATTTTTCTAGCATATTTAGTTTAAACGATGGTGCATACAAAAAGATACCATTTTTTATTTAAATTATTTGAGCACCAGTACTGCTAGTAATGATAGGGTAAAATGTGGCTTTTAAAATGTATAAGTAAAGAATTGTGAAGATGCTGGCAAAAAATAGCTTCTGAAAATATAAACAGACAAAGGATTATGAGAATACTAGTATCTGAATAGATAATATCACATTTCGTGGTCTACTGATTCAGATGTGATTATAATTATGAATTTAAATGCAGTGTAATTCAACTGTAACCTGATTAGGTCTGCATAAACTTTCAAAAGTTAATCAAGTAGGTCATCACATGTGTAGGTCATCACTCTTAGTAGCCTTTGATATAAAGTATGATTGCACTTCTTTTATTTTTTTTCCTAAAGCAAAATTGTTAATGTGTGAGCTCTTTTCATGCCCCTTATCAGTACACAGTTAGTTCCACTCCAACTGTCTGCTATGTTATTCTGCAAATGACATTGGTAAAATTAACCTCTGATTGGATTGTTTATTGTATCCTGGTGACTTTGCCAAATGATAACTTCCGACATTGGGAAGGTGCTCATTCCTCTTCATGCTTGCTGGGGAGAGAAGGTTTTGATATCACTCTTTACAATTATTGAGTATTTATAATTTCTACCTTGGTTATTCACTTCTGAAATTTGTGTTGATAGTAATGAGAATGTTGCTGATTTACTTTTGCTAACATAAAGAAATGATTTGACATTGCTATTTATTTACAGTATTTTGCCATGAGAATTTATAGCATGTCCACTATTATCAGTATTGAAATAATTTTCAAACCTCCCTGCTTATCAGAATCTGGTTTCCAAAGAAAGAGGGAAATTCTTTCTTGTCAACAATATTTTCAGATTACCTATTTACTTTGATATTTGAAAGTAGGAAAATCCACATACATGTATCCATTATATAATACATGTACTCATTATATATATTAGGTATAAGATACATCATATAATGTATAAAAGATTAATCAAATATGTAAAATTTACTGTAATTCAATCTAATTACAAAATACAGAAGTTCAGTAAAGTTTCTGGACACATGGTCAATGTACAGATATCGAGTATATTCTAATGACTAGCAATGAATAATATTAAAATTTATGTAAATATAATGGAATATTATTCAGCTATGAAAAGTTAAAACTTTACCACTTATGACGTCATGGGTGGATCTAAAGGGCATTACACTTAGTGGAATAAATCAGACAGAGAAAGACAGTCACTTAATGTTTTCACACTTATATTTGGAATCAAAAATTTAAAAAATGAATTATTATAACAAAAAGAAACATATTCACAGGTATGGAGAACAAGCTTGTTTCAAGTGGGAGGATGGCTTAGAGAGGAGGAAGACAGAGAAGGTGCTTAAGAGATGCAAGCTATTAAGTATTAAATAAATGAGATGATAGGATGTAATGTACAGTTCAGAGTATATAGTCAATATATAGTAAGTTTTATATAGTCTAAAATATTGAATCATTATATTGTATACTTGAAACTAGTATAAGTAAACTATACATCAAAAGAAATTTAAAAAGATAAATTTGTGTAAAAAATTCAAAGTAACTAGAATATCAAAAATGGTTTTGAATAAAAGGAACAAAGTTCTCATTCTCCCTGATTTTTAGACTTACTATGCATGTGAAAACTTTGGAGAAGGCAATGGCACCCCACTCCAGTACTCTTGCCTGGAAAATCCCATGAACGGAGGAGCCTGGTAGGCTACAGTCCATGGGGTCGCTAAGAGTCAGACACGACTGAGCGACTTCACTTTCACTTTTCCCTTTCCTGCACTGGAGAAGGAAATGGCAACCCACTCCAGTATTCTTGCCTGGAGAATCCCAGGGATGGCGGAGCCTGGTGGGCTGCCGTCTATGGGGTCGCACAGAGTCGGACATGACAGAAGCGACTTAGCAGCAGCTTAGCATGCATGAGAAAAGAACAGAAGCTAAAGGGAAAAGAGAAAAGGAAAGATATACATCTGAATGCAGAGTTCCAAAGAATAGCAAGAAGACATAAGAAAGCTTTCCTCAATGATCAGTGCAAAGAAATAGAGAAAAACAACCAAATGGGAAAGACTAGAGATCTATTCAAGAAAATTAGAGATACCAAGGGAACATTTCATGCAAAGATGGGCACAATAAAGGACAGAAATGGTATGGACCTAACAGAAGCAGAAGATATAAAGAAGAGGTGGCAATAATATATAGAAGAACTATACAAAAAAGATCTTAGTGACCCAGATAACCATGATGGTGTGACCACTTACCTCGAGCCAGACATCCCGGAATGCGAAGTCAAGTAGGCCCTAGGAAGAATCACTAGGAATAAAGCTAGTGGAGGTGATGGAATTCCAGTTGAACTATTTCAAATCCTAAAAGATGATGCTGTGAAAATGCTGCAATCAATATGCCAGCAAATTTGGAAAACTCAGCAGTGGCCATAGGACTGGAAAAGGTTAGTTTTCATTCCAATCCCAAAGAGAGGAAATGCCAAAGAATTTTCAAACTACTGCACAATTGCACTCATCTCACACTCTTATTAAGATAATGCCCAAAATTCTCCAAGCAAGCCTTCAACAGTGTGTGAACTGAGAACTTCCAAATGTTCAAGCTTAGAAAAGGAAGAGGAACCAGAGATCAAATTGCCAATATCCATTGAATCATAGAAAAAGCAAGCGAGTTCCAGGAAAAAAAAAAAAAAAAAAAAAATCTGCTTTTGCTTTATTGACTACACCAAAGCCTTTGACTGTGTGGATCACAACAAACTCTGGAAAATTCAAGAGATGGAGATACCAGACCACCTTACCTGCCGCCTGAGAAATGTGTATGCAGGTCAGGAAACAACAGTTAAGACCACACATGAAACTGACTGGTTCCAAATTGGGAAAGGAGTACATCAAGGCTGTTTATTGTTACGTAGCTTATTTAACTTATATTCCAAGTACATCATATGAAATGTTGAGCTGCATGAAGCACAAGCTGAAATCAAGATTGCTGAAAGAAATATCAATAACCTCAGATATGCAGATGATACCACCCTTATGGCAGAAAGTTCAGAGGAACTAAAGAGCCTCTTGGTTAAAGTGAAAGAGGAGAGTGAAAATGGTGGCTTAAAACTCAGTATTTAAAACAAAACAAAACAAAACTAAGATCATGGTATCCAGTCTCATCACTTCATACAAACAGATGTGGAAACAATGGAAAAGGTGAGAGGCTTTATCCTCTTGGGCCCCAAAAGCAGTGCAGATGGTGATTGCAGCCATGAAATTAAAAGACTCTTGCTCCTTGGAAGAAAAGATGTGACAAACCTAGACAGCATATTAAAAAGCAGAGACATCACTTTGCCAACAAAGTTCCACCTAGTCAAAGCTATGATTTTTCCAGTAGTCATGTATGGATATGAGAGTTGAACTATAAAGAAAGCTAAGCACCGAAGGTCTGATGCTTTTGAACTGTGTTGTTGGAGAAGACTCTTGAGAGTCTCCTGCACTGCAATTAGAACAAACCAGTCAATCCTAGAGAAAATCAGTCCTGAATATCCATTGGAAGGACTAATGGTGAAGCTGAAACTCTGATACTTTGGCCACCTGATATGAAAAACTGACTCATTGGAAAAGACCCTGATGCTGGGAAAGATTGAAGGCAGAAGGAGAAGGGGAAGACAGGGGATGAGATGGTTGGATGGCATCACCAACTCTATGGACATGAGTTTGAGCAAGCTCTGGGAGGTGGTGATGGACCGGGATGCCTGGTGTGCTGCAGTCTATGGGGTTGCAAAAGAGTCGGACATGACTGAGTGACTGAACTGATGCATACGTGTATGCTGTCACTTCAGTTATTTCTGACTCTTTGCAACCTTATGAACTGTAGCCTGCCAGGCTCCTGTGTCCATGGGATTCTCCAGAGAAGGATATTGGAGTGGGTTGCCATGCCATTCTCCAAGGGATCTTCCTGACTCAGGGATCGAACCCATGTCTCCTGAGGCCCCTCCGTTGCAGGCAGATTCTTTATTGCTAAGCCATCAAGTCAGCCCCTCAGATTTACTATAAAGTTACGATAATCAAGACAGTGTAATATTAGTGAACAAAATAGACAAAGAAATCTGTGAATTTTGAAATAAAGAGTCCAGAAATCAATACAAACAAATATGATCAACTGATCTTTGAAAAAGGTGCTAAGGCAGTTCAGTAAAGATAGGTATTTTAATAAATAGCATTGGAAAAGTGACCATATATTTTAGAAAATACCTGAACTCATACCTGATTATTCTTCATTCAGTGACTAAATCATGTCCAGCTCTTTGTGACTCCATGGATTCTATCCTGCCAATCTCTTCTGTTTTATACTATCTCCCGGAGCTTGCTCAAATTCAAGTCCACTGCGTTGGTGATGCTATCTGATCATCTCATCCTCTGCCACCCTCTTTTCCGTTTGTCTTTAGTCTTTCCCAACACCATGGTCTTTTCAAATGAGTTGACTTTTTGCATCAAAATATTAGAGCTTAAGCTTCAGCGTCCGTCCTTTCAATGAATATTCAGAGTTGATTTCCTTAGGATTGACCAGTTTGATCACTTTGCAGTACTTGATACCTTTTACTAAAATTATATCAAAATGGTTAACAGATCTAAATGTAAACCTTAGGATAATTTAAAAACAGAAACAAAATTTGGAGGATTTTTTGTGAAAACATTTATTGGGTTGTAATATTAAGTTTATCTCTTTACATGTGGCAAGACATTTTGGTGTTTTGTTGTTGTTGTTGCTTTTTAAATCAGTGCTATTTCATAAAATGCTGCTTTTGAATATTTCTGTACAACTTTTTGTGTGAAGTTAGTTTCCTTTCTCTAGCATAAATGCCCAGGAGTATAGTTACCCTGTAATTAGAGAAGTGGAGTTTAATTTTCTATACCCAACTTTTATTTTTCTCTAAAATGTTTTCATTATTTTGCTTTTCCACCAGCAAAGTATGAGAATTTAAGTTGGCTTGCAATAACTCAAGGCTTTCACATTTTAATTTTTTAACTTGGCTGTTTAAACAGGTACATAGTGGTATCTTATTGTGGTTTTACTTTATCAAAAAGGTAACTATATTGAACATCTTTTGAAGTACTCATTTGCCATCTTTATAACTTCTTTAATCAAACGTCTGTTCAGATATCCTGTTCATCTTATAATTATGTTGCTTTCTACTGTTGATTTTGACTATCAAGGTCTGTCTAGTTAAAGCTATAGTTTTTCCAATAGTTATGTATGGATGTGATAGTTGGACCATAAAGAAAGCTGAGCACCAAAGGATTGATGCTTTTGAACTGTGGTGTTGGAGAAGACTCTTGAGAGTCCCTTGGACTGCAAGGAGATCCAACCAGTTGATCCTAAAGGAAATCTGTCCTGACTATTCATTGGAAGGACTGATGCTGAAGCTAAAACTCCAATACTTTGGCCACCTGATGAGAAGAACTAACTTATTTTTAGTAAAGACCCTGATGCTGAGAAAGACTGAAGGCAGGAGGAGAAGGGGACAACAGAGGATGAGATGATTGGATGGCATCACTGACTCAATG
This sequence comes from Giraffa tippelskirchi, assembly GCF_054371585.1. NCBI lineage: Eukaryota > Metazoa > Chordata > Mammalia > Artiodactyla > Giraffidae > Giraffa > Giraffa tippelskirchi. Next base: position 126,599,222 of record NC_137286.1, read on the forward strand.
AACATGAGTTTGAGCAAATTCCAAGAGATGATGAAGGTATGGAAGCCGAGCGTGCTGCCAATAATGGTGTTGCAAAGAGTTGGACATGACTGAGTGACTGAACAGCAACAACTATTGATTTTATAGAATAATTTATATATTAAGGACACATGACAAATATGAGATATGCTAAAAAATATTGTCTACAAGCCGATGCCTTGCATTTTTGTCTCCATCATAGAAACTTTCCCGAGCAACAGTTTTAATTTTGATAAATTTAAATTTATCAACTTTTTTTTTGGTGGACTGTTGCTTTTCCTTTTGCATCATGTAAACAAAATTGTTGTTAATCCTAGTTCATGAAATACTTTTCATATTTTCTCTTCTTAAATGTGCTATGTATTTGAACATCATAAGCATCTGTATTTTTTTAAATTTATTTTTGTCAGTACTTTATGGTTTTCAGCATACAAAGCCTCTGCATTTTTGCAGAGTATGTTAAATTTTTAGAGCCATTATTAATGGTATTTTAATGGTGTTTATTAAAAAATTGACCCTCAGTTTTACATTGCCCTTATAAATAAATATAATTATTTGCATGTTGACTTTTTATCCTGTAACCATATTAAACTCACTTATTATTTAAAGGAAATTTTAGTTTTCTTGGGATTTTCTCCATATGTAACTATATAATCTGTGAATGGGGAAACATTTCCATTGATTCCTCTCCAATCTGGCTGTCTCTCCTCCCAACCCCCGCCTCCAACCACCCATAGTCTATTGCACAGGCTAGAAACAGCCAATGCTATGAGAAATAGGAGTGGAAAGAATGAAGATAGTTGCCATATTAGTGATGTTAGAAGGAAAGCATTCAGTTTTTCACCATTAAGTATTATGACAGATTTAGGTGTTATTTATTTATTTTTGATGTTCCTCATAAGATTGAGAAAGTTCCAATCTGTTCCTAGTTTTCTGAGAATCTTTTTTTTGTTAAGAATGAGTGCTGCATTTTGACAAACACTTATTACATCATTTATATGATTATGTGTTTTTTTCTTCTTTGTGGAAACCATTTTATATTACTGGAATTAAATTATTTTAACCATAAAATTGAGGAAGCTTGACTCTTAGTAACAAAAGTAAAGTTGAATGATACTTTCAATCATAAAGTGGATAGTTGGTTTATGTTTTAGTTTGGAATCAGTGGCTTCCCTCATATCTCGTTATTGACTTTTGTTAAAAATGGTGGTATGGATTACTTCGGTCTTTAAAACAAAAGAATGAAATTATACTGAATGACTGAGAAATCAGTTAACGCAATATTGGATTGCTTATTTTTAAAATTCTTGTTTGATTTCTGTACCTTGTAATTATACATATTTCATCTCATAAGTTAGTTGAGGATATCAATTAACTTAAGACTAGTGAAAACGATAGTTCCTGACCTTTGGCTAGTAATTGCTAAAACAGTATAAAAACAATTGTTTCCCTTTGTATTTTTTTATTGTTATGACTTATTTTGAGGATGAACTTAAAACCCAAGTTCAATTTTATAAAAAGTAACAAAGTACACAGGATATATTTTCAAAGGAAAAACATAATGTGAAGATGAGAAGTGCATACTTTTCAAAGAGTTTGGAACTCTCATCTCAATGAAGATCAAGTAATACAGAAAAAGAAGATATCTAGTCACTTATCACTGTTGTCCCTTAGATTTCTTTCTTTTTTTAATATAAACATATGATTTTATTTATTTTTTAATATAAACTTATTTATTTTAATTGGAGGCTAATTAATTTACAATATTGTAGTGGTTTTGCCATACATAGACATGGATCTGCCACAGGTGTACATGTGTTCCCCATCCTGAGCCCCCTCCCACCTCCCTCCCCATCCTATCCCTCTGAGTCATCCCAGTGCACCAGCCCCGAACACCCTGTCTCATGCATCAAACCTGGACTGGCGATCCTTTTCACACGTGATAATATACATGTTTCAATGCCATTTTCCCAAATCATCCCACCCTCGCCCTCTCCCACAGAGTCCAAAGGACTGTTCTATACATCTGTGTCTCTTTTGCTGTCTCGCATGTGGGGTTATCATTACCACCTTTCTAAATTCCATATATATGTGTTAGTATACTGTATTGGTGTTTTTCTTTCTGGCTTACTTCACTGTATGATAGGCTCCAGTTTCATCCACCTCATTAGAACTGATTCAAATGTATTCTTTTTAATGGCTGAGTAATATTCCATTGTGTATATGTACCACAGCTTCCTTATCCATTCTTCGGCTGATGGGCATCTCAGCTGCTTCCATGCCCTGGCTATTATAAACAGTGCTGCGATGAACATTGGGGTACATGTGTCTCTTTCAGTTCTGGTTTCCTCAGTGTGTATGCCCAGCAGTGGAATTTCTGGGTGATATGGCAGTTCTATTTCCAGTTTTTTGAGGAATCTCCAGACTGTTCTCCATAGTGGCTGTACTAGTTTGCATTCCCACCAACAGTGTAAGAGGGTTCCCTTTTCCCCAAACCCTCTCCAGCATTTATTGCTTGTAGACTTGGATAGCAGCCATTCTGACTGGTGTGAAATGGTACCTCATTGTGGTTTCTTTTACAGTGATTATATGGTGTGAAGTAGCAGGTTGTTACAAAGTTATTTTATGGATTTTGAGTAATCCTTAGAAACAGGAATTTCCAGAGATCTGAGCAATTCCTTACAATTTTAATGCATTTCTTGTCCATCATGAAACCTACTCCTACTCATCAACACATAGCACAACATTACATATCATAGAACCCCAGCGTCTAATAGTATCCTAGCCTCCAGCCTATATGCCATAAATTTAAGTTGAACCTTTAAAAGGGACAGGCAAAATAGTCAATGTATATATTACAAACTCCATGGATTTAGTATTTCCTGGTTTATTTTTATACGGCACTGAGCTAATTCATTGTTTATAAACATCTTACAAATCTCTGAAACGTGCTGCTCTGTTTGCTATGGAAAAGCTACAAAAGCTGAGAATTTTCTTAATATTCTAGATATAAGACTAATAAACTCATAGCAGAATTATTTTCAGAGTGTTCACAAAAGTCTAGGGACTGTGGTAAAAATTAAGGATTTCTTCATTTGAAAATGAATAATAATCGCCGTATAGGAATTTATTAATAATACTAACATCTAATGTTGATGTCAAAGCAAAATTCCCAGTTTCCAATCAAAGGAGCACTGTGGGTTAGTGCATTACTATGAAATGTTCCATAATCTCATACATACATTGTGATAATATTTGATCCCAGAAAGCAACAATTGTTAACTTGCTCATATATTTCCCATTTTGGTTATAAGTTTCTTGAAACAAGGACTGTGTCTTTGCATATTTGCATATTTGGGTCTCTAGCAGGTATCATATATCTTGCACATAACATATTTAATACATAATATAACAAAAGTCATATTAGGTAAACAATGACTACTTCAATTGGAAGCTAATAATTTAAAGAAAATGTAACTGGCACATTATACCTAATTTTACTGAGTGCTTAAATCTAGACTTGATGAATTGAAGTTCTTGTGGTTGTTCTTATCTGAATATTTGACATTTTTCATGCTTATTTTCTTATTTGAATTATAGATTACCAAACACAAATATACCAATTCTGTATTAATAATATTGGGTTTATTTTACCAGAGAAAAAATGACCATTCTTAAAAGAGCAAAAGTGAACCTGGTAATGCAAGGAAGTTAAGGAGATTTGTCTATTACTGACAAAAATGTACTTGCCTCATTTTTTTTCTTCTGAAGTTTAAGTTAGAGATTTATGAAGATTGGTGTAAAGCAATTTCTGACTTCTTATAGATCACAGAACTCTTGTTTTTCTTCCTCATCCTATTATTGCTGTTGCTGCTGCTGTTTAGTTGCTAAGTTGTGTCATACTCTTTGCAACCCTATAGACTATAGCCTGTCAGGCTCCTCTCTACATAGGATTTTCCAGGCAAGAAGACTAGAGTGGATTGTCACTTCCTTCTCCAGGGGATCTTCCTGATCCAGGGATTGAACCTGGATATCCTATATTGGCAGGTGGATTCTTTTTACCACTGAGCCACTTGCCCGATGGCTAAACTAGTTCTATGTATGTGTTAATTTATAGAATCTATACTAAAATGATTCAAATAAATTTAATGGTTTATATATTGTTATTAAGTTGCAATGTGTTTTAAAATTCTATCACTCTTATCAGTCAAGATAATCACTAAAAATAGCTATTTGGCCTTAGAAACATTAAAATATCATCATTTTGATGATTTTTTTTTTCCTCTGAAGTACCCATTTTTAATGGGCAGTAACAATCTAACAAAATTCAAAATTTGATTTACATATATAAGCACAGGGCTTCCCAGGTGTCAATAGTGGTTAAGAACTTTCCAGCCATTTTGGGAGACATAAAAGACAGGGATTCGATCCTTGGGTCGGGAAGATCCCCTGGACGTGGGCATGGCTACCCACTCTAGTATTCTTACCTGGAGAATCCATGGACAGAGGAGCCTGTTGGGCCGCAGTCCATAGAATCACAGAGTTGAACATGAGTGAAACAACTTAGCACACAGGCACGCACACATGTAAACGAAAGTAATTGAATCTGTGTGAGTTATTTAATGCCATATTATTAAAGTATAGTTTCTTCTAAATGGGAATTAATTCCACCTTCAAATGGATTATAAAATCTAGTATTTTCTGCAAAAAAAACAATGCTTAGTCTGCTTTAGTTTGCATTAATAGAGAATTGACCTATAGAATTGAAACATTAATTTAAAATCTTCTCAATTCTAAAAATGCCAGAATTAGTCAATGATTATTGTTGTGGTTCAGTTGGTAAAGAATCCACCTGCAATGCGGGAAACCTGGGTTCGATCCCTGGGTTGGGAAGATCCCCTGGAGAAAGAAAAGGCTACCCATTCCAGAATTCTGACTTGGAGAATTCCATGGAGAAATCATGGGATCACAAACAGTTGGAGGCAACTGAGCAACTTTCACTTCACTATTGTGCTTGTTAATCAGTGGGCTTATGTTGAACTTTGTTGTTTCAGTTCAGTTCAGTTCAGTCTCTCAGTTGTGTCCAAGTCTTTATGACCCCATGGGCTGTCCATTGCCAACTCCCAGAGTTTACTCAAATTTATGTCCGTTGAATTGGTGATGCCGTACAACCATCTCATCCTCTATCGTCCCTTGTCTTCCTGCCTTCAATTTTTCCCAGCATCAGGGTCTTTTCAAATGAGTCAGTTCTTCATATCAGGTTGTTGTTTACTACCACAAAAAAAATAAAATTATAGTGATATCTGGTAAGATTTATTATGGTAACAAAAATGTGAACAGAAATGATGAAAAGGACAAACTGTCTGAGAATAGAATCATAATATTAATCAGCTGTTGATCCCTCCCATTCAAATGGCAGTAACATGAATGTCTGATGAACAGCTAAAGAGGCACTCAGAAAAGTGCTTTCCCCTGTTAAAATGTCAGTTACAAAACAAACATGAGATCCACTTGTAACTGGTGAATTACAATGTTAAAAGTCTGATTTGTTTTAATGTTTTTTGAGAATCTGGCATCTGAGTCACCACTTACATGATTTTATGGTCAAAAATTTTATATACAACAGCCTGAAAGCATGTTTATTCAATGAATTATCAGTGGAGACTAGAAATGGCTTATAAATCTGTCCCATTCACATTTCAGAAAGATAAATAACATGGAAGTTTTTAAGGCTGTAAACTGTTACATCATTTACTTTTTATTCTAAAAGCTTTTTGTTGACATCACTGTTAGGAAATATGCGATGTCAGCTATTTTATCTGTTAGAGCAGGCCCATTACTTTTCTGTGGAATTTACTGTCAATAGAAATACCTGAAATACCTTACCTCTGATTACAATAGCAGTAACTATTTTTTTGTTGTTGTTGTTAAAGAAACAATTGATTTGTTCTTAAAATTGTGACAAAATAATACACTGCCACTGATGAGCTGGCAGCTTACTTTTTAATTATTTACCATTTAAACTGCACGGTTTCACCTAAATTTGGGTTAGTTTTGTGGTAAAAGGTAAGTAATAGAAAGACAAAGGATTAGTTGATGGGCAGTAATGGCAGGGTAGAAAATGAGTAACAAAGCTCTTTAGAGATCAACTTGACAGACTTCAAAGATATTGTATTCCTAAGTACTTATTATGTAGATGACTGTAATTTGTGTGGAATTAAGTTTAAAGAAATTGAAAGTTACTGACATGTTTATAGAATTTTCCAAGATTTGAGAGAGTGTTTAAGAAATTAAAAATTTCTCCTTTCCATGCTTGCTTTGACTTGTTTATTGAAGAAAAAAAAAAAAAACAGAAAGACAAAGAAAGCTGAGGTCACTTTCTCCTTATATATCCATCCCCTTATTTCATTCGTGTACATTGCTTAATTGCCTGTCTGAAATGGAAAGTGTCATCTAGTAATTAAAATAATCTTGGACTGAAAGAAATAATATATTTATAGCCACTTGATATAAGTAATAAAAGGAAAGGAACAAAAGTATCTACTTATTCTCCAAAAGTAAATTCAATGATTTAAGAAACTACTATAAGATCCATAGCCTAGGGTGAATAAGGTCACTGGAAAATTATGTTGAAAATAAATAAGCAAGATGTGACTAAAAGATATATGCCAAAGTGTGTATTTTTTAATAAATATTGTTAAAACCATGATTATCTGAAGTCAACCTAAAAATTGAAAATATTTATTATCAATAAAACTTGAATGAAAATCTATATAATCAGTACTGTTGTAATGAGGCATAACAAAGGCAAAGTCTCTTAATGTAGGCATATAGTCATATAAAAAACATGGGAAGAAATGATTAAAAATTATAAATTTTATCATTAGTATCTTCAGAATAATAGAAGTATTAATATATTTATGTTTGACCTTTGTAAAACCTTCATTGTTGAGATAACTTGCATGTCATAAAATTTACCCTTTAAAAACAATTTAGTGATTTTTAGTATATTTCTAGAGTTGTGCAGTTATCACCACTGTCTAATTTTAAAATATTTCATCATACCAAAGAAAATAAAAAACAAAAAACACCTGCACACATTATCAGGCAATCTCTATTCATTAACCCTTCCATCCCAGCACTGGGTAACCACTAATCTATTTGATATCTTTATGAATTTGATAATATGTATATTTCGTATAACTGGAATTATAAGGTATATGGCCTTATATCTGGCTTCTGTCACTTAGTATAAGGTTTTCAATGTCCATGTTGTAACTACAGCAGGATGTCATTCTTTTTATTACCAAACAATATCTCATTATATAGATGAAAAACATTTTATTTATTCATTTATCCAATGAACAACATGTGAATTATTTCCAACTTTTGGCTATAATGAATAAATCTACTATGATTATTTACATGTTCTCATTGAGACATACGTTTTCATTTCTCGGGTATATAACAAGGATAAAATTACTTGATCATAAGATAATTCTGTTTAACATTTGAGGGAACTGCTTAACAGTATTTTCAAAGTAGCTACAATTACATAGAGTTCTGATAAAAGACCAAAGCAAGTTTGGTCTTTTATCTCAAGATTTATTTTGGCTAATCTGGATACCTTCCATTTCTGTCGTAATTTTAGAAATCTGATTTCAATTTCTGCTAATGTATTATGCAGCTGAGTTTTTCATAGGGAATGTGTTGCACTTGTAAGTCAGTTTGTGGAACACTGACACCTTAATGATGTTGTCTTCTGTTCCATGAAAACAGAAGTCTTTCCATTCATATAGCTTTTCTTTATTTTCATTCAACAATGTTTTATAGCATTCAGTGTACAAGTCTTGCACTTTTTCCTAGTTAATTTTTTCCTGAATAGTCCATTGTTTCTGTTATTGCAAGTGGAATTTTTACTTAATTTCCTTGCTAGTGTATAGAAATAGTGTTGATTGTTATATTGATTCCGTATTTTGTAAACTTGCTGAATATTTGTTAATTCAAATAGTTTTAGTGGATTCTTAAGATTATCTACATACAAGATTATATAATCCTTGAATAGATGTAATTTTACTTTTTGTTTTCCAACCTGTGTGCTTTATATTTCTGAATATTTATAGCCAAACTGACTCGGGTAGAACGTCTAGTACAGTGTTGAATAGAAGTGATTATAGCAAGATTATTTTCTTAATCATAAAGTGTTTTCTTGATCTTTATACTTAGCAATGATCCTTAGCAAAATTAACATGCACTTGCAGATTCAAACATAATGATTTACTTAACTTTCTCAAAAAATGCAAACATTACTAGATAAAATGATTTGAACAAGTATAATTTCTTAATTTTACTTGTCCACACATCATTACTTGAAGAAATTGCAGCAGTATATTATGTTAATTATTTCTGTGAAAAGAATACTATGACAGAACAAAAACAGTAATGAAATTTGCAACCCATTATTTTTAGTGAATTTTAACTGTTTGCAGCTAATCTCATTGATTGTTTTGGAAATCACTATTAACTATCTAGGAAAAGAGTATGTCAAGGCTGTATATTGTCACCTTGCTTGTTTAACTTATATGCAGTGTAAATCATGCAAAATCCCGGGCTGGATGAAGCACAAGCTGGAATCAAGACTGCTGGGAGAAATATCAATAACGTCAGATATGCAGATGACACCACCCTTATGGCAGAAAATGAAGAGGAACTAAAGAGCCTCTTGATGAAAGTGAAAGAGGAGAGTGAAAATGGTGGCTTAAAACTCAACATTCAAAACAAAAGATCATGGCATCTGGTCCCATTACTTCATGGCAAATTGATGGGAAAACAATGGAAACAGTGAGAGACTTTTATTTTCTTGGATTTCAAAATCACTTTGAACAGTGACTGCACTCATGAAATTAAAAGACTCTTGCTTCTTGGAAGAAAAGCTATGATGAACCTAGCCAGTGTATTAAAAAGCAGAGACATCACTTTGCCAACAAAGGTCCATCTAGTCAAAGCTAAGATTTTTCCAGTATTCATGTATGGATGTGAGAGTTGGACCATAAAGAAGACTGAGCACCGAAGAATTGTTGCTTTTGAACAGGGTGCTGGAAAATATTCTTGAGAGTCCCTTGGACAGCAAGGAGATCAAACCAGTCAATCCTAAAGGAAATCAACCCTGAATATTCATTGTAAGGCCTGATGCTACAACTGAAACTCCAATATTTTGGCCACCTAATGCCAAGAACCAACTTACTAGGAAAGACCCTGATGCTGGGAAAGATTGAGGGCAGGAGGTGAAGGGGATGACAGAGGATGAGATGATTGGATTGGGTGGCATCACCAACTCAATGGTCATGAGTTTGAGCAAGCTCCAGGAGATAGTGAAGGACAGGGAAGCCTGGCATGCTGCAGTTCATGAGGTCACAAGTGAGTAGGCACATACGCATGTGCACACACACACACACATAGATGCATGTCAGTTGTATGTCAGCCTGCATACAAATACTTCAGTTTGCCTGTGGTAGATGGGAGTGTTTAGAGTTATTTTCAGAGTAATCAAAATGTGTGTTGAAAAGGAAAAACATGTAACTTTAATGTTTGTCTATATTTAAGAACATACCAAAAGTTATTTAATAACTCACTCTGAAATTTCACATTACTTTTAACCATACAAGAAGAAAATGGTTAAAATATTCTTGTATATAAAATTTAGGAAACAAATTAAATGTTCTTTGAATTGATTTTTACCACTTAATTATCTGGGTCCCAATGTATGAGGGACAACTAAATCGTCAAAAAGTTTTAAATAATGTTACTTTTCAAGGCACCTCTCATCACATTCTGGTTAAAATTTTATTAGTGAAAAGCATGTGTGGTTTTATTATAACATTTTATGGTTACCATTATATATTCATATTTAATTTTTATTTGTTGTCACATTTTCTTCTATTATCTATCTTTTCTTCTCTTTGCATTTTCTCCATCTACATTCTATTAGTTTCTCATGTCTACATATCTTAGATTTTTATTGCCTATATGAAGAAATTATATTCTTCATCACTTCCAGGGTAGATTTTATTTTGGTGAGTTTCAGAATAGTTTCTCAAAATTGCATACCTCTGCTGCTTCTCAACAGCATTCAATAATGTTTTCTGTCCCAGGTCCTTAGAAACACTGGGTTTTGTGTCCTGTTGAAGAAGGCAACTTATTTCATGTCATTACACAATGTAATATTCAGTGTGATGGTTTTTCTGTCATTATGCAAGATGAGTATACATTTGCTCTTTTATGAATTACGTTATTACGATCAACTAAGTCTCTACTTTCATTATCCTTATAATGATATATGAGCCCAGTTGTTTAAATATCCTTTATGCTATGATTTATTACACGTGCATTTCTAATTGTGGTTTTTCTTTTGACTTGGATGTTAGTTCAGATTCTGTAAAAGTGAGTCTGAGAAGTGGATTTACATTTAATAAATTTATTTTTAAAGTGAATGCTACTGTGGATAATTCAAAATAGCTTGAGAAGACAGGATAGAAGAAGGAAGAAGCCCAGCTTTTAGACAAGTCTAGCCCTTGGATGGTGGTGTATATTGAACCATAGAGTTTGTTCCACATGGAGGAAAGACATTTGAGCATACCTCTGAGATATTACAACTTTTATTCCAGACCACCACAGTTGACTGAATATTTCGATAAAACAAATCACGTGAATTTTATGTTTCCCAGTGAATATAAAATTTATGTTTGTAATATATTGTAGCCTATTTAAGTGTTTAATAGTGTATCTATTAAAATTTTGTACACAACTTAATTTTAAAGAGCCTTATTGCTAAAAAGTGCTACTATCTGAAACTTCAGCAAGTCATAATAATTTTTGCAATAGTAACATCGAAGATAACTAATCACAGGTCATCATAACAAATATAACAATGATGAAAAACTTTAAGATATTGTGAGGATTACCAAAATTGACCCGGAGACACGAAGTGAGCAAATCTTCTTGGGAAAATGGTGCCAATAGACTTGTTTCACACATTGTTGCCACAAACATTCAATCTGTAAAAAATGCAATATTTACAAAGCTCAGTAAAGTGAAGCACAATAAGAGGTGTGTCTCTATGGGTTTTTGCCCTTCATTCACTATTGCCTTGCAATAAATTGGTTAACGCAAGGTGATGCTAGTAGTGCAAGAGCAATATTTGAGCAGATATGGGCAGCAGTGAAGGCAGTACCTGTGTCTGCTGGGTAAATGGTGGCACCAAAGTGATAAATGAGATCCGGGATGCACCCACTGTGTATGCTCCAGGGTCAAACTCCCTACTTGGTAGCTTCACTATTATCTCCAAGAGTCACCTAACTCAAATAGTTTTAAAACAGAATCTTCTTCTTTCTAATGCAGTGTTCTAGTCTCTTGATTGCTCAGTTTTTCCCAACTCGTAAGTGGCACGATCTTTCAGTCCATCACCCAGACCAAAAACCTAGAAGACCTCTTTTGTTAATTTGCTTTGATTGTGTTCTATATTCTAGGTTATTGAAAAACCTGCCACTCCATATTCAAAACTTTTCCTGATTGTCATAGTACTTTATAACCTTAAGGAGGAGTGGGGCTAAAAATATATATTTTTTGTCATTCCATGAAACTATATTGTCACCTGATTTTTATGATTATGCATTGCAGAAGCAATTAATCATGGGAAATAAAGAGAGACATTTCAAAACAGAGTGCTAAATTGAGAATAAATGTTTACTAGGTAGACTAACTTGTTAACTATGTCTATTCTATCTAGTCATTGTCTTGTTCCTGCTTTAAAAAATAGAATTCTTATTTGCATATCAAAGAAAAACATCAACAGGAAAGTCCAGGCAGTTAGTGGATCAATTTAGCTCTTATTAATTATGATAAATTAGCTCTGCCTGTATTTTAGTGTCTCTGTTGCTTCTTTTTCCTAATTGCTTCATCATATTCAGACAAATCTGATAAAGAGGAAAGGAAAGGTTTCCAATCAAAATCTGTAGATTTGGTTAATTTAGACCCTGTGATTACACTATAATCAATGAATTAAATTGCTACAAGTGAAAGGTTGCTTTTCAATCTTTAAAGTGCTTAAATAAATTTTCATTCTTCTGCCTACATTTGAGTGAAATGATGTAGCTCCCCTGACTTGTTCCAGTTCTTTATGTGACTGTCATTGCTGGAATGCCAAATTAATCCAAACATTATTCAATGAACCAAACACTACATAATAAAATAATGGGATGTGTGCTTACACATGTGTATGGAAATGTGAGAGAATCGTAAACACAACACAAATTTAACCAATCATAAATTCTGACATACAATTCAGATAACATATTGAATCCTAAACATGTATTTTTATTCAAAGAGGAAAAAAAATAGACATTCAGCTAATCTTATTCTTGGCTGAGTCTTAACTTTCTTTGGAAGTAGGACGTCATAACAGTTTTTACTTTCTAGGACTTTTTCTCAGTTGTATATTTCAAAGTAGCCTATTTATTTTTAATGATTTGATATTCTGTCTTTTATAAGGTTAAGTTATATTTACTTTGCCAACAAAAATCCGTCTAGTCAAGGCTATGGTTTTTCCAGTGGTCGTGTATGGATGTGAGAGTTTGACGGTGAAGAAAGCTGAGCGCCGCAGAATTGATGCTTTTGAGCTGTGGTGTTGGAGAAGACTCTTGAGAGTCCCTTGGACTGCAAGGAGATCCAATCAATCCATCCTAAAAAGAGATCAATCCTGGGTGTTCATTGGAAGGTCTGATGTTGAAGCTGAAACTCCAATACTTTGGCCACCTCATGCGAGGGGTTGACTCATTGGAAAAGACCCTAATGCTGGGTAGGATTGGGGGCGGGAGGAGAAGGGGACGACAGAGGATGAGATGGTTGGATGGCATAACCGACTCGATGGACATGGGTTTGGGTAGACTCTGGGAGTTGGTGATGGACAGAGAGGCCTGGCGTGCTGCAATACATGGGGTTGCAAGGAGTCGGACACGACTGAGCGACTGAACTGAACTGATATTACTTTTTTTTTTTTTTTTTATAAATTTATTTATTTTACTTGGGGGCTAATTACTTTACAATATTGTAATAGTTTTTGCCATACATTGACAAGAATCAGCCATGGGTTTACATGTGTTCCCCTTCCCGAACCCCCCACCCACCTCCCTCCCCCTCCCATCCCTCTTTTATATTACTAAAAATACTGTTCAACCTAAAGTACTGAAGTCTCAAAAGCTGCACATATAGGCAAAATTAATGACTAGCTGACTGTGTTCTTCATTTAGTCATCCAAAATGCAGAGTATTGCTTTAGCTTTTTACTGTCGTAACTACTGTTGCTATCATAGGGTCTTTGCACATATCTGTCACTTACTAGATCTCAGCAGGATGATAAAATACATGCTCTTTGTTAGCAATCAAGATTTTTAAAACCTTTAAAACCAAGGCATGTTGATGAACACTTTTTTCCAGTATCTGTGGTTGATGAAATTCTGTTTTATAGAGAAAATATAAAAAGGCCAATATTTTACAAGTAGAAAACCTATTTTCAAGCTACATTTTGTCAAATAAACATAGTAAAGAATTAGCTATTTATGCTATTGTTTCTACTTGTGACACCAACAATTGTACAAAACTAGTATCCTGACTTGCCTCATTTTATACATAAGGACCACATTGAAAATTTAACTGAAAAATCAAATTGTCATTAAAATTTACTTTTCTCTATTCTCGGAAGCATAAAGAAATGTATTAGAAATTATTGAAGGCAACATATTTCCAAAAATAAGTGCTAATAGATTTTATTTTTGATAGTGTTAGAAATCAAATAATGTAGGTGTGGCTATGGCTAACCTTAGCTTTATTCAAGATTATAAATCCATTTCCCTGGCTAAGTTCTAAAGACTATATATCTGACCCTAGCCCTTTAATTTAATTTGATATACATGTCAAACATCCATTTACCATTTAGAGCATTATGTGTGTGTTATTTCATGTGAATATTTAACAATATGTCTAATCCACATCTTCACTTTGTTGTCCACTTGTAACTACATTTTATGATCTAGTTTTATTTTAATGTAAGTTTCAACTGCAAAGTTTTCAGCTTTGTGAATAGGTATCCTGTTTTAACGTCTTAACTATCCTATTCTGGACATGTGCTTTGTTTCCAATGTTTCTACCATAACAGATTGCCCGCAGTAAGCATTCAGGTCTAAGTGGCCTGTTGTATTTGAGCCACAAATGTGATAGAGTGTTTAAGAATGGAACTGCTGGGCCTTGGCTTACGCACGCTTTTACTTTAATTAGATGCTGACAATTGCTCTCAAAATAGTAGTAACAATTCATTCCCTCAGAATCATTTAAGAAAAATAATTTTATCTATATTCTTGTCAATATCTGAATCTAGATACTTCTTTATTTTTCTACTTTTTAATTTTTTCAAAGGCATTGTGGCTTGAAATAATAGCTTTTAATTGCTTTAGTTTATATTTTGCTGGTAGCTTGTAAGATTTGAGCTCCCTTTCATATCTTTAATTTCTCTAAAGACTTATAATTCTGGGAGTTCTTCATTTCTATTTGTGAACTTTGTTCTAAATCCTATAGATTTTCAATCTGTTTCTTTATATACTTTGGATGCTAAATATCTTCTATTATATTGAATTATATTTTCTGTCAGTTGTTTGGATCCATTGCCTGTAAAAGATTATTATCAGAATCCAATAGTCTAAAATCAATCATGGGGAATATTAATTACTTTTAAATAAATTAATTATACAGACAAAATGGATGGTTTGTTGCATTGGTATGGAAAAATATGTGACTTGGTTGATCATTTCTGTATTTATTATTTCTTAGGGTAGTTTGCTCAAATGCATTTTTAGAAAAAATAATGTTTTACATTTATCAGCTTTATATATACCAAGGATAAGTATTGTTCTGATAAAGTAAACTATTTTTTATTTTACATGCTGAAAAATTTTAGGTTTTGTTTCTGTTATTTATTAAAACTCTATTTTTATCTAATGCATGAATAAGAAGAAAGAACACATTCTAAGAAATAGAAAACAATTATAGAGGAAAGGATTTATTATGAGGTAGAGCTTCCCAAATTATAATTTTCAAACAAGACATACTCCATCTTACCACTGTCCCTGTTTTCAGAGAAGCATATAACTTTTGTTATAGTTTGATTTAGATATAAATTGTCTACAACAAAAGTTGTAATTTTTAATGTATAGGTGTGGGAGATTTTCAACAATACGTAGAGTTGTGTATCTACAGCCAAAGTCAAGATAAAGTACTACATGCTTCAAATTCCCTCGTACATTTTTTGTAAATGACCTTTGCCTTCACTTGATTTCCTGGAAACCAATGCCCTGACTTCTGTCAGTGTAACTTTTGCTTAACTCAGAAACTCACTAAAATGAACTCTCACAGTACATGGACTCTTGGCTCTGTCTTTGTTCACTTAGCATTATGAATGTGACATTTTTCCACATTGAGCCTGTGTCAGTAATTTTTTGTTTCTTTTAGTTCAGTAGTGCCTCATTGTATTGATGTGCTTTTGATTTTTTATCATTTCATCAGCTGAAGGACATTTGGGCTGTTTACAGATTTTGGTAGTTTTGAACAAAGTTGAATACAATACTCATACCTTTGAGTAAATACCTTAAATTTCTGGTTCTTATGGTAAGTTTACACTAGCTTTGTAAGGAACAGTCAATTTGTTTTCCAAATTGACTATACAGAATCTTCTAACAGAGATGTATGTGAGTTCCACTTCCTTCATACCCACATCAGCACTTAGTACAAATAAGACTGGGATCTTAGCCATTCAAAGAAGTGTTTAGTGGTATCTCACTCTGGTTTCAAATTGATTTTTACTAAGGAATAATCTATTAAACTATATTTTTAAATGTTTAAAGGTTTGCTTTCTCCAATGAGAAGAAAATTGAAAGTGTGACAAGTACAAAATAGAAGTTATTTATCACATTTAAAATGTTGACTAAATAAATTTTCATTTCCTAAGTATGACTTCATGCTCTTTATTCATGCTCCCATTTAATTTTTCCCTAAATGTCATTATATTTAAATGACAGGAAGTATACTTGTCATTCTTTAGAAGTAACAAGAGTTATGAGTATAGTTAAGGTCTTGATATAATTTATTTTAGTTTTGGTAAAAAAAAAAAAATCATACTAAGACTTCTATTTCTAAAGCAGGTATAAGAGTGTATCCAAAGTAAACTTTTAGTGGTCATCTATTTATTTACTATTTACGTTTTCTTCATAGTCTTGTTAAAACTGGGATTGTAAATAATACAAAACTATGACACATTGTGGATACATACTCTTAAATATAAGAGAAAGATTGTCCAGGTTGAGTACATGGAATTAAAAGCAGGCTCACTTCTCAACAGACAGTGAGATAAAAAGAAAAAAAAATCTTGTGGAAATATGTTCCAATATACCATCCTAGCTGTAAGTGCCCTATTTCCTATTAAAGTGAAAGGAAAAGCTCAGGGCTTTCAGTGCTTTTGTCTGTAAGAGCAATGATACCTGAATGTTAAAAATTCCACTCGTTATTTCCAAGCTAAGAAAAAATACAAAATATCAAGAAATAAAATGTTTTTTAAAGTTCCAAAGCATGATAAAAATAGATGCTGACTTAGAATTAGCCCATATTCCTAACCATGTGAATAACCTAGCTATTTCATTTATGTGACATATGATGACCTAACTACATGTTTAATTTCTTTTCCAATTTACTGGTTACCAGGAACATTATAATAAATAGCAATTTTATTAGTTATCTTAGATTTAGCTGTCTGCACCTGTGTTAGTAATTATAAACAAACAATTAATGTGATAGAAGCAGCTCATTTCATCAGAGAATGGCATTTTCCCTTGCTCTGACACTTCATTGTTCCAGTCATCTCCAAACATAAGGTCACAGCTGTTCTGTGACATTTTTACACAATGGAGAATCAGCCTGTTCCATAGAGAAATACAAAAAAGAAATTTAATAACCTGACATTTGATAGTAGAAAAAATTATTTCAAGTACAAGTAATTTTACATGCATCTTTTGTGAAAACAACATAGTGTTAAAGAAATAAAATTAAATATTTTCTTAGGGATATTTTGAGTTTTAATATGTGGACATAACAAGGCCATCATCCTGACTCATTTACCCAATGAGCAAGACTGACAATCTCATGAAACCTTTCCAGCAACCTACATGCATGCAATGCTAAAAATTCCCAAGGTTTTACTATTTATGAAAAAAAAAAAAAATCACTGTTCACTTATATTTTAATAGTGCTTTTACAACTTTACATACATGTCTATTTTGATATAGAGCTACCAGAAGTAGGTGCATCACTTTCTTAAAGCGACACATTATAATTGCTATGAAATTTAAGGTCTATTATGACAATGATAGAATATTCTGTCCTTTCTTTTCAGTCCATGAATTTGTCTATTCTGCTGCCAATGTCATGCTGGGTTTTTTTTATTTTTAATTAAATAATAATTTCTTTACAATGTTGTATTGGTTTCTGCCATACATCAACATGATTCAGCCATAGGTATACATTTGTGCCCTCCCTCTTGAATCTCCTTCCAACTCCCACCCCAGCGCATCCCTCTAAGTTGCCACAGAACCCTGGTTTGAGTTTCCTGAGTCACACAGCAAATTCCCACTGCTATTTTACATATGGTAGTATATGTTTCCATGTTATTCTCTCCATTTGTCCTACCCTCTCCTTCTAGCCCCCAACCCCATGTCCAAAATTCTGTTCTCTATGTCTGCATCTCCATTGCTGCCCTGCAAATAGGTTCATCAGTACCATCTTTCTAGATTCCGTATTTGTGCATTAATATTTCAATATTTGTTTTTCTTTTCCTGACTTCACTCTGTAAAATGGTCTCTGGGTTCATCCACCTCATTATAACTGACTCAAATACATTCCTTTTTATGGTTGAGTAATATTCCATTGTATATATGTACCACAGCTGCTTTATCCATTCATCTGTCAGTGGACATCTAGGTTGCTTCCATGTCCTAACTATTGTAAATAGTGCTGAAATGAACATTAGGGTATACGTATCATTTTCAGTTATGGTTTCCTTAAGGCATAATCCCAGTGGTGGGATTTTTAGGTCATATAGTATTTTTATTCTTAGTTTTATAGGGAATCTCTGTACTGTCTTCCATAGTAATGTTATCCTGCTTTAAATTTGAATTAGGATACTTGCTATATTTATATTTGTTTTTATTGACATTTTAAGAATTGCTTACTAAACTGTATGTCTGCATATTTAGACATTTTATATAGAATATTGGCATTGTTCATCCTTTGAGAAATATTAATTTCTCTACCTTAAAAACTATAGTTCTCATTATATGTGAGTGAGTGAGTGAGTGAAGTCACTCAGTCGTGTCCGACTCTTTGTGACCCCACGGGCTGACTATAGCCTACCAGGCTCCTCCGTCCATGGGATTTTCCAGGCAAGAATACTGGGGTGGGTTGCCATTCCCTTCTCCAGGAGATCTTCCCGACCCAGGGATTGAACCCTGGTCTCCCGCATTGTAGGCAGACACTTAACCGTCGGGGCCACCAAGGAAGTACTCATTATAGTAATGAAATCTTTGGGCTAGTACCCTTGATAGAACTTGAATGTCACAATTCATCTGTCAAGTATGACTTTCAATAAAGTAAATGTTAATGACCTTTATTAATAGAGTTTTGATTTTTTAAATGTTTATGCATATTTCACTACCTGTCCTATAAAACAATTGAAAAAAGTGAATCTTTCTACTATTTTAACATTTTTTTCTTGTTCTTTGGTCATTCCCCCAATTCTAAACTGTATATATCTACTAACATATGTATTCTTTTCCATGATTTCATTCAACTTACTGTCTTTAAAAGGTTTATATATACTAATGATTTGAGTTTGTAGACTTACCCTCCACCACAGTAGACTATTATATATTTTACTATATATTTATGACTTGTATTCATATTTGTACTGTGTATCTAAGCCTATAAAATTGAAATATATATTTTTTAACCACACAAAATCTATCCCCTGCCATCAAGCACCTTCTTGATGCTTCTTTACATTACCCAGCAGATACTTGGTCAGAGATATAGGAGTCATTCTTGATTCTTCATATTTCCTTCCATGCCCCCACAACCAATCAGCAGCAAGTTGTTCATCTGTACATGCGACATTCTGTTCATCTTTCCTATTCTCCCCTACTTTAAGCTATTTGTTCAGACTACTATAATGTTCTGAATTGATTGGTTCTGCCTTTATTTGGTTCTTTCATATAGTTCCTCTTTTAGATAGCAGCCTGGGGCCATTTTTAGAGTATCAAACAAATGACATAATTCCTCTCAGTAAGAGAACCCAATAACCTCCCATTTCAATCAGATTAAAATTCTAACTTCTTACAATGACTTAGGTGCCACCTGACCTGGTCCAAAAATATGCCACTCTAATTTCATCTCTCACAGAAGATGACATATATCCATTACTGCAATTCAGAATTTCCTAGTCTTCTTTCATTCATTTGAATATATCAAGCTTCTTTCAGTTTCAGAGCCTTTGGAGAAGTTATGGCATCCAGTTAGAATTATACTACTCCATATCTTCAAGTAGCTATTTACTTTTTGTTGTACAGTTTTGAATTCAAATGTCACTTTATCAGAGAACCCATCCTTGCCATTACAGTCAAACATCAATTTATTTTCATGAAAATACCAAGTTTATTTTCTCTATATTATTGACTATGGTCAACAAAAGAGTCCAAAATGCAGTACTTGGATACAATCTCCAAAACGACAGAATGATCTCTGTTCATTTCCAAGGCAAACTGTTCAATATCATGGTAATCCAAGCCTATGCCCCGACCAGTAATGCTGAAGAAGCTGAAGTTGAACGGTTCTGTGAAGACCTACAAGACCTTTTAGAACTAACACCCAAAAAAATATGTCCTTTTCATTATAGGGGACTGGAATGCAAAAGTAGGAAGTCAAGAAACACCTGCAGAAACAGGCAAATTTGGCCTTGGAGTATAGAATGAAGCAGGGCAAAGGCTAATAGAGTTTTGCCAAGAGAACGCACTGGTCATAGCAAACACCCACTTCCAACAACAAAAGAGAAGACTCTACACATGGAAATCACCAGATGGTCAACACCGAAATCAGATTGATTATATTCTTTGCAGCCAAGGATGGAGAAGCTCTATACAGTCAGCAAAAACAAGACCGGGAGCAGACTGTGGCTCAGATCATGAGCTCCTTATTGCCAAATTCAGACTGAAATTGAAGAAAGTACGGAAAACCACTAGACCATTCAGGTATGACCTAAATCAAACCCCTTATGATTATACAGTAGAAGTGAGAAATAGATTTAAGGAACTAGATCTAATAGACAGAATGACTGATGAACTATGGACAGAGATTCATGACATCGTACAGGACACAGGAAGCAAGACCATCCCCATGGAAAAGAAATGCAAAAAAGCAAAATGGCTGTCTGAGGAGGCCTTACAAATAGCTGTGAAAAAAAGAGAAGTGAAAAGCAAAGGAGAAAAGGAAAGATATTCCCATTTGAATGCAGAATTCCAAAGAAGAGCACGGAGAGATAAGAAAGCCTTCCTTAGTGATCAATGCAAAGAAATAGAGGAAAACAACAGAATAGGAAAGGCTAGAGATCTCTTAAAGAAAATTAGAGATACCAAGGGAGCATTTCATGCAAAGAAACGCTCGATAAAGGACAGAAATGGTATGGACCTAACAGAAGCAGAAGATATTAAGAAGAGGTGGCAAGAATACACAGAAGAACTGTACAAAAAAGATCTTCATGACCCAGACAGTCACGATGGTGTGATCACTCACCTAGAGCCAGACATCCTGGAATGTGAAATCAAATGGGCCTTAGAAAGCATCACTATGAACAAAGCTAGTGGAGGTGATGGAATTCCAGTTGAGCTATTTCAAATCCTCAAAGATGATGCTGTGAAAGTGTTGCATTCAATATGCCAGCAAATTTGGAAAACTCAGCAGCGGCCACAGGAATGGAAAAGGTCAGTTTTCATTCCAATCCCAAAGAAAGGCAATGCCAAAGAATGCTCAAACTACTGCACAATTGCACTCATCTCACATGCTAGTAAAGTAATGCTTAAAATTCTCCAAGCCAGGCTTCAGCAATATGTGAACTGTGAACTTCCAGATGTTCAAGCTGGTTTTAGAAAAGGCAGAGGAACCAGAGATCAAATTGCCAGCGCCTGTTGGATGATCGAAAAAGTGAGAGAGTTCCAGAAAAACATCTATTTCTGCTTTATTGACTATGCCAAAGCCTTTGACTGTGTGGATCACAATAAACTGTGGAAAATTCTGAAAGAGATGGGAATACCAGACCACCTGACCTGTCTCTTGAGAAACCTATGTGTAAGTCAGGAAGCAACAGTTAGAAGTGGACATTCAACAACAGACTGGTTCCAAATAGGAAAAGAAGTATGTTAAGACTGTATTTTGTCACCCTGCTTATTTAACTTATATGCAGAGTGCATCATGAGAAACACTGGGGTGGAAGAAGCCCAAGCTGGAATCAAGATTGCTGGGAGAAATATCAATAACCTCAGATATGCAGATGATACCACCCTTATGGCAGAATGTGAAGAACAACTGAAAGGCCCCTTGATGACAGTGAAAGAGGAGAGGGAAAAAGTTGGCTTAAAGCTCAACATTCAGGAAACTAAGATCATGGCATCTGATCCCATCACTTCATGGGAAATAGATGGGGAAACAGTAGAAACAGTGGCTGACTTTATTTTTTGGGGCTCCAAAATCACTGCTGATGGTGATTGCAGCCATGAAATTAAAAGATGCTTACTCCTTAGAAGGAAATTCATGACCACCCTAGATAGCATATTAAAAAGCAGAGACATTATTTTGCCAACAAAGGTCCGTCTAGTCAAAGCTATGGTTTTTCCAATAGTCATGTATGGAGTGAGAGTTGGACTGTGAAGAATGTTGAGCCCCGAAGAATTGATGCTTTTGAACTGTGGTGTTGAAGAACACTCTTGAGAGTCCCTTGGACTGCAAGGAGATCCAACCAGTCCATACTAAAGGAGATCAGTCCTGGGTGTTCATTGGAAGGACTGATGTTGAAGCTGAAACTCCAATACTTTTGCCACCTCATGTGAAGAGTTGACTCATTGGAAAAGACCCTGATGCTGTAAAGGATTGGGGGCAGGAAGAGAAGGGGATGACAGAGAATGAGATAGTTGGATGGCATCACCGACTCAATGGACTTGAGTTTGGGTGGACTCCAGGAGTTTATAATGGACGGGGAAGCCTGGCGTGCTGCGATTCATGGCATTGCAAAGTGTCAGACATGACTGAGCGACTTAACTGAACTGAAGTGAATAATATTTTAATTGCTTCTTCACTTGTCTTTACAATAAAATAGTATTTTCTTTGAAGGCAAGGATTCAAATTATTCATATAATGTATCCTTAGAAACCAGTATAATTCCAGGATTATAGCAGTCATTCAGTAAACATTACTGACTTACCAAAGGAGTCTTCACAGGTGGTGCTAGTGGTAAAGAACCCGCCTGCCAAGGCAGGTAAACTTAAGAAACGTGGCTCCAATCCCTAGGTCGGAAAGATCCCCTGGTGAAGGAAATGGCAACCCACTCCAGTATTCTTGCATAGAGAATGCCATGGACAGAGGAGCCTTGCAGGCTGCAGTTCATAGGGTTACAAAGATTCAGACATGACTGAAGCAACTTAGTACACACAGGCTTGACTTACCCATATGTCTGAATGTTTGTATCCCCACAAAATTCATATGTTGAAAACATAATCTCCATTTTGATTGTATTTGAAGATGAGGCCTTCCAGATGTAATTAGATCATGAATGTGATGAAATTAGTGCCCTTTTTGTATCAGACTAGAGAGAGCTTGCTCTCTCTCAGACATTTAAAAAAACCAAGAATAGGATCCTCATTATACCCCGCCATGCTGGCACCCTCATTTATGACTTCCAGGCTTCAGAGCTGTGAGACATAAATATTTGTCTTTTACGCAACCCAGTCTAGGGTATTTCTTGTGGCAGTCTGAAGAGAGTAAGACATTTACCAGGTTCTGTTGTAATTAGAACCAAGAATATTTTTAAAATATATTTCAGAAGATATGTAAGAATTGTGGCATTCAACCTTTATCAAGTGTTATATACATTTTTCTGATATATTTGTCTTCTTACTTATCTTCATTTCCACGGAACTTTTCTTAATATATTTAATAGGTATTCATTATTTTCTGTGGACTAGAAGAATTAGAGGATGAAAGAACCACTTATTTGTCCCTCTATTCATTTAACATCGTTTATGAGATGCCCACTGTGAGCTAGGTATCCAGGGTATCCAGGGCGCTACCTTCATGAATCTACTATTCCAATCAGGAGAGAATCACAATAAATAAATAAATAAACATATTAATATGGCAAAGAAGATAAAGTGCTATGAGGGCAATTAAGTAAGGTAAACAATATGTTGTGTTCTAAGGAAATGTTTACATAGTGCATTTAGGGAAATATTTGCTAATAAGATGAAAGTTTGGTAGCGACATCAGTGAACCATGGATCAAGATATCTACAGAGGAAGCATTCATGGCATAGAGAAAAGCAAAGACCTGAAGAGAAAAGATAGTTTTTCCCCTTCAGGAAGAGCAAAGAGTACAGTGTTGCTGTGGCTGAGTGAGTAAACAGAAGAGCTAGTAGAGGTGAAGATGATCTAATTCAAGCTGAGTTTTATGATCCAAAGAAAGGACTTTGTTGTTGTTGTTAGTAAGATGGGCAATTATTTAGAGGAGTTCATGCAGAGAACTGATAAAACCTGACATGTTCTTTGAGTGGCCCATTTTCACAGCTTTTTATACAGGACAGAAGCAGAAGAATCAATTGGATGACTGTTGTAATTATTTAGGTGGGAGATATTGTGTGGGCTTAACAAAGGATGAATGGTAATAGTGAAAGTGGTTAGTTTTGAGTTTTTTGCTTTGCTGTGTTTTATTTTGTTAGAGGTTATTAGGAAACAGTGGATTTCTAATGTTAATTTTCATGTTTGTTAGCTAGTTAACAGAAAGCATTAGGTTTATATACAAGCCTGAGATTTAGAGTTCTGGACAGTGGGTATATGAATACAAATTGATTAAATTAGTTGAGACACTAAATGATTTTATATAGAGAGCTAATAGAAAAATTAGAGTGGTGAGCCCTGGGGCATGTTGTAATTTAGAAGTGGTTAGCTGTTGAGGAACCATGGAAAGAAACTCATATAAGAAAAAAAAGAAAAAAGAACCAGGAGCTGGGACTGTTTAGGCAGCCTGGTTGAAGTATTTCATGACTTAAGGGTGTAGAAATGACTTTTGCTAACAACATTTCAAAGAGTCCCTGTAAGCCATATTCATGAATGTTGCATTACGTGAGTTATTGTATCATGAGTAATGATGTAGCCAACAAAACAGTAAAAGGTGTTTTGTAGCAGCAGAGGCAAGAATATCTCTGTTAGTCAATGCATACTTGTCTATAGGACTAAGGCATTGGGTAAAAACAGAGTCGGTACCCCATTCTTTTGTGTTGGAAGACAATAAATGAGCCAGGGGTAACATTTTTGACAAAAGGGTGAAGCAATGTTTCCTAGACCTGACCAGAAAGAGATGGTATTTTGACACTATGAAAAATCTCCACATGCACATTTTGGACAGTAGTAAATAAATACTCTTCTCTACCTATGATTCCAAGTCACCATTAAATCACCACGTGCCAAGTCACTTCAGTCATGTCTGACTCTTTGCGACCCTCTGGACTGTAGCCCTCCAGGCTCCTCTGTCTATGGAATTCTCCAGACAAGAATATGAGCCCATATTTTTTATAATACATTTTAAAACAAATTGTATATATAGGAAGGGATATGATAAAAATATTTCCCTTGAGTCCTAATGCAATTTAAGAATAGCTCTGGTTTCAATTTTGTGTTCTGATTTTGAAATTGTATTGTTATATAAGAAAATTCTCTAATCTAGGGAACATATACAGGAAAAATTTAGAAATAAATGACTCAGTGTCTGAAATTTACTTTTAAATGATTCAGAAAAATATTATACAAGCATATATTTGCTTTGTAAATTTAAAAATGTTATAGCTCTTTATTTGAATTTTTAGAGATATAAGGTAAATTAAAGAGCTACTTTTTGAAATTGTTAAAGTTACTTTGAATTTTAGACATGTGTACTATTCTACCTTATGTTATTCTGTTTTACTTTAGTATACTTGATTCTAAATTAACTTTACTTCCCAAAATATAGTGCTATTAATCAGGAAAATGTAGCAAATCCTGGCTACGTGAAACCATAAATAGATCCTGTACCAATCAGAATAATATATATTCTAAATGTTCATGAATCAAACAAACAAAGATGAGTTGCTATCTTTTTGATATATTTTGTCATTTTTATGTTATATTTTTCAACTACATCTTTAAAGAAATTTATTTACATCATATAAAAATGAACCAATTTATAGGCACACTGCTAAAAAAGTTGACTATTGGTGTAAAAGAAAATAATGATTGTACATAATTAAACAGAAGTCTCTTTATTATTTTAACATAATCTGATTTGAAAAAATACTAATATAATGTTACATCTTAATTTTATTTATAGTTATAGACTAATGATCATTCAATCACTAAGAGGCCCTTTGTTACTTGGAAAGAGATGGCACTGAAAATAATTTGCAAGACAGAGATTTTATACTGAGATGAATCTGAGGCAAAGGCAGGTTAAAAGACTGAGAGGAAGTGACCCTACTTTTGATCTCACTTTTCTGCAAATAAAATATGATCATGGACATGAACAAAATAAGTATTGACCTACTCAGAACTAAGTAATTCAAATCCAAGAGGATTTTTGCTTCTAAATTTCTAAAAAACAAAATCATGTTTCTGATGATCTTGGCAAATGCTAGTTAATCATACTGGTTATAAGGATGTCTACAGTGAATGCTATTCATCACAATGTTAAGACTTAATAGACTTCTGGGTGGACCTACAGGGCCTTATGCTGAGTGAGTTAAGTCAGAGAGAGAAAGACAAATACTGTGTTATCATTTATATGTGGAATATAAAAAATAAAACAATCAAATGTATATGACAAAACAGAAACCGACTCATAGATACAGAAAACAACCTAATGGTTACCAGTGGGAAGAGGGAAGGAGGGAGGGGCGAAATAGTGGTATGGGATTAAGAGAAAAAAACTACTGTGAATAAAATAGGTAAGCAAAATGATATTGTACTGTGCAGAGAAATATGGCCATTTTTATGATAACTTTAGATAGAGTTAATCTTTTAAAATATTGAATCAAGGACTTCCCTGGAAGTTCAGCGGTTAGGACTTTGCTTTCCAGTGCAGGCGATGGGGCTTTTACCCCTGATTAGGGATCTAAGATCTCACTTGCCTTGTGGCCAAAAAAAATGAAAGCATTTAAAAAAAAAAAAGGTGATACTGTAACAAATTCAATAAAGACTTTTAAAATGCCATGGCTGATTCATGTCAGTATATGGCAGAAACTACTACAATATTGTAAAGTAATTAGCCCCCAACTAAAATAAATAAATTTATTAAAAAAAAAAAGACTTTTAAAATGGTCCAAAAATATTGAATCACTGTTGCACATCTGAAACTAATGCAATATTGTAAATCAGCCATACTTCAATATATACATATATAGAGAGAGAGAAAGAGAGAGAAATTTTAAAAAGGACAATAGACTGATTAGTAACAAAGTGGTTCATTGCATTATCTTAAGTATTTCTTTATGGCTTCGTAAATTTCCATGTCAGTAACTACAAAACAAGACTAGAAAATGGGAAATTAAAATGCACGTACATTTTGCATTTGGAGTTTCTCATTTTGCTCTTGTTTTTCTTTTTTTTCATTTTTATTGGACAAAAGAAAATATTCCCTAAGGTTAAAAGGGACAGTTTAAGCATACTGGTGTTTTTTTCCTTATAGTTAAGAGGAAAATCAGAGTTTTGATAAAGCTTAGTAATTTAAATTTTCTTTGGTCTCTGAAACTTTCTGCATGGTCAGTTTTCAGGCAAGCCATACTGTGAATCTGTCAAATTTGTATTTCAGAAAAAAAACAGAGTAAAAGTGAATACCATTTATCCACAATGCCACCATATTGTTCTTAAATATTTTGAGATATTTGACTTTGGATCTTTTTTCCATTTCCTTTCTTATAATATGTATATTTGAATTCATGAAACTTTAGTAGTACTTTTATTTTTCTGTGTTTCAACTCTTCAGTCATTTTGGTGTTATCAGAGGCAAAGGATTTCAGGCTATAATCTCTGAACTCCAGTATACTACCCATTGTTCCTATGATGGTCCCACTGTCTAGGTGCAGGGTTCAGTTCCTATTGATTAAATGAAAACTCAATATATGCATTATATTTCTTCAGTTTTAATAATGAAATGTATATTGTGTCTTAAAAATGATAACTCTCTGATAGTCTTATGGAGATCTTACACATTTTAAAACTAATACAGCTTTTGTAATTTTTTTTATCTTTCTATTTATTTAAAAGATCTAAGCTATACCTTGAAAAATGAAGTCAGAACAAACCTGATTCATGTTCACAAATGTTTTTTCTTCTTTCTACTGTGCCCTTCTCTTAGGCTTTTGTCCTGTTTCTGACCTTTTCAGAATCCGACTTTTATAAAAGTTCTTTAGCTTTGGTTATAAGTTGCAGTGATTTTGCTCAAGCTTAGCTTTTCAATTGCCATAGGTAAAATTTTTGTGAAAGTTAAACTTTATTTTTTATTTGGTATCAATATCTGTGTACCTTTGTGCTGTAATTTTGAATAATTCATTTGAAATAAAACTAGCTATCAGGTAGTTATTAAGCTTTAAATGAACGTTCTTGCTTAAAGAGTACTTTTCCTCACCACAGTTATTTGGATTAGAGAGATCTGGTAGACCTCCTCCAAACCCCAGTTTACACATAAAAGCACATACATATTTTGTTTTATTGAAAACTACAATGAAAAAACGGAGAAGGCAATGGCACCCCACTCCAGTACTCTTGCCTGGAAAATCCCATGGATGGAGGAGCCTGGTAGGCTACAGTCCATGGGGTTGCTAAGAGTCGGACACGACTGAACGACTTCACTTTCACTTTTCCCTTTCATGCACTGGAGAAGGAAATGGCAACCCACTCCAGTATTCTTGCCTGGAGAATCCCAGGGACGGCAGAGCCTGGTGGGCTGCCATCTATGGGGTCGCACAGAGTCGGACACGACTGAAGCGACTTAGCAGCACAATGAAAAAAATGAGAAAATAATTTCAAAAGTATCTATTTGAATTTGTCAAGTTGTCAGTTTTACATATTGGCTTGTATTTCTGGAGAGATGCCATGTTTACAGAAAGAAATAAGGGACTCATCAGCATGTGTTTTAGTTGGTATTTAAAGAATAAATTCTGGATGAGGTTGAATAGGAAAAACATAGATAATTAATAAAATGGACCTTAGGACGATATCTATTATCAGGCCAATAGTTAGATTTTAGAAGAGGAATAGAAGCAGAAAGGAGAAAAATGAACAGCCAGTAATGAAAGAGAATTATTTCAGCAAGCCCAGAGCAGTTGTGTCAAAGAAGATGTGTCCTGTAAATGACAAATCAGAAGAAGGGTGACTAGACACTGAGAAATGTTCACTGGAGGTAGCAACACAAAGGCAATAGTGACATTGATAAACAGCAGTTACAATGAATGTTGGAATGAAAATGTTCTTGTGAAGGGATACAGTTTTGTAGGCAAGTGGAGACAGAGCTGATACAAATGAAGTATTCCTAGACAGAAAGTAGAGAAATTAAATATAGCTCTGGGGCAGTGATATTTATGTGTCTCATTTTATGAATCTATCATAGTCAATCAGTGTGTAATAACTATATTTTTTGTGCATTTATTTGAGCTGGTCTCAAGACTATCTCAGTTCAGTTCAGTTGCTCAGTCATGTCTGTCTCTTTGCGACCCCATGGACTACAGCATGCCAGGCCTCCCTGTCAATCGCCAACTCCCAGAGTTTACTCAAACTCATGTCCGTTGAGTTTGGTGATGCCATACAACCATCTGTCCTCTAACGTCCCCTTCTCCTCCTGCCTTCAATCATTCCTAGCATCAGGGGCTTTTCAAATGAGTCAGTACTTCACATCAGGTGGCCAAAATATTGGAGTTTCGGCTTCAGCAGCAGTCCTTCCATTGAACATTCAGGACTTATTTCCCTTAGGATGGACCGGTTGGTTCTCCTTGCAGTCCAAGGTACTCTCAATAGTCTTCACCAGTACCACAGTTAAAAAGCATCAGTTCTTCGGTGCTCAGTATTTATAGTCCAACTCTCACATCCATACATGACTACTGGAAAAACCATAGCTTTGACTAGACAGAACTCTGTTGGCAAAATAATATCTCTGCTTTTTAATACAGTTTGCTCATAGCTTTTCTTCCAAGGAGCAAGTGTCTTTTAATTTCATGGCTGCAGTCACCATGTGCAGTGATTTTGGAGCCCCCAAAAATAAAGTCTGTCACTGTTTCCACTGTTTCCCCATCTCTTTGCCATGAAGTGATGGGACTGAATGCCATGATCTTAGTTTTCTGAATGTTGAGTTTTAAGCCAACTTTTTCACTCTCCTCTTTCACTGTCATCAAGAGGGTCTTTAGTTCTTCTTCACTTTCTTCCATATGGGTGGCGTCGTCTGTATATCTGAAGTTATTGATATTTGTCCCTGCAATCTTGATTCCAGTTGGTGCTTCATCCAGCCCAGAGTTTCTCATGATGTACTCTGCATATAAGTTAAATAAGCAGGGTGACAATACACAGCCTTGATGCAATCCTTTCCCTATTTGGAACCAGTCTGTTGTTCCATGTCTAGTTCTAACTGTTGCTTCCTGACCTGCATACAGATTTCTCAAGAGGCATGTCAGGTGGTCTGGTATTCCCATCTCTTTAAGAATTTTCCAGAGTTTGTTGTGATCCACACAGTCAAAGGCTTTGGCATAGTCTATAAAGCAGAAGTTGATATTTTTCTGGAACTCTCACTTTTTCGATGGTCCAATGGATGTTGGCAATTTGATCTCTGGCTCCTCTGCCTTTTCTAAATCCAGCTGGAACATCTGAAGTTCCCAGTTCACGTTTGGTTGAAGCCTGGCTTGGAGAATTTTGAGGATTACTCTACTACTCTGTGATATGAGTGTAACTGTGTGGTAGTTTGAGCATTCTTTGGCATTGCCTTTCTTTGGGATTGGAATGAAAACTGACCTTTTCCAGCCCTGTGACCACCTGAGTTTTCCAAATTTGCTGACATATTGAGTGCAGCACTTTCACAGCATCATCTTTTAGGATTTGAAATAGTTCAACTAGAATTCCATCACCTCACTAGCTTTGTTTGTAGTGATGCTTCCTAGGGCCCACATGACTTCTCATTCCAGGATGTCTGTCTCTAGGTTAGTGATCACACTATCATTATTATCTGGGTCGTAGAGATCTGTTTTGTATAGTTCTTCTGTGTATTCTTGCCACCTCTTCTTAATATCTTCTGCTTCTGTTAGGTCCATACCATTTCTGTCCTTTATTGTGCCCGTCTTTGAATGAAATGTTCTCTCAAGTCTATCTAAAAGTTCTAATCATGTCAAGAGTTTTTGTCAATATATTTACAAGCTATATAAATATATGATTTCTTACTGAGTTATATTAGCTTTCTGCATTTATTTGTAGTGTCATGTTTTCTGTAATTATTTTATGTATTATTCTGTATTATTTTCTGTATTTATTCTGTATTATTTTCAATAACTCTTTCAACTTAATTTATTTCAGTGTTATTTTTTGTCTTTTTTTGAGGTACTACTTGAACAGCTTTCTAGGTCATTTTCTTCAAGTTATTCATTTTAAAAGAGCTTATCAATTCTTCATTTTACAAAATATGATTTTTTTGTGTATTTTTCAGCCTTTATTAGGGTGTAAATATTTGGTTCTTTTCAGTCTTTTATCTGATCTGGTATAGTAAGAGGTTGGGCAATATGGAACTGGGAACAGAGTTAAAATTACTGGATATTGCTTGACGAATTTATGATTGCTTCCTTGCTATAGGGTCACTGTCAAGCATTTCATTCTTCTGATCATGCATACATCTGTTTATATTTCTATCTATGGAGCAAAACATGCATGTCTTTGTTCTTCATGGCTGCTCTTAGGTCACTTTCATCTCAACCTTTTATTTCTAGCTTCCTTTTCCTCAGCCTTCTCTAGTTTCACTGGTATTTCTATTCACAAATATTGCTTAGTTTTCTATAGAGCTCTAGATTAGAGAAAAGGACATCTTTTTTTTTTTTGGGTGTTAGTTCTATGAGGTCTTGTAGGTCTTCATAGAACCGTTCAACTTCAGCTTCTTCAGCGTTACTGGTTGGGGCATAGACTTGGATTACCGTGATATTGAATGGTTTGCCTTGGAAACGAACAGAGATCATTCTGTCGTTTTTGAGATTGCATCCTAGTACTGCATTTCAGACTCTTTTGTTGATCATGATGGCTACTCCATTTCTTCTAAGGGATTCTTGCCCACAGTAGTAGATATAATGGCCATCTGAGTTAAATTCACCCATTCCAGTCCATCTTAGTCTGCTGATTCCTAGAATGTCGACGTTCACTCTTGCCATCTCCTGTTTGACCACTTCCAGTTTGCCTTGATTCATGGACCTAACATTCCAGGTTCCTATGCAATATTGCTCTTTACAGCATCGGACTCTGCGTCTATCACCAGTCACATCCACTGTTGGGTATCGTTTTTGCTTTGGCTCCATCCCATCATTCTTTTTGGAGTTATTTTTCTACTGATCTCCATTAGTATATTGGGCACCTACTGACCTGGGGAGTTCATCTTTCAGTTTCCTATCCTTTTGCCTTTTCATACTGTTCATGGGGTTCTCAAGGCAAGAATACTGAAGTGGTTTGCCATGCCCTTCTCCAGTGGACCACTTCCTGTCAGACCTCTCCACCATGACCCATCCGTCTTGGGTGGCCCCACACGGCATGGCTTAGTTTCATTGAGATAGACAAGGCTATGGTCCGTGTGATCAGATTAGCTAGTTTTCTGTAATTTTAGTTTTAGTGTGTCTGCCCTCTAATGCCCTCTCGCAACACTTACCGTCTTACTTGGGTTTCTCTTACCTTGGGCCTTGGGTAATTCCTCTCGCCGCTGCCACCGCCCGGCCTAGGCCCTGTCAGCTGCCGTCCCCGGCCCCCGGCCCGGCCTAGCCCCTGTCGGCCGCCGCCCCCGGCCACCGGCCAGGCCTAGCCCCTCTCGGCCGCCGCCCCCGGCCCCCGGTCAGGCCTAGCCCCTCTCGGCCGCTGCCTCCGGCCCCCGGCCCCCGGCACCCGGCCCGGCCTAGGCTCAAATCCCTTATGAGTATACAGTGGAAGTGACAAATAGATTTAAGGGACTAGACCTGATAGACAGAATCCCTGACGAACTATGGACAGAGGTTCGTGACATTGTACAGGAGATAGGGATCAAGAAAATCCCCATGGAAAAGAAATGCAAAAAAGCAAAATGGCTGTCTGAGGAGGCCTTACAGATAGCTGGGAAGAGAAGAGAAGCAAAAAGCAAAGGAGAAAAGGAAAGATATTCCCATCTGAATGCAGAGTTCCAAAGAATAGCAAGGAGAGATAAGAAAGCCTTCCTCAGCGATCAGTGCAAAGAAATAGAGAAAAACAACAGATTGGGAAAGACTAGAGATCTCTTCAAGAAAATTAGAGATACCAAAGGAATATTTCATGCAAAGATAGGCTCGATAAAGGACAGAAATGGTATGGACGTAACAGAAGCATAAGATATTAAGAAGAGGTGGCAAGAATACACAGAAGAACTGTACAAAAAAGATCTTCACGACCCAGATAATCACGATGGCGTGATCACTCACCTAGAGCCAGACATCCTGGAATGTGAAGTCAAGTGAGCCTTGGAAAGCATCACTACGAACAAAGCTAGTGGAGGTGATGGAATTCCAGTTGAGCTATTTCAAATCCTCAAAGGTGATGCTGTGAAAGTGCTGCACTCGATATGCCAGCAAATTTGGAAAACTCAGCAGTGGCCACAGGACTGGAAGAGGTCAGTTTTCGTTCCAATCCCAAAGAAAGGCAATGCCAAAGAATGCTCAAACTACCGCACAATTGCGTTCATCTCACATGCTAGTAAAGTAATGCTCAAAATTCTCCAAGCCAGGCTTCAGCAGTACGTGAGCCGTGAACTTCCAGATGTTCAAGCTGGTTTTAGAAAAGGCAGAGGAACCAGAGATCAAATTGCCAATATCCGCTGGATCATCGAAAAAGCAAGAGAGTTCCAGAAAAACATCTATTTCTGCTTTATTGACTATGCCAAAGCCTTTGACTGTGTGGATCACAACAAACTGTGGACAATTCTGAAAGAGATGGGAATACCAGACCATCTGACCTGTCTCTTGAGAAACCTGTATGCAGGTCAGGAAGCAACAGTTAGAACTGGACATGGAACAACAGACTGGTTCCAAATAGGAAAAGGAGTACGTCAAGACTGTATATTGTCACCCTGCTTATTTAACTTATATGCAGAGTACCTCATGAGAAATGCTGGGCTGGAAGAAACACAAGCTGGAATCAAGATTGCTGGGAGAAATATCAATAACCTCAGATATGCGGATGACACCACCCTTATGGCAGAAAGTGAAGAAGAACTAAAGAGCCTCTTGATGAAGGTGAAGGAGGAGAGTGAAAAAGTTGGCTTAAATCTCAACGTTCAGAAAACTAAGATCATGGCATCTGGTCCCATCACTCCATGGGAAATAGATGGGGAAGCAGTGGAAACAGTGTCAGACTTTATTTTTTTTGGGCTCCAAAATCACTGCTGATGGTGACTGCAGCCATGAAATTAAAAGACGCTTACTCCTTGGCAGGAAGGTTATGGCCAACCTAGATAGCATATTTAAAAGCAGAGACATTACTTTGCCAACAAAAGTCCTTCTAGGCAAGGCTATGGTTTTTCCAGTGTTCACGTATGGATGTGAGAGTTGGACGGTGAAGAAAGCTGAGCACCGCAGAATTGATGCTTTCGAGCTGTGGTGTTGGAGAAGACTCTTGAGAGTCCCTTGGACTGCAAGGAGATCCAATCAATCCATCCTTAAAGAGATCAATCATGGGTGTTCATTGGAAGGTCTGATGCTGAAGCTGAAACTCCAATACTTTGGCCACCTCATGCGAAGGGTTGACCCATTGGAAAAGACCCTGATGCTGGGTAGGATTGGGGGCGGGAGGAGAAGGGGACGACAGAGGATGAGATGGTTGGATGGCATCACCGACTCGATGGACACGGGTTTGGGTAGACTCCGGGAGTTGGTGATGAACAGAGAGGCCTGGTGTACTGCAATTCATGGGGTCGCAAAGAGTCGGACACGACTGAGCGACTGAACTGAACTGAACTAGATTAGAGAAGGAAAAACCAAGGCTTGATATTTTCTCCAACTTTTGTTGAGCCTGTATGTATTCAATGTAACAGAAATATATTAGCTTTGGTTTTCAAACTCTGACTCTAGCATCATCAAAATCATCAAAATCATTTGGAGACTCTGACAAACACAAGTTTCCAGGACTCATTAACACCATAACTTCTGATTCAGTAGATCTGAGGAGAAACTTGATAATTTACTTCTCTAACAAGTTCCCCAGTGATACTGATGCTGCTTTTTCAGGGACGATAGCTTGAGAAACACTGGTCTAGATTGAAAGACTGTCTCACATCACCATTTTAACTAGAAATATTGCTTCTTTTCCATCATAAGCATAAAAGAGCTAGTGAAAGATATTTGTCCTTCTGGTATTGATGAACCTTGCCTCAAAAATTTTGGATCAAGGCTCCTAGTCATTAGTTATGCAAAATCTAATTTAAAAACTTGGAAAGTTTGGCCCTAACAACAGTATCACTGTCTATTCCATGAGCTATCTTGTAGCTAACTTTAGACGCCTGAATTACTTGCTTTACTTTCTCCTTTTTTACATTAGATCTACAGCTTTTGATATTTCCTCAGGGAATCCTTCCTATCGCATACCTGAGTAATACACCTTTTCCTTACCAGGCAAGCAATGATGTCAGCTTTTTCTAGAAACTTATTTGTTGTTTTTATTTTGGACCAACTATGTTAGTTTTACTTACTGAAAATCTTAGTAACTTAAAACAATTCACATTCATTATTTCACAGTTACTACAGTCATGAATCCAAGGGTGGATTAGATGGGTCAGTGCTGACTCCCACAAGGATGAAATCAAGGTGCTTTCCAGAGTTGGGTTATAATATGGTGATTCAACCAGGAAAAAATCTCTATCTCCATTCTCTTAGTGAAAGGAAATAGCAAAATTCAATTTTTTATAGGTGTAGGAATCCTGACAGTGTGCTTCTTTAAACCCATCCATGCAAAATAGAAACTAGGATGAGTCAGCTAGCAAAACAGAGTCATGTATAATGCAATCACATAGGTGGCCTACCTTTGCCATATTCTTTTGGTTAGAAGTAAGTCACAAATCTTTGTCACAGTGGAGGGAAAGGGATTACATGAAAGCCTAAAAGCAAAAGACTGGTAATATGAGGGCCTTTGAAGTCTGTCCACTACACCACTGAATATCTTATAGTGCTAAGTACAATAGAATTTCTTTGTTGATTTTGGGAAACTTCTTTTAATTTTTCCCTCTAAATAATTTTAAATCTTAAAGTATGATGATGATGTCACACTTAATAGAATAGCTATAGCTGAAGTATAATGATAATACTAATAACTACTATTGGTATTTTTTATTTTAATAAGTATTTATTTTTATTATGATAAATCTATCAACCTCTGCTTTGTAAAAGAATTTGGCTGTTGTTTGCTATGCTACAAATTATTGAAATTCTTAACATGCAGGCATTTGGTTTTAAGAATAAAAACAAAATTAATAGTTAATGGTGAAAAGTTCAAAACAGGTATCATGTCATTTATTTTTCTAAAATGGCAGTACAGAATTCCTCCTGCCTCATAGAAAGTTAGCTCAGTAATGGAACTTGTTACAAACAAAATCTTTAATCAATATCCTAAAAATGTACATTCATTTTAGAATAATATATCCAATAGGCCATTAAATATGAAGCATTTTGAATATTTTCTAATCTCTAACTAATATTCCACAGTGTATGCTAATTTTAGTACTCAGTGTAGTCTTTGAGCAATATGTCTATATAAATCATATAGAGTTGTATAAACATTTTTGCAGCTATTTTCTTTTAAAAATATAACTGTTCATTGATTTTCCATATATCTTCTGTATTTTTTCAGAAATAATTCATTTTTGTAATAGATATATGATAGTGAAATTAAAATTCTCACCTGTGATCATAATTTTGAGAAGGTATTTATATAGTTATACTCTCTGCAAAGCTCATATGCTGATGCACTCATTAGGACTCTTTTATGTGTTTATTTGATGAAAGTGAAAGAAGAGAGTGAAAAATTGGCTTAAAACTCAGCATTCAGAAAACTAAGATCATAGCATCTGGTCCCATCACTCCATGGAAAATAGATGGGTAAACAGTGGAAACAGTGACGGACTTTAAATTGCCAACATACACTGGATCATCAAAAAAGCAAGAGAGTTCCAGAAAAACATCTATTTCTGCTTTATTGACTATGCCAAAGCCTTTGACTGTGTGCATCACAATAAACTATGGAAAATTCTGAAAGAGATGGGAATACCAGACCACCTGACCTGTCTCTTGAGAAATCTGTATGCAGGTCAAGAAGCAACAGTTAGAACTGGACATGGAATAACAGACTGGTTCAAAATTGGGAAAGGAGTATGTCAAAGCTGTATATTGTCTCCCTTCTTATTTAAATTATATGCAAAGTAGATCACGTGAAATGACAGGCTGGGCAAATCGAAAGCTGGAATCAAGGTTGCCAGAAGAAATATCAACCTCAGATATTCAAATGATACCACTCTAATGGCAGAAAGCAAAGAGGAACTAAAGATCCTCTTGAAGAAGGTGAAAGAGGAGAGTGAAAAAACTGGCTTAAAACTCAACATTTAATAAACTAAGCTTATGGTATCTGGTCCCATCACTTTATGGCACATAGATGTGAAAAAAGTTAAAGCAATGTCAAATTTTCTCTTCTTGGGCTCCAAAGTTACTGTGGATAGTGACTGCAGCCATATTTAAAAGACACTTGCTCCTTGGAAGGAAAACTATGACAAACCCAAACAGCATATTAAAAAGGAGAGACATCAGTTTGCTGACAAAAGTCCCTATAGTTCCTTTTGATGCAAGTGAAAGAGGAGAGTGAAAAAGTTGGCTTAAAGCTCAACATTCAGGAAACTAAGATCATGGCATCTGGTCCCATCACTTCATGGCAGTTAGATGGGGAAACAGTGGATACAGTGGCTGACTTTATTTTTCTGGGCTCCAAAATCACTGCAGATGGTGATTGCAGCCATGAAATTAAAAGACGCTTACTCCTTGGAAGGAAAGTTATGATCACCCTAGATAGCATATTGAAAAGCAGAGACATTACTTTGCCAACAAGGGTCCGTATAGTCAAGGCTATGGTTTTTCCACTAGTCATGTATAGATGTGAGAGTTAGACTATAAAGAAAGCTGAGCGCCGAAGAATTGATGCTTTTGAACTGTGGTGTTGAAGAAGACTCTTGAGAGTCCCTTGGACTGCAAGGAGTTCCAACCAGTCCATTCTAAAGGAGATCAGTCCTGGGTGTTCACTGGAAGGACTGATGTTGAAGCTGAAACTCCAATACTTTGGCCACCTGATGCGAAGAGCGGGCTCATTTGAAAAGACCCTGATACTGGGAAAGATTGAGGGCAGGAGGAGAAGGGGCCGACAGAGGATGAGATGGTTGAATAGCATCACCAACTCAATGGACATGGGTTTGGGTGGACTCTGGGAGTTTATGATGGACAGGCAGACCTGGTTTGCTGTGGTTCATGGGGTCGCAAAGAGTCGGACACGACTGAACGACTGAACTGAACTGAAGTGAACCATCCCTATAGTCAAAGCT
Organism: Giraffa tippelskirchi; assembly: GCF_054371585.1. Taxonomy (NCBI): domain Eukaryota; kingdom Metazoa; phylum Chordata; class Mammalia; order Artiodactyla; family Giraffidae; genus Giraffa; species Giraffa tippelskirchi. The sequence continues at coordinate 126,637,471 of NC_137286.1, forward strand.
ATGGTTTTCCAGTAGTCATGTACAAATGTGAGAGTTGGACCATAAAGAAGGCTGAGCAGTGAAGAATTGATGGTTTCAAATTGCAGTGCTGGAGAAGACTCTTGAGAGTCCCTTGGACTGCAAGGAGATCAAACCAGTCAAACCTAAAGGACATCAAACCTGAATATTCATTGGAAGGACTATTGCTGAAGCTGAAGCTCCAATACTTTGGTCACTTCTTGTGAAGAGCTGATTCACTGAAAAAGACTGATGCTGGGAAAGTTTGAGTGCAGGAGGAGAAGGGGACGACAGAGGATGAGATGGTTGGATAGCATCACTGACTCAATGGACATGGACTGTGAGCAAACTCCAGAAAATAGTGAAGGACAAAGAAGCCTGGCATGCTGCAGTCCATGGGGTCGCAAAGAGGCAGACGTTACTTAGTGACTGAACAAAAACAACAAGAACAAAATAATAATACAGAATGGGAATAAATCATATCTGGTCTTAAATATTTCAAATTTTAATAAAATTTTCTTTTTGCTATTATTTAAAGATTTTGCCTACATTACATACATGAGCATGTGTGTGTTCATGATTTGTGTGTTATAATTTAATTTTTGTGAAGTTATGGGTATCAGTGTTATATTTGCTACATAAATAAAGTTGGGAATTTTATCATGTTTTGTTGTTTAATCTGATATAATTTAACAGTGAAATTATGTAATCTTTAAATAGATGTCCTTGGATATTACCCATGAGTTATGTGATCATTAAATATATGGTAAAATTTCCTCTAGATATGGTTTTGGGCTATTGTATTTGTATGATATAGCTCTATATCTACATTTTCCATTTCTTTTCTTGTGATGAATCTGAATAGAGTTTTTCCCTCAACTTCCATAAGATTTGGTTATTATATTTTTCTGCACACCATTGATTACATGTATTTATTTTTACTTTTTTTTACTGAGTTGTGAAAAGTAGTCTCAATAGTTTTAGAACTTTTATGTTTTGGTAGTTCTTTTCTCTGTCATTTCTAATTTGTATATTTGTATTTTTGACTTCTAGTTTTTTACTTATTATCTACTGTTTTAGCTATTTTTTTCAAATAATCAGTTCTTTATATTTATTATTTTTCAGATTTTTAAAAATGTTTCTTAACTCACTAATTTATTCTTTTTTTTCTTTTTCTGTAATTCCTTACATCTGTATTAATTATTTTTATGAGTCTAGTATTGGGTATTTAATTCATTACTTTCATTGCCTTTGTTTTGTGTTGATGACAGCATTTAGTGCAAAGTAATTTCCTCTGGTAATTATTTACCATTTTTCGTAGGGTACAGGATGCTGTGTTTTCATAACCACTGTTTTAAATAAATGCCAGCACCCCATTTTATTTTTTTTTCCTTTGACTTAGTAATTACAGACAGTTTATTTTAGATGATGGGGCCTTTTAAATCTTGATTTTAATTTCTAGCTAACTCTTTTCTGTTATTTAGAATTAATTGAAGTGTCCTTTAGGGGCTTAAGATACAGTCAATTTTTGTGTGCACTTGAAAGTAAGTTGTATTATTTATTATCTCAGTTCAGAGTTTATTATTTATACAATCTTCTTTCTTGTTTATGTGTCTGAGTGTTTGTTATCTACTAATTTTTCCCAATAGACTAAAAGATATGTTACATATTTTATTATTGATACCTTTCTGTTCCTTATTATATCTCTTGAAGTCTCTTTTCTCTTAAAGATTTTGTGTTTGAATCAATGGCATACCCAAATTACAACCTCATTGTGAGTTGCAGTCTTTATGATCATTAAAAGTTGTTTGCTATTAAGTGCTTTTATGTGATTCAGTCATACCTTGTCTAATATCAAAATTGAAATCCCTGATTTCTTATTTTTTTATCACTTGAATTCACCTAATATATTTTGGCCCTTCATTCTCTCTCTCTCTTTTTTTTTCTTTTTCTTTTTTTATTTTTGACTTTTCTGAATCCCTTTAAGTATTTATTTTAATAGAATGGGGTTTTAGATTTTGCTTTATCAGCATTTAGATTCACTGATAATGCTACTTTTAAGGATGGTTCATTGTAATGATCTTATTTATCCCCTTTTTTTTTTTTAATTTTTTTTGCTAGGCTATATTTGACCTTTTATTCAACTTATCCATTTACTGTAAGCAAACCCAACTTCTCTCTTTTTTTAATTGATGACATCAGTTTGTTCTAACTTGTTCAGAATAACTTTGCCCAACATCTCTGATTTTTTGTGTTAACAGTCAGTAAATCTCAGAATTGTTATTGTTTTGTTTTCAATTTGTCATCAAAATGAAAACTTACTTTTGGATCATGCTTTTTATTTATTCAGAGCATGTCTGACAATGGTTTCTTAACCTTAACTGGAAAATATTGCAATCTTGAAAATTTAAAGAGCATATTTCCCAGGATATGATTTATGGTTTATGGTAATGCCTTTGGAGTAAAGTGAAAATGACTACCATATAACCAACTGGTAGAAAGATGGTCACCTTAAATTTGGAGAATATGTAACCATTAAGAAAAAGATTAAGGTCTAAGTTACAAAGAGAAGTGGGTCTGGTTTTTTAGGTTGAATTAATAGTCTTATTTAATGGATATAATTTGTATTATTTTGTGAACTGAACAGTTACAAATTTGTCCTTACATGTATAGGGAAATAAGAATGTCTATGGTCTACTTTTCAAGATCATTGCTTTAATAAGTGGATATATCTGTAAATAATGGATTTGAGTTTCTAGTATTAAAGTTACATGCTGAAAAGGGCTAGTAAATAATATTTTCATAATTATATGTTTTGATAAAATTTATTTAAAGAAAACAAAACTAATTTCTAATATACTTTCTTGATCACAATCTATAATATAATTTCAAAAAGTATTAAAATGTTTTACAATATCAACCTTAAAGTTTATCACGCTACTCATATATCTTGTCTAGGCTCAACTATATCATCTTTAATTTGTGTGCTAATGGTCATGGTTAGTGGACTAAATTAAAGTTCAAATAAAAATGGATATAAAGGAAACATTTTTAAACCATAAATCTGAAGAATTAAGAACTTTGAGTTAATCAAATTGATCTGAATTCATCAGTTTTCACAGAGAAAATGTTTTGAATCTACATCTATCTTAAGATAGAATATATTTGTGAATATCAAGTTTTTGTTCTGAATAATTCCATTTGCAGCAGGCTAGGAAGTATTTTTTAATTTAAGAATATATTTTATTTAACTAATATATCAAAATATACCTAAACATGTAATCAACATATAAATTATTGAAATATATTTTGCATTTTTATGTACTCTATAAAAAATCCTGTGTGTATTTGCATATCCAGTATCTGTCAGTTCATGCTAACAATATATTTTTATTATTTCAGCTTTATTGAGGTATAATTGAAAAATAAATTATATATATTTAAGTTATTTAACTTAATGTTTTGCTATATATATATATATATATATATTTATAGTGAAATGATCACCGTAATCAAGCTAGTTAATATGTTCATTACCTCCCCATAGGTACCATTTTTTTTTTCTTTTTCTTTTTTTTTCTCTTTCTTTTCTTTTGTATAGTGAGGATAAGTAACATTAAACCAATCTAACAAATTGCAAGTGTACAATGCAATATTGTCACTTATAGTCACCATGCTGTACATAAAATCTCAGCAAATCTTCATCCTATCTAACTAAACCTTTGTACCTATTGATCAAAATCTCTTTATTTCCCATCTCTCCAGCCCCTGGCAACTATTTCTCCTCTAATGAATTTGACTATTTTAGATAACATATATAAGTGAGATTATATAGTATTTGTCTTTACGCATCTTGCTTGTTTAAGCTAAGATCCTCCAAGTTAATCCATGTATCACAAATGGTAGAATTTCCTTATTTAAAGGTTAATGATATTTTATCATAAATATAATGAAATATTATATCTATTACTTTATATATATGTATATATCAATATGAAGGATTTCCTGGTGGCTCAGTGGTAAAGAACCTGCCTGTCAATGCAGGAGATGCGTGTTTTACCCCTCAGTCAGGAAGATACCCTGGAGAAGGAAATAGCAACCCATGCTAGTATTGTTGCCTGGGAAATCCCATGGACAGAAGAGCCTGCAGGGCTACAGTCCATGCGGTTGCAAAATAGTATCAACATGACTTAGTGATTAAAGATTAAACAACAACAATATATCATTATATATGTATGTGCATACACACACATATATATATATATATATATATATATATATATATATATACATACACACATATATACCATTCATCTGCTGAGATATTTAGGTTAAAAAATGACCTTGTTGATATTGCTCTGAAAGTAAAATTTAGCTCATGAATTAAAGTCTATGATATGAAAATACTTCCATGTTTTGGAGGGAGTATTCCCTTGATGCTAATTGCTATGCAGTTTAAGCATTGTTAAAGATCTACCTTCCAGGGCACCATGGAATATATTTTATTTTTATTTGACAAGAAATTCTAGTACTGTAATTAAAATGGTAAATTACATGTAAAAGTCTTTATTTAAACTTTAAAATTTATAGTAATGTAGGCTGCAATATTAATTCACTGTAAAATATAGTTGGATATAGTTTTCAAATTAGTATTCTTGTTTAAGAAAACAAAAAAAGACAACCTGGAGTAGTTTACTTAATTAAAATAGAAGTATTTCATTTGAAACAATTAATGTTACTACATTATCAAACTATTCTGTGAAATAAATAAAACATCTCTTCAAAAGAAAGAAAACATCTCATCAAAAGTTAGTTGACCGAATTTTTTAAATTCCTTGTTTACAGAGATTTTTATTCACTTGAATTTCTTATGACAAAAGTAGAAAAGAAAAGGATTTAATTTCCAGAGGGATGTTCATGGAAGGCAGCATTACTTTAAAAGTGTGGACTGCCTTTGAACGCAGCTTGTAGCCAGAACAGAAGAAAGAGGATAAGAGAAGAGTGACGTTAAAAGTGCCCTGTGGAATAAATAGGGGAACATATTTGTGTCAACTACCATTGCTATGATACTCTAAGGGAAAAAAAGAAGAGGTTCAGAAGGAATGTTATGAAAGGGAACTGGATGATGACCTGTTTCTCTCTGTGCTTGCCATCGTTACAAAACTTGGCACTAATAATCTACAATGGTTATCTAGACTTTACCGACAGGATTTTCTATTTAATTTCATGCAATGCTGAGGAAAGGCAGCTTCAAAGGAGTAACATTTAGGTGCACATCATCTTGAGCATTGAAATGAATGTGTTGTAATCACTTAGAGTTTTGTCATTATTCAGGACCTGTAGTGAGTGATATGTCAATCACTAGTCAATGCTTTTCAGGCATTTAAAATGTGACTATTCGAAATTGAAATGTACTTAACTATAAATCACACATTGGATTTTGAACACAGGACAAAAAATAAGGAATGTAAACTCTCATGAATTATTTTATATTTATTAAATTTTGAAAAGAGAGTATTTTGAATAATGAGGTTAAATAAAATATATACCTAAAATAAATTTCACTTATTTCTCTTTAGCTTTTTAACATGGCTACTAGAAAATTTAAAATTACATTTGAATCTGTTATATTAAGGTCAGTTTTCGTTCCAATCCCAAAGAAAGGCAATGCGAAAAAATGCTCAAACTACCACACAATTGCACTCATCTCACATGCTAGGAAGGTAATGCTCAAAATTCTCCAAGCCAGGCTTCAGCAGTATGTAAACCGTGAACTTCTAGATGTGCAAGCTGATTTTAGAAAAGGCAGAGGAACCAGAGATCAAATTGCCAATATCCGCTGGATCATCGAAAAAGCAAGAGATTTCCAGAAAATCATCTATTTCTGCTTTATTGACTATACCAAAGCCTTTGACTGTGTGGATCCCAATAAACTGTGGAAAATTCTGAAAGAGATGGGAATACCAGACCATCTGACCTGTCTCTTGAGAAACCTGTATGCAGGTCAGGAAGCAACAGTTAGAACTGGACATGGAACAACAGACTGGTTCCAAATAGGAAAAGGAGTACGTCAAGGCTGTATATTGTCACCCTGCTTATTTAACGTATATGCAGAGTACATCATGAGAAATGCTGGGCTGGAAGAAACACAAGCTGGAATCAAGATTGCTGGGAGAAATATCAATAACCTCAGATATGCGGATGACATCACCCTTATGGCAGAAAGTGAAGAAGAACTAAAGAGCCTCTTGATGAAGGTGAAAGAGGAGAGTGAAAAAGTTGGCTTAAAGCTCAACATTCAGAAAACTAAGATCATGGCATCTGGTCCCATCACTTCGTGGCAAATAGATGGGGAAACAGTGGAAACAGTGTCAGACTTTATTTTTTGGGGCTCCAAAATCACTGCTGATGGTGATTGCAGCCATGAAATTAAAAGACGCTTACTCCTTGGAAGGAAGGTTATGGCCAACCTAGATAGCATATTTAAAAGCAGAGACATTACTTTGCCAACGAAAGTCCGTCTAGTCAAGGCTATGGTTTTTCCAGTGGTCATGTATGGATGTGAGAGTTGGACGGTGAAGAAAGCTGAGCACCGCAGAATTGATGCTTTTGAACTGTGGTGTTGGAGAAGACTCTTGAGAGTCCCTTGGACTGCAAGGAGATCCAATCAATCCATCCTAAAAGAGATCAATCCTGGGTGTTCATTGGAAGGTCTGATGTTGAAGCTGAAACTCCAATACTTTGGCCACCTCATGACAATGGTTGACTCATTGGAAAAGACCCTAATGCTGGGTAGGATTGGGGGCGGGAGGAGAAGGGGACGACAGAGGATGAAATGGTTGGATGGCATCACCGACTCAATGGACATGGGTTTGGGTGGACTCCAGGAGTTGGTGATGGACAGGGAGGCCTGGCGTGCTGCAATTTATGGGATCGCAAAGAGTCGGACACGGCTGAGCGACTGAACTGAACTGATATTTATATTTGATTGCACTGATCAAGATTTTAGCAAGAAGTAACTTCCCCAACATGCTCTGATTACTGGAAATATAATACAAATGACAGTTTATAATGAGACAAGATACTATCATTTGTACAGTAATTGAGTTTTCAAACAAAAAAAAAATGATAAAGCTTATTCTGAAACTGAATGTAATTTAATAAACATAGGAAGTTGGAGACTGAATACAACAAACTGGGAAACCAATCAATGCACTTTAAGAGCATACACTAAAAAGAGAAAGCCTAAGAAACAGTCAAATCAAACTGCTAATGGGAAAGTAATCAGTAAGCTCACCTTCCTTAGATAACCATTTTCTTAAAAAAGTAAATTCATTTATTTGTAGAGAGACCTGTTTGATAGTATCTGGCCCTACTCAATAATTAGTTATTAGATAACCTAGATTTGATAACTGCTGTTGTGGAATAAACAATCCTGATGCTTTTGAAACAGTCATTTATAACTATTTGTTACCAGAAATATGTGATACAGGTAATATTGAGTCAAGAAATGTTACATTTTTCTTACTACATGCCACTAACATGTTGCAAGACTAGTGATTTGAGACACAATATCTGTATGAGATTGTCAGTGGCATCCTTCATACAAACTTAGAACCACCAGAACTTTTAATACCAAACATATCTCCACAAAACACTAAAAACAAAAAGCAAATACTATAAGTATAAATTTATTCTACTTTTATAGTAATGAAGGAAAGGAGAGATGTTTAGAAAAATATACAGTTCTTTCAAGCCAAAATAACATGATATGTAAAGAATTGACCATTGAACCAGTTATGCAGGAAGGAATTAAAAAAATACAAGATTGTTTATCTTTGTAACTTATCATGATATTTTAGTAACATGAAATATAAAACCCAAAGATGTAGTTGTTGAATCAACTTGACTCATATTGAAATAATCTATAAAAATATAAAATAGAGGGAAAATAAACAAAAATAAACAATGGCAAAAATGATAATAAAAACAAAAACAAATTATTAAGAACTGAAACATATAAATCAATAGCTATTCTTGAAGTGTCTGGGCTAAAACAAGAAACGAAATCCATATTTCCAAGGATATATCAATCTAATTTCCTAATGATTTAGGTAAGAAGTCAATTAAAATGTGTGTGTAACTTTCCCCATCATATCATATCATCATATTCAAAAATTATTTGCATCATACATATATATATATTTTTAATAAATTTATTTATTTTAGTTGGATGCTAATTACTTTACAATATTGTAGTGGTTTTTGCCATACATTGACATGAATCAGCCATGGGTTTACATGTGTTCCCCATCCTGAACCCCCCTCCCACCTCCCTCCCCATCCCATCCCTCTGGGTCATCCCATTGCCCCAGCCCTGAGCATTTGTCTCATGCATCGAACATGGAATGGTGTTCTGTTTCACATATGATAATATACATGTTTCAATGCTATTCTCTCAGAATGTCCCACCCTCACCTTCTCCCTCAGAGTCCATAAGACTGTTCTATGCATCTGTGTCTCTTATTCTGTCTCGCGTATAGGGTTATCGTTACCATCTTTCAAATTCCATATATGTGCGTTAGTATACTGTATTGGTGTTTTTATTTCTGGCTTACTTCACTCTGTATAATGGGCTCCAGTTTCATCCATCTCAATAGAACTGATTCAAATGTATTCTTTTTAATGGCTGAGTAATATTCCATTGTGTATATGTACCACAGCTTCCTTATCCATTCGTCTGCTGATGGACATCTAGGTTGCTTCCATGTCCTGGCTATTGTAATCAGTGCTGTGATGAACATTGAGTATACTACCCAAAGCAATCTATAGATTCAATGCAATCCCTATCAAGCTACCAACGGTATTTTTCACAGAACTAGAACAAATCATTTCACAATTTGTATGGAAATATAAGAAACCTCGAATAGCCAAAGCAATCTTGAGAAAGAAGAATGGAACCGGAGGAATCAACCTGCCTGACTTCAGGCTCAACTACAAAGCCACAGTCATCAAGACAGTATGGTACTGGCACAAAGATAGAAACATAGATCAATGGAACAAAATAGAAAGCCCAGAGATAAACCCACGCACCTATGGACACCTTATCTTCGACAAAGGAGGCAAGAATATACAATGGAGAAAAGACAATCTCTTTAACAAGTGGTGCTGGGAAAACTGGTCAACCACTTGTAAAAGAATGAAACTAGAACACTTTCTAACACCATGCATATATTTTATTTGTATAATTTTAACATTGGTATGAAAAAGGAAATAATGCATAATTGGAAATAACTTTTTAAGTAAGGTAATTAATTCAAGTTAAATTTTAGAGGACAGACTTGAATCCTATTGCTGTGCTAATTGGTTATTTATCAGATGTTAGTGTGTGTTAGTGGCTGAGTTACATCTGACTCTTTGCGATCCTATAGACAGTAGCCCGCCAGGCTCCTCTGTCCATAGAATTCTCCAGGCAAGAATACTGGAGTGGGTATCTATTCCATTTTCCAGGGAATCTTCCTGACCCAGGGATTGAACCCTGGTCTTTCTCATTACAGGCAGATTCTTTACTGTCTGAGCCACCATTTATCAAATATTATTCATTAAATGATATGTTTAAAAACATAGGAGCATTTTCAGATGAAAAGTCATTTAATATAAATTATGTCTATTACCAAGTTTTAGGGATAAGGACACTAATGATCATAAGGATGAGTATTTTGCCTGAAGTTTTACATTATCTTGTTGTTACAAAATATTAACATAATGCATTCCATATATAGACTAATTTCCTCTACATTAAATCTTAAAAATTTATATGGAGACAAAAAAGAACCCAAATAGCCAAAGCAATCTTGAGAAAGAAAAACCAAGCTAGAGGAATCATGTTTCCTGACTTTAGACTTTACAACAAAGATAGAGTCATCAAAAGAGTATGGTAATGGTGCAAAAACAGAAATACATATCAATAGAACAGGATAGAAAGCTGAGAAATAACTGATGCAGTTATGATCAATTAATCCATGACAAAGGAGGCAAGAATACATAAAGGAGGAAAGACAGTCTCTTCAAATTGGTGATGTGTAAACTGGACAGTTACACACACAAAAAATAAAATGGAATATTCTTTAACACCATATACAAAGTAAACTCAAAATACATAAATGTAGGACTGTATACTATAAAACTCTAAGAAGAAAACATAAGCAGAACACTCTGATATAAATTACAGCAAAAAATAATGGAAATAAAAACAAAAATAAACAAATGGGACCTAATTAAACACAAAGCTCTTCCACAGCAAAGGAGATCATAAGCCAGATCAAATGACAACCCACAGAATGGCAGAAGATTTGCAAATGATGTGACTGACAAGGGATTAGTCTTCAAACAGCTCATGGGACTCATTATCAAAAAGTAAACAACCCAATCAAAAAAGTGAACAGAAGATCTAAATAGACATTTCTCCAAAGAAGACGTACAGATTGTCCAGAAGCACATGAAAAGATACTAAACATTGCTTATTATTAGAGAAATGAAAATCAAAACTATAATAGCACCTCATACTAGTCAGAATGGCCATCATAAAAAATCTACAAACAATAAATGTGAAGGGGGGTGTGGAGAAAAGAGAACCCTCCTACACTGTTGGCAATGTAAATTGGTACAGCCACTATGGAGAACAATATGGAATTTCCTTAAAATCTACAATTAGAACTATCATATGATCTACTAATCCCACTCCTGGGCATATATCCAGAGAAACACATAGTTTGAGAGGATATATACACCGAAAGTTCATTGCAGTACTGTTTGCAATAACCAAGACATGGAAGCAGCCTAAATATCCATCAAAAGATGAATGCATGAAGAAGGTGTGGTGCATATATATAATGGAGTACTACTCAGCTATGAAAAATGAAATAATGCCATTTGCAGCAAAATAGATAGACCTGGAGATTGTCACACTAAGTAAAGTAAGTCAAACAAAGAAAGACAAATATTATATCACTTATTTGTAGAATCTAAAAAAAAAGGGAAAAATATACAAATGAACTTATGTACAATCAGAAACAGACTCACATACTTAGAGAACAAACTTAGAGTTAACAGGGTGGAAGTGTTGGTCAAGGGAAGGGATAGATAGTTTGGGATTGACTTGTACACACTGCTATATTTAAAATTCAGCAGTGACCTTCTGTATAGCACAGAGAATGCAATTCAATACTCTGTAAAACCTAAATAGGAAAAGAGTTTGAAAAAAACTAGATATATTTTTATGTATAACTGAATCACTTTGCTATACATCTGAAAATAACACAACATTGTTAATCAACTATGTTTCTATATAAACAAAATTATAAGAAAAAGAAAACCCATTCTCATTTTGAAAGAATAAGTGAATTTAACATGGTAACTAGAAGATCAATATGTGAAAATCAATTGTATTTCGAAATGTTTGAAACCGACAGAAAAAAATACCACTCACTTGCAATGGAACAATGACAGAAAAATCAACTACCTAGAAACAAAATTAACACAAAAATATATAAGACCTCTATGGTGAAAATTTGAGAACACTGCTGAGAGAAATTCAGAACTAATAAAGTGTATAAAACATGCATAGATAGAGAAACTCAATAGTCCTACTTTGTCAGTTCTCCCCAAATTAAAGTATCTGTTGTTGTTTGTGTTGTTCAGTCACTAAATCATGTATGACTCTTTGTGACACCCTGGACTGCAGCATGCCAGGCTCCTCTGTCTTCCACTGTCTCCTGGAGTTTGCTAAAATTCATGCCCATTGAGTTGGTGATGCTATCAAACCATCTCATCCTCTGCTGCCCGCTTCTCCTTTTGCTTCCAATCTTTCCCAGCATCAGGGACTTTTCCAGTGAGTGGATTTTTCACATCAGATAGCCAAAATATGGAGAAGGCAATCGCAACCTACTCCAGTACTCTTGCCCGGAAAATCCCATGGACGGAGGAGCCTGGTAGGCTACAGTCCATGAGGTCGCTAAGAGTCGGACATGACTGAGCAACTTCACTTTCACTTTTCATTTTCATGCATTGGAGAAGGAAATGGCAACCCACTCCAGTATTCTTGCTGGGAGAATCCCAGGGATGGGGGAACCTGGTGGGCTGCCGTCTGTGGGGTTGCACAGAGTGGGACATGACTAAATCGACTTAGCAGCAGCAGCAGCAGCAGCAGCCAATGTATTGGAGCTTCAGCTTCAACATCAGTACTTTGAATGAATATTCATGGCTGATTTCCTTTAGGATTGACTTTTTTCATCTTCTTGCAGTCCAAAGGACTCTCAAGAGTCTTCTCCAGCATCACAATTAGAAAGCATCAGTTCTTTGGCATTCAGTTTTCTTTATGGTCCAATCTCATATCCCTACATGACTACTGGAAAAAACCATAACTTTGACTATACTGACCTTTGTTGACAAAGTAATGTCTTTGCTTTCTAATACACTATCTAGGATTAAACTATAAATTCATGCAATTACAATAAAGATCCCAGTAGGGATTTTGTCTGAATGGAAGGGTAAGGGTATTGACCATCTAGTTGTAAATGCAAAAGACCTAAAATGGTTGAGACAAACTTGAAGAAAAACAAAAAATGTGGAGATTTTAATATTACCTCCACACACCAAAACTAATTATAAAGCTATAAGTAAGAATAAACAGACAAAATAAGATAATAAAACTAAAAACATAGGGACATTTACAGGTGAAAAGTCATTCCATATAAATTATGTCTATTGTCTAATTGCATAGGTGATGGAGAATAATGTCCATCAGTGAGTACTGTTTAGTCACTCAGTCGTGTACGACTCTGCAACCCAATGGACTGCAGCAGGCCAGGCTTCCATATCCATCACCAACTCCCAGACCTTGCTCAAACTCAAGTCCATTCTGTCGGTGATGCCATCCAACCATCTCATCCTCTGTTGTCCCCTTCTCCTCTTGCCCTCAATCTTTCCCAGCATCAGGTTCTTTTCAAATGAGTCAGCTCTTTGCATCAGGTGGCCAAAGTATTGGCGTTTCAGCTTCAGCATCAGTCCTTCCAATGAATATTCAGGACCGATTTCCTTTAGGGTGAACTGGTTGGATCTCCTTGCTGTCCAAGAAACTCTCAAGAGGTTTGTCCAACACCACAGTTCAAAAGCATCAATTCTTGGTGCTCAGCTTTCTTCACAGTCCAACTCTCACATCCATACATGACTAATGGAAAAACCATAGTCTTGACTAGATGGGCCTTTGTTGGCAAAGTAATATCTCTGCTTTTTAATATGCTTTCTAGGTTGGTCATAGCTTTTCTTCCAAGGAGCGAATGTCTTTTAATTTCAAGGCTGCAGTCACCATCTGCAGTGATTTTGGGACCCCCAAAAATAAAGTCTGTCACTGTTTCCACCTTTTCTCCATCCATTTACCATGAACTGATGCAACCAGATGTCATGATCTTACTTTTCTGAATGTTGAGTTTTAAGCCAACTTTTTCACTCTTCTCTTTCACTTTCATCAAGAGGCTCTTTGGTTCCTCTTCGCTTTCTGCCATAAGAGTGGTGTCATCTGCATGTCTGAGGTTTTTGATATTTCTGCTTGCAGTTTTGATTCTAGCTTGAACTTCATCCAGTCTGTCATTTCACATGATGTACTCTGCATATAATATCCATAAGGATAAATATTTGCCTGATGTTTTGCAGTATATTGCTGTTACAAAATATTAAATAATTCTGCACGTTCCATATGTAGAATAATTTCCTCTACAATAATTCAAAATAGTCAAGATATGGAACCAATCTAAATATTTTTCAATGGATGAGTGAATAAAGAAAAATCAATATACATACAATAGAATATTATTCAGCCTTACAAAAGGAGGTAATTTTTTCATTTACAACAACATGAATGGATCTGAAGAACATTATGCCAAGTGAAATATGTTAGACATAGAAAGACAGATACTGAATTATCTCACTTCTTCCTGGAATCTCAAATATTTGACTATTTCTATTTAAGAAAATAGAATGGTCTATCATGGCCCCGGGAGGAAAAATAGTGTGGTGATAGTCAGTAGTACAAAGTTTGAGTTATGCAAGACAAACAAGTTCTTAGAACATGATGCACAGCATGGTGACTCTTGTTAAGAAGATGTTATATTGAGATTTGTGCATTTAAAGTATTTGTTTTTTTGTTTTTGTTTGGTGCTATAGACCAAATATTTTTGTCTCCTCAGAATTTGCACATTGAGACCTAATCCTTAATGTGATGGTATTAGAAGGTGAGAACTTTGGTTGGTTTTTAGGTCATGAAGGTTGAGCCTTTATGAATGAGATTAATGCTATTATAAATATAACCATAGAGAGCTCCCCTGACTTATTGAGAACACGTGTGGATGCACTGAAAAGACAATCCAGGGAGAAGACTCTTACCAGATATCAAAAGCAGCAATGCCTTGATCTTGACATTAGCCTCTTCCTGAACTGTGAAAAATATATTTTTGTTTATAAATCATCCAGCCTACAGTATTTAGCTACAGCAACCTGAATGAACTTAGATTTTTTTTTTCTTTTTATCATTATGCTTGCTTCTTATTGTTCTCTAAGAGTGTTTATGAATCTAAGTTTTCAGTGAAGTGGCTATACAAATTTGAAAACTGTGAGAGGAACATAATTTAATAATGTGTCTCTTCACACAGACTGAATTCAGTAAACATGACACAAGCTTATGATAGAGTCTGGTTTGTAAGTTTGTGATGTGTTTCAAATAACCTTTTTACTGGTATTTTGAGTGTTCATGTGATTATTTTAGTATCCTATATATCTTGTCAAAATTTTAGATCATTTTGATATATCCTAATTCAGGATATCTCAAGTACATTAAAACTGTGAGGCACCCACCATACTGATGTTCATACAGTGAGACTTGTGCCCCTTTATGTGAATTTTTAAGAATACCTTCAAGACCTATGGGAAGGTAAAAAATAAAGAACTAACTTTGTCAGCTTGACATTTCAGAAATCCATCATCTGACTACTGCAAAGTAACCTTATGCAAGAGAGTGAGCCAATTAGCCCTGTCACTCACAGACAGCTAAGTACAAAATGGATTTCAGGTTAGAGTTCTGAGATATCAGATTTAAGATGTGACTTAAACAGTATGTCCTGTGGTGCAGTGTTACATGAGTGGCTCTGGAGTCTTTGGCACATTTCTGACAATGTGACTGATGATTGACAATGAGGTGTTAGGGGAATTTTGGGCATGATGGAAATGGGTCAATGTTCAGTTTTGTTCCTCCACTCAAAAAGGAAGAAACTAGGAAAACATTAGAGTTTAATTTTAATTTAGTTGTCTTTTATAACTCTTAGTTCAACCACAATGTAGTAATTTGATAGTGACAAGGCTGGAAGGATGTAATATTCTAGGTAGAATGTGAAGAAACAACTTTTCTTAAAAAATATAATGAGACAAATGGTTGAATAAATCAGAATACCTGGATTGCAATCATAAATATATAAACTGCTTGTGTGTTATAAAATGAGCAATGGAGTCATTTTGTTTCACACTTACAGAAATAGAAAAACAGGGAAATGACTGAATAACCTCAAAATTTCTTCCAATTAAACAAACAAAAAAAATTTAAAAAAACCCAAAACACTGCAGCATCTTAACTACCTACTTCAGCAACTCCTGTTGCTAAATGAAGTGAACTTTCAACAAAATATTTCCTTCAGTTAAGTTTTAATTTGATTTTAAGCCTATTAACTGATGAGAAGGGATTATAAAGCAATGAAAATATAGCATATTAAAGTGTTTGCTTCCTTCAATAACATAATAACAAATATTTTTTTAGACAATGAAGATAATTCATTGTAAAATTACATGAGCTGTTGAACTCATGGGAATGTTTCACTTCTGAGGAATATTTTCAATTATAATAAGAACTGTCCTTAAAAGAATAAAGACTAAAATATAGTGCTAGAATATGTTTGCTTTCCATTCACAGAGTTTTACATAGTTGACTGTATATTCAAAAGCAACCATCAGAATATGCCAAAACACTAATTCACTTCGAGTTAAAGTTTAATATTTTCTTTAATCACAAGGGATCTGAGGAGTTATTTATAAAACCTAATTGATTGGAAAACTGTTTCGGGTGAGGATGTTTATATATCCCTTTCCTCATTAAAATGAAAATAATATTTTTTAAACTTAGAGGTTCAGATTTAATCAAGGTTTTAAATGAAGTATGACATAAAATTTTGAAAAAAATGAAATAGAATAGTATCATCTAGTTATGCTACATGATTGAGCAGAGCATATTATAATAATGATCAAATGCAAAATCTATGTTATCAGGCAATAAGATACAAGCTCTTGAGATAAGAAATAATAAATGTATACAAAGGATGATATGATCAAATATCTGTATATCTATATCTACATCTATCTGTGTCTCTATCTATCTGTGCATGCATGTGTGAGTGCTTAGTCACTTCAGTCATGCTCCACTCTTCGACGCTATGGACTGTAGCCTGCCAGGCTCCTCTGTCCATGGGATTCTCAAGGGGAGAATACTGGAGTGGGTTCTGGTGGCCTCCTCCAGGGATTCTTCCTGACGCGAGGATGCAACCTCTCTCCCTTATGTCTCCTGCATTGGCAGGCAGGTACTTTACCACTAGTGCCCCCCGGGAAGCCCCATTTGTCTATCTATATATAAAAATGAAAGTAATTCCCTTAATTCAAATTAAGTGAAAATTTGAAAAGATGTTCCAGTATAACATAAGAAGGGTTACTAATGATGAAGTGATAAGTGGAATGTGTTCACTTTATTATTTTATTGTAAATTAGCCGCCACTTATATCTTAATTTCTCTAGAAGTCCTTTTTCAAATCGCCATTGTCTTTATTCTACAAACCTTGTTACCAGGTTCATCAACTCAGCTGTTATCTGAATGGGAGTTGACTATTTTTAGATTGTCAAGAAATTGAGAGCATGCTTACCTCTCTTTTTCCATTATCTGCCCTAGTGTTTAAGTCAAAATAGGTGCTAAATATCAGTTACACATATACTAATACGGGTCATTTAATTTCTTCTGATATCAGTGCACTTCAGTGTCATCATGCATGAAACGATAAATTGATAGGAACTGAAGCAATGATGGTAACAAAATAGATAACATATAAGAAAAGGTTTTTCTACTATAGAGCAATATACACTTTGTTAAATTAGTTAATCAAGGTGAACATAAATATAAATATAGATACATGACACACAGATGTTTGTGTGTGTATTTAGTACATTAGATTCCTTACATTCAAAGATGATTGAAACGTATCCATGTTTCAATATGTGGGGAAGGAACTCTAAATTCCTTCCCTAAGTATTACCAAAAATGAAGTTTCCTGATACTGGAACATTTGCCAAGCCTTATTTTATTGACTCTGTACCCTCATTTGATTAAGTGTCCAGAACAACAAGCCATGTTAATATATAATTTAACTCCCCTAGTCACCAATTTGTACTAGCTAAGTGGGTTGCACATAATAATGTTCATTCTAATATTTCTATTTCCCTGAGCTTTCAAATTCCTTCCCATATGGTATGCCAAGGAAGTTCCAGCATTTCAACTTTCTGGTCTCTAGACCATCACTGAGTCTCATTAACCAAGTTAGCAGAATATTAATAGTCTCCCAATCACATATTATAGCTGAGTAAGTTCTCCATCAGTACACTTATGGCAATCAAGTCTAATACATTTCATCTTCCTTGATATAACATTCTCAGAATGTATTTGCATATTGTATACATCCTTACCCACATAAATTGGTGACACCTTGTTAAATGTTTACTGTCACGCTATGCCCTCCTGGATAAGGCCTTACGCTTCTCCATCTGGGCTATGGTAGAATGTTACTTTTGTTATATTTATGGAGAACATGAGGAGTGATCTGTTATGGGTTCTGAAGATAAACATTATTTGTTAGTCATACATTTGGTGGAATCATTCTAAAGAGTTTATACAAGAGAAGGCAAGTCCTTTAAGCTGAGATAGGTGATTGCCTCTGTTGGCAAAAGAGAGGGATTTGGAGATTTGAAGTTCTTAAATTCATCCATAAGTGTGCAAAAGTCTCCAAGTATTATTCTGGATTTTGTGTCTGGATTTCTGCCTTGAATGCCTTTACCTGATACTGAAACTCTGAATTCAATCATGTTGTGGGTTCAGTATTCAACTTTTCTTTTTTATAAATATGATATGAGGGCTGGAAGAGGAGATGACAACCCATTCCAGTATTCTTGCCGGGAAAATCTATGGACAGAGGACCCCGGCGGGCAACAGCCCAAGGGGGTGCAAAGAGTTGAGCATGCCTGAGCGACTGAACATAAGCATAAGCATGAGAGGAGGAACTTGCTATAAAGTTACCACAGAAGATTTCTGATTTTCCAGTTGTATTCTCTATTGGACATGCAAGCCCTTCAAATTACTCTTTTGTTCTATAAACAGTGAGATTTGTCAGAAGCCATTTAGTAATCAGATAAGCTTAAAGTCACTATGGTAACCTTGGCACTTATGTTCTACAGCTACGAGAGACACAATGCCTTGCCCTAGACATGCCCTTCATCCCTTGCATGAAGCACTGTACATTGATACCTTATTATTCTGTCTTTCTTAGAATTCCAATATTTCATTTCCTTCAACAAGAAAGCAATCTTTCTTTTCCTTAAATATGTGAATAGCCTGAGCTCAGAATCCCATGTTCAGTGGCTATTTCTGAGCTACGTTATAAATTAGTGTGGTGGGTTTTTGTTTTGTTTTGTTTTGTTTTTTTTGGCTGTAAACAGGTGGCATGATCACATAAGGGGAATTTAATGGAAAGACTATATCAAAATTTGCAGCAATGGTTAGGAATAATGTTGATGCTTCTCTGAGCTAGTTGCGTGGAGGGGCAAAGAGAAGGAATATTTACTGAAACACAAAGATAGCAGTAGCATTTGCAAGAGACACTTCCTTACAAGAACTATATCCTTTAGTAGAGGGAGACAACTAACTTGCAGAAGTAAGGAAAGGAGAGAGTTAGAAGAAAAATTTTAAAAGCATAATTACTTTCCTTATGTTTTCTAATTTCCAACTCCCGTATGCAAACACTTTGAGGCAATACAGACAGGTTAGACTACCAGAGGATTTAGCAGGTTACTAAAGCATAAGAGGAACTATGGAATGAAAAATAAAAAAGAAATACAGCATATTTACCATCATCTTCCATTACTAATCACTAGAACAATGTAAGGCAGATGTGCTATTTCTAGTTGATTAAGATACTCTGAGGGGCTTCCATGGTGGCTCAGTGGTAAAGAATCCACCTGCCAATGCAGGGTATACAGAAGAGGAAGAGGGTTTGATCCCTGGGTTGGGAAGATCCCCTGGAGGAGGGCATGGCAACCTGCTCCAGTAGTCTTACATGGAAAATCCCATGGACAGAGGAGGCTCGCAGGCTACAGTCCATGGGGTCGCAAAGAGTCTGATGCGACTGAAGCGGGCAAGATAATCTGAATATGAAATACCATTGTAAATTATATTAGAAAATTTAGCCTATAATCCAGTTTCAGTTATAATTGATAGAGTGCAAGCATGATTTCATTAATTTTAGTATGCAAATGAACTGGAAAGGAAATAGTGAACTTTGATAATAAAATAATTTAGCATATACCCAATTAGGATATTTTTAGATTTTGACTTTTAAATTATAAAATTGTTTGCTATATTTAACATAACTTAATCTAATAAGATCCATTGTACATTGTCTATCTCCAGTAATTTAAATGCTAAGAGTTCCCATTGATTCTCTCCTGCTGTACTTATTTCTTTTATGCATCCATGCCATGAAATTTTGCTTGACCTTTATAGGCATCAACTAAATAATTTTATGCCAATATTTCAGGTAGATGTCTTGATATATTAAGTCTGGTTTGGCTATGTTTATTCATGCTAGCTTGTTAATCAACATGCCGCCAAATATGTATTCCCACGATGTAAGAGAAGATGACACAGATGTCATCAAATTGAGTCATGACTGAAAGTGAAAGATTGCTCTAATGCATTTAAAAAGTGACATCCAAAATATACAGTATTCATCCCTCACCCTGTGTAGATTTAATTATATATTTTGATTCAGCATTTCAAATGGATTAAAATGGAACGCTCTTTCTTAAGTATGGGATTTAGGCCTGAAAATCCTGATGCAATAAACTCACTTCATTATATGTGAACACGTACTTAATGCATAATCCCTAATTCTCCTGTTTAAAAACAAAATGAAAAAAGTCTGAAACAACCCTTTGAAAATCCACATCAATACTAAATATATTTGTTATTGTGTTAGTATGTAAGTTCAGTCAGTTTATATCAACTTTTATTTTAAGCCAATAGATGAAGAGCTGTATTTTCATTACCAGTGTGCATCTCTGAATTTAATTTTATAGTCTTGACATTTAAGTTGTTAAATATACCAGCCTATCTAAAAATAGAAAATTCTTCTTTCAGAATGTGAGAAAGTTTTATTGGAAAAATTCTCTCTTTCTGAATAAATAACATTATAGAAATCAAGACTTTCTATCACTGTCCCAATTGATCTTCTTCATTCTCTTCTTGAAAAATACAATTTGAGTTTTTAAAAAATTTAACATGAATGCACACAGTCCTACCAGATTTCATTAAAAAAATTAGAAAAACTACCTGTAAATTTGGAATTCAGTTATTTGATTGACATTTTAAAATAATACAAACCTTGTTGTAGGCTGGAAATACAACCACAGCTGGAGAAAAGCACTCAAATATTTTTTGTTAAACAATTAGCAATTTTCCCACTCTACTATAAACCCACATGGAAAACTCCCTGAAGACATACATACCACCATTCTTCATAACTAGAGCTGTGCTTCAAAGTTTTGTGTCATAACTTAGACTGTTTTTTCCACATTATGATTTAATAATTTTATTTAATACTTAACATATATTATTATTCTATTATTGATTATGTTATTTTACTAATAATAGATGCATGGAGTTTTATAGTCTTTCTAATGTTTTTAATATCCTCTTCATTATCAATATTTTAAAGACAAGACTATAAGTTTAGTGCCAATTATGTTGCGAACTAATTACAAATGTATAAGTAAATGGGATAATATACGTACACATGCACACATTTTCTTTGCATCATATATCATGAATTATTATAAGAAAGTTTTAAAATGAATTTATGTAATGGATGAGGAGCCTGGTGAGTTACAGTTCATGAGGTCACAAAGAGTCAGACACAACTTAGCAACTAAACAACTACTAATTGAAAGTACATGGTTTTCTGGGCTTCACAGATGGTGCCAGTGGTAAAGAACCCATCTGCCAGTTTAGAAGACATGAGATGAGAGTTTGATTCCTGAATCAAGAAGATCTCCTTGTGAAGGATGGGGCAATCCACTCTAGTATTCTTGCCTGGAGAATCCCATGGAAAGAAGAGCCTAGCGAGTTACAGTCCATAGGGTCACAAAGAGTCACACACCACTGAAGTGACTTAGGATGCATGCACACAATTTTCCATTACAACTTTTAAAATATTTTATGCATTTGCTCATTTATTTAAATTACTATTTTCAGAAAAAAAGTACCGTTTTTCTTCAACACTGTATTTTTTTAAATAATAGTACTTTTGTTTATGTTTTAAATCTTTCAAGTTTCCTAATCCCACAGTTCCTTTTTGTGACCAATATTGTACCAGTGTTGACAGAAGCACAGTTAGTGGTACAGAGAGTAAATTCTGGAGGAAGACATGATTCAATTTCATGCCTGAGTGTTTACCTGAAAACTAACATATTAAAAATACATTCTAAAAATGGTTCAAATGTTTAAAAAAAAAAAAAAAAAGATTCAAGAGCAAAAGTAAAATGACTGGCAAATATCGTCTCTTTAACCAGGTTTTGGTGACATGAATTAATCCCTTTGCCAAAATAATTTCAGTGAATGAAATTCTAAATATTTAAATGGAATTGATCCAGAATATCATTTTCCTTTTCTGTATTTTCTAGTAAAAAAAAAAATATAGTTTGTGTGATTTTGTTGGTTGGTGGCTATACTAGATTTGTATTTTGATAAGATTTAATTACTTGCACTCTGTTCATTGCAATCACAATGAACAAAGCAAAGCCTCTCATATTTCCCATCCCTGGGCATTTTCCTGCTGATGGGTTTACAATTTTTTGTGTTTTAATTAAGTCTTTGCATATATATTCATTTTAAAGAATATGTTTATGTATGTATTTTTAATTTATAAATTTTATTTAAGATTTTATTCTGTTTCTTACTTTTACATCAAGCACCATAATTGTAAGACACACCCAAATTGCTATATGTATGTTTACTTCATTAATTCTGAAAGCCACAAGTTATTGCAGTTTATGAGGTAGCCTTATTCCTCTTACCTATTTTCCTAGTAATGACACATACATCGCCTCTAGCTTCCTGTCTTTGTAAATATAATATGAGAAAAATCTTTCTACATATCTGCTTATGAACTTTATATGAGTTTTTCTGGGAATACATATCCAGAAATGGTTTTATTGAATAATAAATAAAAGTTTTCACAAACCAGAAGATTATATTTTTAGAATTGTGATTATGACTTCCATATTTATTGAAGGGTTGACTCATTGGAAAAGACCCTAATGCTGGGTAGGATTGGGGGCGGGAGGAGAAGGGGACGACAGAGGATGAGATGGTTGGATGGCATCACCGACTTGATGAACATGGGTTTGGGTAAACTCCGGGAGTTGGTGATGGACAGAGAGGCCTGGCGTGCTGCAATTCATGGGGTCGCAGAGAGTCGGACACGACTGAGCGACTGAACTGAACTATTTATTGAGCTGTATTTAAAAAATATCATCTTTCCCCCATACTTCCTTACTTGGACTTATTTTCATATATTTTAGATATTAATTACCATCTTTATGCCTTAGCATCAATCAATCCAACACTGAAAATGTCTCTCAGTTTATTTATAACTTCTCTGACACAACTGATTAAATTTTTAAAACTTTTATGAAAAATATCTGGAGTATTCAGGAATTGGTTATTGATACCTTCTAGATTTTTATGGCACTGACAAATAACTTTACTTAATATTATCATTCCCAGTGTTTTGTTGCTAGAAAAGAGCTCCAGTGTGTAAGCTGGCACTTCCTGCAGGTTAAGATCTCTGGAAACAGATACTTCATAGGGAGATGGAAGATGTTTGCTCAATGTCCACACCTGTGAAAGGAAAAAGGAGAAAGCAGAACTGGGCAGGGAAAGCAGTGAAAGTGTGATCCAGGCCCCACAAAGGCTTAGCCAACTTGGTGGAAAGCTACAGTTTGAGTGTGCTCATGGGGGCCATCAGAGTAGGACCAAATATCTAAGACTTTACATCCCTGTCTCCCTTAGTCAGCAAACGAGCTATCCTGGGAAAGAAGTGGTTCTGTACCAGTTTCCAAGCTCAGGATTTAACAAAGCAATAATTATTGAAACACTCTCTGGGAGCCCTGGCAACCACGTAAGAGACCCAGGAATCTTGCATTTACCATGCCGAAAATTTCGCATGTAAGCACTCTAATAGGAGAATACTAACTAATTGAACTTTCCTGTCTTCTCTGATAAGGTTTCAGAGAAGCAAGGGGAGCAGTTTTGAACTTATCAGGCTAGTCCATCTGCCAGCTGATTACCAGTGAATGTCTTTAGTCAATGCCACACAGAGCAAAAAAAAAAAAAATCTCACAACTGACCCCTGCTGAGTTTAGCCATCAGTTCAATTCAGCTGCTCAGTGGTGTCTGACACTTTGTGACCCCCGTGCAGTAGGCCATGCTTCCCTGTTCATCACCAGCTCCTGGAACTTTGCTCAAACTCATGTCCGTTGAGTTGGTGATGCCATCCAACCATCTCATCCTCTGTTGTCCCCTTCCCTCCTGCCTTCAATCTTTCTAAGCATCAGGGTCTTTTCCAATTAGTCAGTTCTTTACATCAGGTGGCCAAAAGTATTGGAGCTTCAGCTTCAGCATCAGTCCTTCAGATGAATATTCAGGACTGATTTCCTTTATGATTGACTGACTTGATCTCCTTTCAGTCCAAGGGACTCTCAATAGTCTTCTCCAACAATACAGTTCAAAAGCATCAGATAAATAAATAAAATTTATGACAAAGCTAATCCATCTCACTCAAATCAATTGGTCAATTGTAAGGATATTTCAAACTATTGTCTCTAACATTGTGAGTCACAACCTTTTTCTTAATAGTTATACTTTGGGCTTCTCAGGTGGACCTAGTGGTAAAGAACCCACCTGACAATGCAGGAGACATAAGGGAAATGGGTTCAATCCTTGGCTCAGGAAGAACCCCTGGAGGCAGAGACTGGCAACCCACTCCAGTATTCCTGCCTGAAGAATCGCATGGACAGAGGTGTCTGGCTGCCTATGGTCAATGGGGTTGCAAAGAGTCAGACACGAATGAAGCAACTTAGCATGCACTCACGCATACTTTGGCTTTACAGAATTAATACTTCTGTTATCTTTAATAGTTACAGATGGGACTTATTTCCCATAAATGTGTTGGTTTTTTGTATATTTTCTGTGAATTTCCAGTTAACTAAAATGTGAAAATTAAGTTTAAAATTGTTTTTTTTTTAATTATCCCACACACTTAGTGAGATTATGATGTTTTCCTTGTCTGTGTACATATTATGACAGATTGTTTATATTCCTAAATGTAAAGCAAATGTAGACTAATAAGCTGCTAAAGAAGTATAGTTAAAATAAAGCTCATATCTTAAGGAAGAATATTTTTTGGAAATTTTCATTGCAGTTTCCTTTTTCTAAGAAATAAAAAAGCTCAGCAATGAATCCTCTCTGTTTTGTTATGTCCCTTCCAAATCTTTATTTCTATATATTTTGTCTGTCAGGATATATTTGACTTTTATTGATTTTTACCTTAACTCTTCCCAACTGTTTGAGACCTAGAATAATTTTGGAAACATATTTCATTTCTGTATGATTCTGCACAGTAAAATTGTTGGAACACTGGCAAACTTGTCTGACTGCTAAAGCTGAAAACTGTCACCTAAAATTGACATCCAGACAAGATTTTGCAAGTACTTATAGTATTTGGAAGGTTTTTAAAGTCTGCATAATAATATGGTACATTTCTTAAAATCGGGCCTGAATTCTGGGCCTTTTATTCAGAACATTTTTTGTGTGTGAAGAATAATTTAATAAGTTTGGATGACAATTATTCTTAAATTTGTCCCTGAACCTACATTCACATTGCTGACTTCCACATTCATAGCTACAACTATTTGGTAATATGAGTCTTCCTATAAACAGTTTATTAGTTATAAACTTTCTATATAATTCTGTAGTTATCGAATAAATAAATTATTAGCATTCTATACACATAAAGATAGATGTTTATTTTTCAAAATCCTGATAGCTAATTAACTCCAGAAGAAAAAAAACAAACAACTTTAACAATAATATCAGAATATGTTACTTTTTACTTTTTGATAATCAAAACTATGCTTATCAATCTTTGTATGCAATTAATAAATTATGTTTGTAATAACATAAATATTAAAAATATTTATAATATTTATTGCTCCTTATTTTAAAGGACCATATTCACTATTACAGTTAAAGTAAATTTAATTATAAAAATGTATAAAAGTGAGTTTAAAATTAATGCTTACACAACTTAGCTGGTGAATCAGTTCAGCTCAGTTCAGCCGCTCAGTCATGTCCGACTCTCTGCAACCCCATGAACCACAGCACTCCAGGCCTCCCTGTCCATCACCAACTCCTGGAGTTTACATAAACTCATGTCCATTGAGTCGGTGATGCCATCCAACCATCTCATCCTCTGTTGTCCCCTTCTCCTCCTGCCTTCAATCTTTCCCAACATCAGAATCTTTTCAAAGGGGTCAGCTCTTCACATCAGGTGGCCAAAATATTGGAGTTTCAGCTTCAACATCAGTCCTTCCAACGAATATTCAGGACTGATTTCCTTTAGGATGGACTGGTTGGATCTCCTTACAGTCCAAGGGACTCTCAAGAGTCTTCTCCAACACCACGGTTCAAAAGCATCAATTCTTCAGCACTCAACTTTCTTTATAGTCCACCTCTCACATCCATACATGACTCTTGGAAAAACCATAACTTTGACAACTTTGACTAGACGAACCTTTGGTGACAAAGTAATGTCTCTGGTTTTTAATATGCTGTCGATAAGTTTATCACAGTTTTTCATTCAAGGAGCAAGCGTCTTTTAATTTTATGGCTTCAGTCACCATCTGCAGCGATTTTGGAACCCCCCCAAAATAAAGTCTGTCACTGTTTGCATTGTTTCCCCATCTATTTGCCAAAAGTGTTTGGACCAAATGCCATGATCTTAGTTTTCTGAATGTTGAGTTTTAAGCCAGCATTTTCACTCTCCTCTTTCACTTTCATCAAGTGGCTTTTTAGTTCTTCTTCATTTTCTGCCACAAGGGTGGTATCATCTCTGTATCTGAGATTATTGATATTTCTCTAGGCAATCTTGATTCCAGTTTATGTTTCACCCAGCCCGGGATTTCACATGATATACTCGGCTTATAAGTTAAATAAGCAGGGTGGCAATATGCTGTCTTGACGTACTCCTTTTCCTATTTGGAACCAGTCAGTTGTTCCATGTCCAGTTCTAACTGTTGCTTCCTGACCTGCATACATATTTCTCAGGCAGCAGGTAAAGTGGTCTGGTTTCCCATCTCTTGAAGAATTTTCCACAGTTTGTTGTGATCCACCCAGTCAAAGGTTTGGCGTAGTCAATGAAGCAGAACTAGATCTTTTTATGGAACTCTCTTGCTTTTTTGATGATCCAACAGATGTTGGCAATTTGATCTCTGGTTTTTCTGCCTCTTCTAAATCCAGCTTGAACATCTGGAAGTTCACAGTTCATGTACTGTTGAAGCCTAGCTTGGAGAATTTGTAGCATTACTTTGCTAGCTTCTGAGATGAGTGCAATTGTGTGGCAGTTTGAACCTTCTTTGTCATTGCCTTTCTTTGGAATTGGAATGAAAACTGACCTTTTCTAGTCCTGTGGCCACTGCCGAGTTTTCCAAATTTGCTGGCATAATGAGTGCAGCACATTCACAGCATCATCTTTTAGGATTTGAAATAGCTCAGCAGGAATTTCATCACCTCCACTTGTTCATAGTGCTGTTTCCTAAGGCCCACTTGATTTCACATTGCAGGATGTCTGGCTCTAGGTGAGTGACCACACCATCATGGTTATCTGGGTCATGAAGATCTTTTTGTATAATTCTTCTATGTATTCTTGCCACCTCTTCTTAATATCTTCTTCTTCGGTTAGGTACATACCATTTCTGTCCTTTATTGTGCCCATTTTTGCATGAAATGTTCCCTTGGTATCTCTAATATTTTTGAAGAGACCTCTAGTCTTTCCCATTCTGTTTTCCTCTATCTTTGCATTGATCACTGAGGAAGGCTGTCTTATCTCTCTGTGCTATTCTTAGGAACTCTGCATTCAGATGGTTATATTTTTCCTTTTATCGTTTGCCTTTAGCTTCTCTTCTTTTCTCAGCTATTTGTAAGGCCTCCTCAGACAACCATTTGCCTTTTTGTATTTCTTTTTCTTGGGGATGATCCTGATCACTGCCTCCTGTTCAATGTCACAGAGTTCCATCCATAGTTCCTCAGGCAATCTGTCTATCAGATCTAATCCCTTGAATCTATTTGTCACTTCCACTGTATAATCATAAGGGATTTGGTTTAGGTCATACCTGAATGGTCTAGTGTTTTTCCCCACTTTCTTCAATTTCAGTCTGAATTTGGCAATAAAGAGTTCACGATCTGAGCCACAGTCAGCTCTCCATCTTGTTTCTGCTGACTGTATAGACCTTCTCCATCTTTGCCTGCAAAGAATACAATAAATCTGATTCTGTTATTGACCATCTGTTGGTGTCCTTGTGTAGAGTCTTCTCTTGTGTTGTTGGAAGAGGGTGTTTGCTATGACCAGTGCACTCTCTTGGCAAAACTCTGGTAGCATTGCCCTGCTTCGTTTTATACTCTAAGGCCAAATTTTCCTGTTTCTCCAGGTATCTCTTGACTTCCTACTTTTGCATTCCAGCCCCCTATAAGGACATCTTTTGGGTGTTAGTTCTAGAAGGTCTTGGTCTTCACAGAACCATTCAACTTAAGCTTCTCCAGCATTATTGGTCAGGGCTTCGATTATTGTGATATTGAATGGTTTAAATGTACAAAAATCATTCTGTCGTTTTTGAGATTGCATCCAAGTACTTAATTAAGGACTCTTTTGTTGACTATTATAGATACTCCATTTCTTCTAAGGGATTCCTGCCTACAGTAGTAGATATAATGGTCATCTGAGTTAAATTCACCCTTTCCAGTCCATTTTAGTTCACTGATTCCTAAAATGTTGATGTTCATTCTTGCCATCCTATGTTTCACCACTTCTAATTTACCTTGATTCATGGACCTAACATTCCAGGTTCCTATGCAAAGTTGCTCTTTACTGCATCAGACTTTACTTTCATAACCAGTCACATCCACAACCGGGTGTTGTTTTTGCTTTGGCTCTGTCTCTTCATTCTTTCTGGATTTATTTCTCCACTGATCTCCAGTAGCATATTGGGCACCTACCGACCTGGGGGTTCAACTTTCAGAGTTTTATCTTTTTACTTTTTCATACTGTTCATGGGGTTCTCAAAGCAAGAATATTGAAGTGGTTTTCCATTCCCTTCTCCACATTTGTCAGAACTCTCCACCATGTCCCGTCCATCTTGGGTGAACCTACACAGCATGGCTCATAGTTTCATTGAGTTAGACAAGGCTATGGTCCATCTGATTAGTTTGGTTAGTTCTGTGATTGTGGTTTTCATTCTGTCTGCCCTCTGATGGAGAAGGATAAGAGGCTTATGGAAGCTTCCTGATGGGAGAGACTGACTGAAGGGGAAATTGGGTCTTGTTCTGATGGGCGGGGCCATGCTCAGTAAATCTTTAATCCAATTTTCTGTTGATGTGTAGGGCTGTGTTCC
This sequence comes from Giraffa tippelskirchi, assembly GCF_054371585.1. NCBI lineage: Eukaryota > Metazoa > Chordata > Mammalia > Artiodactyla > Giraffidae > Giraffa > Giraffa tippelskirchi. Next base: position 126,666,601 of record NC_137286.1, read on the forward strand.
CTCCCTGTCTTTTGACCTGAGGACAAACTATGGTGGAGGTATTGAAGATAATGGCACAGGTGATATCCCTTTAACTATAATATCCACGGTATTTCCATTTGACTGTTACATGATTCTAATGCTTCTACTGTTTACCTGCCTGTATGATCTTATATTTTCACTTTTGTGTCATAGTCCGGCCATTTGGAATTGAAAGTGAAGAGAAGTTGATCAGTGTGTCTGACTTTGTGACTCCATGATCTATAGAGCCCATGGTATTCTCTCCAGAATACTGGAGTGGGTAGCTGTTCCCTTCTCCAGGGGATCTTCCCAACCCAGGGATCAAACCCAGGTCTTCCACATTACAGGCAGATTTTTTTACCAGCTGAGCTACCAGGGAAACTATGAAATTGTAAGCTGACTTTTTACTTGGCTTCTGCCATACACTTGTACTTAATTTGCTTCTGTTAATCATCCTGTCAAATCAAGCTTTCTTTCAGGGACTCAGTTTCATATAATCCCACTCAACCAGTATTACCATGCTATGAGTGAATCAAAAGTATTCTATTTTGGTGAAAGGCTACTTTGAGTTTTTGTATCATTAACACAATAATCATTAAGTTGGCAATTGTGATCTGTATTTAGGCAAACTGAATTTTAGTTTCTTTAAGATATATGATTTGATAGATACAAGTATAATAAGCAGTATTCAAAATATATGACAAATTAAAAATTCATTTGTTTTTTAACCTGGCTAGAGATGTACCTATAAAATGTACTCCTCTCTCAATAGTAATACTACCAATAATAATGATAACATTCATTTACATAGAGTTGTTTATAAAATATTTCACTAGCATTGGAATTTTTACTTTCTTGTCAAGAAACTGATAATCAAAGGAGTTATGTGGTAATTTAAAATCCCTTGGAAACAAACATAACCTGGTAATCTACACTGAGCAAGTAATTTGGAAGGAATTAAAACATGTATTAAATGTATTATTAAAGGACATTTTATTATCCCACATAACCATAACCATATTTGGAAATATGACCAATTAAATGAATTAAAATTAGATGTAGCCTTTGAGTAATTAAAAAGAAAAGATTCAAGTTCTTGGTGACTGTACATGCATGGACAAGTGCATGCATTACTAGTTTCACTGAATCTTTATAGGTATGTTCTGTCCAGAACTTTTGCCTGGATCTTCACCTTCTTAATTTGCTCTCAGAGTCAGCAAATGCCCTATGGGAAAAGGCCACTGCAGAATGTCAACTCATTTTTCTGTGGTGCCACTTTCTCCAGAATTTTGTCCCATTAAATTCAGGTTGCTTCAGTGGTTCCTTGATGACAGGAAACAGTACATTTTCCATCAAGCTTTCTTAGTTGTTTTCTGTGTAGATAGAAATCTACTCGATTCAAGAAAATTAAAAAAAAAAAAAATTTTAGTTAAGTGGTAAACTGAAACGCTAATGTGAAACTCTCAGTGATCAGAGAATTATAATGATGGGCATTGTCTGTCTCTAAAAACAGCTTAACTAGGAATATAAGAAGAATATAAGGTTTAAATATAGACAGAAGGTCATTTAAGTTTAAGGTAATTACAAACGTTGTTGTTCTGTCCTGTGACCCCATGGACTGCAGCACACCAGGCTTCCCTGTCCTTTACTATTGCCTGGAGTTTGCTCAAACTCATGTCCATTGAGTCCATGATGATGCCATCCAACAACATTAGCAATACAAATATTAGCAATCAAAAAGATTAGCAGTACAAACATTAGCAATCAAAATTTGGTAAATTCCAATTTTTATTAGTTATTCAACATTTTCTTTTAAAATGCATATTTATAAAAATTAGAGCATGCTGTGTATGTGCCCAGACATACATTTCAATATATTTTTAACTCAGATAGTGTGACTATATAATTTTGATGAATGAATAGTTTAACATGAATTATATAGAATGTCACACAATAAAGAATTTTTTAAAAATTAATTATGGTCTCTCTAGCTTCCCTCTTGCCCCAGTGGTAAAAAATCCACCTGCCAATGCAGGAGATGAGAGTTTGATCCCCAGATCAGGAAGATCATCTGGAGAAGGAAATGATAACCCACTCCAGTATTCTTGTCTGGGAGATCTATAGACAGAGGAACCTGGTGGGCTACAGTCCAGGGGGTTGCAAAAGAGTAGGACAGGATTTACTGACTAAACAACAAACACCCAACATCTTTTGCATGACCCCAGCTGAGAAGACTGTGTTAGCAAGTATGCTAATTTGAGTTAGGAAAGAATTAGAACATTATTCTTCATTCTTGTTTTTAATAACAAAGGAGACTGGAACATTAAGCAAATATCTCATTCAGAATATTTAGTGCTCTTCCTCCTCATTTATTTTTCTCAGTCTCTGTCTCTTTGCTGCTTGACTCAGTGAATACAATCTGATAGAACAGCTAAGATATTTAACAATAAGTTTTACTAATAATATTTTGTGAAAAGATTCCCAAAGAATGCTTTAAAAATACTTGATATAGATGACTTCTGAATATCAAAATAAGTTTTTATTACTGGCATTTAGGGAAAAATATTTTTATTCAGTGTAAATTGTTTCCTTGATATATAAATAAAAATGAATTTATTATAATTAAGAACATTAGGACTCATATACTCTTCAGTAGTACAAAGTTTGTTTGTGTTGAGAAGCCAAATATGTGCTGGTCTCTGGAATGGATATACATACTTGTTCACTGAATGTGAAAATGTGCTCCCATTAGGATAGCATTTTTTGGCAAAAAAAAAAAGGACATAATTTTGATATGTTTAACTTCAAATTTCTGGGTGTTTTAAAAGTTGAACAATGTTAAAATGTGCAGAACCCAAGAGTTCCAAAGTTTTGACAGCAAAAATATTAAGATCTAAATTATTTAATAGAAACTGTAGTCAAAATTCTATTTAATATTAACAACAAGAATTTGTGAGTTACTTTTCTATGCATTTGAAAGGAAACTAAAGTAAAAAAAAATTCATTTTTCAGAAAAAAGTCATATTGATTTAAAAGTCTAATGCATTTTCTCTCTCTTCTCTACGTCTGGTTGAAATCATTTTTATATTAAGAGGAAACTATGTAGACAATGTTTTAAAATGGAAAAGTTCAAAATCCACACTTTTCGTGATGAAATATGTCATACTTTAATGTGATATTAAAAGAATTTGTATTTATACCAATGGTATTTTAAAGAAGCTAAGTAGATATGCTTAACACATTTCAAAAGGTATTTAATAAAAAAAAAGTTTATGTTGTACTGTGGCTTGATTTGAATCCAATTAAATTCATTTATATTTTCAGGCATGGAGTCCAACCATTCATGTTTGAGGATGTTCTATTCCCTGTGTTCCTTCAGCAACTGTATTTTCAGAATTTCTAAACTCTGTAAAACATCATTTAGCAGGAAGCACATGTGAAGACATGCAAAGGCAAGTTAAATACCTACAATTTTTTTCCATTTAGATTGATTTAATCTTTCTTTAAAACATTTTATAAAGTTTTCTTAATTATTCAAAGAATTAATAACCTAGCACACTTTAAAACAGTAAGCCAATAGTAATCCTCTTATTTTTAAAGAGAAAACGTAAGTCTCTCTCGATTAGAGTTCAAAGAAATCAGGCATTCAATATACATTTCCAAGGAAACTCTATATTAAATATTGTCTTATTTGAAAAAATGAAAAAAAATTCTAACATTCTGAAAATCACGGAATATAATTTAGGGACTAAATAATAAAGATAAGACTATGTTTCATTTATTTCAAGTGAGTCATGTTCAAAATATTTCCTCAAATGCAAATAAATACTATGTGCTCAACTATAGAAAAAATATATTTTGTTTTTCCACATATATCACTACTTTAGCTATTGCAATAATATGTATCTAGGATAGAAGCTGGGTTGCTTACTCATTATGTCCATTACTTGTATGATGGACATAATGTATGCATTACTCATGCTTGTCTGGTATGACACCATGGACAAGTAATACAGTAATTTCTTTGCATTGTCTAACTTTCAAACATGATGCACTGCTGGCTACCTCCCAGAGTTGGGGAAAGGACATGAAACAAAGTATTTGGAGTATCTCTCAAAATATTTGGTATTTCCAGCACTATTACTTAAGTTTTCTGGACAGACATCATTTTATTTTTGTCTTTTTAACATGAAAATTCTGCAACTTACAATTTTCTCAATAAATACTTGTTAAATTAACATCCAAATATGTAAAATAATGTTATTCCATGGGCAATACAGAGATTATGATTTATATAGTCCTGTTCAGCCATGGTTTACAGTTATGGTGAAAAAAGACTGATACAAACATAACTAAGACAAGATATATTATATAAATAGAGAATGAGCTATACTATCCAAAAATGGCATCTGTATTTAGGTGAACAAGAGAGCCCAGTGCATCAACCAAGTTAGAGGATATTTTAAATGTAAGGAGACATTCAAACTTAGAAACTCTGGGTTTTGATGGGTAGAAAATTCAAGATAGGTAACTGGGAATTTGTGTGAACAAAAGAAAGGAAACAGAGTTCATAAGCTGCCTTTCCTTACCAGCAAAATACTTTTCACACATTCCCCTCTGTAGATTATAAAATTATTTTCAGTAATAATTATGAAATAAAATGATCAATAATAATGTTCAGAAAAGAAATGCAAACAATGAAAAATTTCACTGATATTATTATTATTTTGAATTGCTGATACATAGAATAATAAACAGGGGGCTGAATTTTAGTCTGTTTCATTATTACTTATACATAGTGGACAGCGCACCTCCTCCTATCCGATCTTGAGGCAGACCACTGCTGCCTTGGCACACCACTGGCCTCAAGGATTCATAAGTTCAAGAAGCAGGTTTTCATTTAATTTAATCCAGTGAATATATTCCATTCTATTTTCCCTAAACACGTGTTTTCCATCTCAATAAAAATCATGCTTAGTTCTCAGATTTCTCCAGGGAACCTTACCAACCTAGGGATTGAACCCAGTTCTCCCTCATTGCAGGCAGATTCTTTACCAGCTGAGTCACCAGGGAAGCCCAAGATATACTGAAGAGATAGCTTGTGTTCTCTAAGAATGGAAAACTAGAAGGAGTTGAAATCATTATTAAGCTGGATTGATGACTGATTTTACACTTAGGACAATATTTTTGTTCATATTTTGTTTTGTATGTTTGCCACATATATTCGTATGGCTTGATATTAGAGAGTAAATGAAAGAACTGTCATCTGGGATGAACAATAGTGACAGTACATTCTCGTAGTCAACCTAAAATTTAAACTTTAAAAAGTAGATATGTGAATGCTGCTTAAATAATGTATAGGGATTAAAAGTTAAGAAAGTAAAGTAAATTCACGTACACATACATGCCCTTTCAATTATCTGGAACAAGAAAATGTCATACTGTTTCATAGACAAAAGGAAGCAATGAGAAGTAAAGTTTAAAAAGCACTCAAGTTATCTAGCATTCCTTCAGCACTAGATGGCTGTAAAGAAATTGATAAAATATCTTCAAAAATATACCTGAAATTCTAACTGAATCAAGGAATAGAAATATTTCAAAGGTTAAAAGTCTTAAAATAAATTATGAAATAAAATTAACACACTTTTTCATATAGCCAGCAATTAAGTGGTTACATACTATCATATTTCTCTAGGTTAAGTCATAATTTTTCGATGAAAAAAATCTTTATAATTATGACACATGACATAAATATTGTAAAATGTTTTGTAGATTTAGACACTAAAGAAAGCAATGTTTAATTTTTAAAAATAAGTTTCAAAATATATTATTTTCTTGATACAGTACCTTGAACAACAAGTTCTATTGATATATTTTGGCCATTCTTTATAATTCACGGGCAATAGTGAGGAATGCTTTTTATTTTTATTTATTTTTATTTTTTTTATTTTTTTAAATAAACTTATTTATTTTAGTTGGGGGCTAATTACTTTACAATATTGTAGTAGTTTTTGCCATACATTGACTTGAATCAGCCATGGGTTTACACGTGTTCCCCTTCCTGGACCCCCCTCCCACCTCCATCCCTATCCCATCCCTCTGGGTCATCCCATTGCTCCAGCCCTGAGCATTTGTCTCATGCATCGAACATGGAATGGTGTTCTGTTTCACATATGATAATATACATGTTTCAATGCTATTCTCCCAGAACGTCCCACCCTCACCTTCTCCCTCAGAGTCCATAACACTGTTCTATGCATCTGTGTCTCTTATTCTGTCTAGCATGTAGGGTTATCATTACCATCTTTCAAATTCCATATATATGCATTAGTATACAGTATTGGTGTTTTTCTTTCTGGCTTATTTCACTCTGTATAATGGGCTCCAGTTTCATCCATCTCAATAGAACCGATTCAAATGTATTCTTTTTAATGGCTGAGTAATATTCCATTGTGTATATGTACCACAGCTTCCTTATCCATTCATCTGCTGATGGACATCTAGGTTGCTTCCATGTCCTGGCTATTGTAAACAGTGCTGCGATGAACATTGGGGTACACGCGTCTCTTTCAATTCTGGTTTCCTCAGTTTGTATGCCCAGCAGTGGGATTGCCGGGTCATATGGCAGTTCTATTCCCAGTTTTTTAAGGAATCTCCACACTGTTCTTCATAGTGGCTGTACTAGTTTGCATTCCCACCAACAGTGTAAGAGGGTTCCCTTTTCTCCACACCCTCTCCAGCATTTATTGCTTGTAGACTTTTGGATAGCAGCCATTCTGACTGGTGTGAAAGGGTACCTTATTGTGGTTTTGATTTGCATTTCTCTAATAATGAGTGAAATAGCTCGACTGGAATTCCATCACCTCCACTAGCTTTGTTCGTAGTGATGCTTTCTAAGGCCCACTTGACTTCACATTCCAGGATGTCTGGCTCTAGGTGAGTGATCACACCATCGTGATTATCTGGGTCGTGAAGATCTTTTTTGTACAGTTCTTCTGTGTATTCTTGCCACCGCTTCTTAATATCTTCTGCCTCTGTCAGGTCCATACCATTTCTGTCCTTTATCGAGCCTATCTTTGCATGAAATGTTCCTTTGGTATCTCTAATTTTCTTGAAGAGATCTCTAGTCTTTCCCAATCTGTTGTTTTCCTATTTCTTTGCACTGATCTCTGAGGAAGGCTTTCTTATCTCTCCTTGCGATTCTTTGGAACTCTGCATTCAGATGAGGATATCTTTCCTTTTCTCCTTTGCTTTTTGCTTCTCTTCTCTTCCCAGCTATCTGTAAGGCCTCCTCAGACAGCCATTTTGCTTTTTTGCATTTCTTTTCCATGGGGATTTTCTTGATCCCTGTCTCCTGTACAATGTCACGAACCTCTGTCCATAGTTCATCAGGCACTCTGTCTATCAGGTCTAGTCCCTTAAATCTATTTGTCACTTCCACTGTATACTCATAAGGGATTTGATCTAGGTCATACCTGAATGCTCTAGTGATTTTCCCTACTTTCTTCAATTTAAGTCTAAATTTGGCAATAAGCAGTTCATGATCCGAGCCACAGTCTGCTCCCGGTCTTGTTTTTTCTGACTGTATAGAGCTTTTCCATCTTTAGCTGCAAAGAATATAATCAATCTGATTTCGATGTTGACCATCTGGTGATGTCCACGTGTAGAGTCTTCTCTTGTTGTTGTTGGAAGAGGGTGTTTGCTATTACCAGTGCGTTCTCATGGCAAAACTCTATTAGCCTTTGCCCTGCTTCATTCTGTACTCCAAGGCCAAACTTGCCTGTTACACCACGAGTTTCTTGACTTCCTACTTTTGCATTCAAGTCCCCTATAATGAAAAGGACATCTTTTTTGGGTGTTAGTTCTAGAAGGTCTTGTAGGTCTTCATAGAATCGTTCAACTTCAGCTTCTTTGGCGTTACTGGTCGGGGCATAGACTTGGATTACCGTGATATTGAATGGTTTGCCTTGGAAACGAACAGAGATCATTCTATCGTTTTTGAGATTGCCTTCAAGTACTGCATTTTGGACTCGTTTGTTGACCATGATGGCTACTCCATTTCTTCTAAGGGACTCTTGCCCACAGTAGTAGATATAATGGTCATCTGAGTTAAATTCACCCATTCCAGTCCATCTTAGTTCGCTGATTCCTAGAATGTCGACGTTCACTCTTGCCATCTCCTGTTTGACCACTTCCAATTTGCCTTGATTCATGGACCTAACATTACAGGTTCCTATGCAATATTGCTCTTTACAGCATCGGACTTTGTGTCTGTCACCAGTCACATCCACAGTTGTGTATCGTTGTTGCTTTGGCTCCATCCCATCATTCTTTCTGGAGTTATTTCTCCACTGATCTCCATTAGCATATTGGGCACCTACTGACCTGGGGAGTTTCATCTTTCAGTCGAGCTATTTCAAATCCTCAAAGATGATGCTGTGAAAGTGCTGCACTCTATATGCCAGCAAATTTGGAAAACTCAGCAGTGGCCACAGGACTGGAAAAGGTCAGTCTTCGTTCCAATCCCAAAGAAAGGCAATGCCAAAGAATGCTCAAACTACTGAACAACTGCACTCATCTCACATGCTAGTAAAGTAATGCTCAAAATTCTCCAATCCAGGCTTCAGCAATACGTGAACCGTGAACTTCCAGATGTTCAAGCTGGTTTTAGAAAAGGCAGAGGAACCAGAGATCAAATTGCCAATATCCGCTGGATCATTGAAAAAGCAAGAGAGTTCCAGAAAAACATCTATTTCTGCTTTATTGACTATGCCAAATTCTTTGACGGTGTGGATCACAATAAACTGTGGACAATTCTGAAAGAGATGGGAATACCAGACCATCTGACCTGTCTCTTGAGAAACCTGTATGCAGGTCAGGAAGCAACAGTTAGAACTGGACATGGAACAACAGACTGGTTCCATATAGGAAAAGGAGTACGTCAAGACTGTATATTGTCACCCTGCTTATTTAACGTATATGCAGAGTACATCATGAGAAACGCTGGGCTGGAAGAAACACAAGCTGGAATCAAGATTGCTGGGAGAAATATCAATAACCTCAGATATGCGGATGACACCACCTTTATGGCAGAAAGTGAAAAGGAACTAAAGAGCCTCCTGATGAAGGTGAAAGAGGAGAGTGAAAAAGTTGGCTTAAAGCTCAACGTTCAGAAACCTAAGATCATGGCATCTGGTCCCATCACTTCATGGCAAATAGATGGGGAAACAGTGGAAACAGTGTCAGACTTTATTTTTGGGGGCTCCAAAATCACTGCTGGATGGTGATTGCAGACATGAAATTAAAAGACGCTTACTCCTTGGAAGGAAGGTTATGGCCAACCTAGATAGCATATTTAAAAGCAGAGACATTACTTTGCCAACAAAAGTCCTTCTAGTCAAGGCTATGGTTTTTCCAGTGGTCATGTATGGATGTGAGAGTTGGACGGTGAAGAAAGCTGAGCACCGCAGAATTGATGCTTTTGAACTGTGGTGTTGGAGAAGACTCTTGAGAGTCCCTTGGACTGCAAGGAGATCCAATCAATCCATCCTAAAAGAGATCAATCCTGGGTGTTCATTGGAAGGTCTGATGTTGAAGCTGAAACTCCAATACTTTGGCCACCTCATGCGAAGGGTTGACTCATTGGAAAAGACCCTGATGCTGGGTAGGATTGAGGGAGTGAGGAGAAGGGGACGACAGAGGATGAGGTGGTTGAATGGCATCACCGACTCAATGGACATGAGTTTGGGTAGACTCCGGGAGTTGGTGATGGACAGAGAGGCCTGGCGTGCTCCAATTCATGGGGTCACAAAGAGTTGGACACGACTGAGCGACTGAACTGAACTGAACTGAATAATGAGTGATGTTGAGCATCTTTTCATGTGTTTGCTAGCCATCTGTATGTCTTCTTTGGAGAAGTGTCTGTTTAGTTCTTTGGCCCATTTTTTGATTGGGTTGTTTATTTTTCTGGAATTGAGCTGCAGGAGTTGCTTGTATATTTTTGAGATTAATTGTTTGTCTGTTGCTTCATTTGCTATTATTTTCTCCCATTCTGAAGGCTGTCTTTTCACTTTGCTTATAGTTTCCTTTGTTGTGCAAAAGCTTTTAATTTTATTTAGGTCCCATTTGTTTATTTTTGCTTTTATTTCCAATATTCTGGGAGGTGGGTCATGGAGGATCCTGCTGTGATTTCTGTCAGAGAGTGTTTTGCCTATGTTTTCCTCTAGGAGTTTTATAGTTTCTGGTCTTACATTTAGATCTTTAATCCATTTTGAGTTTATTTTTGTGTATGATGTTAGGAAGTGTTCTAGTTTCATTTTTTTACAAGTGGTTGACCATTTTTCCCAGCACCACTTGTTAAAGTGATTGTCTTTTCTCCATTGTATATTCTTGCCTCCTTTGTTGAAGATAAGGTTTCCATATGTGCGTGGGTTTATCTCTGGGCTTTCTATTTTGTTCCATTGATCTATATTTCTATCTTTGTGCCAGTACCATACTGTCTTGATGACTGTGGCTTTGTAGTAGAGCCTGATGTCAGGCAGGTTGATTCCTCCAGTTCCATTCTTCTTTCTCAAGATTGCTTTGGCTATTCAAGGTTTCTTATATTTCCATACAAATTGTGAAATGATTTGTTCTAGTTCTGTGAAAAATACCATTGGTAGTGTGATAGGGATTGCATTGAATCTATAGATTGCTTTGGGTAGTATACTCATTTTCACTATATTAATTCTTCCAATCCATGAACACGGTATATTTCTCCATCTGTTTGTGTCTTCTTTGATTTCTTTCATCAGTGTTTTATAGTTTTCTATATACAAGTCTTTTGTTTCTTTAGGTAGATATATTCCTAAGTATTTTATTCTTTTTGTTGCAATGGTGAATGGTATTGTTTCCTTAATTTCTCTTTCTGTTTTCTCATTATTGGAGTATAGGAATGCAAGGGATTTCTGTGTGTTAATTTCATATCCTGCAACTTTACTATGTTCCTTAATTAGCTCTAGGAATTTTCTGGTAGAATCTTTAGTGTTTTCTATGTAGAGGATGAGGAATGCTTTTTAAAAAATTGTGAAAGCACTTGTAATTTTTAAAACCCTCGATTGTGTCTGATGTACAAGCAAAATTGAAAAATATTACCGTTAAAGCTGTGAAGTATTAGGAACATTCAAGTATCCATAATGCTGGGCCGGATTCCCTCACCACAAAAGTGAGTTGACTGCTCTCTTTCTCTGCTTCATACCATACCTGGTCATTCTCCCTTTATCTTAGAGAAAGGCGTAAATTCCAGCATTCCAATATAGCTTCTATTGACCTAACCTCCTTTTTATATCTCATACCTCCAATTATCATGTAAACATTTTGGGAAAATAGGTTATCAGCTCTCTTAAAAATGTATGTAACTCAATATATACTAGTATAAACAAATAATCTTAGTATATAAAATCAGATTAGCATGACTTTATATTTTCTTTCTAAATATTTTATTAAAAATAAATATATATTGTTAATAAATGGGGAGAATTGAAGTATTTCTTCTGATAACTAGTAAGATAAAATAAGGAGAGCAGAAAACTGTGTGTCAGTATGTTTGCTTTAAATAGGACTCTTCATGTAGCTTCATGTGACTCAGAATAATTCATATAATATTTATAAACACATTTTTAAATTTGCAAAGCACTGTTAAAAATTCTATCAGGTTTACATGATATACGTATATTCTGAGCTTTAAATATTTAAATGGCTGTTCTATCCAATTCTTCTCTCTCCCATTGTATGAATGGTGTATATTTCTTAAGGACAGAAGCTTCGTCAAAAAAGTTAAGGTTTTTTTTTTGTTTTGCCTTTGAGCAAATATTCAGTTCAGTCACTTAGTCGTGTCCAACTCTTTGTGACCCCATGACCAGCAGCACGCCAGGGCTCCCTGTCCATCACCAACTCCTGGAGCCTACCCAAACCCATGTCCATTGAGTTGGTGATGCCATCCAACCATCTCATCCTCTGTCATCCCCTCGTCCTCCTGCCTTCAAACTTTCCCAGCATTAGAGTCTTTTCCAATGAGTCAGCTCTTCACATCAGGTGGCTAAAGTATTGGAGTTTCAGCTTCAACATCAGTCCTTCCAATGAACACCCAGGACTGATCTCTTTTATGATGGACTGGTTGGATCTCCCTGCAGTCCAAGGGACTCTCAAGAGTCTTCTCCAACACCACAGTTTAAAAGCATCAGTTCTTCTGTGCTCAGCTTTCTTTATAGTCCAACTCTCACATCCATACATGACTAATGGAAAAACCATAGGCTTGACTAGACGGAGCTTTGTTGACAAAGTAATGTCTCTGTTTTTTACCATGCTGTCTAGGTTGGTCATAACTTTCCTTCCAAGGACTAAGCGTCTTTTAATTTCATGGCTGCAATCACCATCTTCAGTGATTTTGGAGCCCCCCAAAAATAAAGTCTCTCACTGTTTCCACTGTTTCCCCATCTGTTTGCCATGAAGTGATGGAACCGGATGCCATGATCTTAGTTTTCTGAATGTTGAGATTTAAGCAAACTTTTTCACTCTCCTCTTTCACTTTCATCAAGAGGCTCTTTAGTTCTTCACTTTTTGCCGTAAGGGTGGTGTCATCTGCATTCTGGGGTTATTGATATTTCTCCCAGCAATCTTGATTCCAGCTTGTGCTTCCTCCAGCCCAGCATTTCTCATGATGTACTCTGCATATAAGTTAAATAAGCAGGGTGACTATATACAGCCTTGACGTACACCTTTTCCTATTTGGAAACAGTCTGTTGTTCCATGTCCAGTTGTACCTGTTGCTTCCTGACCTACATACAGTTTTCTCAAGAGGCGGGTCAGGTGGTCTGGTGTTCCCATCTCTTTCAGAATTTTCCGCAATTTACTGTGATCCACACAGTCAAGACCTACAAGAACTTCTAGAACTAACACCTAAAAAAGATATCCTTTTCATTATAGGGGACTGGAATGCAAAAATAGGAAGTCAAGAAACACCTGCAGTAACAGGCAAATTTGGCCTTGGAGTACAGAATGAAGCAGGGCAAAGGCTAATGGAGTTTTGCCAAGAGAACGCACTAGTCATAGCAAACACCCTATTCCAACAACACAAGAGAAGACTCTACACGTGGACATCACCAGATGGTCAACAACCCCATCAGATTGATTACATTCTTTGCAGCCAAAGATGGAGAAGCTCTATACAGTCAGCAAAAACAAGGCCGGGAGCAGACTGTGGCTCGGATCATGAACTGCTTATTGCCAAATTCAGACTTAAATTAAAGAAAATAGGGAAAACCACTAGTCCATTCAGGTATGACCTAGATCAAATCCCTTATGAGTATACAGTGGAAGTGACAAATAGATTTAAGGGACTAGACCTGATAGACAGAGTGCCTGATGAACTATGGACAGAGGTTCGTGACATTGTAGAGGAGACAGGCATCAAGACAATCTGCATGGAAAAGAAATGCAAAAAAGCAAAATGGCTGTCTGAGGAGGCCTTACAGATAGCTGGGAAGAGAAGAGAAGCAAAAAGCAAAGGAGAAAAGGAAAGATATTCCCATCTGAATGCAGAGTTCCAAAGAATCGCAAGGAGAGATAAGAAAGCGTTCCTCAGCGATCAATGCAAAGAAATAGAGGAAAACAATAAATTGGGAAAGACTAGGGATCTCTTCAAAAAAATTAGAGATACCAAAGGAATATTTCCTGCAAAGATAGGCTCGATAAAGGACAGAAATGGTAGGGACCTAACAGAAACAGAAGATATTTAGAGGAGGTGGCAAGACTACACAGAAGAACTGTACAAAAAAGATCTTCATGACCCAGATAATCACGATGGTGTGATCACTCACCTAGAGCCAGACATCCTGGAATGTGAAATCAAGTGAGCCTTTGAAACATCACTACGAACAAAGATAGTGGAGGTGATGGAATTCCAGTTGAGCTATTTCAAATCCTCAAAGGTGGTGCTGTGAAAGTGCTGCACTCTATATGCCAGCAAATTTGGAAAACTCAGCAGTGGCCACAGGACTGGAAAAGGTCAGTCTTCGTTCCAATCCCAAAGAAAGGCAATGCCAAAGAATGCTCAAACTACTGAACAATTGCGCTCATCTCACATGCTAGTAAAGTAATGCTCAAAATTCTCCAAGCCAAGCTTCAGCAATACGTGAACCCTGAACTTCCAGATGTTCAAGCTGGTTTTAGAAAAGGCAGAGGAACCAGAGATCAAATTGCCAGTATCTGCTGGATCATTGAAAAAGCAAGAGAGTTCCAGAAAAACATCTATTTCTGCTTTATTGACTATGCCAAATTCTTTGACGGTGTGGATCACAATAAACTGTGGACAATTCTGAAAGAGATGGGAATACCAGACCATCTGACCTGTCTCTTGAGAAACCTGTATGCAGGTCAGGAAGCAACAGTTAGAACTGGACATGGAACAACAGACTGGTTCCAAATAGGAAAAGGAGTACGTCAAGACTGTATATTGTCACCCTGCTTATTTAACGTATATGCAGAGTACATCATGAGAAACGCTGGGCTGGAAGAAACACAAGCTGGAATCAAGATTGCCGGGAGAAATATCAATAACCTCAGATATGCAGATGACACCACCCTTATGGCAGAAAATGAAGAAGAACTAAATAGCCTCTTGATGAAAGTGAAAAAGGAGAGTGAAAACGTTGGCTTAAAGCTCAACATTCAGAAAACTAAGATCGGGGCATCTGGTCCTATCACTTCGTGGCAACTAGATGGGGAAACAGTGGAAACAGTGTCAGACTTTATTTTGGGGGGCTCCAAAATCACTGCAGATGGTGATTGCAGCCATGAAATTAAAAGACGCTTACTCCTTTGAAGGAAGGTTATGGCCAACCTAGATAGCATATTTAAAAGCAGAGACATTACTTTGCCAACAAAAGTCCGTCTAGTCAAGGCTATGGTTTTTCCAGTGGTCATGTATGGATGTGAGAGTTGGACGGTGAAGAAAGCTGAGCACTGAAGAATTGATGCTTTTGAACTGTGGTGTTGGAGAAGACTTTTGAGAGTCCCTTGGACTGCAAGGAGATCCAATCAATCCATCCTAAAAGAGATCAATCCTGGGTGTTCATTGGAAGGACTAATGTTGAAGCTGAAACTCCAATACTTTGGCCACCTCATGCGAAGAGTTGACTCCTTGGAAAAGACCCTAATGCTGGGTAGGATTGGGGCAGGAGGAGAAGAGGACGACAGAGGATGAGTTGATTGGATGGCATCTCTGACTCGATGGACATGTGTTTGGGTAGACTCCGGGATTTGGTGATGAACAGAAAGGCCTGGCATGCTGCAATTCATGGGATCGCAAAGAGTCAGACACAACTGAGCGACTGAACTGAACTGAACTGAACACAGTCAAAGGCTTTGGCATAGTCAATAAAGCAGAAATAGAAGTTTTTCTGGAACTCTGTTTTTTTATTTTAATCACTTGCTAATAATTTTTACTCATTGCATGGGTGTGTGTGTGTTGTGTGTGTGTATGTGTTAAGATATTCTAAAGACCTGTCTTTCAAACCATAAATATACCCATTTAGAGAAGAATCTTATTGACTGTAATAGATAATAGACAGTAGATGTGAAAAGTGAAAGTGTTGGACTCTCAGTCCTCTCCAACTCTTTTCGACCCCATGGACTGTAGCCTGCCTGGCTCCTCTGTCCATGGAAATTATCCAGGCAAGAATACTGAAGTGGTTCGCCATTCTCTTTTCCAGGGGATCTTCCCAACCCAGAGACTGAACCTGAGTCTCCCACATTACAGACAGATTCTTTGCCATTTGAGCCACCAGATAGATGGTAGATACACAGATGTAAATATATGTGTGTGTGTGTGTGTGTGTGTGTGTGTGTGTGTGTGTGTGTGTGTGTAAGCTAGAAGTTACCAAAAGACACTGGGGAAAACTGTTAATTTTGAGTTTCCTTTTTTAAGACCCTGGATTTTCACATCAATTGGCTGCTAGAAACTACCTGAATTTGCATTCTGGAAAAGTCAGTATACAAATACTAGGATCAGGTAAGGAGGGAAGAGCATGAGGTTTTCACAGTAAGCCATAGGTGTAGCAGTGCATGTTTGAACTGGAATATCAACAGTACAATGACAGAAGAATAGCACCTGTGAAAAAGGGTTTGGTTAAAATATCTGAGTTTAATTGCATGTTACTGGAAGCAACTGGTAAAAATTTGAAACTATTTTGCTACAAGTCTTGTAAGAATTTTGTTCTTAAGTATCTACATATTGTATGAGTTTCCATATAATCAAATACAAATGTTTGCTTACAACATAGAAATTAAGCAACTGTTAAGTTACATTGTATAGTTCTGAAATAAAAGGTCCAAAGTTACATAAGAGTTTGTGATTCTTTAAATCAAAGGTTGATTTTTCTTCTGGAAATATTTTTCTAGCTCAGTTTTTTTCATTAATATCTAGCTTTTTTGCATTCACCAGGAAATTCTTATACATTTATAATTCTGGTACTAAAAATGATTTCCCTTCACAACTTCTGTTAGTAAAAATAAATATATGGTATATTATGTACAGAAAAATCATTCTTTAAAATATTTAACTTGAAAAAATAGATATTTTTAAGCTTAAAATATCAATTTCAGTAAAAAGCTGTAAAATGCTATTAAATATAAGAATTTCTTAGTAACATATAATTTTATCTTCTATTCTAATGATTCAAATGAAATTAACATCCCTTGCCCTATATATTTTGAGTAGAATGTGTCTAAACATGTACAAAAGACTTAAAAATCAGTTTGAAATAAATCAATTGAGAATAATTATCTCTAAGACCTGAAAACAAGAAAATACTACTTTTTTTCCTTCATCTTTCAGCTTCATGAAGTAAAGCTGTTCTCACTCAGTGAAAGGTTCAGATACCTTCTTTTACTTCAAGAAGAAAAAAAAAAAACTTAAAGTGAATAGGGTTGGAAGCATGACACTGAGACTGAGAGACAGGGATCTCTAAAGCTGAGAAATCCAGGTGGCATAATGTCTCTATGCATTAACTTCAAAATAATCCAGCCTACATAATTGTAGCTTTGAAGAATGTATGCGTCCACAAAGAAAAAAGGTATGCTAGAAAAATGAAGATCTCTAGGAGGAATGATTTTATTTTCTATATTAGGTCATGAAGCTATTTAATCAAATTAGTTCTTAGTATACATTTAAGTGTCTATGGACTACACTGAAAATTATACTCTAAAAGATCATCTCAAGTAAATTGAACCCATCACAAATCTGTTTTCACACCCACACAAAAACACTCCTTCTTAAACTCATATACACATGCATACACACAAACACATCCAGTTCATCAGATGACTGTTCAACACACAGGAACATGCACATAAATACAAGCACAAACACACAAAATTCTGAAGAATTTCGTTTTATTATTATAAATAAACTCATGAAATATTATTAAGAGATGAAAAATATCATATTTGATAGTATAATTTATTTATTAGAAAATAATTTATGAATACTAGTATCTAAGATGTTTAAAAATCTTATTTAAAAGTATTCCTTTATATTAAAGTTTAGGTTCCTAAAGCTTAATATATAAAAAGAACTAATTTAGTAGAATGTAATTTATAATCATTGAGTAAAGATATAAATATACAGTGTTTATTTATTTTTCAAAAGCTACTTAATGTAGTTAAATATCATTTTAAGTAGTATTAAAGTTATATAATTAAATCTATTTGGGTGGATATGGTTAATGCTTTTATCTTTATGCTCACCAGAAGTTTGTTATTATTATTCATATATAACAAATGTCGCCTTACATTTTCTTGAAGAGAAAGTATACCTGCTTCTGATTGCAGCCACTTAAATCTAAGTCAAGTTTTGAAAAGTCTAAATATTGCTATAATTAATTACTTAGGAATAGTATATGACAAATATTTTCTCTACCTGTCATCATAAAGGACTATTCAGTGACTTCAAAACTGTGTATAAGAAAGAATATTTTTTTATTAATGATATTTATTTTGTGTCATTGCATATGCCCATTTGTTAGTATGATATTTCAGCATTTGTCAACCATTAGTGAAATGTTGATAGAGCATTTGTCTAAGGAAATGATAGTTACATAGATTTGAAACCAAAATACTATCTTCAGTCAAACACTTCTATTTTCTATTAATATCAGTTTAAAATTGTCTACAATATTCAACTGAAATGCATTTAGTAAGCTATTGATCTCTATATTGTCAATTCCACACATTTTACATTCTCTCAATTTCATCATTTATTTAAATTAGTATTTATCCAGGAATACAAAATAAGTATTTCTTTTTTAAATAATGAGTATTAAATAAATTTACTTATGGCATTTATAAAGTATCAATACATTTTATAAACAACAATTATAAATTTTGAAGTGAATTTAATATTATCCATAAATTAGCTCAGGACAGGGAAATGCGTTGTTAAATTCACTCTTTTCTTATTCACCATATTTGATTTAAGGAGAAAAGCTGGCTCCCCCTTATTTTAAACAAGGAGTGGTATATTCAGTTGCATCTTGCTACTTACATTTGCCTAGACCATGATTTATCAATCTCAGCACTATTGAACTTTTATGTCAGTTAATACTTTGATTGTGAGGTTGCTCTGAGCACTGTTGGATAGTGAGCAGTATCTCTGGCCTCAACCCACTACAGGAAGTCATGACAACCAAAATGTCTCCAGACATTTTTTAGGTCCCCTGGGGACAAAATCATCCCTTTAATTTAAAACAACTGGCTTAGACTCTTCAGTTTACAAATAAATACAGAACTTTGTTAATAAAAACCCTGTAATGTAATTATTCCACTGCTATATTTTACCAGATTCTGTACCTATTCAAAATTCACTTACTGCATGAATGTAAAATAATGTAAAACAGAGTGTCATTTTAATAAGATGGAAGGTAGTCTAGGAATATTCTGATTCTTATCTTTACTCTGAAGATCCAAGTAAATGAAAAAATAAAAGAGAGGAATTTAAAAGTGTATATTTTCCTTCCTTTGCTGTAAATATTTATACTGTGCTAAAAAATAAGGAGAATTTATATACTTTCTGAAGTCTGTTATTTAGAATGACCCACATTTTCATATACTACTAATTACAAAGATTTCCCTGCTTTCTAAACTGTGACTACTTTTGATTAATTTAGCTTGATAAGTCAGAGTAGTTTATAAATACCCTTGCCCTACTATGTAACAGGTAGTTTTCTAGGTACTGAATAGACAATGATAAACGAAACATACAAAAAAAATTACCCCATGAAGTTTGAATCTGCTAAGTTTGCAATGACTATCAGATATAATATTGGAAACGTCAAGTAGGCATAGGATGTTTGGACTTAAGAGGTCATGAGAGAACTAGACTGAAGATGCAAAATCCAGGATTTACCATTTATATATTTAAATCATCAGGCTACATGAGATAATTTAGAGACTTAGGTTAGATAATAAAAAATAATAATGTTGAAAAGTCCAGGAGCACTCCCAAATTTAAGGTTAAGAGTGGTGTCTAATAAGTTAGGTGAAAGAAGTATTTCAAGAAAAATAGAGTATTATACTATATGTAATAATCTTAAGTAGATAAAGTATGATTACTGCTTTTTGATCATTGAAATTGCCAACACATAATTCATTGGTGACTTTGGAAAGAGAAATTTTAGTAGAGTTTGTGGACAAAAACCAGTGGAAGTGGCGAACATGAAGCCAGCAATTCTCTTCTACTCTTTTAAGAAAATGTTCTGTAAAGAGGAGATAAATGGAACAGAAGTGAGGAAAAAAACAGGGATTCTTTTAAGATGGAAGAAACAGTTTATTTCTGTGATGGTAGGAATAATAAAAAAGGAAATTTGTAGCTAAGGAGCAGAAAAATCGATATATTAGTAGCAGTGTCCTTGAGAATGTACGAGGGAATTAGATTCAAGCAGAGGGTTCAGCCTTAACTAGGAACATGGCAGTCCATCTATTGTTTATGCATAAAGAGTAAATTGTTGTTTAGTCACTAAGTTGTGCCCAACTCCATGTGCTGCAGTAAATGCTAACAGTAAATTAATAAAATAAATAATTAATTTGATTTCTCCAAAGGACTCAATAAATTGAAACTAAAAGAATTTTACTTCATATTCTTCATATCTCAAATCTATAAATACCTCTGGGCACTGAAATAGTTATGAATAGATGTCTTGTATATTGCATTATACCTAATCTACCTGATCATTATGTTGATTTTATGGGGAATAAAGCAGATAGATGTAAATATATAATAATGCTTAAAAGTTAATATATTAGAATATATTTTATTTATTCATTATAACTGCAACTGAATAAGGGTAAAGAGTGAATGATTTAAAATACTTTATTTCTTTATTCTGTGAGTGGCTCTAAAGGTAAAACAGATTTCAAAGTGACATGACAACATGATACACTGTGACATTGAAAACTCATACTGAACTTCCAACAAAATGCATATTTCTTTTTGGTTATAGGTGTGAATATTTCTGATATAGATTTTTGTGTGTGTCTACCTACAAGATAAATACCAGGCTCTTTATTTTCTGACTCAATTATTTAGGAGCAAAGATATGACCATAAAATTTAGAATTTTCCTATTACAGCATGATTTTATAAGAAAATGACTAAAATGCCAATATATATGGAAAAACCATATAATTTAGAAAAGTTAAAATTTTGCAATTTTGTCTCATTAAATATTTTAATATGTTACTAATATTGAATTCTATTCAAATAGGCATAAACTATCAGAAGGTTTTAAAACTCTGTCATCTAATCAACAGCAATCAACTTTGTTTACTTGTGTACACACCTGACAATAATACCTCAAACACTAAATTCAAAATTTAAGATTGGTAAGTTACTGCTAACCCCTGCATAGAGTATGAATTTGATCTTGTTTTTTGTTTTTTGCATCGCTGTTAAAATCCAGCCAACTATAAGCAAATATATTACTTATGCCTGCGATTCCATGTACACACACACACACATATATATGTATATGTACACCAGCACATATGTAAAATAAATTTTAAACATAAGAATATATCCTCAATATATAGATCATAGAATTATAATTGATTTCTTTTTGCTAGTGTGTAAAATAGGAAATATAAAACTGCACTTGAATTTTAATAAAGTGAAAGTGAAAGTCACTCAGTTGTGTCCAATTTTTTGTGACTCCATGGACTATACAGTCCATGGAATTCTCCAGGCCAGAATACTGGAGTGGGTAGCCATTCCATTCTCCAGGGGATCTTCCCAACCCGGGGGTAGAATCTAGGTCTTCTGGATTGTAGGCAGATTCTTTACCAAGGGAAGTTTTAATAAGACATCATAAATGTATAGCTATTTTTACCATAATAAGTCTATTTATGAATAATTATGGTTATAGCCATATTTTGTCTGCATTTCTATGAGTGTTCACTTATTTCGTGATATGTGCTTTGAGTGTGTGGATGCAAAGACAGGCTCTCCCTTTGGAATTGGGATACAGATCATAAGAAAATTGGAGGAATATTAGTAGAGATCATTTTGAAAACAGTATGGATGTTGTTAGAGATTATAGTCTTGCATACAGAATTAGGTAAAAGTCTCTTTCCTACCCACCTACCCACAGCAAATGCATAGAATAAGCAAATTATTTGAAGATATGGTTGTATTTCAAACTGGAAAAAACTTAAGGACTCAAAAAAAGATAAAAGCAAGATTAAAAGAAAAGCAGTGATATAGAGGAAAATAGTATTATTAATGAAGAGTCTGCAGAGGTCAGAAAGAAATAGAATTTGAATTAATGACAGAAATACAGTATAAGGATAGCCCAAGTCTCATCCCTTTGTCCTATTCAGTTCAATCGCTCAGTCATGTCCAAGTCTTTGCAACCCCATGAACCATAGGACGCCAGGCCTCCCTGTCCATCACCAACTGCCAGGGTCTACCCATCTCAACTGAGTCAGTGATACCATCCAACCAGCTCATCCTCTGTCATTCCCTTCTCCTCCTGCCCTCAATCTTTCCCAGCATCAGTGTCTTTTCAAATGAGTCAGCGCTTCACCAGGTGGCCAAAGTATTGGAGTTTCAGCTTCAACATCAGTCCTACAAATGAACACCCAGGACTGATCTCCTTTAGGATGGACTGGCTGGATCTCCTTGCAGTCCAAAGGACTCTCAAGAGTCTTCTCCAACATCACAGTTCAAAAGCATCAATTCTTCAGTGCTCAGCTTTCTTTATACTCCAACTCTCACATCCATACATAACTACTGGAAAAACCATAGCCTTGACTAGATGGACCTTCATTGACAAAGTAATGTCTCTGCTTTTTAATATGCTGTCTAGGTTGCTCATAACTTTGTTTCCAAAGAGTAAGTGTCTTTTAATTTCATGGCTGCAATCACCATCTGCAGTGATTTTGGAGCCCCCCAAAATAAAGTCAGCCACTGTTTCCACTGTGTCCCCACCTATTTGCCATGAAGTGATGGGACCGGATGCCATGATCTTAGTTTTCTGAATGTTGAGCTTTTAGCCAACATTTTCACTGTCCTCTTTCACTTTCATCAAGAGGCTCTTTAGTTCTTCTTCACTTTCTGCCATAAGGGTGGTGTCATCTGCATATGTGAGGTTATTGATATTTCTCCAAGCAATCTTAATTCCAGCTTGTGCTTCATCCAGCCCAGTGTTTCTCATAATGTACTCTGTATATAATTAAATAAGCAGGGTGACATATATACAGCCTTGACATACCCCTTTTCCTATTTGGAACCAGTCTTTTTTTCCATGTCCAGTTCTAACTGTTGCTTCCTGCCCTGCATACAGGTTTCTCAAGAGGCAGGTCAGGTGGTCTGGAATTCCCGTCTCTTTAAGAATTTTCCATAGTTTATTGTGATCCACACAGTCAAAGGCTTTGGCATAGTCAATAAAGCAGAAATAGATGTTTTTCTGGAACTCTCTTGCTTTTTCGATGATCCAGCAGATGTTGGAAATTTAATCTCTGGTTCCTCTGCTTTTCTAAAACCAGCTTGAACATCTGTAATTTCATGGTTCATGTATTGCTGAAGCCTGGCTTGGAGAATTTTGAGCATTACTTTGCTAGCGTGTGAGATGAGTACAATTGTGTCGTAGTTTGAGTATTCTTTGGCATTGCCTTTCTTTGGGATTGGAATGAAAACTGACTTTTTCCAGTCCTGTGGCCACTGCTGAGTTTTCCAAATTTGCTGACATATTGAGTGCAGGACTTTCACAGCATCGTCTTTTAGTATTTGAACTAGTTCAATTGGAATTCCATCACCTCCACTAGCTTTGATCGTAGCAATGCTTCGTAAGGCCCACTTGACTTCACATTCCAGGATATCTGGCTCTAGGTGAGTGTGAGTGATCACACCATCATGATTATCTGGGTCATGAAGATCTTTTTTGTACAGTTTTCTGTGTATTCTTGCCACCTCTTCTTAATATCTTCTGCTTCTGTTAGGTCAATACCATTTCTGTTCTTCGTTGATCCCATCTTTGCATGAAATGTTCCCTTGGTATCTCTAATTTTGTTGAAGAGATCTCTAGTCTTTCTGATTCTATTGTTTTCCTCTATTTCTTTGCATTGATCACTCTTAATTTGCAATTCCTCTCACTAAAGAGGCAAAGATGCTCTTCTTACTCCTGGACTCATAGGCAGTTTCAAGTATGTTTTCACTTGCTTTTCATGTTTAAGATGCAGTGCATGTTTCCACGTTCCCTCTTTGGCTTCTTTCCATCACCCCTAGAAAAGAAGAACATTCTCCATGTCCCACTAGTCTCAGGAGCAGGATAAGGTCACTTAAACCAAATCACCCAACCAGCAGCCAACTCACAGAACTTTAACCTAAAAAACACTGATTAATTTAGATTTAATTTTTACAGATATATTTATGTAAAATAGGTATCAGTTCAGTATCAGTTCAGTTCGCTCAGTCGTGTCCACTCTGCAAACCCATGAACCGCAGCATGCCAGTCCTCCCTGTCCCTCACCAACTCCCAGAGTCCACCAAAACCCATGTCCATTGAAGCGGCGATGCCATCCAACCAGCTCATCCTCCGTCATCCCCTTCTCCTCCTGCCCTCAATTTTTCCCAGCATCAGGATCTTTTCCAATGAGTCAGCTCTTCACATCAGGTCGCCAAAATATTGGAGTTTCAGCTTCAACATCAGTCCTACAAATGAACACCCAGGACTGATCTCCTTTAGGATGGACTGGTTGGATCTCCTTGCAGTCCAAGGGACTCACAAGAGTCTTCTCCAACACCACAGTTCAAAAGCATCAATTCTGCGGCGCTCAGCTTTCTTTATAGTCCAACTCTCACATCCATACATGACTACTTGAAAAACCATAGCCTTGACTCGATGGACTTTTGTTGACAAAGTAATGTCTCTGCTTTTTAATATGTTGTCTAGATTAGTCATAACTTTCCTTCCAAGGAGTGTAAGCATATTTTAATTTCATGGCTACAATCACCATCTGCAGTGATTTTGGAGCCCCCAAAAATAAAGTCTCTCAGTTTCCACTGTTTCCCCATCTATTTGTCATGAATTGATGGGGCTGAATGCCATGATCTTAGTTTTCTGAATGTTGAGCTTTTAGCCAACATTTTCACTCTCCTATTTCACTTTAATCAAAAGGCTCTTTAGTTCTTCTTCACATTCTGCCATAAGGGTGGTGTCATCTGCATATCTGAGGTTATTGATATTTCTCCCAGCAATGTTGATTCCAGCTTGTGCTTCTTCTAGCCCAGTGTTTCTCATGATTTACTCTGCATATAAGTTAAATAAGCAGGGTGACAATATACAGCCTTGACAGACTCCTTTTCCTATTTGGAACCAGTCTGTTGTTCCATGTCCATGTCTAACTTGCTTCCTGACCTGCATACAGGTTTCTCTAGAGACAGGTCAGGTGGTCTGTTATTCCCATCTCTTTCAAAATTTTCCACGATTTATTGTGATCCACCGAGTCACAGGCTTTGGCATAGTCAATAAAGCAGAAATAGATGTTTTTCTGGAACTCTCTTGCTTTTTGGATGATCCAGTGGATGTTGGCAATTTGATCTCTGATTCCTCTGCCTTTTCTAAAACCAGCTTGAACATCTGGAAGTTCATGGTTCACGTATTGCTGAAGACTGGCTTGGAGAATTTTGAGCATTACTTTACTAACATGTGAGATGAGTGCAATTGTGTGGAAGTTTGAGCATTCTTTGGCATTGCCTTTCTTTGGGATTGGAATGAAAACTGACCTTTTTCAGTCCTGTGGCCACTGCTGAGTTTTCCAAATTTGCTGACATACTGAATGCAGGAATTTCACAGCATCATCTTTTAGGATTTGAAATAGCTCAACTGGAATTCCATCACTTCCACTAGCTTTGTTCGTAGTGATACTTCCTAAGGCCCACTTGACTTCACATTGCAGGATGTCTGGCTCTAGGTGAGTGATCACACCATCATGATTATTTGGGTCATGAACATCTTTTTTGTATAGTTCTTCTGTGTATTCTTGCCACGAGAAACCGAAGTAAGACGGTAGGTGCTGAGAGAGGGCATCAGAGGGCAGGCAGATTCAAACCACAATCACAGACAAGTAGCCAATGTGATCACAGGGACCACAGCTTGTCTAAGTCCATATAGGTAACAAATACACATTTAAATGCAAATAATATTTAGTATATTCATAATAATAATATCTAGCATATTTACATGTAGTATGTGAAAATAATATAGTCACGAGGAGAAATCACCATGTGAAGAAAAATATAGTCAAGGATAAGAGTAACTGGTATAACTGAATTAGACAATAATAACTAGAACAGAAACAATTTTCAAGTTACAGTATAAGAATATCATCTTGAAGTTAGTAATGAATCTAAAGATAGTGTGTGGATATATAAAATAATAATAAATAAAATGGTGAAGTGAAAAGATGAAGGAAGGAGTATGACAGCCCTATATCAAATTAACCACAAGTATCATAGAAATTATATTTAGTATGGAATATTTAACAACATGGCATTCTTAGCTAAATTACTGGAATTAAAGAATGAAGAAACTATCATTCAGTCATCCAGGGAATATAATGCAAATAGCGTAAGAAGGAGAGAAATCAGATTGGCAGTACATTTCTTCACAGTAAATTGAGTGCCAAAACCACCGAGCAATGCTTATGAAGTACTAAAGAAAAAAATGATTACACATAAATGTAATATAAACCCTCCAGAATATCAGGCAATATGCCAAGGGGCAAACATAAGAAAATATGATTAAACTTAAGAACATATCAGTCATAAGCACTTCTTGAAACATATCTAGGTAAAATGATAGGTTATAAGGCAATGTCATTAATGTAAATAAATATTATTGGACAATTGTGGGCATAATCGAACATAAATGTTACAAATTTTGTAGTAAAATAATATTAATATAATTAAAAATATTGAAAGTGAGAAGGGGGATTTAGCAAAATCAGGAATAAATATGAAAGCATTAATGACCTCATCTTTTATATCATGTTTATATTCAAAACTGACAATTATTTATAAAGTATAATGACTTTAATCCTAATATTTTTTGCAAGTTTCAAATATGCAATATTTTATTATTTTCATTTATTATTATTACTCTTTTTTATTTTATTATTATTCTTTTTCTAATTGGAGGACAATTTCTTTACATTACTTCTCTGGCTTCTGCCATATGACAGCATGTTCAGTTCAGTTCAGTCGCTCAGTCGTGTCCGACTCTTTGCACCCCATGAATTGCAGCACGCCAGGCCTCTCTGTCCATCACCAACCCCCGGAGTCTACCCAAACCCATGTCCATCGAGTCGGTGATCCCATCCAACCATCTCATCCTCTGTCGTCCCCTTCTCCTCCCGCCCCCAATCCTACCCAGCATTAGGGTCTTTTCCAATGAGTCAACCCTTCTCATGAGGTGGCCAAAGTATTGGAGTTTCAGCTTCAACATCAGACCTTCCAATGAACACCCAGGATTGATCTCTTTTAGGATGGATTGATTGGATCTCCTTGCAGTCCAAGGGACTCTCAAGAGTCTTCTCCAACACCACAGTTCAAAAGCATCAATTCTGCGGTGCTCAGCTTTCTTCACCGTCCAACTCTCACATCCATACATGACCACTGGAAAAGCCATAGCCTTGACTAGACGTACTTTTGTTGGCAAAGTAATGTCTCTGCTTTTCAATATGCTATCTAGGTTGGCCATAACCTTCCTTCCAAGGAGGAAGCGTCTTTTAATTTCATGTCTGCAATCACCATCCAGCAGTGATTTTGGAGCCCCCCAAAATAAAGTCTGACACTGTTTCCACTGTTTCCCCATCTATTTGCCATGAAGTGATGGGACCAGATGCCATGATCTTAGTTTTCTGAATGTTGACCTTTAAGCCAACTTTTTCACTCTCTTCTTTCACCTTCATCAAGAGGCTCTTTAGTTCTTCTTCACTTTCTGCCATAAGGGTGGTGTCATCCACATATCTGAGGATATTGATATTTCTCCCGGCAATCTTGATTCCAGCTTGTGTTTCTTCCAGCCCAGCGTTTCTCATGATGTACTCTGCATATAAGTTAAATAAGCAGGGTGACAGTATACAGCCATGACGTACTCCTTTTCCTATTTGGAACCAGTCTGTTGTTCTATGTCCAGTTCTAACTGTTGCTTCCTGACCTGCATACAGGTTTCTCAAGCATGAATCAGTCATAATCATACATATATCCCATCCCTCTTGAGTCCCCTGCCCCATCTCCCTCTTCTAGGTTGTCCCTGTGTGATATGTAACAGCTTCCTATTTTACACATGCTATATATGTGTATACTGCATATGTGTCAATGCTACTTTCTCAATTTGTCCTACCCTCTCCTTCCTCCATAGTGTCCACAAATTATTCTCTATGTCTACATTCCTTCCCTGAAAATAAGTTCATTAGTACTACTTTTCTAGTTTCCATATACATTTATGTATTAATATACAGTGTTTGTTTTTCTCTTTCTGACTTACTTCACTCTGTATAACAGGCTTTAGGTTCATTCACCTCACTACAACTCAAATCCATTCCTTTTCGTGACTGAGTAATATTCCATTGTACATATGTACCACTTCTTTATCCGTATTAAAAATAATTATTACATATTAATGCATAATATTAATACATATTAAATACATATTAAAATACTTTCATATGCAAAAGGAACCTTAGTGGGAGGCTGGCCTGATGTCCCCTTATTTTCCAAGCTTCTTGGAGTGTTGCTTGCTGAGAGCTTGCAGATGAATTTGCCTGGTAGGCAGTCTGTGTCTATTAATAATAATAAGAGCCCAGCCCTCTTGCTTCCATGCAGGATAACTTTCACAAATGTGGGATCAGAGAACATTCCCCCAATAAACCTCCTGCATGCAAACACCTTTCCCATAGCATGCCTCCTGAGGTCACTGGCCAATGAAAGTTGGTACTAGGAGTCATCCAGAAATCTGACTCTAAAATGCAATCTCAAAACTGGGAGACAAAGTGAACCCTGCAATGTCAGTTCATGTACTCAGCTTCTGGCATGCTATCCCGGTTCAACTGTTAACATTTTTATGAGATAAAGTATGAAAGTCTAGTGATGATTAATCACCAACTAAAGGAAATAGAGGGGCTTTAACATTCAGTGGTAAAGAATCTGCTGCAATGCAGGAGACGTGAGTTTGATGTTTGGTCCAGGAAGATACCTCGGAGAAGGAAATGGCAACCCACTCCAATATTCTCACCTGGGAAGTCTCATGGACAGAGGAGCCTGGTGGGCTACAGTCCATGGGGTTACAAAAGAGTCAGACAAAAGTTAGCGACTAAACAACAAAGGCAATAGGTTAAGCCCCCATGAAAATATAATTATTTCCTGAAACCAGAGGGTGAAAACAACTGAGAATCAGTCCCATGACTTAATTAGCAGGGTGGCAGAGCTCCAGAAAAGACTGACTTTTTTAACTCCAGCAAGTATTTACACCAAGGTCAGTGCCATGCTTGAGAAGGAGTAGAACCCTGAGATTTAAGATAGGGCATTTGAGTTGACACATTTGGAAAATCTGAATCCCAATACTCCCCTAAACCCTTTGAATCTGCAGAAGCATCTGCTCCTTTCTGTTAGAATTTAGAAACCACCTCTTCCCTCATGCTTGAAAACAATGCAGTGGTCTTTACTTGACAGGAAAGCATGCAACCTCCAATTCTGCCTCCAGCCTCAGCATTTGCTTTTGTCATTCCTCCTGGACAATAGGTTATATAAAAACATGATCAAGCTTTGGAAGAGCTCACTCTTGTAAAAGAAGATGTAGCTATCAATATTAGAGGAGGAAATGGCAACCCACACCAGTATTCTTGCTTGGGGAATTCCATGGACAGAGGAGCCTGGTGGGGTACAGTCTATAGGGTCGCAAAGAGTCAGACATAACTGAGTGACTGAGCACAAAACTTTCAATATATGTCAAAGAAGCTATGTGATTTATGATACAAATGAACTTGCAAAGAGCCAAGGGACGGGAATTTCAAGATTTTAGATCAAGAACGACAGGACACAAAGCTGAGTAAGACAGTTTATCTATATGGGAGCATTCTCCATTGATATATGATTAAAAACCTTGGTAAAGTCCTGGGAGGCAGTGCTAAACTTCAGTGGCTTTTGAAATATTGAAAAAAAAATCATTGCCCACATGAAATAAAGTAGACAGAGCAGAATTTAAATGAAAAATATTGAAGAAAGAGATCACAAGCCTTGTAAAACTGGGCATGTTATGATTATATACATTCAGAAAATCCACTTGCTAATTATACTCTGTGGGAAAGTACATTTACAAAAACAAATATGGAATGTACCAAAGCAGCATCTTCGAGAAGTTCAGAAGTAGGCTGATGGCAAGAGATGCTTTGATAGTGCTGAGTATTTTGTTACTATTGGGGTTAAGGGCATATTTTAAAACATAGAAAACAAGTAGCATTTAAAAATCAAAATAAAAATGTATGAAGTTATCATTATGGGCAGTGAGATTGCCCTGACATCCAGAGACAGTCTGAAATGCCCCAAAGCAAGTGATAGGATAGATATGTGTGGTGTCAATAAAGTATTGCTATATTTACACAATTAAAACAAAATCCATGATGAATAATGAGGAGGCTGAGAGAAGTCACTCTAAGAAAAAGTGGCAATTTATAGTTTAATTTCTAATTGTGAACCACTTATCAAATCTGGATTTCATATACTAAAGGAGGGGCTGATTTTACAAGAAAGTATTAAAAGTAAAAATGTTTGCTATCAAAAAAGTATTTAAAAAGATGAACAGATACATACAGGTGAATTATTGTCTAAAAATTACTCTATACCAAGAAGATGAACTGTGTTCCTTTTAAGGAGAAATATTATAGAATCACTTGTGAGACCTTGATTCTGTTAATATATGTCTTAGTTCCCTAGAACCGGATATAACAAAATATCGTAGCTTATAAACAACAGAAATGTATTTATCACCATTTTGGAGACTGGAATTCTGAGATCAGGATGCTAGCATTTGTTGAGTGAAGGTTCTTTTCATGGTTGAGGACTTTTTGTTGTGTTCTCACATGGCAGAAAGGGCTATAGAGTTCTCTTGGGGCCTTTTATAAGGGCATTAATCTTATTCACAGTTCTGCTCTTATGACATAATCACTTCTCCAAACCCCTGTCTTCTAACACCATCTCACTGGACTATAGAATTTCAACAGAAGAATTTTGGGGGACAGAAACATTCACACTGTAACAATGCTCCTTGTGAGAGAATCAATTCCTAGGCAGGTTGATAAGAAGTCTGGGGGTCCCCAAGGAGAGAGGGGTCTGGAATTCTCAAGGAGGAAGAAAGGACATTTTTTTTTTTTTTTTTTTTTCCCCTCTACATTCCTTGGGATTATATAACAATAATGTATCCTGCTTGAGGACAGTCTCCAGAAAAAAACCTTCTGGCTAATCCTGTTATCTTGAAATGTAAATTATGGGAGTGGGTCTCAGTTCAGTCTCTCAGTCATGTCCAACTCTTTGTGATCCCATGAACCGCAGCACATCAGGCCTCCCTGTCCATCACCAACTCCCGGAGTTTACCCAAACTCGTCTATTGAGTTGGTGATGCCATCCAACCATCTCATCCTCTGTCATCCCCTTCTCCTCCTGCCCTCAATCTTTCCCAGGATCAGGGTCTAGTGAGGTCTTTACAACCTCCAGACTTTCTTTTGATTCACTGTAATAAGTAATTAAAAAGTATATAACTCCATTGCTAATACTAGCGAGGGGGCACTCTTTCTGCCCCCTTCTGATATCTATGTCAGAAGCTCTCTCTATCCCTTTTATACTTTAATAAAACTTTATTACACAAAAGCTCTGAGCCATCAAGCCTCGTCTCTGGCCCCAGATTGAATTCTTCTCCCCTGGAGGCCAAGAATCCTGATGGTTCAGCAACAACCTTTCACTTTGAAGGCTCTACTCTATATGACCAGGAGATCTTTGTTTTCTTTACAAATGAAAGTAATAAAAATATTTACAGAGATAATTAGTAGAAGTTGCTAAATAAATGAAACAAAATAAATCCCAGGTGAAGCTGAACATGACATATTATTCCGGTGGGAACAAGCGAACTATAAGAAAAGTTGAGGATATGCCATGTTCTCAGAAGAGCAGCCTTAGTACAAAATTTTCATAGCAAGAATTCTAAATTTCTGTTTGAGATACAGTGTTTACCAAGGCAACACAGACACCATGAATCCCAGGGGTGAGTGGGAGACTATATATATATTATAATAAAATTCCAACAATAGCTCTCAGATGAAGTAAGGCTTCATCCACCTTCTATGGGGAAACACGGGTGGTTAGAAAGTATTCTGCATGTATATGGTGAACAAATAAATTTTAGTGTGCACAGACTGGATTTTGAAATGTATTTACAAAAATAAATATCTGTAAAGGGCAGTTTTGAATTCCTGTAGAGCATTCAGTTACTCTTAGCACTTTTCTAACCAAACTTCAGGTTGAGTCTTCAATACCAAAACCATGGTCAATAAAGGCAACTTGCTCATTCTCACCCCCAAGGTGATACAGTTTATTGGCTAAAGGATAATCTGATGATCTCTCTTGTTAACATTAGTTGAAAATGGAGCATCTAATACAGTTTAAGTAAAGAAATCAAACTGGGAAGATTGTTGATTATTCCAGAGTAAGAAAGAACCTCTTGCAACTTCTTGGAAAGCTGTCCACCAAAGTCTGCCTTTTCTCCTCTTGTTTTTTAGGAGATGTGATGCTAGGTTCACCAGTAAACATTTTGATATCCAGCTGATGTGGAAAAGGACAAAACACACTCAATCTTAAACAGAGCTAAGAGCCTGGATTGTGCCAGATTTGAAGTATCTGGATTTTCAGGTTTGTGATGAAATCAATTTATTCTTGTTTAAGCCAGTTTGAAGTTTGCTTTTCTTCTAATTTTTCCTGTTGCCAGCAGCTAAAAATATCCTAAGGTGGCTTACAGGGTTATGAGCAAAAAATGTGTTATTGGATGTAAAAGAGTTAGTGCCAAGCACATGCTGGCACTTGATACTGGGAACAATGTGTACGTGTGTTCCATCTCAGTCGAGTCACTAATCATGATACTGGATTTTTACTTAACTCTAATTAAACTAGCTACATTCATATTAAACATCCAGGGTTATTTTTTATTCATATTACCTTCAAATTTTATCTTCCTATTGATTATTTTTTGTATTGATGCATATATAAATATAATCCTAGTATAGCCCACAGGGTTATGAGAATCAAATATTATAGTGAATTTAAAAGAATTTTAACAGTACTTGGCACTTACTGAGCTCACAAGAAATTGAACATTATATAAATTAATGAATATACCCTTTGATTTTTTTCTCTCAAAGTTATTTAAAATTTTAATGTTATTTTGCACTAATATTTTGATGGACATTCTGTAGTTTTGATTTCTAATTAATATATTTATCATTAGGACAAATTTGTTTAGTAATATAGTTATTTTTTGTTGCAAAGTTGGGAATTGCTGTGTGGTTTGGAAAAGTGTCTCTTCATAACTGTTTCACTGATTTTTCAAAAATTGAGTATTTTAAAGGGTTATTAAGTTGTAATGTATTTGTTGTCTCACTAGGCCTTGAATCATTTTTAATACTCATTTTATATTATGGAATGTGCATCCAGATTCCATAGTGTGAAAACCTCTGATTGTTACATTTATCACTCTCATTTTAAGCAGCATGAGTTTTCTGATGTAGTTTGTAATATTGACTAGTATCCTCAATTTCACTGAAAATTTCAGTTTGGTAACACTGTTCAGCCTAATGTTAGGGCACATTCCTCCGGAATTTGAACACAGTATACATTTAGCACTCTTTGAGAATGAAGAGTGAATTGGCACTTGATGATCTTGTCACAGGTACACCTATAAGTGGACTAAAATAGGAAATCGGATCCCAGGTAATGTAAGAGAACTTCCTTTTAGAGATGGTATCACCAGAAAAAAGATGCTGAATGGCTCTTGTGGTATGTTAGGAAACTCTAACAGTAGGAGTAGCTCATCTACCAACACCAGGGGAAGTGAGTTAAAAGTAAGTTTCCTCAGATAAATGAACTTCTTCTCTCTTTCTTCATTAAATTGCCATTTGATGATAAAAATACGTGATTGGGTAAATATATGATTTCAATTATCTTGGGTATATACTTCAGAGTGGAAATACTGGGTCATACAGTAACACAAAACTTACTGATGGATTACCAAACTGTTTGCTAAAGTGACTGCATAAATTTACATTTTCACCAGTAGTTTATGAGTATTCAAATACCTGTATCATTTTAATTTTTATATCTTTTTATTTTTGAGATACAAGAGTTCTTTGTGTAGTCTGTATACAATTCCCTTCTCAGACATAGGACTTACAAATACTTTCTCCCATTCTGTGGTTTGTCCTTTAATTTTTTTTAATGATATCCTTTAAAACATAAAATAATTTTGTTCTGATGAAGCCTAGCTGTTCTCTTGTGTGTGTGTGTGCGTGTGTGTGTGTGTGTACACACATACATCACTTGTGTTTTTGATGTCCTATCTAAGAAAGCATCATGAAACCTAATATCATGAAAATATATCTGTAAGTTTTATTCTAAAAGATTTAAAGTTTTAACTCTAAAATCTATATTCCCTTTTAAGATAATTTTAGCATATGTTGTTAGGCAGAATCAATTTCATTCTTTTCATAGTGGAAATGAAGTTGTCCCTGAGCACTTTTTGAAAAGCTTATGCTTCCCTAATGAGTTGTCTTGACATCTTGGATATAATCAATCAATCATAAATGTAAAGGTTTGTTTTAGAACTCTCAGCCCTATTCCACTGATTTATATATGTCTATTGGTATGCCAATACTACACTTTTTCTGGTTGCTGTAACTTTGTAATATATTTTGAAATAACAGAGTATGTATGAGTCATCCAACTTTGTGTTTTGTTTTTTCAAACTGCTTTGATATTCTAGGTCCCTTGCATTTAAGTTAAATTTTAGGATTAGCTTACTAATTTCTGCAAAATCAGCTGCTGAGTTTTTAAAAGAAATTGTGTTGCTTCTGTAAATGTATTTTTGGAATATTGCAAACATAGTAATCCACAAAAAATCCACATTTTGATCCACTAACATGAGTTATTTCTATTTATTTAGTTTTGTAATTTCTTACAAAAATGATTCCAACTTTTTGATGCATAATAAGTCTTATATAGCTTGTTAAATTTATTCCTAGCATTTCAATATGATTGACCTTATTATAAATGGAACTGTTTTCTTATTTTTTTCAACATGTTTATTACCAATATTTAGAAAAAAATTGATATTCATATATTAACATTGTGACCGACTGTGGTGAACTTGTTCATTGATTCTAAAAGTTTTCCAGTGGATTCCTTCCAATTTTCTACATACATGATTATGTTATCTAAAATTAGAGATAGATTTACTTCTTCCTTTGTAATTTAGAAGGCTCTTATTCTTCTATCTTTCCCAGCTGCTCTAGCTAGTACCTTAGGTACAACGCTGAATAGAAATGTCAAGAGTAGATGATTCTTTGTTTGTTCCTGATATCGAGGGGAACATTTTCAGTTTATCACCATTAAGTAGATGTTGACTGTGGATTTTGAGTAGATACCTTTTAGCCAGTTAATGAAAATCCTTTATATTCCTAGTTTGTTAAATTATTTTTCATAATAATTTGTTTGATATTGTCAAATGTTTTTGCATGCATTGAAATGATCATGTGTTTGCATTTATTCTATTAATCGACTGATTTTCGTATGCTAAATTAACTTTTAATTCCTAGAAGAGATACAAATTGGTCATGAGATATAATTGTTTTCATATGTTTCTGGAATTGCTTTGCTGGTAGTTTATTAAGAACTTATTTTTTTCATCTATTCATAGGTGGCTTTTTTTCTGTAGTTTTCTTTTCTTGTCATTGTCTGGTTCTGGTATCCAAATAATCCTGGCTCAGAGGATGAGTCCGAATATACACTCTCCTGTTATATTATTGGGAAAATTTTAAAAGGATTGGCAGTATTTCTAAGTCATCTTGTAGAAATTACCATTAAAACAATATAACCCTGGACTCTTCTTTCAGAAAGTTTTAAAATTATTCTTTCATCTTCTTTACTAGTTACAAGTCTATCCAAATGGTATATTACTTCTTGAGTGGGTTTCAGTGGTTTTTGTCTTTCTAGGAATTTGTTCATTAAATCTGGATTATCTCATTTATTGCTGTAAAATTATTCTTTTCCATTGTAAAATTAGAATTAGATCACTTTGAAAATCAGATTCCCCTCAAGGCTTGTTTTTGCCATTTGTTATTATTTTTGTTATTATTGTTGCTGCTGCTGCTCTTTGCTTATTTAGTGACTTTTCAGGACTAATTCTATAAAGTCTGTATTCTTTGTCATGTGTAGCTAGTAGCCTCTAACTCACCTAATGATTGGTCACAGGTTCCTTTGAACCCTTGGAATCAGTAAGCCTTCCATCCTTTGCCAAGAATCTCTGGGTGTGTGCTGGGGCACAGAGAGCACAGCAAATGTTTTCCATTATATGAATAAAAGCTTGGAAGCAATATAAAATTTTCTAAAAGAAAAATAACTGCTTCATTTTATAGCTCTACCAGATACCCTAAACATGCATATACACCAAAATGCACTTACAAAGATATGCTTCTTTTAAAACAATAAATACTCATGAAGCATTTTCAATGTCAGATTACCCAAGTAGGACATATGTCAATAATACTTTGCTAGGTATGATGGTTTCTAATAATAGTTGTGACTTATGTGGTATGAAATGAAGAAGCTGCTTGTTTTTCTATTAATATTATGTTATTTTCTTGATGTTTTGAAAAATAATTTATATATTGCACTTAAAAATATAATGTGCTAATAAGAAAACAAATATATAAGTGTTTGTTAAAATTAGTAGAAAGTAATATTTATGGATGAATCGGCAGCATCTTTCTCTTTTGTCTGTAAACTATTTTCTGATCAATATTGTATTTATTTTTCGTATCTTCTTATAATTAATATGTCTATGCATATAATTTATATTCTATGACTGATGACATTTTCACTGAAAATATAATTTCAAATTCTGCAGTACAGAAAACTAAATATTGGATAAGTTGTGTTAAAAGATTAAATTTACGTAAATTCATGCATATAGTTACTATTTAAACAACCCTAAATCAGTCAGTTGAAAACAAAATTTCCATCAAATATACTCAGTTTTTCTCTATCTGTATAAGACAGAAATCATCTGGGATACTAACATTGCATGGATAAACATTCACATTTTCAGTTCTCATCCAGATGCTTGTGATAGTAAATGCATAACTTATGTTTGTTCAGCAAGTTATAGTTATATAAATAGTGTTTGTTATAGTCTGCTGAATAAATTTACCCACCTTTTATCTGCTTACATGGTATTTCAGAATGTGTAAAATCCTTTAAAATTGTTTTAAAGAAAGCTATGAACCAGTCAATCTTAAATTCACATCCTGCATAGCATGTACCGTATTTGATGGTTGTCAATTCCTACCGGTAGAAATTAATACTCTAAAGTTGTAGTTTTATTGCAGATTCCCCATTTTCAGTTAATTTTCAGCATGACAAACTGAGACATAGCTAGTCAGATCTCACTGGGTTCATTATTCATTTTGTTCAGCAGCCCTGCAAGGCTGATCTGAACATAAAGATCACGCTGGCTTTAAACAGAATTCCACAGAAGGCAAAACAAAATGAAAAAGAAGATCCTTGCATATCCTATGTGTGGTGCTCACAGGAAAAAAAAATACCGTACCAAATTATTGTTTCTATTCCAATATCTTAAGTGCATATTTTCCCAGGCTTAAATTAACAACTGAATTACTAAATTTGAAATTGCACCAATTTTATGCAGTTTATCTTTCAGTTTGGGGGGGGGGCAAGGTTAGGAATTTATAAATAAATTAAAAAACTTTATTTTTTTAAAAAACATTATTATGGAATAATTTTAGAATACTAGAAAAGACTTTAAAAATAAACTTATCTAATCTTGACATTTAGGAGAAAAGTTTGATACTCTTATTTTAAATAACTTTTTTGATGGCAACATTTTCAGTAGATATTTCATTTATGACCCCTCTGAAATAAGACACTTTATATCATAGTTCTATGAATAATATTGTGTTCATTTTATATAGACCTAAAAAATTGGCTAATCCATAATGCATTTTAATTTTTGGCCCTCTTTGCAAAAGAGAGAACATTTCCCATTTGATTCCCCTATTATTTATCTGATATTTTCCATTAGGAAAACAAAATCATTTCAATATTGAGGTTCAACTAATACAAATGCAAGTTGAGTGTGAAAATCTATTTCAAGGATTTCCAAGTAAAAATAAGAAAGAATATTGTTATACTGGTTTAGAAAGATGATTATTGTAGCCTAGTTTTCTATCTTTAGTAGTAAATTATATGAAGGGAAGAGAATATTTACATCAAACTTAAGTAAATAATCCAAATAACACAAAATTACTCCCTTTCCCTCAACTGTCCTATTGAAGTTCTTATAATAACTTTTCAATTCATGCTACCGTTTTTGGATTTTTTTTCATAAAGGTCCACTACTGTACATTAGTTTTCACTTTTTTCTTTATAATATGTATACGTAAGACTATACTGTGAGAACGTGCAATGAAAGTTGAGTATTTTAACACACAATATAGACTGATGGATTTCATATTAACTTGCAGAACCAGAAAGGAAGTAGATGCTTATTGATATTTTAGATA
The DNA here is from genome assembly GCF_054371585.1 of Giraffa tippelskirchi. Taxonomy (NCBI): domain Eukaryota; kingdom Metazoa; phylum Chordata; class Mammalia; order Artiodactyla; family Giraffidae; genus Giraffa; species Giraffa tippelskirchi. The sequence goes on from NC_137286.1 coordinate 126,705,027, forward strand.
AGGCACATTACACCTAGAAATGTATAAATGCTTCCTCATACATAGACACACTCTGTTTTAGTAAATAAGCTTAAAGTGCTGTAATAGGATACCAAAAACTGATGACTTAGACAACAGAATCTTATTTTCTTGCAATTGTGAAGGATGGAAGTTCAAGATGGAAATAATAGCAGTTGCTTGTGAGGGATCTCAGTAGCTTAGGTAGATATCTACCCTTGTGTTCTCACATGTCCTTTTCCTGTGTATGTCTGTGTGTGTGTGGGGGGGGGGCTATGGTGTCTCTTCCTTTTCTTGAAAGGCCATTTGTCCTATTAGATTATGTAGATTATGGCTTCTCACTTATGACTTCATTTAACCTTGCATGCGTGATCAGTTGCTCAGTCGTGTCCAATGCTTTGTGACCCCTCACAGTAGCCTTCCAGGCTCCTCTGTCCATGAAGTTTTTCAGGCAAGAATACTGGAGCGTGTTGCCAGTTTCCTCCTCCAGGGACTCCCCTAGTAGTTCAGTGGTAGAGAATCCACCTGTGGTGCACGAGACTTGGGTTCAATCCCTGGGTTGGGAATATCCCCTGCAGAAGGAAATGGCAACCCATTCCAGTATTATTGCCTGGGAAACCCCATGGACAAGGAAACCTGGCAGGCTACAGTCCATGGGGTCTCAAGAGAGTTGGACACAACTTAGTGACTAAACAAGAAGAAAATACTTTACATGGATGATGTAGTATGGGGTGGTAATGATGGTAGGTAACGGGCATGTTAAGCAATACAACTATTTACAAATCAGTGTGAATTGATCTATCAATTTTTATTAATACTAAATAAAAGATTGTGACTAACTAAAAAAGAAATGGATATGTACTAAGGACACTGATACCTCAGAAGAAGAAAGTGTCAAACAATGAGAGAACTATCGAAAATGAAGCTAGGGGGCTGAAGGAAGACTAAAAATCACAGTCGTTCCTAAGTCTACAGCCAATTCTAATGACAATACATTCATTAAAATGTTATTTATACTAAATCTACCATAGGTTGTATTGTCTCTAAAAAAGTTAATAAGGAAGGTAGTTAACAGTAGTTTTTAAAATTTCTAAAATAAAAGTTGAAGATGAAAAAGGCCTTTGCCATCAGCCAGATTATTTAGACCATAGTATTAGATAATGTTAATAGAAAAAATATTATTTTACAGAAATGAAGTGATTATCAGATTATGAAAAATTAAGTATTCCAAGTAATGTCTTCATAAATAAAATACTATTTAGAATAAATATATACTTGTGCATGCTCAGTTGCTCCATTTGTATACTATTCTTTGAGACCCTATGGACTATAGCCCGACATGGGATTCTCCAGGCAAGAATACCAGAGTGGTTTAAATATATATTTACTTACTTGTATACTAAGCATTGTATTATTCATAAGGGAAAAAAACAAACAAACAAAAAAACAAAAACAAACAAACAAAGCAAAACCCTTAAATTTAGGTGTTAGGACTCTTTTCTATTAAACTGTTTAAAGAACCCCACAAGATATTGCATTTCAAACATGACTTGCTATTTGATTACTTAATGAGGAGATTAATTTAGTGGTTTATCATGTTGTCAGGAATGTGAGCAAGATAAATTAGTTTAGTTGTTGTTTTAAGTCACTATGTTGTATAGTAGTTTGTTGTATGTCAATACATAACCAAAAGAGTGAAATGATTATTTTTCATATCTCTTTTATCTTCTATCAAAGTGACTATGAAGTTAATTTAGTGAATCATAAAATATATTTTTCAATGCTCCAAATATTTGACAGTTATATTTATAGTGAAAAAATGTTTAAATAAATAAATCCACAATTTTTTCCTTAATGTCTGTATTTGTTTATAATCTCTTACTACCATTGACATTCTTCTCCCTTTTCAATCTTTTATTTTAATGGGTAGGAAAAAATTAAGTAATACAAAAATATACAAAGGAGCGCTGGTTGGGGGACCCTCTGAAACATGTGGTCTTTGGAAGACCCTGGGTGAACATGAGGTACAGGCAGATTTTATGGAAAACATGTAGAAAATACAGTGATTTTAAGTAGAGAGAAAAAAAAATCTGCATGTGTGCCTTGTATGTTTTCCCAGAAAGGAGGAACTGAAAATATACCATACTGCTCCTACAGCATCGCACTGGAGGTGGTGGAAGTGCTAAAGGGCCCACATTAGCCGTGAAACAGAATGTTTTTCTGGACATTAATAAAGACCTTTGTAATGAAGACAATGGAAGTCTAAACTGAAAAAGTTTTATAGTGATTTCTTACTGAGGAGTAAAGGGAATGAAACCAGGATTCCAAATGAGGTGAATTTGTTTGGCATATTGAAAGTATTCAGACTCAGTAAGCAGTAGAACCTAGTAATATACAATTTGTGTTTTATATAATCTCTTGGAGTATTAAAATGACTTTGTACTAGTACACCTTGTTTTTTAGCTTACATGTCCATTGAAAGGCCGGGAATTTAATGTTGTACAAAGTGAAGTAAAAAGTAACAGGAAAAGTAAAACATTTTATTTTAATAGCAAGTGATGCTTTTCAAAGAATTTTATGTAAAGGTTAATTTTATCACCCAGATTTCATATAGAGGAAACTGACACTTAGAGATATCGAATTATTTGAATGCTGCAACTTTTTATTTATTGTTCTTTGTTTACTTTATGTGGAGAATATCAGATTTACTCATTCAGTAATTTTCTTATTAAGGTTTTACTTAAAAATTTAAGTAAAAACTATTTATTAGAATGGTTTTCCTCTTTATTTTACATCTTTAAAAATTTACTTGATATTTCCTCCTATTAAATAATTAGCACACTAATTTTTTAATAAATGAAAATATAACAATTTCTCTTTAACATTTTGTCTTAATCTTGGCCTCTGCTATATAGGTTATTTTATTTTGCTCTAAGCACTTTAAATTTCTCTATAAACACTTTAACATGATTATTTAAATGACTGCTCTTTGAAATTTCCCAATATTTAGTTAGCTACTCAAAGACTTGACATATACTTTCTAAATGTTAGACAAATAATAGTGTCCTTTACACAAATAATATGTTTTTACATCTGATCTGGTAATATGAAGGGGGGAAGTGTTGTAATAGAGATGGGTTTATATCATAAACACAAGCACTTCACAGTTCAAACTATTAATTTTGTTACTTTAGTAACTAATGCATTATTATTATTATCACTATACTTCTAAAAATGACGATGGAAAAATATAGTTACCAGTACCATGAAATTGATGCAGTGGCTTCTGAGATTATGTGAGAAAGAAATATTGAAGATTTTCCATCCTCTGTGGAATGATGAAATTCAATTATCTCTATTATCCAACTATAAACTGTGTAAGAATATGCGCTAACACTAGGTCATATTATCTTGTTAACATTATTAGAATTCTGTCTCATGCCTTCTCTTCTAAATTCCTCATCTTCTTATTTAAAAATATTTATGATAATAAAATGGAGAACAAAGGAAACTCATGATGGCATATCAAGTACTTTTACTCTGATATAATAAATCTACCATGTTCCTTCTATGCCAAATGTAACTAGGTCAAGTTTGGATATGTGATCTATGTTAGCATTAGAAATTAAGATAATCAACTAAGAAAATCAGGTCAGTGTGCATGCCTAAGCAGAATTGACAGAAGCTAAAATAGTTGTAAAGATCAAGAGATTACAGATTTAGACTTTAGCTTTTCTATGAAAATAGATGCATAGATTGCAACTCCAATTTCTCTATGATTTATGTGTAATTTTCACTGCAAAAATCATTTGGCAACATTTTTCTTTTAACATAAATTGAGGAAGAAATCTAGCTCTTCAGCTTTATGTGCTATATAAGATTAAATAATATAGAGAAAACACACTGCTTGTTTATTAACTGGCAACAAGAAAAAAATGTTATCGAACCAAGAAAGTGATTTACCTGTAAAAAAGAAAAAAGAAAATATTTTATTCGTAAGAAAATATTATTTAGCATATTTTCAATAGTGAAGAATATGTTTTATTATAGGAAGTTTTAAACATTTTTTCAAGCTACTGAAACACTACATAAGAGAAACCAACTTTATTCAGATGTTGTAAGTGTTAATCCTTATCCTCGTCTAATACTTTAAGCAAGGAAAGCTAATCTGGATTTATGTCCTCTGAATAATGTCCTATATGTATAATCTCTTATTTCTTCCACTTGAAATTTCTATTTTTTTTTTCATTTGCATGCAGCTGTCTTCTATTGTCTTTATATAAATTCTATTATTTGCATCCAAGTAACCAGAAAATCAGGGAAAGAGGTTAAAATCGAACAAAACAGCAAATGAAATCATAGTGGTTTCATCGCAGAACATTCATCAGAAAGTCCCTCCTACTGAATTTTTACAGCTTTATTATTTCTGAATTTTATCTAAGAAGTTATGAAAGCATAATGAAGTAAATGCTTTCTTCTTTTCATATAACAAATAGAAATTTAAAAACAGCTCAGTTCAGTTCAGTTGCTCAGTTGTGACCAACTCGGCGACTCCATGGACTGCAGCACGCCAGGCCTCCCTGTCTATAACCAACATCCAGCGTTTACTCAAACTCATGTCCATTGAGTCGGTGATGCCATCCAACGATCTCATCCTCTGTTGTCCCCTTCTGCTCTCGCCTTCAATCTTTCCCAGCATCAGGGTCTTTTCAAATGAGTCAGTTCTTCACATCAGTGGCCAAAGTATTAAAGTTTAAGCTTTATCATAGCACTTCCAATAAATATGCAAGACTTATTTCATTTAGGATGGACTAGTTGGGTCTCCTTGCAGTCCAAGGGACTCTCAAGAGTCTTCTACAAAACCACAGTTCAAAAGCATCAATTCTTCAGTGCTCAGCTTTCTTTATAGTCCAACTCTCACATCCATACATGACTACTGGAAAAACTGTAGCTTTGACTAGATGGATCTTTATTGGCAAAGTAATATCTCTGATATTTAATATGCTGTCTAGGTTGGTCATGATCTGATCCACACTAAACTCTCAGTCTTGTTTTTGCTGACTGTATAGAGCTTCTCCATCTTTGACTGCAAAGGTATAATCGATCTGATTTTGGTGTTGGCCATCTGGTGATGTCCATGTGTAGAGTCTTGTGTTGTTGGAAACTCTGGGAGTTGGTGATGGACAGGGAGGCCTGGCGTGCTGCGGTTCATGTGGTCGCAAAGAGTCAGACACGACTGAGCGACTGTGCTGAATTGAAGGTTCATCATAACTTTTCTTCCAAGGAGTAAGCATCTTTTAATTTCATGGCTGCAATCACCATCTGCAGTGATTTTGGAGCCCCTCAAAAATAAAGTCTGTCACTCTTTCAACTGTTTCCCCATCTATTTGCCACAAATTGATGGCACCAAATGCCAAGATCTTAGTTTTCTGAATGTTGAGTTTTAAGCCAACTTTTTCACTCTCCTCTTTCAATTTCATCAAGAGGCTCTTTAGTTCTTCTTCACTTTCTGCCATAAGGGTGGTGTTATCTGCATATATGAGGTTATTGCTATTTCTCTGAGCTTGAGTCCAGCTTTTGCTTCATCCAGCCCATATCCTACTTATATGTAGTCTGCATATAAGTTAAATAAGCAGGGTGACAATATACAGCCTTGACGTACTCCTTTCCCAATTTGGAACCAGTCTGTTGTTCCACGTCCAGTTCTAACTGTTGCTTCCTGACCTACATATAGATTTCTCAAGAGGCAGGTCAGGTGGTCTGGTATTCCCATCTCTTGAAGAATCTTCCAGAGTTTGTTATGGTCCACGCAGTCAAAGGCTTTGGCATAGTCAATAAAGCAGAAGTAGCTGTTTTTTCTGGAACTCTCTTGCTTTTTCAATGATCCAATGGATGTTGGCAATTTGATCCCTGATTCCTCTGCCTTTCCTAAATCCAGCTTGAACATGTGGAAGTTCATGGTTAATGAACTGTTGGAGCCTTGCTTGGAGAATTTTGAGAATTACTTTACTAGAGTGTGAGATGAGTGCAATTGTGTGGCAGTTTGAGCATTCTTTGGCATTGCCTTTCTTTGGGATTGGAATGAAAACTGACCTTTTCCAGTCCTGTGGCCATTGCTGAGTTTTCCATATTTGCTGGCATATTGAGTGCAATACTTTCACAGTGTCATTTTTCATAGGGTTTAGCCATTTAGCCATTGGTGGTAAGAGGGGATACATTTTTGAGACATTATTATTAATATTAATTTGGTTTAAATTGAATAGAGCTGTAGAGACATCACAGTATGATATCTTACTGCTTTATATTAAAATTTCACATACTTTCTGAGCCGCATTTAATGCCAGATGTGGGAACATTTTCTGTGTTCTAAGCACTATGCAATTCTGTCATCAAATTTTGTTCATTTGAAAATTTTTGAACTTATAATTCCAAATCATCCTTCTTTTTTCTCATCTTCCTATAACCTCTTGTATAGAGTATAACAAATTTAGAATATGTCAAATGTGTGTATAATATGCTTAAATGCATATGATTGAAATAATAATGTTAAATATTTATTCAAATATGCTGTTACCTTAAGTATATTTTTCCTATTAATACTGTTTTATCAACTAAAATGTTTGCTTTTTTTTTCATATTTTCTGAAAATATACATTGGCTTACATATTGTGTGTGTGTGTGTGTGTGTGTGTTAGTCACTCAGTCATGTCTGACTCTTTGCCACCCCATGGACTGTAGCCTGCCAAGCTCCTCTGTCCATGGAATTATCCAGGAAAGAATACTGGAGTAGGTAACCATTCCGTCGTTTAGGAGATCTTCCTATCTTCCTGACTCAGGGATCCCACCTGGGTCTCCTGCTTTCTTCTTTTAATTATAACTTATAAATTTAATTTATTATTATAACTTTTATAATTATACTTTTAATTTCTTCTTATAATTTTAAATCTGCAGATTCTTTCCAGTTTTTTATTATTATTATTCTGAAGTCTTGGTAGATACAATAAGGATTTTGTTAATATCAGAAGGCTAATAATACTACTTTATCATCAACAAGCCTATGCTATTTTTCAAAAGATTCCATAGAAGGGTTGCTGTCTGGGTCACAAACTATATTGGCATGTTTCAAAATAGCACTACAAATTTAGATAAAGTCAAAGAGATCTGTGTTCTGTGTAGTTAACTATGAATTTTTGCTTCATGTGTGGTTAACTATGAATTTTTGCTTCATTCTTTTTCAGTGAATATATATGCATTTTAAAAATTCTGTATATCCTGATTTTCTTGGTATGGAAAGGGAAAATTACCTTTGAAAATTATATAATCTCAATTTTTTTCTTGTAAGAAAAAAATTGCATCTAGTACTCATGCAATCAAAAAATATTTTCATGCTTATACCACATAATTATTGTAATCTACCCTTTTTAGGGTGGTAGAGAGGATTAAATGTCATGGTCTAGGAGTTTCTTGTCTTATTTGAAGACACTTATAATAGGACCTTAAGTGTTAGAAGAGACTAGTGAAGCTAAATAAGGGACAGAGTTAAAATAAAACAAAAAAAAAATTGTCTCCAGTAAATTGCTTCACTCAACATATATTAAACCTATAGAGTATTAACTCATCAAAGTGCGTATATTAAATATGTGCAATTTTGTTATTTCACGTATACCTCCACAAAGGTAAAAAATAAAAATAAAATAGCATAAAATAAAATCTGCATTGCAAATAAAAGAGATTCAAATAATTTCTCTGAATACAATCATATACATGGATGGCTTATTGTCCATGTTTTTACAATGAAAGTTTCTATGAATTATTAATTTATACTTAAATATATGAATCTTTAAAGTGAAAATTTTCATAATGCAGTTTTCTAAAATTTCAAAGTGTGTGAGAAACTTTCATCTTCAACTGCAACAAAAAGTAAGTTTTGGTTGTACAGTGTGTTCTTTACAAATATGAAATTAATCTTTGTCATATATACTCTCAATAACACATTACATTGCATTGCACTGCTTATATTTTACATTTATTTTCATTTAAGTCATCATCTTGTCCCCATACAGGTAAATTCCTAACATTTCAAGTAAAATATCTATGTAGGTTTTACTTTTAATGCTGCTGTGTTTGAAAATTCCTCATCTTCTATAATATACAATCTCTTGGACTCAGAATATTTTAGCACATATAATACAGAACTATGTTGAAACTACTTTAGGCTGTACTTTCCGTCAGTTGACAATATATAATCATTTATTTAGATCAGTTTTTCTAAGAATTGAAAAAGTATCCTCCTGCTATGATTATTCATAAGTTAACAAATTCTATTTGCTTTATCTTAGTTAATTTTGAAAATTTCTTATTGCCTTTCAGAAATTTTGTTTGCCTTTTCCACTCTATTGAAATAATAATTTGTAACCTTTTAAACCCCAGGCCTGTGTAGAAATGACTTAAATTGTATTTTTAGGGAATGCCCTGTGAAAATTAATAAAAAGAAATCCTCAATAATTGGGACTTGTGAAGACATGTAGTGGGAGCTCTTATGCCCTACCACACATGGTCAATTACTAGAACAGGAAAATGTCAATTTCCTCAACAGAAAGACATCAGTTACTGACCCCGACAGAAAGAGATGTACCTCCTACTATGAAACAGGAAGCACAACTACTGTCCCTCCCCATCAGGAGGAAAGAAGACTTCCTTTTTTGCCCAGTAACAAGCCAGGCCAATGTAAAACATCATTACTCAGCTACAGAAAATCCATTGTTACCAGAACTTTTACTTTCTTCCAATAAATGTTCATCTTATCTTTTATGATGACTTTTTTCCTGTCCTAACTTCCTTACTATAAAAGCCTTCCATGTTGTGTAACACACACTCATACTCACAAACACACAATGAGTTTAGACAAAATAAATTTGAACTGTCCAAAACAGAGATAAGTTAAAAGTGGTAAACTCAATGATAGAAATTTTTAAGTGTGTCATTAAGTAACACAAAATTGTAAGTGGACACATTTTACAACTTCCCGTTACAACATATTAATCTGCTAATAACATTTGGATTTTTGTTAATATTATGCCTATGTTTACCTAAACACATGTTATAAAAATATGAGTAGTGCATCTAACTGAAGAAGAAACTGCAAGGTAAGGACAGAGCATCTTTATTTTAAACAAAAATATCATTAATGATTAAAAGAAATGGAAGAGTTTAAAAATACATGAATCAATCTCAACTCTTGATGGAAAGCTGTGTGTGTGCATGTTTTCGGCAGAATGGATATTTCTTCTGATATTACTCTTAGAAATAAGGTTTGTCACATAGAATTTTATCAAAAAGATTTGACAAATACAGACAAGAAAAGCCATATTCTGTTCCATTTTTTGTCACATATTCAGCATCCTGATACATCATAGAAGATAGATTTGACACATTTTTTCTACGTATTAATCTGCTTTTTAATATCATGCTATTTTTCTGTAGCATGGATAAATTTATCCATAAGTGAGTTACATTCCATATAATTTACAGATGTATAATTGACATGTTTATACAGCCATTTAAAAAAAATATGCATTCTCATTCATATCCTTTTGTATTATTACCATAAAAGCAAATTTTGTCAGCTAAAGCCTCTTCTGTGTTCAGAACATTGACCAAATATTTTCTGGGTCACTTTGTCTTTGTTTTAAAAAACTTTAAAGATATGTTAAATTTTCCTTAAGAATATTTTTGGTTTTAACTCTCTGTTTACCATCTCTAATTGACTCTATTATTAAGCTCCATATGGCTAATTTAGAAAACATATGTTTTCTTCTTGGTAAACATACTAAGGAAGAAATTATTGTTAGGATATATTAATTTGACATTGAAATGTCACTTTTATTGTCACAATATAAATGCCACAATTGTATTTCAAGCACAGATATAGAATTTCTTATATGGTTTTGGCATTTGGAATAATCAGCAATATTTTTGCAAAAATTGGTATTTATTTTGTATCCCCCTCCAAATATTCTTTGTTTCTCAGTTTATGTCACTAGCATTAGGTCACAGTTTGCAGCAAGCAAGTTTGATTACAATATTTTACCGAAGTCACAAGTAATGTCTAGAAAAGAGGGTATAAACCTGTGCGACTTGATTGTGGAATGTGTGGCCATAATAACTGTGTATTTTATATTGCCTCAATTTATATGCATATAATTTTGCCTGAAAAGAGAGAAGTTAGAGTGAGTTGTCTCTGTTCAGTAAGTCATTTTAATGTCATGAAATTAAGAAGATGTAAATATAAGCACCACTGTATTCAAGTTTTATTTTCCATAAATCTCTAATCATCCTTATAGGCTGACAAACAATGGCTCTGCTAGCCAAATCCTGCCTTCAACCAATTTTGATACAAAAAAAGTGAGTGGTGAATGGGAATCACATACATTTATTTATTGTTACTTACTAATCTTAATGTCTGCTTTCATGCTTCAATGGCAGATTTGAATGGTGGCCAAAAAGACCATATAGATCTCAAAACTTAACATATTTACTATCTGATCCTTTATTCAAAACACTCACAAAGCTTTGAGTTGTAAATTAACTCATTTCCATTATTTTTTTTAAAAACAGCGATATGCTAGGTTACTGAGGAAACGTCCATTCTCATTCTAGCCATAAATAGATTTTTGCTTCTATCTTGAATTATTTGGTTAATTATATTACTTATCAAAGTTTAATTGGTATTGTTGACCTCAAACAAATAGATGCCAGTTATTTCTCCAGGGGGAAAAAAAAAGTTTATTTAGGATCAGTAGAGAATTGTGATTGAGTGTCTACAACCATGGCGATGCACCTGCATGTCCTGCACAGCAAGTGAATGATAATTCTTTTATAGAGATGAAAAGGAGTTTGGGAGGGCTTTAGTTAACAGGGGCCATGGCTTTCCATTGAATGAGTTGTGCCAGGAAAGGGCTTTTCCTGCTCGGCTCTACTGTGATCACAGGGCATAAAAACTACTTCTTCTGGTCTCCTCATTAATTGAGGTTTGTTTTCTTTTTTTTATTATTGTTATAATTTCCATTTTCACTTTTTGAGCAAGATCTTTTCTGAAAGCATTGCTGAGCAACAATAAAATTTTCAAGTTTCAGTGGTTTTGATCCCTCAATGCCAGGAAGGACTTTTTTGGGGGTAGTTCCTCACATCAGAGGGGAAGTGCAGAGATTGAAAGCCTATTGAGGTCACATGAAATTAAGTAGAAAGGAGAACACTCAGGCATTTTTTTATCTAAAGTTCATATATTATCAAGGTCATACACATTGGAGATCATCTGAAGTGTTATGTCATCATCAGAATTTTGTTGACAAACTTCCAACAGGCCAGGTCCAAATATCTTAGGAATCTGTCTCATCAGATGTCACATCCTTGAGTTCTGAGAATTGCTTATTTTTGGGTCAACAAATGGTGTGCAAGTTGAGTCAAGCTTCAGTGCTTTTTCTAGGTCTGTCACATGAATCCAAGAGTCTATTCCTTGGAATTTTGTTGCACAAGAGTTGGTTAATAGTACCCGATGGAGGCCTTTCCTTTGAGGATCAAGAGAATTCTTCTGAAGGAGCTCTTTTTCTAACAGACAAAATCTCTAGGTTACAAGATACAATGCTTAGTGTTTTTGTCTTCTGCGAGTACACTGTGAACAGATGACTCTTCCAAAACATGATTATTTTTTAAAAGAAACAGAATTTCATAATATTAGTGTATCTCTTTTATTGATTGTAGGTCAAAATACTCAGGACCCAAGTTCATTGGGCATGTTGTGACTATCTCAAATAGTAAAAGTTTATGAGTTCCAAAAATGATGGATTTGAGTTTTAGAAGAACCCATGGCAATGATTTTGGCCAAGGTATTTGGAGGGCCTCTACAAATTATGTCAGTTGCATCTTAATGATGCCATTAGTGTGTTTAGCTAAACCAGAGAATTGAAAGTGGTAAGCACAGTCAAACTGCTGTAAAACCAACAAAACAGCACAGGCTTGTTGAAGTATCACGGTAGTAAAATGAGTTCTTCAATTATTAATTTCAAGAAAATTTTCTCAGGTGAGATAATATTTTAAAAAAGGACTTTAACCACAAAAGAGGCAGTAACTTGCCTGCAATGAAAGGCTTTAGTCCAGTGTGAAAATATATAAGCCATGACTAGAACATATTCATATCTATGAGACAGAAAGTTGTGTGAAATTCATTTTCCAGACCTCAAATTGTCTATTAGTTAGTTTAAAATGTCTAGGAGCAGTACACACAAGCTTCATTGGGCTATACTTCTGAAAATCAGGACAAGTGAGGTAGGCACTTTTTGTGGCCTTGTTAATGCTTCCTTGCCAATACTGGTTCATGAATGCTTCCAGTTTGTCAGTAGATCAATGGTTTTAATGCATGCACAGTGGTGTGGAGCGGGGATTTTAGAATCTCTGGTAGGTCTGGGTTGTTAATTGGTTAGAACTATTCTCTTTTTATCAAAACAATAACTGTTGAATTTCCAATCTTTTTATTATTTTTCTTTCTTTCTTTCTTTCTTTTTCTGAGGCCAATGTTATGCTTCACTAGCCAGTTTTTCTAAGATTCATGGGGGAAATATCCCTTCGGACCATGACAAAGGATTGACTGCTACAGATTCCTTTAAGAACAGCATTTCTTGTGGAAATGTCAGCAAAGTTATTTCCCTTAGCTTCCAAAAGTCAAGTTTAGAATGCCTCATAGTCTAAATGATAGTTAAAGTGGCATGTCAATGTATTGCAGCCAATAATTCCTGAACATACAAGACAGTTTTAATTTTGTTTCCAGTGGAAGTAAGAAAGCCTTGTTTCATAATATGCCAAAATCATGAATTGTTCCAAAAGTGTATCTTCTATCAGTGTAAATATTGGCAGCTTTGCCTTTGGCTAAAGCCCAGGCCTTTTTAAGAGTGTCTGCTTTGGTCTGTTGGGATGAAGTAACCACAGGTAAATATTCTGCCTTAACAACATCAAAATGAGTTGCAATAGCATACCCAACACACTGTTTGCCACTGTCCACTTTTAAATAAACCTTGTTATTTGTTGGTTATAAACCTTGTTATAGTTTGTTGGTAAACCTTGAGAAGTCTTACCTTGAGCCTTACCCAGTGGAATTTCCTGTAGATCATCACAAGGAATCAAGAGGTGATCTGTCAGTGGAAGGCAGTCTTGAGGGACTTCATTAGTGACAGGGAAGAAGAGTATCAGGGTCGAGGTTATTATAATATAGGAGTTATGTGAGAAGAAGTTAAACTGACTTCACAGGAGTGAGTTAGCTGACTAAGAAATGTTGAATATGATGAAATTTAGGAGAGCTTCTACTGTGTAAGGTACAAACAATGGTTACAGGAGATCCTACAACAATTTTTCTTTGTGACTTTAACCAAAAAAGCAGTAGCTGTAATGGCTCCAAGGAAAGGGGTATATTCCTGTGCTGTAGCGTTCACTTGCTGGCTTTAATGCCCTATCAACTGATAATGTTCCCTGTGTTTTGGTGCAAACTCCAAGGCATCCCCTTCCTTTACAAATAAGAAAAAGGGGAATCTGATCATTGTGAATCCCGAGGGCAGTTGAGTTCATCAAAATCAGCTTTAAGGCTGTGAAGATTATGTTCTCTGGTTCTTCCAACAAGGTTGTGTCAGAGAGGTTATTGTTTAGTAAAACATGAAGAGATTTGGTTCTAAGAGAGAAATTTGGAATCCGACTTAGGCAATAACCAAGTATCCTAGAAAAACCTCATGGTTGGCACTTAATTTTGAGTTTGAGAATTAAAACACGCTTACTCCTTGGAAGGAAAGTTATGACCAACCTAGACAGCATATTAAAAAGCAGAGACATTACTTTTTATGACCAACCTAGACAGCATATTAAAAAGCAGAGACATTACTTTGTCAACAGACCTTTGTCTGTCAACAAAGGTTTTTCCAGTGGTCATGTATGGATGTGAGAGTTGGACTAGAAAGTTGGACTAGAAAGAAAGCTGAGTGCAGAATAATAGATGCTTTTGAACTGTGCTGTTGGAGAAGACTCTTGAGAGTCCCTTGGACTGCAAGGAGATCCAACCAGTCCATCCTAAAGGAGATCAGTCCTGGGTGTTCACTGGAAGGACTGATATTGAAGCTGAAACTCCAATACTTTGGCCACCTGGCGAAGCGCTGACTCATTTGGAAAGACCCTGATGCTGGGAAAGATTGAGGGCAGGAGGAGAAGGGATCGACAGAGGATGAGATGGTTGGATGGCATCATCAACACAATGGACATGAGTTTGGGTAAACTCCGGGAGTTGGTGATAGGCAGGGAGGCCTGGGGGTTCATGGGGTTGCAGAGTTGGACATGACTGAGCGACTGAATTGAACTGAACTGAACTGAGGACACCTTGAAATCTATCTAGACCCAGGTGTAACTTTTATTCTGGTATTAGATGTCCTAAATATTAAACCTGGATTGGGCAAACTACAATTTTTCTTTTGCAGCCTCTCTTTAAGTTTAAAAGCTTTAACAAGTAAATGCTGTCTTCCTGTGAGGAGCCTTGAGAAGGAGAGAGAAACAAATCATCTACATATTGCAACAGAGTAGAACTGCTAGGGAACTTTATATCATCAGAGTCATCCTTGAGAATTTGTGAGGAATAAAAAGGACTCTCAGTAAAACCCTGAGAATTACTGTCCAGGTAGATAATTTTTCTTCCCAAGTGAAGGCATAAAGGTATTGCTAACTTTATCAACTAAAATACTAAAGAATGCACTGCATAAATCAATTTCAGTGAAAAAAAAAAAAATGTCCAGTGGAAATGAATGTTAGTAAGTGTCAGGTTTAGGAACAACTGTGTGAAGTAATAACAATGTTGTTTACTGCTGGGAGGTCCTGGCCACATCTCCGCCCGGTGGTCTTTAGGTTTCTCACCAGTAAAATGGGACTGTTGCAAGGGCCAGTACAGAGGACAATTGAGCCTGATGATCTTTTATTATGGGCTTTGTGCCTTGAAGAGCTTCTTATGGGATATTGATTAATTCTGGGAAGAGGTCTGTGGGGTCTGTTTGAGTCTTAATGAGAGGCGAGTTGTGAAAGGTTAACCCTTACCACCCTTTATTATTCAAGAAACAAATGGTACTTGTACAATGCTTGTAAATTCTAACATTTACTTTCATTTGGCTAAGATAGCAAAAATAACACACAGAAATCCACCAAATTACCAGGTCACAGAATTTGAAACCATTAGTCATTTCCATGATCACTATGATTACAATAATATGGCCTATGATAATTCACTTAGGAAAGTTTTGCTTGTCTCACAAGGGAAAAAGAGCAAATTTTGAATTTATGGATAAGTGATGTAGTGATGAGAATTAGGAATATATGTATTTCTAATTTCTCTAATCTGATTATCATTCAGAAAAATACCTTTCATGTGTCTGACCATACCTCAATTTCTCTTGATGATGAGAATTAATATTTAATAAATGTATTCTATTCTTAAAAGTAGAGTATTAACTTTTTAAAACTTATTTTGCAACACCCTTATGGACTGAAGAGTACACTGAAATTATGTGGGCTCATTATATTTTTCAGAGAATCATGGGCTCATTGTAAAGTTGCAAGTTTTTCTAGACTGTGGGTTTCTGGTATCCTTTTAATGGCTTGCTTGACTATCTGCCCAAACCAAACTCATTTGTAGATGTTTCATGCACACATTCTCCAGTAGTTGCCTCAATTGTATTGAAAGATAGAGGCAGAGAAGGGGAAAGATGCAATTATTTTTAAAGAAAATGAAAAGACAACTATATAAAATTAAAATGACAAAAAAAAATTACATGGTATGCAAAACTTGATCTTTCAATAGTCATCTTGTTGGCACTGACTTATTATTGCATAAGGAGAAAAACTAGTGTTTATTTAGAGCATTCTGCTCTTAGAACTTTTCAGTTCAATTTAATTGCAGCTTCAGTGATTGTAACATACAAGAAATTAAGTTGTTTACTAAATTCATTAGAATAATTGCACAGATTATATTACATGCTTTAAAGGTAAATGCCTGTGTCTCATCCTACTTCTTTTAAATTACTGTAGTTCCACACTACTTTTCTCCTTCATAAGCTTCAGTTCAGGATATACAATCTTTTTCTAAATTCATAAAAGCAACATGAAAGGACATCATTTTTTATTAAAATCTTTAAGATAAACATATATATATAGTTAAGTAAAAATTAAAGTTCTTAAATTGGCTTATTGCTAATTGCAATTGTTTTTATATAATGAAAATTAAATTATATTAATAAGAATATATTGTTAGAGATGATTATGCAATTTTCCAGAATTCAGTGGTTCAAAGCTTTTCAGTAACACAATTATGTATCTGACAAACAAATACTAGAAAATCTAATATTATAATACTTGCAGATTTTTAATAATGATGCTATTTGTTGTTATTTCAATTAAAAAGAAAGGGGAGAGAATAGTATTAAATATCATTTCATTTCAAATGAGTTCATAATTTGGATTTCAATGGTTAAATCCATATCAAAATAATAAGATAGGAGATTAGTTTTACTAAACATTATATCCCATCATTTAAATAATTTAAACATCATGATATATATTATAAATAAATGATGTACACTGAAATTCTAGTGAGTTTTAAGAAACTAATTTTTTTATTTTAAAGCAATTGCAAATTAACATTGCAAAGTTAGAATAGTTTATTATGCATTATAGCTTTAGCTTAAAAGCAACTGTTTCTTTTAAGTGTTTCTGTTTCTATGATATTTGATCATGGCCTGGGTGATGATTCTTTGTAATAGTTTAAGATGTCAGCACACCATCTGGATTGCATTTCAAATGATTTGTTTGTGGGTCTTGCATAGATTGTTTGGATTATAGAATAGCTGGGATCATAAACAGATATGGCATGTAGAATACACCATTCAGCAAAAGCTGACTGCTGTTCCCAGAATATGGGAATAAATTACTAACTCCTTCAAGCTACTTAATTTTATAAATTTGTTTTATTGTATACATATGTAAAATGTTGTAACTGAAAAGAAGTTACATTATGAAATAAAAACCAATCAAAGTTCGAGAGAAGTAATGAGTTGATTTACATAAGGAAGCTGGGGACTCTATGGGAGCTTTAGCATTTCCCTCAGAATGGCTATGACCAAGATACAAAAGCAGGAGAAAGAAATAAAAATACTCAAGAGGAACTCACAGAAGTGAGTTCTGGGGAGGACTGAATCTGGAAAGTTAACACAAGCTGTAGAAAAAGGTCAAGAGTGATCAGGAAAATTTCTAGTTCCTGCCATATGTGAAGCTATATGTGAGTCATCATTCAAGGCAACTTGGAGGAATTGAGATTAATCTGGTTTAATTTGTTCTCTTCCTCCAAGAGTTTACACATCAGTACAGGAGAACAGTGTGCATGTGATTCCTGGATGAAGTAGAACAAAGTGCTCTAAATAATATATAGATAAAGGCCAGTGTAAATTTGAGTTTATCTGAAAGGCCATCTTGGAAGAGATGACATTAAAGGATGCATATGTTTTGAAAATACATGGACATGGTTTAAAGTTATAATACTCAGATTTTACAACGGAAAATGTTCATAAGCTGCCAAGTTAAAGGACAATATTTCTAGATTTAATAAGAAGTGATTGTTTGCGTGCATGCCAAGTTGCTTCAGTCATGCCCAACTCTTTGTGACCCTATGGACTGCAGCCCACCAGGCTCCTCTGTCCATGGGATTCTCCAGGCAAGAATACTGGAGTGGGTTGCCATGCCCTCCTCCAAGAAGTGATTACTTGTATCTTTTCAAAGATTACTTTAAATCTGTTAGAACTCTTTTTTTTCCCTGCAACTGTTTTCTCCATTTAATAGATTATTATACAATTTTTATTTTCTTTCAGCATTTGCTTTTGGACCACATTGTAAATATTTTTTAGAATGATTGTATCTCATTTGGATTATTATTTGTTGGAGGGAAATTTTTGTCCAGACATTATGAATAGAATTTTCTTTGTTGAGGTTTACTTTAATATTATTTCCTCATTCGCTGACCTATTAGATTAAGATTTATGATGAGGATTGAACTTAGTGGTCTCCCAACCTGTCCCAATCACTTTATTCAATCACTTTATTCAATTCTACATATTAGCTAGAATTAAATTTCACAAAAAAGAGGGTATAGATTCTTACCACCTAACAGCTAAGATCATAGAGATCAAAAAGTTTAAATATTTTTATAAATGTTTGAGCAAAGTCACCCTGATGCCAAAATCTATGGCTTCTCCATGGCCAGGTGCTATGTATATCTCCAGCGGATTAAGCAAACCTGTATTTTGAGACTATAGCTTAATTTTCTGGCCTTTCAAAGGTATATATGTCTGACAGCATTTTAAAGCTGTATATACTCACAGTATATATTGAATACCTGGAGGAAGAAAGGAATGTATCTTTACATATTACTCCATGAACATCAGAAGATCAATCTGTCAAAGTATTATATTTATAAGATAAACAATGAGGTGACCTATTTAAACAAACACTTTGCTCTGGAGAGGTCAAAATACTGAAACTGATGACCCAGCAGGCAATCTCTCTTCATTTTTTTCTTCCACAAAGCACTTTGTATTGTAATACATGTCCTTGGAGAAACTATATGTTTAATACTTAGTCTATTTAATATTTTAACTCTGAGCTGTTGTTCACTGAGGCAGAAATTTGGACACTGAAGTCATACAGCTAAATCCTATTAGAAGGCTAAGAATCTACTTAAAATTTCAGAATGTTGATTTGGGCCATTTGCAGTGAATTGCAATGAAGCAGAAAATACATTTTAGAGTTTGCTGTATTAGAGTTAATGGAACAATGTTGCTCAAGAACAGAGATAATTTAAATGTTTCTTTTGTTTCATATGCAAGCTCCCTGTATGGTTCAGAGTAACTTTTATTGTACAATGCTTATCTCTGAGATTTTAATGTGACTATGACATTTTATTAGCTTCAAATGCCTATTCCTTGTATTTATTTTATACAACTCCCACCATTTCTATGAAACTAGATTTCCTTTTTGTTGTTGTTTTCCTGACTTCCACCTGCAAGACAGATCTTGACCTCTCACTAATGTGTCACTGCTCTGTTGAGATAGCTGTCACATATTTGTAGCTGTGCTCTGAATGCTTTGTTTATTCAATATCTCTGCCTCACTGTTTTCCATGTTTTTGATGACATTATCTCAGCTTAATCCATTGGCAATGTGAATCAAATTAGTTCCATAGATGTGTGAAAGGAGAAGTAAAGGGAAAAGACGATAATCAAAAAATGAGAGAGGTTTGGAGTTTTATTGGTTGTGGAGTTCCAAAGTAAAAATTTGGGAATTCTTTCAGAATGGGTTAGATGGGATTTTTACATACCAATAATAGTGCCATTTAGCTTTGTCATACATCCAGGTCAACGGTAGTGCTATTTACCTGAAACAAACATACTGCCAGATATTTGTCCAGCAAAGACAGATTTATTGAGGATCAGCAGATTATTGAATTTGGGGTCTGCAACCACGCTGAGTCAAATGGAAGTTCCCATTGGTGCAAGGAAAGGAGAATGTTTTATATAGAGGAAAAGGAATTTGGGAGGGCCATAGTAAACAGAGAGTCCATGAGTTTTCATTGGCTGAGTCCTTGCCAGGAAAAAGGAGGAGAATTTCTTTCTCTTATTGGGATTGGCTATTGTCAGAAGGCTTGAGACCTACCCCTCTGGTCTCCAAACTCTATTTAGGCTTCTGTTTATTAATGTTTTTATAGCAAAAGAGTTTGCCTATAAATGACAATTTGATTTTGAAGAATTTATAAATAGTAATGCAACTATGGCTTCAATGCCTAAGGTGAAGAATTTATTGTTCTTATATTATAAACAGAAAACCCAGAAAGTATCCATAATGCATTCTAAGACACTTCCTAAAATGGGCGTTTGTAGTTTGTCTTCAAGTTTTTACATCATCCAATCAATACGTTTTTATGGAACTCACCTCATGATGACTTACGTGGAGAATCTTACTGCATCTTCAGTCTACTCTGTCACCAGGTACATCTCACATTCCTATGAAATAAGCTAAGCTTTGTTTATCCAGTGTGTTTATAATATGTGTATATTGTGTATGTGCTAAATGCAGTGAGTTTTCAAAGTTAACAAAAAAAGCCTCTAGTCTCAAAGATTCTATAATTTAGTGGAAAGTTTTGATAGAATTTACTCAATAGATTTTGTTTCTACGTTACTTGATTGTGCTTCTCAAAAATACCTATATATTTATTATAGTCTGTGTTCCTTTATTTTAACTTTCAATTTTCCAAACTCTTTTCTCTCTTTACGTATAAACTGAAACTAGGTACTTTGCTCCGCCTACCTCTAACAATAACATGATTTATTCTCTAGCTATCCTTATAAATGTCATTTTGCTCTCTTCATCAACATGATTCGTGACTCTACTATTCTGTAAATTCTTGTCCAGGTAGATAAAAATTTCTGACTTTATTACTCATTTCAGAAACTTCTCCAAGCCTCATTTAAATAAGCATCAAGATGTTCAACTTTTCTATCTATAGTATCACATGATTAACTCCAAGATTGCTCAAACCTTATCAAGTTGTGTAAGTATTTTTTGAAAGCCATGATTTAACAATCTTGGAGGCCCACAGAGACCCAATCAAGTTCTTTATCCTTGTTAAAACCCAAGAACTTTAACACAGAAACTGTACTTCTCTTGGCCTTCTGGCTTGAGTGCCTCTTGAAACATTGTGATGACAGTTAATTGATTTTGTTGGTTCCAAGTTTCATTTTTTATAGTAAATCTCAAATATTAAATGAATTTTGTATCCTTGGGTTAAAATAACAAACATATCTACATTAAAAGGAATTAAGTGAAACAAACAAACAAAAAAAACTTTTAAAATTCCTTTGATTATCAGATCAGATGTGAAAACCCCTTTGTGTCAGGACACTCTTATTGTTTCTCTCTGTCTTTGTCTTTTTTATTATTTGTTATAAGAGGAAAGTATACCTAAGAAAAAAGACAGACAAACTCCAATAAGCCCACTCTTCAAGCCAAATATGATGAATGAAAAATCTTATACCAGCATTCCTCAGTTAAGGTATCTCAGGTCACTTAGCAAAAATTTATAGACTGTCAGTAGTCATGTTTTTTTTTGTCTGTAAATATTTAAATCTAAGAGAGATCTCTATTTAGCAATGCTCTCTTTCTGACACAAAGTGAAAATTATTTGGGCAAACAGTTGAAAATACCAAGAAGTGTCTCAAAACAACCATTGCTGCTGCTGCTGCTGCTAAGTCGCTTCAGTCGTGTCCGACTCTGTGCGACCCCATAGACGGCAGCCCACCAGGCTCCGCCGTCCCTGGGATTCTCCAGGCAAGAATACTGGAGTGGGTTGCCATTTCCTTCTCCAGTGCATGAAAGGGAAAAATGAAAGTGAAGTCGCTCAGTCATGTCCGACCCTTAGCGACCCCATGGGCTGCAGCCTACCAGGCTCCTCTGTCCATGGGATTTTCCAGGCAAGAGGACTGGAGTGGGGTGCCATTGCCTTCTCCAAAACAACCATTAGTAACAGTTTAAATGCATCTATTTCAGTCTAAATTTTAGTCTTCTTCATCTATATTCAGTCTAAATTTTAGTCTTCATCCTTTCCAGAACCAGTTGTTAATTTATAAATGTATTTATATTTTAACCCAGTGGATATCTATTATTTAAATGGCATAATCTCACTATTGACAGTTTAAAATTATAATTGCCAACTGGAGAAACTTGATAGAGACAAATTTTATTTTCTGAAGAGTATCTTAGAATTGAAAAGGAGCAACAACATTTCAAATATTAAATATAAATGTTTAATTTTTCAGAGAATAGTCTGCATTATTTGAAATGAAAGTTAAATTTTTTAAATTAAATTTGCAAAGTTGTAAAACCCTTACCAGAAAATAAGTCTAGAATATTTTCATCAGCCTTCCAAAAACTTTATATACTGTAGCTCCTGTTTCTTTTCCCCCTGGCTCCACCGCACCACTGACTTTTCCAGCCCTTAGGCAAACAATAATCTCCTTTCTATCTCAATAGAGTTGAATATTTTGGACATTTCGTTAAAATTGAATCATGTAGTGTGTAATCTTTTGTTACTATTTGCTCTCACATTGCATGTTTTCAAGATTCATTTATGTTGAAGCATGTATCAGAAATTCATTTCTTCTTGCTGAGTAATTTCATTGTATGGGTAACCTTGGTGTGTTTATTCAATCAACAGTTTGGTGTTGCTTTCACTTTTAGTATATTAATACAATGAATATTTGTATGCAATTATTTGTATAGACATATGCTTTAATATCTCTTTAGTTTATGCTTAAAAGAGTGAATTTTTTAGGTCATGTGGTAACACTATCTTTACCGTTTTGAGAAACTAAAGAACTATTTTTCAAAGAAGTTGAAGCATTTTGTATCTTCAACAATAGTGCAGGAGCATTCCTGTTTCTGCACACTTTCAATAGCACTTGTATTGTCTGTCTTTTTATTGCATGTGTATATGCTCATATCCATCTAAGTATATGTGAAATGTCATTTCATTGTTGCAAATCTGCATTCTCTTAATGTAATAATCATGAACAACTTTTATTTTTTTGTCTTTGTCCTATGTATATGACTTATTTGCCAAACTATTCAAGCCATTTGCCATTTTTTAATGGGGTTATATATATTTTGTATTATTGAATTGTAAGAGTTCCTTATAAGGAACCTCTTAAGGGAGCTATTTTAGGATCTGTCTGTCTTCTTTATAGTTCTGTACTCAAAAATAGAACCATATATTTTACAATTGCAGGTCTGCTTTCACCAGTGTTCCTTTGGATCACAATAGCTATGTCTATTTGCTTCTTCCTAAAGAAATCATCAATCTATATGGTCCAGGTGGTCTCTTGAGGTTCTCTTAAATTCACAAGTTTTCAAATGGGATCACCAGTACCTTAAATTTCCATATGTTTCTACTCTTATACAGCAGGTGGATGATCTTTGTTATATTCTAATAATGAGGTGAAATCTAAGACTGATTACATCTATCAGCTTAATGTTTTATCACCCATAAGGCATACGATTTTCAAAGAAACTATAATTTTGTCCCAATAAAATGGTTTTCCTATGACAAGATTTATCTTATGATGTTAAACTCCTACACTGTTGAAAGAACATGCACTGATTAAAACTTTCCCAGGCCTGTAACTAAAAGACAATTAAGAGGATTCCAGTGCCTTAATGACAATTGCAGGCAATTAATTACCAAATGATATTAAATTGTCACACCACTGTATAAATTAACTATGTTTTTAGCAACTCCATCTCTTCCCAGAGAACCTCAATACAAATGTGTGCTCAGTTGCTCAATTGTGTACAACTCCTTGATGCCATGTACTGTAGCCTTTCAGTCTCCTCTGTCCATGGAATTTTCCAGGCAGGAATACTGGAGTGGGTTGCCATTTTCTACTTTAGGGGATCTTCCTTTAAAAGTTAAAATTGGTTCTTTAATCATTTTCCTTTCTCCTCACTGTGAACATTAGGTAATAACATCAGAAATATATCCAATGAGCCCAAATTTCATCTTATCCATCTTCCTAGATTATGTATGAGGAGTGGTTAATTATTTTAGTTACAATATGTTGATCTCACTTTCTCCTCACTTCATTGTCCTTTATGATAAAAGTACAAACATGAGTGAACACATTCTTCTGTGTCTTCCCTGCTTACATTCAAGCAGCTGAGTTCTATTAGAGTAAATCATAATGCACGACGAACAGGTACTACTATTAATTCATCACAGGAACATCAAAACGGTAAAAGGGCAAAGAAGGTCACCTGCCATGTCGGTAAGTTGTGGCCATCTAGCCATCAGCCATTGCAGTTGCTTCCTAAGGTGCACCCTGATGGAATTAAGAATGGAGAAATACAGAATAATGGCCCTATATAGTTAAGGTACATATCAAGGTAATAATTTCAATAAGCTCAGACTCTTCCTTCTTCCCGTAAATAGGAAACCACTAAAATCATTAACTTGAGATGACTGAAGCTTTGTTTTTGTTTTGTGACTAGCAGCAGTATTTTGATGTTCAACTAACTATTGTTTTGTTTTGTTTTTTTCCCTAAAATTTCTTCATCTCCTGGCTCCTCCCTTATCTCTTGGGAATAGTCCTGCAGAAGTGAAAAAAAAGACTGACTTCCCAGGCAATAGCCCACAATAAGGCTATAGGGGATTCCCAGATAGTGCAGTGGTAAAGAATCCACCTGCCCATACAGGCGACACAAGAGATGCATGTTCAATCCCTGGGTTGGGAAGATCCCCTGGAGTAGGAAATGGCAACCCATTCCAGTATTCTACATGGACAGAGTAGCCTTGCGGGCTATAGTTCATGGGGTCGCAGAGTCAGACGTGACTGAGCAACTGAGTACAATAAAGCACAATTTCCAACTTTTAGGTTATGTCTTTTCAAATAACTTTAGTGTTTTCAGTTGATAGCCTCCATGAGTTTTTTACTTTTATACTCCACAGTAGAATTGTGAATAACAATAAAATCCCTAACACATCTCTAAGTTGATGAATAAAATTTTCTACAATTATAAAATTGCAAAGATGTAATCTTTTTGAGTACTGCATATTATATTATAAGCATTAAATAACTTTTAATTAAAATTTTAGAGCAGGGCTTCCCTGATAGCTCAGTTGGTAAAGAATTAGCCTGCAATGCAAGAAACCTGGGTTTGATCCCTGAGTTGGGAAGATCCCCTGGTGAAGGAAAAGGCTACCGACTCCAGTATTCTGGCCTGGAGAATTCCATGGACTATATAGTCCATGGGGTCGCAAAGAGTCAGACATGACTGAGCAGCATATTTATTTTGTTCAATATTCAGAAAATGTCCATCATAAGAACTAACTGACAAGGACAGCCTCCATAGTCAAAGAGATTATGTTTGAATCAGACGTATTTTCTGTCAGAAAATAACACTTCATTTTTCAACTCTAATAGAAATTTTAATATGACCCTGAATAATAAGCACATTACTTCTGAACTCTGATTAATAATATAGCTATCCACTAACTAATGCATAGAGTCTTATGTGATTTTCTCATTTTTATGTAATCAATTACTATCCCCTAAATATTTCTTTCTTTATTGTAGTAGACATCTTATTGAGAAGCAAATTGGTGTTTTGTGCGTCATAGAAATCTCCAGAAATGCATTATGTTAACTTTAGTATGAGTATATATTGTGCTTTTTGTTTGTTTTTGTTTTGGTTTGGTTTTTGAAGAAAAAGGATGATCATGAAAGATATGTTGGAAATAAGAATTTAAAAAGCAATACTCAAATTTCTTTTAGAAAAAAATATAGAAAAATTAAATGCTAAAACTTGATTCACTTGAAACTGTCTCTGGCAACTTGTGATCACAGAAGTCTTGGATTTATCATGATATATATGCTTTGAAGATTACAGCAATCCTATGACATTAGTTAGTAGTTTTGTTGATCCACCAAGAATAATTTTTTTGACGTTTTACTATCCTTAAATCTCTGCTTCCAGTGGTGACTCTATTCTATGTAAAGTCTGTTAATTTCTTTTTGATACATTTATTTTTAATATAACATGTTCAGTGTAATATTTTTCTTGGCTAGAAATTGTATTCTTTTAAAATTATCTTTGATTATTTCTTCTCTTACTTGTTATACATTATTTACAATTCAACATCTAGAATAAATCTTTATTTCCATATTTATAGATTTTGAGAATAATTTCACCAGTATAAAAATAAAAATACTATTTTATTTTATACCTTTCAAAATGCCTAGGAGAATGTTGTCTTCCTCTCAGGAAGTTATACCAAGAAATCGTTGCACTGTTTTGTTTCATGGAAAGGAAAAGAAATAAAAAATGAGATACAAGATATTAAGTCACATATTTAACCATGTTTTCAGTGAGGGTGAAACTAAGTGCACACAGATCAGATGCCTCTGTCTGCTGTAGCACAGTCAAGATGTTCATCCTTTAATAAAAGAGGAGTTTTCATAGTACATTTTCCAAACTTACTTAGTGGCATTAAGAACGAATGAAATTTATTGGCTAGAGTTGAAATTTTATTGACCTGCTAAATTGAATTGATGAATTAGGAAATCCTAAGATACTTAATAGAGTACATTAAATTTTTTGAAATGTTCATATTTGCAAAAGACCAACTTTAGTACTCTAGTGATCAATTATAGACATACAGGGATATTAGTAAAGCCAAGCTTAGGATCATCTTAATTACTTCTAGGGAAATATGTAATAAAATGTATACCTGTATTTTTTTAAATTTTATCATCCTACTTCATTACATATAACTTACCCAGCACCAAATCAGTATACCTTTACTGTTAAAATCCAAACACTGCAATTGAGAATGCATAAATTTAGATATGGCATCAACGGAGTGTGATAGAGACCAAATATAAGAGAAATTTTTTTAAAGAAAAATAAATTCTCTGACACATAAAAAGTGTGAGCAGCTTCATGAAATCATCTGGAATCCAGCTCCCTCTGTATGTGACTTCACCGTCTCTATGGAATGTCTCTTACTTAACCTAGTACAAGATGGCTGACCACCTGGTTTTTATAGCACCAGCAGGAAGGCAAAAAAGAGAAGTTAAAAGGCAGAATCCTACCTGCTAAAGAAACAACCAGGAAATTGCACACATTAATTTCACTTACATCTCTTGCCAGAATATAGACACAGGTTACAACAGAAAGACAAGAGGCATATATTGTGTATTTTGCATAGCTTATGTACCTAATAAATGCGGTACTATGGAAAAAGGGAAAAACAGATTTGGGGATAAGACTAGCAGATTCTACAATTTGGAGGATAGAA
Source organism: Giraffa tippelskirchi (assembly GCF_054371585.1). Lineage (NCBI taxonomy): Eukaryota > Metazoa > Chordata > Mammalia > Artiodactyla > Giraffidae > Giraffa > Giraffa tippelskirchi. The sequence continues at coordinate 126,731,992 of NC_137286.1, forward strand.
GGTTAGCTCTAGCTGACAAACCTAACATGTCAGAAAAGCCATATTTTGAATATTTCTAAGTATATTTTCATATATTTATTTATATACTTTAATCTTTCAAAAGAATCAGTGTTTTTTAGTAAATGTTTTCTGAACATATTCTACAATAAATATTCAGAAGCAAGAATGCTTTAAACTCATTGAAAACTTTCTGATGGATATCTGTTTTATTTTCTTTAAATGCAGATAAAAGTCTAATCAAAACTCTAGATTGGATTTGCAATGTTATGTAATAAATTAAATGAAATCAATGTATTATTTTCCTCTTATTGAACAAATAATTAAATGATTATTTGTACTCTAAAAAACTTGTATGTACTCTAAAAATCTATTACATATTTATTAAGTGTCACAATGTGTCATGTATATCAATATATATTAGTAAGTAAAGAAAATTGTTGCTTTCACAAAAATTACATACTGTTAGGAGGTCCTTCAATGTAAATATTCATGTTAATAAATGCATCATTACAATTTAGGTTTGTACTATTATGTTATGGAAACTAAACTGTGCATTTAAGTGCATAAGGAAAATCTTCATTAAGATAAGTTTCATAGTTTTTCTTGACAGGCTATTCTTTTATTATTATAATTATTTATGCTGTATCATGTCATCTGCAGTGAGTGACAGTTTTACTTCCTCTCTTCCAATTTGGATGTTTTTATATATTTTTTGTGCCTGATTGCTATGACTTTAACTTCCAATATTATGTTGAAGAGAAGTGGCAAGTGTGGGCATCCTTGTCTTGTTCCTGATTTTAAAGGAATGGTTCAGCTTTTCATGTGTTGATGTTGGTTATGGATTTGTCATAAATGACCTTTATTATGTGGAGATATGTTTCCTCTATACCAACTTTGATTAGAGTTTTTAACATGAATGAATGCTGATATTTGCCAAATGCTTTTTGTGCATCTATTGAGATGATAATATGATTTTCATCCTTCTTTTTGTTGATGTGGTGTATCACACTGTTTAATTTGTGAATATTGGGCTATTCTTGGATCCCTAGAATAAACCACACTTGATCATGGTGTATGAAACCTTTTTATATATTGTTGAATTTGGCTTGCTAACTTTTGATGAGGGCTTTTGCATTTCTATTCATAAAGGCTATTCTTTGAAAGTGATTTTTAATCTTAGATTTAAAGATAGAGAAATAGAAAAAAAACTATTACTTAAGAACCTAAATTTACTGTACTGGCAAGAAGTGTTAGGTCAGAACTCTTCAACCTGACTCCAGAGACTCCTTCTCATTTCCAAGTGGTCAGAACATTGCAGTGGGGATGCCTCCCAGTCACTCTTGTCTCTATTCTCCACCCACAAATGTGTGCTTGAGGTCATCCTTTGTAGAATTGCATTGCACACTGGGTTGCCACCCTATTGAATGGCAGAAGATGTCTTTTTTTTCCCTTGTAACTTTTATTTCATATTGGAGTTGTGTGTATGTGTGTATTCTCAGTCATGTCTGACTCTCTCGTGACCCCATGGACTGTAGCCTTCCAGGCTCCTCTGTCCATGGGATTACCCAGGCAAGACTACTGGAGTGGGCTGCCATTTACTCCTCCATGGGATCTTCTTGATCTAGAAATCAAAACTACGTCCCTTGCATCTCCTGCACTGGTTGATGGATTCTTGACCACTGGGCCACCTAGGAAGCCCAGTTGATTAACAATGCTGTGTTAGTGATACATGTATAACAAAGTAATTCAGTTATATATGTATCTATTATTTGTCAAATTCTTTTCCCATTTATGTTATTACAGAATCTTGAGCAACTTTCCCTTACAATAGGTCCTTATTGGTTATCAATTTTAAATATAACAATGTTTATATGTAAATTCCAAACTCCCAGTCTATCCCTCCCTCTTCCACCTTTCTCTTCTGATAACCATAAGCTTGTTCTTTAAGTTTGTGTGTCTGTTTCTGTTTTGTAAAAAAGTTTATTTGTATCTATTTTTTTAGATTCCACATATAAGTGATACATATAATATTTGCTTTTCTCTATCTGACTTAATGTTTCTGTAGATCATATTGTGATTATAAGTTGCCCAAAATTAAGTTGTAAACCAGAGTAAAACTTTGTGAAGAAGCATAATATTTAATGACTAGCAATATTTTTGTGATTATTAACTTTAAACAACAACAGTATGATTGCTAAAATGTACAGCAATGTTTTCTGGACAGCTAATAAAATCCTGCATATAATTAATATTATTAAACTATTCAAAAGATGTTTTATATGTTATATAAAATGTGTTCTACTTTTTACACTCTTAATTTTGCTATCCTAGTGATAATTTATGTCTTTGTATATGTAATGTATGTTAAATGTATATCTATTTATCTATCTAAATATGTATATATCTAAATTTATATATGTAATGTATAGGTAAAATAGTATATATTTCATCAACTCAGAGTACTGAAAGATCAGAAGAAGTCATGTTGAGTACATTTTTTTTTTTAAAGGTTAAAACAGTACAAAAGATGAACAATTCAAATTGTCTTATAAGTCTTTTTATGCTTTTTTCTGAAAATAATCCAAAATGATTAATTTGATTCAGTGTAGTTAGTATTCTCCCACACTTATTTTTCATGTTATATAGGAAACCTTTTATGCTTAATATACCTAATTATCTAGGCAGTCATTCAACTTGGCAGCAAAAATTTGTATTGGGATTTATAAAAAAAAAAATCCTGAAGAATGGAACTTGAAAAAAAAAAAAGAATGGAGCTTGAGTTGATATGGAGAAAGGTAAGGATGTGATTTTTTGGACTGCCTGTTATATCCATTAACATGAGATTTCCCGTATCTTTCAAAACTTTGATTTTCTTAAACCAACTATAGAGAATTGGCAGTTTATATCAAGAGCTAAAAGGCACTTCAGATTAGGAAGTAAATACATAAAGGTCATAAAGATTTTTCAAACAATGATTCAAAGAGAATTCAATGTGAAGAAATTTTTTTCTTCCTTTCCTCAGAACTGACAGCTATTTTTCATGAAATTGGAAGTATGTAGTAGATAATAAATAAATAAAACAGGAAAATGTTATTTTCTCCAGTTATGCCTGACTGGCAGTTGGTTGGTAAAAATGAATAATTACTTTGAAGTCAATGTGAAGCTTGTATTGACATCCTTCCAAGACCCAGATTCTCTACCTAGATAAAAGTTGAATTTCTTTTGGATCCTCTACAAAGTTGTGACAGTTGCACTTATCCATTGTTAATTCATTTAATATAGAATTGCAATAACCAAGATAGCTCAGAATCATGAGAATATAAGGTGATTTTATCTGTTTATTTATTTATGAGAAAATAGAGAAAAAAAGAGACTCTAGTAGCTAGCCAGCTTCCACTGAAACATAGAGTTTGAACAACCAAAAAATTTAAGCTCGTTGTACTTGGGTTAGTTGTTTTGCATGTGGATCAGTTGTAAAGAATTCATCTGCCAATGCAAAATACATAGATTCGATCCCTGGGTTGGAAAGATTCCTTGGAAAAGGAAATGACAACTAACTTCAGTACTCTTGCCTGTGAAATTCCATGGACAGAGGAGCCTGGTGGGCTATAGTCCATGGGGTCACAAAGGAGTTGGACACGACTTAGTCACTAAACAACAACAACATTTGAGTTAGTTACTGAGAATGAATGACATTTAGAAGCTAAATACATCATATTTTAATAGTTATTTTGGATAAAAATATTTATGAATGAAGGAAATAAGTTTGAATAAAATTAAGAGCATAACAGTTAAATAGGAAAATATTAAGTATGTTGTCATTCATGAATATTTTCAAGAAAAAAAGAACAGAGTCACATTTTTAGTCTCAGTCCCATTGTTCTCCCAGCAGTGACTTACCTTCACATAAGTTGACTTTTCCTTCAGTTCCCAAATTGTCCCCACTGCTATAGTTTTGGAGAACTTTCTGTATTCCTTGTGGCTAATCAAGGTCTCTTTGTTAAGAGTGAAGCTGCTTAGCTTTTCCAGCTTCTCCCAAAACAAACGGTATCTGGAATAGTCAAAATAGTTTTGAAAAATACAAATTAGAAGGGGTGGGAAAAAGGAAATTTAAAGTAACTAAAATAGTTAAATAATTAAAAGGAAATTTAATATAACTCAGAACTAAGGGAAACACAATCTTATAGAATGGTACGTTTTGAAATTCTATATTTTAGTCTACAACTCTGGATATCTAAGTTAGTCACGGTTTTCAGACTTTTGGGGAAATAAATTCAGAATTATAGTTTAAATAATCATAACTGATATAGAAAATAAATGAAAACATTTTAAAAGTAACATTCTGCAAAGGTGTATGCACATATGTAGAACTGATACAACTCAGGAGAAAAATACTATTTATATCAAGTGTATCAAGATTTGAGTATTCCCATTTCCACTTAATGCTAGCAAACTGAAATATTTATCTTAATAGTTAAAATTGTTTTTTCCTGAGAAATTGTCTTCATCTCTTTGTGGTCTCTTTCTTTACTTAGGCCTGATTTCAAATTTTCCCAAGTGCCATGCAGAAGCTCATGTGATGGTCATCCAAACATAGGTGAATTGAGGGCATATGTGATCCTTTATAACGTCTGTTTTGTTATGATGCCTAGGGCTGTTGTAGCTTGTGGACTGAGAAATCAGTTAAAATATCCCAACCGGTAGCACCACGTTTTCCATTCTAAACATATTCACGTATGTTAAGTCAACTGAATAGAATAAACGCTCAATCACATAATAAGATAATTTTAAAAAATAAGGTCAATTTTTCCAGAAAGTACTGAGACAAAAAAGTGGTTAAACAAACAATAATTGAAGCATAAGATTGATCCAACAATATTTACTGGCAATGGATATAGGCAAATTTGGGCAAACTAAAACCAATACCACCACCAAAAACCCCACAGACAAATAAACAAACAAACAAAAAATGCAAGCACCGTGATAGATTTTAGCATGTGCATGTGGTTAACCTGAAGTTGCTCAGTCGTGTCCGACTCTTTGCGACCCCATGGACTGTAGCCTACCAGGCTCCTCCATCCATGGAATTTTCCAGGCAAGAGTAATGGAGTGGGTTGCCATTTCCTTCTCTGTGCATGTGGTTACTTATTATCTATAGGTTAAAACAATATCATAGTCAGAAAGTCTTTGTTGTCCATCTCTGGATCCACAAGTAAACAGTAGTGTAATTTAGGTGAGCAATAAGTGCTAAAAAATTTTGTTGAATGAATGAATGAATAAGTGAATGTATTCTTGTTGCTTGCTTTGTCTTTAAATTACATTTAGTATGTACTTAGTTGCTCAATCATATCTGACTCTTTGCGACCCCATGGACTTAGCCTGCCAGGCTCCTCTGTCCATGGGGATTCTTCAGGCAAGAATACTGGAATGGGTCGCCATGGCCTCCTCTGGGCGATCTTCCCAACCCAGGGATCGAACCCAGGTCTCTTGCATTGCAGGCAGATTGTTTACAGCCTGAGTCACCAGGGAAGCCCAATCTACATAATAGGGAGGTTCTCTGTGAAAAACTTTGATCTGTTGCAGCAGTTTTGTGATTCTACAAATTATTGCTAAAGTCAAGGAGATCATTGTGCTCCTCTGTGATTTAGATTTACAAGTAGTAGCTTTCTGAGAAATTGCTGCTGAAAATGCTATTCTAGGGCAAGAAACCATGGTTTGTTTGGCAGAGAGCATTTCTACTCTCTCTATAAACATGAAAAAATATTGAAAAGGTTTACCTGATATGAAGGCTATGAGTAATTTGTGATTAACTTGCTTAAAATTGTTTTTGTTTGCATTTCTATATGAGAATTCCCTAATTAAAAATTGTTACACCAAATCAGATTTCATATAGATGCCCCTTAACTTTTCCTATAAAAATATTTTAAACTAGTTAGTTCTTATTATACAAAGCTTGTGTGGTAGGCAAAATAATGACCTCTTACCTCCAGAATCTCTGGCAATGTTATATTACATGGCAGAGGGGGATTAAGGTTGTGGATGGCATTAAATTGGCTACTCAGCTGATTTTTTTAAATAGGATTATCTTGGATTATCCCAGTGGTCTCAGTATAATCACAAAGGTTCATAAATTTGGAAAGAGGTAAAACAGTCAGAATCAGAGAGAAGGCAGAAAAAATCTCAGAGAAAATGATTTCAGCCTGATCCTGCTGGTATTAGAGATGGAGGAATGGGGTGACAGTCAAAGAATGCAGGTGGCCTGTAGATGCTGAAAAAGACAAGTCAACAAATTCTTCCCTAGAGCCTACTGAAAGAAATACAGTCATACAGACCCTAGAGATGATTTTGTATCAGTGAGACCCATTCTGGATTCGGACATGAGATTTGTAAAAAAATAAATTTGTGTTATTTTAAGCCATTATGTCTGTGGTAATTTGAAATAGTAGAAATAGGAAGCTAATACATAGGTTATTCAATATTAAAATGCTTTATAAATAGTATGGATCTCCTGCATCGTAGGCGGATTCTTTACCATCTGAGCCACTGGGAAAGCCCAAATAATTTTAATAAATGTTAAATTTTAATATGACGCCTTTGAGTTTTATTTCAAAATTTTGTAGAGAAAACTGTGAATTAACATCAATGAATTGTATGCTGATACAGTCAAGAAGATATGGTGAATTTATGCTCTGGTAATAATCCCCTCTGGTTCAACATGTGACATTAACCAAACAAATACAATGGCGTAAAATCCCTAAGACAATTGAGCTATGCTGCTGCTGCTGCTAAGTCGCTTCAGTCGTGTCTGACTCTGTGCGACCCCACAGATGGCAGCCCACCAGGCTCCCCGGTCCCTGGGATTCTCCAGGCAAGAACACTGGAGTGGGTTGCCATTTCCTTCTCCAATGCAAGAAAGTGAAAAGTGAAAGTGAAGTCGCTCAGTCGTGTCCTACTCTTTGCGACCCCATGGACTGCAGCCCAGCAGGCTCCTCGGTCCATGGGATTTTCCAGGCAAAAGAGTACTGGAGTGGGGTGCCATTGCCTTCTCTGCAATTGAGCTACAGCAAAAGGAAAATATTTGGAGATGAGAAAACAATCCACTCTCTTCCTCACTTCCCAAAGGCAGAAATGATATTTTAGGCAAACAGATCAGTGATCTAAGATTGTGCGATATGGCACTGGTTTGCCTCCCATAGCAGAAAAGAGATTGAAGCCAGAATCACTGCTTGAAGCCTGAATCTGCTGGGGACTCAAAAAAAGGCTATATTGTGATAGGAGGCTAAAAATCTGCGGCCACACTCCCCTCTTTTCAAATATAGTCATGCGCCTTGGTGAGCTCTATGCCTAATGAAAAAGAAAGACACAGACACAAGATTTTCAAATCCAAATACTTCAGTTGCACTGAGGATATATCTGCATTTCACCAGTCTCATGTTGGAGTAATGAATCTAAATCACAATTAATTATAAGACCTATTTCTCAATTTGAGGCCTAGACTACTAAATGGAGGTAATGATGACTTCAACAGGAAAATAAAACTTCACACAGGAGGAGACAAACACAATGGTGGAGAGAGAGAGACAAAGACAGAGAATAAAATGAAAATTAAAAGTTCTCTTCAAATAATCCCACAAGCCAGAATTTTAGACCACTTGGGAGAACATAATTCTATGAAAACTATTGAGAAAAGAAAGAATTGAAATAGAAACTGACTTTAAAATATCGATTTTCAAAAATAATCTAAATTACAAATACCTAGGGTGTTCAAAGGAAAAAAAAAATGGAGAAACATCTGACAAATAAAAAAAAAAAATAGAAAAACAAAATAGAAATTATGAATTAAAAGTTTCAGGGTATTTAATGCCCTTGCTCCCTGTTTCCAGGATGTTCTATGAATTTACTGTTTACTGTCCAAGGCTAGCAAATAATGTTTTAGTTTCAGTTGGACAGGCCCATCTATACAGCTACTTGACCTAGGTCCTAGTAACTGCTCCCTTCTTTGCCCTAGTGGAAGCAAAGATGCCCTGTTCTTTCTATGCATAGGGCACTGCAAAATTCCTATATGCACCTTCCAAGTCCTGCCTTTGTAAATATTTTCTTAACTTTTACCTACTCGTTCAGTTTGATTTTGACATCTGTTTCATACTGGGAAAGTTACCAATTGAAGAATTGTATTGAAATGGTTTCAGTAATAGTCCTTTTTTTTTAAAGAGATCTTCTGAGTTCAGTTGCTTGTACAATACTTGGCTGAAGGAATGGCAGAAAATAGATCCTACCTTTAAATGATAAAGGATGCAAGAGTGGTTGAATCCATGATGTCTTCATTTCTGTCTCTGGTCCTGATCCCTGCAAAAACTAGAATGATCCTGAAGGATGAAGTGCACTGCTGTATGTTCAAACAGATAATAAGCTAATTGCAGACCCTGTGTCCAAAGTGGGTTATTTTCTATAGCTGATAAAGTCTGAAGTACATGGTACGTGCCTACTGACTGAGTGAAAAATTTGTGTCTGCCCATATTGCAAATGAGCTTATCTAACCTATCAGGCATCTGTGAGTGTGGCTAATTGGTCACAGGGTCAAGAGATATATAAGACATAGAAAAGCTTACCAAGTTGTTGCTTCACATAAAAATTGGCAAATAATAAAAATAAAAATTATTATAATTAGAGTCTCTTTAAGGAAGTGTTCTATCATATAACTGCTGCTGCACACCATACATTTGTCCTGCTACTATGTATATAGGTGACTAAACATTAGAGAAAGGAAAAAGAACCCTTAGGGATTATGAGATGCTGACTCTATAATGATATTAATCTTTAGAAATAAGTGGGCTCTTAATCAGAGGGGAGATTTGTGAAGGTTAGATGACAGATGAAGTTCTGGCTTGAATCTGACTAGCAATGGATATAGTGGGACTGCAAATTGTCCCTGTGGTTAATTATCCAGCTTCAGATTACATGACATATCTTGATATATTTTGTGTGTGTCATTTTCCCATATTGATTTCTGACCTAGGAAGCATATTTATCATTATAGAGTGTGGTTATATAGTAGACAGGTAATAAATGAAGTATTGTGCTCATCTAGAGCAGAGTAGGTATATTGAATCTACAGAACACAGTCCCCAGAGTCATATTTAGAATAAATACACCAGGTAATTCGCACATTGTGATTTGGATCTTTGTTCTGTTGATTAAGAGCTAATGCTGTGAAATGGCTAAGTGAAGTTGTATAATGGATTCCCTCTCCCAATCAAGATATTAAATAAAAACAACAATACTTGCCTGAAGGAATGGCAGAAAATAGATCCTACCTTTAAATGATAAAGGATGCAAGAGTGGTTGAATCCATGATGTCTTCATTTCTGTCTCTGGTCCTGATCCCTGCAAAAACTAGAATGATCCTGAAGGATGAAGTGTACCTCTGTATGTTCAAACAGATAATAAGCTAATTGCAGACCCTGTGTCCAAAGTGGGTTATTTTCTATAGCTGATAAAGTCTGAGGTACATGGTGTGTGCCTACTGACTGAGTGAAAAATTTGTGTCTGCCCATATTGCAAAAGAAATTGAAAAACAATTCTCATTCTCTTAGAATGAACAGCAATTTAAAGATGTACTTGTGACCTAGGTTATTATTAAAGCTTTCCCTCTCTGTCATACTATGATAAAGACCTGGATCCTCTGCACATCCTGAAGAACAGAGCACTGGTCTACCACATGACTGTCATCCTGCTAATTAGAACAGATGAACAGGGAATTCCTGGTAGCCCAGTGGTTAGGACCCTGTGCTTCCACTGCAGGGTGTACAGGTGGTATGTGTGATCCTCACTTGGGGATCTTGCAAACTGCATGGCGCAGCCCAAAAACAAACTAAATAACATGAACAATATTTGTATAGAATGTTAGAGTTAAGACACAGGCATAGCAGAGGATGAAGATAAACTCCATAAAGACCCAAGAATTTTTCTATCAGTAGATTTTAGGGGTTAGATTGATTAGAGTATATGCTCTGGTGAAACTCTCACACATATGTACAATAAGAGAGAAAATATAGCTTTTGCACGATTTTTAATAGTGCAAAGTAGGAAATATAAATGCTGATTTGCAGGAAAATGCATGTTACAGTACTTTTGTACAATATTCTAATGGACATTAACCAGAGCACATTTAATTTAGTAGGGGTAAATTCAGCACATAAATTTGAATGAAAAAATTCTTCAGAACAATATATGCATAACCATATTTTACATTTAAATATATGAGTAGAAAAAAGTTTTTATGGAACCAATGATACTAAATTATAAAAGAACATACAGTAGAAAGATACATCTGAAATTGTGACAGTGTTACTTCTAGAATAAAAGGGAGATATATCAGAAAGTGTATAGGCACACAGGGAACTTCAAATATATCTATAAAATTTCATTTAGTTAAAACATTAAATCTTAAATACTTATGACATAGAGATAATATTTTATTAAGATAGATTGTTGGTATGCAAATGTATATTTCATTGTTTAACATGTTTACTTATATATTTGAAATATGTAATTATGGAAGGACTCTCCAGGTGTTCCAATGGTAAAGAATATGCCTGCCAGTGCAGGAGACTCAGGAGACATGGGTTCACTCCCCTGGGGCATGGAAATGGCAACCCACTCCAGTTTTCTTGCCTGGAAAATTCTATGGAGAGAGGAGCCTGGTGGTGTACAGTCCATGGGGTTGCAAAGAGTCGGACATGACTGATTGATTGAGCGAGCACACATGCAATCATCTAAATAATCAAAATAAAATATTTTATATTAAAAAACATGTTTTAGGTCAACTCTGTGAAACTCCATATCTGAGTGCAAAACAAGCCAGTTTTCAGTTCTTGATTCTGCAGCCTTCAGGTGTACACTGTCCTCTGATATCCAGAGACTTTTCCTTAGCCTATGGCAGTTGATGTCATTACTAGACTACTGCCACAATATCCTGATACTCTTTGACCTCCTGCATTCTCAGAGCATCATAACATTCTAGAATTGAAATAGACTAGTGACTCAGGTGGTAAAGAATCCACCTGCAATGCCAGAGACCTGGCTTCGATTCCTGGGTTGGGAAGATCCCATGGAGAAGGGAGCAGCTACCCACTCCAGTACTCTGGCCTGGAGAATTCCACGGACTGTATAGTCCTTGGGGTTGTGAAGAGTCGGACACAACTGAATGACTTTCACTTCACTTCACTTCAGATCACATCATATTAACTAAATTATACAGGAGAGGAAATATTTTTAATAATATTTTTGGTTGTTCACTTTGTATCAAATGTCACAGGATATGGTAAATTAAAGTATTATCTTCACTACATAGTTTCATATCCCTTCAAACTAGTTTTTTTAACTGTCCAAATAAAACTGATTTGTGTTTTAATTTTATTTCTTTGGTTTCAATTGTACATAGCTTTAATTCCTTTTGCAATAGGAAGAATATAGATATATAAAGATAGATAGATATATTCTGGTCTCTGTTAAGTACCTTCATAAATCAACGTAGTTATTTCCATATTCCAGTATTCTAGACTCAATTTTAAGCATGATAGATTTAAATAGATGAGAAAATTTACATTCCTTATGGAGTTAGCATCTTTATGAAATGAAGCTAAGCTAGTGTCTAAAGTGCTATCTCTCAGAATTAATTAACATGCAGATATTATATACAGTATGTGAAATGCCCTTCATGTAAGTCTGGTCACAAGGTTGCTATATTATATAGTAATATTTATGTATACAAGAGGAGAAAGGAAATGATAATTTATATTAGTCAACAAAACTAGGACACAAGCTATAAGGCCACATAATATACATATATATATATGTGTATATATATACATATAGTGGAGTTTTTAAATTATTTTTATTCATTTTACACAAGTTATTTTTTAACTGAGGTGTTCATTTGAAAGCAGATGGAAAGATCATTTCCTGGAGCTGAAAACAGTACCAGGATGATAATAGGAAGGCTTGTCATTTTCCAATATTAGTATCCCAAGTGGCTCAGTGGTAAAGAATTTGCCTGCAATGCGGGAGATGCAGGTTTGATTCCTGGCTCGGGAAGACCCCCTTGGAGAAGGAAATGGCAACCCGCTCCAGCATTCTTGCCTGTGAAATTTCATGGACAAAGGAGCCTGGTGGGCTACAGTCCATGAGGTCACAAAAAGAGTCAGACAAGACTTAGCAACTAATCAACAATTAAGTCTCAAAGCATTGACTTGACTGAAACCATTTAGTTATGCTGCTCCAGCATTATAAGTCTTCTGTTTCTGACACCCTTAAACAAACTACTTTGTATGATTTCTTCCTCCACCATTTTCGTCATTTTTGACTGCCTCTACTATTCTAAGTCTTCCACCTGATGCTCAGTAAAACTTGCCATTCCAGGAAGTGATAGATCTTAAAGCTTGTTTACAACTTCAAAAAGTATCTGCTTTTGGTACTATTTTCTCATTAAGTTATAGGTGACCTAATAGTACTGCTATAAATTATAACATATTGAAATACTTTAGAGAGAGCTTCTTGAATTTTCTCACCCTATAAACCATAATTCTAACAGTCATAGTCCAACAGGATTTGTTCAATTGACAAAGAATAATAATAGGAAAGAACCTTTATCTAGGTCCTTTACTAGGTATATTAGTAAAACATTGTAGATGATAGAACATACTGAGATGGAAACATTATGTATTTTTTTATAAATCTGAAACAAAGTATAAATATTCATGGTTCTTTTACTGTCTAAGAAATTGGAATAAGACCTCGTGTTGTGTGCTAAGTCACTCAGTCATGTCCGACTCTTCGCGACCCTATGGACGGTAGCCCGCCAGGCTCCTCTGTTCATGAAAGAATTCATTTGGATGTAATCTATGGAAATGGTCATTATTTGTAATTGATTGTGAATGATATAAGTTCTTCAGTTCTCATCTCTGGAAACCACTCTCTGCTTATCTTAGGTCTGTCTCCACTGTCATTTTCTTGTGTCTGAACCCTTACTTGAAAAAAAAAAAAAGTATTGTTCATATTTATATATATTCAAATTTGACCCCGGTGGCTCAGCAGTAAAGAATCCACCTGCAATGCAGGAGCCACAGGAGACGTGACTTCGATCCCTCGGTTGGGAAGATATTCTGGAGGAGGGCATGGCAATCCACTCCAGTATTCTTGCCTGGAGAATCCCTTGGACAGAGAAGCCTGGCAGACTACAGTCTACAGGATCTCAAAGAGTCGGACATGACTGAATTGATTTAGCAAGCAAATTTGATTTTAATTACAAATGTTATAGACTTTTTTATGGAAAATTTGTAATAAACCTTACTGAGAGGCCTAAGTACCTCCATTCACAAAGAGTGAAATCCTGTGATTTATTTGGAGGCTGTTTTTCTTTTCATCATTTCTACAAACATTACCATTATAAGAAATCATCAAACTATTCCATAAACAAATACTGAATGCAAATCAGTTTCCAGGCAAGTCACTGTTCTGGTAATATAAGTATCAATAAAGACACACAGTTGTTTCTCCCTGTAATTCAGAATTTAGTTGTTGGGCTGTGTGTGTGTGTGTGTGTGTGTGTATCAGTGCATGCGTGCGGTAATAAAAATTCCATTTCTTAAGTTCTTACTACGGGTGCTAAGATCTTTAAAATGTACACACATATTTTTTTTTCTCATTTAATTTTTACAAAAAAACTATAAAGTTAGTTTTATTACCTGCATTACACAAGTCAGGAATGCATAACACAATGAGATTAAGTGTACTAAATAGCTCTTGTTTTACTGATTCCCTTAATGAAAACCAGTATTAATTTGGAGAGAGATGGTTTATTTCTGTCCCTTGAGTGAAGTCCCCCAGGGTTTTATATTCTGCAGCTAGAGGTTTATTCATGAAACCTTTATTCATGAAAGGCTGAAAGAGCTGTTTTTTTTTAATTTTCAGAGGGGAGGTTTTGAGTTCAGCTCTTAAGTTCTTGCCTCAGGCACCTTCAAACTGTGGCAAATGCCTTGACAGGAAGACTGGCTATGTGCTGTGGAAGATTTAAAGCACTACAAGACTGTGAGAAATACCACACCATCTCTTAGTTTCTAACCAGATTCTCCACCTTCAGGCTAAACAGAGCCCAGGTTTTCGTCAAAAGGAAATCTGATTATAAGTTTGACCGCGCGTGGTTTCCATTTTGAAATGACTGTTCTGAATGACTGCCAAGAGCCCTTCAGTTTTTCTTCTAAGTGAGGTCCATTTGCCTGGATCACAAGATCAACTCATGCCTAGAATGACAAAAGCTCCTAGGGAAGAAATTCATCCATTTTTTCAGTTGCAGAAACAAAAGTGTTGCTTAACACTTGAATACTTTATTTTGACCTGCAGTGATTTCTTTTATATTCTTTTGAGTTCTGTAACATATTAATTGATCCCGCATCTGGAAGGGCATGATTTTTTTTTTCCCCTCTGCATACTTATTTTTCTGTATTTCCAGATGAAAACATTTCTTTTCCTGCCTTTTCCCAATCTAACAACCTTTTAGTTCTTCCATTTTCTCTTCATTTTATCTTAGATTATATCCTATTTCACTTTGCCTACTTTCTAGACACTGCACTATACTAAAAAACTAAAAGCTGTCCTACTTCATGACCCACAAACTGAAACAATGCTTTTAAATCTAGGTCCTCAAAATGATTCAAAGAAACAAAAACCATTCCATTGTATAAGTTTGGGAGGTTTCAAGTGTCAATTTTCCCATCTCGCCTTACTTCATTTTAACCGCCAGTCTTCTGACTTCTTTTGACCTTTATGCCCTGTGTACCCAAGGTAAAATTTTTCCTTTTCTCTCATTTTCCTCAAGCCCCTATGCTAATTGTGTTCCTGCGATTTAGAGAGAATGTAGGTTTCTGGTGTACTCTCTCAAGGTAGAGTCCTCACATAAATAATCTAATCTGGATCTACTTACATGTTTGTTCCTTTTCCTCACCTTCAGTGAAAGAAAATCCTTTGTTCTGTATAAGCCTAATCTTTTTATATCTTTATTGAATCAAAATTCTTACTCCTTCAGAGACCTAGCTATGTCTATTTAATTTATTTTCCAAGAGTAATTTTAATTTCTGGGTTTTTATTTTTAGCTTAAAACCATTTATAAATTTCTCATAGGAAAATAAATTTTACTTCAAGACATATTTGCTATTTATATGTGTGAATATACTATGCATATATAGTATCTCATAAGTTTAATTCTGTTAAATAATGAGGCAAATTAGCTAGTATGTACACCAAATCTGTTCTTCAAACAGATTCCTTTTGGTTATAACTGAAAAAAATTAAAAAGGAAGAAAATAATAGAGCCATATTTTAAAAATCAAAAAATATAGACTTAATCTGACAAATGTTAATGGAGCCACATTAACACATTAATGGATCCATTTTATCCAATGTGATAAAATGACTCCTGTTAAAATAATAATGTCCTCAAATCCTTGTAATTAATAGAAATTTCTGATCTAATAGAAGAATGTATACTAGGTTCCCATGAATGTATATCAGGAAAGGCATACATACACAAATTGTTAAAATGAAATTACATACGGAATTTAAGGTGAAGTTTAATTCCTTTGTTCTAAATATCTAAAGTGACTATGAATTATTTGTTCAATTTTTATAAGTACTAAAATATGCCAAAGGATGATAAAGAAATGTAAGCAATTTCTCATTCAAACTCATCCCCTCCTCAAATATAATTTGACTTTTTTTTTCCTTTTCAAACTGATTTTTAATCATTTGCTTCTCAAATTGAAGTCTTTCCCCATCCACTACTCCTAATAAATTTATTCTTACTAATGTTGAACTTAATCTTCCTAAGCCTCCCAGTACTAAATAATATTTAATAAACTATCATTTGTTTTCTTCTTACTTTTACATCATTCAGTTCTTATCACTCCACTGCTTTTTCCTTCCTAATTTTGTTTTTATTGAATCATCTTCCCCCATCTTTGTTTTCCTTGTGGTATCTTCTTGTTTTCTCCCTGAAAAGGCTTTTTATCTCTCCCTGTAACCCTATTTCTAACTCTTTGCTTTGTATATTCTCCTTAGGTGATGTTATAGAATCTAATGAGTACTAGTTCCATTTAATTATCTGCTGATCTCTCTCTTTATCACTTTCTCATTCATATTTTCTCTCCCTCTCTCTCATTCATTCTCAAATACCTCTCCCTGTCTCCCCTCTCTCTTTTTCAGACACACAGGCATTGTTCAGTCTGAGAGAGGTATATATCATGGTCACATATAGGCTGTCTTGGAAATAGAGGTTCTCATAGGCTGTGGACTACTCATGATGCCATGGGTCATCGAAGTAGTGATGCACAGATCTGACACTGCTGAATGGAGCCAACCCTGTGCCCTCTGGCATATTCATCCTATAGGAAGAGAATGGCCTACTTCATCTTTGTTCTTTGCCAGATTTCATGGTGAGAAGGGGTAACCCTCTCCCAGACCTCTTGACTATCTCATCTGAGTGAACATCAATGTTCATATGCTTAACCAACAGCAGTGACACCAGACATGTGATGAAGTTCAGGGGAGTGATTCTGTTTTACCAAGTATATATAATAAAAGATAGGACCAAATGGAAACAAGTGGCCAAACTTAGCACTAGATTCCTTGGCCAACAGTTGACCCTATTTGCACTTAAAAAAAAATTATTTTATTTTTGACTGTGCTAGGTCTTCATCTCTGTGTGCTGGCTTTCTCTAGTTGTGGAGAGCAGGGGCTACTCTCTATTTGTAGTGTGTGAGCTTCTCATTGCAGTGGTTTAGCTTGTGGAGCACGGGCTCTAGGGCAAACAAGCTTCAGAAGTTGTAGCCTGTAGGATCCAGAATGCAGAATCAGTATTTGAGGCTCATGGACTTAGTCTTAGTTGCCCCGCAGCCTGTGGGATCTTCCTGACTAGAGACTGAACAAGTATCCCCTGCATTGCAAGGTGGATTCTTAACCACTAGACCACCAGGGAAGTCCTATATGCACTTCTTTTACCTCTGTCTCTTATGCCCTGCGTGGATACAAGCTGCTAAGAAAGACAATATTTTCCATCCTCTGGCCCTAGTGGAAGGCTCAAACCATGCATCCCTCTGCCCATGAAAGGGAACTCTCATCCTCAGCCCAACATCCTAGCCATAATAAAAACACTGAAACTGTCTCCTCTCCCTGCTTTCTGAGGCCACTTTGGATCTGCATGAGAAACCTACCCTGCTCTCCCCAGAGACTTCAGTTACAGTTTTAATGAAGTTTTTCATATCCTTATGTGTGTAGTGTCAACAATGTCAACATCTGAACCATATTTTGGTTGTATGGGAGGTCCACCCTGCTCTACAGGATGGTTACATCAGGATAATTACAGAATGGGATCCATATTAGTCAAGCTAAAATATGTGAAGCATTTAGGACAGTGTGTGGCCCATAGTGAATATTCACCATGTTAGCTATTAGTAAATGCTTTGTACCACTTCTTCTCCCAGTGTGCTGACATCTGAAATATTATGCTAAGGTGAATATAGTTTTTAGCCAAAAGTATAAGCAATGAAGGAGACTCAAGATTCAATCCCTGGAGAAGGCCATGGGAACCCAATCAAGTACTGCCTGGAGAATCTTACGAACAGAGAGCCTGGGAGGCTACAGTCCATAGGGTTCCAAAGGGTCAGACACAACTGAAGTGACTTAGTATGCACGATAAACATTTAAAAAAAAAATATTTATTGAACTTAGACACAGAGAATCACTCCTGAGAGAATATCAAGATATATGGAGGTGACTGCCATAGCAGCAATAAGAATGTACCTTTCATGTAGTGTCCTAATACCCTTTTAAAAGCATTAACATGGATCATGCCTATGTGCAAACTTGTGTCTCATTCTAAAAGGTTACACCTCTTGCTTCTCGTTTTCCAAATTTCTGTCATAAGGCCTGACCATCATATTCATTACAAGAAAAGGGTGTTTATCTCTTCAAGCATAAAAAATAAAATATAGAACTCTTCCTACCACCTATTGTATCTTTCTTCCACATTCCTCACTTCCAGGGCTATAACAACAGAGAAGCTCCCTTTGGTGTGGTACTGACAAATCAAACTGAACCATTTGTAAATCAGACTCAATCTTCTGTTTTCTTTTAACCATTTTTTTCTAGATTCATTTTCCTTTAGTGATTAGATGAAGCAGATCACTTATACCATTTGCTCAAGATTCCTTTCAATTCCTATCCAGCATGCTAGGATTCTGGATATAATTTCTTTTCTATGAAGGAGGTTCATTGGGGTGTGAAGTTGATTTGTAACTGATTCATGGAGGGAGTGAGGGAAGCAAAAGGTATCAGTTTTGCTGATGTGAATCAAGCCACAGAGGATATGATTCTGAGTGTAGCAGCTATAGTGGCATCTTCTTATCTCAACTGTAGGTTTTATTTTTGTCATCTTCTTACTCAAGGCAGACTCCTCTGACTCTGGGCTCTTCTTCAGTTGGCAATGGTGGAAAGATGTCCTGATTGTTCAATTCTGGGTCTGCTCCTCTACTCAGATCTCTAATTTTTAGGTTAACTATTACACACATAATAAAAATCATTTGCTCCTTCAACAAAGTATATTCATTAACTCAGTGGATTACACTGAACCACACCTGATATTGTAATTGTACAGAGCTACTGCAAGAAACAGACACTCAAGGAAATAATCAGAAATTGTTTCTCAGATTTGGGTGATTTTGAAAACAGCAAGAATCTTCTTAACTTGGTATATAGCTACTGCTAGATGTTACTATGTGCTGATGTGTTAGGTACTTAAGCACTTCACCTGTGGTCACCTGACATAAAAGGTACATAAAGCCAACACTTTGACAAATTGTGTGGCTTCTGCAATAAACCATTTCTTCAAGAAAAGTTGGAATATGAAGTCTGTGGGTATGGATTGTGATTTATAACACACACAGGAACTTTAAGGAAGAAAATTACAAACTCATGATTTTAAATTTTCAGTTCAAGAATGGTCACTTAATCACAAAGTCTTTCTGACTTACTTTGATGGTTTAGCCATAAGGCTCACATAGCAAAAAAAAATCAGATACCGAAGCTGCTTCTTCAGATTGCTGATTTAAAATCTAGATTGATTTTGAAGCTTCACAATAACAGTTACGTGAACATTATAGTATTATAATGTAATTATAGTATTTATTATAATACTAATATAATACTATAATACTAATTATAGTATTAATTGGAAGATTATGTTGCACTGAGAATTAGAATGGAGTTGTCAGGTTAAATGAGAAAGACTGAATAAGTCTCTCTGAGCTTTTTTTTTTTTTGTCAGCAGAATCAGATCTATTTCCTGGTCTGGGCACCAGTTGTCTTGTTTTTGAGCAAACTCCGGGAGATAGTGAAGGACAGGGAAGCCTGGTGTGCTGCAGTCCATAGGATCACGAGGAGTTGGATGTGACTTAGTGACTGTACCACAATAACAAAATCCTAATAATGTCTTTATCTGAGAGAATTGTCTTATAAGAGGAATTCTAAACCCTTCACCGTAGCTCCATTTCTATTGTCTTAGTCACATCTCACACAAACTAATGAAACCAAATTGTGGCAGAAGCCAAATAGCAGCACTTAAATATGAAAGGCAAGGTGGCCTGGGTACCTTAATAAGCAGAAAGGTAAAGTGGTAATCAGAATGATTTACCCAAATGCTTTCTTGGTTATGACTGGGAATGGAATACATGATCTATTGATTGATGCACTTAAGATGATTCATCATGTAGCTACTTTTAATCTTCTTTATAAAACTCAAATTGTAGTATGGAAAGTACATTAAAAGTATAAGAAAAGAGAGAATAAGAGAGGGGATATTAGCAAGAAAATCTGAGTGAAGACAGTGGATACACAGATGGTGGTGGTGGTTTAGTCTCAAAGTTGTGTGTGACTCTTGTGACCCCCATGGTGGTTAGCCTGCCAGGCTCCTCTGTCCATGGGATTTCCCAAGCAAGAACACTAGGCCATTTCCTTCTCCAGGGCATCTTCCCCATCCAGGAATTAAACCAGTGTCTCCTGCATTGCAGGTGGATTCTTTGCAGACTAAGCCACCACCTAAGCCCAGATACACACATAACTGAGTATTATGATAGTAGTGGACAAAGCTGTAAATCCAAATCACAATAAAGAATTCTTAGAAAGTTCCAGAATTTATATAATCAGCTATCTATTTTACTGGAGCTTAAGGGGAGGCAATTAAGGAAGGAGACTTGAGCTAAAGATTAAAAAACAGTTAGATTCATATGTTGCCTTCACAGTCTATGACATTGGATGGCTATATCCCACTGCAATATTCTGGAAGTTTACTTTCTGAGAGGTTAGTAGAGGGATTCTTTTGAATGGTTAAGACCTTGGACAACTGACAGGAGTCACTCTATAGAAAACAAGTGATGCTGTGAAAAACTGCATAAGAATACTGTAACCTATATCCTTCTCCTTTCCAGTTCTCAGAGGGAAGACAAGCATATCCTCAACCTCACAAATAAAGTTGACTAGATAAGTTCAAGGTGAAAAAGCTAAAGCTACTGATATTTTCATTCTGACCTTTTCATTTCATTTATAATTAAGCACAATATCAGAGACCCCCTTTTCCAAACCCATGCTTTCAGAATTTTCAGTCAAAATATCTCCCCCTACTAATTACAACACATGTCTAAACGGTTATTAACAGATATGTGAAAAAAAAATGGAAGGAGGAGTATAAAAACAAAGAAAGAGTGAGAGGGGAAAACAAAAATAACTTGCAGAAAAACCAGCTTGGAGGAAAGAAGCTATATAAAGAAAGAAAAATGTAAACACACACACACACACACACACACTTTGTAATATAAAATTCACTATTAATACACCTAGTTCTAAGAAAAGATTTTGTATCTTTATAACAAGAATGCCAGAAGAAGATGATATAAGAAAGATTATTCTAGGGGTGATCTCTTTGAGATTAAAACATTGTAGTAAAAGTGAAAAAAGAAAAGATAATTAGAAGCATTGTAAAATAATGGAAGACACACTTAAAATATCTTCTAGAAAACAGAGCAAAGAAGAATGAAATAAATGAAAAATAAAGAGAAAATATAAAAATGAGAGGAGCAATGTAATAGATACAATTTTAAAGGAATATAGTAGTTCCAGATTAAAGAATACAGAAAATAAAAAAGAGGAGGGAAAGAAAATAAGAGGCAAGATAGTACCTATGAATGCGTAATTATTTTAAATATAATAAAAATAATAGTTTTTTTTTAAAGGCCCAAATCATTTAAGCACAATGGATAAAAAGTGACTAAGAGAAAAACATCTTAAGAAAAGCCGACAACCTACAAAGAGAAAAAAAAAGTGACATTAGAAAAAATATAACATGAATCAAGATGATTTCAGAGCATTTCACAACAGTACCGAGAGAAAGAAAACATTGGAGCAACACCTTTAAAACCAAAGGGAAGAATGACACCTGCAAGATGGCTGACTAAGAATCTACAGGCCCTCCTTTCTCTACAGAGACACTGAGTTAACAAAATATGGATCAGAATACCTCTGTGAGAACTCTAGAGACTAGTTGCTGCTACTACTACTAAGTCACTTCAGTCGTGTCTGACTCTGTGCGAACCCATAGGCAGCAGCCCACCAGGCTCCACCGTCCCTGTGATTCTCCAGGCAAGAACTCTGGAGTGGGTTGCCATTTCCTTCTCCAATGCATGAAAGGGAAAAGTGAAAGTGAAGTCGCTCAGTTGTGTCCGACTCTTAGCGACCTCACGGACTGCAGCCTACCAGGCTCCTCTGTCCATGGGATTTTCCAGGCAAGAGTACTGGAGTGGATTGCCATTGCCTTCTCCGGAGGCTAGTTGAAAAGGGTCATTCAATACTCAGGCTATTATGAAACCAAGAGAAGATTCTAGTGAAAAATATACAGAAATTCACGGCTTTTGGCACTCCTCTTCATGGCATAGTGCAAAGCAACAGGTAACAAAATCCTCCCCTCCTAGGGCTCCTCCATTGGGAAGAGAAAGGTGCATCATGACTCCAATATCCTGGTTTGTCTGGAGCTGGTGAGGGGACTAGTTTCTGTCTCACCTGACTCTTCAGCGTTAATGGGGTCAGAGTCCTAGCAAGAAAGCTACTAAAAACAGAAATGAGAGGCATATTAAAGCTGCAGTCCTGCAGGCAGACACTAGAGGGAGAAAGAGATTAGAAAAGGTTTGCTGCTGCTGCTGCTGCTAAGTCGCTTCAGTCAGAGTTCGACTCTGTGCCCCATAGACGGCAGCCCACCAGGTTCCGCCGTCCCTGGGATTCTCCAGGCAAGAACACTAGAGTGGGTTGCCATTTCCTTCTCCAAGAAAAGGTTTGAGAAGCCCTAAAACCTTCAACCCAGTTTGTGAAAGTTTTGCCCTACCAGTGGGCTTCCCTGGTGGCTCAGATTGTAAATATTCTGAGCTACTAGTATGCAAATCCTGGGAAAGGGAGGTGTTTTTGTTTTTGTTTTTGTTTTAGTGCTCAAATTCTAGCAAAAAAGAAAAAATATTATAAAATATGCAGAGAAACAGAAAATATGTCTTAATCAAAGGAACAAAATAAAACTCCAGAAACTGATTTTTATACATAATTAGAGATATTGTCAGTTTAAAGTGGAATGCTACAATTTAAAATTATTTTATGTAATTGCAATAGTAACCACAGAGAAAATATTTATAGACTATACATAAAAGGAAATGAGAAGGAAATCAAAGCATATAATTAAAAAATATCAAGAGAAAAAACAATATATTTGGGGGGGGGAAACAGCTACAATGCATACAGAAAACAATGCAATAGCAATAATAAGCCCTTCCTAAAGAGTTGTAATTTGAAATATTAATAGAATAGACCTTCCAAACAAAAGACTTAGACTGGATGGATAAAGCAAAACAAAATAACAAAACAACGACAAATTGTTTTCTATCTACAAGAGACTCATTTTTTTTTGAAAAAAGATAGTTTTGTGATAATTTTTGAGATATTAGATCTACATTATGCAGTAAGAAAGGTGCCAATTAACCAAGAAGATATAAGAATTATACATATTTAGGTACCAATCCTCAGGGTTCCTAAATATTACATAAAGGAAAATTTACAGAATTGAAAGGAGAAAAAAAAGAAATAAAATAATAAAAGGCTAATTCAATACTGAATGAAAAAAATGACAGAAAATTAAGAAAATAGGGCACTTGAAGAACAAGCATTACATTAATAAAATATTGGATCTGGCCAGACACATACAGAACACACAACCTCAAAACATTAGAATATACATTTTTCTCAAATGAACATAGAATATTCTTCATGATAGATTACATGTGAGGCCACAAAAACATTCATAACAAGTTCCACAAGACTGAAATCATAAAAAAATACCTTCCTGGATGACAATGGAATTAATCTAGATATCAGTAACATGAGAAAAAGTGGAAAATCCATAAATAAGTGGTAATTAAACTACACCAAAGCATTAAAGAAGTCACAATTAGAAAATACCAAAGCATCAAGACATCAAAAAGAGGCCACAATTAGAAAATACTCTGAAACAAATGAAAAGCAAAACAGAGCATGCCAAGATTCATGAGATTCAGCAAAACAGTGCTAAAGGAAAATTTGTAGCTATACATTCAAACACTAAAATTAGATGCAAGATTTCAAATCAACAACCTAATTTTAAAGTCTAGAAAATAGAAAGGGAAATAATAAAGATTAATACAGAGATAAATAAAATTGAGATTAAAAAATGATAGAAAAACCAATAAAATTAAGAGTTGTGCTTTTGAAAAGTTGGTAAACCCTTAGCTAGATTAAGTAAGAAAAAAACAGAATAGATTAAAATAACAAAAATCAGAAATTAAAAAGGGGACATTACAACCAAGGTCACAGAAATGAAAAGGATTACAACAGATATTACAAACAATTGTACACCAAGAAATTGAATACCCTAGAAGAAACAGATAAGTTCCTAAGTATATACAACCTATGCAGATTAAATCAGGAGAAGTTAGAAAATCTGAGCAGATCAACAATGAGTAAGGGGATTGAATCAGTCATCAAAAACATCTAACAAAATCTCAGGACCAAATGGCTTCACTGGATAATTATACTATTTAAAGAAGAATTAATACCAATTCTCCTGAAACTCTTCCAAAGTTTGAAGACATAATACTTTCACACTGATTCTCTGAGGTCAACATTAACCTCATGCCAAAGCCAAAGACATTGAAAGAGGAAACTATAGACAAATGTACCTGATGAATATTGATGCAAAAATATTTAATGGAATACCAGCAAACAGAATACAATAGCACATAAAAAGGATTGTATACCATATCTAAGTATACAAGGATACAAATATAGTTCAACATAAGCAAATCAATCAGTGTTATATACCACAAAAACAAAATGAATGCCAAAAGCATATGATCATCTCAAATGATGCAAAAAAAAAAAAAAAAATTGACAAGATTCAGCAACTTTTTATGATTAAAATACTAAAAAAAAGCACAGCAAAACAAAACAAAAATTAAGAATAGAGGAGCACTACCTCAGCATAATATAGACTTTACTAAAGAGCCCTCAGCTAACATCATACTTAATGGTGAAAGAAAGATTTTTTCCTAAGTTAGGAACAAGGCAAAGTGCCCACTCTCTTCACTTCTATTCAACATAATATTGGAAGGCCTAGCCAGAGTAATTAAGTAAGACAAATAAATAAAAGGCATTCACATTGGAAAGAAAGAAGTAAAATTCTCCCTGCTCATAGGTTGTATGTTGAAAATTCTGAAGATTCCACACACAGAAAAAAACTGTTAGAGCAATAAACAAATTGAGCAAAGTTACCAAATAAAAAATCAACACATAAAAATTGGTTGCATTTCTGTACACTAACAGTTAACAGTCTGAAAAGGAAATTAAGATAATTCCATTTAACATCAAAAGGAATAAAATACTTTGGGAAAAAAACTAAGTAGGTGAAGGATTTGTACCCTGAGAGCTGCAAAATATCACTAAAGAAATACAAGAAGACAGAAATATATGAAAAGACAAGCTTTGTGTAGGGATAGAAGGACTTATTCTTAAGAAATCCACATACCTAAAACAATCTACAGATTCAACACAAGACCTGTGAAACTTTCAATGCCGTTTTTGCAAGAGTAGAAAAAACAATATTAAAACTTGTGAAGAATCTCAAGAAACTCTAAAAAGCAGAGCAATTTTTGAAAAGAACCAAGTTGGCATACTAAAGCTTTGTAAATTCAAAACATATAACAAAGCTATCATCATCAAAACAATGTATTACTAGCATAAAGACAGACAAATAGTCCAACAGAATAGAATAGAGATTCCAGAAATATGTCCTTTCATATACGGTCAAATGATCTTTGACAAGAATGCCAAAATCACTTAAGGGAAAATGAAAGTCTCTTCAACAAATACTGTCAGAAAAACTGGATATACACAAACAGAAGGCTGAAGTTGGATCCTTATCTTACACTATATACACAAAATTTAAATAGATTATGGACCTAAATATAAGACCTAAAATTATAAATCTATAAGAAAGCATAGGGAAAAGCTTCATGACACTGGACTTTACAATGATTTCTTGGATATGATGCCAAAAGGAGAGCCCCATAAATCAATAGGACTACATTGAATTTTAAATTTTATACTTCAAAGGACACAAACAGCAGAGTGAAATGCAATGTAGGAATTGGAGAAAATATTTAACCCTTATATATCTAATAAAATGTGCATAGATATATATAAAATATATTTAAATATATATTATTTATATATAAACAATAAATGTATATAGATATAAATATACATTATGTATTTCATATGTTTATAAATATGTATTTATATATAATATATATTTTTATTTTATTTATATATTATTTTATATAATATATTTATATTTTACATATAAATATATATATTATATCAGAGAAAGCAATGGCACCCCACTCCAGTACTCTTGCCTGGAAAATCCCATGGACAGAGCCTGGTGGGCTGCCGTCTATGGGGTCGCACCGAGTCGGACATGACTGAGGCGACTTAGCAGCAGCAGCAGCATATATATTATATATATTTAAATCTTACATCTCAACAACAAAATATCAAATGACTTGATTTTGGATAAGGAAGCTGTGGTACATATACACAATGGAATATTACTCAGCCATTAAAAAAATACATTTGAATCGGTTCTACTGAGATGGATGAAACTGGAGCCCATTATACAGAGTGAAGTAAGCCAGAAAGAAAAACAACAATACAGTATACTAATGCATATATATGGAATTTGAAAGATGGTAACGATAACCCTATATGTGAGACAGAATAAGAGACACAGATGCATAGAACAGTCTTATGGACTCTGAGGGAGAGGGTGAGGGTGAGACGTTCTGGGAGAATGGCATTGAAACATGTATATTATCATATGTGAAACAGAACACCATTCCATGTTCGATGCATGAGACAAAGGCTCAGGGCTGGGGCAATGGGATGGCCCGGAGGGATGGGATGGGGAGGGAGGTGGGTGGGGGGTCCAGGAAGGGGAACACATGTAAACCCATGGCTGATTCATGTCAATGTATGGCAAAAAAAGAAAAAAAAAAATGGGCAGAAGACTTAAATAGATATTTTTCCAAAGATAGTATGCAAATTACCAACAAGTACTTGAGAAGATGATCAGCATTACTAATCATCAGAGAAATGCAAATTAAACGCACAACAAAACAGCACCTTACACACTTTTGGATGACTCCTGTGGGGTGGGTGAAGTAGAGAAAACAACAAGCATTGTCAAGGATATGGAGAAAGTAGAACCCTTGTTCACTGTGATGGGATTGTAAAGAAAGCAAAACAACATGGAGTTTTCCCCCCAAATTGAAATTAGAACTTCCAGTGATTCAGTAATTCCACTTCAGTATATATATATATATATATATATATATATATATATATACACACACAAAAGAATTAAAACCAAGGTCTTGAAGATATATTTGCATACCCCTTTTCATAACAGCACTATTCACAGAAAGCAAGAGGTGGAAGCAATTCAAGTGTCTTTTGGTGGAAGAATGAATGAACAAAATGTAATATATATGATGAAATATAATTCAGCCTTAACAAGAAAGGAAATCCTGTCACAAGCAACAACATGGATGAATCTTGAGGACATTATGCTAACTTAAATAAGCCATTCACAGACAGACAAATACTTTATAACTGCATTTATACGAGTTATCTCATAATTAGCTAAAGTAGTTAAATTATGATAAGCAGAAAGTAGAATGTCATTGCCAATAACTAGGAGAAAGGAGAAAAGGGGAGTTATTCTTAATAGTTTCCAATTTGCAGATGAAAATGTTCTGGAGATTGGTTTCACAATAATCTTGAATTTACTTAACACAAGAAAATTCTTAATTGTTAAGAACTGTACAATTGTTAAGAATTGTACACTGAAGTGTACACTTCAAATGGATAATATAGTCAATTTTATATTATTTATTTTTTTAATCACAAAAAATCTGAAGGAAACACATTTTACAATTTAAAATTGTAAACCTATCTATACTATGAGTCAGGTAGATGTATAGAATAAAGACATTTTTCAGACATGCATGATCACAATCAAACTACCTCAAATAGCTCCTGGAAGACTTATTTTCCAAAACTGGGGAATGAAGTATGTCATGAATGCAGAATACACAAGACCCAGGGAATGCACCCTCAAAAACAGGATTTAGATCATAGGAATTCTCAATATGATAGAGAAGAGATAAGACCTTATTAAGGCTAACCACAAAGATTAAAGAGGCTGAAACTTTGTTGTCAAAATCAATGCTCCATTCACAGGATGTTGCTTCTATTAATATTTCCTCCAACAATAAAATATACATGATATATAAAATGGAGATTTGAGATGGTCCAGACTTGTGTGAACATCTGAAACAACAAAGAAATAGTAATGAATAAAATGTAAGTGAATTTATTTTGAAGGGCTATGTGCTGAACAAACAGGAAAGAAGAGCAAATTGAAGTAGTTGTGAACACTAACACTAAATTATAAGAACGATAACACTGAATTATAAGAAAGATATTAAGTGTGCATCCATTTCCCCTCAATAAAATGCTATTAAAAATGATAGAGGGAATTTAAATGTAAATTCATGTGATCAAAATAAATAGTTATTCAGTAAAAGAAAATATACTTTTTCAGTAACATTTTTGTATGACTAGAATACATAATATAACTGAAAAAGACACCTTGAATTAAACAATGTATAACTGTTTAACTAACCATAATTTTCTGAGCCATTAACCATAATTTTCTGAGCCTTGGACAAATAGGACACAATATGTGAGTCCTTTATGAGCTCAGTGCTGAAAATTTTTCTTTTCATCACATTCAGGACAAGTCTATTTGCTGACTCCACAAACATCAGGAGATATTAAAGTTGTAATGTTTGGGTATTTCCCTTTAAATACGCAATCTACGGATTTTTGTTGTATTTGCTATTGTCAGCCTGTGTGCTGTGCTAAGTTGCTTCAGTCATGTCCAACTCTTTGCGACCCAATGGACTCTAACCCACCAGACTCTTCTGTCCATGGGACTCTCTATGCAAGAATACTGGAGTGGGTTGCCATGCCCTCCTCCAGGGAGTCTTCCTGACCCAAGGATCAAACCCGTGTCTCATACGTCACCTGCATTGGCAGGTAGGTTCTTTACCACTAGACAGTGCTTTAAAAAAATGCATAAGATGGTCAGTAAAGACTTGAAAAGATGCTCAACATCACTAGTTATTAGAGAAATGCAAATCGAAACTATAATGAGGTATCACCTCACACCGGACAGAATGGCCATCATCAAAAAAATCTACAAACAATAAATGCTGGAGAGGATGTGGAAAAAAGGGAACCCTCCTGTGCTATTGGTGGGAATGTAAACTGACACAGTCATTATGTAGAACAGTATGGAGATTCCTTAAGAAACTAGGGATAAATCTATCATATGACCCAGCAACCCCACTACTGCATGTATACTCTGAGAAAACCAGAATTCTAAAAGACACATGTACCCCAGTGCTCACTGCAGCACTATTTACAATAATCAGAAAATGGAAGCAACCTAGAAGTCCATCAACTGATGATGAATGTATATAGAAGATGTGGAAAATATCTGTAATGGAATATTACTCAGCCATAAAAAGAATTAATTTGAGTCAGTTCTAGTGAAGTGGATGAACCTAGAGCCTGTTATACAGAATGAAGTAAACCAGAAAGAAAAAAACAAATATATTAATACATATATATGGAATCTAGAAAAACTGTATTTATGAACCTATTTGCAGAGAAGAAACAGAGACACAAAT
Source organism: Giraffa tippelskirchi (assembly GCF_054371585.1). Lineage (NCBI taxonomy): Eukaryota > Metazoa > Chordata > Mammalia > Artiodactyla > Giraffidae > Giraffa > Giraffa tippelskirchi. The sequence goes on from NC_137286.1 coordinate 126,761,481, forward strand.
GTAAAGAACTGACTTGTGGACACAGTGGCTGAGGGAGTGAGTGGGACAAATGGAGAAAGTCGCATCAATATAAACGCACTATCATGTGTAAAATGGATAATTGATGAAATGGATAGTTGGTGAGAAGTTGCTGTATAACACAGGGTGCACAGTCTGTGATGACCTAGAGGGGTGGAATGGGAGGAAAATAGAGAGGCTCAAGAGGGAGGGGATATATGTATAATTATGGCTGATTTGTGTTGTTATATGGCAGAAACCAACACAACATTATGAAACTTTTAAAAAATGAATGCATATTTTAGACCTGTTTCCAAATATATAGCAAAATTATGGCAAACAGATAATTTTTAAAAGAGAAAACATATTGATGAGGGCTAAATAGTCATCCCTGTTTGTTAGAAATTTTCCATAAAAATATCATATAGCTAATAGTAAATTCAACTGATTATGAAAATAATCTCATTTATTAACTGTAAACAAGCTATTTTGACACTCACCTCTCTTGCATTCTTCCATTTCACAATTTCCTTCTTGAGCTTATTTTAATGAAATGGATGGCATATGGTGATCTCTTTCCAACCCTAAGCTTCAGCAGGAAACTCGCTTGCAGCTGGAATTCATAACGTGCTGATGCATCCCAGGACTTTCTTTAGTTACATGTGGCACTTCAAAGAAGGTTCAAAGGGACCAATAGAGAGAATTCTGGGACAGACTCAGAATGGCAAAAGGATCAACATGTGAGGTGCTGTCTTTGAAAAACCACATGTAGCAGTAGACGTCAGAGCCTGGGTTCGTGTTGTACATTTTACTTGAAGTGCCAACTTAACGTACAAAGTAGAACCTGGAAAGAATTAGAGCACCAATGAGCCTGCTTCACTAAGATGGAAAATAACATTCTTTGTTATTTAAACATGCAGAAGAACTCATTATGACATTTAAATTTAGGAAATGTAGCAAAGAAAGAAGGAAAGAAAAAGAAGAAAATTCTGGAAAAATAGCTTTGGGCATATACTGTCCATTTTCTGATTTTTATGCTAAAATAAAATAATGCATATACTATCAAGAGTAATTTCCTTATTTACAAAAAATATAATATCATAGTCTTTATTCTCTATTGCTGCTATTGTCTGATAATTAATAATGAGGAAAAAGATGCATTAACTCTTTCATGTCATTAACCAATCCCACCTATAAAGTCTAAATGTTGTTGATATGTTTGTGCCTCATCGTCTGATACATATTAATTATACTACATCTGCAGAGCAACGTAACAACCAATATCCTCAAGAAGAGGTGCTCTCAAACCTGTTGTTGGGCTTTGAGACCTGTTTCTGGGCTTTCAGATAAATGTTAAACTCTGGTAAGTGGACAGAGCACGACTTGAAATACCAAACTTAATTTCTTTCACTGATTTCTGGAAATGTATTTAAAATTATCAGAAGACTCTGTTTATCCAAATAAAAAGAGTAAATATAATGCATTTATGAAAAATACATCATGATTGCAAAGCTATGCAATGAAAATAATGATTTCATAAATAAAATGGCAACAAAGAAAGAAAAACCTCAAGATAAAAAAATCCCTGGTCTTCTCAGCACCTTAAAAGCCATGGGCATCATTGGAGAAACACCTATGTCAGTGTTCAACATTTAATATTCTGCTTGCATCAGGGTTAACTCCTGTGCTGACCATATCATAATCTTTACTTTTTTAAAAATTTGGAATATATAGCATGTATAGCAATATACATCGTAATTGAGCCCTTGTGTGTGTGTGTGTATATGTGTGTGTGTGTGTGTGTGTGTGTGTGTGTGTGTGTGTGTGTGTTAGCCACTCAGTCATGTCTGACTCTTTGTGATCCCATGGACTGTAGCCCACCAGGATCCTCTGTCCATGGGGATTCTCCAGGCAAGATTACCGGAGTGGGTTGCCATTTCCTCCTCCAGGGGATCGTCCGGACCCAGGGACTGAAACTGGATCTCCTGCCTTACAAGCAGATTCTTTACCATCTGAGCTTTAACTATTTTCTGTCTTTGATTTTTCTTATTTTTTTCTCTCTCTAATTATTTCTTCTTCTAATTTAATTATTTAATAAAATTGCATATATTTAGATGTACAACATGAATGCTCGTGTGTGTGTGTGTTTGTGTGTGTGTGTAGTGAAATGATTTATGCATTCAACCCAGTTAATATAGCTATCTCACAGAGTTACCTTTAATGTTTTAAAATAGTGATACTTTTGAATTGTGGTGCTGGAAAAGACTCTTGAGAGTCACTTGTATTTCAATGAGATCAAACCAGTCCATCCTAAAGGAAATCAGTCCTGAATATTCACTAGAAGGACTGATGCTGAAGCTGAAACTCCAATACTTTGGCCACCCGATATGAAGAACTGACTCATTTGAAAAGACCCTGATGCTGGGAAAGGTTGAAGGCAGGAGGAGAAGGGGACGACAGAGGATGAGATGGTTGGATGGCATCACCAACTCAATCGACATGAGTTTGGTAAACTCTGGGAGTTGGTGATGGACAGGGAGGCCTGACGTGCTGCAATCCATGGGGTCGCAAAGAGTCTGACACGACTGAGCAACTGAACTGAACTGGGAGCACCTGAAATCTACTCCCTTAGCAAATCCCTGGCATTATTAACTGTAGTCATCTTGTTGTGCATTATATCCCTGGACTTTTTTTATCCCCTACAACTGTAACTTTGTACCCTCTAACCAACATCTCCCCATTTTCCTCACCTCCCCACTGCTAGTAACCTGTCTACTCTCTGCTTCAGTATTTTTAGATTTCACATAAAAGTGAAATCACACAGTATTTTCTTTCTCTCTGGCTTATTTCACTTGGCATGATTCTCTCTAGTTTCATTCATGTTATTGCAAGTGATGAGCCTTTTCTTAAGGCTCAATATTATTCAATTGTACTCATACACCACAATTTCTTTATCCATTAATCTTTTGACATAAACTTAAGTTGTTTCCATATCTTAGTTATTGTGAATAATTCTACAATTACATAGGAGCACAGATATCTGTGCACGATACTAGTTTTACTTCTTCATTGGACAAAAGACATCAATAAACATTTTTTTCCAAATGTGACATACTAATGGCCAACAGGTATATGAAAAGGTGCTCAAGACCACTAATCATCAGGAAAACACAAATCAAAACCACAATGATATATCACCTGTTATGATGGTTATTATCAAAAAGAAAAATGGTGACAAAAGTTGGTGAGGATATGGAGAAAAGGGGACCCTTTTGCACTGCTGATGGGAATGTAAATTAATATAGCCATTATGGAAAATAGTAAGAAGTTTCCTCACAAAACTAAAAATATATCTCTCTTCTTTTTAATCTCCTTGAATTGTACGGGTTTATATAATTTAACTTCCTGTCCCTCAAGATATATAGGTACATATACACACACATATATATGTAACATACAAATATATAAATAACATATATAAAGAAATATGTTATACGTGTAATAAATATATATGTATATGTATAAACATATACATATATACCACAATACATATACCACAATTATTCTAATTATTCTTATCACAATTATCCTAACAGATTAATATGCTCACAAGTCCCCAATGAACAGACCAAACTTTAGTTTTATACTTCTGATATACTTTTTTACCTTTAGCATTTCCACACTTACTGATCTTTTACACTAGCTCTCCTTTCTATCTATAATGTGCTTCTGTTCACTCATTTCATGGCTGGAAATGTCATATCCTTCAATTTTAATTTGGGTATCATTTTCTCAGAAATGCATTCCCTGATCACCTAAGTATCTATGGTCATACAGAGCATTCCAGCAAATATCCATTATAGAATCATATTATTTGCACTATTTATGTTTGGTTTCTTTAAATATTTTTATTCCCATGAGTTTAGAAAACATTTATCTTGTGTACTATTGAATCTCTTTGGCATATTCCTGACAGATAATTGATGTTTGATAAAATATATATTAAATAATAAATATTTGCTAAATAAACATATCAGTTAATATCAACAGGACAATTTAGCAGCTTCCTAACTAATGAAATATTTCAGAAATACTTGTTTTTACAAACTCCTATAATATAGTCTACTTATAGTCTACTTGAAACAATTTATTTTGTTCATCGGGTTTTTTAATACATTGAGTATTTGTAATTTTTTTAAATTGTAGAACTCTAAAACTTAATTTATCTTAGGTGATACTCTCATAGTTATTATAAAATTTAAGTAAATTTAGTACTCTACTATAATGGTTTGTTGCATAAAATTTACCTTTTTCACTAGTTCCTCACTTGCTATTTTTAAGATCACATAATTAATTTTATACTATTATAGCATTAAATTTCATATCTAATTGCCACATCATATCTTTTCACATATTCTAGTTACTAGGAGTAACAATCTTCTACTAAAGTTTTCAGAGTGATTATATATATATATATACATGTGTAATATGCATATACAGTATACATACAAAACAGGTGCACACACAACTGATTGTATTTGTAAACATAAAATAGCACTAAATCTAGCAATTTTTAGGGACGATTTGATTGAAATATTCATTCAGATGGAATTAAATGAGTATTTATAACAAAGGGAATGAAGAATAGAGGTTTTCCCAGTTACTCTCTATTCTAGAGAGAAGAGGGATTATCAGTATCATCAGTGTATTACAGATTTATGAACTATATGTTTCCTCCACAAATGTTTTCTTACCATGATTTTTACTGGCTATATTGAAAAAAAGGTCCAAATATAGAATAATTTAAAAGAAAAAAAATTTTTCCTTCTTAATAAGGAAAGGAGCTACTTTTTATTTATTTGTAGTACTTATCTGCATGGAATCCCTAATGAAACTATCAAATCAACTTAAATTCTGCATCTATTTGCAGAGAGAGAGAGAGAGAGAGAATGAGTGTGTGTGAGTGAAGAAAACTACTGTGGTTAGATTCATGCTGCAAACAATCAAATGACAAGGCACAATTTCTTAGGGCAATGGTCTGAGGCACTTAAATTCAGTTCTTTTGTTTTAACCCAGCACTCTGGATAGACCTGTATTTACAGAGTGGTTAATTTTGCTCACTAAATTGCTTTCAAGGTATTTTCTTAAATTTAGAGTTCCTTTAAGAAGTTTCTCAAACATTTTTCATGGATGTGTCCCAAATAGTAACAGAGAAGAAAAGTTAGGGGCAATTGAATATGGTCCACTTCATCTGCTTCCAGTGCAAAGTCAAAACATACTCAAACATTTGGGGGCTCCCAGGTGGCTTAGTAATAAAGAACCTGCTTGCCAAGGTAGGAGACGTTAGAGACTCGGGTTTGATCCCTGGGTCAGGAAGATCCCCTGGAGAAGGACATGGCAAGCCACTCCAGTATTCTTGCCTGGAGAATCCCGTGAACCAAGGAGCCTGCAGGCTACAGTCCATAGAATCGGAAAGAGTTGGAATGCCAAAGAATGCTCAAAATACCACACAATTGCACTCATCTCACATGCTAGTAAAGTAATGCTCAAAATTCTCCAAGCCAGGCTTCAGCAATACGTGAACCGTGAACTTCCAGATGTTCAAGCTGGTTTTAGAAAAGGCAGAGGAACCAGAGATCAAATTGCCAATATCCACTGGATCATCGAAAAAGCAAGAGAGTTCCAGAAAAACATCTATTTCTGCTTTATTGACTATGCCAAAGCCTTTGACTGTGTGGATCACAATACACTGTGGAAAATTCTGAAAGAGATGGGAATACCAGACCATCTGACCTGTCTCTTGAGAAACCTGTATGCAGGTCAGGAAGCAACAGTTAGAACTGGACATGGAACAACAGACTGGTTCCAAATAGGAAAAGGAGTACGTCAAGGCTGTACCGCCTCCTCCTGCCCTCAATTATTTCCCAGAGCATCATGAGTCTTTTCCAATGAGTCAGTTTTTCGCATCAGGTGGCCAAAGTATTAGAGCTTCAGCTTCAGCATCAGTTCTTCCAGTGAATATTCAGGACTGATTTCCTTTATGATGAACTGGCGTGATCTCCTTGCAGTCCAAAGGACTCTCAAGAGTCTTCTTCAACACCACAGTTCAAAAGCATCAATTCTTTGGTGCTCACCTTTTTCTATAATCCAACTCTCACATCCATACATGAATACTGGAAAAACAATAACTTTGATTTGCGGGACCTTTGTTGGCAAAGTAATGTCTCTGCTTTTTAATATACTGTCTAGGTTGTTCATAACTTTTCTTACAAGGAACAAGCATCTTTTAATTTCATGGTTGGAGTCACCATCTGCAGTGATGTTGAAGTCCAAGAAAATAAAGTCTGTCACTGTTTCCATTGTTTCCCCATCTATTTGCCATTAAGTGATGGGACCAGATATCATGATCTTAGTTTGCTGAATGTGGAGTTTTAAGCCAACTTTTTCACCCTCCTCTTTCACTTTCATCAAGAGGATCTTTAGTTCTTCTTCACTTTCTGCCATTAGGGTGGTGTCATCTGCAAATATGAGGTTATTGGTATTTCTCCCAGCAATCTTGATTCCAGCTTGTGTTTCTTCCAGCCCAGCATTTCTCACGATGTACTCTGCATATAAGTTAAACAAGCAGGGTGACAATATACAGCCTTGACATACTCCTTTCTCAATTTGGAACCAATCTGTTGTTCCATGTCCAGTTCTAACTGTTGCTTCTTGACCTGCATACAGATTTCTCAGGAGGCAGGTCAGGTGGTCTAGTTTCCCATCTCTTTCTGAATTTTCCACAATTTGTTGTGATCCACACAGTCAAAGGCTTTGGCATAGTTAATAAAGCAGAAATAGATGTTTTTCTCGAATTCTCTTGCTTTTTTGATGATCCAACAGATGTTGGCAATTTGATCTCTGGCTCCTCTGGCTTTTCTAAATCCAGCTTGAACATCTGGAATTTCACAGTTCATGTACTGTTGAAGCCTGGCTTAGAGAATTTTGAGCATTACTTTGCTAGACTGTGAGATGAGTGCAATTGTGCCATAGTTTGAACATTCTTTCGCATTGCTTTTCTTTGGGATTGGAATGAAAACTGACATTTTACAGTCCTGTGGCCACTGCTAAGTTTCTCAAATTTTCTGGCATATTGAGTGTAGCACATTCAGAGGATCATCTCTGAGGATTTGAAATAGTTCAGCTGGAATTTCATCACCTCCAGTAGCTTTGGTTGTAGTGATGCTTCTAAGGTCGACTTGATCTCACATTCCAGGATATCTGGCTCTAGGTGAGTAACCATCATGGTTAGCTGGGTCATGAGTATGTTTTCTATATAGTTCTCTGTGTATCCTTGCCACTTCTTCTTAATATGTTCTGTTTCGTTAGGTCCATACCATTTCTTTCCTTTATTGTGCCCATATTTGCATGAAATATTCCCTTGGTATCTCTAATGTTCTTGAAGAGATCTCTAATCTTCCCCATTCTATTGTTTTTTTTTTTTTTCTATTTTGCATTGATCACTGAGGAAGGCTTTCTTAGCTCTCCTTATTATTATTTGGAACCATGCACTCAGATGGGCATATTTTTCCTTTTTCCTTTGTCTTTAGCTTCTCTTCTTTTCTCAGTTATTTGTAAGGCCTCCTCAGACAACCATTTAACCATTTTGCATTTGTTTTTCTTGGTAATACCTTGATCACTGCCTCCTGTACAATGTCACAAACCTCTGTCCATAGTTCTTCAGGAACTCTGTCTATCTGATCTAATCCCTTGAATCTATTTGTAACTTCACTGTACAATCGTAAAGGATTTGATTCAGATCATACCTGAATGGTATAGTGGTTTTCCCTACTTTCTTCAATTTAAGTCTGAATTCTTTCCTTATTTTAATATCCAATGTTTCTCCCCAAAATCTTTAAGTAAACTTAATGTTCTAAAAATCTATGTCATAATACATTGAGATAATTCCAATATGGTATTATTTACCTTTAATGATGCTTACAAGTGGCTTTGTAAACATTCCAGTGAAACATTTTAATAAAAATGTGAAATCCTGATAGATTTTGTAATAGTGCCTTGAGATAGGTGCTTCCTTCCCCTAGGTTTATATAAAGTAAAAACACTACACATTAGTGTTAGCAATTTCTTGTTCTCTTTCAAATGAATTAATGTACCTATCTTTAAGTTCTTTGGTCTGAATATTTGAATCTCTCCAAAATTCTTGTTGAATTTTAACCTCCAAAATGATGATATCAGGAGACCAAGTCTTTTGGAAATGATTAGGTCATGAAGGTAGAGGCCACATGATAGGAAATAGTGTCCTTGTAATAGAGTCTCCACATTGCTCTGTAGCCCTTCCATCTTGTGGAGACACAGCAAGAAGTCAGCAGTAAAGATAAACCAGAAAATGATCATCAGCAGAACTTGATCATGCTGATACCCTCTCTTGAAACTTCCAGCCTCCAAAACTGTGAAAAACGCATTTTATGTGTATAAGCTACGCGGTCTGTGGTAAATTGTCATAGTAGCCCAAATGGACAAAGACAAGCAAGTAGCTGCTTCTGTGTTATATTTAATTCTGTCATTTACTTTAAGGTACAAAATTTCTGAAGCAGGTTAAAATAACACTCTATTTTATGTATCCCAGTGCTTTTGTTAATAATCAGCTTTAATGTAAAATGTTAACATGCACTCTAGAACGAAATGGTGCAAATTGCCTAAGTGAAGACAGAGGAGTGATCTGGGCACAGGGAATGCTGCTACAAGGAGTGCTAAAATGTGCAGAGATCATCACTCTCTGTGCAGCTATTATGTGAATTTATCTTTCAAGCAGGGTGGATTTTCACGCTGCCAGATTTGTTTGGCATGGAAAATATTTATTTTTTAATAGTACTAAATAAGTTACTGGGTGTTTACCCTGCTAGGACAAAAACAAACGAAACATAAACCCAATGGATGTGAATTACTTTTTTCTTTTAATCTCTGCTTTCATTCAGCTGCAGTCACTTATGATGTAAATTGCTTCATCATGTGTTTTGTCATTGCAAGGACACACCTTAATGCCTTCCAGGAGTAATATTTAAAGTTATAACCTGAAAATGTTGAGAAGCATGCAGATTAACTCATTCCCTTATACCAAGCTTAAAGAAAACATTTTCAGGGAAACAAACAAAAAGAAATTCAGAGAGAACAATTATGGTATTCATTAAATCCCAATTTTCCCTTCTCTTATACATACCATATACACAGATATAAACACTCACTATACACCCAGTTCTTAATAGTGGGAATAAATAAGATCATAAATATAAATTTAATGAGAGATTAATAAATTTATGCTATCAATTATTTAATTTATAAATTAATAAATAATAAATTTATTAAATTTAATAAATAAATTTGAGTGTTTAGACACCATTGATAGCAAAAGTAAGTAACTATGTAATAGAGGAAGGTAAGGAAAGGATACTACCTAGTTTACATGATCAGATTTGTATATTTAAACTATTATTCTGACTTCAGAAGTTAGACTGGAGATTACCAATCAATGTAGTATTTTGTTGAGACATTTACATAGTAATTAAACCAAAAATCAAGAACTGTGGCAGTAAAAAATGGAGAAAAACTTATCTGAGACCATCTTTGAGGTAGGGCATATAATTTTCTCTTCATCTGTCATGAGATTCTGACATAGACCAAATCTTGGATAATAGAATAAGGCATTTGATAGAATATACAATTGAATATGGGGGACAGAGATCATTTAAACATAGATTTTAAAACTAAAACCCATGAACTCTCATGAAATCCATGAATAAAATTAAGAATACCAAAATTTTGGATATTAGATAAAGCAAAATCTTTATTTTCACTGACTTCAAACTGAAATTCAGCATTTCATTCATTATGTACTTGGGAAACTCACCGCCTTAGTTTTAACTGTACCTGTGACTTTGTCAGCCATAGAAGTTGCATATATATTTATATTGCATTTCAGTTGTCACAACTTTGTCCAAATATTATTTAATCTCTTCTAATACTTCTACCTTTTGAAATTACAGTATTTATTAGATGTGCCATTAGATTGTTTTTTGTCTATAAAAAAAGAAATAGATATATTGCCATATCACAAATGTTTAATATTTAATAACTGCATTGCAATATATTTAGTTCCTTTGAAATCCTAGATATTTTATCTTATATATTAGAAAAATAATTTTCCATGACTTTCCACTGAACAATGAAATTTTTAGAAATTCTGCTTAAAATAGTACCACTATGTATATTATCCTTGCAAGCAGAGGCTGATCTTGACAATAAGACCTACTTGTATATTAGATAATTCACTAAAAGCTGCCAATGATTGTTGAGCTTTTTTTCTACCTTTACAATTCCACTTAAGGGCATGGGATTCCTAGGCAACAAGATGTAGCAAACTTGTATGTCAGAATCAAAAGCATAAACTTGAATTGAAGAAAAGTCTGACAGAAAATTTGAGAAGATAGAGGAAACAGGAAAGATGGATAGAATGTCTGTAGAAAGTATTTTCTTAATGACAGAAGAGGCACAGCTCTGTGAAACAGTTTGAGTCAAGATCAAAATCTCTGATTATGTGGCAGGTGATGGATGGGACTGTTGCCAAGAATAAAGTGAGAATTCGAATTATCAGAATTCCTCATGGTAGCAATAGATTTGAATGCATCACTGAACTTGAAATCCTCTTTTTATATATTTCTAGATTTCTTGTTTGGATGCACCCTGTATATCCAGTACAAGAATCACTACTCTGTTGTTATCTTTCTGGTGGAAAAAGAATCTTGAGCTCTTAACCTTTGACCCAGTGTCTGCCTATACTTGAATCATAAAATTGAGTCATGAAATGTTCCATACACCTACTGTACAGCACATGAAGCTCTGCTCAATATTATGTGGCAGCCTACATGGGAGGGGAGTTTGGGAAAGAATGGATACATGTATATGTATTGCTGAGTCCCTTCACTGTTCACCTGAAACTTCACAACGTTGTTTGTTAAACAGCTATACCCTGATGCAAAATTAAAAAAAAAAAAAAAGTCATGAGAAAAGCTCTGTACCGTAACATCAAAACTGTTGCCAGAATTTGTCCTAGCTGCTACAGGGGTACAAACACTAATGATGCTGGGTGTAGGTAGGTATAAATTTCAATCATTTTGGCACTAAAAGTTCTGAATGTTTACAGTGTTCAGGAAAGTAAATTTCAAAGATACTTGGGGGTAACACATCAGTGAAAAACGATCAGGCATGTTTTTGATAGGGGATAATGTTTAAAATTTATTTGATTCTAAAAAGTTTCTGATGTCATAAATAAAAATGTCATGAATGAGTGAGGCAAGGGAATATTATCACTTATTTTTCTTTAGAATTCTTGATATCCCCTAGGTTATAGACAAGGACTGACCACAAAAATAGATTGCCTTTTGTTCAAAGAATTAGTAAACTGTATTTAGAGGACCTTGGTACACATAATAATTCTGACAGTAACCTGTAGTTAGCTGTGTTAAGTCTAATGAGTCAACTGGAAGTCACCTAGTAAGCTACAGAATCAGGGAGGTCATGATTACTGCTTATTCTTTCTATGTCAGCCTCCATTTAACCCTGTAAGAGGGAAGTGTAAAATCTGTTTAGTAATAAAGAAAATACTGCTGTTTAATGATAAAGAGATCTTTTCTTTCTCTTTTCCCATAAAAAAAAAAAAAATGTATGTAAGATTCCAAGACCCCTGGGTTTGTCTCTTTTATTTTGGCTTCCGTCTGATGCAATTTATTTCTTTTTGTGCTCAGAAGACTTCCCTGACAAAAGGATTCAGTTATCCATTAGAAAGACTAGTCATACTGTTTATGATCAATTCTAGGGAAATTATTAGCAAAGAGATAGCAGTAGCCAAGGGGAGGGGGAACTCAAGTAGAACCCAGTCAGGCTTCACTGCTTTACCTCTGACAGTGAGGGTTGTGGCCACTATGACTTGCCCTGAATGTGTGTCCCAGAATCAACTTGCATAGTTATTCTAGTCCTAGATTTTATCATGATTTATCTGAGCATCCAGTAGCTGGGAGGGGCTGCACATATGTTGAGATAAATCATCAAATGTGAAAAGAGAAAGACAAGACTAAACACTGACTAGAGTTTCAAATGGAAATCCTTCATCTAGGATTTTATCTGCTGTAGTTCATGGAGAGGTAGGTGGCCTTTTGCCGTAAGAACCTGATGGTTGTATTTTTATGGAATTATTAAGAAGGGCTATTGGAATGTTCTATTGCAAAAGGAAATAAACAGTTGACTTTAAAAAAAAGTAAGAATGCTTCTCTTCCCCAGAATTTATTTATAACTATAATCTGTACTATAAACATGGGACTTCTACTTCTTCTAAGTCACTTCAGTCATGTCCGACTCTGTGCGACCCCATAGATGGCAGCCCACCAGGCTCCACCGTCCCTGGGATTCTCCAGGCAAGAACACTGGAGTGGGTTGCCATTTCCTTCTCCAATGCATGAAAGTGAAAAGTGAAAGTGAAGTCGCTCAGTCATGTCTGACTCTTAGCGACCCCATAGACTGCAGCCTACCAGGCTTCTCCATCCATGGGATTTTCCAGGCAAGAGTACTGGAGTGGGGTGCCATTGCCTTCTCTGATAAACATGGGAAACCATTGCTAAATAGCAAAGTAAAGAAAAATCTAAATAGAGCAAAGCTTTCAAAGTATGTGGAATGTGTGTCTTGGAGAGAAAAATAAAATCATTATTGTAGGAGATAAGAAGATGATAAATTATTAGATAGTAAAGAAGTGAAACTTGAAAGTTGCATTTTCTTGATTGGCATTCCAGCATGACTAATGTTTACTGAATAAGTTGTTTATGCTTCATTTTGCTCTTTGTTCTCATTCCAACTGAAGATGCAACATACCATATTTGAAAATACTTTATAGTATTTCAAAAATGTTTCAGTTCTAATTAAATTCCACAATAATCTAATTATTATTCTTTCTAAGACCTGCAATTAGTTAAGCAAAAACCTGGTTTTGAATCCAGGTAAGCATTCTTAAAAACTAGTTTATTTTCCTTTGCGAGGGAAAAATAGTAGCCAGATATTTTGATTACTCACGCTCTCATTCATTCATATAACAAATATTTATTGAGCCCCTAGCATGAGCCAGACATATTTCTGGTCATTTGGGAAAAGCATTAATAAAAAAATTAAAAAAAAAAAGATTGAAGATAGCTGCCCTGTAAATTTTATATTCTAATGTGAGAGACATAAATAACAAACATGAAGCATAAGTGACCTGTTTAGTGAAGTAGTTTCAATTGAAAAGCTGCAAAATAGTGGGGGGTGGGGGGTGGGGGGGAGGCAGAGAATCGGGGATGCACAGAGCATTAAGGAGATAGCACTGCAGTGGATGTGGGAGTTGGGGTTTCTCTGGCATCTGATATAACCTACAACAGAAACCATCAGTGAGCGCCAGCAACTTTCACTCTAATAGCGACAAGGTTTTGTGTGTTGGGAAGCAGAGAAGGTTGTTTCTTGGAAATCTTTCTTCTCATTTGATGATAGAGACAGAGGATCTGTTAAAAGCCTTATCTCAGTACACAGGCCTGCTCTTGACCCTGTGATGGTGGATGGCTTAGAGCTGTTCTCTGTTCAGAACAATGCTCAAACTCATTTTTTACCTCTGTTAGGAGGAAAAGTGACCTTAAATTGAGTGTGCTTTATTGTGACCATTTTTGATGGGTTAGAGGATTCTACTGAAACACTGTTATACCAAGAGAAAGGGCCCCACCTTCACCTGAGCTTCACTTCATTAATAAAACCTCATAGTGTCCAGAATACATTTTATAATCTACCATGATGTTTTGGGGGTAGGTGGAATACTCTAATTAGACTATAATCTTTATAGCTCAGACTTGCATAGGTAATTTCCCTCTATTAAAGAACCTAGCAGAATATGGCTACTTTCTTTCTTAGTAAACATCCTTAGCCCCTAAAATCATGAGATATTGTATTAGATTCCTAAAGGTGCTATAACAAGTGACCACAAATATGGCATTTTAAAGCAAAATACATTCATTTTCTTACAGTTCTAGAAGCCAGATGTCCAAAATCCAGCATGTCCATCTTTATGCTCTCTCTGGAATCTCATTTAGTCACTGTCCTGGAATGCTTGGGTTTCTAAACTCATCTCTCCAACCTCAACCTCCATATTCACAGTGGGTGTTCTTCTGTGTGTGTCTGTGTGAAATCTCTATTTGCATCTCTCTTAAAAGCACACTTGTCATGGCATTTGGGACTCACTGGATAATCCAAGATAAACTTTCTCTCAGGATTCCTAACCTAATCTCACTTTTTAGCACATAACATTCACAGGTTCTAAGTATTTGACATTGTGAAAGAACTTCTGTCTAAAATGGACTTGGAAGATATAAAATGAAAACTCTTACACATCTGTCCTCAGAAAAACAAAACTTAAGGATGAGAGACTGATTTCCCATGAATGGCTGATATACAGAAAACTGACAATGTTGGAATTTTCTTAAGTAATGGTGAGTTCGTTAGGAGCTGTCCTCATATCAACCTTGGAAATTTTGCTTACAGTCTCCAGAGACTTGAGAAAGAAAAGACCCATGTCAGAGTGTTCTTGCAAAGTGAGCTGAATTAAACTTTCTTTGTCTTCTTGAGGAATTTTCTTTGCCCCCAGACAGTGACTCAGTGATCCAGGCTGCTTCCATCTTGTGGTTCTTCCATCCTGACATTCCTCTCTCCAAGCACAGAGAGGAGAAAACCCACCACCACTGCTGACTGCCTCAGACTGGGGACGGCACTCCTCAATTCCTTGTGTAGCACATTGGCCAGAACTGGCTACATGGCCCTAACTGCAAGAGAGGCTGGGAAAAGTAAAAGACTCATAAGCACTCATTGAGTGCCTTCTCTACACTCGGCTATGCGCTAAGCACTTAAATATTGGCTTTTCGGAATCCTCAGGTGTGACTTATCATTTCACACCAGTCAGAATGGCTGCTATCCAAAAGTCTACAAGCAATAAATGCTGGAGAGGGTGTGGAGAAAAGGGAACCCTCTTACACTGTTGGTGGGAATGCAAACTAGTACAGCCACTATGGAGAACAGTGTGGAGATTCCTTAAAAAACTGGGAATAGAACTGCCATATGACCCAGCAATCCCACTGCTGGGCATACACACCGAAGAAACCAGAAATGAAAGAGGCGCGTGTACCCCAATGTTCATTGCAGCACTGTTTACAATAGCCAGGACATGGAAGCAACCTAGATGTCCATCAGCAGACGAATGGATAAGGAAGCTGTGGTACATATACACAATGGAATATTACTCAGCCATTAAAAAAAATACATTTGAATCGGTTCTACTGAGATGGATGAAACTGGAGCCCTTTATACAGA
Source organism: Giraffa tippelskirchi (assembly GCF_054371585.1). Taxonomy (NCBI): domain Eukaryota; kingdom Metazoa; phylum Chordata; class Mammalia; order Artiodactyla; family Giraffidae; genus Giraffa; species Giraffa tippelskirchi. The sequence continues at coordinate 126,776,901 of NC_137286.1, forward strand.
GTGAAGTAAGCCAGAAAGAAAAACAACATACAGTATACTAATGCATACATATGGAATTTGAAAGATGGTAACGATAACCCTATATGCGAGACAGAATAAGAGACACAGATGCATAGAACAGTCTTATGAACTCTGAGGGAGAAGGTGAGGGTGGGACGTTCTGGGAGAATAGCATTGAAACATGCATATTATCATATGTGAAACAGAACACCATTCCATGTTCGATGCATGAGACAAAGGCTCAGGGCCGGGGCAATGGGATGACCCAGAGGGATGGGATGGGGAGGGAGGTGGGTGGGGGGTCCAGGAAGGGGAACACATGTAAACCCATGGCTGATTCATGTCAATGTATGGCAAAAACTATTACAATATTGTAAAGTAATTAGCCCCCAACTAAAATAAATAAATTTATAAAAAAAAAAAAAAAAAAGAAATGACCCATGTCAGAGTGTTCTTGCAAAGTGAGCTGAATTAAACTTTCTTTGTCTTCTTGAGGAATTTTCAAAGTTGATATCCATTTGTTTTTGTTTTAACAGGATCTTTCTCCCCTTCACATTCCTTGACAATAAATACAGCCTACCTAAAACCCTCAGCGTATTCATCTGTAGCTTGCTCTAGTTTGCATGTTCCAAATTCTGATTTCTCTGCCGTTCTTGAATAAATTCATATCTTTAAGTTTGCCTCAGTTTACATCTTTACTTAGGTCAACAACATGGATATCCTTGAGAAGCCATTTTTCTACCTACCAGACATATAATGCAGAGAAGGCAATGGCAACCCACTCCAGTACTCTTGCCTGGAAAATCCCATGGACGAAGGAGCCTGGTAGGCTGCAGTCCATGGGGTCACGAAGAGTCGGACACGACTGAGCGACTTCACTTTAACTTTTCACTTTCATGCGTTGGAGAAGGAAATGGCAACCCACTCCAGTGTTCCTGCCAGGAAAATCCCAGGGACAGTGGAGCCTGGTGGGCTGCCCTCTATGGAGTCGCACAGAGTCAGACACGACTGAAGCGACTTAGCAGCAGCTGCAGACTTATTAATGAGACAAAAAACCTTACTGGATGAAATTTAGGAGATTTTATTGAAAGTATAGTGACCACCCTTAAAAGAAAGATGGATATTGTCTTGAAAACTCTGACTTACCAAAACTCACAGTAGCCCCAATTTACTTCCTATACCTTCTCCTTATTCCAGGTCCCTCCTGGCATAGCACCAAGCAGTGGGTATTGAGAAACTATGCGGCAAAGAAGCTATCACTGTTCCTTTGTCATCTATATTGAGTTTGATATTTTTGCTTTGCCAAAATTTCAAAATCTTTGGAATTTATAATATGTATAAGCATATATAATATGTATAAGCATATATAATATGTATAAGCAACATATATATATAAATGAATATTTCTGTGTTTGTGTGTATGTGTGTCTGTGGTGAGAGAGAGAGAGAGATTACAAGAAAATTCATATTATAAAGGCTAGAAAATTGAGCCTGTAGAACAAAATCTGGCAGGCTAGTCAGCTATTGTTGTTACAGAATTTCTTCCTCTTCAGGGAAACCTCAGTTTTGTTTTTAAAACTGACTGGATATCACACTATCCAGGTGATTTTCTGCACTTAAAAGTCAACTGATTATAGATGTTAAACGTATCTAAAAATATCTCATAGCAACATCTGATTTAGTGTTTGAATAAATAGATACTACAGCTTCACCTGGTGACTCAGTGGTAATGGATCTGCCTGCCAATGCAGAAGATGTTGGTTCAATCCATCGGGCGTGAAAAATCTCATGGACAGAGGAGCCTGGCAGGCTACAGTCCATGGGGTTGCAAAAGAGTTGGATATGACATAGCTACTAAACAACAACATAGCTTCCCTCCTGAATTGACACGTTGAAAAAAAATTCAAGTAACCACCACATCCATTTTCCTTTGTATGAAGGAAATAAAATAGGCACTTAAAATTATGTGTTTCTTCTAGCATGGTAGTCTGCATCACACTTTTCCTAATTACTAAAATAAAGAAAAATAGTAGCATGCTTGTATTAATTATTACACTTTTCAATTTCATGCTATATTTTTTGGACTTTTTAAATGCCATTTCTTCTTTTTTCTATTTTAATAACATTATCTAACAAATCAGAGCTTGCCGACTGACATTAGTTAATTCGATGAGTATATTAGTCTATGTAGAGAAAAAAGCTAAATTATTTTCAATATTGTCTGCATGTTTAGTTATACATGCACATAGCTTTAGAGTTTGCAACAACAGAAGACAAAAGAAGAAGCAACTTTCTAAATGTTATGAGTGAACTTATTTATTTACAAGACAAATAAGTTAAAGGAACCAAGCCACAGTAATCCTTTTGTGATTCTCTGAAAAAATGACAATAATATGACAATTTTGAAAGCAATGTATTGCATCTTGTTCTTGCATCTTTATTTTTTTTTCTACTTAGATACTCATCATTGGGATTTTGTTGCTTTAAAACATACTTTTCTTGTCTTATAACATCCAGGACTTGCCTGCTGTGTTTGTTCAGCAAACTTTAAACATGCAAAGAAATGAGATGCAATCAGGTACCATAATGACTAATTTTAACAATGAACAGTAGGAGGGTTAAATATAGACATAAACATGCCATTATATATAATCAGTAACAGTGGGTACAATAAGAGCATGGAAAATAGCTTGAGGATAGGTTTATTATAAGCACCATGACTTGAACAAAGCAAAGGAAAGAATGTGTAATGTTTTGACTGATGGATTCTCTTTATAAGACACCTATGGAGAGAAAAAAGCTAAATTAGTTATAATCTTGTCTACATCTTTAGTTATACATGCACATAGCTTTAGAATTTGCCACAATAGAAAACAAAAGAAGAAGCAACTTTCTAAATGTTATGAGTGAACTTATTTATTTACAAGACAAATAAATTAGTTATTAATGTCTTTGAAGCAGCCATGTCTGAATAATATTCACCACCAAGAATAATCATGTCCAAGTTATGTTCATCTAAGTTACTCTGAGTTGTCTTTTCATTTGCCTCTTACGGATAAGAAACTCTTTAAATCTTTCTTGGAGAATTAATTGACTAGCATTTCTGAAAATGTTTAAGCATTCATAGTACATTTTATTTATTTTTGCCTCATAAAAAGAAATAACAAAACTTAACCTCTAAGCTTAAGGTTATATGATTGAAGGAAAACATACTTGTGGATTTGTCTCACCCACTGTCACCAGACCCGTAGACTGTTCTAATGCCTCACACACATTCCTTTTCCTCTATTTAGTCTTACAGAGTGGTATTGAACCCAGCAACTACTTCTCAACTGCTTTCAAAGTTATCCAGGCAAAGTTATAGAAAAATAGAAATAAATAAGCCAAGTTGCTGAGATTTATAGTATCCCTTTCAAATAGAAGCTGTCAGCTTGCTGGTCAGGGGAAAAAAAAAAATACTCTACCCAAAAATGTTAAAATTCTTCACACTGAAAGGTAAGTGTTAGAAAGAAACTCAGAAATCATCCAACTCAACTATCCCTGGAAACTCAGAGAGGCAAAGAGATTGTCCAAAGCTACCCAGCTTATTTGTATCAGAACCAGATCTAGAACTGGATGGGACTACATACTGTCTACCTCAGAGTTTGAACTGTAGCCTTCAGATAGATAAATCAGTCAGTTCAGTCATTCAGTCCTGTCCAAATTTTTGCAACCCCATGGACTGCAACACATCAGGCTTCCATGTCCATCACCAACTCCCAGAGTTTACTCAAATTCATGTCCATCGAGTCGGTGATGCCATCCAACCATCTCACCCTCTGTTGTCCCCTTCTACTCCCACCTTCAATTTTCCCAGCATCAGGGTCTTATCAAATGAGTCAGTTCTTCACATCAGGTGGCCAAAGTAATGGAGTTTCAGCTTCAGCATCAGTCCTTCCAATGAATATTCAGGACTGATTTCCTTTAGGATTGACTGGTTGGATCTCCTTGCAGTCCAGGGGACTCTCACGAGTCTTCTCCAACACCACAGTTCAAAAGCATCAATTCTTCGGCACTCAGCTTTCTTTACAGTCCAACTCTCACATCCCTACATGACTACTAGAAAAACCATAGCTTTGACTAGATGGACCTTTGTTGGCAAAGTAATGTCTCTGCTTTTTAATATGCTGCCTAGTTTGGTCATAGGTTTTCTTCCAAGGAACAAATGTCTTTTAATTTCATGGCTGCAGTCACCATCTGTAGTGATTTTGGAGCCCAAGAGAATAAAGTCTGTCATTGTTTCCATTGCTTCCCCATCTATTTGCCATGAAGTGATGGGACCAGATGCCATAATCTTTTTTTTTTTCTGAATTTTGAGTTTTAAGCCAGTTTTTTCACTCTCCTCTTTCACTTTCATCAAGAGGGTCTTTAGTTCTTCTTCACTTTCTGCCATAACAGTGGTGTCATCTGCATATCTGAGGTTATTGATATTTCACCTGGCAATCTTGATTCCAGCTTGTGCTTCATCCAGCCTAGCATTTCACATGATGTACTCTGCATATAAGTTAAATAAACAGGGTGATAATATACAGCTTTACATACTCCTTTCCTGATTTGCAACCAGTCTGATATTCCATGTCCAGTTCTAACTGTTGCTTCTTGACCTGCATACAGATTTCTCAAGAGGCAGATCAGGTGGTCTGGTATTCCCTTCTCTTGAAGAATTTTCCATAGTTTATTGTATCCACACAGCCAAAGGCTTAGGCGCAGTCTATAAAGCAGAGGTAGATGTTTCCCTGGAACTCTCTTGCTCTTTCGATGATCCAGCGGATGTTGGCAATTTGATCTCTGGTTCCTCTGCTTTTTCTAAATCTAGCTTGAACATCTGGAATTTCTCAGTTCACGTACTGCTGAATAAAATTTTCAAGCTAGGCTTCAACAGTAGATAGAGCAAGATCAGCATCTGAACAAAATTGTCATTCTAAGCTTTGTGATCCTACAACCACTCCAAATGCCTCACAGAGCAACAGCAGAAAAACTGGAGCTATAAAATCCAAAGCAAAAAACAAAAACAAAAAACTCAGTGAAAACAAAGGAAACAGCTATGTGATGTCCAATTCACCTCCCGTGTCTACTGAACATTCTTTCCCCTTGAAAAATTTATCCTAAAATTATGCTTTCAGAAATTCAGACTAATTGGAATTCTTCCTTCAACATCTCCTAGTTATGAGCCAGGGAGGAAATTTTTTAAAACCCTCTGCCTCAATGTTATAACCTATAAAATGAGAGAATTTATAAATTCTATTCAGTTTTTCCAAGGGTCATGTTCTTCTTGCCTTAAGATTGTTCTGTTTTAAGTTTCTTTAGGGTAACATATTAAATATATTTATTTTAATTTGGCAAAATGTAAGTTATTTATTCAGTTCAGTTCAGTCGCTCAGTCCTGTCTGACTCTTTGTGACCCTCATGGACTGTAGCATACCTTCCCTGTCCATTATCAACTCCCAGAGCTTGCTCAAACTCATGTCCATCTAGTCGGTGATGCCATCCAACCATCTCATCCTCTGTTGTCCTCTTCTCCTCCCGCGATCAATCTTACCCTGCATCAGGGTCTTTTCCAATGAGTCAGTTGTTCGCATCAGGTGGCCAAAGTATTGGAGTTTCAGCTTCAGCATCAGTCCTTCCAATGAATATTCAGAACTGATTTCCTTTAGGATTGATGTGTTGAATCTTCTTGCAGTCCACGGGACTCTCAGGAGTCTTCTCCAACACCACAATTCAAAAGCATCGATTCTTTGGTGCTCAGCTTTTCTAATTTACTAGTCATTTTTCAGGCCAATGGAATAGAGATGGCTTACTTAAGATTGGACTTCCCTCATGGCTCAGACAGTAAAGAATTTGCCTTTAGTTCATGAGCCCTGGGTTCAATCCCTGGATGGGAAAAATCTCCTGGAGAAGGAAATGGGTACCCACTCCAGTATTCTTGCCTGAAGAATTCTATAGAGAGAGGAGCCTGGTGGGCTCCACAGGGTCACACAGAGTCAGACAAGACTGAGCAAGTGACACTTACCTATATCTCTTTATGCATTTATGGATTAGGCCATTTTGATTAGAGTCCTATCAGATTTTTTTTTTTTTCTGTAGCCATGATAACTGTCCATTTTCACCATATTGTTAAAACAATAGCTATTATTTGCTTACACTTAGTATGTGATATATGCACTATTCTCAGAATTTATTTCACCCTTATAATTACCATATGAGTAAATATCACTATTATACCCATTTTACAGAAGAGAAAACTAATGCAAATATGTTATTTGTCTGAAGTCACATAGCTACAAACTGGAAGTAGCAGAATTTTGTCCAAGCTAACCATGCTTCTCAACCTATTATTTTACATCTATGTTAAGAACATCCTGTGGCAGTCTTTGGTTGTTTACCACAGTATACAGTTCCTTGCGTTTGCGAGTTGGTGATGGACAGGAAGGCCTGGCGTGCTGCGATTCATGGGGTCGCAAAGAGTCGAACACAACTGAGCGACTGAACTGAACTGAACAGTTTCTCTTCTTTAATAATAAAACCCTTGGTTTTAAAATTTGAGTTAACAAGCACATAAAGTAAGATAACCCTCTCCCTTCCACCTTGTACATTGTAAGACCACATGACTCTTCTACCAGGGTGTGTGCTTGGGCTCAGTCACTTCAATCATGTCCGACTGTTTGTGACCTTATGGACTGTAGCTCATCAGGCTCCTCTGTCCATCGGATTCTCTAAGCAAGAATACTGAAGTGGGTTGCCAAGTCCTCCTCCAGGGGATCTTCCCAAGCTGGTGATCGAATTTACGTCTTTCCTTGTCTCCTGCATTGCAGGTGGATTCTTTACCCACTGAGTCATCTTAAAGGAAAGCAAATGTAGCACGTGGTCCATTCAGATTTCCCTAGAGAAGCATTAAAATCTACATATCTTTCTCTGACTCACTATCTGAAACTTCATGCAATGATTGGAGCTTTACTCTCATCTTGGGCCATGAGTAAGAGCCACTTTTTGGGGTGTCAAAGTAGAAAGTTAAAAGGAGACAATTATATGAACCCAATATCATTCCTTAATTGCCTATGTGAAGATTTTCTTTTTCGTTAAATAATTAAAATATTGCAAATTAGTTTACTAATAATTTCACTTATCCATTACACACCATATAATACACTCTTAACTGATAGAATATCTTAGATTTGTCTGAATAAAATTAGTTCTGATAAATAACACATGGACTGCAGATAGGCTTTACAGAGCCTATACACTCTTTTTAAAATCAGATCATTTAACACAACATTTTGCATTTTAGTTTCTCCTGGAAAATTATATCTGGAAACACAGAGATAAGCATGCATTCTCTTGTTTATCCCTGAACCACATCTAGCAATGTTCTTCATTTACTTGCTGTACTGTTATGCTTTGACTGAGTCCACTGAACAAAGCTGGGTAGAGACTCCCTCCTTGATAAAACTTGCTTTAAGAGTAGTAGGAGTTTTGTCTAATATAGTTTTTCATGCATAAACACATAAAAAGATCAATAGCATAAGACATGTTACACTAAGTGTTACCAATCTAAATCGATACAAGCATTGTGATATCTTAGTTCTGAAAAAAGGACAGAAGATAACTGTGACTCCTGAAATAAAATTCAACATGACTAACTACTTCAGGAAAAAAGCATAGTTGTATATATTCTGTGTGTTCCCAGATATTCTTTAAAATATATATTAATTATCTCTGTATTCTTTCATTTAACTACACTTTGTGGTAGATGTTACTAATTTGATAGTAGGACTTCTAAGTCTCTGCAAACCATTTCCATATATATATATTTTTTACCTAAAGGAAATGAGTGTATAGACTTTCTAAAATGTGCAAAGTGCTTTTTACAATCACTTTAGTTAGGGTCAGCATAGTGAGTGGTTGGAAGACTGTTTATTTCTCATGATAAGAAAATAGTCCCTTAAACATATTTCTTTCTCGGCTGTTTTTGATTTACTCATCTACATGCTACACAAACATTTTCTTCAAATATCATTATCATATAACTTCCAACCTAGAGTACTTCAGTATAATTGAATCTCAAAATTGAAGGACTTTTAGTGATTTCTGTTTTCAAGTTAACTCTGGGATGATTTTTCTTATTTAAATGCATATTAAAGCTAGAAAATATCCCTTCCCTTTGTAACTTGGCAGACTTTCCTGCAACCAACTAATGGGGCACATTTTTGGAAAAACCATGTCAATCTTTAGCATAGTTAATCTTGATCTTAGAGGTTAAGATCAAAAGAAATTAAGACTTGAACTAGCTTCATTGTTATAGTCTTAAATTTAATAAAATGCATGCTTTTATAAATAGAAATAAGGGAAATAACTTTGTATTAAATATGTTGAATTCTCATGAAATAAGAACTCAGCTTTGATATGTTAATAGCATAAATAAGTAGAGATATTATATTGATAATTGAAGTATGAAATTTCTATCTGGTATAAGTTTTATCATCAAATAAGATGAAAATATTCTAGAGCCCACTATTTGGGGCAATACATATTAGATTTTTGTGATAAATCCCAGCCCTCCAGGAAACACACACACACACACACACACACACACACACGAAAATAAATTGAGAGACCATAAAAATTTAAAAGATAGTTGAGACTTATTAAAAAAAGTGTGGGGGGAGAAGAGAAAAATCACTGAGAATATATATAGTTGTTGTAGAGCAAGTGTCAGAAATTCATCGTAAAGAGAGCCACTGATGGTGGGACTATGTTGGCAGCTCATAATTTTTTAAAGTTTTTAAACTGTCAAATTTGGGAAATGTATATGTCCAAACAGTGTGAAATGTAAATAAAATTAAAGTCATGAAAATATTTTCAAAAGCAGTGATTATCATAAGTGTAATAAAAAACAGGACATTCCTGTCCATTTAATAGTCAATTTAATTAACTAAAATTATGTATTCCTACTCTTGTATTTATGTTTGGTAACTTTTTGAACATCTGAAAAACATTAAATAGTCCTAATTGAATTTGACATTTTATAAATATCTATGCATATAAGTTTATGTATAATTTCTATAATTCTAGCAAAGAGTGCTTACTGATTGCACATAAACCATGGCAATACCTGGAAGAAATCAGAGTAATCTGCTCTCAGTTTAGCTCTTTTTCTACACGCTGTTTCATTAAATAAATACTAACAGCAACTCTGTTGAGGTGGGGTCTGTAAGATGAACTCTGTTTCCAAGTTGTAATTGAGACTCGCCTGCTCAAATTAGGTCCTGAGTCAGGAATAGAGTTGGTAAAAGAAATGGAGGTCTTCAATCTGATTTCATAGTCTTCACTTTCCTTACACAATTCTACCTATTGAGTGACCTTTTCAAGGTCTGTAATGAACTTGCACTTAGACAACAAAATATTTTTACAAGAAACAAAGAGTAAGGACAAATGTACATAATTTTTACACTGTCCACTAATTTAGTAGTTCTCAACATATTCGATTGTGGGAACCCCATCATGGCATGAGGACAGATGTTTTGTTGGAGAAAGTATAAATATGTAAAAAATCTACTTTTATTCAGTTAAGTTTAGAATAGATTTATGTTTTATGAACTCAGCAAAAGTATTTTAGTTAAAGAATAATAAAATATTCAATCTATTATTAAACATATATGAGTGTTACCACAGTGATAGAAAAATAAAAATATTGTTGTGAAAACACTAATCATTGCCCTTGTTTGGAACACATAAACAGCACACACAAAAGTAAATTCAACTAATATTCTGTGGTGTGAACTTTACCAGGCTTAGAAGTATGAAGGAGAGTTAAATTCAACCTTCCTTCCTCTCTCTTTCTTTCTTTAAGAAGGAAGATATTTCCCAAAAAATGCATTTGCTCCCATTTGTTACTTTTAAAAATGTTGTAACTTCCTTAAAATAAAATAATCATTATTTTGTTTCTCATTGAAGTGATTTATTTTCATGTATAAATTTTAATTAAATAAAACAGAAGTAGAAAAAATTCAGCTATAATCCTAGCACCCATAGATGAACATTTTATATGTATGCAAATAGAAAAATAGATGGTTGCATAGATACTTTAGGTTAGTTTAGTTGCTCAGTCATGTCAACCCCATGGACTGTAGCCCTCCAGGCTCCTCTGTCCATGGGCTTCTCTAGGCAAGCATACTGGAGTGGGTTGTCATGTCCGTCTCCAGCATAGATACACAGGCATATGATGATGAAAACGGGGCCATGCATCATGTAACTGCTTTGTCATTTGTTTTAATTCTTATATCATTAAATATTATTGCAAATATAATGTTATTTATTTATTTATTTTTATTTTTTGCAAATATAATTTTAAATGGCAACAATAAGTTATAGTGCATAGTTATGATTTAATCGATAAATTTTTGTGTAAATTCAGGATGTTTCCTTTTTGTTAATCTTTAGAACATGTAAAGTTATTATTAAAATTAGATATTTGTGCACATGCATTCTTATTTCTTTAGATTAGAGAAAATTTAGGTAGATTATAAAAAAACATTGTTTTATACATCATACTTATATTGGCATTCTGAAAGTTTTACTGTTTTACTTTCTCACTCTGCCACGCAGGACAGTGTTTAACCAAAATTTGCTTATAATTCTGTGTGGTATTATCAAGAACTTATTCTTACTAAACATGCTATTGTGGTAGCATATCCTCTAAGATGGCCCCTAGTGATTCTCCTCCTTCCCACTAATATTCAGGCAGTTTGATAATTCCTTCCCCTTGAGTTTGTGCATGTGTATGTGTGTATGTATGTGTTTGTGGAATTAAAAAGTAACATGAGAAACCACTACACACCTGTTAGAATGGATCAAATACAAAAGTAAAACTAACTGACTATATCAATTGTTGGTAAGAATTCAAATCAACAGGAACTCACATTCTTTACTGGTGGGAATGCACAATAGTATGGGCATTTTGGAAGACTGTGTGTCAATTTCTTACAAATCTAATCATTACTTTTCCTCTTGAACCAGCAATCGTTTCCGTAGGTGTTTACCCAACTGATATGAAAACTTTTGTTTGCACCAAAAAAAAAAAAACAAACCCCAAAAGCTGCACATGAGTGTTTGTAGCAGCTCTATGTTCTGCTGTTCAGTTGTGAATGTTCATAATTGCTAAATTTGGAATCAATAAAGTGAATGTATAAACTAGGTGAGGTATATTCATGCAATGGAACATTACTCAGCAATGAAAAGAAAGAGCTGAAGATATGGATGAATGTTAAATAAATATTGCCAAGTAAAAGAATCCAGTCTGAAAAGCTACATAATGAATTATTCCAAGTAAACAAAATCTGAGAAAAGATAAAAGAAAAAGTTTTTCAAAAAGATCAGAGGTATTGGAGAGGGTGTGGAGAAGAGGGAACCCTCTTGCACTGTTCATGGGTGTGCAAACTGATACATCTACTATGGAGAACAGTGTGGACATTCATTAAAACACTAAGAATAAAACTACCCTATGACCCAGCAATCCCAGTACTGGGCACATACCCTGAGGGTACAATAGTTGAAATAGACACATGCTCTCCAGGGTTCATCGCAACACTATTTATAATAGCTAGGACATGGAAGCCACCTAGATGCCTATTCACAGATGAATGAACAAAGAAGTTGTGGTACATATACACAATAGAATACTACTTATCTATAAAAATAAATGCATTTGAGTCAGTTCTAATGAGGTGGATGAACCTAGAGCCTATTATACAGAGTGAAGTAAGTCAGAAAGAGAGAGACAAATATCATGTATTAATGCATATGTATGGAATCTAGAAAGATAGTACTGATAATCCTACTTGAGGGCAACAAAGAAGACACACACAGACACAAAGAACAGACTTTTGGACACAGTAGGGAAGGAGAGGGTGGAATGAATGGGGAGAGTAACATGGAAACATATACACTGCCATATGTAAAATGGATGGCCGGTGGGAATTTGCTATATGATGTAGGGAATCCAAAGCTGGTGCTTTGTGACAACCTAGAGAGGTGGGATGGGGAGGGAGGTGGGAGGGAGGTTTAAGAGGGAGGGAACATATGTATACTTATGGCCATTTCATGTTGATATATGGCAGAAACTATCACAATATTGTAAAGTAATTACCTCTAATTAAAAATTAAAATTAAAAAATAATTTAAAAGATCAACGAAGAAAAATGTTATTTTAATAACAGCAACAAAAAAAGATCAGAGGTTGCCAGGAGTTGAATATGTGATGCCTAGGCTTGTTTTAAAGACAGAATAGTATTCTTTGTGATATTGTAATGGTGCATACCTAACACTATTCATTGGACAAAACTCATAGAAAATTATAGCACGCAGATTGACATCAATGCATATAAATAAAAAAAAAAATCCCAGAATGTAATGTAGAATGAGACAAAATTATAAAGTCATATTATAAATGTAGCAAAAAACCCCATTGAATAGTGTGTGGGAAAATATGTGAGTGAATTTTGAAATGAGTGGGTTTATGGGACTCAATGCAAAAGAAACTGTTAAAAAGCACTGTGCTCTATTTGGTAAAGTTATTTCCTACAGGGTAAGGCGTCAACAATTCTGATAATATTTTCCATGTGTATTGGAATTCAACATTTAAGCAATGATGAGAACCAAGTCTATCCTTGTTGAAATAGATTACAGACAGGCAGGAAGAGTAGTCTAGAATGATCCATGTGATAATGAACGGAGGTATCGGTATGAACTAATGTTTAACTAAATATCTAAATACAGTATATCCTTCACATATAATAGTGAATTTGTCTATTTCTCCTTGAAATTTTAACCAATTTTTCTTCATTCATTTTGGTGCACTATTGCTTATATGCAATCTTAGGTCTTCTTGGAGGGTTGAACCCTTTATCACTATGTAATGCCCTATTTCAGGGCTTCCCAGGTGGCTTAGTGGTAAAGAATCCACCTGGCAAGCATGAGGCTCAGGTCTGATCCCTAGGTCAAGAAGATCCCCTAGAGAAGGAAATGGCAATCCATTCCAGTATTCTTGCTTGACAAATCTCGTGAATGGAGGAGCCTGAGTACAATCCATGGGGCTACAATGCATGGGGTTACAAAGGAGTCAGGCTCAACTGAGCAACTAAACAACAAACAACAAAATGCCTCATTTCATGATACAGCTCTCTGTGTCCCTTAATTTTAACCTGTGTCTCTGTATACAAAGTGGGTTCCTTTTAGACAACAGAGAGTTTGTTCTTGTTTTTTATCCACGTTGAAAATCTTTGTTTTTTAGCTGATGCATTTGGATGATTCACATTTAAATGTTTATTTTTTAGTTGTGGATTCATCTCTATCATGAACTGTTTTACATTCATTGCATTTCTTTTTTTTTTTTTTTAATCTGCTTTCCACCTTCTCTTGTTTTAATTTAGCATTTTATGTGATTTCATTTTATGTCCACTCTGCTAACAAGCCCATAAAAAGCCTTCTTCATTTTTCTTACAGTGTTTTTGATGTATAGTCTTTCATCTTGATTCTTTCTTTGTGTTTTCATCTTTGTGCTTACACTGCCTATTTGTTCTTGCATGTCTAGTTTTTATATTTGTGCTCAATATATTATTTTAAATTCTCTTTCTAATGAGTCCAACATCTGGGTCATATCTGAGTCTGGTTCTGATGCTGGCTTTGTCTCTTCAAGCTGCACTTTCACTTGAATTTTGTCTTCCTTGTGTCTTCACCCTAAGAAAATAGTGGGGTTCCTGGAAGTAAAATCCCCCAAAATGTTGAGCTCCCCCTAAGACTAAGACCTCCTGTAGTTAATCACTCTCAGACTAGTCCACAATCAGCATCCAGCAATTCAATAACATTACCCTTTAAAATACCAGTTTATACCCCCAGCTGTTTCTGTTCTCAGAAGCAGACCTGTCTCTCCAGAATTCATGGTGAGAATTTGTTTCACCACCTCAGTTTTCTGATTCAACCAAGAAAACTCATCCATTTTCAGTTTTTTTCTTGTAAGAATGGGAATGATTACTTCCAAACATTTTCCTGTTGGGGCTGAAAGCATTAAGTCATACTGGTCTATTTTCAAACATTTTTACAGAAAGCTTAGGTCATACAAAAAATATAAAAAAGTGTAAAATGCACAGAATCAAATACTGTTCTCATACTATCATATTGCATGTGTGCTACATCGCTTCAGTTGTGTCTGACTCTTGGTGACGCTGTGGACCGTAGCTCACCAGGCTTCGTTCTCCATGGGATTCTCCAGGCAAGAATACTGGAGTGGGTTTCCATGCCCTCCTCCAAGAGATCTTCCCAACCCAGATATCAAACTTACATCTCGTATGTCTCCTGCATTGGCAGGCCGGTTCTTTACTACTTGTGCTGCCTGGAATTATTGCAATACAATTATCAAAAGAGTATGTGAGATTTTATATGTATGTGTGTGTGTCTGTATATATATAAGACTTGGGAAAACAAAAAATTCCTTGAATTGTGACGAGAGAAATGTGTACTATAAACCTGGTTTTATCTCAGACAGTGCATGAAGATCATATAAAAAGCAAGTATTATTTTAGTATTTTAAAGAATGGCTGTTGTAAAACCACAACTACAGGTTTCTTTCCAGCATGCCATCCACAAATATGTATGTTTTTTCACAACAGTCCAGATAATCAATGTTTTTAAACAGCATTTTCTTTGGATTTTATTTTTATTTCCATAAATTTAACAATATGTTTTGTAAAATAATCTGAGTGACTCTTCTGCTAGTTCAAATCATATAAGTTTATAGATAAGAAAACTGTCAGAAAGTACATAAATTAAATGAATCAAGAATTATCCCCTAACTTACCATATACATAGAGAAACCTGTCAAACAGTCTAGATTTTAGAATATATTCTGCTTTTAGAGTCCTGGAGTTCAATAGTGAAACTGTTTATGCTTTTCAGTGAGATTTTATTTAAAACACACACAAGCTGTCTTTTCAAGACTTGGGTGCTATCTAACTCCTAGTTTTGATATACCTTCATGTTATATTTTTCTACTGCTGGTACCTTTCTTTATTCTGTTTTTAATATATAGAAGAAATATATTTACATGTATTAATATACTCATGTGTATATTCTACATATTTTTCTATTACAAAAATCTATCAGAATCCCCAACAATTGATCAACATTGTCTTTAAAGTTACACCGAATTTCTACATTTCTTCTAAAGTAAAAACTTTATTAAAAAACATGTAAATGATCAGTGTGAAGTATTCAAATAGTAAATGAAATGGCAATGGAGAGGTGGTGTGGGAGACCAGTAACAAGCCAAAGATCCTTTTATTTAGATAAAATCATGGATGGTCTATCTAGTTCAGTGCAAAATGAGCTTGTTTACAAGATAAGATATAAGTCAAGTACCAGTTCCTTAATGTTTACCTGGACTCATGTTCTAAAATCTCTAGAAAATTTATGGTCAATTTTATTTATCAGTTGACTTTCTTTCATGTAGTTTAGCAAAGGTTAAAAAAAAGTTTTATGTAATATACCATCCTCAACGCTTCAAATTTGCTTATTATATAGGAAATCTTACTCAGAGTTGATAGGGAATTTAAATGCAATCTATGTAAAATGTTTGTGCTTTATTTAGTTCAACAGAAAGAGACAGTTTAAAGGTGTATAACTGTTATTTAAATACATTTTATAGGTGTCTGTTCTGTATAATGGTTTCTCGTCTCTGTCTCACATAACACAATATAGCATATATGATAACAACAAATGATGCATACTCAAATATTTATTACTTCATAGCATGCATTGTTGGCCATAACCAAATATGAAGTACTTTTGAATTTGTTGCTCCCTCTTTTAATATCTTGTGTCTCTATTCTGTATCAAATTCAATGTCACATTACATGATAAGCCTTCTAAGACCAATTCAGAGAGAAATATGTATCTTTTTTCCATTTCCTCATAGTCCTGTGTGAATCGTAACTCACATCATTAAACATTGCATTACCTTATATTTAACACATGTGTATGTGCGTGCTCAGTCTCTCAATTGTGTCTGACTCTTTGGGATCCGACAGACTATAACTGCCAGGCTTCTCTGTCCATGGAATTTTCCAGGTAAGAATACTGGAGAGGGTTGCCATTTCCTTTTCCAGGGGATTTTCCCAGCCTAGTGATAGAACCTGGGTCTTCTGTGTTGGCACGAGGATTCTTTACCACTGAGCCACCAGGGAAGCCTGAATTTAACCTAGCACCTAATAATCCTCATGAATATTTTTGTTTCTATTTTATAAATTATTTGAGCCATGCCATTTTTTATTTCTTTAAAAATCCCGTCTGAATATGCATGACACTTTACTTATTTAAATATGTACCTATCTGTTGATAATTAGTTGGGTCTTGTTCTTTCCCTTATGGCTTTCTATTGCCACAGATCTCACATGGGAACATAGTGTATGGACATTTGAGTGCTGTAATTCCCTGACCTAGGGTCATTGTACTGAAAACTTTGCTTATGAACTGAAGACTTCATGCTGCAAGCTCGTACACACATTTCATTGTGACTCTTCACCTTTGAATTTTCTTCAGTTCATATTTTCCCTCATGTTGATAGAGCAAATCACAAATTGAGTTTAATCTTAATTTTATTAAAAGTAGACTGAATTTTATGCAAAATTATTTAGTTATTTCAAAATTCCTGGAATAAACTGGCTAACAATACACTGCTGAGAACTTAAATTTAGAAGTAAATTGCTTTTACTTTTTCCATATGCTTTCTAAATGAAAGTAACATGGATACAAACCATTTTCTCTGAAGATGTCAGAAATCAGAACTGAAAGATCTAAGAAATTTTTATTTCTTGGTGCTATTAATGAATTTAAAGAAGAAATTAAAGTGAAAAATATAGAAATTGAAAACAGAGCTTAAATAACTTGACTAAGGTACAATTTGGAATTTGACAGCAGTAAGTATGACTTCAGAAATTATTTTCTTAAATAACACTAACATTACATCAACATTTTTTGCCAAATATTTACTAGGTTGGAAAATCATGATGGTATATGAATTTATTTTTCCCAAATGATATATAAATTCTTCCTCAACTTTGTATACTATACAGTATGTTAACACCTATTGCAAGCTAACATCTGTAAGAGGAGACATCACAATGCATAATAGAAAAAAACAATTGAAGATTATACATATTATATATATGAGTAATAGCAAATATATATAATAATTAGATAATATATTATGCATAGTATTTATAATGTTTGCAATTATGAATGTATTAAAGAATGAATTGACCTTTCAGCTAATAAAGTTAGTTTCCCTAGATTACGTGTAGATGACGGTTATGGAGGCTGGAAAGGCTTTGTTTAAAGCTGTAACAAATTGTGGTAATAGTTCAGATGATGCAACACCGTGAATATTTTACTCCAGTTTCACTGACATACTGAATCCTTGTGCAAAACTGGTCTTTGGATGACCATTAGAGTCACTTTGGCATTACAAATTCTTACCCTATAAAGAGGCAAAAGAAAAGGATGAAGAGTCTAAACTTTGTATACCAACTGACTTGTTTATTTCCACTGTGCTTCTGTATTACTATGACTAGTAAGCTTTTGTATGAACTAAACTTGGTTGTTTATATTTTCCAAGCAAGCTATGTTTTGCAGTCTAAAGTTCTTGGGAAAAAGATATAATAGCTTCCTTAAAACCAAAACCAACATAAAGTACAGCCTGCTCTGTGGCCACATTTAAGTGTAAAATGATAAAAAATACCCAGAAGTTTTTATCATACCAATCATACATAATTTTTTCAGATGAGTTGATGAGAAGGTTTGTTTCCCAGATTACTTATCTTCACTGGTGGTGAATATTACTGGAAAAATTATTGTACCCAACTTCAAGCTCTCCTAATTGTGGATAAATCTAACTTTTTAACATATTTAAACTTTCTCTGGATGATAAGTTTTCAAAAATTGTTTTGCAATTTTAGTGAAAAATTGACATTGAGTTGTAGGCTAATAAAATTATTCATTTTGAATCTGTTTATATTTTAGGTATACAATATAATGTCTGTATGACTATTTTAACCTAAATGACCTGCTTTTATGTTTTTCTCTACTGAAAAGCTATCCAAGTCAGTTTGGATTGAGATGTCTAATAATAACTGTTAAAAATAAAAATTCATATTTAGAATTAATTGACTCTGAAAGGTAGATAATAAAATGTGTCTTTTTTCTTTGCAAATGTGTATTAAAATATTTTTGTTCAACTACCAGTATTTCAGTCCTTATTTATACAATAAAACAAGTGGCTTGTCCAGTATTCCTGGACGTTAACTTGCATTTAGTTATGGAGTATCTCAAATTAGGCAAAGCTCCTCTTTGGGGAACTGCATTCTTAGATATACCTTCAGATATCATAGTATTTAGTGGCACCTGTATTATCATCATTATTCCCTCTTACACCCTACCTCCTACCCTGATGGGCTAAGTACTCCATATTAGCCTCACTCATACTTTCACCATTTTAGTAAACAGTTGAGTAAATACAAATGTGTTTTTAGTGGACTAAAGAAAAGTTATACAATTTGTTGCATGTCCCTATAAATAGAGTCTGGTCTAGTGATATGATCATCTTTATACATTTCTACAGTAAATGAAGGAAAATATGTTTAGAATGTAAAAACTGAATTACCATTAACTGAGAAGGATGAATCAGTTCTTGGTGGCATATACAACATACTCCTCATAATCATGATAATGCATTAAAGTAGAAGGACATCGAGTTAGAGAGCTGGACACCAAAGAGTACATACCAGTATATCTATGTAAGAAGATGATATAGTCTTCCTAGAGAATATATTTGTCAAGTTAAAATGTGTTAGAGATGATCTTTGTAGTTGTTTTCAACTTTCAAATATTTTCACTTGAGAATTTAAATGTTCAATTCAGATTTCAAATAAAAGGGATAAATAAACATTAACTTAGATTTTAAAGATGTTTACTTTCTGTGACATTATAGACAGTCTATACAGGATAAATTAAGAACTGAAAAACAACAAAATTTACTGTATCCCTTAAGTGTTAATGAATTAAAAACAAAAGAAAAATTGAAGTCTACATCCAAATATTTTGGCTTAATACAGAGATAGATTTTGTGCAGTTTGGTTTGTTTGAAGTAATGTATAGATTTTGAATATATAACTGATCAAAATATAACATGAGGAAATAGAAACAATACCTAGGCCTTAATTCAGTGGCTCTAAAAACAAATATTTCTTAAAAAAATATGTATTTGAGGTTTTTTTTTTAACTATAAACTGAGAAGATTACCTCTGAAAATTACAATGACTAAAAATTGGGCATAAAAAAACAGATTTTCCTTTACATTTTCCATATTTAATATTACGGGTTACTATGTAGTTTACATATATTGTTGCATTTGATCTTATAAATCCTATAATATTGTGATGACTAGTTTATAATGATTGCTGCTGCTGCTGCTAAGTCACTTCAATTATGTTGGACTCTGTGCGACCCCATAGATGACAGCCCACCAGGCTCCTCTGTCCCTGGGATTCTCCAGGCAAGAATACTGGAATGGGTTGCCATTTCCTTCTCCTTATAATGATTACTCTAAGATAATTAAATATATATATAATTTGAGTAGTTTCATACAACTTAGATGAATTAGAGAGCTTTATGCTTTATGTTTATACTACACAAGACAGCCAGAAATGCAGTAACTGAAGAAAGGTAAATATGTAGTATTTCCTCACTGAATAATTCAAGAGGAATTGGTTGCCAGTGTGCTTAGTTGCTCAGCCGTGTCCCACTCGGCAACTCCCATGAACCGCAGCCTGCCAGGCTCCTCTGTCCATGGGGATTCTCCAGGCAAGAATACTGCAGGGGTTGTCATGCCCTCCTCCAGGGGATCTTCCCAGCCCAGGGATCTAACCTAGGTCTCCAGCATTGCAGACAGATTGTTTACTGACTGAGATACCACGGAAGCCCAGGTAGAGCTAATCTGCTGTCATTACATATGGATTCCATCTCTGAGTGAAAGTCGCTCAGTCGTGTCCAACTCTGTGAACCCATGGACTATAGAGTCCAAGGAATTCTCCAGGCCAGAATACTGGAGTGGGTAGCCTTTCCCTTCTCCAGGGGATCTTCCCAATCCAGGGATCGAACCCAGGTCTCCCACATTGCAGATGGATTCTTTACCAGCTGAGCCACAGGGGAAGCCACCGTCTCTGAGACCAACAGGCTATTTCTCTTCCTCTCCATAAGGAAGAGGGAAAGGCATAGTGCTCACACGTTCCTGTTTCAGGCTGTGCATCAGAAAACGCTTACCTTACTGCTTCCTGTGTCTCACTGGCCATAACTTAGTGACACCAAGGATCAATGATCTGGAAAGTGTAACATCACATAGTTAGTACATGTGACCAGCCCAAAACAGCAGCGTTAAGTTTAAGTAAGGGGAGCTCATTTACTTGTGTGCAACTGACTTGCCAAAATGGAAATGAGATAAAAATTCAGATATGTGACTTCCCAAATGTTACTCAATTAACCTCTATTCCATACTGACTCCACTTACTGCTTTGCACTCATATCACATCAGATTCAAATGTTCTTTGTATCCTTTATTACATATTATTTAATGTTAATTTTCTATGGGCCTGTTTTCTCCCCTCTGATATTTAATTTTTGAGCCTAGGGTTAATGTTTTATACATATTTCATATTTCCTGAGCCTATAAAAGATAAGCACCTAATTAAAATGTGTTGAGAAAATGAATACTTTTTTGCTGCAGTGATCACATTTTCCATGCAATTTTGTTGTTGTTGTTCAGTGGTAACTTGAACAGTTTAGAAAAAAGGTCATTTGAATTCACAACACTTGTAATGACATTGCACATTTCATTGTGTAAACATTTTTGGTGAATTTATACAAAGTATGTGTTAGTCATGTTTAAAAATAATTCCTTGGAGTATTGTTTCTGTTTCTAAGTAATTTGTTTGCAAGCTTGCTGATTTCCTATCTTATTGTCTGCCTAATTTTAGTTAGAAATTTGTTTGCTTTTTCAGAAACTAGTGAAATGATTTTTGTAAGGTTATACATCTATCAGATGGCAAAATATTTTCTTTGTTTCCTATTTAACTTCTAGACTTTGAAATGAATGTAACATTTTTTCTAAAGGTTTATTTTTTGGCTGAATTATATTTTGATGCTCTGTTTTCATGGTTCTTATCTCTGGCTACATACCAGTTTCACATGGAAAATTTTTTTTTTCTTTTTGTTTAAAAAGTCTCCTGTTTATCACCCCTGAGATTATCAATTTTGTATTTTGAAGATAGGGCATGACAAACAAGATTTTTAAGCAGTGTCAAGGTTGACTTTTATTTTGAACTTGGCTTAAAAACCACTTCTTAGTTACAGTGGTTATTACTTACTCAGGTTCTGGAATTGGAAACAGAGAGAATGTCCCAGTTTTATAACTCATTGACTGGATTTGGAGAAGGTCTTTAAAATTTTAAAAAGTTTACAAAAGCACAAGCATATTAGCTCACTTTAATCTCAGTGAAAAATTATAAGCAAATTTACATAGTAGGATCAATTAGGTTTCTTTCTTTTGAATAGATTGAAAAATGGTAAGAGTGAAAGCAGGAAGACCTCATAGATGATTACTATAATAATGCAGGTGAAAATTCACTGCAGATTTGCCCAAAACAATAGTAATGGAAGTCGTGAGAATTACTCCACATATGAAAACATTTTCAAGATAAACTATACATTCTGTTGATAAATCAGATGGCCCAAAGTACAATGTGAGAGGAAGAAGTCAAGAGTATCTCAACAGTTAATGCTTTATTCTAAAGCTACAAAATTGTTTTAGATTCCCAGAAAAGAAGCACTTAGTATAATTAGGTTTATGTCGATATAGCATTGGAAAAAATTCAGTCTGTGCATTTAAACTAATGGATAAAATGCATAGCAAAATATTGTTTATATGTTAGCATGTGTTTATTGGCTTTTCATTAGATTTGGAAATTCATAAACTAAAAATATCAGGTTTTTAGTAAAGATTGATTAGCACTTTCTATCTAGATAGTCTCAACTATTTCCATGACAGTAAACACCACTTTTTCCAATTTCCTAATTTATATATCTAGCTCAGTACTTTCTCCAAGCCCCATACTTGATTCCTTTTACTTTTTTTTATACAGACATACAGACCTTCCATAAGGCATGTAAGTCTTATCTTCAAATGTGTTCTCTATATTCCCTGCCATTTTTCTGGCCTAATATCCTACTGTATTTGTGCATAACAATGCAGTTGTTTTGACAGCACACCCCCTGCTTTCATTCCTTCTCCATGGGAGATGGAGTGATGTTTTCTAAAATGTAAATAGAGTCATATCCTTTATTAAAACATGGATAACTTTTCTTTATACCTGAATTAAATCCAAAGATTTTATAATAAAATGCAAAGCATTGTATAACTTTCCTTTCTCTCCAAAAAAAAAATTAATATATATATATACATGAGAGCTCTGGCTGCTCTGGCACCGGGGCTATATTAGTGTGGCCTCGTGGTTATGTTAAATGATGTTATGTCATGGCTGTGCGTTGGCTCTGCTATGGTTATGTTGTGGCTGCAGCTAAGGCTGCCGCGTCAGCCAGAAGAGAGGCTGTGTCATGGCTGCTGTGCCATGGCTGCTGTGCCAGTCAGGAGAGAATAAACGTGTTTGTAGTTCCTATGGCTCGTCGAGTCTCCTTCCAGCCTCTTAGCTCATGCCTTGCCTACCCTGGGTTCAGCAAACAGTGTGGACAGTGTTAACAGCAAGACAATTGCTATTATGAACAGGATGAAGAGTGATACAATGAGTAACCCAAAGTCTGAGGAACTGACTTCATTAGACTTCCTTCATCTGTTACTGTTATTATTATTATTATTATCTGAAATAAGTTTTAGGATAACTAAAGTAGGTACTGAAATACTTCATAGTGATTCTAAAACAAATGTGGACATATGACATACACATACCTTTTGGAAATTCTCACTAATAGTAATTTAACATTTTCTTCCTTTTTTTTCCTCCAGCTGCCTTATCTCTAAAGTGTCCATTTAATAAAATCTCCTTGAAATCTCTATTGCCTATCCTATTCATTTTTTTTTTTTGCTCTTGCAGTTTATATTATCTAAAGATTTAGAGCTGTGAACATGAAGATTTCTTCCCCTGAAATATTCTTGCTGATGGATATCATCCAAGCAATTTGTGTAACACTACCAACCCACTCATGTTAAGAGTGTGTTTGCTTTTCTCTTCTCGGTCATTGTAGAACATACTCCAAATCAATAAAAAGTGTGGAGAAATAGTGCCTTAAGGAAAAAAACTCTATTAAGCAATGTTTGAATGTATGTTTCTTGACAGAAGAGTCCGTAAAAAAAGTGGATATTATGTTTTGTTTATGGAAGTTTAAAGCTGTTACAGACCAAGACTGTTATATAAACATTATAGGAATACTATTTTGAAATATGTTATTACCTTGAATATGAAAGTTTTAATTATTTGTGTCTAACTGAAAAATATTGTTTAGTTGAGATAGACCAGAGTTCAATAGTTCACAGTTAGATGTTAGATGCCTGGAGTATCTGTAGTAGTGAATCATCTGAAATCATTACTGTTTTTGGCATTTGACTTTAGAAACAGTTATAGCTCCTATAATTACTCTTGAAAATATAAGAAACTTAACAGTCTTCCCAAAGTTGTTTATCTATAAAATTAATCTCTAGTATATTACCTCATGAAGACCAATTAACCCTGTTTATCTTTCTGTGCCAAGAGATAACATGTGTGTGTAACCATCTGAATGTTAAAGATTCAAAACAGTTGTCAAACACTATATTCCCCTCATCTGGTTAGGCATTGCTGAACCATCAGCATTAGAGATCATAGATCATTTCTTTTGATTTTAGCATTCATCTGGGATAGCATTCATGACTGACAATCATATAATTGCTGACCATGTTCTCATTTTTCTTCCTACAACCAGAATCACATCATTGTGTTAACAGATATCAGGCACATCACTTACTTTGTAGACTTGGTCAAATATCATTAATACTTAAGGTATAATATTTCTACAGCTAATTTCTTTGTAATCCCTAGGATGAACCCTATCTGGCCTTCCTTATTTTTAGCCACACAATATTGTAGTATCAAATTCCTCTTCCTTTTACATGTTAGTGTCTGTAATAAACATATGCTACTATGCCGTTTGTTTTATATCAGTTGTTTGAGTATATTTAGTTAAAGCTTTATATGTGAATTTTTTCATAGAACTAAAGTAGTGCTATATATTATATTATGTATTAGAAGTCATAATTTCTATATGAGCTATTTTAAATGTCATTTGAAAATTACCATTTTGTATTGAATCTGGGGTTTTTTCTTCCCCAATGTTCTTATCTATTTCACGTTTCCTAGCAAAAGTAAGTCTAAGACATCATTCTCACAATATGCTAGAATTAAATGTATACATAAGATGATAAATTTTGTGTAAGTTTAATTTGTCAATTTTTTCTCATATGATTACTATAACATACTATTTGAATAAAATGAAAAACCTGGACATCTCCCAAAGCTGAAGTAATGTGCGACTGGAAAAAACCTCAGTCCTATTAATGTTGTTGTATTAGTGGAATGTCCAATTTTATCCCTAAATATCATGAAAGAATTTTGGATTGGATTTACATAAAGACTGTGCTTTTCCAAATAAAACATTTTAAACAATTCAGTTCATATTTTTAATAGAAAGGGACTGAACAATAGTAATAATAATTGCAGGTTTAGAATTCTAATAGAAAGGGGCTGAGCAATAGTAATAATAAATGCAGGTTTAGAATTGTGAGTCCTATAATACTGCTAATTTGGGCATAGGGTGTATAGTCATAAAAAAAATTCTAATAAAACAAATAAACCACTACTACACAAATTTGACCCCAGTGCTAGGAAATCTGTATCATTCAGTATTGACCAAAGATATAGTATGAAATGAAATAACAAAGTAAAAAGAATTCTAGGGAACACAAATAGTTAAGATACGGCTGAAATATAATGAATAAGTGGTATAATTACATCAACTTGGAAGTATGTTCTTAAAACTAATGTTGGAATATAGCTAGCTTAAAGTATTTTAAATAATTTTAAATATGTTCTTATTATTTTTTTAAAGGCAAGTAACATACATTAGTACTATTTTTGCATCTTAGAGCTCACAGCCAAGAGAAGGATTTCTCTTCTGATGGCTGACTGTGAAAAAAATAATTGGAACATATCTGTAAGGGCTCAGCAGGAAAGAGATTGTGCATTCATACTGGATTTTTGATGAATGTTTAATAGAGAGACTAATTTAAAATGTGGGCAGAACTTAGGGAATCCAGAAAGTTTAAGTGCAGCTGGAAATTGTCCAAACATGGAGAGGGAATGTTAACTCAGAGAAGTAGTTGTATCAAGAAGGTCCCCTGGAGGCTATGACCTTTGGTCGAGGATGCAGTCACTCACAGGTGCCTTGCAATAAGCAAGCTAGGTAACAATAATTAGCATCCTAAACTTCCTTTTCTCCATCCTGATTTCTCACACAAGCACCTCCCATTGGTCAAAGTTAGTTGGAAGCCCTAGTGGGGAAAGCCTGTTGACATAGTCTATAACATCAGTCCATCAGAGCACAGGAAAGAGTGGACATGGAGAGGTAAGACACATCAAAGATTTTTAAACAATGATGAAGATATACCATCCACTATACCACTTGTATGAAAGGTAAAACCAAAATATCCTTTAAATGATAATAAGATACAGTTGGAAATATAGTTTGCACCTATGAATATTATATAGGAATCAAAATGTTGAACTTATATTTAAATCACATAACAGAATTCTTTTGAGATCATATGTTGTGGATGGTGGGAAGAGCCCTCTAACCCATATCAGAATTTTATTCAAATGTTGAATCTGTTGACATACCAAGGGGATAGGCATATAGGAAGAAATGTATTACTTATGTAATGAGGCTTTTGGGGTAGGACAAGTAGGATTTCAAACAGGTTCAAAAATAGCTTTCTCTGAGAACATATGATTAGTTTGGAGTTTCATAGAAGTTAGCTGCCACAAAAAGTGTCCATGCAAATAGGCAAAACTTTCATGATTTGAACGTCTGCAGGAACCAAAGGAGGGAACATCAAAGCTTATAATCTTGCTCAAATATGATGCAGAGAAAGGTACAGTGGTGACGCTTGAGAGCTATCAGCAGTCAAACAACAAAAATGGAATCAAACTCTTTATTACCTTAAGGAAAATGAAAAGAAATTCACAGGAAAAACATAAATAATTAAGGTATAGGGAATAGTTAAAAGTTCCTACTCTGTGTCTGCTACTATATAGATGCTAATAATAAAGAATGCTAGTGAAAAAATAAAGAACATTGCCTAAAGGAACTTATTTTCCAGTTGTAATTCAAGATTTCAATTTGAATTACAAAATATGTGAAGTTATTAGGACACACAGTCTATTATTTTTCCCTGATTTGTCTTTTTTTACCTCACCAGCTAATTTATTGTTTTACTTATTTATGTTACCTAATCTTGAATTACAACTGGTAAATATGTTCCTTTAGGAAATGTTCTTTATATTTTCACTAGCATTTTTTATTAGTAGCATCTATATAGTAGCAGACACACAGTGAAAACTTTTAAATAATTGATGGCTGAAAAAGTGACCATATAGTTATCTCTCAAATTCTTGCACAGTTATCTAGATATGTGTGTAAGTGATTTTAAAGGTAGCATTCCTAAGGGATTAATAGTTGTTAATAGTGAAAGAAGAAATTTATCCTATATTTTAGTGTTGATTGATTTCAACTAAAATATTTAATCATGTTTTCTTTGTAATTAGAGTTGGCTATTTTTAATTTGAGGAGTTGGTAAATTAATTGTTCAATAGAGCTGACCCTACAAATTAATACAAGACCTCAGTACCATCCAAGTCAAACTCAGTCTCTATGGTCTCATATCCTGGTAATCTTAATAGAAGCTGTATGAGCCAGTCCATTCATATGCTGAACTCAAAGCGATATGTCAGTAAAAATGGTGAGCAATGCAGCAGTCTCCTGAAAATGTGTGCTATTTGATTAAGGGAGAGTTTTGGACTCTCCTTTTCAAATTCTCCTTCTTCCCTACACCCTGACTCCTGGATCTGTAAGTTTAGACATCTAAGGGAAATATGGCATATGCCATTTCAAAGTACTTACGTTAAGTCGAGCTTACACTTTTGTGCTTTCCATTGGAGAGGAAGCCATGTTTGGTGGATTTGTTTCTTACTTTATGGAATGACTTCCTATGAATATATGAATACATAAACAAGAGGTTTATTGTTAAATTGCTAAATCTGTTTTCATAAGATGGTACTTTATATGATGCATATTTATAGTCCAGTATTACATAGCTCATGACATAATCATGTAGTACACAATTAGTCATGGTCTATAAGTCTGAGTAAAATATATTTTTGTCAAACTCAGGGTAGCGTCCATTATGGCTTGGAACTACACCTAAGTTCAAGTCCAGTGCTTAGAGCTTTCAGTGCTATAGGCTAGCATTAGTTTACCAGTGTTATGGCAGGTAGCTTGTTATTAATTTGAATTTCCCAGACTTTCTTTTAATGGGACCAAGTCTTGTAGATAAAGGCAATGCTTTACCAGTAGTTAGGAGAAAATAGTAGGTGAATCACTGTGTGTAATATGTGGGCAACCACTTGACCAAAAAAATGGCTAATTTTATTAGAGAATATATTTTTTGTAATTAACAGTATAATTTCTCTATCATAGTAGAACTCCTGAGAGATTGTCTCACCTTGAATTTGGTTCAAACAAGCCCACTTGCAAAATAATTATGTAAGGTTGAAGGAGCATACCTTTTCCCCTAGAATAAAGGAAAAGTAATCTGTTTCCATTTGGCCCCACAGATGGGTTACATATTTATGTTATATAACAGTTGGCAGGAAGTTATTTAATACCAGAGCTCAGTGTGCCTCTGGGTATCAGTTAGAGTTTCCAGTCCCAATAGGATCTTCTCACCAAAGACTCAATTTAGATGTGAAATTGGTCACAGTTACTTTTAATTCCATGGGGTCCTGAGAGAGTAGAATTGTTCATATCAAGGCTTGTTTTATTGCTACCTTCACTGTTTTTATGCTTTCCTTCTATAAAGGTTCCCATTCGATTTTGGCTGTTTGTCTAATGACTTGGGACAATGACCAGAGTAAAATCTCCAGACGTAAAATATTCAATATCTATAAAAGCCAATCAGCATTGAGAGTTCTTTATTGTAGTTGGTAAATGCAGATCAACATTTGTTCTTAATAGGCTGTGAACTATTTCTGTATGTTGCAAGATGCATTGATCTCAAGATAGGCCTGTAGAGGAAAAGACATTGATTATGTCCCCATTCTAGTTACATTGGGTAAGTAAAAAAGTAATATGCAGCACAGGCAAGTTTTTTTTCAGTGCAAACTCTTAGCAAACTATGATTATTGTAAATGCAATATTTCATGTTACCTACCAGTTCATATTAAGTTGCAGCTCTTTCAACCCACACGCGGGTATATCTGGTATATTTAGGAGAGTAAACACGTGCTGAGTGCTTTGCCTGAGCGATATAGTAATGGTGTCATTTGCTAGCAGCAGACTTATTATCTGAACTTCTTACTGCCTTATTATCACCATATCTTATTTAAATAAAAATGCACTTAGCCTTCACATTCTTTGTTTGGAGATTTGGCAGCTGACAGACTTTTATTCTGCTCCTCATGCCTATAGGCCTGGAGCAGACATTTCTGAGGCCTCACTGGATCCTGTCCCAGTTAACTTCCCAAACCTCTGGAGGACTCAGCTCCTGGATTCCTCCTGCTGGAGGAGGAATCTTCCATACTTACTCATGGTTGGGATATACCTGTTGCTGTGCCAAGGGAAAGTTTCCAACTGGTGGTATGACCCAGTGTAGCTCTGTCTACACAGAGCATTGGATCTGAATGTGCTCACCACAGAGGGGGAAAAAAAAATATATATATATATATATATATATATATATATATATATATATACATATACATATATATTATATATAATATATATGATAGAGGTATTTTCAGCTAAAGTTATGATGGTAATCACATTAAAATATATAAATGTATGGAACCAATACCTTGTACACCTTCAGCTTATACAATTTTATCAATTATACCTTCATTAAAACATGAAAAGTATCATGTGAAGTCATGTCCAACTCTCTGTGACCACGTGGACTGTATGTAGCCCGCCAGCGTTCTCCGTCCATGGGATTTTCCAGGCAAGAATACTGGAGTTGGTAGCCATTTCCTTCTCCAGGGGATCTTCCTGACCCAGGGATCGAACCTGGATCTCCCACACTGCAGGCAGACTCTTTACTGTCTGAGCCATCAGGGAAGCTCCAAAAACATACAAACCTTTGTTCATTATTCACTGAGGATATAAAGAACAGGAAAGAGTGATTTTTCCATTCTTATTTTAAAAAGGCAGAAAAAAGTACAAATTCAGAAATTATCTTGGAGTCAACCAGCTGAAGTCACAGGGTAGCAAAGCAACCATGTCTAAGGAAGATACACATTTACAGGAAGTGATAGATGATATATTTGCTTACCTAGAGCAAACATTTAATGATATATCTTACATTTTGTATGTTAAACTTTATTTCCATAATTCTACCATCTAGTTTGATTTTTCCATTTACTATGAACTATTTAGAAGTGCTTATTGTTTAGTGAATGAAATTTCTCTAATTTAATGTGTGACTTAATTGCACTGTGATCAGAAAATGGGTTTTATATAATGGTAATTCCTGAAAATTTGATTGTGATTGTTTTATAACAGTTGTTTACTGACATTTACAGTTAACAATCCTTTTATCTTTTGATTTTTCTTTAGTGCTTATTTTCTATTTGTTTCTTCCCCTCCTTCCTTATCTTTTTTTATTTTCAGTTGATTGATTTTCTTGTTTTATAACAAATCATGTGTACTCAATGTTCATAAATGTTCTGGGCATATTTTTAAAGTTTTATGTAATCTTACTTCTGTAGCATATCATTCTGTATGTTTCCATTAGATCAAACTTACTAACTGAATATGCCAAATATTAACTAAATATGCCAAATATGACTAACTGAATATGTCCTTACTGTTATTTTACATTTCACCTATTAAATAATAAAACAAAGGTATTCAATACGAGGCCTTCCCTCATAGCTCAGTTGGTAAAGAATCTGCCTGCAATGCAGGAGACTCAGGTTCGATTCCTGGGTCAGGAAGATCCCCTGGAGAAGGAAATGGCAGCCCACTCCAGTATTCTTGCCTGGAGAATCCCATGGACAGAGGAACCTGGCAGGCATACGACTGAGTGACTTTCACTTCACATGATCCAAGACATATAGCAAAAACTATTTGTGATTATCATTTTCACACATTTTTCCCATTCTTATATGATGTTAGTGTGTGCATGTGCATATGTGTTAGTTGTTCAGTCGTGTCTGACTCTTCACGATCCCATGGACTGTAGTCCTCCAGGCTCCTCTGTTCATGGGATTTCCTAGGCAAGAATACTGGAGGGCATTGCCATCCCTTTCTCCATGGAAGGCATAATATAATAATATAGAATCCATTTATATTACTTTATTGGTTAACTCAGATTACATATATATGTATACATATATATGACAATATATCTTATATACTCACATATGTTCTAAATTATGTGTATTTGAAGTTATGCTAAAATTATGCATATATTAGGAGGCTAAAATTTTATGTTTGTAGCATATACCTGCTGAATTATACAGTTTTTTTTTTTTACTTTGTAATGACCATTTTCCTCAAAAACTTAATAGTGTAATAGTTTGTTCATTTTATATGCTTAACGCTGTGAATCTTCCAAGCTATTTGATTTTTACTTACTTATTTTTTGGTGACTCCTTAAAATAGCTAGATTTTATGAAGTTCTATTTTTAAAAGTTCTAAATGATTTTCATCCTGTATTAATGTCCATTTATTTAAATTACTGACATTTATGGTTAACAACTATTTTATCTTTTGCTTCTTATTTGGTGCTTATTTTCCCTTTGTTTATTTCCCTCTTTTCTTATCTTTTCTTTTTTTTAGTTGGTTGATTTTCCTTCAAATATATTCTAAGTGATTTCTTTTAACTACATGAAAATCTATTTATATTATTTTATTGGTTAACCCAGAAACTTCAGTGTGTGTACTTAAATGATCAAAATATGTAATGAAATTACTAACTCTACCCTCTTCTCATACAATATAAAAACCTTAGGACAATTTTTCCAATCACTTCTCAATTTCAATATTGTTGTTAGTTATTTTCATTCTATTTTGGTCACACACTAGTTTATTCTTATAATGTAAGCACTTAATGCTTTTCTATGCATTGAGAAAAGTGTGAAGCTAAAGAAAGCCAAACATTAGGTTTTTTATTAATATATATTAATGTTAAAAATATTCCAAGGATCACAAACAAATTGCAAATCCCATTTATCATTTTCATCACAAGAAGGGTTAATCGAAAATGAAGAGTGTAGAAAATGACATTGCTGTTGTTATAAGAGCAACAGTTTCAGTTATTGCATCTCCTGTTGCTTCTCTAATTTTAATGTGCGTTGGAGTCACTGCACATCTTGTTAAAATGTAGGTTCTGAATCAATTGATCTGAGATGAGGCATGGCATTTTGCATATCGCAGAAATGAGTATGTGATGTTGGTAGTCACGGTCCATGAATTACACTTTAATACAAAGTGCATGACACATTTAAACACTGTAATAAGAATACATTTCATACAGAGGATGAAATGGAATCTACTACTACTTTCTCTGCTTAGAAAAATATTGATAAATCTTTATCCCTTTTTCTTTAAATGTGAGCAGAATATAGTCTCATGATTGTTAAATCTAAAATACATGAATTTACTCATTGACTAACAATACACTCCAAAAACGATATGAAATGAAAAATAGACTATTTATCTTTTCCTAACTACTTATTTGACATATGGATGTCATTAATAAATAGATGAAAATAATCTATTCTGATGTATATTTGTTGCAGTGAATAATCAACAGGCTGATTACTTATTGCTTATCATAAAAATAAACATCAAAAACATGTAAACATTTGCACACTTTGTTATAGTAAATATTTTTAAATTTACATTTTATATTATCTATGGTAATTTTAAAGGAAATGTCACAACACATGTTGCTAAAATAAGAATAACAAATTAAATCAGTGCTATGCCATTAGTAACTTCTGAAATGAAAACACTACACAAATAATAAATATCTATTTATGTATTAGCTATATATGATTATATCTTTATATCCAATGTCTTTAAACCATAAATCAATCTGTTGTTTTTTGTTGTTTTTCTGTTTTTCAAAATAGAATTGACTTTATCAGTTTAGGTACATTTCAGTCGTGAGATATATACTAGTCATTTTCCAAATTAAAACACACAGTAAATACCTTTTCAATTAACCTTTCCCATTTGGTTGCATGCATGTATGCTCAGTTGCTCGGTCATGTCCGTTTCTTTGCAGCCCTACAGGCTGTAGCCCACCAGGCTCCTCTGCCCATGGGATTCTCCAGCGGAGAATACTGGAGTGGGTTGCCATTTTCTCCTCCAGGGGATCTTCCCAAGCCAGGAATTGAATCCATATCTCTTGTGTCTCCTTCATTGGCAGGCAGATTCTTTACCATTGAGCCACCTAGGAAGCCTTCCCATTTGGTTAGCCTGTTATATCCTAAAAATCATTTAATTCAGAGGAAAGTTAAATTTTTGTAGCCTAAATTATCTAAAATTCTGCTTTTATTTGTTTTGATTTAATATCTTTATTATTTATACTGCTTTACTGGTTTCTGTGCTCACAAATCTCCAATATATACCTTCTTAATTTACTGATTCTCAATATTTACCCAAAGCAAGAAGACATATTTATTTAAATTATGTCCTAAATATGTCATTTATATTTAACTGTTAACTTTATTTTTTGAAGAAAATATATCTTATATATGAGCTATGTTTATGGACAACATTGTCAACGAATAGGAGAGAGCATAAAAAATCGTGCTTAAATGCATATGCAATATTTCGTTTCAGAGAGAGATCAAGTTGAATTTTAAAAGATGTGTTTATGCATAAGTAATCTTAACTCATTATTACCTTTGTTTACTTCTTTCTTGGTATAACCTAATCTGCCTATCTATTCATTTCTGCATTCTTATAAGAAAACAAAAAGGAAGTAACTGCACTTAACCAGAATGTACAAGAGAATAACACAATTCATGTGTAGCAACAGCATACCAGCAATGTACACTCAATGTATGGTTTGTTTTCCTTAAAAAATATGGTTTAACTTATATGTATACAACTAAGGAATTCTGTTTAGAAATATTTAAAATAATCTTTATCATCATAATTATTAATAATCCCCACCCCTACTGTCTGGCCTGAAGTAGAAATAAGTTAAGCCTCACCAGTGAAGATCACCTCAGCACATAGGACTAGATTAGGAATTCATAATTTTTATTTTACTTTTATTAAAATAAAACTAAAGACAGTTTTATCATGATTATGTTATAAATTAGAAAGATTTTCTTCATATTTACTGATTTATAAGTTTAATTATAAACTTGTCTGTTAGCATTGAACTGTCTTTGTATGTAAATTGCCATAACTGGTGTTAGGTACATCCATATTTAGAGCACAAAGTCACGTTATTTAGAGTCCATATTAATTATAGGAAATATATGGAATTTTAATGAACTAGTTTCTGTGAATAGATTTGTATTTCAGACCCTACTTTCTTGTTTAGATAAAACACTTATTTGATAAAATTACCTAATCTTTGCATTGTTATATCAACAAAGAGAATAATAACTAGAACAAATAATTCTAAAATTTGTGTGGAAATACAAAAGCTCCTGAACAGCTAATACAATCTTGAGAAAGAAGAATAAAGCTGGAGGTGTCATGCTCTCTGATTTCAAATTATACTACAAAGGAACAGTAATCAAAACAATATGCTGCTAGCACAAAATAGACACATAGATCAGAGAACAGAATAGAGAGCCCAGAAATGAACCCCCACTTACATGGGCAATCATTCTACAACAAAGGAGGCAAGAATATATAATGGAGAAATGATAGTCTTTTCAATTTTCTTTGGAAACTGGGCAGTTACATGGAGAAGAATCAAACTGGACCATTTTCTCATGCCATATACAAAAATAAACTCAAAATTTATTAAAGACTTATTTATAGTTCTTAAAAACATAAAACCCCTAGAAGAAAACATGGACAATGAGCTCTTTGCTACTGGTCTTAGCAATACTTTTTGGATACCTTCCCTCAGGAAAGGGAAATAAAAGAAAAAAGTGTTTGAGACTACATCAAACTAAAAGGTTTTGCACAGTTAAAATTGTCAGCCAAACAAAAAGGCTGCCTACCAAATGGGTGAAGATATTTGCTACAGTTTTATGAGATAAGGAGTTAATGTTGAAGTTATAAAAATAATGTATACAACTCAACATCAAAAACAAACAGCAATAAAAACCCGGGTAAGAAAAATGAGCAGAGAACCTGAATAGACATTTTTTTCAAAAAGACATGCAAATAGCCAATAGGCACCTGAAAAGACACTCAACATCTTTAATCATCAGGGAAATGCAAGTCAAAACCATGATAAGTTATCACCTTGCACCTGTCAAAATGGCTGTTATTCAAAAGACAACAACTAACAAGTGTTGGTAAGGATGTGGAGAAAAAGGAATCCTTGTACCCTGTTGGTAGGAATGTAAATTGGTTCATCCTTTATGGAAAACTGTATGGAATTTCCTCAAAAAATTAAAAATAAAACTACGATACAATCCAGAAATTTTACTCCAGGATATGTATTCAAAGAAAACAAATAGACTAATGAATATACACACTTCTATGTTCATTGGAGCACTATTTATAATAGCTAAGATGTGGAAGCTACCTAAGTACCCATGAATAGATAATTGGATAAAGATGTGGTATATACATGCAATAGAATATTAGTCATAAAAAACAAAGAAATCTTGCCGTTTGCAACAACATGGATGGAATTTGAGGGTAATATGTGAAGTGAAATAAGTCAGAGAGAGAAAGACAGATGCTTTGTGATCCCATTTATATATGGAACCTAAAAAAGCAAAATGAATGAGTAAACATAGCAAAACAGAAACAGAATCATTAATACAGAGTACAAACAGGTGGTTGCCAGAAGGGAGAGGTGTGGGGGATGAGAAAAATAGAGGAGATTAAGAAATGTGACTTCCAGTTATAAAATAAATGAGTCAAGGGTATAAAATGTACAATGTGAGGAATATAGACAATATTAAAGTCATGTATTTCTATGGTGATGGACAAAAAAGGTGAAAAGCCCTTGGAATAAGAACTGACATTGCATTGGACAAGAATAATAACACTCAATATTTTAGTATGTTTTTAGTATGTGTTTACTCTAAGTACTTTCTATATATTAGAAAGATATATACTTTCTATGTATCTGTAACTACTCTCCTATGCATATAAGGAAATAGAGGCACAGCGAGATTGTATAACTTTGCTTCAGCTCAGTTCAGTTCAGTGGCTCAGTCGTGTCCGACTGTTTGTAACCCCATGAACTGCAGCACGCCAGGCCTCCCTGCCCATCACCAGCTCCTGGAGTCCACTCAAACCCATGTCCATCGAGTCGATGATGCTATCTAACCATCTTACATTCACACAAATGTTAAGTGGAAGAAGTGAACTCCAACTTGGACAATATTATGGGTGAATTATGTCTCTTCAAAAACTTATGTTGAAGTTTTAATTATAGTTCCTCAAAATGTGAACTTATTTGGAATTAGATTATTTCTTTGTGCATTTAACGAGGTTAAGATGAGGTCATTAGAGTGAGCACTAAATCCAATATGAATAGTGTACTTATAAAATGGAGATATTTGGACACAGTCACATCCAGAGGGAAGATGATGTGAAGACAGGCAAGGAAAACTGGAAGATTGGAGTGATATATCTACAAAACCACGAATGACTGAAGCCACCAGAAACATGGAAAATTTTCTTTCCTGATTCCTTTAGAGGGAGGGTGGTCCTGCTGACACTTTTCAGACAATAAATTTTAATTATCATTCATCTAGTGTGTGTTATTTTGTTATGGCAACTTACAAATCAATGTTATCTCGAGAAAGTCATATAGTAACGCTGTCTACTTATGAGACATATAGCTTTGAATGAGGTTGATAAAAGAAAATTACAGTAAATATTTTGGATAAGATTAATATATGTTAAAATATAAAAACACAGGCAACCAAGATACAACATAGTAGCAACCTTTTGCCTTCACTGTTTTTAAAATTAGTGTCATTTATGTTACTTTGTAAGATTTTTAAATATACTATTATTGAAAATAGATGGCTTAATCTGATAATATAAGTTTACAAAGGAAAGACTGTACTATTTTTCAAGCACACAAGAAAATGGCTTCTACTGTAGTCAATCAAAAAACTAGCACATAAATCA
This sequence comes from Giraffa tippelskirchi, assembly GCF_054371585.1. Lineage (NCBI taxonomy): Eukaryota > Metazoa > Chordata > Mammalia > Artiodactyla > Giraffidae > Giraffa > Giraffa tippelskirchi. Next base: position 126,813,660 of record NC_137286.1, read on the forward strand.
TTGAACCAAATACTTTGTAACTTGCTGTCTGCTGCCATGTCTTATATTTAACTGTTATCTTTTCATATTAAAAATAAATTATATGTAGCTTATCAGTAATTAGTTCTTACTTCGAAGAAAAATCTATTACTTTATCATCCAAATGTCTCTTTTCTAATGCATGTGTGTTGGGGTAGACCTTTTGTATTATGGCTTTCAAGACAAATGTCTCAAAATTGTCATTACATTAGAGTTTGTATAATGTATTTCAGATTCTAGCAAGAACCTTCCTTGTGATGATTATACAATCTATGGCATCTGCTCATTTTCTGTTTTATTGTACTCTGTCAAAAACATTTTATTTTCAAAAATTTCATTGACAGTGAGAAGCATACAGTTCATTCACACTACTGAAATGTCTATCAGCCTTGCAAAGTGTGAGCATACCAAAAATTTCTGACATTAATCATAGCAGTACACAATGGAAGGCACACTGCATTTCCAGAAAATAATGTATAAAGATTAATGTGTGAAGTTTGTGCTTTACTGAATGGTATTTATTTTATCAAGTGGGGCCATCTCAATTAGACCCTATAGTCTAAGAATTTTACTGTTGTGTTAAATTCTTCCACTAGTTTTCAAACTGCAATGCATCAGAAACACACATGAACAATCACAAGGCGCTACTACTTTAAAATGCTTACATTTTACATGTAAATAATAAAAATTAAGACAAGCTTTATTAAGGTATCCATATCTAAGTTAACTTTTTAAAACATTTAGGCTCCAGATCAAAGCAATATTTTGAACCAGGCTGAGTTAACTAAAAATAGAAGAGAAGATAGAGTTAATTTGAAGCAGCGGAGAAAATTTGGCTGAATATAAATCTGCAGATTAGACTTAATGATGACTACACCAAACAGAGAATAAAATTGTGTGCAGAAGAGTTTTAAAGATAACGGAAGTTTGTAGATTAAAGATAACAAAATTGCATTGGATGAATATGTTGAATGGAGAGTGATGGCTATGAAAGTTTAGAGCCAATATTGTCAAATTGCATAACAGATAGCCATGAATTTGAAGAAAATTCAAAATAAGGATATTTCTTATTGAAAGGAGTTAGACTAATGGTTACTGAATGCCTATGTGTCACACGCTATTCAAAATGCTGGAGTTAAACTGATGAACCAAACAGACCTGTTGCCATACTACTTTTTTAGCAAAGGGTAGAGATAGTGGATAATAAAAGCAATGATATTAGACTATGAGAACAGAGATAACAAGTGATCTGTTATCAAAGTAACCTGTTCTGAAGCTGATGCTGTAATACAGGTAAGAGATGACAGAGACTTGACAACTAAATGTAATGTGGTATCCTAGGTAAGATCCTGAACAGAAAAAGAACACTAAATAAAAACTAAGAAGAACTGAATAAAGTGAGTTTTTTAGTCATTAACAGTGTATCAATATCAATAAAGGTTCAAAAATTGCACAAATATACCCTACTAATTAAGATATTAGTAATAGGAGAAGAGGTTGAGATATATGGGAACTCTGATCAATTTTTCTGTGACTCAAAAACCATTCAAATTATTAGGTTACTATTAATAAAATAATAAAATACAATGATAATATCATAATAATAGTAATAAAAAGCTTAGTGTTGTCTTTGCTGTCATCTGTATGTTTCTTCCTTACTACTCTATTTTGCTAAGAGTTCTACTGGCCTCTAGTTATCCTTTCTGGGGGGTCATTTTTTTAACCCCATACTAAAAACTGTTTTACTCATGCCTTCTGAAATTTCACAAGACTTGTTATTATGCTTCCTTTTTTTTAAGTCAGTATATCTCCATGGTCTCTTATAATGTGACAGCATCTGTCTATATTTTATTCAAGGACTTTTTCCCTATTATTTATTCAATTATTTCTCTCTCACCCCCCTATCTACTGAGTTTTCTTATTTTGGCATTCTAATATGAGGGCAATTTTCCTTTTGTTATTTATTCTCCAGTGCTTTTTTTTTTAATAGTTATGTCCCACTTCTATCTTTATCATTTCCTTTCCTGTTAAAATATTTCATTTACTTCAATATGAATATGAAAAACACTTAAAACTTATTTTGTGTTGTTTATTTTCAGTCTTCTCATTACAAATTTTTATGGCAGTAATTATATTTTAATTTTCACAAACAATTTATTATTTTCGCTTTTACTCTGTGTGTGCTGTTTTCTTAGTTGCTCAGTCATGTCCAACTCTTTGTGACCCCATGGACTGTAGCCTGCCAGGCTCTTCTGTCCATGGGGATTCTCCAGGCAAGAATATTGGAGTGGGTAGTGATTCCCTTCTCCAGGGGATCTTCCTGACCCAGGGATTGAACCTGCATCTCCTCAGCTCTTGCATTGGCAGGATTCTTTAGCATTGGACCACCTGTGAGACCCATCAACTTAAATGTTTGACCACAAAATTCAAGCGGGTCCTTGGCCCTTCCTGGACATCTACTACTTACCTCTAATTATTTATTTATTTTCCTCTTAAACGAATTTTTCAAACATTCTTCAAAAAAAGTGCGCCACCTCCTCACTTTTAGCTTATGAGCTTAATTCTGATTTCAATAATAAAAAAAAAACAGGATAGAATTTTATAATCCCAGTACCTCAAATCTGCCTCCACCTCTGTCCCCTTTTAATATAATAGCACTCTCTCCAACCTAACATCAGCCACTCCACATTTGTGTAGATTCCATCATCTGTTGCTTCCTTAGGTAGGCAAGTTGCTCAAATGTCTCGAGTTATTGCCTGTCCCCCTGGTTAAAGAATAATCTCTTTATGGAAGAATATTAATCTTTTGTAGAAGCATCCACTTAAAAACAAGACATTTGGCTTCCCGGTTGGTGCTAGTGGTAAAGAATCTGCTTGCAATGCAGGAGCCGTAGTTAAACATGGGCTCAATTCTTGAGTCAGGAAGATCCCCTGAAGAAGGGAATGGTTACCCACTCCAGTATTATTCTTTCCGGGAGAATCCCATAGACAGAGGAGCCTGGTGGGTTACACAGTCCATAGGACTGCAAAGATTCTGACCGGACTGAAGCAATTTAGCAGGCCAAACAAAAAAAAATATAAAGTCTTCTTTCATTTCATATCACCCTCTAAGGGCCATTTCTTTGTTATCCATTTTTCCCCGTGTCATCAAAGTAGTATTCTCAACTCAACTGATCCACTTCAGCGTTGTTCGAAATTCAGTTAGTTAAACTAGGTCATTATTCCCAGCATTCATTTTAATATTTCAGTTCTCAATTTAGTGGACACTCATTTTCATTGCGGTTAGCTGACTATTTATTCTTGAAGAATGAGTTTTACATGCTTCCACTATTTTCTTGCTTTTCCTTCTACTTTGCTAGCTCCTTGTTTAAGATAACCTATTGTAAAATCTTCTTTATCTTCTAAATCACTGAATGATGGAAATGTTGGGAAAAGTTCTAAGGCTTTTTTTTAAAGAGCAATTTGTATTATGTAAGTAAAGAGAAGGGCTTTGATGATGTAGAAGGATTGAGGAAAGAAAAAGAGCAGACGTGAAAGTGTGAAGGCACTTAGTTTGCAAATAATTTGATTCTGAATAACAGATTTAAAGTGATGAAAGTAAGAAAATAAATTGCCAAGCAACCTCTCTCATTTTCATCCACTTTAACTTATGCTGTTATCCAGTGAACAGGTAATACCTCCTCTGCACTCCCATACCATTTTATATATGTCAAGATTAATTTTTCTTTCCTGAAGTTCTTAATGTTTTCATTCTTTCCCCGTAGTCCTTGCAACATATTAAAGCTGATTTTCAAAATTAAGTTAATCTATTTCCCCTAAATTCTTCCTGGGAATATAAGAAGTTTGAATGTGTGACTTGCATCTTTTGAGGGCCTGGTCTTGAATATAAAGAAGGCAAAGCTCTGAAGGACATATTCATTCTCACAATCTGCCTGACGGGAACATAGGAATGAAATTGCAGTTTTACTTCTTCCACAAATGCCTTTCTTTACTAGTTAACAATGGGATTATTTTAGAATAAGCTCTACCACTCCTCTATTTCATTCTCTTGAACTTGTGATTGAAAGTAATTTATATACTCTTATCATAGAGCTGAGCTGATAATTTTATGTCTGTTTATATGATTTTTATTTTATAGTGTTGGTTTATGTGACTTTTCTTCTCATTTAAAAGCATTTTGAGAGAAGGGTAAGTGCTTCCTAGAATAGGTTCTCTTATTTGTTTTAATAATGATGAAATAGAAAGTGCTAGAAACTGACGAGAAACAAAGTGTTCCATTGGATTTATTGAAACATTATTAAAGTTGTTTCCAGTCATCTCTCCACAGATGAGATTATAAGTCACTTTGATATTACAACACAGAAGTAGTTCTGATATTTCATAATTTGGTATATGACAAGAAAGTCTGTTGGCTCCCACAAAGAAGTCTCCATGGATAATTCATGACTGGTGTTCTGAAAGAGAAGAGGTCCACTCAGTGTTTTACTACTCTTTTGGGGAAGAAATCTGGGTCCATTTTGAATTCCGTCTGGAATAGGGGAATTTAACTCAGATGACCAATATATCTACTACATGATATCTACTACTGTGGGCAGGAATCCCTTAGAGGAAATGGGGTAGCCATCATAGTCAACAAAAGAGTCCAAAATGCAGTATTTGGATGCAATCTCAAAAACGACAGAATGATCTCTGTTCCTTTCCAAGGCAAACCATTCAATATCACCATAATCCAAGTCTATGCCCCGAACAGTAATGCCGAAGAAGCTGAAGTTGAACAGTTCTGTGAAGACCTACAGACCTTCTAGAACTAACACCCAAAAAAGATGTCCTTTTCATTATAGGGGACTGGAATGCAAAAGTAGGAAGTCAAGAAACACCTGGAGTAACAGGGAAATTTGGCCTTGGAGTAAAGAATGAAGCAGGGAAAAGGCTAATAGAATTCTGCCAAGAGAATGCACTGGTCATAGCAAACATCCTCTTCCAACAACACAAGAGAAGACTCTACACATGGACATCACCAGATGGTCCACACCGAAATCAGATTGATTATATTCTTTGCAGCCAAAGATAGAGAAGCTCTATACAGTCAGCAAAAACAAGAGCAGGAGCTGACTGTGGCTCGGATCGTGAACTCCTTATTGCCAAATTCAGACTGAAATTGAAGAAAGTGGAGAAAACCACTAGACCATTCAGGTATGACCTAAATCAAATCCCTTATGACTATACAGTAGAAGTGAGAAATAGATTTAAGGGACTAGATCTGATAGACACAGTGCCTGATGAACTATGGATGGAGGTTTGTGACACTGTACAGGAAACAGGAACCAAGACCATCCCCAAGAAAAAGAAATGCAAAAAAGCAAAATGTCTGTCTGAGGAGGCCTTACAAATAGCTGTGAAAAGACTGGAAATGAAAAGCAAAGGAGAAAAGGAAAGATATACCCATTTGAATGCAGAATTCCAAAGAATAGGAAGGAGAGATAAGAGAGCCTTCCTCAGCAATCAGTGCAAAGAAATAGAGGAAAACAATAGAATGGGAAAGACTAGAGATCTCTTCAAGAAAATTAGAGATACCAAGGGAACATTTCTTGCAAAGATGGGCTCAATAAAGGACAGAAATGGTAAGGACCTAACAGAAGCAGAAGATATTAAGAAGAGGTGGCAAGAATACACAGAAGAACTGACAAAAAAGATCTTCACAACCCAGATAATCACGATGGTGTGATCATTCACCTAGAGCCAGACATCCTGGAGTGCGAAGTCAAGTGGGCCTTAGGAAGCATCACTACGAACAAAGCTAGTGGAGGTGATAGAATTCCGGTTGAGCTATTTCAAATCCTGAAAGATGACACTGTGAAAATACTGCACTCAATATGCCAGCAAATCTGGAAAACTCAGCAGTGGCCAAAGGACTGGAAAAGGTCAGTTTTCATTACAATCCCAAAGAAAGGCAATGCCAAAGAATGCTCAAACTACCACACAGTTGCACTCATCTCACATGCTAGTAAAGTAATGCTCAAAATTCTCCAATCCAGGCTTCAGCAATACGTGAACCGTGAACTTCCAGATGTTCAAGCTGGTTTTAGAAAAAGCAGAGGAACCAGAGATCAAATTGCCAACATCTGCTGGATTATCGAAAAAGCAAGAGAGTTCCAGAAAAACATCTATTTCTGCTGTATTGACTATGCCAAAACCTTTGACTGTGTGGATCATAATAAACAGTGGAAAATTCTGAAAGAGATGGGCATACCAGAGCACCTGACCTGCCTCTTGAGAAACCTGTATGCAGGTCAGGAAGCAACAGTTAGATCTGGACATGGAACAATAGACTGATTCCAAATAGGAAAAGGAGTACGTCAAGTCTGTATATTGTCACCCTGCTTATTTAACTTATATTCAGAGTACATCATGAGAAAAACTGGGCTGGAGGAAGCACAAGCTGGAATCAAGATTGCTGGGAGAAATATCGATAACCTCAGATATGCAGATGACACCACCCTTATGGCAGAAAGCGAAGAAGAACTAAAAAGCCTCTTGTTTAAAGTGAAAGAGGAGAGGGAAAAAGTTGGCTTAAAGCTCAACATTCAGAAAACTAAGATCATGGCATCCAGTCCCATCACTTTGTGGCAGATAGATGGGGAAACAGTGGAAACTGTGGCTGACTTTATTTTTCTTGTCTCCAAGATTACTGCAGATGGTGATTGCAGCCATGACATTAAAAGATGCTTACTCCTTGGAAGGAAAGTTATGACCAACCTAGACAGCATATTTAAAACAGAGACATTACTTTGCCAACAAAAGTACGTCTAGTCAAGGCTATGGTTTTTCCAGTGGTCATGTATGAATGTGAGAGTTGGACTATAAAGAAAGAGCGCTGAAGAATTAATGCTTTTGAACTGTGGTGTTGGAAAAGACTCTTGAGAGTCCCTTGGACTGCAAGGAGATCCACTCAGTTCATCTTGAGGAAGATCAGTCCTGGGTGTTCATTGGAGGGACTGATGTTGAAGTTGAAACTCCAATCCTTTGGCCACCTGATGCGAAGAGCTGACTCATTGGAAAAGACCCTGATGCTGGGGAGGATTGGGGGCAGGAGGAGAAGGGGACAACAGAGTATTAGATGCTTGGATGGCATCATCGACTCGATGGACATGGGTTTGGGTGGACTCGGGGAGTTGGTGATGGACAGGGAGGCCTGGCGTGCTGCAGTTCATGGCGTCGCAGAGCCGGACACAACTGAGCAACTGAACTGACTGAACTGATTTCCATCACAAGTACTTTTTGCTTTATGTTAGCTAAAGAGGAAACAAAATTATTTCTTAACTCTATGATAGAAATTCTGGGCCTTATTTGGAGATTGCTGATAGTTTTTTCTTTAACCAGCTAGAATTGGAATCAATAAACTTTTTGTATCCATCGCTAAATATTGCATGCACAGATAAGCATTAATAAAGATTTTGTTGATTGAATAAATAAATGACCAAAAAATTAACAATTACAAACTGAACAATGGCTATGTGTTACATAACTTTCTCTTGCAAAGTATTTCATGATATTTTGCATATATTTATGCATGAATATTTAAAAATGGTCATGCTTAATAAAACAGGAGATAAATGATAATAGATGACAGTTAATAAATGAATAAACTCTCTACCAGTCACAGTGAAAAGCTATGAAATTTTATTAAGCATATTTGAAATTCAGTGGTATTTCAGCCACAATTAAGATATTAACTCAAACTTTTAAATCATAATTTTTCTACTGAATAGTTCAAATTATGAATCATTCTAATTTATAGGCGTTTATTTTATTTGTACATTTTTGAAATTTTAGAGAGTGAAACTTCACAAAATTGATACAAATGCATAGCTTCAAAATATACTTTATGAAAATATTCATTAAAATGGAATTCTATTATGATTTATCACAAAGTTCGATATATTTAAATATTTAGTATATATATATGTATATGTTTATATGATATCTATCTTCTTTTACTGCTGTTCTGGCTACTTGAGGCACTAAGAAACAGAACTGAATGGGAAGCTAGACTTAAGATACAACTGGTGCTAGGGGTGCTTAGTCATTCAGTTGTGTTTGACTCTTTGCAACCCCATGGACTGTAGCCCACTAGGCTCCTCTGTCCATGCAATTTTTCGGGCAAGAATTCTGGAGTGGGTTGCCTTTTCCTTCTCCAGGGGATCTTCCCAACGTAGGGATCAAACCCAGGTCTCCTGCATTGCAGATGGATTCTTTACCTGCTGAGCCATTGGGGAAACCCTAAGATACAAATATTTAGGCATATGTTTTCCTTCTTTGTAACTTTGTGAAAGAAATTTGACCTCTCTAGGATTATATGTAAAATCATATATTACTGGAAGATATGTAAATATTAAGGCTTTTAGTTCTATCTAATATAACTGAAGTAGATTCATGTCTTATACTGCCAAAGTAGAGCAAACATAGGAAGATACTTTATGTAAAATTGGTCTCTAATTTTTAAAAAATTCACTCATGTATTAAATAGAACACCAGGACTAGCTAACTCTTCTTTAAAAGTTGTTTTTTTAACCATCTAAAATTTATGAGTTGCATTCAAATTAAGCAAGATATATATACTTTTTCATTTTATGAAACATTTTTATCATTTTTTTAACTTATACTGGACTTTATATTGTTATTGTTATTTTTAAATCTCTAAGTCATTCCAACTCTTTGCAACCCCATGTACTCCAGCACACCAGGCTTCCTGCCCTTCACTATCTCCCAGAGTTTGCTCAAATTCATGTCCATTGAGTCAGTGATTTTATCTAACCATCTTATCCTCTGCCACCCTCTTCTCCTTTGCCTTCAATCTTCAATCAAAGTCTTTTTCAATAAGCGGCTCTTTGCATCAGGTGGCCAAAGTATTGTGGTTTCAGCATCAGCATCAGTCCTTCCAATGAATATTCAGAGTTGATTTCTGTTATGATTGACAGGTTTGATCTCCTTGCTGTCCAAAGGACTCTCAAGATCTTCTCCAACGCCACAATTTGAAAGCATCATGAATTTGAAAGTATTTTACTTTATGCATTATCATTTCTTGTTGAACTTTCTTTTGCTTTTTTTCATATAAAGCAACATTTGTTTCAGGAATGATTATCTTTCATGTATACGGAAGTCATATGACTATATGATTTATTGTTTTGAGGGCCAGAATTAGCCTGTTTAGCTTATCAACTAGAATTCTAATGATTTTAGAATCACACAATATCAAAAGAGGGACTGTTAATTTGAATAAATTGTGAAAATTCACATTTCAATATAAGTGTTGTAATTTTTGCTCAATTGATTTATTTTTTGATTATTCAAACTAAGCTATTTTCCACCTTTGGCAAATGCTATGAAAAATAACAACATAATCTTAGAATGGATTTGCAATAATGTAATTTCTATTTTCTCTCTAAGTGAGAAAGTATTTGTCATGCTTTTCTTATTAATATGCTATTGGCTACTTTGATAGGTTGGTGTTACCGAATGATTCATCTCTGAGAAAGTAATACATTTCTTATTTATAGAGGTATTTCTCAATATTTTTAGTTAAGTGGCATAATACTTTTTAAAACATTTCTAGATGTAATATTTAGCTGTTATTGATTTATTTAAACTTTTCCACAGGTTACATTATGTCCAGTTTATAACTAATAGTAACTTTATTAACAACATGTATTTAAGGTAAATGTTTATTTTTAATACACTTGATGAATAATAATAAAAAAACTACATCTTTTTTTTGTGGTGCACATCTGCTTGGGTCAGATATGTGAATTGTGCTTAACTCTTAGAAATGTTTCAAAATGAAGTTTTTTCAAGATACCTTTTTCCTTGTTCTTAAAACCCATTTAGAATTTCTTTTGAGAAAATGTATTACAGCCTTAAGTAACTTTAGTGATTGCATCATAAACAATTTAAATAAGGTGTGCTATTCCTCAGAAGTAAATCTTTCTTTGTAGTTGACACAATAATAGCTAACACTTCTATAGCTCTTACCATGTGCCAAATATTTCTAAATACTTTGAGTATATTAACACACTTAATCTTCTTAATGACTATATGAGTTAGTGACCATTTTGAAGTTGGAAAAAAACAAAGGACAAAGTGGTGAAGTAACTGACTCAGTATGTATTACAGAGTTAGTAAGGAGAAAACCAGGATTCTGACCCAAGCGTTTTGGCTCTTTCTTACAGCTTGCTCTTAGTTGGTAGCTGTTAATATTTTTACTCCTTCTGTCTCCTCACAATTAAATCCATTATCTCCTTAAGATATAGAAAAGCAAAGAAACCTACCAGTTATTTTTAATATTAAATAAGGAAAATGATGTTTCTCTGCTACTAATGAAGGAATTGAGACATTTAGATTATGAGGTTAAGACTAAAGATCTATCTACTCAAGGACAAGTGCTTACCAAGAATTTTGAATTCTGGAGGGAAAAAGGATTTAAAATAATGAAAGTGACAAAATAAGAAAAAAATGTACTGATAGTGATGAATTTCAGAGATATTATGGGTTTATATGTTTTAAGGAATGGTAAAACAATTTCATTAAACAGCTGGACCATAAAAAATATGTAGTTCAAGATTTTGAAGGAAATCAATCAATACAGTATTTAATGGCAAATTCTATAATGAAAATAATAGACTTATGTATGCATTAGTGTACATATTTTATTGAATAGTTTCACTGTATTTGAGTATATAAATTATATATACTTACCCATACACATATATGTATCATAAATATAGCAAATATTCTTTTTCCAACAATATAATAAAAAATTTATGTGATCACAGTGAATGTGTTCATTTGGATAAATTTTTATCAGAAAAACTTGCAGTTAATTAAGTAAATGGATTGCTATGAAATGTCCTAAAACTTCTATATTTTACCTCCTAGTATTCTACATCAAACTTTAATATAGAATTCCTTTGAGGATCAAGGTACTGAGCACAGCAAAAACAAGTGAGTAGTTAGTCCTTGACAAAATGCTATAGTTCATATGAAATAATTTTCCTTTGAAGTATCAGTATATCCAGATATGATTAAGTTCTTCAAAAATAGTTGGAAATATTTCATTAGTTATTTTTTTTCTTCTAATTAATGGTTTGGTCAGCTTTCATTTGTCTCAAAATATTTATTTTCTGTGTGAATTTGTGTGTCAAAGTGCAGGCAAAAACCACAGCTGTTATTTTAACATAGAAAATGTAATATTAACAATTCTTAATTTGGTACAAGGTATTATTTAGGTAACTGTAAAAGCAAATTAAAAAGACTAAAGTGTTCCTTAGAAAATGGAGAACAAAGGGAAGAAGTTGGGATTCTTAAAAGTTTGAAGTTTGAAAGGGAGGCCTTAAAGAACTGAAGCTCTGATCTGTCAGTTGTATCTGTGCTGTGAGAAGGGGCTCCATGGCCTTGGTTCCAGATTTTTCAGATGGTTCTTCAACAGAGAGGTGAGGGTTATGTCCCCTTCCTTTGAATCACTATCATACTGCTAGCCAAGAAAATGCATCACAAGTGATGCTGTGTAATTTAAATCTATGTCTGAAAATCTCCCTTTGTTTCCCATGGAGCACTTGTGGGGCAATCACTTGCTATGTAAAAAGTCTATTTGCCCTGACACTACCGTGGTATAGAACCCATTTATATGTATTATATTAATAGTAAGTAGCCTAACTGAACTACCAGCTCACAGCCAGCATCAATTGCTAGCAATGTAGTGAATCATCCTGTATGAAGGACCAGTTATGCCAGGTGATGATTATGTGACTTCAATTTTAATCAGTAGCTAACTTCAATGGCACAAGACACCCCAAGTCAAGCCCATACTGAGTCCTTGAACTACTAGTCTATTATATTTTAAAAAATGGGAGTTCTATACCTACAGTATGTTACATTTTGGAGGTTGTTTGTTATGCATCAGTAAAAATTGGAGCAGAAGTAACAGTAAGCAACTAAAATGTAATATAAAATAACAGTAAGCATATGAGAAAGTAAAAGCCCTTTCTTTCTTCTCCAACCTTGCAGATTCTTTCAAGTACTCATTGTTAGCAATGCCTCGTTGGGTGGTAGCTGGCAAACAGAAAAGCATTTTGCAGAATTTTAGTTTCTGCATCACAAAGATGAATATAAAATAGCAGATTTAGAGCTGAGAGACAATAGTTTAATAGATGGTGCTGGATATTTATATAAAGGATGAAAATGATTTCAGTCTAAAACTGAAATTTTAGTTACACATAATAATATTTACAGTATTACTTTTTTAGGTATTAAAAATGATCCCAAAGTAGAAAACTAGGCTATGAGTTTGAAAAATTGTGCATGGGTTAATATTAAGTGAAACTAATCTACTTAATAGAGTCAGCATACCTTAAATTCCATCTCCGTTACCACTGCCATGAATAAAAATAGCTGATTATTAATACAGCTTTCAGATAAACTCATATTGTCAGTAAAAGGACTAACACACATTTAACCTGCCTCTTGTCACTCCTGATACTCAGGCCACATTACCAGTGTAACTTCATGAGTTAAAAAGAAAAAAAATACTAAAAAATAAGAATCAAGACACATTACATATTTCCTTTTTGCTATTCCTTACTCAGACTGGTCTTATTATAGTGTATTTACTCCTATTAATATTATTGCTATCAAAATACCAATAGTATTTTTCACGGAACTAGAACAAAAAAATTTTAAATTTATTTGAAAACACAAAAGACTCCAAATTGCCAAGCAATCCTGAGAAAGAAAAATGAAACTGAGGAATCAGACTTCCTGACTTCACTTCTATAATACAAGACTACAGTAATCAAAACAGTATGGTATTGGCCCAAAAACAGAAATATGGATCAATGAAACAGGGTAGAAAGCCCAGAAATAAATTCATACATCTATGATCAACTAATCTACAACAGAGGAGTCAAGAAAATACAATGAAGAAAAGAGAGTCTTTTAAATAAATGCTGCTGGGAGAACTGGACAGCTGCATGTAAAAAAATGAAACTAGAACACTCTAACACCATATACAAAAATAAACTCTAAATGGATCAAATCCCTAAATGTAACAATGGACAGTATAAAACTCTTAGAGGAAAACATAGGTAGAACTCTTTGACATTAATCACAGCAATATGTTTCTGATCCACCCCCTTGAGTAATGAAAATAAAAACAAAAATAAACAAAAGGGACCTAATTAAACTTAAAAGTTTCTGCACAGCAAAAGAAACCGTAAACAAAATGAAAAGACAACCCACAGAATGGGAGACAGTATTTGCAAATGAAGAGATTGACAAGAAATTAATCTCCAAAACAGCTCATGCAGATCAGTGGTAAAAGTGTTGTTGTTGTTTTTTTTAATGGACAGGAGATCTAAATAGACATTTCTCCACATAAGATATACAGATGGCTAAAGAGCACATGAAAAGATGCTTAGCATCAGTAAATATCAGAGAAATGTAAATCAAACTGCAGCGAGATAAAATGGCCATCATCAAAAAGTCTACAAACAATAAATTCTGCAGAGTGTATGGAAAAAATGGAACCCTCCTACACTGTAGGTGGGTGTATCAGTTCAGTTCAGTTCAGTCGCTCAGTCGTGTCCGACTCTTTGCGACCCCATGAATTGCAGCACGCCAGGCCTCCCTGTCTATCACCAACTCCCGGAGCTTACCCAAACCCATAAATTGGTACAAAACTGCTATGCAGAACAGTATAAAAGTTCCTTAAAAAAATAAATATAGAACTACTGTATGATCCAACAATCCCACTCCTGGGTATATATGAAGAATTCAATAATGCAAAAGGATAATTGCACCCCAGTGTTCATTATAGCACTGTCTACAATAGCCAAGATGTAGAAGAAGCCTAAATGTCCATTGACAAAGGGATGGATAAGGAAGATGTGGTGCATGCATGCAATGGATTATTACTGAGCCATTAAAAAGAATGAAACAATGCCATGTGCAGTGACATGGATGGACTTAGAGATGATCATATTGAGTAAAGTCTGACAGAGAAAGACAAAACCATATGGTATTGATAATATGTGGAATCTAAAAAAGAAAAAAAGGTACGAGTGAAAATATAAAACAAGAATAGAGTAAAAGATGTAGAGAACAAACTAATGGTTACCAAGGGGGAAAGAGGGAGAGAGACAAATTAGGTGATTGGGATTGACATATGCATACCAATATGTATAAAATAGGTAACTAAATCGGACCAACAACTGTATAATATGTGCTTCCCTGTGGCTCAGATAGTAAAGAATCTGTCTGTGATGAAGGAGACTTGGGTTCAATCCCTGGATCTGGAGGATCCCCTGGAAAAGGGAATGGCTACCCAGTCCAGTATTCTTTCCTAGACCATGGACAGAGGAGTCTGGTGGACTATAGTCTGTGGGTTTGCAAAGAGTCAGACATGACTGAGGGCACACACACACACATACACACACAATGTATAGCACAGTAAACTCTACTCAATGCTCTGTAATAAGCTATATAGGGAAAATAATCTTTAAAAACTGTGGATATATGTATATGCATAACAGATTCTTTTTGCTGTATAGCAGAAACTAACACAACATACTATACTCCATTAAAAAAATTTAAAATTAAATAGAGCATACCAAGAAAGCCATTCTTCTGAACAATATTAAGGAAAGTCTATACTTTGCAACTTCTTAATATTCTTTAGACCTTCCAAGTATTATTAATCGGTCAAGCACACCTTTTAAGTATGGATTTTTTATTACCTTAATATTACATAATCAGTTCAGTTCAGTCTCTCAGTCGTGTCTGACTCTTTGTGACCCCATGGACTGCAGCATGCGAGGCTTCTCTGTCCATCATCAACTCCCGGAGTATACTCAAACTCATGTCCATTGAATCGGTGATGCCACCCAACCATCTCATCCTCTATCGTCCCCTTCTCCTTCCGCCTTCAATCTTTTCCCAACATTAGGGTCTTTTCCAATGAGTCAATTCTTCTCATCAGGTGGCCAAAGTATAGAAGTTTCAGCTTCAGCATCAGCACCTTCCAATGAATACTCATGACTGATTTCCTTTAGCATGGACTGGTGGGATCTCCTTGCTGTCCAAGGGACTCTCAGGAGTCTTCTCCAACACCACAGTTCAAAAAAATAAAACATTATTATTCTCGTTTTAAATTGAGAAAATTGAATTATCATTAAGATTACAAAGTTCCCTAATGTAACTCATCAGCAGAGGCATGGATTGTCCCTGGCCTGCTGCAGAGTCAAGGGCACTGAGTGAGGCAGTTGGTGCACAGGATCTTTTGAAGTAGGTAATTATCTTCATTACCTCCACCATAGTTTGGCCTCAGGTCAAAGGACAGGGAGGGAGCACAGCCCCACCCATAAACAGAAAATTGGATTAAAGATTTACTGAGCATGGCCCCAGAAAGCAAAGAAGAACTAAAGCTCCTCTTGATGAAAGTGAAAGGGGAGAGTGAAAAAGTTGGCTTAAAGCTCAACATTCAGAAAACTAAGATCATGGCATCTGGTCCCATCACGTCATGGGAAATGAGTGGGGAAACAGTGGAAACAGTGCCAGACTTTATTTTTTTGGACTCCAAAATCACTGCAGATGGTGATTGCAGCCATGAAATTAAAAGACGCTTAGTCCTTGGAAGGAAAGTTATGACCAACCTAGATAGCATATTAAAAAGCAGAGACATTACTTTGCCAACAAAGGTCCATCTAGTCAAGGCTATGGTTTTTCCAGTAGTCATGTATGGATGAGAGAGTTGGATGGTGAAGAAAGCTGAGCGCCGAAGAATTGATGTTTTTGAACTGTGGTGTTTGAGAAGACTCTTGACGGTCCCTCGGCCTGCAAGGAGATCCGACCAGTCCATCCTAAAGGAAATCAGTCCTGAATATTCATGGGAAATACTGATGCTGAAGCTGAAGCTCAAATACTTTGGCCACCTAATGCAAAGAATGGACTCATTGGAAAAGACCCTGATGCTGGGAAAGATTGAAGGCGGGAGGAGAAGCGGACAACAGAGGATGAGATGGTTGGATGGCATCACCGACTCAATGGACATGAGTTTGAGCAAGCTCCAGGTGTTAGTGATGGACAGGGAATCCTGGCTTGCTGCAGTCTGTAGGGTGGCAAAGAGTTAGACACGACTGACCAATTGAACTGAACTGAATGTAAATCATCTAGCATGAAAGATTGATAGCATCTGAGATTTGATAAATGGAGAAGTAACCAAATTATATTTCCCAAAGTAAATATATACATGTGTGTATATATATATAACCATTATGTTGCCTATAATTAACTGAGCATGTTTGAAATATTTATCTATACATATATGTTTTGTATATAACATATGATTTTGTTACTGTTGTTTTTTTCTTGGTTTTTTTGAGACCAAAAATAATAGCATTTAAATAACAAATAATGTATATCAGGATGAAATATTTTCTGCTTTCTAAACAAAAATAAAATATTAGGACATACAAAGAAAAAGGGACATCTATTATTTGGTGTGTTTGACTATAAAGAGAATGCTAAGTCCTGTCAGAAAGTGAAGGGCTGAATAAATGATAGATATTTATTTTTTAAAAAAAGGTATTAATGTTAACTGTAGGAAAAAAATATATATACTATGAATGAAGTTCAGTTAAGTTCAGTTGCTCAGTTGTGCCTGACTCTTTGTGACCTCATGGACTTCAGCAGGCCAGGCTTCCCTGTCCATCACCAACTCCTGGAGCTTGCTAACCATGATCCCAGACAACATGCTGCAAAGGGTCGTTGGAGGGCCTGTGGCGCTGATATCATTTGGAATATGTTTAGAAACAAAATGTCTCAAGTCTCACTAAAGATTTGCAGAGTCAGAATCTTCAGAAGTACAGCAGGGAAATTTTGTTAAAATGTTGACTGATTCAAATTCTAGGGGTAAACCTTGGACCTAATAATTCACCTGCGAAGCTGCCAGATGAGGCTAATGCTTCCTTTCTGCTTTTAGGGTTGATTAACATTTCTCAGCCATTAACCATATGTCCATAGATAGAAACATAAACATGAAGCAACTAAATTTTGTGGCAAATAATACTGGTAGGGTAAATAGAAGAAAGGTACATGCTTGGATATGATGTAAGGAAGCTAACACCTTATTTTGCACAGGTAATAATAGTATTGATTATTAACTTAAGTTTTTTCTTAAATATAAATATTGTATATATTAAGAATAAATATTACATGAAACAGCTACCTTAAAGAGTTTATTTGAATTTCAATATAGGAATTCAAAAATGTGCCTCCATCACACTCTTGTCACAATTATTGGTTAAACAGAAAATTTATATCATTAATATCTATAAAAGAGAAAGAATTGTTGGTTCATATAAATACATTTTGATTGCATATTCTAGATTGAAATGTCTCTAATAATGTGCATGCATAGACACTAAGTCACTTCAGTCATGTCTGACTCTTTGCAACCCTATGGCCTGTAGACCACCAGGCTCCTCTTTCCATTGGATTCTCCAGGCAAGAATACTGGAGTGGGTTGCCATGCCCTCCTCCAAGGGATATTCCCATCCCATGAATCGAACCTGAGTCTCTTTTCTGTCCTTCACTGTCAGGCGGTTCTTTACAACTAGTGCCACCTGGGAAGTCCTGTCACTAAGATAAACTATTATAAATAACATTCTGCATTTTAGTTTTACCTGGAATAAAAGGAGCCAGTAAAAAGGCAATTTGATTCTGGAAGTCCATATATTAAGAAAACAACTACTGGGCAGTTAAATCTGACTAAAACAAAATATGAATCCTGGTATATTAATATCATTAGTAGCCTTGGTTAAAACAGTATTAGCTATTAAATATTAGTAAAAATACTTAATATTATGTAGTCATGTTTATCATCAAATATTTTCTTTTTTTTTTCTTTGCTATTGTAAAGGGGAAAAAATGCAATAGCTTCAGCAGAAAATATTTTTCCCCTTATTGTCAGTCCTTTGGATTTCTACAGAGATATCCAAGCATGTGTGACTTCTTTTCCTTGGCAAGAGAATAAGCAAAGTTTTAGTATATTTTAAAACAAAGTTTTCTGTTGGTACAAATCCAAATTTTAGTGAGGTTCCAGACCTTTCAAATTAAGCATCCTTTAAACAACAACAATAACAACAACATCCAATGTAGTAAAAACAAAAGCAACAAAAATCCATATGGTCCAGAATGGAGCAATAAAACTTTTCCTTCCAGCTTTGTTTGCTTTATATATCCATTAGCTAAATTCCTACCACACAAGAAGCACAATGCCTTTTTCATCTCTTTGTGCTGAGCAGTGAGAGTAAAACTGAAGGATACACAGTATTCACCCTACATACTTTCTTTGACATTTTCTACATTAAGCTGAGATGAATATAAACAAAGACAGATGTCCATAATCATAATGTCAAGTTATGTTTTCGTTAATTCTTCTCAAAGGCAAATAATGTTGCACATTATAGTATGGGGATGATGAAAATTATACATTCCTTAAATATGTCATATAAAGGCCCATGGGCTCCAGTATTTTTTGAAATGAAGCATTATCTTAACAACATGACTTCCTATAAATAGTGTGACATAGAAACTTTTAAAATAAGTGATGAGATATTTTTTAAAACAAAGTTTTAATCTAATCATTGACTTTGCTGACAGTTTAAGGATCTAAAGATCTCTAGGCAAAGATCATGTATCAATGCATGCATACTAAGTTGCTTCAGTCATGTTCGACTCTTTGAGACCCCATGAACTGCAGCCCAACAGGCACCTCTGTCCGTGGGATTCTCCAGGCAAGAATACTGGAGTGGGTAATCATTCCCTTCTCCAGGGGGTCTTCTTGACACAGGGATCAAACCAGAGTCTCTTAAGTCTCCTGCATTGGCAGGTGGGTTGTTTACCTCTAGTGCCACCTGGGAAGCACCATGTATCAATACAAATTCTTTTCAATAGACATTTGTGGCATATAGTCATTTTGCATTCCCAATTGTAAAGGCTTGCAGATCTATGAGCCTGCCTTTATCTCTGACTGCTTCACAAGCTTCTATGAATAAGCTTGTACTGACAAACATGATACTTTGTAATTTTGTAGTTGTTGATGCTATTGAAGGCTATTATTTGTCACTAAAAAATGGGAAACTGGGAGACCTAGTGTTTAATGAGTGTTGATTATCTACTATGATCTCCACCTTGCTTACAATATTTTCCAAATTCTTGTAATTAATTGTTTAGTTAGTTACAGAGTATTAACAAGAGTGACTCAGCTGTCACTGTCATTCATAGTCATATTCATATTCATATCAATGATTAATTATGAACCACTTGTCTTTTATTTAACCTCAGTGAGCTTAGTTATTTTGGAGTCTATGGTAAAGTACTCCTTTAATTCCAATTGTTGTGCTCACTTCAACAGCACATATATGCTAAAATTGAAGTGATACAGAGAAAATTAGCATGGTCCCTGCACAAAGATGACAAAAATTCATGGAATGTTCCATATTTGAGGGCATACATCCAGATAAAACTAAAGAAGAAACATGTGCCTCTGTGTTCATAGCAGCACTATTCAAAACAGCCAAGACGTGGAAACAAACTAAATGTCCATTGACTGATGACTGGATAAAGAAAATATGCTACATATATACATGGATTACTATTTAGCCATAAAAAAATGAAATAATGCTGTGTGCAGTAATACATGAACCTGGGGATTATCATCCTAAATGAAATAAGTCAGACAAATACAGTATGGTATAATTTATAAAATATGACACAAGTGAACCTATCTTACTGACACAGAAAACACCACTTGTGGTTTCCAAGTGGGAGGTGGGGGAGGGGGAGGATGGATTGGGAGTTTGGGATTAGTAGATGCACACTATTATATATAGGACGGGTAAACAACAAGGTCCTACTGTATGGCACAGTGAACTATATTCACTATCCTGTGATAAACCATAATAGAACATAATTTAAAAATAATGTAAATAGATGTATAAGTGAGTCGCTTGGCTATAAAGCAGAAATTAACACAACATAGTAAATTAACTACAATTAAAAAATAATTCTGATCTCTGTCTTCATCTCATTGCTACACCATGTCCTCTGTTGCCAGGACACTCTGTGTCAATAGAGCACCATCAGATGTTGTCATACTCCACTGCTATCACCAAAGTTCCACACCTCTGTTAGTAGAGAAAGGTTTTCTGCAGAACCCTGTCATACATGGCTACCTATGACCTAAGCAGCAATATTTATTCCAGGGCCAGTTGCTGCTGCTGCTAAGTCGCTTCAGTCGTGTCCGACTCTGTGCGACCCCATAGACAGCAGCTCACCAGGCTCCGCCGTCCCTAGGATTATCCAGGCAAGAATACTGGAGTGGGTTGCCATTTCCTTCTCCAGTGCATGTAAGGAAAAAGTGAAAGTGAAGTCGCTCAGTCGTGTCCGACTCTTAGCGACCCCATGGACTGTAGCCTACCAGGCTCCCCAGTCCATGGGATTTTCCAGGCAAGAGTACTGTAGTGGGGTGCCATTGCCGGTACATGAAACTTATTAGCAAAGAAGATGAGACATTGGAAAGAGCATGGAAGGATAGAAATGGAGAAGCAATACAATTACCGATCATTGGATTTTACTGTTTACCTATTTACATCCATTTACTATACAAGGAAATCATGAATTAAAAGTATAGAATAAAGATGCAATATTTAATTATGAGAATAACACTTGTGCAGGTTAACTCTGAGGCAATAAATTATTGTTAACTATATCAATTCACTCATTTAAGTGGGATTATCTTAATGAAATTGTCTTTCCAAAAATGATGCTTCCCCATTATGTTTAGCTATTACAATAAAGAAAATAAAGAATTTTTCTGTCTTTTCTATTATTTTTCCTCCATGTCTTGCTTCTCCTAGTCTCCAAAAGAAAAATGAATATAATTTTCCTAGCTATTTCTCAGAATCAAATGGTAATGAAGACAAAAGTCAAACTATCTTTTGAAATTTGAAAGTAATACTTTTTTTGTTCTCCCTGAAACATTATCTTCTTTCTCCTTCCTCACAAAACAAGTAGGCAACAAATTTTATTAAGAGCGTAGCTCTGTAAATCATCAATTTAGACATTCAAGGTTTATTGTCAAAGAGTGTGGATAATAAAATAACCTTGAGCTTCATTTTAAAAAAATTTATTTTATATTGGAAGTATAGTTGATTAACAATATGATGGGAGTAGTGGTGGTGATAGCTATGATGGTTCTGGTGTTGATGACATTGTTTGTGGTGTGGTGATGTGACTCTGATGCACTCCATGAGATGAAGACATCTCTGCTCATGAAGGACTTCTTCCTTCAGTTCACTTCAGATTGGTAAATAGCTATTGAAGATTCCATGACCTTTTAAAAACAAGACTGAAAATAATACAAATAAGCAATTACCTCCTAATTTGCTATATACAAATGAATATGCAGCAAATAAAATGTTTCAGAAAATACTTGTGATTATGAGGTGTCCAGAAATATGGAAATTTGTGTAGTATGGTGCTTGGGAGTTTGTTCTAAAATTAGAATCACTAATTAAAATTAAAATTACATTTTAAAATTAAATTAGAACTAATTAAAATTAATTTCTAAAATTAAAAAAGAAAAAAGTTGCATCACTTACATGCTTTGTGACTCCTAACAACAATGCTTAATACAGACAAACTTAAGTTTTACCACCTCTATAAAGTGTGTTATAACATTGACTTAATGATATAGTTATATAAAAGGGGCTATGTAAGAGGGCCTAACCCAGTTCCAAAATACATTAAATATTCAATACATATTATTATAACTCTTCATACTATTAATGCTGTATTATTGTTATTGTTGTTATTTTATTTTTATTATTATTTATTTTTAAGAACTAATTATAATGTTGAAAGCCCAAAAGAATATATAAGTATTAGTCTCTTATTGCAGAGAAGGCAATGGCAACCCCCTCCAGTACTCTTGCCTGGAAAATCCCATGGACGGAGGAGCCTGGTAGGCTGCAGACCATGGGGTCGCTAAGAGTCGGACACGACTGAGTGACTTCACTTTCACTTTTCCCTTTCATGCATTGGAGAAGGAAATGGCAAAGCACTCCAGTGTTCTTGCCTGGAGAATCCCAGGGACGGCGGAGCCTGGTGGGCTGCCGTCTATGGGGTCGCACAGAGTCGGACACGACTGAAGTGACTTAGCAGCAGCAGCAGCAGTCTCTTATTTCTAATAGATGTAAAACGTTTGAAAGATATTCATTATCTCCCAAAACATGAGCATAGACACCTGAAAATATGCAAACTGCAAAATATTTATTGTAATTCAGATAGAGCATAGACTGTGGAAGTGGCATTGCTATATGAAAACAGTGAAATAATGATAGAATGGGGGCATTGGAATATGTTTATGATTGCCCTTTGTTTGCAAAAGACTTGAGGAGAAAAATGTGGATGGAGAACAAGAAAAATAGTAAGTAATATATTTATGACAGGTTTAGTAGAAAAACACAGCAAAAATTTGTAATCAAAACTTTGATATTGAATTTTGGCTAACAACTTATGAGTTAAATATTAAGCAATTTGTTTGATTTTTCTGGTTTGATTGGCTAATATATCTGTATATATAAAATAAAATTTTCATAGCTAATTGCAGGATAACAGTAAAGATTAAATAGGTTATATAATATTAAAGTGATTTTACTGTATCCTAGGAAAATAATTATAATTCATAATAATCCAAATATACAATCACAGAAGTTTAAGAAAAATATGAATACATATTACTTTTCTAGATAGAAAATAAGAAACTCTGAAGTTCTCATGAAAGTAGTTAGAAGAAAGTGCTGATCCGTTTCCACTCATGGATACACATGTCTATCCCTCTAAGAAGTTGCGCCATCTGTGTACACTGCAACTTCATTGCTCTGTGAAAACTTGCTACTGAGTGGAACACAGCTAAATCTAGAGCAAATTAAATAAGTATGTATTTATTTTCAAGTACATTAGTCATTTATTTTGCTGTCAGGAAATGTTTTTATTTGTTGTCTTTGAGTTTCACATCCCTAGTAGTTTTACTGCATGTTTAAGCAAGAAATCATTAACTACTCTTCTATATGGCAAACTTAAATATCGAGCTTAAATATCATGTCATATTCTCTGAGTTATATATTCTGAACAATTCCTAACTGAAGGTATTCAGAAGAGGATTCATCATGTACAAAATTTGTTTAATAAATGATTTATCTTTTAACCTAAGTAATGTGAAAGTTCTAGTTCTCTATTTTTTTTACTTCATAAATAAGTAATCAATATAGTAAGAAATCTCAAAACAGATGAAGATTTGTGTGAAATTTTCTTCAAAATTTAAAGATACAAATTTGTAAATTTTACAGAAAGTTAAGTTTGTATTAAAATGCCTGTCTATCTTTTCTTTTTTTTCCATGGTTCTTCCCTGGAATTGTACCATACTTCTCCTGATTTTTACCGGCTCTCAAATCTGCCTCTTACCTCAGGATCTTTCAAAGTGTATCCTGGCATAAAATTGAAACATTTAAAGTGGGATGAATATCAACAGCTTACTTAAGTTCACTTATAACATATCTCCCTGTGCTTAAAGTGGTGCTGCGGCTCACTGTCCTTCTGTACAGAAACAAGACTCTCATACACACAAAATGTTCATTGTTGATATTCATCCAGTTTGATTTTCTTGTTATCTAAGTCACTGTTGCTGCCATGAGCGTTTGCAACATTTTATTTTCCTCTGCTTATAAAAATGAATTCTTGTTATATTTTTTATACCTCTTCTTATATAATTTCTGTATTCAAGTGGTATGATGATTGCTTTTATATAGGCTAAGGGATGCCCAGATAACTGGTAAAACATTACTTCTGGGTGTGTCTGTGTGGGAGATTAGCATTTGAAACAGTTCAGTTCAGTTCAGTCGCTCAGTCATGTCCGACTCTTTGAGACCCCATGAATTACAGCACGCCAGGCCTCTCTGTCCATCACCAACTCCCGGAGTCCACCCATACCCATGTCCATCGAGTTGGTTATGCCATCCAACCATCTCATCCTTTGTCGTCCCCTTCTCCTTCTGCCCCCAATCCTACTCAGCATTAAGGTCTTTTCCAATGAGTCAACCCTGCACATGAGGTGGCCAAAGTATTGGAGTTTTAGCTTCAACATCAGACCTTCCAATGAACACCCAGGATTGATCTCTTTTAGGATGGATTGATTGGATCTCCTTGCAGTCCAAGGGACTCTCAAGAGTCTTCTTCAATACCACAGTTCAAAAGCATCAATTCTTCAGCGCTCAGCTTTCTTCACCGTCCAACTCTCACATCCATACATGACCACTGGAAAAACCATAGCCTGGACTAGACAGACTTTTGTTGGCAAAGTAATGTCTCTGCTTTTAAATATGCTATCTAGTTTGGCCATAACCTTCCTTCCAAGGAGTAAGCGTCTTTTAATTTCATGGCTGCAATCACCATCAGCAGTGATTTTGGAGCCCAAAAAAATAAAATCTGACACTGTTTCCACTGTTTCCCCATCTATTTCCCATGAAGTGATGGGACCAGATGCCATGATCTTAGTTTTCTGAACGTTGAGCTTTAAGCCAACTTTTTCACTCTCCTCATTCACCTTCATCAAGAGGCTCTTTAGTTCTTCTTCACTTTCTGCCATAAGGGTGGTGTCATCCGCATATCTGAGGTTATTGATACTTCTCCCGGCAATCTTGATTCCAGCTTGTGTTTCTTCAAGCCCAGCGTTTCTCATGATGTACTCTGCATATAAGTTAAATAAGCAGGGTGACAATATACAGACTTGACGTACTCCTTTTCCTATTTGGAACCAGTCTGTTGTTCCACGTCCAGTTCTGACTGTTGCTTCCTGACCTGCATACAGGTTTCTCAAGAGACAGGTCAGATGGTCTGGTATGCCCATCTCTTTCAGAATTTTCCACAGTTTATTGTGATCCACACAGTCAAAGGCTTTGGCATAGTCAATAAAGCAGAAATAGATGTTTTTCTGAAACTCTCTTGCTTTTTTGATGATCCAGCAGATATTGGCAATTTGATCTCTGGTTCCTCTGCCTTTTCTAAAACCAGCTTGAACATCTGGAAGTTCATGGGTCACGTATTGCTGAAGCCTGGCTTAGAGAATTTTGAGCATTACTTTACTAGCATGTGAGATGAGTGCAACTGTGCAGTAGTTTGAGCATTCTTTGGCATTGCCTTTCTTTGGGATTGGAACAAAGACTGACCTCTTCCAGTCCTGTGGCCACTGCTGAGTTTTCCAAATTTGCTGGCATATCGAGTGCAGCACTTTCACAGCATCACCTTTGAGGATTTGAAATAGCTCAACTGGAATTCCATCACCTCCACTAGTTTTGTTCGTAGTTTTGCTTTCTAAGGCCCACTTGACTTCACATTCCAGGATGTCTGGCTCTAGGTGAGTGATCACACCATCGTGATTATCTGGGTCGTGAAGATCTTTTTTGTACAGTTCTTCTGTGTATTCTTGCCACCTCTTCTTAATATCTTCTGCTTCTGTTAGGTCCATACCATTTCTGTCCTTTATCGAGCCTATCTTTGCATGAAATGTTCCTTTGGTATCTCTAATTTTCTTGAAGAGATCTCTAGTCTTTCTCAATCTGTTGTTTTCCTCTATTTCTTTGCACTGATCGCTGAGGAAGGCTTTCTTATCTCTCCTTGCTGTTCTTTGGAACTCTGCATTGAGATGGGAATATCTTTCCTTTTCTCCTTTGCTTTTCGCTTCTCTTCTCTTCCCAGCTATCTGTAAGGCCTCCTCAGACAGCCATTTTGCTTTTTTGCATTTCTTTTCCATGGGGATTTTCTTGATTCCTGTCTCCTGTACAATGTCACGAACCTCTGTCCATAGTTCATCAGGCACTCTGTCTATCAGATCTAGTCCCTTAAATCTATTTGTCACTTCCACTGTATACTCATAAGGAATTTGATCTAGGTCATACCTGAATGGTCTAGTGGTTTTCCCTACTTTCTTCAATTTAAGTCTGAATTTGGCAATAAGCAGTTCATGATCCGAGCCACAGTCTGCTCCCGGTCTTGTTTTTGCTGACTGTATAGAGCTTCTCCATCTTTGGCTGCAAAGAATATAATCAATCTGATTTCAGTGTTGACCATCTGGTGATGTCCACGTGTAGAGTCTTCTCTTGTGTTGTTGGAATAGGGTGAAACAGTAGACTGAGTAAATAGATCTACCCTCACCAATACTTTGAGGACCTTAATAGAATATAAAGATAGAGGAAGGGCCAGATATCTCTCTTCTTGAGCTGGGACAGGGCACGTTCTCCTACCCACTGACTTGTGAGCCCTGATTCTGGGACCTTTGGATTTCTTTGCCCTTTAGATTTACACAAGAGCTTACCCCTTCCCAAATTCTCAGCCCTTTACACTTGGACTGAATTATATCACCAGATTGTATTGCTGACTCCCCATCTTGTAGAGGACAAATAGTGGGATTTGTCCTCCACAATCACATGAGTAAGTTTCCATGATCTCCTCTTGCATGTCCTTTAGTCGCTCAGTCCATGCGATCCCACGGATTGCAGCCAGCCAGGTTCCTCAGTCCATGCGATTTGCCAGGCAAGGATACTGGAGTGGGCTTCTATTCCCTTCTCCAGGGGATCTTCCTGATCCAGGAATCAAGCCTGGGTCTCCTGCATTGCAGGTAGATTCCTTACCATCTGAGCCACCAGGAAAGCCCATATTTCCTTTTATTCAACCCTTTATGGCCTATTGGTTCTTATCTTCTGGAGAACCCTGACTAATGCAGGGTTGTTCTCAGGCACCATGTACCCTTGCTTATGTCTCCTGGCTTCAAATACTTCTTGTATATAACTTAATGACAACAGATTTCTTGTTACAACCACTTTCCTGAACATAAGCATTTTATTACATGAATTTCCCCTTTGAGGGTTGTGACCTTTTAGGTTCAGTTGCAGAGAACATAATCCACTCTAGCTAGTTTAAATAGAGTGAGATTTCCCAACTGTTGAAAAGATAAAAGACTTCTTCATCCCTCAATATCTCTCAGTTAATAAAACTTTACTGTTTTATATTTAAATGCTTTTCATAGATTTTTACTCACATAAGTAGCCCTCATCCTGACCTTTAAAATGCATTTTCACACTGTTAAAACACTTGTCAAATTGAGCACTAGTTTTACCTAACTCCAAAGCATACTTCAAAATTTATATCTGACTATTATACTCCTGCTAGAAACACACACTCACAAAGAATAATCTATTTTATTTTCATTCCCTACTTCAGGTACAGATATTAGTTTCTTATAAGTCACGAGGACCACAGCATATGTAAATTACTTCAATTAGTGCAGCTTACTTGTAAAAAATTGAAATAAAGGTATTTCATTCAGTATCCAAAACACTAGTCTCAAGACAAACATTCACATGAGCTCAAATTGATACACAGAGTTGCTTAAGATGTCCATTGGCAGATGAATGGATAGGAAGTTGTGGTACATATACACAATGGAATATTACTCAGCTACAAAAAGGAACACGTTTGAGTCACTTCTAATGAGGTGGATGAACCTGGAGGCTGTTATACAATGTGAAGTAAGTCAAAAAGAGAAAGACAAATACTGTATATTAATGAATATATATAGAATTTAGAAAGCTGGTACTGATGATCCTACATGCAGGGCAGCAAAGAAGACACAGATGTAAAGAACAGACTTTTGGACTATATGGGAGAAGGCAAGGATGGGATCATTTGAGAGAATGGTATTGAAACATGTACATTACCATATGTAAAATAGATGACCAGTGAAAATTCAGTGCATAAAGCAGAGCACCCAAAGCCAGTGCTCTGGGACAATCCAGAGGGATAGGCAGGGGAAGGAGGTTCAAAATTGAGGAGGACACACGTATACCCGTGGCTGATTCATGTTAATATATGGCAAAACCCATCACAATATTGTAATCCTCCTCCAATTAAAATAAATTAATTGACCTAACTAATAATAATAAAAATTTTATTTTTTTCATAATTTATCCAAAAATTGAAATTTTGATATCCTTATTTTGCTGTGACCCTAGTACCTGCTTCTTCCTTGTCATAGTAAATGGCACTTCCTCGTGTAAAAAATGAGTCAAGCTAGAATCGTGAAAATTATTCCTGACACCTTCCTCTTCCAGACCCCTGTCAATTCTACCTGAAACCTCAGGTGCATGAGCAATCAATGTATAATCTATTTTTCATCGATCTATCATAAAATGAAATAAGGGAAAAGACATAACTGACACAAAGGAACAGATCTGAAGGGCTTTATATTGGGTACAATTTTTAAGTACGTGTGTGTGTGTGTGTGTGTGTGTGTGTGTGTATACTTCACATATAGTGATAAAATATATTTACAAACTTTTAAAAATTAGCAAAGAATCAGACACTTAAGAACAGACCAGTAAAAGATCCCAGGAGAGCTCATAGAAATGAAAGTATCATCTTTGGAATTTAAGAAATGCTGAGAAGGATTTCAACAGAAAATTAGATAAAGCTGGATAACTAACTAAAAAGATTGACCAATGAAAATTATCCAGAATGCATGAAGCGCAATGAAGTTAAATGATGAAATATGCAAATATTTTCCTTAAGTGCCCACATTATTTGTTAAAGTCTATCAATCATTGGTTATGCATGTGATAGTTACCTGATATAGCCTAGTTTTCAACTTTGTTCAGAATGCCACACTTGGTATGTAAGTAACAGAAAATAAAAGCATAGTAAAATATTCAGTAACATACCAGCCTACAAAAACACCCTCATTAAGACCCAAAAGCAGTTACATGTACCATCTACATTAAGACATAAGAATTGATCATCTTAGATATTTAACTTAAATAGTTATAGTTTTTAATTAGAAATTTAAAATTCTAGGCTTTAGGTTTTTTATGTTGATGAAAATGAAAGCCATTTTTTAAAACTAATTATGCATGAAAACATATCTCAAAATAAAAGAGATATTGAAAACTCAAATTACAAATATTTGTTAATATCTCTTAAAAATTTGTGATGATTAAAAAAAATCCCATATTATCTTGCTACCTATTTTCCTTAAATCTTCGAGAAACTAAGTAGTACTATTGGTATTTGTTAGTGTAGTATACATCTAACCATTGATGAAAATGGAGAATAAAGTTAATTTTATATATATATATATATATATTTTTTTTTTTTCTTCATCAGTTCAGTTCAGTTCAGTTCCGTCACTCAGTCGTGTGCGACTCCATGGACCACAGCATGGCAGGCTTCCCTGTCCATCACCAACTCCCGGAGCTTACTCAAATGAATGTACACCTAGTCGGTAATGCCACCCAACCGTCTCATCCTCTGTCGTCCCCTTCTCCTCCTGCATCGATCTTTCACAGCTTTGGGGACTTTGCAAATGAGTCAGTTTTTTTGCATCAGGTGGGCAAAATACTGTGTTTTCAGCTTCAGCATCAGTCCTTCCAGTGAATATTCAAGACTGATTCTCTTTAGGATGGACTGGTTGGATCTCCTTGCTGTCCAAGGGACTCTCAAGAGTCTTCTCCAACACCACAGTTCAAAAGCATCAATTCTTTGGCACTCAGCTTTCTTTATACTTCACCTCTCACATCCCTACATGACTACTAGAAAAACCATAGCTTTGACTAGATGGACCTTTGTTGGCAAAGTTATGTCTCTGCTTTTTAATATGCCGTCTAGGTTGGTCATAGGTTTTCTTCCAAGGAGCAAGCGTCTTTTAATTTCATGGCTGCAGTCACCATCTGTAGTGATTTGGGAGCCCAAAAAAACAGTCTCTCACTGTTTCCATTGTTTCCCATCTATTTGCCATGAAGTGATGGGACTGGATGCCATGATCTTAGTTTTCTGAACGTTGAGTTTTATATGTCAAGGCTTTTTTTTGTCACCTTGCTTATGTAACTTATACAAAGAATATATCATGCAAAATGCTGGGCTGGATGAAGCACAAGCTGGAATCAAGATTTCCAGGAGAAATATCAATAACCTCAGATATGCAGATGACACCACCCTTATGGCAGAAAGTGAAGAAGAACCTCTTGATGAAAGTGAAGGAAGAGAGTGAAAAAGCTGGTTTAAAACTCAACATTCAGAAAACAATATCATGGCATCTGGTCCCATCACTTCATAGCAAAACAGTGGAAACAGTGAGAGACTTTTCCTTCATAGACAGTGGAAAATAGTAGAGCTGAAATTTAGTGAGAAGTTTTTTTTTTTCTTCTTTAATAGCTTAGCATGTATCCATATATCAACTAAATATCAATATAACTCTTCAAAGAATGTATATATCATAATTTTGGAAAGAAATGACAATTTGGTACTATTTTTGCTTAAGTTTCTTTTAGAGAAATGCATGTAAAGGTACAATTAAAGATCAGGAAGTATGTTGGTAGTTTCTAACTTTCTTAGATATGCAAAAATATGTTAGACTTGTCCCATAATTGCCAACTTAGTTGCTGAAATAACTTGGCTTTAGATTTTTCATTATCAGCAACATGTAGGGTCCAGAAAATGTTATTTTTGTTTGTAATAATTCATGTATTATGTAAGACCAGATAACCTATCCTCCATTTATATTCTCTTTAAATGTCTATAAAACACTATTTAAGGCAGTAAGAAATCCATTGAAGCAGGACATAGACACATCTCTGATTTTTGTTCTAGATTAAATTTATAAGCCATAGTCAGTTGGATACTCATGATAAAAGCCTGTGTTCCTTTGCTGCTTTGCATCACTGTTGAAACATGGCTTTTGATTAGCTTTTCTGATTAGCAATCTGTGTCTTTGTATAGCTGGGAATATTGCCTTAAACTCATGTTCACTTGGTTAGATCTTTGACATGAGGATTTATTTGGTCAATTCCTTCCTTGGAAACTTATTTTGTCATTTTTTTTTTTTTTTTCCTTTCCCCTTCTCATACAGACAGCTGACTGAGCCTTTGCTGGAATTATTTCCTGAACCACATCAACATAATCTCGCTTGCTATGTATTCCCAAAACTCAAACAAATTTTTATGTCCAACTTCTTCAACTGGATAGCTTTCTGACTGAAAATGGAAAGTTTAGTTTGCCATAAAATTTTTAGGAAAAAGATGCTAGACTACTGGTATTTCCTTGAGCCCAAATCTATAAAAAGTTTGTTCCTTTAGTCTTGGACAGAACTAGTAGCCATATGTGATATCTGTACTGGGTCCAATGAATGTTTCCAGTAAGTGAAGAAAATGGACACAATTTAGAAAAAGATGTCTAAAATAGGAGGAGATGGGAATGCTAGAAATCATATATTAGGTAAGACCAGATAACCTACCCTCCACTTACATTCTCTTTAAGTGTCTACAAAACACTATTTAAGGCAGTAAGAAATCAATTGAAAAAGGACATACCCACGTTCTGAGAATCTTGATGGTGGCTGTTCTCTGCATGCTGTGGTTGTCAGTAGGGGTATAATGTACCACTTAAGAATCAATGGTAAGGTGAAATTTTGAAATGACAGGGACTAGGTGGCAGCAAAGCTAATACGTATACTGGGTAGCATGACCTGAGTGTCTGTCAGAATAACTTGATCTTCTGGACTCTGATGACTAAATAGAGCATGGTTTTCCTAGAAGAGAGATAGAGCCACCTATGGTACATCTTGATTTGTATAAATAGCTCAAGAGCTGGTGAGCTGTTATGGCACTGGAAAATAGTGGTCCTTACCCCAGTCTCCAGATCTTATTGTTGTCTTTCATTCGCTATGCTGTGTCTGACTTTTTGTGACCCCACAGGCTGCAGAACACCAGAGTCTTCTGTCCTACACTGCCTCCTAGAGTTTGCTGAAATTCATGTCCATTGAGTCAATGATGCTATCTCAACATCTCATCCTCTGCCACCTCCTGCTCCTTTGCCTTCAATCTTTCCTAGCATCAGGGTCTTTTCCAATGAGTTGACTTTTCACATCAGGTGGCCAAAGTATTAGAGCTTCAGCTTCAACATCGGTCCTTCCAATGAATATTCAAGGTTTACTTCATTTAGAATTGATTGGTTTGATCTTGCAATTCAAGGGACTTCTCCAGCACTACACTTTGAAAGCATCAGTTGTTTGGCACTCAGCCTTCTATATGGTTCAACTCACACATTCATACATGACTACTAGAAAAACCATAGTTTTGTCTATGCTGACCTTTGTTGGCAACTTGATGTCTCTGCTTTTTAATATGCTGTCTAGGTTTGTCAAAGCTTTCCTTCCGAGGAACAGTAGTCCTTAAAACTAGATCTGTTCAAAAATCCATAGCCTATTGTTTGAAGTTGATGCCAGGTCCCCTTGAAGAAGAGTCTTCTTATACCAGGGAACATGCCGACATTTACAGAATATCACTATAGAGGAAGAAAAATGCCAAGGCTTTCAATGATGTGTTTGATAGCTTTTGCTCACACTAGTACCAAGGAACAAGAAACACAATCACAATTCTCCAGTTAGAGTGGAAGCTCAAAAAGAACACCTGATAAAGATTTTGCCTTATTTATTTTTACAATTGGACCAAACGAGCCACCAATACAGTTTTTGTTATTTCCCCTGGGCTGAAATTTAATTACTTGGAATTTATATTTTTGCAACTTCTAAAACCCTGTGCGTGTGTGTGCTCAGTCATGTCCAACTCTTTGCAACCCTATCGACTATAACCCCCAGGCTCCTCCTTCCATGGTATTCTCCCAGCAAGAATACTGGAGTGGGCTGCCATTTTCTTCTCTAAGGGACCTTCCCCACCCAAGGATTGAACCCATGTCTCTTGTGACTCCTATAATGGCAGGCAGATTGTTTACCACTAGCACCATCTGGAACCCTCTTGGCCCCCTATTCTGTAGAGTAAGATGTATTAGGGTAAAAAGAGCTACATAAGAGCCTAAGAAAGTTTTCTTTGCTTTATCAACATAGTAAATCAGTAGCAATAACAACCCATGAGATCTTACAGTGATTAGTAACACTAACAAACACTTGACAGTTATCAGCATAACTGCCCTCCATACCTCCTGTTCAATTGCCAGTATGTCCTCTGCACAAGCCAGAAGGATTTTTCTAAACCTAATCAAACATTAGCTGCAATGGCAGCTGCTATTTGAGGTATGGCAACTTTTACTGGAGTGTAACAGTAAAACTCCTGTTACAAACAAACTCTGGGATGTTAGTAGTGAATTAGTGAATAACTACTTCTTGGTATGCATCAGGAGGAAGAATCAAAAGCAATTAATGGTCACCTCGAATGGGCTGTAGTACACATTCATTGTCTTGCCTCAAGGTTGTTAATTCCTTTATTCTCTGTTACAGCTTGGTTTGCACGGAGTTTGATCATCTTGGCATTTCACAGGATTTTTGATTAGTGCAATATATTGATCACATCATGTTAATTGAATGCAGTGAATGGGAAGTGTCAAATCTTCTAAGTTATCTAGATGAAAGTGTGTCAGAAGTTGGCAGATAAACTTAGCAGAGATTTAATGGCCATTTGCAATGATGAAGTCTTTAGGAGTCCAGGGATTATGCTGTGGTAGAATATGCTCTTTATGATAAATGACAATTTTTTTGCTCCTCTCAGTTCCAGTGTCCCAGAACAAGGTACAATACTTGGTGAAGCTCTTTATAGTTTAGAGACAGTGAATACCCCATTTGTGACTGAAACCAAGACTCATTTAATGGATAACTCTGAAAGTAGTTGATATGAGTGAGAATCAGAATCTCTGTAGTGTATCAAGGCTGTAGGGAAAGCAGATTTGCACTTGGTCCATATGGCCCAGTGTATTTGATGATGCTTGAAGCATGCATAACGGACAAGAGGCAATGTAGAGCCATTGGAAATCCCTGAAAGGAGAATCACAGTATGAAATCTTAGAGTTCTAGAGCAAGGTAATGACTTTTATAGCCAAGAACTCTTCTCTTTGATAAACCTTCTGTTATGCTGCTGGTCATAAGACAGTAAGTGACTGAAACTCAAGCTACACATCTACCAACTCTTAAAGTTTTGCAGGGCCAACTGCAACCTATTGTATGATGTAAGTGTCCATAAGGGCCCAGGCTCAAAAATATTTTGAAGTCCAGTAAATTATATATGAATATACAGGTTGGACTTTCATGTCACTTGCCTCTGTTCCCCTACTTCAGCTCAAATCCTGGGTCTCACTGAGGATTTCCTATGACCAACAGACAGTATAAAAAGTCCTTGGAGTTGGTTAAGCAGTTCAATTCAGTTCAGTCGCTCAGTCGTGTCCGACTCTTTGTGACCCCATGAATTGCAGTACGCCAGGCCTCTCTGTCCATCACCAACTCCTGGAGTCTACCTAAACCCATGTCCATCGAGTCAGTGATGCCATCCAACTATCTCATCCTCTGTCGTCCCCTTCTCCTCCTGCTCCCAATCCTACCCAGCATCAGGGTCTTTTCCAATGAGTCAGCTCTTCGCATGAGGTGGCCAAAGTATTGGAGTTTCAGCTTCAACATCAGTCCTTCCAATGAACACCCAAGATTGATCTCCTTTAGGATGGGTTGATTGGATATCCTTGCAGTCCAAGGGACTCTCAAGAGTCTTCTTCAATACCACAGTTCAAAAGCATCAATTCTGCGGTGCTCAGCTTTCTTCATCGTCCAACTCTCACATCCATACATGACCACTGGAAAAACCATAACCTTGACTAGACAGACTTTTGTTGGCAAAGTAATGTCTCTGCTTTAAATATGCTATCTAGGTTGGCCATAACCTTCCTTCCAAGGAGTAAGCGTCTTTTAATTTCATGGCTGCAATTACCATCAGCAGTGATTTTGGAGCCCCCCAAAATAAAGTCTGACACTGTTTCCACTGTTTAAGCAGTAGGTTAGTGTAATAAGTGGGTATTAGCTGAAAAGAACAGCTGCCATTTTATAGATTCTTTCATGGTTGGCACTAAAGACAGGGCAGTGGTAAAGAGAAGTCCTTCCATGGAGAGAACTAGGAGTAGTATACTTAGTCATCAAATTAGTATACAGGAAGAGATAGGACAGGTTGGGGATGTAGTTCATTGGTAGAGCACATGCTTTGCATATATGAGGCCACGGGTTCAATCCTTGGCATCTCCATGACTAGTGGGTATATTGACTGTCAGGCAGTGACAAGTAGCCTGACCAGCTTGCTTAGAAGACAGTAGAGAAAAATACTGGGAGATCTGATCAAAGAAGCTCTGGGTAAGGACTAGGTGGATGGACATATGGAAATGAGAATAAAATGTACATATCATTTTGTCTAACATTAATGATGGACCAAGAACATTCTCTCTTAACAGAAAATCTTTAAAGCCATATAGCAGGAACAGCACCAGTTTCATTGTATGTGATACCCATTTAGCCACATCAACCCTGCATTCAGAAGGGTCTACAGTTGGTTTAAAGTTCTTTTGAGATTATCTTGAAATCCATAGGAATTTTTGAATAGAAGCCCTAAGTACTCATTTTTTTTTCAGTACATCCCATGAATTATGTCACCAGTCTCAAACAGGATGACCTGCCCATGGATGACAACTACTCTCTATCATATGTAATTCTGGTATTTATCCCATGGGCCTCATTAATATAATGTCCATTTTGACACTGATAGTTGCTGTTAATGGTCTCTGAAGCCAGAACCCAATCACCAATGCTGATCTTACTACAGGAACTTTAGAATATCTAATCATATAGCAGTTAGAGTTGTCAGATAAATATAAGATGGTGATTTAAATTTGAGTTTTAAATAAACAGCATTTCTTAGTATAAATATATTCCAGATATTGCATTGGACATATTTATACTAAAAAATATGTGGTGCGTGTCTGCAATTCAAATTTGACTGGGTATTCTACATTCTGATGTGTTAAATCTGTCAACCCCATCAGTATTAAGACAAACACAAAGTACTCAATCTCACACAATCTTTTGGTGATACCATCTAGCTTCCTAGAGTCTGATTTATTAAATTAACCACTTTTCCACACTGGAAGTGAAAACAATATATTCTTATAGAAATTAATGCATGTTCCTGCTATAGAATTTTTTCTTCCTTGTTTGAAATGTTTCTATTAGTAAGCATTATTATTATTCTCAAAATGCCTGATATGTAGATATTTTATTCAACAGATATGCTCAGTCTAAGTCACTGATTGTATTTCAAAGTCAGTAAGACAATGAGCTCTTGATCACAGAAATCACTGATCTCCCTTTGTTCCCCAAAACAAAGAGGCAAATGTCCTGATAGAATGGTATAATATCTCACTGAAGGCTCAGCTAAGATGGCACCTAGAGAGGTCTATACTTTGAGACTTGAGTGCTGTCTTCTAGGATATGGCATAGGAATCAAACTATGCCAGGGTAGTCATGAGACACTATTTACTTAGTAGCTAGAATATACTATCTAAAAGGAAGATAGAATTAATCTCTTTAACCATCAATTACATAAGTCACTTGTATTATCTGTGCTTTCTGTCCCCCAAAACTTATGCTTTTCTTGATTTGGAGACCTTCATTTCCAGAAACTCAGTTCACTTTCCAAGGGACACATTAAAGGTTCCACTGAGCTAGAGATTTATCCTACTGTCTGGTCACTTTTTGAATTTATTCTGTTAGCTGATATAATTAATTCTGACTGTTAAGAAGAAAGGTTGTTTTATACCATAAGTTTCTTGGAGAATTATGCCTACAAATAAGAGAATTCATTCAGGAATTTATTTTTGTTGGTATACTCAAATGCCAAAACATGATTTCAGCAAAAATTTCAATATCAGAGTCTCTGATTTTAAAAGAACAAAGGCTTTGGAACATTTCTTCAGCAGGCCTGAAAGTATGGAGGATGGATTTTAACAAATTAGAGACCAGCTTATAAGTTGCCAACAAATATATGTCTGACTCTTTGCAACCCTATGGACTGTAGCCTGCCAGGCTCTTCTGTCCATGTTCTCCAAGCAAGAATACTAGAGGGGATTGCCAGTTCCTAGTCCAGGATATCTTCCCAACCCAGGATCAAACCAATGTCTCTTGCATTTCCTGCAGTGGCAAGTGGATTCTTTACCACTGCACCACCTGGAGAACAAGTCTCACAAAGTAGAGAGGGGAAAAAGGACCTTGACACAGAGGATGTTGTAGAAGCTTAATACTTGAATCCCAAGTCCATTCTTCCTTTCAACAAAGACTTTAAATTATTTTATCATGATCAATTTACTTGCAAGAATGATATTCTCTTTAAGAATGACTTTTCTTTCTCATCACTGGGTCCAGGTAGTTTAACAACATTTAAGCTCCAATGTGATCCAGAGTGAAAATTTTAAATTTGGCTTCCAAAGAAGATATATCTACACTAAAAGATCTGATAGATATTTCTAACTTGTTGTATCAGGTAATCTTAGGAAGTAATAATAGAAATGGATTCTAAAAGAATTATACAAAGAAATACAAGATAAGGTTGGAGAAAGTCAAATCTATAAAGTTGTGCATTTGGAATTTAATATGGAAGCATGAGTTTTTGGATACACCACCTGGCTTCATTGGTTAATTGAAGTCTAGCTTCAACACTGGCCTATGATCAATGAGGTTGAGGGGTAATACTGGTACAGAGGGAGTCTAAAGGTTTGGGGAAACAGTGTATTGAAATGGTTTTGTTATTGGATGGACCAAAACATTCATTCAGGTTTTTTCCATAAAATCTTATAGAAAAACCTGAATGAACATTCTCACCAACTCCATACATGCAACATTCTCAAAAACTCCTAACACTACTTTGGATGGTGTAGATAAATTCCAATTTCAAATAAGTAAATAACTGAACGTGGAAAATTGTAAATTCAATTAAGTGAAATGAAAGGACTATAGTTTCTTCATTTACACCTGAGTTCCTATGTTTCATTTGTTGTATATGTCCTCATATAGCAACAGCTATGGATATCATATACCGCATAATAAATATCTTATATTTATTATTTCACTACTTCATTCCCCTCTCCCACCAGTTCTCTCTTGCTTGGTATGAAGCATTCTGGAGCTGGCTAATCTTACATTTTATATTTCAGAGGTGACCTTATGACTTAATTTACATTATCTCATGGTGATGTAATAACATTAAAATTATGTTTGCCTTCTGTTAAATATTCTTAATTTGAGAAAAGGACAGCAATAAAAACCTAAATGGCAAAAGGCACAGTTGAGTCTTTTACTTTTGCACTCTTCCACATTTGTTTTCTACCTTTCTTTGTGCCTAAGAGGTCGACCTCAGTGACTGCATCACTCATGAAGGTATGGGCTATCTTCCAGTTAGCTGGGGTAAACAAGAGGCCTTAGGAGAGAGGAGAGGGAAGGAGGAGGGACAGCTCTCATCCACCTTCCTTGCTGTGGGGAGTATGCTTAGGTTATGGCAGCATCCACTCACCTTATAACATCGCTTGGTTGACCCTTCTCTGATTCTCTCACTGGGATTCAGTAGCATGATTTACTCCTGCAGGTTTTTTGGGGATTTTTTGCTTTTGTTTTTTTTTTTTCTTTTCTTGCTGTTGTTTTGTTTTGTTTTGGTGTAAGGCCAGTAAAGGCATATCAGTATCTGAGGCACTCAGTACCCCTTGTTATTATTTCCCTTAACTTTATCTTTATTTCAGTAAATTTTTTTTTTGTTATATACTCTTGAAAAAAAAAAAAATCTATGTGGAAGTCTGTTTCCTTTCTGGTGGTGTGGCTGATAATTGCACCTACCATTTTCAATAAGGTGTTTTTGGAATTGTACAGAAAAATGAGAGGCTGACAAGAATATAGAGATTGCATGTTTTATACTTTGTAACCTTAACCCTGACCATGGGAGAGCTTTCTTGTATGTTGAGCTCTTCAAAAGAATCTATATAAATCCAAGGCTTCTCCTTATAATACTTGTTTTCTTTGAACTTTCCAAAGTTTAAATCCCTGCAGCAGAGCCAGGCAGGGGGTCTCCAAACAGACCTCTGCTGTCTTAACAAAAGAAACAGAAAAAGGAGAGAAAAAATAATGAAGTAAAAAGCCCTGAAATGTGACTCAATTGTGAGATTCTGGGATGATTGCAGGGAAAAAAAAAAATCAGTAATAAAGAGAAGTAGTTACTGAAGACTTTGATTTTATTAAAAAGTACAATCAGTGATGTTATTTGTTTGCAGTATTTATAGAAAATTAGATTTATAGATACATTGTTATTTATTTTTAAGAATTTATTTCTCAAATTTCATAATAGGGTAACACTGTGCTTTAAACTTGCACAATGCCAACTGTGAAATACAAGTGTTCTAATCTCTGTAGGAAATCACAAGAGCTGTAGGAGAATCATGTCATTATATAAAGTAATAGAAACCCTGGTCTTATTATTTCTAAAGCTTTGATCTATCTGGCCAAATAGGTTAATAAAATAAGGGACTCAGGGTGGATATCTCTTCTAGTGAAAAGTCTAAAAACAGAGTTAAGATGTACAATTCTGAACCATTATAGATTAAAGAGCTAGCTGCAGCTTAAAGGCAAGTTTTATCCACATAAAGACCCACCAGGGTGGTGATGGATGCCTGGCTTGTCATATTACTGCCATTTCTTGAAATAAAGATTATGATTAGAATATCTTGTTTGGATAGTTTTGGGAAAGTGAAGTTTCTGATAGGTTCACTTTAAGAGCAAAGCTAATGCTGGCTCATTGAAATTAACCAATGTAATGAGCTACCTATAGTACTTACCTGCAAGTGAATGCCAGCCCCCTTTCTGTAATGATCTATCTACAATGAGTCTGCCCAGGTAGCTCAGAGGTAAAGAACCTGCCTGCTAATGCAGGAGATGCAAGAGACCTGGGTTCGATCCTTGGGTCAGGAAGATCCCCTGGAGTAGGAAATGGCAACCCACTCCAGTATTGCCTGGAAAATTCCACAAAGGAGCCTGGTGTGCTCCTTTGGGGTCACATGGGGTCACAAAGAGACACATGCAACTGAGCTACTGAGCACAGCACATCTATACATTAGATACTGTTCAAACATAATGCTAGAAAAGCCTACCCAAAATTGCATTGAAGAATTTGAATTATGCATATGATATCCTACCATAAAACTTTAATTTCAACTTCTGGCTCTTCTATGTTGTCCTTTATAATGAAACCCATGACTTTAGGAATTTTTTTTTCTGTTTTTCTACACTTCTGTTGTTTCAAAAGGATAAGGAAGAAATACCATGTGACATCAGGTTAATAATAGAGCACTGATCAACTAATAATATAATCTAAGGTAAAATATATCTTTAATGCAATATTCTGTTCTATACCTGATGTATTCTATTTCTAATCTTTTTTATAAATCTTTACCTGATTTGTGCTAAAAATACATTAGCATATATAAAATTAGAATAATAAAGTGATAACCATCCTTAACTATTCTTCATGTCTTAAATTGTAACAAGTATTGGGGATGCTAGACTTCCAGTATCTTCTTCATTATATTTAGTTTATTGAAACATAGGTAGCAAGAGATTTTCTTATCAAACTATAGTCTTTATTCTTGGAAAGATCTTCTTCCTGATTCCATTTTCTTTATAAGGATGAACAGGACAATGTAAAAGAACACCTGAAGCTTCCCTCTCACACATTCCTGAACTTAAATGCAAAGGTGTCACATTACTCTGCCCTACCTTCAAATGTTTTACTCTTTATTGATTTAGGATGTGGAAAAATTCATTCTTATGTTCATCAAGTATAAAATACAGAAAATAATAGTGTTAAAATTGTAGAGTGTTAGATAAAGTATATAATACATGAAAGTGAAAGACTCTCATGTATGAGTAGGTCCGACTCTGTGGCCCCATGGGCTGTAGCCTGCCAGGATCCTCTGTCCATGGAATTCTCCAGGCAAGAATACTGGAGTGTGTTGCATTCCTTTCTCCTGGGATTCTTCCCAACCCAGGGATCAAACACAGGTCTCCTGCATTGCAGGTAGATTCTTTACTATATGAGTCCTCAGGGAACCCAGTATATATAATGTATATTTACTGCTTAACCTATTGGTTGAAACATTCTGTTACAATTCAAAATTAGAGACAAAATTTAAGAAGAGTCCTGTGTTTCCCAGAGCAAGTGAAATCTCAAGAATTTCCTAAATTCTCAAAAGTAAAATATCGCTACTTATCATCTAATAGGATCTTCCAGCTACCTGAATTCTTTCACAGTTTTACTCCTAATGTCCTTGATCTCAGCCCCTCCTCACGCACTTTCCATGCTGGGATGTAAGTCCCTGATGATGAGAGATGGCAACGGCAGGAACACCTTTACAGTCTATACTCATAGCAGAGTGTGTCTACCATATCTACCTCATTCAGGCAGGAAGAAATGTAGATTATTAATCTGAGATCGGCAACTAACTTGTAATATGAAAGGGCACGTTGACTTTTCCTTTCATATAACACCCTAAACTTGAATGGTGAGGAAAACTTATCAAGTTCTAAAGTAATTATTTTATGACATAGCATCAAGTATTTTTTTAAAAAAGGACTAAGACATATTTTCAAATCACAGAATCTATTTTTCTTCCCAGTGTCTAGGATGAGTTAAAGCTTAGAGAAACAAGGGGAATAGAAGTAGAAAGATAGAGACATGAGAAGATAATTTTCTTTTCTTTACTTTTCTTTTTTTTTTTTAATGAGGAAAGACAACAAGTACAGTGCAGGGTCTCCTTCCTCTGAATTTCAGTTCTCTGGTGCCACATGCATATGCATGAAGACCAACATTTCCTGCAGGTGTCCAATACCACTTTATCAAAATACCCTTGAAAAGAAGCTAGAGTTGTTGTTAAAGCTAAGGGAGAAGGCTGAAACAGAGTTACACCTGTGCAAAGCCACAGCATTGTCTCTAAAAAAGGTGGGCCATGCAGACAAATGGGAGAGGAGTACAAGAGTTGTGTGATGCACTTGTAATGTTTCAGCTTCCCTGGACATTTTGGTTTCTCAGCGGTGCTGAGACCCTTCAACAAGTTTGTTCTCTGTGATCACTAATCCTTGTGCTTAGAATGTTTTCCTTGAATGCCAGATGAGTAGATTTTCATTTATATTCAAATTTCCGTTTAAGAAAGTACCCTCTTGCCTCTTAATATAAGTATACACCTTATCTGTATGAGGGCTTCCCCAATGGCTCAGCAGCAAAGAATCTGCCTGCCAATCAGGAGATGCCAGTTCAATCCCTAAGTTGGAAATATCCCCTGGAGAAGGAAATGGAAATCCACTCCAGTATTCATGCGTGGGAAATCCCATGGACAGAGGAGCCTCATGAGATACAGTCCATGGAGCTGCAGTCAGACATGACTGAAGCACATTATCTGTATGGAATTAGTGCTTTTATTACTCAGGAGAGCACTCATCAATTTTTTACATGTACATTGGTATAGTTTTGCTTATATTCTCTCTCTGTTCATTGAAAACTACATATAGTTCCCTGACTATCTTGTGTTCCCTACTATATCCCAGTCCTAAAGCAATATGACATAACATATTCTCTCAAAAATTATATTGCAAATTAAATGCATAGGTGTATATTTTTCTAAATAGCAAGTAATATATTCTCCCTGCCAATATATTACTTTGGAAAGAGAGTAATGATCTCGGGTGATGAGCAGCACCTTTAAAATCTGATAAGAGTCAGCAATACCATGAAGGTTTGCAGGTTTCAACCTGTCCTCATATTCAAGTCTTTCCCATGCTGGAAGGTTTGAAGAGCTGCCATGTCAACATCAGGAACCAACAGGGAAGCAGAGAGGAGACACTGGTCTCTTCTTCTACCACTAATAATATGTGGCTACTCACTAATAATATGTGGCTATTCATGAAGAGACTGTCAACACCCTCCTTGTACACTGATATACAGAATTGTATTTTCTAGTTACAAGCTGGAGGAACTTAAAGAAAGACTAAGGGACAATGTTTGAACTGTACTGGGACTGATTTATTTATCCAGAGTAAATAACTTTGAAATCATTTTGAAAATGAATGAATTGATTGAATTTATGTTTTAAGAAGTCATATTATTATAGCCAGTAGAAAAGATTGGAGAAAAAGTTCAGACTCAGGAATTAATGTTAATTTTTAAAAAATTATATATTTGGCTGAACCAGGTCTTTAGTTGCAGCATGTGGGATCTAGTTCCCTGACCAGGGATCGAACCCAGGCCTCCCACACTGTGAGTGCGGTCTTGGCCACTGGACCAAGAGGGAAGTCCCAATGCTAATTGTTCTAACGCAGTTCCTTTTTAAAATCTGAGATTTATGGATTCTTGCAGATGTTATGTATCATATATGTGAATTGATTATTCCCACCTACATTCATGTTAGTTTTCTAGGCTAGAAAGTTAGACAGTTTTTCACATCTTTATTTTTTAGTGAATATATTTTATTTTTTTTTATATATATTTTTTTATAAATTTATTTATTTTAGTTGGGGGCTAATTACTTTACAATATTGTAATAGTTTCTGCCATACATTGACATGAATCAGCCATGGGTTTACATGTGTTCCCCTTCCTGGACCCCCCACCCACCTCCCTCCCCATCCCATCTCTCTGGGTCATCCCATTGCCCCGGCCCTGAGCCCTTGTCTCATGCATCGAACATGGAATGGTGTTCTCTTTCACATATGATAATATACATGTTTCAATGCTATTCTCCCAGAACGTCCCACCCTCACCTTCTCCCTCAGAGTCCATAAAATTGTTCTATGCA
This sequence comes from Giraffa tippelskirchi, assembly GCF_054371585.1. Classification (NCBI taxonomy): domain Eukaryota; kingdom Metazoa; phylum Chordata; class Mammalia; order Artiodactyla; family Giraffidae; genus Giraffa; species Giraffa tippelskirchi. The sequence continues at coordinate 126,857,531 of NC_137286.1, forward strand.
TCTGTGTCTCTTATTCTGTCTCGCATATAGGGTTATCGTTACCATCTTTCAAATTCCATATATATGCATTTGTATACTGTATTGTTGTTTTTCTTTCTGGCTTACTTCACTCTGTATAATGGGCTCCAGTTTCATCCATCTCAGTAGAACCGATTCAAATGTATTTTTTTTTAATGGCTGAGTAATATTCCATTGTGTATATGTACCACAGCTTCCTTATCCATTCGTCTGCTGATGGACATCTAGGTTGCTTCCATGTCCTGGCTATTGTAAACAGTGCTGTGATGAACATTGGGGTACACGCGTCTCTTTCAATTCTGGTTTCCTCGGTGTATATGCCCAGCAGTGGGATTGCTGGGTCATATGGCAGTTCTATTCCAAGTTTTAATATGGGAATTCTATTCACATCTTTAATATGTTTCTAATGGGTGTAATTTATGTCAGGAATAGACCTTTCCTTGAGAAATTAGGAGTAAGTGGGCTACTTAGTGGAATCACTCAAAACTTATTAGTCATTGCCAGACATTTTCCTAGGTGCTGTTTGATAAAATCTTCAAAGAATCCATATGTTCATTTAAAATATGGGCACCATTTAAGATCTAATTTTATATAATTCATTGATTTGTTATTTATAGGTACATATACAGTTTATCCAACTAGAATATTATTACTGTTTTCTCTCCTTTCATGAAAAAAAAGAAAAAAGAAAAACAGCAACAACTTCTAAGATCCTCTTACTACAGATCTTAACTCTATTTGTGGGGGTAAAAAGAAACAACTTTATTCTTTGCAACAGATGTTTTGCTTTAATGCTAGGGCTGTGAGTCTATTTTTAGTGTCTGACATAATGGTACAGGAAACACTTATCCAAAAATTGTTAAGACTACAGGAAAACAACGTAAAGTGGGATAGGTTGGCTGGAGTCAAATGTTCAAACAGAACTGAATGGCTGAGGACACGGATGCTTCAGGATTTAGTAAAATCACTTTACCTGATACACTGCAGCTTCTCTCCACTACCTAAACAGCACTGGGTTTCCAATCTTGGCCCCTGCTCACCTGCCTCAGCCTTACGGAGGCCCTCCCCTGATGCCTCTGCAGTCCCCATTCATCCTCTGCAGCTGGATTGCATCTCAGTTTAGATTTCAAAAGATTGTGCGAGTGTTCTGCTTGAGATACAGAATGGCAGTATAGACTGGGCAAACTACTAACATATCTGGTTTAAACTTTGTTAGTTTTAACTTTGACAAGTTTTCACACCTCACCTACCTATTTTCTTTAAAGGATGTAACGAACATGATGATAGGGTTTGGTGTTTTTTTTTACCTGAATAAATTAAAAATTTTTAAACATCCAGGAAAATTCACAAATCAGTATATTCCAATCGATAGAATATTTCTTCTGATTATTTGTGGATATTATACAGAAAATCCTGGAGTTTAATATTTGATTTAAAGTTTCAACTTAGTTGATATCAAATGATCTGAATGCCAAGATTAGCAAGGAAACAAGCATTCAGCTTTCTCAATAGAATAATCAAGAAAATGGGAAATGAGTTTCTGTAATGAAAGAACTTAGCCAGAACAATTACTGAAGTAGATTTTCATAAATCGATAGCTGTAAGTTATGGTTACAAGGCTGTGTTTGAATCACTTTTATTATCCCCAGAAACGTTATTATGTATAAATGCTTTTTGTACAATTACTTTTTGTTCCTTTCCCTTATTAGGTATAAGGCTTAATACAAAATGTAAAATTTTAAAAATTATTTATCCTAGAAAACAGTTTTGTCATTTACATTGTTATTTTCTTTGTTCATTTATCTTAGTAACAATAATATTTTCTAAAATGAACATATTTCCAGAAGACATTTGGACATTTTCCTACCACTCTCAATATTGAGTAATACTCAGCTTGATCATATACATAGATTTTTAATAAATGGTGGGCTTCCCTGGTGGCTCAGCTGGTAAATAATCCACCTACAATGTGGGATACCTGGATTCGATCCCTGGGTTGGGAAGATCCCCTGGAGAAGGGAAAGGCTACCCACTCCAGTATTCTGGCCCGGAGCATTCCATGAACTGTATATGTATAGTCCATGGGATCGCAAAGAGTCTGACACAACTGAACGACTTTCACTTTAATAAATGGCAGTAATAATACTTTTAGTGACGTAACAGCACATCCTTTTCTTTGATTTAAATGTTATCACACAGCTAAGTATAAATAAATCTAGATGCAGAAATCCTTGTACAAACTTGATTTAAGAAAAACACCCCTTATTAAGAGATATACATTATATTCTATAGCATAACATGGATTATAAAGAGCATATACAAAAATCATGTGTATAACTTTAGCTACTCATGCTATTATCTGAAGCTTTGGATTCTGATTACATATTTCCAGTCTCAGGAATGACCCTGTATTCTTCATGTGATTTTGTTTTTATGTATTTATTAAAAAAATTAAACATTGTGATTTTATAAAGCATTTTGAGATAGTAAAAACTTAAAGAATCAAATTTGCATTCCATGATTTTTTAACCCATTAATTACTGAAGATATGCTGAATGCATATGAACCATATTTTTAAAATGAAATATTTAGAGAAATATTAAAAGTAAATCCCAAGCTATATACTTCTTTAAAGGAACTTCCAAACTATTCTAACACAGCTTTATAAATTAACTATACTTCAATTTTTAAAAGGTTGGAAAAATAAAGAAAAAAATCAGTAAATCCCAAGTGACTTAATTAAGCATTGCCTTAAGATATTTCTTTCTCACTCTTCCTAAAAGAACTTGGTAGATCCTTAGGATACTATTTCTCGTCCATAACTTAGTAAGGACTTAGGCTATAGTTATTTCATTTACCTTCTATCTATATGTGTAAAGATTTTTCAATACCTTTGCATTCTTGTTTTCATTCTTGAACATATTTTACCTTATACTAACTTCAAGCATTATCTTCCTCTATTGCAATTGTGGAAGGGAAGCAATAAGAGAAAGTTAAATGATGAAAAATGTTTTAAAATGAATGTAAGATGTGTAGTATCTGACACTAGCATTTTCAAAGAAAAATGTCATATAATTTAAGCCCATAAAGAATGAAGTTCAGTTAAGGCATTTAATTTTATACTATGGCATAAAACTTTACAAGATTTTACAAGATTTTTTCTTGATTACATGTTGAATAATTCTAAATAGTAACAAAGAAAGCAATAAAAAGTTATCATTCTTGAACAAGAATATAGCTAATTGGTGGGGAAAAACAAAACTATATTTAATGAGAAACTGTCCATCTCTACATGGACAGAAGCAAAAACTAAATCAACCAACATTTCAAAATTTTATTAAGAATAATAGGAGGAAATTCCCTGGTTGACCAGTAGTTAGGACTCTGCACTTCCACTGCAGAGAGACAACGTTCAATTCCTGGTCTGGGAATTAAGATCCCATAAGTCACGTAGCATGGTAAAAATAAATAAATAAATAAATAAATAAAAAACCACTAGAATAGGAAAAAAAATAATAATAAAATAGGAAAAAAAATACTTCTCAAATAAGTACTTTACAAAAATCTATTTCATATGTATTGAAAAATAGCAAGAAGAGAAGAATTAATTGACAGGCATTTTAACCGTTTTTTCTTAAAGGATACATACCAGAATCAAGTATAGTGCTTGTTGCTGCAAATGCTATTATTGCCATTGTCAATGCTTTTGCCTGCGTGCATGCTAAGTCACCTCAGTTATGTCTGACTCTTTGTGACCCTTTGGACCATAGTTTGACAGGTTCCTCTGCCCATGGGATTCTCCAGACAAGAATGCTGGAGTGGGTTGCCATGCCCTCCTTCAGGGAATCTTCCCCACCCAGGGATTGAACCTGAGTGTCCCAAAATTGCAGGCAGGTTCTTTATCATCTGAGCCACTAGGGAAGCCTGAAACTTTCATTAACACAAGCTATGACAAACCTAGACAGCATAATTAAAAAGCAGAGGCATTAATTTTCCACCAAAGTCCATAGATTCAAAGTTATGGTTTTTACAGTAGTCATGTATGGATGTGAGAGTTGGACCATAAAGAAGGCTGAGCACTGAAGAACTGATTCTTTCGAACTGTGGTGTTGGAGAAGACTCTTGAGAGTCCCTTGGATTGCAAGGAGATCAAACCAGTCAATCCTAAAAGAAATCAATCCTGAATATTCATTGGAAGGACTGATATTGAAGCTGAAACTCCAATACTTTGGCCACCTGATGCAAAAACAAGACTCATTAGAAAAGACCCTGATGCTGGGTAAGATTGAATGCAGGAGGAGAAGGGGACGACAGAGGACAAGATGACTGGATGGCATCACCGACTCAAGGAACATGACTTTGAGCAAGCTCTGAGAGATGGCGAAGGTCAGGGAAGTCTGGCGTGCTGTAGTCCACGGGGTCGCAAAAAGTCAGACACAACTGAGCAACTGAACAAAAACAACAGCTGAATAGATAGCCAATGGAATTTGCTGTATGCCTCAGGGATTTCAAACTGGGGTTCTGTAACAGTCTAGAGGGGTGGGATGGGAGGAAAGTGAAGGGAAGTTTAAGTAGGTGAGGGCATATGTGTACCTATGACTGATTCATGTTGATATTTGGCAGAAACCAACACAATTCTGTAAAGCTGAAAAATTAGATAATAAAAAAGTTCAGAAAAAAAATTGCCATAGAAACCTATTCACACCTTTGGGAAGAAAGAAAAGGATAAAAACTAAAATCTATAGAATTTTGTGTGCCCATCTATCAAGTTTTAGGTGGTTTACATATATTGCCTCCATGTTGCCTTATTACTAATACCAAAAATAATAAGATAATAATAATAAAACAGAAATTTGGAATAACCCAGGTTGAAAAGTTATTCTAGGTTATGTTACTGATACTTTTAATTTCCCCTTTATTTTCAAAGAATATTAATTGTGCTTTTACCTCACAGGGTTTAACTTATTTTATCAATATTGCTACAACCGGTAAAATGTTCCTATTCTTCTCCAACAATCAAATCTTTATATGATCTTTCTAATTTTACTCCTTTTATTTCTTCTATCATCATCATTTCATCTATGCTGCCAGGTTTCCATTACTTAAAGGTTTAAAATATACAGATGTTGTCAGCCAGGAGAAAGTCCTGTTTTTCAGCAGAAATAGCTGAGGAGCATTCCTTTTTTGTTCTCTCCTCTCTATCTACAACTTACAATAAAAGTAAACAGTCATTACTTATGGTTCTTTTTTGTTTTCTAGACTTCTCTGATTCCAATAAACAGTTGATCTTTAAACCTCATTTGCTATCTCCAAACTCTTTTTGTTAACTTTATTTCCTATGTACTTTTAGTTCTCATATATACAAAGTTGTCCTTAGTGAACATTTTGTAATAATAGCACACACTGAGAACCACTCTACTCGGAATTTATTATATCTGAGCATAATAATATCTAACATAGCTGCTAGTTCTTTCTGCCCCTGTGTCCCTCTCTTCTCTCTTTTCTACCTTTCCTTCATTCCTTCATTCCTTCCTCCTTCCCTTCCTCTTTTCTTTCCTCTCTTTCTCACTCCCTCCCCTCTGCTCTTATTTCCCTTCTCTTTGATATAAATATCTGTTAAAATATGCTGGAATAATATTTAGCTTTTACTCAGGAAATATCTTCTTTCTCTCCTGTTTTACATTAAAGGAATATATAAAGGAGAATAGAAAGAAATGAATTGATGACTCAATCTACTTTCCATATCTGCAGAATCAGGGCTGTAGGGTTAAAATGGAATTTATTTTTGCCTCTTGCCCCATTAAAACACCGATAAATACCCTAATGTGAAACAGATTAAAATATTTATAGAATTTTCTTTAGTTTGTTACAAAAGAAGGGATTTGCATGTCCTTCTAAGTAATATTTTAGAAGATAAAGAATATGAAAACAAGATAGAAAGCACTTGTGTACCAAGAAGCACATATTTTATAGAAATTTATATTTTATAAAATTCTGCCACTGCTTCCCAATCCTATAGTAAACATGGATTTATATCCTGAGATTTTTTTTATGACTAAGGTACACATTGAAAGCCATATTATTCTGTAAACATCTGGACATATTTGCATTGGTGGCAATAAATTTGTGTTTGTGCCTATGAAATGAGTACTAAGGAAAGCAATCACTTTTAAAATTTCTTTTTTATAGAAGATTACTACAAACAGAAGTATCAATCTTAGTCTTCACTTTTACATGCTATGTGGAAAGTATTAAAATATATATCAAAGAATTGAAAAGTTTCTTTTGAGCTTTTGAATGAAAAAAATTGTATTGTCTGCGATCGAAAAAGCCTCTTTAAAAACATTTAATGGGCGTTTTACATTTTTGCTGTTGATGGACCACAGGTTTATGAACCTTCATTAAAAACTTGTAGAAAACATTAAGTGTTCTGTTTTCTCGGACTGTAAATCAAATAATTTGGTCCATTTCTATTCATATGTGTTAGAACTGTCTTTAAATAATCTTTACAGTCATGAAATAAAGTTTTCCCCTACCTCACAAATAAGACCAACTCTTAATTATTTTTACTGTCGATAATAGCGCAGTTAAAAACTCAGCTGTACATTGTAAGTTTCCTTGACCTGGATTTTGCCTATATGTATCTCTCATCTTGTCTTTCATTATAATTTAAACATTCATCTTGATAAATTATTTCTAGTTCCTGAAGCACTACTTTTACCCATATACCGTTGAGTTTTGAAAATGTTCTGCCTTTTATGTGGGTTAGTCAGTTCCCCAATGTCTGTGTGGAATATTAGTAGTTCTTATTCTAATTCACCCTTTGATTTCACACTGTGCCTGAGTCTTCTTAAAATCTTGAATAAGCATCATTGTCATTTTACTTTGTAGTTCTTTTATACCATTATAATATAGTCTACCCTATGACTTATAACCATACATTTAAAAATTATTATGTATAAATAATATACTATTTTCCCTTGCACTATTTGATAACAGGAGAGTATCATATTTTTTTCTAAATTCACAATTTCTAGAATAAGGTCATTCAAATACTAGATGCTCAATATATGTGTGTAAAAATGTACTTAATTTGTTACAATGCAGAAAATTCTGCTTTGAAACAAGAGGTATGTAAAAGTGAATAATATTTTAGGTCATTTCTGGATTCTCATTGAACTAGCCATCATGGTAGGATGTTCACAGATTTTTGAATCACTAAGGAAAATTCTTGCATATACTCACACATAATAATTTTCATGTCCTTCTATTTGTGGGAGTTTCCTACTTACTTTATAATGCTGTACCTCTTCTCTTCTTTTCTTCCTAATGTCTCTTTCTTGGGTTCCCTTTAATATGCTATGGTCAAAACATTTTCCTGACATTTTCAGTGCAGAGTCCTTTCTTTATGCTTCTCCTGTCAATTATCTTTGCAGAAAAAAAAAAAAAAAAAGATTCCCTTTGAATTGGCTTCATATTAAATTGCCTTACTTTAAGAATTGTAGATTTCTACATAACTTAAAAATTCTATAAAATGTCTGACAGAAGCCAAGTATATAAAATCCCAATAACACTTCCTGGTTAGCTAAGTATATACAGAGAGACTAGAACATGGGCATTCTTTGTTTTTTCTCAAGAGGAGAGGCTTTTTATCTTTTCCATTTCTTTTCTTGTAGATAACTTTACAGTTCAAGAGATTAATAATTTGTCATGTGCTTTCTTTTTCTACACAACCATAGGTGAGGCTATTTCCTTAGCAGAGTTCCCTGAGAAAATGACATTGGCTGAAATTGTGAGACAACTGTTTCCAAGTTTGTGGGTCTCAAGGTGAGTGGTTCCAAATAAGGACGAAGTGGTAAACTTCATGTGTTGTGATGGGTTTAAAAAACAACTCTTCCCAATCCAATGCCTTCCATCCCCTGAGTGCTGGAATATTAAAAAAGAAATAGTCAAAATCAACGTCAATTTATACATAAAACAAATTAAAGACAGGAAAATTGAATTTCATATCTTCTCTTTTGTTTACTTGTAATATATCCCTGCTGGTGTAGATGTTTCACTATAAATTCTATTAATAATTCTGATGCTTTAAAGAACAATTCCATGGCATATCATGTTATGGTAATATTACTTATTCCTCTCCTTATTCATCAACCTCCTTCAGTGTTTCAAGGTAACTGAATAATGAAATAGCCTTTCTCCTGCCTTCAAATACATTTGAAATTTTTGAATTAAATCATACATTTATCTCAAGCTTTTTGAATAAATTCAATGAAGAGAAAAATCATTTCTTATGCCTATATTTATGTAGTAGTAATTGTACTATTATGAAATGGTACGGTATTGCTTCTTAGAGTCTGTTCCATCATACAGGTCATAAATCTAGTGTCTGGCTACTTCTATTACCCTAAAGCAAGATCACTATTTACATACACAGTATGTCAGTGAGGAATTTTCAATTTCATCATCATGCTAATTAGATAACATAATTAGGATAGTTATTTTACTTGAATTCATTTTGCTCTACCAAAAATGACAGTACATAAATTTACTTGGGTACTTAATAGATGTCCATACAAATTTGTTTAACAATATGACTTTCTGAATTATATTTGGGTAATTTCTTTTTTTTCCTATTTTAAACTAAATATATAGTAATGTCGATCACTGATTTTACAACATTCAAAATCAAAAGAACATATTTCTCTGACATAATGGAAAGGTATAAACATGAACACTTGGATGATAGATATTCAATATAGTTTCCACTTTATATTTTAACTTTTACAAAAAAGAAATAGGAAAGGTATATATTGGTGTAACTTCTATAAAAAATCATAACAATAGTTAAGTTTTGATAGTTTAGTTTGATACTTTGATAATTAGGTCTAAATATCACCTACATCAAGTCCTGCCAATTTGCATAGAGCACAAGTCAATCCCTAGAATAAAGATGATCTTGGGACTTTCCTGGTGTTCCAGTTGTTAAGAATCCACCTGCCAATTCAAGGGACATGGGTTTGATCCCTGGTCTGGGAAGATCCCATATGCTGTAGAGCAACTAAGCTCATTAACCACAACTACTGAGTCCATGCTCTAGAGCCTGCGAGCTGCAACTACTGACCCCACACACAATTACTGAAGTCCATTTACTCTAGGGCCTGTGCTCCAAAACAAGAGAAGCGCCACAATGAGAAGCCCCTGCACACAAACTAGAGAAAGCCAATATGCAGCATCAAAGACCCAGCACAACCAAAAATATATAAGTGTACTTAAAAAACAAAACAAAACATTGATCTTGTACTTCTTTTGATAAAGATGTATCAATGGCCACCATTCATATTTTGAGTAAAGTGTAAATTATTCTCTGTGGCCTAAAAGTTTCTGCATGATCCATACCCTGCCCCACTGACAGACTCTCCCCTTGACTGAATTTCAGTCTTGTTCTTCTGAGGTCTCTTATGTACTAGGCCTGGACTCTGAACACCTTCTCTCCATGTATCTTGTCTTCCATCCACCTAGCTTAACTTGAGCAATAACTCTGCTACGTGACTTTAGTGAAAATGTCCTTTACCTTTATCTGATCAAGTTCCTCATCTTTTTGGTGTTTTATATCAATACTCTCATTAGGTGAGCTTAGCGAGAATTCTCCTACCCCTGATTTGTTCTCTTAATGATTTTCCATCCACTGACTGCTCCATCCACTCTGCTCCTTGGCTATAAATCCTCAGTTGCCATTAACGTATTGAGAGGTAAATGCAATCTCTCTCAGAGTTTTTGCATATCTCTATTGCAGAAGTCTTTTAAAAAAGTCTTTCTTACCGTTTTTACAAAATGAGAGAATTATTTTTTCTTTAACACCTCCATCCAGTCAATGCTTGTCCCACTCTTTTTTCTCCTTGTTCATTATATTCTATGTAGACTGCTATCTGTATGCTTCTATAGCATACAGCTGTGTTTCCATTTGAAATACTACATGTGATAATTCCTCTTGTGTTGCTCTCAATCCACTCTTCAGATGACTAGGTTCTTTTTAAAATTCATCTTTTTACCTTCCAAGTCTGTTTCTTAGAGAGTCATCCCTGACAATCTTTCATAAGTTCTCATCCCCACATATGCCCTGATTTTCTGTCTCAGAATTTTTCTTGTTTCATTCATAGCGTTAATAGCAATGTATTGTTCAGTTCAGTTCAGTCGCTCAGTCGTATCTGACTCTTTGTGACCCCATGGACTGCAGCACGCCAGGCCTCCCTGTCCATCACCAAAGTGCAAAGCATGTGTACTGTAATACACAGAACGACCACTATTAAAAACAAAGCAAAACAAACAAACAAAAAATGAATTCTAGTAAAAAAACAAACAGAAAAGCAAGCAATGCATGTGAGTATCTTAATACTGTAAGTGTACTATAGATAATATATATTACCCAGAAATAATCCTTTAAAAAAAAAAACGTTTTTTTCTCTTTTGAGTTAATATACATTCTTTCCAATTAGTTGCTTTTGAATAAGTGTATAACTATTCAGAAAAATACTCTATCTACCCAAAGGTGAGGAGGCTATAAGAGGTATACTTGATAAATCCTGCTAAGTTTATGCCATCACTGAATCCTACCATTCAGAGAACTATTGATTTTGTTAAGTCATAAAAGAAAACAATCAAAGACTTGAGAGATTAGAATGAATTGATCTTGGAATCTGAGTAGCAAAAAGTAAAAAAAAAAAGCAAAGTAAGTATATCCTTTACTGTTTGAGATTTGAGAAATGAATATGACAAAAAACAAACAATTCCCAATCTCATTTATCCCAGTTACTTTGTGTTTATGTTTTTCTCTGGCAAGTGAAAACCAGTGTACTTTGGTTTCTTATTTGATTACCTGAAACTGCAGGGTAAATATCCGGGTATACATTTGTTTATGAAGTGTTCCGAATTGCTTATCTAAACTTAAGTTAATTAAAACTCAATGATAAATCAGACAAGTCACTTCATAAAACAATTTGGAAGAAATAATGAATGGAAAAAGGTATCCCCAAATGCATGTTATATTTGCAATTTCCTAAGGCACATGCTTTAGGCTTCCCAGGTGGAACAGTGGTAAAGAATCTGCTTACCTATGCAGCAGACACAAGAGGTACAGGTTCAATCCCTGGGACAGGAAGATCCCCTGCAGAAGGAAATGGTAAACCACTGCAGTATTCTTGCCTGGAAAATTCCATGGACAGAGGAGCCTAGTAGTCTACAGTCCATGGGGTCACAAAGAGTCAAACATGACTGACCAACTAAGCACATACACACATAGGCACGTGCTTTAGTTTTCTGGAGTTTTCATTTATAACAAAACCAATCAACATGAATTTAAAAGTTTTCATTCATTTCTTGTTTTCAAAAATTTAAATTATGCTATTAAAATAGAAGACTGTTTACACGCAACTTGAATAGAATCTAGATGAAATTTGGGTTAAATACAAAATAAACACTAAAAGAAAGAAGTGAATTTACTGTATAATTCAGTTTAAAAAAAAACAAAACTAAGCCTTAAACTTGAACTTTGTAAACAACTTCTTCAATTCTCTACTTCACTAGGAATTATGTAAACAAATTCACAGACAAAAGAAAGTAAATATATTTACAATGTCATTCTGATATATATATATGTGCGGGTGTGTGTGTGTATGTGTGTGTGTGTGTGTGAGATACATTCAGATATTTACGAGATTTTTCAAATATGAACCATTTGATATTTCATTTCACATGCTAGCAAAATATAACTTCCTGGTTTAAATAAAATGGTTTATAAAGATGTTCAGAGATTCTGTGGACATCAAATACCTCCTAAAACACAGTACTTTTATGAGCTGAGTGTAAATGAATCAAAATCATATGGCAATCATTGCTTCTAAATGAAATGCACATGGCTAAAACACAAAAGAAGAAAGTCCTGGGCATAATTCATGCAAACGTAGCCTTCGGATTTTTAAATTTGGTGTTGTCTTTTCCTGGTACTAAAAAAATATAGATAAAATAAATACTGCCATTCTTCCTATTTTTAAGATCTATTTGCTTAAGACTAGCAGAGCATTGTATGTACATGTTCAGTATTTCCATTTTATCCAAGCACTTTGCTTTATAGGCTCTGCCTCTATAAAACAAGAGTTTCCAGTCATTTTCTTCCTCTAGAGTATAGCATCAATTAGGACATAAAAAGATGTGCATGGTGTGTGCACTATTTGGTGTAAGAAAGATACAGAGTAGGAAATGCCCTCAGTATTACAAGATACAAAATTTGGAACAATGTGCCATTATAAAATTCTTCCTGTGGTTAAAAAAAAAAAGGAAAAAAGGCTTGCATTTTGTGAAGCGGCTATCTCTATACATACACCCTCATTTATTCTTTCCTAAAATGAATGTTTTTGAGCTTTAGTAAAATCAAAATATGCATAAGTTCTTGAGACTCTGCACATGAAATTCCTTCCCATATATGTTGTAGTCTCTGATGGATTAGCCACTAATTATTTTTGTTCCATAAGACCTATGGTACAAAACTAGTTAGTGATTAATATTTCACAACTTTCCAACAACATATTTTTTCTTGAAGGAAGAATTATAAATTAATTGTTATCTCAAGCCAGCTCTAAAAATTAAGGCTGTGCCAAATATAGTATTTTACTTTTGAGCTATAAAATTAAGAAGCAGGGAAGCATATATAATTTAAGTGGGACATTGCAGGATAAAAATGTAGGCCCTGTTAAAAAGCTGTTAAGATTTCAAGATGGTAGCAGCAGGGTATTATATCAAGCATAGTATATTGATCATAAATTAATACCATAATTTATAGCATAATGGCTTGACATATTAATATTACCCTAACTGATCCCCTAGATTCAGAAGCTACACATATCCTGGATCATATAGATTGAGGAAACTTCACTTGTTGGACACTCTCCAGAATCCTAGCTGCACACTCATCAGTCCAACCTCATCTGAGAGTCACTCTTTTGGGCCAATAATGGAATATATGGGTGAATTTAGACATTTTAGGTCTTACATAAAGAAATCTGCTTAATATTCTTATATAACCCATTAGAAGTGTTCCTGTATTATCCTGGTATTTTCCAGACAGATTTTCCATATTGGTAATTGTTCCATTGATGTCTATTAATTGATATTGTTTTTGCTTAGTCAAGTCCAGTTTGACTCTTTTTTGTAAGCTCATAGACTTACAGCCTCCTCTGTCCATGTGATTTTCCAGGCAAGAATACTGGAGGGGGTTGCCATTTCTTTCTCCAGGGGATCTTCCTGACCCAGGGAGCAAACCTGTGTTTGCTACATTACAGGTGGATTTTTTACCACTGAGCCACCAGGGAAACCCCATGTCTGTTGACTAGGTCACATATTAAATTAGACTCCTTTACCCTTGGTAAAAGCAAGCTTAATGTAACTATATGCTGTGTAGTTGATTGGAACCAAGAGAAAAATCTATGTCAACGTATGCCTGAATTCTCATTATTTATTAATCTAATAGAATTTGAAGAAGTTAGTGGAAGATATTGTAAGATATATGAACTAAAATCTAATTATTGGGATTTGTGGAATTATAGATTTGTGGATAGAGGAAATTAAAGACCAGTGTATTTCAATTTTAACATAGATTTTGATTACTTTGTGCATAAACTTACTTGAAGGAATGATTTTGAGCCTTGGAAATATGGTGCTCAATGTCTCATAATTTATAATTCTTCTGGAAAAAATATGTAGTGTGTTTTAGGGTGTAATTTGTGTATTAGAAATACATATGGATATCTTTATATGTATATTATTTCTTTATACATACAGATATCCTTTTATTTCTAATGTATGCATATAAATATGCATGCTCAGTTGCATCAGTCATGTCTGAGTCTTTGCAACGCTATGGCCTCTAGCCCATCAGGCTCCTCAGTCATGGGATTCTCCAGGCAAGAATACTGGAGTGGATTACCATTTCCTTCTCCAGAGGATCTTCCAGACCCAAGGATTGAGCCCCTGTCCCCTGCATCTACTGCATTACAGACAGATTCTTTACCGCTGAGCCAGGTGGCAACCCACTCCAATATTCTCCTCTGGAAAGTCCCATGGACATAAGATCTTAACAGACTACAGTCCATGGGGTTACAAAAGAGCTGGAGACAACCTAGTGACTAAACAACAACAAAATATCATATATATATGATATTTGCGGAGAAGGCAATGGCACCCCACTCCAGTCCTCTTGCCTGGAAAATCCCATGGACGGAGGAGCCTGGTAGGCTGCAGTCCATGGGGTCGCTAAGAGTCGGACACGACTGAGCGACTTCACTTTCACTTTTCACTTTCATGCATTGGAGAAGGAAATGGCAACCCACTCCAGTATTCTTGCCTCGAGAATCCCAGGGACGGCGGAGCGTGGCGGGCAGCCGTCTATGGGGTCGCACAGAGTCGGACACGACTGAAGCGACTTAGCAGTAGCAGCATATGATATTTGCATTTACCACATGCAACCTTTGTTAAAAAATGCTTTATTAGGTTTTAACACGTTTTATTTATTTCAATAAAGTACTTTCCATATTGATCATGTAAAGTTAAGAATAATAGTCCCCTGTCATGCCATGTGACCTAGGGAAATAAACTTATGTTTTCAATTTTTCACAGCTAGTTTTTCAATTTAAGCATTGATCTTTTTTAAAACAGGTGATTATTATCTGACAAACCATTTATTAACACATTAATAAAAGTGTGCCATGACAAATCCACCATGCCATCATGGTGATTATGCCATCATTTGTGTTAAAAATCATAACTCTTCTGTATTTCATGGATTTACTCTATCAGAGGATCGATATCTCATTTTCAATTATAACTAATTTTTTGGATGATAGAGTTAGAATGCATATAACAATAAACTAAATGTATAGTGAAGTATCTTTTTAAATTAAATCCTTTGCTTTTTAAAATTCAGATTCAGTTGGTATTTGTTGATAAGTATTGTGCCAGGTATTCTATGTTTTTGGAGAAGGAAGTTTCAACCCACTCCAGTATTCTTGCCTGGAGAATCCCGTGGAGAGAGGAGCCTGGTGGGCTGCCATCTATGGAGTCTCACAGAGTCAGACACAACTGAACTGACTTAGCAGCAGCAGCAGCAGCTATGTTTTTTACATTATCTCTGTTATTTCTACCCATAACCCCAAAATTTCAATAACCAAATTTTCACAGTGTAGTTTACAAAACTGAGCTTCAGATAGGTTACATGATATATCAAAGTTCGCATAAAGTGAGTGAAGAGCAAGAATTCAAATTCTGGTGCTTTAATTGAAAGATCCATGTTCATTTAAGATTAATATCTTATAACACATGCAAGACAATCTGTAGAAAAAGCATTGCCTTTCTAGTAGTTAGATTTTATTCAAGTGGAATTTTATCAAATATTTTGCTTTGTTAAAAATGTTTATTTAAATATTCTGAAAGTATAGTCCATAAAACAGCACTAGTTTCACCCACAGAATAACCAAACTGTTTGAGTTTTTAAAAAAATGAAAAACTAACAAATTTTTAAGATAAATGTTAATATAAAAAAACCCTATTCAGCACCATTTTAAGTCACCTTGGAAAAGAAAATCATTGGCTTTTTTTACCCCCCTGAGATCATGCTTTGTGAGGCATCTTCTCTTTATATTTTCTTATTTTAGTTGATTCACTTACCACACTTGAAATATATATATATATGGTTTATTAGTTGCGGATCAAAACTTGGAAACAGCAAAATTTTCTTGCAAGATAATCACATTTTAAAATCAGTATTTTAATGTCACCTTCAAAAAATTTATATATCTAGTTATGTATTTGTTTGAAATATTCCTTGAAATACATTAATTAGATATAATTTCAGGCATTCTTAGTGAGTATGTTTATGGTTATTTATATTTTCCAACTGGATTTTCTGAGATACTCTGTATCAGTGATTTCCTATTTGAGAAACTACTATATTAAAAGCTCTTTGCTAGACAATGGAGCTACAAATACATCATTTTATATGTATTATAAAATTACAAAAATAAAATGTACTGCTTGTGGTAGGACAAAAATGGAGGGGGTGTGGGGAGCAAAACAGTATTCCATGATGACTGATAAATAACTGGACAAAGTGACCCAAGACTTTAGAAAGAAGATGACTGTGTACCATCATTTCCGGTTTTATAATGCTCCAAGGGCATTGTTTAGAAAGTAAGTCAGTAAGGGGAGAGAATAGAACCTAGTTTTCCAGAGAGAGGAAACTGTATGAGTAAAAGTGAATGGTAGAATGAACTTGAAATTTTTGGACAGGGTGGGTGAATAACACACACAGATATAAAGGCGTATGCTGTTCTGTGCTGTACTGTACTTAGTTGTGTCCAACTCTTTGTGATCCCATGGAGTGTAGCCCTCCAGGATTCGCAGACCATGGAATTTTCCAGGCAAGAACACTGCAGTGGGTTGACATTTCCTACTCCAGGGGATCTTTCCCACCCAGGGGTCGAATCTGTATCACTTGTGTCTTCTGCACTGACAGGCAGATTCCTTACCACTGTGCCACCCGGGAAGTCCCTTAAAGCAAGATACTGGTCAGCAATAATGCAGAACTAATTCAGCACATAAGGAGGAGTCTTTTCAGACTAACGCTATCAGGATTGATTTTTAGGCAATTTGAAACTTGAAATATTATAAAAAGAGTGATATATTTGTATTATTCAAGACTGCTATTTTGAAAAAGTAAAGCATTAATTGGTTAAAGGTGATATCTAGACTTATTATGGTAGTCATTTTGAAATGCATAGAAATATATCAAATCACAATATTGTGTAATCAGTTCAGTTCAGTTCAGTCGCTCAGACGTGTCTGACTCTTTGCGACCCCATGGACTGCAGCACGCCAGGCCTCCCTATCCATCACCAACTCCATAGGAACTAATATAGTGTTGTAGGTCAACTATACTTCAAAAACAAACAAACTGATAGAAAAGAGGTGAGAGATTTCAGGGTACCATAGGCAGGGGATGGAGGGAGGGAAAATATGATGAAGGTGGTCAAAAGGTACACATTTCCAATTTAAAGATAAACAAATTTAAACAGATAAAGTAATTCTTTATGGAGGTGGGTGTAGAAGAGAAAGTACAGTGTAAAAAGTGATACTGCATCAGTTTTCCTTTAGGAAAAAGTCTAATGGAACAAAAAACTTAGAATGACCTGAGTAAAGCTATTGACAAGAAGAGGGGATACAAAATAGGAAAGAAAATTGATAGTGAGTGATTAACAGAATATTAATAGCTAGAGGTTTGGGGAACATGTTAGCCTGAGTGACTGGAAAAAGTGTGATAGAATTTCCTGACAAGAATATCAAGAATGGTGATTTATACCCCATTCTCTGCATTCCATCTTTAGCTTCTCCAGCTCAATTGGAATTCAAAGCGATAACATTGTAAGGCAAGTTGGTAGGAAACGCTCATGAATAAATTCCCCCAGAAGTGAAGTTGTGCAACATGGGATAAGCTTACCATTGATAAATGGGAATAGAAATCTATGCTACGCACGCACCCAAAGCAATGAAACATGTAAAAGGAGAATAGGAAAGATATGTAGACATTATGAGGCAAACTCTGGTGTCTGATTGACTGGTTTCCAATTGGGACTCCATCATCTCTTTAGAATATGGCCATGTACAAGTCATTCAACATTTGTGCATCAGTATCACCTTTAAATTGAAGATACTATTAGTAACTAGCTCATGGGGTTGAAATTAAGCTAAAATACTTTAAAATATATGCGTGTATATATATATATATGTGTGTGTGTGTGTGTGTACATATATGTGTATATATATGTACACACACACACACATATATATATGTATGTGTATATATATATATATATATATATATATATATATATCACTCAGAACAGAGCCATTGCTCATTAAAAAAGGCTCAAGAAGCTCCATTACCTGGAAATAAAAGAATTTCAAAAGTGGAGATGGATGTAATAAATATGATAGTAAGGGAAAAATATATTCTTTCAAAATCATTATGTCACACTTCAGTCTTTTTTCATTGATCCTCAAAAAGATAGTAAGGAACAACTTTCACAAAGATCTTTTTCTATATGTTTCCATAGCACTATATTCTCAGCCCTGTTGTATTGAACACAGGGTGTTTTTATTGTGCATTTATTACTTTGGTGCTTCTCTGAATATTGTACTGCTAAATATCCTGGTTTCAGCTTAGTAAATTGATTGATCAAACTAGATATATATTGATCTGATAAATACACTTGACATTCTATATGTAAAGAATGATCCATCCTTCTTCTCCTATGGCAATTGATTCATGTTTTAAAATTCATTACTCATCTACCTCACAAAAATATCAAACCGATAACCATTTCTTGCATACATACACACCGTGGATAATACATTAAATAATTGTTGTAAAACATAGAATTTTGCATTCAGTCATGTCATGGCCAAAAATATGTATTCCTATGGGGAGGATTGGAGAAGGAAATGGCAACCCACTCCAGTGTTCTTGCCTGGAGAATCTCAGGGATGGCGGAGCCTGGTGGGCTGCTGTCTATGGGATCGCAGAGTCGGACATGACTGAAGCGACTTAGCAGCAGCATGGGGAGGATAATTCACATGCATATTAAATAAACAGAAAAATTTGACATAAAGCTGGAAAACAATGATATATCTTCAAACCTAGACACAATGTATAAACAAATGGTTAAATAATGGAAAAAAAGAAGGAAATAGTTGATGTTCACAAGTGTGTTTAATTTATTCATTTGTTTATGGCTATGCTGGGTCTTCCTTGCTACACATGGCCTTTCTCTACTTGCAGGGAGTGGGGGTTGGCTATTCTCTAGTTGTGGTGGGTGGGCTTCTCATTGTGGTGTCCTCTCTTCCTATGGAGCCTGGGTTCTAGGGCACCTGGATTCAGTAGTTGTATATGTGGGCTCAGCAGTCACAGTCGGTGGGCTCTAGAGTGCAGGCTCAATAGCTGTGGCACACAGGCTTAGTTGCTCCATGGCATGTGGGATCTTCCCCCATCAGGGATCAAACTCATGTCCTCTGCATTGGCAGGTGGATTCTCAACCACTGGATCACCAGGGAAGTCCCTAAGATACTTTTGACAGAACAGTTGGGTATAGTTTGGCCTCTGAGGTAGGACTGGGTGTGATTGGACAATGAGATGAAAGGGAGATGGCCCAGTTGATAATCTAACACAAGATGATAGTCATGTATTTTTCAGAGGCATATTTTGCCAAGAATTGCCTTATCTCGTTACAAAAATATCCACATATGCTTTAAAATTAGCTCTTCACCCCTTCTTCATCAAAGATCAAACTGATGGCATTTCATGATGCCTTTCATTTGTCTACAATTATTATTAATAAAAATCAAATACCTGTAAATACAAAGTTAGACATTTGTCTGAAAATTCCAAAAAGATAAAATAAAAATAAATTTTAATGTATTGACTATTTAAACCTAGACACAGCCAAATTTCCACTTCACATGGTCCTGAGAAAACCTAGCTTTTGTCACTTTGCAGTGACAATAGTAATGGCATATTCTCATCATTCACAAGTGAGATGAGTTGCTGCTGAACTCACTTGAATTTTAAAACTTTTTTAAACTAGCACTGGAAAAAATGTTTCTATTGTAATTTAAATCTAATGGAAGGTAAACTCATTTAGTGCTGTCAAAGTCTCATTATTTGTCTTGTCAGACAAAAAGCTGGTGATTACCACTGAACATATTTGTATATTTTAATTGCTATTTATCTCAAAAGTTTTAACTGTGTTAGTAACAAAAGAAAGTAATTAAAGTATTAGGGGAGGTTGGTGGAGCAGAGTAGATAGCTATTGTCAGCAATAAACTATCAAACACAGTCGGTAATAGGAAAATGTGTCATGGTCCAGTAATCATGCCAGAGGACGGAATGAATAATAACTTTGCTTAGGAGCTAAGATTGCAGAGAAATTTAATATTGCTTTCAATTTGCATAGTGTAAAATGTGCAAACTCATATATACACAGGTGTATACTTGCACACATAAAAATATGTGTATGTATTTATATATTGTGGTCTTTTAAATATTTTTAGGTAACTCATTTGAGATACTCACCGTTTTATAATAGAAAATTTGCACAAATCCCAGAAAAAAATTCCTAAACTCCTCCACTTAAAGAGACTGAATGTGTGGCACATCATGATAGGATTTGGAAGGTTAAGAGTATCTTTGATTTTTGATTCACATGTGTTTTATTTATTGACATAAATTACCAGGGTTAAGATTTCTGAGCCCCTTGGGGACCTGAAACTGTGTTGACAATTTCATTTACTCTTCTAAATAAACATTTATGTTTTCCCTTTTTTTGGAGTATGGTTGCTTTACACTGTTAATTTCTTTTGTACAACAAAGTAAATCAACTATATATATATATATATATATATATATATACACACACACATATATATATACACACATATATATATACACACATATATATATATACACACACACACATACGTCTCCTCTTTTTTGGATTTCCTCCCCTTTTAGGTCACCACAGAGCACCAATTAGAGTTCCCTGTGCTATGCAGTAGGTTCTCATTAGTCATCTATTTTATATATAGTAGTGTAAATATGTTAGTCCCAATCTCCTAATTTATCCTACCTCCCTCCACCCCCTTGGTATCCATGCTTCTGCTCTCCATGTCTGTGTCTCTATTTCTTCTTTGCAAATAAATGCATCTACATTATTTTTTTAGATTCCACATACATGCATTAATATACAATATTTGTTTTTCTCTTTCAGACTTACTTTACTCTGTATGATGGTCTCTAGGCCCATCCACATCTCTGCAAATGACAGTTTTGTACCTTTCATGGCTGAGTAATATACCATTATGCATATATACCACATCTTCTTTTAAATTTATTTTTATTTACTTTTAATTGGAGAATAATTGCTTTACAGTGTTGTGTTGGTTTCTGCTGTATAATATGAATTAGTCATAAGTATACATTGTATACCCTCTGTCTTGAGCCTCCTTCCCAATCCCCGCATTCCACCCCTTAAGGTCATCACAGAGAGCAACAGGCTGAGCTCCCCATGTTATACAGCAACTTCACACTAGCTATCTATTTTACACACGGTAATGCATGTATTTCAGTGCTGTTCTCTCAATTCGTCCCACCCTCTCCTTTATATGCACCACATCTTCTTCATCCATTCCTCTGTTGATGGACATTTATGTTGCTTCCATATCCTGGCTATTGTAAATAGTGCTGCAATGAACATTAGGGTCCATGTAAGTTTTGAATTATAGTTTTATCTGGGTATATGGCTGGGAGTGGGATTACTGGGTCATATGGTAGTTCTATTTTCAGCTCTTTAAGGAACCTCCATACTGTTCTCTATAGCGGCTGTATCAATTTACATTCCTACTAACAGTGCAAGTGGGTTCCCTTTTCTCCACACCTCTCCAGCATATATTGTTTATAGATTTTTTGATGATAGCCATTCTTGCTGGTATGAGATGACACTTCATTGTAGTTTGAATTTGCATTTCTTTAATAATGTATGATGTAGAGCATCTTTTCATGTGCCTCTTGGCCATCTGTAAGTCTTCTCTGGAGAAATGTCTGCTTAAATTTTCCACCCATTTTTTTTTATTGGGATGTTTTGTATTTTGATATTGAGCTGCCAACTCTTGCCACCTTTGTCTTGTTCCTGATCTTAGAGAAAATTCTTTCAGCTTTTCATACCTGGCTTTTATTATGTTGAGGTGTATGTGTGCATGATCAGTCAGTTTAGTTGTGTCTGACTCTTTGCAACCCTATGGACTCTAGCCCACCAGGTTCCTCTGCCCATGGGAATCTCCAGGTAAGAATACTCGAGTGGGTTGCCATGCCCCTCTCCAGGGGATCTTCCCTACCTATGGATTGAACCTGTATTTCCTGTGTCTCCTGCATTGCAGGTGGATTCTTTATCCACTGAGCCACCTGGGAAGCCCATTATGTTGAGGTAGGTTCCGTCTATGCTTACTTTATGGAGAGTTATTATCATAAATGGGTGTTTAATTTTGTCAAAAGCTTTTTCTACATCTATTGAGATTATTTGGTTTTTATTCTTTAATTTATTAATATAGTGTATCACATTGAATGATTTGCATATATTGAAAGATCCTTGCATCCCTGGGATAAACCTCACTTGATCATGGTGTATGATCCTTTTAATCTGTTGTTAAATTCCATTTGTAGTATTTTGTTGAGAATATTTTTGTCTATGTTCATCAGTGATATTCAGTTCAGTTTAGTCGCTCAGCCATGTCCAACTCTTTGCGACCCCATGAACTGCAGCACACCAAACCTCCCTGTCCATCAGCAACTCACGGAGTTTACCCAAACTCATGTCCATTGAGTCGCTGATGCCATCCAACCACCTCATCCTCTGTCATCCTCTTCTCCTCCTGCCTTCAATCTTTCCCAACATCAGGGTCTTTTCAAATGAGTCAGCTCTTCGCATCAGGTGATGATAGTCTATGATTTTCTTTTTTGTGATATCTTTGTCTGGTTTTTGTATCAGGGTGATGGTGGCCTCGTAGAATGAGCTTGGAAGTGTTTCTCCCTCTGCAATTTTTTGGAAGAGCTTGAGAAGGATAGTTATTAACTCTTCCCTAAATGTTTGAGGGATTTAGCCTATGAAGGCATCTGGTCCTGGACTTTTGTTTGTTGGAAGATTTTTAATCAGCTTCAATTTCATTACTTTTGATGCCTCTGTTCATATTTTCTATTTCTTTCTGGTTCTGTCTTGGAAGTTGGCACTTTTCTAAGAATTTGTCCATTTCTTCTAGGTTGCCCATTTTATTGGCACAGTTATTTCTGGTAGTATTTTATGATTATTTATATTTCTATGATGTCAGTTGCAACTTCTTTTTTATTTCTAATTTTATTAAATTGAGTCCTCTTTTTCTTTTTTCTTTATCAGTCTAGCTAAAGGTTTATCAATTTTGTTTATGTTCTTAAAGAACCAGCTTTCTGTTTTATTGATCTCTGCTATTGTTTTCTTCATTTCTAATTCATTTATTTTTGTTCTGCTCTTTATGATTTCTTTCCTTCTATTAACTTTGGTTTGTATTTGTTCTTCTTTCTTCAGTTGCTTTAGGTATGTGGTTAGGTTGTTTACTTGAGATTTTTCTTGTTTCTGGAGGTAGGATATTATTGTTGTAAACTCTCCTCTTAGAATGGCTTTTGCTGCATTTCATAGGTTTTCGATCATCATGTTTTCATTGTCATTTGTCGCTAGGAATTTTTTGATTTTGTCTTTGATTTCTTCAGTGATACATTGGTTATTTGGTAGCATATTATTTACCCTTTACATGTTGATGTTTTTTTACAGTTTTTTTTTTCTGTAATTGATTTTTAATCTGATAGCATTGTGGTTAGGAAAGATGCTTGATATGATTTCAATTTTATTAAGTTTACTTAGGCTTCTCCCAAGATTGGATCTATCCTAGAGAATGTTCTCTAAGCAGTTGAGAAGAAAGTGTATTCTTCTGCTCTCAGATGGAATATCCTATAAATATCAGTTAAGTCTATCTGGTCTCATGTGTCAGTTAAGGATTGTGCTTCTTTATTAATTTTCTGTCTGGGTGGTCTACCCATTGGTGTAAGTGGAGTGTTAAAACCCTTCATTAGTGTAAGTGGAGTTTCAGTCCCCCACTTTGTTTATTCTTTATAGTTGCCTTTCTCCCATAAATATCCGGACTGGCAACTCTTAGTGATTTGTGAAAAGTTATGCTAACTAGGTGCCATGATTATTGCAAAGTTTCTTGGAAAACACTAGTGACTCCAAAAGTACTTGATTTTTTTTCTTAGGGAAAGCAACATTTGGTTGCCTTCCTTCAACCTACAAAGTTTAGAGTGGTTAGTGGAAAAAGCAAACCAAGTGTCTTGTGTGGTTCCAGGCTTGATGTACAGTAGGTACAAAATGTTTGAATATTTCTGATAATAAGAAGATTAAACTCAAGTGTACTATAAAAATGATACCATAGGATAAACAGGCTGACCTTATTTTATTGTGCTCAGATTTATTGCACCTCACAGAAATTGTCAACTTGAGTTTTTTACAAATTGAGGGTTTGCGTTAACCTTGTGTTGAGCGAGTCTATGGGCACCATTTTTCCAACAGTGTTCACTCTGTTTGTGTCTCTGGGTCACATTTTGGTAATTCTTGCAATATTTCAAACTTTTTCATTATTATTGTACGTGTTTTGGTGATCTGTGGCTGGTGATCTTTGAGATTACTATTAAGACTCCCTGTAGGCTCAGATGATGGCTAGAATTTCTTAGCAGTAAAGTATTTTTTAATTAAGGGATATATGTTTTTTAGACATAATGTTATTGCACATTTAATAGACTACAGTATGGTACAAAAATAACTTGTATGTGTACTGGGAAACCAAAAAAGTAATGTGACTCACTTTATTGAAATATTTGCTTTATTGTGGTATTCTGGAACTAAACCCACAATATCCCTGAGGTGTGCCTGTAACTCTAATCTGTTATCACAGTGAAATTGTATGTCCTGCATCTATTCACTTTTGTGGCTTTTGGAGCACTGCCATAGTTTCTATCTAGGAGTTTCAATGAATGATTAAAAAAAAAAAAAACTATTGTGGTTTAAATTTCAAGGAGTAGATCAATATATCAGAACTAGGGAAATCATTAAGGCTGATCTCCCCTATGCCTCTGCCCTCTGCCCTCCTGATTATCCACTGTAATTGGATAGCATTTTCAATTATTACTGAAATGGAGTTAGATCCTGTGGGATTACAGAAGAAATTAAACTGTTTACTGAAATCAGATATTAAGATGAGGACAGAGAAAGAGAATAATTTCCGTTGAACGAATAAGGCAGATATGTGAATTCAGAATCCCCTGCAACACAGTGTCCATGGAATTAAGAAATCCTTCATTATAGCATCATAGTAATATTTATTAGTTTAATCCAGAAAAAAATAAAAACATTTTATAAGTATTATGTGGAATTCCTGATAAAGTAAAAATTGATGACTGAAGAAAAACAAGAAGAAGAAAGATAAAATAAATAAGTGAGTAATTTTAAAGATTACAGCAAGGTTTTTTTTTTTTTTCAGCATGGATTTGAATGATGCTGAGAACAGATTTATTCATTCATTATATTTACTAAGTCATTTATTCATTCATTTTATTCACTAATTCTTTTATTAAACAAAGTTGAAAACCAAAGCTATTTCTCTCATCTGTCTAAAGAAGAAATAATATATGACATAATGTAACATAATATTGTGAACAATGCCCAGGAAATTATTCTTAGTTTCAAATTAATAACTAGCCCCATATAGCTCTTCCTTATAACTTTCATCCCTATGGAAAATGTCAATGCAGATATTATTCAATAAAAATAAATTATTACAGTGAGCTCTTTAATTCCAGGCTTCAGTTCAGTTCAGTCACTCGGTCATGTCCAACTCATTGTGGTCCCATTGACTCCAGCACCCCAGGCTTCCCTGTCCATCACCAACTCCAGAAGTTTTCTCAAACTCATATCCATCGAGTTGGTGAATGGCACATTCAACCATCTCATCCTCTGTTGTCCCCTTTTTCTCCTGCCTTCAATCTTCCTCAGCATAAAAGGGTCTTTGCCGATGAGTCAGTTCTTCACAGCAGGTAGCCAAAGTATTGGAGCTTCAGCATCAATCCTTCCAATGAATATTCAAGACTTATTTCCTTTAGGATTGACTGG
Source organism: Giraffa tippelskirchi (assembly GCF_054371585.1). Lineage (NCBI taxonomy): Eukaryota > Metazoa > Chordata > Mammalia > Artiodactyla > Giraffidae > Giraffa > Giraffa tippelskirchi. The sequence continues at coordinate 126,883,390 of NC_137286.1, forward strand.
TTTGATCTCCTTGCTGTCCAAGGGACTCTCAAAAGTCTTCTCTAGGCTTTAAATTGCCTATAATAATAGATGCCAGTATTTTTTAACTCAGGGACCTAATAACATCATATAGCTATAGAGTGCCTTGAGTGGGGACACAAAAATATATTAAAACCAAATTTTAGACCCTAGAGTCATCACCATTATTAAAAAATATGGAGATACCTTTATTATAGTAATTATATTACTATTTTTGTTTTATTTATTGACTTATTTGCTTTTAAATGATATGCTCCTCTCCGTTACACTGTCTTGTTTTTTGCTTAATTTACATTTTTATTTTTGTTTTATTTATAAAATCTATATTTTTTTCTTTTCTATAAGATGATATTTTTGACATCTACTGATTATTTTTTTCCCAAACTTTAAACCTTTAATATTGTATTGGGGTATAGCTGATTAACAATATTGTGGTACTTTCAGATGAACAGCAAAGGGTACTCAGCCACACATACACATGTATCCATTCTTCCTGAAAACCCTCTCCTATCCAGGCTGCCATATAATATTGAGCTGAATTCTATGTGCTGCTGTACAATAGGTGCTTGTTGATTATTCATTTTAAATATAGCAGTGTGTTCTTTCCCTAAGTCCCTTAATTTTCCCTTCCTCCACAACCATAAATTCATTTTCTAAGTCTGTGAAAGTCTTTCTGTTTCATAATAAGTTCATTTGCACCTTTTTTTAAAATTCCACATATAAGGGATATTTCTTCTTCTCTGTCTGACTTACCTCACTTAGTATGGTTGACACTCTCTAGGTCCATCCATGTTGCTTCAAATGGCATTATTTCAATTCTTAATGGTTGAGTAACATTCCATTGTATATATGTACCACATCTTCTTTTTCCATTCCTCTGTTGATGGACATTTAGGTTGCTTCCATGTCTTGGCTATTGTATAGCCAATAAATATTTTTGTTTTCACATATAGTATTATTCTATGACACTTCCTTTTTTTTTCATATTTTCACTAACACTATGTTAAGATATTCTGTATTTTTTTACTATTGACTAAGAAAAAATAAAAAGCTTCTTAAAATTTTTCTTTAATATGAACATATTTATATTAAAAAATACTATGTTTCTCATTTCTATCATACCTTGAATGCATAGATGTTCTTTCATGGATTGGGTCTGTTCCACAATTGCTTTGAAAACAGTAGATTTTGGAATGAATTACTGCATATCATTAACTTAATCCTCCATAAATGTATTTATGTTAGCTGAGTTTTGATAATTATTGACCTGATATTAGTTCAAGATTTAATGCCATTTTAAAATTAACTGGTGGCCAGGTAATCATCTTGCTTTACAAGGAGATCAAACCAGTTAATCCTAAAGTAAATCAACCCTGAATATTCATTGAAAGGAATGATGCTGAAGCTGAGGCTACCATACTTTGGCTACCTGATGAGAAGAGCCAACTCATTGGAAAAGAGCCTGATGCAGGGAAATATTTAGGGCAGGAGGAGAAGGGGGTGCAGAGAACGAGATGGTTGGGTGGCATGATTGACTCAATGAACATGAGTTTAAGCCAACTCCAAGAGATAGTGAAGGTCAGGGAAGGCTGGCGTGCTGCAGTCCATGAGGTCACAAAGTTGGATGTGGCTGAGTGACTGAACAACAGTAATCAGTTCAGTTCAGTTCAGTCACACAGTCATGTCTGACTCTTTGTGACCCTATGGACTGCAGCACGCCAGCCTGCAGGCCTCCCTGTCCGTCACCAACTCCCGGAGTTTACTCAAACTCATGTCCATTGAGTTGGTAATGCCATCCAACCATCTCATCCTCTGTCATCCCCTCCTCCTCCTGCCTTCAATCTTTCCTATCATCAGGGTCTTTTCAAATGAGTCAGTTCTTTGCATCAGGTGGCCAAAGTATTGGAGTTTCAGCTTCAACATCAGGCCTTCCAATGAGTATTAAGGACTGATTTCCATTAGGATGGACTGATTGGATCTCCTTTCAGTCCAGGGAATCTCAGGAGTCTTCTCCAACAGCACAGTTCACAAGCATCAATCCTTCGATCTCAGCTTTCTTTATAGTCCAACTCTCAAGGAAATGGCAACCCACTCCAGTATTCTTGCCTGGAGAATCCCAGGGATGGCGGAGCCTTGTGGGCTGCTGTCTATGGGGTCGCACAGAGTTGGACACAACTGAAGCAACTTAGCAGCAGCAGCATATTCATATATGACTACTGGAAAAACCATAATAGTAAACTCATATTAAAAAAAAAATACCAGTCACTATCAGGATCATTTTTTATAGTTGAGGAAACTATAAAGAACATGTGACTAACAAGAGGCCACTGACCACTGCACAAAGGTAGATTGCAGTAATATCACAAACAGAACTGAGGCCATCTTTGTCAAGTTACCTTGGATCTACTTTAAAACACACACAAAAAGATGGCCAAGGTCCAAGAGGAAAACCGTATGGCATATTGCTGCAATAAGCATTTATTTTGCAATATTTTTAAAGCAGATGTAACTGAACTCTTCTCATTCATTAAAAACAATCTCAAATAAAAACAATTCTATAAAGAACCAGTAAAACATTCAACTTTGACTAATGTAACTTCCTGGTGTGTAAATTCAGATATAAGTCAGTTGCAAAATGTATAGTTATGTAACTGAACTCTGTGATTAACTCTATGATTTAAATGCTGGAGAAACCTTTAAAAAGGGAGTTACCTAAGGATATATGCAGTGAGGATATTTCTTTTTGATCTGGAATTGGTCTGATGCTAGAATGCTAGGTAAGTGCTTCTCTCACAAATATCTCACTGCCAAATCTTTAGAGGGCTGGTGTTTATTTTAAGTTTTTCCTCCAGGCTTAAAATCTGCAAAACACATGTTAACCAGGCATATTATGTTATTTGACCCAGACATCTATTTCCTCAGCAATTTAATTAGTCTTGAAGAAAACTGCAAGCACTCAAATTGAGCCTTGCTAAAAAGAAACCAAATCTGAATTGAAACAGAAAATGCAATCAGTCCATTTCAAAAGACCTCCAGAAAAAGAAAGAAAGAAAAGGGAATAGATGGACATTACATTTTTCCAACTCTAGCCACAGTGACCAAAAGTACAGCTATTGCCTGAATCATAATTTATATTATGACATCTGTCTAGATATCTGTCCACTTAACAGAACAGGCTCTCCATGCAGAGTGTGTCTCAGTTCAGAGCTTTTTAACTCTTTTATCTATAGTTAGTGATGGGAGAAGTGCTTAGACATTCAAGTCAGTTCAAAATTCAGTCGCTTAGTCCAGTCCGATTCTTGGTGACCCCATGAGCCGCAGCACGCCAGGCTTCCTTGTCCATCCTGAAATCCCGGAGCTTGCTCAAACTCCTGTCCACTGAGTCCGTGATGCCATCCAACCATCTCATCCTCTGTTGACCCCTTCTCCTCCTGCCTTCAATCTTTTCCAGCATCAGGGTCTTTTCCAATGAGTCAGATCTTTGCATCAGGTGGGAAAGCACTGGAGCTTCAGCTTCAGCATCAGTCCTTCCAAAGAATATTCAGGACTGATTTCCTTTAGGATGGACTGGTTGAATCTCCTTGCAGTCCAAGGGACTCTCAAGAGTCTTCTCCAACACCACAGTTCAAAAGCATCAATTCTTCAGCACTCAGCTTTCTTTATGGTCCAACTCTCACATCCATACATGACCACTGGAAAAACCATAGCTTTGACTAGATGGACCTTTGCCAGCAAAGTGACGTCTCTGCTTTCAATATGTTGTCTAGGTTGGTCATAACTTTTCTTCCAAGGAGCAGGCGTCTTTTAATTTCATGGCTGCAGTCACCATCTGCAGTAATTTTGGAGCCTAAGCAAATAAAGTCTAACTGTTTCTACTGTTTCCCCATCTAGTTGCCATGAAATAATGGGACCAGATGCCATGATCTTCGTTTTTTAAATGTTGAGTTAAGCCAGAATTTTCACTCCCCTCTTTCACTTTCAAGAGACTCTTTAGTTCTTCTTTGCTTTCTGCCATAAGGGTGGTGTCATCTGCATATCTGAGATTATTGATATTTCTACCGGCAATCTTGATTCCAGCTTGTGCTTCACCCAGCCGGCATTTTGCATGGCATTCTATGCATGTAAGTTAAATAAGCAAGGTGACAATACACAGCCTTGAAGTACTCCTTTCCCAATTTGGAACCAGTCCGTTGTTCCACGTACAGTTCTAACTATTGCTTCTTGACCTGCATAAAGATTTCTCAGGAGGCAGATAAAAAGTGTTCTGGTATTCCTATCTCTTTAAGAATTCTCCACAATTTTTTGTGATCCACACAATCAAAGGCTTTAGGATAATCAATAAAGCAGATGTTTTTCTGGAATTCTCTTGCTTTTTCCATGATCCAGTAGATGCTAGCAATTTCATCTCTGGTTCCTCTACCTTTTCTAAATCCAGCATGATTACCCCTCATAAAATCTCCTATTTCCTTAAACAACATTTTTTAAAGATTTCAGTTTTCTCTGATAAAAGATGAATTTACTGTCTTAGCAAAAAGCTGGATTATACGTTCACTCTGTCACAGAGAAAACCTGTGCGAAGATAGAAAGATTGAGATTCAGCAGCCCACTGGGGATTTGGTCTTCTGTGCATTTCTTATAACAAGTTATTCTTCCTTTTAATCCATTAGGGATGTGAATGAATATACACACACAAGCCTATTTGCTATGCTCATTAGTGCCAAGGATATGTTTATTAGAGATGATCCTATATTTTTATTTTATGCCATATTCATAAATACAGAAATCTATTATTTTGGATAATATAACATACTGATCTATTGTTAAGTATCTCAAACTAATTTTTATTCTGCTACATACCCTTCCAGTTGCTCCCTGCAACTCAAGTAGGATTCAAGAGGTTAATTTATTTCAATTTTTGGCTGGCAGAACAGGTTATAAATGCATTGAGAAGTGGTAATCACATAGATTCCTAATGCTGCATGCATTTATATTTTATGAATTCCCAGAAAAACTTAATATATTGAAATAGGAGTTTTTAAATACTATATTTTTCATGGCAAATCTGAAAATCCATGAAATGTATAGCTAGTGTACTTGCTCAAAACCTTAAAATTTCTGCAGAAGCACATAACATTCTACAAAATAATTCCCAATTAATTATAATGTTAGGCAAGCAATGAAATCACAGAATAAGCTTCAACTACATGGAATACTTTTGCCCCAAAATAAGAATGAGCTCATGAAAATATACTTGAATTGCTGACTAATTATCCCCTATAACTAGTTTCTCTCTAAAGAAATATGATTCTCTTATAAATGTTTCATATACAGTTTCTCTTTTCTTATATATCTGTATACAAATAGCATAAGCTACTATTTGATTCCTTCAGCTCTCACCTATGAAGAAATGTAAACATTACGGAAAAAAAAAAATTCAGGTAAAAATTTTAACTGGATGCCAACTCATGCCAAAGTACTCTTATTATACATGTTATTGTACCAAAACTAGCAGGGGAAGTTTATTTAATGAAATCAGATATGGTGAATTTAGCCATATGAGGAGGTGTTGAACTGGCACTAATAATTTTGGAGTCCTGGGTGCCTCCCTGGTGGTTCTGCGGTGAAGAGTCTGGGTTTTCACTGTGGCATGGGTTTGATCCCTCTTTGGGGAATTTCCATGTGCTGTGAGGTGCTACCAAAGAAGGAAAAAAAAAGAATAATTCTGAATCCTGACAATGGCCACAGTTTTTATGAAATATGTCAGTTTACCAACTCTCTGTATACTGTTAATTGATGTCAGTGTAATAGAAGGGAAGATCTTGAAGAATATAATAAATGGCTTTCAGTTCATACTAATGTAAACATTACAGAAAACATCGATTTTTTTTCCCCCTCAGAACAAGCTTAACATTGTGGGAGAAATGTATCAGAGCACATTGTGGCTAGATGGTTCTACAGAATCAGAACAAATATAGGAAAAAAGTCCCTGAGGTAAGCCAAAACAAACTTAAAATGTGTGTCTATTGATTCTGACTTAATATTTGCCTTTATGTATAACACAGGGGGCTCAGCTTGGTGCTCTGTGATGGCCTAGAGGGGTGGGTTGGAGGCTGGGAGAGAGGCTCAAGAAGGAGGGAATATATGTATACTTATGGTTGATTCACATTGCTGTTGGCAGAAACCAACACAATATTGTAAAGCAATTATCCTCCAATTAAAAATATTTTTAAATATTTGCATTTATTTTAGATGTAAAAGTCATATATACTTTCCCTCCTGGTTGACAACTTTTTGAAATCCAAGACACTGATAAAAATTATATTATTGATAAAGAATTCCAAATAATATCAAAGGATTTTGCTATTAAAGTTTTTCTCTGTTTAAATTTTTACTGCTCATAAGAAGTAATTTTGTAATAGGTAGGAATTTTTATGATAGATTAACCTTTTATATTTTGCCCATATTTGTCCTATTAGCTTTTATTACCAACTTTGTAGAGGAGAGTATTTTTAAGATTTAAACTGTATTGCCTCAATTTATATTTTATTTTCTCTCCTTATATTTAATAATAATCATAGGAAATTACATCATCTAAATTATTAAATTTTACCTATAGAATTGATAGATCACATTTTGTCCCTTAAAATAAGAAAGGAAAATGCCAAAATATTTTCTGAATATTTCATCTCTTCATCTTTATAAGCATAATAAATTTTTGAAAATTTCCTTTGGCTTATGTGTTTTATAGTTGAAACTTTTACATTTAAAATAAAATCCTCCAGATTTCATCTTCCTGAAACCACTTTTGATCTTAGTTATAGGGTAACTAATAATTGTGTGTAAAACATCACAAAAAGTTCCTATATATTTATATGCAAAACTTGATCATATTTGTGGCATATTATAAACAATTAGATGTTTGGTTACAGAAACATGACTAGGAAACTAAGTAGGAAGAGAGATAATGCCATGTCAAGAATCCATTAGCTCAATGCTACCAAGTCCCATCCTTCATGATGAAATCATTCCTAAATAGTATTCTATAAGTTAAAGAGATATTAGATAGAGTTTAAAGAGTAAATGATTCTCCCTAAAAAGTATACAACTCAGTTTTTTAAATTTTGGGTGCAAATCTGGCATAATTTATTTTGTATTTTATGCAAATTATCAAGAAAGTTGTTGAGTTTTCACTTTACATTGTGACTATTGGACAAACTCTGTAAAAAGCATGTAGATTTCCAGTATAAATAGTATAAATAGCAATTTCTGATGTTTCCCTCCATTCTGTCACTAAAATGTGCATAAAGAGAGGAAACGTTAAAGACATTATGGCAATATGGAATATTTACACTGACAGAAAGTTTATTTCCAGTTTCTAAAAAGAGTTTCTCTAGCTCCATCCTTTGTTACGCTAAGTGAAATATAAAATCACTGATTAAAATAATCTTTGACAACTTCAAAAGAATAACTGCACAAAATTATTTTGATATGCTAAAATTAAAAGAAAGAAAAAGTCCTGCAATAAAATGGAATAAAATTAGGAAATAAAATAGACAAAGTAATATTTAAGAAGAAATAATGTACTTTAAATATTAAAAATTAATAGGAACCTTATTGTTTTTGCTTTAAATCTAAGGCAAATCTTGTTTTTTTAATTTAAATAAAAACACTGGAGAGAAAAATATACTGTTATCAAATGATTTGGGGATCCATCTAATGAAAGTGAAAGTGTTAGTCACTCAATAGAGTCCAACTGTTTGCAACCCCATGGACTGTAGCCTGCCAGGCTCCTCTGTCCATGTAATTCTCCAGGCAAGAACACTGGAGTGGGTTGTCATCCGCAAATTATATAACAACAAAAAATTCAGCTGGACAAAAAGAAGAATTCATAAACTATATCACATATAATGAAGCTTTTTTCATTTTGCCTCACAATGAGTTTTTAGAAAGCTTCCCAAATATTATAGTAACAAAAATTTCAATAGAATTAACAAAGTGAAAAGGCCGAATATGAAAAATATAAACATTTTAAAATATATTAAAACAGAAAATTTAGACAACATAATTTATAAAAATAAAAATAGAGAATTTTAGTTTATTAAATAACAGAAAACTTCAAGTTAGTTAAGAACAGAAGCAGACAATACTTGCTTGCAGCTTTGTAAATGACCAGTTTGCAAATAAAATATAAGCATGATGATAAACAAGAATAATAAGACTAATTAAACAAACAATAAAATGTCATTTATAATCTATCTTCTAATTGACATTATAAAATTATAACACTCAACTTTACCTAGAGTCAACTTGAAAATACATGTTATTATCCTTTAAGGATCTTTTAAGGTGCTTATATATTTTGAGTATGCCAGAAGGGAAAAAAATCAATGTTGCAGCCATTTTTTAAAATGTGTACCAGCAAAAATTGACATGATGCATCTAATAAAAGGAATAATTTCATTATAATGCATACTGTACAATATCATTTCAAATAATTTTCAGTAATACTGGACCATGTAAAATCATAAAATATGATTACGTGGAAAAAATCAACCACCCTACTCTCTATTCATCTTGGTTAAATATACAAACACAAGGAGAAAAAGAAATTATACCTTTGCGGATAGGCTCTGGTTGTGTGAATCTAGAGCCAGATAGAACCATGAGACATCTAGTTGGAAGCAGACTTAGTCAGGCTAATATTAGACATACTTCTTAATAATTTGTGACAACAACTTTGATAGGTCAAATACAGACTGCAATGAGTAGAAATTACCACTTTGCCTTAAATTTCTTAAGATTTCTAGGAGTCCAGGAAGAACAGAGCAACTAAAGAGCATCTCAATTTCTAGATACCACACTGGTGGTAGAGTTCACAAGTCCTGCTGTAAGAATTAGGTCCTTTCTTAACCTGGCCCTCCATTAGAATCACCTGAACGTTTTTAAGAAGTATTATGTTCTGACCCCACCTGAAACCAATTAATGCAGTGGGGCCAAGGCAAACGGAGTTTCAAAATCTCCCAGGTGATTCTAATTTTCAATTAGGGTTAAAAAAAATCTAACAGAGAGTTATATAACCTTCTGCTTTAACCTATGAACTTTTGGCCAGACCCAGAAGAGACAACATTAGAACAAAGATTTTAAAAACTAGTATTTCAAATCAAATCTCAGACATCATTTAAAGCCAAAGAATCCTTAAAGCTCCTGAGGGAAGAAGCAAAGATGGAAAGAGCAAACCTATGTCTATTAACAGCTGCAGGGATGCAATTCCCAACACAGATGGCTCCAGGTTCAAGGCACCCACAGGAGAAGCCGAAGGCAACTTGAGCTAGAGGAAGCTTACAGTTAGGTGAGTCTTGTTTAGTTTTCCCTGTCGTCCTTCACTCAGGGACCCTTCACTACCCTATTACTGATTTACAACCTAGCACAGCCAAGATAAAATTGCATCTGAATTCTTACATGTTTCTCCTGAATTCCTCACTAACAAGGTTGAAATGTAACCTAAATTATTATCACTCAAAAATTAACTTGAGAGCCAGTGAAAGGTAAATGATACACTCATAGTTTAGCACTTTTGTGATCTAACAGAGAAAAAGTATCTAAAATATACATATATTTTAAGAGAGAATGATGGCTCCTGTAGGACTTTGAATCAGTGAGACAGAAGTCTCATATAAAGTTAACAAAATTAATAAGATATTAGATTCTTGTATCCTAATTTTTTTCCCATTCTAGGAAAAAAAAAAACTTTTAAAACAGCAGACTGCCTAGAGTATACTTCATTTTATGTAAGTCAGGGATATCATTTTGCCTCAACTTTTACTTCCTTTATAGAAAAGCACTGTAACTTATCAGTGTGTGTGTGTGTGTGTGTAAGCTTTTTTAAAAAATTCAATAAAATTGATTAAAATAATGTTAAAACATGTAGCTTAAGAAACTCCTTTACAGCAGGCCTGTATTTGCAAGGGTTATCACATTGTTCTTTCCTCAGTAATTAGTTAATTGCCCCATCAAAGGTAAGCTGAAGGATTTCTTTGTTGGTTGGTTTTTAGCAACTATTGGGAGCTTTGCTTTTTGTCCTCATGTGTCTGAATGATAAAGCATTCTGTCTGTTGCTGACAACCATCTTGTGATAATAAGGGAAATCAACCTGAGAAAGATGCTGAAAAGTGAAGGGGAGAGGAGCTAAGAGAATCTCAGAAGGAAGCCAAAGAATGGAGTGAATCCTGCCTGAAGCTAGTCCTACTTCTGACCCCTCAGGTGAGTAAGTCAAAAAATTTATTATAATGCTTAATCTGTTTGTGTATTATTTGTTATTATTTACAAAATTAAACATTCTAAATGATAAATCCAGTGTAATCAGACATTCTCTTAGCCTTGTCCTCAGTTAAATTACAGAATGTGTGTTAGCTGGGAACCTTGGGGAAGCAAGGACAATTTTTAAGTGGGAAGAAATTATTAAAAATAATTATCAGTATGCATCAATTCATGGTACTAAATCTTACACTGACTCTAATTTTGTTCCTTCTCTTTATTTGTTGGTAAAATGAAGGCAAAATTGTGTTTACTTGGTGAAGTTGATTAGATGCATGTGCTTTCCAAGGCTAGTAACTTAGTTTGTAAGAGTAAGAAAACCTGGTTCGTTCATTATCATGGAGTGAGATTCAAAATCATTTCCTAAGTAAACTTTCATTCATATGATTGAATTTGTATGAAATAAATAGATATGCCTGTTGTAGAAAAAGTTTGTGATTTAGGAACAGCTTAACATGAATCTTAATTTTTTAAATTTAATAAACATACACTTAAACTGGAAATAAAAAAGAGATAAACTGAAGCAATCTTGGGTTATCAAAAACTGTGTTTATCTGGGAAAAGAAGAGGAACTGCAGTTCAGGACATACAAACTGTGGAAAACTACAGGTAAGTCCATTGATGGTTTGGGGTGAGCTGTTTTATGAGTAAAGAGTATAAAGGGAGGGGAGACTACAGAGAGTGCAAGCAGCAAGTCCATTGGCTTGAGGATGGGGAGAGGTTCTTGATGGACGCTTGTTGACTGAGAGAGAAATTTTGGTCTTCTGTAAATCAGACATTTATGGAAAATCAGTGTCTCAGTTCTTGAGTTTAAATGGCTTTTGTGTTTCTTAGTCCACCAATCAACGAGCAGCACTTCTCAAGGTGCAAGCAATGAAAGGGAAAAGAGCCATTATTGAAGATCTGCTTTAACAAAATAAAGCAGCATTTTCAGAGATACGATTGAAATGAAGGCATAAATAATTCAGAGCTAAAGTCAATGAAGGGGCAACGGTGGTATGAGGTACTAGTAGCTGGAAGCAAGTCCATTTTGATAAATAACTTTGATGTCCATGTTTTTAGAAGGTACTTCTGGAAACTGAGTCAATATGAACTATTGGTAAATCTAATGAATGTTGCTGTTAAGTTCACGCTTCACCTGTCCACAAACGTATTGTGTTCTTGAGATTTTCAACTTGAATTAGATATAGAAGATTAATTACTTGATAAGAATTCCATAAATTTTACCTAGGCAAGGAATGAAACACTTGTCACAATGTTTGACATATACTAAAAACTCAATAGATTTTACCTAATCCCAGTGTTCAAGTTTTGCTACCATTATTTAAGTCTACCTTTGTTCGTTTCTCCTGCTAATAACCAGTCCAAACCAGCAAGCATTATTTGATCAAACTATTCTAAAAGCCTACTGAGACGGCTCCCCACTGTCCACAATTACATAGCTATTTTTGGCCTTTACTTTAGAGGTAGAACATTGATTTTTTAATTTCAATCCTTATTATTCCAATTCTCTTTTTAAAATCAATGTATCTTTCTATCCTTAGTCCCAAATGTGGCCTATTGTACACTCAGTAGCCTCGATTTCCAATCTGTCTTTTGCCATCATCTAAGTCTCCACTCTCTTATCTTGCCAATATTCTGTCTAGCATTTGTGGTTTTGTTTAATGTTATGCTTTTTCTATCATTGGCCTTCTCAGTAGCAATTCTATCAACTAAAACTTGTAATCTGTTTCTTTATCCCATCTCCATACAACTAACCCTTTATCCTTCAAGTTTGATCTTCACTTAATCAAATAATCATCCCTAAATACCTAGTCCCAGTCCTAGAACAGTATTTGCACCTAAATTATTTATCCCTTTCTGACTCTCTATATATTTTGTAACACTCATCATACTTGTATTTACTTATATACCATATGTATAATCTTTATTAGACATGTGGTCTATTTTGGGCAATGGAATCAGTAACAGAGAAGTAAATGCTTGATTATTGAATATATTACTGGGCATGTCCTCTTGAATTTGTGCCTTTTGCCTTGAGAATATCTTGCCTCGATTATCCAAAGGTCAAAAGATATGCATGACACCTGGAGCAAGATTGAGCCCAACGCAGAGCTTGGAACCAATTTCTAACAAGCCAAGAAAATATGAGTTGAGTCTGAGGGGACTATGAGAAGGAGATTTAAAAAGGAATGTTTATTGTAGTATGCCAATAAATTCTGAATGGTTTGGTGTGTAAAATTATATACACACACATATGTATATCAAAGGACAACCAGAGTTTGGCTATTACAAATATATTTATTTTGATAAGAAATTATCTTCAGGAATTCATATATCCTAAGAAGATTTATTCTGGAAAAAGTAGTATGTGAACTTAAACTCATTCTAGTCCTAATATGCTAATTTTCCTAGTCCAACATCATAACCTAGAATTAAAGATAAACTAACCAATGCTGGTAGTGTAGTAACTAGTTACTAAACTAGCCCTATTAGAGCTATGATGCTGTATGGATCTTCTTAAATTATAGCAAACCTAAAACTGTGTTGAGTTCTTTCATCCTGAAGATTTCAGATTTAATCATGACATGAAAATTTATGCCATGCAACAAAACCAGGCATAGAATTTTCCACCTTCATTGAATTATGACTGGCATATATTCCAAGTGAGAGATCTAGAGGTTACAGAGCACCTACTTCCATATAAAGAATTAGAGTTCATATTGACTTGATTTGTCATTCAGTTGCTAAGTTGTGTAGAACTCCTTGCAACCCCATGGACTACAGCATGCCAAGCTTCCCTTCCTTCACCATCTTCTGAAATTTGCTCAAACTTACATCCATTGAGTCAGTGATGCCATCCAACCATCTCAAACTCTGTTATCCCCTTCTCTCCCTGCCTTCAATCTTTCCCAGCATCAGGGTCTTTTCCAATGAGTCAGCTCTTTGAATCAGGTAGCCAAAGTATTGGAGCTTCAACATCAGTCCTTCCAGTGAATATTCAGGGTTGATTTTTCTTAAGATTGATTGGTTGATCTTGTTGCTGTAAAAGGGACTCTCAAGAGTCTTCTCCAGCACCACAGTTCAAAAGCATCAATTCTTTGGTGCTCAGCCTTCTTTACGGTCTAACTCTAACATCCCTACATGACTACTGGAAAAAAAAAAAACATAGCTTTGACTATACAGGCCTTTGTTGGCAAAGTGATATCTCTGCTATTTAATACCCTGTCTAGGTTTGGCATAGCTTTTCTTCCAAGGAGCAGGTGTCTTTTTATTTTATGGGTGAAGTCACCATCTGCAGTGATTTTGGAGCCCAGGTAAATAAAGTCTGTCACTCTTTCCATTTTTTCCCCTTCTATTTGCCATGAGGTGATGGGACCAGATGCCATGATCTTAGTTTTTTGAATGTTGAGTTTTAAGCCATCTTTTTCACTCTCCTCTTTCACCTTTATCAAAGACTGTTTAGTTCCTCTTCAATTTCTGCCAAAAGGGTGGTGTCATCTGCATATCTGAGGTTATTGATATTTCTCCTGGCAATCTTGATTGTAGCTTGTGATTCATCCAGCCTAGCATTTCACAAGATGTACTCTGCATATAAGTTAACAAAGCAGGGTGGCAATTTACAGCCTTGACATACTCCTATCCCAATTTTGAACCAGTCTATTTTTCCATGTCTGATACTAACTGTTGCTTCTTGATCTGTATACAGGTTTCTCAGGAGGTAGGTAAGGTGGACTGGTATTGCCATCTCTTTAACAATTTTCTGCAGTTTGTTGAGATTCGTATAGTCAAAGACTTTAGCATAGTCAATAGAAGCAGATGTTTTTCAGGTTTTTTTCTTTTCTTTTTTTTTTTTTTTTTTTGCTTTTTCTATGATCCAATGAATGTGGCAATTTGATTTCTGATTCCTTCTCTTGCCTTTTCTAGATCCAGCTTGTACAGGTGAAATTTCTTGGTTCACATACTGTTCAAGCTTAGGTTGAAGGATTTTGAGCATTACCTTGCTAGCATGAGCACAATCGTGCCATAGTTTGAGCATTCTTTGTCACTGTACTTCTTTGGGATTGGAATGAAAACTGAACTTTTCCAGTCCTGTGGTCACTGCTGAGTTTCCAAATTTGTTGGCATATTTAGTGCAGCACTTTCACAGCAGCATCATCTTTTAGGATTTTAAATAGCTCAGTTGGAATTTCATCACTTCCACTATAGTCACATACCAGACTAAAGTCTTCATAGGTTATAAGATAATTTGTTAAACCTTATCTCCCACACACTGTACACAAATGGGTTTTGTATTTTTTGACACATTTTTTTTTTGAACTAAGTGTATACATTTATTCTAGTAATCTTTGCCTTTGTTCATTTAGCCTGTTGTTTTTAGGCAGTTTTGCTTTTTGTGATGTGTGTGTGTGTGGATACAAACTCAGTATTTCTACTTTTCAATTTAATGATAATTCAACTAAATATTTGATCAGCATGACATCAATGGCCCTCATTAGAATATCTCATAAAACTCTAATCTGGATAAATCTAAGCCTGAATTCCTTTACTACATACAGCTGAAAATTATTAGATATTACTGATTTAATTTTTTAAATAACTAGTTTAATATTTCCTTCTATTTGTTGCAAGAAACTATGGGCTGATCTTGATTGTTTAAAGATTTTTGCAGCATTAACACTTAGAGGATATCCTCATATTCTAAAAACATAAAATTTTCCTACTATACCCTTGAATGTTTCAAAACTAAAGTTAGGGTTTTGTATTATGAATTTAAGAGATAATGCTATATTATTTCTGTATGTCTTTATGTTGTCATTCTGCATGCAGTGAAGACAATGAGAATGTAGTTCTTATAATACAAAGTGGAATGGGCTGTTTCTCAGAATAGTAAAGTTCATAGCTATTTTTAAATAGTACACAGTATATATTTTAATTCCCTGTATTGATGCACACTAACTACACTTCATGAAAAATGAAATAACTGTAACTAATTAAAGTGTTTTTGAATGGACTAAAGACTTTTCTTTTTTTTCCACTGTGGTGACAGTTAGGAATGGTGAGGGAAATTGTTATAATCATTCTGATTATTTTGATGGGTTGAAAATTATACCCAAATATTCCAACAGGTTATTTTGTGAACAATGATATATTCATAATTATAAGTGCAGTTTAAAGAGATACATATTTTTAAACAACAAAACATTGTTCTTTATTTTTGAATAAGGCTCAGCAAAGGTATATACTTGATTCAACTAGAAAAAAATACTGATTTGAGGAACATTGATATACTCTTTGTCATAAAATAAGTATCAATTCTCTATTTATTCAATATTGTGAATTAATTCAGTGATTAATATATGAAGTTACATATGAACAAATAGCTATTATTTATAAACTGCTCTTTGAAAGATTTGTTATCTTTTTGCTCTATTAAAATGTTTCTTAAAAATTTGAAATCTTGTCATTTATTGTCAAAGTAAACATCTATCATCAGATGTAGAAGAGCTACAAACACATGAATATATTCTGATTGCTCACATTCTAACCTGGTGTGACATACTTCATAAAACTACTCTGTTCAAATACATATTAATTATCCTTGTGAAAACAGTAAAAAACAATTCTTTCCACACTAAACATGAGTACTTGAGGAAGAGGTAAAATAATACATCATGGGTTAGCAGCCACCAATAAAAGTGAAGTAAATCACAAATGAAATGCACTGTGCACTCTGCAAATGTGACAGACTAGAGGATATGGCAACTTATGTTCTTAGTTTGTAATTGATATTCACTAATCTGTTTTAAGTAAAGCGGTTATTAACATCAAGGAACTGGCTTAAATGTTGATTGAACTCACAAAATATCTGAAATTCTTTCATTTTCATGAAGCAAAAAAAAATTCAGGGATACCAAGAGACAGCATGGCTCTCCTGAAAGAAAGAAACCACTCTGGGAACTTAAGATCTCTGAAAAAAATATGATCTTGAGTTAGCTAGACCCAATAAAAATGAAGCCTTTGAATACAAGTTTATCCAGCCTCAAAAGAACAGCATGCTCCAAGTAAGTATAGTTAAAAAATAGATGAAAAATAAGAAAATGTGTAGAAAATTAGGATATGTATAAAAATAAGTATTAATTTGAATAGTTTAAAATATGTTAAATATATTTAAAATTGCTATTGTGATTATTCTTCAAGTTCCTAAAGTATTCATAAATTGTTTGAATTTTTGATGTATTAAAACAATACATCAAATTTTGAGCATTCCTTTGATAGCGTGTGAGATGAATGCAATTGTGCAGTAGTGTGAACGTTCTTTGGCATTACCATTCTTTGGGATTGGAATGAAAACAGAGTTTTTCCAGTCCTGTGGCCACTGCTGAGTTTTCCAAATTTGCTGGCATATTGAGTGTAGCACTTTCACAGCATTGTCTTTTAAGATTTGAAATAGCTCAACTGGAATTCCATCACCTCCACTAGCTTTGTTCGTAGTGATGCTTCCTAGGGCCCACTTGACTTCTCATTCCAAGATGTCTGGCTCTAGGTGAGAGATCACACCATCATGGTTATCTGGGTCTTGAAGATTTTTCTGCATAATTCTTCTGTGTATTCTTGCCACCACTTCTTAATATCTTCTGCTTCTATTAGGTCCATACCATTTCTGTCCTTTATTGATCCCATCTTTAATGAAATGTTCCCTTGGTATCTCTAATTTTCTTGAAGAGATCTCTAGTCTTTCCCATTCTATTGTTTTCCTCTGTTTCTTTGCATTGATCACTGAGGAAGGCTTTTTTTATCTCTCCTTACTATTCTTTGCAACTCTGCATTCAAATGGGTATATCTTTCCTTTTCTCCTTCGCCTTTCCCTTCTCTCTTTTCATAGCTATTTGTAAGGCCTCCTCATACATCCATTTTGCCTTTTTGCATTTCTTTTTCTTGGAGATGGTCTTGATCACTGCCTCCTGTAAAATATCAGGAACCCCCATCCATAGTTCTTCAGGCACTCAATCAGATCTAATCCCTTGAATCTATTTGTTACTTCCTCTGTATAATCATAAGGGATTTGATTTAGGTCATACCTGAATGGTCTAGTGGTTTTCCCTACTTTCTTCAATTTCAGTCTGAATTTGGCTATAAGGAGTTCATGATGTGAGCCACAGTCAGCTCCTGGTCTTGTTTTTGCTGACTTTACAGAGCTTCTCTTTCTTTGGCTGCTAAGAATATAATCAATCTGATTTTGGTATTGGCCATCTGGTGATTTCCATGGTAGAGTCTTCTCTTGTGTTGTTGGAAGAGGGTGTTTGCTATTTATTATAGGATACCTCAAGTAACTGAGGATTGAGTAAAAATGTATGTCTTCTATCAGTTCAGCATGTATACATCTCATTTCATCTTTTTGGTGTGAGACTTTAAATTTTGAGACACAGAATCAGCATTACATGTTTAATTTGGCTTAAAAAATACTTATATAAACTCTGAGGATTTCTTTTTGCTCGTGGAATGTTAGAGGGCCAATACTCTTTTACTCCTGCTCTATTTATAGCTATCCAGATGGTCCTAGTTGTAAAGAACTGGCTTGCCAATGCAGCAGACTAAGAGATGAGGGTTTGATCCCTGGGTTGGGAAAATCCCCAGGAGGATATGACAACCCACTCCAGTGTTCTTGCTGGGAAAATTCCATGGACAAAGGAGCCTGGCAGGCTATATAGACCATGGGGTCACAGAGAGTTGGACACAACAAGCAACTTATCATGCACCCACTCTCTATTTATATCCTCTCTTGTTAACAATGTGAGATAATTATTTTTTCTTATGTGTCAGATGATAACTTTAGAGACAGCTAATATTTTAAAATTCTTTAACTTGAGTAAACGTGTTGTGATTATTAATAAAATTGAATTTGGAGGACAGGTATTAGAAATAATTTTTCAACTTGAAAAAATAAGCTTCACTGTTGAAAATTTGAAGATACAAATGAATTATTAAGATGACACTAGTGGTAAAAAAACCTGCCTGCCAATGCAGGAGACTGAAGAGACACGGGTTTCATCCCTGGTTGGGGAAGATGCTCTGGAGCAAGGCAGGGCAACCTACTCCAGTATTCTTGTTGGAGAAGTCCATGGAGAGCAGAGGTTACACTCCATAGGGTCACAAGGAGTTGGACATGACTGAAGTGACTTAGCATTCAAAAAGTGTGTATATTGTGGTGTTTTTAGTGACTGATGCTCTTCTGAGGTCTTTTATACCACAAGTTAATTATTTGTCTCATCACCTTATAGAATGGTTGTCTCCTCTTGAATCACTTGCCAAGATCTCGAGGTTAAGGGTTGATGAAGAAAGAAATGGCCATGTAACACCACTCCAGATAACACCCTCTCTACAGACAGTTCTATGTATTGATATAGAAAGCTAACAATTTTTACCTTTTAAAATGCAAGCTAACTCCTATTTAGTAAAACTAAAGTTATAAGCAGCATTTTAAACTAATTATCCTATTTTCCAACAGAATAACTTTTCTCTCTTTTACATACAAATGTAAAAGAAAAATGTAATTTTCATTTGAATAATTTTAATGTACCTACTGAGTTTTTATCTTAACCAGAGGTGAATAAACAGCAGGCTTTCTTTTCTTTCCCGTTTCTTTTTTTGCTTCTCCTTTTAAACATTCTCCTTGCTTTAAACCTGAATTTTCAGTCTAGAGATAAGGGTCACACAATTTTTGAAATAAAAAGTAACTTCAAGATTTTACAGGTGGATATTGCAAACACTTTTCTATTAAGAGGAAATTTTATTCAAAAGCTTTAAATCAAGAATTATATAATTCTAATCTTACATAAGACTGTATAATATCAAGATAATTGGATTTTAATCCAAAATTCACTTAATGCTTCTAGGTAAATTAAACTCCTCAGCAGATTGAATCCTTAATGGACTTTAGTTTAAGCATGACTATATATTTTATTCCTGTTGCAATAACGCAGTTAATAGAACAAAATGGGTAATAAGCATGACAATTTATTCAAACATTAGGATTTCACACATGTTCTAAAATGAGTAAAGCTTTTAAAAAGAGCATATTTTTGCTTTGTAGACCACGTAAGTTGTTATCTAAGCTCATATTTGGGAGAAAGATTTTATACATTTTTACAATTGGTACAATTTAGATAATTCATGCCTTCTAAATAAGATCTTGCAGAACAGATAATACAGAACATTATGTACATTTCTATAATCATTCTGCTTAAACAATTAAATATTCTGGATTTCCTTCTTCATATATAAATACATAATTTCTCATATAATATATTTTAATAAAATCTATTTTACAATTCATTTTAATAGTGATCAGAATATATCTTCTGAAAACCAAATTGTGTTTAAAATATTTGGAAAAATACCAAGATAATTCATGCTGACTGAGGTAAAGAGTCTTGAAAAGATAAAATATGTAGTTTTCCAACTCACTGTAAAAAAGTTATGCAGTTAAGAGTAATAGATGAATATTTGTGTGCATATGTGGATATGAAAATTAAAATATTAAAATATACTGTAGTATAAGTATAAAATATGAAATAAAACTGTAAAGGAAACTTGTTTTTAATGTAAGCTAGAGTATGACCTGTTTATTAATCAAGTCACCTAATTTTCTGAGTTATAATTTTCAACAAGAGATATTTATTAAATTCAAATAGGAAGATTTAATTTATAAACAGATCTTTGAATCACTAGGCTAAAATGTACTTAATCAGCACTTATAAAACTGTAGTGCATTCAGTTCTATCACTCTCACTATAATATTAATAATAGCATCATAACTATAGAAATATCAGTCAGTATAAGTAATAAATAAAGTACATATTTAAAAATTATATTTTTCTCATTGTCTTAAATTTTTATTTTTGTATAGTTTATCTTATATATTTATTTTGAGGAACACACTTTAAATAAATGTACACTATTTGCATCATTGGGCTTCCTTGTTGGCTCAGACAATAAACAATCCACCTACAATGTGGGAGACCTGGATTGGACCCCTGTGTTGAAAAGATCCCATGGAGGAGGGCATGGCAGCTGACTCTGTATTCTTGCCCGGAGAATCCTATGGAAAGGGGAGGCTGGTGAGCTACAGTCCATGGGGTCACAAAGAGTCAGACGTGACTGAGTGACTAAGCACAGCACATTTGCATAATTATATGTACACTAATGAAAGAATTTAAAACATAATTAAACTTTGCATTCATTAGCAACATTTTCTTATTCCTCTGGAGCTACATTTTGGTCTACAGCTCAAGAAAAGCAGGAGTGTTGCATGGTTTGTTCTCTGTGTGCTATGCTAAGTCGCTTCAGTCATGTCTCACTCTTTGCAGCACCATGGACTGTAGCCCTCCAGGCTCCTCTGTCCATGGAATTCCCTGGCAAGAATACTGGAGTGAGTTGCCATTCTCTTCTCCAGGGAATCTTCCCAACCCAGGGATGGAACCCATGTCTCTTATGTCTCCTGCATTGACAAGTGGTTTCTTTACCACTAGTGCCACCTGGGAAACCCTTGGTTGGCTTTTGGTATATCCTGAATATCTAGAAGATCACTTGGCATATGATAATAGTAACTCAAAGTTTTTGTTGAAAAAATAAATAAAATTATGCTTAGCACTTAGGAGATTCACAACAGTTTATGCTAGTCTATTTCCTTGATCAACTATAGTATTTCATAATTAAAATTATCTATTTTCCTATTTGTCAGCATTTAAGTCATTCCAATTTTTGCTATTGCAATTAATGCTACTTTGAACATCTTTGTTCATGTATCCTTGAACAATCAGATGAATTTAAGAAACTGTAAGCATATATGTGTTTATGAATGTTTGTGTGTGTGTGTGTGCATTGCTTTATGGTAGTTACCTTATCAAATCAAAATACATGTGTATTCCCATGTAAGTATACTTCTGCAGCTCAAGCTACAACTGCCAAGACTTTTTCTGGTATGGGCAAATGAGCCTCAGACATATTCTCCCACTTTACAGGTAGTTATTTTGTCTTATAGACAATTTTGCTTGATGCCTCTGTCAATTGTCATAAAATTTCTGGGGATAAAATAAGGACTTGTTCAGTTCAGTTCAAGCACTCAGTTGTGTCCAACTCTTTGTGACCCCATGGACTGCAGCATGCCAGGCCTCCCTGTCCATCACTAACTCCTGGAATTTACTCAAACTCATGTCCATTGAGTTGGTGATGCCATCCAACCATCTCATCCTCTGTTGTCCCCTTCAACTCCCACCTTCAATCTTTCCCAGCATCAGGGTCTTTCTAATGAGTCACTCCTTTGCATCAGATGGCCAAAGCATTGGAGTTTCAGCATCAATCCTTCCAATGAATATTCAGGACTGATTTCCTTTAGGATGGACGGTTGGATCTCCTTGCTGTCCAAGGGACTCTCAAGAGTCTTCTCCAATACCACAGTTCAAAAGCATCAATTCTTCGGTACTCAACTTTCTTTATAGTCCAACTCTCACATCCATATGTGACTACTGGAAAAACCATAGCTTTGACTAGACAGACCTTTGTTGGCAAAGTATTGTCTCTGCTTTTTAATATGCTGTCTAGTTTGGTCATAGGTTTTCTTCCAAGGAGCAAGCATTTTTTAATTTCATGGCTGCAGTCACCATCTTCAATGATTTTGAAGCCCCAAATAATAAAGTCTCTCACTTCTTCCACTATTTCCCCATCTATTTGCCATGAACTGCTGGGACTGGATGCCATGATCTTAGTTTTCTGAATGTTGAGCTTTAAGCCAACTTCTTCACTCTCCTCTCTCACTTTTCTTCAAGAAGCTCTTTAGTTCTTCTTCACTTTCTGCCATAAGGGTGGTGTCATCTGCATATCTGAGGTTATTGATATTTCTCCTGGCAATCTTGTTTCCAGCTTGTGCTTCCTCCAGCCCAGCGTTTCTCATGATGTATTCTGCATATAAGTTAAATAAGCAGGGTGACAATATACAGCCTTGATGTACTCCTTTCCCAATTTGGAACCAGTGTTGTTCCATGTTTGGTTCTAACTATTGCTTCCTGTCTTGCATACAGATTTCTCAGGAGAAAGGTCAGGTGGTCTACCATTCCCATCTCTTGAAGACTTTTCCAGTTTGTTGTGATCCACACAGTCAAAAGCTTTGGTATAGTCAATAAAGCAGAAATAGATGTTTTTCTGGAACTCTCTTGCTTTTTCTGTGATCCAGTGTATGTTGGCAATTTGGTCTCTGGTTCCTCTGCCTTTTCTAAATCCAGCTAGAACATCTGGAAGTTCACGGTTCACGTACTGTTGAAGCCTGGCTTGGAGAATTTTGAGCATTACTTTACTAGCGTGTGAGATGAGTGCAATTGTGCGGTAGTTAGAACATTCTTTGGCATTGCATTTCTTTGGGATTGGAGTAATAACTGACCTTTTCCAGTCCCGTGGCCTTTTTCTCCCAATATTATTATTTCTGTGATCCTAGCATCTGAGATATTTAATATGTGCTTCTATGTTCAGTCATTTCCAAAGTCTCTGAAATCAAATCTGCCTTCAGTTGCAGTGAGTTGTAAACTATTTCATACTATCATTTATGATGTATATGTAGGCTGTGTATTTCCAAAGAACATAAGGTAAATTATAGAAAAAACTAAAAATTAAGAACGTACATATTAATGGGGCATTCAAAAATAATAGGCAAAACAGGTGAACAGCTTAAGAGATTACCCTATTAAAATCAAAATTGGTCATGTATTTATACATATATTTATAATTATTTGAGGAAAAGTGAATAGCACTATATGGAGGTTATAGATAGAGGTTTTTTTCTTTAGATTTTTTAAAAATTTCATTAAACATTTGTTAATTTTGTTGTTGCTGCTTCTGAGGCAGCAGACTTCCATACCACAAAGCATAAAAGAGCAAAATTTTCCCCGTGAGACATTTTAAAAGCAGATATTACTAACACTTAACCATAAAAATATGGATGCTCCTATCATTTCACATGGATTCATATTTTGTTACTGAATTGCATTTTACATTTTATAATTCCAGTAGTAGACATAATTTTGGTCTATAATATGTAAAAATAATAGATGTCATGTATAAATCCAACCGTATATTGAAATATACATTAGAAGTCTAAATATATAGGTATAGTTCTTTATTTTTGATCCCGTTGTATAAGATTTATATAAAATGTTATCTCAATATGCCCTGGACTTTGATTTGTCCTTTTTAGGAGTCTATTGAGATAAACAAACTAGTTTAAAAAGTAGAATAGTAGGCATTGATTGCTATAATTATAAGGTCAGCAGAAGTATTTCTCTGCTGGCATACCATCTGACAGAAAAGATAAATCACTCTCCCCCCACATGGCAGCTCAAGCAGAGCTCAAGAGATTATTTCTATTTTACAAGGTTAATCATGACATTAGAGAACCCTTTGCTCTTTAACATATTTCTTCTCAAATTCTGGTTTAGTTTTATGAGTCCAGAAATCCATGCATATAAATCAGGATCAGAGTAATATGAATGTAAAAGTAATTAAAAAAAACACATATTTAGACAGATAAAGACGTATGATTTAGCTAGTCAATTTTTGTGAACCACTATTTGAAAATAGTAAATTTCCCAGTATACATTCTATTGCTAATTAGAATTTTTAGATTTTTTAAACATATGTTTCCATTGTAGGCATATCGATACTATAAAATTATAAGACAGTCAATTATATTCTAGACATTTGTAGGAAAAGCAAATAGGCTGGATATTTGCATTAACACTTATCCTTTCAGAACTACCAATAATTTACCTCTGGTAGAGTAGAGGGTTTTCCAAGTAATATTTCTTCTAATTCTACTTCCCAAATGTTAATGACTGTAATGATTTTGTTTAATGCAGATCATTACTGTTGTTCAGGCACTAAATCATGTTTAACTCTTTGTGATCCATGGACTGTAGCCCACCAGGCTCCTCTGTCCATTGGATTTCAAGATCACTAGAGCGGATTGCTATTTCCTTCTCCAAGGGATCTTCCCAGATCAGGGACGGAATCCAAGTCTCCTGCATTGGCAGGTAGATTCTTTACCACTGAGCTACCTGGGAAATCCTTAACACAGATTAATTATATCTAATATTTATAAATTAAGATATGAAATACAGCAATGTAGTACAAATAAAATTAACTATTAAAAATATTCTGATGAGGACAAAGGCTCACTAGGGAGCAAAATTACTGGTGTAACTTTGAGTCAGAGTGGAACTTGAGTGTTCTTGCTGGTGAGGGACATTATTAGGATGTTTCACAGAAAATTTCTTGGTTGATTGTTCCACCGCCTGACGTTCTGATTTTAAGAAAGTTATCTCAGTAATAGAAACTATGAAATATAAAGCAAGAGACAAATTTTGGTCAGTTATTGCATGAGAACTGGCAGATCCACAAACCAAACCAGCATGTAGAAATTAATGAGAAAGCAATAAGAACTTTTAACATATACAAAAAATGGAGATAATCACAATGGAAATTAAAAATATATGTATTATTAATTGCAAAGAAATAAGTATCTGTCCCCTATTTTGTCTTTGAGCTACAGCCTTTCATTTTTAAAATTGATATATATTTTAGCATATGCTATGGGATAAACATTAGACAGCAATGGAGAGTGTTATAAAGAATAAAATAACCATATGAATCAAGAGCAAATACAATGGTGCTCTAATTGATTTTCTTTTGACAGTTATTCTGTAACTGCAAATTGAGTTAGATTTATATTCCAGTTATCAAAATAAAAACTGGTCCTATTATACATTCAGTGGCCATAAAAATTTAGAATTAATATATCTGTACCTACATCTATACTTCTACATCTTCATCTATATATGAATATGTATACCCCAAAGTATTTATGAAATAGCTATAGAAATGACGGAGAAGGCAATGGCACCCCACTCCAGTACTCTTGCCTGGAAAATCCCAAGGACGGAGGAGCCTGGTAGGCTACAGTCCGTGGGGTCGCTAAGAGTCGGACATGACTGAGCGACTTCACTTTCACTTTTCCCTTTCATGCACTGGAGAAGGAACTGGCAACCCACTCCAGTATTCTTGCCTGGAGAATCCCAGGGACGGCGGAGCCTGATGGGCTGCCATCTATGGGGTCGCACAGAGTCGGACACGACTGAAGCGACTTAGCAGCAGCAGCAGCAGCAGCAGCATAGAAATGAAATTGCAGTTAAAAAATGTACTTTTCCAGAGATAAAAAATTTATTAACAAGTAAGTATGTAGGGAGTTGGTGATGTACAGGGAGGCCTGGTGTGCTGCAGTTCATGGGGTCGCAAAGAGTCGGACACGACTGAGCGACTGAACTGAAGTATATGATAGGCTGTCAACCAAAAAAAAAAAACAAAACAGATTATCATATAATCATTCATACTTTTTAATATTTAAAAATCATAATGTATTATTTTGCTG
This sequence comes from Giraffa tippelskirchi, assembly GCF_054371585.1. NCBI lineage: Eukaryota > Metazoa > Chordata > Mammalia > Artiodactyla > Giraffidae > Giraffa > Giraffa tippelskirchi. Next base: position 126,909,197 of record NC_137286.1, read on the forward strand.
AAGGTATATTTTCTTTGCCCTAACATTTCCTACAAAAGTTTTATCCAACTGACTTTCATGACTTCAGAAAATCAAATATATTTAATGTGAAAACAGACTTCTAAAATTTTCACATTTAATTATGGCTACTTCTAAGAGAAGATTAAGTTCCGCAATAAAGCATGTACTTTTGGAAATTTAGTATTTTTGTCCACATCACTGGGTTTAGCTCCCTGATCAGGGATCAAACCCGAGCCCTTGGCAGTGAAAGCACAAAGTCCTAACCACTAGTCTGACAGGGAATTCCAAGCAATTTGCTTTTTCAATAAATGGATAAAAATAATTGCATATAATGTCATTTGTCAGACCCTCTCACCCCACCTCTGGTTATTCACACTTTTGTGTGATCCTTCTCCTTAAGTATTCAGGACCTGCAATTTGCTTCTAGCCAATAGAATATGGCATAGGTAATATGTCATTTGCATAATTACATCACACAACACTTCATCGTGTTTGTGGACTCACACTACAGACTTTCCTTGTTCACTTTGTCAGGGGAGTGTGTAATTTCCTCAGTTCTGTCTTGCTGCAGCAAAAATTTGAAATGGCAGACCAGTGTTACAGTTCAGTTACAGCTCAGTTTTATTTGGCAAGCAAACGAAAATACATTCCCGAGGGGTAAGGGGTGACCCAAAAGAAGAGAGAGGCTCAATTTTGGCTCCTCTTTCTATATGTTTTGTCTCCTCCTGAGCCTGCCCTGTGTAAACTGTGCTAGCCAGGAGGGCTGTTTGTTTTACCTGAGGTCCTCACTCCAGTCCTCGGACCTTCCTTTGTTCTGTTTTCATGGGCTTTTCCCTTCTTTGTCTTTTAGCCACCACCATTTTGAACTCCTTTTTCCTATTCTAACTACCTAACAGTATCATTCAGCCAATCCTAATTCTAATACATTCATCTAGTGTGGATTGTCCCCAAACCTCATATGCCACACCCATCATCTCTTAGGGAAAAAAAAAAAAAACAACACAACTTTCCACTTTTCAACATAGTGCCATTTCTTCATTTTTGTAACATTGCTATATTCTATATTTTTCTGTTTAGCATTTTGGGATTCTTACAGGGATTTTATTCCTTCTTGGTTAGTAACATACAAAATGTCTAGGATAATCATTAAAGATAATTTTTGTTTAATATTTTTGTAAAGGCAGCTATTGAAAAGTATGAAATATCTGCTTAAAATATACATTTTAATGAAATTTGATTTAATGAAATCAATTTAATGCAATCAATTATTGAGGGAAGTGGAGTAGGTGGACACATTAAATAGGTGAACAGGATTAAGAGGTACTAACTTTCAGTTATAAATAAGCCTTGAGGATATAATGTACAGCATAGGGAATATAGTGAATAATATTGTGATCAATTTACAATATTTGATTGCAATCAATTTAAATTGTTATGGAAAACAATATGCAGGTTTCTTAAAAAAAAAACAAAAAAACTAAAAATATTGCTACCACAAGTTTCAGTAATTCTACTTCTGAGTATTTATCTAAAGAAAACACCCACTACTTTGAAAAGATAAGTGTAACCTTATGTTCTTTGCAATGCTATTTACAATAGGCAAGATATGGAAGCAATCTAAATGTCTACCTATAGATAAATGGATAAGGAATCTTTCTGTAGTGGCAGAAAAGCTGGATTCAATCCCTGGGTTGGGAAGATCCCCTGGAGAAGGGAGAGAAGGGAATACTCAGTCCAGTATTCTTGCCTGGAGAATCCCAGGGACAGAGGAGCCTGGTGAGGTATAGTCCATACAGTTGCAAAGAGTTGGACATGACTGAGTGACTAACACAGACACACGTACATATATAAGAAAATATGAAATCTTGCCATTTTCAAACACTTGGATGGACCTGGCAAGTATCATGCTAAGTGAAATAAGTCAGACAGGGAAAAACAAATACCATATGATTTCTGTTATATGTAGAATCTGAAAAAACAAAAAAGTGAATAAAACAGAAACAAACTCCTAGATATAAAGAACAAACTGGTTTCCTGAGGGAAGTGGAGTAGGTGGACACATTAAATAGGTGAACAGGATTAAGAGGTACTAACTTTCAGTTATAAATAAGCCTTGAGGATATAATGTACAGCATAGGGAATATAGTGAATAATATTGTAATAACTTCATATGTTAGTGGATTGTAATTGGACTTATGCTAGTGATCATTTCATAATGTGTAAAAATACTGAATCACTACATTGTATACCTGAAACTAATACAATATTTTATAACTCAATTAAAATCTTTTAAAATAAATTTTTTATTATTTTGAATATCTTTTGTATTCTTTACCATCTCTATCATATTCCTTTTCTCCTTGAGTTTTATCAGGCATTTCTTTGATTTTCCAAATCATTTTTAATCCATGTGTATGTGATAGTCGCCCAGTTGTGTCCTACTCTTTGCGACCCCATGGATTTGTAGTCTGCCAGGTTCCTCTGTCCATGGAATTCTCCATGCAAGAATACTGGAGTGGGTTGCCATTTCCTTCTCCATCTTCACCCCTAGAGACCACCTAAAATAAAGCCACCACAGATTCCAAACCAAAAGCACCTAACAAATATATTGTAAAAAATTTCAGATAAAATAAATCCTATCTTCCTCAAGTCTGGCGGGTTTCTGCCTATTGTCCCTGAGAATGCTTTATAAGCAGCAACAGACTTGAAAGGTTATTAGCTACCATGGTTGGTTTTCCTTCTAAGGTCCTGAGTCAACCAAAAACCAAAATGAAATAAGTATACCAAAAACCCTGGAGAGTGTAGCTTTCCTATATCCCCCTAGCTGGCCAATGGTAAAAATAGGACACAAATTAGATTCCTGAATGAGCTTCAGTGCTTGCTCAGATAGTTCCTGGTATCAAACTCCAACGATATTTCTTTGCCTGGTTCTTGAATTTTCCTTTAGAAAATGTGGAGGTTAAAATACATCAAAGTCCAGAAGGGGGATAGAATCTTAGGTTTTCTACAAATAATGATTTCTTCATTTAGAAATCTGATTGATGGGGGCTTGGTTGGATCATCTAGGATCTCAAAGACATTGAGTTTCAACTTTGAAACCCAACAGTCCCCATTCAGAAGCAACATAATTCATCAAATCAACACCAACCAAAAACAACATGAAATGAAGGTCACAGCTTTGGAACATGAAAATAACACACACAGACCTCACCCACCAATCCCTGTGCTGCAGAAGCAAACACTTGCCTTGAAACTTTTCCAAAAGGTTGAGTAAGTGATTTTTAATCCATAAATGATGTTATTTAGTTTTGCATGCTTTTAAAGACTGCATGAAAAAAAAATGGTACACATATCTTTTGCTCTTTTTGCTTCTGATAGAAATGTTATTATGTTTGCTGCTTATTTGTATAAGCATATACAAATTTGTGTAAGATATTTGTATATTAAATATGCAGCTGAAACTTACTCCTATTCTGTATGCCTATACTGTATGGTTATAGCATAATGAGTCCATTATGGGACATATCTTAGGATTAACTTTCCTCCCATATTAGTTGCAATGGAAACAGAGCTCCTCTTCACCTTGGAAGGAGTGAGATGGGACGACATATTCTTCTACTGAATTTGAAGATGAAAAATTGCATCTGATCATGAATATCTCAAGTTCTTTCTTCTCCTCCCTGATGTTAGACAGTAGACAAAATTAATAGCATTCTGATATGTATGCCTAGTGTAAGGTTCAAAAAGTTATATACATCTAAGTTTTTCATTTAACATTCATGTATAACCAAAAACGCTGAGGCATCTTACTATACTCCTGCTACAGCCTTTCTGTGAAAGGCACAGCTACTTCTGTTCTCAGTGAAATATATTCACTTGCTTGCCAATTCAATACGATTATGGAGTGGACACTCAAAGGGGGAATCCATTTATTATAAAATTAATTTAATAATTGTTACCGAAGAATTCCATATAACCAGAATCTTCTTGATATGCTAGAAAGTCTTTCAAAATGAAGAATCAAAAAACAGCCAGTCTTAGAGGAAAGCATAGGCAGTACACTCTTTGACATAAATCAGGGCAAGATCCTCTTTGACTCACCTCCTAGAGTAATGGAAATAAAAACAAAAATAAATGGGACCTAATTAAACTTAAAAGTTTTGCACAACAAAGGAAACCAAAAACAAGATTAAAAGACAACCCTCATAATGGGGGAAAATAATTGCAAACAAAACAACTGACAAAGGATTAATCTCCAAAATATATAAGCAGCTCATACAGCTCAATATTAGAAAAACAAAGAGCCCAATCAAAACATGGGCAGAAGACCTAAACAGACATTTCTCCAAAGAAGACATACAGATGGCCAATAAACACATGAAAAGATGTTCAACATCACTAATTATTAAAGAAATGAAAATCAAAACCACAATGAGGTATCACCTCACACCAGTCAGAATGGCCATCATCAAAAAATCTACAAACAATAAATGCTGGAGAGGATGTGGAGTAAAGGGAAACTTCCTACCCTGTTGATGGGAATGTAAATTGATACAGCCATTATGGACAACAGTATGGAGATTCTGTAAACAACTAGGAATAAATCTACCATATGACCCAGCAATCCCACTACTGGGTACCCTGAAAAAGTCACAATTCTAAAAGACACATGTATTCCAATGTTCATTGCAGCTCTATTTACAATAGCGAAGACATCAGAGCAACCCAGATATCCATCTACAGATGAATGGATAAAGAAGATGTGATTATATACATACTTATATATACACACAATGGAATATTAGCCATAAAAAAGAATGAAATTGAGTCAGCTCTGGTGAAGTGCATGAAGCTAGAGCCTGTAATACAGGGCGAAGTAAATCAGAAAGAGAAAAACAAGTATTGTATAGTAATGCATATATATAGAATCCGGAAAAATGATACTGATGAACCTATTGCAAGGAAGGAATGGAGATACAGAGGTATAGAATGGACTTGTGGACACAGTGAGGGAAGGAAAGAGTGGGATGAATGGAGAAAGTAGCATTGACATATATACACTATCGTGTGTAAAATAGCTGGTGAGAAGTTGCTTTATAACACAGGGAACCCAGCCTGGCACTCTGTAGTGAACTAAAAGAATGAGATGGAGGCAGAGGAGGGAGACTCAAGAGGGAGTGGATATATATGTGTTGTTGTTCAGTTTCTCATTTGTGTCTGACCTTTTGCGACCCCATGGACTGCAGCACGCCAGGCATCCCTGTCCTTCACTGTCTCCTGGAGTTTGCTCAGTCATGTTCATGGAGTTGATGATGCCATCCAACCATCTCATCCTCTGTTTGCCCTTTCTCCCACCCATAATATATGTATAATTATGGCCAATTCTTGTTGTTGTACAGCAGATACCAACACAACATTCTAAAGTAATTTTCCTCCAATTAAAAGTAAATTAAAAAATTAAAAATAAAATCTGGTCTAATATTTTGTCTTTGTAATGTTTATATTCTAAGTGACAGCAAAGTTACCTCCAAGTAACAAAAAAGAGGGTAAAATTTCATCACTGGTCCAATCCTTTAATCTAGAGGTATTCATTACTACAAATACCTGAATCAAGTTCTCATACTTCTAACCAAAGGGCAGGGCACTGAATTTAAAATCCCACATTGCTACATCATCACTGGAGTATGGAAACATTTCCTGAAAAGAAGGGGAAATTCTGTTGGATTGCTGGACTGTCTTGGGTTACATACTCAGGATCCAGGCTGTCGTTTACCTTATGATTATAGGATTGTACTGATCTCATAGCCTACCTCAACGATGGCAAATATTTTTCCAATTGGGTAAGAGTGTGAGACAATTGTAGCGGAAGGGTCTCAGTTTACATTGTTTTGGTTTGTAAATTCTGTTTTGTCAGTCTCTAGCAATAACCTTCTTTTGAATCATTTCCCAGTTGCAGGTGCTCTGGTCACCTCTGTGAAGATGAAGACAGTATGGGATTTTCATATTAAATGTTCTCACTTTCTCTTCCTATTACTGTTTATGCTAGAATACTGACCCTTGGATTCTGTATGATAAAGGTATCATTCATAGACGCCCATTTTTAGATGCCATGTAGAGATAGGGGATTAACATTAAAAAGTGAAAGTGAAGGTCGTTCAGTTTGTGTCCAACTCGTTGTGACCCCATGTACTATACAGTCCGTGGAATTGTCCAGGCCAGAATACTGGAGTGGGTAGCCTTTCCCTCAGTTTTAAAAGGACATTTTCAATCCTTTAAGCCCATATCACTGGCAACTCTTCATTCATAAGTGCCTGTGTGATGACACTGCAGATAAACAAACCAGGGAAAGGATTGGGAGCTATTTTCTCTTCTGAGATTAGAGAAAATACTACTTTTTCCTCTTTTTTCATGTCGGAATATTGTCTTAAAGATAAATAGAAACAAACATAGCTATACCAATGTATCCTTATAAAATGAGAAACAGTGTCATAGACAAATGATATAATGCTATATGCTTATCGTTAATTAGCTTGGGGAATAGGATCTGTTGACATAGTTTTTAATGACCTTTAAAATAGTCTTTCAGTCACTGGTCTGTTTAAATAAAGGTCTCTTCACTAAATCAGTGTCTGATCTTCCCACAGACAATTAATAACTATGTAGTGTGTATGACTTATATCTAATATCCTGCCACAATTTAACTAACTGATGTCCAACAATTAAAGTTATTCATCCTTTTTAATATCATTCTTAAATTTTGCCTGCTGATTTCATTATATTCTTTAATAGAAGTATTGCAACATTCTCTGCATTCTATAATAAAATATTGGAGATAAATATTTCTGGACAAAATCATGTTGATCTCCCTCTCCATAGATATTCATGTGCAAATGCACACACACACACGCCACACACAAACTAGGATTTCAAAACGTATGTTTCATTCATTAAGGAAACTTTTAACAACTCAGGATTTTCTATATAAAGAATATAGTCTTAACTATAAAGAGCTTTCTTCTTCCAGTAATTAGTGGCTTTAGGCTTATTTTCTACCTCCTTGAATGCATTTTTGTTGCTTTGTTCTTAAAGTAATGAGCTAGTCAAGTTTATTCCTTTATTGTTCTTTACTCTAAAAATACTCTGAGATTTGCCATTTTATCCTTTTAATGTGAAGCTTAAATTGGGTGGAGAAAATGCTCCTGTTTTCATATATTATATAACCTAGCTTCTGATCCTCTTAAAAAAAAAAAAAATGCACTCACAGGCATGCTTTTAATTACCTGTTACTCTATGTTGTTTTTCTTGAAGGGATAAGCTCACTCTATTCATTACTGAGAAATGTGCAAATGCGCAAGTCACATTTTGTCCATTGTCTATTCCAGTAACAAATGATGATTTATGAAAATGCTGCTGTTCAACTCACAATTCAAACCATCATACAAGTTCTCTTCTTGTCAGTGAAAAGGTTTATCCAGACTTCTCCTTTTGACACAAAGAATATGGAAACATTGTTTACTCAGGGATCGGGAATTAATGAAACTAAATAAAAGAATAATAGTTAACATGTTTTCTGCTTAATAGATTTTCACTAAGACCTCTCTTCAGTGAAACAAGAATTTTCCCCCTGGACAACTGAGGAGAAAATAATACAATGGCTAGTATAATAGTTTAGTTTCATGGCCTTAATACTTGCTAAGCTGCCTGCCAGCAGTTTTACCTTCCACTATTCATGCATAGTCAGTATAAATGTCAACAGTGGAAACAAAAATATTTTCTGACTATTGGAAGGAAAATAGTTTTGACCTCATACCCCCATAAGTGCCCAGATGACAATTGGGGATTTGCAGATTACATATTAGGAATATCTGGTTTAGGGAACTTGACTCTATCTCTTGTTCTGCAGGTTTACAATATTTGAATAGTGAGTGGTTTTTGTCCCTGACGTGTTCTTTTCTTAGAACTATCTTGGCATAATAAAGCAGAAGTTTGTTTCTTGCTGAATCCCTTTGTCTTGTGAGATGCGTGAAACTTCAGGGTCTTGGTCCTCTATTTGGCAACAGTTCTGGCGCCTTTGTTCATGTAGTATATCCTCTCCACACGTACTTTTAAGATCACTGGGGCAAGGACAAACACCACAGGCAATGGCAATTTAAAGCCTTGCCCCAAATTGACCCTCAACATTTTCTACTAATTATTCATTGACTAGAATCCATCACAGGACACACCTGACTTTGGAGGCATTGGGAATGTAAAGTTTGGAATTCCCAGTTAGCAGGGAGAATCAATAGTATTAAGAGGCTCTATTATACCTCATCTCACCGTACGTTCTTTTGTTAAATGTTTTTGGTGTTCCAGTGTGTTCCAAGTGTGCACCAGGAATTTTGCTGGGTATTTTTGATAAGAGATTAAAAGAGGTAACACTTGGGCTTGCTCCAGGGAAATAGATATGAATAGATAATATAATAAAAAGTGATATAGGTTCTAATATGGTAAAATATATGCAGTGTTTCACATGCTCATGAGATGTGTATAAAGACCACAAACATACCCCTTGGTTTTGACTACCTAGAGTGATGTCAGCCTTCACATGAGCAATTTCTGTGGAACCATGGTGGTTAAATCTAATTCTAACAAATGAAGAATTTGAGAAAGTTATAAGAAGTACCTATAGAGTAACTTTAAATGAGTTGAACGAATAACTTGAAGAAAAGTTATCCTCAAATATCCTCAGATAAAATGAAGAAGCTATATGTTTGATAAAGTCATGAGAAAGCAGGAATGACAGAAAATAATTAAAGAGGAGGTCAAAATAAAGCCTGCTTTTTTGCATTGTTGGACATTGACAACATAGTTTTTGGCAAAATGACAATTTCCAGATACTAATCAAATTATTTCTACAGAATTAAAGTGTTTTTTTTTTTCCTTTTCAATATCAGCTATGTATGCTGAACATGAACTTGAATGTCAAACCCTTGCTTTTCTTTGATCATGGATGAGGCATTGTTTGTCAAAGAGACTTGAAGTTTAAACTCTCAACAGAGGCTTTCTGCTGAAAGAGGAGATGTATGCTCCTCTGTCAGGCAAACAACAGAAGGGGTTTTGTGTAAGGCCACATAAGCATAAAAATGGCAGATGCCTTTACTTTCAACAGCTTAAAATGTTCATTATGAGCAAACCATTCATCATTGGGCATACAATGAAGACTTCTAGATGTCAAAGGAAGAGATGGTTGGATGATTAGGGTGCCATTTCATCAAACAATAGCATAGTTTGATTTCCTTTCAGTATAATTGTCCCTTTTTTCTTAAATTTCCTGACACTATCTCTTCACTTTTAACAAAACAAAGAAGAAAGCCTTTGCTTGTAAGCACTATTATAATCATTGTCCAAATAGGAAAAAAATAAGTTAATAATTAGTTAAGTAAAATGATACCAATAAATAAAGTTTGCCTTACTATTCAAGTGAATTTTAAAAAGGAATGTTATTATCTTTATAAAAAATACATATAAGTAAAATTACCTGATGTTATCAAAGTTTATGTCTGTGCAATTTTGGAAAATATTTAAGATAAACACAGAATAAAACTGCAATGGTTATAATGTCATAATACCTGAATTCTGTGAGAATGAAACATTTATTTTCATGTGTGTCTGTATGATTGTGTGTGTTTATATGCTTTTGCTTATTATATAGAGTAACAATTTCCTTATTTTTGTGATCTCTTGATGAATACCTTGTTAAATATGATGGAAAACTAAAGTTTCCTATTTCAGGAAAATATTAACTAATAATCTGTTATCACTTCAGTGATTTCTTTAGTTAACATTTATAACAAATATTCAACTCACTGTTTATTTCAAATCTTTAGTCTTAAGCTTTTGCATATTTAACAGGTAACTTTCCTTTCGCCAACAAGTAATGCTCTTTTTCACCTCCTGATATATCAACATGTGTCCATAAGACTTTGAGCATTTTAAGTAAAATAATTGACAATACGGTTCATCAAGTTGTTCTTACAGAACGTATTCCTGTGTTACTACATCACTTACCATTAGTGTTGTTTTCACTAGCTCTGACATAGTGCAAAGGTTGAAAACCTTGGAATTGTACAGACTTGTGTTTATCTTATACTTACTAACTCTTTAATCTTGCATAAATTACTTAACTCTGATATATAAAGTGGCAGAAATACTACCTGACTAACAAAGATTACTTGATGAATTGCATATGATATTTTTGAAAGTAGATACATAAGCCTTCAGTGAATCATAGTGACTATTTTTTTGTATTAGTATTGTCTTTGAACCTGAAAAATAGGCTTATCCAGAATATGACAATGAAAATGTAAAGATATAGAAAGGGAATGCTTCAGAAATTTAGAGCGATATTTGTGTGAATGAGAGCAGTTACTATTTTCTCTTTTTAAGTATTATTAACATAATGGCTAACAACATGGCTTCTCTGGTGAAAGTGAAAGTGAAACCTGCTCAGTTGTGTCCTACTCTTTGCAACCCCATGGACTATACAGTCCATGGAATTCTCCAGGCCAGAATTCTGGAGTGGGTAGCTATTCCCTTCTCCAAGGGATCTTCCCAACCCAGGGATTGAACCCAGGTGAGATAAACAATATAAAATTTGAATCACTCGAGAGACTGGATAATACTGTTGTAGACAAACACAAAAGACTTCTGTGGCTTAAGCAAATGAAAATGTATATATTTACTTTATTATTATTATTTAATATTGCCGTGGTGCTGATAGTAGTAATAATAGTAGCATTGCTTGAAAACTCAGTCTGGGTATGGATGACTCTCAAGGCCACAGAACACCCATGCTGATTGAAGTTCTGTCATTCTATAACTGCACCACCTGTACATGCATGATTTTTCATCACCTGGGTAGGAAATGACGGTGCTGAGAAGTTCTTTATCAATAACTAAGTGCTCATAAACAAAGGGAAAACACAGCAGCACTCGCCAATACCCACTAGAAAGATCTAATCACATGGTGTTACACATCTTCAAAGAAAATGAGAATCTTTCCAATGACTTGAAAAGTAAGGAAAACTGAACATGATTAAGCATTTGAAGTTTCTAATATAGAATTTTAAAATATGAATATGATATGAGCAGCTAAGATATATCAAGAAACATAATATAGTGCTTATATTTTGTTATCATGACAGAAGGAAACAAATTCAGTGGTGAGAATGGAAAGTAAAAATGTGGAAAACTCCCAGATTGCCAAAAAATGCTTAATAGATTGCTATGATAAAAATATATATAGGAAATTAGGAATTTCAACAACACAAAGAGTCATCAAAGAAATAATACATAGAAATATCATTTCTAGAATGAAGATTCTTATAAAAATGAATGATGACTAGAATGATATACTCCAATATATGTAATTCTAAAATGGTTGAAGAGTTTCCTTGGAAAAAAATCTTTTTCATAATAATTGGAATGAAAATAAAATGTCATTAGTATTCTCAAATACAGAATTGGATTATAGAAGATAATCAAGTAGTTTATCAAATTTCTGAGAAAAAGACATTTTGAAATAATTAAACTATTATCAATCTTCTTTGAAAGTATAATAAAACATTTATAGAATGAAGAAAAAGGAAGTAAAATTGTCCACCTATACCTTTTTCTAGGAAGCGACTAGAATTTAAACCTCAACATTGTAGGGAGTTAATTTTTGTGAAAGAGATGTATGATCAAGAAAGAAAAGAAAATCTGTAGAGTGAAAAGGAATTTTTTCAGTGAAATTCAGTGCACAGATTAAAATAAAGCCAATCTGTTTGAGAGCAGCAGACTAGTTGCTGGAGAAGGAAAAGCATCAGCATGAAAACAATCATAGCAGAAAAGAGCAGAACCAAAACACTGGTAGGAAAAGACAGAGGAATTGATTCAGAGTATTTAGAAATGTATATGATCATTCAGGAACAAAAACACATGTTGATAATTATACGAATGGACTGTATATAATAATATAAACATCAAATATCTATAAAATACTATGTATACTGTGTCTAATATAACCAGAATTTTTATAACCATATAGGGTAAGATATGGATAGGACAAGCCATGTGAAGAATTTAAAGTAGCTAAATTGCCACAAAGCAAGCAAATAGATAAGATCATAAATTTATTAATCATGTTGGTATAAAAAATTATTTAGAAATGTAGAAACAAAACAACAGAGAAATAACTATTAATAAAAGAGTTGAGCATAAATGGATCAAAGTTGTAAACCATGAAACAGGAAACTGATATATTGTATTATAGATTTTAAAACATTTAGATGGAGAACTTGGTTTGAGTTTGAGAAAAACAAATTTATTGGAAAGTCAAAAAAGGCATAGAGTTTAAAAGAATTTTTTGAGAATTTTTTTTTACATGACTCTCCAAAACATAAGCTGCTGTCCTTTTATGTTTATATGGTGAATCATAAATAAAATGGTGTGTGTGTGTGTTAGTTGCTCAGTCATGTCCAAGTGTTTGCGACCCCATAGACTGTTGCCCACCAGGCTCCTCTGTCCATGGAATTCTCCAGGCAAGAATACTGGAGAGGGTTGCCATTTCCTTCTCCAGGGGATCTTCCTGACCAAGGGATTGAATCCAGGTCTCCTGCATTCCAGGCAGATTCTTTACCGTCTAATTATTTGATAAATTAAACAGTGTTTGGAGGGATAATATTCTTCAAAAGATAAGTAATTTGGTAACTGCTTATGCTGAATTGGTTAGCTAGGTAGACTGGAGAACAAGTAGTTGGGTTTTATTAAAAGGTAGACTCTTCTTGACTTTCTGCAGTTAAAAAAAAAAAAAAAATACTTGGAAGAAACTGGTAGGAAAAGGGTGTAATTGTCAACTGAAACAAACCCAATTTAGTAACTTAAATCCCTGAGGTATTATTTATTTCTGATTAATAGATATGTACAGGATTTGGCAAAATGTGGCCATAGGACAAATGTATCAATTTTTTTTTTTTTCTAATAAGTTTTGTTGGAACAAAGCCATGGCCATTTATAATGGATTGTCTATGACTATTTTCATGCAAGCTTACACTGTACAGAGATTGGCCAACAGAACCTAAAGTATCATACTACCCTGTGCTTTACAGGAAAAGTTTACCCATCTCTGAACTGGCTGGCACATCAATAATTACTTTTGCTCTGTTTGTTTAGTTTGTTGCATTTTCAGGTCCATATGAAATAGTTTATCTGAAAAAGTGATTGCTGTAATGATCTTTATCACTTCAAAGAGCATGTTTATTTTAGTTTGAATATTAGTGACTAGAATGAATATTTTTTACTAAATATATCAAAACAGCATTTCAAAAGCAACAGTTTTTTGAGAAGGAGCTGTTAGATTTATTTATTTAGTTTTATTTGTCTTTGTCTTGAGCTCATTTCTTCAGGAGCTGAATTAAAAAAAAATTCTGTTAAACTTGAACCGTGAAAATTAGTATTATTGTTTCAAAATCAATCCTATAAAATTCTTCCAAAGATTTAAAAAGATGGATAATAAAAAGAGAAGAAAGGAAATATTTTTCTGAGTATCTATTTATCAATAAAGATGAATTCTAACTATATTTAAAGTCTCCCCAATGGATTTTTCTTGAAACTATTCTGGTTCTATGTACAGGGCCAGTGAACATGCCAAATTGCAAATTATAAATATAGCAATAACCTTTATAGACTTTAAGTTGCAAAATTTTTGCAAATCTAAACCTTCTCATTTATAAGTAACTGTGGTGTTCAGTTTATCTTCTTATAACATCAAGGTTATAGTTACCCTGGTTTGCACAGTAAAATGTAAATGTCCGGAAAAATAATGTATAATTGATTTAAACTGATTGACTATGTACTTGACTAGTGACTATAGAACTTTTCAATTACAGAGAAAACTGATCCAGCTGATTACAGTTATGGTGAAGAAAATTCTAAAATAAACTTTTCTTATTAATAATGATAATTATTGCAGTAATTAGAAAAATCAGTCCTCAAACTGCATCAACATTCCAAATATTTCAGTCTATTGGATTTCTTTCTTTTGTTTGAAAATACAGTATAATTGAATGGGATTTTAGGAAAGATGACATAATGAAGTTTCCTTGGTAGACATCCCACTAAGCCTAATTCCAGAGGTACTACTGTTGGTCAAGACCTTACTGAAATACACTTATCCTGAACACCACAGAGTTTATTGCTTTTAGCTTCATTGTCATTTTCAATCAGCATGTTATTGTCTACCACTCTGCATTCATCAGTTCATTTTTCAAAACCATTTTAATCATACTAGACATATCTGCCTTTTTATAGAAGCCAGAAAGCTATTATGTATGCCTGAAAATCTGTTGGTGTAAACTACTATTGGTGAATTTGTCCAAATCTTTAACATAATATGATTTTATTATGTTAAGTAAGTAACATTGATGGCAAGGCAAACAAACACTAACAGTAAAAAAAAAAAAAGAACTATCTTTTTATCATTGATAAAACAATGCAAAGTGCATATAAACATAAGAATTGGTAAGCAAAACTTGTGTTCAACTTTTATCCCAAAAGAACATATTTTGGGAAGTGAAGAAAAAGTTAAACAAAAAAGTAAAATATTTTCACTTTGAATTTCCAATTTAATAAGGTAGAATAATCCAACCTAAGAAATTAGAGATTGGGTGCTATACAAAAGAACATTAATTATTCTGTAACATACTATCAAAATTTGCATCATGTTCAAAAAGTATTAGATAATTGCTTCATTGGACCTTAAAATATACTCCATGAATTTTGCTCACATTCTCCAAATTAATTATTAACAATTATATGAAAAACATGCATTGAGAAGTCTGTTCTATTTATATTATTTTCACAAAAACAATTAAACCTGGCTTCTGAAGAAAGAAAGATATATATTTTTAGAACTTAGATGTCCTTAGTTTGATTTTAAAAAAGTGAAATGAAAGAGATACATGTATTCAGGGAAGAAAATGGAAAGAAATGCCTTGGAAATGTTATTATACTTTCAAAGTACTCTGCTTAAATATATTACATGTATTATATTAGTAATTGTGATTACTTACAAAATCAATGTAAGTGTTGAATTTTGAAATAAAACAAATTATTACTTCCATAATATTTCTAACAGTTTTCTGTAACAAACTTTCTAAGTCTCTGAATAATCTGATCTTAAATTTCTACTCATTTAGGAGTGGATTTCTAGAAGGGATGTTTTTGACTTGCAATTTTCCTACTTCAATTTCACATGGCATTATCTTATGGAAATAAATTACAGTGTTTTTTTCAGGAAGTTATATCCATATCAAAGCCTGCTTCCTTAATTTTCTTTTCCTGATACAACTCAGACTTATTTTTGATAAAAAGTGATGATCAAATGTTGAGGCTATAATAGTGTCTTATTATCTCAATCATCAGGAAGAAAAAGTCCTTTCAAAAATGTAATGACACAGTATTTCTTATATCCTGGCTAGATGCTTTTTGAAGAAAATTGCCAGACTCTATTTTTATAACTTAAAACCTTGAGATGTAAGATTTCTTGCTAAACTCTATCGATCTGTAAAATATCCTTTATTGTAAGGTTCCAGCATCTCTAGAAGAATGAATAGTTAAGATTTAAGACGACTGATTTTGTCAATAAATCACAAGATTGCACTTTTTTAACCTAACAATGACAAGCAAATATAAACAGAAAAACTATGACTACTGTAAATAAATATAAATGTTTGTAAAGATATTCTAAGTAAATGTTATCCATCAGCCTTTCTCAAACATACAGCATACCTATGTCCTCCAAAAAATAGCTGTTAATTGAATGTAGGATATTGTAAGCAGTCTTAGTATAAATGGTTTTAGAGCTGCAACTCCATTAGTAGCTTTCATTGGGTTCTTGCAACACACTTCCATGAGGTTTAGGGCCCTGTTGAAAACATACAATAGAACACAGCATGCTCTGCCTGGCCCTTTATTTGTATATCATATTAAACCCATTACAATAGCCATCTGTTGCACTTTATTTAGAACTTTTTTTTTTTCCCCTCAAATCAAGCAGAGGACAATAAGTAGGTTATAACCATAATTTTATAATTTAAAAAAGGAAAATAAATAGGTTGCAATTGTAATTTTATTTTAAAAATGATCTGTGTGCTTAGTCGCTCAGTTGTGTCTGACTCTTTGAGACCCCATGGACTGTAGCCCTCCAGGCTCCTCTCTCCATGGGGATTCTCCAGGGAAGAATGCCGAAGTGTGTTGTCCTGCCCTCCTCCAGGACAATAAGTAGGTTATCATTGTAATTTTATATTTAAAAAAAAAGAAGTGTCAGAGGTTGCTGCTAGAGCTGATGCCTTTCAATATAAAAAGTATCCATTTTAAAGAACAAAAACTTGGAATAAGTGACTTTTCTTGGCCACAGGAAAACCTTAAATGAAATTGTTTTGTGTCAACATTTTCTACTATACATTTATCTGAAGCTTACAGAAGGTAAAAACAAATTTCAAATATTTGACCAGGTGGAATTTAATGTAAAGAGCATATACCTTATGAAATGTATGATAATTTGCTTGGTTTATACATGGGAAAGCCTCCCATGACTCCATTTCCCAGTTTATGGTAAACTCAAAGTGCAGCCACTGCTTTTCCTTATTTGTTTCTATTTGTACTTAATTTTTAAAGGGATTATAGTTTATGAGTGGGGATCATAATCACATTATGGGAGAATTGGAACTTCTCAAGTCAACATTATAAATTGCAGTCATAATTCTTAGTTATTAGGTAGTTTCAGCAATGGTTTGAACTCACACATGGATAATTATTTTCTTTTCATTTCTAAACCTGAAAATGTAAGCCTAAATCAGTACAGCTCTAAAATAGCCAGATTTTACTACCATCTCCAAGACCAAGTTTCCACCAAAGCAATTTGGGTGTTTCCAAAACAATAATGAAAAAAAAAAGGGTATTTAGTAACTAATTGCTAATGGGATATTAATTTAAAAGTTTATTGAGCCTAAGCATATTTGAATAACTTTCAAAAAATTACCACTTGAAATGTATGTATATATTATATATGAATATAGAGTTGCGATGTCACCATTTTTTCAGAGGATATGAAATTATTTCATATTTTGTTCTTTCACTTCTTAAACTTCTACTTTTGCAACAAGATGTGTTCATTCATTTATTTATATGAAAATTTAGTTTGCATATAAGTTCAAAGATATGTTTTAATTTTTAAAAGCAGGTTGCAGAAAACAGATATAAAGCATTCTATTTCTGTAAAACACACCTTATAAAACATCTTTTATATTTCTAAATATGCATTTATATGGCTATTATCATTCATGGAATGGCTTGTTAGCAGTAATTGGCCATAAAATTCAGATTACTCCTGGAACAAAAAATTGTTTAAAAAAAGTCATTAAGAGGACAATCTATTTGTCTCTGTTGATTAAAAATTATAAGAATATATCCATATACAATCAATGGAAAGCATTTTTAGAAAACAGATAGTAAATAAATATCTCACTCTAATATTTTATTATTGAAAAGTCAATTTAAAAATCATAACTATATAATCAGAATCATTTTTAAAAATTAATTCATTCATGTTACAAGTAAACATATAGAACTGCTAGAATAATCAGCTTTACAACTTTGCTTAACCATCTTCCAACTCAATTTGATTTTATGGGCTTCATTCACTGAAGTCAGTTTTATTTCAAGTTATACACAAGAATGTTTTTTATTAAATTCCAAGAAATTATTGTGCTAAAATTAGATAAATTGCATGTTACATTCATCCTGCAGTCTCACTGCATGTCAAATGAGATCACATAATCCTTTGGGATAACTGAATTGGCTGTAAAATACTGAATCTGAAAGTTCACATCAGTTCAGAGTCAATTATCCATTCTTTCCCATGACGAGAACTCTTTTTGAATAATATATAGTTCATTGTTAATTGTGAGAAATTGCTTTCTGAAATATTTTTATTACTCATTGGATTATTGAATAGGGTTTAAAATTGAAAATATAATTTATTTGTCATTTGATGATAATATAGTTTCTTAAAAAAGAAAGTATAATATTTTGTCAAAACAAAGATTATTTTATTCTAAGTTTAAATATTTGTAGGAACAGAAAGAAGGAATATATATTCTGTGAATATAGATTTGTCTTTGTGCTCTATAGTCTAGTCATTTATATACATGTTTTCTTTGTTAACTCCTATAAGCTTTAAATCAAGTCTTCTAGGTGTTGTTAGTATACTGACTATATTAAAAAAAAAAAATCTGATACAGTCTTGATTGAACACCTGATAAAGAAATCATATGATTATGCACAAGGAAGAAAATATGCTAAAGAATATTTTTAATTGAACAAGTCAACCCTCAAAATAATATGTTTCCCTTTAATAATGAAAAGGCTAAACAAAAGCAGTGAAATTCCAGGGGAAAAAGAAACAAAAAAAAAACATCTAAATTAGATGACTTTGGTAATCTTTTGCTGAGTCATCCTTCTCACTTTGTTACATTTGAAGCAAATGGAGAGGGGTTTGTTGATTAATACAGATGCAAAAAAGAATGGTGAAAAATATAAAATTGAAAATTTGTTTAAATTACAGAACTTCCAAAGAATAAAAACTGTAACACATGGCATGAGATTCTCTGTTATTAGTAACTGAATCTCTTGGTATTGGAAGTACACAGTTTGATGCTCTTTGAAAAGGATGAGTAAAGTTGAGAGATTTCTTACATCAAGGAGACATTTGTCATAGTTGACCTCAGACAGCCCTCTAACATGAAGGACATTGTGTCTGGGTACCGTTGGGGAATTTCTACCATCAAGAAGAGTTATATGGACAATTAATTTTTTTTTGACAATTAATTTATGACAATGGAACCAAGAACATATAATGGAGAACGGACTGTCTCTTCAGTTGGGAGAACTGGGTGTTGGGTGTTGGGAAAACTGGACAGCCATCATGCAAAATAATAAAATTGGATACAAAAATTAACTCAAAATGGATTGAAGAATGTAGGGCTTGAAGCTGTAATATTCATAGAAGGAAAAATAAGGAAGTAAGCTCCTTGACATTTGAAAGCTGAACTTGCATCTTGATAGGAGAACAGGAGATAGCCTAAGAAAAAAGCTTTTGGTGATATCAGTTTGAATATAGAGGGAGAGTGAAACGATCAGTTTGGCTGAGACAGAAGATTTTTATAAGAGAAAATGGAAGACAGATTAAAATTATTTTTTGTTTAATTTTATCATGGAAAATTTTAAATGCTCAAGTTAAGGAGCATTATCTGGAACCATTGAAGATTTCAGAACAGTACTTTAGCATTCTCTACCTGAGGTAGAGCTATCTGGTAAACCAAATCATATCCAGACAGTCCTTTGGAAGGCTGTCAATGTGTCTTTAATTTGGGATTGGGACTTCTGGCCTAAGTTATCTTGTCAAGACCTCTTCAATCCTTGGCCGGAGTCATGTAGAAACACACTGTACATGTGGTATTCCATTTAAAGAATTACTACATATCACATGTGCTGAAAAGCCACTTTAATTGTTTTTCCATTTATACCTTCCTTCAAAGCACCTAGTAAATCACCTTTTACAATCCAAGAAAAACAATGTCCATATATCTCTTCAGGCGCTGCACCCTTGCAGACAGACTGTAGGTGATACTCTCTCTTCCTTAGCTGAGGACACTAAGACACTGAGATTGAATGGAACATTTAGTGGCCTGATAGCATGAAGGAAAAATTTCTGAGCACTTGTATTTGAATGGGGCTGAACAAAACCAGCTCATATTGCAGTCACTCACCACAAGATGTCACACAACATGACCCTTATTCTAATTACTGAATGTTCAACACTTGTTCGGAGAAGGCAATGGCACCCATTCCAGTACTCTTGCCTGGAAAATCCCATGGACGGAGGAGCCTGGTAGGCTGCAGTTCATGGGGTCACTAAGAGTCTGACACAACTGAGCGACTTCACTTTCACTTTTCACTTTTCACTTTCATGCATTGGAGAAGGAAATGGCAACCCACTCCAGTATTCTTGCCTGGAGAATCCCAGGGATGGGGGAGCCTGGTGGGCTCCCGTCTGTGGGGTCACACAGAGTTGGACACGACTGAAGCGACTTAGCAGCAGCAGCAACATTTGTTCATATGGTTGAATGTGTATGAAAACCACCAAGAGAGTTTCTTTAAACATTTATATTCTCATCCCACACTCAAGAGTTTTGATTCAGGAGGTTTGGACTGAGGCCCCAGATTACTGCAATCCATTTTGCCTGTGCAGTGGATTTGGGGGAGAAAAACAATATTTAGTATATCCTAAATAAAGTACTAATTACTTTAAATTTTGTACTATTTGCTCTGGAAACCACTATATCTTCAAAATGTCTGAGTCTGGATTATGTTCAGTAATTCAGCAAATAAATGACCAGATTAAGAAAAGGTTATGTATATATACATATATATACACACACATATGTGTGTGTATATATGGCAAGGTTAAGGAAAAAAAAAATCCTTTGAAATAATTCAAGTTACATTTTGTAAAATATGTCTTATTTTAAATTTTCATCATCCTACCTTCCTGGTATTTCCATGGTAAATTCTAGCTTCAAAATTTGACTTCAAGAAACTGACAAAGAAACCAAGAGCCCAAAGCCAAGTGCAGATTCATGAATGCTGAAATAATAGATGTAAGTACATTTAATCAAAAAATCTTTCAAAAACATTATTATAAAAGTCACTCTTACCTTTGCTCAGAGATTTGGAATATCATCTGCTGCAAGGCCCAATTGCAATGTGTGCATGGTATCAGGGAAATATATTTTTTTTAATTCTCTATCCTTCACCATTTTTTATTAGGCATCATCTCATGAAAAATATACATCTCCAGTTTAATATTAGCAAATCTATCTTAATCATTCAAGAACAGAGTAAAGCTTATTCAAAGGAAATTGCATTATCTGTATTTAAAGATAACAGTAATGTGTATCCAAAATAATTATTTCCAAAAATATTTTATTAATTGCATCTCTCCATGTTTATCTCTTGCTTTTGCATATAGTTTAATGAACTAGAAGAGAAAACTAATCACATAAAGGAGTTTGGGTATGCTTTTTAAAAATGATTCACTTACAAATGTCTGATCTTTCAAGCAGATTTTTCACAAGTCTTAAGAGGCACAGACAGGCCAAAATCACACCACTGTAATAGGTAGGAAAGCTCAGAAAAGCAGGCATGAAAATGAGGACAAACAAAGCTTAGATATGGGGAAAAACTAATAAAAGAAAGTATTGTTATTGTTTAGTCGCTGAGTTGTGTCTGACTCTTGCGATCCCATGGACTGTAGCCTGCCAGGCTCCTCTGTCTGTGGGATTCTCCTGGCAAGAACACTGCAGTGGGTTGCCATTTCCTTCTCCAAAAAACGTTTTACATATGTGTATTTTCTTTATAGCTTTATCTACCTATATATATCGGAGAAGGCAATGGCAATATATATATCTAGTTAGACTTGCATATATCTATCAATCTATTTTTCTGTGTGTATAGATAGACATCAATATGTGTCATTTATACACATAGGAGTTTTATATGATAAAAAGTCATATTTTTGGATTTGACAATAAACTTGAATTTATGCAAAACCAGCCCTTATTTTTATAGAAATCTTTACAAATGCTTGATAAGAATTTGAAAAAAAACAAAGCTATTTTTAGATGGATCAGTTCAAATTGAATTTGGGCCAATAATTCATGAATTAATTAAAGAAGAGATGCTTATTATAAAGTCTAGAGATGCATTTTTGGTACATAATTCAAAAAGAGTATGTCAGCTATTCCATAGTAATAAAACACTTTTTAAATAAAATTTAACCACAAGTTTTTAAGGAGAGTTTCTTACCAGTTCTATAATTTTGTGCACTAATGTTCATGTGCAAATGCATTGTACTTAATTATCAGCATGTGTGTTAAATTTACATATCATTGTATGTTTCCCAATTGTTAATTTGCCATGGGACTGTTCAAATTAGTTAAGCAGCATAAAACAATCTCTAAAAAATAACCAAAAAGATGAACCTTATTATAGCTGATCTAAGGAAAATTTGTTTGAGCTAGTCATAAAGATTTTGGGAGCATTCAAGTATAACTGCATGAATTCTAAATATTTTTAGATATTGCTACTGTCCCTGGGGATATATTTAAATGTAGTTAAATGTTTAAAATGCTGATGACTAATTTTCTTGATTGACTCTCTGCTTCTATGAACACATCCATTTTAATTATCTATTTCTTAAAAGCCATATCAAAGGAACCTAGATGGTCCAAATTTCTAATATACTATATAATATATAGTTTTATTTACCAATCATGGAATTTTTGCTAGAGTACTACCAAGCCTATTTGAATTTCCTTATTGTCTTTCAATGAATCAGATATTGATGAAATTCAGTTTAAACTATTCTTGCTTAACACTCTTAAATATTTATTTCTTGTCTATAATTTATTTATACACTTATTGCTATAGATAGATTTTTCATTTGAAGATAGTTGGGCATCTTATATTTAGTGCCAGGTGGCACTAGAGGTAAAGGACCTGCCTGCCGATGCAGGAGATGTAAGAGATGGGGATGCAATCCCTGGATCAGGAAGATCCCCTGGAGGAGGGGATGGCAACCCACTCCAATATTCCTGCCTGAAGAATCCCATAGACAGGGCAGTCTGGAAGATTCCATCCATAGGGTTGCAAATAGTCGGACACGACTGAAGCAACTTAGCACACATACTCGCACTATGAATAGTGTAGCAGTTCACAAGACCACTCTCACCTTCTGACATAAAGTTCAAGTTCAGAGGTTCCCAGACTATCCTCAGGTTTGATAGCTTTCTAAAAAGTGTCACCTAATTCTGCAAAGCTCTTATGGTGATGATTTATTACAGTGAAAGGATACTGATTAAGGGTAGGGTCCAGGAAAGTTCCAAATATGAGCTTCTAGTTCATGGAAGCTCCCAGTTCATCCATGCAAACTGTCCTTGCTTCTCCCCACAATGATATGTGGTAATAAGCATGGAGCACTGCTAACCAGGGAAGATCACCTGAGTCTTGAGTCCAAAGCTTTTATTGATAGTCAGTCACAAAAAAGTGCTAGACAGCCTGCATGACATACTTTAGTATCCAGCTCCTCCAGAACCAAGATGACACTACAAGGTCCAAAGCCCCACCTTAGTCACGTGAGTAGCATAGAGCATTCAGTTTGCCCCCAAACTCTATGGTAAACGAAGACAATCACCAGATTAAACAGTCTGCTGTTTTAGAGGTCACATCCCAGGAGCTGAGGGGGAAAGCTAGATCTCTCCTTGGCAAAATTAACACTTGACTACACAGAATCTTAAACTTACAGAATCACATATTTCTATGGCTATATAACATGGAGAACGGTATAAAAAAATTACATTTTTATTAAAACCAAGAGCATCATTATTTTTTCCTAGCAGTGCTAAATAAGAAATTTGGTAGATAATATCACTGCTGTCATTAACACTCCTTCAGTTTATACATAAAGTAGATAATGATAAGGAAAATAAATGAACTAGTACACATTAAATTTTTGTGTCTAATCACACGAAATTTGACCCTTATCCCCTGGCATATAGAGAAAATGACATGAAGAAGAGCCAAATGAGAAAATACAACTTTAATTTTAAAATTCTGCTGTAAGAATTAGGAGATTGGAAGTCTTATCCTGGCTTTGTGACTAATTTGTTATATGATTTGGGCAAATAGCTTAACCTTTCTAGAACTCAATTTGCTCCTCCGTAATTAGTAAGTAGATTGAAATAGATTGATTTTAAATCCCTTCATTACCTTCAAAATTCCACATATTTATACTTCTCATAAAAGAGAAAGAAGTCTATATAAGTTTTAACCTAACACAAAGATAAAGTCGTTAAAAGCAGCACTCTTCATGTAAAAAGGACCCAGAGAAATACCAGTTATTTGAGTCATTTTAATATGCTCATCAAGATCGTTGAACTAGTTTTAACTAAAAATTCTCCCTGTTATGCCCTAGAGAAATACATTAAAACATGCATATTTGAGACAAATTCTAAGAAAATCCAATCAGATAATAAAGAAATATATTTAAACGTTCAGAATTAAAATATATCCCTTTACTTGATATGCTTGATGGTTATTGATTTTACCTTATTTTTTAGCTTATTTTTTTGATTTTCAACTTCTTTTACAGCTAAAGTCAACAAACTAAACATAGTAGAAGCATACCCATTCTTTTCTTATTCAAATGAACTTTTCCCAATTTAAATATGCTCCTAAAATATCAATCATAAGATTAATAACATTGAAAGGTAAAGGAAATGAATAACAAATACTAGTTCTCCATTTTTTATGTGTTTTATGTTCTGTCTACAATAACATTTTTTTTTTTTTCTTGAAATGGCATATTTACACTGGTAGAATTTCTCAAGTAAAATATTTATTTCTGTTAAGACAGTGTTTTATTTGAGTATTTCCTAATAGCCTTAATGTTAAGTTTCGGTAGCAAACATTTGTTCTTCCAAAAAAATGTTTCCAAAATGGGCTATTACTTTCAAGGGTTTTGGCAACTGTGTAGGATGGGCAATAGGCTTAGCCAACTGTTTTTCCATCTGCTACTCCAGCTTCCCTGCAATTTTTTCCCAATTAGCCAGGAACACTTTAGTGGCTTCCTGGAAAAAAGGCATATTTAAACATTTGTTCCACTAAAGTAAATCAAATATTTATAACAATCCATGCTTAGTACAACCTTACAAAGAATATTACCCATTACTTGAATGATTTTGAAGTTAGTGAACTTTCTATAACAATTTCCTTTCCAAGTGAATATATAGCCTTAAAAATAATCTACTATAGCAATAATTAAATAGATTCATCCTATGTATATCTAATACTAAAGTAGAAATATAGAATTTCAAAGTTAAAAACCAGGTAACTAAATTTTCTAATGAAAATCTAAAGTGGTTTGCATTTACTAGCAAAATTAATTTATATATTCCCAAATATAAATATTTATCCAAATTTTCAAAATTAAAAGATAGAACATAAAAGCAGCAAGTTATTTCTAAGATTGCTTCATTTTCAACCATTTATGAAATAAGGTAAAACAAAATTATAAATTATTCCTGAAAAATATTATTTCATGTCCATTTTTTTTTTTTACATAGTTTTATTTGGATGTCTGATTTGACTAGGTTTATGTGCTTTTGTTTGGTTTTTTTTTTTTTTTTTGCTTCCCTGGTGGCTCAGATGGTAAAGTGTCAGCCTGCAATGCAGGAGACCCTGGCTCGATCCCTGGCTTGGGAAGACCCCCTGGAGAAGAAAATGGCAACCCACTCTAGTACTCTTGCCTGCAAAATCCCATGGACAGAGATTTGTGGGTTACAGTCCATGGGGATGCAAAGAGTTGGACACAACTGAGCACTTCACTAAGTACAAATTAATAGAAAATTATTTTAATGAATTTATTCAATCAATTAATGAAGACAATAATTATATAAATAAGAGTTGGAACAAGGATGCTTAAAATACATTAATTTATATGACCATCATAGAAAGTGGATGGCAAGTGGTGAGTGGAATCAGATTTGGTGCCCAATAATTTTCCTGGTCTTTTAAAATATAACTATTAAAGCAATTTTGGCTATTGACCTTTTCTGAAGCATGTTGACAATTCTAGTCTCCTAATCCTCTATCACATTGCCCACTCTCACTGGCTTCATATTTGCATATCACAAATCCACTTTGACCTTTTTTATCTAATTTCTCCTCTCTGACTTAACTGATATCAAAGCTCACTGTAGAAACTCCAAACCATAACTTGGTATAATCTCTTGACGTTAAATTGCTTGAAATTACCTGAGTATTTAAGAAAGAGATTTTTTCTTTTTTGTTCCTCTGTCTGTCTATCTGTCTATCTATCTACTTACCATGCTGGTATATAATCGCTATATGGAAGGATTGGTAGTATAAATGTTTTACAGATATTTATTTTAGATGGCTTATATTAATATATCGACATGAAGGAGATGCCATATCCTTGCTCAAAATTATGAAATAAATATTCTCTCATTGGGATTTTAAGGATTCAATTAGTTGCGATTCCATGGATTGTAGCCCACCAGGCTCCCCTGTCCATGGAGTTCTCCAGGCAAGAGTTGGTGGCCATTCTGGAGCCATACTGGAGTTGGTAGCCATTCCTTTCTCCAGCGTATCTTCCCTAACCAAGGATCTGAACCCTAGTCTCCTGCATTTCAGGCAAATTATTTACCATCTGAGACTCTTACTCATTTGGATTCAGAGTCTATTGAGAAATAAAAGAACAGAATCAGTGACTGGAACACAAAACATCATCACAATTACTAATAAATCTAGGTTAGATCAGAACATGATTAGCATAGACTAACTCCTAGGGTAACTCCTACCCAACCCCTACATTGAGTTAAGACCTGGAATAGAAAACTGAGGACAAGTTCCCAGGCATGAATACTAGAGCAGGTTGCCATTTCCTTCTCCAAGGGCTCTTCCTGACCCAAGAATTGAATCGGTGTCTCCTGCACTGGTAGGCAGATTCTTTACCACTGAGCTACCAGGCAAGTCCTTTTAAAGAGAAGCTCCATCCAACTGATAAAAGAAACAAAATATATTAATTTACTAATCAGAGGATTTGAGGAGGAGTAACAAGGTAGAAAAGATGCCAGAATTTAAAGTAAATTCCTCTTTGTCTGTAAATGAGCTCTGGGAAAAATACATTCCTAGACTTTCTTCCTTTATTTCCCTAAACTGCACCTTTAAATCTATGATCAGTCATGAATGTGACTATCTGCCTCACAGGTGAAGAACGGTCATTCATGAGGGCAGTCCTGCTCTCACATTCATAAATAGCTCCTTTGAGCTTTGACCTGAAACTGCTAATAAAGTAATACTAGTGAATATTTTTCCCCAGAGCTCTGAAATGGATCAGAAAAATGCGTAAATAAATTTGATAAATAAAATTGATTCAAGAACATCTTTCTCAAGCCATAATATTTTTAGTATCTTTTATGTAAATAAAGTGTCCTAAGTTTGCAACCCAACACCCTAGACATTTACAAATCCTAGATATAGTAAGAATTCATGTTTACTTGTGTTTGGTCCTTGATACTGATATCCCAGAACCCCTTTTCTAAATGACTGCAGATTTCATTTCTGCTATTTTAATGGTTATTAGCTTATGAAAGATAAACCAAGTGATAAAATTGTCCAGGGTACTGATGACATCTTGCTTATGTCCACTTCACTTGAGGAGGATAGATTAGTCAAAACACAAAGCATTAAAGTAGGCTGCACACATTGGGAACTTTGCCCGTGAATTTATTGCTGTAATCAAACACTCTTGAAGACATACTGGCCAAAACTCATTTGCTTCATCTAGTGCAAAATTTCCTCCCAAAGATGCCACTGAAGTAAATCCTGAGCAGATGTGCTGAGTTAGATCCCCTTCTACCAGGCTTCCCTGGTAGCTGAGTCAGTAATGAATCTGCCTGCAGTGCAGGAGACCTGGGTTCAATCCCTGGTTGGGAAGATCCCCTGGAGAAGGAAATGGTGACCCACACCAGTATTCTTGCCCAGAAAAATGAACAGAGGAGCTTGGAGGGCTACAGTCCATAGAGTCTCAATAGTCAGACATGACTTAGCAACTAAACCAACATAACCATGTAGATGAGTGATATTATCACAATGAAGAGATTATAAACTGCCATTTCTTGTTATTCTCATTTTTCCTAATCAGTTTTAAAGCCTCTAATCTCTTTATTAGAGTCATTTATATCACAATAAAAGCAGAAAATAAGCTGAAAAAGCTCATAACTTTATAAGTTGGACAATGCCAATCATATGTTCTTCAAACAAGCCCTTGATATCATTAAGGTATGGTCAGTTGACTTCAATTTCCTGAGGCCCCTAAAATTTTAGTCACTTCATTCTGCCTGTAAATGTATGCAAGGTTTTTTCTCCTTCTGCCCCACCTCCTTCTTCTTCTCCTGCTCCCCATTTCCCTGTTCATCCTCCCCATTCCCTCCTCCTGCTTCTCCTCCTCCTACCCTCCTCCTCCCCCTCCCCCTACTTCTTCTCCTTTTTCTTTGTCCCTCTGTTCTATATCTTTGTTTTTCCAAATCTTGGGCATTAAACTGTTCTCTTTTTGTCTCTGCATATGGATTAATACATTTGTCTATCAAGTCCTCCAAATAAATGTGTAGTTTACATGATAGTAAGAAATATAATTTATACTTGAGCCTTTCGGGAGTAACCACTCCTTAGAATTCCCAACTAATTTCCCACTCTGCATAATCTAATCCATTGAGTTTTTCTTTCTTCACTCCATTGTCTATAATCTAAGATTATACCTATTGTAGCCCTCCCAGTTCTCCTTGCTTGAGTCATTCTGCTTGCATCTTCCTCTAGTTTTCTAATTTCCCAAACTGTAGAAACACATTTCTTCAATGCCTGCATCTCTGTCCACAATAACTAAGTTATTATGGAGATTATTCAATGAAGTAAATAAAGAAATAAGAAATTCATAAATTCTTGAATATTTATGACTTATCGTATTGCTTTCCCTTTCATATCTGTCCATATCTTATGTAACCATTTGCTATAGTTTTCCCAGTCTTTAAAATGGCTTGTCTAATGACTCTTCGGGATCCATATAATTTTGAGAGGAACATTCTCTGTGGTTTCCAGGATCCCAGTTCCACTGAAACTGAGTTCTTGAGTTCTGCTTCCTTAGATATCTCTATTTCTTTCCCCAGTGTTTCCATTGGCTACGGTTTCTTTTCTAGAGTTAATAACCCCTAAAACGTCTTTTTTTTCAAATGACTTATCTTTAACAGCAATCAATTAGAATATATTTTAATTCCCTTCCCCCCCCATTTCTAAAATTATCTAGTTTGGCTCATAAAGCTTCAGATTCTTTGATGTAGTGCCTGCTTCTTCTGCATCATAGGATACTTCCCCAAATCATCATTTATCTATCATTCATCATCTGTCAATTAGAGCTAAGACTATTATTTATACTTCTCTCTTATGCTTAACAAAAAAATAGTGTCTAGTGCCTAAAGTGCCCACGTTCCTTCTGGAAGATTAAGACATTCCTAGCATAAGTTTTGCTTAAACTTTTTACATTGCCATATTTTATCACCTTATACATTATAAACATATATATAAATCTATATTCATATATATGCAATATAGTATATCATAGTTTTTTCCATTATTTTCTCTTAAGTGTTAGTCATATTTCCTTGGTAGGGATGTCCACTTTTTATATATTTTGTAAAATTTAGAAAATTTGTTACATATCTGAGAAAGTAATTGTTCTCTGCTTTCCCAAGAATCGTAAACATATTAGCCCATGTTGGGCAAGTATGCACTCAGAGGGAGTGGGAAAAAAAATAGGCCATACTGATGTTATTGTAAGACCTACTTGGACTTCCTATGCCCTGTGTGCTTTAGACCCAAAACCAACATATCCTCTTATGATTTAGACATTAGTTTGACAAATGAAGCATAAAGTGTAAGATTAATAAATCCACCAACTTATCTTTAAATGTACTCAGAAGCTATTCTACAAGAGATATTAACAAAATCAAAGAAAATCCTCAATACCAAAGCATCTATGTACCCTGACTTCACTAAAAACATATCCATATGTTCTTTCCTGGTACCCCTACTAGAAGTAGTGGGTTTACAAAGCAGATTTAAAGCACTGCTCTTTCTTGCCTTTGTTTTGAAGCAATTGGGAAATAAAGCTCCCAAAACAGATTTGTAACACCTTTCATTATAAATAAAGTTATATTAGCATCTTTTGTGTGTGTGTCATTTGCTTCTAACTGCCTATACCTTCTCTGGAGGAGGGCATGGCAACCCACTCCAGTATTCTTGCCTGGAGAATCCCATGGACAGAGGAGCCTGGCAGGCTCTAGTCCGTAGAGTTGCACAGAGTCGAACAGGACTGAAGCGACTTAGCACGACAGGCACACCTATACCTTGCATCTTGTCCTTAGATTAGAACACCTAAGGAAGAATTAAAACTGCAGAACAGATATATTTGAGGGCTTCTCAGGTGGCACAGTGATAAAGAATCTTCCTGCAAATCTCTCTGCAGGAGACGCAAGAAATGCAAATTTGACCCTTGGGTAGGGAAGATTCCTTGGTGTAGGAAATGGCAACCCGACTCCAGTTTTCTTGCCTGGAAAATTTCATGGACAGAGGAGCCTGACAGGCTATAGTCCACGGAGGTCACAAAGAGTCGAACATGACTTAACGACTAAGCATGCACAGCAGGTATACTGACCCAACTGGAACAGTGGTAGAGGAGAGAGAAGAGGCACTCAATCTCCTATGCCCAAGAGTTTTGATAGATTAGTCTCACTCAGTTGAGCTTATGAAATAAAACCCCAACAAGGAAATGCACTGTATGTCTGCAGAGAAGAGTAAGTGGCAGAGTGGTGCAAGTACTGAAGAATGTGCAGGAGAAATACATCCTTATGGATTCATGTGGATTCTGGCTTTGCCTGTGTCTTTCAGAGCCAGCCTGGAGCCCAGAAGAGAAACAGAAAAAACACTAGTCCCATTATGAGATTTTATTCTCTGAAGTATCAAGCAGCAGGTTCTCCATTATGTAGGGGAAAGCTCTGTGTTCCCTCCAACAGCAGGATGGTGGCAGGAGTGGGTAAATTAGAGTATGCTTGCTATCTGAGGTGCCTTCAAGGAACAGGAGTGAATCCAGTAAGCTTGTGTTGCAGAAATTCTAGAAACAAAATAAATGAACAAACCAAATCAAAGACCAACATGTAGAGACAGAGAACAGAGAAATGATTCTGAGTGGAAGGGTAGAGGCAGGTTTAAATGAGTAAAGAGGTTCAACTATATGGTGATGGATGGAAACTGAGTTTTTGGTGGTGACCATGTTGTGCATACAGAAGTAAAAATATAACATATGCATGAAATATATAGTTATAAGCCAATGTCACCTCAAAAAATAAAATAAAATTCTGCTAGGAAATTAAATAAAAAGTAGCTTATTTTTTATTTATTTTTTTCTTCCTTGGGATTCTATTGCTGGACAGATTTAGTACAACATTATTTTTGAAAACTGTGGATTAATGAGGAAAAAATGGGAATATGTGTAGTTTTAAGAAATGTAAGCCAGGAAACTTTGTAGGCACTTATCTTCTATTCCTTAAAAAACTAAGCCTCAGTTCCCCAATTTCAAAAATGGCAAGACACTTCTTAACATTAATTATAATGCAGTAAAATGATTATTAGAGATGAAAATATATTTTATTTGAGAAGATTTTGTTCACTAAAAATTAAGGTTCATAGAGGGAAAAGCTTTCTCAGTAAATATATATATATATATATATATATATATTTAACTCTTATAACCCAGTATCTAAAGTAATTCCTTATTCATAGTAGAAAATCTTTGTTAAATTAAGAGAACTAAAAATTTACTTAATGTGATACGGTGATTTTCAGTTATCATGTTGAGCTAATAATAATTTATCTTCTACTGTGGGAACTTTGATATGTGATATTGTGAAGGTGGACATTTTAGGAAGTGTGTGTATGTGTGATCACATGTGACTATTTTATGTGAGTATATACACATAGAAGTATATATATTACATATTGCATATAATTATCTGGTAAAGTAAATGGGATGAATAGACCATTATTATTATTTTTTTTTTTTAATTTTGCCAAATGTATTAGTCAAGGTTCTCTGGAGTAGAAGATCAGCAGGATAGACAGGTAAAAAGAGATTTTTTTTTGGAATTTGGTTCACATAATTATGGAGCCTAAGAAGTTCCATGATATGCTGTCTGCAATCTAGAGAACCAGGAAAGCCAGTGATAGAATTCAGTCTGAGTTAAAGGCCCAAGAAAAAGAATATTTGATTGTGGAGTGCAGGAGAAGATGGATGTCCCAAGCAAAGGACAGAGACAGAGAGATAGAAGGGAAGAGAGAATCTGCCCTTCTCCTTTAATTTTGTTCTATTAGGGACCTCAGTGGATTGAAAGGTCCCCACTCACAATGGTGAGAGTTCATCTCTTAACTCAGCCTATTGATTCAAATGCTTATTTTGTCAAGAGATGCCCTTGGAGAAACACCCAGAAATACTTTAACCAACTATCTGGGAATTCTTTAGCCTAATCAAGTTAACATGTAAAACTAACTATCACACCAGGAGCTTTTTTCAGTCAAGAGAAACTTTAAAAGAATCAGCAGAACAAATATTCAGGGTTTTCATAAGCATATTTCCCTGAATGAAAGGGGAGAAAAAGCTACTCATTTCTCTCAGTTTCAGATCTCCACCGTCTATATTCTCAACATACTTTACTCTTTTTGTACTTCCTCCTGGAGATCGTAAGATTCTATTCACAACAAAATTCTCTTGAACAATCTTCTATTTTAGGACTCTTTCCCTCAATTTACAATGAATGTAAAGCATCATTTTGTAAAAAAGTTGGAAATAACTTTTCATACTAGTTCAGTACTGTTATCATGTTATAAAATTCCTGATGTCATTTGTTAATAAAGTGGAAATTAAAATGCTACTTAAATTACCATTGTAAATCTTGAATATTTTCCATCTTCTAAGAATAATTTTGTTTCATTTATACGTTAACTTTATTCTATGACAACAGGTACAAAGTATAACTGAAGAATTGTGGACTATCTTTGACATCTGTTAGAAGTAATGCTTAAATTCTTAATCTCTGAGACTACTGATATACAAATTGTCATCTTCACTCAGTTTTTGTCTTGATATACAATGTTGAGCTAGTTTAGACCTTGTCTGGAGTCTCATTGGAATAAGAAACTTATTTCAGCTGACTTGGGCCATTATTCTCTAAATGTTAGAAAATTGAAAAGAAAAATACTGATTATTTTGCCCATTTAGGCATAAAAGAATGAGAAAACTAGAAGATAGAAGAAGGCTTCTCTGTTTTCTGAACACTTTTCTTTTTCGTATCTTTTTTTACTATGTGATGGCATAATACAATTTCTATAATGACTGTTAAGGAGAAAGTAAACGAGCATTTAATTATGCATTGTTCATAGGATAGCTTCGTATATACTTGAATCTACATATATATGACATCCTTTTTTAAGTTTAGGTATAATTGGCATAGAACATTATATTACTTTCAGTTATACAGTATAATGATTTAATATTTGCATATATTGCAAAATGATCACCACAATAACTCTAGTTAACATTCATTATCATACATAGTTACAAGTTTTTCTTTTGATGAGAATTTTAATGACTGGTCTTCTAGCAACTTTCAAATATGCAACAGTATAATTAACCATAGACAGCATATTTCATATTACATCCTCTTGACTTATTTATTTTATACCTGGAAGTTTATATTTTTTGACCCCTTTCACCACCTCCCACCTCCCATTCTTGATTAAATATAGGAAGGTGTGGAGCTCTGAAGGCCTGTTTTATAATATGCTTTCAGTGGTATTATGTCTGTGTGATGTAAAGAGTCATGTATTCCTCTTGAAATTCTAGGCTTGGGATAGTGAGGTTGAAATCATTGCAAGGCAACACAGTTCTCTGGGATGACAGAGCTCTGTGTGGTCACAGAGAGATCATTTCAATTCTCCCACAGCAATGGTACAGCAGGGAAATATGTATTCAAATTAGGACATCATGAAGCTCTGTGTAACTCTTTGAATCTTGACAAGTAATATTTCTTTTATGCCTCTGAAACTAGCAATGTGTGCTTCAAACTCTCATTTTTCTTGTTTTTGTTACTTAATTTTATATACATATATACATATATGATATCTGTTAATTTTAGATAATCTCTGAGATTTACCTTCCAGTTTTCTGATTCAGTTCAGTTCAGTTCAGTCTCTAGTCATGTCCGACTCTTTGTGACCCCATGGACTGCAGCAGGCCAGGCCTCCCCGTCCATCACCAACTCCTGGAGTTTACTCAAACTCGTGTCCATTGAGTCGGTGATGCCATCCAACCATCTCATCCACTGTTGTCCTCTTCTCCTCTCGCCTTCAATCTTTCCGAGCATCAGGGTCTTTTCAAATAAGTCAGTTATTCCCATCAGGTGGCTAACGTATTGAGGTTTCAGCTTCAACATCAGTCCTTCCAATGAATATTCAGGACTTATTTCCTAAAGGATGGACTGGTTGGATTTCCTTGCAGTCCAAGGGACTCTAAAGAGTCTTCTCCAAGACCACAGTTCAAAAGCATCAATTCTTCGGTGCTCAGCTTTCTTTATACTGCAACTCTCACATCCATATATGACCACTGGAAAAACCATAGCCTTGGCTAGATGGGCCTTTGTTGGCAAAGTAATGTCTCTGCTTTTTAATATGCTATCTAGGTTGGTCATAGCTTTGCTTCTAAGGAATAAGTGTCTTTTCATATCATAGCTGGAGTCACCATCTGCAGTGATTTTGAAGCCCCCAAAAATAAGTCTCTCACGGTTTCCACTGTTTCTCCATCTATTTGCCATGAAGGGATGGGATCGGATACCATGATCTTTGTTTTCTGAATGTTGAATTTAAGCCAACTTTTTCACTCTCCTCTTTCTCTTTCATCAAGAGGCTCTTTAGTTCTTCACTTTCTGCCATAATGGTGGTATCATCTGCATATCTGAGGTTATTGATATTTCTCCCGGCAATCTTGATTCCACCTTGTGCTTCATCCAGCTCGGCATTTTGCATGATGTACTCTGTATATAAGTTAAATAAGCAGGGTGACAATATACAGCCTTGATGTACTCCTTTTCCTATTTGCAACCAGTCTGTTGTTCCATGTCCAATTCTAACTTTTGCATCCTGACCTGCATACAGGTTTCTCAAGAGGCAGGTCAGGTGGTCTGGTATTCCCATCTCTTTAAGAATTTTCCACGGTTTATTGTGATCCACACTGTCTAGGCTTTGGCATAGTCAATAAAGCAGAAATAGATGTTTTCTTAGAACTCTTGCTTTTTCGATGATCCAGCAGATGTTAGCAATTTGATCTCTGCTTCCTCTGCCTTTTCTAAAGCCAGCTTGAACATCTGGATGATCTAAAAGATGATGCTGTGAAAGTGCTTCACTCAGAATGCCAGCACATTTGGAAAACTCAACAATGGCCACAGGACTGGAAAAGGTCAGTTTTCATTCCAATCTAAAAGAAAGGCAATGCCAAAGAATGTTCAAACTGCTGCACAATTGCACTCATCTCACATGCTAATAAAGTAGTGCTCAAAATTCTTCAAGCCAGCCTTCAGCAGTACGTGAGTTGTGAACTTCCAGATGTTCAAGCTGGTTTTAGAAAAGGCAGTTTTCTGATTAAATTTCCTCAATTGTATGTGATCTTCAATTCTAAGTCATCCTTGGAAAACATTTTCCCAGTTAGAAAGATATGCTTAGAAGTTGGTATTAAAGCGAGAAAGCAAAATAGACAGTTGGCCCAGAGGTAGCATGAATTTCCATTGAAAAAGATTCCAAGAGAGCTACATTATAGTTTATGGATGATATATGTTATATTTCACATCTCCCGAGTTTAGTCAAAGACCAGTTACCAATCAGTGTCTGGACAAAACCTCCTGATTATGGGGAGGGAATGAAAGTAAAGTGGTTTTCATGGACCCAAAAATAAGATGTAGGAAAAAGTCCTGAGAAAGTTTTTAAAATGGGGATCCTGGGCATAATTTGTCTCAAAAAAAACATCATTTCGAGAAGAAAACTCCTGAACTTACCTGTCTTTGGGACCAGATCAATGACTGACTTATCAGTCACTTCACTGTCAATTTTTCTCTTATAGTCAAAAATATACTCATGTTACTAGACAAGCAGACAATATAGTAGATGAAGAGGTTTGATGCTAGAAAACAATTTCTCCAAATACAGTGTAAAGCCGGTTAAACAAACAAAAAAAATCATAAAATCGACTGTATTCTTAGGAAAACAAAATAAACACAATGCTTAAGAGATTCAATTAATTACCTGAGCTCTATTCAGTGTATTGAACATTAGGACTCCTCAGTGAGTAGAAGCACCAGGGGTCTCAGATGTGCACCACTGCTATGAATTGAGGTTGTAGTCAAAGGTGATGAGGTTCTCAGCTCATTCTTAATTTGATGAATCTTCATTTTTGCCAATTTCAAAAGTGGCAAAACTTAAAAAAAAAGTCTGTCACCCAACCCTTCAGAGGATTGAACTAGAAAAGTAATTTTTAATATAAATCATAGAGATTTGGAAGTTTCTTTCTATACAACATTATTGCAATGATAGCTGATTGATACAACTAATAAAAATAGAAATATATTTTATTATGTCAATGAAGCCCAGAACCTCTTGAGTAAACATAGTTGATGACTCAAACTAGGAATAAAAGACTTTTGAAGTACAGATATTAAGTATAGACACTATTTAATATATATGCAAAATATATATTACCTGTATCCACATGATATTTTTCTTATACCAGGTCTCCCAAACTGAGTTCTATAGAACACAGTCCATTCAGTGTTTATAATTTTAAAAGAAATTCTGTTTCTACATCATTTTTGGAAATGTTATATAAAGGAGAAAAAAAAACAGGCGTTATAAGTCCAGAAACTTCTTGGCATCCTTATTTATTTGTGTGATTTTGTTCATAGTTTCATAATCTTATTGACTTTTTCTTTGGCTATTATTCTTCCTCTGCATCAACATTGATATGAATCTGGTGAACAAAATGATCAAATTACCATAGTGTTTTGGAATTTTTTAGGACTTTCGTTTTATTTTTTGTTTTGGTTCCTTCACTGTATGGACTGAATTCTGTCCCTGCAAATTCATATGTTGAAGTTCTAACCTTCAATGTGACTCTGTTTGGAGAACAGACTGTAAGGAGGTAATGAAGGTGGGGCCATAACCTGATGACACTGATATCCATCAGACTATTATCACTCCTTCTTCTCTGTCCAAGAAAATTAAAATAGCATCCTCTTAGGGGCTAAAAAAAATCATTACATTATATTTAAATAATGTTTCTGTTATGCTCCTCCACATATTCAACTTATGGAAGTTCTGCTTAACTTATTGCAAGTCCCTCTTCATTTTCACTATATCCCAAATCCACCCATATCTATTCTTCTTGATATCAATCTACTCCAAGTCACCTTTACTTCTCATCGAGACTACTACAATAGCTTCCTCACTGATTTCTCTCTTTCTACTCATTTCATGCTACAAATCTGACTTTCATAATCAGTGTAGTACTTGGAAAATATAAATCACACCAAGTCACAATGGAGCTAAAACCCCGTGATGACTTCCTATTGCTAAAGGGCTCTCCCAACCTCATTTTCTACTTCTGTTTTCCTTGTTCACCACACCCAGTCACTAGAGTCTTGATTTGATGAATATTCAATTCCTCAAAAAACTCATCAGGTCTCTTCTGAAAATAGAGCCTTTGTGCCAGCTCTGTTCTTTTCCTGCATTGTTCTTCCTGTTTTTCATGTCCCGGCTCAAATGATACCTCCTCAGAGAGGACTTATTATCATTCCTATCTAAAAATTTCCTTCATCCTCAATGACTATGTAACTTTCTATCAGATTTCTGTGAGAGTTCTTTTTACCACCTAGCATTATCTGAAATTCTTCTTTTTTTGCTCACATTTGTCGTTATTCATTGCTGATTGTATGAATGGCTCAGTGGTAAAGAATCTGCCTGCAATCCAGGAGATGAGTCTTTGATCCGTGGGTCAGGAACATCCCCAGAGAAGGAAATTACAACCCAATCCAGTATTTTTGCCTGGGAAATTCCATGGACAGAGAAGCTTGGTGGGCTATAGTTTATGGGGTCACAAAAGATTTGGACACAACTTAGTGACTAAACAACAGCAATCAATGAACATCCTGCCAGTGATGAAAAAGTGGCAAGACTGGAAGAATATGTGGGTTATGGACATAAAACAAATAATACACAAAGAGACACATGAGGACATACAGAGACCACAAACACAAATATACACATGTATACATGTCATCTTTGCAGCTATGAGAGAAAGCCTGCCCAGAATGGATTATTTGGGTTGCAACTTAAACAAAACCAAAGGGAAATTTATTGGAAGAGTATTGAGATATTAAATACACTGAAGCGCAAACAATCTTAAAGAACCACAAAAGAAGCTGGGCTTCAAGGTCAATTGTAAGTAAAGACTTGGATACAGCTAGTGCCCACTTTCTGTTCTGTGGTTTCTCTCCTTACTTTGCCTCTTCCTTCTTTCAGCATGTTGGTTTTGTTTTCTATCTAAGAACAGAGGCAGTCCAAACTATTGTCAGCTTAAAAATTTCATATCTAGGGACTTTTCCTCAATAGCAGTTGAGGGACTGTTCTAAGGGACTGTGTTAACATCCATCTCTTATCCATATACCAACGCTGAAGCCAGAAAAGTAGGGTCACGTGAGAAACTGTGATCTACATTATAGCCATTTGGACATGAAGATATGTGGGAGGCTGGGAGAAGACCACCATTCCTAGAAAGAAGTGACACTAGGAATACTATCCCACTAAAATTCTCTCCAACAAGATTACAAAAATGATTACTTGCCAAGATGATCTCCAATAGAAAGGTAAATTGTGTGGTTTTTCTAAACTACCATATGATATTCACCCCCATTCCATTTATTTGGCACAAACCAGGAAACTTAAGTTAGCCAAATATTTGATCTTTAAATTATTTTCTGATACTTATTCTAATATAATTCAGAAAAAAATCTATCATCTCAGTCCATTCAGGCCATTGGAACAGAATAGCATAGACTGGATGGCTTATAAACAGCCACAATGTAACATTTACAGTTCTGGAAACTGAGAAGTCAAGTGTCAAGGCACTGGCAGATTTGGTGAGGGCCTGCTTCTTGGTTCATGGATAGCTGACTGTTTTCTCACTGCATCCTCACACATCAGAAGGGGTGAAGAGGCTCTCTGAGGTCTCTTGTAAGGGTGCTGATCTGGACATCAGGGCTCAGCTTCATGACCTAATCAGCATTTCAAGCCTCCGGCTCCTAGTCTCATCACATTGGGCATAAGGATTTCAACATATGGATCTTGAGGATATACATTCAGTTTATGGCATATGTGTTTTTCTATTTTACTTTTGTAAATAATAACCACATTCAAATGACAGTGTATTGTTACAACATGATGCCTATTTTAGCTGTAATAACCAGAAGTTTCAGAATATGGGTAACCTATCAATACAATTTGATTATATATATACACACACACACACATATATTTTCAATGAAAGATGACAATACTCACTCTTTTTCCTACAAGAAATAACTTAGCTAGATTTAATTCTATAGTGTGATTCTGGGAAGAGCCTAAGGTGACTTAACATATATTATAACTAATTTATCTTGTTTTTTACTTTGTGATTTGAAGAACAGTACGTCTCCTTTATTCCATTGTTTTCATGTAAAAATGGATCATAAAATGATTGTGTGATAGAAAATAGCTTATACTGTTACTTTCCTGCCCATCTGGAACTTTGCTTTAATACAGTTTTATCTCTTGATTAATGTTCTGTCAAGGTGGAAGTCACAGTGTTTGTGATTTCTGCGCTTGATAATATAAATCATGCTCTTAGGAAACATAAACTTTCAAAACAGTGTCTATTTGTTATGCTCAGCTAGGTAAGGGACACTAAAGTATTTAAATATGACATAAAAGTTTTCTCTATTTAGTACAAAACTACTTTGAACTAAAGCTATGATGATAATCATAGTTGATGGAAGAATATAAATAGTATGATTCGCCTGCCCAGTGAGTTAGATGCCTTTGTTTCAAGAACAGTATTTATTCAAACATGTAAACTGTTTAAAAGCCTCCTTGTTTCCAATGCTTTTTTACTCAGAGACTTTTTTATAAACCAACCTAAAACATTCTATATTATCTTGGATTTTAAGATTGTATTTCTTTTGATTTTTTCCTGCATGAAAAGACAATTATAACTTCTAATAGGATTGTGTTATATACTATTTCTAAGGAAGAAATAGGAAATAGAGGAAAAACTATCAGATTGTCACACTCATGACTGAGAAGCAGTTTATTCTACTCTATTCCTCACAAAAAACATTTTGTGTTTTTTTTAATATATTTATGCATGGACATTTTTGTGAATTTGGAAAGTGTCTTAAGAAAATTTTGACATGAACTGGGAAGCTAGCATGATCAGAGAAGCTGACTTTTTAATATTCTGACTTCAATGTCTATTGCTTTAGAATAAATAAATGTTAACCAAAGTTTGTAATGTTCCAACCTCACCATCCTTCTCTAGGAAATTCCATCTTTTATACTTTGGACATATTGTCTAATTTCTGCCTAACTGCATTTTTTTACACTTTCCCGCTACCACATGTTCATATTTCCTCTTCGTTTTGTTTAAGCAGCATCCTTGCCAGTCCACCTAAATCCAGCTTATCCTTACCATTAATTTATAGTCCTTCATCAATTTTCCATACTTCAGAAAATTCTATGACTTTAAATAATTTTACCGATCCATGTAACATCAAGTCTGCCATACATAGTCTCAACACTCTGTACTTCTCTAACCTATGCTTAATAGAAAACAACCTAAATAGTTAAAAATGATTTGTTTACTTCCACTTTAATGTCAACCTTCCACACCTCAGTAGGCAGATTTCTACCTTTCTAGGATTCTAAAATGGCGCAAGATTTCCACCCTATTTATTAATTAGGTTGCATG
Source organism: Giraffa tippelskirchi (assembly GCF_054371585.1). Taxonomy (NCBI): domain Eukaryota; kingdom Metazoa; phylum Chordata; class Mammalia; order Artiodactyla; family Giraffidae; genus Giraffa; species Giraffa tippelskirchi. The sequence goes on from NC_137286.1 coordinate 126,950,070, forward strand.
ATATGACTCAGTTGATTTTTACATCAGTAGATTACATGTGTGCAAGTGCCAAGTCATTTCAGTCATGTCCAACTCTTTGTGACCTCATGGACTATAGCCCTCCAGACGCCTCTGTCCATGGGACTCTCCAGGCAAGAATACTAGGGTGGGTTGCCATTTCTTCTCCAGGGGATCTTCCCAACCTGCACTGGCAGGCAGATTCTTTACCACTGAGCTATGGGAGCTTTACCACTGACTTCACCTATGCAAAGCTCATAGATGAGTCAAACCTAACTGTAGAAGTCATTTTAAAGGAGAGTGTTTTCTCCAACTGGTGGCAGAAAGCCAAATCAGAGATCAAGTGTGAGAGAGAATTGAAGTGAGAGAGGTTTTTTCTTGCAGAAGAATTTGAGGTGGACATGTGGAAAGGACCTCAGAGTCTCATCTAGAAGACCAGAGAAACCCAATAGGTATAAGAGAATAGGATCCCAGTTCTACATTTGCAAAGAATATCCTACGCCTCTTTCATCTTGTCTCTTCTTCCATCTTTTTCCCAATTTTGAGGGTGCAAGAAGAAGGAGGGCCAGACTCCTTTTTTGATACACTGTGCCAGGCATCAAAGCAGCTTGGTCTAACCTCTCAGCCATGTCTGACTCTGCTTCCGCATGGACTGTAGCCCACCAGGCTACTCCATCATGGAATTCTCCAGGCAAGGACACTGGAGTGAGTAGCCATTCCCTTCCCCAAGGAATCTTCCTGACCCAGGGATCAAACCTGGGTCTCTTGAATATGAAGCAGATTCTTTACTGTCTGAGTCACCAAGGAAACCCTGGGCTAGTGTAGTGCCCAAGTTTACATGAAACAAAAACAGAGCAACAACAACTCAGAAATTTTTGTTGAGGTAAGAAGAAAATAATTAAATCTTGTGGAGTAATGCATCTATCTGCTTACTTAACATGTACTTGAACAGAGCCCCTCATAGATTATATTAATAAACTGCAAGAGTCCATGAATGGCAACCTCTGGATTTGTGAAATGCACAGCTTGTGCAAATGCATGTAAATACAGAGACCTTGTATTGTTTCATCATCAAAAAATTTATTAATTTACTCAAAGGCCTTTCCTTTCACAGTGCAGTAGAGTCCTGGATATCCTTCCCTTGACAAGAATGCTCACATACTTATTGCTGTCAATGTTTGATTCATAACAATATACTTGAGCTAGGACTACTTTTGAAAAAGCATCAAAGAAAGTCACCTACTCAAGTGATCCCCTGAGTGTGTGGTTACTCTGACCCTGATATAAATCCAGAGGCACACACCGTAATTTGTATGCCCTCACACTTTCTGTTCTTTGCCATTTTTCTTCTCCGTTCGCCTCTCTTTCTTGGATATTAGTATTCAAAGACCCCACTATTTATTAAACTGTTTATTAAAAACTATTCTTCAGTATGAATCTGATAAACTTCTTTGTATTAAGGGATAAAGTGAGGTGTAATTTAATGTGCTAATTACCTTGCATGTGTCATTTCCTTTAGAATATTATGTATACCTCAATCATTGGAGCATCAAAATATATAAAGGTTTTTTAAAGGAATCTTATTTCAGTCACAACTAAATTCTAATCTATATTTCTGGAAGAGTTTGTTTCCACATCCATAGTTTGAAGATACACACTATTTTAGTAAAATAAAAATGAACACAAGGATCTAGATCTCTGAACATTATTTTATTTCTCTAAGTCTCTTAGTAAATTATAAAGAATACATGGATTTTAGCACTGCCTGTGCTGTAGAAGTGACTGATATTGTCAAGAGGTTTCCAAACTTCTTCTCTTTAGTCTGCAAAATAACATGAATTTTTATTAAAGTATTTTGAAATGATCAAGACCAAATATACCATAGTATGATATATATAACATAGATTTATATTTCAAAACTACCACTTTAAATGTTTCATTAATTCTGTTCATATTAGAAAAAAAAATATTGCATAAGCATGAATTCATTGAGCAGGAAATGTTCATAACAGCATAATTAAGTGATAAATATACAATATTTACATAGAGATGTTTGTAGAATTTAACTGTATGGGATGTTTTTAAGCTCTCTTCTTCCTAAATATGAACTGTGAAGTATAGAAAAATTTGATTTTTTCCTGCAAATTTTAACTACAGAAAAGGTGAAAACTTTATGTCAAATATTTTAGGACTGCCAAGAAAGTGAAAATGAAGTCGCTCAGTCATGTCTGACTCTTTGCGACCACACGGACTGTAGCCTACCAGGTTCCTCTATCCATGGGATTTTCCAGGCAAGAATACTGGAGTGGGTTGCCATTTCCTTCTCCAGGAGATCTTCCCAACCCAGGGATTGAACCCAGGTCTCCCACATTGTAGGCAGACACTTTACCATCTGAGCTACCGGGGAAGTCCTAGGACTGCCAGGCCTAGGAGAAAAATGGATTTAATTAACATCAACAGAAGCATTTCTGTTTTATAAGCCAAGAAATAGGAGACATAACAGACTGAACATGTCAGCTCTACCCCCTTTAAGAACATCCTTATATTTTGCTGAATAATTATATAATTTATTGAGTGTTAGCAAGTGTTCAATGCCATTCGGATTTGGGCTAACCTGAAAGGTCCATCTAGTCAAGGCTATGGTTTTTCCAGTAGTCATGTATGGATGTGAGAGTTGGACTATAAAGAAAGCTGAGCGCAGAAGAATTGATGCTTTTGTACTGTGGTGTTGGAGAAGACTCTTGAGAGTCCCTTGGACTGCAAGGAAATCCAATCAGTCCATCCTAAAGGAAATCAGTCCTGACTGTTCATTGGAAGTACTGATGCTGAAGCTGAAAGTCAAATACTTTGTCCATCTAATGCGAAGAGCTGACTCATTTGAAAAGACCCTGATGCTGGGAAAGATTGAAGGTGGGAGGAAAAGGGGACGACAGAGGATGAGATGGTTGGATGGCATCACTGACTCAATGGACATGAGTTTGTGTAAACTCCGGGAGTTGGTGATGGACAGGGAGGCCTGGCGTGCTGCAGTCCATGGGGTCGCAAAGAGTCGGACATGACTGAGCAACTGAACTGAACTGAACTGATTAAAAATCTAAGAATAATAAAACCAAAATTTGAAGTTAAATTTCCCTGCAGACTACTATCAATTTTTAAGAAAAACATCCATCACAAAGATAAAGAAATATTCTCTGAAGATTTAATTTAAAGAAATCTTGTGATATATCTTATTGTAATAATGTCAAGAAGCTGATAGGAAGGCTAAAACTTGTATATGGAAATAGTGTACAAAGCTCTTCTTGGTTTCCTTTTTATTTTCCAAAAATTTATGCAAACTTACTCGATAGTAAACGAAAGTATAACTCTGAACTCATGCATCTAGTTTGGGACATTGGAGAGTAGGATAATTGTTGTTGTTCAGTCACTCAGTCATGTCCGACTCTTTGCGACCCCATGGACTGCAGCACACCAGGCTTCCCTGTCCATTACTACCTCCTGAAGCTTGATCAAACTCATGTCCATTGAAGGTAATAATCTTGTCATATTTTAAAGAAATCACTGTTCTTTCAAACACATTTAAAACTGGATTTTTCTTGATCATATGAAATAGAAAATACAGAAAAAGCTATTTGGATGAACATTCAGAATCTTATAGATGATGATGTACATCCTAACATAGGTGTGTATCCTCACATGGGTATACATCCTGACATGATGTTTATCTTCACATAGGTATTTGTCAGCCAACATTTTCTATACCTTCTTTTCAATGTTGTGTTCACTTCTACCCTGAGGGAAACAATTACTATACAGTCACTTTTGCACTTGAATCACCAGATTTAATAGAATGCACTTTGTTCTCAGAGTTAGTCTATGTGGATTGTAGTACTGCCTATGCCATGTTCTAGCTATGTGACCTTGAGGAAGTGAATAAAACTGAGGAATAAGATGCTGATTTAAAATTTGTAGTAATATACACAAATACAAAGAAAGTATATCATTGAAACCATTAGATTTCAGTAGAATATATGATTTGTAAGGGCAAGTTGCGTTTTACATTTATTTTTTATTTAACTTAATGATAGCCCCAAAGCATAGTTTTAAAAAACAGCTTTATTGAGGTATAATTGACATACAATAACTGTACATATTGCAAGTGTACAACTGATAGCTTTCACATACATACATATGCATAAATCCATGATATCATCACCACAATCAAGATCATGGATATACCCACCATTCCAAACTTTTTTCTTGTGCTTCTATATACTCCCTCCCTCTCATTCCTAAACACCAGCCTCATTCTCAAGCGACCCTTGATTTTCTCTGTCACTGTATATTAGTTTGCACTTTCTAGAATTTTATAAAAATGGAAACATATAGTACCTACTCTTTTGGTCTGGCTTATTTCCCATGATATACTTATTTTCAGACGCAGCCATGTTTTTACAAGTATTTTGTTGCTGAAGAATATTTTATTGTATGGCTATAAAACAACATATTTATCCATTCACCTGTCAATGGACATTTCCAGAGTGTTGTTATAAAAGATAAAGATACTATGAACTTAGCCATTTTTAGTAAATATGTAGTAATATCTCAATGTGGTTTTCATTTACATTTCCCTAATTACCAAAGATGTTGAGAACATCTACATGTGCCCATCTCCCATCTGCATATCTTCTTGGCAAAGGATGCTTTTTATTATCAGTGTGCATCATGAAGATCTATCATAGAGGCTTGAACACAGTAAACATAGGACAATATTTGTAGAGATAAATTATGGTAATTTTTGAACACTAATGTATTTTTCATAAGATCATGGCATCCAATCTGATTTCTTCATGGCAAATAGAAGGGGAAAGTGGAAACAGTGACATATTTAATTTTTTTGGACTCCAAATTTTCTTCAGACTGTGACTGCAGCCATGAAATTAAAAGATACTTGCTCCTTGGAAGGAAAGCCATGGCAAACCTAGACAGCATTATAAAAAGCAGAGACATCACTTTGCCAACAAAGGTCTGCATAATCAAAGCTATGATTTTTCCAATAGTCATGTATAATATCAGAGCTGGACCATAAAGAAGGCTGAGTGCCAAAGAATTGATGGTTTTGAACTGTGGTATTGTAGCAGACTCTTGAGAGTCCTTTGGAATGCAAGGAGATCAAGCCAGTCAATCCTTAGGGAAACCAACCCTGGATATTCATTGGAGACACTGATGATGAAGCTGAAGCTCTAATACTTGTCACCTGATGTGAAGAATCAACTCATTGGAAAAGACCCTGATGCTGGAAAAGATTGAGGGCAGGAACAGAAGGGGATGACAGAGGATGAGATGGTTGGATGGCATCACCAACTCAGTGAATATTATTTTGAACAAATTCCGAGACATAATGAATGATAGGGAAGCCTGACATGCTGCAGTACATGGGGTCACAAAGAGTCAGACATGACTTAGTGACTGAACAACAATGACTATGTGATGATATATACTGTATATCATGTGATATATATTTATAGTATATATCTATGACATATACCATAGGAATATACATATACTACAATATATATATGCATATAGATATGAATAGATCATCATAATTTTAGAAAATATATACGTCTTCCTTTTTTCAAACCTTTTTATTTCCTGTAAATATATTTCATTGTGAAATATCAATCAGATCTTTCTAAATATACAAGAAAAAATTATTTGATTATGCCTTTCAATATTAAAGAACTTTTTATCTTTATAATATTTAAACTGTATAAAAATTTGTTTGCATGCATATATATACAAAAAATAAAATGATAAACACAAATCCTCACTATTTTCTGTAACTGAAATCAAAATCTTAAGATGATTATTTATGCTACTTCTAAAAGGCTTATTCTTTCCCTTTCAAATATTTTAAATTTTATTTTTTTAAAATAGTCACTTTATAACCTTCCTTCCTTGTGACTTAAAGTTTATCACATTGTGTTGTCTTACATAACCTCTATGAATATAAACACACATATAAGTATGCACATGTATTTTTCGGAAATATCATGTTTTTTTATTTATTTTAATTGGAGGCTAATTACTTTACTATATTGTAGTGGGTTTTGCCATACATTGACGTGGATCAGCCATGGGTGTACATGTGTCCCCCACTCTGAACCCCCCTCCCACCTCCCTCTCCACCCCCTCCTTCAGGGTTGTCCCAGTGCACGGGCTTTGAGTGCCCTGTTCATATATTTTTAAGAGTTGTAATCTTAAGTCAGAATTTTTAATAATATATTTGTTATAGTTATTATTGGCCTTCCCAGGTGGTGCTAGTGGTAAAGAACCTGCCTGCTAGTGCAGGAAACATAAGAGATTTGGGTTTTATCTCTGGGTTGGGAAGATCCCCTGGAGGAGGGCATGGCAACCCTTTCCAGTCTTCTTGCCTGGGGAATCCCAGGGACAGAGGAGCCTGGCGGGCTACAGTCCATAGGGTTGCAAAGAGTCAGACATGACTGAACCAGCTGAGCATACACAGCTATTATTATCTTCCTTTCTCTTTTATGCTTTCTTTTACTGAAAAATTTTTATCATTCTGATATTTTTCTTCCATAAAATAATCTGGATCATATAAAAGTTGTTTTTTTTTTTGTTGTTAACATCCCAAATTCATCTAGGCTTAAGGATTAAGAATCTTAATTGCTCAAGGATATTAGTCAAAATCTGATTAATCAAAAGATTTAACAAATGTGCCTCATATTCTTGATTAAAAGCAATCAAACACTTGAAGTTTGCCAAATGACCTAAGGAAAAAAAGAGGATGTTCTAAATAAGACCACATGTTTCTGACTGGAAATGGAGTAGAGCATGTAACACTGTCATTAAAATCTTGTTACAAACCACTTTTTAGTAACAACAACAAAAATCAACATGCTCAACAAGTCTGAATTGTGAGAAAAATGCTACTAAGTAGCTTTATTTTTCTTTTCCTTCCTCTGACTAAGTAAATAACATCAGTCAAATTCCTTATTTTATGGTTAAATACTTTCTTGTAATCAACAATATGTTTAAAGATGTCTTTTGTTTTAAGTAAGTGATGTGAGTTTGTTAAAAAAATTGGAGTATAGTTGCTTTATAATATTGTGTTAGTTTCTGCTGTACAGCGAAGTGAGTCAGCCATAGGTATACATATCCCTTTGTTTTTGGACTTCCTCCCTATTTAGGTCACCACAGAGCATTGAGTACAGTTCCTGTGCTAAACAGTAATATAAGTTTTGAAATAATATTGCTACTTTATTAAAAGAGAAAGGACATGTTAAACTTGTTTATGAAGTCACTGTGATTAGGATGATAATTGATCATACTTTTTCTGCTATGCACATTTCAAATCAAAATTATTTATCAGACAATGGTGACCTAACTGTAAAAAATCCAAAATTTCCTTTTGAATCATCTACTGATAATGTTTCAGAAATGTTGATGTAGGAGTTAAGCAATGTAAAAGCCTTTTCAATTCTTCTAATTTCTTTTTTATAAATGTATTATTTTAATTGAATTGTTTTATATTATTTTTCCCAGTACTGAAATAAATATAAAAAGGGGGCATTAAATATATACTTTTTATCAAATATTTATTTGTATTTATAAATTATTTAACTTTTAAATGGAACTAAAATATTTTCGAGAAAACTTACCTGAGAATTTTTGGCAGATATTTACATGAATTGAATCTATATTTTTTAAAATTAAATTGGTATTACAGAGTGGAAAATCCACTCAATAGAAATAATGAGGTTATTTAGAATAGAGAAAAAAACCAAAAGGCGAAGTCAATGTTGGAAGTAAAACAAAAAAAGAATTCATTATATGATGGCTGAGGATGACCTAACCCTTACCCTATTCCCTTCAGTTGTTTCTGTTGCATGCCAGAAAGCTCATATTTAAGCTTGAAATAAACAAAGAAAAAAATGAGAATTTCCAACAGGCTAAATTTATTTTCTAAGTATGCATTTCCTTCACAAAATTATAGCATTCCATGATTATTTCCAGTTTATTTTATAAACATTTATAATGCATTAATTGAAATGTACATGTCATATTTTGCAATGTCTGTCATATTTAAACAGAAGTTTTCACAATTCAATTTGATATTTTTATCATTCTTATTCAATTATGAAAGAGCTACTTAAGCTTTTTATTGTACATGATTCATATATAAAGAATGTATACAATATATATGTGAATAAAATATACATGTACATATACACAACTGAATATTACACACTCCATTTATGAATTGAATTTTAAAATAATAGACTGCATGGTTTGTAGTAAACTGATGAAGCATTTCTCTCTTTATGCAAACATCCATGTGGAATTCTTCATAACACGATAATCTCAAGATACTAATTTCTTACACAGTGACCTGCTTTCCCCAAAGCAAAGATTTCAAGAGATTCAGGCAGAAGTAACAAGGTTTCTTATAATCAGAAAGATCAAAACCAATATTGCTACACTATATTGTATACACAGGGCCAGTCCAGATTGAGGGGCCTATAAAAGGACATGCATATTGGGAAATGTGGGCCATTGGATTTGGAGGTTCATCTTTTAGATTAACTGTCATGATGGCAACCAAGTCAAGAACATTTAATGAGATTATATTTTAAAAATTATTTGATATTGGAAAGAATAACAATCTAACAAAATTTAAATGATACTATTAGGACAGCATTTACCACTGCTCCAATGTGTATTAAAGTACAAACTCATCTGAAAAGGTTATTCATTGATCTACTCATTTTACCAATAACTCATCCTGCTGGATCCACAAGGTTGCCATTAAAATAAGATATTTCTTTAGTAGCCACAGTAAATCTGTTTTACAGTTAAGACAGCTAGGTGATGATTTCCAGCTCTTTATCCACTGTATGACAGATAACACTGAGACATCAGTCAACCACTCACCAGGAGGATTTAAAATATGCAAAGCCATGTTCTCTGAAGAAATGATGACTCTGTCCATGAAAATCCCTGTGCACTCCTATAAGATGCAAGAAAATCCTCTATTTGGATAAACTTCTATAGGGACCTAATTCAACTTAAAATCTTTTGCATAGCAAAGGAGACCATAAACGAGATGAAACGAAAACCCTAAGAATGGGAGAAAATATTTGCAAATGACAAAGGAATAGTCTCTAAGATATATAAATAGCTCATACAGCTCAATATAAAAAAAAAAGTAAAAAATGGACAGAACACCTAAAGAGACATTTCTCTAAAGAAGACACACAGATGGCTAACACATGAAAAGATGCTCAGCATCACTAATTATAAGGGAAACACTAATCAAAACTACATTGAGGTATCACCTCACAACTGTCAGAATGGCCATCATCAAAAAAATATATATAAACAATAAATGTTAGAGAGGAGGTAGAGAAAAGGGAAGCCTCTGCACTGTTGGTGGGAATGTAAATTGTATGGAGAGCAGTATGGAAGTTCCATAAAAAGCTAAAAATAGAACTGCCATATAATCCATCAGTCTCATTGCTGGGTATATACCCTGAGAAAATCATAGTTCAAAAAGACACATGTACCTCAATGTTCACTGGAGCATTATTTACCATAGCCAGGATGTAGAAGCAACATAAATGTCCATCAACAGAGGACTGGATAAAGAAAATGTGGTACATACATAACATGAAATACTGCTCACAGCCATAAAAAGAAACAAAGTTGGGTTTTTGCAGTGATGCAAAAGGACCATACAGATTGAAGTCAGTCAGAAAGAGATAAACAAATATTGTATATTAATGTATATATATGGAATCTAGAAAAATGGTACAGTTGAACCTATTTGCAGAATAGGAATAGAGGTGCAATCATAGAGAATGGACATGTGGGCAAAGCGGGGAAGGGGAAGGTGGGATGAACTGAGAGAGTAGCTTTGACATATACACCACCAGGTGTAAAACAGATAGCTGCCATATAGCACAGGGAGCTCCGCTCGGTGCTCTCTGATGACCTAGAGGGGTGGGATGGAGGAGTGGGAGGGGGCTCAAGAGGGAGGTTCAGTTCAGTTCAGTCGCTCAGTCGTGTCCGACTCTCTGCGACCCCATGAATTGCAGCACGCCAGGCCTCCCTGTCCATCACCAACTCCCGGAGTCTATCCAAACCCATGTTCATCGAGTCGGTGATGCCATCCAACCATCTCATCCTCTGTCGTCCCCTTCTCCTCCCGCCCCCAATCAGGGAGGAGATATATGTATATATATGGCTGATACAGGCTTCCTCGTAGATCAGTTGGTAAAGAATCTGCCTGCAATGCAGGAGACCAGGTTCTATTCCTGGGTTGGGAAGATCCCCTGGAGAAGGGGATGGCAACCCACTCCACTATTCTTGTCTGGAGATCCTGAGGACAGAGGAGCGTCCATGGCAGCATCCATGAAGTCACAAAAGTTGGACATGACTTAGCGACTAATCTACCACCATGACTGATTCACTTTGTTGTACATCAGAAACTAACATCACATTGTAAAGCAATTATACTCCAGTAATAAAAGTTTTAAAAATAAACTTTATTTAAAAAAAAAAAAGACATTGTGATAGCAATGCTAGCGAGAGACCTAGAAACTGACCTACACATGTAGTAAAATTTGATATAAAGGGATATCATTGGGGAACAAATTCCTTGGCTGGAAACTTGAGTTCCAACAATTTATCTATATTAAAACAATCATTTATCATCTTTACATAATATTTAAAAGGCTCATATAGAAAAAAAGTATTAACCATTTTGAAAGGAAATATGAGGCATACATTTATTACCTTGGCAAGTCAATGCTTTTAAAGGACAAAAAAATAAAATATGCCTTAATGGAAGACATAATGAATCTATGTTAAAATTAAGTTTTGCTTAATCAAAGAAAACAGCACTTGGATGAATATATGTGAAATTAATAAACAGATTATTATATTCTACCATACACCAATCAGGAGAATGAGAATTAGGAAGTGAAAACAGATGAACATTCAGAAAATACACTGGAAAAACTTCTCATTACAAGCAGAGTGGTCTTGGCTTTGGTTTAAGTTAGCAATGTGTGTGTGTGTTTAGGGGAAGGGGGCAGGCACTATGAGCTAAAGAACCTCTGATGAGGATGAAGTGACTTTGGAGCCCAGAAAAACAAAGTCAACAGAGAATACCATAAATGATTTTATCTTCAACAGTATTTTCACAATCAAGCAGTTATTGTGGACAATGAACCTTTAAGTCAATGTGCATGCGTGTATGTATGTGTGTGTGTATATGACAGAGGGAGAGAATTATTTTATTAATTTAGAAAATAAGACCCAATAAAATATGCATATGCATTATATATGTGTTGGAATTAAACTTTGGAATGTTTCCTAAATTAATCACAGAAAAACATGTTGGCTAAGCATGTAGGCAAATCACTTGGCTACCTATTTTCTATGAGATGCTGTGACATCTCTGCCCAGACTTTTTGCTCTTGCTGACTGTAAAATTGCTGTCTCTAAAGCCATCCTTATAAAAATAATATAGAAAACAGTTAGCATATGTATCTTTTCTGAAATCACTGACTTTGAACACAGTGGAATCAAAAATAGAACAGGAAATTTCCATTAGATGAGAATAAGAGAATAATCTTAATGTTTGAAATCAGTGGGCAACGACTTAGCAAAAGAGAAAGCAGTAAGTAGTCAAAACAAAGTCTTAACTACTTCACAACGAGTCTGTGACTAGTTTTGTGTGAAGCAGGTTAATGATTTACAAACACAAGCTTACAAATTAGTTCTTGAAAAGTAAACAAAGTAAAAGGAAATGGACCCCCATCGGCTTAGTACTTCTAAATCGTTCCTATGTCCAAACAGAATCACTTGGAACAAAATTCTAATCAGAATCCAGCCCCACTCAATAACCTTCACCTGTTACTAGCTGTGTATGGAAAAATTACCAAATTCCTGTCTGGCCCTAAGGAAATTATAGAGCCTGTTTTCTTTTTCCATCTATACCATATTATATTCTACTTCTTCACAGTCACTACCCTTCAGCCAGTTACATTCTTTTCTCATACAGGTCCAATCCTTTGCTTCTCTCTGAGTCTGGCCTGAAATTGTTTATTTTTCCTGGAATAACCTAAGTCCCTCAGCTGCTTGCCAAATTCTATTCATATTCAATACTTACTTCAGAAATGAAGGCCGGTTCAGTGCTCACTGCCTTTGACATTTTTACTAATCTCTCTTTCCAGGACACCCATAACACTATATCTGCCCTCCCCCTCAGGGACAGATCCATTTTTATTCCTTCCTTTAGTTGTTTATACTGATGGATTTTTTCTCCTTTTAAGATGGAAAGTTGCGTGGGATTACTATTTTTAATTTTTTTTTTTTTTAACCTGGAACATAAACAAGAAGCACTGAGGGTAGACATAGTCAGAGCTGGGGAAAGCTGCAAAGCCCTAGGAGATGTTCTGCATTTAGATCTGTGCTGCAGTCTGCATCTGGCCCAGTAGATATTTCATAGCACAGACTGACAAATCATCTGAGGCTTTGCTCCAGCTTTCCATGGTCAAGGCATATGATAGTGGGGTCCAGAAATTTACGCAAACCCCGGCAATGAGACAAATGACTCCTAAAACTTTGGCTGACCTAGAAAGGGATAGTGTAAAACAAGAGTAAAATAATTCAGTAACTTCATGAAGAGAAGAAAATACTGGGATCCACAGACCCAGCCAGCACAATAGATTCAAAGGCTCTTTTGAAGCAGCTGTACCCCTTATGTTCAGATCAGACCTTGTCACCTAACAGAGGATGTTATGGATAGCATAGGAGCCTGTATATAAGCATTTCAAGTGAGCCTCATCCATTTCCACCAAGCATCATTAGGCAGTCTTCAAACATGCACCAGGTATATTGCTGTGGTCAGGATTGCAGGAGAGAAAATCTGAAAAACTGAGCATGGATCCAAGAGAAAGCGAGCCATTCAAAACTAAGTCCCTAATCAAAAGAATCTAAAAATGGTGTTAATTTGCAATGATATGCACTTCTAAACCTGATAAATTAGGTCAATGATAAAATTTGAAAATAAATTTTTGTTACATATTTGAGTTGTTCCATAACTAAGTCTATTTGTTGCCCTACTATAATAGTAAAGATAACTTAATATCATTATTGAACAAAATATGTTAATAAGATTAAGAAAAGTTAGCAAAAATATCATTTGAATGGGAAATAGAAATTATTTTGTGATTCACCATTAAATCTGGGGCAAATGAAAATAACAGTCCTCTCTATTACAGATTTTTTTTGGTGTGAAAGTTAAAAACCCATATTCTGTCTGGTAACTCAAAATAAAGGCAGCAAATAAAGAATCAGGGTAGTGCCTTTAAGTGTCTCTTATATTTTAATGACATGTTGAATTGTTTGTACCTTCAGAATCATTAACCAGGGACTTTGTAGTGTGTTAATGAAGGAATGGAGAAGGAAATGGGAACCTACTCCAGTATTCTTGCCTAAAAAATCCCATGGACAGAGGAGTCTGGCAGGCTACAGTCCATGGGGTCGCAAGAGTTGGACACAACATAATGACTAAACCACCACCACCAATGAAGGAATAGGGCATATATTAATAATATTTAGTACCTACTCCCATGAAAATATTTAAAAATATGCATAAGAGAAAAAAATTTTAAAAAACACAGTCTTCCTAATTCCTCTGTGGCTTAGAATTGTATTGGTCAATCTCTCCTCCCACTGCTCTTGAGAAAACACACTCTACCCTTTGACCTCTGTACTTTAAAATGTACATTTTTGCTAGTTTTCTGTTATTATTCCCTTTCTTCTCAACAAGTTTATCTTTGTCAATGAACTTCTATGATTTAATTTTGCATCTGTATGTGAAATCTCCAGAATAAGTGTAATTGATGGTTGGACATTTTCATTTGGTTGTCTCACACAGATATCGCAAACTTAGTGCTTACTCTGTGATCATTATTTATTAGGCAAACTGTCTCTTCTTTATAGTCTACTTTGATGTGCATGTGTGTGTATATATATATATATATATGTGTGTGTACATATATCTACAGAGCTCACTCTTAAATCTTCCTCGTTAGACTCTTAATCAACCCATTAATAACCAATGAATGACTCTAACTTGTGACTTTACCATATGCAAAGCTACACATAGTGGCTCCTAAATAACTCTATATTACATCCTCATTTATCCATCTCCCCTTCTTCTCATTAACCTGGTACCTGATATTCCTGCTCATGATAATTGATGGTGACGATAATGATTATAGCCATAATCTTATTCCTTTCTTTGAACATTCAGTTTGCCTCCTTCTCCTTTTCCTACCTTATATTCAAAACCAAATTAAATGTGACATTTTTAGAAATATTAGGAAAGATTAATGTATTTGAAATTAATTCATTTTTTCAACAGAGTAAATTTATTGAGCTGTGAATCTGTGTCTGAAACTGTAATAGGGAATTGGGGATACAAGTATGAAAAATCCTCATCCTCCCAGTTTACAATCTGACAGTTTCATGCTATTTTTCAATGCTTAAGATACAAAAAATATTGTAATATGTTCTTTAAGCACATTATTTAACCTTTCAGACAAGCTTATGAAAGAGGTATAAATATTAACAATTATTATCCATTTTTTACATATTAAAAACTGAGACTCCCATATAGTAAGTGACAAGTTACACAAATACTGAATTCTAATAAATACTCCCCTTTTAATCACTAAGCTGCAATTGTTCAATAAAAGCATTGCAAATATAATTTATCACCAGAAGTATGTCAAACCTTAAGATGCATATATTTAGTGGTGGCATTTACAAATAACGAGGACATTTTTTTAGAATCAATTTTAAAATAAATTTGTATGTGAGAGGTCATGAACAAATTCCTGATTTCATATTATTCAATAAATTAAATCTCAATGAGTATCAAATATCTGGACCTTTTTCATTCAAAGAAGTCCATAGCCTAGTAAGGGAGAAATATATATGGAAAAAGATGGAAACAAATAAGTTGCAGTGTAATAGTGACTACATTATTCTCCGAATAATGTATCATGGAGACAAAGAAAAAGTTAAATTTTACTCTTAGATCAAGAGACAGTTTATAGAACAAGCATATTTACATACTGTTCTTGAAAGTAAATGAGGACTGCACAGAAGAGTTAGAAAAAACATTTCGCCGAGGTAAACATGGAAATGTAAAAATGAAAACTGCCGGCTCAAAAATAACAAGTAGACACTTAAGTATTTCAGCTAAAAGGAGGATAGTGGAAAAAAAAAAAATTGGACTAGAACTCATCAGGTGAAGGTCCTTGTGAGCTAGGATGAGAAATTTGAATTTTATTCTAAAAACACTGGGTGGTTTCTTGACATTATGTCAGAAAATGGCAAGTTTTCCAAATGTACTTAAATATATCCCTGACCAACCTGGAGCTCCCAAAGAGAGACACCATGTACTGGTTGCAGCTCCTAGCAGATTAACTGATAGAACCCTGCCTACTGCCTGCACTTCAGGCAGCAAATACAGTTCATTAAATTCTGCCTCAAGGGTTGTTGAAATTGTGTCGAAAGATGTTAAAGCAAGCCAAAGCAAATGATGAATTCAGTTTTATTTAATGTAGTTAACATTTTTAAAATGTCAAAATGCTATTGAATTCAATGAATAAAGTACAATTGTACAAGAACAAATTATACTAAATCATGATGATAATGATATGATAAGCACATACTAGTTACATATGCAGGTATGGATGTTTAATTTCATTTTCTTTTCCCTGTATAAATGTGGGCAAATTCTCTTACTTCCAAAAGCCGTCAATAAAATGGGTGGAATATTTTTGTGCTTACTTTAAAGTGTTTTTTTTAATATTAAGTGGATTACAGTACATAAAGGCCTTACTACAGTGTTAGGCACAAAGTATTATTGTGTTAATTATAGTAAAAGTAAGCATAGTTAGAATTTCAATACTATTGAAATGAATATTATAAATTTACCCTGCGGAATAGATTTAATCAATTATTTTTAATTGATATATATATAATCATTTTTCTCTTTGAGTAAAGATGGAAGGTGGGGTGACTGGAGATGGGAAATTAGGGACTGAGTGAAAAAAGTGCTATTTTAAGGTTTAGGGGGACAAAACTGAGAGAAAATACCTGCAGTCAACACAAAATCATGTTACTTAGAGTCTGAAAAGTGTGCATATATAGGGTGGAAGTTTCTTATGAACAAGTTTCTTTCAAAAGTTATATATTTCTTGATATTTTAGCTTCATGTACACTAAGGTAGTTTGTAAACTCTAACTTCTGAACCATTGAAAGAACAATGAACGAAAAGAGACTAACTTAATTACTTTCATGCCTAACTCAGAGTACATTTTTTCTGCATTATAATCTAAAACTATATTTTCTAGCTCAAACTACAACTAAAACTAAAATTTGATTTGATTGAACAAAATCCAAATACCTTTCTTCTTCAGCAAGTGTTATATAAATAAATAAGGACACAAATTCTGCCATGACAGAATTACAGAAAAGTATGGGTATTGTTAAAACTCTGAGGTTCCCTTCATTCTTCACATCAGAAGCACTTTACTATCTCTTAATGAATATTAAACCAACAGTTTAGGAAGTTTTTTGGGGGACTCACCTTTGTGTTGTACACTAATCTCAGGTACAATCCATTCATCCAGGATCCATTTTCTCTATAAAAGCTTGCCTCATGTTTTATGGCACTTTAAGAGATTTTGAGTTACTGAGTAAACTGCAGTTCCTGAGAAAGAGCTCAATAACCAGTCCTATGTCTTAGAAACAACACAAAATGTTTTCCAATTATGTACAGCTAAATTAAAACAGTGTTGTTGGGAATGGAACTTGTAATTTCAGACATAGATGGGTGAGGTGTTTCTGTAGATTTCAGTCCTTTGCAAGGATTTTTCTGCCCTACTGACCAGTTAGAAAACACTTGTCTCTCTGCAGAAAGCATGTCACAAGCACAGTTAGCACCACATTTTCCAAGATGCCCCATATCATACCTGCCGCAGGGGCCCTTCTGCTCCCTTCTTTGTAGCTGGCTGCAGCCCTGCACTATACCCGAGCTGTCTAACTGGAGGGGGTACTCACTCAATGCTCGCTCACATCCACAGTTCTCAATGCTTCCTCTGCCTGCACACTCTTTACACACAGCCTACTTCTGTCAGTAACATTTCTCTTTACACTGCCATCAAAAAGTGAAGGGAGAAAAGGAAGAATGTATACATGTAATTTAAAAGAAGTCCCTGGAGATTTTGCTACACTGGATGGCAAGTCAGCTCCTCATGAGAATTATTGTTATTATTTCTAACATAACAGTTATCAATATTTTGTCACAAGTAAACCTTCAAATTATTTACCATGAATAGAAAATGTCCAAGAGGAATAAAAGCAGTAAATGGTGTGAAATATTTAGAAAGTATAAGAATAATGATATAAAAGATTGTGAAATAAGTGAACATAAAAAGAAAAATGGGCTTCCCAGGTGACTCTAGTGGTAAAGAACACACCTAACAATGCAGGAGATGAAAAAGACCCAAGTTTTGATCCCTGGATTGGGAAGATCCCCTGGAGGAGGGCATGGAAACCCATTCCAGTATTCTTGCCTGTAGAATTCCAAGGATGGACGAGCCTGGAGGGCTACCATCCGTAGGGTTGCAGTTGGACACCACTCTTGGCACGCACGCAAAAAGAAGAATGTGCTCAGTTGCTGTCCCACCCCATGGACTGTAGCCCACCAGGGTCCTCTGCCCATGGGATTTTCTAGGTAAGAATACTGGAGTGGGTTGCCATTTCCTTCTCCAGGGGAAAAGAACCCTGGGAAAATAATGTTATTTGACTTTTTTCTTCCTTTGTTTCACTTTTAAATTATAGAGTCTACCATTTCTAAAATCATACACTCCCAAGAAGGAGGGATTAACAGAGCTTGACAGCAGTTTAGGAAATGGCCCGTGCAACACTCTGCCCTTGGGGCAGCACGTGTCTAAACCATGTAGGATGGCTCATTGTCCATGCTTCTCTGCAGTATCTCGGGATGCAGACCCCGGAACCAACAGTGGGTTCTTCACACCCTGACCGCCCTGAAGTGTTTCAGTCATCCAATAGAAGTCTGTTAGGTATTAACAGTATTCACAAAATTTTAACCTACTGTTTCTCTGAGTTTTTAAACCTGCAAAAGAACGAACACACACACAGACACAGTTGTTCAGTGTGATTTAACAGGAAATATTGCACATTTAGGGTACATTTATACAATTGGATAGAAGAATCTGAGATCTTGCTCTTCATATCATAAACTGTCTCTTTAAATATCCTGGAATTAACTTTGTTTAAATTATTTATAGTCTTTGAACAGCACAGTCTTTGTATATATCCCTAAGGCCATTTGATGGACCTTTTTTTCAAGTATCTGATGGAGATAAAGCATTTCATTGAACATTGTTAGAAAATATGACTG
The DNA here is from genome assembly GCF_054371585.1 of Giraffa tippelskirchi. NCBI lineage: Eukaryota > Metazoa > Chordata > Mammalia > Artiodactyla > Giraffidae > Giraffa > Giraffa tippelskirchi. The sequence continues at coordinate 126,968,605 of NC_137286.1, forward strand.
CAATTGGTTGTAGAATAAATTTTTGCATATATACTGTTCTTTCATAATATTCCGTGAAATTAGTTGGAATCCTTTGGTTTTTATTAACTTATTGATTGATAACAATAGCTTCTGTTTCAGAACTAAAAAATATACATTCTTGCTAAGGTCACTTCTTTGGCAAAAATGGAACAAGCAAATGAGATTTATTGTTCAGCCATACCTTTGATTTGGCAAACTATGTTCTTTTTCTAATCTTGAAAGGTCCTTGAAATGTCCATCTAGCAGCATGTCTACCTTGTTAAAATGACATAATACTAACCCAAACTATATCTTTTATTTTCCACTCTGCTGTTTATTTCCCACTCTTTAGAGGTCAGCTATGGCTATGAAAATCATGTATAATTGGAATTAAAAGCAGCTTTTATAATAGCAGCTGTCATTTAAACAAATTGTCTCCGAGAATGACAATAGCATTGAATTAGTCTTGCAAATAACAACCAAAAATCTGCCAGTCCCCAAAAGGTTACAGTCCTTTTCCTTCTAGAGAGAAAGAAGCCATAAAATTAAAAGCATCTGCATTGGCAAGCAAAAAGACTAGTATAAATTACTTTATAGATAGACTTCCAAGACAATGTCAAAATAAATTTTATTATAAAATTTATAAAAATAATTTTGGAGATTAATAATCTTAGTAACAGTGTAATAAAAATCTATTTCTAAAGTGAGAGTTTAGTATATACCCATAGTGAACAGCAGATTTCTGTCTTCTCTGGTTATAAAATCATAGAAATGAAAAAAAAGTTCAGCTTTAGTATGATAAGTTTAGGTTAAAAATGAGTTTAAGTTTCCTGACACTTGTTAAAATAATATGGTTCCCTGGGAAACTGTTAAATTGTCTTTGAAGGTATTTTAATGAAGATTTCTGGTACATGTGATTTCACACATGCGTTCCTCTATTTTTTAAAACGCCTCCTTCTTTTTTTTTTTTTAATTTATCAGTGCTTAAAGATTCTTTACAAAGATGCATTTTCATATGCTCTTTCCATCTTTGTTACTGTTTGAAAGCCAAAGAGAGATGTAAAGGTGGGGAATGTAGTAGTGCTTTCTGCATAAAGAAATTATCAAGAACAACCACCACAAACCACAAGAATGCTTGTCTTATCCTTGAACGTTCATTCTAAACTTTTAATTTTCTTAATGCCCTGCAAGGGCTTCCCTGATAATTCAGTTGGTAAAGAATCCACCCACAATGCAGGAGACCCCCGTTTGATTCCTAAGTTGAGACAATCCACTGGAGAAGAAATAGGCTACCCACTCCAGTATTCTTAGGCTTCCCTCGTGGCCCAGCTGGTAAAGAATCCACCTGCAATGCAGGAGACCTGGGTTGGGAAGATCCCCTGGAGATGGGAAATGCTAAGTATTCTCTCCTGGAGAATTGCATGGACTGTATAGTTCACGGGGTCCCAAAGAGTTGGACATGACTGAACAACTTTAGCTTTCATTTTCAATGCCATACAAAGACATATGACTTCATCATTACTATGTTATTGTTAGTTTTTAGTCTCTTAGTCTTGTCCAACTCTTTGCAACCCCATGGACTGTAGCCTGCCAGGCTCCTTTGTCCATGGAATTCTCCAGGTAAGAGTGCTGTATGGCTTGCCATTCCCTTCTCCAGGGAATCTTACTAAACCAGGGATGGAGCCTGCATCTCCTGCACTAGAAAGCTGATTCTTTACCACTGAGCCACCTGGGAAGCCCCCTTCATTGCTATATCATTTATAAAATGATACCAATTATTCAGAATAGGATTTAATGCAATTATTACTGTGTGAATTTGTTTTCAAATTTACTTATCAATAGGATGATCTATTAGATATAAAAGGGACTAAAACATCATCTTAGCTAATGTTTCTTAATATGTAGTCCATGAATAACCTTTTAGGCTTGTTTTAAAAAGCCTACATAGACATGTCTATATTAGCAACTTTGGAGGTAGATCTTAGGAATATATATTTCTGGAACTAAGTAATTCAGCTGAATTAGGTCCTTGTGAATGTTCACTGCCACGTTGCTGAGAGTCTAGATCCAACACATAGGCATCTAGGTGGGTCTAAGGATGTGAAGATGAATAAGGCACCCAATGGAAAAGCAAATGCAAAAATAGAGATATGAAAGCAAAAAAGAAAATGAAATGTTTCTAACACATTTTGCATTGAGTACAGAGACACAAAAAAAATACATCAAAATAAATTTTCCTGGAATAATTGATAGCAACACAGGAAAGAATTGAGGCAGTACATGAATATCATGAAGGAAAGTAAACAGGACAATGAAATGCATTTACATAAAAGGCCACAGGGTATGTGAGGAAAATTAAAAGACGGTATTGTATTGTTGAATCACAAATTGAGAGACATATGAATGATATGGATAGAGAGTTATGCCGAAGCAAGATCAAGAGATAAAAATTCCTGTTATATAGACTTTTATAGAGGTAATGGGGACTCAGTCAAAGAATTTAAACAAGAAAGTGACATTGTCAGATGTGTATTCAAGATAGATTCTTCTGGAAGCTCTTTGAGGGAAGATTTTAATGGAAAACACTTGTTGGAAGGTGAACTGAGGCACACTTATAATTTCCAAGTATTTATTTGGGCATATATTGATTTGAATCTGGTAGCACCAAAGCCACAATGGTTAGGAGACCTCTACCACAGGAACTGGGGGGAGAGGTTTTTTAGACAAGATGTGGAAGCAAAGTAAAGACAGTATCTGATTGGGCATAGTTGAAGCAGTTGACTTATCTGGAAAGCCTAGTTAGCTAGCTGGAATCGGTGGTTCTGAAGTTTCATTTTCTTAAATTTGAGTGCACTGATTCTTTGCCTGTGAAAACTACCTAAGCCTAGTGACCTCTTTAATTACTTTTCAAAACTAGAGGTTTGGAAACATATTAGGGTATTATTGTTGTTGTTGCTTAGTTGCTAAGTTGTATCTGACTCTTGTGACCCCAGGCTCCTCTATCCACAGGATTTCCTGAGCAAACATACTATTTATGAGTTGCCATTTCCTTCTCTGGAGAATCTTCCTGACCCAGGGATTAAACCTGCATCTCCTGCATTGGCAGACAGATTCTTTACCACTGAGCTACCTGGGAAACCCAAGTGTAGACTTCCATATATTTGATTCAGTAACATTTAGCCCATGGCTACCAACACTATATGCTTATCTAACAGACATTTTCTTCATAAGCATGACATAATCTTCTTCGGCTTTGAAACACAAGCAGCATTTCAATACTAAATTTTGTGACCATTTTGATTAACAAAACTGCACACCCACACATACCATAAGACACAAAAATATGTGGCACTAAATAGATCTTGTAGGCACTTGTAAGATCCGAAATAAGAAGGGGTAATCTTGCCTTGTTTGATCTCATCTGGGAATGCACATGTCCATGCATGGCCAAAAAAGATTTGGGATTACAAATAAATGTTAGCAAATAGAATTCACAATTGCAGAATCCATAAATTTTTATGATTAACCACTCTATGCAAAACTCTTGGGTGATATACGGTAAACATCTTGAGCTAAAGTGATGATCTCTTCTGAACTGAAATTAAGTAATGATAGTATCAAAATCCAGTGTTGTTTGATTCTTATATTCCTGCATAGGTTAATAAAAGAGGTGAAATAGAAATTAATCATTGAAAATAATTGAATATCATTGAAAAAACAATTTATTTGATGATCTTAATTTTATATATATATTCTCTTAGACTAAACTGAATTTGCTAAATATAAACTGAAAAGAAAAATAATTTATTTTGCACTATTTCACTTACCAAAAATTAAAAATTAGTATTTAATACATTATTAACATAGTGAATTAAAAGGACTAATTTCATCATACAGTAATAAAAATCCTACTCTTAGAATATGTCATGTATATATTATATGTAATATATTATATATTATATATATGGAGAAGTTACAATATGGGTAATCTTTAGGAGTTTTCATTAATGCTATTTAGGTTTCTTAAAATATATTTTATTAGAATTTTGCTTCTTTATATCAATAAAAATAACATTCTAATTCTACATAGTAAAAGAAACAGGATTACATGTATTAATAAATGTATATTATTTTCTCTTCTTTGTGCTTTCTTTGTTACAGAAATAGATTAATAACATTTTAAATTCCTTTTTACAATTTCAGTTATCAGGTTGAAATATTATACCTTTAAATGACCAATATAACAAAAATGAGCACAATATGATAGTGACCTTTTATATTTTAAATTTGCTTTTATCAGGGTTACTTACATGTGAGAAGGAAGACCAAACATTAAAAAGTCAATCTCAAAGGAAAAGGTTAAAATAATATCTATTATACAATATTGCTTTAGTGTCAAAAGGGTGACTACTGACATTTTTATGCATCATTCCTTAGATTATACATAACAAATGGAATTACATTTTTCATGTTTTATACAGGAAAAAATATGCTGTTCCTTTCACTGATAATTATATTAGTAAATTCTGAGTTTTTAAAAAACAAGAAATAATAGCTTTTCTCCTCTTGGGTGTCATTTTTCACTAGTCAGCCTAGACTAAAATTTGTTTGAAAAAATCACTGAAATTTCCCATTTAGGTAATTTCAGATAGTGACTCTATGAGGCATAAATAAAATAGAGACTTTTACCTACAAGCACAAAATATCTAGAGGGCTTGCTTAAGTCTCCCATTTTATATTCTGCCCTCCTTCTGAGGAGGGCTTCCCAAGTGTCTCAGTGGTAAAGAATCTGCTTGCCAAATGAAAGAGATGTGGGTTTGATCCCTAGGTCCACAAGATCCCCTGAAAAAGGAAATGGCAACCCAATCCAGTATTCTTTTTTTTTTTTTTTTAATAAATTTATTTATTTTAGTTGGGGGCTAATTACTTTACAATATTGTAATAGTTTTTGCCATACATTGACATGAATCAGCCATGGGTTTCCAATCCAGTATTCTTGCCTGAGAAATTCTATGCACAGAGGAGTCTGGTGGGCCACAGTCCATGGGGTTACAAAGAGTCAGACATGAGAGAGACTAAACAGAAACCCATGGCCTGAGAGCATAACTGCTTTACCTGAATATGAAGGTTGCTTTTGTAGAGCTACTGCTATACTGAGATTAAAGTGTATCAGATATGCTCTAATGCAGATGACACCACCTTTATGGCAGAAAGTGAAGAGGAGCTAAATACGTTGTTGATGAAAGTGAAAGATGAGAGTGAAAAAGCTGGTTTAAAACTCAACATTCAAAAAACAAAGATCATGGTATCCGGTTCCATCACTTCATGGCAAATAGATGGGGAAACAATGGAAACAGTGACAGACTTTATTTTCTTGGGCTCCAAAATCACTGCAAGTGATGACTGCAGCCACAAAATTAAAGGACCTGTGCTCCTTGGAAGAAAAGCTATGACAAACCTAGACAGTATATTAAAAAGCAGAGCTAGCACTTTGCTGACAAAGGTCCATATAGTCAAAGCTATGGTTTTTCCAGTAGTCATGTATGGATGTGAGAGTTGGACCATAAAGAAGGCTGAGTGCCAAAGAATTGATGCTTTTGAATTATGGTGTTGGAGAAGATTCTTGTGAGTCCCTTGGTCTGCAAGGAGATCAAACCAGTCAATCCTGAAGGAAATCAGTCCTGAATATTCATTGGAAGGACTGACCCTGACGCTGAAACTCCAATACTTTGGCCACCTGATGCGAAGGACTTACTCATTAGAAAAGACCCTGATGATGGGAAAGATTGAAGGAAGGATGAGAAGGGGATGACAGAGGATGTGTTGGTTGCATGGTATCACAGATTAGATGGACTTGAGTTTGGGCAAGATCCCAGAGTTGGTGATGGACAGGGAGGTCTGATGTTCTGTAACCCATGTGTTCACAAAGAGTCAGGCATGACCGAGAGACTGAACTGAACCGAATCCCAGTTCTTATACCCTCTTTATTTGTTCTACTGTCAGAACCATTTAGTTAAAAATAGTACTAAGCTGTTAACAACTAAAATTTAAAGTAAGTTTCTTTAACAGGAATGTGTACATGCTTAAATACAGAGTTCCTAGTCCTAGAATTAGTCATTAATTGGCCAACAGTAGTTATTGGGAATGTCCTTTGTCCTTAACAGTTTAGAAAATGGTGTGTTAAATATTACAACCTTGCCTTATCAATTGATTTTTGTTTCTTGAATTACTGCTACCTATTTGTTTACACTGTTGTTTCAGTCATGACAAAGGTTTAGGATAATCTCAAAATTCTGTTTGATGAGTGTATTTGAGTTCTTAAGATATGATAAATATTCCTTTTTTTTTACTTGCAATTAATTATATTTAAAATTATTCTGATGACTACTCAACCTTTTAAAAATCTTTTGCTCCTTTTTTTCCCAATGATGTCAGCTTGCACTTATGCAAAATTGAACTTGATATAAAGCAGACTTTTGAATCCCAACACTTTTTTTTAAATTTAGTTCATTTTAATTTTGTTACTGTCTTTATTTTACCACAAATTTTATACAGATGAAGTTCTACTATTATAACATTTTCAATTTAACCACATCCTAAGTTACTAGCACATATTTTGTTTTTCATAGTAAAACCATACCATCATTCAACCTTTATTTTTTTTTTTTTTCTGGAGGAGAACTAAAGGACTTATAATTGAATTATTAAATTTATTTAGTTCAAAAGAACTAAATAGTTCTTACTGCTATGAGAAGCCATGCTTTTTTTTTTTCCACAGAACTAGATTAAAAAAAATCTTAAAATTTGTATGGAGACACAAAAAACAAAAAGATAGACAAAGCAATATTGAGAAAGAAGATCTCCTTGAGAATGAAAGGTCAGGTATATGTACAGATTCTAAAGAAAAATGAATGCTGGAGAGAGAGAAGCCCAGCCCAGTCCCAGCCCTAACAGACATCCGAGTTAAAACACTCATAATGGTAACTATTACCATCTTGGACACTTCACCCCACTAAGGTTGCCAGCTGGCTACAAATGCAGGAGTAAGTGTCCAGAAAACATCCCATGAACAGAGAATAACTTCTTGGCTGAGCAGAGTCCAGGGTGCAGAAACATTTAACTCCATTAGAACAAAGACTTGGCCATCATCACCACTGTATCCCGTGATTCAGAATAGTGAAGTTTTTGAAAAAATGAATTAATAAATTGATAATGTGATATATGAAAGGAGTTTGGGGCTTCATGAACTCATAGAATGTGATCAGGCAAACAAAAGCCACTGGGAAATAAAATAATCTTACATGAAATACAACCAGGAAAGGAAGCTGCCAGAAAATCTCAATGGACAGAAGTGGAAGGATGTAGCCATCTACTTATAGCTTTTTAGAGAGGGAAAAAAGTTTTCCCATAACGTAATCTATAATCCAAGTATGCTATCTTAATCATCTCATTGATGCTCACTGGTAAAAATAAACAAAATATTAATGGTAACTCCTTTGAGTTCTTTCAGGACACAGGTCAAATGTCGCCCACCCCATCACACCTGTCTTTACTTCCTCGTCAGTATTAGGTCCTCCCTCCTCATGGCTCCCACAGCACTTTACTCTGTGTTTTCCATTTGTGAGCTCATCACCAGGCACCACCTGCAGGAGACATAAGAGACATGGGTTTGATCCCTGGGTCCAGAAGATCCCCTGGAGGAGGGTATGGCAACTCACTCCAGTATTCATGCCTAGAAAATCCCATAGACAGAGGAGCCTGGTGGACTACAGTCCATAGGGTTGCAAAGAGACAGACATACCTGAAGCAAACTGGCATGCATACGTGCGCGTATCTTATACCCCACCTTCATTTATACACCAGTCTCCGACACCATACTAGGAACTCGGTGAAGACTCACTTCTATCTGCCACAGTGTATAATAGGAACTCAATAATTTTTATGAAGAAGGAGATATTTATGTTTAAAAAAAATAGAAGATGGGGAGAGACTAATGCAGCCAAAAGACCTGGGTTGCAATCCACTTATTTTCGAGTCATTGAGTGAATCATTTATGTCACTGAATGTTAAAAGAAAACAAAACAAATAAAGCAAACAAACCAGCAAAATCCCTCCCATATAAGGTGAACATACTTTGAAACTTATCAGTGTTGTATAAAGTTGCATACTGTTACATAGCAGTAATGAGCCTTGCCCTCATCTTCATCTCTTCTCCAAGATCTTTTTTATTTCAATTTCTATTCTACATTATTTAAAGAGGAAAGCTCTAGCTTTTCTCTGTGAACCTCTAGACAAAAGTTATCTATGCTAGTGTCCAGTTTTACATTAGCAGGAACAATTGAAGTTACTTTACTCTTCTAGGGTACAGGTTACTTCATTATAATGAAATAGAATTATGTGCTCCACAAGATTAAGCTGTTTGGTAAGCAGAAAACTGTTTTAAGCCTCTTAAATCACTTTTGTATTTTTTAAAAAATAAATAAATATATTTTGGATTTAAAAAAAGGAATTGAATTCAAGCAAAAACATGCATGGTGCAGTTCTCTCTTGTAAATGTAATGTGTTACTTCCATTTCTGTCCATAGCTGTCCCACAGCATGTAGTCCTGTTTTTCATTCAACACATTAAGTATCCAAAATATACCAGATGCTTTTCTCATCCCTGAGCATAAATCAGTGCAACTACAAGACATATCTCTTTAGTAAAGGAGGTTAAAAATGCACAGAAACTATATCAAGACTTCACAGAATTATTTGTGTAATAAAGAAAACTAAAAAAGTCAAGGGTTTAGGAAGTGATGGTCTTGTAAGCAGGACCCTTTTTATATAACAGTCGAGGAAGTTTTCTCTGAGGATGTGACACTTGCAGAGAGAACCTATTGAAGTAAGAAACATTCATAGATTTAAGTAAAATAATTTATGACCCTCCCTCCAAAAAACACCAATTTGCCAATGCCATGATACAGAAAAATCATGGTATGGTCGTAGAGGCTTTAAAAGAAGAAAGTATATAGAATAAACCTATGGCACATATTAAGACATATTTAAAGGTAATGTAGTATACTACTAAATTACTGGTGATTATTTTTACTTTGCTACTACTAATGTGAAGAACTGACTCATTTGAAAAGACCCTGATGCTAGGAAAGATTGAAGGCAGGAGGAGAAGGGGACAACAGAGGATGAGATAGTTGGATGGCATCACTGACTTGGTGGACATGAGTTTGAGTAAGCTCCAGGAGTTGGTGATGGACAGGAAGCCTGGCGTGCTGCAGTCCATGGGGTCGCAAAGAATCGGACACAACTGAGCAACTGAACCGAACTGATACATATACATATATAGTGGGGGCATATATATACTCCCACACATATTATGCATTGTGTGTAATGATGTGCTTTCAGATAGTTCTGATATTGTTCAATGTCAATTTATAAGCAATTAGATTATACCAGAGTGAGAGTAAATATCATCACTTCTCTCCTTCATTCTCTGCATACTCCACTGTGGGATTTGAAAATAGTTGATTAAAAAAAAAACACATAGAGATAAAATTGTCAACTTAATTATTCACAAGAACTTGAGCTAGAGATTATAACATATATCACTGTGAACAAGTAAAGCAATATGACACCCCTAAATTAGACAGATTTATCTTTCTCGTCATTGGCAAAGGAGAAAAATTCCCAGTAGTTTCTACCATGGGCAGAGGGTGTGCAGGATGTATATATGCTCACTAGAGATTTGCTAGTGACCAAATAAGGCCTAGAAGAGTTTCACCTCTAGAAGAATCTCACTCACTTCTGACTTCTGTCTATAGAAGACCAAGATTGTTACTTTAGGGAAATTCTCCAAAGAGAAAACATGAAGACTAGAATAAAATGAAGGTGACTTTATATCTTAGCCAGGGACAGACCCAGTTAGCACTGGTTTTTTTTTTTTTTTTTTTTTTTATAAAAGCTTGACTTTCATTAAAAGTTTTTTGTTTTTTTTGTTTTTTTTTTTTATAAATTTATTTATTTTAGTTGGGGGCTAGTTACTTTACAATATTGTAATAGTTTTTGCCATACATTGACATGAATCAGCCATGGGTTTACATGTGTTCCCCTTCCTGGGCCCCCCACCCACCTCCCTCCCCATCCCATCTCTCTGGGTCATCCCATTGCCCCGGCCCTGAGCCCTTGTCTCATGCATCGAACATGGAATGGTGTTCTGTTTCACATATGATAATATACATGTTTCAATGCTATTCTCCCAGAACGTCCCACCCTCACCTTCTCCCTCAGAGTCCATAAAATTGTTCCATGTATCTGTGTCTCTTATTCTGTCTCGCATATAGGGTTATCGTTACCATCTTTCAAATTCCATATATATGCATTAGTATACTGTATTGTTGTTTTTCTTTCTGGCTTACTTCACTCTGTATAATGGGCTCCAGTTTCATCCATCTCAGTAGAACCGATTCAAATGTATTTTTTTTAATGGCTGAGTAATATTCCATTGTGTATATGTACCACAGCTTCCTTATCCATTCGTCTGCTGATGGACATCTAGGTTGCTTCCATGTCCTGGCTATTGTAAACAGTGCTGCGATGAACATTGGGGTACACGTGTCTCTTTCAATTCTGGTTTCCTCGGTGTATATGCCCAGCAGTGGGATTGCTGGGTCATATGGCAGTTCTATTCCCAGTTTTTTAAGGAATCTCCACACTGTTCTCCATAGTGGCTGTACTAGTTTGCATTCCCACCAACAGTGTAAGAGGGTTCCCTTTTCTCCACACCCTCTCCAGCATTTATTGCTTGTAGACTTTTGGATAGCAGCCATTCTGACTGGTGTGAAATGATACCTCATTGTGGTTTTGATTTGCATTTCTCTAATAATGAGTGATGTTGAGCATCTTTTCATGTGTTTGTTAGCCATCTGTATGTCTTCTTTGGAGAAATGTCTGTTTAGTTCTTTGGCCCATTTTTTGAGTGGGTCGTTTATTTTTCTGGAATTCAGCTGCAGAAGTTGCTTGTATATTTTTGAGATTAATTGTTTGTCTGTTGCTTCATTTGCTATTATTTTCTCCCATTCTGAAGGCTGTCTTTTCACCTTGCTTATAGTTTCCTTTGTTGTGCAAAAGCTTTTAATTTTAATTAGGTCCCATTTGTTTATTTTTGCTTTTATTTCCAATATTCTGGGAGGTGGGTCATGGAGGATCCTGCTGTGATTTATGTCGGAGAGTGTTTTGCCTATGTTTTCCTCTAGGAGTTTTATAGTTTCTGGTCTTACGTTTAGATCTTTAATCCATTTTGAGTTTATTTTTGTGTACGGTGTTAGGAAGTGTTCTAGTTTCATTCTTTTACAAGTGGTTGACCAGTTTTCCCAGCACCACTTGTTAAAGAGATTGTCTTTTCTCCATTGTATATTCTTGCCTCCTTTGTCGAAGATAAGGTGTCCATATGTGCGTGGGTTTATCTCTGGGCTTTCTATTTTGTTCCATTGATCTATATTTCTATCTTTGTGCCAGTACCATACTGTCTTGATGACTGTGGCTTTGTAGTAGAGCCTGAAGTCAGGCAGGTTGATTCCTCCAGTTCCATTCTTCTTCCTCAAGATTGCTTTGGCTATTCGAGGTTTCTTATATTTCCATACAAATTGTGAGATGATTTGTTCTAGTTCTGTGAAAAATACCATTGGTAGCTTGATAGGGATTGCATTGAATCTATAGATTGCTTTGGGTAGTATACTCATTTTCACTATATTAATTCTTCCAATCCATGAACACGGTATATTTCTCCATCTGTTTGTGTCCTCTTTGATTTCTTTCATCAGTGTTTTATAGTTTTCTATATATAAGTCTTTTGTTTCTTTAGGTAGATATATTCCTAAGTATTTTATTCTTTTTGTTGCAATGGTGAATGGTATTGTTTCCTTAATTTCTCTTTCTGTTTTCTCATTCTTGGAGTATAGGAATGCAAGGGATTTCTGTGTGTTAATTTTATATCCTGCAACTTTACTATATTCATTGATCAACTCTAGTAATTTTCTAGTAGAGTCTTTAGGGTTTTCTATGTAGAGGATCATGTCATCTGCAAACAGTGAGAGTTTTACTTCTTCTTTTCCTATCTGTATTCCTTTTATTTCTTTTTCAGCTCTGATTGCTGTGGCCAAAACTTCCAAAACTATGTTGAATAGTAGTGGTGAGAGTGGGCATCCTTGCCTTGTTCCTGACTTTAGGGGAAATGCTTTCAATTTTTCACCATTGAGGATAATGTTTGCTGTGGGTTTGTCATATATAGCTTTTATTATGTTGAGATATGTTCCTTCTATTCCTGCTTTCTGGAGGGTTTTTATCATAAATGGATGCTGAATTTTGTCAAAGGCTTTTTCTGCATCTATTGAGATAACCATATGGTTTTTTTCTTTCAATTTGTTAATGTGGTGTATTACATTGATTGATTTGCGGATGTTAAAAAAACCTTGCATTCCTGGGATAAAGCCCACTTGGTCATGATGTATGATCTTTTTAATATGATGTTGGATTCTGTTTGCTAGAATTTTATTAAGGATTTTTGCATCTATGTTCATCAGTGATATTGGCCTGTAGTTTTCCTTTTTTGTGACATCTTTGTCTGGTTTTGGAATTAGGGTGATGGTGGCCTCATAGAATGAGTTTGGAAGTTTACCATCTTCTGCAATTTTCTGGAAGAGTTTGAGTAGGATAGGTGTTAGCTCTTCTCTAAATTTTTGGTAGAATTCTGCTGTGAAGCCGTCTGGTCCTGGGCTTTTGTTTGCTGGAAGATTTCTGATTACAGTTTCGATTTCCGTGCTTGTGATGGGTCTGTTAAGATCTTCTATTTCTTCCTGGTTCAGTTTTGGAAAGTTATACTTTTCTAAGAATTTGTCCATTTCTTCCAAGTTGTCCATTTTATTGGCATATAGCTGTTGGTAGTAGTCTCTTATGATCCTTTGTATTTCTGTGGAGTCTGTTGTGATCTCTCCATTTTCATTTCTAGTTTTGTTGATCTGATTCTTCTCCCTTTGTTTCTTGATGAGTCTTGCTAATGGCTTGTCAATTTTGTTTATCTTCTCGAAAAACCAGCTTTTAGTTTTGTTGATTTTTGCTATGGTCTCTTTTGTTTCTTTTGCATTTATTTCTGCCCTAATTTTTAAGATTTCTTTCCTTCTACTGACCCTGGGGTTTTTCATTTCTTCCTTCTCTAGTTGCTTTAGGTGTAGAGTTAGTTGATTTATTTGATTTTTTTCTTGTTTCTTGAGGTACGCCTGTATTGCTATGAACCTTCCCCTTAGTATTGCTTTTACAGTGTCCCATAGGTTTTGGGTTGTTGTGTTTTCATTTTCATTCGTTTCTATGCATAATTTGATTTCTTTTTTGATTTCTTCTGTGATTTGTTGGTTATTCAGAAGCGTGTTGTTTAGCCTCCATATGTTGGAATTTTTAATAGTTTTTTTCCTGTAATTGAGGTCTAATCTTACTGCATTGTGGTCAGAGAAGATGGCTGGGATGATTTCAATTTTTTTGAATTTACCAAGGCTAGATTTATGGCCCAGGATGTGATCTATCCTGGAGAAAGTTCCATGTGCACTTGAGAAAAAGGTAAAATTGATTGTTTTGGGGTGGAAAGTCCTGTAAATATCAATTAAATCTAATTTGTCTATTGTATCATTTAAAGTTTGTGTTTCCTTATTAATTTTCTGTTTAGTTGATCTATCCATATGCGTGAGTGGAGTATTAAAGTCTCCCACTATTATTGTGTTATTGTTAATTTCCCCTTTCATACTTGTTAGTATTTGCCTTATATATTGTGGTGCTCCTATGTTGGGTGCATATATATTTACGATTGTTACGTCTTCTTCTTGGATTGAACCTTTGATCTTTATGTAGTGTCCTTCTTTGTCCCTTTTCACATCCTTTATTTTAAAGTCTATTTTATCTGAAATGAGTATTGCGACTTCTGCTTTCTTTTGGTCTCCGTTTGCATGAAATATGTTTTTCCATCCCTTCACTTTCAGCCTGTGTGTGTCCCTAGTTTTGAGGTGGGTCTCTTGTAGACAGCATATATAGGGGTCTTGTTTTTGTATCCATTCAGCAAGCCTTTGTCTTTTGGTTGGGGCATTCAACCCATTTACATTTAAGGTAATTATTGATAAGTATGATCCCGTTGCCATTTACTTTGTTGTTTTGAGTTCGTGTTGAAACATCCTTTCTGTGTTTCCTGTTTAGAGAAGATCCTTTAGCATTTGCTGGAGAGCTGGTTTGGTGGTGCTGAATTCCCTCAGCTCTTGCTTGTCTGTAAAGCTTTTGAATTCTCCTTCATATCTGAATGAGATCCTTGCTGGGTACAGTAATCTGGGTTGTAGATTATTCTCTTTGAAAGGCCATGAAAAAATACTCGAGGAGATAATAGTTGAGAATTTCCCTAAAGTGAGGAAAGAAATAGTCACAGAAGTCCAAGAAACCCAGAGAGTTCCAAACAGGATAAACCCAAGGCGAAACACCCCAAGACACATATTAATCAAATTAACAAAGATCAAACACAAAGAACAAATGTTAAAAGCAGCAAGGGAAAAACAACAAATAACACACAAGGGGATCCCCATAAGGATAACAGCTGATCTTTCAATAGAAACCCTTCAGGCTAGAAGGGAATGGCAGGACATACTTAAAGCACTGGTTATTTTAGCAAAACTGTCAATAGTGTCCTTTTTCATTACCTAAACCACCTCAGTGATTGGGATCACATTTTCCCCTAGTATATAAAAAATTTTCTTTGTCTTTGAAAAGATTTTTTAATTCTATTTCTCCACTTAAAAAAAAATATATTGAAATGGAGTTGATATACAATGTTGTGTTAGTTTTGGTGTACAGCAAGTGATTCAGATATACACACACACACACACACACACACACACACACACACATATATATATATGTATGTATAGATAGACAGGAAATTGTATATTTTAAATACACACTTGACTCTTATGCAGAGAACTGATTTCAGTGTCAATTTAAAATATGCATGCTGCAAGCTTATTAAGATGTTTTGAATTATTATAAAAATAGAAAGCAATTAAAATTCTGGAATAAGAATTCCTAATGCAGGGAAGAATTTATGAAAAACCAGTGCATATTGACAGTCTCATCACTCATTATTATTTTAATTAGGTGGTTTTATCTCTTGTGTGTATTTTTTCACTGCCTGTTTAGCCCTACTCTGTAATTTTTCTTTTCTGTCTTTATTTATATTTATATCCCCAATATATCTTTTTCTAAATTCTACAAAATTGCATAAATTATACAAATCAGCATTATATTTCACCACTTTTCTCTATTGGTATATAGTAAAGAAGTTTGGTATGGTAAAACTTAACTGACTGCATTAAATTCAGAATCCTTGTTTGATCTCTTCACTTCAGCAGAATTTGTTATTAGTTATTTTGTATGAGTTGACTCATTATATAAATTTACTAGACTCAACTGTTAAATTGCCTACAATATTCCTTTTTAGTTATAAAACAAACTTTTTTAAAATAGGAAAATATGTTTTATGCATATGTACAATTATAAGATCCTACAAAAATAATGTTTTTCTAAATCTCAGAGAAGTTCTGATGAGCAGGCCCTAATTTCCTTTCAGACAAACTACTTTATATATATATATATATATATATACACTCAATTCTTTTTTAATCTGAAGTATAGTTGATTTACAATGTTCTGTTAGTTTCAGGTATACAGCAAAGTGATTTGTTTTTCAAATTATACCTGTTTTTTCAGATGCTCTTCTGTAAAAGGTTATTCTTAGATATTGAATATCATTCCCTTGCTATACAGTTGGTCCTTATTTTTTACCTATTTTATATGTAATAATGTGGATCAGTTAATCCCAAACTACTAGTTCATCCTTCCTACTGTGTCTCTTAATTCTTGACTAATCCATTTTACATTTACTATACTGTCTCTTTTTATCATTTATATTGTATGGAATTTAATCAAGTATCTTCAAATAATTAATTTTATCACAGACTTCTTTGATTAAAAAATAGGATAGTTTAAGGTTTTTTGCATTTGGAAAATATTCATCATCTCAAAGACACTCACATTTCCAAGAATATAAATTTTATGAGAACACAATACAATGATCCAAGAAGACTTAATGGTTTTTCAGTGCTTATAATAATACAATGATTTCCTAGAAAATATACTGTATCTCTGAATTATATATAAAAGGAAAACAGAAAATAGCTACTCATTAATAAATGATGTTACTTATTTAATTATTTTATGATTAAGTAGAAATGACATTGTTTCATCAAACACTTTTGAAATAACCATGGCCAGTTCCTTTAGTGACCACTCCATAAGAAAGATAGGCTTAATATTTGTTTTATAGCTGCATTTTTAAAACAAAAATTATTGTGGCACAGAATGTTAATTATTTCCTATTGATTTTTTTCTCTGTTAGTATTAGAACTTTCAAATTTTAGCTAATCTCCAGAATAAATAAAATTTCATACTCTCCCAGAAGACTAGTCATGGGACTAAGTCCTGACTGATGACTGCAACTGAAAAGATATTGAGATTCCAGCGTCTTTTCTTTGAATGGAACAGATATTCTCTCTACTTTCCTTTAGTTAGAACACAGATGTCATGAGGGAGCTAAACAGCCATGTAAATCAAGAGGTAAAAGCCAGTTTTGAAGGTATTCATATTTGCTGTCCATTGTGTGTCAATCACTGTTTTAGGTAGAGGTGATAGAGTTATGAATAAAATAGACAAAAATTTCAGGACCCATGTTGTATTCATTCAAGCATATATATTAAAACAACAAACAAATAAACAAACTAAACCAAAAAACCTCCTATAAAAACACATGGAACACCAATCCTCACATTCTCAATCTCTGTCTTAAAAATGGCAGGAAGTCCTCACCATGGAGGTTTTCAGCTTCATAAATAGCATCTCGATTTCTTACTTTCTCTCCTCCTTCTCTGAAGCCAAATTTTTTTCTTCCTAGTTTGTGGATTAAGCTAGGAAAAACATCTGTGCAATTTGATGACTAACTTCTACTGTGAAGTTCAAATCATATAACATTTTCATTTTCCATCTTCCCAATAAACAAACTTACCCCCTAAAACTCCCAGACCTCAATCAATCACCATATAGTGCAACCTGAGAATTGGTGTATAGTATGCAGAGCCTTGGAAATGAACAACAAAATAGAAATTATGCCCTGACATCAGTCTTGTAACAGAAGTGCAGTGAACATTCAACATTGAGACACAGAAATAACCTTTTTTAATTCATTATTTTTGCCTGTATTATAGCATGCAAACAACAACAAAGTAATACAACAAGAGTTCACAAGCTTGCAACTATTTGTGAAAATATTACACATTGACTTATATCTACAGAATTTATTTATATATACATTTACCCTTGTATTCCAATGTTACAGGATGGTGATAATTTCACAATTGAAGTTCTATCTAAAAAAATAGCAATTATTATAAATGCACATGGTTTGAGGTAAATTTCAGGGTGCCAACATAATTTTCTATGAATATGTCCATTCATTCTAAATGAAACTTTCATTATGGTGAATAGATACCATGAGTTATAACTAACTAGTATTGTGAATGTTATACTGTGTTTATCCAAACTGGAATATAAAAGTATTTACCAAAGTAACTAAAATTATGGAGTTTGTTTGGATACACTATGGCAACACACTCAGTATTCATTCTTGTCTGATGAATCACATGGACAGAGGAGCCTAGGGAGCAAGGAGTTGGGCACGACTGAGCAACTAACACTTCACTTATCAGTCTAATTTTGTGTTGAGTGTATATTTTGTATATGTGCCTACATTTTTAAAGAGGAGAAAATAACATTAAAAATCAGGTCTTAAGTTGCACTATGTCCAAGTCTGAATGACAGAATTATATTTATCTTATTTATTTGTTTTTCTTACTACTTTAAATTTATTCTGTGTTTTAAATCTTGTGAACACCACAGAGAGTAAAGACATGGCCAAAGCTAGGAGAATGGGGTGAACAGGCAGGAAGAAAAAATACACCATATCTATTTTCAGGCACCACTTTGTTCCCTTAGTTTTTCTCTGAATCTCATGCTGGATAAAATATGCAGGCCTGAGGCTTATAAAACTCCACATATTCTCTGCAGAAGAAGCAGATTTTTAGCTCTCGAAACATTGTTGAAACAAAGTGATAAACAGGAAAATATTTGCTTGAATTCTATTTTGAAATACAACACATTTATGCTTCAATTAAATAATAGAAATAATAATACCAATTTATTATCTAAGTGCTTTTCTTTGAACAAGTCGTTTAATTCAGCCAATGAGATTATGGATGAAGAACTGTTATTATGCCCTTGTTTTCAAACAGGAAACCTGGCACAAAGATGTACACAGTTTTCCCAAAGCCAATCATGCCTTCAGATCTCAAGCAGTTAAACCCTATGACCATCATTGTTTGATAAAAATTTTATTAACACCTAAAATATTAGCATTTGATTTTTCAAGATAAATTAGTTAAGGAGTCATTATTCATGTCATAATTACTTTGTTTTTAAAACCATTGGCATCAAATTCCAATTAAATAGGGTTATCTTTGAACTAATGAGATGTTAAAACACTTTCCAAAATGCCTCCACCACCAGCCTTCAAACAATTCCATATATCACCACTGATTTTATGTCAAAAGCATATGCCTCATTGATATAATTATCCCATCATCAGTTTCCTAGTGCTCAAATTTTGACATATTGTCCACCAGATTTTTTCTTGTAGATGCTAAAAATACACTATAAAATCACATTAAAAACAGCTCTTTAGCAAAAATAACTGTATGCCTCAATAACAGCAAGCTGTTATTCTCTTCACCTGTTCTGTGTTGGTCGCTTCAGTCCTGTCTGCCTCTCTGCAACCCCATGCACTGTACCCCACCAGACTTCTCTGTCTGTGGGGATTCTCCAGGCAAGAATACTGGAGTGAGTTGCCGTGCCCTCCTCCAGGGGATCTTCCCTACCCAAGGATCGAACCTGCATCTCTTGTCTCCTGCAGGTTCTTTACCACTAGCACCACCTGGGAAGCCCTATTCTCTTCATATTAAGTATTATTTAGTCTTTAACCTGACTGGTTCTAAGTGATCTGGACCGAATCCCCTTCCTGTCCTATGGACTCAATGCACCCATCCAAAGCACACATAGCAGCAGTATGCAGCATATGTGATATTTACACTGCATTCCAGTTTGCTTCTCTAAATATATTATGTAATAAGAGTAACAAAGTCTTCTCTCTGAAAAACGTATAGTGAATATTTGGGACTTTGCAGGTCAATGGCATAGTGGTGGGTCAGTTGGTTAAAAAAAAAAAAAAAAAGTGTGAAAATGTATAAGTCACGCAGTTGTGTCTGACTCTTTGGACCACATGGACTGTATGTAGCCCACCAGGCTCCTCTGTCTATGGAATTCTCCAGGCAAGAATACTGGAGTGGTTAGCCATTCCTTCCTCCAGCGGATCTTGCCAACCCAGAGATGGAGCCCTGAACCTCCTGCATTGCAGGCAGATTCTTTACTGACTGAAGCCTGCAATGCAGGAAACCTGGGTTCAATCCCTGAGTCAAGAAGATCCCCTGGAGAAGGAAATGGCAACCCACCCCAGTATTCTTGTCTGGGAAATTCCGTGAAAAGTGGAGCCTGACAGGCTATAGTCCATGGAGTCTCAAGGTGTAGACACGACTTAGTGACTAAACCACCAGCAGGCATAGTGCTAAACAACCATAGCAATAAGTAAACAATAAGCATCCGATGAGTGTGGTATGTTCCCCTACATCTGTATTTATAACAGTATGTGGTGGCCCAGATTTGGTCAACAGGCTGTTTCTTGTTGACCTGTGTTCCTACATTTCATGCCTTAAATGTCATTGGTATAAATATACTCTTATTGAGATGTCTTGGTCATTTTTAATTTTCAAAACCTTCTACTTCTCCATGAGGTCTCTCCTGGTCTCCTCTCTCTCTGCTCTGCCTTATCAGTCCCTGTCCTCTACAGTGGCCCTATGTAAATGTGGTTTTTCAAAATGACATATCACTTTAGGACACTAATATGTGCATGTATGTAATTATTTTTTTTTGTTTTCAGCTGTGGTTATTCAGCACAATATCTGCTATAGTACTGAACATAATGCATTATTCATGGTTTAAGATAATGCAATTCAATGTAATATATATGTGTGTGTTACTTTTCTAATGTATCTACCATTGTGCCAATGTGGGAATTTTGTACAGGAAGTTATATGCTGAGATTGTATCTACACAAAACCAAAACCTCTAGATTAAAAGTAAAACATCCAGTCAACCGCAACATTATTTCCAAGTATCTACAAGCTTGGCAATGGGAAAGGGAAATGTTTAGATGATGGATGTTGCTTTTCACTTTCCATCTGGCTATTTTGGCTTCATGTAGACAGAGCCTCTGACAGTCAGCATTGATGATAAAACGATTTCAGGTTTTAGATTTGGTTTTAAGCCCACCCACAGGGAGGTAAACAGATTAGTTTGAAGAAGAAAAACTGTTGAATGTCTAATTACATCTATGCTTTCAGCCAAGAGAAATCTCTGAAGGTTGATGATCTGCATTTACATCTCCCCAGACTGTAATACTATACTGTTTCATAGAAGAGCATTTGCTTGGAAACATCCCCAGTTCAATTACCCAGATATATCAGGAATTTCCAATAAGACTCATGCCAGTCTGGTGCCCTACAAACACTGTAGTCAAAACCAAGAATTAACTGGCTGGATTTCTCTGCTTTTTTTAATTTTTTTTTAATGAAAGCTTTAGGATTTAATTGGAAAGAACTTGGTGATGATGGGATTTAAGTTGATGTGTTTTGGGTTCACTTAAAAGGATTTTGAATTTTGCTTTCTTAGAAGCCAGTGGAGATAAGAGGTAGAATATCAAGGGTACTACATATTAATCATAAAACAAATCCGTTAAAATTTTTATAAAACTATGAAAAACACTTTTTATTTGTTTCAGAGTGACTATACAGCAAAGAATCATCAAAGTTAAAATCTCTGTGAACTGTCAGTCAATTATAGGGTGTTTTGGATGACACACACCCCCTTACTCACATACGCCTTCAACATACACACACACAAAAGAGGGTGAGAGTCATTCTTACTGAAATATTTTTATGTTGTTATTGTTTAGTAACTAAGTCGTATCCAACTCTTGGAGAACCCACAGAGTGTAACCAGCCAGGCTCCTCTGTTCATGCGATTTCCCAGGCAAGAATACTGGAGTGGATTGCCATTTCCTTCTCCAGGGGATCTTCCCAACTCAGGGATAGAACCCAGGTCTCCTACATTGGTAGATTAGATTCTTTCCTACTGAGCCACTTGGGAGGCCCCAAAATATTTGTATATGCACAAACAAAAATGCATAAACTCACATAGATCTAAATACCACACTTGAGCTAATTTAAATGAGTGAAAATGTCATCCTCTCTGTTAATATTTGTTTATAGTCTTTATCAAATACAGATTATTTTTTGGCAAGATACTGATCTTAAAATCACATTTACTTTTAAACAGTAATTTAACAGTAAAATACTCTGGAATTAGTGATTTGATCATTTGTTTCGGATATTGAAAACATGCAATTTTCATCCTTGCTGATAGAAATATGTGAGTCAGCTATTTTTAGCCTTCCTAATAGTCTTAATCTTTTGTCTCATACCTCTAGAGAGTCATAAACAAGAAGCTTTTATCTTGATTTATGTAGCCAAGATACATTATTGCATAATGGATGTGGTTGAAAATACATTGTAACAGTGCTAATAATATCTTACAAGTAAAATATGTGTAATTGGCACTAATAAATAATAATAAATTATTCATTTTAATGTAAGTGATTGTGGAATTTGGACTCTGCAAAGACAAGTGAATATAATTTAAGAGTTCTTCTCAAAGTCCATTTATTTGCTATCTTATTTGCCAGTATGTTATTTCAGATAGGTAAATATAAATAGATGGAGAGGTAGAAGTAGAAATAGATGAGACTCTACTTCCTATTTGTATATCATAAATAATATGGTTACTCAACAATAATAAGATTAACATGAATACTTAGGACTATTTTAAAATTCAGTATGGGCTCTAAACTTTATCATCAGTTGTAGATATACGTGCATGGCTAAGAACAACATTAAACCCCTTTGTTTTTATGGTAACTTATAAAGCTAAGCTTTTATTATTCTTATATATTCAACAGTGTAACTGTACTCAGTTACCAGTTTTGCATGGGATAGTGTTGGATGTCATATTTTCCTCATATGGCTCATGTGGTAGCAAATAACATAGAAAATAACTGTGAGTAATTTAACTCTAATCAGGATTTAGTATTTCATATAGCAAGATTTGAAATAGGATAACATCAAGGTCAAAGCATTATTTGGGGCTTCCCTGGTGGCTCAGCTGGTGAAGAATCTGCCTGGAATGTGAGAGACCCAGGTTTGATCTGTGGGCTGGGAAGATTCCCCTGGAGGAGGGGATGGCTATTCACTCCAGTATTCTTACCTGGAGAATTCCATGGACAGAGGAGCCTGGCAGGCTAGAGTCCATGGAGTCACAAAGAGTTGGACATGACTGAGTGACTAATACATAAGAATTACATAAGAACAGATTAAACCAGCAACATCCAAGGACTAAGGTTTCTATAGGCTCTTCATCTTTTTGTTTAAGGGACATCTGGGACAAAATCAAGTGTTCCCTTCTCCAGGCATCTTCTCAGCCCGGTGGTTGAACCCAGGCTTCCCACATTGCAGGTGGATTCTTTACCATCTGAGCCTAGACATCATATTAAAAAGCAGACACATTACTTTGCCAACAGAACTCCATATAGTCAAAGCTATGGTTTTTCCAATAGTCATGAATGGATGTGAGAGATTAACCATAAAGAAGGTTGAAAGCTGAAGAACTGATGCTTGTGAGCTGTGGTTTTGGAGAAGACTCTTGAGAGTCCCTTGGACTTCAAGTAGATCAAACCAGTGAATCCTAAAGGAAATCACTCCTGAATATTCATTGGAAGGACTGATGCTGAAGTTGAAGCTCCAATACTTTGGCCACCTGATGTGAAGAGCTGACTCATTAGAAAAGAAACTGATGCTGGGAAAGATTGAAGACAGGAGGAGAAGGGGATGACAGAGGACTGGACAGTTGGATGGCATCACTGACTCAATGGACATGAGCTTGAACAAGCTCCGAGAGATGATGAAGGACAGGGAAGACTGGCATGCTGCAGTCCATGAGGTCTCAATGAGTCAGGCATGACTGAGCAACTGAACAACATATTTTTGTTATCAATTCTCCTAGTTGGCTAGCTCCTCTTATAAGCTACAGATTCTAGATATCACTTCTCATATATCAATACCCAGTGGTTATGAAGATTATGAAAGATTAGACAGCAATAAGCCCCCCTGTGTTTGACTTTGATTTGGAAAGCATAGTCACCTCGTCCACACCCTTATCCATGTCTTTGGTGGCAGTGTACTATGAAAGATGATCGCAGAATCATGGAGTCTATGAAGCTTCTAGTAGCCGACTTGAAAAATTGGGTTTTTATGTACTTCAATCCCTTTGTCATAAAAATAAATAATTACATACTTCACAGAGTCCTTCTGAATATAAAGTCAATAATTATGTAAGACAGCGTGGTACAATGTAGAACAAACTTATAATAGGCAGTGCTATCTTTAATAAAACAAACAAAAACTAATAAATTTTAGATAATGTTTTGCTTATTTGCTTATTTGTTTAATAAATTAATATTTTAACAAAAGTCGTTCTAGATAGGAGAAGGCAATGACACCGCACTCCAGTACTCTTGCCTGGAAAATCCCATGGATAGAGGAGCCTGGTAGGCTACAGTCCATGGGGTCGCTAAAAGTCAGACACGACTGAGCGACTTCACTTTCCCTTTTCCCTTTCATGCACTGGAGAAGGAAAAGGCAACCCACTCCAGTATTTTTGCCTGGAGAATCCCAGGGATGGCGGAGCCTGGTGGGCTGCCGTCTAGGGGGTCGCACAGAGTCGGACACGACTGAAATGACTTAGTCGCAGTAGCAGCATTCTAGATAAGCCCGGACTCTAAATTTCCTGGGATTTTACTGACTTCCATAATGTCCAGAGTTTCTATAAAAGCATCCCCATTAGGGTTAGTTTTTCATTCTTCCCAAAACCTAAACTCATCTTTAGCACATATCAGATATACAAACTCAGTAGAAATTCTATCCAGTCTTCCTCTTTCAGTGCTATATTGTGGCCATATTGACTACTTTTCCCTCCGATTTCTCTATGGTTTCATGTTGTTGAAATACTGTTTTTTCCACTGTCCCAAAGATAACACTACGATGAGTGACAAATATTTCATTTATGGAAATTTCCATACTTACCACCATGTCCACATTTTTCTCCTTCCACTCCTATATCAGATAATCGCTACATATTTTTTTCCTTTTTTCATTCTTTCTAAGGATTTTTTTCTGCAGCAGATTCTTGCCAACATCTTTTGATATTCACCAGATTTGACTTAATACTGTTTTATTTATCAGTTCATCGGTCAGTGCAGGCTCTCTCTCATGTTCGACTTTTTGCGACCTCATGGACTGCAACACGCCAGGCCTCCCTGTCCATCACCAACTCCCGGAGTTTACGCAAACTCATGTCCATTGAGTCAGTGATGCCATCCAACTATCTCATCCTCTGTCGATCCCTTCTCCTCCCCCCTTCAATCTTTACCAGGATCAGTGTCTTTTCAAATGAGTCAGTTCTTTGCATCAGGTGGCCAGAGTATTGGAGTTCAGCTTCAGCATCAGTCCTTCCAATGAGTATTCAGGACTGATTTCCTTTAGGCTGGACTGGTTGGATCTCCTCACAGTCCAAGGGACTCTTAAGAGTCTTCTCCAACATGACAGTTCAAAAGCATCAATTCTTTGGAGCTGAGCTTTTTTAAAGGCCAATCTCATATCCATACATTACTACTGGAAAAACCATAGCTTTGAATAGACAGACCATTGTTGGCAAAGTAATGTCTCTGCTTTTTAATATGCTGTCTAGATTGGTCATAACTTTTCTTCCAAGGAGCAAGTGTCTTTTAATTTCATGGCTGCAGTCACCATTTGCAGGGATTTTTAAGCCCCAAAATATAAAGTCTGTCACTGTTTCCACTGTTTCCCCACTGTCAGTTTCCACTGTCATGAAGTGATGGGACCAGATGCCATGATGTATGTCTTCTAAATGTTGAGTTTTAAGTCAACTTTTATACTCTCCTCATTCACTTTCATCAAGAGGCTCTTTAGTTCTTCTTCACTTTCTGCTATAAGGGTGGTGTCATCTGCATATGTGAGGTTATTGATATTTCTCCTGGCAATCCTGATTCCAGCTGTGATTCATCCAGCCCTGAGTTTCTCATGATGTACTCTGCATATAAGTTAAATAAGCAGGGTAACAATAAGCAGCCTTGACATACTCCTTTCCCAATTTTGAACCAGTCTGTTGTTCCACATCCATTTCTAACTGTTGCTTCCTGACCTGCATACATGTTTCTCAAGAGGCAGGTCAAGTGGTCTGGTATTCCCATCTCTTTAAAAATTTTCCACAGTTTGCTGTGATCCACACAGTCAAAGGCTTTGCCATATTCAATAAAACAGAAGTAAATGTTTTTCTGGAACTCTCTTGCTTCCTCGATGATCCAACGGATGTTGGCAATTTGACCTCTGGTTCCTCTGCCATTTCTAAATCCAGCTTGAACATCTGGAAGTTCACAGTTTAAATACTGTTGAAGCCTGGCTTGGAGAATTCTGAGCATTACTTTGCTAGTGTGTGAGATGAGTGTAGTTCTGCAGTAGTTTGAGCATTCTTTGACATTGCCTTTCTTTGGGATTGGAATGAAAACTGACCTTTTCCAGTCCTGTGGCCTCTGCTGAGTTTTCCAAATTTGCTGGCATATTGAGTGCAGCCCTTTCACAGCATCATCTTTTAGGTTTTGAAATAGCTCAACTGGAATTCCATCACCTCCACTAGCTTTGTTCATAGTGATGCTTCCTAAGGCCCACTTGACTTCACATTCTAGGATGTCTGGCTCTAGTTGATTGATCACACCATCGTGATTATCTGGGTTGTGAGAACCTTTTTTGTATAGTTCTGTGTATTCTTGCCACCTCTTGTTAATACCGTCTGCTTCTATTAGGTCCATACCATTTCTGTCCTTTATTGAGCCCATCTTGGCATGAAATGTCCCCTTGGTATCTCTAATTTTCTTGAAGAGATCTCTAGTCTTTCCTATTTTATTGTTTTTCTCTATTTTTTCGCATTGACCACTGAGGAAGGCTTTCTTATCTCTCTTTGCTGTTCTTTGGAACTCTGCATTCAAATGAATATATCTTTCCTTTTCTCCTTTGCCTTTCACTTCTCTTCTTTTCTCAGCTATCTGTAAGGCCTCCTCAGACAACCATTTTGGCTTTTTTCATTTCTTTTTCTTGGGGATGGTCTGGATCCCTCTCTCCTATACATGTCATGAACCTCCTTCCATAGTTCTTCAGGCACTCTGTCTATCAGATCTAATCCCTTGAATCTATTTGTCACTTCCACTGTATAGTCATAAGGGATTTGATTTAGGTCATACCTGAATGGTCTAGTGGTTTTCCGTATTTTCTTCAATTTAAGTCTGAATTTGGCAATAAGGAATTCATGATCTGAGCTACAGTCAGTTCCCAGTCTTGCTTTTGCTGATTATATAGAGCTTCTCCATCTTTGTCTGCAAAGAATAGAATCAATCTCATTTTGGTGTTGACCATCTGGTGATGTCCACATGTAGAGTCTTCTCTTGTGTTGTTGGAAGAGGGTGTTTTCTATGACCAATGCTTCTCTTGGCAAAACTTTATTAGCCTTTGCCCTGCTTCATTCTGTGCTCCAAAGCCAAGTTTGCCTGTTACTCCATGTGTTTCTTGACTTCCTACTTTTGCATTCCAGTCCCCTATAATGAAAAGGACACCTTTTTTGGGTGTTAGTTCTAGAAGGTGTTGTAGGTCTTCACAGAACTGTTCAACTTCAGCTTCTTCTGCATTACTGGTTGGGGCATCGACTTGGATTACCGTGATATTGAATGGTTTGCCTTGGAAATAAACAGAGATCATTCTGTCATTTTTGAGATTGCATCCAAGTACTGCATTTTGGACTCTTTTGTTGACTGTGATGGCTTCTCCATTTCTTCTAAAGGATTGTTGCCCACAGTAGTAAATGTAATGGTCATCTGAATTAAATTCACTCATTCTAGTCCATTTTAGTTTGCTGATTCCTAAAATGTTGACATTCACTCTTGCCATCTCCTGTTTGACCACTTCCGATTTGCCTTGATTCATGGACCTAACATTCCAGGTTCCTATGCATTATTGCTCTTTATAGCATCAGACTTTGCTTCTATCACCAATCACATCCACAGCTAGGTATTGTTTGTGCTTTGGCTCCATCCCATCATTCTTTCTGGAGTTATTTCTCTACTGATCTGCAGTAGCACATTGGGTACCTACCGACCTGGGGAGTTCCTCTTTCAGTGTCCTATCTTTTTGCATTTTCATACTGTTCATGGGGCTCTCAAGGCAAGAATACTGAAGTGATTTGCCATGCCCTGAGCGACTGAACTGAACTGAATCGTTTTTGACTATGCTGGACCTTTGTTGTGGCACACAGGCTCAGTAGTTGCAACACGCAGTCTCAGTAGTTGTGGCACTCAGGCTTAGTTGCCCCAAGGCATGGCATCTTAGTTCCCTGACCAGGGGTCAAACCCACATCCCCTACATTGAAAGGCAGATTCCTAACCACCAGGGAAGTTCCTTAATACTATTTTAAGTGATGTTCTTTAGTTTCATTGGTCACTGTCTCTCACTTTTATGGATGTTATTTTTTCAAACTATTTGTACAGTACTACTCTTAGAATCAAATGAGAGAACTGTACATATCTTCAATGGATTAGAAGTAGGGATGATCCATGAGAAGTTATTCCTGGAGCTATTGACTTTGCTCATAGAATACACTCCTGGTCTGCAATTTCCTGCCCAGTCACCCCAAGCCAACTTCAGGACATATAGGTGTCTCTCTTTCCTACCTCCATCTTCCTAGTATCAGGTAATATCTCTGACATATAAAATTCTAGTACTAAGTGTTAGTCAAGGGAGAACTCTTTGCAGGTAATGAAAAGAGCTATTATGTATAAGGTAGGATGATCACCTATGCTTAAAAGATGCTTGTTGTTCTGTTAGAAAGATCCATGAGTTAGAGTTATGAAGAAGCCTTGAGTCTTAGGTCTCAGGCTTGGAGCTTTAGGGTAAGTCTCAAGGACTGGGAGCTTTGGGGTGGCCCTTCCCAGGCCACACGATAGAGGCATTAGACTTTAATTCTGGGAACCTGGCCTTCCATATCATTGAAATATATATTTGTTAAGATTATAGGTGAAACCAGTAGTATTTTGTGATCTTGATTTATGACTATTGAATACTGAAATGGTAGTATATCGGTCTGCATTTGTATTATTTCCCGGGCTCCACAAATGTGAAGTGCAGGCCTTCTTATATGCTCTCATTCCTTTGCCTATAAGGATTTTCAAATTTCAGTGAGTATGTTCTCCGCTGGCCTATATTTAACATATTTTCCTTCCCATGAGGCATCACTGTGTCATCCTGAACAGCAAAGACACTTGAACCAGACTGCATGCATTCAAGCCCAGTTATAGGAATTGCATAAATTCCCTCAACACTCTGTGTCTCATTTTTCCATCTATAAAAGATGATGATAATTGCACCTATTATATAGAATCCTTTCAAAGTGTAAATGAGATTATTACTCACTTAGAATAGTACTTTGGACATGGTAAGCTCTATGTAAATTTTACTTTTTCTCATTGAATTTATTCCTTAACTTTAAACTCTGATGTGTGTGTGTGTTTTTTTTTAATTATTTATTTTTATTTGGCTATTCAAGGCCTTGGGGCACACAGGATCTTTAGTTGAAGCATGTGGAATCTAGTTCCCTGACCAGGGATCGAACCCAGGGCCCTTTCATTGGGAGCTTGGAATCTTAGCCAATGGACCACCAGGGAAGCCCCTCAACTCTGGTGTTTTTAAGTGAATGTTGGAAGGGCATGGTTAACTTTTTCATATTTGTAGTTCTTATTGCTTGAAGTTTTATTTAACTGTATTCTTTTATTGAAAAAATTAACATATAATCTTTAAGGGAATAAGCATAAAATCAAGACTTCTTTCTATGTCTTGGAAGATTAAAATATCAAACAGAATTCATGGGACTACAATAACTACAAAAGGAAAGTAAACAATAGGTGAAAGATTGTCTAGTGCAAGCTCTAAGAGCTAGAAGAGTTAAGAGAAAAGCAAGGGTCTAGAGGATACATCTTTGTAAGGCATGTGGGTAGAGAAGAGGAAAAGAAATGCAAGAGATAAGGAAGGAAAGGGAGAAAGAAAAAAATGTCCTTTGTTCAGGCTTTTGAGTCACTACATGCAGTTTCAGTCACTGGAAACTTATTATTTCACGTTCTATTTAGTAATGTCCAATTTACTCATCTTAAGTCCAGGTTTCCTTTATCTTTTCATTGCTTTACTTTACTCATTTATGCCTGCAAAGAAAATATAAACTTTCCAACTCCAGCCCATTTTTTCTTCCACTGAAGCGTAGTATAAAACACTGAGTTTAGGTAGTTGGCAAAATTTGTGAGAAGTTCCATCAGGCTCACTAAATTTTTAATAGTTGAAAAAGATTGCCATAACTGCTCTTTCAAGTATGGTTGCACATAAATAGGAAACTTTAAATGGCAGCAATATCTTAACCTTGAATAAAGTGAAAGGGAAAGTGAAGTTGCTCAGTGGTGTCTGACTCTTTGCGACCCCATGGACTGTAGCCGACTAGGCTACTCCGTTTATGGAATTTTCCAGGCAAGAGTACTGGAGTGGGTTGCCATTTTCTTCTCCAGAGGATCTTCCCAACCCAGGGATCGAACCCAGGTCTCCTGCATTGTAGGCAGATGCTTTACAGTCTGAACCACCAGGGAAGTCAGTGGCTTGAATAAACAAATGTCTAATGTTGGACTCTTAATTTAATACTGGAAACCATCCTGAATAGCATAAGACAAATTAAACCACATAAGCAACTTCCTACTGTGTTTCTACTTAAAATCAAACCATGCATATAGATTTGTTCTACAAATTTAACTCTATTTCTGAAGATGTGCTGAAGAGGACCCCAAATCTGGAGGAAATATTGTATTAATACGGACAGATATGTATTGCCTCTGAACTCGTGTTGAACAGTTTAGATTATCCCCCCCATAAAAGAATAAAAGCCACAGCATTGACCTTTATCAAATAGAGACTATAGCTTAGGCTATATCTTAGGGAAAAGTATGCCTACAGATATTTTTCTGATGTTTTGGGACCATATTAACAGAATAAGTACTAACATTTTCTCAAACATTGCTTTCATATAAAAATGATGTTATTAATTATTGAACTACATAGGCATGAAAAAGTAAAAGAAATTCCCAAAAAGACTAAAGAGCAGAACTTAAAATATCACAATTCAAAAGTGGGGAAAACTCTGAGACCATCAAGTCAAATATAAAAAAATATATATTTTCATGCATTGACATTTTGAATTTGTTTATTATTTCTAAAATTCATTACTTCATGTTTTTGAGGTTTGTGTTTCATGGACTTGAATCCCAAAGCTTCATCACCTCATTTTACCTTAAAAATATAACATACAATATGCTTCAAATATCTTCAAAGTTAATCTTTTTATTAGTTTCAGTGAAAAACATGGCACATCTAAAGGACATAGGGATTTCCATATTTATGTAAGTTTAATGCAGAGTTTGTTTAACCTGCCCTGGGAAAGTGTTGGTTCAGTTTTGTTTTATTTTAGTCTTTATCAAGTTACTCTGGAATATGCATAGTAGGAAAATGTGATACCAGGTGTGCATACATAAAGGTGATTAAATTATGCTGATGTATAACCAATTTAAATTGATAAATAGGTGCTTTCTGGAAATGGGTTATACAGTTGGTAACCTTTAAATGTTTCCACCTATTAGCAGGCAATTTGCATGTCTCTTAAAGAAACTCCTCTTGAATTCTCTCTTCTCTTCCTGATGACTGAAATGTGTATGCAATGATTAGAAAGAAAGTGTCTAAAATTAAATACCTACCAGGAGATTTAGGTACCCCAAATAAGTTATGTATGCCAAGTGGGGATTACTTGAATCAAATAAAACATGGCCCCACTTAAGCGGGATGCAATATTCAGCTCCAGATAAGTTTTGCCTTTTGAAAATGCAATCCAGAACATGTCAAATATTTCAGATTTTTAAGGGAAACCAGAAATCTAGAGTGACCTTCACACTTGATTTTAGTGCTTAATACTGCGAAAGGAATGCACTACTTTAAGTAAAATATATGGTGTTTGTGGAACTCCTTTCTCTCTGTAATGGCCTTTTTAATGAGCTTAAATGCTTTGTAGTCCACCCAAATGAATTAAGACCTAAAAATGTGCATGTCTCGAGATAGTACAAAATACTCTTACCTATTCTGCTTAGTCCCTTTGGAGCCTCTCTAGCTGGCAGTTTGACAAACAGCATCTTCATGTTACATAACATCTTTATGTTGTTTAAGTCCTTTGCCAAAACTGAGGCCAACTTAAAGATACATGCCATATTCTGTGTGTACATTTTATCCTGATGTTCTCCAAATATGTCCAGTCATGAGAGTCACCTGTGTAGCTTATTAAAACATCTTTATTCAAAGGGCCCCTTGGATTGATTCAACTGGTCTAGAATAGGGTTGGCAAACTATAGCTTTCCAACTAAATCCAGACCACACCCTGTTTTTGCAGATAAACTTTTATTGAGACACAGCCACATCCATCTTCCCTGTTGCCTATGGTTGCTTTCTGTTACAGAGGCAACATGGAGAATTTGCAAAATAAATCACGTGGCCCACAGTGTAGAAGACTTTCATTATCTGGCACTTTACAGAAAATGTTTGCTGACCTCTGGTCAGCAAGATCTAGGAACCTGAATATCTTAAGAAGGCTTCTTTTAAATGACTATAATGAAATTAGTTTGGCTCTTTCTATTATTTTGTATGCCAACTCATTTATCACAGTGCTTTGCAAACAGCAGGTTGATGTTGAATAATAGCAAATAGATCAAATTTCTAACATTTATCCAATCAGTGACCCTTTTATACATCTACTTCTATCATTCCCATAAAATAAAAACTTTGTTATTTAGTTATATAGCTTTTATTTATTTTCTATTTGTACCAAATTTTTATTGAATGAGGAACAATGGTAGAACATGGACAACTGCCCTATATACATAAGTGTAAGAAGGCACAATGGCAAGTTTTTATACATAGCTCCAAGTGTCATAGACTTTAATGTGACATCTTTTTGTTGTTGTTGTCATAAAAGAGAACAAGTGATTATAGGGAAAAGATAGATAAATAAACATATTCAAATCCCAAAAGAAGATGTTTCTAATACTTATAAAGACATATATGAGAGAAAGACAATCCTTGTTCCCAAGTTATCTTCCTGTTTTCCTTAGGATCATAATTTGTTAAATTGTCTTTAATTTATCTTCTAGTTCTTTGAATATCAATTTACTTTAACATATTCCAGAATGTATGATGTTTAATTATGCATGTGCTTTTCAAGTTGAACTATAACCCAGATGCGGATGACAGTCTAAGCAAGGATGCATAATCAGTGTGGGACTGTTGGCATTATATTTAAATGTGCACATTCCACAGACAGTCACTATAAGAGGCTCTGTAACTGGTAACTCTGTCAACATTTATTTACTAGTCAAAACAGGTCAAAAATGTTTTTATAGAAGGAAATAGCAGCCTTTATTATGATGACTATTATAAATATTATTGGAACATTCTGTGCATGCTACGTCACTTCAGACAAGTCAGACTCTTTGTGAACCTATGGACCATAGCCTGCCAGGCCCCTCTATCCATGGGATTTTCCAGGCAAGAATACTGGAGTGGGTTGCCAAGCCCTCCTCTAGGGGATCTTCCCAACCCAGGGATTGAACTGATGTCTCTTACATCTCCTGCGTTGACAGCAGTTTCTTTAACACTAGCATCACCTGGAAAGTCCATTGAAACATTAAAATTATTTAAAGATATGGATTGTCTAATCTATTTTAAATATTCTCCACCCAGGTCACCCTTAGGGATAAGTCCCTAAGCTAAACTTTTGACAGTTCCATAACCACTAAGACCTTGGAGCATTTGGTTGTCTGATACTGGCTATAGTGGTTACATAATTCAACATCTGATCTATTGTCTACTGTGGCCTTCGTTAAAATTTCCAGGAAAGGTAGACGTGAAAAGAGACATGGAAGTGACTCAATCCTGTAGACTACATAGTGTAATGTTTTTATTTGCATGCTAATAAATGTTCAGTGAATATCCCAATCATGACAAAATTTGTTCTGAGCCTAGCATTTATTACAAATTCATAGAAAAGCTACAGACCTAGCAGTAAACTCTAATCAAACACTGTTTTCAGTGTTTACAATTACCTAACCCCCAAACTCAGTTCCACATAACTCATTTCACATAACATAATTGGTTCACATTAGTTCAAAATTATATATACCCTCAATGTGACATATATTTCATATGATGCTATAAATCCTAAACAATTTGCACTTATTTTTGAGGTCTTAGAAATTAATAGAAATAGGAAATTTAGCCCAAATTATGTCACTCTATCCACTTATTGCTTTTCTTATCTTTAATGTTTGATGATTTTTCACATTTTTAAAACCATTTCAGAAAAGGTCATCTATAAATAGGACTAATAATAATAATGTGAAAATCTAATTCTTATCAGCATCTTCATTAGGGTAATATATTATTACTGAATTTTCTGGATTCTTGAAAATTACTCTGTTGATACCCACAAGTTTTGCACTACATACTTGCAAAGAAAAAGTTAATTGAAACCAAAAATTCAACTTTCTTATAACAACATAGTATTCCAAACTATAAAATTTAACAAATTTAAAATAAATATACTTCTATGTAATTTATTTATGTATTTATATAATTGTTGTTCAGGCTGCCCTTGTAGCTCAGTGGTAAAGAACCTATGTGCCAATGCAGGATACATGGGTTCAGTCCCTGGGTCAGGAAGATACCCAGGAGAAAGAAATGGCAATCTTCTCTAATATTCTTGCCTGGGAGATCCCATGGACAAAGGAGTCTGGCATGCTACAGTCCGTGGGTTTGCAACAGTGTTCAACACCACTTAGCAACTAAACAACAACATAATTGAAGTTGATGTACATTATTATGTTAGTTACAGGTATACAGATAAATCTGTATGCAGGTCAAGAAGCAAGGCCCCTCTATCCATGGGATTTTCCAGGCAAGAATACTGGAGTGGGTTGCCAAGATAGAATAGAACAGGACATGGAACAGACTGGTTCCAAATAAGGAAAGGAGCACGTCAAGGCTATATGTTGTCACGCTGCTTATTTAACTTATATGCAGAGTACATCATAAGAAATGCTGGACTGGATGAAGCACAAGCTGGAATCAAGATTGCCAGGAAAATATCAATAACCTCAGATATGCAGATGCCACCACCCTTATGGCAGAAAGCGAAGAAGAACTAAAGAGCCTCTTGATGAATGTGAAAGACGAGAGTGAAAAAGCTGGCTTAAAGCTCAACATTCAGAAAACTAAGATGATGGCATCTGGCCTATCACTTCATGGCAAATAGATGGGGAAACAGTGGAAACAGTGACAGACTTTATTTTGGGGGGCTCCAAAATCACTGCAAATGGTGACTGCAGCCATGTAATTAAAAGATGCCTACTCCTTGAAAGGAAAGTTAGACCAAAGTAGACAGCATATTAAAAAGCAGAGACATTACTTTGCCAACAAAAGTCCATCTAGTCAAAGCTATGGTTTTTCCAGTAGTCATGTATGGATGTGAGAGTTGGACTATAAGGAAAGCTGAGCTCCGAAGCATTGATGCTTTTGAACTGTGGTGTTGGAGAAGACTCTTAAGAACCCCTTGGACAGCAATGAGATCCAACCAGTCCATCCTAAAGGAAATCAGTCCTGAATATTCATTAGAAGGACTGATGCTGAAGCTGAAACTGCAATACTTTGGCCACCTGATGTGAAGAGCTGACTCATTTGAAAAGACCCTGATGCTGGAAAGATTGAAGGCTGGAGAAGAAGGGGACAACAGAGGATGAGATGGTTGGATGGCATCACCGACTCAATGGACGTGGGTTTGGGTGGACTCTGGGAGTTGGTGATGGACAAGGAGGCCTGGCGTGCTGCAGTCCATGGGTCACAAAGAGTCAAACATGACTGAGTCACTGAACTGAACTGATATAGTATATTGTTTCACAGTTTTTAAAGGTTACACTTAATTTTAATTACTCGGTTACTCAAAACTAAAATTTTACATTTGTGTTAATTAAACTACTTATAATTTATCTTTGAAAGATAGGTGGAAATGATAGGCATTTGAAACAACACAAGTAATGAGACTAATATATTTGTTCTACATTATCATCTACAAGGCCCTCCTCAAGCTTGTTTTTTACTCTTTAACCAAAGTAAGTTAAGAAATAACAAGCATAAAGACAGAATTTTAGATATAGTCTTAATATATGTCTATTTTATGAATGCTACATTTTCTGATAAATTGAGTTATTGTTTCCTAAATACAAAAATGTATTAGATTTGATAACAGATTAGAGTTTTACTCTTTAAATGATAAATTAATCTTTTCTTATGTAATGAATTTTATTACAAATTCTTGTATGATCATATTTGCACATATACATGACTACTCAGAGTTTCTAGATTTTATTTTTTACAAATTCCAAAATGTCAGGATTTCCTGATCACATGATAAGAATAAGGTATCTAAAATTGTTTTGTAAATTGTAAAATGTAAGGAAATATTTATATACTAAAGAAAAAATTACAAAGCTCTTTCATTTTCTCAGTTCCTAAATAAAGTGAGTGTCAGAAAAAACAGTCAAGAATATGAGAAACTAGAACAACTACATTTCTTCTCTCAAGTACCAAAATAAACAGCATATTAGAGTGGTGTCTATGCTGTATGCTTAGTTGCTTCAGCCACGTCTGACTCTTTGTGACTCATTGACCACAGTCCACAAGGCTCCTCTGTCCCTGGAATTTCCTAGGCAAGAATACTGGAGTGGATTACTATTTCCTTCTCCAGGGAATCTTCCCGACCTAGGGATCCAACCTGCATCTCTTGCATTGGAGGCCAATTCTTTAATGCTGAGCCACTGGGGAAGCCCATTAGAGTGCCATACTATGCAGGAGATGTAAAAGATGTGGGTTCAGTCCCTGGGTTGGGAAGATCCCCTTTAGGATGGCATGGCAATCCAATCTAGTACTCTTGCCTGGAGAATCCCATGGACAGAGAAGCCCGGTAGGCTGCAGTCCATAGGGTCTCACAGAATCGGACACAACATGGCACACATGAGTTATGATTCTTACTGTATAGATAAGGCCAAGATAAAAAGAAATCCATAAGAAGGGTCTTGTAGTCTACATTTTGATTGGAACAAAAAAAAAATAATTAAAAGGGAAAAGCAAACTAAGGAAACCTCACCCACTCACACACCCTCTAAGGGCTTTCCCTGTGGTTCAGTGGTAAAGAATCCACCTGCAATGCAGGAAACACAGGAGACCCGGGTTCAGTCCCTGGATCAGAAAGATCCTATTAGAGTAGGAAATGGCAACTCACTCCAGTATTCTTGCCGGGAAAAATCCCATTGACAGAGGAGTCTGACGGTCTACGGTCCATGGGGTTGCAAAGAGTCAGACATGACTAAAACAACTTAACACACATACATGCACATATAGGTGTCCCAACTTACAAAGAATTTCTTATAAATTTTGAAATTACAGCAACGTTATCTTCTTGACTCCTCTGTATAACTTTTTAAAAGCAAAAAAGATGATGGGAGCAGCAACACATTAAAAGTTTATTTCTGTCTTTTTTCAACTTAACTGTTCATCAAAGGATATTACTTAGGACATCCAGAAATATTACCCAAGGAAATCAATTTCTCAAATGTGTTTCCTTAGACTCTTAGGGTATGCCAGTTAATAAAAGTTGTGATTGCAAGAGCTCAGTGTTTTATTATACAAAAGCCTCTTTCCCCATTCCTTTGGGTCAGCTTTATAATGATGAACCAAGCTTTTCCTTAGAAGCTGTATTGTCAAGTGGAGTTGGGTTAATTTAGATTCTGTGAAAAGAAGCAGGTACTGGTAAATGGGATATAAAATTCTTAATGGATTCCAGAGATGAAGTCAGGCTAGAGAAAGAAAAGAAGTGAGATTGAGAAGAACATGAATTAAAATAGACTGCAGGTGATTTATCCAGCCTTTGGGAGCAAGGTGGCCTGCATTCAGGTAAATTACTTGAGTGCATCACACAAGATGTACCTTTGATATGTGCTTCTTCTTAATATGGTTGCATCTTAAAGATTATTTTAAAGTATAATTTCAAGATGACCCAAAGCAAACTAGACACATGACTCCTTAAATTATTGTTATATCTAAGGCCAAGATGAAGATCCTAAGGGATAAATTTAATCATCAAAGCAACATTACCTATGTATTTCAAGATATGCTGGGGGCATTTGTGATCAGGTAGTTAGGCTTTCTTTCTTCTTTTAGTTTTCTCAAAAATAATGAGTTCAAAGTCAACACTGCAAATTAGCATACTTTTGATAGAATTAGAGTATGGTTAATTTGAGCCTAGTCTTAAAAGATTTGCCTGCTTAGATATTAGAGTCAAGTGATGGAGTAAAGCAACATTTAGATCATCAGTGACAGCAGTTTAAATTATGCAAATGACTACAAAAGTATCTTGGCAGCTGACAGTAAAAAAAGGAGATAATGAAGTGTCTGGACACAACCTTGTATCTGAGAATAAACCTCCTCATCTGAGGTTAATGGACTCTGAGACCTGCATCCACTTGTTGCTTTGCCAGGTCTTAGAAGCTCTTCAGCACCCCCGCCGTGTGGATGTAAGTATGAAGAATCATAAAGTAAACAATATGCATAGAAGAGAACTGTGAAAGTGGTAAGGAACAGACTCTCAAAATATTTTCAACTTGAAACTACCCTAGGGACCATGTGGTCCTATCCTTCTACAGAGAAATTCAGCAAGGTTAGATACCTTCACCAAGGTCACACACCTAGTTGTTGGCTCCAGATTCTTTCACCTGTATCATGATGCTAATAGATATGGGAACCATATATGATGTGCATGTGTGCATGCTCAGTCACTTCAGTCGTGTCCAATTCTTTGATATTTGTTAGCAGCTTGAAGATGTAGCCATGATGATGATGTAGGAACTGTGTGTGGGGGGGAGTATTATTTAGTTTTTATATTTTCTTTTTTTCTGCAAGACATAGAAAAACTGATATAATTCTGATTCTCTGTATATATTCATTTGTTTACAGATTCTAAACATCTTTATAGCATATTCTCTGCCCTAAATATTTATTTATCATAGGTACTGGAAACATTTACAAACATAAAACATGATTAAATTTACTTACAAAAATCATTGCAAATTAAATTATGAAAATGTGTTTTAAAAATGGAAAATGAGAAATGAAATTAGGTCATTTGTAGTGATGTGGATGGACATAGAGTCTGTCATACAGAGTGAAGTTAAGTCAGAAAGAGAAAGATACTATATACCAATGCATATACATGGAATCTAAAAAAATTTTGCCAATGAACCCATTTGAAGGGCAATAATAGAGAAACAGATGTATAGAATGGACTTGCAAACACAGTGGGAAAAAGAGGGTGGATGAACTGAGAGAGTAGCACTGACCTTATGTGAAATAGACAGCTAGCGGAAGGCTGCTGGATAGCACAGAGTGCTCGGGTCTGTGTTCCGTGAAGACCCAGTGGGGTGGGATGGGTAGGGTGGGATGGGGAGGGTGGGAGGGAGGCCTAGGGGGGGACATATTTACACATATAACTGATTCAAATTGTTGTACAGCAGAAACTAACACAACATTGTAACACAATTACACTCCAATTAAGTAATTAAAAATTTTAAAAATGAATAACAAATCTGTGGAATTGATGACATTACTCAGTAAAAGTATATAAAGACGACCCAGGATCAGCATCAATCTTAAATGATAAATAAAAAAAAAAATAAAAGAAGATTAAGTTGTGCATGTGAATAGAAACGCAACCATAAAGAGTACAAGGTAGTGGAAGCTAAAGCAGGATGATATTTCAAGAGAAAGCAGTCAACATTTTCAGATAGGAACAAAAAGTAGTGACAATCATAAAGTATTCAATGCAATTAACAGCAAAATAATTTTGCTGTGTTATTTTTTTCTAATGGTTATTGGAGAAATTAAGGTGATTGAAACCAGATTTGATGTGTTGGTTTCACTTATGAGGTGAAGGGGCAGTAAGAGACATAGCTCAAGGAAAGCATGGATCTTAAGGAATTCATGGTTTCAGAAAGATTTTTCCTAAGTTCATTCCTTGATAGATAAACTTGAACATATTTAAATGCTGTATGAAAGAAAGTGGTAGGTAAAAAGAGGTTAGAGATTGTATAGAGTAGAAATAATTGAAAAATCATTGATTCTGTTAGAAATGAGAACTTGTACGGTTCAAGAAATTTATGACACACTCAAGCAACTCAAGAAATAAAATAAAGTGAAATAAATATGTACTGAATCATATCCTATTGTTCACTAAGTTGAGAATAGCCACTTATTCTAATTCTGTATCAGAAGTGAGTAACATCAAATATAAGTTGTTGTTCAGTCACTAAGTCATGTCTGACACTTTATGACCCGCCCCGGACTGAAGCACTCCAGGCTCCTCTGTCCTTCACTGTCTTCCAGAGTTTGCTCAAATTCATGTCCATTGAGTGGGTGATAACAAATATATTAAAATAGAATTAATGTTCACTTATAACTTTCCATAGTAGTAAACATTTCATCAGATGATCAGTTAAACTACATAATTATAAAAAATTATTTTATATGACCAGAGGACTTTGTAGTACTATTTTCATACTGTGACACTCAAAGCAGACACTTTTATGGGAGAATATTTTTTTAAAGAGAGTTTAAAGTTTTATTATAGTTTGACCCATTGCTACTCTGCCTTCAAAATGAAAAGCATTGAGACTTTTTTTAGGCCATTTCTGATATTAAAAGATGGAAATTATGAGTTGTCCCATTTCTAGTCCAATTTCTGCAAGAAAATAAGTTACAACTCTAAATAAGAGTTTGAGCACTTAGAAATGTAATGGAAGAGAACCACATTCTTTTTCTTTTCTTTTTTCTTTTTGGCTTTGGAATCAATATATTTTTAAATTCAACTTTTAGAGCCACAGAAAGAGCTTTTTGTCAACCCACTATGTACTTACGAAAAATAAAATTTAAATTTGTCTATTCAAGACTTGGTGTTACTTTGTTGGCAATTTTTGTAAATATGCAAGCCCTCTTATTAACCCTTCATAAATACAGGTTTTAGTTGAAGCACAATTAGTCCCAAATTTGGCCCTAGATATTTTTTTTCTTATTAACAAACCAATAACTATCAGTCTTTCCTGAGTTACTTTCACTACCAACTTCAGTATCAGACTAAAACTTATATTTTGTTATAGATCATCTTAACCTAAGAAAGGTTTTCAATTTACAGTAGAAAGCTAAAATCAATTTTAAAAAGTCAATTGTGAACATCATATCACATGCTCTCAAAGTATTTTAAGAAGCAAGTTTAGTGCTGCAATAAAATATTATGTAAAACATAAAACCTTATGACTAGAGAGAATAGTAAAAAAGAAGAAACTTCAATAATAACAATGGGATACTCTTTTAGAAACCGAACTGATTGTACGTTTGGGGGACTGTCATGGGATTAAACTCAATCATTCTG
The DNA here is from genome assembly GCF_054371585.1 of Giraffa tippelskirchi. NCBI lineage: Eukaryota > Metazoa > Chordata > Mammalia > Artiodactyla > Giraffidae > Giraffa > Giraffa tippelskirchi. The sequence goes on from NC_137286.1 coordinate 127,009,731, forward strand.
AGTAGTTTCTCCTGAGCTTTTGGTGTTATTTACTTACTATTTTTTGAAAGGTACTGCTGTGATAGACACACAACTCTTTTCTTGGGAAGACAGGACTTATTAGAAAATAATTTTTCTATTTAACTTTTAAGGAGACATTAGTAAGCTTTTCACACTCATTTACACTCAGTTGTTATATCCCATAATGAGAACTAAAGATTAGTGATTCTTACTTGCAAAAAAGGCAATGTTTTGCATTTGCATTGAAATTCAGACCAACAGTCTACTTGCTTCTCATGCTCTGGCTTTAGCTCTGAATTTTCTTTCCCCTCCAAGTTGTCAAGGCCTTAAAAGCTCCTGTCGTTCATTCCTAACTTCTGCCTTATCTGAGATCCACTTCACTTCCACCTTTCATTCTGAATTAAAGCAGCTTCAAAACATATGCTGTGGGTTTTAACTCCATCTGTGTATTATTTCCCACTCATTGATCTTGTCAGGCTTGGCCAGGCCCATCACTCATGTTATCTACTCTCAGCATGATGACAGTAGGATCTGTGGACCTCCCTCTTTCTCCTCATGTCAATCTCTTAGAAGCATCTCTAAGAATCATCCCAAAGACATTTCCTATAATAGATCCTCCTTAGATGATGATGATGACAATAACAATATGACATATAAAACACACATACTAGATTACTGAATTTTCATTTTATAATGATATACTTTCCTGGAAATAATGATATAAATAAAATTAGATAAATTTATATAAAGCAAGCTAGAAGTTGGAAAATAAATGTGTGTAATGACTACACCAAAAAAAAAAAAAAAAAAAAAGGCCAAAAACATCATCACTTCTCTTTCTGTTTGGAAATGTTGGTAATAATTTAATCCAACACATTGCTGCTGCTGCTGCTGCGTCACTTCAGTCGTGTCCGACTCTGTGCGACCCCATAGACAGAAGCCCACCAGGCTCCGCTGTCCCTGGGAGTCTCCAGGCAAGAACACTGGAGTGGGTTGCCATCTCCTTCTCCAGTGCATGAAAGGGAAAAGTGAAAGTGAAGTCGCTCAGTCGTGTCCGACTCTTCGCAACCCCACGGAATGCAGCCTACCAGGCTCTTCTGTCCATGGGATTTTCCAGGCAAGAGTACTGGAGTGGGGTGCCATTGCCTTCTCCAAATCCAACACATTAAATTACGTTTAAAACAAAGACGGTATTAAATGAAGAGTAATTCATTTTAATGTGTGAAAGGGGAACTTTTTGAACTTTCATGTGGGGGCTTTTTTATACTTAGCACCCTCCCAAAGAACAGCGCTGTGTGTTTTCAACTGCTTAGTTCTTGGTTTCCCAGGAATGTGCTGATTCTTGGTAGTAATAAAATGTAACCAGTTTCCCAGATAATGGCCTGATCCTTTTGCTGCAGAGAACGAAATAAATATAATTACTAACAAAGTCTCTCTTTCTCTGCATCTGTTTCTTTTTCTCTTACTCATCATCTCATCCATGGTTTACCTATCCATCTCTATGCATGGATAATTAATCATATATACATTCACACATGTCTAGCACTATGTCTGTTACTAAACACACATATACACACACACACACATATATACATATATATAAAATATGTAATTTTAGGATAAAATGAGAGCTTGTTCTATGAGAAAATATTTAAAATCTAATTCAAAGTAATTTCCTGTCTCAAGAAAATCAATAATTGAATGTATGCCATTACATTAAAGAAAAAATATATTTTCTTATTATCAATTCACTGCCATGTTATAATAAAATATACTGGAATCTCTAAGATTTTTTTGTAAGATAACTTATAATACTATTTTCTCTGAAACTGAGTATAATTTCCTCTTGGCTTAGTTTTTTAAAGTTAGCCGAATTGCAACTCAGTGCCAAAAAAATCTACACGCTTTCTATGCCTACTGTGGGCTCAGCACTGCTATTAATACTACCCTTGAAGAGCTTTAGAGTTTCCTTGGAAAAAAAGATTGACATATATAAAATAAGGGAAGCAGAATGTGTGGGAAGAAACTAAATCTGACTCTCTTGTTGTGGTTTATAACATCATCTGTGCTGACGATTGGCCGTGGGATTCTGTGCAAGATAATTCACATTGCTGAGACTTGATTTCCCCAATCACAACACTGAGGATATCAGTTATCTGAAGTAATTATCAATGCTGAAATTCTGATTCTATAGCTATACAACAGAGTATATTACCAACAGCTGGGTCAAATGGGCACAGCTTATTAATATTTGGAGAACAAAATATTTGATGTGAATGGTAGAGATGGATTTAGTTGCAGAAATGAAAATAGAAAAGGAATAATTTGGTTAGCAGTTCTAATACTTCTTAAAATGCAAATATTGAATATAAGAGTCACATATTTTATTATAGAATCTGTTCTCAGCCAGAGTAAACTAAAAATGTCTTCTTCTTTTGGAGTCTAATAAGAAATAAGATAAAACAGACTGGCATAGAGATAGGCTTCTAGTGTTACTTCTACTAGTGATATATTTAAATCATTCTAAATAAGAAGATACTCTAATGAGATATTTACATTTTATACCTGGATTCATAAGCTTTAAAACTGTGTACTGACTTCATGCTCTTTAGATATTATTTTTGTTGTTGTTCAGTCACTCAGTTGTGTCCAACTCTTTGCAACCCCCTGGGTGCAGCATGCCAGGCTTCCCTGTCCTTCACTATCTCCTGGAGTTTGCTCAAATTCATGTCCTTTGAGTTGATGATGCCATCAAACCATCTCATCCTCTGTTGTTCTTCTTCTCCTCCTGCTTTAGATATACGTGTGTGGATTTATTCATAGAGAATAATCTATTGACACAGCAAAACCAGAATACAAAAACATTTTAGTGGTTATTTCTGCTGATTAGGGGAAGTTTACATAGTTCTTTACACTTGTGTAATATAACTGACAAAGTATTTTTTAATTGATACCGCTCCACTTTTGATCATCAATTCTTTTGTCAATTTGTCAATTGTCTATTTGTCTTTTGTCTATTTTGGTTTCCTTGCATTCATTATTTAGTCAAATACTTCTGAGTATTTTCTAATTACCAATATTCTTGTACAGAATGCTCAGAATTAACCACACTACTATTTTTTAAAATGTTTTATTCTGATATGAAGAAAAATTATATTCAGCTCATAAAATATTCCCTCCCACTTGGATTTATAATGACGTTGACATTTGGTCAATCCAAAAGAGTACATATTATTACAGGAAATATTGAATAAGCTATATGTACATTAACCTGTTTTTGTTTGATTGAATTTTTAATTAGAATTTAGGAACATTATTTTACACTTATGATTATATTGTAGAATATTATTGCTTTCATTTCAGACATCTATTCAAGCCTGTTGAGATTATTTTGAAATAAAACCTAAAAAATCTCTCTTCTTTGCTCTGCTATATTTACGCTTTCTTTGAAATATGTGGGGCCTTATTTAATCCTTTAAAACAACATAACTGGTAACAGAGAAAGGTTAAGGAAAAATTTCAGATTAACACAAAACCATCAAAATTATTTGTATTTATTTGCTAGCTAATTCTCTCTTTTCTTTGAAATCCTGTCATTGAGTTCACAATTTTAAATTGTGTAGTTATTTTATCAAATGCTTGGTAGAAACCAAATTCAATTAGGTCAGTAGCACAGCCCTCATCTTGGAACTTAGTAACTCAAGGGAAAAAAAATAATTCAAACAGAAAAAAAAAGAAAGAATTTGGCAAAAATTGACTTGACTTGAATTATTTTGGCTTTGAACCATTACTTCAATTGCCTATAAAACATATTTTAAATATTATTGAAAATTATTATTATTAATCTATAATTTATAGAGTCTGAAATCAACCTTTTTCAAAATTTGAAAATAACTGCTACTAGTTTTGATCACCTTCTAGTTCCCTAATTTCCATCAATAAAAAATCAGGCTCTGAGATCATTTGGGCACATATTTCATTGGGACCTCAGTGCCAAACTTCTTTTACATGCCTGGAAAATCTTGAATTTCATTACTAATTCTTCTCCTACTGGCATCTACTTTTGTTTGCTCACTCTTCCAATCTCACTAAAATGTCATTTCCTATTAGAAGTTTTTTTTTACTCTGAACCTCCTTTGAAAGTGATCACCTTTTCCTCTGCATACTTTAACTAAAATGATTGTATAGATTCCAATTTCTCTATGAAATTTTGTTTGTATTTATTCCATTAACATTTTTTATGCTAAATATTAAAACAACCACTTATTTAAAATCCCTTTCAACAATTCCAGTAGTTCCATTATTATCAGTCTATTTTTATTATCTATTTTTCTCTTGATTATTGGTCTTCTGGTCTTTTCCTCAGTATACCTAATGATTTTTTTATGGTATTCCTAAAAAAAAATATATCTCAATCAGAAATTGTGGTGAGTCAAGGCTGGGTTGCAAATCTGGTAAGGTTAGGTCAATCTCCCTTTCATTTCTGTCACTTTGAGACTTCAAACAAAAAAGAGAAATCCTGAAATATTCATTGAACTGGCACATCTTGAATTTCTAACATCTGCCCTTTCTTAAGACTGTCAAATATTCCTTAGATTCTTTCTTCCAGATTTTTAAAATGGGTTTTACTGTGGTATAAGTTAAACTACCCTTCCAAATCAAGGGCAAACGTCCCTAGACTAAAGGATTTTTGTAATGCATTTCTTCCTAAACTGTTTACATTCTCTGTATGTGTGTGTCTCTCCCTCTCATCCCTATCTCAGTGTAGATCTACAGATTTAGATCCATATACACACCATACAGCAATCCATAGAATACAATTTTGAGATGCATCTAATTTAAGGGTGTCTGAGGAGGCCTTACAGATAGCTGGGAAGAGAAGAGAAGTGAAAAGCAAAGGAGAAAAGGAAAGATATTCCCATCTGAATGCAGAGTTCCAAAGAATAGCAAGGAGAGATAAGAAAGCCTTCCTCAGCGATCAATGCAAAGAAATAGACGAAAACAACAGATTGGGAAAGACTAGAGATCTCTTCAAGAAAATTAGAGATACCAAAGGAATATTTCATGCAAAGATAGTCTAGATAAAGGACAAAAATGGTATGGACCTAGCAGAAGCATAAGATATTAAGAAGAGGTGGCAAGAATACACAGAAGAACTGTACAAAAAAGATCTTCATGACACAGATAATCACGAAGGTGTGATCACTCACCTAGAGCCAGACATCCTGGAATGTGAAGTAAAGTGGGCCTTAGAAAGCATCATTATGAACAAAGCTAGTGGAGGTGATGGAATTTCAGTTGAGCTATTTTAAGTCCTCAAAGTTGATGTTGTGAAAGTGCTGCACTCAATATGACAGCAAATCTGGAAAACTCAGCAGTGGCCACAGGACTGGAAAAGGTCAGTTTTCGTTCCAATCCCAAAGAAAGGCAATGACAAAAATGCTCAAACTACCGCACAATTGCACTCTCTCACATGCTAGTAAAGTAATGCTCAAAATTCTCCAAGCCAGGCTTCAGCAATACGTGAACCGTGAACTTCCAGATGTTTAAGCTGGTTTTAGAAAAGGCAGAGGAACCAGAGATCAAATTGCCAAAATCCGCTTGATCATCGAAAAAGTAAGAGAGTAGAAAAACATCTATTTCTGCTTTATTGAGTATGCCAAAGCCTTTGACTGTGTGGATCACAATAAACTGTAGAAAATTCTGAAAGAGATGGGAATACCAGACCATCTGACCTGTCTCTTGAGAAACCTGTATGCAGGTCAGGAAGTCACAGTTAGAACTGGACATGGAACAACAGACTGGTTCCAAATAGGAAAAGGAGTCCGTCAAGGCTGTATATTGTCACCCTGCTTATTTAACTTATATGCAGAGTACATCATGAGAAACGCTGGACTGGAAGAAGCACAAGCTGGAATCAAGATTGCCGGTAGAAATATCAATAACCTCAGATATGCAGATGACACCACTCTTATGGCAGAAAGTGAAGAAGAACTAAAGAGCCTCTTGATGAAAGTGAAAGAGGAGAGTGAAAAAGTTGGCTTAAAGCTCAACGTTCAGAAAACTAAGATCATGGCATCTAGTCCCATCACTTCATGGGAAATAGATGGGGAAACAGTGGAAACAGTGTCAGACTTTATTTTGGGGGGCTCCAAAATCACTGCTGATGGTGTTCACAGCCATGAAATTAAAAGACGCTTACTCCTTGGAAGGAAGGTTATGGCCAACCTAGATTGCATATTTAAAAGCAGAGACATTACTTTGCCAACAAAAGTTCATCTAGTCAAGGCTATGGTTTTTCCAGTGGTCATGTATGGATGTGAGAGTTGGACGGTGGAGAAAGCTGAGCACCGCAGAACTGATGCTTTTGAAGTGTGGTGTTGGAGAAAACTCTTGAGAGTCCCTTGGACTGCAAGGAGATCCAATCAATCCATCCTAAAGGAGATCAATCCTGGGTGTTCATTGGAAGGACTGATGTTGAAGCTAAAACTCCAATACTTTGGCCACCTCATGTGAAGAGTTGACTCATTGGAAACAACCCTGATGCTGGGAAGGATTGGGGGCAGAAGGAGAAGGGGACGACAGAGGATGAGATGGTTGGATGGCACCACTGATCGATGGAAAAGGGTTTGGGTAGACTCCGGGAGTTGGTGACGGACAGGGAGGCCTGGCGTGTTGCAGTTCATGGGGTTGCAAAGAGTCGGACATGACTGAGCGACTGAACTAACTGAATTTAAGGATGAACCAGAATGTTGCTGATTTTTCTGTGAATAATGCTTTCTATTTATTTGAAACTCAGAAATGAACTAATTAAGGCTACAGAATGACAGTACTTTGATGGGATATCTGAAATTACTTTTCATAAATTAGCTCCAGTCATATGCTAAAATTGTATATTGTCTTGTCATCTCTCACCGTGCTTTTTCACTTATTTGGATTTTAGAGCATTATATTGTGGTTTTGTTTTGTACTCATAATATTGAATTACTCCTTCCAAATTTTCATCAGGAGCAGTTTTTATAAACTCTTCCTGGTAACTGTTTAATAATATATCTATTTTTGTTTCACTTGAAGATCTGGGCAACAAACTGCTAGTCTATTCATTAAGTCTATTCATTAATGCTTGTACTTAGAAAGTAGCTGATACCAATTCCATTCACAGTATCAACAAAACCTATCTGGATGATTGTTAAGATTATTTTTATGGAGAATTACCTAGATGAGTGAAAAATAAAAATGAATTATTTTTATTATTTTACACTTGACGTTGAACAACTTTTACTTTTAATAAGAACAATTCTCCTACTTTTATTATATGACTCAATAAAGTACTTCAAATTATATGTGTAGATCAGATCAGGTATGAAGGAAGGACCCTCCATGGAAGGCCATTGAAATATTTTGAAACAGGTTGAGCTTTGCAATGTCCTTTCCTTCAGATTCGTTTTTGTGGGGGAAGTGTTGTTGATTTACAAGGTTGTATTGTTTCTGTCATACAGCAAAGTGACTCAGTTATGTATACACTTATAGCCACTCTTTTAAGATTCTATTCCCTTATAGGTCATTCTAGAGTACTGGATAGAAGTTCCTGTGCTATTCAGTAGGTTCTTATTAGTTATCTATTCTATATATAGTAGTGAGTATATGTCAATCCAAATTCTCCAATTTATCCCTCCCCCGCATTTCCCTCTAGAAGCCATAAGTTTGTTTTCTATATCTCTGATTCAACTTCTGTTTTGTAAATAGGTTCATTTGTACCATTTCTTTAGATTCCACATAGAAGCAATATTCACAAAGTGGTCAACAGGGATTATGCTCCAAATATACAAACAAAATTTAAATTTCATCACATGAAAAGATGCTCAATATCACTAATTACTGGAGAAATGCAAATCAAAACTACAGTGAGATATTACCTCACACCAGTCAGGATGGTCATCATCAAAAAATATACAAACAGTAAATATTGGAAAGGATGTGGAGAAAAACCACGGAGGTTCATGATAATTGTAAGGAGACAGGGATCAAGACCTTCCCCAAGAAAAGAACTGCAAAAAAGCAAAATGACTGTCTGAGGGGGCCTTACAAATAGCTGTGAAAAGAAGTGAAAGGCAAAGGAAAGATATACCCATTTCAATGCAGAGTTCCAATGAACAACAAGGAGAGATAAGAAAGCGTTTCTCATAATCAATGTAAAGAAATAGAGGAAAACAATAGAATGGAAAAGACTAGAGATCTCTTCAAGAAAATTAGATACATCAAGGGAACATTTCATGCAAAGATGGGCTAAATAAAGGACAAAAATGGTATGGACCTGACAGAATCAGAAGATATTAAGAAGAGGTGGCAAGAATGCACAGAAGAACTATACAAAAAAGATCTTCATGACCCACATAACCATGATGGTGTGATCACTCACCTAGAGCCAGACATCATGGAATGGGAAGTCAAGTGGGCCTTAGAAAGCATCATTATGAACAAAGCTAGTGGAGCTATTCCAGTTTAGCTATTTCAAATCCTAAAAGATGATTCTCTGAAAGTGCTACACTCAATATGTCAGCAAATTTGGAAATACTCAGCAGTGGCCACAGGACTAGAAAAGGTCAGTTTTCATTCCAATCTCAAAGAAAGGCAATGCCAAAGAGTACTCAAACTACCGCACAATTGCACTCATCTCACATGCTACTAAAGTAATGCTCAAAATTCTCAAAGCCAGGGTTCAGCAATATGTGACCTGTGAACTTCCAGATGTTCAAGCTGTTTTTAGAAAAGGCAGAGGAACCAGAGATCAATTTGCCAATATGTGCTGGATCATCGAAAGAGCAAGATGTTTTCAGAAAAACATCTATTTCTGCTTTATTGACTATGCCAAAGCCTTTGACTGTGTGGATCACAATAAACTGTGCAAAATTCTGAAAGAGATGAGAATATCAGACCTCCTGACCTGCCTTTTGAGAAATCTGTATGCAGGTCAGGAAGCAACAGTTAGAACTGGACATGAAACAATAGGCTGGTTGCAAGTAGGAAAAGGAGTACATCAGGCTGTACATTGTCACCCTGCTTATTTAACTTACATGCAGAGTACATCATGAGAAACGCTGGGCTGGATGAAACACAAGCTGGAATCAAGTTTGCTGGGAGAAATATCAATAACCTCAGATATGCAGATGCTGCTGCTGCTAAGTTGCTTCAGTTGTGTCCAACTCTGTGTGACCCCATAGATGGCAGCCCCTCAGGCTCCGCCGTCCTTGGGATTCTCCAGGCAAAAACACTGGAGTAGGTTGCCATTTACTTCTCCAGTGCATGGAAGTGAAAGTGAAGTCATTCAGTCACATCCCACTCTCCACGACCCCATGGACTGCAGCCTACCAGGCTCCTCCGTCCATGGGATTTTCCAGGCAAGAGTACTGGAGTGGGTTGCCATTTCCTTCTCCCTTAAGGAAGAAATTTATGACCAACCTAGATAGCATATGAAAGAGTAGAGACATTATTTTACCAAGAAAGGTTCATATGGTCAAAGCTGTGATTTTTCCAGTAGTTATGTATGAATGTGAGAGTTGGACTATAAAGAAACCTGAGCACTGAATAATTGATGCTTTTGAACTGTGGTGTTGGAGAAGACTCTTGAGAGTCTCTTGGACTGCAAGGAAATCCAACCAGGCCATCCTTAAGGAAATCAGTCCTGAATATTCATTGGAAAGACTGATGCTGAAACTGAAACTCCAATACTTTGTTCACCTGATGCGAAGAACTGACTCATTTGAAAAGACCCTGATGTTGGGAAAGATTGAATGCTAGAGGAGAAGGGGCCAACAGAGGATGAGATTGTTGGATGGCATCACAACTCGATGGACATGAATTTGAGTAAGCTCTGGAAGTTGGTAATGGACAGGGAGGACTGGCGTGAAGCAGTCCATGGGGTCGCAAAGAGTAGGACACTATTTAGCAACTGAACTGAACTGAACTGAGGGCACATTCATTTTATTTTGTATATTCTTAAAAATGCATTTTTAAATTACTGATGCTTGTATGTTAGTTTAGTCAATCAAGTGTCAGCTGGAAATCATTGTTACTATTTCAAAGAAAAGCATATGACAGAGTAAGCAATAGGGGTATCTGCCATAATTACACACTTGAAGAGGTTCTCAATTTTCTTGAATTATTTATTTCAATGCTAATTTTAGTTTTATTGTTTCTGATATCCAGTCTTTATGTAATGACTTTTAAAAATGCATTGCATTTTGCAACTTCTTAGAGAAAATTGATGGTTTCTGTGGTCAAATGCTATGTGTTCCACTTTATGATAGTATTTTGTAGTAAATTGCAGCATTATTTCATTTTATTAGATAAAATTCTACTACCCTTAAAACAGCCTTGCCCCACTTCAGATGACATAATTTGAATCAAGAATCACCTCTTCCCATGTTGCTCAGCTTTTCTATCATTAAGAAACAGTATGATGAATGAACATATCAATTTGTCAAGTGCGCTCTTAAAAAGAAGATGAATAATTTTTAGTGACTAACCAATATAAGTAGTTTAGCTACAATGAAATATGTTAGCAAGTTCTAGTAGAAAATTTTATCTAAAAGTTCCTTTACCATTACGTCAGACACTTGTTGTTTAGTTGCTAAGTCGTGTCCAACTCTTTAGGGACCCCATGAACTGCAGCCCACCAGTCTCCTCTGTCTATGGATTTCCCAGGCAAGAATACTAGAGAGGGTAACTATTTCCTTCTCCAGAGGTCTTCTCAACCCGGGATCAAACTCGAGTCTCCTGCATTGGCAGGCAAATTCTTTACCACCGAGTCACCAGGGAAGCCCTACTTCAGATACTATCACTTATTAAAATATGTTTTAGTAAAATAGTTCTTCCAGAGATAACTAACATGAATAGCGAAGGAGCTATTTACCTTTTCTTAATGTTTAGAATTATTTATTTTTAAAATGCCTTTTTGTTCTTTTTTAAAATATTTGTTTATTTGGCTGAGTCAGGTCTTACATGCAGCATTGGATTCTTTGTTGCATCATGCAGGATCCTTCATGGCAACACAAGGACCATCTAGTTGTGGCACATGGCTCAGTAGTTGAGCACACAGATTTAGAGGCTCCACGGCATATGGGATCTTAGCTCTCAAGTTCAGTTCAGTCACTCGGTCATGTCTGACTCTTTGCAACCCCATGAACCGCAGCACGCCAGGCCTTCCTGTCCATCACCAACTCCCAGACTCCATCCAAACCCATGTCCATTGAGTCGGTGATGCCATCCAACCAACTCATCCTCTGTCGTCCCCTTCTCCTCCTACCCTCAATCTTTCCCAATATCAGGGTCTTTTCAAATGAGTCAGCTCTTCTCCTCAGGTGGCCAAAGTATTGGAGTTTCAGCTTCAACATCAGTCTTTCCAATGAATAGTCAGGACTGATTTCCTTTAGGGTGGACTGGTTGGATCTCCTTGCAGTCCAAAAGACTCTCAAGAGTCTTCTCCAACACCACAGCTCAAAAGCGTCAATTCTTCTGTGCTCATCTTTCTTTATAGTCCAACTCTCACATCCATACATGACCACTGGAAAAACCATAGCCTTGACTAGGCAGACCTTTGTTGACAAAGTAATGTCTCTGCTTTTCAATATGCTATCTAGGTTGGTCATAACGTCCCTTCAAAGGAGTAAGCGTCTTTTAATTTCATAGCTGCAATCAACATCTGCAGTGATTTTGGAGCCCCCCAAAATAAAGTCTGGCACTGTTTCCACTGTTTCTCCATCTATTTGCCATGAAGTGATGGGACCGGATGTCATGATCTTAGTTTTGTGAATGTTGAGCTTTAAGCCAACTTTTTCACTCTCCTCTTTCACTTTCATCAAGAGGCTCTTTAGTTCTTCACTTTCTGCCATACCAGGGACTAAACCCATGTCCCCTGCCTTGCACAGAGGATTCTGAACCACTAGACCACCAGAGAAGCCCCTAGAATTATTTATTGTTTGTTGATCAGTTCAGTCAGTTCAGTCGCTCAGTCACGTCCAACTCTTTGCGACCCCATGAATCGCAGCACACCAGGCCTCCGTGTCCATCACCAACCTCCAGAGTTTACCCAAACTCATGCCCATCGAGTTGGTGATGCCATCCAGCCATCTCATCCTCTGTTATCCCCTTCTCCTCCTGCCCCCAATCCTTCCCAGCATCAGGGTCTTTTCCAGTGAGTCAACTCTTCACATGAGGTGGCCAAAGTATTGGAGTTTCAGCTTCAACATGAGTCCTTCCAATGAACACCCAGGACTGATCTCCTTTAGGATGGACTGGTTGGATCTCCTTGCAGTCCAAGGGACTCACAAAAGTCTTCTCCAACACCATAGTTCAAAAGCATCAATTCTGCCCTCAGCTTTCTTCACAAACCAACTCTCACTTCCATACATGACTACTGGAAAAACCATAGCCTTGACTAGATGCACCTTTGTTGGCAAAGTAATGTCTCTGCTTTTTAATATGCTGTCTAGGTTGGTCATAACTTTTCTTCCAAGGAGCAGGCATCTTTTAATTTCATGGCTGCAATCACCATCAGCAGTGATTTTGGAGCCCCAAAAAATAAAGTCTGACACTGTTTCCACTGTTTCTCCATCTATTTCCCATGAAGTGATGGGACCGGATGCCATGGTCTTAGTTTTCTGAATGTTGAGCTTTAAGCCAACTAAAAAATTCCAGCAATTACCTTGAATGATTAACCAGGTGACTAATTGAAGAAAGAACTATGAGATGTCTATGTCCCTATTCTTCAGAAATTTACTCAGTGGTAGCTCTAGAAAGACTTTTATGGTATTTAGAGTCTCTGCTTTATATATTACCAGGAAAAGGGATAACTTTAGTTCAGGAAAGGCATGTTGCATTAAATGCATTCTAGATAAGAATAAAAAGTGGGTTGCTATGTTGCCACATTAGAAAATATTGATATAATGGTAATGATTTTTCTATTGTGATTGTCATATAGTGGCATCAGTTCAGTTCAGTCTCTCAGGCGTGTCTGACTCTTTGCAACCTCATGAATCACAGCACGCCAGGCCTCCCTGTCCATCACCAACTCCGGGAGTTTACCCAAACCCATGTCCATCGAGTCAATGATGCCATCCAGCCATCTCATCCTCTGTCGTCCCCTTCTCCTCCTGTCCCCAATCCTTCCCAGAATTAGGGTCTTTTCAAATGAGTCAACTCTTCGCATGAGGTGGCCAAAGTATTGGAGTTTCAGCTTCAACATGAGTCCTTCCAATGAACACCCAGGACTGATCTCCTTTAGGATGGACTGGTTGGATCTCCTTACAGTCCAAGGGACTCTCAAGAGTCTTCTCCAACACCACACTTCAAAAGCATCAATTCTTCGGTGCTTAGCTTTCTTCACCGTCCAACTCTCACATCCATACATGACCACTGGAAAAACCATAGCTTTGACCAGACGGACCTTTGTTGGCAAAGTAATGTCTCTGCTTTTAAATATGCTATCTAGGTTGGTCCTAACCTTCCTTCCAAGGAGTAAGCGTCTTTTAATTTCATGGCTGCAATCAACATCAGCAGTGATTTTGGAGCCCAAAAAAATAAAGTCTGACACTGTTTCCACTGTTTCCCCATCTATTTCCCGTGAAGTGATGGGACCAGATGCCATATAGTGGCATAATGGTTTAAAAGACATTCTTTAGAAAAAAACCATATCATTTCAGACTGAAATTTCGAGTCTTGACAGTTCAATCACATACAAGTGAATCTGTTTCCTCATCACTTAAAACCCACAATACTAGTAAAATGAGTTGATAGTCTGACATTCCAGAGATAGCAGAACGACAACTGTTTAAAATAAAAGTATGTTTTTTACAATGTGTAGACTTGATATATTTGTGTGTGACTTTTAATAGTCCTATTGCTTCTAAACATGTGTTTTCAAACAAACAAAAAAAAAGCAAAAATACTTTGAAAAAAAGCTAGATAATATTGTTCTATGATTATAATAATTAATGATGAGGTAGTAAAATTTTTCAGCTCAATGTCTTTTTTTCTTTCTCTGGTTTTGTAATATAAAGCTCAAATAAAACTTGCGAATGCCAGTCTGAATTTATACATCTAAGAATTTATAGCTCTATTTTTCAGTTTTTTGACAGTGCTCTACTTAAGCAGACTTTCTAAGGAGTCTGAAGTAACAAATCACTTTACCTTTAGGTTTTGGATGAATTCCGTATAAAATTGGTCTGTAAAAATGTCAAAATCGGTCCCTGTGATTAATGAAAATAAAGCATTTGAACTGGGCATAATATTTTTAAATGAAAATTATTTCAGAATATTTAAATACATCAATTACTTTTTCTGTAGTTTTTCATGTTACTTATCTCTCTTTATCTATTAACATGTGTGTACATTCTTAGAATTGAATATACATATTTATGAGCATTTAAATATATGTAGCTGTCACAGTGGCAGCAAGAAATAGGTACCATACGAAAGGGGTAATTAAAAATATTTCAGTAAGAGAATATTTACAAATGTGTTGCAGGAGACCTGGGTTGAATCCCTAGGTTGGGATATTCCCCTACATAAGGGAAAGGCTACCCACTCCAGTATTCTGGCCTGGAGAATTCTATGCACTCTATAGTCCGCCAAGTGGCAAAGTGTCAGACACAACTGAGCAAGTTTAACTTTCACTTTCAGGCTAGATGTAACTGAAAAGAGTGAGGCACCCTGATGTAGCAAAAAGATGTATCCATCACCTCTATGTATGAAGAAGTAAGATAAGTGATTATCAGACTCTGTTTAATCTGTCTCTCATTATTGGCAATGGATTTGTTATTTTGTCTGTTCTGTAATACAGATCATATTAATTGACAACTACTAACACAAAATATATGTAAAATAAACCTACTGAAGTTCAACATTGTTTATAGCTCTTTTAGTATACAGTCTGATGACATGGAGTCAACGTATTTTGTTTGACTATTTCCCACTAAATATGGTTATTCTATCAATTTGAATTACAATTAGGTCCAATTGTTTTTTGTTTATATTCCACTTTTGGTATTTTTACATCCTTCTTTGTGTGTGTGTGTGGGAGTGTTTGAGTAGTGAGACATACTATGGTTTTCAAAGTCAAATTATTGCAAAGATTGTCTCAGAAAATTCTCATCACCCATACCTTCTACCTCTTCCCATCCTGCATATATCCATGATACTTCACTCACCTTGTATCCAACCAAACTCCTCAATTTCTTATTTATCATCCCTGAATTAACTTTTTCATGGAAATATGTGCATACATGTATGTTTCTTGCTACTCATTTTCTCTTAGAAAAAAGGTTGTGTACTGCACTATTTTGTACTTTTTTTTAAAACTTTGTTGTATATTGGAGTACAGTTGATTAACAATCGTATGTTAGCATCACGTGTACAGCAAAGCAATTCAGTTATACATGCATCTATCTTTTGTGCTCCTTTTTTGAAAACTTAACACTACATTTTGAAAATCACTCCAGTTCATATGATTGTGTTATCATTACTCATGTTTGTTCATTTGCTTAAAGCTGCATAATATTTAAACTTCTCTCTTTTATTTTTAATAACTTTTCTATAGATACCTCTTTTCCATGGAGTAAATAATCTTTTGTCAATAGTAAACATTTTTTCTCCCTGTCAAATTATGTCCCTGCCTTTGAGTGTTATTTATAGCTTACAGTAAAATAGTGTATAAAGTTGGTGAATGAGGACACATTGGTCACGTTCAGAAGAACTGGTCACAAATTCATTAGTATTAAGTTTGAGACATGATGTTTTTGGCCAGAAGGAGGGATGCCTGGGTGCCTACTGAAGGTCATTTTGTTGTTCAGTCCCTCAGTTGTGTCCTACTCTTTCTGATCCCATGGACTGCAGTATGCCAGGTTTCCCTGTTCTCCACTGTCTTCCGGAGTTTGTTCAAAGTCATGTCCATTGAGTCAGTGATGCCATCCAACTATCTCATCCTTTGTTATCCCCTTCTCCTTCTGCCTTCTATCTTTCCCAGCATCAGGGTTTTTTCCAGTGAGTCAGCTCTTCACATCAGGCGACCACAGTATTGGAGCTTCAACTTCAGCATCAACCCTTCCAAAGAGCATTCAAGGTTGATTTCCTTTAGGATAGAAGATCATAATGGCAGAGAAAAATCATTCCAAGTTCTGGGCATCTGGTGGCCCTTTTCCTTTCTTTGTAACACTGTATTCTGGTTTTCACCTCCGTGTTATAACAAAACTGCTTTTGCTAAGATGTCAGATGAGTGTGTTTCATTCACACTACTCTGCCTCTAAGAAGCATTTAGTGCTTTCATGACACTCTTCCCCTTTGTCCTTCCTCTCTGTTCAATGGCCTTTATTATCTATTATGTAGTCTTTTCTGTTAGGCCTGACTTCTAACTCTGGCTGTTCCTCATCAGTCAGTCATGAGCACTCTTCTATTCTTGCTTTTTACCATCTTCTAGTGATATCATTAATTCCAATGGTTTTACATATATTTATTTTTGTACTTCTACCCAAATGTACAAATCAAGTCTAAGGTTCATCTCTGACTTTTAAATTTATATATTTGGTTTTCTATCTTAGAACTCAACTGAGATATTTCACTGACAGCTATAAACATCATTTATAAATTAAATTAATATTAATTATAAATCTAACTGATTAGCTAATCTAAACCTACTCCTACTCTACCATATGCTACATACCTGAATTTCCTCTGCTATTCCTGTATTAATAAATGATAAGTATATCTGCCTCATTAACCATATATCTGGCTATATCTTTTCTCATTCTATATCCAAGATCTGCTAATTCTAATATGAAATTTAATTGAATCTGTCAACCTTTTATGCTTTCCACTTCTCCCATCTAAGCTGCTGTCATCTCTTGCCAAGTCTATAAAATCTCCTGATTTCTTTCCACAGGCCCATTTTTATCACCGTCCAATTATTCTCCACCTAAATGATCTTTAAAAAAATACTTAAACCATCAGTCTTCTCAAAGCTATTCAACTGTTTCCTGTTCCAAATGAAAAAGTACCAAAGACAAACCTAAAGGCCAAAAGGCCTTAGGAACTTAGGACTTTTTGATGTATGTATTTGCTCTTGAGCTATACCTCTAAAATTATCCACTAAGTCATTCCTCATTAAACCTTCGGTCTTTTCAAAATGTTTCCATCTTCTTCCCCCAATGAAGGGACAATTTGTTATTTTCCTTCCTGAAATAATCTTCCTAGTTAGTCTCCATATGCTAAATTCCTACTCAAGCATCAATAACATTCTGAGAGTTTTCCTTTTCTGATATATTAATTTGATCTGAACTTCTTATTACCTTTCACAGAGCACAGTAATTTTTAAGAAAAATAGAACCTAATGTATATGCTTTTATGAATATGAGAATGTGTATATGTATTCATATACACACATTTATTTTACTTCTATTTAATAAATACAGAGCAAGATTATTTTAAGCATAAATTCTGTGTTGAGAATATCTGCTAATTTATTTAGCTTTTTGAGAATGAACATTCTTAGAAATAATAAATGACATTTTCTTTCCCTTTATTGCCATCTTCAAAATCTGTGGCTTTGAAGGAAACTATCAAGAGACAGTGGCAACTGCCTTGAAACCTCTCTTAAGATTCTCTCACTATCTTCATGCCTACATTGCTCTACATACAGAGAATAAGAATAGCAGTACCAGCCACTTCTCTGTGGTCTATATTGTTAAATTCCTGTTTGTCATCATTGTCACCATTGGAATAAGATATATTAGTAAATATCTAGGTTGCCTCACATGCACATGATAAGCATGTGTTTGATTAAACTTATGTTAAAACTTTCAGATAATTGCACATACATATGCATTTGTAAGCTAAAGCAGAGTTTGAATGTACATCATGCAAAACTTTTGGTGCAATATGGCAATTAGTATATTAATAGTGATTTGGGCTTCCCCATTGACTTAATGGTAAAGAATCTGCCTGCCAAGCAGGAGATGTGGGTTCAATCCCTGGGTCAGCAAGATCCCCTGGAGAAGAAAATGGCAACCCACTCCAGTATTCTGCCTAGGAAATCCCATGGACAGGGGATCCTCATGGGCTACAGTCCATGGGTTCGCAAAAGAGTCAGATGTGACTCAGCAACTAAACAGCAACAAATATTAATAGTGATACAATCACAATACAGAATAATCCCATCACCACAAGAAACACCCCCCCCCCCATTTTCATTCTCATCTACCTCTTCCTCCAGCTTCCCAATGTTTTTAAAACAACTTACTGATACCTGCTTTGGCAAAAATGAATGTCTTCATGGAGTCAGTCCATTTGTATCAGGACTCTTTTGTGAAATGGAAGATTTTCTTGTCTGATGTGTTACATTTTTCAATTTAATTTGTGAATTATTGCTTTAAATAAGCATTTTCTGTGTCACTCTTATTTTATATCCATGATCTCTCTAAACCCTTTTATAATATTCAGAAGATAAATATTGTTATCTCTATTTTACAGATAAAAATCCTGACGATGCAGATTAATCTGTACAAGGCCCTATAGCTGGAAACAGTATTAGGTCTGTACAGCTCTAGACCCCATGCTTTCCACATAAAGTGGTTATCTACTTTATATAGCATCACAGAAAAAAGAAAATGATCAGGAACAATTACTTGAAATTTTAAAGTTTTAAAATGTATCTATATTCTCTCTGAAGGAATTATCTACTATAGTGGGTACAGACTGGCTTATTGTATTTTTACAATAGGTGGTTTAAAATATACCTGTGCTGTCTCTCAAATTCAAATCAGATCAACAATAGAATTAGCTATGCCTATGCTGTGAATGTGGGGATTTCAGTCAGAAGATCACAAAGTATATTGAATACAGGCCAATACTCTTTGTAGCTAAGATGATTTGCCTCAAGATTACTTTATTAGTATATTCCTAAATCTCTAGGATGAATCACTTTAAACAATCGTGTTTCTACCTCACTTTCAAACTCTACATAAAATCAAGACAAGCATTTAGAAGTATAAGTGAATCAAAGACAAAATTGCTTTATGACAGACAGTGTAGCATAATGGAATGTTCATGGGTTTTAGACAAGAGAGTTAATCACTCACCTACTCCTTTTTGCAGTGAGAAGATTAGTTAACCTCTCCAATAATCAATCAATTCATCTGTAAAATAATGACAATATGTACATAGATATTCAGTAAATAATCTTGGAAATAGCAATTAAATCTTAAAAATATGTAGGATCAAGATTGACATCAGTAGGTAACCCATGAAATATAATACAAAAATATGAAAGATAAGTAATACTTAACAATTTTTTTTTTTCATGATTCAAACATTTTCAAGGAGACATTACTTACTGAAAAACTACTATGGTTTGCCTGACCTGACTTGCTGAGATAAGAAACTTTCCTGTCAAACCAATTTTGTTTCTTATGACTGCATTTATGTTCCAAGACAATTAGGATTTGAAAATGCTTTTAAATCCTGGAAGTTAGTCCATCTTCTTTCAGACATTTTTCTAGCCAAGAGTTGTTGGCTTAGTTAGGGAAAAAGGCTCCCAAGTACGCAAAATGGATTTATTTTATTATTTTTAAAGCATTGTTTGAATCCTGATGCTTTCCACATATTTTTCTGCAAATTATCATTGTTTTTAAAAGGCAAGTTGATACCTTAAGGGAAAAAAAACCTTCCAAAATGTATAAGTTTTCTGAAGTTTTATAAGAGCTTTAAGATTAATTGAAAATGTATGCATCAAGGTGAAATTCCTTTGATACCATATTGTACTGAAGAATATTTATAAAGGGGGAGGATCATATTTTATAATCAACTATTAAAATATGAAGTCTTTTTCTGTACATATGACATGATTTCAGATGCTAACACATAATATTCTACAGAATAAGTATGCAGTTAAAAAAGAGAAAACCTTGTGATTAATTTTAAAAAGTGTTTCATTTGTGATAACTGATTGAAATTTAACTTTTATAAGAGTGAAATAGAGAAAGTTCTTGGCTTAACAAAAATAGATGGTAATTCATTCATATTAAGTTATAACCAAACTTTAAATACTATCAGATAACCAGAGGACTTCATCTATATTTCTTTAGTAGCTTCAAACACTGTCGTTTTAGCAGATACATTGGAAACATAAGCAATACAAATAAAATATTCATTTAGGAGAATGCCCTATAACTGTTTTAAAACACAAATGAAAGCACAAATTTAAAACAAGACATTCCCAGCCAAAATAAAATTTAAGAACTATAAAAACCAAAAAGCACAAATAATTTTTCAGAACCTATTTTTATCTTCTTTCATAAACACTATTATTCTTGTGATATTAATCAATTCAAATAAAAAAGGAATGTATAAATATTTTTAAATTGCCCATTTCAATTTAACTCTCAAGGACTAAAAAAGGATTTAATAATTTTTAAGAAAATAGAACCCATAACAATGCATGTGCTTCAGTAACATCTCCCCAGAGGAAGACAAATAAAGTAGTGGTGGAAGTTTCCTCTTTTATTTTGCTGACAATACCATGGCTGATGCTCTGACAGTTGCTGTGATTTTGAACAGTGTAGCATTGCATTATTTAGCAATTTAGAAAGCACAATGACCCGTTAAATCTGAACTTAAGGTAAGCAGTGAGTTAATATTTAGGATAAGTATATACCATGCAGTATGGAGACATACTAAAAAAAAAAAAGGAAAAAGTAACTGAAATTCTAATTTTTTTCAACACAATTAAGATTTATACAATTTTAACAAAATGTGTGTTAGTCTTTCCCAGCTATGATACCAGGGAAGATGATCACAGTAAAGGACAGAAATGGTATGGACCTAACAGAAGCAGAAGAATATTAAGAAGAGGTGGCAAGAATACATAGAAGAACTATACGGAAAAGATCTTCATGACCCAGATAACCATGATGGTGTGATCACTCAACAAAAAACCAGACATACTGGAATGTGAAGTCAAGTGGGCCTTAGGAAGTATCCCTATGAACAAAGCTAACAGTTGAGCTATTTCAAATCCTAAAATATGATGCTGTGAAAGTGCTGCACTCAGTATGTCAGCAAATTTGGAAAACTCAACAGTGGCCACAGGACTGGAAAAGGTCAGTTTTCTTTCCAATCTCAAAGAAAGGCAATGCCAAAGAATGCTCAAACTACCACACAATTGCACTCATCTCATATGCTTGCAAAGTAATGCTCAAAATTCTCCAAGCCAGGCTTTAATAGTACATGAACTGTGATCTTCCAGATGTTCAAGCTGGATTTAGAAAGGCAGAGGAACCAGGGAACAAATTCCTAACATCCGTTGGATCATTGAAAAGGCAAGAGAGTTCCAATTAAACATCTGTTTCTGCTTTATTGACTATGCCAAAGCATTGGACAGTGTGGATCACAACAAACTGTGAAAAATTCTTAAAGAGATGGAAATACCAGACCACTTGACCAGCCTCCTGAGAAATCTGTGTGCAGGTCAAGAAGCAACAGTAAGAACTGGACATGGAACAACAGACTGGTTCCAAACAGGAAAAGGAGTACGTTAAGGCTGTATATTGTCACCCTGCTTATTTAACTTATATGCAGAGTACATCATGAGAAATGCTGGGCTGGATGAAGCACAAGCTGGAATCAAGATTGCCGGGAGAAATATCAATAACTTCAGATATGCAGATGACACTACCCTTATGGCAGAAAGTGAAGAAGAACTAAAGTGCCTCTTGAGGAAAATGAAAGAGGAGAGTGAAAATGTTGACTTAAATCTCAACATTCAGAAAACTAAGATCATGGTATCTGGTCCCATCACTTCATGGGAAATAGATGGGGAAGCAGTGGAAACAGTGAGAGACTTTATTTTGAGGGCTCTAAAATCACTGCAGCTGGTGCTACAGCCATGAAATTAAAAGACACTTACTCCTTGGAAGGAAAGTTATGACCAACCTAGACAGCTTACTAAAAAGCAGAGACATTACTTTGCCAACAAAGGTCCGTCTAGTCAAAGCAATAGTTTTTCCAGTAGTCATATATGGATTTGAGAGTTGGACTATAAAGACAGCTGAGCACAGAAAAATTGATGCTTTTGAGCTGTGGTGTAGGAGAAGACTCTTGAGAGTCCCTTGGACAGCAAGGAGATCCAACCAGTCCATCCTAAAGGAAATCAGTCCTGAATACTCATTGGAAGGGCTAATACTGAAGCTGAAACTCCAACAGTCGGCCACCTGCTGCGAAGAATTGACTCATTTGAAAAGACTTCAATGCTGGGAAAGATTGAAGGCAGGAGGAGAAGTGGACGACAGAGGATGAGATGGTTGGATGGCATCACCGACTCAATGGACATGAGTTTGGGTAAACCCCGGAGTTGATGATGGACAGAGAGACCTGGTGTGCTGCAGTCCATGGGGTCGCAAAGACTCAGACATGACTGAGTGACTGAACTGAACTGAACTCAAGTGACATTTTAAAAATGGACCACCTAATTCATTTCATGCATTTATTAAAAATAATATAATGCATGTTATACTTTTTGACAGAAAATTGTTGTCTCCATGTAGTATGCACTATGCAGGAGCACAAAACTTTTTATCAGTTCAGTTCAGTCACTCAGTCGTATCTGACTCTGCAACCCCGTGGACTGCAGCACACCAGGCTCCCCTGTTTTAATTATCGTCTCATCTGTATCAGAGAATTCAAAATATACAGGTATTTGCACTGGTATTTAATCCTGAAATTGTATTCTTTATCCCCATTTTATAGTTGAAGACCGTTACCCAGGAAACTTTAAAAAAAATATTCATTTAATTTTCTACCATGGAATAATGTGATGAACACTTAAGAAAATCCTATTTTGAAATTTTGTATAGGAGAAAGAGCTTCAAAGTCAAGCTGACCTAGGAAACCTGGATGATGTGAATCTTTTAGTGCTATTATAATCAAAAAAGAAAAAAGTTGGACATAAAATAAGTATTCAAAAGAAATTCTGGTCTCCATTACCCCTGTCTCAACTCCAAGCAAATACTAAGAAAAATGGCCATTATGTTTATATAAATGCATTGTGTCTGTAGTGGTCTATCTCTGATTTTAAAGAAAATTATGAACATTCTCTACATTTCAAAAATCTTGGCAAAATAATTTTTGCTCTTTAAAGCTTCTTAATATAATAATGTATCCTAGAATACTGAGTTTATCTAATCATCTATCTCACAAGACACTCATTTTTTATATTTCTTTCATTTTTACAAAGTGAATTAACTTGTATGTATTGATTCTTGCATGGAAAATCCCATGGGCAGAGGAGCCTGGCAGGCTACAGTCCATGGGGTCACAAAGACTCAGACATGACTGAGTTTGTGCACACACACACATTGACTTCAATATTCATGCATCTGTATCAAAACTATTTGATTATCTTTTCTAGCAGGGAGTGTACATTGAATTTTATTTCTCCTCCTAACTGGATAGCTGTTAGAAATAGAAATTCCAAGTATTACTTTTATTATTTTATTTCTTCTCATATTGGAATATTTATTTTTTCACCAAAATATTAAACAAATCATTAAGAATTCAGATAACAATATAACATATAAAATAGTGTTGTCTGCAGACTTTAATCCAAGAGGAAAATGTTATTTTATAGATAGATTTTCTTCATTTATTGTGAAGATTAGTTCCAGATTCAACTGAATACACATGACAAAGAAATGAGCAACTATACCTGAGAATACATAAATAGAAGTTTTAGGATTCACAAAAAAATGAGTAAATACCATAAATTATCTCTGCACCTCAGAACTTCTAATCTCAATATCATTTTTTTAATTAGTATAAATATAAATTTTCATTTCAGGGCAGTTATGCCAACTTTTTTTTCTTAACTATCAAGATCTATGAACAACAAATTTAATAAAATAAATACTCCATTTTAAACAGCATATCAAAAAGTGTAATCCAAATTAATGTGCAGAAAATATTCAAACTGAGATAAGCCACACATATAAATATAGTTGATGTGGCAGTACCATAAATTAGAAATTGTTTTAAAGGTGATTGGTAAGATCTTGAATGGCATTTTCCTTCTCTTGGGATTTCAGAATTGCTTTAATCCTGTATCTTTTATTATTATTTTTTTTCCTCCTAATAAAAAGAGAAGTTTTGTCCCTATTTTACCTTTGTGTATTTGGTATACAAATTTGAAGGAGAGAACAGGAAAAGAAAATTTAGTCTATAGTTCGATATACCAGAGGAAGCAAGAAGACCTGATGAGTAGGATAAATTTTTAGCTGGATGAAGTGACTGGATGGGACTCTTTGTGTACCTGAGGGAAGGTTAAATGTGTTGTACATTTGGGAAGGAAGATAAAATTACTTTAGGTAAGGGGAAGCCAGTCTGGGGCAAAAAGAACAAGGAGTTTTAAAAAGTTCATATTAGTTCAGTTCAGTCGCTCAGTCATGTCCAACTCTTTGCAACTCCATGAACCGCAGCACAGGCCTCCCTGTCCATCACCAACTCCCGGAGTGCACCCAGACTCATGTCCATTGAGTCGGTGATGCCATGCAACCATCTCATCCTCTATCATCCCCTTCTCCTCCTGCCCTCAATCTTTCCCAGCATCAGGGTCTTTTCAAATGAGTTAGCTCTTCACATGAGGTGGCCAACGTATTGCAGTTTCAGCTACATCAGTCCTTCCAATGAACACCCAGGACTGATCTCCTTTAGGATGGACTGGTTGAATCTCCTTGCAGTCCAAGGGACTCTCAAGAGTCTTCTCCAACACCACAGTTCAAAAGCATAAATTCTTCAGCACTCAGCTTTCTTTATAGTCCAACTTTCATGTCCATACATGCTGCTGCTGCTGCTAAGTCGCTTCAGTTGTGTACAGCTCTGTGCGACCCCATAGACGGCAGCCCACCAGGCTCTCCCGTCCCTGGGATTCTCCAGGCAAGAACACTGGAGTGGGTTGCCATTGCCTTCTGCAGTGCATGAAAGTGAAAAGTGAAAGTGAAGTCGCTCAGTTGTGTCCGACTCTTAGCGACCATGGACTGCAGCCTACCAGGCTCCTTCATCCATGGGATTTTCCAGGCAAGAGTACTGGAGTGGGTTGCCGTTGCCTTCTCTGACGTCCATACATGACCACTGGAAAAACCATACCTTGACTAGATGGACCTTTGTTGACAAAGTGATGTCTCTGCTTTTTAATATGCTAAGTTGGTCATAACTTTCCTTCCAAGGAGTAAGCGTCTTTTAATTTCATGGCTGCAATCACCATCTGCAGTGATTTTGGAACCCAGGAAAATGAAGTCAGCCACTGTTTCCACTGTTTCCCTATCTATTTGCCATGAAGTGATGGGACTGGATGCCATGATCTTAGTTTTCTGAATGTTGAGCCTTAAGCCAACTTTTGCACTCTCCTCTTTCACTTTCTTCAAGAGTAATGTGAAGTTAAGTGGGCTTTAGGAAGCATCACTACAAACAAAGCTAGTGGAGGTGATGGAATTCCAGTCAAGCTATTTCAAGTCCTAAAAGAGGATGCTGTGAAAGTATTGCACTCAATATGTCAGCAAATTTGGAAAACTCAGCAGTGGCCACAGAACTGGAAAAGGTCAGTTGTCATTCCAATCCCAAAGAAAAGCAATGCCAAAGAATGCTCAAACTACCACACAATTGCACTCATCTCACACGCTAGTAAAGTAATGCTCAAAATTCTCCAAGCCAGGCTTCAGCAATACGTGACCCATGAACTTCCAGATGTTCAAGATGGTTTTAGAAAAGGCAGAGGAACCAGAGATCTAATTGCCAACATGTGCTGGATCATTGAAAAAGCAAGACATTTCCAAAAAACATCTATTTCTGCTTTATTGACTATGCCAAAGCCTTTGACTGTGTGGATCACAATAAACTGTGGAAAATTCTGAAAGTGATGGGAATACCAGACCACCTGACCTGCCTCTTGAGAAACCTATATGCAGGTCAGGAAGCAACAGTTAGAACTGGACATGGAACAGACAGGTTCCAAATAGGAAAAGGAGTATGTCAAGACTGTATATTGTCACCCTGCTTATTTAACTTATATGCAGAGTACATCATGAGAAACGCTGGGCTAGAGGAAGCACAAACTGGAACCAA
The DNA here is from genome assembly GCF_054371585.1 of Giraffa tippelskirchi. Lineage (NCBI taxonomy): Eukaryota > Metazoa > Chordata > Mammalia > Artiodactyla > Giraffidae > Giraffa > Giraffa tippelskirchi. The sequence continues at coordinate 127,035,888 of NC_137286.1, forward strand.
GATTGCTGGGAGAAATATCAATAACCTCATATATGCAGATGACACCACCCTTATGGCAGAAAGTGAAGAAGAACTAAACAGCCTCTTGATGAAAGTGAAAGAGGAGAATGCAAAAGTTAACTTAAAGCTCAACATTCAGAAAAATTCATATGTTATGCAACAATTTATGAGAATATCTTTCTCTCAAATCCCTACCAAGAATTCAAGCTCTGAGTCAACTGATAGCATAGGTGTAATCAAGGAAGGGTGTTGGTGGTGGTGGTTTAGTTACTAAGTCATGTCTAACTCTTGCAACCGCAATAGACTGTAGCCATCCAGGCTCCTCTGTCTATGTAATTGCCCAGCCTAGAATACTGGAGTGGATTGCCATTTCCTTGTCTAGCGCTTTTTCCAGACTCAGAGGTCTAACCTGGATCCCTTGCATTGCAGGCGATCTCCTGTGTTTCAGGAGAATTTTTTACTGACTGAGCCACTGGGGAAGCCCAATCAAGAAAGGGTAGGATTTCTAAAATACCAAGAACTCTGACAGTAAACTGAGACTTTGGTTGATTAACTGATATCATGAGGACCCTAAGTAAAGACAGAAAAATCAAGGCTCTTATAGGAATTGGCAACATGGTATTTTACCAAAAAAGTCAGTGAAACACCACCTGCAACAGGAAATGAGAGTAGGTCTCTATATTATAAGCAGTGTAAATATAAATCAAGGCTTCCTAATGGCTCAGCTGGTAAAGAATCCACCTGCAATGAGGGAGACCTGGGTTCAATCCGTGGGTTGAGAGAATTGAACGGTTATCCACTCCAGTATTCTGGCCTGGAGAGTTCCATGAACTGTATAGTCCATGGGGTCAGAAACAGTTGGACAAGACTGAGCAATTTTCACTTAAACATAAATCAAATGTAGAGGGAGTCTTCTGCAGTCGATTGCTTAGGTCAAGCACAGTATAAGACATCTGACAAAGTATTGATTCAGATGGAGAATAGTTTACTAATTCCTCAGTGAAAAGGAGAGATGATTAAATGAGTGGAATCCTTTCACTGTCTTATAATTGGTTATATGTGAAAGTGAACTATCAAACAATGGGAGATAAATGATATGGCATTGCATGATTACATCATGAGAGACATACTTACTATTATGAATTCAAAGGAAGGAGACATCTTTATAGGTTTCTAAGCTGCAAAGAGAACTCAATTAAAAAAAAAAAAACATGATTATGTGACTATGTGGTACATGAACAAAAAGTAGGGTAATATAGGTATGATAGCCTTTTAGGAAACAATGATTAGGACTTTCTTAATAGCTATCTAGAGTTAATGAATCAACACAGATCTTTCTTTGACTTGTCTCTAGCACACAAATGGTTTAGTATGGGACCTTTTGATTCTTAGACTCAAAAACACTGCACACAGACTGTCGTGAGTCTTAATAGAATTGACACAGGATACTTGGGTCTAATCAAGGGATCCTGTTCCAGAAGGATAGAATAAGGTTGGGTTGGTGTTTGTGTCAACTCCTTAGTAGTCTGACAGGCTAACCTACAGAAGTAATGCCTGAAGAAAATGAGTGCTTTAATGAAGTTCTTTATGTAAAGACCTTTCATTTTAGCTGTTAATATCTAGGGGGTAAAACACTTTCTTGCTTTATAAGTCCTTTGTAGACTCTGTCTAGAAGAGTAAAACTGGTTATTCAGCCTCAAGCATTTAATTTCTACCTCAAGAGCAGCATATGCTGCTGGGAATGCCCACTCTGTTAGGAACTATGGACCTAAAATTAGACTGGTAAATAAAATTTAGTGTATAAGTAAGTCACTATTAAGGAACTGTAGAAAATTTAAATTCAGCCTTATTATATTCACAATATTTTCCCTAAACTAATTCCACTCAAAGATGGAAATAATCTATTGATTTTCCATTGTTGTTGTTTTTTTTTTTCCCCAGAGTCAATCAAAATGCTGTGAGATTTAGAATAAAACAAATCTGGATTTAATTCAGACTTCCTCTACTCAGCTATTGTATGATATTCATTTATTCAGTGCTCTTTGAAATAATGTATTCCTGCTAGAAAAACATAACATTTTTTTTTTTTTCCCACTGAGCATCAATCATTGTGAAATGGGTAAGGATGCAATGACTTCATGATCTGTTCTAGCAGTTATTTATTAAATACCTACTCTAAGCTGAGAACTGCCCAAGACCCTGCTGATAATGCTGTTTATTGACAAGACAGCCTTTCCATATGTAGTTTGCATTCTCTGTTCATTAAGAAATCAGTGGCATGCTAAGGAAAAGTGATTGATAAAAATTAAAACATCTCACTAGAACTGACTCAATTGTGTTCCTCCTTATGGCTGAGTACTATTCATAATATATAAGTACCACAACTTCTTTATCTGTTGATGGATATCTAGGTTGCTTCCATGTCCTGGCTATCATGCATAATTCTGCTGTGAACATTGGGGTACATGTATTTTTTTCACTTATGGTTTTCTCAGGGTATGTGCCCAATAGTGGAATTTCTGTGTCATATAGTAGTTTTATTCCTAGTTTTATAAGGAATCTCTCTAATGTTCTCGCAAATATCCTCCAATTAAAAATAAATTTTAAAAAGTAATACAAAGTAAAAGAGCCATTAAAAGTATTGCATATGTCCAAAAATAAGATATGATACTATAAAACAGTTTTCTATTTTCCATGTAAGAAAAGGCAACAAAAATAATTTTTGTATTCTGAATAAAAAATCAGATACTGCATACTTCTAATACAGGATCAATCCACTTATTACATGAGCACACTAAATAGCACTATGTAAAATAATATTTTAACATAAAGTTATAGCTTTTTTCTACTCATATTTTATGAAGCAATTTTCTCAAACTTTTCATGTGAATCCAGTTATCACTGTCTAGTCATCAATGGCAGCAGCTTTATGAAGCAACTAACTCCATTTTCTAAAGCACGTCATCCTCACTTCTGCCTATTTTCTGATATACAGTATTTAAAAAATCTTGTACAATCCCGTCACTGGAAATTTTATCCTAAGACATCACATTAAATGACTGTTTTCTGTCTCATGCTTCCTTCATATATTCTTGAGCTCTGTGTTTTATCTGTATAATACATTTTATGTATGACTTTTCAAAAGTGATATTTAAATGGGTTATTTTTGTTAGTATCCAACACTAATAATAGTGAGGTGCTAAATTTATGAATAACTATTGATATATCATAAAGTGACTTTTTATTCTTTTTTTTTTAAACAAATGCTATTATGTGATCCATCAAAAAGCACCCAGGGTCAGAAATGATGAAAGCTGTTTCAAACAAACGCTTCTTCCTCAAATCTTTTTTTTTTTTTTTCAAAATAGTAATTAAATAAACAGTAAACTGGAAAAGTACATTGTGGTATAATAATTCAAATATAAGATGATTCTTTTTCTCCAAGGCATATTTTGCAGAATAGTTTCACCATAGGTTTGCAGTCTATATGGTACATGGTGATCAACCATCTCCCAGATAACTCTCTCCATCTGACATGCTTTATAGAGGAGGCAATGTTTGACTTGTGAAAAATAAATATGAAAACCCAAACTGAGGACAAATGGGTTCAGAATCATGATGGTGCACAATTAGACCACAAACTACAAATACCTTTCTGAAGAGGGAGCGTCAGGTTTCGGGGCAGGGGTTGCAGGGGAGAAGTGGGGTGGAACAGGAGGAGGCAACTCAAAGAGCTGCTCTACTCTTCGACTTACTGTGTCATGAAATGTAGCTTTCTCTCCATCCTCACACAAGAGGGAATCCCTGAAGGATGTTATACCAAGAACTAACACGACCTGACTGATGTGTGGGAAGGTGAAAGGAGATATTTAAAACTGGAGGCAGTGAATTAACAGGAATAGCCCAAACAAAAGATTACAAAGGCTGAAGTCAGCTTTTGACAGTAGATATAGGGAAAGGCAATGAGAAACTATGGATATTTGAAGGTATTCTATGAATATTAAATAATATGCATTGGGATATTGAAGGGGATATCGAAGCAGGGGATACTGAAATAGAACTCAAAGGAGTATCTTAACCTTTACTAAATTTAAGGTGTTTTGTTTTGTTCTTTGTCATCTGTAAAACGGTAATTCTAATGTTGACTTCAATGTTTAGGGGAAATCAAATAAAACTAAGTCTGTGTATTTTAAAAACTGAGCAAAAGATCTGATACAAGGTAGTTAGCTATGCAAAGAATGTTAATTTCCTGAACCATTTGACCTGTTTTAAGGCCCGTTTTGTATTCTACTTTGTATCACTGTCATTTGACAAAAATGTCATTTCTCACTATTCTGTTGTATACATGTTTAGAGGTTCATGCTTACTAACTATGCTTTGCAGGGTATATATGTTAATATTGAATTGGTGGTGCATTATGAATTAATGTGCAATAAGATTTATTGGAGCAAGAATAATGTATGTAAAGGAAATTACAACTGATGAAGTACAATAGTCATTTCCCAATTTACTCTGATAAAGCTTCAGGGTGGGGGTGGGTGTTATAAAGAATAATGTACAACTGGGCCTACCTTGCTATCTGCTATATCTACAGGGAGGATGAAAACTGTATTAAACATTTTTTCCAAAATAGAAAAACAAACAGTGTAAAAATATCTGAATAACATACTAAAATACTGTGGTATAGTTTCTCATAAATATATATATATGTGTGTATATAGTTTAATATATATATATGTATATGGTTTAAAACATAGGTGCATGCAGTTATAATTCTGAGTGAGTCCACAATACTAAAGTTATACTTGAGTTACCAGAAAATATCATTATACTTTCCCATTCTAAAGTTTTTATTGTAAGTCTGATTATTATACTTTGTCATACTCTATTAGTAAACATGTTTGAATTACCAAAGTATTGCCACTTTAGAAACTTTAAAAGTAACAAGAGTTTGGATTAATTATCTTACTGAAAGTGTCTCCCCATTTATTTCTAAAAATAGTGCATTTGTTTTTCTTCAGTTTACATTTATTGGGCACCAACTTTATTCCAGGTAGGTTTTTTTTTTTTTTTTTTGCAATATAATGTATAAATAAGCACTTTGTAAACATTTTTCTCTCTGATTCTACAACAACATTATAGGATTCATGGTGTCTTTACTAACACAGGAAGAAGCCAAGAGATAGTGATTTAAAAAAAAAAAAATGAATAAAACACAAAACTGCTAGAAGGAGAAGCCCCACTAAGGCTGCCTGTTGCACAGGGACCTGCATGAGTCTGATCCACTACCTCTATCCAAAATCTCCATTCTTAAAGAAACTCAAAAATGTCGTTGTTGTTGTTCAGTCACTAAGTCCTGTCTGATTCTTTCCTACCCCACGGACTGCAGCATGCCAGGCTTCCCTATCCATCACTGTTTCCCAGAGTTTTCTCAAACTCATGTCCATTGAGTCAATGATGCCATCCAACCATCTCATCCTCTGTCGTGCCCTTCTCCTCCTGTCCTCAATCTTTCCCAGCATCAGGGTGTTTTCCAATGAGTTGGCTCTTCCCACCAGGTGGCCAAAGTATTGGAGCTTCAGCTTCAATATCAGTCCTCTCAATTAGCATTCAGGGTTGATTTCCTTTAGGATGGACTGGTTTGATCTCCTGGCTGTCCAACGGACTCACAAAAGTCTTTTCTAGCACCACATTTCAAAAGCATCAGTTCTTTGGGACTTGGCCTTCTTTATGATTCAGCTCTCAGATCTGTACATAACTACTGGAAAAACTATTGTTGTTCAGTTATTCAGTCCTGCCTGACTATTTGCGAGCCCATGGACTGCAGCACGCCAGGCTTCCCTGTCCTTCACCATCTCCTGGAGTTTGCTCAAACTCATGTCCATTGAGTCAGTAATGAAAACATTGAGTCGGTAACAGACAATCCTCTGTTGTCCCCTTCTCCTCCTGTCTTCAATCTTTCCCAGCATCAAGGTCTTTTTCAATGAGTAGGCTCTTCCCATCAGGTGGCCAAAGTAAAGGAACTTCAGCTTCAGCATCAGTCCTTCCATGAATATTCAGGGTTGATTTCCTTTAGGATTGACTGGTTATATCTCCTTGCAGTCCGAAGGACTCTCAAGAGTCATCTCCAACACCACAGTTCAAAAGCATCAATTTTTCAGTGCTCAGCCTTCTTTATGGTCCAACTGTCACATCTGTACATGATTACTGGAGAAACCATAGCTTCGATTATAGGGACCTTTGTTGGCAAACTAATGTCTCTACCTTTTAATATACTGTCTAGGTTTGTCATAGCTTTTCTTCTAAGGAGCAAGCCACTTTTAATATCATGGCTGCAGTCACTGTCCACAGTGATTTTGGAGCCTAAGAAAATAAAGTCTGTCACTGTTTCCTCTTTTTCCACATCTATTTTCCATGAAATGATGGGACCAGATGCCATGATCTTCATTCTTTGAATGTTGAGTTTTAAGCCAGCTTTTTCACTCTTCTCTTTCACCTTCATCAAGAGGCTCTTTAGTCCCTCTTTGCTTTCTACCATTAGAGCCATTAGAGTGGTATCCTCTTCATATCTGAGGTTGTTGATACTTCTCTAGGCAATCTTGATTCCAGCTTGTGATTCATCCATCCCTGCATTTTGCATGATGTACTCTTCATATAAGTTGAATAAACAGGGTGACAATATACAGCTTTGATGAACTCTTTTCTCAATTTTGAACCAGTCCATTGTTCCATGTCCAGTTCTAACTGTTGCTTCTTTACTGGCATATAGGTTTCTCAGGAGGCAGATATAGTGGTCTGGTACATTTCTTTCAGATTTTTCCATCATTTTTTTGTGAAATGTAGTAGTAATTGTTTTTATCTATTTAACAATGATTAATATAGAATTAGCTTTTGTAATCTCCCTTATTTTAAGGAAAGTTGAAAGTAAAGTACCACAGTTATATCAGGATGAGGAAAATTTTTCTCTCCCTTTCCTTTCTTTGTTTCTTTGGACTAGTTGAATAATTTAAATGGCATTAGGCATATTAATTTGGTCTCCCTATTGCTCAGATGGTAAAGAATCTGCCTACAATGAGGGAAACTTGGGTTTTATCCCTGGGTCAGGACGGTTCCCTGGAGAAGGGAATGACAGCCCACTCCAGTATTCTTGCCTGGAGAATCCCGTGAACAGAGGAGCCTGGCAGGCCACAGTCCATGGGATTGCAGAGTCGGACATGATTGAGGACTAATATAGGCAGATTAACAGGAGATAATCAAATTGTAATTTGTATATACAAGAACCCTACATCCATGACAGTGCCAAGGACTCTACATACAAGAGAGGTTCAGAGACAGAAAGATAAAATGAGGTTTATATGCCATCCTGATCTAAGGAGTGGTGTAGGGGCCTGGGGCTTCAAGGACAGGAAGGTCATCATAAGGACTATAGGCAAACGAGGTTTAGCAGATGTTTTGGTAATTAGATATTTGCCTTGCCACACAGATGGTTCTACTTAGATTAATTTTTTTTGTTAATAATTCTTTTGGGGGGTGGGGGAAATGAGATGTATGTAAAGTTCTAAGAAGTTAAGGGTGGGGCAGTTGTTTCTCTATTGCTGGCAGCTCAAAATAATCCACATGTCAAACGAGCACTTTTGGGGAACACGTATTCTGAATCTCTATAGTTATTTGCATGTCAACTGATAAATTCCCCTTTCCCCATTTTTTAAATTAAACCACACTTTTTTTATTTAAAACCAAGTGGAATTATAACTCTAAATAATTCATCATGATTTAACAATTTATAAACTTTTCATGTCTTCTCATTTGAAATTTCGAAAGTTTACATGACTGCACCAAGGATTTTTTGTCTTGTGTTATCAATTTATGTTTTTTAAAAGATTCACTTATTGTCTATGATCATTTGCTGACTTTAAAAAAATCCTTGTTTCAAAACTGCAGGAACACTGATTGTCACAATTAATATTTGTCCTACACTTTATTTTTGCATCTGTCCCCGCTTTCTATACCACAGGAAGCAGATGTCAAAAACAAAGAAAACTGGTGGCAATCAAAGTTCTACCAATGTTCTGTGCATGATATCAAACGCCTGACATCTCTGAATATGACCTTGTCGTCTATTCAAGCACTTAAGTTTTACCTCACCCAGAATCATAAAAGTTGTAGTAGAAGCAATTTAGTGAACCAAGATTACTTTATCTTCTGTTATCTGGGTCCGATTCATTGCTAAATATAGCTAAATTATGTTACAATAATATTTATCCATCCTCACCTCTCTAACTTTACAATGAGGTTCCTTATAAGACCCTTTATTCTAAGATAATTTTTAAGACATCTTCTAAAATGCATTACATGAGTTGATGATTTTATATTATATAGTGTTCTCCAAAATGTAATGGCATTGCTGAAGAACTGAACTTTGTAAACTGGAGAACAGTATTAGGCATAATCTGTGCATTCAAAAGCATTTCTTAATTGCCTAATGTTTATCAGACTCTAGTAAATGATAAGATACAGTGTCAATCTTATTGTTAAATACATATTTTTCTGTTTATTATCTGTATCCTCTGCTTTATTATAGACTACTTGAAGTCAGGGTCATTTTCTTATTATATTAACAAAGTCAAGAACTTACTACGTCTAGGGCACAGTAGGTATTCATTATGGTTAAATGTTTGATTTTTTTGAAGAATAGAATTCAAAATGACTCGATCGTCATGGCTTATATCCTTCTTTACCACTATATTAGAAATAAAACTTTGTATAACTTGATATTTTGTATCATAATAAACTGTCTATATTGAGTAATATAGTGTTCACTAACAGAAAATGGATAATTGTCAGCCTTCAAGCCTTAAAAATACTACATTTCCTATATAAATAGTTACCATTTCAAGTAGTTAAGTGTGAATATCAGTGTAAGGTAGAAAACTGAAAGTGCTGTAAAAAAAATTAAAGGAACTCTTAAAATACTGATCCTAGTTCAGACTGAATGAGGCTCTGAAAGTATGTAACAGACTATGAAAACTGCATTCAAAATTGAACCAATAACTATTTTGGTGTTTAACAAAGGCTGATGTTCGCTTTGAAGCATTATAACAGCAATATAATATAATGAATATAAATAGAAATGAGCTGTCTGAAATTTAGAAAACAGTTACTCCATTTGTTAGTTAATAATTAAATTCATGTGTATCACTGAGTCTAAAAAGTTTTTGGTTTCATACTGAAATCAGCATATTTATACATATTTCCAACTCTAGTCAAAGACCTACAAAGACTGTAAATTTATAAAACTCAGTAAGTAAAACTATCAGAGAAGTATTGGAGGTGGCTTTATTTTGTTTGTTTTTGGAGATTTTTGTTCCCAAATTGAGAATTTTCCTAAATCTGATAGTTACTTTCTAAATTTATATTACTTGAATTTTTAAAAAGTAGAAATATGATTTATGAATAAGTGAATTTGATCATTATTCGCCTGATTACAGTTCTCAAAATTTCTCCATGTTCTACCAAACTATCGAGCAGCAATTCCACTACATGATTACTCATGTTTTAACATAAGATCCGAAAAAGTTAAACTTGCTATTTTCATACCATACTGCTACGCTACTTCTCCCCATCTCCTTTTTGGGGGAAGGCAATTTCATCAACTACTTGTTTGGATCTTAAATGCCTGTGAAACACTTTCACTCCAGTGCTGTCCCGTAGAACATTGCCTGAAACTGTTCATTGATGGAGCCGCACATCTTTCTCCTGTGTCCGTACTGCTCTTTGCAAATAGCTCTACTCTATGAGCTCTTGGGACAAATGTGTGCTATGAATGCCCTCAATTGCCGCTTCCTGACAGATGCTTCTAAGAGACTGTCCACAACCAAGCCTTTTGAGGATTATTACTGTACTAGGTATGGGCTTCTCTGGTGGCTCAGATGTTAAAGAATCTGCCTGCAATGCAGGAGACCCTGGTTCGATCCCTGGGTCAGGAAGATCCCCTAGAGAAAGGAATGGCAACCCACTCCAGTATTCCTGCCTGGGGAATTCCAAGGACAGAGGAGCCTGGTGGGCTACAGTCCATGGGGTCACAAAGAGTCAGACGGTTCTGAGTAACACACATTGTTCTAGGTAATTGCTCTTGGTGGATCCGTGGGCTCAAAGAAATGCTGACATACAATCTTACCTCTATCAGGAATATGGGTTTCAGTTACTTTATTATGGAGAATAATGTGAACATCATGTGATAATGAGGCTAGATATAACCAGCTGCAGTTTAAAGTAATAAGATAGCAAAACAAAACAAAACAAAACAAAAAAACCCACAATAAAGGAGAGCAGACAATCTACAAAGATTTGAAGGAAAAGAACATAATTTTAGAGAGCAAAGTTAAATGTGTTTGTAGCTTATGTCTCCAGCTAATCTGGTTAATCCATGACTACAGCATCTTCGTATATTTGCACTTATAAGACTAAGCATTGAGCCTGGATAAAGACTAAATTCCCAATATATTTTAAAATATATCTGGATTAAAAATCAGGGAAGAAACTTTAATAAAACTAGGACTGATATCCCCATTTGCATATTGTGATAAATTAATGATGTTGATCTTATTAATTTAATCTGTATCAAATAATTTGATCACACTGAAAAGATCCCTTTAAAGAAATTTCAAGAAAAACAATGTGAGCTTACAATAGCTTAAATCATAGTGTCACTGCAAGGAAAATCACTTGAAGTCTGAGTGTCACTGGAAATTTCCTTTTAAGATATTCAAACTAATAGCCTTTGTTGGTATGAATTTGTGTGTGCTTTGCTTTCTAATGCAAAAAAGGAAAGCTGCCAGCACATTTTTTTTTCTCAGAAATAAAGCATCAGTTATTCACTGAAATGTTAGGAAGTAAGCCCAAAGCTACTTGACTATACAAATTTTTCATATTTTTAGATTTTGTCTTCAGGATAATTGTCAGAAGGTATGTTACAAATACAAAACAAACAAAAACATTAAAAACGAAACAAAACCCTGCATTCAAACAAGACAAAAATTGAAGTAGTAGAATAATTAAAGTTAGAAAACCATGAAGGAAGAAGCATAGCAGTATGTAAGCAATATACTGAAGATGGAAAGGCATTCATTGAATCATAACTGACATAGCAGCTTAAACACATCTACCAGTTAGGGGTTGGATGCCAATAAAAATGAGGCAATTTCAATGACAGAAGTCCAGAAAGACCCTGAAGTTCAAGGTATGGGGCAGACTGAAAATATATGTATTTTTTGATAGTTTATGTAAGGAGAAAAAAATTTTTTTTTGGTCTCAGAATTCAGAATCAAATGTTTACTTCCCTTGCCTTAAAAGAAGTACTGAACAACAATCAAGGCTGCAAAGAACAAAGAGCTGAATTTAGGGCTTTAGGCTATGCAATTTGGGAGACACAGATTCAGTAAAAACTGAAAGAATGTTGTGGGGAAGAGGAGTCAGGGGCTGATGAGGACAAAAACTAAAGGTTGTTAAACTTATCTGGCAGGAATTGTGATTGACTCTGATGCGAGTCAGAAAATACTTGTTCTTAAACAATCTTAAGTTATTTTAGAGTAAGGATTGAATAAAGTATTTGAGTTTCTGGAGCAATGGGCAGATGTTCTAGATGCCTATGTTAAGATAATTAGTGGTCAAAAAGTCAGATTCCATCCAAGATGAGGTATGCATAAGTCCTACTTCCTCAATGGCCTCTTGGGTACATTTCAGAGAGCCATTTGTTTCCCAGAAGAAAAGCAAAACAAAAGAGGCTCTGCATCCAATGGAACCTGGAAGAGATGATAATTTGGGGATGGCATTTAACTTCCCTTTGAGATAAAAATCAAAATATGTAATTGTAATATTCAAAGCTGTTTTCTCCTGCACAAGTTGTGGGTAATTATCTCAATTATCTTGATCTTAAAATAATAATGGAAAATAAAATATTCTCTAAAAAAAACAGCTGCCCAAGAAGTGAGAACATGTGAGCTCATGAAAACAAGTGACCTTACATAAAAGACAATGCTATTTACTAGTTGATGCTAGCTTTAATTTGCAATTGCAAAATATCCTGAGCTCAAAAAAGTTCTGTACTCTGTCACTCTGTACTCTGGCAATTCATGGGGTCGCAAAGAGTCAGACACGACTGAGCGACTGAACTGAACTGAACTGACTCTGTCACTATACCACCTTGAAATTCTTGATAATTTTATCTTTTAACTTGTATCTTGGGAGTGAAATCCAATGGGCCAGTACACCAGTGTACAGGCAGAAAAGATAGGCCCCATATTCATATCTGGTGTTCTTTCAACTTGTTTATGTATAGCATTTTCGATGCCCCAAGAACACCAAGTTCTAGAGGATACACAATGCACCATAGTTCAGCGAGATATCCAGTGAGTACAAAATGAGTATGCTATGTTTATAACTGAAAAAAATGGATGTGGGTAGCTCTTAACAGGTATATGTTCTGTTAGAACCAACATTTTCTTAAAATGCAGAAAGAAAGCAATTGCATTCTAAGACACGTAAATCCACCAAGATTTTTCTTACTCATGTTACTTCCCACACTAAGTATTGAAATTAAAAATGCTTCTCACAGAAAGTTAGAGAAAGATAGGGTAACTCATATTCTTTTTCCTTACAATTCTTCTTTACTAATCAGTAAGCCAAAATTACAGGGAATAGGTAGAATGCTCACATGCGAATAAATGAAATAAAATAATTGAGTTAGTTGTTGCACAGTGCTTTCACTGTTTGAGCAAGAAAAAAAATACATATGCATGTATGAGCTATGAAATACAGGTTGTGTAATTTCAGTGATTCTGCAGATCAGGTAAATGCTCTTGTATTTCCGTTTAAAACTGGCACGATATACAGATGAACAGTAAGCAAATTATTACATTTAAAATTTTATTTTTTCTTTATAAAAATATTAAATAGCAAAAAAAAAAAAAAATGACAGTCAAGAGAAAATCCAGAAGATTAGAAAAGCTTTATATTGTATTACTCTTAAAGACTTTAAATGCTGTATGGTCAAGGGCTCCAACGTTTTTGTTTTTCACTGAGAGCTGCGAATTATGTAGCTGATACTTGGCAGGAAAGTATTGCTGAGGAGGAAGAAACAGTTCTTCTACACTTCTAGGTTCTTCTGGCTGGTCTAAGAATTAAATTGATTTGGAATAGATTAGCAGGAGAAAATCAAGTTAATTCTATACCTACAGGAATGATATATATTATAAGTGAAAATTCAGAGACAGAAATGTAAAATGAGGCGTATAACCCATCCTGAGCTAAGGAAGGGGCTTCCCTGGTGGGTCAGTGCTAAAGAATCCGCCTGCCAGTGCAGAAAATGCAGGGGACACAAGTTCAATCCCTGTGTCAGGAAGATCGCCTGAAGGAGGAAATAACACGCCACTGCAGTATTCTTGCTGGGAAATCCCATGGTTACAGGAGCCTGGTGGGCTGTGTCCATGGGGTGAGAAAGAGTGGGACGTGACTGAGTGGCTGAGCATGCATGAATGAGCTAAGGAATGGGATAGAAGCCTGGGGCTCCCAAGGGCAAAGAACCACAAGAAGAAGAACAGATGTTTGCCCTGTCACATAGATAGGGCCAATAGATAAAAATCTATCTTTGATAATGACTCTCTTCGAAAAAACACTCACCAATTTACATTCTTTTAAGTATTTCGGTGAGGGGCAATATTTTCTCTTGAACCCACAGAGTCTTGATTGCCTTTAGCTCAAATAATCAACAAAAGTGACACCTTTTGTCCTGAACCTCTGCAGTACAATTGGATAAAGCAGTGTTTCCATTATATTCTTTGTGGCAGTGGGCCCTTCCTTAACTAACTTATCTATAATGGGAAACATATGCATTAACTTGAAATACTAAGAAATAAAAAATGAATATCCTGTGAAAAAGATATGCAGTGCATCCTTTCTAAAAATCACATCATTTTGCTAGTATATTATTTTACTTTTGACTTTGTGGATATAGGTGTCTTCCTACAGATTACAAAATGTTTACTAAAGGCAAATGTATAATTCTGCTATGCAAAGCATTATGAAGATCCACAGAAAGAGGTGAAATTAACTAAAGAAAGGGAAATGCCATTGAATTCGTGAAGAACTCCTGAACCTATGTAACCAGTAACATTCAGAAACACGAGAAGTCAAAAAAACAGGGCTTGTATGTACAAGAAATCACATACACTTGGACACCCTTTCACTATATATGAAAAGCTACTCAGGATTTTGCATAACTCTTCAAAAAAATGAATGTCTACTCATGAGCAAGTTGTATCTAGCATTAAATTCCTTTAAAAATGAATTAAATAAATTGGAAAAAATGGCAGCAGGAAAGAATGGGAACACTTTGCAAAAACAAAATAAAATAGGAGAATCTCCATGAAGAAAAACAAAAGAGTAAGGGGTTTATTTTTATGTGTCTTTGTGATCCAAGTCAAAGGAAAGGCAAATTGTTTTCATTAAAATGAAAAATCCTTTTGGCAATGGGTGATCCTATTAGAGAAAAAATGAAATGGCTTCTATTCTCATTCTCCTGAAGGATTCTAGCAACTTCTTATGCTTTACTGCCAGAGCATCTTTAATTTTAAAAAGGCTTGGTTTAGAAGAAAGTTATGATCTTATAGCATAACTTAGATTTCTGATAATATTTAATAAAAAGAAGAAACATAAAATAATGTAAAATGTTCCATCAAGATTGTAAATTATATGACAAGATTCTACATACTCTTCCTTAAAAAAACAATTTGTTTCTGCTTTCAAATTTCTAGGACTTAATTCAAAGCTAAAGCAAAATATGGCCAGACTTGTTGGAACATGAAAGATGTTACTAGCCAAGAGACACAGAAAAAACATTGCTATGAAGTTTGTGCAGGGTAAAACTAGTCAGGTGATTATGCTTATAACAGACGAATTATGTCTCACTCCTACAAAATATTCAAGAAATATAAGGAAAGAGAAAAATTATATCTGTGTGTATGTTGAATCTCTATTTTTACACAATTATATTTAAAGTTTAAAAAATAAATTCTGAAATAGTTTTAAATAGTCAAAACTTAAGGAGAGTAGGCAAATTTGTTTCTGTCAAACTGAAATATGAGATTTCTAAGCAAAATCAACTAAACTTATATCAAGGTGCCATATCTAGTAAAGTGAATAAGGCTTGACTATTTCTAACTCAAAAGAAATAATCCTAATATATGTTAAAAAAATTCCCCTGATAATGTTTGTCTTCTATAAATCAAAAAGAATCACAAACTTTGGCAATATACTCAGAAAATGTAGTAACAGACATGTCTCTTTATTAAATACACAAGTTAAGATACACTCTCACAAGCTTTTATATAATTACTCTACAAGAATTCTGGACATTTTAATAACTTTTAAAATTATTTTATTTTTACTATAGTTTCACAGTTTAGCTCTTTTATATCTAGACCAATAATATTTCTAAAGTGGTAGGTTATATATGGCAGAAGTTTGTACAGATAAGTTTACAGCATTCTTGTTTTCCTAATTTCATTCTGAAAGGTCTTGCTTCTGGTCAATATGGAGGCATCTAGAATAGGGAAAGAAAAGGGTTCAGTAGGGAAATCCAGACAGTTTTCCACCTGTGACATAGTTACCGTCTTGCATCATTCTTTTGTTTTAATACAATTGGGACTTATTGACTATTAAGTGCAAAAAATAATGATTTGATTGCCATTAAGTCACTAAGTTGTGTCTGACTCTTTCGCAACCCCATGGACAGTACCCCAGCAGGCTCCTCTGTCCATGGAAGGACATTCTTGTCTTTCCTAACAAGAATACTGGAGTGGGTTGCCATTTCCTTCTCCAGCAGATCTTCCCAACCCAGGGATTAACCTGATCCCATCCTTGTCTCTTGCATTGCAGGAGGAATCTTTACCACTGAGCGACCTAGGAAGCGCCAGTGATTAATACCACTTTGAAAATCTCGCTGATGTTGTTGTTCAGTCGCCAAGTTGTGTCCAACTCTTTGTGACCTCAAGGACTGCAACACGCTAGGCTTCCCTGTCCTTCACTGTCTCCCAGAGTTTGCTCAAACCCTTTTTCCAGTCAGTGATGCCATCCAACCATCTCATCCTCCTTCTCCTCCTGCCCTGAAAATCTCATACCAATCTTATATCAACATGCTAGGTACCCAAGAACTTGCTTGGCTTATAGGAGTTCAGAAATTTAAGATTTGTAGTTATATCAATGTCAGTGTTCAAAACAATATACTGTGAAGAAATGTTAGTAATAAAAATTGATGTCTAATACTTTGGTATATTCAGAATATAACTTTATTATATATAAGGCTTATTTTGGAACTAACCAAATAATATCAATAAAATAATACCTTATAAACATTCTTAGGTTTACAATCAACATTAAATTAATGTTAAATTTGACATAATAATTAAATAGAGAGAATTATTTGTATCATTTACAAAAATATACCCAGTCAAAATTGCATTACTCTTTGAAAGTTTTGAGAGAAGTACAGATAACTAAATTTACTACTGTGAAAGTAGCAGTCACTACACTTTTAAACATATATTTAGTCAATGATGTAAATTCTGAAACTAATCACAACAAACTATGCACCTTTACTGGGGAAGATAAATAAATGTGCTAAGAAAATTAGAAAACATTAATGAAAAATAATTTAAGTACCAGAATCTGGAAACTTGATTTTCCTACCACTCCTTCATAGTTTATGTAAAATAGCAGAACCTAATTTGTTTTTTGAATGCATGTATAAGGTAATATATGAAAATGACACTCTCCAGGTGTCTTGTGGGGGAAGGGGGGGCGGAGAAGAAAGCTTAAAACCACTAGCCAGAAAAAGATTTACTAGAGCATGAATACCCATCCAGTTTTTCTGAGACAGACAGACTGACAGACACAACACACACACACACACACACACACACACACACAGATTGACTTTGGCAAAATAAGATAACTTTGTAGTTTGTGGTAAAGCACACTTATAAGGTTGGCATCATACTGTTCTATTTAATTATTTTACATTTTAAAGAACTGTGTGGAATAGAGTGGAGAGTATTATATATTTGTAGGAAAAAACTCAAGCAAAATAACTGGGTCAACAAAAAAGAGAAACTTCACTTGGACCTGAACCAGAAATTTCTTTGCAACTCAAGTTCTTTGAGTTCCTTAGCTTCTAGTAACTGTTTTGATTTCTTATCAAATAGACATAAGCTTTTCAAAACAGTTTGTTCTCATTGGAGTTTGCTGTGGGATTCCAAAGCCTTTGTTCAATTTAGTTCATTGCAATTAATTTTCAAATCTCCCATTAATGCCTACAAAAATCATACTACTGCTGTTACTGGAAACTTCAGAAACATATTTCAACATTAAGAAAAACTGAAAATATGAATTAAGGAAGGTTTCAGAAATGCACAGAGGAGATTAAATATCCATTTAGGGTGACTGTCCCTCAAATACTAATTCCTCTTTGCAAAATCTCTGACACAAGTTGTTGGACTGCAATATTACCTACTTGACCACATGTAGTGGGCCATTCAGTAATAAAATTAGTGTACATAATCTCACGTCAACTCTCTATTTCTATTAATTTGAATTGAAACTTAAATGTCCATTGGGAATGTTCTTCAACCAACAATACATGAAACTGCTACCATCATACAGTCATAGGAGGTGGTTTGAAAAAACTACTAATGTCCAATTTTGAGATTTGACATGATAAAAATAATGACAATTTATCATAACACACTAAATCTAATAAAAGATATTATAAGCACATAATGAGTTTCAAGTGTAAGAGAAAGGGAGGAGAAGCAACAAAAACAAAAGTTAAAAAATCCTGCTGGCTAATAAGTGTAGAAGATGTTGAATTAGAAAATCACCATTTTGAAATGCCCTGCCATAAAATTAATTTTAGCCAGAGTCACCACTATATGCTAAAATCTTTGAAAGAAATGTTGGAGGGAATGTTATTTCATGATTGTAAGTGTATTGCTTGAAAGATTACTTAGTAATTCATGGGGGGAAAATGACTGTTCAGAATCAATGGAAACCTGTTATTCAATGTCTCATCTAAGTGACCTAATTTATCATCACCGATAGAGGTAAAACCTGTCTTTGTGCCTCAAAAAGTGTCCTTGCCACACAAAAATCTTCAATTTGTATTCGGTCATGAGGAAACAATCTGACAAATTCTGAATATGGACTATATTTCAAGGTACTCAGTCTAGCCTTTCAAATAAATTAGTACTATTTAGAAATACATGACTAGAGGGACTGATCTAGATCAAAAGACATTAAAGATAATTAACAACAAACACAGTGGGTATATCTTGTTTGGCTTATGCTTTAGAAAAGTAGGGCAAGAAGAAATGAAGGAGAAGGAGGAGAAACAGCAGCAGCAGCTGTTGCTATAAAAGGCATTTAAGGCTGATTTGAGTACATAATCTAAATTATATTCCAATGTCATTGTTAATTTCCAATAGAATTATAGATAATCTCCTTATATATGATAATGCATATATGAAGTACGTATATGGTATATTTTAAGGTTTCCCAGGTGGTTCAGTGGTAAAGAATCTTGCCAATGCAGGTAACACAAGAGACACAGATTCATCAGGTCAGGAAGGTCCCCTGGAGTAGGAAATGTCAACCCACTCCAGTATTCTTGCCTGGGAAATCCTAAGGATAGAGGAGCCTAACAGGCTACAGTCTGTGCCTGCATACTAAGTCACTTCAGAGGTGTCTGACTCTTAGCGACCCTATGCACTGTAGCTCTCCAGGCTCCTCTGTCCATGGGATTCTCCAGGCAAGAATACTGGAGTGGGTTGCCATTTTCTTCTCCAGGGGACCTTCCGGACCTGGGGATCGAACCAGTGTCTCTTATGTCTCCTGCATTGGCATGCAGGTACTTTAGCAGTAGCACCACCTGTGAAGCCCCATGGGCTACAACTCCGTGGTGTCACAAAGAGTCAGACAGAACTGAGTAACTGAGTACATACACACACACACACACACACACACACACACACACACACACACACACACACACACACACACACACACACACACACACACATATGTTATGTGTATCTATGCAGAAAAATAATCTTATGCTTAGAAAACACATACTGAAATATTTGTAGTTTAAATGTTATGAATTCTACAACATCCTTTTACATTTATTTATATATATGTACATAAATATATATATATGTATATATATATATATAGTGGCTGAATTTTCAAAAAAAGAGATGTGTATGTGTATAAAGACTAAAATAAAATACTAAAATACGGTAAATTTTGATAAAGCATATGTATAATGATGTCATTATGCTGCCCTTTTAAATCATTTGAATTTTTTAAAATAGTCAAAGTTGATAATGTTATAAAAGTATAATTATAAAACTACAATAAATTATAAAATATTTAATAAAATACAATTATTTTATTATATGTATTTGAAATTGAGTAAAATGCAGCTATTGTTTTTTAATCCATTCAACAATAAGTTACATATCAGCAACTTTGCTATTTGAGTATTTAGTCTCCGTTTCCTCTGTATTTTGTGATATACTCACAAATATATTAAGTCCAATAATTGAGTACTTATATATCTTAAGTATATTTGCTGTATAAAATTTCAGTAGATTTCTTTCAAACAAAGATTTAAAAGAGTAGAAATAGTATGATTAATCAGAGGTTTTGTATTTTTAAAGTACTCAAACGTAGTTAGTTAATACTGGAGATAGCTGATTTGACTTTCTTAATGACCATGTTCTTTTCTCTTCACCAATGAAAAGTAAAAAATAATAACAATAACTAAAATAATAAAGTAATAAAAGATTAAAATCAAAGAGCATAGAAAAGAATCTACAGACACTTGACTATGTAAAGCAATATACACATTCTACTTATTATCAAAATTGAATAGTGATATAGCCCCAAAAAAATGTAAAACCTAAGATATGAGTAGGCATCCAAGTAAGTGGAACAAGTTATCAGTCAAGAATGACAGATACATGTAGTTATTTCATTGTTTACATATCATCTCTGTGCCAAGGATACAAACACACTTTTTTTGTGTGGGATCATGAGTTTCTTATTTATTTTGACAACTCTCCCAGAAAATTTCTCTTGAAGCAACAGTCTATTCTTTTTAAAATTTCTGAACCTATTTGCTCTGTGACAATCTCAGAGTATATAATTATCAAGCCCACGCATGAAAAAGCTAGTAGGGCTTCTCAGTATTGACTTCCAACTTTAATGCACTCTAAATTTTTACTTGTTAATCTTGACTGTTCCACACAGTGTTCATAGTCCATGGGCATCAATATTTTAATTCTCCTTTGTTGTAAATAGCAATAGAATCTATTTTCTCAGTCATCACTGGATTAATTCTAAAATTCCTCTTTGCCATGTCATATTTCTGATTTCAACCTGAACCAATACCTTATTAAAACTGAAGAAAAACAATAGGTTTAAATTCTCAACCTAGTGTTCCAAGGGCCCCCACTATTGATTTCTGTTTACAGATACACTTCATATTTGTCTTCTAAAAAATTAACTCCATCTGAATATTTTCCCTTTGTTCTGGCTTCCCTTCTCAACATATCGCTGCATGTTTTCACTTATTTTTGGTAATAACTCATGCCTTCCTCTTGATCTCACTACTTACTGTTAAATATTTAAAGAGAAGCCAATTTTTGCAATTTTTTGAAAGTTTCTCAAAACATTCAAAGCCTGATCCTGTATATATTCACTCATACTAATCAATTTTATTTATTATTGCTGGTCTTATTCAAATGCATATTATCAGGATGTTCATAATATTATCAGGAAAATATTCTTTAGTTTTATCAGAAAAAAAAAAAATGCCCTTCAGTTTTTACCTAAATTCTACGTTGCTTATTGGTGGTAGTGGTGATATTCAGTTGCTTAATCATGACTGATTCTCTAGGACCCCATGGACTGTAGCCTGACAGCCTCCTTTGTCCATGGGATGTCCCAGGCAAGATGACTGGAGTGGGTTGCCATTTCCTTCTCCAGGGGATCTTCCTGGCCCAGGAATCAAACTTGTGTCACCTGTATTGCAGGCAATTCTTTACCATTGAACCATCTGGGAAGCCCGTATTGCTTATTAAATTAGCCATAATCATCCCCCAAGCCTCTCATTTCACTTTATAAACATCTCATTTACTGTTTGAAATATACCGTATTATGCATATTCCTTCCTGACTACAGATTTCCAGGAATAGTGACCATATTTTCACTAAACATACTCTTTGCTATTTGCATTCTTTGCTGTTGTTGTTCAGTTGCTAAGTTGTGTCGTAAAGAGTCTGCACCATGGACTGCAGTATGCCAGGCTTCCCATTCCTTCACTGTCTCCCAGGAGCTTGCTCAAATTCATGTATTCTGCGTTGGTGATACTATCGAACCATTTTTTCCTCTGCCACCCCCTTTCTCCTTCAATATTTGCCTTCAGTATTTTCCAGCATAAGTATATTTTCCCATGCATTGGCTTTTTGCATTAGGTGGCCAAAGTATTGGAGATTCAGCCTCAGCATCAATCCTTCCAACAAATACTCAGGGTTGATTTCCTTTAGAATTGACTGGTTTGATCTCCTTGCAGTCCAAGGGACTCTCAAATGTTTTTTCCAGCACTACAATTCGAAATCATCTGTTTTTCGGCACTCAATCTTCTTTATGATGAAACTCTTGCTTCACTGGAAAAATAATAGTTTTGACTATATGAACCTTTGTTGGCAAAGTGATGTCTCTGCTCTTTAATATGCTGTCTAGGATTGTCATAGCTTTTCTTCCAAGGAGCAAGTGTTTTTAATTTCATGGGTGCAGTCACTATCTACAGTGATTTTGGAGGCCAAGAAAATAAATCTGTCACTGTTTCCACTTTTTCCCCATCTATTGTCCGTGAAGTGATGGGACTGGATGCCATGATCTTAGTTTTTTTAATGTTGAGTTTCAACCCAGCTTTCTCACTCCTCTTTCATCTTCATAAAGAGGCTCTTTATTTCTTTTTCACTTTCTGCCTTTACAGTGTATCATCTGCATATGTGACACTGTTGATATTTCTCCCAGCAATCTTGATTCCAGCTTATGCTTCATCCAGCCTGGCATTTCACATGATGTGCTCTGCATATATATTAAATAAGCAGGGTGACAATATCTATTTAATACAAAATATATTCTTTAAAAAAGTCTTCTGGAAGAATAATCTCAGCTAATCTCTAGTTATACAGTATTTTAAAAACAGGAAAAAAATTTTCCGATCATATGGTAACACAATATATCATCTAAACTCTTCTGCATCATGATAGTGCTTCTAATGAATTGAATTTTGATATAGCAACATGGGCAGATAAAATTATTTTTACTTTAGAAAATCAGTCAGTTCAGTTCAGTCGCTCAGTCATTTCCGACTGTTTGCGACCCCGTGGACTGCAGCACCCCAGGCCTCCCTCTACATCACCAACTCCCCGAGTTTACTCCAACTCATATCCACTGAGTCAATGATTCCATCCAACCACCTCATCCTTTGTCGTCTCCTTCTCCTCCTGCCTTCAATCTTTCCCAGCATCAATGTATTTTCAAATGAATCAGTTTTTTGCATCAGGAGGCCAAAGTATTGGAGTTTCAGCTTCAGCATTAGTCCTTCCAATGAACATTCAGGATTGATTTCCCCTCGATGGACTGGTTGGATCTCCTTGCTATCCAAGGGACTCTCAAGAGTCTTCTCCAATACCATAATTCAAAAGCATCAATTCTTCGGCGCTCAGCTTTCTTTATAGTCCAACTCTCACATCCATACATGACTACTGGAAAAACCATAGCTTTGACTAAGTGGACCTTTGTTGGCAAAGTAATGTCTCTTCTTTTAAACATGTGGTCTAGGTTGGTCATAACTTTTCTTCCAAGGAGCAAATGTCTTTTAATTTCATGGCTGCAGTCACCACTTGCCGTGATTTTGGAGCCCCAAAAAATAAAGTCTGTCACTGTTTCCACTGTTTCCCCATCTATTTGCCATGAAGTGTGGGACCATATGCCATGATCTTAGTTTTCTGAATGTTGTTTTAAGCCAACTTTTTCACTCTCCTCTTTTACTTTCATCAAGAGGCTCTTTAGTTCTTACTTTAGAAAATAGTGTGGCTTTAATCATACCAAATCTACTTTTCTATTCAGATTCAGAAGGGCTACAAACAAAAGAAATTTTCTTCTGAACACTTTACTAATAACTGTCTATATTTACATTCAGATGGAACAATATCCTTTCCAATAAGAATATATAAACAGCAACAATCAGTCAGTGATGAACAAATGAATTTCATATAGAATCAAGTAATCATCTGTCTCTATAAATATAAAAGAAGAATAATAATCCCATTTCAGACATGTCTAAGACTCAACTTCATTTTTGTTACATTTTAGGTAACAGTGCTAGTCTCTGTATATAAATGCATGAAAAGTTGTGGTTATAATCCAATCATTATTTAATTCCTTCTGTATATGAATCATTGCAATATTTTTGCAAAAATAAATTGTGGAGTCATGATTTAGATTATGTTAAAATCTAAGATATTTTCTAGATATAAATAAACTATCAAAAAGAGCAAGAGATGTTTCTTTAGTGTGATGCTATTAAGTTGATCTGAAAGAATAACTTGTCTAACAGTTGTAATTAAAGTTTTAAAATTATCTGGCATAATTTACACCCACACATTCGGTCACAGACACTCTGCAAACTTTTATGAGGTAATTTCACTGATATTTATTGGAGCATGTCTATTGCAAATTTTATCTTTCTTTTTATTACAGACAGTACTATCAAAAAAAATTCATTTAAATGAATGTCAGTGACTTCACTTTACATTTCAAGCTGTACAATTTTTCTATTGTAATCCTTAGTAACATTAGTGTTATATTTAAAGTAAAAATATTCATCATGAATAAACTCACACCAATGATGTGAAAATTGAATATTAAATAAAATTTCAATAGTTTTAATATAATATTTGAAAAAGTGTGCTTTTTCCACTGTAGCTTTTTTCATTTCTTTACTTTTATTGTTTATTAAAGTTTTAAAACATTATTTATTTTTAATTGAAAGATAATTGCTTTACAATATTGTCTTGGTTTCTGCCATACATCAACATGAATCAGCCATAGAAATATGTATGTTCCCTCTCTCTTGAACCTCCCTCACACCTCCTACCCCTTCCCACCACTCTAGGTTGTTACAGAATCCATATTTTTGCCATTTTAAATTTCATTTTTTTTAAGATTTTTTTTTGAGAAAAGATAACTATAGAGTATTTGGAATATTGGCCATGAGAATCTTTATCCCAGCTTATTTATTCTGGACCTACTATAATGATAATAAACTACAACAATTCATGTTATGAAAGACAACTTTTTAAGATTTAAGATGTCTGAACCGCTTCACAGATTCAGGGATGTTGGCCATAGTAACAAATCATAAACACCCTTTATTATTTTTGTATCATACATTTCTGAATTTCCTTTAGTTGCTCTTCCAGCTCATCCAAGTCCAGTCACTCCAACTAAACATCCCTATAGTTGATCTCTCTAGGCTACCAAAGGATTAAGTTTTACATCTTACTTGATTTCTTAGCAGTATTCTACATCTTTTGATCATTTACTCCTTCAAACATTCTTTTCCTAGCTCCCGTGGTATAATAACACTTAGATCTTTAAACATGTTTTTATTCTGTCTGTTTTGGCTCTCTCTCTGGCTTCCAGTTCCAACTTTCTTGATGACTTCTCCTCTACCTGTCTCATGAATGTTTCCCTTAATGTAGGTCTATCTTTTGTTATCTAACAATCTTTCTTGAGGATTGCATGCATTCCTAAGGCTTGATTGTTAATTTTATGCCAACAGATTCCAAATGTTTTCTAACAGTGAGGACCTTACTCTGAGTCCTGTAACTACATAGTTAAATGTTATCAGCGTTTGAAATTTTTCCATGGATATTACAGAGTATTTGCTAAAATAACATCTAAAGAGTTTACCATTTGCCCCATTTCTAAGTGTATTTCCTATTCTAACTTCTCTTTCTCAGGAATTGACACATATTTATAATACTTAGTGGCTCATGGCAGAAACCTCTAAATTCTTCCTTAAATCTGTCTACTCCTCTGCTTCTTCCTCTGAACCATTAGAAAGTGAAAGTGAAGTCGCTCAGTCGTGTCCAACTCTTTGCAACCCCACGGACTGTAGCCTACCAGGCTCCTCCGTCCATGGGATTTTCCAGGCAAAGGAACTTGAGTGGGTTGCTATTGCCTTCTCCAGAGGATCTTCTCAACCCAGGGAATCAAATACAAGTCTCCCGCATTGTAGGCAGACACTTTACCATCTGAGCCACCAGGGAAGCCACCATAATGTGATTCTATCTAAGCCCTATCTATCTGAATCATGTGATTCTATCTAACCCCCTGGAAGAAAGGTTTAGACTGTGTGGGACTGTTTTGGTTATTGCTGTGTATTGGTAGTGGTGAGGAAATTATCTTATAGGGATAACAATAATTATAATATCCTACAATACATAGGACAGTTCTACATAATGAATCTTTTTGGCATTGGATTTATTTTAACAAAGAATATTTAATATAGAACATAGGTTAAATAGGGGGACTTGGAGGATTATAAAAGCAAAATGGAGATACTAATTTATCACAGAAATAATAAGTACAGAGAGTGTCTCTCACCCTAAGCTGAAAATGAGGAGATGTGGTTATCAGAATCTAAAGTTTAGGTGTAAGGCCCCACAGAAGTAGAATTCTGCAGAGGAGGCATAGTCCAGCTGGAGGGGTGACTGGAAGCTCAGAGGAGGAGCCTGCAGAGACGGAACTCAAACAGTGAAGGAGAGGGCACAGCTTGGCTGCTGTTGGTCCCTTGAAAGAAGCCAGTGAAGCTGGTTTTGTGAATATGTAAAGAATTTGGAAGCTAGAGCTAACCACTGCTGGAACCAACTACAGGTGCATGAAAGAAGTGCTTACTAATCCAGGTGATGCAGATGAGAAGAGTAGGCACCTCTGCTACTACTGACAGAAACTTACAGAAAACCATTGAGAAGGGAAAAGGTAGTTTGCAGGGTCCTAGTCCCAGAATCATGTAATGTTGATTAGAAGGGCTACCTTGAAGCTTAGAGAAGATAGTTTTATAACCATTATTTCTCAGTGTTGAGACACATTGAATAGATAACTAATTAGTCGCTATGTTTTCTATCATGTCAACTATATAGACTATAGTGTCTTCATTAATTCTGTTGTTACTTAAAAAAAAAAAAAATCACTAATCACATAATGTTACTCCCTCCTAAACCTTGGTACTTCTTTTTCTGACCTATAGCCAATGCAAACTCCTTTAGCAAGGGTCTGTATTAGACTGCCCTCCTCTTACTTCCTTCTTTCTCTTGTATCTTTTTCTTTCCTTTAGTTACTGTGTTCTTTTCTGCTTTAAATGTCAACATTTGCAAATTATTTATCAGGTAAGCTCCTAGTCTCATTCCTTTCAGATAAAATGTTACTTCTAAAGAGTGGCATTTCCTGTTTCCTCAATCCATATAAATTTCCCATTAAATTCTACATATGAATATTCTCATAGCCATGCATATTCTATATCATAATATGCAATTATATATTGATATAGATTACTATAGTATGATACATAAAGTAAATGTAAAATATCACAAGGACATACATTGCACCAGTTTTTTTCAATACAGTTGGACCAGTTTCTGTCATCTACAAGAGTTTTTGGTTTATAGTAGATGTTCCTTGTGTATTTTTCTAATAAAATTAATGAACAACTAACTTTTGTATTTGATAAAGTAAGTTTTAAAATATGTGGTGCTTTTCTCTTTTCACTTTTCATATAACACTCGTCAGATGCTTTATTCTTCCTGGAATATTTCTTCAAAGTAATTTTGAAAACTCTCTTGGGGATCATTCAATGAAAATTTCTTGACATTGTTGTTTCAAACCCCATATTGTGAAGTCTCTCCCTCTTAACTAGGATTCTTGTTTCCTAAAATCTCAATGAACTGAACATTCACAAAATATAAAATAAGAAGTGTTAGTAAGCATAAGATAAAAATTAACATTATTTTTAAACTATCTTACATTAAATATTCATTGCATATTTATCTTGATATTTTATCTATTTAACCTGAAATAAGAAATCTTTTGACAAAGTAATGTTATAAAATGTTATTTCTTTACAGTTTTATCTTTAAAAGAGGCATGAAATGGTAAATTTATGTCTAGTGAACCAACATTAAAATCTTGACAGATTTATTTATTAAATATGAATTTAAAATTTTAACAATTTGATTATTAAATAAGTGATGTATAGAGTTGGTCATACATATTGTGGAACTGTTAAATGCAAAAGACCAAATACATTGGTCATAAAGATTTTAAAGAATGAATTTTACATTAAAATTAAGGCAGCACATACAGTATCAAATAAAAAGTTCTTAAAAGACTTAAATGTATCCTCCCCACAAAGAATATTCTTTTGGACTCACTGATGAAGAGCAATACAAATTGAATGATTAGAAAAGAATGTATCCATAATAGCAAATTTCTATCCAACAAGACATATAGAAAAATAATGCACTTTATCCCCTCTCTGTGTCTAGGAATATTTTGATATTGTAACATACCTGTTTAGGTACAAAACAGTAGTATTATCCTCCTAGTACAGTAGGCAGCCAGTATAGTCAGTTACAGAAACAAGCATGCTTTCACCAATGCAGGGCTGACTAAACCAAGCCCTTTATAAAATCATCGATGCAGTCTTTCAGCAGTTTTGTGGTAGCCTCAGTGAAACATAGCTTAAACACTTAACCACTGAAACAGTCTCCAAGGTAGCTTCATGTCACAGGCAGGTTAACATTTTGGAATGAAGGTGCTACCTCAGATCCTTACCTGTTTACCACTCTGGTAAATTGAAAGTCACAAATGCAGAAGTTTCTCAAAGTTTAAACATGGAGGTATCATATTACCCAGTGATTCTCTTCTTAGGTATTTACCCAATAGAATAGAAAAGCTATGTCCTCAGACAAACAAACGTGTTTACTAATGTTTAGAGTTGTATTATTCATTATAGCCAAAAAGAGAAAACAATCTAAATGTCCATTAAATGATAAATGAATAACATTAACATGGGATATCCCCTTGAAATTGATTATTATTCAGTAATCAAACAGATTGAATTACTGTATTCATTACAACATGAACTGACCTCAAAAGAAGCCAGACATGAAAGGCCACATATCGTATGATTCTATTTACATGATATATTCTAATTGGCCAAATTTATAGAGACAGAAAACAAATTATCTTGCCAGAATTTGAAGGGTAGGAGAGTTAGAGAATGCCTGCTAATGGACACAGATTTACATTTTGGGGTGATGACAACATTCTGGAATTAGAAAGTGCTGATAGTTGGCCAACTTTGTGAGTTTTCTAAAACTCACTGAACTGTGCATTGTAAAAGTGTAAATCATATGCGATATATTTCAATAATAAAAATATATGAGACGGAAAAGAGTGGAAGCAAGACTTCAAATTAGAAGGAATTTAAAATTGTTTCTGTGAAAGATGAGAAGGGGCTGAACTATTGAGGAGGAGGAAACGCTGGGTTAGATAGATGTTGAAAGCTTTGAGATGCATTTTTAACTAATATTTATAATTGACATATAGATATTAATTAGGAATTCTAGTGCTTACTATTTATACTTTCAAATTGTTTTCAAGCCTGCTATACCATTTTTCCTTCCAGTACACTACACATTCCACCAAGAACTAGTCACCAATTGTTTCCTTTGCTATTTCATCTGACTGTAATACCTTTACTTTCATGTGACTGTAATACCTATTTCTTAATATTTTAAGATGTAAATTAAATTTACACTTCTTGAAATACTCCTTTAATGTAGACCTCCCCCTCTTCCATTTTAAAGGAGACTCTTCTTCTCTGCCCTCTCAGATTTTCTCAGGTACCTCCTGTCTGGGAGGAATAAATTTTGCTCTACCCTTTTGGTTCTTCTGGCTGTTCTAATAAATAAAATTGACATGAGACAGATTAACAGGAAAAAAAAAATCAGACAAAAATTTAATAACATATAGACATGGGAGAGACCCAAGAGAACAAACTCACCAAAATGACCAAAACCTAAACCTTAAAGATTATCTTCAGCTCAAGACAAAACAGGATATTGGGGGGTAGTGATTTGGGACTTCGAAAGGGAGGAAGACAGTTCTCATGGAGATAGAATGCAAATGTTTGGTAAATAAATGTCTGCTGGGTCACTCAGAGACAATGGAACAGTGTAAACTGATCTCTAGGCTCTGCAGAATTTCCTCTACCTAACCTAGCCCATATTCTTTTCACATATTTCTGATGATAACTCTGTGCTGGGACCCGGCTTTCTATCTACATTGTTTTAGACAGTTAGAGGGAAGGTCAAATTTTCAGGGAGAAACTTGTTGACTTTGACTTTTACAGTTGGAATAATCCACATGTCACAGAGATGTTTGGGATGGCAAGTTTTGCTTCCCTACACTATGTCAGGCTTCCCAGGAGGCACTAGTAAAGAACCCCGTCTACCAGTGCAGGAGATGAAAGAGACTGGTTTGATCTCTGGGTCAGGAAAATCCCCTGGAGAAGGGTATGGCAACCCACTCCAGTATGGGTTGAAGAATCCCATGGACAGAGGAGCCTGGCAGACTACAGTTCATAGGGTCGCAAAGAGTCGGACACAACTGAAGCGACTTAGTATGCACGCACACACACACACAAATATGTCATGTCACTACCTTCCTAGAATTGAAGAATGTATGCACTTGGCTTAACCCAACCACAGAGTATAAACATGCTGCAGCAGAGACTACACATTTTTAAACATCTTCATTCTTAATTCAACAGGACCTTCTGGATACATAGTTTGGAATTTTATATTGATAAATAAAGCTAGAGCTGATAAAAATATTTTCTTCTCTTTATGGTCTGTTCTCTTAATATACTTTAGCAGCATACATCCGATCTTCATTGTTTGTGGGTTCTGTACTTAGAAATAACTTGCTTGCTAAAGTTTCTTTGTTATCTCTAGCATACTCAGGGTGTTTCCCTCAGGGTGGTTTCTTGAGGTCAAAGGCAGTGCAAAACATTAGAGCCACTCAGTGACCACCTTCCCAGCAGATGCTGAGCAAGCAGGTGTTCCTCCTTCTTCTTGCAGCCAGGATGCTGTAAACAAGCACACTGTTCATGGTCTATTTAGCATATGACATTGTTCTCATTTTGTGGATTTTGTTGCTGGTTTGCTTCTTAATATGACCCCCAAGCGCAGCACTAAAGAGCTGCTATTCTTAAGACTGATGGGTGATATGGAAAAATATATGTTAGACAAACTTCATTCATGCATGAGTTATCGTGCTGTTGGTTGTGAATTTAATTTATATGAATCAATGTCATATATTAAATAAGTCATCACTAAACAAAAATACACATTTTAAAAGATTACGTAACAGATAGAGGAAAAAAAAAAGTTCTATATTGATTAGTCTACGAAAATGTGATCAGAAGCTGGCAGGAGCCTAACTGTATTTCTCCTGTCAGCAATGGTTCAATATTTAATAATTCAGTATTGGCAGTGACTTTATAGATATACTACAGTGGTTAACAATAATTGTCAGGATAGGCAAAAGATTTTCATTCTTGTATGTAACAGAATATTGCATTTCACTTTTTTGCACTTTATATTTTCCTTTAATACTATAAAATACAAAAAAAGTTTAAGTGCCATTAATTTATAAATTATTTTTACTTTAAAAAGTGATGAGAATTTTACTATACCATTTTAGTAAACTTTAATAAAATCTTTAAAATTTACATAAAGAAGATAAAGTGGTTAACAATAAATTTAGAACATTTGACATTTATCTTTTTAAGAATGTTTTTTATCTTAGGCAGTTACTTAGCATGTTTAATGCAAAGAATATGTTATTTTATATCCAAAAGTACATATATATTTTTCAAAATGAAAATATTAGTATAACTTAGTTATTTGAGAAAAAATGCATTATTATACTTAAAACAGATAAAGTCACTTTCTTTCATAAAGTTAATGCCTTTGGAAGGTGGCCAAGACTATGACAGCTCCAGAAATGGATATTCGAATCTCTGACAGCCACCATAGTGTCTCAATTCACTAATCAGAATTTCCTGCCAAAAATGTTTAAATTAGGACACTCTGATACCCAAAGATCATGTATGTATGTAGATGTATGCTCACTGAAGTTAGAATAACTGACAAAACAGAAGAGATTTGTTGTTCCATAGAACACAGGTACTTTTAAATTAGGCACAAAAGGTGGCTAATGTTCTCAACTTTAGGCTCCCAAAGTAAGATGGAACAATATTCAAGCAGTCTTTGACTTGTTGAAGGAAAAATATCTTTCCCAAGATGAAAGATGAATATTCTCATCTATAATATCAGTGGACACTGCTTTTAAAAATGTGTGTGTGTTTTGCATGTGCTCAGTCATGCCCAACTCTTTGCGACCTCATGGACTGAAGCCTGCAAGGCTCCTCTGTCCATGTGATTTCCCAGTCAAGAATACTGGGGTGAGTTGCCATTTCCTTCTCCAGGGAATCTTCCCAATCCAGGGATCAAACTCTCATCTCCTTTGTCTCTTGCCTTGCAGGCAGATTCTTTACCTCTTGAGCCATCAAGGAAAATGCCAAAACATGATACTAACCCTGATTTTCAAACATTCTTTTTATTCAGAGCATCATGTCAATTAATATAAAATTATCTTAGATCCTATAGTAGAGATTATTGACTGAATCATTTTAAACTTGTTCTTAACAAATTCATTTCTTTATTTGGAGGTATGTTAATTCAAGCAAGTCTTTCCAAAAAAGGTAAATATATTCCAGCTTGTATTGATGCTTTATCAAATGTATATTCTCTTGCTACTGAGTCCCTTATATTATGGTTTCATTTCCTGTCTTGCTCTACTAATCAGTAAGGCCTTTCTTGGCTCAGTTCAGTTCAGTTCAGTGACTCAGTCATGTCCGACTCTTTGCGACCCCATGAATCGCAGCAGACCTCCCTGTCCATCACCAAGTCCCAGAGTCTACCCAAACCCATGTCCATCGAGTCAATGATGCCATCCAGCCATCTCATCCTCTGTAGTCCCCTTCTCTTCCTGCCCCCAACCCTTCCCAGAATTAGGGTCTTTTCAAATGAGTCAACTCTTCGCATGAGATGGCCAAAGTATTGGAGTTTCAGCTTCAACATCAGTCCTTCCAAAGAACACCCAGGACTGATCTCCTTTAGGATGGACTGGTTGGATCTTCTTGCAGTCCAAGGGACTCTCAAGAGTCTTCTTCAACACCACAGTTCAAAAGCATCCATTCTTTGCCGCTCAGCTTTCTTTATAGTCCAACTCTCACACCCATACATGACTACTGGAAAAACCATAGCCTTGACTAGACGGACCTTTGTTGGCAAAGTAATGTCTCTGCTTTTAAATATGCTATCTAGGTTGGTCATAACTTTCCTTCCAAGAGTCCGAAATGCAGTACTTGGATGCAATCTCAAAAAGGACAGAATGATCTCTGTTCATTTCCAAGGCAAACCATTCAATATCATGGTAATCCAAGTCTATCCCCCGACCAGTAATGCTGAAGAAGCTGAAGTTGAACAGTTCTATGAAGACCTGCAAGACCTTTTAAAACTAACACCCGAAAAAGATGTCCTTTTCATTATAGGGGACTGGAATGCAAAAGTAGGAAGTCAGGAGACACCTGGCATAACAGGCAAATTTGGCCTTGGAGTAAGGCCTGTGGAGCACTGTAATAAAATATCCTCACAAAAATGGCTGATCTCTAATTGAGACTGACTTCATGCATTAGTCTAAAAGTTTGAGTGGAAAATAAATATGATAGATGTGATAGACTCTTATTTTATTCTGTAACCTAGAAAATGCAGGATCAGTGAAGCACAGAGAGTTAGCTTACCCTATTTTAGTTATTTAGTCGTGTATGACTCTTTGTTACCCCATGGATTGTAGCCATCCAGGGTCTTCTGTCCATGGGATTCTCCAGGCAAAAATACTGGAGTGGGTTGCCATGCATGCCCTTCTCTGAGGAATCTTCTGAACTCAGGGATCAAACCTGGGTCTCCTGCACTGCAGGCACATTCTTTACCATCTGAACCACCAGCAAAGCCCTAGAAAGGGGTTTAAAAAAAAAAAAAAAAAGGCTTTCCAGATGGCTCTATGGGGAAACAATCTGCCTGCAATTCAGGAGACACAGGAGGTACAGGTTCAATGCCTGGGTCATGAAGATACCCTGGATAAGAAAATGGCAACTCACTCCAGTATTCCTGCCTGAAAAGTCCCATGGACAGAGGAGCCTGACAGGTAAAGGAGCCTGACAGGCTACAGTCTATGAGGTCGCAAAGAGTCAGGCACGACTGAGCGCACACACACAAAAAAAGGTCACTGTTTCACTTTTATTTCTTATATACTTTATTTTTGAGATAATACAGTCTTCTCAGTAAATAATAAAGTTGATAACTTAGTAAGAACCTGCCATTTACACCAGGAGAAAAAATGAAATTCATTTCAGAGTGAAGCCACATTTAAGAAAGGTCAGCTCAGGAGACAAATACAGCACCTTCCTCATTCCTTGGTTCTTATACTGAATTAGTCTGCTGCCTCCCAGGTCATATGGAAAATACTATTGGGCTTCAGTTTGCTTCAGTAGCTTTCTATTTGTGCTAATACATTTCACCTTTTATCTGTATTCAAATACATGCTGTCTTTGGTTCATCTCTCTTTTTCCTTCTGGAGTTGAAGCCATAGAAATTCTTTGAATATAAGTAACATACCATAAATACATTTGCCTAGTCCTCTCACATATTGCTGACATTTCAAAAATCAGATGTAAATGATTATTTAAGTGTTTATTATACATGTATTATAATTCTTTAGGTTGCATATAGCCAAAAACAAGTTCAAAGAGGCTAATGCATTTTATAGAAATTATAAGACTTTTTTTCTAGACATGAAAGCAGGGCATTCATCAGACACCAGAATGTAACACAGGAGAGTCAATGGGAATATGGAATTCTGACTCACTTCCTATCTATCTCTCATTTTCTCTCTCCTTATTTTCTCTTTGTTTCTTTATCCTGCCGCTTATCAAAACAGTCCTCTAAACGTAAGACTCTAATTATTAAGAATGTATGATCAAGAACAAAGTTTTAACTGAGAGAGTGTAAAATTGAACACCCATTTTAAGCAAAAAACCTATAGGAATTTATATTAGTTCAAATGAACATTAAAACAATTTACTTTCTGTTTTTGTTTTTTTTTTAAGTTTCTTTTTTTAATTGAAGGATAATTGTTTTACAGAATAGTTTTGGTTTCTGCCAAACATCAGCATGAATCAGCCATAGGTATAAAATTTTATTTAGAAATAAGCATTTGTTTTCATATTTTTGTTGACTTTATGAATATAAAATTGGTATCTAAAAGTTCTACTTTGTTTCTACTCAATTTTCTAAAAATAAGAAATTACCTAGTGTAAGTCAGTTGACTGGAATAATGAGAGAATGTGTGCTTTACTCATAACAAAAGAATGATTTTGATATTTTCATGAAACTCTTAGATCTAGATACAATACCAAAAAAAAAAAAAAGATAACGGTCTATTTCTTTATCATGGAGGAAATTAAACAAAGAAAATTTACACTATAAATTAAAACAAAATTAAGACATTTGTATAAATTAAGATTAATACATTTTATAATATGTAACATACTAGAGAACCTGTTTTATATTAGCCATCTAATAAATTATAGGAAACAAATTAGCCAGTTGTGAGCAATTAGCACTTTCAACTTTCATTTGTATACAGCTTGAAAAATGTATAATATTCTTTTATCATAATGAGAACTAAATCTTAGAGATTATCATGAATGCCACCAATTTGGCAGGTTTTCATGCAAGTCAATGATCTGCAGTGTCAATTCTCTAAAATTATGGCTAAAACAAAATAGCACATCTGCCATTCATGGATTAATGTAAATAATTTTAAAGAACAGAGGAAACAAGTACATCACAGTTAAATTCTAAATTAGCAAAACTGTTATTTCCTGATTTACAGGGTTTTTTTTTTTTCAACTGTTGTTTTCCATATATAACTTCTGTCTTTGCTACACTTATTGAGAAGTACCTAAGCTTAAAACTAAAGTTACAATAGTTTAAAAACAGTTTATTTTTTTATTAGAACACTAGAAATATTTTCTTTGTGTTTCTATGAATTCATTTATCATTAGAGGTTAAGGAATCAACCCATAGTGTATCTATCATGGAAGATGTTCCTGGTTTAAGTGATTGAAAATTGGAAAAATTAAAATGAAATCCACCACACACACACACACACATATTTAAAGGCACTGTTTGTATGCAATCCCTACCAATTAGTATCTTACTATGTTCTCACTGATATATACAAGTAACCAACAGGTAAATGGTGGTCAAATGCATCTTTCCTATTGGGTCTGGCAATTGTGCAAGAAGTCCCATGTTATAGGGAAATTAATAGAGCTAAAGTGGGAAATACAGTGTGCTCTCTCTTTAACCACAGCTGATTGAAAACAACTTAGAGTCTCTACAGAGTGGCCAGCATCCTTCATGGCCCTACTAAAATTAAGTCCTGCCTGATTCGCTCTTGGTAAAGTTGTGCTATGTGCTTAGTCACTCAGTCCTGTCCAATCTTTGCAACTGCATGGACTGTAGGTCATCAGCCTTCTCTGTCCCTGGGATTATCCAGGCAAGAATACTGGAATGGGTTGCCATGCCCTCCTCCAGGGGATCTTGCCAACCCAGGGATTGAACCCAATTCTTCCAAATTGCAGGCAAACTCTTTACCATCTGAGCCACCAGGGAAGCCCCTTGTAAAGATTACTGCAAGGCATTTTGGTAAAGATACTTTTTTTATTTTCTTGGGCTCCCAAATCACTGCAGATGATCACTGTAGCCATGAAATTAAAAGACACTTGCTCCTTGGAAGAAAAGCTATCAGCAACCTAGATAGCATATTAAAAAGCAGAGACGTCACTTTGCCAACAAAGATCCGTATAGTCAAAGCTATTGTTTTTGCAGTAGTCATGTATGGATGTGAGAGTTGGACTATAAAGAAAGCTGAGCGCCATAGAATTGATGCTTTTGAACTGTGGTGTTGGAGCAGACATTGAGATTCCCTTGGACTGCAAGGAGATCCAGCCAGTTGAGCCTAAAGGAAATCAACCCTGAGTATTCATTGGAAGGACTGATGCAGAAGCTGAAGCTCCAATACTTTGAACAAAGTAAAAGAACTGACTCATTGCAGAGAAATTTACTGCAAAGTAAAGATGCAAAAAACTGACTCATTGGAAAAGACCCTAATGCTGGGAAAAATTGAAGGCAAGAGGAGAAGGAGATGACAGAAGATGAGATGGTTGGATGGCATCACCGACTCAATGGACAAGAGATTGAGCGGGCTCCAGGAGTTGGTGATGGACAGGGAAGCCTGGTGTGCTGCAGTCCATGAGGTCACAAAGAGTCGGACATGACTGAGCAACTTAACTGAACTGATAACTCAGGAAGGCAAAAAATATTCTGCAGTTCTGCATGAACAATTTCATTTAACACAGTTTCTAAACACCCACTGGGAAATACGTGAATATTTATTGGACATGAGGACTCAGGCTTTTGCTCATCACATGACTACTTCCTTAAGTCAGTCAGGCTCAGACAGAGTTGTAAGTCCCTCCCCAGCACTTTCATATTACTAGAAAGCAGAATGCCTGAACGTCCCACCTCTATAAGTAGAGTCAAAGAATCCCTTTTACATACATTTTTTAATTCCAATAAGCTATCCTTCTCATATTTTTTCATAAAAACATAGTGCCTTAATTACTACATATGACTCGATATAGAGAGAAACTATTATCTTAAGTACAATCTCCCCCCACCAAAAAAAAAAAAAAAAAAATTGTTAGAAGAGGAACTTTTTACAAACCTGCCTAGAAGGCACTGATATGTGTACTGGAAAGCATTATCATTAGAATTGTTGCCTTTCACAGAAGCTGACCCTAGAACTTGAGGTGTGTTTCTGTTGCCACCAGTGAGTGTCCTCATCAAGACATGTTCCTCTTGGTGGCAGTTAACTGACTATGAACGTGTAACTATGAACAGGAAGCTGGCAGCAAAAGTAGTAGCAGTCCTCTTGGTTGTGAACCTTTGTGTTCAATTCTTTGTTTTGTTTTATGTTTTGTATCAACCCTGAAAGGTCAAAGTAGCACTCATTTTCAACCTTCTGGATTATTCTGAAAGTCAGTTTCTAGAATAAAAGTCCTTTGTTTTTTGTTTAATTGAAATAAATAAATAAAGATGAGTAACCGGCATAATTACAGGAGACAACTATCGATAAACTGTGAACCTGATGTTAATTATGCGGTCTGCTTGAATGTGAAAATTTGATCATCTAATCAGAATTAGAAAAAGGGACACTAGGATCCCATGGAATGTGATAGTGCACTTTTAGATGTGCTGCTGACACCTTTTCCTGAATAAGATGTCAGACTGCTAGAAGCCTCTTCGCTTTCAGTTAACAGAAGAAAGGTTCTCCAGCTGGTCTCTGCCATGGGGCAAGGAGCATTGCAACTTTGCCTTTGTGATTGCTTGTATTATCTTCCCACAGATCAAGATAATATATGGGGAATGTGTCAAGCACCAATAGGAGAAGAGCAGGGCATGCACCTAGGGTTTTGGAGCAAATCCACGCACACTTCAGATAGCACTTTTCATGGAAATAGATCATGGATCGCTACTGAGACCTAACAGTTTGAATATCTTGAACTTGGGACAAGTATTAATGACTACTAACTACTAAAATGTTGTCATAAATTGAGTGTTATCTGATTTACCTCTTCTCAATTTTTCTGGGGCAGCAATATTCATCAAGTGAAATTTGGGAAAGTGAAGATCAGCTTCAACAGGCTCTGAATAACTATATGAGCATAAAAGCATAAATAACTGTATAAGCTGGTGAGTCATTTCCCAGTGTACCTCCTCTTGGATAGCAGTAGCAGTGTTAGTCACTCAGTCGTGTCCGACTGTTTGCAACCCCATGAAGCGTGGCCCGCCAGGCTCCTCTGTCCATGGCATTCTCCAGGCAAGAATACTGGAGTGGATTGCCATTCCCTTCTCCAGAGGATCTTCCTGACTCAGGGATCGAACCCAGGTCTCCTGCATTGCAGGCAGATTCTTTACCATCTGAGCTACAGGGAAGATCCTCCTGGATGAACCACCACTAATCACATTAATGGCCTGTGGGTTATTGACCATTCCAGATTATTGAATAGCAAAGCATTGAGCCTGATTTAAACGTAATTCTACACATTATATTGACAGTAGGCAGTGATGGGCTGTATGTTGTTGTGCAAAGCAGGGTGGCCAAGTCCCTGAGACTGAGGTTCTATGCCTGATACACCATCCATATAATACTAGTGGACATTCAGTTATGTTGGGTTGTGGCTATACTGATATATATGACAATTTATCTTCCCTGAAATAAACACTTATCCTGGAGATGGATGTACTAGCTCTGCCTACTATATCTTTGTCATTAGTAGCATTCATGAAATTCCAAAATATCTTCACATGCCTTACAATCTTGTTTCTGAACAACAAACTCATTTTACAGAA
Source organism: Giraffa tippelskirchi (assembly GCF_054371585.1). Lineage (NCBI taxonomy): Eukaryota > Metazoa > Chordata > Mammalia > Artiodactyla > Giraffidae > Giraffa > Giraffa tippelskirchi. The sequence continues at coordinate 127,074,755 of NC_137286.1, forward strand.
ATGAACACCAGACAATGGAATGATCTCAAGGGCTTATTTGACTTTATCATGTTTCTCCTGGAAAAGTAGAAACAGGTCTTCAGATGAATGGAATGGTCTCCAGAAGACTCAGAGATCCAGCTGGGAATTCAACTTGACAACTTTTGAGGTGCTGGACCATAAAACTTGGTGTATACCTTGATATGAGAAGCCTCATTTAGTGCTTTCATGTATTTCTAGAATATATGGGCCCACAAATTATAGAGTAAAAGTGGGAATGTTAACCTTGCATAACTACAAACTTGCAAAATCTTTACTTTCATCCTCTTCATTGTTAGCCTCTGCTGACTCAGAATCTTAGTTTCTAAATGATAAATCTCTCTACTAGGGGTCTTAACAACCATCCCAATAAACTGGATGTTTCAGACCACCACTTGGTCATATTGGAGCTTTTTAAAACCCAGAAGATAAATTTAAATAAAAGATAATTTTGAGAACACTATCATGATTATAAAGGAAAAAGGGATGCTGCAATATAATGTTGTCAAAAAGGAGTATGTGTGCACCAACCTTTGAGACAGTTGTCATAGTGATAGGACTGGAATAGCACAATGGAAAACAGACGTGGTGTTTCAGATATTTCAGGAAAAAGTTCAGTGTCATACCTTAGTAAAGAACTTCATCCAGAGGTAATGTTGAATCTGTGCAAAGGAAACATGAAATGGATAATGAGAATGAAAAATACAGCTCTCCTAATTTTTATATAGTTAGTATGACTGCTTAAATACATGTGAAGTGATGGTAACCAATCTAAAAGGATAAAGGATAAATTATGAACCATAGTAGATGACTTTAACACATCTCTCTTTCAATAACCAAAGAACATGTATATGAATATCAATCAACAGTTCATATTCCTTAATAAGTTATCAAATTGACCTAGGGATTAAAGCTGTGTCTTTTATGTCTCCTTCATTGGCAAGCAGGTTCTTTACCACTAATGCTACCTGGGACATCAAATCCCAAACAGTTTCAAAAAGGTTGAAATTTTTGAGCATATTCTCTGACCACAGTAACACTAATATTGAATAACAAAAATAAAACTAGAATAATACTAAAATTTTGAAAATTAATTAACACATGTCTAAATAACCCAGGCTTCCCTAGTAGCACAGATGGTAAAGAATCCACCTGCAATTACAATAGACTCCAGTTCAGTCCCTGGGTTGGAAAGATCCCCTGGAGCAGGAAATGCAACCTACACCAGTATTCTTGTCTGGAGAGTCCCATGAACAAAGAAGCCTGGCGGGCTATAGTCCATGGGGTTGCAAAGAGTCAGATGTGACTGAGCAACTAACACACACATACACAAATAACCCAGGGTTTAAGACAAGAGTATACTAGAAACAAGAAAATATTTTAACTGAGAGGTAAGGAAGGTACTATATATCAAATCTTGTGAGATATAGCTAAAGCAGTGTTCAGGGGAAAAAAAAACGTGTAGCCTTCAATGAACATATTAAAAGAAGACCAACTAAAATTCAATGATTTAGGCTTCCATCATTACAGGAGAGAAAATGAAAAGCAAATCAAACCTAAGTATATTAAAGAGAAGCAAAATAAGGATAACAGAATAATCCAATGATACAGAGGGCATGGGCAATAGAGAAAGCCAAATTTAAATGTTGCTATTTTGAAAAGATTAATAGTTAGGCTTGTCATGAAGGGGGAAAAGAGAAAACACCATTATTAGAACAATTATTAGAAATAGAGGAGAATATATCCGTTTACACCATATGAGCATCAAAACTGTTAGAGAATATTACAAAACTATATTAAACCAATAAATTTGGTATGTTATATAAAATAAACTAAAGGGGAAAATTATTCAGGTTTCTTCATATTCACTAATTCTTCCCTTGGTTGTGTCAAGTCTACTGCTGAGCTTATGGAAAGCATTCTTTTTTGTAGCTGAGTTTTTATTTTGAATTTTTTAAAAATTCTTTCTATAACTTTTTATCTCTCCCCTTACATTACTTGGGCTTCCCTGGTAGCTCAGATGGTAAAGAATCTGCCCACAATGCAGGAGACCCAGGTACCATCCCTGGGTCAGGAAGATTCCCTGGAGAGGGGAATGGCTACCCACTCCAGTATTCTTGCCTGGAAAAGCCCATGAACAGAAGAGCCAGGTGGGCTTCAGTCCATGGGGTTACAAAGAGTTGGACACGACTGAGCACACACACGTGCACACACACACATACACACACACAAGGGGTCACTGATTCATTTTTATTTTGTATATACTTGCTTTGTATTATTTAGCTACTCTTGTACACTGTCTACTTTTTCCACAGAGCCCTGAATATAGTAATCATAGCTGTTTAAACTTCTCTAATAATTCAAATATCTTCATCATGTCTATTTCTGATAATTGCTTTGTTTTTGCAAACTGAGTGAGGTTTTGTTTTTATTTACTTTTTTGCTTTTTGTGACTTATATTTGTTGTTGAAAACTAGACATGTTGTATTGAGCACCAGGAATCAATGTAAATATGCCTTTGGTGTGGGTTTATGTTAATCTGGGTAGGAGTTCAGCTGTGTTTAATGTTTTTATCTCTGCTCTTGACTTTGGACTTCTCATAATTACTTTTCCTTAGAAGAAGGCTGTCTTGAAACTCAGCTGTAATCCATTATTATTATACTGGCACCTTGTTGGTATGGGAGGAAGATTGGAGGGAATAGAGTGCTCTATAATCTTCTAATTAAATTTTATAACTGACAACAGTATACTAGATAAACCACAGTATTATTATTTTATCTGAAAAAGATGCACAAAATGTAGCCGTTAAAACAGGGCAGATTTTAAAGCTCACAAGTTTCTCTAGCCTAGGCAAGCACTGTTGAATTTTTGAGAGGAGCCCACTGTAGTTGGGAAGAATCAGGGGAGACTTCAGTGTTACAGGATCTGAAGGATGAACTAACACAAAATAAGTAAAGAGGAGAGTATTCTGCATGGTCTGTAAAGGCAATGTGTAAGGAATATTGGTTAAACTGTATCTAGTACGTTCAGCTTGGTATACAGGACTCACAAAGGAGAAAATGTAAATACTAAAAAATATGAAAGTGGTGAACTGGTACCAGGTTCAAACACAGGTTAAAGAAACTATACTTTATTTTTCAGGAAGTACCAATCTTTGAAAATATCTAGGAAAGTGAGTGCCAACATGAAAGCTATATGTAAAGCAAAATGTACACACTTGCCTCAAAAAATAATTTCTTTGAGTTTTCAGACAAGAATATTGGCCTCAAGAATATCTCATAATAGCAATCTATCTGAAATTTTTAACAAGTGAATTTTCCTTGGAAAGTTTAGCTTGCTCTTTCACACAGGGGCCTGTTCTCCCTCTCTGAAAGCTTTGTGTTTTAATTTATTTTTATTTTTGTTAAAAATATGTGACCAGCTGTTGCACATTTTATTTCACAGACCTCTGCTTAGATGTGCCAAATACCTATTGGATCTAGTGTAGATGCCAGATTTTATTCTTGTCCCTAATATTATGACTCTGATTGCTTAAAACTTTTGCATTCCCCAACATAAGGACAGCCATGATTTCATTCTTCCCCTCATAGCATTACTCAAGTTGCATAACTCATGCGTGTATCCTTTTCTCTACATTCTCTAAGGACTCCCCATTCTGCAGTTTTTCCATAATTATCAGGCAGCACAGTAGACAAACTATTTTCTAATTCTATAACTGTATCACATTGTTTCTTTAGTTTTCTGGTACTGCACTGTGCTTATATCTTAAAAGCACCTTCACAAAAATTTCAGTAAGTTTTATGAGATCTCTCTCTTTGACTGCCTTAACACTAGATCGGTAGGGGAAAACTACAGTTAGCTAGAAGTTTTCAAACTGAAAAATATGTAACTTCTAATTGGAGAAATATCTATTAATGTGTATCTATTATTATTCTATCACCAAACCAAGAGCACATAGTGGAGTAAGTCTTTGGTAATATACTGTTTAGAAAGCTCTTTATTTTTTGCCACTCAAAGAATAGATAAAGAAAGCAAAACAGCAGCAAAATACTTTCTTTTTGTGAGGACCTATATACAGCATACAACTGGTATTTAAACAGATACATTGCTTGTGAAGTTGTAAGTTTTAATTAAACTTCATAGTAAGTAATGTTATAGCACAGTATAAAAATTTGTCTTCCAAGTTTAAATTGACTTGCTTTATAAACCTTGCATGATTTATGCAATGCTAATTAAAGTATAATGAAGTCATGTCATCAAAATATGACATATGTTCTCATTTTAAAACAACTTACAGAAGTTCCATTTCGTAAAAAGCATTAGCAAATTATTGCCTGTGCATTTACATAGTGTGTACACATTAAGACATAATGAAAAATATTTGCACAAGATATAAACATTGTTTTTTAATTAAAATTATATTTAAATTCTGAGTCCATTTGGACTATGGCTGTTATCTATTTTCCCAAAAAGTATCTGCAACGAGAGAAAAAATTTTGATCTCCTAGGGAATAAATTTACATTCATTTATATAAAATACTGAATTCTGTGCAGATCCAATTATTACTAACCTACTATGCTTGAGGAGAAGGAAGCCACATTAATCAAGCTGACTCCAGATTCAAAAATTATAAGCTAAAATTTTGAAATTGAAAAAAAAATGATACATGATCCGTGACTCAGGAATAACTTTTTTGTACATTCGCTAAGTCATGTCCAACCCTTTGCAACCCCATGAACTTCAGTGTGCCAGGCTTCCTGTCCTTCACTATCTCCAAGAGTTTGCTTAAACTCACATCCATAGAGTCAATGATGCCATTCCACCATCTAATCCTCTGTCATCCCCTTTTCCTCTTGTCCTCAATCTTTCCCAGCATCAAGGTCTTTTCCAAAATACTGAGTCTTTGCATCAGGTGGCCAAAATTTTCGAGCTTCAACTTCATCATCAGTCCTTCCAGTGAATATTCAGGGTTGATTTCCTTTAGGATTGACTGGCTTGATATTTTGCTGTCCAAAGAACTCTCAAGAATCTTCTCTGGCACCACAGTTCAAAAACATCAATTCTTCAGCACTCACCCTTCCTATGGTCCAACTCTCACATCCATACATGACTATTGGAAAAACCATAGCTTTGACTAGACTGACTTTGTCAGCAAAGTGATGTCTCTGCTTTTTAATACACAATCTGGGTTTGTCATAACTTTTCTTCCAAGAAGAAAGAATCTTTTAATTTTGTGGCCACAGTCACCATCCACAGTGATTTTGGAGCCCAAGAAAATAAAATCTGTCTCTGTTTCTACATTTTCCCCATCTATTTTACATGAATTGATGGGACCAGATGCCATGATCTTCATTTTTTGAATGTTGAGTTTTAAACCAGCTTTTTGATTCTCCTCTTTCACTTTCATCAACAGGCTCTTTAGTTCCTCCTAGCTTTCTGCCATAATGGTGGTATCCTCTGCATATCTCAGGTTGTTGACATTTCTCCCAGCAATCTTGATTCCAGCTTGTGAGTCATCCAGCCTAGCATTTCACATGATGTACTCTGCATATAAGTTGAATAAGCAGGGACAATATACAGCCTTAACATATTCCTTTCCCAATTTGGAACCAGTCTGTTGTTCTATATCCAGTTCTGACTGTTGCTTCTTGACCTGCATACAGGTTTCTCAGGAGGCAGGTAAGGTGGTCTGGTATTCCCATCACTTTAGACATTTTCTACAGTTGTGATCCATGCAGTCAAAGACTTTACCATAGTCAATAAAGCAGAAGTAGATGATTTTTTTGGAATTCTCTTGCTTCTTCAATGATCCAATGAGTGTTGGCAATTTGATCTCTGGTTCCTCTGCCTTTTCTAAATCCAGCTTGAACATATGGAAGTTCAGAGTTCATGTACTATTGAAGGCTGGCTTGGACAATTTTGAGCATTATTTTGCTAACCTGTGAGATGGGTGCAATTGAGTGGTAATTTGAACATTCTTTGACAGTGCCTTTCTTTTGGATTGGAATAAAAACTGACTTTCTCCAGTCCTGTGACCACTACTGAGTTTTCCAAATTTGCTGGCATATGAAGTGCAGCACTTTAACATAACAGCATCATCTTTAGGATTTGAAATATCTCAGCTGGAATTTCATCACCTCCACTACCTTTGTTCATAGTATTACTTCCTAAGGCCCACTTGACTTCATCCTCCAGATAAAATTTAAGGCATTTAATCTTACCAGTGGTAGATTTTGTTTCACTTTTCATTGTTTTTTTCAACCAAAATGTTAATTAAGAAATTCTCAAAAAAACCCCAAAAACTATCATCTCACTGTTACTAAGTATTCCATTATTTCCTTCTAAGATATTCATAAGTTATCTTTAAAAGCTTATTAAATTGTATCTTTCATAGTGTTCATGGGGTTCTCAAGGCAAGAATACTGAAGTGGTTTGCCATGCCCTTCAGCAGTGGACCACATTGTGTCAGACCTCTCCACCATGACCCGTCCGTCTTAGGTGGCCCCATGCAGCATGGCTTAGTTTCATTGAGTTAGTCAAGGCTGTAGTCCTTGTGATCAGATTGGCTAGTTGTCTGTGATTGTGGTTTCAGTCTGTCTACCCTCTGATGCCCTATCTTAGCGCCTACCATCTTACTGGGGTTTCTCTTACCTTGAATGTGTGGCATCTTTTCATGGCTGCTCCAGCAAAGTGCATCCGCCGCTCCTTACCTTGGACGTGGGGTATCTACTCTTGGCCATTCCTGTGCCACTGCTCCTGCGCCTAAAAAAGAAAAGCAAAAAAGCAAAATGGCTGTCTGAGGAGGCCTTACAAATAGCTGGGAAAAGAAGTGAAAAGCCAAGGAGAAAAGGAAAGATATACCACTTTGAATGCAGAGTTCCAAAGAATAGCAAGGAGAGATAAGAAAACCTTCCTCAGTGATCAATACAAAGAAACAGAGGAAAACAATAGAATGGGAAAGACTAGAGATCACTTCAAGAAAATTAGAGATACCAAGGGAACATTTCATGCAAAGATGGGCTCCGTAAGGGACAAAAAATGGTATGGACCTAACAGAAGCAGAAGATATTAAGAAGAGGTGGCAAGAATACACAGAAGAACTGTACAAAAAAGATTTTCACAACAAAGATAATCACAGTGGTGTGATCACTCACCTAGAGCCAGACATCCTGGAATGTGAAGTCAAGTGGTCCTTAGGAAGCATCACTATGAACAAAGCTAGTGGAGGTGATAGAATTCCAGTTGAGCTATTTCAAATCCTAAAAGATGATGCCGTGAAAGTGCTGCACTCAATATGTCAGCAAATATGGAAAACTCAGCAGTGGCCACAGGACTGGAAAAGTTCAGTTTTCATTCCAATCCCAAAGAAAGACAATGCCAAAGAATGCTCAAACTACCACAGAACTGCACTCATCTCACACACTAGCAAAGAAATGCTCAAAATTCTCCAAGCCAGGCTTCAACAGTACATAAACTGTGAACTTCCAGATGTTCAAGCTGGTTTTATGAAAGGCAGAAGGAGGAACCAGAGATCAAATTGCCAACATCTGCTGGATCATCAGAAAAGCAAGAGAGTTCCAGAAAAATGTCTCCTCTGCTTTATTGACTATGCCAAAGGCTTTGACTGTATGGATCACAATAAACTGTGGAAAATTCTGAAAGAGATGGAAATACCAGACCACCTGACCTGACTCTTGAGAAACCTGTATGCAGGTCAGGAAGCAACATTTAGAACTGGACATGGAACAACAGACTGGTTCCAAATAGGAAAAGGAGAACGTCAAAGCTGTATATTGTCACCCTGCTGATTTAACTTATATGCAGAGTACATCATGAGAAACACTGGGCTGGAGGAAGCACAAGCTGGAATCAAGATTGCCCAGAGAAATATCAATAACCTCAGATATGCAGATGACACCACTCTTATGGCAGAAAGTGAAAAAAGAACTAAAGAGCCTCTTGATGAAAGTGAAAAAGGAGAGTGAAAAAGTTGGCTTAAAGCTCAATATTCAGAAAACTAAGATCATGGCATCTGGTCCCATCACTTCATGGCAAATAGATGGGGAAACAGTGGAAACAGTGAGAGACTTTATTTTTGGGGGCTCCAGAATCACTGCTGATGGTGATTGCAGCCATGAAATTAAAAGACGCTTACTCCTTGGAAGGAAAGTTATGACCAAACTAGACAGCATATTAAAAAGCAGAGACATTATTTTGCCAACAAAGGTCCGTTTAGCCAAGGCTATGGTTTTTCCAATGCTCATGTATGGTTGTGAGAGTTGGACTATAAAGAAAGCTGAGCACTAAAGAATTGATGCTTTTGAACTGTGGTGTTGGAGAAGACTCTTGAGAGTCCCTTGAACAGCAAGGAGATCCAACTAGTCCATCCTAAAGGAGATCAGTCCTGGGTGTTCATTGGAAGGACTGATGTTGAAGCTGCAACTCTAATACTTTCGCCACCTGATGCGAAGAGCTGACTCATTTGAAAAGACCCTGGCGCTGGGGAAGATCGAGGGCAGGAAGACAATGGGACGACCAAGGATGAGACTGTTGGATGGGATCACCGACTCAATGGACGTGGGTTTGAGTGGACTCTGGGAGTTGGTGTTGGACAGGGAGGCCTGGCGTGCTGAGGTTCATAGGGTCGCAAAGAGTTGGACATGATTGAGTGACTGAACTGAACTGATTGAAATTGTATCTATCTTTTATGAAAGGATAAAATAGCCTGGTGTTTATTTTGAACTATAATAAGTTTTACTATAGATAAATCTCTCTTCTGAGACTCATTTAAAGTATTCAAACTGGGAGTGAGCACAGTTTCATATATTATGTAAATTTAAGAAGAAATGTTCATGCATCTCATGCAGATTTGCTATGTAATTTGAAATGGATTTTTTCTGTTCCTCATGTGTTTTAATTATCTAAGGAAAAAGAATCACAAACATCATTTCTAAATTATAACTCATGAAAAAATTCTAGAAGTTGTATTTCAAAACAAGGTTCAAGGATCAACTATCTTGAGAAAATGTTGTTGTACTTCAGCATATCTGTTGAAGTTGTTTATCAACTTCTTCAGAACACATAAGGCCTTGGAAAATATTCTTCAGCTTTTTAGTGATGAATTTTTTCAAATTTTTCAAAAGGAAATATTTTCACAAAATAAGTCAAACGTCTTAGTCATTGTTTCTCACGATCTACTCTGTGGCCATAATGTCTAATATATGTGTATGATGTCAGGATAACATAATGGAATTTCCTTTTTATACATATGAGAAACGGTAACTACAAAAAGTATTAATAAAATGTCTTGTTTGAGTTTTAGAAGCAAAATCACCACCAAAGATTATACTTCTGTTTCAAATTCCAGGGCCAATGCAAGGAAGTGAGTTTTGTTTAAAATGACAGTGAAGATCTCTCTACCTATTTTGCAGTCATTTGCTTAACTCTTTTGTTACTTTATAGATGAATATGGATAGCAGTGGCAGTGTTAGTCACTCAGTCTTATCCAGCTCTTTGCAATCCCATGAACTGTAGCCTGCCAGGCTCCTCTGTCCATGGGATTCTCCAGGCAAGAATACTGGAGTGGATTGCCATCCCTTCTCCAGAGGATATTCCTGACCCAAGGATCAAACCTAGGTCTCCTACATTACAGGCAGATTCTTTACCATCTGAGCTACAGGGAAGATTCTACTCTTTGTTACTTTATAGATTTGTGTTATTAATGAGTACTTAGACATGATCCTGACACATTCTTGTAGATGTCTAACATATTTTTAAACAACAAAAATTAAATATGTAAATTTAATATTGAAAGATAGAGATAATTTGACATAGACTTTTTAAAAATCTTTGTTTAGCCTCATAAAGAACAATGACATTCTCCCATTAAATATTTAACAAACATAAACTAGATCACCAAATGGATTTTTAACTCATTCTACTTTAACAGATTATCATTTTGATTCAGCATTGCATACCCCAACCTCCCAGAAATTCTTAAAACAAGGCTCATAACTTCAAAGCATGATTTTGTTTAGCTTTCTGGATTCTATTTGGAGAGATAACACTTTGAAATTCAGTTTTATGCTTTTTAATATAGGGATAATGCTATATCTCCCTTGCAGTTTATAATGAAGCTTAAATCAAGTAATGTACATGAAACACTTGGCCTATGCCCCCAAAATGTGTCTATTATCATAATAAAGAAATTTCAGATATAAAATACCTTTATTGCCACCTAATTCAGTCCTTTCATTTTACAGATGTGAAAACCATATTAAGACATGAGGGTAATTAAGATTACAAAGCAAATGCATGATCTGTTTTCCTGATTTTCAGTTCGGTGTGATTTCCTCACTGTTGTGCCATTTGTGCGCTTTTAGTTTCTAATCCTCATTCCAAATACCCTTTGAATCTCTATGGAAAACTCATGGAGATCAAATAAGAGAAAAATCTCTAATGATGGAATTGTAAGTACAATAAGATATATATTTGGCTATCCCATAACTCTCTAAACATCTAGAAAATAAAAATTGCATGGGCTATTGAAAAGTTCAGCTGTGCAAATATATAATACTTTCTATTACTTGTAATAATCTTATTAAGCATTCTACATTATCTTTTCACCATGGCACACCCATAATACAAAGTCTTTCAAGGTAGTGATTTGTTTGTGGGAGATGGGAGGAGAGTGAGGAACAATGATGTTTGGGATAACAGAGGAAAGAAAGAGTCTATACTCAATGCTGTATCAAGATCAGAGGATGATGATGAAATCATGCAGTTTTAATGTCATATGGGTTTCTGATAGCTTTCCCTCTTGGACATGATGGTAGTTTTTTTGTTTGTTTGTTTGTTTTTATAATTAGGTCAAAAGAATCATTATACCAGTGAACATGCATGACGCTAAGAAGAGAAAAAAAATTCTTAACATATAGTTTCCTTAGGTGGCCCCTGCTAGTCTTTAATAATTTTATAAATTAAATGCACCTATGGATATTTAACTATACGACTTTGTATTATTTATTTTAATGGTTGCTTAAAAAATCACAATATACATTCTTAATGTTTTGTAATTTATTTATAGTTATTTGTATACTACTTTATGTAAAATGCAGAAAACTTGCAATCTTTTTAAAACCATTAACCCAGCTACCTTTATGCTACAGTTATCATTCTAAATTTTTCTATTATAAACCTATAAAATTTACTTTTGCTTTTAAATAGTCATACATATATTTTAATCAAACTAAATGTAAGACAAAATAGTTTTTAGCTAAACATTTTCCACGTATTGACTCTTCAATATTTCCTTAAACTCTAAATTTTCGTCTGTTATCATCCAGCTTGATAAAACGTCATTCAGTGTATTTGGTAGTATAGGTCTACTGGTGGCAGATTATCTTAGGGTTTTTGTTTGCTTGTTTGTTTTGGCTGAAAAAGTCTTTATCTTGTGTTTTTTAAGATTTTTTTCTACTGAATGTAGCATTTAAGGTTACAAGTGGGTATTAACCTTTAGGACTTTAATGTGTTTCAAATTTTCTGGCTGCCAAAGTTTCTGATGAGAAATTTGTGGTAATAAAAATCATTGTTGTTCTGATTGAAAGTGCCTTCTCTAATCAATTTCAAGATAAATTCATTATTTTTTCTTTTTAGCAGTCTGCTTATAATGTTCCCAGTCATGGTTTATTTTGTACTTTTTCTGTTTGAAATCAACTGAAATTCTTATATCTATAAAATTATATTTTATACTATGTTGGGAGATGTCAAGCTATTATTTCCTTTTATATTTTTCTTTGTTCTTGTTCTTCTTTAACTGTCTCTGATTTTCCAACTACGTATATATCAGACTTTTGCTGTTGTTAAAATGTCTCTTAGTCTTTGGTCCATTTTTTCAATCTTTTTTTTTTTTCACTCTGTTAATTCATGTTCAATGATTTCTTTTGATTTACCTCAAGATGACAGTTTCATCTGTCATCAACATTCTACTATGAAGCCTTCTGATATTTAATATGTGGTTTGATTCTAGATTTTTCATCGTTTTTAATCTTTGTGCTATCATTTAAGTGATATATTTAATATCAAACATATGCATTATTTTCTATTTCTTCTTTTATATCTTAGATTTTCCATTTGTTCTTCCATTTACCTCAATTGGCTTGATTTTAAAAACTGGTTTAAAGTCCAAATTCAATAATTTTGACATCAGGTCACATTGTAATTGTCTTGTTTTGATTGTCTTTTCAGAAGGAGCCATTTTTTTCTTCTCTCATATTTTCCATATGTTGAGTAATTTCTGTTTTCATTCAAGACCTTGTAATTACTCTGTTGTAGAAGATGTGGATTCTGTAATACTCCTCTAAATCTTTTTCTTGTTTTATGTTTTTATGCGGTGATTACAAATGTCAAATTTGAAGAATTTATGAGGAGTTTAAAATATGAGCAAATTGGAGTTCTATTTCTAATGACATTGGCTTTAAAATGTATTCTTTTAGGCTGAGTTTGATATGGAGATTAACCTGGCATTTTGATTCTGGCCTATAAGGTGATTTACCTGCTTTGTGATCGAAAAATACAAAAATTTTCAATTTATTTAATTTTTAGTTGATTTCTTTAGTAGGCAGGATATTGTGTATCTCTAATGTGCAAAGCAGATTTGACTAATTTTCTCTTCATCATCAATTTTGATTCCCTAGGAGAAAAGCCTAAGGTATTTTAACAGAAAGATATATAGTCTTTATTAGAGTATGCTCAGTGTCACAAGGCCATGTTTAACATCAGGACTCTTTTCACTGTGTTGTTAATAAAAAGTATAGGACAATAACAAGATGGTGGTGAGAAAAACATGAGTGTGTATTTTTTTATTATATTTAATTGAGGAGTCTTATCAATCAGTATAATGTAAGTGTAAAGAGCAAAATTTGTAGTAAAATAGCTTTCAGAGTGATTTTTAAAAAGTCAAAAATCTTCCACTGTCATTTTGGGCAAGTTTCTGGATTTCTCTGTGCCAAAGTACCAACTAATATAAAATGGGACAATAATATTACCTACTAATTAGATGATTGTGAGAGTCAATGATGTACTATAAGAAAGGTAGTATTTAGAATAGTACTAGGCCCAGGCCCATGGGAAACACTGGGCCTCTGTCAAAGGTAAATTCTATTAACTGCTTCATTGAATGGATAATGTTTTGAAGCTGTAATATTCCCCAACATATATTTTGTTAAAATAGTGTAATTTGTTCAATAATGCAATTCATTATTATTAATACTGGTGTCAAAATAACTAGATAGTGATGTAGTTTTCTATCTTCTATAAGAAGATCCATTGGTAGAGTACAGATATGATATCCTATAGATGGTTATTAGAGAAAAATGTATCTATTAAAACACTCTGTATAGGAAAATATGTAGATCAAAGGCAGAATCCTAAATAAACATCAAACTTTTACAGAAAAAAAAAAAAAAAACAAACAGTGGATGTATTTGGTGAAGACAAGCAGGCATTCGAAGGTTTGCATAGTACATATCTGAAATGTTACTTGCTGCTGGGGCGGTGACATGGATAATTTGCAGTGAGAAGAAAGGCTGATATAGAAGAGGGAAAGGCAACTTATAACAGCTTATAGAGTTTTTATGATTACTTTTGTCACCAACTAGCAATTTCAGACTTGTTAAATTTTAGATTTGTGGAGAAAAGATTGAAACCTGGTATTGTACTTGCAGTGGTAAAACTAAACACAATGGGAAAATAGATACAAATTTTGCCACTTATAAGTCAATTATAACAAGAGATCAACCAGAGATCAAATTGGCAACAACCATTGGATCATTGAAAAAGCAAGAGAGTTCCAGAACAACATCTACTTCTGCTTTATTGACTATGCCAAAGCCTTTGACTATGTGGATTACAACAAACTGTGGAAAATTCTTAAAGATATGGGTATACCAGACCAGTTGACCTGCCTCCTGAGAAATTTGTGTGCAGGTCAAGAAGCAACAGTTAGAACTGGACATGGAACAACAGACTGGTTCCAAATAGGAAAAGGTGTAAGTCAAAGCTGTATACTGTCATGCTGCTTATTTAACTTATATGCAGAATGCATCATATGAAATGCTGGGCTAGATGAAGCACAAGCTGGAATTAAGATTGCCAGGAGAAATATCAATAACCTCAGATATGCAGATGACACCACCCTTATGGCAGAAAGTGAAGAAGAACTAAAGAGCCTCTTGATGAAAATGAAAGAGGAGAGTGAAAATGTTGGCTTAAAACTCAACATTCAGAAAACTAAGATCATGACATCAGGTCCCATCACTTCATGGCAGATAGATGGGGAAACAGTGTCAGACTTTATTTTGGGGAGCTCCAAAATCACTGCAAATTGTGACTGCAGCCATGAAATTAAAAGACACTGGCTCCTTGGAAGGAAAGTTATGACCAACCTAGACAGCATATTAAAAAGCAAAGACATTTGTCAACAAAGGTCCGTTTAGTCAAAGCTATGGTTTTTCCAGTAGTCATGTGTGAATGTGAGAGTTGGACTATAAAGAAAGCTGAGCGCTGAAGAATTGATGCTTTTGAGCTGTGGTGTTGGAGAAGACTCTTGAGAGTCCCTTGGACAGAAGGAGATCCAGTCACTCCATCCTAAAGGAGATCAGTCCTGAATATTCATTGGAAGGACTGATGTTGAAGCTGAAACTCCAATACTTTGGCCGCCTGATGTGAAGAACTGACTCATTTGAAAAGACCCTGCTGCTGGGAAAGATTGAAGGCAGGAGGAGAAGGGGACGACAGAGGATGAGATGGTTGGATGGCATCACCGACTCAATGGACATGAGTTTGAGTAAACTCGGGGAGTTGGCGATGGACAGGGAGGCCTGGCATGCTGCAGTCCATTGGGTCGCAGAGTCGGACACAACTGAGGGACTGAACTGAACTGAACTGAAGTCAATTAAAAACTTTTGGATGATACCCAGAAAAAAAACAGGGCAAGACCATGGTGAAAAATGTGTATTTAGGGAAACTTTGATAGAAGAAAGCTTATTGAAGAAGAAAGAATTTTGACAGTGGCAGCAGAAGCATTAGTAGAAACGAAGACTGAGTCTTGTACAGGGAAGTGAAGACTGAGCTGTAACAGATTGGAGCTAGAGATGGTCTAAATTTACAAAAGTAATGGTTAATTAAAAAAAAAAAGCTAAAAACCAGAGCCTGCAACCTCTTTTCCAAACAAAAGAGAGAAAAAAAAAAAAAAATAGCATTCTTAAAAGGGTCACAAGAAACAGTATCAGAGTGAAGTACTTGGCTCTGAGAAGCTAGTTTCCTTCTTCCTCTTTATTTTGAATCACATAATCCTGTAGTATAAACTTGAAATCCAGAACTTTTTCTTTTCTTTCCAAGGTTACTATCAGTAGGAAACGTCTATATTCAAAACATCAAGGTTAAGAAGTGAAACTTTTATAACCTTTGATTTTGTAACAGCTTAAGAATTGTTCAGTGTCTGTTTACTTTCAGGAAAAGACAGGGAGGTGTAACTGAGATTTTACTTCATTTAATCCTTGGTTCCAAATAGTCATTTGATTGCCAAGAAAATAAGCTCATTTTTCTTCCTTGTGGCTTGTGCTTTTTTCTCCTTTCCTCTGGGAGCATTTTTACAGAAGTAACCTTTTTTTTTTTTGGTTAATAGAATTCTTTGTTCATATTTTACCTATACCAATCAAGCAAGTGTTAAGAGAGAAAACTTTGAGCTCAGTAGTAATAGAAAATAATTTCTCTAGAAGCTATCTTTGGATATATGGAAAGTCTTGTCTTATAGAGAGTATGATGGTTTATATAGAATCAGCAGTTTTAAATTTATTTGGTATGAAGGAGTTGCCATACATAATTATAACTGCAAAGTTAAACAGAAATCATTCTTTTTAACACTCAACAAATAATATAGGTGATGGGTAAACAAACAAACAAAAAAAATGCTTCACAGGATATCACTCCATCTTGTAGAAGTGGTATTTATTTTAGGCAAAGATTATAGTAATTAAATTAACAAAATTTGGGGAATGTATTTGGAACTTAGATTAGAATAAAAATTGCATGCCCAAACTTTAGGTTCATACTATTGATGTCTCAGGCTTCCTTAGTGTATCAGGTGGTAAAGAATCTACCTGCAATGCAAGAGACACTCATTCAATACCTGGGTCAGCAAAATCCCCTGGAGAGGAAATAGCTACCGACTCCAGTATTCTTGCTTGGAGAATTCCGTGGACAGAGGAGCCTGGCAGCTACAGTCCGTGGGCTGCAGAATCAGACATGACTGATTAACTAGCATTTTTATTAATATCTCAGGGTACATGAAGATAATAAAAATTATTTACTTACTATTTCAGTGCATGTATCCTAATACTTGTCAGCTAACCTTGAAGATAATTGTTAATGCACTATATTTGCTAGTTACTATATTTGATTTTATTACTCGGTATATTTTCCACTTGTAAATGTGTGTGTGCGTATGTGTGTGTGTGAAATGTTCTCTTTTTTTCCCAGGATTAAAAAATGGTAATAATTGTTAGGGCTTCCTGGTGGCTCAGTGGGTGAAGAATACGTCTGCCAATTCAGGAGACATGGATTCAAATCTGGGGTTGGAAAGATCCCCTGGAGAAGGAAATGGCAACCCACTCCAGTATTCTTGCCTGAGAAATCTTATGGAGAAATCTTCTGGAGAAATCTTATAGTCTGGTGGGCTATAGTCCATGGGGTTGCAAAAGTGTCAGACATGACTTAGTGACTAAATAAGAATAATTGTTAAGAAATGGTTTATTTGGAGGTTTGCTTTTATTTTTTGTTTTAAATTTTGAAGCTATGCACATTTGCATCAAGGAAGATCCCATTGATGATGATTTTTTCTGAAGGAAGCTGCATTGCAATACAAATTAGTTTCCAGTGTCTCATGTTATTGAATGAAAACCCTGGATAAATATATACCTAGAATGATTGCCATGAAAAATGTTAAGAATTAAGTCGCCACTCATTGAAGGTTTTTATTTTCAAAATTCTGCAGTTTTCTGAATGGATCCTTATAGTCTCAGAACATGATCATCACTATAATTAGTTTTAATGGAACAAAAAACATTATGAAAAGCCTGACTGTCACACCATTTATAAAGCAAACATGAAAGTGATGTGAGGTATGTCAACATACAAAGAACAGATGGTGACTGAGGGCCAAAATTTAAACTGATCATTTTCAGTTGATTATGCATAATTTAATATGTCAGTCAATGGAGGCCTTCAATAAAAGAAAATTGGTGAGAGATAATTGGAAATGAATCTTTTAGATCCAGTATTAACAATAAGTTTGACTACAGCACAGCAGGGAAAAAATACTATGGAATGGCTCTTCTGTATTTTGATTAAGTGTTTGAAATCATGGATTTTTTTTGTTTTCCAAAGTGACCTAGAATTCAAAGAATATTAGTTTATTTTTATTCCTTTTGATGAAAATCAGCTTTTTGAGCTCAAAGTATTTCCATAATAAATAATACATAGATGTAAATTTTAAACAGTCAAAAGTATAATTGAGGTTTTCAAAAAATTATAAAACTTTTATTGATAAAAATATTGATAAATATGTTTGAAATAAAAACTTTATAAAGTTTTATAAAGTTTATAAAAGTTTATAAAAAAACTTTATAAAAAATCTGTAAATATGGATTAGCATTTCTTTATGAATAATTGTTATGAATATTACTTTTTTTGTTTCAGGTAATGCAATCTAAAGGATTTTAAAGCTAAGCAAGTGAGATGTGTGCATTATAGCAAACATTGTAGGTCTTTACAAAGTACTTTAGATTCTTTTTAATTGAATTTTTCTGCTCTATTTATTGCTTTGTTATACTGGTAGATATTTGCTACATAGTTTTAATCCTTTAACTAGATTAATTCTACTATAAAGATAGTGTGATAAACTAGTGATTTATGTTTATATCTGTGTAACTGTTTTTGAAGATTTTTGTGAATATTTTTATATTATATAGGTTACAAGTATACAGCATTATAGCTCAAGCCCTGTATACAGTATACAGTACACAAGTACTATATACAAGCCCTGTATATAGTATAAAGTGCTCATCTGTTTTTGAAGATTTTGAAACAGGAGGAACAACGATTGCAATTTGAACACTTCACTTAGTCAGCCATTATGCAGTTATCTCATAGTTACTTTAAAATATTGAATTAAATTTTTAAAAGTACAGAAAAAATGCTCTATTATCCCTGTTAGGTGAAGCAATTAGCTAAAAGCAGCACAACACTGCATTGTGAGGGGATTGCATGCATGCAGGAAAACCTAGAAAGAAGACACTATTGAAAGCAGGAAACACTTGAATCCCTTCCATACTCTAGAGCTCCTCTAAGTGTTTGTAACTGGTGGCCCAGAATGTGATAGCTCTTGTCATTGTGCACGAGTATCTGGAAACCCTGGTGAGGAAAATGGCAACCCACTCCAGTATTCTTTCCTGGCAAATCCCATGGAGTGAGGAGCCTGGCGGGTTACAGTCCATGGGGTTGCAAAAGAGTCAGACATGGCTTAGTGGCCAACAACAACAACCTGGAAACCTCACTGAACATGGAAGGGTTGTAAATAACAAGTGCAAAATAACGATAAATTTCCTTTACTTTCACCTGAGCATGTTATATCTTGACTGGTTGTCGTCTTTCCAGTGTCTGCTATGCTAATTAAAGGATAGATCTTCAGTTAGTTCAAATGACATATAAATAATCAGCATCCTCCTCATCCACAAAGCCATACAGATACTGAATATAAAAAGGATCAACAACAATGAAGAGTATGAGTTCACATGGACAACCTGTAGAAGTGGGAGATATTGAAATCTTAGGGATTCAGTGCAAAATATTGTTTGAACAATATGAAATTCAGATGCAGACCCTGCACATGGAATAGTAAGGTCTTACCCTTATTTCAACTAAGATATATTATTTCATATTTATTGTAAACCATTGCATTAAAAGATTCAAAAGTGATGAAGCTAAATCAGAGATTGAAAAGCAAAAGACAAAGATATGGGACTTTCACCATCTTATGTATTTTTCCACTTTTCTGTAGCTTCAGAGCTGCTCTTAGAAAATAGAACAAATGCTTGCTAAGCAGAGAGAAAGGCTGAGGACAGCAGAGTCAGCCTGCCTTCCTCCTCTTTCCTGTTTTCATTTTTTCCCACTTTGTCACTAAGCCAGAAGAAAAGCCAAAACAGAAGGCTCAGTGTGGGTTGTGCTTTGGAAATTTTGACGACAAGCCTATAAAAGTACATGTTCTTATGAATTTTCAGAAAAATTAATCCTCTATTATAGTCATCTAAGGGCAGCACAGATACTTAAACTGACAACATTGAGTCTTCTAGTGTGTATTTGAAATCATGGACAATCAACATTTAAAAAACATCTTAGTCTCTTTGGAGTAGCATAGTACATATTTTCTTGTATAGAATTAAGCATATCATCTGATAGAAAATAATTTACTGGTGATACATAGTTAGTTTTATAAATATGTAGAATAATTCAAACATTGAAGAAACCATATAATTAAGAAAATTGCATAAATGTATTTTAAGCAATTTTAAATATTGATTCACATATATCCCAGACTATTTTGCTCTCTCTACGCAGATAGCTATTACAATCTCAGGAAAATTCACTTGTGAATTTCAAGTAAAAATATTTATGATAGTTTACTTTTGTAGATGTATAATTTGGTTATGACAATTTTGTTACAACTGTGCTAACAGTATCTCTGTATGGAACCCTAGCTCCAGGAGGTTGAAAAGTGTTATAAGTAAACTCTATATTCTCAGTAATTTTTCTGCTCTCCAATATTAAGGAGAAAGTATTTAACAATCATAATTTGACTGTAATTATTTCTACTGAATAATAAGCAACAAAGGATAGTACCCGGGGATATTTTCTCTATGAGATTGCTTCTCTTCAGTGAGAATAAAAGCTATATAATCCTTTTTATATCAAAAAATATTTAGATCATACTTGCCTTGGTTATATATATTTCTCAAACTAAAAGTGCCCGATTAAAGCAAGTTTCCTATTGCAAACAATAAAGTCACATAAAATCTGTTGTTTTTTTTTCCCTTAGGGGCAGCTATTTAGTACTTGGTATTGCAATTCATGGTTGCCTTGTCTGCTCTTTCTGTGTGCCACACTTATAAGGTTGTGTGTCTTAACCAGTGGTCACATTTTGTGTGTGAGATAATAGTCCAGAGTCCCTAAAGTCTTCCAAAATTTATTCTTTAAATCACAGCATTATTGGACAATTGCTACCAGTCCTTCTTTTAAGAAGATAATAAAACTCTTGCCATTTTTCATAGGGGAAAACTGAGGCTTTGAAATTAAATGATTTTCAGGCGATACACAATTAGCAAGCTGTTGACCTAGAATTTGAATCAGATTTCTAAACTCAAGTCTTTGTTCAGTATATTCCAATATTGTTCCATTACATATCTAATTAAGACTGTTTTTTTAGTTAGAAAATTAGAGAATTAAATGAGGAAAAGCTAATAGAAAATAGGGTTTTTACTTGAGAAAGTGATGAGAAGATATTTGATATGACAATTTGCTTTTTGAGCTGAGGAGAATTTTGAGATAAGATCCAATTTCTCTGATTAAGAAAGAGAAACATAGAATGAGAGCATGACTTTCTCACAATCACACAATACACATATATCAGAACTGATACATAATTAGCACTGATATCAGCTGACCTCTACAGCCATGGAGTAAAGCGATACTATTCTCTTCTTAAATCTATAGTCACTCAGTATTTTACCTTACCTATTAGAGTGTTGGCAACTCTTGTGGTGAAAAGGCCATCAGTACTGCTTTGAATCTGGCTTCTAATACAATTTATGAAGATATTTAATAAAAGTGAAAGGGTACAAGAGGATAAGAATCAAGAGTGAGACAATATGTATAGATAGAGACTCAAAGGGCTTCCCTGGTGGCTCAGAGGTAAAAGAATCTGCATGCAGTGTGGGAGACACAGGAGACAGGGTTCGATCCCTGGGTCAGGAAGATGCCCTGGAGGAGGGCATGGCAACCCACTCAGTATTCTTGCCTGGAGATTCCCATGGACTAAGGAGCCTGGTGAGCTATAGTCCATGGGATTGCAAAGAACTGGACATGACTTAAGTGACTGAGGATACACACAGGCAGAGAATCAAAGACCAACTTCTTCCGTGCAATTTTATGGAAGCTTGGCCTGTTTGTTGACTAAAGCAGTGTGTATTATAGAATATGGTCACACTGCCTAATAGTCCATAGATTTATTTATAAGTACTTTTCATTGTGACTGGTTTCTTTGTTGGAAACTGATGGTAAGGCTGACTTTTGTTTCCTAATGAAGCCCTTTCTGTATCTTTTATATACAGAGGAGTACGTTAAAATGGATTCCCCATATTTTACAAAATAAGAATTGGACATAGCACATGATTAAATGAAAAATAAAATCTTTCAAATGTGAGAAAAGAATTTAGGACAGACACTAATAAATTTTATTAGCAGAAATGCATTATTTAAGAGCTTATAGACGAAAAGATAAATCAGATGAAAAAGAAAAGAATTCATGAGATGACATGCTTAGGTAGCACATCGATTCTGGACTAAGCTTACACAGTCTGTGTTTTCACTCAGAAGAAGTAAAGAACCCTCGCAGAATGACATGGGTGTGTGCTCAGTCACTGAGTTGTGTTCAACTCTTTGAGACTCTAGACTGTAGCCCACCAGGCTCCTCTGTCCATGGGATTATCCAGGTAAAGAATACTGGAGCGGGTTGCCATTTCCTCCTCCAGGGAATCTTCCCAACCCAGGGATTGAACCTGTGTCTCTTTTGTCTGCCACATTGCAGGCAAATTCTTTACCACTGAGCCATTAGGGAAGTCCCAGAACAGTGAAGGGCAGTGTAACTCCCCTACACCATTCTTCAGGGTCTCTCTTCCTCTTACATAACAAACCGGAGTAGTAACAAGGTGTAACAACCAGGAGGCTGCATGTTGGCATGTTGAAGCTTTCTGGAGTCACTGATTTACTTCATGAATCAGAATAGCTCTTAAACATTGCAATATCTTTGAATAGATCTATAGAAGCAGGAAACAGAATTCTGTGGTGTTAAATGGATAAGAACAGGATTCTTTGTTTTCTATATCATAGTTTACCAGATGCTAACATGGTGAACTTACCCAAACCTTTTAACTGCCTAACAAAAGTTTATGAAAATCAATAAGAAGCTCTTCTAGACATGGACAAATAGTGTCTTTCAGAGGGAGTTTGCCTCATGGTTGAATGTAGAAGGAAACTCAAGCACTGCATAGGTTTATGGCTGCTGTATCTGGTACTAGATTATATCTCCTGTGTAGGACAAAGCAGAAACTGAGTTTTGCTGAAATAACTCTACTCTGAACAGAGTAACAGAATTCTGAATCCAATTCCCAATACCCTGAAGGAGCTGATCTGAAACTGATCCCTGTATCTTCCAAAGAAAATTAAAACCACTGCCTAGATTAAGAAGAATACCCAGAAGATCTACAGTTAATTATTTAAGTCAGGATTCTACATAAACATTCCAAGAAAAAAAAAAAAATTGTAAAATGCCTCCAATAAAACTTTTATGGGGAAATATGTATGGGAGACCCTTCATCATATCACAGAAATTTGGAAAGCACATTAGCACATTAAAGACTCTTAGAAGTTCTGAATTTAAGAAAGTTGTTTAATTTTGCTGACTATGACAGGGTTTCTTTTTTTCCCCTAAATTTATTAGTTCATTAAATGTTTTATTCCGTTAATCTTAGTTAGCTAGTTTCTGGCATTTTCAGAACTTTTAGGAAGAAAATAATAGAGAGAAATCCCGGAGTGATGCAGTTATAATCACAGCTAGAGCGCTGCATTGTGGAAAAAGAAGTATATCAAAAAGAACAGGGGAGTCCCTGGTGGGCCAGTGGTTAGAATTTGACACTGTCACTGCCTTGGGACCAGGTTTGATCCCTATCAGGGAACTGAGATCCAAGCCGTGTGACATGGCCAAAAAAAAAAGCAAAACAAAAACAGAATCTAGAACAGTAGAGTCATGTCATACCAATCACAAAGTTGCGTGAGCCCAGCCCAGAGAGCTGACCTAACGCTGACAGCAGTGACAACCTCAGTAGTCAAAGTGCGATCTCATTATGGCCTACATACCAGTAATCTACCTTCAGACACAGCAAATGACATGAAATCTCTGGTCACTGCGAGACTTTGGTGGCTTTTAGAATTTAACTTTTATTTTATCTCATTTTGATTTTTTTGCCTTTTATTAAAACTTTCATTTGAAATATTGAGGTCAGCTCACTTTTCAAGTAGGAAATAGGAATGGACTATTTTGAATATTCACAGGTTAACTTTAATGGGGTCTCAAGACAATAGCAAGATAAATTTCCTGAATGATAATATGGATGTTTACCGGCATGTGGATCCTTCAAACAGAGATTAAAATGTATATGCCAAAAAGGGAGAAAAACAGTGCAGTGAAAAATCTAATCATACATCCCTCTAGATTTAGTTGCAGATTGTATTTCCAAAAGTGTGACTCTTTCTAAGAAGACAAGCTACACCTGTCTAAGAAAACAAAGCTACAGAGTGTTTTCTGAATTATTTATAGACAATGAAATGCTTTCTCAAAAAGGAGAGGCATACAGCATAGACAAAATACTTGGGAAAGCTCAGAGAGAAATGATGAGATAGTCTTTCTGCCAATAATAATGATAAAGCAGTTATCATCATTAAAGATAATGGCTAAAGCAGAAAAAGTTTACTTTCCCAGATGGCTCAGTGGTAAAGAATCTGCCTGCCAGGCAGGAGATGCAGGTTCAATCCCTGAATTGGAAAGATCCCCTGAAGAAGGAAATAGCAGCAGTCTCCAGTATTCTTGCCTGAGAAATGTCATGGACAGAGGAGCCTAGTGGCCTACAGCCCATGGGGTTGCAAAAGAGTCAGACATAACTTAGCAACTAAATAGCAATAGCAGCAGCATTTTCTATTTAATCACCCAGATAGATAGCAAATAATGTTTGGAATAAAATCCTAAAATATCAATAATGATTATCAGAAAGAAAACTTTGAGTAGTTTATCTTCTGAATTTTTGCATTCTCTTTTATCTCTCTTTTTAAGTGTGTATTTATTACTTTACCAATCATATAAAGCAGAATAAAAGTTTTTATAAAATTAAAAAAGACAACAGTACTATAAAAATACAAAGTGCTTAAACAATGTTAGACACCAATGAAGTCAGAACAGATGAATCTAGACAATTAATGTCATCATATTTTTTATTGTTTGTTTTATGGTATTTATCACTTGAGAATAAATGGTGAGTTATCCAGCTATGCCTGTTATCTTGACTATCTGCCTTCATTTACCTTCTCCCGCATAAGTCTGTATTTTCAGGTTACCATATAAAGCGTTATAAGCTTAAGTCACTACTGATGACTGGGCCACCTGCTATGTTCTTGACTAGTCTGTAATGTTTTCATTTCTTGTTAAACCTCCTTCAGCTGCCTATGTTGTTGCCAAATTCCTAAGCCATTTCCTCAAGGATCACCGAGCAGTGATGGGCATTAGTAAATGCACAGCTTTAGGGATGCTTTAGGTTAGCACTCTGCCTTGAAGATATTCTAGGCCATATAATATCATCTATCACAGCAGTCCCCAACTATTTTGGCACCAGGGACCAATTTCATGGAAGACAATTTCCCCATGGCCTGGGGATTGGGGAATGGTTACAGGATGATGTAAGGACATTGCATTTATTGTGCATTTTATTTCTAATCTAATGCCACTCCTGAGCTGAGGAAGTATTTGTTCAAGGTCTTGGAGACTGGGGAACCCGGCTCTTAAGAGGAAGATCCAATACCAGTCAAGATGGGGAACTGAAAACTCTCAGCTAAAATTGATCACGGAAGTGTATTAGTTGAGCAAAATGCCAGTCAAGTGATGTGCTCCCAGATGAAGACCGAGAGGCTAATGCGGCAAGCGAGCTCATCTTTGGCATGCTAACAGACAGCATATTGTCCCATGGCTTCCAGTTCATATTTTCTACTTAAAATCAAATCCTTAAACAATTCTTCGGTTGTGATCCACTGAGAGCCCAGTGGCAAGGGAGCCACACTGATTACAATCCAGCTTTATGGGGCTAGTCTGCAAGACAGGGTGACTGACAGGAAGCCAAACCACATACCAACTGATGAGCTAAAGCAGGGTGATCACAAACAAGTCAGGCAGAAAAAACATCACAAGACCCCATTATTTGGCAAGTTGAAGCACTGTGAAACATTGCTGATGGCTGAGAAGTGACAGCAGGGAAGGAGAAACAAACTAAAAAAAAAAAAAAACACTATAGTAGCACAAATGCTACTGAACATGCATAGCTAGATTTGTGCAAAAATGTCATGTAGTCCTTGAGGCAGAGGCAAAACTCTGCACAGTGACAGGTCTTGCAGGCAGCAGTCATAGCTGGAGACTAACAAACAGTTCGTAAATATTCTCCATGGCTTTCAGTGCAAGTAAGAAGTTTGTGTTCAACCAAGCTCACGGGAAAACATTGACAATGAATCTTTTGAAAGATAGCTCTTCAATGATATTATCATCTTTTGCTGAGTCTCAAAGCTTAGCAATGAACTACAGAGTAATCACTTAAATTGTAAATTATAGTTTATTTAGTATAATCACTAAATTGTAATTATGCACAATTAGTGAGATTTAAAGCCGTTAATTGTTGAAATATGTAAATAGCATTCATTCATTCTTTTGTCCAGGTGTACTGCCATGAAATTTCAGAACGTAAAATGTCATTGTTGTATAATTGTTGAAAGTAAAATGAAAATAAGAAGAGAACCTTTCACGTACCTGTGGTGACATCACTGTCTGTTTTGCCCTGGCTTAGATCCACACGCAGATTCAGACAACACATCTCTGTCCCTGAAAACATTTTAACTGCTTTCCCCAAGTAGCCACAATGACCAGGAGGACACCCTTGATTCACTGACACATTTAGGAAGCAGAAAGGTCAGGGCTAACTATATAGCTAGAGCTGGAGCAGGGGAAAAGGAGGATGTTAGAAAAACTTTAAGATTTGATGTTTGGGCAAATATTTAGATGGTGAATCCACACATAGACACAGGGCGACTGTAATACACTATTTCAAACCAACAATAACAATAGCTTTTACCTTCCCAACGCCAGCCTGCTGCTGCTTTGAATTGCATATTCAAAACTATCTTTGATAGAATGCTGTAAGAAGTATAACAGCGACAGGATGCTACAATGTGTTACATAAAAATCTCTTTCAACAGTCTGAAATTATTGTGAAAACACAGGTTATACACATTTAAGCACTTTATATCTCAAAGATTTCATGGGTTAATGTGTATTATGTATTGCCAAGGAATGAATATATGAGATGCGACATCTTAACATGTCCGAAACTTATTTGGTTGCAGATCTCCTCTCTGGAATTTTTTACAAACTAAAATTTCAGTGAAATAGGCTTCGATCAATCACTTTCTGTTTTATAATCTCAGTTCAGTTCAGTTGCTCAGTCGTGTCCGACTCTTTGCGACCCCATGAACCACAGCACGCCAGGCCTCCCTGTCCATCACCAACTTCCGGAGTCCACCCAAACCCATGTCCATTGAGTCGGTGATGCCATCCAACCATCTCATCCTGTGTCATCCCCTTCTCCTCCTGCCCTCAATCTTTGCCAGAATTTGCATTAATCTGAATGAGCTTCCCTGATAGCTCAGTTGGTAAAGAATCCACCTGCAACGCGGTAGACCCCGGTTCAATTCTTGGGTCAGGAAGATCCACTAGAGAAGGGACAGGCTACCCACTCCAGTACTGTTGGGCTTCTTTTGTGGCTCAGATGGTAAAGAATCCATCCCCTGGAGAAGAGAATGGCTATCCACTCCAGTGTTCTGGCCTGGAGAATTGCATGGACTGTATAGTCCATGGGGTCACCAAAAATCCACACACTACTGAGCAACTTTCGCTTTCACTTTCACTTTGACCTGAATATATATGTGCCTCTTTTTCTAGACTATGTTTTCTTTAAGGAGATGAGTGGGACATTGCCTATCTCTATATTGCTGTGATATAACACAATTCTTCCTCATAGTGGGGACTCAATAAATGTTTATTAAATGATGATAATTGCACTACAATAATTATAAAGCTATCTTAGGTGGCCCAATGGTAAAGAATTCATCTGCTAAGGCAGGAGATTCAGGAGATGTGAGTTCCTTCCCTGGGTTGGGAAGATTCCCTGGAGTAGGAAATGTCAACCCACTCCAGTATTCTTGCCTGGAAAATTCCGTGGACACAAGAGCGGGGCAGGCTACAGTCCATGGGGTTGCAAAGTCAGACATGACTGAGCATGCACACATAATTCTAAAGCTACTAGCAAATACAGAATAGATGCAATGCTGATTTTTGCCAATGTCTGTTAGTTGGGCATAATGTGATAAACCTGGAGAAAAACAGCAGCATAGAGACAATTAGTAGAAGGTTATATACCTCCTAAAATACTATTGTGCTTTCCTCTACACACACCACTTAAGGAAATGTATCTAGGTTTTCTGTCTTTAAATATGGTTGGCCATATGTTGTCAAAAGACACATGCTTTCCTTGATAGGGTTGCTAAATAAACCACACACTATCTGGTGTGGTAGATGTCCATGGGGTCGCAAAGAGTTGGACACGACTAAGCAACTGAACTGAATGAAATTGAGATACTCATAGAGTGACCTCAAAGGAGACAAATCCCTGTATATTCCCCTCCTCTTGAATTTGAGCCAAACCTGTGAGCTGTTTCTCCCCAGTAGAATATGGTGATGGTGATGAGCTTTCATTATGTAACACAATAGGAACTTTGACCTAAAGAAGTTACAGGATGATAAGTAACTATTTTGTAAGATTCTAAATTTGTGACAATTTGCTACATACCATGGACAATTGATACACCTATTTCAATTTAATTTTCAGAAAAAGTGAATTAAAAATGCAAGTATGCCCACATTATATTGGGTGGATACTTATGCTAAAATAAGCATCTGTTTCTTCTCTGAAATTTGAATTTACTGTGTGTGCTATATCTATTTTTTTTATCTATTTATTGCTAACTCTGACAACCATACTCCTGGAAAATTCTTCTCACAAAGTTTACCTGTTCCCTCAACCTCTCCATGAGTCACTAATACTTTCCATAAAAAAAATATTTAGTCTGAAAAGTGTAAGTCTCACAAAAATGATTCTAAGAGGGAAACTGCAGCCACAAAATAAGGAATATTTAAATTTTATAGTGTAGAAAGCCTATTTTTGCTTAATAACTTCTATCATAGCCTCACCGACACCTATAAATAATTCAAAGAATGTCTTCACCTTTAAACACACGCATACAGGCACATGCATGGATGACCCATTAAATATATTCCTAAAGCCACATGCTATTTAATTGCTTAATTTTATCTGTTAATAAAATATTTTATAGAACTTTCATTTTAATAAAAACCAAAACAATCAAAATATTTTTTTAATGTTCACAAGAATATAGTTGTAATCAATACCAGATTTTTTATATAGTCATAATTTCTCTAAACATGTTATCTGCTATTTTAGATCTTTAGAAGTTGTGAGAATTTTCCTATAATGAGGCTATTATATTTGAATTTAGATGGTCTTTAAATAATATAGTGTTTTAAATGAAAAGAGTGTAGGTTTTTATGTAAGTGAAATTCTGGTTTTAATCTCTTTCAACCACCCATTAACTCTGCCTCTGGGAAAGGTATTTCTGAGATCTCAAATTTCTCATCTGATGTGTACCTGGTAAAGTTACACTTAATGAAAATTAGAATTTAATAATAAGCATCTTAAATATATTGATGTATTTGTTACCTCAACCACGTTTTACAAATGAGGAAAATGAGTCTCCATGTTATTAATTAATTTGCCCTAAATCATACAATAAATATGTCCACGTCAGTGTTCAAACCCAGGTTTACAATTCAATCTCATATTCTAAAACTTTTGCTAAATAAAGTTTACATATATTCACTTCAAGAATTTATATCAATTTTCTTTCTGTAGAACTTATTATTAGAAAGAAAAAAAAAATAGAGCAAAGAATAGTAGCCATGAAAAATATCCATGATCACGTACTCTGTGTCAAATGCTTTCACCTCTATCACCTATTCTTACTTTCACAAAGTGCTGTGAGTCAAATAGGAGAGATATTAATAGCCTTACTTTAAGAAGAAATTGAAACTTGGAAAGCTTACAGAACTTGTGAGTTCAACTGGTTCTTGAACATACAGCTTCATACAAGTTCTTTTATCTGCTTTATTTCATCTCAGTTATATATGCTTAAAGCATCTCAATTGAGGGACCCTTATCATTTTAATTTTCCTTTCTTTGTGTGAGGCAACCTGAGAGGAAGAAAGTGAAAAACAATAATTACATACACACCAATTCTGGTCCATAAATTTTACTGATGAATTCAAGGGCAGAGTAGAATGGGCTAGTTTTCCTTCTCTACAGCCTTACCCCAAATAACACAGCAACTATCATTTTTCCTCTTCTCTTTTGCATTCAAATGTTGAGAGGGGAAGGAACTTCAAGAAACAAAGTAGCTTATCTCCTGTACTTCACCAGGGAATGGGTTCTGATCTGGGTTTGTTTTGTTCATTCCTTCTTGATAGCATGACTAAGAGATCTTAGATATCCACTGTTACAGAGGAAGTGAAAAGGGAGCTGGGGAAGGGTTTTCCTTTTATGAACATCAAGTCATCGCTCAATGTGAAGGTGTGTCTAGAGAAGCAGTACCTGTTTTGTTTTCAGGTATGTGAGAGTGTTATACCTATTCTCACTCATAAGGATTCCTATTTATATCCCACTTTTACTATTTTCGAAAAGTATGATAAAATTAGTTTCCTCTTTCAGGCAGAGTTTGCTTATTTTCCAGATCAGACTAGAGTTCACATCTGTTTAGAGGGTTGGATCACTTCTTCCTTAATAAAGGTTTATTGAAAAGCTCTAATCTATTTGGGTAGCTGACTCTTTGATGTGTAAATTGTTCCTCAGTTACTCAGACTGCAAAGAGGTTTGCTTTAAGGAGTGTAACCTTTCCATTCACACACAGTAATGAGTGCTCATGGACTCCCATTTAAATGTCATTGTCACCTGGATGTTCTCATGAGATAGGCAGAAGTAGCTCACAATAACTGAAACCACTGCAGCCAATAAATAACTCTAATTTCATGTTACTCTGGAAAGTGAGATTTTGCTTTGCTTTGTTTTATTTTTACGCTTTGAGGTTTTTTTTTAATGTAATATATCCCTAGTCATACACTTTTGAAAAAAGTGAATACATATATTTGAAACGTCATAAATTTCGTTTAAAATGCACAACAAAAATTCTCCCCAAATTATTATTGTGATTAATTTAAATGGAGAGATGATTCATTTAAATTCTGATTAATTAAATACAATAGTGTATCACATGTGTCTTGATTTAGGACCTGCCCAGAAATAATTAGAAAGAGATTTTAAAATGCTTGTGTGCCCGCATGCTCAGTTATTTCAGTCGTGTCCAACTCCTTGCAACCCTATGGACTTGTATCTCACCAGGATCCTCTGTCCATGGGATTCTCCAGGCAAGAATACTAAAGTACTTTGCAGTCCCCTTCTCTAGGGGATCTTTCCCACGCTGGATGGAACCCACCCATGTCTCTCGTGTCTCCTGCATTGGCAAGCGGGTGTTTTATCACTAGCACCGCCATCTGTGAAGGCTTTTAAAATGTTTATCCCAGCTGAATATAAGAATATGAACAAATTTTTTTATCATAAGGCATTGCATTTCAACATTCAACTTTTTAAGACACCATTAATAATCTTTAGTTTCTGGAGAGAAGGCCTAATTTGGCAACATAAAATTTACTTTCAATTCAGTTTGGTCGCTCAGTCGTGCAGACCCCATGGACTGCAGCACTCCAGGCCTCCCTGTCCATCACCAAATCCCAGAGTTTACTCAAACTCATGTCCATTGAATCAGTGATGCCATCCAACTGTCTCATCCTCTGTTGTCCCCTTCTCCTCCTGCCTTCAATCTTTCCCAGCATCAGGGTCTTTTCCAAAGAGTCAGTTCTTCACATCAGGTGGCCAAAGTATTGGAGTTGCAGCTTCAGCTTCAGTCTTTCCAATGAATATTCAGAACTAATTTCCTTTAGGATGGACTGGTTTGATCTCCTTGCTGTCCAAGGGACTCTCAAGAGTCTTACTGACTTTAATTCATGTGAATTTCAATGCCCTTTTTATTTTTGACAACTTCACCGAGATTTAAGTTATATTTCTTTTAGTACTTAAGACTTCCTTTAAACTTTTATATAATTCAGTTACCTCCTAGAAAAGAGTAATGATATTATATTCCATAGGGAGACAAACAACCATTTTAAATGTTATTTATAAGGGGCAAGGATACTATAGAATAGGAGTTTATTATTAACATAATTTCTTAAATAAATTATTCCTGAAATCATGTTATTCTGTTTTACAAATGAAATGTAAACTGTGCATGATAATCATGTATTTTGCTGGTGCAAGAGTTAGTCAGCTTCTAATCAATGGCTATGAGTATTTCAACTGTTTCTTTAATTTTGAGGATTTGTCAAATATAACTAATTTAACTCTTTTTTTTTTTTTCTGACCTGATTAAAAATACAGTTAGAAAATTCTACCAAAAGTTTAAAGCAAGCAAAATTCAGGTCACTTGCTTCTCTAGGAAATAAGCAAATTTCCTAAATCTTCTGAAAACAGCTCAGTATTTCCCTTTATTTTAGTCCTTTTTTTTAAAAAGGGCATGTAAATGACTTCTCTGGCAGTACAGTGGTTAGCACTCTGTGCTTCCACTACAGAGAGTATTGGTTGGCAAACTAGCATCCAGCATGCCAGGTGGTGTGGCAAAAATAAATAAATAAATAAAATAAAAATAAAAGGATGTGTTATATTATTATATGCTGCTTATTATGCACCAGCCATTTTAGAAATATTAACATGTTTCATCCAAATAACAGTGCTGAGTAAGTATCATGAGTATCCTATCTTGCGACTAAGTAAACTGCATCACAGAAATATTAGGTAACTTGGCCTCAAGAGGTGTGTATACAACTTTAAATAGAACCCAGTGGGATGTTAATTGAAAAAGAAGATTATTCCCTTCTCTAGAATACTCCAATGTTTCTGAAATTTCCTTGTAGATTACTAAGAGGTTTAAAGAGGCATGTGTGAGCACATGCACAAACACAAGTACACACACATAAAGGCAAGTAATGCTTAATGAGACACTGCTATTCGCTTCAGTGAAGTGTGGCTTAGGCAATGCTACTTAGCACCATTGTCCTTGCATCCGCATACCATACAATGGTCTTGGTTCACAGATGACCATCCAGTTTGTAAATGGAACCCCAAGTATCAGGCTACAACTGTACTTGTGGATAGCAAGTTTATATTAGGTGGGATTAAAACTCTTCTATCCCTGCCTCTAAAACAACCTTGCTTAGGCACATGTCTAGGGGGAATTAAGCTGATACCATTCTAGATACCCTGTCATCTATTGTCTGCAGCTGTACCACCAGGTTTTCAGTGTTTGTCCAAATAAACAAAATCAGAAGATGACTTTTTGAAATTTTATTTATTCTTCAATCAGCAAAGATACAGAAATGTCAAAAGAGACCATTTAAATATAAAAAGCCTGTTTATTCTGGAGCATATCTCTAAAACACAACCCTATACCATTAGGGATGAAGGGTATTCCCTGTACAGGGGTAATGGCCTTATATAGTAAAGCAGTGAGTGTCTGTCTGAATTCTACAATTGGACTGTCTTCCATAGTATTTTGATTATGTGCCCAAAACACTCTTCATTTATGCTGCATATATTTTGTCCACTGAGTATAAAATATTGTTCACCAATCAAGAGTAAATGAAGTTTGAATATTTTTTTTCTTGTAATGGAGAAGTTTGCTTCAGAATTTATCATGTGATATTTACATATAAGAGATGACTTTGCAGGACAAACAGAATTTGTACTAAAACCATCACAACCACCAAAACAGCAATATTACAGAATTGCATTTTTGTATACTAGTTTGAATGTGGGTAGCTCACTGCATTTTATTAGTGATGACACTCCTTAACAGTCATTTTGTCTAATGAGACCATCTGCCAATTCCTTGCTAAGCATTCACTACTGTGCTAAGTTTAAAAAAAAAAAAATAGTACTTAAAATGCCATTTCCTTTCTGCTGTGCACAGCTTGTTCCATTAAAGCTAGGTAATTTCAGAGGTTTGACCTATTTCAGAAAATTATTCTCTATCCTAAGCTCTTTGATTGTATTGCCCTTCAGATTCACATCAGACTAATTCTGGGTGATGATCTTTGACATCAACTAAATAATCTTTGGTGTGATAAAATAAAGTTCTGTAGACTAAATTACAGCCAATTATATTCAGCCCTTTGACCTAATTAATGACCTTGAGATCAAGCAAGGCAATCAAGTCAGTAGAACTTCCTCCTGATCTTATCAAACATTTCTCTATGAACGAAAATTTTATAATGGACTAATTGGTGGTATCTTAACTTATTCCCAAAAGTGAGAAGTAAAAGTACATGGAAGTATTTTACAAATATTTTATCATTAAAAAGTGTAGAATAAAACTGTACAACATATAAGTTATATAATATGAATTTTATGGAAAGCCATTAAAATAACCATATACTTTATATTAGTTAGTTGACTGTTTTTATATTTGTTGAGTTTCAAATTCCTTTTATCTCCTGAGTAACTTATATCCTATAACTAGACAAGAGATTTAAATATGTATTGTAGAAATCATACTTATTATAAAGTTATTATTTTTAGAGTAAATAAGTAATTTGCAGAAGGCATGTAGCAAAACTAGCTTTTTCCTCAATGCTGTTCTCCTTTTTTGCCAACTTGAGAAGAGAGGACAAAATTAGAGTTTAGATCAAAGTAATAGATTATTACCAAACAAAAAGTGTTTTCTTATTTACCATAGGAGAAAATACAATCTAAGACAAAACAAATCAACGGTTTGAAATGGAGCTATCATTGTGATGTGAAAATATTAGTACCAAATTAATGAACATTTTTAAAATGTTTATCTGCTTTTAGGTACGGTGAAAAGTCTTTTCTATACCAGAATAAAATTTCTGTCCAACTCTTTATTTGTTCCATTCATGGTAATTACTACTGAAAAGTATTTCATTCGCTCAAGCAACTATATCTGTAAGCTGTGAGCAATAAAGGTTGCCAAGGATTTTAGGATAAGATCCAATATATATTTAACTGGAATTTTTAGAAACTCCTGGAAACTAGGCCATTCTCATGTTATGTGTATTAACGATTGTTTCCCATAGAGGATCCTAGAATAAGATTTTTCCCATGAGTTACACTTAGAAACGTTTCCCACATGCAAGGTTTATATAGCTTAGGAAACAACAGCAACAACTAAAAAAGAAAAGAAACACAGATAGCATCATTCTGAAAGAACTTTGGTAAATGTGGATGTGTCTGTTTTATTGTATTCATTTCTAATATAGGCAACTTAGATAAAATTGTTAGAAATATCAGCAATAAGATTGGAATCAGATTCTCTTAGTAATCTACTTTACAAAGAAGAGCTTGCAAGTAAACACAATTATGTAATGTTTAATATATGAACTCTACAGATCTTTAGAAACAGTCTTTGCTAGTTTAGCTTCTCTATAGATTTATCTAATTGTTTGTTACTGAGGTCCAACATAAAATTGGTTAGTATAATTTCTATTGTTATTTCTTTTTCTATATATTTAGTTTATATTTACATATACAGTTACTTTATTAGTCTTATAATTCTATTTTTATAAAGTCTATCCTCTTATGCAATTTAGATCTCCTTTTTACAGTATTTTTTGTGTTTGTGTTTGTTTCCACTTTTTAAGTTAGACTGCTCACTTAACTCTTCCAATTTCTGTATTATGTACACCTATATCAATATCTCTGTTATTTGGAGACTATCATGTCATTTATTTATTTAATTAAAACATTGTATTTTTATCTAAGTCTTTCTTACATAGTGATGCTTTTAAATACAAAGAATTAACTCAAGTACAAAGCCAATTACCAAAAAAAAAAAAAAATTAAGCCTTCAGACTTATGAGAAGAGGACTTTTTGGAAACATTAATATTTATAAATAATTATGTGCCAGGCACTATATAATCATTCTTATTTATTGTTAATTGCTTTTTCAAAAATAATTATTGA
Organism: Giraffa tippelskirchi; assembly: GCF_054371585.1. Classification (NCBI taxonomy): domain Eukaryota; kingdom Metazoa; phylum Chordata; class Mammalia; order Artiodactyla; family Giraffidae; genus Giraffa; species Giraffa tippelskirchi. The sequence continues at coordinate 127,110,192 of NC_137286.1, forward strand.
GTTCCCTTATTTTTCAAATAGTAAATGTATTTAACAGTGCACAAATATACAAAGCCTAGAGGCTCATAGGATTCTTCTTCAAATAAGGAATCCAGAAAAATCATTTAATCTCACTAGGCCTGTGTTTCCAAACTTTGTGATAACAATGCATATCAATACACTGGATTGTTCTATTAGGATTAAATTAAATATGTACCCACTGTCTTTATTAATGTTTATTTTCATTAAGCAGATTTTATTGAACAAATATAATGTTCCTAGCACCCTTAGAGGTACTAGCAACAGAACAGAAAGAGAAATGCAGTGATGGGTGCCATAATAGAAGGAAAGATCTGTTACTAGGAGGCTGAAGAGTAGGAACAACTACTAATTTCATCTGAAGAAGGATAGGATGCTGATAATGCCATGGAAGCTTTTCCACAAGAGCTGATATCTGAACTGACAGCTGAATTATGACTAATAGGAGTCAGCCAGAGAAGTGAGGTGAGGTAAAGGAGGCAGTTTCCAGGTAGTTACCTCATTTACTGTGAAAAATAACCCAATGACTCTTAGGTTAATTTCTGTCTTTGTTATCAGATCACCTTTTATCATATGAGAAATCTAAAGCTCAAAGGATATAAAATATATAATAGTTTGGATTCAACTAGCTGTTGAGAGAGCCTAAATTGAACCTGCTCTGACTCTAGAATGGAAAATATTCTTTGACTATGCCACAGTGATGGAATATATAATATAGACTAAATACAGATTTGATATTTGAAAATCTTAGAATAATGAACCAGCCGTAGAACATTGAAACATCTTATACATATTTACAGTAAGTTAAAATGCTATATATGCCAATCATATTTATACTTCTGTATATGAAATGACAGACATGACTATTTCAAGGTTTATGTATTTTACAGCATTCACTCAAAAACATCCCATCACTTAATCCTATCTGGTCAGTGCAATTCCATAAATATAAAGTCCATGCCAACATGTAACTGGCCAGCTACCTAAGCAATTTCATACAAATTTCCCTTAGAAGAAATCACTCTTGTAGCTATTTTTTCTACCCTGGAAGGAACCTCTAGGTTTCTTATCTTTGAAAAGTTAAGACTCATAGAAGAATTTTAATATGACCAAAGATCATAAACGCCTCCAAAATTCACAAAAATATATCAATACAAATAACATACCCGTGCAATTTTCAAAGAAGAATGTTTCTGCTTTGCCTTAAGCTGCCATTCTATGATAGCAGAGAAAGTAATTAAAAACATTGGTAAATTATCAAGTAGTAAAACCTTATTTTGAATATAGTAATGCTAAATGTTCTTATTGGACATTCAGCTTTAGTCTTTAAAAATATCATAGGACACTCATTTATTTTATTAAATGTTTTTCTTTAAGATGAATGACTGTAGCTCATGATACATTAAGCTGCAAGATTACATGGACCAATTTTTATACAAATAAATTAATTTTTAAATTAAACTTTGCCTTAGGCCTGAAATAAACTTCATTAAACCACATATAAAAAAAGAGAGAAAGGAAAACAACAGTCATTTTTTTTTCCCAAGAGCATTTGTTTTTGCTCTCTTTGATTATTTTGCTGTTGATAAAAGGGACAAATCTGATTATTATTAATAAGATAGATCTTCTGAAAGGACTTTTAGTTATTTTCTGTAAGGGTACAGGTTTTCCTATCAGTATGATAAATGATAAATTTTGGTATTTCTCTATGATATCTAATTCACTTATTTCTCTACAAATCTATGATTATAATTTCTAGCCAGAATGTCTGTGTTAGATTATAATATATGGCTATGCAGAATCAGAATAAAAAACACTATAGAATGCCAAAAATCATGTATATATATATATATACATATATATATATACACATATATATGTATATATTTCATGAAATAATTTGAATGCATGTGGGTTAGAGTACTTGAACATATTATTACGTGTGGGAAATTGATTTAAGTAGTCATTGAATAACATGACTCTGGGGAATGAGGATAGCAAATAATTATCAGCAATTGTCTTCATAAAATATCACCAGTTTCCAGATCACCTAAACTCCACTGTGATGAGCAGAATTCTAAGGTGGACCCCAGGTTTCCTGCCTTTTAATATTCTATTCATCGTGTATAATACCCGCTCCTTGAGTTTGATTAAGACATGTAAATATAATGAGATGTCACTCTGATGTTAACATTAGAAAGCAAAAGCGAAGGCACTTTGCAGATACAGTTCATGTCCCTAACCAATTAACTCTGAATTAAGAAAGAGAAATTAGAATGAGTGAACCCAGCCTAACGAGGTAAACATTTAAAATAAGTCAGAGGGGCTTCATGTGATAGAGATTCTCCTGTTGGCCTTGTGAGCTGCCCATGGAAGTAGCCACATGACAAGAACATTGAGGCAGTCCTTCGGATTTGAGAGCCATATCCTGCTCACAGTCAGCAAGGAAACAGGGAACTGAGTCCTACAACTACAAAGGCATAGAATCAAAGTCTACAATCTCCAAACCCATAATCTCTTTATCTATCCACCTTGCTACAAATGGCATTATTTCATTTTTTTATGACTAATATCCCTCTGTGTATTTATATACCACATCTTCTTTATCCATTCATCTGTCAATGGACCTTTAGGTTGCTTTCATGTCTTGGCCATTGTAAGTATGCTGGTATGAACATTGGGGTACAAGCATCTTTTTGAATTATGGCTTTCTCTGTATATACGTCCAGGAGTAGAGTTGCAGAATCATATGACAACTCTATTTTTAGAATATTTTTAAGGAAACTCCATACTGTTTTTCATAATGGCTATACTAACTTATATTCCCACCAACAGTGTAGGAGGGTTCCCTTTTATCCACACCCTCTCTAGCATTTATTATTTGTAGACTTTTTAATGATGACCAATCTAACTGGTGTGAGGTAATACGTCATTGTAGTTTTTATCTCCATTTCTCTAATAATTAGCAATGTTGAGTATCTTTTCATGTGCTTCTTTAGCCATTTGGATGTCTGCTTTGGAGAAATGTCTATTTAGATATTCTGCCCAAATTCTGATTAGATTGTTTGATATTGAGTTGTATGAGCTATTTTTATATTTTGGAAATTAATCTCTTGTCAGTTGTATTATTTGCAAACATTTCCTCCCATTCTGTAGGTTGCATTTGTTGTTATAAGCAGTCACATCTGCAGTACTTTGTTATACAGCAATAGGAAACTGAAACATCCATTAAGGAATATCAGCTACATTATACATACATTGTGGCTCCCATCAAAAGAGTGAATGTTAAACTTAAAAGAATTGCTTGAAATGCATTTATCAAGATTAACTTCTCAGGCTAAATCTGAAATTTTATAAGAAAAATTTTATTTCCAATCACATGAGAACAAAATTAAATATATATATCAATATCAATATCAATGTATATATCTGTATATATATATATACACACATTTACTTTTCCTTTCTGCCTTGGTACACTTATTTACTCTAGGAAGTCTTCTGTATCAGTTTTCCAAGTGAAAAAAAACACAAAAACCTCTCTAGATCTTTTAAGCACTGAAGTATTAATTTCAGGGAATTAGGTGCTTACAAAATCATCAGGTGGCCTCAGCATGCTTTAAAATTGGCCACCCAGATTCGATTGTAATGAGATCTATTTATATGCATTTTGGATCAGAAGAGGAAGTGTAGAAGAAGAAAATTAGCCAGATTAGTTGTCCTGGTTTTCTCAAGGCTAGATTGGTATTTATTTCCATGATATGTATCTTTAGGTATCTCTAGGTTTCTGTGTCTTCCCTAGCATAACACTCATTATCCTCTATTGTTACAACTTACTACTTTCTAGAATTCTGTTTGTTTATATTTTTGTTTCAGCATTTCTTTGTATTTCTCATTAAGGTGAAAGTGAAAGTGAAGTCACTCAGTTGTGTCCGACTCTTTGCTACCCCATGGACTGTAGCCCACCAGGCTCCTCTGTCCATAGGATTTTCCAGGCAAGAATACTGGAGTGGGTTGCCATATCTCATTCATATAATTGCTAAATATGCATGCAATTTATTTTAGTAATAACCAACCCAAAAGCTTCAGGTGCTTCTATAATGGCTATCAGGTGTGTTATAAAGTTTGATTATCCTTCCTAGATTTTCATTTAAGGAATTAAGAAGTTCAAGCATATTACCATGTTAAATGATTTAATACATTTAATCAAATGTACTAAAATTCAGATACTGAATAGCAGTATGGCTTATGTTTTAATTGTGTATGCATGTGTATAGTCTCATAGAACTTAAATTATAACTTTTATTTCTCGTACTTCCTAAATGCATGTGTGAGGGTTTAAATACAAAACAATACAGCTTCAAAGCATTTTTCCTACTATAATGCACTGTTTCTTATCTCTGAAAAAAACATCAATTGAAAACAAAAACATGCATTACTCTTCATAACATCAAATTAATGACTTTATCTGAACATATAACTAGTTAAGACATTGTCATAAACTTAATCACAAAATTTATTTTGGAATTTTGGCCTATGTGTGTCTTATTTCAGGTACTGCAACTTTTTTAGAAATGTTATTTGTTGGTTATGTCTCCATCAACACATATTTTTAGAAGGAATTTTTTTTATAATGTTTTAATTACATTTCAACGTCTTGTAGAACACTAAAGGGTTGTTTAGAAATAGCAAACATGCCAATATTGGTTTTACAATATATATTTAGAGCCTGTTAAATCTTCAAATTGCAACGTTTGGAAAATATAGAGCTAACATCTATCTTTGAGAATTTATATTAATATATGTAGCACTATCTAAACCATAATTCATATTCACTGATTTCAGACTCATGAAAAATTAGCCAGTATGCTTCAATGTCCTCACAACTGATGATAAATTCTTTAGACAGTTTTTGTGCTGACACCTGTCTCCTTCTACAATGGTCATATAAGCCTCTTCCAGGAAATCACCTCTATCTCTTTGTCTTCTAGTAAATAAAGAGTTAAGAGCTGGCCTAGGAGAAAGCCCACAGGACCCTGTAATAAATGGCCCCAATACTACCTGACTGACCTGATTGTTCCTCTAATTATGCTCACTTTACAATGTGGAAACTGAGGTACTGAGAGATTGTGCAATTTGGCCAAGAATAGCTGGAATTTACAGCCAAGCAGGTTGACTGAGAACTAAACTCTGTAACGCAATACTATATAGTCCTAGATATTGTTGCTAAGTCATCTCTGACTCTTTGTGACTCCATGGACTGCAGCACATCAGACTTCTCTGTCCTTCACCATCTCCTAGAGTTTGCTCAAACTCATGTCCATTGAGTCGGTGATGCCATCCAACTATTTTGTAATCCTAGGTATTACAATAACTTAAAAGGGAAGGTGTTACTTTTACATTCATATTTTGATGAACAAAATTATAGGGAACCATAGTGGACTGATACAGACTCATTATATTTGTAGTACATTCTACACTTATGCAAATATATCTGTATATGTATTAAAATTATATATATTGTTCATATGTCATTTAAAAATAACATCTTTCTTTCAGGCATGTATACATTTCTGTATTATACAGAATTATTAAAGAGATAAGAAGTACTTAATTATGTATTGTAAATAAAGAAGAGATCAGGGGAATTTCAACAGCATTGGTGCTTTGAATTTGTTTTCCAGAGGGAAAAAAAAACTACAGGCCCCAGTCCTCTACCCCAGCTGGCTTGGTCACTTTGAGTTTAGGGCCTGAGATTCTTTGTGGAGAGGCAGGTTAGTGGTCACAAAGCTGATATAAGTAGGACTGTTGCAGAGGTGACCTTTTCAGTCTCCTACAATTTATATCATTTGCTGGCAATTGGGAAAGTGGCTACAATAACATCAGCTGCCTGAGAGGCTAGTCATTCTGCTGGACCTCCTGGCCAGACAACAGACATCTCTGGAGATCCTGTGCCAAGAAAAAGCATGCAAGCAGAGATGGAAAAGGGTAAAAACAAAATGTCCTGAAAAGGCTCTTACCTGTGTAATCAAAAGTGAAAGGACTCTTCAAATCTGTTGGTATAAAGCACTACATAAGGTTAATATATTTACATGAGGTTCAGCCAAAAGTAGGGAACTAGAGAAAGAGAAGAAATGGAACAGGGATTCCTTTATCTTCTTTATTTCGAAACTCGTGTAAACAATAATAACAATCTTTTATTCCTGAACCAGGAGAACAAGGGCATGAATGAATCAGTTGGTCAATATCACCTTGTACAAAATAAGGTCCCTTTCTCTGAACAAAATCTAAGTAGGTATTGCTTTTGTGATTGAACACCTCCTTCTGAGAGTAAAATTGATAAGCTTATTTTATTTTAACATGACATCTTATCAGGAAATAAACGAAACAGTCCTGGGTATAAGAAAATCCCCCATGTCCTTTATGGGAGAAACTTGAAGTATATGGTCAAATTTCTATTTGCTTTTAATTTAGTATTCAATAATATAGCTTTAACTATTCTATGAAAAATATGTTATTTTTAGAAATAGAGCTGTTTTCTATTGTTACATTTTATGGAAAACAAAAGTCATCCAAGGTAGTGACATACATATTTTGTTTCACCATCTTCATCATGAATGAGGCCACTTTACAAATGACTTAACAATTTTTCTGGAGTGCATCAGTTCAATTTCATCTAGTTTGTCTTAAGTAAAATCCCTGCTTAAAATCCATGTGTGTGATTTCCGTCACTGTCAACTTCTTCCCATGTAACAGATGCCCATTTTCATAGCTACAACTATCTGCTGTGTATCTGTAAACAGCACTTTCAAAGGTGCTTTACAGAGTGAGTTTTGTTTACCATGACATCCAACACAACCATGAAGACTTACCCTCAGGAATTATTAACCTTGGGTCAAATATATTTGCCTTCTGTTTACTCACTTTATTCAGTGAGCTCTTTTATTCTCCAAAACTAGCACTGACTGAGATTACTTTCTGTACTACAGTACTATGTGAGACAGTACTATTTGGCTCAATATAAAGCAATGAAATGGGTTCAGTTCAGTTCAGTCGCTCAGTTGTGTCTGACTCTTTGTGAACCCATTGACTGCAGCACTCCTGGCTTTCTGTCCATCACCAACTCCTGGAGCTTACTCAAAGTCATGTCCATTGAGTTGGTGATGCCATCTAACCATCTCATCCTCTGTCGTCCCCTTCTCCTCCCACCTTCAATCATTCCCAGCATCAAGGTCTTTTCCAATGAATCAGTTCTTTGCATCAGCTGGCCAAAGTATTGGAGTATTACTCTGTTAGCCTTTGATCTGCTTCATTTTGTACTCCAAGACCAAATTTGCCTATTACTCCAGTATCTCTTGACTTTCTACTTTTGCATCCCAGTCCCCTATAATGAAAAGGACATCTTTTTTTGGGTGTTAGTTCTAGAAGGTCTTGTAGGTCTTCATAGAACTGTTCAACTTCTTCAGCATTACTGGTTGGGGCATAGACTTGAATTACTGTGATATTGAATGGTTTGCCTTGGAAATGAACAGAGATCATTCTGTCGTTTTTGACATTGCATCCAAGTACTGCATTTCAGACTCTTGTTTACTATGATGGCTACTTCATTTCTTCTAAGGGATCCCTGCCCACAGTAGTAGATATAATGATCATCTGAGTTAAATTCACCCATCCCAGTCCATTTTAGTTCACTGATTCTTAAAATGTCAATGTTCACTCTTGCCATCTCCTGTTTGACCACTTCCAATTTGCCTTGATTTATGGACCCAACATTCCAGGTTCCTATGCAATATTGCTCTTTACAGTATCAGACTTTACTTCCACCACCAGTCACATCAAAAACTGGCTGTTGTTTTTGCTTTGGCTCCGTCTCTTCATTCTTTCTGGAGTTATTTCTCCAGTGATCTCCAATAGCATATTGGGCACCTATCGACCTGGGGAGTTCATCTTTCAGTGTCCTAACTTTTTGCCTTTTTATGCTGTTCATGGTGTTCTCAAGGCAAAATACTGGAGTGGTTTGCCATTCCCTTCTCTAGTGGACCATGTTTTGTCAGAACTCTCCACCATGACCTGTTCATCTTGGGTGGCCCTATGTGGCATGGTTCATAGTTTCATTGAGTTAGATAAGACCAGAGTTGATTGAGCAAATTGGTTAGTTTTCTATGATTGTGGTTTTCATTCTGTCTGCCCTCTGATGGATAAGAATAAGAGGCTTATGGAAGCTTCCTGATGGGAGAGACTGACTGAGGGGGAAACTGGGTCTTGTTCTGATGGGAGAGGCCATTCTCAGTAAATCTTTAATCCAATTTTCTGTTGATGGATGGGGCAGTGTTTCCTCCCTATTATTTGACCTGAGACCAAATTATGGTGGAGATACCCCCATTGTATGTCAGCAGTAAGTCCAACTAAAAGGGTCACTAACTGAATATTGGCGAAATTGTAAATTGTCAAAAGAATTGTATTTTATATACCTAGCCCATGCTAATGTTAGTGAGATGTATCACTTAAATGGAGAATAAAAATGGATGTGTGTGTACATGTATATGCATGCATATACAAAATTGCACATTACTAATTGTATTATTTAATATTATCATTTTATTCAACACTTTCAAACATCCAGTAAATTATGACAAAGGCCACAGAAGTGTGTTTAAGAGGTTAGAAACCTCTTCTTTCTAAATTTATTGCTTTAGAAGAGTTGCTTAAATAGCCTAATTCTTATTTTACTCACCTCTAAATTAGGGCTAATAAGGTTCTGACATGCATGGACTGATACAGGTTTGTAAGAACTTGACAGTATGCTTCTTAGTGATATGACTATTAGTATCAGAAAAAATATTTGGCAACTGATTTTCAAAGCAAATGGGCATAATATTTTTGTTTTTAATATTCTATCTATAAAAAGCAGAATTGGAATTTTACAAGTAAAAAATGAACAGAATAAGCCAATAAAAATTTATGTAAAATTTTCAATTTTGGATCTGAATATATATTTATAAATATATTTTATTTGCATGCAAATATCTGTTCATGAAATGCACATTATATATAAATATATTTATATGATATTCCGCTCTTCTCCCTTCTTTTCTTATATATTTATGAAATATAGGTAAGAAAGATTTCAAGTTTTAAATACTTCCTTTGTAAAGATTTCCTATTTATATAAATGGAAGAAAAGGGAACCACTATATGCATTCATATAGGATGGATTTACTTTTGCTATCATTGAGCTTTAATCTTGACTGTAATTTTCCACACAAAGTGAAAATGTGAAGATTATTTGGCATCCTATGTTCTTATGTACTTCCATGGCACACATAAATAGCATGGTTCATATTTTTAAAGATCCTATAGTTTAACTTGTATATTTTAGAAATGCTTAAGCAAATTTCAGTTGCCCACAACTTATTTCTGGTAGTATGTTTTTCCACACAGAAAACTGCTAAGATGCTCAAGATATTCTCTGCCTTTTCCTATGGTACAAAATTATTGGTCACATGTGAATAATGACAAACTTCAGTTTTTCAGGGTTAGTGAACATTAGCGATACTTCTTACCCACTCCATAGAGATATCTTAACAACATGAGTTACTCTACAAGTCTTGATTACCTTTCAAACACAAAGAACATTGGTGAGGAGTCCGACTCCAGGCCAAATTCTAGGTTGACCTTTCAGACCAGACCATATGCTGCTGTACAGGCTCTACCTGGAGGGTTCCACACCAGTCCCGGTTCACAGGCAGTGCCCTGAACCCCTGGCTGGCTCTGCTATCAGAATGCATATGTTAATTCCAACCGAGATACCCCTGTCTGGGGGCCTCTCTTTAGCACCTCTTCCAAGACCCATCTTTAAGACTTGGCCTTGGAGACACTTTTCGGCACTCTGACTCAGACTCAGTACTTTTGCACTCCTAAGCCTTCCCCCTCCCCCTTCCCTGGGCCCCAGAGTCAATGAAATGGCAAGAACCTTTTGTCTGGCGCTCCTTCAGCAGTAAGAAAACACCCACATCTGCAACTGATCCACCAGACCCTCACCCAGTGCTATTCCCTATGGAAAAATGGAACACTGAGGGAGCTAGTGCTTTCTCCTGTTTATCCTGCTGATGTTTCACAATAATTGATTAAAGGCTTGACTGTTACTTTCATATTGACTTGTCATAATCTACTACGTGACATCTGGCAGCTTAGCAGCTCTTCAGATTAGCTGACCTGTTGACAATTGGTAAGGAATGAGGAGAAGAAAGAGATGCTATTCAAAGATGACAGATCAAAGAATAAGAAAAAGTGAATACAATTTCTTAAAATAAAAAAGTCAAAAGAAATATAGTATTTCTGATACCCAACAGTATTTTCTTAATTTAACTCTACACATACAAGAAAGAAACCTGGGTCTGAAATTTCAGAGGTATTTCCTACCAATTGCTTACCATGAAATTATGCAAAGTGATGGTTTGATTCTGATATGCTTGTATTTCAATTAAACACAGTGAAGTGCAAAGCAAAGACTTCTTACATAATCTGTGTCATTTTAGGACTCATTAGATAGGAAAATATTAACAGGGAAAATAATAGAAAAAAGACTCAAGCAATAGTATGGTTAATGCTTGTTTTTCTATCACTCACTCTGTTATTTAAACACAGTGTATTCTACATATACTGTGCTGTGCTCAATCACTTCAGTCATGTCTGACACTTTGCAACCCTATGGACTGTAGCCCGCCAGGCTCCTCTGTCCATGAGATTCTCCAGGCAAGAATACTGGAGTGGGTTACATGCCCTCCCCCAGGGGATCTTCCTGACCCAGGGATCGAACCCCCATCTCTTGTATTGCAAGTGGATTCTTTACTGCTGAGCCACCAGGGAAACCCACTCTACATATGACACCACCAAAATTTGCAGCAGTTAAATAATAAGATATCTCCAGTGAGTGAAGACATAATTTTGGCACAACTCTACAGTAGTTGATGGAAAACAGAAGACAGGCATTGTTAGCCTTTTAATTCCTTAGTTATGTTCACCAAAATTGATGGTATTAGACATAGTAAATAGGGAGTAAGAGCTTTGACCCCTCAAGGTTCTTTTAAATCCGGAAGGCATTCCACAACTTTGATGGGCTTGGATTCACAGCAATTTGACAACATGTTCCTTCTCTGATTAAAATTGCTGTAGTTAGCTTGAGAGCAGCAGAGAAAGCTGTCAAATTAATAAGCAAGAAAATGCTGCTTAAAGCAAGATTTTAGAGGCTGCTTCTCACCTCATTTGCCAGCACTACCTCAGAGGCCACTTATTTGAACAGTTCTTACATTGAAACACTGTACATTCCTTGTGTTAATTTTAATTATGAACAGCCCTTACACTAGGCTGAATTCCTAGTATTCATCATGATACCTATCACAGCTTCAAGTTGTTACTGTTATCTCAAATATAGGACAAACCTACTTCCTATTTGAAAGACTAAGATATTTTAAAACCAAATCACCCCTGCACCCCACTCCAAAAAAGAATTCATTAACCTTTGCAGGGCTGGAAGGTTTTTGTTTTTTTTTTTGAAATAAATATACCGTGATTCTACTTTGAAGTATGAAACTAAATAAACCCATCCAATGCTGTAACTGAGAAAACTAAAAAGCCTAATGTCTACATCCAAATGGAGCCATTATAGTATAGATATAAGAATTAAGTTACATTTTAGTGAGGTTTAATAATAACATAAAATGTTCAAAGCCTGATAACATATATATATATATATTTAGCAAATTATTTGGAAGTTATTGAATAAGTATTTGTTTAACAGTTCTTAAATGCTAGCCACCACCATCGACAATATTTAATGGTACCTGAAAACCAACAAAGATAATTTAATGAATGCAGAAGCATGACAAAAGTCCTGAGATGCTCAACAACCTCAACCAGTTCACACACATTGCCAAGTACCTTCTGTTCTACCTGAACCTAGCTGACTTCCACAGCCCACATGTTCTATTGACCACAGGCACGGCCCCTCGATGTTTGCTGAGCATGCTCAAAGTGACACTTGGTACAGGAAGTCAGAAAAAGGAAGTCAGGATGAGTTTCCTTATTTGTGAAAAATACACAATTCAGTTAAAAATAAAACTGCAAGACATCATGTTAAAAAGGAAGGGAGGTAGGAGGAAGGAAATAGCAACATTTAAAGATATTTTTGTGGGGGAGTGAACTTGCTAAGTTACTTAAACTTACCCTTTCAGTTTACTAATCTGAAAATGGCATTATGAATAAAAACCACTTTATCAGCTATTGCAACATTTGAAAAAAAAAGATGCTTATAGCAGGTAGCACAGATATTTACACAGTATAAGCTTAATGTGTGCTAACTATTATCACTATTAGGTAAAGAAACATAAATCTTACATGCTGAGAAGCAAAGTAACAGCCACAGTAACGATGGTAATAGCAATAACAGTAACACAAATCACTTCAGGTTACATAAATTAATTAATCACCTCAAGTCTCTTAGCATATTAGTAATATTATCCATATTTAGTGGTAGAGAAAATTACTCTTTAACAACTCTCCACCACTAAGTGACAGAGAGCCAAAAGGCTGGTCCTTCTGGGTCATTTGACCTGTGCATATTCTGTGCGCATACTAACCGTGTTCACGCGGCTATAATGTGAATACATGTGCGCTGCCTAGTCACTATGCATTTTCTGTAGAAAGCGAGACAGGATGCCTCTTTGTGACATTAAAAACTAAGCAGAACCCAGATGTTAGGTCCAGGTGAAATGGCTTGCTGAAAAGATAGTTTTTACATTCATAGAAAGTAATTATGTTGGAATTTTGCAGTGATAGGGTTGGCAGTTCTCAGGGGTATGCTCAGAACTCCCTGCAACTTGGCAGGTCTCCCCTGGACACGACTAAAACCATCAGCATTCAATACCTGTGCTTCTAGCATGAGTGAGCCCTGGGGTTTGCTGACTGCTCACTCACAGCCTGGCACATTCTGCCCTGACATTGCTTCCTTTAAGTTTATTGTAAAGGGGAAAAAAAAAAAAAAAATTCCCCACCAAAAAAGGAGAGGGCTCGTTTTTCATCAACCTCAGTCCCTGTGTTCTACTTTATTAGGCACAAAACATATGTATTAGTAAAAATGACCTCCTGCCTTAAGTCTTAAAAGGCTAATGGGGAATAAGCCTTCTCTATACACAATGGCTAGCAATCTATCACTCCTGACTGCAGCCAAGCATGGGGTCCTGTGAGAGTCCCCACTTCCGTAGTCTGATGAAGAGCTGGTCTAGGGCATAGCTTGCACCAGCCAAGAAGTACAAGACACAAGAATGAAGGAGATTTCTTCGAAGAAATATGCTACCTTTTATTTCAATTCACTGGACAGGTGGGGACAGCGATAACTTAATTGAAAGCAGAAGGAGAGAAGCTGCCTGAGGCAGCTTGCACATTCTGAAAGCACTTGGAATCATAGCAGAGGAAGACTTGATTGATTTAATTACTACTCAAGTGTAGAGACGTTGGAGCCCACAGGCATACTCCAAGCATGCACAAGTTCTTCTGTTAGATGAAATGTATGCTATTGAGAAAGAACAAAGCTGGATGGGTGAGAGAGAATCTGGCGAGCAATGTAGGGAGAAAATCCCTATTTTTCTGTGAAAATACTGAAGGCTATGGTGGCAATGGCACCCCACTCCAGTACTCTTGCCTGGAAAATCCCATGGACGGAGGAGCCTGGTAGGCTACAGTCCATGGGGTCACGAAGAGTCGGACACGACTGAGCGACTTCACTTTCACTTTTCCCTTTCATGCACTGGAGAAGGAAATGGCAACCCACTCTAGTATTCTTGCCTGGAGAATCCCGGGGACGGCGGAGCCTGGTGGGCTGCTGCCTGTGGGGTCGCACAGAGTCGGACACGACTGAAGCAACTTAGCAGCAGCAGCAGCATGGTGGTACCAGAGCCTTCTTTACTTTCTCCCTTTTAACTGTCAGCAGGTAGGACAAGGAGTTACATCAATAGGAGATGCCTGGTGACTGTTTTCCAAGATAAACATAAGTAACTGTTCACATTGTATGGTACTTACTCTGTCCCAGACACTATTCTAAAATGCATGCTAACACTAGAGCCCCATGTTTAAGGTGGATACTGTTTTGACCCATATTTTTGAGAATCACATACATCTGGAGAGTAGTAGATGCAGGATTTGAACCCAGGCAGACTGGCTATGAAGTCCATGTTCCTTGGTACTTGGATGATATACTACTGTTCCTAACTGAAGCATGACTAGTAGTCAAGAAAAAAGATGTGTATTGAATACTAATGACCACGAGGTAGTACATCTTCAAACACCTCTATTCACTGGAGGTATCTCTGTGGTGTTCCACAACCCTTTTGGCATCACGGACCGGTTTTGTGGAAGACAATTTTTCCAGGGATGAGAAAGGGGGAGGATGGTTTGGGGATGATTCAAGCACATTACATTTATTGTGCACTTTTTATTTGTGCACATTTATTTGTGCGTTTATTGTGCACATTTCTAAACTAATGCCACCACTGATCTGACAGTAGGTACCAGTCTGTGGCCTGGAGTTTGGGGACCCCTGCTCTAGAATGACAGCAATTAAGAAGCATATTGTCAAAGCTAAGGAATGGTGGGTCACAACTGATTTGACCAAGTGAAGTCGAAATCCACCAGATTGTATCTCTGGCAGGATTCACCCTCAGCACATGGGGATGGCACCTGGGGGCTTACAAAATATGGCTGAATAAGGAAGTACCCTCTCCTCTTGCTGTGAAGCGTAAGAATCCCAGGCAAGCAGTAATCATCATTAAGTAATGATGCCTGAGAAAATATGTGATCCAAATGGATTTGCTGCTAGACAGGGTGCCATCTCTTGGGAGGAGAGTTACATTTTCTGGCCCTGGATATTTTTAGAAGTGATCAGTTAACTTAATGAGGATTTATTATTGGTAGAGGCTCCATCTCATTGGAAATTCTAGGTAGACATAGCGTGGAAACTCCAGCCATTGTGACATAATGAGTTAGCATCACATTAAACGTTGCTGCCTGGGGCAGTAAGGCAATTTGTTTACAAGGAGAGAAATTTCAGTATAGCTCAAAACATAGGTCAATAATGCCTAAATTAACATAGTATATAACCAATGATGGCTATAGACATGGTTAGAAAGTATGGGGAGGAAATAGCTGATGTCATATGTTGGTGAGACTGTTTCATTACAAAATGAAAAGGTGAGCAAAGCTTAGAGGTTTACTAGATACTAGGAAAATTTGATAATATTATTTAGTTTTTTTTTTTTTTTAATAAATTTATTTATTTTAGTTGGGGGCTAATTACTTTACAATATTGTAATAGTTTTTGCCATACATTGACATGAATCAGCCATGGGTATTAACTAATTTTCTGGTGAAAAAATGCCAAATGAATAAAGCAAAAAACATTCCCAGAAACATCTGTGACAAACTGTGTTCCCTAGAAAGAAGACTCTAACTGGAGATTAGAGTGTAGGGATTTTATTGGGAAGAAAGCAGATTTGGGAAGAGGGATATACTGGGCTGTGTCAAGGTCACAATAAGGATTCAAATGATCATATGGACAACTGTGAAGTTGGCATGGCCCTTCAGAGTTGTCCTAAGTCGAGGAGAGGCAAATGGGGCTTGGGAACCTTATAATAATGATCTAGTAATAGTGGCCCATTACTGAACGTGAACTCTCCTAGGAAAGGGACATGCCACTGGTGAAATAACTCTCTTAAGCTGAGGCAGTTCCCTTCAGTTCTCAGCAGACATCTGAACAACATAGCATAGCATCCATGGCAACATCATAATTTTGAATGAGTCATGACAGGAGTGCAAGTCAAGGCTCAAATATATATAGGTAGAGCCCTTCACTGGCTTCCAGACAGTATTGGCTGATCAGTCTCTGCATGTGTGTTTGTGAATGTGTGTTAAGAATAAATTTTTTTCCACAAAAGGGAAGACAGTTACCAGGGAAACATGTCCCAACCTTTGAGAAAAACCCAGTAGAGTCTCCTGGAGCTGCCAAGTTCTGACAAATAGTTTCAAGCAGTATCATACAATAGATGTGTGTTAAACAGGCTTCAGGTTTTACCTAAATAAATGTATGCAATGCCCTACAATAAATCTTCATATAATAATCTCTTGATGACACATGATGAATTATTACCATTAAAGTATTTGCTCCCATTATCAATTCAGCTCTAGATCTGACTAACAATGGCAATAAAAAGTCCCCAACCTCTTGTGAACTGTAAGGAATAACTGAGATAGAGAATCAGCATTCTCTTGGTAAATGCATATTGCCAGGAACAATTTGCACAGATGAAAGATCACAATATACCACACTATATGTCTCCACGAGTGCCTCAAATTTCCCAAGTATTTTTTGAAATCATGTGGTGTGCATTGGATGAGAGAGGTATTGAGAGAATGCCACAATGCCTTATGCCCTACTGTATTTCTTTGCAATGATGACATTCTACTTTTGGTGTCACTAAAGGCGAGGAAGTACAGATAATTTTAGTCTATAACATGGGGTTCTCCAAAGAAGGAATAGTGCTGAATATTGAAGGACCCATTCCCGCAACATTGTGATAGAAAAATTAAATCCAAGAAGCAAGCTCTGGGAGTGGTAGAAACCCATCCTGACAGCATTGTGATGGGGAAATCATTATGGAGAAAATTCAGAGTTGACTCAAAAATGGTAAAATATGTTTACTGAACTTACTAAAAGTTGTTGAAATAACCTTATCGGCATGAAATAAAGGAATCAAACATTCCATCAGTCCATAATAGAGCTCATATTCTTCATATTGGGATAATCCTGTTGAACCTCTGTAAAGTTATTTGAAACACCGCCAAGAAAACACAGAAAGTCAGAATTGTAGCATGCACTAGAGAAGCCTGGGCAATAGAATAGTGGGTTGGCCAAAGTTTGTTTAGATTTTTCCATAACATCTTTCAGAAAAACCTGAAAGAACTTTCTAACCAACCTAATACTTAAGAACTGAAAATATTATTGTGCTAGCTAGTCCCATCCAAATTGAATAGAGCATGTGCAGACTTTAATTAAGGTAGCCAACAGCAGCCTCTTTTGATTCTAATCCATATTCTCTTATACTCAGCAGTGATATAGAATATTTGAAGAAAAACAGCACAAATATTTACATCCGATTGTATCCTAGAGGCCACTGAAATACACATGAGGGAACATGATCTCACATAGAAGCCAGAACTACACACAAAGGATACCTTAGAGGTATTGCAAGTTTAGTTCCAGACTGCTGCAAACAAAACAAATAGTGCAATAAAGTGAGTCACACACAGACACACAGTTTTGGTTTCCAAGTGCACATAAAAGTTAGGTTTACACTATACTGGAATTCCAAAAGGCAGGTAGAAAACTGCCCCCTTGATAATTGTGTCCTTTTACAGGTTAGGAGACTTATTCTATTTCTGTCTAAAGCCCCTGGCTTCACAGTACAGATTCATAAACAGATCACTTTTTGATGGAACATTCTGCCAAACCCATTACAATTCCCATAAGTAAAATTTGTATAAGTAATATATAAAATGACCAGTAACCCAAATGACTACCAGTGACCAAAGAAATAATTTTACAGCCAAAGTCATGAGGGGTTACGCAAAAGTAAGCAATGAGTCTTGGACTTCTAATTTACCTAATCAGCACTGAAACATGTAATAGATCCCCATACCTATCCTCACTATATATCTAGCTAAGAGTCAGCAGGCCAATCTAGAATAATCTAGAAGAGGAAGAGTGCATATTTAATGTTTCTTCAGTGATGTCCATAATGATGTAGGAATCAGCAGGGTGTTTATTGCACACACGATCCCTGGATTACAAGCAGAATATCCTCACTGCAGCAGTTAACCACAGGGTAGGTCATAGATTAGAAGTTGCCTCATTTGGAGAAGGAAATGGCAACCCACTCCAGTATTCTTGCCTGGAGAATCCCAGGGATGGCGGAGCCTGGTGGGCTGCCGTCTATGGGGTCGCACAGAGTCGGACACGACTGAAGCGACTTAGCAGCATTCTACAGATGTCCTCAATATTCATGCTAATACCGTAATGCAATTTAAATACCAGTAATTTCCCCTACTAAAGTGATATTACTGAATATTGGTGATACGACAACAGGTTCATAAAATATCTCCTTTTATCACAAAAGAGATGTCAGCAGCGACACTCTGCCCTCAGCTCTTCCACAGGACTTATCTCAGTAGTTCATCAGAAATGGCTAAAACTACTGAACCAGTTGGGAGCCATATTATATGCAGGGTACTATGTCTGAAAAATATTATGCCCGAGCTCTCTGGAAATAAGAGAATGGAAAATGAAAAGTCTGGTTTCTAATATTTCCACCACCATAAAAGTGATTGGTTAATAATATCATTATAAGAAATCAGATAGCTCTTCAATAGGAGTTGGACACGACTGAGCGACTGAACTGAACTGAACTGAACTTCAATAGGATGTTGATAGAATTTTAAAATTATAATATTAATCCCCTTGTTCCTCAAGTTATTTATTGAAGTTTGAAGGGTTTATGCACTCTGTGAAATATATCATATTCTGTGATCATTAATCAGTCAGGGTTTTTGGGGGGGAAATATGTATTTTCACAGTGCAGGGGTCTTTTAGTTTCAGCCCCTTAAAACAGGGCAACTGGAATTGGAGACAGCTCAAAAATAGTTCTAACTGGGGTTTAAAGATGAAAACACACTCTTTGCTTTCTGAAAATAGGATAATGTACTTTGAAATAGTTATTAAGTTAGCAGTAGCATGTTGTTTAATGAGGTACAAAGGAAAACACCACTGAAGTCCACAACCTGTGGTTGGGATATATTAATACAAGCCCTGAATAACCCTGCCAGACTCCATTTGTCCTAGGTCTTATAACCACATACCCACATACAGATTATAATTTTATAGTTTATGTTTGAATTAGATCTGTGCATGCGTGATACTTGGTCTTCATTATAAACATGAAAACAATGCAGTAAATCAAACTTGATAACAAAAAGGAAGGAATTTTAAGCCAAAACTTGGATTAAAGTGGTAAGACTTGCTAATGGTAGATACACCATGACATAACTGGGGTGGAGGAGATTTTGTAATAACCTGCTTAGAGTTTGGGCTGGCCAGAGGATCTCCTAAGAGAATATGAAAGTGAAAGTGAAATCGCTCAGCCATGTCCCACTCTTTGGGACCCCAGGGGCTTTAAACTGCCAGGCTCCTCTGTCCATGGGATTTTCCAGGCAAGAATACTGGAATGGTTTGCCATTTCCTTCTCCAGGGGATCTTCCTGACCCAGGAATGGAAGCTGAGTCTCCCACACTGCAGGCAGACTCTTTACCATATGAGCCACCAGGGAAGCTTAAGAGAATATGGGGAAATTCAAAGTAATTCTCTCACTAAATAACCCTTGCAAGGTGTATAGTGGATTCCTTTGTAATAATTTATCGTTTTTAGCTATTGAAGCAAAGTTTTACTTTTATAAGATTTTTGTGTCCAAGAAGCTCATTTTCTCCAAGCCTACAGACAAAGATTTGTATGTCTATTTTAAGAAGTTAAAAACCTTGTCACATTTATATTATAGCCTCCAGTGCATTTTATTGCATATATTTGTTTCTTCAAAGCCTTTGAAGAAAGACTTTGAGCTTTCAACTATTATAGTTTACTGCTACAGGTGCCTCAAGTTAAATATTTCATAATTACATTACTTATATAGTCACAAAACATGTTTCTTCCAATATGTTTGTTCCAAGTTTAAATGATGACACTTTTTACCAAAGTCATTAGTAACCTGAATGCATTTCAGTGTTGATCGTGCCCTGTCTCTTCACCAAATTAGTTGAGGATTATATCCCATTAATTATACCTCATAATAATACTTGAATCTGTTTTTTTTTTTTTTTTTTAGAATCCACTTCTACTAATAATTGACTCACACTGTACTTTGACTGGGAGCCTTATATAAATAATTTGCCTGCCTATAGCTTTGCCCTTCAAAATTAATCCTTGGCATTGTGATCATAAAGTTTTTCTGGAATGTTACTGTGGTCATTTTACTCTCTCTTATCATGGTTTCCCACAACTGAAATTGTAATCGACAAATCCTTTAGTTAGTACACAAGATCGTTTATGAATTCTTCTTTACTTTTCAAGGTTATCCCTAATGACTATCCATATCACACTCCTACCCAGGTAGTACCCTATTTACAATTGCTAACATTAGCCACA
Source organism: Giraffa tippelskirchi (assembly GCF_054371585.1). Classification (NCBI taxonomy): domain Eukaryota; kingdom Metazoa; phylum Chordata; class Mammalia; order Artiodactyla; family Giraffidae; genus Giraffa; species Giraffa tippelskirchi. The sequence goes on from NC_137286.1 coordinate 127,130,509, forward strand.
CTATTTTATTCTTTAATGCCTTTGCTATTATTCTGTCTGTCCAGACTGGTTTCCTGCTTAGTAACAGATACTCATCTTTCAAAATATTCTATATTTCCCCCCTACATTGACTTCCAGTTATCATTCTTTTTGATTAAGCTCTGCAATCTCAGGAACAAACATAATGATTTTTTTTTTAGAAGCAACTCAATACATGTTTATAAATATTTATAGAGTAAACAAATAGAAGGATAAACGATGAAACTTATCCATATTTAACTCAGATGTCATAAATAGCTATATGTTGGGCACCCTCTAATTTGGCTCCAATGAGATCCCCACTTTGTGATGTTCATGAATAGAATATGGCAGAAATGACAGTATCACTTCTAAGATTAGGTGTGAGAATGACTTGGATTACCACCTTAGGTGCTGTCATTTGCTCTCTTTGGGATCACCTGATCTCAGGGAAACCAGTTGCCGTGTTCCGAAGTAGCCTATGGACATGCAGCTTGCATGGCAAGCCAGGTCAATGACCACACAAACTGAGCCTTTAGATGAGAACAAGGGTCTGGCTGAGGTTGTAATGCAACTTTATGAAAAAACTTGAACTAGAAATATTCAGTTAGCTGCAACTGGGTTCCTAATTCATTGAAAGTGATAAATAATAAAAGTTTGTTATTTTAAGATGCTACAATTCAGGATAATTCGGTATATGAAAGTGAAAGTGAAAGTGAAGTCGCACAGTCGTGTCCGACTCTTTGCGACCCCATGGATTATAGCCTACCAGGCTCCTCCATCCATGGGATTTTCCAGGCGAGAGTACCAGAGTGGGTTGCCATTGCCTCCTCCAGAAATTCAGTATATAGCAATCAGTAAATACCATCTTATACTTCAGATATTTGTGTTAAATATAATTTAGATGTTAAATGGAGAAAAAGCTTATTTAAGAATATTAGTGAATTAACATTTTGTTGTTAAGTTTTTAAATTTGAAATATTCATGAAGTGAAACCACATAGATTTGTGGCTTTATTTTTTACATTAAAAGAGTCTTAATATTAGAAAATAATAGGGAAATACTACATATGAATAACCTAAATAAGTATAGAACTGTGAAGAAGTTGATGATCCATGTAAAATAATGTTGCTTTTTAATTTTCTCAAAAATATTTTCACTGTCTAAAGAAGTAATTGTGAACTTGAAGCCTATCACCTAAATTTGAATCTCAAATGTATATTGCTTAACCGGCTCAACCTTTTTTTTAAAAAGAGAACAGCTGAATTTGTATGTCTCTTGGTTCTGCATATACTATCTGGTGTCCAACAGATCTGCCGTTTGTTTAACCACATGCCTTTGTTTCTAAAACAAACATTTTGTTACATGATAACAGTTCTGAAATGTGATGGGTCTTAATATTAATGGCATTTTTCCAGTGCTACTGGGCAGCAGCCATTTTGACATGGCTGTACAGACTGGTAGAATCCCAAGTTGCCTAGTGGGACAAATGCAACTCCTTAAATGTTTCACTCAACAAAACTGTTTATGGATACTGGAGAAAATAATAGGAGCCTGGTTGTCCTGTGAAAACCTGCTTAAACTTTCTAGAAATATCAATGATATAATGGCATCAAGATTTGCAGAACTGGAGGCAGTGGCTTGAGTGAAATATGAGACTATTTTAAGAAATTATCCATTACCAGTATTCTTAATTTATAGGAGGTATTGTGCAAAAAAATTGTAGATATGGACAACTCCAAGCTGAGAAAAAATTGAAAGACCCTAAATGGGAAGATGTTTAAGAAATTCTTATCTACTATCTATTGTTTAATATTTTCTTGAATACTTTAGAGATATTGTTGGTTTGGTTGTATACCACCACAATAAAGTGAATATTATAAGAATGTGAGTCACACAAATGTTTTGGTTTACACTATAAGTGTGCCTCAGAATCATATCTAAAAAAGTAATGCACACTACCTTAAAACAATGTTTTATTGTTAAAAAAAATGCTAACAATTATCTGAAGCCTTTAGTGAATTGTGATCTATTTATTGGTGGAGGATCTGGCCTTGATGCTTATGGCTGCTGACTGATCAGGGTGGTGGTTGCTGAAGGTTGGGGTGGCTGTGGCTATTTCTTAGAATAAGAAAACTGTGTTTGCAGTATCAATTGAATCTTCCTTTCATGAAAGATTTCTCTATAGCATGCTACACTGTTTGATAGCATTTTACCCACAGTAGAACTTCCTTCAAAAGTGAAGTCAGTCCTCTCAAACCCTGCTGAGGCTTTAACAAGTAAGTTTATGTAATATCGTAATTCATTTGTTTTAATTTTGCCAATCTTCACAGCATCTTCACCAGGAATAGTTCTGTTTCAAGAAACCATTTTTATTGCTTATCCATAAGAAGCAACACTTCATCTGTGAAAGTTTTATCATGAGATTGTAGCAATACACTCACATCTTTAGGCTCCACTTCTAGTTCTTTTACTCTTTTTATCACATCTACAGTTACTTCCTCTACTGAACTCTTGAACCCTTCAAAGTCACCCATGAGAATTGGAATAAATTTCTTCCAATCTCCTGTTAATGTTGATATTTTGACCTCTTCATATGAATTAGGAATGTGCTTAGTGGTATCTAGAGTTGTGAATCATTTTCAGAAGTTGTGAATCATTTTCAAAATCATTTTCATCATTTGCTCACATTCAACAAATGAATCTATTTATGGCAGCATTAGCTATACAAAATGTATTTCCTAAATAAGACTTGATATTACCCTGATCAATGGGCTACAGAATTGATGCTGTGTTAGCACACATGAAAACATTAACCTCATTGTACATTTCTGTCAGAGGTCTTAGGTTACCAGGTGTACTTACTGTCAGTGAGCAATAATATTATGAAAGGATTTTTTTTTTTTTTTCCTGAGAAGTAGATCTTAACAGTGGGCTTAAAATATTCAGTAAAGGTTTTAAAAATTCTTTGTAAACAAAATGTACTGTCATTAAGGCTGTGTTGTCTCATTTATAGAGCAAGCGCAGAATAATAGATTTAGCATATTTGTTAATGGCTTTTCTATATAAGCACTAGCTTCAACTTCAAGTCACCAACTACATTATCCCCAAACAATAGAGCTAGCCTGTCCTTTGAAGCCAGGTATTGACTTCTCCTCTCTAAGTATGAAAGTCCTAAATGACATCTTCTTTCAATAAAACACATCCTTTTGCTTACATTGAAAATCTGTTACTTTGTGGAACCACCTTCTTTAATTATCTTTGCTAGATCTTCTAGATAGTTTGCTGTACCTTCTACATCAGCATTTGCTGCTCTGCTCTGTATTTTTATGTTACAGCGATGGCTTCTCCCATAAACCTCAAGACCTATCCTCTGCCAGCTTCAGACTTCTCTTCAGCTTCCTTACCTCTCTCAACCTTCATAGAACTGAAGAGAGTTAGGGCCTTGCTCTGAATTAGGCTTTGGCTTAAGGGAAGGTAGTTTGATCTTCTATCTAGACTGCTAAAACTTTCTCCATATCAGCAATAAAGCTGTTTTGCTTTCTTAACATTTGTGAGCTCACTGAAGTAACACTTTTAATTTCAAAACCTTTATTTTACATTCACAGCTTGGCTAACAGTTTTCTGCAAGAAGCCTCGCTTTTGTCCTACCTTGTTTTTTGACGTGCCTTCCTCACTAAGATTTATTCTTTCTAACTTTTGATTTAAAGTGAGAGAGATGAGCTCTTTCTTTCACTTGAATATACATATGTGTGTGTGTAAGCACACACATATGTATTTTTAAAAGCAAAATAACAAATTTTCTAAGAGCTATATATGTATTTACACATTACTTAGTAAAAATTATGTATGCATCTTTAACAGTGATGTGGAACAAAAATAAATATTAAACATTTCCTTGTAAGATTATCTTCTGGGTCTTTCTATAACATTTGTAGTAATGAGCAGTTTCTCATGGAGAGGAGAAAGGCTACATTTAAAGGTTCTATTCTTTCATGTTTCAGTATTACCTAGGGAGCTAATTTAGGTCTATTTAATATAGGTAGGATGGATGGAATCTCCTTGATTGGCAAAGAAAACATTTTGAGTATTCCTGTGAGTTTAACCAATGGAAAATAATCTATTTCATGTTTACTCATGAACAAACCACCCTGTTAATAGCCTTGAGAAGAATGAATTTAAACTAGGATATAAATAAACACCTGCTGAACAAAATGAAGTTAAGATAAATAAAAATAAGCTGAGGTCACATAACTGCAGTGATGTTCGTAGATGGAAGAAATTGAATACCAGCATTTGGCATTTGTATTTCAACAAGAAGCTGTGGTTGTATTTCAGGGTTGTGGTCTTTTTTGAACTCCTGACTTTTAAAGTTCCCAGAAGACACATGATATTAGTCAATAACAAGGAAACACAAATAAGTTAGAACTACTGTTTAGAAACATTCATTTTCTGAGGTTTCCCACATTGAGAAAGATTTAAATGATAGTTGTTTTAAATTACTTTTGTGTGTATATGCTCCCCGGTACATCTGTTTTGCTATAAAAATCCTAAGTTCTGCTGGATACTATTGGAAAATATAAAATATAGTTTTGGAATTTGCTTGGGAAAAATATAGAATCCAACACAAATAGATAGATTAAATATTACCATGACTTTCTTTAAAACAGTAGGGATTTTGTAATCATTATAGTTTCTGCTACTGCTTTGGCCTCCAAGGATGGAAGGTCCAAACACTAACTGTCAGTGAACTCTGTTAGTTCTGGAAAGAACTTTGGAAAGAGAGTTTCACAACCACAGAGTGGGTAGAAGGGGTGGGTGAAGAGTGGCTGGGGGAGGATTGTATGTGATTTAGTGACTTTGGCGAAGGCTTGACTGCTAACTGTAGATATTAGCTGGTATTTTAAGTAATGACTAGACACCCTAGAATAGGAAAAAAAAAAAAAATCAAGCAGAATTATATAAAGCACCATGGCTGGTTAGGATATAAATATAACAATGAAATGTTCACCTATCATTGGTTGAAATTTAAAAATAGGATATCTATCATTAATTGATTTTTAAACCTTGTTATACTTATCAGAGTAAGGAATGAGCACAGTAACGAATCAAAACCTTAGAACTCCTTATATTGAACCTCTTCTGTTGTGTCCTGATTCTTTCTTCTCCATCCTTAATCCCTCTCTCAGATGTTATTTTTTTCAGGATTTTTGTTTCTAGATTTTTTTTTATATTTAGCTTTAATATTCTGGACATTATATTTATGGTTCTATTTTTGGGTTAACAAATATAGACTATGTTTCATTACCCCTAAGAAATGTGAAAATTTAACTAGATTTTACCACCTTTTCTTCCAAGTCTGCTTTCCTAGCATCTGGTATATATATTGTTTTTAGGTCTTTCATTGACTGCTTTTCTAACTTGACCTACTATATGTAAACCTCTTAAGTTTTCCATCTCTTTAGTCCCCAAAATGTAAGATGAGGATAGTAACCTCTCAATATTTTTCATTCTTCTCCTATTCCATGCCCTTCCTCCTCTAAGCTCTATCTTTGATTTCACAGTTATTGACATTTAGTTACATTATTAACAGTTATATTCTATAACACAACAAAATCTTTTGTACTTTGTTTATTGTTTGATTTAAAAGTTAAAAAAAATATTTAACTGTCTTTGGGTTATCATTGCCATATAAATATATATTTTTAATACTGAGCTGAATTTTGTGTCATATTACTAATTCCCTTCTTTGTAAGTCGAACATAAGATCTCTTGGTTTATAGTAAGCACTAAAGTTTAATTATCTCTCATATATCCACTCATTTTAAATATTGACATATTTTCATTCATTTCATAGCTTTGTCATACCTTTCTTATTCTTTTTTTCCTCTGTATTTTCTGATGCCATTTGTTCTATTATATCCTACTTGCATGCTAAGTCATTTCAGTCCTGTCCAACTCTTTGCCCTCTTTGCAACCCCATGGACTATAGCCCAACATGCTCCTCTGTCCATGGGATTCTCCAGGCAAGAATACTGGAGTGAGCTGCCATACCCTCCTCAAGGAGATCTTCTCAACCCAGGGATCAAACCCATGTCTCCTGCTGCTCTTGCATTGCAGGCAGATTCTTTACTGCTGCGCCACTGGGAAAGTCTTATTATTACCTGCTTTCTCCTTTTCCCATACTTCCATTCATACTCTCTTTTCTACCAAGTCTCTTTCCTTCATGGGAAGATCCTTCCCTTAAAGGCTGTATCTCCATCTCTTACTCCTCTGGATTTGGTAAGAACTATCCTAGATCTCATGGCTTCTCTTCCTCACTTTCCTGATGTGTAAAGAAAATTCTTAAGAGAATTTTATAGGAGGTAAACATTCTGAACCTTGCCTGTCTGAGCAGTCTTTATTCTACAGGCATAGAGGGACATTAACGGCAAGCTACTTTGCTCTAAATCATCCTCTTCAGAAGATCCAAGGAGGTCCTGAATTGTCTCTTTCATCTGATTGCTGACATCAAGTCCAATGTTGGTCTAATTCTTTTTCTTTTGAATTTTTTTCTATCTCTAGAAGTGTTCAAATCATTATACCTCTGGGTAGGTCATTTTTCATCAGTTCTTGTCACTGAGCCATTTTAAGAAGATTCCATTTTTCTTCTCCCATTCTAGAAAAATTACCAACCTTATTTCTTTCATTATTTCACATTTTTACCTCCATTTTGGACTTGTATTACATAAACGTTAGACTTCTTCAATTATTGTTTACATCTTTTCTCTCATTTTTTTTCTATTTATCTTTTTGTTCTGTAATCTTAGAAAGTTTTTTTCCAAGAAAATTTGTTGTATGATTTTCACTTTGTTTTGCTGTTATTATATTTCAATATATTTAATGCTTTACCATTTAAGAATTTAATCTTATTATTCCATTTCTGTAAAATTTTCTTTGTTTCCTAGATAAAGTTCTTCATAAATTCCTCTTGATATATTAATTATAGTTTTTTTTTTCTTAATCTTGTTTTGTTAAACATATTACAATTAGCTTGCTATCCTCCTGATTCTTACATTATTATTTTTTTTTTTTCTTCTCCCGTTTTGGTTAGTTTTTTTCCCATGTTGCTTGTTCCCTGAAAAAGCTTGGTGGTCCTTTATTGACTTGGGACACATATTAGGTAGTGCAAGTCACATAACATCTGTAGCTTGGATGGGTTTCATCTGCTAAAAAGGAGGATGATTTTATCAGTGGGAAATTTGACTACAGCCTTTTGGGGAACAAGAGAGAAAAATCTGGCAGTGAGGTCTTCTGTTTTAATCTGTAGAAGAATCATCTAGAGGAAAATAAGTTTTCTCTGAATACTGTGTATATATTCCCAAAAGAGAAAAATATGAAGTCTGTCTTGGGAGTAGATTATAGCTGATAGCTTTCTGGCATGGATGGACTGGAATTGACCAACCAAGATTTTATTTCACTTTTGATTTACACTTTGTTTTCTTTTTAAAAGTTTCAATGAGGTATTATTGATACGTCATATGTGGCACATGGCTTCCCAGATGATGCTAGTGGTAAAAAACCTGCCTGCCAATGTAGGAGACTTAAGATATGCAGATTCGATCCCTGGGTTGGGAAGGTACCCTGAAGGAGGACATGGCAATGACTCCAGTATTCTTGCCTGGAGAATCGCATGTACAGGGCAGCTTCAAGGTCTACAGTCCGTAGGGTTGCAAGAATTGGACATGGCTGAAGCGACTTAGCACTGTACACAGGACATGTGGCACATATTTAAAGTTAATATATGATTTTGGTAAGTTTTTACACATGTAAACACACCACAATAAAGATACTGAATATATTCCTCACTCTTAAAAGTTTTCTGCAAAAATTACCATATGACAGCTTGTGTAATCATTCCTGCTCCTCTCTACCAAGCAACCAAGGACTTGTTTCTATCACTAGATATTAATTTGGGTTTTCTACAATTTTATACATATTGGATTCACGCTTTTTTATTTTTCTTTTCTTCTTTTTTTTTGGATTAGGGTTTTTTCACTCAAAGCAATTAATTTGAGAATTCTGCATAGGATATAATCTTTTTATCAGGTATGTGATTTGACAAAATATTCTCCTGGTTGGTGGCTTAATGTGCTTGAAACAATTATCACGTTTTAAAATTTATGACTACGCTTTTGCAAGCCAAAGCTTGTAAACAACCCCACCTTTTGAACTTCAGGTTTTAGCTTTGTTCTTGGCAATGCCTTTTGTCAAAGAGGCAGGCCATCTCCTGTATCAATTAATAGATCAGTTTCTATCTTTTGTTCAGATTTCTCCAAATGTATTAAGAGGGCTGTGGCTCCTTCATAATGACGCTGCATCCGTAGTTTTCAAATTTCTGAAACTTACTGAAGCATTCTATTTACTGGTATAACCTCTCTTTTGTTTTTTTTCCCATCCTCACCCCATGTAGTTGATTTTAAGAAGGTATACAGTTTTGTTCTCCTATTATGTACATTCGATTTGTATTCCTTTGCATTTGTAATCTATTTTCTACTCCTGTATTAATAATATCTCAGAGGTATAAAAAGAATGCCTTTAAGATTACTTTGAACTTTTACATAACACTGAATATATGTGTGGGCTTCCTTCAGGGCTCAGTAGTAAACAATCAGCCTGCCAATGCAGGAGATACAGTGTCAATCCCTGGGTCATGAAGAACTTTGGAGAAGAAAATGGAAACCCACTCCAGTATTATTGCCTGGAAAATCCCAAAGACAGAGGATCCTGGTGGACTACAGTCCATGGTGTCTCAAAGCGTCTGATACAACTTAGAACATACACATACACACAAATATGTGTATGTGTCTAAATTTGGTGTAAATTTATTCCTCAAGCCTTGACTAACAAATTCTCTGTGAACCATTCACAATAAGAGCTCTTTTGAGAATATTATTGTTTTATACCATAAGTTTTCAGCAAAATTATTACTCCTAATATCATTTATTAAAAAGAGATACCTATCACAAACATTACTTGCAACTCACCCAAAACTGAAGAACCATGAGTACTTAAATAAACAAATGAACAGATAATAGTATCTACATAGAGCATGTCACCATTACTTCCCTATATAATATTTCTACTGTGCCTTAATTATTTATGACTAATATTAAATGTGACATGTTCTATAATGTAACATTATAGAACATCTATAACAACCGTTTGATATGAATTCAACACATATTCAGTGAAAGTTTCCCAGATGCCAGGGACTAGTCTACATCCTTGAGTATGAAAATTGAAAAGTGAAAGTCGCTCAGTCGTATCCAACTCTTTACAACCCCATGGACTGGTGCCATCAGGCTCCTCTGTCCATGGAATTCTCTAGGCAAGAATACTGGAGTGGGTTACCATGCTCTTCTTCGGGGGATCTTCCCAACCCAGGTTTTGAACCCAGGTCTCCTGCATTGCAGGTGGGTTCTTTACCGTTTGAGCTACCCAGGAGTATAGTAGAGAACAAATAATTCACTGCTCTTATGGAATTTGCACTCTATTGATTATGGAAAAGAAAAGGGAATTTTAAAATAGATAATGGGTGTCATTTAAAATAGCTCTGAGTTAGGAAAACACAAAGAATATAGAAAGTGAGAAGATCTGGAGTTATCAGACTTTACAAAGTGGGTAGAATCTAGGCCCCAGAGTGGTGTTGAGTTCAGTGTTTAGGGAGTTAAAGTAAAATAATACCAAGAAGAGTGTAGCCTAAGAGGAAAGAGTGGAGGAGTTGACATCACATGATGTTGGAAATAGGCAAGGGCCAGATTATGTAAAAGCCTGTAAACTGTTTAACAATTTAGTTTATAAATGGAAAGTAAATGTAGGGTATCAAGCAGCAAGTAATGATTCACATTTTAAAAATTCCTCCCAGAGAATTGATTTTATAGAGGCAAATGTAGAAGCTGGGATACCAATGGAGGATACTATTGAAATAATTCAGAAGGAAAAAAACAGCTGGAAATAAGTTGGTAGAGGTGAAAATAGGGAGAGATGTTATAAAGTTAGAATTGAGAGGCTTTGATGATGGTTGGCTGCAGGTGGTGAAATAAAGAGAGGCATAAAAGGTGACCCCTAGGTTTTTGGCTTGAAGATCTTGGTGCATGTGACTTTCTTATGTGAGGGAGATTAGGACTTGGGAGAAAGTTTGGGGATTTTATTGGTGGGAAATCATGAGTTCTGTTTTTCACATGTCGGTGATGAAATCTGTAACTCAAGGGAGAACTGGGGCAACTTCAGTTTGGTTTTAGTCTAAATGACAAGAAATAGAGATAGTGTTAAACTATCCCTGATTGCTAAGTTTCATGTCTACACATATAGGGATGTAGACCCACAAGAGATACAGCTAGTTGTGCAGAAACATAAAAGCATGCATGTATTCTTCTTTATTGTTTATTCATGGTCATATGCCAGAAGATCTTGAATCAATTAGAAAAATACAATTTGGCATCTGTAATTGCAGTTTCGATGGGATTTAATTTGGTTGGTTATTGACTAATTTTAATTTAGAAAGACATATGAAATATTTCCTTTTTCATATTTTCATATGGTTCTCAGATGCATGGGTGGTATTTCCTAAGTGCTTGGCTAGTTATATTCTACAGTGTAATTTTTCTTATTTGTAAATGGATGCAAACTTAAAGGGTTTTACTTCCTTTTAAAATAAATATTTCTATTTATGTATTTCTCTCCTGGATCCCACAACTTTTCTGAATGTACCGAAATTAAAAACAATGGGGCAGCTTGAAATGTTTCTCTGCTAAAGTAATGGAATCCAGCTCCTTCCATCTTTCATGCACATTTTATATGGTCTAGAACTGCAAGGCAATTGTCTTTTTGTATATTGATTGTATTATTTGCTTTGTAAGATTTTACTGTTTTTAAATTTATTTTAATGAAATTAGTCATGGAACTATGTTATTGGGAAGTGATGATGGGGATTCAGGGAAAGATTTTAAAGAGTACAAAAAATACCAACATCATAAATAGTAGTTTAAGTCAAGAGAAGTTTTACGATACTAGCATATTTTCCTAAAGTCTTTAATACATGAATTACATCTAATTTTATCTTTTGTAAAGAATTTCGCATTTGTGTTTGTATATATGGGTGTGTGTGTTAGTCGCTCAGGTATGTCTGACTTTCTCTAGAGGATCTTCTTGACCCAGAGATTGAACTCGGATCTTCTGTACTGCAGGCAGATTCTTTACCATTTGAGCCACTGGGGAAGACCTGTGTGTGTGTGTGTGTGTGTGTGTGTGTGTGTGTGTGTGTTTATAAAGAGAGAGAGTAGTCATTATTGTCACTTTTCATTTATTTTATATTTGCACATTACAGAGAATATATTTGAATTCAGGTATCATCAGTTATAGAGCTGTTGACTATAAGTTCATTGTTAAAGAGTCAGTAATATATGAAAACCTTTCTCTGATCCGATTCCTGCCTACCTCCCCATCTCTTTAATTCATACTCCTTAATTCATATTTTTATTCCTCACTGCTAACTGCTTACATTTCTCTGTACCTTATGGACTTTCTCACCTCGTTGCTTTTGCTTATGGTGTCCCTTGGTTTACAATATTTTTCTCCCAATACTGTTAACTGATTGGAGAAGGCCATCCCTGTCGTACTATTTCTTTTTAAATAATATATCTCTCTCCTTTTTCTAGAACTCTTTGCCACTTCCCACCAAGTTCACCTAGGAACTCCCCTGTGTGTTTTTATCTGCTTGTAAAAATCAACAGCCATTGCAGCTGTCACAGCGCCATGTGAATTTCTGTCACAAGTCTCAGCAATTGAATTATGAGCTTTGTGAAAGTAAGGACCCTAAATGTCTTGTGGTAGCACAACAGAAGCCCAATGTATGAGGGAACAAATACATAACTATTTTGGGGGAATATATTCCATCTGTTTGAAGCAGTGTGTTTGATGTGCCCTATGTATTTTAGTAGAGATGTTATTTGTATTTTCTGGCTGCTGTATGCTCTACCTAAGAATAATAAAATCAGTAAAAAATGAATGGATGCATTTAATTAAATAATACATTCCTTTAATGGACGTTCATTATAATGACTTTCACCCATGCAAATTCAGAAATAAGTACTTCCTGTATGAAAATACACGTGGGTATATAAAGCTTTACGTCTGGATCCCCATTAATATCACGGGGATTGAGTTATCTATAGTCCAGACTTGGTCATCAAGCAGTTTCTCAGGAGCATGACTATAAAAAATGCTGGCTAAAAGTCTCAGGAAAATAGGTCATTGTAACTGTAAACATGTGTTTTAGTTAAAAAAAAAAAAAAACAATATTCAGGAAAACTAATTGGATTAATAAAAATATGTTATAAAATTTCTCACAAAAATGAGAAAGAATTCACATTTGAGACAGCTGCTGCTGCTGCTGCTAAGTCGCGTTAGTCATGTCCGACTCTGTGTGACCCCACAGACGGCAGCCCACCAGGCTCCTCTGTCCCTGGGATTCTCCAGGCAAGAATACTGGAGTGGGTTGCCATTTCCTTCTCCAATATGAGACTGAGACCAGTACTATTACCCAAATTTAGACATTCCAGTTCATTCCATATCAACAAAAAATATTAGCTTTTAACATATAAACATAGTTTGTCACCCTTTAAAACTTAAAATACATGTGGATAAGCTTTTCACTTGCTAATTACAAATTTTCATGAGTTTTTTCACTCATTTTATACATAGCATTTATGTTGTCATTATTAAATATATTGTTTATATAGGGAAATAATATTTTTCTGATGTTTCTATGTTTATAAGATGTCCCAAGTTTTTGCATGCTATTTTTGGTCACTTTACTTTTCTAAAAATCAATGAAAATCAAAATTTAATTGTTGACTTTGTAGTCACATACCTTCACAGAACCAATAAAAACATTTCTGATGAGCTTTATCAGTACATGCTTGCTTTCTTTTCCCTAGAAGAAAAAAAAAAAAAAAAAGTCCACACTAGTTACCATTTCTATAGTTTGCTGAATTTTCTCAATATTTGTGAATAATTGTCTATTATTATAGACCCATGCATCTGAATAAATTATATTTATATTTAATATATTGAAAGGCAGCTTTCCTGTTAATAATTTCAAAGGTAAATAAAAACATGTATTTTAATATTTTAACAAGAGTTTGTATGTATTTTATTAATAAATGATTTAATATGCAAGTATTGTAAAGAAATGTATTTTCTAAAATCAATCTTACATTAACTTTTTAAAAACTTTAGTTACATTGTGAATTGTTGAAGAAAATTTTCAGAGAACCTTTGAATGTCTATGTGTTTGTACAAGTGTTATCACGCTGTACTTATGTTTCAGCAGGTTTTTTTCTTACTCTGTTAAAAATATAAAGTCATTTAATTTAATAAAAATGTCATTAAAGAGAGACTAATCACTAGATTCACAAGGCAATTTTTGGAGAGAAACAAGTTCTTCAGCTTGGGTAAATATTATTAAGAAAGTTTATACAGTGAAATTAATGCACTTTAAGTAACTTTGTAAAAGGAATGGGAAAGAAATAATAGGTGTGTGTGACAAGCAAAGAAAAACAGTACATGAAAACAAAGAAAACAGAGTATGAAAACTTTAATTAGATAGATACTGAAATAGTTCAAACAAGACTGAATTTTATAATCTACAACATTTGGAGGATTAGTAGCTGAAATAGAACTAGAAGGAGAAAAATGTACGTTAATAGGTTATATGTTTGATGTTACTTGTATTAGTTTTGATGTACCAATGTCAGTATTAACCTGGAGATGCTTAGCTCCATTTTACTAATGCAGAATATGACCTGACCCTCCCCAGTGGTTAGGTCACTTTTCCAAAGTTACAAAAATATTAACCCTTAAAATTTATAATTAAAACCAAATCTGTCTCCAGCATTTATTATTTGTAGAGTATTTGATGATGACCATTCTGACCAGTGTGAGGTTTTGATTTTCTTATAATGAGTGATACTGAGCATCTTTTCTTGTGATTATTGGCCATCAGTAGGAGATGGCAACCCACTCCAGTATTCTTGCCTGAAAAAAATCCTATGAACAGAGGAACCTGGCGGTCATGGGGTGACAGAGCTGGACATGACTGAGCAACTAAGCAATAATGTCTTCTTTGGAGAAATGCCTGTTTAGATCTTCTGCCCATTTTTTGACTGGATTGTTTGTTCAATATTGAGCTTCATGAACCACTTGTATATTTTGGAGATTAATCCTTTGTCAATTGCTTCCTTTGCAAATATTTTTCTCTCATTCTGAGGGTTGTCTTGTTTACGGTTTCCTTTATTGTGCAAAAGCTTTTAAATTTAATTAGGTCCCATTTGTTTGCTTTGGTTTTCATTACTCTAGGAGGTAGGTCAAAAAGGATCTTGCTGCAATTTATGTCAAAGAGTGTTCTGCCTGTGTTTTTCTCTGAGAGTTTTATAGTGTCTAGCCTTACTTTTAGGTCTTTAATCCATTTTGAGTTTATTTTTGTGTGTGGTGTTATGAGCTATTCTGACTTCATTCTTTTACATGGAACTGTCCAGTTTTTCCAACACCACTTACTAGAAAGGCTGTCTTTTCTCCATTGCATATTCTTATCTCCTTGTCAAAGATAAGGTGCCCTAGGTGTATGGGTTTATCACTGGGCTTTCTATACTGTTCCATTGATCAAGCCACTGAATATCACAGAAAGCTCAGCCCAGTGCTCTGTAATGACCTAGAGAGGTGAGATGGGGGGTGAGAGGAAAGCTCAGAAAAGAGGGGGTATATGTATACATATAGCTGATTCATGATGTTGTAGAGCAGAACCTAACACAACATTCTAGAGCAATTATTGTGGTGATGGTTTAGTCGCTAAGTGACGTCCGACGCTTGCAACCCCATGGACTGTAGCCTGCCGGGCTCCTCTGTCCACGGGAATTCTCCAGGCAAGAATACTGGAGTGGGTTGCCATTTCCTTCTCCAAAGCAATTATACTCCAATTTAAAAAACCAACAACAAACAAACAAAAAGGTGTCTATCTCACTCCAAAGGTTATACTTTCAACCACTCTGCAGTGGAGTGAATAGTGTTACAGTTACAAGTTTAGGAAACAGATAGCGAGAATAAGGGATAGAGCTTGGGAATTCCCACCGAAACTGCAGAAAAGGAAAAGAAATTAGTGGAACCCACTGGAAAGAGTTTCTGGAATGTGAGAAGAAATCAGAAGGGAACAATGTGGCAAAAAAGAAGAATTGTTAGAATGAGATGATCAACGGTATGAAATACAGCAATGTTCAGTTGAAAACAAACTAAGTCAAGGAAATTGAAGAGAGGATTTAGTATTTATTATTAATTTTGGAGTCATTAATTACAATAGACTACTATACTGTAGGTAAAACAGAGAACCAAGAGGCTAGTGGTGAGGAAATAGGGTAGATAACCATAAACCTCACCATACCCCTTTCTGTGCCCTTGATCCCATACTAGCCACTTTAGTTAAATTTTGCTGTATTAATAAAATTTTCTCTGACTAGATTCATTTTTCTTTTTCCTTTGTTTCTTCTTCTTTTTTTAAAAATACTTTATCTCTTCTATTTACATGCATCTTCATGGCAACAAAAATGAAATTAAAAAATATATCCCTTTCTTTTTAGATTATTGCCATCATTCAAATTCTGAGGCAATTCTTTGCTCATTGGCTGTGTATAAAACAGAGAAAAAAAGAAATTGTTTCTTGAAAGAGTTATGTTTAAAAACTCAAAATCTGCAGGAGAATGTAGAAGGGGGAGAAGATATCATCTGAGCAAAGATTCTCTGCCTTGCTAAAAAGGAAAATCAAACAAAATATTTCCAGGAATGAAGAAAAAGAGTGGCCATTGTAAACAGTCCTGCAATGAACATTGGGGTACATGTTTGCTTTTGGATCATGTTTTTCTCTGAATATATGCCCAGGAGTGGGATTGCAGCATCATATGCCAACCCTAGTTTTTAGTTTTTCATGGAACCTCCATACAGGTCTCCATAGTGTTTGAACCAGTTTACAGCCCACCAACAGTGAAGGCAGATACCCTTCTCCCTGCATTTACTGTCTGTGGAATTTTTGATGATACCGTTCTGGCTGCTGGGCTTCCCTGGTAGCTCAGATGGTGAAGGATATGCCTACAATGCAGGAGACCTGGGTTCAATCCCTGGTTGGGGAAGAACCCCTGGAGAAGTTGTAAATTTTGGAGACTAATCTCTTGTTGGTCATATCATTTGCAAATATTTTCTCCCAATCTGTGAGTTGTTTTTCATTTTGTTTATTGTTTCCTTTGCTGTGCAAAAGTTTTTCAGGTTACATAGGTCTCATTTGTTTATTTTTGTTTTTATTTCCATTATTCTGGGAGATGGATCAAAAAAGATATTGCTGCAATTTATGTCAGAGAGTGTTCTGCCTGTTTTCCTCCAGGAGTTTTACAATGTCTGGTCTCACATTTAGGTCGTTAATCCATCTTGACCTTATTTTTGTGAATGGTGTTTGAGAATGAATAGTGAAGACATGGAAGCAAACTAAATGTCCATCAACAAACAAACGGATAAGGAAGATGTGGTACATATATATACAATGGAATATTAGCCATCAAAAAAATGAAATAATACCATTTGCAGCAACATGAATGGATCTAGAGATTGTCATACTGAGTGAAGGAAGTCTGACAGAGAAGGAGAAATATTGTATGACATCCCTTATATGTGGAATCTAAAAAGAAAAAATGCAAATGAACTTAAAAACAGACTCACAGATTTAGAGAACGAACTTATGGTTGTCAGGGAGAAGGATGGAGGGAAGGATAGTTAGGGAGTTTGGGATGGACAGGTATTTTTTTGTTGTTAGTCTCTAAGTCATGTCTAAGGCCACAACACCATAGATTGTAGCTTGCCGGTCTCCTCTGTCCATGGGATTTCTCAGGCAAGAATACTGGAATGGATGGCCATTTCCTTCTCCAGTGGATCTTCCTGACCTAGGGACCAAACTCAGGTCTCCTACATTGCAGGCAGATTCTTTATTACTGAGCTACCAGGGAAGACAGACATGTATACACTGCTGTATTTAAAATGAATTACCAACAAGGACCTACTATATAGCACATGGAATTCTGCTCAATATTATGTGGCAACCTGGATGGGAGGGGAGTTTGAGGGAGAACAAATACATGTATACTTATGGCTGAGTCCCTTCATTGTTCACCTGAAAGTATCACACCATTGTTTGTTAATTGGCTATACCCCAAAATAAAAGAAAAAGTTTAAAAAAATCCTAAAGAATAGTTTAAGATGATAAAATATTCTATCAATTCCAGTACTTAAAAAAAAAAAAAAAAAAGGAGTGGCAAAAAAAGGAGAAATGTAGTTGCTGGAGAAATTTCTGGAGGCATCAGTATTCAGTAAGCAGAACAGAGGTTCTATCTCCTAATCTATAGGTATGTTGGGAAGAGATTGGCTTCAGTAAGCCCTGTTGCTGAAATAGGGAATTGCGCCTAAACAGGTTGCGTTTACTACAGAATGGGAATTCTGAAGTGTGTGGTGGAAAGGTTTAGAGAGAGAAGGATGGTGAGGGAAGTGCTGAAGCACTTCTGTGAAGTCAGGCCTGCACTCAGTGATCAAGTGTACAGATTTGAGAAGTATAACAGATGAAGCTTATCCCAAGATTTCTGGAGAATTAGTAAGCCTAGGTATGACAGAATGTGGTCCACTGGAGAAGGGCATGGCAAACCACTTCAGTAGTCTTGCCTTGAGAACCCCATGAACAGTATGAAAAGGCAAAAAGATAGGACACTGAAAGATGAATCCCCCAGGTCAGTAGGTGCCCAATATGCTACTGGAGATCAGTGGAGAAATAACTCCAGAAAGAATGATGGGATGGAGCCAAAGCAAAAACGATACCCAGCTATGGATGTGACTGGTGATAGACGCAAAGTCCGATGCTGTAAAGAGCAATATTGCATAGGAACCGGGAATGTTAGGTCCATGAATCAAGGCAAATTGGAAGTGGTCAAACAGGAGATGGCAAGAGTGAACGTTGACATTCTAGGAATCAGCGAACTAAGATGGACTGGAATGGGTGAATTTAACTCAGATGACCGTTATATCTACTACTGTGGCCAGAAATCCCTTAGAAGAAATGGAGTAGCCATCATGGCCAACAAGAGAGTCCAAAATGCAGTACTTGGATGCAATCTCAAAAACGACAGAATGATCTCTGTTCGTTTCCAAGGCAAACCATTCAATATCACAGTAATCCAAGTCTATGCCCCTACCAGTAATGCTGAAGAAGCTGAAGTTGATCAGTTCTATGAAGACCTACAAGACCTTCTAGAACTAACACCCAAAAAAGATGTCCTTTTCATTATAGGGAACTGGAATGCAAAAGTAGGAAGTCAAGATATACCTGGCGTAACAGGCAAATTTGGCCTTGGAGTACAGAATGAAGCAGGGCAAAGGCTAATAGAGTTTTGCCGAGAGAACGCACTGGTCATAGCAAACACTCTCTTTCAACACAAGAGAAGACTCTACACGTGAACATCACCAGATGGTCAACACCAAAATCAGATTGATTATATTCTTTGCAGCCAAAGATGGAGAAGCTCTATACAGTCAGCAAAAACAAGACTGGGAGCAGACTGTGGCTCAGATCATGAACTGCTTATTGCCAAATTTAGACTTAAATTGAAGAAAGTAGGGAAAACCACTAGTCCATTCAGGTATGACCTAGATCAAATCCTTTACGAGTATACAGTAGAAGTGACAAATAGATTTAAGGGACTAGATCTGATAGAGAGAGTGCCTGATGAACTATGGACAGAGGTTCGTGACATTGTACAGGAGACAGGGATCAAGACCATCCTCATGGAAAAGAAATGCAAAAAAAGCAAAATGGCTGTCTGAGGAGGCCTTACAGATAGCTAGGAAGAGAAGAGAAGTGAAAAGCAAAGGAGAAAAGGAAAGATATATTCATTTGAATGCAGAGTTCCAAAGAATAGCAAGGAGATATAAGAAAGCCTTCCTCAGCGATCAATGCAAAGAAATAGAGGAAAACAACAGATTGGGAAAGACTAGAGATCTCTTCAAGAAAATTAGAGATACCGAAGGAACATTTCATCCAAAGATAGGTTTGATAAAGGACAGAAATGGTATGGACCTAACAGAAGCAGAAGATATTAAGAGGAGATGGCAACAATACACAGAAGAACTGTACAAAAAAGATCTTCATGACCCAGGTAATCATGATGGTGTGATCACTCACCTAGAGCCAGACATCCTGGAATGTGAAGTCAAGTGGGCCTTAGAAAGCATCACTACGAACAAAGCTAGTGGAGGTGATGGAATTCCAGTTGAGCTATTTCAAATCCTGAAAGGTGATGCTGTGAAAGTGCTTCACTCGATATGCCAGCAAATCTGGAAAACTCAGCAGTGGCCACAGGACTGGAAAAGATCAGTTTTCATTCCAATCCCAAAGAAAGGCAATGCCAAAGAATGCTCAAACTACCGCACAATTGAACTCATCTCACCCATTAGTAAAGTAATGCTCAAAATTCTCCAAGCCAGGCTTCAGCAATACGTGAACCGTGAACCTCCAGATGTTCAATCTGGTTTTAGAAAAGGCAGAGGAACCCGAGATCAAATTGCCAATATCTGCTGGATCATCGAAAAAGCAAGAGAGTTCCAGAAAAACATCTATTTCTGCTTTATAGACTATGCCAAAGCCTTTGACTGTGTGGATCACAATAAACTGTGAAAAATTCTGAAAGAGATGGGAATACCTGACCATCTGACCTGTCTCTTAAGAAACCTGTATGCAGGTCAGGAAGCAACAGTTAGAACTGGACATGGAACAACAGACTGGTTCCAAATAGGAAAAGGAGTACTTCAAGGCTGTCTATTGTCACCCTGCTTATTTAACTTATATGCAGAGTGCATCATGAGAAACGCTGGGCTGGAAGAAACACAAGCTGGAATCAAGATTGCCAGGAGAAATATCAGTAACCTCAGATATGCAGATGACACCACCCTTATGGCAGAAAGTGAAGAAGAACTAAAGAGCCTCTTGATGAAGGTGAAAGAGGAGAGTGAAAAAGTTGGCTTAAAGCTCAACGTTCAGAAAACTAAGACCATGGCATCTAGTCCCATCACTTCATGGGAAATAGATGGGAAACAGTGGAAACAGTGTCAGACTTTATTTTTTTGGACTCCAAAATCACTGCTGTTGGTGATTGCAGCCATGAAATTAAAGGACGCTTACTCCTTGGAAGGAAGGTTATGGCCAACCTAGATAGCATATTTAAAAGCAGAGACATTACTTTGCCAACAAAGGTCCATCTAGTCAAGGCTATGGTTTTTCCAATGGTCATGTATGGATGTGAGAGTTGGACAGTGAAGAAAGCTGAGTGCTGCAGAATTGATGCTTTTGAACTGTGGTGTTGGAGAAGACTATTGAGAGTCCCTTGGACTTCAAGGAGATCCAATCAGTCCATCCTAAAGATCAATCCTGGGTGTTCATTGGAAAGACTGATGTTGAAGCTGAAACTCCAATACTTTGGCCACCTCACGCGAAGAGTTGTCTCATTGGAAAAGACCCTAATGCTGGGTAGGATTAGGGGCAGGAGGAGAAGGGGACCACAGAGGATGAGATGGTTGGATGGCATCACCAACTCGATGGACATGAGTTTGGGTAGACTCCGGGAGTTGGTAATGGACAGAGAGGCCTGGCGTGCTACAATTCATGGGGTCGCAAATAGTCAAACATGACTGAGTGACTGAACTGAACTGAACTGAACTGAGTAAGCCTATGCTGTACTTGACAACCTTGGATTGGCACCACATGGCCCAAATACAGTACAAGTCCCTGGCAAATGGGAGGAAATATAGTTCTCTAGAACTATTTAACTAGGGTCCCCTTCAAGAATGAATGCCCAAGAAAGCAACTCAGGGAGGATTTGCAAGGAATGCACCCTTCCAGAAGGATAGAGAAAAGTAACACATTCTTCACTGAGTTTCAGAAACAAATTGTGATTGTCAACCAACCTCTGAAACAATCTGGGATTCGAGAAGCCCTGGTAGGGTGGTGGTAAAAGAGGCAAGCACTTTCTCTTGACTCTGTATTCATGCCAACTTGTGTGGCTTCAGAAAATAACAGTTGTGAGCTGTTAGGCTATTTTATACCTAAGTTCTGGAATATGTTAGAGAAAAGGAACATTATGACTATATCTGAGTTGAAAGTCACTGTCAAACTCTTTATAAGGGGAATGTCTCTAAGAGGTATGTGTATTTTCTCTGATGAGCATCTGGAATTTGTACAGAATAGAGGGAGTGTTCCTGCTCATATTTCAACTGGGAATCATGAATTTCTGAATTTTGTTTTCTGTATCAGTATTTTAAGCTTTCTAGTACAGAAATAACTATGCTTTTTAATAAAATAAACTCAGACAAACAGCTAGTTTCAGTTTATTTAGTTTATGCTAATCTAAAAACATTTTCTGAATTTAGGTAACATTTAACATTCAAACAGTTGTCTCAATCCTAAACTAAAATCCAAGGTAAATACTGACTATTTAGGCTATATCTATATATCTCTCTATATATTTAGAGTTTTATATATATAGTAGAGTATACCTATTGAATCTCCCCTACACTATACTCACATATTTTTATGGAAGAAGGGAACCATGAAGATATTTGTGAATTAATCAGAAAAGCAAATTGTACTTCAGGCTAGTGGTTGTTTATCTTTGTTTGAAGGCTAGTTATTTGATCCAAATATAGATTATTAGTTATGCAAATGCATTCCCTGGTTCTATTCAACTGAACTCTTTTGTAAAAATATTAAGAACATTGAGCTGTTTCCAGATTTTAAGTTGTAAGATTCAATGTTATGAAATTTAAGAATATAAACAAAAAAAATATGGTGTTTGTACATCAAGGTTTACATATATGATGTCAAACTAATCAAGATGTGCCCAAAAGGAGGATAAAAATTTGAATCCATTTTAAGTTTAGCTGTCTAAAATGAGTCTTATTCTGGAAATCAAGAGTTTTTGTCAGGAGACAGATGAACTATTGGATTTTAGTGGTTTTAACGTTGTCTGTTTCTTTTGTTGTCTTCTTTTGCTGGTGGTGTTTCATTTTCATATGTGGTATTACCTAACTCTCTTTGCATACCATCTGGTGGGTCTGATAATCAAAGTACTCTTTCCTCCATGGTATTTGAACAATAAACCTAATGATAAACAGACAAGAGTAAAAATATGTGTGTGTACACACACACACACACACACACACACACACACACACACATTCAGTAAATGGCAACAATGGAATGAAACTCTTGAGAATTTGTCTCCAAAAAGGAATCCTGAAACTATGTGGTTTATATGTTTTCAGAACCAACTTTCTCTTCTTCACCATAGATCCTGTAAGTTCCCATATATTCCCCTTTTCTTTAAGTTAGTTAAAGGAAGTCTAGGACTTGCGAAGAACAAAACTTATACAATAATTGGTTTCAAACTTGTTTATAGATAGCAGATCTGAAAGAAATTTAATAAGAAATTTTGTGTATTTGTGATATCTAGGGAAGAAGAACCAGAAGGCAATACAATTCATTGCCCACTTACTGGAACTAGAACCTAGAAACCTTGTTACCTATGGATAAAGGAACAAATTGAGGTGTTGCTTGTGGTACTAGGAAAAAGGTACTGCTTGTGGGCATGGCTATATACAGCTGCATAGCTCTGTCATAAAAACTCAGGCCATAAGGAAGAATGGCTTGTTCTGAAGGCATTATATAGTTAAAGCAGGATGAAATATAGACTAATTGCCTAAATCTCACTTCAAAGTAAAACTTTAAAACTCTAGGCTTTTCAGTGACTTTGATGAAATAAACTCCCTCATTTAATTGTAAGACTAATAGTTTCGGAAACCAATTCTGATGTGAGAAACATTGAATTAAAATGTAGTGAAATTTTTTTGCCTTATGAGGTCTTGAAAGCTTTGTCATTGATAGAAAATAGCTAGTTGTTGACCATGAAATGTGGCACCACTCAGGACTGAAGTTGTAGAATCTTATTGTATTTTGAAGTGTTTTCCATTTCAAATCCTAGCTTAAGACATCATCACCCTTTCTAGTTTAAAGAAGTTGATCTTTCCTGGCCAGAGGCAGCTGTCTGCCCCTGTAATAACAATGCAAAATTTTCCTCATGCCACACCTCTCACTTGGTTTCACTGCCCTTCTTTGGAATGCAAATTTAGAATTAGAGAAGTAAATTTTAATAATCAAATATCAGAGAACATTTGTGAAAACACATTTTGAGTATGTTTAACCAAGGAATGCAAACATAATTATGATGTTTTCTAAAATTTTTGATGTGGCTTATATTTTCTCTAAAATCAGTCATATGTGCTCTGCTCTCTTGAAATCTCAGATTAGATGTATAATGGTCATCTCAAACTTATCATGTCCAAACCTCCTGATTTCTTGAACACAGCATATTGTATTTCTCAAATCTGCTTTGAGATTTGAGAATACATATGTACATAACCCATTTCATACTGATGTATAGGATGAATTTCACACACTATTAAAGTAACACCTACTTCCCATCATCAAGAGTTGGAGACTTGGTGTATTTATTGTTCTTCTTGAGTCTCTCTAGAGCTTTGTGATAGCCAAAGTGGTAAAATGTGGCAAAAGTGACAAAGCTAGATTATAATCTAAATCAACACTAGATTATAAAAGGTAACATGTGTTTTTTTGGCACAAAAATCTTTGAGACCTCACCAGCGCATTGAGAGGAAGCACAAGCCATATGGAGTCTCCAAATATAGGTATATAATCTGGCAAGTCCAGCTAAATTCTTACCCAGTAGTTAGCAACAATTACTAGGTATGAAAGTCTTCAAATCATTCCAGCTCCTACCTTTAAGCCCTTCAGCTGGCACCAAGTCTAATATATAAAAGCAATTGCTACTGTATCCTGCCGAAATTGCAGTTTTGTGAGCATTTTTTGTTTTGTTTTGTTTGAAACTACTAATTTTAGGGTAATTTGTTGCACAGCCGTAATATTTTAAGGCTACTCTCTCCTCCAAAGCAGTTTCTTTTTCATTGTTTCCAGTGTCAATTAATAGCTTCTATTCTGTCATTTTTAGTTGCTCAGTGTGTCTGACTTCTTGTGATCCCATGGACTGTAGCTGCCAGGCTCCTCTGTCCAGGGGATTCTCTAGGCAAGAATCCTGGAGTGGGTTGTCATATTCCTCTCCAGGGGATCTTCCCAACCCAGAGATTGAACCCCAGTCTCCTGCACTGCAGACAGATTCTTTACCATCTGAGCCACCGGAGAAGCCCCATTCTGTCATTTGTTGAAACTAAAACTAAGGATTTATATCCTAATTCCTGTTTGTTGGCTTTTTTTTTTTTTCGCATGACATCATTAGTAAATCCTTTTGGCTCAGATTGAAAAATATATATAGAATGCTTTCAATTCTTTTGAAACCTCCTTCCTCTATTTCCAACACCATTTTCCATGTCACATTATTTCCTACTGTATCATGGAAAACCCCTCTAACTGTCCATCTTCTTAGTTATGCTTTTTTTTTTCACTTATTTTACCTCAAACTTCATAGAACCAGAGGCTGAAACATTAATTCTTGTGCCAGTAATCTGTCAGCAGAATGCATTCAGGAGAAAGTGGTAAGGAAACCCAACAGTGTAGAGAAGAAAATCAGGCAAAAAATGTAGTGTTGGAGAAGTCTAGCCACAGTTGGACCCCACAGGGGCCCTGGAATGTAAATGATACTTCAGAGGTTGTCCTAAGGCAAAGTCCATTATCTCATTATTTATCAGTGATTGAGGAAGAGGATGCTGTGAAAGTCCTGCACTCAATATGGAAGCAAGTTTGGAACACTCAGCAGTGGCCACGGGACTGGAAAAGGTCAGCTTTCATTCCAGTCCCAAAGAAAGGCAATGCCAAAGAATGTGCAAACTACCACACAATTGCACTCATCTCACATGCTAGTAAAGTAATGCTCAAAATTCTTCAAGCCGGGCTTCAGCAATACGTGAACCATGAACTTCCAGATGTTCAAGCTGGTTTTAGAAAATGCAGAGGAACCAGAGATAAAATTGCCAACATTTGCAGGATCATCGAAAAAGCAAGAGAGTTCCAGAAAAACATCTATTTCTGCTTTATTGACTATGCCAAAGCCTCTGAGTGTGTGGATCACAATAAACAGGAAAATTCTGAAACAGATGGAAATACCAGACCACCTGACCTGCTGCTTGAGAATCTGTATGCAGGTCAGGAAGCAACAGTTAGAACTGGACATGGAACAACAGATTGGTTCCAAATAGGAAAAGGAGTATGTCAAGGCCGTATATTGTCACCCTGATTATTTAACTTATATGCAGAGTACATCATGAGAAACCCTGGGCTGGATGAAGCACAAGCTGGAATCAAGATTGCTGAGAGAAATACCAGTAACCTTAGATATGCAGATGCTGCTGCTGCTGCTACTAAGTCACTTCAGTCGTGTCCGACTCTGTGCGACTCCATAGATGGCAGCCCACCAGGCTTCCCCATCCCTGGGATTCTCCAGGCAAGAATACTGGAGTGGGTTGCCATTTCCTTCTCCAATGCATGAAAGTGAAAAGTGAAAGTGAAGTCACTCAGTCATGTCTGATTCTTCATGACCCCATGGACTGCAGCCTACCAGGCTCCTCCGTCCATAGGATTTTCCACACAAGGGTACTGGAGTGGGTTGCCATTGCCGTCTCCGAGATATGCAGATGACACCACCCTTATGGCAAAAAGTGAAGAAGAACTAAAGAGCCTCTTGATGAAAGTGAAAGAGGAGAGTAAAAAAGTTGGCTTAAAGCTCAACAATCAGAAAACTGAGATCATGGCATCCGGTCCCATCACTTCATGGCAAATAGATGGGGAAACAGTGGAAACAGTGTCAGACTTTATTTTTTGGGGCTCCAAAATCACTGCAGATGGTGATTGCAGCCATGAAATTAAACGACTCTTACTCCTTGGAAGGATAATCATGCCAAATCTAAATAGCATATTAAAAAGCAGAGCCATTACTTTGTCAACAAAGGTCTGTCTAGTCAAGGCTATGGTTTTTCCAGTGGTCATGTATGGATATGAGAGTTGTACTATACAAGAAAGCTGAGCACCGAAGACTTGATGCTTTTGAACTGTGGTGTTGGAGAAGCCTCTTGAGAGTCCCTTGGACTGTGAGGAGACCCAACCAGTCTATTCCAATGGAAATCAGTCCTGGGTGTTCATTGGAAGGACTGATGTTGAAGCTGAAACTCCAATACTTTGGCCACTTAATGTGAAGAGTTGACTCATTGGAAAAGACCTTGATGCTGGGAAGGATTAGGGGCAGGAGGAGAAGGGGATGACAGAGGATGAGATGGCTGGATGGCATCACCAACTTAATGGACATGGGTTTGGGTAAACTCTGGGAGTTGTTGATGGACAGGGAGGCCTGGCATGCTGCGGTTCATGGGGTCACAAAGAGTTGGACACGACTGAGAGGCTGAACTGAACTGAGGAAGAGGAGTTCATGACTTCAGGCCTATGAGGTTGGAGTGCTCCGGTTAGCCAAGGGCAGTCTTATGGCAAGGATTTAAATTGCTACCACTTATCACTAACTGCTTTGGTAGCTGGAGGAAAATGCTGTTGGGAGATAACTGATCTTGTCAACAGGATGTGGGCAGCCATCTGCAATACTGTCATGAGTGTTAGTCACTCAGTCATGTCAGACTCTTTGCAACCCCATGGACTGTAGCCTGTCATGTTCCTCTGTCCATGGAATTTTCCAGGCAAGAATACTGAAGTGGGTTGCCATTTCCTTCTCCAAATACTGTCATAGTAATCCTTCAATCACTTTTCATATTTCACATCTCCTTTCATAACTTTAGTTATGTTTCCTCTGTAGAGATTATTTCTAACTTAACATTGTCGATAGATTACTGATATTTTCTGATTATGTATTTATTCATTTTTTTCCTTCTATTTCCATTTGAATAAAGCTCCACTATACAAGGTATTGTAACTCTGTATATATGTGTGTGTGTTTTCCATTATTGCAGCCCTAGAATAATGCTTTGAATTCAATAACTCTTTCTTGAATGAACCAAAGATTGAATTACTTAACATATAGTGACTAAAAAGGGTCTCCACTCAGTAAATGTCAGTTCTCAGTGCTGCGGCAAACCAAGCTGTTGATGAGAACTGAAATCATCAATACCAGGGGTCACCAGCTTTTTGTGTAAAAAGCTAGTTTCTAAATCCTTTTAATGTGGGGGACAAAGACTTTTTGTTGCAACGATTCAATTCTATTAGGTAGCAGAAAAAAATAGCCAATGATAATAAATAAACCCATGGGTGTGGCTCTATTTTAATAAAATTTTATTTACAAAAATAAGGGAAGGCCAATTTTGGTGGGGGGTCTAGGAACTTGCAAAAGACCCATGAATTCTATCAAATAGGAAATATTGAAGGACATATTGCATCCCAAGATTCAATGAGCTTCTTGCATAAGCAGAAAGTTTTGATTATTATGAGGAGCAAGTATTTGATGTTTCTTTTGCCTTCTACTAACTTTTCCCTTATTTAGGTTATGCTTTCTTTCTTCTAGAATGCATGCTTTCCTTATCTCTTTGTGATACCATAGATCCTTCAAGATGTCATTCAAATGCTCTTTCATCATGACTGTGTTCCTTCCATTTTTTGATGAAAAGTCATTTCTCCATGACTTGTGATAACATGATAGATAAATAAATAAACCAATGATAGATAGATAAATAGATCTAGCAAATAACTAGATTAATCAGATAAATTCCACGTGTGAAAATATAAATGGAATTTGAAGTCAGGAAGATCTGGGTTTGAATGTTGAGTGCTTCTTCTTACCTTCTTCCATCCACCTTCCCTCTTTTATAAAATTACATCATTACAATCCACTTTAAATGATTGTTTTAAGAAATAAATGATTTAGTGAAGTTAACTAAATTTTGCTTTTTACATATAATGTTTCAACTGACGTGACAGAAAATTTCAAGCCAATTTGTTTGCATCTCTAAAGTTTACCTTTTTTCAGGTGCTGAACACATATGAGGTATTTCTCAACAAAAATTATTATATTTAATCCTAATTTACTGTATTATTATATTTAATTTTGGATCCCCTATTTCTCATTATACTTCATACACCAGTGTTATTGAATCCAAGAGAGTAGTTACTGGTCACCAACTCAGTAAATATATTTCAATAGCTAATGTATGGAAGGATGGAGAAAGAACATCTAAATTCATCAACTTTAGTTTTGATTTTTGAAGAGAATGTCTCTAGAATCAATATATTCAACAACTCTAAGCTATTTTAAATGGACCTATTCCATGACCCAACTTTGTATTATGCACATCCTCTATTCTGTATAATAATACTTAAAAACAGGAAAATATCTTGATTACTTAACAAAATAATTTTTACAAGCCTAGAGGGAAACTGATGACAAAAATGTAAGCATGTACAAAGTATAAAGATTCATCATTTAAAACTGTTCTCTGTCTCATACATTTGCAAACTTAAATTCAAGTCTGTCAAAGAGACAGAAACAAGGTATTTTCTGAACCATAGTAAGAAAGGATGTCTGGGAAAAAAACTATTAACAACATGTTTAGATTTATCATGTTCTTTTGCTATAGACTTTTTTTTTTTTTGCTATAGACTTTAATATTAATAAAATCAAATAAAAGTTCGGAGTGAGACATAGCAACTTTTCAAATCTTTTAGCTTGCAATTTATTTGTGTCACCATTGAATTCATTCACTTTATCCATTTGCAGTGTTTGAATCAAATATTATCATGGCTCAAGCATATAAACAGTGATAGTGTTTAGCTGAAGAGAGTACCTCTCAACTAGTCCATCTACAGTTCTGGAAGTTAATAGATGGATCCTCAAGAGACAAGAAGAGAAATAAAACAGATTACAAAGTATAAGGGCCAAAACTTGTGTGCACACTCTTATGGGAACTTAATTTCTCTGAGTGCGGATTGGGAATTTCTTTCCAAATTACCTTTTCTGTAACAAATATCATTTTTACCAAGAAAAGAAATGTTTAGTTCTGATGACCTGAAAACAACACAGGTATCTAATTACAAGTTCAGAAAGCAGAGAAAAAGATGAGATTCAAGTGTAGAAGTCAAGTCTATTTCTGTGCTTAAGTCATAATAGTACTCAGGAGTAGAGCTCTTTCTTTTATGATACAATAAAGAGACTTGTTTTGTTTTAATAATTTATACTTTCTATTTATCATTTCAGAGTATCTATTTTTTTCTGTGCAATTGTTTCCCCAGCTCTGCATCTTCTCAAGGTTAATGATGTTGTTATAGAACAACATACTCTAGGCTCATCTTACTTCTTATCATTCACCTTTCAAGTGTTTACATCCTTTGTAATAAATGTGATTCCTCTCTTTCCATTATTAAGAAAACCATTGAATCTGAAGTTAAATCTAAAAGATAAACTTATCATATAAATTTCATGTGTTTATATCCTTTATACTATATTCCTCTCCTTTCCATCAGGGAAGAAGAAGGGTATAGAATAACACAGTTGAAGAATTACAGACTTAAGAAACCTGATGTTAAAAATTACAGTGGGTACTGGCCAAGGGATACTTAACATTCTCTCATTATGGAGAGGGAAAAAAGAAGGGAGGGGCCTGAAGTGAGAGAGAAAGACAAAGAAAGAGAACTGCTTTGTCAAATGAATTAAGTGAAAATACACTGTAAATTACATAAATTTTAAATTTGCTTTTCTCCCCTATGGTGAAGGCATTGTATCTCCCAGTGCCTATGTTTAATAAATTGCCTTGATTTGGATATATATTTTTTTGTGAATGGAGAGATAGGCACAAATTATTGAACCAGGAAAACTGATTGGAGAGACAAGATTGGCAAAGATAAATGGGGAAAATAGATTGTGACTTCAACTTGGATATCATTTTCCTCTGTAAGATTTGTAAGTAAAAATCCCAAAATTTTCTTGAGTACTTTCACAAGTGGTCTTATGTATTTTAGTTGTGTCTTAAATACCACAGGTAAAAATAAGAAGCAGCAGCAGCACTATCATCAGATATTCCTTTTAGTCTAGCCTAAGAAAAAACTGATTTTGCACAACTGTAGGTTAAAAGTTTAAATACGTTTAGAATTAGCTAGGCTAATCAAACTGTCAAACACAAAATGAGACACCAAGACAAGAATAGACAAGAGAGATGGTTCCTTGCTCGACAGCAAACCAAAACTAGTAGAAGCCTGCGATTTAACTAAGACAACAATTGGAAAACAGCTTCCCTAAGGGTAGGATCTAAAACAATGCAGGTGAGAAATAAGTAATGAGTTAGCCAAAAAGTTCATTTGAGTTTTTTCCCTAACCTAACATCTTAAAAAAAAAAAAATTCCAAATGAACTCTT
Source organism: Giraffa tippelskirchi (assembly GCF_054371585.1). Taxonomy (NCBI): domain Eukaryota; kingdom Metazoa; phylum Chordata; class Mammalia; order Artiodactyla; family Giraffidae; genus Giraffa; species Giraffa tippelskirchi. Next base: position 127,161,041 of record NC_137286.1, read on the forward strand.
TGGCCAACCCAACACTAAAAGTTTTGAAAACTGGAAGGCTCTTATTAGTGACTGCAATTATTTGGTTTGTTTATTCATCCATGAATTCCATCATTTGAGGGAAAAAAGGGTAAAGATTTGAGTGATACTGGATGGAATTTTCTCTTGACTGTATAACATATCACCGAAGATTAACTTTTGAGATTTTAATTTATGTTGCTTACTTTAATACAACAAGTATTTATAGATCTACATATTTTATGTTAGTTGGAGTTCAAAGACTTTACAGAAATCTGCCTATGTCATGGAATCAGGGAGTTTGATCTAAGTTTCTATTATTTATATGCTGAAAGATTTTTTCATTTTTTATAATATTACATAGGAAGAGGAATTATATATATATATATGTATTTATATATATACACATATATATGTTTATATATATATACATATATTAAGCACTATATGTCCCTCCATCTTAAATAAGTGTTGGAAAAACAGCCTCTATAGAAATGGAATGGTGGCTATTGAATGCTGAGCAATTAAGAACTTTGTTCTTGCATTTAATCCGTTTAATCACTGGATACTTTTCCCTTTAGCAACAAGGAAGAAGTAGAATAGAATCTTGCATTTTAAAATTTAAACTTTTTAAATAGCTGTTCCCATAGATCCAGCTAATCAAAACTTGTGAACTGCTACTTAAAGTTCTAATAGAAAGAAATTATGAGGATTTTTTAAAAAAAGACATGAAACTTAAAATAAAATAGCTTTAAAATTTATTGACAAATGACATAGGGAAGGTTTAGGTGAAACTTTTATACACTAAAATATATTTAATCTTACAATTTTTCATGATAAGATTTATTTAATTTTTCAAGAAAAAAACACACAATATGTTACTGAATGGAAAATGTTGCATTTTTACTCATAACACAGTTTTTCATATAATTAACTTAACAATATTATGCCTAAGCCTAATAAGAAACTGAAAAAAATAGACGAGTCTAGGAATTTCATTTTGCTTTGTTAATTTATTGTTAGACTACATTTGCTTGTGTGTTAAATTGACTCAATTCACAATTACTAAGACTGGGATATCAAAACTCTGCTTAATATCTCCAGGAGTACAGTACTGTTGAGAATATCACAAAATTAAGTAACAGACACTTCTATTCTGAGAACTTTAAGTAGCAAATTACCTATTTGGTCAGTCTTCACTTAATATCTGATATTAATCTTTTATTTGCCTATGAAATTGTACTGAAGCATATTCGTTAAACTTTTGAATGTATATAAAAAAATTCAATAGTTCTGATGTTTTTTCCAGTGCAATATGAGTTCAGCTCTGACTTTTCTATCTCTGCAAGCATCAGCTTACAGAACTTTTAAAGACATTTAAGAATCTCTAATAATGAAAAAATGTGGCAACAGCTTTTGCACTTGGAGAATATATATTTTTTTTAACTGAATTCCTTGTTTTATTTAAAGGGTATCCTAAGAGTTTGGAAATAAAGAAACTTATTTAGACAGTACCAAAATAGGAAATGATATAAGGCAGTTTATTCGTGCAAGCATGGACACTCAGTTGGGTCTTACTCCTTGCAACCTCATGTACAATAGCCAGCCAGGCTCCTCTGTCCATGGATTTCCCAGGCAAGAATGTTGGAGTGGGTTGCCATTTCCTTCTCCAGGAGATCTTCCAGACCCAGGGATTGAACCTGAGTCTGTTGCATCTCCTGCATCAGCAGGCAGGTTCTTTGCCAGCTGAGCCACCATTTATACTTGTATTCATTTATGTTATTATGGACCAATCCTTTGGAGACTTTAATGTGCATGTAAATCACCTGTGAATCTTGTTTAAATACAGGTTTTGATTCAAAAGGTCTAGAATAAGGCCTGAGATTGTGTGTTTCTAGCAACCTCCCAAATGATGCTATAATATTTCTGTGCTGGCCTTTGAGCATCCTTGAGGTACTGAGGGAATCTACCATAAGTGTTGTAAATGCTACAGGTAACTTTTAAAGGAGAAGGAAGTCAGAAGTAAGACATCAGAGTTGGGAGAAATGGTAAAAGACTTCAAAATGAGCACATACAGAAGTAGATTACTGGATATTCTGTTTAGCTTAATCATCTGCATTATCTGATGCCACAGAGTATGTGATATTCACTGTCCTTGAGATCCTTTACAAAACTACATGTCATAGATAATTGCCAACAATGCAAAATACCTCCTGGTGAAGAATATTGACTTTGTCTTGTTCCCTGTGGCTCAGATGGTAAGGAATCTGCCTGTAATGCAGGAGACCCAATTCAATCCCTGGGTCAAGAAGATCCCCTGAAGAAGGAAATGGCTACCCACCCTAGGATTCTTGCCTTGAGAATTCCATGAATAGAGGGACCTGGCAGGCTACAGTCCATGGAGTTGCAAAGAACCGGACACGACTGAGCAACTAACACTTTCAATTTCACTTTGTGAATTTGTATTAACAAATTCATTTTAGCATATCCATTGTGTTTATGTATTTGCTCTTTAAATTCTACTTTAAATAGTTGTGTATCTCACTGGTTCCAACATTACATAATAAATATATGAAGTCTTTTGTTCTGTAGTCACTGCCTTTGAATGAGAGTCATAATCTTTCCTCTTAAAAATTATCTTTGAATTTAATGACAGGCTTCACTGAAGTGTTAGAATTCAAATTGAGCTCAATTATATAGGTAAGGAACATTTAGGTCAAAAGGATGTTAGGAAGAACATATTCTAGCAGAAAGGAAAACATGAAAGAAATGATATGATGCATTTACGAGCAGGAAGTTAAGTGTGGTTGGCAGTGGGGGCTACTGCGTGTGAATACCTAGAGATTCAAATTGGTATATCAACCTGGATGCAGTGTTTAAAGAGAATTCATCTGACATGTAGAAGTTAAAAGAAGAGATTAAAATGAGGTAAAAAATCAGAAATTCCTAGTAACTGGAATAATTTGTGGAATAATGATGGACATGTTAGCTCCAAATTGACAGTATCTAATGACTGACTATAGAAAAGAATTAGAGGAAAACTAGCCAAAATGACCATACAGTTATTTTTAGAATTTTTTTTATGCTAAAAACATTTCAATTTATGGAAAAACAGCATGATTAGTAGACAGAGCTCTCATGTGACCTGATTCACCACTTTTTTCTTATATATTTTGCCACATTTGGGTGTTTTTCTCTCTGTCTCCCTCCCTTTATGTGTGTCCGTGCCTGTGTGTGTGTACATGTTTATGTGTGTCGGGATATCTATCATGTCTCTGTCCCTTTCTTTATCACTCTTTCTCTCGTCTATTTTCTTAACCTCTTGAGAGTGAGTTTTAGTGTCATAATTCTTATAGTTTTGAAGTAGACTTTTTAAATAATATGTCATTATAAAATAATGTTATTCTCTCAGAAAAAGTAAAAATATTTTTAAAATTAAATTGAAAAGACTAAACACTTGCAAGAGAAGCTGTTTCCATCAACTGTGGTCTTAGTTAGCAAATACAACATAGCATTTAACTTGAAATTAACCCTTGACACCATGTGTCTGAAATTTTGGACGAAACACTGGTGAGACATCTCTTTTCTTTCCTGGGTATTCTAACAGCTGGATATTTTTGTAAGTATATTAATTTAAGATTACTAGCATCAAAACACAGATTGCTTGGCCCACAAAGTTTCTCTCATTTTTTATTGAAGGTAAGATGTCACTAAACTGACTCAAGGAACATGCCTGGCTTGTTGTCTATTTTTGTAAAATCATATCAGAGATTAAAGAATGTTATCTCTCTTTTTTAAATCATTTAAAAATTAAAGAATAATATTCTGTGACATGTTAAAAATACATAAAATTCAAGTGTAAATGTCCATAAATAAATAAATTTTTACTGGAAACCAACCATATGATCGCTTATACACCACCCATAGCTGCTTTGCTCTACAATGACAGAGTTGAATAATTGTCAACAGAAAGGTTTTTCCCACAAAGACTAAGATACTTAGCATCTAATCTTTTAAAGAAAAAAAAAAAATCAACACTTACTTAGGGTCATAAGAGGTGGTCTGCCTCTTTCTTTAACTGTGAAGTGGTTGACAGTGGTGGGGTGTGTGTGTGCTCAGTCATGTCCAACACTCTGTGGCCCCATGGCTCCTCTGTCTATGGAATTTTCCAGGCAAGAATACTGGAGTGTGTTGCTATTTCCTTCTCCAGGGGCTCTTCCCATCCCAGGGACTGAACATATTTCTCCTGCATCTCCTGTATTGGCAGGCGGATTCTTCACCACGGATCCACCTGGGAAGCCCCTGATGGTGGTGGTGGTCCCCAAATACAGCTGTCTGTTCTGGTCCCAGGAATGGGGAGGCTGCTTCCCTCTAGTCTCCAGTGAAGTACTACATGTTGTATGACAAGTTATAAAGTGTGGCAAAGGACTGCTCCTCACAACATTTCTCCCTCATTCTCTGGGAATTGAATGGCCTATGCCTTCTGTTCAAATCTTTCAATTATATTTTTTCAAGCCCAAATTTTCCCAGATGAGCAAAAAATATTCAGATGGAAAAGTGACCAAAACATGTTAACTGTGAGACTGAGTTCTCTGAGTCTGGGTTCTCAGGGGGGTCATATGGCTCATTTCACTCTGCAAATTTTTCACTCATTGGGAACAGATGGGCACAACCCTTGGTAAAGAAATTCTTAATCCTCCTGGGGGCATTTGGAAATGTTTGAAGGCATTACTTTTTTTTTTTTTTCTTACAAACTTAAAACTAGCTACCAATTAACGGGTAGATAACGGGGGTGTGAAGCATCACACAATGCACATGTGATGATAAAAAAATTATCCTTTCAAAGACTTTAAGACACACTCACTGAGAAATACTGCTTTGAAACATTAAAAAGAAAAAACACAAAAACTTCCATTGTCTGTCTTTCAGAATACAATTGAAAAGGATTTGGTGCCCATCTGGCTTGGCAACAACATACCACTAGTGAAGTAATAACACTCAACCAGATGATGACAAGGGACCAAGGCTTCCAAGCATGTGTGGGTTTATCGCTACCATTTGGAGGCAAGTGTTAGCTGGCTTACTACTTTTTTCATGAGTAAGTTGAATTTCACCTAAAATTTATATAATAAATTCATGTAATATTGTAGAAAAGATTTCCAGACAAAATTGTTTCATTTTAATTTAATGCAGATTAAAATGGTTTCCATACATGTCACAGTTGAAAACCAGGGCCATTTAGGTTTTACTCCTATTTCTATATGCTCTTTCTGGGATGAACCAGTGTTTCTTTAGCCAGTGGTTGAAAGGTTCATAGCTTCAGAGATTTTAGCCCTCACAAGGTACTGAAAATACTGTTAGTGGACTTAATTAAATTGATAGATGTAATCATTTTTATTCAACATTTGAATTGGCTAATAACTTTTTATTCCCAGCACAAAAGTCTAATGTTAGCTCTATTGATCCACTAAAGTCAGGTCAGATATTTTAATAGAATTTGTAATGAAAAAATGTCAGTATTCTTAAGCTGAATTGTTAAAATAAACCCATAATAGATTAGGGGTAGTCATAATTGTAGTACAATTGATAATCTTCTTGTTTTGCACTATAAAATATTACCATAGCACTGGAGACACAATTTTGCTCTTGAATCTCTTAATTAATCATACTTAATACTAATTTTTCCTCCATATTCATGTGACATATTTCATGACTCATTTTGAAATATAACCTTCCAAAACCTGTAATAGCAAGTTTCATTATTCTTATTATAATTTTTTTAACCCAAAAGAGAATTGCTGTTTTGGGGGAGCAGATTGTGGGGAAGCCTGACCAAGTAGAAAAGCAAAATTTCGATTGGTTTAGGCATCTTGAATCAGAGTGGAAGGGTTGCAGGTGGATCTCTGGGTGACTGGTTTACCACTGGGGCATAGTTGACTGTTTCCCATAGGAACTTACCAGGTTTGAGCCATCCAACCCATCTCAATGTATATCTCTATGATGTAACATTATTGTTTGGATGGCTTCCAAGAAATTTTTTCATTCTTCATACAAAAACCAAATTCTGTTAAAGGTGTAAACTTAGTCTTGACAATTAGAGTGTGGCCCAAGGTCTTTTAATCACCCAGAAAAAATAAGTTATAAAGATTTGGCTCTGTGGCCCTTCTGGCACTGGGATTGTGGGGAATGGCAACCCACTCCAGTATTCTTGTCTGGGAAATCCCATGGACAGAGGAGCCTGGTGGGCTACAGTCTATGAAGTCTCAAAAAGTTGGAAACGACTGAGTGACTAACACTTTGACATACAAATTCACATGCATTTTAGTTATCTAGTGAAAACACTGCAACATACTACTCAGTGCATGATACACAATCTTCAGAAAGAAGCCATGCTCAATTTTTCTATATACCTCTGAAGAATAATTGTACTCCCAAGGAGTATTTTGTGAGAGAATTTCTGATATTTTTTTCTTGTTGAATGACCCATTCCTTTTCAAGAATTAAATCAATAAGAGATATTGGAGCTTAAATTACAATTTTTTTTTCAATCTCTCTGTTCATCATGCCATCTACACAATAGGTTACATCAACTTTACATTATGTTAGGCCATATAACATTGAGTCCTGACATTAAGATTTTGATAAAATACTTAATGATTTAAATACCCTTGAAACAGGACAAACACATAAATGGCTGTCTCGAATAAGTGAGTCAAACTCTACTGATGGTTAAAAAATAGTCATCATAAATGGAATGATTTATAAAGTACTCTCAATATTAAAGAAACAAGCAAGGAAACAAACAAACAAAAAACCACTGAATTCATAGCACTAGTACCATTTCATTTTCTATAATAATCAGGTTGGCCAGAACTACTTTTCTTTTTCAAAGTCTATGATGTGGAGTTAAAAATAGAAAATATTAGGACATGGTATTCCCAGTCCCTCTGCTCTACAATCAGTTGTAGCTTGACTTGGTCTTGTTTCAAAGTAAATAGATTCAAATAAAGGACTTTTTTTGGAGCAGGCACTCCTGATATTCCTTCTACTTATGTGGCCTTGTCAGTTCACTGATGTTCTTTCCACTGAAGGAGGATCTTCTTTCCTCAAGATTAACAAAATAATCAGTTTGAAAGACACACGTAGGCGAAATTAAAATTACCTCTGGACATTTCTATATTCTCTAAGTTCAAGTTGTCATATTAGTACAAGTTATGTGCTTCCTGAATTCTCCACATGCTACAAGCATGGTGCTTACATGATGACTTACGGACCCATGGCCTTGTTGTCCCTGCTGTCAGCTACCAAATAAGGACAGGGAGGAAGAGGGGCATATATAATCTCTGTGCATTCAATCAGTGACTGTTTCCAGCCAACGAAAATGTGGGGAGAAGGAGAAGGTGTAGCTTCTAAGCCCATACTCTCATAACTGCTGTACGCCTTGCAGGAGTAAATTCAAATGTTCTACAAGGAAATGGAGTAGAGACAAAGGCATAGAAAGAGAAGGAAAAAATTCCTAAGCTTTCCCCCCTGCTACTTTTCTAAACTCTACAGTTTATCTGGGAATTTGAGATATAGTAGCTTAGAAATAAGCTAGGAAAGGAAGCTTGGGAATCCTTCCCATCATTCACTAGAGTATTGTGGAGTCATAATACAATGATTGATTTTCTTAATTTGTTCTGTTTAAACCATATTCTCATCACTATATTGTATTACACATTTGTTAAAAGTGTTCTGGATATGGAGCTCAGAGTTTTATCTCCTGATCCTTTATTCTATTACAGAGTATTCAGATATAAACCATAGGAATTTTAGCCCTCTGCCTGAGGGAAGAACTACTTTTTTATATGTGTGTATAAATCTAATGATTTGAGAGAAGCAAATGCAGTTGGTTTTGTAACAAGCTAGATTTTTTAAAAAGTCTGATGCTGTAAAGAGTAAAATTGCATAGGAACCTGAAATATTAGGTCTATGAATCAAGGCAAATTGGAAGTGGTCAAATAGGAGATGACAAGAGTGAACATCGACATTTTAGGAATCAGCGAACTAAAATGGACTGGAATGGGTGAATTTAACTCAGATGACCATTATATCTACTACTGTGGGCAAGAATCCCTTAGAAGAATTGAAGTAGCCATGTAGCCATCATAGTCAACAAAAGAGTCCAAAATGAAGTACTTGGATGCAATTTCAAAAATGACAGAATGATCTCTGTTCATTTCCAAGGCAAACCATTCAATATCACAGTAATCCAAGCCTATGCCCCAAGCAGTAATCCTGAAGAAGTTGAAGTTGACCGGTTCTATGAAGACCTACCAGATCTTCTAGAACTAACACCCCAAAAAGATATCCTTTTCATTATAGGGGACTTGAATGCAAAAGTAGGAGGTCAAGAAATAGCTGGAGTAACATGCAAATTTGGCCTTGGAGTACAGAATGAAGCAGGGCAAAGGCTACTCGAGTTTTGCCAAGAGAACGCACTGGCCATAGCAAACACCCTCTTCCAACAACACAAGAGAAGACTCTACACATGGACCTCACCAGATGGTCAATACTGAAATCAGATTGATTATATTCTTTGCAGCCATAGATAAAGAAGCTCTATACAGTCAGCAAAACAGACCAGAAGCTGACTGTGGCTCAGATCATGAACTTCTTATGCCAAATTCAGACTGAAATTGAAGAAACCATGGAAAACCACTGGATTATTCAGGTATGACTTAAGTCAAATCCCTCATGATTATATAGTGGAAGTGACAAATTGATTCAAGGGAATAGAATAGATATGATAGATAGAGTGCCTGAAGAACTATGGATGGAACTTCATGACATTGTACAGGAGGCAGAGATCAGGACCATCCCCAAGATAAAGAAATGCAAAAAGACAAAATGGTTGTCTGAGGAGGCCTTTCAAATAGTTAAGAAAAGAAGAGAAGCTAAAGGCAAAGGAGAAAAGGAAAGACACACTCATTTGAATGCAGAATTCCAAAGAATAGAAAGGAGAGATAAGAAAGCCAATACCGTTGACTGTGTGGGTCACAACAAACTGGAAAATTCTTTAAGAGATGGGAATACAAGACCACCTGAGCTGCCTCCTGAGAAATCTGTATGCAGGTCAAGAAGCAACAGTTAGAACTGCACATTGAACAACAGACTGGTTCCAAATTGGGAAAGGAGTACATCAAGGCTGTATTTGTCACCCTGCTTCTTTAACTTATATTCAGAGTACATCATAAGAAATGCTGGACTGGATGAAGCACAAGCTGGAATCAAGATTGCCAGGAGAAATATCAATAACCTCAGATATGCAGATGACACCACCCTTATGGCAGAAAGTGAAGAAAAACTAAAGAGCCTCTTGATGAAAGTGAAAGAGGAGAGAGAAAAAGTTGGCTTAAAACTTAACATTCAGAAAACTGATATCATGGCATCTGGTCCCATCACTTCTTGGCAAAAAGATTGGGAAACAATGGAAACAGTGACAGACTTTATTTTTGGGAGCTCCAAAATCACTGCTGATGGTGGCTGCAGGCATGGAATTAAAAGACGCTTGCTCCTTGGAAGAAAATCTATGACCAACCTAGACAGCATATTAAAAAGCAGAGACATTACTTTGCTAACAAAGATGCGTCTAGTCAAAGCTATGCTTTTCCAGTAGTTACATATGGATGTGAGAGTTGGACTATAAAGAATGCTGAGTGCTGAAGAATTGATGCTTTTAAACTGTGGTGTTGCAGAAGACTCTTGAAAGTCCCTTGGACTGCAAGGAGATCCAACAGGTCCATCCTAAAGGAAATCTTCCTGAATATTCTTTGGAAGGACTGATCCTGAAGCTGAAACTGAAACTCCAGTACTTTGGCCACCTGATGTGAAAAACTGACTCATTTGAAAAGACCCTTATTCTAGGAAAGTTTGACGGTGGGGGGAGAAGGGGAAAACAGAGGATCAGATGGTTGGATGGCATCACCAACTCAAGGACATGAGTTTGAGTAAGTTCTGGGAGTTGGTGATGGATTGGGAAGCCTGCCATGATGCCGTCCATGGGGTCGCAAAAGCAGGACATGACTGAGTGACTGAACTGAACTGAGACTTCTAAAAAGTGAGAAGATCATCTACTTTATTATATATCTTCCATTGGAAAATGTGTGATTTTAAGTGTTATATAAAATCTTAACTTTATTTTATTGTTTGAAGGAACTTTCATTAATAGATGGATCCTTTCTATGTGTAGAATCAGTATTGAATAAAATAATTGCCTCTGTCTGTTGGACTCTCTCAGAAGCAGATGCTGAGATGGATTTAGGACTCCAGAAGGTTTACTGAAGGATAATACCTGAGAACAATGAAGAATAACATATGATTGGGCAGGGGTTGCTGTCAGACTGTTATATTGACCTGACAAAATCTTGCAATATGAAGGAAGATTTCCAGAGAAAAGATTTCATAGAGGAACATCAAAGAAGGCAGAGATAGCTAAGTTATCCTGTTTGCATTCATTGGCTGGAATCTACTCTGAGAAGAAGATGATTTGGCTTAAAGACCAACTTGTACTTGGGAAGATACAAAAGCTGACTATGTTGTCTGAAGCTGGACATCAAGTTCTCTTTTGTGAAAGGATTTGGGCTGAGTATCTGCATGTCTGATAGGAAACTTCTAAGAGTAGGGTTAATGAAAAGAACTAGTCCCATCTTTGAGTTTGGTTTCACGGCCACAAATGATACTCATCATACCCTTATTCCCTTATCCAAACTCCCTTCTAATTTATCCTCACCTCAGCTCCCATCTCTGCCAATCACTATAGCTACCTGATGGTATTATCAGATCTCCCCTTATAACTGGGGGGTCTGAATCATTGGTAGTATTTCTCTAACTTTGCACAAATTGCTCAATAAACATTTGTTAAAAGAATGAACTTCAATAGAGAAAATATGTAGACTAAAATTTATGCATGGATAAGCTTGTATATGTTTCTGTGTCTTTAAAATCCAGAATGACAAATGAGCAATGTTTAGGCACTATTTATTATTGCTATGGATGAGTAGCAGTGTTTTTAAGTGTGCTTCTTAGCCTGGTGAATGTATCCTCAAAATCAAAAATTATATTTTAAGACATGAAGGAAGGCACAATGATTCTAATGGATATTAAGTACCAAACTATGGGTGCTTGAGTAAATGTAAGATGTGTATACTCGCATCACACAATAGTGAGGGTGTTTTTTTTTTTCAATTATTTTTTATTAATTAATTTATTTTTGGCTGTTCTAAGTCTTTGTTGCTGTGCGGGGTCTCTCTCTAAGTGAGATGAGCTGAGTTTGCTCTCTATTTTTGGTGCACAAGCTCCTCACTGCAGTAATTTTTCTTGTTGAGCATGGGTTCTAGGGTGCATGGGCTTCAGTAGTTATATACCATGGCTCCACAGCATGTGGGATCTTCCTGGACCAAGGAATGAACCTGTGTCCCCTGCACTGGTAGGTGGATTCTTAACCACTGGGCCACCAGGGAAGTCCAAGGATGCTAATTTAAATGAATAGTAGAAAGCATTCTGAAGTTAAAATATTATTTATGAAGATTAAATTAAGACACATATTTTAATGTGATAAATAGATATTTTTGTAAGGAAGCTGCCATATTGAAATAAATTTTGAAAGAGAACAAACTATGCTAAGGCAAACAGTTGTGATTGCAGGTTATAGTTTTACTTTATGTAACACAGTAAGCGAATACAAATGAAACTTCTGCTTATTTATCATTCAGAAATTCCTTTTGTGTTTAAAATGTTTTAGCAATAGAGATTTCTATTTATGAAAAAAATGTTATGCAACGTATTTCAGTAAAGAATGATTGTGCAAATGTGGGTTATTTTAATAGGTAATGTGTACTATCCCTGAACATTCTTCCCACACCCTCAGTAAATGATGAAGGAAAATTCTTAAAGCATGCTGCTGCTAAGTCCCTTCAGTCGTGTCCGACTCTGTTGGACCCCATAGACGGCGCCCACCAGGCTCCCCCGCCCGTCGGATTCTCCAGGCAAGAGTTATACAGTGGGTTGCCATTGCCTATTCTGTCTTAAAGCATGTTTTACCAAACTGTTATTTGTGTGCCTCAGTTTTCTCACTTTCAGAGTGGGCAAAATGGTAAAGACCATATGAAAAGAACAGCTTCACATTTTAAAATGTATATATATATATATAATTGTATATATATTATATATAAACAGATATATATTATTGTATATTATAATATATATTAAATTTTATATTATAAACACATCAATTATGTTAATAATATAATAAATTATAATATATTATATAAATAATAATATACTATAATAAATATAATATAATAATAATGTTTATATTATAAAATATGTTAAATAATATATTCAAATATATTAAATATATAAAATTATTATATACATTATACATATATTACAAAACAGAGGAAAAGGAAGAGACTTGGAGGAGAGCATTAATCATGTACCAGGTATCAATATCAGTTCAATTCAGTTCAGTTGCTCAGTGGTGTCTGAGTCTTTGCAACCCCATGAACCACAGCACACCAGGCCTTGTCCATCACCAAATCTCAGAGTTTACCCAAACTCACATCCATAGAGTCAGTGATGCCATCCAACCATCTCATCCTCTGTCATCCCCTTCTCCTCCTGCCCTCAATCTTTCCCATCATCAGGGTTTTTTCAAATGAGTCAGCTCTTCACATCAGGTGGCCAAAGTATTGGAGTTTCAGCTTCAACATCAGTCCTTCCAATGAATACCCAGGACTGATCTCCTTTAGGATGGACTGGTTGGATCTCCTTGTAGTCCAAGGGACTCGCAAGAGTCTTCTCCAACACTACAGTTAAAAAGCATCAATTCTTCTGTGCTCAGCTTTTTTTATAGTCCAACTCTCACATCCATATGTAACTACTGGAGAAACCATAGCCTTGACTAGACAGACCTTTGTTGACAAAATAATGTCTCTTTAATATACTTTATTATACTTTAATATACTTTATATGCTTTTTAATATACTATCTAGGTTGGTCATAATTTTCCTTCCAAGGAGTAGTTCAGTTCAGTTCAGTCGCTCAGTCACGTCCGACTCTTTGTGACCCCCATGAATCACAGCATGCCAGGCCTCCCTGTCCATCACCAAATCCCGTAGTCTACCCAAACCCATGTCCGTTGAGTTGGTGATGCCATCCAGCCATCTCATCCTCTGTCGTCCCCTTCTCCTCCTGCCCCCAATCCTTCCCAGCATTAGGATCTTTTCCAGTGAGTCAGCTCTTCGCATGAGGTGGCCAAAGTATTGGCGTTTCAGCTTCAACATCAGTCCTTCCAATTTACACCCAGGACTGATTTCCTTTAGGATGGACTGGTTGGATCTCCTTGCAAGGATGGACTGGTTGGATCTCCTTGCAGTCCAAGGGACTCTCAAGAGTCTTCTCCAACACCACAGTTCAAAATCATCAATTCTTCGGCACTCAGCTTTATTTATAGTCCAACTCTCACATCCATACTTGACTACTGGAAAAACCATAGCCTTGACTAGACGGACCTTTGTTGGCAAAATAATGTCTCTGCTTTTTAATATGCTGTCTACGTTGGTCATAACTTTCCTTCCAAGGAGTGTCTTTTAATTTCATGGCTGCACTCACCATCAGCAGTGATTTTGAAGCCCAAAAAAATAAAGTCTGACACTATTTCCACTGTTTCCCCATCTATTTCCCATGAAGTGATGGGACTGGATGCCATGATCTTAGTTTTCTCAACGTTGAGCTTTAAGCCAACTTTTTCACTCTCCTCTTTTACTTTCATCAAGATTCTCTTTAATTCTTCTTCACTTTCTGCCATAAGGGTGGTGTCACCTGCATATCTGAGGTTATTGATATTTCTCCCGGCAATCTTGATTCCAGCTTGTGTTTCTTCCAGACCAGCGTTTCTCATGATGTACTCTGCATATAAGTTAAAGAAGCAGGGTGACAATATAAAGCCTTGACATACTCCTTTTCCTATTTGGAACCGGTCTGTTGTTCCATGTCCAGTTCTAACTGTTGCTTCCTGACCTGCATACAGGTTTCTCAAGAGACAGGTCAGATGGTCTGGTATCCCCATCTCTTTCAGAATTTTCCACCGTTTCCACAGTTGCTACTGTCCATGGGGTTGCAGAGTCAGACACGACTGAGTGACCAAAGTGAACTGTAGTTTATATGTGTGTATTTATTTTTAGAACATATATTAAGTATGACTACTTGAACACTTTCTATGCTCGGACAGTAAGATCTGAATACATCAACTTGGTTGACCCTCAGACTACCTATAAAATAGGTACCACAGTTAGATAAATGAGGTTTTAGAAGAGTTAACGGATCCAGTGTCATATAAGCCCATAAAAATTAGACCTTGGATTAAAATCCGGGACTACCATGTCTGAATTTTTAGGTACAAATGGAAGCAAATAAAATATCTCTGGAATCCTGGATATTGCTTTGAAAGAACAAGCCCAAGTAGGATAACAGAGAAATCAATTACCAACCAAATCTATTCACTAGCTGTTGTTTCTATGGACACACTGAGTTGGAGGAAGGTAAAAAAGACAAATTTAATTTATTTCACAGTTTTGCATAGGTGGAATTTAACCTGCTGCTATCTCCAACTCCGTAAATTTAGCGATTTCTCACATTTGAAATCAATTATTAAATCACATCTTATCTTGCATCATCTACTACCTCCCCACTGATTTGTGTTTATTACTGTTCACATAGATCTTTGCTCCTTCCTAGTTCTACCATTATTTATTCGGTGGCTTTTGTTTCCCAACCACTGTGATATATGGATGTAACACATAAATAAGAGTCAAAATAATAAGGGACAAGGCTAATGATACAGTTATGCACAGATTTCTCTGAGATATTTGATTCCTTACCCACCATGCCATGAGGATTAAGTAAGAAAATTAACACTGCTTTACTCTTTCATATTGCTTTAATAATCATGAGTGTCATAGAAAATTGAAGTTTTATGTAATATACACAATGGCTTAAAATCCAAAACTTTCAGATTATGGATGAGGTAAAAAGTCAGTTTCATGAAAAAACCTAAATGGATACACATTGAACTTATTGCAAAATATGTTCTGCTCTTTTGCATAGTTAGATGGTCAAATTGAGGTTGCATTACAGTTTTACAGTTTTAGAACAAATGCTAACTATACATTTTCCACTGTCAATAAAATTTTATATTAATTAATTTAAAGAGAGTCATTGGAAATGAAAAACTTCTCATGAAGGACTTTTACTCATGGAATCTCAATTTTATGGAGTAAACAAGTGATGGGCATTGGTTAGCACTGTCATCATGCTTTGTGTGTGGGCTCTGGAATTATAGTTAGTGGATGGGATTGAGAAGACTTCAAATGTCAGAAAGGAAAAATGAGGGAATAACAACTGGAGAGAGGCCAGACCACAAATTAAGGTGTATGTAGTTTGTTGTAGTGTGTAATTGAGGATATCTGGTCTGGGAAAAATGATAACTTTGCTAAAAGTAGAATTAGTAGTCTATGTAGTGACATATTTGATACAGCAGAACACAATAATGTCAAAAGGACAAGCACATTTCTATCTCATGCCATCTGGCTATAATACAAGGAAAGAATAGCATTTATCTATTCATCCATTGGCATACACTTAGGTTGTTTCCATATCTCAGCTATTCTGAATAATGTTGTGATAAACATGGAAATGCAGATATCACTTTAGGGTGCTGACTTTGTTTCCCTTGGATATGTACTCAGAAGAGGGATTTCTGGATCATACAGTAGTTTGTTGTTTTGTTCTGTTTTAAGAAACTGCCACATTAGTTTTTATAATGCCTATACCAATTTGCATTCCCACCAACACAGCACTGGGTTCAACTTGGATGAATCTGGAGGAGTTTATGCTAAGTGAAGTAAGCCAGACACAGAATAAAAATACCACATGATCTCATTTATATGTGGAATACAAAAAGTTAAAATCATAATAGCATCCTGTAGGCTGGTTATCAAAGGAGAGAAGGTGGGGGATATGAGGAGAGATTCATCAAAGAGTACAAAGTTTCAGTTATGTAGGATGAATAAATCTAGAGATATAAAATACAGCATGGTGACATTACTTAGTATGTTGTTTTTGTTAGTTACTAACTCAAGTCCAGCTTTTTGCAATTCCCTGGACTGCTTCATGCCAGGCTTCCCTGTCCTTCATTATTTCTCAGAGCTTGCTCAAACTCATGTCCATTGAGTCAATGATGCCATCCAACCATCTCACCAGATTTGCTAAGAAAGTAAATATTGGTTTCTATCACCACTCCATCAAAAAACAGAACTATGTGAGGAGATGGAATTAATTAGGTTAACTGTAGTAATCTTTTCACAAAGTATAAGTAATCAAAGCATCATACTATATAACTACAGCACATACAACTTGTTAAAATAAAATAAATATTAAGTAAAATGAAAAATAATCTGAAGTTTAAATGTCTGCTTCTACATTTGACTGACTCTGTCTCCATTAGCAGTCGGCAATTTTAAGTTTCCATGTAATTAGAGCACCTGATTCTCTGTTTCTTGATGTCTCTTTAACAAACCAAGAAGTTGCTAGTTTTAGGGATCTTGTGAAATAGGGACACTCTTAATAGATCAAATTATCTAAAATAATACTTAACTTGCTGTTTTTCTAAGATAGCATTTAGATTAAATTGCAAATTTAAATTTATTATGTTTGTTTATTTGACCTAGTTTTAAGACTTTTCACTAGTCTTTACTAAGACTTTTACTAAGGGAACAAGACTAACATTTCAAGGACAATTCATTTTTACTGTTGAATTTTTACCTGAGAGATGGGCAGAGGTCCTGGACACGCCATTTTATCTAAACTCTTTCTGTGACATCATGGTTTTTCAATATTTAACATTAATATTAGCTGAAAAGATCATTAAAGGACCCAAATTGCCTTTTTAAAAAAGTACTCACTGCACTCTTGTTGTGGTTGATAAAGTTGTTCAATTAAAATCTGAAGCATATTTTTTAAATTAATTTATTTTTTAATTGAAGGATTTTTGCTTTATAGCATTTTGTTGTTTTCTGTTGAACCTCAATATGAATCAGGCATAGGTATACATATATCCCCTCCCTTTTAAACCTCCCTCACATCTCCCTCCCCATCCCACCCCTCTAGGTTGATCCAGAGCCCCTATTTGAGTTTCCTGAGACATAGAGCAAATTCCCCTTGGCTATCTATTTTACACACGGTAATGTAAGTTTTCATGTTACTCTCTCCATACATCTCACCCTCTTCTCCCCTCTACCCATGTCCATAAGTCTGTTCTCTATGTCCATGAAACATATTCTTTTAAAGCATTCTTCTATCCAACTTTAAATACAAAATGAGGTCATTGTAAAATGTGGCATTCATTATAAACCTATGTTATAGTTGATACTATTTTTAGAATTAGAACCATAAGCTTATGTCTTTATCTTCCCATGTTTTCCATATAAAAATTAAAAAGCTAAATTTTCTAATATACTCTTTTCCTCTATTCAGTCATATTCAGTTTAGTCACTCAGTCCTGTCTGACCCTTTGTGACCCCATGGACTTCAGCACGCCAGGCTTTCCTGTCCATTGCCAACTGCTGGAGTTTACTCAAACTCATGTCCATCGAGTTGGTGATGCCATCCAACCATCCCATCCTCTGTTGTCCCCTTCTCCTCCTGCCTTCAATCCTTCCTATCATTGGGGTCTTTTCCAAAGAGCCAGTTTGTCCCATCAGGTGGCCAAAGTATTGGAGCTTCAGCTTCAGCATCAGTCCTTGCAATGGATATATAGGACTGATCTCCTTTAGGATGGACTGGTTGGCTCTCCTTGCAGTCCAAGGGACTCTCAAGAGTCTTCTCCAACACCACAGTTCAAAAGCATCAATTCTTCAGTGCTCAGCTTCTTTATAGTCCAAATCTCACATCCATACCTGACTATTGGAAAAACCATAGCCTTGACTAGACGGACCTTTGTTGGAAAAGTAATGTCTCTTCTTTTTAATATGCTGTCTAGGTTTCCTCTATTACATCTTATTAATTCACCAAATAAACTTCTTAACCATCTTCTAGTTCAAGCGTTGGCAAACTTGTTTTAATAGGCCAAATAGTAAATATTTTAGGTTTGTGGGACACACAGTCTCTATTGAAACTACTTAAAAACTGATGCTGTAGCATGAAAGCAGCAATAGTCAATATATAAACTGCCTAGTGCAGCTGTGCTCCAAGAATAATTTATTTACAAAAATAGGTGAGGTGTCATTTTCTTTACATTCTAGAAACCATGTAATAAATCACAAAGGTGCTGATCTTGGAGAGAATATCCCCCTGGTTTGCATAAACTTGTATTCTTAAGAAAAGATGTAAAACATAAGCAACATATACTTATATTATACACACACACATACACACACCCATATATATACACAAAATTTGCCCTTTTATATATATGTGCATTATACTTTAGCAAAATAATTTAAACATTTATGTAGAGAATGAAAATGGTGCAATATATTAAACAACACCAGGAAGACAACTTTAGGATTGATCTTCATGAAACGTGCCCCAAAGGATGTATTCTTCAACTGAGATCTGAATGAACAGAAGCAACTATCTGTGAGAAGATTATGGAAGGCTATGAAGGTAGGAAAAATACTTGTGCAAAGACCCCGAGGCAGCAATAGTTTTGGCAAGTGAACCAAAAGTAGGTCAATGTGTTTGAGCATCTGCACATGATCTGCCTCCTACCTTTCTTGCCATTTTAACCTTTTATCAATATCATCTTTGTTCAATGCCTCAAGGCGGAAAACATGAGATTAAAAATGACAAGGTAGGTAGGAATGGAACAGGTGCAGCTTTATGAGTCAGAATTTTGTTTTGCCTTTATATAATTGGAAGCCATAATGTGTTTGAAGTGCAGAGGCTGATGTGGTCTTAGTTATGATTCAATAGTTTATCTTGACTTCTGTGAGGAGATCATCTAATTGGAAAGCAACTAAGAACTATTGTGTTGCGCAAACAAAGGACGATGGAGTTTGAAGTAGGATGCTAGTAGTGTCAGTGGAAACGGTTGACAAATCTGGATATAATTTAGAGACAGAGTCAGCAGGATTCACTGAGGAATTGAATGTCAATGGTATGGAAATAAAGAATCACAGATCACTGTTTGATTTCATTTGGCCCACTCAGAGTTTACTCATGTCTACTAAGACGAAAACTGGAGGAAAACATTTTTAGGTAGTGAGGAGGGGGTTGGTTGACAGGAGTTCTGTTTTGAACAACTTATATGTAAAATACCTGTTATATATTCACACAGAGCTGTCAAATAGAAACTAGAAAATGCATGTATGTGGTTCCAGGGAAATGTGTGGGTTGAAGATACAGACATGGGAGTCATGCACTTATTGATTATATTAGAAGCTGTGTGGTAGGATGAGGTCATTTACTGAAGGTGTTTCCTTGGCAAGGAGAAGGATATTCATGTCAGAGCTTTAGAAATCTCGAACACTTTGAAACTTGATCAGAGAATTTTGAGCCAGTGGTGTTGATGAGTAAAAAGAGATGGTTTGTGAAGTAGGAGGAAAGTCAAGAGAATGTGGAGTTCCCCATACACGGCCGTCTCAAGTAAGAGAAAATGATCATTTATGTCAAATGTTGCCAAGAGGTCAAAGAAGAGAAGAGCCAAGAAGTGATAGCTGGATGCAACCATGTGACATCTACAGTGACCTTTAAAAGAAAATCTCCATAGAGTGGTAGGGACAGAAGCCTTATGGAAATGGATTGAGAAGAGAATGTGAGATGATGTTTTGAGTACAGAAACTTAAAAACAGTTATTTCCAGTAGTTTTATTATGAAACAGAAAAATACAGTACCTAACTAGGGAAGTTTCGGAGTCCAGATAAGTTTTCTTCTTTAAAAGAGGCAATTGAGGACTGTGTTTGCACACTTAGTAAAATGATCCACAGAGGGAGAGGGTAATTAATGATGCTTGGGAGAAGGATAATTATAGAATCACAATTATAAAGGCAATTAGGTGAGAAAGATGTGGATCCAGAGCATGTGTGGAGAGTTTGGTTATTGACAAGGGCAGGCTCACATTATCCATAGTAAGAGAAGGGTAGGAACTAAGCATATTGGTAGAGATGAAAATAGACATTGACTTGTTGACGGAAAGAAGAGAAGAATCCCATCCACGTGCAAGTTCCTTGTGAGTAAGTGGGGCACTCTAGGAGGCAGAATAAATAAGAAAATGGTTAATTTAAAAGGGAAAGTGAATATACAGAGGAATTACAGTAATATTTTCAGGCATTGTTGAGTGTCCTTTTGAAATTTGGGCCCCAGGTTTTAATTGAGATCAATCAGCACAGCAGCATTCAGTTGCTAGGTCTAGATACAGATTCACTGGGATGTGATGTCTAATTCAGTTTGTGATTTGTCAGTTGACATTGGCAGACTAAGATTTAAGTGAAAAGATGAACAAAATTTGGCAAATATTTTATCAACTTCAGTTTATCATTAAAATAATAGGGAAAGAACAATGGATCAGAGAAATTCAATTTTAAAGCTGCTTCTTAAGGGCCTTCCCTGGTGGTCCAATGGTTAAGACTCCATGCTTGCAGTGCAGGGGACACAGGTTCAATCCCTGGTCAGGGAACAAGGATCCCACAAGCCTTGTGGCACAGCCAAAAAATAAAAAGGCAAACTAAAGAAAGAGAGACTGTTTTTCAAGATTGAAGGGAAATCCTAAAAGCTAATATTTATTTTATTAATTGTATTTTTTATATCCAATGATCTCTATTCTCACAAGCACATGAAACCTTATTTAAAGCTACTTTTTTTTCCAGATGACATTTATATGTCATATGACATTGTCATATTATATTTTACATCCTTTAGGACTTACTTATAACCAATTTTTTGCCTTTTGACCACATTCTTCTAATACCCCACCCCACCTCTGCCTCTGATAACTGCAAGCCTGATCTCATTTTCTGTGAGCTTGTATTTTGTTATGTGTGACTTTTGTTTTGTTTTTAAGATACTGTGTACAAGTTAGGTCATACAATATTTGTCTGTCTCTGACTTTTTTTCATTTAAGCATAATACCTTCAAGTATTGGCCATTCAGTCATCTGACTCTTTGCAACCCCATGTGCTAGCCTGTCATGCTTCTCTGTTCCTGTAATTCTCCAGGCAAGAATAGTGGAGTGGGTTGCCATTTCCTTCTCCAAGGGATCTTCCTGACCCAGGGATTGAACCTGGGTCTCCTGCATTGCAGGCAGATTCTTTACTGTCTAAGCCATCAGGGAAGCCCCAGTACCTTCAAAGTCAATCAGTATTGTTGCAATGGTAGGGCTTCCCTCTTTTTAATGGCTGAATAATATTCCATATTATTTCAGAGTTGTATATCTTACAACTCTGAAAGCTATCTTTTACTTCAAGTTGTGAAAAATGAATCTAAAGTAATGTTCAAAATCAAGGGTAATTGGGTAAAACAAACATCGATTTGAATTGTGGTACCACTTTTTAGTTATATTATCTTAGATAAATTTAAATCTTTACATAACTTACCAGGGTACATAATAATCAAATGATAGCCCACATATAATTTCCTCTGTGTGTGTGTGAGCTAGTTGCTCAGTCATTTCAGACTCTTTTCGACTCCATGGACTGTAGCCCACCAGGCTCCTCTGTCCATGGAATTCTCCAGGCAAGAATACTGGAGTGGGTTGCTGTGATCTTCTCCAGGGGATCTTCCCAATCCAGGGATCAAATGTGGGTCTACCACATTGCAGGCAGGTTCTTTACCATTTGAGCTACCTGGGAAGCCCTATATAATATCCTACATCTTATATAAATAATTTTTAGTAAATACTAACAATATTACTATTATTTCTGTCATTTTTACTATGCTTTGTCATTGTCAGTAGTTCTGTGAAATAGTTATCAGATTATCTTTAAATCTTATTCAGCACGTTGCCTTCCTTAAAATTTCATAGAAAAAAAATTGAGGCCATCAGTTGTGTACATAACATGAGATTCCCTTTTATACCCATAAAACTATATCATGATAAAATCTACACTAGTGAACTTCTTACATGCTTCCCAATTCTTATTTTTTCCTCAGTCCAGAATTTCACCCCAATGACAGCATTGAAACATAGTCTATTATTTTAGAGATTACAAATCTGTTAGCCTATGAGTAATTCTCACAATTCTTGGACTCTCTGCAAAATATAATATTTTTACACTTCTCATTCCTGAAATTTTTGACATTCTTATTTTTATGGGATTCCATTTGTCCACATACCTTTTCTCCCAATTGATTGCTCTTCCTAGTCTGGTGGTTTCACATTATTCAATCACTCACTTAAGTACAGATTATTCAGTCACCCACTTAAGTACTGATGTTTTGCAATGGACATGAATTTGACCAAACTCTAGAAGATAGGGGAGGACAGGGAAACCTGGCGTGCTGCAGCTCATGGGGTCGCAAAGAGTCAGACACAACTTAGCAACAGAACAACAGAAGAGTACTAATTTCTTTTTATTTTTGTTTGTTTGTTTTTCTTTTCTCAGTAAACCTTAACATTTGCTGAAAATGTTATCTTTTCTAAAATGTTTCAAATAACTTGCTTGACCCTCCTTCTGAGAGGTGGTTTATTTACTAACCCTTGAATGGAGCTTCAGGAAGTGTAGTTGCAAAAGCTTCAGAAGACTGACATGCAACCAAAGTTAAGAACTGCCATCCACACATTTTCTATGGGCTGTCTAGTCCAGTCCCAGTACCTGCTTTGTAACTCCATTTATAGCTTCTATGTCACCTCAACAAAAAAATTTTTTCCCCTAATAGTTGAAACATAGGAAGTTCCTAATGGACTTGTGATGAATGAAAGAAGGAATAGATGACAATAAACTGTTTTCCTGATATTATCATTACCAACTTAATTTCAAATCATCATCAAGTAGGAAGAAGTAAATATTATTAGGAAAGACTGCAAAAAAAAAAAAATGATCTTCAATGTAATCATTTCAACTTGCTGTTCACTACTTATGAACACCCTGAAATATTAATAGCAAGCTTCTGGCTTCAAATTATGTTTTTAAAGTTGATAACAAAATTTTTGAACAAACAGTAGAATATGATTTCATGCTGTTGTATTTACTAAATTGCAGATAACCAGTTTCTTTGTGAAACCTAAAGAATGTCAAAGGGCTGCTGTATGTCACAAGCTCTGGCATCCACTTCTCAAGATGTTTAAGTTTCTAATGTACTCTTAGTAAACAAAAGGAGTTGAGAAATTTGGCGTAAAGATAAACTGCCCACAGATGCACACAATCATTTTCTAGAAGACTTTGGTAGTGTTGATTCTTCTTTGGCTGTAATGTGACAGTCTATCTCTGCTAGTTTATGGATCTATAGTCTTCATGTACAATATACTATTCCATTTATGCAAACTTCGCATTGAATTCCATTCAAAAGTAAAAAAAAAATGTTGCAAATGGATTTTATCAAACTTGTTATAAACACTGTCAAGATGATTGTTATTTTAACAAATTTTCACTTACTGATATACAACTTTATTCTTTAAATAACATGTGGAATATAATTAAATTATATATTCTACAAAAGAAAATTTTGTTTGCCATTATGACATACTGTGTATCAAATATACAAAAATAGATGAATTATGAAATCTGAAAAGATTTCTCCTGTTTAATAACCATGCCATCTTTGGCAAATTACTTAACTTACAGTGTTTTCTTGAGTTTATATAAAATGTGTCTAATGGAGTAGCTGACACATAGAAGATAATCAGTTAATGGAAACAATTATTACAAAGCAACTTAGGCTGCAGAATAATGCAGTATTATTAGCTTAGTTTATAGGTGGAGTCCTGGATGACTCTGGTATACAAGAAACAATTGCACAGTCTTCTGTGATCCAGAGACATTACTCTGCCAACAAAGGTCCGTCTAGTCAAAGCAATGGTTTTTCCCGTAGTCATGTATGGATGTGAGAGTTGGACTATAAAGAAAGCTGAGCACTGAAGAATTGATGCTTTTGAACTGTGGTGTTGGAGAAGACTCTTGAGAGTCCCTTAGACTGCAAGGAGATCCAACCAGCCCGTCCTAAAGGAAATCAGTCCTGAATATTCACTGGAAGAACTGTTGCTGAAACTGAATCTCTAATACTTTGGCCACCTGATGCAAAGAACAGACCCTGATGCTGGAAAAGACTGAAGGCAGGAAGAGAATGGGACGACAGAGGATGAGATGGTTGGATGGCATCGCCAACCCGATGGACATGAGTTTGAGTAAACTCCAGGAGTTGGTGATGGACAGGGAGGCCTGGTGTGCTGCAGTCCATGGGGTTGCAAAGAGTTGGACACGATTGAGTGACTGAACTGAACTGATCTTCAATATGTATTTCAACCTTTGTATACTTGTGTATTCTCATTGATAGGATAGAGACAGTAACATTTCATATCATAAAAGATTTTGATGAGAATAGTTGTGATTGTCTGTCAAGCAACATATCTATCATCTATCTTTCTCTATGCATAGTGTGGCAGGACTGTTAGCCTCCTCCAGTATCTGTTCCTCCCTTTTCCCATGGTAGTGAAAATTCCAGTCTCTAGCTGTGCATAGAGATATAATTTCCATAATCTCCTTCAACTAGGCATGGATTCTGTATAATGGGATATAAGTAGAGTGCCACATGGGAATTTCTGCACAAGTTTTGTTTCTTTTTCTTTGCTCCTTACTCTATTCTGTTACCTGAAATGTAGATGTCACAGGATCCTGTTCCACTATTGTGGACCAGACTAACTAAAACCATATCCCAGGATTTGTAGGACAATCTTGAAAGAATATACATTACTGGGGACTTGTAGGACAGAATAAAACACAATCTCTGAATTTTCTACTTATAGATTTTTATGTGAAGTAGAGAAAAATGTCTATTTATGTAAACCTCCTTTATAATGGGTCACTATGATTTATTATTAGCTATAGGGATATTCCAGGGTTTGAATAGACACATAAGTGCTTTCTATAAAAGCACTAAACCAAGAACAGAAGTCTTGAAGTGAGAACTAAGCATTTTTTTTCCTTTCATACAACGCAGAGATGAGTGGTAAACTGGAACAACCAGAAAAATATGAAACAAGTTTTGGATTTAAGGTTCAGTGTACTGTCTTTTATTTTATGGCATTACACAGGTCATTTTTACACAATTATTATTGTCATATTTGAAAAATGAAAAATATGAAATCATGAATGTGGAATTTAGAGATTATTGAGGTTGCTGAATTGGGCAGTGATACTGATCTGAATTTAGCATTAAGGAATGTGGTTGCATGGAGTTGGCACATTGATATTCAGAGATAGTTAAAGATAATGGAGTGACTTATGAAAATATTTCTATTTTAAGGTTCTTGGTAAGTTTTTTTGGAATTCTTTGTTTTGCGTATGTAACCCATGTGGTAATAATGTATTAATATTATAACCTTGGTTGCATACCCAGTAGATACAAGTGACGAACTAAAGTATAAAGCAAATAATAAGGATTTGTTTGCACAGTGACCCAAGACTGGTGGCATATTGATTTTCTATCATTGCCATAACAACTTACTACAATTCAGTGGTTTAAAATAACATAAGTGTATTATCTTACAGCTCTGGATATCAGGAATCTTACAGATTTCTAGACTAAAATCAAGGGATCCACATGACTGAACTTTCTTCTGAAAGTTCAAGGGGAAGATTTATTCCCTTGCTCTTCCAACTTCTAGAAGATACACATTTCCCTGATCATGGCTCCCTTCTGGCACCTCCAAAGCCTAGAAGTCATTCAAGATAATTTCCCCATTTCAAGGTCCTTAACTTAATTCCATCTGTGTAGTTTTAATGCTGACTCAGGGACTATTAAGTTTTAGATGAGTATCTATTTTCACCATCCATCTTGAGAGCTATTTTTGATACCAATATAAGATATTCTTATAAAGTTAACTAAAAAAGTAACTTTAATAAAGAAGTCTTAAACATTGAGTGCAAGTTCTGGAGATAACAATAGTATACTCAGAGAAAAGGGGGCTTTTACACACACACACATGCTTATATGTGATTTTATATATATATATATATGAATATATATATGTATTTTTATCATATTTTATTTCTTTGTGAAATTATTTTATTATACAGATTGAAAATATGGCAATTTATGTTTTTAAAATTTAGAATTTTAATTTCTTTGGCTTATATACTAGAGGCATATTATGGATTTTTATTATTGGAATAGAAAAATGTGAAAGTGTTAGTCACTCAGTTGTGTACTATTCTTTGAGACCCCATGAACTGTAGCCTACTAGGCTCCTCTGTCCATGGAATTTTCCAGGCAAGAATACTGGAGTGGGTAGCCATTCCCTTCTCCAGGGAATCTTCCCAATCCAAGGGTCAAACCTGGGTCTCCTGCATTGCAGGCGGATTCTTTACCATCTGAGCCACCAGGGAAGCCCAATTATTGACGTAAACATATGATTATAGTTTAGAATATTTACTCATCTGTGACAAAGCAGAGTTATATAATAGAAATGGTATCAATGTAAAGTAAACTTTTTATAGATTTGTTATTTGTATCATAGGCACTAATGCAATACAATCTAACACAGGTAAAGTTTTTATTTCAACTTATTGCACAATTTCATCAAGGAATCAGTTGATATTCACTATACAATTAACAAAGATTCTAAAAGAAAGAAAAAAAATCATATGGTTCCATATGTCTGTGGGTTCAAATGTTTGCTTTTGTACACATTTCACAGAGATGCTGTATTTATTGACCTTGGGTTCACTCTCCAGTTCCTCACACTCATCTTTTTACCAAATGTTATAAACACTTTCAAATTGTTTTTGCTATCATCTCAAACTTTGACTATATATGTGATTTATATTGATGAGAAGAGTAAAGGAGTGGAAAATGTATACCATGTTTATATTTTTCAGTATAATGCAAAATATCTTTCTTAAGTCAACTAAAAAATAGTTTGTCCATTCATGTACGAATTGTACCTACAGCTATGCGTGGCCTTTTGCCCTTTTTGGTGACCACTTTGTTTATGCAAATCTTTAATCTAATCAAACAAACCTCATCAGTCTCTCTGTTGGAATTAAATTGTGTTATTGCATAACCCACAAAGCTATTTTCCTAAACAATGCAGGAATAGATTTAAGGGTTCTGTCTGAATATGTACTGGCTTAGGTTTCCTTATTTATCTTTTTCTTTTGCACAAAAAATGTCAGATACTTCAATGATAATCTTCCTAATGTTTCCATTTCTGTTTCTGGATTTGATATAATTTGTCTTTGCTAAGACAAATGGTTGAAATATCTTAATGATAATGTTTACCTCATTTGGCCATTCATCATAAATAATATGGGCTTGATACATTTTTAAGAAACTGCTAGTTTTATGATACAGCATCAAATGTTACCCTTTCCATGTAAGATGTAGCTATTTGCATAACCCTGATGCACAATCCCAGCTGTATTTGTGTGTGCTCATGTCGCTCAGTCATGTCTGATTCTTTGTAACCCCATAGACTGTAGCCTGTCAGGCTCCTCTGTCCATAGAATTTTCTAGGCAAGAATTTTGGACTGAATTGCCATTTCCTCCTCCAGGGGATCTTCCTGACCCAGGGATCGAACTCACGTTACATCAATCCTGCATTGCAGGCAGATCATAAAAACTATATAACTGTATAAACCAGTATGATTCTTATGTAGGGTTCGATGCATAAACTTTATTTTTCATGCTATACATTATTCATGAAATGTATATTACTAAATATCATCTACTGATTAATTAACCTGAGTTCATATTTTAAAATACATACAAAGAAAATAATCATTCTTCTTTTTATTTTGTCAATTAGAGGTTTCTGCTTATTAAAATATGGGTTTTATATAGGGAGGCCAGAAGAATGATTTCTTTCAGAGAGACAGAGGTACATTCTTGATTGCTGGATCATTTTTAGTAACTTTACATTTTTTTTAAAAAATCCATTTATTTTTACAGGAAGCAATGAAAATGTTATTTCTGTCACCAGTTGCTTTCTGTACTCATAGCATGTTTAAAGTGATACTTGTAAAGCTCTTAAAATATAGCTCTCAGAAACAAATTATTTCAAAAGGAGGGATCTGTTTTAAGTTGGAGAAGGTCTGTGTGACAGCTACTCTTAAAAATCTAAAGATAAAGTTGAGACCCAAACATTTTCAGGGTGATAAATATTTTGTCACTTGAGAACACAGATGAAACACCTTGCTTTCTCCCTGAAGGAAGCAATGAATGTAAACTCTATCGTAAATTGTAACGCAGTGGGATGCTTCTTTGTCTCATAAGGAAGGTTAGCTTTACTTTAAAGCCACTCAAGACAAAGATGGAGGTCTTGAAAGATTAGAAGCACAATGGAGGATAGAGCACCAAGGACTGTTGGTCACAGACATAAACCACAAGAATGGCCTCTAGTTTAAAGGAGTATGAATTGTAAGAAATCTTTTGTGTTGGTTACTACCCAATGAAGTGCTCAGGAGTTAAAGACACTATCAGTTATCTTGGATTTTGATAGGTGTTAATCATTAGTTAAATTACCAAACCAGCAATTGAGGTCTCATGATTTTTAAAATTTTAAGAAAAACCAAATGGCTTCCATTTCTACATTTCTAGGCAATGGCCTGCTTAAAATAGCATCTTGCTTTAAAGAGAAATTTCTCTCTACATCCCATTCAAATAGGTTCATAATGACTAGAGAGATCCTCCCACAGGAAGTATTGATACAATTAGAAGCAGCTTCTTGAGATTATCTCAAGCTCCAGTCACATAATCATGAACTATTATTCATGACAGTCCTATACTTCTGCCACAACTAGAAGAGAGAGAATGACACGTTTCATAGGAACTTTTGCAACAAAGACCATGTAGTTGGAACATCAAAAGATTACCCCTAATTACAGAAAGCCACGTGATATATATCTCATCACAGACCATGAGATGGTTGGTTGGCATCACCAGCTCAATGGACATGAGTTTGAGCAAACTCCAGGAGTTGGTGATGAACAGGGAAGCCTGGCATGCTGCAGTCTATGGGGTGGCAAAGAGTCAGACACACCTGAGCAACTGAACTGAACTGAACTGAACTGAACTGAACCAAAGCCAGGCATCTCAAGTCAATGAATTACTTCTCTGTGTATGGGAAGATACTAGAGTCTGAGCTTATTGAAATTATTCCTTTGTTATGCACCTCAGCTATCTAGAGCCAATACCCTGATCTTTTCCATTCTGAGTCCCCTCAGTGTATGCTGTTAGGGGTGGCTGCAGTAGCTGAGGGCTGAAATATGCTCTGTTTACTGGTGTGGTGTGGCAGGCAAAATATATCCTTCATATGAAGGAGGAGCCTGGTAGGCTACAGTCCATGGGGTCGCTAGAAGTCAGACACAACTGAGCGACTTCCCTTTCACTTTTCCCTTTCATGCACTGGAGAAGAAAATGGCAACCCACTCCGGTGTTCTTGCCTGGAGAATCCCAGAGACGGCGGAGCCTGGTGGGCTGCCGTCTGTGGGGTCGCACAGAGTCGGACACGACTGAAGTGACTTAGCAGTAGCAGCAGTAGCATATACCCTTATTTCTAGTTTCAGTAAAAACAGTTTTTGATACAGAAAATCAAATTAGCAATGGTTTTAGAATATGAAATATTTTAGTTTTAGTTTGACCACATAAAAAGAATTCTCAAGATAAAGAAGTGTTGGAAGATTTTCAGCAGCTCTATGATAGCAGGTCTAGCACATGTAATTTTATCCCTGTTGGTCATGTTTTAACACTACAAACTCAGCAGATATTGAGTCATTTGGAATGAAAAGATTATCTAAGTTTTAACAATTGTAATTAGGAAAAAGAAATTGTTAAAAAAGAAAAAAACAACTGTGCTTTCTAAGTCATGTCTGTCAACATCTCAGTTTTACATTTACTCTTTTTTCAAACAAACTAAATATACACTTGAATAGTGAGAATAAATAGGGAAATATAAACTAACAACTTCTTTGAAATGTTGGCTTTATTTAAAATAATCATACTTCTTTCATAACTAATAAGAAACATATATCATTAGCATATACCTTTGTATTCTCTATTCTCCTTACTTTTCAACAGATATCAGATAGCAGGAGTAAATCAATAATAAAAAACTAAGGCTGTTAGGTGAAAAACCTAGAAAATTACTTTTCAAATTCAAATTCACACTTGCCTAAGTTTGCATATTACTAAGGCTGATCAAAATCAAGATTATTTTCTTGTATAATTAATAAACTTAAAACTTTATTTTATTTTTCAATTAATTTAGGGATTTTCCCCAAATTAAAAAAGATGTTTTCTAGTTAACTTTTTAAAAAAATTTTGGAGAATTGTAGAAGGCAGTTGTAAGTTTTGAGGAAATAAATTTTAAAAAGAAAACCTTTTCCCAAACCAGAAAAGATAGTCAGAAAAAGAAAGCAGTTTTGACATTGTATTAGCATTGAACGAGAACGTGATGTGTATTAAAGGCAATCAAGTAAGAGACTGTGGAGACAGTAAGAAATCTCTTCCTTTTGTAGAGCCAAGCAGATGCAATCCATTGCATATGTTCTCAAGATAAACAATGACTAGTCCACAAGTAAAACGTCTTGACATCATCATTTGCCACACACAAAGTCTATCCCAAATTCAACTCTTAGTTGAATTGACCATCTTTGTTAGCTGATTGCATTTATCCAGAAGAAAAACAAACTTTCTCATAACTTTATGACCAAAGATAGTTTTATAACTTGGAACAAGAAACCCTCCAGAGTTAGTCTTCTCCCTACCCTCAGACTGGCAGGTTACCAATAGAGAGACTTAAACTTCTTATTTTTTATTTGCATTTATGCTTACACAATAAATAATGCACATACCATATACCTAATTTCTCTCAATGGTAATATCTTACAAAAGTAATAAATTTATATAAGAATATTATCATAACCAGAACACCAACATTGATAAAATCAAGATACTAAGGCTATAATGTGCATTTGTTGATATTTGTTTTATGTTATAGTTGCACTTTGCAAGAGAAATAGGGGAAATATATCCACTCCTTCCTCCTGAAAGTGAAAGGTTTATCCTTATCATTTATACGCCTCACTTTTAATAGTCAATAAATTAACATTGACTGGGGTCTATGTTTTATTAGCCAATACCTCTAAATATACTACGAAATAAAATTTAAATTGTGAGTTTTACTCATTTTAATTAGGTATACCTCTTCTCTTCTTGGTAAATGTCAAACGAGGATGGGTAATACAAGTATGTCAGTATGTTACAGTTTTTTTGCTGTATAAATCATTAAAATTTGAAGAAATATATTAGAGGTTACCAATATAGCCTTGCCATCCTCTTATCAGAAAGTATACAATAACAAGATTAATATAAACATCTACCCACTGTTCTCATCATCATTTATTTCTAAACAAAGAATATCTGTTTTATTCCCAAATATATTCTGACCAAGTAATGTATATTCATGATTTTGGACAGTTTAAAACTTCATGCAGACAAAATATTCCTTATATGTGATATACTCAAGGTCTAAAAGAAAAATCACAATGTAAAATTTTATGACAGCATACTGAAAATCCACAGCATAAAATTTATTTTATGATGGAGCATTGATGCAGTAGCTATCTTGACCCAAGTTGCTAAATATTATGATCTGTTTATTATAGCGCAGCATAAATAGAGCACAATATCCAACTTGTTTGTATATTTTGCTTTTGTGGGCATTATCACAATTCAATTTTATACAGATATTTTGACAAATTGGATGTGCTCTTTTGAAATATTTTCATCAATTCAGAATATTCTAGGAAAACTAAGATAGTATAAGTTTCATTACTCCCTAGGCTATTCATGCCACCAGTTGATGACACCGAGTCATCAGAGTTGAGCTAATGATGAGGTCGAGCTAATGAGGGTTCCGGACAAGGGGATCCAGTGTGTAGTCTAACAGGTGGTAACCCACACTTTGGCTGGAAAACACAGGGCTGTGACTGCTTCGTAGAACTGAGAATTTAGCTGAAAGCTGGATCATAGAACTGTGAGAGTTGCCCTAAAAATGAGTGAAAATGAATAGTTATTCATAATATTGAACAGAATCCCCTGTGCTATACAGCAGATTCTTGTTGGTTATCCATTTTAAATACAGCAATGTGTTTATATATATATAAACATATATATATATGTTATATTATAACACATATATAATATATATATATTATAGCATATTATTAATATATTATAAAATTATATATATATATCTGAATCACTTTGCTGTACACCTGAAACTAATGAAACATTGTTGATCAACTAAACACCAATATAAAGTAAAAAGTTAAAAAATAAATTTAAAAGATTGAGTATTGATTCAAGAATGTGCAGTAGTGAATCACTGGCTAAAGGGAAGGCTAAACCGAGTTCAAGTGCCTTTGATCTGGTAGTTTCCTTCTACCTGGGCATGGAGATGAAGTGAGGGAGTTGGTGAATGATCTTTGAAGATTTAGAATTTAGGCTCTCAAGGCAATCTGGATGTTAAATTCTCCCAGCAGCAGAACATTTGGCGTCCCTATGAATGGACAAACCAATGCTCTAACTACCAAAATAATCACAGCTTTAGGGGGAAAAAAATGGCTAGATAGCAAATGGCAGTAGAGCTTTTGATGACTTCTAAAAATATGAGGTTGCAATTGAAAAGACAATAAACAGAAAAAGTGTGACAAAAAAACAAGGGGACCATAGAAAAATTCTAAACTGTTTCTAGGCTATTTCTTTCTTTAAAATAGCAAGACTTTTAAAATCACATAATTGCTGTATTTGCTACAGAAGCTTAGGGAAACCTGGAAAAATGTACAGGAGAAAAATATCAAATCATCTACAGTTTTCTACCCTAAAGATAACTTCAGTGAAATGGTTTCAATTTTCATTTTAGGAGAATAATAGCAAATGAAATTGGAGACTCTTAGATTTATTTCATATAAAAGGCATATACTAACTCAGAGTAAGAGAGTTTGGGTCATTTTGAACAGGCAAGAAGTGGTGACATATAAATCAGAAATGAGAAATAAAAGAGATTGGCATATAATAGAACCTAAAATATATTAGTGATTACTGTTAGAGGTATAATTGGACTATTATTCAATTAAATATAATTCTTTTTGGAGATTTGCTCACACTTAAGCAAATACTATTATGAAAATATTCATCTATGAAGCCAATAATATGTTTAAGTATCATGCATTATAGGTGGGATTCTTACCATCTGAGCCACCAGAGTAGTAAATATGATACTTACCACTTTAGCTGTGAACTATTCTAAACTTGATAATAGAGCAATAGTGAATATACAAGATTGGACAGGGCTGTTTAAATTTCAGGCATTTCTCAGCTATTGTGGGAAAATTATAAGGAGACAATTAGCACTGACATTTTTCTCAAGACATTACTTCAAAATATTATATTGGTGTAAAAGAATGATCAGAAATCTTGAATAATTGTTTTTATTGAAATACAATGCTACTTCCCAAATTTCTTAACAAATTTCAAAGTTGATTCAATATGGTAGCCACCATGTTTGAACGGGGGCTAATAAACGGCCCCCATCTTTGCATGAAATATTCCCTTGGTATCTCCAATTTTCTTGAAGAGATCTTCAGTCTTTCCCATTCTATTGTTTTCCTCTATTTCTTTGCATTGATCACTGAGGAAGGCTTTCTTATCTCTCCTTGCTATTCTTTGGAACTCTGCATTCAAATGGGTATATCTTTCCTTGTCTCCTTTGCTTTTCGCTTCCCATCTTTTCACTATTCACTTTTCACTTTACAGCTATTTGTAAGACCTCCTCAGACAGCCATTTTGCTTTTTTGCATTTCTTTTTCTTGGGGATTGTCTTGATTCCTGTCTCCTGTACAATGCCGTGAACCTCTGTCCATAATTCATCAGACACTCTGTCTATCAGATCTAGTCCCTTAAATCTATTTCTCACTTCCAGTGTATAGTCAAAAGGGATTGATTTAGGTCATACCTGAATGGTCTAGTGGTTTTCTCCACTTTCTTCAATTTCAGTCTGAATTTGGCAATAAGGAGTTCATGATATGAGCCACAGTCATCTCCTGGTCTTGTTTTTGCTGACTGTATAGAGCTTCTCCATCTTTGGCTGCTAAGAATATAATCAATCTGATTTCGATGTTGACCATCTGGTGATGTCCATGTGTAATGTCTTCTCTTGTGTTGTTGGAAGAGGGTGTTTGCTATGACCAGTGCATTCTTTTGGCAGAACTCTATTAGCCTTTGCCCTGCTTCATTCTGTACTCCAAGGCGAAATTTGCCTGTTATTCCAGGTGTTTCTTGACTTCCTACTTTTGCATTCCAGTCCCCTATAATGAAAAGGACATCTTTTTTGAGTGTTAGTTCTAGAAGGTCTTGTAGGTCTTCATAGAACCTGTCAACTTCAGCTTCTTCAGCGTTACTGGTCGGGGCATAGACTTGGATTACCGTGATATTGAATGGTTTGCCTTGGAAATGAACAGAGATCATTCTGTCGTTTTTGAGATTTCATCCAAGTACTGCATTTCGGACTCTTTTGTTGACTATGATGGCTACTCCATTTCTTCTAAGGGATTCTTGCCCAGAGTAGTAGATACATTGGTAATCTAAGTTAAATTCACCCATTTCAGTCCATCTTAGTTCACTGATTCCTAGAATGTTGATGTTCGCTCTTGTCATCTCCTGTTTGACCACTTCCAATTTGCCTTGATTCAGGGACCTGACATTTCAGGTTCCTATGCAATATTGCTCTTTACAGCAACAAAGCTTGCTTCTATCACCAGTCTCATCCACAACTGGATGTTGTTTTTGCTTTGGCTCCAGCCCTTCATTCTTTTTGGAGTTATTTCTCCACTGATCTCCAGTAGCATATTGGGCACCTACCAACCTGGGGAGTTCATCTTTCGGTGTCCTATCTTTTTGCCTTTTCATAATGTTCATGGTGTTCTCAAGGCAAGAATACTGAAGTGGTTTGCCATGCTCTTCACCAGTGGACCACATTCTGTCAGAACTCTCCACCATGAACTGTCCATCTTGGGTGGCCCCACATGGCATGGCTTAGTTTCATTGAGTTAGACAAGGCTGTGGTCCATGTGGTCAGATTGGCTAGTTGTCTGTGATTGTAGTTTCAGTCTGCCTGCCCTCTGACGTCCTCTCTCAGTGCCTACCATCTTACTTGGGTTTATCTTACCTTGGATGTGGAGTCTTTCTTCACGTCCTTTTCCAGCAAATTGCAGCCGCCACCCCTGACCTCGGGCTCAGGATAGCTACTCTTGGCCGCTGCCCCTGACTTCTGGCGGAGGGTAGCTCCTTTTGGCCCCGCTCGTGCGCCGTCGCAGCTTCCATGCTCATGTGCTGTCCATTGCATGCAAAGATGGGCTCAATAAAGGACAGAAATGGTAGGACCTAACAGAAGCAGAAGATATTAAGAAGAGATGGCAACAATATACAGAAGAACTGTACAAAAAAGATCTTCACGACCCAGATAATCACAATGGTGTGATCACTCACCTAGAGCCAGACATCCTGGAATGTGAACTCAAGTGGGCCTTAGGAAGCATCACTATGAACAAAGCTAGTGGAGGTGATGTAATTCCAGTTGAACTATTTCAAATCCTGAGAGATGATGCTGTGAAAGTGCAGCACTCAATATGCCAGCAAATATGGAAAACTCAGCAGTGGCCACAGGACTGGAAAAGATCAGTTTTCATTCCAATCCCAAAGAAAGGCACTGCCAGAGAATGTGCAAACTACTGCACAACTGCATTCATCTCACACACTAATAAAGTAATGCTTAAAATTCTGCAAGCCAGGCTTAAGCAATACGTGAACCATGAACTTCCAGATGTTCAAGCGGGTTTTAGAAAAGGCAGAGGAACCAGAGATCAAATTGCCAACATCTGATGGATCATCGAAAAAGC
This sequence comes from Giraffa tippelskirchi, assembly GCF_054371585.1. Lineage (NCBI taxonomy): Eukaryota > Metazoa > Chordata > Mammalia > Artiodactyla > Giraffidae > Giraffa > Giraffa tippelskirchi. Next base: position 127,197,190 of record NC_137286.1, read on the forward strand.
AAGAGAGTACTAGAAAAACATCTATTTCTGCTTTATTGACTACGCCAAAGCCTTTGACTGTGTGGATCACAATAAACTGTGGAAAATTCTGAAAGAGATGGGCATAACAGACCACCTGACCTACCGCTTGAGAAACCTGTATGCAGGTCAGGAAGCAACAGTTAGAACTGGACATGGAACAACAGACTGGTTCCAAATAGGAAAAGGAGTACATCAAGGCTGTGTATTGTACCCTGCTTATTTAACTTATATGCAGAATACATCATGAGAAATACTGGGCTGGAGGAAGCATAAGCTGGAATCGAGATTGCTGGGAGAAATATCAATAACCTCAGATATGCAGATGACACCACTCTTATGGCAGAAAGTGAAGAAGAACTAAAGAGAATCTTGACGAAAGTGAAAGAGGAGAGTGAAAAAGTTGGATTGAAGCTCAACATTCAGAAAACTAAGATCATGGCATCCAGTCCCATCACTTCATGGCAAACAGATGGGGATACAGTGGAAACAGTGGCTGATTTTAATTTTCTGGGCTCCAAAATCACTGCATATGGTGACTGCAGCCATGAAATTAAAAGACCCTTATTCATTGGAAGGAAAGTTATGACCAACCTAGACAGCATGTTAAAAAGCAGAGACATTACTTTGTCAAAAAATGTCAGTCTAGTCAAGGCTGTGGTGTATCCAGTGGTCATGTATGGATGTGAGAGTTGGACTATAAAGAAAGCTGAGCACCGAAGAATTGATGCTTTTGAACTGTGGTGTTGGAGAAGACTCTTGAGAGTCCCTTGGGCTGCAAGGAGATCAAACCAGTCCATCCTAAAGGAGATCAGCCCTGGGTGTTCATTGGAAGGACTGATGTTGAAGCTGAAACTCCAATAATTTGGCCACCTGATGCGAAGAGCTGACTCATTTGAAAAGACCCTGATGCTGGGAAAGATTGAGGGCAGGAGGAGAAGGGGCAACAGAGGATGAGACGGTTAGATGGCATCACCAACTCGATGGACATGGGTTTGGGTGGACTTGGGAGTTGGTGATGGACAGGGAGGCCTGGCATGCTGCGGTTCATGGGTCGCAAAGAGTCAGACACAACTGAGCAACTGAACTGAACTGAATAAACAGTCCCCAGACCAAAGAATTCATCCTTTAAATAAAAGTGATGCATAAAAAAATGGTGCTATGTGTGATTTAGAAGCCTGAAAACAGTATTATGTGGGTAGTAATTGGGCTGATAAAATTCACGGCCATAGATGTTAAGGTTTCCCAGGTTTTAAACTCAAATTCTCTGCTTAGCAGAGATTTTCTCATAATTTCTAACCAGAGATACCTTTCTTCTCTTGAAGTTTCTATCCAATTTAATGTTCATAATATATATTTTTTACTTAATCATGTACTTTGTTACATATAGGGCATTTTATCTCACAAAATTCATTGAAAGCTCTCCTAAGAACAAGAGTCTTTCTATACACATTTTTTACTTCTACTCTCAATCACCACAAATATTTAACATGAATTTCTGAATAATTTGTGAAGGGTGAATTAAAAACTGAATGGATATGAGAGTATAAATAAACTATACAAGTATTTTTATGAAATGCTATTAAGAAATACATTTTGCTAAACTTTGATTTTAATAGTAACAATTTACCTAAATTATCTTGTCTTCCATCACATCTGAATCTTTGTTAAAATAATATGAAAATTGATGATTTATTAATTTATATTTTTTCACATTCATTACAATTGCTATAAACATTCATTTCTTATATTGTCACACATAAATACTGGTATTTCATTGTATACTATATATGTACACACACATGTATATATATGTGTATCTGCACATACATATATACCTATATGCATGCATGTATGTATACATTTCTTAAAATTCTAGCAGCTACTGCCAGTTTTCCTAAAATCATATACTGAAGAGAAAAAAAAAAATTTTTTTCAATAAGACTTTCCCAAATACTATGCAAAATGATTGATTTGGGGAACCTGAGAGACTTCTTGTTTGACTGTATATTGCTCAATTTTGCAGTAGAACTGAGAATGTGACAAATGTCATGGGCATAGAGCAGCAAACCCATTTCTTATTCATGAGACTATGGATTGGCTGAGTAGCCTGCTTCATGTTTCAGGCCTGCTTTACCTTTCTCTCATTTTGATCCAGTAACTCTCTTCCTAAGACAGGCTTGAGAAGTACAAGAGCCCAACACAAATTTCTTGTCTTGTTTAAATTCTCTGTTTGTACTACACAAGCTAACATTCCAATGGCGAAAATAAGTCTAATTCATGTCAATGTATGGCAAAAACCACTACAATATTGTAAAGTAATTAGCCCCCAACTAAAATAAATAGATTTATTTAAAAAAAAAAAAAGTGAAAGTGAAAAAAAAATAAGTCTCATGGCTAAAGTGAATATCAGTGGAACAGGGACATATATTCATGGAAACTACTAAAAAAAAAAAGTCTCAAGATAAAAGGTGCCTATGCATAAATGAAAGCAAGAGGGACAGAAGAGTAAGGGACAATTATCATTAAAATATCTACTGTGGAGAAGACTCTTGTGAGTCCCTTGGACAGCAAGGAATTCAAACCAGTCAATCCTAAAGGAAATCAACGCTGAATATCCATTGGGGTGACTGATGCTAAAGCTGAAGCTTCAATATTTTGGCCATCTGATGCAAAGAGCCAATTCATTGGAAAGACCCTGATGCTAGGAAAGATTGAGGGCAAGAGGAGAAGGAGGTGACAGAGGAAGACATGATTGGGTGGCATCAGTGACTCAATGGACATGAGCTTGAGCAAACTCTGGTAGATAGTGAAAGACAGGGAAGCCGGCATGCGGTAGTCCATGGCGTCGCAAAGAGTCGGACACGACTGAGTGACTGAAAAACAACTGCAGTAAACTACAAACATTCTTTTTGCCCCTGTGATTCAAAAAGAAAGCTACAGTCAACCCCCTCTCATCCCCTGAACTATTTTTAAACCACAAATTTCACCAGTCAAAAAAAAAAAAAAAAAGTCATCACTATTGACTCAGTTGAGGAAATTGGTTTGCGTTCTATCGAATGTTGAACATCATTAATCTACTCAGCCGCATGTTTAATCCTTAACCCCAAGTCAGCAACTTGCTTGGTCATTGACACTTTCTAATTTCCTAGTTTTCCAGTCTTATTACTGATTTCCAGAGTTTGTAGACACCATCACCACCTTCCGCCATGTTACTGTATGTAGTGTAAACGCTGGCCACATTCCCTTCTGGATTTCTAAAACACTGAACTGCTGCTCTCTGATCCTTCATAACCCTGCCAGAGTGATTATTCAATAAAGCAAATGCAAGCATTCCATATTTTCATACAGTTCAGAACGTTGTATACAATATGCAAAGCTCTTCCTTGACTTGCTTTTTTCTCCAACTTCATTTCTCACACCTGCTGATGCATATGATCATTCATAATTAGACAGACTATAAAAGTTTTATTCTGTAAGATTTCTCAAACCTTCACATATATAATTTATTTTTTACCTATGTATAGAATTTCATTATTCTTATTTTTTATTTAACTAAATTCTATGTATCCTTCATTTCTTTCAAGTCCTAGCTTAGATATTATTCTTTCTAGGAAGCATTTCTAACTACTGCACTCAAATCTAAATATTGCACTATAAATTTGAAAAAAAATTCCTATTTCCTTTATTTGTTTAAAATCCTGCTGACCAACATTGTGTTTTCTAATTTGATTTCTGGAATATGATACATAGTAAATGTTAATAGGATAAATTAACTGTTAAGTTTTAAAATTCTTTGAACCCCTATTTTGATACATATCTAATTTTTCCTAAAAGTAATTAGTAGGGTATCATAAAAGTTGAAGTCTGTACTGGTCCATACTGAAAAATTACTATTTTCTGGAAGTTAGGCAGAAATTATTTACTCAAAATGAAAACAAGCAACATAAATATAGATCTGTTTCTTTTTGATTTCTAGAAAGAAATAGGCTTGCTAAATAAAGCAAATTAATTTTTTTAAGTTACAGATACCCTACTTGATCTACAGAAAGTGCAATATAGAAATTAGGAGTAAATAGATCTTTATGCACAGTGTTCAGAGCAGGTTTGAAGGACACCTAATAGGCCTATAAACCTACAGAGTCAACTGTAAAATCATATAATTAATAAAAATCTTAGGAATTATATGAATATCCTTTCTATTTGAGGACAACATTGAACACCAACTACATTCTTCTCCATATTATTGCATAGATGTACAGATACACAATATAAAATAAATTCCTGAAGTCTCTTTTGTAGTTAGCATTGTGGAATTGGTAAAATAAACTGTCTGACTGTGTTTCAGGAAATTACATACAGAGTATTTTCATCTTTTAAATAATATTGAATATTTTCAAATTTAAGATAATTCACATTTTTTTGGCTTAAGTTTGACCATGCATAGTATTGTCTTTGTCAGTGTAACCTAGCCTAAAGAATGTTTTAATGTATTCCAAACTTGCTAGGATATACTGTGAAGCCACTTTTGAATAGAATAATAGACATTCTTCTGTCCAAGATTTAGGAACCACTATTCCAATAAAAGATAAAGTCCTGATCCTGATGAAATAACTTCGAGAGAAGAGAGAATGATTAAGATTTAGTCACGGTCTTTGTTTCAGGAGCCTGGGTAGACACAGGCTGGGTTGGGAGTCTAGGATTCTGCTCAATGTTGAACCAGCTTCCCCAAATCCAGTCTTGCCCTTTTTCCAGGTGCTTTGGCAAGAGGAAAGCCTGGCTGGCTCATAATCTTGAAAGAGTCACTAAAGAGCCATAATCTAGAAAGATACATTACATTGTATCTGCCACAAACTACTCCAAACTCAGGGGAAAAGACTGTGTAAAACGACCCTGTATTCCCAATTAGGTAAATGGGAGGCTGCAGGTTGACATGTGATACTGCATTTTCTTGTTATATTTATCATAGTCACAAAGGGAGTGCTCTCTCTCTTTCTCTCCTTCCTTCTCTCTATCTGCCTAGTTTTTTTAAAAAAAGGTAAAATTTTATTCAAACTTAAAGCAGATTATGAAGAAGTGAATACTGTCCTTAAATTTTGCAGCAAGAACAAAAACCATTCTGTAATATGTACATACACATGAAGACATTAATTAATTCTCCTCTCTTTATTGTGATTAATTCTCCTCTCTTTATTGTGATTAACACCTGTATTTTTTACTTCTCCAGTTTAAACATTCTAAGGAAAATGTGGAAACATTTCTTAATACATCAAAATCATCTTAAAGGAACAGCAAAACGTTATAAGCTAGACATCTCACAAAATCTTATAAACTGAATATATTTAAGCCAAGTAAAAATTCATACATAATGTGTATGTGTGCTCAGCCGTGTCCAATTCTTTGTGATCCACTATGAAGAAAATTAAATTTAAATAGTTCATCGTGGAAGAAAGAAAAACAGTGGGAGAAAAGGCATAATTTTTAAATAGTTTGACACACTCAAAATGCCTTTTGCATACAAATCAGATGATCAAAATGATAAATTAACGTTTTAGATTATTCACTTAGTGGCCTGAAAATATAAATGAAAGATTGCTGGAAAACTGAACAGTATTCACAGGCATAAAGTAGATGTAAAGTTTACTAAATAAGAGTATTTTAATATTTAGTAATTTATTTTTCTTCTCAGGAAGCAGTAACTGCTTACAAAGATATTGACATTTAACTCATTTCAATTAAAAAAAATGACTATTTATCTTTTATATTACCCCAACAAGTACGGTTTAAAATGTCTAGCTCAGAATTTAAAGATGTATTAGGTTAATCTAGGTCTTTTCAGAAAACATAGAGATTAGTTTTTGTTATTTTATTTAGAAGTGTTAAAATCTCAGGAACTCCCTGGTAGTCCAGTGGTTAGGACTTGGTGCCTTCTCTGCCAGGGTCTGGGTTTTGTCCCTGGTTAGAGAAATAAGACCCTCAAGGGAGGCCGTGAGGCAAAAAAAAAAAAAAAGTTAAAATCTCTAAAGTTCAGCAAAAGTTTTACACACCATTATTTAGCATACACACTATTAAAAAAAAAAAAACACATAAAACATGATTGTCATTTTCTGAGTTTTCTATAGGGAATTCCTTAGAAAAATGTCCACAAAATATTGTAACATCAGAAATGTGTATTTCTGTTATAATAATGAACTCAACAAATTAAGAATAGAGCAATGATGAAAATTAGTTTTTTATGAAAGTCAACCGGCAAAGTAAAAGTGCTCAGGAAATCTTAAAGGACAGTATTACTTTCTCCTCCATGTGAATTTTAAAGTACAACGATATAAATTGCTCATGTCAAAGTATACAGAAATTGCATTTTGAAAAACTTCATTATAAGATCATTGATTTTCTTTGTCATAGAGGAATTGACTAATGAAAAACACTTCTGAATTTCTCCTTACCACCTTGAGACTTTCCAATTTCAATATATTTAATAAATGCTGAACACGAGTCTAACGCTGAAGTTAAATCACTAAACCTTTTAAGACTTCATCACTAAGAAGCCTTAAAGGTTTGCCCCATATAGTTTCTCATGCTATAGATTTTACTAAATGCACCGGTAATTCAAAACCTAAATGTCAATTTTAAAGGCAGTCTGATTTTTTACATTTTGATGAATAATGACTTCTATTATCTCATACTATTAAGTCAAATACTTATCCTTTAATTTATTAACATGTTAGTTAGATTTTTTAAATAAATGAACCGAAAGTTTTACTTATGATAAACCCCTGGACATTGACTGTAATCTGGTTATAATTCTGCAAGTATTATCTATTGTTTATATGTATCAAAGGGCAAACATAATTGAAGCTACACTGGAATTCCATTTCTCACATATCAGATCAGCAAAAATCCTAAATTTGGCAATATGCACTAAAGAACCCTGACTAATACAATTTTGAAACAAGATTGTGAATAATGCACTATAATTTGACTCACTATAATTCTAACATTTTCAAAACCTGTGATAGTTGAAGGGTCTAGACTTTGTAACTATCCAGTTATCTTGTGCTGGTGGAGCACTGGTGATTACACTAAACTGACTTTAGATTCAAGACATAAAATTCCAAGTATCTAACTAAAATTGTTTTTCCAGGATGATTTCTGCCCAGCCTATTCCCTGGTTTGGGAGGATGGAGAACCAATATATCATGAATACTGTGCTTCATAAAAATCTGTGGGAAAATGGCTAGTTTAAAAAATTATGTAGAATTTAGTTTAAAAATCATATTAATGTCAAAAGACACATTTTCAAATATAGTAGAATGAAAGTATTTCTAGTATTCTAAGCTGTAAATGTATCAATATATTTTTGGCAGAAAATGATTCAGCAAGCATAAAAAATTTGCTTACAGCTACATTTTATTGAGGGCTACAGTGACAAAATAATTTAATAATCATTCTTGATGAATTTGGCCAAAATTATGCATCAGAGAATCTGGGTGTTGAAAGCAGATACCAAGAAGAAATCAAAGGACAGTAGGTTTAATGGTGAACTTACCCATAAAAAGATAAAAATGAGAGCAGGAGTAAGCTGGAAAAGCCTTCATAAATCATCCAAGTCTGTCAGTGTTTGCAGCGAAAGGGGAAAGAAGGACAAATTGGGTAGCTAAGCAGATGAGCATCAGACTTCAACACAGATCTGAGAAAGTCTCAGCCAGACCAACTGGGATGCAGATGCAGTTTGCCCATGAAAGACTCACAAACTGAGCACAAATGTCAGTCACAGACTGAGGGCACCTTGGAAAGCTTGGCCTCTGATCAAACGTATTGGGAAATCCTGAAGACATAGCAGTTGGGTAGCTGTTGGATATGTGTAGTCTTCAGAGTTTGTTGACAGTTTCTTACAGAGAACTGAATTGCATTCTACTACGACTGTGAAACATTTACTCATTAGTATGTAGAAACATAAAGCATCTGTTAGAGATGTGTAATGAGTGCCACGTCTCACCTTAACTGCAGCTGAGTTGGTTAAAAAATATGTAACTATTTGGTTTTTTCACATTCCTATTATACAAAGCAAGGGTTCTCAAGTTTTTTGTTTAGTTGTTTCTTTGTTTTTAATTTTATAGACCACTTTTTAGAGGCAATTGATTCCATGAACAACCACAGATGTATTTATTTTTACAATATTAATCACATGACAACTATCTTAGTTTTACCACTTCAAGAAATGCCTTTCGTGAGGAAACAACTGATTGAGTATGGTCTGTTTTATATTAAATGTCTGAAATGTATCATCAACTCTTTCAGTATACTAAAATATGAAAAATTATGTGTATAGCATTAACATAACTTTGCTAATCATCTTGCGAATCTTTGTCTTGACAGTTATCTTGCTTACATAGATATGATCATCATTGTACCTAATGAAACATTATATTTTTTTTAGCTTAAGGAAAAATACCTAAATTAGGGCTAGTATTATAGTTATCGTGATCACTGTAGGTTTTCCAAATGCTTAGTAGTAAGCCAATGAATATTTCCAATGTATTTTCAAGCATTAAGTTTTATGATAATTTTGTTTACTTTTTAAAAATATGTCTCTAAATACAGAGTAATGAAACCATTATATTTTGCCTGCTTGAAAGGTTAAGGGTGCATTTCTAGCATAATCTAGATGTTCAGGTTAGCTCAGAACACTCAGTATTTGCTTAATGCTGAACTATTTTTTCTTTAAATTTCAGTTTGCATTCTGTAATTCTATAGATCAAAAAAGTAGATGTTCTTAGAATGTAAAATATTAAAATCATCTTATTTTTCTTTTTTTGATACCTAAATGTTTTTAGTTGCTATTATTCATAGTTTAATAGCAAATTTAATAGTTGCTTTACAATGTTGTATTAGTTTCTACTGTATAACAAATTGAATCAGCTAAATGTTTCCATATGTATGGGCTTCCCAGGTGGCACTAGTGTTAAAGAACCTGCCTACCAATACAGGAGATGTATGAGATGCGGTTTGATCCCTGGGTTGGGAAGAGTCCCTAGAGGAGGGCATGGTGACCCACTCCAGTTTTCTCACCTGGAGAATCCCCATGGACAGAGGAACCTGGTAGGGTACAGTCCATAGGGTCGCAGAGTCAGACACGACTGAAATGACTTAGTGCGCACACACACACACACACACACACACTCCCTCTTCGGCCTCCCTCCTGCCTCCCATCCCACCCATCTAGGTCAACACAGAGCACCAAGATGAGCTTCCTATGCTTTATAGCAGGTTCCAGCTAGCTATGTCTTTTACACATGGTGGTATATATATATTGATCCTAATCTCCCAATATGTCCTTTCCTCCCTTCCCCCGGCACCCGTTCACATATCTGTTCTCTAAGTCTGCATCTCTATTCCTGCCCTGGAAACAGGTCTATCTGTACATTTTTCTAAAGTCCATATATATATATATATATATATATATATATATATACATTAAATTACCCTTTTAAGAATAAATTGGACTTTCCTTAAGTCACTTATCACTTAGTGTACCTTTGATACTTCCTAATATCTACTTTGGTCTATTAATGTTTAGCATTTTGTTTTTTATATTTAATTATGAAGAAATAGTAATTTTATCAGTGATGTGTGACTGATAATTAAAATGCTACCTCAACAGGAATGAGCCATAGGTTTATCCAAGTCCCCTCCCACTTGAACATTCATGTTGATGTTGATAAAAACCAATGCAATACTGTAAAGCAATTATCCTTCAATTAAAAATAAACAAATAAATAAAACGTTACCTCAATCCAGTAGAAACTTGATATGGAGCACTTGTGATCACAGGTGATATAAACGAATTACATATGTATGTAATTAGTGTATATTATATTACAATTAGTATAATTATAACATTTTGATTATAATTATTACTGGTATAATATATATACATATACATTTATTCCCTATATGTGGATCTATGAGATATGCATGGATCCATATATCTAAGACATATCATCTCCTCACATAGTTATAATCTTTTTTGTTTGGTGAGAGAATCAGAAATCTAACCTCATAGGAAATGTCCAGTATACAATACAGTACTATTGACTGTAGCCTTCATGTTGTACATTGGATCTCTAGACTCACTCATCCTGCATAACTGCAGTTTCACACCCTTTGACCATGCACCCATTTGCCCACCTCCTAACCACTGGTAACCACCATTCTATACTCTACTTCTGCTCAACTTTTTAAGATTCCACATATATGGCTTATTTCACTTCACCTAATATCTTCCAGGTTGTTTCAACAAACAACCTAAATTCTGAATATAGTATGATTATTATATAGATTGACTTCAAAGCTTAGTAGGACATTATTGGACACATAACATTATTAACTCTTCTGATGGAACCACCTTTGATTTGTGTGTGTGTGTATGTGTGTGTATGTGTGTATATATATATATATGTATATATTTAGGGTAATGCTTCCCAAATCAAAATAGATGTTGTCAAATTAAGTAAGCAAGGCTTAACCAGACATTTTATCCACTTCTTCTCTAAAATAAGTTATTTTAATGCAAGAAAGAAGAAATGTTTTTCATTTTTAAAGATATGAATGTTACTTGGAAAGAATATTATTATTCCTTAGGAAATGACCTTATTTAAAAAAAGCCCACTTTCCTTTCAGACTTAAGTACTCCATGTTGTCACTTGTTTGTGTGGGGATGAAAAAAAGGGGGAGGTATTGTCTTTAGCAGAGCACATGTGGTCTTAGTCAGAATGCAAATCATGTAGATCATTGTCTTGTATGTTGATGCTGTAAAACTGAGAGTTCTGAGTTTAGTAACAAAATCTGTCCATGAAAGAAAAAACAAAATATGGGCACTGTTATTAAGCATTCACTCTGGCATAGTCCAAGCTTTGTTTTTATTTTGTTGAGCCTGTAAACATCACAGGCTGCAAAAAACAATAGGACTAACATTCTCATCATGCATATTATATTAGCCACATTGTTTAAAATAACAAAAAGTACTGCTGGGAGGCCAATTATGGAGATCACAGTCCATACAAACTAACTAATTGCAGCATACTCTTTAGATCTCACTATTTCCAGAAATAATAAATATGCTGAGAACAAACAGAAAATGTAAATGATCAAAAGAGAAAGATAAAAATAATACCCCCAAATCCTCATCAGACATCTAGAATTTTCTCCTGGAAACATGCAGTTTGTATATAATTGTATATCTAAAACTGAATAACCAAAAGAGATTGGAAATGTATTCTTTTGTTTTAAAGTAGCCAATGCCAAAGCTCATTTTTTTCTTTTTTGCTGTCTTGTTTTGACCCATTACATTCTTCATTTTTATTGCTAAGCATTTTACTGACTGCTTTTGTGTTCATCTTTGTAGTATTTCAGATATATGGGGTTAGATTGTGTGTTTATTACTGTTTAAAACCAGTGTTGTCTGTTAATATTCTTGAAGTATTCATTTCTATCTTTGGAAAAGGATTTTTATCCAATGAATTTTTCATATTTGAAAGTAAATATTAAATAGGCTGATCATTTCAGAATCGTTGCTTCATTGTATATTAACCAAATTGCTTTTGTGTGTTGCTGTTGTTGCTAAGTCATGTATGACTCTTTGCGACTCCGTGAAGTTTAGCATGCCAGGTCTCCCTGCCCTTCACTGTCTCCCAGAATTTTCTCAAACTCATGTCCATTGAGTGGTGATGCCATCCAACAATCTCAATCCCTGTCTCCCCCTTCTCCTGCAGCCCTCATTCTCTCCCAGCATCAGGGGCTTTTCCAATGAGTCAGTTATTCCCATCAGGTGGCTAAAGTATTGGAGCTTTAGCTTCAGTATCAATCCTTCCAATGAATATTCACGCTTCATTTTCTTTAGGATTGACTGATTTGATCTCTTTGGTGTCCCAAGGGGCTCTTAAGAGAGTCTTCTCCAGTACCACAATTTGAAAGCATCAGTTTCTCTTTGCTCAGCCATCTTTATGGTCCAACTCTCAAATCTGTACATGACTACAGGAAAAACCATAGCTTTGGCTATACAGACCTTTGTCAGCAAAGTGATGCCTGTGCTTTTTAATACGTTGTCTAGGTTTGTCATAGCTTTTCTTCCAAGGAGCGAGTGTCTTTTAATTTCCTGGCTGCACTTTTAATTTCATGGCTGCAGTCACCATCTGCAGTGATTTTGAAGACCATGAAAATAAAATCTGCCTCTCTTTCCACTTTTTCCCCATCTATTTGCCCTGAAGCAATGGAACCAGATTCCAAGATCTTAGTTCTTTGAACATTGGGTTTTAAGCCAGCTTTTCTCTCTCCTCTTTCACCCTCATTACTGAATTTTTATCAGCTAGTGGTGACTTTCTGAGGCTCCCTTTACCACCCTTGTGGCCTCACCCACAAGGTAAGATCTTTCTTTTATCTGAAATCTCCACCAGGCCACCATCTTCACTCCTATCCTCATCTTCAGATAACACTCCATTTTCCCCTTTCTCATGTAAACTCCTGTTTGTTTTGAGAGACTCATTGCTAATATCTGGTTACTGAAAATTTTTCATCCTTTTTGGTCTAGTCAACTGTTATTTCTTCATATAATCACTGAGATATGTACACTCTTCAATTTTATCATTATCACACTGTATGTGTATTTGATCTGCTCTTCATAGGAACATGAAAATATCCCAAGTGCAGGAATCATATTATTATTCTGAAATCTCAGGGCTTAGCACAATTCAGTCCTTGAATACAACAAACTGAATGATAGAACATATCAATAAATATAACTTTTACATAGCTTCAAAGTGGTTGTCTCATAAATAATATCAATAGGAGTTTCCAAGATTAGCCATAGAAATGCCATTTCCCACCAGCATTATTGTAGGAACAGTATCTCATTGTAGATGAAACCTTTTACTTCTAACCACACATGATGGTCAATAACCATTGACAGTGAAAGTGCCCCTTGTCATCTGGGGTTATCAGTTTGAGCACAGTGGTTAATTATAATGTCACTGAATGATCAGAAGTATGTCCTTGCTCTTGAGTAACAGCTCTTCTCATTATTCTTGGAGCCATGTTTAAAAAGAGAGTAGAATATAATTATCCTCTCACATCCAGGATTAAACTATCTCTATGACATAGTTCAGATACTCCACAAATGTATACCATTATAAAAGCCTCCACTCAGTCACCCTGATACCATTCCTTTATTGCATTTCGTTTTTATGTATAATAAAACAAGTGATATTGGATCACTGGTATAGACAGAAGTATCCTGATGTTTCTAAGAATACTTCATCCAATATTTTATCCCTGTTGAAGTGATAGGTTAACTAAGAAATATTAGATTCAGACACAGTTTTAGAGGTAATTGTAAAATAGTTAAATCCCTTCATACTCATTTTGGAAACAGGTGAAATAGACTATTCTATTTGGTTTCTATGCCAGAAAGTTGCCACAGAAATGTAGGACTGATAAAAATACATTTCTCTAAAAAAGTGTTTGTTTTATGCTGAGATGGGAGTTACTATGACAAGTGTAATTTATATTCTAATTATCACTTATTTACATATAACATATATCTTTAAAACACAGAATTTTCAATGTATAAAACAAAACTGAAAAACTATCATCTAAAATACATTTTAATAAATGTATACTAGTAAATAATAATGGCTAACACATTGTTGCATGCTAGTGTGGGTCAGGAATAGACGTTTTAGATAGAGTCTCACAATTAAAGTAACAAGGATACAGTGAACTGGATTTTACTTTAATTTGCACTGTGTTTAAGGCCATTATATCACTTTTCATTTCTACAAGCGTAATTATAACATTACCCTCACTCTATTCTTCCCTTTGTAGAATAATACAAATAATATGATTTATTAAAATATTTTCTAAAGTGACTGGTGCAAATAATAAAATCAATTTCTTTGGAGAATTGAAAATAATTTAATGCACCTCACACCATATTAGTCTTTCCATCTTATCAGAGCTGTGTTGTAAAAGGAACATCATGGGGAAAGCAGGATTTGAGGTGTGGTCAGACAGAATTGGAGCTGTTTGCAAAGGAAAAATCCCAAAGAGTATTTGGGGTTATTTGGGGTGCCTGATACCATTACTATTAATAATAATATTATTTAAAATATATGAATAGTTATATTAACAGCAAGTAATTTTTGAAGTTGTTCAAGTAAATTCGGTTTTTACAGAGGAATTAAAATCAAAAGAATATAGAGTCAGGAGTGAGTCATCTTTTCTTACTACTCAGACATTTTGGCATATCTGGAATGGCTATTGGGAGAGTATTGATGCCTCCGGCGATACTTTGATACATATTCTCACTTTATTACAGTGGATACACAGCCTTGAATCAGATAATAAACTAGCTTTCTTCTGTCACCCTGCCAGCCATTCTCTGCCTCAGTTTTGTTCTTCTTGACAGAATTTAGAATTCTCTAGAAGCATTTCATTGTAACGTTTTGTTCGTTGTTGATGTCTCCTCAAATATATGTGAGGTGCACAGGCATTAGAATGATTCTGCTCTTGTTTACTACTCCATCCTTGGTGCCATGGCCTGACATGTACTTGGTGCTTCGTATTGAGATGTTACAAATGTGTTCAGTGCCACACAGCTGTTAGTGGCTGCCAGGACTGTAATATCAGACCTTCACCTAGGGCTACTGGATCATTGGTTAAGGACACTAATTTGTATCTCATCCTATGTTGAGAGAGTTTGAGGCTACGTCACATCTCAATTTAGGCCTGCTTATTTTATAACTTCTCTTATTTTGAAATTTATATGACGCATTTTCTTCTGTCTTTCTTTCCACTTCATATTTCACTGAGCTCCTCAAAGAATTCAAGACAGCTATGTCTGCATTTTCCAATTCTGGCAGAGTTTTACTCTGATGTGTCCATCACATGCTTCTAACAAGTACTCTATTTTCTATTCATGAAATTGGGTGATAATGTATTTACTTGAGTCTAGACAGGGTTGTTACTCGGTTTTGAGTTATTATTGTTTTCCCAAAGAGTTTCTCTAAGGGTAGTTTGATTTGAATGCAGAGCAAGTAGCAGATATTAAACAATTTTCAGTCTTAGTACATAATATAAATACGCAATCCTTGGTCACTGAATTATTTGAACTCATGTTTATGAAGAAAATATAATGCACTTAAAGACATAATTTCTATGTTAGGCCATGTTTATATGATCTCTGAAACTTCCCACTTCAAAGACTCAAAGAGTCCTTTGTAAGTAGAGGCAGGCAGATCATTTCATTATCAGGCAATTACATCAACACATCAGGATGCCTTCTGAATGCAGACTGTTGATGTCCTTCTGTCTCCTTGCCAGCTGGCATTTTTGGACACTCCACTGAATTTTTCACTTTTTCATCACTTCAACAATACAGTCTATTTACCATCTCACATTTTTGAAATCTTTCCTATATTACAGGCTCAAATGGCATAGATTCAAATTCTCTCAATTTTATACTCCAATAATACTGTTGGCTTTTCATTGAAGACAATTAAACATCTCATATTATCATTGTAATGTCATTGTACTGGTGTACTTTCCATTAAAAAGGCATTTTCTCACTTTGGTCAAGAAAATGAATTATTGTTAATATTTAGTTTGATACACAGGCAAGGCTGACCACAGAGGCTATTTCCTCTTTTACTATAGATATATTATTGATGAAATAAATAAGGTTATTATTTTATTAGATATTATAGTAAAGAAAAATGTATTTGTTTCAGCTATATTTAATATTTTATTACAAAATAAAAGGCATTGGAAAGACAACCGAGAAAAATGATGTTCTAAGCTTCTATTTTGGATAATAATATGCTTCCCTATTTTTGTTTTGTCTTGTCGTGTTTGCATTTTGTTTATCTTGTTTGGAAGAAGAAAGAGAATTCTTTCTAGAAATCAGACGTCAACACATATTATAATGTATTTGTATTTCATTGAAACCAAAAAGTTATATGTCACCTATATATGTAATAGGTGTGTATTGACAGTGTGGATCACAATAAACTGTGAAATTCTGAAAGAGACAAGAATACCAGACCACTTGACCTGTCTCTTGAGAAACCTGTATGCAGATGCAGATCAGGAAGCAACAGTTAGAACTGGACATGGAACAACAGACTGGTTCCAAATAGGAAAGGGAGTACGTCAAGGCTGTATATTGTCACCCTGCTTATTTAACTTATATGCAGTGTACATCATGGGAAATGCTGGGCTGGAGGAAGCACAAGCTGGAATCAAGATTGCCGGGAGAAATATCAATACCTCAGGTATGCAGATGACACCACCCTTATGGCAGAAAGTGAAGAAGAACTAAAGAACCTCTTGATGAAAGTGAAAGTGAAGAGTGAAAAAGTTGGCTTAAAGCTCAACGTTCAGAAAACTAAGATCATGGCATCTGGTCCCATCACTTCATGGAAGATAGGTGGAGAAACAGTGGAAACAGTGGCTGACTTTATTTTTCTGGGCTCCAAAATCACTGCAGATGGTGATTACAGGCATGAAATTAAAAGACGCTTAAGGAAAGTTATGACCAACCTAGATAGCATATTAAAAAGCAGAGACATTACTTTGTCAACAAAGATCTGTCTAGTCAAGGCTATGGTTTATCCAGTGGTCATGTATGGATGTGAAAGTTGGACTGTAAAGAAAGCTGAGCGCCGAAGAATTGAGCTTTTGAACTGTGGTGTTGGAGAAGACTCTTGAGAGTCCCTTGGACTACAAGGAGATCCAACCAGTCCATCCTAAAGGAGATCAGTCCTGGGTGTTCATTGGAAGGACTGATGCTGAAGCTGAAACTCCAATATTTTGGCCACCTGATGCGAAGAACTGACTCATTTGAAAAGACCCTGATGCTGGGAAAGATTGAGGGCAGGAGGAGAACGGGATGACAGAGGATGAGATGGCTGGATGGCATCACCAACTCGATGGACATGGGTTTGGGTGGACTCAGGGAGTTAGGATGGACAGGGAGGCCTGGCGTGCTGCCATTCATGGGGTCGCAAAGAGTTGGACATGACTGAGCAACTAAACTGAACTACATGTAATAGAAAAGAAGTGTCAAATAAAGGTCAACAAGTAGTCTGAATTTAGTGTAGACCACAATTAATTGACTTTTTGAATGCCACTCCTAAAAAGTAATTTTATTGATATAATGGAAATTATACTTTGAATGAAATTACCAGAGATTTTTTTAAAGTGCCAATAATTAGAAATTATCATATAAAGTGTTTAAGTAATATATTTTTTCATGTAATATAGAAGAGCTATCCTTGTCCTTTCAAGATGACATTACTATCTGCAAGGGAAAAACAAAACTGAATAAAGCTATTGAGTGGTAAAATCTGGAGGATCTTTTATCATTTTATATTAAGGGGAATTCTCCTAAAGTGTAAACTCAAATGGGGACACTGTTCCTAAATATTGAACTGAATGAAAGAAATATCTGAATGCTAATCTTAATATTCGGAGAAGGCAATGGCACCCCACTCCAGTACTCTTGCCTGGAAAATCCCATGGACGGAGGAGCCTGGTAGGCTACCGTCCATGGGGTCGCTGAGAGTCGGACACGACTGAGCGACTTCACTTTCACTTTTCCCTTTCGTGCACTGGAGAAGGAAATGGCAACCCACTCCAGTGTTCTTGCCTGGAGAATCCCAGGGATGGCGGAGCCTGGTGGGCTGCCGTCTATGGGGTCGCACAGAGTCGGACACGACTGAAGCAACTTAGCAGCAGTAGCAATCTTAATATTAGGGTTCATTAAAAGCCCATTGTTTATTGATTATCAGTATTTAACATCATTTTAGGTAAAATTAAATAAGACTTATTGGACAATCCAGTCATTAAAACATGGTTGTTTCTCATCCTTGTTTCCACAGCCACAGCCTTACCACAACCTAGCATGCTGAGTGTTCTTCTATTTACTTGTTTATCCATTTATTTATTTTATAATTTATTTAGTATTTCTGGTAAAAATCACCTACATCTTTCTCAAGAATTCACTAGAAAGAGCAGTCTAGAAGCCACACATACATCTCTTTGCTGTGTTAATGTGGCTATCATTTTCCTGTGGTTAAAGACTATTGTTTCATGGTCATAACACATAGTTACTGTTCAACATGTAATTGTGCATTTGAATTTATATGAAATTAGCTATGTTTATATTATATCTAGATGTGGTGGTTAATTGCTAATCTATGGCCATATTAAGAGGGATTCATGATAGCCATTGTCTACACAAAAAGAAAAGAAGAATGTCAGAAATGACATTGTGATTCTCAGGAAACAGGCCCAATTTGGTAGGAGTGGTCATTTCTTTGTTTTTCTGGGAGTAGGGACGGTGTGGATAGGGATGGGCAGTTTCTTCCCCACATGGTTCTGCTTTCCTTCTATACAGTGCCATCAATAATTTAGTTACTGAAAATTTCTCCTGGATTCTGTCATGGGAAAACTAATCAGCAGTCTCAGTCTCCAGGATTACTACCTCTTTCCATTTCTTTGTGTGATTCTAAAGTATTTTCAGTGAAAAAGAAGCAACCACCTATGCTAAGCTGCTGATATCTATAATGAGGAGTTCCATTATTTTATATCCTTTCAGTCATCTGATTCTAAACAAGCTGTACTGCAATAAAGTGTTTATATAATGTTGAACTACCCCAACTTCCTATGTAAATATTAATATTAATTTCCTTTCTAAATCAATATTTATAAAAATCAGTACTTAAATCTGCAAGTCCAAGAATGGTAATAAATGTACAGCTTGCATAAAAATAAAAACTATACACAAGGTTAGAGATAAAATGAAATTATTTTTGTTACTAAATAGAAAAGTTCAATAAAAAACAATATATAATCCAAGTTTTGACTTCTAGTTTGAATAATTCAACAATATCAGAGTGTGTAATTCCTGTGGAGAGTAGTGTATTAAAGTTTGATGTCTTTGAGCTCAAAATCATGCTCTCAAACCATTAAGTGCAGCAGTGTTCCATATATATATATATATTTAATATAAAAATACAATGTTTAAGGGGGATTTTTCTCTTTTCCAATAGAATGTTTGAACTCTTCACAGTTTCACTCTCAATTTTCCTTTTGTCTCCTATTCATTCAAGTATGTATTTAGTATATACCTTACTGCCATGATGTATTAGTTTTCAGTTATATAGTAGTGAAACAAAAATATCCTGTCCACATTGAACTTACATTCCTTCATTGAACAATTTTTGCAAAATCTATTTAATGGGACTTCTAATCAAGTATGTTTGGAGTTAATAAGTTATGATTATTGAAAAACTTTATTTTACTACTCTGAATTCATATGACATTAAATAATCCTTAGGTATTTGTATAGATTTGAATCTCAGACTTTAGGTTATGTGTATCTGGTAATTTAATAACAGTTTCTAAATATGAATTTCATGAATGTATAAAATGAAGAAAGTAATTAGGAATAGTACTCTAAAGTTCAGACCTACAGTAAACATTTGAATCATTATGAAATACAGTCTTTGAGATTAAATCCTAGTAGTATTTACTTGGAGAAGGCAATGGCAGCCCACTCCAGTACTCTTGCCTGGAAAATCCCATGGATGGAGGAGCCTGGCAGGCTCCATAGGGTCGCTAAGAGTCGGACACGACTGAGCGACTTCACTTTCACTTTTCACTTTCATGCATCGGAGAAGGAAATGGCAACCCACTCTGGTGTTCTTGCCTGGAGAATCCCAGGGATGGCAGAGCCTGGTGGGCTGCCGTCTATGGGGTAGCACAGAGTTGGACACGACTGAAGTAACTTTGCAGCAGCAGCAGTATTTACTTTGATGTATCTATTTCTTGGAAGAAAGAATATTTATAAGTATATTAAGGATGATCTTATTCTTTCCATTTTAAAATTTCTGTAATCTTATAGCCCTGGGATTTTATACGTTCTCTGACCAGTGAGCTTAATTTATAATTTATATCTAATAATGATTCAATTTCTTGATAATCTCTGCCCACTGATATTGACTCTATCCATTGTAACAACTGAATTCATAACTATGGTCAAGTGTTCAATATTGGATGATTTTGTAATATATTTTCCATTATTTTTAAACAATGCTTTATCTATCTCCTTATAGAGAGCAAGAAAAGTCACTTGACACATTTTCTGAATAAATTTATTTTAAATATGCTAAAACTCTGGAACATATTTTATCATCTGAATGAAAATGGACTAAAATAGTTTTAAACAAGATGACATATATTATTTTATCAAAGTATAAAAATATATATGGACTGAAAGTTTTGCAAATACCTCTCATGTTATCAGAAAGGTTTAGCATGTAAAAGTTAAGACTAAAATTGGAAATTCAATAACATTCCTAAGAATGGCATGTAAAGTAAATCTAATTAAAGGTTTGAAAGTTCTACTGATAAATACATGCCAGATTAAAATTGAGAAAAGAAGTTAGAATGAGAGATCCAAACTACATCAACTTCATACAAGTTTAATAATACTTCAAGAGTCTGAACTAATATAATAAGACAAAAAATTTTGTTAAAATTTAATGTTATTCAAATTAAATCTAAAGAGTGGGCTAAGGTAGTTTTGAGTGAAAATGGTATTAAAATTGGTAATTATGTTCAAAATTTATTTCTTAGTTGATCAAACTACCCGTTCTTTGCTAGGTGCATGTTGTACATATTAAACTGAGTGTAATAATTTCTAGAATGGATGTTGTTCACATGTTAAGAAGAAGAGAAAGCATTTGTATCATCCACATTTCTTAGAGGGTAAATCTTATGTGAAGTGTTATGTTCACAAAATAATAATAAATAAATAAAGAGGGTGGGAGGAAATTTTGGAATTGATGGATATGTTTATGGTGTCGATTATGGTGATGATTTTGTTTATCTCCAAACTCATATTTAATATGTACAACTTTTTGTATATCAGTCATACTTAATATAGAGGTTAAAACATTTTGCTCTAAAGGAATGAGGAAAGTGTGCATAAGGATGAAGAAGATGATTTGGATTTCTGTAGTTACTTTTTAAATGGTGGAATACATTTGTATGATGATGGAAGAGTAAGCAAAAAATTAAGACATGATAGCTTAATGTTGGAGAAGGCAATGGCACCCCACTGCAGTACTCTTGCCTGGAAAATCCCATGGACGGAGGAGCCTGGTAGGCTGCAGTCCATGGGGTCGCTAAGAGTCAGACACAACTGAGCGACTTCACTTTCACTTTTCACTTTCATGCATTGGAGAAGGAAATGGCAACCCACCCCAGTGTTCTTGCCTGGAGAATCCCAGGGATGGGGGAGCCTGGTGGGCTGCCGCCTATAGGGTCGCACAGAGTTGGACACGACTGAAGCGACTTAGCAGCTTAATGTTAGATAATTCAAATAAAATAAGTGCTAGGTTTTATAAATCACTATGGTAGGTTAATTCATGGATAAGAAAATTGAGAACTTTTACAGTTTTATAATGGGCAAGTTACTTAAATTTTAGTATCTACTTTCTTCCCTTTAAAATGCAAATAATAATTGTGCCTATATTGCAGATCATTGTAAAATGTAAATGACATTGGACCTTGTACATTGTGTGTCCTTAGTCGCTCAGTCTTGTCTGCCTCTTTGCGACCGCATGGACAGGAGCCCGCCAGTCTCCTCTGTCCATGGGGATTCTCCAGGCAGGAATACTGGAGTGTGTTGCCATGCCATCTTTCAGGAGGTCTTCCCAACCTAGGCAGGGATCAAATCCCAGTCTCCCGCATTGCAGGTGGATTCTTTATCAGCTGAGTTACCAGGGAAGCCCTTGTACATTGTAACATCTCAATATATGCTAGTTGTTCGTCATTACATAATTTTCATACCTGCTTCAATCTTTTTTTTCTTTATATGATTCTAAAAACCATCTTTATTGGTTTTCTTAAAATGACTGCTCTCTTCTTAAACAGACTCCATGTTCCCAGTACTTCTATTGCTACGTACGTGAGAAAAATTATATTTTACAGCTATATTATGCTACCAAACAATTTGTTATGTTAGGCTTTTTGATAAGGTGTTGCAAAGTTTTATAGTCTCTTCTCTCTTTCTTCCTGAGTTCACAAATGATAGGAAATGCCACTTTCTTATTGTGGAAGGTCCAATTTCCCTCTTGGGGATCTTTATGCCAAAGACAATAGAAACACAAACCATGAACTGTCTAATACTATGAAGAATCTTCCAGCTGTATCAGCTTCAGGCATCTCATCCATTCAGTCTAAATATCTAGCAATTCGATTTGAGAACTGGTATTTCTCTCTGTTCCACTCTGGGCTTACAACTCCACAGTCTTAATGCTGAGCATTTGGAAGTTTGGCCCTATGATTTTTCTTCAAATTAACTTTCTGTAACAGTGCTGTCCAATGAATCTGTCTGTGATAATGGAAATGTTCTATACCTCTGCCTTCCTATTTGGCAGACACTAGTTATATGAAAATATTGAACATTGAAATGTGACTAGTGTGACTGAGGAATTAACTTTTTAATATTATTTAATGTTGTTTAAAAGATAAGTTTAAAGCAACACACACAGCTAGTGACTACTGGATTGGACTTAAAAGTTCTAGAGTTACGGCCTTCAATTTTTAAAATGGTACTTCTAATAGTCATATCATTTTTTAAGCTTGACTGAAATGGAGGATTATTCTCTAAATCGAGAATCTTTCTACTTGACAAGTCATGGTTAGTGATTTTATGCAAAATGACCGATATGACTGCTAATCTTTTCCCACCCCTAGCAAAGACTTGGAGAAGGAAATAGCAATCCACTCTAGTATTCTTGCCTGGAAAATCCGCATGGACAGAGAAGCTTGGTGAGCTACAGTCCAAAGTTTAGCTAAGTGTCGGACATGACTGAAGCTACTTAGCAGGCAGGCACGCATGAACCAGCCCTATTTATTTAGGGGGTGGCCCAACCTACCTTATAGCCTAGGCAGTGAGTCCCTAGTTATTGTATCTGATTTACAATTATTTTGGAAAGTTATCTATTAAACAAACTAGATAGTCGCTTGGCCTGTTAACTGAGAATCTGGACAATAAAAATGAGTTTACAAGGAATTAGTTAAGGTGATTCCTCCAAGGAGCCCTTAACCATGTCTTTGGTTTATAGAACTGGAGTTCACAGAATGATGGTAGAAAAAAATAAGTGATTAAAGCATAAAATGCAAAGTGATGAGAGTGCAGCATAGAATAAAATAGGTTCACAAGTGGGGAGTTACAAATCACTGATTCTCTGCAACCCTGAGGATAAATCGAAAAGTACTATGAACAGTTGTCAGAATATAGATTAGCTCCTAGAATAATTTTGTATTTATAGTCTGCACTTCCAACTTTTTGCAGACCATAGTAGCAAAAGCTGAATAATAAAGAAAATAATAAAGTGCATTTGTTTTGTAGGTAACTAGAATATGTCAAATATAAGTGGAATTAGATTCAGGAGCACTAATGCATGGTGTCCTGTGATGTATTTTGTAGAGATCTGTGGAGTGGCAGATCCTCATCAAGGAACAGAGGCCAATTCATTCAACATCATGTGCATGGAGGAAGCATCCATTAAACAAATATTGAGTTTGTCTGAATAAAAATGATTAAATTTGCCTGTTTTAAAAAATGATAGACAGACTTCTTTTATTTTCTTTGGTCTAATTTCAACATGGTTGCTTTTAGAGTATATTTTAAATAAACCTCTGTTATTCTTAGGTATATTTGTTCACAGATATTCCACATACATCCACTGGAAATGTAAAATATGCTAAAGAAATTGCTTCGTTTGGCATTTTTGTCTTTTACTCTCTGCCTATCATCTCCCTTCTCATTCCAAGCCTGGTTTTTACCTATTACAATTCTCCATAACATAAAATTATAGAAAATGATTGTAAAGAGTATCATTCTTCTATAGTGCTTAATTCTTTATATACATTTGTAATATTTCATAATATACAGGAGAGAAATAAAATATAGTATGCTCTTTGCAACCATAAAAGGCAAACAGGAGGGATATCATCCATCTTTCTCCCTGTGTATGCAACAGGATAATGTCTTTTGTGCAGGATTATCTTATAATTATTTTTTCAGAGATGCTCTCGCTTTCTCTCTTTATTGTCTAATCCTGAAATATGAACATGTTTTTCCCAGAAACAAGTTGCCAAGTAAAAGAGGATGTTTACCTTTGAAAATACTTTTAAACTTTTTGTGAGTTGCTGAAATTCAGGAAAGTCTGAAGCCTGTAAGTAGTAACAGGAGGTGAACCAATTAGGATTAATACATTGAGTGATGCCTAATTCAGACGTGTTTCTAAGGACCATACTTTTCTCTGTCATGTCAAACCAATTATTTCAGACATAGTGGGATCTTTTACTTTATAAATGTCTTTGCTAGCCAAAATAAAATGTTAACCGACACCTATAATGAATGTTTTAATTCACTGTGTGCAGTAAGAAAATAGAACCTATAAGAAAACATTAAGAAGAAAGTTATCTAACAGAAAAGCACTTTGCAGTTTCTCATTTCTCCATGAATTACGCCCATTGATCTGGAATATTTCTACACAAAGAAGTGGAAGACATTATGTAAAATAGCTAGTGACTTTTCATAGAGGGAAATGATAGCAAAGGGAATTTTATGATACCATTCATCTGTAGTTGAATATTTAAGTTGCTGTATAATTTATTTCATATGCTTTCCCTTTCTCCTCTACACTGATTCAAAGCTTTAGAAAGCGTCGACACTATTAGAGAATAAAACAAGGGTGCCTTTAACTTGAGGATTCCTTTATTGATTTCTTGTACTCTTCCCCCTCAGTTCCACCTGCCTATTCAATTTCATAATTTTAGGGTCCTGGGATAACATCCACCCACAGCCTCACTCTCCAAATATATCACAAAAGTTCAAAGAGACAAAATGAAGCACACAGGCATACACAAATCTATCGTTATCCCTGTTTTAGCTCTTCTTTATGAACTAAAATTAATAAATATGAATATTTATATTCACATCACTTTACTAAGATGTAAGGGATAAAAGTAAGAGGATAAAACAGTTTGTGTACATCAAAAACTGCCCAATCAGACAGAAATAAAGCCTCTTAAGATTGAGTGCTGGGAGCAAGGACATGAGGGTTTGTTTACTTGTCTATAAATTATCTTTCCCTAATATTTACCTGGGCTTCTCCCATTTCTTTGATTAGCAGGTTTATATAGTAAGCTCTATATTAAATTTCCAAAGAGTATCAACAGCCTCCTCAAACTTAACATGTTGCAAATATTTCATATTCCACTGCGCCTGACAACCACATGGTGCAAATAGTCTGCATTGATTACCACAGCTTCATGCAGTCATTTTATTTTTCTAGATGGGAGAGTGAAAAGCTCCAGATTGTCAGGCCCCTGAGTATAGAACAGATTTTGATAATTCAGGCCATCTTTTAACCCTTGTTGGCTGCTTCTGTCTCCACTGAGTGTTATTAAAGCATAATATTCTTGCCTGCAATATGCTCTTCTTCAGCCTCATGAGTGTGGAATAGCATGGGCAGGTCAATAACATTGGTGATGGCTTCTCCATCTGGCTTCCTAATCACTGTTTTGCATCTAAACATGTCTGTTCTTCAGCTTCTAGAAACCAAGATGGTTGTGCTGGTTAAAACAGGGGCAGAATTTTTTATTCCATCGATGATTGAAAAAAGAATATTTCCTCACAACAACTATAAATAGGTAATCTCCCAATAGTTTTAGGAGTCATTCCTAGAGGCTCAATCTAGCACTTAAATTTAAGCCCTTCTGATACACACTGTCCTGTTAAGTCCCTTTCTGCCTAAAGTTCTGTAGTGTAATTTCCATATGCTGCTGTTGTTCAGCTGCTCAGTCATGTCCGACTCTTTGCAGCGCCCATGGACTGCAGCACACCAGGCTTCCCTGTCCTTCACCATTGGCCAGAGTTTGCTCTAACTCGTGTCCATTGAGTCAGTGATGCCATCCATCCATCTAATCCCTTGTCTCCTTCTCCTCCTGCCCTCAGTCTTTCCCAGCATCAGCGTCTTTTCCAATGAGTTGACTCTTCACATTAGGTGGCCAAAGTATTGGAGCTTCAACTTCAGCATCAGTCCTTCCAATGGATATTCAGGGTTGATTTCCTTAGGGATTGACTAGTTTGATCTCCTTGCTGTCCAAGTAACTTTCAAGAGTCTTCAGCTCTTTCCTTCATTATTGTAATGGATTTCTAACTGGTTTCCTTGCTTCTAATTATGCCTCCCTAAAGTCCCCCTTCTATTCATCATGTAGAGTGGTACAAAAATACCAGTCATATCCCACAAATGTACATAAAACAACACCCTCTCACCATAGAATTAATTCCCTAGCCACTTTATCTTGTCTTATTTTTCTCCATAGCATGTATCACCTTCATATATGAGATGTCTACTCAGCATCGGTCTATTGACTAAGTAATCTTTGTACCCCACTCAAAAACTACAAGCTATATGAAGTAAGTAGAAGTTTAATGTGTATACTGATCTACCCCAGCATCTAGAGCAGCTGCAGATCACATTAGGATGTTTATATTCATCGAAGAAATGAGTAGCAGACTTTCACTAAATTCTTCTAATGACTTCTCATCTTCCTAAGAATGAAGTACCTGGTGTCTTTCTTTCCTCCCTACAATGACCTATGTGTTCTTGGCTTCTCCTAACACTCTTACTTCATTCCTACACTGTTCACTCTGCTCCAGCATATGAGCCTCACTATTTGTCTTTGTTAGGCTGGGTGATGGTCACTTTTGCCTAGAATCCTCTTCTTCTAGGTAGCCATGTATCTGACTGCCTCACTTCTCAGTATTTTAGTATTTTCTGTTTACAGAAGACAGCACTTTAATATATTCTTTGAGTCCTTAGTCAAGGAAAACATATTCTGATTTTAAATATATTTTAACTAGAAGCATGTGGAATATTATGCTTATCTTATGTAAGGAATTTAAAAGCAGAGACATTACTCTGCCAACAAAGGTCCGTCTAGTCAAAGCTGTGGTTTTTCCAGTGATCATGTATGGATGTGAGAGTTGGATGGTGAAGAAAGCTGAGCGCCGAAGAATTGATGCTTTTGAACTGTGGTGTTGGAGAAGACTCTTGAGAGTCCCTTGGACTGCAAGGAGATCCAACCAGTCCATCCTAAAGGAGATCAGTCCTGGGTGTTCATTGGAAGGACTGATGTTGAAGCTGAAACTCCAATACTTTGGCCACCTCATGTGAAGAGTTGACTCATTGGAAAAGACCCTGATGCTGGGAAGGATTGGGGGCAGGAGGAGAAGGGGACGACAGAGGATGAGATGGTTGGATGACATCACCGACTCGATGGACATGGGTTTGAGTAGACTCCGGGAGTTGGTGATAGACAGGGAGGCCTAGTGTGCTGCAGTTCATGGGGTCGCAGAGAGTCGAACACAGCTGAGCGACTGAACTGAACTGAACTGATGTAAGCGTATGGAAACCCTCAGATAGGCTGACAATGATTGTTTAGGGCAATATTTTCTGCAAAAATGCAGACAATATATCAAATGGATTTTTAGCTTTGTAAAATGCCAAAGGAAGAGCTGAGACATTTGATAATTGCCAGAACCTTTCACTGAAAGCTCACCAGTACCATGAGTCATTGTTTAGGTGACAAGATGTCAGGATATGACAAGATATTCCTGTTATATAACATGACAAGGAGCTTAACCCAGTTCTAATGCTGAAAAATACGAGTCAAAGTAAAAATAAAAATGAAGTAGGTCTTCCTTCATTTCTTTGATGAAAAGATATCAAAGGACTCTATAAAGTACTTCTATTTTCAAAATGCACAAACTCAGAACATGAGCCGAAAAGTAGGAGCCTTTATAAATGGAGATTCAAATGTTCTTTTAGTAGTGTAACATCAATGTTAAGACAAATCTGGAAGAAGAACATAGCTCTGTTAGAGCCATGAGGAAATTGCTTTTATTAAAAACAGAATGATTTTGTGGAATAAAAATTAAAAGTTTAGAAATAAAACATCTTTAATAGATTTACTAAATTTCTTTGAATTTCTTTAAAACTTTTGCTATGGGAGAAGAATACTTGCATAAAGAAAATAGGGTATTTCGTATATACATTTAAGCATACACATTTAGCACATACACATTTTTCAAAGTATAAACCTTATATGAAAAACTTCGATAAAGACAAATAAGCTTGTTAGTGAAATGAACTACATGATTTGTTAAAAGTGACTGTGGCAGATCAACTCATGCTAAAGCTAAGACTTTCAATTTTTACTATTAAATTCATGAATTAATAAGAATATGTATGGCTTACTAAATCAATGTTTTTCAGTAATTATGAGTTTAAAGTCATTTTCTGACCATTGAACAGCTGCTTCCATTACCTAGTGAAGTAATGGATTAATTTACATTATATACCAAGACTTCCTCTGCCTTTGTTAGGATAATTTCCAGATATTTATAGGGAAAAATATCCTAAGATTCGGAGAAGGCAATGGCACCCCACTCCAGTACTCTTGCCTGGAAAATCCCATGGGTGGAGGAGCCTGGTAGGCTGCAGTCCATGGGATCGCTAAGAGTCGGACATGACTGAGCGACTTCACTTTTACTTTTCCCTTTCATGCACTGGAGAAGGAAATGGCAACCCACTCCAGTATTCTTGCCTGGAGAATCCCAGGGACAGCGGAGCCTGGTGGGCTGCCGTCTATGGGGTCGCACAGAGTCGGACACGACTGAAGCGACTTAGCAGCAGCAGCAGCAGCAGCAGCAACCCTAAGATTATAATAATAATACATATGAGAACAAAAATGATCAATTAGATGAGTATTTGAATATTTTAGAAAACTAAAGGGCTTTTGTCTGTGTATTCTTCATTACCCAATCTTCCAGATTTAAGCTTGTTTTTTTAAATATAATAATGTCCTCAGCTTTGGGGAGTTTAATGCTCATTGTGATGCTTTTCCAGTCATTTACCATTCATAGATAATTTAATTCCTCACAAATCTGTGTGTGCTAAGTAGCTTCAGTCATGTCTGATCATTTGTGACCCTATGGATTGTGGCCTGCCAGGCTCTTCTGTCCATGGGGATTCTCCAGGCAAAAATACTGGAGTGAGAAGCCATGCCCTCCTCCAGGGGATCTTACTGACCCAGGTATCTAGCCCATGGCTCTTATGTCTCCTGTATTAGCAGGTGGGTGCTTTACCACTAACACCACCTGGGAAGGGCCCTCACAAGCAAGGTCTTATTTAAATGTTATGGGGCAGACATGACTTTTCAAGCGGTCTATATATACTTCTGTCACTAAAGACTTTATATATCCATCCCTTCAGTCAATAAAAATTTTATCTTTTGTTTATGCTAAAATTTCATTTTTTTCCCTTCAAGGCATTTCTAGAGTCTCCTAGTAAAGTTATAGCTACTTGATTAGGTAATACCATAAATATTTTTCAACTGACACTTTTTTTACATTAGTTTACAATTGAATGAGAGAAGGAAGAATAAAAGGATGGAAGGAAGGGTACTAAATTGTCTGATTTTTAATTTTTTATTATTTTACATTGGAATATAGTTGATGAACAATATTATGATAGTTTTAGGTGTATGGCAAAGTGAGTCCTTTATACATATACAAGTATCTATTCTTTTTCAAATTATTTTCCCTATTAGAAAATAATTAAAATAATATTGGGCAGAGTTCCTTGTGCTATCAAGTAGGTCCTCATTGGTTGTTCATTTTAAATAGAGCAGTGTTTATATGTCAATCCAAAACTCCCTAACTATCCTTTCTTCCCACTCCCCCTGCCCCCAGTAAACATAAATTCATTCTCTAAGCCTATGAGTCTGTTTCTGTTTTGTAAATAAGTTTGTTTGTATCATATATTTTAGATTCTATATGTAAGCAATATCATACAATATTTCTCTGTCTGACTTACTTCTTTTGCAGTTCATTCATTCAGCAAAGATAATTCGTGATCACCATAACCCTGTCCCAAGCTAGAAGCAGGTGACAAAAAGCTGAATGATTCATGATACCTGCAACCAGGTCCTGAGAGGACAAGTGTTCAGTTCAGTTCAGTTCAGTCGCTCAGTCATGTACGACTCTTTGCGACCCCATGAATCGCAGCACGCCAGGCCTCCCTGTCCATCACCAACTCCCGGGGTCTACCCAAACCCATGTCCATCGAGTTGGTGATGCCATCCAACCATCTCATCCTCTGTCCTCCCCTTCTCCTCCTGCCCCCAATCCTTCCTAGCATTAGGGTCTTTTCCAGTGAGTCAACTCTTCGCATGAGGTGGCCAAAGTATTGGGAGTTTCAGCTTCAACATCAGTCCTTCCAATGAACACCCAGGACTGATCTCCTTTAGGATGGACTGGTTGGATCTCCTTGCAGTCCAAGGGACTCTCAAGAGTCTTCTCCAACACCACAGTTCAAAAGCATCAATTCTTCGGCGCTCAGCTTTCTTCACCATCCAACTCTCACATCCATACATGACCACTGGAAAAACCATAGCCTTGACTAGACGGACCTTTGTTGGCAAAGTAATGTCTCTGCTTTTAAATATGCTATCTAGGTTGGTCCTAACCTTCCTTCCAAGGAGTAAGCGTCTTTTAATTTCATGGCTGCAATCACCATCTGCAGTGATTTTGGAGCCCCCCAAAATAAAGTCTGACACTGTTTCCACTGTTTCCCCATCTATTTCCCATGAAGTGATGGGACCAGAGGCCATGATCTTAGTTTTCTGAACATAGAGCTTTAAGCCCACTTTTTCAATCTCCTCTTTCACTTTCATCAAGAGACTCTTTAGTTCTTCTTCACTTTCTGCCATAAGGTGGTGTCATCTGCATATCTGAGGTTATTGATATTTCTCCCGGCAATCTTGATTCCAGCTTGTGTTTCTTCCAGCCCAGCATTTCTCATGATGTACTCAGCATATAGTTAAATAAGCAGAGTGACAATATACAGCCTTGATGTACTCCTTTTTCTATTTGGAACCAGTCTGTTGTTCCATGTCCAGTTCTAACTGTTGCTTCCTGACCTGCATACAGGTTTCTCAAGAGACAGGTCAGATGGTCTGGTATTCCCATCTCTTTAAGAATTTTCTACAGTTTATTGTGATCCACACAGTCAAAGGCTTTGGCATAGTCAATAAAGCAGAAATAGATGTTTTTCTGGAACTCTCTTGCTTTTTCAATGATCCAGTGGATGTTCACAATTTGATCTCTGGTTCCTCTGCCTTTTCTAAAACCAGATTGAACATCTAGAAGTTCATGGTTCACGTATTGCTGAAGCCTGGCTTGGAGAATTTTGAGCATTACTTTACTAATGGGTGAGATGAGTGCAATTGTGCGGTAGTTTGAGCATTCTTTGGCATTGCCTTTCTTTGGGATTGGAATGAAAACTGACCTTTTCCAGTCCTGTGGTCACTGCTGAGTTTTCCAGATTTGCTGGCATATTGAGTGCTGCACTTTCACAGCATCACCTTTGAGGATTTGAAATAGCTCAACTGGAATTCCATCACCTGCACTAGCTTTGTCCATAGTGATGCTTGAATATAATGACAAGTGTAACTTGAATGTAAATACAAATGTTGGGTGGTCGTACATCCTCTGAAGTTCCTCAATTTTCCTTTCTCTCCTAAGGTGGTCTCTCTATCCCTACCTCACCTAGATACTTACTCTGTGTTTTAATGTTTTTACTAGCCTTTCAAAATCTTTCACTTCTATGCTACAACCAGCACACTCAATATCCCTATCATTCCAAATCCACTCAATACACCATTTCCATTTAACTGCTCTGTTTTAAAAGAGTAGAAGAAGAACATGTGATAAAATCCACAACTAAAATATTATGAAAGCATGCGAGAGAGACATGAACTATGTAGTTTTCCATATTAGTTCATATATTAAAGAAGATACTTGTTCTAACACAATGGTGATGAAATATCAGAGATTTATCTGAAAGTATGTATTTGTATACCTCGATAGTTATAGTACAGGAGCCTGATTCCCATCCTACTTTCATCTCCATCACAAAATTATTGGACCTAAATCATCCAGAACAATGAGTTCCACTCCTGAAAATTCAGTTCTCCAAAGAACTGAGTGTCTAACCTTCATTTCTAACTATACCTAGCACTAGAAACACTAGAGATAAAGATGAATGAAGTAAAACACAGATTATTTGCTTATGCTAATAATACTGTGAATGCTCTTTAAAAGTAAACCATTATACCAAGCATAAGTGACTGGCTAAACCATTAATAGATCTTATTGAAACAACCCAAATAGGGAAAATGAACTTAAATCTTTAGGGTGCAACAGAAAACAAGCAAAAATAAGACTCAAAATCAACCCAGATAATTCAATAGAGGGAATTTAACAGGAGAATGGAATTACAAGATTTGCAAAAAGATGAACGGGCAAAGATGGTGAGACATAGAAATTAGTAACAGTCTAAAGCCCTACAGGCACAGAACTCAAGACTCAGAGAGAGGTGTGGGTATTATCAGAACTCAGAATCTCTAACTATCCTGTAGATTTCAGATCCACACAAAGGCTTCTCTGAGGGGAGGTGAAGTCACTGTCAGAGATGCTACCTAAAGTGGAGAGGGAGAGGAGACCTTGGTTTCCCCTCTTATTCTGTCCTCAAATCTCCCGTCAGAGCCTCCCAGAGGTGGAATTTAACTGAAAGCTAGTTCACTAGGAGTCCAGGAAATCTAATTTGCAAGGGTCAGCCTTAGAAACGGAGCAGAAGAGGGGGTTTCACAGCAAACAACAAGTGATTATCAAATTAGCATTTTAAGAAATGGTGACATTTTTCTTCTAATTTTGTGAAATCTTTCAGGATATTGAGCTACTTTGTTGTTAATACTATTATAAATGAGTTAACTCATTATGAAATGAATTGTGTCATTTTTTAATGAAATTTTTTGTCAGCTTGATGAATTTATTTGTTAGCTAGTCATCAAATACTCAAATTATTACAAATAGAAGTACATATTTTCTACTGGCTTGAAACTCAGAAAAGCTTCCCAGTTAATTCATAATAAAGTAGAACATTGGTGCTCTTTACACTAGGTCCCCATGGTTCTTATTTACTCTTATGAAATCTTGTCTTGCTATACTCTCCCAAGCATCAGTCACTGGATTGCTCTTGCCCTGGTTCTTTCCCATTCTAAACCTCATCAAACTTTTACTCTGAAACACACTTAAACCTGATTTTCACTCTGGAACATTTTTCTCCACATACATGCTTGCTGGCTTAGGACTGAGTCCTCAACTGAACTTCCATACCCTCACAGTAGGCTACGTATCTGTTCTTCTCAGAGAAGTATGTTGATCAGTCTTTCACCCTAGCAAATCTTCTTCTATATAGCTAGAACCAGTTCTTAGTGTCTTCTTGTTTTGTTGTTATTTTGTTGACTTTGCTAGAATTACAAAGTTCCCCCAAACAGAGACTGTCTCTGTCTTGAATTCCAAGGAATCCATCCTTAGTCCTTAGGAAATGCTCAGCATCTAAGGAGGCTCCATAAATATTTATTAAGTGAATAAATAAGTGAATGAACAAATTGCCTATTGTGGAATTTTCAGATCCTACATTATTTCCAACATCTGGTCCAGCTCTGCCTGCTCCCTTAAAGTCCTGCCATCACCAGCAATGAAAGACAAGTTTTAAATTTATTGTTTTACTAGCAGGCCACTATCTGGATCATGCACCATCTTCTTTTGTTTCTGAAATGGATAAGATCATCTGACTCTGCATTCTACTCACACAGATTTTTCAAGAAAAGTTCTGAAGATCTTTTCCATAGAACCAGTAACTTAGGCTCAAGCTGGTATCATGAACTCAGTCAATTTTCAGACCAAACTTTTTCCAAAACCGAGACAAGTATTTAAGTGGTTATTACCTATTTATGGGTTTCCCTGATGGCTAGGCAGTAAGAAAAATCCACTTGCAATGCAGGAGACACAGGAGATGAGAGTTCGATCCCTGGGTCAGGATGATCTCCTAGAGGAAGAAATGGCAACTCACTCCAGTATTCTTGGACTTCCCTGGTGGTTCACATGATAAAGAATCTGCCTGCAATGCAGGAGACTGTAGTTCAATCCCTGTGTTGGGAAGATCCCCTGGAGAAGGAAATGGCTACCCACTCACTCAAGTATTCTTGCCTGGAAAATTCCATAGACACAGGAGCCTGGCTACAATCGATGGGGTAGTAAAGAGTTGGACACAACTGAGCGACTAACATTCTCTCTCTCATTCCCGTTTATATATTGTTACTTGGCTTCTCTTGGCTTTTCATCTGGGTGTGTCTAACTTCTAAGGCATGCATTCTCCCCTTAAGAAAGGATGAGTGGTAAGATCAAATAATTACAGCATTTTACTCTTGTTATTGTTGTTCAGTTGCTCAGACGTGTCTGACTCTTTGTGACCCCATGGATTGCAGCACGCCAGACTTCCTTGTCCTTCACTAACTGCCAGAGTTTGCTAAAATTTATGTCCATTGAGCCAATGATGCCATCCAACTATCATCCTCTGTCACCTGCTTCTCCTGTCCTCAATCTTTCCCAGCATCAGGGACTTTTCCAGTGAGTCAATTATTTGCATCATGTGGCCAAAATATTGGAGCTTTAGCTTCAGCATCAGTCCTCCCACTGAATATTCAGGGTTGATTTCCTCTAGGATTGACTGGTTTGGTTTTGCTGTCCAAGGGACTCTCAAGAGTCTTTTCCAGCAGAAGAGTTTGAAAATATCAATTCTTCGGTGCTCAGCCTTCTTTATGTTTCAACTTTCACATCAGTACACGACTACTGGAAAAAACATTTTCCCCTAGAGCTGATTTTCCATTGAGCTATCATCCAGTACATTTTTTACGTTTTTTAAAATTTAACTGCAGTGATATTACTGATTTAAAGACAGAATTCAAGTTGCTAAAAGTGGTTTCCCTCCAAAAACAAACAAACAAACAAAAAATAATGATGAAAAGACAGACAGGGAATCACGCTAATATTAAGGAGACTAAAGCTATGATGAATGAACAGTGGACCTTTATATTTAGCTACTGTATGCCTAGTTTACATAATAAAGAAAAGTCTGCCTTTTTTTTTTAAATTTTGTGATATGTATCTTTAATTTCTGCTTCTTGGAAAAAACGAAACTCCTGCGGATTGCATAGTAGTAAGTAGCTTGTTGCTTTCCCACCCCTTTCCAATCTGTAGTCTCTCATGCCACATGTGGGTCCCATCTCAGGTCCGTTTCCATCTCACTGAAACTTCCGCCCTGCTATCTTCCTAACAGACTTGGCTCATGTCCACTCTTCTTTCAGCTCTGACTTGTTTCTGGCTTTCTTCTTGGCTCTAAGCCCTGTTCCCACCATCTCAGGCCTTCCAACTTCAGCTCCTACAATAATCCTCAGTACACTTCACCTCTAACTCCAGATTTACATTCTCTTCTGGCAAGCAACTACACAATTCTCTGCCCAAACCCAACTTTCTCATATATAGCATCATTTAAATCTCAGAAATTGATTTCTAAAACTTGCAGCTCTACAGAGAATATTCCTTTCCAAATTATTTTATTGCTGAAACTACTCTTAATATCATTTTGACTTCCAAATACATAGTTCTTTGGGCAAGACACTCTATAACCTCAGAGACAGCTAAATCCCATATTTTTTCCCACTTCTTTCCCATATTGTTCCTTCCTTTAAATGCTCCATTCTTTTTCTGACCCAGACACTTTTAATCACTTCCAATATTAAACTTTAAACTTCTCAGGCATACATCCTACCACGATTATTATTCAAAATTGAACTCTTTCCAACACCTATCTAATCCAAATAGTAGCTTGTTCCTTTCTATTTTCAAGTTCCCAGGTCCTTGTAACAGATTTCCCCCTCTCATAAATTCCATTCTTCTTCCCACAGGCTTTCTCTGGAACCTGGTATCTTCTTTCCTGTTATTCTGATTATTAGTTTTTTACTTGCACTGTCCAAAAAAAGCAGCCAATTTTACACTCTTTCCTTGGTTTCACGGAAGAGCTGTGCTTTCCTTCTCCTGCTCATTTACTTCTGTGCTCTTAATCTGACATCCCATGACCCTGGGTTCAGTTCCACTCACACAGCCTCCTAAAAAAAAAAAAAAAAAGATTCTTAATGGTTACCAAAGTTGCAAAAATATTGTATATGGACTCCCAAAGAGGGGAAGAAAGTCTTTGTTTGGGGGTTTGTGATATGCAGTGTTCTCTAAAGGATGGAGGTTTCCCTGGTGGCTCACTGGTAAAGAATTTGCCTGCGAATGCAAGAGAAAGAGACCTGCCAAGACATTCATCTTGCTTGGATCTAAGAATAGAAGCAAAGCCTGAGGACATTCTCTGGATGAATGGGCATGTTCACACTGGGGCAGGGTGGAGGTGTTGGGGAATTCCACGTGGGGACACTGATGCAGGAACTCCATAGACACCTTAGATCCTTCACCCTCACCTGGGATAGCACTACACTGGCTTCTGTGTGAACGAATCAGTTAACCGCAGAGTACCTTTCCCAGTGTGGGGTACTGTATTGCTCTCTCTTTTTTTTTGCCTCCCTTTTTCGCTATTTTCCTTCTGCCTGTTGATTCACATTCAGTTGTCTACTATAAAATCTGCTTCTGAATTCAAAGAGGACCACAGCCATTCCATCCTTGGCTCCATACAAATTAGCACTGAAGGATTGACTTAAAGTCTGAAAAAGCAATCAGGTAGCATTAGAGACCCATAATTTTGATAGTAAACAAACAAACAAACGAGTGTTACTATTTTTTTTCTTATGGCTTAAAAACTCTACTACATATATTATGTTCATTATCCTAAATTGCTTAAATCCATTGTTATTATTTGTGGTCCTATTTATAGTCAGCCTTATTTCTATGCAGGCATTGTTGGCCATGTTTGCCATATTTAAATGAGGATTTCGTGTGTGGATGGATATTGTTAAGATAGAGTTTCTCATTAGACACTTTGAATACCTGATATGTATCAATCATCATTCTAAGGACTTCGAGCATATTTCCATATTTGATCATCAAAACAATCCTTTGAGATAGATATTGTCATTATCCTAATTTTGTAAAAGAGTAAACTGAAGCCAAGAGATAATGAATAGCATGGCCAGGGGATGACACCAAATGGTACAGCCAAGAATCAGTGACCCACTTTTCCACCCCCTAGCTAACACTCTTTCCTTAGTACCATGTGCTTAACGATGATGATGTGTACTTATATATTTTCCAGTAAAACTCTAAGATATCCAGGGGTAGAAATCACCCAAGTAAAGAGATTGCTTTTTAACATATTTAACAAAAACACCAACAAAATTCCTATTTGTTGTATATTCTAGTTCATGTTATTTATATATATATATATATATTTCTATATCATATACTATTCCCTATTTCACATATTCATCTATGTGGTTTGCAGCAAAATGCTTAGCCTTTAGCCCTTAATTTGTTTCCTTAAGAAATCCCAACCTTGCAAGCATTTTCTTTTTTTTTTTAATTAATTAATTTATTTTAATTGGAGACTAATTACTTTACAATATCGTGGTGGTTTGTGTCATACATCGACATGAGTCAGCCATGGGTATACATGTTTCCCCCATCCTGAGCTCTCCTCCCACCTCCCTCCCCACCCCAGCCATCTGGGTTGTCCTAGAGCACCAGTTTTGAGTGCCCTGCTTCATGCATTGAACTTGAACTGGTCATCTATTTTACATATGGTAATATACACATTTCAATGCTATTCTCTCAAATCATCCCACCCTTGGCCTTCTCCCATAGAATCCAAAAGTTTGTTCTTTACATCTGTGTCTCTTGCTATCTTGCATATAGGGTTGTTGTTACTGTCTTTCTAAATTTCATATATGTGCGTTAATATACTGTATTTGTGTTTCTATTTCTGACTTACTTCACTCTGTGTAATAGTCTACAGTTTCATCCACCTCACTGGAAGTGATTCAAATGTGTTCTTTTTTATAGCTGAGTAGTATTCCATTGTGTATATGTAGTGCAACTTCCTTATCCATTCATCTGCCAGTGGACATCTATGTTGCTTCATGTCCTAGCTATTGTAAACAGTGCTGCAATGAACACTGGGGTACACATGTCTCTTTCAATTCTGGTTTCGTCGGTGTGTATGCCCAGTAGTGGCGTTGTTGGGTCATATGGCAGTTCTATTTCAAGTTTTTTAAGGAATCTCCACACTGTTCTCCATAGTGGCTGTACTAGTTTGCATTCCCACCAACAGTACAAGAGGGTTCCCTTTCCTCCACACCCTCTCCAGCATTTATTGTTTGTAGATTTTGTGATGGGAGCCGTTCTGACTGGCGTGAAATGGTACTTCATTGTGGTTTTGATTTGCATTTCTTTAATAATGTGTGATGTTGAACATCTTTTCATGTGTTTGTTAGCCATCTGTATATCTTCCTTGGAGAAATGTATAGTTAGTTCTTTTGCCCACTTTTTGATTGGGTCGTTTATTTTTCAGGTGTTGAGCTGCATGAGCTGCTTGTATATTTTAGAGATTAATTTTTTGTCAGTTACTTCATTTGCTATTATTTTTCTCCCATTCTGGAGGATGCCTTTTCACCTTGCTTGTAGTTTTCTTCATTGTGCAAAAGCTTTCAAGTTTAATTAGGCCCCATTTGTTTATTTTTGCTTTTATTTCCATTACTCTGGGAGGTGGATCATAGAGGATATTGCTGTGATTTATGTCAGGGTGTGTTCTGCCTATGTTTTCCTCTAAGAGTTCTATAGTTTCTGGTCTTACATTTAGATCTTTAATCCATTTTGAGTTTATTAATTGGTTTCCTTAAGAAATTCTAACCTTGCAAGCATTTTCTAATTTATTTTTTATTACTAATGTTTTTTAAAGTTAAAGGGAAATATCACATTGCACAGTACACAGAATTTATCTGGAAAAAATATCCTATATTGGATATCTCTGAAACCATCAGAGATAGTTTCCCCCATATGTATATAATCACCTGGATTCCACCTATTTCAGCCAAATCCCCCCCTGGATCTCCTTGCAAAAATACCCTTGAAGCCTCTCATTCTTCCCATAGAACTTTAATGTAATACATTGATGAAAACAATGGTTCTTCCAAATGAGTTTGGTTAAAAAATAAATCAATTATATTCAGAAAAAAGTACAAAAACAACAAAATTCTTCAAATTAAAAAAGCAGAAATATATGTAGAGAGATATATATAGATGGTACCTACTATGTGCCATATAGTGTCCTATAATTTTACACATATTACCTTACTCAATGCTAATGAAGTGTCTTTGAGTTAAACAGTATTGCTTACAACTTCCAAAAGTGGAAATTGAAAAATTTGAAAGATTTGCCATAGTATCTGCCACTTTCCATTCTGTCTCAGGGGAACAGACTCATTGATATCTATAGTGTAAGGCACACAATAATTCTCAACTAGCCAACAAATTTTAGACTATTGATTATGGTCAAATAGTTTTACAAAAGAAAGTAGTATACCCAGTTATTCTCATTTTTATTGTAGAGCTTTCCCTCTATATCACAATGTCTTATCCTATCTTTTTATTTTATAAACAGAAAATTAAAGCCCTATATACATCAGCTGATTACATGATTGTTCATAAAATAATTCTTGAAAATTAATAGTCAACAGAAATTCAAGGGAATGACAATAGAAATGCAAGTAATCCATTCATTGATGTAAAATTAGCTGTAGGAAATTAATTCAACCCAGCTAATAAAATATTATATTTTATTATGAATATATAAGAGGAATAATTAATGCTCACAGACATTCAACCATGCCAATATAAAAGGTTTTAATCTCTTTTCTTTTTCTTTCCATCTTTCTAATATTTCTTTAGACATAACTTGGAATATAGTGAATTTACTTTCAAGTAGATATACTTGAAAAATAATATATCAGGTCATGCATGGTCCATCCTGAATAGAATTAGGATTCAGCAAATTTTTTTTTTAATTAAAGTTGTCAGAAAGAAACATAATTATGTCCAAAATGAGAAAAATTCAGTGTAGGAAGCAGAGTAATGGGAGAAAAAAGTAAGCTTTACTACTATGTGATAAATGCATGCAGATTGGCAATGAAGACCCAAACTGTCACAGTGAAAGAGAAGAGTAGCAGAGCAGGCAGTCGAAGGCCGTTGCTTAAAAAAGAAAAGTAAATGTTACAGTCCAGTCTTAATGATATCCTTGTGGCCTACATTTTGTGCTGAATCGTGTGCTACTGAAGCTTGAAGGAAGATGGTCTTTCCTTGACAAGTTCTTCCCTGCATGACTGTTAGATGTAGATGTGACTGTCAGTAGATCAATGACTTAGAAAGAATTTACACACATAGTACATCTATAGATGATACTTTATTCATTTAGAGAAATAAAAGGCTGATGTTAGTGTTTGAAAAAAATAGATTTCAGTCTGTATCATAGTGAAATGTATCAAATATGTATCAAAATGTAAAGTACGTATTTTGCACATATATATGTGTGTTTGCACATATATGCATAGTCATAACTTT
This sequence comes from Giraffa tippelskirchi, assembly GCF_054371585.1. Lineage (NCBI taxonomy): Eukaryota > Metazoa > Chordata > Mammalia > Artiodactyla > Giraffidae > Giraffa > Giraffa tippelskirchi. The sequence goes on from NC_137286.1 coordinate 127,237,871, forward strand.
AGAATATTTAATTATTATTGATAACTATACCTCCACAATAATAATTCTAAGAATATTATCAGAAAATATAGTTTTTGTTGTATCTAAAAACCTATGGATGGTTATAGCAAACATAAGTACTTTATATTCACATTTATTACTTAAGAATTGTTTAAAAATATAAGCCACTTTTCCCCCTACAAATTGGTTATTGCTACTGGTTGTTTTAGTTATAGTGCAAAAATTAAAATTTAACCAGCCTTAGACTGAATAAAATATAAATTAAAGGATTTATATATAAAAGCCCTTATCATATGTCTTCAATGAGCAGGCCCAGACTGAGGATAGTATTTACATTGAAAGTGTTGTAACCTGGTTGATCCAGGAGACACTTTCAGCAGGTGAGTCCCTGTGATGCTGTAGTGAAGGAAGGAGAGTCAAGAGTCATTGTCGAGACCACTGTGTAGAGCCTTAACTCATAAGAAAAAGTGAGAACCAAGCAGCAAGATTAAAGCTATAGGGCCCAGAACAAAGGTTGAACCCATTTTGGTGACCTGAAAAGGCTATGGATGGCAAGAGTCCCAGAGCTCTCATTATGAGAAGTCCAATGCCTCTCCATTGAAAAGCAATAAATCAGGCCAAACATGCATGATGAAAGAATTCCCTCAAGGGTGGACACTGTTATTTATGTGACATGGTTCTGACTTGTTGGAATAGCCTCACATACAGTTCCAGACTGATAAACCATTTTCCTATGAATCACAAAACTGGGCATCTATTTAGATTTTGCCTTCTAGCTGAATTATGTCTAGTAACATATATGATCATCTATTCAACATCTGTAACCTCAAATAAATAAACATGTATTTTTTCTATAAATGATTTTTATTTTTCCCTAAGCTTCTAGAACTTCAGGTCAAAAGTTCAAGAATTTTTAAAAGTTTCCTGAACTTCAAATAAGATTGATGCTTCAGGAAGATGTACCTTAACCTTGTATCTTGACTGTGCATTTCAGTTGGCACTACATCATAGAGCTGAGATGTGTTTGCACCTTACTTTGAGAAGCACATCCAGATGTGCATGGTAGCCTAGCAGAGGGAGGGTTTATGCTTAAGCAGGCTAGTGTCCCACTGAACTATTATGACAAATAACTGGGTTTTTGATATTTCTATCATCTTTATCATGTATCAAATATGCAAAATATGGGATATCATTTTTCCATACTTTTTATTATATTTATACGGTTTATCCTCAATAACATTTCAGTATTTCAGACTTGCATCATCTCACACTTCTACTTCATGTTTTTAGTCTGTGCTCCATTTTTTTTTAATTAGATGTACTTGATATTCATAGCCTATGCTTCCTCAACGGCTCAGCCACCTGCAATACAGATGAGGGTTCACTCCCTGGGTCAGGAAGATCCCCTGGAAGAGGAAATGGCAGCCCATTCCAGTATTCTTTCCTGGGAAATCCCATGGACAGAGTAGCCTGGTGGGCAACAGTCCATAGTGTTGCAAAGAGTCAAACATAACTGAAGCAATTGAGTACACACGTGTATGCTCAAATACAGATTCCTAGGTTCCTTGAATGATTTCCCTTTCCCTCATTGGGCTTAATTTTACTCTGTTTTGCAGGAACATGGTATTCCAAAGAGATAATTAGCAGTGTTCACACTCAACATATACACAAGTCACCAATACTCATACACTCCTATACATGACACAGGCACCCATATGCATACTCACTGTGTATAAACTTGCAGATGCAGTTACATGTGCCTAGTCTCACAATCGTACATGTACTCACATTCATTGTGTGACACACATACTATTCTACATACCCACCTGCACACATGCACACAAGTGCCTGCAGTGCATGAACAGATACCCAGCCACACACATGAACATGCACATACTCAATACACACTGCCAAACAGTGAAGGTTTGTAAGGTCTGAGTATATTTCTTAGAACATTTTTTTTTTCTATCATACATAGTGGGAATCCATGTAATATTTTTTTTTGACTAGCATGGTAATCATTTTAAAACTTTGAATTAATAGGACAGACTTAAGTTTTTTGTCATAAAAATGCAAACATTACCAATTTATTTTTTATTATGTCTCTTTTCATCCTACATCTTTTGCCATCCTAATCCCAAGATAAACTATAAGACAGTCTATTATTCAATTTGACAACATATGAGTGATTTACCTACTCTTTTTTCCTTGGCTTGTGATACACATGTTTTTTTATTGAGTTAACACATTTTCAAAGCTGAGTTCAAATGTCATTTCTGTGACATTTTTACTAACTTCCCTAGATTCAATTCATTGATTTATCCCTTTTTTTTGCATAGAATTTGTTGATTAATCTCTTACAACTATTGTGATATTAAATTTCAGTTAATTTTGCGTATTTGTGTCCTTTGCAAGATTTTAAACATATTCAGAACAAAAATAAACATGTTTGTAACTCCTGTTGCTCAGAAGAATATTTTAAAAGGCATTTAATGAATATTTATTAAAATAATGGAACATTTAAAAGTTTGATGTTTAAACTCTATGTGGGTTTACTTATTAAAGAAAAGCATATCCCCTTTTTCAGAAGATACTGTATTGAGTAAAGAGACATTGTGTTTGTTCACTCACTGTTCTATGTCCTAAACTAAACATGTCTCCTTATGTCAATTATATAAAGTTTCCTCATAGGAGTCCTGTTTTATTGGGACTTATATACATAAGTCATAGAATAAAGAATGTGTCTCTATACTTGAAAAACAGACAAAATTAGGGTAAAAAATAGAATGTTTCAAAAATGTGAATATCTGTCATTCAGGCAATAGATTTACAAGTAAACTTGATATTTTTATCCCTCAGTAGAAGATCACCTTTACAATCTTTCTATTTCATTATAGTTTTCAGTTTTTGCCTTAATGTTTACTAAAAAAGAATAGAATTAGTGACATTAACATTAAAATGATAAAAACTGAGACGCAATAATGAGATAGTGGAATAGAAATTGGACAAAAGTGGAATTGTGTTATGTTCTTAATAAAGATTCCCTTACACATCTCTGGGCTTCCCTGGTGATTCATATGGTAAAGAATCTGTCTGCAAGGCAGGAGACCTAGGTTCAATCCCTGGGTCAGGAAGATCCTTTGCAGAGGGGAAAAGCTACCCATTCCAGTATTCTTGCCTAGAGAATTTTATGGACAGAGGAGCCTGGCAGGCTACAGTCCACATGGTGACAAATAGTCAGACATGACATGACTGAGCTACTAACACTTTCACTTAGCATATTTCTACAATAGGAGCAATGACATCTTCACTGTAATAGGCTCTCAGAAAAAAAAAAAAATCAGTTGCTTTGTGCATACTTGATAGCGCTATAACATTTTTCTGGCACAATTTTGTTCAGTTAAAATAAGTTCCAGGAATTTTAATGGAAGTTAATTGCAATCTAATTTATATTTTTTAAAATTGAATTATGTTACTGCATCTATAATTCTACTGGAAACTGTAGAGCTTTATAAATGTGTTACTGTGTGTGAAAGCCATTTGGAGACCTTGATTCATTGTTAATTATCTGGCACAAAGTATTTATATTCAATAATCAATACTTTATGGCTTTCTTGCCCTATAAAAAATACACTTTCAAAATGGAATTGCTGATGTTACAAGCAGCCTTCATATATTAATCTTTTTTTACATCATTTTGTGAATAGTAATGAAAATCCTCCCAATCAGTACAAACACAGGCTTCCAGAATACCTTGTAATTTCTTAAACTTCTGTGAGGCTTAGATTTTTTATCTAGTGAAAAATGTTCAATTAGTTCACTTTCATTCTAATTGAGGTAAAACTAGAGTAATAACTGGTGACTTCCTGCATATTTCTTATGCTCCTTGTGTATCAGTTATTTTTATGTAAAGTGTTTCAGAGATGGCTGCTCTAGAGCTTAATGAAACAGGAAAATATCATACTGAACTGTACAACTCCCACTTCAGTAAGTTAACGTTTCCTTCTCTTTTCTTCCTGACTTCAGGATAAAATGAAGAATTTTGTCTAAGCATAAGATTTTCTGCATAGGCTTGACTCAATGAATTATCACTCAATAAGAATTGACTTTAAGCATTTTTCTGTTTGCCACTTACCAATTATTGTCCATCTTTAAAAGGATAGTTGTTTTTCTTCAAAATAAGTAATTATGAAAAATGCAGAGAAAATTATAGATTTTGAAGTGATACAGAGAGGGTTTGTATGTGAACTCTGTTATTTATGCTAGGTAATAACTTTGATTTGGGGGAAATAATGTCTAAATCTCAATTTTCTCACTTATAATATAGTCCTACTAATGAATTGTTAATGAAGGACTTCACCGTTGGCTCAGCAATAAAGAATCTAGCTGCAATGCGGGAGACGTGGGTTCAGTCCCTGAGTTGGGAAGATGGAAATGGCAACCCACTCCAGTATTCTTGCCTGGGAAATCCCATTCAGAGAGGAGCCAGTGGTTAAGATTCTGCACTTACCTTCCAAGCGACACAGGTTCAATCTCTGTTCAGAGAACTAAGATCCTGCATGCTCTGGGGCATGGCCAAAAATTGAAAAAATTAAAAACAATGACCCAGAAATTACACAATGAGATCTACTACCATCTCACTGGCCAGAGCTCAGTCACTTATCAGTATTATCAAAAAAGACAACTGGGAAATTCAGTGTATAGCTGAGAGATCATTTAACAAACTGTAACTGATATTCAATTATTTGGTCTAAATATCAAGATTTAGACCAAATGTAAGGGGGTGAGAAGTCTTTCCCAAAACCTCAATACATTGATGATAATAAGTGTATAATTTTATTTTTATCCTGTTTCATATATATTCATGTTACAGTATATTTTCTTCTCCTTGTGCGTACCGCCTTGATAAAATTCTTTTATATTTCACTGCCATTCACACTCCAGGTAATCTCAGTGTACTCGGTTGTCCATAGTAACAGTCATTTTCACCTTCATTCTTCCTTGTCACACTGAATGTGAATGCACAGGCGGTCCTGTGAGCCACTACAGCCTCATTTCTCTGTGCAGACATCTTTTTTTTTTCTCTCTCTCTTTTTATATAGGTTCTGATATAGTTCAAGAAGTACATCTAGAAATTTTCTTGGAAGTTCTGTGTTGATTTTATATATCAAAAGGTCTTATACCACAGGTCACAGTGTGCCTACCAGCAGCTCATGTCATAAAACAAAATCAGCAGAAAGAAAAATCTCTTTCTCACTAGGGACCACACAGTTTCAGGTCTTGTCCTCCATTGGCTTATCTTGGATTAAACATTGGCAAATTAGTCAATGAGCTTTGAACCATTGGCTGTGGGGGTTATGTTGGCAATCCCCTATCTACACATAGGCAGTCGTCTCCACACAGTCTCTGTATGTGTCTGTTTTTCTATCAGCATATTTAAATGCATATGCATAGTTTTATTTTGGGTTTACGTCCAGTAGAGAGGGTTAAGGAAGTTTTTCCCCTGAGGTTCATACTTCTCTTCAGATTTTCTCAGCTTTCCATTAATGTATTTTCTCTCTGCTCATGAAACCTCATCACATTTTGTGGACATGTGTCTTTAGGCTCTTTGTTGTCACAGTTTCTCAGATATTCCTTGTTATAGATGATGTTACGAATTTCTCAAATTAACACATTAAGTGGATTACAGAGTGTTGGATGGTAAGATTGGTTTAACAACCAACCACAAGGGAAATTGAAATTGAGAAGTTTATTACTCACAGGCCCTGGGGATAGTTCCCTGCCATGCCTTGAGGGGGCACATGGGGAGTCAAGGCAGAGTGCAAACAGAGAGAGAAGACCTGGAACACATGAATTTATTAAGGATCCTGAGTAAAGTGCTTTGGTTCCTGGGCTAAGGCTGGATTGGTCAATTCAAATCTAAAATGCAAAGTTTTGGTAACCCTCAGGGAGTCATGGGTTTCCCAGGTGGCGCTAGAGGTAAAGAACCTGCCTGCCAATGCAGGAGACAGAAGAGATGTGAGTTCGATCCCTGAGTTGGGAAGATCCCCTCAAGTAGGAAATGGAACCCTACTTCAGTATTCTTGCCTGGAGAATCCCATGGACAGAGGAGCCTGGCGGGCTACAGTCCATAGGGTCGCAAAGAGTCAGACATTACTAAAGTGACTTAGCATGCACCCATTCAAGGGGGTCTTACCTAAGGTTCACAGTAGGGGAAGGCATCTGCAGATAGGGAGAGGAAACTGTGGACACCAAGGGCTGTTGAAGAAGCGCTATCAGGGGCTTACATTTTCTTTTGACTCTGCAAGCTTCTACAGAGGGCGCCTCAAGTATAAGTAGGTGTCAATTTAAAGCTTGTTATGGGCAGCTTGGGGCTCCCTGGTGACTCAGTGGTAAAGAATCCACCTGCCAATGCAGGAGACCCGGGTTTGATCCTTGGGTTGGGAAGATCCCCTGAAGAAGAAAATGACACCCACTCCAGTATTCTTAACTGGGAAATCCCGTAGACAGAGGAGCCTGGTGGGCTACAGTCCATGGGGACACAAAAAAGTCTGACATGACTTAGTGACTGAATAACAATGGGCAGCTTGGCAAAAATTTGCAGCCAAAACAACAATACCAAGGAGTAGCTTAGCTAAATTCTCAACAAATGACCTTTTAAATGATGGTGATTAAAGATTATTAATGATGGTTTTAAAGATTATTAATCAGATATTTTATAGAATCCCCCTCAATCTAGAGTTGAAATTTAACCTTCTTCAATTTAATCTTTTTTTCCATTCCTTTTTCAATCCTTTGTTTTAAAATTGTCAATTCTGATGTGACCAATGATTATTTTTATTGTTTAAATATATTCTTGTAAAGTGTGTAAATGATGAACATTTTATATTTGATTAAAGCACCTTTTTCCTTTTTTGCTTTAGCTTGATTAATGTCTACTAATCTATTTTCCCATATGGTTTTCAGTTGTTTTCCTCTGTTAAATTTCTGTTAATATATCTTTTGTGTCTTTAATGCTAGTTGTTAGATTTTGTTTTCCAGGCTCATTGAGGTAAAATTGACAAATACATATTGTATACAAGTAAGGTAAAAATATAATGCTCCAATATAGTATATATTAGTGAAATGATTACTGCAATAAATTTAATTAAGATCTATCACCTCATACCTCACAGTTAACCATTTTAGGTTTGTGGTAAAACACTGAAGATCTACTCTCTCAGCAATTTCAAGTAAACTATACTCTATCATTAACTATAGTCACTCTACTGTACATTAGGTCCATAGAACTTATTCATCTTGTAACAGAAACTTCATGCAATTTGCCTAATATCTCATTTCCCTCACCCCCTAGTCTTTAGCAACTACCACTCTGATCTCTGCTTCTATAAATTTGACTTTTTTAGATTCTACATATAAATGAGATCATGCAGTACTCGTCTCCTTAACATAATTTCCTCACTATTCATGCTGTCACAAATGGCTAGGTTTTCTTGTTTTTTTAGTTGAATAATATTGCAGTATATATATACATATATATATACACATTATATATACATTATATATACATTACATAAGTATAACATTTTCTTTACCTACTCATCCATCAATGTAGGTTGTTTCCAGGTCTTGGCTACTGTGAATAAACATGAAAGTACAGTATCTTTCTGATACTTGTTTTATTTCCCTCAGATATAAACCCAGAAGTGGGTTTGCTGGATCAGATAGTAGTTCTGTTTTCAATTGTTGTTCTAGAATATTTATTCAAAAAAGTTTCCCTTTAGATTCCACTGCTACTGACATTTTATAATGTGCCTTCTATTTTCTTGAACATATTAATCACAGGTATTTTAAAGTCCATGCTGATAAATTCAATACTAGTAACATAGGTTTGTTTCTATTTTTAAAATATTTCTCTTGATTCTTTATGTGTCATTCTTAGTGAGCTTAGCTTTAAAAAAAGAAAAAAATAACCCATATTTCAGAATGTTTTATGTTTCACCAAAGACGATTTTTTTGTTGTTGTTTCTGATAGGCAAAAAGGACTAGATCACCTTTATCTAGTCAAAAGTTCAACAATTTTAAGATTATATTTCTGTCTTTGTAAGGTCTTATCCATCCTTATACAAAGAGTGGAGCAATCTGGTTGCTCCAATGGAGGTCTGAGGTATTTGCCAATGCCTCTCACATCTTGGTCAATGCTTTCTACAAAACTTCCTACCTCTAATCTAGTGTTGACAACAGATCAATATATGCCTTAAAGTGAAAAGCAAGGCAGAATATTGGGCTAAACTCAGACTCTCCTTTTCCCCAGCACATGAACTCCTAATGCCTTACTGACAATGACCTCCCTTGAATCCATGAAATTATTGAACGTTCTGCTTACCTAGTGCTTTGCACACAGCTCTCTACTCATGAACTTCTTGCAAAGCATTACAAACTAATTGAAAAATGCCTGGAAGAAAAAGGCAGAATAGCAGAATAGACCCACCTCAGTGTGCCTCCTGTCTTCAGAAATATAGTTCCTCAAGTTCCAGCTACATTTATAGCCAAACATCTTGTTATTTTAGACAGGAGTTAATATTTTGTACCAAATCATACCTTCCAGAAAAGGAAGTCTGTTCCCTCACATTATTATATATCCTCAAAACTTTATACATACTGTTCCTTCTATCTGGAATACCCTGTCCAAATTATTCATCTCGCTGGTATTTTCTAGACTATCAAATGATTGTTAAAATGTCATCACTTGGAATTTCTTTGACTGCATTTATGAATAAGTGCCATATCCATATGCTGTCACAAAATGTGGCAGACATAATTTCTCATATATCTGATCGTTATCACGTATTACCTTTTACTTGAGAGAAAGATAATATATAAATATAACATACATATGCATGTGCTGGTCCATGCTAAGTCACTTCAGTCATGTCTGACTCTTTGCAATGCTATGGGTTGTAGCCCACCAGGCTCCTCTGTCCATGGGATTCTCCAGGCAAGAACATTGGAGTGGGTTGCCATGCCCTCCTCCAAGGGATCTTCCTGAACCAGGTATTGAACGTGCATCTCTTACATCTCCTGCTTTACCACTAGCACCAGCTGGGAAGTCCATGTATATACACAAGTATTTGTAAATATATATAATTATATTTATTATCTGTAGGATATATATAATTATGCATTATATGTAATTTAGTTCTACATAGTTATTATATATTTATATATAATGCTACACTCAAAAGATGAATATGGTCATGTATATCATTTTACTATAACATCATATATAAGTATCAGTGGGCAATGGCACCCCACTCCAGTACTCTTGCCTGGAGAATCCCAGGGATGGTGGAGCCTGGTGGGCTGCTGTCTATGGGGTCGCGCAGAGTTGGACAGCAGCAGCAGCATATATAAATATAGTACATATAAAAATACATGTGTATCTTTATTTTAATTATGCTATCACATTGCGTAAAATAAGGTGTGATTTTAAATGATGTCTTTGAATCTGTGATTTTTGATAGATTAGAACCATCATGAAAATAGAAAAATGGACATAGATATCATTCATAATGTTTAAATAATTAGTACAACTGTTTGACAAAAGTAAATTGATATGCACAAAGGCTTCATTTACCATCAGGGAACATTTTCAGACTGATAGATTAGGATATTAATAGTCATAGACACATTCTGTTGTTCATTAAACATTGCATCTGAACAGACATTTCAGATCACCTGTAGAAAATAAGACCAATCATTCTCCAATTTTCAAGAAACCCAAGGAGAAGTTACAGCAGGAGCTAATCAACTTGTAGAAAATTATTCTAATGAGCTTCAGAAGTGTTTTTTCCATCTCTTTTGTGGCTTGAATATATTTCATCTATTACTTGTATCTAAAATAGAATCCATCTAGCAAGTTTTTATGTTCTTTATGTTTTGTGATTTCATATTCTAGTTCCTGGGGATATAAGAGTAAATAAACTGTCATAGACAAAATATATGTTTAAGGAGTATAACATCATACAAGGTGATGTGGGTTTGGGAAATTTTAAGCAAGGAAGGAGAAAAGGAGTTGGGAAATTGTATTTTAAAATACTGTCGGGTGGGGAGAAGTGTCAGTGAAAAACAATCACAGTTGAATAAATACTGGTAGAAGGCATGAAAGTGAGTGAAAGGAGGGAGGAGCTTTCTAGGCAGTGGGAACATAGGAACATACCTTTAATTCAGTGGCTCTGTCCACCTCTAGAAATTCTGCTCCCTTAATACCCGGATAATAGATGGGAAAATATAACATGCAGAAGGCACTTCTGCTTCTTAACCTTTTATGAACTAAAATGACACATAATTTCTTTTCACCTTTCATTGTTTATAAGTAGGCACATGGTCACTTGTGTTGCTAGAGATGTGACTAGACTTGGACATGACTGAGCAACTGAACTGAACTGAGAGATGCGGGGGAAAGTACTCCAGCTGTGTGCCTGAGATGATGGAGTAGGAGTAAAAGCTTGATGTAGTAAAAATTGGCTCCTCTGCACTGAGAGAGGTATTGTTATTGTTTAAGTTTTTTAATACATTTATTGTTTTCATTTTTACATTTTAGAAGAGATTTTTATTTAGGGGAAAAAAATTGCAAAGATAACAGTTGTTCTTTTCGACCTCATGGACAGCAGCGTGCCAGGCTTCCCTGTCCCCCACCTTCTCCCCAAGCTTGCTCAGACACATGTCCATTGAGTCAGTGATGCCATCCAACTGTATTGCCCTCTGTCATCCCCTTCTCCTCCTGCTTTCAATCTTTCCCAGCATCAGGGTCTTTTCTAATGAGTCAGTTCTTCACATCAGGTGGCCAAAGTATTGGAGTTTCAGCTTCAGCATCAGTCCTTCTAATGAATATTCAGGATTGATTTCCTTTAGAATTCACTGGTTGGATCTCTTTGCAGTCCAAGGGACTCTCAAGAGTCTTCTCCAAAACCACAGTTCAAAAGCTTAAATTCTTTGGTACTCAGCCTTCCTTTTAGTCCAACTCTCACATCTGTACATGACAACTGGAAAAAACAGCTTTGACTATATGAACATTTGTTGGAAAAGTAACATCTCTGCTTTTTAATATGCTGTCTAGGTTTGTCATCACTTTTATTCCAAGGAACAAGTGTCTTTTAATTTTGTGGCTGCAGTCACCATCTACAGTGATTTTGGAGTCCAAGAAAATAAAGTCTGTCACTGTTTCCCCACCTATTTGCATGAAGTGATGTGATCAGATGCCATGGTCTTATTTTTTTGAATGTTGAGATTTAAGCCAACTTTTTCACTCTTCTCTTTCGCCTTCATCAAGAGGCTATTTCCTCTTCACTTTCTGCCATAGGGTGGTGTCATCTGTATACCTAAGGTTATTGATATTTCTCCCAAAATCTTGGTTCCAGCTTGTGCTTCATCCAGACTGGCATTTTGCATGATGTACTCTGCATAGTAGTTAAATAAGCAGGGTGACAATATACAGCCTTGACATACTCCTTTCCCAATTTGGAACCAGTCTGTTGTTGCATGTCCGGTTCTAACTGTTGATTCTTGACCTGCATACAGGTTTCTCAGGAGGCAGGTAAGGTTTTCTGGTATTCTCATCTCTTTAAGAATTTTCCACAGTTTGTTATGATTCACACAGTCAAAGGCTTTAGCATAGTCAATGAAGCAGAAGTAGATGTTTTTCTGGAACTCTCTTGCTTTTTCTATGGTTCAATAGATGTTGGCAATTTGATCTCTGATTCCTCTCCCTTTTAAATCCAGCTTGAACATCGGGAAGTTCTTCGTTCACATACTGTTGAAGCCTGGCTTGGAGAATTTTGAGCATTACTTTGCTAGTATGTGAAATGAGTGCAACTGTGTGGTAATTTGAGCATTTTTTGGCATTGCCTTTCTTTGGGATTGGAGTGGAAACTGCTCTTTTCCAGCCCTGTGGCCACTGCTGAGTTTTCCAAAGTTTCTGGCATATTGAGTGCAGCACTTTCACAGCATCATCTTTTAGGATTTGAAATAGCTCAACTGGAATTCCATCACCTCCACTAGCTTTGTTCGTAGTGATGCTTCCTAAGGCCCACTTGACTTCACACACCAAGAAGTCTGGTTCTAGGTGAGTGATAACACCATTGAGGTTATCTGGGTCATTTGATTAAGGGAAAAAATTGCAAAGGTAACAGAGATACTCTCATATAGCCCACACCCAGTTTCCTCATGTTTTAATACCCTACATCACTGTGTTGTATTTGTCACTATTAATAAATAGCTACTAATAGATTAACTAAAGTCCGTATTTTATCTGGATTTCCTAAATTTTTAACTATTGTCTTTTTTTGCTATTGCAAAGTACCATATTGTATTTTGTTGTCATGTCTCCTTAAGCAACTGTTGGCTGAATTTGTCAACTTTTTCTTGTTTATGATGACCTTGATGATTTTCAAGCATCTTAGATAGGTATTTTGTAGACTATCTGCCAGTTGGGATTTGTCTGCTATTTTTCTTATGATTTAATCAGCTAAGTTTTGAGAGAAAGACCAGAGAGATAAAATGTCTTTCTCATCCCTTCATACCAAGGGTACACAATACCTAGATGGCTTATTCTTGTTTATGTGAACTTTGGTTACCTGATTGATTAACCTTCATAATTTGACCTGTTGTTTTTAGCAAGATAAATACTAGCATATGTGCAAAATTTGGGGGAAAATAGGGAAGGAAGTGGAAAATGGCAAAGGTAAGATAATTAGGGAAGATAGTATTAACCTAGACCACATACTAAAATTGTGCTGTCTATAAGCAGCAAGGACAGGTCGCTCATAGAAACTGGGGCAAAGAGAGGATAGGCAATATGTTTCTTCTCTTTTCTTAGGGAAATGGTAACAAAGTCAGCAGCTGAGTGTGTGGATGGGGTGGCATATGCTGAATGTTTCTGGACAAGTGAGAAAGCGTGTGGAATTTGAAGTCATCTGTCTATTTATCAGAGAGTGTATTGACACCTGTGTGTCTTATATTTGTCTCACATAGACATGTTCATGTATGCAAAACTGAAAGTGAATCATGAATATATTATACTTATTTCAGGCATTCTTTTTAACTGTATGGTGCCTATGTTCACAGGGTGTTTGTGTGTGCATCTGTCTTTATATATATTCATTGTGATCTAATGGCAGTTACTTAGATTTTCACCTGTTCACTTGATTGAAAATGAGTCTGACTCACACCATGAAGGTTCACATCTACAGGAGAAACAAAATATTTTGTAATAAAGAAACAAGCCAATTTCTACATTACAACACAGATACTGAAATCCAAGTTCCATGAAGAAAATACCCTTTTTGTTGTGATTGTGTTCATATAACCCATGGCATCTTGTATGTAATTTATGCAAATATATATTTCCACATTAAGATTTTATCTGAGAAGTAGGTTTTGGTAAGCCTTTTACTGGAGCTTCCCAGGTGTGCTAATGGTAAAGAACCTGCCTGCCAGTGTAGGAGACATAACAGACACAGGTTCAATGACTGGGTCAGGAAGATCCCCTGGAGGAGGGCTTGGCAATTCACTTCAATATTCTTGCCTGGAGAATGCCATGGACAGAGAAGCCTGGCGAACTACAGTCCATGGGGTTGCGAAGGGTCAGACACGACTGAAGTGACTTAGCAGCAAGCAAGCAAGCCTTTTAATGGTGATATATCAAAGTATCTTGAAATTTATGTCTAATCCTAAATCATAGCTTTAATTTGAATATACTTTCACTTTTGAAGAGAACACTTTTATCTGATATCAAAATGAAAACATATGGTTATTACAACTTCTGGAAACCCTTGCTTTTTCATGTGGAACATCTGTTTACAAATGAGCCTTCTGTTGCCATATTCATTGTAGTTTTCCTCTTTTATATGAGAGACACGGTGAGAAATGGGAATTGCCTGAAACTGGAGGTGAATGTAACAACCAAAAGTGTCACTTGAATTTGTGCAATCAAAATAGATTTCAAGGACATGACAGCTTGGCTTTAAGCCAGTTGACTATGAGTAAATTAATTTCATTTTTATATCTTGAATCATTGACAGTCAAGTGAAATTTTCTCAAAGGTTATATATAGTTTTTGGTTGTTTTTATCTATATAACACTTTTATTCTAAGAAAGTAAAAGTTTCTTATGAGATCTAACTCACATAACTCTCTTGGAAACATAATAATATCATTTCAAATTATTTATACTGATAAATATTTTTCACTATTTTATAAAAATTTTCATTGACTTACTAATTTGAAAAGATCAACACATTTACCTAAAATTGTTTATTTTGCATTTTTACTTTGAAATTATATTTTTTCAAAAGTAAATTGTTAATGTAATACATAAGAATATAATTCTGCTAAATTAAAGGAAAGATAACATTTAATTTACAAGCAGTATGAGTATGAGACAGTAGTGAGAATTAGTACTTTGCTTCCAATTAAAGAAATGTTTGTCCAATTATACAGGTATAAGTCACACAAAGAATATTTTGATTAATATTTTAAGAATACTTAAAACTAAGCATTCCTTGTATATTTATGTTGTTCAAAGAGACATATTACAATTGCTCTTGTGTACTTGAAGTATCCTTGAAACCATATCCGTACAATTCTATCTTTAATATAACCTTGGCTGCTAAGTCACTTCAGTCGTGTCCAATTCTGTGCGACCCCATAGATGGCAGCCCACCAGGCTCCGCCGTCCCTGGGATTCTCCAAGCAAGAATACTGGAGTGGGTTGCCATTTCCTTCTCCAGTGCATGAAAGGGAAAAGTGAAAGTGACGTCGCTCAGTCGTGTCCGACTCTTAGCGACCCCATGGACTGCAGCCTACCAGGCTCCTCCATCCATGGGATTTCCCAGGCAAGAGTACTGGAGTGGGGTGCCATTGCCTTCTCCAATAACCTTGGCTATCACATTTTAAAAAGAAGATATTTTAAGCACTTTTTACACTCTATTTGGCCACATTCTTAGAAATTTTGTCAGGATTCTTAAAGACAAAAAATGCTTCAATAAACATTATGTAGTCTGTAGTTTCTCTTCCTCTTTACTTTCTTTTTATTTTCTTTCTTTCTGTTTAACACATAAACTGACACCCTAGAAGTATAATGTGTAACATTAGATATGTTATCCTGACTACATCAGGCAGATTCCCAATAATCTAAGCCCCAGACAAAATGTTTAAAGAGACAAACTACTTACATTTCCATTCCACAATGGAAAACTGAGACAATTTGAATGACCCCAAATATCATATGCCATGTATCATTGTTCAACTAGCTCTATCATTTTTTTCATTGAATTATGACCATTGAACACCCTAGTAAAAATAAAAACATAAACATGGTAGTTATTTCCCAGACAATGCAAGGATTAATTATCAGATCCGGAAGGCAAACCTAGGTTTTACTGGATCGGCAACAATCATTTTTCCATTACATCATCATTCAGAAGGTAAGGTGTAGTCAGAGCATTATGAGGGTGAATACTGATGGCCAAAACCATGCTTACTAAAGCTGTATGTGTTCAACAATTTCTTATATTAATACCTACACATGAACATGATGTCAGCTGCTAAGTCGCTTCAGTCGTGTCCGACTCTGCGACCCCATAGATGGCAGCCCACCAGGCTCCTCTGTCCCTGGGATTCTCCAGGCAAGAATACTGGAGTGGGTTGCCAATTCCTTCTCCATGTCATGTCATGTCAGTTAAGAACAAAGTAAATGTTTGAGGGATATTTGAGGAAATGCTGTAAGAGGAGCCTATGAGAAATTTAGAGAGGTAGGCAAATGCAAATGATAGCAAATAATTTTCATTCCTTTACCCCCACAGAGCACTTGAGAAGGTGCCAGACCCAAAGGGCACCACACCTTGGAACAGATATTCAGCCAGCTGAATGTTGGAAGCTGGTTATTCCTGTGAAGGGAAAGGGAGATGAGTATTTCTATCTGTTACGTATATCACACTTACTTGTGCTTGAGATGGGAAATTGACCTCAATGTGTGCAAAATCCAAACTTCTTGAATGGGATGATTTATTCCATTTAAAAAGAGCAATGAGGTAATTTGTACATTTTAATGATTTACTCCTTAAAAATCCAAATCTATAATTACATATTGACATATTCTTTCTAGTTTGTTTTGATTATCTCCTGTAACTGCTCAAACACGTGCATTAAATTACTGATGTTTCCTTAATTTCTCCAGGTACACAATTAAAGAACAACACATGCACAGAGATGCACACATGTGTACAAATCCAAAAAAAAGGTAGCTTAAGGCAATATCGAGGACACAATTTTTGTGCCGATGGGATTTCTTGTCATCAATCACTACAAAACAATATTGATTGTGTTTTGCTGTGGGAACCACAGAAGATGAGATCCCAAAGTTATCCTCTAGGAGAAAGTGATAGTTTATATTTTCCAAGATCATCTTTCTCTAGTTTTTGGTATCATCAATATTAAATTTGAAAATATAGTGGTAAATAAGTCATAATAATTTCAGTAGACAATATAATTTTCAATTCTGATACTACTTTGTTACATAAAGTCCACTGATATATTTTCTGAAAATAATCTAGGCAAATTTAGGTCAGTTGGTGCATGAATTAATTCATTCAATAAGCACTCACTGAAAAAGTAATTAATGCCAGACACTCTTCTAAGGACTGGGATATAACAGTGAAAACAAACTCAGTTTCTTGAGCTTATGTTTTAGCTGGTATGATAGAGAATAGACATATGTATGACATATGTTGTATGATTAGTGCTATAAGTAATTTTGAAAACAGATGGGGATGAGGTTGGACCGAGGGTGCAAAGATGTCTTGTAGTCAGGGATGACTCCTCAGAGAAAAGTATATTAAGCCATTTCCTCAATGGTGTGAGTAAGAAATGAACCTCCCTAGAAGAGTAAGGTGAATATGTTGTCTTCTCTTGTCTTTCTTTTCGTGGTTGGAGACAGTAAATCATTCTAGTGATTATATTGTAGTCTGTCAGTGCTGCTGCCCTGAAGAAGATTGTTAGGCAGTATTGTGGAATGTTGTATCATATTGCTGAGCACTCAGTCGTGTCTGACTCTTTGCGACCCTATGGACTGTAGCCCACCAGACTCTTCTGTCCATGGGATTTTCCTGGCCAGAATACTGGGCTGGGTTGCCATTTCCTCCTCCAGGGGATCTTCCTGACCCAGGGATTGAACCTGAGTCTCCTGCGTCTCCTGCATTGGCTGGCAAATTCTTGACCACTGAGCTACCTGGGAAGCTTAATATATAAAGAGTATCTATTTGTTGAATGATTCAAAGACCCTCTTTGAAATTTTCTGGGACAAAATTACTTCTTTCTTCCTTTAATCTATGAGAAGCCTGCAGCTGTTCCTGTTTGAGCAGATCCAAAGATCCTTCCTGAAGACAAATTTTGCTTCATTCTGAAGCTACTGTGTCCGGGAAGACAGGGATAGCTTTCCCCTCAGTTGTACTCTCAACTGTACTCTTGGTAGTACTTGGTAGTACTAATGCCAACTTTGCAGTCTGCCCATATGGTTTCCAAAACACATGTTTTGCCCTTACAACAATGCAAAGTAGCAGTACTCCAGGTACTTACTGGAGCTACTGGTTAACTTGTTCCTAACCAAACCGAAACAAGAGACTTGATACTCTTTTAGAAATGGAAGAGTATCTAAAAGACTCACAATATTTTCATTTTATGCTTGGATCAAATTTGAGCACATTCATTTAATTCTTCACAATTTCACCTTGATTAAAATATGTTTCATTATTCTCTTAGCTTTTGTTAAGGAGTTTCACAAGACACAGTAACATCATATTTAGCACTCCAGTTTATGTAAAGCTGATTTTTGAAGATATTATTTATTACTTCAGTGTTCAAAATATAAAAAAGTTTGTGACATTTTTACTTTAGAGTATTTTTTTAGTGTTTGAAAAAGTTTATATTCCCTAAAGCACTAGTGTGCTTCCTCCATTTATGATCAAATAGACTGTATAATACAATTTCTCTTTTTTTCCTTTCCCACTAAGATCAAAGCCAAATGCGAATTTCAGGCATGGTAACTTTTCCCTTTCTCCTGATTTACCATTTCTATTTATTTATTTTTTTTACTTAATTGAATAATCTTTTGCTTTAAGCTGTCTCAGAAGTTTTGTGCAAAGAGTTGGGATACTGCATGGGTACATAAAAAACAAATTAACCATTTCCATTTGTTGTTGAACACAAAAACTAAATTCTGAAACTTATTTTTCTCATAAGCATGTATGCTTTTAGTTTACTTTTCAAAACATTATGGAGGACCTATGAACACATATTTAGCATGCTACCTATTTTCCATATGAAGGTTTATTCAGAAGTTGGTATAAGTTAATATTACAAAATGATATAACATAACTTATAGTGATAATTTGAAAGCTATTCATTCAAGTATTTATTAAAAAAACATGAGCAAATAATGATAATATCTCCCTTTTTATTAATTAAATGCATTTACTTGATTTCTAAAATTTAGATAGTACTGTTTTTTGAAGTGCTAAAAATCCAATTAAATCTAAAATAGCATGTATGGTTCTACAGAATGCAGATATTGGTAGATTTTACTGTCAAAATAAAATAAAATATCTGCAATATGCTGCTCCCCGTCAGCTACTCAAAGTACAACAAAGTGAATATTTATGGATTTCTTGAATGGTGTCTTAGATTTCTCAAATGCTCTCATTTGTGAGGCAAATGTCATCAGCCTTATTCATCCTCTTCCACACTTTCTCCTATGATTGACCTCTATCCCATAGCAGCCA
This sequence comes from Giraffa tippelskirchi, assembly GCF_054371585.1. Lineage (NCBI taxonomy): Eukaryota > Metazoa > Chordata > Mammalia > Artiodactyla > Giraffidae > Giraffa > Giraffa tippelskirchi. The sequence continues at coordinate 127,256,706 of NC_137286.1, forward strand.
ATGATAATGCCCGTAACTGGATGCAGGTCATCCCAGGAAGAGATATAAAATATAACTTGAAATCTAAATTTGTGACATCAAGTCACCTCATATTTCATATATTTCCAATCCTGACTAAAAATATTCAAGTATTATTTTATAGAATAATTTATTTCTTTCTCTTTCTAGGAAGGGCAATGTATTTTGACTTGTTCTCAAAGCCCTAAGTATAAGTAATATTCCAGATCTTGAAGTATCATGAGTACATTTATACACAACTGATCTTCAGGGGAGAGCTTCCCTGGTAGCTGAGATAGTAAAGAGTCTGCCTGCAATGCAGGTGACCTGGGCTCAGTCCCTGGGTTAGGAAGATCCCTTGGAGAAGGAAATGGCAACCCACTCCAGTATCCTTGCCTGGAGAATTCCGTGGACAGAGGATCCTGACAAACTACAGTCCATGGGGTCACAAAGGGTCGTATACAACTGAATGACTGAGAGAAACCATATTGGCATTTGTTTTAGAACCCTACCTCTCTTGATATATTTTTGAACCATATTAAATATTGTATTATATATTGTAATAAGCTAGACAAAAAAGCAATATACTGTTTTCCCCTCAAATAATAAACCCTATTGAGAATAGCATTCTGATGAATAAACTCAACTGATGAATAATGGCTATCAATTTCCCATGAATAATCCTTTCTTAATGATATTTAAAATCTAATTTGTAACTTCTCAGAAGTTGATAATCAGAGAGAAAAATGTTTGGTTTAGTTTCTTAGGTTGTTCTTTCGGCAAAAGTTGGAATTTGACTGTCATTTTTTTTCAATACTTTGAATATATTGTGCCATTCCTTTTTGACCTACAAAAATTTCTGTTAAAAAAAATCTGCTGATAGTCTTACAGAAGTTCCCTTGTGCTTAACAATTTTTTTTCTTACTGCTTTTAACATTCTTTCTTTGTCTTTAACTTTTTTAATTATAATGTGTCTTGGTGTGGGTTTCTTTGGGTTTATTGGTTTTGAAAATTCCTATGCTTTCTGAATCTAGATGTCTGTCTCCTTCCCCAGCGTTAGGGAATATTTTTTAGCCATTTTTTATTCAAAGAGTATTTCGGCTTTTTTTTTCAATTAATGTATTTTTTATTGAAGGATAATTGCTTTATAGAATTTTTCTGTTTTCTGTCAAACCTCAACATGAATCAGCCGTATGTATACATATATCCCCTCCCTTTTGAAACTCCCTCCCATCTCCCTCCACATCCCAACCTTCTAGGTTGATACAGAGCCCCTACTTGAGTTTTCTGAGCCATAAAGCAAATTCTTGTTGGCTATCTATTTTACATATGGTTATGTAAGTTTCCATGTTACTCTTTCCATACTTCTCACCCTCTCCTCCCCTCTCCCCATGTCCATAAGTCTGTTCTCTATGTCTGTTTCTCCATTGCTGCCCTGTAAATAAATTCTTCAGTACCATTTTTCTAGATTCCATATATAATATGTTAGAATACGGTATTTATCTTTCTCTTTCTGACTCACTTCACTCTGTATAATAGGTTCTAGTCTCATCCACCTCATTAGAACTGACTCAAATGTGTTCCTTTTTATGGCTGACTAACATTCCATTGGGTATATATACCACAATTTCTTTATCCATTCATCAGTCAATGGACATCTAGGTTGCTTCCATGTTCTAGCTATTGTAACTAGTGCTGCGATGAACAATGGGATACATGTGTCTCTTTCAGTTTTGGTTTCCTCAGGATATATGCCTAGGAGTGAGGTTTCTGGGTCATATGGTGGTTTTATGCCTAAGTTTTTAAGGAATCTGAATACCATCTTCCATAGTGACTGTATCAGTTTACATTCCCACCAACAGTGCAATAGTGATCCCTTTTCTCCACACCCTTTCCAGCATTTATTGTTTATAGAATTTTTGATGAGGGCCATTCTGATCAGTGTGAGGTGATATCTCATTGTAGTTTTTATTTACATTTCTCTAATAATGAGTGATGTTCAGCATCTTTTCATGTGTTTGTTAGCCATTTGTATGTTTTCTTTGGAGAAATGTCTGTTTGGGTCTTTTTCCCACTGTTTGATTGGGTTGTTTGTTTTTCTGGTATTGAGTTGTATGAGCTGCTTGTATATTTCGGAAATTAATCCTTTGTCAGTTATTTCATTTGCTATTATTCTCCCCCATTCTGAGGGTTGTCTTTTCACCTTGCTTATTGTTTCGTTTGCTGTGCAAAAGCAGCACAAAAAGTTTAATCAGGTCCCACTTGTTTACTTTTGTTTTTATTTCCATTACTCTAGGAGGTGAGTCATAGAGGATCTTGCTTTGATTTATGTCTTCAAGTGTTCTGCCTATGTTTTCCTCTAAGAGTTTCATAGTTTCTCATCTTACATTTAGGTCTTTAATCCATTTTGAGTTTATCTTTGTGTATGGTGTTAGGAAGTGTTCTAATTTCATTCTTTTACATGTAGCTGTCCAGTTTTCCCAGCACCATTTATTGAAGAGGCTGTCTTTGCCCCACTGTATATTCTTGCCTCTTTTGTCAAAAATAAGGTTCCCATAGGTGCATGGGTTTATTTCTGGGCTTTCTATATTGTTCATTGGTATATATTTCTGTTTTTGTGTCAGTACCATACTGTCTTGACGACTATGTAGCTTTGAGTATAACCTGAAGTAAGGAAGGTTGATTCCTCCAGCTCCATTCTTTCTCAAGATTGCTTTGGCTATTCAGGGTCTTTTGTGTTTCCAGATGAATTGTGAAATTTTTTGTTCTAGTTCTGTGAAAAATGTCATTGGTAATTTTATAGGGATTGCATTAAATCTGTAGATTGCATTTGGTAGTATAGTCATTTTCACAATATTCATTCTTCCTACCCAGGAACATGGAATATCTCCCCATCTGTTTATGTCATCTTTGATTTCTTTCATTAGTGTCTTATAATTTTCTGTGTACAGCTCTTTCATCTCCTTAGGTAAGTTTATTCCTAGATATTTAATTCTTTTTGTTGCAATGGTGAATGGGATTGATCTCTCTTCTTCTGAGACACCTATGATGTGAATGTTGGTTCATTTGATGTGTCCCATAGGCCCCTGTAAAGGTGAAAATGAAAGTAACTCAGTTGTATCTGACTCTTTGCAACCCCATGGAATATACAGTCCGTGGAATTCTCCAGGCCAGAATACTGGAGTGGGTAGCCTATCCCTTCTCCAGTGGATCTTCCCAACCTAGGAATCGAACCAGGGTCTCCTGCACGGCAGACAGAGTCTTTACCAACTGAGCTATCAAGGAAGCCCAAACTTTCCCTAAGTCCTATAAAATATCAAAATATAATGTGAGCAGAGAGAATTTAATAATCATTTTGAAATTGTCATATCATTAACATGATTTTCTCCAAATAGTGAATATAAAAGCAATAGAGTATCAAACCAGAATTTGTACTTTTTTTTTTCTCTCTTAGAAATACATGAAGATTTTGTGTGTATGAATGTTTATGTTTATTTCATTCTGAGTAATATAATTATTTGTTTCTCTAACCTGCCTTTATCACTTGGCTAGATAATTTAACATCTCCAGAGAACTGTTAGCTCTGGAAAAAAACTTACTGTCATGATAAATGCAAGGAATTGTTCCCTAAATGGTTGATCAAGGAGACAAGTCAAGCCAAAAAGTGTGAAATAAGTGACAATGTCTATTTAAAATATGCTGGCCCCTGAAGCTCTCTTCATCTTTGTCTTTCCTATTCTGATTGGATGAGTTCTGCTGCCTTGTATTTGAGTTAACCAATCCTTTCTTCTGCTTCATCAAGCCTGCTGTTGAACTCCTCTAGTGCAATATTCAGTTCAGCTATTGGATTCTTCAGTTCTGTGACTTCTATTTGGCACTTTCTTATATTTTCTCTTTGTTGAAGTCCTCACTGTGTTCATCAATTATTTTCCCTGGTTCAGTTAACATCTCTATGACTATTGTTTTGAAGTCTTTCTCAAAATTACTTACCTCTATTTCACTCTAACTTTTTTCCTGAGGTTTTATTTTGTCCTTTTATTTGGAACATATTCCTCTTTTTCTTCATTTTGCTTGATTCTCTGTGTTGCTTTTTTTTTTCAGTAGGTGAAACAACTACCTCTCCCAGATTTGAAGGAACAGACTTGTGTAGGAGATGAAACTTGTCATTCAACCCTGCCTCACCCTTTTGCTGTTTCTCAAGTTTTTATGCTTTTCCAAGCAGTATATTATATTTTTAATAGCCGCTAGTAGCAACAGTTGAAGCTGTGCCAAAACTTGTCAGTATACCTAACGGGAGCGTGTTAGCACCTAGATCCATGCTGTTTGAAAGACAGATCCTTAGGCAACCACTTTTAATAGCATGTAAATATATACAGTTCTGTGGGACTGCAAACATAAGCTCTGCTGGCTAGGGGGTCTGGCAGTGCCCTCTGGATGGCAGTCACAAAAATGTATAAGCTCTTTTTGGGACAAATGTATAATGCTGGTGAGCTGGAGTAAGACAGAGGGAGGGGACCATAGCCTAAAACCCTCGAGAGTAACCTTGCAGTCCAATGTGCTGTGTGCTGTGCTTAGTCATTCAGTCTTGTCTGACCCTTTCTGACCCCATGAACTGTCGCCCACCAGCCTACCCTGTCTGTGGGGATTCTCCAGGCTAGAATACTGGAGTGGGTGGGTTGCCATGCCCTCCTCCAGAGGATCTTCCCAACCCAAGGATAAACCCATGTCTCCCACATTGCAGGTGGGTTCTTTACTGTCTGAACCACCAGGGAAGCCCTTGCCATCCAATAGTTGTGAGCCAAACCTGAGACCTGCCCATCAGGCTAAAGCTCTGGGATAGGCAAAGAGGTCTTCTTCACAGAAAGGCTGAGGAGTATGTCTCAGTCTGCTGTGTGAACAGTGCCCCAGAGCTGGCAGCAATTGCCACAATCCCAGGGGTACCCAAGAATGTAAGCAAACCCATCAGCCACCCAAACCAGGTGATCTAGGAGCATCCTCTGGGTGGCAGGTGCAAAAACAGGGCATGAGACACAAAAACTCAAGGCACCAGACATGTGTATAGCTTCCCTCCAGGAGACACTGGCACTCTAGGGTACAACCCAGAGAGAGTGCAAGGATAATGCCTGCCATCCATGGTCTCTGAAAAGGATTACAGTCAGCCCCTGAATGTGTATTTAATTAGAAGCCTGAGGGTTAGTTAATAGACCTCCTTCATAGAAAAACTGAGCTAGTTGCCTCTTGCTGTGCCCTGAAAGTATAGCTTGTTAAGAACTCTATCAGTCTCAGTCCTGCAGGACCACAAATGTTAAGCCCCACTGGCTGCCAGAGCCAGGTGATGTAGGGGTAACTCTTGGTAGAAGCAGCAAAAATTGGGATGTGTGTCAGGGATATGAGCTCTTTTCTGGGTTATCAATTATTACAGTCCTGTGGGACCAGAAATGCAAGCTTCCCCAACCTCCAGATCTATCCCTTGGGCAACAGCCAGTGATATTGGGGCACCAGATGCATGTTAAAGCTCCCTCCCTGGAGCTGCGGGTGCCCTGACAAAGGGAAAGCATGAAACTGGCACTCACCAGTCTCTAGTCCCAGAGAGTTTTCCAGCAGGTTTGTAAATGTTGTGTTAAGTTAGATGCCTTTTAATCAGAGGAGTAGATCTGCAGTAGATCTGCTCCTCAGATCCACACCTGAATATAGGCAGGTGAGCCTTCACTTAAAGTCTATGCACAGTTGCCTCTGACCTGGACACTGAAGTAGGGTACATTTGATCTGGTGAGCCTGTTAAGAGCTTCTCCCAGACTGCTAGTCTTGTGAGTCTCAAGAAGTCAGCCTTTTTGGTTTTCAGCATTAGATTTGGGGGGCTCATCTCTCAAGTGTAAGTCATAAATGCCCAATATGGGGTTTGAACCCTTCACTCCTTGAGGGGAAGTGTGGGGTTTTGAATTCTCTCCCTGGTTGTGGGATACCACACAGCATGTGGGTTTTTGGTGAGATTGCCTTCCAGCTTCTCCTACCCACTTTGACGTGGTTTCCTTCTAATTGGCTTGATATGTAGTCATCACCCAGCCAGCCTTTAGTTTTTTCTTAAGAGGAAATTGTTCTATATGTAGCTGGTCGACTCAGTGGTTATAGATGGAGTTGAGTTCAAGATCTTTTTCTGTCACCATCTTGAATATCACTGACTTTGAATGTTTTGTTCTATTTTTTTTAATGAATTGCCTAATAGGAATTTAATACATATTCATTTGTGTTATTTATAAGTACTCAAATATATTCAAAAGAGTGAGTGTAAGCATTTCTTAATTCTTTTAAAGAGTAAAAGCTTTAACACTGTATTAAAATTTATGTTGTTTCTGAGGTTAATTCACTTCTAAGATATGTAAAGCAGTAATTGTTGAAAGAGATCTAGTAGTATGCCTCTATTTTCTAAAATCTTTACGTCCTAAGTTTAGAGATACCACAGAAAAGAACTGAAAAAAAAAAAAAAAAAGATTTAGGTGAATATTACTGTAAAAAAATTTCTGGTTTGTAGTGTTTGCCCATTACTATAGTATAAATACTTCCACAATGGCCAATGTCAAGTTACTGACATAATGTCCTAAAAGCAGAATTGGAAAGAAATATGCAGAAACAGTTCACATGAACTGGTATAAGTGGTCTCCAGGACACCAGTGGATCTACCATTAAAAATATGTATGCATCCTTAGTACTTAACATTCCATTTTTATGTTTTTGAGGATGAATGTATGGGCTTCCCTGATAGCTCAGTTGGTAAAGAATCCACTTGCAATGCAGGCGATCCTGGTTCGATTCCTGAGTCAGGAAGATCCGCTGGAGAAGGGATAGGCTACCCACTCCAGTATTCTTGGGCTTCCCTTGTGGCTCAGGTGGTAAAGACTCTGCCTGCATGTGGGAGATCTGGGTTTGATCCCTGGGTTGGAAAGATACCCTGGAAAAGGGAAAGGCTACCCACTCCAGCATTCTGGCCTGGAGAGTTCCATTGGCTATATAGTTCATGGGGTCGCAAAGAGTTGGACATGACTAAGCAACTTTCACTTTCATATGTGTTATACTATGAATTTTTAAGAGAATATTTAGAGTAACTCATATAAAACTCTGAATTTGGTATTCAAAGTTTCAGTGGCAATTTTTTTTAAAGCATAAAATACTTCAGATACCCAGAAATAAAGTTTTTTTTTTTTTTTAATTTATCAAGTGTCTTTATTTATCAATTACCATGTAGTACTTGTCTGGCTTTATTTCAGGTATCTGCACATATCTCTAAGGCAAGCATGACTGAGTCCCTTCTGTATATTAGCATGGTAAGACCAAGGTCACAGATTGACAGAACCTAACTTGGTATTCAAGTTTATCTGGCAGTAAGTCATGTGCTTTGCTTTATTCCATTCTAGTTAAACAAATTCAGATATAAAATGCCATCTTAACCTTAGTCCCTAGAAGGAGAGCATAATACAAATACTTTTCTTGCAAGTAGACTATTCAGGAAGAAATTTCAGTGAGAGTGGTGGTTAGTGTCTAGAAAAGAAAACAGAAAATAAAAAGTCAGTATTAGATGCACTATTTAGTTGATCAGTAAAATGATGACTGATGCTGAATCTTTAGGGAATTTCTGCGGAATTTATAAAATGTGCCTTAGGACAGGCTGTCTAGAGTGGAAAGAGAAAGAACTTAACAGTTGTCTCCTCTTCACCTTTTCAAGGATGACCCTACAGAATTAATAGTTGGGTCACTTCTAAGTTCCAGCAGAGTGAATGTTGAACATTTCTCATGATAGCCACATTTCAGGATCAGACAAGTCCCAAGGCGCTGTTGGCTTTAGGTGAGGTGCTGCCTCATTTTGTCTGTCAAGACTGAGTGAAGCGAATGCCTTTATCAGTGGCTGGAGCAAAAAGTAAGGCCAAAGGGTTTTGAGTGTTAGTTGCTCAGTCATGTCTGACTTTTTGTGACCCCATGGACTATAGCCCACCAGGCTTCTCTGTCCATGCGATTTTCCAGGAAAGAATATGTAGTGGGTTTCCATTTCCTACTCCAGAGGATCTTCCCAGCCCAGAGACTGAAGCCACGTCTCATGCATCTCCTGCTTTACCACTATCACCAGAAGTGGTGCACAAAAAATGTTGGACACAAGTATCTATTCCACCGAAAATGTGCTTATTAAATAGAAATATGATACATGATACAATTGTTTTTGTTTTAATGTATTTTTATTTCAAATAAAAATATCTGATATTTCATGTCCATGTTTTTGAAAATGAGTATATCAGTGTTTTATAATACTATGAATTTTAAAGAGAATATATAGAGAGTAGTTCATATAAATCTCTGAAGCAGCTATCTGAGGTTTCAATGGCAAGTTGATTTGCTTTTTTCTTTAAGCAAAGATACCTCAGGAGCCCAAGATTATAGGGATTAAAAAAAAAAAATTTACTGTCATTTATATTTATCAGTTACCATGTATTATCCATCTGGTTTCTTTTCAGGTCTCTGCATATATCTCTAAGGCACATGTGATTGAATCTTTTCCATACATGAGATATTAAGATATATAAGGAAATATTAGACATATTATATGATATATTAGAGATCACATATAACACACCTGTTCAAAATTTTAAAGATGAAATCACATGAGAGTTCATGACATGAAACCACTGACATATAGATAGAAGTTGCATCCACTTCCACGTTCAAATCAGTTTGTATCAGCCTAAAATACCTAGAAAGCAAAGTATAATTAGATTTGAACTGACCTAACACAATAGTGGAGAAGGCAATGGCAGCCCACTCCAGTCCTCTTGCCTGGAAAATCCCATGGACGGAGGAGGAGCCTGGTAGGCTGCAGTCCATGGGGTCGCACAGAGTCGGACATGACTGAAGTGACTTAGCAGCAGCAGCAGCAGCAGCAGCAGTAACACAATAGTATTTAGATGAAAAGGTAAGTGAAAAGGGCTTTGCTCATCTGTAGTAGCTAGTACCGCACATTTTTTGACACTCCTTTTTGTTTGAGGATTTGGGTTAACATCTGCAGCTCGATCATTTATGCAATTACTAAATACCTTGGCTCAGAAATTTCACCTCCTCAAAACAGGCTGAATCAATTAAATCATTTCCTCAAGCTCATGTGGTATTTTATTATAAAACCATTGTTCAGATCCTCATGACCCTAGCTTTTTTTTTCCAAAATGGTTCTTAAAATCCAAGTTACTAATAGAGAAATAGGTCCTACAATGTCCTCTGGAAGCTCTAACCAGGGTTTAATAGCTGATCTCAGTGGTGGATTTCACACAATTGTTTCTACTGTATAGACTAATTTAAACAGAACAAATATGTAACTATTTTTTAATCTTTAAAAAAATGTAACATGTCCCTTATCAAAGTCATTCTTTCAAGTTAATCTGTGCATTTATTTTTTTTTTTTTCTATATACTCTGTGCTTTTCTCAACAAGTATGGTTTTACCTTTTTTCTTCTTTTTACTTGAACTTTCCTTTAAATAGTTCAGCTCTGGCTTTTATTCATAGAGAGTAGATTGACTAAAAGTACTGTTTTGGACCCACTTAGATTATCAGCAAATTAATTTAACTAGAATTTATAGCCAAAATGGTTAAAACAAACAGCTTCAGTCAAAATAAGGAAATTATAGTTTAATTACTTGCATGAGGTAAATTTAATTAACTTAGAGAAATAAATTGAATTAATGTGTATTTATTCTGCAAGTGTATGTATGCAAGTTTTATATTGGTGGATTGTTTAGAGACTGTTTCTGTCCTTTTTGTTGTTTTTTTTCCATCCAAATATTATTTCTTTTAAGAATTTAAAATCAGATTTATAAGATCTTGCTGCCTTTGCTAGTAGGGCAATCCATCTTAAGATCTCTAAAAATAATATATCCTTTATGTTAACAGACAAAATTTTTTCCAAAGGTATCCATGTTCTGATTTGAGAAATCTGTTAATATCCTATCTTACGTGGTAAAAGGGGCTTTGCACATGTTGTTAAGAATCTTGAAATGGTGAGGTTCTTCTGTCTTATCTAGGGGCCCAAAATAAGCATGAGGATCCTTATAAGTGAAAGAGCAAAGTGAAAGAGATTGCGAGATAGAAAAGGAGATGTGAGGATGGAAGTAGAGCTTTGAGTAAGAAGAGCCAAGGAATGTGGGCAGGCTCTAGAAACTGAAGACGGCAAGGAAACGGGTTATCCCTGAGAGCCAGAAGAAGGACTCGAGCGTGGCCAACCCAGTTTTGACTTCCGACCTCCAGAACTGAAAGATAATAGATGGCTATTGTTTTAAGCCACCAAGTCTGTGGTAATTCCTTAAAGCAGTAACTTTAAACAAATGCATCTCTACTCCAAAAATTTCTGGGATTTCCCAGAAGAGGGGATAGTTAGATAACATTACTGAGTCAATGGACATGAATTTGAGGAAACTCCAGGAGATAGTGAAAGACAGGAGAGCCTGGCATGCTGCAGTCTACTGGGTCACAAAGAGTCAGACACGATTTAGTGACTGAACAACAACACCTTAACTGGTGCTTACAGAAAAGGTTCTCATTTTTTATTTCCTCAGCCCTCATTTTATCATTTCAGTTGACTCTGTTTGGTACCAGTGACATTCTTCTATTGTATAAAATAATGTCTACTGGGCAACAGTGTTGTTTGGGTTCATCATCACTGTCATTTGAACACTGAAACATCTGTTTAACATCACAGACTTGCCCTGACACTGCTAGTACTTTCTTTATGTCCCCATTGAGTATTACTTCTTGCCTTGTCAGTACTCTTTTTAAAAAATTGTCCTTCTCCTATGCATAAATAGACAGATAAATAGAGTCTCTCTATTTGCTCATAGAATTACTACCCACCTCCAATGGATACAGCTGAGTTCAAGATAGGACTGATTGCAGGATATCCTACCCTGAACTTCCTCTCATTTGGACTTTTATCTGGTGCCACATAGAATAAATACAATGCTTCTTCCTTATGAGAGCTTCCATCACACCCAATGGTATGATTTCAAGCATTCACATCAGCATAACTGCTCCCACAGAACGCCCTTGACCATCTGTCTTCTTCAAGCAGGACAACTGCAGAACCACACAGGTAGAGTCTGAACCACATAAACCAGAAAAGTGTTTCCATCACCACTGTTCTGAACTATATAATCCTGTTAATACTTCAAAATTGCACATTAAGTTAGTAGGTAATAAATTAAAATCATCAATCAAGGGGATTTGAAGTCAACTAAATCATTAATATTTTTTATAAATATTCAGATTTTACTAGTTCTGTTAGAAATCCATATGTTTTTTTTCTTAACCCAATATTTAAAATTGTGTGTTATATTTTAAGAAAATATTTGATGACATTTTTTTCTGTTGAGGAGAAATGCCTTAATTCTCCCAACTTCCTTCTCTCTCACACAATCAATTAATTAAATGTCAAATGATTACTAATGAACAAGAGTGATTATCAAGATGATATCCAATTTACATTTTGCCTTGCCAATTACATTAAATATAATTTAATTAATTAAATGAATTAAATTATTTCATAGAATGAGAGATTATTAAATAGTAAGGATTAAGAAAAACCCTGATTAACAGGAATACTGGAAATAGAAACTTTTATAATTGAATTGTCTGTTTAAATTATTGAGTTAAATACTCTATTCACTGAAAATATTTGACCAATATATTAAAAAATTACATAAACATGAACTTATTGAAATCAGTAAGATAATTATTTAAAATATTATTAAAAATTCACACTTTTGCTTTTATCTTTCAGTTATTTTATAAATGTAAAAATTTAAATGAGTATAATTTTTTATAGTCTATATAAATATATGCTTACTATTTTATAATTTTTTAAAGTCTAGAAAAGAAGACTTCTCTGGAATGAATATCCACATATTATAGATGAAGAATTTGAAATTCAGGTGAGTTAAATGCCTTTCTCAGATAATACCATCAGAACAAGTTCTCAGAGCTTTTGAGTTTTTGACCTTTGTTCTTTGAGCAACATGTTATTGACTTTCATTATTAAGTTAAGCCACTAACGTGAAGTTACCGTCTTGCTTCATTTTCTTTTCTCTTAAATGAGAAGTATAGGAAATTTCTAAGTAATGGGAGATTTTTATAATTAGAATTCAGAGTAATTGAGATTTTATGTGATGAATGGTATTCGATGATGTATTGGTTAAGATATATATATATATATAGATATATATATATATTAATATATCTCTATCTATCTATCTATCTATCTATCTATATGTCTATCAATCTATCTATATAGGCCATGCCACATGACTTGCAGGATCTTAGTTTCCAGACCAGGGATGAACCCTGGGCCCCTGCAGTGGAGTGTGGAGTCCTAACCAGTGGACCTCCAAAGAATTCCCTAAGATCTATTTTTAATACAATTTTCCAAATAGTATTTTTGCTTAGAAGACAAATGCATAACAACTAATTTTTTTCTGCAAATCTGGCCTTTAACATCTAGACATTGTTCTCTGCAGATTATATGCAGCAATGCAGTGTGTGCATTCTAATAGAATTTGACAATTTTAATACTGAACTGCATTCATATATTCCCACCAAAAATGGAGGTCAACTTTGTGTTGTTTAGAATTTTTTTTTTTTTAGTGTTGTTTTTCTGCTTTTAGAAGCATCATTTTGAACTCCCGCTCCTTCAGAGTCTGTTCATTTAGAACAATTTCTAAGAAAATCAACTGAGGTTTTTAAGATTTCCTTTTTCTTCTTTTACGTTACCTGTAATTTCATGATGATAGAAGTGAATCATCACTATATTTAGAATTCACTTTACTTTCTCATGGCACAAATTCTTTTAGCGTAGCAGTTTGTGGGAGACAATTAAAGGAGGAGGGATTATCTGAAATTGTGGGATTTGTTCATCAACTATATACGCAAGTGTAAAAAAGGGTTGTTTTAAACCCAGTTTAAACTCTACAATATCAAAATTGTCGATTCAATTGATTTTCACGCAGCTTTCCAATAGTATAGTGCAGATCCTAAAGACAGACTAGTTAAACAAGAGCCTTGACTCCACCATTTGCTCACTCTTTGACCAATTTGCTTAACCTCTCTTTGCCTAAATGCCCACATCTGTAAAATCTTCATTTTACTTGACATCCTACAGAAAAACTCAAAGAAATGTTTTGGCCAACCCAATATAAATGTGCCAACTTGCAGTACTTAGAAACTCTTGAAAATAACAGCCTTAAATGAATAATAAGGTATCCAGTGATGTTGGTTTGATCTTACCTTTCTTTCACTAGCTATTTTCTGCACCCTAGAATGTATGAATTTACAGCTGTTAGGAGTTTATTTTATAAACAGACAAAACAAAATGAAAATGATAAATCAAGTGGTGAATTCTACAAGTAGGACATTGAAAAAATAAATGTATGTGGCATAAGTGAAAGTGAAGTCTCTCAGTCGTGTCTGACTCTTTGTGACCCCATGGACTGTAGCCTACCAGGCTCCTCTCTCCATGGGATTCTCTAGGCAAGAATACTGGAGGGAGTTGCCATTTCCTTCTCCAGGGGATCTTCACAACCCAGGGATCGAACCTGGGTCTCCCGCATTGCAGGAAGACGTTTTAACCTCTGAGCCACCAAGGAAGCCCCCAATGTGGCATAAGGAATCTGCAAATATATAAATACTAAGACAAACAAATAAGCAAATAACAATAACAAAAAGAACCAATCTAATCCCACCTAATAATGGTAGTATTTGAATATTTTACATTTTTCTGTTGTATTCTCACCTTAGAATTTTGTGCTTCTCTTGAGATATCTATGAATCAAATATTGTATCATTATAATGAACATGGAACATGGAAATGTTCATATAATGAACATCTATGAACATGGAAAATAACTGCTTTAATAATGTTAGTCAAGCAAGTCCATAAAATTTCTATATATTTTGAGGGGAGATGTATATCATATTGCTTTTGGCCATTAAAGAAGTGGTATTTAAGTACCTTTAAGGGCAAATTACTTGAATGTCTGGTAATCTAATAATCTAACATTCAAATGTATTGTGTTTATTCTAAATGAAAAGAAAGAGAAAACAACTATAGTAAACTCTGTTTTACCATCCTCCACCAAATAGAGTCACTAGAATAACTATTGCACAACACTGTCTCCTTAAACCAAACAGACCAAAACCCTTGATATGGTGAATGTTCATTTTTACTGCCTTATGAAAAAGAAAATGTGTCCACTTGGGAGCTGATGAATGAGGCAAGTGCTTTCATAAAGAATGATAAAGACAATACCAGCATCTTTCTGTTAACCATGGAGCTATGTCCAAAGTCAGAATGTGGGTGGCTGGGGATGTAATATCTAGTACTTTACATTCCTATTGCTCACAAAGAAAATTGAAACTAAAAACTGTACATAATGCATTGCAAAAGCAGTGTAGATGGCAATGTTAAAAAAGTATCAAATAAGCCCTGTATTAAATAACTGTCAAATTGCCTTTTGTACGTAACTTAAAATAAAATATTACTGCCTATCCATATGCCATTTATGATTTCCCACTTTAAAAAAGGATTTCGATCAGCCAAGCCAGACTGACTCTCAATTATTTTATAAAAGGATGCTTCTTTTGTGTCTAAAACATGCAAGAAAACTCCACATCTGGTCCTTACATAAATAATTGATGAGCTTTTCCTTTTCTGCACAACAGTATAGTATAAATTTGAGAATGAGAAAGTAGCCTTACATTTCAAACACTAGAATGGGACAGAAATGAGGCCTACCTTTCTCATTTTTAATATATGTATGAATGCTGACTATAATGTAATCATAAATGGCATATAAATAGGCAATATTATTTTATTTTAAGCTAAGTTCAAAAGGTGATTTAACAGTCATTTAATACAAGACTTATTTACTATATCTTTTATTTTTTTTCTAATTTGATGTGAACCATTTTTAAAGTTTTATTGAATTTATTACAATATTGCTTCTGTTTTATGTTTTTGTTTTTTGGCCATGAGGCAGGTGGAATCTTAGTTCCCTGAACAGGGGTCAAATCCACACCTGCTGCATTGGAAGGTGAAGTCTTAACCACTAGACTGCCAGGGAAGTCCTTGATCTATTGCTTTTAAATAGCGGGCAAGATAAAAAAAATATCCTGAGCTAGTCCATAACTTTCCGTTTCATAAACAGTTGCATTGAGTTTCTAATTAATAAAATCTATCTTTTAAAATAGTGTCTTCCTTTTTATTTATACTTATTTCCAGTTTATTCTGATTACCCCTTATTTTCCCTTCTTCCTTCTCAGTAGGTTGGTGTTATTTTTTTTATTCTTCTTCTTATAGTTGACAAATACAGCAATTCTAGGTGTTACAACCACCAGTGATCATATTCAGAGTCAAAGAAATAAAAGAAAGAAAAATAATTAACTTATTTTGTCTACTTTTTAAAGTGTGAGATAGCCATATATTTCACCCACCCCAATACTCTATCTTTGCAACATATGTCTTGTCACATTTAATTGGTAAAAAAGGTCAGCATAGTATCCCAAACCCATCACTACAAAGGGAAATGGGAATAGCATGATCGATTTAGACTAGTTTGAAATTCCTCATTTATTAAAGATAGGGACATCTTTGATGAGCTATGGCTACCTGAAGGAAATAAACTGGCTTATGACAAGTAAAGAGGCTGAATGTTTTACATGTAGACACTAAATAATGTGTATTAATATAGAGAGCACAACCTATCATTTAAAATTTTAGATGATTTTATTAAATCCAAGCTCGAGACTGAAGTGATATAGGTTCTGCACAGGAAAATTTTAGCTGAAGAAAAGAGAGTGTTCCAAGGAGAATATATAAGAAAACAGTCATTTGTCTAAACAAGAGTCAGTATTGCAGAAGGTTAGAGGATGAGATAGGATGATATTTGACAGAGTTCTATTGGGTAAATAGATAATGTATATTAAAAAAAAAAAAACTCAACAGATAACATCAGAAAAAGATAGATCTTAAGACAGTTTTCAAGAATCCTGTGATTTAATAGAGGACAAATCAGCATAAAATAGCAAATAGTTTCAGATAAATAAGGAATCTTGATGTCGAGAGAAAAACCTGGAAGAGAAGAGCAAGCTAGAAAGTTAAATTTTTCATCATTGGTAATGACAAAAGGAGAAACTTCAATTTTATAGCAAAGACAAAGGTCAAGGAACAATCACTATGTGGGTAGTCTACAGATATCTGAATGAATTATCTGAGATATTAAGTGGTCAGGAATGAAGGTCACTGTTATCCCTGATAATGGACACAAGGAGCTGCAAGATCTGGATCAGGATGAGGCTAAAACTTGAGGTTATTATTTTTATTACCATGACTATGAGAAGAGATGACGTACTGAAAAGTGATAGTGCCTGAGATGGTGAGAGAGATGAAGAGGTCTGGGCTGGTGAAGAAACTTATAAAAGTATTGCATAGACTTTTGACATATAGTAGAGTTTGTAAACATATTTTAAATAACCACCATCCATTTTTTACAATATTGGAGAGTATATTAATGTGTTTTATAGTTCCATATGTGTCTTATAGACAGAATTTAATATCCATAAATATACTTGCATAGACTTTTGACATTCTCCAAATATATAATACATTATCAGTACATAATTTCCCTGTTTATAATGCAGTATGATATACACGCAATTTTTTTTACACCTTCAGATAAATAATGTGCTTATAATACTTGAGTAAATGTATTAATAAAATTAATGTTCATTCTTAGACTTAATATAACATAATTCACCTTGTTACTTAATCAAAATTAAACATCTACACATTTTAGAAATAATTTATATTTTATTTGTAATGCTTTATTAGGTCAATATTCTATTCATAGGCTCAAACTAAATTTCGGGGCATTTTGCCCACAGGACTATTTGTGTTTATCTCTATAAGCTAAAAATTGAAAGGCAGCTTGCTATGAAAGAAACATAATATGTAATACACATTCAAAATATATAAAATTACTATATTAGAAAATAATGCAGTATAATAATTATCATATGAAAAGAATGTATCTAGCTCTTTTAATCCTCTATGACCCACCTCCTAGAGTAATAGAAATAAAAACAAAAGGAAACGAGTGGGACCTGATTAAACTTAAAAGCTTTTGCACAGCAAATGAAACTATAAGCAAGGTGAAGAGACAACTCTCAGAATGGGAAAAAATAATGGCAAGCAAAACAACTGACAAAAGATTAATTTCCAAAATATACAAGCAGCTCATACAACTCAACACCAGAAAAACAAACAACCCAATCAAAAAGGGGGAAAAAGACCTAAACAGACATTTCTCCAAAGAAGATATACAGATGGCTAACAAACACATGAAAAGATGCTCAACATCACTTATTATGAGAGAAATGCAAATAAAAACTACAATGAGAGATCACCTCACACTGATCAGAATGGCCCTCATCAAAAATTCTATAAACAATAAATGCTGGAAAGGGTGTGGAGAAAAGGGATCACTCTTGCACTGTTGGTGGGAATGTAAATTGATACAGTCACTATGGAAGATGGTATTCAGATTCCTTAAAAACTTAGGAATAAAGCCACCGTATGACCCAGAAACCCCACTCCTAGGCATATATCCTGAGGAAAACCAAATCAAAAAAGACACATGTACCCCAATGTTCATTGCAGCACTATTTACAATAGAACATGGATGCAACCTAGATGCCATCAACAGTAGAATGGATAAAGAAATTGTGGTATATATACACAATGGAATATTACTCAGCCATAAAAAGGAACACATTTGAATCAGTTCTAACGAGGTGGATAAACCTAGAACTTATTACACAGAGTGAAGTAAGTCAAAAAGAGACAGATAAATATTGTATTCTAATGCATATTTACAAAATCTAGAAAAATGGTACTGAAGAATTTATTTACAGGGCAGCAGTGGACAAACAGACAGAGAATAGACTTATGGACATGGGGAGGGGGGAGGAGAGGGTGAGATGTGTGGAAAGAGTAACATGGACACTTACATTACTATACGTAAAATAGGTAGTCCTCTGGAATTTCCTGTGTGGCTCAGGAAACACAAACAGGGGCTCTGTATCAACCTAGACGGGTGGGATGGGGAGGGAAACAGGAGGGAGGTTCAAAAAGGGAGGGGATATATGTATATGAATGGCTGATTCATGTTGAGGTTTGTCAGAAAACAACAAAATTCTGTAAAGCAATTATCCTTCAATAAAAAAAGAAATAAATTTTGAAAAAGAATATATCTAACTCTTTTAAAATAAACTATGAGAGTATGTATATTCCTCTCTTTATATAAGGACCGATATAGTAATGAAAGCTGAGAACTATGTATATTTCTCTGACATTCAGAGAACTTTGTAGATCAAAGGGCTTCTTAGATGTCAGTTATCTAACATTGCACACTGCCATTGCTCTGGCTACAGCTGCCTGAATCAGAGAATGTAGGACAGTCATCGATGGGCTAAGCGATGGCCTAGGTGTGGTCACAGAGAAGAACTCTTCCTAACAGCATTCTTTGACCTGGCCCAGGCTGGAATGCACTTTGATCCTTCTTATTGGTTTGAAGCAATGGTAGAGAAGAAAACAGGAGTTGAAAGAAGGAGACTCAAGCTGTCGGAAACACAAACAAAGAATATTGAGCAGAGACTATGTCAAAGGAAGCAGAAGCAGTGATGTGGAGAGATATTTATGGTATTAGCAGGAACAATCACAGTTAGAAGCTGAGACAAAGGATCTCTGAGTCACCATCACAGCATAAACAGGGTTACTGGAGCAGGGAGCAGTGTGCTCTGGATGCTGGAGAAAAGTGAAGATGGCCAGCTTGTCCAGCTGGGCCACTGGAGATGTTCTGGGTCCTGAGCAAAATTCCTGACTTCCTCCAAGTTTCAGCATGAGCGGCTGAAATGATGACCTATTTTTCTTTATTAATCCTCATAAAAAAATTCTTAACAACTGAGACAGCCTTTATTTCAATCAGATTCTTGGCAGCCTGAAAGAGCCTACCTAACACAGTCAATATTTAATTCTTTGTTTTCCACACACTTCCTCAAATGACAGAATGAAATTTGAAACTAAGAAACTGTAAATTTTAAAACTGTTAAAGTATAAATATCAAAATTCAAGATATGGAGGAACACAGTTTTACCAATTTAAGGGCTAAATAATTTTTAAGTTTAAACGTTATTTTGAAGTATAAATTTCTTGTGATCAGAACAAAAAACAGACATCTGATTTGGTAGGAATGTCTATATAATTCTTATTATCTCATGAAAGAAGCAACACATGCTGTCCAAAGAAAGACATTATTTTTGCTTATAGTAACTTTTCAAGTCCAAAGTGACTGTAGACAAGAAGTTTTAAATCACAAGTTATAAGTGATGTCTTTAACAGAAAGTTTATAGGGAATCCAGAACTTCTTTTATAAGACTATTTTCCTATGATCACCCTGGATAAAAGACAAGGAAATAGTATTGAAACCACATAGTCTGTTTTCAATTTACTCTATATTTTTATCTCCAATCTTACTGTCTTTGAAAGGTATTTTGGAACTCTCCTTTTCTTTCCATATTTAAATGTTTAACAATGCTGTTCCTCAAATTTCTATAGCTTCATTTCCTAGTTGTAACTGTAACTTAACAGTTTGCCTAACAAACAACTTACATGTTTATTCCTGTGCCTGAACTTGAGTTGTCTACTCTAGAACATTTTCTCCAACTCAAACATTACGCACTGTACATTTTTAATATATAGATTTAGTTCCCTCAGAAAGGGATTTTCAAAAAGAAATAGTACTTCAAACTGTACAATTTAAACTGTCCTATATTTCAAAAATGAAACAGCACGGCTAAAAGGATGATATAAAAATAAATCAATGAAAATATTAAGGACAATGCAAACATTCTGACAGCTCATACAAATTATCCATTACTGATGTCTACCTGGATTTTATCTCTAAAAGTTCACTGTATATTTCTAAAGGTGTCACATAAAACTTTCTATTTAAATTTTAAAAATCTCTTTAATCAAATGACAATCAATCATATTTCTTTGGGCTTTTATGCAGCCATAAATGGTGCCAAAGTCTAAAAAAATGTCACAATTAGAAGTGAAATACCACACTTTTAGTTTAGCTATGTGCATCTAAATCCTTTTACTATCCAATGTTGGGTGCTAATATCTAGTTTAGAATTCAGTCTTTATGAAGGCTCTGGGTTTGAGCTGAGATCTAGTGGCAGGGGCCTTGAGTATTATTATTTGTCCAGGCTGCTGTAAATCTATCTGGGAAAGTAAATCATGATGTGGTGTTCTAGGAAATGAGACAGGATGGAACCTGGGACCCTTTGCTACAGTGTTTATACCTGAACAAACCTCTCCTCCAGCAACAAAATAAAAAGAAACTATATGGGACATGCGCAGAACATCTAAACCACACCTCTAGTTGACCCCTTGATATACCCTTACCCCCAACTCATGTAAGGAACAAGCTCGCCCCCACCATAGGGAGCCATCAAGCAAGGGAACTAGTTGTTTGTTTTCACTCCCTGTCTGCTGCAGCCAGGGCTACAATAAAGCCTTTCCTGAATTTCTTGTCTGGCTTCTGGTCAATTTCTATTGATTGGGGAAGGCCAAGAACTCTGTTCATTATCAGAAAAAAATCAATTAAAATTATGGATAGATCATCCTAAAGGTAGTCAATCTGAAAGAGACAGCAAAGATGGAAGTCTAATTTTAACACTTATGGCATAGTTTTTAGGAAAGCTTAGAGGTGGGGAAAGGGAAGCAGAGCACAAAGTAATAATTACTTTTTTTAGGGTTGAGAGACTAAGGAGAAACTTGAAAGGAAATCCTAGACCTTGAGGAGGAAGCAGTTAAAAGCACACAGGCTTACTATAAACCAAAAAGATAGGGGAAGAGTCCTTGATTTTGAAATAAAAAGAGTAAATAGCAATAGGCTCTCAAAACTCACCTGGAAACATGGACTCTTGCCCATTTCAGGGCTGGTAATTTCTAGTTATATCTTCAAATCAGAAGGTGCCTACTTGGTTTGGCAGGCATCGGTCTTTTCACAGAAAGAGCATAATTATGTTTCAATGGTAGCTTATTTAATTCAACATTATAGGCTGGGCAACACACAGCTGTACAATATGATACAGTTAAAAGGTTTAGAAATTTTCATTTTTTACAAAGTCTATGATAAAATAGCTTTTGATTGCTACCCTCCTCTGGTATGTAGATTCCATGCTCAGTTAAAAAAAAAAAAAAGAGAGACTACTCAAAGGATAAATAAGAACAGAATGTAGTAAGCGTACCCTATACACAAAATAGTTCCAATTAACGATTAGTATTTTTCTTTAAATTTTTCTGTCAGTCTTTTACTGCAGTTGAGATTTTATTTACTTCATATATTTTGATTTTCCAACAACTATTCTTTTTTGTAAGTTCTCTTCCCCTTTTTTCTTTTCTAGGAAATATTTGTTGAAAAATGAGTTTACTTATACAGGGGTTCTTAGAATAGCCTCAAGGTATCACCTAGCTAGGTTTCCAGACAAATGACATCTCACCCACCCAAGCTCAATGATATGAACATCCAATTAAAACAAACTGCATCCACTACTTCCCTTATTCAGAAATAGTTTCTCAGATTCTCTGCATCATCATTCTAACGCATCTCACATTCATGGGTGTTGTGGAGTCTCCCCTCCTGACCAGTTCTGCCCTTTAGATCTTTGACTTTTTGGCTGATCTTTGTTACAAAGTGACCAAGTAAATTTGGACACACAACTATTAAGACTTTTTTTTTTTTTTTGGTGTTTATTTTGGCATCAATGTCACAGGTAGTGAAAGGAACATGTCTCCTTTGTCACAACTTTAATATTGATATCATGTGTGATATCACATTGTACCAAAAGGCCGCTATAAATATTCACACTGATTAAACATCCCTAGTACAAAGACAAACCTCCTTTCCTATGGCCTCAGTGAAGTTTCAACTTTCAGTGTTTTTTAGGCTCAGGTTCTCTGACACCACCTAAACACAAACCTTGAGATATTCCAGAGGAAGCATTTAGGTAAACCACACATTCAGCACCAGACAATCAAATTTCCACAAGTACATTGATTATCATGGGGTCATTTCATTAAAGACTTTAAATCAAGGGCTTGCTACATTTTCAAGGCTATTTCATGAAAAGGTAGAGACTCTCCCTAGAATACTTTGTCCAATCTTCTTAATTTGATTTCTTGTAATTTTATCAATGAAAGCACATTTCTAACAAATATTATGCCTCAAGTGTTGGTCAGAGAAAAAAAGATGTCTGAAGACAATCTCTGAAATATGGACTTTTGACTGATGTTCTCAATATATGCATTACTGATTTGTACTGTCTCCCCCAGAAGTATAGATCAAACCCTCACATGTGTGCATTTTTAGCATAGTCTGTACTGAAATATTTTCTAATAAATTATGGGTTATTTAGTAGTCTTCCAGATATTAGGCCAATCTCTCTCTGGAGGGCAGCTTCCTGAATATTCTTGTCAACATTGACATATACAGGAATCTAGTCTATGATGTTCTGCTAAGACTCCTGCCTAGGTGGAGGAATAATAAGTCAGAGAGCATTGACAAGATAGCTGATGCTTCTGATAACTGATTATTCCTTCCTTCCCAAGAATATGGGCATACTTTCCAGCCTCTCTTGCAGTTAGGTGATAGCCAGTGACAAATTCCAACCAAGGAGCTGAATATAACTTATAGGTGACTGCAGATCAGAGAGTAAAAATGTCCTCCTTCCCGCTTACTCTGCTTATTGTAAGGTACTTGTTGAGATGGTCATATCACAAGAAATGCAGCCTGGTCTCTGAGAAATACATGGAGAAGAACTCCCCTTTTGTCCTCATTGGAAATATGGTGTGAGTGAAAACTGAAATGTTCATGTGTTAAACCACTGAGATTTCAAGGTAAATTTGCTTTTACAGCATAAGTTGCCTATCCTGATTTACATAGAGATAGATTAAAATATGCAAAATTAATAGGCCATGTTAGTTTTCTTTTAATTAAATAAAAATTTGGAGAAATGATGCACATGCATTTTTGAATTTCACTGTGTATATCATCTATTGCACAATGAACTACCCTGTGGTTTTGCAAGCCATAAATTTACATATAAAAATTAAAACCTGATGTATTTTACTTGTCTGCCACTAATCACCATTTTAAAACTAAGAAATCAATTGAAAAGCATACACACACAAAATGAAAGTGTGGATATTTGTAGTTTCATAATCATGACTAATTTATTGTATTCAGACCTCTACAGAGAGATGAAAATTCTATGAAAAACAAAGCAAAGCCAAGCACAGTCCTCTGGTGCATTGATTCATAGTGTAGATCTTGAGAAAGAGTATGGTCTTTAACCAGATGGATACAATTTTTCACTTTTAAATTAATCCAATCCTTACTGGCCCATTTCAGTGGAGAAATTATGTCCCTTTGGAGATGCTGGAGATATTTATATAACACTGATTCACCCTTCAAAGAGCACACTGCTGAGACTTACTGGCACAAGAAATAACTGATGCCTGCTACAAATTTTATAGGAGTTCCCTGCTCCCTATCCAGTAGAGTCAGGGCACATACTCATAAACTAATCTGCTTCGCTAAGACTCTTTGTCCTGAGTGAGTAGCATCCTGACAAAGGGGTTCTGAGGGACCCCTGTGCTTTTTGCTTCCTCTTTCTCTAGAGCTACCTCAAGTCATTCCAGGTCTCACTAGTTTTTTTATTGCTTCTCTAGGATATTTAATTAATTCTTCTTTGACATGTGTCATGAACTGGCCATTTTCTGTTGTTTGAAATGCAAATATCAGACCTGATATAGCCAGATTCATTTTCTCCTCTATAAGAGAGCCTTAACACTGACCTCCAGGCTGATGAAAGAGCCGAGGGAAAACCTGGACATAGCTGTATGGTACCTAATTTCCATTCAAACCACAGTCAGTCTTCTAGCTCCTGATTTGTATATTTTTTAATCTCTCTATAATGAAGTAATTTTATCAGGCCACACTAATACTTGTCTCCAACAGGTGTTGGATAAAGATCTTATGATTTCATTTCATTCTCACTTAGAATTATGTTTGATAGGAGCAGTTCATGCTGCTGCTGTTTAGCCACTAAATCCTGTCTGACTTTTTGAGACCCCATGGACCGTAGCCTGCCAGACTCCTCTGTACATGGAATTTCCAAGGCAAAAATACTGGAGTGGGTGGTCATTCCTCCTCCAGAGGATCTTCCCAACCCAGGGGTCGAACTTGCATTTCCTGAGTCTCCTGTTTGGCAGGTGGAATCTTTTACCACTGAACCAACGGGAAACCCAAGTGTTTGCAAGGGCAGAAATAAATGGTTAAAACTGAGGAAACAATTGCACACTGTCGTATTTTTTAAGCATATAATATATGCTAAATACAAAATAATATGTGCAGAATAAACATGAATTACAATAAAATAAATAACAGTTTAAGAAAGAAAGAAAATATTATCAGCAAAGAATAATTATTGACTCAGAATTGTGCATAAAAATGGGTAAGGAAAACCAAGATAAACTGATGCATGGCCTATGCCCTCAAATTTGAAACAAGGTGATACATTAACTGCAGTTAAAGTGGATCTGAGTTAGACAATATGAACATTCCTTATTAGATTAAGACTATTAAATGCTTCCATTTGATTTCCCTTCCAGCAGGAATAAAATTAGTAACTACAAACATTAACTGAATTAGGTTTAATATTGCAAATACTTTTAATTAAAAATGAATAAAAGCCTCACCCCCCCCCCCCAAATTAATGGAAAATAACATCCTGACTTCCTTGGTGGCTCAGACGGTAAAGCATCTTCCTACAACGCGGGAGACCCAGGTTCAATCCCTGGGTCAGGAAGATCTCCTGGAGAAGGAAATGGCAACCCACTCCAGGATTCTTAACTGGAAATCCCATGGACAGAGGAGCCTGGTAGACTACAGTCCGTGGGGTCACAAAGAGTCGGACACGACTGAGCGACTTCACAGCATCCTGCTCACTTTGAAAGTCGTTCAGTCATGTCCAACTCTTTGCAATCCCACAGACTGTAAAGTCCATGGAATTCTCCAGGCCAGAATACTGGAGTGGGTAGCCATTCCCTTCTCCAGAGAATCTTCCAAACCCAGCGATTGAATCAGGGATTGAACCCAGGTCTCCCGCATTGCAGGCAGATTCTTTACCAGCTGAGCCACAAGAGAAGCTATCACAGCAGCAATAATAAGAGTTCTGAAAGAGAAATTAAAGAGTACTGGGAGGTTGTTTCACTTCTGTATTTGATGCTATGAAGAATTGTATAAATAGTTATAACTTTACAGATGCACAAAAAAGTGAAATCACAATTGTTACCATCATCAGTGCCAAAACTGTCATAGAAAACAGAGGCAGAGTCAGAGATAGAGTGGAGAGAGAATACTAGTCTTCAGTGGTAAGTGAGTTATTGCTTTTAAAAGCGTATTTAAACCACGTTTTTCACAATAAACTATAGGAATACATTATAGAAAGTAAAGACAATTAAAATTCTCGTTACCATTGAAACATAAAGAAGAAAAAGTGAAGATGCCCTGGAGGAGGGGGTGGCAAGAATAAGAAATAGATAAGAAATACTAGTAAGCAAATAGTCAAGTTTCTTCAAACTAACTTTCAACCATTCATGGTTTCCCCAGCCTCCAATTTATTTTTCCCCTACTTTTACAATTAAAACAGGCTGGTTAAAAGTGCCACGGTAAGATCTATATATCTATCTATATATACAGATATAGATAGATAGATAGACAGATAGATAGATAGAAAGATATAGAAAGTCACTCAGTAGTGTCTGACTCTTTGTGACCCCATGGACTATACAGTTCAATGGGAAATTCTCCAGGCCAGAATACTGGAGTGGGTAGCCATTCCCTTCTCCAGGGGATCTTCCCAACCCAGGGATCGAACCCAAGTCTCCCACATTACAGGCAGATTCTTTACCAACTGAACCACAAGGGAAGCTCAAGATACAATATAGATTTTAGATTGTATGTATTAATCACAAAATTATTCATTAGTATTTTTATTTTAGTGGTTGTCCTATTTTTAAAACAGGGAAAATCATGTCAGTTTGAAACCAAAAAAAGTGATATTCATTTCAAGATAGAATTTTTAGGGAATTTAAATTACACTGAGATTCTGCCTCTTTCATATTTCAAAATCACTTGTATGAGAGGTGAGGGAAATCAAGAAATGTGTTTTGTTAATTTAAGGATAGTCAGTTCAAAAAAGAGAGAAAAACTTAGTTTTCAGTTTATTAAGTAAAGAAATAGTTTTTTTTAAACTGAAAGTTTTTGAGATCAAATAGAGCAGCATTTTTTTTTTTAACTAACTCTCAAGTCTCAGAAAACAAAATTTCAGTAGGTATAATTGATATATATGTGTAAGCATAGCTAATAAATATATCTTTATTGCAAAAGATTGATTACACTATTTTGCATCATCAGTTAATGTCTAGAGATGCTTAGTGTGGTTGTTTTATTATATCCCTAGTAATACAGGGAACATTGCAATCCAAGTCTCTACCCCACTGTGGATTATAATATTTTATTATCAGGGAAAGAACAAACATTTGCAGTATTTCTTTATTCTGACTTCTGCTACTTCAAATTCTGTTAAATTCTTTTCCATTCACTAATATACTTGTATTGACATTAATATAAAAACCTATCTTTCAAGTTATTAATACTCATTAAAGCAATGTTTAAGATTTTACAAATCCCTGTATTTATAGGAGTGCTATTGTCATGTAAAGTATATAATACATATTGTAAGTGGTAATTTCATCTATATTTTATATATTAAGATTTAATAAATTGGTTCAAGTTATCTATAAAGAAATGAAAATATCTGAGCACCAATGTGGAAGTTTAAAACTATTTTTATTCACTTTCTGAGAACCTTCTCTCTTTATGACATTTCAAAAAAAAATTAAACTTTGTATTTATTTTTTAATTTTTATTTTATATGGAATATAGTGGATTGACAATGTAGTGATAATCTCAGATGTACAGCAAAGTATTCAGTTGTACATATACTTGTATCTGTTCTTTCTCAAATTCCTTTCCACTTAGGTTATTATAAAGTATTGAGCAGAGTTCCCTGTGCTATATAGAAGAAGGTCCTTATTGGTTATCTATTTTAAATATAGCAGTGTGTAAATGTCAATCCCAAATTCTCAATCTATTCACCCCCCCTCTTTCTCCTGGTAACCATAAATTTATTCTCTAAGTCTCTGAGTCTGTTTCTGCTTTGTAAGTAAGCTCATTTGTATCTTTGTTTAAGATTCCACATGTAAGTGATATCATATGATATTTTCTTTCTCTGAATTTACTTCACTTAGTATGATAACTTCCATCCAAGTCCAGCTCTGTGGATGCAAATGACACTCTTTCATTGTTTTTAATGACTGAGTATCCAGAGAAAATCATAGCTTGAAAATATACATGCACCCTAATGTTCTTGCAGCACTATTGACAGTAGCCAGGACATTGAATTTTATTTATGCAGCATAAATATCCATCAACAGATGAATAGATATAGAAGACGTGGCAGATTTATATGTAATGGAATATTATTCAGCTATTTCAAAAAGTATTATAACAAAACCCTTTTAGTTTGTACTTAAAAAAAAATAACCTTTAAAATCAACTTCTGTTTCATCACCCATTCTGCAAAAAGCTCGTTTGTTTTTCTTCTCCAGTATGCTGAAACAAAAACAATTTCATTGATAAAATATGTAACTTAAGATGTTAATAACTGCTTTCCTGGTGACTCAGATGGGAAAGAATTTGCCTGCAATGCAGGAGACCCAGGTTTGATCCCTGGGTTGGGAAGATCCCCTGGAGAAGAAAATCACAACCCACTCCAGTATTCTTGCCTGCAGCATTCCATGAATAGAGGAGCCTGGTGGGCTATAGTCCATGGGGTCGCAAAGAGCCGGACATTACTGAGCAAGTAACACACATGTTAATGACTGTATAATGACAATTTGCTGACTCTCTGATATAAAAAAGATTACAGGTTGCCTCAGGTGCTGAAAAATTAATATGGTACAGAATCTGTGAATTTCCTCAGCTAAATTCTCAGCTATTCTGTTTACCATGCTTTTCCTAAGGCGATTTTACATCTGTATAATAGTTATAATAAAAGACCATGCACATATATTGATTTTATTTAATGTCCTAGGCTTTATATACATTATAAATTTAAATATCATATGATTTTATTCTTAATACTTTTAATTATTTAAATTAAATATTTTAAAATAGTTCATATTTCTACAAGGGATGAGATGAGTCAAAGATATCTATATAAAATCAAAATACCTGAAAGAAATACTATCTCAGAAAATATTTGCTGGACACCAAATGTGTGTACAAATCTGACACTGCTTCTTTGTTCAAGGATTTGTTAAGTCTTACTCTAGATTTATATCGTGCACATGCAGGCTAAGTCGCTTCAGTTGTGTCTAACTCTTTGCTACCCTATGGACTGTAGTCCAGCAGGCTACTCTGTTCATGGGATTCTCCAGGCAAGAATATTGGAGTGGGTTGCCAAGCCCTCCTCCTGTGCATCTTCCCCACCCAGGGATCAAACAAGCATCTCTTATGTCTCCTTCATTGACAGGCAAGCTCTTTACCACTAGAGCCACATGGGAAGCCTCCTAGAATTTTATTACAGGGCCAAAAATGCAACCTTAAATGCTTACAGAGTCAATCACATGCTCATGATTGCCAGACACTTGAGTATGGGGTGCAGGTCAACTTAGAATAGGTTCTTAGGCAAGTCATTGATTTGGGAACTAGAACACCTGAGAAGAACCAGGCAAAAGATAAAACCTCATGCTTTTGACACTTGTATTTTTCATATTGTTCCAATATTAGAATAATAGCTTTGATTTCTTTCTTATAGTAACCATTTTCTTATTGGTTAGTTTTCCGAGAACTAATTTTTTTTTCTTTTTTTTTTTTTGATTTGATATCCTGGCACTGAATCTCACATGAATTTAATCCCAACATGAGAAAGGTATTTCATACAATAACTTTGTTTTCTTTGAAGCAATTTATTTTTGTTAATCACGTTTTTTTCTTGTAATTTTCTGAAAAAGTAGGCAAATGATTTTAAAATTTTGGAAATTAGCTATTAATATTTTTCTATGCTCTCCTTTTTACTTGATGGCTTAGCCTAAATTGATCACTTGGATAAATTAATTGATGTTATCTTATATGATAATTTAGACTTCTATATTTGGAGAAGGCAACGGCAACCCACTCCAGTACTCTTGCCTGGAAAATCCCATGGACGGAGGAGCCTGGTAGGCTGCAGTCCATGGGGCGGGAAAGAGCTGGACATGACTGAGCGACTTCACTTTCGCTTTTCACTTTCATGCACTGGAGAAGGAAATGGCAACCCACTCCAGTGTTATTGCCTGGAGAATCCCAGGGACGGGGGAGCCTGGTGGGCTGCCGTCTATGGGGTCGCACAGAGTCGGACATGACAGAAGCGACTTAGCAGCTTAGCAGACTTCTATATTGAATATCATATTTCCAAAATGTTGAAACCAATGACCCATCCTTTCTAATTTTTCAGGTAGTTAAAAGTATTATTCCAGATTCTTTATACATTATTTGCCTCCTTCCCTGACCCAAGACTTTTTGAGATTTTTCTTTATTTTCAGTGACCTGCAGCCACTTCTGTACATATTGCTAGACACTCAGTAGGTGTTCTAAAACCTATTTCTTTCAGCTTGGAGAAGTTTTTGCTTCCCTCCCTTACATTTGTTCTTCTGAAATTAATATCATTTGGACTTTATATTGAAAATTTTAAGTTTTCTTCATTTCTCCTTTCCCTTTTTTGTTTTTGGGCTCTTCTCTCATGAGTACTTCTTTAATTTCAACTAAGTTTGACATTTCACTCTCTGCACTGATTCTGTTTTCCACAAGTTTCTTTTTTAAGCTTGTTTTCATATTTATTTTTTTATATTGCAGGCTTTTCTTAAATAATTGATGGCCATTGGCTGTATGTTACTATGTAGGAGCATTCAAATATTGATGTAAACTCTTCATGTCTTTATAGAGCTGTGGATTAGTGGGTTTCTTTAAAGGATTAATGGGCAGGCACAATGATATTCCTTGAGGAATCTGCAAATATTCATATATGTAGATCATCATTTTGGGTGATCTAATGGCTTGAGGTAAGATATGCTCAAAGATATGTCTGGACTCTTTTAAAGACTTAACACCAGTTATTGAGGTTGGTCACAGTCTCCTTTCCTTCATGTGTGACAGGTCTTGTGTCTCCAGTTACTGGAATTTGTGAGGAGAGGTTCTAAAACAGAAGTGATTTACCTCTCGTTAACTTCTTTTACCCCACGTTTAGATTTCAGCTTTATCTTAGGTTAATTTTAGTAGTCCATACTGTTTTATAAAAAACAAAACTGTTTGTTTTCTTATTGACAGAACAAAGGTAAATATTTGTGACCATTATACCCTGTTTCCCATGCCCTGTTGCATTTATTAATTTATGTATTTTTGAGACAAATTTTAAGGCATGTGCATTTCTAATGTTATCTTCAGATTTGCTTCTTGGTCTTATGCTATGGTATTAAATCACCTGCTTGCAAAGGTCTCTAGAGTGGATTTGTTTTTATCTTTAATATTTCAATGATCTTATTCTTTGGTTTTATAGGTCACACACAGTTGAATATTATTTTATTCTTTCAGTAAATTTGATTTGCTGTAGGCATAAAAATGCAATATATATCTTTGGAAACGTGGTATGATTAAATTCAAAACTAAATCCTTTAAGATTATTTTAATAGTTTCATTTTGTTGTTTAGTCGCTAAGTCATGTCTGACTTTTTTGAAACCCTATGGACTGCAGCCCACCAAGATCCTCTGTCCATGGGATTTTCCCAGAATACTAGAGTGGGTTGCCATTTCCCTTCTCCAGGGGATCTACCTGACCCAGGAATCAAACTCACCGCTCCTGCCATGTCTCCTGCATTGCAGGTGGATTCTTTACATCTGAGCCATTAGAGATCTTAAAAATGTGTTCACCTAATTTTAATTCCTTCCCCAGGATCTCTGTTGAGCCACACAAGATTTCATTGAATTCTTAAAACTGTTAGAAGTGAATTGAATCTTTGAAAAGACTCATCCTATTCTCAAGTTCTAACTGAAATAGTCACACCAAGCATGTCTAACACACAGATGTTAACATAGTCACTATGTTTGATGCAAGTCAATTTCATAATTAAACAGCCCTAACTGCTGAAATACATTTTTATTCATTATTTATATTTTTTATTAAATATCTTTTTATTAGTGTGTCTAAACACACCAAGGTTAAAAATGTCATTTTGTCTATTGGAAGTCCATTTCATAGTTGAAGAGCCCTAGCTGAAGCGACTTAGCAGCAGCAGCAGCAGCTGATGAAATACTTTTTCATTCATTTTATAAATGAAGTCTGGAGGCAGAAAAGTCAATAATATTGTTATTATTGTCTAATAAAAGTTGATAAGGTCTGGAACAAGGATTTGCAATCTATACGCCATGGGTCATATCCTGCTTTTGTAAAGAGTGCTTTATTGGAGCATGCGCAAGCTTGTTTGTTTTGTTATGTGAATCATATATGTTTTATGACTTTTTAATAATTATCAAAGTAAAATTTTCAAGGAATGCTAACAGTAATTATTTTCTTAAGCTTTTGGATTGATTAGTAAGCTATGCTTAGCTGAAAGTTATTCTGGACCAATTGAGGGATATAATTTAAAGCCAATGTGACTAAAGGTGATTTTTAAAAGAATGTTTTGTGGTAAAAAAGAAAAAGAGACACAATGGTTATAGCAGATACTGTAAAGAACATCTTGTGGGAATTCCCTGGTGGTCCAATGGTTAGGACTCCACACCCTCACTGCCAAGGGCATGGGTTAAATCTCTGGTGGGGGAACACAGGTCCTGGAAACATTGTGGCCAATAAAATTTCATGTGGAAAGAGAAAAATATAATGGTTAAAAGAAAATTGTTAATGTTTGCCTATATTATGGGTGATGGAATTCCACTATCTATCATGCTTTATGTTATGCAATATTTTAAGGATTGATGCTTTCTTGTAAATTTATACATTATGATGTTAAAGACTATCAGGATGGAAAATACAAACAGACATCGATTTTATTGCAATAGTATTTCCAGCACTAGGGGAGAAAGCATAGACCAAGTCTGGTTTCTTAACTCTGTGAGACATTTGTGTTTGCTAATTGACTTTCCCCAAAGGAAAAGTAAACTCTTTCCTATCTTCATGACAGGAGATAGCTGTACATCTTGGAGCACAGAACTCAAGGAAGTTGGACTTCGACTCCTCCTACAGATATTGGAAGGTGGGGAGCTATCTTCCCTGATAATTTCACCCATGGATCCCATATGCACAGAGGAAAATAGAGTAGAGTTCACTAAAATTGATAAAAGTAGTAAAATTCATCACTATTGGCAGATGAGTCAGTCCATGTGGAAAAACTATAGAGAATAATTAATGAAGCATGCTATTTGAGTGCAGAAGCAAGTTCCTGTATTTGTAGCATCTGTGACCCTTGGAAATTGAAATGATTCATCTTGCTCACAGCTTCCTTTTCTGTGAAATGTGAGTACTTCTATGCATCCACATCACACAAAAACTCACTTAATCTATACAATCACTCAGAGAAATGGTATACATATTATCTCTATTTTATAGATAAGAAAATGGAGACCTATAGAAGTTAAGTAACACATGAAAACACACAGACATTGAGTCTGGCTCAAGCTGTGTTGTCCAATATGTGGACCCTAGCACATGTGATTATATAAATTTAAATAAATAAAAATTAAATAAAATTAAATATTCAATATATTAATCAAAGTACCCGCACTTCAAGCGTGCCACAGTATAGCACATGAGGCTAGTGACTGCCACAGTTACAAACTTTCTGAGGGTTTTTTTTTCCCCCTCTGAAAATTTTAGTGAACAGCACTACCAGAGTCTATAACCATAGCAAAATTCTATCTCCGCAAGGAATATAGTCAAGTGTCCAACACACAGCAACTGTTCAGTGGAGATTTATCTCCTTTTGTTCTTCAGGGACAAATGAATCTTTCATCAGTGAAATCCTTGAATAAAAAAGGCATATACTTCCTCAAACCCCGGAATTTCATTGGAAAAGAAAACACAAGTTTCTGTAAAATTAAGTTTACAAAACTTTCCTCAGAAGGCAAAACTACAATTTATTTGCTTGTATGATAGTCAACCACTAATGAGAAGCAGTGACCTTTAATCCCATCTACTTACCCTGGATGCTGGAATGAGATGAATTTGTGTTAAGAATTTCATTCAAAGTTACTATAATTTCATCAAGCAACATCAGCCAAACATTGCTCTCTCTACTATTATTACAACTTGTAGAAAATGAAATCCCTACTATCTGTCTCATCTTATTTAATTTTTGGATTTCGGGAAATTGCGTTTGTTCCGCTATTTGGTATCAGAGCTGATATAAGTTTGCTCGAAAACTGATTAACAGAATAGTTCCTTCCTCCCCACCCCTAGAAATTTTGACCTATAAGAGCCATATGAGAAATATTTTAGGTCAAATTCTAGTGCAGAGCTGAGGTCTATCCCTCCAGGCTCAGCAATTTCTTACCAAAGGCAATAAATTCAAATTTTCAAGACATTGGCATCATTTCTCCTTATACCTATATTTTTTTAATTCTTTCCAAATTTTTGACTGCCATTACTCTAATTTTTAAACTGGGATAATTTCCTAAAATATCAATTTTGAGATAAAATGTGGGCCATCATAAAACTAATAATATATTACATAATTTTAACATATTTGGACCTTCAATCAGGCAAGTAAATTTCAGTCAGTCAGTTGAGTCACTAAGACTTTCACAGAAAAGAGTGAGAAGAGAGCATCTGTTCTGCCAAGACATTGGATAGAAGATAAAATATATGTAGTTTTTATAACTTTTAATATGGCGAATGTAAACCATGGAAATTATGCAGTTTTTTAATGGGACATTGAAGAAAGTCCCAGTTACACTGAAAGAAATTGTCTAGAGTGGCCCCTCAGAATTATAGGACTATGAAAGCATCAGTTATTAGGGAATACAGCACAAAGGAGAAATGGAATATAAGGAAGCTTGATATGAACCACCAAAGAGACTGAGAAGATTTAAATCAGAGGAAGAAGAAGATGGCCAATAGTAGTCAACTTTCAGAGACCATTAGTGACAGTTCCTTTATTATTTTTCAGCCTTTTGATTCACTAAAAATAAACAAGAAAAGTCATAAATTCTTCTTGAA
This sequence comes from Giraffa tippelskirchi, assembly GCF_054371585.1. Lineage (NCBI taxonomy): Eukaryota > Metazoa > Chordata > Mammalia > Artiodactyla > Giraffidae > Giraffa > Giraffa tippelskirchi. The sequence continues at coordinate 127,291,222 of NC_137286.1, forward strand.
TGTAAATGCATAGATTATTAGTAAAATAGTGTTTCTTTCTAGTATCATGAGCACTGGTAGTTTTACCTGAACAAAATGATTTATTTCTCTTTAAAATAGCATCACTTTTTAAATAGAGAACTTCCAATACACAAAGAATATATATTCACACAATATTGTTGAGTAATCCTTATGTGTCTTCTCTCTAAAATCAATGAATAGTTTCCCCTAGGTTTTTGAACCTTGGATACATCATTATATTATGTTTAAAGATATTTTATTTTCAATGCCATTTCAAAAAGTTTATCTGTACTCAAAAGAAGATTAAACTATATAAAATTAGCAATTTGGCTATTGTATATTAAACATACACACTCAAAATTTATGGCAAATTAATTTGAACATACATTTAACTTTCAAACAAAATTATTATATTGAATATAGGACCTTTGTAAAATAATTGTCTTTAACATCTAATTGTTAACAAGATTATCTATAAGAGTTTAGTATTTTAATCAATTTACTTCCTTTTCTGTTTTTTTTTTAAGAACTTTAAATCAAAATGCCTATACTCAGTGCTTTAACTATGCTTATTTTTCCAAATAAAAAAGCCACAATCCATACTCAGGGTAAAACTTAATAAGGAATAGAAAAATAGAAAAATAATATACACGTTGTAACATTTCCACAGCTGAAGAACATTTTTGTCTCTGGCATTTTGCTATATTTATATAATTTTTAAGTATTTCTCCTTTGCTGAAGAATATATTATAGGGTTTGGAGAATTATGAGCATTGCTTTGCTAGCATGTGAGTTGAGTGCAATTGTGTGGTAGTTTGAACATTCTTTGGGACTTTCTTTGGGGCTGGAATAAAAACTGACCTTTTCCAGTCCTGTGGCCACTGCTGAGTTTTCCAAATTTGCTGTCATATTGAGTGCAGCACTTTCACAGCATCATCTTTCAGGATTTGAAATAGCTCAACTGGAATTCCATCACCTCCACTAGCTTTGTTCGTATGATGCTTCCTAAAGCCCACTTGACATTGCATTCCAGGATGTCTGGCTCTAGGTGAGTGATCACACCATCATGATTATCTGGGTCGTGAAGGTCTTTTTTGTATAGCTCTTCTGTGTATTCCTGCCACCTCTTTTTTAATATTTTCCGCTTCTGTTAGGTCCATACCATTTCTGTCCTTTATTGTGTGCATGTTTGCATGAAATGTTCCCTTGGTATCTCTAATTTTCTTGAAGAGATCTCTAGTCTTTCCCATGCTAGTGTTTTCCTCTTTTTCTTTGCACTGATCACTGAGGAAGCCTTTCTTATCTGTGTCATTCCATGTTCTTAGTAACTCTGTTTTAGTCAAACTGGTTTTAAAAGATTTATAGATTTTTCAAGTCTCTATACAAAATACAGAGATTATTTTAATAAACCTAATGTACTCATTACTCAGCTTCGGCAGTTATCAGATACAGGACTAAGCTTGTTTCTTCTATATCGATACCCACTCACCTGTCGTAATTATTTTGAAGTTAGTTTCAGACCTCATATCATTAGATCTTTATTTTTAATGGCTGCTAAGTAATATATTTATTCTACTTACCACAGTTCTTTTATCACTGTTTTTTTATTGGATATTTTAGGCAATGTCAATATCTATTATATTTAGATATTACTATTTTAAAATGGTTTTGGAATTTAAAGATGGAAAAGCAAAAGTTTCTAGTGATAAGTGCACATATTAGAATGAGACTAATATCAATTTAAATATTAAATAGTAATACTGACTGGACACTGGAAAGGTCACCTCTGTAAGCCTCAATTCCTCATCTATGAAATGGGAATTATCTCTCTTTTTCTTTGGCTTAGATACTTTTTCTTTCTTTTTAAAATTAAAGTATTTATTTTAATTGAACGATAATTACTTTACAGTATTATAATGGTATTTGCTATACATCACCATGCATCAGCCATGGGTGGATATGTGTCCCCCCATCCTGAATTCTATCCCCTACCCACCCCATCCCTCTGGGTTGCTCCAGAGCACAGGCTCCGAGTGCACTGCTTCATGCATCAAATTTGCACTGGTCATCTATTTTACTATGGTAATCTACATATTTCAATGCTTTTCTCTCAAGTCACCCCGCCCTCGCCTTCTCTCACAGAGTCTGTAAGTCTGACTTTTATATCTGTTATTCTTTTGTGGCCTTGCATATAGGATCGTCATTACTGTCTTTCTAAATTCCATATATATGTGTTAATATACTTTATTGGTGTTTCTCTTTCTCACTTACTTCACTCTGTATAACAGGCTCCAGTTTCATCCACCTCATTAGAACTGACATAAATGCATTATTTTTTATAGCTGAGTAATAATCCATTGTATATATGTACTACAACTTCCTTGTCCATCCATCTGCAGATGGACATCTAGAGTGCTTCCATGTCCTAACTATTGTAAATAGTGCTGCAATGAACATTGGGGTACATGTGTCTCTTTCAATTCTGGTTTTCTTGGTGTGTATGCTCAGCAGTGGGATTGCTGGTTTGTATGGCAGTTCTATTTCCAGTTTTAAGAAATCTCCGCACTGTTCTCCATAGTGGCTGTACTAGTTTGCATTCCCAACAACAGTGTAAGAGGTTCCCTTTTCTCCACAACCTCTCCATCATTAACTGTTTGTAGACCTTTTGATTGTGTCCATTCTGACCAGTGTGAGATGATACCTGTATCATTGTGGTTTTGATTTGCATTTTTCTAATAATGAGTCATGTTGAGCATCTTTTCATGTGTTGATTAGCCATCTGTATGTCTTCTTTGGAGAAATGTCTGTTTAGTTCTTTTGCCCACTTTTTGATTGGGTTGTTCACTTTCCTGGTATTGAGCTGCAGGAGCTGCTTGTATATTTTGTAGATTAATTCTTTGTCTTTGTTGTTTCATTTGCTATTATTGTCTCCCATTCTGAAAGCTGCCTTTTCACATTGCATATAGTTTTTTTCATTGTGCAAAAGTCTTTAAGTTTAGTTACATCCCATTTATTTATTTTTGTTTTTATTTCCATTACTCTGGTAAGTGGGTCATAGAGGATCTTGCTGTGATTTATGTTAGAGAGTCTTCTGCCTATGTTATCCTCTAAGAGTTTATAGTTTCTGGTCTTACATTTAGATCTTTAATCCATTTTGAGTTTATTTTTGTGTATAGTGTTAGAAAGTGTTCTAGATTCATTTTTTAACATGTGGTTGACCAGTTTTCCCAGCACCACTTGTTAAAGAGACTCTCTTTTCTCCATTGTATATTTTTTCATCCTTTGTGAAAGATAAGGTGTCTGTAGGTGCATGGATTTATCTCTGGCCTTTCTATTTTATTCCATTGATCTCTATATGAAATAAGAATTAAATTACTGTACTTATCTAAGAGAATTGCTGTAATAAATAAGACACATATACAGTTCCTGACACAAATAGGTGACATTGTCTATTGAATAATTCTATCTTAGATTCTCTGGCCATATTTGTGGAGGAAAACAGTTAATCTGACACGAAGACCTTTATTACTCAGGCTTAAAAAATGAAATAACATCTTATCATTTATGATTTTACAAAGAAAATAAACAGAAATAAAGTTATATTTATTTAAACACTTTTGAAATAGTTTTGGTGTCCAAATTTAGCTTTAACAATTGTTGTTGTTGTTGTTCAATTGCTCAGCTGTGTCCAACTCTTGTGACCCCATGGACTGCAGTATGCCAGGATTTCCTGTCCTTCACCATCTCCCAGAGCTTGCTCAAACTCATGTCCATTGAGTCAGTGAGAGCATCCAAATATCTCATCCTCTGTCATCCCCTTTTCCTTCTGCCTTCAATCTTTCCCAGCATCAGGGTCTTTTCTAATGAGTCAATTCTTCCCATCAGGTGGCCAAAGTATTGGAGCTTCAGCATCAGTCTTTCCAATGAATATCAGGGTTGATTTTCTTTAGGATTGACTAGTTTGCTCTCCTTGCAGTCCAAGGGGCTCTCAAGGGTCTTCTCCAACACCACAATTCAAAACCATCAGCTCTCTGCCACTCAGCTTTAACAATAAATAACTGCAAATGATGTTTTATAAAGTATTAAATATAGATCCTCTTTATATGCAAGTCCATGCATTATACTTGATAGAAATTTTAGCTATTTATATTTATTTGATGTTATTTGAGAATAAACAATAACTAGGACTCATCACTTTAAATTATTTTGAATTTCATTTCAGTCTATTATCAAAATTATTAAATTCAGGGAAAATGTTGCTCTAGTTATTTCAGTAAAAATATTTTATGACATGTGAAATAGTCATTTGGAGGTTTTACAAATGTAAAATAGACTTTTATGTCTGAAAATAGTCTCTAATTTTATAGAATTGGTGATTTGGAAAGTTCTTTGTTATAAATGTAAATGTGCCAATTCTTTTCCGAACAGTAATAAAATGAATTTTTGGTAAATCAACTTGAAGCAACACATCTAAAGGAACAAAGAGTAATATTACAGAGCTCAGTTGCCAAATTTTCATTTTGTCCATTCAAGAATGTGTTGTTATAATAGCTTATTAGTAATCTGACATATTTATATCATAGAGAAAGTGACTAAAATACATTTAGATATGGTGGATATATCACATGAGTCCTATTGGCTGTAGACTAGAATGCTGGTTCAACCCAGACTAATAGAAAGCCTGTACATAAATCATTTATACTATCTCACTGTCATTTATCTATAAAAGAACTGAGTCCTTCAAGTGCTATTTTGAGTTCTTTCAATTATAAAAATTGAAAAGTTTTAGATGTTTCTTTTTCAGACCTAACCCATTCTGTTACAGATTTTCCATGAAATACATATCTTATAGAACATCAATAGACATGATTTTTAAAAGTCTCAAGATAGATTGATAAGGGGAAATGACTCAGATGATTCCTATTGATAGTATTGATAGCTATAAAATCAATGTATAATCCATGCTATGTCTACCAAAATAACCCCCAAATCTTCCCTTTCTTAACCTTTTGTTTCTTAGAAGGCAGTCCATGGCTTGTGGCCAAAGATACCTCATAGAGTTGATATGAAAACATCCTTGACCCAGTCCCCATGCTGGGAATTAAAGACGATTTTGTGGGAACACGTTGATGGAAAGTAAATTCATCTCTGCCCCCAGGGACTACCTCTGGTAAGAACGCAGTTTAATGTGCCTTCTTTTGGTGGATGTATCTCTGTTACTGTAGAACTAAATAAGGTCATTATTGACCAAGAAAGAAAGATGCTTGAAGACAACTTTGTCTCCATCTAGACCCTGTTCTGCCTAATGGAAGATGGCCAATACTCTATTTACATTTGTGTCTCTATTCCTCTGAGATAAAATATCAAGAAAGACTGGTTTATACATTCCCAATTCAGACACTGATTACATATTTGTGTGAAGAAAGTGTCATGGACCATCTTTTCCAAATCAGAGGAAGGTCCAAGTTATATAAACAATATCAAAGATAAAGACAAGCAGAGTTCCATAAATCATGCCAAACAATAGAAAAACAAGACTTTCAGTTCAGTTTAAAAGTTGAACTTAGAAGCATAAGGGGAGTGTTGTTATAGAATTACCAGACAGTAGGATCTTCCACTTAAGAAGAGTAAGTCAAAAGATAAATTATTTCAAAGCAGTTTAAGTTCCTGTAATGTGTCCAAGGGGACTGGTCACCATCAAACAGGAAAAATAATGTCAAAGGGCTCTGATGAACTAGTCACATTTGTACAGAGTTTATCCTGTCCAGCCTCAACTCAATTATTTCTCCCAAATGATCCAGGAGGGAGTTTGGTACCAGAGAGTCAGTCTGTACATAGCTTTGCAGTCCAAAACAAAACGGTGACAATTTTGATTAGGTGTTAATGTTAGTAGTAAATATTATGCAAAGCCATTGTTACTGTTTATGCTGTTTGTGCAAAGAACGTCTGTGAAGGTCTGGTTTATGACAGTTTAATCTTATGTTATACAATTCTTCTTCTACAGGATTAGCTATACAGGCAACTGAAATAAAAGGGCAAGGCAAGTTAGGGTCATACAAATGATTTAAACACTAAGTCAGTAGTAGTGAGCTCAGAAACATATTATTATGAGGATTAATTTATTCTTAAAGATTGTATGTTACTTTCCTTGATTCGGACAAGTATATTGTGTCAACTCTGAGCATCTCCACGTGTGTAGACGAGACAGATAGGTTGTTTGCTACAAAAGGTTTTGGCAGAACTAAAAGTGAAACACTTAAAAATGCAATATATAATATTAACTTATAAAAATAATTTATAAAATATCACTACAACTTTATGCTTCTGATAATATAGTTTATTTTATAGTTCTTACAAATATTACTATAGTAAATGTGATGTTAGCCTATGATGTAATTCCTAGAAATACTGTGTTAGGGAATTGCCTAATTTAAAAATACCAGACTCAAGTTTTCCAAGGTATTTTAGAATAGGAATAAGAAAGAGATTGTATTTTTTAATTCAGTAAAATGAATTTTTCAGTAGAAAAGGAAAGGGAATGCACTTTTTAAATTCACTAAAAGGGAGCCTACAAGCCACAGAAATGCAAGTAGAATGGGAAAGGGACTGTACTTTTTAAATTCAGTAAAAGGGAGCCACAGGCCATAGAAATGCAAGTAAACGCACATTTACAAATTATATACTTCACATTTTGTGAGCTTAGAAAGCAAAAATTAAAGCTCTGCCAGGGACTGTGATAGTGTGCCTTAAAACCTTATGTAGACAAGCTACAAAATAACAGAGAATATTTGTTTTTGGGTTACTGTTTGTCTGGCCCAGTATTTACCTTTTAATCCTAGTTGCAAGAACCAGATTCCCAAGAAAGATGTGTGGATGGATACACAGGAGTTTATGTTGTTTATGTCAGTATGACTATGCATGTGTGCATGCTCAGTTGCGCAGTGGTGTCTGACTGTTTGTGACCCCATGGACTGTAGCCTGCCAGGCCCCTCTGTCCATGGAATTTTTCAGGCAAGAATACTGGAGCAGATTGCCATTTCCTCTTCCACAGAATCTTCCCTACCCAGAAACTGAACCCATGTCTCCTGCATCTTCTGCATTGCAGGTGTATTCTTTATCTGCTGAGCAATCACTATGTGTGAGACTATTGTCTACACAATTATGTGTTCTCTTATATTGTCAGAGGTACAAATCAGCTTTTAGTTGCAGAGAATAAGATATACTCTAGCTAGTTTTATGATAAAGGGATTTAATAAGTATTATAAAACATATATACAATACTCCTACATTGTTGGGAGAGCTGAAGAGACAAATGTTAGCCTGGACTTCTGAAATGACTCTCAGTGTCTCAGTATCGACCAGGATGCCAAAGAAGCTGTTCCTCCTGCTAAAACCAAAAAAAAAAAAAAAAAAAAAAATTACAAAGACTCAAGAAGCTGCTTCTTCAGCATTTAGCACTAGAATCTTGCCTTTCTTTCTTGGCTGACCAAAATAATGAATATATCTATCTCACCCTGTCTCTCTCCTAAACAAACTCAGTTTTAATTCAAGTTTCTACTACTGAAGGAATTGCTTTGCTAAAATTTAAATTAGATAGAAGTTTCAAGGTTCTCTTACAATTTAGTACTTTAGTGTTGCAATTGCTGCACTATAGAAATGCAAGCAGAAAGGAGTTTTAAATAGGATTGTCTTTGAACAAAACTGTCCATATATTCTCCATAGTAAAGTAACCTGAATTAACTATTAGGTTGGTGTAGAAGTAATAGGGGTTTCATACCTGAATTTTACATCATTATATCTAGGCTCAATCACATCTCTATTAATCAAAATAGGAACCATTGCAATCAACACATTTTTTGCCAATGACAAATAAGTTTGTTTATTCCTATAGCATAAAAATCCATGCTTCAGAACTCAGTGAACACTTGAAAAGAATTTTCTGTGCCCTACTGCTTGTGGAAGCATTTTCCCTGCAAAAAGTTGTTGAGATGGTTAAATAAGTGATAGTCGGTTGGAGAGAAGTCAGGTGAAATGTGGCAGATGAGGCAAAACTTCGTAGCCCAGTTCATTCAACTTTTGAAGTGTTCATTGTGTGATGCACAGTTCGGCATGGTTGCAGAGAAGAATTGGGCCCTTTCTGTTGACTAATGCTGGCTGAAGGTATTGCAATTTTTGGTACATCTCATCAATTTGCTGAGCAGACTTCTCAGATGCCATGGTTTCATTGGAATTCAGCAAGCTGTAGTGGATCAGACCAGCAACAGATCACCAAACAGTGGCTATGATCCCCCCACATTTTTTTTTCTGGTGCAAGTTTGGTTTGGGAAGTGCTTTGGAGCTTCTTCTTGGGCCAACCACTGAGCTAGTCACTCAGTGTTGCCGTATAAAATCCACTTTTTGTTGCACATCACAATCCGATTGAGAAATGATTCATTGTTGTATAGAATAAGAGTAGATGACACTTCAAAATGACAAATTTTTTGATCTGTGGTCATCTCACAAGGCACCCATTTATTGAGCTTTTTCACCTTTCCAATTTGCTTCAAATAGCAAACAACCATAGAATGGTTGGTGTTGAGATCTTGGGCAACTTCTCAGGTGGTTGTAATAGGATCAACTTCAATGATGCTCTCAGTTAGTTGGTCATTGTCAAATGGGCACTATGCTTCTCATTTTCAAAGCTCTCATTTCCTTTGCAAAACTTCCTGAATAACCACTTTATGTTCATTAACAGTTTCTAGGCCAAATGCATAGTTGGTGTTGCAAGTTATCTCCGCTGCTTTATGACCCATTTTGAACTCAAATAAGAAAATCACTCAAATGTGCTTTTTGTCTTAACATCATTTTCATAGCCTAAAATACATATAAAATAAACAGAAAATAATAATTGATTAGCAAAAAACACAAAGCAAGAGATGCACATTAAAATAATGCATAACAAAACCACATTTATTTAAAAATATATTCCAGTATCAAATGGCAAAGTTCAACAATGTAAAACTGCAATTACTTTTTCACCAACCTAATATATGATTGGAAGAATCATTTCACCTCTATATACAAATCTAGGCTACATCCTTAAGTCAGTCCCCAAATTTCTACTGAGTTGATGTGGAAGATTAATATAGACTAATTTTTTTAAATAACAAAGGAAAAATCGTATTTTCCCAGAGAGAAAAGAAGCATGTCAAAGATACCCATCATTTAGTCCCCCCATGATTTTTGATGCTGGTTTTGTTTTAGGAGATATTTCAAGCATAGGATTAACTTCCCGAATGAAAGCCACCCCTTGTTCCATATTCTTGCACGGGTGATTAAGCATAGAGTGATCCAACGTAGGAAAGATTCAAGAACAAGAATAGAAAGATGCTTCATTGAGCCATAAAGAGAGCTACTAATCTGCTTGTATTTTTAAATCACTCACTTGTTTTCCTAGGGATTTCATACTCCTGGATAATGACATTTTCCACTTACCCACAGAGTATAACTCATCTTCTAGGGAGTTAGAGTGAGGTGAATAAAACAGAAAACCTTAAACCTTGCATAAAGGTTAGAATGCTTAACAAGCACAAGAATCAGTAAAGGGAAAAGCAACATGGAACTATTATATTTCATTAAATAAATATTAGATAATATAGAAAAATTATTAAGATGTCAGATAAATTTCAAATATCAAGCATTGCTTTAGAGTCACATTATATTCTATAAAATTATGGTGGTTACCTTGTCATTTGTTTATTAAATATCTGTTGATCTTTATATAGCAGCCTCTATGCACACATAAAACACATGGAACATACAATCTATCCAAGAAGGCAGACTTGCAAATTATTAAACATGAAAAATGTAAGTGCATTAAAATGAAAGTCATATAGAATCACAGAGGCATAACTGATCATTTAAAATATCACTTAAAATTTTCCTATCATGTGCCTGCTATATAATAGTGTAAATAATTCAATGAAAAATAGAAAATGTACAACTAGAATTCATTCATATATATTATAATGTAACATCTAGAAACATATAAAGCATAACAAAATAAGTATTAAATTATTACATACATAATTGTAAGATAAGTGCACACTGCAAGATGTGGAGAATTCAGTTGTGTGGCTTTGCGAACAGGGTGATGCTATAATAGAGGAGGGATAGATAAATTTCTAGAATCTGGATAATTATCATTGATATGCAACAATTTAGATGTTTCTGTAATACACAAAAATTAAAGAATATTTGAGTTGCAGTGTGAAAGTATTCTAGATCGATCCACTCTTTATAAACTTCAGTATTTTTCATCCTAAGGAGCCTCTTGGAAATTTGCCACATCTGGACAACTGAAAACGGGTAGAATTTCTGTTAGTTAGCCGAGTACATTGTCTCTGTAAGCCTCTATTCACATTATAAAAAGTTTCACCAAAATGTCTATGAAGCTGTACGGTTTCTTTTTTCTTTTCTTTTTCTTTTCTCTTTTTCTTCAGGATTCCCATCTGTCCCATGGAGTTCTCTGTTACATCCTTAGGTAATCTGGGAACCAGCCTATTTTCCAAAACAAAGGCTACGACTCATTCACTATTATTACGCAGAACTCTGATGTGTAATTTAAGCTTTTTCTTGTGAATCCCCTGAGGTAATTTCTCACCATCCTTACTGAGGTGACTTGTTCTATGTCCAGTTCATTGAAATTCCCCAGACCCAGATGGGTTGATAGCCTGATATTTTAGAATTTTGCCCTTATTTACTTTCATTAAGTATAGCTAGTGCTTTGTCTCCCATCTCTTTTACAGGAATCATGAGTGTTAAACTGTGACCATGACTGCTTAGTGTATAGAATACCTTAGAGAAATATCATTTTAACAATTCTTGTTAACAATGTGAAGTTTAGAAAACTGTAATGTTGGGGGAAAAAAGGACTCCAGAAATTGTTTGTTCCTTTGTATGTCTTCCATTAATTAGAAGGAATCAGTGGACCTCACAGTAAAAATTTGAAAGCGTATGTCCTCAAATCAAAGGTCATGGCTACTTTACACCAATATGTATCTGTTTAAACTATGGACTATTCCAGTATTATGTGTAAATAGTAGGGGATACTGCTTCAGTATCCTGTTAATTCAGTACTAATAGCTGTACTGAATTTCTACCATGATTTCTTTCTCTCAAAACTAGGCCATAATTTTCCTCTCTCAACCTCAAAAGTATTCCATCATCAATCTCTATGCTTTCTTTATCAAAAGAGGAATAAAAAGAAAAAGGGGCTGAAATCAATCCTGTCCCAGTATGTTTTTTAATTAACATTAAAGCCCATTGTTTATATTTAATTTTATGGAATCTATGATTAATTTAAAATATAACTGGTTATATTATAATTATAAAATCATTATTAAGTGTAAATCTTCTTGAATAATTAGCAACTCAGTGCATAACAACACAATATAGATATATTTGTGAAGATATTTACATAAAAATTTAATTTCATATCATACAATTAAAAGATATTACCTTAAAGAAAACCTCCCCTTGTGAGAACATGTTTTAATAATTTAGTGAAAAGGTTTTGTATTTTGCTGTGTGACTTTGAACTCATTTTCTCATTTGTTTATCATCTCTAATGTGAGTGTTATAAGAAAATTCATATCCCAGTTTGCTACAATAAATTAAATACAATATTAAAAGCTTATACTTTAAACATGTACACATAATTTACTCAATAATTGTTAGATATTAAAACACTGTATTATTAAGGTCTTCTAGGTTCATTGTTTACTATTAGTGTCATAGGGAGTCTGTCTCCAGTTTTTACAGCTTAACTTATTGTGAAGGAAAGATACAACAGTCATGTATATCACTTTCCAGTTACAAAGTTACTATTGGCTTAGCCCACCTGGGCATCTACTTTACAGGCATGATTGTCCTGTTGTATGTTATCAGTGGATAGATGCAGTAGTTCATAGAATCTAAAGTAAAATATTTATAAACAAGTCACAACACAAAATCAAAAATTTTTATATTTCTGTCAGAACCTAGACTAAAGTCGTTTCTCCAGTTCAGTTCAGTCGCTCAGTCGTGTCTGATTCTTCGTGACCCCATGGACTGCAGCATGCAAGGCTTCCCTGTCCATCACCAACTCCCAGAGCTTACTCAAACTCATGTCCATCGAGTCAATGATGCCACAAAACAATCTCATCCTCGGTCGCCCCCTTTTCCTCCTGCCTTCATCTTCCCTAGCATCAGGGTCTTTTCCAAATAGCCAATTTGTTGCATAAGGTGGCCAAGGTATTGGAGTTTCAGCTTCAGCATCAGTTCTTCCAATGAATTTTCAGGACAGATTCCTTTAGGATTGACTGGTTGGGTCTACTTGCAGGCCAACGGTCTCTCAAGAGTCTTCTCCAACACAACAGTTCAAAAGCATCAGTTCATTGGTGCTCAGCTTTCTTTATAGTCCAACTCTCACATCCATACATGACTACTGGAAAAACCATAGCTCTGACTAGACAGATGTTTGTTGGCAAAGTAATGCCTCTGCTTTTTAATATGCTGTCTAGTTTGGTCATAGCTTTTCTTCCAAGGAGCAAGCGTCTTTTAATTTCATGGCTGCAATCACCATCTGCAGTGATTTTGGAGTCCCCAAAAATAAAGTCTCTCACTGTTTCCATTGTTTCCCATATATTTCCCATGAAGTGATGGGACCAGATGCCATGATCTTAGTTTTCTGAATGTTGAGCTTTAAGCCAACTTTTTCACTCTCCTTTTTGACTTTGATCAAGAGGCTCTTTAGTTCTCTTCACTTTCTGCCATAAGGATGCTGTCATCTGCATATCTGAAGTTATTGATATTTCTCCCAGACATCTTGACTCCAGCTTGTGCTTCATCCAGCCCAGTGTTTCACATGATACACTCTGCATGTAAGTCAAATAAGCAGGGTGACAATAGAAGCCTTTATGTACTCCTTTCCTGATTTGGAACCAGTCTGTTGTTCCATGTCCAGTTCTAACTGTTGCTTCTTGACCTGCATACAGATTTCTCAGAAGGCAGGTCAGGTGGTCTGGTATTCCCATCTCTTGAAGAATTTTCCACAGTTTGTTGTGATCCACACAGTCAAAGGATTTGGTGTAGTCAATAAAGCAGAAGTTGATGTTTTATTGGAACTCTCTTGCTTTTTCGAGATCCAGTGGATGTTGGCAATTTGATCTCTGGTTCCCCTGCCTTTTCTAAATCCAGCTTGAACATCTGGCAGTTCCTGGTTCATGTACTGTTGAAGCCTGGCTTGGAGAATTGTGAGCATTACTTTCCTAGCGTGTGAGATGAGTGCAATTGTGTGGGAGTTTGAACATTCTTTGGCATTGCCCTTCTTTGGGATTGGAATGAAAACTGATATTTTCCAGTCCTGTGGGCAGTGCTGAGTTTTCCATATTTGCTGACATATTGAGTGCAGAACTTTCACAGCATCCTCTTTTAGGATTTGAAATAACTCAACTGGAATTCCATCACCTCCACTAGCTTTCTTCATAGGGATTCTTCCCAAGGCCCACTTGACATTGCATTCCAGGATGTCTGGCTCTAGGTGAGTGATCACACCATTTTGGTTATCTGGGTCATGAAGATCTTCTTTGTATAGTTCTTCTGTGTATACTTGCCACCTCTTCTTAATATCTTATGCTTCTGTTAGGTCCATATCATTTCTGTCCTTTATTGTGTACATGATTGCATGAAATGCTCCCTTGGTATCTCTAATTTTCTTGAAGAGATCTCTAGCCTTTCCCATTCTGTTGTTTTCCTCCTTTTTTTTTTTTTTGCATTAATCACTGAGGAAAGCTTTCTTCTCTCCTTGCTATGCTTTGGAATTCTGCATTCAAATGGGTATATCTTTCCTTTTCTCCTTTGCCTTTCACTTCTTTTCTTTTCACAGCTATTTGTAAGGCCTCCTCAGACAACCATTTTGCCTTATTGCATTTCTTTTCCTTGCGGATGATCTTGATCCCTGCCTCCTATACAATGTCATGAACTTCTGTCCATAGTTCTTCAGGCACTCTATCAGATGTAATCCACTGAATCTTTGTCACTTCCCCTGTATAATCGTAAGGGATTTGATTTAAGTCATACCTGAATGGTCTAGTGGTTTTCCCTACTTTCTTCTATTTATGTCTGAGTTTTGCAATAAGGAGCTCATGATCTGAACCACATTCAGCTCCCAGTCTTGTTTTTGCTGACTGTATAGAGCTTCTCCATCTTTGGCTGCAAAGAATATAATCAATCTGATTTCAGTATTGACCATCTGGTGATGTCCATGTGTAGAATCTCCTCTTTTGTTGTTGGAAGAGGGTGTTTGCTATGACCCGTGCTTTCTCTTAACAAAACTCTATTAGCCTTTGTCCTGCTTTATTCTGTATTTCAAGGCCAAATTTGCCTGTTACTCCAGGTGTTTCTTGACTTCCTACTTTTGCTCTCCAGTTCCCTATAATGAAAAGGACATCTTTTTTTGGGTATTATTTCTAGAAGGTCTTGTAGGTCTTCATAGAACAGGTCAACTTCAGCTTCTTCAGCATTACTAGTTGGGGCATAGACTTGGATTACTGTGATATGGAATGGTTTGCCTTGGAAATGAACAGAGATCATTCTGTCGTTTTTGAGATTGCATCCAAGTACTGCATTTCAGACTCTTGTTGACTATGATGGCTACTCCATTTCTTCTAAGGGATTCTTGCCCACAGTAGTAGATATAATGTTTATCTGAGTTCAATTCACCCATTCCAGTCCATTTTTAGTTCGCTGATTCCTAAAATGTCAACATTCAGTCTTGCCATCTCCTGTTTGACCACTTCCAATTTACCTTGATTCGTGGACCTAACATTCCAGATTCCTATGCAATATTATTCTTTATAGCATCAGACTTTATGTCCATCACTAGTCACATCCACAACGGGGTGTTGTTTTCTCTTTGGCTCTGTTCCTTCATTCTTTCTGGAGTTACTTCTCCACTGATCTCCAGTAGCATATTGGGCACCTACTGACCTGGGGAATTCATCTTTCAGTGTCCTATATTTTTGCCTTTAATACTGTTCATGGTGACTGATATGCTTCAAAAGTGGATATCAGTCCACCCTTATTGAAATCTGTGTGAGTCTGTACATTCAGATCCCATTCTTCCTCTTTCTAACTTACATGTACTGGGATGTCCAATGCTTATTTCCATGCTTTTCCCACTAAAAAGCACACATGCCATAATTTTCTTTGCACCTGAACAAAGTACATTGAGTACTGGGGTCTTTATCAGCTGTCTTCTATGGATTCTTTGTTTGCTTCCAATTTTCTTTACAAAATTCTGGCTGGCCGCCTTCCTTTTGAAACACATTTGAAATAGCTTACTTCTTCTAATGCCAACAGCTCTTTGTGAAAATATGCCGGACCTGTAAATCATGTTCTCTTGATTGCAGTCAGTTTTCCTGGTTCTCTGTGCTAAGGCTTCTAGAGAGCGCGGCACTTTTTAACCAAAACGGTAATGGTTTGAAGTGAAAAAAGGAGTCTTCCATCCCATGCCATTTAACATACAATCTGAATAAATCTCTAAGTACTTCTACTCCTAAAATCAGCTGTATTTTATTTATTTATTTTTTACTGTTTAATCACTTTACATGTCTTCCCTGGCAGCTCAGGTGGCAAAGAATCTCCCTGCAATGCCAGAGACCCGGGTTCAATCCCTGTTCAGGAAAATCCCCTCACGAAGGAAATGGCAATCCTGTATTCTCACCTGGGGAATTCTATGGACAGAGGAGCCTGGCAGGCTACAGTCCATGAGGTGACAAAGAGTTGGACAGGACTGAGTGACTAACACACACACACACAATCACTTTACAACCAAAATTACAAGGTTACTCCCTGGTGGCTCAGACGGTAAAGCATCTGCCTACAATTCAGGAGACCCAGGCTCAATCCCTGGGTTGGGATGATCTCCTGGAGAAGGAAATGGAAACCCACTCCAGTATTCTTGCCTGGAAAATCCCATGGATGGAGGAACCTGGTAGGCTATAGTCCATGGGGTTGCAAAGAGTCAGACACAACTGAGAGACTTCATTTTCACTTTCACTCATACATTAATCTAACTTATATTCACCAGGTTTTGAAACCAACTACCTCTCTGACTTTTCTACTGTTGCTAATAATATGACCAGGGCTGTTCTTCTTCAGTGAGATTGAATATCTGAGACAGCTTTAGGATTTCTGATAGCTTTGAAGCAGTATCTTTGAATTTCACAAACTTGACTTTCTTTTTGATGTCCATACCGTAATCTCCACTGACACAGAACCACTTTAGCTCAGGCCTTTGAAATCCTGTGTTCTGTGCCTATGTCCTTCATGAGTGTTATAACCTCCTAAAGAGTTTCTGCATCAACAATCTTTCTTGTAATGTGGCATCACATTATTTTTTCTAAAATATTATTCTATTATGGGTTTTAGCATTAGGCTTTACATGCAGTTTTATAATGTTTAGATATCCAATGCTTCAAGAAGCTCTTTGAAAAAAATCATATGTTTCAAAAGGTAAAATTTAACAAACCACTCATTGATTATTTTGTCCTTTTGTAATGTTAACCTTTCTGTGCCAAATGATTTTTGATTAAATATCTTACTTATCTTAAAAATGATATATTTTCTACTTAAAATTAAGCTATTGATGGCTGTCTCTATGTCTCCAGTATACTGTTTACTATCATCAGCATGAATGTGATGTAGACGCTTATTACACACCATTTTTGCCAAATTTTATTAAATTAAATGAATAAAGGAACCAGTTAGGAATGTTGAGATCTATTCCGCATATTTTTTCATTATAACAATAGAAAAGGGAAAAATTTTCAAAGTAGTATGTATATATCAGAGCTATTTTCATAAGAAAATATTATCTCATCTGCAGATTTAAATGCACAGCTAGCACCATTCATTAAGTATCTTGAGATGAAAAATAGATTAACAGTAGAGTGCAAGAAGAAATACTAAGTAAATATAAATTTAAAAAAAAAAAGCTGTTACTTACAGATTGTGGAGCTGTCTCATTTTAGGATACTACTTCAAAATGTACAGTTACTCTTGGTCAGATATGAAGAACAAAAATACTCCAGAAGGAATTTCAGAGCAGCTTTTTCTCTTTATGGCTTCAATATATGTTTAGAGATGAGAATAAACTGTTACTGTTGTTTAGTTGCTCAGTCTTGCCTGAATCTTTTGAGACCCCGTGGACTGTAGACCGCAAGCCTCCTCTGCCTATGGGATTTCCCAGGCAAGAATACTGGAGTGGGTTGCCATCTCCTTCTCCAGGGGATCTTTCTGACCCAGGGATCGAATCTGCATCTCTTATGTCTCCTGCATTGGCAAGGTGGGTTCTTTACCACTGTGCCACCTGAGAAGTCCAACAATAGTATAGTATAATAATTGATAGTTAAATAGTTGTTCAGCTAATTATTAGTTTAAAAATATGATATTGGCCAAATAAATACCTCAATACAAAAGTCCATTGTTACATCATTACAAAGTAATTTTTCTTTTAATATTATTTGCTTCTTGACCTCTTTGTATTTTATATCTCAGGGATTTTCCCTACCAGAATAATTAGTCTGGGATACTTTGAACAAGAGCCTGAGAAAAAGTCTGCTGCACAGGTGACCTTCATGGAAATGTGATTCCAAGAATCACTCAGAAAGGGGTTTTGGGGACAGGGTTGTCAAAACAATTCAGCACACAAGGATCTTTATCCAACTGGCCCCTGATTCAGGTGCCTGGAATATCACACAAAACTTACCAGATGCTTTAAGAAATGTACCAGGGTACTGTTCACCTGGGGAAGGAAAGGCTGAAGCAATTTTTTTCAACTTTTTTTCTTCATTTCCATCTTTCCTGCAAATAAGAACACATTGCATATAAAGTTGGCCTCACTTCCAAGTTACCCAAGTGTGAGTACCAAGTAGATTTATAAGGGTTGCCACATTTCTGTCTTAGATTAACCTGAGAGCAGAAAGAACAGCTGAGAGGTTGTTAGTTTGCACCTATAAAGAGCTGACTGATGTATGCTTATGAGTCAGATGTAGGATGGAGAACATTTGAAATGATGCTCTAGGGAAGAGAGACCCCATCCCTATATCACTTCATCTACATATTCAGTCATTAAATTCTCCACCCATTACAAGTGGTGACTTTCTCAGTCTCTAAAAAGACTAAATGGACAACCTAAAGACCCCTGCTGCCTGCAGCTTGTCATGAGGGGTTGATTGAGAGCAATCATCTCAAGTCTTTACCAGCCATTGAAATCTCTCTTTCCTCAACTTGCTCTTTGGGTAATGAAGGTTTCGTCTCTTTCTGGGGGACCAAGACCTTCACCCACAAAATATCTTTTTTAATGAAAGTACAGTTGATTTAAAAGAGTGTGTCAATTTCAGGTGTACAGCAAAGTGATTTAGTTATACATATAAATTTTTTCAGATTATTTTCCACTATAGTTTATTATAAGATATTGAATATAGTTCCCTGTGCTAATCATTGTTGTATATGTAATTTATGTAGTTTTTTATCTGTTAACTCCATACTTCTAATTTATCCCTCCCCACTCCTTGTTCCCTTTGGTGACCATATTTGTTTTTTTTATATCTGTAAGTCTGTTTCTGTTTTATAGATAGATTTATCTGCATTAATTTTTAGCTTCTACATATACTTAATAGCATATTTGTTTTTCTCTATCTGACTTACTTCACTTAGTATGATATTCTCTAGGTCCATTAATGTTGCTGCAAATCGCAATATTTCATTCTTTCTATGGCTGAGTAATATTCCATTGTGTGTGTGTGTCTGTATGTGTGTGTGTGTATAACATCTTACACCAATTCTCTGTTGATAGCCATTTGGTTTGTTTCCATGCCTTGGCTATTGTAAACGGTGCTGTTCTGAAATCTTTCTGAATTAGTTGTTTTCATTTTTTCCATAAATACCCACAAGTGGAATTGCTGGATTATGTGGTAGTTCTACTTTTAATTTTTTTAAGGAACCCTTACATAGTGCCTGTACCCATTTATATTCCCACCAACAGTATACAAGTCATTCCCAAAATATCTTAAACCTCCATTTCCCTATCTGGGTGTCAGGCTTGGGTGGTTGTAATATCTGTTCACACCTACCATGTGTCATGGAAAAGTCAAAAAATGCTCCAGTGAATCTCGATCATTTCAGGCATGCCACAACCTTATCCTATTGTATAGAAACAATTCTAAAATGTTGTTGAAATTAGCGTTACTTTTGCCATCACTGTAGTAACTCTTGTATTTACCTACTGAGTCTATGGGCTTCCCTAGTAGCTCAGTTAGCAAAGAATCCACCTGAAATGCAGGAGACCCCTGTTAGAGTCCTGGGTCGGGAAGATCCGCTGGAGAAGGGATAGGCTACAAACTCCAGTATCCTTGGGCTTCCCTTGTGGCTCAGCTGGTAAGAATCCACCTGCAATGCAGGAGACTTGGGTTCAATCCCTGGGTTGGGAAGATCCCCTGGAGAAGGGAAAGGCTACCCACTCCAGTATTCTGGCCTAGAGAATTCCATGGACTCTACAGTCCATGGGGTCGCAAAGAGTCAGACCCAACTGAGCAACTTGCACTTTCACTTTTCGCTACAGGAAGAAGACCAAAGTGATAAGACAGTGATTCTTTCTTCCAGTTCAGTGGAGCCTTTAATATTTCCCCTTGGAAGTGTTCTTGAAAAACAGCACCTCTGATATGAGCTCCTAAGGCTGGACAGATAGGGTGCGTACATTGTGCAGTGAGTCTCAGGGAGGGATCAGGAGAGGTGCTAACCCTACCTACAACTTTTGTACTCTGAATAAGGCCCTAAATGTCAGTGGCTGATTTAGCACATCCTTCCATTTGGAGAACAATGCTCAAGACACACATGGTGGCACAGGTGCCATCATAATAGGTGGCAGTATATTCCTAGCTAGCATCGACAACACATTGCTCAACCCTTTCTGTGAACCAGGTTTGACATTTTCTTCCTGATTAAGTGGTCAAAGGTATTTCCACATAATCCATATGTTTGAACTGAAAGAGGGGTATTTGTCCAACAGGAATATTTGTCAAGACATCAGTGCCAAATGTTCATGTAATTTATTTGTGCTTTTCGGAACTGATTATGCCTGATCCTCTTTTTGACATTTCCGTCCTACAGTGGATTACTGCTGCACCTGGATAACTTAAGATTTAGTGGGTTTTATGTTAATCAGCTCATGATAGGAAGGTCTGATTGCACAGTCACTTGGTGTCCACAGGCTGCTGTTATTATCTTCCAAAGACTGGTATTAGGCCAGGGATTCATTTCAAACTGAGACCAGTTCTCTACTCCAGAAGGCACAAACATGCTTTTACATCTTAAGGATTTACACAGAAATTTTCTTATTGAGGGCTTCACAGATATACCACACAGCACATTCATCCAACCACAGATACCTCTGACATCACTAGATCAAAAGAAAGTGTCTGTATCCCAGAGCTGCTAAGAGCAGCACTTACTATGTCTTTGATGTTGTTGTTTATTATTTCAGTACCTCCTAGGCTACCACACTGCTTCTAATGCACAACACTGACTAGTGAGCAGAAATTATCCACTGGGAAATTCCCTTCATAATGGGTTTTAGTCCACAGGTCAGGAGACCAATAAAAGGGTGTGGGCAACTACTGAGCATTTCAACCCTAGTTATACACTAAGGGGAGAAATAACCCCCAAATTGATCCCAAAACATCTTTCAGACTCAGTGTGAGATGTATCTAAAATAGAACTCTACTTCGTATCTAGCCTTCATAATTCCTCTCTCTAATTGTAGACAATAATATTTTATAGATGTCCTCTTATTAATGTCTGTTAAGACACCATGTCCATTAGTCCTCAAATTTTCTGGTTATTCCCCTTTGCCCAATGCACATTAACCTGGTAAATGGCTACAGCATTTTTTTAGGAGACGAGCAGAAGAATGTACACACACATATGCTAGGATTGCCTGGTCCTTTTCAAAAAGTTCCAATGCCTGCTCAAATTTCTATGCCACTGGCTGATATCAGGCTCTATCTTAAAAGATATTGATTTTTTATTACATACTCATAAAAATATTTTACACAAGTCGAGTAACATTCTGGTCACTGTTCATCTTTTTCACCCCTTAAAACTACATTATTTGTTAGTTGTAACTGATATATTGAGGAATCTTCAATTCACTGAAACTGTTAATGGGCTTTTTTGCGTAAAGTATAGACTCCTTAAAATACTTTAGCATGTAATTTTTAATGGATCATATTGTTGATTGATCATGACATTTCTTACTATAAACTATAGGTACTTATGGGGACCTTCTTAGATAAGACAAAAATTATAATCATCAAGCATTGAAAACACAACATTGACAATTTCTGCCTTTAACTCTCTCCCTATTGGCCAGTGGTCTGAATCTACTGTAAGTAGGCAAATGGATTTTATTATTTACTTCATGTTCATCATAATTTTACCTGTATAATGAACAGTGACTTTAAATCATCCATTTACTTTTCATGCAATTACCTTTTTAAGTTTAGTTCCTGTTATTTTAAAATATTCTTTTTTTTGAAATCTATGCTTCAAGGAGCTAAAAGTTCATGCAGTCTGTACCTTGGTTTCTCTGGATATCATTAGGCTAAGTGGAATAATATTGACTTATGGTTACATTTGTCATGAGTTGTTTATGCCTTTAGTAAGTACATGTATTATAAACATCCTGTAGCCTTTTTTAAATCAGACATCAATTCATCTTGTTTTAAAATTATCTAAATTCACAAAAATGTTTATAAATACTGATTCAAATTTTACATCTCCAAATACATACACTCAATTACATAATACACTTTAATTCAAGACAGTTTTTTAAAAAAGTAACTACTCTAGTTTCTTCTTATATAATGGGTCGTGTAACCTACTCACACAAAAGTGAATAATTCACAATGTAGAGAAGAGTGCACGTCTATTTTTCTCCACCAGATTTGGAAAATT
The DNA here is from genome assembly GCF_054371585.1 of Giraffa tippelskirchi. Classification (NCBI taxonomy): domain Eukaryota; kingdom Metazoa; phylum Chordata; class Mammalia; order Artiodactyla; family Giraffidae; genus Giraffa; species Giraffa tippelskirchi. The sequence continues at coordinate 127,313,260 of NC_137286.1, forward strand.
GCTTCTGACTCTGAAAATAACATTATGACATGTTTTCATTGAAGATGATATATAACTGTTTCACTGTATATCCTTTGGTGAACTGTAGTTAGATTTTAAAACCAATTACTCTTATTGGTTTTGAAACTCCAAATGGATAATTTATAATTAAATTTCTAAAAATATACTTGTCTGTATTGTTTAATATTTACTTAAAATATGAAATATTAACATTAAGTAAATGATTTGATTGATTTAATAGTAAATGAAATATTTCACATAAATGTTGAAAATATTCAATATGAAAGTTGAAGCTACAAACTGACGGCAGTTTGTAACTGCATATGACTGAACTGAACCGATGACTAACTGACGTCATTCTGAGATAATATGAATAAAATTGACTCTAGGAAACATATTTCATTACACTGGAAAATGCTTTTGGTATTCCTATTTATTTCATCAAATATTAAATATTTCTTTACTTTTCCTTACAATTTTGTTTAATATGTTAAATAAACACTCTTTTAGATTTAAATGTCCTTAGTTAATAGAAATTGGAAATGATGATTGCATTTTTCCTAGAAATTAATGTGATCTTTTTAAAAAAAATTAATGAAATTATAATAGGTGATATCAATTACTTTATTTTTATAAAGTGATGATTATTTTTATTTAGATAATACAAGTGTGTTTGAAAGTATGACTTCTTTTGATATCATTGATAAAGCAATTTGACCACTAAATATCAAACTGTCAATATGATCTATGTATAGAGAAATGGAGATTAACATAGATGTGTAATTTATCAAAGGGCCTAAATTTATAATTTAGCATAGGGTCTGTTTGTGTGTTATTCAAAAAATATCATATATGAGAGCATATCGATTATTCAGTACAGCTAAAGATTTAGATAGTGAACAATATTGAAATACAAGGCAATGAAAAATCATAGACTAAAAAAAATCAACTCTGAAATTTTAGATGAATCATCACTAGTGATTTACTACATGCACATGTAGTATGGGCTTCCCTTGTGGCTCAGATGGTAAAGGGTCTGCCTGCAATGCAGAAGACCCAGGTTCAATCCCTGGGTTGGGAAGATCCTCTGGAGAAGGAAATGGCAACCCACTCCAGTACTCTTGACTAGAAATTTCCATGGACGGAGGAGCCTGGTAGGCTACAGTCCATGGGGTTGCAAAGAGTTGGACATGACTGAGCAACTTCACTTTCACATGTATGTTAGCAGTTAAAAGTTTTTTACAGTTCATCTACAGATTAATACATAACATGGCATGGCAACCCACTCCAGTATTCTTGCCTAGAGAATCCCCATGGACAGTGGAGCCTAGGGGGCTATAGTCCATAGGGTGACACAGAGTTGGATACAACTGAAGCAATTTAGCAGGCATGCACATAAGATAATCAGGGTGACAGTTTTGATACATATTCAACTAATTTAATCTATTTCAGCCTGAAATGTCTGATATGTGTTATTCTTATTTTTTGAGAATTTAAAATATATGCTCTTATTTATCATTTTAAGGGTTTTTTTTTTTTTTAATAAATATCTCACTGGATTGAAAGTACTTAAGCTGAGTGCCAAAGAATTGATGCTTTTGAACTGCAGTGTTGGAGAAGACTCTTGAGAGTCCCTTGGACTGCAAGGAGATCCAACCAGTCCATCCTAAAGGAGATCAATCCTGGGTGTTCATTGGAAGGACTGATGTTGAAGCTGAAACTCCAATACTTTGGCCACCTCATGTGAAGAGCTGACTCATTGGAAAAAACTCTAATGCTGGGAAGGATTGGGGGCAGGAGGAGAAGGGGACGACAGAGGATGAGATGATTGGATGGCATCACTGACTCTATGGACATGGGTTTGGGTAGACTCCGGGAGTTGGTGATGGACAGGGATGCCTGGTGTGCTGCGATTCATGGGGTCACAAAGAGTCAGACACAACTGAGCGCCTGTACTGAACTGAACTGAACTCTTTAATTGAGTGCTCAGTGCTCAGTCACATCACTCTGCAACCCCATGGACCGTGGCCCACCAGGCGCCTCTGTCCATGGGATTTCCGAGGCAAGAATACTGGAATGACTTGCCATTACCTCCTCCAGGGAATCTTCCTGACCCAGGGATCTGAACTCTCTTCTCCTGTGTCTCCTGAATTGTTAGGCAGACTCTTAACCACTGAGCCACCTGGGAAGCCCCAACCTCTTTAACTTCTCTCTATTGACATAATATCTTTAACTTAAATGAATGGCAACTCCAAACGAATTTTAATGAAGGACATTCTCAAATCTAACATCCTATTAAAATGTGCAAATATATCAACTCACAGCAAGAGCAGTTATACTTCAGACCAGAATATCATCTTTTCACCTGATCTCCAAATCCCAATTCCCACAAGATAACATAAAAGCAACAGATGGCAGCCACCTACAGTGAGTTGAATTACAAGAGATGAACCTTGAGTTTATGGAAGGTGAACTTTTTACAGTGGATTGTATCCAAGCCTTCCTTCTGCTTAGAGGAAGACATTATCTTTGACTTCCGACACTCTTTGCTATAAAAATGTTGTTGAATAGAACTTCTGGAACAAATGACAATCAGTTCCTCCTTAGCAAAATGCAAGAGACCAGTGGAGAATTGCCATACAACAACTGACAAATTAACTTCAGAGAATTCTGTACTACTCTGAAGTTAGTTTGCCATGTAGTCTTCAAAAACTCAGAGTTCTAAAATCTAGGGGATTACAAGTGACAAGGCAAAAGAGAACACACCACCAGCTGAAGTACTTTTAAATACTCAAAATTATTAAAAAGTTTTGTGATGATTTATTGTTTCATATAAAATTATCTATACATTCAGGCAATTTCTGCTTCTATTATATTGAAAAATGTTGCATCTTGTTAGAGCACAATTTTGAGTATATACCAAAACAGATTCCAAATGTATATCTGTTTCATACATGCTTCTATTAAGACTATTGTTTTTAGAAAAATAATGTGCTCTTCTAAAATTCGTATTCACATTATCAACCTCAAAGCAAATAATTATATTTTCTGTGTTGGACTTTTACCTGTATTTACAATAGCACTCATAATATTATGAGATTGTATTTACAATAGAATGAACTTTATTTGCAGTACATAGATTAGATGAAAAATGAAATCCTCATTAGTAAAGAAAAAAATCTTATTTTCATTGGAATGTTCTGATGACATAGATGTAAACTTTGTATAATTCAACTCTTTGAAGTATTATTATGGTAATGCAGCTGGCACATTAGCATCTAGTTTTTTTTTTTTTTTTTTAATACTTGCACACACAGACACATACACATTCAAAAAATGAAAATAAAGCTTGTAATTGCAAACTGAAAATAAAGTAGCTCATTTGGCCTATATGAAAAACCATGCTTCACATGATGGTATATAAATGCACTTTTGTCATATTCACATGTTAAATACTGTCATCAGCATACACTTTTTAATATAAGCAATAAATAGTGAGGTAAATGCTGAAGCATTTTCTGTTTTTCACCTGCTCTGTGATACTCTGATTTCTCTATGATATAGGCTGCATGGCATCAACTTTGAGAAACAGGAATTCAGATGGCAGTTTTCCATGAAACATGCTATCTTCTTGCATTTCTTTTTCAGTTTATTATTGTGCTGTCAAAAATAACTTCATTACAAAATAACGAACTGTTACTATAAAAGCACATGTGTGCTAAGTCACTTCAGTTGGGTTCAACGACTGAGCAACTAACACATAAACCCAGCCACTCATATTATAGACCAGAATGAATTAGTCTGTTTTAACTGAACACATCTAAGAAACTTTCTCTAACTAGTTAAAACTGTCTTTATTTAAAGAGGAGGTTCTCAAATCCAGGTGGCTTATGTTAATGCAATGAGGTTTTAATAACACCTCATTAAAAGCTGAAAAATTTTATACAGATTTTAAGCTGAGCAAAGCACTAGTTCGGCATCATCAAAGGGACTTTCTTCAGCGAACTGGGACATGTTAACGTCATGATTGGCTTATAATTGATAGAAGCCACAGGCAATTAATATTCATTATCATACTCATCATTAGTGATTTTTCACTTACATTACCTTAATTTATATTATGATCATATTTTATATGTGCATTTCCCTTTCTGTATTTCATCTTGTTTCTACTTCTCATATAATATATTCCATATGCTTCCTGAATTCCAAACATCTATGAGTCACCACCATTATCACTTAACTTTTAGTGCTTTGTTCATTCACCAGGTCTCAAAAAATGTTACTCTAAATGTACAACAGTTTCCCAATAAAGTGAAAATAGAAAATTGGGCAGTCATCAGAAATACTAGTGTATAAAAGTGTGATTTGGGTGAGAGAAGAAATGATGATTTAGAATAGATAGATATTGTGTAACAACAGGTGATTAAGAAATCAGGAAACTGTCTTCTGAACTCTATTCATGGCTAATTAAAGTCTAATTTGCTTTTTAAAAACTTACTGAATGTCTTACAAGAGCTATTTCAGATGAAGAAATAGATTTGCTTTTAAATTTGTTATAGTATTGACTAACTTTTCCCCTACAAATATTAATTCATTTATTTATAAAATGAGATTGCTGATGCCTACTACATAAAATTCCTTAGAGAATACATCAGATGAAGTATGTAATCCATTTAATTCAATACTTGGCTATTATTAAAATGTAAAGCTTTTATTAAACCTTTAATCATCATTTTCCATGATTGTATAATTGTGTAATTAACTGACTTATGTATACTTTCATAAGTACACATGAAAGCATACTTATGTATGCTTCCTATACTTTCTAGATTATTGGAATAAAAGTACACAGTATTATTTATCCCTTTTTATTGCTACTATCATTGACCCAATTCAGTTTTTCATCATATTTTGCCTAGGTTTTTGCTATAACCTTCAGTTGGATTTTTCTGCCTTGCCTTCTCATTGAGTTATACTTCAGTTTTCCGGCAGCTACCTCTCCGATTATGCAGATAATATCATTTAACTTATATCATCAATCCTAATGATTCTTTATTACTTTTAGCAGTAAATTAAACATCAAAAAATATCCTCTGTGTGACTTTAAGGGCCATTTACATAGTTATTTATTCATGCTGACATCGATTTTAAATGGAATGAATGCTACGTATGTGTCAGATTCTGTTTTACAGATTAGGTCGGGAAGATCCACTAGAAGAGGAAATGGCAACCCACTCCAGTACTCTTGCCTGGAGAATTCCATGGACAGAGGAGCCTGGTGGGCTACAGTCCGTGGGGTTGCAGGAGTCTGACACAACTTAGCGACTAAACCACCACCACCACTAGAAAAGTCAGTAAGAAAATCCACTCACTGAGTTACCTAATGAAAGCATGATGGTGAGACTGTGGGGTATCAGGAAGGAATAAATCACACTTTATAGAAAAGGTGGTATTTAATTCTATCCCTGAGAAGGGGATCCCCAGAAGGTAAAATGTGTGAAGAAGAAACTAGTCAAAGAAGATCAAACCAGTCAATCATAAAGGAAAGCAGTCCTGAAGTTCCAGTTCCTTGGCCACCTGATATGAAGAGTGGATTCATCAGAAAAGACACTGATACTGATGCTGGGAAAGATTGAAGGCGGGAGCAGAACGGGACGGCAGAGGATGAGAAGGTTGGATGGCATCACTGACTCGATGGTCATGACTTTGAGCAAGCTTGGGAGTTGGCGATGGGCTGGGAAGCCTGGTGTGCTGCAGTCCATGGGGTCACAAAGAATCGGACATGACTGAACAACCGAACTGAACTGAAACATGTGAAAAACCTAGAAAAAATAAAATGTAAACCTAGTCGAGGACAGTGTGATTGGAAATAGAAGATTATAAAAATTAGTTGCAAACACATATCATGACAGGTACTTTTGGCAATTTTATTATGTCTAGGCAGAAAAGAAGAATTGAAGCCAAGGATGATATTAAACAAATTATGAAGCATAGGAAAGCCCACTACAAGCAAGCATTATGAGGTTCAAAAATATCTAATACTAAGGTTGATAAACCTTGAAGTGTAGAAAATGTAACAGAGATACTGAGGCAATGATTTTTCCTCTCCCCATCCTCTTCCTGACTGACGTCCAGTAACTAGGGAATAGGGGAGATTCTGTTCCAAACCTCTTTGGCTTGCTATATCTTTAACAACTTGTCAAATATCATTAGGCTTGTAGTTAATTGATCATACAATAGTGACTGGGCTTCCCTGGTGGCTCAATGGTAAGCAATCTGCCTACAATACAGGAGATTTAGATTTGATCCCTGGGTTGGGAAGATTCCTAGAGGAGGGCATGACAACCCACTGCACTATTTTTGCCTGGAAAAGCCCATGCACAGAGGAGCGTGGCAGATTATAGGCCATAGGGTTGCAAAGAGTCAGATACAATTGAAGTGACTTAGCAGGCACGAACGCACAGTAGTGACTAATTGGCTGCATACCCCAAAATGCTAATGCTGCAATTAGAACACTGGAATAACTTGTGACTTGCCTTACTATGGCAAACTGTTTAAGGAAATATTAATTATTATGATTATTATGATGACCTGAAATGAGCTCTACTGCTCAATCTATCCCTAAAACTTGCATCTCATCATTTAAAAGATCTGTAGCTTCAGCTCTGGGTTTCATCTGGGGGGAGGAAAAATAATAATAATAATAATATTAATAATAAATTGATCCAGCTATGTGATTCATCCCACAGAGATTTTGAGATGTAATTTTCCTTTCTTCCTGTCTTTATATTTATTTTCTTCTTTAATTGTCTATTGATGAAGTATCAAAGGCAATTAAAAAAGTGTTTACTCTCAAGAAGGAGCAATTGATTATATGCATGCCTGAAGCCAGGGAACAGAAATGCTCTGCGATCAGCAAGTTAGTAAACTCATCAATAATTTAGATGCAGCCTAAAGCCTATGGACAGATATTTGTTATGAACTGCTGATTTGAAAAATAAATGTATTCTATTCTGAAATGCTTGCAAGATATCAGGTTTCAAGTCAGGGCATGTTGCTAAGAGAGGGAAGCAGCTATAGCAATTTCCAAACCCCTTTTCCTTCCCCTTCCTTTCCAGGAAGCACCTCATGCTTCCATACTTGATGGAAGCTTTTCTTTTACCTTTAGTTTTAAGATTTCAGTCTTTTGTTTTTTCACTTCTCAAAAAAAAAAAAAAAAAAACAGGAAAAACAAAAAACCCCTCAAACTTCCCATGTGCTTGTTGGCCCTAAAGGTAAGGGAAGGTAATCATGGTGAGGTGATCAAGGTTATACACATGTTTGATTTCAAAGTTCTAAATGCTGAATAACAGTTATATAGAAAAGTTACATTTGAGGCATTTTTAGACCATTATGTCCTATGAAAGTGAAAGTGAAGTCGCTCCGTCGTGTCTGACTCTTTGCGAACCCATAAACTGTAGCCTACCAGGTTTCTCCCTCCATGGGATTTTCCAGACAAGAATACTGGAGTGGGGTACCATTTCCTTTTCCAGGGGATCTTCCCGACCCAGGGATCGAACCTGGGTCTCCCGCACTGTAGGCAAACACTTTACCGTCTGAGCCACAACGCCATGGACTATACATTCCGTGGAATTCTCCAAGCCAGAATTCTGGAGTGGGTTGCCTTTCCTTTTTCCAGGGGCTCTTCCCAACCCAGGGGTCGAACCCAGGTTTCCCACATTGCAGGCAGATTCTTTACCAGCTGAGCGACAAAGGAAGCCCCCTGATGTCCTACAGCAGGATTTAAATAGTAAATCTACATCTTTTTATTTTTTGTCTCCAAGATCACTTCTACAAAGGCTAAATATGTTGAAAATTATGCACACATATGGTAATTTTTAAAAATTTAATATTAGACAATTATGATAAAAACATTCTTCCAAAGCTTATGACAGCCAATATTCCATCCCTCAGATTTGTATAACTATTAATAGAAGAGACTACAACATTGGAGATACAGCACAGATTGTATGTAAGGACTATGAGCTGCAATATCCTTATCTCTTGATCCTCAACATATAATATGTTGAGGTTTAGTTTTAAGAAACTTAAACAAGTTAAAATTTATAAAATTAAGCAGCATCGATGTTAAATTTTACCCAGTAAAAGATAAGGAATGCAACATAAGTAATTGAACTAGTTATTTTTGAGTAGGACCAGTTTTAGAAAACTGTATGTAGGTCAATAAGCAACAGTTAGAACTGGACATGGAACAACAGACAGTTTCAAAATTGGGAAAGGGTGCATCAGGGCTGTATATTGTCACCCTGTTTATTTAACTTATATGCAAAGAACATCATGTGAAATGCCAGGCTGCATGAATCCCAAGCTGGAATAAAGATTGCCAGGAGAAATATCAATAACCTCAGATATACAAATGACATCACCCTTCTGGAAGAAATCAAAGAGGAACTAAAGAGCCTCTTGATGAAAGTGAAAGAGGAGAGTGAAAAAGCTGGCTTAAAACTCAACATTCAGAAAACTAAGATCATGGCATCCGGTCCCATCACTTCATGGCAAAGAGATGGAAAAACAGTAGAAACAGTTGCAGACTTTATTTTTGGGGGGCTCCAAAATCACTGCAGATGATGATTGCAGCCATGAGATTAAAAGACACTTACTCCTTGGAAGGAAAGTTATGACCACCCTAGATAGCATATTAAAAAGCAGAGACATTACTTTGCAAACAAAAGTTCATCTAGTCAAAGCTATGGTTTTTCCAGTAGTCATGTATGGATGTGAGAGTTGGACTATAAAGAAAGCTGAGTGCCAAAGAATTGATGCTTTTGAAGTGTGGTGTTGGAGAAGACTCTTGAGAGTCCCTTGGACTGTAGGAGATCCAACCTGTCCATCCTAAAGGAGATCAGTCCTGGGTGTTCATTGGAAGGACTGATGCTGATGCTGAAACTTCAATACTTTGGCCACCTGATGCAAAGAACTGACTCATTGGAAAAGACCTTGATGCTGGGAAAAATTGAAGGCAGGAGGAGAAGGAGTCAACAGAGATGAGATGGTTGGATGGCATCACTGACTTAATGGACATGATTTTGAGTAAACTCTGGGAGTTGGTGATGGACAGGGAGGCCTGGTGTGCTACAGTCCATGGGGTCACAAAGAGTCAGACACAGCTGCACAACTGAAATGAACTGAACTGATAGTTAATTTACAATGTGTCAGTTTCAAGTGTACAGCAAAGTGATTCCATTATTCCATTACACACACACACACACACACACACACACACACATACATATATATATATTTCTTTTTCATATTCATTTTCATTATAGATTATTATAAGATATTGATTATAGTTCTCTGTGCTATACAGTAGGTCCCTGTTTACCTATTTCACCTATAGTTGTGTGTATACGCTGAGGCTTCCCAGGTGGCTCAGTGGTAAAGTATCTGCCTGTCAATGCAGATGACGCGGGTTCAGTTCTTGCGTTGGGAGTATTTCCTGGAGTAGAAAATGGCAACACACTCAAGTATTCTTGTCTGGAAAATTCCATGGGCAGAGAGGCCTGGTGGGCTGCAATCCATGGAGTCACAAAGATTCACACCCAACTGGGTGACTGAGCACTACCAGTGCATATTGGTTAATCTCAAATTCTTAATTTATCACCCCTTGCATCTCACTATCCCCTTTAGTAGCGATAAATGCATTTTCTATATCTATAAGTCTATTCCTATTTTGTAGATAAGCTTATTTGTATCACTTTTGTAGATTCCAATAGTCCTTTGAAAGATGAATGGGTAAAGATGTGGTATATATGAAATGGATAATACTCAGCCATACAAAATGAGTGAAAGCATGCAATTTTCAGCAACATGGATGGACCTAGAGGTCATCATACTGAGTAAAATAAGTCAGACAATGAGAGACAAATATCATATGATATCACTTACATGTGCAACATTTGTTTTTATGCTAATGAGATAACATTTCTTTTTCAAATAGGGGAAATACTAGGAACCAATTATTCAATACTAATAATGATAATATAGCCTTCAAAAGAAAAAAAAAGCTTGATCTTGATATATTGCTTTCCAAAACTTAATTTTCTTTGCTACTATAATTTAGCTATCTTTCTACTTTATGTTTATTTGAAACTAAACGCTACTGAAAAATAAGGAGGTATAGATATCGATACAGAGTTAGATATACATAATAAAGGAGAGAAAATAATAATTCACATTATGCTTAATTTTGTTTAAATGGATAAAACTTTAAAAGTGAAATATATGTTTAGTGAGAAGAAAATGGTTAAATATTTGGCACCTTCAAATTTATTTAAGGCAATACAGTAGGAGAATTTTATTACACTGTGGATTGTGCCCATTGGTATACATTTTAGGTTGCAAATTATTTTAAAAGTAGGCTTTCAAGGCCTTCCCTCTCTGCAGTGTTATTTAAAATATATTAAATAGTTTTTAGTTATATTCTAATTCATTTGCCAAACTTAAAATTATTTGGTGCTTATAATTAATGCAAAATATGTAGAAACACTGAGAGATCAGCATAAACATAAATCAGAATGCGCTATGTACTCAAGTAAAGGAAAGTTACTTGAAGGTTCTATTCCAGAAAATTGATAATACACAAAACTGAAGGAGCAGAGGAATTATTACTGGCAATAGAGCTCTCAGTGTGTTGATAATATTCTTAAGCATCACCAGATATCATACGCCATGAAATTTTCATAGCATTTTGAGGCTCTGCTGGGAAAATTACTATATGTTTTTCAAAAGTTAACAAGCTTTACTTTATTGCCCTCAGCTGTGCAATGCTTTTGTCCCATGTTCCTTCCTTCAGGTCTACAATATCATATATACACATAAAATTCCTTTGATTTTATGGTCCTCATATTTATAGAAGGCCACCAAGAGAGTTAAGTGAAAAAACTTCTGGATTAGGGATTTGGGACATTCTCTTTGTGTATGTGTAATTTATGGAAAAAATATATTTTCCAAAGAAAAATGAAGCAACCTCAGAATAGAGAGAGCGATGAAATATTTGGACTTGGAGGTTTGTTTTTGGAACACTGTTTTAGACAGAGTGCTCAGGAAATCCTTTTTCAGAATGAAATTTTTGAACAGAGACTTAAAAATACATAGGACAAAAGCAATACAAAAATTGAAGGAAGAATATTCTAGATAAATACATAGTATGTCCAAGAACTTAGAGGTAGAAATTTACATATGTACTTAAGAAACTGATTGAGTAAGAGTGATCATGGTAGAAAAATTAGCTGAAGAGATAGGTAGGGGTCAGAACATATAGATCTTTATAGTTGATAGTAAGGAATTTTCATTTTAGTTGTAAAGCAATGTGTTGTAGGATTCTGCTTAGTTGAATGCAATGTATGATTTATATAAGCAGAGACCACACTGATGGCTAGGGTATAATCCCTAGCCATGGTCTAAGAGCCAAAGATAATGGTGATTCACACTCATGCAAAGGAAGAAGAGGCAAGAAGAGGCAAAAATTAGATGAATTTGCCCAGGAGCACAATTACTGAATCATATGGCAATTCTTAGTTTTCTGAAAAACCTCCATAAGATTTTCCATAATAGCTGTACCAATTTATATTCCCACCAACAGTGTTGAGGGTACCCATTTCTCTCCACTCTCTCCAGCATTTGTTATTTGTAGATGTTTTAATGATGGTCATTCTGACTGGTGTGAGGTGGTGCCTCGTAGTTTTGATTTGCATTTCTCTATTAATTAGTGATGTTGAGCATCTTTTCATGTGCCTACTGGCCGCCTGTATGTCTTCCTTGGAGAAATGTCTATTAAGGTCTTCTGCCCATTTTCCTATTGGGTTGGTTGTTTTATTTATTTATTTATTTTTTAATGTTGAGTTGTATGAGCTATTTGTATATTTTCAAGATTAAAACTTTGTGAGTCACATCATTTGCAAATATCTTCTCCTATTCCATTGGTTCTCTTTTTTTTATGGTTTCCCTTGCTCTGTAAAAGTTTGTAGGTGGATTAGGTCCCATTTTTTAATTTTTGTTTTTATTTCTTTTGCCTTGGAAAACTGACCTAAGAAAATATTTGCATGATTCACGTCAGATAATGTTTTGCCTATGCTCTGTGTTCATAGCAGCATTATTCACAAAAGCCAAGACATGGAAACAACCTAAGTGTCCATTGACAGGTGAATGGATACAGAAGATGTAGTACATACATCTCATGGAATACTATTTAGCCATAAAAATGAAATAATGCCATTAGCAGCAAAATGGATGTAACTAGAGATTATCATACTAAGTGAAGTAAATCAGAAAGAAAAAGACAGATGCCAAATGTTTTAGTTATATGAGGAAACTCAAGTATGGCACAATTGAAACTTTGTATGAAACAGAAGCAGACTTACAGACATAGAGAACAGACTTGTGGTTGCCAAGGGGGAAGTGGGGAGCGAGAGAGAGAGATTGGGAGTTTGAAGTTGGTAGATGCTAACTATGACATTTAGAATGTATAAACAAGGTCCTACTGTAAAGCATGGGGAAGTCTATCCAATATCATTAGATAAATCAGAATAAAAAAGAAAATATTTTAAAAAGAATATATAGACTGAGTATATGACTAAGTCATTTTGCTGTACAGCAGAGATTGGCACAACATTGTAAATCAACTGTACTTCAGTAAAAAAACAAATACATGGATTTGGGGTATAGTCTGCTCATCAAAACAATAAACAAGATTGAAAGATAAATGATACCTAAAGAGAAGAAAATATTCAATACTATTTTTAAACAACTTGATGAATGAAGCTATTATTTATGTATACGAAGATACTGAGGAGGAATAGGATCATCAATAATTTATGATTGACATATCTCTCATACATCAAAATGGAGAAATATAGAAGGAGTTCATTATAAACTGGATAGGTGATACAGACACACACAGCGGGGCTCCAGAGATATGTATATGGAAAGATAACATTTAAAGGTCAAGAGCTAATGAGATTACCACTTAAGTGAATATACACGGTGAGTGGACACAGACTGTGGCCAGGGAACTCAAATATTTAAGGATGAGAAAGAAGAAGCAAAGAGATGGAAAATGGACACTCATTGCAGCTATCAAGAAGGACAGAGTTTCCTGAAATATGAGCCTAGTCATTTCTGGAAATGACTGTAGGAAGCTGAGGTGTTTTACGTCAAATCACCCCTATTTCTTATTTCATAGAAATAAGAAAAGTCATCAGGTGAGAATCTGGTGCAGGGGAGGGCAGTAGTTTTACAAGGAGAAGTGAAGATAGAGCTGCCTTTTTCAGAGAATAGAAGATAAATTGAAGAAGACGTATAACAGATGGTTAGTTTTAAGGACCTATTTGAGATTTAGGATTACAAAGTAGGAAATGCATTTTTTTCAGTATCAATACTCAACTCATAACAGGACAAATGGGTGAATGGAATAATAATAATTCATATTATAGCATGTTCAGTCAATTGGCAATAGAAAAAGTCAATTGCAGGAAAGCAGAGGATTTTTTTCTGGTAATAATGAGAAACAAGGGGCTCCGTAATCCATTCAGTGTTGTACCTAAGGTTAAAAACGTGCATGATGGGAACTCCAGGAATCTTTGGGATTCTTTGTTTAACATCGCAGTCAACTGTGGCCACAGTGTAACACCTGTCCTGAGTTACTCTCTGTACTAAACAGTCATCTGCGTAAGTTCCTTTGTGTGTATGTGATAATTGTTCAAATCTTGGATCCTGAGCAGTACTTAGAGCCACTTGATACTTTTGCCATTACACAGGCAATTATACAAGAGAGACACTTGGCATACAGACAGTCCATCATTGACTGCACTAAGTTTAGTTTGACTTTAATGGAAATGTTGATAGCTTGGTATCAACCAGGATGCGGTAATGTGGACCCAGCTGTGTGATAGAATGGAAGAATAAGCAGGAAGGATGACAAAGGGCCACACACAAAGGCTGTAAGTGTGGTTTTCTTTAAACCTCATCTAGTGCTGGAGTACATGTAAACAGAATAGAGATTTCTCTAGGTGAGTGACAGAAGAGGGAGTAATTTAAAGAGAGTTATGCTAGAATTGGCTAGATTATGCTACAGAAACATACAATTGCAAAATCTCAGACTTAACACAAAACTACTTATTGTTCTAATATGTTTTATGAACCACCATTAAGCTACTCAGGATAGCAGGGCATCATCCATCACCCTTTGCCTATACTATATGGGGATACGGCATTACTGTCACCGTAGCAGGGAAAAAGAACTGCCAGGGAATCCCACACTGGTAATGGAATGCTTCAGCAGTAAAATCGTGCATATCACCTTCATTTACAACCCACTGATCAGATCAATTCATTTGTCCAGACCACTCAGAAGACCATAGAGAAGTTCGGTAGTTGATGTGCTCACAAACAGAGGAAAACCAAGTATTGGTGAGCATAAGAAACCACAACAGTTGAGAGAATCTCTATGATAATTCAGGAAAGAATTAAGACAGGGTGACACTCATGGACAATGAAAAAATGACCTGGTCAGTATGTTGGCATTTTCCAAAGGAATAGAATAATAACTGTAGCAGTGAACTAGCAAACTGGCACAAAAAAGAACATATATTGAGTTGGAATAATTATGGTAGCAACAGGCCTAGGAACTGACTTTTTTCAAAAAATTTCTCTCTCACTTACTGGCTTGTTGTGCTTAGTAGCTCAGTCGTGTACAACTGTTTGTGACCCCATCAACTACAGCCCAGCCTGCCAGGCTCCTCTGTCCATGGGGATTTTCGAGGCAAGACTACTGGAGTGGGTTGCCATGCCCTCCTTCAGGGGATCTTCCCAACCCAGGAATTGAATTCAGGTTTCCTGCATTGCAGGCAGATTCTTTACCTGCTGAGCTACCAGGAAACCCTTAAATTATTTAGCAATTCTACGTGGGTTCATCTACGCATAGTTGATGAGAATTCTTGGAACTTTTCTCATATGGCTGTTGTGATGGTCAGATGTGATAACAAACACAGAGATCTGTATGCTATATTATGTAACATAGTCAAAAGGAAAATCCCTTATTATTAATAGAGATGAAATGGTAAAAACCTAAATACACATAAATAAGCTTTGTCTAAAGACAAAGAAAGCTGGAAGCCTAAAGGAACTGGCTTAGAATATCCCTTTAAAAATAGTGATATTTATTTTGAGATGAAGTCAATAAAATTTGAGATGACTCTAGTGTGGTTAGATATCCACAGTGCACTTTGAATATAGAATGCTTTAATTTGCTACTATCAGCAGTCCTTACAGCACAGCTTAAAGCATTTTTGAATTACATTCTTTACATTTTTGCACGTAGTGTGAGTGTTTAGAAATGTGTGTTTTTTTTAATTTTATCTCACCAGCTGACCTGGAATAATCTGTGATGTCACACTGAACATTTCGTCACTTAGAAGAAAAAAAGGAAAGGTCATCATTTGTACAAGTGACACTTTTCTGATCTTTCTATTTTCTAGAGAGTGTATTACTTATTAGCCACTGATTTTATTCTTCTATGTAAACAAGTATGTGCATCCTTGTGTGTGTATGTGTTGGTCTACATGCATGTATATGTATGCTGACAAGAGCATGCATGCTTGTATTTTCATGAACTATGTGGCTGTATTTTCTTCCAGTTAGTTATATTCTGTTTAAACATTTCCCAGACACACACCATCTTATTGATAGCAAAGGAATCTACAGTAAGGTCTCAACAAAATCAGAAAAATACATTGAAAGACATCAAACTTATCTCACAACCGTATTATATAATTATTTTATCTTATATATGAAGAGTCAGATTCAGAAAATAAGGCATGAGAAAAAATAAGCTATGCTATTTAGAGATCAGCATTGTTGATTACATATTTTTGAGATGTGTGTAGTCTGGCATTCTATACTTCACGTGAGCATTCTGGTCTTATTTCCCTATTCAACTCTAATTTTTCTCCATAAATTACACTCAGGCTCTGTAATTCTCTCTTTGGAACTAATGTGTTTCAGTGTGCTGATAATTAAACATTTTTAAAATCTAAATTCTACTCTTAACTTGTTGATATACATACAAAAGTATATGGTTCCTCTAATCAAAGAACTTAAATAGATTTTAAGATGGTAGGCATAAGTTAAAAAGAAGAGTTAAATATGTCAGACTTTATATACTTGAATGGATAATGTAGTCAAAATCAGTCAACTTGATTATCTTATAAAATCTAAAATTTATTTCTGGGTTGACATGGTCTGTGAAGGACTTTGCTTGCAGAAAAAATTTGAGATGCCAAAAATTAGCAGAACTGAATGAGTGAAAATGACATAAAATATAAATTAATGTTCAAATTATCCTTTTCTTTTGCTTTCTACTCCTGGTTCTTTATTGGTTTAACAGACGGCCTGCTTGCTGTTTCCTTCCCATGTACCACCCTACACCTGTTTTTTTTTTCTTTTCCAATCATATCCCTCTTTTCTTCATCTCCTGGTTTAACACTGAGCAGTAACCATGTTCTCTTTGGTAAATACCTATCAGTATGGTGGCACTACCTTTAAACTCTGCTGGGCCCAAGAGAACAGGTGTGTAGATACCTTAATGGAAACATGCTTGGGCCAAATCATTAGCTAGAATTTTTCAAAGGCTCAGTTAGAGAATATTTCTAAAATATAATTCTCCTAATCTTTATTTTATCACTCAAGTATAACTTTGGTAGCTCTTTTTTTAGACTGAAGTTGCTTCCTAACTCCTCATTTAACTTGCTGTTCTTGAAATCTGAAATACAGCATTCCTATATACTTTTATATGGAAAATTTATTTTTAAAAAAAGTATCTGAAACTTGAACACAGACAAAAAGCTGGGCCAATGTCTTTCAACATTTATAGGGGCTGAAATATCCTTAGGATTACCTAGATTCTAGAGGAATATTTTTTAGTTCTATTCACTATTTACTACTGATTAAAACTCTCAGAGAGCTCACAGGTTAATCTGTGGATTTGTGTCCAGAAGAGATGCAAATAATTCATGTCCTCTGGAGTAAATAACTCTAGAAATAGCAGTTTATAGGCCTGTTCAGCATTTTCTTTTTACTCTAACACACCAATTTTGCCATTCTATAAGAATTTTAGCTTCTCAAATGTTCTTTGAACAGGCAATTTATATTTTTAAATGTTTCATATGTGTTCAATTTATATATAATATTATATATATTAGTTATGATTTGATCTTCTTGACAATTATGTGAATTATATTTTAACATTTCAACATCTCTGTCTTACCTACATTGAATTTTTAGGATTCTTGGCTCCTTTTTTGCCCTCTATAATTCTAAAACTATTATAACAGTATGTATTATAAAGGTTACAAGGCTTATTTCCATAGATTTAACTTAAAATTTAGGACATACCTGGAGGGACAGTAGATGCTGTCCCATAACCCTTAACCCAGCCGATGGGGCTTCTATTAATAAAGCACATCTATTGCTCCCGAAAATTTTCAGTTGATCAAAAGAGTAGGGATGAGACAAAAACCCAAGGATTGTTCATGTAAGAAACTTCATATTTCTGACAGTGCAAACCTCCTGGGGATACTGAGTATGTTCAGAGGCTTCATAGAGATTAACTGACTCTTCTTCTAAACCTGGCAGTTGATCTCCTTTTATCTCCTCTATTACCAGCCATCTTTCTCTTCCCCAGGCCCAAACACATACAAAAATAGAATAATACCCCATACTTTCCACCTTTCTTGCCTATGCCTAAGGCAAGCATGCAGTCTTTTTTGTGGTTTTCTGATTTATCTGTTACAGCCAGTTATTTGCAAAAGAGCCAAGAAGTGAGAAAAAATGAATATAAAGTTAAAAAAAAAAAAAGTGCCTCAAAAAAAGCTGTCTTTGGTTTCATCTAATTCTGTAGATACAGGCCTGCCACATCTTTGTTCTTATCAACGTCCTTTTAATTTTCTTTCTTCCTGGGGATCATGGTCCCAATTCATCCTGACAAGTAGCCTTTCACCTCTCCCCTGGCACCTTTTCCCTCTCTGGTGGATGGCATGATGCAGCGTTCAGGTCTCTTTTCAGAATTGAAGAATTTATGAACTCAGCTACTGAGAATGTTGTCATGTAACTACCTTTAATTTTCAGTTCTCTGCTGAAATGCATCAGGAGGTCTCTGTCAAGTCCACTTTCCTGGAGTGGTCCACATCCAGTGGTTGACCAATGGGGAATTTATAAATGCTAAGTCGTCTATACATCAATCTCATGACACTTCGGAAGGGTCTTTCGGTTTCCAGAGAATCGAGAGGTCAGCCAAGGTCATGGTTGAAATTGTTTCACAGGTCAACTTCTCTCTCTACCCAGGCTCTTCCTCTCCCCTCACTGCACAGGTATTGATTCCAGGGTGTGTTCTAAGTCGCTTCAGTCGCGCCCATCTCTTTGCAACTGTTTCAGTCTCCTCTTACTTTGTGACCCTATGGACTGAAGCCTACCAGGCTTCTCTGTCCACGAGATTATCCAGGCAAGAATACTGGAGTAGGTTGCCATGCCCTCCTCCAGGGGATCTTCCCAACTCAAGGATGAAACCCAGATCTCCCGCCTTGCAGGTGGTTTCTTTACCTCTGAGCCTCCAGGGATTCCAAGGGTATGTCCTAGGAAGTCTTCTGCAGGAGTGCTTCCTAGTAATGTTTACCTCTTAGCTTCCAGCAGAATCCAGGCAATGACTGGAACCTAGACACAGTATATCTAAAACAGTGGTTGTGTAGAGAATCTTGATTGGCATTTTCAAATACAAAGAAATAAACCCTCATTTGCATTTCAAAAAACTATCTAAAATCCCCTACTTTTCCTCTTTAACATGGTGACTCCACTGGGCATTTTACCACAGAAGTTGTAAGAGAATTCTGAGGAGGGAACAAAATAAGGTATTCAGTGGACAGGAGGCAGAGAACAGGAAGTATGGGTGAGAAGAAAGCTGCAGGTGAAGTATACTGTTGGCAATAGATAGCATAGTAATGGGAATTTAATTTTCTTTTCTTCCTGTTTATCTATCCTCATTGCCACCTTCCATGATAGTACGGCAGTTACTCCTCACATCAGTCTAAGAAAAACCTGAAATATTAGTAGATTTTTCATCAATAAGATGGAGCTTTGGATATGATGTACAGAGGAGAAAGATTCTCAAGCAGTGGGAAAAGGGCTAATAGAAGCAAAACATAGAATTCCTCTGGTCATAAGCAGAGAAGCAGTGAAGGGGATTTATCCTCTTGATACATACGTCAGTTGGAAAGATAGGAGTAGTCTAGACTTACATCTCCAAGAATGGCAGTATTGTGTCCTCTATCTGTAGAAAAACTGACAAGTTTAGAGGCAGCATTTGTGTGTGTATCTATTTTTAAAAAATGAGTGTTCACATGGACATTGATAAGTTATATACACCTTGAGATCAGACTACTACTAAATAGATTCACCAAATGAGACAGCATCCACTGCCGTGGAGGTCTGAGAAAAGATAACAATGTAGGGATACCCCTCTTTGTGATGGAGCTGTTGTTTTTCACAGATGTTACTTCACCCCCCTTTGTATTCATCACCACTCACCAACTGATTAGTTTCGGCATGTAGTGGGCTCATTAGTTGCTATTTGATTTGTGCAAGCCTGTCATACTGGGCTTTTCCATACCGAGATGATTAATTAATTGGTGTTTTTCAGATTAAATTGTTCCCCTATTCAAGAGACTCTAAAGGCTTAGAATAAAAAGAAAACTTCTAATTGTGGCTACAGGCCAGTTTTACTGGCTTCTGCATATCTCTCCAAGCCTGTATGCTGTAATTTTCTTCTTTAAAACTTTCTTCCATCACATCTTATTCCTCAAAAGTCCCAACTTTCTTTTTTTCTACATTTGCTTCTTTCCACAACCTTTTTCTGAGATAGCCAGGTGGCAGGAGAAGCAGGAGATGTGGGTTTGACCATTAGATTAGGAAGATCCCCTGGAAGAGTGATGGCAACTCACTCCAGGATTCTTGACTGGGAAATCCCATGGACAGAGGAGCCTGGTGGGCTATAGTCCGTGGGGTCGCGAAGAGTCAGACGTTTTTATACAGCTCCCTTTGCTTTGGCCCATAAAGCCTTTCTCCTGTATTCACACATTATTATAATTCTCACTTTATTCATAGCTCTGTTATTAACCAAGAGGGTTACTCTAACTATAATGTAAGTTAAACCTTATCTCCAATTCAACTCATTCTTTTATACCCTTACTTTCTTAAAATTTATTTTATAAGACTTATCGTGACCTGAAATGCTTATTGATAGGGTGAGGCCTACACACATTATGAAGGATAATCTATTTTACTTAAAATCTACTAATTTAAAATTAATCACATCTAAATAACCACTTTCGCAGTAATATTTAGACAAATGCTTGAACAAACTACTGGACACCATAGCCTATCCCATTTAACATGCAAAATTAACTGTCACAGTTTAAACTTTTTATATATTTAATTTTAATTCCAGTTTATTAATTTATTATTAAACTATCCTCTCACTCCATGTGGTCTATTTTCATGTTAGAGTTTCAGATGATACAGTTAGCATCAACATTCATGTCACAGATGGAGTATTAAAACTTGGAATACTATCCCCATATCCAATTGTCTGTTTATCATAGTGATCGATTGTGAACTTTGTTTAGTAAGTGAACAAGGAAGCAGGAATTAAATTCATACTTAGACTTAACCTCAGTATATTATTAAGAATTCTTCTCGTTATCTATAACATTATTTATGACTTGATAATTCTTCCCACTTCATAGTAGAGAACATTTAGTTTGATGTTTTATAGCTCTTAACTGACTTGAATATAGGCAAATGAAAAAAAATATTGTCCATATAACATATGGATATGAGATATATTTCTTAATATTTTTGCAATGTCTTAGCTAGACTTTATTTGTGATATAATATGGAGCTTTTTAAAATAAAAGTTGCCGAACAAAGCAGAATTTTCATATTAGAGAGTAGATTTTCTAAGAATTATTCTACTTTTACTGGTTAGAATATAACTTCCTTTTTGTGCTCGCACTTCTATAAATATATATTTTTTTTTTAATTTTTCACTTACTACTTACTATTACCTCATTCACTGTAAGTTAAAAGATCTTGTGAAAACAAGTTTTCTAATACTTAAGTTATTGATTTGAAATGAGCCTCTCATGATATACACTCTCAATGACATTTTATTTTTAATTTTATTACATAAAACAAGTGTGTATGTTCATACACCTTTATTTTCAGTAACAATTGCTACATTAGAAACTAGAAAGTAGAATATTTTATATCATTGATCATGTGATTATCTTCATCTTCTTGCCTTAGTGATTCTCTAGAAATACATTCCTTTTTCTAAATGTTATGGAGTACAAATAATCATCTAGTGCAAGGTTTGTAGTTTATCTTATCCCTATAGCCAGGTTTATTACTAGATGAATACCTGATGGATTTCAAAATGACTTATTCCATAAAATAGTATTTGGTGGAAACTCAACATGTGTGACTTCTCTATGAACTGAGCACACAGCAGTGAATAAATAGAAAAAAATAATTGTCTTGTATTTACTGAGCTTTCAATCTATGGAAAGAATGCAGACAGTGAAATAAGAAATATAGGCATATCAGATAGAAATAAGTAACCAGAATTAGAAAGTATAAGGAGACCAGGGAGTGGGGTGCCTCAATGAAGCAATTGACATTTGAGCAAAACTATGGAGGAGCTGAGGAAGTGACCTACTTAGCAATCCAAGGAGAACATTCCAGGTAGGAGAAAGCAAGTGCAAGTAGCAGAAACTAGTATGGCTGGAGAGTAGTGCAACTGTAATACATGGTGGGGACATATATAAGAGAGGAACACAGTTAAGAGAGAGACCATGCAAGTCCTGGGAAACTGTCCTAGATATTAAATCTTTTACTTTAAGAAGCGGCTGCCAGTAGAGTAAGGAAATACATTTCCACTCTCCTTGATACAACAGTAGTCTCTGAACAAGGAAAAGGAGAAACTAGGAGAGTATCATAATACTGCAGGTGAGAGATTTAAAAAATGAAGTTGGTTAAAAAGTGGTTAGATTCTGAAAGAAGAGGTAGTTTGTTGTATGGGAATTAGACTGAACGAAAAGACAGATGTTGAGGAGTGCTCCAAGTTTGGAGTCTAAGAGCATAGGAAAAGAACGTGCTTGCCCATTTACTGAGATGGGTGAGACTACTATAGCAGCTGATTTAGGTGGAGAGAGGGAGAAGAAGCTGACTTTTGGATCTGGTATAAGACATGTAGTTGTCTATTAGACATCCTAATGGGGATTTTATATAGGCAAACTGTATGTGCCTATAAATAAAAAGATGAAATATTTCAAGCTCAGATATCAATAATCTACGTTCAATTTAGAAATAGGCTTAGTAACAATTTGGATACTATGTGGATTATGTAAATTACCTCTAATCCTATGAGAATCTTCATTTTAGATATGATCATGATCTAGTTTAGAAATTGCAAAGTCAAAATGTTTAGTTACTTGAAATTTGGTTAAAAAATAAAAAATTTCCATATATATGGAATTTGAAAGATGGTAACGATAACCCTATATGCGAGACAGAATAAGAGACACAGATGCATAGAACAATCTTATGGACTCTGAGGGAGAAGGTGAGGGTGGGATGTTCTGGGAGAATAGCATTGAAACCTGTATATTATCATATGTGAAACAGAACACCATTCCATGTTTGATGCATGAGACAAGGGCTCAGGGCCGGGGCAATGGGATGACCCAGAGGGATGGGATGGGGAGGGAGGTGGGTGGGGGGTCCAGGAAGGGGAACACATGTAAACCCATGGCTGATTCATGTCAATGTATGGCAAAAACTATTACAATATTGTAAAGTAATTAGCCCCCAACTAAAATAAATAAATTTATTAAAAAAATAAATAAATAAATAAAATAAAATTACAAAAAAAATAAATAAATAAAAAATAAATAAATAAAAAAATGAGTGATTCAATAATTAGGTAATTTAATATTCTAGACATAAATTTTATAGATAATATTACACCTTACTTATTGCTTAGAGGAAATGTAATGCTAATCTTCAGTTTACCAACTTTGGAGAAACAAGTGACATTGAAGGTTTTAATTTTTCTAATGTCATTCAAATGAAACGTGCATTTGGGTAATAGCAATACTGGGTGATGATGTATGAAAATGTAAACATTTCTAAAATTCAAATTAAAGGATAATATTGTAAAATAACTGATAAGTTTTAGAAATAGACTAAAATTGAAAGTCAGTCCAGTACATTTCAGTCTCTCAGTTGTGTCTGATTCTTTGCAACCCCATAGACTGCAGCATGCCAGGATTCCCTGTCCATTATCAACTCCCTGAGCTTACTCAAACTCATGTCCATCGAGTCAGTGATGCCATCCAGCATCTCATCCTCCGTGGTCCACTTCTCCTCCTGCCTTCAATCTTTCCCAGCATCGGGGTCTTTTAAAATGAGTCAGTTATTTGCATCAAGTGGCCAAAGTATTGGAGTTTCAGCTTCAGCATCAGTCCTTCCAATGCATATTCAGAACTGATTTCCTTTAGGATGGACTGGTTGGATCTCCTTGCAGTCCAAGGGACTCTCAAGAGTCTTCTCCAACACCACAGTTCAAAAGCATCAATTCTTCAGTGCTCAGCTTTCTTTATAGTCCAACTCTCACATCCCTACATGGCTACTGGAAAAACCATAGCTTTGACTAGATGGACTTTTGCTGGCAAAGTAATGTCTCTGCTTTTTAATATGCTGTCTAGATTGCTCATAGCTTTTCTTCCAAGGAGCAAGTGGCTTCTACTTTCATGTCTGCAGTTACCATCTGCAATGATTTTTGAGCCCCCCCCAAATAAAGTCTTTCACTGTTTCCATTGTTTCCCCATCTATTTGCCATGAAGTGATGGACCAGATGCCATGATCTTAGTTTTCTGAATGTTGAGCTTTAAGCCAACTTTTTCATTCCCGCTTTCACTTTCACCAAGTTTAGTTCTTTGCTTTCTGCCATAAGGGTGGTGTCATCTGGATACCTGAGGTTATTGATATTTCCCCCGGCAATCTTGATTCTAGCTTGTGCTTCATCCAGCCCAGCATTTCTCATGATGTACTCTGCATATAAGTTAAATAAGCAGGGCGACAATATACAGCCTTGACATACCCCTTTCCCAATTTGGAACCAGTCTGTTGTTCCATGTCCAGTTCTAACTGTTGCTTCTTGACCTGCATACAGATTTCTCAGGAGGCAGGTAAGGCAGTCTGGGAATATTTCATGCAAAGATGGGCACAATAAATAACAGAAATGGTATGGATCTAATAGAAGAGGAAAATATTAAGAAGAGGTGGAAGAATACACAGAACTATAAAAAAAATATTCGTGACCCAGGTAACCACCATGGTGTTGTCTCTCACCTATAGCCAGACATCCTGGAATGCAAAGTCAAGTGGGCCTTAGGAAGTATCACTATGAACAAAGCTAATGGAGGTGATGGAATTCCAGTTGAACTATTTCAAATCCTGAAAGAGGATGTTGTGAAACTGTTGCACTCAATATACCAGCAAATTTGGAAAATTCAGCAGTGGCCACAGGACTGGAAAAAGTCAGTTTTCATTCCAATCCTAAAGAAAGGCAATGCCAAAGAATGTTCAAACTCCCACACAATTGCACTCCTCTCACATGCTAGGAAAGTAATGCTCAAAATTCTCTAAGCCAGGCTTCAACAATATGTGAACTGTGAACTTCCAGATGTTCAAGCTGGATTTAGAAAAGGCAGAGGAACCAGAGATCAAATTGCCAACCTCTGTTGGATCATCAAAAAAGCAAGAGAGTTCCACAAAAACATCTACTTCTGCTTTATTGAGTATGCCAAACCCTTTGACTGTGTGGATCACAAAATTGAAAGTAGATAATATATCAAAATATATGCATATATAATGTGTAGTATGTATAAATATATATTGAAATTAATAATAGCATTTGAGTGTAATCAAGATTATTTTGGTTAATTATGCTTTAAAATTGATATAGTTAATAAAAGCTTGTATTTTTTCCATTTATGTCATGTGCATTCTGATGTCAGCTTCTGAGTATTCACTTTATCTAAATTTACATATTTAATCAATATGTGATATATAAGTATATTATGTAAATATAAATTCATATTTTTAAAATGAAAAGCCTACCAAGAGAAAAAACACAGTTGAATAGATAATATAGACAGTATTTGAGTGTCACTACAAACTATCCTTAGAAAGGTAAACAAAACCAAAAGGTAAGGTTTTCATGGCTATTGTTTGTTAAGAGAAAATAATGACAAAAGTATAGATCTATAGCTTTTCTGAATAAGGATGTATTGTAGTTGGTAATTAGTATCATTTTTTCTTTTATGTAAGTCACATATAAGCACTTGTATAAGCATTTGGCTTGCGTAAAAGTGGAAAATTAAATTGAGTGAGAATATTGATTTCCTTCATGATGTGTTAGGTAAGCTGAGTGAAATGATTTTCATGAAAACAGTTATTCAACATTATCAAGCTATAAAAGCACTTCATAATCCTTTATGAAATATCCAGATTAAAAAAAATTAATTTAAAACTCTTTCTTTGAATGAAAAGACCAAGTGAATTTATCTGATGTAAAAAATGTAAACTACTGCAAGTAGGATTACAGTTAAGATTGCCCAATAGCTTCTGAATTTGAGTCTATGATTACAAAAGAAAAGGAAACAGGAAAAACACTAATGGGCTTTTCTACAATCTACAAGTAAATTAATAATGTCAAGTATCACCTTATTTCCTAATGAATGCCAACAGAATAAAACTAATTCATATAATAGATAAACACATTTGAGCCATTTAAATGCTGTATTTTTATAAATA
The DNA here is from genome assembly GCF_054371585.1 of Giraffa tippelskirchi. Classification (NCBI taxonomy): domain Eukaryota; kingdom Metazoa; phylum Chordata; class Mammalia; order Artiodactyla; family Giraffidae; genus Giraffa; species Giraffa tippelskirchi. Next base: position 127,339,252 of record NC_137286.1, read on the forward strand.
AATGTTCCAATATTGTATCTTCTCTCCTATCATCATACCATTGCCAATCTAAAGCACAATCTTAGCTTTACCTTCCAAAATGTCTTTTAATGTAAAGAAGTGATTGATGAATACTTTGTACTTTAACACTCAGTCTGACCTAGCTGATAACATTTCTTGTTTACATTTATGTAGTTACCTGGCAACTTCAGAGTATGATTGGACTGATGTTGAATTACGGTTGGTTCTTTTCAATTTAGATTCTCTGTGAATACCATAAGCAAAGCCACATATAAGTATACGCCTTAACAGTATAAGAGTAAATCTGGTAAAATGAAAATAAGTCATTCTTTTCAGTTCATAAAAATATATGTTTTTCATAAGTGTAAAAAGGATATCCAACCTCCACCACCCTTTTCTTGTCCTACCTCATATAAAACATACCCTAAACTCATTACCAAGCTTAACAGCTTGCATTCTTCTAGATATTTTACCATGAATTTGTATATCAGTTCAGTTCAGTCGCTCAGTTATGTCTGACTCTTTGTGACCCCATGAATCGCAGCACGCCAGGCCTCCCTGTCCATCACCAAGACCCGGAGTCTACCCAAACCCATGTCCATCGAGTCAGTGATGCCATCCAGCCATCTCATCCTCTGTCGTCCCCTTCTCCTCCTGCCCTCAATCCTTCCCAGCATTAGGGTCTTTTCCAATGAGTCAGCTCTTCGCATGAGGTGGCCAAAGTATTGGAGTTTCAGCTTCAACATCAGTCCTTCCAATGAACTTGTGTATATATGATTTTGTATATATGTATATATAAATATGTGTATGTGTGTATACGTACATTATTAGTTTTTATTTTTATTTTTATTATTTGTATTTTACTATATTGTTTAGCAGCAATCTATTTTAGTAGGCAATGCATCAAAGATACTTAAAGCAACAGATACAGGCTTTTATTCTTTAACAAGTTCAGAGTAACTCCATTATTACGCATGCCCAATGATTTATATTACCATTCTTCTAGTAATAGGGTACTTAAGTTGATTCTAATCGCTTGCTTGCACAAATGTAATAGATTTTATTTTTTATTTTGTTTCCTTGGTGTGTATATGTCTACAGAAATAGACCTCAAAAAAAACAAATCCTAGTTCTGCCAATTATAAGTTATTTGACATGGGCAAGTCACATCCTGTCATTATGTTGTTTAGTCGCTAAGTCGTGTCGAACTCTTTGAGACCCTTTGAACTGTAGCCCGCCAGGCTCTTCTCCGTGGGATTTTTCAGGCAAGAATACCGGAGTGGGTTACCGTTTCCTCCTCCAGGGAATCTTCTTGACCCAGAGATTGAATGCCTGTCTCCTACATTGCAGGCAGATTCTTAAAGTGGGGATAATACTTTCTCTCTTATAGGTGATTACTGTGAAGATGAAATGTGCTGTGCTGTGCTTAGTCACTCATTCATGTCCAATTCTTTGTGACCCCATGGGGTGTAGCCCGCCAGGTTCCTCTTTCCATGGAATTCTGGCAAGAATACTAGAGTGGGCTTCCCAACTCAGAGATCAAACTCAGGTCTCTTGCATTGCAGGCTGATTCTTTACCATCTGAGCCATCAGGGAAGCCCAAGAATGCTGGAGTGGGTAACCTATCCCTTCTCCAGGGAATCTCCCCAACCCAGGAATGGAACTGGGGTATCATAGTTTGATATGTATAATTTAGGAATTTCTGTCCTTTTCAGAACTATTAGATTTTATTTAGAAATTAGCAGAAAGGGGCCTTATATTTAGACTAATGATTAACAGAGTATAGTATTTTAAACTAAATTTTTAAACCACTGTTAAGTATTTACCATGTTTTAACTAATGTTATAATTATATCATATTACTTAGGTTAAATATCGTTCTTCAAAGAGTTTTCACTGTTGCAAAACATTCCTCAGTTTTTCAACCTATGGTTTGATTTTTTTTTGAAATCTCCAATTTTAATAAAAGAAATTGCTTTTAGGTCCTACTTCTACTCTCAAAGCCTTATCTAACTATCCGATAAATGAATTACAAAAACACATAAAAAATTAAGCACCCATACTTATCATTCTTTTTAAATGCAGAGCAATACTATCTTACTGGACGAATGATTTACTTTTAGTTATTTTTTTTTATTTCATTTTTTCCTGTAACCCACAGAATTCATTATTTTGGGAATCTGAATGTCACAATTAAAAAGAAGCCCTACAGGGAACATTTGAATACTGCAGTAAAGACAGCTAAGATTTGGTTCATTTTACTAAGAGCAGATTTTTTAAAAAGCAATAACAGAAGCAACAATAAAAATCAAGAATGATATTAGTTAATGAAACCATGCAGTCATAACCTGCCAGTCAGTGTGCTGTAGGATTTATTGTATTCACTCATGTGGTCCTCAACTCTGAGGTATTTCCCACTTCATAAATAAAAAACATAGAGGCAGGAAAAAAAGTTTAATGATTTGATGAGGTTACAAAAGTAGTAAAGGCAGAATCTGGATTCAGCTCATGTCAACTCCACAGTCTTAAAAACTACACCACGGTGTGTCAATCTGAATGAGAATTGTAACTCACTATGTTTGCATGCAAAGCCTGTTAATACAGAACTGCACCATATGGTACAAAATGGGAAGAAATTATATTCTAACTTCTAGTCTAGGTTGTGGTCTTGTAAACTAAATTACACATATCAATTTCTGGTTGCTAATTTTTTTCTTTTTTTGAAACTCATCAAAGCAATCTTAATAGACATTTATACTCATGATTCTGCATGATACATTGTTATACTTAAAAAAAAAGATTAACTGTTGGTAACATCTTAAATGCCTCATATTCATTCATTTCTTCTTCTATTAATAATTAATAAATTCTTATTAAGCTTAGTTTAGAAAGTAAGAGATAAAGTAGAAGAGAAAAAATGCTTGCAATTTTACTATGCAGGCACAGTTATTTTTATAATTTCAGTTTGTAAGTTTCCAGATATACTTTAGAAATAACAGTTTTAAAATGGTAATCATAATGAATATTTTGATTTATGTGCAGTTTTTCACTGAATATAGCATCTTTTAAATGACATGAATATCTTTACGCAACAAATTTTAATGAATGCATTGCTGAGTATGGGCTTACCAGGTGGCTCATTGGTAAATAATCTGCCTGTCAATGCAGGAGACATGGGTACGATCCCTGGGTCAGGAAGATCCCCTGGAGACGGAAATGGCCACACACTTTAGTATTCTTGGCTGGGAATTCCCATGGACAGAGGAGCCTGGTGGATTACAGTTGATGGGATCGCAAAAGAGTCAGACATGACTTAGCGACTAAACAACAATAAACAGTTGAATATTCTTCAAATATTTTGGATGTTTTGTGAGTAATATCTAAGTTACTGCCCCTATCAAAACACTGTTGATGTTTTTTAGACGAAATGCTAATTTCATCACATCTGTGTTTATGAAAACCTGGAAACTCATTTTTCTTGTACCTGTGTTGATAAAAATTTTGAAATAACCTTAGTAACACACATATATATTCCTTCCATCTCATGTCATAGAGAAAACATGCAACATGTAAACATGCGATTTAGATGAAGAATACCTGGATTTTCAAATGAAATTAAATTTTATTAGAAAATCCTCCTTTCTATAGAAAATTCAGGGATGAGTCTTTATAATTGTGAGAGGTGATAACTTATGAGAAAAGGTAGGGTTATTTCCCATGAGTTGCATTTTGTCAAGAAACTTATTGAAGTCACAATGCAGATTGATGCTTGGGAGATTTATTATCATTTGCTTTATATGCAAAATATCAACAGCTCTAAAGGTTCTAAATAATGAGGTTCATTGTCTAGGATGTAGAAAATATTTCTCATACTTTATCACTGATGACAAAGTTACAAATAGAGAAAACTATGAGCAAAACAATGTCTCTAACAGTTTTTGTTAATACAGGGTTCATGGTTTGATCTTGATTCAGAAAGGATTATTTTTTAATGACAACTAACTCAAAGCCTTAATTTAATAATCACAATGTTCAATTGTGAATATGCCATTTTAAACTGTATAAGGTCATGTGGATTCAAGTTTCTAATTACCACTCACATTCTACTGGCGCTTAATGTGTGAGAAATAAAGGCAGTTTCATATATAGTTGTATTCTTTATGGTCTCAATGATATATTCTTCAACTTTGTTTTTATGATAAAGATTTATAAGTAAATCAAATTGTACATATTCCTTATCTATCATTTTGTCAATGGTCCTAGAAAGCTAAACCAAACCCAAACAAACTACAACAATCTTGGTAGGAAACATGTTCTGGGAAATTTCAGATGTATTTAATTTGCTATGTTTTATCCATTTGTACATCATTTCATGACATCTTGAATAAGCTGACTGTTTCTCTGTAGTACTGGAGACTAGACAGCATCACTTTATTTATCACTTTAAGAACTCAATTCTTCAAGAATGCCTTAGCTCCATCCATAGTTCTTTTCTGAGTTCACTTCATGCTCTGTTCATGTTTTCATGCCCTCTGCTTCCTTAATTGGAAAGATATGGCCCTGACTTAAATCTGCATCACATTTGCACTCCAGATTTTTAACAGATAATATAACCCTAAACTCTGTATTGTCTAATTCTTTATCTGAACTTTGATAGTGAGGATCAGTCATCTTGAAGAGTCTCCTGAAGCTTGTAAAGTGGAACCACTACTCTCAATTACTTATAGAATGACCTATGATATCTGTCTTTAAGACAGAAGTGTAACTATCCTGTTGTGGCTGCTTTTAGAGTTGTTTTGATGAAATTTATTTAAGCCATTGGTCTTTGGTCAGGGATATCATAGGGAATATTCACACAAAAATGCTACTCTATTTATATTAAGTTTGTTAGCAAAGACGTGTTCACAAGATTTCATCAGGTTCTCTTTTTATCAGGATTGATGGGTAATATTTTTCTGAGGTCTCTTTGTAGAGTTTCTCTTGAGAAACTGGTGTGGTTTTGTTTCATGAAGAACTTTTGTTTCTGTTTCCTATTTCATTTCATCTCTTAGACACTACTTCACCAAATGTGCAACTATTGCCAAAGACTGTTCAGTATGCCCTTTAAAATATTTTATGTGATTAATGTTAAGAGAACTATTATTTACTTCCGGTTGAATATTTTTAAATATTATAAGAATAGGTCTTCAAAATTTCATCCATTTTGTCTTTGAGTATCTACAGAGAATGCCTAAAAGCTAATCTAATTTTAATATTAAATAAGGTAAATGACAAATTGAGAGATTTCTGATGCATATCTTGCTTTGCATCCTGCATATTCATTTTTTACACTTATTTCTGTATAGTTAGGGATAAGTTTATAAAGTTGTAATTGAGTTTATTGACTACATTGCTGTGTTTAAATAGGTTGTCTTCAACATAAATCAGATATAATTAATTAAAAATAAATCAGAGTTGTTTTAAATGTTGTATTACTGGTATACACATGGTGGTGTTTAGTCACTAAGCCATGTACAACTTTTTCGACCCCAAGGACAGTAGCTCATCAGGCTCCTCTTTCCATGGGGTTTCCCAGGCCAGGCTACTGGTCTGGGTTGCTATTTCCTTCCCCAGGGGAACTTCCCAACACAGGGATCAAACCCCTGTCTCCTGCATTGCAGGTGCATTGCAGGCAGATTCTTTACCTACTGAGCCACCAGGGAAGTCAGTACACACATGGAGCGTTCTAATGCTACATTCTACCATATACAGAAAAAATAAGTGGTTATTGTAAACGGTAGGAAAAAAATGATTCCTTGCCAATTGAACTAGTCCAAGCAATCTGATAGCATGAAGTTATCTTAAATTTATGCTATTAACGATCCATTATATATGTAAATTACTCTTTACTTCACATCAGACGAATTGGCTAATTTAGAGAATGTGCAATCTCAGAAACACCAGATAATGAGCATCTTTTGCAGCAAAATTATATTATGCTATAATTGTCAAATGCTCTTCTTCTTGGCAAGCAGTTCTAGAAAGCTCCTGAAACTTACAGTTTTCTTTAAATGAATTTGAAATGAAAATGTCCACTCAAGTATTTTTAAGGTATAATGAGATCCATGGACCCTGAAACTAGTAAAATACTCTCTGCTTGATATAATATTGTTGGGCAATGCAGTGTATCAAAATAGCAAACTTTCCAGCTAATAAAAGTTTAAGCCTTTCAGCAAGAAACATGTAAAAAAAGATAATTCTTTTGATTATTTTTACAGTGTATTTTATAATGATTTTCTGTCTTCAAAAGAGAACAATGACCCTAATTTAAGATTTTATGATGACTTGAAGTCATATGAAAACCAAAATATAGTCTAAGTATCATCATTGAGGTTTTTACTGATGATTGATATTCTAAAACTAGATTCAGACTTCTATGCTTCCTGAATTTTTTCTGCTTATTTTAAACATTTAGTCTTCTACTTTTTTTCAGCTGCTAACTGGAAATTTCTTTCTGTTTTTGGTCTGCCTTCTAGTCTGGTTCTTCTAAAATATTGAGGTACTGGTAATCGACTTATTAAAATTTTCTGTGCATTTAAAACATAAAATTTCCATGATTGTGGAATTGTTAAGCACGATAAACTTGTGACGACTGAGCTTTTAGAACATGGAAAGCTCAAATGAGAGTCACAGATAAGATCATAGAGGAAACTGTATGATTAAGTTGATTGAAGTAATACATGCTTCTAACCTATCTTTGGATATGGTATGACATACATTTCCTTTATTAGAAGCAAAAACTAAAATGGAAACAGATATGTAACCACTTCAATATGCCTGCTTTAGAAATTTAAAAAATATGAGTTTTTGGGTGTGTCTTATCAGGTAGATTTCACAATTCTAGTGATGGACTGTTGATTGAAGCATAGTTTCCAAAATTTACTTTTCAATGAATACATTTCATCATATCTCTTGTAGTTACACAATTGAGAATGATTTCTTTAGCATAGCACTTACTTAAACGCAATGATTACAAGTATTCCACTTAAATTCTTGCCTGACTTTCAGTTGCTCCCATTGTGAGTCGAAAATCTTTAAAACTCCCTGTTACTAGTACTGTTCAAACATTTTAGGTCCCATATTTACTAAATATCTAATGTAATCCACAGTTTTTCCTTAACCATTTGAAGTTGCATTTATAATATTTAAAATTGCCAAGTTTAGTTAATAGAAAATGATGAAATGACAAAATTGCAACTATAAATGTATAGCTAAATCTATAAAATAAATCCATGATATTCTTTTAAAAAATATGAACAACAGAACTCAAAGGCTAACACAAGTTATACAAATCCTATAATATACTTTTGAAAACAACATGAGCAAGTTCTTGTAAAATAGGAGAAAAATAAAAGTATACTTGTATCTTATATCTTTACTCAATTTCCATTCTGTTTTTCCCAGAGATTGCTATCCTAGTATAATATTATCTTAATACTTACTAGTCTCATACTGATCAGCTGAAAAAAGTCTGTATACAGGTAAAAAAGAAAGTTTCACTGAATAATTTCCCATGAGCATTTCATTGGAAATATATCTCAAGATGAAACTGTGAGTTTGTGAGTCTCAGTCATTCAGTGGATTATTATTTCATTCTTTCAGTGTCAAAAAAGAGTTATATTTTTACTTTATTAAGATATAAGTAGTGTGAAATATCCTTGTATTAATAAGAATGTGCAAAGTCACTCACTCAGTTCTTTGCACTCATTCTGAGTTATATGACAAATATCAAATAATCAGTTTGAAAAATTATCCCAGGCTTGGACATAAGGCAAGAAGATTGGAGGCACACATTCTCAGTGTCTTCTGGGGCAAAATCTTCACAAAGATTATTAGGGTAAGGTACGGAGCTTCTCTAGGGGATTCCCAGGTGGCACTAGAGGTAAAGAACTCTCGTGCCAATGCAGGAGATGTAAGAGATGTGGGTTAGATCCTGGGTGGGGAAGATCCTCTGGAGGAGGGCATGGCAAACTATTCCAGTATTTTTGCCTTGAGTGTCCCATGGACAGAGGATCCTGGTGGGCTATAGTTCATACGGTCCCAAAGAGTCAAACATGACTGAAGCGACTGGGCCAGACGCACCAAGTTTCTCTCACAGTTACTGTTAAATAAATGATTCAGATTGAGTGAAGCTATAATACTTTGTTAATTTGATGAATTTTTCACTAGTAATGCAAATAATTTATGCCCAATTGTACAGATAACCCAAAGTTAATGACTCTACAGGGCATTTGTCAGTTTTATATCTAATCTGGAATAACTATTCTAACTTGTTTTTTGTTATGTGACCTACAAATATACTAGTTTCTCAGTTCCTCTTGGAGTTGGTCATAGTATCTTAACAGCTTTCTCTTTAATAATGAGTTAAATAAATTATTACAAGTTCACTTCATATTTGTCAGATGGTTTAAGAATTTACACTTTGGAAATCATGCTTTAACATTACTGATAGCAAAAATAGGTTTAGTCATCTATTAGCTGAAACCTCAGTTAAGCTTTCCTTCACATTTAAACCAAAATTGCAAAGAATTCATTACCTAGTCATAAGGATTAGTTCACTGTCTTGATTTCTCAGAGGTATATCAATGAGGATTTACTGACAGAAAATGGTATCTATTATGTTTTTTACTCTTTTTATTAATTTCATTTATAGAACCAAAGTTAGATGAGTATTGAGTAAAAATAAACCTTCATAGAATTTGACATTTTGTGTTTTAGGATGTTATCAATTGGCTGTGAACAAAGATTTATAGATATTTGGGAAATATGTACAAAGAGGTACATATCCACATTTAATAGTTGAAAATAATTAATAGTCTAATTATGCATTTTAGTGGATTAGTAAAACAGAGCAACATCAAAGTCAGCAGAATTAATCCTAATTAAATGCAACTGACTTTTTGAAGTTCAAGACATTAAACTCAAGATTGCATTTTGCTCTTCACACTTACATAAATACTCCCTCCTCAAGATTGAAGTATGAAATCTTTGTGGAAAATAACATCCACAACATCAACAAAGAGAAGCATTTAAGGAACACTGGAAAATATAGGGCTTTAGAAAACTATATTAGTGATTCTGTTACTGCATTTTTTTCACAGAAAGTGTAACTTCCAGTTCGATTAATATATGCTAAGTAAATTATATTAATGAAGAAGCAAGTAGAAATGTGCTTTGCTACCAACAATTGTCAATAACATTGCAACAATAAAATACTGTATGGTTATTGCAGTTGTTATTAGCTGCTAAGTTGTGTCTGACTCTTGCAACCCTATGGATAGTAGCCCACCAGGCTCCTCTGTCCTTGGAATTCCCCAGGCAAGAATACTGGAGTGGGTTGCCATTCCCTTCTCCAGGGGATCTTCCTGATCTAAGGACTGAACCTGCATCCTCCTGCTTTAAAAGTGGATTCTTTACCACTGAGTCACTTGGGAAATCTGTGTATTTATTACCAGTGTATAAATATCTAAAGAAAATATTAACAAAACTATTTTTAAGGGTCTGATTTATTAAGAAAATATAAAGCAACATTTTCAATATACATTATTTTACTCAAAATATAAGTTTGATTTGTCAAAATTAAACAGGACACTTTCACCCTCTTATTCCTTGCAATTATGCAAAATACACAACTAAGACACGGAGTGTAATAAGGATGAATTAGGTTAGTAAACCCGTTGTAAAATACTGACAAAAAGGAAAATTCAGAGAGCATACACTTCATATCCCATTAATATATCCCAGCATGCTTTTTTTTAACAAGGTTTAAGTATTTCAATTTTAATTTAGACACAGAGAGATAAGAGAGATATAAATAGATATATAAGAACATCAAGCCTTGCTATGGGTTTGTGAATTAGCAAAAATATTTATTTTGGGCTTTTCCATATTTCTGGCTATCAATATTTTTGTTTTACTCTCAAGAGACACTCCATGTAAAATTACTTGATGATATTTAAGTATAAAAATATGATTTCCTTAATAAAAATTATCCACAATTATAAGTCCAAAATCATTAATACATCTGAATGTACAACATGGCAACATGTCTTGAAATATCCAATTTATAACATGACTCTTCACTCAATTTATTTACAGGGAAAGATATAAACTTTATCATAGGTTCCTGGTCCTTTGGTTAAAAAAACAGTTTAGTAACACCAAGAATGGCTTGCCCTTTGTTTGGAACACAAGAAATTTTTTTTCTTTTTTTTTTTTTAGTGTTACATTTCATTCATATGGAAATGTGCTTTGTTCTTAATAGGAGCTTAACAAATATTTGCAGAAGAATCACAAATGTGAAAAATCCATAGGCTCCTTTCTCTGGTTCAGAATTTCCCTTTGGGTTCTTTCATCTGAATCCTGACAGTTAATAGATGAGCAATAATTTCAGATCCCACGTGTATTTCTGTTCTGACCAAGGCCCTAAAGGCGAATGTCAAAATCCAAATGCCGAGTTCCTTACTTGCATGTACAAAATCGATTGTAACATAAGTCAACTAAAATACCATCCCTGTCTTTCTCTGTAAAGCAGCTTCCTATCCTTACTTTCTTATTCTTAATTCCTACCTCCTGCTATCTGTTCCCTAGTGACCCAGTTAGCAACACCTGCTTTTGCTTGAGGGCACAGACTTTTAGGATATTGGTGCGTCACACCTTCTTGCAGAGGGTTGGAGGTATTACATTAGTATCAAACATTGTTTTGGTCACTATAGTTGAGTGGAATTGAAGACAGTTCACCTGTCTCTGTTTCTTAATGCCTTATAACTTTTCAGCCATAGTGATTCCATATTAAAAACACACACTAGTCTGTAAAGCAAGTGTTGACTCCAATGCGTCCTATAGAATGAATTATTATGCAATAAACTGAGGCACTTTAAACCAATGTTACTTCAATAAAAAATAAATTTTAAAATGTACACTAAGGCATATTAGTTTTTTCAAGAGTTTCTTTGAGAAAATTTCTATTTAAATCAGGCACCCCCAAATTGGAAGTATGTAAGGTTGCTCCACAGTCAGGAGCTCTGGGAGAGATTTTTATAGAGAAAAGGAGGAAGCAAAGTAAGACAATTATTGACTGGCTATAAGCTTAAAGGGCTTCCCTCATAGCTCAGTTGGTAAAGAATCTGCCTGAAATGCAGGAGACCCGGGTTCGATTCCTGGGTTGGAATGTCCTTCCCCTGGAGAAGGAAATGACAACCCACTCCAATGTTGCCTGGAGAATCCCATGGACAGAGAAGCCTGGCAGGCTACAGTCCATGAAGTTCACAAGAGTTGGACATGACTTACTGACTAAACCAAAAACCAAAAAAGCTTAAGCCTAGTTGGCTATAAATGCTTCTTTTTTGGTTATCATTAGGTTTCAATTTCTTAAACTTAAGGGATTTAAAGGCTTAAATTTTGGTTTCCTTATATAAGCTGTCATGGCATTAGGGCTTCCACCATTTCATGGCTTCTTTCTTTTAAACAGTATTTATATTAAGCAAACTTAGAAGAATTGTTCTCACAAGGCATATAAATCACAGGAGAGAAGATGCTGAACATCCAGTCGTTTTTACCTTAGAAAGAAATTTGAAGTTTGAAATGTCTTTGACAGTTTGAAGAATTCAAAGTTATAGAAGTAAAATGAGGATAGAATTTATAGAGTAGATTGATTTGTGTATTAAAGATCAAATCACCATCATTTAATATGATATCAATCTTCAGGATAATTATGAGTCAACCTGATTTTCTGGAAATTTTATCTGCAGAGAAATGGAATGATATGGTGTTACTTCATTGTTAGACATTAGGATGATTTGATTATAGAGATGGTTTTTTAGTGTTCCCAAAGTATGCATATAGTATCTTTTGGAAGACTTGAGTTACCAATTCTATATAGTATTATCAATTGTTTTCATAATGGGAAACTATTTTTTTAAGTTTTAAAATAATTCCCTTGAAAATGTTTATAATAACATAATCATCACAATTTTGAAATACTTCTCTATGGCATCTATTTATGATTATTAAAATTAGTGAGTAACATATTTTATTTCTTTTAATGTCTGTACTTAATTAATAGACATTAATCAAGACAGTTTTTTATCTCTTGATTATATATCCTGCTGCTAGGGAAGAAAGGCTGTTACTGCAGTGATTCATTATTTACAGAGGCAGACTTGATTTTAGATCACTTCACAATTTACTTTGAAGTTTATCACCAAGGTTTGTATTTAGTCTTTTTGACAACTGGCATAAATTGGTGATTATTTTATGTAACCAATTTAGCCATACATTTATATGATAATTTAGCATTTTGTTTTTAGACATTTGCTTACATGAACATAGCCAGGGAAATCATTGAATTTTGATTTGGCAATGCATTTATTTTCCTTAATAAAAAAACAGTTATTACAAACCTCTTTTAAAAACTCCTTTACAGAGGTTTTATTTTGAAATATAAGATTAAAAACATGGTTAAGAGATTAAGAAATATTTTGAGTGCCCTTTGCTAACAAAACCTACAATAAAACAGGTGGGGCTTGTTTGACTTTCATTTTATAAATGCTTTTTGTCTTCTTTTGTTTGTTTGCTATTCTCTAGTCTATAATTCACCTCTTCTGTCTCATAATAAGAACTCATAATAATGGAATGTTACAAACAGGAAAACTGTACTAAGTAAATCTTAAGTAATTTGAGATGTCATACAGGCTTTGACTTCCAAAGAAAGCAGGTCTGCTTGACCTCCAAAGAAAGATTACCATGTTAACATAATAAAAGACAATGTCTTCACTTCACAAGTACTGGTATTATATTCAAGGGGCCTGAGGTTAAAGGAAAATAAAAGTTCTTAATTTGGTCTTTGGTCACATGTTCTTTATTGCACAAATTAAGATTTAAGAAATGAAGTGGTTGAGGAGCTTTTCTATCATTATAGACTCAGAAGCAAAATAGAAATTAGAAGTAATAACAATCTTTTAGAACATGGTATGCACAATGGTAATACAATTCCTGGGATATGTATAGGGTTTGTATAAGGTTGGATGTGGAATTAGAATTTTGATACAGGAATACATTTGAAATAAGTAGAAATCTGGATAGTAATTAAAAACATTCAGTCAATAAGTTCAATAAATAGCTATTTAACTATGTATTAAGAACTCATTTAAGTATTTATATCAAGGATACTGGGCTTCCCTGGTGGTGCAGATGGTAAAGAATCTGCCTGACAATGAAGAAAATGTGGCTTCAATCCCTGGGACAGGAAGATTGCCTGGAGGAGGAAATGGCTACCAACTTCAGTGTTCTTGCATGGAGAATTCCATTGGCAGAGGAGCCTGGCAGCGGAATACAGCCCATGGGGTAGCAAAGAGTCGGACACAACTGAGCAACTAACACACACACACACAGACACACACATCAAGGATACTAGAAGGCATGACTCAATTCTGGTTTTCATTTTTATTTACTCTGATTTCAAAAAGAGAATGGGCCCAGGCTCTCAAGATTGCTTTTCACCAAGAGCTCTTGAAAGCCTCAATATATGTGGACAGTTTCTTAAACAAGAAGCTTAACCTGCTTGATGTCATGACTGTAAGAAAACAAAATATTCAGTTTCATCACGTGCAGCCCATTACATGCATTTTGTTTATATCTTATTGAATACTACTATCTTCAAATATTCTTTTTAATTCATGTCACTCTTCAATAAAAGGGTAGAATTTTATGTATTATAAGTTAGTATCATGCAGGAATGAATTACACTAGTACATTATTTATCAGGGCTAGAGAAAAAAGGAAGATGATGTAAGCATTGATAGAGTGAGAAGAGAAAGCGATTATTTGGAAGCATGGGCAAGACTGTGATCTTTGGGCCCAGGCAGACTTGAATTTGAACACTTTTCATTTCTAGGCTAAGTTACTCTTAATTAAGTTACTCGTAATTAACTACTCTTAACTCTAATTAAGTTACTTTTGTTGGCTTCAATTCCATCATTTAAAAGAGGAATTAATTGTTATTAGTGATTAATGTATTTTAGCATCTTGACACTGAGTAGACTTGAAAATTAGATTTTTCTTTGATTCTTATGGGAATACTATTGAAAAATTAAAACAGTGAAGACAATTTTGAAGCAAAAAAAAAGAGAGAAATAAATAAGAAAGTATTTCCAGAAGTTTGGATTAGAAGAGAGCTTGGAAGAGGACAAATCATAAAAACCATCAGGGGACCCTTACTACAACATCATTGCTTTAGACATGTATTACACTGCTTATAAAGCAAACAAACAAAAACCAAAATTGTTCATGATCCAAATAATGTCATAGTCTTCTCTTTTAGGCTCAGTGGTAAAGAATCTGCCTGTGGTGCAGAAGACGCAGGAGACTGGGGTTTGATCCCTGGGTGGGGAAGATTCCCTGGAGGAGAGCTGGGCAACCCACTCCAGGATTCTTACCTGGAGAATCCCATGGACAGTGGAGCCTGGTGGGCTACAGTGTATACGAGTCAGACATGACTAAAGCGACTTAGCACATGTGCTTCTCTTTTAATATGTGCAATGGTATGCTGTGTGATCTCCCAAAACCTCTAACAGGACTCCTGTGAAGCTAATTTCATAGCTAAAATATGATCTTCTACCATCTGAATTCTCTTCTTTGTCCTTTCATTTTCCTGCAAGTGATAAAAATCCTAACAGAAGAGCAGAGTAAGGCAGGTTTCTCTCCTATTTTGGAACACTTAACACTGTTGATCTGTTGGTTTTGAGCTTCAAGTCATCCTCTGAGTTCACCTACAGCTGTGACAATTTAACCTGAATCCTGCAAAACATAGAGATGTCCTGATTAGGTACAGTGCAGATTTTGTTTCTGGGCGAGGGGGAAAACTGTTTTTAGTGCTATGTAGACAAGGATTTCAGAATGACCATAAGTATTTGTTCTTTTAAATGTTTAGTCAAATAAATCCGTTAATAAACATTGGAACCTTTTGAAACATTTATTTTTTCTTTATTTCTATTTTATTTTGCCAAATTGACATTCATCTCTTTGATGTGGTATTTGTAAATTTGAGTTCTATAAACACACACTTTTATGTCTTTCTTTTTGCCTTTCTTAGAGTTTTCCTTCTCCCATTTCATCTGTCTTTGTTATTTCCCAGGTGATATTCTGAAGACTGCATTATGTTTATTACGTTAAAGTTTGTATGTCTTATCTAAATTAGTGTGATATTTTGAAGTTTTGATTTGCAGTCAGTTTGGTTCCTGCTCTAACTCTTTCTCTGGATATTTTATCTTGGTTCTGTGCACAGGTGCTAGGTTATCTTCTTCTTAAGGATGATGGAATTAAATACATTAACTCAGTGACTTGTATACATTAAAGCTAGAACAAACAGATGTTCTTCTGTCATCACACCCTCCCAATAATGTTGTTAACCCATAATTGGATAAAATTCCACTTCTTATGTAATGTTTTATTTTCTTTTTTCTATTCTAGGCAACAGATCTCAAAAGAATGTTTTCATATAGTTTTAAAATATTTTAATAATTTAATAAATTCCCACAATATTTATCTTTAATATGACTACAGATAATTGGTAAATTTTAAGTGATAAACAAACCTATACTCCATAAAATGTCTGTATTCTTAGAAGTAGAATGCTTTTTTCAAGCTTACATAGAAAGTCTTGCAGAACTTTAATATCTCCATGGTTCTGTACATCACAATTTTCTTCTAATTAAAAATATTTTGGCAACACAGCAAACAAAAAATATGAGGATAAATCATGAAATCAAACCTGCTTTGTAATTATTACTCAGGACTTATATTTGTAGAGACTAGGGGTTGTTACTAGAAAAAATTGTTTATGGGAGACCTAATTATTCCTTTTCGTTCTCTTCATTGTCAAAAATTTGAGAGGATTGAATTAGGAAACGAAGGAAGACATGTTTACTCAGTAATGATCGTTAATATGACATTTCAGAATGAATTAGCAGCTTCATGATCTTTAGTGAAGGATAGAATGATTGTAACTTCCACAGATCTTGAGACATTTGTTAGAACTGACTGAAACATACATCCAGTAATACCTATTTAGGTGTTTTCATCCTCTGTGTCAAGTCCTGGGTTGGCTATTAGGAGTGAATGATTATATAATCTTATTGAACATAAACTTTATCATAAATATACGTGTAAACACGTATATAATAAATATAATTATAAATTTGATTTTATCAATATGGTTTTCAGAATGCCTGGCTTTAAGTCTAACCAGTTAAATTATTTATTCATGGAAACAGTAGGCTCCTCCTGTTTTGTATCTTTTTTATATCTTGCAGTGAAAAATGTGGACCCATATCACCCAGAAAGCACCACGTGTCTCCGGAGGTCATCATATCATGGAGTTCTTAGCGCTAACGTTTCACTTTCCTGCACTGGAGAAGGAAATGGCAACCCCCTCCAGTATTCTTGCCTGGGGAATCCCAGGGACGGAGGAGCCTGGTGGGCTGCCATCTATGGGGTCACACAGAGTCAGACACGGCTGAAGTGACTTAGTAGTAGTAGTAGCGCTAACTTTCTCACTCCTGGGAATTTAACGCCAGGTGTGTTGTAAGCACATGTGCAAGGACTTTTGCACAAGAAAGCTCACCAGAAAGCCTTTGCATCCGTGAACTCTGGATGTAATCTCTGATATCCACAGCTGAGTGAGAGGAACAAGGAAGTCCAAAGGTGATATTGAACAGACTTGGAGTTGGAGGATTGGCCGGCAATCCTCTGATGATTTCTGAGAACTATAAATTCCTGCAGCTCTGTTAGCTAATTTCAGGATATCAGGACGGGGTTGACCTCTCAGCGGCAGCCAACGTGATAGAAACCACATTTCCCTAAGGGAACGGGTGGTGGAATGAGCTCTGGATTAGATCCCCAGAGTACCGGCTTCTGCTGTTTCTTTTCTGGAGGCTACATCTCTTGGTGATTTCACTCACTCTTCTGATAAGTGTCCTTATAGTGTGGGCTGAAGCTCTGAGGGAAAAAAATGTAAACTGACAGGCCAGGCATCAGTCCTGAACGATGGACTGCTCTACTGAAGGGGAGTCGGCTTTACTCCAATGGGGTCGATTTACAACTAAATGTCTCATTGATCTTTTTGAAGAATAATGACACCTGTTGTCGATGTGGTGGAGAGATATCACATACAGAGGCAGCAGAAGATAAACTACCCTAATATGCTCCCTGCAGTGAGTGATCTGAGAGTATTTTCATGGCAACTGAAGTGGTGTCAGTGTTCACTAGCAATCCTTGTACATGGAGATGCAAGGTTTCACAGCCCAATTATGATGACTCCAGAGTGCTCGCTTTCAAATCAGGCAACATTATGCCCCAGGGAAGATTTAATAATGTATGATGTGCACAGAGTGTTTGGAAAAAGTTTATAGGACAGATCTCTTTCATTATCAGAAGTCTAGGGCACTTTATTCTAGATATTAACAAGGGGCAGTTTTTGTGGTCCAAGGCTTCCTCTCACCCTCCCAATAGGAGATAAAATGGTGGTAGTTGTTCAGTTGCTAAATCATGATAGAGGAAGGCAAATAGCGCCAGGGCAGGGACCGGAGATTGAAGTAAAACCTGCTTGGTTGGCAGGAAGCTCAGGAGATTGTTTTGACTGAAAATAGCAGTGAGTTCGGAGTCTCGAAGTTCAGGTAGGACAGCGTGGAGGATGCCGAGACCTCTGTGTTCTGATAGAGAATCCAGCTGGCCAGTAACTAGGATGTCCTGGGAAATCAAGAACGCCCTCGAAGAAGATTCTGGGAAGCTGACGTTGAGCCTCCTGAGGCGCATGCGCGAGGGTTGCTGCTGCCCAACTCGGAACCAGCGCCATTTTGGCTGTGCGGCCTGTGTATTCCTATCTCCGGATTACAGCCTAGGTGGTCCAGGCGCTGTTCTTACAGGACATTTGTTCTTCAATTCTGCATTATGAGTTTTCCGCTTCTTCCCAGAGGAGACTCAGGTAATAGAGGGAAGAAGGTGGGAAGAAGAACTCGGACTCTTGCTGGTGGATAAGGGTGGAGCATTTTTTCTTCCTGTTTGAGTTTCTGTTTTGCTTGTTGGAGGAACAGACCTTAAATACTAACGACAGCCAGGGTGGTGGGGACCCTGCGTCAGAGAGCTTGAGAAATGCTGGCACTAAGGGGAGGATTCCGGGATGGCACTGAGGGCTGGCCTCTGCATGGTATTGTTTAGTCGTTGAGTCAATTCAGACTGTTTTGCGACCCTTCCAAGGGACAAAAATTCTTTGCTGGACCAAACTTACTCACTTCTGAACCTATTCTTAGGCTAGCTGTGTGTTTCCCTGTAAAACCTGGTTTCCACAAGGACTCTGCTAGGTTATTTTAGCAAGAACAGCCGTCCCCAACTTCCACCGGAGATCAAGTTCCTCATCCTCCGCCTTCCCCCGGGGGGTGTCTCATTATGTTGGCCTACCTTAAGCCAGAATCCTATTTAGCACTGCTATTTCTTTAGTAATTTTTTGATACATTGACCCCCAACTTGGTCTTTGGTTGTAAATTCCTACTTGGCTGTGCAGTACTAGGAGTTGAGTACAGTCTCACAACCACTGAAATACAACTATTCCCTTGGTTTGTTGTTGTTTGTTTGCTTTTAAGCCTCTTTGCTTTTAGGAAAGACCTCCAGCAATACCAGTGTTCATTAACAGAAAGAAATTTGAAACAAATTTTTCCTTTTATGAAAAAAACAGTGTTGTTTTTCTCCCAGCCAATCATTTTTATAGAGGTAGCATGCACCCTTAGCAGGCATTTTAGCTCACCCAAGTTTTTATAGGAATGCTCTGTTTTCTGAAAGGAAAACCTGTAGTCCACCAGAGTGGTCCTTGATTCCTATTAAGTGGTCTTGATAACTCACCAGCTTGAATAATGGCTTCTTACCATGATTTAAGAAAATCATTAAACTTTTTTTTTTTCCCTTTTAACAGTGGTCAGGCATTTAAATGAGGTTAGATGGCAGGTTTTCACACCTGTTGACTGCTTGAGTGCAGGCCAGTTGCTCTCTGCTGACAAGAAAAAAACAAATTTTTTTAATTTGTTGCATTGTAGTTGATTTACAATGTTTTGTTGATTTCAGGTATACTGTGAAGTGACTCAGTTATACATATATTCATTCTTTTTTTCATATAGGTTATCACAAAGTGTTGAGTAGAGTTCCCTGTATGATACTGTAGGTTATTGCTGGTTTTCTATCTTACAAATAGTGGTGTGTGTCTATTAATACCAAGCTCCTGATTTATCCCGTCTCCCCTCCTCCACCAGATTTCCCCTTTGATAACCATAAATTTATTTTCAATACCTATAAGTCTGCTTCTGTTTTGGAAATAAGTTCATGTATATCTTTAAAAAAATTAGATTCCATTAATGAGTGAAAAAAAATGTGAATATACACTCAATATATTTTACCTTTTAGTTTTATATATGAGACTTGATTGTGTTCTTTCAGATGAAAATGACATCTTTTAAGAAGCTATATGTGTCTATTGCAGTGTGGTTCAGAGTTTTCATACTTTTGTAAAGAGTTAAAATGATTAAAATAATGTCAGTTAAAGTAGAATTTAACGCAATAGCTTAAAATCACATTGAATTAAAAAAAAATCTCTAATGAAGGACAAAACCTTGTCTCTGGAAGACAAGGTGTAAATAATTAGCCCAGAATCTCTCAGATTTTTGAAGAAAAATTGGTAGATTTTACTATCTTCTATTTTGATAATAAAATCCTACAAATATAATTATACTGTTTTAGTATTGAGACTAATAAAAATGTGTTATTTGAAGAGATGAATGGAATGTTTGTTGGAGCAGTTTCAGGTTTACAGAGAAATTGGGCAGAAAGCATAGATTCCCATACTACTCCTCCACTTTCTCCACATTGTTTCTACTGTTATTTACATCTTGCATTAGTGTGGTACATTTGTGACAGATGATGCACCAGTATTAATGCATGACTTCAATTAAAGTCCATAGTTGATATCAGGATTTATCTTGTTGTAATGTTTTGGTTTGGCCAATTCATTCCATGATGCATCTACTGTTATGGTATGATACAGAATAACTTCACTATTCTTAAAAAAAAAAAAGCCCTGTTTTCCACTGACTTACCGTTTCCCCTCCACCTGAACCAGTGGTGATCACTGATGTTTTTTACTGTCACTATAGTCTTGCTTTTTCCAGAATGTTGTATAGTTGAAATTATATTGTATGTAGCCTTTTTGGATTGCCTTCTTTCACTTACAAATATGGGCTTAAAGTTCCTTCATGGCTTTTTGTGACATGATAATTTATTTCTCTTTATTGCTGAATAATAGTTGATGGAATTCAGAGCAGGCCACCTCCCAAATATGCCAAACTGGCATATTCATTATCTTAAGTGAAAATTACTTGGGAAATAACTTATGCAAGAAGGACCCTGTGACCCTCGTCTCTGACTCCCGAAAACTGATAATAAATTTCTGTCATGTTCCAAATAACTTCCCTGTACTAGGAGGTAGAGAGACTTCATTATGGCCAAAAAGAAGGAATTCAGGGCCAAGAAGTCTGTGTAAACAAATTAGTTTCTTCACAAGTCCCTAAGCCTAAATGTCTTTGTCTTGTTATTTCAAAATTTATTGTTTGTGTAGAACATATATAAACAACCTGCTTTTATCACTTCTTAGGTTCCTTATATATGGGCCCTTTGTATGTACAAAGTTAAATTTGTTTGTTTTCTCCTGTTAAGTTCCCTTGCACCCATTTAATTAGTAGAGCAGCCAAAAGAATTAAGAGAGGTAGGGAGTGATCCACACACCTCAACATATTCCATTGTAAGCATGTACCAACCACAGTGTACTTATCCCCTTACAAGGACATCTTGGTTCTTTCTAATTTTTGTCAGTTCAGCAATGAGAGAATTGGTTCTTCCTGCTTTATATCTCTTGCAAAGAAAAATACAAATATATGCTCAATATATTATTGTTTATATTTTAAGTTTTTCATCTGTTGTTTCGGTTATGATCTTTCAGATGGAAGAGATACTGATTTTTTTTTTTTTTTAAGCTGTGTGTATGTTGTGGATAAAGCTCCTATAAAAATTCAGGTGCTGGTTTATGTGTGGACATAAATTGTCACCTCACTTTAGTAAATATCAAGGAACATTATTTCTGGATTGTACAGTACATCTATGTTTAGCTTTCTATGAAACTGACAAACTGTCTTAAAAGTAGCTGGACCATTCTGCCTTCCTTTCTGCAATGAATGAGAATACCAGGATTTGAGTTTGTCAGTGTTTGAGACTTTGGCTATTCTAATAGGTTTATAATAGTATCTCAGTGTTGTTTTAGTTTGTAAATCCATAATAACATATGATGGTAAATATTTTTTGTATGCATATTGCCATCTGTATATCTTCTTTGCTGAATGTTTGTTCTGAATTTTGCCCATTTTAATTTTTTTTAAATTCACTTTTAAGAGTTACTTGCATATTTTGAATAACAATGTTGATCAAATATGTGTTTTTCAAAGATTGTCTCCCTTTCTTTGGCTTCTCTCTTCATTTTTTCAACAGTGTCCTATGGATCTTTTTTTTTTTTTAATTTTAATGAAGTCTAGTCCGAAGTGTCTATTTTTTTCTTTCATAGATTGAGCTTTTTAGGTGTTATCTCTCTAAGAAATCATTACCAAAACAAGCTCACTGAGTTTTGCTTTTATCTTATTTTCTAGAAGTTTTGTAGTTTTGCATTTTACATTTATGTCTATGATCCATTTTGAGTTCACTTTTGTGAAAGGTGTAAGGAGTCATTTTATATTTAGTGTCTAGTTGTTCTAGGACCATTTTTTGAACAGATTATTCTTCCTTTATAAAATGTCTTTTACTCATATATAAAAAATCAGTTGACTTTATTTGTGTGGGTGTGTTTCTGGCATCTTTATTATCTTTCATTTATCTGTCCATTCTGACCAGTACCACACTGTTTTAATTATTGTAGCATTATATCAAGTTTTGAAGTTAGGTAGTGTCTACTTTTTTTTTTTTTTCCTCTTTAGTATTTTGGATCTCTTTATTTTCTCTGTATTTTAGAATCAGTTGATAATTCACAAGATAACCTGCTGGAATTTTGATTTAAGATTGCATTGGATCTATAGATCAGATATGGAAAAATGTGTCATGTTAATATTGTCTTTTTATGCATGAGCCTGTTAACAGCTGTGCATTTATTTAGATCCTCTCTTATTTCTCTCATCAGAGCTTTCTATTTGCCTCACATAGACCTTACACATATTTTATTAAATTTATACCTAAGGTTTCCTTCCTCTCTCCACCCTTCCTTTCCTTCTCTCCTTTCTTTTTGAATTTTTTAGTTACAGGAAAATTGCTTTGCAACGTCATGTCATGTTGGTTTCTTCTCCACCCCCCCCCCACATTTCTATTTATGCTAATGTAAATGACATTGTGCTTTTTAAATTGTAAATTCCTACTGTTCATTGCTTTTGTATATCTTTATACAGAAGTATTAGCTTCTGTGTATTTATAACCTGAAACCTTGCAATAATTGGTTTTGTTTGGTGTTTGTTTTCTATTACGTAAGATTTTCCAGATGGACAATCATGTCTGTGAAAAAGACATTTTTACTTATTCCTTCTTCTAGTTGTTCACCATTTAGTATGAGGTTAGTTATAGATTTTTTAGTTTTTTAAATCAAGGTGGGGAGGTTTTCCCTTTGCCTAATTTTCTGAGTTTGCTTATCATTAATGGAATTTATATTTTTTTAGATGATTCTTTTAGACCTAATCCCATGACTATATGATGTTTTCTTCTTTAGCCAGTTGATGTGATGGATTACCTTAATTGGTTTCTGAATGTTTAACCAGCTGTACATAGCTGAAAAAAATCCCACTTGGAGAGATTATTTTTATAAAATAATAAATACTGTTATCATTATTTCTCCATTTTATTATTAATTTGTTGTTTTTAATATTTAAAATGTCTCGATTTTTAGTCACCAGATAAATGTGTGCACATGTGTGTACCCTCTCAACAAATTTTCGACACTCTAAAATGAAAAAGAAGTAGCTAGAAGTTAATCTGTAGTATGCTAAGTGGAAGGGCAAAACTTACATGCTTCCTCTTTTTAAGCAGTTATTTTTTTTTTTAATGTTGAAAACACTTTGAAGAATTACATATGTAGCAGCTCTTTAGAAATGAAAGTTGAAAGTGGTAGAGTTATTATATCACTGTCTTATGAGAATACTTCTATTTCCTTATGTAAAGAAGTTATTACAAAAGCAAAAATTTGGGAGGCCTTCTGGGATGTGATGATGTTACATGCTTTCCCTCACATTAGGTATTTGTCAGTCATTTACTTGCTTTGTTCTTTGCTTTCTTGAAATTGTGTTCCCTCTCTTCGTGAGCTTCTTGTAATCCCAGAGGACCTGCCATCTAAGTGAATAAATAGTCCTCTCTTCCAGTTGATTAATGGAAAGCCAGAAATCCTGTTAGCTGCTGCTGAATAGTAACAGATGCTTTGCATCTTGTGGCATCAGAGAATTAGAGTGGACCACTAGCTCAAAGAAACTGGGCCATTTAACAAATATGCCTGCACTCAGAAGCATGCACTGTAATATTTATGGATCCTAAAAGAGATGGCTAACTTTGGTATATATGTATATATACTGTTACTCTGCAAAGGTTCTGTATTGATGAAATGCCTTTGAAGAAAATTGCATAGATAAAGTCAGTAAGAATACATGAAGGCCACATGTTTTCCTAGAAATGGGAGACAGTTGTATTGAAAGCTGCACATTACTTCAGATCAACAGGAGGATGAACACCCTGGTACATAGGATGGTCGTTTAGGTGAGATTTTTTTCAAGGCTCCATGACCAACTGATATTTGAAGTGTTCACTGTAGTCATATTCAGGCTGTTTCGTAGGAAGAAATGAAATCAATTTGAATTTTGGTTTTCTGAAATATCGAGGGAAAGTTCAGTTCAGTTCAGTCGCTCAGTCATGTCCGACTCTTTGTGACCCCATGAATTGCAGTACGCCAGGCCTCTCTGTCCATCACCAACTCCGGAGTCTACCCAAACCCATGTCCATCGAGTCAGTGATGCCATCCAACCATCTCATCCTTTGTTGTCCCCTTCTCCTCCTGCCCCCAATCCTTCCCAGCATTAGGGTCTTTTCCAATGAGTCAGCTCTTCACATGAGGTGGCCAAAGTATTGATTGGAGTTTCAGCTTCAACATCAGTCCTTCCAATGAACACCCAGGATTGATCTCCTTTAGGATGAAAGAAACAAGCAAAAAATAGCAAGAATCTAGCTAGATAGACTGCTTGGGAGCTGGCAGTCGCATTCACTGTTGTCCTTCTCCTGCACTTTTAGGATGTTGCTGTTCTTCAGTCGCTAAGTCGTATCTGACTCTTTGTGACCCCAAAGTCTGTAGCCTGCAAGGCTCCTCTGTCCTTCACTGTCTCCCAGATTTTGCTCAGAGTCATGTCCATTGAGTCAGTGATGCTATAATAACTTGCAGAATAGTTATTTATAAATTAATGGAAAATATTAATCTACCTTTCAATTCAGCTGGTAATTAGCCTGAGTCAGTTAGGAAGGGTTGCATGCTGTAACTCTCCACAGGCATCTCGTGAACATATTGAGTTTTATGTAATACAAAGAATAGATCCCCTTTACTACTTTACATTATCAAATTCAGTTATATAATACTGTTGATAATACATGGTTAATCCATTTGAGAGTGGCAAGCTCTTGAGTGCATTTTCTTTTTACAAAAAGGAAGTGAAGATTGTTATTTTACAACTATGAAGATAATTCTCAGTGGATTGTGGAATGGGATATTGATAAATTAAGACTATCAAATATGAACACAAACACATCGTTTATCCTACTGTTTGTTAAAATAACCCATAGAATCTTATAAATCAATTTTGATAGAATTAAATTCAAAATCTCCAAAATTATGTCACTATTTGCATTTGGTTGTAACTGTAATTGCTAAGTGATCCAAGATGGTGGCGACTCTCACTGATTACTTCAGATTATTGACACAGTTTTCTGTTTTCCTCCCTTAGTACCTAGGGCTGAGTTATGAAACTGCAAGGATATTGAGGAAATAGCAGTGTTCAGTGTCCAAGGCGAGGTTATGGTAGACATTGAAGTGTACACTTTTCCTTCTTATATCATTTGTTCGGAGAAAGCCAGCTGCCATGGCAGGAGGACCCCTCAGTAGCACCATGGAGAAGGCCACATTGCAAAATACTGATATATTCTGCCAACATCTGTAAGAATAAACTTCGTAGGAAGTAGACCCTCCAGTCACAGCCAGACCCTTAAACAACAGAACCCTGGTCAATATCTTGATGTCTCATAATGAGACACACAGAGCCCGCCCAAACTGCTGATTTCCTGACCCACAGAAATAGTGAAAAATAACTATTTATTGTTTTAAGCTTCTATTTTAGGGAAAAACTTGTTGAGCAGTAATAGAAAACTAATAGCAGTCTGTTAGTGAATAGTTCCATGAGGGTGATAATAAACTGGGACTTCACTCTATATTTCGTGTGAACTAGCTAATTATTGATATTGTTAAATTTTCTCAACATTTTTCTAAAATGTGTACACTGACCACATTCTATGATAATGTGAGGAATATTTGGTCCATGCTTAGTGCTTTGTCATAGGTGTACTTAGCCTAAATGGCCTAAAGACACTGGGGCTCAATCCACTTAACAATATGGCTTTTTCTGTTGCTCATAGTTTACTGAGATACCCTTGTTTCCTTACTGTGTGAAGCATTTTGTTTGGTACGTTTCACTACCCAAACAGTACTGTTTTACTCTTTTAGAGGAAGCCATATGTGTTATTTATTCATTGTATTCTTTGCTGACTCTCCATGATTAATAGATACATTTTTCTTTCCCTAGAAAGGAAGTTATGTGTATTTTACAGGCTCATTCCTATTTAACTATTCATTAAATTGTAACTTCCTTATTAAAGTCAAAGGCAGGCAATCATTATTATCCATGTAACATAGTAGCCAGCCTGTATTGACATTTGATAATCATTGTGATAATGTTAATAGACTAACATTATCTATACAGCAGACATGATGTTTACATTCATTGCTCATGTAACACTCATAGTAGCCTCCTATTCAGCACTGAGTGTGTTTTTTTATTCTACTTTTAGAGATAAGGAAGCTTGAGTTTCTACCTAGTAACACATTGACCAGAATTATTTGACCAGTACAGAGGAGACAGGAGTTCCTCTTAGCCATAAATTATGTTCCAAAGCTGTCTTTTCAGAAATACAAAAACTGGGGATATTAAAAATTCTTTATTTTGAAATTTAGACATCATTTTTTTTATGCCAGGTTTCTATGCCTAATGGAATCTGATTTCTGAAAATTTTTCATTTGTTCCTTCATTCTTTACGTGTTCATCCAGTGCCTATTATATGGCATATTTTGCATTGGCTTCTGGAAATAGTCAGCAAGAAAAGAAATGATCTGACTTTGTGGACCTCATAGTTTATTAGAGAAGAGGTTTTAATCAAGAAAATACACAAGTATAGAAGTGTAATTAAGTGTTTTAGTGCTTAAAAAGGGATGTGTAGTCTTAAGTGAGTGTACATACCCAGGAGTTTTGTCCAAGATGGAGCATCAGACAAGGCTGAACTTAGAACTAATAAATGGGTTAGTGTTGTCCATTCAAAGGGAAGATGGAAGTATTTTCTGGCAGAGAGAACATTGAGTGTAAAAAGTCTGAAGATCAGATCTGATCAGACTGGGGAAAGAGGAGGGAGCTTTGTTTACTTTGATTTATTAAATCTTGGAAAAAAAACAAACACCCTTGGAACCACAGTCCTCCAAGGAAATTTTCCTAAAGTTCATTATAAATATCGTGCATAACAATAGTAGATAGAGTAGTGGGAAGGCCAGTTTCATAGTACAGGAAAAAAAAAAAAAACTGAGAGTAGAGAACACCAGAAGTTACACCTTTTGAAAAAAAATCTAGCTCCAGAAATTTCTCCTGGAGAATGTTTAACAGATTATGGCCAACTACTAAAGATGTCTTATTTTTAAGGAATTATTGTCTTCAAAAATAAAAGGGAAATGCATTTAATTATGAACGTGTTATATTTTAATACTTAACATCTAAAAACACTTTTTAGGCAAATATATTTTAAAAGACATGGAAAGCTGTAGATTTTAGAGTTTTAACTGAGAAATTACAATTTTTACTGGTTCTAAACGTCCAGTTAGATCCAAAATAATTTGGAAATGTCACATATTGTGTTTAATAGTTTTGTTAACTGCTGCCAGCATCTCAGGTATATTTGACCTATTTAAATCATAAGTGATCACTCATGAATGGTGCCACTATTAGGTACTAATAGGGCTAGATGTGAATTGTCAGCAAGAAAACTAGAAAACATAAAAAGCCAAGCAAATGAAATATAAATCAACCTAAAGTTAAGTCAAATAAATCTTGAAAATAGATCTCCTACAAGAAGAACACAGTTTACATACAAGGAACTGCCTATGAAAATTTTTTTTTTTTTTTTTTTGTTGCAACCTTATAATTTCTGCTTTAATGGCAATCAAGTTAAAAAAAAATGTACAGTTCAACTTATCCATACTATTCCTTTATAAAAGGCAGATTTCAGGTAAGCTTCTAAATGCATGCATAATGTAGAGGCTAATATTTTCTGGCAGTCCTTGGTTCCTGAAAGTTGAACTTCATCAGATGTGTCTTAAACGTCTGTGAAAATAGTCATGAAGGATATGTTATTTTTGCATAATGAGGTAATATCAGGGGCGGGCACTCATCTTCTTAAGACAGCATAAACCCACGTGTCTAAACCTACGTGAGGCTGTGGGCATTGCAAAATGCCACCCAACGTTCTGGGTATATAAAAACCAGATGATAGCTCTGCTTTTAGAGCCATTATCACCCATCAAGAGTGTTAATGATATCCTGAGATCAATGTGTCAGCATGGATCATAAGCATAACTTATGATGATATGATGAATACAAGGAACATTTCAACCTATAATATCAAGAGTGTTCAGCAGATATGGTGCTTTTATTATGGGATATTTGCATAAAGAAGGAAATTGAAACAGCTTTAATAGGAAACAAATCAATTGCAAAAAGAGAGGCATCATGCTCAATGAATCCAAAATAATGATCATAATATTTATTCAGTGCAATCATTTTTAGCATCTTTCTACATTCACTGACTGGCACGTTTGAAAGGTCCAGTCTTTCAATTATGTGTTGTAATTCAGGTGACTTTATCAAGCTTTTGTATTTTCTTTCTGAGAACATATCACATTATTTATGATGCTTCTGTAAATAGAAAATCAAGTGATTACTAAAAAACTTAAAACCAATCAAACAAACCACATTGTGTTCTGCAAAAAAACTTGAATAAAGGTATGTCTTAAGTGCCTATTATAATTTGTCACTTAGAAATATGCAGAATATTTGGACCCATGTAGAAAATTAAAATAGTCAAAGTATTCTAAAGCAAATCAATCCAAAACAACCTTAAAGACATTACACATTAAGAAGACAAATTATAACAAATTTAAGAGATAAATGGAAATATTCTCTAGTTACAGTTTTTAGAACTTTAATGTCAAGTGCAGGATAACTATATAAAAAGAAGAAACAAATATATTTATATTGCAATGATTTTATGATTTAATAGCAAGAAAATGTAATATAGTATTAATGTTTTTATAATATCAATATTTAAGATACAGTGAATTGCTTTTGCTTTACATGTATGGCTTAACAATTTGTGGCTGAAAATTATCAGATTTTCTATTTACTGCTTGTAGATCACTTGAAAAAATACCTTTTGTACATTTTCTTCAGTCTCTTCCAACTTGTTTTTTTCTCAGCTTTGTCTCCATAAATTTTGTCAAGAATTGTATGACCTCTCACTAACTCTGATCTTAGCACGTCAGTGAATAGTAACTTTAATTTAATAGTAACTTTAATAATTTCTGGGATATTTTTCTTTATTTTAAATGTTTTACATCTTTCCATGGAGGGCAGGTGTGCCATCAGCAATATAGAATGCTGAATTAAAGCATAGATCTGCTTAAACTGCATTTGTCCATTGACATCTTTGTTCAGTTTGGCAAATCTGAATCAAACATTTAAAAAGAACCTCAATTAAACCACTTTCTCAAAATTTTCTTACTTTGTATCTTTAGATTATTTTGTAGTTTCTCCAAAACTAGTTTATAAATAAAACAATCCTGGATGTGATTTCTATCTTTAGAAATACTTTCTATGATCTTTAGCAAGCTATCAATATAATAATTTGAAGGTAATATGCTAATAAATCAAAACCCTTAATGTTTTTAACATGGGAAGATAAATGCTATAATATGACCAGAATATAATAGAATAAGTTTGATTTCTCAATTCTTTAATAACAAATGTATCACTATTTTTAATCAGTTGACCAAATAGACAATTCTCTCCTAAAATCTAGACAATAAGTCACCATCCTCACACAACATAAGAATTTTATGGAAAGGAGTAAAATTATACAGGTAATTTTGTTTTCTGGTGTTGTCTTGTGTGTATGTGCATGCTAAGTCGCTTCAGTCATGTTCAAGTCTTGGCAACCTTATGGACTGTAGCCCAACAGGCTCCTCTGTCCATGGGATTCTCCAGGCAAGAATACTGGAGTGGGTTGCCATTTCCTTCTCCAGAGGATCTTCCCAACCCAGGGATCAAACCCGTGTCTCTTACATCTCCTGTATTAGCAGGTGGGTTCTTTACTATTAGTACCACCTATTTTCTTCAAGTCAGTCACTCAGTTGTGTCTGACTCTTTGCCACCCCATGGACTGCACAAACAAATTTAACAGATACAAATTGGTGTATGTGTTTGTATCACCAACTCCCAGAGCTTGCTCAAACTCATGTCCATTGAGTCGGTGATGCCATCCAACCATCTCATCTTCTGTTGTCCCCTTCTCCTCCTGCCTTCAATCTTTCCAGCATCAAGGTCTTTTTCAGTGAGTCAGTTCTTCTCATCAGGTGGTCTTAAATCGCCATAATTAAGGTGCTACAATTTTTAGATAAGGTAGCTTAGTTTTCTATAAATGATTTTATCATTGTGAATATTAATCAATAGTGGATATGTTTGAATTTCTCAGTGTCTTCCTCAAGTCTTGTAACCTTTGTTATTTTTTTCTTTTTGATGATTGCCATTCAGACAGATTTGAACTGATAGCTCATAGTGGTTTGTAATTTGCATTTCCTTGCTGATTTGTGATTTTGAGCATACTTACCTATATGCGTCAGCCATTTGTACATCTTCTTTGGAAAAATGTGTATCCAAGTCCTTAGCCCATTTTTAAATCAAATTCTTTCCTTATATAATTTTGAAGTTAACCCCTTATCAGATGTGTGATTTACAACTATTTTCTCTCATTCCATGGATTGTCTTTTCATTTGTTTGTTTCCTTTGCTTGCAGAAGCTTTCTAGTTTGATAAAAAAGGAACTTGTTTATTTTTGCTTTTGTTCACTGTGTTTTTGGCATTAATACTATGAAATCATTGCAAAGACCAATGCATATAGCTTTTATCCTGCATATTCTTTTAGGAGTCCTACAGTTCCTGGACTTACCTTAATGTTTTTCATTTGTTACATGTTGATTTCCTTGTATGATGTAAGATAAAGTGTTCAATTTATATATATGTGTGTATATATATATATATTTTGAATCTAGATATCTAGTTTTACTACCACAAATGTACAAGTTTCCCCAAAACTAAACATGGAGCTACCATATATTTCAGAAATCCCACTTTTGGATATTTATCCAGAAGTATTGAAATCAGGATTTTGGAAAAAATATTAGTGCCTCCGTCATCATTGAAGCGCTGTTCATAATGGTCAAGATGTGGAAGCAACTTAGCTGTCCGTGACAGAAGACAGGGCAGAAGGAAACGTGATGTACATGCACAGTTGAATATTTATCAGTTTTTAAAAAAGTAAATCATGCAACGTGCTACAACATGGGTGAATTCTGAGTACATTATGATAAGTGAAATAAGCCGCTCACAGAAAGACAAATGCTCCGTGATTACATTTATATGAGGTTTCTAAAACAGTCAGACTAATAGAAACAAAGTGGAGAGCAGAATGGTGGTTGCTAGGGGTTGGAGGGAGGGGGAAACTGGGAGATGCTAATCAAGAGGTATAATGTTTTAGTTATGCACGATGAATGAGGCCTAGAGATCTGTCATACAATATTTTGCTTATAGTTAACAATATTGTATAATAGTTAAAATAATATGTGAAGAGGGTAAATTTCATGTAAAGTGTTCTCTGTATAATAATTTTTAATGACTAAACATTCCCAGAGAATATTTACAGTTGTCCAATAATTAGCTTTTGAAATATAGAATATACATGCAGCAAATTTCTATTCCTATCATTCTTTGCAAAGTGTCAGTGGTAGTATCCAATTAATATTTCCTAGTAATTAGGAAACATGGATTCAGTGAATAAAGAATATTTAGAATATAGATTTTCAACAGTGATGATGTTCCAAAGAAAAAAGTTTTCTCAACCAGTTGATGAAGTCTGATAGAGAACAAAAATTATCTAATATAATTATGAATATGTATTTGAGTTCCTACCGTGTATATACTCCTCTATTAAATGTGGGAACATTGGGAAGTGTAAAATACAGCTCCTGACATCAAAGACTTTGCAGTCTAGACACACCGAGATTGGGTAATAACAAGAAAGATAAACAACTATATAAGGCAATGTATTTTAATGGTGTCTCATGAATATTATTGAGGGTATTGCATCAAGCCCCATTGAGAAGTCAGGTCGTGGGCTGAGACTTTTAGAAACAGAAGAATCATACAAACCAAAGATATAATATTAGAATCTGCACCAAATGTTCAGTAAAATTTCTATGGTCCATTTTGGTAAAACAAAAAATTGCTGAGAGGGAATAATCAGAGAGAATATTGAAATTTGAAAGGGATTACCTTCTGAGTTTATGAATAATGTTATTCATTAATCTGTTTAAATTATAAAGTTTTGAGAAATGTGGAAAAGATTGGATTGACTGTTTAAACATATATATTCTAATTTTGAACCTCCTATTAATGATCAAAAAGTGATTGCGAAACTTTGTAATCCTGAAGTTTTGAAAGACAGCATCTCACATGCTAGTAAAGTAATGCTTAAAATTCTCCAAGCCAGGCTTCAGCAATAGGTAAACTGTGAACTTCCAGATATTCAACCTGGTTTTAGAAAAGGCAGAGCAACCAGAGATCAAATTGTCAACATCCGATGATCATCGAAAAAGCAAGAGAGTACCAGAAAAACATCTATTTCTGCTTTATTGACTATGCCAAAGCCTTTGACTGTGTGGATCACAATAAACTGTGGAAAATTCTGAAAGAGATGGCAATACCACACTACCTGACCTGCCTCTTGAGAAACCTGTATGCAGGTCAGGAAGCAACAGTTTGAACTGGACATGGAACAACAGACTGGTTCCAAATAAGAAAAGGAGTATGTCAAGGCTGTATATTGTCACCCTGCTTATTTAACTTACATGCAGAGTACATCATGAGAAACGCTGGGCTGGAGGAAGCACAAGCTGGAATCAAGATTGCCGGGAGAAATATCAATAGCCTCAGATATGCAGATGACACCACCCTTATGGCAGAAAACGAGAAGAACTAAAGAGCCTCTTGATGAAAGTGAAAGAGGAGAGTGAAAAAGTTGGCTTAAAGCTCAACATTCAGAAGACTGAGATCATGGCATCCGGTCCCATCACTTCATGGGAAATAGTTGGGGAAACAGTGTCAGACTTTATTTTTTTGGGCTCCAAAATCACTGCAGATGGTGATTGCAGCCATGAAATTAAAAGACGCTTACTTCTTGGAAGGAAAGTTATGACCAACCTAGACAGCATGTTAAAAAGCAGAGACATTACTTTGCCAAAAAAGGTCCGTCTAGTCAAGGCTATGGTTTTTCCAGTGGTCATGTATGGATGTGAGAGTTGGACTATAAAGAAAGCTGAGCGCAGAAGAATTGATGCTTTTGAACTGTAGTGTTGGAGAAGACTCTTGAGAGTCCCTTGGACTGCAAGGAGATCCATCCAGCCCATCCTAAAGGAGATCAGTCCTGGGAGTTCATTGGAAGGACTGATGTTGAACCTGAACCTCCAATACTTTGGCCACCTGATGCAAAGTCTTGACTCATTTGAAAAGACCCTGATGCTGGGAAAGATTGAGGGCTGGAGGAGAAGGGGATGACAGAGGATGAGATGGCTGGATGGCATCATGGACTCGATGGACATAGGTTTGGGTGGACTCAGGGAGTTGGTGATGGACCGGGAGGCCTGGTGTGCTGCGGTTCATGGGGTCGCAAAGAGTCGGACACGACTGAGCAACTGAACTGAACTTAAAGACTAATTGCTCATGTAAAATTGATCATAGCTAGTTATGTATTTTGGATGGTGTACTAAGT
This sequence comes from Giraffa tippelskirchi, assembly GCF_054371585.1. Lineage (NCBI taxonomy): Eukaryota > Metazoa > Chordata > Mammalia > Artiodactyla > Giraffidae > Giraffa > Giraffa tippelskirchi. The sequence goes on from NC_137286.1 coordinate 127,372,853, forward strand.
CTCTCTTATAATATGAAATGCTATTGGTAGAATAAACCTTGTTATTTTTTAAACATTTTATACCTTCTATGCCTCAGCCTATAATTTACACTCAGTAAAGTGAAAAGGACTTGTTGAACTAGTATACTTAAATTACGCTTTTAAATCAAACTACCATACCCTTGGATATACTTCAATGTCAGTAAATGCCTACATAAAAATGTTTCATTAAATACTCTTCTGATTTCTAGAAATTTCTAAACCAAGTATATTCTATGATCAACTGGCCTTACTGATGTATAAAGACATGTTCCTTTTGAAACAAACTGTAGCACTGCATTTATTATCTCAGTTTAGTCATGATCTGAAGATATGTTAGAAGGCTCCTAGGTTCTTAATAGAATCCAGGTCATTCTAGGTTAAATGGAATTACTTGAATGTAAGTTGATGTTGAAATCCAGATCAAGAAGCCCAACTCTTGCTGGGATGATGACTTAGCCATCATCAAGCCTTCCCAACAGCCTCTCCCAAGCTTTCTTTTCACTCACATAGGATGCATAGAGTTCCAAGTACCCAGGAGAGAATAGCTTCAATATTGTGTGTGAGGAATATCTCAAGAAGTGAGTAAATGCACAGTCATCCACTTATGTTAATACCAGTAGTGGTGCTATAGCCATTTGACACCATCCCAAGTACACATTCTTAAGTGCTCAATACCTCAGTCACTGTTGATCAAACCACATCTTTAATAGTGAAACAGAAATGAAAAATCTGTCTAGACAAGTATAAAGCTCTAAGTGAGTGAGGAAAGTGTCACTTAAGTGAAATGTGAGATAAATTAGCTTGCACTAAATGTATATGTTACTTAAGAGTTTTGCTTTGATTTCAAATTTAAAAAGAATCAAGGTGTATTAAATCTTGTTTTTTCAATCACAGCAGTGGTTATAATAAAAATGACAGTTTCTATATAAGGTCCTCTCCAATTATGAGGTATAATTTTAATATTTTTTAATATTAGAAAGTTCTTTGCTATTTTATAAAAATTTATAATACTGTTTTCAGTATAAATTTTATAGGGGTACAGTGTGTTTCTTGTGTTTTATAAATATTAATTTTCCTTGGATAAATACACAATTTGCCTTTTACCACTCAGTATTTCTAGATACTCTTTTCTTAAACTAACTAGATATCTTGACAAAACTTTTTAGAAAAAGTATGATTCATTTGAAAATCTTCACTGGCTAATTATTTCTATGTTTATACTTTCTTTCTTGCCAAACTTCTTTTATCTTTATAGCATTTTCAGCTCTGGATAAGAGGAGATCAAACATAAGTCAATGACAGTTTTATTAGCAGCTAAGTTTCTGTCTTTGTTTATAAAACTGATGCTGTGCACTAAAATTAAGTCTGAGGGAATAGATTCACTTAATGCAACGATGTTATTTCCTGTTAAAATAATGAAAGATTGAAAATTCCTTTTATTCTACTGACCACTTACTATCAGTTGTTAGCCTCCTTATATTATTCAGTTTAAACATCCAGTGAATTACAGTTTTGTTTCAAATAATGATTTTTTGAAAATATAATTTAAAAATCTCTAGAATTCCATAAAATTGACTACAAATAATCTTCTCATCATTTTTCCTGAGACTTTCTGTTTAATATAAACAATAAACTATTGTCTTTTTTAACTTTATATTTTTAATTTTCTCATCTTTAATTAGTATTGTCATACAGACAAATGAAGTATCCTCCATAATCTCCAGCCTCTTTGAATTACATACATATGTTTCTTCCCAGCTAAAACACACACTGTATCCATCTAATATTTCTAAACAATAATTGTTTTCCAAACAAGAGCCACACATATCTTCATATATCAGTTAATAACCTCTCTTCTTGTAATTGAGTCACAAAAGGTTGAGTCTTTTACAATTTTTGAGAGCTCCACCAATTAAATGCTTTTATTTTTATTCTGTTTGATGTTTTATTGCTGTAACTATGTGTGACTCATGCACTAGAGAAAAGGGTAACATGCTTTTGAAAGGACTGAATACCCCACAATGAAGCACTGGTCCTAGATCAATTCATCTTTCCTTTGACTTTAATACTAATTACACAATTATGCGTCATTGCATTATTATTTTACTAAAGGCCAAAGCAAAAAGACTGATAACCAGAGACGTTAATTTTCAGTTGAAAAGGTCGAGGTCATTTGTAATTATTTTCCTTTAGAATTCTGTTCCTCTAGGGTTAAAAAAAAAATGTATTACAGAGGAAAAAATTCAGCTAAAGAAACTCAGATATAATGTACCCCTTTAAATCTGGAATTTTGCAGAGAAGAGTAGTAGCAGTAGAGAAAAAGCAGTTTTAATTCTGACAAAGGCAACAGGAAATGGTTTGGTGAACTATGACCCTATAGTAAAACTGAAGTCTGATCACATCCAGATATGTTATGAGATATGGATTTGAACATTACCTCATCCTGAATCCTTTTTGCACCCAGGTAATCTGCTTTTGGACCTGTGAACTCCATGAATAAAATTTTGAAAATTTATTATTTGATTATTTTACCTGTCTTTATATATTAACACTTGTGGGCTTCCCTTGTAGCTCAGTTGGGAAAGAATCTGCCTGCAATGCAGGAGACCCGGGTTTGATTTCCGGGTCGGGAAGATCCCCTGGAGAAGGAAATGGCAACCCACTCCAGTATTCTTGCCTGGAAAATCTCATGGACAGAAGAGCCTGGCAGGCTACAGTCCATGGGGTCGCAAGAGTCAGACACGACTTAATGACTAAAACCACCACCACCATACATTAACACATACATGCATGTGCATTATTGCTAGTGGCTTCATTTTGTAATAATTCTTTCCTAGTAGTGCTAAAACTAACATTTTACCCAACACTGGCACTATGAGTCTACGTTCCTTATTTTGTTGAGTTATTTTTCCATGATTATGTAACTCATTATGAGAGCTGTGAAGAAAATAATTTTCTGTGATTTAGAAATTGGTTATGTCCAGGCATTTTGGTATTATGTGCATCAATGGCAGACAGCACCAGTGCAGGTCCTTTTTCTATTGGAGATCATATGCCTTCCTAATTCACTACATTTAGCATTCCTGAGTTGTGACATTTTTTCTCATACTGCTCTCATATATTTCTCATATTCCTTCCAAATTGTGAATATATTGCCTGGTTTCTATCTGAATATAGACAAAAGAGATGAATCATAAACATATTTACTGTATGATTCCAGCTGAAACTAAAAGATACAAAATTGTACTTAAAAAACACATCATTTAAAAAGCATTCACTAATTTAAAATCACAAGTTGAAAAATTATGTTGTCTTTTTCTTCTGAATAAAAAAGGAAAAACTAATTACATATTTTTACTTTGATTTTCCTTCCAAACTTTGTGTATTTTTATCTTGTTTCTGTCAGAATATTGTAAGTAGCAATACATTTCTTAGAGATATATTTAATACTGAACCCTGTTGATGCATGGTTGATGATGGTACAGAGTTTTATTTAAATGTGTGTTATTTTAAAATTGTATACACAGACTCAATATCAGATATTTCAGAAAATGCATAGCTTTTGGAAAGTCATTTGAAAAGTCAGCTCTAGTTGCTTGTTCTTCAGTATTTTATTTCAGTGAACTTGGGAGGAAAATTTAAGCTTCTAAAATGTTTTTCTGTATTTGCAACTCAGAAATTTGTGTTTTCTACTTATATACTTCCTATGTATCTCAAAGTCAGTGAACCATAGAGAGACAATGTTAGGCCAGACTCAAAACTAATTTCTTGCAATATATTATTAAAAGCTGAAATTTTAAAGCAACTATGTTATACTTTTAATGATCCATACATACAATGCTTTACTCATGTGATCAACATAGTATTTCCTGGACTATTCCAGCTTCTAGTGGTGGTCAGCAGTTGGGTTTGGTGGATAGTAGATGCATGCATCACTGCACTTTCTGCCTCTGTAGTCACATAGTGTTTTTTTTGTGTGTGTGTGTACTTTGTATATCTGTGCACAGCCTTATTGTAAGAAAACTAGTTCCTGGGTTTAGAACTTACCCTAAAATTCACTATGAATTCAACCAATTATCCCAGCAAAAATTCTGTTCCCAAATACAGTCCTAATCTGATGTTCTAGGTGGACATGAATTTTGGAGGACACTATTCAGTCTTCCACAATATTCATGATAGTATTTCTTCAAAATGGTATATATAATTTTAGTTTAAATTATATGGAAATTATTAAACAAGTAGAATATGTTATTATTTGCAAATATGTTAAAATATAAATATTTTGTATATTATATAAAATATTTTATGTTTAAATATGTATGTTAATATATAATATTTAATGTTAAAATATATTTTTAAATATTATATATGTTAAAATAAAAATATTTTTGCTTTACTTTTTATGATACGGATATGGAAGCCAAATGACCGTTATTAAAAATACATTTAATTGGTTCCATTTGAATTCTATTGTTTTATATGATTTGTTGGGGGAAATTACCCAACTGATCTAAATTATATTTATTTCTAAAGATTGTATTACTCTTACCAATTTTTTACTTCTATTAAGAGTTAGTAAACCGTTTTGATTTAAGAGCGTAGATTCTGGGGCTGAGAAAATCTCAGGCGAATCTAGGATCTACCAGTTTCCAAATGTGTAAGTTTTTGTCTCCATTCCTAGTCTGCAAATGGGAATAGTAACGTTTCCTGATTCGTAACGTTATTATATAGATCAAATTATGAAATAAAGAAATCCAAAATGTATTAAGAAATACATATTACAAATGAAAACCAAGCTTTGCATCCTGAAGCGAGTTTTTTTTTATTATTAATTACCTACTTGGTCAAATTAATAATTAGGCAAAAATTTTTTCTGTGTTCTCATCTATATTATTGGAGAAGATAATGGCACCCCACTCCAGTACTCTTGCCTGGAAAATTCCATGGACGGAGGAGCCTGGTAGGCTACAGTCCATGAGGTCGCGAAGAGTCGGACACAACTGAGCAACTTCACTTTCACTTTTCACTTTCATGCCTTGGAGAAGAAACTGGCAACCCACTCTAATGGTTTTGCCTGGAGAATCCCAGGGACGGGGGAGCCTGGTGGGCTGCCATCTATGGTGTCGCACAGAGTCGGACACGACTGAAGTGACTTAGCAGCAGCAGCAGCAGCAGCATCTATATTATTAACATGATGTTGAAAGTTTGTATTCAGATGTAGATTCATTGCTGAAACACTTCATTAGTGATTGAAATGCACATACTTCCCAATACATTTATTTTGAAGTTGAAATGTAAACAAACATATGGAGACTTAAGACCTCGCAAGACCAAAGGTTATATTTATATTGATGATAGACTTATGGTATGATTAGAAGCTAAACAAACATTCAATGCTAAAATAATAAGTGTGATGAACGAGTACGATATTTGCAGCTATGAACAGTGTAGTATTTGCCTCAGTCAACTGAAATGGTAATCACATTTTAAAATGTTTTTATAAATTTGTGAGATGAAGCATGATAAGAAGGTAGAAGCAGGAATTTTTCAAGTACGAGAAATCTGAACTTGACCACTACTGTGTGTGTGGTTCTGAGCAATTTAACATTCTGAGGTTCATTGGCTTTATAGGTAAAATTGGGATAATACTGTTACTTGCAGGTTAGATATGAGGATTCAACTGAGTATATACAGAGCACCTGCTACTTGGTATAGATGTCTGGTAGGCAAACACTAAACTATAGCTATCTTTATCATTTATGTAAACTCCAAGATGTAATACAGCCCTTATAAAGTACAGTGCTAAGAAGAGTCTTGCTAAACTCACTTTTTTACATTCATATTGAACACTCTTGTAGCTATAGGAAGTTCAGACCCAGTGATACTAACCTTAATAATTTGATGTTTTTCTCTCATATATTATTTTCTCTTAAACATGAGGTAATATGTCACGTTAATAACACTCAAGAGTTAAATATAAAGACTAAAATAAATTATAAATAATGCAACAATCCATTTTAAATTGCATGTGATTTTAAAAACCCAAATATTGTTATTTCAACAAGTGAGCATTTGTGTGCCAAAAAAAAAAAAAAAAAGTCTGAATTCAAACCTTATACCTTTCACAGAAATTTACTCAAAATGGAAATGGATCATGGGCCTTAACATAATGTGTAAAACAAAAACTCTTAGATCATGTGGGAGAAAATCTAGGTGACCTTGAATGAATATGATAATGATTTCATAGATACCATGAAAGGCATAATCTGTAAAAGAAATAACAAATAAGATGGATTTCATTGAAATTAAAAATATATTCTCTGTAAAATACACTGTCAAGAGAGTGAGAAAACAATCCATTCACTAGGAAAACTATTTGCAAAAGATGTATTTGATAAGCACCTGTTATCCAAAACACAAACTCTTAAAACTCAATAATAACAAAACAGACCACATGATTAAAAAAAAGGGGGGGCTGAAAAGCTTAACAAACAACTCATTAAGGAAGATATACAGATGGTAAAATAGCACATGAAAAGGTGGTCCAAATCATATGTCATTTGGAATCTAAATTAGAACAACAATGAGATACCACTACACATCTATTAGAATTCCTAAAATCTGGAACACTAACGGTAAATGCTGGTGAGGATGTGGAGTAACAGAAATTCCTATTCCTTCCTGGAGGGACTCCAAAGTGGTACAGCCATTTTGAAAGTTCGATATTACAAAGCTACACACACTCCTATGGTCTGAGATTTATTCTCTTTAGTATTACCCAAATGAGTCAAAGGTGGCACTCGTGGTAAAGGACCTACATTCCAATGCAAGAGATGTAAGAGATTCGAGTCGAGAAGATCCTCTAGAGAAGGAAATGGCCATCCACTCTAGTGTTCTTACCTGAACAGTGTCACGGACAGAGGCTACAGTCTGTGGGTTTGCAAAGAGTTGGACACAACTGAGCAACTAACAAATGAGTCAGAAACCTCTGTACACCTGAAAACCTGTGCACAGATATTTATAACTTTTTTGTTCATAATTTCCCAAACTTGGAAGCAACCACAATGTCCTTCAGTAGGTGAATGGGTAAATAAACTGCAAAACATCCAGACAGTTGAGTGTTATTAAGTGCTATAAAGAAATGAGAAACACCAAAATTCTGTAAAGCAATTATCCCTCAATAAAAACATAAATTAGAAAAAAAAAAATGAGGAATCAAGCCATGAAAAAGTATGAAAGAGTTTTAAATACATATTACTAAGTGAACAAAATCCATCTGAAAAGGATACAGACTGTATGATTTCAATTATATGAAACTCTGGAAAAGGCAAAACTCTGAAAGTAGTTAAACGATCAGTTGTTGCCAGAGAGGGATGAACAGACAGAGCCCAGAGGGTTTATATTGGAGTGAAAACAAGCTGTATGATACCATAATAGTGACTATATATCACTGTGCGTTGCTCAGAGCCCATAGGATGTGCACCATCTACAGGGAATCCTAATGTAAACTGTGGTGTTTGGGTGATAAAAATGTTTTAATGTAGATTAATCAATTATAATAACTGTACCACTCTGGTAGAAAATGTTTACAGTAGTGGTGGCTGGCTTTTGTGGGATCAGTGGGTATATGGGAATGCTGCATTTTTTGATCTGAACTTGAAACTGCTTTAAGGAAAATTTACTTAAAAAGAAAAATGTAATAGTATTATAAAGCTATTTTTCTAGGATTCAAATGATGAATTCATTGAAGTAATGATCTTTATCTTAAACTGCTAGTAGTAAAGAACCTGCTTGCCAGTGCAGGAGACGTAAGAGACACGGGTTCGATCCCTGGGTGGGGAAGATTCCCCTGGAGGAAGGCATGGCAAACCCATTTCAGTATTCTTGCCTGGAGAATCCCATGGACAGAAGAGCCTGGGGGGCTATAGTCCATATGGTTGCAAGTAGTCAGATCGATTGAAGAGACTTAACATGCACGCAGGTAGATGTAGTTACTTCAGGTAGAGGTCTTAAAAAATGAAATAGTGAAAATATCTGATACCATAATCTCTAACAACACTTAAATTACATACTGTTTGTACAGGACTTAAAGTTTTAAAGCAACGAAATATCATGAGAACTATGTATTTTGTATTATTCTGTTAATGCTTGATTCTCAGAAATATGACAGAAATTAAATGCTTAAAGGAGAAGGCAATGGCACCCCACTCCAGTACTCTTGCCTGGAAAATCCCATGGACGGAGGAGCCTGGTAGGCTACAGTCCATGGGGTTGCTAAGAGTCGGACACGACTGAGCGACTTCACTTTCACTTTTCCCTTTCATGCACTGGAGAAGGAAATGGCAACCCACTCCAGTGTTCTTGCCTGGAGAATCCTAGGGACGGTGGAGCCTGGTGGGCTGCCGTCTATAGGGTTGCACAGAGTCGGACACGACTGAAGCGACTTAGCAGCAGCAGCAGCAAATGCTTAAAAATTATATTTGAAAATATAAAGAACATTAATAGTAATTCTGAATTTAAAAGTAATCTATGTAATGAGTTTCTGCCTGCCACATGTTTGTGTTGTCCAATTAGTATTGTTGTCCAATATTCCAATGAGTATTCAGTAATTTTCTAGCTGTATCTTCAATGTGCTTTTATAACATTTTGAATAATTTAGAATTATGTAACTCATGTCTAAAATTACTCAAACTTACATCTTTTCTTCCATGAAATGTTAAGCGTGCCCTACCTAAACACAGAAACAAAAAAATGTATGAAGGGGAGACATTTTCTGTGATTCTATATAGCCTGTAATTAACATAAGGCAAATTTTTAATTCCTCTATTTGTAAAATGAAAAAATTAGATAAACTGTAGATATTTATGATGCGCTGATACATGAAATTGTGTTTCCTGCATCATAATAAAATGTCTTCCAATATATATTTCCTAAACCAAAATACTTTAGAATTCTAGGAATAGGCCAATGACATGTCCATGAAAGCCTTCATTGAGGAAATCATGTATAGCATTTAAAATGATCTTATTCTTCTACAGTCATTATTCTTGTGAACTTCATTGTTCCTTTTCAGGTTCTACCATATGTCAATATATTAACTTTTAGCAGTATGAGTCATGAAAACATAGTAATGGAGACTTATATATCTTTAGAGTAGTCATAATACCAAGTAAAAGGATAGAAATACATTTAACATCCACTCACTAATTATAAAATCATCACTGATAACACCACAAATTTAAAATTGAGCATGTTCATCTTGGCAATAGAATGATTCATTTTGTATATAATACTTGTTCAAGAACTTTATAACATCAAATAGGATGACATGACAATTAAATACCTGGAGATTTTGTATGAAAAAATTAACTCAAAATACCGTACTCATTTACTGGTAATTTTCTCACTGATAGTGCCTTCATGATGTAAGAGGCAATACTTATTTGTGGAACATCAAGTTTTCTTCTTTCCATGTTTCAAATTTCTGAAATAAAAGTTCTCTACTTCAAGTTTGTGATTTTAAATCATTTTACTTGGAAATACATCATGTGTGTATGTGTGTGCAGTTTGTTTTGAATTGTTTCTATTTTTATTCACTAATCTACTGAAGAACATTCACTAACAGGGCGGTATTTGTCTCTTTATTTATACTCTCAGTGCAGCTACATCTGACCATCTTCTCTTTCCCATGTACATAAGAATAGATGTGTATGTAATAAATAAGTTCAATTTTTAAAAAGATAGGTGTGTTCTATAAAAGAAATAATGGAATTTATTTCCATATAAGACAGAAATTTGTTAAAGAATGCAATTTTAATGATATAGTTATCTTTTATAAGTTGATAATAAACAACCATTCTATATTTTATTTGGTTATAAATCTCATTGAATATTTGGACAAATATCTGTATTTCAGTTTGTATAGAATTGAAAAGGCACAAAGAGATAACTTTATTTTTAATCACTTGTCTTGTCTTCATCAAAGAGATCATTCTTGACTTGGGTGCCCGGATACAGGGTCACTTCTTCTTGTAATTGGGCTTCCTGGGTAGCTCAAACAGGAAATAATCTCCCTGAAGTGTGGGAGACCTGGGTTCGATCCCTGGATCAGGAAGATCCCCTGGAGAAGGGCATGTCAACCTACTCCAGTACTCTTGTATGGAGAATTCCGTGAACAGGGAAGCCTGGTGGGCTACCATCCATGGGGCTGCAAAGAGTCAGACATGATTGAGCGACTAACACTTTCACTTCTTGTAATTGTCTCTTTTCTTATTATAATCTCCATTTATGATATCCCACCTTCTCAAGAAGAAAACTATGGCCACTCACATTTGAATCATAAAAGTGTTCAGGGAAAAAAAATAGAGAAGAATTCTTAAATTCATTTTAAAACCATTTCCCAATTACCAGGAGATCCAAACTTCTCTTTCTAAATGGTCAGCGTTTTCTGCGCATGCGTAACTCTTTTTATGAAGAGAACAGATTTTGCCAAAGATAATTGTGTGGAAAGTCTTATAAATGAGAAATATTTTGATCTTCTCTTCGATATATATTTGCTTATGTTAAAACAGTTTATTGTCCAACAACTTTGCAACATATTTACTATAATTCTTTTAAAAATACCTTTAATTATACATCTACTAGGTATCATAGAATATTATGAATAAATTACGTGTGTGTTGAGACTATCCATCTATCATCTACCTATTTATCTTTATTATTTCTCCAAAAATGTATGTATGTAGTCATTTATAAAAGGTGCTTCCCCTATGGCTCAGTGATAAAGAATCTGCCTGCAGTGCAGGAGACACAAGTTCTATCCCTGGCAACCCACTCCAATATTGTTGCCTGGGAAATGCCATGGACAGAGGAGCTTGGTGGACTACAGTCCATAGGGTCGCAAAGAGTTGGACATGACTGAAGCGACTTAAACACTCACAGCACGCATATATAAATGTATAATTATTTACATAATCATAAATATATACACCAGTATATTAAAATATGCATTTTAATGACCAGGAAATAGCGATATCACTTTTTTCAATCCTGGTTTAAAACTTAAGCTTTTTAAAGTAATTGGATTAGGCAGTTTAAAGGCCACTAAGATGATACTTCCATTTAGTTATTATTTGATTAGGAAGGAAAAATGTTTCTCTGTGGTTTAAGATTGATTCAAGAGGGAGAATCAGAGTTATTGATATATTCCTTTTTTATATAAGTTATAAGATTATCATCCTAGTATGGAGATCCATGGAAGATATTTGAAGAACACTCTTCAATTCCCAGTAAGTATTTTAATGGTAATTGAATGAAAATAATTCATTAAATACAGATTCATACAATTTGTGTATAACAGATAGACAGAATCTAAAAGATTTGATTCAGTATGATTATACACTACTATCATGATACTACAAACATCCAAGATTCAGACATGAGTGAAAAGTTGTCCTCATGTATTGTGAACAGAGTAACTTTTGTTTAAATTAAAAAGAAAAACTCTCAAGTGATGAAAAGTCTATTTTAAGAAAGCCCAGGTATTTGTAAATGTCTGAGCATACTGAATTATGATTTGGGATTTTGAATCTAACAATTGCAGAAAGAGACCACTTTAGCCTTGTAGGTAATAAACCAGGCAATATAATAAAAATTATTCTGTAGGTGAGGAGGCAGGGAGAAGAATAGGAAATACAGGTAAAATAACCAAAGTTCTGAGTGATTATCACGAGTCCCAAGACCTGGTAAAAGTTAAAGACCATCACTGGAGTTTCCAACTCTTAACTATTTGTAGTAGGGAAACAAATTACATAAGAAAGGTTCTGTCATGAATGAAACAGCTAAGCTTTAAAAATCTCTTACTCTTTGGAAACCATAATTATATCTGCATCATTGCAAATAATATCCAGACTCCATAGGGTTTTATTGGGTTGAGAGATAAGTTCATTCAGGTTTCTCGTAACAGCATACAGGGTTGATGTTACATAATTCGGGGTTGTATCTAATGTGAAAGATATATTTACATGACACCATAGACAGCTTTGTTCTGTCTTTGATTTTTAAGTTGAATGAATATTATTACTTTTGGCAATTAACAATAAAGATTAAAAAGAATATTTTCCTCACTCAAAAGAGAAGAATGTTCCACAGGACATGTCTCTGTCTGCATTCATGGATCCATTCCAAAGATCCTGCAGGCAAGTGAAGTCTGATACTTCTGTGCACTTGATTGGAATCAGGAAATACTTACAGATACTCCACTGAGCAGAAGTGCAGTAACATGATTTCTGCTCTTGCTTTGTTCTTTTCTTTAGAATGTAACATTTAAATTAATGCTTTGGCGGCTTTACTGTTCATTACTGTGCTGAGTACTTTTAGTGGATAAACATATAAAGTATTATATATGAACCTAGATTTCCCTTTAGTAAATGTTAATGAAAAAAAGATTTCCCATTTTTCTGATTTCCAACCTTAAAGGTTAATGAAGAAATGTAGATTTTCAATGAACCTTTTAATTATTAATACATAATTTGTTATTGCTTTATATAGTATATGCAATGATTTTTTAGAAACCTAGTGATAATGATGTCATAATAGATGCATAACTGTTCTTCATACCGTCCCACACAGGCTCCTACTATTTTTATTAAAAGGAAGTCTTCTCATTCATAATCAAAGAAAGAAAGTATATTTAGCTAGTCATGCAGACAGTTGAATGTTGAAAGCCAGCTCATTTAATAGAACATCCATGAATCACTAAAATAGTATAAAATAAATTAAAAACATCCTTCCTAATAGAAAATATATTCCTTCCTAACCCTGTGCATGCATCTGAATGGTGAACACCACAAAACTAAATACTTTAATTACAGTTTGCCTTGTGAAAATGTTCTGTATAACTGATTCTGTAACCAGAAAGAAGAAAATTAAATAGTTTCTACTTGTATTACGTAGGAAAATGATTTGCCAGAAAGGGAAAATTATGGGCCAGACATTTAGTTCAGCTCCATGACAATCACATTGTGACACTGAGAGGCCTTTTCACACGTGGTAAAGAAAATGCTCTGTGTTGGTGACAACAAACAGAAATCTTGTTTTGTGTGTTTGTGCCTGAGTGCCTGCATAAATGTGCATGTGTTAATCCTGATTTGACTGAATTACAGATCAGACTAATTGAAGAAAGCACATATAAAAAGAGGGTTTTCATTTTAGTTTTATTGTAGTGAGCAGTACTTTTAATTTTCTTGAAAGGCACCCAAGAATAATTACCTTTGTGAACCAAAAATATACAAAACTGTACAGAATAAATAGTTCATAAAAATCTAGCCATACTTTCTTGTAAAATAAAGCTACATTGTCCCACTCTTGAGGCAACTTAAACCACTTACCCTTAGACGTGCCTTTTGCTACTAATTTATGGCATCTATCAGTGTACATCAATAAAAATAAAATAATTTTTCCGATTTTTTTTACACCAGTGAATTATTACTTGTCACAAGAAACATATTTCTATCTTGGTATTCAGATTTACAAAGGATTAATGCTATGAAAGAATTCAAACTTAATAGATGCACTAATTGTATTTACAGTTGAATATCAGTAGCATTTTCAAAATATCCCAAGAGTAAGAATTAAACTTTGAGCACAAATGACATACCTTAGTTCACAGCAGCATTAACAAGAAGATTGCCCACACAAAATGTGCAGAAAAAACAAAATGTTTTCTTCTTCATTCCACCTGAACTGTTACTCATTCTTATTTTTAAATTCAGAAAGCATTTCAGTGGCATTTTTTAATTCTCAAAGTTTCAAAGTTTTGGGCCACTCATATCCTATGTAATTCAACTTTCCGTTTTTTCTTTTCTATTACTATTTGTTAATTTTAAAGTTCCAGTTCCTTTTGCCTTTATTGCAAGAAAAGTTGGTTTATCTAACAATTTACACTTTTGTAAGTACATATAATGATTTTATAAACAATACATTTCTTACATATTATAACTACATTTACTGTTATAGCTTTTAAATGACAATCCAATTCTATTTAATCCATGGGTAATATAACTCAAGAATTTAAGGGTTAAATATTGAACCCTTTTAGATGTGCAAGAGGACATCTATGAAACACTTATATGGGAAAATATTACTATTAATATAATCCTTGAATGATTTACATGCAAGGATTTATTTTATTGGGGATAGACAAAATTGCCTGAAGACAATGCAATGGCTTCTCCCAGTGATCCCTGAGTTTCTTTTTCTTTTCCCATAGGATTGCTGCTGTGCTTAAGTTCTGATTGATGACATACTCATATAAGGCACTTATATACAAGGTCTGGACTTAAGACAGAATCGCAGCATTTCTGCAGAAGCCCTCGAACTCTCTATGTTTGCTGCTCCAGGACTTCTAAGTAATCAGGCTCAGCATGTAAATTAGCTTTCAGCTCAAAATACTCATTTTTAGTCTGTTCCACTAATACCTTCCTTGGCCTAGAGTACATTAATGTCTCCATCAACTTTAACTCTTCATGGGCTCCTGGATAATGTACCTCCGTATCAGGCTGAAGTTGAGCAATGTTTTTCCTTAGGTATTCTGTGATTCCCAGTTGCTGAAGTTCCCTTTCTTTCTCTAAAATGTTCCTATATAATGAACTGGCATCCTGGAAGGTTAAAAATTCAGTGGATTGGTCTGTGGTTTTGTACTTGATATTTGAACCTGTGAGTGGGGAGTGGTTTTCTCGTTCTAAAAGGCTTCTTTGGAGATGTTTTGCATCACTTCCCTCTTTCTCATTCCTTTCTTCTTCTTCCAGATGCTTTGGGCCAAAGGATGGGCTCCTATAGACATGAACCATGGGGCTCACCATGTGCTGCTCATAGAGTGATGCTGTGGGTCTTTCACTAGTGTGCTGAGTTGTTTTATGGCCATACATGCTATACTGGAGATGCACAGGACTGGTGTCTCTCATCTGCTCATCTGCTTGTTTCTTTTTGTATCTTCTCCTGCGGTGGAGAACAAGAACCACTATCCCTGCAGCACAGAACACAATAGTTATGAATACAATCAGCAGACCTAGTATTAAAACAGATAGTGGTACAGCATCAGTAAGTGATTTAAAAATATTATCAGCTATAGTTGCTGTTGTAGGAGTATTGACGATAATGTAACTAGTCTGAGTTGGCAGGGATGGGTTATTGACCAAACCTGGGCAAAGAAGTTCACTATTGAGTGCTTTCAATTCCTTTTTGTCTAAGTGCTCTGGAGAGGTGCAGAGTATTTCATCTATCACTGTGTTCTTACTTAACTTTTGTATCCATTGCTGCAGTCCAACCAGGTCACAGGAACAATCCCAGGGGTTGTCCTCAAGGTCAATCTGGGTCAGTAAATCAAGATCATCCAAGATATTACTTACAGGTAGATGAGTAAATTGGTTTGTTTTAAGGTTTATCCTCGTGAGAGGAACCCCTGAAAAAATATGTGGTGGTAAAACTTGTAGGAGGTTGTTGTTTAAATAGAGCACTTTCAGTTTAGGCATTGGGTTGAAGGTTCCAGGTAATATTTCCTTAATACCATTGTATTCAAGATATAAGTACTCAAGATTGTGGAGACCAAGGAACATACCTCCACTCAATTTGGTCAGGTGATTACCATTCAGATAAAGCTTTTGTAATCTTGTTAAATTCATAAATGATCCTTCCTCAAGAACCTCAATACGATTGTTTCCCAAGTGAAGCATTTCCAAAGTGAAGTATTCCACTAAATCAGACTTCAGTAATGTATGAATGATATTCCCTGCAAGAATAAGCTTTCTAGGATTTTGTGGAGGAGGTTTTAGATCTGATAAACTTTCAATATTGCGCTCTTGACAGTGTATTAGAAGTCCTGATGGGGAGAGTACTTTGCAATTACAAGGAATAGGACAGTAGAGTCCCGGAAGTTGAGTGGATGGCTTTGTAATATAAGGTATTAAACCTGGTGCTTTGGTGGGTGTTTTTAAAAGAGACGTGGTCTTGGCTGACATGCGACTATCGCTTATTGAAGAGGTTACTGCCAGATGTAATGATCCAGAAGGATCCTCGTGTTCTTCGTATACTGGTGGAGTGGGGCAAATCGATTCCCTTTTCAGCCGCCTTAGTATGCTTCCTTTGAAAAATGGAGGGCTGTTGCATACAACATCACCAATTACAGACTGGGGGGGCATGTTTTCCAACCAAAGTTTTAGCTGTAATAAGTCACAATTGCAGGCCCATTTATTGTCCTCCAACTGGAGATCCAATATTCGGCCAATGTGTTCTAAAAAACCAACATAAGGCAATGTTTGCAACTGATTTCCACGAAGATCTAGATGTGTTAGAGGAACAAATCGAAATATGTTTGGAGGAAGACTCTCAATAGCATTGTCATTTAAAATTAACACTTTAAGTCTGTTGAGCTTGCTAAAGGCACTTGGTTCAATCACTGTAATGAAATTGTTATCTGCTTGTAGGAATTCCAGGTTTTCCAGTCCATGGAAGGTATCCTCTTTAAGAATTTCTAGAGAATTGTGATTGATATGAAGTTGCTTAAGAAGGCCAAGGCCATGAAATGCACCAGTCTCAATATCTGCAATATTGTTAAATCCCAGGTGTATTGAGATAGCATTGGTAAGCCCAGAAAAGTCATTTGTGTGAAGCACTGTCAAGCCGTTATTTAATAAACTGAGGTGGAAAGGGCGTGACGGTGGCACACTTATTTGGGATAACTTCTTAATACCTTTCTCTTCACAATTTATTAGCATCGTACCGTCTTTCTCCTCACAATTGCAAAGAGAGTCACAAGAACCTCTGGCTGAGGCAGAGGACATTGGCGATTGGGACTGTGAAGATATACAGGCAAGGAGAGATGAATACAACAGATGAATCCAGAGCTTCATGTTGTCAAGTGATGGATCTGATTCTGTAAAATAAAATGCAATAGCAATGGGCTTTAGTGGCCAGCAGCAGGGAGGAGATGAATCTGACATTTTCAAAATGATAGGTTTTCCTCTAATAGGCAAAATATTGATTATTTTAAATGTGTAAGTGCATTGCTGAGTCCACATTTTCTTTTATTTTGTACAAATATTATGACCGGCAGATTTGTTTTACTTTTAACTTGTATTATGATAACAATTTAAAATTTAGGTCAAGGATAACTTCAGGTATAGCAATTTGTGTTCATATCACCAACTAATTGCATTTTAACAGATGTGAGGGGTGTGGCTAAATGAACCATTGATAACTTGATGTGATGCAAAGGTGTATATTTGAGAAGACTTTAACTTTTTAATTTTTTTAGCTTAAACTAGATGAATTTTTTTTATATTTATTTTTAATTGGAAGACAGTTGCTTTACAGTATATTGCATTGGTTTCTGCCATACATCGGCATGAATCAGTTCCCTCTCTCTTGAACCTCCCTCCCACCTCCCACCCCTCTAGAGATAGCCAGGAGCAGAGAGACCTGTAGGAAATTCAGAAATGATAGAAAGACTGTATGTATGCATTTCCTTTAGTTCTATTTATGAACTGGATATCACAATATAACATCTAATAACTCTGTGTTTAACCTGCTTTGATTTTGGTTTAAGATATTAATTCCATTATTTATTTTTAAAAAAATGAGAAAAATATGTCTATGTAGTAAAGTAAACTTTTATAAAAGAATTTTAACTGTGCTTTTTAACTATGCTGTCTAGGGTAGTTTGTATAAGCCTAAGTATCAGGTATATATGCTTAAAGGTGTCCATTCAAATTTCACACTTTATATTGAATTTCTAGAGGTGGAAAATTCACCGTTACTCTTAAATTATTCTGTGGATAAGGTTAACATCATAAAAACTAAAGAAGAAAAATTGACCTGTGACACACATTTCTGGCTCTTATAAAAGAAGGAATAATACCTCATATCAACTTCTAACAAACGACTTCCTAATGAGGTCTTGAATGAACTAGGCTTTAGGGCACTGCATATCTCATAATTAAGTAACTGATCTTCTTTATTGTAAGGCTTAATGATGCAAACAATGAACTCTGAAACAAACTTCACTCTATAAAAATATTTGAAGGTCTCTCTAGTTTGGTAAATAAAAAAGGACAGTTCAGGATAACGACATCACATATTCCAACTCCTTAAAAATTTAATACATGGATCTGAAACAGCAATTAAAAGAAATTCTAACTCTAAAATAATAGCAGTGGTGTGGTAAATACTTTGAACTCCAATGTATCTAATTTTATTAACTTCCTTCAAATAGTGCATTTTAAATTTAGACTAAATTCAAAGATAAACAAACACCACATCTTGTAACTATTCAAATTTTGGAAATGATAGGTGCTTTCATTTGTCTGGATAGGATGTAAACAGTGACTTTGAATCTAATTAAAATTCACAATCAGGTAATGCATCCCAAAACCCAATCAATAATCTCAAAAGTAAACTTCCATTCCATGAAAATACACAGTCTTATTGAAAACATGTATAATATGAAGTTTCTGAAAGTTAGAAGGCAACCAAAGACATGAAACAATCAAGTAGTGCCTTTCTATATGAAGGGAAAGTTAGCTGACTGAATGTTTCCAAAGGGGAATAGTTTGATTTTAAACAGCCCTGAGGGCTATGCTTAGAATCAGGCAGCTTGGAGTTGGAGTCTTCAACTTGTGGGTTAGCTTCACAGCTAATCTCCATGTTTCTCCATAGATGACCAAGAAAGAATACTCTTTATTTCACCAGACAACACATCTTGAGAAAATAGTGAATAACTTCCAGATGAGAACCTCTTGTTATTTTTATCTCACATACATTTTATGCTCTTCAAAATGTAGCAGAGAACAGTTTCTAACGTTTTCAGAAATACACATAAATATTAAAAGTGGTTCTATATTGACAATATAGAGACTGTGTTAAAGAGGTCAAAAAAATCTCCATTTACATATTGTCAAGTCTGGAAAAAGTAAAAGTGGTTTACAGTATACAAAGAATCGTTTGATATTCTGCTTGTATTTGAGATTCAACAGTGGTATTTGGAAGTAATCTTTCCGTCAGAGAGCACACATAGGTTAGTTTCCAATAACAAACTGCATGCTGTAAAAGAAATAGTGGCAGATTATTTTACTTCTCTACAGCCAGCTGTTAGTCTAGATGTCTGCTGCTCAAAGAAAACAGGCATCTGCTACTGCATTAGTTGTGCCAGTGAACAGGAAAGAAACTGGATATCCTTTAAAGCAAAGTTATTTTTTTAGAGAGGCAAACATAAATTCAATCACTTTAGAATAATGCAAAAGTAGGTATAAGGAAAGCCTGGAAACATTCATCTTACCTGTAAAGCAGAGACTTTCTGACGTTATCTGTAATGCACAGCTGGAAGAGATGTTCAAAGTAAATTCAGTTTCCTTATTAAAAAAGAAAACACCAACCACTGTGTACTTTCTTCTCAAATATCACTTTTTGGCAAGTCCCATCGCTTTATAAAGTTAAAACCTCTGGTTCAAGACAAAATGCTGAGCATTTCATTGAAAATATTTCAAGCAGACTGCATACTAGATCATCCTGAAGCAGTTGTCCTTTTATTCCCCAATTAAAATTCACGGCATACTTCACAGCTATGCTGACTTTTTTTGCATATAGTTAACCATTTGCAAGCTGCTGCGTGCAGTAAACAAACAAGATGTTTAACAGAGCTGGGATTGATCACTCTTGCTTTCTTAGGCTGTAGATCCAAGCTGCAGCACTGTTCTCTTTCCTCCCTTTCTAGTCTTTCCTGTTAGCTCAGTTTGTTATTAGTCAGATTGCCAAGGGCTGGGAGGTAGGCGTAAATAAAGAGACTTCTTGGCTTTTGACTCAGCCTTTAAGCCCTTCCCCATCAGAGCGCTTTAATCTGCCAGTGTCATTTAACACAAGAGACAGCTCCACCTTGAGACTCAACTCCTCCTCCTGCAAACGGTCTTCCTCTCCCTTTAAATGCCAAATATAGTGCAAGTGAATTTTGATGCAAATAATTACATATGTTGAATAATATTTTGTTATTACAGCAAACTAAACCATACACTATACTAAAGTCTCATCTGGCATAGTATTGTACTGTTTGCACACATGTTCAGAAAAACTGCAAGCACGCTACCTATAGCTCCAGTTTTATTTTTTCACCTGGTACTTAAGGTTGAAATTGTGTACTAATTAAATCTTAAAATGTTAACATGAACTGCTTTCCTGAAATACTTGTAGTTTTGTATTTACCATTTGAAAAGCAATTTAAAGCTTCTTATCTGAGACTCTTAAGTTTTATACTTCATTATTTCTTTCCCTATAGCTAGTGTTCAATTATGAGACTAGAATTGAAGTTCTTTTTTTTTTCAGGTGAATAGTATTTATTTGGAATGGAAATATGATCATTTAAAAATGCATTATACATGATTTTCTTTAGTTGAAAACAACTTATCAGTCTCAAAAATATGAAATTGTCTTTCCAGATAAAATGAAACAAACATTTTCATCATGTAGTGATTTCAATATGTAGCAATTATAATAACCTGATTTTTATGATACTAACTCTGGGAGCATTTTTTTTCCCTAAAATATAATATTTGATAAGTTACTTGTTTCTTCAGCTTTTAAAAGTTTCTGAATTATCACCAATGAAACTCTCAACTGTCAGATTCTTTATTTCCCCAAATGCCTGTGTTTTAAAAATCACTCCTCTTTACCTACATTTCAAGGACCTGAACTTTTTCCATAGCCAAAAAGAATATACTAAATGCTGTTGTTGATTCATTTTAAAACAGTCTATGTTTAGAAACTCTCTTGCCTATAGGTTCTAGAGGTTACCTATATATTATTAGGTCCCATTTTAGCAACAACTATTTTTTTTTTTTTAAAGAGGTTTTATGCAGCTTATATTATTGAAACAGGAAAATATAAGATTAGGTTGTTATTTGATGATTGTCTGCAGTTATGCACTCAGATTCACAAAGTTCTCACATCTGTGGAATAGTTGTTTTAAAAGCTAAAGATTTTAAGGCAATTTCTAAGATTCTCACTTTCCTATATTATACATTTTCTCATGCATTAAGTTCATCATTTATTTTAATAGCATTATGTGCTTTAAGATAGAAAGAGATTATAATATGGGTGAGAGTGTGGAGAAAGAGAGTAAAGATAAGGAATGAGATAATAAAGGGAATAAAAGAATAAAAGAAGCGAATTACTTTTTGGCACAGTCTACTGCTAGCTGAGGGTCAAGTTAACTTAAATCAATCTAATGCTTTAGATAGGTGGTGACGAAAAAGAGAATCAGTGAGAAAAGAGGGAGCTAGAACAATTTCTCTCGCAACACTATAGACATAATTCTCCAAATGCATTCACTTAGGTTTTAGAGGCAAAATCACAGGAGAAATGCTCTGAAGTACAGTCTGTGGTGGAAAAGCTGTTCAAATAGCCATATGAGAACAAATAGAATGAATTTTTTTTGTAAATTGAATATCTTCTCCAGCTGGAGGATGTGTTGATTTTATTCATAATGTATACCTAGCATATATTTGATCTTATTTATCTTGAGTCTTTTGCCTATATGTAACATGTTATTTTTTTTTCATGTGTAAGTTACTGGTTAACTACACAATAGTCAAGGGGGAAAGAAGTGAATAAAAGCCTTTGAAATAACTCTTTGTTGGGAACATAAAGGTTAGGTAAGCATTCTGTTTGAGAAGCATTCTGTAACTTTTAACTTAATTCAAAGGAGTAATATTGATAATGCATTACTTAGTATTACCTCAAACTTAATAA
Source organism: Giraffa tippelskirchi (assembly GCF_054371585.1). Taxonomy (NCBI): domain Eukaryota; kingdom Metazoa; phylum Chordata; class Mammalia; order Artiodactyla; family Giraffidae; genus Giraffa; species Giraffa tippelskirchi. Next base: position 127,394,666 of record NC_137286.1, read on the forward strand.
TATACAACTTAACACATTCACAATGATGTGAAGTGAAGTGAAAGTAGCTCAGCCATGTCTGACTCTTTGTGACCTCATGGAATATACAGTCCATGGAATGTCTAGGTCCGAATACTGGAGTGGGCAGCCTCTCCCTTCTCCAGGGGATCTTCCCAACCCAGGGAACAAACCCAGGTCTCCCACATTACAGGCGGATTCTTGACCAGCTGAGCCACAAGGAAAGCCCAGGAATACTGGAGTGGGTAGCGTATTCCTTCGCCAGGGGATCTTCCTGACCCAGGAATCGAACTGGGGTCTCCTGCATTGCAGGCAGATTCTTTACCAAAGCCTAATAGCTAAATCCACTGATCTCTATCTTTTGTTAACTGTAATTCCTCAGTTGTTTCACTCAGTCAATAATGCAGCCATCCTTTCCAAAATGCTCATGGCCAGTGTGTTAATTATTGTTGCATGCATGCATGCTAAGTGGCTTCAGTCATGTCCGACTCTTTGTGACCCTGTGGACCAGTCCATAGCCCACTAAGCTTCTCTGGTCCATGGGATTCTCCAGGTGAGAACACTGAGTGGGTTACCAAGCCCTCCTCCATGGGAATTATTTTAGCAATATTTTAAATTTCCAGTGATTACATGGAAAAGTACTTTCCCAGCGTAGCTTGCTCCAAGTATTAATGATAAATTTAAGTAATCATAATAAACACTCAGTGTTAGTAATTTTTCCAAGTAGTTTACCCCTAGTGACTCCATAATGGAAAATTTTAACGTATAATAATTTTTACTGATATCTTCTAAGTTATGCTTCTTTAGAATGTTCAACTTAAATAGTAAACATGAAAGTATTCTAGTCACATTGAAGAGTACCAAGCAGTCAGAAGAAATATACCAGTCTGTGTTAGTTCCTTTAGAGTGACAGCATATGTAAGGCAACACAGTTCATTCACTGTCAGGACTTTGGAGAAGGCCTCTTCTTCCCTGCTTATATAGATAGTGGAGGTGATCATCTTACAAATGCAATGTGACAAAGATCAGAAAAGAATATTTCATCAGACTGATAATGTATATGGAACAAAGAGAATTAAAATACCTGATTGCTCACTGGAAAAAGGAAAAATAAAAATAACAGTGAATGATTTTTTAAATTCTGTTTAGGTCTAGTTCTGCCTCAGAACATCTCTCCACCTTTTTCAGTGCCACATTTAAGTGGTAAAGTGAAGATGTATGTCAAATTTATTTTAACTCAAGAGAATAGAAGGTTTGAAGACAGAAGCCTTTTGTACCAAGTGTGGTATAGTCTGCACTTGTGTGCTCAGTGGAGTCTGACTTTTTGTGATCCCATGGACTAGAACCTTCCCCAGGCTCCTCTGTCTACAGGTTTATCCTTTCAAGAATACTCAAGTGGGTTGCCATTTCCTCCTCCAGGGGATCTTCCCATCCCAGGAATAGAACCCACGTCTGTTGAGGCTTCTTCATTGGCAAACAGATTATTTACCACTGAACCACCTAGGAAGCCACTGGTGTAGACTGAGGCATATTTAGATACTCTGAAGTTAGAATGTATAAAATTTGGTGAATCTTTCGGGATGATAATACTACAGATGGACTTTGAATATGCATTGGTGATTTCATACTTTTAAGAAAGAATGTAAACCTTGAGGAAAGAATTTAAAGAAATTATTCTAAGCAAATATTTTTAAAGTACTTATATCATTATCATAAAAGAAAAACACAATACACATCCTTGAGAAACATATTATTGTGGGCTCTATCTTCTCTGTACTCTCAGGGAATTACAATCAAATTCATGATAATACTATGGAGATTGAATATTACAAATATTTGCAAATGATATCTAAATGTATAGATATGTAGAGATCTTGTGCACTAATTATATGAATTTTATAAAGACATTTTGTTATTTCAGATTAAGGTTTCCTTAAAATAATAATGAGGTAAAGTCTACTTGAAAAAATTTTACTTATATACACAAATCTCATTCATAGAAAATAATAATAAAAGAATGTTGTCTATCTTACGCAATCCCATGTTATACAGTAAACTCTGAATTTGATTCCCAAATATTGAACTTAGGATTCTCTTTCACGTTTCACTGGAAGAGAGGCCCCAAACTCTTTACTGTAGTTACTTACTTTTTTGGTTCTGCTAAAGTCAGAACATAATGATTATGGATACCTTCACTTCTGACAATAACATGCAAAGGAATATGACCTTTGTTTGAGGGAGAATAGATTTTCTCACATTTTAGCAGTAACATCTTGGCATTTGAGGACATTTGCACACATTCATGAAGAATAATGTCTTCTCAGTGAAAAGTCTATGCATCTTAGAAAAAATTAGTATGATAGATATAGTTTATAAATTGACACATGAAGGAGTGTTTAGGAAACTTGCCTTTTACATTGAACCTTTAATAAAAAGGTCATTTGTTATTTAAATCTTAAGTTTCCTTCATGCTTAATTTGATCTGAGAGAAAAGATTTAAACTAATAATGAAATTGCCTTATTCTAAGATAGGCTTTTCAATAAAACTTCCCGTTTTGATCTGAAGTGTGTTGGCACACAGGAACTCTTTGATACCATTGCTTAACCTGGCGAAACTGAAAGCAAAACAAAGACTTTCTCCTGGAAGCTTGGACTGCAAAGTTGTCTTCTCTTCATAAAAAAAAAAAAATCCCCTACTTCAAATGGATGACTAAGAAGACTTAAAAAAAAAAAAAAGTTTACAAAAAACAGCTAAAAATTGTTGATGGATATTTCCATGATGAATATCGAAGAATGTGTAAGAGAACAGGTCCAGTGGGATAATGGTAGACACTGTGTGTTATTATATTGATTGTAAAGACTCATTGAGGGAAGGCTAGTATCTGCTTCATAGTATTCCTCAAGTATCAAAATTGCACATAGAAAACAAATGAGCAGTTATTCAAGTCAAATAATTTCTTTGTATGTTCTCACTATCCTGCGATCTTAGGACATTTACCTCCTTGTTCTCAGGAACATATACAGATTTATTTAAAAATTTTTGTCCATATAACAAAATCTAATGCTAAAAATAAATATTTAAAATAAAAAAAAATTAAAAATTGATCCCTATGGATCTCCCCAAATGTTGTCTCACAGGTATTTTAACACAACCTGTATGACTAAATTACTTTGGATTCAGATGAGTAACAGTAACAGTAGGTAAATAGCACTGAATTGAATATGCATGATAGGCTTAGTAGACTATCTACAGGGAATTTTAAGTTCCTGAGTGTCTTCCTATTGCCAGTCACCATTTGGACCTCACTGGCTCTTACTATCACATATTGCTGTGTCATTGAAGGATGCAAACTTAACACTTTTAATCTTGTAATTGTGATATTCAAGCATTCTTATAAAATATGTCAGTCTCATTTAGTTCATTTTACTTCAATAAGATAAAGCTATGAATATCATAACCTTGAATATAATGTGTATATATGGAGAGAGAAATAATTTTTTGTTCCAATTGAATCTATGTTCTATAAAGAAAGAAAATAATTGACAAGGTATACATTTTTGTTGAAAACTCTAAGTATATAGTTCAACGATGACTCATTTTTTATTTTGCATTTTAACTCAGTAACAGTACTGTTAATATAAAAGGACACTGAACTATTAATGTCATGGCTGGAATATTAATATTAACCAAGAAAGTTAATGAATTATTAGTGACAGATTCCACTGAATAATGTTGGTTTATTTTGTTAATGGAAATCATGCTGAAAAATTCCAAAACAAAATAAGAAATTTTGCATTTTGCTATGTAATATTTTTCAAAGTGTTACAGAATTTAGAGAGTTAACTTTTGAGTTGTAAATAATTTACTCAGATACCCAGGGAAAGCTATTCCTTCAGAATCAATCTATATACATGTAAAAAATGCATTGATCATTTACCTACACACCTACATGAAAATAAACATAAATTTTTATTAATTATCCTTTTGATGCTTTTACCATATACTTTTTTTATATATCTGGTATATCTTCTGGAATAATTGCAGCTTTCTTATGACATATTTTGAAAGTATACATATCCCATATAACATTTCTATGTTTACGTTCAGGAAAATAAGTTCAGTACTACTTAAAATTTTCATGTATTCCTGTATTGAAACAGGACATGGATAATTTGATACACAGTAAGTAACAAATACCAAAAAATATTAGCAGTTAGAGATTCTAATAAAAATTAAGACCTAAGAATCAGACAACCCATAATAAGTTATAACTTGTTTAAATTGACAGCCTTTTTTTTTAAGAAAGGAAAGACAGATAGAAGAATCAAGTTAATTTTTGATATATCATACCAGATTTCTATGAAAAATAAAATCTAATCCTCATAAAACACTCATTTGATCTCTAAGAAGGACTTTCAGTTCCTTTAGCATCAAATAGTGTTAAATTTGAAGTCACATGACTGTAGAAAACAAATACTCCTTGAAATATTTTATTGTTTTTTTTTTTCTGGTAATTATAATCAGGCATTTCTAAAAAGTAGTTTTATTTGTACCTGTAACCTGTTCAAACTTAACAGCATTAAATTTTAGAAATTTCACAGCTTTAAACATTCTTTTAGCCTTAAAGCAATGTTAAAAACACAGTTTATCTAGCTTAAGAACAGAAAAAATTCAAAATAGCTCTTACCTGCTCTGTCTTCCTATACACAGAAACACATGCTTTCAGCAAAACATTACAAATCATTGAAATTAGTAGAAATCCTTGATATGGGGGGAGGGATGAAATTAAGGATTTTCAGTCTAAAGTAATCTTGAATATTTGTATAATACTGATAAGAATTAGGAGACTCATTCCTAACACGTCCCTTGGTTTAAAGCTTTTTCTCTCTTTCAGCACCCTCTAGTGGGTACTTTAAAAAATTTTTAACAACTGAAAAATTGACAAATATGCTAACTTGTTCAAATTTTACTCTCTAAACATGCAGTTTTTTAACCTTAGTTATGTAATATTAATAACAAGTAACACTTTATACAATTTTGAGCACTCCCCATGTCTGTAACTAATGTGATCACTCTATGTATCAGTTCAGTTCAGGTCAGTTGCTCAGTCCTGTCCGACTCTGCGACCCCATGAATCGCAGCACACCAGGCCTCCTTGTCCATCACCAGCTCCCGGAGTCTACCCAAACCCATGTCCATAGAGTTGGTGATGCCATCCAGCCATCTCATCCTCTGTCGTCTGCTTCTCGTCCTGGCCTCAGTCTTTCCCAGCATCAGGGTCTTTTCCAATGAGTCAGCTCTTCGGATCAGGTGGCCAAAGTATTGGAGTTTCAGCTTCAACATCAGTCCTTCCGATGAACGACCAGGACTGATCTCCTTTAGGATGGACTGGTTGGATCTCCTTGCAGTCCAAGGAGCTCTCAAGAGTCTTCTCCAACACCACAGTTCAAAAGCATCAATTCTTCGGCGCTCAGCTTTCTTCACCATCCAACTCTCACATCCAACTCTCTCACATTGAACGGGGAGTGCTCAATGACCACTGGAAAAACCATAGCCTTGACTAGACGGACCTTTGTTGGCAAAGTAATGTCTCTGCTTTTTAATATGATATCTAGGTTGGCCATAACTTTCCTTCCAAGGAGGAAGAGTCTTTTAATTTCATGGCGGCAGTCACCATCTGCAGTGATTTTGGAGCCCAGAAAAATAAAGTCTGACACTGTTGCCACTGTTTCCCCATCTATTTGCCATGAAGTGATGGGACCAGATGCCATGATCTTAGTTTTCTGAACCTTGAGCTTTAAGCCAACTTTTTCACTCTCCTCTTAACTTTCATCAAGAGGCTCTTTAGTTCTTCTTCGTTTTCTGCCATAAGGGTGGTGTCATCTGCATATCTGAGGTTATTGATATTTCTCCCAGCAAACTTGATTCCAGCTTGTGTTTCTTCCAGCCCAGCATTTCTCATGATGTACTCTGCATTTAAGTTAAATAAGCAGGGTGACAATATATAGCCTTGATGTACTTCTTTTCGGATTTGGAACCTGTCGTTGTTCCATGTCCAGATCTAACTGTTGCTTCCTGACCTGCATACAGGTTTCTCAAGAGACAGGTCAGATGGTCTGGTATTCCCATCTTTTTCAGAATTTTCCACAGTTTATTGTGATCCACACAAAGGCTTTGGCATAGTCAATAAAGCAGAAATAGATGTTTTTCTGGAACTCTCTTGCTTTTTCGATGTTCCAGCGGATATTGGCAATTTGATCTCTGGTTCCTTTTCCTTTTCTAAAACCAGGTTGAACATCTGGAAGTTCACAGTTCACGTATTGCTGAAGCCTGGCTTGGAGAATTTTGAGCATTACTTTACTAGCATGTGAGATGAGTGCAACTGTGCGGCAGTTTGAGCATTCTTTGGCATTGCCTTTCTCTATTTTTACCACTGCAGCATTCAGTTTATTTTGAAATTCTGTTGTTTCTCCCTAAATGTTTATTCTTTCTCACATTGGTTTTGCATTTTATCCACACCGTTTATTCAACAGTCTTAATATTTCTTCTTGCATACACTTAGGATAATTTTTCAAATTCAAATTTTTCTTTCCACTAATAGATGCTACACATCACTACAATTTTTATTTACTAGCCTGTTTCTGTACTGCTCACAAATTTTCAGTGAAAGAGCTGATTTTTTGTTGTTGTTGTTAGTTTTGACTTTTCTGATAACTTAGACTAGACCTGATAGACAGAGTGCCTGATGAACTATGGACAGAAGTTCGTGACATTGTACAGGAGACAGGGATCAAGAAAATCCCCATGGAAAAGAAATGCAAAAAAGCAAAATGGCTGTCTGAGGAGGCCTTACAGATAGCTGGGAAGAGAAGAGAAGCGAAAAGCAAAGGAGAAAAGGAAAGATATTCCCATCTCAATGCAGAGTTCCAAAGAATAGCAAGGAGAGATAAGAAAGCCTTCCTCAGTGATCAGAGCAAAGAAATAGAGGAAAACAACAGATTGGGAAAGACTAGAGATCTCTTCAAGAAAATTAGAGATACCAAAGGAACATTTCATGCAAAGATAGGCTCGATAAAGGACAGAAATGGTATGGACCTAACAGAAACAGAAGATATTAAGAAGAGGTGGCAAGAATACACTGAAGAACTGTACAAAAAAGATCTTCACGACCCAGATAATCACGATGGTGTGATCACTCACCTAGAGCCAGACATCCTGGAATGTGAAGTCAAGTGGGCCTTAGAAAGCATCACTACGAACAAAGCTAGTGCAGGTGACGGAATTCCAGTTGAGTTATTTCAAATCCTCAAAGGTGATGCTGTGAAAGTGCTGCACTCGATATGCCAGCAAATTTGGAAAACTCAGCAGTGGTCACAGGACTGGAAGAGGTCAGTCTTCATTCCAATCCCAAAGAAAGGCAATGCCAAAGAATGCTCAAACTACCGCACAGTTGCACTCATCTCACATGCTAGTAAAGTAATGCTCAAAATTCTCCAAGCCAGGCTTCAGCAATACGTGAACTGTGAACTTCCAGATGTTCAACCTGGTTTTAGAAAAGGCAGAGGAACCAGAGATCAAATTGCCAATATCTGCTGGAACATCGAAAAAGCAAGAGAGTTCCAGAAAAACATCTATTTCTGCTTTATTGACTATGCCAAAGCCTTTGTGTGGATCACAATAAACTGTGGAAAATTCTGAAAAAGATGGGAATACCAGACCATCTGACCTGTCTCTTGAGAAACCTGTATGCAGGTCAGGAAGCAACAGTTAGAACTGGACATGGAACAACAGACTGGTTCCAAATAGAAAAAGGAGTCCGTCAAGGCTATATATTGTCACCCTGCTTATTTAACTTATATGCAGAGTACATCATGAGAAATGCTGGGCTGGAAGAAACACAAGCTGGAATCAAGATTGCCGGGAGAAATATCAATAACCTCAGATATGCGGATGACACCACCCTTATGGCAGAAAGTGAAGAAGAACTAAAGAGCCTCTTGATGAAGGTGAAGGAGGAGAGTGAAAAAGTTGGCTTAAAGCTCAACGTTCAGAAAACTAAGATCATGGCCTCTGGTCCCATCACTTCATGGGAAATAGATGGGGAAACAGTGGCAACAGTGTCAGACTTTATTTTTCTGGGCTCCAAAATCACTGCTGATGGTGATTTCAGCCATGAAATTAAAAGACGCTTACTCCTTGGAAGGAAGGCTATGGCCAACCTAGATAGCGTATTTAAAAGCGGAGACAGTACTTTGCCAACAAAAGTACATCTAGTCAAGGCTATGGTTTTTCCAGTGATCATGTATGGATGTGAGAGTTGGACGGTGAAGAAAGCTGAGCGCCACAGAATTGATGCTTTTGAACTGTGGTGTTGGAGAAGACTCTTGAGAGTCCCTTGGACTGCAAGGAGATCCAATCAATCCATCCTAAAATAGATCAATCCTGGGTGTTCATTGGAAGGTCTGATGTTGAAGCTGAAACTCCAATACTTTGGCCACCTCATGCGAAGGGTTGACTCACTGGAAAAGACCCTAATGCTGGGTAGGATTGGGGGCGGGAGGAGAAGGCGACGACAGAGGATGAGATGGTGGGATAGCATCACTGACTCGATGGACATGGGTTTGGGTAGACTCCGGGAGTTGGTGTTGGACAGAGAGGCCTGGCGTGCTGCAATTCATGGAGTCGCAAACAGTCGGATACGACTGAACGACTGAACTGAACTGAACTGAACTGATAGCTTAGAAATAGACTTTTTGGCACTTAACTCTGTTTCCTTCAATCTTCTTTTTTCTCACCTATTAAAAATGCTCCTCCAATACCTAAGAGTTACATACATGAAGACCTTAGTTAGGGAATACCTCTTTAACACTCAAAAAATATTAATTTCTCCTTCTTCTCTCTTCTATAGATTTTACCAAACACTTACGCTTACTATTTGAGTCTTTGTTTCTGTCACTCAGCCACTATCTTCTCTTTGTTTTCTTACATTTCCTGCTTGTGTACTAACAGAATTTTGAGATATTTTATAGTTCCCTCAGAGATAAAAATATAAAAGAATTCTGTTAGGCCGCTACAAATAGGAAGACTTAAAAAAGTATACACTATTTTAAGTAAATTCTTTCAGTAGAAGTGAATTCACAACATGTCCTTGTGACTTTAATCTAACATAATTGATTATTGGTTGGCAAATTAGAGTGTCAGTTGGAAACTTGTACCCACGTAGAAATAAAAATAGATTTATATTTTCCAATAGGCTTCTGGCAAAAAATACTTAAAATGTTTTATGAATTTGAATATATGTTCAATAACATACAAAGCATAATTTAATTCTACGTATTTTATTAAAATATATCACATTGATCTGTCAGAGGTAAAAGTTACACTTTTTACTTTTTCTTCCTTGAAACCATGCAGTAGAAGCATATGGGCCATAAATTGACTAGAGTATCATTGAACGGTGTCAGTGGCTAGAGGGAATGACCTGCCCTTATCATTTTCAGACTCATGAGCAAATGGTTGGCAAATAAATTCTTGAGTAGGTCATTAAGATTTTCTGTGTGTTTGTTGCTCAGTCATGTCCAACTCTTTGTGACCCCATGGACTGTAGCCCACCAAGCTTCTCGCTCCGTGGAATTTTCCAGGCAAGAATACTAGAGTGTGTAACCATTTCCTTCTCCAGGAGATCTTCCTGACCCAGGGATTGAACCCAGGTCTCCTGCATTGCAGGTAAATTCTTTGCCGTCTGTGCCACCAGGGAATTTCTATCATTTTATTAATCTAAGGACTCAATCGACTCAACCTGGCATTAGAAATTCTACATAATTTGACTCCTAAATTCTTACACACTTCTTGCATGCCTCTGTGTATACCTAGCAGTAGATCATACTTACAGTTGATTCCCTCATTTCCTCTCTTTCCTCTATTCTTTGCTTAAGCTGTTCCTTCTGACTGAAATATGTATTGCTTCCTGTTGCTCATCTTGCCTGTCAAAGTCCTTTCTCTCCCTTAAAACTGATTTTGAATCCAGCATCTAGAGGAATACTTGATTCTTGTTTACTCTTGTCTGGATTTGAATTAACTGGTAGAAATTAGGGTTGTTGGTTCTGCTAGTGACTTCCCTGGTGGCTAGTGGAGAAAACATTCTTCTATAATGGGAGCTTATTAGAAAAATACTTTATAAAGTATAATAACATAATAAAACAATTCAGAAAATGAAGTACTTAACAAGAGTCAAGTTTTAATCATTCTTTATAGAATAATGTTGCATCTAAATGAAAGCTACAGCAATCTTTCCAATGAGAATGATATAGTGTGTGCGTTATTAGTCGCTCAGTTGTGTCCAACTCTTTGCAACCCCATAGACTGTAGCCCACCAGGCTTCTCTGTCCATGGGATTCTCTAAGCAAGAATACTGGAGTGAATTATTGTTCCCTTCTCCAGAGGATATTCCCAGCCCAGGGATCCAAGCCTGGTCTCCTGCATTGCAGGCAGATTCTTTACCATTTGTGCTACAGGGAAGTCCTGAGAATGGTATAAACCCAAAGGAAAACTGGAGCTACTAATCTCATTATAATTAAATTCAATCTTATACTTCCATTTGAAGTCATTAAAGTAACCTTGCTCCAAGATACAGCTATGTAGTACCAGTATTATTTCATTCTCCAACCGTTTATTTCTTAATATCCTTTTTAGGAAATGTATCTGATTGGGATGGTATTTTTTTTTCCCTCTAATATATGCTTTAATGAAGAGTTGAAAATATGCTTAAAATACCACTATAATAACAGTCATGTATGGATGTAAGAGGTGGACCATAAAGAAAGCTTAGTGCCAGAGAACTGATGCTTTTGAGCTGTGGTGTTGGAGAAGAATCTTGAGAGTCCCTTGGATAGTAAGGAGCTCAAACAGTCCATCTTAAAGGAAATTAGTCCTGAATATTCATTGGAAGGACTGATGCTAAAGCTGAAGCTCCAATACTTGGGCCACCTGATGTGAAGACCTGACTCATTTGAAAAGATCCTGATGCTGGGGAAAATTGAAGGTAGCAGGAGAAGGGAATGACAGAGGATGAGATGGTTGGATGGCATCACTGACTCAATGAACATGAGTCTGAGCAAGCTCGGGAGATGGTGAGGGGCAGGGAAGCCTGGAGTGTTGCAGTCCATGGGGTCGAAAAGAGATGGTTGTATATCATCAGCAACTCGATGGACATGAGTTTGAGCAAGCTCTGAGAGTTGGTGATGGACAGGGAAGCCTGGTGTGCTGCTGTTCTTGGGGTTGCAAAGAGCCGGACACAGCTGAGCCACTGAACTGAACAGTTAACTATTTCCAATTAAATTTCATGATGACAAAATAAAATAGATTTGATATTAGAGTAATGCCTTATTATATAAATTTTAAAATATTGGATTATACTTTAGACTCCTAAACCCAAAAAGCCTATTATAAAAAGAATTCTCTCATACTTTAGAAGTTCTCCCAAAATATTTTATTTTCTTATTTTGCACTGGATATTTCCATAGAAGATCAGGTCACTCAACTGGTAGTTCTTGAAGTCTGCTGTTATGTAGCTACGTATTGGCAAGAAGGAACATGAATTTTGTGAAAAGAGCATTTTGCTAATCAATATGTGTGTGTGTGTGTTTTAGATCTATTATGACTTTTGTTTCCTAACAGTGACCAGGCTAATACAACATAACTTGCAATATATTAGTTAAAATTATAATTTCATTTTGATCACACTTAATGAAATCTTTAAATGAATGATTAGCTATTATAACAAAACCTAAAACACAGAGAAATGTTATGCTAGAATGACTATATTGTACAGGACACAAACATGTAAATTGCATGTTTAGTATTCAAGTCATCTCAGGCACATTTGTGTTTATCATACACAAATTATTATACAGTATAAATGCAGAGTATCAGAAATGTTTTAGGTAATCTAGTTTCATAGGATAATAATTGCATAACTGCATATTTTTCATGTATTATTTCAATAAATATTTCTCAAATTCTAAAAGTAGTAGTGATAATAATTTAATAAATATATATTGACTGTTTTTATTGGGAGATTACTACTGGGCACTTACTGTATTCCAATTTTTAAAAAATTTTCACAGCAGCACTATAAAAGACAGTATTTTTATTCTCATTCTAAAGATAAGGAAAATGATATTAAGAAAGGAAAATAACTTGCTGAGGGTCTCACAGCTAGTAAATAAGAGAAACAGCCATTCCAGTCTGGCTCAGGGTAAAAAAGCCATTCTCTACTGCACCAACCAGTTCTGACAACATATAACATGCTTAAGATGGGTGTTATTTAATGTTTTAATGTGAGTTTTTTAAGTAAAACATCAATGATATTCCTATTGGCATAATGGAACAACATTGATACTCAGGTTTTCTAAAGGACTTTGTTGGTTTTGAAACAGATTCTGGGGAAAAGACGTCTTAATAAAATAAAGAAGGTATTTTCTCAGGAAAATTAAGTTCAAAATAGGAGTGTAATGGCCTACAAATCATTCTGCAAAAGATGTGTATTGAAAAATATTTAATTTGTAGTTCAATATCTCCCTCTGCTGTTAGAAAACACTAATGAAAATTGTTTAAGCATATATGTTTACTTAGATGTTTGACTGTCTTTATACACTTAAAACATCAGGATACATTAAAATTTTCATAAACTTTCTTTTATTCTGTATTGAAATTGTGATTCTTATATTAAAAATTCCATTCTTAACTCTTAGATATTAAACTGATAGTATTAATAATTTATATCAATTTGCTCTCCTGAAAGTTTATGTCTGTCATATAGATGTTTCAGGTATTCATTCTATCTAGCAAGTATTACAAATAAAAGAAGAATGCAAACTTTTTCTGTTATCCCAAATGATAAATGTTTGCATCCATACTAATTTGAATTGGAATACTGATTTTCTTCCATTATAAAATTAAAATTTAGGGAAAAATTTTCTATTTCAAAGATTTACAGGATAAGAAAATACTGTAACTAAACATATAATTTTTAAATAGCTACATAAATAAATTGATAGACTCTAAATATAATTTAAATAAAACTGGCTAATAATATAGAATAAGAATCACAAAGAAAAAACCAAGATCATATAAATATATTACATGATTACAAGCATTTTTCTTTCTGAAAGTATAACATAGATATTAAAAGGAATATAACTTTTTGTATTTTTGTTAAGTGTTTTATAAGCTATTTCCTAAAATTATGTTTGCCGTATGTAGTTGAATGGATAACATGTAATACTCTGCATGACAAATCAAACAAAACCAGAAATTTGAAGATTAAATAAGTAGAAAAATTAAGTAGTTTTATCAAAGAACAGAGATAATATAGCAATTAAATTGATCCAGATTGATCTAGGGGAAAAGAGCATAAAACTATTTGTAATCTGATGAATATGTTTCATAATGAAATTAATATTTATAGAAATACCTAATATAATGTTTTAACATAGTGAAAGCTAAACTATACCTGTTTGCTCCCATTTTTACATCTGGTTATGTAATCCTTGACCTCTTTGTAATAGTTTTGTTCCTTTGAGCCCAAGGGCCAAAAACTTTACCCACTCTTCCTTGGCTCCTTCCAGCAAGCTAACTATCTGCCAGGGATTCATCATGCCTTCCTTTGAAAGAAATAACTGCCTCACCATTTTCTTTTCCACTTAAATCTTCATTGTGATGGTATAGCTGTTATTCTACCATGCAGACCTCTAATAAGTATCTCTAATTTCTTCTTCAGCTATTCACTTCCTGAATCACATACTGTTCCTTGTCACAGTCACCAAATGCCTCATCTTTAATACATGAATTTAGGTATGAAACACTCTTTAGTGGTTTGATAGTTTAACACCCAGCATCCTGGAAAATAACCATACAAATCCAAAAAAAAACCCCAACAAAAATAATGAGAAAAAACTTGGTACATGCTGTTTGCCAAATTGTCTGGCATAAATATTCCCAGACCAACTAATTAAAAGATAATATTTTGAAATTATTGGGTGTAGAGTTATGAAAAGAAGCACAGAATCACACAATCAAGCCAATTCCAGCACAAAACTAATCTCTCTGACTACAGTCTACATTCCAGTCCCCCTCTTTGTTTAAATAGTAACATTACAGCTTATTTTAAACCCCAAATGAATTTCTAGTTAATTTTTATAGTCCAGTTTATCTTAATTTCCTATAATAAAAATAAATGTCTTGCTTGCATGCACTCCAGTGCAGTTATTTCTAGCCAGGAATCTGTCCTCTTCACAGTGATTAAAAGGTCCTATCTCTGTACACTGTGATAGTTACAAATTTTAAAGCCTTCAACTCCCTCACTTCTAGTTATGGAAATAGGGAAAAAGAGAATGTGAAAGATTGTCAGAGCAGTATAAGGCAGAAGTGGTATATATCATTTTCACTACATTACATTGGAGGTCTGGATAAACTAGATATTTGGTAGAAACTACAAGTCACTAGTTAGAGAAGGAAATGACAACCCACTCCAGTATTCTTGCCTGGAGAATCCCATGGACAAAGGAGCCTCGTGGGCTACAGACCATGGGGTCGCAAAAAGTCAGACTCGACTGAGTAGCTAAACAGCAACAGCAGCAGTCACGAGTACATTTTGTTTATTGCAACTGACTCTGATTTGTCTTTGAAAGTTGTTGTTCTTCAGTCACTAAGTCACGTCCGACTTATTGCAACCCCATGAACTGCAGCATGCCAGGCTTCCCTGTCCTTCACTACCTCCCAGAGTTTGCTCAAATTCATGGCCATTGACTCGGAGATGCTATCTAACCATATCATCCTTTGCTGCCCTCTTTTTTGTGTTCAATCTTTCCCAGCATCCAGTTCTTCGCCTGTGAGGTGGCTCTTTGCTTCAGGTGGCCAAAGTATTGGAGCTTTAGTTTTTAAATAACAGTGGTAATATTTTGTATTATCTTTGATTAATAATCACAGAACAGTTGTTGCTTTTTTTTTTTTCCTGATGAAACATGCCATGTTCCCATTTTACCTCAATTTGAGAGACTATATGATTAAATTCCCTTCGAGACCAGAAAAAAGAAAAAAAAAACTATGGAAAACTGTGTCTGTCATGAAAAAGAATGAGAAGGATGATGAGAAATATAAAAGGTAAAACATTAGGACCATAGATCTTTGCTGCTTTACCCCTCTTTTCTCAACTCATTGCTTATCCTTGAAGAAGGGTATATACGATAATCCAAATAAATACCAAATAACATAGAATGTGGAATCAACTAGTGATACTTTTCTGGATATGATGTGGAGGGAGTCATAAGTCCTTAAGACTTGCATCCATCCATGTAACTATATTGATAACTGTGGAAGGGTGATATAAGCCTAAGTAAACACTCATGTCTGAACTCTTTCTTGTAATTTTTAAGATATAATGAAGTTCTCAAGCACTTTAGGAGATGATTTATAGAAAATAGAAATTTAAAAAATGGTTGATTTGTAATTCGGGGACATAGTTTGATTTGAGAATTTAATACTCCACATAGAATTGATTTTTGTGCTGGCATTTATGGAAAAATGAGTCATAATATGGCTTGATTGTATGTATGTATTTGTGATAGTGGGATGCTTTTTGTGGAAAAAATGAAATATATATATGAGATTCTGATAATTGTAATTGTCATTACTAAACATTTGGAAGGAAACTAAGCTTGTGATCTATACCCAGTGAAGACTAGCTGCTTTTGCATATTCCATATCCTCACAACACCATGGTCAAGTGTATATGTAACTGAAGATTTATTCGTTTTTCTTCTTGAACTGAAGTAGTTGAAAACACATAATGAATCAGGCTACAAAACCTGCATGGTAAGCTTTTTCTTTTTTTTTCTTTTTTTTTTAGGTTAGCCTGTGTTGCACAATCCAAAAGAGATTTAAGATCCTGAGGACATGCCACCCCTCAGGTTAGTGTTTTTCTTTATGGGAAAGTTTTAAAATTAGAGGTATATGAAAGGAATTTTAGTAATAGAAATATATAGAGAAGGCTTTCTACTCCCAAGTTGACTTTGGAGAAGCTATGCACATGGTGTGTAAATGTGGATCATGTAACCCCCAAAACCTTGAGTAATGCGTAAGGTAACATGGGTTTCCCCAATCTGTGTTCAGGAGAAGACATCTTAGAATGGAAAAATTTGGGCATAGCAGACTAATTTGAGTGAAAGCTTTGAAATTTTACTCTTGCTTTATTTCCATTTTCACTTAAGAGTTTTGCCTGCTCATTTCTCCAAGATGCAAAAATTGGCAGCCTTAGCTGAGGGTGTTAGGTCTGGGTGGACATCAGATAACAGGTAAGCTGTTGAAAGTACAAATTGACTGGCCATCTGTCATCTGTCCCTCTGCACTCCCTGTCTTGTTTCTCCCAGGGAGTACACAGTACCTCCAATACCAGAAAAGTTGACCTGTGCACTAGCCACACAAGATTACTGATGATGGTTTTGTGGTTCCTGGCACTCTTCTGTCTGTGTATAAAACCTCTTCTCTCTCTAGATGAGTTACTAAATATCTTAAATTTTATTTAAAGTTACTTATTCTTATTTATTTGGGACTGCTTCACGTTTAGGAACCCAAATTGGAAAAAAAAAAAAAGGATGTTGAGCTTCTTTGTATCTCTACATAGAACCCCGCTTACTCTGTCACCATTTGCATGCATCTGAAAACAGTAGGGTCTGTGTGCCACCCCATTCACATACAGAGACCATATTGTTTTTGGTTGGATGCAAATTGGGATTGGCCTAGTAAAGAGAGGTCACTTCCCTGGTGGCTCGGATGGTAAAGAATTTGCCTGTGATGCAGGAGACCTGGGTTCAATCCCTGGGTTGGGAAGATCCCCTGGAGAGGAAAGAGGAACCTACTCCAGGATTCTTGCCTGGAGAATCCCATGGACGGTGGAGCCTGGTGGGCTATAGTCCGTAAGGTCGCAATGAGTTGGACACAATTGAGCAACTAACATTTTCATTTTCATTTTCACTGGTAGGAAAGGCAGGACTTCATTGATGCTAAGTGATCTGTTATTCCTCTGGCATTTTCAGATGCTTAAAGCTGACCCTTTAACTTGAGGTGCAAATTGTGACTTATTTTATGTTCCTGCTCTACTACACTCTCTGTGATTTGGAAAATTGTGTTTCTCCAGCTTCCTACTTCTGTTTCTTCCTCTTGCAGTTTCTTTCTGAGGTCTCTTCTGGTCTTATGCTTCCAAGAAAGTTTTGAGGACAAAGAACTTTTAAAATGGCTACAGACCTCCTAGTTTCCTCTTGGCAGAACATTTGGTTCATGGCAACTCTTGGAGATATTTCCTTGAAAGATTGTGGACATTCTAGTCATTGTTCATGGAGTTATTTTCTCTTACTCTGTCATTAGAGACCTGTTTTTTTATAGTCTTCAACTTGCATTTCTAGGTTTGTGTTTGGCCCATGTCCATCACTTCAAAATCAGGGGGCACACGTTATGAGTTGTTTTCTTGAGCCCCTTCTCAGCACAAATTAGAAAAAAATACATTGTGTATTTCTCCTTTCCATGAGAATTACTAAAATGCCACAGAATTACAACATTTTCCAAAGAAGTTATCTCTCCCTTCAGAATAATGTTTATACCTGAAGGCTTATGACGACTCTAGTCTCAAAACAGATTTCTGCACCTTTATTGTTTGTCAAAATGGACAGGGGTTTGGGTGGACTCCGGGAGTTGGTGATGGGCAGAGAGGCCTGGTATGCTGCGGTTCATGGGGTCACAAAGAGTCGGACTGAGCGACTGAGCTGAACTGAACTGATTGTTTGTCTTACGTATGTTAAGTACCACCTTGTTTTGGGTATGGGGATCCTTGCCAAATATTTACTTATCATGGTGCTCTGATACCTCAGCCAAAAGTAATTTGGAACAAGTCACATTTTAACCTGTGTTACTATATTAAAATTAAATGATAATGTGATATCATCTAAGAACTTTAACTCAATTTTTATACCTGAGCTCCAATTAAATATCAGTTTGATTTGATGTGCATTCTTTTGTCAAGTAAATACTTGTCTGTGTTATTTATATGTCATTTTAGCTCCAGAAGGTATAGATGAAATTCTACAGCAGAAATAAGTGTGATAGAATGTATAGGAGATACAGAATGGGGAAAAAGCAGACTTAAAACCAAAAAAATATCTGACAGGTAAAAAAGAGAAGATAGGGAAGGACATGTCCTAGTCAAATCTGTCATGACCTTCTTCTGAGCATGGAGGGATGTATTAAAAACTTTAAATGGAAATCCAAAGGCCAGAGTCTTTTGCTTTCATCTCTGTTGGGGGCTGTAGGAAAAGATGATATTTCTCTTAAAATCACGTGACTGCAACAGTAGATTCCTGCATGATGGCTTCTAAAAAGCTAAACAGAACCAACTATCTCATTAAAAACCAATGTAGAAATAGAATAGGTGAGATAATCCATGACAAGAATCAAAGGGAATCCAGTGGATTAATCATATATTTAAGTCTTACTCTCCCCATTGGCACAGATTGCATAACCCTTCCCTATACAGATAGATGCCTTCTTGGAAAGGAAGAGGTAGAGAAAATCTATAAGATTGAGCTTGTATATCTGTTATAAATAAAGAAAGCAACTTAGGTGATACAATTTTATTTAATACTTCTTGATGTGAACAGTCTTCTTTTGGGAAACTGCAAAATGCGGCTTAAGGCAGGAAGTTTTTATAGAACAAAGAATGAAGACAAAGAAAGGGAAAATAGGAAATACCTGATTGGCTGAGGGCACACATTCAGTCTTATTTGCAGTGAGAAAGCCTAGATTTGGCTTGATGTTTGGGGATGGCACCCTGGATATACTATTCTGATCAAGCAGAGCATTTAGAGGGACACAAGTTAGCTAAGTTTTGGTTATATATTTAAATCAATGCTTAATTTTCTTTAAGCCAGTTAAGTGGTGCTCTTTATAAATTCATTTTGGTAATACTAACTGAAGGTAGAAAAATATACATCTATAACATAGGAATGTAGGCATATATAAACACACAGACATGAACAGAGGTATTACAACTTTCCTTCTAATATTTTAGCCATGGGAAAAATCCAGTAATGCAAAAGCCACCAGGTTACAAAAGAACAGTTGTATTTAAATTGAGTTTCTGCCAGGTAGAATAAGTAATGGTTACCTGTTCAGATGTTATAAACTTTTTTTCTAATATTTGTGGAGAAGACGTCAAAGATTTTTCATTTGCTTAGTTTCTGAATAGATTTCTCTCTGGATTTTTTTCTTCTGAAGTTTGTCCTTTGAAGAAATGTCTTTTAGTTCCTAGAGAAGAATTGCATCTCAAAGACACAAAGAAAGAATGAAAGTTCCTTTAAGAAGGACCTTTGTTTCTGGAGCACAGAATTTTTACAATACATTCAAGGAGAGGTTTTAGGATTGAGAAAAAAAACTGGCAGGTTTTTTTCTATTCTTCCAGTCTCAGTTTTTCAGACAAGCTACACAAGTTGTCTGCAATTTGTAGGACAGATGTTTTTAACTCTCAAAGAATTGGGTTGCAACCCAAATTGCATTTTCCTCAATTTTCTTCTTTACATCGGAGAGAAGTCCTTCAACTAAGATAGAAATCAGATAATACCTACATTCTGGATTAGAGTTGCTTGCTGTTGGAATGTTTCCCTCTGGGTTAATAGTTTCATTTTTTCTTAGAGAAGAAGGCCTAAAAAAAAATCTGTCAAGTTTTAATATCAGCTTCTAATTTGGCCAGCTTTAGCTGGGACAACCAACAAATATTCCTGGCAGTACTGAATGACCCAATAAATGAGAGAGATGTCCTTAAACAGGATGCAAAAGATACTACCCTTCCAAGATGTAGAGCCACTTCCAAAGATAGCCAAAAAGACTTAAACCTGAGAACTAACAGGAGTCCATGGGACCTACACTGCAAATAAAGCACGATTCACATTCCTGTCAGGCCATACGTAATTACAGTTGGTGCCAAACCCACATTTCTTTTCTTGTCATGTCTTTGGATCCCCAACCAGAAGGTTGAGGTGCCTGCATTTGCAAGAACTGACAGTCTTGAGTGTCCCAGGTTGGCAGAAAGCCAAGCCACCTTCTCAGGACACAAAATGAAACAAACAAGAAATCTTTTTAGCCTTCCCTGGAATGGAATATTTATCCCTGGGAGAGAGAAGAATCAATAACCAATACTAGGCAATGTGAAATTTTATCTTCTTCTCTCAACTGGACACTACAGAGACTCGAGAGAGCTGACTTTGGTAAAACTCACTCTTTGCTGTCATCTGCAAGTTTTCTTAGGATCCCATTTTAGGATCTCCAAAGTGAGATGGGTTTAAAGTAAGGAATGTAGCCCCAGTAACTAACAGAATTTGGCACGGTTTTTCATCAGTGTTAATATTAGCTTCTCCTTAATTGTTTAAAGGAACAACTGGTAGCAGAGAATCCCTTTGAGTTCTGTTAACCCTGGGAGATGTTCATATGGGGCTTCCTACAAAGGTAGATTGGCAGCGTTTGAGTTGGTATTTGACGCAAGTTTCAAGGACAGTCTTTTTTCCCCCCAATGTCCTAGTTGATTGAAAATAAGACACTATATTTTTATGCTTGTGCTTGGATGGTAGACCCCTGTGAGGGTGAAGTAGGGGGAGGTGCAGGTATTTTGTTTCCTGCTTTGTAGCTGCTGCTGTTATGAAACTTCTGTTTCCAGTCTGTGATTTCTTCAGAGAGGAAAGTAGAAGGATAGAGAGGAGTAGTGGGAATCATGATAGTGTTATAGTCTCTTATTTTCGGTATCTCTTGTGTCTTTAACTTTGCACCAATCTTTTATGTGAACCTTTCAGCTAAGCTGTTTTGGAAATTTGAAGTCTTTTGGAAGCTTCTGAATGTCAATGAAAATAAGTATCCCATTCAGTTTGATTTGAGGGGAGGCTTGCTTGCAAGTGCACTTCTTAAATGATTGGTCTTGTCTAATTGGAACATTCCCATCACAGCCATTGTAATATGTGTACATCAGAAGTTAGTATGGAGAATGAAGGGCATGGATACTTGGTGATGTTTGTTCCATTACTTCAATCCCTTGTAGTTACAGGTTTACATAAAGGGAATTTCAAGTTTTCTAATTATGTATGTTGAAGTAAGTATGTCTCTTGAAGAACTTGAGTTTTGTCTTTGGTAGACAGAAATGTATGCCTATGTCAGGATGGAATAAATATATATACCAGGACTGGAAAGCAGATGTGATAAAAATGAAAAGTCCTTATGATGCACTGAATACTTTCAACCTGATGAGTCCTTTAAGTTTGCTTTGGGGGATGCTAAATTTGTGCTTATGTGCATGGAGGAATTATGGGCAAAATCAGAAGATGCTGTTTTCAAGGAAATTTCCATCAGATAAAGTTTTGGGTGGCAAGTTTACAAGTCTTACTGTTGTTTTTGCTTGTTTATTAAAATGTGACAAAGTGTGGGCCAGAAGGGAAAGGTACTCATTTCTAAATACAATACAGAGATCCTCTGGAGCTCAGATAGCAAAGGCACAGTCAACATGAGAAGAGCACCCCCCTGATTATAATGACATTACCTCAAAGTAATTGAGAAGGCAATAAAAATGTGAAGCTGCAAAAAGGAGAAATACATGTAAGACGGACATGATCAGATGGGCTTGTGGGTGTCAGAGATGGATGCTGAGAGATGCTGTACAAACCAGTAGAGACATGCTGGGGGATATTATGGTGGCCTGAGATTGAAAAGGAACACTGACTGACTTGTTTTAACCTACAGGTTGGTAAAATTTAGGAATATTTAAATTGTAGTGTGTATCTTTAGTTTAGGTTTGTTTGATCATGGCTCTTGGTTTTGGATATTTGATTTATTACTAAAAAGCCCCAAGTTAAATTATTTACTGCAACCATCTAATTATTGATATTGCATTTTATCTAATTGGAATGGGTGTCCTATAAGAGCATTCTATTTAGAGGTGATGTATACATATACAAACTGTCTTATTTTAAAGTGAACAAAATATGAAACTATGTGGTTTCTTAACATGGTAAATTTAATTCATATGGAAATTGATTTGTATGGAATTATTCCAAATGAAATTTACAAGGTTTTGTTCTGTTATGTTAATTATTATTTATTGGTTATTATTATCTTATTTAAAATACTTGTGGAGCTACAATTTTATAATACCATTCATAATACTAGTTTTAGCATGACATTTTGCATAACAAGTGGTAGGGCTATTAAGGCACTAAATACATAGACCTTCTTTTTCTTTAAATATTTCTTAAATATTTCAGTAAAATTTGTTATCTGTTATTATTATTGTCTTAATAATGTTAAATTCATAAATGTATCAGGTAACAAATGCTAAAATATTTAAATCTATTGAATTCTATTATTTAAATATTAATAGTTTTTTTAAATAAAATATAATATTGCAAGTACTGCCATCTGCTGTAAAAGAGCTATCATAGACATGAGATAACAATGTGGTAATGGTTCTATAATTAATTGAAGAGAATATTGTACAGGAATTCCAAGTTATCCCAAAACTTATATAAATTTAGAAAATAAATCATTGAGATAAAATATTTTTTAAATGTTTCAGTATTTAATTTGTAAAATATATCAATTCACCAATAGCTTTTGACTATAAAAATAGTCTGTCACTTCCTAACAACTTTCAATATATTGCACTGTGTCTTCTGAAGAATTAGAGCGGTCAGTTTTTCTATATCATCAGATCAAGAAATGGATGTCTTATAACAATGCCTGATATCACCAGTTTTGCTTGCTTCACAGGCTATAGGTGATCACAAGTAGAATTTTGAAGTTAAGTTACTGGTAGAAAAATCTTATTTATCTGAATTACACAAGTCCCAAGATTTATGTATTTTTGAATTTGGAGAAAAGAATACATCTAGGAGAATAGAAATTGAGATTACTAATGACCTATGGCTATGTACAATTTTTCTTAAATTTTAAAGTCACTATAATAATAATTTCATAGAAATATGTCTGAAATAGCTTATAAACTTCTTATTTTAATGTTTTAAAGTATTATTTGAGATAATGCTTTAAAAAAAGATTCTAATTAAAAGCTGTATATCAATATCAACAATCATAACAGCACATATGATACTTTTCCAGCAGATGGCAACACTGAAAATCTCCAAAATAATCTTAAAAGGTATTTAAATAGTCATGACAAAAATCAGGAAGTAATGTAATATTTTAATTAAGTAAAAACTAGCACAAATTAAATTGCTCCATGTTTTCTTTTAGTTGGTTGATGAAAATATGATTTTCATTTCCCAGAGATTTTACCAGAAGTCTTTATTAAATACATCGGATGAATCTGATGGCTAAAAATTGAATTCATTATTTATTAAACATTAATCTATCTGCTAATGTTTACATGATATTACAGTAAAGCCATCTATCATAAAAGGTAGAAATTTCTCAGCAACTTTAGAAGAAATAAAATTCTTAAAATTCTTAAAATACACCAAAGTAACACAATAGAAAAGGTTTACCAAAGTCCTAATAAATTATCTCAGAACCTAATTTTCAAATAGAACAGGGACCACAGACTAAACTTGTTTAATTTGTCAACTAAATTTGACAAATTTGTTTAACAGAGAAGTGGGAACACTATTAATTTAGTGTTCTTAGTGGAACTTAGAAACTTAGTAACTCAGTGGAACTTAAAAACACTATTTTAAGTAAATGGAGCCACTGAAACCATAAAGCCAATGCAAAATTGTGAATTGAATGTATGATACAAAATGCTACAGAGAGACATGAGAATTTTGGAAAGCACAAAAAGAATATAACTTGTTTCATCTATTGAGACACTTTAGAATTTAATAGGACAATGTGATAATTGAGGCAAGATGACATAAAACATGAGAAAGGATTAATTTCTAATATATTTCTGATGAAATTTAGAATTATTGTGGAAGAGCCATGGAAGATTTTGTGGTCTGTATGGCCTAGAGAACCCACAGAAAGTTAGTACTAAAATAGGAGGTAAATACCGTAAAGGGGTTACAAGACAAGGAAATATGAATGGTAAATGTCTAAGGTAGTTTTAATATGTTTATTATATAGATTACTTTTCCCATGGAGGAATGCACATGATTACACTCCTGTGAGACATTGCAAGTATAGAATCAATATAGAAAAATAAAATTAAATATGATTAGAGTAAATGGAGATGGCTAAAAGTATTATTGGCAGTGTGAGTTGGATCTCACGATGCAATGCCTTAAAGACCTTTTCAGAACATGGCGATTCTAGCAGTTTTGGAGTAGAGAGATTGAAGATAAGGAGAAAGACTAGAGATATAGGCAACATTTCCATGTAACGTTAACTAGACCTTAAATTAGATTGATAGTAATAGAATATAAAAACAGATAAGAGATACTGACATATACAGAGAAACATTGCTTTAGAAAGTGGTGGGAAATTAAAGTAGAGGGACAAGGGAAATTATGAAATCCATAATTGATCACAGCTTTAAATCTACTACATTTGCTCATCTTGAAGGTTTGTGTTTTGTTGGCATTAACAAAAGATAATTGTAATGAGGAAAAATAAAACGTGTTGAAGAAGATTCATAGTTGTTATGCATATCTAAAGTTACCCTGACAAAAATTAGAGAAGAAAACAGACTGTGAGATTAGAAAAATATGAACATTTTTCAGGCCTCTTCTGGGTAAATACTATCAAAAAGTACATGAGTAAGCACAGAGGTAGTGCATATATGGATGGAGAACCACCTATTGAAGAAACATGACCGCTGACATGAGTGAGGGGGATTTGCGTGTCAACTGTCAATTGCATGTATCTTTAGAAAGTGTGAACAAGAGTTTAGGAGATTATGGGGACAGACTGTCTGAAAGTATCAGCATGAATTCAGTGCACAGAACAAAAACCATTAGATTTTTAAAGCAGAAAAGAATTTAATACAGAAAATGAGAAGATATTCCAGTTGTGCTTCTGGTTCTGTTACCACACAGTTGCAGCACCTGTGAGCAGATTTAGGAGGATGTCTCCGTTACTTCACAATATGAATGTCTCAACCTTCTTCAGTCACCAAAAGGGCAGTAAGAATATGGTCTCTGTGTTACTTAATCATCCAAATCTCCTTTCAGTGCATCTCATTGGAACCCACTTTATATGCAGAATCTTAGCTGCGAAGGAAATGGCAACCCACTCCAGTATTCTTGCCTGGAGAATCCCAGGGACGGCGGAGCCTGGTGGGCTGCAGTCTATGAGGTTGCACAGAGTCGGACACGACTGAAGCGACTTAGCAGCAGCAGCAGCAGCTGCGAAGGAGTATGGTTTAGTTTCTCATAATCTGTGATTCTGGGTGCTCATAGAAGGAGATGCTGAGTGCCCAGAAATGTGAGTGAGGAAGAAAGAGTAGGAAAGGATTTTGGTTGATGGAATAAATGTGACAATGAGAATTTAGATCTGAACCTAGTTGTAATGCTAATATTGAGAGTTACTCTGAGTTTCAGTTGAAAATATTGTGGCAACACTAAGACATGAAAAAAATTGCACACAAGAATAATATGTGACTACTCAAGAGTTGCATCTTTTCTTATTGCCAGAAACATACTTTTCAGCATTTTATAAATAATGATGTTTGGAGCATCTTCAGTGACCTCAAACATATGAACTCTGGCATGAGAATATACATATGTACTCCAATAATACAGTTCATAAAAGGGGGGATAATTGTCCCCTCAAGACATTTTAGACAAAAAGAATATGTAGCTGAAAATAGTAAACCATTTATGACTTGAAAATTTTGGAATATTCACAGATTATTTCAAAAGCTTTGTTGAGTTGAAATCAAACTGACTTGAGAACCAGCTAACATAGGCTTTTCCTTTGTAAAATCACAATCTGTGTAATTGTGGATATTTCACTTAATATACCTAAGCTTTTTTTTTTTTTTAATATGTCTGTGTCCTCAGTCACTCAGTCGTGCCTGACTCTTCGGGACCCCATGGACTGTAGCCTGCCAAGCTCCTCTGTCCATGGGATTCTCCAGGCAAGAAAACTGGAATCGGTTGCCATTTCTTCCTCCAAGGGATCTTTCTGACCCAGGAATTGAACCTGTGTTTTCTGTGTCTTCTGCATTGACAGGTGGATTATTTACCACTGACACACCTCAGGAGGATACTAAGGTCAAAGGAAGGGATTTTCCTAATGTTTAAATAAATCTTTGAAGAGTCAAGAGGCATATCCAAGTCAGTCTGATGTTCAGGTCTGCACTTTCTTAACAGCCATGTTAGATTGCCCCCTGCAGGATAATTTATGGTTGAGATTTGCCCAAGACAAATTATTTCCAGTAAGTTATTCTCAGTAAGGAAGTCTCCAACAAGTGGAGAAAAAGACATTGGAATCAATTTTAAGGTAACTAGTCCTCTACAGATACAAGGCAGTATCATGCAGTGGTTAAAAGAGGAACTAGAATGCAGGCAAAATTATGTAACCTTGAAATACTATTCACTCTGCGAGTTGCTTTATCTATAAATTGGGATAATAAAACACCTGTCTTTTGATTTGTTATGAATGTTTGATTAAATTTAAGTTGACTCACCTGTAGGTCATAGAAGAGAGACTGATGTCTGATACACTTACTAGATATTTTACTATTTTAGAGGATTTATTTCCTCTTAGCACAATAGAGTTATTTAAAAAAAAAAAAAAACGATGGGGCTAGGTATCATTTACCTGCCTACCTTCCCATTTTTTAAAAAAAGAAAAAAAACTTAATGTAGCACTTTTCTTTTACCAGTGGTACAAAGAATACTTTAAGTCTCCAGTCATTTGTTTCTGCCATAACGAATGCTTAGCTCGATGAAAGAGTATGTGTTACAATTAGAATCAGGTTTATAATTCCATGATCATGTTTAGATGTTAAGTTTGACATATCTCATATGTGGTATGCTCATATTTTTTGCTTTCTATTACACATGCATTTCACTGAAAAAAATATTTCACAGGATTATCATTGATAAAAACAAAAATTAAATATTTTTATTTAGAATATCTAATTCTGTCCACGTTTTAAAAGAGTTGTTCAATTGCTAAGTTTTGTCCAGCTCTTTCAACCCCAGGGACTAGAGCATGCCAGGCTTCCCTGTCCTTCACTATCTCCTGGAATTGACTCATACTCATGTCCATTGAGTGTGTGATGCCATCTAACCATCTCTTCCTCTGCCATCCCCTTCTCCTCTTGTCCTCAGTCTTTCCCAGCATCAAGGTCTTTTCCAATGAGTGGCTCTTCTCATCAGGTGGCCAAAGTATTGGAGCTTCAGCTTTAGAATCAGTCCTTTCAAAGCATATTCAGGGTTGGTTTCCTTTTGTATTGACTGATTTGATCTCCTTACTATCCAAGGTATTCTTGAGTGTCTTATCCAGCGCTACAGTTAGAAAGCATCAATTCTTCGGTGCTCACCATTTTTTATGGTCCAGCTCTCACATCAATACATACTGCGGCTGCTGCTGCTAAGTCGCTTCAGTCGTGTCCAACTCTATGCGACCCCATAGACAGCAGCCCACCAGGCTCCTCTGTCCACAGGATTCTCTAGGCAAGAATACTGGAGTGGGTTGCCATTTCCTTCTCCAATCCATACACGAGTACTGGAAAAACCACAGCTTTGACTATACAAATCTTTGTCAGCCAAGTGATGTCTCTGCTTTTTAATATGCTGTCTAGGTGTGTCATAGCTTTTCTTCCAAAGAGCAAGTGTTTTTTAATTTCATGGCTGTAGTCACCATCTGCAGTGATTTCGGAGCCCCAGAAAATAGTCTGTCACTGTTTCCATTTTTTTCCCCATCTGTTTGCCATGAAATGTTGGGACCAGATGCCATGATCTCAGTTTTTTGGATGTTGAGTTTTAAGCCAGCCTTTTCACTCATCTCTTTCACCTTCATCAAGAGATTCTTTAGTTTCTCCTCACTGTCTGCCATTAGGGTCATATCATCTACATACCAAAGGTTATTGATATTTCTTATGGCAATCTTGATGCCAGCTTGTGATTCATCCAGCCTGGCATTTTGCATGATGTCCTCCACATATAAGTTAAATAAGCAGATTTAGGGAACATTCCTAAACATTAGAATTCTGACTGACCCACTCTAAGTCCTGTAAATTCAAATAATGCAAATATCAGTCTTCAACAGAGTGAAATCTTTGTTGTGAAGCACCTCGATGGCTCTCGGAATTGTATTTCACATGCAACATCTTTCTCTTCACTGACTACCAAGTGCCAGTGCTGAATATTTTCTTGGCTTGGTTATGCCTTCATGCTCTTCCCTAACAATAGCATCTATCGAGGTCTTTGCTAGAGATATTTTTATTTTCTCTGAACTGTGATTTTCCAAAGCTTGACAATTTGGGATCTTCACTTGAATGGCAAGTGATAGGATGACTGCATCACAGATAATGAGGACTGTAATTTATCTGGGGGCCAGAAGGAGAAGGTTAAAGTGATGCAGAAGCTTCCACAGTTCTGGTAAGAGCTACTGGGTGCTGAGTGAGCAGAGGAGGATCCTCAATCTTAAGACACAACAAAAGAACCGAACGTTTATCCAACTGCTAAAAGACACTGAGAATTCATTCATATATCATGATGTTTCATGTATCTTATTCAACTAGGGAGACCAAAAAGGAATCATGAGGGAGATTAAATGAGTTACGGAAGATGTTCAGTGTAAGTATTTGTGGTCTGTACACATCTGTGACACTTCTCTCTCTTAGTTTTTGTTTTAATTATATTGTGCTTTCTCAGTTCACTGGATTAGCCCTTTAATAAGGAAATTTTTCAGGATTTTGTGTTCAGATATTTTGTAAAGTGAAGGGGGTAAAGTAAATACACATCTAGTATATTACTTTCAGTCCTTCTTCTTGATATAATTAAGGCACATAATTTCTTCATGTATATAATTTAAAATGGAGGATGTTTGGGCACTAGAAAGTCTAGTATTAATTTCTAGGTTATATGAAGCACAAAATAGCAATAGTTGTTCTGCTGAATGCAGTCACAATTCATTGACTCTCTATTATGAGATTTGATCTTAAGGAGATTAGTCTGGTGGATTTTAATCATGGTGAATTCTATGGCATGATTTTGTTATTAAGCACACCATCTAGAATATATATTAAAGAGGACTGATATTCATCTACAGCTGATATTTGTCAGGAGAAATGTGATATAAAAATTGCTTCTGTCTTTATGAGCCACCAGTCATTTTAAAATACTATTTTTGGAAAGATATCAGTATGTTAGTTAATGTACAGACGACTCTAATATAAAAAGAAAAGCACTCTTTACGGTTTTGACTTTGTTTAGCACTGAATTAATCAGATGACTTTCTAATGATTAACATTTGTTTAAATGTAAGATGATTTACATCTGTCTAAATTTTAAAACACATTAGTTATTATTTAAAATTATGGATTAAATATAGTAATATTTTCCAAACACATGGGTTGGTTACAAAATTATTGCACAAAATGATCTATCTCTCTAATTAAAATTTTGAAGCAAATGAATTCAGTTCTCTTAAGTGTTATACTCACTGTCAAAAACTAGTGAAACCGAATATATACACGCCATAGGTATAAAACTAAAAACACATGTAAAGCAAAAGTGGGTATATAATGATTTAATTGTTTTTATATTTCTCATTTTTACACCTTCATAAGCTGCAGTTTTTATGTTTTTAGTCTTTCAGTAATTCTACAAGAATTTAATTTTAGTTTCTTAACACTATAAATCTTATGGTATTGAAGGGAAGGAAAAATGTCATAAACCAGGTGAAGTTGCAAATTCTGTCTCTATGAACAATTTATTCCTGATTATTATGAATGGTTTTCCATTTTATAGACAAATATATGTCAGTAGAAATACACAGCTCTCATAGAGATTTCATTTTATGTAATATAAACTTTCTTCTGAAATTGTCTAAGTTCATTCATTTCACCAATACTATTTCTTTGAGGGCTTCCCTAGTGGCTCAGTGATAAAGAATCTGCCTGCCACAGCAGGAGTTGCCGGAGATGCAGGTTGAATCCTTGGGTAGGTAAGATCCCCTGGAGAAGGAAATGGCAACCACTCTAGTTTTCTTGCTTTGGAAATCCCATGGACAGAGGGGCCTGGTGGGCTATAGTCCATGGGGTCAGAAGAGTTGGACACAACTTCGTGCCTAAACAACAACATTTCTTTGAGAACTGCCACACCATATCTCTGTTGTCAGTTCCCTGGAGGATCATGGTGGAACCCAGGTTGTGTGTCATGTGTAGACATATGTGAATTGTCCATCACATTAAAATGATTTAGGAGGCACATATGCAATTCTTTTTTTCTAAGTAGGCAAATATGAAAACTGAATCATAACTAAATTAAAGAAAGCTGGAAAAAAATAGGTATTGGGAAATGGAGAAAATGATATGTATAAGTAAAACCCTACCCAAATTCAAAGAGTGTTTTACCACACACTGAATTATCTAATGGAGGAGGAAATGGCAACCCACTCCGGTATTCTTGCCTGGAGAATCCCAGGGACAGGGGAGCCTGGTGGGCTGCCGTCTATGGGGTCGCACAGAGTCGGACACGACTGAAGCGACTTAGCAGCAGCAGAATTATCTAAAGTGCTTAGAGGAAACACTGTATTCACAGATTTAAGATATCAATGGGGAAACCTGTAAATCTAAAGAGAAGGTATAACAGGTTTAAATACAGATAAGCAAAAACATGGAATTTCCAGTATGTTTGTAATAGTTAATTTGAAGATATATGGGAAATTATCTCATTTGACTTGAAAACAAAATTATCAAATGCCTAAACTGAAATTAGTAAAATAATTGTGTATTATTTGTTAAAAGAGAAAAACTTTATTAAAAGACAGAAGATCATGTCTGGACTAATTTGAAGCATATTATATTACATTACATCTCACCAAAAGAGAAAAAGAAAGATATACCCATTTGAATGCAGAGTTCCAAAGAACAGCAAGGAGAGATAAGAAAGCCTTCCTCAGCGATCAATGCAAAGAAATAGAGGAAAACAATAGAATGGGAAAGACTGGAATCTTTTCAAGCATATTAGAGATACCAAGGGAACATTTCATGAAAAGATGGGCTCAATAAAGGACAGAAATGGTAGGGACCTAACAGAAGCAGAAGATATTAAGAAGAGGTGGCAAGAATACTCAGAAAAATTGTACAAAAAAAGTTCTTCACGACCCAGACAATCATAATGGTGTTATATTCACTTAGAGCCAGACATCCTGGAATGTGAAGTCAAGTGGGCCTTAGAAAGCATCACTACGAACAAAGCTAGTGGAGGTGATGAAATTCCAATTGAGCTATTTCAAATCCTGAAAGATGATGCTGTGAAAGTGCTGCACTCAATATGCCAGCAAATCTGGAAAACTCAGCAGTGGCCACAGGACTGGAAAAGGTCAGTTTTCATTCCAATCCCAAAGAAAGGCAATGCCAAAGAATGCTCAAACTACCGCACAATTGCACTCATCTCATATGCTAGTAAAGTAATGCTCAAAATTCTCCAAGCCAGGCTTCAGCAATACATGAACCATGAACTTCCAGATGTTCAAACTGGATTTAGGAAAGGCAGAGGAACCAGAGATCAAGTTGCCAACATCTGATGGATCATTGAAAAAGCAAGAGAGTACCAGAAAAATATCTATTTCTGCTTTATTGACTATGCCAAAGCCTTTGTGTGGATCACAATAAACTGTGGGAAATCCTGAAAGAGAGGGAATACCAGACCACCTGACCTGCCTCTAGAAAAACCTGTATGCAGGTCAGGAAGCAACAGTTAGAACTGGACATGGAACAACAGACTGGTTCCAAATAGGAAAAGGAGTATGTCAAGGCTGTATATTGTCACTCTGCTTATTTAACTTATATGCAGAGTACATCATGAGAAACGCTGGGCTGGAGGAAGCACAAGCTGGAATCAAGATTGCCGGGAGAAATATCAATAACCTCAGATTTGCAGATGACACCACCCTTATGGCAGAAAGTGAAGAACTAAAGAGCTTCTTGGTGAAAGTGAAAGAGGAGAGTGAAAAAGTTGGCTTAAAGCTCAACATTCAGAAAACTAAGATCGTGGCATCCTGTCCCATCACTTCATGGCAGCTAGATGGGGAAACAGTGGCTGACTTATTTTTCTGGGCTCCAAAATCACTGAAGATGGTGACTGCAGCCATGAAATTAAAAGATGCTTCCTCCTTGGAAGGAAAGTTATGACCAACCTAGAAAGCATATTTAAAAGCAGAGATATTACTTTGCCAACAAAGGTCCATCTAGTCAAGGCTATGGTTTTTCCAGTAGTCATGTATGGATGTGAGAGTTGGACTGACAAAGAAAGCTGAGTGCCAAAGAATTGATGCTTTTGAACTGTGGTGTTAGAGAAAACTCTTGAGAGTCCCTTGGACTACAAGGAGATCCAACCAGTCCATCCTAAAGGAGATCAGTCCTGTGTGTTCATTGGAAGGACTGTTGTTGAAGCTGAAACTCCAATACTTTGGCCACCTGATGTGAAGAGCTGACTCATTGGAAAAGACCCTGATGCTGGGAAAGATTGAGGGAAGGAGGAGAAAGGGACGACAGAGGATGAAATGGCTGGATGGCATCATCAACTCGATGGACATAGGTTTGGGTGGACTCAGGGAGTTGGTGATGGACAGGGCGACCTGGCATGCTGCGGTTCATGAGGTTGCAAAGAATTGGACACGACTGAGGGACTGAACTGAACTGAATGGAACATCTCAGAAACTAACATTGAGAAATGTTAGTTCTGTTCAAAATTAGTACATAAAAATTAGTACATAATTCTGATGTAAATAGAAAGTAGTAGTTGAGTTGATAATTGTTTTACTGGGGGTGGAAATACACTAAACTGCAAACATATTTGCCCCCTGAGGGGGAAACAGAAGGTGGTGGGGAACTAATCTTGTTTATAAAAAAAAATACATTCATGATTTGACTACAAGACCATCATGGGTTGAATACAGGACTGTCAAGAAGATTAAAGGTATAGAAGCACAAACCCAATAAAATAAATCAGGAATATTTGTGAATCCAGAAATAAAAGAATTAATTGATTCTTTTATATTAGATTCTGCTCTATATATTTTAAATGCTATGTAAACTACATAAAGAAAACTAGCAAAACTATTTTTATCATTTTTAAAATAAATTAAAGCACCAAAAAATTAAATAACTTGAACAAAGTAGCTTATAAATATTATCAAAATTTGAACCTATAATATCTGGCTTTGGAAATTGAGCTCATTACCATAACACTGTATTATCTTTAGTGTTTAATGAATATTGTATTTCTTACTACATGGAGAAAGGACAGGATACTTAACAATGGTTAGGAATAACACTCCTATTTTACCAAAATAAAAATCAAATAGACAAAAAACTCTAAAAAATAAAAGATGTTGTATTTCTGCCTCATATCATGTCCTTGATAACATTTAGATGGGTTAAAAAGATAAATTTAATAATTTTATAATCTTTGAATCTTAGAAAAGGACCTTTCTAAGCAAGACATACCATGTAAGAGCCTCAGTAACTTAGATTCCTGGCATACAGTACTTAATACTCATTTGTTGAACAAAAGTAAGATTGAATGAATGCAGTAGATGAATAAAATAGGATAGTTGTTATATGACTTAAGCATATGTTCTCAAGGGAAGATTTATCATCTTTTTCCTCCTAAGTAATCTTCTCTTATTCATGCCTTATCCTAAAAGAATGTCAGCAGTGTTTAAACTGTTTTTAAGACTCTCTGCACGTAATACTGGGGATCAGTAATAAGTTTTAGATATTATTTGGTCACAGGTTCAGACATTACATTTTGTCTGTACAAGGTACAACAGGTGGTATCTCAACTAATCAAGTGAAATCTGTCAGAAGAGTATTCTGTATATCCAATTATGACTAGGAAAAATGAGAGAAGGAAAAGTTAATTTTCTTTCTATGGATAAGGGAGGCCATGTGACACCCCCACCACCACCACCAGTCATGCACACATACACAGAACTTATATGCAATGGCATCCATTTAGGAAATAGCTTTGATAGCAGTTAAAATGTAAACTTCTATAGGGAAAATTGGAATTTGAGTTGGTATCATCTGTTGGCATAATACTGGGTATGAAGACTCTCAGAGTAGACCTGAGTAAGGGGAATCATATAAAGCACTGATTAGATTTCATTAGAATACTCTGAAGATTAAGGACTTGCCTTTAAAGTTTATCTAAATCCTTAATCCATTCTAAGAAGATTCCACAGAATCTTTGTGGACCTTACTGTCCTACAATTCTTGCTACTTTATGCATCTACACACAGACAGACGCATTCACTGTATAACTACATATAGAAGTATACAGTGATGTGTGTGTATGCTTATGTAAGCTCATACATGTAATAATTGATTAGAAAATATATGGGAGATTATCTCATTCAAAAAGCAAATGAAATTATCAAAACATTATACAAGCAGGCACACACACACTTCTCACACACACACTTTTCAAACTCTAGGATATAGATTGACTTACTTTAATTTATCTTATGTTACCATTATGCAAAAAAATACTATCCTGAATCCAGGAAAAATAAAACTAGGATCAATAGAAGCAGTTTATTTAAAAGACTTAAATTTAAGTAGTAACATAAGAATAGCTTGAAAACTTCCTGCAGAATATTTTGAAAAATTTTAAATGAGAGTCTTATGTTGTTTTTGTTTTCCTAAAAGCCAGAGAAACTATCTTTTTCTGAAATACATTTATGTGAGTGCTTAATTAATATAGATAAAATGGAGATGAACTACTCATTAACATACAATTAATTTGATTTTATATTTTTGAAAGAAAATTTAGTTATAATGCTGTAAGCTTTGCTTTGTTTTTCTCCTTGTACTAGTTGTAAAAAGCCAGAAGTCACTTTATTATTCTACAATGCTTCTTAAATTAATTCCTCACTAGCAAGTTCTATAAACCTCACTCCTCAAGTATGTAATAAACCATCATGTGTTTAACTGCATCTAGATCACAAAAATGTACAACCATTTTCTCATTGCTTTTATTTCTAGATGAATTAGAGTGTTATCTTCAAGATTCCTTAACCAACATCATGTTAAACATTGTAAAACAAGTTCTTAATCTTTACTTCACATCTTTTCTTCATGTTTAGCTTTATGAGCTTTAAAACAAAAAGCCTTTGAGGCATTCTTACTAGGCTGTTTATCCTCTTAGATAGAAAAAAAAAAGACCTTGAAAAAAAGGGGAAGTTATTCATACCATTAAAAAGGTAGAAAGCAAAATTGTAATGTGACTAAAACTCAGTTTTACTTTATCCTGCATATTGCTTTTTATAACCTCCAGCAACTTAGAATAGCCATAATGCATAGTGTATTTGCACAGATAAAAGTGATGGATATATTCCCCATTAAGATTGTTACCTCAAAGGACTGCTAAAACTTTTTAGTTTTTGGCAGAATAATAAAAAAGTATTAGATCAAGTTTCATAGCCCTTTTTTATTTTTCCAGTTTATTTTTCCTTTGATTTTTGAACTTTCAGTAAAAGCAACCAGAAGGCTATGAGAAGTAGCATAATAGACAATGAAAATTATATGTATTGGCTAAGCAACAAAATAGTTGCTCTCTTTTACTGGCTATTTATTTGCAAAATAGTAAGTGGATTATTCCTTCTCTATAAATCTAGAACTAAAAGCAAATATAGAACAAAAATGTCTTTAACCCAATAAGTACCTAATAGTATCTATGACCTTCCATTTTAAACTTAAGTTTCAGAGAGACATGCTTCAGATGAAATACTGCAGTTCTCACTGTCTTTTAAAAAAATAGTATTATCACTGTGCTAGCATTTTCTTGTACAATGACACTAGGATTATTAATACCAGTATAAGGCTGTCTGAAACTGCTCTCTTCTAAGCTGGTAATTTCCTTTTTTCATTTTATATCCTTTACAGACTCTCTTCACTCTAGAGGTTAGCAATTCATTTCCACTGAAATATTCATTGGAATAATAGTAGTATTTTCAGGATCTGAGATGCTGAAAGTAACAGAACTTGTTGAAAGCTTTTGTTTTATTTTAGATATTTGCTAGAAAAAACATTTGAAATTTCTTTTATACTAAGTATGGAGAAATCTATAGTAAATTGATAATATACAACCACGTATTATGTAAAACAATATATATATGTGTATTTAAAATAATTATCATAAATTAGTCACATCTTACCTCCAGTAGTTTTATAAAAAATATAAATAATTATAATAGTCACATCTAACCTCTAGTAATTTTATAATATCCTGATATTTTCTCATAGAAAGATTTTTCAAAAAGGAAAAAATACAACATGAAATTGTATTTTTCAATACACAGATCTGACATGACATGTATTTTCCAGTTCAGGCTGTGGCTATCTAAAGTGGTCTTAAAACTCGTATATTATAATCTGGTTTGAAAGGTATAGGAAAGGCTCCCATGCCTTTCAAGTAAGTTACATTTATTAAAAATTACCAGTTAGGTTACGTTTGTTCAAAATCAAAATAATCTAAAACTTGCTATGATGGAGGACAGTGTAAAGAGATATATCTCAATAGTTTTTGCTCAAGTCGTTCCTTCTGTTATTTGGCTTCTATTTGTCACTTGTGATTAGGCTAGGATAAAATAATCATCAAATGAAGTTCTTGTTTTAATCTGATTTCATAGTGCAATGAAGATATGTTAATAGCTTTCATGAAAATACAAGAAAAATATCTACTTTGTAGATTTTTTGAGCCTCCATTAAAGTACAAGAAAATATCCACTTTGTATATTAGCAAAAAGAGAATAAACCTGTGTACTTGGAAGTGTACAGTACATGGTGCATTCCAATAACACCTTTCTGAGTTTTTCTTATTTTGAAAGAACATAAATTATGCTATTCATAAATACCTTATTCAACAGTGTTGTTTGGAAAATAAGATCAAGTTTATATAATACAACCACTTTAGATACAGGCCCTTCAAATCTAAACATACTGGAAAACCAGATGCACCAAACTGTTGCATGTTTGCTTATTCTGATGATAGACATATACTAGGATTCAGGAAAAAGCAACCAACTAAACAAACAAATCTTTGTGTTAATTCATCAAAGTCTCAGCTGGGCAGATATCTCAGTATATTAGCAGAGCATGTCTGTGAAAGAATAAAAATATTTATAGATTTGCTGTGTCTCTCTCATTCACATTTCCATCTGCTTCACCTGAGAGGATTTATTTATAAACACTGTATTGCCTGTCATTGACTCCAGACTGCCAGTTACTCCCACAAAATGTTCCACCTCTCACTGACTATTGTCGTTATACATTTTCTTCTAAATTTCCTTTCCTTCAGTTCAGTCACTCAGTTGTGTCCAACTCTCTGTGACTCCATGGACCGCAGCACACCAGACCTCCCTGTCCATCACCAACTCCCAGAGTTTACCCACACTCATGTCCATTGAGTCAGTGATGCCATCCAACCATCTCATCCTCTGTCATCCCCTTCTCTTCCTGCCTTCAAACTTTCACAGAATCAGAGTCTTGTCACATGAGTCAGTTCTTCACATCAGGTGGCCACAGTATTGGAGTTTCACCTTCAGCATCAGTCCTTCCAATGAACACCTAGGACTGATCTCCTTTAGGATGGACTGGTTGGATCTCCTTGTAGTCCAAGTGACTCTCAAGAGTCTTCTCCAACACCACAGTTCAAAAGTATCAATTTTTTGGTGCTCAGCTTTCTTTATAGTCCAGCTCTCACATCTATACATGACTACTGGAAAATATAGCTTTGACTAGGTGGACCTTTGTTGGCAAAGTAATGTCTCTGCTTTCCTTCAGTGTCATTTAAATTTTCTGGGTCATTTTTCTGTAGAACTTGACTATCTTCTAAGAATTAAGAAATTACATAATTGTAAGGGGAATATGGTCAGTATTCATTCCAATCCCAAAGAAAGGCAATGCCAAAGAATGTTCAAACTAACACACAATTGCACTCATTTCACATGCTAGCAAAGGAATGCTCAAAAATTTTCCAAGCTAGGATTCAACAGTAAGTGAACTGATAAATTCCAGATGTTGAAGCTGAAAAGGCAGAGGAAGCAGAGATCAAATTGCCAACATCCATTGGATCATAGAAAAAGCAAGAGAATTCCAGAAAAGCATCTTCTGCTTCATTGGCTAAAGCCTTTGACTGTGTGGATCACAACAAACTGTGGAAAATTCTTCAAGAGATGGGAATACCAGACCACATTACCTGCCTCCTGAGAGATCTGTGTGCAGGTAAAGGAACAATAGTTAGAACCGGACATGGAACAATGGACTGGTTCCAAATTGAGAAGGGAGTACGTCAAGGCTATATATTGTCACGCTGCTTATTTAGCTAATATGCAGAGTACACCATGCAAAATGCTGGGCTGGATGAAGCACAAGCTGGAATCAGGATAGTGGGAGAGATATCAATAACCTCAGATATGCAGATGATACCACTCTTATGGCAGAAAGAAATAGGAACTAAAGAACCTTTTGATGAAAGTGAAAGAAGAGATCGAAAAAGCTGGCTTAAAACTCAGCATTCAAAAAATGAAGATCATGACATCCAGTC
Organism: Giraffa tippelskirchi; assembly: GCF_054371585.1. Classification (NCBI taxonomy): domain Eukaryota; kingdom Metazoa; phylum Chordata; class Mammalia; order Artiodactyla; family Giraffidae; genus Giraffa; species Giraffa tippelskirchi. Next base: position 127,433,435 of record NC_137286.1, read on the forward strand.
CCATCACTTCATGGCAAATAGATGGGGAAACAATAAAAACAGTGAGAGACTTTATTTTCTTGGACTCCAAAATCACTGCAGATGGTGACTGCAGCCACGAAATTAAAAGATGCTTGCTCCTGGGAAGAAAAGCTATGACAACCCAAGATGGCGTATTAAAAAGCACAGAATCACTTTGCCGACAAAAACCCATATAGTCAAACCTTTGGTTTTTGCAGTGGTCATGTATGGATGTGAGAGTTGGACTGTAAAGAAGGCTGGGTGTTAAAGAATTGATGCTTTTGAACTGTGGTGTTGGAGAAGACTCTTGAGAGTCCCTTGGCCTGTGAAGAGATCAAACCATTCCATCCTAAAGGAAATTAATCCTTAATATTCATTGGAAGGACTGATGCTGAAGCTGAAGCTCCAATACTTTGGCCACCTGGTGCAAAGATCCAACTCATGAGAAAATATCCTGATGCTAGAAAGATTGAAAGGAGGAGGAGGAAGGGACAACAGAGGACGAGATGGTTTGATGGCATTGCTGACTCAATGGACATGAGTTTGAGCAAGGGAGGTGGTGAAGGACAGGGAAGCCTGGTATGCTGCAGTCCATAGGGTCATAAAGATTCGGGCATGACTGAGCAACTAAACAAGACAACAAATGGGAGTATATAATGTTAATGAGTTTATATGTTATTTACCCTTCATGTTTATCATCTGCTTAATAAGATGTATCATTTGCATGAAATAAAGTTCAAAGATCTGAATGATCAGTTCAATGATTTTGGGCAACAGTATACATCTGCAGGTACCCCTATTACTGGGTATATTAGTCAGAATTTCCAGTTGAAGAGAAACGATTGGAGATAGAAGATAGATAAAGACAGATAGGTAATAGATATATGTATAGACAGAGATAGAGATATAAAGATACATATATAGAAAGAGATTTATTATGAGTGATTTGCATTTAAGATTATAGCAACTGGGAAGTATTATGACTTGTTGACTGCAAGCTGGAAACCCCCAGCAGTCAACAGTGTATTTCTTGTCCAAATCTAAACCACTGAGACCCAGAAGAGCCAATGGTTTCAGTACCTTTCTGAATCCTAAGGCACCAGAACCAGGGCACCAGAATCTTGATGTCCATGGGCAGGAAAAGGTGGGTGTCACAGTTCAAGCAGAGAGCAAATTCACCCTTCCTCTGTCTTTTTGTTCTCTGATTCTCAATGTATTGGATGAAGCTCACCTGCTTTGGCAAATAGTTTCCTTTAATCAGTCTATTGGTTCAAATGCTAATCTCTTTTGGAAACACTCTCAAAGACACACTCAGAAATACTATTTTACTATCTGTCTGGTTATCCCTTAACCTAGTCAAGTTGACACATAAAATGAACCATCACAGGGGCAGTGTTTGTATTTATCCTATTTGAGCTTCCTCAGCTTCAACAAATTTGTAGATGTCTTTTGTCAGTTTTTGAAGGCTCTCAATTGTTATGTCTTTATTTCTTCTGCCCCATTTTTTGTCTTCCTGTTTAGCAACCCAGTTTTATATTAAGCCGTATTACATTCTATCACAGATGTCTGATTTTCTTTTTTAGCCTTTTTTTTAAAAAAAAACTTTATTGGTACATATTTTTTAAAATTATTAATTCAATTTCAATTTTCCACTTTTCAGTACATTTAAAAAAATTCAACAGTGAATTCTTTATTCATGATATTTTTAAACATTTTTTCCATTTTATTCTTTGTATTAGTTTCTTTGTCTCTGATAACTTCCCTGTATCATAATACACATTTTTCACAATTTTCAGTATGTACTTTGATATTTTTATTTATAATTACTTTAAAGTCACCTTCTGAGAACATGAGTATCAGGAAATCTCTGTTTCTGCTTCTACTGACAGCTTTTCTTATGACCATGTGTTATATGTTCTTACTTATTCCTGTGTATTGTGGTACTAGGGTAATACTGTCAACCTTTTAAAATGACATGCCCTTTCTTGAGCCAGATTACTTGAGCAGGGAACTGAATCAATCTGATCATTAGTTGGGCAGGATTGGGATGTTCTTGAATGTTTAATTTGATTTGGTTTACTAATAGGTTCAAATACTTTTAACAGTGATATCAGAATATTTCCTTCTTTGGGAAATACGAAGTAAGATGAGATTCAGTAGATCTTTCTGTGCTTTATTGCTGAGTCTCCATTTTGTGCACTATAAATCTCTTTGTGGTCTATACCCTACTGTCAGCTTTCTGTTTAAGGTGCAGTTCTTCTTTCTGTTCAGTCTTGACTATGCTTTCTGTGCCCAGAAACATGTTTCTGAAGGATTTGTAGAAGAGGGGTTTCTCTCAGCATTTTTACCATTTCCCTGTTTGGTAGATTTTCCTCTTCTCAGTGTTCTTCCAGTGATGAGAAGAGCCATAGGTCTCTAATCTCTTATTGAATGTGGATCACTTTCTATAAGTATTTCTCTTATTATTATTATTATTATTTTTTGCATATTTGTTATCTGATGATTTCAGTGAAGCTAGGATATTTATGCTGGAGAAGGCAATGGCAACCCAATCCAGTACTCTTGCCTGTAAAATCCCATGGACAGAGGAGCCTGGTAGGCTACAGTCCATGGGGTCGCTAAGAGTCAGACACGACTGAGTGACTTCACTTTCACTTTTCACTTTCATGCATTGGAGAAGGCAATGGCAACCCACTCCAGTGTTCTTGCCTGGAGAATCCCAGGGACGGGAGAGCCTGTTGAGCTGCCATCTATGGGGTTGCAGCGTCGGACACGACTGTAGTGACTTAGCAGCAGCAGCAGGATATTTATGCGGGTATGGCTTCATTGTGAAAGCTGTAGTGTGTTGCAACTGTCGAGAACACAGTAGAAACAGGTCTTTTTCCCACACACATATACACTTTTATTGTTGTTGATAACTTAAATAATTTATTAGCAAGACTGTCCATTTATTTAGTAGCAAGATGATTTACAGCACTATGGCTAAGAGACAATCTTTATGTATAGCCACTTATTCCATCATTTTAGGACTGGTACATAACCTAGTCTGAATATCTTCAGAAAAGGTAATTCCATGTTATTTTAGATAAAGTGATTCCACGTTGAATCATTACTGTAATCTAGGCATTTCCTTTTGTGATCTTTATTCTGTTATTTTTGGTATTTAACATATTTAAAATTTTTCTTGCTCTTACGTGTAATTATTAGATTTATCTTGAGACTATACTATGTAGAATATCTTTCTCAAGTGATATTCTATTATCTTTAGGTGTTCTTGGTAAGGAATTACTAATTTTTTATCTATCTCATTTTAAACTGTAATAATGTTTGCCATGATTTTAATGCAGTCTATTTCTTGCTTGGTTTCCAATCAGAAAAAAACAAAAAAGAAAACACGAAAAGAACAAGTGAGCTCTCATGGTTCTCAGAAATCATTCTTAAAGCCTATCATTTATTTTTTATCATTTTAATCTTTAAGGAAATGGATGTTAGTGGGTATTTATATTAGGTGGGTATTTATATTAGACAGGTATTTAAATACCCATTAAGTGTCAAGTCTGTTAATAGAATCTATTAACAAACATAATAGGTATGAACATGTACATGTGCGAGACTCATTGAAAAAAGTATGGCCCAGTTTTCCCCCAACACTTCAGTTGGGGTCATGATATTCCCCTTCCTAAAGCTGCCAAATGACCCCCAAATTTTCTTTTGTTTATAAAAAAATGTTAGATCCATTTTAGTCATCTTCCTTCACCCGATTATATTCTCATAGTAACTCTTCATTAAGAAAAGAGCTGGAATTGGCTGGCTTTAGTTTGAAAAATCCTATACTTATTATTATTTTTTTCCTTGACATGGTATAAACAGCACTTTGTTTTACACTCTGCAGCATGCTGAGAGAGAGTCCTTAAAGTACTGAAATATTCATGTCTGTGAGCCATTACAGTCATTCCCTACTGCCTTCTGGGTTTTGCAAGAATGAAACAAAGAGGAGTTGTGTAAGTATCAGCAGTATTGAGGCTTTTCAAAATAAACTTTATAAATATTTGGGAACAGTTTGTGTTTGTAAAAGATAAACTACCAAAACTAAGCAAATTTGGTAATTTCTTAGACTTTGGTAAAACACGTAGACGAAGAGCAGGCTATTATTGTAATAGTTAAACCTAGGTAACTCAGATAAATATTGAGCTACAATGCTTGAGAATATTATTTCTACTTGTAAAATTAGAGAAACATGAATGTACATATTCAAGGGCCATATCTATAATACAACAAAAACATGGAAATTAAGACATTTGGGTTTTATTATCTCCTTTTAATTATTATCCATGGCAGCAAAGTTATTAGGTCTGTGTTTATTAAAGATATTTATGTCAAAGAGATTAAGAAACCAAGGTCAAGTTAGGGAGTGATGTCACCAAGATAGTAAAGAAAGAAACCCCCAGCCTCAGCCCTTCATGGATACCAATCACTCGGCAACTATTCATGAACAAAAAATGCTCTGGGAGAGCCCACATAATTGACTTCAGCAAGCCAGTGGAACGAGAAAACACCAAGAAAAATCACAGAAATAAGGAAGGAAGAGCAACCTCATGTTTCTGCATTCTCCTGTGCCAAGGCTGGTGCAGCTCAGTGCGGAAGGGAAGCTCACCAGCTACAAGAGATTCCCTTGCTGAGAAAGTGAGGGTGAGATGAGAGACCAGCTTCTCCAGGCCTTCAGGGCACCACTCAGAGGACCTGCTTTGGTCTAACCCCACCCAGCCACTAGCAAAGCTGAGACAAGCTGAGGAAGCTAGGAACAAGCCACACAGGAAGAACTGGGGTTTCCAGTGTCCTGCTCTGCAGGGGACCCCCACAGCTACTGCCATTGAGAAACCGGGTCCAGCACAGCTGCCTCCCACTCCTTGCAGATGCCGTCAGTTTTCACCCCACTGGTATTTGTGTTGGCAGATGCCCGCCACCTGGGTCCCCAGTCCTCCTTTGCTCTCTCTGCCCTCGGTAGACCTAGGATCCACATGGCAGCAGCCCAGGCCTCAGTGGCTGGATGAGTGCAGGATGCTAGCCTGCAGCCAACGCTCCCTGCCTGGCACACCCTTGACATCAGCCTTCCAGTTGTGCACTTGCTCCCTGCTGCCCTGACCTCACTGGCCTCTCCTCCACATGTGTGATCACAGAGATCCTATAGTTGTTTGAGTGCACATTGACAGCCTCCGCAACTGCTTGGGGGCCCACATTCAGCCCTCTCTCTAACCCCTGGGTTTGCACCATTGGATTCAACTGCAGCTAGGCTGCCAGCTAGGGGCAAGGGCTGAGGCCAGCTGCAGGCTCACTGGTGCTTGTGGGGACCCTGATGTAGGTATGTACTTCAGTGGCTTATGGGTCTCTTCATATGCCCAGCACAGTGGAGGCTGGTGCTGGGAATCAGACCAGGGGTGAGCATATGCAGCTGGAGGGGCTTGCTGCAGGTGGTGGAGGCCTGGAAAGGAGACAGGGAGGTAGGATGGGGTGCCACAAGCAACTGAGCGTGCCCATGGCCATTGGTATGCATATCTGTGCTGCAAGGTCTCTCTGCAAGCTGGAATTGGAGGCAAGAGGTGTGTGTGTGTGTGTGTGTGTGTGTGTTTACTATTGTATCCTTGTTGCTTAAATCACAACCTGGCACAGAATAGACAGAATAATTGTTAATATTGATAACAGCTTGGTCATATTATTTCTGTTTTACAAAAAACTTTAAAGTCTCATCCAAACTAAAGGATGAAAATGTAAGGCACACATTTAGAATTTGCAGTTCTCTTATTCCGGTTTTGAAAATAAAATGTAAGAAAATCATAAACTAAGTCCTTCACGATGAATCAACTTTTAAATTTGCTAAGTTAGTTATCATTCAGTAAATTGGTAATATAGCAAATATAATTTCTTCTAATATGTAAAAACTAAAATTTGAAATAACTTAAATGACCCGTCCTTCTCTAAATAATTTAATAACACAAGAATATGGCTTAAAACATTGAACCTCCCTTAAGAGTAGATCTGATTGCATTTTCAGAAATTATGAAAATTTGCTTCAATGCTTGAGTACACTTTACATACATACCTTGTTTGGAAGCTAAGTTAATTTAATAATAGCATTTAAGAGGGTAGTATTAGAGAAATGCATAATCTTATTTTCTTTGATTTACCCACAAAACAGTTGCCGTAGATGTTAGCCTAAATGATTCCTCAATCAACTTTTATGTATTTAAGTACATCCCTACAAATAAAAGCTTAGATTTCTCCACTTCAGTATTCCCAAAGCACCAGGCTAGCAAAGACTATCAGCATCTGGAGACAGCATATTCAGACAGATTGGTTCAAGATGAGAATAGCAGGAGATGAGAAAAGGAGAAGGATTTAAACTACACAAGTTCACATATATGGTGTTCACTTAGTATACATGAGGAAGTTGGAACTCATAATGGTTACATGACTTATTCATGACATAAGAAAATGATAACCATTAGACTTGAGGCGTATGTTCTTTATACTACGTGATGAAGGAAGACCTGACCATAAATTCCTTTTTTTCTCCAAATAGTGAAATGTCCCTACTAAATTCTAAAAGAATTTGTTCTAAATAGTATGTGTGTATGTGTGTAGTGTGTTTGTTTAAATATGTGTGCCTGTGTGTTTTGTGGTAGATGTTTAGAGGCATTGATTCTAAAATAAATCATTTCTATGTGTATGTAGTAGCACTAGTAGTCCCTGTGGTATCTTGTAGGATTATTGGACTGTTCTTTCTACTACTTTGCTGTGCCCTCTGTCTCTGCGCAGAGTATATTCAGTCTCCCACATTGATGATGGTACTAAGTGACTTGTACCCATCACCTATGCATGATACACTCATAATGTGTGGAAAGGGACAACTCTAGTAGAAGAGATATGAATTAATTATTTGCTCCCTTTTTCTTCCCACCATCTCTTTCTTCTGTTCTTCACTTCCATTTGTTATCAGACATTACTGAACTTCTTCACCATAACTGCACTGTTCTAGCACCTGAGAAGTACAGATGAATATGATTTGTTCTAAGCCTTTAGAAACATACTATAGAGGAGAAGATGGGAATAGTGGTTTCTAATATACAAGTGTTCTAATTAATTGACAATTTATGCTTTCTAATCTGTAAAGATTTGGCAGAGATTAATACCTGATATTTACCTGCAAAATTACTAAATGAAAATAACAAGAGGTGCAGATAATTTTTCTAAAGAAATTAAATAATTTATCAGTTTAACTTTTTAAATATTTTATCAATTTAAGTTTTATCAGAAGTTGCCTGATCCTGTTGAGAAGTTCACCTGGTTATTTTAGAAACATGTTAATTCTCTTCCCTCTCTGAAGGGCAGCAGGTACTCTCTGGTGAATTTTCAGGAGTCAGGTCTCAGCCTCAGACCCTGTCATGTAAATCTCTTAAAGACACAGACTGGAACATCCAAACAGCTATTCAAGTATGGTGCAAGAGCATTAGTTGTACTATGTAGCATTTCTTTATAATGGTTCTTGAGATAATTGTGACCATTTTTTTAAATAAATTTATTTATTTTAGTTGGGGGCTAATTACTTTACAATTTCATATTAAATTTTTAGGAAGAAAATGTCATCATGTTTCCTTAGTTTTATATTTAATCTCTGACAATGTTATATATTTTTATTACTAAACATTTGAAAAGTAAATTTTCAGTTGTTGTTGTTCAGTTGGTAAATAGCATCTGAATCTTTGTGACCCCCATGGATGCAATATGCCACGCTTCCCTGTCCTTCAGTGTCTCCTGGAGTTTGCTCAGACTCATGTCCATTGAATCAATGATGCCATCCAACCATCTCATCCTCTGATGCCCCCTTCTTCTCCTGCCCTCAATCTTTCCCAGAATCAGGGTCTTTTCCAATGAGTCAGCTCTTCCCATCAGGTGGCCAAAGTTTTGGAGTTTCAGGCTCAGTCCTTCCAGTGAATATTCAGGGTTGATTTTCTTTTGAATTGACTAGTTTAATCTCCTTGCTGTCCAAGGGTCTCTCAAGAATCTCCTCCAACACCACGATTCAACACATCACTTCTTCAGCACTCAGACTTCTTTGGTCCAACTCTCACATTCATACGTGAATAATGAAAAAATATATAACTTTGACTAAATGGACGTTTGTTGATAACGTGATGCCTCTGCTTTGTAATACGCCATCTAGGTTTGTCATAGAGTTTCTTCCAAGGAGCAAGCATCTTTTAACTTCATGGTGCAGTCACCGACCATAATGATTTTGGAGCCCAAGAAAATACAGTCTGTCACTTTTTCCATTTTGTCCCTATCTGTTTGTCCTAAAGTAATGGGATGGGATGCTGTGATCTTCATTTTTTGATGTTGAATTTTAAGCTAGCATTTTCACTCTCCTCTTTCACCCTCATCAATAAGGCTCTTCAGTTCCTCTTCACTTTCTAGCATTAGAATGTTATCATCTCCATATCTGAGGTTATTGATATTTCTTCTGGCAATCTTGATTCCAGCTTCTGATTCTCTAGCCTGGCATTTCTCATGATGTACTTTGCATATAAGTTAAATAAGCAGGGTGACAGTGTACAGCCTTGATGTACTCCTTTCCCAGTTTTGAACCAGTCCATTGTCCATATAAGGTTCTAACTGTTGCTTCTTGACCTGCATACAGATTTCTCAAGAGGCAGGTAAGGTTGTCTGATATTCCCATCCTTTTAAGAATTTTCAGTTCATTGGGATCCACACCATCAAAGGCTTTAGTGTAGTCAATGAAGCAGCTTTACTTTTTTTTTTTTAATTCTCTTTTTCTATGATCAAATGGAGGCTGGCAATTTGATAGCCTTTTCTGCTTTTGATAGCCAATCCTCTGCCTTTTTTGAATCCAACTTATACATTTGGAAGTTCTCTGATCACGTACTATTGAAGCCTGGCTGATGGATTTTGAGCATTACCTTGCTGCATGTGAAATGAGTGCTAGTGTATGGTAGTTTGAACATTCTTTGGCATTGCCTTTCTTTGGAATTGGAATGAAAACTTAGCTTTTCCAGTCCTGTGACTGCTGCTGAGCTTTCCAAATTTGCTGGCATACTGAGTGCACCTGTTTAAGAGCATCATCTTTTAGGATTTGAAATAGATCAGCTGGAATTCCATCACCTTCACTAGCCTTGTTCATAGTAAAGCTTTCTAAGGCCCACTTTGCTTCTCACTTCAGGATATCTTGCTCTAGGTGAATGATCACACCATCATTGTTATCCAGATCATTAATACCATTTTTGTATAGTTCTCTGTATTCTTTCCACCTCTCCTCAATCTTTCCTGCTTCTCTTTTACACTGGATTTTTTAAATTCAATTTTCCCTTGTTGATCAATTATCTTTTCTCTAGCAGTATGCCCTTGAAATTATAAATCTGAGCTTGACAAAATGAACTGCCTTTTGAATAGAATTGGAGAAGGAAATGGCAACCATTGAATAGAATTAGTTCTTTAAGTGAGCAACAGATACATTTATTTGTTCTTCTCTTCACCTTTCCTGTGTTCAGTGTAATTCAAAGTTTGCTATACAGCCAATGTTTTTTTCAAAATCCATCTACCATCTTATATTAGCATTTACCAGTATGACTCAGACCTCCTAAATTTTGTTAGATGCTTCCCTTTGTTCTTCCTGTTTCCATTTCTAAGTTCTTAAAATACTATTTTTCCAGCAGCCAAAGTTATCTCTCTCTGTATATATATATATATATATATATATATATATATATATATATATTCTCATTATCATAACCCTTCCTTGCACAAATCCCCCCAATAGTTTTCCTTTGCAGTAGGTGTAAAAAGCAAATATTTTTTCATGGCCTACAAGATCATCTAGTTTTTGCCTATTTCTCTGCTGCCTTATACTACTTTCCTTCTTCATCTCTTTTATCATATACACAGTAAATTCCTTTTTCTCTTTGTTTAAATTTTTTAAAAGTCTTTTTTCTTTGTTGGAACATTGCTTCTGTTTTATGTTTTGGTTTTTTGGCCATGAGCCACGTGGATTCTTAATTCCCCAACCAGGGATGAAACCTGTACCGCCAGCATTGGAAGGCGGAGACTTAACCACTGGACTTCCACGGAGGTCCTTCTCCTTCCCGTTTTAATGTTTCAGATGTATTTCTTTAGAGACCTCCTGTAACACCCCCAACTACAGTCACTGTCTTCATGAAATGTGTCAAAACTTATTTTATCTAGTTTACTTAATAGTGTGAAAATGGTATCTCCTCAACAGATAGGTACCTTTTCTATGTTGTTAGGTACTAAAATCCTGGTAAGTTAGATGATTCATGGTATATGATAAGCATTTATATCATTTTTAAAGTTAATTTATTAGGATAAAAAGTGAATATACAGTGCAACTTGCAGTGTATGTTGTTTTGTATGGCATCTGTAGAAACTGAAGCTTATTAATGTTTTCAGTCTCCCACACCCTGCTCCTCAAATACCTATGCCCTGACATAATCAACTCCCCGAGTGTGGGCAGGACCTGAATTTATGATAGGATATGGCATTCATGGTTAGGTTATGCCCTATGACAGTGTGAAGGGATTTTTCTGACGTAGTTAAGAAAGCTACTCAGTTGGATTTTAGTTAATAAAAAGAGCAGAATTTCCTAATGGACATGCTCTAATAAGATGAATCCCTAAGGGAGGATGGAAGCAGTACAGTTACTCTCCTTTGGATTTGTTGGTGATAAGTGATTCAAGGACACAGGTTTATATTCCATTTTGTTATTTCAACATAACCAAGGGCATTGTCCTTTACACATGTTCAAATCTTACTCATGATAACAAGAAGGCGCTAATTGAAGTTAGAGACTTCTCTTATTAGAAGCTAACACAGAAGAAGAACAAAGAATAGAAAGTGTTGCCTAATCTAGTATCTTTGTAGATCCAATTAATAAGCTTTAAATTGAATAATAAAGTTGATTTAAAAGGAAGTTTTAGTCCCTCAGTCATGTATCATTATAAATAGTAGAAAATGCAGAATATCCCTTTTTTAAAAAAATGAAGTCCCATTATTTTGTGAGATGAAAATTTGAGATGAATAAAAATCTTGCACTTTTGTAGAACAGTTTTATTACTTTAAAATGTTCTATTTGGGTATTTGAATTAAAGTCATCTAATTATAAAGTACTATGTATTCCATTTGATATTAAATTTAATATCATTTTTTTTCTAGACAATGAAAACCCAAGGCTGTTAAATGTCAGTTACATTCCTTAGAATTTTTGCTTCACTTTTAATTTGTCATTTTTCAGATTTTATACAGAGCAGAAATCTTGTATAACCTTAGAAACTTTGAACAATTACTTGATTAAGGCTCTTCAAACATGCTTTATAATTTTATAGCCAAGCTTTCATTTTAGGAATGTTTAAAAGTTCATCTTTCTTACAAACTACAAACCAGAGAGTAATTATGCTTATAGACAAAATATGTGATTTCCAACATGAGAGGAACTGTTTTAGTTTTTTTCTTTTTTGAAGTAATATTCTTCCTGATCTGTGAAAATAGGAATAAAATAGTGTAAAATTTGTGTTTTGGTTTTAAATTCTGATTTTTTCCCTTGTTATGTGTTTTTTCAGTAGAGTTAGTTTGTATGAACTATTTCAGTCAAGTAAATTAGTATCATCAAATAGTAATAATACCTATTTTTTCAGTTGAAAATTTATTAGAAAATAGTCTAGACAAAAAAGTTGGAAATGGGAGTTAAATTCTTCTTTAAAGTACTATGTAAAAAAAATTAACCTTTCCCCTGATTTTTCCATAGTTTTATAATAACTCACGAAGATCATGAAGATTGGAGACAATCCATCTTCTGTCTTTCATCTTGAATTTACACATTAAGAAGGTAATTTCAAATTAAACAAACATTAAGAATAGTTTTCCAAAATGTTCCACGAATTTAACAGTTTTTAACTTGTCTCTGATCCTATCAACTGTTCACCTAAGAATGATCACTTGGCAGACTTGTCAGATTACTGAAAGTACATCTGTTACCAACCCATTGAACTGAGATTTAAATAAAATATAAATTATATATCTATTCATTCTATGTGTATATTTTGTACATATATATATTTATATATACATATATATTTTTAACATATATTGTATGTATGCCTCCTACCCAAGAGAACACTAGAGCTTATATGATAAACCTCATTTTTGTAGTTTGAGTCCTTTTGAGATAACTGAATGTGAAGCAGATTGTTATAAGGGGAAATTGTTTTCCATTTTTTATATATTTTTCTCACAACATAAATAAGATTTTTGACTTTTTTATTGTATTATAGTTATTACAAAAGAAGTATAAGAGTCAGCATTATCTTTCTCATCACTAAATTACATTGTAGAACATTTAACTCAAAAGTTTTAGGGTTGCCCACAGTTTTACACCAAGTAAGTGGTAGAATTTTAATTAAATTCTATGACCATTCTGTTTGAATAATGAGACTGATATAACTGCTACTCTTTATACAAGACATAAACCTCTTGGAGGAAATAGTAGAGGAACACAGGCAATATCGCTTCCAAAATGTTTACAGATAAAGTTTGCACAAAGGCTTTGGGGTGAGAATAATTAAAATATTCTGTTTACCAATATAAGGGTAGAGAACATAGATTGTAAGGAATGTTAGCCTCAGAAACTTGTCATTTAAAATCTATTAAAAACCAATTGCTCAGGGAGAGGATTAAAAAAAAAAAATCTGTGCTTGAGATAATCAATTTCTTATACTCCACAACTACAGCAGCTTTGCATTCATTTATAGGATAAATGTTTACTCCTCAGACTTGTCTCTTCATGTTCTGTGATTGAAATCTGATTCACTTTCGCATTCTCACTGTTGGGTGATAATATTGAATCTTCAATTAGGGTTAAAATATCATAAAATTTGTTATCTTACCAATATTTGTATAAAGTTCAGAAATGTTACATAATGTTTACTTTGTTGTAAAACCAATCTCCAGCACCTTTGACTTTAACATTATCCAAAAAGAGTAATAATTAGAAGTGAACACCCACCAGAACCTCAGTGCAAACCAGCACCTTTTTCCACACGCCTGCACTGATCATACTCTCAGTTTGGTCATTCTACTTGAGATACTCAAACTCATGAAAAAACTAACACTTTCACACGTGGAGTATGTCTATTCCTACCCTCTTGTTCCAGAGCATGAAAACAGCACTTGTCTTGTCTTCCTCTTTGCTTAATCATGCCCATCAATATATATGCTATTCTCTGCCATCTTAATTACAACTGCTTAATCATGCCCATCAATATATATGCTATTCTCTGCCATCTTAATTACAACTTTCTTAACTGTACTTACCTTCTCCAGCTGTTACTCTCTTTTTTCCTCCTTTTAAAAGCAAACAAACAAACTAAAACCAAAAAAAAAAAAAAAAAAAAAATTCCTTAGATGGACTGTGTATCATCTGCCTCCAATTTGTTTGTCCCCATTCTCTCTTAATGTGTTAACAGTAGCTTTTGCTACTAGCACTTTTCAGAAAGCTCTCTTGCAATACCACCAGTGTTGCTAAATGTGAAGTTCATTTCTCAGCCTCTACTTCAATTGACGTCAGTAACATTTCCCATAGTCTTTCAGTCATTCTTCTTAGACATTCTTAGAAGATGTCTTAGACATGCCTGAGACATTCTTACACGTGTCTTCTTAGACATTTCAGTCGTTCTTCTTTATTGGTCCCTAGAACCTTATGCTTTCTAATTTTCTTGCTCTCTGATCAACTTCCCCTGTCAGGCTACGTTGTTAGTTACTTCCAGTTTCCCAGACCAGTTAATACTGGATGCTTTTGGGCTCAATCCTGCCAAATATCCTAACAATATATCAATCCTGACATATGCATGATATATATATATATATCATACATATCAGATACATATCTATTGACTTAGTTGATATTTATTTTAGGATATTCAATAAATATACCATATACCAGTAGCTCATTCCTTCTATTACTAAGTAATACTCCATTTTGTGGAAATAGCACGGTTGTTGTTATCACCTAGTCATGTCCTGCTCTTTGCGACCCCATGGACTGCAGCACGCCAGGCCACCCTGTCCCTCACCATCCCCCGAAGTATGCCGGAGTTCATGTCCATTGCATCTGTGATGCCATCCAGCCATCTCATCCTCTGATGCCCACTTCTCCTTCTGCCCTCCTATCTTCCCTAGCATCAGGGATTTTTCCAGTGAGTCCACTGTTCATATCAGATGACCAAAATCCTGGAGCTTCAGCTTTGTCACAGTTAACTATCCTTTGAATTTAATGGAAATTTAGGTGGTTTTTACTTTTTGACTGCCATGAACAATGCTTTTATGAACATCCATGCACAGAACTTTGGAGAAGGCAATGGTACCCCACTCCAGTACTCTTGCCTGGTAAATCCCAGGGACGGCAGAGCCTGGTGGGCTGCCATCTCTGGGGTCACACAGAGTTGGACATGACTGAAGCGACTTACCAGCAGCAGCACAGAACTTTGAGTGAACTAGTGTTATAGTTCCTCTTAAGTTTATAATAGTAATTTCTGGAATATTTGGTATTTTTTTTTTCTTCTTCTTCTTTTTCTTTTTCTGTTCCATTTTTGTGGGCTTTTCCCTTCTTTGTCCTTCAGCTGCCACTATTTTGGACTCCTTTTTCCTTAGTAAGTACCTAACCTTTCCCCCTCAAAATATCAGTTCAGTTCAGTTACTCTGTAGTGTCCGACTCTTTGCAACCCCATTAACCACAGCACACGAGGCCTCCCTGTCCATCACCAACTCTCAGAGTTCACCCAAATCCATGTCCATTGAGTTGGTGATGCCATCCAACCATCTGATCCTATGTCGTCCCCTTCTCCTCCTGCCCTCAATCTTTCCCAGCATCAGGTCTTTTCAAGTGAGTCAGCTCTTCATGTCAGGTGACCAAATATTGGAGTTTCAGCTTCAAAATCAGTCCTTCCAATGAACACCAAGGACTGATCTCCTTTAGGATGGACTGGTTGGATCTCCTTGCAGTCCAAGGGACTCTCAAGAGTCTTCTCCAACACCACAGTTCAAAAGCATCAATTCTTCAGCGCTCAGCTTTCTTTATAGTCCAACTCTCACATCCGTATGTAACTACCGGAAAAACCATAGATTTGACTAGACGAACCTTTGTTGGCAGAGTAATGTCTCTGCCTTTTAATATGCTGTCTGTGTTGGTCATAACCTTCCTTCCAAGGAGTAAGCGTCCTTTAATTTCATGGCTGCAATCACCATCTTCAGTGATTTTGGTGCCTCACCTCACAAAATAAAGTCAGCCAGTTTCCGCTGTTTCCCCATCTATTTGCCATGAAGTGATGGGACCAGATGCCATGATCTTAGTTTTCTGAATGTTGAGCTTTAAGCCAACTTTTTCACTCTCCACTTTCACTTTCATCAAGAGGCTCTTTAGTTCTTCTTCACTTTCTGCCATAAGGGTGATGTCATCTGCATATCTGAGGTTATTGATATTTCTCCCGGCAGTCTTGATTCCAGCTTGTGTTTCTTCCAGCCCAGCATTTCTCATGATGTACTCTGCATATAAGTTAAATAAGCAGGGTGACAATATACAGCCTTGATGTACTCCTTTTCCTATTTGGAACCAGTCTGTTGTTCCATGTCCAGTTCTAACTGTTGCTTCCTGACCTGCATACAGGTTTCTCAAGAGGCAGGTCAGGTGGTCTGGTATTCATTCCGATCCCTTTAAGAATTTTCCACAGTTTTTTGTAATCCACACAGTCAAATTCTTTGGCATAGTCAATAAAGCAAATAGATGTTTTTCTGGAACACTCTTGCTTTTTCAGTGATTCAGCAGATTTTGACAATTTAATCTCTGGTTCTTCTGCCTTTTCTAAAACCAGATTGAACATCTGGGAATTCATGGTTCATGTATTGCTGAAGCCTGGCTTGGAGAATTTTGAGCATTACTTTGCTAGCCTTTGAGATGAGGGCAATTGTACGCTGGTTTGAGCATTCTTTGGCATTGCCTTTCTTTGGGATTGGAATGAAAACTGACCGTTTCCAGTCCTGTGGTCACTGCTGAGTTTTCCAAATTTGGTGGCATATTGAGTGCAGCACTTTCACAGCATCATCTTTT
This sequence comes from Giraffa tippelskirchi, assembly GCF_054371585.1. NCBI lineage: Eukaryota > Metazoa > Chordata > Mammalia > Artiodactyla > Giraffidae > Giraffa > Giraffa tippelskirchi. Next base: position 127,449,615 of record NC_137286.1, read on the forward strand.
AGGATTTGAAATAGCTCAGCTGAAATTCCATCATCTCCACTAGCTTTGTTCGTAGTGATGCTTCCTAAGGCCCACTTGACTTCACATTCCCGGATGTCTGGCTCTAGGTGAGTGATCACACCATCGTGATTATCTGGGTCGTGAAGATCTTTTTTGTACAGTTCTTCTGTGTATTCTTGCCACCTCTTCTTAATATCTTCTGCTTCTGTCAGGTCCATACTATTTCTTTCCTTTATTGAGCCCATCTTTGCATGAAATGTAAAGATATGTGAGGCCTATTTCTTTGGGAATAAGGGTGTTAAGATCTCTCTGTCTGCTTCCTGCTGAACTGGAATGGTGAGGGGCATTGGGCCTCCCCCTCTTGCTAGTCTCAAGCCTCAGAGTCCTTACAGCAGTGTCCATCTGAGGACGAGTGATATTTTCCATTGTCGGGTGTAGTTGTTTTTTTTTTATAGTTAATTTATTTATTTTAATTAGAGGCTAATTACAATATTGTAGTGGTTTTTGCCATGCATTGACATGAATCAGCCATGGGTGTACATGTGTTCCCCATCCTGAACCCCCCCTCCCACCTCACTCCCCATCCCATCCCTCAGGGTCATCCCATTGCACCAGCCCTGAGCACCCTGTATCATGCATCGAACCTGGACTAGCGATCTATTTCACATATGATAATATACACATTTCAATTCTGTTCTTTCAAATCATCCCACCCTTGCCTTGTCCCACAGACTCCAAAAGTCTGTTCCTCACATCTGTGTGTCTTTTGCTGTCTCATATAGGGTCATCGTTACCATCTTTCTAAATTCCATATATATGCGCTAATATACTGTATTGGTGTTTTTCTTTCTGACTTACTTCACTCTGTATAATAGACTCCAGTTTTATCCACCTCATTGGAACTGATTCAAATGCATTCTTTTTAATAGCTGAGTAATCTTCCATTGTGTATATATACCACAGCTTTCTTATCCATTCGTCTGCCGATGGACATGTAGTTGCTTCCATGTCCTGACTATGGTAAACAGTGCTGCGATGAACATTGGTGTACATGTGTCTCTTTCAATTCTGATTTCCTTGGTGTGTATGCCCAGCAGTGGGATTGCTGGGTCGTATGGCATTTCTATTTCCAGTTTTTAAAGGAATCTCCACACTGTTCTCCATAGCGGCTGTACTAGTTTTCATTCCCACCAAGAGTGTAAGAGGGTTTGATTCTTCAAGAAACAACATTTTGCAAAGTGACTGAACCATTTTGCTTTCCTACTAGCAATAGATTTGTATGCCTGTTTCTTTATATCCTCACTATCACTTGCTTTTATTTATTATAGCCATTCTTATAAGTGAAACGTTGAGTTTTGATTCGAGATGTTAAGTATCTTTTCATGTCCTCTTTAAAAGTTTTTATACTTTCATTATTGAATTGTCTCATCATATCTTTTTCCCATTTTTTTTTTTTATTTCTCATTAGGTGTTGTTTATCTTATTATTGTGTCAGAGTATTTATCAGATATGTGTTTACAATTATTTTATCAGAGTCTATTTTTTTAAAATTTCATCTTCTCAGTAAGGCATTCCATAATCGTATTTAAAGTTGTAATCAGCCTACAACTGGTTATCAACATTTGCTTTGTTATTTTTTAAGTATATATTTCATAACATCATCTAACATAATACAGGTATTTATATTTATTTTGATGTCTTTGTCTCTTTATTAGAATACAAACTCTTTGAAGAAAATATTTCATCTTTTTGTCACTGTTTTCTACTTGACACATTGCAGACTCTCATTATAATTTTTTGTCATTTGAAGAAAATGGTTCACAAAATTCATGCAGAATAAATGTCCTTAAAATAATAGTGCATTATTCCTTTTTTGTATTGTAAAATAATGCTCCTCTCAGATTTCTACTTCAGGGCTGTATTTAGTTCCTGCTGAAAGGCTAGCCATTGTGCATTATAACTAGCATATATACTATCAAATTATGTTAATAAGCATGGTGCATTCATAGAAATTTAAAATTTGAGGCAATGCATAAGGACATATTGTGTGTATATAAAATGATTTCAGCTGTCCAAATAATTTTATTATGATCTTGTTTTTTAAACTCTTTTCATAAACAGGTAAAATTGATTAGTATTCAGTAATGTACAAAACACCTATAACCTTTTGCCAAGCTTTGGAAAATTTAGTATTATTTTCTCGTTCTTATCTTGCAGCTAGTTCTACAACTAAATCAATCTTGAGTTTGTTTTTAGCTTCCTGCCTACTTAGGTTTAGAACCAATCTATTACAAGCTGTCTGAAGTTCTTTTCTGGATTCTAAAGTAATCTCATCCCTAATGCTTTCATACAGTAGCCATTTAATCTTCTTCATAGAGTGGGCAGAATAACCTTATACTTTACTTTTCTAATAAAATATTTCTTGGCTAAGAATTTCAAGTAGGAGAAGAGCTGGGCTATCTCATTCAGACACACATGCAGTATACTTAGAGCACCCATCTCATTCACAAATTAATTTTTGAATGGCTGGTTTTATATAACATGTATGAAAATCTATGTATTTTAAAATATTTTTAACACAAAAAAGAAAGAAACAGTTCTTGCTTCATCCAGGGAGAACTTAAAGTAAGTAGATTTTTTAAAATGGAGTTCTTTCAGTTTACTGATAATAAATGTGAATAAGTCACTTAGAGATTTATGTATCAATTCTGGCACTTAACAAATACAGTTGAAAATATTTAGCTCACATATTGTTAGGAAAATGAATAATGTATGCTTGATATGTTATTTGTTCAATAGATTAGAATATATATATATACACACAGATATGTATATATATATTATATATACACTGTAATTTTCAAACCACCTATTAGAAGATTTTTGACTAATAGATTACTAAACATTGTTTTCTCAATTACAGTTTTTTATAAAATGATCATAAAGCTATACTTTTATGGAGATGTTTTAGTTTTCCAATTGTAGTGTCTGGTGTATATATAATAGAGGAGTGAGAGACAGAAAGATAGAGAAAGGGACTTAAGTTACTTGATGATAATATATTTAAATGAAAGTAATGTTTTATACTACATTTCTAAATTCTTTTTCTTCACATTTTGTTTGGCCACAGAATACAGTTTTATTTTTTTTAATTTCTGTTCTTAAATATCATCATAAAGACCAAGTTTACTAAATTCCTTACGCTATCATGTTTTACCTTTGCCAGAAATACAGATGCAGACACACACATACACATGAGGTATGATAAAATTAAGTTTAAAGAATTTAACATAAATTTAGATATAATATTTCAGAATTGTTTCTCCTTATTTAACCAAGTTACAAATATACTTTCTCTAGGTTGACTTATACAGATAAGATTAATAATATTAGATTTGATTCTAGGAAAAAAGTCTAATTCTAAGTAAACTGAATATGTGGACTCTTTTCACTTAGTTTATTTTTTCCTTAATGTGTTCTAAATGCTTGAAACCATCTTATCCATTATAAATTTAAAATACCCTACATATTATTAAGTAGAACTAATAATTTCTTTGAATTAGTGAAAAACAGTGTTATTTATAATTTTTAGGCAAATAACATACATTCCAATATGGAAATGCATATTCATTGTCTTAAAATTTAGTTTGCTTTCTAATTAATTTAAAAATGCTTTTTTTCTATGATATCATAAACATATTTCCCTGGGCCCCTAAATTTAAAATTTGTTGTATGTTTTGTGGATAATATTTACTGAGTAATTGTAATTTCTCAAAATAAGTTATAATATGATAAGATTTTTGATAATATTTATTCATAAGTTGAAAAGTCAACCAATCCATTTTTTGAAAATATTACAGTAAAAACTTTACAAGGAAATGTCTAATAAAATTAAATCCAAAATTTTGTTTTTCTTTTGTATTTAAAATTAAGATTTATTTTTTATTGAGTAGCATTTGTTGATAAAACAGTATGTAAATTTCATGTTGTCTACTTATGTATACCCTACAGCATGCTTGCAACCAAAAATTTAATTTCTATACATCACTACAGTTGATCTCCTTCATTCATATCACCCTCCCCTACCCCTTCAATTCTCTGTTCTCCTTATCTACATTTTTTAAACTTAGAACTTCAAAGAGAGCAGCTTATAACTGTTGTGAACAGCATGATATTATGTATTTTAGATATTGTTCTGTGAATTAGCATTTTTAAAAGCATAAAATACAATGCTTTTCCTTTAAATAATTTTCAGTATCCCTAAAGAAAATCTTGTTTTGTGAAGTTAGCTCATGTGGCTTTCACTTAGTAATACATCCCCCAATTAAAACCATTGAACAAGATGTTTTAAACAGTGAAATTACATAATACCATATATTCACTCTCATGCCAAAAGAATTTGCACTTTGTCTCATTCTCATGAATATTTGTCTGCTTTTCTAACATATGTATTTGTGTATTTTTCAAAAATGCCTGTCAGAAAATATTTCAAAGTATATTTTTAAATGTTTACATACTGATCATATACCTAGCATAAATAATAAAACCCAAATATTCTTATAAATCATACTACTGATTCAGTGTATTGTAATCATGTCTCAAAAAATAGTTTTTAATAATTTATATTAAGTATTATGCTAGTAGCTAAACTATTTTATTAGAAAAACATTGAAAAATAAATACTGATTTTTATTTATAGAAATTTTTGAAAACTTATAATTCTATTGATATAATTATATTCAAAGCATAAAATGACCTGTTATGAATAGAAAGATAATGACATTTTTAAAGAGTAGTTTCCACTTGGAAATGATATGAGATCATCTTTAGAGGGCAGCACCTAACTAGGGAAAGAGATATTTCAGGTATAAGCAAGAATTTGAGTGCATGTTATAGCTGCTAAAACTGACAGTTAAAAGTCAGTTGGCCATTAAAATAACCACTTATTCACAGTTCCAGTGTAAAAAGAGACTAAATAACAGCATCTGATAGTAACCTAAATTGTTAATGAAATTAAAAAAAACACTTTATTAAACATCACTACTGGTTTAAAGCATATGTATTTTGTCAGTTAATATTAAAGCAACATTGAATTAATTTTCTTTACTCCTGCTGCTGCTGCTGCTGCTGTTGCTGCTGCTGCTTAGTCGCGTCAGTCGTGTCCGACTCTGTGCGACCCCATAGACGGCAGCCCTCCAGGCTCCCCCGTCCCTGGGATTCTCCAGGCAAGAATACTGGAGTGGGTTGCCATTTCCTCCTCCAGTGCATGACAGTGAAAAGTGAAAGTGAAGTCGCTCAGTCGTGTCCGACTCTCTGCGACCCCATGGGCTGCAGCCTACCAGGCTCTTCTGTCCATGGGGTTTCCCAGGCAAGAGTACTGGAGTGGGGTGCCATTGCCTTCTCCACTCCTAGCTGGGTAGTATATAGCAATAGTAATCCAGGCATTAACAACCATGTTTTATGAAAAGGAGAGAGTAAGAAGGTATTTCACATTTAATATTGATCATAGCAAAAAAATTAAAAAGAAGATACAACTAGTGGTGTAAAATGAATGAGGCTCTGCCTATATATTTTTTTATAGTTCTAATGAGACTAGAATTTTGAAACATGGGTCAGAAACTTTTGCTCCATATTACTTGAATGAAAAATAGAAAAAATTATTGTTAAGAAATTATACCATTAAATATTTTAATAATTAATTCATTAGGCCTGCTCACATTAATGAAACAATTGTTCCATCACTCCATAATTGTGTAATGGGATTATTGTTTTCTGCACACAATCAGTATTTCTGAAAATCACTGATATGATAAAATGATCTTCTGAAACTTTCTGTACGCAATGACAATACTTTTTTGAAGTTTTCAAACTATTAAAGACAAACTCAGTCAGTCAGTTCAGTCGCTCAGTCGTGTCCGACTCTTTGCGACCCCATGAATCGCAGCACGCCAGGCCTCCCTGTCCATCACCAACTCCCAGAGTTTACCCAAACCCATGTCCATCGAGTCGGTGATGCCATCCAACCATCTCATCCTCTGTTGTTGCCTTCTCCTCCTGCCCCCAATCCTCCCCAGCATTACGGTCTTTTCCAGTGAGTCAACTCTTTGCATGAGGTGGCCAAAGTATTGGAGTTTCAGCTTTAACATCAGTCTTTCCACTAAGACACTTTAAAAATTGTATAAACTGGCCTCTAATGATCTCGTGAAGTGAAGTTGCTCAGTCGTGTCCGACTCTTTGAGACCCCATGGACTGTTGCCTACAAGGCTCTCTGTCCATGGGATTTGCCGGGCAAGAGTACTGGAGTGAGTTGCTATTTCCTACTCCAGGGAATCTTCCCGACCCAGGGATCAAACCCAGGTCTCCCACATTGTAGACACTTTACCATCTGAGTCACCAGGGAAGATCTAATTATCTTGATGCTAAATATTACAGACAGTGTGTGTTATTACTTATTAGGATAAATTAATCACTTCAGTTCAGTCGCTCAGTCGTGTCCGACTCTCTGCGACCCCATGAATTGCAGCACGCCAGGCCTCTCTGTCCATCACCAACTCCCGGAGTCTACCCAAACCCATGATCATCGAGTCGGTGATGCCATCCAACCATCTCATCCTCTGTCGTCGCCTTCTCCTCCCGCCCCCAATCCTACCCAGCATTAGGGTCTTTTCCAATGAGTCAACCCTTCGCATGAGGTGGCCAAAGTATTGGAGCGTCAGCTTCAAATTCAGACCTTCCAACGAACACCCAGGATTGATCTCTTTTAGGATGGATTGATTGGATCTCCTTGCAGTCCAAGGGACTCTCAAGAGTCTTCTCCAACACCACAGTTCAAAAGCATCAATACTGCGGCACTCAGCTTTCTTCACCGTCCAACTCTCACATCCATACATGACCACTGGAAAAAATATAGCCTTGACTAGACGGACTTTTGTTGGCAAAGTAATGTCTCTGCTTTTAAACATGCTATCTAGGTTGGCCATAACCTTCCTTCCAAGGAGTAAGCGTCTTTTAATTTCATGGCTGCAGTCACCATCAGCAGTGATTCTGGAGCCCAAAAAAGTAAAGTCTGACACTGTTTCCACTGTTTCCCCATCTATTTCCCATGGAGTGATGGGACCAGATTCCATGATCTTGGTTTTCTGAACGTTGAGCTTTAAGCCAACTTTTTCACTCTCCTCCTTCACCTTCATCAAGAGGCTCTTTAGTTCTTCTTCACTCTCTGCCATAAGGGTGATGTCATCCGTATATCTGAGGTTATTGATATTTCTCCTGGCAATCTTGATTCCAGCTTGTGTTTCTTCCAGCCCAGCGTTTCTCATGATGTACTCTGCATATAAGTTAAATAAGCAGGGTGACAATATACAGCCTTGACGGACTCCTTTTCCTATTTGGAACCAGTCTGTTGTTCCATGTCCAGTTCTAACTGTTGCTTCCTGACCTGCATACAGGTTTCTCAAGAGACAGGTCAGATGGTCTGGTATGCCCCTCTCTTTCAGAATTTTCCACAGTTTATTGTGATCCACACAGTCAAAGGCTTTGGCATAGTCAATAAAGCAGAAATAGATGTTTTTCTGGAACTCTCTTGCTTTTTCTATGATCCAGCGGATATTGGCAATTTGATCTCTGGTTCCTCTGCCTTTTCTAAAACTAGCTTGAACATCTGGAAGGTCATGGTTCACGTATTGCTGAAGCCTGGCTTGGAGAATTTTGAGCAATACTTGACTAGCATGTGAGATGAGTGCAATTGTGCGATAGTTTGAGCATTCTTTGGCATTGCCTTTCTTTGGGATTGGAACGAAAACTGACCTTTTCCAGTCCTGTGGCCACTGCTGAGTTTTCCAGATTTGCTGGCATATTCAGTGCAGCACTTTCACAGCATCACCTTTGAGGATTTGAAATAGCTCAACTGGAATTCCATCACCTCCACTAGCTTTGTTCGTAGTGATGCTTTCTAAGGCCCACTTGACTTCACATTCCAGGATGTCTGGCTCTAGGTGAGTGATCACACCATCGTGATTATCTGGGTCGTGAAGATCTTTTTTGTACAGTTCTTCTGTGTATTCTTGCCACCTCTTCTTAATATCTTCTGTTTCTGTTAGGTCCATACCATTTCTGTCCTTTATCGAGCCTATCTTTGCATGAAATGTTCCTTTGGTATCTCTAATTTTCTTGAAGAGGTCTCTAGTTTTTCCCAATCTGTTGTTTTCCTCTATTTGTTTGCACTGATCGCTGAGGAAGGCTCTCTTATCTCTCCTTGCTATTCTTTGGAACTCTGCATTCAGATGAGAATATCTAATTAATCACTTACATATATAATTAAAAATAATTTACTATCTCTGCCATTAGTGGATTATCAGAACTACCACATAGAGCAGCTTCTTATCCATTTATAAGTTCAACAAATATTTAGTTATCATGTAAGTGTGCTAAGGATTCCTAGGAGCTGAGGATTCACTGATGCCCAAGACTTTACAACATAGGTTACTGTCTCATGAAACATATATTACCAGTTTTCTCATTTTACTTTTAGACAGGATGTGTGTGTGTGCGTTTGCTGACAAATGACTACAAAGAAGCAGTTTTTTGGACTGCCTCATCAAGGAAAAACTGTATTTTTTTTTAAGCAAAATTTGGTAAATATTACTCATATAGTCTAATATTTTAACCAATTTGGGATAGTAGATAATGCATTTTTTGTAATATTCTATGCTTATGCTGCTACCTGTCAAACCACTTAACATAATTTTTATTTTAATATGTGGCTAAATATAAAGCTATTGATATGTCTACATTACTCCAACCCCTATTTTGACTAATTATGGATTTTAATTGGTTGTCATAGCTTATTAATAATGCATATAATTAGCATTATGTAATAATTTAAAATCTATATTTAACTCAGTTTTCCTTTAGTTCTTTAATTAAATTCTCATTTTAAAATATTGTTTTAAGAGCATTACTTATTACTAGTTACAGCAACTAGCCTGGTTTAGAGATTTAAAATTCAGATATTATATCACTGGACTAGTTTTTACTGTTCTCTGCATTCAAACGAAGTACCAGGCACTCATGTAAAACTTAGATGAAGATGAAAGGGAGGTTTATTAAGACATTTATCTCCATGAATAAGGCAAAATCTCGGCCTGGTCAGGTTCTCACATTTTTATTAAGTGACTATAAAATTCAGATACACTTTTATGTTGTCAAAATATCAATTTTAATGCGTTGCATGAAAGATCCAGTGTGAAGCTTAAATTTGGCTAGTATGATCTACTATCAGATCATTAAAAAAGAGAAGAGATATGTTTCAAGTATATCTGTGCTCTTCTTGATAAATAGCCCCACAAATTATAAAGCAGTTATTTTATTGACCTGGAATAAAACTTCAGTCAGAAAAGAGAATAACGTGTTTTGTTTGTGTCTTAATATCAGCCTGCAAAGTAAGTGTATTTCTTGTCATACTATTATTATTATTATTAATTAGAATTGCTTAGCTTAGTGACTTGTCATTAACTTTTGAGTTACAACATTTGTCCTTTTAGGATTATTGCTCCTTCCATTGCTAAACATTGTTGTGAAATATTATTTATCTAGATTGAAACAAAAGCAAGTTTATTTTTAAAAATAGAATATACATAATCAAAGAATAAATACAAGCTGATTTGTGAAACAAATATTTAAAAATAAAATACAACAATAAAATAGCATTGAAAATTTTTTGGAAATATGAAAAAATACATTCAGTGTATAGCTATATGTTTATCTTATTTTTTATTCATTGCTGTTATTTCATCTGATTTTTTAAGTGTTTGTTTTTTTACCAGGCTCTGTGCCACATGCCTTGGTTATCACTCCTATTCTCAGAAAGTACTTTTTCCATAAAGGAGTCCTGTATAGTGGAAATAATATTTATAATTTAAAAACAAAGCTAAGTTTTCTTGATTTTTTCTTTTCCCATAGCTTTGATTTTTCTTTCAATTTCTTTACCTTTTTGGTCATACTAAAAGTAGGAGAGTAAATGTTAACTCTTAAAAAAGAAAGACGAAGAATTAGTTTTAGGATAGGAAGGGGATGTAAGTCATTTTCTGAAGGGGTTAGGCATGAAAAGGAAGAGATAAGCTGAAGAGTTACAGGAAGCAACCAGTGAGATATATGTATCCTTGCTTTACCCTCTTGTGCAAAATGCATTGGAGAAGATTTGTTTGGAAGAAAATCACATGCATAAGAGCTCATCCTCTGCTGCTGCTGCTGCTGCTGCTGCTGCTAAGTCGCGTCAGTCGTGTCCGACTCTGTGCGACCCCATAGACGGCAGCCCACCAGGCTCCCCTGTCCCTGGGATTCTCCAGGCAAGAGTACTGGAGTGGGTTACCATTTCCTTCTCCAGGGCATGAAAGTGAAAAGTGAAAGTGGAGTTGCTCAGTCATGTCCGACTCAGTGACCCCATGGACTGCAGCCCGCCAGGCTCCTCCGTTCATGGGATTTTCCAGGCAAGAGTACTGGAGTGGGGTGCCATTGCCTTCTCCCCTACTCTTTATTTAAAATCTCAGAGAAGATTACCACACAGATGAATCCTCTCATCAAACAGAGGCTATCAAATAGAGCAACCTATCAAATAGGCTATCAAGCAGAGCACCATGGGGTGGGGGGAAGTGATAGCTAGAGGCACTTGCTGGATTCCTGCTCCTGACTTGCTCTTGGTAGATGTGTGACACAGGTAGGTGGTAGAAGTATCCACAGGCCACAGGCAGGCATTGATATTAGCTGATTTACTGAAGGTCAGTTTGCCAGTTAATGAAAGTGAGGCACAGTGAATCAGTAATGAAAGGCTAGAAACGGAGCCATTGAACTGATGATGAATTGAGAATTACATTAAAACTTCAATAAGATTTACAGTACTGTTGAGTGTTGAATTAGGAAAACCCATAGGCCCCAACTAAACTAACAGAATTTCATGGACCAGAGACTTCACCATTGCTCACATGCTTACAGAAATGAATGAATTAGCCACCACACAGTGGAACTCAGTGAAGATACATATTGGTTTGCACACTTGAGGATTCATAGCACCTACAGCTACAACAGGGGGCTTCCACCATCATAATGGTCTACAAATTGGATCTAAGAAATTTCAATCTTATTTTCAAGTGTATTTACAAAACATAAATGAATGAATCATGACTTTGAAATTACTGTTTGCTTATGCATATCACAATTTCTATGGAAAAATATTAGAAATTGCCTATTTTCAAATACAAATCTACTTGAGACACACACACAAAGGGATTATAACAAAAAATAGTTACTTGTCAGATTGTAAGCAGTACACATCCATAGCAATCAAGAGCACCATGAAATCAGAAATTATATTCTAAAAGAATCCAACATCCCACCAGGTAGTCCTAAACATAATGAAAGCTACTAGAAGAACTGATACGTAAATCATTTAGTTAGCTAGTTTTACACTTAAATGTGTTTTTTATTTATTGACAATTTCTTGAAAATAACATATTGATAAATAAAAACACATCTGTATGGGGAAAAGATTTTATAACAAGTTACCAGACACAATGCTTAGGGAATCTAGCATTAAATAGACAATTGGTTATTATCAATGATTACTGGATGTAGTGGTGGATGTGGGGCATCTTTGGAAGTGTCTAGAGGGGTGAAACTGTAATCTGGAGATCCAGAATTAGGAAAATAATTCTCCAGTTGGAACTTGAAGATATATACAAATCCAGGCAGCCAAGTAAGCCAGTAATATGGTTTATTGTGATATTCTGCTTAAAATATAAAATTAAGGCTATTATTTTTACATGGAAGATTTACTTTCTATTGAAAATAATCACCTTACAACAAAATAGCCATGTAACAAAATCTTTGGCAAGGCTTAAATAAAGTTAAGATAAATGTTTAATCTTATTAAATATTCTTCTCCAACTTTACAAAATTTAAAATTCTTGAAAGTCTTGGAATTATCATATAACATGTAAAATAATTTGGACATTTATTCATTTGTTCTCTGTTAGGCTGAACCATTTTTCCAGCTGTGTAAGCCATATGTTCTCCAGTATCTGTTGACAGAAAGCTAATATTTGTAATTTAAACTTGAAATGTTACATAAATTTTTGAAATTTCAAAACATGCATGACGATTTTTATCTTACTTACTTGAAAACTGTAGTCAACAGAGTTGATTTCCCTCAAATCTTCCCATGGTTTTGAAATTCTCCTAAGCATGCTAGCTTTCATTCTGTTCACATCCCATTTGGCATCATATTAAACAAATCCTAAGGGCCCCTGATACTACTCTCCTTCTTATTTTCTCATTGTCTTCTTCTGATGAAAGATATTGGTTATAGGAACTGTGGTTGCATAATGTGGTTAGGATGCTTTCAAAGGCTTCTCCACTTGTTGCAGATAAAGTATGTATATGAGAAACATGGGAGGTTTAGACAGTTGCATCACAGGCAGAATGGCTCTATCTTCAGATTTGGGCACTTCATTTTCTTTCACAAAGTCCTAAAAGGCTAAAGTTTTTCTAATATTTTACTTGGCTTATGAAATAAAAGTTAATAGTATCAACTTGTGAACTGAACTCTCAGCGCTGTATATTGCTTTCTAAAATAGTCTCTGATTATTTTGCTTGTTTATTACCCTCACTGTCATCTTATAAATTTTGTACAATTATTATCTATCATGCAGATAACTTATAAATATATGCAGATAGAGGATGTCCTCACATCATTTGAAGAGGCCATTCTATGTTTCAAATTGATACATAAAAACAAGAACTACTATTTCACCTGGTCACTATCCACTAAGGAACAAAACCTGCTCTCAAATTTGTTATTTTCTATTTCTGATGCCCTGAAAGACTGTCTTTAGTTGTATCCAACTTTTTGCTCACTTAATTTTATTCTCATGATTTCAGTGATCTTTCTCCTTTGCTCAGTTTAATCTTTCTCAACAATCTTAATTCCCATGTTTAATCACCAGGATATTGATCATTGACTTCTTTGCTGGCACCTTTCTTTTAAACAGTCCATATCAGAAGCTAGTGCTTTTTCTTTTACTTTACCCTGAATCACTTCTCTGTTGCAGAAGCAGAAGCCACTAGGAATGAGCTGATATTCTATAAACTCTTGTGTGATAACAATCATGATCATACATGAGGCGAGCACTGACTGGTATGGGCCTAGTCCAGGTCAGGGAAAGTAGGTTGGACAGAGAAGGCAAGAGCCCAAGGGTCTCCTATCTGGCAGTATTATCTGCTTATGTACATTCCTGGTGTATCACCTATTGCTGCACCTTTTAACAATGATTTTCATTGGCATCCTCCTTAACTAGGATCTTGAAATTTTGTAGTTGCTCTGAATTTAACCTTAGTGTCTCTTTATCTAGACAGTCCTAACTATGTGTGCATGCTATGTCGCTTTAATCATGTCTGATTCTGTGCGACCCTATGGACTGTAGCCCACCAGGTTCCTTTGTCCTTGTAATTCTCCAGGGAAGAATACTGGAGTGGCTTGTGATTTCCTCCTCCAAGGGTCTTCCCATCCTAACTATCCCATATCTTTAAATTCTGTCTATAATTCTTCAGTTGAAAAATATCAATGCTAATTCCAATTGTCTTTCTGATTCCAGTTTAGGCAACTAACACTTCACAGCTTCCTTCAGTGTCTTGAAGTTAGTTGAGACCCAATCTAAACTAAATTTGTTTTTAACCAGCCAGTTCCTTATGAAGAGTCCAATATCTGGGAAAATGGCTGTATTTTATCCAGAGATCCTTATGCCACTCTTACAACCAGTAAATCATCCATCTCTTTCAACTCTTTCCTTTTATCTGTAGAGATCCATATATTCCCACTGATACTAGTTCAAGCTTTACCATGTTTTCCCAGCATGATTTTAACAACCTCTAAACACATTTCAATATATTCATCTTTATTAATATCAATTAAGTTTATAGAGCCATTATTATAATAGTTTTTGGATAATAAGACAAAATTACCAATTCTTTGCTTTACAATACTCTCTGACACAGAAAAAAGAATCTGTCTACAATCCAGGAGACCTAGGTTCAATCTGTGGGTCAGGAAGATCCCCTGGAAGAATGGAGTGGAAACCCACTCCAGTATTCTTGCATGGAGAATTCCATGGACAGAGGAGCCTGGCATGCTACAGTCCATGGGGTCACAAAGAGTTGGGCATGACTGAGTGACTAACAGTTTCACTTTTCATTCACTGACAGCTTGTTATTCTTAAGATAAACTTTAAAGAATAATAGACCATAAATTTTCTGTATTTATCTTGCTTCTGTCTATTTTCTGGACATAATATCATTTCATTATGAAAGCAGGGGTACTCTTAATGGTTTTAAATTCCTGGTGAGAAACAAACTTGCTCTGGATTCAGTGCTTTTGCACCTACTATTTTCTTTGACTTCAGTATTGCTCCATTTGTCCTTAACTTAAATACTCTCCTTCTATTTGTGGGTTTATATTCAAAGTCAATTTGTCAAAAATGTTTCTTCTGATTTTTCCTAATACTATGAAAGGACCATATTGTTTGTTCTTAATTCAAAATGCTTTCTCTCTTTTTGTCACTTATTAAATAACTATATTAAGTTTTTTTTCTGATTATTGATTAAGTACATCTATTCCGGGAAGATTTCATGCAAAGATAGGCTCGATAAAGGACAGAAATGGTATGGACCTAACAGAAGCAGAAGATATTAAGAAGAGGTGGCAAGAATACACAGAAGAACTGTACAAAAAAGATCTTCACGACCCAGATAATCACGATGGTGTGATCACTCACCTAGAGCCAGACATCCTGGAATGTGAAGTCAAGTGGGCCTTAGAAAGCATCACTACGAACAAAGCTAGTGGAGGTGATGGAATTCCAGTTGAGCTATTTCAAATCCTCAAAGGTGATGCTGTGAAAGTGCTGCACTGAATATGCCAGCAAATCTGGAAAACTCAGCAGTGGCCACAGGACTGGAAGAGGTCAATTTTCGTTCTAATCCCAAAGAAAGGCAATGCCAAAGAATGCTCAAACTACTGCACAATGGCACTCATCTCACATGCTAGTAAAGTAATGCTCAAAATTCTCCAAGCCAGGCTTCAGCAATACGTGAGCCATGACCTTCCAGATGTTCAAGCTAGTTTTAGAAAAGGCAGAGGAACCAGAGATCAAATTGCCAATATCCGCTGGATCATAGAAAAAGCAAGAGAGTTCCAGAAAAACATCTATTTCTGCTTTATTGACTATGCCAAAGCCTTTGACTGTGTGGATCACAATAAACTGTGGAAAATTCTGAAAGAGATGGGCATACCAGACCATCTGACCTGTCTCTTGAGAAACCTGTATGCAGGTCAGGAAGCAACAGTTAGAACTGGACATGGAACAACAGACTGGTTCCAAATAGGAAAAGGAGTCCGTCAAGGCTGTATATTGTCACCCTGCTTATTTAACTTATATGCAGAGTACATCATGAGAAACGCTGGGCTGGAAGAAACACAAGCTGGAATCAAGATTGCCAGGAGAAATATCAATAACCTCAGATATGCAGATGACACCACCCTTATGGCAGAGACTGAAGAAGAACTAAAGAGCCTCTTGATGAAGGTGAAAGAGGAGAGTGAAAAAGTTGGCTTAAAGCTCAACGTTCAGAAAACTAAGATCATGGCATCTGGCCCCATCACTTCATGGGAAATAGATGGGGAAACAGTGGAAACCGTGTCAGACTTTATTTTTTTGGGCTCCAGAATCACTGCTGATGGTGATTGCAGCCATGAAATTAAAAAACCCTTGTTCTTTGGAAGGAAGGTTATGACCAACCTAGACAGCATATTTAAAAGCAGAGACATTACTTTGCCAACAAAAGTCCATCTAGTCAAGGCTATATTTTTTCCAGTGGTCATGTATGGATGTGAGAGTTGGATGGTGAAGAAAGCTGAGCGCCGCAGAATTGATGCTTTTGAACTGTGGTGTTGGAGAAGACTCTTGAGAGTCCCTTGGACTGCAAGGAGATCCAACCAGTCCATCCTAAAAGAGATCAATCCTGGGTGTTCATTGGTAGGTCTGATGTTGAAGTTGGAACTCCAATACTTTGGCCACCTCATGCGAAGGGTTGACTCACTGGAAAAGACCCTAATGCTGGGTAGGATTGGAGGCGGGAGGAGAAGGGGACGACAGAGGATGAGATGGTTAGATGGCATCACTGACTCAATGGACATCTGTTTGGGTAGACTCTGGGATTTGGTGATGTACAGAGAGGCCTGGCGTGCTGCAATTCATGGGGTCGCAGAGAGTCGGACACGACTGAGCGACTGAACTGAACTGAACTGATTCCGGGAAGCGGCTCGTCTTGGGCGACTGTGGCAGCGGTCGCCGTGATTCCTGCGGGGCTGGGTGGCTGACAGCTCAGTAGGAACGGGCCCTGTGCCCAGAATCTCGGCACCCGCTGCTCAAGAGCGATCTGCGCCATGGCCACCTCCTCCACCTCCTCGGAGCACTTCGAGAAACTGCACGAGATCTTCCGCGGCCTCCATGAAGACCTGTGAGGGGTGCCAGAGCAGCTCCTGGGGATGGCAGGGACAGAAGAGAAGAAGTTAATCAGAGATTTCGATGAAAAGCAATAGGAAGCAAATGAAACGCTGGCAGAGATGGAAGAGGAACTACATTATGCACCCCTATCTTTTTGTAACCCTATGATGTCTAAGCTTCGAACCTACCAGAAGAACCTTGCCAAACTCCATCGGGAAGTGAGAAGTACACCTTTGACAGCCATTCCTGGGGCCCAAGGAGACATGAAATATGGTGCATACGCTGTGGAGAACGAGCGTATGAATCGGCTACAGTCTCAAAAGGCATTACTTCTGCAAGGCACTGACAGCCTGAACTGGGCCACCCAGAGTATTGAGCATTCTCATTGTATTGCTGCAGAGACTGACCAGATTGGCTCAGAAATCATAGAAAAGCTGGGGGAGCAATGTGACCAGTTGGAATGTACCAAGAGTAGACTGGTAAATACAAGTGAAAACTTGAGCAAAAGTCTGAAGACTCTCCGCTCAGTGTCCAGAAAAGTGACAACCAACAAGCTGCTAGTTTCCATCGTCATCTTACTGGAACTAGCCATTCTGGGAGGCCTGGTTTATTACAAATTCTTTCGCAGTCATTTAACCTCCTATAGGGAAGGGTTTGTGGACCCGAGCTGTGACTCTGTGAATGAATGGCCTTAGAGGTGTGGAAAAAATCTTATTGCTGCTGTGAACTAGCGGTTCAAGAAGGCACTGTGTAGCCAGACTGTGGATGGAGGGAGGAAGACGGAAAACCACTGAAATGTGAAGGAACAGCAATAAAACCAGTATGATATACCAAGGTAATAAATGTCGTTTATGACTTCTTTAAGTTTAAAAAAAAAAAAAAAGTACATCTCTTCCTAGAACTTAATCAGAACTAAAAAGATTTCCTTTTCATTATAGGGGACTGGAATACAAAAGTAGGAAGTCAAGAGATACCTTGAATACAGGCAAATTTGGCCTCGGAGTACAAAATGAAGCAGGGAAAAGGCTAACAGAGTTTTGTCAAGAGAAAGCACTGATCATGCTAAACACCGTCTTCCAACAACATAAGAGAAGACACTACACATGGACATCAGAAGATGGTCAATACCGAAATTAGATTGATTATATTCTTTTCAGTCAAAGATGGGGAAGCTCTATACAGTCAGCAAGAACAAGACCAGGAGCTGACTATGGCTCAGATCATGAACTCCTTATTGCAAAATTCAGACTTAAATTGAAGAAAGCAGGAAAAACCACTAGACCATTCAGGTATGACCTAAATTAAATCCCTTACGATTATATGGTGGAAGTGACAAATAGATTCAAGGGATTAGATCTGTTTGACAGAGTGCCTGAAGAACTATGGACGAGGTTCGTAACTTGTACAAGAGGCAGTGATCAAGACCATCCCCAAGAAAAAGAAATGTAAAAAGGCAAAATGGTTGTGTGAAGAGGCCTTACAAATAGCTGAGAAAAGAAGAGAAGTGAAAGGCAAAGGAGAAAAGGAAAGATATACCCATTTGAATGCAGAGTTCCAAAGAATAGCAAGGAGAGATAAGAAAGCCTTCCTTAGTGATCAGTGCAAAGAGATAGAAGAAAACAATAGAATGGGAAAGACTAGAGATCTCTTCAAGAAAATTAGAGATACTAAGGAAACATTTCATGGAAAGATGGGCACAATAAAGGACAGAAATGGCATGGACCTAATAGAAGCAGAAGGTATTAAGAAGAGGTGGCAAGAATACGCAGAACTATACAGAAAAGATCTTCAATACCCAGATAACCGTGATAGTGTGATCACTCACCTAGAGCTAGAATCCTGGAATGTGAGGTCAAGTGGGCCTTAAGAAGCATCACTACGAACAAAGCTAGTGGAGGTGATGAAGTTACAGTTGAGCTATTTCAAATCCTAAAAGATGATGCAGTGAAAGTGCTGCCCTCAATATGCCAGCAAATTTGGAATACTCAGCAGTGACCACAGGACTGGAAAAGGTCAGTTTTCATTCCAATCCCAAAGAAAGGCAATGCCAAAGAATGCTCAAACTACCACACAATTGCACTCATATCACACTCTAGTAAAGTAATGCTCAAAATTCTCCAAGCTGGACTTCAACAGTATGTGAACTGTGAACTTCCAGATGTTCAAGCTGGATTTAGAAAAGGCAGAGGAACCAGAGATCAAATTGCCAACATCCTTTGGATCGTCGAAAAAGCAAGAGAGTTCCAGAAAAACATCTATTTCTGCTTTATTGACTATGCCAAAGCCTTTGATTTTGTGGATTACAATAAACTGTGGAAAATTCTTAAAGAGATGGGAATACCAGACCACCTGACCTGCCTTCTGAGAAATCTGTATGCAGGTCAAGAGGCAACAGTTAGAACTGGACATGGAACAACAGACTGGTTCCTAATCAGGAAAGGAGTACTTCAAGGCTGTATATTGTAACCCAGTTTATTTAACTTAGATGCAGGCTATACCATACAAAATGCTTTGCTGGTTGAAGCACAAGCTGGAATCAAGATTGGTGGGCGAAATATCAATAATCTCAGATATGCATATGACACCAGCCTCATGGCTGAAAGCGAAGAAGAACTAAAGAGCCTCTTGATGAAAATGAAGGAGAAAGGTGAAAAAGTTGGCTTAAAACTCAACATTTAGAAAACTAAGATCATGGCATTTGGTCCCATTACTTCGTGGCACATAGAGGGGAAACAATGGAATCAGAGACATTATCTTGGGGGGCTCTAAAATCGCTGCAGATGGCGACTGTAGCCATGAATTTAAAAGACACTTGCTCCTTGGAATAAAAGCTGTGAGCAAACTAGAGAGCAAATTCTGAGACTGAAGCTGAACATCAGTGTTATAAACCTTAATAAAGGTTACTACTATGCATTGAGATATAAACAGAATCCTGATTAGTGTTGATAAAGAATAATTAGGTTTTAGTTCCAGTTTTTAGTGTTTGGCTGAATGTTTTGTGATGTCAGTGTCGTTAAAGTGAAAAAATATTATGTTGAACAAAAATGATTCTGGCAGCGGTTTCATTAAAAAAGACTGAAATATGAAAAAAGTAATGTCAATTATTTTATCTGTAATCTGTGATTCTAAATCACAGATTCTAAATAAAATCTCATAGATGAGAGGGCAGTATAAAAGCATGCTTTGGTTGAGATTCTTGATAAAAATTTTTTTCTGTAAAGCCTGCAAAACTTTTGTCTACTGTTTTGTATACCTAGAAATGATGAGATCATTCATTAGCAAATCCTTTTTTTAATTCTAATAATGAAAATTCAGATGCAAAATACTGATATATTGAATAAGTTGCATGAATGTATGAATCATTAAAACACATTCTGAATAAAGAGTATTTGTTCTAGAACAGAGAAACTATACTTAGTATTTATAAAGAAAAGTAGTATTTTAGCATAGGACTTCTCTTTTGCCAGCCCTTTTAATTGCCCAGAGTTGACTTTTCTCCAGTATATTTGAACAGTTTTTATTTTTAACATTACTTATAATTTTAAATGAAAAATAATAAACTGCTTGTAATTAGTGGAAATTTTCAGTGTTAAATTATTGCTATGCAAATACCATGGAAGAAAAGTTATACAAATATATATTTTTAGCTTCACACGTCAACAGACACATATACACTTCTATTAATAAAACAGTGTTAATGATGGAAACATTTACTCACAGTTTTTATTGTTCTATAGGAGAATTTTAAAACCTTTAAATCATTGATCCCTGATAACATCACCATGTAACGTCGGCATGATTGCATAGAACACAGATACTCAGGTGAGAATGAGAATACCTTTCCTTCATGGATAAAAACAAAAGTGTTTTTTTAAAGAGTTTTTTATTAAAACTTTTAAAGTGCAATAAATAAAAAAATTATATTTAGACACAATTGAAAATATGTACGTGCAACATTAGTTTATATTAATTTTATTTATTTATTACTAATGAAATTTAATTTCTTTTTTTCTCACTGTGATTTCTTCTTACCTGTCTTTACCTTCTGTTTTTCTTTCAGTCTTATAATGGAGGACAATTGAAATTACGTCTGTGACTTGTAAACTTACCAGTATTCTGGAATGTGAATTACCTTCTTAATTATCATCTTTTTGTATACGTAATATATTATTTTGAGTACTATAAAGCAGTAGCATATTACCAAACTGACAGTCTTCAAATCACCAGGCATCATTATTCGTAAACTTTGAATGACAGTGAATAAGACTATTTTCCTGTATATAATGTACAAAGTGCATTAAAAAAAAAAATGAAAGCAACTCCAGCCAACACCCTGGAGAAGGGAAAGGCTACACACTCCAGTATTCTTGCCTGGAAAATTCCATGGACTGTGTATGTGCCATGGACTATCTGTGTGCCTTTAACTTTTATCATCATGATGGAACTGGAAAGTGAGCTTGCAGTGCTCCATTCATCTCTCTTAGTACTCTCTCCATGTAATTTTTATTCTACAGATATTTAAACAAAAAGTCAGGACAATTCAGTGGAAGTCCCTTTAAAAATAAAAATCACTTGCTTCTGTAGGGAACACTGAGTAGCTGTGGAATAATTTCTGTTGGAATTATTTCTGTTCTAATGACTGGAGAAATGTCTCTGAGTCTCCTAAATATTTTATCTGGTTCTAAAATCTCCATGTTAGATGGGAATATATTTTGATCTAGCTACCAATTAAATATGAAAATATTCACCATAATATTTATTCCCTACTCCCTTTGTTATCTGGGAAGGAGTACTGGAAGCTTGTATTAATATAAATGAGGTAGTTAAATATTGGGATTTGTGAGGAAGAACTTGTGGGTTCAGGTACAGGCTTATATGTTTTAAATATATTTTGTCACTGTTAGTGCTTTCCAATCCACATTAAACTGATATTTATCACTGCTCAAATAATTGGTGGTTGTTTCTGGAATGTTTGCGTATATATACCTGAAAAAAACAAGGTGATTTACTTGAGAGTAACTGAAATATCTAATTATATTCCTGTCCAATTTGAATGTTAAAATGTCATAGTTAATTATTTTTAAGATAAAAGAAAATTGAGAGAGTCATTACCATTTTGAAATAAGATCAAGACATAGATTTACAGCGGAAAAGAAAACTATTAAGTAGATGAGATCAATAGATGTCAAGCGCATGAGGGATTCTTGTGATACCTTAAGACAAGTAGTGACTTTTAGCTATAGACAAAAGAATTTATAAATGTAATCCAAAATACTTCTCATTTAATTGACAAAGAAAATGTAAAGGCCTGGAAAGAAATGAGTATTAGCTCATGAATTACAAAATGCCACAAAGTATCCTTAAAACAGTCTAATTTGTAAGTATATTCTTGGTTAAAATGAAGTTGGGTGCCTCTCCTAAAATATATTAGGGTTGTTTAAAAAGCTTTCTTCAGTTATAATTCTATATTTTATCTCAATCATATGTTCAGCTCATGACTGTATATAGCCTCATTATTGAAGTATAAATAATTGATTGTTTTTCCCTCTTTTTAAGCTTATTTAAATTTACCTACATAAGTTATTTTAATCATCAGCTTTGGTTTCAAGTATTATTTTCTAGTGTGGAAACTTATAAGGTAACCATAAAATCAATACACACTTTGAATATTGATTACTAAACCCTTTCTGTCTGAGCTTCAGTCTCCTAATTTATAAAACAAAATGGGAAAACAAAAAAGGGCAGAAATGATAAGTGTCCACCTCACCCAAACAAAGGCATGTATCCAATTAGACAATGATTTAATCCTCTAAAATTTTAAATAATTAGAAGAGTGATGCCAGGGCCAAGAGAAAAACTGTTGAAGATTATATATGTGTTATACCCTATCTCTTCAGCCATCTGTCTAACTATCATCTATGAGTGAACATTTCCTGTTGCCAAAAACAGAATCTATACTAGCTTCTGACTATTGCTAAGACTTATGCTCAGTTCTCAGGAAATGTGTACACTACATGATAATTCACAAAAAATTAGTTTTTTGTTTAATTATGCTAGGTGATTTTTGTTGCTTGCAACTAAAGAACTCCAATTAATAATTTCTGGAAAAATTGCCTTATTCATTGACTTGCTAATTTATTGTATGTTTATTGTACTCTTATTTTAAGTTGTATTGTTTGAAGATGTATGGACTCTGGCTTGGACAAATCATTCTAAAGAAAGATAATTTTTTTTAACATTCAGATAGCAATCTCAGAGTCTTGCTTACAGATGTTTGTATGTATGGTTTTATAAATAGACCTGTCTAATATTAAAAAAAATAACTGATTATATGCTCTGACTGTTGGAAAACCTATTTACATCTTGAAAATGTAGAACTTAATAGCATAAACCTTGATTAACTTTGCCCAAGCAAAGAGGTAATAATGTTAAAGACAAGAGCTTAGCTATTATTCTAGTGTTGAGTTTTAAAATTACTATGAAGACAGACTTTTTAACATATTTAGTTCTAGGTGCCAACGAGAATTCTATACCAACTATAATTTTAAAAGGGAAAATATATCTTTTTAGAAAACTGCATTTATGAAGCTTGATAGATCTACAATTCGGTTGAACAATCTTCATTTTTAACCCTTCTACTATATACACTTAATAATATAAAATAAAACAATAAATAGAATTTCAAGCCTCTCAAATGTTGCCACTACTGCTGCTGCTGCTGCTAAGTCACTTCAGTCGTGTCCGACTCTGTGCAACCCCATAGACGGCAGCCCACCAGGCTCCCCCGTCCACTACTATGTTTCATGTTTTTGATTTTCATAGGTAAAGGAAGCCTTTAATAATGCTGATTACATTTTAAATGTGGAGAATTAAAAATTTACCTGATTGCATTTTGTCCTATATACATCCTTAATATTTTATATTTCCTTTTAATGCCATAATTAAAACTATAAAAATATCTGTATTATTATATAGATGTATAGTAGTCAATATTGTACTCTAATAATTTGTGCAGATTTCTATAATACCAGTGTTTTAATTGATTTAGACATACTTATTCTAGCTCTGTGATGTTTTTCATCATTTCATTTTTGTCAACTTTTATAATTATACCTGAATTTTAAACATAGCACTTAAAATATGCAAGTATTTTTGTTCTCTCCTAACGTGGCAATTTTCTTCCAAATTGCTTTGTTTATGAGAACACAGCATATGCTTAGTTTACTCCCAGTATGTTCTATAAATCTGACAAAGTTGAGAGGTAAAACTCCAGGAGTACCTATGCAAATTATTGTTGTATTTATACTAACTTGTTTTGAGCATATTGGATGATTTAACATATTTTTCTCATAAAAGATACACAAACTTTGGTTCTCAAATATTAATTGCAAACAAAAATGTTGAAAAAGTTAGATGAAACTTTGGATTCCTATTTTACTGCTATCCTTAATTAGCAAAATATATTGATTGTGATTACAAGGACCACATTTTCATTCCATAAAAGATATTCTCTTAAAACATGAATGTTAAACTGACTAGAATGAAATCGATTTTTTTACAAAATTATTTATGAATGAAATACTAAATTCTATTTAGTATTCACATACTAAAAAGTGAATATTTTCTTTACAAAGATGTCTTGCCAATAGAGCCATTTTTAAATTTACAGACTGCAATGAGGAAAACATGCAAAATTAATAATCATTTCAGTATAAATATTATTATTCATTTTGATGATTGTGAGAAGTATCATTTTGCACTCAAGTATTCTGAGCATGTTAATAATGCATGCTCAGTCACTCAGCTGTGTCCGACTCTTGAGACTCAAAAGAGACTGAAGCCCACCGTGCTCCTCTGTCCATGGGATTTTCCAGGCAAGAATCCTGGAGTGGGTTGCCATTTCCTCCTTCCAACCCAGGGATAACAGCTTGTGTCTTCTGTGTTTCTTGCATTGCAGTCAGATTCTTTACCACTGAGGAAGCTGTGAAATAAATGTATTGTGGTTTCACAATAGTATTTAAAGGTATAGAGCACAGAATCATAACACATGATGCATTTCTATAATTTGCTCTTTCATATGTGATTGTGGATAACAAATACATGGCTTATGCAGTCAACTATTCAGTCTTTGTTGGTCCTCACATTCTATTTTTGATACTATTTGTATAGCAATGGGGCTTCCCAGATGGTAAAGAAACCACCTGCCAACACAGCAGATATAAGAAATGAGGGTTTGATCCCTGGGTTGGGAAGATCCCTTGGAGGAGGGTACGGCAACCCACCCTAGTATTCTTGCCTGGAGAATCCTGTGGACAGAGGAGCCTGGCAGGCTACAGTCCATAGGGTCGCACAGAGTTGGACACAACTGAAGTAATTTAGTATGCATGCACATATAGCAATATCGTATTAGCAGCTTTTAGCTGCTAGGTCTCTTTTTTAAATAAACATTTGAGTGTTCTTCTGAGCATCTCTGTTTTTTGCTTGCCTGCTCCTTCTAGTACTATTAACTCCTAAGGCAAAACTCATATCCTCCACTTAGTCAACGTGTTTTAGATAAAGCAATTCTTTTTAGCTCCAGGAGTTGTCATTTGATGCAGAATTGGCCATAATATATGTTCCATTACACTGACCACAGGTAGTTGTTCATGGATGAACATGAACTTGAAGCAAGATCTGTCAACAAAGGAGACTCATAACTAGTAGATTTTTGGAACAATGTAAGGAAAAGTTCCATTTTCCAGTGGTGTTTCTGAAAGAACAGGAAGCCTTCTTGGAGTTGGTGATAATTATTTCATTGTTAGAAAGGGGAGTCTTTTCTCTGCTCTTGCCAGTACAAAGGATAGGAAAGCTAGTGATAAGAGAAAGCAGAAGATACACATGAAGGTAATTTTGTCCTGGATCCAGTGGTGCCAGAAATAGAAAGATGTTCTTTTCTTGGATTTTCAGTTATCTCAATCAATCTTTATTCCAGTTTTAGTTGTATTCCATCAGTTGTGATCATTTTATTATTAAATACCATATCTGTATATACCCTTGACAGTCCTTATTGAAATTCAGATCCTGATCTCCCAGCTCAGTGCCATTTTTAGCCTCTCTTATCTGTGGTCCTTACATCTGCTTGCTAGTGAAACATCATATCCTGTTATGGTCTCTCCTACCGTAAACATTAACCTATGGTGAATAGATCCGAATACTGTTTTTAATGACACTAGTGCACCCTCAACCTTTCATAGCCTCAGTGTATGGAGGATCTTCTAGATCCTTCCAGTGGAAAAGAAGCTCAGGTGGGTCTTGAGTAAGCACATACTTCCTTGTCATAGAATTGCCAGTATTAGGCATTTCATGTTAGTTTAGTTCGTGACTCTTTCAGTGTTTTCAGTTGCCCTCTCTTGTGGTTCTCATGAGGTATTGAAAGGTATTATTTGGGAAATTGGACCAATTTCATAATCTCACCAATCTGTGAAAAATCAACAGATTTTTCCTTTACCATTTTTATCTTTCAGCACTCTTGTTAAAAATCTTCAGAATCTAGTCCCATGGGTTTTTTTGCAGCTTTTTCCACTGCATGCTGGCTAGATGTTCTAGATGTTTTGGGATAATGTCCATTATCAGGCCCCCAGATTGACTTTTATTTTTTAAATTATATTTATTTATTTATTGTCTGTGTTGCTGCAAGGGCTTTTCTCTGCTTGTGGCAAGTCAGGGCTACTCTTAAGTTTCAGTGCATGGGCTTACCACCGCAGTGGCCTCTCTTGTTCAGGAGCACAGGCTCTATGGAACGTGGGCTTCAGCAGTTGCAGCACGTGGGCTCTGTAGTTGTGGCTTCTCATAGAGCCTCAGGCTCACTAGCTGTGGCACACAGGCTTAGTCACTCTATGTCATGTGGGATCTTCCTGCACCAGGGATTGAACCTGCATCCCCTGCTTTGGCTGTCAGATTCTTACCGCTGAGCCACTGGGGAAACCCTTCAGATTGATTGTTAACTGCAGTTTAACCTGAGTTAAACTTAGTAGCCAAAACGATAGATGAGAGCTGTTCCTGAGAGGAGCTCACATTCTTTTGTGAAGAAAAGATTTCACATTATCCACCATTGTCCTGTTCCAATTTGTCACCAATAAACTTGTCAACAGCCAAGTATACCTCAGGCTTGTTGGTACTTCATTTATCTCAAGCAACAGGACCTTCAACACCAGCCTGCCCCTGGATTATTAAACTCAAAAATTTTATCTTACCACCTTGGAAAATAGTGACAAGTCAGGTTCTCTGAAAGTAAATGTTAAGGTAAATTTTCAGGTTCAAGCTACCTAAGAGATTATCACCTTTGAAAGGAAAGAGAGCATAATTTTGGACAGAGGAAGAAGTTGAACTTAGATGCAGGTCTGACAAAGTATTGGCTATTTTGGTAGAGAGCCCTCGGACAAATTTTGCCTTTAGAGTTGGGTTGAAATCACCCAGTATTTATACTCTTTCCTAGCTCAGTCACAGGATGGCACCTCAACCCCTAATCCAGGAACAATATATTCTTGGGAAGAGTGGCTTTCTACCACTGAGGAAGCCTCTGGCAGTACTGAGAGCCGGAAGCTGTCTGCTGAACAATTTTACCAAAGCTGTACAGAAGTCCTACTTGAAGAGAAATCTGTATAGAGTCTCTTTCCACACACTCCACAGTTTGGTTGGCCTCTTGTAATTGCAAAAATACTTTACTTATTGAGGGCTTCCCTGGTGGCTCAGATGGTAAAGAATCCATCTGCAATACAGGAGACCAGGGTTTGATCCGTTGGTTGGAAAGTTCCCCTGAAGAAAGGAATGTCTTCCCACTCCATTATTCTTGCCTGGAGAATTCCATGGACAGAGGAGCCTGGCAGGCTACAGTCCATGGGGTCACAAACAGTTGGACATGACTGATAACTTTCACTCACTTTTGTACTTATTAAACCCAGGTCATTTAAACAGATGGGATGTTTGACTTGCAAAGTTTTTTCTGTGTTTATGATTTTGGTTTCCATATTATAAACACAAAGTTAACATAAGTAGTAATATAATTTTATAATAGTAATAATAATAAAATAGTAATGATCTCTTATGTTTATAGTGAATGTTCTATTTTACATTGGAATTTCTTATTTGGTACTCATTAAGAACAATACACTGAGTAGATATCATTATCATTCTGCAACTTTTAATTTCAGATTTACTGATGGAGATTACCAATTTAATAAATTGTAATGTCATAGATCAAACTTAGAACTTCCAAACTCATGAACAGCTGTTATATTTTAATACTATTGAGTGTCTTAATAAACTCTGGCTTACTGTAATCAGAATACTTACAAATATTAAAAACATTATTTTAATCATAAAATTATAAATAGATTCTTTTGTGGATAACTTAGATGAATTGACACATTTTCTCATAAGAGTAAATATTAGCTGTTGTTTTTATTAACATTCTTATGGACTATTTTTCAGGAGTCATGCCGTAAATATTAAACTAAACACTAGCAAAATATAATCAACAAATCTTAATGGTTTTAGTTATATAACATGTAGTTCTGAAATAAATCCGTAAATAACTGGTTCTGTTCCCTGTTCAAAAACTCATACCTTTTTATTTTTTCAAACCTAGCTTTTCTTTCTTACTACCATATTAGAGGGCAAACTATTCTTTTTGCTTTTCTTTATTCCTTCTTTCATTGTGTTTGTGTGTGAGGTGTGATTGTGCAATTTCTATTCCAGGATTGATCAGCATAATCTTAAAAAAATTCTAATCTGATGTTACTTAAGCAGTATGAAAATAACAAGGCAAATGTTTATAAAAAAAATTGTTCATATACTTCCAGCATTAGAATTATACAAGATCGGTCTTATGATTACTTTCTTGCACCAAGGTACAGCTTCACTCATGTGTGTTACATTATATGTAATTAAGAGACTGAATATACAAACAGACAATAGCTAGACAATATGTAAAAATAAAACTTTGATCCACTGCCTGGGGCAAATTACCCAAGAAACCAGCCCTTTATAGTAAATAACTCGGGAAGCCAGCTTGCTATCAGTTGAACCTGAAGGAAGCCAGATTGCTATCTCTAGTGACAATTCAGAAAGCGAGGTAAACAATAAATTCTCTAACATTTGGTCCCAAATGGTCAGGGCTTGTTCATAACCAACATCTTCCTAATTTTGTCCCCACTTTTAACTGAGACCAATGAGAGAAAGCCAAATATGCGTCCCTTACCAATCACATAGATTTCCCCTCTTCTAGTTCTTCTAGTTACACAGTTATACCTTTCATATGTCAACACCCTTCAATAAGGACATATTTGAAGCCCATCACTTCTGTAAAGCTCTCCCATTCCTCTGCCTGTCTTTGAATCACTGCAACAAGCATATGATGGTGGTTGACTGTCTTATAAGCTCTAAATAAATAGGCTTTGCTCTTTCAGTTGGTTGGTCTTTTATATCTACAGAATCTTCTTAAAATAGAGATTGCCACTTTCTTCAGAATGTTTTAAACTTTCTAAACTTTATTTAGACTATTCCAATGGCATTTTTTTTGTACTGACAGCTTTTCCCCCAATTTCATGTAAGTAATGTGTAAGTTAGTTTGCTGCATTTCTTCTTTCATGCCTGTACTCCTAGTACTTACTTTCAGGGGCTTCTCTAAGTTTTAAGGACAGCCTGCCATTTTCATACTACATCATATATAATAAGTAAAGGCCTCCCATGAATACCCCATACTCCCATAGATACCTCAGAGGGTATCTATGTCGTTTTCATGACTCTAAAATTTAATATCCAATATGAATCAGAGCCTAAGATCCAAGGTTTGGAATGTCGCCTCCTCCCTTTACTGGTTGTATTGCATTGGGCTAGTTGCTTAACTTTCTGTGTTTGCAACTTCCACACATATTTTATTTGTTGTGAAGATTAAATGAATTATCTTACTTGAAGCAATTAAAACAATGTCTACTACACACTAATGTTACCAAATCAAACTTGGGTTTGCTTGTCTAAAGCGCAGCAAAGTCAATCTACTAAGATCAGACTGTGGTAAAGGAAAGTATAGCATAATTCTTGCAAGGCTCATGCTCAAAGATCCCAACTTCCATATGGCTTTCTGGGAAGGGCTTATAAAGGGGTGAGCAAGAGGATCAAAATGTACCTAATGAGCCCTGTTTGGTTGTTGGTAGGTAACAGTGATATTCTGGGAATCTTACTTATCAGTTTTCTAGCTCCAGTCTAGAATTTGCATGCTAGTGGTCATCATTCCGTTAACTTCTTCCATCTGGTGGAGATGTTAGTGTCTAGGACAACTCAGGGATGTGACTCAGGGTTTTATCTATAGCCTTGAGGAGGAACTAACGTTTCGTAAATTTGTTATATGGCTAAACTATTGTTATTTTGTCTTCATTGACCGCTTTCGTTTTGGCATTTTCTCTGATTGATTTTGCTCTTTGGAACTTAGGGAAATCCTAGGAAACTACAGCTGTTCTACAAACAGGAGGCAGGTGGGGGGGGCACAGAAGGCCCTGCAAGGTCTTGCTCAGTTTCAGTGTTTGAGGAATAGAAAACAGGAACCATGGTCCTAGTCTCAGAACTTCATTTTCCCTCATGACTTAATTTTCTTTCTTTGAAAAATTAACAGTTATGTAAGATTCACCAGGGCAACACCATTTATGCATGCCTCAAATTATGCCATGATCTTAATTAAAGCAAATTTCCATTAAAAATACATTTTCTTTAGGACACTTAAAAGGTGTTAATCTTTTAAATAGCCCCAAAGGGCCCCTTAGAATACCATCTAAGGCTTCAAGAAGAATGGTAGTGTTAGGCAATGTAAATATTTTTAAAGTGAGGAAATAAAGGCTCAAATAAATTATGTAAAATGTCTAATATCCTGTTGTAGAATCTTCTGTCTCTGTTATCATCCCATCATTTGAAAGAGCTACAAAATAAGGGAAGATAATTCTTGTTTGAATATTCTGATTTTTTAAAACATTAAGAGAATGTTTGTTAAGCAAATAAGCATATTTTAGTGATATTATTCATTCAACATAGTATTTTGCTAAAATAAGTTATAAGGTGAGTGCCGTGGACCAGGCGCGGACTGGAAAAGAATTTCCAGACATAAGACAGAATGAGAGGGAAATAAAGTTTATTAGAGTGGGAGACGCTGTTAGAACAGCAGCCCAGCTCAAGGGAGAACCGACATTGAACAGGGGTCCTTAGTCTACTTTTATACCCAGGGTACAAGGAGTGGGATAGGGGTCTTGCGGGTCATTTGCTGATTGAATGAGGTACATGTACTGGGTGGGGGGAAGAGTAAGGCAAATACCTTCTCCCTATGGGGTAAGAGGGGAGACAGGCTATACCATTCAGGAGGATGTGAGATCCATTAATAATTACAACATGGCTGGGGGAAGGATGATAAGGGTCTGGTTTTTCTGTTCCTGTTTTCCAAGACCCTGCTTGGGTTTATCTGCTCCTTTGTCCTTGGGTCACCACAGTGAGGTCAAAATTTTTAAAGATTAAAACAAAGCCCAGAATTTTGTAAAATTTAACTTTTATTTTGTAAGGTTCACCAAATATAGTGTTAAAAGTTAAAGTGAGGCATATTGGTATTTTAAGTTTCTTTGAGCAAAAATCTGTTTGAATAGGACATTACAAAACCAGAAGTTGTAAGGAATATTTAACCCATAGGAACTCAGGAGAGAGATGTTTATAAAACAAAAAGGTGCAAAATAAGGAAATTATTGGTTGGCTATAGCTCAAATCCCCTTTGATTTTTAGTGACTGGTTGCTTTTAGGTTCTAGTATATTTACACAGACTGCCAGGGCATTACAACCACCTCAGTCTATCGTCCCCCTTACTAATTAATTTAACAGTAAGACAGAGAATAATCCTAACGTAAAGTGACTGTTCTTTATGAATCAAATGTACTTAAGTATATATTAATATTTACATTTAGAAACTATTATGTGATCTAAATTGAGCTGATTAGTAGGGAAGGAAAGAGTTGCTAAATTTGATGCTAAAAATAATATTAATAAAAGTTTTGAAAGCAAGACCAAGTCTTCTTCAAAGGGTAATATTCATAAACTTCAAGTGAAGTTCAAAGTATAATCAGAATTCCAGACAAGATAAAGGCATCAGTCAAAGTAAATGCTAAGAATCATGACTACAGATAGTAATAGAAAATATAATTGAATGTCACAAAGGAAGATAAGGAAATATGAACCAGAGGCAGAAGTTTTTGAGAAAGACAACAAATAAAAATGAAACTCTTGAACTGTTCTGGAATTTTTCATTTCAAATTTGCTTAGGAGAATTAGCCATTTTTGGCAGTATTTCTCATAAAATTTGACCAGAATTAGCATGACTAGCACACCAGTGACATGTAAATTTGTACAGAGACACACTTCAAAGGCCAACAGGGAATCTAACTAAGGTTATGAATTTGACTTATAAAACTATTTTGATTTTCTACTCTGTTCAGGTACAAGACCACACATATGCAATAGAAACAAATC
This sequence comes from Giraffa tippelskirchi, assembly GCF_054371585.1. Classification (NCBI taxonomy): domain Eukaryota; kingdom Metazoa; phylum Chordata; class Mammalia; order Artiodactyla; family Giraffidae; genus Giraffa; species Giraffa tippelskirchi. The sequence continues at coordinate 127,481,702 of NC_137286.1, forward strand.
TGAGTTTGAGATCCAAGGAATTTCAAATAATATATGAACTTAAATTAATAGCCAACTATCTGGGTTATGCTAGGGACTCAATGTTTATTTGTTGTTTGATGTTGTATGAATATACTGAATCTTCTTTATAAACATAATAATGACAACTAATTAATATTTGTGTTAGTACACCAGCTGCAGTAATTAACTATGTATTATTTATCCTGATAGCTCTCATTGTTCAGATATAATGATATTTTAATGTTTTTAGATAAGTTATCCATACTTGATAAAAATACAAATAAATACATATACTATTTGAAATGAGCACATATTGTTTCATTTAAATACATAATTTAATGGAATTCTCCAAGTCATACAATTCTTGGATTTTGTGACACTTCAAATTTCTCTTAGTAAAAATTATGAAAAGAGTCAACTAATCAAAAATTGTTGGCTCAATAGATTAATTGATTTTAGAATAGATTGAAGGAACTCAGTCAAATTTAGTTTTGTTTTGAGAAATTCTCCCTGTTCTATACTGAAACCTAGGTTGTTATTTATAGGATGGCATGTAGGGGACTTCCAAACTGTATCTGCAGATTTGTTTGTTGATTGTGTTTTTTTTTTTTTTCTCCTTAAAAACTCTTTTTAAGAGCAATATTAAGTTAAAATCTTAATAAGGTAGAGCAATTTCCCATACCTTCTGACCCCACACATGCATGGTTTCCCCTATTATCAACATTACTTATCAGAATGGAACAATTATTATCAAAAATGAGCCTACATTGACACATCATAATGACCTAAAGTACATAATTTGCCTTTGGTTCACTCTTGGAGTTGTATATTATATGTGTTGGGAAAAATTTATAATAACATATATACATTATTAAAATGCCAGAGTATTTTTATTGCCCTAAAATTCTTCTGTGTGCTGCCTATATTACATGCCCTTCTTCCTAGGCTTCACCCCTGGCAAACGCTGATCTATTTACTGTCTCCATAGTCTTGTCCTCTTCAGAATGTCATATAGTTGGAATTGTAGAGTTTATAGCCTTTTTAGAAGTGAGTACCTCTTGTTATGGAACATTTCATGGATTGTGCCTTTGGATTAAATGTATAAAGATATCACCATTCTCAGTGTCATCTGGGTTTTCCATTATGTTCTAGGAGTTTTATGTTTTTGCACTACATTTAGGTCTTTGATCTGTGTTAATTTTTGTGAAATGTGTGAAGTTTATGTCTGAATTGATCTTTTTTTACATCTGCATTCCAGTTGTTTTGTGGAAGAGAAGTTGTCTTTGCTCTATTTTATTGTCTTTCATCCTTTGCAAAAAACAATTGGCTATATTTAGAGAGATATGTTTATGAACTCAGTATTCTGTTCCATTGATCGATTTGCATCTTCTTTGCTAATAACACACTGTCTTGATTGCCAGAGATTTATCTTGTGGGATGGTAGTATTAGTCCTCCAACTTTGTTCTTAGCCTTTGATATTATCTTGACTATTCTGAATTTTTTACCTCTTTGTGTAATTTTTAGAACCAGTTTGTCATTATCTGCAAACTAATTTGCTAGGATTTTGACTGAGTTCACATTGCAACTACAGTTATTTTGGGGAGAACTGAGGTTTTAACAATATTGAGTCTTTCTATTCATGAAAATGAAATATTTTTCTATTCACTTAATTCTTCTTTGATTTTCCCCATAAAAATTAGTAATTTTACTTATATATACATTGTTCATTATTTGTTAGATTTATAACTACTTTATTTTGGGGTTAATGTGAATGGGATTTTCTTTTTTTTTCATTTCAAATTCCACTTGTTCACTGTTGGAAAGCAGTTGACTTTTGTATATTAATCTTGGGCTTCCCAGGTGTTGCAGTAAGTAGTAAAGAATCTACTCGCCAGCGCAGGAGATGCAAGAGATATGGGTTTGATCCCTGGGTCAGGAAGATCCCTTGAGGCAGGAAATGGCAACCCACTCCAGTATTCTTGCCTAGAAAATTCCATGGACAGAGGAGCTTTGTGGGCTACCATCCATGGAGTCTCAAAGAATCAGACATGACTGAGCAACTGATTACCCGGGCATATTCATTTTACATCCTATACCCTGAGTATAATTAGTCATTAGTGCCAGGCTTTCAGATTTTCTATGTAGACCATCATGGTATCTGAACGAATAGTTTTATATCTTTCTTTTCTACCTCTATATATTTTATTTCCTTTTCTTGCTATTTATATTTGTCAGGACTTCTAGTACTATTTTGGAAAGGAGTGGTAAGAGAGTCTATCCTTGTCTTGTTTTTTATTTTGGTGGGTAAGTATCCAGTTTCTTGTCAAATTACAATGTTTTTGTTGTTTAGTGATAAGAGAGTATATCTTTGCCTTGTTTTTGATTTACTGGCTAGGTATCCAGTTTTTCATCAAATTGCAATGTTTTTATTGTTCATTTTATCTAGATTATTGAATTTGTGAGCACAGCCTTGTTCATACTACTCCTTGGTTATCCTTTTTAATTTCCATTTTATCTTTAGTAATGGCCCCTTTTCATTTCTGATATTAGTAATTTGTTTCTGCTCTCTTTTGCTTAGTTGGCCTGTCTAGAAGCTTATTGATTCCATTAATCCTTTCCAAGAACTAACTGTTGGTTTTATTGGTTTCCTTTCAATTTTATTTTCATTGATTTTCACTTTCAATTTCATTATTTTTTTATCTAATGATGAGAGATTAAAATGTTTACATAGGTGAAAGTAAATGGACACTATTTTAGCTTGCTAAAATGAATCTTTCTTGAATTTTAATGGAAATTTGTCAATAATTATAGAAGTGTTAAAGAAGAAAGAAAACCCTGAACTTGAAAACAGGTTTGTAATTCAAAATTGAAAACATAAATTTAAGTAATTATTACTATATTTTAGTAAAATATGAGCTATAATGTATTATTTTATTATTAATTAATGGGAAATGACAATAAAATTACTTAATTATGTAAAAAATGCAATGCTATATGTATGGTATCACTCACCTAACATTTTATTGTAATGAAATAAATCCAAATGGCTAATTTGCGGCATTTATTTTGGGCATACCTTATTTTTCTTGAATATTTTCCAAGTATTATTTTAAGGCACACAAGTTGATTTTATAACTAACAAAAATATGATTGTTTTTATTAAAAAATTAATGAAAGTTCAGATTCTGAGCAGAAAGTTGTTAAAATCATTGGAAAAGTTCTATTTTAAAAGTAGTATTCATTGACTAATAATAATAATGGATCTAGAAAGAAATACAGCAAATTTTATGAAGAGAGTTTCTTCAGCTTATGTGATTTAATTAATTCACCAATTTTTAAATTTTGTTTACTTTTCCTTTCTCTGGAATTGTGTGCCTTTTGCTATGAACCTTAAAATAACGGCTAGGACACATTTTGTTCCAGCACATGTAATGGTCTGAGTATCAGCCTGATATCTGACTACCTTGGCATAGATGCTAAGTCAGCCATTCGTTAAGTTTACAACCTTGGCAGATTATTTAACCTTTACAAGCTTTTATTTTCTTATCTATAAGCAGGAACATAGTTGTATTTACTTACAGAATTGTGCTGAGAACTAAACATGCTGCTTTCTTTAAGATGAGGTATGTGTACTCCCCAAGTACTTAAAAACTTTTTAGTGATTACTTGGCAATTGAAAGGCTTAGGGAAATAAGGTTCCAGAATTTCATGTTCCATATATTCATTCCTTATAATCACCTGCCAGAAACCTTCCTGTGTGTGCTCTTTTCCAAACTTAGCTGTCATAATTGAAGTCCAGACCCCAAACTTTAAAATTAAGGAATGCCTCTAACCTCATTATGGTGCCCTGTTCTGGGGAGTTAAATTAAAAGTAGCCACAGGGGGAAGTTTTAAAATACTGATACAGTTATCAAGAAAATGAACTACCCTAAAGATTCAGTAACAAGATACTTTGTAAGTTGGGCAGTTGTCTTTTTTCCTTTTATTGTGTTTCAGGTCTTTTTCTGTTTTTTATTTAATGTAAAAAACTTTTTTTTACAATATTTTGTTGGTTTCTGCCATACAACAATGCAAATCAGCCATAATTATACATACATCCCCTCCCTCCTTAGCCTTTCTCCTCTCCCCCTACCCCACCCCTCCTGACCATCATCACAAGAGTGCCAGACTGGGCTCCCTGCGCTACACAGCAACTTCCCACCAGTTACCTATCTTATATCTGATAGTGTATATATGTTGATGTTACTTTTTCCAGTTGTCCCACTCTCTCCTGCCCTGCTGTATCCACAAGTCCATTCTCCATATCTGCATCTCAGTTCCTTCCTTGAAGATAGGTTCATCAGTGTAATTATTCTAGACTCCGTGTGTGTATATATATATATATATATATATATATATATATATATATATATATGTATATGTATGTATATATATATACTATTTTGTTTTTATCTCAGTTATTTCTCAAACAGCTCTGTTGTTATCTGTAATAGATGATACAGTGTGTGGAGAGTTGAAATAAATGTCCATGCCTATACAGCTAATAAATATGCATATCTGATTCTAATGCAGGTCCTTTGATTCAAAGTCTACTCAAACCTTTTTTTTTTTTTTACTCAAACCTTTTGATGTATTTCAGGTCTTTAATGTAGTAAATAAATGTTAACCATTATTTTAATCATCAGTAATATAAATGATTGTATAAATAAGAGTGTTATTGCTAAAACCTATTAGTTATAAGACCAATATTTATCTTCTCTAATAATTATTATAGTTATTTGCATATCTCTCTTTTTTTTTGCATTATTACACAAGCCTAGGCTATAGCATAGAGGACTAAAAGCTATTGATTAATATTATATAAATTGTTAAATAGATTAATGCCTAAATAAATACACAATTTCTGAAACATGTGGTTTCAGAATTACAATTTTCCATGGCATTAGCTTCATACTATTTAGGTTCAACCAACTTATTTTCCTGTGAAGTAGAATCATGTGAGGACTGAATAATTTTATCATGGCCTCTTCAAGAGTAAAACTGTATTAATCAAATTAATAAATATATATTTTACAGAAAATGCCTTGAATTCACTTTTTCTCATGTAGTTACAAATTAATTTTTCCCACTAGTTCATTATATTGAACCATGTGTTTTGTGGTATACATATACCCAACAAATGCCTTGCTTGGCTTTGTATAATATCTGCAGCCATGTTTTAGGTAAAATTAAGTGGCGTAGAGAAGGATAATTCTCCTGTTTGTTCTACATACAGTTTTGCCAGTATTTTATAAAATCATAAAACAAGTGAAAACTGATTTATTAATAAAATAATATGTTTCATTAAAACAGCAAAAGAAGTGTTAGCATGGACAAATATGATTGGAGAATTCATGCCACTGTCAGTGTTTCACAAGACATGCTAGCATTTGAGTATCTTAGATAATTCCTGTAATAAAGAAATATGCTTAAATTTCCTTAATACATTGTTTTTCAGACTTATGATTATGCAATACTTATGATTATCTTTTACAATTAATGTCCTCCTGGAAGTAATTTGAGAACAAAAACTTCATATTACTAGAAACAATATAAGAATTTGATAATTAGTTTAAAAGATAAATAATCCAGCCAAGCAACTGCCAAGATATAAATTATGAGTGATGCTCCGGTTCACAAGTAAACAAAATGATGTTTTATGTTTTATTACAAATCACGTTTTCCATCTTTGTGACCTTTCTCTGGTTATTTAATATCTCTACCCTCTGTTTGCTCCATCTCAAAGAGCTGAGAAGCAGAGTAAATGACATTGTATGTGCAAAAAAAGCACAGAAACCTGGCAATTGTGAATCTAGTCAGGTTTGATGATGATTGAATTTTACAATTTATTTCGTCTATTTTTTTTGGAACCTTGAATGTGCATAGGAATTATTAAATCCTACATAAACTGATTTTAAGAGCTTTCCCCTCCCTCCCTGGAGTATTATTTCAGTATGGTGTCTGCTTCATGTGAAGTGCATGGATTGATATTTATTGTACTTGCTCAGCTGTATATTGCTCTGCACCTATGCATCTATCCATCCATCTGTATCTAGACTATCTGTCCCTTTCTATTTCTGTAATGTAGATAAATAAGGAATTGAAATGTATTTGCAGAACCAATCTTTTAGATTAGTATGCTTATTGAGACACTCTTTGAAGATTCAAGAGAACTACACAACTTTCCCTTTTTTATGTCTGTTCATATTTTAAAATCATGAGTTTTTACTTGTTTTCCTGTCACAGAGCTAAATAATAAGCTAGAGATTGCTGTTGTGGGAAACATAATGTCTAGTGTGCCATTCAGCACAGAAAGGAAATCACCTGTGGCTAGTCTAAAGTTTGTTCCTGAAATAGATAGGGATCTGTCATCACCTGCCTGATGTGATAGAAACCCAACGAATCCTTTTATCTCAGCTGTGCTGGTGAGAGTGCCTTTGTTTAATCATGATGAAAAAAGATCCCCCGGTAAAAGGGAAATGGGTTACCCGCAGAATAGGAGCCTCCAAATGGCCATTAAAAATGTATACGGATAAACATCATTTATACAGTATTGCTTTACAGCAGATTATAGGGTTCATGTTGTGTGCCACGAACTCCATGGGAGAATTAGGAGAAAAACATAGTTTCTATTTCCTTGGAAGTCCTTTCAGAATAACAGAGATAAAGTAGTGGCTAGAAGTAATCCCTCAACAGTTTGAAATCACATTGCTTAAAAGGGCAATGACAAATACAAACCAGTATAATATTTGGCACAATTTTCTAACATTTATTTTAGATCATAAAAATATCAATTCCATGTGCCAAGAATATTTCTCAATTATAACTGCATTGTGTTAAGAGAATGATAAGTCCATTTATTTTTACATATAGCATGCATTAAGATAATGCCCTAAGAATAAAGAAAAAAATACAGTGGTTGCAGGTATTTGAAACGTATATTTTTAAAAGATTACATTTTTCCATCTCATGATATTCATTACCTTATGATTCACCAAAAACACCTATAACATAATTGCTTTACGTCACAAGGGTAATTGTATTATAAATGAAAATATATCATCGTGCGTATGCGTGTATGTGTGCTTTCCTATAGATTTACAGAGGGGAGACCTAAGAGATGATAGTCAAAACTGCAATCAACAGAAAAACTTAAATTTTGTAGAAGCAAATATTTCCTCATGCACTATCATGCATGTTGAAGAATAATGAAAAATGCACACAAGAGAGTCAGCATAGCTCATGGCATCTATCGAATTAGTATAATTAGGATGAATTTTTAAAAAGCTGTGACTTTCTTTGACTTTATTCATTGTATTTTATTTTCACCGTACATTATTGTACAAGATATCCATTATTAATAGCATCATAGTCACATGTAGACTTGGAAATTTATATGTCTCCAAGAAAAAGGATATCATAGTAATTTTTAAGGATATAATTTTCAATATCTCATATAGGAACTAAGATTAACTTTTTTATGATATTTTTATTTTGTTCAAATAGACTCATAAATTGCCTATGGTACAAAATATAAGTTTTTAGAATGTGAGACTTTCCTGGTGGTCCAGTTGTTAGGAATGTGCAATTCTACTGCAAGGGGCGTGGGTTCCATCCCTGGGCAGGGAATCCACATGCCTTGCAGTGTGTCCAAAAAAAGGACAACTTTATTGCATGAAACCGAGCCTATTCTGAACCATCAAGATATGATTCAGTAATAAAGATGATAATTCTCTTTTCCATGATACAAAAAAATCAGTCATTAAAATGTAATCAAACAACTGAGTTGAATGAAAACAAGCGTTTTTTGGAAAGCAAAACTTGGTACTGACCTTAGGCCAAATACAGAGAAATGACAGTTGGACAAAGAATATACAGTCACTGGTTTCAGTGCTTTTCAACCCTCTATGAGACTTTCACAAATGTGCTACTTACTGTTTGAAATAGAACCACTACCAAGCAGCTTCATGTTATATTGGAGGTGTGGAAAGTCATGAAAGAAGGGGAAATTAAAAGGCATTTTTAAAAATAATTAGTTAGCCACATTTGTAAGACACACAGTACTTACAAAAATATCATCTATTTTAAAACATCTAAATTTAAAAGTTATTTAATTTTATTTCTACTTTTGGAGCTTTATAAAGCTGTTTAATACTCTGTGTATTTTTCCTGCATCAAATATTGCTTTTAACAGACATTTAAATAGTTTTAAAGCTTCATTTAAATAAAAATTTAAGTAAAAGTTTAAATTGTTCTTCTCTCTGAGAAATATTATTAGTTTCACTTTTCCTTGATGTTATAGAGTTTACTGAAATAAATAAAGTTATTTGTTATAAATAAAATTATTTATATAATAAAATAAATAAATTTGCCTATATAGTTGAGCTTTTTCTTTGAAGGGTTATGTATTTTTACTTATTCCACATATGGGTATCTCCTTGATCCTCTCTTTCTATCAATCTTTCTTTCTTTCTTTTTTTTTTTCCAAATCCTCATGAAATGGAAGACTATACCTTTATAATGTTTTCTGTGTCTCATTTTTAAAAATTACTTTTAATATTTTTATTTGTCATGGCTTGCTAAAAGGGAAATCCTGGGCTCAATTTTCCAATATTCTTACTCCATTTAGCCTTTAAAATGATCACTTAATTCATTTTAAAGTTTATTTATTTCTCAGAGGCCCTATTATTTCTTCTTGATAACAGGATGTTCTTGTTTAAAATCAGCCTTTCTTATTTCATAGATATAAAATTATTCTTTTTCTATAAAGATCTCTATGAAGGTATTCACTCATATTCATCCAATAATTGTGGCTTCCAATTGCTTCTTCCTTTAAGAGATATCTTTTCACTTATTTCTGATACTGAAATGTATATTAAAATAATCACAGGGCTGTGCAAGGAGTTATTCCTTTATAATATTGTTTTCATGCATGATCGGTTTCCTCAAATTCAAAGCCATTGAAGTTTGATTCCATATCCAGAGTAATGTCTTTTTGCAAATACTGTATTTTCTTGACTATATTTGAAATTATTAACTAACTTATTGGAGGTAATCTTTCTTCAACTGTTAAACAGCTCTTTCCCATAGTGTCATCTGTAAACTATTTTCTTTATTATTATTTTTTTCTATTTTGTTCTCATTTTCATCATGTGCCTAGTGATTAGTTATTACTGTTCATGTTGAAGACTAATGGATAAATTTATCATTTAATTGGCCTCTCTTCTCAGGTGTCTATAGTTTGTTCTTCCAACGGTCTCTTTTGTACAATTAAAGGCTGTGTTGTATCATATGTTGAATGTGTCTTGACAAGTGACTCGACTTTAGGGAAGGAAGGCATTGAAGCAGCTGTTTGTGTTACAGTCTCCATAGGCCAAATTGAGAGTTTGCTTTGCTTTGTTAAACCCATACCAGAAGATGTCATTTCCCCCCATGCTTCTATACTTTTTACAAGGGTAGGAATGAGAAGTGGGTGTCTGTAGTTTCTCGGGTGTATCAAGCTAGACTTAACTAAAGAAATTGAACCAAAAAAAATGTGTATATTCAATATATGTTGTTGTTGTTGTTTAGTCGCTAAGTCATGTCTGACTCTTGTGACACCATGGATGCTAGTCTGCCAGGCCCCTCTGAACATGGGATTTCCAAGGCAAGCATACTGGAGTAGGTTACCACTTCCTTCTCCAGAGGATCTTTCCCACCCAGGGACTGAACCTGGGTCCGCTGCATTGCAGGTGGATTTTTACCAGTGAGCCATCTGGGAAGCCCTATATTCAACATGTACATTTCATTTTATCTGTTCTATTGGTATACATATATTAATTAAAAACAAGTCATATATTCTGTTCACACTCAGGGGAGGGGAATACTTAGAGTGTGTCCCCCACATCTGATTACTGTTTCTAAAAGTGGAAGTAAACATTGAAAAATTGACAGGCATAGTTCTCCTTAGCTGAACTTTTTTTTTTTTTTAAATAAATTTATTTATTTTAGTTGGGGGATAATTACTTTACAATATTGTAGTAGTTTTTGCCATACATTGACATGAATCAGCCATGGGTTTACATATGTTCCCCTTCCTGGACCCCCCTCCCACCTCCCTCCCCATCCCATCCCTCTGGGTCATCCCATTGCCCCAGCCCCTGAGCATTTGTCTCATGCATTGAACATGGAATGGTGTTCTGTTTCACATATGATAATATGCATGTTTCAATGCTATTCTCCCAGAACGTCCCACCCTCACCTTCTCCCTCAGAGTCCATAAGACTGTTCTATGCATCTGTGTCTCTTATTCTGTCTCGCATACAGGGTTATCGTTACCATCTTTCAAGTTCCATATATATGCATTAGTATACTGTATTGGTGTTTTTCTTTCTGGCTTACTTCACTCTGTATAATGGGCTCCAGTTTCATCCATCTCAATAGAACCGATTCAAATGTATTTTTTTTTTAATGGCTGAGTAATATTCCATTGTGTATATGTACCACAGCTTCCTTATCCATTCGTCTGCTGATGGACATCTAGGTTGCTTCCATGTCCTGGCTATTGTAAACAGTGCTGCGATGAACATTGGGGTACATGCATCTCTTTCAATTCTGGTTTCCTCGGTGTGTATGCCCAGCAGTGGGATTGCTGGGTCATATGGCAGTTCTATTCCCAGTTTTTTAAGGAATCCCCACACTGTTCTCCATAGTGGCTGTACTAGTTTGCATTCCCACCAACACTGTAAGAGGGTTCCCTTTTCTCCACACCCTCTCCAGCATTTATTGCTTGTAGACTTTTGGATAGCAGCCATTCTGACTGGTGTGAAATGGTACCTCATTGTGGTTTTGATTTGCATTTCTCTAATAATGAGTGATGTTGAGCATCTTTTCATGTGTTTGTTAGCCATCTGTATGTCTTTGGAAAAATGTCTGTTTAGTTCTTTGGCCCATTTTTTGATTGGGTCGTTTATTTTTCTGGAATTCAGCTGCAGGAGTTGCTTGTATATTTTTGAGATTAATTGTTTGTCTGTTGCTTCATTTGCTATTATTTTCTCCCATTCTGAAGGCTGTCTTTTCATCTTGCTTATAGTTTCCTTTGTTGTGCAAAAGCTTTTAATTTTAATTAGGTCCCATTTGTTTATTTTTGCTTTTATTTCCAATATTCTGGGAGGTGGGTCATGGAGGATCCTTCTGTGATTTATGTCGGAGAGTGTTTTGCCTATGTTTTCCTCTAGTAATTTTATAGTTTCTGGTCTTATATTTAGATCTTTAATCCATTTTGAGTTTATTTTTGTGTATGGTGTTAGGAAGTGTTCTAGTTTCATTCTTTTACAAGTGGTTGACCAGTTTTCCCAGCACCACTTGTTAAAGAGATTGTCTTTTCTCCGTTGTATATTCTTGCCTCCTTTGTCGAAGATAAGGTGTCCATAGGTGCGTGGGTTTATCTCTGGGCTTTCTATTTTGTTCCATTGATCTATATTTCTATCTTTGTGCCAGTACCATACTGTCTTGATGACTGTGGCTTTGTAGTAGAGCCTCAAGTCAGGCAGGTTGATTCCTCCAGTTTCATTCTTCTTTCTCAAGATTTCTTTGGCTATTCGAGGTTTCTTATATTTCCATACAAATTATGAAATGATTTGTTCTAGTTCTGTGAAAAATACCATTGGTAGCTTGATAGGGATTGCATTGAATCTATAGATTGCTTTGGGTAGTATACTCATTTTCACTATATTAATTCTTCCAATCCATGAACACGGTATATTTCTCCATCTGTTTGTGTCCTCTTTGATTTCTTTCATCAGTGTTTTATAGTTTTCTATATATAAGTCTTTTGTTTCTTTAGGTAGATATATTCCTAAGTATTTTATTCTTTTTGTTGCAATGGTGAATGGTATTGTTTCCTTAATTTCTCTTTCTGTTTTCTCATTATTGGAGTATAGGAATGCAAGGGATTTTTGTGTGTTAATTTTTTATCCTGCAACTTTACTATATTCATTGATTAGCTCTAGTAATTTTCTGGTAGAATCTTTAGGGTTTTCTATGTAGAGGATCATGTCATCTGCAAACAGTGAGAGTTTTACTTCTTCTTTTCCTATCTGTATTCCTTTTATTTCTTTTTCCGCTCTGATTGCTGTGGCCAAAACTTCCAAAACTATGTTGAATAGTAGTGGTGAAAGTGGGCATCCTTGCCTTGTTCCTGACTTTAGGGGAAATGCTTTCAGTTTTTCACCATTGAGGATAATGTTTGCTGTGGGTTTGTCATATATAGCTTTTACTATGTTGAGGTATGTTCCTTCTATTCCTGCTTTCTGGAGGGTTTTTATCATAAATGGATGTTGAATTTTGTCAAAGGCTTTTTCTGCATCTATTGAGATAATCATATGGTTTTTATCTTTCAATTTGTTAATGTGGTGTATTACATTGATTTGTGGATGTTAAAGAAACCTTGCATTCCTGGGATAAAGCCCACTTGGTCATGATGTATGATCTTTTTAATATGATGTTGGATTCTGTTTGCTAGAATTTTATTAAGGATTTTTGCATCTATGTTCATCAGTGATATTGGCCTGTAGTTTTCTTTTTTTGTGGCATCTTTGTCTGGTTTTGGAATTAGGGTGATGGTGGCCTCATAGAATGAGTTTGGAAGTTTACCATCTTCTGCAATTTTCTGGAAGAGTTTGAGTAGGATAGGTGTTAGCTCTTCTCTAAATTTTTGGTAGAATTCCGCTGTGAAGCCGTCTGGTCCTGGGCTTTTGTTTGCTGGAAGATTTCTGATTACAGTTTCAATTTCCGTGTTTGAGATGGGTCTGTTAAGATCTTCTATTTCTTCCTGGTTCAGTTTTGGAAAGTTATACTTTTCTAAGAATTTGTCCATTTCTTCCAAGTTGTCCATTTTATTGGCATATAGCTGTTGGTAGTAGTCTCTTATGATCCTTTGTATTTCTGTGGAGTCTGTTGTGATCTCTCCATTTTCATTTCTAATTTTGTTGATCTGATTCTTCTCCCTTTGTTTCTTGATGAGTCTGGCTAATGGCTTGTCAATTTTGTTTATCTTCTCGAAAAACCAGCTTTTAGTTTTGTTGATTTTTGCTATGGTCTCTTTTGTTTCTTTTGCATTTATTTCTGCCCTAATTTTTAAGATTTATTTCCTTCTACTGACCCTGGGGTTCTTCATTTCTTCCTTCTCTAGTTGCTTTAGGTGTAGAGTTAGTTGATTTATTTGATTTTTTTCTTGTTTCCTGAGGTACACCTGTATTGCTATGAACCTTCCCCTTAGCATTGTTTTTACAGTGTCCCATAGGTTTTGGGTTGTTGTGTTTTCATTTTCATTCGTTTCTATGCATAATTTGATTTCTTTTTTGATTTCTTGGTTATTCAGAAGTGTGTTGTTTAGCCTCCATATGTTGGAATTTTTAATAGTTTTTTTTCCTGTAATTGAGGTCTAATCTTACTGCATTGTGGTCAGAGAAGATGGCTGGGATGATTTCAGTTTTTTGGAATTTACCAAGGCTAGATTTATGGCCCAGGATGTGATCTGTCCTGGAGAAAGTTCTGTGTGCACTTGAGAAAAAGGTGAAATTGATTGTTTTGGAGTGGAAAGTCCTGTAAATATCAATTAAATCTAATTTGTCTATTGTATCATTTAAAGTTTGTGTTTCCTTGTTAATTTTCTGTTTAGTTGATCTATCCATATGTGTGAGTGGAGTATTAAAGTCTCCCACTATTATTGTGTTATTGTTAATTTCCCCTTTCATACTTGTTAGTATTTGCCTTATATATTGTGGTGCTCCTATGTTGGGTGCATATATATTTATAATTGTTACATTTTCTTCTTGGATTGATCCTTTGATCATTATGTAGTGTCCTTCTTTGTCCCTTTTCACAGCCTTTATTTTAAAGTCTATTTTATCTGAAATGAGTATTGCGACTCCTGCTTTCTTTTGGTCTCCGTTTGCATGAAATATGTTTTTCCATCCCTTCACTTTCAGTCTGTGTGTGTCCCTAGTTTTGAGGTGGGTCTCTTGTAGACAGCATATATAGGGGTCTTGTTTTTGTATCCATTCAGCCAGCCTTTGTCTTTTGGTTGGGGCATTCAACCCATTTACATTTAAGGTAATTATTGATAAGTATGATCCCGTTGCCATTTACTTTGTTGTTTTGAGTTCGTGTTGAAACATCCTTTCTGTGTTTCCTGTTTAGAGAAGATCCTTTAGCATTTGCTGGAGAGCTGGTTTGGTGGTGCTGAATTCCCTCAGCTCTTGCTTGTCTGTAAAGCTTTTGAATTCTCCTTCATATCTGAATGAGATCCTTGCTGGGTACAGTAATCTGGGTTGTAGATTATTCTCTTTCATTACTTTAAGTATGTCCTGCCATTCCCTTCTAGCCTGAAGAGTTTCTATTGAAAGATCAGCTGTTATCCTTATGGGGATCCCCTTGTGTGTTATTTGTTGTTTTTCCCTTGCTGCTTTTAATATTTGTTCTTTGTGTTTGATCTTTGTCAATTTGATAAATATGTGTCTTGGGGTGTTTCACCTTGGGTTTATCCTGTTTGGGACTCTCTGGGTTTCTTGGACTTCTGTGACTATTTCCTTCTTCATTTTAGGGAAATTTTCAACTATTATCTCCTCGAGTATTTTTTCATGGCCTTTCGTTTTATCTTCTTCTTCTGGGACTCCTATGATTCGAATGTTGGGGTGTTTCATATTGTCCCAGAGGTCCCTGAGGTTTTCCTCATTTCTTTTGATTCTTTTTTCTTTTGTCCTCTCTGCTTCGTTTATTTCCACCATTCTATCTTCTACCTCACTTATCTTCTGCCTCTGTTATTCTACTGTTGGTTCCCTCCAGAGTGTCTTTTATCTCCTTTATTTCATTATTCATTATATATTGACTCCTTTTTATTTCTTCTAGGTCCTTGATAAACATTTCTTGCATCTTCTCAATCCTTGTCTCCAGGCTATTTATCTGTAACTCCATTTTGCTTTCAAGACTTTGGATCATTTTTATTATCATTATTCTAAATTCTTTTTCAGATAGATTCCTTATCTCCTCCTCTTTTGTTTGGTTTAGTGGGCATTTCTCATTTTCCTTTACTTGCTGAGTATTTCTCTGCCTTTTCATCTTGTTTAGATTGCTGTGTTAGGCGTGGCTTTTCTGTATTCTGGTAGTTTGAAGTTCCTCTTTATTGTGGAGGTTCCTCACTGTGGGTGGGGTTGGACGGGTGGCTTGCAGGGTTTCCTGGTTGAGGGAGCTTGTGTTGGTGTTCTGGTGGGTGGAGCTGGATTTCTTCTCTCTGCTTTTGAAGATAATGCGCTGTCTTTCTGGATGCCTGATGTCCTCTGCCAGCGTTCAGAAGTAGTTTTGTGAAGTTTGCTCAGCGTTCAGATGTTCTTTCGATAAATTTGTGGAGGAGAGAGTGGTCTCCCCGTCCTATTCCTCCGCCATCTCAGCCCCGCTCTTAGCTGAACTTTTAAAAAATGATTTTTCTTTTCCAAGATTCACTCTTAACTGTATAATTGAGAACTCCAAATTTAGAAACTCCTCTGAGTTTTAAATGAAAGATTATTTCTTGTATTAACAATATCTAAAACAGCCCCTTTCTGTGGAAATAACATTTAAAAAATTTATGGTAGTCTCATCTGAAGATGTATTCAAGATTCAGTTTGGAGAAGGAAATGGCAGCTTGCTCCACTATTCTTGCCTGGAGGATCTCATGGACAGAGGAGCCTAACAGACTGCAGTCCATGGGGTTGCAAAGAGTTGGACATGACTGAGCACACACTCAACTCAAGATTCCGTTAATGTTAAGAGAAACTGGAAGCCATTTAAAACCACACATCAATTTAAAACCTCAGATCAATTTTTCTTTTTAAGTGTTTGTTTTTAAAGAAACTTTAGTTTGTCATTAAGGGCTTCTGCTATCTCTGTTACTTGTAGCATGATTGAAGTTCCACCTGGACATAACACTTTTAATGCATAGAACATGTAAAAATGAATAGTAATTCCTACACAACTCTTATAAATACAAGTTGAATGTTAAAAAAAAAAAACAACAGCTATAGTTCTTATCTAATTATACTGGCCTGCTCAATAAATTTTTTCATTACCATCAAGTAGTACTAAGCAGTAGTTCCACACTGTGACGTTCATATGTTTTATGTTTGTTTTTGAACAAAATAAGATACCACGTTGGCCATATTTCTGTGGTATTTATTTTTGTTTTATTATAGTATTGAGAGTTTCAATATTAAATTTTGAAAAGTGGTAGATGATTTTGAAAAGAGACTATAAGCAGGTGCAGACTCAGCATGCCCAACTCATTTTCACTGCCTTTTCCTCCTCTTGTTTACTTTGTAATAGTCACCCTTGCCTGACAAAGCCAGTTACTTGAATGCGCAGTCAGTGACAGGAAGAGCCAGATGAATTGTGCCCCCACTCTGGGTTTCTGTCTCACAATTATGTGGTCATCATGCTGAGAAAAGCACTTGCTGAAGAATGACCACTGAATTCCCTTTCACCGAGGTGACTATTATCCCATGGCCAGTGTTGCTCTGTGGGACACTCTAGAAGCATCTAAGTGTCTCCTGTGGATGTCATTATTGGTTAGGAAAACCATCTTATTTTTAAAAATGTTACTGTGGTTTATTCTAATGGAAACTAAGATAGGACTTTTTTTTCCCTCTGAAAGCAAGCCAGCATACTTAATGTATCACTGTTATGACTTCTAAATCTACTTGTTGATTAACAGTGTATATTAAAGGTAATTGCATTAATATTGTTTATGGAGGAATACAATAAAAATCTGCTGAGTGTTTGCTTTGAACAAACCATAGTTCTGGGTTATGGGAGTGAAATTTACGACACGGTGCCTGTCTTTTTAAGAATCACTATCAGTAAAACTCTGCAAACTCACTCTCTAAAGTATTAAACTTGTCAAACCTATTAAGTGTTAACTGGCTGAGACAAAGATTATTAGCAAACATTTTGAATAGAATAGACAATATTAGGCTAATTTCCTTTATTATGGTATCAGTTGTATTAATAAGAATCTTAACATCTTTAGTGTTTTACCCTGCATATTATTGCTAATTGTGTAATCATAATAGAAAATCTATAAAAATAATAAATCATTATTTTTCTTAAAAGTCACGTGGAGAAACCTTGAAAACATTGTTAAAAATATCTTATGTAACTCCATGTGAGTAGAATGAACAGAATTAGCAAATAGAGATAGAAACTGTATTAATGGCTATCTAGGCTTGGAAGTTGAGGGAATAACAACTAATTGGTAAATTTGGAATGAGTAGAAGTATCTTAGAATGTATTGTGATGATGATGCATAGATCTGTGTTTATATATTACTTGCTATCATTGAATTATATATTATGAATTGGTTAATCTTATGGTATAAAAGGGTTTCCCAGGTGGCAGTAGTGATAAAGAATCTGCCTGCCAATGCAGGAGACATAAGAGACATAGGTTCAATCCCCGGGTCAGGAAGATCCCCTGGAGGAGGGTATCACACCCCATTCCAGTACTCTTGCCTAGAGAATCACATGGACAGAATAACCTGGCAGGCTGTGGTCCATAGGGTCATAAAGAGTTGGACACAACTGAAGCAGCTTAGCACAGAACACAGCACATGGTATAAAAATGATATAAAGCTGTTAAAAATTATCCTTTTGTATAACCTGAATTATGGTAACCTCAAGAGAGTTTCCCAGAACCTCATATAAAATAAGAATTAAATACGTTTTTTCATGTAAGTTATTTACTTGTCTCCCTCCCTTTTCTGTCGTCATCATCACTTCATTGTCATCATTGTTAAGACTACTTTATTTTCCACACATTTTACCAATAATCTCTGTTAATGGTAAGCCTCAGTATAAAGAGGAAGGTGGCAAAGGAAGTTTGCACTTTTTTGAGGACTTTTATTACACTGTTTTTGGTTCTAAGGAATTAGAATGGCTCAATAAACTCTAAACCCTTTATTTCTTCTTCATTCCTGGAATAATTCTTTTGCACTTGACCCATTATTTGGTTTTTAAATACCCCTTAACTCTTTCCTTTTTTTATTTATTAGCTTACTCACTTTTCTCTCTCTTGATTAGGAAGAGAATAATATTATCTCCTTTTTTAAAAAAATCTATTGATTTTTTTCTGAAGAAAATTACCTCATGGTTTACTCTTTGTAACAATAATTAGTCCAGGGTTTCAAACATGGCTTAGTGTATTATTAATCTAAATAAACAGATTTACCATCCATATAAGTCAGTGTTCTAAGATTCTCTCTGTTTTAAGCAGAATAATTATTAATTAAAGACTGTTAGGTAATCCATGTACTTTGCTGGCATATCTGATAGCATGGAACTAGGTTTAGAATCACTGTAATCAATATCACTGCCTAAATTACACTGTCTAGTAGCTGATGTCAGTAACATGCCGTCAGAATTTTGATCAAGTCCAACACTCACCGCTGCTGGTTCTTGGTACAGGGGTTTCCGCTAGACTTTCTCCCACTATTGCATCTGAAACTAATATGTCTCTCAAGATGACTCCTGGATGACTTCTGAACAAACGTCTCTTCACAATCTTCCTAGTGAAGGAGCACATTGTGTGTTTCTTATTTGTGGGGCCCACAAATGCCTGATGTTTAGAATGTCAGAGTAGGGAAAGGGCCACAGACTTGGTTAATACCATTGAGATTCTACACTTCTTAGTGCTAGGGTTTGCCCTTGCCACTCATTGACTCAGGAAACACATATGCCCTAGTTTAATCATGGTCCTACTTTTAGACTTTCAGTCGGGTTAGATAATATAGTTCATTTTTTTACAGCCAATTTGAGTTAGAATTTATATTGTGTTCCCCAAAAGTTACCCTGGTGAATATCAATCTGGATGTACACATAGTAAGGCCAAAATAGCCCCTACCAAGAGCAGCATAAACAAAGCTCAGCATAATCAACTTGTTTTACAAAAAGAAATGAAATTTAAAGTTGGTGACTTGTTTTAATCACACACAGTAATTCCATTTTGGGCCTACCTGATTCTGCTGCCTCTTTTCCCTTGTTGTTGTTCAGTTGCTAAGTTGGGTCCAATTCAGCAACCCCATGAACTGCAGCATGCCAGTCTTTCCTGTCCTTCACTATCTCCCTGAGTTTCTTCCCTAATGCTCTTTATAATGAGAGTTAAGACAGAACTGAGCCATCTTAGTATTTTTGTTATCTGATGAGGAGACAATCCTGGTGGTGACTGTAATTCTTATGCATACGGTCTCATCTCAATGTACACATTAAATTCTGTGTTTTTCTCAGATCTCCAGTTGCTGACATACTGTTTTAAAATTTTTTAGACTCCTGTGTATTTAGTCCTGTTGCATGTCTCCCCTCCTCTCCAACATAGTCTTTAGTGAAGTAATTAAACATGTATGAGCTAAATGAATTTTAAAATACACACTTTAAGAAAATTGTTTATAAGGTCAATTGTAATATTTCTCCCATAAAATAGTTTAGATAACACTTAGGAGCTGAACATTTTTTTCATTTTGTAGTATAGCTTGGGATTAAATTACTTTCCAATACCTCCTCTAGTGTATGTAATGTGTGTGTGTAAATATATATAAAATATTTAATTTGTATCTTATTTCTCAATTAGTGTATATGAATTCTGTCAGCATGTGTCCTAAACAGAAAAATTGTGCCATTTTCAACTGTGTTTATGATATTCAGAATAATAAGATCCCTAATGTAAATTTTCTTTTATGCACATGCATTATTAATTTGCAGAATACTCAATATTATAAAAAATATCAAATCACTCTGTGAACATCATGAATAAAACCTTACATTCTAAGTGACTTTATTCATTTTCTCTACTGTGCCTTCCACAGGAAATTTAAGCTGTATATATATACTTTTTTCTTTGCTATGGATTATTGAATTGAATATTTAACGGAACAGTATATTTCACTGTCAGTCTATACTGATACTTCGTATTATTTTATTTCTCATATCTCAGTTTCCTTATATAAAATGACAAATAGTTGTTCAGATCAGATGATAGATAGTGATCTTATTCATACAAATAAGATGAATAAAAGTATAATATAAAGGAAATATGATTTTAAATATGAGAAATTTATTAAATAATACAAACCCAGAAGAAAATAAGCATAGTATTATTTTGTGAGTACCACAGTGACATACTGTGTCACTGAATTATATATTTTATTTAATTATTTTAATTCATATATATTGTTGAATATTTCCTACTTTTAATTAATAAAATATAAATCTCAAGAAGTAAATATTTTTATTTATGTAAAAATTATCATGTGATTTTTGTCATTACTGGTTTGAGATGTGATACAGAACCAACCTAGGTATAAAGGTTATTAAATTTATCAGCTTATGCACTTTTAGCTCAAGTCTCAGTATCTAGCTCAAATCTGATTTTCTATCAATTATATTGACAATGTGAGTGCTTCAATTACATACAAACCATGTAACTGCTAACTCTACACTATCCCATCCCAAAACATATCTTCAGTATTGAATAAATATTTAGAGGGATCATTTCCTTTCTTTTTAAATTAATTTTCTGATGTTAATATCCAATGATATAAAGTCCTCCACACCCTTCTTTAAAATTCATAATTGAAATGTTTTGGTATAGGCTTCTAAAAATTCATATATCGCCACATTATATACACTTGATATCTAAACTCTGAGTCAAAAAATGAGGGATTAGCCTCAGACAGAATCAATTCTGTGATGGTGCTCATGCCAACAAGGTATCTTCTCCACTTCTCATTCTGGTTTGGAGTCATTCATAAAGGAGGGAAATTGCCTTGGGCTTTGCCTAAGAGCCAAACCAGAAGTGACAGATTGCTCTGGTTAATAGCAGTGGCTGGTTGGCCTCTCCATGCCTTTTACAAAATGCATCAGAATATCCCCAGAGGGATCCTATAGAGAGAACAGAACAACAACAACAAAAATATGGACCATAATAAGTACTTGTTGCTTGTAAGGAACTACATTAAATAAGTTTTAATATGAGATTTACAACATATTTTGCCAGGTTACCTTAGTTACATATTTTAAAATGTAGTCTTAGTAGCTAAATAATTTAACAGATGGTGGCATTAGATTTTGAAAGGGATGAGTTTGACACTACTGAATTTTTTTAGTTAATAATACACATGTAATTCAGTTTAATTGATTAGAAACATTCGTTTACCTAAAATTAAGCATGACAGATGTAAAGTGTTGTCTTCTCCAATTTTCTAATGCACAACTGGTCTTTTCATTTCATAATCATGGTTACATAAGGTTGTATGGATATTTCTTTGACATTGTACTTAAAGAAATATATATTTAGAGATAACTGAAAAATTATCTAATCAATATTCACCATTTTTTAAGCAAATGATAATTGTATACCATCTTTGCTTAGGAAGGAATGTTTCCAATAATGCCTTTAGTTATCCTAACCTAGGATTTGAGTTTCAGAAAAGTTGGTTAAAGTTTTCTGTTATATACACTTCTTGGTAACAAAGAATGATTTTCATATTAAAAAAAATGTTCATTGAAATAAAATTGTGATGAAATTCTCATTCATTTTAGCAAATGTATTGGCACTTGGCTTATATTAGTAGATAATTTGAAGCTGTTGTGTTTATGAATGTGACTTGTATATATTGCTAAAAACTGTAAAATTAAAAAACAGCCTAATTTCTGTGAAATATTTTTAAAGAAAAACATATCAAATGTGAAGGAGATATAAAGCAATAAATTGAGAGGAAGTTTGGGAACATGACAGAAATTGTAGTTGGTAAGTGACTCAAAATTTTTGTAATTTTATAAGTAGAATGGATGCAAAGAAGATCTAGATAGGCTAAAATGCAATAGTTAAGAGACCCCCAAATTAATGATTTTAAAATATAAAAGCTTAATTTTCTCTTTCATCTAACTGCCTGGAGTTGAATTTCAGTCTGGAAGGGTAGTTCTGCTGTGTAGTTTTGAGGTTCACATTTCCTCTGTGATATTGCTCTTATTACAGCTCTTAACAGCATTGGTCAACAAATGAAAGTTCGGGAGATAAATATGACCTGCTGTTTATTTTTCAAATGAAGTCTTATTGTAACATAGCGATACCAATTCCTGTATGAGTTGTGTTTCCATGCTTTTGTGATGCAATGCATACATACAGTGTGATTCATGAAAATCGAGACCCTATAATGTGATCAGTCCTTTTTATGAAGAGGGAGAGGTTTCCCTGTCTAAGTACACACATGAAGAGGTTATGTGAGCATACAGTGAATCACCAAGCACCGCATGCTAGGAAGAGGGCTCTCACCAAGAATCTGTAGGCACCTTGATCTTGAACTTCCCCATCTCCAGAATTATGAAAACTAAATGTCTGTTATTTAAGGCAACCAGTCTATGGTATTTTGTCAGAGCAGCCCAAGCTGACTAACTCAGAAAGTTATATTTATTGTAGTGTTAACATATGTCCATACAAAATTCTTCTGGAGAATTCTAATGGATTACTTCTTCATTTCTTCTGATACATAAAAAGTCAATTTGAACCCTCAACACTGTCTAAACTGCATATGTCTGTTGAGTGATTAAAAGATAGCATGATACAATCACTTACTTTTTTTTTTGCCACACTGGAAGGCATGTGGGATCTTGGTTCTCTGACCAGGGATCAAGTCTGTGCCCCCTGCATTGGAAGCAGAGTCTTAACCACTGGACTTCCAGGGAAGTCCAGCCACTTAACTTTCTTTGTACTTTTTACTTGTGTGTGTGTGTGTGTGCTTAGCCACTTCAGTCATCTCTGACTGTTTGTGATCCCCCTGGACTGTAGCGTGCCAGGCTTCTCTGCCCATGGGATTCTTCAGGCAAGAATGCTGGAGTGGGTTGCCACGCCCTCCTCCAGGGGATCTTCCCAACTCAGGGATCAAACGTGCATCTCCTACACAGCAGGCAGATTCTCTGCTACTGAGCCACCGGAAAAGCCCCACTTTCACTTCAATTACATCCCAAAGCTGAACAAAATGAGGTATAGATATTCACAGGCTCAGAACTGATTTGGCAAACAGATGTAGTATGTATTTTCATTGACCCAAGACTTCCCTGAGGGGCTCTCTTTATGCTTTTCAACATATTCTGATCATACGATGGGGATAGATTGTATGGTTTCAGGTACATGAAGAACTTGTGTGGATATAATTTTATCCTATCTCTTTTTATAACATTACCACAGCAAAAAAGTTGAAGATTTATTAGTACAAGCTGTAAAGGAGTTATTCTTTGTCTCATTTTATTTATAACAAAACTTGGACTAATTCTGTAAATTTAAGGTGAGTCTCAAACATCATCTTTGAGTTTTTAAAGCAACTGACCTTTTATACTTCTTTAAGGAGACAGATCTGCAGTTTTTGACAAACACTCCCATACAAATGAAGATATTTTCTGTGATCTGAAGTGGAAAAGTAAAGAAGAAATCATGCTTACTATAGTGAGACACATTTATTTGTAACAAATGAGTCACAGATCTAACTTGTTTAACCAAAAGTTCATTTCTCATTTATGTCACAGTTCAATACATGCTTTAATCCACGCAAACATTTAGGGATTCCCATTTCCTCCATCTAATACATCTCCTTTCTTGAACCTTAGAACTGTCAAATAGATGCCTAATGATTTAGGAAGGAGATTTAGAAGTTGCTTACTTCACTTTTGACTAGATTTTATTGGCAGAACTCAGTCACATGACTTTTATGAATGGGACTGAGATATGGAAACTATCTGCATAGTCTAGCAAAAGACTACAGGCACAGGTTGGCACTGTTTTCTGATTTATCCACTCTACCCTTTTGAACACCATATATCAATTCATTCCTCGCTTCCCAAACATAAAATAGTCTTCTGGTAAAAATACACAGAATTTAGTCAGTGAAAACAGCCATTTAATTTTGCTGACAATATGTGGTTCAGGATTTGGGAAATGCCTTAATCAAGAAATTATTTCTTGGAGTTGCTCATGTGTTTGGAATCATATGTCAGCAGGAATCAGTTATTAGCTGGAAACAGATGCCATTTCTAGGATTGACTGGGCAGGATGACCGAGACAGCTCATCCACATGGCTCACGTTTGATTCTGCTGTCAATTGGTAGCTCATCAGGCTGTCAGCAGGAATTCCCATGTAATCATCAGAGGGAAAATGATAAAGTATATTAATATGGGCTATATGACTGTTTCTAAGAATCACAAAATATTAAGTATTTTAATTTGCTAAACTTAAGAATAAGATTAAGAAAAATATAAGCACTGGGATTATATTCAGTGTATAAGTTATTTGAGAAAATAATTACATTAGTAAGAATGAGAAAAAGTGAATAATTATGTTGGAAAACAATTTTAATAAAGTTTATGTTATATTTATATTAGGAATAATTTTCATTAAAAATTCAGTTAAATGGTTGAAATACACATCTTTTGCTCTTTTGTGAGCATGTGATGGAAATATTTCTTTATATGTGTATATATATATATGTTTGTTCATTTATTTATTTAAAAAACCTCAATGTACAGAATTATAGATCTGTACACTGAACATGTGTGATAACAATCCAGATGAGATATTAAGAAATAGAAGTTTGTCAGAACAATAGAAGCTTTCTGTTAATTTCTTCTCTGTCATTAATACCATCACTAGGAGTAATTAACATTCCGCTTAATATTTCTAAACACTGTGTACATGATTGCTTTTATTCAGTGTTGTTATGTCAATAAAATATATCTAAACATTCCTGGTGTTATGATATAATATTCTGTTATATAAATAACTTGTGAATATCCATTACATTTCAATGAACAATTTGCATGCACACACACACACAAACACAAACACACATCTGTTTTAGCTTTGTATATATCAAGTTCAGTTGCTAGTTCTTGGGTATGCATGTCTGGGTTTTATAATTGCTCACAAAGATTTTTCCAAAATGCTATATAATAGTAAATAACATGGCTAGGTATGTCTCTCCCTTTCCAACACTTGGTTTCTTAATTTTTTTGTGTGTGTGTGTGTTTAGGTATTTTGGAGTACCTCCTATCTCATTATGATTTAAATTTCTGTTTTTATAATAAACGATGATGTCGAGCCTTCAGATAATCTTATAAACCACTTGGCTGTCTTGCTCATGAATCTTCCAGATTGTCCAATATTTAATTTATGGGGGCAATCGTTTTGTACTTGATGTGGAAGAGTACTTTATCTTCAATATAATTTCATTTTCAATACATGCATTACACAACTTTTCTTACTCTGTGTCTTGCCTCTTTACTTTCTGCATAGATCCTTTTAAGTAACAAGAGGACATAAATATATTCTACTAATGAAGTAAACACTGGTCTTTAACTTTATGTGTGGTATCCTTTATATTTGAGTTAAAAGGTCCTGAGAAAACTTTCTATGTTTTTCTCCAGAAGCCTTATTTTAAAATAACACTTTGCATATAGGAGTGCAGACTGGAACTTATTTGCCTATGCTGTGATACAAGGTCTTTTGTAGTGTCTAATTTACTTTTTATTTAACCTAGTTAGTTATTAATTTCAGATATTGAAAATTTTATTTCAAGGATTTCCATTTGTTTCAGGTTTTGTGTATCTGTAACTTCAATTCTCAGATGAAACGCTCCAGCATATCTTATCTTTACTTCGTCATATTCACCATGGGTATTTTAAAATTTTTTCCTGAGATTTGTAGCACCTGGAATACTTGTCTGTTTTCTCTTGTTTCTTCATCAGTAAATCCCATATTCTGGCTTGTCTTTTAATTACTCTGAAATGTTTGATTTTTGTCTACCCAAAATATTACTGTCACTGAAAGTCATCTTCATCCCAGGAGCATTCAGTTTGTTCCTTGCAGCAGAGACTGATTACAGGCACAGCACCTTAAGCCACATAAAGCTAGTCTATTTCCAGTTTTCATGTAATCATAACCTATAAAGTGTTCAGAGCACTGACTGAGTGCCTTGCATGCTTACTAGTTGTTCTCTTTCTTTTGCCCCTGAATCCAAGCTTTTTGCTTCTCCAGTTCTCCTATGAGAGCACCAAATTCTCTGCTTAGCATTTCAGTCTTTCAAAAAGTTGTTTTCTTTCTTTCTCTCTAAGCAACAATTTCTAAGCTTATAATAAAAGCCCCAGAACCATATATATGACCCTGGGGCTTTTATTACAAAGACCCTGGGGTTTTTAAATATATATATATGGTTTCCCTGGTGGCTCAGACAGTAAAGATTCTGCATGCAATGCAGGAGACCCAGGTTAAATCCCTGGGTCTGGAAGATCCCCTGGAGAAGGAAATGGTAACCCACTCCAGTATTCTTGTCTGGAGAATCCCATGGACAGAGGAGCCTGTCTGACTCTTTGTGACACCATGGATTGCAAGACATTAGACTTCTCATCCTTCACTATCTCCCGGAGTTTGCTTAAACTCATGTCCGTTTATTTGATGATGCCATCCAACCATCTCATCCTCTGTCATCCCCTTCTCCTCCTGCCTTCAATCTTTCCCAGCATCAGAGACTTTATCAGTGTGTTGGCTCTTCACATCAGGTGGCCACAGTATAGGAGCTTCAATATCAACTTCGTTCCTTCCAATTATATTCCAGGTTGATTTCTTTTAGGATTGACTGGTTTGATCTCCTTGCAGTTCAAGGGACTCTCAAGAGTCTCTCCAGCACCACAGTTCAAAAGCATCAGTTCTTCAGTGCTCAGCCTTCCTTATGGTCAAAATGTAACATCCAAACATGACTACTGGAAAAGCCATATTTTTGACTATACAGACCTTTTTTGGCAAAGGGATGTCTTTGCTTTTTAATACACTGTCTAGTTTTGTCATAGCTTTCCTTCCAAGAAACAAGTGTCTTTAATTTCACGTCTGCAGTCAGTATCCACAGTGAGTTTGGAGTCCAGGAAAATAAAATCTGTCACTACTTCTACTTTTTCCTCACCTACTTACCATGAAGTGATGGGATTGGATGCTGTGGTCTTAGTGTTTTGACTGTTGAGTTTTAAGCCAGCTTTTTCACTCTCCTCTTTCACTTTCATCAAGAGGCTCTTTAGTTCCTCTTCACTTTCTGCCGTAAGGGTGGTGTCATCTGCATATCTGCAGTTATTGATATTTCTTCCAGCAATCTTGATTCCAGTTTGTGATTCATCCAGCCTGGCATTTTGCATGATGTACTCTGCATATAATGAAATAAACAGGATGACAATATGTAGCCTTGTCATACTCTTTCCGATTTTGAACCAATCCGTTGTTCCATGTAAGGTTCTAACTGTTGCTTCTTGACCCATATACAGGTATATATATTGTGTGTGTGTGTGTGTGTGTGTGTGTGCGTGCGTGTGTATCACATTTATTTGTGTCACTTGAATGTTTTATACAGTTTTTACTATTGACATACAGGAAAATGCACATAGGTTTCTAGTGATTAAATAATATAACTTTCATTAAGAGATGGTGGTTCTATAATCACACATCTTAGAGTTATAGCCAAAATGCAAAAAAGATATACTGTTACTAAATTCACTAAATTTGGATCTCAGAACCTCTTTTGTATTTCTCCAACATAATCTTATAACCAAAGTGCTTTAATTTCCTTGGTTACTCAGTCAGCTAATGCTTGCTGTGGTTAAAATTTGTATGTCAGATATCTGGAAGAATTTTAATAGAACTTGACAGTAGTATAAAATTATTTCTGAAGTTCCAAATTTTGACAAAAATTGTGTAGGTGAATGCAAAGCACAGATTTTTTTTTTTGAGTTCTTATTATCTTTCTGAGATATCTTCAATTGCTTTTAGATAGGTGCTCCGCGTTTCTGTCTTTGATCAGTGAAATCACCAGCTGATTGTATGTCTAGGTTTGTTCTCGAGACTCATTTAAAAAAATCAATTAAGGTGGTACAGTTTAGAAGACTGACTTTAAATGATAGTATATTGCAAATCATGTGGGAAATTCAAGTTGCCTCAATTATGACAATCCCAGTAATGATTTTTGTATCATAACCTTCCTATTTAGTTTTCAATGAACCAATTTTATATAGGCTAGTGTTTGCTGGCTTTTCTGTGTTTTTTACACTTTGATAAAATCTGAGGATATTTAAAAATAATATAAAATGTTTTATTTTCATTTGTTGCAATATAGGACATATTCTTTTCACATTATTCTACTTAACTAGTAATTTGTTGTTTAAGTTTTTTAAATTAAGTGTTCTTTGGTTTTTATAAATCACTTATTCATGAAGATGGAAGATATTATTATATCAACTTGATGCTTATTTAATGCTTGCTTTATTTAATAAAAATTTAATTTTTACCTTGCAGCAGAAAGCTTAATGAGCCTTGACTGCTGTCTTTATGAAAATATGAATGAAAGAGTGACATAATGTATTGCAAGGATTGGGTTCATAATCATAAAATGTGAGGGAGGGAAGAGATTCATTTTTAACATAATAGTAGCATAAGTCCACATGGGTTTCTATGTATACAATTTATCAAGTGGGTGGAGGGTAAAGTATGATATATAAAGCTTATGTTTTCAAGAACATAGGAAATTTACAAAGTTCTTATTATTCTATAAGCTGGAGCTACTGGTAAGGCCATATATCATCAGTAAATGAAAAATTAAATACTTTTTACATGTAAATATAATATGGTAAAGGCAACCTATGTCATGATGCTGCTTGCTGAGTATCCAAATTTCTAAATTAACTTCACATTTTATGAACATTATTTTTGTAACTGACTATGAATCTTTATTTAATATGTGATATAAATTTATTATGTATTTTGACAAATTTTTAATTTATTTGACAACGTATACTTAGTAAATCTTTTTGAAGAAGGGGCAAAATACATAGTGGTTAGATGTCCTAGAGGATGGGATTCAATCCAGACCTGTGTTCACATTCCTGTTTTACCACTGACTAGATCTGTAACTTCAGACAGTAGTTCTTGTGCTTCTGCTCTTTGTCCTGTAATCAGAGTCGTGCCACTGTTTATGTCACACATTCTCTATGAAGGTTAAATGAGTCAGTATTTTTCAACCTTTTTTTTCCTCCTAAGTTTTTCTAAGGAAACTTTTTAGATTATTTTCTTCCTAATTCCTCACTATTACATTTTTATAGCATCGATGTATTATATATCAGTTGAAGGACTGTGAGTCTTTAGAGGATCATAAATTACTATAACATGTAAGATATCTTTCTCTCCTCCCACCCCAAACAGATTTCTGCCCCTTAGGTTGATATTACCCCTGTTGAAGATACATGAAGTAATCTGAACTCTTAATGAATGTTTAAGTTTGTATCACTCAGTATATCAATACATGGAGATGGAGATTCTATTATAATTTATATGGCCTATAGATGCAAATTGAAATAAATCCTTGCATGTGTATTAATACAGTAGGGTTTTGATTAAAACAGTTTCATTGAAGATACATATTCCATATAATAAGAAATAACAATTTTACTGAAATTTTAGTGTCTCTAAACATAGACTGATGATTTTTATTAACTTTAAAGGAAACAACAATATTTTAACCCACATTTAGAAACAGATTTATTACTTATGGAGATAGGTGATTGTGCTGTAAATAAATACATAATTCAATGTTAGAGTTAACTCAAAACTCTTTGGTAAAGAATCCTGTGCATTCAGATTAATTCTACTTTGACAGTATTTAGAAGTAATTTCCATATCATGAGGACATAAAATTACAACTCAGAAAAATGTGAAATGTGAATAACAGAATGAAGTCTGTCATCCAGCAGGACCCAGGTGATGCACCCCGCTTTTCAGTGTGCCCTTCTCGTACATGGCTGGCCAGAGACATGGGGTCCCATCAGCATTTCTGCTTTACTCATCAGTACTAAGCTAAATTTTCCTTAGTATTGTTTGATACTGCTGGGATCTCACCCCCTTTTTAAAAATTTTACAGTGACTTTTAGAAAAAGTCACTAAAAAAGAGCTATATTTAGATTATATATTTTATTTTTGCCATATCATGAGTGATATTATTATCGGAAGATAATCTACATATTACGTGAAAGAGGAGGTTGTGAAACAATTCATACTAATTCCCCTACAGCCACACCAAGATCTGTGGATGAAGTTGTTAAGGAAACTCTTTCAATTTATATTCAATAGTGGGGTCACATATAATTAGCAGTCTCTAAACTTTTCAGTATACTTAAATATTTAGTATTTCTTTATGTAAAACAGACCAATGTGCAAAATCACTGGAAACTACTTTCCACATTTCTGTGTTAAATCAGAATAAGATGAGGTATTATACTAAAGAAGAAATAATAATCTGGAATGTTTCCCAGGACTGCAAACAGCTTCATCTTACCCTCTGTGCTCCTAAATAGAGGATCTTTTCATAACCATGCCAACAAAATGAATAAAGCCTTTGACAATTCAAAAATTTGGATGATGAAGACATGGGGACAAAATATATGAGAACATAATATTTGCATGAGGAATAATTTTTAGGAATTAAAACAAAAATATGTGGACTTCTGGTTCATGTTAAATTTTGAGATTGTGTCAATCTCACCTGTTTTTATAAATAAAGAAAAATGAGATTTAACATTTTAAAAGAGTTAAGAAAATAAAGCTCATACAAAATAAACATAAATCAACCATTTATGGATATAAATGTGAATGCAATCAAAGAAGAGTAAGAAGGCTGACTATAAGATGGTATAAAGCTGCATAACTGTAGAATTATGAAAAGAAATGGGACAAAAATTATACATTATGCATGTGTCAGTGACTGAGAGCTAGCTCTAACCAGTTAACCCACTGAGGGCTCACATGTCACCGGTATAACCCTGGATTAGAGGTCCCGTAGGAAAGTGGAGAAATCTGTAGAACATCTGGAGTAGGAAGTGTAAGAAAAGAGATAACCAAGTAAGTAAAAACACCCAACACTAGATACGAATTCAAAGACATGAAATTTTAATACAATGAAAGTCAAAAACTGATACAACAGGGAGATCAGTCCCTTAACAAATGAATTAAAACATGCACAGAAGCTGAATTTAACTTAAGTTCCTGAAAGAAATATTGGGGGAAAAAAATCACTAATACTCAAAAGGAAAAGGAAAAAAGACAAGCAGACAAACACGCATCAAGAAGTACATAGGAGATCCATAGTCATTGATGTTTAAAAAACTCTTCCATTGTGCATTTACCTTAGAGGGTTTTCTGTGTCTGTACCATATGAACAAAATTATAAAAACAACTCTCAAAGAGTAAACTTTGTATTAGTCATAATTCAAAGTAGAATTTGTGAGTTAGGATTTAGTATTGAGGATTAAATCCAGTCCTCTCACTGAAATGAGCACAGTGAGATACAGAAGGAGAATGTGAAAGAGAAATAAATGAAGATAAAGAGAAGATATTGAAAGATTCCAGTACACTTCTAATGGGATGTCCTGGAGAAGATGATAGATGGAGTGGTAGAGAAGCTATATTCAAAACGATGGTGACTGAGAATTCTCTAGAATTAAATTCATAATTCTTCGAAGAAAAAGCTATCATGGATGCTTAACCAATACAAACACATTCATGTAAATAAAAGTCCATTTTCATTTAACTGACAAATGTTAAGAATAGTGAGAATATCCCATAGGTACTGGACAAAGTGTGCTTTCTAATGAATTACAGACTACAATAAAACAACAAAAAGTAATGGGAAAATGGACTGGCATGTTCAGAAGAGGTGTGAGCAGATGATCTACTAAACTAGAATTATATGGGCAGCAAAATTAATATCTGAAGATAAAATCACATCAAAGATATTTTCCAAAGAAAACAAATATTTGGAATCATGCTACCAGGAATCACTAGTAAGAGATTAACTACATATATAGTAATAATGAGAAGTGCTGCTAAGTCACGTCAGTCGTGTCCGACTCTGTGCGACCCCATAGACGGCAGCCCACCAGGCTCCGCCGTCCCTGGGATTCTCCAGGCAAGAATACTGGAGTGGGTTGCCATTTCCTTCTCCAGTGCATGAAAGGGAAAAGTGAAAGTGAAGTCGCTCAGTCGTGTCCGACTCTTAGCGACCCCATGGACTATAGCCTACCAGGCTCCTCCGTCCATGAGATTTTCCAGGCAAGAGTACTGGAGTGGGGTGCCATTGCCTTCTCCAGAGAAGTGCTAAAGACAGACAAACACACACATACACAATCCTCCCCATCTTTTTTTTTTTTTACTTGTTATCTATCAAAGCTCTCATTTGTTTAATTAAGAATTTAATTTTTAGGACAGGATTAGATTCACAGCAAAACTAAGGAGAAGGATAGCGACTGCCCATAAACCAGCTGTACACATGCCTGTATAGCTCCTCCATTATCAGTATCCCTCGTCAGAGCTACGCATGTGTTACAGTTGATGAACCTACATTGACATTGCAAGCTCACTTAAATTCTATACTTTACAGCACAGTTTGCTCTCCATTTTGTATATTCTATAGGTTTGGACAAATGAATAATGACACATATCCATCTTTATAGTATCATGTAGAGTATTTTTAAGTGTAAAACTCCTCTATGCTCTGCCTAATCTTCCCTCCTCCCATTCCCCACCCAAACCCAGGCCATTACAGATCTTTATACTGTTTACATAGTTTTATCTTTTCTAGAATGTTGTATAATTGTGTGCTGTGTGCTTAGTCATGTCCGACTCTTGTGATCCCATAGACTGTAGCCTGCCAGGCTCCTCTGTCCATGGAATTCTCCAGGCAAGAATACTGGAGTGGGTTGCCATTTCCTTCTCCAGGGGATCTTCCTGACCCAGGAATCGAACCCAGGTCTCCTGCATTGCAAGCAGACTCTTTACCTACTGAGCTCTAAGGGAAGCCGGTTGTATAATTGGAACCACGCAATATGTATCTTTTTCAGATTAATTTATTTCTCTTAGTAATACTCATTTAAGGTAATCCCATGTCTTTATGTGGGTTGACAGCTCTTTTGTTATTTTTTGTAAAGCATTGAATTATATTCCATTGTTTCATATACTAAAGGATATGTTGATCACTGCCAAATTTGGCAAATGTGAAAAAGCTGCCATAAACATTTATGCATCAATTATTGTGTGGACATAAATTTCAGCCTCATTTTCTGGATTGTATGATACAGATGTTTTTAATTTGGAAGGAAATTGTCAATGTTCTTCAAAAGTGGCTTGCCACTTTGCTTTCCCACCAGCAATGAGTGAAAGTTGCTGTTGCTTCTCATCTCCTTGGCATTTGACTTTGTCAGTATTCTAGGTTTTAGCCATTCAAATAAGGGTGTAATGCTTTCTCCTTGCTCTTTTAGTTTGTTTGCTTTTTCTTGATGACTGCAATGTGAAGCATGTTTTCCTGTGCCTTAACTTGCCATTTGTATATTCTCTTTGTTGGGATATCTGCTAAGGTCTTATTTTTTAACTGGTGTGCTTGTTTTCTTATTGTTGACTTTTAAGAGGTCTTTGTGTATTTTGAATACACTCCTTTATCAGCTGTGTCTTTTGGAAATATTTTTCCCATTCTTTGGCTTGTCTTTTAACCCTCTTGCTATTGTTTGTCTCAGACCAAAATCTTTTACTTTTAATGAAGTTCAAGTTGTCAATTATTTCTTTCATGGGTTGTGCCTTTTGTGTTCTATCTAAAAAGGCTTTGCTAAACCCAAGGTAATGTAGATTTTCTCCTGTGTTATATTCTAGGAGTTTTAAAGTTTTGTATTTTGTTTTTTTGGCTTGTTTCCGTTTTATGATAGGTGTAAAGTCTAATTTTTGTGAAAGGTATAAGGTACATGTCTAGATTCTTTTTTTTTTTTTTTTTGGCATGTGAATGTCCAGATATTTGAGCAATTTGTTGAAATTTGTTGAAAAGACTTTTCACTACATTACATGGTTTTGATCCTTTGTCAAATATCAGTTGGCTATATTAACATGAATATATTTCTGGACTCTATATATGTCACTGACCACTTTGTCTATTCTTTGGAAAATACTGACCTGCTCTATAGCAATTCTTGAGGTTGGGTAGTGTCGTTCCTCCCAGTTTTTCTTCTGCAATAATGTGTTGGGTATTTTGGGTCTAATGACTCTCTATATAAACTTTGGAAACAGTAGATAGCCACACAGTAATTTACTGGGATTTTGATTGGAATTGAATTAAATCTGTAGATCAAGTTATGAAGAGCTAATATCTTGATAATATTGAGTTTTTCTATCCATGAATAATGAATATCTCCCCTTATATACAGTACTTTAAAAAATTTGCCTATCAGAGTTTTGTAGTTGCCTGTATCTCAACACTGTACATATTTTCTCAGATTTATATCTAAGTATTTCATTTTGGAGGCTACTAACATAAATGATGTTTCATTTTTATTTAAAATTCCACTTGTTTGTTGGTGAAATATAGGGAAGCAATAGTGTATCACCCTTGTACCCTGAAAACTTGTTGTAATTCATTTATAGTTTTTTGGGCGTTTTTGTTGATTCTTTCAGATTTTCTACATAGATGAACATGTCATCTGTCTTCAGAGACAATTTTATTTCTTCCTTTCCACACTGTGCCTCTTTTATTTTCCTTGCTTGTATTATTACATTAGCTAGGATTTCCAGTACAATGTTGAAAACAAGGGGTGAGAGAGGACATCCTTTCTATACTTGGTTTTATTAGGAAAATTTCTAATTTCTCACCATTAAGTATGATCTTAGATATAGGGTTCTATTTTTTTTGGTGGATATTCTTTATCAAGTTGAACCCCTGTATTTCTACTTCACTGAGAATTTTTATCATGGATTTAAATTGTTCTTCATTTTCTAGTTTCCTAAGTTGGAAGCCTAGATATAGATTCTTGACCTTCCTCTTCTCTGATACATGCCTTTAATGCTTAGTTACCTCTCAGCAGTGTTTTCATAGCATTCCAAATATTTTGATAAAATTGTGTTGCTTTTTCATTTGATAAAGTTGTGTTGCGTTTTCATTTAATTAAAAACACTTTAAAATTTCTCTTGAGATTTTATTTTTGAACTATGTATTATATAAAAGGATGCTGATTAATCTCCAAATATTTGGGAGATTTTCTGTCTTTCTATTCTTGATTTCTCAATAATCACAAGGCATCCAGGAATGATACCTGACAAAAAGCCCCACAGTTTCATTGAAAATATTCAAGGAAATACTTTGTGATAGCCACTGAAGCACTCTTAAGGACTAGGAGACAAATGGATATTGCATGCCCTAAGGTTTATCACAATAAGTAGCTTTCATCGAAACCAACTATTGGAACAATGAATGCTACTGATATTTGGGAAAGTTTAATAAATGGGCAAGTGACTGGATGCTACACAGAAAGAAGTAATAATACTAATTCCAAGAACAGCATTTTTTTTTTTTTTTTAATTTCTTCTTTGGTCAAAATCTTAAGCTAGTATGAATCCTTCTAAATCTTTCTGATCTCCAGTACTGGCTAACAAAATCAAATAAAAGCTTAAAACTTAGTTTGACTCACAGAATGTGTTCTCTCAACTCCAAAAGAAATAAAAATGTTTCTTAGGCTACTTGACTAGGTTTATATTGTTTTTAAAAAAAAAAACATTTTTGACTTTGCTATAAAGTGAAAGTGAAAGTCACCCAGTCACGTCCGACTCTTTGCGACCCCATGGACTTAGTCCATGGAGTTCTCCAGGCCAGAAGACTGGAGTGGGTATCCTTTCCCTTCTCCAGGGGATCTTCCCAACCCAGGGATCGAACCTAGGTTTCCCACATTGCAGGAGGATTCTTTACCAGCTGAGCCACAAGGGAAGCCCAAGAATACTGGAGTGGGTAGCTTATCCCTTCTCCAGTGGATCTTCCTGACCCAGGAATAGAACCGGGGTCTCCTGCTTTGCAGGTGGATTTTTTACCAACTGAGCTATGAGGGAAGCCCTATTTTTGCTATAATGCTAACTAATATACATTAAATTTTGATATAATATTCTAGCTCAGAAACACCTACAAAACCATCTACAGGCAAGGCAATGTTCACATCTTCAAACTAATTTAAAATTAAAGAAAAATAAATGACATTTTTACCTATTTAAATATTTGACAGATATACACATGTTATTTATATTGAATACATTACAATTCACATTGTAAGCAGAGTTCATATTTCCAGGAATTGCACAGTGTCTTTCTTAACAAACCAATTGATAATACTTGTTTATATGGGGCGTGTTGCTCAGTAATTGTGTAGAGGCATTATATATTCTTCTGTAATAGTCTCATGCATGCTGTTCAAATCAGCAAACAGACTATTCAAAAGACCAATTCTCTAAATATATATAAACCCCAAACTTCAAATATAAAAATTACCACACCTGCTTATTAGAAGTATCTTGTTAATATATCAGCAGGATAGAATATATTTTGTTTGCATTCAATTACAAAAAATTAAAGAATGATCATTTGCCAGTAGTTCATATTGCTGCCAAATATGTTTCTGTAAAAGAGTGTAGAAAAATGCAAACCATAATACAATAAAATATAAAAATTAAATTAATACATGCCCAAAG
Source organism: Giraffa tippelskirchi (assembly GCF_054371585.1). Lineage (NCBI taxonomy): Eukaryota > Metazoa > Chordata > Mammalia > Artiodactyla > Giraffidae > Giraffa > Giraffa tippelskirchi. The sequence continues at coordinate 127,518,364 of NC_137286.1, forward strand.
GTAACTTGTCTGTCTGCTTGCAAACTATTGAATAATGCTATTTCATTTTTATAAGTTTAGGAATGTCACCTATCCAAAAGCTAGTTTTGATAAAATACTGATTTCTGTATTTCCTACTTAATTATACAGAGTGCCTGATTATTTTCTAATGAAATATTTCTTTGCAAAATATTACATTGATCATAGTTATTTCCTATAGGAAAATACAACTTTTACTTAAGATGATGCGTTCTTTTTATTCCAAAAGGATAGATATAGTTAGTATATTATGTTTTCTTAATGTTGATAGAAGTAGACATTTTTATTATTAAAAATTTAATCTTAAAGTATTCATGAAGAAATAGTAAGTATTAATATAATGGTTTTAGTAAACTTTTTTTGTTACTACATATAAAATGGATGATTTGATAAATGTGTATATTCTGTATATTTTCATTTCCTGACACCTGACAAGATTAGAGTCAGTGTTTACCCTGAGTCACTTTTTCTTATCAATTATAATATTATAAACCTGTAAGTGAAAAGTAAGTTGAAGATATATATGTGTGTGTGTGTGTTAGTAACTTCGTTCTGAAAATTCTACATTGAGATTTATTTTATTACAAACTTATTAATATATATTAACAAGCAATTATATGTAAGCCCTTTGCATATGATTATAGTAAAGCTGGTCAAACTATGCACTACAACCTTTTTAGGAAACAAACTAAATTAACCAAGAAATGGCATAAAAAAGTAAAAAATTAAGAATGTTTAATGAACATTTAATGGTTCCTATCTTAAAATAATTAAAATGGTAACTGGTAAGTAGTGAGCCAGTTATATAAATAATACAGTATAAATAATAATATATGGATAATAAAAATTGAATAGAAGAATTCAGTGCGGAATTTAGTTGAGCTATCTTGGGAAGAGGAAAAATTCTTAATGATTTGTGAAATCCATAGGTATGTCTTATCATGTAGAAATTAACTGTGTCCAGGTTATATACTTAAAGATGTACTTCCATGAATTGAATCTGGTTCGTGTTTGTATTTGTTCTTTTGCATTGCTATTGTTAACCCTGGCAAATTTGCCAAATTAGAACCAAGAAAGATCCACTGCAATGTTGACAACATTCACTGTGTTTTTCACAAATACCAGTGAAGAAGTGTCTCTACTGCTATTTAACAAATGACTCCAGTTCCTCTCCAAGTGTCTCCTAAGGCACAGCGGAAGTATTGTGAAGCCATTTCTTATTACCTCTTCCAACATTTTGCTTCCTCTCTTTCACCTTTGAGGCTATATTCCTACTTTATCAGACTCTCATTTCCTTTCTAGAAATTAGTTTTCCTAAGTAATAGTTGTTATGCATTTTAAAAATCAAGCATGCAGAAGAGTCGATAATTTAAGCATGCTCTGCCTTGCAATCAACTCTCAACCCTCTCACCTAAAATATATTATTTATTTAAATTCTTCTATTTACAAATTATTATACATATCAGTCCATTATTCTCAATGCTATTCAGATAATTTTACTTTCTTTTATATTTGCAATTGTTTCTTAGTTATGGGAAAAAAATTAGTTGTGTTAAATAATTTCACCTTAGCTCTTATATTCCTTTTTTCTGTTGAGTGCTATATTTTGTAATTTCTAGTTCTTTTATTAGCTTATTTATATAAATTTGAAAATTATATTTCTTGTCCAAATTAATTTGGACAGATCTATTCATACCTTACTACAGAAACTGAGCTATTTTCACAACCCCATCCTGTTCAATACCTCTAGTATTTTGCCCCTCAAAATTGAAAATGTGTGCATCCTCTTCTGAAGTAAAATTATTTTCATCATTCTAAAAGTTAATTTAAAATTTAAAAATGATCTAAAGAGTTTTTATTTGCTATAAATATATCCTATTGCTAATTACAGAAAAATTAACTTGCTTCTAAAATGTATTTCTGTTTCTAAAGCCCCATTTCTCTTAGTCATACACTTAAAAGAGGTTTCTCTTAGAAACTAAGGTCAAACAAGCTAGATTTTACTTTGCTTTATTTTGAACTATTATTTTATAATTTCTGTGCCAACTCTGTAATTTCCATCCCTTTTCTATATACACATGCATAATGTGCCTTCCTCTATACTCAGAGAGGAAAATATTTTAAAAACACATTTTCCCAGTGTTGGGGGAGTGTGTAATTTCCTCCTTTCTATGTCTCCGCAACAAAGATTTGAAACGGCAGACCAGTGTTGCAGCTTGGTTACAAGTCAGTTTTATTCAGCAAGCAAAGGATAGTACACCCTCGAGGCATGAGGGCGGGCCACATATAAAAAGAGAGAGGTTCAATCTTGGCTCCTCTTTTTATATGTTTTGTCTCCTCCCCCTGAGCCTGCCTTGTGATGGGGCAGCCAGGAAGGCTGTTTGTTTCACCTGAGGTTCTCACTCGGGTCCTCAGATTTTCTTTTCCATTTTCTCGGGCTTTTTCCTTTCTGTGTCTTTTAGCCATCACTATTTTGGACTCCTTTTTTCTATTCTAACTGCCTAACACCAGGATAATTTGTGTCTTCTCCCTCATTCACCCGGGTGTCTGACTTAGCTCCAGTTTTGACCAGTGATTTTAAATTCACTCCCCACCAGTAATCTGGGCACACGTACTTAAGAATAAGATGAAATGGTCCTTCTGTCTTCTGTTTTGGTAGTCATGTCAATTCTAGGCATAAGGAGTGCTACACATGATCTTTTTGAGTCTGTGAATATCTGAAAAATATCTGTTCTTTCCCTCCCACTTCATTGATTATCTGGCTGAGTATAGAGCTCAAACTCTCAGATAAGTTTTCTTGAAGCACCATGGAAGCTTTCCTTGTGATTTCTGGAAAGCTTATTTTGGTTTAACTGTCTCATGCCAAGGCTTGGTCACATTTCTTTACAAGTCACCTTTTTTTATGACCTCAAATTTTTTAATTTTCATGAGGCTAAAACGTTGGATGGTTCTTCCATTCCTCATGCTTACACTTAGGGATTGCTGCACATCTGAAAATCTGTTTTCTCTTACTTGGGACACTAGCTCCTATTATTTCTTTAATAGTTGTTATCTCCTTTTTATTTATTTATTTTTTTTCTGATTTCTTTCTGAAACTCAAGTGTGTTTGTTGGTTTATGGATATAACTTCTTTGTTTCTCATGATTTGTTACATTTTTTATCCCTATTCTCTAATTCTTAGAGTTACTGAAATTTTACTGACTACAATTGTCTAACCCAAATCTTTTCTGGAGTACCATGGACAGGCTTTGAAACCCACTGAGTGCCTCACTGTATGTATTCTGGGCTCTGGCTGCCTACTCAACTCTTTTATTCATAAATTCACTCCCTAGCCATGTACATCCCTAACCTCCCAGTAAGTCTAAATAGGAACTCCTAGTGTCTTCCTGTATCTTTGTTGGATAAATCTCACTTATAAACTTCTCTTCATTGATTTAGCTTTTAATTACATATGCGTTGTGTGTGCACTCAGCTTCTCAGTCATATCTGACTCTTCGTGACCACATGGCCTGCCAAGCTCTTCTGTCCATGGAATTTTCCAGGTAGGAATACTGGTCAAGTTGCCATTTCCTACTGCAAGGGATTTTTCCTACCCAGAAATCTAACTTGCATCTCTTTAGTCTCTTGCCTTTGCAGGCAGATTCTTTATCACTGGGCCACCTGGGTTAGCTTCTGTTTAGTTCTACTTCTCTCCTAACTTTTACTGTTCTCCAGGTAGTCTTATCTGTTTCCACCTTAATATAGTAAATGTTTAAATGTAGGTCTGGAGCAAGCAGATAATTTACAGAAAGAAACAGTTAACTATTCATAGATGGAGGCAGAAATTAAACTCATCTGTTCTCATCTAAATTGAATATTCTTCCATTGATGTGCTTTCATTATAATTTTTCCACTTCCCTTTTACTTGTTATTTAAACAATAAATGTAAACAATGACAGAGAGCATTGTATTTTTCCTCCTTAAGGTAAGAAAGGTGAGGGAGAGGTTGGTTTTGGTGAATGAAGAGGAGGTGGATGAGAGAATGTCAGCTTGACCCTGGTTTTGATTCTGTGTTATCTCCTACCATCATGTCCATATTACAGAGTTACACTGCAATTTTCATTTTCTACAAAATATCTTCATTTCCACTACCTTATGTGGTTGTACAACACGCTATGTACAGTGACCGCTGAAATGAAAAAAATGATGATAGGCATATTTAAACAATTTTCCAAAAACTACATCTGTAGTGATTGGGAGAGATGAGATTAGTACTTAGAATAGTTACCTCAGTTTCTAGTGCTCTTTTTAACTATTCCTCTAGCAGTTTCATAAGAGACAAAAGTAAAACTATAAAGAAATATGTAAAAGTACAATTCTCATCAAAATGTATATTTAGAATTCTGTGTATTTATTTAACCATCCAAACTAACTTTTTCATGATTCCTTCCTTATTTTCAAATTGTGGATATAAATGTTAAATCCATAAGCATAAATTATGTAGCACTCCTAATATAGAATTTTACTAAAAATAAACTTTCAGTAAATACTAATTCTAATTTAGTTTATTATTTAGCTTCAATATAATTATTATCTTCATATTACATAAAACACATAGGTCTTTTTATATGAACTGAAAAAAATACCAGAGATGTTTTTAGGCATCTTTTATCCTACTTGAACAGAAACTTACTGCAAAAATAACCTTTATATTATTATATGTGGACTATCTTTCTGATTTGGGAAAAAAAGCTATGATAAATTGAAGAAAATCCAACTGTACCTCATTTGAGACATCCTACACATTAACTTTATTTCTGTGAAAACCAATTCTTGATTTGGCAAATCAACATGTAACCAATCCCAAATAATTTGGTAAAACAGATACTACAGTGCTTTACTAAGAATTTATTCACTGTAAGATTGTGCTTTGCTTAGTTGCTCAGTTGTGTCTGACTCTTTGTGAATCCATGGACTGTAGCCCACCAGGCTCCTCTGTTCATGGGGATTCTCCAAGCGAGAATACTGAAGTGGATTGCCATGCCTTCCTCCAGGGGATCTTCCCAACCCAGGGATCAAACCCAGGTCTCCCACATTTTAGGCAGATTCTTTACCATTGAACCATCAGGGAAGCCCACTGTAAGATTAACTTGTAAAAATATATGTCTGATAATCTTTGTCAAGAGTGTTATAAAAAATGACAACTATATAGTCATCACTATTGTCAAACTCCATTAGTATAAAAAATCATATTATTTTGTTAATAATTCTGGATGTAACTTGTATATTTGGTTATCAGAAAAAGTTTCAAAGTGGTTATTAAAAATACAAAGTGTGACGAATGTCCCATATAAGAGAATTGCTCTGTAATGACTATTTAATGTTTGTTACCCTAACATAAACTAATTGGCCACACATGCTGTGTAAAACACTTACCATCCACTGAAATTATTGTGCTCTTTCTTATTTGTAGTATAGTTAGACCAAAGGAAAAAGGAAAAAGAATGCCTTCTCTGGATAAATAGGAAAAGAAATTGTGTAGAAATTAGAGAAATGTAAAGAAACCAGATGATACAACTGTTAAAACTAGCAAGTCTAATAATATTGGTTCTTTTGGAGCTGAGATTTGGTTTAATTCAGTTGCCACAAATCAAAAGCCAACAAATTCACTGAACAGGTTTTATCTAAAGCAATTCTTTGGGACTATTTTCTTTCAGACCTCAAATTATATCCTATAGACCATTTGTTATCAAACTAACAGAACACAAACTCTTTATTCATTTCATTCATGAAACTATAGTGCAAAAAGTGAAGGTTAGTTTTTAGGTCTCTTTGTAACTCTTAGCATTGACCTTTATTATATAAATGCCCATAGCTGGCATATGGCTAATATTATTGGGAGTCCTATGAGTCTTTGACTTTTGAGATATTTGAAATGAGTGAGTATCAAATATAAATGCTGTGGTTTCATTGGACATTTCATTATTAATTTATAATTTAATGTTTTATCAGAAAGTGTGAGTTAAATAAACATTGAGTTTGTGAGTTACTTGGTATATAATACATAGTGAATTTTGTTAACAACCCTTATTTGTTAGAAAAGATGTGTTGTCTCTAATTTTTGTAGTGGGCTTCTGAATTCTTTGTTTCTTTATTAAATCTATTATGACTTCTATATTTTAAATTTCTATATTTTCACTGATTTTCTTTTTCTTTTTTTGACAGATGAGTAAACTTGCCAGAAGGCAAGGTACTTTGTTAGTACATGACAGAAGTGTCAACTGGAAAAAATGCACAACATAAAAATTAAGAATTAAGTTTTATTTGGCCGACAAAACTGAGGACTTCAGCCTGAGATGCAGCCTCTCCAGTAATGCTGAGGGATTGCTCCAAAGACTGAAGGTAAGGGAGGAACCAAGAAATATAGAAGTTTTTGCCACAAAGATCAGGTATTCTGAACTTCAAAAGATTACCGTTAATTAAAGAAAACCAGATACCTCAATAGGCTTCCCTTGTAGCTCAGTCGATAAAGAATCTGCCTGCAATGCAGGAGACCCAGGTTCGATTCCTGGGTTGGGAAGATCTCCTGGAGAAGAAAATGGCAACCCACTCAAGTATTCTTGCTTGGAGAATCCCATGGACAGAGGAGCTTGGCAGGCTTTATAGTCCATAGGGTCGCAAGAGTCGGACACGGCTTAGCTACTAAACCACCACCAGGTAACTCAAGTTAATGAATTTAGTACTTTTCTGTGTATGGGAAGATTCAAAAGTCTGGGCCCATTGAAATCATTCCTTTGATTTGCACCTTAGCTATCTAGGGCCAACAGCCTGTTTGTTCCCATGCTGAATTTCCTCAGGGTGCGGCGTTAGGGGTCGCTACAGTGGCTGAGGGCTTGCCAGCATGCAGCCACTTTTATTTCCATCTTGAGTTCCCTCAAGGCTCATGTCAAGGCAGTCTAAGGGCTGCAGCATCCATCAGGGCAGCAACAGCCTAAAGGGGATTTATCGTGAATCTAACATTTTCATGGGATTCTATGATAGTATAGACTCCTGACATGAGCAAATCCAAGTTGTTAATAGAAGAAAACATCTCCTATTTAGGCACTTGGAATTCCCACAATGCAAAAATAAAACAAGCCTAAAAACTGGCCACATTTCAAGGGAAAAAAAAAGAACCATTATTGAGATATGTAAACTGAAAAAAAAATTTTTATATAGCCAAGAAATTGCCAGGGATGTAATAAAATTATTCCCATGGAAGTATTTAAAGAAATGAAAGTTGGGAATAAAATTCAAGCAAATGTTTGTGGTTATAATTTCTGTCAAATCAGTTTTAACAATTAAAAGAAATTTCACAAATAAAAAATATGATAGTTGAATTTTAAAACTCATCAAAGATGTTGAAGAGTTTTGTTTAATGTAACAGGGAAATAGAAGTAGTAACCTCAACTTTTAAAAAGTTAAGGAACATATAAAGTTCAAAGAAACAGAAAATATGAGAGAAGAATAAAGGAGCGTAAGTCTGATTGGTATTGCCAGAAAGAAAGCATAGAAAGCATTGTGGAAAGATTATATTTGAAAACCTGTTTGTAAATATTTCAAAATTGATGGAAAGAGCCACGAATGCTCCAAACAAGATAGACAAAAATAAATGTGTAGCTATCAAATATTAGAGAAAATGTGTGACACCTAAACTGAATAAGAGAAAAACTAATGAATTCAGAAATGAAAGACATAACAGATTTTCATGACAGTAGACCTCTTAAGAGGTACAATTGAAGCTAGACAGAAGTGGACTCATATTTGCTAAGACATGAATGACAACTATCAATGTTGAAGTGTGTACACAACAAAATTCTCGTTCATCAATGAGGATAAAATAAAGACAATTGTAAACAAATACTGAAAGTATTAATCATCAACAAACTTTCACTACAGAACATTCTGTTAGACATTTTAAGATGCTAAAATTAAGACAAATGGTAAGAAATCAAAGCAAACAGTTTTATATTTGTCCAACTTCATGTGCAAAATTTTCTGTTTACATACAGACTATTGAATATCACTGGGTATTAAAAAGATATGAGCTATCAAGCCATGAAACTACATGAAGAAATCTTAAATGCTCATTATTAAGTGAAAGAAACCAGTCTAAATAACAATATACTGTATGCCTCCAATTATATAACATTTTGGAAAAGTAGAACTATAGACACAGTAATTGGCAAAGGTTACAGAGGAAGAAGGAATGAATAGACAGTGAAAATACTTTCTATGATACCACTGTGATAGGTATATGTCATTATTCATTTTCCCAAGTTCATAGAATATACAGCACCAAGAGTGAATCCTAAGGTAAACTAGGAACACCTGATGATTATGAAGTGTCAATAAAAAGTTGTAACAAACACATCACTCTGATGGTGGTCATGATAATGGGAGAAATCTGGATGTTCAGGGGCAGAGGTCATATGGGGAAATGTCTGTACCTTCTGATCAGTATTGCTGTGATCCTAACACTGCTCTAAACAGATAAAACCTTTAAAAATGCTTTAGTTAATTCCTATTTCAGTCTACATATAAAGTTTCAAAATCAGAAAGATGGAATGTATTTCCTAAATGATTATAGATTTACTGGAGCTTTTAAAATCGAAGACTACCTTCTTCATGATACTATGCAAGAATAAGGGTTTTCTGCAATAATTTTCCATTTGTGGAAGATTCTTTTGCAGTTTGTTTCTGGCATTCCGGACGTGAGAACGCTCCTGGGTGGTTTGCTAGCATGTTATCCACAGTCATAGTTTCCTTTACTAACACTGCTGAAGTCCTTGCTACATCCTGTGACTGCTGAGCACTCACTGGGGCAGGCTATATTCTGAGTAAACTCATGTGCATTACAGATTTAATCTCCTGAGTGAACTCATGGGCATCACACAGTTCCAGCTGGTGTTGGCTGTGTGCCCTGTGTAAGGACAGATGCTGATGGGTCCAGAATTTGTCAAGCATGAGATAAATCCACTGATCTCAATTTCATGGTATTTATGTGGATTGTAGGTTGGTGAGATCATTCTGACCAGTCCATGAATGAAAGAACTATTGTCTGTTGTTACTTAGTAATTATACAATTATGCAAAGAGTTTATTATGAACTTCTTTTTAAAGAATGGATAACTAAATTTTGCCTAAGTTCTCCCAATCAAAGTAACTTTAAATGGTTTTCTAGAAACGTAATAGTTATTCTGAGGCACTTTACTTGCACATATTTGAGTTAGGAGGCTTTGTTTAAATACACAGAACTCTAAAATTTGCATTTGGTAAATGATGAGTGGAGCCATTTAAAATACAGGCAGAGCAACCATTCCAGAGGACCTGCCTTGCTTGTCCTCTTTTCTGTACCTCTAAACTGGACCAAACCACCAACATTCTAAGATACTAAAGAAACTATAATATCCTATTGGAAGGACTGATAAATGAACTTTTACCCAGTGAACACTTCACCTGACCAGTCAATGAAGTACAAATCTAGTTTTACCTCGTCTCTCACCAGGACACTTCAGTAGATGGATTACCTCATCTTGTACCAATAAGTGCTTCTAAAAAAACAAACAAAAAAGTTACCTCACCTTCCTCTCCTTTCCCCATAAGAACCCTGAGCCCTTCTCTTGCAATAGAGATACTCTTTGGGTTTCTCACAAAATCTGTGTACCCTAGATTGCAATTCTTTGATCCCAAATAAATGCTTTGCATCTTGACCTGTACTCTTTTTTATTTTTCTTTTAGGTTGACAAGTCCTTTATATTCCCTTAACAAGGGTTAAGGTCAAAGTAATAATATGTTTTCTACTCTCTTTTATATATATTCTGGAATTTAAAATTTTATATGTAAGTGTACAGTGCCAGGTGTTTGTATTATTGTAGCCAAAACTGGAGGTCCAGCTACTCACTGCTCAAAAGCCAATGAAGAGGAAAGAAAGAAAAAAAATATTAGTTGCTCAGTCATGTCTGACTCTTTGCAACCCCATGGACTGTAGCCTGTCAGGCTCCTCAGTCCAAGGGATTCTCCCAGCAAGAATACTAGAGGGATTGCCATTTCCTTCTCCAGGGGATCTTCCAGACCCAGAGATCGAACCAGGGTCTCAGGCCTTGCAGGCAGATTCTTTACCATGTGAGCGACCAGGGAAGCCCTAATGAAGAAGCAAGGTTGGTGGAAAGGAAGGTTTGCTTTATTTCAGATGCCAACAACTGGTAGGGGGTGGACTCTTATCCAAAATTTGACTCCCCCCACTGGCAGTCAATGGGCAAGAGCTTTTATAGCCAGAAGGAGGGAGCTACATGTAGAAACAGCACAGTCAACTGACAGTCATCTTGAAATTGGTCATATAGTGGTCTGGTGGCACTAATGGTAAAGAACCCACCTGCCAGTGCAGTAGACATCTGAAATGCAGATTCGATCCCTGGGTCGGGAAAAACCCCTGGAGGAGGGCATGGCAACCCACTTCAATATTCTTGCTTGGAGAATCCTATGGGCAGAGGAGCCTGGCGGGCTACAGTCCATAGGGTTGCAAAGAGTCAGACATGACTGAGTGGCTAAGCACAGCACAGTGGTGTGACCAACATCATTTTGATTGTTTTAAGTATAGGTAATCTCCAGTTCCACGGTGGATTTGTTCTTTGAGGTCAGTTCTTGGAATTGTGGCAGCTTATGTCATGACTGTAGTCTGGTCATCATGCAGTTAACTTCTTTCCCCTGGTGGAGGTTTCACTGTCTACAAGATAGCTTACAGAATATGGCTTGGAATTTTATCTATAACCCTTGGGAAGGACCTAAAGGTTCTTGACTTTGCCTAGTGACTAAACTATTATTGTTTTGTACTGTTCGGTGGTTTTCCTTCGCTTCCACATTTTCTCACTTCCCTGATAAGCTTATTTGCTTGACGTTTTCCACAGAGAGAAGGCAGGCATAGGTCATGGGGAGAGGGAAGGACTATAGGGTCCTGCTTCATTTCAGTATTATTGCTGAAAACCCAGCCTCTGTTCACTGGTACCAAATAGAAATGCTGAGAGACATTGTTTGAGGCATAGAAAAAAGCAGCTTTATGACTTTGCCAGGCAAGGGGTCCACAGTAGGCTAACTACTTCCTGGGAAATAGGAAGGTGTCTGTGGTTTCAGGTTGGAGAATAGGGCTATAGGTAAAGATTGGGATTGAGAGTCTTGCATTCTTCTTCCCTCCTGGAGACAGTGAGACGATTAGGGCTGCCGTCAGGTGGTTCCAGAACTGGTTTTGGTGGTCCTTGAGGTTATTGTTCTGGTTCCTTCTTTCTGAAATGAAGAATGTTCACAAAGGAAAGGAGTGTTAGGGAGTGTTATCTTGGAGAAATAAACACTAAGTGCAAAGTGCAGCTTTAACTAGAAGGCAGTCATTTTCAGAGTGCAATTAAGCAAGAAAGAGGTGTGTGTTGGGGGACATGTATAGGAGACCAGTTGAATGGGTGGAAAGAATAAGAGCTGAATAAGGGCTTACATAATCGGGGTGCCTCAACTAGCTTCTGTAGCAGCAGTGTGAGTAGCAATAGAAGAGCCCAGAAATGACACAGTGAAGGTGGCATCAACAAACCTTTTTTTCTTCCAATAAGGTTTTCAACCCTCCACTAATAGATGTTAGTTCTTAGAGAGGGTTTTTTTTACAGGACATATCTGGGGAGTTGCTGTGATGTCTGAGCTCATACAATCTTTGACAAACCCTGTGCTGCTTAGTGTTCATTATGTAGGATTTAAGTAGCCAGTTCACTCTCTTTAAAATGTGTTTAGAGACAGATTTACAACAGTTTTGCAGGACTGCTCTTTCTGTTTTCTATCTCTGCTAGCTGCTTTTCCCAAACACTTAATCAGTGAGAGACTGTGTGATAAGCGTTAACATATACTCTGTCGTTTAACTTTTACCATTTTATGAAGGGAGATGATGTTATCCCCATCTTACAAATTAGGACACCAAAGCTAAAATGGTCTAAAAATTTAGCCCAAGGTGACACAGCTAGCAAAGGCTATTTGCATTATTTGAATTGAGATCTATTTGATTTCTCAGCCAGTGTCATTAATCACTGGGCTGCATTTACTTCTACAGTATATGTCTTCGTAAATATTAAGGTCATCTTTATTTTAACTGTTTCAATTCTCAGCCATATTTTATACTACTACTTTAAAATGCTTGCATGATGTCTTTTTGCATAATCTATTATTCCAGGAGAGTACACATGCTTCCAGAAATATATTCTAAAATATGAATCGCATACATTCTGAGCATTGCTTATCTTAAAGTGTACTTTAATTTAACTGTGCATGAAAATTTTCAAGTTATTTTTTTCTCAGCACTCCAGCGGAATGGATTTTAGGTTTTCTAAACAAGATACTATACATTATACGTTAAAGCTCCATTACTGCAAAATACATTATAAGTAACAGTTACAGTGCCGTAAAACACTATCTATTATAAGTAATATGTTTTGTGCTACAACTATGCATGAATGTTTGTTTTCATTTTTGGTTGTGATTTTGTATTTGATTTTTTGTATCCTGCCATTACAGTAAAAATATTGCTGGTTTACTTTCAGGTGCCAGCGAATATTATATTTTTCTTTTTCTTTTTTGCTAAAATCATGGTAAGTCATTACAGTTTGAATGCATGTTTCTATTTACAACTCAAGTAAAATTATTTTTTAATGGTACCTTGGATTTTTGCTTCTGCTGTATTTGCTTGCTTCTCTGCATCAAGGAAACTACTATTCATATGTTAAATCCCTTAGTATTCCAGCATCTTAAAGATGAGGCATTCTCCTACCTCCACGGCAAGTTTCTTTTATATTCTGTGTTGCTCAATAGAATACATTGGTTCTTCTTGTAGCCTCTGATTAGATTAACAATTGCTATTACAATAAGTTTTAATAGACAATGAAGTCATCTGATCTATTTCAAATTATATCAATCCGTATTCTATTTCCTGTAGATATATAGAATCCATAATAATCAGGATGGAAACTATTGAATGCACATTAACATGGGACAATTACTAGAATATAAAAGGGGAATGTACTATTTGATATCCAGTATTAAAATCTATATTGAAATGTTAATGCATACAGCACAAGGGAGATGTGTGAGTGGAAAGAAGTGTATGTAGGATAATCACCACTGTTTTTAGTCTAATTTTAGCATTTGGTTTACCTACTGTACAGTCCTTAAGAAAATTTGAAAATTTTAAACTGGGGCAAATGCTGAAAATATTCAGAAAAGAGTAAGTTATGCATGGAATTTTTATTTATGTATGACTCTTAAAGGACTTCCCAGGTGGCACAGCGGTAAAGAATTTGTGTGCCAATGCAGAGACGTGGGTTTGATCTCTGGGTCAGGAAAGTTCAGGTGGGGATTTCTAATCCAGCAGATGATAAGTTTGGAAGTTGCCACTCTGACCAAACAATGAAAAGCTGAATAAATTAAAGAATCAACAACTCTTCTTAGATTCATAAACAGTGAATTCACAGGGCAAGACCCTGTACCCCAAACTGAAGCAATATGAGAATCACAATCTGACAGAATAGAAATACATGAGCCAATACCTCTGTAGAAACCAAAGCTTGAGAAAGAAAACATAGACTGTAATTGAAGGATTGTTGGAGGCTCAGAGTGTGCAACTCAGAAGTTTAAAACTCTTGGGGAACCCAGTCGTTGGGGCTCCCCAGTTGACGTTGAGAGGGGACACAATTTATATATATATATATATATATATATATATATATATATATATATATATATTTGCTGCTGCTCTATTAATTCTTTCGGTAGATACCAGAGGAAAATAATTTCATACTTCTCAGAGGGAAAGGGGGAAAGAAACTATATCTTTTGATACAAGTCCAGAGCATTCTGCTTTCTTAACAAGGTCTTCCCTCAGGTCTTCCCTCATTTCTTCCTTTCTTAACAAGGTCTTCCTTCAAGCTGTTTCACCAGAGCCTAATTGACCTAAGGGAAGAAAAATGCCCATCCTCACCCTTCTGTATGGAACAGAGAAAATACTCAATTTCAATCCTCTATCTTCTTCTATGAGGGAGAAAGGAAATGCCCAAATCCACCCACTAGCCATCCTATCCCTTCTGAGAAGTGATAAAAACTGAGCACGCGCTCACTAAAGTTCAGAGAGATAATCATATATCACACAGTCACATTAGTGCCTCCCCAAAATGAAGCAGTTAGGCAAAAAAGCTAACAAAAAATACATACATACAAGATCTATATGAGAAAGATCTATATAAGTTAAAGATACATATAGCCCAGAAATAGACCCACATAAATGGAGTCAACTGTTCTTTGACAAGGAGCAAAGTCAATGCAATAGAGCAAAGATAGCCTGTTCAATAAATCAACAAATGATGCTGGAACAACTTAACACCCAAATGCCAGACAAACAAAGAATCTAGACAAATATTTTATACCCTTCACAAAAATTATTCAAAATAGACTACACACTTGAAGACCTGGATAATAACAGGAATAATCCAAGTGACATTTTGTTTGGTGATGACTTTGTAACTACAGTACCAAATCCATGATCCACAAATTAAAGAACTGATAAGCTGTACTTCACTAAAATTTAAAATTTGTTTTCTGCAAAAGACATAATCAAGAGAATACAAAGGGAAGCCATAACTGGGAGAAAATATATGCAAAAAAATGTCTGATAAAAAACCAGTTATTCAAATGTACAAAGAATTCTTAAAACACAGCAATTTAGTAAATTAATCAGTTAAAAGATGGACAAAAGAGCTTAACAGACACCTAATCGAGGAAGATATACAGATAAAAATATGAAAAGATGGTCTACATCATATGTGATAAGAAAAACACAAAATAATAATAATAATAATAATCCAGCTCAGACAGTAAAGAATCTTCCTGCAATGTAGGAGACCTGGGTTCAGTCTCTGGGTTTGGAAGATCCCCTAGAGAAGGGGACAGCTACCCACTCTAGTATTCTGGCCTAGAGAATTTCATGGACTGTAGGGGTCATAGGGTCACAAAGAGTCAGGCATGACTGAGCGACTTTCACTTTGGCTTTCCTAGTGGCTCAGACAGTAAAGAATCTGCCTGCAAAGTGGGAGGTTCGATCCCTGGGGAGGGAAGATCCTCTGGAGAAGGAAATGTCAATCCACTCCAGTATTCTTGCCTGGGAAATCCCACGGACAGGGAAGCCTGGTGGGCTACAGTCCATGGGGTCACAAAGAGGTGGGCACGACTGAGCAACTAAGCACAAGATACAAGATGCACACCTATTAGAATGGCCCAAATCCAGAACACTGACAGTACCAAATGCAGGTGAGGATGTGAAGCAGCAGGAACTCTATCACTTATGGAAATGCAAAATGGTACAGCCACTTTGGAAGAATGTTTGGAAGTTTCCTACAAAACTAAACAATATTATCATGTGATCCAGCTCCTTAGTTTTTCCAAATGAGTTAAAACCTGATATCTACACAAAAACCAGAACATGGATTGTTATAGAAGCCTAACTTGTGGCTGCCAAAACCTAGAAGAAGCCAAAATGTCTTTCAGTTGTTGATTGGAATAATAAATTGTTGTACCGTCTGTCAAGGAAATACTCATCATTAAAAAGAATTGAGCTATCAAGCCATGAAAAAGCACTGAGAAAATTTAAACACATAATATTAAGTGAAAGCAACCAATTTGAAAAGGCTACATATTATATGATTTCAACTATAAAACCGAAAAGGCAAAACTAAGGACACAATAAAAAAAAAAAAATCAGTGGCTGTCAGGGATTAAGGAGGTGGGATATATAAATGGGTGAATCATAGATGAATTTTAGGGCAGTGAAATTACTCTGTAACCATAATGTAAACTGTGGACTTTGGTGATAGTGGTGTGTTGACTTAGATCCATCAGTTGTAACAAATGTATAATCCAGTGGGGGATATTTGTAAAGAGAGGGGCTCTGTGTGTGTAGAGGCAGGAGTTATATGGGAAATCTCTATGCCTTCTGATAAATATATTTTAAACTAAAACTGCTCTAAAAATAGTCTATAAAAAAAGCACAAATGTGTTTCACTAGGTTCTCTGCTAAGGTTCTCACAAAACTGAAATCAAAGTGTTGGTCAGGTTTGGTTCTTGTCTAGAAGCTCTGGGAAAGAATCCATTTCTAAGCTCTTTGAGTTTAGTGACTTGTTTTTGTAGCTTGAGCTCCCTATTTCCTTACTGATGGTCAGAAGGCTTAGAAACCTCGTGTATTCCTATTCCTGTGCTCTCTCTATCCTCACCAGACATAAAGCTTTCTCATGTTTAGAATCTTTCTGACTTCTGCACCTGCTCAAAAAAGTCTGCTTTCAGAGATTCATGTGATTAGATTAGCTCCTTGTTGATAAACTCCCTTTTAATTAACTCAAAGTCAACTGAATAGTAACCTTAATGATGTATGCAAAAGCTAATTTTCCATGAAATACAATCACAAGCATGCCATTTCATTAAGTTCATAGTCTTGGGAATTGGGTTAGGGAATCCTGGGGATATTCTGCCTATCACATTTTACATATGTTATAAATGGGAGATGTCTTTTTAATAGCATATAGCTTTAATTCTTAGAGCAACTTGGACTATCTGCCAGTGAAATATTTTTATTCAATTTAATGTCATCAGTTACCATCTTACTGCATCTGAGCTTCAAAGACTTTCCCTTTTGCCTGTTCTGTGAAAACGGATCTGGACTCATGTATTTTTCCTTTTGTCGATAGAGGGCGCTAGAGAAAGCTGGAAGGAGATGAGGGTCTTGTTGCTGGGTCCCAGTGTGCTAGTTCAGCTAGTTCCTCCTGTGTGTCTGTCTTCTCCAGCGCCTGACTTCTGTGGTGACGTCAGCCTGTTCAGTCCCAGGTTACCAGCCTCCCACACTGCTTTCTAGTATCGGACAACCAGCAGCAACCACACCCAGCGGCTTCCAGTGGCAGCCCTTAGGTGGTTTTCTAATGAAAATACCTCCCCGAGGACGGTTTTCTAGCACTCTCTGGAGGGCTGGCACATTCTGCCAGCACAAAGCATGATGTTTATTTGCCCTCAGTGACTCATATTTGTGCTCTTTTCAGTAAAATCTGGATGTTGGTCTTGGTGGAGCAGTGACATATTTTATTTCTTCAGGGCTTAGCTCAGCCTTCAATGTAGTGGCTACTCCTTATATTTGCTATTCCTGTATTTACAGTTGGAGCTATTCTCATCGGCCAGTCACTTATTACTCTAAATTCTTCATATAGTTCATTTATTTTTCTCTTTCCCATTTTTATATTATTGCATGGTTCTTCTTTCCAGATTGGACCCATACTAGTTAATATACTAACACTAATTACATTATAATATATTCATTTATCAGTTATTAGAGTCTGGCACTATTCCAAACAAACCCCTATAGGGTAAATACTACTTCAATACTCATTTTACATATTGAGAAACAATTATATTAAAATTTAAGTAAATAGAACATAAATGAAATAATAGGAATTTACACTTAAGCATTTAACTTCATGAGCTAATTCTGCAAATACTTTCAGGTTTAGTTCTAGCATGGCATTGTGTGTTTGGCAGTAAGCATCTAGGTTCTAGTCTTCAATTTTCAGAATTCTCTTGCTTAATTAATTTTCTTGCTGTGAAATCACTTCAGTTGGATTTGTTTTCCTACCAAGATTTAAGAGTAGTTTCTATTTCTACTCTTGTGATAGTTAACCTTGATATTTTTATGTACACTCTTTCCTGAAAAGGAATCCTGAAGACCTATCCTAACAAAATACTGTCATTTAAGTCTTTATTTTTAACTTTTCCTTTTCCTCGTTTTTCTTTTTTTCTTCTTTTTTTAGGGGGAGTAATACTCATGTACCTGAGGGTGCAACTCTTATAGTCTATGGACCACCTGGGTTTCTTAGAATCAGCTCCTATCTACAGGGGACTCAAGGCTAAGTCTCACCCTAAGGAAGGCTTTAGAATTTATGTGATTTTTATTGATGTAATCCCAGGAACAACCTTTCTCTCTCAACTGAGTTATTACTTCAAGTCAGGATTATCTGAATTTCAGAAAATTTTTGTTTTGAGTCTTGGAATAATCACTTACTTTCATAGGAACTCAGTTTTACATTACAAAAGAATGTATATTTTTTCTATTATTTCTAGTCATTTTATACCCTGGAAGATATTCAGGCTATGTACAACTACAATGGAGTTTTAAGAAATAGAATGATATGGAAAACTTAATACCAGTCCATTTGAAATTTTTGATAATATACATAGTTCTTCAGAAGCATTCAAATAACTGCATAACATTTAATAATAGTCTTCTAATGATTTATATACATGATATTGTCTCCTACAAGTTATACGCTTGGTACTTAGAATATATTTATGATATTGTTTATTTCAGTAACTCATCAGATGGAGTTCACAATGAGAAAATTTTTGTAACTATTGCCAAACTACCTTTAGAGTTGTTCAGTTTATCATCTCTTACCAAAAGTATTTCAATAGATGCCTGATACATCTCCTAGATTCAAACTTGTCCTCCTTTCTGTTCTCCACACAAACTAAAGCGATGCTCTTTGCTCAGAACTATTTTAGTAAGATTCACAAAGGCAGAGATTTTCTCTTTCTTGTCTCTGACAAAATCAAGTTCTTAGTAGAGGGCCTAGCGAATAGCAAGCAGTTAATAAATATTTATTGAATAACTGAATGTACTCTTGCTGAAGTTTTAAACAATGTGGTCTCTGGGTGTTACTTTAACCGGAAGTTCTACTCCTTTTCCAGTCCCTCATTAAGTATCCATCAGTCTTCCTACTCCCTTGAATTACGCCCCTGGCTTTCTGGTCCAGAGATGTTTCACTTACTTTTATGAAGGATGTACATCAAAAAATGACAGTGGAGATGGAAAAAAGATTAAAAAAAAAAAGCAGGATAAGAAAGCAAAAAAATGTATTGCATTTCTTACAAAATATTTTTATAAACATTTATTTCTCTTCAAACCCAAAATGTAACTGTCAAAAAAATGCTCATAATGTAAGTAAGAAAATGAGATAAAAGTAGACTAGACTAGAGAAGCAGTTTTACTGACCCTCAGTTTTCTCAAATATATTATACATAATGAAATAACAGCACACGATTTTAATGTGCTCTAGGCAGCTTATGATATAACAATTTAATTTATCACTTGATATGTGAATTTATTCCTGTCAGTGAATCTCTTGGATAATCTATGTCACAGAAGAAAATATAGATAAAATATCTATTAAAAATGGTCCTGAAAGTTGTTTTGCTTTCAAAAAAATATAATAGTGCTTATCTTCTGGTGCAAGATTCTCCTTATATGAGTTACAGTGTCTGAATTCTGTGAGATATAGTAATAGCTTGCATACAGTTTTTACAGTAAAAATTTACACTTTAATTCAGTTTATTCACACAAACAAGAATGAATTTAGGAGCACTCTCATAAAATAGTGTTTTAAAGAATATATGATTCCTTGTTACAACCCAAAAGTTTATGTGCAGTGATGATTTCACAGTAACACTGGAAAAAATATTTGTTAGTGAAAAGTTCTTAAAACCTTTCCAATTTTTTCAGGATATACATATATGTTTCTTTTTTTAATTATTTATTTTTAATTGGAGGATAATTGCTTTACAATATTGTGTTGGTTTCTGTCATACATCAGCAGGAATCAGCCTTAGATATACATATATCCCCTCCCTCTTGAATCTCCTGCCACCTCCCTCCCCATCCCATCCCTTTAGGGTGTCACAGAGCACCAGGTTTGAGCTCCTTGGTTCATACAGCAAATTCCCACTGGCTATCTATTTTACATATGGTAATGTATATGTCTCCATGCTAGTCTCTCAATTTGTCCCACTCTCTCCTTCCATAAATCTGTTTCACTATGTCTGTGTCTTCATTGCTGCCCTGCATATAGGTTCATCAGTATATTTCTTTTTACTTGATCAAATTTATTCTTTGATTTCTCCCAATGAATGTTACATTTAAAATATTTTTACAAATTACATTTTGTTTGCTTTCTGTTTCAGTTGGCTGGGTTTTTCTAAATTTATCACTATAGCAGTAAAGAATCAAGGTCAGATAACATATAATGGAAATAACTCATATATACAAGTTAAAAACTTTTCAGAGTTCTCTGTGTTAGAGATAAAATATATTGTGACAACTGACTGAATCAGAACTCTGCATATTTGCTCAGTTCAGTGTTTTAGTAGAGTGATGGAGTGACTTAAAAGATTATTTCTGAAAAGCAAATTGTATTTGTTTAATACCATATACAATTAGTTACAGATATATGCTCAAAGTAGCCAAATATTAGACTGTCCTATATTTCAAACCTACTGCAAAAAATAAAATTTTCTGATAAATCTCAGGAAAATGTTAAATTATTCTTATTTATAAGCAGGTAGGATTATTTTACAGGGCAGTCAAAATAGTGAAATGCTTATAAAATAAATTTTTATTGGCAATAGCAATAATAGCATTTCCTTTTTTTCACTGATTTGTTTGCATCAAAATGACTCTTTTTTATCATGATCAAGTAAAATGATCATTACTTACCTGATCTTGGTGACAGTGCCAAGTTCTGAAATGTTCATGTAACATGTGATTACAACTATACTCATTAGTGTAATTAATAACTAATAATGTTTAATTGGGCTTCCCTGGTGGGTCAAACAGTAAAGAATCTGCCTGGAATGAAGGTGACCTGGGTTTGAACCCTGGGTTGGAAAGATCCCCTAGAGGAGGGCATGGCAACCCACTCCAGCATTCTTGCCTGGAGAATCCCCATGGACAGAGGAGCCTGGCGGGCTACAGTCCATGGGGTTTCAAACAGTCAGACAGGACTGAGTGACTAAGCACAGCACAATGTTTAATTAATTAATAAAGTCCAACTTAAGAATTTAATCTCCTTTATTAATAAACTAATTAAAAAAATTAATCTCCTAATTATCTGACAATGGCAATAGATTTTTAATTTTATTATAAAATTTGCTGAGTATATTTTTAAATACATTTAAAACTGAGTATTAGTTTTTCTTCCTTGTGTGTGCTTTAATGCACTAATTATCTGACAATGGCAATAGATTTTTAATTTTATTATAAAATTTGCTGAGTATATTTTTAAATACATTTAAAACTGAGTATTAGTTTTTCTTCCTTGTGTGTGCTTTAATGCATATTTATTTGGTTTCATTTTATCAGAACTATCTTGTATGACACTGGAATTAATGTTAACTTGATCATTTAATCTAATCCTTTGCTGAAAGTGTTAACCTAATGACAAAAGCAGTCAGAACAGTGAAATAATGTATTGTTAATTAACAGAGTTTATTGTTTCCTTAAATTTTCAAATATTTGAGTACAACACTGTCATAAAGTAATAAGAGAGTTAGAACATAGGAGCCAGTTCTCAACTGCCAAGTAAAGTAAAATCAATTTAGAAATGTAACCTGAAAGGTGTTATGTCTGGTTAGCATCTTGAAATGACATGCCAATCTCTGAAAGCTTACTTCTCCATATCAAAAAGGATTTACATTTTAAAGAAAATAATCTCAGTCAGAGGGATCAAATAAACAAGTCCCCATATTTTCCATCTCATTTACTTTCTTTAACTTTTTTTTTTTTCACATTTTTGTTGAGATAGGAAGAAAAATCATACCATGCTATACCTCTATTTTTCCTTGCAAGGCTTTGCAGTCTTCTTACAGTTTTAAGCTGTATGCTATCCTTGTGTGGATTTTTGGAATTGTACATATACATACCAAGATCCAGTCTTAGTTTGTTTGGGCTGCTATAACGAAAGTACCACAGAGTGATGGCAATAAAGCAACTTTATTTCTCGCTGTTGTTGAGGCTGGGAAGCCCAGGCTTGAAGTACTGGCAGATCTGGTGTCTAGTGTAAGCCTTCTAGCTACATGGTTGACTTATCCCTGTGTCCTCACATGGTCAAAGGAATAAAGGGGCTCTCTGGGCTCTATTTTATGCCATTCCTAAAGTTGCGTCCTCTTGACCCATGAATTTTGAGAGTCACAAGCCTCATTTTGTAGCAGACCCTGATTATCTGTATTTTGATAGGCTGCATGTTTGAACAATTAAGTAATTAAATAATGGAAATGAACTTAGAAGTTGGTTAGTAAAATAGACATTTAGGAATACCTGTGTACATTGCAGTTTACTTCACACATATACTGGTTTATGACTAATTCAGAAGTTTTTTACACTGATGAAACGAAAATAGAATATTGCATTTCTTAAGATTCCATACTTCATGGTCACTACGTATTCATTTATTCATACATTTCTCCTCTGAGATTCAAACTTTGACTGAAATTGTTGCAAAAAAACCCCCATGAAATTAATATATTTTCTTTGTATTTATGTCCAATGAATTTATGCTAAGATTAAGGCTTTTGTCTATACTTTATTTGCCTATTTAGAATGGTAAGATGAAAAAAAAAGTTTACATTAGTTTCACCACAGTTGTTTTAACTACAATGAACCATATGACATGTATTAATCCTAAAAATAACATAAAAGTATTGGTCGCTCAGTCGTGTCTTACTCTTTGCAACTCCATGGACTGTAGCCCACCAGCCTCCTCTGTCCATGGAATTCTCCAGGCAAGAATGCTGGCGTGGGTTGCCATTTCCTTCTCCAGGGTTTATTTAGCTATGGCAGTTTAAAACGTATAGTTATTTTGAATATCTGGCTTCTTTTACTGAATGAAAGGAAATTAAATATCATCAAGCGTAATTATGATTAGGCTTCAGTCTTCCGAAAACTGAAATTAAAGGTCTCATTCCTTTGATAGCAAATAATTTTTTTCTATCACTTACTCTATTAAGTATAAAATTATATGCATAGAGTATAACAGCTACTATCTGTGACATTTTCATTAACAGTATTTTAGTACATACTGTGAAGTATGGGCTTCCCCCATAATTCAGTCAGTAATGAATCTGCCTGCAATGCAGGACACCTGAGTTCGATTCCTGGGTAGGGAAGGTCCCCTGGAGAAGGAAATGGCAATCCACTCCAGTATTCTTGCCTGGAAAATCCCATGGACAGAGGAGCCTGGAGGGCTACTGTCCATGGGGTCGCAAGAGTCGGACACGGCTTAGTGACTAAACCACCACCAGTGTGAAATATTGGTAACTACCCTGCTTACTATTTATCCTTATCTTTTGCAATGGGATTAAAATATCTAGTCATATAAATTTTGATATTAACAATATAAATGTTTCCAAATGTATACAACATAGAGTATATCAGATTAGTCTCTCTAGTGACAATATAGTTAAAATTTAATATACTAGAAGAATAAAGGGCTTCCCTTGTGGTTTAGCTGGTAGAGAAGCTACCTGCAAAGCGGGAGAACTGGGTTCAATCCCTGGGTTGGGAAGATCCCCTGGGGAAGGGAAAGGATACCCACTCCAGTATCCTGGCCTAGAGAATTCCATGGACTATACAGTCCATGGGGTCGCAAAGAGTCAGACATGACTGAGCAACTGTCACTCACTTTCATTAGCATAGTAAAAAGGAATAATATTGAGAACATCCGGGGAGCTCAATTAAATTCTGCAAAAATTAATTAGTAAATGAATAAATCATATATATAAAGAGCAAATATGCAGTCCAGAATTTTATAGGCTGAATTTTTCAATAAGAGAGATTGTTAAAATAAGTGAAAATCCAGCACAGAGGCACAGATACACAGGCAAACATAAGTGCACACCAAAAGTTGCTATGTAGTCTTAATAGGACAAACATAAATATAGATGCACACAGATCCTTTGTACAGGTACAAATTTTGAGAGACTATTTCTATTGATTTATTTTTCAAACTTTAAATAGTACTTCCTCTTAATATTACCTTAATGCATTCATTCTGATTATTTATAGAGAAAGATAAAATTGTTTTAGGAAATTAATGCAATCTGTTTATCAAATCATAACCATACTCTAAGATTGACAGTCATCCTGTTTTAAGGGAGCATCCTCATGTTTTCATAACTGTTTATACTCATAACTAATCAATCTTAATTGCAATATCTTAATAAGATAGACTTCCAGAAGCCTTGTAAATATTCTGTAATATCTATTGCTAATTATTTTTAATATAATTTTGAATTAATCTATCAAAGAGCAAATCTTTTCTTCCAGGGAATTTTTATATCCCTCAAATAGGGTGAAGTTGTCAGAAATAAACAATTGAAAAGGCATAAAACTTTACACATTGGCTTTTTATACCTTAAACATGGATTTGACTTCAGAAATGTATTATCTCTTTCAGTTTTTGAAGTGAGGTATCTAAGATTGAGAGGCTAATTTGGTATAATGAATTATCTTTTACTATATTTGCTTTTATGCTGCCCAGTAGATTATTTCCAACCATTATTGAAAATTGCTATTTTGTCCTGCCTTTTATCTAAAACCATTAAAATATAAATAAAACTGAATTAAAAATTAAAAAAAAAAATTTACATAGACATACATGTATATTTACATAGACATATATTTTCTCTAAAAATATTTACTTCAATTTTAAGTTAATGCTTCAGTAAATCATATTTCCTTTCTCTGAATAGTTATATAATATTTTAATCAGTTAAAACAATTTTGATAAAATTAACACAGATTCAGTTCAGTTCAGTCGCTCAGTTGTGTCCGACTCTTTGCGACCCCATGAATTGCAGCACGCCAGGCCTCTCTGTCCATCACCAACTCCCGGAGTCTACCCAAATCCATGTCCATTGAGTCAGTGATGCCATCCAACCATCTCATCCTCTGTCGTCCCCTTCTCCTCTTGCCCCCAATCCTACCCAGCATTAGGGTCTTTTCCAATGAGTCAACTCTTCGCATGAGGTGGCCAAAGTATTGGAGTTTCAGCTTCAACATCAGTCCTTCCAATGAACACCCAGGATTGATCTCCTTTAGGATGGATTGACTGGATCTCCTTGCAGTCCAAGGGACTCTCAAGAGTCTTCTCCAACACCACAGTTCAAAAGCATCAATCCTTCGGTGCTCAGCTTTCTTCACTGTCCAACTCTCACATCCATACATGACCACTGGAAAAACATAACACAGATTATGGCCTGCCAAACTAGCCTAGGAAATATAAATGGCAAGTTATTTGATGAGATTGCCAATTAAGAAATAACCTAAACAACTTAGGTAACAACCTCTCTTCTCATGGCAAACATTGTGGAAAGTGGGAAAGTTATACCACGTAAGTATTAAGATAAAGAGTACCTGCTAATGTGAAATATAAGCAAAACTTGGCAAATAATTTTAAACATCATTGAGGACTGGATGGTATTTACTGTCCTGATTTCTAAGAAGCTGAACTGTAAACCATCTAAATTGAGGTTATGCTTAGTTTAATTTTTGATGCATGCTGAATGATTAAATAATTATGTATAGACTACCTAATAAAGTCTATCTGGCTTGAGTGAGCATACTGCTGGTAAAAAATTTGTTTTGTAATGGGATAGACAAATGAGTAAAGTTACAGAGGATGTAGGATACATGATTATTTTTTTTTTTAAAAGGAGATAAAATGGAATTGGATTTATCAAAGAGGCTAAGTCATGAAATCAGTTGATCAGACTTTCTTTTTGCTTTATGTCTGCATCAGTATTTCTTCATAAGAAGTACAGTTTCTTATGTAAAGCATGTAACACTCACATAGCATGTTATGTATACTTATCAAGATGACCTTATATTTTTTAATATATTGAACATGAATTTTGGCCTCTACTTTTTACTGCCTATACTTTAAAAAATAAGATCTGTGTTAATAATATGGCATCCTATGGCCAGAAGCACTTAGATGGGTTCCCAGACAATAGAAGTTGAACAGTATTGATATGAGGGTCAGGTATTGAGGCTCTGGTGGTTCCATGAGGCTGAATGGGTTCACCAGTGTGAAAAAGAAAACCTTGTGGTGAGGGCAATGGGCCCAAAATGGAAAATGTTTCATTTCAGGGCCAGGGTAGTTCCTACCATGTGGAACTGTAGCTAGTTAGATGAACACACACCCTGAAAGTGTGGCCAGCAGGAAGAAGCCTCTGGTCAAAACCGAATCACTATACCACTGACTTTGAAATGTTTTTATGGTTTAAAAGATCCTCTCCCAAAGTCACTGAATTTAACATTACTGTGTTGTTTAGGTTATGGCTTTCAATTTGGGGGTTCATCTCAGAGGTATCATAGCTGTCTATTCCTTTAAGACCACTTTAGTGCAAATTAGAGCGTCCTATTAGATTCTGTCTACCTATATATGGAGTAATCTCATATTTTTATCTCCATAGTGGCACGTTTATCTACACAGTAGCACATACGAGTGACATAAAGATGGGGTAAATTGGTTAAAGTTTTTGATCTCTAAAAATCTGAAATATAGTGTATTAGGTGATAAATGTGTAAAGATGAATAAAACTAAGTCTGTGACATTAAAGAAATCCTATTTTAACCTGAGACACAAACATCTCAGAAGTATCCACAATGTGAAAGATCAAATGTGACCTGTGGTGTTAATTTCTATGAAAGCACAGAACCAAGTGAGCCCAGGATACAAGGATACAAAGGGAGTGTCCTTCAGTGTAACCATTTCTACTCAGAATTATTTGTCAATAAGTATACCAATATCATACTATGATCTACAGAAAGAATTTCCTAATAAAGTCTGCAAACATCTTTCTTTGGGCAAAATGTTATTCTAATTGGGTTCTTCCAGTACTAGAAAGCATGTCTCTAGCTCATTTGTGTCACATATGTGTAAATTAAATGCTCCTGCCAGCCATTACGTTATTCTGACAAAAATTATTTTCTGGACATTGATAGCAAGAAAATTTGCCAGTGAATTACAAGCAGATTAAAAAACAAAGAAAAAACGGCAAATGGAACAAAAATCTTTCTATCCAGTGTTTTCAGTAGAAGCATGTTGCAATTTCCCTCAGCTCTTTGGATTAATAAAGTTGTGATCATGAAATATTATGTAAACTTTCTGTACTTCAGTTTTTTTCCTAATGACCTCATGTGCAGATTTCACTGACATTATCCCATAAGCAAAATATATACAATAGCAGTCCCACTTCATGACAGGGACATTTTTTCTTGTTGCTTTATTTTTTCCCACTATCTTTCCACTATTTTTTTTCTCATTGGAGGTAGACTCTACCTCTTTGTTGGCCCACTTGCTTAATATTTTCTTATTTCAAAAGCAAAAAAAGTCAATTATCCTCTCTCACCTTGAGAAAACAGAAGTCTTTTTTTAGTACTTTTAGTGAAATACTTTATTAAAAATAGGAAACAGCTTATTGGTATTACGAGGATTTATCATCTAACAATAAAAATGACAAAACACAGAAATAAAATAAAACACTTCTTTCCCATACAAATTAAAACTTCCTTCAAACTGTTTAAAAGTACTTGTGCTTTGCCTCATAAGATGCTATTTTCAAACTTGAAAGAAAGAAAGCATTTTCCTTCTTTCTGACAGATAAAGCCACTTAACTCAGTTACAAAAGATTATAGACTATAATAACTGACAATCATAAATATGTATTGCAAATGTCCTTGTATTGTCCTACATATATTAAACTGATTTAGCAATTATAAAAATGTACAATTTCAGTAAATTAAGTTCTGATTGCCGTTGTGCTGATAATCAGAAACTTGAAGCAGAGTTTATTGAAACAAGTCACTGTAAAATCTATAAAGCCATCAATTCATTTATCTCAACCTAGTCATAGCAACTGTGGTGTTTTGAACTAAGGTGTTGGAGTAGACTCTTGACAGTCCTTTGAACAGCAAGGAGATCTAACCAGTCCATCCTAAAGGAGATCAGTCCTGAGTGTTCATTGGAAGGACTGATGTTGAAGCTGCAACTCCAATACTTTGGCCTCCTGATGCGAAGAGCTGACTCATTTGAAAAGACCCTGATGCTGGGAAAGACTGAAGGTGGGAGGAGAAGGAGATGACAGAGGATGAGATGACTGGATGGCATCACCGACTCAATGGACATGAGTTTGAGGAAACTCTGGGAGTTGGTGATGGACAGGGAGGCCTGGTATCACAAAGAATCGGACACAACTGAGTGACTGAACTGAACTGAACTGAGTCACAGCAAAGAGTCTTGAGAATCAATAACTATATAGGATGTTTCTGCAAGCTCTCTAAATTGTGTGTGTGTGCCTTCTCAGTCTGTAAGTCTTATCTGACTCTTTGTGACCCCATGGACTGCAGCACATCAAGCTTCCCTGTTCATCATCAACTCCCAGAGCTTGCTCAAACTCATGCCCATTGAGTCGGTGATGCCATCCAACCATCTCTTCCTCTGTCATCTCCTTCTCCTCCCACCTTCAATCTTTCCCAGCATCAGGGTCTTTTCTGATGAGTTGGCTCTTTGCATCAGGTGGCCAAATTATTGGAGCTTCAGCTTTAGCATCAGTCCTTCCAACTCTGCAAACTCAAGGACTGCAGCACACCAAACTTCCCTGTCCTTCACTATGTCCCAGAGTATTCTCAAATTGTTGTTCACTGAGTCAGTAATGCCATCTAACCATCTCATCCTCTGCTACCCTGTTCTCCTTTTGCCTTCAATCTTTTCCAGCATCAGGGGCTTTTCCAGACTTGACTCTTCACATCAGGTGGCCAAAGTATTGGAGCTTCATAAATATTTATGATGAAAGATATGATAATAATAGATTTTAATATATATATATCAAAATTACTTCAGAATTAAAATATATAGCTATACGATATTATTTAATCATGTGACAGTAAATGTTTTACAATATCTCTATAGTTTACTGAAAAGATTTTTTAAGTAATGTTCAACAAACACTCTGATTATATTGTTGAAGATTTATGAATTTAGTACAATCTGTTTTGACGGCGTTCTTATATTGCCAGTTTTCACCTGATCTGCTTCTACAGATAATTTAGCTGCTTGTATGTCTTGATAGTTTCAGATTACTATTGCAAAAATACATATAAAATAAACTAAAACTTAGGGAAAACTTTCCATTCTGCAGTTGCCAAACATTGTCACTTACTGACCTAAAATAGACTGTAAAATATCTGTGTAGCCTCATGAAAGTCAATAAAAGTGTTAGATTATTTGGAAGTGATTTATAGCCTTATGAGAAATGATTACCCATATAGTAAAGGATATTTTAAATATTAAATTATGTTATGCTTATGGTTCAAAGAATAACTATTACAAAGCATCTCTAATCTCCATATATCTTTTTTATCCATTCTTTAACAAATGTAGGGTCTCTTTTGAATAATAATGACCCTTTCAAATTTGTATTTAGAGTAATCATGTACATATATATATGTAAACATAACAAAAGTGTATTTTTGAAGAATAATACATTATTAGGTTTATTGTTAAAAAGTATCTGAACAATTTCAAGAAATTTATAAAATAATTTCATAGAACTGCAGAGCCTAGTGACTGAAAAAATAATCATTTTTCTGAGGCCTGAGCCAGTATGACTGTATGTGGAATATACTAAATAAAATATGCTGGCTTTCTTATATAATTTATCTATACATTATATAGTAATGCTACTTCATTCTCTGGGTGAGACATTTTTCCAGCACATATGCATTGAGTGCCTCTTAACTGTATATTTCTATTTTAGTTCATTGTCTAGTTCCATTTCAGATTGCTGCTTCTGATGGATCTTCTACCTTATTCATCACTTATTTTGACTACCTTCAATTGTTTTTGTTCAGTCACTAAGTCATTTCCAACTTTCTGCGACCCCATGGTCTGCAGCATGCCAGATTTCCCTGTCCTGTCCTTCACTGTCTCTCGGATTTTGCTCAAACTCAACTCTATTGAATCGGTAATGCTATCCAACCATCATCCTCCGTCACCCTGTTCTACTCCTGCCCTCAATCTTTCCCAGCATCAGGGTTTTTCCACTGAGTTGGCTCTTCGCATCAGGTGGGCAAAGTATCGGAGCTTCAACATAAACATCAGTCCTTCCAGTGAATATTCAGGGTTAATTTCCTTTAGGGTTGGCTGGTTAGATCTCCTTGTTCTCCAAGGACTCTGAAGAGTCTTCTTCAGCACCAAAATTCAAAAGCATCAGTTCTTTGGTGCTCAGCCTTCTTTATGGTCCAATTCTCACATCCATGCACGACTACTGGAAAAATCATGACTTTGACTATATAGACTTTTGCTGACGAAGTGATGTCTTTGCTTTTTAATACACTGCCTAGGTTTATCATAGCTTTTCTTCCATGGAGCAAGTGTCTTTTAATTTCATGGCCATAGTCATCATCCACAGTGATTTTGAAGCCCAAAGGGGGAAGAAAAAATCTACCACTGCTTCCACTCTTTTTCCCTTCTATTTGCCATGAAGTGATGGAACTGAATGTCGCGTTCTTAGTTTTTTGAATGTTGAGTTTTAAGCCAGCTTTTTCACTCTCCTCTTTCACCCTCATCAAGAAGCCCTTTATTTCCTCTGTACTTTCGGCCAATTGGCTGCTGTCATCTGCATATCTGAGGTTGTTGATATTCTCCAGGCAGTCTTGATTCCAGCTTGTGAGTCATCTAGCCTGGCATTTCACATGATGTATTCTGTATAGAAGTTAAATAAATGGGGTGACAATACACAGCCTTGTTATACTCCTTTCCCAGTTTTGAACCAGTCAGTTGTTCCATGTAAGGTTCTAACTGTTGTTTCTTGACCTGTATACAGGCTTCTGAGGAGACAGGTAAGGTGGTCTGGTATTCCCATCTCTTTAAGAATTTTCCACAGTTGGTTGTGATCCACACAGGCAAAGGCTTTAGAGTCTTCACTGAAGCAGAAGTAGATTATCTGGAATTGATAAGGACCTGCTATTCCTTGTTAGATAAAGTTTTTTGTCTTGTCTCCTTTACATGGTATTTGCTTACTCTGATGTATGTGTGTAATATTTTGATCAAGGATATTGCTGGGCATACTTAGCGATTGACTACCAGTGTATATTCACTTTAATGGAATAGAATAGACATGTTTTTAAAATCATGTCCTGTAAGTGCAAGGAGACAGTTAGTTGGGTGAATTACAAAATTTCTACCTTAATTTTTCAGATTTTCCTTAAATCAAGGTTTGCTTTTAAAATATTTTAAATTTACACTTTTTAAAAGTAATAAACATCATAATTTGATTGCATGTAGTAATTGAAATGGCAATGCACTCCAGTATTCTTGCCTGAAGAATCCTAGGGACGGCAGAGCCTGGTGAGCTGCCGTCTATGGGGTCGCACAGAGTCGGACATGACTGAAGCGACTTAGCATAGCATAGCATAGCATAGTAATTTCAGTTCAGTCACTCAGTCATGTCTGACTCTTTGCGACCCCATGGACTGCAGCACGCCAGGCCTCCCTGTCCATCACCAACTCCTAGAGTTACTCAAACTCATGTCCATTGAGTCAGTGATGCCATCCTACCATCTCTTCCTCTGTCATCCCCTTCTCCCATCTTCGATCTTTCCCAGCATCAGGATCTTTTCAAATGAGTCAGTTCTTATCATCAGGTGGCCAAAATATTGGAGTTTCAGCTTCAGCATTAGTCTTCCAATGAATATTCAGGGCTGATTTCCTTTAGGATAGACTGGTTGGATCTCCTTGCCATCCAAGGGACTCTCAAGAGTCTTCCAACACCACAGTTCAATAGCATCAATTCTTTTGAGCTCAGCTTTCTTTATAGTCCAACTGTCACATCCATACATGACTACTGGAATGTTTAATATTTGCAGGAGCTACATTTGAGACTTATATATATTACCAAATTTGTATGTACACTGAAGCATATAAATTCATTTTAATTATCTGTAAATGGCTTTTCTTCATAGCTTTTCTTCCAAGGAGCAAGCATTTTTTAATTTCATGGCTACAATCACCATCTGCTGTGATTTTGAAGCCCCTCCTCCCCAAAAAAAGTCTCTCACTGTTTCTACTGTTTCCCCATCTATTTGTCATGAAGTAATGGGACCGGATGCCATGATCTTACTTTTCTGAATGTTGAGTTTTAAGCCAAGTTTTAACTCTTTCACTTTCATCAATTATACAAATAATTCCCTACACCTGTCTCAACAGAATATTTAAAAATATATTTCTTATAATATATACTTCATAAGGGCTTCCCAATTAGTCTTTTTATTGTCTAGTATTAGTCTAATTTGGGCTTCTCTGTTAGCTCAGCTGGTAGCCTAATTTAGTATTTTTAATAAACGTTACCTCAGTTTGTTTTTATCACTTTTTAATGTCAGAGTGATTCAGAGCTTGGAGATATTTATTAAATATGAAACAGTGCACACAAATTCAAATCAAACTTAAAAGGATGCAAGAATTATTTTTTAATGCCAAATTGTTTACTTCACATGGAGGTGCATCTGCTAAACATGTGAGTGATTTCAGACCAAAAAAAAAAAAAAAGTCCTCATGTCTTATAACCTTTGCACAAGCTCACAAGCCAAGACAGTAAAGATCTTATAGTCAATCAGTGTTACCCTGTCTTATTTGTATCTGTGCTTAACATGTATTCATCACTCTTTGAGTCTACATCTAAATAAGAACAGTACCAATTGCATTTAGGTATAAATCATAAATATATTTTGAAAAGATTATATAATTTTCTACTGATATTTATGTTGCAGAAATATATATTCATGTGTTAATAAAGTTTAGCTATGCTCTAAAAGAATTGCAGATTAAAATTTTAATCTTTAATGATGCTTGATAATTCTACTAATGTATTACATGTGTTTGTTTCTTCATATCAAATTCTGAGCTAGATTTTTCATTGAAGCCACAGTAAAAGAAGCATGTTGCATGTTTGCTTATCCTCAAAGATTAGGTTTCCTGTGGTACAAAGCATACACTAAATTTTCAATAGAGAAGATACTGAAGAGGTTGCTATAGTGTGTTTGGGGGTCTCATGTGTATCTGTCCCACAAAATCTTTGACTCTTTCTGTATTCCCATCCTTAAAAAATTGTACCACCATCTATGTAGTTGTTGAAGCCAAACCCCAAGAAGTTCACCTTCATATTTCTCTTATTATTTTTCTTGTTAAGCTGATTCCATAATCATAACTGTATCCAGTATATATCCATTAATTTTTTTCCACTTCCTTTCATGCTAGTTTAAGCTATTTCTATCAGGTGAGAACCCAGGCTGTTGCAGTAGCTACCCAACTTGTTCAGTTCAGTTCAGTTCAGTTCAGTCACTCAGTCGTGTCGAACCCATGACCCCATGAACTGCAGCACTCCCTGTCCATCACCAACTCCCGGAGTCCACCCAAACCCATGTCCATTGAGTCACCTGCCTCAAATCTTAACACAGTTCATCTTCCTTACAGAAACCAAAGTTACCTTTTCAAAACAAAAATAAGCATATTTCTGTCCCGGATATATGGCAGTTCTGGTATTATGAAATAAGCTCCACAATCACAAAATAATCAGATGACAGACAAATGAAAACAAACAATTTTACATGCTTCTGAGTAAGCAGAAACTGCCTAAATAAATTCACTGAAACACTGAAGCAAATCCTTACTTGGGGATGTAATTAATAATGAAGGTTTGTGAGATTAACAGACGTGTGGAGGAATTACTGTTAGTAAAGCAACCATTAGAGCAATATATTCACTGACTTCGGATAAGGTAAATGGCTTCCAGATTATATAGCCTTGATCTTTTATTATTTGAAGCATAAGTTTAGACTTGTAATACCCACAAATCATTATGCTGTACATATTAAATATATACAGTTCTGTGTTAAATATATCTCAGTAAAACTTGCAGAAAAAAAAAGTACTGTAGAATTGGATGAGCTTTATTTAAATAAATATAACTTCAGGAAAATTTAAAGAGAACATACTAAAGACCATGAATGTGATAAAAATTTTAAATATAAACATGCAAATATTGTTTTCATAGCTCAGTTTAAATATTCCTAAAACAATAAAATTATTAAGGGCAAAGAAAGAAAAAATGAATTAAATCTACATTGCATAGAATTTCGTAGAGTTAATGAGTTATATTTAAAACATATTGATGTTTTCATATATATTCACATTGGGAAATAGTTTTTTCAATAAAAGCTTTAGATTCCTGAATTTAATAAAAATTCCAGAAGAGGGAGATGTTTACTCTCAAATAAATTTTTTTTCAGTGTGAATGAATTTTATAAAACAAAGGAAAAGAAAACTATATATCATATTTAATATATGAGAATTATAGATGGTAAATCTCTGTGGTTGTTAAAAGTGTATTTTACTCTGTGATATATTGCAGGTACTTTTGCTGTATGTGGTTAAGATTTTGTATCAATTTATTTGTCTTAATTAGGTTTCCTAAAACATGTTCCTATTTATTCAAACATTTTATAGTTCATCAGTTCAGTCTCTCAATCATGTCCAACTCTTTGCAACCACATGGACTGCAGCATGCCAGGCAGCCCTGTCCATCACCAACGCCTGGACAAGGAAGAGTTTGAGAGCCCACCTTCCTTCTTACTTTGTATTGTGTTCTCAGTCATAATCAAAGAATAGTTTTACAGTGTCAAATATATATCCACGTCTATGTGAGAATATTCCTGAAAAGAATATGAGAAAAGAATGCTCAAGACAGTGATGTAAAAGTTCACTCCACTTATAAAATTATTTCAAAGACTCTCAGGTATATTCAAATTCAACATACTTTTGAATATATTAAGTAGTTTAATCACCTGGTCCCTAGCTGTTACACTTTGATGTAATATTCCATTACTCCAACACCCGTAACACTGGAGGAGCCAGTCTATCGTGATGCCTTTATGTCTCACTCTGTGTATCCCACTACTTGGCAATTGTGTTTACTGCCTAGAAGTGACAGAACCCTAGGATTTTTCCCAGCACTTATTTATCCTGAACTTGTATCTTGTGTCTTCCCCCTCTTGGGAACTTTTCTTTCTCACACTGTTAATTATCATACTGTGTGTTTTATAGTGAATTTTACCTGCCATAATCAGAGAACTGTAACATCTTTATTATATTGACACCTTTTTTTCCTCTACTTTGTCAATTTATGGGGCCTGTGTCTCTTTGTATTGTATCTTGGAATCTCACATAGTATTCACTCAATAAATAGTTAATTATTTTATGAGTTTGTGCTATCCTCCTTCCATGTCATGTACTCCTATCTTCAAGTATCCATGCTTTTGACACACTCTTATTTATGGTATGTTCATTTTTCAAGGGAGAAGGCAGTGGCACCCCACTCCAGTACTCTTGCCTGGAAAATCCCATGGACAGAAGAGCCTGGTAGGCTGCAGTCCATGGGGTCGCGAAGAGTCAGACACGACTGAGCGACTTCACTTTCACTTTTCACTTTCATGCATTGGAGAAGGAAATGGCAACCCACTCCAGTGTTCTTGCCTGGAGAATCCCAGGGACGGAGGAGCCTGGTGGGCTTCCGTCTATGGGGTCGCACAGAGTCGGACACGACTGAAGCGACGCAGCAGCGCAGCAGCAGCAGCAGCATTTTTCAAGTGCAGGCTCACATTTCCCTCCATCACTGACCACTTCAATTCATTATTCCAATCATCCTTGATAATTCTGTATTGTATTTTTAGATGTATCTATTTTAAACATTCCAGTGCTTAGCATTTATATATTATCTTCTATTGCTTGGTGACTCATATTGCCCTTATTATTAGATTTCAGCTCTTCAAATCAGTAATACAGAATTATGCTTCTTATGAATCTCTAATGGTTTCCAGGTCAGAACTAGACACAAAATATAAGCTCAAAAAATATTGATGGGTTTATTAAAATGGTCAGAGAAAATGAAGAGATGATAATACATGGCAAGTCATATTTTAAATGATTTTATACAGGGGAACAAAATTTTAGCTGTCTTCTAAAAGTTTCAAATGTTAGGAGACAAAAATAGTGCCCTTGAACATAAGTGATAGACAGCTGGCTGATAATGTGATGATGAATCATTTGACATTCTTTTCAATTTCTTCCTTTATAACTCTTAATAAGGATGTGTGCTATTAATCAGAAGCAGAGTCCTGCATAGTTTGTGGGTGGATCTCAGAAGAAGTAGCCAAATTTTGTTGGAATATTCAAATGATAATATTGTCTATCTACTAAAGATATAGTGTCGTGTGTATTGTTAGGGTTTTTGATCTAAACATGCAACAGAGAAAGCACAATATACTATAGATTTCTATGTTCTCTCTGTAAAATGCAGTCATTTTAAAGTAAGCCATTTCCTACCCACTGCCTGGAATCATCTCCTAGTGCTTTCACACAAAATAGGCTTCTGTTTGCCAGTGAGATTTAAACCTCAAGACCACTACATGTTTTTTCCCAGCAGTGGCTTTTTATTGCAGGCAGAGCTATCACCATTGCCTGCCAAGATAACAGCCCCATGCTGAAAGGCTTCCTCACTGTTGGAACAGCTCTCAGGATATGTATTTTTTGAAGATTGTCAAAGCAGGGTGAACTTCTAAGTTCAGTTCAGTTCAGTTGCTCAGTCGTGTCCGACTCTCTGCGACCCCATGAATTGCAGCACGCCAGGCCTCTCTGTCCATCACCAACTCCCGGAGTCTACCCAAACCCATGTTCGTCGAGTCGGTGATGCCATCCAACCATCTCATCCTCTGTCGTCCCCTTCTCCTCCCGCCCCCAATCCTACCCAGCATTAGGGTCTTTTCCAATGAGTCAACCCTTTGCATGAGGTGGCCAAAGTATTGGAGCTTCAGCTTCAACATCCTGTGTTCAACATGAACACCCAGGATTGATCTCTAAAGAGATCTTTAAATACAAAAATGGGCATCCTTACAATAATAAGGATGTGGTTATATTATAATTATAATTATAATTATATTATATTTATATAATATAAATATAAATATATTTATATTATATAAATATATAAATAATATATATAATATAAATATATATAAATATATTTATATATAAATATATTTATATTTATATTATATATATATTTATATACAATACATATATATTATAGAATATATTATATATTATATATATATAATATATTATATAATATATATGATTCATCATCACATTATCAGCCAGCTGTCTATCACTTATGTTCAAGGGCACTATTTTTGTCTCCTAACATTTGAAACTTTTAGAAGACAGCTAAAATTTTGTTCCCCTGTATAAAATCATTTAAAATATGACTTGCCATGTATTATCATCTCTTCATTTTCTCTGACCATTTTAATAAACCCATCAATATTTTTTGAGTTTATATTTTGTATCTAGTATTCTGTAAATCTATAAATATATATAATATATTATATATATTATATATATATTGGCTTAATACATTCTTTTCAGTAGTTTTACATATATATAAATATATATATAAATATATAAATATATAATATATATAAATATATAATATAAATATAATCAATATATTATATTTATATAATATAATATTATAATTATATTATAATTACAATAATAGGTGTGTTCATATTTGTTGACTCACACTATCATTTCTATGCCAAAAAAATAATAATAATTGTACATGAAGTATGAAAGTCGCTCAGTCATGTCCAACTTGTTGCGACCTCACAGACTATATGGTCCATGGAATTTCCAGGCCAGAACACTGGAGTAGGTAGCCTTTCCCTTCTCCAGGGGATCTTCCCAACCCAGGGATCCCACCCAGGTCTCCTGCAGTGCAGGTGGATTCTTTACCAACTGAGCTATCAAGGAAGCCTGTGCATGAAGTGTAGTTATTATGGAAGTTGAGCTATAGCTTTGATAAATATCTGCCGATTGTGTGGTACACCAAAACACTACTTAAGTCCTCAAATGATACAATGATACATAGCAAAATTAGAAATATCTCTGTCCTTCGAAACTATGTAATTAGACTCCAGGGATGAACTTAAACGAGACTATGTGCTGTGATTTTAAGTCATTTTTTGGGAATGAAAAAGTGCGGCAGTATCTGCGTGGCGAGTGGCAGGAGATAAACGAAATTCAGCTAGATGAATCTGGAAAATTAAGAAGCAATAGCATACGTGGAAAACCACAGATGAGTAAAGAAGTTGAGCTTAATAAAGGAATAAAGAGAAAGGGAGAAAAGAAAGGAAGAAAAGAAATTATGGGTATATATGTATTTATGTCATAGGGCACTTAAGAATTAGGGCAGAAAATGTCAGCAAATTAAATTTTTTACTAATTAAGTTGAATTTAACACCTTGAATCAATATAAAATAAATAAGGAACCAAAATTATGTGTTACTACAGTAAATAGAGTTATTAAGTTTGATTCAATTCATAAGATTTTGATGAAATAATTTAAGTGGAACAAGCTCAGAGAAAAGATCGTCATCCTGAATTTTCCAGGAAAGAGATGGTGGGAGTCTAAAGTTGGGAAATACGAGTATGGAAAAATAGATGAGATATTTTAAGGAGAACTTAGTGAAACATTGACTCAGGAGAACATGGTAAGATGCCACCAAGGATGAGTCTAATGGCTTGTTAATTACTGGTCAAAAAAATACCAGTCACTCAATAAGACAGAGCATATTTTGGAAGACAGTTATGAGTTAAGTTTTGGACACCCAATGATTGATGGTCCATGTGGACATAAAGGATTATACTTGATGATTTGAAGTTGGAATATTTATATTGTTTTGATGGATTTTGGTTTGTTTTGTTTTTGCCCAAACAATACATTTTATTATGGAAATAAGTTGTTAAGATTCCTGAAATATACCTCCATACCTGATGATTCTGAGATTCAGTTCAGTTGCTCAGTCGTGTCTGACTCTTTGCAACCCCATGAATCGCAGCATGCCAGGCCTCCCTGTCCATCACCAACTCCCGGAGTTTACCCAAACCCATGTCGATCGAGTCGGTGATGCCAACCAACCATCTCATCTTCGGTCATCCCCTTCTCCTCCTGCCCCCAATCCTTCCCAGCATTAGGGTCTTTTCCAGTGAGTCAACTCTTCACATGACATGGCCAAAGTATTAGAGTTTCAGCTTCAACATCAGTCCTTCCAATGAACACCCAGGACTGATCTCC
The DNA here is from genome assembly GCF_054371585.1 of Giraffa tippelskirchi. Classification (NCBI taxonomy): domain Eukaryota; kingdom Metazoa; phylum Chordata; class Mammalia; order Artiodactyla; family Giraffidae; genus Giraffa; species Giraffa tippelskirchi. The sequence continues at coordinate 127,557,531 of NC_137286.1, forward strand.
TTTAGGATGGAGTGGTTGGATCTCCTTGCAGTCCAAGGGACTCTCGAGAGTCTTCTCCAATACGACAGTTCAAAAGCATCAGTTCTGCGGCGCTCAGCTTTCTTCACCGTCCCAACTCTCACATCCATACATGACCACTGGAAAAACCATAGCCTTGACTAGACGGACCTTTGTTGGCAAAGTAATGTCTCTGCTTTTAAATATGCTATCTAGGTTGGTCATAACCTCCCTTCCAAGGAGTAAGCGTCTTTTAATTTCATGGCTGCAATCACCATCAGCAGTGATTTTGGAGCCCAAAAAAATAAAGTCAGCCACTGTTTCCACCGTTTCCCCATCTATTTCCCATGAAGTGATGGGACCAGATGCCATGATCTTAGTTTTCTGAACGTTGAGCTTTAAGCCAACTTTTTCACTCTCCTCTTTCACTTTCATGAAGAAGCTCTTTAGTTCTTCTTCACTTTCTGCCATCAGGGTGGTGTCATCTGCATATCTGAGGTTATTGATATTTCTCCTGGCAATCTTGATTCCAGCTTGTGCCAAACACAAATCAAAAATATTTTAAAAATTCCCAAAATCTCCAAGAAGCAAAATGTGAATTTTCTATGTTCTGGCTATTATTTACATAACATTTACACTGTGTTTACACTACTTATGTAACATTTACATTGTATTTAGTATTATGTCATCTAGATAACAAAGTATACAGGAGGATGTGTGTAGGTTATATGCAAGTACTGTGCTATTTTGCATAAGGAACTGGAGAACCCATAGATTTTGTTATCCAAGGAAAAGTCCTGGAACCAGGTTCCCTTTAGGGACAGCTGTATTTAATCTTCTGCAAATAAATATTTAATATTTTCTGATATGATAACTTTCTTTCATCTTTCCTTTTTCATTTGCCAATTATCTTCTTTGTAGAGATATTTCACTCATTAATGCAGTTTGATATGTATTGAAGCCTATTTCCTTTCACTTAATTTTTGTAATTGAACATATAATTTTTAATTGTTAAAACCATAAGTTATTCCAGTGACAATATTAAGTAAATTTGTGTGTGAAAGATACAGATATGTTCAAGACTTCTTCATCCATTGCTATATTGTATCTTTCCCTGGATATTATCAAATTTTATATTTTAATTCAATACTCAAGAATATAATTTCTTTCTGCATTTAATCTATGTTACAAGTATCTATACAGTATAGTATAAGGGTTCATATTTGAGATTTTAAACATATATATGTTATTATTTCTTCCAAATTATTATTTTGAGATGAAAAACAATGACTCACACCTAAAGTTAAGAAACATTAATATCAATGTATTTTCATTTTCTTCTTGCTCAGTTGCTAAGTCATGTCCGACTCTTGGAGACTCCATGGACTGTAGCCCATCAGGCTACTGTCTCCATGGGATTTCCTAGGCAAGAATACTGGAGTGAGTTGCCATTTTTTTATCCAGGGGATCTAGCAGACTCAGGGATCAAACCCATGTCTCTTGCATTGGCAGGCAGATTCTTTATCACTGAGCCACAGGGAAGTCTGTCTTTACATTAGTTAACCTTGAATAATGTTAAGTGGAGATTGCTAGACATAAAAGGAAACAGTTTATTTGACTCCACTTTATAAAATATCCAGAATAGGTAAATCCCTAGGGACAGAACACAGATTAGTGGTTACCAGGGGCTAGGAGGCAGGGTGCAATCTGGAAAGTTGCTGGTATTGGGTATGAGGTTTCTTCATAAGGTGATAAAAGTGTTCCAAAATTAAATAGTAAAGATGATTTCATAACTTTGTGAGTATGCTAAAAACCACCGAGTTGTACACTTTGAAAGAATGAAACATCTCTGTTTCCTTTTGAATGATACAATGTGGTTTAAACTCTTTAAAACTCTTTTTAATATTTCATATTATATATATTTTGTTATATCCAACTTGTTTCTGTAGCAAAAAAAAAAATATATATATATATATATATATATATATGTCCTTTTTCTTTCATTATTTTCCTCCTTAGGTCTACCAAAAAGTGTATCTTTGTGGTTGCTGTTCAAAGTTATTGTTTCTTTTTTCCCAATTCTTCCTATGGGGTTTAGATGATTTGTTGTTGTTTTCTTTTTTTTTTTTTGGCTCAGAAATATCCTTTAGTTTTAACTTAATTGAAGATTTTTGTGAGAGAAACTCTGTTCAACTACCTATCATCTGTCTATCATCTACATTGCTATGTTTCATAAATTACATTTAACTAGGTATAAACTTCCAAGTTACAATTACTTTTCTTTAAAAATTTAAATATTCTAGGTTATGAAAACAAATTACCCGTCACCTAGGTCATATGAAATGTTTCTCTAGAGTAATATGTGTTTCCTCTATTGCATTTTTTTAGTTTTTGTTTTTTCTTTGAGAATCTGTGATATCACTGTCCTAATTCTAACATTATTTTCCTTCTCATCCTATTCCTTAGTTCTCAATTCACACGTTTATGTCCTTTTAAAAAGTTCTCTAAAATAATAAGAATTTCATGTACTATCTCTCCCTCATTAATTATCCTGTTTTTCTGGAATTCTCTTAAGGTATATTGTAAATTTATCATTCTAGTTTTAATATTTTATAATTTCTGAATCATAATCTATATTTTTTGCCTCACTGTTTCTATCTACCATGTTACTCTGTGTACTTAGAGCTTTATTTTTCTACCAGTATGTTTATTTCAGCAACATAATTTCTTTATCTATATATTTCAATTTTTTTCTAACTTCCTTTTCAAACAAAGCTACTGCTGCTCTTTACTACTCCTAATATGGATATTATTGTCATGTTTTAGTCTCTATACAACTTAATATTTCTTCCATCATTGTAAGAGTTTTTCCATATCAATTATTTTCTTTTATTGAATTTCTTATATGAAGTATATGTTTCTTTGAATTTTGTAGAGAAGTAGAAATTTATTTATGAGATTGCATTCTTTATATTTTTTCAACTGTAATATTTCTTTCAATTATAACAAAATATTTTCTCACTTTTTTTAAGCCACTCACTCATTTTGTGAAAAATAAATATCTCCAGATCTGCTTTGTGCCTAAAAGCATCTTCTATCATCTAACATCAATCGATACAGATTACTACTCTCAAGTCTTCATGTAGAAGACTCATTATAGTGTACAGACTTTCTTAATATCTGTTATTATCATAAATAATTCATGAGATACTCCAAACTTCAGACTTTCTCACTGACACAACAGCAAAAAATGGGAAACTTTCCTACATGGTGATTTCTCATTCAGAATACAAATATTCACTCCATATCACAATTACACTTCTTGAAAGTATAATTCCAGAATGGATGCACCAAAAGATATCAGTGTGACTCTCTGGGACAAATTAGAAAAAGAGTGATGAAACCTTCCCTGCCTTTTGTTAGATATTCATAGTGGTGTGTGAATGGGAATATTTTGTTTGTTGGTGATGGACAAGGAGGACTGGCACTGCAGTCCATGGGGTTGCAAAGAGTGGGACACTACTGAGCGACTGAATGGATTACAGCTAATCTTCCTAGCCAACACTTTGCATTTTAATTTTTATCACTTCATTATTGTCAGTTGATCGTTATGATTAACAGATTACTGAATAAAATCCCTTATTTCAAAAGTTGTTGAATATTGTATCACTGTCTTTATATTCTAAATATTTAGATACCAGCAGATGAATTCTGATTTCATTTGTATAAAAACCTTGTAACTCTTTTACACATAGTTTCTTTTTGATATGCTTTTGCAATATATAATTTTGTTGAAATTTTGTTATATATTTTGATAGGAATTGCATTTCTAGTAATACTTCCTTCTTAAGGCCCATATGGCTTATTGTCTTTCCTAGGATATACTGTGGGAACTGCAAAAGTGTGCTTCAGAAAATGAGATTTTGATATATCTGCAAATTACATTAGTTGCGTTCCTTGTCAAGGACAGCTAAGAATTCCTGAAAAAATTATTACTTGGGTCACTTGAGTCATCTAAATACAAAAAAAAGTTTTAATGTTCACACTAAAGATAGATTATTTTCTCCGAAGTATTATTTTTACAGTTGCAATTCCTTTTAGTCAAATAGGAAACTAAACTACCTAGCTGAACAAAATTAAAGGATTTTCTTTATAATCTTTATGCCTAAAGTTATTTCAAATAAACAACTGAAATTTTATTAAATATAATGACTATTTCAGTATACAACTAAAGAAAACATGCCATTCTGCTAAATCTTTGTATTTATCTTTTACAAATTTTATATAATTTTACCTAAGATAAATTTCCTATGGATATCTCTCAGAACATATTGATCAAGAAAGAGATCATAGAAACATTAAGAAAATGATTTCAGTATAAACTGACAGGTTTAACTGTAGAAGCTTTTGTGAAAAACCACTAAATCTTTGTTCAAAAACTTAAACTTTTGCTCAAGAGTTAATTTATATTTAAAGACTGTAGTCACAAAAGGTACCCAAAATTTGTCCCTGAAGAAAAGCTTTTCTATAATGTGTTTACTGCAAGACTGTTGTTTGCATACACTTTGTCTACCAGAATAGTTTAATTTTATTTCTCTGACCATATCAGTTCTAAAACACCCCCACTATAAGCTTTATCTAATTTATCATTTTCTATATATTTTTTTTTAAGTAGACGCATTTAGTTCATTTTTTTCCCTAATTACTTACATTTCCCCTTTTCCTCCAGCACCCACCCACACCAGTGTATCCAGTAACCTATTAACATAGGTTAACTAAAGTAGCTTTTGTGCTTTTTCTTCATTTGGCTTTAGAGTCATCTAATCCTGTATATAGAGATGTTATCATAGACTTATTAAAAAATGCATAGTTCTTATGCAAATTTTCCTTATTACTTAATGCTAGGTATAATTTCTTTCATAATTGATATTGGCTTAATACATTCTTTTCAGTAGTTTTACAGATGAACTGGTCAGTGAGTATTTCTATTATTTCTGTTTTGTTTGTTTGCTGCTGAAAACTATGTGGGAGAACTACTTTGAGCTTCTATCCTCATTTACAAGTGCAATTTTATTATACTGAGAAATGGATTCCAAATGGAATTGTTGGTGCAAAGTATAAATTATTTTTAATTTTTGTAGAGCTTGCCAGATGGCTTTTTAAGATTTATTTTTAACAGTCTACATCTGTATGAGCAAGGTACATACATCCCTGTTGCCTACATTCCTGTTGACAGTAGACGTTATCACTCATTTTGTTAGTCTGATGGGTATAAAGTGATACTTTACACTTCCTTTAACTTGCATTTCTCTTACCAAGAATGCATCTCAACATCTTTTCACATTTGAATTTGCTGTTCATTCAGATTTGCTATAATGTGACTTATATTTCCACATTCCTGCCATTTTTCTTATTATGGATTCTGCCTTGTTCTTGAGACACACTTTATATTACATATGTTTTTCTTAAGTATTTTGTGAGTCTGCTCATTTAGTTACCATCATGATATTTTTCTTTGACAAGAAAATGTCTTTATTTTAGTTTGTCAATCATGCTTTTTCAGTTAATAGTGTATTTCCTCCTCTAAGATTGTACATTCATACTAAGGGATTTTTTTTGGCTGACTTTCCATTGTTTTGTATTTAAAACACCTATAATTTATGTTTGCATTGTAAGATATACAACCAAATTTATACCATTAATTCTATTAAAAGTTGCTTCACTTTTCTTGCACCACTTGCAGTTGGTGCTACTTCTTAAAACACTTAATATAATTATTTGCTTCTGAAGATACTATTTGGGGGCATATTTTTGATGAAAAATTCAACTTTCCTAATATTTATAGGGATTTTCTAAATATATATTTCATATTGAGAAATTTGTGATAGTACTTACTTTTCTTGAAATCAATGCCTTTTAACTGTCAAATTTATGTGTATAGAATTTGTTGTAGCATTAATTTAATCCTTTTTATGTTTTATGGTCCTAATGCCATCCTTTATTTCTAGTGTTAGTAATTTCTGCCTTTTTTCTCTTTTTTATAAAACTTCTTAGAGGTTTGTCAACTGTTTTGAGTTTTTCAAAAACTAGCTTTAGATTTCATTTTCCTTTTCTATGTTTTTTTCTATAATCAATTTTGCTGAGTTCTGCTTTTGTTTTTATTATTTTCTTAGTTCTGTCAGTTTTGAATGTTTTTTTGTTTCTTTAAGTGGGAGTTTAGGTTATTGATATAATGCTTTTTTTTTTTTTTAATAAATTTAAGCATTTAGTAACACAAAATTCCCTCTCAGCATTGCTTTGACAGTCATCCATAGCCTTTGGTATTTGTTTTCATTCAGTTTAATGTCTTGTTTGATTTTTAAAACTTCCTCTCTGACCAGTAGATTATTACTAGTTGTCAATTATAAATGAAGATACTATAAACATGCTTATTAAAGTTGTGTGTTAATGTTTTCAAATCATTTGTGTAATTCCCGAAGAGCATTTTGACTGTATTTTGCTGTGTGAAAAACTGTCAAGCTGTCTTCAGAGTGGCTTTAACACTTTTCATCCTGACCAGCAATCTCTCAGAGTTTCTGTTGCTTGATATGCTCATCAGTGTTGGTTGTTGGTAATGTTTTGGATTTTAGCCACTCTGATAGGTATACAGTTTTATCTTATTTTAATTTGCATTTCCTTAATGTCATGCGATATGAATATTTTTATATGATTTTTTGTAATCTATCTTCTTTGGTTGAGATATTCATCCTATTTTTAAATTGAGTCATTTTATTAATTTCAAGCTTTATTGGTCCTTTACATATTTTGATCACCAGTGTTTATCAAATATGATTTTTTCCAAATATTTTCTCTCAGTCTGTGACATATTATTTTATTCCGTGGACAATGTCTGTTGGAGAGCAGGAGATTTTTAACTTTGATGTTTCATATAAAAAGTCACTGTAATCTCCAAGTTCATCTGAATTTTCTCCTTATGTATACTTTTGTGCCTTAAACATTAGTGGCAAATTTTATGAAACACACAAAGTCTGTGACCAGATTTTTTTTTTTTTTGACCTTTTGCACAAATGTTCCAGCACCATTTGATGAAAAGACTATCTTTTTTCCATTGGTTTGCCTTTGCTTCTTTCTAAAAGATCAGTTTATCACATGTGTGTAGGTCTGTTTCTGGCTCTCTTTTCTGTTCCATTCATCTGTTCATGGTTTTTGTTTTTGTTTTTTTCCAATAGCAGACTATATACATCACTGTAGTCTGAAGTCAGGAAGTGTCAATCCTCCAGCTTTGAATTTCTTAAATATCATGATGGCTACTATGCCCTTTTGCTTTTGATATAAACTTTTGAATAAGTATATTGATATTCAGAAACTAACTTTCTCAGATTTGGATTAGCATTCTAGTCTTTACTCTGAGAACCTGTTATGGTCCTGGGGGTAAAACTCACAAAGGTATTCAGACTTTTTAGCTCTCAAATTAGTCTACATTAAGCCTTTGGTAATTCATTCAGTACAGCTTCAAGTGTTCCTTCTACACTAGTTTCAGCCCTGGGATTCTGCTCTCTGTAGGCAGTAATTCTCTGTATCTGCTTGTGTGCCCAGTTTTCAGGGCAACTGTTTGCCTGTGACCTTAATTATCTGATGGATTCAAAAGAGCTGTTGGTATTCACTTTGTTCAGTATATATTTTTTTTCATATTGTGACAATGGTGGTGATTGCTTCCATACTCTTTAGATATCATATTGGAAGCCAGAAGTCCCATATGACCATGTATTTTATTTTCTAGTTAAAAAAAAAAAATGTTCCTCCTGTTTGATAAAATATACCCTACAACTATTTTCTGAAAATAGAGTTTATGACAAAACTCCTCTCAGTTCATTTTTTTCTTCATTGTGTTCAGTATATTTTTATTCTCTTGGAAAATATCCAGTCTCACTATTCAGTTCATTCCTTTAATCATTTATAGTCTATTCCTAAATTATTTTTAGATGTTAAGTAGAAACATACTTAATATTACATGTTTCTTAAAAAAATTGTAATTCCTGAAATTCAACTGTTTGCTTTATAAAAATATACTATATGGAATGATTTAAATCAGAGATTTACAAGCTACAGCCCATGAGTCAGATCTGATCTACTACCTGTTTTTATAAATAGAATGTTTTGGAATACAGCCATCTTACGTCTATGGCTCTTTCCACATTAGGGCATTACATTTTAATGTTGTGACAGAAGCCAATTGTTCCCCAAAGCCTAAATTATTTACTGTCTGTTGCTTTAAGATAAAATTTGCTTATCTGTGCTATAACTAATAATAATCATTGATCCTGGAAAGTTTGCCAAAAAAATTAATTAAAATAAAAAGTACATTGTTTTTAACAGAACTGTCACTTCAAATTTTGTTATATATTATTCACATTTCTATAGAATATAATGCTTGGGCTGATTTTAAAACTATGCTAGAACAAACTAGGTGTTAAAACAAAATGTTACTAATTCAAGATAAAATATGTTATATATTTGTATATATTGCTAAATGCTCACCACAATAATTCTAGTTAACATTTATCACCATAGGGAGTTACAAGTTAATTTTTTTTTCTTGTGATAAGAACTTTTACTGTCTACTCTCTTAGCAATTTTCAGATATGAAATAAAGTATTATTAGCTATAGTCACTATGCTGTAAATTACATTCTCAAGATTTAATTATTCTGTAACTGGAAGTTTGTTTTTTTTTTTTTTTGGCCATCATAGAGTAAGTTACTAATAACAGGAAGTTTTTAAAAATGTCAGAATTCTCAAAATGTAAAGATTTTTATATAATTGTCAGAAATTCAGCTACAGTTTTTCATTTGTTTACACCTACCAAATTTGCTAAAAATGACTAATGCAGTGGTTTATAATTTATATCACAGATGCTGAATTTTTTTCTTCCACTATGGCTATTTTGCCAGATTTTGGCACAAATAAGGTTTAAAAAAGTGACTGAACTTTAATGTGACAGACGTGAAATTTTTCTTTGGATAGTGATGCGATATTAACTATAATATCAGATAGCATTTTAAACTTACCTGCCTAGCATATTCCTATTATTCATTTCAGAAGGTAATGAAAACAAGCAAAAATATGAAATTGGAGGTTTCAGAAGAAAAAGAAAAATCACATGCTCACTTAGCATTTTGGAAACATTCCCAAGAGAGATTTAATTGAAACACTGAGGTAAACTTCTTAACAGTGCACCGATATTTGTTTTAAAGTTGCATGAAAGAGAGCTTATACTATTTGACTCATTCAGCATTTGTCACACATTTTCTGGTTTCCAGTCTTAGTAGTCCACTTTGATTGATTTATGTTAGAGTGAAATTTAAAGGTCCAATTTCATTTTTTTTTTCATGTGGCTGTCCATCTTCCCCAGTAGCATTTATTGAATAGATTAGTCTCTCCTCATTGTCTTAGGAAATATAACTCATGGGATACTTTTAATCTGTGTAGTTAACTGAAATTGCAATTTACTTGATGACTTACTTATTTTTAGAAAATGGAAAATATGCAGTGTACTTCTCTGTAGTATATGTCAGCTAATAGAGCATGAGATATCTCATTTAATACACTCTAAAAGGGGTCACCCTACATATCAGCAAATTTCAGTTAATCGGTGGGAGTAAAGTACCATATAAACTGCTAATTTTTTATAAACCAATAGATTCAGATATAATTACCTAAATAGATGAATATATGTAATTACAACTTGAGGCCTTGCATGTAGCTGTTGCATTTCTGCTTTGGTAATTACCTCTTTTCACATTCTCTATTCTCCATGGGTTTTTGAGATTCTGAGTAGTGAAATAACTCTATAATTTTCTCTCCCACTTCAATCAACAACTCCAACTTAACCTCTAACCACAGTCATCTCAAACATTCAGAAGAAATGAAAAGTTGTACTGTTCATTATTTGCTTATTAGCTCTCATTATAAAATCACAGATTGTATTCAATGAATAAAAGATGGAGCAAATTAAAGGCACAGAAGAAATAAATAACAAAAAGACAACTTGAATTGCCACTTTGGCAATGTACTATGGCCAGCAATATATAGAAAAACTGGCATATTTTCAATTTGAGTGTAGAGAAAAAGAGAAGAACACTAAAGTTAAGAGGTACATCAGTTCAGGTCAGTCGCTCAGTTGTGTTTGGCTCTTTGTGACACCATGGACTGCAGCACGCAAGGCTTCCCTGTGCATCACTACTCTCGAAGCTTGCTCAAACACAAGTCTATCAAGTCGGTGATGCCATCCAAACGTCTCATCCTCTGTCATCACCTTCTCCTGCCTTCAGTCGTTCCCAGTATCAGGGTCTTTTCAAATGAGTCAGTTCTTCGCATCAGGTGGCCAATGTGTTGGAGTTTCAGCTTCAGTATCAGTCCTTCCAGTGAATATTCAGGACTGTTTTCCTTTAGGATTGACTGGTTGATCTCCTTGCAGTCCAAGGGGCTCTCAAGAGACTTCTCCAACACCATGGTTCAAAAGCATGAATTCTTTGGTGCTAAGCTTTCTTTATGGTCCAACTCTCACATCCATACATGACTACTGGAAAAACCATAGCTTTGACTACATGGACCTTTGTCGGCAAATGCCTATGCTTTTTAATATGCTGTCTAGATTTCTTCCAAGGAGAAACCATCTTTTAATGTCATGGCTGCAGTCACCATCTGCAGTGATTTTGGAGACCAAAAAAAAAAAAGTCTCTCACTGTTTCCATTATTTCCCAATTATTTAACATGAAGTGATGGGACCAGATGCCATGATCTTTGTTTTCTGAATGTTGAGCTTCAAGCCAACTTTTTCACTCTCCTCTTTCACTTTCATCAAGAGGCTCTTTATACTTCACTTTCTGATATAAGGGTGGTTTTATCTGCATATCTGAGGTTATTGATATTTCTCCCGGCAATCTTGATTCCAGCTTGTGCTTAATCCAGCCCGGCATTTTGCATGATGTACTCTGCATGTAAGTTAAATAAGCAGGGTGATAATATACAGCCTTCATGTACTCCTTTACCTATTTGGAACCAGTCTTTTGTTTCATGTCCGGTTCTAACTGTGGCTTCTTGACCTGCATACAGATTTCTCAGGAGGCAGGTAAGATGGTCTGGTATTCCCATCTCTTGAAGGATTTTCCACAGCTTATTGAGATCTACACAGTCAAAGTCTTTGGCATAGTCAATAAAGCTGAAGTAGATGTTTTTCTGGTATTGTCTTGCTCTTTCGATCATCCAATGGATGTTAGCAATTCGATCTCTGGTTCTCCTGCCTTTTTGAAATCCAGCTTGAACATCAAGAAGTTCATGGTTCATGTGCTGTTGAAGCTTGGCTTGGAGAATTTTGAGCATTACTTTACTAGCGTGTGAGATGAGTGCAATTGTATGGTAGTTTGAGTTTTCTTTGGCATTGCCTTTCTTTGGGATTGGAATGAAAACTGACCTTTTCCAGTCCTGTGGCCACTGCTGAGTTTTCCATATTTGCTGGCATACTGAGTCCAGCACATTCACAGCATCATGTTTTAGGATTTGAAATAGCTCAACTGGAATACCATCACCTCCACTAGCTTTGTTCGTAGTGATGTTTCCTAAGGCCCACATGACTTCACTTTCCAAGAGGTCTGGCTCTGGGTGAGTGATCACACTTTCGTGGTTATATAGGTCATGAAGATCTTTTCTGTATAATTCTCCTGTGTATTCTTGTCATTTCTTCTTAATATCTTCTGCTTCTGTTAGGTTTGTACCATTTCTGTCCTTTATTGAGCCCATCATTGCATGAAATGTTCTCTTGGTATCTCTAATTTTCTTGAAGAGATCTCTAGTCGTTCTTATTCTATTGTTTTCTTCTATTTCTTTGAATTGATCACTGAGGAAGGCTTTCTTATCTCTCCTTGCTATTCTTGGAACTCTGCACAGGTATATCTTTCCTTTTCTCCTTTTCCTTTCACTTCTCTTCTTTTCTTAGCTATTTGTAAGGCCACCTCAGACAACCATTTTGTCTTTTTGCATTTCTTTTTCCTGGCAATGATCTTGATCACTGCACAATGATCACACACCTTTGTCCATAGTTCTTCAGGCACTCTATTAGATCTAAGCCCTTGAATTTATTTGTCACTTCCACTGTATAATTGTAAGGGATTTGATTTAGGTCATACCTGAATGGTCTGACTTAAACAGCATATTAAAAAGCAGAGACCTTAGTTTGACAACAAAGTTCTGTCTAGTTAAGGCTATGGTTTTTCCAGCAGTCATGTATGGATGTGAGAGTTGGACTATAAAGAAAACTGAGCACCGAAGAATGATGCTTTTGAACTGTCGTGTTGGAGAAGACTCTTGAGAGTCCCTCGGACTGCAAGGAGATCCAACCAGTCCATTCTAAGGGAAATCAGTCCTGAATATTCACTGGAAGGATTGATGCTGAAGCTGAAAGTCCAATACTTTGGCCACCTGATGCGAAGATCTGACTCATTTTAAAATACCCTGATGCTGGGAACGATTGAAGGTGCGAGGAGAAGGGGACGACAGAGGATGAGATGGTTGGATGGCATCATCTATTCAATAGACATTAGTTTGAGTAAACTCTGAGAGTTGGTGATGGACAGAGAGGCCTGGCGTGCTACAGTCCATGGGGTCGCAAAGAGTCTGACATGATTGAGCGACTGAACTGATCTGAATGGTCTAGTGGTTTTCCGTACCTTATTCAATTTAAGTCTGAATTTTGCAATAAGGAGTTCATGTTCTGAGCCACAGTCAACTCCTGGTCTTGTTTTTGCTGACTGTATAGAGCTTCTCCATCTTTGGCTGCAAATATATAATCAATATGATTTCGGTATTGATCATCTGGTGATGTCCACGTGTAGAGTCTTCTCTTGTGTTGTTGGAAGGGGGTGTTTGCTATGACCAGTGCTTCTCTTGGCAAAAGTCTATTAGCCTTTGCCCTGCTTCATTGTGTACTCCAAGGCCAAATTTTCCTGTTACTCCAGGTATTTCTTGACTTTCTACTTTTGCATTCCAGTCCCCTATAATGAAAACGACATCTCTTTTGGGTGTTAGTTCTAGAAGGTCTTGTAGATCTTCACAGAACTATTCATCTTCTGCTTCTTCAGCATTACTGGTCAGGGCATAGACTTGGATTACCGTGATATTAAACGGTTTCCCTTGGAAACGAACAGAGATCATTCTGTCGTTTTTGAGATTGCATCCAAGTACTGCATTTTGGACTCTTTTGCTGACTATGATGGCTACTCCATTTCTTCTAAGGGATTCTTGCCCACAGTAGTAGATATAATGGTCATCTGAGTAAATTCACCCATTCCAGTCCATTTTAGTTCGCTGATTCCTAAAATGTCGACGTTCACTCTTGCCATCTCCTGTTTGGCCACTTCTAATTTGCCTTTATTCATGGACCTAACATTCTAGGTTCCTATGCAATATTGTTCTTTACAGCATCGGACTTTACTTCCATCACCAGTCACATCCACATCTGGGCATTATTTTTGCTTTGGCTCCATCTCTTCATTCTTTCTAGAGTTATTTCTCCACTGTTCTCAAGTAGCATATTGGGCACCTACCACCCTGGGGAATTCATACTTCAGTGTCATATCTTTTTCCCTTTTCTTACTATCCATGGGGTTCTCAAGGCAAGAATACTGAGGTGGTTTTCCATTCCCTTCTCCAGTGGACCATATTTTGTCAGAACTCTCCACCATAACCTATCGATCTTGGGTGGCTCTTCATGGCATGACTCATAGTTTCATTAAGTTAAACAAGGCTGTGGTTCCTGTGATCAGTTTGATTAGGTTTTTTTATGATTGTGGTTTTCATTCTGTCTGTATAAGAGTTATATATGCAAAGGCAAATAAGCTTGTCAGGAGCAACTTTATTAATGAAGTGACATGTGTTGACTCATTCTAGAATATCTGGAATGATACATGGCCTTTGAGTTCCCTAATTGAGTGCACTGCTCTGGAATCACCTTAAAAACTTGAAAATAAGGAAAATCCTGGATACACATTAATAAAATATTAACTAGATGTTATGTTTCTGACTTGAGGGAAAAAAATACAGTTCCAGATAAATTCACTTTGCTGACAAAAGATAAGTATGCCATTATTGGAACAGAGACATGTTTTCAGAGAGGCTGTGTTTAAATTTAAGTTTCTCAAATAAAGTGACTTTTAAGTAAAATTTTGAAAATGTCCAATACAGAGTTGAGCTTTGTACATATATAATAGGAAATAAAACGTGCATACCGCTACCGCTAAGTCGCTTCAGTCATGTCCGACTCTGTGCGACCCCGTGGACTATAGCCTACCAGGCTCCTCCGTCCATGGGATTTTCCAGGCAAGAATACTGGAGTGGGGTGCCATTTCATTCTCCAGTGCATGAAAGGGAAAAGTGAAAGTGAAGTCGCTCAGTCGCGTCCGACTCTCAGCAACCCCATGGACTGTACCCTACCAGGCTCCTCCGTCCATGGGATTTTCCAGGCAAGAGTACTGGAGTGGGGTGCCATTGCCTTCTCCAAAAATGTGCATAAGTAATGATATTTATTGAGCTGAAGTTAGTGATATGACCAGAAAAAGATTAAAAATGTGAGTATTTTAGTAAATAATTTAACAAAAGCCTTTCTTGTCTTTGGTTAAAGTTTTGATTTTATATGAGGCAGTTAAAGATCATGAGAGATATCAGCAAAGTAAGTATCTTGACATAATCAACATATCACTTCAGGAATATCATTCTTCTTTTTAGTACAGCTGGGAAATAGAATAGATACAGGATAATTATGCTTCAGAACATTAGGATAAGAATTTTAATAGACCTGGACTAGTATTGTTTATTAACTCAGAGGGATAAATTATAGAAGACACCCTGTGGCAAATGTGACATGAAAAGAAATTAATGTAGCATGATGAATGGATGCCAGTTCCTCTACATGATACTGGAGGATCTGGGTATCCTGAAAGAATCACTAAGAATTTTGCTTCTTCTGTACTCAGTGGTATAACATGATGGGTAGGAAAAACGCTGCCAGTTTCAAATGGTGAAATTTCAGGTGTCTTTAAGTGGTTATAATGTATCTACTAATATAAGCAAGCTATATTTCAAAAGAATATAGAAAAATGATTCAAAAATGCAATCCATTAACAGATGAGATATGTAAACAGCTACATTCTCCTTGTCTTTATGGCTCATGGAAATCCGCATCTTCTCTTGGAAAGCCCAGCCTTGTCTCTCATCCAGTTACTCATCATCATGGGAATTTTACTGGGATGTCAGCTGACCATTCATAGCTGCCTCTGCAGCTGATGAGAAATCTGAACCCCTGAGACCCGCCTCGGCCTAGTGCAAACGCTCATAAACTTTTGCAAAATGAGACTGCAGTAGTTAAGAGAGTGATGGCAGCATGAGGATGTTTTACCTGTAGAGCATTTAGTGTGGTCTTCTCTTCTTGGAGGGCTTCCATGATAGCTCAGTTGGTAAAGAATCCACCTGCAATGCAGGAGACCCCTGTTTGATTCCTGAATTGGGAAGATCTGCTGGAGAAGAGTTAGGCTACCCAGAAGAGAGTCCTTTCTCTTCTTGGAAAGGATGATGCCCTCTTGTCCATTTTGAACCCTTTTTTGTAACAACTCGCCTGCTAATTAAGGGGGGCTCTCTGTTGGCTTCTAAGAGAAGCATTTTTGCTATAATCTTTATAATGTAAATAACTGACAAGTCTTTAATCAAGTCCTTATTTCAATGGCATAAATAGAGCCATTGAAAGTTCAATAAGGTCTAACCCATGTCATCTATAAGAGTTTACATAAAGGTTTAAAACCAAATATTGATAGTGAAAAACAAGTAACTTTTCTTGGCATGTTTCCTTTATATAGACTTTGAAAAAGCCAACATTTATAAGTAACTATAAAAACAGCTTAAAATTTTAGATAATTCTAAATACATAAAACAATAATTGAATAATATTTATTTAAATACCAGAGTAAAAAAAAATAGTTAAAGCTTGACTTAATCAGAAGGGGAGTATTATTTTTAATTAAGATATAATTTTAAATTACACAAGGATTATTAAAATTAGTTTAATTTTTAGTCCTGCTAATTATGTAAAATATGTGAGCTTTTGTCTATTCTCTACAATGAAAATAGTATGCTTTAATCAGGAATAATGCCACACTTATTCCTGGAATAAAATATAAAAGAGATAATATATTTTTGTTTCAATAGCCTCTTCTACTTGGCTCAGCTGTTTTAAAACACATTGGATTTTATAGCTTTTTTTATTATTTAGGCTAACTAAAGTTTAATTTGCATTAACTTTATGTTCCTCTAGGAAAGAGTGGTTACTTGTGACCAAGGAATCCATTTACTACTGATTCTATCATTGATTTACTATGTGTCCCTGAGCAAGGCAATTATATTCTTTTTGACTCTATATCTTAATTTATAAGGTGCAGGTGCCACTATTATGTAGAAATGGTGGAATAAATTTTAAATTTCCAGTGAAGAAGAAACTATGGGACAGAGGGCATAATGTGATGGAAATCTTGTCAGCTGTTTTAAAATACTAACTTTAAATTGTATGCGAGCTACTTAGCCTAGCCAAATTTCCCAGCCTATATAATGGTGAAAAGTAAGTCTAGAGAATTAAAAAGGGATAATATATCTAATTCTTATTTTCCAACAAAGAAAAAATGACATTTTACATATTAATAAAGTAATGTTTCAGCAACTTTAGCTGGCTTCCACAAAGCAGTAAGGACATGATATAATGCCAATCAGAACAAAAATTGAGTTAGAAATAAATTTTATTTCCTTTTCATAACAAGCTATGAAAAAATAATACTGCTAGTCTTCAGCTTTATAGAAGATTTTCAGCATTAAATGTGATTTGAATTGTTTTGCATAAAATATCTCCCTCAATAACCATTCAGATGCCTGAAATTATAACATTAGAATGTTATTTTCTTTACAGATATGAAAATTTTACTCAATAGTATGAAAAAACTTCCCCTAATCAGACATCTGAAATCCTGAATTAAATATAACAAACATTTTCTAGGTGACCTATAATAATAAGTTTAAGCAAATGACCAGGAGGAGGATAGAATCTAGAATGGAAATTTCACCTGAAATAATAGCTCCCATGGAAACTGTACAGTGTTGAGAGAGGGGTTTGAAAGTTGGCAAGAAATAGAATGTAAGCCATGATACAAGAAAGAAGACTCAATTTATGTAGAAGTTTGATCAAGATTAAAAATAGAATAAAGCCAAAAAGAGACAAGGCTACTGAGAGAGAAGAAAAGAGAATAGGAGAGAAGAGAAGAGGGGAAAAAAAAGAGAAATTTGCTTCACTTAGGATTTGGCTAGCAAGTAATACTTTTCTCCAATCTTACAGTAAGAAATCTTCCCTCCTAATATTCCATGGTCATTAAAACACATATTATAAAATCTGTATGATCTATTAATGTAACAATATTTTACCTCTCTGTACCAAATTTTACCTGCTGTATCTAATCTAAAAAAAAAAAAGCTTAAAGCAAGAGTCTAAAACAAGATATTATATTCCACATTTATTACAGTGGATCTACCATTATCAAAGCATGACTTTTAATTACCAGGTCTACTTTTTCTTAAAAAGAGTGAAAGAGAGGAGCCTATCCTTATGTTACAAGAGATTCACCTGTAAATAAAAGAGAGAAATATATTTGTATTTCACCAGCTAGAATTCAGATACAGGGTAAAAAATAAACCACAAGGAGACATGCGAAATATTTTATCTGGCTAAAAATCAGGTGTATTGGTTTTCTTAATTACAGTTTTTTAGTTGTTTATTGTAATAAGAATTTCACACAAACTATTGAAAATAAGCTTAAATTATTTTATATACTTCCTTTATCTTAAAAATATCATTGTATTTGTAACAAAAAGTATCCTTATGAGTTTAAAATATTTGAACATGAATATGACTAAATCTGTTGGCATCTTGGACAACAATTTTGTGGGTATACATTCAAGACATCTTGGCATTTTCTGGGCAAATTTGATTTGATTAGTTAAATAAGCCTTTTTTAACATTTGAGACAAGTATAATAATTTTCCATTTGGCCAACTTAGGGGATCAAGAGAGCAAACTAAAATGCAAGCAAATGGTTCTTAAAAGGAACCAAAAGGTTCTTAAAAGGACAGGTACAGTTTCTATTGTCCTTTGAACATGCATTCACTAAATTCAAATGTACTCTAATTCTTATTTCCTTTGATGTAATCATTTCTTTGACATAACTCTGTTACTCAAAATTAATTTAGTGATAGAAATGCCCTTAAAATTGTCCTTGAAACATGCAACCATTCCTTAAGAATTTAAAGACACTAAGAAAATAAATTGTAGAAATAGGGAACCAGTAGAGACTGTATGGGAACCTACAGACTGTATGAGAACTTACTTGAAAGAGTATCATTGTTTTCAGATAACTTTTTGGTAGACTTCATAGCTTTTATATTATTAACGCAAAGTTAAATTCATTACTGTTTCTCCTCAAAAATTGTTAAAATGACCCATAACAAATGTTAGTGAAGACACAGAGAAAATGGAGTTCTTGTGTACTGTGGGCGACATTGTAAGTTGGTGCAGCCACTGTGGAAACAGTCTGGAGTTTCTTCAAAAAACAACAACAACAAAAAATGCACTACCATATGATCCAGAAATTCTATTGCCGGCTGTGTATCTGAAGAAAACAAAACTAATTTGAAAAGACGTGTACCCTATATTCATGGCATCATTACTTACAATAGGTAAGATATGGAAGCAACCTAAGAGTGCACCAACAGTTTAATGGATAAAAGATGTTAGATAGATAGATAGGTAGATAAAGATAGATATCTTTCTCATATATATAGATCTGTATAGAGATGCAGATATCTCCTCAAAATGAAGCACAACTAAACTGAGACTATTTTACATTTTGGCAGTCTGAAAGTGATGGAAAAATGTATTTGAATATTTAGTAGAATTAACAGCAATTAGTGTGATTAGAAGCATTAATGAGTCCTTAATCTTTGAAATTTGGGTTGCTTTCTTACAAATAATATTACTGTGCTCTAGTTAAAAAGTTGTCTTAAAACTCAACATTCAGAAAACTAAGATTGTGGCATCCAGTCCCATCACTTCATGGCAAATAGATGGGGAAAAAGTGGAAACAGTGGCTGACTATATTTTTCTGGGCTCCAAAAGCACTGCAGATGGTAATTGCAGCCATGAAATTAAAAGACACTTACTCTTTGGAAGGAAAGTCATGACCAACCTAGGCAGCATATTAAAAAGCAGAGACATTACTTTGCCAACAAAGGTCCATCTAGTCAAGTCTATGGTTTCTCCAGTAGTCATGTATGGATGTGAGAGTTGGACTATAAAGAAAGCTGAGCGCAGAATTGACACTTTTGAACTGTGGTGTTGGAGAAGACTCTTGAGAGTCCCTTGGACTGCAAGGAGATCCAACCAGTCCATCCTAAAGGAGATCAGTCCTAGGTGTTCATTGGAAGGATTGATGTTGAAGCTGAGACTCCAATACTTTGGCCACCTGATGCGAAGAGCTGACTCATTTGAAAAGACACTGATGCTGGGAAAGATTGAGGGCAGGAGGGGAAGTAGATGACAGAGGATGAGATGGTTAGATGGTGTCACTGACTCAATGGACATGAGTTTGGGTAAACTCTGGGAGTTGGTGATGGACAGGGAGGCCTGGCGTGCTGTGGTTCATGCGGTCGCAAAGAATTGGACACGACTCAGCGACTGAACTGAATGACTGATTGATTGATTAAGGATACCAGGCTTTCTTTGGCATCCTTTGACTATAAGGAGTTGTTGGGATTCACAACACTAATTACTATTTTTGTTAGTTTTTGAATAAAGAGTTTAAGAATCAGAGAAGTGAAGTGGTATGTCTAAGATGGTACAACATTTGAATATCACAGCTAATTCCTAACCAGAAAATGCAGTAAGGTTGTGATTTGTAATCTTAGGCTAGTGACTTAGTAATAAAAGCTATGATATATCTTTAAAATATTTTAAAAGTATAATTGTATATAATAGTGATAATATAACGATTAAATTGTGAAATCCATCATATAAAATGAAACAAGGAGGCTAAATATAAGAAGAAGTAAGGTCCAGTGACTACGGTAAGAAACATGATCTTTTAGGAAATTTTCAACTATGAGTAATAAGTATGTTGTTTTTTGTTTAACTTACACACTTTTCTTTGAACAAAATAATTGGATTGTTAGGTGCCAAAGACTCAGAATTACTCTCTTCATGGAGCATTTACCCTCCAAATGAAAATAAGTTATCTTTTTGAAGAAAATGCAACAAAAGTTTTAAATAAATGAGTCAAATATCATTTTGTTAATTAAACATGTCCTTCATTAACTGAGATAAAGGAAACTCAGCTAGTTAACTGTTTTAGCTTTGTATATCTTTAGCTTGTTATAGGCTACCTCAGCCAGCTCTCTGTATCTGGATTCCACATCCTCAGATTCAACCAACCACAGATGTATTCATGGTTGGTTGCATCTACAGACAGAGAACCCACAGATAGAGAAAGGCCCAATGAACTAAGCCATTTTACGTAAAGGACTTGAGTATTGGAGGTTTTGGGTTGCCCAGAGGGTTGCAGATTCTAAGGGATCCCTCTTAATAATTTCAAAATTGATAGCTAAGGGAAGACCTCTCTGTAGTCTCTTTATTTGGAGACCAATTGTTTTGTCTGATAAGTCACAAATTTGTTCTGATTTTGTTTGTTTAATCTCCACTATTCCTTTAAAGTGTTCAGCCATATGTTTTAAAAGTCAATTTCCAATTCCGTTTTTTCTTTCTGTATATCTATTTTAAAGAGAAGCTTCCTTTGTAAGTGTAGGAGTTCACTCAGTATTTAAAAAAAAAATTTTTTCTCTAAAGTCAAATTTCAGTCATTTATTGCCTCTTCTATATTTCCTTTTGGAGAAGGAAATGGCAACCCACTCCAATGTTCTTGCCTGGAGAATCCCAGGGATGCTGGAGCCTGGTGGGCTGCCGTCTATGGGGTCGCACAGAGTCAGACACGACTGAAGCGACTTAACAGCAGCAGCAGCAGCTATATTTCCTTTACATGTTAAAATCTCTGCTCCATGTACCGTTAATGGAAAGGTTTCTGAAACAGCATTACATAGTACATATCATACTTTTCAAGAACATTTATTTGAATTATGAACAGCTATGCTATTTAAAATCTTGTACTGGCTTTTTGCACTCAGCTGCTTTTAACAACATTTCCCTCTCAGGCACTAACAATTAAGTGAGCTATTTGATTAAATAAGCATTAACAAAATCCTTAATTCAAAAGGAAATTTCTGTCTATCTTCCTGAAGTTTAAGAAAATCTTTAATCGTGGACCTTGACTTGGCTATAGGCCAAGGTTTAAATGCAGCTTATATAGATCCAACATTTAGTCCAGAATTCCTAATGAAATATGTGCAGTAAGACTGTCCTTCCCCTTAGAACAAAAACTAATGGATGCATGGCTCATTTACAGAGATATAGAGAAGGACAGGAAAAAAAAAGAGATTTATGTGGCTGGTAGAACGAAAAAAAAAAAAAAAGACTGAGGCAGGCAGAATTTAAAATGTGTAAGTTTAAATTGGTTTTAGTGTGAATTATTTTATTTGGACATCATACAGAGTAATGAAGAGAGGATATTTTGAGACCTCAAAACATAGATCACAGGAAGTTGATCAGATTGTTTATTTCATTTTACTTTCTCTCCTTTCTAAAGTTGTTAAATGATGTTTTTAACATGGCAAAAAAACTCCCATATTGTCATCCTATTTAATTTTTAGTAATGCTTTGTCAGTAACATTAAGGTAAGTAAAGAAGCTAAGCTTTTATTGAGAGTATATTTAGGAAAACAATTTTGCCTCTAGGTATGAAAGATTTCAGCTTTCTTATAGATGAAACCATGACACAAAGGATGGAAGCCACTACAGTTCTAACATGTATACTTATAAAAGGGGTTTCCATTTCCCAGCTAAGCAGAGGCAAGAATCAATATTAGAATTAATTTCTCAACTATCGTTGATCTCAGAATTTAGACTAAGCAAAATGACCCAGATGTGATTTCTCAAGTGAGAGAATACTCTGGAATTTCTGTAGAGGAATCCAAGGCAAAGTTTAAGCAGTTGTCTATGTGTGAATTAGCAGATACAATTAAAATATTGGGGTTTTGTGCTGACTTAGATATGAGACTTATCAGATCTATGCGTTTATCCATTCTTATGAAGAACTTCCTCAAAAACTCAACAGAGACAAGATAATTAAATGCTAAACCAAATAAAGGAGATGAGATTTTGTACAATTAGACAAATAAAAAAGAAGCATCAACTGTCACAAACAAGATTATCCTAGGAATAAATAGTATAATGTAAAATTATATATAATATAAAATGTGGTATCTTAGATGGGATATGGAAACAAAATATATATTAGGTAAGAAGAACATTTGAGTAAATTATAGAAATAATTATTAATAATGTATCAATATATAAAAACACCTACTTCTGCTTCATTTTCTACACTAAAGCTTTTGACTGTGTGATCAAAACAAACTGTGGAAAATTCTTAAAGAGATGGGAATACCAGACCACTTTACCTATCTCCTGAGAAACCTGTATGCAGATTAAGAAGCAACAGTTAGAACCAGACATGGTACAATGAACTGGTTCAAAACTGGGAAAGGAGTATACATCAAGGCTGTATATTGTCACCATGATTATTTAACTTACATGCAGAGTACATCATGGGAAATGCTGGGCTGGATGACTCCCAAGCTAGAATCAAGATTGCCAAGAGGAATATCAACAGCCTCAGATATGCAGATGATACCATCCTAAGGACAGAAAGCTAAGAGGAACTAATGAGTCTCTTGATGAGGGTGAAAGAGGAGGATGAAAAAGCTGGCCTAAAACTCAGCATTCAAAAAACAAAGATCATGGAATCCAGTCCCATCACTTCATGGCAAGCAGAAAAAGTGGAAGCAGTGACATATTTTATTTTCTTGGGCTCCAAAATCACTGCATATGGTGACTGAAGCTTTGAAATTAAAAGATGTTTGTTCCTTGGAAGGAAAGCTATGGCAAACCTAGACAACGTATTGAAAAGACATCACTTTGTAGACAGAGGTCCGTAAAGTCAAAGCTATGGTTTTTCCAGTAGCCATGTATGGATGTGAGAGTTGGACCATAATGAAGACTGAGCTCCAAAGAATTGATGCTTTTGTATAGTGGACAGGAGAAGACTCTTGAGAGTCCCTTGGACTGCAAGAAGATCAAACCAGTCAACCCTAAAGGAAATCAACCCTGAATATTTATTGAAGGACTGGTGCTGAAGCTGAAGCTACAATAATCTGACCACCTAATGTGAAAAGCCAACACACTGGAAAAGATTTTAATGCTGGGAGAGAATGAGGGCAGGAGGAGAAGGGGGCGACAGAAGATGAGATGTTTGGATAGCATTGCCAACTAAATGGACATGAGTTTGAACAAACTCTGGGAGATGGTGAAGGACAGGGAAACCTGGAGTGCTGCAGTAGGGTCACAAAGAGTCAGACATGACTAAGCAACTCAACAATGACAATATATTCATTAATTGTAACAATTATGCCATACTAATATAAGATGCTGCTAACAAGGAAACTTAGTGTGGAGTATGTGAGAATTCTTTGTACTAACTTTACTTTTTTTTTTTTTTGAATCTAAAACTCTCGTGAAATAAAGTATAAGAAAAACAAGGATAAAGAAATCAATGAAAGAATAAACAGATTAATACCAAGACTATTTACAGATCGTGCTCTCTGATCTAGGGATCTAATTACATTATAGAAAGACTTATTTGGTTGTAAATTATAGGATAACAGTATAAATTAAGAAACAAAATCTTACTGAAACAAATCAAAGTTCATGTTGTTGAAAAGACTCATTGGCACCAAATCTGAAGGACTATTGGGACATGAAAGAACTTCTGTGCACCTTTTTTTCTTTAGAAGAAAATTGCAAAAAGATGGTCTTCAAAACAAAACAACATATTAGTGAAGCCTTTTATTGTTCATGCTCTAATATCTGAAACAAGCAAAATGTATGTTTGATTATAAAGGGAAAAAGCTGTGCTTGTATGTTCCAGTCTTTGAGCACATCAAAAATGCTGATCTTCTATAGGGCTTGGAGAAGCATGAATGAAGTTCAAGGATTGGCAGACTTTCAGAAATGAAAGTGTTTAGGAATGGTTGACCTTTATCTGTAGAAGTATATTTAATGGATTGTTGGTGTTGCTTATTGGCTGACTTACAGAAGTGCTCATTGAAGTGAACTGTCATTGATTTATGAAATGAATATAAACTACTTTCAGTAGTTATATTTTATCTTGGCAAGGGAAAATACTTATTTTCCAAGAACAGTAGGAACTTTTATTATCACATCAAATAGAATATAGATATTTCATTGTTCAACATTTTTATTTGATAACCAATGTGCTAGCTTCTATAATGCTATCTGACATGTTTTAAATCCTGTGTGCTATCTGTTAGTGCCAAAGCTCTTTCAATATATATCTCCTGATTCAGTCAGGAGGTGTATAAAAGAACTGTATAATACTTAATAGTGTTTTCTTCTAATTTTTATTGTGCTTTCTCCTACTTCAAAGGAAGGTAGAAATCTACCAAGAGTGTCTCAGATAATCATGACCCAAATGGAAATAAAGTTGCATTTATTTCTATTCTGCTATAACCATAGGTTCCAACAAGGTAATCAATCGAGTTTACAAGCAAACTTCTGCCTTTGAAAAATGTTTCTTGTTATACTTAAAGGCACTATGAAGTGATAATAACATTAAAGAATTATAACACCCATTTTTAAATTTTTAATATGTTTCACATTCTGTGGAAACCATACAACACAATTAATAATAATCCTATGAGATAAATACAAAATGGAATAATATGACTAGCAAGTCTTTTCTGTAAAAGGATACTAAATGGGAAATGGGTGTCTCATTTTAGGAGTTTTAATTTAAGTGAAATTGTGAGACAAATCACTTTTAGTTAAATATTCTTTAATTTATACCATATTGTAAATCCCTTTCACAATGTGTATAAGGATGTAAAAAGTAAAGACTATTTAAACCCATGTCATTAAGCCAGTAATCAATACAGTTACTAATTTGAATGATAGATTATGAATAAGATTAAATTTTAAGACGTTTTGCATTAGGCAATGGGTAGGAAATTTTTTGCAGGTCAATATTCTCATAGAGAATAATCCAAAAAGTTGGACATAACACAGATATATTGTTTGTTAAGATTTAGAAAGGTCAAAAGCAATAAGAGCCAGTATCTGGAAAGAGAGGAGTGTAAAAAAAAACAACAAAACTTAATTTGGTATATAAAGCTTCTTTTCCTCTCAATTGCAGATCCCAGCAGAAAAATTATTAACCAAGAGGATGAGTAAGTGATTAGAGCTTTCATCTGTGGCATTAATTTGGAGGGCTTAGGTAAATACACCAGGCTTTTAGAAGTGACCTTAGGAGCCATACCCTATGAGTAGTAGGGATATGGAAATAGACCACCCCCCATAATAACTGAATCCAGAGTCAAACCATCTTAATACCTGAGTCCATTAAGAATATCTGCCTTAATTCTAGCTGCATCCTGAAATTAAAAACACTTGTGAAAATTAGGATCATCTAGAATTTTACATTATTTTGAATTTTTCTTTCCTGTGGTCTGGAATTCTGTTTTTTATAAGAAAATAATCGATTGGAAAATAAGAATTTTAAAAAGGGAAAAAGCAAAATAGAACAAATTCATAATAATTCTAAATATTGGTGTTGCCAGTCATGAAAGTTAATTACAATTAATATGATAAGAAATTAACCAACACAATAGAGATTATAACAAATAATTGAAAAATATATAATAGAAATAAATAAATTGTATAACTGAAAATTGTGGTGGTGGTTTAGTTAGTTGATAAGTAGTGTCTGACTCTTGTGACCCCATGGACTGTAGCCTACCAGGCTCCTCTGTCCCTGGGATTTCCCAAGCAAGAATACTGGAGTGGGTTGCCATTTACTTCTCTAGGGGATCCTCCTTATTCTGGAATCAAACCTGTGTCTTCTGAATTTCAGGTGAATGCTTTACCACTGAGCCATTAGGGAAGCCCATAAATGAAAATACAAATGATTACATTAACAACCGAGTGAATGGCTTTAATGACAGATGGTGCACAATTGAAGAACTAATTGGTGAAGTGGCATATTTCAAATATATAATTTTAAGAAGAATTATCAGGATAACAAGCCCAAAAGCGGCAAATGATGGAAAATATAGAAAATAATAAGAAATCAAGCAAAACATTTTGAAATAGTGAATACATCTGTGGTTTAAATGTCAGAGGATGGTAGAAATAACAAGGCAGAAAATACATCTGAAGAGATAGTGGCTGATAATATTCCAGGAGAAACCACAATAAGTTATAGTTTAAACTACCACTAAGAAATCCAAGAGAGAAAAAAAAAAATGAAGAAAAGCATGACTAAGCACTAAGTAGGAAAAACTGCGGTAAAGACTAAAATACATTCTAGGTAGTAGTCAAAAGTAGAAAAGAAAAAATTACTTATTTTTTATAACTACTTTCCCAACTGAAAATGGCAGCCTACTTTGCAATAGAATAAAATGAAATACAGAAGATAATGAAATTGTATCTTCAAATATATTTCTATAACTAACATCAAATTCCGTACTGAGTAGAATATACTTTAAGGTTAAGTAATGATTAAGTAAAGAAACCAACAATAAAAACATCATCATCAACATAAGCCCCACAACACTTGAGATAATAAGCAACAACCAATACAATCTAGGAAATAATAAAGTAATCATTTGATTGGAATGAAAATGATCAGTGGTGAAGCTTTAAGATGAAGGGGAAAGTGAAGAGCAATAATAACAATAAATATGTAGGAACCTCTAAGTGAATATTTATGGAAAAATCAATTTTTATAATACATGATACATTTATATATAATAAAACAATGCTGAGTTGAATTTCCACTGCAACTTTAACAATAATCATAAAACAACATATATACAAAATATATAGAAAAATAATAATTTTAAAAATATTCCAAAATAAACGAGTGGAGAGAAGAACTTAAGGAACATATAATCATGAAACAAAGAGAATACAAAGTATAAAAGCACAGAATTATATAAATTACCTTAATAATCTGAATGATTTTCCACTACAATGGTTCCATGGAGTTCAAACCCATCAATGTTGTTCAAGGGTCAACTGTAATAAAAGCATTGGTAATTGAATCCTCAATTATAAAGGTGAATTTAAATATAGCAATGCAGAATCGGGAGAAATAAATCAGGAAAGATACATGATATCATACAGCGCTGAGAGTATATAAGAAGCAAATACATTTTGTTATTTAGAGAACTAAGAAACTGAGAATAGTATGCATTACTTTGAAGTGCATATGAAACAGTGAAATTCATTTTTTCTGATTAATTTTATGAAGAGACAATGCATAAAATAGACTGCAATCTCTAAAATGAACTGTTAATCTGGGTTTTTAACAACTGCTTATGCCAATGAAACTACCAAATTAACCAAGACATAGAGAATTTCCATCACCTGCAAAGATGCTTTTTTAAGGCACAGTCTCCTGTCTAAATGGATTCCAGGTGATCACCAATTTACTTCCTTGATTCTACATATCAGTTTACTTTTTATACAATTACTAGAGTACAGGAAAAAAAAAAAAAGTCCTCTCTATCCTTTTCTACATAGCATAGCAGTGAACAACAATCATGGAAATACCTACTGGGACATGAGTCCAGGAGAGGAACCAGGACATTCATGTCAGCAAGCATGACAAAACAGTAAATGTATTCTTAAATATTTGTCACATATGTACATATATATGTATATATACACACATGAATCCTAAAGATGATGCTATTAAAGTGCTGCGCTCAATATGTCAGCAAATTTGGAAAACTCCTCAGTGGCCACAGGACTAGAAAGGTCAGTTTTCATTCTAATCCCAAAGAAAGATAATGCTAAAGAATGTACAAAATACCATACAGTTGTGCTCATTTCACATGCTAGCATGGTAATGCTCAAAATCCTTCAAGCTAGGTTTCAGCAGTGCGTGAACCAAGAACTTCCAGATGTACAAACTGTATTTAGAAAAGGCAGAGGAACCAGAGATCAAATTGCTAACATCCTTTGGATCATAGAAAAAGCAAGAGAACTCCAGAAAAACAGCTGCTTCATTGACTACTTGAAAGCCTTTGTGTGGATAACAACAAACTGTGGAAAATTCTTAAAGAGATGGGAATACCAGACCACCTTACCTGCCTCCTGAGAATCATGCATGCAGGTCAAGAAGCAACAGTTAGAACCTGACATGGAACAACAGACTGGTTCAAAATTGGGAAAGGAATATACACCAAGGCTGTATATTGTCACCCTGCTTATTTACATTTTATGCAGAGTATATCATGTATATCATGTGAAATGAGATCTGGATGAATCACAGGCTGGAATCAAGATTGCCAGGAGAAATAGCAACAACCTCAGATATGCAGATGATACCACTCTAATGGCAAAAAGTGAAGAAGAACTAAAGAGCTTCTGATGAGGGTGAAAGAGCAGAGTGAAAAAGGTGGCTTAAAAGTCAACATTCAGAAAACTAAGATCATGACATCCAGTCCCATCACTTCATGGCAGATAGATGGGGGAAAACTGGAAACAGTGACAAATTTTATTTTCTTGGGTTCCAAAATCACTGCAGATGGTGACTACAGCCATTAAATTAAGATACTTGCTCCTTGGAAGAAAAGCTATGACAAACCTAGAAAGCATATTAAAAAGCAGAAATATCATTTTGCCAACAAAGATCTGTATGATCAAAGCTATGGTTTTTCCAGTAGTCATGTACAGATCTGAAAGAAAGCTGAGGGCCAAAGAATTAGTGCTTTTGAATTGTGGTGCTATAAAAGACTCTTGAGAGTCCCTTGGACAGCAAGGAGATCAAATCATTCAATCCTGAAGGAAATCAACCCTGAATATTCACTGGAAGGGCTGATGCTATAGCTGAAGCTCCAATACTTTGCAAAAAGTTGACTCATTGAAACACACTCTGATGCTGGGAAAGATTGAAGGCAAAAGAAAAAGAGGGTGGCGGAGATGGTTAGATAGCATCACTGACTTAATGAACATGAACTTGAGCACACTCTTGGAGATAGTGAAGGACAGGGAAGCCCAGCATGTTGCAGTCCATGGGGTTGCTAAGAGTTGGACAGAACTTAGGAACTGAACAACACCATGTTTGCTTGTGATCCTTTAAATGTCAGATACACAACAGTATTTTTAGAAGCACAATGATGTGCCTCCAAGATCCTTTGT
This sequence comes from Giraffa tippelskirchi, assembly GCF_054371585.1. Classification (NCBI taxonomy): domain Eukaryota; kingdom Metazoa; phylum Chordata; class Mammalia; order Artiodactyla; family Giraffidae; genus Giraffa; species Giraffa tippelskirchi. The sequence goes on from NC_137286.1 coordinate 127,587,053, forward strand.
CCTTAAGCAACATTCATTTGTAGAGTTCCATCAAAAGTTTATCATGGTAACCTAAGATATTTAGATACTGAAAAGGAAATGTTCTAAAACAAATATAGATAATTTGAATTTCTCACATAGGTCAACAATTTTTTTCTGTAAAGGAAACTATATATTTTAGCCTTCACAGATCATACAGTCTCTATTTCAACTACTTAGATTTGTTTTTGTAATTCAAAAGGAGCCATAGACAACACATATAAGATCAGCAAAACCTTATATACTAAAAACGGCAGCTGGCAGGAATTGGCCTGAAGGCCACGGTTTGCTAGTCCCTGATATAGTCAATTTAAAATCACTCAAGTATATCAAACTAACTCAAATAAAATTAGAGTGGCTAGCAATTATAAAGTTACGCAAAAAATCTAAAGTCACTATGACTGATCTCTTGTTTGGAGTGTAAGTGACTTAGAGGTTGTCTTCTCTTTTAGTTTCAATTATAGGCTGTCCCCATTTTGCTATTCTAAATAAAGGTGGGATACATATGTTTGTAACTAGGAGTCCATCACTCTCTGGAGTAGGAAACAGCAACGCACTCCAGTATTCTTGCCTGGATAATCACATGGACAGAGGAGCCTGATGGGCTACAGCAGATGGGGTCGCAAAGAGTCGGACATGACTGAAGTGACTTAGCATGCGTGCACCATCACTCTCAAACCTATTTCTCAATTAAAATTTAGTCACATCTTACATTTTGCACACCTCAAAACTAATAACAATAAGAATACAATCAAAATTTGCTCATTTTCCTTTATATCCATAAATAATCCCCACAACAACCAGAAACAAGTTTTATTTTGATAAGTGCATTGCAAGGATTGCATGTATAATAAAAATGCCCATGCATAGTTTTTATATCATCCTCCCTCACCTAGAACACTACAGTGAAAAAGCATTATATATATGCTTTTGAGAAGTAAAGTATACCTTGCAGGTTCAAGATTTTATTGCAGAATGTACGCTTCTGCTTCTCAAAGTTTATTATGCATATGAATCACCAAAAGACTTTGTTAAAAATGCAGATTATACTTCAGTAGATCTGAAATTAGGCTGAGATTCTGCATTTCTAAATGCTCCCAAGTAGTACTCATGCCACTGGTGTATACACCAAGATATATAGTAATGGTGTATATAGCATATAGTATATGCTACATGCATACTATGTATATATAGTATATAGTACGTGTGTGTGTGTGCTAAGTTGCTTTAGTTGTGTCCAACTGTATGTGACCCTGTGGACTGCACCCTGCCAGGCTCCACTGTCCATGCGATTCTCCAGGCAAGAACACTGAAGTTGGTTGCTATTCCTTCCTCCAGAGAATCTTCTCAACCCAGGGATTGAACCCATCTCTTATGTCTCCTGCATTGGCAGGTGGCTTCTTTACCATTAGTTCCACTTCACTGTATAATATATGCTATGGTGTACAGCATATTACAGTGAAAATTTGAGTTTATGATATATATAATAGTATGTATAGTATATTATCAATTCAGTTCAGTTCACTCAGTCATGTCCGACTCTTTGTGACCTCATGGACTGAAGCATGCCAGGCTTCCCTGTCCATCACCAATTCCCAGAGCTTACTCAAACTCATGTCCATCGAGTCAGTGATGCCATCCAACTATCTCATCCTTTGTTGTCCCCTTCTCCTGCCTTCAATCTTTCCCAGCATCAGGGTCTTTTCCAAGGAGTCAGTTCTTCACATCAGGTGGCCAAAGTATTGTATATTTTGTATACAATAAAAATGTATTATATACTTTCTATACAAATATTTGTATATAAAGTATTGTATACAAGTTATAGTATATTATAGCTAATTTTAATATAAAAATAGTATTCTTGACTGATGTATGAAGATTATATAATTCTGTCTGTTAACCAAATAGATGATCAGAATTGATTTCTAATTAAGTATGTTTCTTTATGTATACTAGCACTGGGTTACATGTTTCCCAGCCCTAGTAATCTAAGGATGTGCTAAAACATAGATTAGACAAAAGGCATTTAAATATTGTAGAATATAGAGAAATGTGTTTATTGTCTTATCACTGTAAGTTTATTCAGGAACATATAAGAATTTATCACATGTTGATAGTGACCTTCCCTGTATTTCATTATAAAATTTGTAAGAGTTAATTCTCATACTGATTATAAGAATTTTTATCATATGCTCAGAGCAAGAGGTCATTTTGTGGTTCTATTTTTAAACAAGAATGATTTTAAGAAATGTTCTGTGTAACACATTTTTTTAATCAGATCCAATTAAAAGGCTGATCTGTAAATTATATTTCAAGGCTACAAGCCAGATACTAGGATAATCTGCCTACAGAAGGAAGGTTTCCCTGGAGTAAATCTTGCTGGAGGGTTATTTTCACAATATATGCTGTTTGTTCTAGTCTATTGTATTTAGAGGAAAGAGTTCCGTTTTCTTCAACCTGATTAAATTTATGCTAAGTATATTAAACTTAGTAATACTTTCATTGTTGTGACACATGAACTCAATATCTCTAGTGATTTTTTTCATTACCACAAAATTAGTAAAGTATTTAGTCAGGATATAATAGAGATGATATTTCATCTGTGTTTTGAAGTCTACAAAGTTTCTTTTTGTACCTTAAAATTAACTTTCCTTTCCCCAATCTCACTGAGTTATTTTTAATGTATTGTATGTGCTGGCTTTGAAAGGTTTTGCCTTAGGTTATGTTAATGGTTTTATTAAACATTCAATTTATAATTTACATTGGTTTTTCTAGTTTCAAATTTGGATTTAAATGTGAATGTGTAAAAAGTCCTGGGATGGGATCCATAGTATGCATTTTTCAAGACAAAGTTTATAGTAATAATTCCTAAACATTTTTCAAGATCATCACACTGACTGTGTTATTACATTTGCTTATTTTCAGCTTTATTGCTGGTATTTTACAAAATAATCCAGTCTACATCTGGGTAAAGAAATAAAAATGTAATAGATGTTATGTTGTTTAAAAGTCTCTTTACCCTTTGATTACTCATCTGCAGTTTGGAAATCTTCCTGCTTCCCCCCAGAGTTTCTGCTTAAAGTCTATTACTTCCCAAAGGCAGGTAACTGCGGGTGCTTCCTATGCAGGTGTTTGACTGTGAAAATCACTGCCAGTCAAGGCAAATCACAGCAGTCTTTCTAGCAGAAAAAAATAACCCACAGAATTTATTTCAGGTAAATATAAGCTATAGGATACCCACAATAAAAAATGCAAATTCAATATTGAGTTTTTAAAGTGGAAACCCAGAATGCCAGGAGATTTCCTTGTGTATACAAACAAAAGATGCTGGTTTGGAAAAGTTAAGCAAAAGATAATATTTTGTAAAGTGATAGTATGAGAATCCACTCATAAAGAATAAAATATTGTGGGATAATTTTAAACAATGTATAGTGCAGTCATATACATATACCACTATTATAAAACTGAAATTCTGGTGTATATCCCTATCTTTCTCATCTAGTTGTTCTTTTGTAAATACAAAAACCAGTATCAGTGCCATATATATACTTTACTTGTTACACTTAACAGATATTCATTATTAGATCGTTTAATGGCGAGAAAGTGTATCATGAGGACTGACAAAGTGGAAGACTGATAGACTGTGTAACAGTTATGAAATAACTCAGAAAGTATTGATATCTATACATTGTGTTGAGTATCTGGATTTAATATGCACAAGTTTCTAAGTAGAATTTGAAAGATCTGTATGAGTAATATTACAAAAATAACCCTTTCCCAACTGCTGCCCACAGGGAAAGTCATGGCAGCTACCATGACATTGCATGACTAGATTCCAATCACCCTGGAAATGTTATTGAGTAACAAAATGATATATAGTGGGATAACAAAAGGAAAGGACTTTGCTAGACATTTGTTGAATTTTCATTTGAAAGAAGCTAATATTCCTATGCATACCCTTCCACTTCTAACTGAGCTGGGGCTGAGTACAGAACTGAGCTTCCTTGTCCTGGGCTTCCCTAGTAGCTCAGTGGTAAAGAATTTGCCTGCAATGCAGGAGTTGCAGGAGATGTGGGTTAGATCCCTGGCTCAGGAAGATCCTCTGGAGAAGGGCATGGCAACCCACTCCAGTACTGAAGCAACTGAGCATCATGCATGCATGTCCTGGCAACAAGTAAATCCGTATTGATGCACTGAGCAGTCTTTTGGCTTGCATTTCAACTTCTGCAACTTAGCAAAGTGAACACCACTAAACTGTACCATATGCATTCTATATTAAGGACAATACTACCAGAAATGTGGTATATTTTTTTTATTTCCTTTGTTTGTATGTTTATCATATTGCTTCACATAATATTTTGAAACTATGTTGTATTTGTTTGCCCATCGAATAACCTCAAGAGAAAGGCAATCCATAAATTTTGTTCTATGAGAGTCCAGTGGATAATTGAATCACTAGTAGAAACTCAATAAATATTTTTAATCTGAACTCTAAAGATTTTTATAAATCCAGTTCAGTTCAGTCGCTCAGTCGTGTCTGACTCTTTGCAACCCCATGGACGGCAGCATGCCAGGCTTCCCTGTCCATCACTGACTCCCGGAGCTTGCTCAGATTCATGTCCTGTGAGTCGGTGATGCCATTCAACCATCTCATCCTCTGTTGTCCCCTTCTCCTCCTGCTCTCAATCTTTACCAGTATCAGGGTCTTTTCCAATGAGTTAGTTCTTTGCATCAGGTGGCCAAAGTATTGGAGTTTCAGCTTCAACATCAGTCCTTCCAATGAACATTTAGGACTGATTTCCTTTAGGATGGACTGACTGGATCTCCTTGCAGTCCAAGGGACTCTCAAGAGTCTTCTCCAACACGACAGGTCAAAAGCATCAATTCTTCAGCACTCAGCTTTCTTCATCGTCCAACTCTCAACTTTCCATGACTACTGGAAAAACCATAGCTTTGACTAGATGGACCTGTCTAAATTCCTTCATTATTAAAACAGGTTAATTTACTTCATGAATCTAAAGTGATCAGTGTAAGAATAGACATTGCTAAGTACTGAAAATCATAAAACATCCTACTTGCAATTTCCCTTAACTAAATCAGTTTTTCTCTTCATTTATTGAATACATTTTTCAAATTTAGTTAGAATATAATGAAAATGAAATTATACAGAAACTATTTCTGTTGTTCTTCACTTAACAATTCAATAATTTCTTACTTTATTTACCTTACTTTGTATCAATATATAGAAATTTAATGCAGTATGCTATGTGGATAGCACTGTATTGCATAATAGAAAGTTGCTTTAGAGAGTAAATCTTAAAGGTCCTCATCACAAGCAAAAAAATGAAACTATGTATGGTGATGGATGGTAACCATACTTATTGTGGTGATCATTTCTGAATGTATACAAATATTGAATCATAATGTTGTTTACCTGAAACTAACATATTATATTTTAATTGCATCTCAATAGAAAATGAATAAGTAAATGAATAAATAAGTTGAGGACAGGGTGAAGAAAACTCAATACTCTATGAGAACCCAGAAAAAAGAAATAATATGTGTAGCTCTCAGTTAATCATGAAGGAATTAAAGCAAACTTCACTTCTGATAGCTTTGAGAACTACTAAACTGAAAATAAAAAGATTTTATTTCATCAAATAATGTAATAATATAAGTAACTGAAAGCCAACTGCAAGAAGAGGAAACAGAATAATGAAGTCTCAGGAGCAGAGGCAACAGTGGTAATTAGTCAACTTAAATAGAGGCAGATGAAACATGAGCTCCAAGTGGAAAGATCCCAGGACAAGTCATATTACCCAAATCCCAGAATTCTCAAAAATTGGGAGTGCCCAGACACATTCAAGAAACAAAACATAAATTACACTTAAAGTCAAATTATTGATTCTAAATTGTCTATAAAAACCAGCTCAAGGTTTTCAGATATTCCTTCCAAATCATCCTTCAAAGTATGCACAGCAATATCCATCCCGTTTCAGTAGAAGGCTGAAGATTACTTTCAGGAAAGATATTATCAGAAATAGAAATAGCCTTGGCTGTATGGACTTTTATTGTCAAAGATTGATGTCTCTGCTTTTTAATATGCTGTGTAGGTTTGTTGTAGCTTTCCTTCCAAGGAGCATGTGACTTTTCATTTAGTGGCTACAGTCACCGTCTGCAGTAATTTTGGAGCCCAGGAAAAATAAAATCTGCCACTGTTTCCATTTTTTCCCCTTCTATTTGCCATGAAGTGATGGGACCAGGTGCCATGATCTTAGTTTTTCAAATGTTTATTTTTAAGCCATATTTTTTCACTCTCATATTTCACACTTACCAAGAGGCTCTTTGGTTCCTCTCCACTTCTTGCCATTAGAGTGGTATCAACTGCATATCTGAGGTTGTTGATAATTCTCCTGGCAATCTTGATTCCAGTTTATGATTTATCCAGCCAAGCATTTTGCCTGATACACTCTGCATTGAAGTTAAATAAAAGGGTGACAATGTATAGCCTTTCAGATTCCTTTCTCAATTTTGTACCAGTCAGTTGTTCCATATCCGGTTCTGTTACTTCTTGACCAACATACAAGTTTCTCAGGAGACACATAAGGTGGTCTGGTATTACCATTTCTTTAAGAATTTTCCACAGTTTGTTGTGATCCACATGGTCAAAGGCTTTAGCATAGTCAATGAATCAGAAGTAGACTTTTTTCTGGCATTTTCTTGCTTCCTCTATGATCTCATAGATGTTGGCCATTTGATCTCTGGTCCTCTGCCTTTTCTAAACCAGCCAAATGCATGTGTATATAAATAAGGGAACAATCATTCACAGTATTCTGAACTCATTTTTCTCTCATGAAAACATTTTAAGATCCTTTCACTATGCTGTGTTTATAATATTCTTTAATATTTTATATTATCCTTTGACCTTTCACTATGTATCATATTTCATTGATTTAGAGATAATTTTTAATGTGTATGAAGATATAGATATATATATATAATAACATATATGTCACATATAATGATAGTGTATTTTTTGTATAATTGGCTAAGTAGCTTTCCAGCTGGTTCTAGTTTACAAGAATTTCCCTGTCAGTGCAGGAGATTCAAGAGACATGGGTTTGATTCTCGGATTGGGAAGATCCCCTGGAGAAGGAAATGGCTCCCCACTTTAGTATTCTTGCCTGGAAGACTGCATGGACAGAGGAGTCTGGTTGGCTACAGTCCATGGCATTGCAAAGAGTCAGGCATGACTGAGCATGAACACAAGCAATAATGTCTTTGATGAAGTTAAATATAATTTATAGTTAGACTCTTACTGATGGGCTTTTTAGTTTATTTCCTGATTTGGGAAGTAAAAACAATATTGCAGTGTTGCAATACAGCTATCAACATGTTTTATCTTCTGGCATAAATGGGATTATGCCAATAGAGTTAAAGACATAAAGTGGAACTTATCATTCAAAGGCATGTGTATTTTTATTTAAATATATATTACAGAATCATCCTGTAAAGAGGATATAGTAATTTGGATATTATTCATGCATTTATACGGAGAAGGCAATGGCAACCCACTCCAGTACTCTTGCCTGGAAAATCCGATGGACGGAGGAGCCTGGTAGGCTACAGACCATGGGGTCTCGAAGAGTCAGATACGACTGAGCGACTTCACTTTCACTTTTCACTTTCACACATTGGAGAAGGCAATGACAACCCACTCCGGTGTTCTTGCCTGGAGAATCCCAGGGACGGGGGAGCCTGGTAGGCTGCTGTCTATGGGGTCGCACAGAGTCGGACACGACTGAAACGACTTAGCAGCAGCAGCAGCATGCATTTATAACTTTAATTCTAAAAAACTCGTTTTTAATTTTTACGTATTATTATTTTTGTTGCCAAATTTACATTTGGGACTTCCCTGGTGGCTCAGACGGTAAAGCGTCTGCCTACAACGCGGGAGACCCGGGTTCAATCCTTGGGGTCGGGAAGATCTCCTGGAGCAGGAAATGGCAACCCACTCCAGTATTCTTGCCTGGAAAATCCCATGGACAGAGGAACCTGGTAGGCTACAGTCCATGGGGTTGCAAAGAGTAGGACACGACTGAGCAACTTCACTTCCTTTCACTTTCTTTACATTAAAATTTTACTTTGTACTATTGTTTTATTCATATTTATTTATTTATAAGTGTAACATATAGATGGTTTGTTAAATATAATTTCATTAAATATGAAACATTGGTTAATATTCCTTTCATATTTTATTGTTATTGATCTCAAAATTTACAGTAACTGTTTAAATATTAATTTATATCACTGTCTCAAACATACTTTACAACTATAATTTAACCAATATTTAGTTTTTCTACTACATTTGTGTATTCTATTTAAAGCTAATTATCCCTCCTAAAACTATAATTTTGTTGCTTTTCCTTTGATGCAAATATAAATACATTTTTGAAACTTATTGTATTAAATAATTTATTGAGAAAGAGAAAATGAGTAAATGGCATTTAAAATATTAGTTGAGAAAATAATCACGAATGCTCTTGTACTGTTAGTGGGAATGTAATTGATACAGCCACTATGGAAGACAGTATAGAGATTCCTTTACAAATTAGGAATAAAAGCACCATATGACCCAGCAATCCCACTGCTAGGCATATACCCTGAGGAAACCAAAACTGAAAAAGACACATGTATCCCATTGTTCATTGCAACACTGTTTACAATAGCTAGAACATGGAAGCAACCTAGATGTCCATCAACAGATGAATGGATAGAGAAATTGTGGTATATATACACAATGGAATACTATTCAGCCATAAAAAGGCATGCATTTGAGTCAGCTCTAATGAGATGGATGAACCTAGAGCCTATTATACAGAGTGAAGTAATTCATAAAAAAAAAAGATAAATATCGTATACTAACGCATATATACAGAATCTAGAAAAATGGTACTGAAGAATTTATTTGCAGGGTAGCAATGGAGTAACAGACATAGAGAATAGACTTATTGACATGGAGAGAGGGGAGGAGAGGGTGAGATGTATGAAGAGAGTAACATGGAAACTTACATTACCATATGTAAGATAGATAGCCAATGGCAATCTGCTATATGGCTTAGGAAACTTAAACAGGGGCTCTGTAACAATCTAGAGGGGTGGGATAGGAAGGGAGATGGGAAGGAGGTTCAAAAGGGAGGAGATATATGAAAAAAAAAAAAGAATCACAAGTTTCTATATCTCAACTCAGTTCAAAATTATATTAATGAAATAAAACTGTGTATGCCTTTCTAAAATGTCAGAATATAAAACATTTTGATGTTTTGCAAGTTATTTATATTCTAAGCATTGCTATGTAACCATCTTACACATTAAGATAAATCTGTAGTTACCTATATTTCCCCATGGGTAAAATATACTTTTGATTTTTACAAATGATATATACTTGTAATCAGCCTAACAGTACATTGGTAAATACTGAAACTGTTCAAATTTGCATCAGAGTGGCCAGTATAACCTCACCTAGATAGTGAACATAACCTTATTACATTCTAAACTTTTTTTCCCTTGGAGATAAAATCACTGTGGCACACAAATATAAAAATAGGAAATTAAACTAGATAAGAGAGCAGCAATGACAGACAAAGACAGTATAAAAGAGATATGCCATATCTACATCTACCAGAATCAACTGGAGTCAGCTACACCCAGGAGAGATGAGAAGTCCCATCCTGCCACTGATAACCCAGCTACAGCATTCAGGCAGTATCAGAATGAAACCTTAACTGATCCGAACTTCCAGGATGATACATAATACCAGAGGTGCCTTCGTGAAACCTTTATTTACTTACAACTTTAATAACCTAGGTTATAGAGATGGAAAAAATTCTGTAAACTATCTTTAGAAGACATTTTATTAACCTCTAGAACAACCTTGTTTCAACGTTTGATATATGTATTCAAATCTGAGACCATGTGGCAGAATATATCTCAGTTAGATAAGTTATTACTTTATCAGGTATCAGAAGAAAATTCACTGTAACATAGGGCCATTTATGCTTCGTATCTATAATAATATATTTTATTTGGCAACTTACTGAACATAGAATATAGATAAAGTGTCATTGTACTCATTATAAAGAAAGAAAGCAGAGACCTCATTGTACAAACTTTTAAAATAAATTCAAATTAAAAATTCTAGTAATAAATTTTATCTGACAAATTTGAATAGGAGGTTCCATATTTTCTCTATCATTTTGGCACATTAAAAAATTTATTAAAACATAGTTTTCATACATACAGTTTCCTGCATTATACTTTGATGTCACTGAAATATTTTCATGACTGGATGCTTTTTGTAATTACAACTAAGGAAATATAATGATATTTTTCTATGTATACAAGGCTTTTCTAATAGAAATTTTAAACTGTGTATCATACAAAGAATATACTGACTGTGATAATTATAAAAAAATATTTTTTATTTAGTCTTTGCTGATGAAGGAGAAAATTCAGGCCCAATCACCTTAGGTATCTTTCCTGGCATTATTGGCATTATCTTTAAAAGTTCATAAAAGAGAATCTACTAAAGCAAATTAAACTTTTCTATAAATTTATTTCCTTAACTTGAAAGTCAGGAAACAAAATGTAAACTTAGTAATGTCTTAATGGGAAAAGAGAAAGCAACTAGATGTCAAATTTGACAAATCTGAATAGAAGGTTCAACTTTGCCACAGATTTTGAATGCCAATCTATACAATGTGGACCTGAAGAATCCTGAGATCATTATTGTTAACTGATATCTGATCTTTTAGATGACTCTGGAAGGTACTTATGCAATTCATTTCTTTAAATTATTATCATTCAGTACATATTCACTGAGATTCAGCTATAGGTTAGGGCTTCCCAGATGGCTCAATAGTAAACAATCTACCCGCCAGTACAAGAGCTGTGGGTTTGATCCCTATGTCCGGAAGATCCCCTGGGGAAGGAAATTCTTGCCTGGGAAATCCTATGGACAGAGGAGCCTGGTGGGCTACAGCTCATGGGGTTGCAAAACAGTCAGACACAACTTAGAAACTAAACAACAATATATTTATTGAAATTCAGCCATGGGTTAGGTGTCAATGAGAGGTCATGGAGATATAAAATCCAGAGTGATAGCTATCTCTTTTCAGATTTTTTTTCAGTTTTTTGAAAAGTCAGACAATGGACATACACTCTTAGTAGATTTTGCTGAATAAAACAAGAGAGAAGAGGTTTTCAGTTGGGTAGTATATCCAGCAAGAGGGCTTATGGGAAACCTGTGGGGATGGTTGAGTTGACACAGTAATTGTGCCTTGGCATTTATTGTACAGAAGCCAGAGATTCTAGAGGTCCCTACAATACACAGATAGCCCTGCATAGCAAACAATTACTCAGCATCCTGCATGATTCAAGCACTCTGTGGGGCTTTTTTTTTTTTTTAAGATAACTAGACTCTAATTTCACATACAACTATTGATTAACAACTTATTAATGCAAATATACTCATACTTTAAAAATAAGTGTGTCTTTGTAACTGGCTTATATTATTTAGCATGCTGTCCTCAGGGTGTATACATGTTGTCACTTATACCAGAATTATCTTCCTCTTATAAGGCTGAAAAATATGCTGGACTATATGATAATTCTATTTTTAATTTTTTGAGAAATCACCATGTAGTTTTGCACAGTGGCTGCACCATTTTACATTTTCATTAATAGTGCACAAGAGTTCCAATTTCTTGCCATCCCCACCAGCACTCGTTATTTATAAATTTATTTTTTTGACAGTGGCCATCCTTATAGGTGATGTGATATATAATTGTGGTTTTGATTTGCATTTTCATCATTATTAGTGATACTCAACATATTTTCATATTCTTGTTATCTATTTGTTCATCTTCTTTGGAGAATTGTGTATTTATTTGCCCATTTTTTAATCAGGTTATGTTTGTGGTTTAGTTATAGTAGTTTTTTATACATTTTCATATTAGCCACTTATTTGATAAACTATTTGTAAATATTTTTCCCATTCTGTAGGTTGCCCTTATACTTTGATGCACAAAATGCATTTTTCATGAAGATTAATATTTAAAGATTATTCTAAATATCTAATTCATGACAGAAAATATATTACATAAAGAAATCTCAAACGCTCACTGAAAACGCATAGAAGATAAAGGAATATTGCCTCTTTTAAAAAAAGAATAATGTGAAAAGAATAAAAGTGAGCTAAATTGCTAGAAAGACATTGATTATCTAGAAAAGTAATCGTAAAGATATGCTTTCAATTTACTAAGTAGACAGGGAATAGACTCAAATTTGTATGAAAAAATATAATTGGGGACTGATCTATGAGCAGCACCTCTGAGCCAAATTATGATGCAGTTACAACAAAGGTCTTCACTGTTGCTATGGAGATCACTGAAACTAGAATGCCTATTAAAAGTTGTTCAGTTTTGAGGCAAATGGTTGGGCATACGTATGAGTGTCCTTTCCTTGGGTGAGGTCTTTCCCAAAGAAAGGACATTATCATGCACCCATTTTGCCTGTTGTAACTGATTAGGTATTATAATTCTTTCTACTGGCCATTTAATGCTTCCCTATGGTGAACGGTGTTTCTGTGGGAGTTTGTGTTCAATACAAATTTATTTCAATTTTTTCCTATCCCCATATGTGCATTCAAATGTTCCTGCTTTTCCATTCTTTGTTCTACACATCTGTTTGCCAGTTCTCATGACTACATAAACATACTCAGTGTATTTATAAATGGAGGAGAAGGGGATGACAGAGGATGAGATAGTTGGATGCTGTCACTGCCTTGATGGACATGAGTTTGAGCAAGCTCTGGGAGTTGGTGATGGACAGGAAAGCTGGCGTGCTGCAGTCCGTGGGGTCGCAAAGAGTCAGATGTAACTGAGCAACTGAACTGAACTGCTATTTATATATAGTCTTAATTTTGGACAGTTATCTTTCCATAAATATTAGAGACCAGATAGACTTCCCAAAGCTCTCTTTAGTCAAAGAATTAACCCCACTATTGAGTTTTTGAGGCACTCTTATGTAAGGCTATAGTGAAGCAGTCCATTTTTAACTTGAAGTTACATCCTGAGCTGACCAATGCATGAACCAAGCTCAGCTACTTTCTTTGTCAGTTTGTCATAAATACCAACTCCATATGGTCATAAGTGTGACTTGAGGGGAACTTGTTGGTGGAAATTTTGAGGATAACATGGGAATTTGGACCACCTAAATATGACTCTTGCTTGTGCCCTCTGTCTTTTCACATGCTTGACTATAGATGTACCACTTTTATCTCATGATGTGTTGCTACCGAAAGTATCATATCTTTTGATGCAGTGGGTATGACAGAATCCAGCTCATGAGCATACCACTCTAGTGTCATGGCCACTTGATATTTTATGTCGAGTCCAGTATACTGTCAGGAGATTGTGTCTTTAATGATACAAACCTTTCCACTGGCGATGGCATGGCTTTTCTCCAATACCCTAGAGATATATTTTGTGATTCTCATCTTGGATGTTTCCATCATCCCCACATGGTATCATACCTCACCACAGATTCTTCTATAACCATAGTGTTTGACTGATACCTTGGCCCAAGCAACTAGTCTGTTTACACTATGGACTACACCCATAGCAGAATCATTTTTTCCTCTAGGTAATATTTAAATTTAGGTAGTCTTTCCCTATACATAAATTGGTGTAGGTAGGATTCTCAAGTGTAGAATATATTATTACTTCTAGTACCCAAAGAGGTCTTCTAGATATTATGATTATTTCTTAGTAGTGTAAGGCAAAGAATGTTATAAGATTGTCTACTTTGGAGAGCATATTTGGTTGTGCAACTAGACACACTAAAATTTCCTCTGATGTAACATGTTCTTCACATTTCATTTTGTTTGTCCTCCACCCACTGTATGTCTTGTGAAAACCTTCCATCTTTTTATACCCTTCAGATGTATCCTCAAAATGCAGACGTTCCTAGATGTTTGGAAAATTATGATGGGAAAAGAGCAGAAGATAGATAATTTTATCCTTAGTGTATAAGTGTATTTCTGGTGTGAAACACAAAATGATCCTCTTGCTCAACAGGGATCTGCTATGTTTTTCTTCATGCCAATGTAGTGATTTAAGTCAAGATCTGGAGATCACTGTGTCTGCATAAAGTAATTTAAGGGGGCAGTAAGCCTTGCCTTCCTGTAAGGATAAAATTATTCTTTTTACTTTTTTATCCAAGTAAAAACTCAGTTTCAGTATTGATCTTCTCCATTCTAATAGTTCTCATTCAATAGACCAAGCAACCAGTGTAGTCATTCTGCCACTTTACAAGTGTGCCCATTCCAATTATATATTCAGGCACTGGGAAAAATGCCATCAAGTACACCCAGAGATCCACTACATTCACTGTGAATCAGACCCAGAACTGAGCTCCATTTATCAACTAAGTACTGTAAACTCCTACTCTAATAAGGGTGAAATGATGATGCTTTGAGTCCTTAAATCCAGTATGTTTTGGTATTTCCTTTTTACTTATGTATGTTTGCTTGAGTAAATAGCTGTAGGATACTTTGTGGAACAAATAGAGGAATTATTATTGTGCATGCTTGCTACAGTGTTTCAGCTTCCTTTCTCAGATTCAGGCTTCCCTTCAGTCAGTGGGTTTCTGAGCTTCTTAGTGGTTCAAGCTGAAAAACAGGGCAAAAGTTTATGCTAGTCTCTTGGCAGTGCTGCCTGTTGCCTCCTAATCATCTACCTGAATGCATTTTGTGTTTTATACATAGCATCATCCTTTTTGACTGTCCATGTTTCTTACCCATGGGAAGTCCATGTTCTATTAAATATCTCCATAGCTCTCTGTGGGTCAAGCCATCCTGTCAGTTTTGTATCTTTACTTATTATAGTAATTGAATTAATTTGGCTTTATCTGATTAAGTACCAGCACCTGACCTCCATTATTTTTGGGGGGGATCTTATCAAGTCCATTAGCATCAGGAAACCAAGTTCTCCAACATCTCTTCTCATCAGCCCTTATCTACAAAAGACCATTGAGCTACTAAAAGATAGCAATTCTTCTCACATCAGTGCATTTCTATGTCTTCACCTATTGGCTGTCTGTGAAAGCCAAATGGGTCAAAGCAAATGATGGTGTTTACCTACACAATGAAGTCTTGTCCTTGCTGATTCACTCTGCTGGATATGGGGTCTTCACCAGAATAAGTCAATGAAATATACAGCTACTGATTTATTTAAATATGCAATCACTGATTCTATAAATGTATTATTTCAAATACTCAGCAGGGAGAATCAAAAGCAATTTGTCTTCCAATGGAATAAAAAGGACAGGAGCACATCACTGTCTTATCCTCAAGATTATTTTACCTATCATGCTATCTGCCTTATTACAGTCTATAGCATTTTGATTGACTTGACATTCTACATAGCAACATACTGGATCTTTAAATTGATAGCATTCCAACTGATTCTGTTGAAAAGAATTTGTTGTTACCTGGATGTCTGTTAGATGTCCTAGATGCTCCATAAAGATAAATTAAAGCCAAGTAGTGAAAATAAATTCAGTGAATATTCATAGATATCTCAATATATTGACATTTTCATGGATCCACTGTCTTGGGTATGTTGGGGGATTACTTCTCAGTAGAATGACAGTACAGTAGACCCATTTGTGCTAGACAGAAGCTTTATTTTCAAAAGGGTTACGGTTGGCAGATTAATCTACTTTTATGCTAAAAAAGCAAAGTGCTGCAGGCTGATGCCATTCCCACACAAGAATTTAAATAGCAGGTCAGGGAATCATAAGGTCTCCTGGATCTGGCATTCTGATTGTAAAATGACCCCATTCATAACCTAATAGCTTAGTCCTGTCATGGAGGCTAGGAGCCCAGACTCCAAGAGATACCTGTGAGAAGGCTGCTTTCAGAAGTTACAGTTAAAAAAAAAAAAAAAAATCGAGTTTCATAAGAGTTGAAATGGGTCATTAGAGATGCAGTTCTGTATATGCAGCCCTTTCCTATCAATATAATTCCTTCTGACATTTATGAGATG
Source organism: Giraffa tippelskirchi (assembly GCF_054371585.1). Lineage (NCBI taxonomy): Eukaryota > Metazoa > Chordata > Mammalia > Artiodactyla > Giraffidae > Giraffa > Giraffa tippelskirchi. The sequence continues at coordinate 127,603,180 of NC_137286.1, forward strand.
GGGAATTACAAGAGTATAGCACATCAATTATTGCTATACATTCTCATGGAAAAGCAATAACAGAACTTCAAATTAGTCCAGAGGGGCTTATCTGCAAGGTCATCTTTATATTTGTTCTTCTGTGTACTATGATGTATCTTTTTAAACTCAGACTGCTTTTAGATTTTCTTTTTAATACTGGTTTGGAGTAATTTCATCATGATGTGGCTTGGTATAGTTGTCTTTATATTTCTTGTACTTGGAGTTTGTTGAGTTTCTATGATCTGTGAGTCAAAAGGTTTTGCTGTCTGGCTATTTACAAAAAAGCAGTGTACCCAGCTGTTTGTGGATGCTTTAAAAATGTTAGCTCTAATTGGCTTGGGTGGTTCTTCCCCAGACTCAAGTAGTTTTCTCATATGCATGCTCTGATCAGTACTCTAATGAATAATGAAGGAAGACTCTGAAGATGCCTGGATTTCTCTCTGTGTGTACCTCTCTCCTCTACATTACTCCTCCTTAAATTCTAGCTTCCTTGTCCTATCCTCATCATCAGCTCCATCTTCTCTACTCAGGACGTCAACTAGACTCTACCTGGTTCTCCCTCCTTGATCTATTTCTAGAAAATTCTCTAAAGGCAGTAAATTTAGGTGAGTACAGGCCTCACAATGTTTGCTTGCCATGTCTTTAGGATCACTGATTTTCACTGACACTGTCGTTTTTGAGTGTCAGAGAAGTAAATTTACAGTAAATATGGATACTACTGGCATCTTGACAAGAAGCAAAATCTGTAGTTTCAAAACAGAAATCTTGTTACATTTCAGGGTGCTTCCAATTTGCCATATTCTGAATCTGCTGAAATCTTTGCTCAGCTTCTTGTTCTTCCAGTGCGTAGGAAAGGTAACTGAGCTGGTCTACACTTTGGCTGAGCTGTTTTATTGAACTGTGATATGCATCTCAATGCCACTGACCCCTGGTGAAGACATAAAATTTTCTGATTAATCTTGTGTTCTGTAATCCTGGGTCTAAAGAAATATGAGGTGCTTTGTACAAGCTTGACAGTATTTTTTATGGATAACAGTGAAATTGATGATTTGCACCTGTTCTCAGTGAGTATTCTATGGGCTCTGCCACTGAAGGCTTATTGCATAGCAAGAATAAACCTTCTAGACAGCAGGGTATTAGGAATTCTGGATATGACTTTATTTTGGGCTCCCTGATTCTGAGTTGTTGCATGAACATCAGTAGTTCTCCATCCAAGAGAGAAAACTCTTGCAGCATGGTTCCTTCAAAGGGAGACTGAAATTTACACTTGGCTTCTTCTTAACCCTTAGTTTGAGGCTGCTGCTGATGCTAAGTCACTTCAGTCGTGTCCAACTCTGTACGACCCCATAGACGGCAGCCCACCAGGGTCCGCCATCCCTGGGATTCTCCAGGCAAGAACACTGGAGTGGATTGCCATTTCCTTCTCCAATGCATGAAAGTGAAAAGTGAAACTGAAGTCGCTCAGTCGTGTCCGACTCTTCACGACCCCATGGACTGCAGCCTACGAGGCTCCTCTGTCCATGGGATTTTCCAGGCAAGAGTACTGGAGTGGGTTACCAGCAGCCTTTAGCTATTTTGCATACCTGTTATATTGTATCATTTTTCTGCAACAAAGTATATAGTTTAAGCATTTTCATTCTGGATCTTAAGGTTTTTGTCTGTGTTTAGGATTCATCTTTGATTTGGGGAAGTTTCATGTTCCTGTATTCTGTTTAAGTTTTGGAAAATGACTTGAGAAGAAATAACATTAAGTGCTTTAGGTACCTTCTCTAGGCCATTTTCTCATCTTCAAATCTCAACCTCCATGAAAAAATCTTGAACACATATTCTAAATCCCCAGCTCAGAGAGAGTGCTGCAAATATCTTGTTGCTTTTCTCAACTTTTCTATATTTCCTTTAGCCATTAATCAACAAACAAATCAATGTATTTAAAAAATACGAATGTGCCACTCTCGTTTGTCACTCTTCTCTTAGATTTCTAGATATCTTTGACCTTCAAACTGCCTATTCTAGTCATTTTCAATGACTCTTAGCAGTTGTTTTGTGTATTTTTCTAGCTTTATGGTATTTTACACTATAAAGATTGACATGATTCGAATTACTGAAACTGAAGACCTGAGGTGCATCTTAACATCTTACACATTGGTCTGAAGTTATAAAGCACATCTACCCCTTTACTCAAATGTAAGTTTTTAGATCTGCAGTTCCTAATATGGTGATCACTAGCCAATAGAATGTTGAAATTTAAATTATAAATTAAATTAAAAATCTGATTTATTAATTGCACTAGTCAAATATGACTACTTTATGGACAGTTTGGATATAGAATACTTCTGTTTGGCAGTTCTGGGCAATGCATGTAGGACTTGTCAAAAGTATGGAATCTAATGTTTGTTTTTGTTTTGTTTCCAATTTTGGTAATTATACTCAAAGCAAACAATTTGTTCATAGTAAATTACAAGTAGAAGGAGAATTGTTTTAAGAGAAAAAGTCTTCAGAAGGCTGTATTCCAGCCCCACTCTTTAACATAAATGAGGACTTTTAATGGTGAAATTTCCACTAGCTATGTAGATCTCTACCTCAAAACTAGTAACATGATGTACCTATGGATTTGCTATCCCCTGGGGATCCACAGATCTACTGGTAATGCCAACAAGTATCTAACTCCACATCTACATCTGTTGCTTTGAAAACCTGCTACTTTCCACAGTCTAGAAACTCAGGCAATATTTTCAGCTATGTATGTGGCTCATTATATAGAAATGGATCTTTTGGTGAGAGTGAATCAAAGCAGCATAGGATCACATAGAATACATTAGAGAACCTCACTATCTATCTCTCATTGCCTGATCTACATGCCAAAAGTCATTTTGTGTTTTTGGTTCCATTTTCAATTCATAGCAGTGTGTGTGTGTGTGTGTGTGTGTGTGTGTGTGTGTGTGTGTGTGTGTGTGTGTGTGTGTGTGTGTGTGTGTGTGTGTGTGTGTGTGTGTGTAGAATAGCAATATATCATAGAAATATATACATTAAATTCTAATTCCACAATATATATTTTCTGTTTCACATTTCACTGCTTGAGTATGGAGCAGATATTAATCAGAACACACACTAAGTAGACAATGTTAATCAAGTCTCTTGTTTACTGTACAGCTTCTCTATCAATCAGCAGATTCTGAGCTGCTGGTAAATATTGAAACTTCAGTTCTTTTGTCCTTGTAAGGATGTTCTCCCTTATCCTATCTACTGTAATTTTCTAGGAATCTTACTTGTTCTGAAAAGTTTTGTTGTATACTTAGTTGATTCCCTGATAACTAGGTTTCTGTGTTCAATAGATTCAGCCTATTTTGCATTTCTATTAATCTCTCTTGATGTTTGACTACATATTTGATTTGTTATTGATCTTCTTCACATTGAAAACACTTCTTTAAAGTTATTTGAGTTGGAAATGGTATAAAGATTTTAAGATTTATTTATTTATTTAAGATTTCTATGTGTTTTGCATTGAGATATATGCTTATGTTTTGAAAATTGTAACCAGCTTTATATTTTAAAAGCTTTATATTATCCTCCACATCTCCTATATAAATTTACTATGCTTTTTCTTCTATATCATGCACTATATTTATTGATTACTTACCCACTGCATTGTGCCAGAAATGATTTAATATAATATTCATATTTTCCTACAGATAGAAAAAAAATCACTTTTTTGCTTTTATTGTAATTGCTTCCCACTTAATCAGACAAATTTCTTTAAACAAAAATACATCAATAATTAATATAGTTTCAATTTGAGGCATACAGTTTTCTTTACTCCCCAAAGGGAACAAAGAATTGTCTTCTTCCCTTATTTTTTATCCTCTATCTCTTACTCCTCCTCTTTCTTTCCTTCTCTTCATTCTCCCTTTATCCAGCCCCCACTTTTTCCATCTCTCCTTTCTCTCCCTTTCCTCTTCTTCCTCTTCATCCTCCTCACATTAGTATTCTTTCTCTCTCTCTCACTTGCTTGGTTTGGTTTTACACTATATGGTGACACTAACTATCCAGATGGTTTCTAACTGACATTCTAACATCTATATTAAAAATATATCTATTTTATTTGTAAAATAAAACACTTCTTTTAAAATAAAATACTTCATTTTTGTGTAATACTTAAAAAAAAATAAACTCAACGTATTATTACTGTAAATTTCTCTTTTGGTGCAACTCATAATTCATGATTCATGTTTATTCTTCATAGTACACATTTTTATGTCATTGCACCAAAGTGGTAGCAGTTATTTTCAGGGAATACTTTATTCTGATTGGTTTCTTTGAAATCAAGTGAAGAATACTAGTCAGAAGTCAAGAATGAGTATTCCCAAATAAATGATACAGGTTGTTGCATATATAAAAATCCATTTTCTCAAACAAAATTGTATTGTTGCCTTAAATATTTTTCAATTCCTGGTCTACCTTTCTTTGTGTTTTTGAAAATTTTACTTTGATATCTGCTTGGTTTGAATATTCGTATCCCCCCAATTCATATGTTGAAATTCTAATTCTTAATGTGATAGCCAGAGGGGTTGGGCCTTGCTGAGGTGATTGCGCCATCAAGGTGGAGCTCTCATGAATGAGATGATGCTCTTACAAAAGAGAGCCCACAGAGATCTCTCACCCTTCCACCATGTGAGGACTTGGTGAGAATGTGCAGGCAATGAACCAGAGGAGAGTCCCCACCAGAACGCCACATGCTAGTGTTTCTTCTGGGCTTCCCAGACTTTAGAACTGTGAGAAATAAACTTCTGTTGTTTATAAGCTCCTCAGTCTATAATATATTTTTAATAACAATCTTAAGGATCAAGACAATATTTCTTCACAAATCAAGATATTAATGTTGGTATAAGTTTGCTTATTTTCTGAAATGAAATGTCATTATATAAAATTACAGATATATTTCCTGGTATCTCTCTCTCTAGATAGGAAGCTAGATAGAACAGTGTCATTTTCTTCAAGCTCAGCAATGAATCACTAGAAAATGATTACTTAAATGATCAATCATAACATAAAGTAAGCTTCATTTATATAAATTAATGGTTAGGTCTCAAGAACACTGAAATTATTAGTTATTATGGAGAGAGAGAAATAGCTCATATATGATCTCCTGAACATTTTGATCATGATAGCCTTGATTGTAAAAATCTTTCAGAAATTATCCACAATGAATAATGAAACTAGTCCACAATTAAACTGTCACTTAATGGCTGCCACACAGACAGATGCTACATTAATTTGTCCTCTGTGTATTATTAAAATCATTTAATTACTAATGCATGATGAAATTTTGCACCACAGAATATTAAAAATGAATATGATTCTTAACTAGAAAATGTGTGAAATACAGAATAAAATCATATGGTGTCATGCTTATTTAAAATCAAAGTAAGTAAAATCAAGCAGAAAAATACTTCCTAATTTGATATAGTTGGTTGAACGAAGAATGAAGAGTAAAATATTTACTTTTCAGATAGCTTGTGAAGTAGACCATTTCAGAAATAGTTTATAAGTTTATGCTTCTATAACAATAGCAGTTCCCATTTGACTTTTGTTTAATTAACTAATTTCCATTATTTTCACTGAAATGAATACCATTTATAAGTAGAAACAGTGTGAATGTTAAAAATACTAATAATTTGGCCTTAGATATTTAATTTTAACTGTTTTATAAGAGATTTTTAAAGAAATAATGTTAATTCTAATTTTTAAATCTGTAAGGTATGCGTTCGTGTGTATGTGTTGGTATGTGCGTGTGTGTTCAGTCACATCGGAGTCTTTGCAACTCCATGTACTGTAGCCTGCCAGGCTCCTCTGTCCATGGGATATTTTTCAGGCAAGAATACTGGAGTGGTTTGCTATTTCCGCCTTCAGGGGATTTTCTCTGCTCATGGATTGAACCTGTGTCTCCTGCATTGGCAGGCAGATTCTTTACCATTGAGCCACCTGGAAAGCCTATGTGTGTATGTGTGTGTGTCCCAAAAAATCAGCCACTGTGCATGGAATCAATAGTTGATGTCATTGACTAAATCTTATTGATCTATTGGTAATCATATTTTTAATGGTTTCTACACAAAAATCTCTGTATTATGGTAAATAATAAAATGTGTATGTGCCAAAAAACAGTGATTTTAGTAGTTATAATTTGAACCCTCCTCTGACTTTGTCGATTTGTGACATAAGGAAAAGTAGACTTGTTTTCCATAACTGTAAAGATTATACCCAAGAATGGAAAAATTCTGCCTAGGAGAGCGTGTTACTCATACTATGGAATATTTTGTTTGTTTTTGGTCCACTATTAGTATAGAGTTCTTACAGTTAAACATTGTATATAACTCTCAAGGTTTATGGACTAGATAAAGACCTCACTGGATTTCTTTATTAAGAAATAAATATGGAATACAAGGCATCAGTGTGTGTGTGTGTGTGTATATATATGTGTGTGTGTGTGTGTATGCTCCATGTTTTAACTGCATCCTATGGCTACTGTAACTTATTAGTAAAGGCCTTGCACTCAGTTTCATTTACTAAATTATTTGGAGCATGAGAATTCACTAGTTTATTTATTCATCTCTGGGGAGTTTAACGGTGAAAAAGAAATAATGTGCATTAGAGGAATGCAAACCCATAATAATGAATTGAAAACCACATTACTGATAATTTTTTTTTACTCTCCAATAACTGAAGAGATAGTACTGTTCCTCAAACCTTTAATTTGTTATTACTGATCTATTTGTTTCTTAGTACATATGATATTTATTTCACATCAATCTTATGAAAATATTATTTTAGGTCCCAGATGCATCCGTGTGAACAAACTAGGTATGTCTTCTGAAGGGAGATAAGACTACTTATTAAATTCAGGTGTGCTGATACAGAGGTGACAGTTGAAATCATGACATGAGATTATTTTTAGATTCAAAAGATGGCTTTTGATTTGGGGTTTTAAGTAAGAAAATGTTTCCAATAACAAATGTTCAAGTATAGGTTTGTTTCTCAAAATCCCCACTAATTTTGTTCACATTATTCACATTACAATTGTCAGTTACAAACTATCAAAAGTTTTATAATATTAAATAATCATTTCAAAATCAAATTTCCATAACAGGAATATATTATAAGTGATAAGACACAACTGGGGATAATGAGAGCAAAGAAGAACCAGTATATAATTGCTAATAGTCCCTTCAGATATTATTGGATCTGCTTGCAAATGTTCCAGGGTACATGTGAAAATCTCATTTGACTGGCCTCACATAAAATTTATCTTTGTCTTTCGCTTGACATTTAATAATCTGGATTTTTTATGTAAGCTAAGAAGAGGGGGGAAATTTTTTAAAGGGGCTTCTTCCCATGTAGCTCAAACAGTAAAGAATCTGCTTGCAATGCTGGAGACCTAGGTTTGATCCCTGGGTCAGGAAGATCCCCTGGATAAGGGAATGGCAACCCATTTCTGTATTCTTGCCTGGAGAATTCCATGGACAGAGGAGCCTGATGGACACTGTCCATTGGGTCCAAAGAGTCTGACAGGACTGAGTGACTAACACTTTCACTTTCCACATTACAAATTCCATAACTTGAATTCTGAAACTAGAAGGCTAATTTTACTTTTCAGTGGCTTACTGATAACTTAACTGCTGGCTGAAAAATAAAGTCACTTAAAGTTCCATCATCATGAAATTTGATTATTTGAAAGTAGTAAATAATCTCAGAATATTTAAAAATTCAATGTCTAAGTTCATGTATAACTGCAATGCTCATATTCTCTTCCTATAAAATATTCTTTAAATGTAGTTGTAAAATTTTTCAACCTGAATTGTGCTTTGCATTAAAGAATGCTGTTTTGAGTGAGTCAATGAATTTCTGACTTGGGGCAAGTTTTTTTTTTCATAAATAGAAATGGAAGTTTCATGTAAGATTAGCAAAAAGAGTTTTAAAATGAGCCTGATTTATTGTCTTCATAATTAAAATTCTTAGTGTGCCCTTGATATATAACACTGTAAAATACTTTACTGTCTTGAGCTTTTTACATATTAGAGAAATTGATAAATCTGTTCCACCTGAAAGTGATGTGTAATATGTATGAAAGAATATTAACTAAGTTTTGCCTACTTCAATTTTGTCTTTGAAAATTTACCACTTAGCATTGCCAAGTTCAAACAACTGGTAAAAATTTAAAAAAAGTTTATTTGTTCCACTTGATTCCTATAATCAGATTAATTAATCCTTGTTTACTCAAATTGGCAATAATTTTTCATTCAAGATAAAAGCCCAACAGAATTGCCTCAATTTGTTTTTAATGCCTGGATAGTATTTTATCATATGGTTTGTACAATTATATATAATTTTACTAACAGGCACAGAGGCATTTAAATTTGCTTCAGGTAATTTGTTATCCTTGTTTTCCATTCTTCTAATCTTTTTTCTATTGGTGTTGAGATCTTTGTTACATATAAATGTTAAAGTAATAAGCATTTAAGAAAAAATTTATAATAATGCATACATAGGAATTTCCACATGGAAAAATATAATATACAATATTGAGTCTATATAGTAGTTTTTTTTAAGAAATCCTAGGCTATTTTATTTGCCCATATGCTATTTATATTTTTGAGTATTCATAGAAAATCTATGATTTTTGGCATAAGTTTCCTGGATTAATTAAAATAGCTCTTTATAATATGCAAATAATTTTTGTTTTAGAAATTATTAGAATGTATCTCCATATACTCTTTTTTTCTCAGCCTACATATTGCCTAATACTTGTCTTTCATGATAGATTGTAAATCCTTAGAGCCCTCGTTCTCATTATCCATCCATTCTTAAAGGACTGGAGATTCTCAAGGTGCCTTCAGGAGCTTTGACTTCCATCATTTAGTTGTCATATATTTGGTAGAGAAGTAGTAAAAACTTTTGATATCAGAATGAAATTCAGGGAATGACTTAATAGCTTATACAAACTCAACAATGTAACCTGCCCCATTAAGTTTTCCACTTATACATAACCTTATATGTTTGAAAATATTGAGTAAATATACATTTTAGGTAGTATACTGTATGGAAACTTTTGAAAGCAAGATGATATTTACTTGCACCTCTGATATCTGAGGTTCAATTTATTGCCATTATAGTATCATTTGGGTTATTCATATATATTGACTCTCTGGCTCCAGTTATTTAGAGGTATTGTATTTTTCTGCTCTGACTTGAATTCAGTGTAGTCATGTTACTTGCTTTTTGAATGAATTGTTAATGAAAATGATAGCATCATTTCCAGGTTTAAGAGTAACACTGTAATTTCACCATGATATCTTTTCAGTGCCACAGTAAGGAACACTGTGACCATCTATGGTTGCCATTAGCCAGTAAACTTGATTATGTTAACAAGAGCCTTCTTACCAACCCACAATGAATTTGCTCAGGAGGAAGCAGTACATTTTCAGGGTGTCTGTTAAACATTGTAACATCTAGCCTCCCCTGACCCATACAACCTGTGACATCGACTCACATAAACCAAGTCTCTTTCTGCTCCCAGAATCTATCTCACATGTTTTATTGTAAGCTATCCTCATGAGTCATAAGACTCTCTTATTATTTCCCAAAGAGTTTAATGAATTATTGTAGCTTACATTTGATTTTTGTTGAAACAGCTTTATTTTCAATGATACCCTAAAAGATTTTTTTTCCTAACAGATTGCAAAAAGGGAGAATATGAAAGATGAAAACTTAATTTCAGATTTAGCTGTAACACATACAAATTGTGGTGTTTCTAACAGTTACGGGAAATTCTTAGGAAGTGTGTGTGATGTTTCTTTTTTCTCCCTCTTGTTAAATTTAATAGCTCCTAAACATTCATAGGGAATGTTTTATACTCCTTAAATATTTCTTTTCAGGAAATCTCATTCTTTTCTTTCCATTAAAATGTAGTGCAGCATGAAACTCTACATGCAGCTATTAATAATATAACAAATAACTATGTACTCAACAACCAGTTGAATAATTAAACTTGTAACAACAGAACTGGGGCTTTCTGTGATTATCACCCTCTATTTACATCCTCACCTTTGGTAGCTACTTACAGCCCAGAGACAATTCTATCCTGCGTTTGGTTTTAACAATACACAAGCATCTGCTTTTATCTCTCACAATATTTGTTTACATCCTTAAAAATGAGATTTTGCTTACATACTTTCCATTTTTAATTTTGATTTTATAAATAGTTATGTAAATATTTTGCACATACTGTCTCAGAAGTGAGAGTTACTTTAAACAGCTGCTTAGAAACAAAATTGTTTAATGACTTAATGACTTTTATTAATTACCAAATTAATTACCAAATTCCTCTTCAGATTAGTTGTACCAGCTTACATTTCCTTCAGCAGTACAAAAGAGTTTTCATTGTTTTACAGCCTCATTATCACTTACGTTTTTGCCACGATATGGAAAATTACCTAGGCTGGTGAGTGTGAATCATTTTCCCTTGGTTTTAATTTGCATTTATGTGATTGTTGATAAGTATAGCAGCCCTTAAAAGAGTAATTAACAAACTTTTTGTGTTTTTTTTTTTTTTAATTTCAGTCTTTTGTTGCTATTGGTGCTTTTGCTTAGTCATGTCTGACTCTTTGCAACCCCATTGACTATAACCCGCCAGGCTCCTCTATCCATGGAATGTACCAGGCAAGAATATTGGAGCAGCTTGCCATTTCTTTCTCCAGGGATCTTCCCACCCCAGGGACCGAACCTGGGTCATCTGCAATGCCAGCAAACTCTTTACTGCTGACCCAGCAGGGAAGTCTTGTTGCTATTGCTGATACTTTTTATCAGTTATTTCTATTTTATTAGCCTCGATCCATGAATTTTAATCAATATTTAATTAGTATGTTATTATCCTTTTATTCTAGATATGTTATAATTTGATTTTCATTGATTATTTAATCTAGATATATGTGGTGTTTGTGTGTGTTTAATGTGTGTTCAGGTCTCCTATTAAGAGTTAATGTGCTTTGGGTGTATACTTGGTGCTAAGCACTATTAGAGGGGACAGTATTAAAGTTTATACACTGTATTGCCTAACAAATAATGTCTAAAAGATTAACATTATATACCTTTCTAATACTCAAAGAGATTAATATAGGGTAAAATTAAGAAATATGCCATCTGATATGTCAGTGAATCTATAATTTAAGAAGTCTGATTTCAGAATTCACTCTTTAGAAAAGTTTACCATGTACTATTCTTCACAAAAAATGTGTCCAATTAGTCATAAAGTTGTTTATGGCAATGAAGCTCTATTATCAAGTGAAATATATATGCATGGGGACATAACCTAGGCAGAACAAACACAGAGACCATAAAAAACTACACGTGCAGAAGACTCACTTCCTCATGTGTCTGTTTTTTGACACTGCTCAGCTCTTCAACCCACAGCTCTAGCAATGGGAGGTTCTCTATGAGTAAATGACCCAAGCAGGGAAAAATTCATGAGGACTGCACAAGATAGGATAGCAAAACCAGAAAGTGGACTGCTGCTATTATAGAGGTGCAGTCAGTGATCACCTTGAAAGACAGTTCAGGATGGAAATTGCAGTGTAACAGTTTGAGTTGTAGATTTTATTCACTTGCCAGGAAAAAAAAAAAAAGATGTTTTGAGGTCAGAATCAACATAATCCATGAGCAGTCATGAATGAGATTCCCTAGCTGTTTTACAATTTAAAAAATGCAAGGTTGGGTGATAGGTGAATTGAAAGTTCAGAATGTGTTTTGTGATTAACTTTCTCAAAAATGCCCAGAATGAAAAGGCACACCATTATGACCTTAAGACTGATACTTTCTCTATGATTAACACACTTCCCTATTGGGCATAGGAGACAGACGAGAGTTTTCATTGGTGTAGCCTGTAAGACCTTCACTTGAGCAAATCAGACCTGTGCAATACTAACTCAGTACCCAGTTAAACTGCAACAGAAACCCATCTTGGCACTCCGTCACTGACCATGCCATGAGGGGTCTTACCACATAAATCACTTCAGTTCAGTTCGGTCGCTCAGTCGTGTCCGACTCTTTGCAACCCCATGAATTGCAGCAAGCGAGGCCTCCTTGTCCATCACCAACTCCCGGAGTCTACCCCAACCCACGTCCATCGAGTCAGTGATTCCATCCAACCATCTCATCCTCTGTCATCCCCTTCTCCTCCTGCCCACAATCCTTCCAAACATTAGGGTCTTTTCCAATGAGTCAACCCTCCGCATGAGGTGGCCAAAGTATTGGAGTTTCAGCTTCAACATCAGTCCTTCCAATGAACACCCAGGACTGATCTCCTTTAGGATGGACTAGTTGGATCTTCTTGCAGTCCAAGGGACTCTCAAGAGTCTTCTCCAACACCACAGTTCAAAAGCATCAATTCTTCGGTGCTTAGCTTTCTTCACCATCCAACTCTCACATCCATACATGACCAATGGAAAAACCATAGCCTTGACTAGATGGACCTTTGTTGGCAAAGTAATGTCTCTGCTTTTCAATATGCTATCTAGGTTGGTCATAACCTTCCTTCCAAGGAGTAAGCATCTTTTAATTTCATGGCTGCAATCACCATCTGCAGTGATTTTGGAGCCCCCAAAAATAGAGTCAGCCACTGTTTCCACTGTTTCCCCATCTATTTGCCATGAAGTGATGGGACCAGATGCCATGATCTTAGTTTTCTGAACGTTGAGCTTTAAGCCAACTTTTTCACTCTCCTCTTCCACTTTCATCAAGAGGCTCTTTAGTTCGTCTTCACTGTCTGCCATAAGGGTGGTGTTATCTGCATATCTGAGGTTATTGATATTTCTCCCGGCAATCTTGATTCCAGCTTGTGCTTCTTCCAGCCCAGCTTTTCTCATGATGTACTCTGCATATAAGTTAAATAAGCAGGGTGACAATATACAGCTTTGACGTACTCCTTTGCGTATTTGGAACCAGTCTGTTGTTCCATGTTCAGTTCTAACTGTTGCTTCCTGATCTGCATATAGGTTTCTCAAGAGACAGATCAAATGGTCTGGTATTCCCATCTCTTTCAGAATTTTCCACAGTTTATTGTGATCCACACACTCAAAGGCTTTGGCATAGTCAATAGAGCAGAAAGAGATGTTTTTCTGGAACTCTCTTGCTTTTTCGATGATCCAGTGGATGTTGGCAATTTGATTTCTGGTTCCTCTGCCTTTTCTAAAACCAGCTTGAACCTCTGGAAGTTCACGGCTCACGTATTGCTGAAGCCTGGCTTGGAGAATTTTGAGCATGACTTTACTAGCGTGTGAGATGAGTGCAATTGTGTGGTAGTTTGAGCATTCTTTGGCATTGCCTTTCTTTGGGATTGGAATGAAAACTGACCTTTTCCAGTCCTGTGGCCACTGCTGAGTTTTCCAGATTTGCTGGCGTATCAAGTGCAGCACTTTCACAGCAGCATCTTTGAGGATCACATACACACATACATATACTTGTGTGTATACATACTAGTGTTATTCTACACATAGGTATTTTGTGCATATATTTACTTATGCTATATAACACACCATGTGAAGCAGTGAAAAGAGTTGAGAAGAAAACACAATCTGATCCTTACTCGCATTGGGCATGTAGGTCAAGTGATAACAGAGAGGTATGACAGCCTCAGCTTTCTGTTTAGCAACCATGAATTCCAATTACGTCTTAAGTAACTAAATCCTAGCCTTGAAAAGTACATCCAAGGGCAATGAATCTAACGATTTTTCTTAAATAGATAAATATAAATTCATCAGTCCACCAGAATGTTTTGGTACCTCTTATGCAGTCACAATATTTTTGTAATAGCATATAATTGTGTTTCTATCCTACTAGATCATAAATTTTATATTTAGAAGTGCTGCAAGACTTAACATAATTGTTTTGCCTTTTTTTAACTTTTTGGTTTATGCTGTATTAATAATTGATTAACCAGGTTGTAATACTTTCAGATAGACAGCAAAGGAACTCACCCATACACAACTGAAATCTGTCAAGAAGATTAAGAGTCATACAGAAATTTCCTTCATAGTCATGACAGCAACTTGTCAGGAAATTACACATCATAGTGTCAAAACAACAATTTTCGTTAGGGAAATAATATTTGTGTTAAATTGGAATATATTATAAAGATAAAATTTATTCACAATAGATATAAGATGTATCAAGCTTTCATATAATGCTATGTTAAATGCCATTATATAATTTTATGAAACTAAGTAGTTAATCGGAGAAGGCAATGGCAACCCACTCCAGTACTCTTGCCTGGAAAATCCCATGGGCGGAGGAGCCTCGTAGGCTGCAGTCCATGGGATCGCAGAGTCAGACAGGATTGAGCGACTTCACTTTCACTTTTCACTTTCATGCATTGGAGAAGGAAACGGCAACCCACTCTAGTGTTCTTGCCTGGACAATCCCAGGGATGGCGGAGCCTGGTGGGCTGCTGTCTATGGGGTCACACAGAGTCGGACACGACTGAGGCAACTTAGCAGCAGCAGCAGCAGCAGGTAGTTGATAGAGAACATTTTGGTTTGAAATCTTTGTATTGTGCCTAACCTTTGTGCTGTACTTCTTGCATTTTTCTTTAAAATTCCATCTTTAAGAACCTTTATTTATAGAATACAGTACATGTATGTCTTCTTTTTCAAAAATCTGAATTCTTAATAACAGCAACTTAACTATTCATCTCTTTGATCAAAATACATGTATTGTCAATTATCATAAAAATAATACCAAAGGTATCACAAAAATATACATACTCTAAGTAGTTTGATATTATTTTTATAGCTTATTTTGTCCCTAAGACATATTAGGTATATAAAATCAAATTACATGTTTTAAGGTAAGTTGGACTAACTCTTCTCTGTGGTTATATTACCAACTAGATATATGAGTAGGGTAACATATTGCATTCAACTTTTAGTTATTTCAGTTTAAACTTAATTTACTTATATAATTCCATAAAATATTAATTTGTATACAGTTGTTTAAAAAACTATAATTAAAAAGGCCTAGCATCTGTCATAGTATCCTCCATCCAAATCTCTTTTATTTCACAATTTATTTTTTCATATTCTTGTAATCAAATTTGTATTTATGGCTAACTTTTTCAGAATAATTATAGCATAATAAACTTTGCTTTATTTATATTTTTATTCTCATCACTTAATTAAATATCCTGGTTATCATTTCATAATAGTTTACACAACTATTTATTTGTTTCATGGTTGTGCTTTTTCCTTGTAATTGTTTTATGAATGTATCATAGGAATCTGATCCAGCCTCCAGTGAAGTACATTTGGTGGTTTAGTCAGTGGTTTAGTCATTAAGTCGTGTCCAACTCTTGCGACCCCATGGACTGTAGCCTGCCAGGCTCCTCTGTCCATGGGATTTTCCAGGCAAGAATACTAGCATGGATTGCCATTTCACATTTGGGCTCTTGCTATTCTGTAGTCATTACAAATAGAGTAAATGCCATTAAAAATGTGTATAAACAATCTGGCTAGTTATTAGGAAACTTCTTTTCATAGGGTTAAATGATTTTGCATTCCCAACATGAACGTTATGTGTATTCTTATTTCCTCAGCGTTCACCAAGAACCCATATTGTCGCACTTGGATTTCTGCCATGCTAACAGGTAAGAAATAGGATCTTTTATAGTTTAGATTTTCATTTTTTATTATAAGTGAAAAAAGTATATTATTATAAACTGAAAAACAATTTTGTTTCTCTTTCTCTGAACTGTCTAGAGACAATTATTTTGTTGTCAGTAATAAAATGCTGCACTTTTAAGTATACTATTTCTTATCATAAATATTGATTTAAAATTTTTTCTACCTATAGAAATTGAAATAGAGTTCAAGAGTGGTTTTAAAATTAGTAAATGAATTATTCTGAAAACAATTATTTGGTATTTTCCATGTGACAGTCACTCTTTTAGTTATTAATAAGAGTGTGATAAAGTCCCTTCTCTCATGAGCTATGGTCTGGTAAAATAAACAAGTTATAAATAAGAAAAATATGATTAAACAGAAAAATGTCAACTATTGTTAAATACTGGAGGAATAAAAAGGAGAGACTGGTGGAGATGGAATGCCATTTTATAAAGAGTTATCATTGAAGGTCTCTTTGAGGAAGTAAAATTTGAAATTCTGACATGGATGACATGAAAGCATGAGCCATTTGAAACTGTAAAAGGAAGAAGGAAGATGTAACAAGTGTAAAGGGCCTAAATCAGCAAGGTACTGGCAGATTTGGTACCGGAAGATAGTCTGTGTGGCTGAAAGTGCCACAAGCATTAGTGTTGCATAAATCAGTTCAAGGGGGGGGATAGATGTCAGATCATTTAGCACTTTGAGAGATATAATGAAAACACTGGATTCTATACTTATAGGAAGCTATTGGAAGCTTTTAATGAAAAGAAATATATGATTTATGCTTTTAGAAATGTAAGCCTGGCTATACTGGAGGGAAAATCCTGGGGCTGAAAGGCAATAACAAGCAGATCTTCCAGTGGAGGGGAGGAAGCATTATTTTCCCTCAACCTGTCTAAGATTTTAGCTAAGACAAATGTAAAGACAGATTAGAGGAGGGAAACAGACATTTCATGTTCTCCTTGTTTAATTACTTTAATAGTATACGCATACTGATGACAAACTGAAATTATAATGTAGTAATCACAATTCTGTCAGTCAGTTCAGTCACTTCAGTAGCTCAGTCATGTCTGACTCTTTGTGATCCCATAACTGCAGCACGCCAGGCCTCCCTGTCCATCACCAATTCCCAGAGCTTGCTCAAAATCATGTCCATTGAGTCAGTGATGCCATCCAACCATATCATCCTCTGTCGTCCCCTTCTCTTCCTGCCTTCAATCTTTCCCAGTGTCAGGGTCTTTTCCAGTGAGCCAGTTCTTCACATCAGGTGGCCAAAGTATTGGAGTTTCAGCTTCAGCCTCAGTTCTTCCAATGAATACTCAGGACTGATCTCCTTTAGGATGGACTGGTTGGATCTCCTTGCAGTCCAAGGGACTCTCAAGAGTATTCTCCAACACCACAGTTCAAAAGCATCAATTCTTCGGCGCTCAGCTTTCTTTATATTCCAACTCTCACATCTGTACATGACTACTGGAAAAACCATAGTTTGATGAGACAGACCTTTATTGGCAAAGTAATGTCTCTGCTTTGAATATGCTGTCTAGGTTGGTCATAATTTTCCTTCCAAGGAGCAAGTGCCTTTTCATTTCATGGCTGCAGTTACCATCTGCAGTGGTTTTGGAGCCCCCAAAAATAAAGTCTTTCACTGATTCCATTATTTCCTCATCTATTTCCCATGAAGTGATGGGACCAGTTGCCATGATCTTAGTTTTCTGAATGTTGAGCTTTAAGCCAACTTTTTCACTCTCCTCTTTCACTTTCATCAAGAGGCTCTGTAGTTCTTCACTTTCTGCCATAAGGGTGGTATCACCTGCATATCTGAGGTTATTGATATTTCTCCCAGCAATCTTGATTCCAGCTTATGCTTCATCCAGCCCAGCGTTTCTCATGATGTACTCTGCATATAAGTTAAATAAGCAGGGTGACAATATACAACCTTCACGTACTTCTTTCCAAATTTGAAACCAGTCTGTTGTTCCATGTCCAGTTCTAACTGTTGTTTCTTGACCTGCATACAGATTTCTCAGGAGGCAGGTAAGGTGGTCTGGTATTCCCATCTCCTTAAGAATTTTCCAGTTTGTTGTGATCCACACAGTTAATGGCTTTGGAATAATCAATAAAACAGAAGTAACGTTTTTTCTGGAACTCTTACTTTTTTGATGATCCAGCAAATGCTGGCAATTTGATCATTAGCCATTCCCTTCTCTAGGATGTCTTCCCAACCCAGGGATTGAACCCAGGTCTCCTGCATTGCCAGCAGTTTCTTTCCCATCTGAGCTACCTGGAAAGCCCATTCACAATTCAGTCATACACAAATAGAGTCTGATGGCCATGGAAAACCTGGCCTGTCACATCTCTGCTACTGAGAACTTCAACTTTGTTTGAAGTGTATCAGATATAAGGACACCACCAGCCATATTCAGAATTCCTGCCAGCCTCAACCTTAGAGTCTCAAGGTTTCCCCTTGTAACTATGCAACAATATGGGCCCCAGCTGATCCTTACTTAACAGATATACTTACTTCTTACTTCTTGTCACCTCCAGTTATAATTCTTAATAAACAATTTGTGTAACTAACTGCAACCTTGTGGGGTTTTTTTGCCTGTATAAGCCTTTCCCCATTTTTTAGTCTGGCAGAAGACAATTCAAGTGCTTTTTAAATCTGGACTGCAGTCCTAATCCCCCCCAAAACACCTTTTTTATTTCAATCAGGTATCAATTTCTAAAAGTTTGGTTAGCAACACAATGGAACATTACTTATCAAATAATGTAATGAAGTACTGATACGTGCTGCAGTGTGGATGAAACTTGAAACTATTATGTTAAATGATAAAAGACAGACACAAAAGGCCATATATTGTATGATTCCACCTATATGAGTATCCAGAATAGGTTAGAGACAGAAATCAATTAGATGGTTTCTGGGGGCTGGAAGGAGGAATGTGTAGGGATTGACTGCAAATCGAATATGTGATTTTCTACTGGAGTAATGAAAACATTTTGGAACTAGACGAAGGTGATGATTACATAACAGTATAACCAAACGACTACACCTTTGAGCTGTTCATCATAAGGAGAAGCTGTAAGTTCAGGAAGGTACAGGGCAGTCATGGCAGGGAATGTAGAAGCTACCCATGGTCAGATAGAAAGGGCTGCCCTTACCATGACTTATCTAATTATTTCCACTGAGAAATGTTCAGCCTTAGACTTGGAGTTCTTGATATGGCATTCTCCCTCAGGACAAGTAGCTGGCCACTGTGGACACACTGTATCCTGCAGAGGCAGTGATAATATTTGTAGGACAGGGAAATTAATATTAACAAGTAAACATTAATGGTACATCATGTAGGATAATCACTAAATTTCATATTCCTTTGTAGCCAGACATGTTGCTAAGCTGATTCTTACAGTCAAAACCTGCTGTGATCAATCAGTATTTATCAGGCTTTTGGGTGTATTTTCCTCAAAGTGAGGATATAGAGTCAGATAACCTAAGAACCTATCTTTATTTATTTATATACTGCTAATAATTTGTTATCTTATTTGAAGGAGTGTTCAAAAAAGTATAATAAATATATTTGTATAGTTATGAATAATAACATATGGTTGACCTGGCTCTCATTGTTGTTCAGTCAGTAAGTCATGTCAGACTGTGACCCTGTGGACTATAGCACACAAGTCTCCTCTGTTCTCCACTGTTTCCCAGAGTTTGCTCAAATTCATGTCCATTGAGTCGGTGATGCCATCCATCCATCTAGTCCACTGTCATCCCCTTCTCCTCTTGCCTTTAATCTTCCCCAGTATCAGGGTCTTTTCTAATGAGTTGGCTCTTTGCATCAGGTGGCCAAAGTATTGGAGCATCAGCATGTGTCCTTCCAATGAATAGTCAGGGTTGATTTCCTTCAGGACTGACTGGTTTGATCTCCTTGCAGTCCAAGAGACTCTCAAGAGCCTTCTGCAGCACCACAATTCAAAAACATCAGTTCTTCAGTCCTCAGCCTTCTTTATGGTCCAACTCTCACATCTGTACATGACAACTGGAAAAACGATAGCTTTGACTATATGGACCTTTGTGGGCAGAGTTCACCTCTCCTTTTTAATACACTAAGTTAGTCATAGCTTTCCTTGTAGTAGAAAGTATTTTTTACACATTTTATTACCCACATATATAAAATAAATAAAATTATATTCCAAACATGTTTTCAATCCATACTGTCTTGAGTTGTCTGCTGTGGCTCTTCATGAAATTAATTTAGTAATAATTAATAATGTTTTACAAAGATTATCTCATTTCAAAGAATAATCATGACAATGAACCACTGAATTGACATTAAAATAATATTTGTATTCTACTTGGAAATTATAGTATTAGCATGTAAGATATTTAATTTTTTGCTTTCTGAAAAAAGGTCAGTATTAAAATTTGTCAGGAATATTCTACATAAATATTCAATAGCATAATATTTAAATATATGCTATCATGGACCAAATATTCTGTGAATATTGTGTAAAATACCACAGCATGTTTTATGATTTTTCAGCAAACGATTTCAACATATTTTATTTGTCCATAAATTTAATTAAATATCTGCATATGTGTATAAATATATTTAAAACTTATGAAACATAAGCCCTTTACTAATTTTATTATTATATTTTTATGATAAAAAATGTAGACTTCAAAGAAAGAAGTGTAAGGATTACTGAAAATTTATACTTGAAATTAGCTGTTTATAAATGGACTTTCTAATACATGCTCTCAGTTCAGTTCAGTTCAGTTCAGTCGCTCAGTCGTGTCCAACTCTTTGCGACCCCATGAATCGCAGCACGCCAGGCCTCCCTGTCCATCACCAACTCCTGGAGTCTACCCCAACCCATGTCCATCAAGTCGGTGATGCCATCCAGCCATCTCATCCTCTGTCATCCCCTTCCCCTCCTGCCCCTAACCCTTCCCAGCATTAGGGTCTTTTCCAATGAGTCAACTCTTCGCATGAGGTGGCCAAAGTATTGGAGTTTCAGCTTCAACATCAGTCCTTCCAATGAACACCCAGGACTGATCTCCTTTAGGATGGACTGGTTGGATCTTCTTGCAGTCCAAGGGACTCTCAAGAGTCTTCTCCAACACCACAGTTCAAAAGCATCAATTCTTCGGTGCTTAGCTTTCTTCACCATCCAACTCTCACATCCATACATGACCAATGGAAAAACCATAGCCTTGACTAGACGGACCTTTGTTGGCAGAGTAATGTGTCTGCTTTTCAATATGCTATCTAGGTTGGTCATAACCTTCCTTCCAAGGAGTAAGCATCTTTTAAATTCATGGCTGCAATCACCATCTGCAGTGATTTTGGAGCCCCAAAAAATAAAGTCTGACACTGTCTCCACTGTTTCCCCATCTATTTCCCATGAGGTGATGGGACCAGATGCCATGATCTTGTTTTCTGAACGTTGAGCTTTAAGCCAACTTTTTCACTCTCCTCTTTCACTTTCATCAAGAGGCTCTTTAGTTCGTCTTCGCTTTCTGCCACAAGGGTGGTGTCATCTGCATATCTAAAGTTATTGATATTTCTCCCGGCAATCTTGATTCCAGCTTGTGTTTCTACCATCCTAGCATTTCTCATGATGTACTCTGCATATAAGTTAAATAAGCAGGGTGACAATATACAGCCTTGACGTTCTCCTTTTCGTATTTGGAACCAGTCTGTTGTTCCATGTCCAGTTCTCACTGTTGCTTCCTGACCTGCATACAGGTTTCTCAAGAGACAGGTCAGATGGTCTAGTATTCCCATCTCTTTAAGAATTTTCCAGAGTTTGTTGTGATCCACACACTCAAAGGCTTTGGCATAGTCAATAATACATGCTCTACTTATTTATAAAACCTTGGAACTTCAAAAATTAATTTATCTTTTTGACAAATATTTACCAAGTGCCTGTCATGTACTAGGTTACATTATAGAAACTGAACCTATAGCATGGAGAAAAACAAACTTTTCTCAGTTTTCTTTAAACCAGTATGTTTGCTACAAAAGATTAATAATTAAGCAATAATTTTGGAGCAGGATTTAAGGAACAAATTTGATTACTTGTTTCATTTGTGATCTCAGGTTTTCCAGTCAAGTGTTCAAGGAATTCAAGTTTTCCCCATCCAAGTTACTTTTTTAGTTACAAAGTAAGAGGGAAATTCTTAAAATCCCTCCTGTTGAGGGCTTCTTAAAATTGAGCAAATGAATTCAGTGTTCTGCTATGCCTTCTGGGAGATTCAGTCAATCAAAATAAATATACCTCTCCTCGAGGAACCATGAGAGTTATTATACATTTTACTCTCTAGTCTTCATGATTGAATTTGAAAAAAGCTATTCTTATGCATATAGTTGGATTAAATGCATTCAGTTTCTAAGAACTAGAAGCTCCACAAAGTTTCTCAGGAAATAAAATAATTACTTTATAGTGAAAATTTTTTAGAAACAAAATCTGTACCTACAATACATCTTTAAAATAGTACTGTTATCATCCCAATTTAGAGATGAAGAACCTCAGGCACAAAGTTATAATATATATTTATATATTGTCCAAAGAAACATATTGGCAAAAG
Organism: Giraffa tippelskirchi; assembly: GCF_054371585.1. Taxonomy (NCBI): domain Eukaryota; kingdom Metazoa; phylum Chordata; class Mammalia; order Artiodactyla; family Giraffidae; genus Giraffa; species Giraffa tippelskirchi. The sequence continues at coordinate 127,625,494 of NC_137286.1, forward strand.
AAGAAAAAATACTTGAATCCAGATAGGATGGTCCTAAAATAAGCATTCAATTCATTTGACTCATACAAGGATTATAACAACATATTTGATAGTAATTTTTATCATTTTTCCAAAATTTTAAAAATCCATTTATTTCAGATCTATATGAGCAGACAGACACAGATTATATTTGGAGATTTGAAACATCAGGATACAGTTGATCATCCAAGATACAAAACAATTCCATTGAAGTCAGTTGGCCCATTTTTTTTTTTTTTTTAATCGTCTGTTTTGAAATAGAAATGTAGACATTGCAGTTGGTTCAGTGGCAGCATGAGGGCATCCTAAGATCATGGATACTCAGTCCTTTAATCACCTGTACTCGTTTTTGAATACAGCCTGTAGACATATTTCTTTTACTACAAGATTACTTTTAAACAATCTTGTCTTCCTGCAATAGTTGAGAGATAACAACTGAAACTCTTATTTCAAAACAACTATGTTACATTTTTATAGAATACTTCTGATGATATCCATATTTGCTTATTCTCAGTTTGCTCTATATTACATGAATATCTATACAACAGACATTATTGGAATATCTACTCAGCCTTTCTCTGAATGACGATGTTGATCAAAGTAAAGAAGTGCTTGCCTAGCATCTATGTTTCCTCTCTGTTTCCTAGTTTCCCAGCTGTTAAAATCAGAGGGATACTTGATCCATGTTTGGAAATCAGATTCTCTGTATTGATACTTAACCTGAGAAACACAGTTTCTGGCAGTTAAGGTTTAGGTGCATTAAAGATTCCTTCTGAGCCATGCATCACTGAAATGGCAATTGTTCTTATAATTGTTACTCTAGAAATTACTTTTTTATTTTTATTTAGGTTGCATGATTTTTCTGTTTACTAAAATGAAAATAAATGTTGATTAATGTGGCATGAAAATCATGTTTGAAGAATTATTAACTATTGAATGAAAGAAAATGTATTTAAGCAATATTTCGAAAAATGATATTTATATTTACTGAAATCATATAATTTTTTTAATTTATATATATATGTGTGTATATATATGTGTGTGTGTGTATATATATATATACATATATATATATATATATGTATATATATATATATATATATATAAGCACTACTAGCATACATTTTGGAGTCAAGAGCTTCCCTGGTGGCTCAGCTGGTAATGAATCTGCCTGCGATGAGGGCGAGTTCAATCCTTGGGTTGGGAAGATCCCCTGGAGAAGGGAACGGCTACCCACTCCAGTATTCTGGCCTGGAGAATTCCATGGACCCTGTAGTCCATGGGGTCGCAAAGAATCGGACAGAAGTGAACGACTTTCACTTTGGAGTCACACAAAACTACATTTGAAAAGCCTTTTAATCTCTTCATTTACTTTATTTTCTTCCTTTGTACTTATATTGATTCTCAAGTTTGGCTGTATTCAAATCATGAGAGAATTTTAAAAAATAGTGACATCTGGTGTCATCCCCAGAGACTGTGACACAATTGATGTGGGTGATGGTGCCTGAGCAGGAGGATTTTTGTAAGTTCCCCAATTGATTCTAATGCTTAGCTAAGACTGACAGCCAATGTTTAAGAGCACAGAGTGAGTCAAGTAAGACATGCTAGTTGCTGTACTCAGCTAGGGAACCACCAACTGGCAACTTTACTTAAAGATACAACATCTTTGAGAAGAATCAATTTATCCATCTACTCTCACCCACCCACCATCTATGTGCCCACACTGCCCCCCACCATTTACCCTCCCAGAAATTCTCCCATTCTTCCATTCTTCCTTCTTTCCACCCACCCACTCATCCATCCATCCACTCCCCTAGACATCCACCCATCCATTCACCCACCCATCCATCCACCCACCAACCTATGCATTCATCCATCTGTCCTTGTAGCCATCCATTCATTTATCTGCCTGTCTACAAATCCACACATATATTCACTTACCCCCAACTCACCTGTACATTTGACCATATGCCCTCCCACTAATCTATCTTTTGATTCATCTAACTATACACCCAGTTTACTCATTTTTAAAATACAAGTGACAGCTAATTCATAGTATTGTGGTAAATAATTAAGATGAGAAATACATAGTAATGTACATAAAACATTAAAAGGTACCAATAAATATTAGCTACTGTTAATGTTATCAAAATACTTTTCAATTTTTATAAGAAATTTATCACTCTCACCCTATATTCCTATCTACAAAAGCCATATTAAATCATTTTAACATAATAGTTAAGTTTTTTCATTTCTAAACAATTCTCAGAGCTATATTTCAAAATTTTATATTTGCTTAAAGTATGAAACTGTTATGAAATATGAAGCAAAATAAAATTACAAGGCTAGTGTGAAAACTCACATACTTGAAATTCAGATACAGGACAACTATATATATGCATAAAATGATATATGCTAAGAGTATAAAATAATAGGAAAACTCTTGACTGTAACAAGTTACATAGAAATACTGTGATAGGATACCCTTGCTCAGTGATCTGCTGTGTGTATGTGATGATTTATTTTGAAGTAGTAGCCTTCATGGTAATATCATGTTCCAAGCTGATGTATGCATTTCCTTAATTGCTTTTCTATTTTCTGTGTCACGATTTAAGTTGTAGTAAGAACCTACTACAACCTGCTTCCATTTTAATCCTTACAACAAGAGACCCAGAGTAAGATTCTGGTATATGAAGCATACTGAAAATAATGAATATACTCAGGGTAACAAGATACGGGCAACACATTTTACGTAACAATAAACTACAGACATTATTTAATAAGTCATTTAATCTTGCTTCTATGGCATTCACGTTACCGAAAGAGTGATACTTGGGGAGATAATTCTCTACGACTCTCCCGTGTTTCTCCACATCTTACTAACATTTGTTTCTCTCATAACACGCAAGCCTTTGGACCAAACTATCTCTTCAAGAAAAATCTTATAGCAAACGGCCTTGGATGATTGATATAATGTGTCCCTATGGCACAAAGGGCAGGTGTATTTATTGTATGATAAAAGAAAAATGTCTCCCCCCTGACCAAGGAGTTGGCATGTTAACTGGCATTACAAAATGTCAAGTTTCCCAAGCTCTGGCACTTCTCCTGTAAACAATCAATTCTAATTCAAGCATACATCTGGGCCCACCAATGGCAGCCTCTTGTGACTAGAGATACATGAGGAACTTATCATTACAAACTGGACACAAAAGACAGTTTTTGATGGAAGATCTAACAGTACATTTAAGAATTGCAACTCCTGCCAAAAGCTGACTTGTCTGAGAATTCCATCTTAATCTGGAGCATTTTGCTGTCACATTGTTATAACATTTATTCAGTTTTTGTCTGATTTAAACATTAGAGCTGGGGAAGTTTTTCTGGGTGGAGGGCTGAAGATAAGAATTATTTAGATAGCACTGAGATTCTCACCCGTGAGCCACCTGCTGTGGCGCTGGAGGCCACACTGTATGGCACATGGTCCCTGTTGAGTCATGACAGAAAACTTCATCAGAACTTTTACACCTTCTTAAAGCTCATTGCTACAGACTTGTTTTCTAGGTTATAGTGTTACTGGTTTAGTCTGACCAGTTAACTCTGGCATATTATTATAGCCCTGAAAGGAATGAGTCATGCTTTCAGCAACCAGTGCTGCTTTCAATCTGATCGGTGTATGCCTTTCACTGCAAAAATGACACAGCCATGGTCATGGTCAAAGTTTTCAAGGAAGCTGCCATGCTCCATGATTCAAAAGCAACTAAAACGAACCCTGACTTGAACTCCATTAACATATCTAGCTCAGGCAGTTTAGTCATTTAATTTGGATGTTCACAGAGATTATTCATTTCCAGATTCCTTCCTAATAATTTATTAGAACAAAATTGGTGATGAGTTACCTAAGTCAGTTTTGAAAATCTGGGATTCCAAATTTTCAGCCTAGGATAGCTTGTATTTAATAGCAACCTTTTATTTAACATCATCCCCAAACTGGCCTGGTTGATACATCTTACCAGTGGCAGCCTGGCCTAAAGGGGCCTTACAAGATTCAAACATAATTCTGTTTCTGCCCCTGAGTCTCTTGGTGGATTGAATGGTCTCAGATCATGAAGACAGCATCTTGAGTGCACTGCTCGCCGAGCTCCTACACTAGTCACAATGGATCTCTGAATGATTTATAGAAACGCCCTTCCAAATAATCATAACTGATCTATCCAGACCAAATGTGGGTCCAAGTAGGGGATGATTCTGAAAAACTAGCTATTTGAATGCGACAAATAAATTTAGTGATTTAGAGGAACGGCAGACTTGTCAATGGAGAGGAAATATCTTAGACCCTGACAGAAACAGGGAGGGAGGGCATGAGTGATCTTTGTGTATTGCACCTTATTAAGGAAAACATCTGGAGAAATTTTTCCAGTGTTTCATGCATCTCAAATTATAGTGACCACTAAGTCTTTCATCCCCTACCAGACAGTTCTGATCATGATATGACCACCATTTGCCTAGCCTTCCCAAGGAGTCTCTCATAAACAGGAAGTGATGGCCCGAGTCTCTGCATATCTACAAGACACCTGTCAGATCACTCCTTTGCATGTCATTCCATTGCAAACAAAAATCGCCTTGCTGAATATGTGAGCAAACAAGACAAAGTATACATGCTTTCTAAATCCAAGAACTAGACTCCATTATTAACTGAACAGGGATCTCTGAGGCCTACCACCTGTCTAGAAGGTCCCATGTGAGGTATTTCCAATCTATGTCTCCTGAATGATTGCATATCACTTTAGGGGTTCTCTGGGGCTTCCCTCATGGCTTAGTGGTAAAGAATCCACCTGCAATGCAGGAGACATGAGAGACACAGTTTCTATACCTGGGTCTGGAAGATTGCCTAGAGAAGGAAATGGCAACCTACTCCAGTATTCTTGCCTGGAGAATCCCACAGACAGAGGAGCCTGGCAGGCTACAGTCTACGGGATTTCAAAGAGTCAGACATGACTGAGTGATTAACAGTAACACTTAGGCTTTCTCCAGACTGATCGATTCTCTCATTCCAGGGATAGCATGAATACTCCTGGGTCTGTATTTCTTGTCTGGAAATCAGAAATTCATTTCCTTCCTTCCTTGAAAAACATGGTGACTTGCACCTCAAGAATGGTCATAAGGGACTGAAAGAAGCATCACAACAGAATCTCTGATAAACATGGAGATCTCTCCAAGACAGATCTACTTTTTTACCTTTCTTTGGCTGAAGTGATTAATGCTCTTAACTTGGCCATGGAATTCATTCAGGTTAATCTTAATTTTCTGTTCATGGTTTTAACAGAGGATAGAATTTCCCTAGATTTCCTTATAGTCCAAGGAAAAGTCTATGCATTGCTAACATATACTGGATTAAAACATTGGACCAAGATAAAGATTGATAAGAACAACTTAAAAAGAAATTCACTTGGATGCCTAAGGTAGGACCAAATGATAATGTGATATGTGCAGCTACTTTAGTTTGGAGACCCTAGAGATGTGTTTACCAGATAAAATACAGAACGTTTATTTAAATGTGAATATCAGGTAAACAGCAAATAGTTTTTTTTTTTCACATAGGTATGTCCTGTGTAACACAGGATGCATTCTCACATTAACCAACTGTTATGTGCAATCCAAGTTAGACAGTCTGTATTTTTATTTACTAAATTCAGCAACTCTATGTGAGAGGAAGAGTTGAAGTCAAGATTGTAGTATGGCCACATTCTGTTTCTTGAAATCCTGTTGATATTTGCCTTAATTTAATACTGCATGAACAAAGTCAGTGAATTTGATCTCAGCCTCTTTGGACAGATTACTCAGTAAAGCATATCGAAGCCAACACATTGTAGGAACAAAGGATGGCTATTTTTCTATCATCACTGACATTAAAGTACATTTTTAATAAATCTCTTTCAAAATATGCATTGATACACATTTATTTGTGTCTTATTTTATGCACTTTACCCTTTACACCTAAATTCCATAGAGGTCAGGGACAATTTCTCTTTTGCACACAGCTTGTAGAAAGCGCTTATAATCTTACAGCTGCCTAATAAATATTTTGGAATGAATGTATAAATATATTAATAAAAAATGAATTATTACATAAGAATATTATCACTGTCATATGCATAGGATTTATGTTTTTTTCTACCTGGATAATTTATTCACAATTAAAACATCTGCATGTAAATACATTTACTGATGATCAACCAAATATTTTGAAATATGACACTGATGGTTCATTTAAGCATGGTGAATTAGAGATAAAATTCAATATGATCTGTATTAATATGCAACATCTAAGTGGGGTTAGTTATAAACCTCAGGAAATAACTTCTAACATATTTTTGCAATTTGACTTACATTGTCTTAGTATAATGGGAGTCAACTCTAGAGTATCTGCTCAAATGTTTTTTGAGAATGACCAATAAAAATGGGGTTAGTTACATGACAGCTGTGCTTTATAGTTTCTATATATATACTTTCTACATAGTGATTGTTAAACTATATTGTACATTTCTACATCTGTGATGTTTTTCCTCATGTGGCTGTAGATTTGCTGAAATAGTGTGAGTGCTTCATTCTTACGTGATCTTTGTTGACAAACTCTAGATTTGGATGATTTCACTTTATCCCAGTGTTATTATTTAGTATTAAACTCCATTAAAAAGGTGTGATTTTTATGAATTAATTGTAAATGAATTTTCTATTTCCATCTTTACTGACTTGAGAAGCTCTTCTGAAGGAGTGAAGTCAGCAGTGTGTAGAGTGGAAAGCTACCTTTTTCTATTCCTTCAATATATGAACAGAAAAAAAAAAAAACACAGCTTAACAAAGGTTCCTCTACACAACACACCAGGATGCTGGAGAATTCCACACATCAGTGCCTGTAAAGATGGGTAAACTGGAACACACAGAGGAGATACAACCAAGGGAACCATGGAGTAAGTGTCTGCAGTCTCGTCCCTCTGACCATGACAACTGAGCCAACAGCTACAGAGAACCCAGTAGCATCAACGTAAGCAGCACACATGACTCTGGCCCCCGACCCTCTGTGGCACCACAGCCACGGATAACTAGGGTAGCAGTGGCAATGGGGTCCTGGGATCCCATCTGCTCAGATGTTGAGATGCCCACCCCCAGGCTCCTGACCTCCATCCACAGTAGTGGAGCCTTCAAACCTTAAAATAACAGGCATTGTAGAGGTTTCTGAGCAGCACTGGCTCCCCTCCAAATATCCCCGTTACCCCACAATCAGTGGCGACTTTGCCTGCAACTCAGGGGATTCCAGAGGCAAGGGAATATAGCCCACCATCCTGGTGACTGACAGTGGCTCTGGCAGAAGCAACACAGCCAGAATCCCAGAGGGCAAGAAGTGATGACAAAGACATGGAGTCATACCTCTTACAGAGACAGTAGTGGATGCAAAGTGCCACTCTCCAACCGAAGACAGCACAGCTAAGAGAAACTAAAACCTTATGCTATCGCACCATCTGCTGGAAAGCAAGAGAAAAAGTCCAACTGCCAATATAAACTTCAAATCACCAGCAGAGAAGTAATTCAGCAAGAACCATGAAGAACCACAGTAACACTGTATCACAGCAAGAAAAGGACAATTCTCCAGACACCAAACTTAAAATCACAGAATACTGCAGTGTAACTGATGATAGGGAATTCCAAATATGTGTCATGAAGAAACTCATTAAGCTACAAGTAAACTCAGAAGGGCAATTCAATGAGCACTGGAATAAAATTAATGAACAAATGGGAAAATTTATCGAAGAGATTGAAACTCCAAAGCCAAACAAATTCTGGAACTGAGTAACTAATAAATGAGATGAAGAATGTATTAGAAAGCATTGGAAATAGAGCATATTGTGTAAAAGAGAATTAGTGAGCTTGAAGAGAAAGCTAGAAAGGATACATGTAGAAGAAGAAAGAGAAATAAGAAGTAAAAAAAATGAAGAAAATCTACAAGGTCTTTCTGACACTTTTAGGGAAGGGAATATCTGGGTATCTTACAGGGAGAAGGGAGGGGAAAGAGCAGAGAATTTATTTTAACAAATAATAACTAAGAATGTGCAAACCTGGGAAAGAAACTAGATATAAAAATTCAGCAAGCTAACATCTAATTACCTTGATGCAAAAAAGCCATTCTCTATGACACACATATTAAAATTGTCAAAAGTCAATGACAATTTTAAAAATAGCTAGGTAAAAAAAAAGATGGCAACCTACAAAATCCTACCTTGAGAAACAAGAAAATCTCAAACAGTCTAACCTTAAACTAGAGTAACAAGAAAAATAAGAGCAGGTGAAGTCTAAAGTTAGTAGAAGAAAAAACTAAAATCAGAACACAAATAAATTACTAAAAAGACAATATAAAATATCAACAAAACTAAGGTAATTATTTGAAAACATAAATAAAATTGACAAGCCAAACAAAAACAAACACATAGAAAAGAGAGTACTGGTTATCAAAGAGGTGGGGGTGAACGGAGTAAAAGGGATCAAGTGTACAGTGATAGATGGAAATAAAACTTTTGGAGGTAAGCACCTTGAAGTAGTAATATAATGCTGTACACATGAAATGTATATCTTATAAATCAAGTTACCTACATAAAAATATTTTTTAAGTTTTTCTCAAAAGTTTGTCATAATTCCAAGTATAATCTCTGATATGTTCATATGGCACATATATGGATCCTTAGCGTACAATGTATATGTCAATGCATTCTCAGAATGAAGGAGAATTTATCTGTTCATCATGGAAAATAGATGGGGAAAAGTGGGAACACTGACAGACAATTTTCTTGAGCTCTGAAATCACTGCGGACTGTGACTGCAGGTATGAAATTAATAGATGCTTGCTCCTTGGAAGATAAGCTATGACAAACCTAGACAGCACACTAAAAAGCAAAGACGTCACTTTCCCGACAAAGGTCCCTATAGGCAATGCCATGGTTTTTCCAGTAGTCATGTATGGATGTGAAAGTTGACCATAAAGAAAACTGAATGCCGAAGAATTGATGCTTTCAAACTTTGGTGTTGGAGAAGACTCTTGAGAGTCCCTTGGATTGTGAGGAGATCAAACCAGTTACTTGCCACCTGATGTGAAGAGCCAACTCACTAGAAAAGCCCCTGATGCTGGGAAAGATTGAGGGCATCAGGAGAAGGGGGCAACAGAGGATGAGACGGTTGGATGGCATCACCAACTCAATGGACATGAGTTTTAGCAAGCTCTAGGAAATGGTGAAGGACAGGGAAGCCTGGCATGCTGCAGTCCATGGAGTCGCAAAGAGTCAGACATGACTGACCAACTGAACAACAACAACAAAATTAAAAGCTACAGTTAATTCTCATATAGTGAGTGTAATTCACACTAGTAAAATTTGGCCCCAATCCTTCTACTCAAGTCTTAAAGCTCATACAGATCCCTTTCTTCTCTGCCTGTGTCTACAGTCCTTCTGTGGCCCATCCTAAACTGGCCCTATGACTTCATACACTTACCTGGTCATTCTGACTTCATGACTTGATATGTGCATATTACTCTGCCCCCAAGTGAAATTCCATCTCAGTTCTTGATCATACTACATATGAGACAGAACCCTCAATCATACTCTTAATCTGACAAGTTAATGAAAGCGAGTAAAATGGTACTGTTCTAGGTGAACATGAGTAGGAACACAGTATCTGAGGGATGGGATTTATATTTTTACCATTTTTTTCTATGTAATCGGTTTGAAAGAGACAGTATATAGTAAGTAGCTTTCCCTAACCCCACACAAGCTTTATCTCCCATCCCCTTTTCCTAGTAGTAAAATTTTCTCCAAGTAATTGTCCTTATTTTCACAGTGAGAATAAACTTTCATTAAGATAAAAAATTTCAAATTTGTTTGAAAAAGTACACTGTGATGATCAAAAACTGAAAATGAAGCTACAAACATGTATCCTTAAGACAAAATATTTTTGAATTAGAAAATTGGAGCAATGACTGTCCTTTGAATTTATAACACATTCTGTCCCTCTGAATATATGTGGCTTTATCAATTTAGGCAGTAATATTATCTAAACGATATGACAAATTTATTAGGAAATTCCTTTTAAGGACATACTTTAGTGACATTATCTCTGCAGGCTTATTTTCAAACATGCAGTTAGTTCATAATGGAGAGTCCCTTCAACCACTGGAAAGAGATGACTGACGGATGGCATTGTTTCATGCTCTCTTTGATGCAGGTGGTGTGAAACTTGGAGTTTAAAGAGCCCTTTGTAAGTAAAAGGTTGGATAGTGTGAAAGGCCATCTATAGCCTCTAAGGGGGATTGTTCCTGCTCTTTAAACCTGCCCTTTTGACAAACTAAAATGATTTCAAAAGAAAATGATTACCAACATGGTACATTTCACTACGGATGAATAGGGAGCTCTACATTGAGATAAAGGTCAACTGTAGTTATTGGTGAAATCTGCAGGAGCCAGCAAATCATAAAGCTTTCACTGCTGAGGGAAATAAATGCTTGTCTCATCAAATCCTTAGCCATCCTCTAATAAGAGGGAATCTACCACTAATATGTTGAATAAAAATTACTAATAGTGCTATACTAGTTGTACTGATATTGACAAAGTGGATGAGTTAGACTGGTACCATTCTTTGCCTCCAGGGAATTCTTTTGTAACTTACCCCAAAGAGATGTCCTTTCTAGAGTGAATTTTAGAAGTAATTCATAATCAAAGCTTAGGACTGTCATTTTATGGAGGACTATCCTTTAACATTTTCATTTCAGAACTGGATAAATATCCTATAACCAACTTATTTCAGAACCTTGAAACAGAATTTCCAAATTTATTTTAATATTTCTTTAATAGAGTCTTCAATTTTCTATGGTCATAGGGTATTTTCTATACCTGGAGTAGGGTTTGGCTCTCAATTGTAAATATTCCAATTCATTGGAAAGACTGATGGTGAACCTGAAACTCCAATACTTTGGTCACCTGATGCAAAGAACTGACTCATTTGAAAAGACCCTGATGCTGGGAAAGATTGAAGGCAGGAGGAGAAGGGGACAACAGAGGATGAGATGGTTGGATGGCATCACCGACTCAATGGACATGAGTTTGAGTAAACTCCAGGAGTTGACGATGAACAGGGAGGCCTGGCGTACTGCAGTCCATGGGGTCGCAGAGAGTTGAACACGACTGAGTGACTGAACTGAATTGCACATATATAAATCAGTGATCAAAATATCCAATGTCTCTGAAGGTTTAGAAATCTGACACATTCCTAGATTGTTGGGAGTGTAAACTGCTAATTTTTTTTTTAAATGCTCTTATATTACATATGTAAAGATTCTTAGTAGGCTGACTCAGCAATTCTATGTGAGGAAGGAATTGAGGAAAGAAAAAAAATTAGCTTCATCTACAGCACAGTTTCTGAGACTAGAATTTTGAACCAATCCAACAATGTAAGAACAGTTAAGTAAAAATTGGAAAATCTTACTGGAATCACCTTAATATCTGCTCAGAAAAGCTTGCCTTTACTACCTTATCTAAATTTATTTTTCACCTTTCCTAATATTGTGTGTTTTTTATACCTCTGCTAGAGCTGTGTTTCTTTTTCCTCAGTAACAGTCCTGTCCTTCTGCTCTGTGCTGTATCTCAGGATGAACCGACATTTCAGCTGGCATCTGGCAGTGTTAGGTCAATGGAAAGCAAGTGTGGGAAGTTGTGGAATATGAGGAAGGGGGGCATCCATGGATTTCTCTGTTCTTCTTAGCCTTTGATTGCATCTCTAGCAGTATTAACAACTGGGAAAGTTCTGTGGTTGTAGGTTGTCTCTGGTGGGTACTCTATAATAAAAATACCACCATCGAGTGGCTTAAATAACATTGATCTCTCTTAGTTCTGAAGCCTGGGAATTCCAAGATCAAAGCATCAGCAAATTCAGTATCTGGTGAGAGCCCACTTTCTGATTCATGCATGACTGTCTTCTCCCTGTGTTCACACACGGCTTAAAGGGTAAGGGTGGTCTCTGGGATTCTTTTGTGAAGACACTAATCCCATTTGGGAGGGCTCTATTCTCATGACCTAATGATCTTTCAAAGGCCTCCATCTCCAAATGGGCTTCCCAGGTGTGCTAGCAGGAAAGAACCTACCTGCCAATGCAGGAGACGTAAGAGATATGGGTTCAAAGGGCACAGCAACCCAGTCCGGTGTTTTTGCCTGGAGAACCTCCATGGACAGAGGAGCCTGGCGCGCTATATTCCATGGGGTTGCAAAGAGCTGGACATGACTGAAGCAACTTAGCATGCATGCACAAATACTACTGCATTGGAGACTAGGATTCAACATATGAATCTGGGTTTTCATATGAACTTCAATATAAGAACTTAGTCTACAGCATAATTCCTTCCAGATAGGTCTATCATGACTTCAGCTTCTGCAAATGACTCTGGCTTCTGGGCTCTTGTAACACTCCATCTTCTATCAGTCCCTCCATCTTAAGAATTGAAGAAGTATCCTGACTTCTGTGTCTGAATTGCTTCACAAACACTGACTCACCTTCTTAAGCTACCACATCCGTAATTCTCTGCATTAAATTCCCTTTGTTATTAATAAATACTCAGAAAGGTTTCTTTCTGACTGGACTCTGAAAAATTAGTATATATCTAAAATTACCTTACTAATATCCTTTTATAATTTATTTTTATGGAAACATTTACAATTATTTCATAGGAACATTACCATTAAACCCCATGGTGTTTGTAAGTTCTCATTACAATAATAAAAAAAATTTTCTTTTGAAAGTTTTTGTTCCTTCCTAAGCCTTCCTCAGTGACTCAATGGTTAAAGAATCCACCTGCAATGCAGGAGACACAGAAGATTCAGGTTTAATCCCTGCAAGATCTTTCACTAATGTTGACTAAAACATGTTATAGCTGAGGTAGTACTTGTAAGCACTTCTGAGAAACTGCATTAACTACCCTATGAAAAAATATTGTCTCAAAAAGTTGGGGTTTTTCTTATTAAAAAATCTCAGTACATTTTGGTTTTATTACATCTATTTTGACTTTATACAACTCAGATTAATCTCAAATAATCAAACGTTTTTAACAGCAAGTTATTTGAATGCCAAGAATTTTATTTTCATTTTCCAGCATGTAAGAGGGTCACATAAATGACTCATTATGTATCAGTTTTACCAAATAGCATGGGAAGCAATTCAGTAAAATCACTCATGGGATTTGAACCTTTTCTTCCCTCTATTTTGAATTTTTGCTCAGCCCTGTGAATTTCTTCTAACATTCTCATTTTCCTGTTTTATTTAAATCACATTTGAAATAGTTTCCTTTCACAAATGTATTTAGTTTATCTTTGGAAAGCAGTCCAAAATTATCTTAGACCTCAAAATTTAGCTAGTTTTGCATTAATTTGTCATGATTGGATATAATGGCAGAGGTAAATGGGAATCAACACCTTACCTAGTTTTTTGTTTTATTTTTTTTCAGTCTATAGCTACTTCAGTTTTTCAGTTTTAATATTATAGTGTATGTATTCATTATTTCTTCTAATTCAAAGTTTTATATTTCAAGTAAAGTTATCAACAATCATAGGGATACTGTATTTGGCACTTTACATTTATTTACTTTAAATTAGTAGACTGACCTGATAGTTATCTAAAATATTTTCTCTGAAAATAATTTATAATCATAGAATTAAGACAAATCCATTTAGAAATATTTGAAATAATCCTAATTTTATTGTTATAAAGAAAAGTCAATTAACAATCCCCAGATATTTATATATAGTGAGCTATCAGACCATAATAAGGCAATTTACTGGTGATAAGTCATAAATTTTCTTCAACTAGGGTGATAAATAGCAACAATAATAGAGTCAAATAGTGCTGTTTATAAATGTACTGGATACCTGAAATGTAATAGGAGGACATACCAGTAACCAATTAATGCAATTTGTTAATGATTATTTTAAATCAACATGTATATTATCATATGTGAAACAGAACACCATTCCAGGTTCGATGCATTAGACAAATGCTCAGGGCTGGGGCAATGGGATGACCCAGAGGGATGGGATGGGGAGGGAAGTGGGAGGGGGGTTCAGGATGGGGAACACATGTAAACCCATGGCTGATTCATGTCAATGTATGGCAAAAACCACTACAATATTGTAAAGTAATTAGCCCCCAACTAAAATAAATAAATTAAAAAAAAAAAAATGATAGCCCAGAAAAAAATAACAGAAATAAACGCCATGTTAGAAGCAAGGGTCATAAAAATAAATGCAATCCAAAATCACATAGTGATTATAAGTGATTATCCCATAACAGAAAATAAAAAAATTGAAATATAAAATGAAAAATAAATAAATAAAATTATTTTTACTTGAAAAAATAAAAATAAATAAAAATATTCTGGGCAATTGGAATATAATAAAAATAAATATAAATATTCCCAAAGGGACTACTTTGAAAACTACAGCACACATTTGGATGTATAAGTTCTAGTATGTCTTTAAAATAAATAATAAATTAACAGTTAGTTTGCTATTAAAAAAAGTGAAATAAAAAAACTTGAACTTAAAATAAATAAATAAATAAATCTATGCAAAATAAACCAGAGACTTGTCATATCCATTGTTAACCTTAATTTAAAACAGTTTAGATTCACTCAGAAATCTGCCTTGAAGTATGTTTCTTTCACAACTTGAAGGTATTTCACTGTCATGTATCTAAAACATGATGGTCAATGTGTGTCTTGTTTATACATGCACCATTTTGTTCTGTTTGAGAAAAAAAATTTCATTGCTGTAAGTAGCCAATTTATGTCTGAAGCATCCAGAGACAGTGATTCCACAAATCAAGCTTAAGCAGTTTTGGCTCAGACTACTGCTCTCCTCCAACCCATTCCAACTGATGCACACCACCTGTGGCACTCCTAATTCACAGCAGCAGGCAATAATTTCCCTAGGATACCCATTACCAGTGATTATTCCCAAGACAGACTATTAGATATGGCTTGTGAACCTCTCAGCAGTAAACTTGAAAAAAATTAATTCTAATATTTCCTTTGAGATTCATTTGTACCTTGGTGACAACATGAATTAATGGAATTCTCTTTTGAAAAATATACATGCTTGCTTTTAAAAAGTAATAAAATTATTTAAAATAATATTTTTGATAGTTTTTTAGGGTTCTTACATAATTATTTTAAAATACAGAAACGCTTGTAAATCCTGCAGATAAGCTTCATGAAGTAGTTGGTAGTTAACTGTTTTTCTCATACCAAAGCTATTTGCAGATATTTGGCTTTGAATAGATAACAATTATATGTGGTTTAGCAAAAACATCACTGCTTAAAAAGAATAAAACATAAAACATTATATTTTATACTCAGATTGCCTTGGAAAATCCTCCATTAACTGACTTTAAAAATATAATGTCAAATTCATAAGAATTTAGAGTAGCTGCTTTGAATAGTCTTTCATAAAATTATAAATTTATTTGTAAAATGGCAATATGTAATTGCATATAAAAGCACCATCTGTTTGCAAACTTTGTAATGTTAAAAAATGATGTACTTTTTATCTCTTATAGAGTACATTTATTTGGGTTGGTGCGTGTCCTTATTCATTTTTGTTACTTACAGTAATTGTAATATAGGTGACATATGTGTCTATAAAAATGTGTGAATTGTATATTCATAAGCTTTCCAGTCTGCTATAAAATGCTGATGTATGACAGTCCACAATTATCCATTTCTAAGTTTTCTTGTGAAAGAAGATACTGTGGTATAAGTTATATATAATATATATGAATGGAAGTATTAGTAGAAGAAAGGAACAACTTTGTATGCAAAGAACATGGTGGTGGGCTTTCTTGTTTTTTTGTCAAGGGAAAAAAATAACAAAACACGGAGTAGTTTTGCCCTAAAGAGAAATGACTGGTTGTCCCAGAGTCAGAAAAAAGTGTAGAACAAACCTAAGTAGATATATAAAGTTGTATAAGATTCATGGAAATGGATTTTTATTTTTCTAGGTCAAAGATGTCTAAGATTTGATGAGTTTATAAAATTTTCAAGAACTTTAGTATTAAATATTATTAGATATTCTTGCCATCAATTTTTTCTTAAAAAGTCTCAGATTATTGATATTATTTTAATAAAAGCTTATAAATGGTTTTTCTTTACCTTTGGAATAATCTGCATAAAAGGCAATAATCTTTTGACTTAGTTTAATTTCCTGTGTTTTATGTTGACTTTATCATATTATTTGAGAAAGCAGACTTCTCACTTTTGAATGAGCTTCATTTCTTTACAATCATGTTGCCTCCTATATTTACTTTTAATATCTTTTGTTGTCATTTTCGTTGAATAGGTAGCTAAGAATTGCTTTTTAATAAACTAGGCTCTTACTGAATCAAATATTTGAACTTCCTGACAAATTTTAATATTTTGCCTTTTCAAATTCATATTCTAAATAATATCTTTTGGACCAAAACTGTTTTTCAGAATTCCAGCTCCTGGGGCAATAGAAAATATTTTTTACTTTTAAAAAAGACAGATGATAGAAATAGGCTTATTTGATATGTTACTATTGATATTGATAAGTTTTCTTCCTGGGATAATCCCATGGACAGAGGAGCCTGGAGGGCTACAGTTCATGAGGTTGTGAAGCATCAGACATGATTGAGCATGCATGTTGCACTTGGGATTATTTATTATTATTGATAAGTTTCTTGAGAGTGTTCATTAATTCAGATGTGCTGCTCAGCCTTTCTTAAGTTAAATGTGATTGGTAAAATAAGTATTTCAGAATTTTATGCTGCATGGGAAGTCACTGGGCTTCCCTGATAGCTCAGTTGGTAAGAATCTGGAAAGTTACTCGAGTTATGTCAGTTTGTACATTTTCAATATGTTTCCATATATCAAAGTGTTGATGCTGCTTCTCGCATTACATAGCAACATTTTAGTGTCATCAATTATAAATTTAATTATTTTTAAAAATATTAACTTGATCATCACTTTATTTTTTTGAATCCAGTATACTCTAGGCCATTAGTTTTTAAGTGGGAATTTACATCACTAAACTATGAATAAATGAAACTTCATTAATACACCAACAAATGTATTTATGTGTCTGTGTGTATGACCCACTCCATCTTACTGAATTTCCTTATTTGATGATATATTCTTGGTATATTCTAGCAATGTTGCTGTTGTTTAGTCGCTCAGTCGTGTCTGCCTTTTTGCAACTCCAGGGGCTGGAGCTTGCCAGTTTCTTCTATTCGTGGAATTTCCCAGGCAAGAATACTGGTGTGGGTTGTGAGTTCCTACTCCAGGGCATCTTCCTGACTTAGGAATTGAACCCACATCTTCTGGAAGTCTCATGCATTGCAGCTGGATATTTTTTTTACTGCTGAGCCACTGAGGAAGCCCATATATTTATATATGCTATGTATTTAATATATTAATGATATACTGTCTCTCACAATTACTATATTTTACATTTAAGAATTTTTCTTTGTAAGTATTATGCTTATCCATTTTTATAAATTTGATATATTCACTTTTTGAAAATATAGTTAATCATACTTATAAATATTTTGTCTAAAACTTTTAGACTGATATTTCATAGAAAACAATTTCCCTTGTCAACTGCATTATTCTTGTAATGAGTTCTCAACAGATCTTTTGCTTTTGATAACCATCAACCATAATTTAAGTACAGCACTTTAAGTCTTGTTGTCTACTTTCAGGTAGATGTTTGTTTGTTTGTTTTGTTTTTACAGGGGTGCTTCCATGAAAATGCTTGTTAATCAGCTGCTTGCCAGAAGGCATCTTCAACAAAGGACTGTCACACAGTCCTGTTGGAAACAGAGTGTGCCAGGTTCTTTGGTATAGCTTCTTAGGACATCACTTAAGTAGTTTTAAGACCATACCATTAGTCTGAATCAGAATATCCAGAACATCAACCGAGAAGGGACCATTAATAATCCAAGACCCAATGGAACAAAAATTAATTGCAAAGAAATAAATGAACCAATAGGGGATGCCTGCAGCTTTTGTTTTTTCAGACATTGTTGATGTCTTAACATTTTCTTTTCTGGATACAAGGGGCACCTTTCTCTGAAACTGTCCATAACTCACAGCAATAGTAGACCATGCTATTATAAACAGACAGCAATAGTAGACCATGCTATTATAAATAGAAATGAACCATTTATCTTTTTTTTCCTACCTGACTCCTCCAGAATTTGGAATCACTTGTTGAGAGTTTGTATTTCCATGGCAACCAGGTTATTTGCACAGGTTTAATAAGAATCTGTCCTCTTTTTAAATAGTTTATAGTTGCAATAACTTATTATGCAACCAAAGCCATGCCTCGGGTGTCATATTTGAAATGAAGCTTATTTAATCAGCTGTGATCAGGAATTTTTAAGGCAGTTGCTGCTAAGTTGTGTCAGTCGTGTCCGACTCTGTGTGACCCCATAGACGGAAGCCCACGAGGCTCCACCGTCCCTGGGATTCTCCAGGCAAGAATAGTGGAGTGGGTTGCCATTTCCTCCTCCAGTGCGTGAAAGTGAAAAGTGAAAGTGAAGTCGCTCAGTCGTGTCCGACTCTTCGCGACCCAATGGGCTGCAGCCTACCAGGCTCCTCTGTCCATGGGGTTTCCCAGGCAAGAGTATTGGAGTGGGGTGCCACTGCCTTCTCCTTAAGGCAGTTAAGGCACAACAACTGCTAGCACTTGAGACTTGACACTCAGGCTTCTACGTTCTTGGGGGCCTCCAGTATGTATCAAGGAGGCACATCTACTGATCTTGTCTTTATTGATGTAGCTACATTATCATTAAGTGTCTGCCTTTTAATCATTCATACTATTTTTAATGAATGAATTACTGAAATTAGTTTAGAATTGGTTTCATAATTTTCAAATATATATTTTTATTTTCCATACATAATTCATGACTTCTTGCTTGGAAATGTGTATTTTCACATTGCTGATTTCTATGAATGTTTTTCAATCAAAATCATTTAATTAAAATGTTTTCAGTTGATACTTATATTTGTTTATTTCTTATCTAACTGTGTGAGTTGTGTTGAAAGACAGGAGATTTGTCAAATTGCAACATACTTTATTGTTACCTTTTAGGTTAAGACTTTAAAGAAATATTTAAAACTATAAAAATATCTAAATAAATCATGCATTATGGTGTGATAAAATTTCCTGTCCCAAATAATACCTATTGGCTCAAATAGTTTTTTCCAACTTTATTTTTTCTTTATTAAGCCACTATGAGTGTATGTCTATCCTTTGTATATATCTGTTCCTCACTCTTATCATTTGAAAACAACATATTATACTTTTGAAAAATGAATGTAGTATTCTCCATTCTCTGATGTTATTAGTCCACTTTTTTAAAATATATGACTTTTTATACACCTATTGTTAGCTCCCTTCTGCCTTCCTTTGTTTTAATTGGGTATTTTATATAATTCCCTATTGTCTACTGTCTTAGCAAGTCGATTTTACTTCATTTCTTATGTTTTATTTTTTAAGTATCTTTATAATTTTCAGTATACATTTTAAACTAATCAATGTCTACCCTCAAATAACATGATTCATGTGTAGTGCAGAAGCATTAATTTAGCCTATTTCCACTTCATCCCTCCTACTCTTATTACATTATCACCATTCATTTCACTTAGTCATATCCTAAAAACATGCAGTACACTGGTATTATTGTCATTAGGCAGGCTTTTTTTTTTTTTTTTATCTCAAGAATAAGAACAATGAAATATTCTATTTTACCTTCTTTTTTCCTTCTCCAAAATTCTTGCTTTCTTTATGGACGCTCAGTGTTTTATTTTTTTTTTTAACCTGTAAATAAATAAATCATTTATTTCTTCCTGAAGAACTTCTTTAAACATTTTTTGAAAGGCAGGTTTGTTAATGATTAATTTTCTGTTTCTCTTTGTCTGAGAGAGTTTTTATTTTTGTTTTACACTGAACTATGTTTTCTTTTTTCTGAATATATATTTCAATATTTGTGTTTGATTCCTTGCCTACCTCTAACCATTATTTCTAAATTCTACATCCTTCAATGAAACTATATCATCTTCATGTGCTTATTGCTGACTTTTCTTAGATACAGATTCATCTACTTTAATAGTAATTAATCAAGATCCATTCATTTTATGGTAAGAGGATTCCCAGTACATTTTCTCTAACATATTGCCTAAAGTAAATCTTTAATTAGTGCTATTTCAATGTTATATAACACATATTTAAGATTTTATCGCATTTTTTTACTGAATATTTTGTTTAATGACCACATAGAGTTCTTAGAGTAACTTTAGGAATATATTCCATTGTCCATTTTCTTTATAGGAATGGACTCTGAGATAACTTGTGAAGTAGCAATGAGTCTCTTCATTTTATTCTATTAGATAGCTGTTATTGAAAATAAAATACATATACATTTTTAAATTGTTTGAACTATGATTTGCATATCTCTTAAAATTATGTATGCAATAATTTAACCTTAAGAAATATTTTTTTATCAAGAGAGTTTCAATATGTGTATGAGCTTTTCTCAACTTAAATATTTAGTATTTAGATTTGTACTATTTTTTAATTTTACTATACTACTGTGATAACTTTACTTGACTTGCTGTGCAGAACTATTTTCCACCCTTTTCTGACTTCTCTATACTTTAGATTAACCTTTAGATCCTTTGACCATCAGTTATATTTTTGGCCAAAGGGTAGGTGGAAAGAGACAGTTGAAAGTGAAAGTGAAAGTTACTCAGTCATGTCCGACTCTTTGTGACCCCATGGACTATACAGTCCTTGGAATTCTCTAGGCCAGAATACTAGAGTGGGTAGCCTTTCCCTTCTCCAGGGAATTTTCCCAACCAAGGGATCAAACCCAGGACTCCCACATTGCAGGCAGATTCTTTACCAGCTGAGCCACAAGGAAACCCAAGAATACTGGAGTGGGTAGCCTAGCCCTTCTCCAGCAGATCTTCCTGACCTAGGAATCCAACCGGGGTCTCCTGCATTGCAGATGGATTCTTTACCAACTGAGCTATCAGGGAAGCCCTGCTCTGTTAATCCTGGGCCATGTCTGGTCAATGGCTGCATTCTCTATGGTCACAGTGACATTCAGGTGACTGCACATCCATGGCTGTAATGCTAAGCTCTAATGAAAGTACTCTCTCCCCCGTAAAGCTAGGTATGGTCATAGATTCTAGTTACTGCACGTCCCTTGGACTCTTACCATTCATTTCAGTTCTACTCAACTATGCATCCTGAAGAAGCTGAAGTTGAATGGTTCTATGAAGACCTTCAAGAACTTCTATAACTACCACCAAAAAAAGATGTCTTTTTCATCATAGGGGATTGGAATGCAATAGTAGGAAGAGATACCTGAAGTAACAAGCAAATTGGGCCTTGGACTACAAAATGAAGCAGGGCAAAGGCTACCAGAATTTTGCCAAGAGAACACACTGGTCATAGCAAACACCCTCATCCAACAACACAAGTGGGGAAAACCACTAGGCCATTCAGGTATGGCCTAAATTAAATCCCTTATGATTATACAGTGGAAGTTACAAATAGATTCAAAGGATTAGATCTGATAGAGTGCCTGAAGAACTATGGACAGAGGTTTTGTAACATTGTACAGAAGGTGGTAATCAAAACCATCCCTAAGAAAAAGAAATGCAAAAAGGCAAAATGGTTGTCTGAGGAGCCCTTACAAATAGCTTAGAAAAGGAGAAAAGGAAAGATCTATCTATCTAAATGCCGAGTTCCAAAGAATAACAAGGCGAGCTAAGAAAGCCTACCTAAGGGTTCAATGCAAAGAAATAGAGGAAAACAATACAATGGGAAAGACTAGAGATCTCTTCAAGAAAATTAGAGCTACTAAGGCAATATTTCATGAAAAGATGAGCACAGTAAAGGACAGAAATGTTATATATACCTAACAGAAGCAGAAGATATCAAGAAGAGGTGGTGAGAATACACAGAATTATACAAAAGAGATCTTAATGACCCAGATAACCACGATGGTGTGATCACTCACCTAAAGCCAGACATCCTGGAGTGCGAAGTCAAGTGGGCTTAGTAAGTATGACTATGACAAAGCTAATGGAGGTGATGGAATTCCAGCTGAGCTATTTCAAATCCAGAAAGATGATGCTGTGAACGTGCTGCACTCAATATGCCAGCAAATTTGGAAAACTCAGCAGTGGACACAGGACTGGAAAATATCAGGTTTCATTCCAATCCCAAAGAAAGGCAATGCCAAAGAATGTTCAAACTACCACACAATTGCACTCATCTCACATGTAATGTGATACTCAAAATTATACTAGCAGTGTAATACTCAAAATTCTCCAAGCTAGGCTTCAACAGTTCATGAACCAAAAACAGCCAGATATGCAAGCTGGATTTAGAAAAGATAGAGGAAGCAGCGATCAAATTGAAAACATCCACTGGATAATGAAATAAGCAAGATAATCCAGAGAAACATCTACTTCTGCTTCATTGACTATGCTAAAACCTTTGACTGTGTGGATCACAACAAACTGGAAAATTCTTCAAAAGATGGTAATACCAGACCGCCTTACCTGCCTCCAGAGAATGCAGATCAAGAAGCAACAGTTAGAATTGGACATGAAACAATGAACTGGTTCCAAATTGGGAAAGGAGTACATTAAGGCTGTATATTGTCACCCTGGTTATTTAACTTATATGCAGAGTACATCATGAAAATTGCTGGGCTTCATGAAGCAGAAGCTGGAATCAAGATTGCTAGGAGAAATATCAATAACCTCAGATATGCAGATGACACCACCTTTATGGGAGAAAACAGAGATACTAAAGAGGCTCTTGGTGAAAGTGAAAGAGGAGAGTGAAAAAACTGGCTTAAAACTCAACATTCAAAAAACTAAGATCATAGCATCCAATTCCATCATTCCATGGCAGATAGACGGGGAAACAATAGAAACAGTGACAAACTTTATTTTCTTGGGCTCCAAAATCACTGCAGATGGTGACTGAAACCATGAAATTAAGACATTTGCTCCTTGGAAGAAAAGCTATGACCAACCTGGACAGTGTATTAAAAGGCAGACACATTGTTTTGCCAACAAAGGTCCATCTAGTCAAAACTATGGTTTTTCCAGTAGTCACGTACGGATGTAAGAGTTGGACTGTAAAGAAAGCTGACTATGAAGAATTGATGCTTTTGAACTGATACTGGAGAAGACTCTTGAGAGTCCCTTGGACTGCAAGGAGATCAAACCAATCAATCCTAAAGGAAATCAGTCCTGAATATTCATTGGAAGGACTCACGCTGAAGCTGAAACTCCAATACTTTGGTCACCTGATCCAAGGAGCTGACTCATTAGAAAATACCCTCATGTTGGGAAAGATTGAAGGCAGGAGGAGAAGAGCATGATAGAGGATGACAGTTGGATAGCATCACTGACTAGATGCACATGAGTTTGAGCAAGCTCTGGGAAATGGTGAAGGAAAGGGAGGCCTGGCGTGCTGCAGTCCATGGGGTGGCAAAGAGTCATACATGACTGAGCAACTGAACAACAACAACTCTGCATCTACTGCTGGAAACAGCATTTCATTAAATTATCTTTAAATAACTTTTTGATTGTGCCTTTTCTTTCCTGTCAGACCTGGTAAGATTAATAAAAAGCCTAACTGAATTTTTAGCAGGATAAATCAGACTTATGTAATATTTTATTAATTATATGTTGCTAAGTAATAGAAAGCAGTTGAGCAAATTGTTGATAGAATTTTCTACCTAAAATATTAGAAGGAAACATGCATGAGACCTGTCTCATTTACATCCCTGCTTTTTCCTTCTAAACTATTTCAATGTTAAAAAGCTAAAATTTTTAGCTTTTTAAGGAGGAGACACAAATGTTCTGAGTTGAGAAACTGGTATAGTATGCTATAATTGGCTTTACATCAATCATATTAAATGGAATTATAAACAAATACACTTCTTAGACCCTATGCTAATTAAGATACATGGAATTCTGCACAACTGAGAAACTGCTCAGAACGGGCTCTTAAACAACTATTTTTATCATAATCACATCTCTCCTATGAAAGAGGATTCCTGATATGCAACAGTCTTCCATTCCAAGGGTATGTGTCAAGAAGTAGAAAACCAATACAATTTTCCTTTTAAAATCCCAGTTTATTACAAAGTACTAAATTCCACTGTTCAATGAGTCAAGGCTAAAGAAAGTTTAAATTGGCTGTATAAATGAAGTTATCTGGCAAGTGCTTCTGAAGCCAAATTGATGAGAAGTGGTAATGATTCTATTCCCTTCTACATTAATAGGAATGAAATATTTGAATTACATGCATATTTTCTTCACATTGAATAATTATTTAAGACTACAGTAACAAAATTAGCTTTTGTTGATTCCTAGTGCTTTATTTCACCTCAGACATCAAAACAATACCCTCTCTGACATAAATCAATATAAATAAATTACTGATTGTCCCCACCCAGTAATGTATGAATCTAACGGAATGTAAAATAATTTGACAAATCAGAGAAGGTAAAGTGTCATGAAAGTTTAAAGAATAAATTACCAAAATTATAAACCCATAAACTATATACAGTGTGTCACTCTTCACTTAAGGTGAATAAATTACCATAGAAATAAAATATAATTTCCTGTAGAGCCTATTTTCAGGCTTATAATACATTTGTGTTTTTAAATATTCTCAATATAACCTGAGCCAATTTTCTCTTTATTCCTGTGATGGTGATGGCATTTGTTAATATGCTCTTTACTTTTATATTTAGTAGGTTAAATGTCATAGTCACAGATGTGTGTTGTCACTTTCTCTAAATAAAATTCAGCAGCAGCTGTAATTTCCAAATGATGTTGATCTAATGCCAGAATTTCATGAAAGAGGAAAGGGAAAGGTAACAGGAGAAACGGGACAAGGGGAATTGATAAGGGAGGGTGTCATACATATCTCATGATGTTTGATAAATGTAATAGCCACACTGGACCTCTGTCCACAAGCAAACTGAATTTTCTTTACTTAGCAAAACTTTCAATCTTCCCATTTCTCTCTTTCACTCTCTTTTGAAGTGTTTTTTACACCTTTAAAAAAATTCTTTCTCTTTAACTAACAAATTGTTTTCAAACTTTTCAGCTCACTCCTCCAAAAACGCTTCTGCCTCCTTAAGAGCCACTGCTTGGATACCTATGTTCAATGTCCTTCTCGATGTTTCTGTTCCTCTTCCATCTTTGAAACCCTGTTCAACTCCCATGGTGCTCAAGCACTTTATACACTTAATAACTCCCTTTCCTAGAAATTAATTTTTCTCCAGCATTCTTGAACATCCTCATTCTACCCTTTCTCTTAGATTTCTTCTCTATGACATCACTAAACAACTGTATCTGTTTTAAATTAAAGTAGACATCTTTCATGAATTGAGAACCAGAATAAATAAGATAAGCATACCAAAAACTTCAAACGAAGACATTTGGAAGATACTATATGCTTTAGTTCACTGTTCAATATCCCATTTAGACTTTAGCATTCCTCTTTGAGACCCCAGGATATTTATATCATGTCAGAAAACTCGATCTAGAAAAAGAGATTTTAGGCTATTCAAAGTATTTGATATTTAATTGGATTATCTAGAAACTACTAAAAACTCATTCAATGTTGTTTTGCTTAAATAAGCAAATTCCAAAAGTGGAATATTAGAATGTATTTCACAGGAGAAAGGAATGGCAAACCACAACAGCATTCTTGCCTTGAGAACCCAATAAACAGTGTGAAAAGGCAAAAAAATGGAACACTGAAAGATGAGCCCCCCAGCTCAGTAGGTGTCCAAAATGCCAGTGGAAAAGAATGAATAAATAGCTCCAGAAGGAATGAAGAGACTGAGCCAAAGTGGAAACAATGCTCAGATTAAACCAGTCAATCCTAAAGTAAATCAACCCTGAATGTTCATTGGAAGGACTGATGCTGAAGCTCCAATACTTGGGCCCCCTGATGTGAAGAGCCAACTCACTGGAAAATACCATTATGCTGGGAAGATTGAAGGCAGGAGGAGAAGGGAGTGACAGAGGATGAGATGGTTGGATGGCATCATCAACTCAATGGACATGAGTTTAACCAAACTCTGAGAGATAGTGAAGGACAAGGAAGCCTGTCGTGCTGTAGCCCATGGGGTTGCAAAGAGTCAGACATGACTGAGTGACTGAACAACAAAGAATGTATTTTAAAAGACCCAGCTATATTGTAAAAGTTAATTTCTACTTATACTCTTATGAATATGCATAAAATTTTATGTAACCATCAAGTAAATTCTACAAATCCCCGTGTCTCGTGGATTAGTAATAAATATCCATAATTAGCAGTGTTAAGTAGCACCGTTCCCACATTTTAGAAAGATAAAAATTAAAGAAGACATAATGTAAGATTTTAGCTATTCTATTTGACAGGTTTTTTTTTTTATAAGAAAACTTTTTTTGCATAAAAAATGCAAGTCCCTGGACATGCGCTTATAATTCTTCTTTGGTTCTGAAAAATGCCTCTTTGAAGAACCACACTGATTTGGGATTTGGGTATTGTGTGTCAGTCACAGTGAGGTCGGGTGGCTTAGTTTCCCAGCATCAGAATTTAAGTTTACACAAAATGCCTATCATATATTTCAAAATGTCCATCATACGTTTCCAGGTAGGAGAGTTTAGAACTGAAGAGAGAAAGGAAGGGATGAAGTCAAGAGAAACAATGGTAAACTCATTCTGCATTCCCTAATGGTGCACCTCTTGTAGGCCTCATTTGTTTAATATCCTGTCTGCCACATAAGGGCCAACCCTAAGTGTTACAACAAATCCATTAATTGTGTGTGTACAACCAACTTCTTAGACTTACTTTAACACTAGACCCACAAGAAGTTCAGCAGTTACCATGGAGTTAAGGTTATATGTGTACCTCTATCAACACTATCAGTTCTGATGATATTTATCTTCTAAAAATTCCTTCATTTAATTATTAGTGTAATGTCTTGTAGGGCTTCCCAGGTCGTGCCAGTGGTTTAAAAGAAAAGGAAAAGGGGTGATTATGGAATCAGAGAGTTCATTCTCAAGTAGGTTGATAAGAAGTCTGGGGTCCCCCAGGGGGAAAAGGGGGTCTGGAGCTCTTGAGGAGAAGAAAAAGACACACTTTTTTTTCCCTACATTCCTTTGTCTTAGTTACACAAAACTTTTTTTTTTTTCTTTAAGCCCAGAGCTAATGATTACACAACAAAACAACTCATCTTGCTCAAGGGTATGTTTTTCCTTAAAGGGTATACATTAGAGAGTGAAGTCACTCAGTTGTGTCCTACTCTCTTTGTGACCCCATGGACTGTAGCCTACCATGCTCCTCCGTCCATGGGATTTTCCAGGCAAGAGTACTGGAGTTGGTTGCCATTTCCTTCTCGAGAGGATCTTCCTGAGCCAGGGATCGAACCCGGGTCTCCCACGTTATAGGCAGACGCTTTACCATCTGAGCCACAGGGAAGTCCTATATGTATTAAAGTTTATATATTGACTCTACTTGTATTTAGAAAGAGTTAAAGAGTCCAAAATTCATGAAAATGTTGCTTCATTAGCTTCATTACATAGTGTATCAGCTCCTTAAAATTTCCACTAAGTTTATAACAATTTACTGGAATTAAAGAACCTCCTGCCAGTGAAGGAGACATAAAGAGACATGGATTTGATCCCTGATTCAGGAAGATGCCCTGGAGGAGGGAATGGCAACCCACTCCAGTGTTCTTACCTGGAGAATCCCATGGCCAGAGGAGCCTAGAGGGGTAAGGTCTATGGAGTCGCAAAGAGTCAGATACAACTGAAGCGCCTCAACACACAGGCATGTAATGCCTTTTAATTATTATGTTTTTTCCAATATCACTTGCCCCCAAATTCAATGACCACATGGAAAGAGAGAGGGAATTGGTGGAAGTAAGAAAGGTTTACACAGAATAAAATCATGATATATACATATCAAAGTTTATATATTGACTATACTTGTATTTAGAAAGAGATAAAGACTCCACATTTCATGCAGATGTTGCTTCATTAGCTTCATTACATAGTGTATCAGCTCCTTAAAATAATTTCCACTAAGGTTGTAAAAAATTATTGGAATAACTTGGATAACTTGTGATAACTTAAGATATGGATGGATAACAAGAGTTTTCACATCTTTACTTTAATGCATGTTTCTACGTTAGATATTGCCAAATATTTCCTAATTCAGCTGTGGTGATCAATATTTCATTCTAATATTAAATGTCTTCATATTATTTTTTCTTTCATATGGATTAAAACAAGTATATACAAATTTTGTTATAATAAAGTCCCCAATTTTTGAAAACTTTTTTTTTTTTAATGGATTCAGTGCTCACCAGCAATGTTCTTTTGACAGTGTGGTAATTGCATCATGAGGATATTTAATTCAGAGAGGCACCTGAATGATGATGTGGAAGAACTAATATTATTGAAAGATTTTTCTTACTGAAATTTCCTAAGTGGAGGGTATACACCATGGCATGGAGAGGGCTCACTATGGCATGCAGAGACACATGGGTTTGTTCAGGAAGCAGAAAGGAGAAACAAAGGATAGCCCAGGCCAGAGTCTTTGCAGGAATGGCAGGACAGGGCAGAAGAAATGGCTTACGATTGACAATTTGAATAATGTAGGTGGGCTCTGAGCTATAGGGGTGGTCTTCAATTTGTCTCAGAGCGGGACCTGGGTGATTTAGGACAGGGGAAATAATGGCTTGGTATGCGAGAATGAGATAAAAGAATGGTTATGATTATGGACCCTGGATGGCACAGGGAATGTAAATAATTTTGACTATCAGTTTGGCGCTGTAATTAATGAATGCCAAGCGGTGGCTGTAACGGCACAGGAGCGGCTGAGAGAAGCTACCCACGTCCAAGGTCAGGGGTGGCCGAGACAAGCTACCCCACATCCAACGTAAGGAACAACGGCTGCGCTTTGCTGGAGCGGCCGTGAAGAGATACCCCACGTCCAAGGAAGAGAAACCCAAGTAAGAGAGTAGGCACTGAGAGAGGGCATCAGAGGGCAGACACACTAAACACAACCACAGACAATGAGCCAATCTGATCACATGGACCACAGCCTTGTCTAACTCAATGAAACTAAGCCATGCCATGTGGGGCCACCCAAGACAGACAGGTCATGCTGGAGAGGTCTGACAGAATGTGGTCCACTGGAGAAGGGCATGGCAAACCACATCAGTATTCTTGCCTTGAGAACACCACGAACATTATGAAAAGGCAAAAAGATAGGACACCAAAAGATTAACTCCCAAGGTCAGTTGGTGCCCAAATGCTGCTGGAGATCAGTGGAGAAATAACTGCAGAAAGAATGAAGGAATGGAGCCAAAGCAAAAACAACACCCAGTTGTGGATGGCACTGGTGATAGAAGCAAGGTCCGATGCTGTAAAGAGCACTATTGCATAGGAACCTGGAATGTTAGCTTAAGTTTAGGTCAATGAATCAAGGCAAATTGGAAGTGGTCAACCAGGAGATGACAAGAGTGAGCATCGACATTCTAGGAATCAGTGAACTAAGATGGACTGGAATGGGTGAATTTAACTCAGATGACCATTATATCTACTACTGTGGAGAGGAATCCCTTAGAAGAAATGGAGTAGCCATCATAGTCAACAAAAGAGTCCAAAATGCAGTACTTGGATGCAATCTCAAAAATGACAGAATGATTTCTGTTTTTTTTCCAAGGCAAACCATTCAATATCACAGTAATCCAAGTCTATGCCCCGACCAGTAATGCTGAAGAAGCTGAAGTAGAATGGTTCTATGAAGACCTACAAGACCTTCTAGAACTAACATGCAAAAAAAAAAAAAAAAAAATGTCCTTTTCATTATAGGGGACTGGAATGCAAAAGTAGGAAGTCAAGAAACACCCAGAGTAACAGCCAAATTTGCCCTTGGGGTACAGAATGAAGCAGGGCAAAGGCTAATAAGAGTTCTGCCAAGAGAACACACTGGTCATAGCAAACACTCTCTTCCAACAACACAAGAGAAGACTCTACACAAGGACATCACCAGATGGTCAACACTGAAATCAGACTGATTATATTCTTTGCAGCCAAAGATGGAGAAGCTCTATACAATCAGCAAAAACAAGACCAGGAGCTGACTGTGCCTCAGATCATGCACTCCTTATTGCCAAATTCAGACTTAAATTGCAGAAAGTGGGGAAAACCACTAGGCCATTCAGGTATGACCTAAATCAAATCCCTTATGACTATACAATGGAAGTGAGAAATTGATTTAAGGACCTAGATCTGATAGACCGAGTGCCTGATGAACTATGGACAGAGGTTCATGACATTGTACAGGAGACAGGAATCAAGACCATCCCCAAGAAAAAGAAATGCAAAGAAGCAAAATGGCTGTCTGAGGAGGTCTTACAAATAGCTGTGAAAAGAAGAGAAGCTAAAAGCAAAGGAGGAAAGGAAAGACATAACCATTTGAATGCAGAGTTCCAAAGAATAGCAAGAAGAGATAAGAAAGCCTTCCTCAGCAATAAATGCAAAGAAATAGAGGAAAACAATAGAATGGGAAAGACTAGAGATCTCTTCAAGAAAATTAGAGATAACCAAGGAAACATTTCATGCAAACATGGGCTCAATAAAGGACAGAAATGGTATGGACCTAACAGAAGCAGAAGATATTAAGAAGAGGTCGCAAGAATACACAGAAAAACTGTACAAAAAAGACCTTCACGACACAGATAATCACGATGGTGTGACCACTCACAATAACCTAGAGCCAGACATCCCGGAATGTGAAGTCAAGTGGGCCACAGGAAGCGTCACTACGAATAAAGCTAGTGGAGGTGATGGAATTCCAGTTGAGCTATTTCAAATCCTCAAAGATGATGCAGTGAAAGTGCTGCACTCAATATGCCAGCAAATTTGGAAAACTCAACAGTGGCCACAGGACTGGAAAAGGTCAGTTTTCATTCCAGTCCCCAAGAAAGGCAATGCCAAAGAATGCACAAACTAGTGCACAATTGCACTCATCTCACATGCTAGTAAAGTAATGCTCAAAAATCTCCAAGCCAGGCTTCAGCAATACGTAAACCAAAAACTTCCAGATGTTCAAGCTGGTTTTAGAAAAGGCAGAGGAACCAGAGATCAAATTGCCAACATCCACTGGATCATCGAAAAAGCAAGAGAGTTCCAGAAAACATCTATTTCTGCTTTACTAACTATGCCAAACCCTTTGAGTGTGTGGATCACAATAAACTGTGGAAAATTCTGAAGGAGATGGGAATACCAGACCACCTGACCTTCCTCTTGAGAAATCTGTATGCAGGTCAGGAAGCAACACTTAGAACTGGACATGGAACAACAGACTGGTTCCAAATTGGGAAAGGAGTCCATCAAGGCTGTGTATTGTCACCCTGCTTATTTAACTTATATGCAGAGTACATTATGAGAAATGATGGGCTGGATGAAGCACAAGCTGGAATCAAGATTGCCGGGAGAAATATCAATAACCTCAGATATTCAGATGACACCACCCTTATGGCAGAAAGTGAAGAAGAACTAAAGAGCCTCTTGATGAAAGTGAAAGAGGAGAGTGATAAAGTTGGCTTAAAGCTCAACATTCAGAAAACTAAGATCATGGTATCTGGTCCCATCACTTCATGGCAAATAGATGGGGAAACAGTGGAAACAGTGGCTGACTTTATTTTTGGGGGCTCCAAAAGCACTGCAGATGGTGACTGCAGCCATGAAATTAAAAGACACTTGCTTCTTGGAAGGAAAATTATGACCAACCTAAACAGCATATTGAAAAACAGAGACATTACTTGGTCCACAAAACCAAGGCTATGGTTTTTCCAGTAGTCATGGTATGGATGTGAGAGTTGGACTGCAAAGAAAGCAGAGCACTGAAGAATTGATGCTTTTGAACTGTGGTGTGGGAGAAGACTCTTGAAAGTCCCTTGGACTGCAAGGAGATCCTACCAGTCCATCCTTAAAGCAGATCAGTCCTGGGTGTTCATGGGAAGGACTGATGTTGAAGCTGAAACTCCAATACTTTGGCCACCTGATGCGAAAATCTGACTCATTTGAAAAGACCCTGATGCTGGGAAAGATTGAGGGCAGGAGGAGAAGGGG
Source organism: Giraffa tippelskirchi (assembly GCF_054371585.1). Taxonomy (NCBI): domain Eukaryota; kingdom Metazoa; phylum Chordata; class Mammalia; order Artiodactyla; family Giraffidae; genus Giraffa; species Giraffa tippelskirchi. The sequence continues at coordinate 127,657,793 of NC_137286.1, forward strand.
ACGACAGAGGATGAGATGGTTAGATGGCATCACCAACTCAATGGACATGGGTTTGGGTAGACTCTGGCAGTTGGAGATGGACAGGGAGGCCTGGCATGCTGTGATTCATAAGGTTGCAAAGAGTTGGACATGACTGAGCGACTGAACTGAACTAAAATGGACAAATACAGAAGCCAAGAAAACACAGCACATGCCGTGTTTGCTTGACGAAGTGTTTTATTTAGACTCAACTATTTTTTGTCTCTGTAATACTTTTTATTCATATTTTCAATAAAGGCTTGGGTATAAAAGGCTCCATGACTTGAGTATAACTCAAGTTATATATGTATAACTGGAAATGCATAGTTATGTTTGTTGCTTCATTTATTTATTTATTTATTTTAGTCTTTAAAAGTCAGGTGAAAGTCTAAGGCAGAGTAACAATTAATCATGATGGATCAGATAAAGGAATGTAAACTTTCCATCAGAGAAACTTACTGCAGTGACCATTTGGAATAAAAGATCAAGAACTCAGAAAGACAAATAGGTGAGTAGAAAATAACAGACAGTAGAAGGAGCTAGAAATTAATACACAGTTATCTGATGCCAGGGAAAGATGTAATCTAAACTGACAAGAAGTGGGAGCCCTGGGAAGTTAAGCAATCTGCCCCAAAGACATGCCATTTCCCTCATCCCCCAGTGCTCAGAACTTAGATGTATGAAGTCCTCAACTCACACAGGTCAAATTGAAAACTAGATTGAATCCAGACAAGTTGATCTTTTTTTAATAAGGATTTTTAATAAGATTCTTAAATACCCTCTTCTAAACCAGGATGCCAAGTGAAAATAAATATTCAAGGTTAGCAAGAATCTGGAGGTTTATTGTAAGTATAGGTGAGGAAGGAATATATGTGATGTAAGGTTAAATAGGAGAGAAGACTGTGCCTCAGTCCCATTTTTTCCTCTCATATCACAGAACATGGCAGCCAGATTTTATACAGTAGGCTAAGATTAGGATTCCCTACTTGGAAAAAAACCTATGGGAAAAGACATTGACCAGTATGTCTATGAGGGTGATTAAAAGGCTGTATAACAAAGCTGCTGACAACACACAAAATTTTCATTCATCTTTATAGTGTTTTGTTGTATATAAACATGGAGCATAAAGCATTATTAAGTTTCAGGGAATTATATCTAACATTAAAGAGAAAAAGTAGTTCTGCTTAAGCCTTAATATAAAGCAATAGTAAAAGGAAATAGAAAACAAGAGAAAATTCATGAAATGAAGGGCTAAATAAAATCCTACAGAGAAGTAAAGTAACAGAGATAAGTAGCGTTCTAGAAATCGTTTCCACTGAGGCATTTGTCAATTTACAGATAATGACATTAGGAGCCAAAAGCTCGGAGCTTTTCATAGTCAGAGAGAGTCATAAAGCAGAAAAGTTTGGGCTACCTGAGAACACCTAGTACAAAATACCTTAAGAGATGGTGACACGTGGGGCTTCCCAGGTGGCACAATGATGAAGAATCCTCCTTCCACGGTAGGAGACACAGGAACCACAGGTTTGACCCCTGGGTCAGAAAGATCTCCTGGAGTAGGAAACGGCAGTCTGCTCCAGGATTCTTATCTATATAATCCAATGGCTGGAGGAGCCTGGTTGGCTATAGTCTATGAGGTCTCAAAAGAGTCAGACACTACTAAGCACACAGCACAGTGACATTTAGAATCCAATCCAAAAAGCTAGAGAAGTATATTAAAATTTTTAGATTAAGTACTTTGAGGTTTTATACACACACACACACACACACACGTATACATAAATCTAACAAAAACATAAAGAGGAAACCTGCAATTAGAAAAAATGTACTAGATTATTAAAATGCTAAATATCTTAACATTAAGATATGTTATCCATTCCAAAACCAGTATTTTCATAAAATTATATAATAGCTTTTTCCTCTAAATTATTCTCAGTGGGAGAAATGTCATGATAACAAAATAGAATGTATGTGAGATGGATGATATTACTCTGGCCATCTTTTGAAAATGCAATATGGCATATGTGTGTGCTGAGTGTGTGCTAAGTCACTTCAGTTGTGTCCGACTGTGTGTGACCCTATGGACTGCAGCCTGCCAGGCTCCTCTAGGTAAGAATACTGGAGTGGGTTGCCATGCCCTCCTCCAGGGGACCTTCCTGACCCAGGGATCAAACCCATGTCTCTTGTGTCTCCTGCACTGGCAGGAGGGTCCTTTACCACTTGCACCACCATATAGAGTAAAGTTAATCCATCAGTCATATCTGACTCTTTGAAACCCCATGAACTTGTAGCTCGCCAGGCTCCTCCAACCATGGAATTCTTCAAGAAAGAATACTGGTTTGGGTTGCAATTCTCTTCTCCCGAGTATCTTGCAGACCCAGGAATTAAAACAAGGTCTCATGCATTGCAGGGACAACAGAGGACGAGATGATTGGATGGCATGACTGACTCAACAGACATGAGTTTGAGCAAGCTTTGGGAAATGGTGAAGGACAGAAAAGCCTGGTATGCTGCAATCCAGGGGGTTGCAAAGAGTTGGACACAACTGAGCGACTGAACAACAACTCCTGCATTGCAGGCAAATTCTTTACCAACTGAGTCACCAGGGAAACCCAGATAGAGCAAAGCCACACTATAGTAGGCAATACAGGCAATACTTTTTGAGATGTCTCTCAAAAAATATTTTAAACAGTTGTAGACTATGAGTTTCCAGATGGCGATTGATTGAAACTAGGTATAGTAAACAGAGTAGTTTCTAACTAGTCATAACATAAAATCAGGCTTGTCAACAGAAATCCATCATCAAGTGAGATCCCTGCCTTTAGAAAAAGGTTTGAAAACTTTTACGATGAAAGAATCATTTGTATCAGCAGAAGACCCACATTTTGTGATGGTTTGTGTGTAGACTTTTCTTAGCTACAGCACTCAGTTGTTTAATTGACCACTAATCTCAGTTTTGTGGTGGAGGCCTTTTGTATGTGTGTTTACCCCTTACAATCAGTTGACTTTGAATAGGATTACCTTAGATAATGTGGGTGGGCCTCATTCAATTGGCTGAAAAGCCTTAGGAGCAAAAACTGACCTTCTTGAAGAAAAGAACTAAGAAATGGACTCAAGTGATTGTTGGGACTGGTAAATTTGAAATCTTCTATACCAGGCTGGCAGGTACAGAGCTTGGGTAGCCTCAAGGTTGCAGGATTTCTTTTCCAGAAAATTCAATTTTTGCTTTCAAAGCTTTTCTTTTGACTGATTAGATTGGTTATATTTCTTCGGAGAGTCCAAACTTATACACATTCCTACTGTCCCAACTTTTGCAGTTCCTGCATTAAACAATGAGGAAGAAATGGTTAGACAGCTGTTGATTTTCTCCTTTTACTATGGGATCACTTTTGGAATAAAAAGAAGGTAGCTTAATTAATCTCCTTGTATATATACAAACAACAGAATTCCAGGCAAACAAGCAAATATCATTTCCTCAAGGAAGGATCCTAATCTATGGAATAAAAGTTCTCAGCAGATTGAATCTCACTTGCCTAGGTTTACTTATATTAAACAAATTTAGAAAGAAATAATTTATGGGATATATCTCCCTGAAAAAATCTTTTTTAAGCTATTGTTGCTTTGTTGCTAAATCATGTCAGACTCCTTAATGACTTCATGGCTGTAGCCTGCCAGACTCCTCCTTCCATGGGATTTCCCAGGCAAGAATACTGGACTGGGTTGCCATTTCCTAGTCCAGGGAATTTTCCTGACCCAGGGATTGAATCCCTGTCTCCTGCTTCACCTGCATTGTCAGGGGGATTCTTTACCACTGAGCCACTGGGGAAGCCCCATTTGAGCTATCAGTCAGTTCAGCCACTCAGTCACATCCTACTCTTTGTGACCCCATGGACTACAACACTGCATGGCTCTCTGTCCATCGGCAATGCCCCGAGTTAACTCAAATTCATGTCCATTGAGTCACTGATGCCATCCAACCATTTCATCCTCTGTCGTCCCCTTCTCCACCTGACTTCAATCTTTCCCAGCAACAGGGTCTTTTCAAATGAGTCAGTTTTTCCCATCAGAGGCCAAAGTACTAGAGTTTCAGTTTCAGCATCAGTCCTTACAATGAATATTCAGGACTGATTTCCTTTAGGATGAACTGGCTGGATCTCCATGCAGTGCAAGAGACTCTCAAGAGTCTTCTCCAACACCACAGCTCAAAAGCATCAATTCTTCAGCGCTCAGCTTTCTTTATACTTCAACTCTCACATTATGACTACTGGAAAAAAACATAGCTTTGACTAGATGGACCTTTGTTGGCAAAGTAATGTTTCTGTTTTTTAATATGTTGTCTAGGTTGGTCACAAATTTTCTTCCAAGAAGCATCTTTTAATTTCATGGCTGCAGTCACCATCTGCAGTGATTTTGGAGCCCCCAAAAATAAAGTCTGTCACTGTTTCCACTGTTTCCCCATCTATATGCCATGAAGTGATGGGACCAGATACCATGATCTTAGTTTTGTGAATGTTGAGTTTTAAGCCAAATTTTTCACTGTCCTCTTTCACTTTCATCAAGAGGCTCTTTAGCTCTTCTTCACTTTCTGCCATAAGGGTGGTGTCATCTGCATATCTGAGGTTACTGATATTTCTTCCAGCACCTTGATTCAAGCTTGTGCTTCATCCAGCCCAGCATTTCTCATAATGTACTCTGCATACAAGTGAAATAAGCAGGGTGACAATATACAGCCTTGATGGACTCCTTTCCCAATTTGGAACCAGTCTGTTGTTCCATGTCCAGTTCTAACTGTTGCTTCCTGACCTGCATACAGATTTCTCAAGAGGCAGGTTAGGTGGTCTGGTATCCCCATCTCCCTCAGAATGTTCCTGAGTTTATTGTTGTCCACACAATCAAAGGCTTTGGCATAGTCAATAAAGCAGAAATAGATGTTTTCTGGAACTCTCTTGCTTTTTCGATGATCCAAGGATGTTGCCCATTTGATTTGTGGTTCTTCTGCCTTTTCTAAAACCAGCTTGAACATCTGGAAGTTCACAGTTCACGTACTGCTGAAGCCTGGCTTGGAGAATTTTGAGCATTGCTTTACTAGTGTGTGAGATGAGTGCAACTGTGCAGTAGTTCGAGCATTCTTTGGCATTGCCTTTCTTTGGGATTGGAATGAAAACTGACCTTTTCCAGTCCTGCAGGCACTGCTGACTCTTCCAAATTTGCTGGCATATTGAGTGCAGCACTTTCACTGCATCATCTTTGAGGATTTGAAATAGCTCAACTGGAATTCCATCACCTCCACTAGCTTTGTTTGTAGTGATGCTTCCTAAGATCCACTTGACTTCACATTCCAGGATGTCTAGCTCTAAGTGAGTGATCACACCATTGTGATTATCTGGGTCATGAAGATCTTTTTTGTACAGTTCTTCTGTGTATTCTTGCCACCTCTTCTTAATATCTTCTGCTTCTGTTAGGTCCATACCATTTCTGTCCTTTATTGAGCCCATCTTTGCATAAAATGTTCCCTTGGTATCTCTAATTTTCTTGAAGAGATCTCTAGATTTTCCCATTCTATTGTTTTCCTCTATTTCTTTGCATTGATCACTGAGGAAGGCTTTCTTATCTCTCCTTGCTATTCTTTGGAATTCTGCATTCAAATGGGTATATCTTTCCTCTTCTCCTTTGCTTTTAGTTTCTCTTCTTTTCCCAGCTATTTGTAAGGCCTCCTCGGACAGCTATTTTGCATTTTTGCATTTCTTTTTCTTGGAGGTGGTCTTGATTCCTGTCTCCTGTACAATGTCACGAACCTCTGTCCATAGTTCATCAGGCACTCTGTCTATCAGATCTAGTCCCTTGAATCTATTTATCACTTCCAGTGTATAATCATAAGGGATTTGATTTAGGGCATACCTGAATGGTGTACTAGTTTTCCCCACTTTCTTCAATTTCAGTCTGAATTTGGCAATAAGGAGTTTGTGATCTGAGCCACAGTCAGCTCCCAATCTTGTTTTTGCTGATTGTATAGAGCTTCTCCATCTTTGGCTGCAAAGAATATAATCAATCTGATTTCAGTGTTGACCATCTGGTGATGTCCATGTGTAGAGTCTTCTCTTGTGTTGTTGGAAGAGAATGTTTGCTATGACCAGTGCATTCTCTTGGCTAAACTCTATTAGCTTTTGCCCTGCTTCATTCTGTACTCAAAGGCTGAATTTGCCTGTTATTCCAGGTATTTCTTGACTCCCTACTTTTGCATATGACCAAGCGAAACAGCATATTAAATTACAGAGACATTACTTTACCAACAAAGGTCCGTCTAGTCATAACTATGGTTTTCACAGTAATTATGTATGGATATGAGAGTTGGACTATAAGGAAATCTGAGTACCGAAGTTGATGCTTTTGAACTGTGGTGTTGGAGAAGACTCTTGAGAGTCCCTTGGACTGCAAGGAGATCCAACCAGTCCATCCTAAAGGAAATCAGTCCAGAATATTCATTGGAAGGACTGATGTTGAAGCTGAAACTCCAATACTTTGGCCACCTGATGTGAAGAGCTGACTCATTTGAAAAGACCCTGTTTCTAGGAAAGATTGAACCATGAGAAGAAGCAGATGACAGAGAACGAGATCGTTGGATGACATCACCAACTCAATGGACATGAGTTTGAGTAAACTCTGGGAGTTGGTTATGGACAGGAGGCTTGGCGTGCTGCAGTCCATGGGGTTGCAAAGAGTTGGACATGACTGAGTGACTGAAATGAACTGAATGACAGAAAGCTTAGAGGAGCTAAGGAACCTCTTGATGAGGGTGAGAAAGGAGAATTAAAAAGCTCAAAAACTAAGATCATGGCATCTGGTCCCATCACTTCATGGCAAATTGGTGGGGAAACAACGGCAACAGTGGCAGATTTTATTTTCTTGGGCTCCAAAATCATTGTGGACAGTGACTGTAGCCATGAAATTAAATAATGCTTGCTGCTTAGAAGAAAAGCTATGACAAGCCTAGGCAGGGTATTAAAAAGCATAGACATTACTTTGCCACAAATGTCCGTATAGTCAAAGCTATGATTTTTCCGATAGTCAGGTAACGATGTGAGATTTGGACCATAAAGAAGTCTGGGTGCTTAAGAATTGATGCTTTCAAAGTGTGGTGCTGGAGAAGACTCTTGAGAGTTCCATGGACAGCAACGAGATCAAACCAGTCAATCATCAAAGAAATCAACCCTGATAATTCATTGGAAGGACTGATACTGATCTGAAGCTCTAATATTTTGGCCACCTGATGCAAAAAGTCAATACTGATGTTGAGAAAGATTGAGGGCAAGAGGAAAAGGAAGGCAACAGAGGGTGAGACAGTTGGAAAGCATCAATGACTCAATGAACACTAGTTTGAGCAAATTCTGAGAGAGAGTGAAGAATAGGGAAGCCTGGCATGCCGCAGTCCATGGGGGTCACAAAGTGTGGGATACAGTTTAGTGACTAAACAACAACAACAAATACAAAGTGACATAATTAAGATATCAGTGAATCATAGTTATATTTTCATTTACTTATATTTATCTACCAAGTCTTTTTGAGAAAACTATTAACTATCAAATGTATTGTCATAGTATACTGAGTAATAGTATATTTTCTCATTTTTTAAAAGAGCTGGATTGTAAGCACATATTCAGCCATGCTTTAGCTTTGAGAACACTGTGTCAGGCTAATTGATGAATTTAGTGAGACACTGACTTTTCTTACAAATGCTTATTTGTAGGTATACTAATATATTGGAAAGTTTTTATTATGTCAAGGTCAGAGCTTCCTAAACCACAGAAGTATTTTAAACCTGAAGTATTTTAAAACTTATCAGTCATAAAACAAATTGGTTAGAAAGGAAGAATAATCCTGTCTTTATATATGATAGCATTCCAGTCTACATAGAAAGTTCCAAAGAATCTACAAAAATAAACAAAACCTACTAGAACTAATTATTGAGTTTAATAAGGAGAAAGAATAAAAGGCAAAGAACACACACAAAAAAGCATGTTTCTATTTACTAGCAATCCAAAATATGTTCATTGAAATGAAATTCAAGAGCTAACTCAGACAGTTGGTCACCTTAATAGACATATAGGTAAATGGAACAAATTGAGTGCCCAGATCCAGAAATAGAACTATATGTTTTTTGCACAATGGATAACCCAAAACAATATAACTGAGTATGTGTTCCTCTAACATGTCACTTAGTCACCACTAGTAGCAAGTATGCTGTTCTTTGGTATAATTCTAATTTGTAGTTTAGGAAAGTGAAGCACAGAGGGGTTGTTTCTTGCTCAATGTCATAAAGCTACTAAATTGCATACTCGGATGTAAGCATAAGTTATGGTTCTGCAGTATATGCTTTAAAAATATTAGAAGAATTAGAATAAAAATTAGTGTGCAATATTTGTGTCTATGGGAGAGAAAAATACTAACAGGACATAAAAAGCAATAGTCATAAAGTAAACTTTGATAAACTTGGTTATATCAAAATTAAAATTCTGATTCACCATAAATATTGTTAATAGGCAAGCAGCAACTGAAAGGAAACATATGCCACATGTTTACACAGTATTGAGATCCAGGATATATAAACATTTCCTACAAAGCAAAGAAAGAAAATAAAACCCACTCATTTAAATAATTGGGAAGCAATTATGAAATGGAGCCAAAAAAGAGGGAATAAAAATGGTCCATAAAAGGGTACATTGTCTCATTAATAAAAAGGAATGAAGATTAGAACATTATTAGCATATTTTAGCCATCAGGTTTTAATAATGCCAACTGTTGTTGAGAGTAGAAATTGAATTGCTCTATAGAAAGCAGTTTGAAAAAAACTATTGCATTAGAAATGTGCATATCCTATATTATAGCAATTGCTTTACTTCTTTTTATTCTCTAAAGATTTGCCTTATGTAAGATTAATAATGTATGTAAACTAATGCCTGGGGAAACATTTTTTTCTAATAGTGAAAATGTAAAAAAACATAAATACACGCTGTTAGAAACTGATTAAGTAAACCTAGGGTATGCCCATATCATGAAATACAATACAGAAATCTGTCATTATTGAAATAATTTAAATATACACATATTTGAAATATTTAAATTATTACACTTAAAATATATACATATAATGAAATCAATACATAGATATCTAGAGTGGGCTTGGCTCCACTCCTTATCTTGGAGCCAAAGCCAGCTGAGTCCAACCTGGATAAGCTTTACATCAGCCAACTTACAGAAATGTACATGAAAAATAAATGATATTGTTTTATGTCACTAAAATGTTGTTTATCATACAACAAAAGCAGACTGAAATACAGTTGATAAAAATTAATTAGACATAGTAATTTTCTTAATATTATCTACATTACTAGGGAGAGATCAACTTTCATTTGTCTTGTATAAACTTAAAGGTTTTCTTTTTGTTATTAATAGTCATATTTATGTAGGGTCTATCAAGTCACTAGTGAATATAATGTATGAGAATTATTTTAAAGATACATTGAATTGTTTTCATTAGGGTAGATGCATATGTATCTACAAAAATATATAAGCACATGTTCTAATTTTGAGAGCCTAGGAGAGATGAGTGTGTTTTGGATTTTACAAGAATTAACAATTAACTATTAACAATTGCTTATCATTTTAATTTGATATATACTCAATAACTGATGTCTTAACTGTCATTGAAGAGACTATTGTTTTCTGTTTTCAATTCATATTAAGTCACTATCACCATGATCAGTTTGTCTATACTAAAAGAATTTTGTCAACATTTCCCAGTTACTTATCTTCATGAGAAAACTAAAAGAAATTCCGTTTTGGACTTCATAAAATGGGAACTGCCTAGCAGTATTTTTCATATACTACACAAAATGAAAATTTGGAAGTGAAGGCTATCTTAGCAGAAATTTATACTGTATTTTCTATTCAATAAACCATTTATAAACTTTGTTACCTTATCGTACCACCAAGAACAAACAGCTTAAATTTATAACTATGAAAGTAAATAAAATGATAGAAAACAAGTAGTAAGAAAGATAGATACCATTCATAGATGATTTTAATTCTCTGTTCATTAAAATATTTAGGAAGTATCATATTACTCAGATGACCAAATGCACAAATGCTTAGGCTTACACCACCACCCAGAAGGCAATTAGACTCACAGTAGCCAAGATTTGGCTTCCCTGGTAGCTCAGACAGTAAAGTGTCTGCCTACAATCTGGAAGACCCAGGTTCAATCCCTGGGTCAGGAAGATCCCCTGGAGAAGGAAATGGCAACCCACTCCAGTATTCATGCCTGGAAAATCCCATGGACTGAGGAGCCTGGTGGACTACAGTCCACGGCACGGGGTCGTAAAGAGTCGGACAAGACTGAGCAACTCCTCTTTCTTTACTTTTTTTAGCCAAGATTGGGCTAAGTGACTTTCACACATTACACATATAATACTTAAAATGTAGGGTGAAAGTGAAAGTGAAGTCGCTCAGTCTTGTCTGACTCTTTGCGACCCCACAGACTGTAGCCTACCAGGTTTCTCCATCCATGGGATTTTCCAGGCAAGAATACTGGAGTGGGTTGCCATTTCCTTCTCCAAGGGATCTTCCTGACCCAGGGATCGAACCCGGGTCTCCCACATTGTAGGCAGACACTTTACCATCTGAGCCACCAGGATGACATAGTCTAATTATCATTTTTGAAGGGAGGTGATCAGTTGCAGTAAATTTAAATTACTCAACTTCTCAAATTTAAAACCAACAGCAATTTAAATGTGAACCTAGATGTATCTAATTCCCTAGCCCATCCATTTAACTACTATGCAATACCTGTAATCGTGTTCTGTAGGAAAAAATACTAAAGCAGAACTCATAACTTTGTCAGACTTTATTAGTACAGAGTTAAGGGAAAAGAAAATGAGTTTTAAATGGTGTAAGTTAATGTAGCAATGAAGGGTAGTCTACAGTGCAGGAATGTATAAAAAGCACATTATAACTGTGATCAATAAACTACCAGGGCATTACATTTGCAGGAGCAATTACATTAAGACAAATAATTTGAAAGTTATTTTGGGAAATTTCAGCCTCTCTTCCAGATCACATGTGAGTGTTAAAGGAAATCACAGAATCTCATTATATGAGATCAATATTATCAAGAAATGAAGAGAGAAGAGTGATAATCACTTTTAATTTATCCAGTTTATCAATGGGATGTAGGTGATTAAAAATACTTATGATAAATATAAAATTAATATTTGTGGAATCTCTGAAGTATATGAAAGTAGGTAAAAATAAATCCAAGTTAACTATTCATTTTCACACTAAACAATATAAATGTTTAGTCCAGGAGGGTTCTGCTTACCCAAGAAAGAGAATTCGACTTAAACGACTGAATTGGAGAATAATATTGAACTGAATGTTCTTTGCAAGCATTTCCTTCAGGTTTCAGCATGATGGTTCTCATTTGATATATAAAATAATTATCATTTCCTTTTTCCTTTCTATTAGATGTTAAATCATGCAGAAATTCTGTTGCATCTTTTTGACACGCTTTGTTGCTTCACAAAGATAGCATATTGCTTTATTGCCAAAACTTGCCTAACACGTGAAAAGATTTGTTAAAGTAGGTAAAAAAGTTAAGGGTTTTTTCTGTGGTTGCTTTTATTTATTTTTTTTAGTAATCTGATAGAAGGTACACATATGATTGAAAACAAAAAATAAAGGTTAGTTTGAGCACCAGTAATGGTCTCTAATGGGCTTCCCTGGTGGCTCAGACATAAAGAATCCACCTGCCAATGCAGAAGATTCAGATTCAATTCCTGATTTGGAAAGAGCCTCTGGAAAAGGAAATTCTTTCCTGGGAAATCACATGGTGAGAGGAGCCCAGCGTGCTACAGGCTAAAGAGTCAGAAAAGACTTAGGGACTGAACAACGACATCAATGGTATCTAATAGAATAATTCGGATAGACCTATATAGGACTAACTGAGCAGATGGAAGCAAAAAGGACCAAAAAAACTGACCTAGATAGATAAAACTGCATGAATAAAATAACATCACAGAAAAATATCAAATATCCAGAAAGTTATTTGATGCTTTTGTTGAAATTTATTATAACCTAAGGGAGTATGAAAAATGAAAGTGTTAGTCGTTCCGTTGTGTCTGACTCTTTGTAACCCTTTGGACTGTAGCCCACCAGGCTCCTCTGTCCATGGAATTCTCCAGGAAAGAATACTGGAATGGTTAGCTGTTCCCTTCTCCAGGAGATCTTACTGACCCAGGGTTCCAACCCAGATCTCCTGCATTGAGGTGGATTCTTTACTGTCTGAGCCACCAGTGAATACAAGAGGGAATTTGGGTATTTTGGGCATACCGACCATGATTTTCGGTGCCTCTGCCAATGTCAATTTGCTCTCAATCAGAACTAGATGTCACACATCTAGATTCCCTGTGGCATATTAGCCTTAATTGCCCTCTCTATTGCAATACTTTTTAACTGCACTATTAAGGACCAATCTAGAATTCTAATTGATGAGATTAATCAGTTTATGCACTCAAAAATGTATACTTACTCATTTGCTTTGCAGATTAGTAAGTATATATATTAATACAATTAGCTGTTACTAGGTTCCATGAAAAAGGATGGCTATGTTTATTTTTGTTTTTAATTTTTTAATTTGTATACTCTGTAAACACAAGTAATCATTCTCCAAATGTACCAAAAGAATTTTCCTCAAAGACGAATGGGTTTTTAATCCTTAGCTCTTCTCTCCTAGCACTCAAGCAGGTCATTTTAAATGAGGGAACACTTCCTATTTATAAAGAATATAAAGGAGAAGTGCCTTAGGTGCCCCCAAGATACCACAAAGTATTTTAGTCTCCAAAATCAGGATATTGATTCCTCCCTTGAATCAAATTACAGCTCATGGCATGACCTCCACATTTACTATGTGAGTCAAATTCTTTGCTAAAGAATTCTTGGGAAATGACATTATTTTGTGGCATAAATATTGGTTTCTTATATCAAAACAAGGGTAAATACAGGTCAGTATTATACGGATATATGACAAAAAAAATAAGGATTTACCTGAACTATCTCCTCTAACTGTTCCTCCATCAAAGACAGTGCTCTTTTGATCACTTATCTCCCATCCTCCCCCCTCTTTCTTTTTACTACTTTACAGCCCTTTCTAATTTTTGTTTGTCTCTTTCTCTCTTTTTCAATTTTTTCCCCATACAATGAAGGGTAATGAGAAGGCTGAAATTACTTAATCTTTAGGTAAGATTCAGTAGCTGTTTCTGTACTCTCATTGAATGGGATACTTCTCAGGATCATTTATTTTTCATTGAAAAATATTTGCTGTTTGAATGTATTTCATTAGAGACAGGTGATCTGATTACCCTGTGAAAAAAAGTGAAAGTGTAAGTTGTTTAGTTGTGTCCAACTCTTTGTTTTCCCATGGACTGTAGCCTGCCAGGCTCCTCTGTCCATGGGATTCTCCAGGCAAGAATACTCAAATGGGTTTTCATTTCATTCTCCATGGGATCTTCCCAGCCCAGGAATTGAACCCAGGTCTCCCACATTGCAGGCAGATCTTTTACCCTCTGAGCCACAGTGGCTTCCATATATAGTAACTGATTTTCACTACTCTATTAAAATGGTCCCTGTCAATATTCATCCTTTAGCTTGTGAAAATGATTAAAAAGACTGAGGAGTTCAGAACAGGTCTAAAATACAGAACTTCTATCTTGGATTACTAGAGATTATTTTATTTCCCACTTCTGAGAATTAGCCACAATCAGAAGAAATATTAAGATTCTGTTTCAAGTGTAAGCATACATATTTTCTTATTTTAATTGATATATACTTGATATGTAACATCATACTAATTTCAGTTCTACAAAATAATGGTGCAGTATTTGTACATATTATGAAATGATCACCACAGTAAGTCTAGTTAACATACATCACCACGTTTATACATATATGCTTTTGTTTCTTATGACAGGAGCTTTTAGGATCTACTCTCTCATAAATATACATGTTTTAATTTGGATCTCACAACTCTATTCTCTGCTCCTGTATCTCATTCATTTTCTTCTCTTTTATTCATTTACTCACAAAATCAAAATTTCTTGGTCTTGGCTTCTCAATATGAGCTGCCCACTATGCTTATTCATTTGTTTGACAAAATGAACACTGTTTGAATATGGATCACAGAAGAAAGAGAATTTTTCTTTCATTTTGGAAACATACATCTTAGAATTAAATTTTAAGGGCTTTTATCCCAGATTTAATTTCTCAGGAAAGAACGGAGAGAAGACAATAATAAGTTACCCTATTAATTTATCTTTGACTCATTCAGTCACTGTACAAACTTTGAGGCTCTTAGTACCTTATAGAATATGTGCATCTATTTGCAGAGTAAAATGAGAAACAAGTATTCCGGATATGTGACATAATCTCTCAACAAAAGTACTTACAGGGATTTCTGAAGGATTATGGAGATTTTGACCATTTATTGTCCAGATTTTAGGACTCAAATGAGGTAAACAGAAGATGTGAAATCAAAGCTATTGACCAAAGGGGAAGTTTCAGCTTTAAGGTAACATAAAGAGTTAGAAATATCATAAGAAGAAGTGCAAATGTGTCAGTTAGGAGACAACTGAAGAAATGAAACATGGATTACAAACCAGAGAACAAAGAATGGAGTATAAAGTGGAAAAAACAAAAGAGGCATTCTGTCATAAAATTGTAGGATGCTACACTGTAAGTAGACTAATATTTATTTTGAGACAAGAAACAATTACTGGAATATTCAAGCATAGGATTTATGTAAAAATATATCTTTAGAAGTTTATCTCTGGTTGCAATACCATAGGATTTGAGGATGCAGACAGTTTGGAAATTTAGAAAAGTATTGCAATAACTGACCAAAAAAAGTAAAACAGATAGGGGAGGTGATATCAAGGAAGAAAAATTGGAGGATAGTTTAAATCATTTTGGGTATCATATAGAGACAAACCGCTGTGTTTCAAGGACAAAATTAATTAAGAAAAATGACATTATTATTGTTGATGCTACTGTGGTTTTATTTCTTCATACCTGCATGATTCATATCCAAGATAGTGCACATACTATCTTAGGAGATATCAGGGGTGCAAAACAAGAGATCAAATATACATATTTATAAGAAACAATTCAATAACAAAGGCTTTAAGATACATTTAACTGGAAAACATTTCATCAGTTTTTACTATTTGACATTTGATATATATCCAATGAAAAATAAGGCTGTCTTCCTTTTAGTAAAACAATTATTTTATTAAAATAATGTGGGATTGTGTTAATCTAATTTGGAGTTATATATTTAATTTTTATTTCATATTTTAAATTGAGATTCAGAAGAAATAGGTAGCTCAAAATATCAAAGGCTCTCCTGTCATACCTGGAATTAAAATGCAAATGATTGCTACTATATACCATTGTTTAAACTTCAACTGCCTTATTAAATTCATCATTATGTTTTCCATTGAGGATTTTAAAGGAATTTTAGAATGAGTAGCAATAATTAAAGAAGACAGGCAAAAAATTATAGAAAGAAAAGAGTGCATTTGCCAGTGATCATTTTAAACTTTAAAAAACTACTATATACACATTATATGTATATATACATTGTAAGTAACAATATTAATAAAGATACTTTTAGATATGAGTGCTGAGAAGATCAAGGTGAGCATTAGAGTCTATAACAATAGAAGCATAATAACTTTGCACAAAACAGCCTTGAAAATGCAGGGCCTGGTTTATCAGAAAAATAATCTTTCTTTTAAATATGTATGAAGCTGTAAGCAGATAATTTTCTATAATTTATCTCCCTACTGCATGCTATCATTACATCTTCCTGGATAAAGAGATCATAATGAATTATGTAAATTCTTGATTATGTTATCAAGCACTCTTGTACCTTGATAATCATTGCTTGATTCTTTGGAATTTGGAAATAATGACCTTCAGGATGATCACTATCTATTTGTAATCCATTCAAAGAATCAATACAAAGAATGGTTTATATGATTAATGAGTATCCTCTAATTAAAAGCATGACAACAATATGTTGAGAAGCAGAAATAACTCACTGTGTTTTTGTACAAATTACTTCCTGAAAGAATGGACATTTTTTAAAATAAACTTGAACATAACAAACTGCCTAAAATTATCTGAATTAGCAATAGAATTATTTTTATTGACCTTGATAAGGCTCAAATATTCTTTTAATACTTTTTATACACTATGAAATCATAGAACTTATGCTCCAGTTCTACAGATTAAAAATCAATCTATATAGAACATATAACATTGAAGCACTATAGGTGAAACAACTTCATAAATTACACAAACTGAAATTGTAAACTTTTGTTTATGTTTTTGTATTTCTATTATAGTTAGAATTTGGCATATTTTTTACTCTTTATTTTGCTTTTTATAAACAATAAATATATCACCAAATTTATTAATATTCTGCCCATATTTCTTTAGCTATTATATTTCTGAAAACCTATAATGACTGTATTAAGCGCTACCACCACATTGCACTTACAATCATTCTTTTGATAAACTCTCACTTTAATATAACAAAATAAGCTCCCAATGTTTCAACTGTATTTAAGACTGTAAAGTAGCACCTGTCATTTTACACTAATATAATGAAAGTATTGCTGTCTAACAATTCTTGACAGTATATGGTAGTTTTTCCATATAATGAAGTAAAACATTATGAAATGTATAGAGAATACATTAACATTAAACCCCTGCAATTAAATTTCTCAAATTGTTATATAAATATAAATAAAATGAAAACTGATCTAAAAGTAAGTTGAAACCTGTTTTTAAATTGAAGACTGTGACCCTTTGTAATTTGCAAATCATTTAAGCTGTACAAGAATAAGTTTTAAAAAGCCCTTGCAGTTGAAATGTTTTAGATAATTTGTAATAAAAGATCAAAAATTTAACTCATTCATTCACTTGAACTCTCTTTGCTCAACTTCATTTCCATTTTAAAAGTCACAATAAGGTATATTAATAATATCAATATGAATAATATGTGAAAATAGAAAAATGAGATAGATAAAGAAAAGGAGGGAGGCAGTAAGAGTGTGGAAGGGAGAGAGAGAAAAGGAGAGGTTAACTGAAAGACAGAAGACGCAGGCATTGGGAAAAAGGATTCCGAGAGGACAGCAGTAGCACAGCATCCACTCTGTAAGGAGGAGCACAAACAGAAGTGTGAGCTGGATCTGACACATCACAGTCAATACAAAAACGTTCTTGTCTATCACATTTGTGAAACTCAAGTTCTAGTAGCTTTTCTGTAGACTTAATACAATTTTCTACATAGAACATAAGAACACTTTTACTTTTTTCCCAGATGACTTTAATTATTTTTCTTGTCTCATCCCACTGGCTACAACACATTAGATGTAGTGAGAGTCAACATCCTTGGCTGGTTCCTTATCTATCTTAGGAGAAAAAATAATTATCTTTTACTATTAAAGATGGTGTTAGCTGTAGGTTTTATGAAAATAGCTTTTATGAGATAAAAGGATTACCTTTTACTCATAAGTTGCTAACAGTTTGTCACAAGAACGTAGTTTTGAAATGTGTCCAATGTTTTTTCTGCATCTAGTGAAATAGTCATGTTTTTGTTCATTTAGTAATTTGAGTTGTATTTATTAATATTCAAATGTTAAACCAACTCCACATTTCTGTGATAAATACACTTGGTCAGGGTGAAAAAAAAAAAGTGTGTCAGGGTGGAAAAAAAAAGTGTTAGTCTCTCAGTCATGTCTGACTCTTTGAGACTCCATGGAATGTTGCCTGCCAGGCTCCTCTGTCCATGGAATTCTCCAAGTGAGAAGATTGTAGTGGGTAGCCAGTTCCTTCTCCAGGGGATCTTCCCAACCAGGATTGAACATGGGTCTCCCACATTGCAGGCAGATTCTTTACCATCTGAGCCACTCTTTTTATATACTGTTGAATTTGATTTGCTACATTTAAAAAATAGTAACATTTTATTTCAGAATAGTTTTAGATTTATTTTAAAAAGTTAGAAAGAGTACAGACTTCCTGTAAACATTTACCGTTTTACCCTCTTTCCTCAAATAAATACCTCAGTCAAAAGGAATTTATACATATATCTTCTGTTACCAGCTCCAACACCAGTAACAGTCACATAGTTCCATCCTACCAGATGAAGGCAAGTAAGACAATCTTATCATACACCGGAATGCAGAGAGCCGGAAACTACACCATGTCTTTGAATCACGGGGCTGCAAATTGGCAGTCAGGAGAGCCTGAATTTTCTTCAAGAAATGTTTTATTTAAATGATACCATATTATAAACTTTTTAACAGACAGTGCAGTGTATGTGTTTTTTCATTTGCTAAAATTATCATCATTAGCAGCTGTACACTTAGTACATTCACATAATAATGTGATACTACCTGTGGTGTGTTACACCAGTGCAACAATGGATGTATTTTTGTACAGTACAATGCTAAAAATGCCATCCACTAGATTCTTTATTCAGTTCTAACTTTCTTTTTTTTTTTTAACTTTCTTTCTTAATATCGTATCAAAAATAACTGAATAGTCTACTACTCAAGGAGTATTCTAACAAAGCTTCTACAGACTATCCTTACAACACTGACCTCAGACTCTCCAAAAACTCTTCCACTATTCATTTGAAGATTTTCACATGGACTTCACATGTACAATATTATACACATTACAAATCTCTTTCATTAGACAAAAGTTCCTTTTCACAGGAAAAACTTCAGGTTTTAAGCTGTTGCACCCAATCTCATTTAAGATAGGACTGAATATTTAAAAGAGAATAGTGAAAATTTCCTCATATTTGTATATGATTTCTATTTTCAAAATATTTTATGCATATTGGCCTTTCTCAAGCAATTAGAATATTAAGCACTTGATAAAAGAACAAGCAGTGTAATTGATTTCCTGCATTTGGTATTTTCGTGTATATTATTTTGTAAGTTCTGAACGTCTTTCCAGTTGATACTCAATACTTGCACTATTTATCTATGAAATGATTTATTTGTGTCCATCTCAGTTGCAAATTATAACTGGAAATTCTTTCATAGTTCATTGCTTTATAATAAGGAATAAATTTGATTTTAAGAGGCATCATTAGCTTATACTAGATTAAGTTGAAGCCATGTTTTCAGGAGAAAATGCTTATTTTTATTATTTGAACTGAAATTTTAATTTTCTTCACATTACCTTCATCAGTCTATTTAGCATATATATTTCCAAGAATTAGTACTATGACATAACTTCCCATTTATATCAGAAAAAAAGTAATTGTATATATGTGTTTATGTACACATAGGCTTATGCATACACACATACTCATATTTGTATGTATGTTAGAATTTAGTGATTGCAAAATTTTGAAATATCTATTTAATTATAGTTAAAGCAAACATATTTGAAAATATTATAAAGGCATTACTATCTTTCAAACTGTGTTCTTCAGTTTCTAGGTGTCTTTAGCTGAAATAATCCCTGGGTGTAAGGACTAGCTTCATTTCTGTCACTTTAATAAAACTTGATATATTTTAATAATTTAATAATAATTGAGTAAAATGTATGAACTACTTGTGTCTGGCTCTTTTCACTCAGCATTTACTTCTAAAGTCATTTACCATACTAGGTGCAACAATACTTTGTTCTTTTGAGTGATGTATGGGTACTCCGTTTTAGGCTTCACCCCTTGTTGTTTATGTAATCGCTCATTGGTTGTTTGGGTTGTTCCCAGTTTATGGCTATTAGAATCAAGCTACTACAAAAGTATGTGTCTATGTCTTTGTATGGAAATATGTTTTTATTACTTCTGGTCATACACCTAGAACTGGAATATATATGGTAAGTATATTCTTAACACTTTAAGAAACTGCCAATATCTGATCCAAAACGTTTACATCCATTTAGATTCCCATCAGCAGTGCTGAGTCCCAGCTATTTCACAAGATACTCTTGTTAACAGTTGGTATGTTCAGTCTTTAATTTTTTTTTCTTTAATTTTTGTTACTCTATTAGAGATAGGGTGATGTTTTGCTGTTCTTTTAATTTACATTTTTTAAATAATACTATTTTCATGTATCTTTTATGAGTATGTATTTCATGTATCTATCTCTAGGTCTATTTGTTCAAATTAAAATTTAATTGTGATTATCACATTTGTCAGGTATGTGTTTTTTTCTTTTTACAAATTTTCATTGCAAGTAGTTTGCTAGATATTTTTAAAAAATGTTGTCCCCTAATCTGTGATTGTGTGTTTGTGTGTGCACGTGCTCAGTTGCTCAGTTGTGTCTGAGTCTTTGTGACCGTATTGACTATAGTTCATGGAATTTTCCAGGCAAGAATATTCGAGTGGGTTACCATTTCCTCCTCTAGGAGATCTTCCCTACCCAGAGATCCAAACTGCGTCTCCTGTGTCTCCTTGCATTGACAGGCTGATTCTTTACCACTGAGCCATTGGGGAAACCCAGTCTGTAATTGGGTCTTCTTTTCCATTTTGGGCTTCCCCTGTGGTTCAGCTGGTAAAGAATCCGCCTGCAATGCGAGAGACCTGGGTTCGATCCCTGGGTTGGGAAGATCCCCTGGAGAGGGAAAGGCTACCCACTCCAGTCTTCTGGCCTGGAGAATTCCATAGACTGTACAGTCCATGGGGTCGCAAAGAGTTGGACAGGTCTGAGTGACTTTCACTTTCACTTTCATTTTCTTAACAGTGAATATTGAAGATCAAACTTTTTTGTATGTTTTATAAAGTAAAGTGGCTTTTTTCTTCTTTCATTGTACTGCTTGTCATCCTATTACAATCATGTTGCCTAACATAAGGTAAATATTTGTTCTTATTTTTTTTTCCTAAAAGTTTAATAACTGACTTTCAGATGTTGCCAACCTTAGCACTATTAATATTCGACTGAACAATGCTTTGTCCTGTACTCCGTCTTATCCACTGTATGCTTAGTAACTCTCCTTCTACTGCTACAAGCTATTAGCATCGCCTAGCTTTAAAAACCAAATATATGATTTTAATTCATTGAGTGCGTCAGTAATTTCATTTTAAAGCTTTGTAATATTCTATTATATGACAGTACTACAGTATATTATTTTAAGCATTCCAAAATTCATGTCTGCAGGGTTGAGTATATAAAATGAAGCTGTATTTTTCATATTCTGATAGTTATCTCAAAATGACACCAACACTTTTGGTACTCATTGCTAATGTCACAGAATAAGAAATTTTCCTCATTATTAACAGAAAAATTATTCCACATTAATACACACTAATATTGAATGATAACATGATATTTGTTCTTTCATTCATTTTACAAAGGTTTATTTATATACTCAATATATGTGAATATATAAAATATGTATTTTCCCCAAAACAGTAGATAAGCTATGATGAATATGCATAGAGTTTGCATAGAAGTGGGAAATATGTGTTTATATAGAAATAAATTTTCACATGTTTTACCGTTTGGTTACTGTCAAAAGAGCAAATTTTTTACTAACTAAAAATATTGAATTATTTGATGCCAAAGTAATTGTATCTTAGATTTTTCTATTCTTACCAATTAAAAAAGGAAAGCAAAACAACCTATCAATCACAAAAACAGTAACAATTACAGAAGCAACACTGGAAGAACCACATAGCAGAGCTGACAAAAAGCAAATAGTTTTCAGATGAATTCAGACATGAAATCCTTCTCTAGCTTGTCAGTATGTATAAAATATCTTCCCATATCAAATTTTACCCCAGGAAAAAAGGAATCCTCATAACCTATTGGTGGGAATGTAAACTGTACACCACTATGGAGAACAGTATGGAGATTTCTTTAAAAACTAGAAATAAAACTACCATATGATCAAGCAGTCCCACATGTGGGCACATATCTTGAGAAAAACATAATTCAAAAAGACACATGGACCCCAATGTTCATGCAGGACTGTTTAGAATAGCCAAATATGGAAACAACTTAAATGTCCATCAAGGAATGGATATAGAAGATGTGGTAGATTACTCAGCCATAAAAAAGAATGAAATAATGTCAGTTGCAGCAACCTGGTTGGACTAGAGATTAAGTCAGAGAAAGACAAATTATTACATGATATCACAAATATGGAGTCAAAAAGATGGTACAAATGAACTAATTTACAAAACAGAAATAGAGTCACAGATGTAGAAAACAAATTTATTAAAGTCAAAGGGAGAGCAGGAATAAATTAGGAGATTGGGATTAACATATACCCACTACTCTATATAAAACAGATAACTAATAAGGACCTACTGAATAACACAGGGGACTCTACCCAGTGCTCTGTGGTGACCTATATGGGAAAGTGAAAGTGAAAGTCGCTCAGTCATGTCCAACTCTTTGTGGCCCCATGGACTGTGGCCTGCCAGGGCATTGCAGGTGGATTCTTCCCAAGAATACTAGAGTGGGTAGACTATCCCTTCTCCAGGGGATCTTCCCAACCAAGGAATAGAACCAGGGTCTCCTGCATTGTAGGTGGATTCTTTGCCAGCTGAGCTACCAGGGAAGCCCTATATGGGAAAATAATCTAAAAAACAATGAATACATGTATATATATATCAGATTCATTTCATTGTATACCTGAAACTAACACAACATTGCAAATCGACTATATTCCAATAAATCAGATGAAATAAAAAATAAATTTTCACAGAGAACAAGATGGCAGAGTAGGTGGACATGGAGTACATCTCTCAGCATGGATACATCAGGAATACATCTTCAGACACAAAAGTGCATGCAGAACACCAGCTGAGAGTGGACAGGCGTACCTGATCAGAGGAAAAGAATATACAGAACCATGCAAAACTTGAGATTAAGCCCTGAGACTTTAGAGTGGGAGCACTGACTCCAAGACCCTAGACTACCAGAGAACTAACTCTAGGGAGTATCAAATAGTGAGAACTCACACAAAGGAAACCACTTCAATACAAGACTTGGCACCACCGAACTACCAGTAGCACCCTGTACAGGACACCTCATCTAAACAACAAACAAAACAAAAATACAAACCCAATCATCAGCAGACTGGATTACCACCTCACTCAGCCTTGACCATAAGAGGAAAAACAAACAAACAAACAAACAAAAGCTCAGCACAAATCTTACCCTATGTGAAGCTTACACAAACCACTGGACCAACTTTAGGAGGGCAGAAACCAAAAGGAAGAAAGAATTCAACCTTGAAGCCTGGGAAAGGGAGACCTCAGACACAATAAATTAAAAAAAAATAGGGTGGGTGGGGGGTCCGGGAGGGGGGGCACATGTGGACCCATGGCTGATTTGTGTCGATGTGTGGCCAAGGCTATTGCAGTATTGTGGAGTGGTTGGCCCCCAACTAAAATAAATAAATTTATAAAAAATAAATAAATAAATAATGAAAAGGCAGAGAAATACTACACAAAGGAAGGAACAAACTAGAAACACAGAAGTCCAAATAAATGAAGAGGACATAGCCAAATTACCTGAAAAAGAATTCAGAATAATGATAGTAAAGATGATCAAAAACCTTGAAAACAAAATGGAGAAAATGCAAGAATCAATTAAAAAAGACCTAGAAGAATTAAAGAATAAACATTCAGAGAAAAACAACACAATTACTGAAATTAAAAATACTCTAGACAGAATCATTAGCAGAGTATCTGAAGCAGAACGAATCAGTGAGCTGGAAGATAAAATTGTGGAAATAACTTCTGAAGAGCAGAATAAAGTAAAAAATAATGAATAGAACTGAGGATAGTCTCAGAGACCTCTGGGACAACATCAAAGGCACCAACATTTGAATTACAGAGGTCCCAGAAGAAGAAGAGAAAAAGAAAGGGTATGAGAAAATTTTTGAAGAGATTACAGTTGAAAATTTCTCCAACATGGAAAAGGAAATAGTCAATCAAGTCCAAAAGGCACAAAGAGTCCCATACAGGATAAATCCAAGGAGAAACATGCCAAGACACATACTAATCAAACTAACAAAGAGTAAACACAAAGAAAGAGCATGAAAAGCAGCAAGAGAGAAGCAACAAGTAACATACAAGGGAAACCCCATATGCTTAACAGCTGATCTTTCAGCAGAATCTCTGCAGGCCAGAAGGGAATGGCAGGATATATTTAAAGTACTAAAAAGGAAAAATGTACAACCAAGATTATAGTACACAGCAAGGATCTCATTCAAAACTGATGGAGAACTAAAAATCTTTTCAGACAAGCAAAAGTTAAGAGAATTCAGTGTCACCAAACCAGCTTTACAACAAATGTTAAGGGAACTTACATAGTCAAGAAATACAAGAGAGAAAAAAGATCTACAAAATCAACCCCAAACAATTAAGAAAATGGCAATAGGAACATATATATTAACAATTACTTTAAATGTAAATGGATTAAATACTCTAACCAAAAGACACAGACTGGCTGAATGGATATACAAACAAGACCCATATATATGCTTTCTATAAGAAACCCACTTCAGACCTAAAGACACATATAGACTGAAAGTGAGAGGATGGAAAAATATATTCCATGTAAATGGGAAGCAAAAACAAAGCTGGAATAGCAATCCTCATAGCAGGAAAAATAGACCTTAAAATAAAGAAGATTACAAGATATAAGGAAGGGCACTACATAATGATCAAGGGATCAATCCAAGCGGAAGACATAACAATTTTAAATATCTATGCACTCAACATAGGAGCAGCTCAATACATTAGACAAACACTAACAGACATAAAAGGAGAAATTGACAGTAACACAATAACAATAGGAGACTTTAACACCAATGGACAGATCATCAAAACAAAATTAATAAGGAAACAGAAGTCTCAAATGATACATTAGATGAGATGGATCTCATTGATATTTTCAGGACATTCCATCCAAATACAAAGGAATACACCTTTTTCTCAAGTGCACATGGAATATTCTCCAGGATAGACCACATCTTGGTGATTGCAGCCATGAAATTAAAAGATGCTTACTCCTTGGAGGGAAAGTTATGACCAACCTAGACAGCATATTAAAAAGCAGAGACATTACTTAGTCAAAAAAGGTCCATCTAGTCAAGACTATGGTTTTTCCAGTCATCATGTATGGATGTGAGAGTTGGACTATATAGAAATCTGAGTGCCGAAGAATTGATGCTTTTGAACTGTGGTGTTGGAGAAGACTCTTGAGAGTCCCTTGGACTGCAAGGAGATCCAACCAGTCCATCCTAAAGGAGATCATTCCTGGGTATTCATTGGAAGAACTGATGTTGAAGCTGAAACTCCAATACTTTGGCCCCTTGACGCAAAGAGCTGACTCATTTGAAAAGACCCTGATGCTGGGAAAGATTGAGGGCAGGAGGAGAAGGGGATGACAGAGGATGAGATGGTTGGATGGCATCGCCAACTCAATGGACATGGGTATGGGTGGACTCCGGGAGTTGGTGATGGACAGGGAGGCCTGGTGTGCTGCAGTTCATGGGGTTGCAAAGAGTTGGACATGACTGAGCGACTGAACTGAACTGAATACCATACACAAATATAAACTCAAAATGGATTAAAGACCTAAGTGTAAGACCAGAAACTATAAAACTCTTAGAGGAAAACATAGGCAGAACACTCGATGACATAAATCAAAGCAAGATCCTCTAAGACCCACCTCCTAGACTAATGGAAATAAAAACAAAAGTAAACAAGTGAGACCTGTTTAGTATATGTGCTGCCAAAGCAAGCACAGAGACCTGTTTAAACTTGAAAGCTTTTGCACAGCAAAGGAAACTATAAGTAAGGCGAAAAGACAACCCTCAGAATGGGAGAAAATAATAGCAAATGAAACAACTGACAAAGGATTAATTTCCAAAGTATACAAGCAGCTCATCAAACTCAATGCCAGAAAAACAAACAACCCAATCAAAAAGTGGGAAAAAGACCTAAATAGACATCCCTCCAAAGAAGACATCCCTCCAAAGAAGACATACATATGGCTAACAAACACATGAAAAGATGCTCAACATCGCTCATTATTGGAGAAATGCAAATCAAAACCACAATGAGATATCACCTCCCATCAGTGAGAATGGCCATCACCTAAATGTCTGCAAACAATAAATGCTGGAGAGGGTGTGTACTGTTGTGGGGATGTAAATTGATTCAGCCACTATGGAAGATAGTATGGAGATTCCTTAAAAACCCAGGAATAAAACCACCATATGACCCAGCAATCCCACTCCTAAGCATATTCCCTGAGGAAACTGGGTTGAAAATGATACATGTATCCCATTGTTCACTGCAGCACTATTTACAATAGCTAAAACACGGAAGCAACCTAGATGTCCACCAACAAATGAATGCATAAAGAAGTTGTGATACATATACACAGTGGAATATTACTCAGCCATAAAAAGGAATGCATTTGAGTCAGTTCTGATGAGGTGGATGAACCTAGAACCTACTATACAGAGTGAAATGAGTCAGAAAGAGAAAGGTAAATATCGTATTCTAATGCATATATATGGAATCTAGAAAAACGGTACTGAAGAAATTATTTACAGGGCAGCAATGGAGAAACAGACATAGAGCATAGACTTATGGACATGGGAGAGGGGAGGAGATTGTGAGATGTATAGAAAGGGTAAAGTGGAAACTTACATTACCATATGTAAAATAGATAGCAATGGGAATTTGCTGTATGGCTCAGGAAACTCAAACAGGGGCCCTGTATCAATCTAGAAGGGTTGATGGGGTGGGAGATGGGAGTGAGGTTCAAAAGGGAGGAGATATATGTATACCTATGGCTGATTTGAGGTTTGACAGAAAACAGCAAAATTCTGTAAAGCAATTATCCTTCAATAAAAAATTAATTAAAAAAATAAATTTTCCTTCCATGATGGTCAGAAAAAGCCAACACCAACGTTCCACATTTCAATATTATAAAAGGAGTAATCAAATGATTATTTAGTATATTCCAAATGAATAAAAATGTTTTAATTTTTAATTATTAAGGATAATTTAAGACCTGGAGGAAAAATGATAACTTTGTAGTTTGTGACTTTATTAAGATAGAACAAACAAAATGCTACCACACTGTGTAAACTGTTATATTTAACTGGCAAAAATTTTATAATTTTAAAAATTAGGCTTTAAAATTTTATAGATTTTTGAAACAAATATTAGTAAACTATATGGTTCTAGACATTGTATATAAATTTCCAATAAGTATGTGCTTAACAAAGATATTTTCATTAGATAAATGTAGAGAAAGGTGTTTTTGATATGTCATCATAATCTACAAGTTATACTCTGTCCCCAAAAAAGTTTTAACTGTTTGAAATACAGAATACCAATGTTTTTGAGTTAATAATGTGGAATATGTCATGAAAAATAAAAACCTAAGATCCACAAAATGTATTATTTTCTCATTAATAAATTATTTTTCTGGTGAAACCCCAATACTGTAATCATGAGCGTATTTGATACTTAAATGAAGTAGAATTACATTTAAATTTATCAATCAGTGTATCCACATTTTAAGTGCTCAATCACTGAGTATGACCAGTGACTATCATATTGGATAGCATGGTGGAATATTTCCATCATTGCTCAAGAAATATTAAGCAATGCTGTGGGAGAAATTATTTTTGAAAGTACCTGCTGAGACTCCAAAGAGGCTACATTAACATACTGTCTTTTCAGTTCCTACCATGTAACATAGGACAATCAGAATTCTCTGCTCCAGTTTCCTCCTCCAGAAAATAACCCTACTAAGATTTCCTGTCTCCCAGGGTTCACATAAGGGTTCAATGTGTAATGCAGGTAAAGTGCCAACTGTACTTATGTGGTATATGTAAGTGGTATTGAGGAAATAAATAGTTACCCTTATTCTATGAAGAACCATGGAACACTTTGTTTCTTAACTGTCACAGTTTAAAAATCCCTCCTACTTCCCAGGTACATTGTCATGTTGATGAGAATTTCCTTCTTTCAGCCTGCCTCCCAGCCAAACTACTATGCCAACCAGTTTGCTTTCTTAGACACAGCACACACAAACACCCACAGTGGGAGCAAGGCCAGTGTCTAACTTCTGTCAATTCATCCTTTTGCCATTTTACTACAAATCATTGTGTCCACATGAGCCACGATAAGCCCCAAAACAAGGTTGAGCCTATAATTCGTCTTCCAAATGAGGTTAAAGTGAGCATAAATATTGTTTTAGAGTACAATCTTGAAATGGAAATTATCCGAAGCAATGTGGTAAATTAGGGTTAAATCCTTTTAGCCCCAGAAGAGGCAGAATAGAAACTGAAGTCTTTGACCTATAGCTTTCTCTGTTGTGCCCTAAATGAAAATCCCCACCTTACCATTTGATCCTACATCCCTGGACACTGACACTCCTATTTCATAGATGACACACATGACATTTACTCAAAAGCAGGGTGAAGGTAGAGTAGGTTTAATAGGGTGAAGTTGCTATTCATTTTCTCTCTAGCTTTTTCTCATCACTTTAGTTTTTTTTTTTCTTCTCTTTTCTTGCTTCAAATTTCCTCAGTATTATAATGAAGTGAAAAATGTACAGCCATTGACACTTTAATCATTATCAAAACATACAGAAGGATTAAGTGACTTACTGTATATTATCCTCTAATAACTGTTTATTCTATGATTCTCAAGGGCTCAGAAAGTGCCCCACAGTCTGTATGTAGAAGTATCTGCTTGATTTGCCTTGATTTAAAGGAAGCGGGGATGAAACAGCATCTCTCGATACTAGTCCCGCATCTCTAGACACTGGACACCATTTCCTGCTTGCCAAGATTTCCACGTATTATATAAAACACATATTCACCCCTTCTTGCAGCATCTTCTACTACACTCTAGCCTCTGGGTGTTTGT
Source organism: Giraffa tippelskirchi (assembly GCF_054371585.1). Classification (NCBI taxonomy): domain Eukaryota; kingdom Metazoa; phylum Chordata; class Mammalia; order Artiodactyla; family Giraffidae; genus Giraffa; species Giraffa tippelskirchi. Next base: position 127,686,807 of record NC_137286.1, read on the forward strand.
ACATTTCAGCAGTTCTTTGTGCTGTGATAGTCACATACCAGTACTATTTTCTGTGGTTTTCTATTGACTTAGCTGCATGCAGTTTTCTTAATTGTCACCATCACTTCTCATTGATTATTTCTCTTTATATTTCTCCACAAATAAGTATTTGTTAATGTACACACTATATACCTTTATATCCAGAAATGAGAAGTGAAATTTTTAACCTTGTCATGATTTACCTTCCAACTAGAGAGCTGTTAATAATGTCAGATTACATAAAACCCTGTTAACATAATGTGATTGGGCATTAATCTTTATCAAAGCAATCTTTGTAATAATTTCCCAAATAACTGATTGTTGTGTGCACAGATCTTCCCCAGGTACATAAAATAGAGTTTGAAATATATCTTGACCACTCATTACCTCCTCCAGTGATGAAAACTCATCATATAAAAAACAAGTATCATGTTATGCAATTTTATTAAAAGGTAGTATGTTTTTCACTACTCTATTCTTGTGTGTCTTCATACAAATTATTATGTATCAGTAATATGATAGATTTTAAGGAGGCAACATTTCATTTTAATTAATGTCACCATTACCACAGTGACACCTGCATAAAAAAATACAAGTGATCTAGAATCAGTTATTTTTTTAACAATGTAATTATTGAATACTTACTATGTGTTCCACCCTATGCTATGTTTAAGCTTTGCATATTTGTTTAGCATATGTAATAGAAATTAGTGAGTCTTCATTCTGTATAGTTGGGTTACACAGATAACCAACTTTTAGAATATTTTATTTTCATAATGATGAATGTACCCTGCTAGGTCATACCTGTGTTACTTCTGACTGCTAATATTTAAGCTACATTAAATCTACTTTGATTGAACATCTTGAGTATAAATCCTATATGCTCATAAAAATGAACTGTAATCTATATCAGATAATGATCACTTTAGAGGTGCAATTGTAAATGATCTGAAAATTTTGGTGTCTTATTGCTTGCAGAATGGGCTTCATTATTTGACTTATTGTCCTTTTCCAGGGAATAAGCTGGAATTTTAGGCATAAATTCCATGATATTATAAAAAAGCTATTGGGGAAGATCAAGAGCTTGTGTTCAAGACAGCAACATTTGGCTTGGATGAATTGGATGAAATATTTTATTTTTGTAGGTTTAATAATTTACACACTAATTTCCAAAGTCCCTCATAGTTTGTCACTCGAAGGCTCCAGTTCAGTTCAGTTCAGTCGCTCAGTCGTGTCTGACTTTTGCGACCTCATGGACTGTAACATGCCAGGCTTCCCTGTCCATCACCAACTCCCAGAGTTTACTCAAACTCATCTCCATTGAGTCAATGATGCCATCCGACCATCTCATCCTCTGTTGTCCCCTTCTTCTCTTGCCTTCAGTCTTACCCAGGATCATGGTTTTTTCAAATGAGTCAGTTCTTCGCATCAAGTGGCCAAAATATTGGAGTTTCAGCTTCAGCATCAGTCCTTCCAATGAATATTCAGGACTGATTTACTTTAGGATGGACTGGTTAGTTCTCTTTGCTGTCCAAGGGACTCTCAAGAGTCTTCTCCAGCATCACAGTTCAAAACCATCAATTCTTCAGGGCTCAGCTTTCTCTACAGTACAACTCTCACATCCATTCATGGCTCCAGGAAAAACAATAGCTTTGACGAGACAGACCTTTGTTGGTAAAGTAATGTCTCTGCCTTTTAATATGCTGTCTATGTTGGTCATAACTTTTCTTCCAAGGAGTAAGTGACTTTTAATTTCATGGCTGCAGTCACCATCTGCAGTGATTTTGGAGCCTAAAAAATAGTCTGCCACTGTTTCCACTGTTTCCCCATCTATTTGCCTTGAAGTGATGGGACCAGATGCCATGATCTTAGTTTTTTGAATGGCTTAGCAGGCATCTTTACCCACTGAGCAACCTGGGAAGTCCTGTATATGTATGTTGTGTATATTTGGATTTTTTTTTTTTAATGTTGAATGTTTTCCTGGATACATCATTATGTACGCCAAAATTCATTAGAATTATTTGGCAATTTGCTAGTGTTTCTCCATTTTAAAATACATTATTTTCTTAGATTGACTTTAACTTTTAATGTAACATTTTATTTGTCTTTGTTGTTTTTTCCTATTCTGGTTCCTTTCTTATTCTTTGTTGTTTCTCTGAAAATAAAACTAATTAAATATAAGCCATATAGGTTCTCATATATTTATACTTAGATTTTTCATCATTTGTATTATACAAATGATTCTTTTAGATACATCTGTTCTACAGGAATGAACACAGAATACACCTTTTTAAAAATATTCACGAACCCATTGCTTCTTAGGTTACCGTTCTTTCATAGAAGTTACTTTGTCATTAATTATGCAAAAGATTTCCTGAAAACTTTCAGAAGCTCATATTTTTCGAAGTTCTGTGCCTCAAACTATCTTTGTTTCTTTATGTTTTCTCTCTTTTATTGGTTCTCAATTTTCTTATATCTACAACAGATGATAAAATGATAAATTGTATTATAGACAGAACATGAATTTTTAAGTTTTTTAATAAAGACTGATCAACAATTTAAACTTCTGACAAATATGACCACGTTCTTCAACATCTGAAGTGTCAGGAAATTCAAAGTCTGTAAACACTTTTCTACATGGCATATTCAAAAATTCACAAGCACATGTGATCATTACTTTTCTACATATTAAATAACATTAACAGTAGAAAGTAAAAAAAAAATTGGTAGCTATGGAAATCTATATAGAGGTTCCCAGGTGGTGCCATGGTAAAGAATCTACCCACCAGTACAAGAGACACAAGACATGGGTTCAATCCCTGGGTTTTGGAAGATCCCCTGGAGTAGGAAATGGCAAACCACTCTGGTATTCTTGCCTGGAAAATTCCATGGACAGAGGAACCTTGCAGCCTACAGTTCAGGGGGTCACAGTTACAAAGGATCACAGTCTCAAAGAGACATGACTAAGTGAGCACAAGCACACACAAGCACAATGAAGTCTATAACAAGTACCAGGCTAGGTAGATAAGTAACAGATTTTGCCCTGAATTTGTTTTGTTCAACAGTATGATTTGATTTCTGAACAACTGACTGAAATATTGTATATATATATCAAAGATTAGCCATACACTGTCTCAAAATTTATCCTGTTCCAGAAGAGCTTTCCTTCAGGAGAGCCTTACTTTATGCCACCAAACCCTGTTTTGCCCAATGTTTTTGTTGCATCATTTATCTCCTTAAACCTGGTTTTCCTTAAAAGCCAGTTTTTGTTTTCTGTTTAAGATGCTTCACAAACTTAACCTATTTGCTAAATGATTTTAAATGAAGGAAATTATTTGAAAATTATGTAATATTTTAATATTCTGCTATTGCTTCAAAAAACCACTCTGTTTTCACATGCTATTATTCTTTATTTCTTTATATAGATAAATAAAAGCTTAAAGGCAGGCCCAGTCTTAGCACTAGCAAGAAGGTTGGGTATAAATGGCAGCCCACAAACCATATGTCCAGATACTTAAAAGTTAAAATCCAGTTAACAGATTGTGAAATAAAGTATATTCTATCCTTCTGCCTTGACAAATATATCCTCATAAAGTCCTGGAAAGCCAGGGTTGAATTTGGAAATATTGGACTTCTTATAGTTCCAGAATAAAGCATGATGTTATGTAGAGAGCCAGCCTGCCTGCAGTCCACATTCTGTTCCCATCCATGGCTCCCTTCTGCACTGTGAGAAGCTCAGAACATATGCAGGTGGACCAGTTGCCCATAAGACCAAGTTTTGTTCATATATCCTGAAGACAAATTAGTTTGGCCACTATGTTTGTGGATAGACCTGGGGTAAATGTCCATGCAAACTCTGGTATTGGTCTTAGAACCATTTGAATTTAGAATTTCACTCTCAAGTACCCCATGTATGACCTCCAAAAGTAGAGGCACGGGCTCTAAGTGGAAACTTTCCCTTGGCCGATGGGGAGTGGTATGTGTAGAAATGGAATCTAGTAGGCTGCAAAACATGGGACTGATGCGGATGACCTTTCTCCATGCTGAAAAGACAGTGGTGCATTGACGAAATTCTTGTCTCCAAGTGCACTGTGAAATATCCCAGAGGCGATGAAACAGAAACGCTCACAGACTGATTTAAGGTGATTAGAACATATTACTTCTTAAACTAAACTGAAGTTCACAAAGAGAAGCAAGAAGAAAGATACTAGGAAGATAAACACACTTAGGGAAAGGTACTTATTGGTGGAAGAATCATACTATCTGAATCGCGAGATATGCAATGGTCATATTCCTTCTCAGTCTCTCTCTCTTCCCCTCTTTCTTTTGGCCTCTCCTTTACTCTTGCCTCCTCAACAGCTTTGCCAAATATGGCTTAGGTATAAGAATGAGAATCAAAATTTGAACAAATGGATTCCAACAGATGGAACCATGGCTGGGCCAGTGACACACACATCTTTTACTACAATGATGCATGAAAAAAGGTAAAATGTGTTTTACCAACATCTGTAGCTTGCCAATTTTTTGAGCTGAGCTGGTGGCCAAAATAGAACTGTACTAGGTATAATCAAACTCATGTCCATTAAGTCGGTGACGCCATCCAACCACCTCATCCTCTGTCATCCCCTTCTCCTCCCACCTTCAATCTGTCCCAGCATCAGGGTCTTTTCAAAGGAGTCAGTTCTTTACATCAGGTGGCCAAAGTATTGGAGTTTTAGCTTCAGCATCAGTCCTTCCAATGAATATTCAGGACTGATTTCCTTTCAGATGGACTGGTTCGATCTCCTTGCAGTCCAAGAGACTCTCAAGAGTCTTCTCCAACACCACAGTTCAAATGCATCAATACTTCAGCACTCAGCTTTCTTTATAGTCCAACTCTCACATCCATATATGACTACTTGAAAAACCATAGCTTTGACTAGATGGACCTTTGCTGGCAAAGTAATGTCTCTGCTTTTTAATAAGCTATCTAGGTTGGTCATAACTTTTCTTCCAAGGAGCAAGTCTCTTTTAAATTCATGTCTGCAGTCACCATCTGCAGTGATTTTGGAGCCCCCCAAAATAAAGTCTGTCACTGTTTCCATTGTTTGCCCATCTATTTGCCATGAAGTGATGGGACCCAATGCCATGAGCTTGGTTTTCTGAATGTTGAGTTTTAAGTGAAATGCTTCACTCTCCTCTTTCACTTTCCTCAAGAGGCTCTTTAGTTCTTCACTTTCTGCCATAAAGGTGGTGTCATCTGAGTATCTGAGGTTATTGATATTTCTCCTGGCAATCTTGAATCTTGGAGGATGAAAATGTCCATCATCCTCCTATTGCCCCACCACCAGTTGAAATCCCTGATCATTTTATAATGCCACCAGACAAGCACCACATGAGCCGTATTCTATCAAAGCAACACATCATGATGCCAGCACCTCCTCTGCAACATGTATAATCAGCCACAGAAGGATATTTGTACTCCTCCAGCAGTACTGTTCCACCTCTACCTTGCTCAGTCAGGAAACCTTTCCTAATTGAACAAGGATTTAATATTCAACAAAATTCAACAGCAACTTAATAACTCTCCTGATTCAGGATGACTCAAATTCAGGTGCTAAAGAACTACCACCTCCTGCCCTAGCATCTGCTCACCATCATCCTGAGTATCAGGGTCAACCAATGGTCTCACACCCTTATCATATTATGCCTCCACAGCAACAATATGTACTACCCCGACCTCTTCCACCACCAATAAACCATTCAGTGCCACAGCCTCCCCAGGCCACAGGTACTCCTCACTTGATATATAGCTGAGTTCCACCTCTACCAATGACCTCCGCTCCACCACCAATTACCCCTCCCCTGGGCATATCATTGCCCAGATGCCATCTTATATGAATCATCCTCCAGGACCTCCCCCACCTCAACATGGAGGTCCTCCTATAACTGTACCTCCTCCTCACCGTTATAACCCTCACTCTTCGCCCCAGTTCACTGAAGATCAAGGAACTCTGAGCCTTCCATTTATACAACTAAGGGGAATGAGCCCTGGTCTGTGGCCTGCACCAGGAGGGCCACCTCCTCCTCCACAAATGCAGGGTCCTCCTTCTCAAACCCCACTTTCTGAACTACATCATCCCTATCAGACAAGATATAGATCATATTACCAATGATAATAGTATTATGAACTGAAGATATGATGAGGAAACAAAACTCATGTATAGTTAATCTTTTAATTAAGCCTTGACTGGGGAAGGAGAATACCTCTTACTGAGGTGGCTAAAAAACATTTAGGGTCTTGTCTCTTGAAATGGTTTTAAATCTTGACTTAGGGTTGATATCAAGTACTATACTGCAGTGTGGATAAGTAGCTCAGTTCAGCACAGCTGTATTTTAACATCTTTGTTCCCCTGTTGTGGTAAATTGACCCACAGGTGACCATTTGTAAAAATTTTGAAAAAAAAAATTTCATTTTTCTACTTTCAAAGGTAAACTCAATGTTTAATTTTTATTTTGAAACCCTTTTTTTAATTTGTGTAAAAAGATTAAATTTCAGTATGGCTGTAAAAGGCTATTTTTATGTGAATTTAAGTGAGTCACATACTATTTTTTAAACCATGCGTTTTACCACTAATTTCTCAGAGATACAATAAAACCCTAAAAGTAAAAATATAAAAAGAAAACAAACAAATCATCCTGTAAGTGCATCTATATATTGTGGGCAAATAGATTACTTATTAACTCTGTTTAATTTTTCTTAATTTTTCTTATTACTCTTGTCAGTTTTTATGTTGTTTCTATCAAAAATGAGCATTTCCAAATAGTACGCAATCTCACATCATGTCTTAGGGTTTCCACCTCATTTTTACAGTAAAAATTGTTTTTCAATTGGTTTTAATGATAAAGTCCTTCATTTTTTCATATGACATTTTAAAATGTTTTATATCAGGCATCACAAATTATGATGGAATAGAACTAAAAATGCTACAAAACTATAAGATTGTTTTCCCTTACTTTTCATCTGCCAATCCCTTGCTTTACTATCCCTCTCTGTCTTTTTGATCTGAAAGTCTATTGTCTTAACAAAACACAAATTACACTAAGGCAGACAATGAAACACAGGTATTCATCAACATACTTGACTTTTTTTTTTTTCAGTTATTTGAAATGCTCCATTGGGGAAGTATAAATTAAAAAAACTAAGAGGAAGATATCAAGCTTAGCTCTGTCACTATGCATTAGCAAAGGTCAAATTTCCACATATGAGATGTTTTAAAGCAAAGAATCAAGGTAGATTTTTAATGAAATATGTTTAATATTCCTTTTATCAATCAAAAGGAATGAAGAGAATTTTATCTTTAGTTCATCAGTGATAAGCACTTCCACGTACTTCCACAGTTGTAATATAATTCACAACATGCTTTTATCCTAAATACTTGTCAGAGTCTATTAAACATTATTTCTTTCAACTTTACCTTTCAACTAGAAGTGAACAAATAACTTTTGAATATTTAGCAGTTTCTGTTTTCCAAAAGATCCTCATTAATCCACGTTTAGCTAATGCTCTTCATGCAATGAATGTCTCTTATTCAGAACTATATGCCCAGCAACAGAATGCTCCATTAACTTCTTGTATTTTTTTCTTCAATAAGCAAATTTTAGCAAAGTTCATAGAGTTCTGAAATTCTTTACAATAAAATCTTAAAGAATTAATTGTTCACAATAATTTACATGAGTTATTTTTCACTTACTTTCTTATTTGTATTAATTTATACCTAGATACGGGCTTCCCTGGTGGCTCAGTTGCTTAGAATGTGCCTGCAATGCAGGAGATCCAGGTTTGATCTCTGGGTTGGGAAGATCCCCTGGAGAAGGAAATGGCAACCCACTCCAGTATTCTGGCCTAGAAAATCTCATGGATGGAGGAGCCTGGTAGGCTGCAGTCCATGGGGTCGCGAAGAGTCGGACACGACTGAGCGATTTCACTTTCACTTTTCACTTTCACGCATTGGAGAAGGAACTGGCAACCCACTCCAGTGTTCTTGCCTGGAGAATCCCAGGGACGGGGGAGCCTGGTGGGCTGCCGTCTATGGGGTCGCACAGAGTCGGACACGACTGAAGCGACTTAGCAGCAGCAGCGGCAGCAGATACGCTCACATGCAAATAAGATATTATTTATTTTTCAGTATGGTAGAAAATGGCAATATCAAAATCATTAGTATAATTAGAATCAGTTCAATACCAGATGTTATTACACTCTATTTTTTTTTTTCTCTTTTGATATTTTTGAAGTAGACAAACTAAATCTACCCCACATTTCATAGTACATCATTGTCTTTGGTCTGTGAAAGCCTAATCTTTGCTTTGTTGGAGGAGTATATGTCAGTGGTACTGGGGATAGTGTTGGGAACAAAACCCTCATATTCTCTGGCCACACTCTAATGGTGGAGGCAGAAGAATGAAGATAGGTTTTTAATCTCTGTCAGTAATAAGTACCACAGAGAAAAATAAACAAGAGAGGTGATAAAAAATGCTGGGACAGGGCAAAAGTGGACTGTTGTCTGAAAATGATTCCCTGATAAGTTAATACATGTAAGAAGAGTGGACAACTCATGAGGATATGAGCATTAAAAATAAGTAATAATATTAATATCAATAGATTTAAAAAGGAGAAACTAATGCCTAGGAATGATTCCAGTGCAGCTGATGCATCAATGATAGTGTGTTAGAAGATGAAACCACAGAAATGTGGGTGGAAAAATCATATTGAAATATTAGACCAATTAAGTACTTTGGCTTTCACTCTCTTTGAAATGGGAAAGTTTGCATGGATTCAAGCAGAGAAGAGACATGATATGACCTTAGTCTTTCAGTAGATCATTGTGGTTGCATTGCAAAAAAACAGACTAAAGGGAGGGAAGGACAAAAACAAGGACACCATTTGGATGCATTTACTAAATTCCAGGTGTTGTACTGTGAAATCTGAACCAGGATTATAGGAACAGAGGAGGAGTTTGGGAGTTATTAAATACATGGATCCTGGCCTCAGAGGACCTGGGTTCTAAATCCAATTTATAAACACAATGTTAAGATATTGTAAAAGTTACATAGTCTCTCCTAGTTTCAGGATCCTCATCTATAAATGAAGTTTATATATGTAAAAATAAGTAATAGATGTAGTGTAATACTCAGTAGATTTAAGTTAAATAATGTATAACATTTCTTTTTAATGTTCGATATGGATAGGAGACAGGATGGAATGAATAAGAAAATGAACTATGGTGGATATACTCAAAACCAATGATTTGTACACTTTTAAATGACTGAATTTTATAGTATGTTAATTATGACTTGATAATAAAATAATAGAAAATAAATGAGGATAATGGTTTTCTGAATATATATATTTATATATACAGATCTTTTAGAACCATATTCATGTTTCACATACTGAAAAAAAATCAAAAAGGGAAAGAAAACTCAAAATTGAACTCAAATAGAAGTAAAGGAATCATTCAATTATAAGTAAATAACATAACCATAACACATATAAACAAAGGAGGGACAAATTTAGATAAGTATGGAATAGATCATTCTGATCATCTATGTGACTGCTACTGCTACTGCTGCTAAGTCGCTTCAGTCGTGTCCGACTCTGTGCGACCCCACAGACGGCAGCCCATCAGGCTCTGCCGTCCCTGGGATTCTCCAGGCAAGAATACTGGAGTGGGTTGCCATTTCCCTCTCCAGTGCATGAAAGGGAAAAGTGAAAGTGAAGTTGCTCAGTCATGTCCGACTCTTAGCGACCCCATGGACTATAGCCCACCAGGCTTCTCCGTCCATGGGATTCTCCAGGCAAGAGTACTGGAGTGGGGTGCCACTGTGTGAAGCTGAAGCCAAAAAGAAAAGAATGCAAGTATTGTTCTTCCATTAGTACATTTGTTACTCATAACAATTTAAGAATTGAAATTATGTATATTCTAGGGTTTAGAAAATAAGTAAATATATTGTATCTAAATATTTATCAAATATATTAGAGATATCAGCATGAAGTCTTGTTTATACAACTTTATATATAAAGACAGACAACCCATGGGGTCACAGAGTTGGACACAACTTAGCCACTGAACAACAAGAGAGTGAAAGAGAGGTAGATTTCCGGATGTATGTTAAGAAGATTTTTAAATTAAGTAATAATATTATTTTATATATACCATTATAATAAAAAATAAAGTATAATGAGAATATACTCACTAGAGGGGTAGCTCAAATGGTACAGAATCTGCCTGCAATGCAGGAGACCTGGGTTCAATCCCTGGGTTGGGAATATCCCCTGGAGAAGGATATGGCAACCACTCCAGTATTCTTGCTTGGAGAATTCCATGGATAGAGAAGCCTGGTGGGCTCCAGTCCATGGGGATGCAATGAGTCAGATACAACTAAGTAACTAACATTCTCGCACTTTCATAGCAAATACGAAGTAGATGTTATCTTTATATACAATTTGCAACATCAAGAAAAGATGATTTTGATGCCCAACAAACATGAAAAAATGTTCAACTTCACTCATTATTAGAGAAATACATATCAAAACTACAGTGAGGCATCACCTCACACCAGTCAGAATGGCCATCAAAAATCTACAAACAATAAATACTGGAGATCATGTGGAGAAAAGGGAACAGTTTTACACAGTTACTGGAAATGTTAATTTATACAACCACTATGGAATACAATATGGAGATTTCTTTAAAAGCTAGGAATAAAACTACCATATGACCCAGCAATTCCATTACTGGGCATATACCCTGCATGCGTGAGTGCTAAGTCACTTCAGTCATGTCCAACTCTGTGTGACTCTATGGACTGTAGCCCACCAGGCTTCTCTGTGCTTGGGATTCTCCAGGCAAGAATCCTGGAATGGATTGCTGTGCCCTCTTCCAGGGGATCTTGCCAGCCCAGGGATCAAACAGAAGTCTCTTGTATCTCCTGCACTGGCAAGCAGGTTCTTTATCACCAGCACCACCTGGGAAAGCCCATATGCCCTGAGAAAACCATAATTCAAAAAGACACATATACCCCAATGTTTATGGTATCACTATTTACAATAGGTAGGACACAGAAGCAACCTACATGTTCATTGACAGATGAATGGATAAAGAAGTGCGGTACATTTATACAATGGAATATTACTCAGCCATAAAAAGGAATGAATTGGGGTCAGTTCTACCGAGGTGGATGAACCTAGAGCCTGTTATACAGAGTGAAGTAAGTCACAAAGAGAAAAAAAAATATTGTATAATAACACGCACACATATATATGGAATCTAGAAAAATACTGATGAGTGTATCTACAGGGCAGAAATAGAGAAACAGACACAGAGAACAGACTTGTGGACACAGTGGGAGGAGAGGGTGGGGTGAATTGAGAGAGTAGCACTGAAAAATATCCATTTCCATATGTAAATCAGATAGCTCTTGGGAAGTTGCTGTGCTCAACCCAATACTCTGTAACAACCTAGAGGGATGGGAGGATGGGGTGAGAAGGGTGGAAGGGAGATTCAAGAGGGAGGAAGCATATGTATACTCACAGCTGATTCACACTGTTGTATGGCAGAAACCAACACAACCTTGTAAAGCAAATTTCCTCCAATTAAAAAAAAGTTATGATCAAATGAAAAGCCATAGTTCAGTTCAGTTCAGTCGCTCAGTCATGTCCGCCCCTTTGTGACCCCATGAATCGCAGCACGCCAGGCCTCCCCGTCCATCACCAACTCCTGGAGTTTACCCAAACCCATGTCCATCGAGTTGGTGATGCCATCCAGCCATCTCATTCTCTGTCATCCCCTTCTCCTCCTGCCCCCAATCCTTCCCAGCATTAGGGTCTTTTCCAATGAGTCAGCTCTTCGCATGACATGGCCAAAGTATTGGAGTTTCAGCTTCAACATCAGTCCTTCCAATGAACACCCAGGACTGATTTCCTTTAGGATGGACTGGTTGGATCTCCTTGCAGTCCAAGGGACTCTCAAGAGTCTTCTCCAACACCACAGTTCAAAAGCATCAATTCTTCGGCACTCAGCTTTCTTCACAGTCCAACTCTCACATCCACACATGACCACTGGAAAAACCATAGCCTTGACTAGATGGACCTTTGTTGGCAAAGTAATGTCTCTGCTTTTAAATATGCTATCTAGGTTGGTCATAACCTTCCTTCAAAGGAGTAAGTGTCTTTTAATTTCATGGCTGAAATCACCATCTGCAGTGATTTTGGAGCCCAGAAATATAAAGTCAGCCACTGTTTCCACTGTTTCCCCATCTATTTCCCATGAAGTGATAGGACCAGATGCCATGATCTTAGTTTTCTGAATGTTGAGCTTTAAGCCATTTTTTTCACTCTCCTCTTTCACTTTCATCAAGAGGCTTTTTAGTTCCTCTTCACTTTCTGCCATAAGGGTGGTGTCATCTGTTTGCAAAGTAATGTCTATAGAATAGCATTTATTTTTAATGATTTATGGAGATGCAACCAGTCCATTCTAAAGGAAATCAGTCCTGAATATTCATTGGAAGGACTGATGCTGATGCTGAAACTCCAATATTCTGGCCACCTGATGCGGAGAACTGACTCATTGGAAAAGACCCTGATTCTGGGAAAGATTGAAGGCAGGAGGAGAAGGGGACTACAGAGGATGAGATGGTTGGATGGCATCACAGACTCAATGGACACGAGTTTGAGTAAACTCCGGGAGTTGGCGATGGACAGGGAAGCGTGGTGTGCTGCAGTCCGTGGGGTCGCAAAGAGTTGGACATGACTGAGCGACTGAACTGAACTGAACTGATTGGAACAAAAATGAAAGTGAAAATCACTCAGTCTTGTCCAACTCTTTGCAACCCCATGTACTATAGAGTCCATGGAATTCTGCAGGCCAGAATACTGGAGTGGGTAGCCTTTTCCTTCTCCAGGGGATCTTCCCAAACCAGGGATCGAACCCAGGTCTCCTGCATTGCAGGTGGATTCTTTACCAGCTGAGCCACAAGGGAAGCCCATGAATAGTGGAGTGGGTAGCCTATCCCTTCTCCAGTGGATCTTTCTGACCCAGGAATCAAATTGGAGTCTCCTGCATTGCAAGTGGATTCTTTACCAACTGAGCTGTTAGCGAAGCCCCTATATTGACATCGGTTGAAAATATGTTCTTGCCAGTTATTATTTAATTTTTGTTACTTATAAAAATTATGTAGTAAAATTTATAATTTTTATTTTTTCCCACTGACTTTAGTTTTAAAGAATCTTCATACATAGAACTTAATGAAAATTTTGCTTGTTTGTTTCCCTCTAGGACTTGTATAGTTTCATTTTTATATTGCATACTGGGATCTTATTACATTATTATTAATAATTCAGACCTCACTCCATTGGTGATGTGATATTAAATAAATGGAAGAAAGCAGCACAAGGAGAGAAACTGTTAATATCTGAGATCTATAATTGAGAGCTAAAGGTATTTTGAAAATGGATGAAGAAAAGTCATTGGATAATGTGAGAAGAATTGATATTATTTATTAATCTGAAGCAGGATAGTATCTGCCTAGAAAACTTTTTGTTTTACTACCATCTTTGTTTTACTACCATCTCAATACTTTGGCCACCTCATGCAAAGAGTTGACTCATTGGAAAAGACCCTAATGGTGGGAAAGATTAAGGGCAGGAGGAGAAGGGGACGACAAAGGATAAATGGCTGGATGGCATCACCGACTCGATGGACACGGATTTGGGTAGACTCCGGGAGTTGGTGATGGACAAGGAGGCCTGGCGTGCTGCGATTCATGGGGTTGCAGAGTCGGACACGACTGAGCAACTGAACTGAACTGATTGAAAGTTATTTTAATCACACATTTTCTCCAAATTTTTCTTCATTCAGTCTATTCATTCCCACTTGATAGCTGATTTTTCTCTAGAATTTTGAACCATTTGGAGGATAAAAACAACTTACTCATTTGTTAAACAACAACTACTTTCTGTACATGAAAGTTTAATAGAAAGCAAACTTGTATTATAAGAAAGATGTTTTAAATACTTTGCAATTAGCTATCATATAATCATGGGGAAAAAAGACTATTACTCCAGCTATGATTGGACTGTCTGCAGTTTCATCAAACTATGGCCATTGTGCCAATATTTGTGGTTCTCTTTGAATATATGAATTTAATGGTTTGTTTGATCTTTTTTTTTTTTTTTTTTTCAGAGGAGGCTAGTCTTGTTCCCTTAGTCACTGGTTTCCAAAGTCCCTTACTAAAATCCAATTACTCCACAAGAGGTCTACTGTTACCAGTGCTAATAACAGAATACAACAAAATAATTATGCAATATGTTCTAAGAAGAATAAACTATATTTTATGTATTATGTATTTTACGCTGACCACTGTGCTTCTAATAATTTAGACTAGGAACACATGAGCTATTTGGTGCTCGCATCAAAATATTAAGTCATTTGATTTTTGTGTCAACTAAAATCCCTAAGAATTTTTGATACAGTCTGCTTCGTTGGCCATATGATACTTTGAAATTAATTTCATGGTTTTCATTTGTAGTTATTAAATGTCACTTGTCAATGTGGTCTATTGTTCTAGCCTGTCAAAATCATTTTTGTATCACAGCTTTGCAGTGTTTCATATTAACAACAGCAAAAGGTTACAGTATCTAATATGCTATTAGTATGCTAAATCTAAGCCAATGATTAAAATATTCAGTATACTAAGATCAAGTTTAAAAGTCTGATCAATTTTGACTGCCTTTACAGTTTGAAAATGATCCTCATACTTCTTTTTGATTGCATTACTGCAGACAAAACACCAGGATCACCAGGATGAATTAGGCAACATATCATTGATTTCTCATAAAGTTAAATACTCACTGAGAAAAAAAAAAATATATATATATATATTTATACCTTTATGTATAATTGCTGTTGTATTATCACTTACTGAAATAGTTCTCTGTATTGCCAAATATGTTCACAAAACATTACTGGTTTTATTCCATTATTTTCATAGTGGTTGTGATGGTTTAGGTTGCTAAATTGTGTCTAACTCTTAAGACCCTATGGACTGTAGCCCGCCAGACTTCTCTGTACATGGGATTTCCCAGGCAAGAATACTGGAGTGGGTTGCCATTTCCTTTTCCAGGGGATCTTGCTGACTCAAGGATTGAACACGAGACCTTGCATCGCAGGTGGATTCTTTACCAACTGAGCCACCAGGGAAGACACACTATTATTACAGTAACTCAAAACCTCATGAAGGTGACTAAAAAGAAAAATTCTACCTAACTAAAATTAAAACCAATACACAAACCAACCAGGAATGAGAAAGAAATAACCTATGAAAGATAAATGGATATTGAAGACTTAGATATCGAAATATGTCCATCAGAAATCATAACAGGTAGCAATGTAAAGCTGGACACCCTTTCTACATTATATATAATGTATCATTTCATGGATGTTGAAAGCATAACTTGAAAAAAATAATCAGCACAATCAACTCAAAAATATAAATTTTGTTGATTCTTTTAATTCATAAATAATACTTTATGCTCAGTCACATCCAACTCTTTGTCACCCTATGGACAGTAGCCTGCTAGGCTCCTCTGTCCATGGGATTTTCCCTGCAAGAACACTGGAGTGGGCACCATGCCCTCCTCCAGGGGATCTTTCCTACCCAGGGATTGAACTCGAGTCTCATGCGTTGCAGGCAGAATCTTTACCACTGAACCACTGGGGAAGCCCAAGATACTTTATCTATCAGTTCTTTAAAATAACAGTAAAATCAGAAGATGATACATACAACTTAAGTCACACTGTGACCAATTTGTATGTAATTTGATATGCTGACTCATATAACACTGTTAGAACCAACTCAGAGAACTAAGATGAAGCATAATAGTTAATAATAAGATAAAATAATAAACCACAAAAACTGACAAAAATTTCTGTGGTGAAACTATAAAATCTAAATACATAGTGTACTTTTATTTTGTGGAAAATAAAATTGTTTTATTTTTATTTGTGGAAAAAATCAATAAAGTAGTAATTTCAGTATTAATATGAACAAAAAGATAATTCAAAGAAGAAGATTTAAATGGAATTATGAGAATTATAGTGAAGGGCAAAATTTACAATGAATATATGAATTCTAAGCTTTTGTAAATTTGAACAGATGGATCAAAATATATTCAATAAAATATAAATTCTAGGAAAAAAGTAAATAAAACAAAACACTAAATCTTTCCTAGATCATTTTAAAAACATAGAACATGATAAAGTTTGAAGAATATACTTTAAAACATTGGTTTCATGTATATTATATAAAGTTACATATTTACACATGAACTATATAAAAATGTATATGTGTAGGGGGGTTGGCATTTTAAAGTAGTTTTGTATTTGGCTCTACAGGTAGAAATATTGCATTATCGAATTACAGTGCAATACTATTAACTAATAACAAAAAATCAAAATCATCCCCCTAAAATAATACAACTGTACAAGCATTACCTCAACTAACTCTTGTATCAATCAAGAGCTGTAGATCCAAAAAAGCAAACAGAATGTTCACAAAGCAGTACTCAGAGGAAAGTGTTTCTCATAAATTATTATTATTAAATAGAAAGTAAATTTAAATAAGTCACTGATTGAAACATAGTATAATATTAGTTCTTTAGGAAGCAGATATTATATATATAAAGAATAAATTAAGTAAAAATCAGGATAAGCAAAGTAAAATTTAAAATCTAAGAAGTAATTCTTTTTAAATATTTTTATTTTCTTTTTAATTGAAATATAGGTGTTTTCCAACATTATATTTGCTTCAGGCATACAATGTATTGAGGAAAAAAAAAAATACCTCTGATAAGACTGAGCAACAGAAACTAGGGAAATAACAATACCATCAATATCAGGGATGGAAAGTCAGTATAGTCACAAATATAAAGTATATTCAAAGAGCAAAATACTGTGTACATCAATATGTCATTACATGTAGAACCCATATAGCCAGACATACTTTGTAAATAAATAAATATGTAAGATAAATAAATAAATCTGCACCAGAGAGATTTAAAACAACTCAAGTTATCACCTCCTGAAATACTATCCTCTTTTTATTACTTGTTATTACCCCACTACTACATTATATGCCTGAAAGTTAATATTGCCCTCGGAATTTTACTTGCTTCTGCTTTTCTTAGTCTTTCTCTTTTTCTCATTTTATGTCACAGCCTATACAAATGTTAAGCTTCCTGTTTATTATTATCAATCCTCTTAGAGTTAGGGATATTCTTTCTGAATCTTTTGTCATATAAGATACATTTCATTAATACCTATATTTCTATAATGCCTGACAGGTTGCATCCATACTTAATGCATTTTGTAGGTTCTATTTATATTTGAAATCTGATGGAATATTCATCATATATATCAGCACATCTTATGAATTTCATCTATTTGAAAGACTATTTTATCTTCTATAGTATAATTAAACATACTCAAATAACTGAAGTCCACATTTCAATGATGGTGAATAAAATGAGTCATGTTATATGATAGGTACAAATATATTTAATAATGTAGATTTGATAAATAATATAGTTCTTATAAAATCACTATTCAAAATTGGTGGCTGACTATAGACTTTTTTTGTTGGGGGGTGTGGAAGTCATCATTTCTAACTAATGTTTCACAGGAAAATTTTTCATGTATTAAAGATCAGGTTACATATAATGGAATAAAAATCACCAAGCACACACGACTTTGTTATATTGTTGGAAAAATTAAATCATTCTTTCTTTTCATTTAAAAAATGCTTTGCTAAGACAATTTGATGACTGTTAAGTAAAATTTGAGATTTTTGTTTATAAACTAAAGTTAGTTAATTGCATTTATCATACTGTTTACAATTCTACTCAAGATATTGAAAAATGTTTGACTAATATGCATTGTAAAACATGACCTCAGCTAAAGTTAGTCATCCAATTGAGACATTTTTTCTTGAAATATATATGTACTATTTTATGATCATTACATAAGCAAGCTGGCTGTTTTATCTTCTATTACAGCTTCATTTTGCCCTAGGGAATCCAGCTGCCAGAAAATGTGTTGTTATTACACACATGTCAAAAAAGATAGTACACACTTCACTAAAATACACTCATTCAACACATTCATTTGGCAACCTCCAGCTGCTACATATTTAACACAAACTTGAAATTATCTGCTATACTGGGAATTGATAGCAAGATTTACTTCAGTGGAAATACAAAACTAATTGGATAACATAGTTTGTGGCTTATTCCTTTAAACTCCTGTAAAAGCAACCCAATTTTCACTGGCTAAATTCTTTTTAATGAATTTATGGTACCCAATCAGAATGCTGTACTGTAACTATAGTGATTTAAAGGCATGCATAATTGGATTAGGAATAATACAAAAAATATTGATCCTTTCAGTTATACTTTAGCCATGGAATTAGGGGAATTTTTTACATGTAGAACCAATTTCCTTTTTATTGGTTCTGCTGGCATTCGTAATTCACTCATTTTGACAAAATACTTCTTTGTGAACCTGCTCTGGAAAGCTTTTCCTTTTGTCAAGACGTATTCAATTAGTTCTGGAAATTATCCTCTAGCCATGAAAATTTCAAGTCCAGTATATCAAAAATAAAATTATATCAATATACTTCTAAGTTCTTCTTATTGGTCTTAACTTCAAAATAACACTACACATACCTACAAATCTACCTGAATGACTGCTTTGTCATGAAATGGACCCTTTACAAATATGAGGGCTTTTATAATAAAGACTTTACATATATAATATGAACATATACATGTATAAAAATCGTCTTTTATTTTAAAGCTGTTCAAACTATATATATATATATATATAATGTTATAATATGTTTCTAAAAAGATAGTTTTAATTTTAAAAGATTTTAATTTCAAAAGATAATTTTCAATATTGTTTGATCTAAAAATCATCTGAACTCTATTCAATCAAACTCTATAATACCTCTAATATCCAAAAACAATATATGGTTTTAGATCCTGTAGCATGAATGCTCAGATGCTCAGCTGTTTCCATCTCTTTGCAACCCCATGGACTGTAGCCTGCCAGGCGTCTCTGTCCATGGGATTCTCCAGGCAAGAATACTGGAGTGGGTTGCCATTTCCTCCTCCAGGAGATCTTCCTGACCCAGGAACTGAACTCAAATCTGTGTCTCCTTGCACTGGCAGGTGGATTAATTACCACTGAGCCATCTTAGAATGTACAAAAAACTTCCATCTTTTTAGGATTTTAACTTTCACAAATACTAGTTACTAGAAACCAAACAAAAACTTGGGCTTGCCAGTGGTGCAGTGGTAAAGAATACTCTTGCCAATACAGGAAACACAAGAGACACAGGTTCCCCTGGGAGTCTTTGCATCTGAGCACACAAACAAAAACTTAAAAATACTCAAAAAGGAGAAATTATTTTTCTCCAAAAGTGTAACTCCCTGAAAATTAAACAAAATAGAGAAATATACATATAATCTGGATTTTTCTTTTCACAATCAATATGTACATGATACTACAAATTGCAAATGATCTTGATGTTTTGGTTCAGGCACTCTGGGAGTCACCTTGTGAAATCAGTCTTTATATTCAAAGCACATCACAATATTTGTTAAATAATCTATGTGAACAGATAAGATTATGTACACGCAAAGGCTTTACGTCATTTATATACTGCTTTCATGTATTTAAAGGCATTAATTCCTGTCCTTTGTTAAGTAAATATATTCACTTATGGTACATCTAAAAAAGGGAATTGGACTAAGGAGATAAACTTAATTCGCAATATTTCTAGGTAAACTCAGAAAGGAACACTCTGTATGTTCCTTGGCAATTCTGCTTCCTGGCCCAGCTGATAAAATCCCTCCAGATTACTCTGCTGCTGTTGCTGCTGCTAAGTCGCTTCAGTCGTGTCCGACTCTTTGCGACTCCATAGATGGCAGCCCATCAGGCTTCCTCGTCCCTGGGATTCTCCAGGCAAGAACACTGGAGTGGGTTGCCATTTCCTTCTCCAATGCATGAAAGTGAAAAGTGAAAGTGAAGTCGCTCAGTCGTGTCCGACTCTTAGTGACCCCATGGACTGAAACCTACCAGTCTCCTCCGTCTATGGGATTTTCCAGGCAAGAGTACTGGAGTGGGTCGCCAGTGCCTTCTCCGGATTACTCTGCAGTGGATGACTAAGGCTGAAATACCTTTACAGCACCAAATACTGGAAAGGCAGAGGTAAATCTTCACTATGGTAGAACTGAAAACGAAACAATTTTGGAATGTCCTTTTTCTGTAGGACATGATGATGATGTAGAGGATCATCACATATGAAGGGTCTCCCCAACATGTTGATGTTCTGAGAAATATCCTAATTGACATTAGTCTCCCTGAAGCAGAAGGTAGACGCCCAGCCCCACTGTGGGGTAATATGATTGGAGATTCATTTCCTATGGACCAAAACTTCAATAGGAGACTAGCAGGACAGTTGAGGAAGGAGGCTGGGCCCTGACCAAAGCGTATATTTCTTATTCTCAAAGTCACGAGATCTCTCTAAGCACATATACACAGAAAAACTCCTTGGAGGTCAAAGGGGAGTGATGCTAACTAATGCCAGGCTACCCACAGACCTCTTCAGTAAAATCCATCTTGGCTAAGAGAGGTGTTTGCACACAAGGGAGGATCCTGAGATATATCAAATACAGGCCATGATCCAGGCAAATGATTGGCTGAAGGAAACACAGAAGTGTCCCATAAAAGTAATTCAAATTGCCATGAGGGAGAGACTCAGCTACTCTGAGTCTGCCTGTGTTTCTATCCACAGGTGCATGCTCAGTCACTTCAGTCATGTCCAACTCTTAGTGACCCTATGGACTCTAGCCCACCAGGCTCCTCTGTCCATGGAATTTTCCCAGCAGGAATACTGAAGTGGGTTGCCAATTCCTATTCCAGGGGATCTTCCCCACCCAGGGATCCAAGCCACCTCTACTGTGTCTTCTGCATTGCAGGCAGATACTCTTTATACTCTTAATAAATACTTTATTTGCTTCACTACTTTGCATGCTCATGGAAGTTTTTTTCTGCATAGCTTAAGGGCCAGGGCCGTTGTCACTGACCACTGGCCTAGTGGCTAGGATATGGTGCTTTAACCACCACAACCTGGCCTTAATCTCTGGCTGGGAACCCAAGACACACTTCCAGCAATTGCAGGCCAAGTCCACGTGAGATGATCCCAGGCATCATTATCCAGCTGTGTGTAAAAATAATGGCAAGATTCACTTTTCAAAAAAGATACATGGAACATGTATTTAAAGTGAAAAGAAGAAATATGGAAGATGTAAATTATATTAATTAGATATGTTGATAGTAAAAAACTTATGTCTCCTCAGTCAACAGGAAATATTTTCAAGCAAAGTATAAATGAAGTCATATGTTCTTTACTTAATCTATGATTGCAATGACTAGATATCTTGCTACTGCTAAAATAATATGGTAAATTATAATACAATAGTGCAATTTGAACTGATGACATTTTTAACATCCTGGAATCACAAATATACTCTACTCACTGAACACTGATAAATAATGTTGGACATTATTGCATGTAAATGAAAATCATTCTCACTACACATTGCTCAAACTTCATTACTGCTACATAAAAGTGGTAATATGGTATATTCATTTTTTTCTGATTTTTAAGCTTTCTACTATCCATGGAATTTAGATAACACAATAAAATCCAAAACACTACAATGTATGTTAATATTTTCTATTATTTACAACTCACTTATAATGTCAGTATTGTATATGCGATTTTCTAAGAAATGACAGGATAAAGTCTCTGTTGTGTTGGTGCTCAGTCGTGTATGACTCTTTGTGACCCTATGGACTATACCCCACCAGGCTCCTCTGTCTATGGGATTCTCCAGGCCAGGATACTGGAGTGGGTTGTTGCTATTTCCTCCTCCAGGGGATCTTCCCAAGGAGGAGATCAAACTCATGTTTCCTGCATTGGCAGGCAGATTCTTTACCACTAGTGCCTAAAGTCTTACTACAAGTTTCTTAAGTGCTTTCAGTACTGATAAATAAAAAAAAATATCACTGGGAAATACACTGCATTTATATATTTTTAAAAAATATATAGTGTAAAAGTGAACTTTATGATTTTAAGCAGTTTAACTTAAATTTAGAAAAGTTAACAACTGCAAAAAGTTTATTAAATTCAGTTTTAAATGATGATTTGTCATGCTGAAAAAAATGCACAGCCTAAAAGTTGAGATATACGTTTCATTTGGCAGATAAAAGTGAGGACTTAAGCTGGGACACAACCTCCCAGTTAGCTCTGAGAGACTGGTCTGAAGGGAGGAGCCAGGATAGATAGGAGCTTTTGCAACAAAGACCAGGTAGTTGAAACTTCAAAAGATTCCTGTTAAAGAAAACCAGATTTGTCAAGTTAATGAATTTAGCATTTTTGTATGTATGGGAGGATGCAAAAGTCTGGGCTCATTGACATCATTCCTTTGATGTGCACCTTCACCATCTAGGGCCGGTGTCCCTTCTCATCCTGAGTTCCCTCTGGGTGCACAGTCTGGGGTGGCTGCTGTGGCTGAGGGCTTGGCTGAGGGCAGCTCTTTTGTCTCCACCCTGAATTCCCTCAGGGCTCACCAAGGGGAGTGGGGGAGGGCTGTAGTGACTTGATGGCTGCAACATCCTTTTTGTTTACTGACAAGGCGCACAACATTTTTCATTCACAGTAACCTATGACACTAACTAGAACATAATCATTTTTGCATTAAAATTTCTTCATGTTATAAAATGTTCTTCACTAAACAATGAAACATATATTTAAGATTTCTTTACATAGAAAGAATAATTTTAAATTGAGCTAGTAATAATTAAGACACTCAAGGACATTTTTCTTTTCTTTTTTCAAAAAGGTAAATTTTGCTCTTCTCTCCTATCCAGATGTAACTGCATCCTCAGGCAGGTATGTTCTTGTATACTAATTAGTTGCCCCAAGGTCTCGGGGAGACTTTTGACTCTATCTGCAGAGCTGTCAGACAAATTAACAACTGGGATTGCATTTTACATATAAAGGACTGTAATTTACTTTTTAAAACTTAAGCATTCTGGTATTAATGCTGATGAACTACTTTTAAAATAACTTGTAGAAGTATTATCTACTGAAGAAACTTTTAGTTAGCAACTATTTAAATATTTAAACACATTGGTCTGCATTTTGTTGTTATAAGGACAGTGCAAGCATTTGGTGAATATGTACATTTATTCTGTACAATCTTCTTTAAATATGCCTGAGATTATTATGTTTTATCTTGATGAATTAGCAGATAGAGATGTTTTAAAGAATCAGTTTCCTGGAACAGCATTATGAAGTGGCATAACTGGATGAAATCATCTATATGGATCTTTTCCTTGTCCCAGAATGTTATTAATCCATACCTTGTAAAGGACTCAAATATATTATATGTAACATTACATAATCCAGGCATTGTAACATACCTTCAGTGTGTGTCCATAATATCTATAATGAAATATTATTGTGAAACATTAAAAATTTAATGATTTAGGATTTCCTATACTTTAAAATGTACATTAAATAATTTGAAAAGCATAATTTGGCTCAGAGGGGAGAACTGGTAGTTCTTTATAGAAGGAAATATCTGTATTATAAACAAAAGTAGTATTATGAAAAAGCATATGTGCACTGCATATTAGACACTATATAAACTTATTTAATGAAAAATTATTTTAGCAGAAATAGTGTTGGAGGTAAACAAATAGGGCAATAAAAATCAAATTGGATAAACCACATATTGAATTAGAGTTGGATTCATTACTATATTTAGTTATATTTACTATAAATAAACTATAAATAGTTATATATTTGTTTTCCCCCACTGTCCCAAAAATCTGTGCTTTGCCTAGTTATTCCTCCTTCTTCTCTAACTCCTGAAAACTAATAATCTTTTTACTGTCTCCATAATTGTGCCTATTTTAGAATAATATAGAGCTGGAATCATATACTGTCTGGCATCAATTTGGGAAGGTTCTCTATCTTTACTGCTTCCATTTTTTTTTTTTTTTTTTCTGTTTCTCTTTTCCTCCCTGTTGTCTAATTTCCCATTTTGTGTACGTTACACCTTATTTGGGCTTCCCTGATAGTTCAGTTGGTAAAGAATCTGCCTGCAATGCAGGAGACCCCGTTTCGATTCCTGGGTTGGGAAGATCCGTTGGAGAAGAGATAGGCTACCCACTCCAGCAGTCTTGGGCTTCCCTTGTGGCCCAGCTGGTAAAGGATCCACCTGCAATGCAGGAGACCTGGGTTCGATCCCTGGAGAAGGAAAAGGCTACCCACTTCAGTATTCTGGCCTGCAGAATTCCATGGACTATACAGTCCGTGGGGTTGCAAAGAATTGGATAGGACTGAGCAAATTTCACTTTCGCTTTACACCTTATTTAGGTTTCTCATAGTTCTTTGTTATTCTGGGTTTTTTCCAGTTGTTTTTTCTCTTTGCCTTTCATTTTGAAAGTTTCTTTTGTCGTACCTTCAAGTCCGTTATTCTTTCTTCAGTCTTGTGGAGTCCACTAATGAGCCCATCAGAGGTATTATTCTGGAGATTCCCTGGGGTTTCAGTGGTTGAGAAACAGGGACACTGGTTTGATCCCTGGTTTGGGAAAATCTCACATGCCTTGGAGCAACTAACCCCATGCTCTACAGCTAAAGAGCCAATGCTCTAGAGCCGACAAGCTCCAACTACTTAGCCTACGTACTGCAGTACTAATGTCTGTGCACCCTAGAGCCCATGCTCTGCAACAAGAGAAGCAATCAAAATGAGAAGCCCGGGCACCACAGCTAGAGAGTAGCCCCACAGACAGCAATTAGAGAAAGCACATAGGCAGCAACAAAGATTCAGTGCAGCTAAAAATAAATGAATGAATAAATAAGTAAGTCTTTTTTAAAAAGTATTATTCATATCTCTTGCAGAGCTTTTGATTTCAGACATTTATTTTTGATTCTTCTGAAAAAATTTAATTGCTCTTTTCACACTGATCATTTGTTCCTACATGCTGTCTGTTTTATCTATTAGACCTGTTACCATATTAATCATATATATTTTAAATTCTGAATCTCTCTTCAAACTGTGTGTTATTGCCTTTCAGTGTTGTTGTTCAGTCATTAAGTCATGTCTGACTCTTTGCAACACCATGGGCTATAACAGGATAGGCTTTCCTGTCCTTCACTATCTCCCAGGGTTTTCTCAAACTCATGTCCATTGAATCAGTGATGCCATCCAACTGTCTTATCCTCTGCCACCCACTTTTCCTCCTGCCTTCAATCTTTCCCAGCATCAGGGTCTTTTCCAATGAGTTGGCTCTTCACATCAGGAGGCCAAAGTATTGGAGCTTCAGCTTCAGCATCAGTCCTTCCAGTGAATATTCAGGGTTGATTTTCTTGAGGATTGACTGGTTTGATCACTAAGCTGTCCAAGGGACTCTCAAGAGTCTTCTCCAGCATGACATTTCAAAGCCGTTAATTCTTGGGTGCTCAGATCTCTTTATGCTCCAACTATCACATTCGTAGTTGACTACTGAAAAAACCATGGTTTTGACTATACAGACCTTTGTGGGCAAAGTGATGTCTCTGCTGTTTGATATGCTGTCTGGGTTTGTCACAGCTTTCTTTTCTAGGTACAAGTGTCTTTTGTAATTTCGTGGCTTCAGTCACTGTCTTCAGTGATTTTGGAGTTCAAGAAAATAAAATATACCATTGTTTCCACTTTCCCCCATCTATTTGCCATGAATTGATGGGTCAGGATGCCATGATCTTAGTTTTTGATGTTGAATTTTAAGCCAGCTTTTTCACTCTTCTCCTTCACTCTCATCAAGAGGCTCTTTAGTTCCTCTTCACTTGTTATTTGGAGTGGTATCAACTGCATATCTGAGGTTGTTGATTTTTCTCCCAGCAATCTTGATTCCAGCTTGTGATTCATTCAGCCCAGAATTTCACATGATGTACTCTGCATATAAGTTAAATAAGCAGGGTGACAATATATAGCCTTGACATACTTCTTTCCCAATTTTGAACCAGTCTGCTGTTCCATGTCCAGTTCTAATTGTTGCTTCTTGACCTACATACAAGTTTCTGAGGAGGCAGGTAAGGTGTTCTGGTAATCCCATCTTGAAATATTTTCCCCAGTATGTTGTGATCCACACAGTCAAAGGCTTTAACGTAGTCAATGAAGTAGATGTTGTTCTGGAATTTCCTTGTATTTTCTATGATCCAGTGGATATTGGTAGTTTGATCTGTGGCTCCCCTGCCTCTTCTTAATCCAGCTTGTACATCTATTAGTTGTCTGTTCACATATTGTTAAAGGAGTAGGTTGAAGGACTGAGCACTACCTAGCTAGCATGTGATATGAGCACAATTGTATGTTTGAACATTCTTTGGCATTGCCTTTCTTTGGGATTGGGATGAACATTACGTTTTCTAATCTCATAGCCATTGCTGAGGTTTCCAAATTTTCTGTCATATTGAGCGCAGCACTTTAACAGCATCACTTTTTAGGTTTTGAAATAGGTCAGCTGGAATTCCATCACCTCCACTAGCTTTATGCATAGTAATGCTTTCCAAGGCCCACTTGACTTCACTTCACACTCCAGCATGTCTGCTCAGGTGAGAGACAGGCCATCATGATTATCCAAGTCATTAAGACCTTTTCTGTACAGTTCTTCCATGTATTCTCACACTTCTTTTTAATCTCTTCTGTTTCTGTTAGGACCTTGTGGTTTTTGTACTTTATTGTGCCCATCTTTGCATGAAATGTTCCCCTGATATCTCCACTGTTTTTGAAGAGATCTCTAGTCTTTCCCAATCTATTGTTTTACTCTATTTCTTCGCATTTTTCACTTAAGGCTTTCTTATCTCTCCTTGCTATTCTCTGGAACTCTATATTCAGTTGGATACAACTTTCCCTTTCTCCTTTGTCTTTTTTTCTCCTCTTTTCTCAGCTACTTGTAAGGCCTCCTCAGAAAACTGCTTTGCCTTCTTGCATATATTTTCCTTAGGGATAGTTTTTGTCCCTGTCTTCTGTACAATGTTACAAACCTCTGTCCACTGTTCTTCAGGTATCTGCCTATCAGATCTAATCCTTTGAATCTATTTGTCACTTCCACTGTATAATCATAAGTGACTTGATTTTGGTCATACCTGAATGGCCTAGTGGTTTTCCTACTATCTTCAATACCAGAATTGAATTTTGCAATAAGGAGTTAATGACGTGAGTCACATCCAGCTCCAGATCTTATTTTTACTGACTGTACAGAGCTTCTCCATCTTTGCTTGAAAAAAATATAATCAATCTGATTTTGGTATTGACCATCTGGTGTCCATGTATAAAGTCGTCTCTTGTGTTGTTGGAAGAGGGTATTTGCTATGACCAGTGTGTTCTCTTGGCAAAACTCTGTGAGCCTTTGTCCCACTTCATTTTGTACTCTAAGGCCAAACTCGCCTCTTACTCCAGACATCTTCTGACTTCCTACTTTTTTTTTCCAATCTCCTATGATGAAAATGACATCATTTTTTGGTATTGTAGAAGGTCTTGCAGGTCTTCATAAAACTGACTTCAGCTTCTTCAGCATTAGTGGTGGGGCACAGACCTGGATTACTGTAACATCAAATGGTTTGCCTTGGAAATGAACCAAGATCCTTCTGTCATTTTTGATGTTGTACCCAAATACTTACAGTATTTTGGACTCTTGTTCACTATAAGGGGTACTTCACTTCTTCTAAAGGATTCTTGCCCATGATAGTAGATATGATGATCATCTGAATTAAATTCACCCATTCGTGTCCATTTTAGTTCATTGATTTCTAAGATGTTGATGTTCACTCTTGCCATCTCCTGCTTGACCACATCCAATTTACTTTGATTCATGGACCTAACATTCCAGGTTCCTTTTCAGTATTGTTCTTTACAGCACTGGACTTTACTTTCACCACCAAACACATCAACACTTGAGCATCATTTCTGCTTTGGCCCATCCTCTTCACTGTTTCTGGAGTTATTTCTCTACTCTTCCCCAGTATCATATTGAACACCTACCAACCTTTTAGTGTCATCTTCCGGTACTATACCTTTTTGCCTTTTCACACTGTTCATAGGGTTTTGAGGCAAAAATAATGGAGTGGTTTGCCATTCCCTTCTTCAGTGGACCACGTTTTGTCAGAACTTTCCACCTTGACCATCTATCTTTGGTGGCCCTGCACGGCATGGCTCATAGTCTCACTGAATTACACAAAGCTGTTATCCATGTGATCACTTTGGTTAGCTTTCTATGATTGTGGTTTTCATTCTGGAGGTTGTGCGATTGTAGTTCTTACTTCTGTCTGCTCTCTGAGGAACAAGAATAAGAGGTTTGTGCAAGCTTCCTGATGGGAGAGACTAGCTGTGGGGAAAACTGGGTCTTGCTCTGGTGGGCAGGGCCATGATCAGTAAATCTTTAATCCAATTGTCTGCTAACAGGTGGGGCTGTGCTCCCTTTCTATTAGTTGTTTGGCCTGAGGCAGCCCACTCAGGAAGTCTACAGGCTTTATGGTAGGGCTAAAAGGCAACCTCCAAGAGGATGTATGCCAACATACACCTCCCATGATTGCTGTCACCAATGCCCTTCTTCCTGCAGCAGGCCACTGCTGACCATGCCTCTGCAGGAGACCCTAACATAGTCACAGGCAGGTCTGGCTCAGTCTCTTGTGAGGTCACTGCTCCTTTGCCCTGGGACCCAGTGCACACAAGGTTTTATCTGTGCCCTCTACTAGTTTGTTTCCCCTAGTCCTGTGGAAGCTCTACAATCAAATCCCACTGAATGTAAAAGTCAGATTCCCTGGGGATTCCCAGTCCTTTTGCAGGATCCCCAAGTTGGGAAGTCTGATGTGGGGCCTAGAACCTTTGCAAAAGTGTGGGACCTTCTTTGGTATTATTGTTCTCCAGTTTTTCAGTTACACACCTGGCCAGTATGGCATTTTATCTTAACATGATTGCACCGCTCCAGTATTCTTGCCTGAAGAATCCCCATGGACAGAGATGCCTGGCAGGCTATAGCCCATGCGGTCAGAAAAGAGTTGGACATGACTGAGTGGCTAAGTGCACACCCCCCCACCCCACCCCCACTGTCTCATTGTGGCTTCTCCTTTGTCCTTGGATGTGGGATATCTTTGTTTTTATTTTTTTCTGGTGTTTTCCAACATCCTCCTGTCTATGATTGTTCAGCAGCTAGGTGCGATTTTGGTGTTTTAGCAGGAGAAGATGAGCACACGTCCTTCTACTCCACCATCCTGATTTCACTATAACTGTTCCTCTTTCAATTTGGAAACCCTGGAACGTTGACTCAACTACTTTTAAAATACTTCCAAAATCTTTTCATAGTATTCAACTTTCCTCTAACATTGTTTTAAAAGCTCTCAGAAAAAATTGTTTGGAATAATTGTAATATATTATAAAAGAGCAATTTCCAATTTTAAGATATGCTATTATTTTAGTATTATACTTTTAATTATAAACTTTAATGTGTAGAAATCATGCACCTCTCACAAAAGCTATTTATCTACATAACTCACATAACTGTGATGTCTTTATTGCCACCTTCTCTGTAAAATTTTGAGGTGACTTTGAGTGAATATTTGTAGTTGTACCATCTAAACACATAGCAGTGGAAAATGATTATACAACTAATCTTGGCTTTTGTTGCTAAATGTTTAAGCACCTCATTAAATCCTAAGCTCAAACGAGTCATGGACAAAATAAAAATGTGCTAAAATGTATGCATATCATTAATATGATAGCATTATTTTATCAAGAGTTTAACCCCATTTATCTGAGAATTATATATGTATGTGTGTTTCACACATTCTATAACAAAAAAGTTAATGCAATTGACTGAGTTTTACAACTGGATAGTATAAAATATACTGAAGCATTCAACTTAAGAGTATTTCATAGATTCTTGAGAAAAAGGCAAAGACATTTTATGAAAAAAAAAAAGCTAGTCATCACTCCTTAGGTACCTATACTGACAATTGGGAATATTATCTTCATAGGGGTAGGAAAAAAGATAGTAATGGTAAAAGAAATTAGTGATTAATATTTTGCAGCATGGCTATGTCTACAGTTATTTATAAGATTTTATTTTAAACACTACACATTTATTTTATGATGACAGCATTAAATGTGGCAGCAGAATGTTGGAGCCTACTTTTCATTCCACTTGAACATTGATCTGTGAAAAAGCTGTAGCAGCAATGTTAATCAATGCATAAAGCTAGGACTACCATTCCATAATTCACCAGGATAGAGACAAGAAATGGTGGACCCAGCGTTAATATGTGGCTGCACTCATCCAGATTGCAGTCAGTTTAATTTAAGCAGAAGCTGAGTAGATCATTTATCAGGATTGAATGTATTACTGTAATTCATTGCTGTGATTGTAGGGAAACAGCAGTAGTATAGATGTATGGCTGTAACTCACTGTGACACAGCCTGGCTGGTTGCTTTCCATATTCTATTTTCAGCTAGAGCAGTCTTTCTCTTAAAATTTTCAGTGTACCATTGACTTATTCAAAAAATAAGGTCAGATAAACAAATCAGCATCTCTCAGAACATATTGAGAAAGAATGAAAGTCTGTCAATTCCGATGGAAACAAAAAAATCACTTATGAAGTAAATATGCTGATCACTGATCACCCTCTTTCTTCATAAACCATTGCATTTTCATTTTAGGATAAAAAATACAAAACAAACTCTGCCCTCATGCATTCTTTGATATTTCATAGCTTCATGAAATTTTAAACACTAATCCAGGTGTGCCCATGATATTTAATACTGAAATCCTGAACTCTTTAAGAGTTACTTTTCTTACATCACACTGAGTTCCTTCCATCAGTTAAGTGGAAGCGGTTCAAAATTACAAATATATATTTTCCTCCTATGCTTACTTGCTTAAATAGAATTAAAACAATGATATGATTTTGAATTATGGGAGCTAATTTCAGAAACTCATTAGTACTGAATTCATACTTAAATACCCCCTTGAGGGCATTATCTTTTAAATCACCTTGGTAACCATATAAATAATAAATATAGGTACTTTGCTGGCTTAACTTGCTTTATATGTTTTTAATATTCTGACTCATATATTCATAAAAGGGCTTATTAAGTTTCTCTTTGCAATCATAATTTTAACACAAAACATAAAAATTATAATCTAATCATTTTAAGTGTCCAGTTCAGTATCATTAGTGCATTCACAGTCTTGTGTAATGGGATGCACATATGAAAACATTAAAATCATTTTCAAATCCATTCCATCTTTCTCAGACTTTTTAACCATTATCTTCTAAATATGGACCCAAAACTTTCTATCTCACTGGTCCAGATCCCTAATCACTGTTAATTTGGATATTTATAATAGATTTATTACAGTTTCCTCTGACTATAGCTTCACTACTCTTCAGTTCTTCCTGTCAACAGAATATTTTTTAAAAGAAAATCCAAGCATATACCAATTCTATTTTAAGCTCTCCATCGATAGTTTCACTCTCCACAACCTAGAACATCTGAATTTCACCATGCTGTCTACCTTTAGAATTGTGAATGATTTTGCAGTTTCATTTCCAACCCTCTCCCATTCACATTTCACTTTCACCCTCACTGGCCTACTTGAGTTAGTGTGTCTTACTGTTTACAATAGTTGTCCTTAAATTTGCACAAGACTTTCACTCTGCTGGAATAGTTACTTACCCTCATTAAAACTACAGTGGTTTTCCTAACTTTTTTTTTTTTTGAACACTTGACAAATCTTCCTCTCACGTAAGTACAATTTTAAGTTATACAAACACATACTAGTGTATCTGCCATGTAAAATATTTGCAATTATGTCTTGGTATGACTTTGGATAGACAATTTTTTTCTCTCATTCATTGGAAAAATGCTTATTAGAAACCAGGTACTGAGAATTCAGTTGTGTACGCATTCTACTCATGCAGAGAGTTATTAAATAAACAATGACAAGACAATGACAAATATTCTAATAGAACTTTAGGAGAAACCCTATAAAGATATTGAGGGAGGAAGTAGGTCTATATGAGACATGTTAGATAATTTCACAGGAAAAACAATTATATGAGTTAGAAAGATAAGTAAAAACTATGTTTCTGGAGACAAAGGGTGAAAGGAAAAATGTGAGTACATTTATAGAAAGGTAAACATATGGGCTTATTTGGGCATATGTGTAAATCTATAGAATGCCTGTTAATTTTGTACTCTACCCTACAAGATGGATTTTTCCATGCATACTCTTCAGAGAAAACCAGAAGTACAAGGACCATGTGAAGTTCCAGGCTGTTTTTAAGTTCAAGCTTATTGTTTCTTTGGACTATTACTACTACCTTAAAACTTTAGTAAGCTTCTTGTATTTGATTTGGTTACTATTAATTCCATGTAACAATAACTGCATATTTGTCTTGAAGGACTTCTCAGATAGAAACAGGAGGGAAAGGGGCAGAGGACAACCTTTAAAACAATGACATAGCCCTTGAGGACACAACATAAACTGATTAGAACCAACCTAGCCTAAGATGGCAAAAGATTCCACCTTCAGTAGACCTTGAGCCTCATTATACTATATTCATTGTAACACATTAGCATGCTAAATAGCATGTCTACCAGCACCAAGACAGTTCCTAGGCTGACTATAAAAGGTCAAAGAGTGGGCAGTGACCCAATTCTTGGAAATCTCCTCCCTGTCTCTAAAACAGTTGGAATAACCCTCCCACTTATGAACCTATGAAATTACTCAGCCCATAAAAACTAACCACTTCATATTGTGGGGCCACTCACCTTCTAAGATGCCCCACACTCTCTCTGTGAAGTGTTTTCTCCCTTGACAGCTCTTGCCTTTTGAGACAGACCGCATTCTCTCTATGGAATGCATATTTAAATAAACTTACTTCTTACCTGTCATTTTTGTCTCCTTGAATTCTTTCTGTGATGACACAAAAAGAACCTGAGTGAGCTTCATTAATCTTGAGACCAGGTGTGTGATCTCAATTAACAGTGGGTTCAAGTCCCAACCTGGGTTCTGGCTGGGTTTAAGTCCTGGCCCATGGGAAGTCCCAACTGAGTGTGCAGTTTCAAGATCTGTTATATATTGTTCTTTTGCTTCTTTTGAAAATATCTTTCAAATGAATATACATATATTCATTTGAAATGAATATATGCATATCCTATATATATATATATATATATATATATATATGGGATATATTCATATCCTCTCTCTCTCTCTCTATATATATATATATTATATATATAGGATATGTATCATGATTCTAATTCTAGATAACCCTAACTCATGGACTAGCTTTACAAAAGGAATTAAATAAATTAGAATTTTTACAGTAGCTGCTTCATCTAAAGAAAAAGTAATTTTCAAAGTATATAACCTTAATCTTTTAACAGCTGAAATGTAACTGCTGATTCACATATAGATTCAAAAACTGTAATAAATTATATCAAGTGAAATAATCTAACAGAGACCCAATATACAGATCCTATTCTGTTGTCAGCCTCTCATGTACTAAATAATACTGAAATTTCAGATAGTTCAGGGAAAGTCTATAAATGTGGATATACAGTCAATTTAAATGGAAGGATAAAATGCATTATTTGGTGAGACTGAGGGCTTATAGAAGTGTGTGGTAGTCGCTCAGTCATGTCTGACTCTTTGCGACCCCATGGACTGTAGCCCACCAGGCTCCTCAGTCTACAGAATTTTCCAGGCAAGAATACTGGAGTCAGTTGCCATTTCCTTCTCCAGGGAACTTCCCGACCCAGGGATCAAACCTGGGTCTCCCACACTGCAGGAAGATTCTTTACCACCTGAGCCACCAGGCACTATAAATAATACTGAATGAGAAGAGAAATTAAAAAATAAATAAATAAATAACAGAAAGTGAATGATAAGAACCAATGATAAATGAAATACATAAATTCTTCTCTCAGACATTAATGCTGGAGGATCAGCATTAATGTTGAGTCCTTGTTTACTAAAGAAAACAAAGCATTGAAAAAATCTATTTTGTATATTATGAAATGTATAACCAAAAAAAAAAAAAGAAAATTGACATCAACTTAATGCCTACTGTGTGCCTAAAATGTATAATTTGGAAGAAAGTACTGTAATATATTTGCATGAAACTAAAAAATAATAGCATCTTGAAAGAAGATTCTAAAAGATTCTGTAAAACGTGTTTATGATATTTCGCCTCTAAATGAAATCATGAATGGAGCAAAAATGAAAGAAACTCTATATCTGCCACTTTAAATTTATCATTCCAAAATCTGATCATATACAAATTAATGTTTCTAATTACTTACAAGCCCAGTTGAATTTGAAATATGCTTTTAACAAATTTATTTATCTTCTGAGACCAACTAAAATTCTTTATTGCCTTTACTTCTTAGACAAATTTATTTCTTTTCTGTGAAATTAATAAATAGCCTACAGCAAGAAGAGTTTTACACTGATACCCTTGTTGTATAAATTAATAATAATGAATCATCACACTAGAGTTGCTTTTTTTTTTTTAACACCTGAAGCTAAAGTGTTAACAAATGGAAGAGAACTGATAAACTTGGTGGGCAAAAGGCCCAACAAGTAGGTGTAGGCTTCAGATATTTTCAAATCACCAAGAATACAGCTGGCATCAAAAAGAAATCCAATGGTTACTAAATTCTCTTACCAAGTTTTAAAAAAATGCAGAAAAAGATGAAATGTTCCAAGTAAAAATTTGCAGAAAATTATCCTGACCTAACATTCTAAGAAGAAATGGAAAAGGAAGAATCTAATTACATGTAAACTAAAACTCTTGGAAATGTTTTAAGTATTCACATTACTATTTCAATATTTCACACAGCAGATCCAATAATCTAGAACCAAAATATAAAATAGAATATACATATTTAAGCCTTTTAGAATAAAAACAAATGTGTAAAATGGTATATCAAGAAGAAATCTCCTTTCATCAGGAATGTCACTTTGGCTTCTCCAGTAGAACAATTCTAGATGCAATACTAATATCCCTGGGCTATAGTAAATGAATTATCCTTAACAACATCAGATAGTATAACTCATTTAATCTATCTTATTCCATCTGATAGCCATTCAGCCTAAATTAATCTTCAGGCTAAAGAGACCCTCTGGGGTGGCAGGTTTTGCTCTCCTACAGAACCACCCATCTTCTGTCTTCCATCTAGATTCATGTAGCATTTCGTTAGAGAAATGTTCAAAGTCGCTGATCCTCAAGCAAACATAATGCTGCTGTAATATGGAGAAAAAGTCAACCAGAAGATTGCAGCCTTCCTTCTCACTTTTTCCCACGCGAAGTATAAAAAAATGGATATTTTAGAATGTAACAGAATGAAGAAATTTTGCAAATAATTCCCTCCCCAGGAAGTCTTCCTGCTTGGCAAAGGACAGAGAAGAGATTATACGTGGCAGGAGGTGATTAGACCTAGAAAAGGCAGAGCAGAAACATGTAATAGAAATGAGCAATGTGATAGTCACAGGGTAATAAAAATTGTGTTCTATGCACCCCATGGGTTGTCCATGACTCAAATCATGGTAGTCATAAGTCAGAGAAATAGTCATAGTTAACAGGCAACTAATTAACATCGTCTAGTCATGTAATGAGACCTTATGTTTTTTCTCATCTCTTCTCTTAGTACCACTATTTTAAGATTCAATTTCTAAGAGCCAGACGACAACCCATCTTTTTCTGTCTCCTGGTCACAACTCTAGTTTTGATTAGGTCAAAGAAAAATAAGTTTTGAGTTAGATGTGAAACAGACATACTAAAAAGGCAGATAAGTGTATATAAGTGTCATAAAGTAACTGGAAAATTATGGAATCTGGATAAGAAGTGGTTAACAGAACTGCTATCAAGAGGTGAAGTAAACACGTGCATTATAACAACAATCTTTGAAAAAGTTAGTTTTTTTCTTGTGTACATTATACATCTCAACGTCTCAATTTAAATAATACATATGTATGTGTTCAGTCATGTCCGATTGTTTGTGGTCCCAGGGACCGTGGCTCACCAGGCTGCTCTGTCCATGGAATTTTCCTGGCAAGAATACTGGAGTGGGTTGTCATTCCCTACTGCAGGAGATCTTCCTGACCCTGGGATGGAACCCGCATTCATGAATCTCCTGCATTGGCCAGCGAATTCTTTACCACTAGCACCACCAACGGAGAAGGCAATGGCACCCCACTCCAGTACTCTTGCCTGGAAAATCCCATGGATGGAGGAGCCTGGTAGGCTACAGTCCATGGGGTCGCTAAGAGTCGGACACGACTGAGCGACTTCACTTTCACTTTTCCCTTTCATGCACTGGAGAAGGAAATGGCAACCCACTCCAGTATTCTTGCCTGGAGAATCCCAGGGACGGCGGAGCCTGGTGGGCTGCCGTCTATGGGGTCGCACAGAGTCGGACATGACTGGAGCGACTTAGTAGCAGCAGCAGCAGCACCACCACCAAATGCCTCTGTGTGTGTGTGTGTGTGTGTGTGTACGTGTGTCACTAAGTCATTTCTGACTCTTTCCCAACCCCATGGACTGTAGCACGGCCAGGCTCCTCTGTCCATGGGATTTTTCAGTCAAGAATATATGTACATACTATCAGTACTGGGAAAGCTCTTCCAGAAGTTTTGTTATGCTATACATACTGGTTTA
This sequence comes from Giraffa tippelskirchi, assembly GCF_054371585.1. Classification (NCBI taxonomy): domain Eukaryota; kingdom Metazoa; phylum Chordata; class Mammalia; order Artiodactyla; family Giraffidae; genus Giraffa; species Giraffa tippelskirchi. The sequence continues at coordinate 127,723,704 of NC_137286.1, forward strand.
AGGAGCTACTGGGCTTGATTTTTCACTATCCTAAAGAGAATGTAAATTGTAAATAAAACATAGCCACTAATTTGTACAACATTATTTTTGTGGCAAACATATTTTATTTTTAAAACCTCTAATTATTCAGGTGAATAATACAAATCAGTAAACCTCTTACTAACTTACAGCACTATTCTTAAAGCACAGAGATAATGTGGTTGGGGCGGGAGATTTACTTTGTATGCACTGTTTTAGCCTTTTCAAATTCACCAAAACTGCATGCATCGCACAGTTTCATTTTGAATCATCTGGCAAATGTTTCTGAACCTCCCATGTAATTGAATGATTCAGAAAATTCTCAGAGATTCTTAGCATGATTCATTATTCCACTTTTAACCTTCTTGGATTTAATATGGAGCTTAAGATAGACATTTCTATTTTCTTTCCACATTTATTACCATAATAACCAGTGAAGAGGCAAGTATATGCTTTGCCATCTATTCTATCTATAGCAATAACTTACAAAAACATGAAAATGGTTTCTCTCATGATACTCATTCTTGCTTAAATAATATCTTGGATAAAAGATAAGAGTCAAATTAATGATAAGCTGTGTCTTTGTTCACCTTTTTGGATAGTATAGAGTTTATAGAACGATTCCAAACAGGTATTTTAACCTGATTTTAAAATGAGAAATTATGGAGTCTTAAAGTGATCTATGAAATAACAATCAACATTTTAATGAAGTGTTTTACTTTTAATTTCTCTTTTGAGATACTAGGATTGAACATGCCATGAATTTATATCAAACTGTGTAGTGCTGAAATATGCTAGTTAGCTCTTCCTAGATAATTTGTCATTTTCACTTATACAAAGAATGTAAGCAAGGATGAAGCACAACCTGGAATCAAGATTGCCAGGAGAAATATCAATAACCTCAGATACACACATGACACCACCCTTATGGTAGAAAACAAAGAAGAACTGAAGAACCTCTTGATGAAAGTGAAAGAGAAGAGTAAAAAGTTGGCTTAAAATTCAACATTCAAAAAACTAAGATCATCACATCCAGTCCCATCACTTCATAGTAAATAGGTGGGAAAACAATGGAAACAATGACAGACTATTTTCTTGGGTTCCAAAATCACTCCAAATGGTGACTGTAGCCATGAAATTAAAAGACGCTTGCTCTTTGGAAGCAAAGTTATGACCAACCTAGACAGCATATTAAGAAGCAGAGACATTACTTTGAGTAATTGGTGGGCCTAACATATCACCTTGCTTGAGCAGTTTATTCAGTTTGAAGGATTGCTAAGTACATTATTCTTAACTTCTTCAGCCAATGGACATAGAAGATACAGTTGGGTAACATTCATTACTGTAAACATAGTGCCTACAGATGAGACATACAAACCATGTAGTCTTACTCTTTTTATTCTCCTTTCTGGCATAATCAGTATTCTGTACACGCAAATAAGAACCAGAAGCATATACTTTTACTCCAAGATCTGAGATCTGAGCTGCAGTGACAGCTGCAAGATTGTTCTTCTTATAGAAATATGTCCTAAATAGATTTAGAAGCAGATTGAACCTTAAGATAGGCATATGACTAATTAAATGAAAATACATAATTCCCTCTCCTTTGAAAACTTAAATTAATTAGGAAAGAACTGCAAGATATTAGAAGAAAAACTCCAAATCACTCAAAATATAAACAAGGAATCCTTATAGTATTAAGATTTAAAATTATTTACACAATTGTATTGATTTGAAATCAATAATGATCATGTGAGTTCCACTCTAACAACTGAGAAATTTTTTTGGTTGCATCACTTGTTAAATAAGATAGAAAGAAATTCAAAATGAAGATAAGTCTTTTCAGTGGTGCATGATGTACAAACAAAGTTATGAGGTTTTATTTTAGGAAGTACCTGCTGAGAGTGAATCAAGATATGTCAATATTCACTTTTCAACCAAGTAATTCAAATTATTCATATTTATAAATATCTGTATTTATTGATTTTTTCCTTTTTGACTGATGCTTGCTTTTGTGGCTCAAACTTTTAAAACCTGTTTCAATATTATTCATGATAAATAGCTCAAAATTTTTTATACTTTTAACTCTTTGTAATCATTATAGTAAATAAATAATACATTTGTGTTTTGAAGTGAGTCTAATACTGACATAGTTTTGTGTCTATTATAAATAAAATTGAGAATCTAAATATCTAATAAATCATTAAGGAAATGTGAAGTAAATAATCTTAGTACTGTTGTTGTTCAATCACTAAACCCTGTCAGACTCTTTGTGATCCTATGGACTACAGCACACCAGGCTCCTCTGTCCTTCACTATCACTGGGAGTTTGCTTAAATCCCTGTCCATTGAGTCAGTGATGCTATCTAACCATTTCATCCTCTGTCACCCCCTTCTTCTTTTGCTTTCAGTCTTTCCCAGCATCAAGGTCTTTTCCAATGAGTCAGTTCTTTGCATCAGGTGGCCAGAGTATTGGAGCCTCAGCATCAGTCCTTCCCATGAATATTCAGAGTTGATTTCCTTTAGGATTGACTGATATGATCTCCTTGCAGTCTAAGGGACTCAAAGTATATATAGTATTAATTTTTACCGAATATTTTGAAATACTTCAATTATATGTAGTGAATAACTTTTCTAAAATGCTGATTTTTATGTAAACTTAAGGATAATTTTTTGTAAATGAAAGAAAAAGTTGTTGAAACAAACTGAAATATGACAAGAGTATAAAGTTAAATATTCTTGTAAACTCAATGGTTTTTCTTCTTTGGAATTTCTTTTTCTTGTAATTCAAATTGTTTCTGTCTTCAGACATGCTAAAATGCATCTAAAGAATTAATACATCACCTAACAATTTATTGGACACCTACGGTATTGATTTTGTTTTGTCTCTATAACAAATTGTCAGAATCTTAGTGGCTCAAAGCAACCACTAAAACAGATTTATTATCTAAAGATTTTGGAAGGGAAGTGCCTGAAAATGGATTTCACTATGCTTAAATCATGAGTGGGCATGCTGTGTTTCTTTCTGGAGCATCTTGGAGAGAAACACTCCTCCTTTCCCTTTGCTTCTAGAGGATGGTCCCCTTCCAGGAATAGCAAATGATCCGTGCTTCCATTGTCAAATCTTCTCTGACTGATGATCTGCTTCCCTCTTAAAAGGACCCTTGTGATTACACTGGGCTCATCCACATATTCCCAAATAATTGTTTCAGCTAAAGATCCTAAATTTAGTCAATTTTTCCCATATTAAAAATTCCTGAAGATTAGGATATAGATATCTTTGGAGAGTCATTATTCTACCCACCTACTGTAAAAATACTTGATACATAAGTGAAAACAAAAGTGAAGTAGTCCATAGAACTTGAATGCCAGAGAATGCTGCCTTGAAAATGGAATATTAGTAATAAGAGTAAGACATATGGGTTAAATTTCCAAATATATTCAGAATTCAGATCTTGATGCTACTTTAAATCATTTTTTAATATTTTATCTTCAGATCTCTTTGTGATCTTAAGAGAGAACCCCAAGATTTGTGAATATTGCCCTCATCGTAAAGTGGAGAATGGGGTGAAGACATGGCAAAGCTAATACTGTTACAGCTATAGATGGTTGATTTAGTACATGCAAGTGTTCACTATAAAATGAACAAGCTCGCTAAGTTTTTAGAGAAAAAAATTCCAAGAAATGTTAAAAATGGAAGCATTATGTAACATACATTTTAGGGTGTGTGAAACTAAATAGCACAAATATCTGAGGAGAGCTGCCAGATATTATTAAGGGCCAGATAGTAGTCAATAAGCATTACCTTGTATCAGCACTTGTTATAAAGCTTTCTTTAATATTATCTATCAGCTTGGGTTTAAGACAGCATCAGGCATTGTCATACAGCTATTTTAAAAATAATCTTGCAAGGAAATTTATAATGTCTACATAAAAATGGTTGAAGTAAATAGACTCTGCAAGCTTAGCTAAGTGCAAGGAAGCAAAGACAGATAGGTTCCTATGGATACAAAAAAAAAAAGTAGAGAAGGAAGAGCATCAGTTCCAGTGAGACTTGAGATATTTGCATTAGGAGTAATCACCAAGTAATTTGAATTAGTAGGAGGCTGTCCTTATAGAACATAGTTTTCAACTAATATTCTGAATGGCATACGATTGTCAATTTAAACATTCTATTATGAGGTCAAAGAATGGAATAGAAAAGAGAGTGTAAAGATTAAATAAATACATTAAACTAAGAAACTGGATGCTTAAAGTTTCAATATCTAGTGAAGAAATATGTTGCCATTTATATCTCCCTCACTAGTTCTAGGCATAATACAATAAATACAGTTTTTTTTTTTATTACATCATCTTTTCTGCATTATCCTTCTTTCATTCTCATTTTGAATGCTCACTCAATCCCTTTCCCTGCCCACACTGAAAAATCTATTTTATAATTTGCAATATTTGCATTCCTATTTATTTTTATATCTAAGATTTAAAAAATGCTTGTACTCATAGTTAGATGCCTCCTTTTTCCCCAAGTAGCTAATTTAAGATATCTCTATTAAAGCATATTCAAGGAAGTAGTTGACCTTTTAGCAAAAAGTCTAAAACACAATTTAGCCTGTAGGTTCCCCTGCTTTTCTTTGATCTTTCACCCACAGATTTTCTGACTTATCCCCTTTTATTAGGAAAAATGGAAGACAGAAATAATAGGTGGATAAGTAGAAACTGTTCAAAAAATGTCAGCAAATCTCCTAGTTTTTTTACCGACCAGGAACACAGAGGAGGAGTAAGTTTCCTGTAGAGAATAAGGTTATTGGATAAGGGAACAGATTCATGGAGGTCAGTTAAGAATAGGCAGTAAATCCAAACAGATAAAGTTAAGGAGGTTTCATCAATCAGTATGTATCAAGTAAATGGCAGATGATTTGTTAGCACAATAAAGACTATAGTATGTCAGAAGAAGATTTGTTATTTTAGTCACAAAAATGTCACAGAGAAAATAGGACCTGAGTGCTATATGGAAGGAAAAGCTCCACTGAGTGGGTTTCATGTGTGGGGAATGACATGTACCATGATTAGATCTTGGTATATGCTGCGTTATTTTTGATTTTCACTCATTAATACATTATGGAAGGTGAAAGATTAAAAACCTCTCCATCATAGTATATGAATCTACATTTTGAAATTGTTGATATATTTCAGCATTTTGTGGCTAGTATCTTCTCAAGTTATTATATTATTTCAACATGAATTTTGCTTACTTTGTCCCAGAATATGATCTTCCTTACCAAAACCTACCTTACTTTTATATTTTAACAAAATCACTTATTTAAAAATATATTTGGAATATTTACAGATATTATTTTGGTTTTATGCCTTTATTTTCATGTAGGTCAGGTAATTGATGATTAATCATAATAAAATAAGATTAGGAGAGTATTATGTTGATAATGAACTTATCTGATGTTTCCTAGGTAGGTAAAGCAAGAATAAGATCTAAAATCCTAGATTATTTGAAATTAATGTGGACATCTTCAGGATTAGAGTCATTTTTTTCCTACAAGGAATTCTTTTTTTTTTTTTTTAAAGAGTTACTCCTCACTATTGGAAGTATATCTGAGCCCCAAACCCCAAAGACTTTAGCTCAAGTTCTAGAGCTGTCATTTAGTAGTTTTCTAAGGTTAAATTAGTTATTTTCTCAGAGGCACATTTTCTTTATTTATAAAAAATCAACAGTGATGATTTTTATAACAGTGATGATACTTATAAAAAATCAACACCAGCCATGATGGAAGTGAAAAGCACAACCATCATACTTCACAATATATTAAAATAAGATATAAAACATCTAAGAAAATTAATATTCATATCTACACAAAATGCATGCTTTCTCTGGAGGCAAATAACTGGTAACCTATACTGTGATCATAGGACTTTTTAGTGAGCAAAACATAACAAAATTGAAAGCTGGTTATAGAATTTTCTCAGTGTAACATATTTGTCTACAATAAATATAATCATTTACCATTTTGACCAGATACATTATTTTATTCAGTTTATTTCTTCAGGTATGGCAGATAATTGATAAAAAAACAATCCATTGTTTGGCTGGACTTAAATAATCTGTCTCTCTCTCTCTCTCTCTCTCTCTCTATATATATATATATATATACATATACACATATATATACACATAAATACATGTAAATATATATTTTTTCATTTCCACAATTACCTGAGGACTTGACAGTAATACTGACACTTTTATACAAAAAAAATGGGTATTTTTAAAATAGGAAATGCCTAGTTAAATTAATGTAGATCCATAAAAAATTAACAAAGTACACTTGAAAGAAAGGTCCAACCATGAAGTGCTAAATTTAGTACCTGGGTTATAAAATGTTAGAAATTTCAATATAAATATTTAAACATAAGACCACACTTAGGAACCAGATTCAGAGATCACCTAGTTCATAAATTCCAATTATAGAACCTAGATAATAGCTTCTAGAGTGTTATAGTACATTTCAGAACATCTTGATTTCTGAAGGCAGACTATTAATGTGTTTTGAGGAAAGAGGAAATAAAGGAAAAAAAAGTACAAAGTAGTCTTTAGTTGCAAATAAGACAATAATATGAATGCATAGCTTGACATTCATAACAAGAACTAGATATCATTCAAGTTTGAAATTTGGGTCTACTGAAAAATGCCCCAAGGTATGGTCTTTCCCTTATCCAGCCAGTATTTCTATGAACACTCAGCATATGCTCGTAAGTTGCTTATAAATGGTGGCCATAAGATATAGTTAGTATATTCTAAACTGTCAGAGAATGAGGAGCTTCCAAGAGCATGGGGAAAAATCTGTCTGTGAAAACTGAAGCATCTCTGCCGCTGCTAAGTCGCTTTAGTCGTGTCCAACTCTGTGCGACCCCACAGACGGCAGCCCACTAGGCTCCTCTGTCCACAGTATTCTCTAGGCAAGAATACTGGAGTGGGTTGCCATTTCCTTCTCCAATGCACACATGCATGCTAAGGAAGCGATCTCTAACCTGATAGAACTGTTACTCTTTCAGCCATCAATTACCATACAGAGTAATAAATCCACATGGGTAATCTGTAAATCACAGATTCATAAAATTGTCATTATTTTCTATCTCCCTTGTCCTAGCAAACTAGGCTTCTTCTGACTGTATCTCTTGGCATCCTTCTGTCAAAATATCATTGTGACATCTTTGAAAATCAATGTGAGAATTAGAAATGAAACAAAATGTAATGAGCAAACAGATTTGCAGAGACATAGCAAAAGATTAAAATAAATAGTAGTACCAGAATATAAGAAGATAGAACAATGTTTTTTATTGGGCCTTCAGAATTTGGTGTTTGGTGATGGAAGAAGAAATTTTTTCACTGGAGCATTTTTCACTCTGATTTGAGTCACTAATTCCTGATACTAAACTATATGATGTACTGTGAATTATGCAAACTTCATTTCTCTGGTTATTTTTGTTGGTTCTATGAAAATAACAAGGATACTTAACAGTCTTCCAGAAGAAAAAGAAACAGAAAAATTAATATATTATTTCAAAAAATTGACTTTTGGAACATATTCTGCTTGACAATTAAGAGTTAAAAATTACAAAGATGCTAGTTATTAGTTTTATTATGATTTATGGCACAATTAACTGGCTATTGGAAATTTGGATCACTGGAATCCTGTGCTACATGGCATCTGTCTTAAGGCTTTGTAAAAATTGGAATTTCACACCACATGTTCTGTGGCAAAAGATATAAAATGACAGAAGTCCTCATGTGTCTATCTAATATGTTCTGTGACCAATCTATCCTAGCTCTTAGCTCAAGAGTGTTAACGCCAGGTGGCAAGTGCTCTCACAGCTTTTTAAGTACTTGATCTGTGTCCATCAAATGTGCGGCTTTGGTTTCCAAGATTCCCTTTAGCAATAGATTGATAATTCCCTCCACAGATTTCCTTATAACGTGGATGCTCTAATGGCTCTTCGTAGTCTGACTTGTGTCTACTTAAGTTTTTATTTTGATGATTCAATATATTTACATTTTTCATCTTAATTTCACTGGGTACCCCATCAGTTTATGCAGTAGACTCATTTTAAGGACTTGTGAGTCCCCTAGCTGCTGTCCCTTGTTGTGGGCATTGGAATTCCTTCTTGCATCCCTAAGTGGCTGCCACTAACTGCAGAGTCCCGTTACGACTACTTTGAAAATTTCCTGGGGGCCTAGCATCTTTCTGGGAACAATTTCTTTTAAACAATATTTGCTTGGATCAGTGAGCTGCACACAAAGGAGTGACACTCAAATCCGACAGTGACTTACCCAGAGGAGAGTGAAATGAAAGGGTTCAGAAGGCACCTTGGCTGTGAGCATGCTCCCGCAAGCCATTAGCAGTTGTTTTTGAATCCCATCTTTTTGACCAAAAGCTGTTAAGGAATAATTAATAAAGACAATTTAGTTAACGAAAACTTTATTAAATACTTCCTAAACAGCACTGCAAGTTAAGGCAGAAGACTTCCCATAGAATAAAGTGTATAGAAAAAGGAAGAGAAAAAATAGAAAATATCTGATAGGTTAGGACTACATAATCAACCTTGTTTAAGGTAAGAAATAAAGTTTCTTGGTGTTTGGAGGTTGACTGACTGAATATACTGTGTTTTTGGTCAAGCAAAGCATTTATTGAAACACAGAAGTTTGGTTTGCTGATATAGGATCCTGGACAAGAGAAATTTATTTCAACACTAGTAAGTACATTTCATTTGAGAAAAAGTTTTCCATAGGGTATTTACTCTTTGTGGAATCAAGCAGGTTATTCCTATGATGTATTCTAGAATTCCAGCCAGGGCTTTGACACAATGCCAGCTCAATCCCTGCTCCCAAAGCTAGCTACTTGATTACAATGCTGGAAAAGTGAGCCTGGGATTATAGTGTTTATGCATATATGGCTCAGTATATACTGGCTGACATGGAATAACACTGGTTCCAAATCAGGAAAGGAGCACGTCAAGACTGCATATTGTAACCTTGCTTATTTAACTTATATGCAGAGCACATCACACGTGAAACGCAGGGCTGGAAGAAGCACAAGCTGGAATCAAGATTGCAGGGGAAAAATATCCATAACCTCAGATATGCAGATGACAAGACCCTTATGGTACAAAGCAAAGAAGAAATAAACAGCCTTTTGATGAAAGTACAACACGCCAGGCCTCCCTACCCATCACCAACTTCTGGAGTTTACTCAAACTCATGTCCATTGTGTCGATGATGCCATTCAACCATCTCATCCTCTGTCGTCCCCTTCTCCTCCTGCCTTCAATCTTTCCCAGCATCAAGGTCTTTTCAAATGAGTCAGCTGAAAAGGCCATCAGGTGGCCAAAGTATTGGAGTTTCAGATTCAGCATCAGTCCTTCCAATGAATATTCAGGACTGATTTCCTTTAGGATGGACTGGTTGGATCTCCTTGCAGTCCAAGGGACTCTCAAGAGTCTTCTCCAACATCATAGTTCAAAAGCATCAATTCTTCAGTGCTTAGTTTTCTTTATCATTTGACCCCAGGTAAGTAACAGGGTGGGAACACAGATCCACCCATCAACAGAAAACTGGATTAAAGATTTACTGAGCATGACCCCAGCCATCAAGACCCAGTGCCCCCTCAGTCAGTCTCTCCTATCAGGAAGCTTCCATAAACCTCTTATCCTTCTCCAACAAGGTCAGACAGACTGAAAACCACAATCACAAAAAACTAACAAGTCTGGTCACATGGACCACAGCCTTGTCTAACTCAGTGAAACTATGAGCCATGCCGTGTAGGGCCACCCAAGATGGACGGGTCATGGTGGAGAGTTCTGACAAAACGTGGTCCACTGGAGAAGGGAATGGCAAACCACTTCAGTATTCTTTCCTTGAGAACCCCATGAAAAGTATGAAAAGGCAAAAAGATAGGACACTGAAAGATGAACTCCCCAGGTTGGTAGGTGCCCAATATGCTACTGGAGATCAGTGGAGAAATAACTCCAGAAAGAATGAAGAGATGGAGACAAAGCAACAACAACACCCAGTTGTGGATGTGACTGGTGATGGAAGTAAAGTCTGATGCTGTAAAGAGCAATATTGCATAGGAACCTGGAACGTTAGGTCCATGAATCAAGGCAAATTGGAAGTGGTCAAACAGGAGATGGCAAGAGTGAATATCAATATTTTAGGAATCAGCAAACTAAAATGGACTGGAATGGGTGAATTTAATCAGATGACCATTATATCTACTATTGTGGGCAAGAATCTCTTAGAAGAAATGGAGTAGTCATCATAGTCAACAAAAGAGTCCAAAATGCAGTACTTGGATGCAACCTCAAAAATGACAGAATGATCTCTGTTCATTTCCAAGGCAAACCATTCAATATCACAGTAATCCAAGTCTATGCCCTGACCACTAATGCTGAAGAAGCTGAAGTTGAACAGTTATATGAAGACCTACAAGAGCTTCTACAACTAACACCCAAAAAGATGTCCTTTTCATTATAGCGGATGGAATGCAAAAGTAGGAAGTCAAGAAATACCTGGAGCAACAGGCAAATTTGGCCTTGGAGTACAGAATGAAGCAGGGCAAAGGCTAATAGAGTTTTGCCAAGAGAATGCACTGGTCATAGCAAACACCCCCTTCCAACAACACAAGAGAAGACTCTACACATGGACATCATCAGATGGTCAATACTGAAATCATATTGATTATATTCTGTGCAGTCAAAGACGGAGAAGCTCTATATAGTCAGCAAAAAACAAGACTGGGAGCTGTGTGTGGCTGAGATCATGAACTCCTTATTGAACTACTTAAATTGAAGAAAGTAGGAAAAACCACTAGACCATTCAGGTATGACCTAAATCAAATCCCTTATGATTATACAGTGGAAGTGACAAATATATTAAAAGGATTAGAGTGCCTGAAGAACTATGGATAGAGGTTCATGACATTTTATAAGAGGAAGGGATCAAGACCATCCTCAAGGAAAATAAATGCAAAAAGGCAAACTATTTGTCTGAGGAGGCCTTACAAATAGCTGTGAAAAGAAGAGAAATGAAAGGCAAAGGAGAAAAGGAAAGATATACCCATTTGAATGCAGAGTTCCAAAGAATAGCAAGGAGAGATAAGAAAGCCTTCCTCAGTGATCAATGCAAAGAAACAGAGGAAAACAGAATAGGAAAGAGTAGAGATCTCTTCAAGAAAATCAGAGATACCAAGGGAACATTTCATGCAAAGATGGGCTCAATAAAGGACAGAAATTGGATTACCTAACAGAAGCAGAAGATAAAAGGAGAGGTGGCAAGAATACACAGATGAACTATACAAAAAAAGATCGTCATGACCCAGATAACCACGATGGTGTGATCACTCACATAGAGCCAGACATCCTGCAATGTGAAGTCAAGTGGGCCTTAGGAAGCATCACTATGAACAAAGCTACTGGAGATGATGGAATTCCAGTTGAGCTATTTCAATCCTAAAAGATGATGCTGTGAAAGTGCTGCACTCAATATGCCAGCAAAACTGGAAAACTCAGCAGTGACCACAGGACTGGAAAAGGTCAGTTTTCATTCAAATCCCAAAGGAAGGCAACGCCGAAGAATGCTCAAACTATTGCACAATTGTATTCATCTCCCACGCTGGCAAAGTAATGCTCAAAATTCTCCAAGCCAGGCTTCAACAGTATGTGAATTGTGAACTTCCAGATGTTCAAGCTGGTTTTAGAAAAGGCAGAGGAACCAGAGATCAAATGGCCAACATCGCTGGATCATTGAAAAAGCAAGAGTGTTCCAGAAAAGCATCTATTCCTGCTTCATTGACTACGCCAAAGCCTTTTGTCTGTGTGGATCACAAAAAAGTGTGGAAAATTCTTAAAGAGATGGGAATACCAGACCACCTTACTTGCCTCCTGATAAATCTGCATGCAGGTCAAGAAACAACAGTTAGAACCAGACGTGGAACAACAGACTGGTTCCAAATCAGGAAAGGAGTACATCAAGACTGTATATTGTCACTCTGCTTATTTAACTTACGCAGAGTCATCATGTGAAATGTGGGTCTGATGAAGCACAAGCAAGAATCAAGATTGCCAGGAGAAATATTAGCAACCTTAGATATGCAGATTATATCACTATTATGGCAGAAAGTGAAGAACTAAACAACCTCATGATGAAAGTGAAACAGGAAAGTGAAAAAGTTAACTTAAAACTCAAAATTCAGAAAACGAAGATCATGACATCTGGTCCCATCACTTCATGGCAAATAGATGGGCAAACAATGGAAACAGTGAGATACTTTATTTTCGGGGGCTCCAAAATCACTGCAGATGGTGACTGCAGCCATGAAATTAAAAGACACTTGCTCCTTGGAAGAAAAGGTATGACCAACCTTGACAGCATATTAAAAAGCAGAGGCATTACCAACAAAGGTCAGTCTGGTCAAAGTTATGGTTTTTCCAGTAGTCATGCATGGATGTGAGAGTTGGACTATATGGAAAGATGAGTGCTGAGGAATTAATGCTTTTTAACTGTGGTGCTGTGGAAGACTCTTGAGATTCCCTTGGACTGCAAGCAGATCCAACCAGTCCATCCTAAAGGAAATCGGTCCTGAATATTCATTGGAAGGACTGATGCTGAAGCTGAAACTCCAATACTTTGGCCACCTGATGCGAAGAACTGACTCATGTGAAAAGACCTTGATGCTGTGAAAAAGTGAATGTGGGAGGAGAAGGGGCAACAGAGGATGAGATGGTTGGATGGCATTACCGACGCGTTGGACATGCATTTGAATAGGCTCTACGAGTTGGTGATGGACAGGGAAGCCTGTCGTGGTGCAGTCCATGGGGTCATAACGAGTTGGACATGACTGAGAGACTGAACTGACTGACTGATCCTGGCTGAAATTGCTTTTCCCAGCACTGCACAATTGTTACTGACACAGTCAACACTTTGAGAGCATCCCAGAAATAGAAGTATCATTATTAGATAAGAGAAAATTCCAACTATGATAAGTCAATTTATAAAATGAAGATTTTAGAGTTTTGCATAATACTCTGGTCAGATATATTAATTTATACATGATTAGTTACAGTGGTGATAGCTTTCCACAAACCTAAAGTAATAGCACAACTGTTTCTATATTCCAGAAACACTGTGGGAGTTCCAGAAAACTATGGGAGTTTAACCCTTGTATTAACTTTCTATCATTTATTTCAAAACTAAATTCAAGGACTAAGTGTAATAAGTGGTATTAAATATAATTAGCTTAGAGCAGCGAATTATTTTCCAACACTGAAGAAGTCCTCAGATTGCCAAGCCTTCTAAAACTTCACCTAATACCATTTGTGTGCTTGCATCACACTGGTAGGAATAAAGCCAAATGAGCCTAACAGTTGAGGCATAATGAATGCAGGAAATCTAATGTCTACACTCATGTAAGATGATATTTGTGGATTTTATGAGACAAACTTATTTTTGACCAAATTTATTTTGTAGTAGACTCATGCAGTATTTTGGAAACTGAAATTAAGACAATGGTTTTTGTGCATAAATCACTACATCAAGAGAAAAAACAATCTAACCAGAAAATAAGAATAAGAAAAAAATGATCACATGGGCATATAACAAGTATAAACACTTATAAATCTGCTTTAATCATACATGCTTATATATATATATATATATATATATATATATACATGTGTACATATATATGTGTGTATATGTATATATATGTCAGGAGTTTGTAATATCTATACGATATTCTGCAAAAGAAAGTAACTATAAAATTATCATTTGGTCATATATTATTTCATTTATTTCTAATCTCCTTTCTTTTTTGCCCATCCCATCTACATTATTACAAAGATGTTAAGTTAAAAGATGGTTTGCATCTCCATATTACTTGGGGAGTGATTTCATTGCATATTTTATTGGATTTAAAAAGCAGTTGAAAAACATTTAGCCACTTATAAGTACTAAAGATTATATTCGAATTGACCCCAAAATAACTAGGTCCTTTCCTAAGTGAGCTATCTTCCTTTGTGATTACTCATAATGGTTTTGTCTAAATTATTCAAGCTTACCCTGTTTCTCCAACTATGTTTTTATTTATATGGCTGCATCATGACCAGACAAAACAGAGACTAGTCCTCTGGGTTATTGGTTAGTTCAGATAACTTGATGTGGTATGATGGATTTTCTGAAAATGCTAATGTTTTGGCATTTGACTCTGGTATAGATCAGAAGAATCTGGTGAGTCCTTACATCATCAAGAAAAGTCTCTATTTCTTAAAATTACCTCTTCTGTACTGTAATCTGAATAAAGTTATTGGACAGTGCATGGCAGAGATTGTTGGTTGTGTCTGAGAATGGTTTATAGACTGAACTGTATGAGTTTAGCTCATAAAAGTGCAAATCCTAAGGAACAACTCACATGAACTTTGCAGGAACATGAAACGTTGCCATAAGAGACATGCACTGCTAACTATTTGGCTTGATAGATAGGATGAGAGTAATCTCATGGTCCTTCCCATTGCAACATTGTAAGCATTATAGGATTATTTATTTAATTATTAGTTTATTTCTGTTTGAAGTCGTTATGCACTCAATTTACAATATAAGAAAAAATTTTTAGGCTATTTAAGGTTTGCCTTGGTCAAAAGAGTTTTACTACTATTTCTAATACTTTAGTAGTTTGATGAACATGGGGACAGTGTACGTGTTTTCTATCTGGAAGACCAACAACATGTTTTACAAACTTTTTAGTAAAATATGTCAAACTAGAATTTTATATAAAATAATAATATTTTCAAAAGTCGTGAGCTACTCTTTCAAAGGAGAACGAGATATTATGTAGATAGACTTGTGTGTCAAACAATGACAAAGTCCCAAACCACAAAATATTATAACTGAAAATATTCACTAGTAAACTGATACCTTTTGATCAGATATAGAGTATATAAACACTTTTGTCAAATCTGAATTGTGTATCATTGGTTAAAATACCAAGATCTAGACAAACTCAGAAGAGAAAGGACATGAAGAAAATGAAATCTACTTTGTATAGATTTACTTGCTCTAGTAACTAACAAAAGCTCAATTTTGTGACTGCATTGGACAGAAAGGAATCATTTGGATTTAGAGATACAACTAAAGATAAATCTTATTCCAGTAAACTTTCTAGTGCATTTCCCACAAGATCATTGCTGGATTTTGTAAAGGATATTTTATGAAAATTTCAAAATGCTAAAAGATTTCCAGAGTCCTTCCTGATGAAAGTAATGATATATTTTGAAACAATTTGAAAACTGGTTATCATTTGATCAGTTTGATTTGTTTTGCTTCTTTGTTTGATAGTCTCCAATGTCCTCAGGTGTATGATACTCTGGTTAATTACTTGAGACAGAATATTGAATTTGAAAGGCCATTAACTTTGATTTTCTCGCTTTCTGTTTTGACATAGTGTTTTTTCACAGCATGTAGTTATACTTTAGGGTTGATCAGGCAAAATTTCCTAAATAAGTAAAATTTTTAAAATGTTTGAAATTGGAAAGAAACACAGCAGTTGAAACACAGAGCCTAGAATTAGACACTCCTCAACTAACATTTGCTTTGATCATCAACATCTTAGAATTGTTTTGTGGTGAGCAGGATAACAGTGATCCTCTTACACTTTTAGTACCATAAGATATAAAATCATGATATTTAAGGATTGACACAAAATATTCCTTCCTTCCCAAAACTTAAGACACCACAGGCCAGTGGAAAGCTAAAACTATCTTTTAAAATTAAGCTTCCAAATTATTTCTGTTTCTATAAACCTAAAGTTATTTAATTGTTAAATTTAAAAGGTCTTTGATGAGTGTTTAGTCTCATTTAAATATTGAGTTAAATATCTTAAAATATTTAAAAATACATTCACTAACTCAATTCCATTTTAAATGTTTTAGTTTTGTGACTTAATAACAACATCTCCTGAGTACTAAATACTGCTATAAATAACCTTACAAGTAAGAAAACCATTAAGCCTCTTCACATATTTCAATATGTTGAGAATAAACACTAAGATTTCAGGTTCAAATGATTTTACAACTATGAATCTACTATAAATTACAAATTACTTGTAATGCCTTTCACTCTAAGCAAGTCTAACTTCATAAACATATTTTAAGTACATAATATACAAAATATGCACACGCACTTTCCCACAGACATTACTAATTTTTTTATTATTTAAAAGGCTTCTATGTCTTTAAGCCTCTCAAGTTTTCTGTTTTTGGATATTCTACTACCAAAATTTTGACTGAGACATGGAGCTTTACACAGAGTCATTCTTTTGAACATAAAGAAAGGAGTGTATTAATTATGGTATTTCTAGTAACTTGGTAGATTTCCCTGCTGGGTTAGTGATAAGAATCTGCCTGCCAAAGCAGGAGAAGTGGGTTTGAAACCTAGGTCAGGAAGATGCCCTGGAGAAGGAAATGGCAATCCACTTCAGTATACTTGCCTGGGAAATCCCTTGGACTGAGGAGCCTGGTAGGCTATAGTCCATAGGTTTGCAAAAGAGTCAGACATGACTTAGGAACTAAACAGTAACAATAGTAATTTGGCATTGCCCTCTCCACTCTCTGCAGGCAAAAGATACCCAACTGGCTACCTACTTCAATCAAGCTCTTGCCAAATAGTTTAGTCCAGGCTGCTGATTATATACCAACTAATGTTGCTATTTTGAAGTTTATAGCTTGCTAATACATGTCATTTCTCAATGCTTAGAATGTGACAGTTCTCAGTGTCGGGTCTGTCTTGGTGGCAACATTCAGTGACAAATGGATGGCACTTTCTGACACTCTGTTGGAGGCTAGGAAAAAGCTCTAGCAAGTCACTCACCAAACACTATGTATAAGTTTAATTTTTCCTGTACTTACCATCTATAGTAATGTAATGAATAATTATATGTGTAAGATTTATACTAATAGAGGCTCAGATGGTAAAGAATCTCCTGCAATGCAGGAGACACAGCTGGATCCTTGGTTAGGGAAGATATTCTGGAGAAGGTAATGGCAACCCATTCCAGTGTTCTTGCCTGGGAAATCCCAAGGACAGAGGAGCCTGGTGGGCTACAGTCGATGGGGTTGCAAAGGGTCATATGCTACTGAGTGACTAACACTAACACTTGTATTAGACAAACCAGCCCTGTATTTCATTTATTAGTACTCAAACTTTTTTATCTATCCAAATTATTTTAACTTTATTAAATCTTATCTTCCATTGGATTTAGTTTTCTTTTTTTTTTCCCCCAATTTTCCTAAGGTGGAAGTTTTGGTTACTGACTTAAGACCTGTTTCCTTTTTTAACAGAGGCATTTTCAGCTATAATTTTCCCTCTGAGCACTGATTTTTCTGCATCCTATAAGTGTTGGTTTATTATTTTTTTAACTAATTATAAATTATTGTCTAATTTCTATCACGATTCTGTATTAAATTTTAGTTTGATTTGAATCTTTGACATATATCGCCGCAGTAGTAGGAAAGGCTCATTTTTCTGGCTAGTGTATAAAATCACAGCCTATTGCTAACAGTATATCTGTCTTTTTTATGCTTCCTTTTGTTCTCTACCTAGTGATATTATTCTCACAGAGCAAAACAATAAAATTTAATTTCAAAATGGCATTCCATTAAACTCATTGTTTCCTTCATGTGTAATAGGTCCTTGACTTTAACTATAAATGTTTGTTGGTTGTTTGGTTTTGTTTGTAAAGGCAAATGTAATCATTACCATCACACTTAAAAGCAGGAGGAAATATATCTCCCAATAACAACAGCTATATGAACCTTTAGTCTGAATTTTTCTGATAAAGCAAAAATGTTTAATTAAAATTTCATTAGTATATCTTCTAATTTGCCCTTACTAATAGACCAAAAAAATTAAATGACATATCTCAATGAAATTTATATTTTTATGTTAATTCAAGATAATGTTTCAAAAGAAATAACTTCTGATTTTAATTTCCAGATGAAGTCTCTTCTTTCATATTGTAATAAAAGCAGCCCTTCCAGAAATGTGTCCAGACAAAACCTAAAACATTGTAACCATGATTATAGGCTCCAGTGTGTTGTTTAAGGCTTGATTCAATTAGACTCCCAATATAATTTTTAAATGGGTGATTGAATTCCCTTCAATTATCCTATGTCTAGTATAGTTTTATAATTTTACTTTTATTTGTCTCTTTTTCCATGCATTACAGGAATAATCCCTTAGAGGGCAGGATCTAATTAATTAGAATCTTCAGAGAGTAATATGAACATTCCATTTAAATTCTGCTTACTTAACGACTAATTAGAAAGACCTTTTTTTGTTTCCATGCTCTCAGGGGAAAAAAAAAACAAAACAATAAGAGAATACTTTAATGGCTAAAGAAAATATAATTTATAAATTATGTATAATAGTTGATTAAGTTATGTTTTCTTTCTGTGATCATTCTTAACATTACTTTTACAGAATGAATGAGCTTAAAATTCATATATATGAATGCATATAGTCAGTTTATTAATAATTAACAAATCCAATGTGATTGAATAGCATTTTCACACTAAAATAATAGTTGAAGCAAGAGCTGAGTTAGTGAATATTTTCACTTACATAAATATTTAATTTGAATTTTTAACTTTTCAAAAGTAATTGTTTTAATGCCTACTATATTTTCAGATATATAACTGGTACTCTGTGAAAAGTGAGCTTTCAAATTTTAATTTTAATAGGTCTAGGGATCTTATGATCTAACATTTCAAATGGAGGTATGTGAAAATGCCAAAATATTTCAATCCCACTGCCATAAATTTGAAGCAAGGTGTTACTTCAGTCAGTATGGACCTATGGTTGTAAATAAATGGGTCAAGTTATAAAATCTATACACAAGAAAATAATTATAATTATTAAAAACATAGTGAATGACAGGGTGCTGTGATTATATGTAGAGAAAATCATTAATCAATGTCATAAATATTTAGAAGCTTAAGTAATTATCTGCTTCCATGTGTCTATGTAAATTTTGTATCATCACATATTATTAAATTGTCAGCAGTTTTTAATGCACTTAGTTTGTGTAAACCTTTAGCCTATAAATAAAAGAGCCATTTAAGTAACTGTTTTTAGTTTATCTGATTAGTTGTAAGTAGTTAACTCCATATTGACTTATCAAGATGCAGTTCTCAGTGATAACAACCATATTCTCTAAAAATGACATATTTTTCTTAAACTTAATACATTTTTCAGCTGTTAAGTAACATTACAATTTTCAGGGGAGTGTGTAATTTCCTCGGTTCTGTCTCATCACAGCAAAAATTTGAAGCGATGGATATTAAAGCCCTCAGAGAGAACGTGTCCCAGCTCTCAGACAGACCGTGTTACAACTCTTGGACAGATCAGTGTTACAGCTGTGTGTTACAGCTCAGTTTTATTTAGAAAATAAAAGGAAAATACATCCTTGAGGCACGCTGAGGGCATGCCAACCCAAAAGACTCGAAGAGAAGAAAGCGAGCCCCAGCCCTTTGGCTTCTCTTTTTATATGTTTTTTCCTTCCACTGGGCCTGACCTATGTAAACTGGGCTAGCCAGGAGTGCTGTTTGTTCTACCTGAGGTCCTACTCCAGTCCCTGGACCTTTCTTTGTTCTATTGTTGCAGGCCTTTCCTTTCCTCGTCTTTTAGCCACCACCATTCTAGACTCCTTTTTCCTATTCTAACTACCTAACACAGTGATATCCCTGGATGTGTAATGAGAGATAAAATTTTAAAAAATTAAGTCAAAAACTAAATAGCAGGGGCAGGGTAATTAATGAACAGGGGTCTAAGGAACAGAATTTTTCTCTTTGTGCAGCTGACAGGAGGATCTATCGGGTTGCCCTCCAAACTTAAGACTACAGTTAGGGATCTTTGTCTGGAATTGAACTTGGGTTTCTTGTTTAAGAAATTATGGTACTGGTTTGATTTTCAATAAGATTTTTTGTGTAATTTACTACGTAACTATTGCACTCTGTTGTTGCTTATGAAAAAGTATAATTTGAGGGTATACATATATTACTTTTAAATTTTCCCATATTCTATGAATTTCTTATGCTTAATTCTGAATGAAATCACAAGGTAAGTGAAACTACAAGGTTTTTTAACAGGTGAATATAAATAAAAACACTTGAGACATCTTCTATCTTTTGCATTAAAAGTAAAGGGATTATAGTTGTGATAGCACTGTATTGAGAACAAACAATTAAATTCTCCATTTTGAATTCTCCAGACAGAGTTTAAAGAAATACTATTAGTATGATATCAAAAAGTATAGGATCATTTCAGACAGTAAGTAAGAAGTCTTATGATATGTATATAGAAATTATGCCACAGAAATGATTATTTAGCTTTGGCCTCTCCATTAAGAAGGACTGTATTGTCAGTTTTTGTTATTCAACTGTGTAAAATGGAACTGTGAACAAGGTGCCGGTGTTGATCATTGGTCTGAAAAATGCTTAAATGTGGAAAAATCAGGAAGACAGAGAACTTAGCTGAGGAAGTCCTAGTGAAGCTGCTTGCACTGTAGATGTTTGGCTGATGAGCAATATATAATTTTCCTGAGAGTCAAATGAACATGAATGTAGGTTTACTAGTTTTCAGTGATCTTGCCTAAGGGGGTCATATACCAGGTAAGGAGAGCCTGAATTCCAAATGGAATGAAAGTGACCATGCATGTCTGTGAGTATTGTAGCCTAGCTCTGGAATACACTTCCTACATTAGCACCTGTTCATGGAACCTTCCTAAGACTCTCCAAAAGTCATCAGTGCATCCTTATGAGAGAGCTAGATTTTGTATGCCTGTCATACAAAGGACACAAATCCCTGGCCGGTGTTACATTAATACAAAGAAGCAAAGAAGCAGCAAATCAATAGATGATTATAGGTAGCTGTGTTAGGAAAACAAAAATAAACACTTTTTTTTCCTCCAGAACAACTGAGGATGAGACGACAAAGGAACAATGATATAGCACCATATGCTTCTTTTATCACACTCAGAGCTTTTGGGACCATGTATATCAGTTCTTTATGGGAAGAATAATAGAGATTAAGATATTATGTTGACATTTTAGAAAACTGGTCAACCATGTGTAAAAGAATGAAATCAGAACACTTGGCAACACCACGCTACTGCTAAGTTGTTTCAGTCGTGTCCGACTCTGTGCGACCCCGTGGACAGCAGCCCACCAGGCTCCTCTGTCCCTGGGATTCTCCAGGCAAGAATACTGGAGTGGGTTGCCATTTCCTTCTCCAATGCAAGAAAGTGAAAAGTGAAAGTGAAGTCTCTCAGTTGTGTCCAACTCTTTGCGATCCCATGGACTGCAGCCTACCAGGCTCCTCCGTCCATGGGATTTTCCAGGAAAGAGTACTGGAGTGGGGTGCCACACAAAAACAAACTCAAAATGGATTAAAGATCTAAATGTAAGACCAGAAACTATAAAGCTCATAGGGGAACATAGGCAGAACACTCTTGAACATAAATCACAGCAAGATCTTCTATGACCCACCTCCCAGAGTAATGGAAATAAAAACAAAAATAAACAAATGGGACCTAATTAAACTTAAAAGCTTTTACACAATGAAGGAAACTATAAGCAAGGTGAAAAGATAGCTCTTATAATGGGAGAAAATAATATACCTATACCTAAATATATATATATGTATATATGTATATACATACATATACTATACATAGGCAAATAAATTTGCTTCAATAACCTCAGATGTGCAGATGACACCACCCTTATGTCAGAAAGCAAAGGGGAACTAAAGAGCCTTTTAATGAAAGTGAAAGAGGAGAGTGAAAAATTTGGCTTAAAACTCAACATTCAAGAAACTAAGATCATGGCATCCAGTCCCATCAGTTCATGGTAAATAGATGGAGAAACAATGGAAACAGTGACAGACTTTATTTTGGGGGGCTCCAAAATCACTGCAAATAATGACTGCAACCATGAAATTAAAATATGTTTGCTCCTTTGAAGAAAAGCTATGACCGACATAGACAGAAAATTAAAAAGCAGACATATTACTTTACCAACAAAGGTCCATATAGTCAAAGCTTTGGTTTTTCCAGTAGTCATACATGGATATGAGAGTTGGACCATAAAGAAAGCTGAGCACCGAAGAATTGATGCTTTTGAACTGTGGTGTTGAAGAAGACTCTTGAGAGTCCCTTGGACATTAAGGAGATCAAACCAGTCTATCTGAAAGGAAATCAATCCTGAATATTCACTGGAAGGACTGATGCTGAAGCTCCAACACTTTGGGCACCTGATGTGAAAAGCTGAGTCATTGGAAAGACCCTGATGCTGGGAAAGACTGAAGGCAGGAGACGGGGACGACAGGAGATGGTTAGATGGCATCACCAACTTGAAGGATATGAGTTTGAGCAAGCTCCAGGAGTTGGTAGTGAACAGGGAAGCCTGGCATGCTGCAGTCCATGGAGTCACAGAGTTGGACATAACTGAGTGGCTGAACTGATGTACATATATGCATATATTCATACATATATGAACATACACATACACCTATATATATATATGTATGAATTAACCATTTTTCTACCTGTCTACTCCTTAAAAGTTTGCTATGATATTAAACTATATACAACATTCTAATTGACTTAATACACATAAAATTAATGAATTTATAAACTTTTACCAATATAAATTGTATAATATAAATTTATTATATTAAGATTTACATGATAAAATAGTCATAAGAATTGAAATTGTGCTATCGTTTCATTGTTACTTGGATGAGAATAGCAGAGGCAATGCTCTCTAATGTAGGACATATTTAATCTTCATTCAAACCACAAGCAGCTTTGTCATGGAGACATGCAGCCAGACCAAGGGTATAAAACTCTAAAAGCTTTAAATCCTTGTAGATTCTGTCTGGTTTATCATCATCTTCAAGGTCATAATTATTCAGAAACTTGAGAAATATATTACCTAAGGGATTGATAGAAATCATATAGTCTACTTGCTTTAATACTAAAAGGTTTACTTTCTTATGAAATTAGAAACTTTCACAAAAACTAAAACCAACAGAAGAGATGTATTCAAGCAATGTTAATAAAAATGCCCTACAGCTATGATCTGTAAGATTGGATTCTGATGGGAATTGAATGTGTCACTTTATACTCTATTGCGGTACTCACACCCTTTGAATTTTTAAAGTTAAAATAAAGCCTAGCGTAAAACTTTACATTTGAATGTCAGTAGAAGACATTTTAAGTATTTTATAACAATGTGTAATTTCAGATTTCTATATAAATGAGAGCTTTTAAATAAAATAATTTTCAGATGCTTAATTACAATATTGTTTTAACCATAATTATGAAGAATGATACCCTACTGTCTTACATTAAATTATAATTAATCCTTAAAAAAATCTCCACCATGAATTTCCCAATTATGGTAACATAGGAAAAAACAGTAATACAAATGTGTGATTTAGAAGTTTTTTCTTGTTGGTTCACTTATTCAATCTACAAATATTTTCTGTTTGTCCACTACTTGTAGAATTGCTTAAAGTGTTATGAATGTGGCAACAGAAAAAGAAATATTTCTTTGGTCTCACAACTGGAGATAAATTGATAATAAATAACATAAATAACACACCGTATGCCACCAGGGGATGTGAATCAGACTAAAATAAGAGGCTAAAAAAATAAGAGGTTAAAAAGAAAAAACAAAACTGGGATGAGATGAGGGCACAGTCAGTTTCATGGCCATTTAACCTGTGTAGTTACCAGGGCCAGGCATTTAGAAGGACTCTGTGTTTGGCTTAATGCTCTGCTTTTACTGTCTTGAAATTCTTAACCATTTTAAACAAGGGGCCACATATTACATTTTTGCTCAGAGCTCCACAAATCATGCAGCCAGTTCTAGGTGAGACTATTTCAGACAGAGTGGTTCAGGAAAGCATATCTGAGTAGACACTTAATAATACTGAAGTGTTTCATACAGCAGTAACTTCCTTAACACCTATGAGAACATTCCAGAGGGAATAAAAAGTGAAGCATGTTGTGGAAGTTGGAGGAATAACAGAAAGGCTAGTATGGGTGAAGGAGGGAGAACAGTGTGGGAGTGTCTTGGGAGCAGGGAGCGGGGACAGATCATGTAGGGTCTTCTGGTTCAGTGTAAGCATTTTGTGTTTTCCTGTGACTGAAATAAAAGATTTGGAAGCATCTGGAGAATAACAGGATCCATAACACTTTGGGGAAGGACTGGATTAGCTGTGTAAGGAGAGTATTGCACAAATCTAGACAGGAGTTGATATGTAGAGATAAACTAACGGGATGAATGTGGAATCAGAAATATGAGAGACTAACTTCAACCCTAAGGAACATAAAAAGATACAACAGGGGACAATTCAAAGCAGTTTGCGCAGTCAGTCTACGGAAAGTTCTAAAACTTCCCACAACACATCTGTATATATGACTGTTCTAGCTGTGCTTGGGATGGAATGAAAGATAAAAGAAAGCTGGAATAACCCACAAGGCATCTCATATACTGTCCTCAGAATAGGCCATTTTCTTGCCTTCTTTGCCCAATGCCACTTACCTAGGTCATTATTTTGACTAAACCTTAATTTGTCTCCCTGACTTCCCCCTCCCCCTAAAAGTTTTTTTTTTTGTTTGTTTTTTTATGAGTATTCCTGGAAAGTAAAAATGTAAATCTGGGAGACTTAACTTGGATCTACATATCTAAAATATTTGGGAGGTAGGTTGCAGATATTCATATATTTATATAAAACATTTCCAGTGCTTTTCTTCATGCAATTAATTCCATGACTTTTTGAAAACCAATAGACCACAAAAGCTAGTCTCTTTTTATAGTCCATTCCATTGATACAAGTGTCTATTCTTATGCCCATACCACCTACCTTGATTATTGTAGGTTTATAATATTTCATGAAATCAATATGTATAAGTCCTCCAAATTTGATCTTCATTTAAACAATTTTTGACTCTTCTAGATAATTTACTAATTTAGATAAATCTTAATCTTTTAAATTTATTCAAAAAAGGCCTATTAGGATATTGATGATATTGTAATACATCTATAGAAAAATTTTCAGAGGATTGTCATCATACCACTACTTGACTTCATAACATGTTAACAAAACAAAACCCCAAAACAAAATACTCCATTCTGCTTTTATTTCTAAATGATTGTTAAGATAACTTCATTTTTTAACAAAAACCTGTGAGAAAGGAATGCTACTCACATTATGAGACTTTCATACACATATGCTATGATATATGTGTGTTAGTCACTCAGTTGAGTTCGACTCTTTGCGACCCCATGGACTGTAGCCCACCAGGCTCCTCTGTCCATGGAATTCTCCAGGCAAGACTTCTGGAGTGGGTTGCCATTTCCTCTTCCAGGGGAATCTTCCTGACCCAGGGATTGAACCCAGGTCTCCTGCATTGCAGGTAGATTCTTTACTGTCTGTGCCACCATGGAAGCTCATACTATATTACATATTCATATATAAATGAATTAAAATGTGATATATATTATCATTCCAAACATTTTGATTATTTAATAGTCACAATATTTTTTTTAATCAATCACAGAAGCTTTTTACATGCTGCTAACAGTGGAAATAGTGACAGACTTTATTTTTTGGGGCTCCAAAATCACTGAGATGGTGACTGCAGCCAAGAAATCAAAAGATGCTTACTCTTTCAAAGGAAAGTTATGACCAACCTAGACAGCATATTAAAAAGCAGAGACATTGCTTTGCCAACAAAGGTCCATCTAGTCAAGGCTATGGCTTCTCCAGTAGTCATGTATGGATGTGCAAGTTGGACTATAAAGAAAGCTAAGCACCGAAGAATTGATGCTTTTGAACTGTGGTGTTGGAGAAGACTCTTGAGAGTCCCTTGGACTGCAAGGAGATTCAACCAGTCCATCCTAAAGGAGATCAGTCCTGGGTGTTCATTGGAAGGACTGATGTTGAAGCTGAAACTCCAATACTTTGGCCATCTGATGCAAAGAACTGACTCATTTGAAAAGACCCTGATGCTGGGAAGGATTGAAGGCAGGAGGAGAAGGGGATGACAGAGGATGAGATGGTTGGATGGCATCACAGACTCAATGGACATGAGTTTGGGTAAATTCTGGGAGTTGGTGATGGACAGGGAGGCCTGGATGCTGTGGTCCATGAGGTCGCAAATAGTTGAACAGGACTGAGCAACTGAACTGAACTGAACCGAAACTAAATTTACTAAAAAGAAACAGCTGAACTTAACAAGAGCTTAGTACCTATCTAACTGAAGCAAATGATCAAAAAAACTGGGTTCCACTCTATAAAGATGCAACTTTGAGGAGATCACCCATGAATGGGGGATAATAAAACATCTGTACACTCAAAAGTGTGGAGGGAACACAAACACAATGACAATATACTCTAAAATAACACTGAACACTCATCCCATACTCTAGCTCTTATGCTTGTTCACAGGATGAATGTATACTTTACCAGTTAATCTTCTTCAATACAAGCATACCCTCCCAACCCCCACCCCAAGTTATCTAGAAGGAACCAAGCAATGTTTTTAAAGAACTGCATTCCACCATATATGGCTTGCCACATACCATGGGAACAAATACTTAAATATCTTGCCTTGTATATGAGGGGCTGCTTAGACTGTTTATTCCTCTTTGTCCTCTGAATTCCTGGATATATCATTCTGATTAAAAAAAAACCTTAGTCTTATGACTGCATAAGAGATTTTGAAGGTTTTTTTTCTTTTATCAGAAAATTACTTTCCACAAGCCACTTATCAATAGAAAATTACACTGAGAACGTCTAAGCTATGATATCTCTAATATAAAGCCCCGTGTTGCAATCCTGAGAACACAAACCAAAATATCCAGGCTTAAGTTTGGATGCTCTGCTGTGATTAGATCTTGAATAGAGGGTACAGGCTTATCCTTTGTGGCTGATCTCGTTCTGACTTTACAGTCTCTGACATCTTACCAAATTTTTCTTCACTACAGTCTTTCTGAACTTCAGTTGATCCACAAAGCTCTGTAAAAGCTGTGCATAATGCAACCTCAAGTCCTGTCCTTCTCTGGAAGTTCAGAGTATGGCCTCCTGAGCTGAAAACGAGCTGGAGTAAGATAGGGCTAAGAAGAGATTTTAATCCTGCTGGGAGAAGCTGAGAATGGATGCTCATACTTTAGTCTGAAAAAAGCACAGAATTACTTACAATTATTTGTGTGATGTGATTGTGCTTTGACATTTCAATATTCTCATTCATTCATTCAGTGATGAATGAGTATATGTATGTGTCAAAAATTAAACTATAATGTTAATAAAATTTACTTTTCCTTTATGAACTGTATGGGAAAAGCAAAAGTTGCTCAAGTATTTGGACTTTGAAAGTCTTTTGTTTGTATATAAGACTATAATGAATTGTGTACTGAAAAAAATAATCTTCTTATTAAAATGCAATGAGGTAATTCTCAAATCACAGAAATAATCATGTCTATAGAGTCTATTGATTTCAAAGATTTTCTATCATTTTATCCAAATAGTTATTTTTCCTTTATAGGAGTTCATTAAGTATCTAAAAAAGTTATTTATCTGAAATTTTGTTCAAATTAATATACTGTCAGCAATAATTATCCACAGTAAATTATCTTGAAAATCTTTCAAAATAAGTAACGTATTATCTCTACCACTTTACAAGCCCACACAAACACACTCTCTATTAACGTATTTAATTTAGTTAGTATTTTTGATGGTCAACTATGAAAGAAAAGAAAGAGAGGAAGGAAGGGAGGGGAAAGAAGAAGGAACTAATGGATCACCACAAGGCAATCAGTCATGATTTTCAAGACACTGGCTGTATCAGTTAATATTACATTATCACTCTGTAAAATGTTTAATGAAAAAAGCATATGTTCACCAAAGTGGCCTTAATGTTTCCCCAAGCTTAACTAAACTTCAGACAGACTTCGTTCCTCTTCTATCCTCCTGACTTCCCTCTCACACCCGCCCTTACAAAATCCAGATGGCCTGAACCACAGAGGTCCCTCTGCCTTTTTTTAAGAGCATTTACTTGTAGCTCAGTTGGTAAAGAATCTGCCTATAATATAGGAGACCCGGGTTCGATCCCTGGGTTGGGAAGATCCCCTGGAGAAGGAAATGAAATGGCTAACCCACTCCAGTATCGTTGCCTGGAAAATCTCATGGACACAGGAGCCTGGTGGGCTGAAGTCCATGGGGTCGCAAAGAGTTGGGCACGACTAAGCGACAAACACTTACTAACTTACTATAGAAAACTTAAAATTATAATTTCTTTTCTGCCATTTTTGGGATATAAATCTTTTTGTTTTATTTTCTAGCAACATCTAGTTTACTATTGAAAAGACAAGACAGTTGAAATTACTCTAATTTTCTACTTTATAATTTACAGTTAATTCCATGGTCCATGTGTCTTTGACCATCAGTAAGTTCTTCCTTTCACTCTGATTATACAGTAAACATCTTGAGAGCAAGGATATTTTGTCATGCTTCCATTTCATTCTTCCTGGTTTCTTTTTCTCTTTAAAATAAAAACTATATATATATATTTTTTTTTTCAAATGTACCACATGATGGTTTTATAGACATGCACATAATGAAATGATGCAATGATTCTTATAGTCATACAGTCAAGTTAGTTAACATATTATCTTATCTTTGTGTGTGTGTGTGATGAGAGCACAGGAAATCTATCTTAGCAAATGTCCAGCATATAACATGGTATTATAAACTGTAGTCATTGTGTTGTACCTTAGATCGCTGGATTTATTCATCCTGCAAAATTATAACTTTTTACTCTTTTTACTGTGATGAGCATCTCCCTGTTTCCCCCACCTCCCTGTCTTGGTAACCACCATTCCACTCACTGCTTCTGTGTATTCAGCACTTTTAAATTCTGAATATGTGAGATCCTGTAGTTCTTTATTTTGTATGTCTGCCTTGTTTGACTCAGCATCCTGTCTTTCAGGTTCATCATGTTGTTGCAAATGGCAAGATCTTCTTTTTTTTTTTTAAGGGTGAATAATATCTATAACTATCACAATTTCTTAAATACTGGGTTGGTCAAAAGTTCATTCTGGTTTTTCTATAATATCTTAAGGAAGAAGCTGAATAAACTTTTTGGCCAAACCAATATCTCTTAGGTCCCCTGCCGGTTTCATAACCCAGGACTATCTTTCTCAAGCACCTGGGAGTCATTTCTTGAAATGTAGTTATTATGGAAGAATAATGTATTCTTTCCTCTCTAAGAGAGGGTAGGATCCTAATTTCTAGGAGTGTCTTGCTTGAAGTTGTAAAAGTATTTCTTGCCATGAAGATAAGAGAAAGTTCCTCTTTCTTTTGGTAAGACCAATTAGCAAACATGTTGCTGCTGCTAAGTTGCTTCAGTCATGTCCGACTCTGTGCGACCCCATAGACGGCAGCCCACCAGCTCCTCCGTCCCTGGGATTCTCCAGGCAAGAACACTGGAGTCCATTTCCTTCCCCAATGCATGAAAGTGAAAAGTGAAAGTGAAGTCGCTCAGTCATGTCCGACTCTTCACGACCCCATGGACTGCAGCCTACCAGGCTTCTCCATCCACGGGATTTTCCAGGCAAGAGCACTGGAGTGGGCTGCCATTGCCTTCTCAGATTAGTAAACATAGATAGCCTGATATCTCATAATATCTCAACCTTGTATCACGTTACCTCAATATTTCCTTTTTTGCTTCTTTAGACTTCCAATATCTTTTAAAACACTTTCTTGAAGTATCTATTTTGAAATATATGGAATAATTTGTTTTCAAAAATGCACTCTGTTTAGTAAAATTATCTGTGATGATTGGAGAATTTTAAAGCAGGGAAATATATATTTATTAGATCTCTAATTATAGTGCATTTAGTAATACATAATATTGAAAAAGGCATCCTTAGTGATTTTGCAAAAAAACCACCTAATAATTTTAAGATCTTGCTACACACCAGACTTAAAGGTAATCGCTTTGCACGCACTAACATAAACAATGAAAAACAATGCTAAAGGTGAGAAATACTTTTTCTTGAAGAGAAGTTTGGGAAAATACATTAGTTTTTGTCTTAGATGAAAATCAAATATGTCAAGTAAATGGTTCAAGTCAAATGTAAAATCCTTATGTTAAACTAAAAAAAAAAAAAAAGTATTTCTAGGACTGAAGCTAAGGTGATTCTTGTTTTAAGTCCAACATTTAAATTAACTTTCACTATAGAATCACCTCCTAAAATGTGACTGATATTATACTAAGAAGGATGAATGTACGTCCAGGCAATGGTATAGGCTAATCTTTGTCTTCTATTACTTGCTTCTCTGTTAATCTTTTAAAATTTGGAATACAAAATCAACCTTTTACTATGTTTATCAGATATGCAACTGAGTAACAGACTAATCTAAAACAAGCTTTGAAAGTATTTTTTACTTTACACAATATGCAAATCATATCAAATTATTTTTAAAAAGTGAGTGATCAGGCATATTTAGTCTATAATTTCTTAAGGAAATAAAGTTATGATGTCTATTGTAAAACTATATATAAAATTGATTTAATTTTCAATAAGTAATAATTCTCCATTCAAAAGAATGGAGAATGGACATTAATTAGCAAGTATCTATAATTTTGAACCTCTCCCTGGTAGCTCAGCTGGTAAAGAATCTGCCTGCAATGCAGGAGAGCCCAGTTGGATTCCTGGGTTGGGAAGATCCCCTGGAGAAGGGATAGGCTACCCACTCCAGTATTCTTGGGCTTCCCTGTGGCTCAGATGGTAAAGAATCCGTCTGCAATGTGGGAGGACCTGGGTTCAATCCCTGGGTTGGGAAGATCCCCTGGAGGAGGGCATATCACAACCCACTCCAGTATTCTTGCCTGGAGAAGCCTTGTGGACAGAGGAGCCTGGCAGATTACAGTCCATGGGGTCACAAGGAGTCAGACATAACTGAGCAACCAAGCACAGCACAGCACAACTATTAAATACTAGTGAATAGCTAAAAATCCTTTACATGGAATTTAATTGAATTATAAAACTAATATATCTCATAAAAGCAGCATAATATGAAAGGCATTCAATTTTTTCTCATTTATGCTAAATTATACACCATTTTTCATAAGTAAAAACAAAACAGTAGCTGCTTTCTGACATTTTGAATAGGTTTATTTTACTTTCTTGATTGTTCTGCTCTCAATTGTTGCACTGCTCAATTTTATTTAACATGAAATAACCACAGCATGTAATGATGAATTTTAAAGGAAGATTACAACATAAAATCAAATCAAATGATTGTGGTCATCAAATTACTCAAGTGTTTTTTTCATTTCAAAGCAAGGTAGCATGTTTTACTCACATACTAAATTTACTGAGGATTACTGTGTTCATGTTTGGAAGAGATAGGTATTACTTTCTGTGTAGATTTAATCTTAGCAGTCACTTACACAAGAAAAATTCCTTGAAATTTACTATCACTTTTCTCATTTAATGGCTAATGATAACAGCTAAGATGTTTACTTGTTAATAGTTTTCCTGGTTAATGAGTGTTTGCAACTATTTTTAGTATATTTGTCAATCAAATCTTGAAAATTCAAGCTTAAACTATCTTCAAAAAATGCATTTGTGAGCACAGTTAAAAAGTGTTGGCATAGGTGTGTGGATAAGAAAAACAAAAAGCTTGACACAATTGAATTGGCTGATAATATGGATATAAAGTGGTAAAAAGATTCTTGTTCTGATTAATTCTGTGTAGAATGTAGATCACCTGATGCTTGATTCATCTGACAGAACAATTCAATTTTCACTTTTCTGTATGGCCCTATAAAATCATGCCAAACTAAATTCATTTGTTACAATTATGTGCATCACAGTTAACAACAGATAACATAGATAACAATGAAATAGTATTATCTATAGAGAAAAATTTTGTGTAACAAATATCATTAACCCAAAGTATGGATGTTACATAAATAATGACTGAATATAAGTATTATATCTTAACAGTTAGGAGTAAATATGCCAGATATTTAATAATGAAATGGGATGATGCCATGCCTTAGTGTATATAAGAGTAGTCAGTCAATACTAAGAGTCTGAACTGATCTTAGTATGACTATAAACATATGACCTAATTTTTGTAATTGTGACTTACAAGTAATTTAACCCAATAGAGAGACTACATGTTTCTTTAAATGTACAAGAATATGAATATAAACATATTACATATAGTATGAAATATAAAAATATACATATATGTATATGTACACATATACATGCCTTAGTGTATAGAAGGGTAACTGATCCATACTAAAGTCTGTGTGTATATGTATATACACACATACACACACACACACATGGATATAAATATGTATATACATATACATATATATATGTATATCACACATATAATATGCAAGTATATATATTTATGTATGGGAATATATATGATACAGTGTATATAGGATGTGTGTCAGTTCAGTTCAGTCGCTCAGTCATGTCCGACTCTTTGTGACCCCATGAATTGCAGCATGCCAGGCCTCCCTGTCCATCATCAACTCCTGGAGTTCACCCAAACCCATGTCCATAGAGTCGGTGATGCCATCCAACCATCTCATCCTCTGTCGTCCCCTTCTCCTCCTGCCCTCAATCTTTCCCAGCATCAGGGTCTTTTCCAATGAGTCAGCTCTTCGCATCAGGTGGCCAAAGTATTGGAGTTTCAGCTTCAACATCAGTCCTTCCAATGAACACCCAGGACTGATCTCCTTTAGGATGGACTGGTTGGATCTTCTTGCAGTCCAAGGGACTCTCAAGAGTCTTCTCCAACACCACAGTTCAAAAGCATCAATTCTTCGGCTCTCAGCTTTCTTCACCATCCAACTTTCCCATCCATACATGACCACTGGAAAAACCATAGCCTTGACCAGACGGACTTTTGTTGGCAAAGTAATGTCTCTGCTTTTAAATATGCTATCTAGGTTGGTCATAACCTTCCTTCCAAAGAGTAAGCGTCTTTTAATTTCATGGCTGCAATCACCATCAGCAGTGATTTTGGAGCCCCAAAAAATAAAGTCTGACACTGTTTCCACTGTTTCCCCATCTATTTCCCATGAAGTGATAGGACCAGATGCCATGATCTTAGTTTTCTGAATGTTGAGCTTTAAGCCAACTTTTTCACTCTCCTCTTTCACTTTCATCAAGAGGCTCTTTAGTTCTTCTTCTCTTTCTGCCATAAGGGTGGTGTCATCTGCATATCTGAGGTTATTGATATTTCTCCCGGCAATCTTGATTCCAGCTTGTGTTTCTTCCAGCCCAGTGTTTCTCATGATGTACTCTGTATATAAATTAAATAAGCAGGGTGACAATATACAGCCTTGACATACTCCTTTTCCTATTTGGAACCAGTCTGTTGTTCCATGTCCAGTTCTAACTGTTGCTTCCTGACCCTCATACAGGTTTATCAAGAGACAGGTCAGATGGTCTGATATTCCCATCTCTTTCAGAATTTTCCACACAGTGCAAAGTATCCACTTATTGTACATTTTGACTCAAAATTATATAAATACATGTGAAGGGGTTCACATTATGGGCCAGAAAGAGATACGTAGTACAAAGTCAGTCTACCTGCATGCTGCTTCAATGAGGGAATTACACAAGTGACCTACAGCTTTTTTTAGTCAAGTTATTCTGCTGGTTTAAAATGTTAAAACCAATGAGCAGTATGGAAAATAAAATAAATTTACTCAAATTAATTTCCTGAGGCGCCTATTCACTGCTCATAAGTCTTGGAAAAAAATAATTGATAATATACTTAGTTTTCCAGGTCACCTTGAGAGATCAAATGTACAATCATAGTTATCCTTAAATTCTTCTTCTCTTTCATTTACCATGTTTAATTGATTCCAAGTTGACCATTCTTCTTATTAAATATCTTTTGCATCAATTCTTTCCCTCCATGATTTTCCCAAATTATTCCAAGTTTCTGGCAAGCCTCATAAATAAATCCTCCACAGGGCTAAAATATCCAATACACAGATTGTTCATAGGAGCCTTCGACTTGAAATTGTGAAAGACATCTCCTTGACTACATGATAGTATTAATTGGTGTGGCATATGAAATATAAAGGGCTTCCCAGGTGGCGCCTAGTGGTAAAGAACCTGTATGCCAATGCAAGAGAAATGAGAGACATGGGTTCCATCCCTGGGTTAGGAAGATTCCCTGGAGGAGGGCATGGCAACCCACTCCAGTATTCTCGCCTGGAGAATCCCACAGACAGACGACCCTGGCAGGCTACAGCCTGCAGAGTCACAAACAGTCAGACACAACTGAAGCAACTTAGTATACATGCATGAAATATGAAAATTTTCATGGTCTGATCCCTAAATAGTCAACTTTGCTCTGCAGTGTTTCATGTACCCTATGTTCTCTGAACATTTTAAATAACTGTGATACTTTAAGGTTTCCTCTACAGACCTCACTCCACTTTCTAAACACTTTTTTTCTCATTAGCTGGCAAATGAGAAGTCCTACTTTGTGAAGAGATATTGCAAATGAAACTTATTTATGAAGCCCCTCCCAATTTTCTTCATCATTAGATCTATTAGACTATAACCATAATACTTTAGTTACAGTTCAGTGGCATCTTTTAAAACAATGAATTATAATAATTCCTAAATATGGTATTAAGCATCCACTTGTAATAGTTATCTCTTTCTGGGTAAGAAATTGACCTGATTCATCTTTGAATCCTTAAAATAGGACAATAGTCATTGCAAATTTTCAGTTAAAACTGTACATTTTAGTAAAAGAAGATAGTTAATTCTTGTAAATGTAAACTGCTTCTTAGAATATCTAATTGTATTTATCTCATGAGCATCCCTTTGTGCATACACACGTGTGTCTGTATATATATGTATATATATATATATATATATGCCGATATGATTTTATAATTTCAAGATTTTTTCTAGTTTTTTTAGCTTTAATTTTTTAGTTTCATTTTTTAATAAATATGGTTTCTATGTCAAATATCCTGCAATTTTCTTATGTTTAAGCTTCAGCACTTCCATTTTTCTTTCAACAGTCTTAGATATTAAAATATTAGTACACATTATATCTTCAGAAAGTGTTTTGTGTTTGTCTATTACATTTGACAAGACATTTCCTTTTCTTACCCAACACTCCACTGAAAAGCTATAATTTGCTTTCTAGTATTAAACTCATTATCATTTGCCTTAAAGAGATTCTCTGAAATATTTCAAATATATTTTCACATTGCTAGTAGTTTCCATATATAGATCTCCCAATGAGCTTTTAAAATGTTATATTAAACTAACTTGACTCTTTTCTGACATAAAAACACCGACTGTATTGTTGACTGATATAAATTTACAGAAGAAATATCTGTGATGTCATTTCACATATTATAAAAAGATTATCTTGAATAATAAGAAAAATCCCATCTCCATTATAGAAACTGACATTGTAGATATTTACTTACTTTTGTTAAGAGAGATTTGTAATGCAGTTTCAAAAATGATGGTAAACCTCATCAACTATGGTAAGTGAAAAGATTTTTATTTCATTTCTCAAATGTTTATCTCATTAGTAAAATATATACATGAAACACCATTTCATCTATATACAGAAAAGAGAAGAAGAGGGAGACAAAGAGAGCAAAAGCCACTAACAAGAAGCATTCAGAGGCCAGTTCAGTTCAGTTGCTCAGTCGTGTCCGACGCTTTGCAACCCCATGAATCGCAGCACACCAGGCCTCCCAGTCCATCACCAACTCCCGAAGTCCAACCAAACCTATATCCATCGAGTCGATGACGACATCCAGCTATCTCATCCTCTGTTGTCCCCTTCTCCTTTGCCT
Source organism: Giraffa tippelskirchi (assembly GCF_054371585.1). Lineage (NCBI taxonomy): Eukaryota > Metazoa > Chordata > Mammalia > Artiodactyla > Giraffidae > Giraffa > Giraffa tippelskirchi. The sequence goes on from NC_137286.1 coordinate 127,759,739, forward strand.
TCAATCTTTCCCAGCATCAGGGTCTTTTCAAATGAGTCAGCACTTCGCATCAGGTGGCCAAAATATTGGAGTTTCAGCTTCAACATCAGTCATTCCAATGAACACCCAGGACTGATCTCATTTAGGATGGACTGGTTGGATCTCCTTGCAATCCAAGGAATTCTCAAGAGTCTTCTCCAACACCACAGTTCTAAAGCATCAATTCTTCGGCACTCAGCTTTCTTTATAGTCCAACTATAACATCCATACGTGACCACTGGAAAAACCATAGCCTTGACTAGACGGACATTTGTTGGCAAAGTGATGTCTCTGCTTTTTAATATGCTATCTAGACTGATCATAACTTTGCTTGCAAGGAGTAAGTATCTTTTAATTTCATGGCTGCAGTCACCATCTGCAGTGATTTTGGAGCCCAGAAAAATAAAGTCAGCCATTGTTTCCCCATCTATCTGCCATAAAGTGATGGGACCAGATGCCATGATCTTAGTTTTCTGAATGTTGAGCTTTAAGCCAACTTTTTCACTCTCCTCTTTCACTTTTATCAAGAGGCTCTTCAGTTCTTATTCACTTTCTGCCATGAGGGTGATGTCATCTGCATATCTGAGGTTATTGGTATTTCTCCTGGCAATCTTGATTCCAGCTTGTGCTTCCTCCAGCCTAGCATTTCTCATGATGTACTCTGCATATAAGTTAAATAAGCAGAGTGACAATATACAGCCTTGACGTACTCCTTTTCCTTTTTGGAACCAGTCTGTTGTTCCATGTCCAGTTCTAAGTGTTGCTTCCTGAACCTGCATACAGATTTCTCAAGAGGCAGGTCAGGTGGTCTGGTATGCCCATCTCTTTCAGAATTTTCCACAGTTTATTGTGATCCACACAGTCAAAGGCTTTGGCATAGTCAATAAAGCAGAGGTAGATATTTTTCTGGAACTCTCTTGCTTTTTCGATGATCCAGAGGATGTTGGCAATTTGATCTCTGATTCCTCTGCCTTTTCTAAAACCAGCTTGAACATCTGGAAGTTCACGGATCATGTATTGCTGAAGCCTGGCTTGGAGAATCTTAAGCATTACTTTACCAGCATGTGAGATGAGTGCAATTGTGCGGTAGTTTGAGCACTCTTTGGCATTGCCTTTCTTTGGAATTGGAATGAAAACTGACCTTTTCCAGTCCTGTGGCCACTGTTGAGTTTTCCACATTTGCTGGCATTTTGAGTGCAGCACTTTCACAGCATCATCTTGCAGAATTTGAAATAGCTCAACCGAAATTCTATCACCTCCACTAGCTTTGTTTGTAGTGATGCTTCCTAAGGCCCACTTGACTTCACATTCCAGGATGTCTGGCTCTAGGTGAGGGATCACACCACCGTGATTACCTGTGTTGTGAAGATCTTTTTTGTACAGTCCTTTGTGTATTCTTGCCACCTCTTTTGAATATCTTCTGCTTCTGTTAGGTCCATACCATTTCTGTCCTTTATTGAGTCCATCTTTGCATGAAATGTTCCCTTGGTATCTCTAATTTTCTTGAAGAGATCTCTAGTCTTTCCAATTCTGTTGTTTTCCTCTATTTCTTTGCATTGATCACTGAGGAAGGCTTTCTTATCTCTCCTTGCTATTCTTTGGAATTCTGCATTCAAATGGGTGTATCTTTCCTTGTCTCCTTTGCTTTTAGCTTCCCGTCTTTTCACAGCTATTTGTAAGGCCTCCTCAGACAGCCATTTTGCTTCTTTGCATTTCTTTTTCTTGGGGATGGTCTTGATTCTTGTCTCCTGTAAAATGTCACGAACCACCATCCATAGTTCATCAGGCACTCTGTCTATCATATCTAGTCCCTTAAATCTATTTCTCACTTCCACTGTGTAGTCACAAGGGATTTGATTTAGGTCATACCTGAATGGTCTAGTGGTTTTCTCCACTTTCTTCAACCAGTCTGAATTTGGCGTTAAGGAGTTCATGATCTGAGCAACAGTCAGAGGCCAAAAATATAATTCAAATTTTAAATACTTCCTTAAGTGACAATACAATATCTGAACAATATGCATTACAATTAGGAAGTTGATTATTTTAATTGAAAGTTTGTTTTTTTTGTGGTTAAGTCAAATTGCTTATTAAGATTAAATAAATTGTATAGTGAAAACTATCACCTAGGCGATTTTGTCATTTAACTGTTTTAGTAACAGACATATGAATGCTTTGTGCTCTGTTTATGCATTCATGGTATATTAGTGGTTAGGACTCACTGAAGTATGAAGGTATTCAACGTAAAAATTACAGTCTACTTTATAAGATATACTTACAAAGCAGCTCTCCAATAACCTGAAAGTACACGCCATTACTGTGAAGACCACTCTTACACAAAGAGGAACGATATCATTGACTAGAGTGTGCAGGAAGAGTTATTACCACATCATTTTGTTGTTACTCTCAGCTCCCTTGGGTCATCTATGACCAAATAAACAAAGAAATAAAATGTATCATCAGAATTACATTCAAAGTGATTATGTTGTTATGCAAATACTGTCACCTATGAATAGTCCTCACTGGATAGCTTAAAATCTCTATTTCATAGTCTAGATTTATATGAATGTGTGTCATCCTTGAAATATGATATAACAGAAATGAGGAATGAATAAAAAACTAGGAATTATCCTAAATTTGGGTTACCTAGGATAATCTTTTTAATAATAGAATTTAATAAATGACTTAAATGTCACAATACAACTATTTGACAGCATTTATGGAAACCCACTCCAGTAGTCTTGCCTGAAGAATCCCATGGACAGGGGAGCCTGGCAGGTTACAGACACAGGGATGTAAAACAGTCAGACATGACTTAAAGACTACATAAGGCCTGTTTTATTCATCTGATTTTGGCTTTTAACAGTTACAAAACAAATTATTAATAAGTATATGGTCAGTTGCTTCATTTGCTATTATTTTCTCTCATTCTGAGAATTTTCTTTTAATCTTGTTTATAGTTTTCCTTGCTATTCAAAAGCTTTTAACTAGTCCTCTTTTGTTTATTTTGGTTTTTATTTCCATTACTCTGAAGGTGGGCCAAGGAGAATCCTGCTGTGATTTATTTCAAAGAGTGTTCTGCCTATGTTTTCCTCTAAGAGGTTTATAGTTTCTGGCCATACATTCAGGGCTTTAATCCATTCTGAGTTTATTTTTGTGTGTGGTGTGTGTGAATTAGGAAGTATTTTAATTTCATTCTTTACATGTAGCTGTCCAGTTTTCCCACCATCACTTACTAAAGAGGCTGTCTTTTCTCCGTTGTATATTCTTGCCTTCTTTGTCAAAGATAAGGTGCCCATAGGTGTGTGGGTTTATCTCTGAGGTTTCTATCTTGTTCCATTGATCTATATTTCTGTTTTTGTACCAGTACAGTACTCTGTTAATTGCTGTTACTTTGTATTATAGTCTGAAGTCAGGAAAGCTGATTTCTCAAGCTATGTTTTTCTTTCTCAAGATTGCTTTGGCTGTTAAGAGTCTTTTGTGTTTCCATACATATTGCACATTACTTTTGTTGTTGTTCTAGTTCTATGAAAAATGCCACTTGTAATTTGACAAGGATTGCAATAAATCTGTAGATTGTTTTGGATAGTATAATCACTTTCATGATATTGATTGTTCCAATCCAAGAACACGATATATCTCTCTGTTTATGTTGTCTTTGATTTCTTTCATCAGTGTCATAGTTTTTTACATACAGGTCTTTTGTCTCCTTAGGTAGATTTATTCATGGGTATTTTATTATTTTTGTTGAGATGGAGAATGGGATTATTTCCTTCTCTTTCCGATTTTTTGTTGTTAGTGTATAGGAATGGAAGGGATTTCTGTGTATTAATTTTGTATCCAGTGATGTTACTATTAATAAATTCATTTATTGGTTTTAGTAATTTTCTGGTGATATCTTTAGGGTTTTCTATGTATAGCATCACGTCATCTGCAAACAGTGAGAGTTTTATTTCTCCTTTTCCAATCTGGATTCCTTTTATTGCTTTTTTTTTTCTCTGACTGTTGTGGCTAGGACTTCAAAAACTATGCTGAATAATGATAGTGAGAGTGAGCACCCCTGTCTTGTCCCTGATCTTAGAGGAAATGCTTTCTCTTCAGAATATACAAGCAGCTCATGCAGCTTAACATCAGAAAAACAAACAACCCAATCAAAAACGAGTGGAAGACCTAAACAGACATTTCTCCCAAGATGACATAATAACAAACACATGAAAAGATGCTCAATATTGTTCATCATTGCATAAACGCAAATCAAAGCTACAATGAAGTATCACCTCACACTAGTCATAATTGCTATCACCAAAATATCTACAAACAATACATGCTGGAGAGGATGTGCAGAAAAGGGAACTCTCTTGCCCTCCTGTGGGAATGTAAATGGATATAGTCACTAAGGAAAACAGTACGGAGATTCCTTTAAAAACTAGGAATAAAACTACCATATGACCCAGCAATCGCACTACTGAGCATATACCCTGAGAAAACATAATTCAAAAAGACACCTGTACCACAATGTTCATGGCAGCACTATTTACAATAGCCAGGACATGGAAGCAAACTAGATGTCCCTTGACAGATGAATGGATAAAGAAATGTGTTACATATATACAATGGAATATCACTCAGCAATAAAAAGGAACAAATTTGAGTCAGTTGAACTGAGGTGGACAAACCTAGAGCCTCTTATACAGAGTAAAGTCAGTCAGAAAGATAAAATAATATTGTATATTAATGCATATATACAGTATATAGAAAAATGGTACTGATGAACCTATCTGCAGGGAAGGATTGAGACACAGAGATAGAGAATGGGATTGTGACACAACAGAGGAAGGAGAGGATGGGACAAATTGAGAGAATAGCACTGAAATATATACAGTACCATGTGTAAAACAGATAGCTAGTGGGAAGCTGCTGTATAACACAGGGAGCTCAGCCTGGTGTTCTCTGATAATCTGTTGGGAGGTGGGAGGGCAGCTTAAGAGGGAGGGAATGTATGCATACTTATGGTTGATTCACATTGTTGTATGGCAGAAATAAACACAACATTGTAAAGCAATGATCCTCCAGTTAAAAATTTTAAAGGGCAACTATTTAATAAAGCCAAAATACATTGAATTTCTTAATTTAAACTGAAATGGCTTTCTGTGAGCAGTATAACCTGAAAGAATTCAATATATTGATATATTAAAATGTTTGTTTTAAGCATCCTTTTAATAAATATTTAAAACACATACATGAGTTAGGCATTTTTTTTAATATTTCTGCTTTATTGACTATGCCAAAGCCTTTGAGTGTGTGGATCACAATAAAGTGTGGAAAATTCTGAAAGAGATGGGAATACCAGACCACCTGACCTGCCTCTTGAGAAATCTGTATGCAGGTTCAGGAAGCAACAGTTAGAACTGGACATGGAACAACAGACTGGTTCCAAATAGGAAAAGGAGTATGTCAAGGCTGTATATTGTCACCCTACTTATTTAACTTATATGCAGAGTACATCATGCAAAACGCTGGGCTAGAGGAAGCACAAGCTGGAATTGAGATTGCCGGGAGAAATACCAATAACCTCAGGTATGCAGATGACACCACCCTCATGGCAGAAAGAGCAGAACTAAAGAGCCTCTTGATGAAAGTGAAAGAAGAGAGGGAAAAAGTTAGCTTAAAGCTCAACAGTCAGAAAAATAAGATCATGGCATCCAATCCCATCACTTCATGGCAGATAGATGGGGAAACAATGGAAACAGTGGCTGACTTTATTTTTCTGGGCTCCAAAATCACTGCAGATGGTTGACTGCAGCCATGAAATTAAAAGATGCCTACTCCTTGGAAGGAAAGTTATGATCAATCTAGATAGCATATTAAAGAGCAGAGACATCATTTTGTCAACAAAGGTCCATCCAGTCAAGGCTATGGTTTTTCCAGTGGTCATGTATGAATGTGATAGTTGGACTATAAAGAAATCTGAGCACCGAAGAATTGATGCTTTAGAACTGTGGTGTTGGAGAAGACTCTTGAGAGTCCCTTGGACGGCAAGGAGATCCAACCAGTCTATCCTAAAGGCGGTCAGTCCTCGGTATTCACTGGACGGACTGATGTTGAAGCTGAAACTCCAATACTTTGGCCACCTGATGCGTAGAGCTGTTTCACTGGAAAAGACCCTGATGGTGGGAAGGATTGGGGGCAGGAGAAGAAGGGGAAACAGAGGATGAGATGGTTGGATGGCATCACTGACTCAATGGACAGGTTTCGGTGGACTTTGGGAGTTGGTGATAGACAGGGAGGCCTGGCGTGCTGTGGTTCATAGGGTAGTAAAGAGTCGGACACGACTGAGCGACTGAACTGAATAGAACTGAATTATAAGGCAGTAACACTTTTGGTTTCAATATGTTGCTTGACTATTAGGAGGTTGAATGATACAACACAAGTTATAATACAGTGTGATGTTATAAACCATTAGTATATATAATGTGCCATCAAAGTACTGAGTAAAAGAGTTAACTTGGTTTCTTGGGGGATTCAAGAAGGATTTGGTGTTGCTGAACTGGATTTTGAAGGATTATTAGTACTTAGTCCAGAGGAATAAAAGGGAAACCAATCTAGGTAGAAAGAAAAATACTACCATTTGTCAAATGAAAGGATAAACTTCTTTAAGTACTGACAACTGATTATTTTCTAAATATGTGTCCCACTTATACAATAAAGAAACATAAGTTTCTCCAATATTTAAATCTATCTGAAAACTTAAAATTTTCTAAAGAGTTCATTAAAATTATGTCTAAGATGGTTGTTCCACTAAATGTCCTAAATCTATTAGGCACAAAACCTACATGCAATGTTACAATGAATACGAACTAGTAAACTTGCAATATTATTAACTGAATGTAATAATTATTGATTCTAATTCAATAAATATACCAATTTTTGCCTTAAAATTTTTTACCTTTTAGTTTTGCTGTTGTATACATAGTTCTAGATTCCCACAAGTCAAAAATAAAGTAAAACAAAACAAAAATAGCAGACAATGCAGAATCTGATGTATTCCTCCTAAGATCTTGCTCTAATCACAGGTTCTTGCTTATCAGTTCAAGGACATCCTGAGGGCTGTGTATCTTTTGTCACAAAATTTTGTAACATAATGCTATACTTTAATCCTATTATTATCCTACCTAGCTATAAAACTTTTTTAAGATGTACATATTCTTTGTTAATAATTTATTATAATTTGTAGAGCTATTAGAAAATTTCATCTCATTAAATAAGGGGTTCAGTGTGCAAAGTTGTCTTTCTTTCGGGATATTTTAAGGTCCTGTCAGGATCTTAAAACTGACTGGCTTACTCACATATCTTATGTAATTATTTTTATTTATGTAATATGGTGACTGCAGCCATGAAATTAAAAGACGCTTACTCCTTGGAAGGAAAGTTATGACCAACCTAGAAAGCATATCGAAAAGCAGAGACATTACTTTGCCAACAAAGGTCTGTGTAGTCAAGGCTATGGTTTTTCCAGTGGTCATGTATGGATGTGAGAGTTGGACGGTGAAGAAAGCTGAGCGCCGAAGAATTGATGCTTTTGAACTGTGGTGTTGGAGAAGACTCGTGAGAGTCCCTTGGACTGCAAGGAGATCCAACCAGTCCATCCTAAAGGAGATCAGTCCTGGGTGTTCATTGGAAGGACTGATGTTGAAGCTGAAACTCCAATACTTTGGCCACCTGATGCGAAGAGCTGACTCATTGGAAAAGACCCGGATGCTGGGAAAGATTGAGGGCAGGAGGAGAAGGGGACGACAGAGGATGAGATGGTTGGATGGCATCACCGACTCTATGGACACAGGTTTGGGTAGACTCCAGGAGTTGTTGATGGACAGGGAGGCCTGGCATGCTGCGATTCATGAGGTCTCAAAGAATCGGACATGACTGAGCAACTGAACTGAACTGAATAAAGGAAGAACATACTGAAGCATAAACTACCATATATTTTACAAAGGAAACAAAAATACCTATAGCATTTCACTATTTAATCAAATAAAAAGTAGAGACATATAATTATAATCAGACTGCATTATCACTGCCTTACGTCTATATTTTGACAATTTTCTGTAGAATATCTTTGTGAAACCATGAAGTTCTTCCAAGTTACTTTACTTGTCCTGATTGACTTTATTTTCATTATTCTTGTTTGATACTCCATTTATTACATCTTACTGAAAGAATCTCTTTAGCATTCTACTTGATCTTACAATTGCCTTGTATTTTCTTCAAAACCTCTCTAGTTCTAATGATAACAGCACATTTCTGATCCATCTTGATTTTTCTTGCTCCAAGACATAAAATCAACAACTGTCCAAGGATTTCTGGTTTCCTTAGCAGCTAAAAATTTTAGGAATCATAATTGGGAAAACCAATGGTGTTCCTGAGTTTGATGGTGGGCAAAACGCTTTTGGCAGTTGCCATTTGTTCCCCTTAACATTAACAGAATGAGAGAGTACATATTTTAAGGTAATGTTTGAACAATGGATTTTGTATCAGCCCTTAAGATTGCTTCTATTTTCACATCAAGAGTCTCTGAGGCCTATTAAAGCTGAGATGTGCATAGTAATAGGAAAAAAAGGGGAGTTCTATAACAACAGTCCCTTTGAGAAGGAAATGGCAACCTACCCCAGTATTCTTCCTAGGGAAACTCCATGGACAGAGGAGCCTAGCAGGCTACAGTCTATGGGATCACAAAAGAGTTGGACAGGACTTAGCAGCTAAACAACATTAATAAAGTACATAAAAGTAATATGGTTATTTCAGGGAAAAAAAAAAAACTGTATGAGGTTTTTAGAAAGGGATAATGTGTGACTTTTTTGTTCACCTCAAAACATTTGATTTTGTTTACACACATGCATGTACACATTGGTGTGTTAGTGTACTATATTTAAAGTTTTATTTTACTTTTGTTTTTGTTCTTGTACTTTTTTTCCAGGTTCAGTGGAAACTGTTTGATGGGAGGATGGCAAAAACAGATATTATTTTAAAATTTTGCTTTAGTTACTGAGATTAGCAGACATGAGATTAACTAGGCAAGGAATGAAGCATTAGCACTAGCTAATGAAGCGCTAGCCCAGGTAAGGAGATGTGTTGTTAGACCAGAGTGATGATAAGGTTAACTGAGAAGCAAATTGATACAAGGGGCATTTAGAGGGGGAATCCAAAGTAATTTTTCATTTAATTGGATAAGTAGTCAGAAAGAAAAAAGGAAAAGTATGGTTAAAAAGTACTCTTCAAGTCTGAAGGGTAAATACCACATCTAAACCTTGTTGAACTGGGTTGATTCTGGTACATTTACTGAAATACAAAACATTGGAAGAGGTGAAAGATGTTTGTTTTGTCTTTTTAACATTAATAACCTTGAGATATGTTTAAATTAGAATTGCCATTTTTAAATGTTCACATTAAGACATACTATAATTTAATTTAGGAGGACTTCTTGAAGAAACAGAATCTTTGAAGGATATCAAACACATAGTTTATCAGAAATGATAGTTTTGACATTTTAAATGAAGAAAAAAGATTGTGAGTACAGTTTTGGATATGTTAGTTTGAGGTAGCAGTGAGATATTCATTTGAAGGTATCTAAAAGGCTCTTTATTATACAGTTCTGAATCAGAGACAAAGTTACATATTTAGAATTATTGGATTGGAGGGGATAATTAACATCTTAGGAGCAAATCAGATCACCTACCCAGTCATTCAGAGAGCAAAGAGGGCATTTACTGAAATTAGTTTTATTTCCTTTACCAAGAGAAAGGGTGATGAAAGGATGTGCTGCAGGCAAAGGCGATGTCAAGAAAAGACAGATGATCACCACCCAGAAAACAAGTGGACATTTTCTTGTTGACTTTTGTCTCTTCTGTCAGAAAAATTCCACTGAGGTTTCAGACTTTCAAAATATTCAACACAATATTTTCAAAATGGCTAACACTGATACAGAACATAGTTTAAAATATGAACTTTTTTCAAGTTTCCAACTTCTATATCTCACTATTAACTTTGTTCACTCAAAATACAAAGATGATTGGCTGACTTGAATATTATTCTGAATTATCATTTTGCTTTAAAAATCAAACATGTTCCTCCAATTAAAACATAAATTAAAATAGGAAAAAAATAAAGTTATTTGACCAAGGAACATCAATGTGTGATAAGCATAGCAGATGAAAGTATGGTAAGAAACAGTATATTACATACTCTCCAAATACCTCCACACAAATATTTAGTAATTACAAAGAAAAAGGAAATTTATGGTGGAGAATCCTAGCAGGCACCATCTTACTCAAAAGATCAATGTTATCATCTGTAATTTGACTAATAAACATCACGTGCTACCCAGCAGGAGACCATCCATAAAAAGAGCACATAACTAATGTGATATCCTGAATGTGTACATCCCAAATCTGCCCATGAGGAAGAATGGGTAAACCTAAGCTAACGCACATTCTACAAAATGACTGCCCTGTTTTCTTGATCTTCTTCAGGAAAGCTAAGGGCATCAAACTCAAGCAAAGACTTGGTAGTTGCCCCATGTCAAAGTGGGGAGAAAGCTATGGCAAGTGGGTACAATTTATGATCCCAAATGAGGTCCTTTTGTCACAAAGAACATGTCTGGGGCATTTGGCAAACTGGTATGGGATATCTGGGGGAAGGGTATGTAGGGATTCCTGCTACTTTTCTGTAAGTTAAATAAAATCTTTTTTTTTTTTAAGAAGAAAAAAATAGTCAAACATATACCTTTCACTTAGTTCTCTGACAACATAAATCAAAGATCTTGTTTCAAGATAAAATATATTAATTTTCTCTGTTGTATGAAATATTTTGGATTTTTAAATTTATCTAATGATTAGTTTATCTCAAAAAATGAAAATATTTTTTAAAAACTGGTTGACTGTCTAATAAAGGTCTTTGCTACATTGGTTTCTGTAAAAACAATCAATTCTATTTAAGATATGTTTTGGTATTTCTTATTTTTGATATTTTCTTGTTAAATGTCTCTTTCTATGATTATTTTGGAGACAAATATTTGCCAGTTAATCTCTAATGTAAAAAAAGTTTTTTACATGATAAATAGGTGAAAAATTTTTATTAATTTTTAATTAATCAGATTAATGAAAACAAATTCAGCTTAATATTAGGGCACAGAATTATAATTTGCTTAACTTGTAGCCTGTCCTTAGAATATTTAAATGCTTAAATGTTACCTTGAAAATAAATGTCAAAGACTTGTGCACAAGTCAACTAATTTTAACGTCAACTTTTCTTTTCTTTTTTTTGGCAGCACTACATGATATATGGGATCTTAGTTCTCCAACCAGGGATAGAACCCATGTCCCCTGCATTGGAAGCATGAAGTCTTAACCACTGCACCACCAGGTAAGTCCCTAGCACCTACTTTTTAAAATTTTAAAGCACTTACCACTCTAAAGCACCATCCATATATCACTTATCTTCTGCATTTATTGTCTGACAATTAGTGAAAGATTTGTCTTTCCTACCAATTCATGAGCTCTTGATCTTCAAATGGGTTCAAATGGAAAAATTTTTATCCAAGGAGGTACAGTTAGCAGGAGAAAAGTCATTTCTGGGCTAACTTTTATTTAAAATCATTCAAAATTAATGTATTACATCTAAAGGATCTGGATAACATTGTTAACTAGAATAAAACATTTTAATTTAGTATTTTGAATCACCAAAGGAGTACAGATAGAGAAAATGTATGAGTGTTTTACAGCTAAGGTGTTTTTGGTTTAAAAAATGAGTTTGCTAGATTAAAAGGATAAAGTATAAAAATAGTGGTATCTAGTTATGGATCAACATGTAAAGGCAAGTTATGGGTGATTAAATTCCTTGACTTAAATAATCTGGGGGCAATGGAAATTTAATGTAATTTTACTTTGGCTATATTTGTTTTGCAATATTGTATTGGTTTAATTTGTACAAGAATTACTGGAATCAGAAAAACAGGTGGTAATAATGCAAGCATGATATGTTGAGGTTCCAAGTCACCGTGAATATATAAAGGTTCCAAAGGTTTGATAACCTTGAATTGAGCAGGGGAATTTTAAAAAAGGAAAATATTGCATGGACAGCCAAATGTGTTAAAGGTTTTAATACAAAGAAAATCCAAGAATGGTGGTGTCATTATATTATGGAAGAACAAATAGGATCTTTGCTGACTAGAAACTAGGGAAATGATATATTTTTGGATGAAAGGAAACTAAATAATCACTATCTGCTTAACAACTGACAAGGGTTTAATGAGTATCTTCTTAAAATTATAACACTGTGTTGGCTCTATGGAGGACAAACTATATAAAATGCACTCTTTTTAGAGTTAGGATAAGCAGGAAAATTAAAATAGATTTAATTATTCAGTGAAGACTTATTGAGAGCCTATTTTATGTCACACTATTGGCAAGGATCTGAACATTACTGAATATGTTCATTTCCACAAAGTGCATCAAGTTGAGTAAAGGATATAAATAAAGTAAGAATAAGTATATAAAAGAGGCACAAGGACTATATTAGACAAGGTAAGAAGGGCTCTAATGGACAACATCAGGGCAGAAGTAGGGTATCAAAGTTATTTCACAATTGCTATCAGGAAGAAGCTAATTCATTCATTCAAAAATGTTTGCCTATTATCAGACATTGCATTAGAATAATATTTAACTTTCTAGTTGTCTCAGACTTTATAGAGAGTTTTCACTGCGTTAGTTGCTCCACATTCTTGGCAACATTTGGTGCTGTTAGTGTTTTGGAATTTGGTTATTCCAATAGGTGTATAGTGGTATCACCTTATAGTTTTAATTTGTAATCTCTAATGACTCATGTGATGCTGAACATGTTTCTGTATGCTTATTTGCCATCTGTGTATCTTTGGTGAGTTGTTCGGCCACAACTCTTCACCTCTGCTGTTATGCCGAAAAATTAGCTATAGATAATATATAAGTTTTTAAGTGTGCTTGAGTTCCAATAAAACTTTACCTATAAACAATGAAATTTGAATTTCATAAAAGTTCTATGTGTCACTCAGTATGATCCTTCTTTCGATTTTTTTTCCCATCATTTAAAAAAAAATGTAAAGATTATTCTCAGCTTTCAAATGGAACAAAAGGAGAATTGACCTCTGAGTCTTAGCGTGCTGAATTCTGGCCTTAATCATTTATCTAGACAACAACTGGAGGCAGAAAAACAATAATTAAAAGATAGTAGAAAAGACAGTTACTCCAAATGGTTGAAGTAAGTAGAAAATTAAGAATATTTAAGAACTATAACCAGCTATAACTCTTATTATTATAATTTTAAGATATTTTTTACGATGCTATATCATATGATAGGTCCATTACACACTGGATCGAGAAGTCTTGATAGAATAAGCAGGGTCTGTAATAGGTTTGGATATATAAAAGAATAAGCTGGAAAGAGAAAGCAAGAAAAAATAGAAAGGGTCTTTGGAAAATTTAAAGAACAATCAAGTGTTAATTTAGATGGTATTATTTGTAAGATCCTAGAATATATTATTGAAAAAATAAGTGGAGAGGAAGAATATACATAAGAAATACAATAGGAAGTCTCAATATTTCATGATTTATGGGATTGTAAAGGATGGTAGAATTTTGTTATGCAGTAATAGAAAAAAATACTGTAGATAAAGACAATTCCATGAATAACCATGAGAGACTATTAATGTGCGTGTATGTATGTGAATGTGAGTTAATCTTATTCTTCTGTTACATTACATTTTACAGTCATAGCCCTTATTTATAATTAAGGATATGGGCTCCCTGAATGGTTGAGCATAAATTATGTTTATATTCAGTACCATGACCAGGCGTAATCCAGTAAATTATTGAGACTTAAGTAAATTCAATTATTTTAATACGTTTTTGTGAAGACCCTATTATAAGGCTGGTATGTTTCTCATTATTAAGTTACAGATAGAAGTTAAGTACACAGTCTTGATTTTGGAAAGTTTGCAAACTATTTATCAGAAGTCAGAAGACCTTAAAGTACAATGTGATCGATACTAAACCAAGAACATGAATAAAATGCAATACAGCCAGCGAAGAAGGAAAGAACAGTTCTGCTCTAAACTGGGCAGGGGAAGGAGGTAGAAAAGTGAACCTGTTGGGCTAGCGATGATACAATGTCTGGAAGTGATTTAATATTAAAAGTAAATCTGGACTTCCCCGGTGGTCCAGTGGTTAAGAATCCCCCTGCCAATGAAGCAGACACAGGTTTTAGCCCTGGTCCAGGAAGATTCCACATGGCCCAGAACAACTGAGCTCGTGTGTCACAACTATTGAGGTCTGCATGCTCTAGAGCCTTCAAGCTTCAACTGCTGAAGCCCATGAATCCTAGAACTCTTGCTTTGCAACAAGAGAAGCCACCACAATGAGACGACAATACACCACAACTGGAGAAAGCCCCCATGCAACAATGAAGACCCAGCACAGCCAGAAGTAAGATAAATAAGCAAGCCACTAGATTTTCCAAAGCATTTTGTCTCAGCTCTATTCTGTAATTATGTTCATTACCTAGAGTGGAAAGTCATTTTATGTTTAGGTCAATTAAATGGCATTAAAACTTTAATTTGATACCTCTACTTACAGGATATGAGATGAGTTTCTCCTGATTCTTTAACCCTTAAGTTATCATTTTACTGAAGAAAAATTGTTGCCTTTGTGGCAATTCTCTCTGTTCATTACATGGGATAAAAATGTGATGCTCCACATAATTGTGCCAACACATTCTTCAAAGCTTATACTACATTTCAGTTCTATCGCTTGTATAATTGCTTCCAATTTTAAATTGCTTAGGGCCAATTAAAAGAAAGATTATTACAATTTTATTTTTTCAATTAACCTTTTGTAAACTTTCAAATATCTAAATTTTTCTTTATAATGCCTGATGATAGTAGGCCAATGTGAGCTAATTCTAAGTTAAGTTTTGGGGAGAGTTTAAAAAATGTATTTGTGGAATAATGTATACACACACACACACACACACCCCTACTTCAATGATAACTAGGATTAAAGTGCTATCATATTGTATTTCATAGATGTTTGTTTTGTCTTTTTTACAAAAATATATATCTTTTCTTGCTATGGTAATGCAAGTAGGCAATTCAAACCTAAATGAAAATATGCATTTGCAGTTAAAGAAAAAGAAGTCCATCCAAATTCTACTGCAGTGTGAAGTAGGTGGATGAGCTGCAAGCTATTTAAACTTTTAAGGTTCTTTCTGATTACTTTCTGTGTGTGTGTGTGTGTGTGTGTGTGTGTGTGTATGTGTGTGTAGAGGGTGGATACTGTTTCCTTAGTGTGTGGTTAAGACTGAAACTGTATATATCAAAATCATAATCGTTTGCTTCTTTAAAAAATTTAAGCCCTGATATTTGGCTCCTGTCTTGTGAATTTGTTGATAGGAACAAATGCTATACCTTTCGCAGACTTCATAATATCTTATGCCTTCTAACTGCATCCGGCTTATATAGTTTTAAATATCTATATGAAGTATATATATATATATACACATATATATATAATACAATGAGTATATTTATACATATATATAATATCTCTTTTAAAGTTCTAAACATTTTCAACAGAGAAGGTGTTAAAATATATATCCACACACACATATATATACACACATACATCCCTAAATTGAACGATATTTGAATTTTGACATGTTATATTTGCTTTCTCTCATTTATCCCAAATCACAATCCTAAAAAAACAAATTATGACCATTTCAATTCTTATTAAAAATGCATTTTTATACATTTTTTCCTGTGAAAAATAAGTTTCTAATGATTAGATACACTTCCCACTAAACAATGGTCAAAAATATAATCTTATACTTCGATTTTTCTCATAATTCATGTTTATAGTTTAAGGTTTAGTGCACAGCTTTCAAAGTAATCAGAAAGAGGTAGCTACATATTTGGATAAATCTCAGACATAAGTGATCTGTTCTCTACCAGAATCTGAGTACTGGAAATGTGAAAATTAAAAACATACTTTTGAAAAGAATTGTTGAATAATAAACTCTAAAAATATATAAACTGTACAAGCAGTATATAAATTAGAATTTAAAAATATGCAAGATTGAAAACTGTAGCAGTTAGGTAGTGGCATCACAATAGAAACATCAAAATATATGTGCCTGAAAGTACAAGATCACAGAGTAAATGCAGAGCTACAGGGTTACTTCTGAGAAAAATTAAGAGGAACAAACCAAAGGTTAGCCAAAAAAAAAAAAAAAAGGATAAAAAGCAGCAGAAAAAATAGACTCATCAAATGCAGATAGCTAGCAAATATTTACTAGAATAATAGAGGCTTTGTGCTTTAGTCCATATGTCAACAAATTTGGAAAACTCAGCAGTGGCCACAGGACTGGAAAAAGTCAGTTTACATTCCAATCCCAAAGAATGGCAATGCCAAAGAATGCTCAAACTACCGCACAATTGCACTCATCTCACACACTAGTAAAGTAATGCTCAAAATTCTCCAAGCCAAGCTTCAACAATACGTGAACCATGAACTTCCAGATGTTCAAGCTGGTTTTAGAAAAGGCAGAGAAACTGGAGATCAAATTGCCAGCATCTGCTGGATCATCGAAAAAGAAAGAGAGTTTCAGAAAAACATCTATTTCTGCTTTATTGACTATGCCAAAGCTTTTGACTGTGTGGATCACAATAAACTGTGGAAAATTCTGAAAGAGATGGGAATACCAGACCACCTGACCTGCCTCTTGAGAAATCTGTATGCAGGTCAGGAAGCAACAGTTAGAACTGGACATGGAACAAAAGACTGGTTCCAAATAGGAAAAGGAGTACGTCAAGGCTGTATATTGTCACCCTGCTTATTTAACTTATAGGCAAAGTACATCATGAGAAATGCTGGGCTGGAGGAAGCACAAGCTGGAATCGAGATTGCTGGGAGAAATATCAATAACCTCAGATATGCAGATGAAGTATTCTTATGGCAGAAAGTGAAGAAAAACTAAAGGGCCTCTTGATGAAAGTGAAAGAGGAGAGTGAAAAAGTTGGCTTAAAGCTCAACGTTCAGAAAACTAATATCATGGCATCCAGTCCCATCACTTCATGGCAAATAGATGGGGAAACAGTGGAAACAGTGTCAGATTTTACTTTTCTGGGCTCCAAAATCACTGCAGATGGCGATTACACCCATGAAATTAAAAGATGCTTACTCCTTGGAAGGAAAGTTATGACCAACCTAGATAGCATAGTAAAAAGCAGAGACATCACTTTGTCAACAAAGGTGCGTCTACTCAAGGCTATGGTTTTTCCAGTGGTCATGGATGGATGTGAGAGTTGGACGATAAAGAAAGATGAATGCCAAAGAATTGATGCTTTAGAACTGTGGTGTTGGAGAAGACTCTTGAGAGTCCCTTGGACTGCAAGGAGATCCAATCAGTCCATCCTAAATGAGATCAGTCCTGGGTGTTCATTGGAAGGACTGATGTTGAAGCTGAAACTCCAATACTTTGGCCACCTGGTGCAAAGAGCCGACTTATTTGAAAAGACCCTGATGCTGGGAAAGATTGAGGGCAGGAGGAGAAGCGGACGACAGAGGATGAGATGGTTGGATGGCATCACCGACTCAATGGACATGGGTTTGGGTGGACTCCGGGAATTGGTGATGGACAGGGAGGCCTGGCGTGCTGCGGTTCATGGGGTCACAAAGAGTTGGACACAACTGAGTGACTGAAATGAACTGTGCTTTAGTGATGCAGCTCCAGATTCTGTAGTTTACAGAAACATAGGGCTTCCCTGGTAGGTCCATTGGTAAAGAATCCACCTGCAGTTCAGGAAACCCTGGTTTGATTCCTGAGTCGGGAAGATCCCCTGGAGAAGGGAAAGGCTATCCAATCCAGTATTCCTGACTAGAGAATTCCATGGACTGCATAGTCCATGGAGTCGCAAAGAGTCAGACATGACTGAGCAACTTTCACTTTCAAAGGAGGTTCACTGAACAGACTATACCTTGAAAACAGTAACATTATCTCAAAATTAAGGAGAATGAGGAAGAGCATCAAAGAGAGGAGAGGAACTGATCTAAGAGAAGACCTACTCTAATTACTTCTTGTGCCAACACAGATTAGAAGATCAATATTCTGTGTTTGCCAGCATGATAAAACATATAGAATAATGACAGAAGGATCATAAAAGCTCCAATTTAATTAGATTATTCAAAGACAGCATTTTACTAAAGTGCCAAACATAGATAGATGGAATATAGGAAGACAGATAGGTAAAGGAATGCTGCTGTACATCCTACAAGGTTCAGAACAGTCCCTTCTCAACAAAGACTTTATCTGTTCCAGTATATTAACAGTGCTGAGATTGAGAAATCAATCTATAATCTATTTTATGCTTTTAGTCGTTAGTCAGATATAATACCCATCTTTATTAGTTTGCTGTATAACAAAGAGTCATAGTTTAGAGTCTTCTAATACACACACACACACACACACACACACACATACACACACACACATATTTATTATCTTGTCATTTCTGCAAGTAATGAGTTGTCAGCTTAGGGTCTCAATAGGAGGAAATCAAGTTGTCAGGTAGATTACATTCCCATCTTGAGCTTCCAAGCCTGTTCACATTACTGGAAAAATTCAGTTCCAAGAGGCTATAGAACTGAGATATTTTCTTGCCAGGAGTCGTTCCGAGTTTCTCTCAACTACCAAAAGCTGCCTTCACTACATAGCCAGATGGCCCTATCACAAGGAAGCTTATTTCTTGTAGGCCAGCAGGAGACTCCCATTTCAGTTTGTTATGAAGATGTCATATAACATCATTTAATCATGGGAACAACTATTTCATCACCTTTGCTACACAAGGTAAAGGAATGAAGTGAGCCACAGTCCCATCATATTCATAGGTCCTTTCCATCCTCAAGAGAAGGAGATTAAACAAGGTGCATACATTAGGGGCTAGAAATCTTGGGGACCACCTTAGAATTCTGCATACCACAGCTTAATGTGTGGACCCACAGTTCTCTCGCTGAAATGCAAAATACTGTCATCTCTTTCCAAAGTTCTCAAGAGTTGAATTCTGTACACCATCAGCCCAAAGCCCCTATAATCTCCTTCTATGCAACCAAATCTCATCATGTCATCAGTACAAAGTCCAAAATCTAAATCAGATCCAGATGTGGGTAAGGCTCCAGGCTGTAAACTGATATAGTGTAGTTGATATATTACAAGTTCTCACTCTCTGTGGAACTGTGAACCTGAAGAAACAAGTTATCTACCTGAAGCTGTCCAAATAAATAGTGGAAAATTGGCTTTTTCTTAATTAGGTTTTAAAGCCTGGAAATGTTTCATTAGCTCTTGACTCTCTCCTCTATGTTGTCTTTACTTGCAAAAGTAAAGTCAGAACGTGTTTCCAATAAACTGGAGTGTCTGACAGGCTTTTGCATTTTATATTGTCTCTTTCACTCCAAGCCGACAGTGTTCCTGTCAATATAATTTTCTGAAGAAACTTGTGTGTCTTGCTTGCATTTTAGTGAGATTCTTCACATTAGAGAAAATCCACACCCACATATAACTTTAAGACAATCATTTCTCAAAAATTAATCAAATTTATACGCTTGGTTTTATTCGGGGGCTGTCTATTCTATTCCATTGATCTATGCGTCCATTTTTATGCTCATTCTATACTGTTTTGATTACTGTAGCATTATTGTATAAAATGTTGTACACCTTAAATATATACATTTTTACTAAAAACAAATGAAATGGTTGAAATAAAATATCATGAAGCTTCCTAGAGGCCCTCAGGTTTGGTTGAGAAGATCTGTGAATTTCACCCTTAATCTCCTGAAGCGGCACTTTGTTTGATTAAATATTCTGAAGTTTTGAACTAATGTTATATAGTGGCATAAAAAGCATAATAACAAACTCAGTTTTTTTTTTTTTCCCTCTCTGTCCCTTTTAGCACCATTTCTGCCTTAAAACATCATCTGGGGGGTTGAAACTTTTCAAAATTACCCAGTCTTGGTTCTATTTTATTTAAAGGTTATTCCATCTGTTTATTTCTCTACTCTCACATTTTATTATAAGGAGCAGGAATAAATCATGCATCTTTAACACTTAGCTTGAAAACTCTCTCAACTAATTATCTAAGTCCATTTTATATAAGTTCTGCTTTCCACATAATTGCAGGACATATTTTCACTAGGGTTGCCATCACTACATTAAAAGGATCCTATCTTCCTCAAGTCTCTAATATTGGATTGTTCATTTTCTTCTCATCCCTAACCAACTGCATCTTTAAAGTTCATATTTCTACCAACCAGTATACACAAGGCAATTTAGATTTAGTCTATTCTGCTTCTCAAATTTCTTTCAGTCTATGTATCTTCTGCCTGCTTCCAGTTCCACTTAAGATATTGCTAGGTAATTGTTAAGGAGAAGGCAATGGCACCCCACTCCAGTACTCTTGCCTGGAAAATCCCATGGACAGAGGAGCCTGGTAGGTTGCCATCTATGGGGTCGAACAGAGTCGGACACGACTGAAGCGACTTAGCAGCAGCAGCAGGTAATCGTTATGGCAGCTTCCTACTTCTATATACCACAAACTTCACTGCCTAAAATAATATCAGTGTATTATCTTGCACTTTCTGGAGGCTAGAAATCTGGGTGTGGTATAAACTGGGTTCTCTTCTTAGGGTCTCAGACGGTGTTAGCCAGACTGAATTCTCCTCTGGAGCTTAGGTCCTCTTCAAACTTATCTAATGTTTCATTAGCTCTTGACTCTCTCCTCTATGTTGTCTTTCCTTGCAAAAGTAAAGTTGGAACGTGTTTCCAATAAACTGGAGTGTCTGACAAATTCAGTTCCAATTTGGGTCTAAAGCTCTACTTTCTTGCTAGCTTGAGGTTTCTGCCAGCATCTGGGTACCACACTTTGGTCCTAACCACAATCCTTACAACATGGCAGCTTTCTTCTTCAGAGTCAAAGGAGAATCTTATTCCTGTTTACTCAGAGGAGTTATATAGTGTAATGCAATCATGGGCATGGCTACTCATTAACCAATTCCACATATGTAGCCCATTCAAGAGAAGACTATCCATCGTATCAATAGGTCCTGCCTATACTCGGAAAGAAGGAATTTTATAGAGCACACACAATGAAAGGTAGGAAACCTGGATGCCATCTTGGAATTTTGTCTACCACAACATCTTAAACTTTTTAGTTTACCTTCAACTAATTGTACTACTTAAACTCTAGAGAAAGAGACGTGCACTAGTAATTTGTTTGTGTTATTGTATCATCGGTGTATGCATTTCAGTATTGGATATATTATAAATTCCACAGTGCACTGTATTACTTTTGCTTAACTGTCAATTGTATTTTAAAGATATTTGAACAATAAGAACCGGAAATAGTTGATATGTTTCCACTTATTTCTGACCTTTGCTGTGCTTCACTTCTTTATCTACATCAGATATCTCTCTGGTATCATTTCTCTTCCTAACCTTTCTTGCTGTGCAGGTGTTCACTTGACTGATTCTGTCAAGACGTGTGTGCTGAAGAAGGCTTTCCTATTACCTTCGTATGTGAAAGATACTATCTCTGGGTGCAGGATACAAGTAGCCCATTTTTTGTTTTCTATCAACATTTTAAATGTGTTTTCTGCCTTACACTGTTTCTGAGGAGAGTTCTGCTTTGATCCTCATCTTTGTTCCCTTGGATCTAATTTGTCTTTATTTTCTGGCTACTTTTAACATATTCTCTTCATCATTCATTTAATCAATTTGATTTTGAATTACCTTGGTAATAGTTTTCTTCAACATTTTTGTGTTTGAGTTTTATTAATATTCTTGGTTCTATAAATTTATAGTTCTTACCCATTTGGAAAATTCTTACACAATGTTATTTCAATATTTTTTATTGTTATCTTTCTTTCTCATTGCAATCCTTCAGGGACTCCAATTATGTCTGAAATATTTCAGTCTACTTAAAATTTCCCAAAGTTCACTAGAACATTTTTCTCAATTCTATTTTTTTATTCTCAGTTCCAAATTTGATAATTTATTTTGTCTTCACATTAACTAATTGGACTTCTTTCCTACAATGTCTAATCTGCTGCCAATAAATTTCTGTGCATATATCATCTTAGAAACTATATTTTTCATCCATAGAATTTCAATTTGGTTATTCTGAAAATATCTCACTACTTGATGTAAATATTTCTCTCAATTTGGTTATTCTGAAAATATCTCACTACTTGATGTAAATATTTCTCTGTCATTATGAACATATTTAAAATAGTTATATTAACTTTTAATTTCCTTATTTACCAGTTCTATTATCTGTGTTAATTTTGGATCTATTGCTATTAATTTTTTAATCCTCATTATGGGTTATATTTTCAAGTTTGTTTGCATGCATGTAACATTTTATCAGATGCAAAAAACTGTATTTTCTCTTGTAGGGTTTTGAATATTTTTATATTCCTATAAATTTTCTTTAGTTTGTTCTGGGACTCAATTAAATTACTTGGAAACAGTTTGAAACTTTGAAGTCATATTCTTAATGATGTTAGGCAGAACCAGAATAGACTTTAATTCAGAGCATGCAGTGAACAGGAAAATGAAACTTAGGTGTGTCCATTGATTCACAGGAGCTCTTTGACGCAGGATGTTACTTATCTCCTAGACTCTGTAACTCAACTGTCTGTGTATTTGTGTGTGAGTGAGGGGATGTATACCATCTCTTTTCCTAGTTCCAAATTCAAGCTGGTCTTCAGAAAGGGATGGTATATGTCGCATTATAGAAGCTGATATCACCCTCTTCTTATCTACTTTTGATTGTTTTTATATATAGAAAAATGAATTGCAAAATTATGCTTCTTCAAGTATATATACATTATTTTAAATTTATGAAGTCTACAGATACAGAGATAAACATGTAATAAATAAAATGTAAATTTTTATATTAATCACATTCTAAATTGTCAGATAACAGACCATATTCAGTTCAGTTCAGTTCAGTCGCTCAGTTGTGTGCAACTCTTTGTGACCCCATGGACTGCAGCACACCAGGCTTCCCTGTCCATCAGCAACTCCCAGAGCCTACTCAAACTCATGTCCATCAAATAGGTGATGTCATCCAACCATATTATAGACCATATTATCATCACAAAATTGTTTCAGTATAAGGCATTAACACAAGAAAGACAGCGGTAAACTGCAATTATTCATCAAAGTAGTAAAATATTCATATCTAGATTTTTAATAAGTTAATTAGTTTAGTATGATATTTCAACATTATCATCATTTCTTAGTGGAAATATGAGGCCTAAAATAAAATTTTGAAAAGCTACTTAATATATCCAAAAGGTTAAAACCATTAGTGTGATGTTAGACACTGCTTAGTTTGCCTGTCAGTCTTTTTATTAATTTTTACATTTCAAGTAAATTCTCCATTGTTCCTTAGTACCTGTATCAATAGTCTTGAATTATAAAGTTTCTACACATTACTTTGATTTCCCATTACTAACTGGGACATGTGAAGAAACTTACTATTAAAGAGTCCTACTGCTATTAGTGGCTTTCCAGGTGGTGCTAGTTGTAATGAACTTGCCTGACAATGTATGAGACACAAAAGATGAGGGTTTGATCCCTGAGTCTGGAAGATCCTCTGGAGAAGGAAATGGCAATCCAATCCAGTACTCGTGTCTGGAGAACCCCCATGGACAGAGGAACCTGGCAGGCTACAGTTCACGGGGTTGCAAAGAGCTGGACAAGACTGAAGTGACTTAGCATGCATGCACTGTTATTAATAAATTTTCAGTCTCTGATAATAGAGTTAAATGAAACAATGTTCTTGATTTTAGGCATAGCATGTTTTTATCTATGATTTAGACTCAAAATAAAGTGTTTGATTATTTATCAATGTATATTTACTAAGAAAAGTACTAATAAACATTTTTTAAGATGCTAAACTTTAGACTCTGCTTGAAAAGATATTCATATTTGAAAGCATCTGATTTTCCTTTTATGTAATAATTAATGTTCCAAACTCCAGAGAAGAAAATAGTGTCCACTGAATAATAAAATATTCCAGCTTTCAAACAAAGTGGTCTGACAGTATACTTTCATAGAAACAATTAAATATATTCAAAATTTATTACTCCCATGAAAATAAAATGTTTCAACAGTGCCAACTATTTTAAGACATTATATAATGTGGATTTTTTTCCATTAAGTTTGACTGCAGGAGATTATGCCTAGTTTATTACCCTTTTCTACAGTCAATATCTGTGCTGTTCAGTTCATACACACAGATCTTATATTTTATTCACATTTCTACTCCAAGTTCAACTATATATACTTTTTAATATGTCAATATATGTTTATGTTTGTCCATATTTAATAAGATACGATGCAAACAGCTGAAAGTGCATGCATTTTAATTTATCACACTTTGTTGTAATCAAGAAAATATATTAATGGGAGATTTCTTTAATAACATTTACAAAATTTGTTCTTACATTGAAAAAATAAAATAAATATGATTATTCATATTTACTTATTAAATGTGTCAAATAAGTAGAATCTAGAATTCATTGTTTTATGTGATACCAAAGTTATTTCAAATTCTATTTAAAAGTGAGATTTTTGTCTTTTTCTTTTGAGTTTGATTACCTTCATTTCTTAAGACTCTTAAAAATTCTGATATTGAAAATGAGAGAAAGTGAAAGTGTTAGTTGCTCAGTCATGTCCAACTGTTTGTGATCCCATGGAATGTAGCCCACCAGACCCTCTGTCCATGGAATTCTCCAGGCAGAAATACTGGAGTGGGTTGCCATTCCCTTCTCCAGGGGATCTTCCCCACCCAGGGATCTAACCCAGGTTTTTCTCATTGCAGGCAGATTCTTTAACATCTGAAAGAAATGGTGCTATATATTGTATGATACCAATCAGTTTGCTTTTCAAACAATGTGTATATAATACACTGACTAAAAATATTTGCTTCTACAGTAGCTAAATATAAAATGTTTCCAATGAATCAATTTATTCTCTGCTTCCCTTGTGGCTCAGCTTGTAAAGAAATCACCTGCAACGCAGGAGACCTGGGTTAGATCCCTAGGTTGGGAAAATCCCCTGGAGAAGGGAAAGGCTACCCACTCCAGTATTCTGGCCTGGAGAATTCCATGGACTGTATAATCATGGGGTTGCAAAGAGTCAGACACGACTGAGCGACTTTCACTTAAGCTCACTTAAGCTTGTCATTTCCTAAGGACGGAAGATGTTTCTACATAGATCAAAGGAATAATTGTACCTGTTTCACTTGTCTGTGAATTGTAACAGTCCTTATAGACAGCTGATATAAACACATTCACTTTCATGCAGTTTAGATACATGCTAAATTGTAAACTATATTATGATTGGCCATTGTGGAATTTCTAACAATGTAGTTCACTTAAAAAATACCGTATTATGATATAAAGGAATATTTTATTTTACTTTTGCCATTAACATAGCCTATTTTAATGCCATATCCAGGTATTTATAGACTGTATAATATTAGAAATGTAATTCTCATTGTAGAAATTAAATTACTCAACTGGTCATTTCAAATATAAAGTCTACTGTAATTGAAATAAATTTGGTGGTAAATCTCAAGCCCTCCTATCGTGAAATAAATATTCATGCAACATATTTATGATCATAGTCATAAAGTTATATATTAATGCTTGAAATTATGAATTAGGAGAATGTATAATTATTTATTACATAAGAATATATTTCTGACTCTTGTACCACTCAGGAAATCCTGATATCATGGAAATACATGTTTACTTATTTTTTATTGTTGTTTAGTTGCTAAGTCATGTCTGACCCTTTTGTGACCAACCTCCGCTCCCCCTTCCCCCCCACCCCGACTGTAGCTCTCCAGCTACCCCTCTCCTAGGGATTTCCCAGGCAAGAATACTGGAGTGGGTTGCCATTT
Source organism: Giraffa tippelskirchi (assembly GCF_054371585.1). Lineage (NCBI taxonomy): Eukaryota > Metazoa > Chordata > Mammalia > Artiodactyla > Giraffidae > Giraffa > Giraffa tippelskirchi. The sequence goes on from NC_137286.1 coordinate 127,785,807, forward strand.
CCTCCTCCAGGGGATCTTCCTGACCCAGAGACTGAACCCGCATCTCCCGTATTGGCAGGCAGATTTTTTTTTTTAACAGCTGAGCCACCTAGGAAACCCTTAAACACAGTGCAAAACACTATATAGGCATGTAAATACATATTAATATTACATATTATAACATTATGTAGTAACAATTCATTACCTTTGAACAAAAATAGTGGGCTTCTTAAGGGAACAAAATTATGAGAATCTTTCTCCTATTCTTTCAAAATTTTAAACCTCTAGGAAATGTAAATGTTTCCCAGGATACTGTGAAAACCCACCTGTTCTGGCATCCACAAAGCCCCCTGGGGTCCACGGGAAAAACAAAGAGAACCTGGGTGATAGGTCTTACCTCTTTTTCTGGGGTTAGTCTTGTTTCATTTGCCTGTCACAGATAGTGAGCAGAGGCCTCACATCTAACACATGGGATTAGTGTCCCAGCAAAGAACCACTTGGAGCAACAGGGCAATTTGGCCAGCAGCCTGGTGGAGACTCGCTGCCCAGGACACCTCAGCTCAAGATGGCGTTGCGGACTCCACGCCAGCGCTGTGCGCAAGGACTCCGCGCTCCTCACGTCAGCCCGAAACTCCGTGCGCAGCGCACCTGCGTCCTGACCCCTTGACTCGCGAGAACTCTGCCCTGTCCTCGCTGACAGGAACAGTAAAGAGCAGCCAGACCACTGGCCCGTCAGGGAGAGCTGCGCTCTAGAATGGGAGCCGGTACCTCTCCATTCCTTGATGAAAGAATAGAGCTTCCTTTTGCTTCTGAACTGAACTCCATCACCCGCTACTGGCTCAAAAGACATAGGACACAAGGAGGCTTATTTGCGGCTGACTCAGGAGGTAAAAGTGAGAGGTATGGTATTTTATAAATGCTTAAAAGAAAACCATCTTGTAGAAACAGAAAATAATTTTTATAATCCTCTCTTGCTAAATTCAGCATTTTATCCACAAATGTTTCCGAATGAAATAGGTTTTCTGTGACAGCCCTGGTTGCTCTTCTGCTTTATGAAATTCAGAGGATACCAAATGAAAAAGACTTTGTATAATGATTGAACCTGTGCTGGTCTCTCTGTCATTCCGCAGAGTAAGGCTTCTGGTAAGCGTTTCACTTTAGCTCTTTGGAAAAAGTTGTACTGGAAACAAAGAAACTCATGACTTTACAATAGGCTTCCCTGATAGCTCAGTTGGTAAAGAATCCACCTGAAATGCAGGAGACCCCGGTTTGATTCCTGGGTCGGGAAGATCCGCTGGAGTAAGGGATAGGCGACCCACTCCAGTATTCTTGGGCTTCCCTTGTAGATCAGCTGGTAAAGAATCCGCCCGCAATGAGGGAGACCTGGCTTCAATCCCTGGGTTGGGAAGATGCCCCAGAGAAGGGAAAGGCTACCCACTCCAGTATTCTGGCCTGGAGAATTCCATGGACTGTATAGTCCATGAGGTCGCAACCAGTTGGACACAACTGAGAAACTTTCACTTTCACTCCTCGGTTATGGAGTATAACAGTTGAATCCCTAAGAACAGAATGCCAGCTTGCACTGTTTTCTTTCACTTAACATCAACAACCAGTGATTTTATGTTACCTTGATATTTGTACACCTAATGCAGAATCATGGTGGTCAAGGCTATTACAACAAATTCTTTAGGCCTGTCAGTGGTTAGTTCAAGATAGTAAAGAAACGAGGAAAATGCCTGAATTTCAAAAATTTTCTGCAACTTCAACTCTTAAGGTCACCTTGCCATCTGTGTGTGTGTATCTGTGTGTTCAATCACTCAGTCCTGTCTGACTCTTTGCAACCTCATGGACTGTGAGACTCCTCTGTCTATGGGATTCTCCAGGCAAGAATACTGGAGAGGGTTGCCATTTCCTCCTCCAGGGGTTCTTTCCAACCCAGGAACTACCTCAGCCACTTTCCTATTCCAAACTACCCAAAGGTTTTTCAGTCTTTCCCCCCCTTACTTTTTTTTTTTTTTTAAGGAAGCTTTGTGTTTATTATTGCTATCACATTGATTGTTTGGATTGTTGTTCTTGGAATCCATGTTTACCTCTACTTTTATGATTCATCTTTGCTTGTTTAGAACTATGGAGCCAGAAATCTATCCTAATTCTTAATTTTGGCAGATACTCTCTGGAAATACTACATTGAGTTCTTTAGCATATCTAGTGTGTGATTCTGCTTGAATACCTGACCCAGCAAATCCCTGTTCAGTGTAAATCTCAGTTGTGCATTGACATTACCAACTGCCAGCTTAGTTGGCAGCATTTCCTGGGCTGCTAATGCAGTAACTGACCATCTAAGCATTTGCTCTTCAACCTCCAAATTTCTCTCTTCCATTTATTCCCTTTTTGTCCTTTTTGCTTGCTTCCTGGTTCACACCTTTAAAAAATCATTTTAGTGGAGTTTTGGGAGAGTGTGATAAAAATGAGTATAGTATGTTTAATCTTATCCTTTAAAATCAGAAGTCAGCAGTGCATTTTATGCATACTGAGGGAAACAACTATTTTTCAGGTAGTATTATAATGGGGAATTTATTTCTCCTTAGAAATGAATGCAAATGCGTATCTGAAAGGCAGAATAGAAATCCAGCATGCAATAAATAAGATTTTCAAATTAAAAGCAACAGGAGTGTTTAAAAATACTGCAGTATTTACTGAGGTGAGCATGCTTTTTATTGCTCCCTTGAATGTTCTTACTTATTAATAGTTTTATCATGGAATTCTTTGGTTCTCATTTAGTTTGCATTATAATTGATTTCTCATTCAAGCAGTACACAATATTCATTCACACTTTGTTATGAATCTGTCAAATTAACACCTATTAAGTGGAGCACAGATTGCTGGATGGTGAGCCATGGTTCAATAACAGACTGCAAGAAAAACTGAAATGGAGATGCTTATTACAAGTCCTGGAGGAAGTGGTCTCGCAGGGCCACGCAGGGTAGTCAAGGCAAGGTACAAACAGACAGAGAGTCAGGACCTGGGGAACATGCTTTCATTCGAGTTCCCCTGTGAAGTGCCTTGGAGTTCCCAGGATAGGGCCAGAATTGAAGATTCAAATCACAAGAGTAGAGTTTGGGTAAGCCTCATGGAGGTCTTATTTAATGACACACAAAGGGAAGGTGTTAGGAGACTGGGGAGCTTATTGATCACAAGGCCTATTGGGGAAGTCCCATCAGGAATTTATAGTTGCTTGTGACTCTGCCACTGGGCTGCTATCTCATGGGCTTGCTTGAGAGGGCTAATGTCAGTTTAAGGTCCCCCAGGCAGTTTGGCCAAACAGAACGGATGCCAAGGCAGCAATGCTGGTGAAGCAGCTCAGCTAAATTCTCCATACATCAGCTGGAAGAAAAGGTGACTGCTGTTTTTGTCTAAGGCAGATCCAGGGATTGTCAACCTCTGTGTAAATCCATAGGATCAGTACTGTTTCCCACTAACTCATTTCTCAATCAGAAATATTCAACTTACATATTTCTTAAAGAAGGTTAATCCCAGTTGACTGACAGTTTAATGAAATTGCACTATAAGGATTTTTATTTTATCATTATAATTGCATTGTGATTGCATTAGAAGGATTCACATATCTACAAACACAGATATTTGGTTATGTGATTTTAAAAATAATAATGTAAAACGATTTTTAGATAAATTTAAAATAGTTTTAAAGGAGCAATTTTATAAAAGATTATATAATTCAATTAAACCATGTTTGAAGATTATTTCTAATATTTGAATTTCCTATATTTCCTTCAATTTTTCAAAACATAAGATTTATTCATAGTTGTTTGCGCTTGCAGTATTCTTTCCCTGTGACTTCTTTTCCTCTTAAATTAGGTCAGTGGATGGAAGGAAGAAAGAAGACTTCCATCCCCATCACAAAAATGCAATTATAATGGGGTCAGATGGAAAGTTAGTCAGAGATGTCCCAGTTTCTTGACTAAAAAAATTGGTCCTTTATACAATAGTACAATTTTCCTTAGAGGATTCGTCAACAAAGAAGGATAGCTCTCCTTTTTGAGACTTTCTATTTAACATTTGTAAGGTCATATTTTCTATCAACCAACAAGAGATCCAATAGTAATTGTTTTGTCACTCAAAAAAAATGAAATTTCTAAAACTATTTGGCAACACATAGTCACAGGGTTATCATAGCAAATTAAAGCCATTTCTGTTCAAGTACAAGTACATCCAAACATTCAATGACAAATCTGCTTTATATCCAAATGGGACTACTCTTTTTAAAAAGTTTACTTCATATAATCTTGTTTTCATTACAGTGACTGAGTCATTTTACTCTACCATCAATTTTATTTTTCAAAAATAGTTCATGAAAACTTATATTTATACAAATGAATATTAAAGTATTATTTTGAATAACAATACAATTACTTATTTAACTGATATTAAATATAAATACAATTTGCTTAAATAATTCCAATTATAAAATATGCATTCCTAGTAAAATAATGAATGCATTATCCATATAGGTGAAGTTATTAAATTAAGTCTAATTTAATACCAACATTGAGGCTCAAGCTTTTTTTTTTTTTTTCAAGCTTTCTTAATTGCTTGATAATACACTGTTATTTTTCCTGACAGAACTTTACTTATCTGAGTATATAAGGAACCATTCAAAGAAAGGGATCATTCTCTCTAGAGAATATCTTTGATAAAATTTGGCCTGATATTTTATCATAGCAAATTTGCAGGCAAATGAGAGAAGATAAATGATTATAACTTAAAATAGCTGAATTTTAAGATAGTTTGCTGTACAAAATTTTTGTGACAATAGCTGACAGACTAGGCACCAGCACATATTTCAACCATAGAATCTCCACTTTAATACCTGTGTTTATTAGAATTCTGAAAATTTTCCTCAAAATAGGGTACTGCTCCTTAAGGAAATATAAAATCACTACTTTATATTATGCTATCCTTAAATTCACTGCTACATCATGAAAATGTTAACTGTTTATCATATTTACATATTTTATTTGGATCTATATTTCTCTAAATGCTATAGAAGCTATAAAAAACCAATTCATAATCAGTTAATCAAAATGTTGCATAGATATTTTAGTGGTTTGTACACTTAAATATGCCATATCACTAAACTACAAGAAAAATCAGAGATTTTTGTGAGTACAGAGGTAAATGTTGCCTAATTGTGTTTCTAAAACAGTTTATAGGAAATATGTGGAAACTAAAGTATGCAAAAAATCATTTTTCATTGATCAAAATGTGTATCATCATTAATACAAATAAGCACCAAAGACCAAAACATAGCCATTTCTAAACTACTTTCCACAAAACTAAGTGAATAAAGAAACTCTGCTCTTAATTTAGTAACAGGAACAGACATTTGAGGGAAAAAGTTATTTACAAACTTTTCCATTCCTTTTTCTTATGGCTAAAATATTTATTTTTGTGTGTAACCATAGCATCATAACACTTTAACATTAAATAAACACTTAGGTTGAACATGAGGTAAACAACATTAATATTCCCCAAATAACCAATTATTGCTATAATATATTCAATTATCTACTGAAGAAAACTCCAAAAGTAACTTATCATTGTCTTCTGGCAACTAATTGACAGAAATATGCATTATTTGCTCTAGGATATGTCTGTACCTGAAAAATCTGTCAAAAATCTTTCATCCTCTTATTTAAATGTATAAATTATCTTCAGAGTAAAAAGAAAAAGTTTCTACTTTTTCATGACTTGCCTGATATACTCAAGGTTATGCTTGATATTAAAAATGAATCTCTGAACACTACTAGCATCCACAATTTGGTTAAATACTCATTAAGAGATCTAGCAATCTTTAAATTCAGTTCAGTTGCTCAGTCATGTCAGACTCTTTGCGGCCCCATGAACCGCAGCACGCCAGGCCTCCCTGTCCATCACCAACTCCTGGAGTCCACCCAAACCCATATCCATTGAGTTGGTGATGCCATCCAACCATCTCATCCTCTGTTGTCCCCTTCTGCTCCTGCCCTCAATCTTTCCCAGCATCAGGGTCTTTTCCAATGAGTCAGCTGTTCGCATCAGGTAGCCAAAGTGTTGGAGTTTCAGCTTCAGCATCAGTCCTTCCAATGAATATTCAGGACTGATTTCCTTTAGGATGGACTGGTTGGATAGCCTTGCAGTCCAAGGGACTCTCAAAAGTCTTCTCCAACACCACAGTTCAAAAGCATCAATTCTTTGGCCCTCAGCTTTCTTTATAGTCCAACTCTCACATTCATACATGACTATTGGAAAAACCATTGCCTTGACTAGACAGACCTTTGTTGACAAAGTAATGTCTCTGCAATTCAATATGCTGTCTAGGTTGGTCATAACTTTCCTTCCAAGGAGTAAGCGTCTTTTAATTTCATTGCTGCAATCACGATCTGCAGTGATTTTGGAGCCCAGAGAAATAAAGTCAGCCGCCGTTTCCACTGTTTCCCCATCTATTTGCCATGAAGTGATGGGACCGGATGCCATGATCTTAGTTTTCTGAATGTTGAGCTTTAAGCCAACTTTTTCACTCTCCTCTTTCACTTTCATCAAGAGGCTCTTTAGTTCTTCACTTTCTGCCATAAGGGTAGTGTCATCTACATATCTGAGGTTATTGATATTTCTCCCAGCAATCTTGATTCCAGCTTGTGCTTCCTCCAGCCCAGCGTTTCTCATGATGTACTCTATATAAGTTAAATAAGTAAGGTGACAATATACAGCCTTGATGTACTCCTTTTCCTATTTGGAAGCAGTCTGTTGTTCCATGTCCAGTTCTAACTCTTGCTTCCTGACCTACATACAGGTTTCTCAAGAGGCAGGTCAGGTTGTATGGTATGCCCATCTCTTTCAGAAGTTTCCGCAGTTTATTGTGATCCACACAGTCAAAGGCTTTGGCATAGTCAATAAAGCAGAAATAGATGTTTGAATTACTGTATATGCTAAGTTAATTTGCATTTTTATGAACAACACTTATGTGGCCCTTCTTATGACCCAGGTCTTTTTAACTACTTGCAAATATTGACTTATTTATTTATTTACTCTTCCCAACAACCCTATGAGTTTTAAGAGTAGAAATAATTCAATGAATTCCTAAAAGTAAACGATATTAAAAAAACACCAGGGACAATAATTTCTGACTCTTACTTGGATCAGTGTCAACTCTTTCAGTAAAATCCATAGAAATAAATATTTCCTTAGTGGCTCAGACAGTAAAGAATCTGCCTGCAATGCAGGAGTCCTGGGTTGGGAAGATCCCCTGGAGGGCATGGCAACCCACTCCAGTATTCTACTCCAGTAGAATCCCATAAAGAGATGAGCCTGATGGGCTACAGTCCATGGAGTCACAGAGTCGGACACACTGAGCAACTAAGCACACAGCAAGCCATAAATTCTTTGTAGCAATTACCACATTGCAGACTAAAGCAGCTGTAACAATATGGAAATAGATGGGCATGGCTCCAATAAAACTAATTTTTGGAAATGAAGTAACGGACTGGATTGATCCAGTAGGTAATAGTCCAGCACTCCTAACTTAGATAAGTATTGGATATGATTCAGATCATATGATTATAAGGGAAACTGCTAACGCTTGGTACTAAACACTCCAAACCTTGTTCCCTTGAGGCATTCTCCTTTTTTGTTGTTGCTCACTCACTAAGTCATGTCCGGCTCTCAGTGACCCCATGGACTGCAGCACACCAGTTGCCCTGTCCTTCACTGTCTCCTGGAGGTTGCTCAAACTCATGTCCATTGAGTTGGTAATGCTATCGAACCACCTTATTCTCTGTCACCCTCTTCTCCTGCCCTCAGTCTTTCTCAGCTTCAAGGTCTTTTCCAATGAGTTGGCTCTCCACATCAGGTGCCAAAGTACTGGAGCTACAATTTCAGCATCAGTCCTTCCAATGAAAATTCAGGGTTGATTTCTTTTAGGATTGACTGGTTTGATCCCTTTGTAGCCCAAGGGTCTCTCAAGAATCTTCCCAGCACAAATTGAAAGCATCAACTTTTCAGTGCTCAGACTTCTTTATGGTCCAACTCTGCTCCTCTTTGGGGAACTATAAAAGCAATCTGTACTCAGTAAAGAAAAAAAAATGGAAATGTGTAAAAGAGAAAACAAAATCATATATGGTGCCATAGCTGAATATAATATTTAAGTCATTTTATTTTTGTAATATGTGAATCTAAAACAAACACTATTTGCAGTATATGAAAAAAATGAAAGATATGAAAGCTCATTTTGAGAAGAAGTGTTAGCTATGTTAACAATAAAGTATTTCCACAGATCATACCTCTGATTATACACAATTATTTTGTCAGGATGTTTGCTGTGCTAAGATTAAGTCATTGATAAAAGTAAAAATATCACCACAAATCTTTTTCTAATCTTGAATCTTAAAAACATGATAACTCAAAATGGTAACAGCAGGGCTGTAACACAGCTTTTACATATAAAAGAGATCACATTGTCTCCTTATTGATGAGTAATTTATGACTTCTGATATATTTGGCTCCAGAAAGGAACTGAACAGCATGGCCCTGGTAGAAAGAATTAAATGCATCAGTATACTTATTATGCCAAGCAAATGGAGCAATTTACAGATTGGGAGCAGTGCAAAGTGTTGTAATTCTGAGCAAGAGTAACATCTATCATTTCATACAGAAATAGAACACTCTGTTCAGCTTGTTCCAGCCTTGGCTTTCAATTCCCAAGGTAAATCTTAACCCTGAACAAGTCAGTGATAGGATACAGCAGAGAGCATAATAGAGAGCTGACAATGCAGTGATTAGTTAATTAACCTGGTTACTCAGAGACTATTTCATATGAGAGAACATACAAAGAATAAAAACCCCTGAATATATAGATGCTTCCTATATTTGTAATGATTCAAATTCTGAATATAAAAAGTAACTCTGGTGAGTTACATAAAGAAAAGTAAAAAATTTATACCATCTCTGAATAGGGCATTTTAATTGTGAATACTTTGGGTCAGATTTTTAAAAAGTTACATAATCCAATTTATTTGTGAAAAAATGAAAAAATAATAGATTGTTCATTTGACTCAATAACTTCTATGTGACCAAGTAACAAATGCCCCTGGGCTTTAATAAAACTTTGTTAACTCAGTTAACAAAGATACCCTTGAATTGGCTTATAATTAATTGTTTACATGCCTTTGTCCCTTGGAAGAACTTGAGCTATTACCTCAACTGAATATAACTTTTTCTTGTTGTTTTGAGGGTGGTACAGCAGAATATACACAAATCATTCTTTTCCTTCCCTTTCTAATTCCAACTTATTTTTAAAAGTTTACCAGTCTTGATCATAAGCCCTTGACATTCAGATATGTAAATTATGAAATTTCAGGACCAAGAAAAATTCCTACTATCTGCATGATGAATAATATAAAATAAAAATATTTTATTTAGGTTTTTCCTCAAGGCAAATGGTGCTTTATTTTAGAACATTTAATTCATCTGAAAAAAATGTATTCTAAAAGTCAGAGAGCAAGTATTGTAAGTTTGGGGAAATGGTTCACTGGAATAGATGCATGAACCACAAGATGCATAGATAGACCATTTGTTACAATAGTATAACATTTTAGAGATCATTTGTGCTGGGTTTAATGCACATTCTAATAAATAAAGGAGCTCATATATTTCTTGTTAATAGCATAAACAGCACAACTATCTTTTGTTAATTTTAAACATATATAGGATAATGGAGAAAAGTGACTTTTTAATTGACTGATGAGACCTCAGATAATCGTACTTGATGGTGGCATCATTCAAAAAATACCCCCAGCAGAGAACATGAACAGACATTTTTCCAAGTAAAATGTACAAATAGCCAACAGGTACATGAAAAAAATGCTCACCATCACTAATCATCAAGGAAATACAAATCCAAACCAAATAGCCTATCATTTTGCATCACACCCATTAGAATGGCTGTAATCAAAATGAAAAGTTACAGCAAGCATGGGCAAGGAGATAGAGCAAAGAAAAAATGTGTGCATTGTTGGTGGGAATGTAAATTGGTGCAACCACCATGAAAAATATTATAGAAGTTCTTCAAAAAAATTATTCAGACATAAAATGAAAGTAATGCTATCATTTGCAGCAACATAGTTAAATCTTGAGGGCATTAGACAGTGTTGTCAGTGAGAAAGAGGAAGTGTATGTGATCTCTCTCAGGGAACCTAAAAATAGCCAGACTCATAGAAACAGAGTCAATGACTGATTATCAGGGACTGGAAGGTGGAGGAAATGGGGAAATATTGGTCAAAGAATAGAGGTTTCCAGTGATAAGAAAAATGAGATGCATGGTGATTATAGTTAATAATACTGTATTATATAGTCGAAAGTTGCTGAGAGTAAATCTTAAATATTCCTACCACACACACATAAAATTATGTAATTATGTGAGGTGATGATCTTTAATTAACACTGTTGTGGTAATCATTTCACAATATAAATTTGTATCAAATCACCTTAAACTTATACAATGTTATATGCAATTACATCTCAGCAAAACCGTGGCATGGGGAGTCACCAGAAACATGGGACACAGAGAAAATGCATAATACCATGAAATAATTTCAGTAATTTTTCTTTTAGTTTTGTGTGATGGTTATCTAATACGTTTGGTTGGCTGACAATCAAGACAGACAAAGGTATATAAATAAATAAATTATATAAAGTCACAATGTGTGCTAGAAAAGCCATTAGCAAAAATCAAAATGAATTTTTTGAATAACAGCAAGCAAAACAATTTTGTGCCCATTTTATGATCTTTTCTGAAAATATTTTCATAGGCAATATGAAGACATGAAATAAGCATAGACCATAAGTAATGAATCGGAGTGCAATTCTGCTTTCCACTACTTACTTTGTATATAAACTTAGACATATTGTATTATTTAATATCTCTGAGCCTGTGATCCTGAATATGTGAAAAATCAAAATAAAACATTTCCTTTCTTTGTTATGTTGCGATATTTAGGAAATGTATCACAAAACATGTACAAGCTTACTAAAATGGTAGCCACTATTAGTTTTAAAATATTTTATTGATACCTTCATAACCAAAGATAGCAAACAAATATCATCAAAATCGAATGACTTGGTGTTACAATCCAAGTTATGACTCAAAAATTCCTGAAAATACTCTGGTACTAGAAGTAAATGTAGGTTATTGGGCCATAAAAGCATAAAAATATGTGAGATAAGGTGCTAAAATATAGTGAATATCAGATATGGATGCCTAATTGATAAAGGAAAAAGAGAGTATAAAAATTTTGTGAACCTGAAGTAGAGGACCAGCTGATGGAAATCTAACTCACAGTTACAACAATTAAGGAAAAATGAGGACATAAATGCATAATTAACGTTTGAGAAATTATGTAAGGGTAGTAGAACTTGTTGGGATCAAGGCATAAGGAATAGGATAACCCCAGTATAATGAGCTCCCTGAAAAGGGAATTTTCTTAAGGAAAAAGGGTAAGATGTATGGAAAGCATAAAGCAAATAAATGAGTTATTAAGTGGACTTTTTCAGAGTTGTCTCAGATCCAACATACTTTTATCTGTTTATCTATGTTTCTCTATCTATCTAAACAATGGATACATTCGTATGCCAAGTTTAGAACTATTCAATAGCATAAAACAATTAAAAAATTAAGTATGTTGAATACCATCTCAAGTTTTCATTTTCCATGCATTAGTTTTCACTACGTTCAATTGATTGTAATCTAACTTGAGACTTTTATTTGCATCAAATAAAATATATGAAGCACATTTTTGTCTGCATCAACTCTGATAGGCTAAAAGCACAAATGTAATAGTTTTGCATCCTCAAAATATGAAGGGTAGATTTTTGTTTTCTGTTACTCCATGTGAAAGAGAAGAGAACTGCTAGCGGCTTTTATACCATAGTTTCAGATGACCATTGAACATCCTCTATCACTTAATTTATTCTCATTGCTTCTGGCCTAGTTCTGTCATTGACTTGAAAGACTCTTCATATAAATGACACTAATGCTCTTTCACACTGAGTGCTGGCAGATCACATAGGAATTTCATCTGGAAAGTTTTTATCAACTTTTGATTCGTTTGTAGAATTGCAAGTGAGCACTATGTGCTATCCTTAAAGTCTGAGAGGAATAAGTAAAATCAATCGCAGTTGGAATAAGAATTAATATAGCAATAATTAATATAAATTATTACAAATGATATTAATATCAATAAAATATTAATTAATATTAATGAATAATATAAATTATTAAAATAAATAATAAAATTAACATAAAATTTTTCTTGCCTGGAAAATTCCATGACCAGAGAAGCTTGGTGGGCTCCAGGCCATGGGGCTATAGAGTCAGAGTGATTGAGCAGAGAAGAATATTCAACATCACACCTGGAGGACTAGTTGTACATTACAGCAATCTCAGTGAATTCTATCATGCAATTCAACTAGATAAACCTTGCCTTCTATAGAAGTTCCAACCATTCACAATCATCTCCATTCAAATTCACCCACAAATGGGTTATTTCCATGTAACATCAGCCATGTAATTGGATCAGCTGTTCTTTTCTAACTTCCCTCTTAACTAATGACTATTTCTTCTGTTCACTTCTTCAGTTCTTTTATAGTTCCACTATAAATCTTGTCATCAAATAAATCAAACTATTTTTAACCATATTCTTTGAAATATCTCACTGTTTATATTATTCCTTTTGGGTCACTTTGTCAGCTCTCTTATCAGATCACTTTTTTCAGGTCACTTTATCAAATTGTACCACTAGATCTAACAAGTATCATAACATATATTTTTATTGATTCCAACACCTTTTTTTCCCCCAAATTAATATTATACTGTTTTTTCTCTATGTCCAGACTAAAATCGGTAACATAACAACAGTTATTTGGCTGCAAATATAAGAATTCACTTGTCTCCCATTTCCTCAGTCACCACTGAAACTCAGCCTGTAGATAAACTCTATAATTTACTTTGTCTATGTAGTCATTAAAATAAAACATCACAGAAAGCAATCAATATGTTGAAGTTTAAAGTTGTAACTTCAGACTTCAATTTGGGCTTCATGCTTTTTTTTTGGCCACACTGTCTTGCATGTGGAACTTCCCCACCAGGGATCAAACCTGTGTCCCCCTGCAGTGGAAGCTGCATGGGAACAGTTATTTCCCCACACTGGGGCTTGCTATTAAGCTTTGTTAGGCAATACCAGAGAAGAATTTAGTCTAGGCTAATTCTAAATATTCTACTCAATAAGCCTTGAATTATATACCATTCTACTTTGGCTGAGAGGAATAGGTGTTGTTCATAGTCTTTTGCAAATGCATATGATGGTTCTTTAATCATTTTAGATGTTCTTCTCTTGGTTTGGGGTGATTTCTTCTTATGATTGTATGATACATACTTTGCTGAATTCTAGAGGGAGACCATATATGGATCTCCAGATTTCTCTCTTTGTACAAATTTCTTCTTATTATTACTCTGCCTTGTGACTTTATACACCTTAGTCACCCCAGACCTTTATGTAATCTGATTTGGCACTTGGCTGGGCTCATCTAAGGTCCTGCCTCCTATTCTATGGTCAGCAAATTCTCTCAGAGCATCAGTGCCTGTACAATCCTAGGGCTCACCTTGTTTGTTTCATTGTTCTTTGTTAACCAGAGACCAATGCCATGAAAAGTGTGTAATCATATATTTTGTCCAGATTTTTGTTCATATCAGTCAGGAAGATATTAATAAATTTAATCCCTTTTATCACATGTCAGCCTGAAGTGGTACTCTAAGTCCTTTAAATCTATCACTTTAGGGTTGCAACACATATGTTTCACTGTTTTATGTGTTGTTTAAATGACATATATGTGCTGTGCTGTGCTTAGTCCCTCAGTTGTGTCCGACTCTTTACGACCCCATGGACTTCTGTCCATGGGGATTCCCAGGCAAGAATACTGAAGTGGGTTGCTATGCCCTCCTTTTAAATGCTATATATTCCTTACTAAATTTTAAACTTAGACAACTTCACTAGATATCTATTGATTCTAATCAATAGTTTACACATATTCGGTACCTGGAAACAATCTCAACCTGAGCATCTCTTTTGCTTCCAGAATTGAAACAAACTTAGGCATGAGAGAAAAATGAGTAAGTATTATTCAAGTTAAAGAATTAAAGAACACAAAATAAAATGATTTCATAAGGACAATTTAAAGTGTAGTTGAAATTATCATTGATGTAACTTTTGGAATTAAGTAGAACTCTGCAAGAGTTGATAAATAATGAGTTTATTTCCATTTCAAAAAGAAACAACTCTTAATACAGCCAAAATGTGAAAAGACAGTCTCATGCTGATAAAGATGTTTTACACAGTGCATCTTTCTTGTCATCAGAATCAAATAAGCCCAGTTGGTGTGTGGTACAGTTATTCTTTAATTTCTGAGTTTCCCAATAGGAATAGTATGCTGAAAGCAAGTGCTCATGGAGTATTCTCTTATCAGTTCAGTTCAGTTGCTCAGTCATGTCTGACGCTTTGCGACCCCATGGACTGCAGCACAGCAGACTTCCCTGTCCACCACCAACTCCCAGACCTTGCTCAAACTGATATCCATCGAGTCGGTGATGCCATCCAACCATCTCATCCTTTGTTGTCCCCTTCTCCTCCTGCCTTCAATCTTTCCCAGGATCAGGGTCTTTCCAGTGAGTTAATTCTTCACATCAGGTGGCCAAAGTATTGGAGCTTCAGCTTCAGCATCAGTCCTTTCAATGAATATTCAAGACTGATTTCCTAAATTGGCCATCTTTTTTAAAATCTTGGGGCTTCCCTTGTAACTCAGTCGGTAAAGAATCTGCCTGCAGTGTAGGAGACCCGGGTTCGATCCCTGGGTTGGAAGATCCCTGGAGAAGGAAACGGCAACCCACTCCAGTATCCTTGCCTGGATAATCTCATCGACAGAGGAGCCTGGTGGGCTGCAGACCATGGGGTTGCAAAGAGTTGGGCATGACTGAGTGACTAACACTTACTTACTTACTTTTAAATCTTCAAGTCTATCGCCTGAAATGTACTAAATCAATTTCTTAGTTGACTAATCTGCATAGGCTATTTCTCTGAACAGCACTGTTTACTGGGTACATAATGAAGTAGGTACCAAAGATACAGAAGCAGATGATAGCTCCAGCCTTGGGGAGCACATCATACTTTTGTTGATACAGACACATAAATAACTGAGACGCTCTATAGTAACGGCCATAATAGACGTGTGCAGTGGGTAATGGGAAAAAGATGAGTGAACAATAAATTCATCCTAGAGTAATGGTTCCTGTTTATCAATACCTAAAACTGCCTTAGACAGTTTCATTTCCTAATATACAAGTTGGTTGAGGTTCAGTGAGTTTGCCCTGGCTAATATTCAGTTCCACAGTGAGAAATAGTAATTTCAGCATCTTTCTGAAGTTTACCTTTCTATCAGAGGTGAAGGCTAAATTTATGTAGAGATTTGATAAATGTATGGATACAAAGTTATACAAAGTTGTCCATTGATTGCTCTTGTTATTAGGCTCTTAAAAAGATGTGACTATTAACTTGTGTGAAAAATGGGATTGTTTGCTGTAAATATATTTGTAGCATTTATTTTTATTGTTGTAATACATTGGAGCAGTTTATGCCATTAAAAAGCAATTATAATTGAAAACATGTTTACATTAGGCCTTCTAAATGAAACTTGCAGCTATTTTATATATGCTAAATTGCTTCAGTTGTGTCTGACACTGTGCAACCCTTTGGACTGTAGCCCGTCAGGCTCCACTTTCCATGGGATTCTCCAGGGATCAAACCCACGTCTCTTACATCTCCTGCATTGGCAAGGAGATTCTTCACCAGTAGTGCCAAATATTGGGTACTAGGAGAAGGAAATGGCAACCCATTCCAGTATTCTTGCCTGGAAAATCCCAGGGACAGAAGAGCCTGGTGGGCTGCCATCTATGGGGTCGCACAGAGTCAGACACGACTGAAGCGACTTAACAGCAGCAGCAGCAGCAGCTAAACCAAGGTACTAAGCTTCTGTCTCTCTCTCCCTCCCTCTCTCCCTGCCTCTCTCTCTCTCACACACACACATTATAGCCATGCTAATGATGTTAATTTAAGTGACTTAAGCCACTTAAGAGGAGTTAATATGTAAATCAAAGAACCCGTACTTACAAATGAGCAAGTAACTTGTGCTTGAACAGCTTGATACTTCTGGTTAATGTTTGAAAATCTAAGAAGTTAATTAACTTGGCTAAAAAACAGTAAGTGAGGGAGAGTAGGTGGGTACAGTGTACACAGCGTATACTTTATAATCCACTCTACATGTCACTGGGAAATAGAGATGGAAATTGGTCAAGCTGCTGACCTGACACCTCTGTTCTACTTCTGCCACTTAACCTTGGCTTCTTTCCAAGCCAACCCACATTCTGAAACATTCCTCCTCTCTGTTTTTGCTTTTTTTCACTATGCTATGTATGCAAACCCGGGAGCCATAGGCTGCCAGTGAAAGTGATTCCCTCATTATTGTCCTTTCATTCTGTTTATGAGAGTTATCAAGCTTTTCACCTGAAGCAATAACATGTATCAGCTGGAGGTCTCTCTATGCCATGCATTGAGTCCAAATAATTTATTCCTTAGATACCCTGCAGGATCGATGTTTTTTTTTTCTGATTTAAAAGAAATCAAGACAGTGGGGAAAGAGAGAAAAAGGAGTGGAAAGAAATAAAATGAAGTAAAAACAAAGAGCAAAAATAAAAATACAAGACAAAATCAGCTCCAAGTATCTTCTCAATTTGCTTAAACATAAGCTAAACCTTAATACTGATTTTTCTCAGATTTTAATATTATTATCTATGCAGTTACTTTCATTACATATGGGCTACTTTCCTCTCTGCTTATTGTAAAATAAATCTATGTTTCTTAGAATACAATGGTAATAACTAATAATTAACTGAAAATTTACCTTTATATTGGGAAAAACACTTTATAAACGTTGCCTGATTGAAACTTTGGGGGAAAATAGTAAGGAAGAGGTAAATATTATGTTATTGATGGAAAAATTGGAGATAATATATGGGTAAATCATAAAATTAGGCAATGTAGGCCATGGGTATAACCCAGTGCTACAGAGTCCAAGTTATTTGAACAACTATGTTGCGTGGTAAAGAATCCATCTGCCAGTGCAGGAGATGGAACAGACGTGAGTTCAATCCCTGGGTCAGGAAGATTCCCTGAAGGAGGAAATGGCAATCCACTCAAATATTCTTGCCTGAAAAATTCCATGAACACAGGAGCCTACATTTAAACACTATATTCATGTCATCTGTATGGTTTCCAATTAATTATCTGTCATATATTAAGAATTTATAAAGGTCACACATTTTGTTAAGAATAGTTATTTGTCCCTACTGTATATTATGTGCTTTTGTAACTTTGTAACATCAAAGAAAGACAAAGCAAATGACAAGTTGATCTCAATGAGCATATGGTTTAGCAAGGGAAAAAAAAATCACAAATGCTTTAATTTGTCAAGAGTCAGGTGTCAAGTATAATGACTGTTTATCGGTTTGATATAATCAGTAAAGGGATGCCTGAATTAGTAAAATTTCAAGTGAAATTAAATAGGGAGTATAAGTAAATTGGTGAAAAGAAAATTAAAAGCATTTCAAAGTGGGGAAATATGCAGTTATCAGGGCTGCTGCTGCTGCTGCTGCTAAGTCGCTTCAGTCGTGTCCGACTCTGTGCGACCCCAGAGACGGCAGCCCACCAGGCTCCCCCGTCCCTGGGATTCTCCAGGCAAGAACACTGGAGTGGGTTGCCATTTCCTTCTCCAGTTTTCAGGGCTGGACAGAGCTTAACGTATAAGGAATCAGAGGTCCAACTGAGAAATTGTCCTGCCAGATGATACTAAGTACACATTTTATTAAGAGGAACTGGTTTTCAGCTTAGTACAGGATACATCGAAAAGTCTTTAAGAAACAATAAACAATTTTAAAGGTATTATTTTGAATGTAAAATATTTTACATTTAGGCAATAATGTACTTTTTAACTGTATCTCATGGGAAGAGATTCACAGCAAAACACCAAAGATTCCGCCTAGGTGAAATTAAAAAAAAAATAACTAAGATGTGTGTGATTTTTTTTCAATAAATTTGCATCATCAGAAGGGAAAACATTGAGTAAATAGAAGTTACCATGCATATGTGCAATGTCAATATAGATAAACATCATTTTGTCATGAACAATGCCACTCTGTCCTGAAGTATTCTGTGAGGTAGAGAGTGATTCAACCATTTTTACCTGGGTAGGAAAGGGTTGAATTTTAATTTCACACTTGTAGTTTCCTTCTCTGAATGATTCTGGCACCTCATTATAAACACATTTTGTCTCTGAATATCAAAATTCATTTACAGAATATCACAGGTCTTTGTCTCCATGAAATTGTGAAACACTAGCCAAAGTATATTAAAGGAAAAGAGAGACTTCTTCTTAACCACAAGGCTTGTGTTTAAACTGGAGATACATGAACTTATAAAACATTTTAACAAAGTTGGTTTTAAGCCATTTACTTAATGGCTAAGTAACTAATTCTAAGCATTAGTTACTTCGTTTGTAAAACCAGGTGCTAACAATACCCACTCCATATGTATTCTGTAAGAATTAATGATGCTATATGCAAAAGCATATAGGCATGGCTAAATCACATTGCCTTTTCCAGTCCTGTGGCCACTGCTGAGTTTTCCAAATTTGCTGGCATATCGAGTGCAGCACTTTCACAGCATCACCTTTGAGGATTTGAAATAGCTCAACTGGAATTCCATCACCTCCACTAGCTTTGTTCGTAGTGATGCTTTCTAAGGCCCACTTGACTTCCCATTCCAGGATGTGTGGCTCTGGGTGAGTGATCACACCATCGTGATTATCTGGGTCGTGAAGATCTTTTTTTGTACAGTTCTTCTGTGTATTCTTGCCACCTCTTCTTAATATCTTCTGCTTCTGTTAGGTCCATACCATTTCTGTCCTTTATCGAGCCTATCTTTGCATGAAATGTTCCTTTGGTATCTCTAATTTTCTTGAAGAGGTCTCTAGTCTTTCCCAATCTGTTTTTTTCCTCTATTTGTTTGCACTGATCGCTGAGGAAGGCTTTCTTATCTCTCCTTGCTATTCTTTGGAACTCTGCATTCAGATGAGAATATCTTTCCTTTTCTCCTTTGCTTTTCGCTTCTCTTCTCTTCCCAGCTATCTGTAAGGCCTCCTCAGACAGCCATTTTGCTTTTTTGCATTTCTTTTCCATGGGGATTTTCTTGATCCCTTTCTCCTGTACAATATCACGAACCTCTGTCCATAGTTCATCAGGCACTCTGTCTATCAGGTCTAGTCCCTTAAATCTCTTTGTCACTTCCACTGTATACTCATAAGGGATTTGATCTAGGTCATACCTGAATGGTCTAGTGGTTTTCCCTACTTTCTTCCTTGGACTGCAAGGAGATCCAATCAATCCATCCTAAAAGAGATCAGTCCTGGGTGTTCATTGGAAGGTCTGATGTTGAAGCTGAAGCTCCAATACTTTGGGCACCTCATGCGAAGGGTTGACTCATTGGAAAAGACCCTAATGCTGGGTAGGATTGGGGGCGGGAGGAGAAGGGGACGACAGAGGATGAGATGGTTGGATGGCATCACCGACTCCATGAACATGGGTTTGGGTAGACTCCGGGAGTTGGTGATGGACAGAGAGGCCTGGCGTGCTGCAATTCATGGGGTCGCAGAGAGTCGGAAACGACTGAGCGACTGAACTGAACTGAAATCACATTGCCAGATAGGCAGATCCAAATTGGACTTAAAACTTTTTCCAAGAAAATGTTAAAAAACAATATCAGAAAAATATATTTGAGAAATGAGTAAACAATCTTCAGAATTATTTTTAAACTACTTTATTTTTTTTTTTTTATTTTTTTATAAATTTATTTATTTTAGTTGGGGGCTAATTACTTTACAATATTGTAATAGTTTTTGCCATACACTGATATGAATCAGCCATGGGTTTACATGTGTTCCCCTTCCTGGACCCCCCACCCACCTCCCTCCCCATCCCATCCTTCTGGATCATCCCATTGCCCCGGCCCTGAGCCCTTGTCACATGCATCGAACATGGAATGGTGCTCTGTTTCACATATGACAATACACATGTCTCAATGCCATTCTCCGAGAACGTCCCACCCTCCTCCCTCAGAGTCCATAAAATTGTTCCATGCATCTGTGTCTCTTATTCTGTCTCGCATATAGGGTTATCGTTACCATCTTTCAAATTCCATATATATGCATTAGTATACTGTATTGTTGTTTTTCTTTCTGGCTTACTTCACTCTGTATAATGGGCTCCAGTTTCATCCATCTCAGTAGAACCGATTCAAATGTATTTTTTTTAATGGCTGAGTAATATTCCATTGTGTATATGTACCACAGCTTCCTTATCCATTCGTCTGCTGATGGACATCTAGGTTGCTTCCATGTCCTGGCTATTGTAAACAGTGCTGCGATGAACATTGGGGTACACGCGTCTCTTTCAATTCTGGTTTCCTCGGTGTATATGCCCAGCAGTGGGATTGCTGGGTCATATGGCAGTTCTATTCCCAGTTTTTTAAGGAATCTCCACACTGTTCTCCATAGTGGCTGTACTAGTTTGCATTCCCACCAACAGTGTAAGAGGGTTCCTTTTTCTCCACACCCTCTCCAGCATTTATTGCTTGTAGACTTTTGGATAGCAGCCATTCTGACTGGTGTGAAATGATACCTCATTGTGGTTTTGATTTGCATTTCTCTAATAATGAGTGATGTTGAGCATCTTTTCATGTGTTTGTTAGCCATCTTTATGTCTTCTTTGGAGAAATGTCTGTTTAGTTCTTTGGCCCATTTTTTGATCGGGTCGTTTATTTTTCGGGAATACAGCTGCAGAAGTTGCTTGTATATTTTTGAGATTAATTGTTTGTCTGTTGCTTCATTTGCTATAGTTTTCTCCCATTCTGAAGGCTGTCTTTTCACCTTGTTTATAGTTTCCTTTGTTGTGCAAAAGCTTTTAATTTTAATTAGGTCCCATTTGTTTATTTTTGCTTTTATTTCCAATATTCTGGGAGGTGGGTCATGGAGGATCCTGCTGTGATTTATGTCGGAGAGTGTTTTGCCTATGTTTTCCTCTAGGAGTTTTATAGTTTCTGGTCTTACATTTAGATCTTTAATGCATTTTGAGTTTATTTTTGTGTACGGTGTTAGGAAGTGTTCTAGTTTCATTCTTTTACAAGTGGTTGACCAGTTTTCCCAGCACCACTTGTTAAAGAGATTGTCTTTTCTCCATTGTATATTCTTGCCTCCTTTGTCGAAGATAAGGTGTCCATATGTGCGTGGGTTTATCTCTGGGCTTTCTATTTTGTTCCATTGATCTATATTTCTATCTTTGTGCCAGTACCATACTGTCTTGATGACTGTGGCTTTGTAGTAGAGACTGAAGTCAGGCAGGTTGATTCCTCCAGTTCCATTCTTCTTCCTCAAGATTGCTTTGGCTATTCGAGGTTTCTTATATTTCCATACAAATTGTGAGATGATTTGTTCTAGTTCTGTGAAAAATACCATTGATAACTTGATAGGGATTGCATTGAATCTGTAGATTGCTTTGGGTAGAATACTCATTTTCACTATATTAATTCTTCCAATCCATGAACACGGTATATTTCTCCATCTGTTTGTGTCCTCTTTGATTTCTTTCATCAGTGTTTTATAGTTTTCTATATATAAGTCTTTTGTTTCTTTAGGTAGATATATTCCTAAGTATTTTATTCTTTTTGATGCAATGGTGAATGGTATTGTTTCCTTAATTTCTCTTTCTGTTTTCTCATTATTGGAGTATAGGAATGCAAGGGATTTCTGTGTGTTAATTTTATATCCTGCAACTTTACTATATTCATTGATCAACTCTAGTAATTTTCTAGTAGAGTCTTTAGGGTTTTCTATGTAGAGGATCATGTCATCTGCGAACAGTGAGAGTTTTACTTCTTCTTTTCCTATCTGTATTCCTTTTATTTCTTTTTCAGCTCTGATTGCTGTGGCCAAAACTTCCAAAACTATGTTGAATAGTAGTGGTGAAAGTGGGCATCCTTGCCTTGTTCCTGACTTTAGGGGAAATGCTTTCAATTTTTCACCATTGAGGATAATGTTTGCTGTGGGTTTGTCATATATAGCTTTTATTATGTTGAGATATGTTCCTTCTATTCCTGCTTTCTGGAGGGTTTTAATCATAAATGGATGCTGAATTTTGTCAAAGGCTTTTTCTGCATCTATTGAGATAACCATATGGTTTTTTTCTTTCAATTTGTTAATGTGGTGTATTACATTGATTGATTTGCAGATGTTAAAAAAACCTTGCATTCCTGGGATAAAGCCCACTTGGTCATGATGTATGATCTTTTTAATATGATGTTGGATTCTGTTTGCTAGAATTTTATTAAGGATTTTTGCATCTATGTTCATCAGTGATATTGGCCTGTAGTTTTCCTTTTTTGTGACATCTTTGTCTGGTTTTGGAATTAGGGTGATGGTGGCCTCATAGAATGAGTTTGGAAGTTTATCATCTTCTGCAATTTTCTGGAAGAGTTTGAGTAGGATAGGTGTTAGCTCTTCTCTAAATTTTTGGTAGAATTCCGCTGTGAAGCCGTCTGGTCCTGGGCTTTTGTTTGCTGGAAGATTTCTGATTACAGTTTCGATTTCCGTGCTTGTGATGGGTCTGTTAAGATCTTCTATTTCTTCCTGGTTCAGTTTTGGAAAGTTATACTTTTCTAAGAATTTGTCCATTTCTTCCAAGTTGTCCATTTTATTGGCATATAGCTGTTGGTAGTAGTCTCTTATGATCCTTTGTATTTCTGTGGAGTCTGTTGTGATCTCTCCATTTTCATTTCTAATTTTGTTGATCTGATTCTTCTCCCTTTGTTTCTTGATGAGTCTGGCTAATGGCTTATCAATTTTGTTTATCTTCTCGAAAAACCAGCTTTTAGTTTTGTTGATTTTTGCTATGGTCTCTTTTGTTTCTTTTGCATTTATTTCTGCCCTAATTTTTAAGATTTCTTTCCTTCTACTGACCCTGGGGTTTTTCATTTCTTCCTTCTCTAGTTGCTTTAGGTGTAGAGTTAGTTGATTTATTTGATTTTTTTCCTGTTTCTTGAGGTACGCCTCTATTGCTATGAACCTTCCCCTTAGTATTGCTTTTACAGTGTCCCATAGGTTTTGGGTTGTTGTGTTTTCATTTTCATTCGTTTCTATGCATAATTTGATTTCTTTTTTGATTTCTTCTGTGATTTGTTGGTTATTCAGAAGCGTGTTGTTTAGTCTCCATATGTTGGAACTTTTAATAGTTTTTTTCCTGTAATTGAGGTCTAATCTTACTGCATTGTGGTCAGAGAAGATGGCTGGGATGATTTCAATTTTTTTGAATTTACCAAGGCTAGATTTATGGCCCAGGATGTGATCTATCCTGGAGAAAGTTCCATGTGCACTTGAGAAAAAGGTAAAATTGATTGTTTTGGGGTGGAAACTCCTGTAAATATCAATTAAATCTAATTTGTCTATTGTATCATTTAAAGTTTGTGTTTCCTTGTTAATTTTCTGTTTAGTTGATCTATCCATATGCGTGAGTGGAGTATTAAAGTCTCCCACTATTATTGTGTTATTGTTAATTTCCCCTTTCATACTTGTTAGTATTTGCCTTATATATTGTGGTGCTCCTATGTTGGGTGCATATATATTTATGATTGTTACGTCTTCTTCTTGGATTGATCCTTTGATCTTTATGTAGTGTCCTTCTTTGTCCCTTTTCACATCCTTTATTTTAAAGTCTATTTTATCTGAAATGAGTATTGCGACTCCTGCTTTCTTTTGGTCTCCGTTTGCATGGAATATGTTTTTCCATCCTTTCACTTTCAGCCTGTGTGTGTCCCTAGTTTTGAGGTGGGTCTCTTGTAGACAGCATATATAGGGGTCTTGTTTTTGTATCCATTCAGCAACCCTTTGCCTTTTGGTTGGGGCATTCAACCCATTTACATTTAAGGTAATTATTGATAAGTATGATCCCGTTGCCATTTACTTTGTTGTTTTGAGTTCGTGTTGAAACATCCTTTCTGTGTTTCCTGTTTAGAGAAGATCCTTTAGCATTTGCTGGAGAGCTGGTTTGGTGGTGCTGAATTCCCTCAGCTCTTGCTTGTCTGTAAAGCTTTTGAATTCTCCTTCATATCTGAATGAGATCCTTGCTGGGTACAGTAATCTGGGTTGTAGATTATTCTCTTTCATTACTTTAAGTATGTCCTGCCATTCCCTTCTAGCCTGAAGGGTTTCTATTGAAAGATCAGCTGTTATCCTTATGGGGATCCCCTTGTGTGTTATTTGTTGTTTTTCCCTTGCTGCTTTTAATATTTGTTCTTTGTGTTTGATCTTTGTTAATTTGATTAATATGTGTCTTGGGGTGTTTCGCCTTGGGTTTATCCTGTTTGGAACTCTCTGGGTTTCTTGGACTTCTGTGACTATTTCTTTCCTCAATTTAGGGAAATTCTCAACTATTATCTCCTCGAGTATTTTTTCATGGGCTTTCCTTTTATCTTCTTCTTCTGGGACTCCTATGATTCGAATGTTGGGGCGTTTCATATTGTCCCAGAGGTCCCGGAGGTTTTCCTCATTTCTTTTGATTCTTTTTTCTTTTTTCCTCTCTGCTTCGTTTATTTCCATCATTCTATCTTCTACCTCACTTATCCTATCTTCTGCCTCCGTTATTCTACTGTTGGTTCCCTCCAGAGTGTCTTTTATCTCCTTTATTTCATTATTCATTCTATATTGATTCCTTTTTATTTCTTCTAAGTCCTTGATAAACATTTCTTGCATCTTCTCAATCTTTGTCTCCAGGCTATTTATCTGTAACTCCATTTTGCTTTCAAGATTTTGGATCATTTTTATTATCCTTATTCTAAATTCTTTTTCAGATAGATTCCCTATCTCCTCCTCTTTTGTTTGGCTTTGTGGGCATTTCTCATTTTCCTTTACTTGCTGAGTATTTCTCTGCCTTTTCATCTTGTTTAGATTGCTGTGTTAGGCGTGGCCCTTCTGTATTCTGGTAGTATGAAGTTCCTCTTTGTTGTGGAGGTTCCTCACTGCGGTTGGGGTTGGACAGGTGGCTTGTCAAGGTTTCCTGGTTGGGGGAGCTTGTGTCGGTGTTCTGGTGGGTGGAGCTGGATTTCTGCTCTCTAGAGTGCAATGGAGTGACCAGTATTAATTTTTGAGATGTCTATGGATTTGGTGTGCCTCTGGGCAGCCTGTATATTGATGCTCAGGTCTATGTTCCTGCGTTGCTGGAGAATTTGCGTGGTATGTCTTGCTCTGGAACTTATTGGCTCTTGGGTGGAGCTTGGTTTCAGTGAATTTATGGAGGGTATTGGATGGTCTCTTATTAATTAATGTTTCCCCTGGCTTTCAATCTTATTCTTACAGTAGCCTCAAGACTTCTCCTTCCATACAGCCTCAATAATAAAACTTTTAGGTTAATGGTGAAAAGATTCTCCACAGTGAGGGATACCCAGAAAGGTTCACTGAGTTACATGGAGAGATGAGGTGGGGGGGGTGGGTTGAGGTGACCAGGAGGGGAAGAGGGGAATTCAAATGTGGAGAGAGCAATCTAGCCAGTAAGCACTTCCCCCTGTGCTTTCCACAGTTTGGAACCCTCAGAGTGACTCACAGAGATACATAGAGAGGGGGGAGGAAGGTAACAGAGGTGAGCATGAGTAGAAAGGGAGGAATTAAGAGGGGAGAGAGAGATCTGGGCAGTATCCTGTTCCTGAAGTGTTCTCCGGTACCCAGAACACCCTCAGAGATTCACAGAATTGGGTTGAGAAGAGAAGGAGGAGGGTGGGAGATAGAGGTTCCCTGGGGGAGAAGAAAGAGCATCAATAGGGGGAGAGAGTGATCAGGCCAGTGATCACACTCCTGAGTAAAAATGGGTCCTAAAGATTGGGTTCTTAAATGTACAAAGTTGATATCAAATATGTAAAACAAAGATTAAAAATCTAGAATAGAGGTTAGACTCTTATAAAACTTACAATCTTAAAAAAAAAAAAAGAAAAGAAAAAAGGGAACAGTGTAAAAAGAAAAAAAACAGTAAAACAGTAAAACAAGAAACAGTAAAAAAATGTAGAACAGGCAAAAAACATTAAAAAAACAGAAAACACAAAAGGTATCAGATATATGTATGTAGTTTGCTTCAAAAATAGGGGTTTTTTTTTTTTTTTTTTGCAAGTTAATAGTGGGTTATGAAAATGAAAGTTAAAGGTGTAATAGAGGACTTGAAGAAAAAGGAAAGAAGAGAAAAAAAAATTTTTTTTTTAATTAAAAACAAAATAAAAAAAATAAAAAAAAATAATAATAGTAAAAAATATATGTATCCCGGACTTTCTCTGGAGCTGTTGTGAGCAGTGTGGGATCTGCTCAGTTTTAGATAGATCCTTATTCCTGCTTATACTTTTCAAGATCTATAGGTCCTTTTTAATGCAGTCGGTATTAACTACAGGGATCTTAATCTGTTGGCCTGTCCCTTCCAAAGCGCTTCCCTCTGTTTATTTGGCTTCTGTTTGGAGATCTCTTCAGTATCTAATTTCCGCCCTGCAACAAAGCGGTGGAGGTGCTCTCTTTAGGTTCGCTTGTTCAATCGTGCTGTGGGGAGGAAGGAACACTGCAAATCTGGCGTGTGTGTGGTAAGCTCGCAGTGTCTCGGCCGCACTGGGTTCGCCCCCGCTCACGGCGTGTGTGCTTTCCCCGTCTACCCTGCTCAGGCTTCAGGTTACTCGGCCGGGGAGCGGGCCCTGAGCTGCGTGCACTTCCCAGGTCTAAGCCGCTCAGGTTCAGGCTCCCGGTTACTCCACAAAGGCGCAGACTCGGTTTCGCCCGCGGCTTGTGCCGTTCCCGGTCGGAGCTGCCCAGGCGGCCAGGAGTTTGGCGAGGGCGCTGTCCCCTGTTGGGGCGGTGCGGCTTATCACCTCCCTGGTCCCCGCCTCGGTTTACGGGCTTGCCCGGCTCCGGTGTGCTTTGTGTCGGTTCTGGGGAGCTGGTCTCTGGCTGCGACCCTCCCGGCGGCTGTCGACCCTCCGGGATCTCAGGCAGTCTTTGCTTAGAAACTGGGAGCCTGTTTGCAGTTTGGTAGGGGGTGCCCTCTCTGGAGCCGAGTTTGCCCCTTTCCGGCTCTGGCGGGCCCCGCCTGCCCGCTGTGTCTGGCGGGGGATGGGGCGGTCCGCAGCCGGCTAGGTCTCCTCTGTTATCGCTCAGTCCTTTGTTCTGTGAGCGGGCCGGCAGTGCCTTAGAGTTGGGCTTTTCGCGGGATAGTTCTCTCTCTCTCTCGCTGTCCCACAGTTTAGGTTACTATCTCACGTTAGCTCCCTCAGATTGCCCTCGGGGCACTCGGGCCCGGTCCTTACCCTAGGCAATGCCGCCCGCTCCTCTCCGTTCAGCCCCCACTTGCTGGTGGCGGATGATGCGAGCGTCTGGGGTTCTTTGCTGGGAGTTGCTTTAGGCACGTAATCTGTGGATTTTATTTATTTTTTCCTCCCAGTTACGTTGCCCTCCGGGATAAAAAATCCTCCCCCACACCCGCCGGTGAGAGGGTTTCCTGGTGCTTGGAAATTCCTCCTCTTTTACGACTCCCTCCCCGGGACGGGTCTCCGTCCCTAACTCTTTTGTCTCTCTTTTTATCTTTTATAATTTCTCCTACCTCTTTTGAAGATAATGCGCAGTTTTTGTGAAAGCCTGACGTCCTCAGCCAGCCTTCAGAAGTAGTTTTGTGAAGTTTGGTCAGCGTTCAGATGTTCTTTCGATAAATTTGTGGAGGAGAGAGTGGTCTCCCCGTCCTATTCCTCCGCCATCTTCTAAACTACTTTAGTATTTAAGAAAGTTGTTTAGTCGCTAAGTCGTGTACCGTTTTGCAACCCCATAGACTGTAGCCCGCCAGGCTCCTCCGTCCATGGGATTTCCCAGGCAAGAATACTGGAGTGGTTGCCACTTCCTTCTCCAGGGGATCTTCCTCACCCAGGAATCAAACCCACGTCTCCTGCATTCACAGGTGCGTTCTATACCACTGAGCCATCAGGGAAGCCCAAGAAAGAAATAGATAATTTATTTGAGCTAACCTGTGGTTTATAGCCCAGACACAATCTTTCAGAAAGCTCTGAATACTGGTCCACCCATTAGAGGTAAAAGCACAGTGACATATGTTTTTGAGACAAAGGGTTATATATCAAGTGACATACTTCCAGTTTACACAATCCAGATCTTCATGTGTAAAATGAGTAGTGGGTAATCATGACCCTTTGTAAGATTGAGAAGGAGTGCGGAGAAGGCAATGGCACCCCACTCCAGTACTCTTGCCTGGAAAATCCCATGGACGGAGGAGCCTGGTAGGCTGCAGTCCGTGGGGTCGCTAAGAGTTGGACACGACTGAGCGACTTCACTTTCACTTTTCACTTTCATGCATTGGAGAAGGAAATGGCAACCCACTCCAGTGTTCTTGCCTGGAGAATCCCGAGGACGGCGGAGCCTGGTGGGCTGCCATCTATGGGGTTGCACAGAGTCTGATACGACGAAGCGACTTAGCAGCAGCAGCAGCAGCAGCAGCTATTCCTATGGAGATCTAGTTAATGCAGGTGCAGAATGCACAGTAAAGGGGGAAAGGAAGCCCAAATGGGTAGAGAAAAATTTAGGTTTATTTTTTTCCTTATTTTTCCATAAATTATGAATTCTATTTCATCAGTTGAATAGCCATTGACTGTGCATATAGTATATATTATATATATATATATATATTTTTTTTTTCATGCAGTGAAATAATGAGCTCTGACTCCACAGAGCTACAGTCTAAGAGAGACAGGGGTGTAGAATCTCTTGGATGAGGTAGAAAGTGATTATAGTCATTTGTCTTTTCCAAGGAACTAACAGTAGAATTCATGAGACTGCTGCTGGAGTTATGTCAGCATTTCTGATCCAGTACTGATGCAGGACTCCTCTGTTCCGTCTTATTTTTCAAACCCTTACCCACATGCAAGTCATCTTATCTGCTGTGCGTCTGCACTTAGTCTCCAATGAGTCATGTTCTTTATAAAACACATGGAATAAGTGAAAAGATATTGCCTGTTTTCTGGAGAAGAGTGATTGTTTTCCCAACTGTGATAACGTGGTTGGTTGGTTGATTTAGTTGCTAAGTTGTGTCCAGTTCTTGTGACCCCATGAACTGTAGCCCACCAGGCTCTTTTGTCCATGGGATTCTCCAGGCAAGAATACTGGAGTGGGTAGCCATGTCCTCCTCCAGGTGATCTTGACCTAAGGATTGAACCTGCATCTCCTGCGTCTCCTGCATTAGCAGGCAGATTCTTTACATCTGAGCCACCAGGGAAGCTCTACAATACCACCAATGCCCCCAAAAAGAGAAAAATCAAGGTAAGTTTGTATTACATAATTTGCTTTTCACAAAGACTCTTGTTTATAAAAAGCCTCCCTTTTTGAAGGGCAGTGTAATACCTGACTTTAAAGCTCAACTGCTCAAATGATTCTTTTTATACAATTAATTATTAAAATTTATATATAGATCTACAAAAAGTTTTTTTTACAGATTTTGTTTACATAAACTTCTAATTCTGTGACTCAACTTTTCTGATAATATTGTAGAAAATCCTCAGAATTTTTTTTTTCTAAAAGCCAAAGCAAGTGACTGAAGTTTATTACAAATATGGACCTGCCTTAGGTTAGAAAATACACACAAACTTAAAATCATCCTCTATATTTTTTATTACAGTGGATTCCGAAGGCATTCATGTAAAAACCACTTTAGCTGTACGGAACAATATTTATTGCATTGTGAATAGCTTGTTTCTTTTCCTCCTGAACATCATTTAACTCTTTCCCACTCAATCCTAAATATAGACAGAGACAGATTTTGCATACACCTTCGGATTAAGCAGATTGCAGTTAATAAACTGCTTAACCAAATGGAAGCTACATCATCAGCCATGGCATTAAAGTTAAATTGACTGAACGTTCCAGGCAGTAATATACCACACATTGCCTATTTTCAAAGTTTAGTTCAAAATATATATTCCCAATTACAAATTCAGAAACCAAAGCCACTATAATTACAGCAATTAAGTTATAAATCACATTTGCAAGGATTCATTCACTTGCTTATGTATTTATTCATTCATTCTTCAAACATTTGTGCATAATACAAAAAAAATCAGAGTACAGTTTATTGTAATAAATAATGTGTGTGTTGTAAGAGGGGTAATAGACCATTTATATCAAAAGTGAGGGATTTGGGTGTTTTTTCGTTTAAATTATCTACTATATCTTTACTTATAAGAAAGAGACATATACACACACTTACACATATATGAAAATTGCATTCTAAACTCTAAGTCTATGAACAGATTAATTATTTTATAATTATTGTATCTATCAACATAAGTAAATATAGATGTTGACAGTTGCAGGGAGAGGAGATGGTTGTTATTCAGGGCCTAATAGATTGGAATGTATTAGAATTAAAAGGTCTTATAGTCATCATACAGCCTATGCTATTATCCCTTCATCACTTTATGGACATTAACATGACTCTAATAACAATCATATAATATTTTAATACATTTTTAATACATACATATAATATTTTTAATACATCTTACTTTTGGCTTGTTTAAAGCAAATTTTCCCCATGGACACCAATTCAGTTGGGAAGGAGTTCAGTGTGTTGATGCTGTGTGAATTAAAAAAAAAATGCCAAGCATGCTATGGAAAATATGTGTAGACTAGCTTTAGCCATTGTCAAAGGCTTTCTGTGCCTGCCTCCCTCCTAACCTCGCTGAAACACTCTCCTTCTGCTCCTTTTCTCTTTACTTCTAGTTAGCACACTTGCTGTAACTTTTAGGGCCTATAGTTACTAAGGAACACTTCAGCCAATTCTTTCAACTGCTGACTCACTTCCTCACCTGAAAATAATTGCAGTTGTTTTCATTTTCTTTCAGAAGCAGCTTTATAAACTCAAATTTTTGTTTTTCTGATTCTCAACATGTCATTCATGCTTTTCAAGCGTCTTCATTTTTTTCTCCATCTTCTACTCTCTGGTTTCCCTTGTGCTACACATAGAGCCTATAATCTACTTGCTTACTTTTTTTTATAAAAAAAAATTGTATCATACCACTGGAAATTAAAATTTATGGTTATTAAAATTTAAGTTTTCATTGCAATTATTTTTTATTGTTTCATCCAACTTTCCTGATTTGACACCTGAAAGTCTTTTTCAATCAACCTTTTCCTAAAAGCCATCCCAGTTTGAAACACTTGTAATACAAATTCTAAATAGTTCAGCACATAGATGGGCAGTTCTCCTTGCTTCCCAATGCAACTCCCAAGTCTTTACCCTCTTCGCTTCTGGTAAATATCCCTACTGTCCAGAAGTTCAGTTCACCTGCAGTATTAAACTACCCTCCCTCCAACTTTGTCATCTTCTCCTATACTGGTTACTTCCCACATTCACTGAGGAGTATTTGCATCACTCTTTTCTTTACTGTACCAACTGTTGACATTACCAAAAAGCATCAGTTATTATATTGCACACACACTGAGATTTCTTTATCATTTTCCAGTTCAGTTCAGTTCAGTCGCTCAGTCGTGTCCGACTCTTTGTGACCCCATGAATTGCAGCACGCCAGGCCTCTCTGTCCATCACCAACTCCCGGAGTCTACCCAAACCCATGACCATCGAGTCGGTGATGCCATCCAACCATCTCATCCTCTGTCATCCCCTTCTCCTCCCACCCCCAATCCTACCCAGCATTAGGGTCTTTTCCAATGAGTCAACCCTTCGCATGAGGTGCCCAAAGTATTGGAGTTTCAGCTTCAACATCAGACCTTCCAATGAACACCCAGGATTGATCTCTTTTAGGATGGATTGATTGGATCTCCTTGCAGTCCAAGGGACTCTCAAGAGTCTTCTCCAACACCACAGTTCAAAAGCATCAATTCTGCGGCGCTCAGCTTTCTTCACCGTCCAACTCTCACATCCATACATGACCACTGGAAAAACCATAGCCTTGACTAGACGTACTTTTGTTGGCAAAGTAATGTCTCTGCTTTTAAATATGCTATCTAGGTTGGCCATAACCTTCCTTCCAAGGAGTAAGCGTCTTTTAATTTCATGGCTGCAATCACCATCAGCAGTGATTTTGGAGCCCAAAAAAGTAAAGTCTGAATTTTTTTTTTACATTTTCCAGTAGTACCTTTGTTAATTAACCCACCTCAATTTAGAAACGCAATGGATCTCACCATTACTTACATTAAACATAAACGCTCAAGGGATCATACTCTGTTATTACTTCTTTTTATATATTTATATATTATCCGCCTATAAGTATTTTCTCAAAATTTGGTATTACCTGCATCTATATAAATATATTTTTAACAGCATTTTTCAAACTTTAGCATGTTCAGAACTACCTGGAAAACTTCTGAAAACAGACTGATGGGCTTAATCCTCAAGTTTTTAATTGAGTGAAAGTATATTGCATGCCTGTGTGCTAAGTCGCTTCAGTCATGTCTGACTCTGCGACCTCATAGACTGTACCCCGCCAGGCACTTCTGTCCTTGGGGTTCTCAGGGCAAGGATACTGGAGAGGGTTGTCATTTCCTTTTCCAGGATATCTTCTTCCCGACCCAGGGATCGAATGTGGGTGTCTCATGTTGCATGCGTATTCTTTACCCCGAGTCACCAGAAAGCCCTTTAATAGAGTAAGTACAATCAAATGTCTCTAGGAAAGCTTTCCTCTCTCCTCTTCCTCAGTTCTCATGACCTTCTCAATGTACTGTGTGTTAGCATCCATGCCCAACACTGTTGTGAAGGGACTCTTGCTAACATTAATATTGACTGCATATTGTTGAATCTAATCATACTTCTCTTCTTGGTTCTCAATTACTTGAAATCTCTTTATCTTTCAAAAGAATTGAGAACATCCACATCATCAGGTCATCTTTTTCATTGACCTCAATGACAATATGCTTTTCAGTCACTTTCATTTTTAAATATAATTTGCAGATATAGTTGACCCTTGAATTCAACTCAGGTTTGTGTGGGTCTACTTACACAAAGGTTTTATTCAATAAATATATACTATTGTACTACATGATCCACTGTTGGTTGAATCTGTGAATACTGAATCACAGGTACAGAAGGCAAACTATAAAGTTGTAATCCAATATTTCACTGCATGGAGTGATGGCACCCCTACCTCCTGTACTGTTCAAGAATCAACTGTACGTGTATGTCAGATGAAGTTTAATTTTGAAATTGCTCTAGCCTGTCACTTGAGTGTTTCTCTTAATGATTACTCTGGGGAAATACCTTCTGTAGGCTATATTCTTATATAAGATAAAAATTTAGAAAATATAGAGAAAGAAACTGGGAATGCTTGTGAAAGGTGAAAGTAAATTATATGCTTTGAGATTATAAAATTTTAAATGGACCTACCACTCTGAAATTGTGCATCATTTAGTAGGTTCACATTTTAACATCATTCATATGTTTAAATTAAAAAACAATAGTAATTAAAGCATGTTGTCAAGACACCCTAGTACTTCTCCAAATATTTCCCTATTATAACCATTATTCTATAAGTGCAATCATAAATATATATATTTGTATTTTTAAATACACAGTCCTAAAAATATATGATACATATTTTATATGGTTCAAATATGCTATAAATATCAAATTCGATAGACCTAGAAGCAAATTCCTTCCTCCACTGAAAATATTGTTGTTCAGTCGCAAAATCGTGTCTGACTCTTTGCAACACCAGGGATTGCAGCATAGCAGGCTTCCCTGTCCTTCACCATCTCCTGGAGTTCACTCAAACTCATGTCCATTGAGTTGCTGATGCCATCCAGCCATGTCATCCTCTGTCATCCTCTTCTCCTCCTGCCTTCAATCTTTTCCAGCATCAGGGTCTTTTTGAAAGAGTCGGCTCTTCGCATCAGGTGGCCAAAGTATTTGAGTTTCAGTTTCAGTATCAGTCCTTCCAATGAATATTCAGGGTTGATTTCCTTTAGGATTGACTGGTTTGAACTTCATGCACTATCAAGAGTCTTCTCCAACACCACAGTTCAAAAGAATCAATTTTTCAGTGCTCATCTTTCTTTATAGTTCAACTCTTACACCTATAAATAACTACTGGAAAAATCATAGCTTTGACCAGACGTACCTTTGTTGGCAAAGTAATGTCCCTGTTTTTTAGTATGCTGTCTAGGTTGGTCATAGCTTTTCTTCCAAAGAACAAGCATCTTTTAATTTCATGGCTGCAGTCACCATCTGTAGTGATTTTGGAGCCTGAAAAAATAAAGTTTTTCACTGTTTCCATTGCTTCCCCATCTATTTCCCATGAAGTGATGGGACTGGATGTCATGATCTTAGATTTCTGAATGTTGAGTTTTAAGCCAGTTTTTTCACACTCTTCTTTCACTTTCATCAAGAGACTTCTTCTTCTGCCATAGTTCTTCTTCACCTTCTGCCATAAGGGTGGTGTCATCTACATATCTGAGGTTATTGATATTTCTCCTGGCAATCTTGATTCCAGCTTGTGCTTCATCCAGCCCCGCATTTCACATGATGTACTCTGCATAAATTAAACAAGCAGGGTGACAATATACAGCCTTTTTATACTCCTTTCCCAATTTGGAACCAGTCTGTTGTTCCACATCCGGTTCTAACTGTTGCTTCCTTACCTGCCTACAGATTTCTCAAGAAGCAGGTCAGGTGGTCTGGTGTTCCCATCTCTTTAATAATTTTCCACAGTTTATTGTGATCTGCACAATCAAAGGCTTTGGCTTAGTCAATAAAGCAGAAGTAGATGCTTTTCTGGAACTCTCTTGCTTCTTTGATGATTCAGTAGATGTTGGCAATTTGTTCTTTGGTTCCCCTGGAGAAGGAAATGCAACCCACCCCAGTATTCTTGCCTGGAAAATCCCATGGATGGAGAAACCTGGTAGGCTACAATCCATGGGGTTGCAAAGAGTCGGACATGACTGAGTGACTTCATTTTCTTTCCTCTACCTTTTCTAAATCTAACTTGAATGTCTGGAAGTTCACGGTTCACGTACTGTTGAAGCCTGGCTTGTAGAATTTTGAGCATTACTTTGCTAGGGTGTGAAATGATTGCTATTGTGTGGTAGTTTGAACATTCTTTGGCATTCCCTTTCTTTCAGATTGGAATGAAAATTTACCTCTTCCAGTCCTGTGGCCACTGCTGAGTTTTCCAAATTTGCTGGCATATTGAGTGCAGCACTTTCACAGCATCATCTTTTAGGATTTGAAATAGCTCAACTGGAATTCCATCACCTCCACTAGTTTTATTTGTAGTGATGCTTCCTAAGGCCCACTTGACTTTGCATTCCAGGATGTCTGGCTCTAGGATAGTGATCACACCATCGTGGTTATCTGGGTCATGAAGATCTATTTTGGATAGTTCTTCTGTGTATTCTTACCACCTCTTCTTAATATCTTCTGCTTCTGTTAGGTCCATACCATACCATTTCCTTGCTATCAAAAAACTTTATTCATACTTAGCCTTATGTTTACATTCACTTCACTTATTGCTTAATACTGCATTGTATTCATAATCTACAGCTTATCTACCCTCCAATGAGGAATTCTTAGGTTGTTTCTGCCCTGGGAGGATAGTTGTTGTGCTGTAATCTATACTTCTTCAGATATATCCTAGTTCATGGGTTCCTTCAAGGTAAACCCACCTAGAATTGGGATTTTTAGAACAGAGCATTTGTTCTCTCACTTTTTCCAGGTATTAGCAAATTTCATTTTAAAATAGAATTTGTACTACTTCAGAAAAATAGTGAATCCATATGGTGTTAAATTTTACCTCCAGAAAGTTTTAATGTCTTGATAAATAGTGAGATTGAACACTTTTTAATATACTTATTTTACAGACAAGTCTCCATATATGTGAATTACACTTTATTTTGAAAGTATACAGTTAACTGCACAATTTTATACAATTAATTATGTAAGGTTGAACCCCTCCACCCAATGGCAAACCTCCTGACAAAAGGAAACTTTCCTGTTTAGAAATTAAGTCTAGCAACTAAAAGTCAATGTCTCTCTTACGCTCACTGTCTCTCTCCTTATATATGATTATGTACACAATTATTTATTATACAAGTGCAGAATGAACAAATATGAACAAGTTAGATTAAAAATAAAGAGGAAAAATAGGGTTTTGTATGATTTTAAAGATATATAAAAAACAGAGATCAAATATGTTTAATTAAATTGCTAAAAGTGAGCACTGAAATTGCGTCACTTAAGTTTAAATCCTTAAATTGAATCATTAAGTTCAGTTGATCAATTGCTCAATTATATAAATGGTGTCACCAAGAATTAGTTTTCTAAATCATATTATAAGTAACATGTGAAAGATTTTATGTGAAATTCTAAACCAAAACCAAGAAATTTGACACTGTACTACAGATATGTTAATGTTATGGGATAGAAATTTAATTTGAATCAGTAAATGTTGAATTAAACACATGCTTGGCTAGTAAGATATAAAATTCAATCAGTAAAAAATATAATACAGCTGCAACAATTACATTTCTACTGTCACTTTATTTATGTAGGAACATATTTTTAACACAATTGAAAAACGTACTCCATATAACATTTGCATAAACATAATATAAATGACATTGTGCAAACAAATATAATTTGTAAACCAAATACATAATAACAAAGTGAATATTATTAGTAGTGATGAATGTATCATTGTAAGTTTGTAATTGTGAAAATGTAGTTGCTTTGGGTACATAATTTAAACTCTCTAAGAAACAATCTTCTCATATTTCAAAGGATTTACAAGGAGCAACTAACAGGATTTGTGACTTAAATTTAGAAACAGATATAGTAGAGAGAGAAACATTCTTGGGGATAACAATAAAAAAGCCATGTAAGTGTCTTTATACTCAGCATCTATTTATTTAATGGAATTCAAACCACTAAGAAAAAATATTTATAAATAAAATGAGTAATCACTGATTACACAGCATCCCATTGATCCAATTTACTTTTTAACTGGTTTACAGTTAATAAAATTCTGATGATTCAATAAAATAACTACGGTTTTAAATCCATTTTTCTTCCTCTGTGGCTCAGAAGGTAAGGAGTCTACTCGCAGTGTAAGAGACCTGGGTTCGATCCCTGGGTCTAGAAGATCCCCTGGAGAAGGAAATGGCAACCCACTCCACTATTCTTCCCTGGAAAATCCCATGGACAGAGGAGCCTGGCAAGCTACAGTCCATTGGGTCGCAAAGAATCAGACACGACTGAGCGACTAACACTAAAATCCATTTGTCTGTGGCTCTATTGGAATAAAAAGAAAGATGTAATATGAGTACTTTTTACTATATTCACTTTATCTGACCACATGAGCTGGAAATATTTAAGCAAATGTTGACTACTAGTGACAAGAGATAAAAGTAGTTCAGTTCACTTGCTCAGTCCTGTCTGACTCTTTGCGACCCCATGGACTGCAGCACACCAGTCTTCCCTGTCCATCACCAGTTCCTGAAACTTGCTCAAACTCATGTCGATCAAGTCAGTGATGCCATCTCATCCTTGTCATCCCCTTCTCTGCCTGCCTTAAATCTTTCCCAGCATCAGGGTCTTTTCCAGTGAGTCAAGTTCTTCACATCAGGTAGCCAAAGTATTGGAGTTTCAGCTTCAGCATCAGTCCTTCCAATGAATATTCACAACTGATTTCCTTTAGGATTGACTGGTTTGATATTCTTGCCGCCCAAGGGACTCTGAAGAGTCTTTTCCAACACCACAGTTCAAAGGCATCAATTATTCAGTGCTCAGCTTTCTTTATAGTCCAACTCTCATATCCGTACAGGACTACTGGAAAAACCATAGCTTTGACTAGACAGACCTTTGTCGGCAAAGTAATGTCTCTGCTCTTTAATATGCTGTCTAGGTTTGTCATAGCTTTTCTTCCAAGGAGCAAGCATCTTTTAATTTCTTGGCTGCAGTTAACAATCTGCAGTGATTTTTGAGCCCAAGAAAATAGTCTGTCACTGTTTCCATTGCATCCCCATCTATTTGCCATGAAGTGATGGGACTGGATGTCATAATCTTAGTATTCTGAATGTTGAGTTTTAAGCTGGCTTTTTCACTCTCAGACTTTCACTTTCATCAGAGGCTCTTTAGTTCTTCTTCACTTTTCTGCCATAAGGTGGTGTCATCTGCATATCTGAGTTAATTGATATTTCTCCTGGCAATCTTGATTCCAGCTTATGCTTCGTCCAGCTTGGCATTCTGCATGATGTACTCTGCATATAAGTTAAATGAGCAGGGTGACAATATACAGCCTTCATGTGCTCCTTTCCAGTTTGGAACTGGTCCATTGTTCCATGTCTGGTTCTAACTGTTGATTCTTGACCTGCATACAGATTTCTAAGGAGGCAGGTAAGGTGGTCTGATATTCCCATCTCTTGAAGAATTTTCCACAGTTTTTTGTTATATACACATTGAAGGCTTCGGCTTAGTCAATAAAGCAGAAGTAGATGCTTTTCTGGAACTCTCTTGCTTTTTTGATGATCCAGTAGATGTTGGCAATTTGATCTCTGGTTCCTCTGCCTTTTCTAAATCCAGCTTGAACATCTGGAAGTTCTTGGTTCATGTACTGTTAAAGCCTAGCTTGGAGAATTTTGAGCATTACTTTGCTAGCGTGTGAGATGAGTGCAATCGTGCAGTAGTTTGAGCATTCTTTGGCATTGCCTTTCTTTGGGATTGGAATGAAAACTGACCTTTTCCAGTCCCGAGGCCACTGCTGAGTTTTCCAAATTTGCTGGCATATTCATTGCATCACTTCCATAGCATCATCTTTTAGGATTTGTAATAGCTCAGCGGGAATTCCATCACTTCCACTAGCTTTGTTCCTCGTGTTGCTTCCTAAGGCCCATTTGATTTTGCAGTCCAAGATGTCTGGCTCTAGGTGAGTGATCACACCATCATGTTTATCTGGTCATGAGGCTCTTTTTTTGTATAGTTCTTTTGCGTATTCTTGCCACCTCTCCTTAATATCTTCTGCTTCTGTTAGGTCCATACCGTTTCTCTCCTTTATTGTGCTCATTTTTGCTTGAAATCTTCCCTTGGTATCTCTAATTTTCTTGAAGAGATCTCTAGTCTTTCCCATTCTGTTGTTTTCCTCTATTTCTTTGCATTCATCACTGAGGAAGGCTTTCTTATCTCTCCTTGCTATTCTTTGGAACTCTGCATTCAAATGGGTTTATCTTTCACTTTCCTTTGCCTTTAGCTTCTCTTCTTTTCTCAGCTATTTTTAAGGCCTCCTCAGACAGCCATTTTGCCTTTTTGAATTTCTTTTTCTTGGGGATGGCTTTGATCACTGCCTCCTGTACAGTGTCAAAAACCTTCATCCATAGTTATCAGGAGATAAAATAAGTCCTGTCAAATGCACTCTTGCTTCATTTACCCACATCCTAAACTTCAGGAGTAACTTATATTTATGGTTATTTTTTATCAGTGAGACAGATATATTCACATTGCTCTCTATCACTCAGATTAGTATTTTTGTTTCTTGCTTAGCTGTGTAGGACTCTTTGCAACTACATGTACTGTAGCCTGCCAGGCTCCTCCAATCATGGGATTTCCCAGGCACTGGAGTGTGTTGCCATTTTCTTCTCCAGGGGATCTTCCTGACCCAGGGATGGAACCCAGGTCTCCCACATTTCAGGCAGTTGCTTTAGCATCTGAGCAACTAGGGAAGCCCTCTGTCACTCAGGGGTGTGAGACAAAACTAGGTTGAAGTGAAAAGTCATGTTTTCATGTTTTCTTCAAATGAGAAGCGAAATAGGATTATTGAAAACTTAACCTCTCCTTATTCATAATGTCTTTGCTTTCTATATATCGATTAATACCATTTTATAGTAACTTTTAATTTTTATCATTTTGCATTGATCTGTATCCACCAAGAGACCATGAGCTTCATGATAAGTATGCATGATTTCTCCGAGATCACTCAGAAAATTACCGTTTATTTCTATAGTAGAATAAATTAAGGGTTTATTTTGGATTTACATAAAACTTAATGCTTAGCAATTAAAAAAATAAATAAATTAAGAGTGTAGTATGACCAGATGACTATTTTCTCAGAAAATGTTTAAATATAGATGTATTGAGAGGTCATGTTTTACATTATTGTTTGTGCTGAGTCTCTCAGTCGTGTCCAACTCTTTGTGACCCTGTGGACTGTAGCCCAGCAGGTCTCTCTGTCCATGGGGTTCTCCAGGCAACAATACTGGAGTGGGTTTCCGTGCCCTCTTCCAGGGGATCTTCTCAACCCAGGGATCGAACCCAGGTCTTCTGCATTGCAGGCGAATTCTTTACTGTTTGAGCCACCTTTATTTAATTATGTTTTAGCTTTATGAAAGCAAGGACTATCTAATATATCTTTCTTAAATTTAGTTTTTATTTTATATTGAGGTATAGTTGATTTACAATGTTATGTTAATTTAAGGTGTACGGCAAAGTGATTAAGTTATACATATACCTAATATTGTTTTTGTGTCAAGCAAGTAAATCTAGTGCACTTGTTTAAAATTATTTATTTCTGACATTGCTATTTGCCTAGCATATAATTAGACCAACAGCGAACATTCAGCCCTCATCTATATGTAACTAAAATATGAAATATTCAAAAAGTATGAAATTATTTAAACTTAATTATGCTATTATCTGCTTTATTTGTAATATTATTATTACACCATTTTTTTGGTTTAAGAATGAGGTAATTTTCAAATTTTATTACATTTTATGTTAGTTTGACAATTATCTCATTCTTAAATAGTAATTTTCTCAAATACAAATATGAAATTAATTGCTTGATTTTATTAATAAGAATAGAAGAAATTTTATTTTTTTAAAGAATAATATTTCACTTAAATGGTTTATTAATTAACAGCTGTTAATTATTGAAAATAATTGATATTTTGCATGAAAAATGTTTAGACCGTATATAAAATACATTCAACAGAATGACCAAAACAGGTCAAAATTTCTGAGGAAAAAATATTTCAATTAATGCAAATCCTATTTATCTCTTTCAATGGAAAACATTTAGGATTGCCTTAAAAACAGCTTAGAGATCTAGAATATAATTTCTCTAATAACAGTTCCTTAGCATCTTAACATGAGGGGCTAATAAGCCTGACAACATAGTGAAAAATTAAACTGCTTTGAAAATTCACAAAAGAGGAGGCTAACAAAATAAAATGTATTTTTAAAGAAAATCACTTATCTGCCCAAATCTTCTTGATTGTTTTAAGGCATTTGGATTGAAATTGTAACCTTTTAATCCTTTGTTCTTTATCTTTTTCTTTTAAATCTAACAAAAACTAAAGTGATTGAAATAAACACCTAATTCTGTCTCTTAAAAAGAATTTAATCTAAGTTGCAACAATGATATCTCACTAATTCCTTACAACTTAAACATTTTAGAGAAAATGTAGCCAGAATGAAACAAAGGCATGACCTAAACCATGTAATGAATTTAGGGAG
This sequence comes from Giraffa tippelskirchi, assembly GCF_054371585.1. Lineage (NCBI taxonomy): Eukaryota > Metazoa > Chordata > Mammalia > Artiodactyla > Giraffidae > Giraffa > Giraffa tippelskirchi. The sequence continues at coordinate 127,827,574 of NC_137286.1, forward strand.
TATATATTTTTATGTACTGTGAAAATATTTAATTCAATGACTAATCTGGTTGTAGACATGTCATCTATAAAACTTACACCATCCAATAAAATGCAATACTTAATCATAGGTTTTAGCAGCACCTATAGAATTTTACTCACAGTACTAAATATATTAAGGTGTGATTGATATACTTCAAGTATAATATTTGTTTTAAAGATATTGATTAATGTATTTTGCAAGCAATTTTCTGAATCCCAAATAGTTTCTATTATGCAACAAATAGTGGAGAGGTATCTTTTGACTTCTTCAGTGTTGTTTCTTGCATTCAAGACTGAAGTGCCAACTTAGGTTCGATAAACTGAAAAAGAGGCTATGAGGAAGCATGCAAAACATACATCTAACAAGGACTTTTATTCAGAATATAGAAGGAACACTTCTAACTCAAAAATAAAAAGACAAAAAGAAACCAATTAAAATATGGAAATGCTATGAATAGATAATTTTCCAAAGTAAATATATGAATGGCTGGGAAAGCACATACAAATATACTTAACATCTTTAGCCCATCAGTGAAATTCATCTCAAAATTGTAATTGAAGAGTTCTTTACATCTATTAGGATGATGGTCAAATAATCATCACCAAATTACAACAGCAATAATATAACAAGTGTTGGTAAGAATGCAAGAAAATCAGAATCCTCCTGCACTGATGGCAAAAAAATGTACATTAAAATGCAACCACTTTGTTAAATAGTCTGGTTATTTCTTCAAATGTTAAGCATAGAGTTACTATGCAACCTAGCAATTTGACTTCTAGGTTATTTACTCAAGGAAAATGAAAACTATATTTACACAAAAACCTATTCATGAATGTTCAAAGGTGCATTATCCATAGCAGCGAAAATATGGAAACAACCCAAATGCTCATCAACTGATGAAGGGATAAATCAAATCTGGCATATGCATATGATGAAATATTATTCAGCAGTAAAAAAAAAAATCAAATGCAGATATATGCAACTACATGAATGAACCTTGAAAATATTATGCTATTGAAAACATCATTCAAATAAGGCAGCATATTATATAATTCCATTTGCATGAAATGTCAGGATAAGCAAATCTATGGAAAAGATTACTCTTTCCTAGAACTGGGGCTGTAGTGGAAATGGGTATGAATTGCTAATGGATAGAGTGTTTCTGTTTGGAGAGATTAAAACATTCTAAGGTTGATTGTATTCATGGTTGCATAACTCCATAAATACACTAAAGCTCATTGTATTGTACAGTTTAAATAGATGAATTGTATAGAATCTGACTTACATTTCAACAAACAGTATAAATTTTTGAACAGTTTAATATACAGTGGTCATATTCAATGCCTAAACTGAAAGCTACAGAATACAAAATGAAAAGTATAATGTCATATGAGGTAAGATTGTTGCCAATAAATAATTAAATTTATTCACTTACAAGTACAATATCATTCAGAATTATATATATATATTCCACATAAGTGTTTACACACAAAAACACATGTACACCTAAGTTTGCTTTGGGGAAAATTGTTTGCAGTGACCTGCAGAGAAAGTGAGTGAACAAGTCTTAAAGTACACATTCTATCCATTTCTAAATGAACAGTTTTGTAGTATATTTAACCAATTAACTCTTTAGAAATGTTTACATAAACTAATGCAATTGTGATAATTAGTCAATTTTTTCGAGTGAAATTTGTGACTCAGAGTGTATTTAAGTAGTATCTCAAAAGATACAAAGCTAATCAGAAGAAAGCTATGATTAAACTTAGTTAAGTCTTATTCTTAATCTTATGAGCTTTCTGGTTCTCTTAATTGCACAGATAAATTAATTCAGAAAAAATATTAATAACTAAAAATGATATTTAAATTTATTTAAGTCCCCTTGATGTTAAGGAAGCTTATATTCCAACTGGGCAAGTCAATCTACAGAGAAGTTTCAGTAGATAATACATAAACCATATTTCAACTAAGAAGAAAGTGATTGGCATCCAGGCCATTTATTTATTTATTTATTTTTAAATAAATTTATTTATTTTAGTTGGGGTAATTACTTTACAATATTGTAGTGGTTTTTGCCATACATTGACATGAATCAGCCATGGGTTTACATGTGTTCCCCTTCCTGGACCCCCCTCCCACCTCCCTCCCCATCCCATCCCTCTGGGTCATCCCATTGCCCCGGCCCTGAGCATTTGTCTCATGCATCGAACCTGGAATGGTGTTCTGTTTCACATATGATAATATACATGTTTCAATGCTATTCTCTCAGAACGTCCCACCCTCATCTTCTCCCTCAGAGTCCATAAGACTGTTCTATGAATCTGTGTCTCTTATTCTGTCTTGCATATAGGGTTATCATTACCATCTTTCAAATTCCATATATATGCATTAGTATACTGTATTGGTGTTTTTCTTTCTGGCTTACTTCACTCTGTATAATGGGCTCCAGTTTCATCCATCTCAATAGAACTGATTCAAATGTATTCTTTTTAATGGCTGAGTAATATTCCATTGTGTATATGTACCACAGCTTCCTTATCCATTCGTCTGCTGATGGACATCTAGATTGCTTCCATGTCCTGGTTATTGTAAACAGTGCTGCGGTGAACATTGGGGTACACGCGTCTCTTTCAATGCTGGTTTCCTCGGTGTGTATGCCCAGCAGTGGGATTACTGGGTCATATGGCAGTTCTATTCCCAGTTTTTTAAGGAATCTCCACACTGTTCTCCATAGTGGCTGTACTAGTTTGCATTCCCACCGACAGTGTAAGAGGGTTCCCTTTTCTCCAAACCCTCTCCAACAGTTATTGCTTGTAGACTTTTGGATAGCAGCCATTCTGACTGGTGTGAAATGGTACCTCATTGTGGTTTTGATTTGCATTTCTCTAATAATGAGTGATGTTGAGCATCTTTTCTTGTGTTTGTTAGCCATCTGTATGTCTTCTTTGGAGAAATGTCTGTTTAGTTCTTTGGTCCATTTTTTGATTGGGTCATTTATTTTTCTGGAATTGAGCTGCAGGAGTTGCTTGTATATTTTTGAGATTAATTGTTTGTCTGTTGCTTCATTTGCTATTATTTTCTCCCATTCTGAAGGCTGTCTTTTCACCTTGCTTATAGTTTCCTTTGTTGTGCAAAAGCTTTTAATTTTAATTAGGTCCCATTTGTTTATTTTTGCTTTTATTTCCAATATTCTGGGAGGTGGGTCATGGAGGATCCTGCTGTGATTTATGTCAGAGAGTGTTTTGCCTATGTTTTCCTCTAGGAGTTTTATAGTTTCTGGTCTTACATTTAGATCTTTAATGCATTTTGAGTTTATTTTTGTGTACAGTGTTAGGAAGTGTTCTAGTTTCATTCTTTTACAAGTGGTTGACCAGTTTTCCCAGCACCACTTGTTAAAGAGATTGTCTTTTCTCCATTGTATATTCTTGCCTCCTTTGTCGAAAATAAGGTGTCCATAGTTACATGGATTTATCTGTGGGCTTTCTATTTTGTTCCATTGATCTATATTTCTATCTTTGTGCCAGTACCATATTGTCTTGATGACTGTGGCTTTGTAGTAGAGCCTGAAGTCAGGCAGGTTGATTACTCCAGTCCCATTCTTCTTTCTCAAGATTGTTTTGGCTATTCGAGGTTTCTTATATTTCCATACAAATTGTGAAATGATTTTTTTCTAGTTCTGTGAAAAATACCATTGGTAGCTTGATAGGGATTGCGTTGAATCTATAGATTGCTTTGGGTAGTATACTCATTTTCACTATATTAATTCTTCCAATCCATGAACACGGTATATTTCTCCATCTGTTTATGTCCTCTTTGATTTCTTTCATCAGTGTTTTATAGTTTTCTATATATAAGCCTTTTGTTTCTTTAGGTAGATATATTCCTAAGTATTTTATTCTTTTTGTTGCAATGGTGAATGGTATTGTCTCCTTAATTTCTCTTTCTGTTTTCTCATTATTGGTGTATAGGAATGCAAGGGATTTCTGTGTGTTAATTTTATATTCTGCAACTTTACTATATTCATTGATTAGCTCTAGTAATTTTCTGGTAGAATCTTTAGGGTTTTCCATGTAGAGGATCATGTCATCTGCAAACAGAGTTTTAACTTCTTCTTTTCCTATCTGGATTCCTTTTATTTCTTTTTCAGCTCTGATTGCTGTGGCCAAAACTTCCAAAACTATGTTGAATAGTAGTGGTGAAAGTGGGCAACCTTGCCTTGTTCCTGACTTTAGGGAAAATGCTTTCAATTTTTCACCATTGAGGATAATGTTTGCTGTGGGTTTGTCATATATAGCTTTTATTATGTTGAGGTATGTTCCTTCTATTCCTGCTTTCTGGAGGGTTTTTATCATAAATGGATTTTGAATTTTGTCAAAGGCTTTTTATGCATCTATTGAGATAATCATATGGTTTTTATCTTTCAATTTGTTAATGTGGTGTATTACATTGATTGATTTGCAGATGTTAAAGAAACCTTGCATTCCTGGGATAAAGCCCACGTGGTCATGATATATGATCTTTTAAAAATGATGTGTGTTTGGAATGCAAAAGAAACAAAAGAGACCATAGCAAAAATCAACAAAACTAAAAGCTGGTTTTTCGAGAAGATAAACAAAATTGACAAACCATTAGCCAGACTCATCAAGAAACAAAGGGAGAAGAGTCAGATCAACAAAATTAGAAATGAAAATGGAGAGATCACAACAGACTACACAGAAATTCAAAGGATCATAAGAGACTACTACCAACAGCTATATGCCAATAAAATGGACAATTTGGAAGAAATGGACAAATTCTTAGAAAAGTATAACTTTCCAAAACTGAACCAGGAAGAAATAGAAGATCTTAACAGACCCATCACAAGCATGGAAATCGAAACTGTAATCAGAAATCTTCCAGCAAACAAAAGCCCAGGACCAGACGGCTTCACAGCTGAATTCTACCAAAAATTTAGAGAAGAGCTAACACCTATCCTACTCAAACTCTTCCAGAAAATTGCAGAAGATGGTAAACTTCCAAACTCATTCTATGAGGCCACCATCACCCTAATTCCAAAACCAGACAAAGATGCCACAAAAAAAGAAAACTACAGGCCAATATCACTGATGAACATAGATGCAAAAATCCTTAATAAAATTCTAGCAAACAGGCCATTTAAAATAGTTTGAAAGAGGCATCTTCTCTAAAGATGTGAAGTAGGCTAGAGCCTTCAGTAATAGTCGTTGAAGATGTATAACTAGAAATGGGAAGTAAATATCACCAAAATTTAGCATTATTTGAATTCCTGAAAAATTGGCAAAATGGCTGTTACACTTGGACCAAGAGGAAAGTGGTGAGAAATAAAGAAAGTGATCTTCACTAAGATCTGGTCATTTGAGACTTTAAATGTCATAGTCACAGGTATGTAGCTCAGATGGTAAAGCATCTGCCTGCAATGCAGGAGACCCAGGTTTCATCCCTGGGTTGGGAAGATCTCCTGGAGAAGGAAATGGCAACCCACTTTAGTATCCTTGTCTGGAAAATTCCATGGACAGAGGAGCCTGGCAGGCTATCATCCAAGGGGTCATAAAGAGTTAGACATGACTGAGTGAAAATCACACACAGGTAATTCTATAATCAGTGAAAACTGTGGAAAAATTTTAAGGAAAGTAATGTCATGTATGGTCTGAAATGCATTTACTAATTGCACTTGGAGGGAAGTATGTTCAAAGAGGAATATTGAAGGCATGAAAATTAGAGATTTGATAAAATCCTAGAATAGTCTTATGGTCATTAAGAGCAGTGTGATGAAGTGGACTTGATAAAAATTGCTTCATATCTAGGGGCAGAATTCAGGGGAAGAACTCAATAAAATATGCAAGGGAAACAAATGTAAGGGGATTTATTTTCTTTAACCCAAGTTAAATATATTTTCATTTACTAATATTGAGGATTAAAAAATGGAGTTTTGAAAGGTATAGGAAACATAGTTAGTCTAAAATCCTTATTAGGAGTATACAGAAAATTATAGTGATGTGGTATTTGAATATTGCTTAGTTTTTACCTAAATTAATGTGTGTAATATCGGTAATGAAGGTCATATAAAGTTTCATAAGATTAATGACACAAAAACCTCTTTTTGAAAATATTTATGGAAAGTAGCAAAAAGAGAAATCAAGGGAAAAGTTATTTGATACGTTGGAAATAACTCTAAAATGACTCAGTAATATTTATATTCTAAAAACTTCTAAAATCAGATTACATACAATATATGCAGTACACACACATAACTAAATGTATATACATACATATATGTACTAAAATTTGTATACAGAAGACACCAAAATAGATGAGATTTTAGGTGTTTCTGTGAAAGTGTTTATGGACATAGAGGGGGAAACAATAACTCAAAATAGTTCTTAAGGTTAATATTCAATTAAAAAAAATAAAAATACAACATTCCCAACCAAAATAAATATAGTAAATTAAAAAAAGTCAAAGAAAAACAAAGCACGGTAAATAAAAAATATAATAATAAGATGCCAAATTCAATCCTAAATTTTTGTGACAGATTGACTGTGTGAGCCAGCTTAATCACCTAGATCAGAAAGAACACACTACATATTCCAATTCATCATAATCACATGATATATTTATCAAAAGCAAGTAATTTGATGTGATTAGCAATGATCAGGTAGACAGTCGTATGGCTAATTATTATAAAGTAGATATATTTTTGGGCTTCACTGGTGGCTCAGACGTTAAAGGATCTGTCTGAAATGCAGGAGACCTGGGTTTGATCCCTGGGTTGAGGAGATCCCCTGGAGAAGGGAATGGCTCTTAAGGGTTTCCCAAGTGGTACTAGTGGTAGAGAAACCACCTGCCAATGCAGGACACTCAAGAGACGCTGGTTTCTCCCTGGGTCAGTAAGATCCCCTGGAGTAGGAAATAGCAACCCACTCTAGTATTCTTGCATGGAAATTCCCATGGATAGAGGAGCCTGGTGGGCTAAAGTCCATGGGGCTGCAAAGAGTTGGACATGACTGAGCCTCTGTGCACACCATCCACAAATTATATTCCTAAGGATATGCTGATAAGCAAAGGCATTTGTGTTTTAAAGAGCAAATGTTGAGAAAGAAGGATATTTGGTTTTTCATTCCATAAGTATCATTATGTCTTTAGGGAAAATACGAACATTTCACTTAGAATATTGCAATTATCCATGAATAAGACAATGAGCAAAGTATTTGAGACAGAGGTAAAATATATTGAGGATAATTTAAGGAGCAATCGACACTATGTGCAGTCTGATTAAATGCTGGCAGTATAATGGAAGGGAGATGATTAATTATTCATGTTCCTTCTTTGGACTATATAACAAGACATTAAATAGATTAGAGTTTCCAGAAAACCCCTAAAAATGGGTGAGAGAGGCAATTTCTCATTGCTGAGAAATTAAAATTCAGTTTGGGGCATGTTGTGAAACAAACAAGTATAGATATCCAATATAAATGTAGTATTTATGTCTTGATCTCAGAACAGAGATCCCAGCTTGTGATTCAGATTTGAGAGTTGTCAGTTCAGTTCAGTTCAGTCACTCAGCTGTGTCCGACTCTTTGCAACCCCATGAATCGCAGCACACCAGGCCTCCCTGTCCATCACCAACTCCCAGAGTTAACCCAAACCCATGTCCATCGAGTCGGTGATGCCATCCAGCCATCTCATCGTCTGTCATCCCCTTCTCCTCCTGCCCCCAATCCTTCCCAGCATTAGGGTCTTTTCCAATGAGTCAGCTCTTTGCATGAGGTGGCCAAAGTATTGGAGTTTCAGCTTCAACATCAGTCCTTCCAATGAACACCCAGGACTGATCTCCTTTAGGATGGACTGGTTGGATCTCCTTGCAGTCCAAGGGACTCTCAAGAGTCCCAACACCACAGTTCAAAAGCATCAATTCTTCGGCACTCAGCTTTCTTCACCGTCCAACTCTCACATCCATCCATGACTACTGGAAAAACCATAGCCTTGACTAAATGGACCTTTGTTGGCAAAGTAATGTCTCTGCTTTTAAGTTGTAGAAGTTAACATTTGTTTGCCCAGATGTTTTTGTTCCTACATCTTTGATAATAGACCTTTATGATGGGAAATGTTCTCTGAATGCACAGATCCACACCTTCACTCCACACATGGATATGACAAATTCCAGACCAATTTATTTCTGCTAGAAACCAGGGCTTAAGTGCTGTAAGTCACTCCTTTAACCTCTTGGGAAAATAAATTTTCTGTTGCTTAAATCTATACACTGCCTTTCCCACAAATCTTATGAAGGTCTTCCTTTAATTCTACAAACTATTTCCATTTCTTTATGTTATTACTGTTGGTTTCTGAAGCTGGAAAACAGAAAATCCAATAAATTATTGAAATTGGTTCCAAAAAGTGAGCTATAGGTATTATTCCCTGTGGAATTATGTGCTTGGAATTAAACACTGAGCTGCATTTCAGTGAATGGCAATGAGCTTCTGGTTCATATTTTCAAAATGTTAAAAGAACAGCTTATTTTAGGAAGTTGAGAAACAGTTGCTCAAACAGTGGTTGTGGTCATATAGGGCCATGAGTTTATTGAAGGAGATGCTCTGAGCCACAAGATAGTTTCTGACCTAGAATAACTTCAAACTTAGCATATGTACTGAAGCCACGCTTTAAGGTAGCTAACTTGACATTACTGAAGAACACAGTGAGAAATGTACACATTCACATATCAGGTAGAGAGCCTGGCTCCAGGTTAAAAATCTGGAATTTTTCAGGTCTAACTGTAGGCAATGATAAGGACTTCACCTAGCAGTGTTATCCCTGCCCCACATCCCATTTAGTGCACAGCCAGTGCATGGCAAGTGTCTGAGGGGAATTACTGTAAAGAAGGCAAGGCCCCTGGCCAGTCATTCTCTTGGCTTATTTGCATTCCTACCCCAGGCACTTTTATTGCTAGGTTTCTTTTTTGTGCAGTCTTAGGGGGAAGTCTTCTTCAAGTATCTCTTCTGAGACCTTCCTTTAAGGGAGAAGACAGAGAAAACTTGAAGACACGTTCCCTCATTCTGACCTGGTTCTTTTCCACTCCTAGCCCTTCCCTTCACTCTAGGGTTCATTAACCTTCTGGAACTGTTGGCTCAGGGTCCCCCCAAGAAAAAGAAAATGCCCACCTCAGTACTTCCACTGATCTGTCTCACCCTCAACCCATGCACTCTTCCATGAGGAAAAATGAAACAGGGATAGTCACCATTTTCTCCAGTTTCAGACTCTTGATTGTAGCACTGCAGTGAATGATTAAAAGTTTAACTCTTTCGTTTTTGGCTGCTTGCTTTAGTCATCATCTCCCACATCTGGCAGCTTAGCTCAGTCCCTTCAGCTCAACTGAGCTCCTGACATCAAGATGCTCTGCACAAGACACAGAATGTAACCCAATGTTTTTCTGTATTCAAACTGAAAGATTCTATTATTGACCATGATTCTGAAAGTGAGATCATTTATTGGCAATCTAGATGGCTGATTCTATAGGTTGCTACATTATAATGTCAGTTGAATTTACAACCAGCTGTGTCACTCTATATGAACTTGAAAGCACTGGTTGATACTGAATGGGATAAGAAACATTAGAAGATTGCTATCATGATGGATATGAAAAGCTTGGAGAAATGTCCATACTATGGAAACCTTGTCTGACAAACCATGTTCACTTGCAAAAGAAAACTAATAATGGTCAAAGTCATAATTTTATAAAATTTACCTAAAAACTAGGATAAAAGCTCTATAATCTTTTGGGGTTTGGAGGTTAAAAGCAAGAATTGCAAAGAGAAGGATTTTACTTACAGAAAATCTATAAATTTAGCTTTTTATAAGAAATCTTGCAAATTCATGGATCTGCTTTGCAAAAATAGATAAAATTATTGATGTGTATTCATTCATTAGGAGATTTACACATACAATTCTAAATTGCAGTATATATACCCCTTAAAATATCTTTGCTTGTTTTTGGATTTATATGCTGAGTTCTGAAAAGAAAAGATTTAGAGTAGTAAGAACCTTTGGTGTAATATTAAAAAGATATCCAATGGTTACAGGCTAAGACATTTAGACTGGATCTATTATAGGCATGTGGCCAATGACCTGCTTAATTTGTCTCCCTCAGATTCTGGTCAACTGCTTTTTCCTCCTTCATAATGTTGAAGAAAGTCAGAATTCTTAAAATGTGACAAAATCAGCAGGCCAGAAATGTTACAGGTTGTAGTAAAACTTGAAAACTCAATTGTAGTGAAGATCAGAATAACTCTGGATAACCATGTTCCTATGGATAAACATGATACACAGAACCATATGATAGGAAACATTTAATCAGATATCAAGAAGCAAACAAACAGGTCAGTTATATGTCTTACTGTCTATATCTACTTATTTGACTTACATCAAATATAAAAGCCAACAAATAAAACAGCTCCCATCTTACCAGTACTAGTGAAAATAAGCCATGTTGAGCCATCATATTAAAAATTCACAGCCTTTCACTGAATCAGAGATTCATAGTCTTTTGCCAGATCATAATCATAGAGCTGGTGGTAGTAGTAGCACTAACAGTTATAGTAGTAGCAGTAGAAAGAACAACAGTAGAAGTTAAAATATAGTACCCTTGAAGAAGCATGTTATAACATGCTATATGTATTTTAAAGGACATTGTGATGATTACCATTACCATCACCATCAAATACATCAAGGATATGGGTCAATCCTAGCACATTATAATTTAACTTGCCATGTTCAAAATAATAAAATGTGTTGATAAAAATTTTGTTGGATACTTGTTCCAGTTATATTTGATTTTCCAGATGTGGTCTCCCTGTTGGAGAAAATAAATAATAATCCTTTATATTTGGAATAAGGCTACAGGTTTTTCAAATGCGTTTTCTCAATTCCAAGAAAAAATGAGAAATTGAAAATTTTAAAATATAAAAATATCTACCATGACTTTTCAATAAGTTTCTAAAAGAAAGGGGAGACATGACCAGATTGTTTATCACAAGTAAACATGCAGTTATAAAACATGCTTCATTTTATAGCCATGCATATAGTGTCAAAAGAACACTCACTGTCTTAAAAACAACAGAAGGAAAAAGTCTCTCTCATCTGGGATCCTTGTGCCATATACACTGGTCTGCTGCATGATTCTCCCATCCTTTCAGGAATGAGACCCTTCTCCCCACAGGTTCTGAAGTTGTGGAGAATGAAGACTCTCAGCTGAGTCTGGGAGTTGAAGAGAGAGAGCTCCCTCACTTGATGTCATCACTTTCCAGAGCTACCAACATCTAGTGACTGAAATGCCAATATATAATGACTGAGAAGCAAAAGGAAAGGGAGAAAGGAAAAGATATACACAATTGAATAAATACAGAGTTCCAGAGAATATCAAGGAGAGATAAGGCGGCCTTCGTAAGTAAACAATGCAAAGAAATAGAGGAAAACAACCAAATGGAAAAGACTAGAGATCTCTTCAAGAAGATATCAAGGAAACATTTCATGCAAGGATAGGCATGATAAAGGACAGAAATTGTAAGGACCTAAGAGAAGCTGCTGCTGCTAAGTCGCTTCAGTCGTGTCTGACTCTGTGCGACCCCATAGACGGCAGCCCACCAGGCTCCTCTGTCCCTGGGATTCTCCAGGCAAGAACACTGGAGTGGTTGCCATTTCCTTCTCCAGTGCATGAAAGGGAAAAGTGAAAGTGAAGTCGCTCAGTCGTGTCCCACTCTTCGCAACCCCATGGACTGTAGCCTACCAGGCTCCTCCGTCCATGGGATTTTCCAGGCAAGAGTACTGGAGTGGGGTGCCATTGCCTTCTCCGCTAAGAGAAGCAGAAGAGGTTGAAGAAGAGGTGGCTAAGAGAAGCAGAAGAGGTTAAAGAAGAGGTGGCAAGAATACACAGATGATTTATACAAAAGGTCTTAATGACCGATGGTCATTAAAAGGTCTTATTAATCACAATGGTGTAGTCATTCACCTAAAGCCAGACATCCTGGAGGGTGAAGTCAACTAGGCCTTAGAAAGCATTACTTTGAACAAAGCTAGTGGAAGTGATGGAATTCCAGCTGAGCCAATTAGAATACTAAAAGATTATGCTGTTAAAGTGCTGCACTCAATATGCCAGCAAATATGGGAAACTCAGAAGTGGCCACAGGACTGGAAAAGATCAGTTTTCAGACCCAAAGAAGGGAAATGCCAAAGAATGTTCAAACTACAGCACAATTGCACTCATCTCGCATGCTAGGAGGTAATGCGCAAAATCATTCAAACTAGGCTTCAAAACAGTATGTGAACCAAAAAATTCCAGATATACAAGCTGGATTTAGAAAAGGCAGAGGAACCAGAGATCAAATTGCCAACATTTGTTGGAGCATAGAAAAAAACAAGGGAATTCCAAAAAACATCTACTTCTGCTTCATTGACTATGCTAAAGCCTTTGACTATGTGGATCACAACAAACTGGATAATTCAAGATATGGGAGTACCATACCACTTTACCTGACTCCTGAGAAACCTGTATGCAGGACAAGAAGCAACAATTAGAAATGGGCATGGAACAATGGACTGGTTCAAAATTGGGATGGGAGTACAACAAAGTTGTATATTGTCACTCGGCTTATTTAGCTTACATGGAGAGTTCATCATGCTAATTGCTGGACTGGATGAACCACAAGCTGGAATCAAGATTTCTGGGAGAATGATCAGTAATCTCAAATATGCAGATGACACCACCCTAATGGCAGAAGGTGAAGAGGAACTAAAAAGCCTCTTGATGAGGATGAAAGAGGAGAGTAAAAAAGTTGGCTTAAAACTGAACATTCTAAAGACTAAGATCAGGGCATCTGGTCCCATGACTTCATGGCAAATAGATATGGAAACAGTGACAGAATTTATTTTTTTGGGGCTCCAAAATTCTGTGGATAGTGACTGCAGTCATGAAATTAAAGGCTGCTTACTCCTTGGGAGGAAAGCTATGACCAACATAAACAGTGTATTAAAAAGCAGAGACATCACTTTGCTAAAAAAAACTTTCAGTATAGTCAAAGCTATGGTTTTTCCAGTAGTCACGTATGGAAGTGAGAGCTGGACCATAAAGAAGACTGACAGCTGAAGAACTAATGCTTTCAAATTGTGGTGCTGTAGAAGACTCTTAAGAGTCCCTTGGACTTCTAGGAAATCAAACCAGTTAATCCTAAAGCAAATCAATCCTGAATACTCATTGGAAAGACAGATGCTAAAAGCTGGAGCTCCAATAATTTGGCCACCTTATTCAAAGAGTGACTCAATGCAAAAGAACTTGCACTGGGAAAGTTTGAAGGCAAAAGGAAAAGGGGGTGGCAGAGGATGAGATGGTTATATAACATCACTGACTTGGTGGACATGAAATTGAGTAAACTCCTTGAAATAGTGAAGGACAGGGAAGCTTGGTGAGCTGCAGTCCTGGGGTTGCAAAGAGTCAGATATGACTTAGTGACTGAACAACAGCAACAACTGGTGGATAGGGTGTTTAATAGACCCATCCTGGTTGCCTCAAGACAGTGTAATTGTTCAGTGTATACTGCTGGATTTTCTGAGGTCTCTGTTGCAACCACATTACAGTTTTCTCATTCTGCCCAGTTCTACTCCCATCACTCTCGATCGTTTTTTTTTTTTAATTGGAGGATAATTACTTTACAATTTTGTGGTGGCCTCTACTGTACATAAATCAGTCATAATTATATGTAATCATTTGTATCGGTAGATAGCAATAGACAACCCAAGAAACTTCCTAGATGCAAATTTTCATCCCAGAATCTTCTTTACAGACACATTAACTCAAGATTTTGGTATGAGAAGTAATCTGAGCAATCACTTCTAAAGAATGGGATTTGGAACCTGACTGGCTAGCATTGAGAGCAGATGAAGCATGAAAAGTCCTTGCATGGTGTAATGGCACAGCTTTTTATTGGGACACAAAGGGGAGGGAATGTACTGACAGGTGCAGTGTTCTAAGCATTTGAGAAGATTTGGCAGAAGTAATAGTTGTAAAAAGCAAGAAATTTTCTGACTGCCCCTGGGGAAAATTCACAAGCTTAAGAAAAACAATGAGATTCAATCCACCAACAATTGAAAGTGAAGTATCAATATAAAAGTTGGACACCTTCCTTGACTCTTATCTTCTGTGATGAGAAGACAGAGCGTGAGGTCCAGGATATATTTTAGAGTATCAGAGCTTCAAAATAGGCTGAATTCTCAACCTTGAAAGCTCTGCTATGCCAAAGTCAGAGATTTGATAGGGGATGGTTGGATTCCTGGGACATGGGATATATAAGCAGATAAATACTGCAGTGTTCTCATTTACAGAGTCACTACTTTATTTGTTTCTTACTTTAATGTAGTAGACATTTAAATATGCTTTTAATAAAATACAGTTAGTACAGCTTCAACATTTTCAAATATGAGAATAACTTTGTATTTGCCTTCAGGCCATACACTCTACATACTGCAATGGTTGTTACAGGAGAATTTATATTTAGTTAGAGTAGGACTCAAATACCACATTCATTAATTCCAAACTAAGGTGATTTGGACAAAGTTTCATAAACTTTTCAACCATTTATATCATCATTTCTTTCTTTAATTTCACAATTGAAATAGTTTCATAGTTGAATAAAATGATACTTACCTCACTAGACTACTTATAGGATTAATAATTTAAAAAATGTAAGTTATTAGTTGCAGTGTCAGATACATAGTGAACATTAAGTTGTACTGGATGCTATTTTAGGTAACTATTTGCATGGGTAAAAGTAGTAGGTTGTAACTGTGTTCTCTCAAAACTTCTGACATTGCTTCATTCTGTACTCAATTTTGAATACAGTATTTGATGAAAATTCAACTTATTTCTGTTTTAGGTTTTTCTTTCCAAATCTGAATAAGGTTATATTTACAGAAATGTAAATATATTTCCCTTTTCACCATTTTCATGATGGATAGTAGTTTAAATACATGCCTCATTATAGACTGTGATATGTGTATAACAGAAAGTGAATTTGATATACCTAATTTGTATCACTGCTGCTGCTAAGTTGCTTCAGTCATGTCCGACTCTGTGCGACTCCATAGATGGCAGCCCACCAGGCTCCCCCATCCCTGGGATTCTCCAGGCAAGAACACTGGAGTGGGTTGCCATTTCCTTCTCCAGTGCATGAAAGGGAAAAGTGACAGTGAAGTTGCTCAGTCGTGTCCGACTCTTTGTGACCCCATGGACTGCAGCCTGTCAGGCTCCTCCGTCCAAGGGATTTTCCAGGCAAGAGTACTGGAGTGGGGTGCCATTGCCTTCTCCGAATTTGTATCACAGGTTCCAATATATAAAATGTAATCAATAATATGCTGCCAGACCACATTTAAAAAAGCAGTGTATGTAGCGTTTCCATCAGATATAGATTCCCTTCCCTCAAATATTTCTATATTAATTTATTAATTGGATTCATATTATATTCTATGCAATGTCCAATTCAATCGTCTTTTCACTTTGTTTGTAGTCATTTATCTACTCTTCCATTAACTCAATAAGCAAGCATATTTGGAAGTGCTTACTATATGCCAATCCTTGTAGTATATGCAATCATTTTCTGATAGTTGTAGGAACAGAATCAATAAAAAATAGAGGTTGTCAGGATGAGGATACAATCTGAAATAATCCTAGCACCAGGGCAACAGAAAAATACCTTTCTAATTTTTCGTTTACTGCAGATGTTAAGTTTCTGTTCTAGAAAATTATTTTCAGTTCTATAATTGTTATGGTTACAAATTAATGCTAATGAGAAGAATTTATTCATTGGCATATATCAAAGCATTTTTTGAGGAAAGCCAATGGTCATAAATAGGTTATATACATTACAGACTATTCACTTCTATGGCAGAAAATGAAGAGGAACTAAAGAACCTCTTGAAGAGGGTGAAGGATGAGGGTGAAAGAGCCAGCTTAAAACCAAACATTAAAAAAACTAAGATCATGGCTTCCTGCCCCATTGTGCTGTGCTTAGTCACTCAGTCATGTCTGACTTTTTGTGACCCCATGGACTGTAGCCTGACAGGTTACTCTGTCTATGGGGATTCTCCAGGCATGGATACTGAAGTAGGTTGCCATGCCATTCTCCAGGGAATCTTCCCAACCCAGGGATCGAACCCAAGCCATCCACATTGTAGGCAGATTCTTTACTGTCTAAGCCACCAAGAAGCCCAAGAATACTGAAGTGGGTAACCTATTGCTTCTCAGGGAATCTTTCTGACCCAGGAATTGAACCAGGGTCTCCTGCATTGGAGGAGAATTCTTTACCAGATGATCTACCAGGGAAGCCCTATGCAGCCCCATTACTTCATGGCAAATAATAGGGGAAAAGGTGGAAGTAGTGATAGATTTCCTCTTCTTGGGCTCTAAAATCACTGTGGATGGTGACTGCAGCCATGAAATCAGAAGACAATTGCTTCTTGGGAGGAAAGCTATGACAAACCTAGATAGTTTGCTGGAAAGCAGAGACATTACTCTGCTAACAAAGGTTCATATTGTCAAGGCTATGGTCTTCCCAGTGGTCATGTATGGTTGTGAGAGCTGGACAGTAAAGAAGGTAGAACACCAAAGAATTGATACCTTCAAACTGTGGTGCTGGAGAAGACTCTTGAAAGTCCCTTGGACAGCAAGGAGATCAAACCAGTCCATCTTAAGGGAAACCAACCCTGAATACTCTTTGGAGGGACTGATGCTGAAGTTGAAGTTCCAGTAGTCATCTGATGTGAGCAGTGAACTCATTGGAAAAGTCCCTGATGCTGGATAGATTGAGAGCAGATGGAGAAGAGGGTGCCAGAGGATGAGATGGCTCGATGGCATCACTGATGCAATGGACATGAACTTGGGCAAACTCTGGGAGATGGTGAGGGACAGGGAGGCCTGGTGCACTGCAGTCCATGGGGTCACAAAGAGTCAGACATGACTGGACAACTGAACAACAACAACAATTGTGACTTGTAAATTAAAATATAAAGCAAAGATGGAATATAGTGACATTACCTAAAATCCGATCATAATTTTATTCATTTAATGCACACATGGCTGAAAATAAGGCAATTGTGTTAAAGATTTTCTTCCTTTCTTTCTTTTTTATAGGTTGTCTGAGATGATAAAGCTCTAAAATAACTAAAACAAATATTACTTAAGCAAAATATATATATATATATATAAGTATATGATTTGAATTACCACTCCATTGACTTCAGCCTTTTGACTCTAGTCTGTAAAACACAATCATAACAACAAATTACTCCTATCTGATCTATGTTAACTAGTTTTCGCTTGGCACTAGCATTATATGATGCTCCTAAATCTTTTGATAAGTATTGACTTGTCTCTGACTTATGTGTCAACTTCTGGGAGCTTCCAGGGCTGCACATATAATTTTAACCATGGTTTGGCATTAATCTTTATGAGTGATAAAAATGAGTGCCATTGGAAAGTAAATTGTTTGACTGCATGCCAATTATTAGGTACTACAGAAAGCACTTAAAGTCTTGTGCCTTGAGATTTGATATTACTATTTTCAACATATATACTTTGCTGTTTTAAGACATTTTTAGTATAGATGGCACTACTGGTAAAGAATTTGCATGCAATACAGGAGACACAAGATACCTAAGTTTGATCCCTGGGTTGGGAAGATCCCCTGGAGGAGGCAATGACAACCCACCCCAGCGTTCTTGCCTGGAGAATTCCATGGACAGAGGAGCTTGGAGGGCTAAAGTCCATGGGGTCTCAAATAGTAGGACATTAAGCACCCTGCAACAACAACAACAAACAATGTTAAATGACTATATTAACTTCTTCCCAGGTGACACTAGTGGTAAAGAACCCGCCTGCCAATGCCAGAGACATATGAGTCATGGGTTCAATCTCTGGGTTGGGAAGATTTCCTTGAGGAGGGAATGGCAACCACTCCAATATTCTTGCCTAGAGAATCCCATGGACAGAGGAGCCTGGAAGGCTACAGTCCATAGGGTTGCAAAGAGTTGGACAGGACTGAAGTGACTTGGCATGCACAAGTTAACTCCTTAGGTACAAAATTGATACACTTTTTGCAGGAAATAGCATATTTTTTGTGTCAATAAATATTTGAAGAAAATTTTGATTGAAACTTTATTTTTAGAAAACATTTTGAATTGAAGCCTACTTATTTTCATTTTCATAGTCTGAAAGGCTTTAAGGAGAAAATTATAGAATTAATGATTATAATTAATTGACCTTATATCCAGGTAAAAATCTTTCAATTGAAGATAAAAGAAAATAATAATCAATAGAAAGAAAAGTTTTTATGCTTTTTTTTCCTTTAAAAATAAGCTGAAAGAAAGTGGTGTATGAAATAGTAATTTTATGTGTGGTTGGAAACCAAACATGCTCAGTTCCTAAGTCGTGTCCCACTCTTTGTGACCCCATGGACTGTAGTCTGCCAGGCGCCTCTGTCCCTGGGATTTCCCAGGCAAGAATATGGGAGTGGGTTGTCATGTCCTCCTCCAGTGCATCTTCCTGACACAGAGATCAAACCTGCATCTCCTGCATTGGCAGATGAATTCTTTAGCACTGAGCTACATGGGAAGTCCATGTGGAAACCAAAGTTAAGGATTAAAAAGAACAGAGCTGATAAAAATTATTTCTCATCTAAAAAGAAATTCATAGGAATGAAGTCTAGGAAAATTATTGCATTTTTTGATATGAATTAACACCTTTTTATAAAATATATTTGAGCTCCTAAGAATTGCCAAGTACATATCTATGCAGCATTGTCTTGGCTGTAAGAAAAATTTTATAAGAAAAATCCTTGGAATTAACAGAGTTAGCATTCATATGAAAGAAGAAAATAAATAAGCAAATAAATATGTGAGATGTCAGAAGCTGATAAGTAGTATAAGGAAAAATAATTGAAGGGTAAAGGGGATTGCTAGTGGAGGTGATGGAATTCCAGTAGAGCTATTTCAGATCCTAAAAGATGATGCTGTGAAAGTGCTGCACTCAGTATGCCAGCAAATCTGGAAAACTCAGCAGTGGCCACAGGACTGGAAATGGTCAGTTTTCATCCCAATCCCAAAGAAAGGCAATGCCAAAGAATGCTCAAACTACTGCACAATTGCACTCATCTCACACGCTAGTAAAGCAATGATCAAAATTCTCCAAGCCAGGCTTCAACAATACGTGAACCGTGAACTTCCAGATGTAAAAGCTGGTTTTAGAAAAGGCAGAGGAACCAGAGATCAAATTGCCAATATCTGGTGGATCATTGAAAAAGCAAGAGAGTTCCAGAAAAACATCTCTTTCTGCTTTATTGACTATGCCAAAGCCTTTGACTGTGTGGATCACAATAAACTGTGGAAAATTCTGAAAGAGATGGGAATACCAGACCATCTGACCTGTCTCTTGAGAAACCTATATGAAGGTCAGGAAGCAACAGTTAAAACTGGACATGGAACAACAAACTGGTTCCAAATAGGAAAAGGAGTACGTCAAGGCTGTATATTGTCACCCTGCTCATTTAACTTATATGTAGAGTACATCATGAGAAACGCTGGGCTGGAAGAAACACAAGCTGGAATCAAGATTGCCGGGAGAAATATCAATAACCTCAGATATGCGGATGACACCTCCCTTACGGCAGAAAGTGAAGAACTAAAGAGCCTCTTGATGAAAGTGAAAGAGGAGAGTGAAAAAGTTCGCTTAAAGCTCAACATTCAGAAAACTAAGATGGTGGCATCTGGTCCCATCACTTCATGGGAAATAGATGGGGCAACAGTGGAAACAGTGTCAGACTTTATTTTTGGGGGCTCCAAAATCACTGCTGATGGTGACTGCAGCCATGAAATTAAAAGACGCTTACTCCTTGGAAGGAAGGTTATGACCAACCTAGATAGCATATTGAAAAGCAGAGACATTGCTCTGCCAACAAAGGTCCGTCTAGTCAAGGCTATAGTTTTTCCAGTGGTCATGTATGGATGTGAGAGTTGGACGGTAAAGAAAGTTGAGCGCCTCAGAATTGATGCTTTTGAGCTGTGGTGTTAGAGAAGACTCTTGAGAGTCCCTTGGACTGCAAGGAGATCCAACCAGTCCATCCTGAAGAAGATCAGTCCTGGGTGTTCATTGGAAGGACTGATGTTGAAGCTGAAACTCCAATACTTTGGCCACCTCATGCGAAGAGTTGACTCATTGGAAAAGACCCTAATACTGGGAAGGATTAGGGGCAGGAGGAGAAGGGTACGACAGAGATTGAGATGGCTGGATGGCATCACTGACTCGATGGACATGGTTTTGGGTAGACTCCGGGAATTGGTGATGGACAGGGAGGCCTGGCGTGCTGCGATTCATGGGGTTGTAAAGAGTCAGATATGACTGAGTGACTGAACTGAACTGAACTGAAGGGGATTGAAGGGCAAACTTCCAGGAGATAGTGAGGGACAGAGAGGCCTAGCCTGCTACAATCTGTTGGGTCACAAAGAGTCAGACACACCATAGTGACTGAACAACAACAACAAGGGGATTGTGATAAGAAATTGCTACTTTGTACAGAGGGAACTGACAGTATGTTTGAAAGCTGACAATTAGTGGAAAGCAGAAAATAAGTGCTGGAGTAAAACAGTAGATATTTGGTGGAAGAGCCTGAGGGCAGAAAGAACACATGCAAAGTCTCTGGAATGAGGGGATATTCATGTGCAGCAAAACTAGTAGATTGATGGAGAGATAGAAGCAATAGAGAAGGGTTGGAAGGTTTGGTAGAACAAGAGGAAGGAGTTCACACAGCCATAGAAACATCTGGATTTTAATATGGATAAATATGAAGTAAATCATGGGATTTGAGCTGACATAATCTGGCTCTTTTTCAGGTCAATTTATGGAAAACAGAGTGAAGGGAATGGTTCTGTTTTTATATTTTTTCTTCCATTTTTCTGTGCCCAGTTTTCTGTCCCGATTGGCACATTTCTTTCCTTGTACTCCTTCAGGGGCTGAAAATTAATTAGCAATATCCTAACTATACTCCAGAGTTTATATCTTTGGTTGGCTGGAATCCTTAACATTTGATTATGTGTATTGCCAATTTGTATACACCTTATTTGACTTCACCTTGAATATTTGTTTGTATTTACTAGGATGTAATAAACATTAAAGTATAATTTGTTTTCACACATATGCACATATACACATTGATACTAACAATAAACACTATTCATAATCTTTATCCTCAATTATGACACAATTTTTTATTCTCTTTTATTTTTTAATTGCCAGATAATTGAAATTCAAATAATCCAAATTCATATAGATAATTTAAGAATGTATACTAGTGGTACTTCCTATTTTTTTTATAAAATTCAGTTTGAAATAGCTGTGCTAATTTTCACAGATATGTTTAAAAATTATTTAATATCTCTGCAGATTTTATTGTTTCGTTTCAGGCTTTCTTTTATTCCGTAGTCTATCTTTCAGTCTTTTGAAGCGTACATGATCAGTGTCTTGTCTTTGCTTACTTCTAAACTGCATTGTTAGTTATATGACTGTGAATGAACTGCTGAGTATATCTAATTTTGCTTAAACTACAGTTCCAAATATTTCCATCTCAAATGGAGTTTTTTTGTTTTTTTTTAAATCAGTGGAGACCAAGAACAAATATATCTTGGATACTATGAATGTGAAATGTTTATGAGACCTCTTACAAGAAAAAAATACAGCATAAATTATATAAACTTGTTTGGCTCATTTCAGTGTAACTAAATTAGACCTTCTATAATCGTGTAATTCCAAAAAAGATTCTTATATCCATCCAAGTTATTTTTCAGCAGTAACACTTTCCAATATACAATTTTTGCTGACAACAACATACTTTTCATTTGATCTCTAATTTCTTAGGGTTGAAAAACATCCTTACCATGTCATTCAAAACAATTGCATACACCCACAGAGAGCAAACTCTGAATGAAATGGCATGACCTACTAGCCTTATCAAAAATCTGCTATCTTAGACTGACATTAGTGGCAGCCACCATTTAACTAGGTCAGTTTCTAAGGGGAAAATAAAGTGGAAACAAAAATTGTCCAATTTTTTATATCAGTTGAAATGTTGAGTGTGATTGGCAGGAGAAGCAGATTCAGAGTAGTGATTCAATAAATGGATTTGTCTAACTTGACCCTGAGCACTCACTCTGGGTTACCTGAAAAATGAGCTACCTGGTGCTGGAGGAACAGCCTCACTGCCCCTCCCCCCATCCTCAGAAGGGAACGCACTTAAGATAATATCTCCGTTGGATTTTTAGTTAACCCCACACTGGAACATCCCACCTTTGGCACAAATTCTCAAGAATAGAGCAGCTGGTGTTGTCCAAAAATCTCTTAGACAATTGACACTCCATAGTTGGACTGTTTGCTGTCCAATTTTAGACTGCTTGATGTCACACAGTTCAATTTTTATTCCATTTAGCAAAGTTATTTTCACTCCTATGCCGTAATGGGGAGCAATATGGCAGCAGTAGTAGTTCCTGCACTGGGATATAAACCCAAATCTCCTCTGCCTATGTCACAATAGACACAGACATAGGAACCCATAAGTGATAAGAAATCAATAGCTTCTGGACATTCATAGATGGAAAAAAGAATTGTTATTTTGACCTGCCCAGATATCCTTGAATCAGAATTTAAAGATTAAAATAAGGATATGCATCTCTCTCTCTTCATCTATTCATCTACATTATATAAAATATACATTTATATGTATATTATTATTTATCATATAAAACCTTTGAAAGTATTATGTGTATATTTTGTATATTTAAATAGTTTTGGATATATAGATGTCACACACATGTATACACTTATTGGTTTCCCAGGTGACACTAGTGGTAAGGAACCCACCTGCCAATGCAAGAGACCTAAGAGATGCAGGTTCGATCCCTGGGTGGGAAAGATCCACTGGAGGAGGTCATGGCAATCCACTCCAGAGAATCCCCATGCTTGGAGAATCCCCATGGACAGAAGAATCTTGTGGGCACAGTCCACAGAGTTGCAAAGAGTTGGACATGACTGAAGCAACTGGGCATCAATATACATTTATATAAAATATTCTCATACTTTGGTAAAACATTAATAAGCAGAAAGACAATTATAGCTTATGTATTTGGTGTTTCCTTGGAAAATCCCAATTTCAAGTCTACCTTTGTTTCCTCTGATTTGGAAGTCACCCAAGACAAAAGGCTTTGTATCCAGAATCATTTATCAAAAATTGTTAGAGGCAATGGTTCAATGATTTGATGTTCCAGCTTCCTGAAAATGTAGATAACAGTTGGGGCAAATAGTAGGCTAACTAAAAAGATGAAAAGCAAAAACTGGGAGGTGAGATGTCTATATGCACTTTGAAAAATACTGATATATTCTTGGAAATCTAGAAGGTCATAGGCAGGTACAGAATTTTGTGCAAGCTCAAGGCCTGGACATGTTTAGGAAACACCTGTAAAAGACCTAAGTATCACATCTATTTGGCCTTGAGCCTCTATGCAAGCAGGAAGTGAAAGCTAAGGCATAATTGTTATTCATCTGGTTGAGTGTTAAAGTTCAGTCAGTTCAGTTCAGTGGCTCAGTCGTGTCCGACTCTCTGCGACCCCATGAATTGCAGCACGCCAGGCCTCTCTGTCCATCACCAACTCCCGGAGTCTACCCAAACCCATGTTCATCGAGTCGGTGATGCCATCCAACCATCTCATCCTCTGTCGTCCCCTTCTCCTCCCGCCCCCAATCCTACCCAGCATTAGGGTCTTTTCCAATGAGTCAACCCTTCGCATGAGGTGGCCAAAGACATACCATAAAACATAACACAGAGCACCTTGGCAAGCACTGGAGATCTATTGGTTCCACGTGTTTAACAAATTTAGTAGTTAAACGACCACTAAAATTACTTAGTTCACATATGACAAAGACTGTAGATTTTGCAGACTAAATTTAGTAAAGTCACTAAACAAATAAATAATTGAAATTGTCAGAGAGATTAAGGAAGACCTAAAAAATGTAAAGACATGTCATGTTGATGGATTGGAAGGTTTGATATTGTTAAGATGGTTAGCCATCTTCCCCTAACTTATGTATAGATTCATTGCAATCCATATCAAAATCCCAGGAGTCATTTTTATAGAAATTGATAAACGTATCCTAAAATGTATATAGTAAGGCAAAGGACACAAACAGTGAAATCAATCTTAAAAAAAGAACAAATTTGAAGAACTCATACTTCCCTGGTTTCAAAAGTTACTACAGACTTACCATTATCAACATAGTATACTTCTGGCATAAGGATAGACATATAGATCAATGGAAGAAGAATTAAAATCCAGAATAAATTCTTGATATCTTTGAGAAATTGATTTTAGACAAGGGTGCCAAAAAATTTAATAGGAAAATAGTCCTTTCTACAAATGGTTTTGGGACAATTGGATATCTCCTTACAAAAGAATGAAATGGAACTTCAAGCTCACTCTTTACATAAAAATGAGCTCAAAATGCATCAAAGGCCTAAATATACCTCTTATGAGTGCTAAGTCATTTCAGTTGTGTCCAACTTATTGAGACCCCATGGACTGTAGACCACCATGCTCCTCTGTCCATGGGATTCTTCAGGCAAGAATACTGGAGTGGCTTGCCATTTCCTCCTCCAGGGAATCTTCCTGACCCAGGGATCAAACCTGCATTTCCTGTGGCACCTGCATTACAGGTGGATTCTTTACCACTTGAGCCACCAAGGAAGCCCTCAAAAAGCAACTCATCCCCTTGCGACTGGGGCAGAACTCGAACCTGAAATCTTCTGATATACCTCTTAAAACCAGAGAAATCATAAAAAGCAAGCAAACAAAGAAGTCTATATGACTTTGAATATACAATGAATACTTATGTATGATATATAAAGCAAGAGCAAAGGGAAGAAAAACTAGGTAAAGCAGACTTCATCAACATAAAAATCTTGTGGTTTAAAGAACACTGTCAAGTAGTGAAAATACAATTTATTATGATGGTTGAAAAGGTTTACAAATCTTATATTTGATATTTGAGTCTGGTACCTAGAAGATTAAAAGCCAAGAATGATGAGTAACCCAGTGAAAATTTGAGCAAAGGTTTTGAATGGCATTTCTTCAAAGAAAACATGCAAATGGCCAAAAATACATGAGAAAACATTAAATATAATTAGCCACTTGGGAAATGCAAATCAAAACCACAGTAAAGACAACCCCTGGGATGGCTATAATAAACATATAAAACACAAGTGCTGAGGAAAATGTAGAGAAATTGAAACCCTCCATATATTGGTTACAATATAATTGGTACAGTTATTTGAAAAACAGGCAGTTCTTAATAGAAATTAATAGTTAAATAGCTACTACATGATCCAGCAATTCTACAACTGGGTACACTCCTTCCAAAATTGAAAATACATGCTCATGTGAAAACTTGGACATGAATATTCATAGCAGCATTATTCACTATAACCAAAAGTTGAAACAGCCCAAATTTTCTCAGTTGCTGAATAGGTAAACAAATTGTGGTATTCCTGTGCAATGGATATTTTTTTATCCATAAAAAGGAATGAATTACCAATAAAGGATGCAACACCAATGAACCTTGAAAATATTATACAAAGTTAAAGAATCCAGACACAAAAAGCCACATGTTGTATGACTGCATTTATGTTAAATGTGAAGAATCCATGTAGACACAAATTGGATTCATTTTTTCAGGATCTGGGAGTGGTGAGTGAGGTATGATTGAGAATGGATATTCTGTTTCTTTGCGGGATGATAGAAATACTCTGAAATTAGATAGTGATAATGGTTATCCATCTGTGAATATGCTAAGAACCACTAAATTTTACACTGTAAAATTCAATTTTGCAATGAAAATTGAATTATGTATTAATTTAACAAAAGTACTGATGCCAGAAAGACTGACTCTGGCATTCAATATGCTGTGATATTGGCTACTATTTATCATCTGTCTGCTAAAATTCTGCATCTGCAACATATCAGAACATTCTTTATAATATTGTTAGGAATATATGAGATAATACACATGTTTTTTTTACCATACAATGGTTATGAAATACAATAGAATACAATAATTATGGATATTTATTGTAATTTTAATGTGTTCCATCCTTTCCATACCAGCATTACACACATTGAATAATGTTATACTATCATAACTTACTGAGGAAAGTACTATTATTAATCTCATTTAATGGATAATAAAATGAGGGGCAGAGATTTTAAGGAAATAGCCCAAGGTGACTCAAGAGGGTGGAAGAACTCGGCTGTAAACGTGAGTAACCTAATCCCACTGTAAGGAACTACACTGCCACAATCTTGATTCCATGCACAATGGGCATTGCTTCCATGGAGAGGATAAAGGTTTTTTCTTTCAGTTCAGTTCAGTTCAGTTCAGTTGCTTGGTCATGTCCGACTATTTGTGACCCCATGGGCTGCAGCACACCAAGGTTCCTGTCCATCACCAACTCCCAGAGCTTATTCAAACCCATGTCCATCGCATTGGTGATACCATCCAACCATCTTATCCTCTGTCATCCCTTTCTCCTCCCACCTTCAATCTTTTCCAGCATCAGGAGACAGTACTTCTCAAAGGTGGCCAAAGTATTGGAGTTTCAGCTACAGCATCAGTATTTCCAATGAATATTCGGGCTGATTTCCTTTAGGATTGACTGGTTGGATCTCCTTGCATTCCAAGGGACTCTCAAGAGTATTCTCCAAACCACAGTTCAAAAGCATCAATTCTTCGTGCCCAGCTTTCTTTATAGTCCAACTCTCACATCCATACATGACTACTGTAAAAACCATAGCCTTGACTAGATGGACTGCTGTTGGCAAAATAATGTCTCTGCTTTTTCATATGCTGTCTAGGTTGGTCATAGTTTTTCTTCCAAAGAACAAGCACTTTTTAATTTCATGTTTGCAATCACCGTCTGCTGTGATTTTGGAGCCCCCCCAAAAAAAATAAAGTCTCTCACTGTTCCCATTGTTTCCCCATCTATTTGCCATGAAGTGATGGGACCAGATGGCCATGATCTTAGTTTTCTGAATGTTGAATTTTAAGCCAACTTTTTCACTCTCCTCTTTCACTTTCATCAAGAGGCTCTTTAGTTCTTCTTCACTTTCTGCCATAAGGGTGGTGTCATGTGCATATCTGAGGTTATTGATATTTCTCCCAGCAATCTTGATTTCAGCTTGTGCTTCATACAGCCTGGCATTTCTCATGGTGTACTCTGCATATAAGTCAAATAAGCAGGATGACAATATACAGCCTTCACATACTCCTTTCCCAATTTGGAACCAGTGTGTTGTTCCATGTCCAGTTCTGGCTGTTGCTTCTTGACCTGCATACAGATTTCTCAGGAGGCAGGTAAGATAGTCTGGTATTCCCGTCTCTTTAATAATTTTCCATACTTTGTTGTGATTCCCACAGTCTAAGGCATTGGCACAGTCAATAAGGCAGATTTTTTGGAACTCTCTTCCTTTTTTGATGATCCAATGGATGTTGGCAATTTGATATCTGCTTCCTCTGCCTTTTCTAAATCCAGCTTGAACATCTGGAAGTTCACGGTTCATGTACTGTTGAAGCCTGGCTTGGAAAATTTTGAGCATTACTTTGCTAGTGTGTGAGATGAGTGCAATTGTGCGGTAGTTTGAACATTTTTGACATTGCCTTTCCTTGGGATTGGAATGAAAACTGACCTTTTTTCTGTCCTCTGGCCACTGCTGGGTTTTCCAAATTTGCTGGCATATTGAGTTCAGTACTTTCACAGCATCATCTTTTAGGATTTGAAATAATTCAACTGGAATCCATCACCTCCACTAGCTTTGTTTGTAGTGATGTTTCCTAAGGCCCACTTGACTTCACATTCCAGGATGTCTGGCTCTAGGTGAGTGATCACACCATCGTGGTTATCTGGGTCATGAAGATCTTTTTTGGATAGTTCTCTGTATGGTTGCCACCTCTTCCTAATATCATCTGCTTCTGTTCTGTCCATACCATTTCTGTCCTTTGTATCCATCTTTGTATGAAATGTTCCCTTGGTATCTCTAATTTTCTTGAAGAGATCTTTAGTCTTTTGCATTCTATTGTTTTCCTCTATTTCCTTGACTGATGACTGAGGAAGGCTTTCTTATCTCTCCTTGCTATTCTTTGGAACTCTTCATTCAAATGGGTATATCTTTCCTTTTCTCCTTTGCCTTTTGCTTCTCTTCTATTCACAGCTAATTGTAAGGCCTCCTCAGACAACCATTTCGCCTTTTTCCTTGGGGATGGTCTTGATCCCTGCCTCCTGTAGAATGTCAGGAACGTCTGTCCATAGTTCTTCAGGCACTCTATCAGATCTAATCCCTTGAATCTATTTCTCACTTCCACTGTATAATCATAAGGGATTTGATTTAGGTCATACCTGAATGGTCTAGTGGTTTTCCCTACTTTATTCAATTTCAGTCTGAATTTCACAATACGGAGTTCATGATCTGAACCACAGTCAGCTCCCAGTCTTTTTTGCTGACTGTATAGATCTTCTCCATCTTTGCCTGTACAGAATATAATCAATGTGATTTCAATATTGACCATCTGGTGATGTCCTTGTATAGAGTCTTCTCATGTGTTGGTAGAGCGTGTTTGCTATGACCAGTGTCTTCTCTTGGCAAAATTCTGTTACCCTTTGCCCTGCTTCATTCTGTACTCTGAGGCAAAACTTGCCTGTTACTCTGAATATCTCTTGACTTCCTACTTTTGCATTCCAGTCCCCTATAATGAAAAGAACATCTGTTTCGGGGTTTTAGTTCTAGAAGGTCTTGTAGGATATCATAGAACCATTCAACTTCCACTTCTTCAGCATTATTGCTTGGGGCATAGACTTGGATTACTGTGATATCTAATGATTTGCCTTGGAAATAAACAGAGATCATTCTGTCGCTTTTGAGCTTGCATCCAAGTACTGCATTTTGGAATCTTTTGTTGACCATGATGGCTACTCCATTTCGTCTGAGGTATTGTTGCCCACAGTTGTTGATATAATGGTCATCTGAGTTAAATTCGCCCATTCCAGTACATTTTAGTTCACTGATTCCTAAAATATCAATGTACACTGTTGCCATATCCTGTTTGACTACTTCCAATTTACCTTGATTCATGAACCTAACATTCCAGGTTCCTATGCAATATTGTCCTCTATAGCATCAGACTTTACTTCCATCACCAGTCACATCTACAACTGTGTGTTGTTTTTACTTTGGTTCCATCTCTTCATTCTCTCTGGAGTTATTTCTTCACTGTTCTCCAGTAGCATATTGGGCACCTACTGACACGGGGATTTCATCTTTTAGTGTCCTATCATTTTGCCTTTTCATACAGTTCATGGGGTTCTCAAGGAATACTAGAATGGGTTGCCATTCCCTTCTCTAGGGCATCTTCCCAACCCAGGGATAGAACACAGGTCTTCTGCATTGCAGGCAGATTTTTTACCATCTGAGCCACCAGGGAGTAGAAAATAAAGTAGAAATTGAATAAAAAAACAATATAAGAATGAAATATTTTGAATAGAAAGAAACTATAAACTTCCAAATTACATTTCAGTTTTCTGAATCACAAATGTGATAATAAATCAAACTGTTGAAGGAAAATTCTTACACAATGGAGTACTGACACTGATTTCATTTCTAGGGTTCCTAAGAGCTCTGGTACCACAGTCCTTTATATCTCAGTGCAGAAAGGAATTCAGTGATAGGCAAAGCAATAGATTAAAAGTGATGTATTAGAATAGAATGCTTATAAGGTTTATACGAAATCAGGTAAGCATTGCCCTGCCTCAATTATTCAGTGCATGTGTGCTGCTATTTTTATGGTCAAAGGATGACAGAGGAGAATGAGAAGACCTTTTTTGGCTTTCTTGAGTAGGCATCATGCTTCCATTACTTCCCCAGGTTGGGCAGGGGAATTTTCTTGTCCCTGTATGGTCAGGCCAGGACTGCCATAGCACTTTGGACAAATTCTTTCAAGTCTCAGTGTAATGAGGGTCTTTCATTTTGAAAAGACACCTTGTCCATAAATGTTTTTTGTGTGCACAGAGCATGTCCTGGGGGTCATTAACTTAATGACACCAATGGGCAAGCTGTAGGCCTTATTCTCTACTATTGGTTTATTGTTTGGGAGCATTCTACAAAGAACATGTCTTAGGGGCAAAGGAGCATGTTTTGGAGGTCTGTAACTCACTGAGCTCACTGGGCAGGATGTAGGTCTCATGCCACCATTGTTTTATTGTTTTGGGACGTGTCTCATGCTTCTGTTGGATGGTTTGTTGTTAAGCAAATTAGCTGGATTTTATTGTTAAGCTAGTCAATCTGGCTTTGATGCCAAGCAACTTGTTCTGCTTTAGGAATCAAGCAAGCCCACATTATTTAAGGATTTTCCCATTGCTTTCTTGAGTGATCATTAATCTTACTGTAGTCTCCCCAAAGCCCCCCTAAAGTTCCCTCTCTAGCTACAACTCCCTAATGGGGTTTCTAAGCCAACTATTTGCGTATCCTATTCTATCCCTCTCAGTACCATCTGTTTGAAATTTTGTTTGTTATCATTTCTTAAAAGGTCAATCAATTTACCTCTAGAAACAATATCAGTAATAGTACAGATGTTGTGGCAACTAATTAACACAAGCACAATCTTTCTTGAACTTGAATCTCTTTAATAATTTGCAAAGCATATTTTACATACTGACAACTATCCTCTTTCTTAATTATATTGTACTGAAATAAAAATTATTTTCAAACAAGCTGTTTGTAATAAGTCAAACTACTAAAACTTTTAAATCTCAGTTTTCAAATCTTTAAATTAGTGTCAGTCATATTTATTTTGCAGGATTGTGTGAACAGCTAAAAAGGAATTCACACATGGCAAATAGTAGGCATAAAATGGGCAATTATTAAAAAAAATTTCTATATTATAATACCTCAAATATTTTAAAGCATTCATTTTGCACCTTAATTTAATAGATACATAATTATATGTGTGCATGCTCAGTCACTTCAGTTATGTCTTATTATTTGTGACCCTCTGGAAAATCCCATGGACGGAGGAGCCTGGTGGGCTGCAGTCCATGGGGTCACTAAGAGTCGGACCCGACTGAGCGACTTCACTTTCACTTTTCGCTTGCATGCATTGGAGGAGGAAATGACAACCCACTCCAGTGTTCTTGCTTGGAGAATCCCAGGGACAGGGGAGCCTGGTGGGCTGCCATCTATGGGGTCGCATAGAGTCGGACACGACTGAAGCGACTTAGCAACAGCAGCAGCAGCAGCAGATGGACTGTAGCCTGTCAGGCTCCTCTGTCTCTGGGATTCTCCAGGCAAGAATACTGGTATGGGTTGTCTTGCCCTCCTCCAGGGGATCTTCCTCACCCAGCGCTCAAACCCGCGTTATGTCTCCTGCATTGGCAGATAGATTCTTTAACACTAGCACCACCTGGGAGGCCCCAGATTTATAATTATAAATAGTTTGATATTTTATATATATAACTATATATACATTTTATAGTAAGTAAAAAGCATACAAAGGAACCAAATGTTCTACTTTTAACTGAAACATTTAAATCTACATTTAAATTAATTTTGATTTAACTTTACCATATTTGTCCAATTCTACACTAATAATGTATAGAATAAAAGACTTTAAAAATAATAATTTAGTAATTTTTTTCCAGCCTTATATAGGATGTGAAATGTCTATGTGGATCCAGAATTAATGTTAGATGGGCAGATGTTTTAAAATCACAATTCACATTTAGATGGAAAAATTGAGAATGTGTTCAGTAGTGCAAAAGTTGTTTCTTTTAGATGAAAATATTTAACAACATTGCAAAATATACTTTTCGTAGGTGTTCAAGAGTAATTCTTTCCATTCTATATAAAATAAAAACAAAATAAAAATAAATAATAGACACTACTTATAAACCACAATTTATCTCAATAAGAAAATTGCATGAAAATGCTTGATAATAATCTGAAATTTATGCCTATCTGGGAAGTTTGCAAAGTTGGTTAAGAGCAAAATTAAAAAGAAACAAAAGCAAAACCATGAGTTTAAGCTGTTGATCAATAATATAGAACAACAACAACAAAAAATAACTAACACTTGAAACAACAAAATACCACTCATTTATGAAGGTTGATAACCACTAGCCACTGAGAAAAACCGAAGAACACAAGCAGAATTCAATCACAAGTCTTACTGAAGTTATCCGTGGGAGATCTGCCCTCCAACAGTTCACAGCAAAGGGATTAAATTAAATGAAATTTAAGGAAGTTTACAGGAGCGTTGATTTATGGCTATACATATTACATGTCAGTCAGGTATTTAGCACCTATATCAGAGTGACCCCAAGAAGAAAGGGGGGATCCAGATAAACAATGAATAAGGTAGTTCAGAAACTTACAACATCCTGGGGACAATAGGAAAACAAAGGTAAACTACTTTGTTTCACTGTTGGTGATGAAACTAACCTGTGTATTCCCCTGCTATTCTAAATTTCCTCAACACCTCAACCAGGCATAACTGTCCTAGGATGTCAGCCACCATTTTTGTAAACACCAAGTTTTAATGAAATGGAGCACAGCTCATTGATAAATCAACATTTTTTAGCAAAATATTTGAAAAGTACAAACATAGCCATTGGAAATGAGCCAGCACTTTTTTCCCTTTAGTTGTCAGGGAAGGATATGCCTTATGCAATTTTGTAGTTGCTGTAGTATCTTGAAGAATTTTTTCTTTTATAACCAAACATATTACAAATATATGCTATTCCAGACTGATATCATAATGATTTCATGGGTGATATACATGGGTGTGTTCAGTTCAGTTCAGTTCAGTGGCTCAGTCATGTCCAACTTTTACAACCCCATGGACTGCAGCACGCCAGGCATCCCTGTCCATCACCAACTCCCAGAGCTTGCTGAAACCCATGTCCATCGAGTCAGTGATGCCATCCAACCATTTCATCCTCTGTCGTCCCCTTCTCTTCTTGCCTTCAATCTTTCCCAGCATCAGGGGCTTTCCCAACAAGTCAGTTCTTCGCATCAGTTGGCCAAAGTATTGGAGTTTCAGCTTCATGGTGTGTATATATGGGTGTGTATATGCACGTAAAATTATTTACTTGTTTGCACGTGTGTGTGCTATTGTATCTGACTCTTTGCAACCCCATGGACTATAGCCTGCCAGGCTCTTCTGTCCTTGAAATTTTTCAGGCAAAAATACTGGAGTGGGTTGCCATTTCCTACTCCAAATACTTGTTTAGAACTGTTATAATAAAGCTTAAACTTATTCATTGCACTCTTGATATACTAATTAATTTTTTATATTGGTATCAGGTAACATTTCAAGCAGAAGAAATGTTTTAGCATTATGCTATTTACTCATTTTTATAACTTCATAGGTATGTATTTTATAATTATAATATTTTATAGTACTGAATAGAGTGGTTGCATTTACTATTATTTTTTAGTACTCACAACATCAGCCTGGTGATTATTTTAATTGGCGAAGTTTCCAAGATTTAATTTCATGTGTATAGGCAATAAAGTAAACATCTTTGTTTCCTCATGTTTAATACTTTGTGTCTATGACCAGAACTACACAAGGTTTTGTGTTTTTCAGGACACCCTTTCTCTGAACTACTAAGTTGTAGAAAGCAAGCAAAGACTGGGTGTTTTTGTGTATGTGAAAGTGTAGCTGTGTCTGTACATTTCTGTGTGTCTGATTATCCAAGACCTCCATAACAGCTCACTTGTATAACATCACATGCATTTACAAAAATACAAGGAAGAAAGAACACTGTCTTTCCCAAAATGGTAGAATCAGAAGTCTTCCCAATTGCCTCTGACTCCTTAGCTTTGCTATGGACAATTGACTTTTGCTTTAAGTAATGGAGATAATACTTAAAAGAAAGTGGTCATCCATCCATGCTTGAAAGATTCACTGGAACCACATTGCTAGCTATGAATAGATAAACACACTCAGTGGAGTTTGCAGTGCTAATTAAAAACTGTTGATTGGATTATTTCGAGTTTTCTGCTATAGTATGTAGGTCTTAGTCGAGATCTGCAAGATATTTAGTTGTGGTATGCAAGCACTTAGTTGCTGCTTGTGGGATCTTGTTCCCTGACCAGGGATTGAGCCTGGGTCCTCTACGTTGGGAGGGTGGAGTTTTAGCCTCTGGACCACCAGGGAATTTCCTTCACCAGTCTCTTAGCAATCCTTTCTGTGTTGTTATTTTCAGGTTTTTTACTCCACTACTGCTGTAAGTTCTCAGTTGAATTCTTGAGCCATCCCAGGGCTATTTTCTTGCATGGATAGCTGTCTAACTGTTCTTTATCATGAGGAAAAGAAGCTTGGTATCCCTTATTCTGTCATCTTGTTGACATTTCATTCTTGGGATCCAAGGTCTATTGATATATTTAATTTTTTTGTTAATTACAAGATTGTATATGTTTGTCACAACTCATAGAACTGTGTGTGTAAAAGTTAGATTTTATTGTATGTAAAATATGTCTCATTAAATATAATGTGTAAGGTCCCTTGAATTTACCAAATTTCATTTATTCTAACTACTAAGTGGGGTCCTAGATAGAAGTGATTTTTCTTATGCAAATGCTAAAAGCTACATAAAACTTCATTGTATGATTGACAGAAGCCTGCCCTTGTAGTTGAATATGGTTACTGGAGCGAAACACATACATGCAAGGTTGCCAAAAATGAGCATTCTCAAGACACATTGAAACTAATAGTGCCACGTCCTCACACAGAGAAAGATCAACTCAGAGATTTTATTTTATATATTGTTGGGAAATTTGTCCTTTGACTATCATCCATTTTATACATGAACCATTAAATTTGCTAATTTCTCAGTGTA
Organism: Giraffa tippelskirchi; assembly: GCF_054371585.1. Classification (NCBI taxonomy): domain Eukaryota; kingdom Metazoa; phylum Chordata; class Mammalia; order Artiodactyla; family Giraffidae; genus Giraffa; species Giraffa tippelskirchi. Next base: position 127,862,628 of record NC_137286.1, read on the forward strand.
AGGGTAAGAGGGCAGTACCTTCTTTGTCAACTATGATTAACTCCCAAATGCTTCAGTACAGGAAAATGTAAAATGTTAATTTCATAAATGCATGTAATGCATGTTTGATTTTATGCCACTTTTTTCTATCTTTCCATGGAAAACTCACTAGAAAAGAAAAAATATGGTGGGTTTAAAAAATCACTTTCTAAATGTTATATAACTTTTCCTTCAGAAAGAATTTTGATGGCATGTTAAAACAGTATAACTACAGAATGAGGATTTTAAGAACTGCTCAATATCTTTATGATATAGGTAAAAATAACATTGGAGGTTAAAGAAAAGAAAAAGAAGGTAATTAGATTAAAAACTTTTTTATTATTATAATGATTGCTTTTTGTCAGTTACTTTATTATTTTTTTTTTGCATTTAGAAAATTTATATTTTCCCTTTCTAGTCTCACCAGTATCATAATCACAAGTATGAGCTTCTCTGAGAATGTCCAAATTTTAATAATTTCCCTTATTTATGATCTTTTATCATGACGTATGTTAAATCAACATATTCTTAATATTCTGAATGTTTGGAAAATATGTAGTGAGATAAGTTAGGATTTTTCTATTTTACTGTCTGGTAACATTGCTTTTAGGACATTGTCTATAAAACTCTGGTCAACTTTGATGATGAGAGTATTCAATAGTGATTATTTAAAATGTACATGTCTTTTAGTAGGTAAGACCAATAAAGTTGCTTTAGTAAGAGTAAGAAATAGTCAAATCAGACTTGAAATAATAGTGCAACAATGTTTTGTTGGAATGTGAGACAGCTAATCTTAAGGGTTTTCTACATATTTAAGTATAAAAATCCTTCATGCCTTAAAAAGCTTAAGAATAATCAAAGTTAATCAAAGTTAATTTGATTATAAATTTGATTAATAATCAAACATAATCAAAGGTTAAGAATAATCAAACGGGATAATGAATTGTCCATCTAGAGCCCAGTACTCACATATGAGAACACAAACACATTCCATTTGTATACGCTTTCTCTTTTCAATAAAATTTATAGTCAGTTTAATGCTTGTAAACAAGAAAGTTTATGCTGAAGTATTTGAACAAATGGAGCGCAATAATATTGGGGGTATTCCCTCATGAGTCTCCTGCAATTCCATGAGGTGGCCTGTTTGGTTTTGTTAGTAAAATAAAATAGGAGAAGGAATAGAAGGAGGATTTAGAAGGAGAGGATAGACAGGAATGAGAGGATGTGCGGCATAATTTGGGAAGGAAAGACGGAATATTAAGAGGCAATCAGCTTCTACTCACGCTCATCGGTTATCAGAGAAAAGCGAGTTCATACTTCCATTTATGTGTCTGTCCTTCCCTGGATTATTCCTCAGATACTAAGTTCTTCTTCACAATGGTTTAAAGATTGCTCTATTTGCATATTATTTTGAATCTAATATTAATCATGCATATTTCTGTACACCAATTATTTACTTGGTTTATATACAGTCCCAACATTTAGTATAAGTTATCTTTACCTGATTTCTTGGGTATTAAATGATTTTGTTGTTGTTCTAGTTTGCATTTCCAATGTTTTAAAGAGGTTGAGAGTCTCTTTATGTGTTTATTTGCTATTTATAGTGGAGGTCTCTCAGTCATGTCCGACTCTTTGCAACCCATGGACTGTAGCCTGCCAGGCTCCTCTGTCCATGGAATTTTCCAGGCAAGAATACTGGAGAGGGTTGCCATTCCCTTCCCCAGGGAATCTTCCCGGCCCAGGGATTGAACCTGGTCTCCCGCATTACAGGCATCTTCTTTACCATCTGAGCCACCAGAGAAGCCCAAAAATTCGTGCTTAGTTGCTGTCATTCTGACTCTTTGCAACCTATTGAACTGGACCCATAGCCCTCCAGGATCCTCTGTCCATGGAACCTAGACATTTATTTATAATTTATATAACCTGGACATTATTGCTATTTATAATGTTCTCTAAATTATCTGTACATGCCTTTTTTTCTGTTTGTATTGATTTGTGTACTACAAATTGTTATGTAGTAAATGGTAGTGATCCTTCATTTTATATATTATATATAAAATATATATATTTTATAACAAAATTTATTTTATAATAAAATATATATTTTTTATAACAAAATGTTTTGTTTTTTATATATTATATATAATATATATATATATATATATGTATATATACAGGCCAAAAAGTTTTTCTGTAATATCTTATTGAAAAACCTGAATGAACTTTTTGCCAAAAAGTAATTTACTCTGCTGTGTATTGTCATTCATTGTCCTTATATGTATTTTGAGTAATCTTAATGTAGTTATGGTTTATGTTTTGTTTTGACACAACACCTATTTTAGAAATAATTCTCTAACACAGAATTTTAATGACATTTCCTACACTTTCTGATCCCAGTATCCAATATTCATACTTTAGTCTTAATCAATTTAAATTTATTCTTGTGCCTCGATAGATAGTAAGTTATTTTCGTTTCCTATAACTATTTTACACAGGATAGTTTTCTAATTGTTGGTTTAATGATATTTTCCTACTGAAAAATGATATGGATTACTTTTTCATGTGATTACCTGGAACATTTGTCTGTTTTCTGTTGTGAGGATTTTATTCAAGTAATTTACTTTTGTGAGGGGACATTAGCCTATAGGAATTATTTTTATACCCTGGTACAAATTCTAGGAAGTTTTAAATTCTATAAATACAGTGTCATTAAATGAAGTTTTTTAAAGTGTATTTTAAAAAAATTTAATACAATATTTTGACAATCATTGCTTACAGTATCTTGTATAAGAAATATTTAAATAACTTCTAGGTTGCAATGATGTTTTTGTGTGTGTTCAACTGGAAGTCTTAAATTTAAAATTTTAAATCTTTGCATTTAGGTCTCTAATACATCTCAAATGTTGAATAAGGTATGAGGCAGGTTTCTTTTTACCATATGAATATTCAGTTGTGCCATCACTATTTTATTAAAACAATTCTTCTCCTAATAAATTGTTTAGCACTTTCAAAAAAAATCTACTTGTTTTTTAAGTATTTTTTCTTATGTAGGCTCTACATTCTGAGCCATTGATTTAGTTTTCTTCCTTTATGCCAATGCCACATTCTCTTGATTTCTATAAATTTATAACTAGATTTGACACTAATGAAATGAAAGTTCTTCAACTTTGCCCTTTTTTGTTTTGGTTTTTGTTTTGACCTCCTAGATCTTTGCATTTCTGTGTACATTTTAGTGTCAATTTCTCAATTTGTTGCCACTGTTCAGTCGTTAAGTCGTGTCTGACTCTTTGTGACTTCATGGACTACAGCACACCAGGCTCCCCTGTCCTTCAATATCTCCCAGAGTTTGCTCAGATTCATGTCCATTGAGTTGGTGATGCTATCTAACCATCTTATCCTCTGCTACCCCCTTCTCCTTTTGCCTTCAATCTTTCCCTGCATCAGGGTCTTTTGCAATAAGTCAGCTGTTCATATCAGGTGGCCAAAGTACTAAAATTTCAATGTGCTGCAACTACATATCATTTTGGTAAATCATCTAATATTTAAACATTTTAATTAACTTGCTTGAGTTTATGACTTTCATCTTTGAAAAATATTAACAATAGTATAATTAACAATCTTTCTGCCAGTCTCCTCCTGTCTTTATCTCTCTTTATAGACTGTGAGTAGTTGTTATCCTGCTATACTAGAGTTCTCTGGAGAAATACAATCAATAGGATGAATACAGAGATTTTAAAAAAAAAAAGGTGTGTTATAAGAAAATGATTTACACAATTATGGAGGCTGATAAGTCCAAAACCTGTAGTATAGGTCCACAGGTCAGAGACCCAAGAAAGCTGATATTGCAATTCCAGTCCAGTGAAAGTCTGTTGAAGAGTTCCATTTTGCCTATGGAAGCTGGATTTTTTTTTTTTTCTATTCAGATCTTCAGCTAATTTTGAGGCCCATTTATGAACAATCAGCTTACTTTTTTTTTTTTTTTGGCTATGCTGCATGGCTTGTGGGATCTTAGTTCTCCCACCAAGGATCAGACCCATACCCTTGGCAGTGAAAACACAGAGTCCTACTCACTGAACCTCTAAGGAATTCCTTCTGCTTACTTAAAGTTCACTGATTTAAATGTCAGTCTCATCCAAAAGCACTCTCCAAGTTGATACATAAAATTAACCATCATATCTGCTTTATCATCTGTCACAGTTTGCTTTCTTACATTTTTCCCATCTTAATTCTTTTTTGTTTCAGATAATCTTTTGATTTATTCTCAAATGTACTGATAATTTATTCTGTTGAGTCTAATATGCCATTTAGCTCAGCCAGTGAAATTATAATAAAATTTTCCGTAAACAAATTCCTAAAAGTAAAACTCTTTGTGATTTAAATTTATGTATTGTAATTGGTAATTACTAATGTTTGTCTTGGAATCTGTGAGCATCATGGAATATCCCTTTTTTTTCATTTCATCATTTGGGTTCCTTACACTTAGATGGAAAAATCAGATGGCCCTGATTTCAGGTTTTACTCACAAAGACAAATGCTAGCACATAAAATGCTCTCTTATTTACTCATAGTTCACAAAATATATTATTAAGCCTTCTATATCTTAGATAATCTTTCCAGAAAAACATTTTTCCAAAGATACATATTATTGGAAAGAGTTTTCATTTCATCAGGCATATTTCCAAATGGGAAATTAGACAAACTAAGCAATAACCAAGATAGCAAAATAATCTAAGAATTTGTCTTCATTAAAATGCTGTGTCAGGTGAATGGCAAAGAAGAAAATGGTAATTTACAAGTGGAGGGGATTCTCTGTTAGCTCAGATGGTAATCTGCCTGCAATGCAGTAGACCTGAGTTTGATTCCTGGGTGGGGAAGATCCCTGGAAAAGGAAATGGCTACCCACTCCGGTATTCTTGCCTGGAGAATTCCATGGACAGGGGAGCCTGGCTGGCTACAGTCCATGTGGTCTCAAAGAGTTGGACACAACTGAGAGACTTATACTTCACTTTTTTCACTACTAGTAAAATTAAAGATTTTAAGTTTTGTAGCAAATTATAGCGTGGAGAGTCCTGAGTACAGATAATCTTCATACTTGTCACATTTCTACCACCAGCCAAATCTAATATTGAATTCTCATTCAACTGTTGGTTATTCATAGCTTCAGCTTTTCTTATAGGCCAATAGTGAAATCTTGCTAAGAACAGGATTAATTACAAAAATGAGATACAGATGCCACTAATTTTACCTCCTTTGCCTACTCTCAGTTCAGTTCAGTCGTTCAGTGGTGTCTGACTTTTTGCTACCCCATGGTTTGCCACACATCAGGCTTCCCTCTACATCACCAACTCCTGGAGCTTGCTCAAACTCATGTCCATCCAGTTAGTGATGCCATCCAACCATGTCATCCACTTTGACCACTGGTAAACTGTTTTCAGGTTGATCTTGGAAAGATTCTGATTATACAGCTCATATAGTCACATCACTATCCTAAACAAGCTTCTAGGAATGCCTCCACATTCTCCCATCCTCACTAAGAAATTGTTCTGCTAGATTACTCAGACTTTTGTTGTTCAGTCGCTCAGTCGTGTCCAACTCTTTGAAACCCCATGAACTGCAGCATGCCAGGCTTCCCTGTCCTTCCCCATCACCCAGAGTTTGCTCAGACTCATGTCCGTTGAGTTGGTAATGCCATCCAACCATCTTTTCCTCTGTTGTCCCCTTCTCTTCCTGCCTTCAATCTTTCCCAGCATCTGGTCTTTTCCAGTGAGTCAGTTCTTCACATTGTGTGGCCAAAGTTTGGAGCTTCAGCTTCAGCATCTGTTCTTCCAGTGAATATTCAGGGTTGATTTTCTTTAGGATTGACTGGTTGTATCTTCTTGCTGTCCAAGAGACTATCAAGGGTCTTCTCCAGCACCACAGTTCAAAGGCATCAATTCTCAGACACTCAGCCTTTTATATTCTCCAACTCTCACATCCCTACATGAATACTGGAAAAAACCATAGCTTTGACTAGATGGACTTTTGTAGGCAAAGTAATGTCTCTGCTTTTTAAAATGCTGCCTAGGTTTGTCATTTCTCAGACTAGTCTATATTTTTTTAACGTAGGTAATTCATATTGTATTGGACTATATTAAAAAAAAGACCTTGGAAATTATTTAATTTTATTTAGTTAAGAATTTAATAAAGCAAAAAGTGAGACAAAGGAGGAATCTTTTATTTTTTTTAAATATGGACACATGATTTTAATGCAAACAAAACTGACATTATTAAGATTGCAAGTTTAATATGAGCACAATGAAGACATTATGATACCAGATTGTATTTTTAAAATTTCATTTAAACTTATAGTGGAGTATTAGTAGGGTTTCTTAAGTCAAACCATGGAAAGTAGTCAGGAACCTAATAATACTGAAAGGCATTCAGTTTGCCTTTCAGTATTATTTCTCCCTTTGTAATAATTAGGGGCATTTCAAAGCTACTGCAACTTCATGCCAAAACTGAAATAATTCTGACTCTTACCTACCTGAGTCCCTAATAATATATGAAATTGTTGCTAAAATATTTATTTCCACCATCTATAATATGAAAAAATGTTCTAACACTTACTGATAATTTATGGTGTTCAAATGACCATTTTGATGATAGCATATGATAAAAATTGTGACATTACGATAGTTACTAAGGAAAAAACATCACATTAAAAGCAAATATTATGGTTTCATAAGTATTGAAATGCATTTTGAAGAATTTATGTGGAATGACATCAATTTGGAAACTATCTGGAACGAACCTATATGCCTTTGAAGCTGGGATTTTAAATTGTAAGTAAAGCATAATGTGGTCACTATTAGAAAGGAAAAGAAACATTTGCATGAGTGTAAGATGATTTAAATGTTTGTCAGTCTTCTGCTCTTCCATTTAGATTTGTTCAAAAGTAATCATTATTATCATTCCATAAAGATGATGAAATTAGGCAATAAAATTTAAGCACTGTAATTTTAAAATTATTTTTATCCATAAGAATTTTAAAATATTCACAGTTTCTTTATAACTCTTCCTCAGCTCAACATTGTGTTAATCAATAATATCAAATAATTTCATTATTGGCTTTGCTTCAGAATATCTATATGGCTTTCTCCCAAAAAAGCACTCAGTGATTTTTTTTTTTTTTTTTGCTTTACCCACTGAATTCTGATACATTTATAAAAAGCATTGAAAATTTGTCCTGAGAATTAGAAAGAGACTGTCTGTTAATTATGTCCTTGAATGACTAATACATAATATCAAATTGATGCAGAAAAAAGAAGGGAGCAATAAATAAAGGAGCATTGTGAGTAAAAAGGGGCTTCATTAAACAACTAGAAGTAATTTGCCACTTATCATGAAATTGCATGATGAACACTTCCAAAATTAATAGTGAGCAAAAGTGTTATTGAAAGGTCTTTTAAGTGTTCTTTACAATGACTAGATAGTAATAGAGTGGAAATTACCCAAAAGAGTTATAATAATAAAGCATACAATGTGATTTAATTTGGACTTTTATGAAATAAATTATGTGGATGATATTGACATTAAAAACTAATTTGGAAAAAAGATATTTTCTATGAGTCAGAATTATATTTAATGGTTTACAATTTCTCAGAAAACAAGAAGGCATAAAAATTAGAGTAAATCACTGACAAATATTTTAACATAATAAATCAACTCAGGTAAATCATTTTAAGCAAATAATCTCTTGAGGAATATGGATAATTTTTCTAGAAATCCTCCTTATGGGATATGTTATGTTTTTCTTAAGACATATATTTTGAAATCATAGTTAATGAGTATAAATTAACCTTTTAACTTTAACCTGTAGTCCAAAGTTAAATGATAATTAGCATTATGAATCAATGGTGCAAAGTTAGGGACAATATTGTGTATCAAGATTATGTAGGAACAGTTACTTTATATATTATGAATGTATATAAACTTAGACAATAGATCACCATTAGGAATGTTAGAATGCAACAGGTGCTGAAAACTGATTAAAATCTCTATAGCCAGTCTAAAGTATTATTCATGCATTTTTTCCAGTAATTTTATTTTATGGAAATTAACTATTTTTCTTCAATTTAGCAATATATTTTAAAATGAAAAAATAGTACTGTTGTAAACCAAATAATTTTTTTTTTCATTTCCTCTGACCAGGTTGCAGAAGACCAATTAACCAGAAATATGTTACAAAATCAGAGTGATTTAATGGTAAGCAATCACATTTTTTTACTTTAAAGACGTTGGCAAATGAGTGAAAATTTATTATTTAGTATAATTTGCATTCTGTTTGGAGGAGCAGAATGAAAGAATTTCACAGAGCAGTTTGAAAAGATTTAGAATTTCAATATTTATGATGATTTATGAAAAATATATTTTTGTGTGTCTTTCAAGAGAGCTATGTTGTTTGTTTAAATAAACATAATGCTAAATTAAGGGCATTGTGTATGTCCTGTTAGCTTGCAAAAAGAAGGAAAAATCTTGAATTGGTATTTTTTATTTGGATACATTATTAAAGAGAGAGAGTATAGGATAATTTAAAACAGTGTAACAAATCTGAAATGTCAAAATAAATGACAATTTTCTCACCAAGCAGGAGAAATCAGAATCTTGACAAATGATCTGTGTGACTATGTGTTATAAAATCTAACAGTTAAAATTTGCCATAGTATTTTCATATATTTGCAAATATACGTTATATAAGTTTTATTCTGGGGATACACACAAGATTAGTAGTCTTTAAAACCAAAAACAATGAAAAATAGTTAAAAAATAAATATTTACAAACATAGAATCAGTATGTTAGTCATTCATTCATTTAAGCTGTTCATTGAGGTTCTACTTATTATGTTCCAGATATTATTGGTCATATGGCAAAATACAAGAAAAGAAAGTCTCTTCTGTCTTGCACTCTACCATATGCAGCAAGATCCAGATGATATACAAATCGCTATTCAATGTGGCAAACATTATTAATAAATTATATATATATGCACATATATGATACATGTATATACATGTGTTATATGCATAACGGAGTATGTAAAATTGTGTAGAGACATATACATATATATAATATAGCAGACATAATATGTTATATATATTATAATATTAATTAAATTTGCTTTTGAGCTGTACAAATATCTGTGAAGAGTAGAGACAGCAAGTGCAAAACAATTTTGAGTTGAGAAGCTGTGTGGAATTCTTAAAAACATTAAGTAAATCAATAAGGAGCAGGAAAGCCATTGAAGATTTCTGTGCAGGGAGTTCAGTGGCCTTGCCTGACTTAGAATTTTGAAGTAACCATTTGGCTGCTATACAGAGAATAGTCTTTGTGAAGTTGGTAGACAGGGATGAAGGCAAGGTCACTTTGGAACTATTGTAGTATTCCAAAAATAGTATTAGCTATTTATAATGGAAGTGGTGATAGAGAATGATATATGTATTTTAGATAGCTTTGAAATGTTTTGTGATGGGTTACATGAAATATGTAAAAAAGGAGTCAAGAATGACCAGTTTATTTAGCTTGAGCAAAACAAAGTAAATAATGATATTAATTTTTGAGATGTATGAAAAATAGGGGAGTGGCATATCACAGGGATTATTCAAAGATTCAGTTGAGGACACTTTTATTTAGTATTGCTTATTTGCAAGGGTAATTAACAAATTGTGAGGAAAGCACACACCTCTGAAAATCTGTTTCCAGAGGAATGTCAACCACCAAAATTTTTTATTTGAAATTTTCATAGTGATGACTCAATGAGTATCATCAGAAAGTAAATATAATTTTTACACAAAGTATTTTATTTGGCATGATTGTTTGTTTCACCTCACAAAATCCTTATAACTGAATGCTTTTCTCAGGTGTATTTTTCTTTCAAAATATTTGTGTGAAGTAGTCTATGTAAGCACCAAAATTCATAAAATCAGAAATATGAAACAAAATAATTTTTCACATAGCTTAGATAGGCTACTTTTAAAATCAAAATAATCAAATGTGAATTATGTAGACTGTTTTCTGTTTAGCTAAATTATTATCATCATGTTGTTAGTTCAATGGAAATATTGAGACATTAGTTGTGAAACCTATAGCCCAAAGACTCTGTACTTCAAGTTGTTGTAGAAAATAATGTTGAATTCCCAACACCTCTAACCATTTCTCTTCTGAGGCATTCATGGACATTGCTTAGGCAGCAACCTAGCCAGCCCTGCAAGTATCGTGATTGGTTTAATCCGTTTATTATTTTTCCCTTTTTGTTTTTTTCCAAACTTTAAACTTTTTATTGTGTATTGATATATAGCCAATTAACAATGTTGTAGTAGTTTCAAGTGAACAGAGAAGTGACTCAGCCACACATATACATGTATCCATTCTCCCTCAACCCCCCCTCCCATACAGGCTGCCACACAACATTGAGCAGAGTTCCACGTTCTTATACAATAGGTTCTTGTTGGTTATCCATTTTATTTTATTTTATTTTTTTTTTTTTTTTTTGCATTTCTTTTTTTTTTTTTTTTTTTTTTATAAATTTATTTATTTTACTTGGGGGCTAATTACTTTACAATATTGTAATAGTTTTTGCCATACATTGACAAGAATCAGCCATGGGTTTACATGTGTTCCCCTTCCCGAACCCCCCACCCACCTCCCTCCCCCTCCCATCCCTCTGGATCATCCCACTGCCCCGGCCCCGAGCCCTTGTCACATGCATCGAACATGGAATGGTGCTCTGTTTCACATGGTTATCCATTTTAAATACAGCAGTGTGTACATGACCTTCCCAAAGTCCCTAACTATTCCTCCCCCCCCAATCATAAGTTCATTTTCTAGGTCTAATGCACTTATATTTATCCTGGTATTACTTGAAGCTGGGGGGTGGGGGGTTGGTGGTTGTTGTTGTTGGTGGTGGTGATGATAAGGGAATAGGGGAGTGGAAATTGGCAAAAACACCTCAGGAAACATAATGTCCTGGGTCTGCTTCTTGTCCTTTGTCAGCCTGAGATTCTTTGGAGAAGTCTCTTTGGATTCTTTGATCCATAAATTATCCTGAGGGATGTGTTGTTTCTGGAATAGAAGCAGAGACCTTGGAATCTAATTCTACCTCTTAGAGACTTTTGAATAGTCTTCAAGTTCTTATCTTTATTCTATACCCAGGCTTTGTATCATTCAGTGAATACAAATCTTGAAGTTTTCTTTAGTTTAAGGGTTAAAATTATTAAACTGCTTTCTTGTCATTTCCTTTGGGAAAGAGCTTGATATTCAGTGTTTCTTGTTGGCTAATTCTTCATTTCCTTTTCATCTTTCTGAAATTGGTTACATGCCTTGTTCTCCAGTTAACTTCCATTCAGTTTTACTTTAGCCATGTGCTTTTGAAGCTTTTTATTATGTACTTTCATTTTGGTGTGGCTTTGAGAGGAAGAGAGGATTAAAAAACTCCTTAAAATTAAGTAACTAGAAGTGCCTATTAAGTGCTATTTATGAAGCATTTAGTAGATTGGCAAAAAGAATTAAGGAAACATTGTTACTATAAATGGAAAGCTATTTCTTAAAGTTAGACATTCTCAAAATCAGTTCAGTTCAGTCGCTCAGTCGTGTCCAACTCTCTGCGACCCCATGAATTGCAGCACGCCAGGCCTCTCTGTCCATCACCAACTCCCGGAGTCTACCCAAACCCATGTTCATCGAGTCGGTGATGCTGTCTTAATGGTGTAATTTAATCATGTACTACAGATTACAAGCCATGGAAAATCATGTAGTAAATCACTAATAGGATTTTATCTGTTTCACTGATTTCAATTTCTAGAATTCATTATGCATTTTTTTCATGATTTCTCTTTAAAGTAATAGGAAATAAAAATGCCTGCCAGGAAAGAATATGAAATGTTGGATGGTGCTGCTAAATCTAATTTCAATTTTGAATACTTCATTGTTGAGTATTTATGTGATTTGTGAACTGCAGCTATATTGGAAATTAAAATGGAACCACTTTGGCAAAAGAGCTTCCTTATTTTTTATATATTTGTGCATATAGGTTAAATTAGTTTGGTGACCATGCCAAGACAGAATACAAAATGAGACTGTTTATGAACTTCAAGTGAACCAAGTATGCTGATGTAAAAGGTCAATTAAAATTATATATAATAAGGAAAACTGGTGCTGTGAGAAAGCCAGAGTCAGATTCATTCTGGCTGCAGTGGTGGTGAATGCTTCCTCCTTTTAGAAGAAAGACTGGCAAAATTTCTAGTAGCATTGCGTGCCAAGTATATTTTGGTTTTGGTTTGAGTGGTATTGTTTTTAGCTACAGTGGAAACAAAAACGTTAAAGATTCACAGTAAATGACTTGTACAAAACCTTCATGGTAACTCATAGCAAAGGGAACACAAATATATAGATACTGTTGATGTCATTGTCACATACAATTCCCTGTGACTAAGTCAGGATTTTAAGTTCTGTTTGTATTTAAAAAACAAAAAACAAAAAAACAGAAGACAAGCAATGACCCTCCCAGCTTGTCTATCAGAACAAATCCATAGAAGTCACAAGTTTAGGATTGCCACTTTGAATCTTATTTTTCTTTCTCTTCTTGATTATCTTCTCTTTTCTCTAATGATTCAATATAAAACATTTTAATGGACAACTGGTCTTTCAATTTTTTTCTCCTAAGATCCTTACACCTAAGAGTCATCAGATAGGAGACTAATTTTTCAGATGCTGATGAAGCTGAAATATTTACACACAAATTAAGTGGAAAAGCCACTGTGTTATCTGAAAAAAATTTTAAAAGCATGTAATGGGATAGGTTTTCATGAAATATGACTGAAATACAATGAAAACTTTTATCTAAATACTTGTCTGAATGATATAGCCAGTGTGATTTCCAAACTCACAAAGACTACTATGCATCCTCTGTCCCATCAGAATAATCAAGAAATGACCAACAAAAAGAATAAGAAAGCATGATGCTTATGTGCTAAATGACTGCCATGCCAAGTTCAATGTATGTTGTGTATACATATCATAATCCAGAAGTGATATGGTTCAGGAACAATCTGGTTTGTGTGTTTGCTTAATAGTTTTTATCTCTCTCCTGACATAACCTGTATTTTCAATAATATTTCCTTTAATTTTTCTGAATATTTATAATAGTTGCTTTAAACGAACTGTCAGCTGAGTTCAACTTTAAGTATGTTGGAACTAGTTTCTTTCTTTTTATTATTAGAGAATAATTGCTTTACAATATTGTTTTAGTTTCTGCTGTACAGCAAACTGAATCTGCTATACATACACATCCATCCCCTCTCTTTTGGATTTCTTTCCCATTTAGGTCACCACAGAGCACTGAGTAGAGTCCCTTGTGCTATACAGTCAGTCCCCATCAGTTATCTATTATATATGTAGTAGCGTATATAGGCCAATCCCACCCTCTCAATCCACTCCACTCCCTCCCTCCTTGGTATCCAATTGTTCTATACATCTGTGTATCTATTTCTTTTTTGCAAATAAGTTCATCTATACCATTATTCTAGATTCCACATATATGCATTCATATATTTGTTTCTCTCTTTTGGACTTCACGCTGTAGGACTGGTTTCTATAGACTGCATTTTCGTAAACTATACGTCACATTTCCTGTTTCTTCATAAGTCTGGGAATTTTTATTTCTTGCTCTTTATTGCATGAAAATTTTTAGGCCTTTTGAGTTCTGCTATATTTTTTCAGGTAGGTTTCATCTTCTATTCAGCTCTGTTGAGATATAGTAGGCAATTAAAATTGTAATATATTTAAAGTGTAGAGTGTGGTGGTTTAATACAGAATACATTGTGAAAGAGTTCCCACAATCAAGTTAATTGACACATCTAACATTTCATATGCTTTTTTATGAGAAGACTTAAGATTTATCTTCTTCACAAATTTCAGTTATACAGTCGAGTATTACCAACTATAGTCACCATGTTATACATTAGATCCTCAGAACTTATTTACCTTATACCTCAAAATTACTGCCATCTTACCAGTCTCTCAAATGGACTTTCATCTCTGCTGGGATCAGATTTCTAACTTCCTTCAGAGTTGTTCAATCACAAGGGTTCCTGTCTTCTCTCAACTGGTCCATTATTTGAGGGTCTTCAGGGAGGCTCTTCCTGGATCTAAGTAACCACGCTTTATTTCAGGGACTCGGAGGGGACACCTGCTTCCCCTTCTGTGTAATTTTTTTTTTTTTTCAGTGTCAAAATTCCAATTGTCTCACCTCTCCTGAAAACTTTCCTCTGATCTCTCAGCTCCTTGGGAACGTGGCACTCTGCTTGGATTCCAGCTTTCTGTGCTGTTTGGAGAATTGTTCCCAGTAAGAGGTAGATGTAATATAAGGCTTACCTGAGAACTTCCCTATTCTTACGGATGCATCATCCTAACAGATTTTTTTTTTAATTTTTTTTAATTTCACCCAGTTTCACATATTTTTTACAATGTGAGCACTTCTACTTTATGAAATGCATGTTATAAATGGGTGATTTTCTTCTGGAAAAAAAAAATCCACAAATGGAGTATAAATATCAATAGTTTAATATTTCTGGAGAAAATCCATTTTCACTTCTGGCTGATCACCTTAGCCAAATGAGGATGCACCACTTTCAATTTGAATTTCTCTTTTTATGAGAGATGTTCTTCTTGTTTGCTACTTTCATGAGTATAAACAAAATCTGGATTGTTTATCATGGATCTCTAACTTGTCCACACATCAACTCTTGTTCTTGCCTCCAAATTTTCATAAGAGGGAAATTCTAAATCTTTTGGATCTTGACTGTAATCTAAGGTAGTGGACATCACAATAATCTAACCAGAAATTGAGCTGATTCAAAACTGAGATTAACTCTTTGTGAAGGCTAGTGTATTTGTTTGGACTTCCCTGGTAGGTCAGCTGGTAAAGAATCTGCCTACAATGTAGAGGATCCTCGTTCTGTTCCTGGGTCAGGAAGATGCCCTGGAGAAGGGGTAAGCTGCCCACTCCAGTATTCTTGGGCTTCCCTAGTGGCTCAGACAGTAAAGAATCTGCCTGCAATGCAAGAGACCTGGGTTGAGAAGATCCCATGGAGGAGGGTATGGCAACCTACTCCAGTATTCTTGCCTGGAGAATCCCCATAGACAGAGAAGCCTGGCAGGCTACAGTCCATTGGGTCACAAACAGATGGACACGACTAAGCACAGCACAGTGTGTTTGTTTAATATTACACCTCAGATGTACCCTCGCACAGATTCTAAGCGTATATCATAGGTGTTTGCTAGTTTCCTTCCACCTCACATGGGCCTAAGGCTCATTAGTTTATTCTAACATGTAAGATGGTAAATATGTCTCTTCAGCATCTCTGCCTTTCCCTGGTTATGTTCAAATCACCAATTGGTTCAAGGATAGTTGGAGCACAGAATATCAGGTTCAGGCCTTATCCTTGGTACTGACCCCTCAAGTTTTGGTTGCCTTGCCAACTCTTTACTGCCTTTAAACAAATTTTTAATATATATTCTACTTGATTTTCCTAGTTGTTTCCAGCAGGTTTATTGGTCTGTTTCAAGCTAATTTAACAAAATCAGAAGCAATGTTGTTGTTGTTCATTCACTAAGTCATGTCTGACTCTTTGTGATCCCATGGACTATAGCACACTGGGCTCCTCTGTCCTCCACTCTCTCCCAAAGTTTGCTCAAACTCATGCCTATTGATTCAGTAATGCCATCCAACCTTCTCATTCTCTGTCATCCCCTTCTCATCCTGCTCTCAAACTTTCTTAACATCAGGGTCTTTTCCAAAGAGTTGGCACTTTGTATCAGGTGGCCTAAGGATTGGAACTTTAGCTTCCACATCAGTCCTTCCAATGAATATTCAGGGTTGATTTCCTTTAGGATTGACTGGTTTAAACTTCTTGCAGTCCAATGGGCTCTCAAGAGTCTTCTCCAACACCACAGTTCACAAGTGTCAGTTCTTCAGTGCTGAGCCTTCTTTATGGTCCAACTCTCACATCTGTACATGACTACTGGAAAATCCACAGCTTTGACTATATGGACCTTTGTCAGCAAGGTGATGTCTCTGCTTTTTAATACACTGTCTAGATTTGTCATAGCTTTCCTTCCAAGGAGCAGGCATCTTTTAATTTTACTGTTTGCAGTGATTTCAGAGTCCAAGAAAAGAAAATCTATCACTGCTCTCACCTTTACCCCATCTATTTGCCATGAGGTGATGGGACCAGATGTCACTATCCTCCAGAAGCATATGTTGAAACATCTAATCCCTGCTTCTTAAGTCCTAAGAATTTAAAGTGCATTTTTCATCTATTTTACTGAAGGTCAATCCTGTGAGAGAGGAGGGTGTAGGTGAAGCAGGCACTGTTCTAGGTGGGGATGTACAGACAGTAAAAGAAGTCACCTTGAGTGGCCTGACAATACAGAGGTCTGCAAGATATATATGTATACCTATCTATCTATACACACACATAATATATATATATATTCATGTAAATACACATATATCCATAGTCTGTTGCTTTTTCACAGCATCTTCACTTTTAAAGACAGCACTAAAAGATTACATGTAATCATCAACCATATATAAAAAATAGTATTTTTTAAGTTAATAAGTGTTGACTATAAGAATTTTATTTGGCACTGAGTATTCAAAGTATGAAAAGCGTGTGTTATGTCTAAGATTAGAATTGATCTTTTTGGGGGTTATATATATATTTTTTTCTTTTAGTCAAAGGAATGTTTAAAATAAGCTGACCTTCAAGAGGATGCCATGTCTCATTGAAAATTGGATAACTTATTTGAAAAACATGTTTTCCCCAAATCAGTGTAATACCTGTCTAAAAAATAACATAAAATCAGAGTAACCATTTAATAACCAGATTTTAAAAATATCTTTTATTGTGGACAGTCTTAACAAACATGCTAATGATACTTCTTGTTAATGTTAAATGCATATATGCGGAAAGGAAAAATTCATCATCTTGGAAGATAATTAAAAGTACCAAACAAAATCAAGACAGTTCTTAAAATATATTTTAAATCCTTCTCATTAATCAGTTGTTTTTCAAATGTAAATCATCCAAGAAACATTTGATTGACTGCTGTGTTCAAGATTGTTGACATTACCCTGGTTCATTACTTTAGGTTTCCCTGCAAGCAGAGCCCAAAGCAAGATGGAAGTGCAGGTAGTTAATTGAGAAGTGTGTATGTGTGTGGCAAGAATGGGACAGGACAGGGTTAAAAGTGAAAAACTATCATGACCAATGAAGCTCATTGTTGTAGTTTGTAGGAGTTGTTTCTTCCCACATCTGAGAAAATTATACGATGAAATCCACAAGTATCCTCCTGAAATATTGGTGGCTGGGATATTTATTTACTAGCTCTTGGCCCTCTTTTGATTGTTGCCGCTAGAATTGCTACCTTCTACAGGGGTGAAGGTTTGATAGGCTCTAAGTGTGCAGTGGGTTTGTTACAGCTATCAGGAAAGAACCCTAGAGCAAATGCAGAAAGGCAAGCAATAGTCACTCCAGGGAACAGACTGGCAATGCAGAAGGAGCTTGAAGCTACATAGAACTTTTCACTACCTCTCATTGAAATCAGTTGTAAGCTAAGGGGATATAATGCAGGCATTGGAGAGATATGCCAGTCCTGGAGGCATAAAAACAACCAAAATGCATTCACTGCCAGAAGCAATTACAGAAGACACTGGCTTTTAAATGAAAAATTACAAAAGGAGTGAATCACATAAAATAGATGCAATAAAGAGTAAAATAACTGGTTGGCTTGGTGGGAAGTTATTAGTTACTGGTTAACAAGTATATTAACTTCTTATTGCTGCTGTAACAAATTACTACAAATTTAGTGACTTACAACAAGACAAATGTATTATGCCACATTTCCGGAAGCTAGAAGTCCAAAATCAATTTCACCTGGCCTAAGCTCATCGTGTTCACAAGGATAGTTGCTTTTAGAGGCTTTAAGAGTATCTATTTCTTTGCATTTTTCAGCATCTAGATTTTGTCTTTATTCCTTGGTATATGCCCCCACTTCAATCCAACAGTTGTGGCATCTTCTTTCCAGACTTCTTATTCCATTCTTATATCTTCTCTCTCTAACTCTAACATTACTATCCCCCTCTCATAAAGACCCTTGTCCATCCTTGTCCATATTATGTCCATCTGAATCATCCAAGATAATCTCCCCATTTTAAGATTGTTGGCTTAATCACATCTAAAAAATCCCCTTTTCCACATAAGATAAAATACTCACAGGTTCCTGGGATAAGGGTGTGGAGATATTTGGGAAGCAATTATTCAGCCTATAATATCTGATAAGCTTTGAAGCAAAAATATAATTTCGGGACTTTACCAGAAATTTAGCTACTTCTAAATACTCTGGTGATCTATGAAACTTACATATAATTCTACCTACTTCCCAAAGTTCTTATTCAATACAAACTTTTCATGAAGTACACACATCCTGAAGACACAAATGAGAAGCAAAATATAAATAAATTACTCCAGACCCACTGAATGATTCTCTCTGGGAGAAATAGTTGCTTGGAGTCATTCAAATGTAAGTTTGTGCATAAATAGTTAGGCTGAATATTCTTTAACAAACACTTCAAAATACGTCATTCTGTTTGAGGTGATATGGAACAACTTCTTAGAGTTACATATAGATTCTCTCATCCACTTAGGATAAAATGTTCCCTGTTTACTCTTTGTGAAGGCTAATGCCATTTATCTATTACAACGACCTACAGTCCAAAGGGTCACAAAGAGTCAGGCACAACTGGATAACTGAGTAAATGATAGTTGGAAAATAGCTGTAAACTAAACCTTTTGGAAAAGCTCTTTCTCTCAGGCAGGGTAAAGCAGCCTTAGATGCCAGAAATATATTTCAGTTCTATGTCTAATTACCATAGTAAATGTCAGGATAGAGTGGCTTTAAGTATATTTTCATAAAAAGGGTATAATGTGCAGTGGATCTCATTATCTTGACTAAAGGGTGCTTTTTGTAGTAGCTTCAATGACTCAAAGCCAAGCTATCTTTCAGTGATCTATAATTCCGATTACCAGGATGTTCTGCATGACGAGCCAGCCATTTCATCAGACAGAAAGTTCTCAGTTGTGCAATTCTCTATCAAACCTGTTTGTCGAAAGAAAAATTTAGGAAAGCATTCCAAATTTTTCAGAAAGCATAACACTAAATCTATAGTTGCAACCTCCCCTCTCAGCAGATTTAAAGGTTACAATTAGAATTTGCTAAATAAAACTGTTTATATCTTGTCTTTCAACAAACACATGTACCACATACACATACTCAAACACAAGCACAAGGTTATTCCTCCAATCACTGAGTGATAATATACTGTTAAATATTATCCAGAAAATTCCCATAAAATTATTACTGAAAATAACCTTACAATAGCTGATAAAAAAGCAAAACCATGTTGATACAAAGTTATGCAAATAAATAGTAGCTAAAATATTTTTCGATAAAAAGACACTCTACTTCTGAAAAACCCCAAGATTAAATTTAAAAATATGATTATTCATAAGTTTAAATTTTTATTAATACAGAATTGTACACATGCCATAAGGAACATTACACTGAATTTTAACAGACTGAACACACCACCTAGATTAAGCACTGGCAGCAGAGAAGTTTCTTAGTGCTCCCTTTCAGTCAACAACCCCCGAGGTTAACCACTTCCAGACCTTTAACATTATAAGTAATATTCTTCCTTTTGTTTTTTATTTAAATAAAACTCTTTAAAAGGTAATCCTGTGACTGGCTTCATACTCTTTAATTATGCTCTGGTGAGTTGAAAGTTTCTGTCTTCTGTCTCTGTAACAGAGGATGTTACTGGTTCAAGGAGTATTGCTTTTGTGATGCAGAATATAACCACTGAATAAAAGAAAAGTGTCTTGATTATATACATAAAAAAAGAAACCTCCAAAGTAATCAAATTGTTGCAGGAAGGGGGACGCTTGTTGGGTCAGAGAGTGGGCTCTTGTCTAACACTCAGAAACAGATTATCTGAGGAGACATACATACTGACAAAGCAAAAGACTCTACTGGGAAAGTGGATGGTGGATGCCTGCGTTAGGGAACCCAGGAGAACTACTCTGCCAAGTGGTTCACAGTATCAGGTTTTATGGTAATAGGGTTAGTTTCCAGGTTGTCTCATGTCAATCATCTTGCTGAGCCCATATTTAGTCTGACTGAGGGTCCTTTCTAGGGCTTCCCAGGTGGCACTGGTTGTAAAGAACCTGCTTGCCAATGCAGGATACACAAGGACACGGATTTGATCCCTGGATCTGGAAGATGCCCTGGAGCAGAGCATGGAAACCCACTTCAGTATTCTGGCCTGGAAAGTCCCATGGACAGAGATGCCTGGAGGGCTATAGTCCATGAGGTCACAAAGAGTTGGACACGACTGAGTGGAGCCCTCACAACAGAGCACAGCAGGATCCTTCCTGGTGGTTCATGTGTCTCTCAGCCAAGATAAATTCCAGCAGGGCTTCTGGGAGGTTGATAAACATATTATGGGCGGGTGTCTTCTTCCTCTTTTTGGCCCCTCCTGAGTTTTCCTGGTAAGTTTTCAGTGGCAGCACCATATTCCTTGTCAGGATTTCCTGTTATGAGATAACTCATAGTCATCATCATGGTGCCTGGCCATAGGAGGTGGTTTTAATCAACGGTCCCCTGACAAAATGACATACATTTTATATATGCAAATTAATTGTAAATTTAATATATAATTATAACCTATAAGATGTTGGGAATATCACATGGATTACAAAGTTACATTCTCTAAAAATACATGTTGCAATCAAGAAGAAAAAGTGTGCACATATGGTTTTAGTGATTTCAATATATTCAAGACAGCTGGGCTTTTAGAGAACTATTCAATCTAATTTTAAGGGATTTTTGAAGAATAATATTCTTTTTAATCTTATCCTCAAAAGAGCTGAGCTCCAAACAATTGATGCTTTTGAACTGTGGTGTTGGAGAAGACTCTTGAGAGTCCCTTGGACTGTAAGGAGATCCAACCAGTCAATCCTAAAGGAAATCAGTCCTGAATATTCACTGGAAGGACTGATGCTGAAGCTGAAACTCCAATACTTTGGCCAGCTGATGCGAAGCACTGACTCATTGGAAAAGCCCCTGATGCTGGGAAAGATTGAAGGCAGGAGGATAAGGGGACGACAGAGGATGAGAATGGTTAGATGGCATCACCGACTCCTTGGACATGAGTTTGAATAAACTCCGGCAGTTGGTGATGGACAGGGAAGCCTGGTAGGCTGCAGTCCATGGGGTTGCAAAGAGTCGGACACAACTGAGCAACTGAACTAAACTGAACTGAATCCTATGCTTTAGATAAATGCCTGTCAAAAGACCCCCAGATGCTTTAAGTGAGCCTGAAATAATTCCAAATTATTTTTTAAGAACACCATATTAACCAATATTGAAGATATTTTTAGCATATTTTTATTAAGGAATTTGTTGGAGCCTGACCCCTAATTGGTAATTTTTTTTTTTCCTAAAACACCATGTCAATAATGATACATGCAGTTTTTCTGCGCTTAGTCATATAGGAACACACATGAGGTATGTGTGACTATAGTACATAGATAAAGTTCTGTGTAGCTGGAATAAATCAACTCTGGCTCTGGCTGCCTCAGGCATCACCCAGAAACACTGAGAGCAAAGGAGATCAATAATTCTGGCACAACTGTCATCAACTGGAGGGTACTCTGGTGTCCTCTTGAATATCCAGTGTGAGACTCTAGGCTAAAGCCTTGCTATTCAGTGTGGTCTGGAGAGAGGTGAGCTTTGCAATCACCTGGGAACTTGGTGAAATTTGGAAATTCAAGTCTCACCCCATCCATGCATTTTAATAAGGTTTTGGATGAGCCATTTAAATATTATGATTTTACAACTGTTGCTGTAAAGAAAGTAAGAGCACTGACTATAAGCTTTGGTGTGAAATGGGAGATTAGGATACATATATTTCTTTGGTAGAATGGAATATTTATGATAGGAGGACATGGATGTTTTATTTGCATCTTTGCATAAATATTTTTACCATGAAATAGAATCATCTTTATTCAAACTAACCATTTCTCAGAAATGGTTTCATAGTGGAATATATGCAGCTCTCTTTTTCTCCTTTCTGATTTATCTGTGAACTAGGCACTAATGTAGTCATTGGAAAAACCATTTATCTATTTTCCTATTAGAAAGAGGGAAATTAGGTTTAAAAGTCATATTTGGTTATTTTCTGACTCTCCGTGGTTTCAGATAAAGATTTTTTTCCCTTTGTTTTTAGGGCTCTATCTCTTTCCAATTCACTGTCGTTTTCACAGTGTACCAAAGGCAAAGAGGAAACCGTATTATCTTTTGTCTTTGGAGAGATTCTTAGGTAGAGTTGTGAAAAGAAATGTGCCTTCTGCAAACAAAGTAAGTTTGCCTATTTTATGAAAGTCAATATTTCAGATGTATTTGCCAATAGACCCCAGGGCACTGTTTAGCAGAGTTGCAGTTAATCTCATGGAAGCTGTGCACCCCACTGCTTCCAGTGACTCAGGAACATCTGATGTCCCCGCTGGTTAGCAGATTTCTGTATTGAGATTCTGTTCTGCTGCTTCATAGAAGTACTTACCTGTTGCCTTTAACTTTTTAGCCAATGGATTCTGAAAAATATAATTTCAGCAATGTATGGTACCTAGACTCCTAATGATTATGAAAATATGGAGTTTAATGACTCATTTTTATGTTGCACCATTCCAGGGCCATTATTTCTGTAGAAATAATGTTTATGTTAATTCTGAGTTACTCATAATGTCCAATACATGAGCTTTCTATTTTTTTATCTTGACTACTGACATTTTCTTGAAATTGCATATGTTTTTTTCCAAAGTACATATTATAAAGCAAAATCTCCACAAAACATATGGTTGGAAGAAAATAAAAATACAAAAGTGATCTATCTCAGAAAGAGTTATTTAAAATCTCTCCATCATATTTTTTTCTAAGTAAAAGTTTTCTGACAGATTAATATAATTGTGTTTATGTCTGTATTTAACTATTGAAGCAACTATGTATTTGGTGAGATAGCTCTTTTAAAAATATTGAGTTATAAGGCACTTTGTACTATGTGGAGATTTTCACGCTACATTTTTTAAATTTAGGTTTTAGAACTCTGACGTTGTAATCCATATGTAGAAAAATTATACATTTTCCATTTATGCAAAGAGAAGGTATACAACAAACCTTAAAATAGGATTACAGTTAGCTATACACTGAGCTAAACACAACACACATATGTGTGTAATCATATAATAATGCATACATATCATATGCATAATCATGTGTGTACCTGTGTTCATGCCAAACTTCTATAAGTGATCGAAGAGACAGAATACTATTTGGCAACACATTTTCCTCATCATCTTCACAGTTTAGGTGGCCTAAGTTGGCCTAAGTTTGTTTTTGTTTTTTTTCTCATGGAAGTTTAGTATTACGTTAGGAAAAAGACCAACTTGGGCACAATAATTGTATAATTTGCTTAGTTACTAGCACACAGGAGGTAGATCTCCAAGGCAAAATGATTGAATATATGTTCAAATACTCATCAATTTTGATAGTGCTTTGCTTGGTTTTACTGAGATATTCTCTCATTATTTAGGATGGGAAAAATAAGGGTAATTGAGTTGATGTTTCTTGTTATCAGAAATGGGGCTACGATATATATTCTGACTTAGATACACCTTAATAGATTTGCTGGCCCAGAGAATGTGTGAACTATTTTATTTGGTACACAAATAATTCATCTCGATGACCATACAAGAGCTTGAAAGAATGATGTATGTAATACAGACTAATACAAAATATTCTGGTTAAAAGTCATATTATACTCAAATGAAATATTTAATATTTCACAAAAGCAGAAGTTTTAACCTAAGGACTGATCATGAGTATAAGATTCATTTAGAAATAGGAGTGATACAATATAGTGGGCAGAATTATAGCTTCAGAATAAAAGAAAAAGGCAACCCACTCCAGTATTCTTGCCTGGAGAATCCCATGGACAGAGGAGCCTGGTGGGCTACAGTCCATGGGTTCGCAGAGTCGGACATGACTGAGCGAGTAACACACACGTATGTGTGTGTGTGTATGTATACACACATACAAATCAACATCAAAATATTTGTGGTTTTAAAGTTTAAAAATTAGCCTTTTGCCCATTTTTAAAAAGTAAAATCTACAAATAGATATCTATATTTTTTAATTTGTTACTGTTTTTTCATTGCTGTCATGTCTGACTCTTTTGTGACTCCATGGACTTTTAGCCCACCAGGCTCCTCTGTCCACAGGATTTTTCAGGCAAGATTACTAGAATGGGTTGTCATTTCCTCCTCCAAGAGACCTTCCAGACCCAGGGATCAAACCCACATCTCCACTTCTGAACTGCAGGCAGATTCTTTACCTCTGAGCCACCAGGAAAATTCTTTTAATTTCCATGCCCTGCTAGTGAACTTCACCATGTCCTTGCTGTTAATGTATTGCCTGGAAATGGGATAAAGAAAAGTTAGTATTCTGATAGCAATCCAGCTGTTCTGCCCCACCTCGCTAGAGACAGGGTCACCCTGGTCTTGAGGGGAACTGAGTATGATAAAAATTCAATTCCTTTCAAAGTCATACTGAGGGAAATAGCACCTATTTTAACCCCACCTCGCTAGAGACAGGGTCACCCTGGTCTTGAGGGGAACTGAGTATGATAAAAATTCAGTTCCTTTCAAAGTCATACTGAGGGAAATAGCATCTATTTTAAAAGCTCATCTTCAGTCTGAAGTAAATAATTAATAGAAAGAAACATGTTGGATTTTTAGACAAAGGATGCCTAAAGGACCTTTTATCCTCTGAAACCTCTTGAGAGTTAGAAAGGTGGTCTGGCAAGGGGGCCCAGGGGCTTTGTGACTTGTCTTACTGGGACATGAGAGTTGCTGAAGCTATGGGCACTCCCTTGGTATCTTAGTCTTTAATGCTAAGAAAAGTTCAATCTAACTTCAATCCAGTTTCTGCCCAGCCAATAATACGGAGGGAAAGAGGCAGACCACTGTCAGTTCTGCATGTGCCAACCTGCCCCCACTCTCCAGCCTTCGTGGGCTCAGGACACTGTCAGCTAACCTGGTACTACCTGCAGGTCCGGGATTCTGGATGGAAGATGATGTTATCTGAGTGGTGGAGCACCCTAGGTCCTGGCAGCCCTCCTCCTCCCCTAGGAGATGCCAACGCCATCAAGAGTTCTAAGGCAGGAGAGTGGAACTAGGTATTTTAGAACATGCGAAAAGACTACAGAAAAATCATGTACTATAAATATGTGTGATGTTATCATTTATAAATTTCTCAAAACCTATACAATCTGGCATGGTTTCACCATTTGTTTTCTTCCTTAGATACAGACTGGCCATCATCTAGTAACATAGCAGCATCATTTAGACCCACACAAGGCTTTGTTGGAGGGCATGGTCTCCATCTGTGCTTTTCCCTATCTCTGAGTGCTGTACTGTTTATATTTGTTAACATTCGAAGTCTACACATTACATCTACAATTCGCAACACTGTACATTTTATCTTGGTACACATTTATCTACCAGAAAGCTCCTATTTGATTATCATACCTAAGAATCCCACATATATTTTTATTAATTTTAATATTATGCCTCAACTTTCTTTGAGAGTCATTGTATAAAATGTCTCACAGAATATTTCAGAAATATTCCTGAGTGTAATCTTTCTAAATATACCTACCTCCTGACTAAATATTCATCCAAGAACTTTCTTTTGAAATTCAATGCTAAAAAAGTGGTCTTTCTGTGAAAACATTCCTACTTTCTGTCAAGATAAATGTTACTGTTGGTGGTGGTGGTGTTCTATTTCCCTTTGAAAGCAAAGAAATCCATATATGTGAATTATCTTTTTCTTCCTAATCTTTTGATTCTGTACTTCTTTAAACTTGAATCTGATTTTCTAACTTGATGTCATTTTATGACTTTATCGTGCAAAATAGAAGCAACTACTTAAGTTTGTGCAGATAGATTAAAATAAAAAACAGCTTTTCACTTATTTTTGTGAGATTAAAGAACTAACACTTAAATTTGTTTGGAGTTCTATCATTTTACATGATTATGCTCAAAATAACAGTTTATCAGATTGTATTACAATGTATTATATAGTGCCAACAAAAAACAACAATAATTTAATTCTGATCAAATATGAAAAAATGATTGTATTAAATGCGGACTAAAATTTGTGAATTGTCTTTAAGAAATAACTTGAGAATTAATAAAAATATTAACAAAATATTGTAGATTCAGTTGCTCACACAAAGAAAAAGATGAGTAAAAATTTAACTTTTATTTTATTGAAACCTTTTAATCCTCAATACAATAATTTTAATTTGCATCATTATATTCTAAATTTACTAATTTTAGGTATAGTTAAAAACAAGGCAATGATAGGAATAGTCTCATTAATCATGATAAAAGACCTGAACATATTAAAAACCCTTTCAATGTTATTCTTGTGTCTATTAATTGACTCAAGAGAAAATAATTTATGACCCTTAATTTAACACAATGACTTCCCAGAGTTTGCTAATAGGCAAATGATACAACCTTTCAATTAATTAAACACATTTTCAGGAATGTAAGTAAAATCCTTTACTGAACTTTAGTAATCTTGAATTTTTTTTTTTTTTAATACCACAGTCATTTTAAAGAGGTTGGAAATGGCTGTTTCCTTTTATGGGTTAATTGTTTAACCATTCATTAAGTCACAAGTGTTTAATGTGTACCTACTATGTGCCAAGAACTCTTCTAGATGCTGGGGATTCAGCACTCAATTAGAGAAACCACCACCAGTTTGGATTATGAGGGAGTAATCAGAGGACATTCCCCTCATTTTGGCACCACTGATGAATTAGGAACTCCCTGGAAATGGTTCCCAATTGTTTTGGTCGAAGAAGTTGTATTTCCCAAAGTAATGTGCCTTCTCTGGGCATCCTAGAGCTATCCTAGGATCAACTGCAGCCTCTGTTGCAACTGCATCAATGTTCACTGTAAGAAAATCATCCTGTGCTTAATCCCATTCTTGCTTCTCTCGCCTTGTTTTAGATATATACCTGAAAGTCCAAAACACATCCCACAGGCAAATATCTACCTCAGTCTAATACCTAGGAAGTTGATTTAAAATGAAGTAAACTTTGCACTGGGTGAGGATGCTGTGTAGACTTATTGAGGACTATTAAATGCTGGGTCTGGGTTAACCTGGATAACAGATAATGCAAAATGCAGATTAATCTTAATACCACTAAAAGGAGTACAATAAATTCTATTAATGCTAATGGGTCTCTAAATCCTGGATCTCATCAGTGGTGGAGAGGTGAGAAAGATGTTTTCTTTATGGAGCATCACTGACCTATATAATAAACTCCTATTTACAGTAGACTTAGTGGCTTTGGCTGTCTCATGCCACTGACTCATATGAGCTTTGTGTCCACTAAAATGTTGCAATTTTTTAGTGAACAATTAGTAGTCCAAAAAACAACAAACAGCACAAAATAAAAGCTACATGTATTGACATTCATAAGCAATGTATTAGTGTATTTCAGAAATCAAATCCATGTGAACCGACATTTTCACCATAAAGAGGACAGTTTAAAAGTGTCTCACATCATGTATCGATTTTCTAATGCTATGTAACATATTACTAAAATTTTAGAAGCTTAAAACAATACACACTTATTGGCTCACATTTCTGTAGATCAGAATTCCTGATGGTCTTGAGTGGGTTCTCCTTGGTAGGGTTGCAAAAGTTCAAAGTTACTTGTCAGTCAGAAATAATTCCGATCTGGGAACTGTGTGGAAGAATTCACTTCTAAGCACATTCAAGTCGTTGACCAAATTCAGCACCTGGACGTGTAGGACTAAGGTCCCCATTTCTTTCTTACTGTCAGCCGGGGACTGTCCTGTATCATTTAGAAGTTGCCTGCTTTTCTTGGCATGTGGTCCCCTGTATCTGCTAAGCCAGATATGGAATGTCCATTCCTCTCTATCTCACTTTGCTTCAAATCTTTCTTACTTCCTTTTTAACTACCAGTCAGGAAAATCTCTGCTTTTAAAGGTTCATGTGATCAGATTAGGTCCATCTGGATACTCAAATCATGAAATGATAGCTTATGATAGTCATAATCTCTACTCACACTTAAGAAAAGTAGGTTATGCTAGGGTAGTGAATACGCGTGACTATGAGAATTCTTCCTACCATATATCTTATTTGCCGAAACAAGTATATCTGAACATATGCTCTCAAAGGGAAAAGAGACACTCATGGAGAATTTTCTTTCAATTTTCATGTTGATAGAACAATGCTATATGATATTGCTGTTTGATTGCTAAGTCCTGTCTGACTCTTGGCAGCCCCATGGACTGGAACCCTCCAGGCTCCTATGTCCATGGGATTTTTCCAGGCAAGAATACTAGAGCAGGTTGCTACTTCTTTCTCCACTATAGTATATCTAATTTTTTTTTTTAATTTATGGAATTAATAAATTTAATTTATGTCTACAATATTCTACTTGGACATAATTTTCTAAAAATGCATCAAAATGAATAAATGACTAGAGTTCAGTTTTCTTTTCTTTCTTTCTATGATGAAAGCTTCTGAAAATGTCAAATCTCCTCCAAAAAGAAGAGAGTAGGAATAAAATCATACCTTTAGGTATTTCTCATGATAGTTATTATGTCAATGTCAACTAGTATAAAAATATCATGGGCAAGGTTCTACTCCTTATTTTAATTTAGAAAGTTAACAAATTCCTGGTAGACACACACATACACACACAAACTAAGGCAAATTATAGCGTAAACCAGATATATCTTTTCTCTGATGCTCCATTAGTTCTAGCAGATTGAAATAATATATGTAACATGCTTTCCAAAAAAAAAAAAAATGCCTGATGCCATTTTTTACCTGTGTGCACTGAACTATTTTTATATTTGGTTGGCTTAATACTGAGACAGCAGTATCTATAGAATGTTTCTGCTTTCTCTCCTTTTCCGTTAGAAAATACTATTGAAGTACATATATCTGTTCTGTCACACCTGAGTTTGCTTGAGTTATGACTAAGAATATTTTGCTAAAGCAGTACACATATGTCATATTTTATAAATCCTCAGTACAGAAAACTTAAAGGCTTTGCACTCTATGGAAGATAAGATTTTATTATTAACTTTCTTACAATCAGTTCAGTTCAGTCGCTCAGTCGTGTCCAACTCTTTGCAACCCCATGAATTGCAACACGCCAGGCCTCTCTGTCCATCACCAAATCCTGGAGTCCACCCAAACCCATGTCCATTGAGTCAGTGATGCCATCCAACCATCTCATCCTCTGTCGTCCCCTTCTCCTCCTGCCCCCAATCCTTCCCAGCATTACGGTCTTTTCCAATGAGTCAACTCTTCACATGAGGTGGCCAAAGTATTGGAGTTTCAGCTTCAACATCAGTCCTTCCAATGAACACCCAGGACTGATCTCATTTAGGATGGACTGGTTGGATCTCCTTGCAGTCCAAGGGACTCTCAAGAGTCTTCTCCAACACCACAGTTCAAAAGCATCAATTCTGTGGTGCTCAGCTTTCTTCACCATCCAACTCTCACATCCATACATGACCACTGGAAAAACCATAGCCTTCACTAGACAGACTTTTGTTGGCAAAGTAATGTCTCTGCTTTTAAATATACTATCTAGGTTGGCCATAACCTTCCTTCTAAGGAGTAAGCATCTTCCGATTTCATGGCTGCAATCACTATCAGCAGTGATTTTGGAGCCCCCCAAAATTAAGTCTGACACTGTTTCCACTGTTTCCCCATCTATTTCCCATGAAGTGATGGGACCAGATGCCATGATATTAGTTTTCTGAACATTGAGCTGTAAGCCAACATTTTCACTCTCCTCTTTCACTTTCATCAAGAGGCTCTTTAGTTCTTCTTCACTTTCTGCCATAAGGGTGGTGTCATCTGCATATCTGAGGTTACTGATATTTCTCCCGGAAATCTTGATTCCAGCTTGTGTTTCTACCAGCCCAGCGATTCTCATGATGTAATCTGCATATAAGTTAAATAAGCAGGGTGACAATATTGGGATAGTATCAAGCTTGGATTTATCTTTGTTTTTCTATATTACAAAATAGTATGTATTTATTTAAATTAGAGATCTCTTCAAGAAAATTAGAGATACCAAGGGAACATTTCATGCAAAGATGGGCTCAATAAAGGACAGAAATTGTATGGACCTAGCAGAAGCAGAAGATATTAAGAAGAGGTGGCAAGAATACACAGAAGAACTGTACAAAAAAGATCTTCACAATCCAGATAATCATGATGGTGTGATCACTCACCTAGAGCCAGACATCCTGGAATGTGAAGTCAAGTGGGTCTTAGAAAGCATCACTATGAACAAAGCTAGTGGAGGTGATGGAATTCCAGTTGAGCTATTTCAAATCCTGAAAGATGGTGCTGTGAATGTGCTGCACTCGATATGCCAGCAAATCTGGAAAACTCAGCAGTGGCCACAGGATTGGAAAAGGTCAGTTTTCATTCCAATCCCAAAGAAAGGCAATACCAAAGATTGCTCAAACTACCACACAATTGCACTCATCTCACACACTAGTAAAGTAATGCTCAAAATTCTCCAAGCCAGGCTTCAGCAATACGTGAACCATGAACTTCCAGATGTTCAAGCTGGTTTTAGAAAAGGCAGAGGAACCAGAGATCAAATTGTCAACATCCTCTGGATCATCGATAAAGCAAGAGAGTTCCATAAAAACATCTTTTTCTGCTTTATTGACTATGCCAAAGCCTTTGACTGTGTAGATCACAATAAACTGTAGAAAATTCTGAAAGAGATGGGAATACCAGATCATCTGACCTGTCTCTTGAGAAACCTGTATGCAGGTCAGGAAGCAACAGTTAGAACTGGACATGGAACAACAGACTGGTTCCAAATAAGAAAAGGAGTATGTCAAGGCTGTATATTGTCACCCTGCTTATTTAGCTTATATGCAGAGTACATCATGAGAAACGCTGGGCTAGAAGAAACACAAGCTGGAATCAAGATTGCCGGGAGAAATATCAATAACCTCAGATATGCAGATGACACCCTTATGGCAGAAATTGAAGAAGAACTAAAGAGCCTCTTGATGAAAGTGAAAGAGGAGAGTGAAAAAGTTGGCTTAAAGCTCAACGTTCAGAAAACTAAGATCATGGCATCTGGTCCCATCTGCTGCTGCTGCTGCTAAGTTGCTTCAGTCGTGTCCAACTCTATGCAACCCCATAGATGGCAGCCCATCAGGCTCCACCGTCCCCGGGATTCTCCAGGCAAGAACACTGGAGTGGGTTGCCATTTCCTTCTCCAGTGCATGAAAGGGAAAAATGAAAGTGAAGTCGCTCAGTCGTGTCCGACTCTTAGCGACCCCATGGACTGTAGCCTACCAGGCTTCTCCGTCCATGGGATTTTCCAGGCAAGAGTACTGGAGTGGGGTGCCATTGCCTTCTCCATCTGGTCCCATGACTTCCTGGCAAATAGATGAGGAAACAGTGGAAACAGTGTCAGACTTAATTTTGGGGGGCTCCAAAATCACTGCTGATGGTGATTGCAGCCATGAAAATAAAAGACGCTTATTCCTTGGAAGGAAGGTTATGACCAACCTAAATAGCATATTTAAAAGCAGAGACATTACTTTGCCAACGAAGGTCCATCTAGTCAAGGCTATGGTTTTTCCAGTGGTCATGTATGGATGTGATTGTTGGACGGTGAAGAAAGCTGAGCACCGAACAATTGATGCTTTTGGACTGTGGTGTTGGAGAAAACTCTTGAGAGTCCCTTGGACTGCAAGGAGATCCAACCAGTCCATCCTAAAGGAGGTCAGTCCTGGGTGTTCATTGGAAGGACTGATGTTGAAGCTGAAACTCCAATACCTTGGCCACCTCATGTGAAGAGTTGACTCATTGGAAAAGACCGTAATGCTGGGAAGGATTGGGGGCAGGAGGAGAAGGGGATGACAGAGGATGAGATGGTTGAATGGCATCACTGACTCGATGGACATGGGTTTGGGCGGACTCCGGGAGTTGGTGATGGACAGGGAGGCCTGGCGTGCTGCGATTCATGGGGTTGCAGAGTCAGACACGACTGAGCGACTGAACTGAACTGAACTCAACACTTTAAGCATCTAGTTTTTCTCCATGTAGTGAAAACTCTCTTTATATAGTATATGACAAATTAAGTCCTGGGAGTTCATTTAACACTTAGTTTTGCGTTATGTTTATTCATTCAAAATAATTAACTGATTTATTAATGTAAAATTAAGAAAGGTTTCCCTGATAACTCAGTTGGTAGAGAATCCACCTGCAATGCAGTAAACCATGGTTCTATTCCTGGGTTAGGAAAATACCCTGGAGCAGTGATAAGCTACCCACTCCAGTATTCTTGGGCTTCCCTTGTGGCTTCCCTTCTTTATCTTGTGGTAAAGAATCTGCTTGCAATGGGGGAGACCTGGGTTCGATCCCTGGGTTG
Organism: Giraffa tippelskirchi; assembly: GCF_054371585.1. NCBI lineage: Eukaryota > Metazoa > Chordata > Mammalia > Artiodactyla > Giraffidae > Giraffa > Giraffa tippelskirchi. The sequence goes on from NC_137286.1 coordinate 127,895,336, forward strand.
GGAAGATACCCTGGAGAAGGTAAAGGCTACCCATTCCAGTATTTTGGCCTGGAGAATTCCGTGAACTACAGTCCATGCGGTGGCAAAAGGTCAGACAAAATGACTGAGTGACTTTCACTTCAAACTTCACTTCACTTTAAGAAAGAAAAGTTGTCTTCTTTATTTTAAATATTTTCAAGGTAATTAGATATCATACTACAATGTTAATTAGAAATTAACTAAAAATTTAGTAAGAATTTATATGTCAGACTTTTATTTTTTAATTTTTTCCCTAGGAAATTTTAATTTTATTAAATAGAATTGGCATGCAATTAGACCACAATATATTTATTGATAATTCAACAGCAAAACTGTCTAATGCTCTACTGTGTGACATATTATTATGGCCTTAAAAGTTATAGTAATGGGTAACATTCAGTGAATAATTTCTATGCACCTAGCAATCTGCTAATTATTTTGCATAAATTATGTCTAACCTTTGTTGCACTTCTGCAAAGTAGACATTTTATGTGTGTGCTCAGTCATTCAGTTGTGTCTGATTCTTTGCAACCCCCTGGACTGTAGCCCGCCTAGCTCCTCTGTCCATGGGATTCTCCAGGCAGGAATACTGGAGTGGGTTGCCATTTTCTTCTCCAGGGGAACTTCCTGACCCAGGGGTTGGACCCATGTCTCTTGTGTTTCCTGCATTATCAGCCCTAATTCATACCTGGAAAAAAATGAAGCTGAGAGTAGTTAAGGAACTTGTCCAAAGTCACAGAGAAAAAGAGACAGAACCCACTGATTACAAAGCATGTTTTTTCCACAATGCTTTTTGCTACGGCCTTTGTGAAGTAGCTAAGTGCTCAGTCTTTGCAAGCAGAATGCCTGGATTTATTCATGGCTCCACCACTCTGTGGCCCTTGTATTTGGGCAAATAAATTACATCAGGCTGCTTTAAACTCTGCAGGTCTTTGACGTGGAGTGGTAGCATCTTCAGTCAGAATCCTAGGTTCTAGTGCTAGTTAGCTACTTTGTAGCTAATTAACATTAAGTGGGAACTTAATCTAAAATGCAGTTTCATCTTCAATTTAAAAATAATTTTATAAAATGCTACATAAATGTAAGTTATGATGATAATGATGATGCAATGACAATCTCTCATTCTGCAATACCTGTGTAATCTAGAATTGATCAATTCTATTCTTAGGAATACTGGAGTGGGTTGCCATTGCCTTCTCCAGTGCATGAAAGGGAAAAGTGAAAGTGAAGTCGCTCAGTCGTGTCCGACTCTTAGCGACCCCATGGACTGTAGCCTACCAGGCTCCTCCGTCCATGGGATTTTCCAGGCAAGAGTACTGGAGTGGGGTGCCATTGCCTTCTCCGAATACAGTCTTTGAGTACTCACAAATTCTGAACATCTGACTTATTTTTGCTTTATCTTTTTCTGCAAGCTTATTCATGTGAGGAAAATTGATGGTGATAAGATTCCAAAGCAACCTGTGTGTGAAGAATTGAAGAAAACTAGTTGTGCACCAGATGGTCATGAGAACTCCTTCAAGGGCATGTTTGAAGCATGATTTGAATCAATATGATAGAGTTGTCAGTATTAGAGAAGCCCAGACTTAAGTGCTCATGCAGCAATGTGTGAAGCGGCGTCTCAGCCAGAATAAAATGCTCTTAGGTGGCAAAGAGACAGAACTATCAACAACAAACTGTGCAAATGGCAGCCAGTCATTAAAGCTAAGATAGTTTATATGTATAATCAATGTTGTGGAAACTTCAGTTTATTCATTAGGCCATTTGAATTTCTAGCCCAGGTTTTTGCATTGGGTGCAATTTGGTGGCATTAAAGGAAATATGTATCCTTCATTCACTGTTTCAAAAAGAAAAAAAAAAAAAAAACTTTAAGTCATTGGGTATGTCCCTGTTATTCCTCTGAATTCCTCAAATGCAGGGAGGCTATTATGTTTGTATTGTTTTAATACTTAACATGTGTAAAAATCCTTACCAATTACTGTACAAGTAAAAAGTAATATGAAATATTTCTGAAATTTATTCTCTCATTCAATCATATTTTTTGAGCAACTACCATGTGCCAGACTGTGGAGATAAAATAACAGACAAGACACTTATAGCATTTTCTTTATTGTTTTAAAAGGATGACTTAAAAAATGATAGGCAATTATACGAATATATGGATAATGCTGCGTCAAAGTAAAGCACGTGCTGTGCTTAGTCGCTCAGTCGTGTCTGACTCTTTGTGACCCCATGGACTGTAGCCCGCCAGGCTTCTCTGTCCATGGGGATTCTTCAAGCAAGAATACTGGAGTGGGTTGCCATGTCCTCTTCCAGGGGCATTTCCCAACCCAGGAATCAAATGCAGGTCTCCTGAAATGCAGGTGGATTCTTTACCATCTGAGCCACCTGGGAAGTCCAAGAATACCGGAATGGGTAGCCCATCCATTCAGTGGATCTTCCCGACCCAGGAATCAAACTGGGGTGTCCTACACTGCAGGCGGATTCTTTACCAGCTGAGCTTCCAGGGAAGCCCAAAGTAAAGCATAACATAGAGCAAATTCTGGAAGAATTGAATCTAGTCTACAGAGTGTCTGGGTGTTCTACCAGAAAATATCTCTCTTCCTTAGCTAGAAATCTCCCAAAACTGCTTTCTTCCTTTATTCAGAGTTTCTCAAACTGTAGTTATAATTCCCTTTAGAAAGAAATAACAATATTATTTAAATATGCCCTGTCATAAAGCTTAGAACAAAGTTCCTGTGGTTTCAGTTCTTTTGCCACTTTAAAATAAAGCATATCGGGACTTCCCTGGTGGTCCGATGGCTGAGACTCATGCTTTACTTTTTGAAATCTAATAATTACTCAATATTTTAGTTGTCTTTCCAATTGAAAGTGATGAAGAAATAGCAATGGAAGAAAAGAAACAGAAAAGTAAAAAATAAGCAACAACAACAAAAAAGGCCAGGGGGCTCCTGAGGTCAATAGGAGATACAATGAACTTAAACAGTTTTACTTTCACCCTTATGTCAAGAACAAAGCTGGAGAAACAGAAAATTGATTTATCCTGAACTCATCAGAAAACTGACTTTGCAGGGCAAGCAGCTAACCTGAAAACTGTAGGGGGATAGACCTGCATTGAGAAACAGGATTCCTTATTTTCTTACCTAGGACAAATGCTGCCAAATGCCACCTAAACAGGAAAGAAGATTCAGTTTATTTAAAAAATGATAAAGGACAAGTGTAAGATAGAGTAAAGGTGAGAAGCCCCTTCAGATTTCAGACATGGGAGGAGGGTTGCGCCTTCCTACAGAGTTTCCTTCCAAGAAATCCAGGATGAACTCATAGGGAAGATCTGGGAGAATCTCAGAAATCTCTGCTGCGGTGCTGGCTGAGGAAGAAGAGCAGCCACTATACAAACTCCCTCAGCACTGCTTCTTCTATTTCTCCTATAGAACAAAAGTCTTCATCAACCAAATATCTAAGAAAAAAAAAAAACCTATTATGTAAAATCTCCTCTAGAAAATACAGAAGGCAAGAATGGTACCCAGCTGATTTATGAGACTAGTATTACCCTAATGCCAAAACCAGACAAAAACTTTATAAGATATTATAAGAGAACTACAAGCCAACTCTGCAGTGGATAAACCTGGTAGATACCACCTTAATCCAACCCAAGGGTCAAGGCTAAGTGGAACAGGTCCTTGATGCCAGGATGAGGTCATGTATCCACTGGTATGATGCAACTAAAGATCACTTTCCGTCTGTAATATTCTTCCGCCCAAACCTGTAATCCCAAAATAATTATCAGAAAGCATTAGAACAAAAGCTAACTTTGGTTCTACAAAATTCTTGAGCAATACCCTTGAAAAATGCAAAAGTCAGTTAAAAAAAAGTAAAAAGGAAAGATGGAAAACCTGTCACAAATTTGATAGGAGACCCGATGACTAAATGCAATCTTTTAACAAGCGTTTGGAATTTTAATAAGTCTGTACTGCACTTTACTGAGGCTTCCCAGGTGGTTCAGGGGGTAAATGCAGGAGATGCAGAAGAGATGGGTTCGATCCCTGGGTCAGGAAGATCCCCTAGGGCAGGGCATGACAACCCCCTCCAATATTCTTGCCTGGAAAATCCTTCAGACAGAGGAGGCTGGCAGGCTACAGTCCATAGGGTTGCAGAGTCAGACACGACTGAAGTGATTGAGCATGCAAACATGAACTCTACTAGTACTGCACCATTTTTTATGCCTTAATTTTGATACATGTGCCATGGTTATATCAATATGAAGTATTAACATTAGGAGGAGTTGGGTGAGAGGTATACAGGAAACTATCTGTGGTATCTTTGCAACTCTATAATCTATTCAATACAGAAAAGTAACAATACAAAAAAATGAGCTTTACTCATACTTCCACACACATCAAAATTTGAAACAATCAATTGTAAGACTTGTACATCACAAAGAGGGGTAAGAAATTATTACTAGAATTAAACCCTCACATATGGGAACTTGTGTCAATTCAGCACCTCAGGTAACAGACCCTGGGATAAACTTAGGCATTCAGAAAGGTTATTGTACTTAATGTCTGCAAGGGGAAAAAAAAGGAAAGGAAGTCCATTTGCACAGGGAAAAACTTTAGAATACAATGAAGATCTGAAACCTATTAAATGAAAGATGGGAGGAAACAAGATGGGCAGATTAGTACACAGATCCAACAACTGTTTGCCACCATGGTGATAAGTTCTGAAAAAGACATTGCCCAATAAAGGAGTTGTGCAGTGGACAACAGGCGTCAACCTTTGCAACCTCGCTATGTTCACTCATCGGCTGGGTACTGAGCAGAAAGCGTGTGATCTCAGCTTAAATGCTGGGACAGAAATTAAAGGTGCTACAATTGTAGACTGCCAGCTACCTGGCTATTTTCACAGCTGAATGCAAGTTCTTTTCTGAAAGGACATCTGAGCAGAGCAACTGAAGAAGAGTCAGGGTAGAACTAGATGATGACAGCTTGGAGAAATAATCATATAGCTGCACATAGACATCCATATGGAGATATTACAGATATTTGAAAAAATGATTTTATTTCACTTTAATTTGCCCTTTACATATGAGAATGTTTAATAATTTTCTTCTAAATGCCTATAAATGGTATGAATAAAATACTTTGATAAATATATAATACATATAGTATAAAATTTTGTGAAAAAGTGGAAATAAAATCTTACTTGATTGAAACAAGAAAAATATTAAATTGCTAATGTTAAAAATGTTGTACGTGATGATGGATATTATTTGGGATTCATTATATACATTTAAATTAATTGTGTAACCATTTTACATAGTAGACCAAAAATACAATGTGCTGGAAATCATATTATGTTCAACTTTTTAACTTTACATGGAAAAACTATGACAATTTGAAAATGTACAAAGTATAATTTATTCTTCAAAATCCATTCAAAGGTCACAGGAGCAAAAAACATTGATGATTTCTGGCAAATAGTTTTATAATTCCAGTAAAATAAAATGTTGGTAATGAATAAAAATATGCTATCTCTGGAAAAAATTAGCTTATTCTATTCCATAAAAGCTTTGATAACTTATCACTGTTGACAAATATGTGTTTTTGATTCAAGTATACAATTCCATTTCAATAAATAGAAAAATGTCATAAACTGAATTCTCTCACCATTACTAGTATGCTCACAGATTTCACACATTGTATTTGTACATTACCTATCCATCCATCCATCCATTTTCACCAGAATACCACAGGTATTTTTTCTGATCTGCTGCTGCTGCTGCCAAGTCGCTTCAGTCGTGTCCAACTCTGTGCGACCCCATAGAGGGCAGCTCACCAGGCTCCCCTGTCCCTGGGATTCTCCAGGCAAGAATACTGGAGTGGGTTGCCATTGCCTTCTCCTGTGCATGAAAGTGAAAAGTGAAAGTGAAGTCGCTCAGTCATGTCCGACTCTTAGCGACCCCGTGGACTGTAGCCCACCAGGCTCCTCTGTCCATGGGATTTTCCAGGCAAGAGTACTGGAGTGGGGTGCCATTGCCTTCTCCTTTCTGATCTGAGAAATATCTAATTCAAAATGTTGGACAGAATGTTGGGCGTTAATTTTTTTCCTAATCAAATTTATGCTAGTGTGAAGAGAATCACTAGCTTATATGTGCTTATATGGAAACTCGAATCCTATTCTTTTCCTGAATTCTTTGTAAATTTATTTGTATAGTTTGATTTAATGAGAAACATTAAATAAGTATGTGTACCTTGTAAGTATCCTAGGTGACTTACAGTAAAATCCGATTCCAAGAAACCTTATAAAAGCATTAGTGCCAGAAGAGGATACAAGTAAGTCGCAAGTGACCAGATAAAACTTTTTCTAAATGAATAAACATTTACTTCTACTGGAAGCTACTAGAAATGATTTTAACTATTCCAAATTTTCAAAATTTCCATATTTCAAATTTTAATTTTTTAAACTCTGTTCAGCATATCATGAGATAAATTAAATATTATAATTTTATATTGAATTAATAAATAATGAAATGATACTGAACTTTTAAAATAAGTAAGATATAAGAATTAAGGATAGCAAATTAATTTAAAAACTGTTTGTGGCCAGCTAGAAACAATTAAGTAATTGATAGCTAAAAAGAAAAAAAAAAAAACACAGCATTACTAACTTTGTCAGTTTATAAGGAAAATCATGAATTTTGTATTAAGGTCCAAATTACAGGCAGCATCAATCAATATATGTGGCAATTTTTCCTCTATTGGATTTTAGAGTAAAAGCTTAAAAGCATTCTGAATACCAAAAATTAGCATTAATTATTTATCTGGTAAATTGATGTGCTCTTCTAAATTTAAAAATAAAGACTTTCTTGAACAAAAATAAGGTACTCTAAATGAATGCTCACAAATACAGCAAGCTGTCAAGACTCACACAGAAGCAAGTAAAGCTATAAATGATAATGATGATAGAGAAAGCATAATAGCATTTCTGAAGCTAATAAAATATGACAAATCATAAGAAGTCCTGGCAACACATAAAAAGAGAGAGAAGTCAGACAAGACCATCTGATGAAAATAATGTTCATTTTCTCCTGTTATTTTGTATATTGACTATTTTTCAAACTTACTAAATAAATATATCACTTTAGGGCATGAATCTCTAAGTTCAGTCAATATTTTGTGTGATACAAAATTTGGACCATGATATATTAAAAATAAAATATAAAATTTAAATAAGATTATTTTATATAGTGGCAAACTGAATCAAACCAATCAGCAAAAATAAGGAATTCTTTTGTTTGAAATAATCTGCCTACTGATACATATAAAAATGCTGCTATTAGGAAATAACAATATATTTGAATACATTAACATTTCTCCTTGGAAGCTCTAACATTTTTGTCAAAATAGGTTGTGATTTTATTTTGAAAGAACATGAGGTTGAGATTTTGCTTCTGATATATTTATGTAACATTTTTTTAAGGGAAATAATATGAAATGTATTACAGTCACTTAAGGTAATTTAAAGCAATATCATTTTCTACATTAAAAAAATCACAGTTTATTTTACTTCTAGATATTATTGACTATAGAAAAAGCCAAATTGCATTTTACCCCATTACATTTTGAGGTCTCTGATGGTATATTATGTACTCTCTTTAAAAAAATATTTATTTATTTATTTGGCTGCATGAGGTCTTCTAGTTGGGCACATGGGATCTTTGATCATTGTTGTAGCATGTGGGATCTATTAATTGTGGCATGTGGGATCCAGTTCCCTGACCAGGGATCGATTTTGTACCTCCTGCATTGGGAGCTGAGTCTTAGCCACCGAACCACCAGGGAAGTCCCTACCTTTTGTATTCTTAATAACTAGCCAAGAACTTGGCATATTGTCCATTTTGCAGGTCAATGAACACCAAGTTCATAATGGCAAACTCATGTTTCATGGTCAACTGATATGTTGTGTCATTTAATATTTATAGAGTCTGAAACCCATCTAAGTCACTATTTCTCAAAAGAACAGTAATTTGCTAAATAAGAGTTTACATCAAAAGCCAAGAATTTCCTTCTATGATATTCTGCCCAAGGAAAATTCCAAATTGCCATAAATGCTGCAGGTGTATTAACTTAAAAATGACCCACATGAATCAAGCAGAACAGCTTATTCTGCCACCAATTAAAATTAAGAGCCTTCTCTTGCTCCAGGAAACACTGGACTATGGTAACTATTTAGTATGATTGAGAAAATGCACAAAATCTTTGGATATAACCATTGCCTCCAAAAGTCAAGACTACCTTATAGCCACTGTACAAAAATAACTGCAAGTTAGTAAATAGTAGCAAATTAGTGAGATCCAACTTTTGTCAGAACAAGAGGATTTTCTGATTATAAAGATCAAGTTGATATTTGATAACATTTAATCTCTGTTCCATAATTTCCTGATCTGTAAAATAAGGCTAGTATTATCTAAATCATAGCTATTATGAAAAGCATGTGTCATCTGCTAAGGACTCTAAGTTGATGATAAGCTGCACATCTGATGTTTGGACCCAGAGACTTCATAATCAATTAGACCATCTTTGCCTGAGATCTCTAGAACACAACTTGTAGTAAAGCTAATTTGTAGACACTTTATTGGACAGAATGATCCCATCACAAAAAGAATTAAGAAAAATATAGAATAAGGTGGTGTGTCATTATGCTGACCATAGTTTCTTAAAACAAACAAAACAAACATGAACGAAGCCATTTGCTTAGGCATTCATTAATTCTTCTATTCCTATAGAACCACTGTGCCTCGAAACAATCTGATGGCAAGAAGGAGGAAGCATGAGAAAGAAATTTATTCCCTAGCACATATTGACATTTTGTTTGTTTTTAAAATAGCAATCAATACTATACATTTAGTCATTGTTTTCTAAGGTGTGAGAATTGCCCTCTCCTTCTGATTTAGGTCCACTGGGCTTTGTGAGCATTCACTTGGGTAACTGTATTTTTCCTCTGAGATGTGACATAATTTCTGATCCTAAAGCAGTTTGGTCCTTGGGATACCTCGGTTGTTGAAGCTCTGGCTATGTTCTGCTAAGTAGAACAGAGAGACCTCTCCTCACCCCAGAGTATTCTAAGAGAGTGAGTGAGGACCAGAAATTAAATCGTCATGACAGCAGGGGATGATTTTTATTGACCAACATGAGCAAACTAGAGGAGCCAAATTAATCAAGGGAGAATCATGACTCAGATCAGTGTATCGCTGGCAACACTCAGATCAATTAACATCCTTTTTATAAATTTTGGCTCTCTTCTAAGGATCTATTAATGATATGTACACACGTATTCTGTGATAAGATAAATGAAAATCTGACCCTTCAGAGGTGGCCAGTTGCAATTTTTAAAAACGTTAAAGTGAGATGACAACTGAACCTATGGCCAACTGCTGAAAGTAATCCTAAAAGCTGTAATTGATATTCATCATTTCTTGACTCAGTCATACATTTAGAGCTTACTGAACCAAAGTAACATTTCAGATGATTTTGTGTGCTTGCCTATAGGCACTGAGACTTTGAAGCTGTGCTGTTCTGAGGCAAAGAATGCTGCAATTCATTATTCAAAATTAGAATGTAACATAAAGTGTAAAGACACCTCCCCCTGAAACTCCTCAGCTTCGTATATACTCTCTCCCTGTCCATTATGTAGTAGCTATTCTAGCTTTTCATGGAAGTCATGGTCAGTGTCTCTGTAGGCACGCTGATGGATCCACTGGCATTTGGAATCTGAAGTTACAAGTTTAGAATCACAGCTTTCCATCCACATCAGTTAAGTCCTAACTTTGTCCATGGACAGAAATGCCCTGCACTTCTCACAAGATCAAGAAATATAAAATGCCAAGATCCTAGGTTTCTAGGATGCAACACAAAATGTTTGTAAGTGGGTCCCTAAGCAGAATGGTGAAAGAAACAAAGCTTTCTTAGGTCTCTTGATTTCCGGACCCTGTTTATTGTGGCATTTGAGGCTCAGTACTATATATTAACTGAATATTCAGGATATACATGTAGTTTGAAGAGCAGAATCTGAATCTTTCAAGGTTTTTTTTTTTTTTCTTTAATGGGCCATTATACAGCCCTAGGTTTAATATGCATGCTGCTTTCTTGTAATGTGATAGATGGTAAGATCAGTGACTCACATAACTAGGATCCCATTATTTTATGATAAAATGAATCTCATCTTTTATGGTAAAATGAGTCTCTTGATCTGAATAATGCATTCTGTAAACTCTCAGACTATGATACTTAAGAAGCTACTTACTTGGGGAAATAGTTCCAAGCTTAAGATTCAGGCAAAGTACTGCTGATAGATTCAGCATCTACTAGTGGTACCTTTAAATAAGCCAGAGTAAAATGGAGACTGTGGAAAATCAATTGCAGAAAGACAATGCATTGCCATCACTCCCGCCATTATGGACAACCTCATTCATTTGCCTATCATGCATATATAGACTGGGTCACCGCACTAGGCCATACTGTCCACCTGATAAAATTCCCTACATGATGGTATCTGGTGGACATTAATGCGAGACAGTAAGATCATAAACCCTTTTCCATCTCACTGTTCCACTCCCATTTCCTCCCAAGTCTCTTACCCCCAGTGCTCCAGCATCACACTATCTAAGTCCCACGCTCTCCAGGATAAGCCATTAGTTCCCTCACTAGGGCGATATCGATGGTAAACCATGCATCAAGCTACTTCTCGCTCTGATTTGCATGAAACAATGAAGTATATTGCTCACAGCTCTGGCCATTGAGAAATTTTTTTGTTTTCTTTTACCACAGTTTTTCAGTACTTTCACTGAACAGAATGAATTGCAACTGCTTTCCATTTTGTGCTACTACCATTATAGTTGAGGATCTGGATGTGAACTAGGTTTAAGTCTTTCCTCCACTTCCTCAGTGGATCATTTATATGTCTTATATATGCCATAGAACAATGGAGGAGAGTTGAAGGGCAGGTCTTGATACAAAAGAAATAAGTAACTTGAGAGTGTGAGTCTCATTTTTCTGCATCTGCTTAAAGCTGTCTCACATGTACCGCTTCTATGCTACAGTGGATTTTCAGTGTGCTTGCCTAAAATTATGGATCAGTGGATTCAATAACACTCAGTGTCTAGTTGAGAAGCTATGGTTACACAGTCAGTAGGTGCTCTATGATCAAGTACACAATCTACAAAGCCCCAGTGACATCCTATGAGCTATTTCTAAAGAGGGCATCTATTTGTTTTCTGTAAGAGAGCATGGTCTTGCTGCGGCCCCTAGGAACCTGAGAAGCTATCCTCTCAATGAACTATGACACAAAATCCCCACAGCTTACATGTCAACAGCATATACCTGTATGGCTTTGGTTCTTCTGGGTCCATGGTCCTAAAGTAAAAGAGCAGATTCTGTAGCCTGTTCTTGCTGCTGATAATTCTTTTCCTCTGGGTCACATTCTGAACCAGCAGAAATTCTAGTCACTAATTAAATAGGGGAGGATAATAGCCTCATGAATGAAATATACTGACTGAAAAATCAAGTATCTGTTTCTCAGTGTTAGAAGCCAATTTATTGGGAGTATAAGGAGTTATACTCTAGTGAGGCTATCTAGAGTGTCCAAAATTCTGTACCCATAACAAGTTCACTGATTTTTAGTCCTTTTAAACTCCTTCAAGATCATCTTGACAGTCTGGCAAGCATGTGTTTACTAGAGAATTTAGGGTTCTTGCCTCTTCCTATTCATCAGATTAAAAAAATCACAATATCTTTAGCACAGAATAGCAGTATTATCAAGGACCCTACAGGATATATTATGTCCAAGAGCAAAAGAACCTACAGACCCCTGCAGCAGGACACTGAAGATACATGGCTGAATCTGCCTTGTAAGATGAGATTTTGTTATCCTCCTTGTTGGAGTATTAGCAGCAAAAAAAACATTCACTAAACTAAAAGCTACATACAAAATATGACAGGCTGTATTGATCTGTTCCAGATAAAATATAACACCTGGCACTTTGGTCTATACAATGATTAAGGCTGTGGTACTTTTCTGCTTTCCATACAGGTTCAGATAGTGAATTACAAGGAACAGGGATGGATACAAGTCTCTCTGCCTCTTTAAAATCCTTAATGTTGGTGTTTTCTGTTTAAATTTTCTAGGATATTGTTTTGCTTTGGATATAGTATCATGACCAGAGGATTGGTGGTTTCAAGGACATCCTTTAGGGCCTCTTAGCACAAAGGTCCAATGTGGGACCAATGGGAGGCTTCTTTAAGCTAAGTATATCTATCCTGAATATCTACTTGGGAACTGTAAAATAAACAGAGTATCCAGTGACACATTAGACATTCTATGGATAAGCATAATCCAAAACCATTTATTACTTGGTGTTCACATGTTAGTCAATCCAGAAGATTACTTTAGCATTTCATGTAACTTGGTTTCCATGTTAGGTCAGACATTATATCTGAAAATAATTTTTAAAATTCTAGAAATTTTTCTTTCTCTGGTGCATGGTTGCATTGGCATATTATAGAAGCCACACTTGAAGGAGAATCAGGGGCATATATAGTGGCACTGACAGAGCCTTTCTCAACAGGCCTCTCCCCACTTCAATCAGTGGAAGATGACTTAGGTTTGGCAGCTGTATTTACCAGCAAGGTGGCTTGGACCAGCCTTCACAAGTTCCATCTTATCCCTTAGAATACTGTTTCTTATTAAATGCTTTCAGGACAAAGCATGCTGATTGCCACTCCTGACTTGATAGCCATTATGGAAATACTTGCTTACCTTCAATAGTTCTGTGCTGCTCTCCAGATTTCAACATTCCAAAACACCATAATTCTCATCAACATTAAAGATTCATGCAGTATATTATAGGGTTAGTTAAAACTTAGATAATCAACATATAACTTCTCAAAGATGATGTATTATACCACACTTTACTGTGCATTCCAAAATATCTTAATGAAGAGAATACCTTCTTGTTTCTCCCAGAAAACACGGATTAGTGGTAAGCATCTGTTATGGAATGAAATGTGTCTCCAAAATTCATATCTTAAAGTCAATGTGTAATATCTCAGAATGTGACTGTAATCAGAAACAAGATCTTTAAAGAGATAATTAAGTTAAATGAAGTGGTTAGGGTAGGGCTCAGATGGTAAAGAATCTTCAATGTGGGAGACACAGTTTCAATCCCTGGGTTGGGAAGATCTCTTGGAGAAGGAAATGGCAACCCATTCCAGTATTCTTGCCTGGTGAATCCCATGGACAAAGGAGTCTGGTGGGCTACAGTCCATGGGGATCTCAAAGAGTCAGACACAACTGAGCCACTAACACTTTCACACATTTCTAATCCAGTATGCTTGGTTTCCTCATAAAAAAAGGAAATTTAGCCGCTATTACAGAGGGAAAGCCAGGTAAAAAGACAGGGAGAACATGGTTATGTACAAACCAAGCAAAGAGTCCTTAGAAGAAATTGAGGCTGCCAACCCCTTGATCTAGGGTATCTAGTCTCCAGAAATGTGAGAAAATGAACTTCTGCTGTGTAAGCCACCAGGTTTTTGGTACTTTGTTATGGCAACACTAAACTAATTAATAGCCATATTTTAGTTAGAAATCTACTCTAAGAGATCTACATAAATTTCATCTATATACATTTGAGTACCAATATCTAATCACTGAAATTTCAGAATCATATAGCCAAATGTAAACTCAGTATTTACATTTGAACGTTTACACTTTTTAAAAATAGCGTATGAAAATTGAGCTCTTTATATATTATGAAAATGACAAAATTATATAATCTCATTCTAAATTGTTAACAAGTCAGTCTTTCCAGTTGTTCAGGCAAAAATTGCTATCAAATTTGACTACACTCAGTTCAGTTCAGTTCAGCCGCTCAGTCATGTCCAACTCTTTGTGACCCCATGGACTGCAGCACGCCAGGCCTCCCTGTCCATCACCAACTCCCGGAGTTTACTCAAACTCATGTCCATTGAATCGGTGATGCCATCCAACCATCTCATCCTCTGTCATCCCCTTCTCCTCCCGCCTTCAATCTTTCCCAGCATCAGCGTCTTTTCAAATGAGTCAGTTTTCGCATCAGGCAGCCAAAGTATTGGAGTTTCAGCTTTAGTATCAGTCCTTCTAATGAATATTCAGGACTGATTTCCTTTAGGATTGACTGGTTGGATGTCCTTGCAGTCCAAGGGACTCTCAAGAGTCCTCTCCAACACCATAGTTCAAAAGCATCAATTCTTTGGTGCTCAGCTTTCTTTATAGTCCAACTCTCACATCCATACATGACTACTGGAAAAACCATAGCTTTGACTAGATGGACCTTTGTTGGCAAAGTAATGTCTCTGCTTTTTAATATGCTGTCTAGGTTGACTACACTATCGTAGAGCTAATGAATAAGAGGGAGTAAAATAACAGATGAAGTCATTATAATAAGAAATAACACAAAACCAAATTTATTGTGTAGTTTTTAGGTCACTGTAATAACTACGGCTTAAAATGAGATGGGAAGACAGCAGATAATTACAAACAGAGGAGAGGAGTGATATGATCTGCCTTAAATTTTAAGAGGATTATACTAGCTACTGCATTAAGAAGAAATGAAAAGGGAGCAACTTCGAAGAAGAGATATACTAAGAGGATTATTGCAAAATTACAGGATAAATATGACAGTGTGTTGGAGCAGGGTGGTAGTATGAAGTGATGAGTGTTATCTAGATGTTTTAAGATATTTACCACCTACTTTTAATTCCTACACCAATTATTAGACATTTAACTAAAATATTTTTAAAAGGGTGACATTTAAATAGATTGATTATATTTTCATTTCCTTAAATTCTAAAAAATTCATTATCAACTTAACCATAATTAGTACTGAGAGATAAATTATATATGTTGTATATGTTTACACTTCTATAATAAAAAGCTAGGAGGCTATAAATGACATCATCTAATTTCTTTAATATTAGTTTATATGTAATGAAAATTCCACAGATTACATGTCCAAATGCATTTTTTTCTGTTGTCTTTTTAAATGTTATTTTAAATTATATTTTGTCCTTATACATAGATAGCAAAGATGTCTATATCATAATACCTATTTTTCAAATTCTCCATAGAAAAATATTTTTAAAGTTATGAATGTCATTAATATAAAATTTATTTAAAGTTTATGGTAATTAAATACTTACTTGTCTATATATGAGTGAGTTTCTATGAAAGAAAGATGTTTAAGATACTTGGATTATAATCAGAGAGCTCTTGAACAAATTCCTGCTTCCTTTGAGAACATATTGGAATGCACAAGTTGATTTACCTAATCTTTTTTTATCACATTTGAAATCTTCATGTTAATTTGATAGCTTTAGATTATTATCTGCCCAAGTAAGTACAATATACATTAAAATTCATTTATAAATATGCTTTTACCAAAACCTCAATTTGCTATTTGTCCCTGTCTGCTAGTAGTCTTAGCATACACTCTTCAGATGATTTTCCTTTCAATAGTCTGTAGGAAATCTTATATAAAATTTCCAGATCTGCTGAAGAAAGCCTTTGATAGTAGAGGTGATTTAAATTAGGGCTAATTTAGAATCCTTTTCAGAATATTTGCCTGTCAGCTCAGTGCTTAACATGGGACTAATTAGAGCTATTTTGCCCACAAAAGATGATTGTTAAGTCCAGCAACAATACACAATGAATGATTAAAGTGCCAGAGAAGCAGAAATAGAAACGCAGTTTTCATTAGAGAGTATTTTCTTTCCTGCTTTTGGCCACATAGAGTAGATTTTTGAAAGAATAATACCTCCTATTCAAGATATGGGGCAGGGAAAAATGACTGGGTTGACTTCTAGAACTAGAATAATAAGGAATTGTGTATGTCTCTTTTAAAGATGATATATTTTATAAAGCATATTCATTTAACAAAACCATACATATTCATATTTTACTGTTAATGTATCATTGACATTTTAAGGGGAATGAACTGATAACTACTTACTCATTTTTTTTTTTTTAACCACCCTGGATGTTTTTAACTGAGGTGAAATTCACATAACATAGAATGAACTATTTTGCAGTGGGCTATTCAGTGGCATGTAGCACATTCACAGTGTCATATTCAATCACCATGTCTCTGTAGTTTCAAAACTTTTTCATTACTTCAAAAGAATATCCAAGACTTATTAAGTAGTCTCCACTGAGACTTTCTATACTTTAAGCTGAGGCAGCTATCTCTTATTATTTGCAAGAAATGGTGAATATCCATTTGTCTAAATAAACTGGTTTTTTGTTGCTGTTGTTTGCTTTTTTGTCTAGAATACAGTACAGAGATATTCCTGGAAATAAAGCACTTTGACTTTTGAAAGTGGTGACAGTGGTGAATCCATAAATTTCTCAGAGAAATAAGAAATTCTCTTATGCTGCTTCTTTCTCTGTGCAGAAGATGGTCACTTATATGCAAAGATTTTTTTTTTCTCTTGAATTAAACATCTCAAGGTTTTTCCAATTTTCTTATCTCTAAAGTTAATTTTGATTAAGGAGGAATTTCAAATTTCATTAGTTATATTTAGAGAACCTAAGTTGAGATAAAGAGCCATATCTGATGGAAGGGTTATAGCCACCTTTCTTATTCCTACATTTGTGCCAATTCCAGGAATTTTCTTTTTTTGTCTGGGGGGGTGGGCAGTGCAGAGGACTTCTAAATTTAGCTGCTACGTATTATTTCACTTACAAATAGTCTTCCTGGATACATGGCAGATTGACCCTTTCTGTCAGTTTCTCCATTTGGAATAGATTCCCACTTGATATGTACTTCCTTTCTTCTTTTTGAATTTTTTGACTTCAGTGTCCCTTTCTTAAGCTTAGCCCTGGAATGAGTATTCTTGGCTTTGAACTTCTCCTAAGTATACAACTCCTCCATTTTGTATATGTTATTTTATAAGATTGAAAATGGTATCTTTTAATAACTGAATCGTTTCAATTTTACTTTAATCCAAATATGAACAATTATTAAAGTTAGTGCTTTTCTCTGTTTTATGCAGTAAATCTTTCCCCGTATGATATCATAAAGATAATTTATTTGAATGCTGCTGTTTAAAACAACACATTGCTAATATATTTGTCTACTTACTAAATGAGAGGCAATAGGAACATTCACCAAAAAGCTGACTGATGTATGGTTCTTTTTTTTTTCAAGATGGGTAGATTGTATAACCTTTGTTGGCCTCAGTTGACACATTCTCAAGTCTAGTATTTATAATAGAATCAACTTATGAATTAACTGTGGGTCTCTAGTGATTTAATGTATGTAAAATGCTCAGAACAATGACTAGCACAATGTGCCCTCATTATTTTTACTAGAATGATTCAACTTATTTTTCCTAATCAGGATGACTGACTGATTTATTTTAATGGTGATTATCTGCTTTGTTCATCTATTATATTTATTTAATTTCTACCTTTAAAAGTTTACATATATAATTTATATAACAATGCACACCTTTATCTACTAAGATGCTTTCTTATAGTTTTATTCTTATAACACTCAGTTTATAAATAAAATTAAATAATAACTAAAGTGCCAGGCTATAGTTAGTTTCTTTTTTCTTACTCTCTGTTATTATACATATATTCTAATGTAAGAAAATAGTTATTTTCTTATATTAGACTGTAAGGTATTTTCTCAATTAGATTATCAATAAAAATATTGCTAGGTTCATTAATCACTGATATTTTTTCCTCAATACAGTCTACATTAGTGTGTCTGTTTGGATGGTGGCAGACTTTATTGAACCACAGTGAAAATCTCAGCCTCTAAAGGCAAAGTGAATGATTTAAAGATTATATTACATCCCTTATGTGTTGTGTGTTCCTGTGTCCTATGTAGATATTTAATTTCTTAAGCTTTGTTATCATCATTTGGAAATTAGTAGTAATATTTTATCCATATAATGATTGTAAGAAATGAAATACAAAAATACAAAAATATGCAAAAGACAGAATATTGCTTGGTGAAATATACATAGTAAATGCTGACTATATGCATCTTAGTCACTCAGTCATGTCCAACTCTTTTGCAACCCCATGGAATGGAGCTCCCCAGGCTTCTCTGTCCCTGGGAATATCTAAGCAAGAATACTGTGTGGATTGCCATTTTCTCCTCCAGTGGATCTTCCTGACCCAGGGATTGAACCCACGTCTCTACATATCCTCCATTGGCAGGCATGTAGCTCATCAGACTCCTCTTCCATGGAATTCTCTAGGCAAGAACACTGGAGTGGGTTGCCATGCCCTTCTCCAGGAAATCTTGCCAACCCAGGGATTGAACCTGGGTCTCCTGCATTGCAGGCAGATTCTTTACCATCTGAGCCACCAGGGAAGCCCATATAATTATTATATAGTTCAAATATGATTTTCATGGAGCTTATCAATTATATAAGTATTTCTCTCAAGTATATGCTATATTTTCAAAATTTTTAGCATCCTGCAAGTTTTGATTTTGCTGATTGATGAATGATGATGTTATATTGGAGTTTTTCCTACTACAGATAGCCTGTTACTGGATAAAAGGAACTTGGCATAATCTTTTAAAAATAGCCTTCTGTTCCTAGCTTACATTGCATAAGTATAACACTGGTTTGGTTATATTTCCATTGGTATTGACTTGTTCTTGAAATCCAGAATATTTTATTTATTTTTTGTGAGTTTATAATGGTGATCAGAGATGTAATCAACATATACCTAGGTGTATGTCTTAACATCATATTTCATTTTATATTTATGTTCCAACTATTTCTATTCCACTCCTTTCATCAGGGACTCCTTCATTTTGTAATTAGTTTTTTGAATTCATGTACTTCTTTGCACTTTTGGTGTGGTAAGAGATACTTCTTTCATTTGATGCTTTACATCTCTCTTAATTTGTTTCTTCATATTTTAATTCCTATCTTTATAGTATTTCAACTGGAACTCCTCTTAAGCTATTGTGTATTAAAATAAAATAATTTATATCCACATTGACATTTACATTGGAAATATTGATCAGAAAGTCAGTATTCAACATTGAATAATTTAAAAAAAATCTTATTTGAGATATAAATCTAACTAAGGGATTGCCATAGCAAAATAACTACTAAGTACTCTGCTAACTTTGAAAATCTTCAAATATGTTCCTATTTTATATTTTTTTCCAATTTTACTGTGGAATATTTCATGACAAGAATCATTGCTTCTAATGCCTTTTATGCACATTTGGTTCACTTTTATAAATATCAGGAACATGAGAAATGTAAAGTAATCTGTGCCATCTAAACTATTTATATTATATAATATATATTGCATATATATGCATTGTATATATATATGCATGCTAAGTTACTTCAATCTTGTCTGACTCTTTGCAACCTTATGGACTGGAGCCCTCCAGGCTCCTCTCTCCGTGGGACTCTCCAACCAAGAATACTGGAGTTAGTTGCCATGCCCTCCTCCAGGGGATCTTCCTGACCCAGGGATCAAACCCACATCTCCTACAGCTCCTGCATTGCAGGCGGATTCTTTACTGCTGAGCCACCAGGAAAGCCCCATAAGTATATACATATATGTTTCCTGGTGGCTCAGATGGTAAAGAATCTTCCTGCAATGAGGAGACCTGGGTTCGATCCCTGAGTTGGAAAAATCACCTGGAGAAGGGAATGACTAATCGCTCCAGCATTCATGCCTAGAGAATTCCATGGACAGAAGAGCCCAGTGGGCTAATGTCCTCAGGGTGACAGAGAGCAACTAACGCATGGGAGCAGAGCAGTTCACACACACACACACACACACACACACACACACATCCTATACATACATATGAGCATGTATAGTGTATGCATGTAGCATACATATGTAAGCAGCAGTGTTCAGCATAAAGCTTTTGTTCAGCGTAAAGTCTATGTCTGTGTCCAAGTCTGTGTCACTTCTTTGATAAACAACAATCATAGCTTAGGGTTGTTTTGTGAGATACAGTCTATGGATTTGCTTCATGAGGTGTAATAAAATCTTGATTGTGAGCCGAAATAAGAATACATATGATATATATTCAAATGATGTGATTAAATTTAAGAAAACACTTTGATTATCCATAATCTAGCAGTTCAGTTCATTTCAGTCACTCAGTCATGTCTGACACTTTATGACCCCATGGACTGCAGTTAAAACAATACAAAATGACTGATGCTGAATGAGGTTTTGTTATAATCCAGGACACAGCTATATGTTCTAACACTATTTCAGATATCATTAAGCATATATAATATAACATTAACTGTCGCATCTTATCAATGTAATATTTTTCCAAATACTTTTGATAATAGAAGCATTCTTCATTGTGTAATTATTGCCATTTTATTTTTATTCTATTCCATAGTACTTTTATTATGCTATTTTATTATTTAATCAAATTAAAACCAATTGCATGACTGGTAGGGAAAAATGAGTTTTTATAACTGATACAGCATGGCAGTTTTTCCATTAGAATATATATTTTTAGAGGAAGAATGACTATTGAAAAGATATTAATATTAAATTATAAGTATTAATATATATTTATTTATATATATTTATAAATATTAATGAGATTTAATAAATTTAATATTTAAACATATAAACAATATCTTTATAATATTAAAAAGATTTAATAAATTTCATATGCATTAATTTAGTCTTCAGTGCAGATGATACACTATACTTCTTGATTTCAAATAGCAATGTTACTGCAGTCATTCTTTTATTAATTCCAACATCTATTCATTTTATATATACTTATTGACAAACTTCTATGAGTGAAGACCAGTGCTTACCTAGTAGACAATACAAATCTCAAATTAGTGAAAACCTAGATGCATGTTGAAAAATACTCAAGAAGGTGGGGGAAGTTGAAGAAAATAGAAAAGTAAGGAAAGACAAATTAATGTGAGTGTGGCTATAATGTGAGTGTATCTTTGGAAAAACATGGTACTTAAACCACTTTTTATATTGCTCAAAGGTGGCTCATAAAGAATCATATAGATGGTAGAGAATCCACCTGCAATGCAGGAGACCTGGGTTCGATCCCTCAGGTGGGAAGATCCCTGGAGAAGGGAATGGCTACCATCTCCAGTATTCTTGCCTGGAGAATTCATGACCAGAGGAGCCTGGTAGGCTACAGACCATGGGTTGGCAAAGAGTCAGGCACGACTGAGTAACTAACACTTTTACTTTCACTTCAGCTAAATCTTAAGCGGAGACACTTATAAACAAGAAGGGAGTACAGAGAAGTGGATTGTTATATTTGTGCATTTGTATACATATTTTGCTGTAATTGTTGACACTGTTGTTCTTCCTTCTGAATTTCTTTCATTTGTTTGAATAAAATACTTGGTACATTTGCAATCATTTCATCTGTAAGTGATATCATTTACAAAGTGTGCCTATAATTCAGAAAAATGGGTTTCTTCATTCTGTGATGGATGTTAAGATAAACATGTGTTGATGTAAAAAGATAGCTGATCATGATTGGAACAAGAAATTCAATTTTACTGGAGCCACTGGCACTACTAAATAATGAATTGCAAATGACTGCAAACTTTGCTCTAATTCAGTATCTCTGTTTTAAATACTCCCATATATTTTTATGAGTTACATTTTTATATTGGCTTATTACACTTTAAAAAAAATTTTCTATTGCTAATGAAATTTATGAAAATATATGGTTCTTGCTAAGCCAATTCATCAGCGAATTAAGATTAATAGCAAAGGAGAGTGATGACAGTGGGGCCTATTTCAAGAATATTTCATTTAACGTGTTATTCTTGGCAGGCATCTACATTTAGCATAAATGATAGAGACTATTTTTAGTTTATAGCCTATTTTCATTTTGTCAGAAAATGATTTAGGCCTGAGCAAAAAATTACTTCAAATTCTGCCATTCCCTCTTTCCTCACCTCAAATTCAAAACTGAGTGTCAAGCTTAAGCATAGTTTGGCACTTTGATTTTGTTTTAAAATTTGAGTTTATATTTTTAATTATTCTCAGATCTGTTTGAATATATTTACTGACTTTTAAAACTGTTTCATGATACGTAGTGTATATTGAACTCCTAGTGTGGTAATGCATAAACTGGTGATAAAAATTACTAAATTGATAGCATAAAAATTACTTTCCTAAACACAGCTTTTGTTATTTCTTGTCAAATATAAAATATTAGTAAAGTAGGGGTAACATTGTGAGTTTTAACTTTCACTATGCTTTTGATTATCCCTCTATAAAAGTGTCCCTTCATTAGATCATTTATTTCACTATTCTTTTCTTTTATTCATCATAGGAAATGTATTTGCTAGCTCATTTACACTCAATAAAAAATTATGTTGATGGCCAACAGTATACAAATGTGAGATTCCAGTCACATTTTATGCTTTAGCCTCTAAAAAAGCATATGCTTTCTCCTGATATCATTGTAAAAATAAAAATAGAAGTAGCATTCATATATAGAAAACTCACTCTTTTGTCAGTCTTTCTTTAAAACATTTGTTTTGAATATTATCTTAAGTGTTCATGAATATTATGAAATAATTAATACTTAATTTCTATTTTAAATATGGGAAAATCAAAAGATAATGGTTGAATGTGCTACCTAAAGTCACATACTTAAAAAATGGAACTGAAAGTTGAACCTTGAAAATTTGGTCAAAGGATTTGGGCAAGCAAGCACTAAGCTACCTATCTCCATGATGGTCACAATGATTGCCTTAGTGATGCAATTGTGTAGTTTTTCTCCTACACTGTATACCAGGGCTGGCTGTCCCCTGTGATCAGCAGATTATGAGGCTAACATTAAAGTATTGAAACTTCCAGTTTGTTGCTTGAATCTCTTGCTCTCATGTTAGCTAATTTCTATACTGAGATGACACTTAAATAACCCCTTAAAGAGGTCCACATATAGAAGAAGAAAGGCTCCTAGCCAACAACCAGCACCAACTTGCCATGTACAGAAGTTACTTTTGTATGACTTCTGTGGCAATTAATCATACAGATGTATGTATGATATAAAAAGACTACAGTCAAGATGATACATACCACAGTCTTGTGGAGGTCCCCTGGCAGAACCTCACAATCAACCAAAATCAAAATCCTATACCCTATTAATATGTAAGACAATAAATGATTTTGGTTTTTCAAGCCAACTCATTTTGAGATGTTTCACAAGACTAAATACATAATATACTCACTTCTTTTGAACTTTTCTTCTAAAACTCAATGAATTTAAAAAGTCAAATAATAATTATGTTTCTATTGGTACAGTTGGTGTGAGAGGCTTGGAGACTAGCTTTTGTGCAATTTCGTTCCTCCCAATGATATATTTCATTCCAGGTAATAATGCATGAATAATTAGAACTTCTGAGTAATTAGAAATCTATGGATTTTAGTTTCAAAGTCTGTTTTAACCAATTAATCTGACTGGTTTTAATAAGTTGTAAAATATAACAGGAATAAAACACACACTAGTTGAACAATATTGCATCAGCTAGACAAACATTACACAAAATATGCTATTAAGAGGTTTAAATTTAAATGCAAATTTAAGCATTATATAGAAACTCCAAAATAAATACAATAAAAACTATTAGAGAATAAAATCTTATATACACTGCTTTTAGCTTAGTGGTAAAAGAAAAGAATTTTCAAATATTTGATCCATTTCTGCCAAGTGATTTTTCTTTACTCTGGTAAAAATATTTTTGAGAGAAATATTACATAACTACTTAAGTGGAAAAATATAAGTAATGGATAAAAATGCTATTGAAGTTAGGATAGGAAAAAAGATATTTTGGGAGTAATCAGTCTGTTCTACATAAAGTATGCTTAATTAGGGACTCCTCTTAATTGGGACTTTCCCATCTTATCAAATCAAGCCTAATGACAGGCAACTGTAAAGACAGGTGTTTAATTAGGATAGTAATTCTAGATAATTGGGGTGCCTGCGGGTGATCAAGAGTAGCTTACATCAATCTGATTTCCAGAAATTATGTCTTTGTAGGTATCTCCTGCTGTGGCTGTTTATTAGCTCTCTAAAAATGACCTCTCCACTGTTAAGAGAACAAATATCTTGTTAGCACTAACTGGTGCAATTTTTGGTTCCCATCTCAGTTCTTAATCATATGATAATGCTTAAATTTTCTTTCTTCTGTAAAACAACTACATTGTATGTAGGATAACTTTAATATTACCTAGTGTTTCCAAATGAATGTTAAAGCAAATAATTAACACATTAAAACCCATGAAATCAAACATCATAAATTAAATTACTGTAACATACTAAATTATAAGAAGTAATAATTATCACCTCTGAGTAATTTGTCATGTGTAAATAAATTACTTTGCTTGAAAATCTTTTGTCATTTCATTCTTAAAGAACTACTTAGAAGCTGTCTGAATTTGAAAGTACACATTTTATTATATTTAATTATATGATTCTAATTAAATTACTACAGCAATGTAACATATAGTATTGCATTTTGTTCAGACATAATATAGAAGCATGAAAAGTCACAAAATTTTCTGTACATGAACTTCTACTTAGAAAAAAATTATTTCTTTACATCTATTATTCTTTGGAGTATATTTTTCAGTGGGAGTAGTGCTAATATCCATACTATTTCTTTTAAATTAAGATATATGTTTTACAACTAAACTTGAAACTTTTTAAGACTCACGGAAAAGTTATACTGATACACAAAAATTCTGTAAAATTAAATTTCCAGGAATCTTTGCAGATACATTTTTATTAGATTGTGTCCAAAGTAGGAATTGTAATAAATTTTCAAAGGAAAGTTTTAGGTAACCCATTTTTCTCGGAATGAACCAGCAGGCTAAGTTACCCAGTACCAAGTCCTCCTGAAGCAGACCCCAGGACCAGGTCACCTGCCAGCAGACCTAGAAAACAGACCTGTCCATAATCTCTAACCAGGCCTACTGGTGAAAGGCTTCCCCTGCTGAACTCAGTCTGTAAAGACTAGAAGATGTGAACACTTCATGAAACACAGAAACCAATGCAAGACTACAAGGTTTATAAAGAATCAGGGAAACATGAAGCTACTAAAGAAACAAAATAAAGTTGAGTTATCAATCCTAAAGGGTATGCCTGGCAAAGGGTTAAAATAATCATATTAATGAAGTTCAGTAAGGTTCAAGAGAATCCATGAGAACATGTAAACATAATCAGGAAAACAATAGATAAAATGAGAAAAACAAACAAATTCTGGAGCTGAAGAATACAATAACTGAACTAAAAAATGGAAAGACACTGTAACAGCAGACTTTATAAGGCAAAATAATCAGCAAACTCAAATACAGGTCGTCTGAAATTATGTGGTGAGAGGAACAAAAAGATTAAAGAATGAAGGTCATCTACAGAACTTATGGGTGATCATTGAATTGACCAATGTATTTCTTATGGTAGTCCCAGAAGGAAAGCAGAAAGGAACAGAAAGCTTATTTAAAGAAAAATGGAAAACTTCACAAATCAAGGGAGAGGAATGGACAACCAGATTCATGAAAGCCAAACTAATCAAAATATGATAAATCAAATGATAAGTCAAGTCTACATTAAGATAAACTATAATCAAATTTGTTATTTGAAAGTGAAAGTGAAAGTGAAGTCGCTCAGTCGTGTCCGACTCTTAGCGACCCCATGGACTGCAGCCTATCAGGTTATTTGAAAAGGTAACTAAAATTGATAAAGCATTAGCTACACTAAGAAAAGCAAAAAGAAGACTCAAAAACTGGTAAAATCAGAAAAGAAGAGATATTACAATTATGTAATGGAAATCTTAAAAATTGTAAAAAAGTTTTATAAACAATTAGATGCCAACACATTGAACAACCTAGAACAAATTCATAAACTCCTAGAAACATTCAACCTACAAACACTGATTCAAGAAGATATATAAGGCTGGGACAAACCAATAATGAGTAAAGAGATTGAAGCAGTAATCAAATACCTCCCCACAAAGAAAAACCCAGGAGCAGATGACCAGATGGCCTCACAAATCAATTCTAATAACATTTAAAGAATAATTAATTCCAGTTCTTCTTAAACTCTTCTAAGAAACAAAAGAAACACTTCTAAACTTACTAGGAGGCCAGTATCACTCTGATAACAAAGGCAAACTAAGTCATCAAAAGAGAATTACAATCCAATATTGCTGATGTACATGGATTAAAAATTATTAACAAAATATCAGCAAAATGGAAATGAATTCAACAGCTCATTAAATGGAGCATAGGCCATGATCAGGTGTTGTCCCCTGAATGCAATGATGGTTCAATATATGCAAGTAAAATAGTGTGATATACTACATTAAGAATTAAGAATAAAAATTACACCATCATCTCAATATATGCAGGAAAAGGATCTATTGATTTTTTTCTATTTTAAATAATAATTAATGATTAGATAAATTCTACATCCTTTCATAATAAAATTCTTAACAAAGTAGGTATAGAAGGAATGCATCTCAACATAATAAAGACCATACATGACAAACTAACATCATACTCAAAGGTAATAAAAAGTTGAAAGCTCTTTGTCTAAGATCAGAGATAAGTCAAGGATGTCCACTTCCATGATTTCTATTCAACATAGTACTGAAAGTGCTAGTAGCTACAGCAATTAGACAAGAAAAATAACTAAAGACACCTGCATCAGTAAGGAAAAAGTAAAACTATCTCTGTGAATGACATTGTCTTATAAGCAGAAAGTCCTAAATACTCTAAACACACACACATCACACACATACACACACACAACATAATAAAGAGGGCTGAAGGAAATTTTTGAGGTGATGGATATGTTTATGACATAGATTATTGTGATACTTTCACTCTTATAGAAATAAAGTATTATATATATGTATGGAAAAAGTGAAAGTTCAGTCCTATGGACTGTGTGTTTCCCCATACAGTCTTTGTGACGCCATGAACTGCAGCCCACCAGACTGTTCATGGAATTTTCCAAGCAAGAATACTGGTGTGGGTAGCCATTCCCTTCTCCAGGGGATCTTCCTGACCCAGGGATCAAACCTGGGTTTCTTGCATTGCAGAGAGATTCTTTACCATCTGAGCCACCAGGGAAGCTTACATATATATATATATATATATATATATATATATATTATACACACACACACACACATATATATATACGTATATGCATGTGTATACACATATATAGAAAAATTTATCCTTACCAAATCCATTTGTGTTACCTGTAGTTTTATGTGTCATCCCCTTAAGCGTAAATTTACTTTACTTAAAGTCTAGCCCAAATGTTGACTACTTTATAAATACTTTTGACTGTCATTTTAATGGTTATGTAAAACTTGTTTAGCACAATTTGATACTCAAAAGGAAGAAGGAAGAAAAGAAAGAATGAGGAAGGTGAAAATTAGGAAGAATACAAAGATGGAAACAAAAGTGAAAAAATAAGGATTAAATTATATTGCTGTATTTTGAAGTGGTGAGATATTACAAGTCATTAGAAATTATTTGACATATAAAGAAGAATTTAAAGATTGCTTCATTGAATTATTAGAAATACCTGAATATTCATGTTAAATTGCCAAATATTATTTCAAGAACTTAAGGTATAGAAAGATACTTCATACAGAAAAGAAATAGTAAATATATAACAAAGATAGGAAGGTAGAATAAAAGGGACAAATGGAAGGAAGAATAAAAAAAATAGGATAGATAGATAAATGCAATACTGAATGACATACTGCAACTTTGTCTTAATATAGCTGCATATAAAAATATGTGCATTTTTATTTAACCAAAGTATGTGTTTCAAACAAAAGATATCTTCCATGACATCTTCTAATCACTGTTGGTCAGATGACTATTACAAATAAACGTTAGTACTTTTTATAAATCTAAAAAATACTGGCCAAAGATACAAACTTTCCAGAATGACTATTAGTAGCTTGGAGAAATTGTGGAAAGGGAGGGAAGAAGGGATAAGGAAAGAGGGAGTTAAGGAGAAGAGACAGCTGTGACTGTTACACCAGATATCTGGTGCATGGGCTGGCCTGGTGTAACAGTCACAGCTGATCAGTAATCTCTCTCATTCCCATTCATTCTCTCCCTCTGTCTCTTCTCCTTAACTCCCTCTTTCCTTATCCCTTCTTCCCTCCCTCTCCACAATTTCTCCAACCTATTTGAAATCTTTAAAATAGATTTAGCATTTCACCATGCATATTTATATCTCTTTTAATAATCTACTAATTTGGGTAATAGTGACTCACTTTCATGCCTTAATCAGTTTTATCAGATTGGATCATGTGACTTGCAACATGTCAAATCTTATTCTCACATTTTCCTCAAATAAAAAAAGTAGCAGCTGCTAAGGATGCATTAATAATTCCTTGGGTGGGAGTTTAACAATCATATATGCAAAATCTGTTTCAGTATGTTTGTGCATACTGACTTGAAAAACTCCTTGACATTTACATTTTTCTATTGACATGACCTGAATTACATGGACAAAAAAGTGATTACATACAACGGTAGCAATTTCAATTTAAAAAGTACATCCTAACCAATAGAAGAAAGCCTGATGTATCATTTTACATTCCAATGAGCACCTCATTCTAAGCTTTTGCATACCAAGGAATTTAATAATGGCAAAGGTATTAAAATTTTACAAATTAATATATGGATTGCTGAATTAGAAGAAATTAGTCTTACAGTTTTTTCAATCAAATTTCTACATGACTGTGAGGTCATCTTGGTTTTATAATGCATATTATTAACACAGAATGTCCTTAATACCTATTGAATGCATGACAGATTGTTACTTAATCCTTACAAAAACATAGTACATGTTACTGATACCAGGATAATCCTCCCCACTCCTTCCCTCCTCCCCTCATTTTTTGTTCATAATTTCTCAAGATAAAATGTGCAAACACTGAACTTTCCCTTGTAAGTTACAACTACCATTAGTTACACAACTTTCACAATGCTATTGGAGTCAGGAAATCCGCTGGTTCAAATTAGAAAGATATAAACTTTTATAACAACTTTTAAGATATCTTCCTATTATAGTATCTAATTCTACAAAACTCCCATTAATGTTAAAATGCATATAAGTGTTAGGTATAGGAAAAAAGAATAGGAATAGGAAAAAGGAGTCCAAAATGGCGGTGGCTAAAAGACAAAGAAAGGAAAAGCCCGCAAAAAATGGAGCAAAGAAATTCCAAGGATCAGAGTGAGAACCTGAGGTGAAACAAACAGCCCTCCTGGCTAACCCAATTTACATAGGGCAGGCTCAGGGGGAGGAGAAAAAACATATAAAAAGAGGAGCCAAAATTGAACCAAATTGAGCCCTTTTTTTCTTTTGAGTTGGCCTGCCCTCGCGCCTGGAGGATGTATTTCCTTTGCTTGCCAAATAAAATTGAGATATAACTGAGCTGTAACACTGGTCTGCCGTTTCAAATTTTTGCTGCAGCAAGACAGAACCGAAGTAATTACACACTCCCCGACATATCTGGTGTCATTTCTCGGATTTAACCTGGCTGAAACAACCTCCGCTCGGCCCCCATGAAGCAGAGATCAAGCACAGCAGAAGCCCAACTCAGCGATAGCCCACACGGTGGAAGATGAATGCAAAGCAAACCCAGCACAGTGTTAAGTGACAAGAAGCCCAGAGTGCTGGAAACCGGGATAGCAAAAACAAACTCAGCAGAAAGTTCACGCAGCTCAGTCTCAGATGCCAGAAGACCTCTGGTTAAGTTAGGAGGTCTTCACCGCATGGATTGAAGGACATAATGGCTAACAAAGTCTTAATTCCTTTACAATCTCTCATTTCTTGTTTCCTCAAAGCCCCTGCGAACAGGCAAGCGGCAGTGGTGCAATTCAGGGACTCTGGCAGGGGCTACTCCCCAGTTTGTCCTGAAGGCTCCACTATCTGCTGTGCCTTAGTAACTGTTGCCCAAGCTGGTGAGGGTTCTTCTGTCCTTAATCTTCTTTGTGCCAAGGATCAAACCAATGAAAACTGTGAGCACAGGTCAGACATTTAGCAGATTTTCTGACAGGTTGTGAAGGGGATTCCTCGGCACATTTTTCCCACTGCTTTTTCCTCCTATCCTTCAGCTCCTCTCTCCTTCTATGCCACTGCTTACAAAGTATTGGGCAGGTCATCATCTTCCCATTTCTGAAAGTTGTGTTTGAAACTGTTTACCTAAGAATGGGACTCAAACCCATGTGGCAGGAACTCTATGCTTTGCTTAGTCACTCAGTCATATCTGACTGGGACTTGAGCCCAGCCAAAACCTTGGTTTTGGTGCCTAGTTTCAGGATCTAATAAAGCTCAGGTTCTTGATGTTTCATTGAAGAAAGAATTCAGTGAAAGACACAGTGATAGATAAGAAGCAGATTTGTTCGCATTCAGAGAGAAGCATAGTCCACAGGGTGTGCCATCACGGAGGGTTAATGGGCAGCCATGAAATGTATGGTCAGTTTTTGTGAGCTGGGTGATTTCATATGCTAATGAGTGGGAGGATCATTCCAAAAATTGGGGAATCACCCATTCTTTGGTCTTTTGATAGTGCCTTGGAAATGTCATGGTGCCTCTGGGCATGTCATTTAGCTTGCAGATTGAGGATCAAGGTTTATTTGAATTTGACTTGTCTGCCATCTTGGACAGGTTTGATTTTAATGGGTTTATGTTTTGCCCTTGGGCTATGTCATTCTTTCAAAAGTTGTGCCTTACCCCTTCCCTCCTATTTCATGCTCTTTTCCTGAGCCCTGTCCAGGCCCACAGTGTTGCCTCTACAATCTTTTGGAGGGAAAACCAGAAAATAGCTGACTCTTGGAAGGGAAATACTGTAAAATATCCAATCACTCTAGATATTCAGGCCTTCATCTTCCCTATTTCCTACAACCTGTGCAGCAGTATCTCTCAGTGAACACACTAGCGTAGGTGACTGGCACAGAATATCTGATAAACGTCCATCTGTTGGTGGCATTCCCTTCAAGGGCAACTGGGCTTCAGGGGATAATTTTTGCCACTTTGGGAGTTAACCCTGCAGGCCATTTGGCCCCAAACCCTTACCACCCTTCTCCTAAAGTTACAAACATACCCCTGGATCAAATCTCTACCCCACTTTTATGGAACATCTGGTCTGTTGCCTCTTATCAATTTGTCCTCAAGCCACTTACTAATTCCTACAACTAGGACCCTGCCCTGCTTATTGCTAAAATACTCTTAAAGCCCCTAACACTCCTTTGTCATTACTTCTGTTATTACCTAAAGTGGGTCTATGACAATGAAATGTTTACCATTGGAAACACCCTAAGCTGCTCTTATGGAGGACTAGGGGAGGAAATCAGTGACTTACATTCCCTCAGAGCAATAAGAGGATAAGGCTTATGGCTATTTCCGCCAGGTTCCCAGTCTCAGGGCACAGGCTTGGATTGCTTTACATCATGGTATCTATTCCCATCCGTGGTGGACAAACCAGCAATGAGTTAAGATTGCAACCCCTTAATCCTACCCAGCACTGGTCATGCTGGAGACCTTGGGGATGCCCAACTCCAGCCTGGGGTTCCCAAGAGGTCGACCAGCCTCGACCTGCCTAGGGATCCGGTCCCCAGGAGGTTGTCACACCTCAACCTGCTCAGGAATCAGCCAGTCCAGGGGTCCTAGGAGGTTAACATGCCTTGATCTGCCTAGGGATCTCGTCCTTTAAAGATTGTCACACCTCAACCTGCTCAGGGATCCACCAGTCCAGGGGTCCCAGGAGGCCGACATCCCTCGACCTACCTGGGGATTCGATCTCCAGGAGGTTGTGACACCTCAACTTACCTGAGGATCTGCACCATGACCCAGGGATGCCCAGCTCCCAGGTTGCAACAGTACTGTGTAGGATAAGCTTCAGAAAGACTCACCCTAGGGAAGTCCACACATGAAAATACAAAGAAGCCTATTAGTTGTGGGACTGTGCCCAGTCTCAACAATAATTCAGTAGTCCAGCGAGAACCCTATTGCCTTTCTGGA
Source organism: Giraffa tippelskirchi (assembly GCF_054371585.1). Lineage (NCBI taxonomy): Eukaryota > Metazoa > Chordata > Mammalia > Artiodactyla > Giraffidae > Giraffa > Giraffa tippelskirchi. Next base: position 127,927,470 of record NC_137286.1, read on the forward strand.
AAGTCTAAAAGAGGCCCTCCAAAAGTTTACCAATCTGCACTTAGACTCTTACAAGGGACAGGTGATTTTAAAGTACAGATTCCTGTCCCAATGTACATCAGACATCAGAATAAAGTTACAACAGCTACAGCAGCAAGACTGTGCTGCCTCTTTAGATGAGATGGTCCAGACAGCCACCAATACCTTTTATAAGACAACAGGAGATGGAGGACAAGCCCCAGGAAAGGGAGAGAAGGAAAGAGACAAGGCAAGCCCCAAGTCCTTGAAGAACAAGGCACAAGGCAAATGCCTCATCTGTAGACAGATGGGACAATGGGCCAAAGAGTGTCCAAACAGTGGCAAGTCTCCTAAAATGACTTGCTACAAATGCTATCAATTGGGACATTGGGTGGCAGTCTGCCCTGCGGACCCAAGAGCCTCAAGGTCAAGCACCAACTCTTCCCTCATGATGGTTCAACAGGACTGAAGCAGGCCACTCCAGCCAACCTGCCTGTCACAGATAACCATCACGGGGTTGGAGCCAAGGGTGCAACTGGATGTGGCAGGTAGGTCTGAGAATTTCTTGGTTGACACAGGGGCTACCTACTCTGTCCTGACCTCCTACTCCAGAGCCTTCTCCTTCCAAACTTATACCATTTTGGATACTACAGGAAAAACAATTACAAAAAGATTCACCTAAGCACTTCTTTGTTGCTGGAATAGACAAATATTTTCCCATCAGTTTCTGGTGGTCCCTGAGTGTCCAACTCCCTTATTGGGAGGAGGTCTTTCCCTGCTTTTGAAATCTTTCAGATATTGCAGTCCTGATGGAAGATGCTTTAAAACTCTCTCTTGGGGGCAATCTATTTTTACCAGCCACCAGGTGAAACAACTCCTCAATGGGAGAGGCCATTTATGGACGCCTGATCAAAGGATCCTCAGATATCAAGTAATGCTGATGGAAAATCCAGGCCTCACTATATCCCCTTGTGAGGTTCTTAACCCAGCTATGCTTCTGCCTACCCCCAAGGGCTCTCTCCCCTTTTACTCTTGCCTAGAAACTTTGGACCACTGGACAAAACCCCAAGAGGGATTGTCAGAAGATCCTCTGACAAATCCTGAGGAAATCTGGTACACTGATGGAGGCAACTTTGTCTTGGATGGAAAAAGAAGAGCTGGATATGCAGTAGTTTCCAATTTTGAGACCATAGAGGCTAAACATTTGCCACCAGGTACTTCAGCCCTATTAGCTGAGCTCATAGCTCTGACTCAAGTTTTAGAGATGGGAAAAGGAAAAAGAATAGCCATTTGCACTGACTCCAAGTATGCCTTTCTGGTGCTACATGCACATGCTGCTATTTGGAAAGAAAGAGGCCACTTGACCACTCAAGGGTCCCTGATCAAATATGGTGATCAAATCCTTAGGGTCTTGGAGGCAGTCCATCTGCCCACTGAGGTTTCAGTCTCCCACTTTAGAGGACACAAAAAAGGGAGCATAGAAGTGGCATGAGGGAACCAACCAGCCGATCAGGCAGCTAAGAGAGCAGCATTACAGAACAATGACCTAATAGAGATTTCCACCTTAGTTCTGCAAACTGATTTGCCAGAAACTCCTTCATATACTGAAGGTGAGATTCTTAAAGCTAAGAGTGAGGGCTTTCAAGAGGATCATATGGGGTGGTTCCAAAAGGAGGGACTCCTTTTTCTGCCTGGAAACCTCCAGTAGAAGTTGGTTAACTCCTTACATACCACACCACTCATTTAGGGGAGAAGGCCCTCCAAAGATTACTAGAAAAGTCCTTCAGAGGAACAGCCCTCCAAATGACTATAAGGCAAGTGGTCTCCTCTTGTCCCACTTGCCAATTAAGCAACCCTCAAGGAGCTCGAAGATGCCAGCCAGCCCAGCCCATTCAATGGTGTGTTACCTACCCAGGAGAGGATTGGCAGAAGGACTTCACCCAGATGCCAGTTTCTCAAGGGTATAAATACCTACTGGTCATGATAGATATATTCACAGGATGGGCTGAAAGTTTTCCCACCCAGACTGGGAAGGCTGAGGAGGTGGTAAAAAACTGCTCCATGAAATCATTCTGAGATTTGGTCTTCCCAGGTCATTACAAAGTGACAATGGAATATCATTTACTTCTAAAGTCATCCAAGGGGTCTCTAAAGCATAGGGCATTACTTATTACCTCCATTGTGCCTGGAGGCCTCAGTCTTCAGGAAAAGTAGAAAGAGTCAACCAATTCTTAAAATCAGTGATAACAAAGATAACCCAGGAGACCTCCCTGGGATGGAAGAAGGCTTTACCAATAGCTCTCCTCCACACCCATATTGCCCTTAAGGAACAGGTTGGTCCTCATGAGATGCTATATGGGAGACCTTTTGCTTATGTCAGTGACCTCTTCCTAGATCCAGAGGCTCATACCCTCCAGTCTTATACCATGGCCATTGGGCAATTCCAACAAGATATACACTTATGGGGTGTCAACCAGGACCCAAAAGATTCTAAAGAGCCACCACTATATGCTCCAGGGACTCAAGTCCTAATTAAAGTCTGGAAAGATGGGTCCCCAAAGGCTCAACTCCAGCCCACATGGAAGGGTCCCTACCCTGTAATACTTTCTACCTCTACAGCAGTCAAGGTACCAGGACACAACTCTTGGATTCACTACTCATGAGTCAAGCCGTGGAAGAAAACAGAAGAGGACACTCAATACACCTGTGAACCCCTGGGAGATCTCAGATACCTATCCAGGACTACAAATGAGTGCCATTCTAATGAACACCCCCAAAATTAAGTTTCTGGGGATAAGATTTCTCAGGATAGCTCTAAAGAGCCAACACAGTTTGGCAAGGGTTGTACTCCAAAATAAACCGGAGATAGATCTCCTGATCCCTGAACAAGGAGGGGCTTGAGCCATCTTGAATGAGACGTGTTGTTTCTGGATAAATACCTCTAGTTAAGTTAAAGAAAGTCTCACAGAGTCCTCAAGAAAAACATTCAGATCCTATGGGATCTCAAAGAACAATCTGGAGAGTCCTCAGTGTGGCTACAATCTCTCTGAGGGATCCTTCTCCTGGCAAGGGGGACTTTGGAGTTGGCTAGTGCCCTTACTAATCCCTGTTGTCACCATATTGATGCTGCTTATGATTACTCCATGTATTATCAATTGTCTAACCCATTTTTTTCTCTGTCCAGGTTAACAAGCTACAACATGCAGTGCCAGTTCAACAAGGATATATAAAACTACATGGAAAATATCACTCACCCTTAGATCAACACAGTGATAAGAACTCTGAGGCTTGAGACTAGCAAGAGGGGGAGGCCCAATGCCCCTTGCCATCCCAGCTCACCAGGAAGTAGCCAGAGAGACCTCAATGCCCCTATTCCCAAAGAATTGGGCCTCCCATCTCTTGAGGTGGGAATGTTAGATAGTTAGAACGGGAAAAAAGAGTCCGAAATGGCAGTGGCTAAAAGACAAAGAAAGGAAAAGCCTGCAAAAATAGAACAAAAGAAAAGCCTAGGACCAGAGTGAGAACCTCAGGTGAAACAAACAACTATCCTGGCTAGCCCAATTTACATAGGGCAGGCTCAAGGGGAGGAGAAAAGCATGTGAAAGGAGGAGCCAAAATTGAGCCCCTCCCTTCTTTTGGGTTGGCTGGCCCTCACTCCTCGTGGATGTATTTTCCTTTGTTTGCCAAATAAAACTGAGCTGTAACCGAGCTGTAACACTGGTCTGCCATTTCAAATTTTTGCGGCAGCAAGACAGATCCAAGGTCATTACATACTCCCCCGACATATCCAAAAGGCAAGAAGATATAGATTCAAATATTCTTGCTAATCTGAGTTCATTCAGGTTATTTTAAATATTAAGTATACATACAATAGTTTATATTTGGTCTCCATAGGTTTAAATTATCACTTATAATAATTTATATTTGGCCTCTGCAAGCCTCTGAGTCCTGGTGGCTCAGATAGTAAAGAATCTGCCTGCAATGCGGGAAACCCAGGTTTTACCCCTGGTTCGAAAGATCCCCTGGAGAAGGGAATGGCAACGCACTCCAGTATTCTTGCCTGGAGAATTCCATGGACAGAGGAGCCTGATGGGCTACAGTCCATGCAGTTGCAAAGAATCAAACATGACTGAGCAACTAACACTTTCTGTAATTTTAGGGTGCAGAAATTTAAATATTATTTCTTTCCAGCTGTAAGAATTAGTTTGAAAACTATAAAAAAGTGAAATCTGCATTCATTTTTAATTTTACTTTTTTTTTGAGCATGGCAGCTTTTATTTTATTTTTTAAAATTTATTTATTTTAATTGGAGACTAATTACTTTACAATATTGTAGTGGTTTTTGCCATACACTGACGTGAATTTAAGCTCCACTGTATTCACTGAAGTTAAAAAATGTTTTGAAGTCATGTTGTTGAGTGATATTTATGTTAAACATAGCTTTGGGTATGTAAAAAACTAAAACCACATAAATTGACCCTCAAAACCAGGGTAAGTGTTCTTAGCATGTTTAATATGGGCTAGTCTAAGGTGTGATGTTCAGTAGAGTGCGTATATTTAATTTATTTTTGACCTACAATATTTTCAACTTACAAAGAGCTTATTGAGATGCAACTCCATGGTAAATTTCAGTTCAGTTCAGTTGCTCAGTCGTGTCCACTCTTTGCAACCCCATGGAATGCAGGATGCCAGGATTCCCTGTCCACCACCAACTCACCAGCTTACTCAAACTCATGTCCATCAAGTCGGTGATGCCTTCCAACCATCTCATTCTCTGTTGTCCCCTTCTCCTCCTGCCTTCAATCTTTCCCAGTATCAGGGTCTTTTCTAGTGAGTCAGTTATTCGCATCAGGTGGCCAAAGTATTGGAGTTTCAGCTTCAGCACCAGTCCTTCCAATGAATATGCAGGATTGATTTTCTTTAGGATAGACTGGTTGGATCTTCTTGCCGTCCAAGGGACTCTCGAGTCTTTTCCAACACCACAGTTGAAAAGCGTCAATTCTTCAGTGCTCAGCTTTCTTTATAGTCCAACTGTCACATCCATACATGACTACTGGAAAAACCATAGCTTTGACTAGACGGAACTTTGTTGGCAAAGTAATGTCTCTGCTTTCTAATGTGCTGTCTAGGTTGATCATCACTTTCCTTCCAAGGAGCAAGTGTCTTTAAATTTCATGGTAAATTTAGGTGATCTGTATTCACTCAATCGACAAAGTACATTGAACACAGATTATATAATCTGCTTTTGTGAATTTCATGTTAATGAAGTCATGAACTAGCTTTAGAATGTTAAATTCCTGAGGCAGAGATAATTGAGTAGTTGAATACATTATATGCAGGCAACAATAGGTGAGAATAACTCCCATTTGAATAAATAATTATGCTATTGGAAGGTAGAGGAGGAAAAAATTGCAATCCTTGATTGGGAGCATTTAGAGATGGCTTGATAAACTTGGCTATAAATCATTGGCTATTTATAAACAATTTGTTTTCCTTAAGTAAATATTTTTGGTTTTAACCAAAAGACTTGTAGAGAAAAATCAATCATTTAAGAACATTTTATAATATGTTTACATTTTTGTTTGCTTCATTAATCAGTACATAAAGTATTTAATGCTTATTTTGGAAAAATGCCAGGGAAATTAATATACTAGTGTCTCTCCCCCCATGTTTTCTAATGTGCTCCAGTGCTTTCCATTGGTTGACATCAAAGTGAAGTAAAGGTATGGGAACACATCGATATGTGTCATAGACGTCATTCTTCTCAGGAAGCGAGCAGGAATGAGGCAACAAGAGTCCATATGGAATATCAAATAGAAAATATTTGTTAAAAGCACTCTTTTCCCTTTATCATCAATTCTATTTTTAGTTCAGGTAAATACAATGTTATCCACACAGTCAAAGGCTATGGCATAGTCAATAAAACAGAAATAGATGTTTTCTTGGAACTCTCTGGCTTTGTCGATGATTCAGCAATGTTGGCAATTTGATCTCTGGTTCCTCTAGCTTTTCTAAAACCAGCTTGAACATCTGGAAGTTCACAGTTCACGTATTGCTGAAGCCTGGCTTGGAGAATTTTGAGCATTATTTTACTAGCATGTGAGATGAGTGCAATTGTGTGGTAGTTTGAACATTCTTTGGCATTGCCTTTCTTTGAAATTGGAATGAAAACTGACCTTTTCCAGTCCTGTGGCCACTGCTGAGTTTTCCAAATTTGCTGGCATATTGAGTGCAGCACTTTCACAGCACCATCTTTTAAGATTTGAAATAGCTCAACTGGAATTCCATCAAATACACTGGCTTTGTTGGTACTGATGCTTCCTAAGGCCCACTTGACTTCACATTCCAGGATGTCTGGCTCTAGGTGAGTGATCACACCATCGTGATTATCTGGGTCAGGAAGATCTTTTTTGTACAGTTCTTCTGTGTATTCTTGCCACCTCTTCTTAATATCTTTGGCTTCTGTTAGGTCCCTACCACTTCTGTCCTTTATTGAGCCCATCTTTGCGTGAAATCTTCCCTTGGTATCTCTAATTTTCTTGAAGAGATCTCTAGAGTTTTCCATTCTATTCTTTTCCTCTATTTCTTTGCACTGATCACTGAGGAAGGCTTTCTTATCTCTCCTTGCTATTCTTTGAAACTCTGTATTCAAATGGGAATACCTTTCCTTTTCTCCTTTGCTTTTCACTTCTCTTCATTTCACAGCTATTTGTAAGGCCTCCTCAGACAGCCATTTTGCTTTTTTTGGGTTTCTTTATATTGTCACCCTACTTATTTAAATTGTATGCAGAATAGATCATGAGAAATGCTGGGCTGGAGGAAGCACAAGCTGAAATCAAGATTGCCAGGAGAAATATCAATAACCTCAGATATGCAGATGACACCACCTGTATGGCAGAAAGTGAAGAAGAACTAAAGAGCCTCTTGATGTAAGTTAGGAGGAGAGTGAAAAAGTTGGCTTAAAGCTCAACAGTCAGAAAACTAAGATCATGGCATCCAGTCCCATCATTTCATGGCAAATAGATGGGGAAACAGTGGAAACAGTGGCTGACCTTATTTTTCTGGGCTCCAAAATCACTGCAGATGGTGATCGCAGCCATGAAATTAAAAGACACTTACTCTTTGGAAAGAAAGTTATGACCAACCTAGATAGCATATTAAAAAGCAGAGACATTACTTTGTCAACAAAGGTCCATCTAGTCAAGGCTATTGTTTTACCAGTGGTCATGGATGGATGTGAGAGTTGGACTATAAAGAAAGCTGAGCACCAAAGAATTGATGCTTTTGAACTGTGGTGTTGGAGAATACTCTTGAGAGTCCCTTGGACTGCAAGGAAATCCAACCAGTCCATCGTAAAGGAGATCAGTCCTGGGTGTTCATTGGAAGGACTGATGTTGAAGCTGAAACTCCAATACTTTGGCTACCTGATGCGAAGAGCTAACTCATTTGAAAAGACCCTGATGCTGGGAAAGATTGAGGGCAGGAGAAGGGGACGACAGAGAATAAGATGGTTGGATGGCATCATCGACTCAATGGACATGGGTTTGGGTGGACTCCAGGATTTGGTGATGGACAGAGAGGCCTGGCGTGTTGCAATTCATGGGGTTGCAAAGAGTTCGACATGACTGAGCGACTGAACTAAACTGAAATACAATGTGCTTCCCATGAGCAGAATTCACACAGATCCACCATTATAATTCTTCTTATTGATATGTGAATAACAAATAATCTTACTCCAATCTAACACCTAACATATCAGCCATTAATGTTTTCTTTATAGTGTTGCAAAAATAAATAAGGAAATAAACACATGAATAAATAAATAAAGGTATGTGGGTCATTAACAATCCTATGAACAAAAATGTCCCATATCCCTCTTAAAGTTTGTCACAACTCTGTGTTGGTAATCTTCCCTGACTGCTATCATTTATTTTATATTCTCCTGTCCTCTATTAGCACATCAGTTATAAGGGGAGAAATTCAGTTACTTATTGCTTTAGGATCTGAGGGCTTACTAATGTCTTTATCCTACCTCCCTAGTTTTCATTTCCCTGTGTTATTGTAGTACTTAAACCAAAAACCTGAGAAAATTTCAGGAAAACATAGTCCTCCCTATTCTGATTATATTTCAGCAAATCAACATTGGCATAGGGATTAATCATTTCATCTACAACAGCCACGTCCTTAGCTGCTTGATATCCCAGCTGCATGCTGAAAATGAAAGTGAAGTTGCTCAGTCATGTCTGACTCTTTACCGCCCTATGTACTGTAGCCCACCATGCTCCTCCATCCATGGAATTTTCCAGGCAAGAATACTGGAATGGGTTGTCGTTTCCTTTTTCAGGGGATCTTACTGACCAAAGGATCAATCCCACATCTCCTGCATTTCAGGCAGACTCTTAACCATCTGAGCCACCAGGGAATCTCTACATGCTAAACCCAAGATATTCATGAAGTAGTCTTGACATCTAGTTCATGAAAACTCTAATGATGTTTCTTAGATACCTCCCATGTGGCACTAGTGATAAAGAACCTTCCTCCAAATGCAGGTAGAGATGAGACACAGATGCAGCCCCTGGGTTGGGATGATCCCCTGGAGGAGGGCATGGCAACCCACTCCAGTATTCTTGCCTGAAGAATCCCATGGACAGAAGAGCCTGGTGAGCTACGGTCCATAGGGTTGCAAAGAGTCAGACTCGACTGAAGTGACTTAGCACACAGCATGTTTCTTGGTGGAATCATTTGTCCTAGAATATCCAAATACCTTGAGCCTAAAATATTGGCTATGAAGGGTAAAAATGTTTTCCATGGATTATTACTTTGGCAATAAGTAAAGAATTCTGTCAGCCAAGGACTGGAAATGCTAACAGAAACACTATAAACAAAGAGAGCAATCCAAGACCGTCAACCCACGACCAATCAGGTAAACAAACATCCTGTGGCATGGTGCCATATCAACAGCCCAGGAATTCTCTGTTATTGGCTGGTTGAACCCACAGCTGTGACAAAAGCCCAGCTTGCTTTGTTGAGGGAAAGAGAAGGTCTATAAATTCATGCCTTTCACTCTGGCCCTTTTTGTGTGGGCCCAGTGATCAAGAATGGGGTGGCTAGGGAAGAAGCTGTATATATCCAAAAAGGAGGTAATTTGCCTACTTAAGTATGTAGGACCTATGCTGACACAGATGAAAATTTGTATGCATTTACTTTAAATGGAGCATCCTCATATTTTGTGTCCACTCTGACAGCTTCTTTCCAAAACTTCTTATAAAAAGTACTGATGATTTTTTTCTTTTTTCAAATATATTTATATATATATATTTATATATATAAATAATAATACTATATATATTATATATATTTATTTATATATAATATATTATATATATAAATATATGTGATATTTATTTATATATATATATGGAGGATAATTACAGTGTTGTGTTAATTGCTGCCATACAACAACATGAATAAGCTGTAAGTATACATATATCCCTTCCCTCTTGAGCCTTCCTCCCACCCCACCTCCCCTTCTCCCCCTATAAGTCATCACAGAGCACCAGGCCGAGCTCCCTGTGCTGAAGATCAACTTCCTACCAGCTATCTACTTTATGTACTGTAAAGTATATATTTCAATGTTACTCTCTGATTTGTCCTACCCTGTCCTTCCCTCACTCTGTCCATTCTCTAAGTCTATGTCTCTATTCCCGCCCTGAATATAGGTACATCAGTACCATAGTTTTAGATTCCATATATGTGCATTCAGTTCAGTTCAGTCGCTCAGTCGAGTCCAACTCTTTGGACTGCAGCACACCAGGCTTCCCTATCCATCACCAACTCCTGGAGCTTGCTCAAACGCATGACCATTGAGTCAGTGATGTCATCCAACCATCTCATCCTCTGTTATCCCCTTCTCCTCCTGCCTTCAGTCTTTCCCAGCATCAGGGTCTTTTCCTAATAAGTCAGTTCTTCCCATCAGGTGGCCTAAGTGTTGGAGCTTCAGCCTCAGCATCAGTCCTTCCAATGGATATTCAGGACTGATTTCCTTTAGGATGGACTGGTTGAATCTCCTTGCAGTCCAAGGGACTCTCAAGAGTCTTCTCCAACACCACAGTTCAAAAGCATCAATTCTTCAGCACTCAGGTTACTTTATGGTCCAATTCTCACATCCATACATGACTACTGGAAAAACCGTAACTTTGACTAGATGGCCCTTTGCTGGTAATGTCTCTACTTTTTCACATGCTGTCTAGGTTGGTTATAGCTTTTCTTCCAAGGAACAATCCTCTTTTAATTTCAAGGCAGCAGTCACCATCTGCAGTGATTTTGGAGCCCCAAAAAATAAAGTCTCTCAGTTTCCATTGTTTCCTCATCTATTTGTCATGAGTTGATGGAACTGGATGCCATGATCTTAATTTTTTAACATTGAGTTTTAAGCCAAATTTTTCAATCTCCTTTTTCACCTTCATCAAAGGGCTCTTTAGTTCCTTTTCACTTTCTGTTATGAAGAGGGTCATCTGCATATCTGAGGTTATTGATATTTCTCCCAGCAATCTTGATTCCAGCTTGTGCTTCATCCAGCCCAGTGTTTTGCATGATGCACTCTGCATATAAGTTAACTAAGCAAGGTGACAACCTTGATGTACTCCTTTCCCAGTTTGGAAGTAGTTCATTGTTTCATGTCCAGTTCTAACTGTTGTTTCTTGACCTGCATACAGGTTTTTCAAGAGGCAGGTATGGTGTTCTGATATTCCCTTCTCTTGAAGAATTTTCCACGTTGTGATCCACATAGTCAAGGCTTTAGCATAGTCAATAAAGAAGATATTCTTCTGGAATATTCTTGCTTTTTCTATGATTCAACAGATGTTGGCAATTTGATCTCTGATTCCTCTACTTTTGCTAAATCCAGTTTGAACATCTGGAAGTTCTCAGTTCACATACTGCTGAAGCCTTGCTTGGAGAATTTTGAGTATTACTTTGCTAGTTTGTGAGGCAAGCGAGGCAAGTCTGGCCCAGTCTCTTGTGGGGTCACCACTGCTTGCTCCCGTGTCCTGTTGCACACAAGGTTTTGTTTGTGCCCTTCAAGAGTCTGTTACCCCAGTCCTGTGGAAGTTCTGTAATCAAATCCCACTGGTCTTCAAAGTCAAATTCCTTGGGATTTCTCAGTCCCTTTGCCAGATCCCAGGGATGGGAAATCTGCTGTGGGCCCTAGAATTTTGCAACAGAGAGAGAACTTTTTTGGTATAATTGTTCTCCAGTTTGTGGGTTGTCTGCTCAGTGGCTCTATGGTGGGGCTAATGGCAACCTCCTTCAAGAGGACTTATGTCACACGCCGTGCCTCCCTGGTCTGCTGCAGCCAGAGCCCCTGTCCCTGCAGCAGGCCACTGCTGACCCATGCCACTGCAGGAGACACTTAAACACTCAAGGGTAGGTCTGGCTCAGTCTCTTGTGTGGTCCCTGGGTCCTGGTGCACACAAGGTTTTGTTTGAGCCTTCCAAGCGCCTCTGGCAGGTATGGGGTTTGATTCCAAACACTATTTCACCCCTCTTACCATCTTGTCAGGGCTTCTCCTTTGCCCTTAGATATGGGATATCTTTTTTTGGTGGGATCCAACATTTCCCTGTCGATGGTTGCTCAGTGTTTAGTTGCAATTTTGGAATTCTTGCAGGAGAAGATGAGAGTTAATATGTGCATTAATATATGATATTTGAAGCTTTTGTCTTTTTCGGTCTCTGATAACTCCGTTAACCCACCAATCAGTCCCATAATTCCAGGTAGATCCTAAATTCAGACCATTTCTCTTTTCATGCAACATAAAGGACCAGAAAAGCAAGTCAAATATCTGCTATTTGGGGAATTTCTTATTGAGGCTCATTTTAGGAACGTTACTAATATGAGTGTTAGTTCAGTGGCTATCAACTAAAGACTTCTAACTAGTACACTCATTTGATCCATCTTGGGACCAGGATCATGAATTTTCCTTCTACTTTACGTATTTGTAGTGCACTGCCCATCAAGTCAAAGATTTTGATTATGGGAGAAGTGGAGAATCAGCAGGAAAAAAGTGTAAGGGACTCTGAGCCAAGCCCAGAATCCTACTCAGGTGTTCTATATCCAAGCCATTTCTAGTATTAGTAACTACAGTGCTTAGGATCCCCCCTACACACTCAAAAATAGATTGAATACTTGAAAAAAGGAACGTTGAGTAAAGCTTATTTAAAATAAGTAATCTACAAAAGTGTGGGGATAGGTATTTCAGAGACAGGATTGTAACTCCAGAGATTGGTAGCTTGAGCGTTGTTATGACCTCTAGAACCTGAAATGACAAGGGGAGGGAAATTTTCTGAAGAACCAAAGAAATTATCTGAACAACTTGAGAAGAGCTGTAATTCACTCAATTTACATAAACATCTCATGGGTCATGCTAAGAGGGACCTGCAAGTATAAACACCCTATTTTTATTTTTCCACTACTTCTAATTTCCTGCTAGTCCTTGCCACTATCAAGGGAAAGCACATAAAACAAGAAGTCACTGATTTGGTTTCATAAAGGCTGTCCTAAATGTCAGTACTTTAAATATATACATCTATACACATAGAGGGCTTCCTAGGTGGTGCTAGTGGTAAAGAATCTACCTTCTAATACAAGAGACATAAGAGATAAGAGTTTTGATCCCTGGACTGGGAAGATCCCCTGAAAGAAGGCATGACAACCCACTTCAGTATTCTTGCCTAAAGAATCCCATGGACAGAGGGGCCTGGCAGGCTACAGTCCATAGTATCACAAAGAGTCAGACATGAGTGAAGCAACTTAGCATGCACACACATTCAAAGAAACTTAAACATTCAATAAATATCACACATACACATACTAAGTAACTTCATTTTGTAGGGCTAATCCCAAAAATGAGATTGTTAGTAAATTGCAATAAGTTTTAGTCCTAAGAAAACTTTTCAAATATCTCATTTACAACTTCTAAGAATCAAAATTTTTATAGTAACAAAGCTTTTTCTCTCCAAAAGCTACAATTCAATTCTTTTACTATTATCAGACATTTTCTAAGTAAATAGATCATATACTAAATAGACTTGATTAAATAATCAATTAACTATCCTAGAAATAAAAATACCAAGTGATTATATTTACTAGTATCTATTTTTTTTTACTTTTTCTCTAGTCTTTAGAATTATTCATCTATCATTGTACATAATCGGTGTTGTTAAATTAGAATAAGTACAGCTACACAGTGATTTGATTATTACAATATTTCAGATATATATTTAATCAATGATATCATAGTTTAGCTTTTAGTAATTGCAGCCAGGTATCAGGAAAATTATTACTTACTGAAATACTTCCCCATCCCCATCAAAATGTGAGATTGGAAATTGAATTATCATAGTTAAAATCGTGTTATGTGGGGGAGTGAATATTAACCGTGTATTTATGCTTGCCTTGAATTCCCTATTCAGTAACATGTGATGTCACTCAATGGGTTCAGACTTTATTATAAGCTATTCACTTAGTCACCGATTTAGTTTTTCACATTGTTCTTAGGTATACATTTTGAATGATGGATTATAGTGTTTTAGGGGTTTTACATTTTTATTGAAAAATATGGATATTTTATATTAATCTGTACATGTTACTCCATATTGCTACTTAATGTACATTTAAATAGTTTTATAAAGTAATTTTTCACATGAATTTTTCAATATACTTATTGAATAATATGCTGATTGAATAATTAATAGATATTGTGACATTGAACTTCATATTCAGAAATTTACCTTTCTGCTTCATAGAATACAAGGTTTATAAAGTATTATTAGATTTGTGTGAAGCTAATGCTATATAAAATATTTTATGTTATTTTTTTCTGTTTTAATTTCAGTGCTAGAAAATTCTTTTCTTAAAATATGTAGTGAAGTTATTTGTCATCTATTTTCTGTGATTATCTAAACCTAAACTTTCTGGAATTACTGAATCATCTGATATTGGCACATTTCTGGCAATTTAATAAACTTTTCTTTTTTTTCTATATTTGTTCTTATACTCACTTCTCTGTTCATAACATTTTCCTCCTGGAAATCAACACCTCAACAATTTTATTTAACAATTTGTCATGGAGTTTTCTTTAGATCATTCTTATAAATTTTTGTAATTATTTTCCTTTCCATGCTTATATTCTCACTAAACTATTGAGGTCGAATCCAAAGCTCTTAAAATTTTCATCCAATTCAGAAGATATATTTGAACAAGAATTTTTATTGTTATTATTTTTAAATTGGCTTTTTATTTATTTATTTGGCTTCATTGGATCTTAGTTGCAGCACTCAGGATCTTTGTTGCAGCAGCAGACTCTCTAGTTGTGCCTTGCAGCCTCAGTAGTTGCAGTGCACAGGCTTAACGCTCTACTGTATGTGGGATCTTAGTTCCCCGACCAGGGCTCGAACCTGTGTCTCCTGCATTGCAAGGTCGATTCTTAACAACTGGACCACCAGCGAAGTCCCAATTTTAGACCAAACATTCATGACATTGTGGACAAAGAATGTTAACCTGCCATCCCAGTAAACAACAAATGTTACCCATCATTATGCTATCAACCACTAAAGCTGCCTCCAACAAATGTATCTTGAGGGGAATTCAGGGTGGAGAAAAACAGGATACTAAGCTCTGGATAGTTAAAATGCATACTTAAGGAATAATTTCAAGGAGTCTTTTTTTTGTTTTTATTTTTCCCCCTCAGTTGAAAACTCCTAGATATCCTGGCTTCTTTTTTCCCTCTTTGGAATAGTTCCTCAGGAATATTATCTGAGAGGCTATCGCCACAAGCTGTTGTTTTCAGTAGGTCCCCAGATGAAATATAATTCACAACTTTTAGGTTGCATGTTTATCATCAATCAATAACAATATATTTTAGTAATATTTCCTACTTGGAAAAGAGAATGGATAAGAGCATTGGAGAAATATTAAGCTGAGTAGGTATCTGGTTTTTGTTCTGTACTACATTGAACTACCCATGTCCTTAAAACTTGTAATTAATCAAAATTCATTTTGTGCATTGTTTGTTTATCTTATAGTAAACATGTTAGACAGACAAATAAAATAAGTATAAACTTTGTTATTAATCCAAATTCCATCTCACCAGTTACTATATCAGATATTTGTTCTGAGTATGAGAGAGATAGAGACAACAAAGGGTCTTAAAATACACTCTATTTCTCTTTTAACCCTACCAACTGTATTTTTAAAGATATTTTCCTTTTTTGTGTTCATTGACATATAAAGTTCTTAATAAAAATATTTCCAATTTCAATGCAATTATATTTTAACTTTCTTTATAAAACATGTCTAGCAAGTAAATTCATTTTTAACATATGGGAGAGCACAGATCGTGTCTCCTGCGTGTAATGAGTACTTTTCTGTATGAATATATGTATGAATTTGCCACCACTCAAGACTGAAGTTTTTCTTTTGAACTATTGCTGAAAACTAGAAAACTGTGTAAGAATTAAGAAATAAATGTGTTTGCTTTATTCATTTTCACATAAGCTATGTGCTAATGTTCTCTTCCAAAATGTGCTCATTTCCTACTTTATCTCTCATTTTTTAGTCCTATCTATATTTATGCTTTTGTTTTTTAATGCAAATAGATAGTTATACAGATAATAATGAAAAAAATGAGAAATAAAGTAGCAGTTGTAAAAACCGTTATTGAGAAGAATTAATATTTTTTCACAATAATCAGGTTTTACTGTTGCACAAAAAATAAAAATTGGTTCAGAGTATTTTTATTTTAGCATTATTAGGCTTTATATTTTAAAATTATTTCTGGAAGAAAAATATTAACTATCTTCTTTGCATAGGATCTGTAACAGTTTTTCAATAACCATATAAATCATGCCAACATTTTCCAAAGTGTCTACCATGGGATACTAGTTCTCTTAAAAAAAAATAAAACTCTGAGCTAATGTTTATATTAAAAAATAGACATTTAGCTTGTAATAATTACTTGCTTGAAATTAAACCTATACAAGTTATATAATGACCAAGATAGGCTTGATGTTCTCCTCAGCTTAACTAAACTTAAAACAGATGTCTTCCTGACTCTAGGCTCCTGACAGATAGCTCTTTTCTTAGAGCCTTTACTTCAGAAAACTTTTAATTTACCATTGTCCCTTTGGGTTTAAATCTTCTCCCAGCCTCTTTCTTGTTTTACACCTCAGGAATAGCTTCTCAAGAATCTTGGAGCCCTCTCTTTGAAACATACGCATGAAGAAACATAGGGCTCCCATTTCCCGTCTCTGTGAGAGAACAGTAGTATAAATTGATGAGCCAATTAGCAAAGACAGAAAGTCTAATCACATTGGCCAGTGTGTCCCCTCCCTTGATGCTCTTCATTACTTTTTCACTGTTCACCTCTGTTTTCAAATCTTTCAGTTATCCTTCTGTTTCAGAGGAGTTAAATTCAGTCTCTCCCTTCTATTGCAATAGTTTGATCCCATTGAAACAGACTTGAATACGGTCCTCTTTACCTATTTACCTGGTCCACTACAATTTTTACTTGATATTAATGTGGTATTTGGAAAGAACTATAAAAAGTACATCTGTTTAAAGTCATATCTCTCAAAACATTATAACTTTGACAACTCAAGCTCTGTGAAGTATAATTTACAAATATAGATTGATGTAAATATCAATTTTATCTAATATGTAACTATTTCACTACATTGATATAGCACTCACTGTCTATGGGTAAAACCAAATTCATAGTATTGGAATGATACAAAAATAAACATGACATTATATCTACCACAAATTGTTGCATGTTAGAAATTGAGATAAATATCTATGAAAATTATGAAGCAAGGCATAAAATTATGCTTTCTAAAACTTACAAAACATGTCCCAAATGAAATATTCTAATAATTCTCTGGGAAAAAATCTGCAGAGGTTCCAGAAACACCAATTTGTCTCTTTATCCCACCAGGTAATATGTCTTTGTCAAAGCTAGATGTACAAAAGCAGTTCCCACACTTGCTAAGTAGCTATTCTTAAAAATGAGTGAGTGGGGGGATCCTGTGAACACATAGAAACACTGTGATAGAATTTTGTTATTGTAAAAATCATGTTCCCACTTCTTTCCATCACCTGAAAAAACAGATGCACAAATATTTTTTTAGGAAGTGCCTATCTGAAGACAGAATTGGGAAAGATCTTGCCAAAATAGGCATGAGATACTGATGCTAATGAATATAAAAGGCATTGTCAGCTAATGAGGAAATGGATTATGTACTTTCATATCTGTTCAGCCAATGGAGGTATTATCTTCCTGCTGCTGCTAAGTCGCTCAGTCGTGTCCGACTCTGTGCGACCCCATAGACGGCAGCCCACCAGGCTCCGCTCCGCCATCCCTGGGATTCTCCAGCAAGAATACTGGAGTGGGTTGCCATTTCCTTCTCCAGTGCATGAAAGGGAAAAGGGAAAGTGAAGTCGCTCAGTCGTGTCCGACTCTTAGTGACCCCATGGACTGTAGCCTACCAGGCTCCTCCATCCATGGGATTTTCCAGGCAAGAGTACTGGAATGGGGTGCTATTGCCTTCCCCTAGTTTTCCACAAAAACACTGTCTACCAAGCTTCATTTCTTTTTTCTGTTTATGGAGTTTGAGGAAAGGACATCTGATCACTTTGTGAGGATTTGAGTTGCCCTTTTGAGTTCTCTTTTCCCTGACCTGAGCAACCTTATCTCTATCAACTTTACTTGGATTTGTTATTAGATTTAAATTAGGTACTCCCCTTTTTCCAAGAAGAATACTAGCTTTCTGCTAAGGTCTGAGTGCTCAAAGTATAATATGGCTTGGAAACTCCTCATCTAGAACCATAGACTATTGTACAAATCAATGAAATGGAAAAAGAGTATCAGTAACATCTATAGTTTCTCATTATGAAAATAGAATTAAAAAAAAAAATAGCCTTGGATCTGTGGCAGAGGCTTCCCTCTCACAATAATTATTGAATTGAGATGAAACAAGATGCTGTTTCGTTGTTTGTTTATTATTGGTTTTCTTTCTTTTTTGATGGAGGTAGAAAGATTACACAGCAAGGATATAGGAAACAGATTTTATGGTAAAAGTGATAAAATTTAGGAATATTTCTTTACACCAAATTGTCAAAGTTGGTTGTGGCTAAGAGCTCCTCAGGGATCTTTGTGTGGCTGTCCATTTTTAAAAGCCTGGTTTTGGTCTTCCCATTCCCTTCCCCTGTAAGCACTGCTCCCCAAAGCTGTCTTTAACGCAGTCTAATGTACTAGCTTGAATTTGAATTGTGAGAGAACACTGAATCAGCTTTGGGACTTATCAAACCAACATTGTAAGAACTATCTTTATCCCTCCCCAAAATTATTCACTTCTGCTCCTGCCCTGTGTGTGTGGTGTGTGTATCTGTAACTTCAGGAAACAGTAAAAGAATAGTAAAATAAATCTTTGAAAATGGAGGACAGGCCTAAAGAAGTTAAGAACATTTTCTTTTAGAGAAATGCTCTTAATCTCTATTATCTTTTGCAAAGTTTGTATAAACTTGTTAAAAGAAACTGGAACAGTATATGTAAAAGTAAACTAAAAACTGAAACAATTACACTACAGATATTCATGTAAAAATCCTAAACACATCTCAGAACAAGCAAACCAGGTATTACAGTGTTAAAATTCATCATGAAAAATTGATTCCAAATATTCACACATATTTTGATTTAAAATTTCCATGAACATTATTCAACACTTTAAAAGCTTCATCTACCATCTACTTCATCTACTAAATACATATTTAGTATTGACTATATTCTACGTATTGCAATAAGAGTTGAAGTGCAATTGATTAACAAATTACAGATAAAATAAATGATTATGAAATTATAAAGAATGATATTAAAAGACAATGAAAATGCTCAGCAAACAAGAATAGAAAATGATTACACATTTCATTGAATGCAACTATTCCAATGGATATCAATAATCAGAATAATCAAGCAGAGTAGTTATATCTATGAAATCTTCAATATATAAAGTTTTATATAAAGCAGTTTCATTAAGCAATGAAAAATATTTAAAATTACCTAAAATAAAGAGAATAAAAATGTCATATACATAGAGAAAGAAAAATGTTAGATGGTACTCTACAGAAAAGTAAATTAATACAGCAAATGTTGTAATATAACTGAGATCTGTTGGGCTGCATCACACAGGCCTACAAGTTCTGTGAGTTCTCAGTCTCAAAACTAAAGGAAGAGACCAAAGTCAGCAACATAAACATCAAGGTTTAATGAATAGAGGAGCTTAAATGTTTGAAGCCAAGTCCTGGAACAACACCCCACCATGTGCAGCACGCAGTAGGCAGGACATGGCAGGAAGTCTTCACTTCCAGGAGGAGAGGGAGATTGCCAGTTATAGGGGGAATTACAGCAGGTTGATACATTAGTTACCAGGGAAACCAGTAGAGAGGCATGCCCTTTGATAAGCTATCACTCATTGGGTCAGGGGCAAGCGTGTAGGAAGATCAGTCACAGGAGGATGGTGTAGGTGAAACAGGTCCTGCTCAGGCAGGGGATATACAGAGAGCACAAGAACAGCCACCCTGAGTGATGTTTCCATATAAGACCATGAAGAAAGAAATTATGATGAACATTATCTTACAAAGATAAGAGAACAGACCCCAGCTCACAGATCCTAACAGCTTGTGAGGAGAACTTTAATTCTAAGTAAGAGAGGTTTAATTTTACAAAAAGAAGCCATAGCAGGTTGACTTTTAAAATAAAAGAGATTGAATTTGCTATGGAAAAACCATTCCAGCCACTTGCACATTCATCTGTTCTATAAACCTCTATATTTTCTAACAACATGTCTTATGTTTGTAGACTTGATAATATCACTTTTGAAATAATCATTGTTTTATCATTACATTTCATTTTTCCTTTAATATAATCAGAAATTTAATTTTAATTTCAGTTGTCTATTCAAAAATGGATAAGCTACACTGTCAAATAATGCTAAACTACTACAGCTGTCAGATAAAACAAGCAACATAAACCAGTACATTAGAGACCTGATTACATTGTTGTTTGTTAAATATATGACTCCAGGGATCTAAGCATCACCATTACTTGACACATTAGTCATCTGGAGTTGTCATGAGTTAACAAAACAAAAATTCCCAGGGTAAATTTTACAAGCTTCAATAGTTTGGGAAGTCTTATCTTGTCATATTTTTTTTTTATAGTTTTAACATTTAACACAGAATACAATTATAATTATTTATTTATTCAGGCAAAAACTAGAACCTTAGGTAAATACAACAGCTATGACCTGTATAATTAAGAAAAGATGAGTGTTTTGAGTAAATAGACATGAGAGTTTGATTTGTCCCAATATTCACAGAGAATTCTTTGATCCATAAACAACTAAGAATATGCTAATTTTTCAATTGCTACTCAGAAAAAATAACAAAGACTACAAATAGTAAAATCTAAAAAGGATGAGTATAGATAAATTTAAACATATAATATTATAATGTATAATATTAATAATGTTTCATGTAAAATTTGTGAGAGTTTTAAAAAATTAAGGTACATTTTATTTTTATCTTTTTACTAGGTAGTAGAAAATATAAATTCATATCAGATGCATATGACATGCAAAACTATAGGGATAAAATACAACCTCAATCTCTGTCTTATCATCCTTCTTGCTTTCATCTTTCCCTCCCTCTCTCTGTTGATTTATTATCTTTAGAAAAATATTCAGTTGAATCTCAGGAATGAGTGAAAACCTATACGACAGATGTAACAAATGAAGTCGGTAGAGAATAGGTACTGACATTAGTAACTTTAAAAACGAGTGGAGTAAGAATAGATGCAGAAGAATTGCATTATACATAAGCACAGAAATTAGTTGATATAGATACTTTCTACAGTGATATAAGATAATGATTCTGATATGGCCATACATGCACACTGGAAATGAATGATTTTGTAAATGGATAGCAGTTGGCAGGAGCAAGGTTTCTTCCTGTTGGTGTCAATGAGTGGAAGACAGAAAAATCCATGTAATAATAAACTAAAGTTTGATGCTTTCATACATCACATGCTTATTTCATCCCTGTGTTATATGAGAGCCCAAGATGAAAATACAATACAAAGGATCACACATAGTACCCTGATCTTATGTTTTAACACCATTCCCCTTTCAACCAACTGAAAGGGGCCACAGAACAAAAGTCATACTGAAATACAGCATTCAAAGTATTGGAGTCTATCCCAAAGTATAACATATACAACAAAGCATAGACCAAAAAACATGGTATCACTCACATTGATATGTTAGATGCATGTCTCACATTCTACTAGTGCTATTTTTCCCCTTATTTCAAATAAATGTGGGTTTGTGAGGGAAAAGTTAATACAATTAAGATTAATCATAATTTAAAAGGTAAAATAGCACTATTGGAACTGGGAAGTAAAAGAACTAACCAAATGTCTTCATATTGTCTGAGTAATAAGACCATTTAAAAAAATTAATTGCTATCAATAAGTTTTTGAAACAAAAATTATTCTCACAATTTTCTTCATATTCTATGTAATTTACTTGCTGAAATGGAGTCCTCAAAGGTGTCTTAAATTATGTTAAGTTTAAACATTCTTCCAGGAGTTATAAGATATTAAATATTTATTTCAGATTAGTATTTGTTATGAATATTCCTGATTCAGTATAATTGAAAGAATTACAGAATTAAAAGAATTTTATATTTAAAAAATAGACAAAGAAAGAACTTCATTTAAAAAATAAATTAAAAAATTCTTACTAATTCAGTGTAGTAACTGAGGCATTTGGTTTTAAGTATTTAAATATTTTATCTAAATAAAAAGCATATAAAAGTTTCAACTTTGTTTTCAAAAGTTGTGGCATTCTTATTGGTAAAATTATAATGTTGAAATAAAAGTTACTGCAAAGTAGTATCTTGAAGAAACAGAAGAAAATACTGTTTTGGAAATTTTTCGTTGCTGAATATCTACTCCACTACAATAGCTAGATCATCTGAAAGTTGAGGGAAAAAATTGAGAGCTCAAAAACACTGAAGTTTCAGACAACAGATTCTCACAAAGAGAAATAATTTGCACTTGTCTAGGATTCAAGAGCTGAAGTAGTATCAAATATTTATGTCTAAGAGAACACCACAATAAGACCAAAAATGATATCGGTACATATTTGAAAGTATAGAAATTGCAGCATCCAGCAAATCTCCACTCCTATTACCATCACTTGCTATGTTTTTCTTGAGGATATGTTGAAATGGAAGACAACATTTTCTTTTCTTTTTTTAAAAAATGTATTAATTGAAGTATAGTTAGTTTTCAATGTTGTGCTAATTTCTACTGTACAGCAAAGTGATTCAGTTATACATATATATTATATATAGACATAGATATATATAATATGTGTGTGTGTGTGTGTGTGTGTGTGTGTGTGTGTGTGTGTGTGTGTAGGGCTTCCCTGGTGGCTCAGATGATAAAGAATCTGCCTGCACTGAAGGAGACCCAAGTTCAACCTCTGCGTTGGGAAGATACCCTGGAAAAGGGAATGGCTACACTCTCCAATAGTCTTACCTGGAAAAATTCCATGGGCAAGGAGCCTGATGGGCTACAATCCATGGGGTCACAAAAAGTTGGACATGACTGAAGGATTCAGCACATGCATACACACACACACAGACACACACACACAAAGACACACACACATACATATATATATATGTGTATATATATATATATATATATATGTGTGTATATATATATATATATATGTTCCTTTTCATATTCTTTTCCATTATGATTTATCACAGGATATTGAGTACAGCTCCCTGTGCTATACAGTAGGGCTTAGTTACTTATCTATTCTAAATATAATAGTTTGTGTCTACTAATCTCAAACTCCTAATCTATCCCTCTTCCACTTGTCCCTCTCCCTTAGGAAACACAAGTCTGTTCTCTTTTCCTGTCTGTTTGTTTCATAGATAAGTTTCTTTTGTTCATATTTTAGATTCCACACAAAAGTGATGTCATATGGTATTTGTCCTTCTCTTTCTGACTGACTTCACTTAGTATGCTAATCTCTCAGTCCATCCATGTTGTTGCATTATTTCATTCATTTTTATGGCTGAGTATGCTAGCTCCTCAGAATTCTAGCAGAGCTATTTAAAATCCTAAAAGATGATGCTATTAAAGTGCTAAACTCAATATGTCAGCACATTTGGAAAACCCAGCAGTGGGCACAGTACTGAAAAAAGTCAATCTCTATCCCAATTCCCAAGAAGGATAGCAATAAAGAATGTTCAAACCACTGGACAATTGCACTCATCTCCCATGCTATTGCTTCCCTCATAGCTCAGTTGGTAAAGAATCTGCCTGCAGTGCAGGAGACCCCAGTTTGATTCCTCGGTCAGGAAGATCCACTGGAGAAGGGATTGACTACCCTCTCCAATGTTCTTGGGCTTCCTTTGTGGCTCAGCTGGTAAAGAATCCGCCTGCAATGCAGGAGACCTGGGTTCTATCCCTGGGTTGGGAAGATCCCCTGAAGAAGGGAAAGTCTACCACTCCAGTATTTTGGCCTTGAGAATTCCATGGACTATATAGTCCATGGGGTCGCAATGAGTTGGACACAACTGAGTGACTTTCATTCACTCCCATGCTATTGAGGTTATGCTCAAAATCCTCCAAACTAAGCTTCAACATTATGAGAACTGAGATGAACCCAGATGTTCAAGCTGGGCTTAGAAAAAGCAGAGGAACCAGAGATCAAATTGCCAACATTCACTGGATCATAGATAAAGCAAGAGAATTCCAGAAAAGCATCCACCTCTATTTCATTCACTATGCTAAAACCTTTGATTGTGTCATAACAAATTGTGGAAAACTCTTAGAGAGATGGGAATACCAGACCATATGACCTGTCTCCTGAGAAACCTGTATGTTGATCAAGAAGCAACAATTAGAACTCTGTATGGAACCACTGACTGGTTCAGGCTTGGTAAAGGAATATGACAAGGATGTTTATTGCCACCCTGTTTACTTAATTTATATGCGGAGCACATCATGTGAATGCTGGGCTGGATGAGTTACAAGCTAGAATCAAGATTTCTTGGAGAAATATCAACAGCCTCAGATATCAGGATGATACCACTCTAATGGCAGAAAGCAAAGAGTACATACAGAGCTCCTTGATGTGGGTGAAAGAGGAGAGTGAAAAAGTTGGCTTAAAACTCAATATTAAAAAAAAAATGCAAAGATCATGGTATCCAATCTTGCTACTTCATGGCAAATAGATGAGGGAACCTGGAAGCAGTGACAGATTTCCTCTCCTTGGGCTCTAAAATCACCGTGGTTGGTGATGGCAGCCATGAAATCAGATGATTGTTTCTTGACAGGAAAGCTATGACAAACTTAAACAATGTGTTAAAAAGCAAACACATCACTTTGCTGACAAAGGTCTGTATAATCAAGGCTATGGTCTTTCCCGTAGTTGTGTATGATATGAGAGCTGGACATTAAAGAAGACCGATTAGTGAAGAACATGCTTTTGAACTGTGGTGCTGGAGAAGACTCTTGAGAGCCCCTTGAACAGCAAGGATATTAGACTAGTCAATCTTAAAGGAAATCAACCCTGATTACTCTTTGGAAGGACTGGTACTGAAGCTGAAGCTCCAATACTTTGGCCACATGATGTGAACAGCCAACTCATTGGAAAAGATGATGATGCTGAGGGAGACTGAGAATAAGATGGCTGGATGGCATCACTGATTCACTGGACCCGAACTTGGGCAAACTCTGGGAGATGGTGAGGGACGGAGAAGCCTGACATGCTTCAGTCCATGGTTGGGGGGTGGAGGGCGGTCACAAAGAGTTGGACATGTCTTCGTGAATGAACAACATCAACAGCATGCTTGCTCCTTGGAAGAAAAGCTGTGACAAAACTGGACAGCATATTTAAAAGCAAAGACATCATTTTGCCAACAAACATCCAGGTAATCAAAGCTATGGTTTATCCAGTAGTCACATACAGATGTGAGAGTAGGGCCATAATGAAGGCTGAGCACCAAAGAATTGATTCTTTTGAACTGTAGTGCTGGAGAAAATTCTCCCAAGTCCAGGGGATATCAAACTAGTCAATTCTAAAGGAAATTAATCCTGAATATTTATTGGAAGGACTGATGCTGAAATTGAAACTCTAACATTTTGGCCACCTGATGTGAAGAGCCAACTCATTGGAAAAGACCCCAATGCTGGGAAACAGTGAGAACAGGAGGAGAAGAAGGTAACAGAGGATAAGATGGTTGAATGGCATCATCAACTCAATGGACATGAGTTTGAGCAAACTCTGGGAGATGTTGAAGGACAGGGAAGCCTCGCCTGCTGCAGTCCATGGGGTTGCATAGTTGTACACAACTTAGCGACTGAACAACAACAGTATTCCACTGTAAATATGTTGGTTTTTCTTTTTATCTTTATCATTTTCAAGTTTAAATGTAGTAAATAAAGAGATTAATCATGACAAAATAAGACGAGGAAAAAGAGAAATAATTACATATTAGATTTAAATCATTGACTCTCACAATAATGTAGATTCTACTCTTTGAGTAAAGTTGATGCAAATTTAAACTATGAAACAGAATAAATAGTTAAATACCATAGGAGTTTGAAATTGTGCTTTACTTGAGGAATTTGAAATATCTGATCAGTGTGTTTACATTATCCAAAATGCATATGTATTGTACTATTAAAAATAACCATTCAGTAAAATATTTAAAGCTGACACCCCCTGTTGTTGATGGTATTAATTGAGCTCAGATCTTTCCCCATCAAGTGGATAATTTTTAAAAATGTAATTTAATTATTCAACAGAAAACTACAGAGAAATGAATATGAACAAGTGGCAATTTCAAATAAACAAAAAGATGATATCTGCATACATTCTACCAAAAAAAAATACAGAAAACATTGCTTGCCATATAGCTTCATCTATAACAAATGCACATTTTTGCAAGAAAAATACTTTCAAAGTATTAATAGGAGCAATAGTACTAATAATGCCGAACTGTAAATATGCCAATGTATCCCAGGCTGATTTTTAGAATATCTGTTAACACAATTTAGTTCTAAGAAATATTTGTGGAAAGCGAAGGTCCAGTCTAATATTTACATGAAAATGCAAAGGAATGCTGATAGCCATAAATATTACTAAGTTGAATAATTTAGAATGTTTTATACCAACATATAATTTCAGGGAAAAAAAGCTTAGTTATGATGATATAGAAATAAAGGCTTTGGCAAATTAACCAATGGGAATGATGAAAGGGTAAAAGAACTTTTGAAGTTGGTCCTAGAAAACAGTGAGGAAATAAAAAAAAAAAAATCAAATAAACTCTATTGGGTCTATTGTGTTATTCATATCAGGAAACAGGGCAACATGACTCCTGTCATCCCATAAATAAAATAAACTCCAGATAATTTGTAGAACAAATGTTTAAGGTAAAAAATAAAAATCCTAGAAGCTAATATAGGAAATATTGTCCTTAGTGTTCTATCTAGTGATATTGCCTAAATTGGTCGTATAAATAGTAAGTATAAAAGAAAATGCTTGTTCATTAATAGATGCCATTAAAATAGTGATAATGCAAACTATAATGTGTCTGAGATATCTTCAACATACGTAAGTAACTGTTAGTATCAAAGGGCTTATGTTAAGAAAACATAAGATAATCCTAAAATAATAAAAATACAAACTTATAGGAAAATGAAAGGGGACTTAAAGTGGTACTAAAATTTAACATATTCGCACAAACTGGTTTGTAGATCTAAATGTAACTGCTAAAACTACAAAATTGTTAGAAGAAAATCTTTGTAAACTTGATCTGGCAGTGCTTTACTAATTTTGACTCCAGAGAATATGGTACAAATGAAAAAAGATAAGTTGGACTACCTTAAAAATCTGCAAAGATTTTGCTTTAAAGGATATTATCAAGGAAGTAAAAAGACAATTCATAGTAAGGAAAATAGCTTTAAATTATGTATTAAGAGACTTTTATGTTGACTATACGAAGAACTCTTACAACTCAATAATAAAAAGCAATAATATTTAATATTGTTGAAGTATCTGAACTGAAATTCCTACAAAGAGGATATATAAGTCAGTAAGTATATTAAAAGATGTTCAACATCTTTGACTGTTAGAGAAATGCATATTGAAATCACGACATATTACACCCACTAGGATAACTGTTGTTGGAAAATGGAAAGTGATTGCTAAGAGGTATGGTATATTTTTTGAAGTGATGAATGTTCTAAAATTGATCATGGTGATGATTACACCACTCTGTATATACTAAAAACCTGGAATGGTATGATTTATATCTCACTAAAGTTTTTTGACAAATGTTTCAGTATGGTAAGAATGAAATATTACAAAGGGAATCTAATAATGTCTTAAGGAAATTAAGTATAGATAAAGGTAATTTCAAAAATCCAAGGTTTATTAATAATTATAAGTTCATAATTAAAATGCATTAGGCATCTACTCCTCCCGGCTAAGAGGGGAAAGCCTCTAGGTCCATAACCATTTGGAATGTAAAAGAGTGGCTCCATGAGAGACAAATTTGCAAATCTCTCACACCTGAGGTCTGTATTTAATTTCCAGATGTTGTTTATCATTGAAACATACTTTTCCTCATATTACCAGCAATCTGTGTTTAGAAAGTCCTGATTGTGAAGAAACAAGACTATTAATGAAGCTTTGTTTCCTGATAACTCTCACACACATACATACTTGCACACAAAAGCATTCATATAGTAACATAAAATACAGCTGATATATGGAGAAAAATATGTCAATACACACCTATAAGAGTATCTAAATTAAAAACAAAAAGAAGCAAAAATGAAAGTAGGCAATTATGTAGAACAATGAAAACTCTTAGTATAGAAGGTTTGTATTGTCTATATCAGTTTTTCAGTCACCAAGTAATTCTGACTCTTTGTGACCCCATGGACAACAGCACACCAGAACTCCCTGTCCCTCAGCATCTCCCAGACTTTGCCCAAGTTCATGCCCATGGCTGTATTGGTGATTGGTTTCAAATGGAATGGTGGACAGATTCTTATTAAAGAAGGTTAAATTTTGTGTGCTATTGTGATGATTTGCAATTCAATCATAATTTACAATTACAGACATAACTAGAAATAAATTTCTTAAGCTCATAGATTTAATGCCAATAAAACATAACATTTGTTTACAAAAATATCCCACATAAACATAAAAAATAACAATAAAATTAAAATTAGCATCACTTTAGTGTGACAGATGTTGTTTTGCTTAAATTAATCACATCCCCAAAGTAAAATATATTTCTATTGGTGAATTTCAATTGCAAATTATCACTCCAAAAAAGCGTTCTGTCTTCCTAAATGGTAAAATATTTCAACCTGACAACAGTAGCAGATGCTTTTAATAGTGATCAGTTTGTTTTAATGAAATTAAGACATTCCAACTTAATTCTGCTGCATATATATTTCCAAACATGAGCATAATATTCCTTTTTTTTTTTTTTTTTTGTGGCCATACTATGAAGCTTGTGGGCCACATAGTTCCTTAGTTCCTGGCCAGGAATCCAACCCAGGCCCTTGGCAGAGCATGGAGTCCTAACCACTGGACCATCAGGGAATTCCCAGCACTATATTCTTATACCTTTTATTATTATTATTATTATTATTATTACTCATTAACAAGTCAAACAATTCAATAGAGACTGGCACATCACAAATTTGAAGTTCAACATGTTTGTATTTCAGATGGTTAAATATGTTTGTATAGAGCTTTTTTCTTAACGAGAATAAAAGAATATGTATACCAAAGTATGAAACTGTTAGTCTCTCAGCTGTGTCTGACTCTCTGCGACCCTATAGACTGTCGCAAAGCCCCACAGCCCTGCCAGTTTCCTTTGTCCGTGGAATTCTCCAGCCTAGAATACTCGAGTGGATTGTCATTCCCTTCTCCAGGGGATCTTCGCAACCCAGGGATCGAAACTGGAGCTCCCACATTGCAGGCAGATTCTTTATCACCAGAGCCACCAGGGAAGCCCATGTATATCAAAAAGAAACTTAAAAACTTGTTAAATATCCAGTGGTTATTGGAAAATTTCAACCTAACCATTTAGCAAGGAAATGAAGGGCTGGTTTAGCCTTAATAATACTAAGCTGACTAGACAATTATTTAGGACCTCATAGGAAACTGACCTTCCTATTACTGGGGCACCAATCTGAAAAGTGCTTCTCCCATAGATGAGGGGTCCCAGCCTAGTTCATGTCAATGTTCTCATCCTGGAAAATATTGGTCAGGTACATACACCCTGTACTCTTTCCTGTTCAACAGTCACCCTGACTCAGCAGGTCTTCTTTGAAGATTGTCACAATCATCCTTGATTTATAATAGACAAAAATAAATACACAATAATTCTCTATAAAAAAATAAACAGACAAGGATGCTGTTACCTTAGTTATGGATTCTCAGTCCCTATGGCGTACAAGTTGATTTCGCAAATTGTTATAAATTTATGTTTACAACTCTTCTGAAATTAGTTGTTTTAACATCAATTCTATTTCAGATTTTTGTTTATATGTTTGTTTTTAGTTAGGAAGTTAAGACTTGAGCATATTATTTCAAAAGAGGACGCTATGAGTGAGATCTACGTAGGCAAGAATTACAAATTAGAACTACTAAGCAACAAAATCATACAAGTAGAAATTCCTTTTAGATAATTTCCCAATGGCATTTTAAGTTATTTTCCAATTCTACCAATTGATCACATCTATTCTTCACTGAGTTTTCTTGGGCTCAGTTGCTAAGTCATGTCCAACTCTGCGACCCCATGAACTGTCGCCCACCAGGCTCAGACTTTGTCCATAGGATTTCCTAGGCAAGAATACTGAAATGGAGTTCTCTTAGCCATTGTTTTTTAAAAGCTTACTACATTTATCACTCAATGCTATAAACATATGAAAGATGTTTCCTTATTTTTTTTCTAACTGCTACTCTTTGTTTGAAATTTCTTAATCTTAATCTTTCTTATCAGCATTTCTCAAACATTTCTGCTGTGCTTTGAACATAACATGCCCTGATAAAAATTTTTTCTCTCACTTTTTTTTTCCTGTTATGCAACCACTTTTGCTCTCAGAGTAAGAGGAGACATATACTTTTTCCAGAGAATATAATAGCTTATTGGAGAAAGTACTACTTAATTACAGTGTCAACAAGCAAACATATTAACAAAATAATGAATACATTTCAAATGCTTTCTGAAAAATTATTCTTCTCTAGCACTGTTAGGTTATGAAAATGAAAATGCGATTTTAGCCTCTATGTCTGAAATATGAATGTTACTGAATGTCAACAATTTGTGACAATGTCAGTGTTTTAGCTTGCTAAGTTTCCATAATACAGACAGTGTAACTTAACCAACAGAAATATAGTTCTGAAGGCTAGATATCCAAGCAATCCATCAGCAAGTTTTTTTCTCCTGAGATCTCTCTCCTTGGCTTGCAGATGACTGCCTTTTGGCTATGTCCTTATGCAGCCTTTTCTCTATTCATACACATGTGTGCCTTAGTCTTTTTCATCAGGGTACCAGCTATATTGAATTAAAGTCCACCCATAGGACCTCATTTTACATTAATTACCTCTTTAAAGGCCCTGTCTCCAAGTATAGTCACCTTCTGAGGAACTACTACTTAGGACTTCAACTCTGGAACTTTGGTGGTACACAATTCAGTCCACAGTGGACAGCTATTAAATGTAGCATAATTACTGACCTAGTACTTGTTGCATATTCATATTTATAGAGCTGGAGATTAGCATATCTCATGAAAGCAATAATTTAACAAGATAACCAGATGAAGTAATATCACCCATCAGCTTTTCAATGACTAACACGTTGAGCATTTTAATTTTTTAAACCTCTGTAATTCTTTCCTTGATAAGTACTGACACAAAAGATACACAAGGGAAATCAAAAATTCCTCTCTTGCTCTAATGGCAGCATCAATGCCAAATTAACCCAAAAAAAGCCCTGCCTGATTTAATCAGTTAGGACTAGTGCAGGTAAAAATAAATTTAAAGAGAAAATATTTATATTCATATAAAGATGGAAAGTATGTGTATATATATTCATGCATGTATGCACACACACATACATATATGATGTTTTTCTTTCAAGTACTGCCCCACAATGTAATTGCTACCTATGATGAGCTATCTCATCTCTTCACCATCTCTAGCATGATATTACTGATATAAGATGGTTTCTGTCACTAGCATTTTTGCCTATGTTCCAATCAGAAGGAAAATTTGAAATACATGAAAAAGATACACTTTTCATCTGAAGGAATCTCTTAAAATGACCACATGAATGTGTTGCTTAGTCAGTTTATAACTTGACCATGTGGATCAAAATAAGTTTGAGAAACATAGTGTTTTATCTAAATAATTGTTTTGAAATTAACTATGTCCTTGAAATTCATTTATTGACGTCATAAGTCCCTGTGTCTGAGTGTGACTGCAGTTGAATGCAGAATCTTGAAAGACAAAATTAAATTAAAATGAAGTCGCTAGGGTAGGACCTAATCTAATATGACTGGTGTTCTTGTGCCAAGAGGAAATTTGGGCACAGACATATTCAGAGGGAAGACTATATGAAAGATATGGAGAAGACTGCCATCTACATGTCAAAGAAGAAGGCCTCAGAAGAAACCAACCTTGCTAACACTTCGATCTCAGACTTCTAGCCTCCAGAACTGTGAGAAAATATATTTCTGCTGCTTAAGCCACCCAGTCCATTATGGCAGCCCCAACAAGTAAATACAGCAAGATACTTTATACAGCAGAACTGCCACTTTTTGAATGTTGACTGAATTTATCACTGTATAAAGACCTAATGTCAGGTCTGTGGTATGAGAGCAACTGATGAGGTTTTATGAATATTTTTGCACATATAAAAAGATTTTGAATGGTCAGAATTCAGTGTTGTGATAGAAGAACAGAATCTTGGGTGCAGGCATTACTAAATACAGTATATGAAATACTTTGTAAGTGCTTAAAGCATCATTAAACTGTACTTTCTACCAGTTCAGATAGCTGTACTTCTACTTGAAAATTAACCTCAATGATGCTTTGTTACATGATAATTTAACCTTTATTCTCATGCTGTGTCTACTCTGAGATATCAACCACCTTTTGGAAGGCTTTATTATCACCCTTTCTGCAGATTAAACCATTTCTTCAGAATTTACAACTTCTGCTGTGACATAAGAGCAGATGGAGATGGGCTCTGAGAGACAGAAATACATGTTGTCTCCTCTTAGAAGTTCTTCAGTCCCATACTTCAGTGAATACAGATCTTTAGAAATATGTTAATGTACAAAAATGTATAAAATGCATAAATCCCAGAGTGATTTAAAGCAAGTTTCATCTTATCATGAATTCATGGTGGTGTATACATTTAAATTATACTGTTTTTCTACCTTAAGCATCTTAACACTGAAAGTGTGTACCTTTTTACCAACCTCTCCCTATTTCCCCTACTCTAAAATTTTACTATTTAAATATTTGAAATGGTATATTAAAATGTTTCACAGAAGTTTGCAGTATTACCTTTAATTACCTGTTTAATAGTTGAAAATGTGTGTCAACTAGGAAACTCATTGAAAGAAATAATCCTAAATAATAATAATAGAATACTACCAAGAAACAAAATCTTGCCATTACTTGGAAAGTATGGCTTTGTCTAATAATGCAAAACAAACACTAGTCTTATGTAACCATTTACATGAAGTTCTAGATTAAAAAATGCATTGTTGCACATTATATCTTATATCAAGATAGGTGCAAAATTCAAAATAGTTGTTCTTACTACCTTTTTAAAAGTTAGCATTGTAAAACATTTTGCCTCCATTCCACTGTGAAAATTCGATTAACAACAGTAAATTGTGAGACTGTATACACATTTAATGAGAGAATTATCCATCAAAAACTGTTGTATACAAATACGTATCCACCCTTCAGTTTAGCAAGGAGGGTAGTAGTGACGTGTGTGCTTGCATGCTCAGTTGTTTAATCATGTTCAACTCTTTGGAACCCCATGGACTGCAGCCCGCCAGGTGCCTCTATCTATGGAATTTTCCAGGCAAGAATACTGGAACAGGTTGCCATTTCCTCCTCTAGGGGATCTTCGTGACCCAGGAATTGAATCCATGTCTCTGGGAAAACCCAAAATATCACTCATGCCAGCTAAAAACCAGACAATATTATCAGCACATGTAAGGGGACCAAAAAGTCATGCCAAAAAACTGATTATAGAGTAACTAAATGTAGCCAGTGGATAGAGAAGTATTTTAAAGAATTGTTATTATCTTCATTAGTCATATCCATTCAAAAAAGAGACCCTTGTGAAAAATAGAAATCAGAACATAAGAGATAGACTATGAAAATTAATTGCTATTATTCAAATAAGGAATGTAATATAAGTTAGTCTTGGATGAAAATTTCAGGTGTTCTGAAATGGTAGTTATTACATTTTTGCGGATATTAGAATCAGCTCTAGAGCATCTTCAGTAACTACGTTTTAAACATAACTATTCAACATTATCAATGATAACAACATGGAAACTGAGAAAAATGTGTTAAGAGGTCTACAACAACACTCCTGGAAGCTAATATTTACCTTCTAGAGTGAGAAAGAAATAATTTAGAACACAATAAAAAAAAAACTTCAAGTGAGATAATAAAATAATAAAGGGGAATTTCAGTTCAGTTCAGTTCAGTTCAGTCGCTCAGTCATGTCTGACTCTTTGCGACCCCATGAACTGCAGCACGCCATGCCTCCCTGTTCATCACCAACTCCCGGAGTCCACCCAAACCCATGTCCATTGAGCCGGTGATGCCATCCAACCATCTCATCCTCTGTTGTCCGCTTCTCCTCCTGATCTCAATCTTTCCCAGCATCAGGGTCTTTTCCAATGAGTCAACTCTTCGCATGAGGTGGCCAAAGTACTGGAGTTTCAGCTTCAACATCAGTCCTTCCAATGAACACCCAGGACTGATCTAGAAAAACTTGAATAGTTAGAAAAATAGTGCCTACAAGCTGTTGCCTAGGATTTTTATGAAATATCAAATCTTAAAAGTTCTTTAAAATTATTAGAATTAAAAATAACATTATAACAATTTATAACATAGAATTATATGCCCCAAATATCAACCCTTTAGGAAAGAAAAATAATAAGGACATATTCACACATTAACACATACACATTGATTTCAAATATATTCTCTTTGGGAATGACATCATTTTAAGACTACCTCAGCAAAATAAAAATGGAACCTTTAAGTAAGAGGTTGTGATAGTTTCCAGGAGAGTGTACTTACACAAACAGGACAGTGACAATCATCTCAGGATAAATGACCACCATGTTGAAAAAGGAACTCAGAATGTATCATATAATTCAACATACAGTAGTTACTAAAGGTCTGGAACTTATAAATTATATGTTTGACTCAATGGACATGAGCTTGAGCAATCTCAGGGAGATGGTGAAGGACAGGGAACCCTGGCATCATGGAGTCTATGGGATCACAAAGAGTTGGACACACCTGAGTGACTGAACAACAATGAAGATTTAAAGATGATGCTGCTGGAACAAACTCAGTTAGAGGAATGACATAAGAAACTAATGGATCAAATATGTATACCTATGGCTGATTCATGTTGAAGCTTGACAGGAAACAACAAAATTACGTAAAGCAATTATCCTTCAATTAAATAAATTAAAAAAATGAAACAAACTAGCTTATAGAATACTTATAAGAATACTTATAGAATACTTCTGACAATTTTTTGACATATAAGAAAAGAGAGAATATTTGATGTGCTTCAGTTTTCTCCTTTGAAAGTTACATTTCTTGATACCACTTTATTTATGGATCTCTTAAAACCATGTAGTTGTTGATATTTCCTTAAACTGAATCATGCAGTCACTGTTTATTAACTTTAAAAACCTACCTGAAGGTAAAGCACAGAATTAATTTTAGAAGAATGTAAATATAATAAATATTAATAAGAAAATTAATAGCATAGATGAACATATTTGGAAGTGGGGGAGATACAAAGTAAAAAAAGTAAAAGGAAGATAAAGAACAACATTTTTCTGGTATATATTGGGAGGTTCTTAAAATTCATGATTCTGAAGTACAATTTTAAAAAGTGTCATAGAAGTTGAGATATAAATCTTTATCCCCAAAATAGCAAAAAATATGATTTATGCTGGTGGTTTGGTGCTTTAGTCGCTAAGTCGTGTGTGATTCTTGCGACCGCATGACTGTAGCCTGCCAGGCTCCTCTGTCCAGACAAGAATACTGGAGTGGGTTGCATTTTCCTTCTCCAGGGGATCTTCCTGACCCAGGGTTGGAACTTCGATCTCTGGCATTGCAGGCAGATTCTTTACCAACTGAGCTATAAGGGAAGCCTGTATGATTTATAATAGCACGTAACTATTTCTCCTCCCGAATAGCCTATATGTTTTATGCCACACTATATCATTTAAATTCTAGTTTCTAAGTGTAATGATTGTTAAACTCTCAGCATTGTCTCTGAATATTTCTTATATTATTTGCTTTTGCAATCTAGCTCAATAATAATTTTTCCAAAATTAAGACTCAGTAGAATCTTTCAAAGATTAAGAAGTATAGAGTGATATTTCATTCACTTTGGCACTCTATTTTTGAAAGTTTGTAAAAGCTACTAATAATAAATGATTTCATTTTTATTTAGTCCCCAGTCATGTCTGACTCTTTTGCAACCCAATGGATTGGGATTGTTTTAGTCAAGAATACTGGTGTGGGTTGCCCTTTACTCCTCTGGGGGATGTTCCCCACACAGGGATTGAGCCTACATATCCTGCCCACATCTCCTGCATTGCAAGCAGATTCTTTCCCACTGAGCCACTTCATATTTTCCTAAGATTATTTTATTTAACCTTTCTCTAAACTAATATTTATTTTCAAAGATGTATTATGTTTATATGCATTGCTGTCTTTAATCTTCACTTTAGTTCCACTCATCACCATTTTTCAGATAAGAAAAGCTGCATTTCAATGATTTTTCACCTTAATGTCACAACACATGCTTTTTGTGAGTAGCTGGAATTTATATTCAACTAGATGCTTTCAGAGACCATACTAATAACGATATGCCTCAACCTATTATGATATTAGATAATAAAATCAAGGAACATATAAGTTTAAGATAATTACTCTCAATGGAGCTAAATTAATTACCAAGACTCGAAAATATGATCCAAATTCAGTATCTTAAACTTACGTTTTACTCCTTGAAGTTTATTAACATCATAATTCTTCATCTCATCATTATATCCATCATTCATTGTTACCCATAGAAATATACTCTCTCTATTTTCATAAAATGAACAAAAGCATAAAATAAAATCTCCAAACTATTTCAAAACTAGCATGTATTTTTTAAAGAAATGGGGCGATATTTTCCAAGTTGAGCTCTTCTCTAGCAAAAGATAAAAAGTCATATTTCTCAAATCGAAATCCTGACTGTAACCATTTTCTAACTATCAGTGATAATTCAATATAATTTAAGAATGTCAAACTATTTTTGAGAAGACTGTATGTAGATATTATACTTTGAGTTTATGTAGAAAATTCTGAAGATCCAAACTCAGAAATCAAATTTATTCATTAAAAGGTGCCATTTTAGTAGGTGGCATGGGATTCTCTTTGAGTCATCTGCTTCACTGGTGAGGCACATGCTGTTATATTAGCAGCCATGATCAAGCATGAAAAATAATTCTGTTCTTTAGAGACTCTTCTGCTAGTTTAGAGTATATGACAATTAAAAAAAAACACTAAAATGTGATAAATACTGAAATGTTGACACTAAAACATATGCTTCTATTTCATCATGTTTGTTTCTCATTTTGATGCTTAGGTTGAACAGTTTTGCAAGTAAATATAACTGGTTTGTTCATATTTATTCATGAAAGGGAGAAAAGAACCCCCCTGGAATAGCTCTACACAGGAAAAGTTCCCTCAAACAGCTCTGAATCTTGAAGCCCGGAACTGAATAAAACCCAGAGCAAGCCATGAGCAGTGATAAAGGAATTTGAAATTCACATGGGATTTTTTTTTCGCTCTCCTACAATCTGTATATGTCATATCCAAATATGTGTTTCTACTGCCAAACAATGTATGTAGTCATATCGCTATAACTGTCTAGTAATCCTGCTTAAAGGATGAAACTCAGTTATACCTACAAGCTTTGGAAATAATTTATTGTATTCAACTAAAATCTCTCTTCTGAAATCTCTCTTCTGTGAGTATTTATCTAATTTTCATTGTATAAGATATGTGTTTATACATAATAGGTAACTAATACAATTTTTATGAAATATTAAAAGCACCAAAATGCAAAATATGTTCTCTAGCCAGAAAATTATATATCTCTGCATGTTAAAAATGATAAATAAAATATTAAATATCTAAACAGGTAATTATAATGGGCAAGGTAAAATTGATTCCCCAATGGCTCAGGGGGTTTGATCCCTGGGTCAGGAAGATCCCCTGGAGAGGGAATGGCAACCCACTTCAGTATTCTTTCTTGGGAAATTCCAAGACCATGGGGTCACAAAGGAATGTGATATGACTGAATGACTCAACAACAAAAACAACAATGTAAATATACTAGCAGTTACTTTATTCTAGTCTCCTAGTATAAAGAAACAATTTCCATCCACCTGAAACAATAATACTTCTTTCCTCGATATTTATCTTCATCCTGTCCAGGGGACAGCAGTAAGTTCTTCACGTTTCCTTCTCTGGATATTTTCCTAGAGTGCAAGTCTCATCTTTTCTTTTATTCTCCTCATGAATTATTTCTTTTGGGGGCCATTGTTCTATTCTGTTCTTATGACTACCAATCACAAGATCATTCATGAGTGCCTATAACAACGGAAGTCTAGTTACTATTAAAATTCTGCCTACATGGTGGAATCCTAGGAATAAACTCAGTCAATGTGCCCTGTTGTGTAGACATTGAATTAAGAAGAAAAGATGAGTAGCAGAGGAGAGGATGTGTCTATGTTTCATATATGTGTTGTAGGTGGTACATATAATTTTCTTATAAAAGTGAAAGACAGTATGGTAGAGATTCTAAAATTTAATAGATAGTAATAGTCATCATTTTATATTCCAAATAGAAGGGATTGTTTTATGTAATTAATTAGTATCATTTGTAAAAATATATTTCTTTTGGACTTGTTTTTTCTAATACAATTAAATCTTTTACATATCTAAAAATTAACTAGCAATATAAAAAAATAAGAACATATTCAAGGAATTTCTTCTCAATATTGAGAAAGATTTTTTGATAATTTGGTGTCATTTAGGACTATCTTTGTTTTGTTGATTGAACATAAGGCCGGCATTCTTAAGCATTTTGGATGAAAAATCCACTTAGATGTACTAGCCTTAGTTTTTAAAAACAAAATTCCAAGTCAATTCATTCACATTTGTCATTTTTATACACATTTTAATATGGATTATGTTTATATTTCAAAACTTTTTTATGAGTACTAACATGTAAATATCAATCAAATACATTACCAAAACTATTAAAAGCAACTTTTTCTAAGCTTTAAAATTATATCTCTCAGTAGAGTATTTCAATATTTATCCTCCATTAAGATTTTAATGACAAATGAAATGAAGAAAGTGTATTTTCATATTCCTACATACGCTTTATTCTCAAGTATTGTGGATGTCTATGCACTGATTTACTCTGTATTCATATAAGCATTCATTCAGTAACTCAACGGAGAAGGCAATGGCACCCCACTCCAGTACTCTTGCCTGGAAAATCCCATGGATGGAGAAGCCTGGTAGGCTACAGCCCATGGGGTCGCTGAGAGTCGGTCACGACTGAAGCGACTTACCAGTTACTAGCAGTAACTCAGACGACTCTATATGAAAAAATTCTGATTATCACTGCACATAAAATGATACAAGTTTCTCATATACATTACCATATGTCAAATAGATAGCTAGTGGGAAGTTGCTGTATAACACAGGGATCTCAACTGGGTGCTCTATGACAACCTAGAGGAATAGGATGGGGTGGGGAGTGGAAGGGAAGTTCAAGAGGAAGGGAACATATGTATACTTTTGGCTGATTCACATCGTTGTATGTCAGAAACCAATGCAACATTGTAAAGCAATTATCCTCCAATTAAAACTTTTTTTAAAAAGTTATACAAGTTTCTAACTTCAAAGAGCATATCACCAAAATTTTAAAAAAATATGTATTATTAAAAATTTTACAAAAGGATTTTAGTATTCTCATAGAAAGTGAAATCAATTTAATGTAACTAAAGAGAAAAATTGAAAATCACTATTGAATATTTTTTCAGAATTTACTCTTATATAGTCTATCTGTCAGTATTTCTTAAGTGCCTACAGTTTGCTATTCTTTACATTAGATGTTGTGTAAAGAATGATGGAAAAAAGATAATTTATGAATTCATCACCTACTGAAGATACAAAATCAGAGATTTGTCTAAAAGCTAATTTTGTACAGGAATAGAATTGTGGTGAGTAAAAAAGCACATGAAGGATAATTTTAGGATGTTTCGTTTGTCCAAATGAATAGGGATGCCAGTCAGTGATGGGAGTAATTGGTGATCAATGGGCTTATGGAAGCAGAATGGAACTCAAAGGAATGCTAGGGGACTGAAAGGAAGAACTGGGATCAGAAACTGGAGCACTGTAAACAAGAGTTTCTCAGTGCAAATGGCAGGCACCCCAAATCAGCTGTGTTTACCAGCTTCTAATTGAGCACCTTGAGAGGTAAACTGGAAAACCTCTTTTGCCAGTTCAAGTACCAGGGTAGAGGATGAGGTTGAAAATTTGGGGCAAACGTCTGTTAACTAAAGTGACAACTCTTCATTGCTTGTACCTGCTAGGTGTCATATGAAAGAGGGATGATTTAAGGGCTTCAGAAAATGGGAGGGGTCCGGGCTAAAAGGCCATTGTCACCCACAAAGCAGGGTGCAGTAGGCCATACATATCCACAGGTATGCATCCGCAGATTTAATCAATTATGAGTGAAAAAATATTTGGAAAATGCATTCTAGAAATTTGCAAAAAGTAAGGCTTGAGATTAGTGGCACAATTACCAAGAAACAATAGAGTCTCTAGATAAGAATGTATAAAGATGATCAAATCTACTTCCTTATCTTGAAGTAGTCTAATTACATAAAATACCCTTTATTTGTGGAAAGTATACAATAAATATTTAAGGCTTAATGTCAGTAATATTTTTTTAAATTGCTCAAGAAAAAGGTTTTTTTAGTACAATTGTTTCAACATTTGTATACACTTGTAATTATTTAGAAATAAATACAATTTTGTGACACTGTTTTAGTTTTCATTTTTTTAAAGATTCATTAATAATTATATATGAGTTTTTCTTTCTTTCCTAAATGCCACTCTCTGTACCTCCCCTAAGAATTCCTCCTTATCCATGAAATTCAGAAATGCCATTGAA
Organism: Giraffa tippelskirchi; assembly: GCF_054371585.1. Lineage (NCBI taxonomy): Eukaryota > Metazoa > Chordata > Mammalia > Artiodactyla > Giraffidae > Giraffa > Giraffa tippelskirchi. Next base: position 127,968,177 of record NC_137286.1, read on the forward strand.
ATGTTTCTAGAGCTTTGGTTTTTTTCAATAATTTTTCCTGGGTCATTATAGTAGCATTGTCAAAAAGGAAAACTTAGGCCTTTATCTAATTTTCTTGTATTTTCTGTTTTCTTTTTTCCCATATAAATTACATCTATTACCTATCACATATCTCTTTTCCACATCTCTGCCAATACTAGTGTTTATGATTTTTCTTTAATCTATCAGTCTTCACATACTATAACACAAGTTCATTATATATAGCATGATTGCATAATAAAACAATATAATGATTCATATTGTTTGAGAAGAAAATATTTTGCAGACTTTTAGATTGTCCTTGATGTCATATATGTATATCTTTTATAAAGGCCTCTGGTTAGGATGTGGATAAAATAAAAACTATAATTTTTCCAGCACAAAGGATTTCAAAAATGTAGCTCTAAACTTTCCTTTTAATTATTACTCTCTGTTACCATTTACAGAGCTGTGAAATATTATCACTCTTATTAGCCTTCAGTGATGACAGGAGCCATATACTGAGTTATCTCCCAAAAGGTTTGCACAGATTGTCAGCAACAATCCAATAATTCAAAATGATATTACAATGCACAGAAAGCTTATGTAAGCCATTGAGACATAATGTCTTCTCTTCCACCTAATGTTTAGCATTCTGAACTTTTAATGAATGTATGTAACTTTCTTCAGAGTAAAAAATTTGAAATACAAATACTTTTAAAAAATCAGTATTTAATCAAAGTTCTTTTATGTAACTTTTTTCTTTTTTTCTTATTTTTCTAAGATTTCATCTCTAAAAACATGCCTGAATAATCTTTAGTTTACTGTTGTATTGTAGATTAAATTTATAGAAATAAAACTGTTACTAAATTAAAAATAGATAACTGTCAATTCTAATAGTAAAAATCTAGGCAATAAGATAATTTTATTCTATGTAGCTATTAATTCATTCAGTTGCCAACAGGCATTTACTTGTTAAAGGTACTATTGTAAATGGTGATGATTCAGCAGGTCATAAAACAGAAACAGCACTACTTTCCTTAACTGATAGAACAAATAATAACATTGAAATAAGGTAGCTTTAATCAATGTCATTATTCTGTGATAATGAAAAACGTAATGAAATAAAGTGTGGAAATTTAAAACATAATCTGCATGCTGAGCACGGCTATATTTCTTCCATTTTATAAGTTAACTAAATCAAAGTTTATAAAAACATATGTAGCTATCGAGTAAATATAATTTCATATATATTATTTAAACATTCCTCCTTTATTAATGTCACATGAAAGTTCAGTTCAGATCAGTTCAGTCTCTCAGTTGTGTCTGACTCTGCAACCCCATGGACTTCAGCATGCCAGTCCTCCCTGTCCATCACCAACTGCCAGAGTTTATTCAAACTCATGTCCAAGGAGTCAGTGATGCCATCCAAACATCTCATCCTCTGTCGTCCCCTTCTCCTCCTACCTTCAATCTTTCCCAGCATCAGGGTCTTTTCCAATGAGTCAGTTCTTTGCATCAGGTGGCCAAAATATTGGAGTTTCAGCTTCAACATCAGTCCTTCCAATGAATATTCAGGACTGATTTCCTTTAGGAAGGAATGGTTGGATATCCTTGCAGTCCAAGGGACTCTCAAAAGCCTTCTCTAACACCACAGTTCAAAAGCATCAATTCTTTGGCGCTCAGCTTTCTTCACAGTCCAACTCTCACATCCATACATGACTACTGGAAAAACCATAGCCTTGACTAGACAGACCTTTGTTGGCAAAGTACTGTCTCTGCTTTTTAATATGCTCTCTAGCTTGATCATAGCTTTTCTTCCAGTAAGTATCTTTTAATTTCATGGCTGCAGTCACCATCTGCAGTGATTTTGGAGCCCCAAAAAATAAAGTCTGCCACTATTTCCACTATTTCTCCATCTATTTGCCATGAAGTGATGGGACCAGATGCTATGATCTTAGCTTTCTGAATGTTGAGCTTTAAGCCAACTTTTTCACTCTCCTCTTTCACTTTCATCAAGAGGCTCTTTAGTTCTTCACTTTCTGCCATAAGGGTGGTGTCATCTGCATATCTGAGGTTATTGATATTTCTCACAGCAATCTAGATTCCAGCTTGTGCTTTCTCCATCCCGACATTTCTCATGATGTACTCTACATATAAGTTAAATAAGCAGGGTTACAACATACAGCCTTGACGTACTCCTTTTCCTATTTAGAACCAGTCTGTTGTTCCATGTCAAGTTCTAACTGTTGCTTCCTGACTTGCATACAGGTTTCTCAAAGGCAGGTCAGGTGGTCTCGTATTCCCATCTCTTTCAGAATTTTCCAGTTTATTGTGATCCACAGAGTCAAAGGGTTTGGCATAGTCAATAAAGCAGAAATAGATGCTTTTCTGGAACTCTCTTGCTTTTTCGATGATCCAACAGTTTTTAGCAATTTGATCTCTGGTTCCTCTGCCTTTTCTAAAACCAGCTTGAACATCTGGAAGTTCACGGTTCCTGTATTGCTGAAGCCTGGCTTGGAGAATTTTGAGCGTTACTTTCCTAGCGTGTGAGATGAGTGCAATTGTGTGGTAGTTTGAGCATTCTTTGGCATTGCCTTTCTTAGGGACTGGAATGAAGACTGACCTTTTCCAGTCCTGTGGCCACTGCTGAGTTTTCCAGATTTGCTGGCATATTGACTGCAGCACTTTCACAGTGTCATCTTTCAGGATTCGAAATAGCTCAACTGGAATTCCATCAAACCCACTAGCTTTGTTCATAGTGATGCTTCCTAAGGCCCACTTGACATCATATTCCAGGATGTCTGGCTCTAGGTGAGTGATCACACCATCGTGATGATCTGGGTCGTGAAGATCTTTTTTGTACAGTTCTTCTGTGTATTCTTGCCACCACTTCTTAATATCTTCTGCTTCTGTTAGGTCCATACCATTTCTGTCCTTTATTGAGCCCATCTTGGCATGAAATGTTCCCTTGGTATCTCTAATTTTCTTGAAGAGATCTCTAGTCTTTCCAATTCTATTGTTTTCCTCTATTTCTTTGCATTGATCACTGAGGAAGACTTTCTTATCTCTCCTTGCTATTCTTTGGAACTCTGCATTCAAATGGGTATATCTTTCCTTTTCTCCTTTGCTTTTTACTTGTTTTCTTTTCACAGCTATTTGTAAGGCCTCCTCAGACAGCCATTTTGCTTTTTTGCATTTCTTTTTCTTGGGGATGGTCTTGATCCCTGTGTCCTGTACAAAGTCTTGAACCTCCATCCATAGTTCATCAGGCACTCTGTCTATCAGATCTAGTCCCTTAAATATATTTTTCACTTCCGCTCTATTATCATTAGGGATTTGATTTAGGTCATACCTGAATGGTCTAAGGCTTCCCTGGTGGCTCAGACAATAAAGCGTCTGTCTGCAATGCAGGAGACCCACGTTTGATCCATGGGTCAGGAAGATCCCCTGGAGAAGGAAATGGCAGCCCACTCCAGTATTGTTGCCTGGAGAATCCCATGAACGGAGGAGCCTGGTAGGCTGCAGTCCATGGGGTCGCAGGGAGTTGGACACGACTGAGCTACTTCAATTTCTTTCTTTCTTTCACTTGAATGGTCTAGTGGTTTTCCCTAATTTCTTCAAATTAAGTCTGAATTTGGCAATAAGGAGTTCATGATCTGAGCCACAGTCAGCTCCCAGTCTTATTTTTGTTGACTGTATAGAGCTTCTCCATCTTTTGTTGCAAAGATTATAATCAATCTGATTTCAGCATTGACCATCTGGTGATATCCATGTGTAGAGTCTTCTCTTGTGTTGTTGGAAGAGGGTTTTTGCTATGACCAGTTTGTTTTCTTGAGGAGAACTGGTCTCTTGCTATGACCAGTACATTCTCCGGCAAACGTGTGTGTCAGTGGTGGCCTGCTGCAGGGTTGGGGGCATTGAGTGTAGCAATACATGCTTGGGATCTTTTGAGGGAGGTAACCATTTTCTTCATTACCTCTGCCATAGTTTGGCCTCAAACAAATAGCAGTGAGGGAACACAGCTCCAGCCAGCAACAGAAAATTGGATTAAAGATTTACTGAGCATGGCCCCACCCATCAGAACAAGACCCAGTTTCCCCCTCAGTCAGTCTCTCCCATCAGGAAGTTTCCATAAGCCTCTTATCCTCCTCAATCAGAGGGCAGACAGTCTGAAAACCACAATCACAGAAAACTAACCAATTTAATCAGATGGACCACAGCCTTGTCTAACTCAGTGAAACTATGAGCCATGCCATGTAGGGTCACCCAAGACAGATGGGTCATGGTGGAGAGTTCTGACAAAATGTGGTCCACTGGAAAGGAATGGCAAACCACTTCAGTATTCTTGTCTTGAGAACCCCATGAACAGTATGAAAAGGCAAAAAGACAGGACACTGAAAGATGAACTCTCCAGGTCGGTAGATGCCCAACATGCTACTAGAGATCAGTGGAGAAATAACTCCAGAAAGAAAGAAGAGATGGAGCCAAAGCAAAAACAACACCCAGTTGTGGATGTGACTGGTGATGGAAGCAAGGTCTGATGCTGTAAAGAGCAATATTGCATTGGAACCTGAAATGTTAGGTCCATGAATCAAGGCAAATTGGAAGTGGTCAAACAGGAGATGACAAGAGTGAATGTCGAAATTTTAGGAATCAGCGAACTAAGATGGACTGGAATGGGTGAATTTAACTCAGATGACCATTATATCTACTACTGTGGGCAGGAATCCCTTAGAAGAAATGGAGTAGCCATCATAGTCAACAAAAGTGTCTGAAATGCAGTACTTGGATGCAATCTCAAAAACGACAGAGTGATCTCTGTTCATTTCCAAGGCAAACCATTCAACATCATGATAATCCAAGTCTATGCCCCAACCAGTAATGCTGAAGAAGCTGAAGTTGAATGGTTCTATGAAGACCTACAAGACCTTTTAGAACTAACACCCCAAAAAGATGTCCTTTTCATTATAGGCGACTAGAATGCAAAAGTAGGAAGTCAAGAAACACCTGGAGTAACAGGCAAATTTGGCCTTGGAGGACAGAATGAAGCAGGGCAAAGGCTAATAGAGTTTTGCCAAGGGGATGTACTGGTCATAGCAAACATTATGTATATATACATATATAAATTTGCACCAGAAGTTAAAGTATACTCTGTAGAATTTATTCCTTGGAAGAAGCCAATATTAAATTGGGTCAAATTAGATATATTTTAGTGTTTTTAAAGAATTGGGGGAATTTTTTTCTCACTATTGCAAGCATATAAATATGTAATTGGGGCTTCCTCGGTGGCTCAGTGGTAGAGAATCTGCCTGTAATGCAGGAGGTACAGGAGACATAGGTTCGATCTCTGAGTATGGAAAATCCCCTGGAGAAGGAAATGGCAACCGACTCCAGTATTCTTGCCTGCAGAATCCCATGGCCACAGGAGCCTGGCGGGCTACAGTCCATGGGGTCGCAAAGAGTCAGATATACATACGAACAGATGCACACAGTTTGACTCAGAGAAGCCTTTTGTAGGCTCTGAAAGTAACTATTAGGACATTTGAGGACAATCTAAATTCTTTTGGGGATCCAAGATACTGTGAATATTCATGGGAAAAAAAGTGATGCAAAGTCATTGCCTATCATATTGATCACTTTTTAAATTAATTCAGTGTAGCAAAGCCTGATATTAGTACTCTTACTGTATTTTCAATGGAAAGTGGCAATGTGAACAAATTATTTTGTTCATTACTCCCAGGCAAGAACTAACTAGACAACATCAAATATGGCATGGCTTATGTAAGAATCTCATTTTTCATACATTTCATGCTAAGTTCCATTCTGAGGAATAGAAAGATTTTGAAGGTATTTTCAAAAGCAAATGTTTTAAGTAGCAGGACACAAATGTTTTAAGTAGAATGTCTTCAAATAACCTCTTCATTCCTTATGGGAATTCCATCCTGAGAGAGTTAAAAGAACTTCATTAAACATGTTGGTAAACTTCTATTGGAACAAAAAGACCATGGCACTGTGTGTGGCCTTCCTGGCTCATGCATATAGATCAGTTTATTGAATGAACTGGACTACATAGGGTGCCAGCAAAAAACAACTTTCTTCTTTGGCAAAACTGTCCTGCCATTTACTCCCTCTTGTTTTTCTCACCCAGGATTAAATATATGTTTTTGCCAGTAAACAGAACACAATAAAAGGTCTTTTGTTCAAATCATAAAATACAGTCCAGGAAAATGTGAAAACTCTAAACTTGTTTAAGCAAAATTCAAGGCTATCGTGAACCAGAAAAATCACAATGGGAGCAAGAACATGTTTGGTCTTTTCTTTTTTCCTCACCTAAGGTCATCCTATGTTCTAGCAGTTGTTTTAGGCTTCAACACATTTGGGAAAAGAGGACAAAGTGAGGTATGGTATAGGACATATGGACAGAAATAGTTGACTCTTCACTTGTGGTTTCTAATTATGGCATATTTCAAATCCTAATTTCTTTCTTTTGTGGGGGTGTTTTCTATAGGTTCTTCAGAAAAGCCACACCAGTGTAATCTCTAACGTAGAGTTTCCTTGATTTAAGCAATGACTGTCACAAATGCCTTCTTTAAGAGCATCAACTCCATCAGCTTCAGCTTTCTGTCTCAGTTCCTCATGTGGTTTCATGTGGCCAAGAACCATGTCTTCTTGTGTTGCAGTCTGGAAGAAACTGCCTTTCTCAAGCCTGTTTCCTATCCTCTTGCCTAGCAGGCTAGCAATCCACTTTCATTTCGACATCCTGCATTTCTCCTCCATAAATAAATTTCACAAAACAAAACAAAGAATAGATGCACTGACTTGCCTTTATTCAAAACAGATGTCCAACAAATATATCGCTGATAAATCTCAATAAAATGTATCTACAGATGATAATTGTAGCTCATATAAATAGCAAAGCATAAGTATCCCGAATCTGTCTCTCTCTCTCTCTCTCTTTCTCTCTCTCTCTCTCTTTCTCTCTCTCTCTCTCATCATCCATCTATCAATAAACTGTGTGTGTGTATGGGGGGGTAGCATCTTATAAAGAATGAAAAGAAGTTGTTAACTGACAGTGTGTAGAAAATGAATGGAATGATAAAATTAAAAATCCACTTGACTTGATTTCAGAGAAATGAAAATTCTACTAATATATATTTTCAAACACAGAAGACTTTAAGGTAAATAGTAAAATCAAATGATGACATATTAAAAAAAATAAGAATTGTCCTACTTGTTGGTGGGATATATAATAAAGACTCTTGGAAAAACAATTTGCTAATATCTAGTAAATATGAACATATGCATATCATTTGATTTACAATTTTACTCCTTTATTGACATTGGGTTGGACAAAAAGTTCATTCAGATTTTTCCATGAGCTGTTACATGCACAAATACAATCTTCTGTATATGTCCAAAGTGAAAGGCCCAATAAGTGAATATTTATTACAGCATTGTTTTCAATTACCAAAAAATATTGAGATACTCTAAACATCCATCAGTAGAAAATGGTATGGCTGCATTATCAACCTTAAATCAACGTAAATTGAACCATATCTACTAATATATATTCTATCAAATTATATAGTGATGAGTGAAGAGAGTACATTTTACTAAAATGTAATGTTATTTCTGATTTATAAATATATATTTAGCTAACATTTAGCTACCCACTCCAGTACTCTTGCCTGGAAAATCCCAGGACGGAGCAGCCTGGTAGGCTGCAGTCCATGGGGTCGCTAGGAGTCGGACACGACTGAGCGACTTCATTTTCACTTTTCACTTTCATGCATTGGAGAAGGAAATGGCAGCCCACTCCAGTGTTCTTTCCTGGAGAATCCCAGGGACGTGGGAGCCTGGTGGGCTGCCGTCTATGGGGTCGCACAGAGTCGGACATGACTAAAGTGACATAGCAGCAGCAACGTTTAGCTAAATGTTAACATATACATGAAAAAAGTAAACATCATATGCAGAATGCAATAAATGTAGGGAAATAAAGGAGGAGAATTAGTTTGAATACTTCAAATATGACTGAAAAACTTTCTTGTTTCAATTATAAGGAAATAAAGTTGACCCTTGAACAACTTAGAAGTTAAGTTTACTGACCTTCACACAATGGAAAATCCTGTGGTAACTTTACAAGTGGTTCTCTGTACCCAAGGTTCTGAACCTTCAGATTCAACCAACTTCAGATCATGTAGTACTGTACTAAGTATTTACTGAAAAATACTTACATGTAAGCAGAATTGTGCAGTTCAAACTCATGTTCTTTGAGGATCAACTGTATTACAGTATTTAAGCCATAGCAACATGGAATGGTAGATCATAACCACTCTTGCATAATTTGTTAACGTACAGTATGCTTGAAATTATCTCAAGATAAAATGAATAAAATCATAAAAATGATGAATGTAAATTCTCATTTAAGTATTTTTCATCTGATTTATTTCTCCATAAGAGCCTCTATTTATTTTACAAATTGAATATCTTTTAAACATGAAGAATACTAGCATATTTTATTGTTAAGTGTCTTATATACTGTATTTCCTCTGTACATATGTATATTAGTTTTCTAGTGTGCTCAATCGCTCAGTCCTGTCCAACTCTTTGCAACCCTATGGACAGTAGCCCACCAAGCTTCTCTGTTTGGGGTATTTTCCAGGCAAGAATACTGGAGTGGGCTGGCATGAACTATTCCACAGGATCTTCCTAATCCAGGGATCAAACCTGCATCTTTTGTGTTTCTTGCATTGGCAGGTGGGTTTTCTTTACCACGGTACCACCTTTCACCATGACACAGTGGTTTAAAGTGGTATACATTTCTATCTCATGATTCTCTAGATTTTTCTAGATGTTCTGACCAGGATCTCACTGCACTAAAATCAAAGTGCCTGCAGTCTTCTTTCTTTCTAGATTTTCTAAGAAAGAAACCATTTCCTTACCCAATAAAGTTGTCAGCAGATTTTATTCTCTTGTAGTTACAGGACCAAGATCCCCATTTTCTTGTGGCTGTTCCCTGAGCTTTAAGCCTAGCTTCTACAGATCAGGACATTTCTTGGTTCACAGTCTCCATTCTCCAGGTTCAAAGCCTGCAACAGGGGTAGAGTTTATCTCATGCTCCCAGTATATTTTTTGAATCTGGACAAGGATATACTCATCAGAACATCCACCAGAAAATTTGTGGTGTGTAATGCACTATTCTGTTTTTCAGGGACTGAATGACTACTTTGGTCTCCCCCAAATTTCTGTGTTGAAGTACTAACTCCCAGTGTAATTGTGTTTGGAGATGGGACCTTTGGAATTAAATACATTTACATGAGGTCATGCGATTAGCGATCTTACTATGGGATAAGTGTCCTTGTAAGAAGAGAGACCAGAGCTCTTTCTACCCCCTTGTCTCTCTCTTACTCCCTTTCTCTTTCCCCCTCTGCTATTTGAGGGCTGAATGAGAACGTGGCTGGCCGAAAGCCAGGAAAAGTTTCTCACCAAGAACCAAATCTGCTCATTCCTTATCTTGGACTTCCTGGCTACAGAACCGTGAGAAATGTGTTTATTGTTTAAGCCATCTGGTTTATGGTATTTTGTATAGTAGCCTGAGCTAAGACAATTTTCATTTCAGTTCTATCTGCCAAATCCAATGATTCTTCAATTTCATACATTTCTAGACTAATTTCATGTCTTCCTTCATTTTTAAGAGGTAGTTCTGTTTGTTGAAGAGGCCTAATCTTTCAATTGCATTCTTTTATTGATATTTTACTAACTATTGCAGTTGTCCACTTTTCTGTTGCTTTTGATACATATCTTTACTTAATTTTACTAAATCTGAATGCTGTATCATACTTTGGAGACTTTCTAAAAGTTATTTGTAATTCAAAAAGAGATCTCTCATGCTTTAAACCTCATCCTTTCTATGAGATAACCTGGGTAAATGGAGACAGGCATTTTATGATATTATAGAATATTATCAATATAAAATGAAGCATTTATATTTTCACTTGTAAATAATTTGTGTGTGTGTGTGTGAAGTTGTTCAGTCGTGTCCTACTCTTTGAGATCCCATGGACTGTAGCCTACCAGGCTCCTCCATCCATGGAATTTTCCAGGCAAGAGTACTGGAGTAGGTTGCCATTTCCTTCTCCAGGGGAATCTTCCTGACCCAGTAATCGAACCTAGGTCTCCTGCATTGCAAGCAGACGCTTTACCATCTGATCCACTAGGGAAGCCCAATACTTGGCTCTAAATTTATGTCCAGTATAGTTAATTCAAAACATACAGTTTCATTCTTTCTCTTTTTATACTATATGGGGTTTTACAAATAAATATTCAATTGAAAATGAACTCAGATTTAAAATCACAAAAGATATTTGATATGTAACTTGAAGTTGGTAACATCATGAGTAAAGTTGCACCCCTAGCATAGATCTTCCACTTTTTAAATAGAATATATTCTGGAAGAATATGATTAGATCATTTTATAATCAGCACATTATGACTATATGAGATTACTGCAAAAAGTATATTACTGGTGAATACCTAAGTTGAATTCTTATTTCCTAAGGAGTGCTGAATATATTAGGTTTGCTTAAGTCTTGCATTTTAGCTTTCCAATTTTGAAAATTATTCTTTTTCCTGTTTTCTAAATGGAGAGCATTTGAGTGGCAGTTCAATTGCATACTCTGCCAATCAATCAAATATACATTTCATATGATGACTAAAAGGATATTGCACATATGGCATGGGAAATCAGACTGGGGCTTATGGGAGCACAGGGAAATAATGAATAGTATGAGATGGGGTAAGTGGTATTGTAATAGTTTTTGTGAATTCCAGCTTCAGTAGATCAGGGCATGTTACTCAATCATTGTGAAATATGCTGTTCCCTATTTAAGAAAATAGATCTTATTCATTTAAGATATATTTAATGGAATTATATGACATTTTAAATAAATTATTCTATAGTATATTTTTAAAAACATTTTTATTAGTAAAATGTGTTAATAAATAGACTCTGTATCTCTTTTATCTAGTAATAACATTTAGTTCAAAAATTCTGATTTTTTCTTTATAAAATGATAGTTTTTATCTAAGAACTAAATGAATGTACAGGCACCTGCTTGAGAAAAGTTATTGAATAAAAATTAGTACCAATTATAAATACATAAGGGGCTTCCCTGATGGCTCAACAGTAAAGAATCCTCCTGAAATGCAGGAGATGCAGGAGATGTGGGTTGGATCCCTGGGTCAAGAAGATCCTCTGGAGGACAAATGGCTACCCGCTCCACTACTACCAAGAGCTACCCAGTCTTGCCTGGAGAATCCCATGGACAGAGGAGCCTGGTGGGTTACAGTCCAAGGGTTGTGACCCGACTGAGCACACACACACATAAACAAATAAATTCCAGCTTTTACTATTATTGTCCATTTAGAAAGCTGAATGGAGTTATTCATTTGATCGTTCTTTATCATCAAAATTTATAGCAATGTTTTTACTTTACTTCAGTCTACACAATTAATATATGTCTTACCAAGTTTAGTTATTCAAATGCTGTGTTAAACTGGCTTAGAAATAGGAGCATTTAAATATTTTCTTTAATGCTTTTACATATTGGGTGCATAATTGACATTACTAAATATTTATATGTATTTAAAATATCCTGTAGTTTCATATTTGTATAGAATATATTTTATATGAAATTTTCTACAAATTTGAAAATTGCATTTTATTTTATTATTATTTATATTAATTTCATTTTTATATTATTAAAAATTAACTTTTCACAATTTAACAGTGTGAAATCATTTCACATTTTGGTAGAAAATATCAACAGTTCATTTAGTATACATACTATCATATAAGAAATGTTAGCATAGTGTGATTATTTTGTTATCATTTTAACTAAGATGCATCTCAATATCACTCGTGACACAAATCTCTTATTCTTACTAAGACAGACTCATTTAAAAGTGAGAACTTTTCAGCACAATGGTAGGAATTTACTATAGATTGTAAGTTTTTCCAATTGCATTTTTAGCGATCAATAATTCAGTGAGTCCGATCTCTTTGCAAAAGGACATATTTATTGAAAAGTTTTCCTCAAGTGTCAAGACACAGAGTAAATATTTATAATACACCTATTAAGATTTTATGGAAAATATTAACTCCTTTAAACATAAACAATGAACAATAAACAATCTAAGTAACTAACAATAACAATAAAATATAAAATAAAAAAATATTAAAAAATAAAATAACAATAAACAATCTAAGTAGTTTAAAAAAGAAAATGAAAAATTTAGAATGTTGCATGGAACTTAGAAGTTCCATTTAGCCCCAGACACCACAGGACATAGCTGAACTTTGAATTAATTAAAAACATGTTAATAATGTATTAATTATTTCTTCCTACAAAGTTAAAAAAAAATTGATATGAAGATTCATGAAATGAGTTATTTTTAGAATATTATATATGTATATTTTTTACTGTTTAAATTTTATTGAAATATAGTTGTTTTGCAATATTATATTAGTTTCATGTGTATAATACAGTGATTTAGTTATACATATATATCAGTATATATACATGTCATATGGCTTCCCTGATAGCTCAGTTAGTAAAGAATCTGCCTGTAATGCAGGAGACCCCAGTTTGACTCCTGGGTTGGGAAGAGACCCTGGAGAAGGGATAGACTACCCACTTCAGTATTCTTGGGCTTCCTTTGTGACTCAGCCAGCAAAGAATCTGCCTGCCATGTGGGAGACCTGGGTTCAATCCCTGGGTTAGGAAGATCCTCTGGAGAAGGGAAAGGCTATCCACTCCAGTATTCTGGCCTGGAGTATTCCATGGACTGTATAGTCCATTGGATTGGGAAGAGTCGGACCCGACTGAGCCACTTTCACTTTCATATATGTCATATATATCTTTTTTCCAGTCTCTTTCATTATAAGCTATTACAAGATATCAATTATAGTTCCCTATGCTATACAATAAGTCCTTGTTGATTATCTGTTTTATATATAGTAGTGTGCATATTTTAATCACAAACTCCTAATTTATCCCTCTTCCCCTTTGATAACCACAAGTTTGATTTTTATGTCTATGTTTGTTTTCATCTTCTTTATACATTCATCTGTCAATGGACACTTAGGTTGTTTCTATGTCTTGGTTATTGTAAATAGTGCTGCAATGAACATTGGGGTGCATGTATATTTTCAAGCTATATTTTTTCTGAATTTATGTCCAGCAGTGGGATTGCTGGATCGCATGGTAACTTTATTTTTAGTTTTTTAAAGAACCTCCATACTATTCTCCTTAGTGGCTGTTCAAATAGACATTCCCAAGAACAATGAAGGAAGATTCCTTTTTCTCCACACCTTCTCCAGTATTTTATTGCTTGTAGATATTTTTGAGAATGGCCATTCATGACCGGTATGAGGTAATACCTCATTGTAGCTTTGATTTGCATACCTCAAATAATTAAATTTGAGCATCTTCTCATTAGCTTTTGGTCATCTGTCTTTGGAGAAATGTCTTTTTAAACTTTCTTCCTATTTTTTGATTGGGTTATTTCTTATTTGACCTTGGACAGTGTGAGTTGTTTGTATATTTTGAATGTTTGTCAGTTGCATTGTTTGCAAATAGTTTCTTCTGTAGATTTTCTTTTTGTCTTGTTTATGATTTCCTTTGCTGTGTGAAAGCTTTTAAGTTTAATTAGGTTCCATTTGTTTATTTTTATTTTTGTTTCCATTACTCTAGGAGACAGATTCAAAAAGATATTGCTGAGATTTATGTCAAAGAGTGTTCTGCCTATGTTTTTCTCAAGGAGTTTTATAGTATCTGGTCTCACATTTAGGTCTTTAATCCATTTTGAGTGTATTTTGGTCATGATATTAGAGAATGAATATAATCATACACAATAAAATATTCTGTTTTCTTCATAAATTATTGATTTCAGTTTTTGGAGACAAAGACAAGGTTTTACTTTTAAATAGAAAAAGAAAACACAGAAGACTATATTTTTATATTTTATAAAATAATTTGGGCAGTTTTAAAAATATTGTGCCAACCAAAATAAGAATTTATCCTTGAGGCAAGGCAAAGAGAAATTTTTCCTTCTGTATGTCAATGGAAGAGACTGCTAATTTGCTTTTTGAGCTAATCTCCTGTTTAGAAGTTGGCAGACTTATGCTGCTGGCCAAATCAATATGACCCCTGTTTTGTGAGTTAGGAATGTTTTGTTTTATTTTAACATTTTAAAAAGACTCATTTTAAGTGATTGTGTAAGCCCTTGTATATGATAGTCTCAATTTTGTTTCTTGGTATATAGCTTGATATATTTACTATCTGGCTCTTTTCAGAAAGCATTTGTCAACCCTTGGGACTTGAAGCATAAAGTGAGGCACTGTTTAAAGATTTAAATCCATATGTTGACATGTTTCTGAAACATCTTTCCTGGATTTTTAAAAAATTCCTGTAAAACAATTGCAAACAAATATTTGCATCTATTTTGTTGTTGTTTTTCTTTACTATCTGAATGCAATATTTATGTCCTTCTGTTAGTTGTAAAGCTGCTAGAGAAGTAACATAATGAAAATATCATTTACAAAAGTAATTAAATGATAAGTATATATAGAATGATTGGATTCATGAATTTAAAAATATAATAGCTTTTTAGTGGCACCCAGGGTTAAAAAATATATTTAAAGCATGAAAATGGTTATCAATCAATTCAATGAGGCAAAATAGTGCTTAATAAAGTGATGATATACTGTACACAAGCAAATCATCAAGGATGAATAGACTACATTATCTCAATACATACCTAAAGTCTTTGGGAATGCATGATATCAAGTTGGGTTAACTTACAGGTGCATTGAAATTTGCCACAGAACATACAAATATAACACAGTATCCTAATATATCATATGCACTAGATATAGTGGGTGTGACAAAATGTATTCTTGTTCTTGAAACTACTTTCTGATGTTAATATTTCATACCTTTTGCAAGATCATGAAAATACAAATAAGATTAATATAATCTCACTTTTAAAGGATTATAGTAAGAAAATGTAAATTAAAATAATCTGCTGCCTTAAGCTTCAATGCACAACTTATTGCTTTTTATCCTAGAAAATACACTAAACCCTCTTTCTATGCCTCTGTATCATTTTGTTCATTGATATGCTTGTGTGTAATTTCAATTACTGGCAATGAAAGTGAAAGTGTCACTCAGTCATGTCAGACTCTTTGTGACCCCATGGACTGTATAGTCCATGGAATTCACCAGGCCAGAATACTGGAGTGGATAGCCTTTCCCTTCCCCAGGGAATCTTCCCACCCCAGGGATCGAACCCAGGTCTTCCACATTGCAGCTGGATTCTTTACCAGCTGAGCCTCAGGGAAAGCCCAAGGATACTGGAGTGGGTAGTCTATCCCTTCTCCAGTGGATCTTCCCAACCCAGGAATCAAACAAGGGTTTCCTGCATTGCAGGCAGATTCTTTATCAACTGAGCTATCAGGGAATAGATATGGTAAAATGATGATCTTTTGAGACTGGATTTCTGGATTCCAATCCAGAATTCAATTTCTTAGTTATATGAGCTTGGAGAAGTTATTCAGCCCTCTGTGCCTCAGGTTTCTCGTCTGTAAAATAGGAAAGTTTCATATATATGTCTGATATAGTCAGTATATAAGGTGAAGAATTTATATTCATTACTTACTTACAACATGATCCTGCTCAGAACATTACTCAGAATCACAAATTGCATTTTGACAGGTATCAGTATGTGTAATTATTATAGTATAATGGTATATCATATGGCACTCCTCTTAAATAGTATAATATGACTATATTATTAATAATATGGTCCTTTCACTTATTATTGTCTTGGAAAGAAAATTCTTTGGAATATCAATGACAACCATTATTTAAAATAAATGTAATATATAATACAGATATTAATATTTTGGCAAATAAATGTTTTAAAATTATGAGAGCATTTAAAAAATTTACTGAAAGTTTACTTTCACTTTTGATTTCTTGGTTTTACATGAAACTTGAGCTTTCAGTAAAACAAATGCACTCAGGCATGGAGCACACATTTAAATACTATTCTTTCACTATTATGTCAAGAACACCAGTAGGAAAATTAAAATATCAAAGTATCAGACATATTTTTGCTGAAACTGTCTGATATGTTTTACTGCTGGAAAAAATAGGTTTATGTTCATGAAATATTTGCATTTATTTTTACAGTACATTTTAATTTAATGAAGACAAAATGGCTATTTTCTTTGTAAATTTGAATTTAGTGATGGAATATAGAATGAATTATTAGAAACATCCAGACATTTTCTTCATTAAAGGTAATATATATTTTTGAAATTATTGTAAGTTTTTAAATTGAAGTAAGTTGATTTACAATGTTTCAGGTGTATAGCAGAGTGATTCAGAATATATGCATTCTTTTTAGATTTTTTTCCATTAAAGGTTATTACAAGATATTGAATATAGTTCCCTATGCTATACAATAGGTCCTTACTGATGATCTATTTTATATACAGTAGTATGTATATGTTAGTCCCAAACTCCTAAATTATCCCATTTGGTAACTGTAAGTTTGTTGTCTATGCCTGAGTCTACTTTTGTTTTTTAAGTCAGTTTATTTGTGTTATCTTCTTAGATTCCACATATGAGCATTATAATATGATATTTCTTTTTTTCTGACTTACTTGAAAGTGAAAATGTAAGTCTCTTAGTTGTATCTGTTTGTGACCCCATGGACTGTAGCCCACCAGGCTCTCTGTCCATGAAACCTCCTGGCAAGAACACTGGTGTGGGTTGCCATTCCTTTCTCCAGGGTATCTTCCCAACCCAGGGATTGAACCTGGGTCTCCTGCATTGCAGGCAGATTCTTTACCATCTAAGCCATCAAGGAAGCCCCTGGTACAATAATATCTAGGTTTGTCCATGTTGCTGTAAATGGCATTATTTCAGTATTTTATTTTTTTAGAACTGAGTAATATAAACACACATATGTGTGTGTGTATATATATGTATATACTGAGTAATATACACATACATATGTGTGTGTATATATATATATATGTATATATATCAGCAAAGTGATTCAGTTATATGTACATAATGTACATATTCTTTTTCAGGTTATTTTCCATTATGGGTTATTATAAGATGCTGAATATAGTTCCCTGTGGTGTACAGTGAGTCCTTGTTTCTCATCTATTTTATATATAGTAGTGTGTATATGCTAATTCTAAACTCAAATTTAGAGTCTAGTATTTCTTATTTGTAGACTTTTTGATGATGGTTTTTCTGACTGATGTGAGGTGGTACCTCATTTAGTTTTGATTTGTATTTCTCTATCAATTAGTGACGTTGAGCATCTTTTCATGTTCCTATTGGCCATCTATATGTCTTCTTTGGAGAAATGTCTATTTAAGACAATATATTTTTAATACTTGGGGCAACATGATAACTTAGTGTAGTGAGGGTTGGTTAAAATCATGGTTATCTTTCTCATCTTTCATATTGACCCTCTTGTGTTGACTTCAAGTTAGGATGCCATATTAGTTAAAGCGAAGGTTGAATGAATACAGTAAAAATTTAATTTTACTGGTTGGGATTCAGTTTTCTGTGTGGTTAAAGTAAAATAAAAAAAGGATACCAAATTTGAAGATTCCCTGAGCAGACAAAATCAGTTAAAGACACATAAGTGAAACAATTTAGCTTAGTCTGCAAAATAAGGGACATGTAGCTTGGAATATTTCTTTTAAATCCCTCTGAAAACCATAAATGAAACTATCCCTTCCTCCAAATTAGCATGTGGTAACCACTTTTAATCAATCCCCTGTCACTATAAGAACTCCAATTTATAACTGATCATTTTATAGAATAAACAGTCTTTGCATTCCCACTTCATTATCTGACAACAATATACCTCTAAGTCTCATTCAGCTTCTGATTTCAGAGTTCCCAGTTCACAAACCATTCTTGTATGCACAACAAATTCCTACTAAATACTGTAAGAAATGGAACTTGAAGTGGTCCATTTTCAGGGCTAAGTAGCTGGCCTTGGGTGGAAAATTATTAACAAATGGTTTTCCCCTCAGAGCTAGCTAGTTTTGTCTTTGAAAATTACTGGCAACCTAGTCTTGCTTAACAGCTTACACCTGGAGAGACCCTAAGCTAACTGGATGGTTGGGAAGGGATAAACTAAAGTACTCATTGACTTGACTCATTGACTCAAGACTTAGGATGGGAAGGAAGAAGAAAGAATAGGCTATGAGACTTAGGGGACACCCTAGGAAGATTGTAACCCCGTAGTACTCAGCCAGTGAGGAACTGCGGAGGGATCTGGGCACCAGGGGACATGAGTGCTTGCTGCAACTGTCCTGGGTGTGCCTGCCCACCAAAATCTGATCATACAAGACCCAGTCTCGCAAGACCCTCGTTAAAGGTCTCACTGTCGCTGTGCTTCCTGTCTCCTAGTTCAACCCTTGGTTTTGTGCTGGGGAGCGTGTTTCTCACAAATACCATTTTGCTGATGTGGTGGTTTTATTTTTACTTTTTCTGTATTTGTGACAGTGTTAAGTCAAATTCTTCTGTGTCATAGATTTCTGTTTTAAATTTTCTTCTTATTTTTAGGTCAAATCAAAGATAAGAAATTAAAGCTATCATACTTGTTTTCACCACATTGACTCTTTAATGAGGAGAACATTTTAATCAACCAGTGGTTATTTAGGCCACTACAATTTCAGTTTACTAACATAAACCAGTACACCTGAATTGCACATAAGCAATACAAGAGAAAATCTTACTAATTCATCACATTAATACAACAGGAAAGTTATTTACTTATTTTTGCAAGAGTATAGTTACTGTTTTCAGATATATCTTTCCATCCCTATGAAAAAGGTATTTTTGAGTATTTGCTTTCTTCATTGTAATCAAACCTCTAATGATTGCATCTCTGGTCCACGCCACATCCCTCTCCTTCTTAACCGTGCATTTGCAGGTCAGTCACCCTACTTCTGCCGGCTTCCCCCCCTACACACACAGCTTTAAAAGCTCTACTTTTCAATCCTCTAACAACCAGTACCCTCAGATATGTTTCCGATACTTCTCTGTTCAGGAGATCCTCTCATTGCAATGTCTAAACCTTTGCTATTTTTCTCCTTTTCTGCACAGTCTCCACTTGATCTTAGACCAGGCATAGGCTTGCTAGTTGGTTCTGGTTTCAGATATTTACTTCCTAGTTACAAGCAAAATAATCTTCAATTTACTGTCTTCCTCCAACCTATGATGCTGGCATAAGTTTTGCATGGTTTTCTGACACTCCATGTAAATTTGTATGTTTTGAAGTATTTGTGAAAAAAATTAGGCAGCCGCTGTTACCCTACAAGAGTGGGCAGGTCAGCTCTAATGACAGTTCCACTAAGGCTGTTCACAACATGAATAGGTAATTTAATAAGTGAAAATCATGTGGTGCTTTCAAAAAAGAGGAAAGAATGAATACTTTTGTTTAAAACCCATAATGAACCGCTGCATATATTGCTGCTGTTGTCAGTTGTTGGCTAAAATATAGCTAGAACTCAGTTATCTAAATTCAGGACACTGCCATTTGACTTCCATTATTACTTATTGTCTGACTGACTGACTTTGTTGGAATTCAAGTATTAAAATCTGTCCCACCCTAATGAGCACTCCCCACTTCTAGTAGAAGACTGGATAATACTGATGAATCACTGGTTCAACCGTGGCCATCCCTAAGAAGCTGAAGCTATTTGATCAGTCATTTCCTTTTTTGTTAGGTGATTTTTATTCTTCTCTCAGACTTCCATTAAAGTGGTTCCAATACACTACATGGTGAAGCTATTAAAAATAATTCTTTCAGTGTCAAAATTTAGAAAGTCATAATTGTGAGTCACTTCTTACTTATTCTGTATAACACAGATAAATTTGAAAGTTGGAATGAACTAACTACCTATCTGCCATCGTAACCTTCAAAGTTGAATGCTAATTCTCATTCATCTTTTTTACTGGCAGCCCATAGTATTCACTTTACGAATATTTCTAGATTTAAAGTTAAGTGTGAGATGGCTTTTCTGATCTTTATGCAGTATGAAAAAGAATGAGGCCCCGTTAAGCTCTGTGTGGGCTTCTCTGGTGGCTCTGTTAGTAAAGAATCTGCCTTCAGTGCAGGAGGTCTGAGTTAGATCTCTGGGTTTGGAAGATCTACTGGAGGAGAAGGAAATGGCAACCTACTCCAGTATTCTTGCCTGGGAAATCCCATGGACAGAGGAGCCTGGTGAGCTCCCCACCACGGGGTCACAAGAGTCAAACACAACTTGGCAACTAAACCACCATGACCACCACTAAGCTCTGAGTGCCTCTATCAAAGCAGGTCTGAGTACTTCCGATTTGACATTTCTTTTTTATTTAAACTCTCTTATTCTACCTGTACTGTACATCATAGTCAACTTTATTTGAAGCTCTGATTCAGATATTATGTGCAACATTAATGGGATAATTCTGTATAACTTGCTGTTTTTTTATTTTCTAATGATTTCATGCTACCATCCATTTTACTCACAATAAATAAAAGGTATAAATTCAAGAGGAACAGGGTTAGCCTTGAAGAGAACATAGGAGAAGGGAGAGCCTGGAAAGGAGTAAAGCATGGGGTAAAAACCTTGAACATCAGAAGAATTAGTCACAATAAAGAAGACACACAGAGATGTCTCAGTGGCTGCTTTAAGAAAGGATAAGGAGGGGAATAAAAGATGCAGATCAGAGTTGACAGTCATTTGGAAGATTTTGTACCTGTCAGAGGAAAACAGAGTAAATAAAAAGAAGCACGATCTATTAGTTTTGAATACAGATATGCTCCCTCAGTACATGAAACATTTAGAAACAGCATAAGGAATTCATATGACTTTAAGGTATTTGTTTTTTATTTGCAGGGAACAATGAACAAATGAATGGCAAATTGCAGGTAAGATTTACAAGATTTATAGCTGTACCTACATAGTACAAAAAATGGAAGATTATCTGTCTTTGTCTCTCTGATTTGGTTTCATTTTGGATTTTCTTCTACCTATGAATGAGCTGTTTTTCTCTTCTTTGTATGGGCATGATGCTGCTTCTTACTTGCATCTCTAAATCAGGTTTTAAAATCATTCACATCTTTGGAACATCAGTGAGCATCAAAGGCTGGGCAATTAGAGTTGGGAAGAAAAGTAACATTGTTGGTCTCCAAATTTTTAAATTCTAAATATGAAGCAGCAAAGTGTAGAGCTACAAAGAATTTTTGGAGTCGTCATAACTCCTAATCTCAATGATCTGTGTTACAACATGAAACAACTTGGATAATGTATTTATTTTATATAATTTATTTTAATGATTGATATAGGAAGATATTTGTTGATTCATTCATTCACTCCTTCAACACACATATCCACTTTTTCACAAAAAATAAAGTCAATCAAAATAGGCATGCACCCTGCCTACCCAAGTTCACAGTACAAAGAACAGTAGCATTTAAGCAACCTAACTTACAGGAATAATATGAATTGTTAAATAGACAATATATTAAAAACATTAAAAATTCACAAAAGGTCACATACAATGTTAGAGGTTCTTGTATTTTAAGAGTTATATTTTCTTGAGAACAACTGTATTACTACCAATGCCAGCTACATAGTATGCAGGACTCAGTATAAAATGAAAATGTGGGAACCTTCATTTAAAAAAAAGGGAAAAGTGCTGTTACATTTTTCTCTCTTTCTCAGTCTCTCTTATGACTTGTAATTTTGATTTATTTAATTTATTATTTAATAGCATGCACCTTTGCATATGAGGACACTCGTTGGGTAAATGCAGACCCTTCACAAGCACACCATAACCCCACCCTGTAATTCTGCTTATGCACTCTCTGGGGCACATTAGTCACTCTCAGACTCTGGTGCATCAGTGACCCTAAAGAGAAGGGTGAGAAGCTTACTCCCCCACATTCACTGCCAAAGCCTTTGGCAGTGCCAGCCTGACTTAGGACAGCTGCTGGAATGTCCTACCCCAAAGTGTCCCTGGCCCTTTCCAACCCTTCCTGGGCTCACAAACATGTCCCATAGATAGCAGGACATGAGCCTACCCACTACTGTCTTCCTCCTATGCCTCTTTCCCCTTCAACTCAGGGTTCACCAAGGTACAGGAAAGAATGGTGATGGGGCAGGTGAAGGGAGGGACAAGGAAGGCTCTGAGGGTAGGTGAATCCTGAGCCTGTCAGGAGACACCCAGAGGAGCTAGAAATGGATGAGTATGCTAGCAAGGCCACCGGCACGTGTTAACACCTTCTGTCAGAGTTCACTTGCAAAGCACAAATTCAAGGATAGAAGTTATTCAGAATTACCACTGTCCACAGTATTAAATTCCCATAGTGGGGACACTGCACAGAGTTCTGTGCTACTGGATTGATCCCTCACCTATGAAGCTATCTCCGACTACCACCTCTAAGGCACAATGAGATCAATCATTATAATCAATTCTTCCATATATGTGTTAGAATTTAAGATTGCCTATATCTACGTGTGAGCTTCCCTGGTAGCTCAGCTGACAAAGAATCCACTTGCAATGCAGGAGACCCCTGTTTGATTCCTGGGTTGGGAAGATCCCCTGGAGAAGGGATCGGCTACCCAGTCCAGTATTCTTGGGCTTCCATGGTGGCTCAGACAGTAAAGAATCTGCCTGCAATGCGAGAGACCTGGGTTCGATCCCTGGGTTGGGAAGATCCCCTGGAGGATAGCATAGCAACCCACTCTAGTATTCTTGCCTGGAGAATCCCTATGGACAGAGGAGCCTGGTGGGCTACAGTCCATAGGATCACAAAGAGTCAAACATGAGTGAGTGAATAAGCACAACACAGCACATATCTACTTGCATTTTTAAAATTACTAATTAAAAGGACTAGGAGAACTAAATTATCTTTTTTCTGTTCTTGTTTATTAATAGTCAATATTACCTCTTCCATCCTTAATAGGATTCTTGTGTAATTAGATTAAAATAATATGAATTACAGTATCAATAAAACTGTTTTATAATACAGTATTTTTTTAGCTTGTTTGACAATATGCTAATAAATAGAAGGAAATAAAATCTGTTACCCAGCTCTCTATTGACTTAAATGGAAATTTCATGCATTATAATCCAACCTCAATGAATTATTTTATTGAAACCAGCATTCCAGGAATTTTTTTAATTCTCAAAATATTTTAATCATGTTTAATAGCCTGTTAGCTTCTTTAATTACTTCATCACATATTGTTACTGCTTGTATATATCTTAAAAAATGGATAACAGGTATATGACATATAATTACAAAAACTAGAATATACCAGATAAATATTATTTGATATGTGACTAATTTGAAGTGAGCTTGAAATGCATTTAATAAAGGGATTTAAAAAAATAACTTGTTAGAATCTAGCATGTGGCATAGTGACTGGAATATGAAAGGCATTCCAAAATATCTGATGAAGAAGGCAGAAAAATGTTAATATGAAAGGAGATTGAGATTAGGAAAACAGCAAAATATATGCATAAAGATTACTATGCATTAAAACAAGTTAGTTGTTTTCTTCCAAACATTAAGTAATAGCATTCACTAAAAGAATATTTTCTATTAAGAAGTTTAAAGTTCTATCCAATTCCTCAAAAGAGTTTGGAATTAATATTACTATTATTTTTTAATTATGAAATATAATTGAATAGGGAAAAATTCCAAGTAAATCTGAGTTAGGTCTGAGTCCCTATTCTGTCATGAATTTTTTTTCTGTCATATTGAATAATCTGCTTACTCTTTCTGAGATTTAAATACTTTATCAGTCAAAATATTCTAAGCTATATAACTTTCAAGGTTGTTATGAAAGTTCAGTGATATATAATATGTTTTAGATTTTCAGATAACATCGTTGAATTATTATGCAATTTTCACAATTAGAGGGAGTGCCTGTAAAAATAGCACCCATAAAAATAAAAACCAATAGTCACATAAGCTTAGAAGAAATTCTTTGTTTTTTAGCTAACCTTCTTTCTTCCCCATAAAGCTGTTATGACACATATCTCAAAGATGAATGTCTTGTTATAAGTACATATTTTTATGAGACATGAAAAAGGGTAGTCAATGAATGATTTAGTATATTTTCTTCACCTAGTATCATGGCTTATGCTACAAGGAAAACTTAGATAAAAATTGCTAAATCACACCTTGACTTTGTCCTCATGTATGGCTCATAACTAAAAGCATTTACAGTATGGCACTGACTCTCAAAATGGTCATTCTGAGAGTTTTAAATCTAACAGAAATTCAATGGCCAGCCCAAGCGAATAAGGAAATTAATAGTTGATACATGAAGATCTAGCACTATGCTCACTTTTTATTTTCAATCAATTGATATAACCATGCTTTAAAATTTCTTAACTTATAAATGGAAATAAACTAAATAAACCAAGTAAATCCAATATTTACTACAAGGATATGTTTTCCATTATGGCCTGTTTTCCTTACCTTTCTGATTTCTATCTCAATCCCCTAATATATCCAAAATAAAGTGTTTATTTTAATCCAAATTTGTTCTTCTTCCATTGTTCCAGAAACAATAAAATAAATAAATAAACCAAACCAAAAGAAACCAAAAACTATGCATTCATTTGATCATGCCATACCACCAGAAGTCATTCTCCTGTTATCCTTAGCTCTCACAGACCACAATGTTATGAATGTCAATTCTAACTCAAAACATATCTCTTGATTCAACCAGCTTCTTTCCATTTCTTTTGCCACCTACATCTAAAAAATCAACACATCTCCTGAAGTACTGCAGAATAAACTTCCCTGGACATCCTGTTTTCAGTTTTGCCTTGCAGTCACTGTCACGCACTTTCACAAGCAGATGGAGTAACTTTTAAAATGGCAAACTTAGATATGTCACTTTTCTGCTTAAAAGCCATATGTAGATTTCCATTGACCTTAGAATACTTCCCAAACATTTGGATCCTTAAACAGTATCTGCTCTCTGATTACTGCCATTCTGATTTCTTCTTGCTTATCTCTCAATCAGTGGCCTCCAATATCGATAGCCTTCTTTTATTTCATTCAATAAATCAGTTTTTCCTTTCCTTCACTTGTGATCCATTGGAAGTATTTTATTTATAAGGTACAAGACTTAGATTGAAGGTCATTTATTTTCCTTATGGATATCCAGTTCTTTCCAGAATTATTTGTTGGAAAAGTTATTTTTCCTTTACTGAATTGCCATGAAAAAGTAGATCTCAATTTGGAAAGAAATAAATTTCCCCAAACTTTGAGAAAGACAAAAAGGAAAATAGCCCTGTGCTTCATTTATTAGTCTATGCGGAACTGAACCTTTACCGGAACATTTGATGTCCATGAGTCTGTCCTGTACAGGAGGATGAAGGGGTTTCCCCTCCCAGTAACATGTAGACAAACAGCTTACTGTGGGTGATTTTACAGCTGACAGTGAACAGCTGTGGATAACTGTTCATAAGACCACAGGGAGAACATCAGTCTTGGTGCTGGCTTACAAAAATAGGCAGCAAGAAACAGCTAACTGAATTAAAAACTGAATAAAAGGAAAAGAACCCCAATTCCCTCCTTCCCTCAGAGCAGTTAATTATCCTGCCACATTTACTACAATTTTAGGGTATATTTTCACCTTTCTAATGATCATATTGCAATGAATGGAACTTCGGAAGGAAGTTAAATATAAATTGTGATTGTAAGCTAATTTGTCTTTTTTTCTGACTCTGCTGATATTCTTAGCATTTTAATCTCCAATATATATTTACTGTAGATATCGAGAATATAGATTTTAGAGAAACGTGGAACTGACCTTTATTTTTAATTTTGTATGTTGGATGGATATTTATCTACTCTTCTGAGGTAACTATTAGTTAACTAATATTGCTTTGCTTGCTTTTCCTCTATCTGCTTCAATTAAATACAGCATTGCGATCTATATCACTAATCCATCCTTGCAGTTCTGGAATATGACCTACTTGTGAATCTATTAATCAGAAAGTATAACAACAAGCGACTTTGTCAGTTACAGTGGTAGTGAACTTAATGTTCTGTATCATATAGTTGTTAGAATTTCAGAGAGAGCAAGAAAACCAACTGTGTGCTTCTCATCCAGTAACAACACAGCAGGAGGAAATGTCTAACTACCTCACTGTCCTCTGTAGTAGGTAGATGCCTGTTAAATCTCCTCAGTCATGTCCGACTCTATGCTACCCTATAGACTGCAGTCTGCCAGGCTTCCCTGTCCATGGGATTCTCCAGGCAAGAATACTGAAGTGGGTTGCTGTGCCCTTCTCCAGGGAATCTTTCTGACCCAGGGATTGAACCTGCATCTCTTATGTCTCCTGCATTGGCATGTGGGTCCTTTACCACCAGCTCCACCTGGGAAGCCCCTAGCAGATAGAAAGGCATCCCCAACTGTTACCTTTCTTCCTGATGTCGTGATACTAGAGACTGAATAATGGTTCATTTACCATAAGTGACTCATGATCATCAAACATTACTTTTGCAAGAAACTAACCACCCCATATGTGGCCACCAATTCATATCTCTTACTCCCATTCTTATCTTTCTTTTGTATTTCTGCCTGGCAAACCCCAGGTCATGTGAATTCAGGATGCAAGGGATTTATTGAATACAGTTAGTTGAAATGAATACTAATGAGCCAATATTCAGTAATCAGCAGTAAATGAAACATTTGCCTCTGAAACCTCTATAGATAGGCTTCTTCCTACTTAGTTTTCCACTACAGACACATCAACTAATATGCCCCCACACAGCATAACATTTTGTTGTTATTGTTCTTTCAAGAAGTGCTAAGTGCATTAACCCCTTAAGAGTGAAGACTGACGTAGTATCAGTAATCACATCCATCTTTGCATGTCTGCTCTGTCAGTCAGGTCTGACTCTTTGTGACACCGTGGATGGCAGCCGGTCAGGCTCCTCTGTCTATAAAATTTTCCAGGCAAGAATACTAGAGTGGGTTGCCATTTCCTACTTTAGGGATCTTCCCAACCCAGGATCAAGCCCATGTCTCCTGTGTCTCCGGCGTCGGTAGGCGAATTCTTTACCACTGAGCCACCTGGAAAGCCCACATCCATCTTTAGGCATGCCTATATCTCCTTTACTAAAAAGCAGAATCTGGACTTTATTCTCTGAACTAAATTTCCATCTTCATCAAGTCCTACAGTGAAGAGTAAGTTAAATAAAGCTGGGAGTCACAAAATTGAATGCTATGTTGCCAACAAAGCTCAGAGACCATTAAGCATTTCCTTAGTCTTGGGGACTCAATGTATATGTGGTTGTCTTACCTTTTGTTTAGGAAGCCTAATATGCTCTAGACAGCTAGACTCTTTACTGAGGTGAGTGATGGAGATGGCAAGACCCAAAATTTCACGGGGTGTATACATCATCCTCTAGAGCAAAGATGTTTTACAAAGACATCCTGTGTAGCTTATGCTTGCTGTCCAGCCGGTTCCACAAACATCATTTTATCATTAGTGGACCAGCATGACTTTTAGTCCCTGTGAATAAATTACAACACATGTCAAGAGAGTTGCTGTGGCACTGAGACAAAACAATGAAGGCATATTCCCACACAGCTAGGAAAGACTGAACTTATTTTATTGTTAGCTGAAAAAGCATTTGGTACTTACTATATGGCTACAAGAGAGAGTCCGGGGGACTGTTTTGATATTCTCCAGCAAAGAGAACATAACTAGAATGGCAGCTACTATATTGGAGACACCATCTAATTAAGGTGATAATAATATATTGCCAGAATTTAAAGACCATCTGATATCAGAACAGCCCAAAGTGGGACAAAGTAATTGGATAATGGATAGAAACTGCCACTTCTGAATCATTCATTTTTTTAGCATTGATGCTCATATTGGTAATTTCTTCATTTAGTGTTTCTTTCATGGTAGCAAAGACTCGGATGCAATTCTGCTTAAGCTAAAATTTTGAAAATGGAGTGTGAAAAAGCGAAAACCTATTTATATGTTGTGAATGATCTAAATTCATTTCCCTGATCAAATCTTGCTCATAGAAATTATGAAAAGGCTGAGGTTTTTATAGCAAGGACTTTTAAAGTTTTGCTTGATGATGAGTTCTCTGTATTAGACTGAGATCTAACTCAATTTCTATTTCTAATGGGTCTGCAAGAATAACGTTGGTGTGATTGTAAAGGAGGAGTTAAGTGTCTCAGGTGAGATAGCTAATGATTCTGTAAGCAAGATAGAAACAACATCATAAGAGAGAAAGGAAGAGTCCCGTTAGTTCCAACTGAATCTTACTAGTGTTAGGGGAGTTCCGGGTAACCAAAACCCGAATTTTCATAAATGTTTTCATTCCAACTTTAGGATTTCCAAATGTCCTTATTAATATCCCAAGTTCCACTTACCAATTTTGTGAGGCTTTGACTACACTAGTCTCATTCAGTAAGACTCTCCAGAATCAGACTATTGGTTATGTAAACTCAATGATTTTAGATGATAAAGGGTAATCTGGTGCAGGCATTGAAGATGCTAAGTGTTCTGGCCAGGCCTTGAGCAGAAAATTTAAATCTTAAGCATATATTTTTCTTTCTTTTTCTAAGTACTCTTTTATCTTCATCAAAAATATGAATAAATAGAGCTCAAAGTTAAAAAATAATAAATATGTTTAAATAATGCATAACTCTGAATATTATATAGGTATGTATACACATAGTATTTTTAAAAGCAAATTAAATAAAGGAGATATTTTTTGACATTTGGTAGCAAATTTAATCATTTCCATTGATAAATTTACTCTCTGGCAATATATTTCACAAATAAGTGCCCTAAAATTCTTTTTAGTATCATTTATACTAATGAATCGGAGAAGGCAATGGCACCTCACTCCAGTACTCTTGCCTGGAAAATCCCATGGACGGAGGAGCCTGGTGGGCTACAGTCCATGGGGTCGCGAAGAGTCAGACACGACTGAGCGACTTCACTTTCACTTTTCACTTGCATGCATTGGAGAAGGAAATGGCAACCCACTCCAGTGTTTTTGCCTGGAGAATCCCAGGGAATGGGGAGCCTGGTGGGCTGCCGTCTATAGGGTCACACAGAGTCGGACATGACTGAAGCGACTTAGCAGCAGCAGCAGCAGCATACTAATGAATAAAATTAGTAAGTTTATTCATAAACATGTAAAAAGTATAAGTATGCATCCAAGATTTCAAATGCATCAGAATTAATTTTTCTCATATGTAAAAAGCAATATGACTTAATTTTATTTAATTAAATCATTTATTATTTAGTAAGAATAATACTTTGCAGAAGAACAGGTCCCACTTTGGTGAGTTGTATTAAAAAAAGCAAATACCATAATGTGGATGGAGAGGAAAGCTGTTTCTAAGAAATGCAGCTTTATTATCTTTGGGGAAAAGAAGTTAGGCTCTTTCTATATGGAAGAAATAGTCAATGTCTTTAACATTTGTCTGAGTTCCTATATGCTGAGCGAGAAATGTGCTTGTTTAGTAAACCACCTCAGATTCGTCTGCCATGGCTAAGTACATTTACAGAAAGAGCTTTAATGTCAACTGTAAGACTGCATTTGTCCACGATATAAATCCACAGTAGATGTTTTTAGATATGTTGCTCCAAGTTTTCTTTCTGGGAATACGTAAGGATAAAGATAGAGTAAACAACTTGAGAGGGAGTCTGCTTTAAATCCCAGGTTCCAATTTAACAGCATCCTGAAAGGGTGAGCTAGGATAAAGTGGAAGACTGAGTGGGGATGAGAAATAAAGCAAACAGTAACATTTTTAAAAGTTGATAAACATATAGAGAGTTGATTAGAATATATACAGAAAAATATATTTACACATTATACAATAGATATAGACTATTTTATTTTATTCTCAAATTTACAGATTTGGATCTCCCTTAGTTCACATGTTGTTTAAAGATAAATTGTCTTTGTCTTTAGCTTGTTCTTTAAATTGTTAAAAGAGCTGTCCCTAGTATAGCTCACCTCTCACTCCCCTTGCATCAGACACTGTAAACTAAATGTCCCTTGCGGTTCACACCTTGTAACATCAGGAAAGCTTTCTCATTTCACCAAAGTGCACATAGCAATTACATTGAATCCAAGGTTGCTTCGTTAGAAATTTCTCAAGGTTCACACTTTGAATCACTGACTTTTTTGTTGTTATGTTCACTTAGCAGTTAAATGAAAGTTTGAAATCAAAGAAATGTATCTGTGTTTAACTGAAGTTGCCTCTGGGATTTCTACTCAGTGTCCAGGATTTTACAACACTAATATTTTGTGGAAAAGAATAACTTTCAATTAGATGCAGGTAAAACACTCCAGAATTCTAGTCCCTTTCATATAAATTATTAATTCAGACAATGCATAATTCCTGTTGCTCTTTATTAAACAATGTTGTCATTGCAGCTACGTTTATTTTATTGCCAATTGTATGTCCACACATGTGGCTCTGTGTGTGTGTGTGTGTGTATGTGTGTGTGTAATCTCACTAGATGAGGCAGTGAGATAAATAGCCCAACATCCTAATATAAGTATATAAGTACACATATTCAGAGGTTAATAAAAGTGAACTCTATTAAAAGAAATAGTGTAATGTTTCTCAAGAATTCTTGTTTTTAGAGTCAAGCAGCAGGTTATAAATTTTGGTTTTAAACATTTCTAGGTATTTTAGGTGTCTGGACTTGGACATATCACTCAAAATTTTAATTTTTAATTCCTTCCATCTCTAAACTGAAATTAATAATGATTACTTTATTAGTGTGTTTTTAACAAAGAAAGCTGGGAAAGCTGAGCACAGAAGAATTGATGCTTTTGAACTGTAGTGTTGGAGAAGACTCTTGAGAGTCCCTCAGACTACAAGGAGATCCAATCAGTCCATCCTAAAGGAGATCAGTCTTGGGTGTTCATTGGAAGGACTGATATTGAAGCTGAAACTCCAATACTTTGGCCACCTGATGTGAAGAGCTGACTCATTTGGAAAGACCCTGATGCTGGGAAATATTGAGGGCAGGAGGAGAAGGGGAGGACAGAGGATGAGATGGTTGGATACATCACTGAGTCAATGGACATGAGTTTGGGTGGACTCTGGGAGTTGGTGATGGACAGGGAGGCCTTGCGTGCTGCGGTTCATGGGGTAGCAAAGAGTCGGACATGACTGAGTGACTGAACTGAACTGAACCTTTAGTGAGATAACCTGAATAAAGCATATTATCTGGGACATGGTAAACATCTGGGGTTGCACATACATACACACTCTTTTTATATTATTATAGATATTAGATAGTTTAATTTTATTTTTTAGAAGAAGGTTCATTTTACCATACTTTACCAAGACCTTCTAGGTCTTCCCTGGTGGCTCTGGGGTAAAGAATCTGCCTGCCAATGCAGGAGACATGGGTACAATCCCTAATCCGGGAAGATCACCTGGAGAAGAAAATGGTAGCCTACTCCAATATTCTTGCCTGAAAAATCCCATGGACAGAGAACCTATTGGGCTATACTCCATGGGGTTGCAAAGAGTTGGACACAATTAGCAACAAACAACAACTGGGCTGCTGCTGCTGCTGCTGCTAAGTTGCTTCAGTCGTGTCCGACTCTGTGCGATCCCATAGACAGTAGCCCACCAGGCTCCCCTGTCCCTGGGATTCTCCAGGCAAGAACACTGGAGTGGGTTGCCATTGCCTTCTCTGCAAACAACTAAGTCCTCCTGATAGGAGACTGATATAGTTGACAAGGCAATTGTAGACAATATGTCTGTGGCTATTGTCTGGGACACAGTGACTGTGCAAGCTGTCCTGAGCTACTTTTCACTAAGACATCTCTGCTCTAAGCTCTCATCTGGAGATCTGTTACTGGCTCCAAAGAACCTGGAGTTCTCAGCTGGACACTGAAACCTGTCACACACCAGCCTCTTAAATGACTAAGCTTGAGCCCTTGATTTCTTTTCAGCTTCTAACTAAAGCTTGTTCCTTTCAGCTTCTGATTTTCTCATCTCATTCTCTCCTCTACATGCTTTACAATTGACTTTCCTGACTTTTAAGAGGGAAACATTTTCATAATGTCTTTCATGTAGAATTTAACAAAGGTTAGTGGCATGTGTCAACTTGTGTAGAATTTTACAGAGGTTAGTGGCATGTGTCAACTTTGTGGAGAATTTTCCATTACATAACCTCAGCATGTAATCAGTTCTTACTCCTCTTCTTGTGGCTTCCTGGTTCATATTTGCATCTAACAGAGTGCATCATAAATTATTGTTAATAGCTCTACTTGTGCTTTTTAATTTTTATTTTGCAAGGATTACTGATATCCAGTTACACAAATTAGGCCACATTTTAAGATCCAGATTTACTGGATTACCCTAGTTCTTAGGAAAGGAATAAAAGGAATCAACAATTCTAATTCCTAATTAAATTCCTTTAACATGGGTAAAATTAATACACAAATTCATAAGTAGTGGCATGGTTCCTAACCTATGCAATTGTTTTTACAATGACTTAGATTATATATGTGCTAGCCTAACTACTAATATTTTCCCATTCTTATAAAATGCAAACATTTTTCTAGGATAATAATTATTTATATACACATATATATGTATGTATATATATGTATATGTGAAGTGAAGTGAAAGTCGCTCAGTCGTGTCCAACTCTTTGTGACCCATGGACTATACAGTCCAAGGAATTCTCCAGACCAGAATACTGACATGGGTAGCCTTTCCCTTCTACAGGGGATCTTCCCAACCCAGGGATTGAACCCAGGTCTCCTGCGTTACAGGTGGATTCTTTACCAGCTGAGCCACAAGGGAAGACCAAGAATACTGGAGTGGGTATCCTATCCCTTCTCCAACGGATCTTCCTGACCCAGGGATCGAATTGGGGTCTCCTGCATTGCAGGCAGATTCTTTACTAACTGAGATATCAGGGAATCCTGTGTATATGTATCAGAATATTATTCCATCATTTCCTGCCTCTGTATCAACTGCTTATGAATAGGAAGCATATCTTATTCACAGGCGTATTCCTAATACATTGTATCGTAGCATAATACATTGTATTATCTATATTTCATGAGTAAAAATAATTTCTGAATCAAATAGTTAATATATGTCAGGAAGTCTTGCTATGGTTTCTTAGTTAGTTGTCAAAAGACATGTTAAACTATGGATACAGGAAGACTGAACAACCAGATAGAGGGTAACAACAAAATTATATGTCTCTGTGCTTTCTTGCTAGTGGAGGTGATGGAATTCCAGTTGAGCTATTTCAAATCCTCAAAGGTGATGCTGTAAAAGTGCTGCACTCGATATGCCAGCAAATTTGGAAAACTCAGCAGTGGCCACAGGACTGGAAAAGGTCAGTCTTCGTTCCAATCCCAAAGAAAGGCAATCCCAAATAATGCTCAAACTACCGCACAATTGCACTCATCTCATATGCTAGTAAAGTAATGCTCAAAATTCTCCAAGCCAGGCTTCAGCAATACGTGAACCGTGAACTTCCAGATGTTCAAGCTGATTTTAGAAAAGGCAGAGGAACCAGAGATCAAATTGCCAATATCCGCTGGATCATCGAAAAAACAAGAGAGTTCCAGAAAAACATCTATTTCTGCTTTATTAACTATGCCAAAGCCTTTGACTGTGTGGATCACAATAAACTGTGGAAAATTCTGAAAGAGATGGGAATACCAGACCATCTGACCTGTCTCTTGAGAAACCTGTATGCAGGTCAGGAAGCAACAGTTAGAACTGGACATGGAACGACAGACTGGTTCCAAATAGGAAAAGGAGTACGTCAAGGCTGTATATTGTCACCCTGCTTATTTAACTTATATGCAGAGTACATCATGAGAAACGCTGGGCTGGAAGAAACACAAGCTGGAATCAAGATTGCCGGGAGAAATATCAATAACCTCAGATATGCGGATGACACCACCCTTATGGCAGAAAATGAAGAAGAACTAAAGAGCCTCTTGATGAAGGTGAAAGAGAAGAGTGAAAAAGTTGGCTTAAAGCTCAACGTTCAGAAAACTAAGATCATGGCATCTGGTCCCATCACTTCATGGGAAATAGATGGGGAAACAGTGGAAACAGTGTCAGACTTTATTTTTGGGGGCTCCAAAATCACTGCTGATGGTGACTACAGCCTTGAAATTAAAAGATGCTTACTCCTTGGAAGGAAAGTTATGACCAACCTAGATAGCATGTTTAAAAGCAGAGACATTACTTTGCCAACAAAAGTCCATCTAGTCAAGGCTATGGTTTTTCCAGTGGTCATGTATGGATGTGAGAGTTGGACGGTGAAGAAAGCTGAGCGCCGAAGAGTTGATGCTTTTGAACTGTGGTGTTGGGGAAGACTCTTGAGAGTCCCTTGGACTGCAAGGAGAACCAATCAATCCATCCATCCTAAAAGAGATCAATCCTGGGTGTTCATTGGAAGGTCTGATGTTGAAGCTGAAACTCCAATACTTTGGCCACCTCATGC
The DNA here is from genome assembly GCF_054371585.1 of Giraffa tippelskirchi. Classification (NCBI taxonomy): domain Eukaryota; kingdom Metazoa; phylum Chordata; class Mammalia; order Artiodactyla; family Giraffidae; genus Giraffa; species Giraffa tippelskirchi. Next base: position 128,002,796 of record NC_137286.1, read on the forward strand.
AAAGAGTTGACTCATTGGAAAAGACCCTAATGCTGGGTAGGATTGGGGGCGGGAGGAGAAGGGGACGACAGAGGATGAGATGGTTGGATGGCATCACCGACTCGATGGACATGGTTTGGGTAGACTCCGGGAGTTGGTGATGGACAGAGAGGCCTGGAGTGCTGCAATTCATGGGGTCGCAAAGAGTCAGACACGACTGAGCGACTGAACTGAACTGAACTGTGCTTTCCTGGGGGTACATTTGGAGAAATGAGAGAAAAATTGAATTTCATTTTATTTCCTGTCTCACTGCAAGAATTTTATCTGTAGAAAGGATGCAGTGGTCTTAATAAACATCTCAGGCTAAAGAGCAGCAAAAATAGGCCTAAGGATATTTCAAAATTATATTGAAAATATCAATAAGTGTTAATAATTATGAAAAAGGATGAACTATCAGAAAATAATTAGCTCCCTAATAAAAAGAATTAAATAGGATCACAATTGTCCATTTAATTGTGCATTTGATTATTAGAGATTTTAGAAGTCATGTTACAGAGATATTTTTTTTTTCTTTTGATATGTTCCTAACCAGCTCGGACCATGAAACTGTTGGATAGAGTCACTGCTGAGCAAATGAATGCTTTGTTTTTAGAATAACAGGTCAAGAGTTTTGCCCCACAGTAGTAAAGCTATGGTGTTCACTGGAAAGGGTCAGACTGTGTCACAGAAGTTAGTGAGACTGGACTCACAGTAGCCTCTGGCAAATCATGAAAAGATGTGAAATACTCTTAGATCCTCAGATGAAAGGCAATACAAGGCAAATATGGATGCTTTGAAAATGAATCTTAATTTACATTGTAATTTTCTACTTTAAAAAACACTTCAAAAAAAGTGAAAATCAGAACAGATACTTTGCACATGGCTTTTAACATACCTCTTTTTACTAATTAAAATTAATGTGACAGCAAATCAGTTTTAGAAATCCTTTAATATTACTTTTCCCTCTTATATTTATTAATATGAGACATTTTAGAAATGATTCACATAATTCTGGCTCATGGGTACTTTTGATTCTAAACAACCACCATTTAAAAGTGTGATGAACTTTAAAAGATACTACTGGTAGTCTAGTATACTTGCATTTACAGATTAGGGAATTAGTGCTTAGACTACTCCTTTCATTTTCTCAATTGCATAACTGCTAACCTTTCAGTTAGCCCAGTACTTGTTTTCCCATACCTTGGATATTTTCATGACTGGGCATGAATGCAATGATGATTATAATGATTTGAGATCATAATATGTTTGTCCTTGGATGTTTTGCCCTATTTTTCCCTAAGATATATTTTCTCAACTTAATAAGGACAAAGACCCATTATATTCATGGCTTGAATGAGATTCTACTTTCTTTTAAAATTTCTCCCAGAAATTTCTCATATTCTTTGTTATCTTCACCTAAGATTTTGTTTTCCATCAAGGAAAGCCAGTGAATTGTGGAGTACCACCAGATCATTTAGTATGGGTTTATGACCCTTTGTGCATTTAAAGAATGCCAATTTTTAATAAGATGTTGAATTACAATTAATCCAGATTATCCAATTCTTAACATATTTCAATAAAAGTGGTAATCCTTTGTTTCTACACTGAGTCTCCATCAATGCAACTGTTCAAGCCAGTTGCCAAAGAATTACTCTTGACACTTCTCTTTCCCACAGCACTTTTTCTACAACTGTTGTTGGACAACAGGACTTGGAAAGACTCTCTAAAATTTTCTTAAACAGACCCACTCTGTATCTAAACATGTGATAACTGTAAAAGCTCCTCTTCATTTCCACAGCTATCACTGTAGCAAAAATCATTAGCTGTGGTACTAAGATAGCTACAAAATAAATCACCTTATTTATTCAACCCAAATGATCCACATAATGTGTGCACATGAACACACACCCCCCACACACACACCCAGCCACACACACACAGCAACTGGTCAAGATGTTTAAATGTAAATTTTATTTGACCATAACTTTGTAGATGTTGAGCCACACATTGGATTTGATGGTTGTCACCTACATGGAGGAGTATATGTTTATTTGCTGTTGATTCTACAACAAATTAGCATAAGCTTGCTGTCTTAAAACAAAAGAAATATATAATTATATAGTTGAAAGTCAGAAATAGGCTTCACTGCGCTATAATAAAGGTATTGGCAGAAGTGCACTCCTATCTGAAACCTCTAGAGGTGAATTCACTTTATTGCCTTTCCTGACTGTTATAGGATACCCCCATTCATGGCCCCTTCTGTTTTCAAAGTCAGTTACGGTCTGCTAATCGCATCTTCCTCTTATTTTATTTTTTGCCACCTTCTTCTACATTTAAAGACTCTTTACTTCCCTGAAACCATCAGGGTAATCCAGAATATGCTACCTATTCTAAGGTCAGTTGTTCAGTTCAGTTCAGTACACTCACTCAGTCGTGTCCCACTCCTTGCGACCCCATGAATCGGAGAATGCCAGGCCTCCCTGTCCATCACCAACTCTCAGAGTTTACACAAACCCTTGTCCATCGAGTTGGTGATGCCATCCAACCATCTCATCCTCTGTCATCCCCTTCTCCTCCTGCCCCCAATCCTTCCCAGCATTAGTGTCTTTTCCAATGAGTCAACTCTTTGCATGAGGTGGCCAAAATATTGGAGTTTCAGCTTCAACATCAGTCCTTCCAATGAAGACCCAGGACTGATCTCCTTTAAGATGGACTGGTTGGATCTTCTTGCAGTTCAAGGGACTCTCAAGAGTCTTCTCCAACATCACAGTTCAAAAGCATCAATTCCTTGGTGCTCAGCTTTCTTCACCGTCCAACTCTCACATCCATACATGACCACTGGAAAAACCATAGCCTTGACTAGATGGACTTTTGTTGGCAAAGTAATGTCTCTGCTTTTAAATATGCTATCTAGGTTGGCCTTAACCTTCCTTCCAAGGAGTAAGCATCTTTTAATTTCAAGGCTGCAATCACCATCAGCAGTGATTTTGGAGCCCCCAAAAATAAAGTCTGACACTGTTTCCACTGTTTCCCCATCTATTTCCCATGAAGTGATGGGACCAGATGCCATGATCTTAGTTTTCTGAATGTTGAGCTTTAAACCAACTTTTTCACTCTCCTCTTTCACTTTCATCAAGAGGCTCTTTAGTTCTTCTTCACTTTCTGCCATGAGGGTGATGTCATCTGCATATCTGAGGTTATTGATATTTCTCCCGGCAATCTTGATTCCAGCTTGTGTTTCTTCCAGCCCAGCGTTTCTCATGATGTACTCTGCATATAAGTTAAATAAGCAGGGTGACAATATACAGCCTTGACGTACTCCTTTTCCTATTTGGAACTAGTCTGTCGTTCCATGTCCAGTTCTAACTGTTGCTTCCTGACCTGCATACAGGTTTCTCAAGAGACAGGTCAGATGGTCTGGTATGCTCATCTCTTTCAGAATTTTCCACAGTTTATTGTGATCCACACAGTCAAAGGCTTTGGCATAGTCAATAAAGCAGAAATTGATGTTTTTCTGGAACTCTCTTGCTTTTTCGATGATCCAGTGGATATTGGCAATTTGATCTCTGGTTCCTCTGCCTTTTCTAAAACCAGCTTGAACATCTGGAAGTTCACGGTTCTCGTATTGCTGAAGCCTGGCTTGGAGAATTTTGAGCATTACTTTACTAGCGTATGAGATGAGTGCAATTGTGCGGTAGTTTGAGCATTCTTTGACATTGCCTTTCTTAGGGATTGGAATGAAAACTGACCTTTTCCAGTCCTGTGGCCACTGCTGAGTTTTCCAAATATGCTGGCATATCGAGTGCAGCACTTTCACAGCATCATCTTTCTGGATTTAAAATAGCTCAACTGAAATTCCATCACCTCCGACAGGAGCCTTAATTTTATCTGTTACTTTCTCTTCTGTCATGAGACACATGAACATGTTTCAGGGACTAGCCGGCAGGCATCTTTGGGGGGCCATTATTCTGCCTATCACAGCATATGATCAAAATCCATAAACCTCAAAATATGAAAAATATGAAGTTGTTGGTCTCAGTGCCCTCTCTCCACCTACTTATGTGACTGTATTTCATATCCTTCCAAAGTTTTACTACTTACTAAGATAGGGAGATGGTGAAAGCCACAGTGCAGGCAGGAATTTAGAAGACACTTACTCCTTTGAAAAAGAGCTGTGACCAACCTAGACAGCATATTAAAAAACAGAGCCATTACTTTGCCAACAAAGGTCTGTCTAGTCAAAGCTATGGTTTTTCCTGTAGTCATGTATGGATGTGAGAGATGGAATATCAAGAAAGCTTAGCACTGAAGAATTGATGCTTTTGAACTGTGGTGTTGGAGAAGACTCTTGAGAGTCCCTTGGACTGCAAGAAAATCCAACCAGTCCATCCTAAAGGAGATCAGTCCTGGGTTTTCATTGGAAGGACTGCTGTTGAAGCTGAAACTCCAATACTTTGGCCCCCTGATGCGAAGAGCTGACTCATTGGAAAAGACCCTGATGCTGGGAAGGATTCGGGGCAGGAGGAGAAGGGGACGACAGAGGATGAGATGACTGGATGGCATCACCGACTTGATGGCCATAGGTTTGGGTGGACTCCGGGACTTGGTGACGGACTGGGAAGCCTGGCATGCTGCAATTCATGGTTCTCAAGGAGTCAGACACGACTTAGCGACTGAACTGAACTGAACGAATACTAAAGTGGGTAGCCATTCCCTTCTCCAGGGGATCGTCCTGACCCAGGAATCTTCCTAACCCAGGGGTCTTTCCTACTCTGGGAGCGAACCCCAGTCTCTTGCATTGCAGGCAGATTCTTTATTGTCTGAGCAACCAGGGATCCCTAATGATAATTATGTTATTCTCTCAGTTATAAGTCCCTTGCAATTAATTAATTTCTACTGATGGCTCATTGAAAAACAAAAAGTTTTCATATAATATGAACCATCAGATTGATGACATTTGATTTTAAGTTGGTGCTGCATAAGATGATTTTAAGATGGTTGGATGGCATCACCGACTCAGTGGACATGGGTTTGGGTAGACTCCGGGAGTTGGTGATGCACAGAGAGGCCTGGCGTGCTGCAGTTCATGGGGTCGCAAAGAGTCGGACACGACTGAGAGACTGAACTAACTGAACTGAACTGGTGCTGCATAATAATTGGAGTATTACACCAACTGATGACAAAAATTGGTAGATTGCATAGACATTTTTATTAACCTTAAAATGTAAGATTTTTAAGAGTACAATTGGAAATATTTTTGCTTTACATATATTTTAATTAATTCCATATTGGAGAATTGGGAGTTTGAAAAATAAATTAAGCAAAATTAAATGATTATGATTTAGCTTTGCTCACATGATTATGACTTTTAAATTACATTTCAGCTTAGAGTTTGCATTCATTTCTTTTCATCTATTTGTTTTTTTTAATATTCATTGAATGCCTATGTATCTGGCCCTGGTTACACAGTAATAAAGATTTATGATATAACTTATGTCTTAAAGATGCTTATTATTTTACACAGATAAATTATAAATAAGTTGATAGCAAAAAAAAAAAAACCACAGTAAAACCAAGCAGAGTTGAGAATAAGTAAAATAACAGATTTATTTATTCCATCTTTTTGTTAATTCAATAAAATATATTTTGCAAAGTATTGATACATGACAGGTAATGTGTTAGGCACTGAATACATATCAATGGGAAAAATTTCAGCAACAATGTTTTATTCACTCAGCTTACTGTGAAATAAACTGAAGTGCAAGATTAATCAAAGAAAGATGTAAATAAAATCCATGACATATGCATTGAAGGGACAAAAATAAATAGAAGAGATGATTTGAAAATTAAACATTTTTCTCCTAGAAAGGAAACCTAAATGATGAGGTGATGTCACCCATTTCAAATAAATGAAATCATGTCTACGAGTTGAGTGTTGCAGGCATGAGGAGAAAGCATGAAAAATAACATTGTTTTTGAAGGTGATGAGACAAGACACTGAACATTTTAAAGCATGAATTAAGAGTCTAATTTATTGTTTAAAATAGATGCTTTTTGCCATATAGATAGGAACTTAGAGAGTGGAATAATTTTAAAAAGTGCTTTTAAGTACAGTGTGCATGAACTATAGCTATGCATTTTAGTTGTACAGTTTGATGAGTTGGAAATGCATATCCTCCCATGTAACCAAATCCACAATCAAGATATGGAATATTTCTATCACCTCAAAATATTTTCTTGTGCCTTTTTGTAATCAATCTCATTCCCATCCCATTCCCCACAACCTATCTAGAGAGATAGGTTATGATAGATATCATGTTCTAGAATGTCGTATAAGTGGAATCTTACAGTATGCATTCTTGTTTCTGTCTTTTTTCACTCAGTACAACATTGTTGAGATTGATGTCTTTTGTTATTTGCATCAGTAGGTGGTTCCTTTATATTGTTATTAAATAATGATATTATTTATTTCATTTGATGATTACAATTGCAGTAAGGATACTTGCATGTATGTCTTTTATTTCATCCTATTTGATTTTATTTTAAGACTGATATTATTCCTTAGAGTTCAGTGGTTTAAACAACACAGATTTACTGTTTCATGGCTCTGTAAGTCGAAAATTCAGTCTGATCTAACTAGTTTTTCTGGTCAAAGATTGACATAGCCAAAATCAAGGTGTTGACTGGTTGAGTTGGTAAGGGGAGGATCAGGGGAAAGTTCACACTCTGGCTCACTTAGGTTGTAGGCAGAATCTGGTTCCTTAAAGCTGTAGAAAAAAGCTTCCTGTTTCCTAGCTGTCAGCCTATGACTTCCCTTAGCTCTAGAAGCTTCTCTTTATTCTTTATACATAAGCCCTTATATCAGATTCAGCTATGATATCGCAAATCCTCTCCACAGATGGAATCTCTGGGTCTTCACTTTTTGCCATATGTCTTATCCTTCTGGGATGAGAAAGTTCTGATGTGAATATATTGGGCCCACCTGGATTATGCAGGGTTATCTCTATATTTAAAGGTCTAACTTTAAATAGGCAAAGATCCTTTCTCCATGTAACATAGATATTCACAGGCATCAGGGATTAAGTCATGGCTTCCTCTCACTCTACAGCTCCATTGGGCCTACCACACCTTCCTTATTTGTGCCATTTAGTGTATGATAATGAGACTTAACAAATCTTTGCTAAAACTTACATCATTTCCTGCTTTAGATAATAAGGAATCATAATGAGTGACCTGAAATGGTCCAGTTTGCATATATTGACTACCATGAGTGAGTGAGTCCTCAGTTGTGTCTGACTCTTTGCGACCCCATGCACTGTAGCCCGCCAGGTTCCTCTGTCCATGGAATTTTTCAGGCAAGAGTAATGGAGCAGGTTGCCCTTTCCTACTCCAGAGGATCTTCCCGACCCAGGTTTCAAATCAGTGTGTCTTGCATCTCCTGCATTGGCAGGCAGATTCTTAACCACTAGTGCCACCTTTCCTTTTTTGAGGGAGTAAGAGTTCAGGATTGTGGCTATTGTTTATTTTCAATAGAATTAGAGTTTCTTTTTATGTAACATTTATTTTAACTAAGTCATAATATTTCCATAAACTTGTAGATTTCTTAAGGCAACATTTTATGACTCACTTATCTTTTACTTACAATATTGAAAAAGCAGATGTTCACTTAATAAATAATTTTGAAAGCTAATTAATTATTTAACTAAGTGATAAATAATTAATGCTTATTTATTACTAGAGTAGAAACTTTAAATATTTTATCTGAGGATAACTCGTGCTATTTGAGCTAGTTGTATAAATATATGTAAGAGATCTCTAAGGAGCAGAGCTCATCCTTTGGGAAAATAAGCCCTGTATTTCTGTCCTTAGTTTCATCTCACTTATTTAACTACTCTTTTTTTTTTTGATATTCAGTTTCTTCATTTCCACTATTTTCTTCCTCAAGTGAAAACATGCTTATTCTGTCTATGCTAAATAATTGTGATAGACAGGATAATGCCACTCTACCTCCAAAAGATGCCCAAGCCCTATGCCCCAAAATTTGTGAATATGTTATGTTGCATGACAAGGGAGAATTAAGATTGCAGGTAGCATTAAGAGTACTAATCGCTAAAATAAGGTGATCAACCTGGATTATTCTGGCAGACCCAAAGCAATCACAAAGATTCTTTTTTTTTTTTTTCAATTAATTATTTTTTTGTCTGAGTCAGGTTTTAGTTGCATCATGTGGAATCTTTTAGTTGTGGCATGCAAGCTCCTAGTTTGGGCATGTGGGATCTATACCCCAGACCAGAAATTGAAGCCAGGCCCATTGTATTGGGAGTGAAATTTCTTAGCCACTGGACCACCAGGAAAGTCTCCACATTTTTTTTTTTTTTAAGTAAATGGGCACAGGTAAAAATTAGCTGTTTCAAATTTTTCATTGGTACTTTCCCATCCTACCAATTTTGTTGGTAAATTTATCATCAAGGTATCTTATTATAAATACATATTTATACGTCTTGTTAGTTTGTACATAGGTTTTTTGTTTATTTGTTTTATTGTTTTCTTATTGATTAATTATCTTCTGATGTCACTATTTAATAGAGGTTGTATTTGATTACTTATTAGAAATGCATGGGTTGTATTTAATATTGTTTAGGTTTAAGATCTCTTTAAAGAATCACTTCATGTTCAACAAATTGTGCAACCTCAGTCTTCATTTTTAGCTGAGACTTATTGACCTGTTGAAAAATTTTTTTTTCTTGTGTCAGTTACCCTCCTTTTAACATCACCATTGTTGCTGTTCCATGCCTGTAATTTCTTGCTCATTGAGATAGCCTGCTATTTTTCTTCATTTGTTTCGAGCATTATCCGTACATGTATTAGGAAGAGAGGATCATATTATAGTTACATGGAGTCCATCTTAAAATGAATCTTAACTCTTTTCATGACAAACCTTTTCTCAAATCTCACTTTGAAATGACCTCATGCTAACTTCACAGATTCATTTCTTCTCATCTCACAGTTTGTAAACAGACTTACGTTCCCTAGAACAAAGGATTTTGAATATTTTCTATAGTTTTATAAGTTAGAAAACAGCAAACTTTAAGAATCAATTATTTATGAAACAACCAATTCTTTAATATAGATCTGACTTTTCTGTATGTTTTACTCACACTGAAACAAAACAAAGCAAAAATTACTTGGTAATTTTAATTTTTAGTTAAAAAAATCTCAATGTCCCTGAGATTAAAGCTTTTACCTACCCCTACAAATATTCACCTTTGAGTAAATTGTTAATATATATGAGATATTTTCTCCCGTGGTGGCTGGGTTTACTGACCCTGGATGATGGATGAACATTTATGTACTGCCTTGATTGACCAGCGATGTTTTCCAGATTGAAGTTAAATGACCTTGACTTCTTCCCCTGATGCCAACCATCAGTGTCATTAGGAATGTGAATGATTGGGCAGTTTATGATGTCTACCCAACGTTTCTTCTTTTATGGCTCAACCCTTCTATAACTATAATTTATTGTTTGAGTTTACGTTTCACCACACTTCTAGATAACTTTTATAAATTATCACTGAGTTAGTTTCCCAGCAGTTATTCCTTGAGGAGTCTCCTGCTCTCTGCCTGACTGTCATATAAGCACTCCACACTGAAAGACAGTGTCTGCTTTCGAAAGGTTAAAAAAAACCACTTCTTACACTGAATTTCTCCCAACAGTTCAAGGTCTCCTCAGATGATAACTAATATATCCACTAGTACATGAAAATTATTATAGGACTTGCTAATGCTTCCATATACTATAGGATGTTGAGCCACTTCACCTTTACAGTCTTTTGTATTGCAACTCACTTGCTCAAAAAATCATGCTCACTCACCTGGGAATTATTTTTCACATTTTGTTTTTTGTTTCAGAATCATATTTCTTTTCATCATTTTCATCAATAAATAAACTTTATTGATAATCATGTCCATATTACCCATTTGAAAAACAGATGTTTTAACATTTTTATATCATTTTTGTCTCTCTAATGCAGTATATTTTTATTGGCCTCAAAAATTTCTGAAGTTATGTATTTTTTTAAAAATTTGCACTTTGAATTCAAAATACCATTTAAAATAATTTTAAATTGCTTTTTAAAAATCATTTATATATAACCATATTTCAATCTTCTAATTACAAATTTCAAATGAAATATGATTCCATATTTGTTTACTAATTATACTCTTAAAGATCCAATAAACATCATAATTATTGTGATTTTCCTCACATTTAAAAATAAAATTACTGAATGTTTCAAAATTAAGTAATCTAAGTGAAAGTATATATCATAAGCAAACATCAGATTTTTCTATAAACTACTTTCTTGCTTTAACAGAAACATACAGTAAACTTAGAATATGTTGATAAGCAAATTTATTTCCAATATTTGTTTACAAATCTCACAGGAAGAACAATTTTTCAGTAACCAATTTTAGAGATGATATTTGAAATTTCTTTCTTTGCTTTTGTGTCTTTTTCTGCTCTAAAGATTGAAAATTTGGAGTGAACTTGTGCGTGATGGCAAACAGCTCACATGTTCTGCCAGGAACACAGGGGTGTAGTAGTAAATAAAAAAATTAAAACGAAGTAAGCAGCATAACACTAATAAGCTCATGGCTGATCATATACTATAATATAAAACTGGCAACTACTTGCTCCCACTGATATTTATAGCTAGTAATCTTTTATCAGATGTTATTTGGTCTAAGAAGAATCCTTCTAGTTTTACATGAAAGGCAAGTGACAAGACTTTTAATATTAATAAAGATTAATATCATATGATAAATTTTATTTAGCATTGATAATGTGCCAGTCATAGCTCAGTTGGTAAAGAATCCACCTGCAGTTCAGGAGACCCCAGTTCGATTCCTGGGTCGGGAAGATCCACTGCAGAAAGGATAGGCTACCCTCCAGTATTCTTGGGCTTAACCTTGTGGCTAAGCTGGTAAAGAATCCACCTGCAATGCAGGAGACCTGGGTTGGATCCCTGGGTTGGGAAGATCCCCTAGAAAAGGGAAAGGCTACCCACTCCAGTATTCTGGCCTGAAGAATTCCATGGACTACAGTCCATGGGGTCACAAAGAGTCAGACACAACTGAGCAGCTTTCACTTCCACGTGCCAGTCATAACTAAACATTTACCATGAATTAGCACATCTAGTCTTCACAACATCCTTTGAGGTTGGATATTATTCTCTTTTTAGAAATGAAGGAGCTGAGGTGTACAGTTTAGTTAACTTGTCATATCAGACACTGAGGAAATGTCAGATCCTAATTCACACATAGTCAGTCTTATCCAACTGGCAGACTTCCATGTGTCTTAAAAGGAGTGTGGATGGGAAATATACTTGGAATGTGTTGGGAAATAACAATCCCACATGACAGTCTTTGAGTCCTTCTCAGTCAACATAAAATGAGCCTTGAGTATGGAGCATTCTTATGAAGAGATAAAGAGTCCTCACAGCCTGTATTAGGCTTCTTGTCTTGTGTGGGAATATCTTTCTGTTTCAGTCTCATGGTATGCTCCTTTGTTATGCTTCAGGTTATATGTCAATGGCCCTCAGTCATGCCTCCGGCTTTTGGTATTTCAGATTCCTTCTACCGTGACTTGAGAGGGATGTATGCAGGCAAATAGGCAATTGCCCTGTGCCAGCTGCCAGTGGAGACCCTCTAACCATGAGAGACCTATGCCCATTATCAAAGCTGATCTTGCTATGTCTCTTCTCTGTGTGAGCAAAGCATGGTTCCATCCAGTGTTTGACTGTGTTGTGTTTACTTTTCTGACTCTTATACCAAGATGCAATGAGCAAAAGCTTTTGAATTCACCCCTGGGATTAGGAAATGTGTACAATGTTGCACTTCCGTGAGGTTAGGGCCTACTGCATGGTACTGTGTTCAACAGAATACACAGCTGGCCTTTGGGAAGAGGTAAATTCTGAATACTGATCTTGAAGACTCCTGGAAGCAAAGGTGTTTAAAATTTGAATGCTTCCACTTGGATGTTCAACATTAATAAAAGCACCTCTACACCAAGCCTGTCTCAAGTCAGTTACTCTGAAATAGAACAATACCCTGAAGAAGAATTTACCTTGAAGGGTAAGAAAGTCTTGTCTGGCAATTTAGTGTGAATTTTAGGGCATCAACACAGTATACCACCAATTGTCCAAAAGAATTGAATGAGATGATTCAATGGTGGTTCAAAGTTTTTTACTTTTAAACAAATAGCTGAAATCGTGAACAGAAAATTATAGAATCTACTACAGGATTTTTAACTATGAAGCATATTTGATTGAACTTGATATTACTTGAGCAGAGTTTCCCTCTCTTAAGAACTATTGTAACATACGCAGGAAAATATAACCACAATAAAACTAAAAAAGAAGCTAGAAGGACACGATAGGGGACCCCAGGCCAGGGCTTTACAGAAACACTATGGGCCAACACAACAATCATGGTGCTCCTGAAACCATGCCTCTTGTAGGACTAATTAGAGCCTCTGATTCTCTTTTCATGGAACACGTGAATTCATAAAGGATCCCAAGCAATAAGAAAGCAACTGGAATTTAGAGAACATCTTATCCATAATGAGCATATATTACAAATGAGCTATAAACCTCTGTGATTTTAATCCACTGAAATTTTAGTCCTTACTTAGAGCATTGAGCATCTGAGTCAATTAATTTTGTATGAACAGCAGGCATCACAAATTCAAATGCCCCAAACTAACTAAGTGTGTAGTTACTTAGCCGTGTCCGACTCTTTGTGATCCCATGAACTGTAGCCCGACAGGCTCCTCTGTCCATGGAATTCTTCAGGCAAGAATACTTCAAGCAAGAATATTCCCTTCTCCAGGGGAATATTCCTGACCTGGGGATCCAACATGGGTCTTCTGCATTGAAGGTGGATTCTTTACTGTCTGAACTAACAGGGGAGCCCCACTTCCCCGTTTGTGATTTTTCAGTGAATTGTACCACCATCTAGTTGGTTCAGAAATTCAGACACCTTGATGTCATCTTTGACCCTCCTTTTAACTACTCCAATATCCAATCATTCACTAAATTCTATGATACTGATATTTCTACTTTTATCTCCTCTAGCATTACACAGTTTTTGCCATTGTTTTGTTGTTGTTGACACACAACTCTACTTTTTCCTCCAAATTGTAGGAAGAATGATCTTTGGCATCACAAGTTCATTCAGATTAATTTCCTGATTCAAATTTGAGTAATTCCATATCAGTTTCTTATGTTTATTTTACATGGTGTATAAGGCCTATCAAGTTGTATGTTTTTTCAACATCACTCTTCCTTTTTCCCCACTGCTTACATCTACCTTATACTTTGGCCACACAGATCAGCTTGTCTCTTTAAGGATTCAACAGTTCCACATTCTCATTCCTAAAACTTTCAGTTTCATATAGACTACACCTCTATCCCAGGGCTTTTGGAGCCAATAGTCTTGTCTTCAGCATATTGTTATTTTTCTTTATTGTGACTGTCTGATGTAGTTTAAATCTGTGAAGAGGAGCTTTATCTGCTTTTCACAGTTCAATTCAGCCGCTCAGTCATGTCTGACTCTTTGCAACCCCATGGACGGCAGCATGCCAGGCTTCTCTGTCCATCACCAACTCCTGGAGCTTGCTCAAACTCATGTCTTTTGATCAGTGATGCCATCCAACCATCTCATCCTCTGTCAGCCCCTTCTCCTCCTGCCCTCAATCTTTCCCAGCACCACGGTCTTTTCCAGTGAATCAGTTCTTCCCGTCAGGTGGCCAAAGTATTGGAGCTTCAGCTTCAGCATCAGTTCTTTCAATGAATATTCAGGACTGGTTTTCTTTAGGATGGATTGGTTGTATCTCCTTGCAGTCCAAGGGACTCTCAAGAGTCTTCTCCAACACCACAGCTCAAAAGCATCAATTCTTTGTCATTCAGCTTTCCTTATGGTCCAACTCTCACATCCATACATGACTACTGGAAAAACCATACCTTTGGCTGGATGAAACTTTGTCAGTAAAGTAATGTCTCTCATTTTTATTTTTTGTCTTTTAATATGCTGTCTAGGTTGGTCATAGCTTTTCTTCCAAGGAGCAAGCATCTTTTAATTTCATGGTTGCAGTCGCCATCCGCAGTGATTTTGGAGCCGAAGAAAAGAAAGTCTGTCACTGTTTCCATTGTTTCCCCATCTATTTGCCATGAAGCAATTGGACCAGATGCCATGATGTTGGTTTTTTGAATGTTGAGTTTTAAACCAACTTTTTCACTCTCCTCTTTCGCTTTCATTAGTGGTTCTTTAGTTCCTCTTCACTTTCTGCCATAGACTGGTGTGATCTGCATATCTGAAGTTATTGACATTTCTCCCAGCAATATTGATTCCAGTTTGTGCTTCATCCAGCCTGGCATTTCGCATGATGTACTCTGCATACAAGTTAAATAGGTAGGGTGACAAAATACAGCCTTGATGTACTCCCCAATTTGGAACTAGTCCATTGTTCCACGAATGGTCTTATTGTTGCTTCCTGACCTGCATACAGATTTCTCAGAAGTCAGCTAAGGTGGTATGATATTCCCATCTCTTTAAGAATTTTCCACAGTTTGTTATGATCCACACAGTCAAAAGCTTTGGCATAGTCAATAAAGCAGAAGTAGATGTTTTTTTCTGGAACTCTCACTTTTTTGATGATCCAATGGATGTTGGCAATGTGATCTCTGGTTCCTTGGCCTTTTCTAAATCCAACATGAATATCTGAAGTTTCTCGGTTCACATACTGTTGAAGACTTGCTTGGGAATGTTGAACATTACTTTGATAGCAAGATTGCTAGCATGTGAGATGAAAAAAGATATGACACTGAAAGACTAACTCCTCAGGTCGGTAGGTCCCCAATATGCTACTGAAGAAAAGTGGAGAAATAACTCCAGAAAGAATGAAGAGATGGAGCCAAAGTGAAAACAATATTCAGTTGTGGATGTGACTGGTGATGGAAGTAAAGTCTGATGCTGTAAAGAGCAATATTGTGTAGGAACCTGGAAAGTTAGGTCCATGGATTGAGGTAAATTTGAAGTGGTCAAACGAGAGATGGCAAGACTGAACATTTTTGTAATTGGCATTTTAGGAATCTGTGAACTAAATTGGACCGGAATGGGTGAATTTAATTCAGATGACCATTATATCTGTTAGTTCAGTTCTCATTTGACCTGAACATTAAACACAGAGGCAGGCTTTAGATAAAAATATTTTTATTGTTCAGTGACTAAGTCATGTCTGACTCTTTGCAACCCTATGGACTGAAGAATGCCAGGCTTCCCTGTCCTTCACCATCTCCCAGAGTTTGCTCAAATTCATGTCCATTGAGTTGGTGATGCCATCCAACCATCTCATTCTCTGTCTCCCCCTTCTTCTCCTGTCCTCAATCTTTTCCAGCATCAGAATAAAAAAATGTGTTTTCTGGTAAATAAACCAGCAAACTCTGATTACTGAGCCAAACCTAATTATTTCTATTCAAACTTCGATTATCCACCTTGCACTATGCAAAATAGTGGTCTTTGTGTGGTTTACTTCTAAGATCCACCAAAAATTCTTCTAATTCTACAGTGTGAGAATTCTTGCTGAGTCTTTTTCTCTGTTGCCTGTGTTTGCTGAGGAGCATCAAGCATTATTTCTGCTGCATGAGAATGAGATGGGACCATTAGACATCCTATGAAAAAAGTAACTGCTTTCTGATCAGAATACATATTGGAATTATGCTGCCTGGTTTTTTATTACCATGGTATATCAATGTACCCTTCCTGGGAACAACAGTTAATGACCAATCCTCTTTAAAACCTTAATACCTTGTATTGCATGCATTCTGCTTGAATTTAACTAAGATACATGCCATCTTTTTATTATTAAAAGATATAATTTAATTTCCCAAATCAAGTTTAGATAGATCAATATTGCCAATCTTATTACTTTGCCTCTGGTTATTACTGTGTCTAACATTAAATTATTTTTAACATTAATTTCTTGATTTAAACTCATTTTTGAAGGGAGAAATCATCTGATTTCTGCAAAATATGTTGTGCATGAGATAAAAACATTGATTTATGTCTTAAAGACATATGTCTTCTGTATTTAAATATAGGGCAGATATTTGGCTTCTTTTCTACCACCCCAGTATTCTTGCCTGGAGAATCCTATGGATTGTAGCCTGTCAGGCTCTTCTGTCCATGGGGTCGCAAGAGTTGGACAGAACTGGGCGACTAAACCACCACCACCACTAGCATTTTAATCAAGCCCACAGAGATTAAGAGAAATGGAAATGCAAAATACATATGTTATCTTACGGAAATTGAGACTATTTTAAAGGGGCTATAAAATTCTAAATTTGACTCCATTGCTTTCATGAATTATTTTCAAAATATTAAAAAAGGAAAGAAAGAAAAAACTTCCTTGAGTTAAAGGACCCAGAAAGATTTGATCCCTCTGACTTGCTGAGCTCATCTCTCTCCCTCATTTTAAGTCCCCTGTTGGTATGCTTTGAATAGAATGGTCTCTACTAAGCCGGTGCTTCCTTTCAGCTACCCTGCTTCCACAGTGGGCAGAGAGTGCTTGATCCATGCTGCCCTCCTATTAGCAGGATCATCTTGCAGAGAAAATGCACTAAGCCTCACTTCAAATCATGTTTTAAGATGCTTGTCATGTAACCCCAGCCCTCCATCTAATAAACATCTCAGTGCTTCAAGCTTAGCTTATGTGCACAGGCATTTCTTCTGGGCTTTGTTTTGTTCTGTTAAAAAGAGATTGGAAAAATCACCACTCTCTTTTTTCATTCAGTTGGAAAAAGAAACTGTTAGTAAGGTCACTTCTATTAAATTAGAAGAAGAAAATAAAAACTTCAGTCTTCTATTTCTCTTGCCTCTATACTTTCTTTTTGAGTGATCTTATGGCATTGCATTATAAACACTAAAAGGCAATGGATATAAGAAACATGGGTGCTGTGACTAGAAATGCAGAAGTAAAATCAAAGTTCAAAAAAAATCAATTCATGTGTATTATTAATTTAGTGCTGCACTGGTAATAAAAATAAGCTATGAAGCATACAAATACAGGAAGGTGAATAAGGACAGTGATTTCTAAGTAACATAAAAATCAAGAAGACAGCAGGATTTCATACAGATTTTTTTTAACCATTTCTGTGTAAACACAAAGATCTTTCAACTCTGCTTCATGTGACTACATACATGTTTCTGAAAGAAAAAAAGAGCTGTTATATGCAAGTGGAATAACAATGTCACTTAAGAAGACTAAAAGAGTGGCTTACAAAAATAAGCTATTTGTTGTTTTAAAAATTAAGTGCCTAATTTTTATAGCATTTTGATAAGTGATGCAGAAAGTATGAAATACATGTTGTCAGATAAAATACAGGATATTCAAATTTGAATTTCAAATAATCGGAAGATTTTTTTTTTTTGAGGTAAGATTCACAGAACATAAAATCAACCATTAGTGTACATTTCTATGACAGTAGTATGTTATGACGTTCTACAACCACAACCTAAATCAAGTTCTAAACATTTTTATCACTTTGCAAGACAATCTTATGCCCATTAAGCAACCCCTTCCCACTGCTCCCTCCTCCCAGCCAATGGGGACTATCAGTTTGCTTTCCATCTTGATGGAGGTTATCCATTCTTGGTATGTCATATATTATATAACCTGAGATCTTTTGTGTCTGGATCTTTTCAATTAACAAGCCTTCAAGATTCATTCACTATGTAGCATGTATCTATGCTTCACTCCTTATTGTGGCTGAAGAATATTCCACTGCATACATATACCACAATTCATTTATTTACTCATCCAATAAAGAATATTTGTACCATTTCCATTTCCATCTTTTGGCTATAGTGAATAGTGTTGCTATGAACAGGTGTGCACATGCACTTACTTGAATACTTAATTTCAGTTGTTTTTGATGTTATATCCAGCAGTGAAATGATAGGCTCATATGGTCATTCTAGGCTTCCCTCATAGCTCAGTTGGTTAAAAAATCCACCTGCAATGCAGGAGATCCCGGTTTGATTCCTGGGTTGGGAAGATCTGCTGGAGAAGGGATAGGCTATTCTTCACTCCAGTATGCTTGGGCTTCCCTTGTGGCTCAGTTGGTAAAGAATCAGCCTGAAATGCAGGAGATCTGGGTTCGATACCTGGGTTGGGAAGATCCCCTGGAGAAGGGAAAGGCTACCCACTCCAGTATTCTGGCCTGGAGAATTCCATGGAGTCCTGAGTGTTCATTGGAAGGACTGATGTTGAGGCTGAAATTCCAATACTTTGGCCACCTGATGCGAAGAGCTGGCTCATTGGAAAAGACCCTGATGCTGGGAAAGGTTGAAGGCAGGAGGAGAAAGGGAAGACAGAGGATAAGATGGTTGGATGGCATCACTGACTCGATGGACATGAGTTTGGGTAACCTCCAGGAGTTGGTGATGGACAGGGAGCCCTGGCATGCTGTGGTTCATGGGGTTGCAAAGAGCAGGACACGACTGAACTGACTGACTGACTGAAGCAGTCGATGGGGTCGCAAAGAGTCGGACATGACTGAGCGACTTTCACTTTCACTTTTCATGGTCATTCTATGTTTAATTTTTTGATTACATGCAAAACTGTTTTTCCACAAGAGTTATGCATTTTACATTGCTGCCAACAGTATATGTGTGTTCAAATTCCTCCACGTCTTAGCTAACAGTTGACGTTTTTCTTTTCATTTATGTTTTTGTTTAATATAGCTATCCGGATGTGTATGAAGCTATAATTTGCTGTGGTTATGATTTGCAGCTCCTAATTAATGATACTGAACATCTTTTCACACTCTTGCTCTCTATTTGCATTTGCATATCTTTTTTGAAGAAATATTTATTTATGACTTTGTTCACTAATTTGAAGGAAGAAATTTAGGCACTAACTCAAAAATCTAGTCCACAGTTGGCTTGGTCTGGGCTAAGGAGTAGCAATAGGAATGTTGAAACTTCAGAAATATAACATCACAAAATCATAAAATTATACAAACTCATGCTGGAGTTTTTAAAAATTCTGCATATTCACAAATATCTCAGACTAGGCAACATGTGTACATAATCGTTATATAGTTTGGCCATAATTTTCCATTAAGTCTTCAATTTATTTTGGTTTTTATATTTACCTATATTATTACCTTTATAAATATTATGTTTTACTGTAACTCCTCTTTTTTCTATATGGTTTAAGAAACAAATGAATAAAACATGATTATAACTTTATGTTATTGGCTACATAAGTTATAAAGCTAAAACTTGTGATAATAACATAAAGGGAAGCTAAGACAGTATTAATTCAAAAGAGATTACTACAATTAAAGGTTAATTTTAACCCTCAAGTAAATTATGGACTTCATTTTCTAACAAAAACTGATGTGAGGCAGTTAAAATATTCAACCAGAGTAATATAAAATGAATCTCCATGGAGCAATAATAAGGTTCAAAAAATTTCATAGGATAATTAAAAAATATACTAGCACAAAATGGAGTTATGGTATTTAAAAGTAATTTATGTTTGTATGTTTGTATTTGTGTGATCATTTTTTATTTTTAATATATGTACTCTGGGAAGGGAATAGGCCACATAAATAAATTTCAGAATTAAGTCATCTCATACTTTTAGGGGAACTTTTTTCCTCAAACCATACTCATAAAAATGATGGAATTCATTGATTGCTGAAAGCAATTAGCTAAATTATGTGATAATTTTACAAATTGTGACGTTCAGAGTACTAAACTATTATTGAGACATTAGATTTCATTAAAGGTTAAGAAATTCAATGTTTTAGGAAGTGGCCTGGGTTAAGTAAATTATGTAAATTAATAGCTAAGTTAGCCTACACTAAAGAAATATGTTCATTTCTAACCTACCAACTTAGTCTTAGAAAATTACTAAATGCTGGAAATGTCTAAATATTTCAATTTGAGTGCGTTATTAAAAATGTAATGATAGATTTTCTCACTCAACTTGTACTTAACAACTGAAAGATTTATTTTATGTGACTGTAATTAAGCTCTCTAAAGCTTTCTTTGATAACCAAGCCCTCTGTAGTTACTATTTTATTAAAACCAAATAAAACATTACACTGATACTTAAAGTAATTTCATATGTTAATACTTTTATATGTTATCCATGGAACTTGGAACTCTCATTCACTCTTACTTTTCTGTCATTTTGATTGTCTATTATATCTAGAAATCATATTTCTTCACAAAATTAGTTATATTTTAAATTATCAGATGGTTTGTTATCTCCATAAAATTGACACATTTTCACCACAGGCTAGAAGCTCACAGATATAACATCTAAACTCAGAAGCTGTCATCAGAGGTGTTAATGTGACACTGCCTTCTAAATTAGTAATTATAACTTTTTATATAAAGTAACATGTTATTTCAATTTTTGAAGATGATGCTTATCAAACCTGGGTCTCCCACATTGCAGACAGACAATTTACCCTCTGAGTCACCAGGGAAGCCCCTATAAATAAGCTATGTTATTTAAAAGATATTCTGTAAAACAACTAAACCATAATAAACTCTATTATATATTTTGCACACTATAATTTGTCAAAACATTTATATTCTTGACATAACTAATAAGAACTTTTAGGATTTTTAAAAGAGAAGATCAAAGTGTTTATTTGCATAAATTAACTCCAGGACAGAGTTGTTATATATTATCCAGACAGAAAAAGATAATGATATATAACTAATTAAGTAAAGCACAGTAAAGTAGTTAAACTTGCATGACACTACTGACAAATATGCATTATAATTAATTGAATATTTTCAATCTATTTTCCTGTATTATATCATTTATATATAAATTTTAACAATCATGGTTCCATTATTGAATACAATGGGAAAGTACTTTTATAATTTATTGATATTTTGCTATTTATATTCATTTATGATATAAATGTTAATTCCTTTAAGGTGAAACTGTATTTCCCCGAGTTAGTAATTAGTCAAATAATTCAGGTCTTCCATTTCAAAATGGCTGACTCTCTTTTAAAACTGAGAATTTATCAAAATCAAAATAGGGGTGTATAAAATAGTATAAGTTAGTAATAATAAAAAGTGTAGGGAGAGAGAGAAAATTGTCTAAAACTTCTTCTTAAAATAGAAAATAGGAAAATAAAAAGTAATATAATATGGAAAAGAGGAACAAAGAACAACTTTCCAGTGGGCAGACACAAACACAATCTTCAGTTCAGTTCAGCTGCTCAGTCGTCTCCAACTCTTTGCAACCCCATGGACTGCAACACACCAAGTTTCCCTGTCCGTCACCAACTCCTGAAGCTTGCTCAAACTCATCTCCATCGAGTTGGTGATGCATTCATCCATCTCATCCTCTGTCATCTACTTCTCCTGCCTTCAATCTTTTGCAGCATCAAGGACTTTTCCAATGAGACAGTTCTTTGCATCAGGTGGCCAAAGTATTAAATTTTCAGCTTCCGCATCAATCCTTCCAATGAATATTCGGGACTGATTTCCTTTAGGATGGACTGGTTGGATCTCCTTGCAGTCCAAGAGACTCTCAAAAGTCTTCTCCAACACCACAGTTCAAAAGCATCAATTCTTTGGCGCGCAGCTTTCTTTATAGTCCAACTCTCACATCCATACATGATTACTGGAAAAAGCATAGGTTTGACTAGACAGACCTTTGTTGGCAAAGTAATGTCTCTGCTTTTTAATATGCTGTCTAGATTGGTCATAGCTTTTCTTCCAAAGAGCAAGCATCTTTTAATTTCATGGTTTCAGTCACCATCTGCAGTGATTTTGGAGCCCAAGAAAACACAGTCTCTCCTGGTTTCCATTGTTTTCCCAACTATTTGCCATGAAGTGATGGGACTGGATGCCATGATCTTCATTTTCTGAATGTTGTTTTAAGCCAACTTTTTCACTCCCCTCTTTCACTTCCATCAAGAGGCTCTTTAGTTCTTCTTCACTTTCTGCCATAAGGGTGGCATCATCTGTGTATCTGAGGTTATTGGATTTCTCCCAGCAATCTTGATTTCAGCTTGTGTTTCATCCAGCCTGGCATTTTGCATGATATATTCTGCAAATAAGTTAAATAAGCAAGGTGACAATATATAGCCTTGATATACTCCTTTCCCAATTTGGAACCAGTCCATTGTTCCACGTATGGTTTAACTATTGCTTCTTGACCTGCATACAGATTTCTCAGGAGGCAGGTAAGGTGGTCTAGTATTCCTCTCTCGAAGAATTTTCCACAGTTTCTTGTGATCCAAAGAGTCAAAGGCTTTGGTGTAGTCATTAAAGCAGAAATAGATGTTTTCTTTTTGGAACTCTTCTTGACTTTTCGATGATCCAATGGATGTTGACAATTTGATCTCTGGTTCCTCTGCCTTTTCTAAATCCAGCTTGAACATCTGGAAGTTCACATACTGTTGAAGAGTGGCTTGGAGAATTTTGAGCATTACTTTGCTAGTGCATGAGATGAGTGCAATTGTGCAGTAGTTTGAACATTCTTTGGTGTTTCCTTTCTTTGGGATTGGAATGAAAACTGACCTTTTCCAGTCCTATGGCCACCACTGAGTTTTCCAAATGTGCTGGCATATTGAGTGCAGCACTTTCACAGCATCATATTTTAGGATTTGAAATAGCTCAACTGGAATTCCATTGCCTCCACTAGCTTTGTTTGTAGTGATGCTTCCTAAGGCCCACTTGACTTCACATTCCAGGATGTCTGGCTCTAAGTGAGTGATCACACCATCATGGCTATCTAGGTCATAAAGATCTTTTTTGTATAGTTCTCCTGTGTATTGCTGCCACCTCTTCTTAATATCTTCTGCTTCTGTTAGGTCTGTATCATTTCTGTCCTTTATTGTGCCCATCTTTGCATGAAATGTTCCCTTGGTATCACTAACTCTCTTGAAGGGATCTCTAGTCTTTCCCATTCTATTGTTTTCCACTATTTCTTTGCACTGTTCACTGAGAAAGTCTTTCTTATCTCTCCTTGCTATTCTTTGGAACCTTGCATTCCAGTGGGTACATCTTTCCTTCTCTCCTTTGCCATTTGCTTCTCTTCTTTCCTCAGCTATTTGTAAGGCTCCTCAGACAACCAGACAACCATTTTGCCTTAAGTAATCAAGTAATACTCATCCTAACAGTGATAAATCATGTTGATATCATGACTTCATGTAATGTGAGGAGAATGGTATTTTATCTCTATGGTCTTCTAAAAAACATAACCCCAGTGCCCAATGTAATCATAAGACCACCAGCCAAACCCTAATAGAGGGACCTTCTGCAAATATCTGACAAGTATCCTCAAAACTGTTCAGTTCAGTTCAGTTCAGTCACTCAGTCATGTCTGACTGTTTACAACCCAATGAACCACAGCATGCCAGGCCTCCCTGTCCATCACCAGTTCATGGAGTCCACCCAAACCCATGTCCATGGAGTTGGTGATGCCATCCAACCATCTCATCCTCTGTCGTCCCCTTCTCCTCCTGCCCTCAGTCTTTCCCAGCATCAGGGTCTTTTCCAATGAGTCAGCTCTTCGCATCAGGTGGCCAAAATATTGGAGTTTCAGCTTCAGCATCAGTCCTTCAAATGAACACCCAGGACTGATTTCCTTTAGGATGGACTGGTTGGATCTCCTTGCAGTCCAAGGGACTCTCAAGAGTCTTCTCCAACACCACAGTTCAAAAGCATCAATTCTTTGGCCCTCAGCTTTCTTTATAGTCCAACTCTCACATCCATACATGACCACTGGAAAAACCATAGCCTTGACTAGACGGACCTTTGTTGACAAAACTGTTAATGCTATCAAAAAGAAGCAAAGTTGAGAAACTATCACAGCCAAGAGAGCCTTAAGAGATATGACAATAAAATGAAATGTGGTATCCTGTACTAGATCCTAGAATAGAAAAACATACACTAGGTACAGCTGAAAAAATTATAACCATGCTTTAATATTGATCTATTAATTGTACAAATATTCCATAATAAGGAAAGATGTTAATAACTGAGCCTGTGCTATCTGGGAAGTCTCTGTACTGCCTTGCATTTTTTGTAAATCTGAAAATATTATAAGAAATTTTATTTTGAAAAATTATTTGTAAAACATGTGAATCACATAGACTTGACCAACTTGACAATAAAGTTTCTAACAATCACAATAAGTGTTAGAAATGAGAGGAAAATTTATGCAGGGCATTATTTTCAATTTATAAAGGAATATACCTAAGTCATCCCTATCATGTATATCTGTACCTCATTCTTCTTAAGGTGAATTTATATATGGATATACTCAAGCCACATACTAGAGTAATATTGGGACAGATTTTTTTCTGAAAAATAAAGAGACTATTTAGAAATGTACTCTAATCAAGAATTGCAGTGAAAGGAATTCCCGGAATGATTCTTTCACAGAAAACTCATAAATTAGCCTTGACAGGTAGAAAAAGAAGATAGCAGGGCTTTGGAAATGGTAATAACCAAATAAGAGATTTACATGCAATAGATATTATCACTCAAAAATGGATACTTCCTCAGGGACTTCTCTGAGGGCCCAGTGGTTAAGACTCTGAGCTTCCACTGTAGGGGGTATGAGTACATTCCTGTTCAGGGAACTAAGATCTCGCAGCCTGGCCAAAAAATTAATTAAGTAAGTAAATTAATTTAAAAAAAAGGATACATCCAAAGACCTGAGAACCGCATATTTGTCAGTAAAATCAAGCTAAATTTTATAAAATTAAATACTGGGAATTTAAAAAATATTAGTACTCAAATTTATGTTCTCATTATGATACCTTTACTTAAGGGGTTATAAAGTTGGGCACTGGGAGAAGAAGTTTTATTGTCTATATTCTACTTCCTGTAGTAAAACATTTCACAAAAATAACACACAACTGTAGTGAGTATTTTGATAATACTATAAAAACATGACAAAAATTCAAAATCCCCAAGCTATGTAACATTTCACATATTTGGATTATTTTCTATTTACAGTAATAAGTTTAACTCCATAGCACACACAGTTAAGGATTCATAAAATAATCATTTTTTCTGAAATATTTTAATTTGTGAGTAAATATACATATCCACATGTCTGTATGGGAGAACTTAGATTTCATTTTGTATCACTATTTTATTACAAAGAAATCCATATCTCAATTCTTATGAAGTTTGAGTTTCTATGCTATATTCCCAACATACATTCTTTGTAGGCTAAACTTTTCTGTATACAAGGTCACTGTTCTGATTTTATTTTATACTTCAGGTTTTAAAAATGATGCAATCAATGCATAGAGAATAAAACCCAAAGCAAATCTTTCCATGTATCAGCAATCATTTCTAGATAAACAGGATTTGGCAGGGTCCAAAAGCTGGCAGTGAATTTATGAGGAGAATCATAGCAACGGATGAAAACTAGTTATGAGACTGAGGTCACATCATTCTTGTTGAGATTGCCAATGTGTAGGATTAAATTCACAACGCATGTTTATGAGTGACCACCCGTGCCAGAATATATTGTTATTAATGGTATCGATACAAAAAATGCTCAGACCCTTTCTTCAAATTCAGATGGTTTAGTAGAGGAGACAGACATGTAAAATATTCCTTAGTCTATTGTGCTGGGTGTAAATGTTATACAGATTTTAGGTGTGTTCAATGACAATTGAGATTTAGATGTGATTTAAATTAAATTCATGTTCCGTGCAAGGTTTCTCTAGTTGCCTAAGTTCTCAGGTTCTCATGATCATCTCTGGCTCCTACTTTCTCCCGTGACTGCATGTATATCCTCCAAATCCACAACATTCTCTTTTATTTCTGACCTGGCGTAGGGTAAAAGTTGGTTTCAGCCCCTCTTATATATGTAACAGACAAATCTCCCCCAAGTAAAGACACCAACAAAGACAAAATCAATTACCAGTCCCTACATATGCCGCACATCTTTCAGTTTATTTTGGGGGTGAAACACAGGTGATTTAGGCAGCCACAAAGCAAATTAATAAATTTTGAATTTTAGATATCCCAGTTCTCAAAAGTATGACAGCCAAATTGCCATAGAGCTGAGCCAATCCACTACTCTGCTATTTGTTCTTGTAAAAGTCACTTGTAAATTCAGTTTCCCTTCTAATGCAATGGGGGCCATCAATCTCTACTACTGACTATTTCCAGAATACTATTAATATTTAATATCTGTGATTCTTTTACTTAGATTGATTTATAAAAGTATTATCCTAAATATTAATAAATACTACATCCTTATAAGAATTTCTCTTAAAAGCATTACAGAAATTTTCCATATATCTGTGTTACTATACATTAATACATACACATAAATGTTAATATTTTCATTTTATGCATAATATTTATAATGCATCAAATTAGAGATTTTGTAAATGCTACTCCAGCTTAGCAAAACGTTAAGGAACATGGTGTCAGGAGTTAAGGAGCATGATGTTCTTCTAAAAGTGGCACATACATCTTTAACTTTGAAGTATACTGTTGTTGCTGTTCAGTTGCTCAGTTGTGTCCTACTCTTTGCAACCCCACAGACGGCAGCATGCCAGGCTTCCCTGTCCTTCACTGTTTCCCTGAGTTTGCTCAAACTCATGTCCATTGAGTCGATGGATGACCAAAGGAAACAGAGTGAAGAGAGAAATTTTGAAGAAGGAAAAAGGAATTTTAAGTACAAAGACAATGAGATATGAAAAAGCATGGTTAGTATGGTGAAGTGGGCTTCTCTGGTGGCTCAGACAGTAAAGAATCTGCCTGCAATGTGGGAGGCCTGGGTTTGATCCCTGGGTTGCGTAAATCTCCTGGAGAAGGGTAGGGCAACCCACTCCAGTATTCTTGCCTAAAGAAATCCATGGAGAGAGGAGCCTGGAGGGCTACAGTCCATGGGGTTGCAAAGAGTCGGACATGACTGAGTGACTAACCACAGCACAACACAGTATGGTGAGGCATAAGGATCTCAAATTGCTACACTATTACTTGAATAGTCAAATGGGCATCAGATGGTGAGGAGTATTCTTCAGAGAAACTAAGCTCAGAGCTCAGTGACTCAGACCGTAATATTGAAGATACTGAAATCTATCTTGCAAACTCTTGAGACACTAAATAAGGGATTAGAATATAGAATATAAAATATCCTTATGAAACAAATCTATTTAGTGTGGAAAAATAGTAGAAAAGCAAGAAAGAAGCTAATATCAAAGAATATGAGGGACTTGGTAATAGTTTAAGTGACTGATGGCAAAGTCCAAAACTTGGGTAATGTGTGAGAGACTGTAGATTCAATGATTGAATGTGTCCTTTATCTGCTAACAATCGGTTCAGCCTGTGCTAAAAGCCATACTCTCACTATTATAGGGAAAACAAAACAAAAAAGGCAAAACAAAGTGAAACAGCAAAACTACTGTTCAGTGGTTGCTAACAAGGGAAAATGTAGGAAAGTCAATAGCAGAGCATGGTAACTAACTTGTAAGCTGTTACTTTAGTCCACATGAGACATAAAAGTGGCTGGGGAGACAGGGGTAGCCGAAGAAATGTGTAAGCCTGATTACATTTTAAAGTTAGAGCCGAAAGGAGGATAAGTTGTACACAGATTATTAAAAACAAGAGTTGGAACTTCCCTGCTTCCAAGACTTCATGCTTCCAGTGCAAAGGGAAGAGGTTTGATCCCTGGTGGGGGAACTAAGATTTCACATGCTGTGCAGCACAGTTAAAATCAAAAATACAAAAAAAAAAACCCAAAAAGAATACTAAAATATTTTTCAAAAAGAAATACTTTAAAAATGCAATGTTTTAAGACTGTCAAGATTTTGGGACAAAGGAACTGAGTAGTATAGCGTTATGAGAGAAACAGCAAGATTCTCTGTGAGTTTGGATTGAAACAAGATAAGTTTGGACATAAGTTTGAGGCATACTTGATAATTAAGAGAAGATTTCAAAAATACAGCTTTAGGTGGAAAGCTGGAGTTCAGCTGAAAGAGTAGCTGGATGGATGAAAGCTTAAATAATATATAATTAAAGCCATATGACTATAATATGGAGTTAAAGCCAAATGAATGTAAATGACTTCAGGATTAACAATAGAGGAGGCGAGATCGGAGACTTAAATTTAGAAAATTGAAGCTAAGCAGCAAAAGTGATCAAGATTATATAACGAATATGATGTATCTTCAGTTCAGTTCAGTCCAGTCGCTCAGTCGTGTCTGACTCTTTGCGATCCTATGACTGCAGCAGACCAGGCCTCCCTGTCCATCACCAACTCCCGGAGTTTACTCAAACTCAGGTCCATTGAGTCGGTGATGCCATCCAACCATCTCATCCTCTGTCATCCCCTTCTCCTCCTGCCTTCAATCTTTCCCAGCATCAGGGTCTTTTCAAATGATTTATCTTAAGCCAAGTAAAAAAAGGTCCAATGTGAAAGGATAGGCCACTGGCATTAAATGCTGATGAGAGGTGGCAAAAGATGTTCACTGAGAATCAATGTTGATTCTGAAAAGTAAACATTTCGGATTACTGGAAATAACTGTCTGTGATTTTACCATAGTAGTGAGGGGAGAATGCCTAACTGGAATGGGAGTAAAAGGTAGAAACAATAAAAATTTGGAGACTGCAAGTGTAGAAAACCCTTTCCAAGGGATTGGTTTTAAAGGTGAGCAAACATATGATATGGTAGTGGGGATGAACATGGGTCAGGACGAGTTTCTGTCTGTGTGCATTTGAAAACGTACACACTGATGGAAATCATTTGAAAGAGAAGAAAAATGATAATTTAAAAGGTATCCAAGTACGTATTTTCCACAAAACTAATGTCTTAAGTAGGGATTATCTATTAGCAAGTCCATAAATATATTTAAATGTTATATTTAATATGTTAATAGTGATATTGCAAAGCATAATTATTTACATTATTTTCTAATTAAAGGAATTCCACATTCCAAAACAGTGTGAACGAGGACATTTGTACCATTTTACATTTTTATCATTGGCTATTACATGTGTTAATTTGGATTTTGAAATCTTAAATATACAGAAATTTCATATTTGATTTCTATGGAAATCAGTAAGATTTGCAAGTAATACAGTGGTTTAAATGGCTTAATTTAAGTCATGAATATGTTAATATACTTGTTTGTGGTTTCAGAGAATAAGTTATTGACAAATTAGAATCTGAAATTCATATTCACAACATTTTTGTGTAAAGTTCTTTGCATTTAGTTCTTCTCATCTGTAATTGTTATTTCTTAGACAAAAATTTGAATCAGACTTATACATAATCAGCAAACACTTTTAATTAACTCAAATATTCAATAGTCTGAGTTTATATTCTACATAGTTTCTTGAGCACATTTAAAACTATTTAAATTACAATATTTTTCCAAAGAGTTTTTTTTGTAATACCACCTCTCATAAACTTCTAAGCTTTGAAAAACACATGTATTTAATAAAATTGAAATGATACTAATAGAAACCTATATTCATATAGAAATTCAGAATTTCTCTGGTTGACATTTAGAACACTAGTATGTTAAATTGCTTTGTAATTGTTATTTTTCTAGAGCAGTGATTCATCTCTAGGGTATCACTTCCCCCCCCAGAGGCACAACTAACACTCTACTTATCATAAACTT
This sequence comes from Giraffa tippelskirchi, assembly GCF_054371585.1. NCBI lineage: Eukaryota > Metazoa > Chordata > Mammalia > Artiodactyla > Giraffidae > Giraffa > Giraffa tippelskirchi. Next base: position 128,032,528 of record NC_137286.1, read on the forward strand.
GTGTAGGGCCAAAATAAACTTTAAAACCTTGTAAATAATGACTATGTATAGACACACTAATAGAAGAGACTTTCAAATTTAATTTGCTCCTAAATCAAACTTCACCTAATATTATCTGAAATACTAACTCCACAAGAAAACTCCAACACTATTATTAGTGATGCTATGTATATTTTAAAGGTTAGTATATCTATATTCTTTTAGGGGAAAGTTAATTTGAAAGAGTGAGGAAATTATTGAAAATTTTATAGATTGTCTTTTTTTGTGTAATGATTCCTCAATCCTGTAACCTATTTTAGCTACAATCTGTCTTTTTTTTCTTAATGGTTTGAACTGCTCAAAGAAGCAGTAAATATTGATGAAAGTTGAAGAGCAGAGATTTAGAAATAATGTTTTAGGAACTCATGTTATGTGAACAGATTGTCCAGCCTGGGTTCAGACAGAGCACACATCTGAATGTCACAGTTTCGCATGGTGAGTTTTGATTAATTAATCTTTTTTAGGGCTTAGAGGTCTCTGAATACTTAATATGGGACCTGATTCAGGAACGCTGAAACCTAATAAACAGTCATCCACCAGGATGTGATTTAATAGGTATTTTGGGACTTGTCATTCATTTTCAATTTGTACTCACCTATATGCAACAGAGATATCGCAAGTGTCAACATTTACTCCAAAACAGGATGTAGATTAAAATACATTAAAATTCAGAGTTGAGTTAGTACTTGGCTTATGAGTCAATGAAAACCAGTTTTGAATGATACAAATTAAGCACACTACTGAATAACTTGATTTTCATTTTAATTAATCCTTGTTTTTAAACCAGTCTAATTTATAATATTAAATACAAAATACTTATCGTGTCATGTATTATTCTAAGTGTGTTATATATTTTTTTCTCTGTTAGAATTGTCCTTTAATGGAAACTTTTGGCCTACTAAGAAAAAGGACCTACTGTTGTTGTTTTTTTTTTTAATTAATCTATTTATTTTAATTGGAGGCTAATTGCTTTACAATATTGTAGTGGTTTTTGCCATACATTGACATGAATTAGCCATGGGTGTACATGTGTTATATTAATTATCTTTTCACATTTAATGAGAAATATCCAGAGCTGCGTAATTGCTCTGCATAATTGCTACTATCTTCAGTTTATGGATAAGAAAATGGTAAAGAGATGTTATATAAATTGCCACATGCCACACAGATAGGAAATGGTGAGGCTGATGTTCAAATCTGAACAGTCTGTTTCTAGAACATCATGGTGGAACTGGGGATGTACACACACATGTTTTACATATAACACAACAATATAACATATAGCAACAGTTTAAGTTAATTTTCTTCCCTTTCTAACCAGTCAGTGCTTAGTTCAAAATTAATTTCTTCCATAGAGATAATTTTAAGTATTCACCATCATTTAAAACACTCCAAAGCACTGTGCATTTGCTGTCTTGTACTTTTATGATTAATTTGGATAAAGTATAAGTATACACAGTATGTTTTCAACCAAAGCTTTATATATACAGAAGAATGGGAGTATACAATTTTTTTTCTTCTAGAGCATTTAAAATATGCTGTAAAATCAATTCTTGTATTTTTATATAGAAGAATTTCAATATTTTATATAGAGCTATAAGAATGTATTTTAGAGCTTTATCAATTTTGCCCAGTGATTTTCTTGTATTTTTGCACACATCATCAAAAAAATCAGTTATTTTCTAACAGAATTTTTTAGATTTTTGTACTATGAATTTTTAAAAATTGCAATACTTTGCAGGATATGAATTACAACTATAAATTAAATGTATGTTTGAATTAAAATAAAGATACCACAAATAAAATTAATTATTATAAGAATTGGTAAATGCAATAAAATGTACATTTTTATCTTATACTTGAAAAAACCTTACAACCAAATTCTTTTATTTTATTCAAGTAACAAAATCATCACAATAAAGCTCAATATTTTAGTATTTTTTGTTATAATTATGATGTATATTCCGATGTTTTTCATGAAAACAATTTCTGTTCCTTATCACTGAACTACTTAGTACTGTAAAGGATGAGAAGATGAAAGTAACATCATATCAGCTGTAGCATAACTTATTTCCAAAAGCTCAGCTGTCATCCCAGCATAAAATAAAAAGGCAATTTTAAACATGTGCCTTGAGGCTGTTTCCTCTTTTGCACAAATTGTGTACTTTTAATTTTTATGTTTCAAAAAATCTCATCATGAGCTGTTATCTCCAACATTGTTTTAGAAATAAAGGATGCACACTTTTAATGTATAGGTTAACACATTTTTATGTATTAGTAAAGAATTAATATATTTATTGAACTCAGGTATATTTAATTCCTTGACTTATAGAGAACAACTATGAAATAAATAAATGTTTTGATATGAGGGGTGATTTAGAGAAAGCTTTTAGTGGAATGATAGAACAAAAAAGGTATATATTCTTAATTTAAAAGTAGAGATGGAATTATGAAATCCTAATTTGGAAGAATAACGTAGGTCACCAGGAAATGATTTAAACTAGAGGTAGAATTATGGAACATTTTGCGCTTACTTGCTCATTACATTGAGGTAATCTACAGTAAACACCTAATTAGTGAGATTTGAAGGCACAGCCACAGCTTTCCTGGTTGCTATGGCAATGATGATCTATCCTACATTGGTGACATTATAATGAACATCAAAATTAAGCAAAGACGAAGATTAGTTATATTGATCTTGGGTGACATTCTGGGTTGCACTTGAAAGAGTTTATGGTGAGAAACCAAAATGAGGTCATGATGTAAGACAGGCAGGTAATGTTTATAAGTTTAATGTGAGTGCATGCTCAAGAGAGACCTAGCCTTAAGTTAGCACATGAATGTGTTTCTACTTCTGACTTTATTTGAAGACACTGTAGAGACTTGTTTTACTGGTAGTACCTTGGACTTGATTTTTACCTTGATGCCATTCTTAGTCTGAAAGTCTTTTGCTACAGGGAAATGAAGATTTGTTGCTGTTGTGCAGTCATTGAGTTGTGTCCGACTCTTTTGACTCCCATGGACTGCAGAACTCCAGGTTTCCCTGTCCTTCACCATTTCTCGGAGCTTGCTCAAACTCATGTCCATCAAGTCGGTGATGCCATCCAACCATCTTACCCTCTGTTGTCCCCTTCTCCTCCTGCTTTCTATCATTCTCAGCATCAGGGTTAGAATTGGTTATATTTTTAAAACCAACAATCCCTGCTTTTGCATATTCTCTAAATTTTTTTAAAAAACTGAGACTAATGCCTGTTTAGTTATTCTTTCTCTTATTTTATAATTGTCAGGTAGAAGCCACTTCAGTTCAGTCGCTCAGTCGTGTCCGACTCTTTGCGACTCCATAAACTGCAGCACGCCAGGCCTCCCTGTCCATCATCACCAACTGACAGAGTCTACCCAAACCCATGTCCATTGAGTCAGTGATGCATTCCAACCATCTCATCCTCCGTCATCCCCTTTTCCTCCCGCCCTCAATCTTTCCCAGCATCAGGGCCTTTTCAAATGAATCAGCTCTTCGCACCAGGTGGCGAAAGTATTGGAGTTTCAGCTTCAACATCATCCTTCCAATGAACACCCAGGACTGATCTCCTTTAGGATGGACTGGTTGGATCTCCTTGCAGCCCAAGGGACTCTCAAGAGTCTTCCCCGACACCACAGTTCAAAAGCATCAATTCTTTGGCGCTCAGCTTTCTTTATAGTCCAACTCTCACATACATACATGACTACTGGAAAAACCATAGCTTTGACTAGACGGACCTTTGTTGGCAAAGTAATGTCTCTGCTTTTCAACATACACTGTCTACATTGGTCATAACTTTTCTTCCAAGGAGCAAGTGTCTTTTAATTTCATGGCTGCAGTCACCATCTGCAGTGATTTTAGAGCCCCCAAAATAAAGTCAGCCACTGTTTCCCAGATATTTGCCATAAAGTGATGAGACCAGATGCCATGATCTTAGTTTTCTGAATGTTGAGCTTTAAGTCAACTATTTCACACTTCTCTTTCACTTTCATCAAGAGGCTCTTTAGTTCCTCTTCACTTTCTGCCATAAGGGTGGTATCATCTCCATATCTGAGGTTATTGATATTTCTCCCGGCAATCTTGATTCCAGCTTGTGTTTCTTCCAGCCCAGCGTTTCTCATGATGTACTCTGCATATAAGTTAAATAAGCAGGGTGACAATATATAGCCTTGATGTACTCCTTTTCCTCTTTGGAACCAGTCTGTTGTTCCATGTCCAGTTCTAACTGTTGCTTCCTGACCTGCATACAGATTTCTCAGGAGGCAGGTCAGGTGGTCTGGTATTCCCATCTCTTTCAGAATTTTCCACAGTTTATTGTGATCCACACAGTCAAAGGCTTTGGCATAGTCAATAAAGCAGAAATAGATGATTTTCTGGAACTCTCTTCCTTTTTCGATGATCCATCAGATGTTGGCTATTTGATCTCTGGTTCCTCTGCCTTTTCTAAATCCAGCTTGAACATCTGGAAGTTCACGGTTCATGTATTACTGAAGCCTGAGAATTTTGAACATTACTTTACTAGCGTGTGAGATGAGTGCAACTGTGCGGTAGCTTGAGCATTCTTTGGCATTGCCTTTCTTTGGGACTGGAATGAAAATTGACCTTTTCCAGTCCTGTGGCCACTGCTGAGTTTTCCATATTTGCTGACATATTGAGTGCAGCACTTTCACAGCATCATCTTTTAGGATTTGAAATAGCTCAACTGGAATTCCATCACCTCCACTAGCTTTGTTCGTAGTGATGCTTCCTAAGGCCCACATGACTTCACATTCCAGGATGTCAGGCTATAGGTGAGTGTGAGTGTTCACACCATCGTGATTATCTGGGTCGTGAAGATCTTTTTTGTACAGTTCTTCTGTGTATTGTTGCCACCTCTTCTTAATATCTTTGGCTTCTGTTAGATCCATACCATTTCTGTCCTTTATTGTGCCCATCTTTGTATGAAATGTTCCCTTGGTGTCTCTAATTTTCTTGAAGAGATCTCTAGTCTTTCCAGTAGATGATTTCTAAGCCCAGCCTGAAATCTTCCATGTTAGGTTATCTTCCATAAGAGCACATGAGATCTTCCTTGCACTTTTCACATTAATATAACAGCAGCAGTGCTGCTAAATTTCTACTACTACATAAATAGGTTCCTGTTTTCTCCAAACTGAAAAAACAGCCACCTCGCTCTTCTTCAAGATCTCAACAACAGCCTCAGCAATTGAGGCCTCCAATTTTCACAGCACTCTATTCCAGGCTCTTTGGGCTCCTACTTGACACCATTACAAAGCAATGCTACATGTTTAAGTGTTTTTACATCACCACTTTCATTATTAAATTATTTTCCAATGATTTATTGTGACATAACAAACTAAGCTCAGATTTAATGGTTTAAAAATGTGGGGTTTTTTTTTGTTTTTTTTTTAATAAATTTATTTATTTTAGTTGGGGGCTAATTACTTTACAATATTGTAATAGTTTTTGCCATACATTGACATGAATCAGCCATGGGTTTACATGTGTTCCCCTTCCTGGACCCCCCACCCACCTCCCTCCCCATCCCATCCCTCTGGGTCATCCCATTGCCCCGGCCCTGAGCATTTGTCTCATGCATCGAACATGGAATGGTGTTCTGTTTCACATATGATAATATACATGTTTCAATGCTATTCTCCCAGAATGTCCCACCCTCACCTTCTCCCTCAGAGTCCATAAGACTGTTCTATGCATCTGTGTCTCTTATTCTGTCTCGCATATAGGGTTATCGTTACCATGTTTTTGACATCAGATTTTATCTGTCAGAAACTTGGGGAAAACTTAGTTGGGTAATTATTTTGATCCACCTGGTGTCAACTGAGGCACTTGGTCATATTTAGGCAATGACCATGCTGACATAAGAGAGTTCGATATGGCTTAGTTTCCATGTCTTGTACCTGGGTTGGAATGACTGGTAAAACCAGGAGTTGGTAGAACTGGTATATCGCAAAGTGGTCTTTCCATATAACAAGCCTGGACTTCCAAGAAGGTGGGGGAGGTTTAGTGTACGAGTTAGTCAGAGGGTCACCACTATACCAAGAAATGTAGCAGAGCAACGAAGAAGGAGAAAAACTCAAATATTTGGCTCATCCTCCTTCCCATTTGTTTAGTTCTCATTGGTTCAACCCAAGAAGAAGCTATGAAGCAAGACTGGCAAGTTAATGTAGGGGGAAAAGAGTGAAGTCTTGATGTAGAGGGTTAAGTGGAAAAAAAATTGAACATTCCACCAATTTTGCTGTTCAGCAACTACTCATTCACTTTCTTTAAGAAAATCCATTCCATTACAATGGAGATGAAAAAAATTATCATCAGGCACCATCATTGGGCAAATATTAATTCAGTTGCCACCTCCAGTTCTAAAGTTTGTGGTGCTGGGAACAGTGTTTGGAACAGACACATGTTTATCCAGCTTGTGTAAGTTTCTCTTGGAGGACATATTGCAGCCTCTTCTATGAAAAAGAAATAAATATAGGCTATCTTCTGCCTGACTGGGTGTTGCACATTGACCTTTGCTGTGGGTAGGCTGGAATCAAAAGTAGAGATAGCAAGATTCTTCCTGCTCAACAAAAACCTACATTGTTTGAGAATTTTTGCCTCTAATTACCACAGTTTTGCATAAGTAAGTAAGTAAGTGTTACTCACTCAGTCATGCCCAACTCTTTGTGACCCTATGGACTGCAGCCCACCAGGCTCCTCTGTCCATGAGATTTTCCAGGCAAAGATACTGTAGTGGGTTGCCATTTCCTTCTCCAGGGGATCTTCCCAACCCAGGGATCGAACCCGAGTCACCTGCACTGCAGGCAGATTCTTTACCAACTGAGCTACAAAGTCATTATTCATAAAAAATAATACTTACCCCAGTAATTACAGCTATATTTCTCTTAAATTCCCCAGCCACAGGAGAAAAAAAAAAAGGTTACTAAAGTTATTAAACTGAAAGCTTACAAAATGAGGCTACTACTAGCTGGAGTGGAAGATCCTGATAAATAAGATAAATATGAGTTTGCAGCTATGCTATGGTTGTAGATAAGACTATGACTATTACATTTTGTTGAGTTCATTCACACTTTTCAGTTATGCCACTGTGATCACGTTGTACTTGTGCCTATTAAACAACATAGGTAACCAAATGAAGGTGACCTCACAAGAAGGTTTGGTTTATTTGTCTGATTACCAAGAGACATTCTTGCAGAGAATGTCCTCTAATGTGCATCTCTGTGGGGGAAAAAAAAAAGTCTTCATACTTTGCATTTAATTTAAGTCATTTCAGCCATTCAGCCGTGTCCGACTCTTTGTGACCCCATGGACTGCAGCATATCAGGCTTCCCTGTCCATCACCAACTCTGGGAGCCTACTCAAACTCATGTCCATCGAGTCGGTGATGCCATCCAACCATCTCATCCTCTGTTGTCCCCTTCTCCTCCTGCCTTCTGTCTTTCCCAGCATCAGGGTCTCTTCCAATGAGTCAGTTCTTCTCATTAGGTGGCCAAAGTATTGCAGTTTCATCTTCAGTATCAGTCCTTCCAGTGAATATTCAGAACTGATTTCCTTTAGGATGGACTGGTTGGACCTCCTTGCAGTCCCAGGGACTCTTAAGAGTATTCTCCAACAGTTCAAAAGCATCAGTTCTTTGGTGCTCAGCTTTCTTTATAGTCCAACTCTCACATCCATACATGACTACCGGAAAAATCATAGCTTTGACTAAAAGGACCTTTGTTGATAAAGTAATGTCTCTGCTTTAAATGACTTCTCTTTGGATTTCCTCATCATCAATTTTTATTTTCTTTAATTTTGAATTGAAAGATTATTGCTTTACAATGTTGTGTTGGTTTCTGCCATATAACAACATGAATCAGTCATAACTGTGTATATATATCCCCTGTCTTTGGATCATGACTTCTTAAGACCCTAACTAGCCACTCAACTCATTATGACTGTCCATGAGTCACAAACCAAGATCCACATCTCTGGCCACTTTTTCTTCCCAACAAAGTAGAAACCATATATTTTGCTCAAAGTGCTGATGTTTTCAACACTTTTTCATAACCAACCTTGCGTAGGGCTGTGTTTCAGCAGCCATCACTTCGAGATGTTACCAGCATAAGATGCCGACTCAGCTGCAAACCAACCTGCATTTTTTTCTCTTCTGTTAATAGTCATGGTGGACACCCCATGAGGTCATACAAGTGCTGTGAAGGAGATGTGGCAGAACAGCAGGGGTGAGTATTATGGTCGTCTGAGACACCTGTTCATGTAATTTATTTGCATCTTTTAAAACCTGTTTGGATCCAGTTTGTGTACACCATTTCTATTTAAAGATGGAATGCTGCTGTGTATGCCTCAGATAATCCTTGGTTTATGAATGGTAGCTAGGTTCAGAGACTTCTTGTTCCATGGCCAGTGTTCAAGATTACTAAAATAGTTACTTATACATCTTGAGAGAATTCTAGTCAGTAGTGTGGGGTCTGAATAATCACTACAGGCACAGGAAAATTATATTGCATGTATATATAGTCTTGACATCTAAACTCTCTCTACAGCAATCATATGGCCACTGGTTAGATTCCTTAAACCCATACTTGTGTGCTTATATAGAATTATATACAGGTTCCTGTAAGTTTAAAAAACCAAGAAAACTAGGGAATAAAAGAAATATTGTCTCTGTTTTATAGATGGTTTTGTGTAACATGATAGCTTTAACTTAAAGTCAATCCCTCAAAGGTTCCCTGGTGTTTCTTAGCATGCTTAGTGGTAGAACTCAAGGTTAGGGGTGGAAAGAAAAAAATAAGATACAGTTGATAGACCTTTGACCAACCATAAAGATATTAAACAGATAGAGAGATAGATAACCTCTACCTATATAGCTACATGCAGAACATGCACTTATATATTCGTTGTACAGGAAGCAAAGGTATTCATGAATAATTTTCTGGCTGGATGACCAGAAATTTCAAGAAGATCCTTCAGTGAAAGGTGACAGAGATGTCAAAGGCAAGGGTATTTGGATAGAAACCTAGACAGTGTATTATGAAGGTCCATCTAGTCAAAGCTATTTGTCAATGAAGGTCCATCTAGTCAAAGCTATAGTTTTTCCAGTAGTCATGTATGAATATGAGAGTTGGACTGTAAAGAAGGCTGAGCAGTGAAGAATTGATGGTTTTGAACTTTGGTGTTGGAGAAGACTCTTGAGAGTACCTGGGACTGCAAGGAGATCAACTACTCAATTGTGTCTAACTCTTTTGCGATCCCATGAACTGTAGCCCGCCAGGCTCCTCTGTCCATGGGATTTTCAAGGCAGGAATACTGCAGTGGGTTGCCATTTCCTACTCCTGGGGATCTTCCCAACCCAGGGATAGAACTCGAGTCTCTTAAGTCTTCTGCATTGGCAGACAGGTTGTTTACCACTAGCATCACCTGGGAAGCACACTTATCAATTGGATAATTTCAATTTAGCAAGGGGAGGAGGAATAGTTGGGGCTACAGTCTCATAATAATCAGTGGAAAAATTTTAGTATATCAATACCTATTACAATGCAAATTTGAGTATTCAGATGTTCTATAAAGAACTTTAAAAATCACTTGATGAAGATTCAGCATCTTAAAAAGAAGACTCAATATTGCAAGAAATGTAGACTGAAAAAATGTTTAGATTAAACCAACTGGGTACAAGGATATTAGTTAAGAACCTATTGTACTAATCCACAGAGAAATAGTGGTTGTCTGAATTTGGGAAGTGACACATGAAGAGAAATGGACAGAAATAAGACAGAGCTAGGTGGTCAGATGAAAAATAACTTGTAAATGAGCATGGATGATGCAAGGAATAGAAAGGAATCAAGAAAATTTCCCAAATTTCAAGATTAAATAGTAGGTAGACTAGTGGAATAGGAAATTATTTGCATGTGGATACAAGGTGGTGGAGCGAGGTCTGAGTGAGTAGGTAAAGGGAGACCTGAATGAGTTTGTAGCACAGGGGAAATTAAGTGTTGGGCTTCCCTGGTGGCTCAGTGGTAAAAATCTGCCTGCAATGCAGGAGCCTCAGGAGACACAGGCTCAATCCTTGGGTTGAGAAGATCCCCTGGAGGAGGAAATGGCAACACACTCCAGAATTCTTGCCTGGGAAATTCCGTGGACAGAGGAGCTTGGGGAGCTACAGTTCATGGGGTCACAAAGAGTCGGACACAACTGAAGCAACTGAGCACACAGGCACGTAGTGAAATTGAAGCAACTGAAGACATCTAAGTAGGAATGAGCAATAGAAGGGTGGATACAGATGAGAAACAAGGTTTGTGCTGGTGTTAAAAACCATTAGCATTACTAGGATAGCATGGGCACTTAAGATTAGACTCCAGAATCTGACTGGCTAGGTTTGCTATAGTTTACACAATGTTCTATGTTTGTGCTTCAAAGTACTTACTCTATTTAAGAAATTTGATGGGTATATTTACCTTATGGAAATTGGCAAAACCAACAAATGAGGGCTTTTTGTTGAAAAGTCTATTTTAAAACTTTTACCAGCAAACCAACACAGTGCAGGCTCTTTGCAGATGATGACACATCCATAAAGAGACACTGCCTGGTCTCTTTGCTGGTTTTTTGTTTGTTTGTTTTCTTTCTTTTTTCAGAATGCCTTCATCACTGAAGGGCCTGAAATCTTAAATTACTGACCATGTTGAATTAGAAGCCCACATTTACCCAATAAGGCTTCTCAGGTATCTCAGTGGTAAAGCATCTGCCTGCCAATGCAAGAGACGCCAGAGAGGCAGGTTTGATCTGTAGGTCAGGAAGATCACTTGAAGGAAGAAATGGCAACCCACTCCATTATTCTTGCCTAGAAAATTCCATGGACAGAGGAGCATGGTTGGCTATAGTCCATGATACAAAAATTCAGACACAACTGAGAGACTGAGAGCAAACACAAAACACCACACATTTACCTAGTAAACACTAAAAGTACACTCACCTGAGGCAAGTATTTCTCTGTGTATAATCTGGAGGAAATCGGGGAGAAAGTGAGCTCAGACTGAACGACATGATCAAGAAAGAATGACCTTAGGGTAAAAGCAAGAAAATCTAGTACAAAACCCTGAGGAAAAGTAGAAAGGAAGAAAAACAGAAAATGGAAATAACCAAAGAATGTAAGTTTTTAAAGAAGATGTAACATCGTGTTTGTGCACCTGTCATTGTGCTTTCCTGATAGCTCCGTTGATTAAGAATCTGCCTGCAATGAAGGAGACCCTGGTTCAATTTCTGGCTCAGGAAGATCGCTGGAGAAGGGATAGACTACCCACTCCAGTGTCCTTGGGCTTCCTTTGTGGCTCAGCTGGTAAAGAATCCCCCTGTAATGTGGGAGACCTGGGTTCGATCCCTAGGTTGGGAAGATCCCATGGAGAAGGGAAAGGCTACCCACTCCAGTATTCTGGCCTGGAGAATTCCATGGACTGTATAGTCCATGGGGTCTCAAAGAGTCAGACGCGACTTTCACTTTCACTTTTTTCACCATGCTTCAGAAATGTCCAGGTGGGTGATATTGTCATAGTGGGTGAGTGCCAGCCCCTGAGCAAGACTGTGCTGTTCAATGTGCTCAAGGTCACCAAGGCTGCACGCACCAACCATTCCAGAAATTCTAAGACTGGACGCTTGCCCATTTCTCCAAACCAATTAATTTCTCAATATAAATAAATATTTTGAAGATATTAAACCTGGGAAGTCAAGTATGGACTCCCCTTTATAGTCTTTGGGGTACATATCAAAAGTGAAGGTCTCATTCTACACAGTTTGCCAAGATCATTCAAGTAATTTCATCAGTTGCCCTGTTGGTTAATGCTTAATAAATGAATGAAGAAAAAACACAGATTTTCTTGCTTTTTCCTCAGTGAAGCACAAGCAACTATATATGTAGAAACATTATTATTTTTCCAATATGCAAATGCTTTTGCTTCCTAATTAAAAATGTTATACATGTTCATCATAAACAGTTCCATAAGAATCACAAGACAGAAATTTCTCATATCCCACCACTTAGAAACAACAATGGTATTTTGGCAAATATTCTAACAAAATTATATGTGTAAGCAGACACACATTCTCAGGAGACAATGATAAAATCATCCCATGCACCCTGGTTGTATATTGCATTTCTCACTGAACACCTGGTACACATTTCCCAGTGAACCCACTCTTGATTAACTTATAAATGGATATAAAATTGTATTTAGCATAAAAAAATCTTTCAAGTGGCAAGTAATCAGTAAAGAACCATTACCATTATTATTAGAATTTCAATGACTGCTATGTATTCCATTTTATGAATTTACCATATTATTTAACTTGGCCATTCTAATCAAGTATTAGAATATTTTGTACAGTAATTAAAGAACTTGAACTTTCAAATCAGCCTAATATGATCATATATTTAATCTCTCAGAACCTCAGTGTTTTTATCATAAAATGTGGATAACTATGCAATTAATATTGTAGTGTCCTTGGAGGGAGAATAAATGAAATAATATGAGAATGTTTCTATTGTAGGAAATAGTACATATTTACTATTAAGTAATTTAAGTTTTTATTATTATGTTTTAATATTTTTAATTTATACCTATGTTTCATTGCATATTTAATGCACAAAAGTGCTTGTTTTCTTTCTAATTATATGATTTCAACTACTCTTCTTTGATTTTGTTCTACTCTGTGACTTAAGAAAAATACCAAAGAAAAATCACAGATGTACTGATATTTGGATAATAGAGTATGTGGTAGGATAACAGTGCAAAAATAATAGATATTAAAAAAAAATATTGTATGTCATTTTCCCTGTCAACGTTTTAAGCATATAACATTGTCTATTTCAAAATATCTCCCTGTGGAAAACATAACTATCTTTATCTTGCAGAAGAATAAAATAGGACCAACATGCAATTTGTTTAAGAATTGAAGATTTTAACTTAGTTAAAGTTTAGTTCCTCCACATTTTCAGCAACAATGATATTCATTTTAATTTAAGCAATTCACATAAGTATGCAGTATCATCTCAATGGAATTTTAATTTACATTTTCCTAATAACTAATAATACATGCTAAGTTGCTTCAGTTTTGTCCGATTCTTTGTGACCTTATGGACCATAGCCCACAAGGCTCCTCTGTCCATGGGATTCTCCAGACAGGAATACTGGAGTGGATTGCTTTGTCCTCCTCCAGGGTATCTTCGCTATCCAGGGATCAAACCCATGTCTCTTACCACTCCTGCATTGGCCAACAGGTTCTTTACCACTAACACCACCATAATAATTCATTTCTTTTCATGTGCCCATTAGTATATTTGACAAAGATTCTATTCAATTTCTTTTTTTCATTTTCTTTTGAATTGGTCATTTCTATTCTGATTATGGTTCCAAATAGGAAAAGGAGTACGTCAAGGCTGTATATTGTCACCCTGCTTATTTAACTTATATGCAGAGTACATCATGAGAAATGCTGAGCTGGAAGAAACACAAGCTGGAATCAAGATTGCCGGGAGAAATATCAATAACCTCAGATATGCGGATGACACCACCCTTATGGCAGAAAGTGAAGAAGAACTAAAGAGCCTCTTGATGAAGGTGAAAGAGAAGAGTGAAAAAGTTGGCTTAAAGCTCAACGTTCAGAAAACTAAGATCATGGCATCTGGTCCCATCACTTCATGGGAAATAGATGGGGAAACAGTGGAAACAGTGTCAGACTTTATTTTTGGGGGCTCCAAAATCACTGCTGATGGTGACTGCAGCCATAAAATTAAAAGATGCTAACTCCTTGGAAGGAAGGTTAAGGCCAACCTAGATAGCATATTTAAAAGCAGAGACATTACTTTGCCAACAAAAGTCCATCTAGTCAAGGCTGTGGTTTTTCCAGTGGTCATGTATGGTTGTGTGAGTTGGACGGTGAAGAAAGCTGAGCGCCGCAGAATTGATGCTTTTGAACTGTGGTGTTGGAGAAGACTCTTGAGAGTCCCTCAGACTTCAAGGTGATCCAACCAGTCCATCCTAAAGGAGATCAGTCCTGGGTGTTCATTGGAAGGTCTGATGTTGAAGCTGAAACTCCAATACTTTGGGCACCTCATGCGAAGGGTTGACTCATTGGAAAAGACCCTAATGCTGGGTAGGATTGGGGGCGGGAGGAGAAGGGGACGACAGAGGATGAGATGGTTGGATGGCATCACCGACTCGATGGACATGGGTTTGGGTAGACTCCGGGAGTTGGTGATGGACAGAGAGGCCTGGCGTGCTGCAATTCATGGGGTCGCAAAGAGTCGGACACGACTGAGCGACTGAACTGAACTGAATTCTGATTATTTGGGTTTCCCAGGTGGCCTAGTGGTAAAGAATCTGCCTGCCAATGCAGGAGATGCCAGAGATGCAGGTTAGATCCCTGGGTCTGGAAGATCCCCTGGAGCAGAAAATGGCAACCCACTCTCGTATTCTTGCCTGGAAAATTCTATGAACAGAGAAGCCTGGTGATCTAGAGTCCATGGAATTGCAAGAGTCAGGCATGACTGAGAACACATGCTGATTATTTAGTTTCAAGATTTCTTTCTAAGTTTGATTGCAAGTAATTTATGAGAATTTTTTTGCAAATAAAAGACAGTTTCAGTTCTCAGTTTCCAATCTGAGTGTCTTTATTTTTCTTCCCACATTGAGCTGGCTGGAAGTCAAGATAATATTGAATAGATGTAGCACTGAGGCAGGAGGCAGATGGTTCTTCCCTCAGGGTTAAAGCAATTGGAGATTTATTCTCTATTGACGAAACTCTAAGACAAGGTTTCAGGGCAATTAAGGGAGAGGATTGGGACCTGCCCAAACTACATATTTCTCATTGCCCAAGTCAGGAGACCTCCTGGACCACAGGTGCACAGAAAAGGCTCCTTGGAAGTCATGTGAAGGGATGTTCTACCCGGATGTCTTTTCGGTAGGATCCATCTTGGCTAAGAGATCCGTGCACATACATGGAATTATTCCAAGATATACCAAATAGGGACTGTGAACTAGGCAAATCAAAATGACTGGCCAAAGGAAAACTGGAAGAAATGCCCCATGTAAGTAATTTCAACTGCCAGGTGTGCACAATGTAGGGATTCTCCCTCTGTGTATGCCCGTGTGTCTATCCATACATATTGTACTCTTTTCCTCCTAATAAATGCTTTACTTGCTTCACTACTTTCTGTCTTTGTGGAAATTCTTTCCTGCAAAGCCGAAGAGCCACGGCCGTTGTCACTGATCGCTGGCCTAGCGGCTAGGATCTGGTGCTCTCACTGCTGCAACCCAGCCCGATCTCTGCATGGGAACACAAGCCCTGCTCCAAGCTGTTGCAGGCGGAGGCCATCCAAGATCAGCATGATTTGACATGTTGTCTTTTTCTTGACGTTAAAGTGAAATATTCAAAATTTCAATACTAAGTCTGATTTTTTGGACACCCTTTATCAAGTTGAAAATTTCTTTTATCCTTAATTTACTCAGAATTTTTCTCAGAAACACATTTTGGATTTTTAAAAATGCTTTTTAATAGCTGTTCTAATAATCATATATTTTTCTTTTTAAAGTAGATGATATGATAGATTAAACTGATTTTGAGTGCTGAAGTAAACTCACATTTCTGAATTAATTGGCCATAATATTTAAAAAAATTAAATATATTGTTGTTTCTACTTTTTAAATTTTTGCTTAGATTTTCTTTTGTATCATAAGATATATTGATGTTCTTACTCTGCTTTCTTGATCCTGCCCTCCTTGGTAAATTTTATTTAATTACCAATTACAAATTAAAATTTTATTAAGCATCTTTAAAATGCTGTTTTGTACTTTTCATCAAATGTGGAAAAACCTGGCCAATGGCTTTTCTTTCATATATTTTGCTGTATCCCATCATCTCTTTTCTTCCAGGAATTCAAATTGCAGCTATACTAGACTTCTTAAATTTATCCTGCAGTTTAGTATTTTTCTTCCTTTCTTTTCATTCTTCACTATTTCATTTTAATAGTTTCTCTTTTTTTACTTTAATTTGGTAATATTTCCTATTCTGATGTCTAAATTGCTGCTAATCTCACCTAGTGTTTCTTTATTTCCTACATTGTATATTTACATCTGGATGTACAATTTTAAAATATATCTTTCATGCCTCTACTTAGTTTTTAAACATATGAAATGCAATTTTGATCATTGCCTTAATATCCATTTCTTCTAAATGGAACATCTATGTAATTTTCTGTTGGCTTGAATTAATTAAAATCTTTTGCTGTATGATTTATATTTTTCTGCTTCTTATCATACTGGGGCATTTTTGTGTTCTTATAAATGTTCTTGAGCTTTGTTCTGTGCAATTTAGTCCCTTGTAGAAATCGTATCATTTGGCATCTTGTTTTTATGATTGACTAGGCAGGAATGGAGCCATATTCAGGCTAGAGTTAGACTTGGTATTGAGTCAGTCTCTTCTCTATACTCATCACAATATCCCATGAATCTTTAGACTATCTAGTGACAATATGTAGTCTTTCTGGCCCCATGTAAGCACTGGGCATTCTTACCCCTAATCTTTTCAAGATGACTATTTCAGGGGTCTCAGTTAATTGTGATACATATCTACACTTTTCAGTACACTGCTGAATACTCAGAAGCACCCACTGATAAACTCCAGAGTTCTCCATGTGCAGTTCTTTCATCTGAAATTCTGTGTATTGTAAGCTGCAGTTCCTTTGTCTTCCTGCAGCCTCAGATTTTTCTCCTGAAGTCACTGTGTGTGCTTAGTCGCAGTCATGTTCGACTCTTTGCAACCACATGGACTGTCCCGTCTGGCTCCTCTGTCTGTGGGGATTCTTCAGGCAAGAGTACTAGAGTGGGTTTCTATGCCCTCCTTCAGGGGATCTTCCCAAACCAGGGAACAAACCTAGGTCTCCCATATTATAAGCACATTCTTTACTGACTGAGCCACCAGGGAAGCCCCCTAAACTCACTAAGGTTTTTCTTCATTCACTATGATCTTCAGACCTTATGAGGGCACTATTATGGGACAATCATAAAGTTCACCTCACTTTTTCTTTTCTTTCTCTACAGGATCATTTTCATTTATTTGCTAATCTCTAATACCTTGAAAAACTTTTTGCACATTTTTGCCATTGTTTTGATGCTTCTATGGGTAGGATAAAAATTCTGTCTCGATATTTTACTTTGGCCCAAACCATACTATTGTGTTTCTAATCATTTTCTAGATTTCTGTAAAGGAAAAGCGCCTATGATCATCTAAGTTAACACACTCACAAGATATTTCCCTTATTTAACTTTAACATTCATAATAATTTCATATCACAAATTATTTTGTGCTCTAAGGATTAAAAATAAAATGGCAGTTTCCATCCTTTATTTTTTATTTTTAGAAGATCAACATAGCAATTTTCAATACTGCCTTTTGAGAATTCTCAAGGTATGCACATAACGACATAGAGAGTGTAATTGGCATTCAATACAGGTTTAATTGGGAACTTGGCAGATATTCAGCAAATGCTACCTAGAAGAGTTGATTACAAAATTACATTTGAATTGATGATTTGGAGTTTTCAATGGAAGAAGACACAGCATGAAAGCATTTCAGACATAGGTAATAGGAAAAAAATGTGCAAAAGTGTGAATGGAATATAATGCCAAGTTTCAAACAGACTAGTTCTCAATTATGAAGCAGAGTTCTGGAATGTTAATTCAGCATTGAAAGATGAGACTGAAGGAGCAGACTGTTGCTGGATCGAAAAAGAGCCTATATAATAGCCAATCTGACCATGATCCATTGATGAGAGTAGAATAAGAAACTGAATAATGAAAATAAAATCTTTGAGAAGCCATGTGGAGCCTCCAGCAAACATTAGAAAACATAATTTGTAGAATCAATCATATGGTGATGAGATTTTTGACTAATATCATCCTAAGTCATCATGAAAATATTAATATTATAGCCAAAGACAGACAATAGGTTAATTCTAAGATGTGAGTTTTTAACAGGTATACAAACGATGAAGCAGGATCAAGGGTTTGTGGATGATGCTATGAAACTATGAAATGATCAGTCATGAATTTCAGTGTTAGCAAAGAATGAAAATAATGTTGAGTTGCAGTGGGTACAACAAAAAACATAGGAAGTTGTTTTCTGAAAATGGAATAGAAGAATTTAAGATTCTGGAAGCTCTCCAGTTCTAATACAATTAGAATGACAGTAAATGATATTTAAAAAAAAAAAAGATATGAACTGGTTTTCCTTCTTATGATTTTTTGTCCTAGAAAAGAGTTTACTCCATTGATAATGCTGTGGCTATTTGTGGGAGATATTGATGGAATAAAGCATGATTTCTATAACATTTTAATGCCAAAAATAAAAGTTCTGGCCTCCTTCAATCCTCAAGCACTAAGTATGATCACCCTACACTACAAAATGCATCGACTATCCATTTTTCCTAGGTTCCAAGCGCTATCTAATCCCTGAGATTTACAGTACACAATGGTGTGTAGTGAGACACTCCTTACAGTCACCCATTTTTGAGAGGGAGGGAAGTTAAACCTTGCTCATCCTTCAGGTTTCAGTTTTAATGTGACATTTTCCAAGAAGCAAGTCTTCTTTGCACCTTCCTCTGCTGCCCTCTCAGTGAGGTTAATGTGCCTTTTTGTATAAGCAGAAAATACCTATACTTACACTATTTGATGTGATATTGTCAAATTTCCTACTTCCGCCTGTATTCAAAACCAATATTGGGAAACTGGTATTGACATATATACACTACTATGTAGAAAATAGATAACTAATAGAACATAGTATATGGTACAGGGAATTATAATTAATGCTCTGTAGTAACCTAAATAAAATCTAAGGAAAAGGAGATATATGTATACTTATGGCTGATTCACTTTGCTATATGGCAGAAACTAACATAACACTGTAAAACAACTATATTCCAATAAAAAATATTTAGAGCAACTTTTAGCATTCCTTCTGAGGATCACCCATGTAAGTATTAATAAGCTGTGCACAGATCCTCAGTGAATAGTAACTGTTTGTGTTCTCATTGAGAAATCTTTTTCCCTAAAGAGAAACTCTTCTGTTGAATATCTTTATTTTTGCTTTCAAATATTCCTTAAAATGCACTGAGAGTCACCAAGGATTACATATTATGCACCCCAGTGTCCTTAAACATAACCTTTCTATAATATATCTATGTCACCTGTGTTTGCTTTGCTATCAGTGGCTTAGGAGGAAAAAATTGTACTTTCACTGGCACAGTGGCAAATATTATTTCTCCATTTTTGCCAATGTCTGGGATGGGAGACTTATAGGCTCCTTAAACATCTCTTTCCAACACTGCTCCCTGAAGGTGTCTCATATGCTCACAGCTACCATTGTTAGTACCAACATTCTGGATCCAGTGGTTTGGTATTTTTATTTCTCTTTCAGTTCTAGCTCCTATTCCCTGTGGTCACATTTACTGCAGAGAATACATCTGTACTCCTGGCAGCTGCTGCAGCATGATGCTACATTAATGCCTACAGAACTGTTGCTGGTGCCAGTGTGGAAACTTGCAGAAGCTGCTCACCTGTGCTTCTGTGTCTTTGTGGTGTGGTGCCATCCACAGGGGTCTAATTCATACCCAGCCGTGACCCTAGAGTTCCAATAATTCAGCAGACACTCTTTAGTGAAACACGTCTTTGGGTTTTCACTTGCTGTTAATCTCTCACAGGAATTCTGATCCCAGTCCATGGGAATTAGAATGGGAATTAAATGCATCCACTTGTGCAGTTACTTCCTGACTTACTAGCTCAGTCAACATACATTTATCCAGTTTCTATTAAGTGTCAGGTGCACAGCTAGGCTGTGAGAACACAATGAAGGAACGGTCCCTAGCCAAATCAAGTGACCAGGCTATGGGAAGAGACAGATACTCAAGGTTTTTTGTTTTTTGAGGTTTTTTTTTGTTTTTCATTTATCCCAAATATTTAAAGTACAGTATCATATGCCAAGTGTCCAGATGGAGTAATAAATAAAATTGATCAAGTCAGTGCCTCTTGGGAATGAAATTTCTCTCTTGAAGAGGCTTATTAAACATAAACTCAACTAGTGACAGCTGTAATGAAGAAAAACAAAGTGGAAATATATGACACTATTATATACAGTGAATTATAGAGGAGTCTTTTAAGTAGAATATCCTCACTACCAATATGTCATTTAAGCACAGATCTGATAAGGATATAGTGAAAATAGACCAGTCAGAAGGGCAATAGGCAATTACAGTAAAACATACAAGGCCACTGTTATGATTGTTTTAAATAGTTTATGCTGTTGTAGTTTAGTCACTTAGTCGTGCCAGAATCTGTGCAACCCCATGGACTGTAGCACGCCTGGCTTCCCTGTCCATCATCATCTCTCAGAGTTTGCTCAAATTCATGTCCGTGGAGTTGTGAGGCTATTTAACCATCTCATTCTCTGCCTCCCTCTTCTCCTCCTGCTTTCAATTTTTTCCAAGCATCAGGATCTTTTCCAGTGAGTTGGCTCTTCGCATCAGGTGGCCAAAGTATTGGAGCTTGAGCTTCAGCATAGGCCCTTCAAATGAATATTCAGGTTTGATTTCCTTTAGGTTTAATAGGGTTGATATCCTTGCTGTCCAAGGGATATTCAAGAGTCTTCTCCAGCACCACAGTTTGAAAGCATCAATTCTTCAGTGCTCAGCCTTCTTTATGGCCCAACTCTCACATCTGTACATGATTATTGGAAAACACAGGGTTTGACTTTATGGACTTTTGTCAACAAAGTGATGTCTTAGTTTTTCAATATGCTGTCTAGGTTTGTCATAGCTTTCCTTCGAAGCAGCAAGTGCCTTTTAATTTCATGGATGCAGTCACTGTCTGCAGTGATTTTGGAGCTGAAGAAAATAAAATCTATCACTGCTTTCACTTTTTCCCCTTCTACTGTCACAGTTTATTAAGCCATGGTTTTCTTTTTTTCATGTTTAGTGCTTATTTATTAAAATAATTCACCTACATCTTTTGCCTCTCCTTTCTATTACCCTCTACAGTTAAAACTGCATCACAGCTAACTTGGATAGAAAAAAAAGAAAAGAAATAACACAATTTAATCATGCAATTTTTCAATTTAAACTTCCAGTTGGTTACTAGTTACTAAACATGGATTTAATGCAGTCAATCTCCTCTCTTCAAAAATCATTAATTCTTTGATTGAAATCAATAGACATAGACAACCTAAATATGCACATTGATTAATCATCAACTGCAGTGATTTGATCAGTGAAGTTACAGATAATCATTCTGGCCATTTGCAAAAGGTAATTAGATCCTTTCAATGCCAAAAAAGTTCAGATCTAGTCTTTATGAATAGTGTATGCTGAGAAACGGATCATGGTTTGTGTCTTTATCTAAAGGGATACAACATCAGAGACAAATTGGTTATGGCTCTTATAATTTCATGCATATATTTGTGTGTGAGAGAGAGATTTCTCACATTGAATGGTAAGATGAAAATTCCTAGTTTATGTAGAATCAAGAAACTTTTACTCTTGTTTTTCCATTGGAATATGTAGTATATATAAAATTAATACAGTTTTCCTTAAGCCACAAAGCATATATATACGTGTGTGTGTGTATATATATATATATATACACACACACACATATTCAGCTCAGTTCAGTCTCTCAGTCATGTCCGACTCTCTGTGACCCCGTGGTCTGCAGCATGACAGGCCCCCCATCCATCACCAACTCCCAGAGCTTACTCAAACCCATGTCCATTGAGTCGGTGATGCCATCCAACCATCTCATCCTCTGTCATCCCATTCTCCTTCCGCCATCCCTCTTTCCCAGCATCAGGGTCTTATCCAATGAGTCAGATCTTCACATAAGGTGGCCAAAGTATTGGAGTTTCAGCTTCAGCATCAGTCCTTCCAATGAATAGTCAGGACTGATTTCCTTTAGGATTGACTGGCTGGATCTCCTTGCAGTCTAAGGGACTCTCAAGGGTCTTCAACACCACAGTTCAAAAGCATCAACTCTTCTTTTCAGTGCTCAGCTTTCTTTATAGTCCAACTCTCACATCCATACATGACTACTCGAAAAACCATAGCTTTGACTAGATGGACTATGATCGGCAAAGTAATGTTTCTGCTTTTTAGTATGCTGTCTATGTTGGTCATGGTTTTTCTTCTAAGGAGCAAGCATCTTTTAATTTCATGGCTGCAGTCACCATTTGCAGTGATTTGGGAGCCCCACCCCCCCCACCCCCCCACCAAATAAAGTCTCTCACTGTTGCGATTGTTTCCCCATCTATTTGCCATAAAGTGATGGGACTGGATGCCATGATCTTCGTTTTCTAAATGTTAAGTTTTAAACCAACTTTTTCACTCTCCTCTTTCAGTTTCATCAAGAGGCTTTTTAGTTCTTCTTCACTTTCTGCCATAAGGGTGGTGTCATCTGCATATCTGAGTTTATTGATATTTCTCCTGGCAATCCTGATTCCATCTTGTGCTTCATCCAGCCTGGCATTTTGTGTGATATACTCTGCATATAAATTAAATAAGCAGGATGATAATATACAGCCTTGACCTACTCCTTTCCTGATTTTTAACCCATCTGTTGTTCCATGTCCAGTTTTAACTGTTGCTTCTTGACCTGCATACAGATTTCCCAGGGGGCAGGTCAGGTGGTCTGATATTCCCATCTCTTTCAGAATTTTCCACAGTTTATTGTGATCTACACAGTCAAAGGTTTTGGTGTAGTCAATAAAGCAGAAGTAGATGCTTTTTTAGAACTCTCTTGCTTTTTCGATGATCCAACGGATGTTAGCAATGTGCTCTCTCTGGTTCCTCTGCCTTTTCTAAATCCAACTTAAATTTCTGGAAGTTCATGATTCATTCACATACTGCTTGAAGAATTTTGAGCATTACTTTGCTAGCATGTGAGATGAGTGCAATTGTGTGGTAGTTTGAACATTCTTTGGCACTGCCTTTCTTTGGGATTGGAATGAAAACTGACCTTTTCCAGTCCTGTGGCCACTGCTGAGTTTTCCAAGTGTGCTGGCATATTGAGTGCAGCACTTTCACAGCATCATCTTTTAGGATTTGAAATAGCTCAACTGGAATTCCATCACCCCCACTAGCTTTGTTGCTCTTAGTGTTGCTTCCTAAGGCCCACTTGGCTTTACATTCCAGTATGTCTGGCTATAGGTGAGTGATCACACCATTGTGGTTATCCGGGTCATGAGATCTTTTTTGTATAGTTCTTCTGTGTATTTTTGCCACCTCTTATTAATATTAATATCTCTTATTATTATCTTCTGCTTCTTTTAGGTCCATACCATTTCTTTCCTTTATTTTTCCCATCTTTGCATGAAATGTCCCCTTTGTATCTCTAATTTTCTTGATAATATATATACATACACATATATATATATAGATTATACATATATATATACACACACATAATTAAAACTTCCAGATGTCCAAGCTGGGTTTAGGAAAGGTGGAGGAACTAGAGATCAAATTGCCAACTTTTGCTCGATTATAGAGAAACCAAGAGAATTTCAGAAAAGCATCTCTCTCTGTTTCATCATCTACACTAAAGCCTTTGACTGTGTGGATCATGAGAAACTGTGTAAAGCTCTTAGAGAGATGGGAATAGCAGACCATCTTACCTGTCTCCTGAGAAATGTTTATGGTGCAGTCAAGGTGCAACAGTTAGAACCCTGTATGGAACAATTTATTGGTTCAAGGTTGAAAAAGGACTAAGACAGGACTGTCTGCTGTCACCCAGTTTGTTTAACCTATACCCTGAGCACATCATGAGAAATGACAAGCTGGATGAGTTACAAGCTGGAATTAAGATAGGCTGGAGAAACATCAACAACCTCAGATATGCGGATGATATCACTCTAATGGCAGAAAGTGAAGAGGAATTAAAGAGCCTCTTGATGAGGGTGAAGAAGGTGACTGGAAGAGTCAGCTTAAGACTAAATATTTAAAAAAAAAAACAAACTAAGATCATGGCATCCGGTCCCCTTACTGCATGGCAGAGAGAAAGGGAAAGGTGGAAGTAGTGACGGGTTTCCTCTTCTTGGATTCCAAAATCACCATGGACAGTAACTGTAGCCATGAAATCAAGATGATTGCTTCTTGGAAGGAAAACAATGGCAAACCTAGACAGTGTGTTGAAAAGCAGAGACATTACTGTGCCAACAAAGGTCCATATAGTCAAGGCTATGGTTTTCTCAGTGATCACATACGGTTGTGAGAGCTGGACCATAAAGAAGGCAGAATGTCATAGAATTGATGCCTTTGAACTGTGGTGCTGGAGAAGACTCCTGACAATCACTTGGAGAGCAAGGAGATCAAACCAGTAAATCTGAAGGGGGATCAACCTTGAATATTCACTGGAAGGACTGATGCTGAAGCTGAAGCTCCAGTATTTTAGTCATCTGATGCAAACAGATGACTCATTGGAAATATCCACGATTCTGGGAAAGACTGAGGGCACAAGGAAAAGAGAGCATCAGAGGATAAAATGGCTGGACAGCATCACCGATGCAATGAACGTGAGCTTGGGAAGACTCGGGTAGATGTTGAGGGACAGGGAAGCCTGGTGTCCAGCATTCATGGGGTTGCAAAGAGTCAGACACTACTGGGTGACTGAACAACAACAATTATTATATATTATATATATCTGGATTACTTTATTATCTTAGTGTTGCTTTACATGTGATTTTGTGCCAGTAGTAAAGGGTTTTCCCCCCAAATATTCAATAATTAAGTCAGTATTTAAATTTAGAAACATTCTATAGTTTGCTTTGTTTTTCTTTGAGAGTCCCTCAGTCATTTCCAACTCTGTGCAACCCATGGACTATACAGTCCATGCAATTCTCCAGGCCCGAATACTGGAGTGGGTAGCCTTTCCCTTCTCCAGGGAATCTTCCCAACCCAGGGATTGAACCCAGATCTCCCAAATTGCAGGTAGAATCTTTGGAATAAATTTGGAGCCACCTCTATTTTTCATGAGTAAAATGACTGCTATTTTTAGCAATGGTTGTGGAATCCTCTTTGTTTCTTATACAAACATACAATGTGTGTTTGAAAAACCCACCCAGACATTGTGCCATGTACTTAAAAGTTTGAAGTCCCATTTTTAAGACACTGAGTTCTAGATATATTTACGGTCTTTTCAGGCAGATACAAAATGTATCAATATAGCTGTGAACTGCCTCAGAGGTGTTAGTGAAAAAAAATCAAGTCAGAGTATAAATCCTCAAGGAATTTCAAGTAGCATAATCATATAGTTAATTTCCAATGCCTGTTTTATTTTAAAATGACTAGTTGCATTCGTCATTAATTAATTTATTTTTAATTTATTTTTATTGGAGTATAGTTGCTTTACAGTGTTGTTAGATTTTACTGTACAGCAATGTAGATCAGCCACACATATACATATATCTAGCACAGTGGTAAAGTATCCGCCTATTAATGCAGGAGACACAAGAGACAGAATTTGATCCCTGGGTTGGGAAGATCCCCTGGAGAAGGAAAAGGCAAACCACTCCAGTATTTTTGCCTGGAAAACTCCATGTACAGAGAAGCCTATAGTCCATGGGGCCACAAAGTGTTGGACATGACTGAGCAACTTAAGCACGCACACATGCATACCTCCCTTTTGGACTTCATTACCAACCATTCTGGTCACCAGAGTACATCAAGTAGAGTTCCCTATATAATTATTTATTTTATACATAATATCAGTGGTGTATGATTACATTTGTCATTTATTGCTATACTACAAATTATCCCCCCAAATGGCAGCTAAAAAAAAAAATTTATTATCTGACAATTTCTGATGTCAAAAACCTGGATGCTACTTATCTGAGTCTTCTGGCCCAGGTCTCATACTGCTGCAAAAACATGCTGGCTGGAGTTGCAATCATCTCAATATGGATCTGCTGTTCATGAGGAAATGCAGTGCAGTGCATGTATGTTTATTAGTGTCCAACTCTTTGCGACCCCATGCACTGCAGCCTATCAGGGTCCTCTGTCCATGGAATTCTCCAGGCAAGAATACTGCAGTGGATTGCCATTTCCTTCTCAGTGGATCTTCCCGACCCAGGGACTGAACCCAGATCTTTAGTGTCTCCAGCATTGGCAGGTGGGTTATTTACCACTGCACCACTTGGGAAGGGATAACCTCTATTGCTTTGTTCTCTTTGTCTTCTTTCTGTGTACCTCCTGAAGAATCACTGTAGCAGAAACAAATGGCTTCTTGCCAAAGACTTTAAATGGGAGAAATTTAGGTTACCAGAAAATGTATATGAAATCACCTAGAGAAATAACCCCAGTAATAGTTTATAAACTCTTGTGCACAACTCAGACCTGTAAATACATGGGTCTGATTCTAAGTAGCATGCCTAAGACTTTGTACACTGAGCAAATAGATTTTCATTCAAGTCTCAGATCAACCCCTGAGCAGTGCACAAACAGGGAAGAATGAAATAGCACAGTTGATCTTTTTATTATTGAATTATAAGTTTTATATATACATGTATATATATATATATATATATAAGCAAATTCATATATATGTATGTATATATATATATATATATATATATACATATTCTGGTTATAATTCCTTATTAGATACATGATTTGCAAATATTTTTCTCCATTCTCTGAGTTGTCTTTCTTAATGGTGTCCTTTGAAGCATGGAGTTTTAAACTTTGAAGAAGTCTATTTGTGCTTTTGTTGTCATATCTGGGAAAATGTTACCAAATTCACATTCACAAAATTAACTCTTTTATGTTCTTCTGCAATAGCACCCCACTCCAGTACTCTTGCCTGGAAAATCCCATGGACAGAGGAGCCTGGTAGGCTGCAGCCCATGGGGTTGCTAAGGGTCGGACATGACTGAGCAACTTCACTTTCACTTTTCACTTTCATGCATTGGAGAAGGAAATGGCAACCCACTCCAGTGGTCTTGCCTGGAGAATCCCAGGGATGGGGGAGCCTGGTGGGCTGCCGTCTATGGGGTCACAAAAAGTTGGACACGACTGAAGCGACTTAGCAGCAGCAGCAGCAAGAATTTTGTAGTTTTAGCTGTTACAGTTAGATTTATGCTTCATTTTCATTTTGAAGAGGAGTCCATCTTCATTCATACTTTTGCATGTGGATAGACAATTTGCTGAAAATACTGTAATTTCCCCTTTCAACTGTTTTGGCACATTTATAAAAACTCAGTTGACCATCAGTGCAAAGGATTATTTCTAGAAATTCAGTTCTATTCTATCGGTCAAGGTGTCTATACCAACACTGCACTGTTTAAATAGTGTGGCTTTTAGTAACTTTTGGAATTGTGATTATGTCTTCTAACATTGTTCTTATTCAAGATTGTGTAAGCGGAGTAGATTACCCTGATTTTTCTAATATTATTTTTCTGCATATTAATTTATGCAATTTGAAAAATAAACTTAAAAGTACAAAAGAAAAAGCAAAGTTGAAAATAAGTGAAAAAAAAGGTCCTAAATATAGGTCAGATTGACCACATAAGTGATAAACATAATATATATTATTACCATATAGTTTAAATTCTAAGAATTTAAAATCTGTAAAGATATAATAGACATCCTTCAGATTTTTTATGTTTAACAGTTAATGTTGCTATTTAAATTTTATCATGAATTTTACATTAGACTGTACCAAACACGTAATTTAAATTAGGAACCAAAGTGTATTTAAAGTATATTTAAATATTTTAAATTTAAAAGTTTTTGTTAAAAATTGACGTATGTTTGATTTGCACTATTGTGTTAGCTTCTGGTGTAGAGAAAAATGATTGTTATATAAATATACTTATATATAAATATGAATTCATATATGAATGAATAATATGAAATATATGAATAAAGATTATGAATTCATATGGCTGAAGAAGATATATATATACATGTACATGTATATATACTTTTTATGGGGCTTCCCAGGTGGTGCCAATGGTAAGAACCTGCCTGCCAATGCAAGAGACCTAAGAGATGTGGATTGGATCCCTGGGTTGGGAAGATACCCTGGAGGAGGGTATGGCAATCCACTCCAGTATTCTTGCCTGGAGAATCCCATGGACAGAGGAGCCTGGCAGGCTACAGTCCAACAGGGTTGCACAGAGTTGGACATGACTGAAGTGACTTAGCATGCACAAATATTTTTATGCATTTTGTATATATTCTTTTTCATATTCTTTTCCATTGTGATTTATTATAGGATATTGAATACACCTCCTTGTGCTATACAGCAGGACTTTGTTTATCAATAAAAATATAAAGTTTTACTGAATATGTTAAGAGATTAAACTTGATTTGAAAAACCAAAATTTAATCATCAATCTTAAAAATATAATTTCCAAGTTTTAACACTTAGAGAACCTAGATGAAATGACACTCAGAAATAAGGAACCACATTCTACCCAGATCTTGTTTTGAATGATGAAACAGAGACCTTGGAGATTTGGAGAGCTGCGTGACTATAGGACATTTTATGCCAGAGATCAAGGTAGAACACAATAAATAATAGTTTTTTGATGTGTTACTAAAACCAATTTTAAGGTGTCCTATTCCTTGAATGCTGAAGAATATACACAGAAACTTATGTGTCAATTAGTCATTGGAATATTCAAAAGAGAAAAATATTTCCACCATGCTAGGTATCATGACTTCAACTTTTTTTGAGAAACAGACCATAGATGAAATAAACGTTTAACCCAGCTTAAAAAAAATGATGTTCATTCTCATTTAATGGCATTTTATTATGAAGTTGTCAAGTGATACAGAAAAAAATATAGTATCATGAAAATCACTATTTTGCTACCTTTAATGAAATAATAGAATTCAGGTAAGGATCATCAATAAATGTTACCATTGGTTGAAAGGTTGATGCTTTATTATTCCATATATAACTTTCTAATGGAAAAGGACAGATGTTTTTCAGGGAGAAATCTGGCAGTCATCACTTTAACTAAATGTTTAAAATAAACATTCCTAAAAGTCAGACATTTAGATTGTCTGTAATATGCACTGCTTAATGGGATATGACATTAAGTACCCAAATCATTATGAAGAATTCTTGCTAAAAATGTTTAATGTGAGTCTAATGATGACTTAGCCTATTCTTCTCTTTGGACACAAAATTGAATGATTCAAGTTGAAGAAGTCTGATTGGCCTAATTTAGCACTCTATTCAAACACATTGGTTTAAGTTGATTCCTTAGTAAACAAAAAGGATCCTCACAGGGACCAATAAGAATGCTGACTGTATAGCATGGGGAATTACATTCTAACCTATGATGGAATACAGTATGAAAAAAAGAATACCTATCATTTTCTATATACCTGAAAATAACATAATATTGTAACTCAACTATACTTCAATAAAAATGGGAAAAAGTTAAAAGTAAAAAAACAGCAACAAAAAATAATGCAACTGGGGGAAGAAAGATGAATGGAGCATTAGTAAACCTGCTGCTGCTAAGTCGCCTCAGTCGTGTCCGACTCTGTGAGACCCCATAGACGGCAGCCCACCAGGCTCCGCCGTCCCTGGGATTCTCCAGGCAAGAGTACTGTAGTGGGTTGCCATTGCCTTCTCTGTAGTAAACCGAGGAAGTGTTTAAAAAATTAGTAGCAGTAGAAGAACTAACCTGCAAATTTTTTTATGTTGAAATTCCCATAAATTATTTTTATTGTTTTTACTTTTTCTTTACAACTGAGAAGGTATTTGCATGTTTATTTCAAAGAGAGAACTAAAGGTAGTTGGAGAGTTAAACATATTTTTCTGACCACTCATTTAGCTGCAGTGTTAAGGACAAGAGTATTCAATAATAATAAAGGTAACTGTTATTTTCTTATTTCTGACTTCAATTTGAGTTAGTACTGTATGTCAACTTCATGTAGAATATTAACTATAAACTGGGAAGTAATTTCTGCACATGATAAATGCTTAAATTTATCCCTGGCTTCAGTAATGAATCAAAACTTTCATTAAAATTCTTCTTTTAATTTACAAAAATGCAATATAACC
Source organism: Giraffa tippelskirchi (assembly GCF_054371585.1). Taxonomy (NCBI): domain Eukaryota; kingdom Metazoa; phylum Chordata; class Mammalia; order Artiodactyla; family Giraffidae; genus Giraffa; species Giraffa tippelskirchi. Next base: position 128,062,711 of record NC_137286.1, read on the forward strand.
ATATCTCTTTTGATTGGTTGATTTGTAACATTGAAAAATATTTAATATTAAAATTATCCTTCATTTAAACAATTTTCTTACATGTAGCAGTGTAATCTCTAAATATATTACTAATATTGTTAATGTTTAATAGAATATTTGTAACTTAAAATGGTGCATTTGCATTAAAATGATGTATTTTCAGTTTTTTCTTATTCTGGTTTTGGTTTCAGGGTTAACATGTTGAAAAATGAATTGGTATATCTTTTCTCTGCTTTATATCAAATGACATAAAATTATATTTTTTGAATATTTTAGCAAGGAAGTTATTTTACATTGGGTTGAATCTTTTCAATGATCCATTTTGTCCTTTTCATAAATTAAATTAGTATTTGTCAAAAAAGTCATCAGGTTCATTGAGATTTTACACATCTTCCACAGAATCACATATAATAGGCCACGATTAGCTTATAAAGTTGATAGAAACTGAAATAAGGATTTAAATAATTCATCGGTAAAGTAGATGAAAACTGCAGAAAATTGCCTCATTTCATTCTATATAAGTGATATTTCAGAAAATGAAATTAATGAATCACTCAAAATTATGACAACTTTGTATACTACACATGAACAAAATTAAGTATTACAATTATGGAATACTAAAAATGTACATTGAAAGAACATTTGAATATTTATTATTAGAAAATCTAAATGTGTATCTCTATATATAAATACCTTGCTTTGGGTATGTTAATCTATTTTATCTAGGCTAAGCTTTTGCATCAATAATTTAGAATATGTTTCTCATTTAATCCTTCCAAATACAAGTAAATTTTTAGACATATTTACCCAGATTCTTAAAGGCAAATGGCCTATTTTCTCCTTAGAGATAAAAATAGTTTTCTGTATTTTTATCCATTTAAAAATGTCAGTCAGAAAAGCTTTTTTAGACTTTATATTTATTTAAACATTTTAATATGCATATTACATACCCTACAGGAAAATTTTATGTCTTGATATTTATGAGACAAGCTACTTAATAATAAATCTTATTAGTTTTAAGAGATAAGTTGTATATATTTTTGAACTTTCTTAAACCATATTTATATTTTCAATGAAAATATTTTCCCAAGATTTTCTTCTCCATTATGTATATTAATACATTTTTAATTGTATTAGTCAGACCTACCGGAAAAGAAATATTGAAGTGCATGAAGAAGCAGTCTTTTCTTGCTTCTGTTCCCAATAACAATATATTGGATATTGATTGATCGAAAGTCGCTCAGTATTGTCCAACTCTTTGCAACCCCATGGACTACATAGTCCATGGAATTCTCCAGGCCAGAATCCTGGAGCGGGTAGCCTTTCTCTTCTCCAGGGAATCTTCCCAACCCAGGGATCGAATCCATGTCTCCTGCATAGCTGGCAGATTTTTTTTACCATCTGAGCCACAGGGGAAGCCCAAGAATACTGGAGTGGTCAGCCTACCCCTTCTCCAGCATATCTTCCCCACCCAAGAATAGAACCTGGTCTCCTGCATTGCAGGCGGATTCTTTACCAACTGAGCTATCAGGGAAGCCCATTACAGCTTATCAAAACATTGATGAATTACCTGCATCATTGCTGAAAATGCCTGAATTCGAGTGTAAAGACATTAGTGAGAATTTACAGAGCTATTCTAAATTTTTTATGCATATGCTTCATCTTATAATCCTTAAATGATAATATTACACCTATTTTACATGTGGTAAAATCAAGGCATAGAGAATTATTGTAATTTGCCACTGTAACACAGATTTTGTGTATGCATATGTATTTGTATGTGTGCATGTGTGTACTTACATATATTTGTGTGTGTAATCACATGTATAATCACACATATGTACATACACACATACTACATAGCCTCTTGTCTTTGTTGATTTGCAGTGTAACACTGAAAGAAGACCCTGACTGACTGGAATGGGAAATGAGAAATAAAGATGCAATGTTTTGAATCATTTGAGGAATATTAAAACAGAAGAGAAAAAATAAATAAATCAAAGACTTTTTTTTTTTTTTTACATAGAAAGAATACTGCCTTAGTAAAATATTATGAAAACATTTCCAGCAATGATGGGATTCCTTCAATGTGTCTCAAGAATAATATACTTTGGTAAATTATGTTTTATTTAAAAAATTCCACTGGCCTTCTTTACAAAGTTTACTACAAATATTTTACATTTATAGGTAAAGAGTTGCATATGAATTAATCTCAATAAAAACAAAACTTATCATTCAGTTATGTAGATACAACCAAAAGTCAATTTCAAATGATCTTCTCACCAAATGAATTCAAGAAATACCCCTTTGTTTAAGAACAATAAAATTAAGCCTGCTTTTACAAAATTCATTCATATTCTTTGCTCTGCTCTGCTTAGTCCTTCAGTCACATCGGATTCTTTGTGACTCCGTGGACTGTAGCCCGCCAGGCTCCTCTGTTCATGGGGGTTCTCCAGGAAAAAACACTGGAGTGGGTTTCCATGTCCTTCTCCAGGGGATCTCCCCAGCCCAGGGATGGAACCCAGGTCTCCCACACTGCAGGCGGATTCTTTACTGTCTGAGCCACTGGGGAAGCCCAAGAATACTGGAGTGGGTAGCCTATCCTTTCTCCAAAGGAACTTCCCAATCCTGAGAATCAAACAGGGGTCTCCTGCATTTCAGGTAGATTCTTTACCAGCTAAGCCATCCAGAAATGAATTAATGTAATAAAAAGTGAAAATAAATATTAAGGAGACTGCTTCACCATTATTTCTATACGTTGCTATTATTGGCTGATAGACAATACAGGAAAGTAAGAATATAAAACATCATAACAAATGTTGGGATTGTACAAAGCTTATCAGAGTCATATAGCAGTAGCTATCAAAAATTGAAATGGAAGTTTCTTTTACCCCAGTGGTTCATGTTTCAGACATATATACCTATGATAGAGCCTGTATTGTACGGATAGGAAGTTATTTAAATAATCCAAGTAAGAAATAATGAAAATCCATAACTAAAACAATATGAAATATATATATGAAGATTTTAATATATTTATAAAATATCTAGGAACTAAAATCTAAAGAGCCTTTTCTCTGCTTTAATGTGAATGCCGCTGCTGCTAAGCTGCTTCAGTCGTGTCCGACTCTGTGCAACCCCATGGACGGCAGCCCACCAGGATCCCCCGTCCTTGGGATTCTCCAGGCAAGAATACTGGAGTGGGTTGCCATTACCTTCTCCAGGGGATCACTAATGTGACTAGTGAGTAGAAAATGTAACCTTAGATTTCTTCTGGGTTTTATTCTATGGTGACTTGTAATAGGCAATACTAATGATAGAGTATAGAATATACAGTAGCACTTATTTGTCACATATTGAGATGAGTTTAGATTTGGACTAGTTTAATGTGTATTGCCTAGAACACATCTGGTTACAAATATTCAGGATATAGTCAAGGAAAATATTGTGAAATTAATAAACTATGAAACAATACTGCAAGTTAGACATCAGAGTGAAGATTTATTCAAAGGATATAGATTTGGGCCTCAGCATCATGTAAATGGTTGTGGAAACCATGACTATGTATGAGGGCTCCAATCTGCATAGCTTTACCTTTTTCTGCAGTAATGTTATCAGCCAAGAAGTAAGAGTAGAGAAATCAAATATTTTTATGTGTGATTTATGGCCACAACTTGACAACATAGCATCTGAATCCTAAAAGCACAGTCCTTTTTTAAAATATATCAAACATATATTTCACCAAACGGGGTTGATGACTTTTCTATGCATTAATATGTATTCTGCTTAAATTAACACACACACACACACACACACACACAACAAAATATGCTATATATGCATGTCACCCACATAATACAATGCTTTTGAAATTATCCTAGTATTTCATTATTTCCAGATTGATGTCACTTTTAGAGTATAAATCTCCCTTGTATTTAAAGATCAGTTCAGTTCAGTCGCTCAGTCATGTCCACCCTTTGTGACCCCATGAATTGCAGCACGCCAGGCCTCCCTGTCCATCACCAACTCCCAGAATCTACACAAACTCATGTCCATTGAGTCGGTGATGCCATCCAGCCATCTCATCCTCTGTCATCCCCTTCTCCTCCTGCCCCCAATCCTTCCCAGCATTAGGGTCTTTTCCAGTGAGTCAGCTCTTCACATGAGGCGCCCAAAGTATTGGAGTTTCAGCTTCAACATCAGTCCTTCCAATGAACACCCAGGACTGATCTCCTTTAGGATGGACTGGTTGGATCTCCTTGCAGTCCAAGGGACTCTCAAGAGTCTTCTCCAACACCACAGTTCAAAGCAACAATTCTTTGGTGCTCAGCTTTCTTTATAGTCTAACTCTCACATCCACATATGACTACTGGAAAAACCATAGCCTTGACTAGATGGACCTTTGTTGGCAAAATAATGTCTCTGCTTTTTAATATGCTATCTAGGTTGGTCATAAATTTCCTTCCAATGAGTAAGCATCTTTTAATTTCATGGCTGCAGTCACCATCTGCAGTGATTTTGGAGCCTCCAAAAATAAAGTCTGACAGTTTCCACTGTTTCCCCATCTATTTCCCATGAAGTGATGGGACCAGATGCCATGATCTTAGTTTTCTGAATGTTGATCTTTAAGCCAAAATTTTCACTCTCCTCTCTCACTTTCGTCAAGAGACTTTTTAGTTCTACTTCACTTTCTGCCGTAAGGGTGGTGTCATCTGCATGTCTGAGGTTATTGATATTTCTCCCGGCAATCTTGATCCCAGCTTGTGCTTCTTCTAGCCCAGCGTTTCTCATGATGTACTCTGCATATAAGTTAAGTAAGCAGGGTGACAATATACAGCCTTGACATACTCTTTTTCCTATTTGGAACCAGTCTGTTGTTCCATGCCCAGTTCTAACTTATTTAAAGATCACTTGTACTTAAAATTTATTTTTTTATGTTGAGAAAGCAGAATAGTAGGCTCTTATATTCCACCAAATGCTTACTAGGTCTGACAGTAGTACACATATCATAAAATGTTCTCTTCAGACTATTTGGCTCATTCTATATTTTCATACTGGAAATATATTCCACTTCCTAAAATTCATATAATCCTTTAGAAGCATGCAGCTAATTTGGATGTTGCTCAGCAGATGACTGGAGAAGGCAATGGCAACCCACTCCAGTACTCTTGCCTGGAAAATCTCATGGACGGAGGAGCCTGGTAGGCTACAGTCCATGGGGTCGCAAAGAGTTGTACATGACTGAAGCAACTTAGCAGCAGCACCAGTAGATGATATTTTACTAACCTCACTGGCTTCCAGTTCTACCCTATATATGAAAAGCAGGAGAAAATTATGTAAAGTACTATGAAGAATCATGTATGGCAGGAATAATTCAAACGTCTGAGATCAGATTGCTAATTTAAATATATGGAATGGCAAGTATAATACTATCGTGAGCTTTGGTCATGCTTCAAAAAGAAAAACAAAAACAAAATAAAGTGACCATCTCTTCTCCATCCCTTTTATTATTGCCATTATTTATTTCACTTATATATAAGCACACAGACACACACCTATGATGGGTAAAACTTGAGGTTGTTGTCATGATTTTATGATTTCAGATAGTAGAAATTGCAACTACATAATTCCTGTTTTAATGAACAGTCTTTCCATGACTGTCTTTAAAGAACATAAATCTCCTTTCCAACCTCCTTCCCTCTATCTCTTCCTTCCTTCCTTCTACTCTTTTACTGGTTTTCATGCTTCTATATTGAAACACATTTAGTTCATTTTTGACCTTGATGGGAGGAAGGATTTTCAATTCAGAAGGTTAAATTCTATATCTCTTTTGAGTTTATATTTTAAAAATTTGAACCTATGCATTTTTCATTGAAAAGAAGGATCCCGGATTTCTAGGACAATAAAGATATCTATTCTTGGGGAGAGAGAAGGATAAGTAAAGCCATTAATATATATTTTTAATTCCTATAGGAATGGAATTACAATGGAATTATTAGCTCAAAGGATTTTATTTTTATGTCACAAAAATGTTTAACCTGTCAGATTCAACTTCCTGGGTATAAAAAAACATAAGGTAGATTGGAAAGCTGACCCACTGTTTGGTTCATCTAAGTTTGGGATACAGGAGAGAGTGTCACTGAATAGCAGTAACGTTTTGCTGGAGAAGCCTCAGATTTTACCAGCGCTCAGCTACCTTGTGCTCCAGCCAACACAGGTAACTTTGTAGAAACCTTAGCAGTCCCTCCACCGAAGTTTAAAGCCTGGCTTTTTCCAATTCTTTCAGATTAAGCAATACATTAAGTTTTCTGACATCCCCAGTAACTATTGAAAGAGTCAAGTGACCACTACCAAAACTATGGAGAAGTTAATTCCCTGCAAGATACATTTTGATGATTGTGGATAAGAGATAAGAGACTGCTGAGGATTAATTTCTGCACTGTTTCCTCCTTTGATAGACTGTGTCTATACCACCTGCCCAGATATGTCCTCCACACTGATTGACTGGCTCTGTATCTTTTCTGGGTCTTGCCAGGTATCTCAGTGGTTAAAAAAAAAAAAATCAATCTGCGTGTCAATGCAGGAGATGCAGGAGATGTGGGTTCAAGCTCTGGGTTGAGAAGATCACCTAGAGGAGGAAATGGTAACCCACTTCAGTACTCTTGTTTGAGAAATCTCATAGACAGAGGAGCCTGGTGGACTACAGTCCAAAGGGTTACAAAGAGTTGGACAAACAGAGGGACTGAAGAGGCATGCATATACCTTTTCTAGCAGTGAGTAATATATCTCTTCCCATTCTGTCTTGCATGTCCTCTTTTTCCACACTCTCTTTGTCCTAGCCTTGCACTTCTCAGTAAAATATTAGCCTTAACTTTCACTTCAAGTTGTGTATTTTTAGCTAACCATAGGCTAAGGAATCCTAAATCAAAATAAAGTTTGTATGATCTATCATGAGTTTAGGAATGGATATAATAAAAAGAGAAAAAACATGAGAAACATGATAGAATGAGTGAGAATGGAAGCATGCAAAAAATTAAAGGTCTCTTGAAAGTATAACAGGTGTGCTTATAAATGAATGTTAGAAATCTTGAAATTTGGAAATGTCCAATAGTGGAAGTATTAAAAAACAAATATGTAACAGTATTGCTAATGCAGAAGAGAGTCTATAGTCTCTCTAGACTCATTATAAGGAAAGGCTTCCCTGGTGGCTCAGATGGTAAAGAATCTGCCTGCAGTGCAGGAGTGCTAGGTTCGATTGGTGCCTTGATAAGTGGGGTCTGTTAGTATAGGGCACTTTTGTTTAGTATGATTTTTCTTGTTTAGTAAGCTAGATTGGTGCAAGAGAAGCCATAGGCTCAATTATGAAGCAGGAATCAATTGATTTTAGGTGTTGAAGAGAACATTCTGTGGAATTTAAATTTTTCAAGTCAGTTTCTTACATAGGCACAAGGTAACTGATTAGAGAAGGAAATAGCAACCCATTCTAGCATTCTTGCCTGGAGAATCCCCATCGCAAAGAGTCGGACATGACTGAAGTGACTTAGCATAAGGTAACTAATGGAGCTCATTGAGAATTACATGCAACAAATGTGGTATGAGCAGATTGGAAAGAGAATCCTGAATATGGTTTGCTTTGAGCACAAAAGATGCAGAGGAAAGGCATTCATGGAATTATCTAAAATTACTAATTTTTTCACAATATTTTTGTTGCAGTTATTCATTTAGAATGGGTTGAGATCCCAAGAGGTATCTGGAGTAACTTCAAGGGATGTGGGCTGCCTGAGACTAGGGAAGGTTGTGAATGACTTGGACTGAGCAAGACTGACTCCATCTTCTATGGTGTGGTGAATGCCCTGCTTAGGAATAGATTCCCAGAAAGTTTGTATCAAATCGTGAACCAAAAAAGAAAAATAATGAACCAGGATAAACTGATATAAAAAATGTAGGCTGATACCTGAAACTCTGCTGTTATATTCAAAGCTATGCAATTTTGGCTTCAGTATAGGCTTTTATATTAATGTAACATTTGTATGACATGGACTGCTTGGTAGACAGTTAAAGGAATCATCTCTTTAGGAATAGTTGGTGATATAGAAGCTATTACTTTAACACTTTAAATAAGCTCTTTTCGTGTTTTATTCATAATATGTAGCATCAACAACCATGAGATAATGTTTCTTCATTTTTTTTTTTCTAAGTCAGCTCATATTCTCTTCGAACAAACTTAGGGCATTCATTATTCCTTCATTTCTCTACAAGATAAGCCTCTCAGCATTACCTAAATCACCATCCATCGTGTCCATTATTATTTTTACTTTTTTCATCGGTTTGCTTTCATGAACATTCTCTTTAGTTTCACTGGTATCATTTCCACTGTTTTCAGGTTTACTATCTACCATCCTATCTGTTTCATCATTCAGCTCGCTCCTGCATTATCAGGGAACACATTATTAATTCTATTGTTCTGTTTCTCCTGGCTGACATATTTAACAGAATCAGATAAAATTTTCCTTCTTTCATACAAGATGAAGCCTCACTGTGCTCTTTGCTAATAATGACTTCCTTGCTATAACCTTTCATTTATTATGATTGTATTCAGTGTTCTAGGGAGTAACAATTTGACTGATTATCAAACAGAATCTTGTTACATGAGTAGTTTGTGATCTCATAAAGCCATGAGTGTTTCCCCAGGTAATTCAATGTTAAATTAATATTAAAGCTTAATACATTATCATTGTATTTTCCGACTTTCCTAATTTATATAGTGTTGGTGTTTACACAGTGTCACTTTGTTTAGAGTGGTTATAAGTTGTTACAAGGCTAATCTTATGTTTATAATTTACTCAATAATTTAGCTATGATTTAGGGTAGGTGACAATATTGTAGTTCACTTATTTCTTACCATATTTTTTGTAAATATACAAAAATGCATGCTATAGTTCAAGAAAACATTAAGATCACACAGATGTATTCATATCATAAATACATATTCACTGATCACTTTTTATGTAACATGCATTGTAGTAAGCACCTAAAGAAATAAAAAACTCTCTTTCCTCAAGCACTTTATAGTATTATGTGAAAGTTGCTCATAACAATGCAGAAGTGTACTAAGATTTTCAATGGAAATAAGAAAGGTAAATTTGGAATTGTCACTTTTGTGGTGCTTTGAGAGACATGTATATATACATATATGGATTCAAAAAGTATTGCATATAGATTTTTAGAAATCCACATAGATGGTGAGCCAGAAATAAAGACCTGTAATCTATAACCCTAGCTATGATAGTTATTGAAGGAAAGGGAATTAGATCTCTTATAGAATATGGGAGACACGGGTTTGAGTTTGTTTCAACTTTGATTTAACTTTACTGAAAATAATGGGTGGAGTAAAAGGGTAACTTGGAGCACAAAAATGTACACAGAGAATATAAAACCTTCTATTTATAATATAATCTACAATGGAAATTAAAGAGGGATGTTAATAGAGAGAATACTTACTTTTCTTTTTAAGATGGAAAGATCTGAGCTTATTTAATTGATGGTGTCAAAGGCCTGTAATAAAGAAGGATATTAGGTTAAATCTGTGAGAGATGGACAAAACTGGGTTTAGGGTTGAATTAGCAAGTAATTTATCATTTATTTACATTAATTGACTCTAGAAATGTTTATATGTTGATTGGTCTAATAAGAAAATCATTGTATAAATTCCTTAAATAGCATACTTCTGCATTAAAAGGTGTGTAATATCAAGAGCTAATACAAATATAACTGTGTTCTTTTTATTTCCCTATGGGAACATAACCTAATTGAGACTGAAAGGGGTACTTTATTTAAAAGTATTTTCTCTATTATTTCCATAATGTCTTGAACATTAATTTTGAGCAAAACTTGTTGATTGTCATGAATTTCTGGCTGACATGTAACAATTTGCCATTTTTTCTACACTAAAAAATAAGGAGTAAAATAATTTTTTTTACCATATCATGGATGCATGAGAATACAAGCTTATAAAATTGTTACAGCAGAGAAAGCACATTAATTTATAGAAGAAGGGCAAGTGCCATTTCATATGCTTCATTCAAATTCCATCCATTTCTTAGGAAAGGAACATGATCTTTAATATTACTCTAGAGGTACTGTGGTTTATAAGTGTCTGCTGGGCCACATCACTTGTATATAACCAAATGTATAACCATATGTATTTATATGAACTATTGGATGTAGGTTAGTAATTCCTTCTCACAACTAAAGAGACACACACAAATATTGGAATGCATATCCACTAAATTGCAGGCAACATACAAGTGAAACAGTTGAAGAATGCTAAAACCTGTATTTATTGTTCTTTTTTAGGCTAAATTTGACAAATCAGAATGCACTGCTGAATTATTTAAGCAGCCAATTGTTGAGTGGGCAGTCTATTTCATTTAGAATTGTGCAATAAAAAGTCAATGTGATGGGTTATTGAAATTCAATGTAGGGCTTAAGGTTCAATATGCCAGACTAGGAATATTCCTTTGTTTTCTCTACTTCCCATGATAGCATAGAGTTACAAAATAGAGGAAGGAATAAACACATAATAAACAAGAAGGAGTTCATAAACAAAGATTTTAGAGTATTTCAAAGAAAAAGAGAGACTAGCACTAGAGTAAGGATGAAATAGAAATAAGCATCAAAGTCAGAGAAAAGAATATTGTTCAGTGTTGCCCAATAAAAGGAAACAGAAGTCAACCCAAGAAGAGTCAGAGAGATTCTGGACTCAGAGTCAGCAGGGAGGGAACATTTGTAGTGAAATTCATGTTAAAACCAAAAGAATCAACTCAGAACCTGTGTTAAAAAGTCTTCTCCAATCAGTGGTGTTGTATCCTATGGTAACATCAGTATAGAGAATAGGGAGTCTGCATCCTTCCCAGACAATCTAATGTTGAGTGAATGCCAGTAGATAAGACCTCCATATATCAGTATTTCTGGTGTCGTTAGTGAATATCCATAATCCAACAGCATCCAAATCTCCTCATCTGAAAGTGAACTTTGCAAGTTATTTTCAAAAAGTGATGGCTAGAAAGTGCACAGATTTTTTATTCCCAGGGATGGTCTGCCTATAACAGATCTGCTTACTTAACAGGGGAGAAAAAATTAAATCTATACCATTCCTGGGCTTAATACATGAATTGAGAAATATTAAATATCCTCATGCTTAAAAGAGAATCCTAAGTATGACCAGTAGCAGCTAAACAAAAACAAAGAAACAGTAGAAAACTGAACTGAAGGAAACAAAGATAATTTAGAAAAATGAAAAATTGCAGTAAGCTAAATTTAAATTCAACTGAACATTCAAATAGTCTGATATTTGGGGAAATGCATTCTTTAAGAATATGATAAAGTAAAATAAGAATTAAGATAAAGTAAAATAAGAATAAAAATTAAGTAAAAAAGAAATCTAAAAAAGCTAAACATGGAATTTATATTTTAAAGAAAAATAAATGGGCTATGAATTATATATTTAAAAATCCCCCTTAAGATATAAAGAAAGATATTAAAAGGTGTATCAAACAAAAATGGACAGATATTTTTGGAGATGCTCTATCAGTTTAGATGGCTCCAGTTGCACGTAGGAGGAAATGTAACAAACTCTATTAAAAATGTGCTTGCTTTTGTATCTGAAACATCCAGAAATGAGATAAACAATGAAAGCTCCTTAAAAAGAGCACAGCCTCTTTCTCTGTGGCTATCTTAGTTGTGTTCTCCCCTGTGCATGATCTTATCCTCCACCTACTTTCTCTGGCTGTAGCAGCAGTTCCTCGTGTCACATTTACGTGACATGCTATCCAGATAAGTGAGTATCTTTCAAGTAGCTTCAGCACAACAGGAAGGAAGCTTCTTTTCCAGAAGCCCTAGCCACGGCCAGTTTCATGACCCTGCATCCACATTTCAGAGAAGGGTATAGTGAAAGCCCTTCTTGCCCTGGCCTGGGAGCCCAGAGTATGTTCTGGCTGGTGTGATTCAGCGGTGTGAGTCTTTTGCCCACCTCTAAAACTGGGACTGTCCTAGTGCAGAGTTTTCAAAACCATGGGGACCGTGCTGCTGGTTGAAGCTCTGAGCACTGGGAAAAGGTGACTGATTTCCCCACCTCTGGAGAGGGCAACTTATGGACCAGTATCAGCACAAGGAGGACAGCCAGTTGGTGTAATGAAGGGATATGGTGCCCGTATTCACTTTTGAGAAGGAAATGGCAACCCACTCCAGTATTCTTGCCTGGAGAATTCCATGGATGCAGGAGCCTGGTGGGCTACAGTCCATGGAGTTTCAAAGAGTTGGGCACGATTTAGTGACTAAACAATGAAACGATTCACTTTGCAAGTATCCTAAGTGTCATCCGATGCGGGGAGCATGACATTAGATAACAGATAAAAACACATGACACATGGTCTCTCTCTCAGGAGAGAGACTAAAAAAGAAAGGGAAAAATGTTATATTTGGGTACAATTAATGACACTTCTTCCCTTTATTTTTGAAGAAAAGACTACACATTTGTTTTGACATAAGCCATGAAAATTAGATCCTAGACACAAGATACATTTCCCTGATACACATCAGCTTAAATTGTGCAACACACTCAACCCTGAATCAAATAGGATGGAAAAGAGGATTACATGTGCACTTTTAAGAACAAATAAAGTTGAGGTAAGTATAATGACCCTGTATTTCAAGGTTGTATGGTAGAGTCGTGACAACCTCAGTAAGAGAAGATTCAGTGAGAAGCAAATTTTCACAGTGTATTCAATAAAAGATATAAAAAGAAAGAGAATATGGATGAGACTCACTTATGAAAAAATTACAGTAGAAAATTTACTTTCAATCTTAGATGACATAAAAGAACTAATTTTAAGATGAACAGAATAAGTAAAAAATGCTCATAGCCATACATACATTTATAAAATTTTAAAATACAGAAGATAAAGAAGAAATCCTTAAACTAAGAGAAAGAGAGGGGGAAACATTTCCTAATAAAGAGATTAAAAATAGCAACTGGAAACAATGGACTTCACAGATTCTGGAATCTTGCTCTCAATTGTGTGAGAAAAAAGGTGTTTGGAGGCCACATTTAAATTCTCTTCTGAGCTAAATTATTAATCAGCTGTAAAGTCATAATAGATGCTTTCATATGTAAGTGAGAAAGAAAATTATCTTCTGATGAACTTTGTTTTTGCTCTAGCCAAATGGTGTTGGTGTGCTATTTCAGTGGGGGAGGAAGTGAATAGAGAAGACATGTGGCCCAGGAGACAATGACTCTAAGTATAGAGAACAGGACAAATACTAGCAGGAGCCTAGTGGAGGTCTTCAAACTATGCAGACAGTCAATAGGGAGATTCTAAGAAATAAGTCATCTGACAAAACATTAAGTATGATTGAAAACAGAAAAATAGTGATAGTAAAGATACAAAAATAAACCAAAGGTTAAGAAATTAGAAAATCTAATAAAAGTATTTATGCATAAAATTAGTTTAAATAGAGATCAAAACAAAAAATGTGAAGAGACCGAAGTGTTACAATAATATCAAAATATTTGTTTTTGAAACTAAGGATAGTAATATTTGAGTGTCTGTGTGTTGATAATAATGTGTGTGTGTGTGTGTGTGTGTGTGTGAGTCACTCAGTTGTGTCCGACTCTGCGACCCCATAGACTGTAGCCCACTAGGCTCCTCTGTCCAAGGGATTCTCCAGGCAAGAGTACTGTGAGTGGGCTGCCGTTTCCTTCTCCAGGGGAATCTTCCTGACCCAGGGATCGAACCCACATTTCCTGCATCGCAGGTGGATTCTTTACTGTCTGAGCCACCACGGAAGCCCCTCAGTTTTCAGACATTATAAAAATCCCATTGTTGTTGGGGAGAAAACTGAGGCACACTGACCCCCCACCCCAGGCCTCTATTTGCCAGTCCAAGATCTAACATACACTCTCCTGCTCTCCACCCCCAGTGGAATGAGCTGCACACAGGCAGCCTTTGCTACATACAGATGAAACTACAGTATTTAAATTACTTAGTACATCATTAAGCATAATTTTCTAATGACAATGAGAAAGTTCTATGGCTTCATGATCTTGCAATCTAGAGACATAGAATTAGAAAAAGGTTTTTTGAAGGCAGAACACAAAAACTCATAACATCCTTGAGAATACTAATACAAAAGTATTGTTGACAGCAATTGGGGACATTGTGAGCAAAACCTGCTCTCAAGATAAGACTGAAATTTTGTTAACAGTTGACTGAAATAGATATAAAGTTTTTTGTAGATTTTAAAGTTGAAGCTATGTTTTATAGGAAGAAGTAAATGTAAATTTTCTTACACTGACAAATAGAAAAAAGTGGATTAAATGTGTTCAATAAACATAAACGAAGTTTAAGCATGTACCTTTGAGGAGATGGGCTTGAATGGGCAAGGAGAGTTTTGCAGAGATAACGTTATCTGTCTACCAAACTTATTAATTTTCAGCCTGTGTATGCAAATAAGATAATAATCAAATCTTTATGCCTCCATTTGGTAACATGTAACTAGTTTCTGCCAACAAAATGTGAACAGAGAGAAGCAGGCCTCCTGGCCAGGACAGCTCACATTTTCTCCTATCTAAAGCAAGAACCACTTAAATGAGGTTCTACCCCAGCAATTCTACTAGGAACCAGTCTTTTAAAGAACAGTGAACAACATTTTCTATGTTAAGCTGCAAAAATTTGGGGATTTTATTTCACACTGGTTAGATATAATTGCACTGAATAATTCAGAATACAAGGAGAGTTTTCATGATAAACTCTTCTAAGTGCAAATGGTATGCTATCATGGGTATGTATCACTCTGATGAAAATTGCTTTAAAAATGTCAACAGAAGTAAAAGTTAAAAAAAAAAAAAACCCTTTGCTCTTGTTTTACTAAAAGTTAAAACTGCATGCAGTGCAATTTCTGAATATCATTATGTGCATAATGCCAGGTTTCAGAAGGCACTATGTTGAGACCTATGATTTCAATTTATTTGAAAATTATAAAATCTTTATTTTCCTAAGAAAATGAAAACAGAAACTTGATAAAGATACATGCACCATGAACATGCATACCATGTTCATTTGCAGCCTTATTTATAGTGGCCAAGATATGAAACCATCTCTTTCTATCAATGGACAAAGAAAATGCGATATACATACACAGTGGAATGTTATTCAACCATAAAATGGAAAGCTTGCCATTTTGTGACCATATGGATCGACCATGAGGGCATTATGCAAAGTGAAATAAGTCAGATGGAGAAAGACAAAAACTGTATAATTTCACTTATATGTGGTATCTAACAAGAAAGAAACAAACAAGAGAAAACCAAAACTCATATTAATAGATACAGGGAATAGACTGATGGTTGCCAGACACAAGATGTGGCCAAAAGACACAAACTTCCAGTCATAAAAATATAAGTCCCGGAGAGACAGTGTACAGCATGGTGACTATAGCTAATAATACTGTACTATATATTTGACCTTTGTTAGGAGAGTAGATCTTAAAAGTTACCATCATAAGTAAAAATGCTGTAACTATGTGTGGTGATGGATGTTAACCAGACTTACTGTGGTGACCATTTCTAAAATATACAAATATCAAATCATTATGTGGCACCCTCAAAACTAATATAATGCTATATATCAATTACATCTCAATATCAAAGTAAAATAAAGGTATATGTTCATATTGAAACATAACCAAAATATCATAAAATGATTAATTAAAAATATATGCAAACACTAGTGAAAATTTTCATAAGAAATGATAAGATCATATGTTTGGCAAAAACAATCATTAAATAAGAGGGACCAAATAATCACAATAGACCTCAGACAATCAGAAAGCAAAATGAGGAACACTATAGGAACTCATTGAAGAACCACAAGCAAAAAATGCATGGAATAATTTAAATACCACAAAACTTTTATTAATGTAGGAGAGTGTGAAAGAAATGTTTTTATAGTATATATTTACAAAACCATTAGACCAGGAGTCCTCAACCTCCTGGATCTAGCGATCGATGATCTGAGGTGGAGTTGATGTAAAAATAATTGAAATAAAGTGCACATAAGTGTAATGTGCTTGAATCATCCAGAAACCATCCTCACCCCAACCTTGTCTGTGGAAAAATTGTCTTCCATGAAACCAGTCCCTAGTGCCAAAAAGTTTGGTGTCTGCCGAATCCAAGCTTTCTAATTCTTCTATAGTGCATTTTGGCATATTATTAATAGTAAGCCTATTTCTTTATTCATGCAAACTATTAGCTTCATACTACTCCTGTTACAAAAGAGATCTCCATGACCCAAATAATCACGATGGTGTGATCATTCACCTAGAGCCAGATATCCAGGAATGTGAAGTCAAGTGGGCCTTAGAAAGCATCACTGCGAACAAAGCTAGTGGAGGTAATAGAATTCCGGTTGAGCTATTTCAAATCCTGAAAGATGATGCTGTGAAAGTGCTGCACGCAATATACCAGCGAATTTGAAAAACTCAGCAGTGGCCACAAGACTGGAAAATGTCAGTTTTCATTCCAATCCCAAAGAAAGACAATGCGAAAGAATGTTCAAAAATACCACACAGTTGCACTCATCTCACACGCTAGTAAAGTAATGCTCAAAATTCTCCAAGCCAGGCTTCAGCAATACGTGAACTGTGAACTTCCAGATGTTCAAGCTGGTTTTAGAAAAGGCAGAGGAACCAGAGATCAAATTGCAAACATTCGCTGGATCATCGAAAAAGCAAGAGAGTTCCAGAAAAACATCAATTTCTGCTTTATTGACTATGCCAAAGCCTTTGACTGTGTGGATCACAATAAACTGTGGAAAATTCTGAAAGAGATGGGAATACCAGACCACGTGACCTGCCTTTGAGAAACCTGTATGCAGGTCAAAAAGCAACAGTTAGAACTGGACATGGAACAACAGACTGGTTCCAAAGAGGAAAAGGAGTACGTCAAAGCTGTATATTGTCACCCTGCTTATTTAACTTATATGCAGAGTACATCATGAGAAACGCTGGGCTGGAAGAAGCACAAGCTGGAATCAAGATTCCTGGGAGAAATATCAATAACCTCAGATATGCAGATGACACCACCCTTATGGCAGAAAGTGAAGAGGAACTAAAGAGCCTCTTGGTGAAAGTGAAAGAGGAGAGTGAAAAAGTTGGCTTAAAGCTCAACATTCAGAAAACTAAGACCATGGCATCTTGTCCAATCACTTCATGGGAAAAAGATGGGGAAACAGTGGAAACAGTGTCAGACTTTATTTTTGGGGGCTCCAAAATCACTGAAGATGGTGATTGCAGCCATGAAATTAAAAGGTGCTTACTCCTTGGAAGGAAAGTTATGACCAACCTAGATAGCATATTAAAAAGCAGAGACATTACTTTGCCAACAAATGTCCATCTAGTCAAGGCTATGGTTTTTCCAGTGGTCATGTATGGATGTGAGAGTTGGACGGTGAAGAAAGCTGAGTACCAAAGAATTGATGCTTTTGAACTGTGGTGTTGGGGAAGACTCTTGAGAGTCCCTTGGACTGCAGGGAGATCCAACCAGTCCATCCTAAAGGAGATCAGTCTGGGTTTTCATTGGAAGGACTGATATTGAAGCTGAAACTCCAATACTTTGGCCACCTCATGCTAAGAGCTGACTCATTTGAAAAAACCCTGATGCTGGGAAGGTTTGGGGGTGGGAGGAGAAGGGGATGATAGAGGATGAGATGCCTGGATGGTATCACCGACTGGATGGACATGAGTTTGGGTGGACTCTGGGAGTTGGTGATGGACAGGGAGGCCTGGTGTGCTGCTATTCATGGGGTTGCAGAGTCAGACATGACTGAGCGACTGAACTTAACCCCTGTTATATTTTAAACTTTAAAAAGAAGTGGTACAATGGACTATATGTTTACAAGGTATAAAAGCATCTAGAGTATATCAGTCAGAATTTCCTGCACTGTAAACCAACACAAACTTAGTGGTTCAAAGTAAAATCATTTTATTATCCCATAATTCTGTGGCTCAGCTGTGTGATTCTGTTCAGCGGCTCAGCTGATCGCTGCTGGGTTCTCTCAGGCCTCCACTGCCAGCTGATGAGTCACCTGGCTGTTAAATGTTCCAGCATGGCCTCACGCAAATATAACACAGCTGGTGGCCTGATTTAATAGGGGACTGTGCTGTGACAACTTATTTTGACTCTTCGTGTGTCCTTGTCAACCAGGAGGCTAGCCTGGGTTTCTTCCTGTGATATCCCATGGTAGTCTCAGGATTCCAAATGGCAAAAGAATGCACATGCTTATGTACACTTTTGAAGCCTGGATTTGCATTTCAAAATTTGTAATATCTCATGGCCAAAAGTAGCCTCACCGTGAGGTCAGAGTCAAAGGGCAGATGGAAAGACTATACTTCTTATTGGGAGGATCCACAATGCATGCATGCTCAGTCACTTCAGTCATGTCCAACTCTTTGAGGCCCTATGGACTGTAGCCTGCCAGGCTTATCTGGCCATGGAGTTCTTTAGGCAAGAATACTGGAATGGGTTGCCATTCCCTCCCTCAAGGGGATCTTCCCAACCCGGGGATCCAATTCCGACTCCTGCAGCTCCTGCACTGCAGGCAGATTCTTTAATGCTTGAGCCACCAGGGAGCCCAGGATCCATACTGTTATAGTGCAATAGCATGGTTGCAACAAGGGGGCAAACTTGTGGCTACTTTGCCATCTAACAGAAATGGCAACTTTCATAAAACTAAATTTCAGAGTTTAAATATACCTTGTGTGTGTATATGTATTTCTATTTATGTATGCATATAGTTTGTAATACATACATGCACTATTATATACACAAAGCATGCGTTGCATACACATATTTTTCAAGGCATTATTTATTTATTTTCTCAGCAATAATTTATAATACTATACAGCTTTCTCTTTTATGATAACTTCATGGACTTTTACTCATTACCCAGAAATCTTACCATAGTCAGACTTGGAAAAATCATATTGAATTCTCTATTTCAGGAAATCCTGGGAAGCTGTGGAGCTAATATTTTAGCATGAGAAAGACCAAAAAAAAAAAAAGTTAAAAAATGAATTGCAAATTTTTTTAAAAGATTTTGCTGGAAAAACTCTGGTTTAGTGGATCCACTAAAGCATCATAAGGACTGATGCTGAAGCTGAAACTCCAATATTTTGGCCACCTGATGCAAAGAACTGACTCATTGAAAAAGACCCTGATGCTGGGAAAGATTGAAGACAAGAGGAGTAGGGGACAACAGAGGATGAGATGGTTGGATGTCATCACCAACTCGATGAGTCTGAGCAAGCTCTGGGATTTGGTGATGGACAGGGAAGCCTGGCATGCTGCAGTCCATGGGGTCGCAGAGTCAGACATGACCAAGCAACTGAACTGAACTGAGTTGATCCACAAAAGATCTAGAACATCAATTTATTTTAGGGTAATAAACGTGTGGTGGGCTTCCCTGGTAGCTCAGTGGTATCCAGTGCAGGAGACACAAGTTTGATCCCTGAGTCAGGAAGATCTCTTGGAAAAGGAAATGGAAACCCATTCCAATATTCTTGCCTGGGAAATCCCATGGACAGAGGGTGGGGTCCCAAAAGAGTCAGATACAACCTAGCAACTAAACAACAACAGTAAACCTAGAGACACTCCTTTACTGGTACAGGATTACAGGCACTTTCCTGTGGCATAATATTTTCCTTTAAACCACTACTAGTCTTATAACAAATTGAATTCAATTTTCCATAGTACAAGACTTAAGTACTTTTGTACTACCAAGAAGTTATTAAGTAAAATGTAATAAGTAGTTTAGAATTTTATAGTAGCCTCAAGAGTCTCTTTCTTCCTATTATAATACTATGATATCCATTTCTTGTAGTAGTGATATGCCTTTATGTAGTAAAAATATTCTTGTCCTTCTAAGCATCTGAGCATAACAATAATTAAATATCTTAGGGTTTCTGTGTAGATCAGAGAGTTCTGATGTATGGTTACTCTTGAAGGAAGTTCTGTTAAGGTAGGGAACCGTGCATGAAAGACTACACTAGGCATTAGTTTACATAATTCTAGCACTTTCAGTGGTATTAATTGTTTGGTTTAAAAACAAGAGATATTTGGCTTAAAATATTTTAAAAAGGTAAAAACAATCAAAGAGTTAAATATATCCCATATTTTTTTGTAAGCATGAAACATAAATGGGAAACATAACAGCATTACACAAAATTTTTTGAAACTTGAAAGCAACCAAAATGTCCTTCAGTAGGTGTGTGGTTAAGCAAGCTGTGATACATCCAGACAATATTATACAGAGTGAAGTATGTCAGAAAGAGAAATATAAATATCATATACTAATGCATATATATGGAATCTAGAAAGATGGTACTGATGAATTAATTTTCAGGGAAACAGTGGAGAAGCAGATGTAGAGAACAAACCTATGGACAAGGGCAGAGGGGAGGAGGGAGAGGGTGAGATGTATGGAGAGTAACATGGAAATTTACAATACCATATGTAAAACAGATAGCCAGTGGGAATTTGCTGTGTGACTCAGGGAGGGAACTCAGACAGGGGCTCTGTGATAGTCTAGAAGGATGGGATGGAGAGAGAGACGGGAGGGAGGCTCAGGAGGGAGGGGACCTAGGTGTACCTATGGCTGATTCTTGTTAATGTAGGACAGAAAACCACAGAATTCTGTAAAGCAATTATCCTTCAGTTAAAAAAAATAACGTGGCATAAAAAGAGAAATGACCTACTAAACCAGGAAAACACATGGAAGAAATTTAAATACATATTGCCAAATGAAAGTAGCTAATCCAAAAAGACTGAATACTATATGATTCCAGTTTGGGGCAATAATATGCTATGTAATATTGTAATGGCAGAAATATGTCATTATGCATCTTTCAAAGTCCACAGAATGTGTATAGAGTAACCCTAATATAGCTATAAGTTTTGTTTAGTAATATTGTATCAATATTGGCTCATGAAGTATAACAAACCTTCCATACTACCACAAGATGTTAATAATGAGGGTAACTGTGTGTAAGTGTATGTACTGGAGAAAAGGAATATTTTGAAAACTCTTGGTACTCTTTGCTCAATTTTTTGTAAATTTATAACTATTCTAAAAAAGTGGTCTGTAAACTAAAAATGACCAAAAATTTATTTGCTATCAGATAACACACAAAGAATCTAACACAAAAGAAAATTATAGTCAAGGGATAGAGACTTTATTTTCCTGTTATGCAGGGCATAAAACAGCTCCTATTTGTGTTTAGAGGGTGCAGAGTCACATTTATTTTGAACTTCAATTAGAAAAGTATCAATCCTGGTAAAATGATTAGAACTTAATACTTCCTTCATCTTAGTACACAAAATATTGTACCACAGAGATGAAGTTAGTGTTTGAGATCAAAACTATTATTATAGTAGAATTACGAACAGATATTCTACCAACAATCCAATTCTACCAGCTGGTAGCATAACAATAATAAGCTGACTTAAGCGTCAATCTCCAACGTTACTAATAGAACGTGATTTGCGTAATATTTCTTGTTATGCATATGTCTAAAATTTATCTTTCCAAAATAATGTGTAATATTACATTACAGGGTCTTCCCTGGTGACCCAGTGGTTAAAACTTTACCTTCCGTCGCAGTGGGTACAGGTTCTTGGTCTGGGAGCTAAGATTCCACATGCCTCTTGGCCAAAAAAACAAAACCTAAAACAGAAATAATACAGTAACAAGTTCAATAAAGACTTTAAAAATAGTCTATATTTAAAAATCTTAAATCTGCATTATTACATTGTTTCAAATATCCATGAAAAATATTATGAGTTTAACATTTAGGAAAAATTCCAGAAGAGATAGTGTTAGCTCATAGGGACTCTAAATGTTAGCATATTCAAACTTTTCAAACAATTATGTATACCTTAACTAAGGTTGTTTCAAAAACCATAGCTGCATGTAGTAATGTAAAGAAAAAATGTAATATTAGAGAATATCCCAGTTCTCTCTAAGATATATCATTTAAATGGGATTTCTGTTCTGTAAATTGAATCAAATCATTTACAAAGTAGTGCTTTCATACTCTTATTGATGGATGTGAATGAATTCTTTATCATTGTTGCTATCATAGCAGAGTAGAGGAATCTAAACAGATAGATACAATTTTTGCCAAGAACAAGATCAATTTCACTTTTTGGCAGTTTCTAAATTGTATTTGTCAATTGTTAGTGAAATTATGGAGATAGATGATCACTGATCTTGACCTTGCATTACTCCAAGGCCACAGTGTGAAGCAGCAGGTTGCTGCTGTAAAAATTTTTGCTTTGTTTCAATTTACAGGATCTCAGGGTTATTTCTCAAAGCTCAGAATGGGATAACTGTCTGAAAAGGCTTATGGAACTTCCACTCGCACGTTTAAGATGTTATAGCTAGCTTCTAGACTTTGGCACATCTTTTTATCTTATCCTACCTATTCATAGCTCAAATTGTTTTAATTATAAAACTATGCAGGTAGATTTGGCGGTATAACTGCCCCTGGTATTTTCACACTTATTTATTGAATTTGCTTCATAATAAATTATTTTCCTTTCTTTCCAATAACTAGGTGTGTCCTTCTTGAAAAAATATTTTAAGTTTAAATTTTTAATAGGAAAAAATATGGTCAGATGATTGAAATCCCCAAATTAATAGCTTTCTCTTATGCATATTTGTTTAAAATATTAGAAATTAATTTAAAAAATGAGCAAGTCATGATCCTGCAACAACTCTGAATACTCACTCAATCATCCATAGATTAGAAAAATTAATAAACAAATTGGGTGTGTGTGCTCAGTTGTTCCGAGTCTTTGCAACCCCATTTACTATAGCCTACCAGGCTCCTCTGTCCATGGGATTCTCCAGGCAAAAATACTGGAATGGGTTGCCATTTCCTCTTCCAAGAGATCTTCCCAACCCAGGGATTGAACCCACATCTCCCGAGTCTCCTGCATAGCAGGCAGACTCTACCACTGAGCCCCAGGGAAGCCCCAAATAAAAACGTTACTACACACTTGAAGATTTTATACGTGTGGACTTACATTTTAATTTTGGGAGAGACACATAATCACCATTCCCTCTCCCTCTCCACACCACACACACACACACACACACACACACACACACTCAAGGAAATACTATTTTGAAGAGAAGTGTTCTATACCTTTCAGTGAACAATCACTTTCTATGGAAATTGGTGTATCTACAATTCCAGAATCACCCATCTACATTGTGAAGGCAGACAAACTGGTCTATTATTTTGAGGTCTAGTGTTGCAAAAGAACCCCATGCATGCTCAGTTGCTTCAGTCGTGTCCAACTCTTTGGGACCCATTAGACTCTATCCTCCCAGGCTCCTCAGTCCATGGGATTCTCCAGGCAATGGTATTGGAGTGGGTTGCCATGACCTCCTCCAGGGGCAAAAGGACATCATTTCCTTTCAAATATTTTCCTTTTTATGAAACCATTTAGTTACTACTTGGACTAAGCAATTCTCTTTTGGGGGACTTTCTATTAATATTCAACTATCTTCATCTGGTGTTTTTATTTATTTCCATCCATTTTCATCTTCAAAAGATTTACTATCAGACGTTTTAATAATCACCCCAAAATCAGAGCTCAGTGTCCTGAAAAATATAACATTGGACAATTATTAATGTAGGAAAGTGCCATGTAGCTATTGCTGCATAACAATTGGTGAGCATGGGAACTGCCATGATTTCCTAAAAGGCTGTTCTGGTAGATGGAAGCTACATAAACCTGCATGCCATGTCACTTCAGTCATGTCTGACTGCTTGCGACCCTATGGGCCTGCCAGGGTCCTCTGTCCATGGGATTCTCCAGGCAAGAAAACTGGAGTGGCTTGCCATGCTTTCCTCCAGGGGAATTTCCCAACTCAGGGATGGAACCTGCCTCAGTCTCCTGCACTGGCAGGTGGGTTCTTTACCATTAGCGCCACCTGGGAAGCTGTAGCAACATAAGGTTGAGATTTACTCTTTCTCATCTAAAGTTTTTTCCATTCAGTTCAGTTCAGTTCAGTTCAGTCGCTCAGTCGTGTCTGATGCTTTGTGACCCCATGAATTGCAGTACACCAGGCCTCCCTGTCCATCACCAACTCCCGGAGTCCACCCAAACCCATGTCCATCGAGTCAGAGATGCCATCCAACCATCTCATCCTCTGTCGTCCCCTTCTCCTCTTGCCCCCAATCCTTCCCAGCATCAGGGTCTTTTCCAATGAGTCAACCCTTCGCATGAGGTGGCCAAAGTATTGGAGTTTCAGCTTCAACATCGGACCTTCCAATGAACACCCAGGATTGATCTCTTTTAGGATGGATTGATTGGATCTCCTTGCAGTCCAAGGGACTCTCAAGAGTCTTCTCCAACACCACAGTTCAAAAGCATCAATTCTTCGGAGCTCAGCTTTCTTCACCGTCCAACTCTCACATCCATAAATGACCACTGGAAAAACCACAGCCTTGACTAGACGGACTTTTGTTGGCAAAGTAATGTCTCTGCTTTTAAATATGCTATCTAGGTTGGCCATACCCTTCCTTCCAAGGAGTTAGCATCTTTTAATTTCATGGCTGCTGTCACCATCAGCAGTGATTTTGGAGCAACAAAAAATAAAGTCTGACACTGTTTCCACTGTTTCCACATCTGTTTCCCGTGAAGTGATGGGACCAGATGCCATGATCTTAGTTTTCTGAACGTTG
This sequence comes from Giraffa tippelskirchi, assembly GCF_054371585.1. NCBI lineage: Eukaryota > Metazoa > Chordata > Mammalia > Artiodactyla > Giraffidae > Giraffa > Giraffa tippelskirchi. The sequence continues at coordinate 128,087,545 of NC_137286.1, forward strand.
AGCTTTAAGCCAACTTTTTCACTCTCCTCTTTCACTTTCATCAAGAGGCTCTTTAGTTCTTCTTCACTTTCTGCCATAAGGGTGGTGTCATCCGCATATTTGAGGTTATTGATATTTCTCCCAGGAATCTTGATTCCAGCTTGTGTTTCTTCCAGTCCAGCGTTTCTCATGATGTACTCTGCATATAAGTTAAATAAGCAGGGTGACAATATACAGCCTTGACGTACTCCTTTTCCTATTTGGAACTAGTCTGTTGTTCCATGTCCAGTTCTAACTGTTGCTTCCTGACCTGCATACAGGTTTCTCAAGAGAAAGGTCAGATGGTCTGGTATTCCCATTGCTTTCAGAATTTTCCACAGTTTATTGTGACCCACACAGTCAAAAGCTTTGGCATAGTCAATAAAGCAGAAATTGATGTTTTTCTGGAACTCTCTTGCCTTTTCAATGATCCAGTGGATGATGGCAATTTGATCTCTGGTTCTTCTGCCTTTTCTAAAACCAGCTTGAACATCTGGAAGTTCACAGTTCATGTATTGCTGAAGCCTGGCTTGGAGAATTTTGAGCATTACTTTACTAGCATGTGAGATGAGTGCAATTGTGCGGTAGTTTGAGCGTTCTTTGGCATTGTCTTTCTTTGGGATTGGAACGAAAACTGACCTTTTCCAGTCCTGTGGCCACTGCTGAGTTTTCCAAATTTGCTGGCATATCGAGTGCAGCACTTTCACAGCATCCCCTTTGAGGATTTGAAATAGCTCAACTGGAATTCCATCACCTCCACTAGCTTTGTTCATAGTGATGCTTTCTAAGGCCCACTTGACTTCACATTCCAGGATGTCTGGCTCTAGGTGAGTGGTCACACCATCGTGGTTATCTGGGTCATGAAGATCTTTTTTGTAGAGTTCTTCTGTGTATTCTTGCCACCTCTTCTTAATATCTTCTGCTTCTGGTAGGTCCATACCATTTCTGTCTTTTATTGAGCCTATCTTTCCATGAAATATTCCCTTGGTATCTCTAATTTTCTTGAAGAGATCTCTAGTCTTTCCCAATCTATAGACTTACATTTAAACTCTTACACAGACTGTTTTCTACTTAATAATCAGAGTGATTCTTCAGTAAATTTTCACAGCCTAAGAAACCAAGGCATTTCCCCCTCTGTAAAAAACTGACTAAAGAAAAATGTTAGTTCAACTTATTTATCATCATATTTAAACCAACAAACAACTGTTTTATTCTTTCCAATTTATGTGCCTAGGTTTTACTTACATGTATCTTTTCCTTTCTATTTAGATGTTATATTTTTATTTTTCTCATCTGTGTGTAATGCAAAGCAAAATACTTATGCTTTTCATTCTTCTGTTATGGCCCATATACACTAAATATATGTTTAAACATATTCTAAAATGTAGCAAAGGGAAATGGGGACAATATGACAATAGAAAGTGGAAAGGTGGATTCTTTGCTTGGAAGGAATTTATATATTTACTGCAATGCTTAAAGACTCTAGCTAACAACCATTACCCAAACTGAACCCAACATGTAATGGCATTTTGCTGTGCTTACTTTTTGTATCCAGCTTCTTTTGCTCAGCATTAAATGTTCTTTCATGTTGCAGCATGTAGTGCATTCTTTTTATTCCTTACTTTTTAAATTTTTTTCTTTCTGAAATAATTATGGACTCACAAGAAGTTTCAAATGGAGTATAGAGTGTCTCCTGTCCCTTAGGAAATTTTTGAGATTGGGTATAATGCTGATGCCCCAACCAATCAAAGTTATTATGAGATGTTATTCTTTTATTCGTGGACTTACATGCAAACATACAAAGATAATGTATTGGAAAATTAAATCCAGAAATAAAGTTTAAAAATAACATATGATTAAATAGAGTTTATATTGTGAATCTAAGAAGGTACCAATATTAGAAAACCTCTTGATATAACACAATTCCAAATTCCAAAGTTAATGGAAAATATTCCTAAGATTGTTTCAGTAAATTCAGGAAATTTTTTCTAATACTATACAAGTTATAATAAAGTGTTCATAAACTGAAGTAAAAGGGAACTTAATCAATTTCAAATACATGTTATTAGCTAAAATCATTAGCAAAGATTACACTTACTAGTGAAAAATTATTGGGGTTACTATTAAAGTGCTGGATTTTCACTGTCACTGTTGCTGTTTTCTATTGTATCAGAGTTTCAATTGTCTCAATAAACATGGAAATATCAATAAAAGTAAGTTATATGTTTATGGTTAAGGCACTTTATATAAGAATAAAAGGAAAGTTCCTTTACTAATCAAGATAACACAGCCTTAAAACAGAATACTTAGAACACATTGCTAAATATGACTTCATAAAAATGAGAAAAATCACACTAAAATAGATAAATAAGTAACTAACAGAAAAAATAGTATTAGTACCTTCTATACTTAACATCTGTACAAATTTTCTTGATATTATTCAAAGGCCCTTATACATCAATCTATGATATTGTTTTAAAATTATACATCAATAACTTTACATAAAAATATTTATATTATTTTCACATGATATTTTACAACACGACATTAAATTTTGTCATAGTCAAGTAAATGTAAATTAAAAGAACAATGAGATGCCATGTGAAAAATGTCATTATAGCAAAGCCAAATAATTTATAACACACATTGCTGAGGGAGTATGAGAATGCCCAGTACTCTCATATGCTTTTGTTGATGCTCTGAATTCTTTCTACAGGTTTTTTGGGGGGTCCAGAAGTGAGGGAAACGGCCAATCTTTAGTAATTTAAAAAAATACGTATATTCTATGGCTCGTGAATTACATCTCTAGCAACTTCTTTTATACTTGTATTGACCAGGAATGGCAAATAATTAGTAGTAGTGTGCTATTTTTAATACTGTTACTGCAAATATATTTATGTTACCAAATTTCAGCAGACAATTGTTTACACTAAATATGTTGTATATCATCATAACCCAATGCACTAGAAACAGTAAAATCAGTGAGAAAAATAATTATATATAATTCATTTATTTTTTTAAATTATTTTTAAATATCCTATCAGAGCTCTCCAGATGGCTCAGTGGTAAAGAATCTTCCTGTCAATGCAAGGAGACACAGGAGACGCGAGAAGATCAGGAAGATCCCCTGGGTCGGGAAGATCCCCAGGATGAGGGCATGGTGACCCACTTCAATATTCTTGCCTGGAGAACCCCATGGACAGAAGGCCCTAGTGGGCTACAGTCAATGGGATTGCAAACAGTCGGACATGGTTGAGCACACACCTACCATGCAAATCTCCTATCAACATTGAATTGTCCCCTTTCCCAATCCATTATTTCACCTGTATTTATCTAGTGGTAGATTATTATGTCAATAACTAACCAGTCCTTCATTAGAGAGATGCTAAACTTAATTATCACACATCTCAAAGATAAAAAAGACAGTACTGAAAATGGTCATTCATCTTCAAATCCTCAGTTCTGTGCAATAGACTATTTGTTGTGGTCATTGTTGTTGTTGAGTAGCTAAGTGCTGTTCTGCTCTTTGTGACCACATGGACTACAGCAAGCCAGGCTTCTCTGTCCTTCAATATCTCCCAGTGTTTGCTCAAATTCGTTTCCATTGAGTCAGTGATGCCATCCAACCATCTCATCCTCTGTCATCCCCTTCTCCTCCTGCTCTCAATCTTTCCCAGCCTCAGGGTCTTTTCCAATAAGTTGGCTCTTCACATCAGTGGCCCAAGTATTGGAGCTTCAGCTTCACCATCAGTCCTTATAATAAATATTCAGGATTGATTTTCTTTAAAATTGACTGATCTCCTTGCTGTCCAAGGGACTCTCAAGAGTCTTCTCCAGCACCACAATTCAAAAGCATCAATTCTTCAACTTTTTATGGTCCTCAGTAGACTGTAACTGTGAATTTTTTCCCTCACATTCACCAAATTATATCATTATATCTTATGTCAGGAATGCAAAAGTACAGAATCAGTTGCATAGGCAAACATAGAATAAGCCCTGTCAAATGGATGAGCTGAAAATTAACATAAATTTCACTTAATGTATCTAGATAACTCTCTTTAATGATTTACTTTGCAAACACACTGTATTGTTTATTCTTCTGAAAGATGCAAATTATAAACCATATGGCTTGTTAATATGGCTTGAGAGCATATGAGCTGAACCACTTTTTACTGAAATGTGTATCAATAATCTATTAAACTTTAAAAAAGTTTTAATTGAAGGGGAAAGCAGTATATCAGCTTTTCTGTTTAGAATGAATTTAAGATATTAAAGGGGATCCTTTCCTTTATAATGCTTATAATAATCATTATCAGCTATGACTTTTACAGAATTATATATTCTGTTACTGTTATTATTTCATGGTGGAAAGTATCCAATTGTAAAATATTTATGGGAGTTCTTTATTTAAATCTGCAATCTTTTTTCAAAAATATTTATTGGTATATCCATTTACTCCATGCTGTGCTGTGCTTAGTTACCTAGTCGTGTCCAGCTCTTTGTGACCCCATGGACTGTAGCCCATCAGGCTCCTCCTTTCATGGCGATTCTCCAGGCAAGAATACTTGAGTGGGTTTCCATGCCGTCCCAGGGATTGAACCTAGGTCTCCTGTATAGTAGGTAAATTCTTTACCAGCTGAGTCACCGTGGAAGCCCATATATGTTTACTCTAATTTGAATGACTACTTAATGACTATCAAATAATTCCATGAGTATATGGTCTTTATTTATAGAAGTGTTTAAAGCATCCTTCATTAAAACAAAGGGCATGTGTGTGATTAAGTCCATTTTTAATTGCTTAGTCTTTTTCTATAAGAGAGCTCCCTTTGGAATTACCAGTAATTATCATGCTGTCCCCTGTGGGGTTTCTATTATTCTGAGTCTTGGTCCTGTCCAACTGCCTTAATAATCATTGCTGCTAAACACTGTGATTATGCTTCTTGATTTAAGAGAGTGATTTTTTTTATCACAACAGAATATCTAAATTAAAACTATTTATAAAAGGAAAATATTTTCTAAATGCTTCTAATTGTGGTCTATATACCTATCTACCTATCTGTATATGAACATAGGTATACATAACTTCATATTTGGAAAGTATCTAAAAATATAAATGTTTAATTATCCAAGGATGTTTGATCTTATTTATGAGCTTATTTCTAAGGTTTTCTAAAATAGATTCAAAGTAATTACATTCCTTAATCAACTTGGTGTCAGATGGATTAAATACACTAAGAAATAGAGAGTTAATAAATATTTAATGGCAAAAAGAATAGCTCTTTTATATACTTTAGAGAAAAGAGTTCTGAGCAAAGTATTGGACTAAGAAAATGGCAGTAGCATACTACTTCTTCAACTAAGATATAGTTAAAAGAGTTCATGTTTTCCCCAATATATTGGTTAGAAAAATGCTATTGATCACTTTCTAATTTAATTATCCCAGTAGAAAGCATCAGTATTTCCAAACCAGCAACAATCTGATGCCTTGAGTCTTGGCCTGTTTAACATTATAGTTTCATTGTTTTTGCTCTGACATTTGCTCTTCAATGTTTGTTAACCTTAACAGAATCTCAGGGTTAAATGCGGGTTCACGACTGCTAGAAGATCTATTGTCCAGATGTGCATTCAATCATCTCCTTTTCTTGCTTCTGATTAGAAGATTAAATAATATTAATTGAGAACACATGTGTATGAGCAAAATGCAAGAAACCAAAGGATGTAATGCAAAATGTAAGTTTTCTTACATTAATTCAAAATGTGAGTAACGTTAGTGTCACTCTGTAATCTAGTTTGCTGTATGAAAAAAATCCATATTTACCAGTTTCTTATGCTTCTTTCAGGAGTAATTCTAAATAAATGGCTAGGTAGACATTCTTTCTCCATGTATATCTAGAATTGCTGTTGTTTTAGTCACTAAGTCATGCCTGACTCTTTTGCAACCCCAAGGACTGTAGCCCACCAGGCTTCTCTGTCCATGGGATTTCCCAGGCAAGAATACTGGAGTAGGTTGCCATTTCCTTATCCAGGGATTGAATTCCTGTCTCCTGCATTGCAAGTGAATTCTTTACTGCTGAGCCACCTGGCAAGGCAAGTGTGCATGTGTTTTTACATAAATGATAAAATAGTCTATCTACATACTCTCCTACACTTAAATCAAAAGTCTGTCCTGAAGATACTGTCATATTAGTACCTATTGCTCTGAAAAGCTGTGTTTAGAAATCAGTAGACTCTGCTGACCTTAAGATAGATGCTTGCTAAATGGCTATATGTGTTATTTTGTACACTTTAGATGTGATTAGAGCATCAGTGGATTTATTTCCAGGATAGAGCTTCCATAGATATAGATATAGGTATAGATGATATAGATATAGATATAGATATGGATATAGATAGATACAGATATAGATATAGATAGATATAAATAGATAGGAATTACAATTACATATATGGTCAGAATTATAAATTCTATATTCCTTAATCTCTTTATAAACTTATAACTGGAGAACTGACTCATTATCCTAAGCATGCTCTTTGATGAAACCAGTTTGCAATGATTCATGGAAGACATAATAACTATAAATGAATGGATTGTAGATAACTTATTTTGTGACTCTTGTAGCCTTTGAGATGACTGACCCACATGGCGAGAGAGATTTTCAGATATGGTTTTGCTGCTATGTGTATAGTCATAATCTAAAATCAAACCCACTTAGATTTTTAGCACAGTGTCTCTCATTTTTTCAGAAATTGGTATTACCTGATATGTATGCTTATCTCCCAGGGTTACAACTCATCATCCATACCATAAAATCCTGATTTTTGGTCTGCCTTTTATTGTGTCAATTCAGTTCCATCGCACAGTCGTGTCCCCTGTGTACCACATGGACTGCAGCACACCAAGTTTCCCTGTCAATCACCAACTCCCAGAGTTTACTCAAACTCAGATCCTTCAAGTTGCTGATGCCAGCCAACCATCTCTTCCTCTGTCTTCTCCTCTTCTCCTTCTCCTCCCGCATTCACTCATTTCCAGCATCAGAGTCTTTTCAAATGAGTCAGTTCTTCACATCAGGTGGCCAAAGTATTGGAGTTTCAGCTTCAGCATCAGTTCTTATAATGAATATTCAGCAGTGATTTTGCTTTAGCATTGACTGATTGGATCTCCTTGCAATCCAAGGGACTCTCAAGAGTCTTCTCCAACACCACAGTTCAAAAGCATCAATTCTGTGGCACTCAGCTTTCTTTATAGTCCATCTCTCACATCCATACATGACTACTGGAAAAACCATAGCTTTGACTAGACAGACCTTTGTTCGCAAAGTAATGTCTCTGCTTTTCAACATATACTGTCTATGTTGGTCATAACTTTTCTTCCAAGGAGCAAGTGTCTTTTAATTTCATGGCTGCAGTCCCCATCTGCAGTGATTTTGGAGCCCCCCAAAATAAAGTCTGTCACTGTTTCCATCGTTTCCCCATCTATTTGTCATGAAGTGATGGGGCCAGATGCCATGATCTTAGTTTTCTGAGTGTTAAACTTTAGGCCAGCTTTTTCACTCTCCTCTATCATTTTAATCAAAAGGCTCTTTAGTTCTTCTTCGCTTTCTCCCTTAAGGGTGGTGTCATCTGCATATCTGAGGTTATGGATATTTCTCCCAGTAAGCTTGATTCCAGTCCGACATTTCACTTGATGTACTCTGCATATAAGTTAAAAAAACAGGGTGACAATGTACAGCCTTGATATACGTCTTTCCCAATTTGGAACCAGTGCATTGTTCCATGTCTGGTTCTAATTGCTGCTTTTTGACCTGCATACAGATTTGTTGGAAGGCAGGTAAGGTGGTCTCTTTAATAATTTTCCACAGTTTGTTGTGATCCACACAGTCAAAGGCTTTGGTGTGATCACTAAAGCAGAAGTAGATGTTTTTCTGGAACTCTCCTGCTTTTTCTATGATCCAAATATTTTAATGTGTAAATTGTTGCAATACTAGAAAGAAAGCTGAGCACCGAAGAATTGATGCTTTTGAACTGTGGTGTTGGAGAAGACTCTTGAGAGTCCCTTGGACTGCAAGGAGATCCAACCAGTCCATCCTAAAGGAGATCAATCCTGGGTGTTCATTGGAAGGACTGAGGTTGAAGCTGAAACTCCAATACTTTGGCCACCTCATGTGAAGAGCTGACTCATTGGAAAAGACCCTGATGCTGGGAAAGATTGAGGGCAGGAGGAGAAGGGGATGACAGAGGATGAGATTGTTGGATGACATTATCGACTCGATGGACATGCATTTGGGTAGACCCCGGGAGCTGGTGATAGACAGGGAGGCCTGGCGTGCTATGGTTCATGGGGTCGCAAACAGTTGGACACGACTGAGTGACTGCGCTGAACTGAACTGAACTGAACATAACCCCTGTCTGGCACGGAATAATGGTCTGAAATTCTGACCCAATTATATACTTATATCCTACATGTTCCATTGGGTCAAATTCAAAAAATCAAGTAAACAATACTTTATAACCACATTTCATTCACTTTCTATGCAAAATATCAGTTGCTAAAGACATACTCTATTTCCTTATATTTGCAGTCACTTTACAAATAGAAAGGGTGACCTGAATTGTGTTTTGGCAGATTCTCTTTAAACCGTGAATAAAGACGAATCATTTATGGACAAGTTTAAGATAGAAAGCTCAATTGTATAACCCTTTTAAGATTTGCCATCAAAAATGTGTTATGTCTACTCTCTTACCTTAATAAAAACATATTCATGAAGCAAACAAACATTCATTTGTAGCCTCCTGAGGGAAACTTGGTCACCATTCCTGTATATTTTTTGTGTATGATCTGCCGGAGATGGTGGGGACACTCTCTGAAAGTCCCAGTACCTCAAAATCTGTCATTCACTGTCATCTTCTTCCTAGTAGGTCCCTCTGTCTTAGATGTCTAAGGAAGTTGACGCCTTAATCCTAGCTGTTCTCTTTATTACAATCCCCTAGTGGTTGACCCTCATTTCCTAGTCATGTGATCTCCTGGTTGTTCCGAGTCACTGCCTGGGTGCTCTGGGCACACAGCAGCACAGCAGGCATTTGCGTTTAGATAGTCATCCTCACCTTTCTCAAAAGTACTATGGTCATCCTCAGCATAGACTCTGCTGAAACAAGCCTCCTTCAGGAAACCCAGTTCATTGTATTAACCGTGATTCAGTTATCCAGAGGTTCTTATCCTTCATAATGGGTTCCTCTTCTCTGTGTCCTTTCCGCCGAAGACTTGAGCCCATCGAAGGGATCCTGAACATTTGAACCATGGAGTGGAAGTGGGGAGAGTGTCAAGCCCTTTTCTCCCAGGAGGCTACTTGCTCGGCAGTAGGGGTTTCTATTCCTGCCTGTGTGACAGCTCCACAGCAAGGATTTATGAGAAGCTCCCTTTGTCAGGACACAATAGGTCCTTTTATACCCTCACCCTGTCTAAATGTGCCTTCTGGCATAATATTTGCATGAATAAAAGAGGAAAATCATATGTCTTCTTAGCAGAACAAAGACGATATTTCCCAAGGTGACTTTCTGCCTTGAGATACAGAGGACAAAGAAAACCCAAGCACAAAATCTCTTAAAAACAATAAGGCAGAAAAATTTCTGTCCATTCTTTTTTTCGTTTAAAAGTATTTTGCATGTTTGAGTGGTTTCTTTTCCTTCATTAACGTTTTAATAAACAGATATAAATACTGAAGCACATTTTCTCTATTATCTTTTTTATCATAGATCCTATCTAACTGATAATTTGATAATTTACTAAACTTTTTAATGTATGTTATATAATTAATATTTTTGAAGGATAGAAAATGACTTCATTGTTGTTGTTGTTCAGTAGCTAAGTTGTGTCTAATTCTTGGTGACCCCATGGACTGCAGCATGCCAGGCTTCTCTGTCCTTCACTATCTCCTGGAGTTTGCTCAAACTCATGTCCATTGAATCAGTGATGCTATCTAACCGTCTCATCCTCTAATGTCCCCTTCTCCTCCTGCCTTCAATCTTTCTCAGCATCAGGGTCTTTTCCAATGAGTTGACCCTTTCCATTAAGTGGCCAAAGTACTGGAGCTTCAGCTTCAGCATGTGTCCTTCTCCTCCTGCCTTCAATCTTTCTCAGCATCAGGGTCTTTTCCAATGAGTTGACCCTTTCCATTAAGTGGCCAAAGTACTGGAGCTTCAGCTTCAGCATGTGTCCTTCAGGGTTAATTTCTTTAAGGATTGACAGAAATCAAGCATCTCCTTGCTGTCCAAGGAACTTTTAAGAGTCTTCTCTGGCAAGACAGTTTCAAAGCTTCAGTTTTTCAGTGCTCAGCCTTTTTTATGGTCTAACTCTCACATCCATACATGACTAGTGGAAAAACCATAGCTTTGACTAGATTGACCTTTGTCAACAGTTTCTCAGAGCTATCTGGGATGCTATCTGCAGGGTACTTATTGTGATAAAATGCAGTGTTCTTGGACCAAAATAATTAAATGCAGCTAATACCACCAAGCATGATGGGAAAAGTATTAAACATGGTTGCTCCAAAAGGTCATTTGTTCAACTGCCCATAAACCAGTTTAGTGAGACCAGTGAAAAATGTGGAAACTTAGAGTTAAGGTGTAGGTAAAATGTAAGGATAAGTAAAAATGTCTGTCTCCATTTTATAAAGGACAAAACGACCATTTTCCATGACCAATTCTTCCTTAAAGTTACCCTTAGCATGATTAAACTTTAGACAGGTCTCTTCTTAAATGTAGGCTCCTGACCTCCATTTCCTAGAGTATTTATTTAGAAAATTTACAGTGTAAATTATCAGCTCTTTGAAATGCAAATCCTCTCTTAGCCTTTTGCTAGTTTTACAACACTAAGACTGATGTTTTCTCAAGAAACTATTAGGCATTATTTTGGAAATGTAATCGTTAAGAAAGATAGAGCTTCTATCATAGTCTCCAAGAAAGGGTAGGGGCCTACGTTTGAGAAGAACTAATTTGCAAATGCACATGATCTAATGGCATTGACCAACTTCCCACAAAAGTCCTCCAGTCTTTCCCACTATCTCACCCTAGCTCACCTCAGCACTTGAGAGCCCCTCCCCCAATTTTCTTTCAGCAGAATTGAGTTCAGTCAGCCCTCCCTATAGTAATAGTCTTGACCTTATTATAACAGCTTTGGATAAAGCCTTTCTTGCTGGGTAACTAAATCAGGAACAATTTCTCTTTGGCATCCTCTTCTACTTTTTACTAGAGCATTTCATTGGAGGCATAGTTAATCTGAGTTTTTATTCTAACCTGTAGAATAGAGATCTCTCTGGAGATAGAGTTTATTTTCCAAGATTTACAATGCAGTGGTATCTCCAAGTTTTCAAACTAAATAACCTTTAGACATATAAAGATGTACCCTTAAATTAACTCATACCATAAAGTCAGCTTATATTTTTTTTCTCACAAAGTGTAAAGAAAATTGTTAGGAGTTATAGTTTCTGTTCTGTTAAGGGGAGTAATTTGTCTTTTGCTTTGCTGTATAAAGTGTGTGAAATTCTATTCTAACTTGATATCCCCTTTTAGGTTGTCTTACATGCCTGTTATTAACATTTACTTTGGTACAAAGAACAACCTCAAAAAGTTGCCTGTCCCAATTTCCAGAACCTGTGAATGTGTGATATGGAAGAAGGGATCTTGCAACGTAATTAATTTAAGGATGTGGAGATAGGAAAGGGTATATTGAATTGCCTAGGCATACCCAAGGTATTCACAAGGGTCCTGATAAAGGGAAAGGGAAGCAAAAAAAGCAGAGGCAGAGAAGGAAATGTAACAACACACATGAGGTTTGAATGATATAAGTCTAAGAGCCAAGGAATGTGTACAGCTTCTAGAAGTTGGAAAAAGCAAGGGAACCAACTCTCCTAGAGTCGACAGACAGTAAGCAGCCTTGCCAAATCCTGATTTTAGGATTTCTGACATGCAAAACTATAGGAGAATAAATTTATATGGTTTAAACCACTAAGTTCATGGTATTTTATCATGGCCAAAAACAGGTGGGGGGAGGTTCCCTGGTGGCTGAGCAGTAAAGAATCTGCCTACAGTGCAAGAGACAGAGGAGATACAGATTTGGTCCCTGAGTTGGGAAGATACCTTGGAAGAAGAAATGGCAACCCACTCCAGTATCTTGCCTGGAAAATCCCATGGACAGAGAAGCCTGGTGGGTTATAGTCCATGGGGTTGCAAAGAGTCAAACATGATGAAGAAACAAACACACATCACAACAAAATTAAGAAAAAGCTAATATACTTTACTTAATAATGAATTATGTCATTTTTTATCTTCCACATTGCTACAGATGAGTCTTTTCATTAGTAGGATTGTTTTATTTCTGCAACAGTATAAGAATAACGGTTGCAAAATTATATAATAAATGTAAAAGAAAATCCCTTGAGATTGTTGTACTGAATATTTGTGTCTCCCCAAAATTCATATGTTGAATTTTTACCACCCAAAGTGATGGCATTAGGAAGTCAGGCCTATGTAAGATGGTTAGGTTCTAAGGGTGAAATTCTCATGAATGGGTTTAATGTCCTTATGAAAGAGATCCCAGTTCTCTCTCTTGCCTTTGTTTTATACCATGTGAAGACCAGTGAGAAGACACTCTATGAACCAAAGAAGTGGGTCCTGACCAGACACTGAGTCTATAGGCACTTTGATCTCAAACTTCTCAGCTTATAGGACTGAGAAATAAATTGTATTGTTAACCCACCTAGTTTATGATGCTTTGTAATAGCAGCCCAAACTAAGATTATGGTGTTTCTTCTACTGTGCAAGTTTAAAGTTGCTTCTTGGTTAACGATGTACTTTAAAAAATCTATAGTAAACCCCTTTGGTAATAATGAGATAACAAAATATAGTGGATTTTGAATAGAATATATGTACTGCATTTTCTTTTGAGAAAGTTCATGATAAACAAAATATTTGTTGACATTAGCCATCCATCATGACAGAGTGAGGTAGTGGAGACATCACTGAACCCATGAAGTCAAAAGGATCAAATTCATTGGAGGAGCACCATCACCTACTTCAACGGTGAAAATATTGTCTATGTGGCTACAGAAAGGACATTTCCAAGTCACTCTGAAGATTTACTTTTTATTTAGGTCAAATGGTTCTTTTTCTAAATTAATTTTGATCATTTTATTCAAAGTTTCCATGTGTACATAGAAAAGTGAATTGGTATTTGTGAATGTTAGCTCAACTAGCAGAAGACAATATTTGCAAGCATTTAAAGTCACATGGTTTAATCAATATCATCTAATGCATTAAACAGAAAATCAACTATCTCCAAGAATGGCTCAAATATATTAATCCAATTTATGAGCTCAAAGTAAAACTTTTGAAAGCCCATTTTGTTAGAGGTGGATTATGTGACACTTTAAAATATGTTACAAATTCACTTAAAATTACATCAGTGATAAAATTCATTTTTGGAATGATAAAAAGCATTCCAAATGTGGTAAGGCTAATGATACTGTGTAAACAATATTTTTTATTACATTCTGAAAACTGTGGAGCCAAAATGATTTTGCAATAGGTTGTAGTGATTCTATCCAAATAAGCTCTAATCTTCTGCCAATTAATGATAAGCTTAAGTTATTAAAATTCATAAACACACACACATACAACGGACACAGACATATACCCACTGCCAACTTTAAAAACTTTAAATGAGGAGGCTGATGCTGGATACACAAAAATGACACAGTATAACAATATTCACTTTTTTTTTATTGCTTCTTGTTAATTAAAATTTATTATAAAACTTTAAAGATTAGTGACATGTAGTGGTATTTAATGTTTTTATTCACAAAACACTATTATTGTGTTCAAAATCATTAAATGGAAGGCCAAAATATTCAATTCTTAAATGTTTGGTGAATTACAAATGAACATGAAAGCAAGAAGCTATTGAAATCCATCACACAAAGGCAAGACAAATATAGATAAATTAATAATGAAATATTATCTTAAACTAACATGATTGAACTTTGGAATATCTGGACATGTACAAAGAATCCTTTGATAGACCCATATTTCTAATTGGACAAATTGATGATCTTTATCTGAATACAATAAAAATGAGAGAGTCAACAATTTTGTAGCATATTCATTTTACAATATATTCAAATATTTATAAATAGTGACAACTTAATTGATAAGTGTCGTCTTGTTAAAAAGTGTTTGCCAAAAACAGACTCTATGGGGAAAAAACAAAACCAGAAAAATGTATTTGTGAAAATATTTTGCCTCCAGTATTTACAAATTTCAATTTTCAAATGGAATATGATACATTTAATCAAATTTATCCCCAGCTCACCAGGAACCTCAGCATATTTAGGGAGCATACTATATTCTACAAAGAGGATTTATTGATACTGTCAACACTTCCAAGACTTTTACGTTGATTTAACAGAAATTGTATTTTATTTTTCTTTTTTAATTTTTTAAAATTTGTTTAATTGGAGGCTAATTGCTTTACAATATTGTTGCGGTTTTTGCTATACACTGACATGAATCAGCCATGGATGTACATGCGTCCCCCCAATCCCAAATCCCCCTCCAACTTCCCTCCCCATCCCATCCCGCTGGGTTGTCCCAGTGCACCTACTTTGAGTGCCCTGTTTCATGCATCAAACCTGGACTGGTCATCTATTTCACATAAGGTAATAGACATGTTTCCATGCTATTCTCTCAAGTCATCCCACCCTCACCTTCTCCCACAGAGTCCAAAAGTCTGTTCTTTGCATCTGTGTCTCTTTTGTTGTCTTGCATATAGTGTCATTGTTACCATCTTTCTAAATTCCATATATATGCGTTAATATACTGCATTGGTGCTTTTCTTTCTGACTTACTTCACTCTGTGAAGGCTTCAGTTTCATTAACCACAAAATGCAATAATATAGAAAATTCTATCAATTATTTTAAAATGAAAGATAATTAGGTCAAATTGACCAATCAATTTGTTTTTAAGGAAAATACTCGAACGTTAGAAATGGCTGTGCTCAGAAACTTATTGTTGTACTTGAATATGTAGTAATGCGCTGTGCTGTACTTAAGTCGCTCAGTTGTGTCCGACTCTTTGTGACCCCATGGACTGTAGCCTGCCAGGCTCCTCTGTCCGTGGGGATTAGCCAGGCAAGAATACTGGAGTGAGTTGCCATGACCTGCTCCAGGGGAGCTTCCCAATCCAGCTTCCCAGTCAAACCAGGGTCTCTTGCATTGCAGGCAGATTCTTTACCAGCTGAGCTACCGGGGAATAGATGATTCTTTTATGTTATCTTTTAATATTTAGATAAACAGCATATTTTTAAATTTTGCTTTTGTTTGGGTGCATAGATATTATTTTCATTTTGTACAAATAAGCTTTTTTTTGAGAAAGGATCTTCCGTAGAGTTTTTCATAGGTCTACCAACATAATACAAGAATTTGTCAGACAGTAAAAAATTATCAAATTTTATTCATTTTATGACATCTTTTCATTCTAAAACTTCTGATTTTGAAATTAGATATATGATGACCTTGATCACACTTTTGTTTTATGTTCATCAAATGGGAGAGATATATCTTTTGATGTATCCCACCTGATAAGAGAATTCTGCAGAGACACTCAGTATTTAACACTTAAGGCCATGCCCTTCTCTGGCCCTTAAAATCTACCCAATTCTGTTCTCCCTTGATTCTGCCATACCCTCTGGGGAACTCACACCAGGGTTATTTATTTATTTCTCACAAAGATTTTGTGAGCCAGTGCACATGCATTTCACTCTGTATTCCATCTCTGCACAATATGTATGCCCAGATTTTCCAACTCTGTGTTACTTGGGTATGTGTGTGTGTTTCCTTTGGTGAAGTGGAAGTGGGCATTGTAGCATGATTTGCAAATAAGAAAAAAAATACTATTGAGAACAGTGTGGAGATTCCTTTAAAAACGGAAATAGAACTGCCATACAACCCAGCAATCCCACTGCTGGGCATACACATCAAGAAAACCAGAACTGAAAGAGACACATGTACCCCCAATGTTCATTGCAGCAATGTTTACAATAGCTAGGATGTGGAAACAACCTAGATGTCCATCGGCAGATGAATGGATAAGAAAGTGTGGTACATATACACAATGGAATATTACTCAGTCATTAAAATGAATGCATTTAAATCAGGTCTAATGAGGTGGATGAAAGTGGAACCTATTATACAGTGAAGTAAGTCAGAAAGAAAAACACCAATACAGTATATTGACACATATATATGGGATTTAGAAAGATGGTAACAACAACCCTATATGCAAGACAACAAGAGAGACACAGATGTAAAGAACAGACTTTTGGACTTCTTGGGAGAAGGCGAGGGTGGGCTGGTTTGAGAGAATTGCATTAAAAGATGTCTATTACCATATGTGAAATAGATGACCAGTCCAAGTTCAATGCATGAAACAGGGCACTCAAAGCCAGTGCTTTGGGACAATCCAGAGATTGGGATGGGGAGAGAGGTGCGAGGAGGGTTCAGGATAGTGCGACACATGTTTCCCCTTGGCTGATTCCTGTCAATGCATAGCAAAAGCCACCACACTATTGTAAAGTAATTAGCCTCCAGTTAAAATAAATAAATTAAAAAAAAATATTATTGAATGCATCGTCTGTGCTGAAGTCATAGATTAGTGAAGAATCCACACCATTGTTTAATGCATTTTCCCTTTATATACTCTTCTTGGTCCTGTACTCAGGGATACCTAATCTTTGCTACACTTCTAGAGTTTTCGGTTCTTCCACTCATTTTTGTCTTTTACAAATCTTTAAATATCTCTTGATGTGTTTTTATTAAAGATATATTTGGAATGAACAATCAATGTGTAAAACATAGGAGAAAAATTGTCATTAATTGTAGTTATTTGTCACAGACATCATATGTGTTTAAAAGCTTGTTAAATCTAAATATATCAAATACAATTTTAAAAGGAAGTGATTGTGATGGAATAAGGAGCACAAATTTTAAAATTTATGGAAAAACCTTTTGCAGTCTGTGGTATAGTTTAAATATTGAGGCAGATTTAATGCTACTTTGGTGCCTTGAAGCATTTGACTTAATCTTCATGATATTCAACATATTAACAACTGTAATTATTAAAGATTACAATTTTCACTACTCACAATTATTCTAAGAAAATATATTATGACTATTTTTCTGTGATGGTTTTTTTGATGTTGTAAGGCTGACAGAACTAATTTAGAATGGAAAACACAAACTGAAATTATGCAAGAAATACCCATATACCCACTTATAAACACAAGCAGAAAAAAAGAATTCAAACAGAGTATTGTCACACTTAAAAAATTTATTCTACTTTCAGTAAGATACATATAACTTTCTTGGTTTACTCTCGAAGTTTGCCAAATGATGATGTAAGTAAACAATTTCTTTCTTATAAAGTCTTTTTCATTACAGTTGTGATATATCTGTGCTGATACAGAATTATGAGTGAAATGTCAAAAAAAAAGTTTTTTAAAGGAACAAATAGCCTACTTTCCTCTTCCTCTCCTTTATGATTTCTATGTGACATGACAATGATTTTAGATATCTTGAGTTAAATACTATCAGTATTTATGTATAGAAAAAAAAATTCTTCCTTCCTAGATAGGAGATACACAAGCTTGATGTATGGGAGGGGTGGGAAGGGGCAGGAAGCAATACAGAAAGGTATAAGACTGTACAGATTAAATTATGGGCATGCAGGACAAAAACAAAAAAAGAATCAAGGAAGAGTTACAGCCCAGTCTTGTTTTCATTTTGTCTTTCAAGTCTCTGGGGTTTCTCTCTGGATTTCAGGCTGTGAGTGCATTTTTCATTCTTTCCTTCAGCTGGGCAATTGCTCAGTCCAGGGAGTAAATCCACATGGGGTCAAACCCTGCTGTGTGCAGAAAGAGAATCCCTATAGAGATTTTTTTTTTCCCCCAAAAAGTTCTTACTCTACTTTTTGACTAGGGGGACAAAAAAATCTGACAGTTATCCCGAGAGTATTTTAACAGAAAAATATTTGAAATATTTGGCCTATATTGCTCGGGAAAATGCCACTAAAAGGGAAAAAAATTAGAAGTGATACTTCTCCAATCTCTCTTTAAGCACGGAGATTTGACATTTTTTTGCTAATTGTTAGAATCACCTAGAATGCCTTTGAGATTGAGTGTAAATTTAACCTCTGGATGAAGATAAGAAAAATTCCAGGGAGACAGAACTTAACTTAAAAATCTTAACTTTGGACCAAAACTATGCCTATGTACCCAAGACATTCAGAAATGTAGCATCAAAAAGTAATGAGTTTGGGGGAGAATTGATACATGTGTATGTATGGCTGAATCCTTCGCTGTTCACCTGAAACTATCACAAGATTGTTAATCAGCTATACTTGAATATAAAAATAACAACTTAAAAAAATTCTATTGAAAAATACATTGAGATACCACTTCACCCCCATTCAAATGGATATACTAAAAATATAAACTTCCTGTTTCATCTCAGAGATAAAAAGAGCAATAAACAACATTGAACTCACTCTTATTAAAATATTCTTCTCAAACTTCAAAAGATTAATGAATATTTTATAGAAATATCTATATAATTGTATGCTATATTCAATTATTTAGATTCATTATGGTGTTATAAATGTATACAGCCTCTTTAGAAATATTTGTAACTAATAATTTACATTTTGTGCCTTTTTAGATGACCCCAATCTCTGAATTTGGAATTTATATGCAATTGAGATCCTGTTTGTCACTACCTGTTCTCAGTAGAGAATTGTTACCTACACCGAGAGCTAGTTTTCAGATAGACAGATTCTCTTTGTGGATCATTCTTCAGGATAAATTTATATCTCATCCATCCTTATTTAAAGTGTAGACCTTTGTGATCCATATTCATGTGGCAACCTTTATTCGAACCTCAACCATGGACAAGTTACAGATTTCATCACTTTTTCTCCAATTACACATTCAAAATAGAAGTTAAGATCACTAGGGTTCAGTGGATATTTCAAATGTAAAATCAAAGTCAGAAATGTGTCCTGTCTCAGCATTCATAATCATAACTTGTTTTTGGCTTCTGAGAATATTTACTTTTTGAGAGGGTGGGTTTTTTTTTCTGTCTCCATCTCCATCTCTGTCATCTACCTATTACAATTTCATTCTGATAAAAATGTGTGCCATTCTGTAGGACACAATTTCCTCTATGTTTACTATCATTTGTGGCAATCAATTCAGATTCTGACAATAGATTCAGATAGTGTTTCATCTTTTAATTTATGTTAAATACACTTGGGGACACATGCAATAGTATAAATTAGTGCTAATAAGAAAATATTTTAAATATTCCCACTTTTTCTTCTTCTGTATTATTTTATTTACTTCTGAAGTTAGATAACCACGTGCTCATTTTCGTTTCCATGAGAACTGAATGAAACTCTTTGAATATAGTTTTAAAAGTGCAACTGTTCCCTGCTTTGAGAAATGCCATGCACAATTTTGCCTATCCTGGGAAAAGGAAATCCTGCAACTGACATCACTCATAAACTCGGGTAGACTATAACAGAAAGCTAAATCAATTCTACTTCTAATTTATATTTCAGATCTTGTTTGTTCATGGCCACAAAGATAGTACTATAATTAGTGTCAGATTTTTTTCATACAAGGCTACTTGTTGTTAACTAGTCAAAAGAATCATTTGTATCAGTCAATGGAAAAATGACAGTTGCTATTTTCAGTCACACTGGTATCAAGCTTTATACATCCCTAAGTTATGGCCACCCACTTCCCTGGTGCTCTGCCAATGCAAGAGAGGTAGGTTCAATCCCTGGGTTGGGAAGATTCCCCTGGAGAAGGGAACGGCTACCCACTCTAGTATTCTTGCTTGGGAAATCCCATGAACAGAGGAGCCTGGTAGGCTATAGTCCATGGAGTCGCCAAAAGAGTCAGACACGACTTAATGACTAAGCAACAACAAAGTTGTAGTAAAGAAACAAACCTGCAAATTCTACCTCCAATCCTCTCTTTATACTGATATGAAGAAGTCTTGGAAAATCAAAGATAATTTATTTGTGAAAATTAAAACATTCCTTGGTTTCTTTGGGCTTTCCTAGTGGCTCAAACAGTAAAGAATCTGCCTGCAATACAGGAGACCTGGTTCAATTCCTGGGTGGGGAAGATCCTTTGAAAAAGGAAATGGCAACCTACTCCAATATTCTGGCTTGGAAAATTCCCTGGACAGAGGAGCCTGGTGGGCTACAGTCCACAGGGTCACAAAGAGTCAGACATAACTGAACGATTAACTTTCACTTTCTTTGGTTTCTTTAGGGCCTTAGGAGTTGCAACATGATTTTCATGGCCTGAAAGAAAAAAAGAAAAAAGCTAAATTGTTTATAGCATTTTTAGACTAAGCACAATTTTTCCCATTCCTGGATCTGTGTTAGATTTTATAAGTTTTATTCTTACCTTGATACTGCTGCATATATTCCAGGTCTGATGCCATGATAAACTAAACCTTGTTCATCAATACCCCACAGCTTGACAGATAAACACGCTAAATTTAATTGCACCTTATCTCTCTCCTAATAAACTGATTAAGAATATGGATTAATAATATGAAAAGATAGCAGTGTTCTAGGAGTTCTGATGTGTATTATTCTGTCAGGGTGGAAAGTAGGGAATGTCTAGATTTAGAGACAAAACAAAAAAAATGCCATTAACAAAACCAATTTGACTGAGGACCCTTGACATTTTCTACCTCCCACCCCCCACCATTTCAAAGTTGTTTCTAATGATATACTATCACCCATCTCTTGCCTATTTATGTCACTTTACCAGATTTTTGCTGGTCTGATTAATTATGTTATATCAGTTTTGCTTTTGTTTTGAACAACTAACCAACTGTCTATATATTCTGAGTAGCAACTATGGCCCCATCATTTCTAACAAAATGCTTCTGTGTGAACATTTGCAGTTAACTGGATATCTCCACACCAGTCCTTGCCTATCCCAGTACACAATTGTATTTTATTGTGCATAATCTGTCAGTTTGAATTGGTTTTCAAGTTTTGTGCTACCAAACATATCTGTTCAAATGTATTTTTCAATAAAAATAAGACCAAGACTTTCTCAGAGGTATAAGGCAAACATGTGTTAATAGTTTTCTTTAACTCATTATTAGCTAAGAAATAAGGCAAGTGTTTACAGCAAGGTTAAAGGAGGATACAAAGAGCAGATACATTTATAGATCAAGAATATAAACTTGTTAATTACTTTTTTCAGGTTTTTTTGGTGGGGAGTGTAGAGGGAGTGTGAATCTCTTCACAGGACAGAATTACTTCCATCTGTATTGCCATTAGTTCTTTTTATATACTTAATTTTAACATATTTCAAAGGCAACCAAAGGCTAGAAACAGGTAAGCCAGAAGTACATGTTTATTCTAAACAAACATTTTTCCATTGAAAATATTTTAAGGGTAAATAAAAATTATTTTTTCTATTTATAAATGGATAAGACACCATTTACTCTCTCTCTCCATTTCTTCCTTCACTATATTTCTTTGGAGACAAAGTGAATCTGACTCTAACACAGAATAGAGATAAATCTCTCTAGGGATGAAGCCCAATCTCCAGTTTTTACAATGTAAACTTATCTTTAAGTTTCCAGGCCAAATAACCTCTAGATATGTAAAAAATGTTCCACCAGAATTAGCTCAGTGGTCTCTGAGGAGACTTACAGGAGACTGTCAGGAGGTGTGACTCTTTCCTCTCCCAAGGAGATAAGAGAAGTTTTAAATATTATTTCTTCTGCTTTACTGTTTAAATTTGTGTGATATTCCATTTTCATTAAAAAATTCACTTTTATACTATCTTATATAAATGTGAATATGCTAATGCCTACTTAGTAATTGACTTTTTCTCTACCTCTCTTCTATGTTTGTACAGAAAGGTCTTTTGTTGGCAGAAATATTCTATTTTCCCAGCAATACCCAATAACTATTTTTGCTTCTTCCATATTTACTTACATATTTTAACTGATACATATGCTGTAGGGATTATAATTATTTAGATGACTTAAAAAGAGAGAGAGGTAACTATGGATCAATTATAGTCGAATTCTTATTTTGAAATAGTTCTTTAAAAATTAATTTTACTCTTTTGATATC
This sequence comes from Giraffa tippelskirchi, assembly GCF_054371585.1. Taxonomy (NCBI): domain Eukaryota; kingdom Metazoa; phylum Chordata; class Mammalia; order Artiodactyla; family Giraffidae; genus Giraffa; species Giraffa tippelskirchi. The sequence continues at coordinate 128,109,788 of NC_137286.1, forward strand.
AGTTATAATGATCTTATTCTGACAATTTTATTGTTATGTACCTTAGAAACCAATCCTCCTGAAATATTCAAGTATATTAATTAAGAATTATATATGCTAAAATCTCCTATGTTTTAGTATCCCATTTGGTTCTCCAAATATTACTGTTTTTAGAGAAAAAAATTACTAAAAATTTAGTTGTGCTTCCAGAAATACATGTACTATTTATACATGAAAAAACCCACACATATGTGTAAAATTTTACTTTTAATCTTTTCTGAATGATTTGAATATTTCCAGAATATTTCTAAAATGTAATAAATGTGGTTTTGTGGCAATATAATTTCTATATCTAAAATAACCTGATGTATTTATTCTTTTATCCTTATGAATTGATTTTTATTTTATACACATACACACATAGGATGAATAATCAAAAAGAAACAAAGCACACACATACACTTATAACTTTTTTAGTTACTTCTTTCTTTAAATTTCATTTCTTCTTTTTTAAACATTTAACAGCGACATACCATGTCTTAAAATATACTTCTGTGTATGCAAAAACAACTATCCTTTGTTTACTGAATTTTCAGGGTCAAGGTTGAAAAATTGTTTTATTTCAGTAATACAAGAACTTTATTATTATTTATTTTCCATCATTCCTGAATTTCTAGAACTAATTTTTATAGTCTTTGGAGACATTTTTTTTTGCTAAAATGTATCTGTCAAGATATTGACTCATGTACATGATTGTTAAATAGATTTGCATAAAATATTCAGCTATTTGTATTAGAATTAGCTCAATGCTCTTATATGACATGCTTTTACATGTCATTTTATTCCAGGGCTTTGCTATTCTGAGGTTCTTAATTTTACTTTATCTACCTATGATGAATAAAGTAATATTACTTCAAGAATTAAAAATCTATCAAGTATGGTTTCTTTTCATGATTTGGCGTGGCATATGACAGATACTATGAATCTATATTAATTGATGTCCTTTCAAACCAGAAGATATTTATTTTTATTAGAGTAATGCTATAAATACTTACCTAATAGTGAAATACAGCCAGAAAGATTTAAATTATAAAATGGTGGAAAATCCTTGTGATCTTCAATTTTTGATCTGCAAATGAAATAGTGCTTGATAATTTTTATGTTCAAATATCAGAGAGCAATTAAAATGTGTTCTAAGGAAACCAGGAATATTTATAGCAGCATTATTCATAATAGTAAAAAGTAAGAAACTCCAAATGTCCATTAAGGGATGAATGGATAAACGAAATATGGCATTTCCATGCAATGGAATATTATTCAGTCAAAAAAACCAAAGTGTTGATACATGCTACAACATGGATAAGACTTGAAAGCATCATGCTAAGTGAAGAAAGTCAATCACAAAGCCCATATACTAAATGAGTCCATTCATATAAAAAAGTTTAGAAAAGGGAAATCTATAGAGACAGGAAGTAATATAGTTGTTAGGGATGAAGTGTCGAATGGGGAAATGTGTAGTGAAGTGATAACTAAAGGTTCATGTTGTCTTGTGAAGGTGATGAATATGTTCCAAAATTGATGGCAGTAACGGTTATGCATTGAATTGTAGTGTAAATCCTGGGTGAGAGGTGTTTTGTTTTGTTTTATTTGTTTTGATAATGCAAATGCCAGACTTAATTAAGTTTTAATTGTGATGGCATCCATATCAAAGAGGCATCCTTTTCAAGAATATCTTGAAGAAATCAGTTGCGAGCCACTTTTCTACCTTAGGTTTCTTTGGTTTGGAGATACTGGTTGATTTTAATAACTGATCATTTGGGTCACTTGTTTCTTCTCTTATTTTCCTTTAAATTCCTGTTTTTGTTTTAAACTCACTAGTACACAGTGAGTCCTTGAATTATACTCCCAATTATGCCCCTACCCCAATAAAAATAAAACCCCAGGCATGCTCTTTCTCTCTACCTATCTATTTTCTCTCTCTCCCTAGGACCTAGCTGGGTAGTCTCAGCTATGCTATGAAATTTCCAGGACCTGTAAGTAATAAACATTTTCCCCTAAGGTTTCCTGATGACTAATGAGAAAAAGTGTCTTGCAATCATAAGAACCACAAGGTTCAGTATACCCACAAAACTGGTTATCAGTAGGGTAAGACAAACACAAAACTTGGATATACTAAAAAAAATGTTGAACTTTACATTTTATGTGAGTGAAATTATATGACATATAAGTTATATTTCAAACTACTTCTAAAAAATCAACACTTACTTCAAAAAAACAAAAAAAACAATTGACCATATATATTGTTTCAACAATTTTAAAAGATTGAAAACATTCGATGTATATTTTATGACTACTATGTAATTAATAAATCAGAAATTTTAAAATTAGACAAGGTATTTAGAATATATATTTAAATAAATATATAAATATTAAGATATATCTATATGTATTCACAAATATATATGTAAATATATGCAAATACATATACACAAATATATACTATATATATGTGTATGTGTGTGTGTGTGTGTGTGTGTATATATGTATATGTTTACACACGGGCTTCCCAGGTGGTGCTAATGGTAAGGAACCTGACTGCCAATGCAAGAAACCTCAGAGACATGGGTTCCATAGCTGGTTTGGGAACATCCCCTGAAGGAGGGCATGGCAGCTCCATTATTCATGCCTGGAAAATCCCCATGGACAGAGAAGTCTGGTGGGCTATGGTCTGCAGGATCGCAAAGTCAGCTACAACTGAAGTGACTTAGCACGCACTCACTATATGTGTGTGTGTGTGTGTGTGTGTGTGTGCATTAGAAAGTCAATATAGTAGTTCCTTTAGTTAGTTCTATAATGGAGCTATTGATTTCGACTTTGAAAAGTACATGACTGGGAGATGGAGGCAGTGTTTTATTTATTGTTAAGTGGTTTAATGGGTACTTGCATTATAATATTTTGTTAAACTGTTTGCATGTGTTTTATGTAGTTTTTCCATATATATGTTTTCTTCATAACGAGAGAAAAACAAAAAATTATGAGAACACAATCAGTGTAAGTAACACTGAGTGAACTTATTTTCATGAATAAAGTTACCCATGAGCAAGAAAATATGTGGCCTTGCCTAGAATATACCAAGGGCAAGATCCACACTTCTTTTCAGAAGTAATAAAATGCCAATTTTTAAAAAAAAAATTTAACAAGGAAATAGAGTAAGGGCAGTTTGTGAACCTGGTCATCCATATTAGAAATATCAGAGGAAGTATTTGTCCATATATGAGCTTTCTTTTATAAATCTAGTATTCAAAATATTTGATAAATTCAAGGCTTAAGCATCTGCTTTAAAATGAACATGTGCTAAATTAATTAAACTAATGAAATTTCAGTACGATTTTATGCTCTATGCTTCTCACCTTTGTAATAACACAATTAAAGTGTAATGACAGTTAAATAAAGATCTCTTGTGTTTTATAGTGTGACACTTTTTACTTTTATATGATCATATTTTCTGTATCATTACACCTTTGTATCTAAAATGTTATGTTATGTGCATTCCACACCACATTGTGGAGTTAGTGAGATATTACTGTCCTAAAAATGTTAGTTTCCCAGCATTGCTCAGTCCAAAATTGAGAAAAATCCATCAAATCATCTGAATTCCATCCAGTTTTAGGTTTGCTACTTTCACTGATTATTACAAAGCTCTTGTCTTAACAGTTAGTGAATACCACACAGTTTCCACTAAAGCAATAACTTTCAGCTTTAGTTATCTGACTTTTAAGTCACAGGATGGGTTGATTTTCCCTCTTTGATAATCATGTGACCTGAACTTTCAAATTATTTTACTATTATTACTTTTCTTAATGTCCCAATAATGAGATATTTCCAAGTAATGAACATTTATAATTCACTGCTGTTAAATCACTTGGCATTTTTATAATTTATTTAATGAGTCTCAGATATGAGATCCTTCCTAAAATGGTTTATACTATATTTTTATCTTTTATGGCTTTTCATTTCCATGATCAATAAATAGTAGAGTATACTATTAAAAACATTTATTTTTCTTTTAATTCACTCAGTTTTAAAGAAAAGGCACTAATCTAAGCAGTTTTTTAGTGAATGCTAGTAAATAAAATAAGTGAATCAATTTGTCACTATTTCCCACTTTCAGAAATGTCTCTTCACATGTATGCTTCTTCAGCTATACTTTGGAAAAACAAATGCTTCTGCAGTGTTAATGTGAAAGCCCTTACTAGAAGTAACACTGTCAGTGTCTTACCAATACTCCTGGTACTTACTTTGTTGTTGTTGTTGTTTTTCCTGCCCATTAGTTAGACTTCTAAACACCAACATTTACATATCATTGACTGAGGTCTGCTCTGGCTACTTAAATCTGGCTCCTTGCAGAGAAATCTGAGAGTGCCAAGGGTTTAATCAGTGACTAACACAATTTGGTAGATAAAAATATCTGCCTTCTTTCTTGGGCAGCATCATGCCTAATAAGACTCTTATCTGAGTTGAATTACAATGGTATTCAGGTAAAAGGAAATACACTGGCCAGTATAATAATTTTAGAATTGTCCAAAAATAAGAAACATTTGAGAATTATCAGGGACAGTGAATTATAAAGGCAGTAAAGTCAGTTGATTTTTCTTAACAATATTTTGGCCACCTGATGTGAAGAGCCAACTCATTGGAAAAGACTCTGATGCTGGGAAAGGTTGAAGGCAGGAGGAGAAGGGATCAACAGAGGATTAGATGGCTGGAAGTCACTGACTCAATGGACGTGAGTTTGAGCAAGCTCTGGGAGATGGTGAAGGACATGGAAGCCTGGTGTGCTGCAGTCCACAGCGTCTTAAAGAGTCGGACACAACTGAGCAACTGAAGAATATCAAATAATTAACACCCTTTTAAAGAAGTAACTTGTAAGGTCAGTTCAACCAAAAAGCAATTCCAAGGAAAGTGTGACAGTCAGATGGGCTTTATATAATCACTGAGAGGTACCCTCTCCTCCAGCAACCAGAGAGCCAAGTTGATGGAAAATCTGGTTGAGGAAAAATGATAGAGTAACTAAATTGCTGCCATGGTTGAATCCACAGCCTGTGCAAGTCCCTGTAGGAGAGTTGGTCCCTGGTAGGGAAGGAGAGAGTTCCAGCCACATGGGATAAGGAGATGCCGGTGAATGTGCTAGAGAAACTTGAATTCCCAGATTCCCCTGAAACCTCTGGACAAGCAAAAGTGGACTGCTCTCTTCCTTGCTAGAGAATTGCCTTTGTCTGGAAACTATGCAGAGGCCTCCCCTGCATTAGATAACTTCTTGATAACGTTTACTATATCCGGAACTATTAAGTGTCTGACATTTTTTCCTGTGTCAGCTAATGTATTAATATATCTTAGTTTCTTGAATTCTAGTAAATAACACAAGACTTCTGTTTCAGGGAGGAAAGATTTTATTACTCATACCATTCCAAGCATGATCACATTTGTCTCTGAGCTTCAAAAGCAAAATCTGACACAGTTTCCCACCACTACTCATGAGGTAGCATTTCAGAGGATACCCTCCCATTGACCCAAGGAACAAATCAGCTTTCATGTTTAATCTGAAAAGATGCACAGGTATGTTATTGATATAAGAAGAACTCTCAGAAAAAGAAGCCAGTGATGTCCCACATTCTAATCTGTGTAACAAACACCTGCCTTCGTTAAATGTATTGGTTTTGGTTAGACTATGCTGTAGATGAAAAGAAAAAAAAATATCCCAGAATAAGTGAAGTTGAAGAAAATGGCACAGATGAACCTATTTGCAAAGCAGGAATAGAGACACAGACATAGAGAACAGACTTGTGAACACAGGATTGGGGAGGAGAGGGTGGGATGAACTGAGAGAGTGTCACTGACATATATACACTACCACGTGTAAAACAGATAGCTAGTGGGAACCTGCTGTATAACACAGGGAGCTCAGCTCAGTCCTTTGTGATGGCTGAGAGGATTGGGATGGGGTGGGAAGAGGCTCAAGAGGGAAGAGATGTATCTATCACATATAGCTGATTCACTTTGTTGTACAACAGAAACTAAAACAATATTATGGAGCAATTATAATCCGATAAATAAAAGTAAAATGACAGTTTCATTTACATCTAAAATAAAAGCTCGTAAGAATGCAAATAAGAGCAGGCATGCAGGCTCTGAGACATTAAGTTCTCAGAGACCTAGGATCAAGTTGCACTGACCACTCCACCTTCTACAATGTGAACTTCACTGTCCACAACTCTGACTTTACTCTAGGAGGAAGCAGAACAAAGACAAGGAATTAAGAAAAAGAAACGACAGTCATCCCCAAACCACTTTTTAAGGAAGGGTTCTAGAAACCACCTGTCAATACCCCCACTTTTTTGATTCATCAGAATATAGTCCCATGTATTCACTCAGCTACAAAAGAAGATGGAGAATAGAGATCTTATTTTAGAAAAATATGTGCCAAGGTGAATATTACACCACAGAGGAAGATGTGGAGAAAGGACTTCAAGAATAGCTATCAGTTTCCGCTCAAATAGCCAGTTTCCAGTTTAACAGCTGGTTGTTTATTTTATCTTACCCACAGAGCACATTTAATCCCAGAACAAGCATCTCAACAGATTATTATATTCGCCTCAAAGCCCATTGTATTGAGCTGATGCAGAGTCTCTTCAATCAAGTCTGGAAGTGTTTCCTCTTGGTCTGAGAAACCGTCATGCCAAGAGGACTCTTGACAATGAAATGTGAAGTGTAATGGCATGGTGCAACAGAAAAAGGACATTGTATGAAAATTTAAGCCAGGCTTCAGCAATACATGAACCATGAACTTCCAGATGTGCAAGCTGGTTTTAGAAAAGGCAGAGGAACCAGAGATCAAATTGCCAAAATCCACTGGATCATCGAAAAAGCAAGAGAGTTCCAGAAAAACATCTATTTCTGCTTTATTGACTATGCCAAAGCCTTTGACTGTGTGGATCACAATAAACTGTGGAAAATTCTGAAAGAGATGGGAATACCAGACCATCTGACCTGTCTCTTGAGAAACCTGTATGCAGGTCAGGAAGCAACAGTTAGAACTGGACATGGAACGACAGACTGGTTCCAAATAGGAAAAGGAGTACGTCAAGGCTGTATATTGTCACCCTGCTTATTTAACTTATATGCAGAGTACATCATGAGAAACGCTGGGCTGGAAGAAGCACAAGCTGGAATCAAGATTGCCGGGAGAAATATCAATAACCTCAGATATGCAGATGACACCACCCTTATGGCAGAAAGCGAAGAAGAACTAAAGAGCCTCTTGATGAAAGTGAAAGAGGAGAGTGAGAATGTTGGCTTAAAGCTCAACATTCAGAAAACTAAGATCATGGCATCCGGTCCCATCCCTTCATGGCAAATAGATGGGAAAACAGTGGAAACAGTGTCAGACTTTATTTTTTTGGGCTCCAAAATCACTGCTGATGGTGATTGCAGCCATGAAATTAAAAGACACTTACTCCTTGGAAGGAAGGTTATGACCAACCTAGATAGCATATTTAAAAGCGGAGACATTACTTTGCCAACAAAGGTCTGTCTAGTCAAAGCTATGGTTTTTCCAGTGGTCATGTATGGATGTGAGAGTTAGACTGTGAAGAAAGCTGAGCACTGAAGAATTGATGCTTTTGAACTGTAGTGTTGGAGAAGACTCTTGAGAGTACCTGGGACTGAAAGGAGATCCAATCAATCCATCCTAAAGGAGATTGGTCCTGGGTGTTCATTGGAAGGACTGATGTTGAAGCTGAAACTCCAATACTTTGGCCACCTCATGCGAAGAGTTGACTCACTGGAAAAGACCCTAATGCTGGGAAGGATTGGGGGCAAGAGGAGAAGGGGATGACAGAGGATGAGATGGTTGGATGGCATCACTGACTCTATGGACATGGGTTTGGGTAACCTCCGGGAGTTGGTGATGGACAGGGAGGCCTGGCATGCTGCAATTCATGGGGTTGCAAAGAGTTGAACACGACTGAGCGACTGAACTGAACTGAACTGAACTGAATAGAACACCGACTTCAGTGGTAATGAATCGGTATTTCTCCATTATTTGTAAAAGTTGTAACATACCATTGTGAAATGTTAAAAATAGTATAAACTGGGTATGGAACATATACTAGCTTTCTGTTCCAAACTGTCTTCATGTCTCTTTTCCTTTTCTATTATTTTTCATTTAATTATTTATTTTGGCTGCGTTAGGTCTTAGTTGCGGCAGACAGGACTGTTAATCATCATTGTGGCAGGCAGGATCTTCAGTTGCTGCATGTGGGATCTAGTTCCTTGACCAGGGATTGAACCTGGACCCCCTGTATTGGGAACAGAGTCTTAACCACTGGACCACCAGGGAAGTCCTCCAAGTTGATTTTTCTATCAATCTAAAATTAGTCTAAAAAGAAAGTCCATTCAAAGTATATGGCAACACACATGTGGGTTAAATTAAAGTCATGTTACTCCTTTGATGTAGTTTTTAAGTTTTACTTATTTTTGGCTGTGCTGGGTCTTTGTCACCACATGGAGGCTTTGTCTAGTTGCGGTGAGTGGGGGCTCCTCTTAGTTGCGGTGTGCAGGGGCTGCTCTTAGTTGCGGTGTGCAGGCCTCTCATTGTGGTGGCTTCTCTTACTGTGGAGCACAGGCTCTAGGGCTCATGGGCTTCAGTAGTTGTGGGGCTTGGGCTTACTTGCTCTGATGTATGTGAGATCTTCCTGGGCCAGGTATCGAACCCATCTGTCCCTCCTTCACTGGCAGGCAGAGTCTTAACTACTGGACCCCCCGGGAAGCCCCTAATGCAGATTTTATCATATTTGTCTATAATTGTCTATGTACTATTGCATTGATAAAACAGTCTGAAATTATACAGGTTAAATTGGTCTTTTCTGCATTCGGTTAGCCTAGCATAATTGCAAGAAATGTGTTAAAATACCACTATCATGTTCAAAGAAGAATGCTATGATCACATTCTAAAATTAGATAATAAACTATTTATCCTATAGATTTGTTTTGCATAATTTGAACTCTGAAAGGAAAATTTCAAATATGGAAATATTGGATGTGGAAATTACAACATATTTTTAAAAGTTGCAATTATTGGAATTCTTATTTCTTCACACCCGAAGAAAATCACAGTGTGCTAATGAATGTTATCATTATAATTCCTCAGAATTTATTGCTCTGGCTTTTGACACTAATATTATCTATTTATGCCTCTCCCATTAAATTTTAGGTTGATTCATCAGTGTTATTCAAATTGTAATAATATGTCACAGGCCATAACCTTAAATATTATTAATTTTAAATTGTGACAGTGAAAACTGTCTCTACATTTTCTGATGAAGTAAAGAAATAGGATGAGCCATGCATTCTTTAAGAAAAACTCCTTATTGCTAAATTCAGACTTAAATTGAAGAAAGTAGTGAAAACCACTGAGATCATCAGGTATGACCTAAATCAAATCCCTTATGATTATACAGTGGAAGTGAAAAATAGATTCAAGGGATTACATCTGGTAGACAGAGTGCCTGAAAAACTATGGACAGAGGTTTGTGGCATTGTACAAGAGGCAGGAATAAAGACCATCCCCAAGAAAAAGAAATGCAAAAAGGCAAAATGGTTGCCTGAGGAGGCCTTACAAATAGCGGAGAAAAGAAGAGAAGTGAAGGAGAAAAGGAAAGATATACCCATTTGAGTGCAGAATTCCAAAGAATAGCAAGGAGAGATACAAAAGGCTTCCTCAGTGATCAGTGCAAAGAAATAGAGGAAACAATAGAATGGGAAAGACTAGAGATCTCTTCAAGAAAATTAGAGATACCAAGGGAAAATTTCATGCAAAGATGGGTCATAAAGGAAAGAAATGGTATGGATCTAACAGAAGCCCAAGATATTAAGAAGAAGTGGCAACAATACGCAGAAGAACTGTACAAAAAAGATCTTCACGACCCAGATAATCACAAGGTGTGATCACTCACCTAGAGCCAGACATCCTGGAATGCAAAGTCAAGTGGGCCTTAGGAAGCATCACTATGAACAAAGCTAGTAGAGGTGATGGAATTCCAGTTGAACTATTTCATATCCTAAAAGATGATGCTGTGAAAGTGCTGGACTCAACATGTCAGCAAATTCAGAAAACTCATCATTGGCCACAGGACTAGGAAATGTCAGTTTTCATTCCAATCCCAATGAAAGGCAATACCAAAGAATGCTCAAACTACGATACAATTTCACTCATCTCAAACACTAGCAAATTTATGCTCAAAATTTTCCCAGCTAGGCTTCAACAGTACGTGACCCATGAACTTCCAGATATTCCAGCTGGATTTCGAAAAGGCAAAGGAACCAGAGACCAAATTGGCAACATCCGTTGGATCATCAAAAAAGCAAGAGAGTTCCAGAAAAACATCTATTTCTGCTTTATTGACTATGCCAAAGCCTTTGACTGTGTGGATCACCACAAACTGAGGAAAATTCTTAAAGAGGTGGGAATACCAGACCACCTGACCTTAAAAAGATGGAAATACCAGACCTCCTGAGAAATATGTATGCGTGTCCGGAAGCAATAGTTAGTACTGGACATGGAACGAAAGACTGTTTCCAGATCGGGAAAGGAGTATGTCAAGGCTGTATGTTGTCACCCTACTTATTTAACGTATATGCAGAGTACATCATGAGAAACACTGGGCTGGAAGAAGCACAAGCTGTAAACTAGATTGCCTGGAGAAGTATAAATAACCTCAGATATGCAGATAACACCACCTTATGGCAGAAAGTGAAGAAGAACTAAAGAGCCTCCTGATGAAAGTCAAAGAGGAGAGTGAAAAAGTTGGCTTAAAGTTCAACATTCAGAAAATTAAGATCATGGCATCTGGTCCCATCACTTCATGGCAAATAGTTGGAGAAGCAATGGAAACAGTAACAGACTTTATTTTTGGGCTCCAAAATCACTACAGGTGGTGACTGCAGTCATGAAATTAAAAGATGCTTGTTCCTTGCGAGAAAAGTTATGGCCAACCTAGACAGCATATTAAAAAACAGAGACTTTACTTTGTTGCCAACAAGGGCTATGGTTTTTCCAGTAGTCAAGTATGGATGTGAAAATTGGACTATAAAAAAAGCTGAGCACCGAAAAATTGATGCTTTTGTACTATGGTGTTGGAGAAGACTCTTGAGAGTCCCTTGGACTGCAAGGAGATCCAACCAGTCCTTCCTAAAGGAAATCAGTCTTGAATGTTCATTGGAAGGACTGATGTTGAAGCTGAAACTCTAATACTTTGGCCACCTGATACGAAGAGCTGACTCATTTGAAAAGACACTGATGCTGGGAAAGATTGAGGGCAAGAGGAAAAGGGGACGACAGAGGATGAGATGGTTGGATGGCATCACTGACTCAATGGACATGAGTTTGGGTAAACTCTGTGAGTTGGTGATGGACAGGGAGGCCTGGTGTGCTACAGTCCATGGGTCGCAAAGAGTTGGACACGACTGAGCAACTGAACTGAACTGAACTGACAACTAACACCATCCAATTTGGTACTTCTCATTTGTTTTAATGTAATTGGACTACAAATATGAGCTTCTCTGCCTCTTAACTTCTCCTTTCCACTACACACCACGAGACAAACTTACCACTGATGTTAGATAGCTGAGGAGGAAAAAAAGAAAATTGGGGTATGATTTTCTGAGCTTAGATTATGATATGTCTCCAATGTTAAGCAGGCCACGTCTATTTTCATTTCTGGCTTTGACACACTTACTGGTAGTTTGATGTTGAACAGTTTATTGAAATCATCTTAACCTCCGTTACAAACCTCATTTGTAAAATGCAGAACGCAAGGCCAGTTTTCAGAGTTGATAAGTTCAAATGACATGAATATGGCAAAATAAGCACAAAATTAGGAACAGAGAACTCAAAGCATTGTAATAGGATTATTAAGTGAATTTATTATAAGAAAATTAGAAATGAAAATTATCAGAAGCTGATTAGTAAGTTACTGAGCTTCCTGATTACTCAGCAGTAAAGAATCTGCCTGTAGTGAAAGAGACATGGGTTCAATCCCTGGGTCAGAAAGATCCCCTGGAAAAGGAAATGGCAACCCACTCCAGTATTCTTGCCTGGGAAATCCCATGGACAGAGAAGCCTGGTGGGCTGCAGCTCGTGGAATCACAAGAGTCAGACATGACTTAGTGACTAAACCACCACCAAGTTATTGAGATTGTAAATAAAGTATATTTTTACAAATTAAGATTATAGTTATCACAGCATTATAGTTAGATTTTATATAACTCTATATTTATAGCTATGTATAGGGAATAGACAACACTAGGAAAATAAAAAAATTCACTGTAAAAATTACAATGGAAAGGTTTATTTAAATTTATATAACCACTATGTGTAAACTCAGAAATTGCCTACCACACTTTATGATATGTTACATATTGTGAATTCTGTAATTATTTTAACTGAAGACTTATCAGAATCAGAAGAAAATTTAGAATCTTCCATATTCCTATTTCTGGGCTAGTTAGAATCTTTATCTATTTATTTTGGTGTACTTTAGTGCATGAATGGTTATTTTGCATTTAATAAATATTTTTACTACAGGGGCTAAATTGGCACATTTTTGTCCTACTCTCAAAAATTGTTTACACTATTGAAACTTCTCAGTGAATTGTCCTTTTCTGACAATCTATCAATGTGAGAAAGAAATGATTTTTTGCTTTTTGTGAAATCATCCATTTTTGCTTTTTGTGGTTAGAAACACAAGTATATCTATATACTTTACATGACTTTAACTTGTACCAATAATATGCCATATAGTTCACTAAGGAAATTCTTTTATTAATTATACAGAGTTACTCATATAGTATTGATTGACACTTAATTTTTAAATAAAATATATTGCATCCAAAATTCCATCTTTGCTGCATGAAGATATGAAAGTAAGCTCATTTTTCTCTTTCTGTGCTTTTACAAGTCAGAACATGTAGGTTTGCCCTTTGACACTTAGTTTCACATCTCATCTATCTGCTGATTATTTTAGAAAGTAGACAGTACTAAATGACCCAAGAGAGTTTTGCCCTTATGCCTGGAAACCATGTGATTTATTTTTCTCCAACAGTAATAATTTACCAAAATATGAACAGACACTAAGGTCCATCATAATGAAATGATTTTATGGATGATGAGAGGTGATATTTTGACAGCCAAATAAATTTTCCCGTGTGTTGATGAAACATATAAAAATTCAATTTCTTTCTACGTAGCTATTGATTATACTTCACTCTTTTAGGTCCCAAATAATAATTTGTTTTTTATCTATTACTTGGTAGTTAACAAAGCAAAATTTGTAATTAAAAAACCTCTGGCATATCAGGAAATATCATTATTTTTTTTGTTCTAATTGGCTTGTATTCATTTAACTTATTGATTTAACTATATTTTACTGAGTGGCCATATATCAACTATATTTTACTGTATTTTAGTGAGTGATAACTTCAAGGCAGGCAGTATGACAAGCACCTATTGTATGCAGATGAATTCAAAGCATCATTTATGAAAATGGAATTTAAGAATTCATGGGAAGTTAACAAAAATATAGAGTGTAATAAACTCCAAAACAAGGATGTATGGAAATTTCTTTGTCAGCTCATGTTCCCATAATGAAGTACCATTGACCAGGTGCCTTACACGATAGGAAAGTATTTTCTTAAAGGTCTGGAGGCTGGGATGTCCAAGACTAACATGTCAGTTGATTTCATTCCCAGCTCATAGGTGTTCATCTTCTCACTGTGTCCTCATATGGAGGAAAGAGAAAAAGTTCTGGTTCTTCCTCTTCTTATAAGGACACTAACCTATCGTAGGGCTTCATTTTCAGTTGTTGTTGCTTAATCGCTAAGTCATGTCTGACTCTTTGTGACACCATGGACTGCAGCATGCCAGGCTTCCCTGTCCTTCACTATCTCCCAGAGTTTGCTAAAACTCATGTCCATTGAGTTGGTGATGCCATCTAACCATCTCATCATCTGTCGCTTCCTTCTCCTCCTTTATTTACAGGAAATAAACTCAAGAAAATAGTTGCAATCTGTAGCTAAATATTTATGTTATATCTGGATATGGTCCCTTTCTTTTTCTCTACTCATATTCAGTTTTACAATACAGTTTGGATAATCTCCCAGAAAGAAAATATTATTATTGAAGCTTACTGTGTACCTAGCACTAAGAAATCTTACCTTTGTTTCAGAACTTAGAAATCAAGCAGGATCCTACAGAGTATCGGGGAGGAAGGAATGGGGAATGGTTGGATCAGTCTCATAGTAAGCTTTCAAGTCAATGTTTCTGTTAGTCCCACTTAGGCAATAAATCATCTATGTCTTTTACTTACTGACCTGGACTTTATATTATAATCTTGTTTAAATGTTTGGATAACTACCTCTTCTCTATGTAAATTCAGGTATTGTTTGCAGGCCTACTTCTCTGATTCTCCAGATAATGAAATCACTTTGATCTACTATTATCTTCCTTGATTAGACCATCTCTTCCAATATCAGTAGTTTCTAGAGGTACTCTGCTTGCAGATATGAATACTGTTTCAAGTGTTAGCACTTATTGGCCCAACTATTGCTGAAATACAATTTATGTACTATTCATTTTCATTTCAAAGTATCCCTTCTCATCTATATGTTTGTATCCTGAATTGTATAGTGGGTGAAAACCACTTGAGTTCTTATTGCATCTTGTTCTGCTGACTGGTAGTTAATCTCACAACCCATCTCTTCTCCAGTCCTGGCTTGAAACAATTTTTTCTAAGTATTAAGAGGAAATATCTGACTTTTTTTCCTGGTAGACAATAGATTTCGCACAAAAAGAAAATTAGGGTGATATACTTCTTCTTTGATACAATGTTTGAATTTACTACTTTTTCAAAAAATCCTAATTCTCCATTCCAATTAAAATTTTATTTACCAATCCTGTTATAGTTAATGTAGGATGACTTGTAATACCTTATAACAGATATTATATTTTATTTCAAAACATGTTAAGGATTTTTGGAAAACAAATGTACATATTTGACTTCATATGTATTTATTAATACATTTATAAAATTTCAACATTCACAATTCAGGGACAATCACTTTGACTCAGAATATTTTTCAAAATAGAGTAATAAAGTGATCCCTCTTTACTTATTCTCCAAGTTATGCTCTCACACAAAATGTTTAATCTAAAATGATCTTAGTAGGACACCTACTGATATACTTGTGTGTGTACGTGCATGCACCCTCAGTCATGTCCGACTCTTTGTGACCCCTTGCATTGTAGCCTGCCACGTTTCTCTGTCCGTAGAATTTTCCAGGCAAGAATACTGAAGCAGATTGCCATTTCCTTCTGCAGGAGATCTTCCTGACCCAGGGATCAAACCTGCATCTCTTGCATCTCCTGCATTGGCAGGTTGATTCTTTACCAGCTGAGCCACCAGGGAAGACCACTGATATAACTAATGAAATATTAATAATTTCCTCCTCAAATCTTCAGTATATTTTCTTGACAGCTGCACTGAATTAAATAATTAAGGTAAATATCAATTAAGTGCAAGGAGCAAACAAGTGTTTTTCAAATATGTGTGTAATACCATGTTCATCTTCAAGGAAGCTCTTAGTTTATGTCTTGCTCTTTTTCCATCTTCCAAAAAGACTAAGTATTCCTATCACCCCTTTTTTATAAGTTTCATTTCCAACTCAAAATTCATTATGTTGCTGTGAACTTATGACTTGATTTTCATTAGAGATTATTATACTACTGAGAAATAATCATATTTCAGAGATAATACAAGCAGCGGTACTCAGCCTTAATTATATAGCATTGTGTTTTTAAATTAATGTCTGAACACTGAGATCAATTAACATTTTTAAAGAAAATATTTCCTGCACAACAAATTGCATTTAAATTATCTTGTGGGTAGTTCATTTTCATAAAATATAATTTAAAAAAATCTTATCACTGCTTGGTTATGATGAAATGGAAAGTCTGATAAACATTAACCCCTGCAATAGATGATAAGGAAATAGGAAATGAAAGTTCTTTTTAAGGTATTGCAATGTTTTAGGATCAATTTTCACGCCAGATGACTAATATGATATATAAACTAAAGCAGAATACTTAAAGGATTGTAAAAGGAAAATAACAGTGTCAGTTTGTGCCTTGAATCTTTGAAACATTTTGCAAATTGGCTAACATAACTTTTTCTCAGGCAATAATAACTCATACTAAATTGAAAGAAAGAATATGCTTTTCAGATGAATAAGATGAAGTATAAACATACATTTATCTATTGAAACAGAATACAACTCTGTTGAGAAAATAAAAACAGAATAACTTTACTCATATCTGAGTTCAAATTGGGAAATGTCCTAGACTCCATGGCCAGATGTTTCAAACAAATTTGGAAAGATATAAACAACCTCGGGAAAAGGGTACCTTACATTTTCACAACAAACTTGTTTTCATCTTTGAATCACAAGCTACAGTTCTGATTATAATCATGAAAAATGTTTTTCTTCTGGTCACATGAACAGATACTGAGAGCAACCCAGAGGACGAGGCCTAAATGATAAATTTTGTGAATTTAAGTCAAGTTTCAGCCCAATGACTCATTCTGGAGTTCGCATCCAATGCAAGAATTTAGAACTCGACCTTAAGGAAAAAATAGGATCTCTTTTCACCTAAGAGTAAAGTGAAAAGTAAAGTGAATGAAATATCCAAAAATTAATAAGCACAACTGAAAAAAAAAGCCTATAGAATTGCAATATACTATTTAGAACTGACATAGAACACACCATTTTATCATTGGCACCAGAGTTCAGAAAGTTCAGATAGTGTCTGGAATATTGGAGACATTTAAATTGCCATTCTTTGGGGTAAAGCTTTTAAAAATCCTACTTTTACATTTATCATGCGTTGAGCATTTTTATTTATAACATGTGTCTGGGCAGTGTGCACATTTTGTTACTTCCCTTAACAAACACACAATGTTGATGACTCTTCTTGGCCTCATTAAATACATATCTATCTATATTTATATATATATATATGCATACATATATATATGTATGTGTGTGTGTGTGTGTGTGTGTGTGTGTGTATATATATATATATTTTTTTTTTTTAATACTGGCAAGGTAACTTTTCAAAAAGATCTCCATGACCCAGATACCCACAGTGGTGTGATCACTCAACTAGAGCCAGACATCCTGGAATGTGAAGTCAAGTGGGCCTTAGGAAGAATTACTACGAGCAAAGCTAGTGGAGGTGATGGAATACAGTTGAGCTATTTCAAATCCTAAAAGATGATGCTGTGAAAGTGCTGGACTCAATATGCCAGCAAATTTGGAAAACTCAGCAGGGGCCACAGGACTGGGAAAGGTCAGTTTTCATTCCACTCCCAAAGAAAGGCAATGTCAAGGAATGCTCAAACTACCGCTCTATTGCATTCACCTCAAACTCTAGCAAATTAATGCTCAAAATTCTTGAAGCCAGGCTTCAACAGTATGCGAACCATGAACTTCCAGATGTTCAAGTTGGATTTAGAAAAGGTAGAGGAACCAGAGATTAAATTGCCAACATCCGTTGGATCGTCAAAAAAGCACTAGACTTCCAGAAAAACATCTACTTCTGCTTTATTGACTATGCCAAAGCCTTTGACTGTGTGGATCACAACAAACTGTGGAAAATTCTTCAAGAGATGGGAAAAGCAGACCATATGACCTGCCTCCTGAGAAATCTGTATGCAGGTCAAGGAGAAACAGTTGGAACTGGACATGGACGAATGGACTTGTTCCAAATTGGGAAAGGAGTACGTCAAGGCTGTATGTTGTCACCCTGCTTATTTGACTTATATGCAGAGTACATTATGAGAAATGCAGGGCTAGAAGAAGCACAAGCTGGAATCAAGATTGCTGGGAGAATATCAATAACCTCAGATATGCAGATGACACCACCCTTATGGCAGAAAGTGAAGAAGAACTAAAGAGCCTCTTGATGAAAGTGAAAGAGGACAGTCAAAAAGTTGGTTTAAAGCTCAACATTCAGAAAGCTAAGATCATAGCATCCGGTCCCATCACTTCATGGCAAATAGATGTGGAAATAAGGAAACAGTGACAGACTTTATTTTGGGGGGCTCCAAAATCACTGCAGATGGTGACTGTAGCCATGAAATTAAAGGCACTTGCTCTTTGGAAGAAAACTATGACCATCCTAGACAGCATATTAAAAAGCAGAGACACTACTTTGCCAACAAAAGTCCATCTAGTCAAAGCTATGGTTTTTCCAGTAGTCGTGTATGGATTTGAGAGTTGGACTGTGAAGAAAGCTGAGCACCAAAGAACTGATGCTTTTGAACTGTGGTGTTGGAGTAGACTCTTGAGAGTCCCTTGGACTGCAAGGTGGTCAAACCCGTCCATCCTAAAGGAAATCAGTCCTGAATATTCATTGGAAGGACTGATGCTGAAACTGAAACTCCAATACTTTGGGCATTTTATGCGAAGAACTGACTCATTGGAAAAGATTGGAGGTGGGAGGAGAAGGGGACAACAGAGGAGATGGTTGGATGGCATCACTGACTTGATGGACGTGAGCTTGAGGAAAGCTCCGGTAGTTAGTGATGGACAGGGAAACCTGGCATGCTACAGTCCATGGAGTTGAAAATACTTGGACACAACTGAGAGACTGAACTGAACTGAACTTTTCAACAATATGTAAGTATGTGAGTGGTGAATTTCATTAGATTGTATTGTCAAAGGTGTAAATGAATATATGCCAATATATGGTTAAATGGAAATACTGTTTACATGTATATTTTAAAAAGTGGATCTGAAATCTCTGAATGGTAGTTTACTATTTCATCAGAAAACATTAGAATTTTAGAGAAAAACATATTATTGAGGAGCCAGTAGTGTACAAAAATATTTTGCTACAAACGTAAAAATAATATCCAACTGCCATTTGTAGATATAAATACTTAAAAAGCAGTTATTTCAAATATAATAATAATTCTAGTCACACAGATGCTAAAATGGGAAGTTCAGTAATGATAAAGAGACCTGAGTTAGAATCACAGATCTGTCACTCACATGCTTGTATAAAACTTGACAATTTAAATTTTGTATAATTCAGGATTATTATTTTAAATGGTACTGAGAATTTTAACCTCAAACATTTTTTGTAAGAAATTTATAAGAGTAAGAGTAAAGTCCTAGAGTCTGATGAACGTGTCAGAGTATGTATATGTTTCCCCTTGCAAATATGTAATGTTACCTTAAATCACTTTTTAATAAATATAATAAAGATAAAATTGAATTAAATTGGTGAGGATTAAAGCTATCCCATGTATTCATACATAGTATAAAATAGATAATTTTATAATTATAATTATATTTTTAATGAAAATCCATAAAAGATAGTTGCTTTATTTTATTCACTCTTCATACAACTTCTCCTGATATCATTCTGTATGTAGGCAGCAGAAAGGACTAATTAAATTACATATTTCTCCTTAATTTTCAAATTTAACATATAAAATAAATAAAATATTCATTATTAAATATTAATTGACCACAACTTCCATTTTTGAGCTACAGTTTTTATTTTCATCATTTTCCTCCTTTAAAGTTGCCACTTAACACTACTGAAATATTGCATAAGTGGAATTTTCATCTAATGGATGGATTTCAGAGATATGCATAAAATCCTGAACAGATTAAAGAAATCTTGGCTTTATCAATAGTCCAACTTTGTCAATAGTCCAACAGTCATTAATAAACTGGTTCTGTATCGTATACTGATACACAAAGAGCCAAAATTTTCATGACACTTTTGAAGTGGGAGCGCTATCTTACTAGAAACCAGTACATACATAGGGGTAATTTAGATCTCTTGCCAACAGGGAAGACAAATCTATATGTTCAGAGTAAGTGTTTTTTTCAGTAAGTACAAAATGCCGTTCCTTCCATAATGGAAGCAGTCAAATGTACCCAACCTGCCTTCAGGTGGAGCTCAGTATTGGTCTTTACTGCTGACAAATTAAATATTCATCAATTGGCCTTGGTGAGTGAAAGTCCACGTTGCTGGGTCCCCGCATAACCTTCATTCCTGCCACCATGGTCCCTTTGTGTTACAGCCAATTGGGAAACCACAGAGATGACTGGGGAAAGAAGCTGACTGGTACCCCCAAAATGGGGCTGAGTTAGCCACTTTATTATTAAAATTCTTCTCTGCTGAGTTTCTTGTGGTTTGGTGAGCATTCACAGAGGACAGGCATATTTTCACAGCTTCATGTGTTTTTGTTTTTCCCATTCAGTCATCACACACACCTCTTCCCCAGATTTCTTTGTTACTAGTTCTCCAATTATGTTCAGTACAGTCCCTGATACAGCCAAGCCCATAAATCAATGTATTATTGCAGATCTGGCCATTTCTGGCCATTTCTCTTTCAAAGCAAAGTAAACCACTAGAGTAAACCAGGCTCAAGTCTTCTCTTCCCCTGTCAATTTATACAGAGAACACTCCCTGAGATACTAAAGGCATCTCAGGGAGACAGCAAGATTTTTAACAAAAATGGCAAAGGTGTTATACAAGAATTTTTTAAATCATAGCAAAGGTATCTAATATTTCCTAGTGAGTATAGCAGAAGAGTAAAAGATCCTTCAGCTAGAACTATAAGCAAAGTTTTCATGGAAGGGGAGTAGTTTAAGAATGCTAAGAGCTAAATGGGGTATCAACAGACATACTAAAGCAGATGTGTGTGTGTGTGTCTGTGTGTGTGTTTGTCTGTGTGTGTTAGTCGCTCAGTCATGTCTGACTCTTTGTGACCCGATGGACTGTAGCCCTCCAGGCTCCTCTGTCCATGGAATTCTCAAGGCAAAAATACTGGAGTGAGTTACCATTTCATCCGCCAGATAGCCTTCCTTACTCAGGGATTGAACCCAGGTCTCCTGCATTGCAGGCTGATTCCTCATCATCTGAACCACCAGGGAAGCCCTACTAAAGCATATAGTTTATTCTAAAGAGTCATCCATTAATTTGGATTGAGAAGTCAGATATTAGGCAGGTATTTTGTTGTTATTGTTGCTGTTGTTTTGTCACTAATATACACGAGGTTGTTTTCCCAGGCGGCTCAGTGGTAAAGAATCTGCCTGCCAACACAGGAGACTCAAAAAACGCAGGTTCGATCCCTGGGTCAGGAAGATCCCCTAGAGAAGGGAATGGAAACCCACTCCAGTATACTTGCCTAGAGAATTCCATGGACAGAGGAGCCTGGTGGGCTACAGTACATAAGGGTCACGAACAGTTGGACATGACATAGAGAGTCAACAACAATAAATATAAAATAACCAGCCTCAGGCTTCCCAATATTTCTGAAATACTTTCATAGAGTAGTATTTAAAGGAAAGTAAGTTTTGTTAGAGCCAGATGTGCTGCACTGTTCTAAATCACTTCAGTGGGGATCTAACCTGTGTCTCTTAAGCCTCCTGAATTGGCTGGCAAGTTCTCTACCACTAGTGCTACCTGGGAAGCCCCCTAGAGTCAGATGAGTTTGTTTGGTAAAGAACTGAGTGGAGATTGGAAAGCAATAGAAATTCAGCATTAGATATAAAACTACAGAGATGAGTTTGGATTCTTTTTCCAAATATGCGAGAGGGCCGGGAATATATGCCACAAGCTACAGCCTTCAGAGACCTTGGGAAACGAGAACAATTTGTCAAAAATACAAATCGAGGAATGATTGTGGCAGGGGAGCTGAAATGAACTCCAGTATTCTCAGTTGGCTTTTATTTGTTTTTGCAGAGGGACTAACCAGAATGCTAATTCCACTTAAATTACCAAAAAGAGAGTGAACAACTGTTTACAAAGAAATAATGGGATAAAGTTTAATAAAATCTTTGCAAATTCTTCCTAGCTCTTCACCTGATGGTTTACAGCAGGTATTGAGCTGCTGATTCTTGTGAATCTCACTCTGATCATAAGTTCAATTACCTTATAATGTATTTGTGTTATGCCTATTATTTGCTTGGGGGTAAAAACTAAGTGTGAAAGCTAAAAGAATCAAAATGATATTTGAAAGAATAAAGGCAACATATCTTGACTATTTACATAACAGAATATTTCCAAAATTTAAAGAAAAGCTCTTCTGAGTTCTAGAGATAAAAAAGATAACGATGCTGTCACACACTGCTGGTCACTATTTTAAACACCAAAGGAGATCAGGCTAATATCTTGGACAGCAATAAAGAAAGAACCATTAGACAAGACCCTAGCTCCCTGGACATAAGCCTTGATTGCCTTGGTACAAACATGGAGGGATTTGTAATACACATAATACTTTTGAAAATCACTTGAACTCCATTATTAGTCACGTGTCTATCAATAATTGTGAGTAGTGGCCATGCTGGGGCTCTCAGAGTCATTAGCATAAGACTGTGAGCACAGTGAACTAAAACAAGAGAGAAAAAAACTGGTGGCAGCCACAAAAGTTATATGAGTAGGCTATTCAAGGTCTAAAATTCAATATTTATGCAGCTATGATAAAAAAAAAAAAACAGAAAAACACATAAAATAGAAGAAAATATATTAGCAATCTGGAAACTATTATGTGGCACCATAATATATTTATGATTTTTCAATGTCATACTTAAACAATTTAAAAGTAAGTTGATATCTTTTCCATCCATAATTTAAACGTTTATTTCTGCTACAATGCATTAAAAACAAATATCCAAACAAAAACTTGTGACCATTATTTTGTTGATTTGCCTAAGAATCGTCCCTTTTATCACCCTAACTACAAATGAAAATCAGATACTCAGAAACTTCCTCTGGACAATGCCACATAGTCATTTATTTACAAATATCTGGATGATTAACTGAAATGTACTACTTCCTTTTCAAAGTTTCATGACCTATAAGTAACATTTAAATTGTGTCACCATCTTTATTTTTTGGGCTGCTGGCTGCTTAACAGAGCACTATCAAGGAAGCCATCGCCTCAGGCTCCACTTTTTGCAAAACTGCCTGAGAAAATATGACCATCTTTACAAATATATCTAACTTCGATTTAATCAGCATGAAGAATTTTAATTTGGATAAAATGCTAGAAAAGAAGGCACAAGCTACACTGAATACATATCTTAATCCCTTGAATTTTTAATTCTTTTGCCTTTTCTGAAGATATTCTCTTGACATAATGAAAAAACTGCATGACTAATAAGTGGTCTTTTAAAATGCCTTTTGCTGTTAATCAGTATTGTACTAATTATGTTTCTGAGTATATAATTGTCTTTGCTCTCCTGAAAAGGAAAAAGAATCAGTTTTCATGAGACAAAGATTTTGTCCTCAAATGTGAAGAAAGCAATTTCTTTAAATTCCTCAAATTATAATCATATAGGTTTCCTTGCAAACCATAATTACACAGTGCCCCTATAATTTTTCTCAGTACAGATTTAGCTCCTCTTCTGTGTGATTATTGTACAGCAACAACACAATAGCTTCTTCTCATGTGACTGTATTGTGGCTATACTCCTTGGCCCATGTTCCCATAGAAGGCATGAGAGAAGCCAAGAAACTGGCAAGACCAAGGAAATTTACAAACTACTTTTTAATTGTTAGTTTCGAAAGCCATATGTATTTGTTACCTGAATTTCCTATAAAATTACTTGATATGTTGTATATTTTCTGAGTTCCTAACAATGAAAATCTTTTAACATCAATTCCTTAAAGCAATTATGGAAAATAGGGAATTATTGACATAAAACACAATCTTTACCTTCCTGCACTAAATATATTTATATAACTATTTAAAAAATAATAAAGTCTAAGAAAATATATTAACTTTCCTGACAAAACATGAGCTACTTTGTCAAAGTAATTTGAAACAATTTGATGTTTCCTGCAAAACTCACATTGAAATCTAGTCAACTCTTTTCAGTTCTTTATCATACCAGCAGGTGGCAGAATTAAGGCACAAAATTGCAGAATCCTTGAGAAAGGTAGAAACAGCCCTTTTTAATGTCTTGGGATGGCAGTTTTAATTTCTGTGCATGCAGGTGACTGAACTCACTCAGTTCTAGTCCAGAGCAGACGCAGCCCTTTCTGTGAACTAGCTGAGGCTGTACGCTTTGATCACAAATCACTACTTTGCTGCAATAATTTTTAGCCTTTGCCATAAAGCAGATCCAAGGAAGCATATGGTGCACATAAATTTGGATCTTTTTAACATTAAGTTACACCAGGCATTCTCTGGGAGAATGACTATTCATATGAAAGGGGAAAAAGATGAAATTAATCTTCCCTTATATTATCAAAGATAGTTTCCTAAATAGTGCATTTTTGCCTTGTTCCAGAACAAAATAGACAATAAGTTTATGGATTACATGTCTTTTGAAATATGTAATGTAAGTATATGTAAGCCTGCTGCTTCATTTCCACTGAAATTCTCTCACATGTTCCTAATTTATTACCTCTGTCAACAAATATACACCTCTTTGGTGGTGAAAATGTTTCCTAACTGGGTTTCCTATAGTGTCTACTACCCTACAGAGGGTACAGGACTGAGTAGTGACTCCATTTTTTTTTTTTTAACTGTTCTAATCTCCGAGTTCTCTCATTAGGTTATTTTTCTTAAAAGGATAATTGTCTCTGCATATCTTCTTTGCAATACTTCGAAATAGTGTATAATCAAATCAGAATACAGCACAACACACTAAACTAATCAAGGGATATTCCTATAAAAACTGCATTCATTAATCTCATGTTAATTAAAAGTATTGAAAAAATTGCATTTTGGTATTACCAGCTCCTAAGATCTTTGTAAATATTTGTCTAATAATTAAAATGAGATAGTGGGTTTAAAATGCCTGCCACATAGTCAATTTGTATGTATTACATTTCAATATCTTTCCCCTATGTTAAGTGTGTAATCAAAATTCATGTTTTAAGTAAAATTATTCTTAATTAAAATACCATGGAAAGAATCTAGACATGTTTTCCATTTTATGAAATAAAAGGAAAATATTTTAAAAGGATCATTTAGAGGGGTGTACACAATGTTATCAATTGCAATATTATATATATATATATATATATATATATGTATGTATACATATATATATATAATATTTACCCACCACATATCTTGAGGGTTCGGCAAAGGCAGCAAAAGGCCAGAAAACAACAATACAGCGAATCACTAAGAGCGTAATACTAACATACACTATTTACAGAGTTTTATCATATGTCACAACACAGAAGGTAAGTGATATTTTCCTCAGTTTAATTAAATGGAAGCTCTCAGACATAAAGTAACATATTTATCACCCAGTCTCAGAAGGAAGAACTGGTATTGAAACCTAAGAGGATATAGTTAAAATCTGTTGCTCCTTCAAGTCACAGTTCTTGATAATGTGAGGTTCTGTGGTCACACATTTATTTTATATTCAGTTTTGCATATTCACAATTTCAAACACATAAACTGCTACATTATTTAAATGTCGGGCTGAACTCCTCTCATATGAATTTGTTTAAAAATAATAGTAACATTAGTATTATTAAGATATCTGACTCCTCCTCTATTACACTATAATAGTCCTACTATGATTGGCAAAATGATATGATTAGTGTAGAAGACCCATTGTTCTAGTTTTATGTATTAATATATTATTTAGTTTAATTTCTTACAATCCTATAAGGTAAGCAGTACTAATATCCTCAATTTACAGTCAAATGTCGTGAGGCACACAAAAATGTAAGAACTTGACCAAAATCACACAGTCAAAGTGAAACAAAAATTTGAATCTACACAATCTGAGTCCAGACCCTGTCATTTGTTCTATCAAAGAAAGTTCTCAGCAGTACAGATGCTATGTTTGTAAGGAGTTATTGACAAAGCATCTTTTGTTAGACCTGACACTTGGAAACTGTTCCATAAAGAGTTAGGAAATTTTCATAGCAGCATCTGGAGGCATCGAGGGCAGGAATAAAGTAAGAATCAGCAGGAAAGAACAGAATGGAGGTCATGGTTGCCTAAGTGGAAAAGTGACAAAAGAATGAAGTAGAGCACCGCCAAGACAGTGAACTTCATTTTTTCACACTCATTTGACCTTGGGAAATGGCTGGACCATTTGATTAGGAAGAAAGAAAGAATGATGGCCAGTCTTAATCATGCAGTAATCTGACAAGGCAAGCTGTGAAATGTGATTTCCGAATCAGCATGTAATTGGTTTTATAAATAATATGAAAAGACTTGCAGTGGTATAAACTTGATCAGAATGGTCATGCTATAGATAGTACATGTCACATCCTGTCCTAAAGGCACTTTATGTATAATTTTTTTACTATGGAATCCCTTGAGTATGACTATTGTTTCTCTGCCTTAAAAGTGTAATGTCTGGTGATTAGATTTCTTTTTAAAAACTCCTTTTTATTTATTCATTTTTTTCTTCAGTTTTTCTTTTTTTAATTTCTAATGTCAATCTTTTAAATAACATATCCTCTAAAGAACATAGAGATCAAAGAAAGTCTTGTTAAAATTTCAGAGTATCCAAATGCCACAAGGATATAAGAATAATACCTGAAGTTGGTATTTATAATAATGTATGATTTTCTTAATTTTTTCTTGAAATAACTTCCAAAATTTCAGGAATTTCAATTCTGTCTATATATCTTTGGAGACTTGATTTCATTCTTTTAGGGCTTCCCTGGTGGCTCAGATGGGAGAGAAACCACCTTCAGTGCAGGAGACCCGGGTTCAATCCCTGAGTCATGAAGATCCTCTGGAGAAGGAAATGACTCCCCACTCCAGAATTCTTGCCTATCCCTAACACTTTAACTTTCACTTTTCAAGGCTAACATATTTCAGTTTATTTCCAGTTCACTTACATCTAAAATTTTTCATTAGTAAATTAAACATAATGAAACAAAGATATTTAAGGTAAGCATGTGTCAGTGTAAATGCATTACTTGCAATGATCTTTTCTTACCAAAAAGCACTGTAAGTGAGCAAAAATGATTCAAATGTGCGATGCAAACTGAGTTAAAAGTACTTGACTCCATTATACTTTTTGGTCTGAGTCTATCTGGGATACTCCAACTGAGTACTTTTTTTAAAAAACACTTTATATATGGCAGCAGACTTTCCAAAAGAAAATTAACCATCCAAAGAATTGGCTTACTTATGTGTTAATGTGTGTTTTAACCGTTCTATTGGGCTCTGGTAGAATTAGAGAAACTCTTGAAGTAGTGAGGGACAGGGTCTTATAAATAGAAGGACAAATATTGATTTATTCAGATGCTACAGATGTCATTTAAGGAAGATAGAAAAATGTTCATCCTAGAATGAGATGAGAAGATCAAAAAAGTTTTTTTTTCTTTAATGTGACTAAACCTAGGTAAGAGTGGAATATTTAAGGCCCCAGAACACCAATATCAAATATTTGCCATAGGTAACTTATTTATCAAAGGGGTTTCTTCATCTCACCTGGCCCAACAATGACCCAGTATCTAATGAACAATCCAGGAATGACAATGTAGCTTGATGATGTCATCAACACACAGATGCGTTTTATCTTTCTATTTTACCTACCTTCCATGGAAGTTACATTACATCCTCCTCATATTCAAAAAATAGTTTGGAATCTCCAACTTTGCAAATACACTGCAAACCAGAAGAGTTCAGAATAATAAGGAAAGACAAAATGCTCATGCTAGCTGAGATAGAGAGACATAGACAGAGAGAGATTGACTGATATAACAAGATATGTAAAGATACATAAGTTTTTTTCATCACATGCAAGTATTTATGGTTTCATTTACTGTTTTTTCATTCTGTTCATATTCTTAAACTTACAAGTATATTTTGTGGCAACCCAGCTAAGTACCTTCATAAAATCCACTGTTTATTGTTGTTGTTGTTGTTGTTTTTACTCCTTATTACTAGCATATCGTGTTTCTTGGAGCAGCAGGCTGCAGGGGGTCTGGGGGGTGGGAGACGAGGGGTTGTGTTGGTGAGCAAAGAGCCCAAATTAACAGAAATCGGATTGTCTGGAAACTCCAGCAGTAGACTTCCACTTACATCTGTTTGTCACAAGTATGTTGCATCTCCATACATTGTTTTATGGAAGCCTGTGAAATCATTAAACTGGGCTTTTTGCTGCTTCCCCCCAAAACATGATATTCTAGTAATAAAGAGTAAGAAAATGATGGATTTTATGAGGGCACTTGGCTGGGTTTGACACAAAACACTTTACATTTGTACGTTTAAGAATAAACATGTAATTTTAAGAATATGAACAGAATGAAAGAACAGCAAAACCATAAGTACTTGCATGTGATGAAAAAATTATATATCTTTACATGTCCTATAATATCAATCTCTTTCTGTTTCTGTCTCTCTCTCCACTCTCTGTCTCTCCACTCTCTGTCTCTCATTCTGATCTCACACTTCATGTTAACAAGTCTTTTCTTCCTCATTCTTGAAGAGATTAACCCTGACTCAAGGGTGGAGGAGGGCTTTATTTTAATAGATACAATATAGATAGCACAGCATGCAGCAACTAAAATTATTTGCTTGCTTTTTTGTTTGTTTTTCTTGAAGTATATTAATTGTATAATATTCTGTACATATGAGCTTCCCAGGTGGCTAGTAATGAAGAACTTGCCTGCCAACACGGGAAACATAAGAGATGAGAGTTCGATCTCTGGGTCCACAAGAGCCCCTGGAGGAGGAAAAGCAACCCACTCCAGTATTCTTGCCTGGAGAATCCCATGGACAGAGGAGCCTGGCGGGCTACGGTCCATTGGGTTGCAAAGAGTCGGACATGACTGAAGCGACTTGGCATGCACACATTCTGTACAAATAAAATAAAAAGCTGCTTAAGGTATAATTTCATTTCTGAGATTTTTAGTTCCATTGGGTCTCAGTGAAAATACAATGTCAAAATATGATGCCATCTTAGTTACTTAGCTTACCTTAAATGTGTTTTCCTACAGTCAAATTAGTTAGAGCAAATGCTTGATTATTTACTTTTGTTTACTTATTTTGTTGTGGCAAGAACATTTAACATGAGAGCTACTCTCCTATTTTTTTTTGAAGTGTATAGTACTTTATGCTATATATAAAATGTTGTATAGAAGCTCTCTAGAGCTCATTTATTTTGCTTAATTGAAACTTTATGCCTGTTTGTAAGTAACTCTCCATTTCTCCCTCTCCCAGTCCCTGGCAACCAGCTTTCTACTCATTGAGTCTATGAATTTGGCTGATTTAGAGAACTTACGTAACTGAAATAATGCAATATTTGTCTTTCTGTCCCTGACTTATTTCACGTAGCATGATGTCTCAAAATGCATTCACTTTGTCACATATTGCCAAGGTTCTTCTTTTTAAAGGCTGAATAATATTCCATTGTATGCATATACCGTATTTTATGCATCGACTCATCTGTCGGTGGACATTTAGGTAGTTTCTATAATTTGGAATTAATTATTCCATGTTTAGAATTAATTATCCACTATTGTAAATAGTGCTGCAGCAAACATGGGTGTTCAGTTCTTTTGGAAATTGGTCTCTGAAATGATTTAATGAATATGACATGAAAAGTAATGACAAAAAAAGCAAAAGTAAGCAAATGAGAATATGTCAAGCAGCAAGTTTCTTCACAGGAAAGGAAACAATCAACAGGGTGAAAATACAGCTATTGGAATGGGAAATTTGCAAAGCATATATCTAATAAGAGGAAAATCTCCAGAATATGTAATGAACTTCTCTAACTCAATAGCTAAGAAAACTAATAACCTGATTTGAAAATGGGCTAAGGACTTGCAGAGTCATTTCTCTGAAAAAGACATACAGATAACCAACAGGTATATGGAAAAATGCTAAATATCACTAATCATCCGGGAAATGCAAATAAAAATGGCAAAGAAATATCATCTCATACTGTCAGGATGGTTATTATAAAAAAAACCAAAGTCAGTAAGTGTTGGCAAAGATGTGGAGATTTTGAAACCCTGGCACACTGTCATTAGGAATTCAAGTTGGTGTAAGCTCTATGGAAAACAGTATAGAGGTTCCTCAAAAAATTAAAAATAGAATTACCTTGTGCTATGCTTAGTTGTGTCTAACTCTTTGCAACCCCATGGACTGTAGTCCACCAGACCCCTCTGACCGTGAAATTCTCTAGGCAAGAATACTGGAGTGGGTTGCCATGTCGTCCTCCAGGGGATCGTCCCAATCAAGGGATCGAGCCCAGGTCTCCTGCATTACAGGCAAATTCTTTATTGTCTGATCCACCAGGGAAGCCCAAGCATACTGGAGTGGGTAGCCTATCCCTTCTCCAGGGGAACTTCCCAACCCAGGAATCAAACTGGGGTCTCCTGCATTGCAGACAGTTTCTTTACCAGCTGAGCAACCTGAGAAGCCCAGAACTGCCTTATGACCCAGCAATTCCACTTCTGTGTATTTATCCAAAAGAATTGAATGGTGCATCATATTGAATGTGTTCAACAAATGTTTAAATACTTTTCAGACTCAGAGAGTCTCTGAAATCATTATTAATTATTCACTCATGAATAAACTAATTTTTCTATAATGTAGTCAATGCATTATAAACTTTTTTTGGGAACACTGAATTACTACCAAAAAAAGCACAGTAAGATATTTATCCTTCCATCTCTGTAGAGCAACACAGGGTGACCAACTGGAACTAAAATTTTGTATCAGATGAAAATGCTGTTGGAGTTCATATTCCTTCACTTGAGAATAGAGACAATATTACTCTACCTATTTAATTGTAGTGGAATATATTTTTAAAAAACATTTTAGAAATGATGAATTCTAAGTAAAAATGAAGACAACAGGGATAAAGAGACAAAGAGGGAAGCAGAGAGAGAGAGTAGAAGAAAGTGACAGGAAAAGAAAAAAAGATTCTTTTATGAAGATCTGATTTCTTAAAATTATGTGTGCTTGGATGGCTTCATATTATTAATACTGATATTTAATATTCAAATTCATAACTCATATGCACATAAAAGTCATCTTTTGTTATCCTCTTGAATGGAATTCTCCATCTTTCAAACAAGAAAATTATTTTACCTTGCCTTTTTAGCATGTGTGTCTAAGCTTTTAAACAACTGGCACTATCAAATAAAGAGTGCAAGCATTCATACTTCAACAAGTTTTTTTTTAATTTATGTGAATTTAATACCTTATGACTTATGCCATACTTTTGCATGTTTTTTATATCTTGCTTTTTTGAAGGTCTCATTTATTTATTTTGTATTATAGTTTCTATAGCAACCGATTACTTGACTATTTGATTTTATGGCTTTTTTGATAAGGCTATCTCCAAATTACAGCATGTCTAGAACTTGTTGGATCATAATTTAACTTTCACTGTGAAGAAACAACATATTAGTTCCATCTTGGCAGATTTATATTGGCTTCCTGTTTCAACTAGAATTATCTCCAAGCTATTAATTCTAGAGGATTTTATTTTTCTTCTGGTGATTAAATGGACTAGAATCCCCAAATCTTTTAGGATGTCCAGAGGAAAAGATCATCTCTACAACCTTACCCTTGTGATGAATGCTTTTGCGAATTATGGTGTTTTCAACTAGAAAATGCATGTCTGTCTAAAGACTTTTGTTGTTGCTGCTGCTACTTTTTCCATTTACTTTGGAAGCCTAAAATTCATTATATAAAAACTAAGAATATTGGTCACTCAGATTTTTGAAAAGCTGTCTACTGCTTGAGAGAATACCTGTTTTTTATACTTATTACCAAAATAGGAGATTGTGCTGAGTGAGTATTTAAGTCTAATGGACTTACTTAATTGCCTAATCTTAACCTCAATCTAAATTACATTAGTGATATATTATTTTGAAATTATATAGACACTTAAACAATGCAGGTGTTGGGCCCCAACTCTTGTGGATATGAAAATCTGCTCAAGGTTCTACATCAACAAATTCAGTTAGTAGCAGATTGTATTTTATTGCAGTGTTTTTGAAAAAAATTTGCCTATGAGTGCTGCTGCTGCTGCTGCTGCTAAGTCGCTTCAGTCGTGTCCAACTCTGTGCGACCCCACAGACAGCAGCCCACCACGCTCCGCCGTCCCTGGGATTCTCCAGGCAAGAATACTGTAGTGGGTTGCCATTTCCTTCTCCAGTGCATGAAAGGGAAAAGTAAAAATGAAGTTGCTCAGTCGTGTCCGACTCTTAGCGACCCCATGGACTGTAGCCTACCAGGCTCCTCCGTCCATGGGATTTTCCAGGCAAGAGTACTGGAGTGGGGTGCCATTGCCTTCTCCATGCCTATGAGTAGACGAATGCAATTCAAACCTTTATTGTGTTGTTCAGGATCATCTGTATATATTTAGTCTCAATATGCAGAAAACAATATATCTGAAATGTAAGTTACGTGGAGCTGAGGGAAGCACCAAACTGTTGAGCTCATGAAACCCTGTATATATTCAGATTTGTCTGTGGCAACCACACTAAACCAGGGATTTGTAGACTTACTTTTTATGAGCGCTAACCACATTTTTCACTCTGGCTGCTTCAGTGTATTCATGGGCTTCATTTACTTTCCCTTTGAACCCATTTAAATTAACATTTAGAGATACTGATTAACAAAATATGACTCTATTTTAGGATAATGATTTAATTCAAATAAGGATGAAAGTTGTCTAGCTTTTCCTCAGAGTTTGCCAAAGGAAGATAGACAAGTGAAAGAAAATAAGTTGAATTACAAACAAGGCTGGACCTCAGTGTTGGCCTGAGGAAAAAAAGGAAAAGAAAAAAAAAAAAAGATTATCAATTATCCTGAATTTCTAGCTGCCTTTTCATGATGGAAAAAAAAAGACAGCTTTTCTTTCATGATTATGCTGTTAGTAAACATTGAAATATTTCCTCAAACATCATCACAGCAAAATGGATTTGATATTTTGTCAGAAAAATTTGTTCAAGATCCTAATTAGCTTGGATATGAGACATATTTCAGTTTCACTCAGTTTTGTTGTTGTTGTTGTTGTTATTGTTTATTTCTCTAAGTGAGCAAAGTGTTTCTTTTTCCTTTCTATCTGGGGGAAGTAATATACGTGATTATTTAAAATGGAGGCAGAGCTAAGTGTCAGTTTTGCATTCTTATATATCATTCTTTCTCTCTACTGTTTTGTTCTCATTGCTGTCCCAATTTTGACGTAGGTAGCTGCTTACTCACTCTGTAGCTATTCCTCTTCTGGATATGTTGGGACATGTTCTATCATATGTTCTATCAAGGGACAAGGCTCCCTTGATAGAAGGCTGATCCATCTCATTGGATGTCACAGAGAAATTAATATTGGGCAAGGTTTATTCCTTGCTATTTCTTTCCTTTTTTCTATACAGCACAAAGGAAAATTATATAGTTCAGACTTTACTGAAGTTTGGGGAAAATATGAAATTAATTTATTGTTGTCGTTTAGTTGTTAAGTTGTGTCTGAGTCTTTTGTGACCCTATGGACTGTGGCCCACAAGGCTCCTCTGTCCATGGGATTTTTCAGGCAGAATACTGAAGTGGGTTGCCACTTCCTTCTTCAGGGGATTTTTCCCACTAGGGATTGAACCTGCATCTCCTGATTGGCAGACATATTCTTTACCACTAAGCCACCTGGGAAGCCCATTAAATTACAGTCCATGGAATTCTTCAGGCCAGAATACTGGAGTGGGTAGCCTTTCCCTTCACCAGGGTATCTTCCCAACCCAGGGATCAAACCCAGGTCTCCTGCATTGCAGGTGGATTTGTTACCAGCTGAGCCACCAGGGAAGCCCAAGAATACCTGAGTGGGTAGTTTATCCCTTCTCCAGTGGATCTTCCCAACCCAGGAATCGAACCAGGGTCTCCTGCATTGCAGGCAGATTCTTTACCAACTGAGCTATTAGAGAAGCTCAGAATTGCTATACAGATACTGAAAAAGGAGCTATATGTCAGATACCATTTATTTTATGATCTAAGTAAGTTGAATTATCGAAGTCAGACTATCAGTTACTTCCGTACCTTCACTGCAAACCTTGTACATGTCTTCAGGTTTGCCTGGGAGCTCTCTGAAATTACATTCTTTTGATCTCAGAAAGCTCCACTCAACATAGAGACCACTTTCTCAACTTGCTAATGCTTTTTAATTCCTTCATCTCACAGTACATTTCTCTTAGTTATTTGTTTTAGAGTTTTCCTCAACGCCCTCCAAAATAATTCTTGAAGTCTGATAAAACAGTCATGGGTTGGTGTATCCCAAATACGTCTACCATTTAAACAAGTTCAGTTGTATTTAGGTCACTGTATTCTGCCTATAGTCCTGAAAGCAAATAGTTTGAGAGATACAGATACACAAATACACACAGCACACAAAATAACCCCAACCCTAACACATACCTACCCATGCACATACATATACACAGTCTAGTTCCCTCATATGAAAGTCAGAAAATTGGTCAAAAACCAATGATACATGAATCAGAATAGAGACTTTTGGGAGGACTTGGTAAACGAGAAGCACCCCAATTCCTAAACCATATTGTAATTCCCTTCCCAGCCAAATAATTCCCTCTATCTCTGTTACAGGCAGATGCTTCTGTCTGATTGGAGGATGTGGAATGATAGAGCCTGAGACAATTCCTTTTCAAGGGAAAGAAAACTGTCCTCATTTCTCATCTATATCAACTATCTTTTTAAGGCCTAAACATTCATAGAAGTCTTATTGTGGTATAAGACCTACAATTAAGCTATTCTGTTCTTGCTATTTAGTTGTTCAGTCATGTCTGACTCTTTTGCAAACCCATAGACTATAGCCTGCCAGGCTCCTCTTTCCTTGGGATTTTCCAGGCAAGATTACTGAAGTGGGTTGCCATTTCTTCTCCAGGGGATCTTCCCCACCCAGGGACTGAACTCACGGTCTCCATGTCTCCTGTGTTGCCAGCTGATTCATTATTGCTGATCCACCTGGGAAGCCCACAGTTAAGGTATACAGTTATATATGTTCTCCTCTGATGGGTAATAAAGACAGCAGGGCTTCAACTGGCCTAGTCACTAATTAATATTTAGGAACAGATAGCTTACTTAACTCCACAGAGAAGTATGGTTAGAATTCTTGAAAAATGAAGCAAGATTTTAATAATAAGCATATCTTTAATAGCTTCAGTTTTGAATCAATGTGTACCTGAGACGTTCTATGAAAGAAATCATTTTAATATGAAATTTCATCTAGCAAAGTGAAAAAAATATCTTACCACACATGAGGCCATCCTGATGTAAAGAAATGATTGAGTTAACAGATAAATGGAGGATAAGAGACAAATCTTCCTTGTAGTAGAACTGCAAATAAGTTGAGTAGTACACAGCTTTCATGGACAAGGAGGATAAACTCCCACTCCTCAAGTTTGAGATGTGTGTAGTGAATTTACTCCTAAGAAGACAATATGGGAAGTGGGGGGTGTGGTATAAGCAATGAGAAAACCTGGAAAACACTAACCTAGCCAGGCGATCAAGGTCAACATCACTATCATTATTAATACTACTAATCAAGTTAATAGTATGTGTCCTTGTTAGGATGGGACAAAGTGGGACTTTACAGATTTCCTCGCCAAAATCTGTAACTCAAGCCTACCTATGGGGGTAAAAACCAGATAAATTCCAACTGAGGACCAGTGGGAATATTCAAAAAATACCAAAATTCCTCAAATCTTCCAGGGTCATCAAAAACAGGGAAAATCTGCCAAACTGTCACAGCCAGGAAGAGCCTTAGGAGATGTAATTCTGTACGATCTGAGCCACAAGGGAAGCCCAAAGAGATGTGCAATAACACCTAAATATCATGTAATATCCTGAATGGAATCTTGAACAGAAATATATATTTATGTACATATCTATATATATGGTAATAACTAAGAAAAGTTGAATAGAGAGTTTAGTTAATTACATTACCAGCTTGGCATGCATTGTGTCAGACAGAGAGCTTCAACTGAGGAGGTCAGTGGGAGACCTGGGCCAGCAACCTCAGACCTTGCCATAGCAAGCAAAATTTGTGAACTACCGCTTCAGGCTTAAGCACAAAGCAAAGTTTGTTAAAGCAGAGATACACTCTCAGAGGAAGAGTAGGCTGGTTCTGTGAGGTGAAACCAGCATTCCTATATGGGCTTAAGAGTGCTTATACAAAGTTGTTCTGCCGGGAGACATTGGGTGAGTGTCATGGGGAAGAGTCAGGTGTGATAATGGGTGAGTGACAGAGGATCACTATTTGATTGACTGTCTTGAGTTCTGTAACAAGTTATCCTTATCGTACATGCCCTCACCCTTGAGTGATTAAGAAACGCCCACCCTAGGGAGGACAAAACCACATGTAGATTTGATTATAATGTGGTGGCTCAGAAGGTAAAGAATCTACTTGCAATGTGGGAGACCTAGGTTCGATCCCTGGGTTGGGGAGATGCCCTGGAGAAGGGCATGGCAACCCACTCCAGTATTCTTGCCTGGACAGAGGAGCCTGGCAGGCTACAGTCCCTGGGGTCGCCAGGAGTCGGATATGACTGAGTGACTAAGCACATACACATGATGAGTTTGGGGTTGCTGGAGGTTATACGCCTCTCTAGTCTGGACGTGTGGAGCTGGGGAAGTTCTCTAGCGTCATGTGCTCCCTCTTTATCAGGATAAGTTGCCCACCACATGACCGTAGTTTCTGAGTGAGAATAGGTAGTTTATTTACCTATTTTTTAACTTTACAATATTGTATTTGTTTTGCCATACATTGACATGAATCCACCATGGGTGTACATGTTTTCTGGTTTAAAAAAAAAAGAATAGGTAAGGGTCTCCAGATGGTTGGGGCCTAACAGGACTGAGGCTGTCTTGTCTTTAGACACCATCACCTCTTTGCGGTTACTGTCAAGGGAGGTTCTCCACATGGCTTGGGCTTAGCTTAATTATTTCCCTCTTTTTTTTTTCATCTCTGTCTTCTCATTGCTGCTAATGTCTAAATGACTACCTAACAATTACAGTAGTTTAACATTGGTCCGTCACTGTAGCAAATGTACTATGCTAATATCAATTGTTAATAACAAGGAAACTGTGTGCAGGGTATAAATGAACTGTATATTATCTCAATTATTTTTTCTGTAAATCTAAAACTGTCTTAAAAATAGTTTAAAATATCCAAAATATCTTACTACAGCTTTAAAATCTTTATCACTAGTTTTCAAATTTTCTGTAAGATAGTCTTTTTAAAAACCTAATACCTCCTATTTTCCAATGGAGCATAAAAATTTACCTATTCAAATTTCAAATCTTCTGTGTGTGTGTGCCAACTAGAAATCACCTTGTGTTGCTTGTTAAAATCCAAATTCTTTACCTATTTTGAGTCCAGTTCTAGTCTTACTTCCTCTATGAAATCTCTCATTATTTCAAATCTGGTTTCCCACTTCAATTGAGCTTTTCATGAATGTATTCTTGCTTGGCGTACACAGACCTTTTTTTTCTTTTATTGTAACCTCACACATCTATTATAGCTTTGTGTCTAATGGATGCTCACCATATGCTTATGAATTGAATTTAATTTTAATATGATTAAAAATTATACAATTGTCTCGTATAATGAACACTCTTGTTTTGTTCACCGCAACTTGATTTATAGTTCTCTTGACTTCTCATATGGAATAGAAGTTGTTCAGGGAGATAAGCAATGGATTTTATTCCTCTGCTCTTTTTCTCTACATTAGCACAAAGATGAATTTACAGTAGGCTCTTGATTATTAATCATTGGCTGATTACCAAACAAGTAAATAAATATTCAGAAACAATGAGCCTGTTTGATTCAAGATACAGTGTTAATGTAACTGGGATAAAACTGATTGGGTGGAATTCCTGGAGAAAAAAATGTAATATTCAATAAATTGACGTGATGACTGCCTATTAGCAATTCAAATTTAGTTATGCAAGTATGACTTAATATATCTATATTACCTTATGAAGTAAAGCAAGTATGTCAATAAAATGCCAATATCAAATTCTGCATAAAATCAAAATCAGAAAATTGTAGCCTATCAAAAATATTTCTTTTGTTTTTGTTTGTTTGTTTGTTTTTGGCAACACCCCATGCCTTGTGTGATTTTAGTTCCCAGACCAGGGATTAAACCCGGGTCCTTGACAGTGAGAGCATAGTCCTAACCACTAGATCTCCAGGGAATTCAACTATCAAGTTTTAAATATCATTTATCTCCAGATAATTTGAAGTTAATCTGCATAAGGAAGTGAATATTTAGTTTCT
Source organism: Giraffa tippelskirchi (assembly GCF_054371585.1). NCBI lineage: Eukaryota > Metazoa > Chordata > Mammalia > Artiodactyla > Giraffidae > Giraffa > Giraffa tippelskirchi. The sequence goes on from NC_137286.1 coordinate 128,148,143, forward strand.
GAGTAGCTGTCTTTCAAACTGTAATGTAAAAATTAGTACTGAGAAAGAAACTTTTTTCTCTCACATCTTAATATCAAAAATTTCATATTCCACCCTGCTTTACCATATTCTTTCTTCTGCCTTCAAGTTGGTTATGTCTGATAAGAGTAAAAGATTATTAGAAAAATAAATTATTTGTGAGTTAAGAATAGTTTTTATTCATTACCCACTGAGTGATCAGTTTTAACATAATAGATATACATGTGTAACAAGTCCACAGGCAAAGGGGCATAAACCACATAAGTGAAGTGAGAGTTGGCAGAATAAATCCAGGCAGTCAGTTAAGTAAAGTAAAAAATAAGGAAAGAAGTGGATATTTCAGCATCAACATGAGCTTAACTCACAGTAAATAAAAAGTTATAATAGTGTGATATTAAGTGATTAATTACATCATCCTAAATCAGCAAGTTTTTTAAAAACCTTAATGTTTTCATTGCTAGTGAGGAGTTAAGAGCAATTATACTAATGGTTTGTTTTAAACTGTTATGAAAGAAAATCAAAATAAACAAAAAGTAATAGAAGAAGGAAAATAATGACAATAAGAAATAAACTAATGAGATAGAAAAAAACTCATATAGAATAGCAAAAGTGATAAAATTTAGTTTTTGAAAACACAAGACTGACAAATCCTCGGAAGAAGGGTTAAAAACAAACAGAGGGGAAAAATGAGAAAATACAAGTTAAACAAAATCAGAAAGAAAAGCAGGCCCTATAACAGATGCTGCACACATTTTCAAAAAGATGATTTTCATGATAAAAGTATTTGCCAACAAACTTGATGGTTTTCATGAAATGGAAAAAGAATTCCTCAAAAACACAGTGCCACTAACAGGAAGGCATAAAAATTTTTTTTAAGTACTGTATCTATGAAATAAGTTAAATCTGCCATTGAAAATCCAATCACAAGGAAACTTCATGCACAGAAGACTTCACTCTGAAAGAACTACCAAATAATTAAAAGACAGGTAGAATACTGTTATATGGTAACTGCCAGAGAGTTTAATGAGAAAAAAATGCTTCCAAACTCATTAAGTTTGAGCAACATGTCTAGATAAAAAAGTTAGACAAAAATATTACAAGGAAGAAAAATGACAGTACAGTGCATCTAAAATAAACAAAAAAACCAACAAATATATTTTAAAAACTAAATCTATAAAAGTATTTTTTAAGATAATTCATCACATTCAGTTGGATTATACCTCAGGCATATGTTGTTAACATTTGAAAATCAATTACTACAATTCAGAAAATGCACAGAATGAAGGACAGAAAGAAAACTATTATCTCAAAAGACTCAGAAAAAGAATTTGATAAAATTCAACATACATTAATGATACAAAACACAGAAGTTTGGACACAAAGAAGAATCTTTACTCTTGGCAACACTTGGCAAAACATGGCCCTAAGACAATGCAACTGAATCTTGTAATAAAGTAGAATTTCATATGCACAGAGTTGCAGCTATTCATTTGCATATTATCTCTGGCTGATTGTTTGCTCCATTGTCAGTTTTGCAGTAGTGACAGAGATTGTATGGGCCCCAAAGATGATGATACATATATTTGTCTGTTTATAGGCAGTTTGTTGATTCCCAAACTACAATAAAATAACTAAAATTTCTTCATGAATTGGGTGAGATTTTCTTATTGGAAGGATGCCTGCTGTTCCACTCACTGTTTTACTAAATGACCTAGCCCATACATTGACAAGGAAATAAAAGAGGTCATAAAGACTGGAAAAGAGGACATTAAAATGTCCTTATTCATATATGACATTACTGGACACATAGAGAATATGTAAGAGTTACAAACACTAATATATTTCATAAGTGAAGCTTTCAGGGTCACTAACTAGATAACCATCAATATAAAAATCAACTTTATTTCCATATTCCAGTTGCTAAACATCAGAAATAAAAGGTTAAAATAATTTCAACATATTGAAAAATTTTAATCACTTAAAAATAGCTCTGCTGAATAAAATGTCAGGTCGTTACAGAGAAAAATATAATGATATTGAGATAAAATATAAATTACTTCAATTAATTGAGGTTTATATTATGTTGTAATATTGACTGATAAATATTGCAAAAATGCTCTTCTCCCAACTTGATCTATAGATTAAGTGGAATCTGAATAAAGGTCCCATATTGTCTGGAAAGAAAACAGAGTGGGAAATTAATACACTTATTTAAAATGCACCATGAAATGCCAAGAAACAGACAGTAAAGAAAATTTTGAAGACAAAAATAGGTACAGGACTTAAACTTACTGTACTCAGTATAAATATAACTCAAAAATTATAATCATTTTATGAAGAAAAGTGTTCAACTTTACTGAAAAGCTTTAAAGAAAACCTAAATTAATCAGAAAAATGTAATATTCTCACCATGATAAGACTCAGTATCATACATATGTCTACATGTTTATTCTCTCCTCACAGAATGTTTTCATAAAATATTCTAAAGTCAATTCTAAAATGTATATTGAGAAGCCAAGTGCCAATATCCAGGACTATTCCAAAAGTAAAAGTAGGTGGGCAGACATCTAACTGCTATCTTTATTTATCATGAAACAATTTAATTGACAGGGTGGTGTTTGGGCAAGATTAGATATGTAGACCATTGGAACTGAAGAAAGCTGGACAGAATCATACATATGGAGATATAAATTATAACAAAGGTGGCATTATAAAACAGTGAAGAAAGATAAATCTTTCTAATTAAGTCTTTGGATTCAATGAGATATCTTTATAGTGAAAATAAATATTTCTTCCTCCTCATACCATAAAATATTAAAATAAATTCAACTTTAGGTAGAAATGTAAAAGACTTCCCTGGTAGCTCAGTTGGTAAAGTATCCGCCTGCAATGCAGGAGACCCTGGTTTGATTCCTGGGTCAGGAAGATCCTCTGGAGAAGGGATAGGCTCCCCACTCCAGTATGCTTGAACTTCCCCTGTGGTTCAGAGGGTAAAGAATCTGCCTGCAATGCAGGAGACCTGGGTTTGATCCCTGGGTTGGGAAGATCCCCTGGAGAAGGGAAAGTATTCTGGCCTGGAGAATTCCATGGAGTCACGAAGAGTCAGACATGACTGAGTGACTTTCACTTTCAGAAATGCAAAAAGTTAAACAACAACAAAAAAATCTTTTAAAGAATATATGTGAGAATTCCTTCATGAACTTGAGGAGGAAAAGACTTTTAAAGAATTTACACAAGCCTCTAAACAGAAAATAATTAATTTGAATACATTAAATTAAGAGTTTCTGTTCACTAATAGAAAATAGTAATAATCACTCACCACAGAGTGATGAAAGATAGTTATAAGATTTATAACTAAGAGATGACTTATTTATAATGCATAGAGTTGCAATAAGGCAATTAACTAAATAAGACAACTAACTAAAAAGAAAGTACAAAACCATGAACAAGAAGATCACAAATGATGCTTTTCAAGTGATTAATAAACATTTGAAAATGTCTTCAAACCTAGTATTCATCAAGGGAATACAAACTAAAAACTAGGAATAATAATAAATAAATGAATATAAAAAAGTGACTACTGATAGGTGTAAACTGTTATAAAAACTTTGGAAGTCCTTTTGGTGTTATATACTGAAAACAGACATATGTATAACTTGTCACTCAACAATTTCACTCCCAGGGCAACAAAACATGTATACACAGGTATTTGTAGCAGAATCACTCATAATAGAAAAACAACTGGAAACAACATAGATGCTTAACAGTAAATTAAATATATAAATTTAGTACTAGATGGTGGCATGTTTATATCGCAATAAAAATGATTTAACTATTGCTACACCTGCACCATGGATAAATCTCACATGCATAACGTTGAAAGAAATGTCAAATACACAGCTGATACTGAGTGGTTTCATTTATATAAATTTAAATAACAGGCAAGTATAGTTATGGGTTAAACTTTGGAATAGAGTTTACTTATGGGAAAGCACAAGTGATTAGCAACTGAGAGAACTTCTGCAGGGGGCTATCGGTTTGCTGGACAGTTTGTGTAACCCATCAAGCTCTCTGCTTGTGAGGATGTGTACTTTTTCTACATATGACCCCTCATCAATAAAACAGTTAACAAAACAAAGACAAAAATGCATCATTTATCAATACAAAAATAACCTCATAGTTAAGAGAGCAGCTTTTGAATGCAGCATGTCTTGACTTGCACCCAGGCTCTGCCAGGTCCTATATGGATAATCAGGAACAGCTTATACTGCCCTGCCTCTTCGCCTCTGTTTCACCATCTGTAAATTGAGGATAATGTAATTCCTATTAGTTTTGAAGGTTAAATGAGCTAATACATGTAAAGCCACTGAACAGTACCCAGCACATATAAAGCTCTGATTAAACGTAGACTATTTATTTTGTTGATTAAAATTCAACTCTAAAATGAAAAAGAATGGTTAAGTTCATCTTTGTAAGAAAGCTGAGATTTCTTCCCCAACAGGGTCCATTAGAAAATGGAGACTGAAGAAGGGATATTGCTCATGGCATTGACGGTCTTAGAAAACACTATTAGAAATAGGGGCCAGTGAAACACTTTTCCTACTCTTATGGGCAGGAGGTGAAAATGGGATAAACATATAAAAGATTACAATCACTGTGGTGGCCATTTGATTCACCCCTTCAGAATCCTTGAGAACAGCCCTAAATCAGGTGTTTTGACTTTACAGACATGAGCTCTGTACAGTGTCAGGCTCCAACAGCGGGTTAAACATTCTGCTGTTGATAACATTCTTCAGACTCTTCATGATTTTTGAACAAGAGGCACTGAATTTTCCTTTAGCATGTGGTTCTGCAAGTTATGAAACTGGTCCTTCCCAGACATGTTCTGTCAAGTGCATAATCTTTATCATATTTACAGATTTGTTTGAGGGAATTTCTATGGGTGTTTAGAGTATCCAGATTTAGGAAAAAAAAAAAAAGAGGTTCCATTTTCTGTCTATTTGGCCATGACTTGCCACGCTATTCACACACACCTGTAAAGAATCCTAGGGCTCTTGAAAGACTATGAATGCTCTTGAATACCTTTGCTCTTTCTCGGAGATTGATTCTAATCTCCCTGAGAAAGCTGTGGGAGTTCTTTACAAGTAGCTGATGATTTAAGAAGACTGCATTCTCAGGGGTAACAAGTACAGAGACCATATCTATTGAATATATTTATTTGATAGATATGTTTACTTTTGTGAATTATTGCTATAATGTGAAAAATGAGAAATAGCTTGAGTATTTCTTTCATAATAAGTTCCAGATAATTGGAACTGACTCTACACAAGTCCTGTTTCTTTTTAAAGGAATATTTCACCAATTATTTTGACATCATAAGGACACAATGGAAATCTACAAGTTCACAAAAAGTTAAGGTCTAAAGAACTGCTGACATTTTGAAATCATACAGAGAAGCTTAAAATCTAAAAGATAACTTATTGATTTCTCTTATAAAAACTTAAATTTGTTCATGATTGTGTAGATACATTACTGCTTGAATTTTTGCCATTTGTACTGAAAACTCTAATGAGCCTAACTGTAAAATTCATTAATAAGTCAAAGTTGTCTTAAAATTGACTTAATTTTACTTACCAATTTTATTCCAACACATTTTCTATCCTATAGATTTACTATAGTTAAGATTTTGAGAACAAATTGTAACTAGACTGATTTATTTTAAAAACGGATAATATTTTGTTGCAAATGAAAAAAACCAATTGAGCCCAATTTATTTTCATATAACACAGGCATAGCACAATACCTGTTGTGCTTTGGATGTTGTTGAGGATGTGAGTGTGTGTGTGTTTGTGTGTGTTCATGTATCTATGTGACATGGAAGGACATGAATAAATCATGTTGAATAGAATTTCTCTGTAAAAATTTAAGTTTCCCAAAGAGAAAAATTAACATGAAATAAAATGAGTGTTTTCACATAGATAAAGGAAATAAACATGGAATTATCAATTTAGTAGTTAAGGCAGTGATGATACCTACTATATCTAGTCTCAGCTAAAACTAGGAAACAAAATACTAACATGTTGATAGAAAAAGAGCAACATGGCCAAGATTTGACTTTAAACAAAACTCCAAAGCAATGTATTGTATTGGTTTAGTAGAGCTCACAATTATTTCCATTGTCTAATACTTTTTCCTCTAATTTTTAAATATATTTAGACAAATCTTTATATGAGTTTCTCCAGCTTATTTGAATAAAAATTTCAAGCTTGTAGAATACGTATGAGTTAAAAAAACTAAAGACACAACTTTTTAGACTGATAAGGAAGTCTAAAGGATATATAATTATTCAAAATTTAGAATCTTAACAATACTTATAAAAGATTGAAGCAATTGTATGTAAAACCTGGAGGAAATAATGGGTTTTTTAGAAAGCAGTCATCTAAATTACTTGCCCTAAATGGTTTTTATTCTAGGCAAAAGTTTTTACTCCCATTCATAAACTCATCTACTCTTTCTAAATTCTAAGAGCATTACTGAACTAGAGAAATTACTTATGAAGAAATGTCATACAGAATGAAGTAAGTCAGAAGGAGAAAAACAAATATCATATATTAACCCATACATGTGGAATCTGAAAAAAAAATTGTATACACAATCTTATTTTCACAGCAGAAATAGAGAAACAGACATAGAAAGCAAATGTATGGATACCAAGGAAGGAGGGGAAAAGTGGGATGAATTGGGAGATTGGCACTGACATATATATATATATATATATATATATATATATATATATATACACACACATATATGCACACACATACATTAATGACACTATATATATAATAGAACCTAATGTATAGCACAGAGAACTCTACTTAGTGCTCTGCGGTGACCTGAATGGGAAAGAAATCCAAAAATACGGGGATATATGCATATGGATAGCTGATTCACTTTGCTGCACAGGGGAAACTAATACCACATTGTAAAGAATCTGCCTGCAATGCGCAAGACCGCAGTTTCATACCTGGGTCAGGATGATCCCCTGGAGAAGGAATATGCTACCCCCTCCAGTATTCTTGGGTTTCCCTCATGGATTAGACTGTAAAGAATCCACCTGCAATGCGTGAGACCTGAGTTCAATCCCTGGGTTGGGAATATCCCCTGGAGGAGGGAACTTCACAGTTCTGGAGGTTAGAAGTCTGACTTCAAGGTGTTAGGAGGGCTGGTTTCTTCTGAAAATGTCTAGAGAGAATCTGTTCCATGACCCACTCCTACCAGCAAAACTTGGTGTTTCTTGGCTTGTAAATTCATCACTCCACTTTCTGTCTCTGTCATCACATGGCATTCTCACCTTCTGTGTCTGTGTCTTTCTCTCCTTTTATAAGGACACCAGTCATATTGGATTTATACCACCCTTAATCAAAGAGATTGTTTGGCATTGCCTTTCTTTGGGATTGGGATGAAAACTGACCTTTTCCAGTCCTGTGGCCACTGCTGAGTTTTCCAAATTTGCTGGCATATTGAGTGCAGCACTTTCACAGCAACATCTTTCATGATTTGAAATAGCTCAAATGGAATTCCATCACCCCCACTAGCCTTGTTCATAGTGATGCTTCCTAAGGCCCACTTGACTTCACATTCCAGGATGTCTGGCTCTAGGTGAATGATCACACCCTCGTGATTATCTGGGTCATGAAGATCTTTTTTGTACAGTTCTTCTGTGTGTTCTTGCCACCTCTTCTTAATATCTTCTGCTTCTGTTAGGTGCAAGCATTTCGTGAACTTCCAGATGTTCAAACTGGTTTCAGAAAAGGCAGAGGAACCAGAGATCAAATTGCAAACATATGCTGGATCATCGAAAAAGCAAGAGAGTTCCAGAAAAACATTTAATTCTGCTTTATTGACTATGCCAAACTCTTTGACTGTGTGGGTCAAAATAATCTATAGAAAATTCTGAAAGAGATGGGAATACTAGACCACCTGACCCGCCGCTTGAGAAACTGTATGCAGGTCAGGAAGCAACAGTTAGAACTGGACGTGCAACAACAGACTGGTTCCAAATAGGAAAAGGAGTACGTCAAGGCTGTATATTGTCACCCTGCTTATTTAAATTATATGCAGAGTACATCATGAGAAACGCTGGGCTGGAGGAAGCACAAGCTGGAATCAAGATTGCTGGAAGAAATATCAATAATCTCATATGTAGATGACACCACCCTTATGGCAGAAAGTGAAGAAAAACTAAAAAGCCTCTTGATGAAAATGAGAATGGAGAGTGAAAAAGTTGGCTTAAAGCTCAACATTCAGAAATCTAAGATCATGGCATCTGGTCCCATCACTTCATGGGAAATAGATGGGGAAACAGTGGAAACAGAGGCTGACTTTATTTTTGGGGGCTCCAAAATCACTGCAGATTGTGATTACAGCCATGAAATTAAAAGATGCTTGCTCCTTGGAAGGAAAGTTATGGCCAACCTAGATAGCATATTAAAAAGCAGAGACATTACTTTGCCAACAAAGGTCCATCTAGTCAAGGCTATGGTTTTTCCAGTAGTCATGTATGGATGTGAGAGTTGGACTGAGAAGAAAGCTGAGCGCTAAAGAATTGATGCTTTTGAAATGTGGTGTTGGAGAAGACTCTTGAGAGTCCCTTGGACTGCAAGGCAATCCAACCTTTTCCATCCTAAAGGAGATCAGTCCTGAGTGTTAATTGAAAGGACTGATGTTGAAGCTGAAACTCCAATGCTTTGGCCACCTCATGTGAAGAGTTGACTCATTGGAAAAGACCCTGATGCTGGAAAGAATTGGGGGCAGAAGGGGAAGGGTACGACAGATGATGAGATGGCTGGATGGCATCACTGACTAGATGGACATGAGTTTGGGTAAACTACGGGAGTTGGTGATGGACAAGGAGGCATGACGTGCTGCGATTCATGGGGTCGCAAAGAGTCAGACACGACTGAGCAACTGAACTGAACTGAACTAATCAAAGAGAAGCAGAAGATATTAAGAAGACGTGGCAACAATACACAGAAGAACTCTACAAAAAAGATCTTAATGACCCAGATGACCATGATGGTGTTATCACTCACCTAGAGCCAGACATCCTAGAATAAGTCAAGTGGGCCTTAGGAAGCATCAATATGAACAACGCTAGTGAAGGTGATGGAATTCCAGTTGAGCTATTTCAAATCCTAAACGATGATGCTGTGAAAGTGCTGCACTCGATATGCCAGCAAATTTGGAAAACTCAGCAGTGGCCACAGGACTGGGAAAGGTCAGTTTTCATCCCAATCCCAAAGAAAGGCAATGCCAAATATTGTTCAATCTACCTCACAATTGCTCTCATCTCAAATGCTAGTAAAGTAATGCTCAAAATTCTCCAAGTCAGGCTTCAACAGTATGTGAACCGTGAGCTTCCAGATGTTCAAGCTGATTTTAGAAAAGGCAGAAGAACCAGAGATCACATTGCCAACATCCACTGGATTATCGAAAAAGGAAGAGAGTTCTAGAAAAACATCTACTTCTGTTTTATTGACTATGCCAAAGCCTTCCACTGTGTGGATCACAACAAACTGTGAAAAATTCTGAAAGAGATGGAAATACCAAACCACATGACCTGCCTCCTGAGAAATCTGTATGCAGATTGAAAAGTTGTTGCTGAACCACATAAAAGACGCCAGGATACTTGGCCTCCGGAGGAGAAGAATGCAATCTGGGGCCAGAGACGAGGGCTGGTTGCTCAGAGCTTTTGTGTAATACAGTTTTATTAAAGTAAAAAGGAGATAGAGAAAGCTTCTGACATAGGCATCAGAAGGGGGCAGAAAGAGTACCCCCCCGCTAGTCTTCAGCTGGATGTTATATAGTCACTAGCAGTTTGTTAATGTAAGAAAGGAATGTCTTAAAACTCAGAATGGCACCAGGCCCTTCATCTGTAAGATGCATTTTGGGATAATCTTGGCACCAGAAGAGATATCCCCAGGCCATAAAATGATTGACTTGAATCTTGTAGAAGGGCAGATTACCATACAAATAGTTTCATTTACATAGATTAGGGGAACAATGCCTGAGTATAACATACTGGTTTGTCAAGTGGGTTCTGAGCCATTAGGTGGAACAGACTTGAAGATAGTTTGGGGTAAATGCATAGTACATTAACATAGCTTAAGGCAAACATTTCCATAAGAAGAATTCATTGGTTAACTCAAAGTTTGAGAATAGTTAACTTCAGGTGAAACCAGGTGTCTTTATGGCAACACAGTATTTTAAGAGAAGCCTCATTTAAATTTGTATAGAGAAGGGAAAAAAATATCTCTAGTTTGTTTCCTCCTGCTGCTTAAGAGAGATAAAAATGTCTGACACTTTCACCCTATTTCCTCCCTTTGGAGACCCCTGGCCTTCCTGCCTGTCACCCTCTCAAGGTCAAGAAGCAACAGTTAGAACTTGGGAGGGAACAACAGACTGGTTCCAAATCAGGAAAGGAGTATGTCAAGGCTCTATATTTTCACCCTGCTTATTTAACTTATATGCAGAGTACATCATGAGAAATGCTGGGATGGATGAAGCACAAGCTGGAATCAAGATTGCTGGAAGAAATATCAATAATCTCATATGTAGATGACACCACCCTTATGGCAGAAAGTGAAGAAAAACTAAAAAGCCTCTTGATGAAAATGAGAATGGAGAGTGAAAAAGTTGGCTTAAAGCTCAACATTCAGAAATCTAAGATCATGGCATCTGGTCCCATCACTTCATGGGAAATAGATGGGGAAACAGTGGAAACAGAGGCTGACTTTATTTTTGGGGGCTCCAAAATCACTGCAGATTGTGATTACAGCCATGAAATTAAAAGATGCTTGCTCCTTGGAAGGAAAGTTATGGCCAACCTAGATAGCATATTAAAAAGCAGAGACATTACTTTGCCAACAAAGGTCCATCTAGTCAAGGCTATGGTTTTTCCAGTAGTCATGTATGGATGTGAGAGTTGGACTGAGAAGAAAGCTGAGCGCTAAAGAATTGATGCTTTTGAAATGTGGTGTTGGAGAAGACTCTTGAGAGTCCCTTGGACTGCAAGGCAATCCAACCTTTTCCATCCTAAAGGAGATCAGTCCTGAGTGTTAATTGAAAGGACTGATGTTGAAGCTGAAACTCCAATGCTTTGGCCACCTCATGTGAAGAGTTGACTCATTGGAAAAGACCCTGATGCTGGAAAGAATTGGGGGCAGAAGGGGAAGGGTACGACAGATGATGAGATGGCTGGATGGCATCACTGACTAGATGGACATGAGTTTGGGTAAACTACGGGAGTTGGTGATGGACAAGGAGGCATGACGTGCTGCGATTCATGGGGTCGCAAAGAGTCAGACACGACTGAGCAACTGAACTGAACTGAACTAATCAAAGAGAAGCAGAAGATATTAAGAAGACGTGGCAACAATACACAGAAGAACTCTACAAAAAAGATCTTAATGACCCAGATGACCATGATGGTGTTATCACTCACCTAGAGCCAGACATCCTAGAATAAGTCAAGTGGGCCTTAGGAAGCATCAATATGAACAACGCTAGTGAAGGTGATGGAATTCCAGTTGAGCTATTTCAAATCCTAAACGATGATGCTGTGAAAGTGCTGCACTCGATATGCCAGCAAATTTGGAAAACTCAGCAGTGGCCACAGGACTGGGAAAGGTCAGTTTTCATCCCAATCCCAAAGAAAGGCAATGCCAAATATTGTTCAATCTACCTCACAATTGCTCTCATCTCAAATGCTAGTAAAGTAATGCTCAAAATTCTCCAAGTCAGGCTTCAACAGTATGTGAACCGTGAGCTTCCAGATGTTCAAGCTGATTTTAGAAAAGGCAGAAGAACCAGAGATCACATTGCCAACATCCACTGGATTATCGAAAAAGGAAGAGAGTTCTAGAAAAACATCTACTTCTGTTTTATTGACTATGCCAAAGCCTTCCACTGTGTGGATCACAACAAACTGTGAAAAATTCTGAAAGAGATGGAAATACCAAACCACATGACCTGCCTCCTGAGAAATCTGTATGCAGATTGAAAAGTTGTTGCTGAACCACATAAAAGACGCCAGGATACTTGGCCTCCGGAGGAGAAGAATGCAATCTGGGGCCAGAGACGAGGGCTGGTTGCTCAGAGCTTTTGTGTAATACAGTTTTATTAAAGTAAAAAGGAGATAGAGAAAGCTTCTGACATAGGCATCAGAAGGGGGCAGAAAGAGTACCCCCCCGCTAGTCTTCAGCTGGATGTTATATAGTCACTAGCAGTTTGTTAATGTAAGAAAGGAATGTCTTAAAACTCAGAATGGCACCAGGCCCTTCATCTGTAAGATGCATTTTGGGATAATCTTGGCACCAGAAGAGATATCCCCAGGCCATAAAATGATTGACTTGAATCTTGTAGAAGGGCAGATTACCATACAAATAGTTTCATTTACATAGATTAGGGGAACAATGCCTGAGTATAACATACTGGTTTGTCAAGTGGGTTCTGAGCCATTAGGTGGAACAGACTTGAAGATAGTTTGGGGTAAATGCATAGTACATTAACATAGCTTAAGGCAAACATTTCCATAAGAAGAATTCATTGGTTAACTCAAAGTTTGAGAATAGTTAACTTCAGGTGAAACCAGGTGTCTTTATGGCAACACAGTATTTTAAGAGAAGCCTCATTTAAATTTGTATAGAGAAGGGAAAAAAATATCTCTAGTTTGTTTCCTCCTGCTGCTTAAGAGAGATAAAAATGTCTGACACTTTCACCCTATTTCCTCCCTTTGGAGACCCCTGGCCTTCCTGCCTGTCACCCTCTCAAGGTCAAGAAGCAACAGTTAGAACTTGGGAGGGAACAACAGACTGGTTCCAAATCAGGAAAGGAGTATGTCAAGGCTCTATATTTTCACCCTGCTTATTTAACTTATATGCAGAGTACATCATGAGAAATGCTGGGATGGATGAAGCACAAGCTGGAATCAAGATTGCTGGAAGAAATATCAATAGCCTCAAATATGCAGATGACACCACCCTTATGGCAGAAAGTGAAGAAGAACTAAATAGCCTCTTGATGAAAGTGAAAGAGGAGAGTGAAAAGTTGGCTTAAAACTCAACATTCAGAAAACTAAGATCATGGCATGGAGTCCCATCACTTCATGGCAAATATGGGGAAACAATGGAAACATTGACAGACTTTATTTTCTTGGGCTCCAAAATCACTGCAGATGGTGACTATAACCATGAAATTAAAAGATGCTTGCTCCTTGGAAGAAAAGCTATGACCAACCTAGACAGCATACTAAAAAGCAGAGACATTGCTTTGCTAACAAAGGTCCATCTAATCAGAGCTATGGTTTTCCAGTAGTCATGCATGGATGTGAGAGTTGGACTATAAAGAAAGCTGAGCATCAAAGAATTGATGCTTTTGAACTGCGGTGTTGGAGAAGACTCTTGAGAGTCACTTGGACTGCAAAGAGATCCAACCAGTCCATCCTAAAGGAGATCAGTCCTGAATATTCATTGGAAGGACTGATTCTGAAGTTGAAACTCCAATATTTTGGCCATCAGATGCAAAGAACTGACTCATTTTAAAAGACCCTGATGCTGGGAGAGATTGAAGGTGGGAGGGCAACGGGATGACAGAGGATGAGATGGTTGGATGGCATCACTGACTCATTGGACATGAGTTTGAGTAAGCTCCAGCAGTTGGTGATGGACAGGAAAGCCTGGCATGCTGAATTCCATGTGGTTGCAAAGAGTTGGACACAACCAAGCAACTGAACTGAACTGAAATCTAGTATGACTTCTTCACCTGATATATCTACAAAAATCCTATTGGCAAACACGTTTGCATTTCAAGTTTATGGGGATTAGGATTTCTGCATACGCTTCTTTTTTTTTCAGTTGGAGGATAATTTCTTTACAATGTTGTTTTGGTTTCTTTTGTACAGTCAGCTGTAAGCATACATATAACCTCTCCTTAAGCATACATATACCCTCCTTCTTAAGCCTCTCTCCCACTCCATCCCTCCAGGTCATCACAGAGCACCAGGCTGTGTTATACAGAACCCTGTGTTAAAAAGCAACTTCCCAGTAGCTATTTATTTTCACACGTTTTTGATGTATACAAATAGTACCATGACACTATGCTTTAATCATCTAAAAAAACAAAATAAGAGCTAATAACATGAGCACTTATTAAGCATCAGAAACTTCTCTGAACACTCTATACATAACAAAATATTCTTTACACCAACTATGGAAAATTGATATTATTATGAAAACCCATATGTTATAGGTAGTAAAGTACTACATAAAGAAGTTTATTGCCTAATATCACAGAAATGATCATTACACACATGGCTAGGGCCTTAATATCTTCATCATATAATCACTCAAATTTATAAATACCATTATGTATATGCTTATAAATAATGCAAACTATAGTCAAATATTTTTCTAAGTATAAAGTATATCTAAAATTCAAATGCAATATTAAGTTTTACATTATTCATATTTGATTCATTTTCTGTAATCACTCCTCCTAAATAACTCTATTTTCTTCAGACCAACCTCAATATTAGGGCATGCTTTCTATACTGAATGTATAATGACTTGGAAAAGTTTTTTTCTGACAACAACTAGTTTAAAACTTTAAGGACATGTGAATAAAAATTTTTGAGTTGGAAGCAAACCAAATATATGCAGTTGTGTGTTTGTATATGTGTGTGATTGTGAAAGTAGGGGAAAGTGTCCTAAACCCAATTAAGAAGGCATAAAATGTAAAACCCAAAGTGAACAGGAAGGTAATATTTATCAATTTATGTAGTAGGGACATGGATGGCCAGAAATTCAATCTATCACATATATCAAAAGTGAAGTTTCTTCTAGAATACATAAAAAATCTGAATGCACCAACAGAAGAGATTACGTTCTTAGAATCCACAGACAGGAAAGGAAATGCTTAAAATTGTATGTCGCAGGGATTTGAAATGAAATTGGATTCCTTCAGTAACTGACCAAGGTGCTGTCAAATCCAAATCAGCAAACAATACATCGTGCACTTCAAAAGAGGGATCTCTCAACTAATGAATAAAAATGTCTCATTTCAATCAAAATATGAGAAGATATTTTGATACAAGACTGTTCTCTCCTTGCCATTCTGTCTCATTTCTGGTGATAGCCAATTCCTTTGTCATCATCTAAGGATCAGAATCGCTAGAGAATATTAAAAACATTTTTGAAGAGCCTGCATTAAGAGTATAGCTTATTGTTTCTTCTCAAAAAACCAATGAAAATATGAATATAGCTTTCTAATTCTTAACACAAAATTCTAAGGGTTTACAACTGTCATAAAAGTCTCTGTTTTCAATTACACTTCAAATTTTTCCTATTTTTCCTGAAGGACATTACATTACAATAGTTTTTCTCCTCAACAGCTTTTATCTCAAGAACCAAGATCATGAGTGGGATTAATCTTGTCTGAAAACAGAGTAGATCGTATTAAGGTTGAAATAGGAAACAGCCATAGGTGTTCTGCCTTAGTGCCTTTGTACTAAAGCAAAGTGGATAATCTTTATAGAATTCTCCCCCTGGAAGGATATTGGTTTTTGATTATTCTTATAAGTTGACATGATAGATCATGGTTTAGAAACAATATATATATTTTAATAAATAAGCCTAGAATTAGTCAATTCATTTTCTGCCATAATTGGTGCTTTTTTTTTTTTTTTCTGTTTTTATACACTCTGAGATTCTCTTAATCTGCAAATATTTCCTCAGGGTTCATTTTAAAGTTAATTTTTAGATAAACTAGCCAATCAGCTGTACAAGAAAGCCACCGAAATGCTCAGGGTTCTCAAGCTCTGAATACCTAGTCCCTTTGAATATGTGTAATATGTGTAATTAACAAGAAATATATCTTGAGTAATGTGGTCAGAAGATAATGTCCAAACAACAGGGAGACAGGCTTGGGGCTGCACTGGGACCTATTTGTGCTTGTATCCAATGATTAGATACCTTGCATGGATACATGATTATTTTAAAAAATAAAATACAACTTGGGTTCAAAACAAAGATGTACATACATGAGGAACATTTATTAGCACTTGTGAAATTTGTATTTAAAACTGCTTAGCTTTGATGACTCATCAACAAAATTATGTGGAAAGGGAAAATAATTGAAATACTTAGAACTAACACCCAGTGAGAGGTGATTAATCCTATTTTAGAAGGAAAAGAAAAAATAGAATCTCAGAACTGAAGGTCATCTCCAGACATAGCTATGCTTATCTATTTGGAGCAGATTTTTAAATCCTATATTTAAGGATATCTGTGATAGATATCTCATACCTTTCTTTTGAAATGTAACCTTCTCTTTAGTCAACTGTCCAATCAATAGCATCTGCTTAGGTCTAAGTTTCTCCAATATTATACATAAGAGTCACCTGAGAAGTCTATAAGTAATGCAGATCACCAAGACCCACTCCCAGAATCCTGCTTGATTTAGTTGCTTAGGAGGATGAAGTGAGAGACTTTGTAACAACTCCCAAGTGATTCTGGTGTAAGCGGCTTGTGGACATATTTTGGGAAATAATGCGTCAATTAACTCAAACCCCTTATAATGACCTTCCAAATTCCTGACTCTGGAATCTAGCCATACTAAATACCCAATGTCCTTTACCACCTATATAGGTATAATCATATTATAAAGACAAGGGAGCCTGTGATACCAGTCAGGAGTATATTAAACCCCTCAGATTAACAGAAGTGTTGATTTAGCTTCAGAAAAAATTTGCTCTTTGTCCTTATCTTTTGGTTGTAATTTTCCATTTGCTTCATTTCTATGATCAATTCTATTCTTGTATTATATTTCCAGTGTAAATATTAAGTCTCTTTCTAACTTACTAAGAAGATCTAGTCTTTCTTGAACTTTAGTTCTCTCTTTTTCTAATGGTATATCGACTCTCTCGTATGGTCAAATTTGTTCTTGAACCACTCAACTATTGGCAGATCCTTTACCATCAATTCTCAGTTGTACAATATTGATCACCTTTGAGCCTACAAGTCCACACATTAGCATATACTGGGACTCCATAAGCGTTCTTCCTTCAAAATGAAATGATTTCTAACTGTTAGCATTACAAAGCCCCAGCATGCCATTTGTGCATAATACATGTGCACAGTACCTCTAGTGTAATTTATCTTAAATTATTCCTCAAATCATTGTCATGTATGTAAAGTCAGATGACAATATCATACAGTTTGACTTGAAAAATGGGCTTTATTGGGAAAACTTTGGGGCCAAGATTAAGTAATAGCAGGCACAGATTCTCCGACCCATAGTCATCTTGAAGAGGCATGCATTCAGTGGAAGAGGTTCTCTCTGCATACCGTTGTTCTTCTTGCCTATGGAGAAGGCAAGAAAGCAGCCTTGTCTGTCAGAAAATTAAACAGATGGATGAACCAACTTGCAGGGCAGGAATAGAGATGCAGACATAGAGAATGGACATGTGGACACGGGGTAAGGAGGGGAGAGTGGGATGAATTTGGAGATTAGGACTGACATATACACACATCGTGAGAGTTGGACTATAAAGAAAGCTGAACACAGAAGAATTGATGCTTTTGAACTGTGGTGTTGAAGAAGACTCTTCAGAGTCCCTTGGACTGCAAGAAGATCCAACCAGTCCATCCTAAAGGAAATCAGTCTCGAATATTCATTGGAAGTAGTGATGTTGAAGCCAAAACTCCAATACTTTGGCCACCTGATGCATAGAACTGATTCATTTGAAAATACCCTGATGCTGGGAAATATTGAGAGCAGGAGAAAAAGGGGACAACAAAGGATGAGATGGTTGAATGGCATCACCGACTCAATGCACATGGGTTTGGGTGGACTCCGGGAGTTGGTGATGGACAGGGAGGCTTGGCATGCTGCGGTTCATGGGGTCGCAAAGAGTCGGACATGACTGAGTGACTGAACTGAACTGATACACACTTTGCTTGTTGTTGTTTAGATGCTAAGTTGTGTCTAACTCTTTGTGACTCCATGGACTGTAGCCCACCAGGCTCCACTGTCCGTGGGATTTCCCAGGCAAGAATATTGGAGTGGCTTGCCATTTCTTCCTCCAGGGGATCTTTGCAACCCAAGGATTGAACTTGTGTCTCCTGCATTGGCAGGCAGATTCTTTTGCTGCTGAGCCATCAGGGAAGCCATGTATATAATTACCACATATAAAATAGATAGCTAGTGGGAACCTGCTGTATAGTACAGGGAGCTCAGTTCAGTGCTCTGTAATGACCTAGGTGGGTAAGAAGCAGGGTGGGGAGAAAGGTCCAAGAAGAAGGGGATATATGTATCATGCAATACATATAGCTGATTCACTTCGTTGTATAGTAGAAATTAATACAACGTTGCAAAACAATTATAATCTAATTTTTTAAAAGAAAGAATTTCTTGACACTAAGCTTTTAGTTATTTCTGGAGGTGTTGAGAAAAATCTAGCTGCCAGAACTTGAAGAATTTGAGGTGAATGAGAGGTGAGTGACAAAAATTTCTGCCACAGAGGAAAAAGCCATCAATTCCCTTAGACTGGAGGAAAGCCACCTGACTTATTAAGAAAAGGGAGCAGCTACTGGTCCTAGTTAGCTGGCTCTCCAGATAAACAAGAATGACCTACCATGGTCATTTAACACAATTTAGTATGTTTAGGTTTACTTATGTTTCTACACACTGTCTTCTAATGACTGTGGTTTCAACCACAATTTCCATCTTATATCTAAGGGGAGTTGGAATAAGAAATTTTACTAAGTTACAGTATTTGTGATACAATGGACTATTCATTGCATTATCTAAATCCAAAGTAAATAAACATATAGCCACTATTTTTTCAACCAAATATTCAATAAACACAAAACTTTTACAGTGTGCCAATGAAAACCACCTTGTTTATAACCCCTTTGGAAACAGTGGAATAAATAAAGAATTAAGAGGCAAATATTTGACTTCTGGACTGAGTTTAAATATTATAAACTTCAGATTACCTGACTTTTAAAAATTTTAACTTACTTTATTTTGTTAATAATGTGGACAATTTGGATTTTATGTTCTCTAGATCATTTAAAGCATTAAAATTGTATGTCCCCAAGTTTATGTGTTAATGTAACCCCCCTAAATTAGCTATAAGTCTGTTATTAAATGATATTTTTCACCATAGCTTTCAGTACTGTGATATGCCTTCAGAATAAATATGTTTCCAATTGCCATAAGGGGAAGTTGGTTTTGGTACATGTTTGTATACAGCCCTACCCTATCGGGTATTCTAGTTTTCAGTTACAATTCTTTCTAAATTTGTTTATTTTGCTAGCAGCTGTTTGCCCATTTTGAAACACTTTGCATGTCTTCTTTCTTATTCCATCTCTGTATTGAGATTAATAACAGCTGACTGTTGTCCTCCTCTTTAATATTTCACATGATTGAGCCAGTTAATATCACCATTTTCCTATTCTTCTGGAGGCTAAACAATCTCAACTGATGGAGATGTTATGGACCATTCTATTTGACTAATTTGTCCATTTAAATTTGCTCTTTTCCTCAGGGAAAAATGTATGAATTAATATTCTAATGAGGATTTCTTAATGTAAATTGTTTGAATGTGATTACATTCGGGATGAAACAAAACACTTGAAGTATTTTTTGTTTGTTTTTTAGCTCCTTGTTGGCTATCTATTTTAAATACAGCAGTGTGTACATCAATCCCAAACTCCTAATATAACCCCCCACCTCCCACCTGGTAGCCATAAGTTTGTTCTCTAAGTCTATGAGTCTGTTTCTATTTTGTAAATAAGTTTATTTGTGTCATTCTTTTTTTAGATTTCACATGTAAGTGAGATCATGATACTGTCTTTCTCTAAGTATTTAAAATAGAGGAGATTCAAAGGGAATAATTGGTTTAATAGATGATGGAACAGCTTAGGCAACAGACATAATGATATTACTGGAGCCTAGAGGGCATGCCAACCAGGCAAAAGCTGTCATCACAGAGATTTGTTTAGAGATCTCCTAGTTATTAAGAAAACAGGCAACAATGACAAGGATCTGCTAGACAGAAAGGAGAGAGAAATGAACAGCCCCTCTGATCCTTTATCCTCTGATGCCCTGCTGCATTTCACACTGGACAAGCCCAGGCAAAAATCAATTGTTATGGGCCATAGGCAATGGGCAAATTGCCTATGAAGGTCATTTCCCTGATAATGTTAAACAGAACAGGTAATAGGGCATAAGAAAGTGCCTGAGGGCAAAAGTGTCACACCTGTTAATTAGAGTACATATATTTCAGCATGTATATTACCACACTGCTATAAACATTAGTGGATAATGTTGATGGCAATAATTATTGGATATGAAGAAACCTAACACCAGAACTCATATCAGAATTTTTAAAAGTACATTTTTAAAATGTTGATATTTAACAATTGGGTATGAGTACAGAGTTAGCCAACAGCAATATTCAAATAATATAAAGTATTGGGAGGAGATAGGAAAATCTGAGTTAAATCTTCACATGTAATTGTAGACCATCAGTAGATACTGCAAATATCTGTCAAATCAATAGCTGATAGCAGTGGTAAATGATGAAAGGCAAAATCAGAAAAGCTTGACATTAATACTGATTCTGTGAAAGGCTGAGTTAAAATGGATTTTTATTCAGGAAAAATGGTATAAAATTTATGGTTAAAACATGCATAATATTATATCATGGAAATATAAAATTTGAGCTTGGAAAACTTTCATAGTGACAAACATCAATAGAGGACCCCATAGAACTTTGAGGTGTAAGATTTAAACAGCTTCAATCTTTCACCACCCTCTCAACTTATTTTTAAATTACTATTTAATTTTTCTATGGATGCACTTTAACTTTGCTTATTTCAGAGAATTCTTTTTAAATTAAGCTTGGGAATGCATTTGATTTATCGATTGAATTAAAGTAACTTGACATGTGTACATCACTGAGTCTTTCTCTCAAAGAACAGAGCTGGAAGTCCACGGAGCTTAAGACACTGAGAGTCACAGAGCAAAGTATTTGAGAGGAGAGAGTTTCAAAGAGAGAGAACCAGAGAGCTTCAGGGGGTTCCCTGGTAGTGGAAACTGTCTAAAGCCAATGTATTAGTCTGCTAGGGTTGCCATACAAAATGATATAGAACGGATGGCTTAGAAAAGAGAATTCATTTTATCACAGTTCTAGAAGATAGAGACATCACTTTGCCAACAAAGGCCTGTAAGTTATGGTTTTTCTAGGAGTCAAGTATTGATGTGAGAGCTGGACTAATAAAGAAGGCTGAGCACTGAAGAGAATCCCGTGGACAGAGGGGCCTGGTGGGCTGCTGTCAATAGGGTCGCACAGAGTCGGACACTACTGAAGCGACTTAGCATGCATGCATGCATTGGAGAAGGAAATGGCAACCCACTTCAGTATTCTTGCCTGGAGAATCCCATGGACAGGAGAGCTTGGTGGGCTGCCGTCTATGGGTTGCACAGAGTCGGACAGACTGAAGCGACTTAGTAGCAGCAGCAGTAGCAGAGCACCGAAGAACTGATGCTTTTGAACTCTGGTGCTGGAAAAGACTCTTCAGAGTTCCTAGGCTAGCAAGGGGATCAAACCAGTCTATCCTAAAATAAATCAATCCTTAATATTCATTGGAAGGACTGAGGCTGAAGCTGTAGCTCCAATACTTTGGCCACCTGATGCAAAGAGCTGACTCATTGGAAAAGACTTTGAGGCCAGGAAAGATTGAGGGCAAGAGGAAAAGGGGGCAACAGAGGATGAGCTGCTTGGACAGCATCATCAACTCATTAGACATGAGTTTGAGCAAACTCTGGGAGATGGTGAATGACAAGGAAGCTGGCATGCTGCAGTCCCTAGGGTCGCAAAGAGTTGGACAACACTGAGTGACTGAACCACAATAGAAACTAGAAGTCCAAAATCAAAATGTCAGTAGCTTTGGTTTCCCTACAGACCTCTCTGCTTGGTTTGAAGATGCTATCTTCTCACTTTACCCACATGTAGCCTTTTCTTAGCATTCTTTATAGTCCAACTCTCACATTCATACATTACTAATGGAAAAACCATAGCTTTGACGAGACGGATCTTGTTGTCAAAGCAATGTCTCTGCTTTTTAATATACTGTCTAGGTTGGTCATAACTTTTATTCCAAGGAGCAAGCGTCTTTAATTTCATGACTGCTGTCACCATCTGCAGTGATTTTGGAGCCCAAGAAAATAAAGTCTGCCACTGTTTCCATTGTTTCCCCATCTATTTGTCATGAAGTGATGGAACCAGATGCCATGACCTTAGTTTTCTGAATGTTGAATTTTAAGCCAACTTTTACACTCTCCTCTTTAACTTTCATCAAGAGGCTCCTTACTTCTTCACTTTCTGCCATAAGGGTGGTGTCATCTGCATATCTGAGGTTATTGACATTTCTCCAAGCAATCTTGATTCCAGCTTGTGCTTCATCCAGTTCAGCATTTCTCATGATGTACTCCAGTGGTCATGTATAGGTTTGAGAGTTGGACTATAAAGAAAGCTGAGCACAGAAGAATCGATGTTTTTGAACTGTGGTGTTGGAGAAGACTCTTGAGAGTCCCTTAGACTGCAAGGAGATCCCATCCTAAAGGAAATCAGTCCTGAATATTCATCGGAAGGACTGATGCTGAAGCTGAAACTCCAATACTTTGGCTACCTGATGCGAAGAACTGACTCATTTGAAAACACCCTGATGCTGGGAATGATTGAGGGAAGGAGGAGAAGGGGATGAGAGAGGATGAGATGGCTAGATGGCGTCACCAACTCAATGGACATGGGTTTGGGTGGATTCTGGGAGTTGGTGAAGGACATCTTTTTTGGGTGTTAGCTCTAGAAGGTCTTGTAGATCTTCATAGAACTGTTCAACTTCAGCTTCTTCAACATTACTGGTCGGGGCATAGACTTGGATTGCTGTGATTTTGAATGATTTGCCCAGGAAACAAACAGAGATCATTCTGTTGTTTTTGAGATTGCATCCAAGTACTGCATTTCAGACTCTTTTGTTGACTATGATGGTTATTCCATTTCTTCTAAGGGATTCTTGCCCACAGTAGTATATATAATGGTCATCTGAGTTAAATTCACCCATTCCAGCCCATTTTAGTTCGCTGATTCCTAGAATATTGATGTTCACTCTTGCCATCTTCTGTTTGACCACTTCCTATTTGCCTTGATTCATGGACCTAACATTCCAGATTCCTATGCAATATTGCTCTTTACAGCCTCCGAGTTTACTTCCATCACCGGTCACATCCACAGCTGGGTGTTGTTGTTACTTTGGCTCTGTCTCTTCATTCTTTCTGGAGTTATTTCTCCACTGATCTCCAGTAGCCTATTGGGTACCTACCGACCTGGGGAGTTCATCTTTCAGTGTCCTATCTTTTTGCCTTTTCATACTGTTCATGAGATTCTCAAGGCAAGAGTACCAAAGTGTATTGCCATTCCATTCTCCAATGGACCACCTTTTGTCAGAACTCTCCACCATGACCCATCAGTCTTGTGTGACCCTACAAGGCATGGCTCATAGTTCAATCGAGTTAGACAAGGCTGTGTTCCATGTGATCACATTGGTTAGTTTTCTCTGATTGTGGTTTTCAGTCTGTTTGTCCTCTGATGGAGAATGATAAGAGGGTTAAGGAAGCTTCCTGATGGGAGAGCCTGACTGAGAGGGAAACTAGGTCTTATTCTGATGGGCGGGGCTGTGCTCAGTAAATATTTAATCCCATTTTCTGTTGAAGTCCCCCACCCTTAAGACCTCATTAACATTAATCTCAAAAGGCCCTATAGGCCAAACTGGTTCTACTGAGGGTTAGGAATTCAATATAATAAGTTTGAGGGGATACAATTCAGTGCATAGCAGTCTGGGAAAGAAGCAGACTGCTTCTTTAAGCAGATCCATGGAGAAGAGACCATGGATCACACAGAATCAGGAGTAGTTCATGTCTTTATCAGCCACAGTAGAGAATTTTCTAGTTCAGAGTATCAGATATAATATTTAGAAAGACCTTGCCTCATTAGTGGGACAAAATGACCTTATACAATAAAGACTAAACCTAAATGAAATGTTATAAAATTTAGTTTAAATAACATAATAGAACAAAGTTCCAAAAATGTGTTGGGATATAATATATCTAGCATCTGCAAAGCTAAGATTGAAGATTCTCTGGTGGCTCAGCCAGTAAGGAATCTGCCAGCAATGCAATTTTAATCCTTGGGACAGTAAGCTCTTCTGGAGAAGGGAATAGGTATCCATTCCAGTATTTTTGCCTGGAGAATTCTATGGACAGAGGAGCCTGGCAGGCTATAGTCCATGGGGTCACAAAGAGTTGGACATGACCAAGCATGCATGCATGACCAAAATATTTCCTAATGCACCTGGCATATAAGAAAAAAAAATAGGGAAATACACTGTCATAACATAATCAATTTGCTTATAATTAAGATCTTAAGAACAGACAAAAATGTTATGTACATAAGAAAAAAGATAGGAATGACAAAAGACTTCTCATTAAAAACAAACATCACTCACATCAGTTTCATTGATATTATCTATGGGAGAGAAAATAGATCCAGTGAATTTAAATTAAACTATATTTTTTAAGATCTCTCTTAAATGTGGCATTATATTTGTATTTGACAAAAGTCTGTCTATTACATTAATCTGTTTTTTACTCTGTTTATGACAATCTAAATTTTAAAGTAAAAATAATTTTCCTTCTAGAGGCTATAACCTAGGCTGTGAAAGGGGTGAGAAAGGAGATTTTTGTGTTAATAATAAATTATTCCATATCATTTATGCTCATATATTGAGTACATATAACATGATAACATGAAATAAAAAACTCTAAAATTAAATGTATGTATTTAAGACTAAAATGACACCATCACTTAATCCAAGATATACGAAACTACTTCTGTAAAGGAACATAAGTAATACCTTGAAAACAAAACCTGAAACATACAGAATGAAAAAGAAAACTACACATCAACATTCCTAGTCAATGTCAATTGAATTCTCAGTGAAGTGTGAGGATAGTGAATGCAGAAATATATTTTAAAATAACAATAGTTACCATATTTCAATACGTGGGAGAAATGCATTTTGTATTGATGCATTTTGTCACATCCATATTAAAAAAGAAAAAGACATATGCTCAGGATCCAGAATTCATCAAATTAATAGTTTCAGTACTACTTCACTGTGACATTCTGAAAGTGTACTGTCTTGTGGTAAGGCGTCAGTAGCTTTAACCATCATACTTTGACACCATCAGTGTAAATGTCAGAACCCTGATAAAGAGAAATAATATCTTAGTATTATTATAAAAACAGTTTTGACCTTACAAATTTTGAGTCAATGTTTCCCTTAGGTGAAAACAGTTACCTATGGTACAGTGCTTTGATCAGATTCATTTTAGTTTCTTTATAATCCTCCCAATACTGATGAAAATATTTGAGTTTTAAAATTCCAAATTTCATTTTATTCCCATAGAACATTTTTTTTTTAACATTTAATCTACTTATCCATTTAGTCTACTTCATATGAATGATGCTAGTATGTTAATGCTTTGCTCGTATTGGTAATGAAAAATTGTGCATTTGTGTTAATAACATGTGAAATGACTCTTTTCCACCTGTGTGCATTAAGGAAGGAGTGTGTGTATATATATATATATATATATATATATATATATATACACACACACACATATATATTATTTTAATAGAATGTATCATTGCACAGTTTAGTGGAAAAGAGCCTTGCAGAAAAAACAATAGAAATTAGGTCATAATACATAACAGCTACTTTGGGTAGAAGTGTTCTGAGAACTTGCTAGCCCAGCATGATTGTTTCAGTCCCTGGTGGACAGAAGAGTATCACAGCTCAATTCAAAGCCGGCTGTGTCAAGCCCTTCAGACTCACTTCTCATTCAAGGACTAAAATTATCTAAACTGGTCTATTCCCACTTGCCGCAGCTGATGGGCAGAAAGTGTTTGTTGGCTCTTCCTTTTCCCTTTTAATAGCAGCATTCATCAAAGTTTTATTGCATCTACTGTTTACTGGGCACTTTGCTAGGCAATGGGGATGAAGAAATCATATACGACTTGGTCCCTGACTGCAAAGTGTTTGTACCCTAATTTACAGTCTAAATATGACTTCTCAGCCCCATAACGCTACTGTTCCTCTCAATATAAAAAGGGATTGTGTACGATCATCAAATTCATGCTATCACCTGAGACTGCTTTAGGACAACATGAGTTCATCCCGGACTCTGGTGATGGATATTTAATCATCATATATTCTACATTTTCTGTGTACCAGGTGTGAGGCGAAGTACTTTACAAAAATAAAGAATATTTCATTTTGTACTCATAAGTAACTTCTGAGAGACATTTGTATCTCTCACTTTGACACTGGTGAAAACCGAGGCTTAGAGAGGAAGAGTCGTTTTCCTAAAGCGCCCAACACACGTGCCTCAGATCAGCCCAGGTCACTTTCTGCAGAGTTCCTGCTTGTTCTCATTCTATTATCTGCCTTGCTGCATAGCAACTCAGGGACAAATCCACTTATGTTGATGAGAGTTAATCCATCTCTAAAATATTCTAAAAATATTGGATTTTAATCCTTAATACACACCAGGAATGGGGATGAGGAATAGTTGCCAGAAGCAGGTTTACTATTGTGATTGATACCAGGTTAGTATCAGAGTTATTTAGAGTCTTTCTGGAACAGTGTGGAGGATAACTGACATTATAATGCTTGTTGTTTTACAATCATCCTTTATCATGAGAGTTCATTCAATCTCTACCTGTATATAATATATTTGCAAATGAACTGAAACTAAAGATAACATTGAAACATGAAAAGTCACAATTTGGTTCTGGCTTGAACCTGTTCTTAATTGGACCAAGAAACATACAATTAACATAGAATTTGCTGGTTTTTTTTTAAATTTTTGGTTTGTATCTTTCTTTGTGTGGTTGTTTTGTTGTTTAGACCAAAGGCCACTGCAGAAGCTAAACTTTCAGGTATATTTTTCATTTCAAAATCTTGCAAAATTTGGTTTGTGGGACCTCTGTGACTAATTCAAGCTTGATCTTCACTCTCTTCATCAATTTCAGCTAGTTTCCCTCTATGGCATTAACAGAATAGATCTTGACTTTTTTTCTTCTCCCTTATTTATCAGTTCAGTTCAGTTGCTCAGTCATGTCTGACTCTGCGACCACATGGACTGCAGAGGCCAGGCATCCCTGTCTATCACCAACTCTTGGGGTTTACTCAAACTCATATCCATTGAATCAGTGATGCCATCCAACCATCTCATCCTCTGTCATCCCCTTCTCCTCCTGCATCAGGGTCTTGCAAATGAGCCAGTTCTTCGCATTAGGTGGCCAAAGTATTAGAGTTTCAGCTTCAACATCAGTCCTTCCAATGAATATTCAGGACTGATTTCCTTTAGGATGGACTGGTTGGATCTCTTTGCTGTCCAAGGGACTCTCAAGAGTCTTCTCTAACACCACAGTTCCATGATAGTTCCATGATCTTAGTTTTCTGAATGTTGAGTTTTAAGCCAACTTTTTCACTCACCTCTTTCACTTTCATCAAGAGGCTCTTTAGCTGTCCAAGGGACTCTCAAGAGTCTTCACTAACACCACAGTTCCATGATAGTTCCATGATCTTAGTTTTATGA
The DNA here is from genome assembly GCF_054371585.1 of Giraffa tippelskirchi. NCBI lineage: Eukaryota > Metazoa > Chordata > Mammalia > Artiodactyla > Giraffidae > Giraffa > Giraffa tippelskirchi. The sequence continues at coordinate 128,175,956 of NC_137286.1, forward strand.
ATGTTGAGTTTTAAGCCAACTTTTTCACTCACCTCTTTCACTTTCATCAAGAGGCTCTTTAGTTCTTCACTTTCTGCCATAAAGGTGGTGTCATCTGCATATCTGAGGTTATTGATATTTCTCCCGGCAATCTTGATTCCCTCTTGTGCTTCATCCAGCCCAGCATTTCTCATATGTACTCTGCATATAAGTTAAATAAGCAGGGTGAAAATACAGTACAGGCTTGACATACTCCTTTCCCAACTTGGAACCAGTCTGCTGTTCCAAGTCCAGTTCTAACTGTTGCTTCCTGACCTGCATACAGATTTCTCAGGAGGCAGGTCAGGTGGTCTGGTATTCTCATCTCTTGAAGAATTATCCACAGTTTGTTGTGATCCACACAGTCAAAGGGTTTGGCATAGTCAATAAAGAAGAAATAGATGTTTTTCTGGAACTCTCTTGCTTTTTCGATGATCCAGTGGATGTTGGCAATGTGATCTCTGGTTCCTCTGCCTTTTTTAAATCCAATTTGAACATCTGGAATTTCATGGGTCACATACTGTTGAAGCCTGGCTTGGAGAATTTTGAGCGTTACTTTGCTAGCGTGGGAGATGAGGGCAATTGCACGGTAGTTTGAGCATTCTTTGGCATGGTCTTTCTTTGAGATTGGAATAAAAACCGACCTTTTCCAGTCCTGTGGCCACTGCTGAGTTTTCCAAATTTGCTGGCATATTGAGTGCAGCACTTTCACAGCATCATCTTTTAGGACTTGAAATAGGTCAACTGGAATTCCATCACTTCCACTAGCTTTGCTCATAGTGATGCTTCCTAAAGCTCACTTGACTTCACATTGCAGGATGTCTGGCTCTAGGTGAGTGATCACACCATCATGATTATCTGGGTCGTGAGGATCTTTTTTGTACAGTGCTTCTGTGTATTCTTGCCACCTAATCTTAATGTCTTCTGCTTCTGTTAGGTCCATACCATTTCTGTCCTTTATTGTGCCCATCTTTGCATGAAATGTTCCCTTGGTATCTCTAATTTGCTTGAAAAGATTTCTAGTCTTTCCCATTCTATTGTTTTCCTCTATTTTCTTGCACTGATCACTGAGGAAGGCTTTCTTATCTCTCCTTGCTATTCTTTGAAACTCTGCATTCAAATGGATATATCTTTCCTTTTCTCCTTTGCCTTTCACTTCTCTTCATAGCTATTTGTAAGGCCTCCTCAGACAACCATTTTGCCTTTTTGCATTTCTTTTTCTTGGGGATGGTCTTGATCCCTGCCTTCTGTATAATGTCATGAACCTCTGTCCATAGTTCTTCAGGCACTGTCTTTATCAGATCTAATCCCTTGAATCTATTTCTCACTTCCACTGTATAATCGTAAGGGATTTGATTTAGGTCATACCTGAATGTTGTAGTGGTTTTCCCTACTTTCTTCCATTTAAGACTGAATTTGGCAATAAGGAGTTCATGATCTGAGCCACAGTCAGCTCCCGGTTTTGTTTTTGCTGACTGTATAGAGCTTCTCCATCTTTGGCTGCAAAGAATATAATCAATCTGATTTCAATATTGACCATCTAGTGATGTCCATGTGTAGAGTCTTCTCTTGTGTTGTTGGAAGAGGATGTTTGCTATGACCAGTGTGTTCTCTTGGCAAAACTCTGTTAGCCTTTTCCCTGCTTCATTCTGTACTCCAAGGCCAAATTTGCCTGTTATTCCATGTATTTATTGACTTCCTACTAGAACTGATGCTAGTAGAGTTCTTTCTAGAACTAATTCTACTAGAATTCTTCCTTCTAGAACTAACACCCAAAAAGATGTCTTTTTCATTATAGTGGACTGGAAAACAAAAGTAGGAAGTCAAGAAATACCTGGTGTTACAGGCAAATTTGGTCTTGGAGTACAGAATGAAGCAGGGCAAAGGCTAATAGAGTTTTGCCAAGAGAGCGCACTGGTCATAGCAAATGCCCTCTCCCTTATTTATAAGATTCTCTCATTTGAGGGGTAATATATGTTGTATAAAGTATTTAATGGCTATCTCAAGATAAAACTGACTTCTGATGTCTTCTTTGGTTTATCATGACTCAGAATGAGTTCTTCCCTATGCTCAGTCTATTACCATGCCCTCAAAACCTTTCATTTGTTTTGAAGTGCAAAGTTGTTTTTTTTTTTCCACATGTGTTTGTTTGATCTATCCTAATACATGAATTCTTTGTGATATCTGCTATCTTATATGGCTTTATTCAGTCACTGAAAATTCAATACATTCTTGAGAAGTACTATTCCTGAGAATGATTTAAAAACAAACCCAAAATACTCATCTACTTTTATAACTATTGAGTATTGTCTCAAATGTTCTACTATTTCTGCTTTCCAATGTAGGAGACCCAAAAGACAGGGATCTGATCCCTGGAGATCCTCTAGAGGAAGGCATGGCAACCTATCAATATTCTTGCCTGGGAAATTCCATGAACAGAGGATCCTGGTGGGCTACAGTCCATGGGGTCACAAAGAGTCAGAGACAACAGCACACACACACCCAGGTTTTCATTATGTTCCAATTTTAATTAGCATAATCACAGTGTATTTGCCTCACCTTATAGTTCACAAACTAAAACATACTCACATCTGTTATTTTAATTAATCTTACCTACATTTATGGAAAGTAATGCAGGCAGATATTTTATTTTTATAATATTATAGTTTATGGGAACAAAATTTTAAAAATTAAATAACTTGTCCAAAAATCACAGTGTTGTGAAACTGGCACTGGCAATCAAATATTCCCACATCAAGACTTTGTAGTTTGTCTTGACATTTTCCACTTCTTAGGGATGTACAATGATATTGTTTATCCATCAATAGGAATAAAAGCAAAGGAAAAAAACATTTAAAATGATCTTGTCTTAAGAAATTCTTGTTAAACTAGTATCACGAAACTATATTTTACAGATGTGCATTTCAATCAGTAAAAGTCACACCAATGAATGAAGATGTTGATTAAACTTTCATCATAGATCACAGACTATTTCATTATAGGCCAACCACTCCCAAAGTCTGCAAAATAATTTCCTTTAAGTGTCACACCTTTTGGCAGTCTTTTCATCATTCAATTAGTACTATTTAGAGTTGACATAACCCAGAAGATCGGCTTTTATAGTAAGCCACTGTACTCCTGTAATGGCAAGACTGAGATGTAAGAAAACTGTTATACTGAAAAAACTGCCTTTGGATGAGTATGATCAAAAGGTACTGACAATGTTTGATCTGAGGGCAACACAAATCATTTACAAAACAAACTTTGCAGCATTTGACAAGTACATTTGCAGATTCTCACCTTCAGTTTTTGTTTTTTTTTTCATTTGTGTTTATAGGCATAATACCTGAGATAGCCTATATCCACAAATGATATTCTAAAGAAAGATTATCTGAGTCTCTTTTTAAAGAAATGTCAGAAATGGTGGAAACCTGAAACTCTAAGTTTTGAGTCAATTATTCTGTAGAATGGCAAGCCCTTGCTTTGTGAAGCAGATGGCATTATATTATAAAGATGTCAGCACTTGGAGGCAGAAAAAATATTGTGACATTCTGTTACTGAGATCCATAAGTGATCTAGGTACAGCTGAGGCAATCAAAAAAGGGATCAATGATAGTTGCCATTCTCAAGGAACTTGGCTTAATTGATGGCTTAATGCAAAATATAAATTTAGAATTATCTACATGTTTGAAAATACAAATTGCATATTATGGAATTACATATTACATACTCAGATTAGGGAGAGATTTACTACAGTACTACAGATCATGGAAGATCTTCGAGAACAACAGGATAATAATTTAGAAGACTTCAGTATACATATGATTTTAACTTGTATGGAAAAAGAAAAGAATTCTGGATAAAGAGAATTTATTAAATAAAGGAAGAGATGCAAGAAATTATGGGGCATAGTTTGCAGAAAGTATATGTATTAAATAGGAGGAGCCTTAGAAATCAAGTAGGAGCATTTATTTTAGACAATAATTTCAACAAAAAATCATGAATGCAAAACTGAAGAAGTGTATTTTACTGTAAAAATAAGGAGTCATTGAAGGTTTTGAACAGGAATAAGATTAATCTTAGGGAAGTCTCGACTGGCATTGACATATACATTTGTTTACACGAGTCAGAGACTAAAACATAAGGAAATTAGCTTTGAGCCACTGCTGCTGTTGCTGCTGCTGCTGCTTGTCACCTCAGTCATGTCCGACTCTGTGCAACCCCACAGACAGCAGCCCACCAGGCTCCTCTGTCCATGGGATTTTCCAGGTAAGAGTACTGGAGTGGGTTGCCATTGCCTTCTCCTACAACTTCATAATACAGATTAGAATTAAAGTATAGAAGAAGTACTACGGAGGATTTGTCTCCTAGTTTTTTAAAAACTTTGATTCATCAAGTATCTGGTGAATTTAATATGAGACAATTTAAGACACAGAGCAAAAGACACTTATTATTAATAAAGATGTTGCCACTGCATGTTTTGTTTGCTATAGACCAGACACTTTATTAAGCATTGTACATATATTATCTTTCCTATATTCTCAACTATTTATGAAAAGAGTTTTATTTGTATCTTACACTGAAGAAGCAAGGACTTAAATAAAATAAATACTTTACTTATATATCAGAAAGAGCATGTATCAGATTCAAAATTCATTTTTGTGTCTCAACCCCAGAAAGACTAAACAATTTTCACTTTGACCCTTGCAAGCCGTTCATCCACTATCAATCCTATCTGTCTTGTTAAACACAAGATTGCCCAATCAATGACTTCTAATCTGATGACTTCTGTCCTATATTAATATATCTAAATATCTTTATATCTCCCAAGAATTTGAACAGCGAACAATTCTCAGTAAAAATCTGTACTTAATCTTTGTCAATCTTCCCTATAAATTCTGAAATCTAATTGTGTTCCCCCATGGCACTCATTACAAAGCTGTCCATATTGTGAACTTTTAATAAAGGTGTAAGCTAGTGGTTTCAAATGGGTTTTCTCCTTCCACAAGCAGACATGAAAAAATATCCCTAATAAAGAATCTTAGAGGAAAAATATTGAGAAGAGACAGTAAATACAGTGAAGTGCAGAAAGGGAACTGCTATACAGAAAAGAGGACCAAGGGTCATGCTGGGGAAACTGTCTTGTAGAGATTTTCTCCAAGGAGGAGACTGAAGTTTACTTTTCAGTATTCAAAAAAATTAGCAACTTCAGGCTTGTATTAGGAAAGGACTGATAAATGAGATGATGCATTCAATCAGATTATGATGCGGGTAAGAGGAGGTTTCAAAGACAGGGCATGTCGTGGTTGGGTTTAGGGGAGCATCATGGTTACAACTGACAACTCTGTTGAGGACAAGAAACTAGAGAATCAAAGAGCATAATATGATCTAGTTCTTTTGTTGTTGTTGTTGTTTTGCCATACATTGACATGAATCCACCATGGGTGTACATGTTTTCCCCTTCCAGAACCCCCCTTCCACTTCCCTCCCCATCTAGTTCTTATAGATATATGCTACCTGAAATACTGGCCTTAATAATTTGTTTTATGTGACTGTGTTTAATATACCATTATTACTCCACATTTGTGTTAAGTCAAATTAGCCACTTGCATTTCAGCCATAATATTTAAATTTTGCTCTTTGGAGCGTGCTCGCTAATATAATTCACTCAATTTTTTTTCTGTTTTGTTGCCTCTATTAACTTTAAATATTACAGCAACTGAATATTTAAATTGGGAACAGTTTTACGGTAAATGAGGGGTCACATTTGAAGGAATTGAGATATTTCATATTAATTGAGTAATATTTTAATATTCTTCTCATTGTTTTTAGTTTTGGGCTACTCTGAATAAAGTTGTTAAGAATGTTCTTATAAATATTTTTGTGTTTTATACATATATGTATATATACACACACACATATATATATGGGCTTCCCAGGTGGCACTAGTGGTAAAGAACTTGCCTGCCAATACAGGAGACATAAGAGACAAGAGTTCAATCCCTGGGTAAGGAAGATCCCCTGGAGGAGGGCATGGCAACCCTCTTCAGTATTCTTGCCTGGAGAATCCCATGGACAGAGGAGCTTGGTGGCCTACAGTTCATAGGGTCGCAAAGAGTCAGACTCAACTGAAGCAAATTAGCATGCACACATGCACACACATATATAAAAGTTTTGAGAAATAGATATAGAAGTCCATATGTATATATGCATATATATATGTAATTGGCTCAATATCTATGAATAAAATTGCTTAATCAAAGATAGATGTATATTTAACTTTATATTATACTGTAAAACTTTTCTAAAGTGGTTGTATTATATGAGACACCATCAGCAATGTGTGAAGTTGAAATCATCTACTTTCTTTTTTATTTTATTTTATTTTAAATTTTTGTATAGTTGCTTTACAAGGTTGTGTTAGTTTCAGCCAAAAAACAAGGTGAATCAGCTACATGTACACTTATATTCTCTCCCTCTTGAATATCCCTCTTCTACCTTGCCCACACTCCATCCGTCTAGGTCATGATAGAGTAGAGAGCTGAGCTGCCTGCACTATTTAGTAGATTCCAATTAGCTATCTCTTTTACACTTAACAGCATATATATGTTAATTCCAATCTTCCAAGTCATCCAAACCCCTGCAGTGCCCACACATCCATTCCTTACATCTGCTTCTCTATTCCTGCCCTGCAAATAGGTTCACCTGTACCATTTTCTAGATTCCACACACATGCATTAATACGTGATGAAATCAACTACTTTTATCTGAATTTTCCATTCCTTAAATTAAGCTTATGATCATCTCTATAAGGCCTGATGTGAAGAATTGACTCATTTGAAAAGACCCTGATGCTGGGAAAGATTGAAGGAGGGAGGAGAAGGGGATGACAGAGGATGAGATGGTTGGATGGCATCACTGACTCAATGGACATGAGTTTGTGCAAGCTCTGGGAGATGGTGAAGGACAGGGAAGCCTGGTGTGCTGCAGTCCATGGGGTCGCAAAAAGTCAGACAGGATTGAGAGACAGAACTGACTGATGGTCATCTCTTGTCTAAATAATTAAAACAGCCTGTTACTAAGTCTCCCAGACTACAGCCAAGCTAGTCTCTATTCAGGTCTTCACTCATTCAGAATTCAGAGTGATAATTCAAAAATACATAATTTAATACTTCAAGTCTTCCTGCATGTTTTTTAAGTCTGTCAGCATCTTCTCATCTTTAGCATAACATCCACTTTTTATGAAGAAGATGGCATTGAATGCCATGACTCTACTTATCATAACCTATATGCCCCAGCCATAACTAATTACTGTGGCATTTCTAGTTTTTTATCTTCTTCCTGTCTCCAATATGCTCTCTCCATTCCCCTGACCTAGTAATCACCTTTACATTTTGCCAAAAACTGTGTAGCCCACATTTCCAAAGGCTTACAATACTGACGCAGAGTTTCTCTTTCACAACTGAGATGTTTTTCCTTATACAGATATTGAAATTGATTGCCTCAGATTAAATTTTGTGTTGATTTTTGTCTCCCACATGAGTTTGGAAGCATATTGAAAGTAAAAACAATGTCTTATTTAAGTATATGAGGAATAGAAATTAATAAATATTTGCTTTATAACAATGCATGAATAATTATAGCAATTAATAAACAGTTAAAATTAGATTATTGTGAATCTGACAAATATCTGATATTTTCAGATATGGCTACAATTTAAATTTCCATGTGAAAAGTGTTATTGAAGAGTAATAATAGTTACCAGTTAGAGATAAAAATGTGACCATTATTTTTTCATAGCACATATTTGGAACTATATTTTGTTATTTATTGAAGTGAAAATAGAGCCCTAGAAATGAATGCAAGTAACTCTGTGGAGGTAACCATTGGATGTAAGATTCAAATCCAGTTGTCTCAGCCCTAACTATGTTCTCCCTAATATTTTTTTTTGTAATTATTGAATTAAAGGTGATACTCTTTCATAAGACAGTCTAAGTAATAATGAGCAGAACATTTTTGGCATTCTTAAATAATGATATTTCAAACATTATCTTCTCTGCCTCTGCAAATTTCTAGATCTTTTTTATTCCTTTTAAGTGAGCAGGAATAATGATTTTTACAGTAGAATGGGTATATGTTAGCTTAGCTGTGTTACTGTACTATACCTATGTATGTACATTGTTATTTACGTATATATTTATATGTGTGCAAATATATGCAAATATACATATGTGCATATACAAGTGTATTCATGAGTGTCTATTTGTTTATGCTATATATCAATACTTCTACGAATACAATTATATGAATCTACATATTGATATGTTATTCAATGTTCTTAGAAAAATTAAATAAAAGTGGTTAACTGTCAGATAACATCATTGTACACAAAAAGTAAAATCATATTTTTTTTAAAAAAACTTTACTTAATGAGGGAAAATAATTCAGTTGGTCTCAGTTTTCTCAAAGGCAACATTCAAAATCACAGCACAACTGAAATTCTTCTACTGTATGGTTAGAGAAGGAATGTGTGATCCATGGATTTTGTAATCAGTTCAAACTTTCTCAAGTATAAAGCTGATATAAAAATTATTTTAAACATGCAAGAACTCATTTTTTGCTCATGAGACTGTCTTGGGAAATTACTGGAGGATAAGCTTTAAGCAACCAAGAAATGACTTGGGAAATTACAGCTAAAGGACAAGCAGTGATAATTGAATATATTTATATGAAGAATAAATATTAAAACAAATATGAATATTAGAGCAACAGAAAGATTGCAAATGTTATGTCTTCTAACCATGTAGATATGGATAAAATTAACACAGATTAGATGAGGAAGAACAAAAGAGATGGGAAGTAAAGTGAATCCATGTATCATCTCCTCTATAATATTGAAAGTCAAATAGTATCATTTGGTTGGAATACCAAGTACAGAAAAAGAAAAAAAAAAGAGGAAAAAGAAATGTGCTTGTGCAAACATTTTCTTGCCTTGGATAAATGCACAAGAATCTAATAATAGTACCTACAATTTGAGGAGGTATGAGGCAATTGAGGTTAATAATGCAACAATTTAAAAAATCATGCACTAACATAGTTCTGGATATTTTATTTTGTATTTATCCATTATAACCTTGATATGTCTATTTGTAACTGCACATATATATCTATTTCTGTAATTGCATGTCTCATATATATTATTTATGATAAATATATTATAATATATAACATATACATACTATACCCATTTTAACCATTGTATTAAAATATTTGATTTGCTTACAGCTTGAACTATTAAAATTTATGCCTATAAAGCATTCTTATACATTTCATTTTCCACCTATGTACACATTTGTATATACACATAGAAGTGAAATTACTAGGTCAGAGGACATATCAACATTTAAATACAAAACAATTTTCTAAAATAGCTGTATTTGCAAAACATTTTGATAATTATTTTAAAACTGTTAAATATTGAGCTATTCTTTTACTCAGTTATTTTTGTGGTAATATATGTTATATAATTAAAATAACAAACATTCGTTGACTACTAACTACATGCTAAATGCAGCTGTTATAAAGCCAAATAAAATAGGGTGTCTTCAGAAACTTGTTACAATTAATGGAATTATAGTAATAAATTCACGTTGCATGTACCATTCACCTGTTTCATATCTTATTAAAATAATTCTTCATTGGAAGATTTTAAGCAGCAGATGGCTATGTCTACTAAAACTAGGAATATCAGAATAAATAAAAACTATATTTTTATTTGATCCAGGTACCCACTTTGCACAAACCATATTGTATCATAATTTTCCATTTAGATTTAAATTCTGGGACCTGTATACAATCACAGGCTTCAGGGAAGTCAGCAACAAAATAAAGAAACAATAGCTGAGCTATTAACTGAGAGTCAGATATAGCTGGATAATCAGACAAATAAACCACATACAGGGCAAATCAAGAGCATCAAAAAATAAAAACCTTCATCTGAAATTCTAAAGTTTATATTCTATAGCAGTGGTTCCCAGCCTTTTTAGCACCAGGGATTGATTTCATGGAAAACAATTTTTCCATGGACCAGGTGATGGAGAAATGGTTTCTGGATGATTCAAGCATATGGCATTTATTGTGCATTTTTTTTCTTTATTATTATGTCAGCTCCATCTCAGATCAACAGGCATTAGTTCCCAGAGGTTGGGCTCTTGATCTATAGCACCATTTCTTCATTGTCATACTATTTAAACTTGAGAACTATTTATCAAAACCTTGAAAATAATTTAGGAAGTTAATTAGATCCACGGAAAATTCATCAGCTTGAAATTTTTTTCAGAAGCTTTGATTGGACAACCAGTCCCAGGAACTGCGAAATATATATGCATGCTCAGACAAAATTATATTATAGAGACATATAATCTCACATATTACTATCCCTATATGAAAACTACTTTTCCTTCAAATCTTTCATATGTATGGACCTGGGATTTGCATATGTTAGTTGACTGTCATAAAGGAAATCCATTGAAATTGCTTGTTTTTCTCTGCCTTTGTTCAAGACTCTCCCCCAGCTTGTTTGTTACTATTGTGGTAAAGTCCTTATTGATCTGTTCTCTGTGGTCTTTACCTCCTCAAATTCATTTCTTCATGTCTTCTACAATCATCCTAAAATCATGTTTTAAGCTCCTAAAACACTTAAATAGCTGTAACTATTTTAAGGATAATTCATACTCAAGTTCTTTACATAGTTTCAAACATTAAATGGTGGCTCAGCAGTAAAGAATCTGCCTGCAATGCAGGAGACTGTGTTTGATCCCTGAGTCAAGAAGATGCCCTGGAGAAGGAAATGGCAACTCACTCCAGTATTCTTGCCTGGAGAATCCCATAAACAGAGGAACCTGGTGGGCTACAGTCCACGAGGTCACAAAGAGTCGGACATGACTGAGCAACTAGGAGCACACATGCATAAAAATTACTGGCTAAAGAATGAATGCAATGAAGAAAGGGTAAACATAGAAGATTGCTGCAAATTATATCTTTCATTTGTTAGTTTTAATATTTCTCATCCTCCTTTAGTTTCCCACCTTCTAGAAAATCTTAATTACTGCTCATTTCTCAGCTAAGTTTTTCTACATGCCCCACATTTTATAGTATGTGTATAGTATCAAAATTGCAAACTTTGCCATCATTCAGACATCACTGAATTAGACTATGATTGCGACTAGTGTATACACATTTTAACAGGCATAAATACTACATTATGAAAGATGTAAAATTGAGTTAAGGTTGTCATTTATCCTAAAGTCACATATTTTTTAGTTTTCATAGACTCTGATTTATGATGCTCTAGGCCAATAGAATTTACTACTAGACTAAGAAAAGAGAGCAATCATATTTAGTATATTTTGTGTAGGATGTTAGATCTGTCATATTTTATGCTTATTAACTTATTCATTGCATGGATATTAATTAACTACTTATTGTGTGTCAGATGTTATCCATGTCAAAATTTATACTATGGCTGAACATTTAATTGTCTTACTAAAAAAGACATCTTTGCAGTTCCAGTCAGAAGCAGAAGAAAAATGCAAGTATAAATATTCTCTGATGTCATGAACTGCAATGAAAATGGAACATTAAAATAGCAATTTTTCTGCCTGCAAATTTCTATCATTTTCTTTTTTGAGTTATAAAGAGATCAGATAAACAAAAATTCTTTATCATCAACCAACAGGGTAATAAAGAATTTTTACTAACTTTCCCCAGGAGATATTATTTGTTCCCATTATTTTATTTGCTTCTCATTCCAATTTGATTGCTTAGAATGTGGCAGGAAAATTAGAATCATATCTGAAAATAAGTTAGGAGGAAAGTAAAGAAGAATCTCTTCATAGCACAATTTCATGGAGAGGATTATTGATTTAATTAAAATTTTAAATAGCTTTAGCAAAATGGATTATACTACCCAGTATTAAAGGACAGTTATTAGTTTTATAGATGCATAAGTAGAAGATGGGTATTTTTGTTCCAGCTTCTAACAATTACATTGTATGGCCCTCTCTCGGCGGATTTGTATAACACAGTACCCCAGGTGTTTGGATGAATTGAGTTAGGAAAATACCCCATTGAGAAAGTTGATTTTACATTGAACATATTTTATTTATATTTGGTTCTGTGTATTTTAATCCTAATGAAGGAAGGAATACCAAATATTGTTAAGTATAAAGTGAAAAAAATGATCATATTAAATTACATATTTATTACAAATAAATAATACTGAAAATCCATCTGCTTACAATATTGATGAGTGTTAATAGTTTTGAGAAAATAAAAGACATACAGTATACTTTTTCTCAATTGTTTTAATACAAAGGTTGGTTTAAATAATACTGAATAATATAATAATTTTCAGCTGTAATTTAAGTCTTTTCAATAATTCAGAAGACTTAATATGCAGTATATTCTTATCTTTCATCATTCTCAGCAAAATGTTTTCTTTTGTGATCATCAGATATCTGATGAAAACACTGAATTCAAGTTGTTATATTTTCATTATCTTGCTGTAAAATAGAAATTAAGATATGTGTAAATACTTACAAATATTATAATAATTATATTTGTGTTATAGCTGAATTGATGTCTTATAGAAACAGCTGAATCTATGAAATGTTGAGATTAACAACAATTGAGGTTGATTAATATTTATTTTCTTAAGTTTTAAATAAATGAGATCACCAATGCATTATGAAGCTTTAGTCGCGTAGTCATGTCTGACTCTTTGTGACCCCATGGACTGTAAGGCGGCCATGCTGCTCTGTCCATGGGGATTGTCCAGGCAAGAATACTCGAGTGGGTTGCCGTTCCCTTCTCCAAGGGATATTCCCCATCCAGGAATTGAACCCAGGTTTCCTGCATCATAGGCAGATTCTTTATCATCTGAGCTACAAGCAAGCCTCCCATATACATTATAACAGCACTTAATTTATTAAGATAAGCTTATCATGAGGTCAAATGCATGACATGACATAACATTTACAGATGATTGGCAAAGTCTTAGCTGAGAAAATGTGGGGTTTTATTTGTTTGTTTTTTAATGAGTCAAAGATGGGACCTCCCTGGCAGTCTAGTGGTTAAGCCTGTGCTCCCACTGCAGGGGGCATGGATTTGATTGCTGGTTGATAAGGCCAAAAACAAGTCATTGATTAGTCCCACTCTCTGGAGAAATGGAGTAAAATATACCAGTTTTTTCTAACAGTTCCATCAAGTATTTGTCAATACTATAGTATTGAAACTATAGGCTTTTTCATTTGGTAACTATGTGAAAATGGTCAAGTTTCCAAATCTCAATGATCTTTAATTCTTAATTAAAACATCCTAGTATTTCTGAAATAAAATAACTTTTTCATAGGATTTAAACAAGGATTAAAATAAATAAGTATGTTGCTAATTAAAATTTAATACACACAGATTATTCAACAAATATTATCATTATTAATATTTTTATGGACCATTGTTTTCTTGTATGTGAATTGTGCTTGTCAGATGAAATATTGAGTTAAATAAAATATAATAGAGGTTCTTGTTTTAAATAAGCTTAAAATTGATTTGGAACCAAGATATTACTAACTAGATAAGAATAACATTGACAGATATACCCACACACAAAAGTTGAAATATTCAAATAATAGGTGAATTGTAACAACTGTAGTGAGCATATAAAGTACTCTAAAGATTATCATAAATTCTAAATTCACTCATTGCTATTCAAAACATTGTTATCAGGGAATAAATAGGCAAAGTGTGTCATAATTCCCATTGCTAAGTGAGTGTATATCTGTAGATAGAAAGAAAAAGAGTCCTTAAAAGAGTTTGAAGGAGGTAGAGTTTCTTTCTTTCTTTTTTGTGTTCAGACAAGATATAACTTCTTACCTCTGACAGTAGAAAAAGAAGTAACTCTACCTGGGCCATTTAGTAAAACTGAATAACCCCAAAAGACAAATTTGAAGATCCCTTGTGAATATATTTTCTCATATGAAATGCATCATGGTCCTCTCATTCTTAATCTCTTTGCTGTCTCATTCAAAACCCGAGGTGTAAGACATTTCATTACATTCTGACCTCCTCTGTGATGAGATAGAATGGTGCAGCTAATACAAAGATAATGGCTCTTTTATTTTAATGACAATCATTTTTGGGTTAGTATATAAAAAAGATATGCTTAAAATTCCCCAAAGAGTTGACCACTGTAGCTAGATTTACTGAAAGAAGTCGAGACCCGGAGTACAACTGAAAAAGGAGTAGGATATGTCACAGACATATGACAAATGAAGGAGTGACTAAATTCTTGATTCTCATTTTCAAGTTTTGTATACCACTGCTTCACTCTAAGGTTTGGTACTATTTTTATAGTAGAAATATACCTATGGATGATATCTTAGCTATGATTTTATTAATATTTAAACATTTTAACAGTAAGTTAAACACTATTAACAGCATTTTTTCATATTTAATTTCTCATTCTGGCCCCCAGATATATTTACCCAATATGGTATAATTGTATGTGTTAATCGCTCTGTCGTATCTGCCTCACTGTGACCCCATGGACTATAGCCCACCAGGCTCCTCTTTCCATGGGACTGCCAGCCAAGAATACTGGAGGGGATTACCGTTCTCTTCTCCAGGGAATCTTCTTGATCCCAGGATTGAACCCAGGTCTCCTGCATTGCAGTCAGATTCTTTACCGTCTGAACAACCAGGGAAGCCCAAATGGTATAAATATGTGTCTCAAATTTATGAAGTATTTCCTATGGAGATCATTTTAACTCTAAATATTCAACAACTGAACCATATTTTGCTAAACTTGTATCAGCCAGCAACTTATCATAAAACAGATAGCCTACCCACAGTAAGATAATTAACAGAATAATTCAGGGGGTCATTTACAAAGAGTAGATGAGTTATTGAGCAGGGAGAAGATAGTGCATTAACTGTTCTTTAGCTACATGGCGCTATGACTGCCTTCGTGAGGATGAGGGGACCTCCCATTACTAGAATCCAGAAATGCAAAACAGTGCTTGTCAGGTGTACTTGACATCATAGTGTACTTTAGTGTACTTGAAGTAATGAATTTCACACAGGAACACAGTCAGCCCATAGTGGTCACACAGAGAGTAAGTGAAATACATGAGTGAACCACTCTTTTCCCTTACTTTGATATTCTTTCAGGGTGTCTAAGTCTGTTTGCGCTGCTCTGACAAGATGCCATAGACTGAGTGGTTTGTAAACAGCAGAAATTTATTTCTCAATTTCTAGAGGCTGGTGGTCCAAGATCAAGGCATCAACAGATTTGGTGTCCAGTGACAGCCACTTCCTGGTTCATTTGGTGTCCAGTGACAGCCACTTCCTGGTTCATAGATGGTCATCTTCTCACTGAGTCTTCATAGGGAGGAAGGGTTCTGCTCTCCTGACATAATCACTGAAAGGTTCCACCTCCGAATAACATCACTTTGGGACTAGGTTTCAGCATATGAATTCTGGGGGGACACAACTATTGTCTTTAGCATTTGGGTGTCGAGTCCACAGATTCGTGTCCCTCTCATACACAAAAAGCATTCATTCAATTGAAATACTTTCCGAAATCTTAACTTATTCCAGCCTCAGCTCAAAAGTCTAAAGTCCAAAGTCTAATCTAAATATCATCCAAATCAGAATGGGTGAGATTCAAGATATAATTCACCCTGGAGCATATTCTTGAAGAGATCTCTAGTCTTTCCCAATCTGTTGTTTTCCTCTATTTCTTTCAACTGATCGCTGAGGAAGGCTTTCTTATCTCTCCTTGCTATTCTTTGGAACTCTGCATTCAGATGGGAATATCTTTCCTTTTCTCCTTTGCTCTTCGCTTCTCTTCTCTTCCCAGCTATCTGTAAGGCCTCCTCAGACAGCCATTTTGCTTTTTTGCATTTCTTTTCCATGGGGATTTTCTTGATCCCTGGCTCCTGTACAATGTCTCGAACCTCTGTCCATAGTTCATCAGGCATTCTGTCTATCAAGTCTAGTCCCTTAAATCTATTTGTAACTTCCACTGTATACTCATAAGGGATTTGATCTAGGTCATACCTGAATGGTCTAGTGGTTTTCCCTACTTTCTTCAATTTAAGTCTGAATTTGGCAATAAGCAGTTCATGATCCGAGCCACAGTCTGCTCCCAGTCTTGTTTTTGCTGACTGTATAGAGCTTCTCCATCTTTGGCTGCAAAGAATATAATCAATCTGATTTCGGTGTTGACCATCTGGTGATGTCCTAACAGAAGCAGAAGATATTAAGAAGAGGTGGCAAGAATACACAGAAGAACTGTACAAAAAAGATCTTCACGACCCAGATAATCACGATGGTGTGATCACTCACCTAGAGCCAGACATCCTGGAATGTGAAGTCAAGTGGGCCTTAGAAAGCATCACTACGAACAAAACTAGTGGAGGTGATGGAATTCCAGTTGAGCTATTTCAAATCCTGAAAGATGATGCTGTGAAAGTGCTGCACTCGATATGCCAGCAAATTTGGAAAACTCAGCAGTGGCCACAGGACTGGAAGAGGTCAGTCTTCGTTCCAATCCCAAAGAAAGGCAATGCCAAAGAATACTCAGACTACCGCACAATTGCACTCATCTCACATGCTAGTAAAGTAATGCTCAAAATTCTCCAAGCCAGGCTTCAGCAATACGTGAACCGTGAACTTCCAGATGTTCAAGCTGGTTTTAGGAAAGGCAGAGGAACCAGAGATCAAATTGCCAATATCCGCTGGATCATCGAGAAAGCAAGAGAGTTCCATAAAAACATCTATTTCTGCTTTATTGACTATGCCAAAGCCTTTGACTGTGTGGATCACAATAAACTGTGGCAAATTCTGAAAGAGATGGGAATACCAGACCATCTGACCTGTCTCTTGAGAAACCTGTATGCAGATCAGGAAGCAACAGTTAGAAATGGACATGGAACAACAGACTGGTTCCAAATAGGAAAAGGAGTCCGTCAAGGCTGTATATTGTCACCCTGCTTATTTAACTTATATGCAGAGTACATCATGAGAAACGCTGGACTGGAAGAAACACAAGCTGGAATCAAGATTGCCGGGAGAAATATCAATAACCTCAGATATGCGGATGACACCACCCTTATGGCAGAAAGTGAAGAAGAACTAAAGAGCCTCTTGATGAAGGTGAAAGAGGAGAGTGAAAAAGTTGGCTTAAAGCTCAACGTTCAGAAAACTAAGATCATGGCATCTGGTCCCATCACTTCATGGGAAATAGATGGGGAAACAGTGGAAACAGTGTCAGACTTTATTTTTTTGGGCTCCAAAATCACTGCTGATAGTGATTGCAGCCATGAAATTAAAAGACACTTACTCCTTGGAAGGAAGGTTATGGCCAACCTAGATAGCATATTTAAAAGCAGAGACATTACTTTGCCAACAAAAGTCCATCTAGTCAAGGCTATGGTTTTTCCAGTGGTCATGTATGGATGTGATAGTTGGACGGTGAAGAAAGCTGAGCACCGAAGAATTGATGCTTTTGAACTGTGGTGTTGGAGAAGACTCTTGAGAGTCCCTTGGACTGCAAGGAGATCCAATCAATCCATCCTAAAAGAGATCAATCCTGGGTGTTCATTGGAAGGTCTGATGTTGAAGCTGAAACTCCAATACTTTGGGCACCTCATGCGAAGGGTTGACTCATTGGAAAAGACCCTAATGCTGGGTAGGATTGGGGGCGGGAGGAGAAGGGGACGACAGAGGATGAGGTGGTTGGATGGCATAACCGACTCGATGGTCATGGGTTTGGGTAGACTCCGGGAGTTGGTGATGGACAGAGAGGCCTGGCGTGCTGCAGTTCATGGGGTCGCAAAGAGTCGGACACGACTGAGCGACTGAACTGAACTGAAGCATATTCCTCCACAGCTATGAATTGGCGTAGTACTTCTAAAACACAATTGTGAAACAGGGGTAGGATGGACATTACTAATCCCAAGGGGAGAAATCAGAATGAAGGAGTGAGAGCAAGAAGTGATTTTGAGAAATCTAAAATGTAACAGAACAAACAACATTAAATCTTCAGGCTCAAAAATAATATCAGCTGGGGTTGTGGTCCTACCTCCTTAGCTCTCAGGGATTGGAGTCTTTGCCTGCAATTCTTCTAATTCTGCTTCTGCTGTTCTTCCAAGTGAAACCTCCCCTACCTGCATTTCCCCAGGGGAGAAGGGAGTTCTTCTGATTTGGACTTTCTGAGCTGGCTTTGCCTTCTCCAGAGTTCTCTGCAGGGGCACCACCAGCTGAAATCTAGGTAAAGGCAGCCTTGCCCCCATGGCCCATCTCCTGTGCTCTGTGTGCCAACAGAGAAAGCACTGAAGACACTGCCAAAGGTTGCTACCTGCTCCCTCTGGGGAGGTGGCCACTGTGCCTGTCCTTCACTAAGGCCAGTAAAGCCAACCCGGGTTTGCTTCAGACACAGGAAGTGGAGCCTGGAGTGGGAGATGGTGCCAGAAGGACCTGCTCCATAAGTGCCAGCAGTCCCTCCTTTGAAACCTGTCTGCCCACTGAACATTGAACTCAGAGCCCCTGAGAAGAGGGGCAGCCCTGGTAATTTCTGAATTGCCTTTGGGTTATTCTTCCATTGCTTTGGACAGCAGTCCCTGCCTTTGGTTGAGAGGACTGACTAATCTTTCAATGGTCATGGGGCCCCACCCTCAGTGTTCTCTCCCAAACAGGTTTTTTCATTCCTTCAAGCTGTGCTTAGTTGCTCAGTCCTGTTCGACTCTTTGCAACCCCATGGACTGTAACCAGCCAGGCTCCCCTGTCCATGGAATTCTCAAGGCAAAAATACTGTAGAAAGTGTTCGTTCCCTTCTCCAGGGGATCTTCCCAGCTCAGAGATCGAACCCAGGTCCGTCACATTGCAGGAGGAATCTTCATCATCTGAACCACCTGGGAAGCCCTTCAAGAGAATTGTCCAAAAGTTACAGTTCTGTTTCTTTTTTGACTCACAATTTCATCTTCAGGTCATCGTTCTCATTTCACATTTCATGATAAGCTTTCAGGAAGAACCAGGTCATTCCTTCAACACTTTTCTTAAAGATTTCTTCAGCCAAACATACAATTTCATTTCTTGCAATTTCTATCTTCCACAAAACACCAGGCCATGAACACAATACAACTAAGTTCTTTTCCACTTTATAACAAGGAACAGCTTTCCCCCAGTGTCAAACACATTCCTCATTTCCATCTGAGCTCTCATCAGAGTGGCTTTTATTGTCCATATTTCTATTGATATTCTGTTTAGGATTATGCTTCCCTGGTGGCTCAGATGGTAAAGAACCTACTTGAAATGCAGGAGACCTAGGTTTGACCCCTGCGTCAGGAAGATCCCCTCAAGAATGGAATGGCGACCCACTCCAGAATTCTTGCCTGGAGAATTTCAGGGCCAGAGGATCCTGGTGGGTTACACTCCTTGGATTCACAAAGAGTCAGACAGAACTGAGCGACTAACTACTTTCACTTTAACTTCACTTTCATGTGCTCTCTAAGAAGACTAAGGCTTTCACCACAGCTGTCTTCTTCTCTTTCCGAGCCATTACCAGAATCTCCTTCAAAGGTCTTTTTATGGTATGATAGACTCTGTCATGCACCTCAAAACTTTTCTGGCCTCAGCCTCAACCACCAGTTCCAAAGTAACTTCTACATTTTTTTGGTGTTTGTTATAGTGAGTGTATACTTATACACTCACTTCTTGGTACTGATTTCTGTCTTAATTTGTTGCCATAGAAGTGAGTGATTTAGAAAAAGCCAACATTTATTTCTCACAACTCTGAAGGCAGAAAGGCTCAAGATCAAACCACCTGATCACCTTCCATGTTTGGTGACCTCTTGCTTCTTGGTGCCTAGACAGCCCTCTTTCTGCTGTGTCCTGGCATGGCAGAAGGGAGATGGGAACTCTCTAGGTATCTTTCATAAGGGCACTAATCTCATTCTTGATAACTCTGCATAGGTAGTGGATGATATAACCCATTCATGCCATCCACTTAATACACAAAAATGATGAAGACTGGAGACTAGATCCCAGTTGCAAAAGGAAGATATCATGGTATACTATTTTTAATTAAAATTTAGATGATTAGTTCAACTACTATTATCCATTTGTAGAAATTTATGAAAGGTTAACAATAAGCAAGTTACTGGATTTGACTGGAAAAAGATTATTATATGGTAACCACCCAAGACAGATGGGTCATGGTGGAGAGATCTGACAGAATGTGGTCCACTGGAGAAGGGAATGGCAAACCACTTCAGTATTCTTGCCTTGAGAACCCCATGAACAGTATGAAAAGACAAAAAGATAGAACACTGAAAGATGAAATCCCCAGGTCAGTAGGTGCCCAATATGCTACTGGACATCAGTGGAGAAATAACTCCAGAAAGAATGAAGAGATGGAGCCAAAGCAAAAACAACATCCAGTTGTGGATGGGACTGGTGAGACAAGCAAGGCCCGATGCTGTAAAGAGCAATATTGCATAGGAACCTGGAATGTTAGGTCCATGAATCAAGGCAAATAGGAAGTGGTCAAACAGGAGATGGCAAGAGTGAACATTGACATTCTAGGAAAAAGCGAACTAAGATGGACTGGAATGGGTGAATTTAACTCAGATAACTGTTATATTTATTACTGTGGGCAGGGATCCCTTAGAAGAAATGGAATAGTCATCATAGTCAGCAAAAGAGTCTGAAATGCAGTACTTGGATGCAATCTTAAAAACGACAGAATGATCTTTGTTCGTTTCCAAGGCAAACCATTCAATATTATGGTAATACAAGGCTATGCCCCGACCAGTAACACTGAAGAAGCTGAAGTTGAATGGTTCTATGAAGACCTACAAGACTTTCTAGAACTAACACCCTGAAAAGATGTCCTTTTCATTATAGGGGACTGGAATGCAAAAGTCGGAAGTCAAGAAACACCTGGCGTAACAGGCAAATTTGGCCTTGGAGTATAGAATTAAGCAGGGCAAAGGCTAATAGAGTTCTGCCAAGAGAACGCACTAGTCATAGCAAACACCCTCTTCCAACAACACAAGAGAAGACTCTACACATGGACATCACTAGATGGTCAACACTGAAATCAGATTGATTATATTCTTTGCAGCCAAAGATGTAGAAGCTCTATACAGTCAGCAAAAACAAGACTGGGAACAGACTGTGACTCAGATCATGAACTCCTTATTGCCAAATTCAGACTGAAATTGAAGAAAGTGAAGAAAACCACTAGACCATTCAGGTATGACCTTAATCAAATCCCTTATGACTATACAGTAGAAGTGAGAAATAGATTTAAAGGACTAGATCTGATAGACAGAATGCCTGATGAACTATGGATGGAGGTTCATGACACTGTACAAGAGACAGGAATCAAGACCATCCCCAAGAAAAAGAAATGCAAAAAAGCAAAATGGCTGTCTAAGGAGGCCTTAGAAATAGCTGTGAAAAGATGGGAAGCGAAAAGCAAAGGAGAAAAGGAAAGATATACCCATTTGAATGCAGAGTTCCAAAGAATAGCAAGGAGAGATAAGAAAGCCTTCCTCAGCGGTCAATGCAAAGAAATAGAGGAAAACAAGAGAATGGGACAGACTAGAGATCTTTTCAAGAAAATTAGAGATTCCAAGGGAACATTTCATGCAAAGATGGACTCGATAAAGGACAGAAATGGTAGGGACCTAACAGAAGCAGACGATATTAAGAAGAGGTGGCAAGAATACACAGAAGAACTGTACAAAAAAGTTCTTCACAACCCAATCACGCTAGTGTGATCACTCACCTAGAGCCAGACATCCTGCAATGTGAAGTCAAGTGGGCCATATGAAGCATCACTACAAACAAAGCTAGTGGAGGTGATGGAATTCCAGTTGAGCTATTTCAAATCCTGAAAGATGACGCTGTGAAAGTGCTGCACCCAATATGCCAGCAAATTTGGAAAACTCAGCAGTGGCCACAGGACTGGGAAAGGTCAGTTTTCATTCCAATCTGAAAGAAAGGCAATGCCAAAGAAAGCTTAAACTAAGGCACAATTGCACTCATCACACACACTAGTAAAGTAATGCTTAAAATTCTCCAAGCCAGGCTTCAGCAATACGTGAACCGTGAACTTCCAGATGTTCAAGCCGATTTTAGAAAAGGCAGAGGTACCAGAGATCAAATTGCTAACATCTGCTGGATCATTGAAAAATCAAGAGAGTACCAAAAAACATCTATTTCTGCTTTATTGACTATGCCTAAGCCTTTGACTGTGTGGATCACAATAAACAGTGGAAAGTTCTGAAAGAGATGGGAATACCAGACTACCTGACATGCCTCTTGAGAAATCTGAATACAGGTCAGGAAGCAACAGTTAGAACTGGACATGGAACAGCAGACTGGTTCCAAATAGGAAAAGGAGTACATCAAGGCTATATATTGTCACCCTGCTTATTTAACTTATATGCAGAGTACATCATGAGAAACGCTGGGCCAGAGGAAGCACAAGCTGAAATCAAGATTGCCAGGAGAAATATCAATAGCCTCAGATATGCGGATGACACCACCCTTATGGCAGAAAGTGAAGAACTAAAGAGCCTCTTGATGAAAGTGAATGAGTAGAGTGAAAAAGTTGGCTTAAAGCTCAACATTCAGAAAACTAAGATCATGGCATCTGGTCCCATCACTTCATGGCAGATAGATGGGGAAACAGTGGAAACAGTGGCTGACTTTATTTTTCTGGGCTCCAAAATCTCTGCAGATGGTGACTGCAGCCATGAAATCAAAAGACGCTTACTCCTTGAAAGGAAAGTTATGACCAACCTAGACAGCATGTTAAAAAGCAAAGACATTTCTTTGCCAACAAACATCTGTCTAGTCAAGGCTATGATTTTTCCAGTGGTCATGTATGGATGTGAGAGTTGGACTATAAAGAAAGCTGAGCATTGAAGAATTGATGCTTTTGAACTGTGGTGTTGGAGAAGACTCTTAAGAGTCCCTTGGACTGCAAGGAGATCCACCCAGTCCGTCCGAAAGGAGATCAGTCCTGGGTGTTCATTGGAAGGACTGATGTTGAGGGTGAAACTCCAGTACTTTGGCCACCTGATGTGAAGAGCTGACTCATTTGAAAAGACCCCGATGCTGGGAAAGATTGAGGGCAGGAGGAGAAGGGGACAACAGAGGCTGAGATGGCTGGATGGCATCACTGTCTTGATGGACATGGGTTTGGTGGACTCAGGGAGTTGGTGATGGACAGAGAGGCCTGGTGTGCTGCAGTTCATGGGGTTGCAAAGAGTTGGACACGAGTGAGTGACTGAACTGAACTGTAGCCAATTTTTCTATGTTAACTCTACCTCTATTCTTCCTCATTTACTTCAAGGAGAAGCATGCTTAATTTGACAGTACCATAAATGTGGTAGTAATGCCGATCAGGAGAGAAATGAGGTAAAATGTTTCGAGTTCTATACATAGGTGAAAACCTAGAAGACAGAATAATGTATTAGAAGATATCCAGAGTCTGGAACATGAAATATGTCAGAATTATTGATGAGTTATTCTGCGAGTCATAGTAAGTAACTAGATCTTTTTTCTCTATATGAAGGGAAATCATTAGATGACTTCAGGAGAATTGTGTTTCAATCTACATTTTAAAAATAGAATCTCATCAGCTTGGAGATGAATTGATTGGAGGGGAGCAGACTATTAAAAACAGTGGGTAGGGAACAAATTGGACAGGTGGGAGAGATATTTGGGAGCTCATTGAAACAGCTTGATGACAGACTAGAAGTGGAGGAATAAGATGGCGTAAAGATGAACCTAAACGTTTAGTTTAGACATGTATTTATTACCTTTTCACGAGATAATGAGCCCTAGAATGAATAATTGTTGAATAAAATGTTACTTAATTTTATTTATAACATGTTTGAATTGTGGGTAAGTGGTTGAAGAGATATTTGTGTTGAACATGTGCATTATGAACTTCAAGCATATATGTGCCAGTAAGTCCAGAGAAGAGGGTATTTTCTGCCTCGGAAGTTTATGTCAAGTTGATGTGCTAGAAATGTGCTGTTAATTACATCAGTATTTTCAGAGTGGATAGAGACTGAAATGTCAGAGAAGCAGAGTGAACGTACATTTGGTGGAATGATAAGAGGGAAAACAAAATCAGGAAAGTGTAATCAAAGAAACTGACCTTGTTGGAAATAATGACAATAGATAGAAGATCGAATGTCCAAATAGCACAAAATTAAAAATGATGTTCAATTGACAGTATGGTAGAGAAGTCAATCACGTGAACCCTGCCTTTCAACCATAAGGACAGAGCATGAAGTGGGTCATGGCAATGTCAAAAAACTGCCAGTGGACAAAAAAGGGAAGCTTTACAACAAAAAATGTGAGTGGCGGTGATGGAATTCAGCTGAACTATTTAAAATCCTAAAAGATAATGCTGTTAATGTGCTGCACTCAGTATGTCAGCAAATTGGAAAGTTCAGCAATGGCCACAGAAGTGGAAAAGCTTAGCTTTCATTCTGATCCCAACGAAAGGCGATGCCAAAGAATGTTCAAACTACCACACACTGCACACCACTACCGCATACTGAGAACTTTCAGATGTTCTGGAATTTAGAAAAGGCAGATGAACCAGAGATTAAATTGTCAACATCCATTGGATCATAGTAAAGTCAAGGAAATTCCAGAAAAACATCTACTTCTGCTGCATTGACTACATTAAAGCCTTTGACTCTGTGGATCACAACAAGATGTGGAAAATTCTTAAAGAGATGGGAATACCAGACCACATTACCAGGCTCCTGAGAAACCTGTATGCAGGTCAAGAAGCAACAGTTAGAATGGGACATGGAACAATGGTTCCAAATTGGGAAAGGAGTTTGTCAAGGCTGTGTTTTGTCACTCTGCTTATTTAAATTATATGCCGAGTACGTCATGCAAAATGCTGGGCTGGAAAAATCACAAACTGGAATCAAAGTTTCTGGGAGAAATATCAACAACATCAGACAGGAGGATGATACCATTCTAATGGCAGAAAATGAAGAGGAACTAAAGAGCCTCTTCAGGAGGGTGAACGAAGGGGGTGAAAAGATTGGCTTAAAACTGAACATTCAAAAAACTAACATCACGACATCTGGTCCCATCCCTTCATGGTAAATAAAAGGGGGAAAAGTGGAAACAGTGATAGATTTTCTTTACAAGGGCTTCAAAATCACAGTCAAAATTAAAAGACACTTGCTCCTCAGAAGGAAAGTTATAATCAACCTAGACAGCATATTAAAAAGCAGAGACATCACTTTGCCAACAAAGGTCTGTCTAGTCAAAGCTGTGGTTTTTCCAGTAGTCATGTATGGATATGAGAGTTAGACCATAAAGATGAATGCCAAAGAATTGATGCTTTCAAACTGTGGTGCTGGAGAAGACTCTTGGGAGTCCCTTGGACAGCAAGGAGATCAGACCAGTCAATCCTAAAGGAAACCATCCTGAATATTCATTGGAAGGACTGATGCTGAAGCTGAAACTCTAATACTTTGGCCACCTAATGTGAAGAGCTGCCTCATTGGAAAAGATCATGATGCTGGGAAGGATTGAGGGCAGGAGGAGAAGAGGGTGACAGAGGACGAGATGGTTGGATGACATCACAGATGCAATGCACGAGTTTGAGCAAACTCTGGGAGATAGTGAAGGACAGGAAAGCCTCGCATGCTACAGTCCATGAGGTCACTTAGAGTCAGACATGACTGAGTGACTGAACAACAACAATAGATCCATAGAATGTTTAAAAAAAGATAAGCTAGTTCTGACTTTACTATTTTACAAAATCATACCTTTCTAAATAAAAATATGAAATCTACTTGTTATTACAAAATCAAATATGTAAATTTTATTTCTTATAGTTTATACTATTTGGATACCATAACAAAACTTGGTTACCATAACAAAAGTTGATTACCATAACAAAACTATTGGCTGCTAACAGATTAGCTCATTATGCCTTTAAAAATGCACAATTAAAGGCTGTTTCCCAGTAAATTGTTTATATCAATAAATAGATATCAATAAATAGTAACAAAAACAAGTTGACAAAATTATCTCAGTAAATCTAATGTGATAGATAATTCTTATTAAGTTTATGAAGCTCATTATGCCAAAAACTACTTTCCTTGAATAATAATTATTAATGATAATAAATATCTAGATTAAAAACCAAAATCTTCAGATTATCACAATCCATATGATGTAGCATTTTTCTTGTACAAGTTACAATAAAGTGACTTTCAATTGCTTTGCAAATTCTAGACAAAGAATCAAATAATTGAATCTTATTTATCTAAATAACTGTTCATAATGCCATGAAAGAGTTGTAGAGTTTTTGTAAATATCAAATGTAACTATTATAAAATATTCTATGAGCTATGCTATCAAACACACCGAGAATCATATACAAATAGATATATACATACATGCACATATTAATGTATTATTTTATTTAACTTTTATAAGAAAACATAATGTACAGTACCACATATGTTAATTTGTTAGTAAACTTGTTTTCTTAAATGCAGTCATGACAAACATAAAAGTATAAATTTTAGTCAATTATGCTTATAAAAGTTTTTTTTTAATAATTAAATAATTTTATTTCATGATGTATCTGCTGTGCTAAGTCACTCTTAGCAACTTCAGTTATGTTTAACTCTTTGTGACGCCACTGACTTAGCCCTCAAGTCTCCTCTCTCCATGTCCATGGATTCTTCAGGAAAGAATACTGGTGTGGGTTGCCATGCCCTCCTCCATCTGACCTTCCCAATCTAGGGATCAAACCTGCATCTCTTAAGTCTTCTACATTGGCAAGTGGGTTCTTTATAACTTAGGGCCACCCAGGAAGTCCTTATTTCATGATATGCTTTATAATTATAATGTAGAAATTTATTGTTGGTAAATGAACCAAAGTAGAAATTTCAGTGTTACAGCTCTTCTTGATGAATAATGCTACTATAAATGCAAGTTTCTGATCAGCTTAAGTGAAGTCAGGAAAAAACTGTAACTTGCAATCTTCATACAAAAATTTGTTATTACTTCTTTAGCATTCTAGACCTGTAATCATTATTGAATTATTACTTTTTAATTATTCCATTATAAAACATTTCAAAAGTCATAGTCATTTTTTTCCCAAATATGATGTAAAAGAGATTAAAATTAACTTGGTATATCATGCTTCCTCACTTGCTTTGGACTCTGTAGTTAATTCCTACTGGTATCTAGGTAACCAGAATACTTCTTGCTTTGAGAATATATAGTTTAATTTTTTCAGTGTTGTAAATGAATATAATTTCTAAACTACACTATCTTTTATGCATTGCAAGTGCCTTATTTATAATGCATACACTGTGTGGGAGATACAATTAAATAGCAAAATTTGCTTAATTTTTATAATTTATAATTTATAGATTTAAAATATAGTAGTATGAACCATAGGAACATTCCTCATTAGCACAATATTTTAAGACAAAATCTACCAATCTGTGGTACTTAAGGGATGAGTTATGGGAGATATGAATGAAATCTTCATGAATAAAGAGAATTTCATAGACAAACAAACTGGTAAATAATGCATGCTCTATTCCCTCTTCCTGACTTGCAATATTTATAAGCTATAATTAATACCTGTAATAAATCATCAGGCAAAAATATACCTAATATAGTTAATGTGGTGTTACCTAAATCCATTTAGTACAGAATTATTTTGTCACAATGCAACTTTTTTTTTTTTTGGTAGAATATTATCTTGCAATCCTATGGGAAGGCACTTTAAAAGATGTCTGTTTAAAGTTAATTTTAAAATTTAGAATCTAATTATGAAGTACTATATGTCAAGTATTTTTCTAAGAACTTCAGAAATATTATCTGGTTAAGTCTCCTAACAAAGCTGTGAGGAAGTGTGATTTTAATTTCTACCAGTGAGAAAGCAAGCACAGACTGGTAAATATCCCTTGATCACACACATGAGAGTTTTTAGGGTATGGACCTAGAGGATGTGGTCCCAAAGTACAGATTTACTATATTGCACTGGATATCATTTCCATTTTATCTTTATTTCATGTCATCTTATTTCATTTTATAGATGGTAAATAATAGAATTGATTATAGGATTGGTTGTACAAATTAGGTTGTGTGTTCTATCCCCACCAGCCACCCCTGCTGGGAGACCACTGTATCTTGCACAATAGTGATACATTCCACTGGCCAAAGTGGTTTCAAATAGAGCACAGGTTAAGCTTTTAAGAACTCAAGACAGCAGAACAGTAGCAGATCCCAGTGAGAGCTAAAATACATAGTGAGAGAGGCTGGAACTCTGAACTTGACTAGCTTGAGTGGGGGTATTTGTGTTTCTGAAAACATTATCATTTGAACATTTTTAGAGTGGGAATTGAAAAGTACCCTCATAAAACTCAGGAGACGACTGTAGCTATCAACATGCAACTGTATTCACAGTCCAGGTCATTCCTGGAGACTCTAGTACCTTCCTCTTCTTTGTCCTCAACAAACTGAAATACATATAAAGGGAAGAAACGATCATAGGTGAGGTAGTCATTGATTCTATTCTAAATTAGAAGGGTGTGAGATGAATTTCCACTGAAAAATGTATTGCATAGATGTTTAAATGAAAACAGTGTTAATCCTTGGTTACTTTGTGATGAGGTTAAAGTGCTAGCCATTGAACTAATTGGGATAAGAACTGGAGACTTTTCACTACAGATATTCTTTTTGTTATGAAATAAATAGATCAATATTTTCTGAAAAAAGTTGAGTTCACCAAATTTGGACTCAGGAGACTGATTTCTTATGTTGGAGTTTTCAGTTACTAGTGATTTAATTTTTAAATTTCTGATTCTTACCTTTCTTAATTCCTTTTCTTGTGTGTGTTGTATGCTTAGACACTCAGTTGTGTCTGACTCTTTGTGACCCCATGGACTGTAACCCACCAGGCTCCTCTGCCCATGGGATTGTCCAGGCAAGAATACTGGAGTGGTAGCCATTCCCTTCTCCAGGGGATCTTCCCAACCCAGGGATCAAACCCCTGTCTCCTGCATTACAGGCAGATTCTTTACTATCTGAGCCACCAAGGAAGTCCAATTACTTTCCATAAGGGAATTCAACTGCATAATTTCTATGGTATTTGCAAAGCTCAAGGCTGTTTTATAATCAGATATTAAGAGGTGCAGTCAGGTGTTTACAATCACATGTCTTCTCTACAAATGGTCAAACAAAGGAGGTGAAGGGGAAGGTTCCTGGATGTCCTATATTGAAATTCAATGTGTTTATCCACAAATGTGTTATATACAGTAGGAGCTGGGTAGCTGTCCTACAGTCACATTGATAATCTTTCATACAAACAACAAATACTCGATTTCCTCCTATTGTACTAGGTATTGTGTTAGCATTTGAAAAACAGCAGGGATCAGTTGCACAAGTCCCAGCTTTCACTAAAGTTTGACAGTATTTGTGATCTGGCTCATGAGGTTTTACATCCCAGAGCTTTTGGTACTAATAAGACAGGGAAGAATACAGAATTCAGGTAGACTAGATGAGACAGCACAGGTTTTTTGAGTCACTAGAAATTTGTTTCCGTAAGTAATGATGGAGAAGCTCAGGCAGGAGGGATTCATGATCATTATCCAGGTGAAGAAGGCAGGGTGCTACAAGATGAGGAAAACACTAATGTCAAAGCATGGGGGTGAGATGGATGGGTATTTGGGAATTGCAATTAAAGTCTGACTTGAGCACTGAGTTTAAGAATAAGAAACGGTACTGATAAGGCAGAACTTGTTGGCAGGATCCAAGCCATTATAAAATTTACCAAGTAAAGGCATTAAAGGGGAATGGTTCTTTTAAGGTGAAATAAGTTATATCTGTGCAGTGCTGGGAAGCAGGAACAGAAACTTGTTCCTGATTTCTAGTGCTCTTTCCACACTACAAGAGGCTGAAAAAAATCAAGTTCTATTAGCATCAGACAGTACTCCCATTCTCTCTCTTTCTTTCCTCCTTGCAACTATTTGTCCTAGATGTAGAGCAACTTCTCATGGACACATCTCTGCTGCCCTTGAATGTTCTTGATACAAAATGAATGTGAAGCTACAAGTTGCTCAGTTAATGCTAAGTTGCCTCAATTCCATGCTTTAGGTGTAGCTGCCTGTGAGGCACACAAAGGAGTCCAGTCTCAGCAGAATCTCCCCCAAAATCAGAAGTTCCTCATGAAAATGGTCCCAGTGCCTTGTTTTGGAAAAGGAAATGGCAAACCAGTCCAGTATTCTTTCCTGGAGAATTCCATGGACTACACTCCATGGGGTCCCAAAGAGTTGTATATGACTATTTTGGGCCAGAGAATTTATCAGTCTTTCTTCATTATCACAATGAGATCTAAGATTTTTCAGTTGGTAAATGTTCCTACTCTCTGAAGTTTCTTTTTCCCATTTATCAGAAAAACAAAAAGATGATTTAAGTCCTGCCTCACTTTTTAAATGCTATGCTTTTTAAAGGTTCATTTCAGGTTAGACTTTGCCAGGCAAGGGTACAATTCAGTTTGTCAATATTTTCCTTAGTTTGTCCCTTCTAATTTTGCAACTAAAATATTGATAATTTTAATTAAGTATATTTTATAAAACATGAATAATTCAAGCAGTGAAGCAGCAGCGAGAATGATTGCTCTATAAATCATTTATTCCATTGTAATCACTCATATGATTCAGAATAATCACAATTTGAGGGGGAAATATACAAATTAGGCTGAATTTGGGGAAAGATTGGAAACAGAACATTTTATATATAGCTGATGAGGTTTATAATGATCAATTAATATTTCAAACCTGATTTAATAACATAACTGCCATATACTTTACTGTTATTATCAAATCATGATGGCTTTAGGCTATTTCCAAGAATAAAATTCAGCTTCTATGAAAAAAAAATCCTATTACACTAAAAATATTCAAAACAGTACATTTATGGGAGCAATTTGACAAGAATTTCAAAAACTCCTTTGAAAATCTGACCTACTTATTTGGGTCAATATACTCTTTTAAGTGTCTCCTTGAAGAGGGTAGCATTCTAGGAAACTGGATTTACCAACTTTTTGTGTCAAACATTAATATCAATAATTAAAATGTTAAAATTCATTGCATGTAAATGCTCTTTAGAAACTTGCTCCAGCATGAAGAAATGAAAGGGAAAGTTTTACTTTGAGATGTCAATTATAGATTCTATTGAAAATACTACAGAGCTTATTAAAATATTCAAAATCTCATTTAAGTTGAAATTATTATATAAAAAACCATTTTAAATCACCAGTTCTCCTGATAATCAATGTTCAATGGAAGAATGGATAAGCTCAACATTTAAAGAATCTTTCAATTTACTGCCAATCTTCAAAGTAAAGACTTTTAATTATTTTGCCACACCTCAATTTATTATTCAGTATAGAAAAGAAAGTGATCTGTATAATACAATTGCTTCTAATAACGTGATATACATGGAGGAAGCATGAAATATAAGGGGGTGTAATTGTTAGGTCTTTGAAAGAAACTATGATAAGGAATCTTAAATTTGTCTTGGGTTCCAGCAAAGTAACTTACCTCTGTGTTTCTCTAGTCTGTAAATGGAAATGATACCATTTCACAGGTTTCTGTGAGTTTAAAATGGGAAAATTATGGATGGAAGCATTTATGAGCTATGTGATTTCTTTTTGATGACAGTTGGTAAAAAGAACATAATGTTGTACTGAAGGATAATTATGAAGATTAAAAGAGATAACCTAAAATACATAATGAAGTGTCTGACATAGTGTAAACACTGAATAAAAGTAGATATTTGTCACAGTAAGAAAGTAGTAACAAAAAAAAAAAGAAAGTAGTAACATCTCATTTTAAACTTATTTATAATATCATTTATATGAAGACAGCCATCGTGTTGAAATATAACACATGCTGTTTAATTAAGGGAGAATGTATTGTTAGTAATATACTCTTTAGTTTTATTATATATTTCCTATACCAAATCTAAAATAACATTAAACAGTCAACATTCATCTACAATTTGTTTCTTTTCATATATAATCAGATCTGTCTCCTGGTCTCTGTCACAGAAACATTGGATGCTTCTTTTTTTAAAATAATCTGCTACTAATCCGAGGTCAACATTCAATAGCTCTCTGGTAGCCAATGTGTCTTATAGCCAAAAAAAAAAAAGCCCATAAAGAAGATGGCTGTGAGTGCCGCCTACTTGCTACTTTAAGAATAGTCTTATATTTAAGAAAATGGTTTTGATAGCCATTTTGTAATGCAGGTAGACAAGTGTTTAAAAATATGTGTAATAGGTAAAGGTGGTTATAAGAGTAAAAAATTGAAACTTGCATTTCAGTGCTATTTTAACTCTATGCTTGAGTACACGAAAAAGTAAAAAACTGTGTTAGTCATCCAGTTGTGTCTGACTCTGTGACACCATGGACTGTAGCCTGCCAGGCTCCTCTGTCCAGGAAATTCTCCAGGCAAGAATACTGCAGTGGGTAGCCACTACCTGCTCCAGGGGATCTTCCTGACCCAGGGATGGAACCCAGGTCTCCTGCACTGCAGGCAGATTCTTTGCTGTCTGTCTGAGCCACAAGGAGAGCTTGAGAAGAAATCTTTTATTAAACAAATGGTGAAAGGGCTGACACACGGGGTCAAATGAGGGTGTAGATAGGAAAAAGCTTGCTTTCTCTTTCAGTATAAATGAAATATGAGTTTAGCGAAAATATGGAATAGAAATTCTGGATCTCTGAACTATCTTGAACATGTTGCATTTAAATTTGATGAGATAATACTTCACCTATAGGAATAAAATGTAATTTACCTAGTGTAGCTCATTCCCTCAAATTGAAAGGCTTATTAAACATCGCCTTATGTAAAAAGTGTAGAAGTCTATTTTTAAAAATGTCCATTATATCTTCTCTCTTCTAAGACTGATTTTTAATATGGCTCTCTAGCCACTAATTTCAAAGTCAGGTCAGAGCTTAATCAGACTTTTCTTTCTCTCCCCTAGTGGAGGAGCATTTGTAAAACTGGATAAGCCTCTGATCTAAATTAACAATTACAATTTCAAAGCGCAAACCTCAGCAATGTAGGTACTGAGTGAAGAATTTGATAAAGCCGAGTCGTTTTGAAATTAGTAAAAAAGAGAAACTACAAAGTGAAAAATGGGACATAAAAGGTTAGAAATGAAGTCTGTCTGAGCTTTTCACTCAGGGTCAAAGTGACTTTCTAGTGCAGTGGTAAACAGGGATTATGAAACAAAATGATGCTAAAACTCCAAGGTGGGGGGGGGGGACGCCTTGTCACATTCTCCCTATCGCTGTACCTTATTTCATATCTCTCAGCCTCAGCACAAATGACAACTATAGGCAGATGTTTTGCTGAATGTTTCTTCTTTTATGAGAAATAAGAAAGTTAGGGAATATATAGGAATAACTGCATTGAAAAGAGATAAAAATGATAGATTTTGAACTAGACATTCAGTCATGAAATTTAATGCCTTCTGAAGAATTTTCAGTGGTACAAGTTATTACACAAAGGGCACCTATTAATGTAACAATTTGTAGAGATACATTTTTCATATCTGAGAAAAATAATGGTAAACAATCCA
Organism: Giraffa tippelskirchi; assembly: GCF_054371585.1. Lineage (NCBI taxonomy): Eukaryota > Metazoa > Chordata > Mammalia > Artiodactyla > Giraffidae > Giraffa > Giraffa tippelskirchi. The sequence continues at coordinate 128,209,712 of NC_137286.1, forward strand.
AGCCATGCAATTAAATATAATCTTAGCTCTTTGGTAGCTAAAATGCATTTGATATTTTATAAAAAATGTGAAAAAGATCTGATGTTTATTATGCTACATCCCCTGTTAATGAGACAACCTGGAGTACACTCTCTGAAATGTACAATTAAAGATTCACTCTAAAAATTCTAAAGATTCACTCACTTAAAAATGGTATTTGGAGAGTAATAATTGCTACAAGATTGCAAAACTGGGTTAAATTTTTCTGTGAGTCTAATTGTAATTCATATACATTAGTCACTGAGAACAGTCATTATTAAATCATCCAAAGTTTAAATTAGTCATTGAAAGTTAATTATGCCCTAAAACTTTGTCAGTATTATGCTAGATCTGAGAATAAATAAAGGAAGAAGAGGTTCTGTTCTTAAACAACTCAACGTATTGTGGAAGAGTAAAAGAAACAAAATAAAAATGCTATATAAACTAAGATGCATGAACAAGGTAATAGTTCAGTATGGGAGGAAATGTATGATTTCAGTGCACTCTGGCCTCTCTCTGCCAACCAGGATGCTGTTGGGAATTGTCAATATGGCTGCCAAGGTTCTGCCTGATCTGATTCCCAAGTTCCATGATGGTGATTATCTCGTAGAGTATCTTTCGGTGTATTATGTTATTATGTACTCACCACATCCTAGCCATACCATTCTTCTGTTCATTGTCTATTCTATAAACTAGAATTGTTCCTGTCACTTGGAGCTTTTGCACTTTCTATATCCTTTATAATGAAATAATTTTTTTTCTGATTCTTTGCATAGCCTGCTCTTTATATTTTTCTAGGTCTCATTGTCAGTATCAACCCCTCAGAAGAGCTTTCTCCATCTTTCTACCTGAAGCAGCCTCTCAGCCTGTTATTTTGAATGGTTGTACTCTTTCTGTTTGGGCTTCTCTGGTCACTCAGTGGTAAAGAATCTGCCTGCCAATTCAGGAGACACGGGTTCAATCCTTGGGTCAGGAAGATCCCCTGGAGAAGGAAATGGCAACTCACTTCAGTATTCTTGCTTGGGAAATTCCATGGGTAGAGGAGCCTGGTGGGCTTCAGTCTGTTGGGTCTCAAAAGAGTTAGATATGATTCAGCAGCTAAACGTCAACTCTAGTTATCTGGGAAGCCTTTGTTTCTTTACCCAGTTGCCTGTTGTTTATCCACTAGAATAGATGCAGTATGAAGGCAAATAAGATTTTATACTTTTTGTCCTGATATTCTCAATTCCTAGAGTGGTACCTAGCAGTTCCACTTTTCTCATTGTAAAATGGGGATAAATTATAGTATGACTTCAGGCAGGTGATTTTTTAATTAAATAAGAAAATGCATCTAAATTTTTTTAAATAGTGACTATAGTGAATGCCAAATATATATATATGTATATATATATATACATACACACACATGCTACAAGTGTTTGGCTACAGAAGGGAATAAATACTGTATTTAAAATACATTCAGTATATAGAAATGCAAATGTTTCATATTTTATATATAGTGGATATTAATGATATAATTTATAAACATAATGGGCATTAGGTAAGTATGCAATAATAATCAATGTTATTGATAGCAAATATTACATATATATCCAATACTAGAAGTAACTCTATGAAGTGAATAAAGTTTTATGTTAAATATCATCATATCAGCATTAAAAATGAGTAAAATAAACACATAAACTGAACCTTTTTATACACATATATAAATTCAATTTAATGGGTTGGTATTGTGAAAGAATAAAATTGATCTTAAATGTAATTTAAAATTATAAGTTAAGAAGTTATTACAAATTTGAATATAAAATAAAAAAGAAAATAATTTGTCTTTTACTAAATTTCCATTTTTAGGATGACTTCTTTTCTTCTTATTATCAGAGCTTCTGTAAAAAATTAAATGACTATAATGATGACCAATTACAGAATGAGTATATTTGGAAATCAAATAAGCCTGTATCAATACTGCTTTCTTTAAAGCAGTTTTTCTTTCTTTAAAAGCTGATATTGTAATTATTAAACTAATACCTGAACCTGTGGGGAACTTATGATCTTATGATTAAGTGCAGAAGGCAAATGAGAGCAGTTACAGATATTGTACCACTTGTCTCACAAAAAATTAAAACTGTAATAAAAACAGTAAATTTGAAGGATAGAAAAATTCTCTTGCTTTTAAAAAGAGCTTTTTATTAAGAAGATCATAATTTCCGTTACTGTACCTTATAATCACTTTAAAAATTGGCAAAATAATGGTGTTAAATGGAAGATAAATTTAAAATAAGGAAATAGTTCCAAGGTTAAAAGGATGCAGAATCAAAAGGAGATTCTTTTGAAGGTAGAGAATATCACTGATGGGGGGAAGTGGGAGTAAGATTTGAGGAAATGCCTTGAGCACATAGTATATACACATAGCAAAGAAAACAAAGAAACAAAAACCAAAAAAAAAAAAAAATAGCAAATCATTCGACTGCAATTGAACCGACCCTGAATAATCTTTTCTGCAACATAATATTTTAAAATATATTCAAGATATTACTCTTTCATTTGAACATTAATTAAAGTCATGGCATTTAATTTTCCTGCCTTCATAAAAAGTAATGAAATTAATGTCACTTTCTGTATTTTATCTTCTCCATCATAGTTCACCCAATCTTCACCCCATCATAGTTTATGTAATCATTTTCTCAGTAACACTGTCCACTTCTGTTGATGGCTCTTTCAATTAATTAGGTTTTCTTGTGATTTTAAATATTAGTTTTCTATGCTTCTTTAGTAATTTTATGCTCTATTTTCTCAATTAGTAGTTATAGCTACAGGCCATATGCCATTATGAGGAGGGTTCATAGGTTATAGATTATGATTTTCTGCTAAATGTGAGCTGACTGCTTAGAAACCATGTCCATGGTAAGAATGAAAGAGAAACAGACTTATTGTAACCTTCTTCTTGTTTATATCTGCCTTCAGGTTTCTATCAGACTTAATTATGTCAATACAACAAATATTTTCAAATATAAAATGCCTTTGAAGAACTAAGAATAGACGACTTGGAGCTGGAGTTATGGGCTGGAAAATTTCTTTTTAATAATCTTAATTTGATAATCTGACACAAACTAGCCATATAGTTAAAATAAGCCTATTTCTCTTTTTAATTTCTATAGAATTATTTTATACAGAACTTTAAATTAAAATTTAAAAAATGGGACTTGATACTGTGCTTCATAAGGAAAAGATCTTTTGTCTAAAATATTGGGCAACTCACTAAATCTGTAGTGAAGTTGAAATATTGTCAAGATCTAAAGATCAAGGATTCTAGGAAACATTCATTGAAATGAATATGCTTCAACTAATTTCAAAGTTTACTTTCCAGAGACTATCCTTTAACTGGCCCATTTTTTTCTTATTTTTTACTCATAGTTCTTCTTTCTGTTGCAGAAAAGAAGTGTACCTTAATTATTAATAACTTCTGGAGTATACACAATAATGTGAAAAATAATTCTCTACCTCAATTGAATTTTATAATTGAGAAATAATTTGGGGGCCAGTAAAGATAATTCAATGGCACCCCACTCCAGTACTCTTGCCTGGGAAACCCCATGGACGGAGGAGCCTGGTAGGCTGCAGCCCATGGGGTCGCGAAGAGTCGGACATGACTGAGCGACTTCACTTTCACTTTTCACTTTCATGCACTGGAGGAGGAAATGGCAACCCACTCCAGTATTCTTGCCTGGAGAATCCCAGGGACAGAGGAGCCTGGTGGGCTGCCGTCTATGGGGTCGCACAGAGTCGGACGCGACTGACGCGGCTTAGCAGCAGCAGCAGCAAAGATAATTCACAACCATAGTAGCCTTTTTCACACTTCCCAACATTCTTTTAAACTATTATCTCTAATATGTCATGAGTAACCCATCTTTTATTCTCTCAGTGACTGCAGCAAGTAGGCTTTTTGTTGCTATTTTCTTTGTTTTTTAATCATGAAGGGAGCGCAAATTCAGGTGAAACTAGGCAGAAAGTAGCTGCATATGTTATCAATAAGGTAACCAAAATACCAGGAAACCTGTATAAAACTTTCAGATGCTAATTAACAGAATTCCATCCGAAGAAGCACCAAGGAATTAGTTTGGTGAAGACAGGATTGCCACTAATGTAGAACATTGCACCCTGCAGAGTTTACCGCTTGAATGGAACATAAGATGTTGATATGAGCTCCAACAGAACTACATCACAAATACCGGACACTGCTCTGACTGCAGATACGACAAACGGTGAAAGAAAACTAAACTACATCAAAATCATGTGTGCTCTGAATAATACCATCGAAAAGTAAAAACATTTGAGGAAAAAAAAAAAACTTCACATCTTGTATCTCATAAGAGACTTTGATCCAGAACCTATGAAGAACTCTTCCAACACAATAATAATAACACACAAAGACATACCAATAAAAGCTGGGCAAATGATTTGAATGCCTTTTCCACAAACTTTTTAACTTTATATTAATTTTTAATCTTTAATAAATACCCACACCTCTTGCACATTGGATTTCTTGTCACTTTTTTATTCATTATTTTATTTTGTTATTTTTTAATTTACTTTTACATCCCCCAGGTCTTTTATTTGTTTCCTCCTCCAAGTTGGAATGCAGAGAGTGAATTACTATCATGCTATAAAATTTCTATGTGCAATTCAACATTCAGATCAAATATATTTCACTCCTTAACATTCACAAAACTGCCTGTGGAGAAATTAGTCTCACCATTATGTTGTCCCTGTAGTAGACTATTTGCATCTTTTATGTTATTATTTATTTTTGTGGGTCATGTTTGTGTATGTTACTGCCTCTCTTTGGAAGGCAGGAATAATACTTTGGCTGTCACTTTTTGTGAGCTTTGTATTTCACAAGAATCAAAACAGAGCCCTGTAAAGGTAGAAGTTCAATAAATTTGAAGAATTGAATTCAGCATACTCACATTCAGTGTTATTTAACAAATCAAGATATATTATTTTATACCTATGGGTGACATACATATTAGTTATCAATGGTGATTATTAGTGTGAATCTGATGAGGAGGAAGATGAGGTATAATGAAGGAGGTACTGAGGTTGCAAAGATTAATATGACATAGTCTCTTTCATTCAGTTTGTGAAACATCCATAAACAAAAATGCAACACAGTGTTTGAATTCTGTGCTTGAGTTATTCTCAGGGTAGATGGGACACTAAAGTAATGTTTTCACTTTTATTAGTGGGTGGATAAGCGGTAAAACTTCATAACAGGAGAGTTTTTGAAAGCCAAAAAGGATATTTTAACTTGAGTAAGTAAAAGCACCAAGGAATATAACAGCACGATGTGTTTGAGCTACTGTATGTTGATCACTATGGCAGAGGGGCCAGGTTGCAAGGAATGAATAAACAATGTTGCTGAGTGTTTATTATACTGCATTTTTAGTTACTAGATCTGATTTCCTTTTCATTAAATAAATTTGGAAACAACATAAAATAGGAAAAAATGAAAAATGATATGATGCTGCTGAAAAGAAATTTTTTTGTAGAGAATTGTGGATAGATACTAGATGGGTTTATGAGTAATGCATAAGAGTTATAGTCAATAGAATTGTAGATCAGATCTCTGGAAACTGATTTTTGTTTTTACAACTTTCTGTTATAATTATCTTTTTTTTTTGAAACTTTTATTTTAAAATAATTTAAATTTTGCCAATTTGGAAACACCTGGATGTATACTTTCCTTCTGAACGCTATGCAATTTACAATTGTGTTTTGGAAAATTCCCCTTTCTTAGGATATCGGATTTAATTAAAATCTCTAGAATAAAATATGGGTATAAACAGGCTATTTCAGACATAAATTATAGCAGAAGTTAAAATGCTATATATTTTTAGAGAAATTTCAAAATATTCATTACCAAGCAATTGCATAATATGATATATTTATAAACTCTTCTGTGATTTTAGTTTTAACTAGCATGTACATAAAGTATTTTAAAAATATTGGTATATATTTTCAGTATATTTCAATCATTAAGTGAGCTGTGTGGAAAAATACTAACTTGAAGGCAGCAAATATATTCTTCCTACCTGTTTAGAAAATATTATATATTTTGCATATTGATTTTACAGTAGTATCCAGAAAACTGAAATATCAGGCAAGATTCCTGGAAGCTTTCCTCCTGCAAAATTAATTTGAAGCTCCTAGTGCTGTTTCCATCAGAGAAATACAACTTTTACCTACTTGAATTTCATATTTGTGTTTTTTTTTATAAATCAGTTTATTTTCTATTTTTTAACTTTACAATATTGTATTTGTTTTGCTATACATTGACATGAAATATGGTTTCACTGCTTAAATATTGTTTGCAAATATTTAGTTTTATTAAATGATGGTTAATAACTTCTAACATATGTGAATAAAATATTTGATTCAAATTATTTAAATACCTCAATATAATTTTTTATCCCAGAATTAACCACATTATAATATAACCAAATTTTAAGAAATATTGTAAAATAGTAGTTTGGGGGATTAATGTGTGCCATTACATAGGATACAAAAAATAAATTCCCTTAATTTAAGGTGCCATGTATCCTAAGTGCATGGTATTTTATAGTAAAATTCTAAGAGTTTTTAAACAAATGGAAAATTATAACAATTAATGATTCCAGGTGGTAGATATCCACCAAGAGAATTAATGACATGAATGGCAGTTGGTCAATGTCAACATGTTTGGTGATATTTCAGTATAGTTTATGGGCAGAAGAAATGTGCCAATTTAGGAGACCATGAAGGACCATGAGTGATAGATTAAGAGGTATGATTTCAAGTTTCAGAAATCAAGGAAGGAAAGGCTATAAAAAAATACAGCCTTAACTGATGTTAGTTTGCAGTGTGGCTAGAAAACTGAAGTAGATTTTCATTTGTCATTACTCAGTTTTGAGAAACATTTTCAATAAAATAATTTTGAGGGACAAATCAGAGATGACTAAGTACTAACTGATGACAATAACAGCATGTACTTTTTCATAATGAATTTTACATTAGATTAAAAAAATAAGCAGGAGTAGATTTGAAAATTAAGTAAGAGTGACTCCAAAATGGGAGATGGAGATTTAACAAATGATGAGCCACTACGGACTCATACCCACTAGAAGAAATGAGGTGAGAGAGAAGTGAAAACAGATGAATGTGGCTGAAAAGAAGAATTTGATTCTTACCTTATTATTTACCTCAGAAAAATGTCATTATTAGATCATTTATAATTCTAGTAATCAAAATTTGAAAACCATATCTTCTTTCTCAGATAAAGTAGTTTTATATATTAATTGTTACTTTTTTGAAGAAGATGCTAAAACAAAGTCTTAGATTAGATAAAAATCCAAAAGTAAATACTAAAGTAAAATAAGAAAAAGGCTTTTTTCACACCTCTGGATAATTTCAAACTTGAAATTCAAACTATATGCACTGCAAGTGTTTACCTTAAACTGAGATTGCCTATTAAGAATGCATAGAGAGTACAATGAATCACAGTTCTTTTATACAGTTTCTTTCAAACAGAATGATCACAACTATGTTCACACTGAGAGCTGACAGCTATAAAATTGTTATTATATTTCCTGATATGAGTATCAATGCTGGTACTTTACTTTGGTGACTAAAACCTACTCAAAAAGTTTTAACTTTAGCATTGTAGCATATGGTAGAATAACAATGAATCTTTAGAAACAAATTTTTACATCAGATTTTATTAACTTATAAAATATTTTCCAAGTTTCTAGCTACTCTTGATGTTATAAAATATATGACTTCATAATATTTCAGTTTGATACCATAAATTTCCATGTCTAGCAAAATGTGTTAATTGAATATGTTCATTCACTAGCATTGAGCTCAGTTTGAATTTTCATTTTGTTTTTCTCCCTGGGTTGCCATTTGCTTCTCCAGGGGATCTTCCAGACTCAGGGATAGGATCCACATCTTCTGCAATGCACATGGATTTTTTTTACCACTGAGCCACCTGGGAAGCACTTCTGCTACATTCAGTTCAGTTCAGTCACTCAGTCGTGTTCGACTCTTTGCGACCCCATGGACTGCAGCACGCCAGGCTTCCCTATCTATCACCAACGCCCGGAACTTACTCCAACTCATGTCCATTGTGTCAGTGATGTCATCCAACCATATCATCTTCTGTCATCCCCTTCTCCTCCCGCCTTCTATCTTTCCCAGCATGAAGGTCTTTTCAAATGAGTCACTTCTTTGCATCAGGTGGCCAAAGTATTGGAGTTTCAGCTTCAGCATCAGTCCTTCCAATGAATATTCAGGACTGATTTCCTTTAGGATAGACTGGATGGATCGCCTTGCTCTCCAAGGGACTCTCAAGAGTCTTCTCCAAACACTACAGTTCAAAGGCATCAATTCTTTAGCACTCAGCTTTCTTTATAGTACAACTCTCACATCCACACATGACTATTGGAAAAACCATAGCTTTGACTAGATGGACCTTTGTTGGCAAAGTAATGTCTCTGCTTTTTAACATGCTGTCTAGATTGGTCATAGCTTTTGCTCTAAGGAGCAAGCATCTTTTAATTTCATGGCTACAGTCACAATCTGTGGTGATTTTGGAGCCCAAGAAAATGAAGTCTGTCACAGTTTCCATTGTTTCCCCATCTATTTGCCATGAAGTGATGGGACCAGATGCCATGATCTCAGTACTCTGAATGTTGAATTTTAAGCCAATTTTTTCACTCTCCTCTTTCACTTTCATCAAGAGGCTCTTTAGTTCTTCTTTGCTTTCTGCCATAAGGGTGGTGTTATCTGCATATCTGAGGTTATTGATATTTCTCCAGGCAATCTTGGTTCTAGCTTGTGTTTCATCCAGCCCAGCATTTCTCATGACGTATTCTGCATATAAGTTAAATAAGCTGGGTGACAATATACAGACTTAACGTACTCCTTTTCCTATTTGGAACCAGTCTGTTGTTCCATGTCCAGTTCTAACTGTTGCTTCTTGACCTGCATACAGATTACTCAGGAGGTAGGTCAGGTGGTCTGGTATTCCCATCTCTTCAAGAATTTTCCAGTTTGTTGTGATCCACTCAGTCAAAAGCTTTGGCATAGTCAATAAAGCAGAAATAGATGTTTTTCTGGAACTCTCTCACTTTTTCAATGATCCAATGGATGTTGGCAATTTGATCTCTGGTTCCTCTGCCTTTTCTAAATCCAGATTGAACATCTGGAAGTTCACGGTTCATATGCTGTTGAAGCCTGGTTTGGAGAATTTTGAACATTACTTTGCTAGCATGTGAGATGAGTGCAGTTGTGTGATAGTCTGAGCATTCTTTGATATTGCCTTTCTTTGGGATTGAAATGAAAACTGATCTTTTCTAGTCCTATGGCCACTGTTGAGCTTTCCAAATTTCCTGGCATATTGAGTCCAGCTGTTTAACAGCATCTTCTTTCAGGATTTGAAATAGCTCAACTGGAATTCCATCACTTCCACTAGCTTTGTTTATAGTGATACTTTCTAAGGCCCACTTGACTTCACATTACAGGATGTCTGGCTCTGGGTGAGTGATCACCCCATCGTGGTTATCTGGGTTATGAAGATCTTTTTTGGATAGTTCTGTGTAATCTTGCCACCTCTTCTTAATATCTTCTACTTCTTTTAGATCCATACCATTTCTGTCTTTTATCGAGCCCATCTTTGCATGAAATGTTCCCTTGGTATCTCTAATTTTCTTGAAGAGATCTCTAGCCTTTCCCATTCTGTTGTTTTCCTCTATTTCTTTGCACTGATCACTGAGGAAAGCTTTCTTATCTCTCCTGCTATTCTTTTGATCTCTGCATTCAAGTGGGTATATCTTTTCTTTTCTCCTTTGCCTTTCACTTCTCTTCTTTTCACAGCTATTTGTAAGGCCTTCTCAGACAACCATTTTCTCTTTTCCATTCTTTTCCTTGGGGATGGTCTTGATCACTGCCTCCTGTACAATGTCACGAACCTCTGTCCATAGATCTTCAGGCATTCTGTCTATCAGATCTAATCCCTTGAATCTATTTGTTACTTCCACTGTATAATCATAAGGGATTTTACTTAGGTCATACCTGAATGGTCTAGTGGTTTTCCTTACTTTTTTCAATTTAAGTCTGAATTTGGCAATAAGGAGTTCATGATCTGAGCCACAGTCAGCTCCCAGTCTTGTTTTTGCTGACTGTATAGAGCTTCTCCATCTTTGGCTGCAATGAATATAATCATTCTGACTTTGGTGTTGACTATATGGTGATGTCCATGTTTAGTCTTCTCTTGTGTTTTTGGAAGAAGCTGTTTGCTATAATCAATGCATTCTTTGGCAAAACTCTATTAGCCTTTGCCCTGCTTCATTCTATTCTCCAAGGCCAAATTTGCCTGTTACCCCAGGTATTTCTTGACATTGCCACATTTAATGATACTAAAAATGAATACCTCTATGTACTTATGTATTAGTCAAGATTCTTCAGGGAAACAGAATCAATAGGGTATATTTGTTTGTTTCTTATAGTAATTCACTCACATGGTTATGAAGCCTAGAAGTCCCTTAATCTATTATTGTAAATTGGAGAGCCATGGAGCCAATGATGTAATTCAGTCTGAGTCTGAAGATTTCAGAACCAGGAGCAGTGATGTCCAAGGGCGGGAGAAGGTGAATGTCCCAGCTCAAGAAGAAAGCTAATTTGTCCTTCAGCTTTTTGTCTATTTGAGCCCACATTGTTGAGAATGGATTCAATATACTGATTTAAAAATTCATCTCTTCCAGAAATTTTCTCACAGGCATACCCAGTAATGATGTCACTAACTATTTGAGCATCTATTAGCCCAGTCAAGCTAACACAAAATTAACCATCACACTGCATATTTTCTCTTTGTTTTTCTACTTTTTGGATTAGTTTCTTAAATTCCTAGGGTTGAGATTATATGTCCAAGATACAAATATTGTGTAACCTAAAAATTAACATAAACATTTACATGTAATCATTATCCTTTGTGGCACAGTTGGAAAAGAATCCTCCTGCCAAGCAGGAAAAGCAAGGAACTTGGGTTAGATCTCTGGGAAGAGAAGATCTCTTGGAGTAGAAAATGGCAACCCACTCCAGTATTTTTGCCTAGAAAATTCCATGGACAGAGAAGCCTGGCAGTCTACAGTCCATGGGGTAAGAAAGAGTCAGACAAGATGAGTACACATACACACACATGCTGAAAAATAACTTTTTTTTAAAGGAATATTTATGATTTCATATTATTTTATTTGCTGTTTTACTCCAGAAATGTGGCTGGATATAATTTTTAAAGAAGTTCAACATAAAATTATTTATTTAATTCATATTCCTTTACATTCTAAAAGTTGTGATTTAAAAATTTGTATTCCAATACGGGTGATTTTAAGAACATGCATTTAAAAAGATATGGTAAGAAAAATTGTACATTTTATTTTTATATTTACAGTAGCAGAGGTAGAAATATTGCTGTGATTTTCTTATATTTTTCTCATAAAATAGATAAAATATGGTTGAATTTTAACTATCATGAATAAGAACTGGTGATAAACCATCTATTGATAAAATTATTGACACCTCTTTGAGTAACAACAAATATTTTTAATATGAATATCTTTTTTGGAGATAATCAGTTGATTGTAAATTTATGTCATGTATAATTTTGTCATTAAAATTCAATTAGATGCATACTTATGATACTTAATTTGAAGTATTGTCATGAGAATACTCTGAATTTTTATTGGATATTTAGTGGATGGCTTGACTATGAGAATATGTTTTACAGAACTTAGATATAAAACTAATTTTATTAGTAATTATCTTTTTGCTTATATTTCATTATTTATAAAATTTATTTTAAATTTAAAGTCAGTTTAAGTCCAACACTTATGCAATACATCTATTTTAAGGAGAGAATATTCAATTATCTTTCTTATATTTTATAGTAAACATATTTCTTACATATATGTGTATGTTAATGTATATGGATTTACTACCAAGAATGCATTTAGATGCATCTATTCCTATATTTTTCCCAGTTCTCTGATGATAGATTTCTAAGTCAAACATCTGACTAGATGTCTAGTTCCTATTCTGGACAATAACAAACATCACTGCATTGCACATTCTTATAAATATCTCCTTGCAAATATGTGCATATGTTTCTCAGAAAGGTGAATAGTGGGGAAACTGCTGGGTCACAGAATATTAATGTATATTTATAAGTAATTCATTACATGCTCTCACAAAGCAGTTACTCCAAATTTTCATTAATATTTGTTATTATTTGACTTTGACCTTTTCAAATATCAAAGAGTCAAAGTCTTTTAAAAATTTACCTTCCATGTTAACTCATAAAGTTATAATCTCTTTATAGATTACATTCATGATATACCATTCTATGAACAGTTAATTCACTTTTATTGTTTACTTTTATTCTAATTTATTACATTATTTAATTTTCAGGAATTGGTCGGATGGTGTTGATAGCAGTTTTTGCCAATTCTATTTATTGGAAGTATTTCTCTCAATCTATCTACTCCACTGAGGAGCAGAAACACAAAAGCTGGGACTGGTTTACTTGAATGTTAAGATATGGACACTAGTTTCAAACATCATACCCATGCTGCCTCAATCCATGGGTTGCGAAGAGTCAGACACAACTGAGCGACTTCATTTACATAAACAAAGGGCACAATGTTCACCACTCTCTTTTCCATTCAAATAAAACATTTTTTACTCCTTCATCTAGTATCCATTGACCAAAATCTTTTTCTTGTTTCATTTTACCTGAATATGTTATATAATATTGCTCAGTAATCATTAATGTATTTAAGCAGCTATGAACAGAGGAGCCCAATGGGCTCCAATCCATGGGGCCATAGAGAGTCAGACATTACTGAGTGATACACACAAAAGGACTATGTGCTTAATCAGTGTATATATCACATATAGAATATGAATATAAAATTGACATCATTTATATCTTCATATATTTTTCATATATTCATATGAATACATAACTGAATTTATGCTTACACTGTCTACATTCTTAAGAATTTTATTTTACTCTCAGACAACCTAAAGTTCATGAGTGCGTGTGTGTGTGTGCTTAGTCGCTCAGACTTGTCCAACTCTTTGCAACTCCGTAGACTGTAGTCTGCCAAGCTCTTCTGTCCGTGGGATTCTCCAGGCAAGAATACTGGAGCGGTTGCTATTTCCTCCTTCAGAGGATCTTCCCACCCCAGGGATCAAACCTGTCTCTCTTGTGTCTCTTATATTGTCAGGCGAATTACTTACCATTGAGCCACCTGGCCGCCTAAAGTTCACACACTGTTAGCTATTTGGGAAAGCTCTAGTAAAATTCTTTAATCATGTTAATGTAAAATTAAACATAAAACCTTAAGAATAAGGCAAAATACAATTCATTTTAAATTCCCAACATGTATTAATAAAAATCATGGTTAAGCACATTATATATTCTTTTTTTTAAAGATTCTTTTTTTAAAAAAATTATTTATTTATTGGCTGTGCTCGGTTTTCCTTGCTGTGCAGGCTTTTATCTAGTTGCAGCGAGTGGTGGCTACTCTATAGTTGTGCTCAGGCTTCTCATTGTGGTTGCCTCTCCTGTTGCAGAGCTCAGGCTTTAGGCTCCTGGGATTCAGCAGTTGTGGCATGTGGGCTCAGCAGTTGAAACAATGAAATACAATTATTTCTATTCTCTCTCTCTCCCCCCACACCCTCAATCAATAAATGGTCTATGAGAGATCCTTAATTGATTATCTTGCACATTTAAACAGCTCATCTCACACACCTCTCAGGAAATAGTAAAGTTAAAGTTTAGGGGAATGTTGATTAACCAGGCAACTGACAAAATATTTTACATTAGCTAAATGCATCTAGAGAATCCTTTGTGGCACAGGCTTTGTTGAATTTAATGCTTTGTGGTCCATGCAAAATAAAATTGTATCTTATTTATCATCAAAGACTGCCAGTGTTGAGAACTGTGTTATAGAATAATGATACCAGCATGTATATATGAGTTGGGCATCCTGTAGTATTAAAAGCAACAGGCAGCATTTTATGAATTCTTGATTTGTTCAAAGCTCGGTGCTTAACACTTTGTTTAATTTACACATATTTGTTTTTCATAGACCTAATAATAATAAGAGAAAAGCTATATAAAATGTGCAATGGAAGTTTATAACTCATTCAGACTCTTTTTATGTTACTCTAATAAAAACTGACAATTAATTAAGGCCTTTCTAACAATAATGTCATTTTAAAACTTTGGTTCAATATATCTGCACAGTCAAGAATATTTTTTGTTATTAATGTGTTTACCTCTTACTTTTATACTCTGTAATATTGTGTTTGGGGACAGAAAAAATCCCTCATTGGAAAATGATCCACCTAAACCAGCACTCCCTCTTGGTGTAAAGAGGGATTGTAAAGAAACAAACAAAAACCCCTCAGATTGTAAAGAATCTGCCTGTAATGCAGGAGACTCGGGTTTGAACCTCAATCCCTGGGTTAGGAAGATCCCCTAGAGAAGGTATTGGCTACCTACTCCAGTATTCTTGCCTGGAGAATTCTATGGACAGAAGAGCCTGGCAGACCACAGTTCACGGAGTTGCAAAGAGTCAGACATGATTGCGTGACTAACACATACAAACCAGGAAAGATTCCAAATACATGTTCTAAGTGTTAGTCTTATAATAGTCTATGAAGAGTATATAAATGGCTGTCATAATTAATTGCTTACTATTAAATACATACTATATTTTAACTTCATAAAGCATTTGAATTTCTTATTATTTGTTGATTCCTTTCATCTAATATCCTATGTAATTTTTTTTTTTTTTACTTTAAAGTATTAAGAATGATCAATGATATAGTTGAGTGATAGTTTTGGTTTGTTGGAGAATCCTGACTCTATCAGTAATTAAATGTGAGAAATTGAACAAAATACTTTGAAGAGTGTATAACACTTCCTAACTATAAAATAAATAAGTGTGTGAGTGCTTGGTTACTAAGTAGTGTCTGACTCTTTTATGACCCCATGGACTCTAGTCTCCAGGTACCTTTGTCCCTGGAATTTTTCAGGCAAGAATACTGGAGTGGGTTGCCATTTCCTCCTCCAGGGGATTTTGCCAACCCAGTGATCAAAACTGTGTCTCCTGCATCTCCTGTATTGGCAGGCAGATTCTTTACCACTGAGCAACCTGGGAAGCCAATACAATAAGTATATCCAGATATAAATTAAACATTGCAACTTAGGTAATTATTTTACATTTGTTGAGGCATGAGGCCTAGTCTACACCTGTACTTCAAGTAAATGGAAACTAATTTTTCCCCCATTTTAGTATACTTTTTCATACTCAGAAATACACTGTTGTGTTTTTTTTTGGCCATTGATAGAGTGAAATGAGTCAGACAAAATGACTTTCCACATTTCAATTTATTTATCATCTCTTAGAGAAGAGCTCCAAAAAAAGAAACAATCTCTTGTGTAATATTTAGCAATGAAAACTTGATTTTCTCACTTGATTTTCTTCTCTAGTTATTCCTAAAGTGCTATGATATTTCTATTTTCCTTAAGAACCTCTTCTCTAAAAAAATGTGGTAAACATAATTGGACAAATTTAAGCATTAAGATTATTTTGATAAAATGAAGCAGAATATAAATCTGAAATTAATAGAGCAATAAAGGTGATAATTTTTTATCGTGAAAAGAAACTCCAATTTTTACATGGTAAAAATTAGGAATCCCCATTAAACATTCACTAGGTTAACTTGATTTGTTATAGAAATGCTCTGAGGGATAGAAAGACAGACGTGAGAGTCTATGTTCTAGCATGTAATCCTATACTGAAATCACTTCATATTCCTGAGGATCTCTTTACTTTTACAGTTAATGGAAGCCATAATTTAGAAATTGCTGAAGATTGTCTGTAGTCCTTAAATACAATGGGTGAAATGAGGCAATGAATGATTTTAAACTGCCCTTTCCTAATATAACAATATTTTCTCAATGTCTTGTGCCACTACAATTTGGGGGCTTAGGGTTTTGTTGTGTTTTTCCTGTACTCTAATTGATTTGTATAATTCAAGTTAATCCAGGTACTAATGACTAGAGAAAGCTTAAGTCTTTTCTTTCCATTCATACTATCATTGACATGGAAATATAAGATATCAGAGTGACAAAAGTGCCTTGAGTAATCTATTTTAAAACTCTTAAAAAAAATATAGGTAGTTCACTATCAAGTAAATAATGGAACATACCCCTACTTACTTTCATAAACTGTTTTATTCATATTGTGTGTTAAAATGTACATGCTTTAGAAGTTACTTTTGTATTAAGTCCAATATTGGTTTATGTGGAAATATGCAAATTTTCAGTTCAGTTCAGTCGCTCAGTCGTGTCCTACTCTTCGCGACCCTGTGGACTGCAGCACACCAGGCCTCCCTGTCCATCACAGATTCCCGGAGTTTACTCAAACTCATCCCCATTGAGTCGATGATGCCATCCAACCATCTCATCCTCTGTCGTCCCCTTCTCTCCTGCCTTCAACCTTTCCCAGCATCAGGGTCTTTTCAAATGAGTCCGCTCTTCGCATTAGATGGCCAAAGTATTGGAGTTTCAGCTTCAATGTCAGTCCTTCCAATGAACATTCAGGACTGATCTCCTTTAGGATGGACTGGTTGGATCTCTTTGCAGTCCAAGGGACTCTCAAGAGTCTTCTCCAACACCACAGTTCAAAAGCATCAATTCTTTGGCTCTCAGCTTCCTTTATAGTCCAATTCTTATATCTATACATGACTACTGGAAAAACCATAGCTTTGACTAGACAGACTAGCAAAATAATGTCTCTGCTTTTTAATATGCTGTCTAGGTTGCTGACAAATGACAATACTGTCATTGTCTGCAAGGTTGTTTAAATGATTTCGTGGAATGATGGATTTATATTTATAATTTTTTCCATAAGATTGGTTATATTTTCTTTTCTGAATGTAGATGTATTATAAATGATAAATATTAATTGAGCATATTTTAAAATTATCTGCCTTGTCTCTTAACATTATTCATGATACTTTTAAAATAAATCCCATCAATATTTTAATTAATTAATTAATTAATTATTCCACTGAATTTATAGGCTTAATGAAGGAAGAATCAATACCTTTTTCACACTGCATCTTTGCATTTAAGGCTTTATCTTCTTTTCTGTTTAGGATTTTGTAGTTTCACTCATACAGAAATGACACTATTCTTAAGTATATATCAACGTATTTTTCTTAATCTTTGTTGCTAACATGAATGGGATGCTTTTCATATGTCAGTCCTACTACTTTTTAATTGTGGTATAATTGAAAGTTGATTTTTTCACATATTCACACTAAGACTGTATACACAGATAGTTGAGTCTAGCTAGTGATCAAAACACTCTGGAGTGAATTCTATGCAGTTCTTCTCTAAGAGTACATCCATGAACAAATTAGATTAATCACATCAACCCTCAGCCTTACTGTAAAATGAAACTATATATATAATCAAGGTTTCTATTCATCGTACTGGAAATGTTGCTAATATTTTATCATTAAGAATGATATTTTATAGATTTTTTTACAGGTATTTTAAGAGGAAATCACAATAAGCTATAATTTCTAGGTTACAAAATATTTTATTTGTTTTCAATTATTTTTTGTGACATTTGATGAGATCTGACTAACTGAAAATCTGAAAGCCAACATTACAGGTATACTACAATGTTTCATACAGGAAATTTCTTTTATTCTTTAAAATAAAACAGAAATGTTGAGGTATTTGGGGAAAGTATATTTTTGTAGATATTTGAGAAAAACTAAAAAAAATTATCAATTTTGTTCTTTATCAAAAGAGTTTCTTTTTCCAAAACTCAAGATTAATTAAGCAATTTTGTGTTTTTTCTTTTTGGTCTGTTTCATTAATTAAATTTAGTCGCCATAAAAATTCATTTAGATTTGTATTTACATATGTGTGAGTGGGAATTTGGACACTATATAATTTAATGTTAAACTTGGACACTATAAAATTCAATGTTAAACCAACCTCTATATTTAGGACATTGCATTGTTATAGCTATGCACAGAGGAAAAATATGACATAAATTATACTCTAAACAAGAGGAAATGACAAAAAATTATTTAGAATTTAAATAATTTAAATGCATAGCAAAGTAAGTATAGGCAAATCAGAATGTTTATTTTATAAGTTTATGTGGAAAAGTCTATGTGAAAGAACAGCTAGAAAACTTTTGATGAAGAATGATCATATGAAGACCTAATCTTATTGGGAATTGAAATACCTTTTAATATTATCATGTGTAAATGGTGCTACCCAAGGAACAAGCAATCATAGCAGTAGAGTAGAGTTAAAAGTATGGAATAATGTGGGAACTTAAACTATGCTAAAGATCATATTTCAAACTAACATGGGAGAATAGATGATTTAGCAAATTGTTTTGAAAGTAGCTATTTTGAAAAGTGAGTAAAGCTAGATATCTGTACAAATCCATCTACACAAATCCATCCTGATAACTTCTTCATCAATGATCTAAACTGAAAACACATTAAAACTGCAGAAAAATACAGAGACTATTATATTCATAACATTGTTATGGAAGAAGGACTTTCAAATAATCAAAGAAATCCCAGAAACTATCAATGGAAAGATTAATGGCACACATACAATAATAAGTAAATAAAATTTTTGTGGAGTGAAAGGGAAAAAAATTAAATTCACTAAAATTAAATATAGATATATACACATACACAGATTTTATATAAATATATTGTATATATCATGTACATTATTATATGTGGATATACATGTATATGCATATACACATATTCTATGTAAAAGCTTAACATATATGTTTACTTAAATAATAAATTTATAAATATCTGAGTATATTTTAATAGTAAGAGAAGTTTTTCTTATTACAGTAACAGAAACCACCTATAGAAATGGATATAAGAAATTTCACATCTGTACATTCTCACACATAAGCCTATATACATACATATACACTCCGAGACAGTGAATAGTTAGAAATACACTTAAAGCTTTCTTTGGTACAAATGTTCTTTGCATTCCCCACCTCTGGAAAGGTAGAAGGCCTGTGACTTGATTTTGCCAGTGAATTGTGAGTTGCTATGAGTAGAACCTGTAGAATAGAGTTCTAGACAGTTTGGGCATCAAATAATATATGCAGTGTAAATTCAATAAATAGTTTTCAGATTAAAGCTTGCATAAATGGACATGATGAATATCTTTCTTGTTTTTTGTTGTGATTAAGTTGCTAAGTCCTATCCAACTTTTTGTGACTCAATGAACTGCAACATACCAGGCTTTTCTATCCTTCACCATCTCTTAAAATGTGAGTTTATCTAAAACATACTAAGAGGAGTTTCACACAGACATTTTTATTTTATTTTATTTTATTTTTTGCCTCATCAAAGTCAACCTTTAGGCTGTGTGCACTTTGATGGCAAAATGGTTTTTAAATATATAATTCAAGAATGGAATTTCAAAGATGCTAAATGAATGCATGTTAAAAAGTTTTAGAAAATATTTATTCCAGGTTGAATTTCACCAGAGCTGGATTAATTGTCTTAGTTCTGAATTGATTAATGAATTTGACTTCATTTTTAATGAAAAATATTGCTTAAAAATTTGATAGATTTTCCTAGGAATGACTAATGGAATATAAAATATACATTCTTATTACTTCATATAGTTTATTTCTCAAAGAGCACTTTAATTCATTTTTTTGATTAATGCAATGTCCACAAGGAAGACTAGCCCCCAGCAACATACTGCATCATTGCTGACAACCAAAAAATAAAACAAACTCATGAATATTTAATGTTTAACAACAATTTACAAAATTACAGACTATAATAATGACAAGATTGTGGTATTTGAATTCAGTCTCTTGATACTAATCATGCGGTACAAATAATGACACTGGAAAATGTATTGAAGCAAGATTTTGCAGGTGCCTATATTCTAATAAAACTTTTAAAAAAGATAACTAGATATCCTTAATCATAAATTAGTTCAGGAATGTTGTTTTTAAATGATAGAAACTAATTACCATATCCTTACTTCTTAGAACATGATTAGTATTATAAATGAATGCAAATAATAAAATTGGCCTCAGATGACCTAACCACTAATACAAAATGCAAGGAGCTAATTAGGTTCATTTCATTAAGCACAAAATGAGGGTGATATTCCTCTCTCAAAAATAAAACTTTCACTGCTTTAAAAACTGAATCCTACATTATGGAACCAGTCATTGACTAAAAGACATTTATTTTGTTACACCATGTGATGAACACTGTGCCAGGCATAGGTTTTCTCATTTTTAAATTTCAAAATTTAGCTAAACTGTATAGCTAAACTTTTTATCAAAAGTTATATATATATATACAATAGGAATAAAATCACTTTGTCCAATAGTATCAGAAGGTGGGATTTTGTAAATGCACTAATTATATATATATGTGTGTGTGTGTGAATGAAACTGGAAGTCGCTCAGTTGTGTCCCACTCTCTGCAACCCCATGGATATACAGTCCATGGAATTCTTGAGACCAAAACACTGGAGTGGGTAGTCGTTCCCTTCTCCAAGGGATCGTCCCAACCCAGGGATTGAACCCAGGTCTCCTGCCTTGCAGGCGGATTCTTTACCAGCTGAGCTAAGGAAATGGCAACCTACTCCATTATTCTTGCCTGGGAAATCCCATTGACAGATGAGTCTGGCAGGCTACAGTCCATGAGCTTGCAAAAGAGTCGGACATAGCCAGTAAACAACAATTAGACTACTTAGATAATAGGAAAGTTGCATTTTAAGAAACAGGGAAATAGTCAAGGCATTGGTAAGAAAATAAACATCAATGATTAATCATAGCAAGCCTTTATATTTAGTAAACAAGATTTCAACTGTATATATATGTATAATTATATGTATATTTCTGTATGTACAAAAAGCAATTTTCATTAGTTTCAATTTAAAAATGGCAAGAACTAGTGAGGAAATATTTCTAATAGATTTACCCAACAGAGCACTTGTATTAAAATACATAATTATTCTTAAAAATCAATACAAAGTAAGTAAGTAACCCAACTAAAAATGAGTAATGACTTAAAAGAATACTTCACACACTCATATACATATACACAATATGCAATTAAGTAATACAAACAGAAAGAGATGAACAACTTCATCATTCTTCATAGAACTTTGAATTAAATTCTAATGAGGTATTACTTAGCCATAAGAATGAAAAAAATTAAAACTGTGATAATGCCAAGTGTTGGCAAGGAATAATGGACCAATTGGAAAGTAAAGGCATTGCTGCAGTTGTTGTGAAACAGTAGAACTGCTCTGGAAAAGTTCTTAATGTTTTTAATGGTAAAATATGTCTACTTGATGATCCAACAATTCCATTCATAGTTATTTTGTTGGCATCAGAAAACTATGACCACAAGCACTCATACCTGACAGTTCATAACCGCTATTCACAGTAGCCCAAACCTAGAAACAACCCAAATGTTTGAGAACAGAAGAACAATAAACATAGTGTGATATACTCATTCAGTAAAATATAATTCAACAATAAAAACACACTGGTGACTCACACAATGCCACCTGTTCATCTCAAAACTATTATGTTGTAGTAAAGAAAGCAAACAAAAAAGAGAAAATACCACTTTAGTACCACTTCCATGAACTTAAAAAAGGGGGGCTAAAGTAATTATGGTGATAGAAATCAGGAAGGAATCACTTTGGTGTTTGGGAGATGGTAATGCAGGATTGACTGAAAAAAGTCATTGAAGGAACTTTCTGGAATAAGAAAAATGTTCTATCTCTTGATTGGTGGGATGGTAATATGAGCATATTCATTTATCAAACTCATCAAAATGTATGTTTAAAATGGATATAGTTTTGCATATGTAAATTGCACCTTAATAAAAATGCAAATTATGTTACAGAATATTGGGACCAGAAAATATTGGCATATCACTTATCACATGGAGCTGTTTAAAATTCATCCCTGGAAGAAATAAATTGACTTGAGTTAAAACAGCAGTGCTTAAACGCTGAAATTCTCTTATTTATCATTGTAATGGTGGCTGAGGGGAGACAGACTTAAAGGAATTGCAGAGATATGAGATGGATATGTTCTCCCAGAGCTTAGGTATTTTAGCATGGGGATGTCCTGGAGATATTTAATGCTGACAACACTGTTGTCTGGTGGAGGGGATGTAAGTCTAAGGCTCTGAGGCTACTTTTTAGTATTTTTAAAAATATTTCAAGATTCATTTGTTTGACTGCATCAAGTCTTAGTTGCAGTGCATGGGACTGTGCCATGCACATTGCATCATGCAAGATCCTTCATGTGGCACACAGGTGCCCAGGCTCTGGAGCATGTGCGTTCAGTTGCTCCCACAGTATGAGGGATCTTAGTTCCTCGACCAGGGATCAAACTTGTGTCCTCTGCATTGCACGGTAGATTCTTAACCACTGGACCACCAAGGAAGTCCCAACTTTTTTGTATTTTCTGATAAATAGATGTCAGAATATTATTATTGGCACCAGTATCATTTCATCATGTGTATCCAACTAAACTATCCCTTAACATGCAATCAGGTGTTAATATTTATGCTTAATTTTTTCAGAGTGGTTTTTAATGATAAGCTGCCTTTATTATAGTGTAATGCTAAGTTGTAAGTTCTGTGGAGCCAGAAATATTTTTAATCAAAAGGTAGACTTTATCAGACAGTCCCAAAATTTGTAACAGAAGAATCGCATATTTAGAAAAAATAGATCCATGCTCTCAAAAAATAGAAATATTCCTTGTTGATTTTATGAAGAAAGTGATCAGGTTTCATATTTATGGGTGCTTAAAATTTACTGATTAATCAAAAGATTTTTGCAATACCTGCTATGTGGTAGGACAGTCACTGTGTAAGATATAAAATGTTTAGCAGAGAGCCTTGCTTCTCTGCTCACATTTCCCAATGTTCCATATTTACATGCACATCATCTCACTTCTTTTCTTTCTTTCTTTTTTTTTTATGTCTGCATACAATGGATCTAAGAAGTAGCTCATGATGACATTACATCTCTGTTGTTATTTTTTAAATTAATTCATTGCTTATTTATTTTTGGCTGTGCTGGGTCTTTGTATCTTGGTGGGCTTTTCTCCAAGGAGAAAAGGAGGAGCCTTGTGCAGAACTCTCTTGTTGTGGAGCACAGGTTCTAGGGGAGTGGGTTCAGTAGCTGTAGCTCCCCAGTTCTAGAGCACTGGCTCAGTAGTTGTGGCACACAGGTTTCGTTGCTCTGCAGCATGTGGGATCCTCCCAGACCAGGGATGGAACTCATGTCCCCTGCATGGCAAGGCGTATTCTGTCCCTTGAACCCCCACTACCACAGAGCCACCAGGAAAGCCTCTCTCTTGGTATTTTGATTTCAGTTTAAAGCGTGTTTTCAACACCTTTTAAAGATCTTTTCCCCTTTTACTAATGTAAAGTTTTCCTGGGGAGGAGTCGAGGACAGTAACATACTTCTTTAAGTCAAATATTTAGGTTTTCAATTTCAACCACTTTCTTTGGCCACAGGACTCCATTGATCCCAACCTAAGTGCGTATACAAAACAAAGCGCTAGACTGTTAGGCAGTCCCTTGGGGGAGTCCTTAGCCAATATCTGATGGAATTTATCCTTTGTTTACTATAAATTTGAGGGATTAGCTTTACTGCCTTCTAAGCTTTTCCAGAAGAATTATAATTCAGTTGCTCATATTAGCACCTGCTCAGAAGGAAACATGGAGAAGGCAATGGCAACCCACTCCAGTGTTCTTGCCTGGAGAATCCGAGGGACGGTGGAGCCTGGTGGGCTGCCATCTATGGGGTCGCACAGAGTAGGGCATGACTGATGCGACTTAGCAGCAGCAGCAGCAGCAGCAGTAGAGGCTAAGGGTATTACTAATATTTTATTTCTTAAATTGGGTAGAATGTACACAGAAGGTATGTGTGTGTGCATGCATGTGTGTAAATGTGTACGTTTCATAATAAATATAGGTATATAAATAAATCAAAGAGCATCTGAAAGGAGGTAATGGTCAAATTTGTCAGATGGCTAACAACTTCAATGAGTATAGAAAATGCTGCATAGGTACATTTTGCTTACAAAGAGGTAATGGATGAGTGTAATGGGAGATTCATTTGAGTCCTGAAAATTAAGGCATTGTCGGTTTGGATTTAAGATAGTGAGTTTCACAGAGAATAAAGTGAAGACTTGGTGTTTGTAAGTTCAGATTTCTTAGAATTATTGCAAAGAGATGAAGAGAGAGTGAGGTTCAGTATCTGATGATGAAAGAAGGGGCATAATAGATTTTGTTTTGCTTTATTTTTCTTGTAAGTTTTTAAATGAAAAACATTACAACATGCTTTTGTTGACTCTGCTAATAAAAAGAATTTTGCCACGCAGAGAACTAAGGCAAAATTACAGGTGTGGAGTCCTCTATTAGGTGAGTAGAAATGGAATGCAATGAACAAGATGGGCAAATTATAGTTATTCAGGGAAAGTACAATACATAGGAGCTACACTAGGAATACACAGAGAGATTTGGTGATGGGGTAACAAGAAATTTCTCTCACAATTGCCTCTTTAATCTCAGACAAGTAGGAGAAGTGGAGATGCTAGAGACTTGAAGAGAGAGACGATATGAAGTAAGTTTCCTATGGCAGGATGGAAGGAATCATTTTGAACTGTTGTAGGATTTCCAGACATTATTTAAAAACAACTCTGATCATTTGGAGTTTTGCCTAATGGATATGAGAGAGGAAAAATTATTGGCATTATTGAAAATGATGCAAGAGATAATTATAATGAGCCAGAGAATACAAGCTAAAGAAGAAGGGAGTTATGTTATGAAAAGTCAAGGAACAATGAGTGTAAATGTAAAAACCCTAAGAGAGGTGCTGCAATTGGAGTAAAAGAAAAACAAATGAACCTGTGTGGTACCAAGAGATCTGAAGGAAAGAACCTTTGAACAGTTAAAGGGCAGAGACAATAATAGCTTTGGGAGTGATCAAGTATTACACTGGTGGGTTGGGATGAGTGTTTTGTTCAGTACAGAATGGTTTCTGTCAATAAAGAACAGTGAGTTGTAAGATAAAGGGAAAAACTCACTCTGGAATAAGAATTTTCTATTTCCAAAATATTATATTTTCTCTTACTTTATATGTGGAAAAGGAAGAAGACCACATAAAATCGTGACAGGTCAACAAGACTACATATCCCCAAGCATCTCACCTGTCCTTGTATTTCTGTATAAATCTGACCATCAATCAATCAAATGTTGACATTTATGGCTGATTAACCTAACACCTTGAGCATAGTCAAAGGCATGAAAAACCAACCAATGCTAGAGTTTATAAATACTATTTTTCCAGAAAGAGTATTTAATACATGTATTTGTCTCCCTTATAAACGAAGGTTAAGTACATTTGGTTTTATTTATTTAATGAATTTTTAAAACTTTGATTTTCTCTCCAAATTAATTTTATTGTATTACAACATATGTATTTTGAAAGAGAGCCTATAGACACAAGCAAATATAAATACAACTTTTTATGTCTGCTTGAGTGATTCACTTTTCAAAGATGTTATTACCAAAGATGATGTATTTTATGCAAACTTAATAGAAAGAACTTTAAAGTGAGTAACAAGATTATACTAGTTTGCTGATGTACCTAATGCTTTAATATTAACTTGATATTTTATTGAGAAAAATGTACATTTTAACTATCACTGTGACAATCATAGAACAATGAGTGTATTTGTTAAATAAATCTTTGATTTATTTTGTATCAGTACCATGTAACAGAATTTTATTTACTTGAATAAAACAATTAAATAGCAAATACAGAATAGAGATTTAGCAAAGGTTTAGGATATTTTTCTGAAAATGTACATAATCTAGTGTCCAGGGCAACATATAGAATATTATGCCATTCTTATACTATTTTGATTAGTTTAAGCACTGAAAAATTATTTTTGAGAATGTTTAATGGTAAATAGAGCTTCTCTGGTGGTGAAATTCTGGGGTGGATGAATCAAGAGCTGGAATCAAGATTGCTGGGAGAAATGTCGACAACCTCAGATATGCAGAGATTTTCCTGGTGGCTCAGACAGAAAAGAATCTGCTTGCAAAGCTCAAGACCAGGGGTTCTATCCCCTGGAAAGGGGAATGGCTTTCCACTCCAGTATTCTTGCCTGGTAGTATTACATGGACAGAGGAGCCTGGTGGGCTACAGTCCATGGGGTCACAGAGAGTTGCACATGACTGAGAGGGTAACACATGATAAATAATTACTTGTGTGTGTTAATCGTTCAGGCTCTGTCCTGTCCGACTCTTTGCGACCCCATGGACTGTAGCCTGGCAGGCTCCTCTGTCCATGGAATTCTCCAGGCAAGGATACTGAAGTGGATATATTTCAAGGATACCTTTCCTTCTCCAGGGTATCTTCCCAACCCAGGGATGGAATCAGGGTCTCCTGCACTGCATGCAGGTGCTTTACCGTCTGAGCTACTAGGGAAGCCCACTAATGATCTTTTAATATCTAGAAAAGAAATGTGGAATTGTCATTATATACATAACCAAGTCTTAAATTACAAGTAAAAATGATTAAGTTAATGTATTTTTCTGGGATCATTTAAGTTTTCATCAAGTGCATTGTAGCAAATACTCTCCCAGAGTAATATTTCAAGACATAGAGTTAAAAAAAAATGTTCCACATTTTTTCTTACAGCAAGAAATATATTTTATTCCCAATTTAAATTCTTAGAAGTTGTAAAGTTTTGCTTATTTAATAAACAAGCTCTCACTTTTTTGTTATTATTATAAAAATGAAAATATATCATGTAATCTACCTATCCATGCAATTTATGGAGAAGTCAAATGATACACCTTAAATTATGGTTTAATCTTCAAATTGACCTTCATAAATTGGGCAATACATTAAATGCCCGTGAATGTGCATGTCAGAGCCTATTTTTCTCATTGTTCTCTCATTTTTTGTATTTGCATTTACCTAATAACAGTGAGTTGGAGAGTCATTTTAAGTACTTATGTGTGCTATTGGCATTTCTTTATTTGTTAAATGCTTTTTAGGCACTCAGTACTTTTTTAATGGATCATTTGTCTTTTAATTACTGATTTATATTTTTAATATAATTCCAATGTTCATGTTTTTACTGTCACTATATTTCCAATAGCCCTTGTAATCAATTTATACTTAAAATTCAAATATATTAGTCATGGGGTGTTTTTGAAATCAGTATAGTCAGGGCAGATTTTCTGTACGGATTCTTGATTTTTCCTTTCATTAATTCTGGGTTATATTATCTAAGCGCTCTTCCCTATCATGCATTGTAAAAAATTATAATTTTAGAGTTTTCCTGTTTTTCTTTCCTGAATTTAATTTGGATGGGCTATTTAAATACAATTAATATTTTAAGTAGATTATGAAATAGTAAGAAAAATTGTCTTCCTAGGCCCAGTTTCCCTGAGTATTAACATAAAGATCCACGATCATTAACAAACCATTCATGCCCAGATATCTGGTTGAAGATTATTTCTGAGTGTGTCTGTGAAGGTGTTTGGAAGAGACTGGCATCTGAATTGAGGTTCTGAACAGAACAAAAATGTGGAGGAAGGGAAGATTTTCTCTTTCTCTGCTTGACGGAGAAAGCTTGACACGCAGCTTGAGCCATGACATCTGTCTTTTGCTGTCAGCTCTTCAGACTATACCACTGGCTGTTCTGGGTTTCCAGCTTGCAAATGGCAGACCATGGGACTTCTCAGCCTCCATAATCACATATACTAATATCTTATGGTAAATCTCTCCATATGTATTCCAGATGGTTCTGTTTCTCTAGAAACCTGACTAACACACTACCTTATTATGAGAGGACCTTGTGCATTGCATGTCCTTTCGAGAACATTCAGCTGAGACTCTCGGGTATATATCTCTTTCTCTAAACCTCTTTGTTAGCAATCTTTCAATCCTGTTCTTTCCAAGCAGTCAAAACACTTAGCAACTGCCTATGAATTGGTGTTGATCTGTGCTACTGAACTTATATGGGTCCAGACAAAATGGAGAAGCAAATTCACTGCTCAAAGGAGTTTCATTTGCCCCTAAACTTTAGTGACAACCTCGTATAGGTCTCTAATGCTTCAGTCATCCATTTCTGTTTGGTACCAGGCTATCTTGTGTAATTGTCTATACATCAGGCCTGAGTTTTTCCTTCTGCTAAACTTATTGTAAGAAGCTTTTCTTGACATCATAAGTATAGGTTGAGAAAGAAGAGGTGGTACTACAAGAGCAAGTGCTGAAGAAGTGTGGGCCACTAACACACCTAGTAATTGTATCTGAACCTTTTCATACCATTTCCACTTGTAGTACATTGTTTCTGAGCCTTCTCATCCATAAGACTTCCAGTCAGATAACATATAGCTTATAATGAATAGTTCTGAATATATGGTATTTTATATCCCACTATTGGGCATTTAGTCTTTACCTGAGTATAGTAGTCAAAGTCTG
Source organism: Giraffa tippelskirchi (assembly GCF_054371585.1). Classification (NCBI taxonomy): domain Eukaryota; kingdom Metazoa; phylum Chordata; class Mammalia; order Artiodactyla; family Giraffidae; genus Giraffa; species Giraffa tippelskirchi. Next base: position 128,238,426 of record NC_137286.1, read on the forward strand.
TTTCTCAAAAAGAGAATAGTTATTGGACAATGAAGGCATGAATCCATATCAGAACCTGAGAGGCCAGTGTGATGATTTTCCTATTGGTGCTTGCCAGATGCTTCATAAAGTTCCTTATTTGCCACAGACCCTTAAAGAACTGTGAGATCTGCTGGGTTATAACGTGCAAGCAGAACAAGAAAGTGTACTAAAGCCTGTATGGGCTCCACTGATTTCTTCTGCTCTCCTTCCTGGTCAAAGCAAGTATGCTGGTGGTTTACACAGTAAGTGCTCTGCTCAGATGTGAAACACATTGCTGCTATATTCAGGAAATCCTACTGATAATCATGCCTCATTTTTACTTTCACCATGGAGAGGATATATTAACAATTTTCAGATAACTGGTCTTTATAAAACTGCATCAAAAGTAGACCCTAAATTGTTTAACTTTGTATGATTTGTTTATAATTATTAGCACATACACACATGTATGTATGTATATTGCAATATACATATAATGTATAATATATGTATAATACAGATAATTATAATGTAAATTTTGTATGTATTTATATAGTATACTTTATGTTGCACATAAAATATTTTATGCCAATATAATCACAGTTCTTCTAAATTACTTTTGGTCTCTTTCTAGAAAGCTTTATTTTAGCATTTAAAAAATATTCTTGACTATCAAACACTTCACCACAATATTTGGTTGAGTCTTTCCCACTTTAATGTTCTTGTAAGATACTTGATGGAGATTCCCAGGTGGCTCAGTGGTAAAGAATCTGCCAGTTAGAAGATGCAGGTTCAATCCCTGGGTCAAGAAGATCCTCTGGAGAAGGAAATGGCAATGCACTCCAGTATTCTTGCCTGGGAAATCACATGTACAGAGAAGACTGTTGGGCTATACAGTCTATGGGGTCGCAAAAGAGTTGGACACAGCTCAGCAACTAAACAACAACAACAATGTCCCCTCTCTGCTCATTTTCTGGAGACTTTTTACATAAATAGGTGGTGAATCTTATATGAAGATTTTTCTGCATCTATTGAGATGATCATATGGTTTTTATCTTTCAATTTGTTCTTTGTTATGGGCTTCCCAGGTGGTACTAGTAGTAAAGAATCTGCCTGCCAATGCAGGAGAGACAAGAAACATGGGTTTGATCCCTGGGTCAAGAAGATCCTCTGGAGAAGGAAATGGCAACTTACTCCAGTATTCTTGCTGGGATAATTCTATGGATAGAAAGCCTGGCAGGCTATAGTCTGTGGGGTCCCAAACAGTCTGACACAACTGAAGTGATTGAACATATATGCATGCAGGCATCTTTATAGGAATTAAAAGACTCTCCATGACTGTTATCATAACGCCTTCTGATTCCTCTTTGATTTTCTAACATCATTTGTGACACTAATTATCAAGTGTTCATCAATTTTTATAATTAAGAGAGAAAACTAAAAGAGAATAGATTTCACTGATTTTACATAAAGCAATATTCTTTACTTGGTTGAGCATTCCCAATTTATTTTAATGCAAAACATAGTAATTTTACAAACAAAGATATCTATAATAACAAAACACAACCACATAAATACATATATTCTGAAGAAGTCATAGTAGAAAATGAGTGTTAATCTTTATTGCTGTAGCTACAGAAAATGTAGAAGAGTCATCACTTTGAGCATCTGTTCTACTTTCTACTCATTCATTCATATATACCTACTGGTAAAGATTAATGATCCGATACAATGGACAGTGAATCAGCTGTATGATGAATTCCATCCCACTTGAACAAACATCCTGAGCTGTGGAAAATAATGTGAATTATACTTACAAAATGGTAATGGAAATCTTTGATATAAGAGATGAAACCAATAAAATTCCAATTGCCTATTGAATTAATTTACTGATCAGTAGCTTGGTAAGTTTATAAATTAACAAGACAGCTAAATAATTAATTTCACTTGTGAGCAGGGAAAAAAGTGAAAAATTCACAGGCAAGAAGGCAAAGATTTAAACTGAGATTTCACATTTTTGTAGGTCTGCTACTACAGTAAGGCTACAGCAAATCTAGATTGCATATTAGGGTCTGACACCAGAAGTGGCAGTTAGGAGTTGAGTGGATGGTCAAAGGAGAGTCATCCCTTCAGGCTGAGCTGATTGCCAAAATAGAGGCACATCATTTGATTTAACATTATTGAATAGTAAAGGTGAAACTCAATACAAGATGCAGAGTAGAAGGATCTGTGCTCATCTTCTCCTGCAAGAACTCCAAAGTTACAACTCGTTGCTGAACAACCATTGACAGGAGAATGTTGGATTCCACCCAGGAAGGATACCTTACATCCAAGGGCAAAGAAGAAGCCCCAGCAAGACAGTAGGAGGGGCAAAATCATGTTTAGAATAAAATCCCATACCAGCCAGAGATGCTCAGAGGGCTGAAACAAACCTTGTGCCCACCAGGACACAGAGACCCCACAGAGACTGAGCCAGAACTGTGTTTGAGTGTCTCCTGTAGATATATGGGTCAGCAGTGGACTGCTGCAGGGGCAGGAGCTCTGGGTGCAGTAGACCTGGGTATGGCATAAGCCCTCTTGGAGAAGGTTGCCCTTAACCCCACCATAGAGCAGCCAGAACTTACACAGGACTGAGGAAACAGACTCTTGGCAGGCATAGACAAAAGCTTGTGCACACAAGAGACTGACCCAGACTTGCCCATGAACGTCCAGGAGTCTCCAGCAGAGAATTGGGTCTGCAGTGGTCAGCTGCAGGCTGGGGACACTGAGTGCAACAGCAAGTGAATGGGCTCTTTTGAAGGAGGTCATGATTGTCTTCATTACCTCCATCATAGTTTGGCCCCAGGTAAATAGCAGGGATGGAACACAGCTCCACCCATCAAAAGAAAATTGAATTAAAGATTTACTGAGCATGGCCCCACCCATCAGAACAAGATCCAGTTTCCCTCTCAATCAGTCTCCCCAATCAGGAAGCTTCCATAAGCCAATTATCCTTCTCCATCAGAGGGCAGAAAAAATAAAAACCACAATCACAGAAAACTAACCAATCTGATCACATGGATCACAGCCTTGTCTAACTCAATGAAACTATGAGCCATGCTGAGTAGGGCAGCCCAATATGGACAGGTCATGGTAGAGAGTTCTGACAAAAGTTGGTCTACTGGAGAAGGGAACGGCAAACCACTTCAGTATTCTTGTCTTGAGAACCCCATGAACGGTATGAAAAGGCAAAAAGATAGGACACTGAAAGATGAACACCCCAGGCCGGTCGGTACCCAATATGCTAATGGAGATCAGTGGGGAAATAACTCCAGAAAGAATGAAGAGATGGAGCCAAAGCAAAAAGAACACCCAGTTGTGGATGTGACTGGTGATGGAAGTAAAATCCAATGCTGTAAAGAATAACATTGCATAGGAACCTGGAATGTGAGGTCCATGAATCAAAGCAAATTGGAAGTGGTCAAACAGGAGATGGCAAATGTGAGCATCGACGTTTTAGGAATCAGCAAAATAAAATGGACTGGAATGGGTGAATTTAGCTCAGATTACCATTATATCTACTACTGTGGGCAAGAATCCCTTAGAAGAAATGGAGAAGCCATCATAGTCAACAAGAGAGTCTGAAATATAGTACTTTGATGTAATCTCAAAAACGACAGAATGATCTCTGTTCATTTCCAAGGCAAAACATTAAATATCACAGTAATCCAAGTCTATGCCCTGACCAATAATACTGAAGAAGCTGGAGTGAACAGTTCTATGAAGACCTACAAGACCTTCTAAAACTAACACCCAAAAAAGATGTTCATTTCATTATATGGGACTGGAATCCAAAAGTAGGAAGTCAAGAGATACCTAGAGTAACAGGCAAATTTTGCCTTGGAATACAAAACAAAGCAGGTCAAAGGCTAACAGAGTTTTGCCAAGAGAATGCACTGATTATATCAAACACTCTCTTTCAACAACACAAGAGAAGACTCTACACATGGACAATCACCAGATGATCAATACTGAAATCAGATTGATTACATTCTTTGAAGCCAAAGATTGAGAAGCTCTATACAATCAGCAAAAGACTGGGAGCTGACTGTGCCTCAGATCATGAACTCCTTATTGCCAAATTCAGACTGAAATTGAAGAAAGTAGGGAAAACCACTAGACCATTCAGGTATGACCTAAATCATATCCCCTACAATTTCCCTACTTCCCCTGGAAGTGACAAATAGATCCAAGGGATTAGATCTGATAAAAAGAGCACCTGAGAACTATGGATGAAGGTTTGTGACATTGTTCAGGAGGGAGTGATCAAGACCATCCCCAAGAAAAAGAAATGCAAAAAAGGCAAAATGGTTGTCTGAGGAGGCTTTACAAATAGCTATGAAGAGAAGAGAAGTGAGAGGCAAAGGAGAAAAGGAAAGATATACCCATTTGAATGCAGAGTTCCAAAGAATAACAAGGAGAGATAAGAAAATCTTCTTCAGTGATTAATGCAAAGACATAGAGGAAAACAATAGAATGGGGAAGACTAGAGATCTCTTCAAGAAAATTAGAGATAACAAGGGAACATTTTATACAAAGATTGGCACAATGACGAACAGAAATGGTATGGACCTAATAGAAGAAGAAGATATTAAGTAGAGTTGGCAAGAATACACAGAAGGACTATACAAAAAAGATCCTCATGACCCAGACAACCACAATGGTGTGATCACTCACCTAGAGCCAGACATCCTGGAGTGCAAAGTCAAGTGGATCTTAGGAAGCATCACTGTTAACAAAGCTAGTGGAGGTGATGGAATCCCAGTTGAGCTATTTCAAATCCTAAAAGATGATGCTGTTAAACTGCTGGACTCCATATGACAGCAAATTTGGAAAACTCAACAGTGGAAACAGGACTTTAAAAGGTCATTTTTGTGTGTGTACATTATACACAATGGAATATTACTCAGCCATTAAAAAAATACATTTGAATCGGTTCTACTGAGATGGATGAAACTGGAGCCCATTATACAGAGTGAAGTAAGCCAGAAAGAAAAACAACAACACAGTATACTAATGCATATATATGGAATTTGAAATATGGTAACGATAACCCTATATGCGAGACAGAATAAGAGACACAGATGCATAGAACAATTTTATGGACTCTGAGGGAGAAGGTGAGGGTGGGACGTTCTCGGAGAATAGCATTGAAACATGTATATTATCATATGTGAAACAACATCATTCCATGTTTGATGCATGAGACAAGAGCTCAGGGCCGGGCAATGGGATGACCCAGAGGGATGGGATGGGGAGGGAGGTGGGGGGGGTCCAGGAAGGGGAACACATGTAAACCCAGGGCTGATTCATGTCAGTGTATGGCAAAAACTATTACAATATTGTAAAGTAATTAGCCTCCAACTAAAATAAATAAATTTATTAAAAAAAAAAAAAAAGAATGGGAGCTGTAAAAAAAAAAAAAAAAGGTCATTTTTATTCCAATCCCAAAGAAAGACAATGCCAAAGAATGCTCAAACTACCACACAATTGAACTCATCTCACACTCTATGAAAGTACTGCTCAAAATTCTCTAAGCCAGACTTAACAGTACGTGAACCATGAACTCCCAGACGTTCAAGCTGGATTTAGAAAAGCAAGAGAAACCAGAGATCAAATTGCCAATATCTACTGGATCATCGAAAAAGCAAGAGAATATCAGAAAAATATCTACTTCTGCTTTATTGACTATGCCAAAGCCTTTGACTTTGTGGATCACAACAAACTGTGGAAAATTCTGAAAGAGTTGGGAATACCGTACCACCTGACCTGCCTCCTGAGAAATCTGTATGCAGTGCAAGAAGCAACAGTTAGAACTGAACATGGATCTACAGACTGGTTCCAAATTGGGAAAGGAGTAAGTCAAGGCTGTGTATTGTCACCCAGCTTATTTAACTTATATGCAGAGTATTGCATGAGAAATGCCAAGTTGCAGGTAGCACAAGCTGGAATCAAGATTGCCGGGATAAATATCAATAACCTCAGAGATGCAAATGACACCACCCTTATGGCAAAAAGTGAAGAAGAACTTAAGAGCCTATTGATAAAAATGAAAGAGGAGAGTGGAAAAGTTGGCTTAAAACTCAACATTTACAAAATTAAGATCATGGCATCCACTCCCATCACTTCATGGCAGATAGATGGGGAAACAATGGAAACAGTGAGAGACTTTATTTTGGGGGGCTCCAAAATCACTGCCGATGGTGACTGCAGCCATGAAATTAAAAGACGCTTGTTTCTTGGAAGAAAATCTATGACCAACCTAGACAGCATATTAAAAAGCAGAGACATTACTTTGCCAACAAAGGTCAGTCTAGTCAAACTATATCTTTTCCAGTAGTCATGTATGCATGTGAGAGTTGGACTATAAAGAAAGCTGAGCACCGAAGAATTGATGCTTTAGAACTGTGGTATTGGAGAAGACTCTTGAGAGTCCCTTGGACTGCAAGGAGATCAAACCAGTCCATCCTAAAGGAAATCAGTCTTAAATATTCATTGGCAGGACTGATGCTGAAGCTGAAACTCCAATTCTTCGGCCACCTGATGTGAAGAACTGACTCATTTGAAAAGACCCTGATGCTGGCTAAGATTGAAGGCAGGAGGAGAAGGGGATGACAGAGGATGAGATGGTTGAATGGCATCACCGACTCAATGGACATGAGTTTGAGTAGGCTCCGGGAGTTGGTGATGGACAGGGAAGCCTGGCGTGCTGCAGTTCATGGGGTCACAAAGAATTGGACACAACTGTGTTGCTGAACTGAACTGAAAGATAACATAGGAGACACAGGTTCGATCCCTGGAATGTGAAATTCCCCTGGAGAAGGTAATGGCAACCCATTCCAGTATACTTGCAGGGAATACCTCATAGACAGAGAAGCCTGTTGGGCTATAGTCCATGGGGTCACAAAGAGTTGGAAACAACTGAATATGTACCCAATGCTACCAAATATAATAAAACAATTCTGAATATGAAATCTTGTGATTTTACTCTGTGTGTTTGTATTTGTGTGTGTTAGTCATTCAGTTGTGTCCAACTCTTTGAGACCTCTTCGACTGTAGACTTGCCAGTCTCCTCAGTTCTTGGAATTTTCCAGGCAAGAATTCTAGAATGGGTAGCCATTTTCTTCTCCAGGGGACCTTCCCAACCCAAGGATCAAACCAGGGTGTCCTGCATTGCGTGCAGATTCTTTACCGCTGGGCCACCAGCGAAGCCCCAGTGATTTTACTAAGTCATGGTAAAAATAAACTATAAAATTCAGTTAAAAATATCATCTATATCTCTGTTTATTAATTATACACAAAAAGATGTATGCGTGAGTACTTATGTATATATACATACATTGTAAAACCTTATATTAATAATATGTATATATAGAGAGAAAACAATATTGGAAATTAATTTGAAAAAATCTTAAAAAGAAAATTAAGGTAAAATATTTTTGTTTTAGTTTCTGCAGGGCTTTATAAAGGGCATGCTAAGTAATAATTCAAAGAATATAGATGATGAGAATAAACCTCATTATTACTAATGCAGAAATTCCATCCATTCCATCTCAAATCAAAGTTCTTGGCACTTAAAAATGTTCATTAATACAGTGTTTTCAGGGAAGCTTTTTTCCAATTTTGGTGAATTATATTTTTTAGGGTTTATCAAATGATTTTTCTTTTCAACTAATTGAATTTTACTACCAACGTATGAAATCTGTTTAGTTTTCATTGAAAACTTTTGTGAAATGTTAAAAGAATATGATTCACCAATATCCACATAACCTTCTAGGTACCACAGCCAAGTTGCTTATGAAAAGAATAGTGTATTAAAAGTAGGTTAACTCAATTTTTTAAAGTATAATATGCTGTTTTAGCATATAAACTAACAAACACAAACAAAGATAAGTAAAGAGAGAAACTAAAAATGTAGATGCACAAAGTCAAATATAAGTTATTCTAGAGAGAGATGAACTGATAAAATACATCCAGTCTTGATGCTGAGTCAAGTAAAGCAATGTCAGAAAGTGATGGACAGAAAGTGTTCATTGGGTTTGGTCCAGTTTTCATCAGTGATGAATTTGATAAATTTAAATGTGATAAAGGTGAATGAATTTGGATGGAAGAGTAAATGGGGAGAAATGTCTTTTCTGGTATTATTGCTGACAAGGCATCTGGCTTACATAACACCTGAAAATATTTGATAGTATATATTATAAATCATTTATGGCCTGATAAATTTGCAAGTATTCATTGTGCCAACCTCAGTGAAGTAAAGTAAAAGCTGATTCTTCCTTGAGGAATTTAGTAAAGAAGAGAAACTCAAACACTGGTTTTCATAGACTCAAGTTTTGTGGAAGGGTAGAGAAATCTTTATGCCAGTACATGTGTAATAAAATTTTTGCCCATAAGACTGACATCCCTAAAGGTTGTTTTCTGTCTCCAAAGGCTAAAAGAATCGCTTTTGTATTATGTGAAGTGGGGGTGTGGCAGTCCTTGACAAGTTTTAAAACAAAGCTTGTATTGAAAGGCTTCTATAAATATAATTTACATTGTCTAGGATGCTCAAAAACATCCCAACTTTGGCAGTAAATCAGACTTAATAGACTGAAACTCCAGAGGGACAGCCTTGATACAGTAACAGTATATCATTGAATATTTTCTTCATAGAGAGCGTTTGCTAACCCTTTATAGGGCTGATGATTGAACTGAACCTTTATAGAAAGTACTTGACTTGGGAAAGAAGATCTAGCAAAGATTTGGGTGTTTGTGCTCTTCTGGCTCAATAATTTTGAAAAATCCAGGAGCCCTAAATGCTTGGTTGTGTTTATCTCACAGTCTGTTTGCCGAATTCTTTTGCTAAGTATCAGATTAAGATTTTCTATAAAGTGAAATACAATTTATGTAACCTTGGATTGTTTAGAAGAAATATTTACACCTAAAGAATGGGGCCTCTCTCAAGTGGATACCATGCTTTTCACACAAGACATTCCTTATGATTGGAATAGAATGCGATAGAAAGAAAAAGCTACAAAGCCTGGAATCTCCAAATAACAGACTCACACAATTCTTCAGCTGAGACTAGAGACCTGATCAGAATTTCAAATAACAAAAAAATATTAAGAACATTGCTCTACACTGAATTTTGTACCCCTCTTCCAAATTTATGTGTTGAATTCTAATTCCCCATGTGATGTATTTTTCTGTTCCTTTCTATATTTTGTCTAGGATAACATACAAATTATTGCATGTCAAGAAATAAGATGATATAACTCATAACAAAGAGGAAAACGAACATTAGAATGAGATCCACAGAAAATCTAGACACTGATATTAACAGATAAGGATTTTCAAACAATTGAAATAATATGAATGTATGGAAAATAACAAAATACGTTAGACAAATAGATGAAAAAATGGAGAATATTGGTATCAATAAAGTGAATCACTTATAAAGGATACAAATACAAAACAGCATAGCTATAACTTATAACTCTTTGGGTAGGTTTGATAATAGAATGGCACTGTAAAATACTACTTGTTAACTTAAGATAAGGACGATATAAATTATCCAAACCTGTAGAGAGGGAAAACAAATAGGGGTTGGGGGAAGAAAGCAGAGAATTTGACATAAAGACAACATAGTAAAAGTCTAAAATAAGTGTAAATGGAGTTCCAGAAAGGAGAAAGGAAATGTAGCAGGAGAGAAAATTAATAATCTATCAAAGTTAGCAACACATATATTCTTGAAGATAAGTGGACACAAATTGAGAGAAATACAAGAAGAGGCATCATTGTATACATCATACTGAAGCCTCTGGAAAAGAGAAAGGAAAAGCAATTTTTCAAAACATCTTGAAAGGAAAACAACATGACAAAGAACCTGAGAAGACTTAGAGAGAAAACTAACACAATCAATGAGTCAGAAAATAGGAAAAGGGTAAAAATAATTTCAATCATTTCCAAAAAAAATACAGATATTAAAAAACTATATCCAACAGAATTTTTCCTGAAAATTTGTGTGAAATAATTTCAGGCAAAATCAGTGCTATAATTTGTCACCAACAGTTTGCACTACCGGGTGTGCTTAAATTCAAGCCTAATTTCTATACTTAACTAGCTGAGTGACTTTTTCCAAGTTCATTTACCTCTCTATGTCTCAGTTTCCTTATCTATGAATATGAGATACAAATATTGCCCTTTTTACAATAACATGGTTTTAAGAGCTCATGGATTTGATAAATTAAAGATATTTAAATCTATTTCTAGAATGCAGAATACATTTAACAAATTATTTTTTTCTTTATTTTTGGCTCTTCGGGGTCTTTGTTGCTGCGTGTGGGCTTCCTCTAGTTGTGGTGACCAGGAGGTACTCTCTAGTTGTGGTGTAGGCGTTTCTCATTGTGGTGACTTCTCTTGTTCTGGAACACAGGCTCTAGACACTTGGGCTTCAGTAGTTGTGGAACGTGGGCTTAGTTGTTCCTTGACATGTGGGATCTTCCCAGACCAGGGATGGAACCCATGTCCCTTGCCTTGGCAGGCAGATTCTCAACCACTGGACCGTCAGAGAAGTCCTTAACAATTGATTTTTTATTAGTTTGAAACATTGTACTCAAACCTACTGTTTACTGCTGCACAGTATCTCATCATTGAGAGAATATGCTTCAGTCACTGAGAGATAAGTTTATGTGGACATTATGAACCAGGAATTGGAATTTAACTTGAATTGTATCATTAATATAAATCTTTATCTTCCAACATCACATTTATAATTCTGAGCAAGTTGTATTACCTCTCTGTGCCTCTACTTTTGCATCTATAAAATATAAACACTATATGTAGCTAACATTGTGTGATCATTGTGAGTTTTAAGTTATGCAATGTATGTTTAGAGTTCATAAACATATATATATTTTAAAGTATTATATACTGGATTTTTAGACATTATACACAGGGCTGTAATAGCAACTGCTATACCTATCACTATGTGCTCATCTAGAATCAATTCCCAGAGATAGGATACTCGAGCGTAAAAAGTTATCAACATTCTGAAATGATGAGTACCATTAGACTGCTCTTTGTGTGCGTGATAAGTCACCTCAGGGTGTCCGACTTTTGTGACCACATGGACTGTAGCCCACTAGGCTGCTCTGTCCATGGGATTCTCCAGCTAGAATAGTGAAGTAGGTTGCCCTTTAGTTAATCCTAAAACCTAAATGCTCACTTTGTGTGGGTGCTCAGTCGTTCAGTCATGTCTTGACTCTTTGCAGCCCAATGGACTGTAGCCTGCCAGGCTCCTTTGTCCGTGAAATTTTCCAGGTTGCCATTTCCTACTCCAGGGTAACTTCCTGATCCAGAGATAGATAGAACCCATATCTCTTCTGATTCCTGCATTGGCAGACAGATTCTTTACCACTATCACTTCCTGAGAAGCCCAAATACTCATCAAGAATGTATAAAATAGTGCATTTCTATACATCCCTAAAGAAAATGGATAAAAGCATTGTTACATTCACATAATTTTTCATGTATTTTACAGCTGAAAGAAATAGATTATATTTTCCCATTTTCAGCTAATAAAATATGGTGAATCACTATGGTTCATAATATAACATGCTCAATGAACATATTTTAAAAGTAGAATTCTAACAATTCAAACTTAAAAAGGCATTCATGTGCCCCTGTGGCTGATTCATGTTGATGTATGGCAAAAACCACCACAATATTGCAAAGTAATTATCCTCCAATTAAAATAAATTAATTAATTTTAAAAAGACAGTCAGAGTACTAATTAAACACAATTTGTTTTGATTGATGATTGTCCACATAAAGTTATAATTATAATAATGACCTCTATCTGATTATAAGCAAAAATGATTTGTATAAACAATTTTCATTGGAACATCACAATGCTCTACCCTTTAAACTTTTGACTTAATATATTTTATGACTAAACCTAATTAGAACTCTTTCTTCCTGAATGAAACAATGATATATATTTGTGGTTTTGTACCATTTATCTTCTTTGAACTAAGAACAAAATGAAGTCAATAAAAAAATGTGCTCAGGCTAATTAAATGTGGAATGAACACGCTGAACTCATAGATTATTAGGGTTTCAGATGTTCTCAGAGGTCATTTTAATGTGATTTTTTTTTTCCCAATGTTGAAACCCTTCTGTAACTTTCCTAATAGTTATACATTCTACATATTAAAGGGAATGATTAGTTTTTAGAAAGTACTGTTTACATTGAGCCAAAATTTCTCTAGTTTTGGTCTAATTCACTAGCCTAGCCCTGATTCTGCTTTAATGATGTCTTAGGGCATCTTCAATACAACATTTTTTTTAAGTCTAAGAAAACTGTTTAAAAACTAATGAAGTACTAACTTTTGATAAACCAACTTTGCTTTGAATATTATAATAATATTTGATTTCCCCTCTTCCTGGCTCTTCTCACTGGATAAATTCAGTATCTCAACATTTTTTTGTACTGAAGGAAAACTTTTATTAATTTCATTTAAGGCTTTTATTAGTTTTACTAAATATTGCATTTTTAAAAAGATAAATTATGTAAAGATTTATTTTCCACATTGTCAATCCATCAGGGAGTAGGAAGTACAGTATTTGCATGTCTCTGTATGAACTCCAGCAACCAAAAGAAATGCAGAGGAGAACTGAGAGGCTTACCCACTTGTATTAGGCATATTAATCAAAAACAGTATTTGATATTGAGCTACACAATATTTAAACCTTTACAAAAGCATTCCAAAAAGATTTTATTTGAAATAAATATATATGGCATTATCTTATTCTTGAATGTCACCAAGCTGTAAAGATTCTTTTTAAAAAAATTCAGTTTACTCAGAGCTCTAAATTTTCTTTTTTAGTGAAAATCTCTGGACACATAAACTAAAAGTAAGCTTATCTTTTTATTCTAACTAGCTAAACTTGGCAATTTGTAGGTAAAGATTAATAGGACACAAAAATGTCTTTGATAATTATGAGTTAATTGTCAAATATAAAAATCAGAAAGTGAAAGCAGTTTAAATACTTTGGCCACTGTTTGGCCAATGTCTCATTTACACCTTCATATTTTTAAGAATGAGAATCTAAAATGGGGAATACCAAAATTCACCCCACAGAAACAGAGGATAAGCTTTAAAAAGGCAATTCTTTCTGCTGCCGCAGCTAAAGCTAAAATCACCCTGCAGGTAATTGCAATTCTCTGGTTATTTAAGGAGTCCTCAATTACTAAAGTGGAATAAGGCAAAATACTCTGAGGAGAAACACCTCTGTTTCATTTTTGATCACAGCAGTTTCTATAAGATTTTAATGAAAGAAAATTTTAATGAAAGAAATTTTAATGAAAGAAAAATTAATACATGCTTAGATGATGGAGACAAACAGTTCCTCTAAACGGTCCTTTTGATAAAAAAGAGACACTAAACAGTTACTAACATAAAGTCTGCTTATAGATCTATTTCACAGCATTTCAATTATGCTTGAACGAATACAATTGCTAGAGGACATATATTTTCTCTTCCTTCTTAAAATTGGCTAATAATCTGTTAAAGTCATTGCTAGAGGTACCTTTGGACTTGCTGTATTCTGATTCTAAACAACCTAGTTTAGCTCTTATAAATGCACGAACATACTCTCTATTAATCCTTTCTGCTTAGCCTCTCAGCAGGATGAATTTAAAGTCATCTCAATGGCCCCAAGCAATATTGTAAAAAAGAAGCAGAGAAAAATCTTAAGCGATCCTTCAGATCATTCTGATGTCAGAAAAATAACACTCCTAAATACAGCCCTCAGTGTTCTATTTCAGACTCATTTTCAGATTCCAAAGTAATAGAGTTTTAATATCAGGAAGATATGTTAATCAAGAATAAATTTATAGAGTTATAAAAAAATAGTTCAGTGAGAATTTGCTCATTATGGTACTAAATTCGAGATGCTTATCATACTGTGTGCCCAAGGGAAACTGGTTTATACACAAATTTGATGAATTTGATAAAATGAGGAAGGTTTTAGGTTGATCATAAATAATTTTAATAACATAAAAATTCTTTAGAAGAAATGAAATATATTACTAGCAAAAAATATGCCCAAACAGAAATAATTAGTTAAAATTACATTAATATTGTCAATATAAAACTTGAATATTCTTTCAAACATAATTTTATTAGTAGAGAAATATATATTGACCTAAAATAAACACATATGTGTGTTAGTAGCTCAGTCATGTTTCACTCTTTGCGACCCTGTGGACTGTAGCCCACCAGGCTCCTCTGTCCATGGGATTCGCCAGACAGGAATACTGGTGTGGGTTGCCATTTCCTTCTCCAGGAAAATAAACACATATACTAACTTGCAACTTGTGGGAAACTTGGATAACCAAAATATATTTACTTTTTTAAAATGCATAAGTAACTCAGGCGATTTCTACCTAAAATCTAAATATATAATATGGCATTTTACTCTAAATGAATGTTTTTAGAGCTTCAAAATTAATAGAGATTTCCCAATAGCAAACTATATGTACTTTATTAGAAATTTAGTTACTAAACATTTATATCTGGTTCTATATATGGTGTTTGTTTTGTTATGACTCTAGGGTTAGGTATTTATGATAAAAAATAGTGTCTAATGTTTCTTTTTTATTGGATTGGTCAAAATGTTCATCAAGTTTTCTGTAAGATATGGAAAAAGGCCAAATGAACACTTTGGCCAACCCAACATTTGTATACATTGAGAATATATGACTAAAAGTGTTGGAGTTGATTGGAAAGAAAAAAACATATTTTTTTTCCTCCTACAGGAATAAATTTTAAATCTATTAGTGACAAAGTTGCACTATTATATCTATCTTTTACTTAATATTATGTTTAAAGTCACACTCTTTTAAACTAATAAGAAATTTTTCTTATTTATTTAGAGAAGAGGCTTGGAAGTATTTGCATAAAAGAGATGATATTTTAGAAATGCATGGATTTTTATAAAAGAATGATGAAGATGAAAGTATGATATTTAAAATAGAGCAATAGTGTGACATGGAAGCTATCCCTATTAAAAGTTGAGCTGTTGTATTATGGCCATTCCTGTGGAATCAATTCCTGGCATTTGACTCACGTTCTTTTACAATTTACTGATACAATCACTTATTATCTCTATGAAATTGCACAGCCCACATATTTAAAAGTACAAATTATCAAACAAAACTACTTACATTAACATTTGGATTTGGTGATATTGTGATATTTAATGATGTTGTACCAAAAGTATTTTATCATCTATCTTTTTCCTTCAAATGAACATGTAAAATATATACATTTTATGCTCAAAATGTCAGCAGATTTTGTCTTCTGGTTATAGGTAAGATGCTGCTGAGTCACGTCAGTCGTGTCCGACTCTGTGCGACCCCATAGACGGCAGCCCACCAGGCTCCACCGTCCCTGGGATTCTCGAGGCAAGAATACTGGAGTGGGTTGCCATTTCCTTCTCCAATGCATGAAAGTGAAAAGTGAAAGTTAAGTCACTCAGTCGTATCCGACTCTTAGCGACCCCATGGACTGCAGACTACCAGGCTCCTCCGTCCATGGGATTTTCCAGGCAAGAGTACTGGAGTGGGGTGCCATTGCCTTCTCCGACAGGTAAGATGAAGTAAGCATATTTCACTCTGACTCTTCCACCAAAGGAAAGTATGAATCATTCCAAGAATGGATTTAGTATTAACAACTAATTAAGGACTCTGAAAAGTAAATAGTAGCAGACTGATTGGGGAGAACTGCAAGCAACCCTGAACCAGTGGTGATTTACCAATCCTTTTCCCACTGTTTTCTCAGGGCTACACTACACAGCATAAAATACAAAAGTGAACACTTTTCTATAGATAAGAGAAATCCAGGAAACTCCTCCTGTTGGGCTCATAGAGCATGAAAGTGACCTTTTAAAAATCACCAAATGGGAAAATCACAAATGTCACAGCAAGAGACCACAGGATCCAAAACTCGGAGGAAGAGGAACCTTCCTTTTTGATTGGTGGACCTCTAGTCCTAGGAGGTTGGAACAAACCCCTGTGACATTTGCTCTCTCTGTGTAATTCTAGCACTTGACCACAAATGTGAACATGGTCATTGAAGTGTGCCAGAGAGCTGGTGACTAAAGCCCTGTTTTCTAAACAGAGAACTCAAAAGGGGAGCCCAAGAGAACCCTAAAATACTAGGAATATCACAGAGAGGAAAGCATATGAAAAAGTGAGCCCTGCAGTTGTTTATCAAGTCCTGTGCTTGCTTCTGAAAGAAAAATGAAAAGACTAAATAAATGATTTGAAGATACAATGGAGAATCAAGTGGAAATATTACATATAAAATATATGGCAGATGGAATGAATACAGTGGATGGACTAAGTAGAAGCATGGAAATGACAAAGGAAAGCAACAGTGAATGTCATATCACAAGAAATTATCCAATCTGAAGAATGAAAAAAATAGTAAGAAAAGAAAAAATAGAACAGAAAATATTCTCAGGAATCTGGAGTAAATAAACAAAAGGCTAAATACTGGTGTAGTATGAATTCCAGCATGAAAGAAAAAAGATAATGCTTAAAAAATATTTATAAATTAATGACTGAAATTTCCTAAATTTGGTCAAAGATATAAATTGACACATTTAGGAAGCTCAGAGAATCTCTAAACAAAATAAATCCAAAGAATATTATGATCAGATACATAATAATGAAACTGATGATAACAAAGACAAAGAAAAAATCTTGAAGTAGAAGAATGTAGAAACACCATTTTTAAAGTGTTAAAAAAAGGTTTTATATACAGTGGAAATATCCTTCAGAAATGAAGGTGAAAGACATTTTTGGATGAAGAAAATATAAAAAAAATCCATTACAGCAAATCTCCTCTAAAACGGTTGCTGTCAGAAGGAGTTTTTCAGACTGAGGGGAAACAATGCCAGACTTGGAATGTTGCCAATGAAAGAAGAATAATGAAACATGGTAAATATTTGGGTAAATATATTAGATTTTTTACTTCTGGATTTTTTAATCATTTATTTAATGCTTAAAAGCAAAAAAAAATGATATTACTGAATGACTTGTTTTTTAATGTATATAGATGGAATATACAAGAAAATGGTAACATACAGGAGCTTAGATGGTTGCCCATTTTCTATATTCCTCATCAAATGGTAAAATATTGGTTGTAAGCAGACTGTGTAATCTGAGTATGTAAATTGTAATCACTAAGGCAACTACTAAAACAAATTGTAGGGAGATACAGCTAAAACGCTCAGGAATTCCCTGGTGGCTCAGACAGTAAGGAATCTGCCTGTGATACAGGAGAACCAGGTTTGATTCCTGGGCTGGAAAGATGCCCTGGAGAAGGGCATGACAACCCACTCCAGAATTCTTCTCCGGAGAATTCTATGGACAGAGGAACCTGGTGGGCTAGTCCACGGAGTCGCGAAGAATTGGACAGGACTGAGCGACTAACACTTTCATTTTCACAGCTATAACTACTACATAACAAATCTTAAAGGCAGGAGGAGAAGGGGGACACAACAGAGGATGAGATGGTTGGATGGCATCACTGACTCCACGGACATGAGTTTGAACAAACTCTGGGAGTTGGTGATGGACAGGGAAGACTGGTGTGTTGCAGTCCATGGGGTTGCAAAGAGTTGGACATGACTGAGTAACTGAACTGAACTGAACTGAGCAAATCTTAAAGTGTATTACTAAAAGTATTCAAATATCACAGAAGAAAATGGAAAAGGGGGGGAAAGCAGTAACAAGCAGAGGGTACAAAAATGTTGAATTATAGAACTAATTTGATACATCAAGAATTACATTAAAGATAGCTTTGTGACAACCTAGAGCATTGGATGGAGAGGGAGGTGGGCGGGAGGTTCAAGAGGAATGGAACATTTGTATACCTATGTCTGATTCATATTGATGTATGGAAGACACCATCACTATATTGTAAAGTAAATTATTCTTTAATAAAACACAAAAATTAAAAAAAAAATACCACATGCCACAACAAAGAAGATCACCCATGCTGCAACTAAGAACCAGTGCAGGCATATAAATAATAATTTTTTAAAAATCAGATGCACTGATGGATGGATAAAGGCCTGAGACAGATATGTTATAGAGAAAGTATAATAAAATATAAATGGTAAAAGACCATAAATAATCTAAAAGCCCACAAAAAAAAAAATAGAAAAATAGGGTTGTTTAAAAGTACAAAGAAGAATAAAGATATACCTACTGTGCAAACACATCAAAACACAACGAAGCTAGAGTGGCTCTATTGATAACAAAGAAAAATAAGAGTAAAGAACATTACCAGGGATTGGTGGGGCATTGCTTATTCACCAAGAAGTCACAATAAGTCGAGTATTTTTGTGCCTAAAAACAAAACTTCATGAAGAATAACTGACAAAACTTAAAGGAAATTTAGATAAATCTACAGTTACAGTTAGAGACTTCAATATTTCTCTACCATAATAATACATAGAACTATTAAACAGAAAGTTGGTAGGGTTATAGAAGAAATGAACTCCATAAATCAACTGGATTTTATCAACATTTTTAGGACACTTTACCCCAAAACAGCAGAATTCCTTTCCGAGAGCATGTGAAATAATAATTTTTGACATATCCCAATATATTATGTTATTTATTATTGCCTTTAAAAAATAGCAGAGAATGAGTCAGTGCTAGCCTCACTCCAAAGTTAATCTCTTTAACTTCAATGTAAATTGCAGGTGCTTATATCCTTTAACTTGATGTATTTTCAATAAACTAGTGCCTGAAAAGAATTACATTTAAGGTCCCCAAATTTGTGCATTAAATCTTAAGTCTCTATAAACTCCAGAAGGAAAGGAGAAAAGGAGAGAATAATAGAGAATGTCCCTTAATGTCTAGCAGTCAGGTCACAGATGGTGGGATAGATAGATCATATAGTAGCTCTATTTTTATTTTTTCAGGAACTTCCATACTATATTCCACAGTGGCTGCATCAATTTACATTCCCACCAACAGTGTACAATGACTCCCTTTTCCCTAAATCCTTGCCAACACTTTTTGTATGTAGAATTTTTGTTGATAATCATTCTGACAAGTGTGAGGTGGATATCTCACTGTTATTTTAATTTGCATTTCTCTAATAATTAACAAAGTTGAGCATCTTTTCATGTGCCTGTTAGGCATTTGCATGTCTTCTTTGGAAAAATGTCTATTCAGGTCTTCTGCCCAGGTTTTATTGGATCATTTGATTGTTTGATATTGAGTTGTACAAGCTGTTTATATATTTTGGATATTAACCTCTTGTCCTTTATATCATTTGCAAATATTTTCTCTCATTCTCTAGGTTTCTTTTTGCATATATAATTTCTTTCGAATGAAGGAAACACAATTTTAAAACATTCTCTGGATAAAGCTATAGATAAATGCTTGAAATCTGGAGAGTTAGAGGAATTGCATCCTACATAAGATATTATTGTTAATAAGCCTTATTTTGGTATATTTTCCTTACATTTTTATAGTTCCTTGGGTCATTTACTCTCTACAATCTCTGAAATGAGGGCCTTAGATTAGATGTGCCCTGTTTTGCCTTTTGATTCTTTGTTTCCAAGTCATGGAAGCATAACGATTTTAGTTGGGAATCCAAATCAAAGTGATATTTCATTTAAACTTTAAAGATATCTATTTAAATAGAAGGTAAATTTATTTTTAGAATGATAGAGGGTGGTAAAGCTGAAACATAAAATATGTCAAGGTAAAATAAGTTGTATTCTTAGCTAACGTGCGCTTGCTCATAAATCTGTTTGTGTGCATCTATTCCCGATAACTTCATGTCACGTAAGTTAAATGATATCAATAATGGTAGAAGAATTTACAGTATGGAAAAAGCAAAAACAAATAATTCTGCCCACCCATGATCTGGACATTAGCCCCCAAATGTGCCAAAAGTAAACAAAGAGAGAAAAAATCTAACAGTTGTCAAGAGGAAAATCAGATAATTAATAGACAAACGCACACAGAGTCTCCAAAAATGTTTCCATATTCTTAGCAAAAATTAGAAACCAAATGTAATCACAGCAGTTATGTTGACCATTCAGATAAAATCTTCACCTCACTTCTACCTTCCAGTAGATTTAAAGGAAAATTCAGACTTCACTGTATGAACTTCCACATGCTTTCACTTGCAATAGTTTTTGCTCTCTTGAAATAAACAGTTCTGTGATAGATCTTTTCTCTTCTTCCCATCAGAATGTTCAATCACTGTGCTTCAGGTCTAGCCTCTTACAGATACCCTCTTGCCAGTGTGTACCGCTCAGAATCACAAGTTTCGGGCAACATCTTTTGACCCTGTTTCAAAATTTCCTTCCCTAGTGGCTCAGCTGGTAAAGAATCTGCCTGCAGTGTGGGAGACCTGGGTTCGATTCCTAGGTTGAGAAGAACCCCTGGAGAAGGGAAAGGCTATCCACTCCAGTATTCTGGCCTGGAGAATTCCATGGACTGTATAGTCCATGGGGTTGCGAAGAGTCGGACATGACTGACCGACTTTCACTTCACTTCACTTCAAAATTTGCAGCTCTCTCCCCCTAAGGAGCCATGTTCCTATTTTGTAGTCAATAGTTTAATGATCTTTCCATACAATGTAGATATTTTACTTCTGTGAATTTTTTGAATACCAAAGAACGGATCACTGACAGTAGGACCTCAGGGATCACATTGCTTTTATAACTTCATGGAAGAGCAAAGCATGTGGGGGCAAAGCAGTAGAAAGAAAGTTCTTTGCAAACACTGTGCTCTATTGTAAATAAATTGCTTACTTCCAGTGACACAAAAGCCCTTGGACATAGGCAGACTTTTATTACCTCTTTAACACTTTCTCTCATTCTTGAAAATAAAAATACCCATGATCACAATCATGTTTATATCAATGATAATCAGACAGACAAAGACAACTATTTAAACTGAGATATCTTCAAAGTATTGCATGTGTTAATTTATATATATCCATAAATGTTGCCAGAATCATTAAGGATGAAAATTATAAAAGCACAGGCATAGTGAGCAGTTCACTCTTTCAAATCACTTATAACTCATTTCAGCCTCATTATAATATTCAAAATATGTGCTGAAAACTCCCTATGCAATGTTTCAGTCTTCAGTGTAGTTTTAAAAATTTGTCACATAACAAGCAAATTGAGAAAATTCTAAAAATTTTAGTTTAAGATCAAACAGCTTTATATGGTGACTATTGTATCAAATACTGCCTGCTTTCCAACTCTGATATCCGTTTACACAACTCTGATATCCGTTTACACACTGACCACAAGGATGAAATATTTTTATTTAAAATGTATTTGCTATATGACTAATATGTACATTACATTCAGGGCACAGAATTAGGTAAGGGAAAAATGAAGACCAATAAATTGAAGAACTCACTCTCAAGGAACTGAGTCCAATGGGGAGGCCAAGGGACATGCATACTGTAGAGTTACATTTGTGATAATTGCTTGGATATTCAGTGTTAGCAAAAGAAGCCAAGAGATTCTAACGTACTTGCAGATCACCATACCTAATGGAGTTGTCCCGGTATTAAGCAGACATATTGAAACATGCTTTAAATTACAGTATAAATACATTCATTCAAGGTCAGTCAGCCTTGAATTAATGGCCATTATTAAGGCAGGTGTATTGATTTCTGTCAGTAGTATGATGGATGTTTCTTGAATGGTCAAATGATGAGTACAATTTTTGATCACAATTAAACACACCTGCTCTTGGGGCACTGAAAATAAATATTTTAGATCAATAAATGTAATGGGTAATTGATTTATAAGAAAAATTGAAAATATAAAAGAACTATTTTTTGTAGAGGAGAAGCCATTTCTTTCCAAGGCAATGTCTGAAAGAGTTATCTATGCTGAAATTTCCCAAATAATATTTTCAGAAGTTAAAGCATATTGATAAGCCTTAATTATAAATAAGCTGTCCAATGTATTACTTATTTTATCCATTGGAATGTACAAAGCTGTAACATGGACTTATCAGCTGGTCAATTAAGTTTGAGATTAACTTTGTGCTTATTTAACATAAGCATATACCTTTTAATTATTTATAAGCATGCCACTTCATGAAAATGTTTGGGAAGTGCTATTCCAATCTTTGAAACCATAAAAAGCAATTTTAGTGACTTGGTACCCCAAAATATATGCTCACCCTGAGTTCTCTGGTTGTGCCAATGAAAGAGAAATCATACAACAACCTAAACACAAATCAGGAATTTGACCTACATTCTTCCTTCTCCCTTATCTCCTTTATGAAATTATATTTTAATACAAGTAAATATTGCTGTTGGGAAAAGCACCAGGCATTCACTTTTCAGGCTAGGAAAACCCTAGAAAAACACCCATGGCCCTTCCTCCCATGCTTGCTCCTCCATGGTTAGAAATACCCTAACGTTATTTTAAGACTGAGAAGAGGATGACTCATTCTGACATTTCTTTCTACTTATCTTCAGCCTAGTATTTCCTACAAAGAGATGCATTCTTGGATTTCTTTCAACCATGTATGAAGTTTTACAAGGTAGGTGTAATCACTGAGAAAAAGATAAATTGAGAAGTGTTCTAGAAAGAAAGACACCATTTGGGCATATGGAAGACCTCTATCTGCCATTGAAAGTTATTTTATTAATTAAAGTTAACATTTTGATCACTCTCTGTCTTTCTTTTGTATCTTATCACTCACCCCCTAGAACTCATTTAGTTTTATGTCTTTAAATTTATTATCCAACTGTAACAGGATATACACAGAGTGTGATGAATATTACTAAATAAGGGAATGAATGTCTGAGGAAGGAGATAGGAAGATCATTTACCAGAATTAAAATTTTAATATTTCAAACATTACTACACTCAAAATATTTCTTGATAATGCAATATCATCACCATTTTTATTACCATTGTTCAATTGCTCACTCATGTCTGACTCTTTGTGACCCCATGGGCTGCAGCACACCAGGCTTCCCTGTCCATCACCATCTCCCGGAGCTTGCTCAAACTTATGTGCATCAAGTCAGTGATGCCATCCAACCTTCTCATCCTCTGTCATCCCCTTCTTCTCCTGTCTTCAATCTTTCCCAGCATCAAGGTTTTTCTAATGAGTTGGTTCTTCGCATCAGGTGGCCAAAGTATTGGAGCTTCAGCTTCAGCATCAGCCCTTCCAATGAATATTCAGGACTGCTTTCCTTTAGGATGGACTGGTTTGATCTCCTTGCAGTCCAAGGGACTCTCAAGAGTTTTCTCCAAAACCAGAGTTCAAAGGCTTTGGTGCTCAGCCTTCTTTAAGGTCCAACTCTCACATCCATACACAACTACTGGAAAAAATACATGAAGGGAAGGGAAAGGAAGTGAAGTCGCTTATTCGTGTCTGCTTCTTTGCCACTGTAAAGACTGTATAGCCTGCCAGGCTCCTCTGTCCATGGAATTTTTGTTGGCAAAGTAACGTCTCTTCTTTTTAATACTCTGTGTAGGTTTGTCATAGCTTTTCTTCCGAGGAGCAAGAGTCTTAATTTCATGGCTGCAATCACCACCTGCAGTGATTTTGAAGATCAGCACAATAAAGTCTGTTACTGTTTCCATTGCTTCCAAATCCATGTGCCATGAAGTGATACGACTGGATGCCATAATCTTTCTTTATTGAATGTTGAGTTTTAAGGCAGCCTTTTCACTCTCCTCTTTCACCTTCATCAAGAGACTCTTTAGTTCTTCTTCACTTTCTGCCATAAGGGTAGTGTCATCTGCATATCTGAGGTTACTGATATTTCTCCTGGCAATCTTGATTCCAGCTTGTGCTTCATCCAGCCAAGCATTTCACATGATGTACCCTTCATATAAGTTAAATAAGCAGGGTGACAATATATAGCTTTGATGTACTCCTTTTCCAATTTTGACCCAGTCTATTGTTCCATATTCAGTTCCAAGTTCATTCCCTTGGAATCTCTCAGATGTACTTCCACAGCATTACTCTAGTTGGTTTCCCTGTTGTCAACTTTGGCTTGTGAAATCCATCCTCACTCTGAATGAATTGATAAATGGATAGATCAAGTAATCAAAGTATGGAATTGTAAAGGAATTTTATCATAATGTTTTCCATTTCCAAAATAAATTTTTCCCGTATGTATATATTAAGTACAGGTTGATATGTGAGATCTCTGTTTTTTCTGGTTCTTCATGGTCTGACTGCAATGAAAGTTTCCAGGGTTTTCAGGTTATGCTATGTTGTCCTCTTTCTTTATGTGCTAACAAAATGTACCTGCTTGACTCTATGGTCTTCATGCAGTTTGTCTGCTTCCATTCATTTCTTTGCTACGGTTTTCCATTCATTCTGCAGGTCTCTACTCATATTGCATCCAAGGAATCTTTTTACTTCCTCTTATTCTCAAATAGCTAAAAGTATATGTATTGAACAATACTATGTGCTAGGCACTGAGTTGGCTATTTTTTCATATAGTAAATAATCCTAAGAAAGAGAGTTGATATTTTATCTGAAAATGGAGGTGCAGATAAGCAAGGTCTTAAAGTTACAGAGTGTGACGCTATCAGCTAAATTCAAATGTGCTGGTCCCAAAAGTACTTTATGGTTTTCAACACACAGGATGACATGAAATGAGCATTATATTGTAGCATTCACAACACACTGTTTTATTCTTTATTTTATTCTGTATTTGCAGCAATGCAGAGTAGCTAAAGAAAATCTTAAAAAGGACTCCAGCATCTCAGAGATGTGGATAAATATTTACATTAGCTTTCAAATTCTTGTCATAAAGATATAAAGAATGTCCTTAAAAGAAAAGCTATCAATTCTTTAGTGAAAAAAGAGCAATAGGAAAGAAGTTTATGTACAGGATATTAAAGTAAACATCTAAAAATGGAGTATAGTGACTTCTTTATAAAATGTTAAAGATATTCTGGCTGTCACAAAAATATGTTGTGACATTTGCTTTCAATCCAGTGTGGCTCCATGGCTGTCATTTAGCATGGCTGGGAAATTCCCTTGGAAATGAAATGGCAAATGAAATTTTCATTTTAATATTGCTTAGGAGTAGCCAAAATTAGATTGCTAATTATAGAATCAGTCATTAGCAAAACAGCATCTCTATACCTAAAATGTTTCTTTTAAAAGACAAGCAGTGCACATTTTCATTTACAAATAAGCATTGTGTAGAATATGATCCTCAATAATATTATGAACTTCTCCAGAGCCACATATTATAGTTAGAAATAAAAAGATTGGGAAGGGCTATTTGGCTTAAGCTATTTTGCTATTTAGCAGAAGCTTCATTCTAGCTCTCTGCATATTGAAAAGTCCTCTTCTTTTGGTGGAAATCATTTAAATCCCTGAGGAGGAGAGTACATTTCAATGTTGGATCTTCATAATTAGCTTTGCATTATATACACATTTTCAGTAATCAAATCCTAACTTGTGGTTCAGAATATAAATTTGTTTAGAAAGCGTTATATATAGCAAATATATCCCCTTAAACAATGCATAACTTGAACAACATACCCAAAAAGGCAGGAATAGCCTGTAGGGAAATTTAAAGCTTTATTTTTCTTAGAACCAGGACATTATAATACCATGCTTTGTGCAATACTGATTTATAATTTATGTTATCTCTGTCTTTTTTAGAAAAACTTTAATTGAGGGTGAACTCTTTGGATAATGTTTAATTTTTCTTTGATGTGTATTGAAATGCTCAGCTTCAACTTCCTTTGTGGCTCAGATGGTAAAAAAATCTGCCTTTGATGCAGAAGACTTGGGTTCCATTCTTGAGTCAGGAAGATCCCCTGAAGAAGAGAATGACAACCCACTGCAGTACTCTTGCCTGGAGAATTCCATGGACAGAGGAGCCTGGTGGGCTACAGTTCATGGAGTTGCAAAGAGTTAGATACGACTGAGCAACTAACACCTCCTACTTCAGCATTTATGAGTATTTTGATAATAATTTTGCCTTGAACTGTGAAAGTGAAAGTCACTCAGTCCTGTCCAACTCTGTCCCTGGAATTATCTGGGCAAGAACACTGGAGTGGGTTGCCATTTTCTTCTCTAGCTGATCTTTCTGACCCAGGGATTGAACCCACGTCTCCTGCATCTCCTGCATCTCCTGCATTGGCAGGCCTGTAGCTCACCAGGCTCCTCTGTCCATGGAATTCTCCAGGCCATAATACTGAGTGGGTAACCTCTTCCTTCTCCAGGGGATATTCCCAACCCAGGGATTGAACCCAGGTCTTCTGCATTGCAAGCGGTTTCTTTACCAACTGAGCCAAAAGGGAGCCCTCGAGCTCTACTACCTTTTAATCCCAAATTTATGTGTTTACATTGAGAATGTATATTCCATATGTATAGCATTTATCTAAAATTGCAAAATAAATGAGCAAAGATGAATCACTACATTAGCAATATCCCAGACTATCAACCTCAAGAAACTATTATTTCAATATTATTTTAAAGACATCACTTACTAGAAGACTATGAGGAAAAAACAGCTAAAATTTGAAATATAAAGTATAGCTCTAGGAGGAGCTGTCTACATAGGAGAAGATAAGGACTTAGCTTTCTTTCATTATTATTTAATAAGAAAAATGTTTAAATCTCAAAATAGTTGACAGTAACTTTATTTTATCTGCAAAGTGTATTTAATTTATCATCCTTATAGCTTGGAAAAACAAAGATGATACAAAAGGTATTCAAATGCATAGGTTTCTACAAAAATTACATTTTGTTTTAATTGTCATTTATATTCAAATTATAATATAGCATAAGCAGATTTATTTGACTTTCTAAAAGTAGAAACAAGACTGAGGGTTTAAATCTTTTGATTTCTTTCTTGTTTTAATTTTTACTGTTTTATACACTCAAAATTTTCTTCCCAACACACAACATTATACCACATGAATATGTGCTCTAATTTTTAATCAAGCAATGAAAATA
Source organism: Giraffa tippelskirchi (assembly GCF_054371585.1). Lineage (NCBI taxonomy): Eukaryota > Metazoa > Chordata > Mammalia > Artiodactyla > Giraffidae > Giraffa > Giraffa tippelskirchi. The sequence continues at coordinate 128,265,478 of NC_137286.1, forward strand.
TAGTTATCAAAAGAGCACGTAATTTAATGGTATATTTTTTAAGTTTTATGGTTGATAGACATGATCATGCACTTCTGACATTTTATCATTAATAAGTAGGCTGGATCTGCAATTAGTAATCAATTCAAATATTAATAGAAGAAATGTTGTCTCAATTTTATGTAGAAGGAAAATCCTTTTTTTTTTTGTAGAAAAAGACCACAAAGTTTTTTTTTAGAAACATTGTTTATGTATAAATCAATAGCTTCATGTAACTGTACATGTATCTTGCAAATTCACTGCAGTTTCAGCATCTTTAAAAAATGAGGTATGTGTGTATGTGTTTGTGTGTGTGTGTGTATGTGTAATTCTACCCATTTTTGGTTAGGTTACTTAACATCATGGCAGTATGAACCATTTTTTCTTGATCTCAAAATTATCTGTGACAATAAGTATTAGTGAGAGTAGGCTTCTTCCTTCATTTCTGAGAGATGTAAAAATCTTCCTTATGACACCTAATAAATGTAAAATTGCAATAACTGTGGTATTATAATATATTCAGCTGTGTATTTAATATAAAGCATCTATTGAGCAATAACTAAATTTTAGATATCTTTGATTCATAGTTTAATTTGACACATTTTCTGTCTGCTAACTGCCCAAATCCATCAACAGAACACATACAATCAAATAATTGAGCCAAGTCTTAGCCTAAGTATTTTATAAATGCATTCAAAAAATGAATTTTTTGAGCATTCAAGAATATGATTAATATTTTAGAAATTTAAATATATTAATACAAAATCTTTGTATTTTGTTACTGATCCCTTTCTTAATAAAAATATATGTGGATTTCTTCTGTTTCTGCAGGATCTTTTTACAATTAGTCTAGTCCTAGAAAGTCCTGAAATTTAGTCTAGGAACCCACATATAAACCTTGACGTAGAAACAACCATGTCATTTTCATATAAATACAATTTACTGCTGCAAAAGTGAAGAAAATATTTAAATCATTTTTTAATCAAATCCTTATATAGTTCTTGTGTCTCCCTGTGTCCTAATCTCTTCTTCTCTTAAGGGTACTAGTCAGATTGGATTAGCTCCCATCCTAATGGTCTCATTCTAACAATCAACTTGTTAAAAACTTATTTACAAATGCATTCACAGTCTGAGGTACTGAGAGTTAGGCCGGCCTGCCTCCCAGCTCACTGCGTTCTTACTTCTGAATCTCTAAGTAATAAACCTTCTGACTCTACTTCCTTTGTGTTGGTGTATTGAAAACCTCTTCAGTCAAAATAAGCCCTTGGGTTTCACTTACCCAAAGTGGGAATTTGGATGCTAAAGAAGCTCCCTGCTTCCCCTGTGTGGGTAGTTTGTGCCTCTGAATTCAGCAGGTTATAATCTACTTATTCTGAATTCAATACACCAGCTCTAGCTTCTCAGCCCATAGAGCTTCAAAATATTAATTTTGGAGAAAGACACAATTCAACCTGTCATAAATCGTTACAGAACATCATCCACCATTGCTGCTGTGGTAGACACTGGTAATATTTTCCTCAAATTCTTGACATAAAAGACACTCACTTCTCAAGATCCATTGAAGTTAGCAGTAGCCATATATCTTACTCTGACCAAAGAGATATGAGAGAAAGTGACATGGAAGTATTTCAACATCAGTGCTTGACTCTTCCTGGGCTCTTCCTTCTGCTGCCTCAACCAATGAGATTCCAGATGGTGGAGCTTCTGTCAGACTAGAGGTGGGGCTAGGTACAGGATACCTGACGTAAGAGCCTCATGTGTGCGCCATGGAGTTGGGGCATTCTCACTTGTTTATAAAACACGGCTATATGTTCCCTGTTCTTTTTTTGTGTGTGACCACATAGCCTGGGTTTTGCTAACTAATAGAGCTACTACTGCTATTCTGGCTACTGCTGGAATATTTATGATGTCTTACTCTCTGCCTCATTGTACATCAGAGACCATTCACACCCATAATTTCCTTTATGCCTTCTTATTGTACCTTGGTTTACATTTACACTTAAGGCAAGCTTTCTTTTATTATTTTCATCCAACTAAAGCCAAAGTTCAGTGTCTTCCTTTCTGTCATGTGAGTTTTTATCATTTACTTGAGCCTCTGTTATTGATTACTATGCCACCTGATTTCCACTCTGATCATTTTAGGACTCCAAAGATTATTGTTTCAGCAAATACCACTGAATCTAGATATATCCTGGAGTTTGATTAATTTTGATAATTTGTTTCAGTATGTTGTGAAAGATTGCTTTTAGCTTGGTAAAAACACACATTTTAAAAAAGGAAAATCTTCATGTTTTGGATTTCCGTTTTAAAAATTGACCAAAGCACTGCCTTATTGAGGGAAAGACTATTTTTTGGCAGAAGAAGTTTTTCTTCAGGAAGGACACATTGACATTAGGACATTAAAAGAGCTAAATATCAAAGAGCAGAAAAGAAACTCTCTCCATTAGATGTGAAGCCATATTCTAAAGACAAGGTTAGTAAAAGAGGATTGAATAAAGAAGTAAAAGTCCAGTAATATGCATGAGTTACTATATCATTTCATTTTGTTTGGAGGGAAGAATAAGGGAAAGAGAGAGAGAGAGAGTGGATGGAGACAGGGATCTGTTTGAGCGTGTTTATTACAATGTTAGGTTTCAAAATAAGTGATATACATCATGTTTTGTTACACAAACCAAGTTTTTTTTTTAATTTGTCATTTTTAATCCCACACGGATTTATTTGATTAAATTATTGATTCTTTAGAAGTTAAAAACACAATTTTTAACTTATATTGTATATAAGAGGTGCCCTATTTCACAGTTCTGTACATGAAGAAATAAATCAATTTCTCCTGTCTCTTCCTCCTTTCTATGTGTGGATCATGAATATAAAGGTTAGAGATTGAAGTCTCCTCTGGAAATGAGTTAACAGCCAATCCCTAATAATGCAAGAGAGAAATACAGGTATCCTCCACTTTTTGAAAATCTTCTTTATGTCACTTAATTTTAACAAAAGATCCATTTTAATACCTGCTTTTGCTAACTGAAAAAAATCCAGAGATGATTTCATTTTTTAAAAAAAATAGCAGAAAAGTGAAAATAATGTTCAGTGCTGGCTTTGCAGCAAGTCATGGCAGAGGCAACAGGCATCCTGAGCAGTGAGAAAGGCACTTCTCAGTTCCTTCCATGAGAGCTACACTCAATGTCTTAGCATCAAGCCTTCATAGCTCTGAACTGTGTCCATAGCATCCATGCTTTATCTCATTTATTTTGTGTATTCATTAGCAAGGTATGTCATATGGTAACTGTTTCTTTGTCATTTCAGTTTAGGAAAGATTTCATAAGAATGTTACTTTTGGATGGGGGGCATGTAATGTGTTTGTGTGCATCACACTTTTTTCTGGATGATGACAAGGGAGAGGAAAAAGTACGTAAGGGTGTGCTAAGATGCTTCAGTCATGTCCACCTCTTTGCAACCCTATGGACTGTAGCCCACCAGGTTCCTCTCTCCATGGGATTCTCCAGACAAGAATCCTGGACTGAGTTGCCATGCCCCTCCAGGGGATATTCCTAACCCAGGGATCGAACCCCTGTCTATCATGTCTCCTGCATTGGCAAGACAGCTGTTTACCACTAGTGCCACCTGGGAAGCCCAGGTAAAAGATAGTCACATCTAAAGAGTAGGACTAAAAGGCCAGTATGAAAGAATGGCTTTCACAAACTGGTGGGGTCTTTGAACATATTTCTCCTTCAGTTCAATTCAGTTCAGTTCAGTCACTCAGTCGTGTCCGAATCTTTGCAACCCCATGGACTGCAGCATGCCAGGCCTCCCTGTCCATCACCAACTCCCAGAGTTTACTCAAACTCATGTCCATTGAGTCAGTGATGACATCCAATCATCTCATCCTCTGTAATCCCCTTCTCCTCCCACCTTCAATCTTTCCCAGCATCAGGGTCTTTTCAAATGAGTCTGTTCTTCAGGTGGCCAAAGTATTAGAGTTTCAGCTTCAGCATCAGTCCCTCCAGTGAATATTCAGGACTGATTTCCTTTAGGATGGACTGGTTGGATCTCCTTGCAGTCCAAGGGACTCTCAAGAGTCTTCTCCAACACCACAGTTCAAAAGCATCAATTCTTCAGTGCTCAGCTTTCTTTATAGTCCCACTCTCACATCCATACATGACCACTGGAAAAACCATAGCCTTGACTAGACGGACTTTTGTCAGCAAAGTAATGTCTCTGCTTTTTAATATGCTGTCTAGGTCGGTCATAACTTTCCTTCCAAGGAGTAAGCATCTTAATTTCATGACTGAAGTCACCATCTGCAGGGGTTTTGGAGCCCCCCAAAATAAAGTCTGTCACTATTTCTACTATTTCCCCATCTATTTGCCATGAAGTGATGGGACCAGATGCCATGATCTTAATGTTCTGAATGTTGAGTTTTAAGCCAACTTTTTCACTCTCCTCTCTCACTTTCATCAAGAGGTTATTTAGTTCTTCACTTTCTGCTATAAGGGTGGTGTCTTCTGCATATCTGAAGTTACTCATATTTCTCCCAGCAATCTATTTCTGCTTAAATATACATAAATAAATTAGAGAAAATAATTTCCTTAAAGCAAAATGCGTGCATATATATATATATATATTTATATAGTATATGTAATTTTACTTTAAATGATTTAATTTACTCAATTTACTAAATTGCTTTCTTCCTAGGTAAGAAAATTGAGTCACTCAATGGGAAAGAAATTCAAACAGACATTGGACATGTCATTAGCAACATTCAAAGTGAAAGGCAATAGAATGACATCTATGTGATACTCAAGGGAAGAAAGTATGAAGCAAGAATTTATATACATCTCACCTGTCCTGTAATAACCAGAAATATTTCAAAAATTTTTAAATATTTAAATATTAAATATTAATTTGGAAAATATCACACTAACAAGACTACACCCTTTCCAGGAACCTAAATTTGACATCATCTACTTAAGAAATAACTGGAAACCTCAGGAAGGGGACTGAGCACTATATATGTTTAATTGTAGAGCTAAAGTTAAGACAAAAGAGAAGTTAATGATTGAGTATTGCTGTGCTTACTGTAGATGATGTTGATAAAAGACAAAACTTAAAAAAAGAAAGCTTGAAAAAAGAAAGCACAGGTACAAAAAGAGTACTATGTTTCTCAATTGTCTCATAAGGAATATTTGAGTTTCAAATAGCATTATGTAAAGTTTTAAAATTTTGAGCAAATGCAAAGTACACAACAAAACACACATAGATGCTAAGGAAGACACTGCTATTGAGTAAATTAGATATTGGAGGAGATTAGTGCAAAGGGTAAAAAGATGTTAAAAAATAATTTTAATATTACTTATAATTGAGAACCAATCAATATAGTACAAAGGATGAAGGCCACTACATGCATCATTCATCCATCAGATTGGCTAGGAAAATAAAATTCAATTATATTTTAGGTACAAGACACAAAGATGATCAGAAGTATTAAAAATAACAAGATGAGAATACCACATAAAGTCAAGTAAACAAAAAAAGGAGGGGAAACAATAGCTATACTTTTAAGAGCTTGCAGAAGTAAAAATCTAGCTAAAACTCTAAATGAGAAAAGAAAGAAAATCTATCGGTCTCAAAGCACAATAGAATTATAATTGCTATCAACAACTGCTGCTGCTGCTGCTGCTGCTGCTGCTAAGTCGCTTCAGTAGTGTCCGACTCTGTGCGACCCCATAGACGGCAGCCCACCAGGCTCCCCCGTCCCTGGGATTCTCCAGGCAAGAACACTGGAGTAGGTTGCCATTTCCTTCTCCAATGCATGAAAGTGGAAAGTGAAAATGAAGTCGCTCAGTCGTGTCCGACTGGTAGCGACCCCATGATCTGAAGCCTACCAGGCTCCTCCGTCCATGGGATTTTCCTGGCAAGAGTACTGGAGTGGGGTGCCATTGCCTTCTCCATATCAACAACTATGCACAAGCAAACAAAAAGTTCAATAGGAATCTTTTTGAAGCAGGAACTAAGGGATCTGAAATATAGAAAGGCACACATAATAGGAGGTAATATTCCTTCTTCAGTCTAAGATAGATCAAGTGTATAAAAACTTTATATGGGTATCGGAGATCTAAATAACATAATACATGTGTATAAATATATACACATATACACACACATATATATACATCAAATTCTGTAACCTTAAAGATTATAATTTTGTTTCAGCCATATATATATAGAAAAATTTACAAAAAAAGAGGACCCTATAAAAAGCCTCAAAAAAAATTCCTGATGCATTTTTAAAAATTTGTCAGAATAAAATAAAACTAGGACTGAACAGAAACTTCAAATATTTCATCTCAATGTTGAAATTATGACTTTGTCCTTTTAAAATAAACAGCCCTTGTGTAAAAAACAGTTTTCAATATTTTCCAGAATACAATTGAATTGAAAAAAATTCAAATATTTTATATACCTGAGGCAATTTTAGAAGGAAAATGCATAGTATTCTAACACCTACATTAGTAAAAACAGTAAAAGAATAAAATGTCTAATAGCAAAGCTAGAAAAGTGCCAATAAAATCAATAAGAAAAAGTAGCAGAAGCAAATAATTCAATAATATAAAGAAGTAAATAATGAGTATTTTAAAAAAGCAGATAAATTAGACATAATAACTGTACATTATTTGGTTGTAAAAAAAGAAATATCAACAACATAAACAAACTGTGATTAATTTTTAATCCAGAAAAGAAGGGGAAAGCTTTGGTTACTTCCATATCATTACAGAGTCTCACACCCAATTTCTATATATTCCATTCTAAAAAAACTGAGCTTGTAATCTGGAAACTATATTTCCAAGGACCCCATACTACTTGGCCTCCTACTAGATTTAGACTAGGTTTAGAAGGTGGTTGGAAGGGAAAGTTGCTGTGTTTGGTCCCAAAAATAGTCTATTACAGGTAGCATCTGCTTGTGATTGCAATGCCAGGGTCCAGGATTCTAGATCTGCTCAAGCCAGGATGTTTGAAAGATTAGCACCAAATGAGAACCATGTCAGAGAAAGTTCAGAAAAATAAAAACTAAAAACCAAACTGACATATGATTGTAGTTCAAAATTGCAAATAATAATCACAGGTATAGAGTACAATAAAATAATATAATTTTTACTACAAATATCATCTGGTTGGATGATAAAAATTAAACAAAATACTCATCATAAGTGGTAACAAACAAAAAAAGAAATGCTTAAAAATGAAAGTGTGGTCAACGTAATGACAATCTTCTTTTATAGGAAGACTCATTAAAAAGAAAAATTATTGCCAAGTTATATATTTGATGAAATACTAATAAAATGCCAAGAGGATTTTGTGTCTAAAAGTAGAAAAATTGATTTTATTTTTTATTGAAAAATATACAAAGTTAAAACAACCAGGCAAATCTTCAAAAAAAAAAAGGCAATGACATGGATGAGGAAGAATGGGACTAGCTCAGACCAAAAATAAAAATATAGTATAAATATTTTATAAATAAAGCTGCATGATATTGACATAGAAAGACTGACAGAAAAAAAACACAGCAGCCCAGATCCAGAAATAGACTAAACAGTTAGTATATGATAAAAGTGCTATTTCAAATTGGTGGGAAAAGCATTTTTCTAATAAAGAATTTTGAGACCATAGGTAATAATCACATAGAAAAAAATGAAATTTCAATTATCCTTCATAAAATACATCATTAAAAACTCTAAGTGTTTGGAGATCCAACCAAAGTAAAAGAAGAAACAGTATCAAAGTAAGCAAGATCTAGGAGAGACGAGTGATTTTATTTACATACTAGAAATGAAGAAAGTTTTTTAACTAAGATTCAAAAATCAGTAACAAGCAAATGATTGATAAAGGCAACTACAGAAGCATTAAATATTAATGTATAATATATATGTATATGCTTATCATATTTTATGTTTATGTGTGTATATGTTTAACGTAATATATATGCATATATGGGCTTCCTTGGTGGCACAGTGGTAAAGAACCTGCTTGCCAATGCAGGAGACATGGATTCAACCTCTGGGTCAGGAAGATCCCTTGGAGAAGGAAATGCTAACCCACTCTAGTAGTCTTGCCTGGGAAATCCCAAGAGAAGCTTGGAGGGCTACAGTCCATGGGGACATGACTTAGTGACTAAGCAACAACAACAAACAATTATGTGTGTATAGATAAACAGATAGATATCCATTTATCTATACATTTATCAAAAGCCCTAAATTAAAGACTAAATATGGCCAGAAAAATTTTTAAATAGTTGTAAATAGAACTACCTATATCCATATTGCCATCAACTAACCACATTCTCTCATTATTGTATGCAAAATTTCAAAGGAATTTCAACACAAAATCCTATATAAGTACTTTTGATAAAAATGTACAAAGTATGTTGAAAAGAAATCATGAATTAAATATTTTGAGTCCTGTCAATTGGTTCCTCTTTTGCAAATATGGAACAATCATACACATGGTGACATTTGTACAGAGTAAGCATTATTTGGCCCCATGTTTGTCTGGGAAATATATTCTCTTTTGTGAACATACCCCTATTTCCCACTTATTTCCATGATATTTGAAGCTGCCTCACCAAACATTCTAGGAAGGGACTTGAAACACAAAAGTCTGTCTTTGATTTTCTGTACCTATGTAATAAAAGAAAATTATCAGTGGAAACAATTTCTGCCATTCAGACGTGAAAAATCGGCAAAATCAGAATGAGGAAAAGACTTAGAAATGGAAGAAGATAGAGAGTGAAAGAGAGTTATTGGTTCATGAACTGACCAGTGTACATGGAGGGTAAGGAAAGGCCTAGGGAAAAAGCAGACCACTCTGCATTGGCAGGTAGCAAGTTTAAAGAGCAAGAGAACTAACTACAAGGCTTGTCTTAAGCCACTGAAATGTGGCTGATGCTCCCCACCCACCTATCAGAAACTTAAAAGTTTATTTAGAGGTTTTAACTAGGTTCAGCCATATATACAGACTGAATGGTCTTAAGAAAACATTGCTGTTTCAAGGTTACTTCCTTGAAATGGCTCCAGCTATGGGAACTGTGAGCTGAATCCAGACTCAAGGACAGAGAGGAGATACATGTATGCTAAGTCACTTCAGTCATGTTTGACTCTTTGCAAGCCCATGGACTGTAGCCCAACAGACTCCCTTGTCCATGGAATTCTCCAGGTAGGAATCCTGAAATGGGTTGCCATATCCTTCTACCCAGAGGTCGAACCCAGTCTCCTGCGTTGCAGACAGATTCTTTACTGTCTGAGCCAACAGGCTTGTCTGACTCCTTGTGATCCTATGGACCGTAGCCTGCCAGGCTCCTCTGTCCATGGGATTTTCCAGGCAAGAGCACTAGAGTGGGTTGCCAGGCCCTCCTCCAGAGGATCTTCCCAACCCAGGGATCGAACCCACGTCTTTCATGTTTCCTGTATTGGCAGGCAGTTTCTTTACCACTAGTGCCACCGGGAAAGCTATCTGCTATCTCCTATCTGAGTCCAATTGCTAAGATAGAGATCTCAGGTCAACCTGTATCCATGTCCTCTCAGTGGACTTCCTCCCCCTTTTCTACAAGAGTACACACATAAGGAAAAGCTGGAATGAGAACAAAGCTCATGCTTATAAACTGTGGTCTGTGTTTGTTCCACAACCATGCTTTTGTCCACCACGTGGCTGAGCCAGTCTGACCCATTTTGTCAGCCCCATCTTAAGCCTGTAGACATACTCTCTCCCCTTTCTGCATGACTGAGCTTTAGCCTACTCACAAGAAATGAACCCAAGCCAGGTAAGGTCTCTATCAACTTTTATCCTTGCCTTCATCTGAGATCAAAGCTGAAAGAGTGCCTTCTCCTGACACTCATAAGACTGCTGGGGGAGAGGAAAAGCCCCTGGTTCCCATAGGTACAGACATGCTTCTCCCTAGTAGTCAGACTCTATCTTGCTTTGGTCCCCTTAAATTCCCCTGCACTCCTTTCGGTGGTGTCACGTACAGCTGCAAATGCCCTTGGATTATTGTCCTCCTGAACCTGCCTGTATGTAAGTTACCCACAATAAACTCGTTATTGAGTTTCATGGAGTTGCCTGCTTTGTTTTTTTGGTCTTGAAGTTCCTTCTTAGTTTAGAGGATATTATTCAGTATCTCCACATCCCAATAGTCCAGTAAGTTCCAAATGTCAGCTGAGGACCTTTATAATTATTCCTCTAAATACTTAGGCTAGTGTAGGTTAATAAATCAGTCATGTGCAATCAAAAATGCCCTTACTTATCCAGTTACTGTAGAGATCAAATGAAAGCACCTCATAAACTCTAAAGCCCTATACAAATATATGGTATTATTATCATAATGACATAATAATTTCCTCATGTTGACTCAGTACTTCTGAGTGTCTACTTCACCTTTATTCAGAGATTTTTAATAATTAATAATATTCAATTAGTAGTGAAAAGACACAATTATATTACTCAGTGAATTTTTAGATCCAGGGGATAAGTGCAGCTATGGATGGATTTGAAGTCTGGGAATTTCATTATAGCGCTTTATGAATAAAAGTAAGATTTAAACTTTTTTATAGTATTACAGTGCTTACAGAGTTATGAAAAAGAATACTTTTTATGACTAAGTAGAGACCAAAACTGTTTTAAATAAATTATCACACATTAATTTTAAAATATCTTGCTAAGACGAAGGGACATTTTGAACCCAGTAATGGACAGTAAAGAACAATTTGCAAGCACAGAAAATTCAGAGGCACTGTAAAAAATTTTGGAAAACTAATTTATTTACAAGCCAGTAATACTTGATGCATTTTTATATGTTAATTTTTCTGTTACCTTAGCAGAAATAAAAAACAAAATATTTATATTCAGACAAAATATGCAGGCCATTCTTGACTTTTTAGGTTCTATAACGCAAATGAAATTTACCACAAGCCATAAAAATTCTATTTTATTAGTTTTTCTCTTTTATATCCATTCCTGCTTCACTTTCAAGGACTGATACTAGTTCTTTTTTTCTTAGAAGGTCTAATTCCCCCAACCATGCACCCTCCAAAAACCCACACATATTTTATTTCTCCAAAAAATATTTGGACTATCATAAAACAAAATTAGGCCACACACATTTGTAAAATGTAATTTCTGTTTTAATTCCTTGTATTTTACTCCAGGGAGTATATCAATGTGGTAATGTGTATTTGTTATTTCTATCTCACAGAACACTATCTTCTATTTCTCCTGATGTTATCCGTTTATAAAAATTAATTAAAGTTTTGTTTAAAATGATCCTGAATCTATCCTACTTTAACAGATTATTTTTAGAAAAAAGCAGCTGTTTTTGTAAATGTTCTTCAGCTACCCTCGTGATGGTGGTTCCATCCATTGAATTCATTTAATTTCTTTTCTGCATGTTTTGTGACTATAACAGACTCTAACAAATGTGGAAGGAGACTGGTGGAAAGATGAAGAAAAAATCAAATTGAGCTCTAGTGTATATAAATGTAGAGCATGAAGCAACTACATCCTGGGATTCTCCAATGTTCCAAGAGAAAACAAATGTCCTTTTCTCTTAAAAAAAGAAGAGAAAAGTTTGAGTGGAATGTAATTCATCTGCTAGTGAAAATGAAAAGACTACTGTTAATGACTAACATTTATTCAGAGCTTATTATATGATAAATGATAATACATTCTAGATATTATTTTAAGGTGTAACTTTCCAAACTTTGTCATCTTCATAGGTTATCTGGTGAGCTCATTTTATTTTTGAGATGACTTATTTCATACTTTGATATATCTTTGTCTATACAAAGATATATCAAAGTGTGAAAAAATTGAAATATGAAAATATGAAAAACTCATATTTTCTTAACCAAAATACAAATAACAAAAAATAATAATGCATAATCACCCAGATCATGGCTTAAAAGTTAACAGTTTTTTCTGGTTCTTGCTTGTACATAGTTCAAACCTTCCCTGATCTTCAAAAAAAGGCCTTTTTCAGAACAATGAATAGTTTTTCTCCAAGTTTTTTATTTCACACTGTTTCTCTTTAGACCATTCCTAAGATGATTTTATTACAATGTAAGTTTTCCTTTTATGTTTCATGTTTAATATTCCCTTTCAAAAGCTTAATTAATGGTTTCATATTTCAAGTTCTAGTTCTAAAGTCTTTTCATCTTGAGGCTCACTGTCTTTTTTTCTTTAGTTCTTAAAGCTAGTGTATAATTTTTCCCCATCTTTAGTCTTGATTTTAACAGAAGTGTGTTTCAGTAAAGTTCAGCAGAGAATCATTAAGCTTTGAAAGAATTTAGGTAATGTTTGTAGGTGTGAAAGCAGAAATTACATCTATGTGGAGTCAAATCAAGGAAGCTTATAGAGCTGGAGCATAAACAGAGCAATTGCATAATCATACTAGATCAACTATCAGTTTAAGATATTTGGATTGATAATTGGAAGTTAATTCTTGTGCGGAAATACTCTACTGTAAAAAGTAAAAATTGGCATATTTTCTTAAAATGTGATTTTACAGTTATAATTACCGACAGGATTAACTATATAATTTCTGGGGTCCAGTGCAAAATGAAAAGTTTGGGGTCCCTATTTAAAAATTGTTAATAAATTAAGGGGTCAACATCAGAGTTTTTTGTTGTAGTATTTTGTTTGTTTGTTTGTTTTGCAGATCACAAGAAGACAATTTTATTTATTACTCTACCCAGATTTCCAGGAGATTTCCAGGTCCCCTCAACCCTCACTCCCAACTCTATTTAGGAAGCAACCACTGCTTTGTTCTTTAAGGCCATATATTAGTTTTGCCTGCTTTTGAACTTCATATAAGTAATCATTATATAATATGTACTCTTTAATGTCAGGTTTCTTTTCTGTGCAACATTATTTCAGTGAAGTTTTAGTCATGTTCTAGTATGAGGGAGCACTTTTTTCTATTTCACTGTTGTGAATTATTTTGTTGTTTGACTATATTACAGCTTAGTTGTTCATCAAAAGAAACTTGGATTGTTTCTAGTTTTTAGCTATTAGAAATAATGCTGCAATGAACATTGTTGAAAATGTTTTTTGTTGGACGTCGCACCAAGAGTGGGATTAGGTCACAGGATAAACCCATATTTAGATTTAAAAAATGGGGCAAAAGTTTCCCCAAGGTACTACTTGTTTACACTCCTATCAGCCATGTATGAGAGTTTAGTGTTGTGATCTGTTAATACAGGGGTAGATTCTTTTACTTTTTACCAGCGTTTTACATTAAGCACAAACCCTTTTAAACTGAGGACCACATGTGATGGACAGAGGCAGTGTTTCCTCACAGCTGGCTGGGATCCTTGTCATGGGGATGTGCCTATTAGATCTCTTACCATAGGGAATCTAATCGACCATTGGTGCCTGTTGCTATGCCTTGAAATTTGTCACTGCACTCTCAGTGATCACATACATTCAATAGGGTCTTCTTGGTAAGGATGGAGTATGTCAGGGTACCAGAAGCTGGACTGTTCCTGGGAAATACATTACATTGCTAATCAGCAACTTGGGCTTAAAGGCTCAACAATGTCCTTGCCATTAACTTTCTTAGAACTATATTAGATTTTTTTTTATCTAGTCTTTCTTATTTCCCTTTCTCCTCCACAGAAGTCAGACCTGCCTTATGATCTGACAGCTTTCCTGATCTACTCCAGCCCTTTCACATTCTCTCTCACCCAATAAATCTGTTGTATATTGAATTCTTATTGGAGTCTGTTTCTCGGAGGACCCAAGCTAACAGGTATGGCACCCGTAGTGGCTCTGCACTCTGGGACCTCTTATTCACCACCTCATGGGCACACTTGATGATACCCAGAATAGTAATATATGGCACAGATGGAGTGGCAGTTCAACTGTAGGTGCCCTGGGAAATTGTTACAGACGTGGGAAATGCCCTTGCAAATGCAATGATTCAGACATCCGAAAGTGTGAAAGACAGTGAAAGTGGCTTGTTATCTCCAGAGGAATAATAAGTAAGTTAAGGCCATTAATAGCAAATAAAGACTAAGTTTAGAGTCAAAGTTTTTTGTTTGTTTTCTTTTAGTTTATTTAGGTTTTTTTCTTTCTTTTTTTGTTTAGATTACAAGTAGGTCCTTGCAGTGGAAAGATGAACATAATGAGTGGAAAATAGAACACCGAACAATTAGAGGTACAGATTCAGTGGATATTAAATACTCAACCAAGACATAATCAGTCATCAGTGGGACTATCCAAGATATTGGATATCGAGGATGCTGGATCAAGAAGGTGAGCATATAAAAATAGGTAAGTAAAACTTCATTGACTTGAGAGCACTTTCTAAGGATATGGGATTTCACAACCTGACAAAAATCCTAGGAAATGGATCAAACTCTCTGTTGGGGTGACTCTGAGAGATCTGGATAAATTGATGACTAATGCCGAACAGAGTAGAAATGATACTTACTCTCTCTGCAAGCAGAGGTAGAAAGAGAATGACTGAGGGAGGTAGACATGCTGAAATCAAAATTTCCTGTGAAGTCAAGAAAATTTCCAGAGTATTGTGTTCTACTGGAAAGTGAAAATGACATATCATTCACCAAGGCTGTCAGGAATGTGTGGGCAAAAACACAGGTTTCACTAGGAAGTTTGGTGATGGCTCTCTGTTGCAGACTAGGTATGACATTGGGGTAGTGATTACAGTACTCAGTTTGTTAATATCCCCCGGGCCCCAGACTGAAAGAGGCCAGGTGACAGCACCTAAGTGCCAAGCCAGAGGCTGAAATTGCTATAATGAAGAGTAAGGCTGGAGGGGCAGACAATGGGGCTTCACCAGCAAGAAATTTTATGAACAGTTAATAAAGCATCATGTCCCCTGGATTAGTCAACAATGGTGCAAGAGCAGACAACTAAGATTGGTTCCTCAATAAAAATTCATACTTGTTCAGTTCTCAGTCCTTAACTGATTTTCAGTTCTGGAATCTATTGACTGGAGAAATTGCAAAATCCTTAGGAGGAAACACTTTGCAGCTGAATAGCAAGGTTACACCATACTGATTCCTCCAGTCCTTTCCAAAAGAAACTATGGCCATTCACTTGGTTTACTTTACAAGGAGGAAAGGAGAATAATTTGATATTTTGAAAACTAATGAACACAGAGTTTTGGGATGGCATGGATACCCAGAGACCTGGTGTATCAGCATGGACCTCATGTTTGCGGCAGCTTATGGAGACCAAGTAATAAATATCATAGTTGACAGTGGTCCCTGCCTGTGGGATAAGAGTTAACATCTCTGAAACTCATATCCTCATCTCCCAGTTTCACAAAGCAATATTTTCTGTGCTTTGGTAGAAAAATGAATGAACTAGCCTGGAAGCAAAGAGAGAGGAAGATACTGTGATCCAGCCAAAAAAAAGTGACAGAGGTAGACTAAGGATAAATTGAGAATGAAATTTAAAAATATGCTTGAACAACTGTGTCTGCTTCAAAGGATTAGAGGAACAACAAGGTAAATTAAACATTAAAGAAAGATCATAAGTATATCTAATTGTTATAGTAAAGGAAGTCTCAAGTAAAGAACGTTCATGCAGTCACTGATGTTCTGCAAGTTATTTGAGACATGGGAAACTCAAACACTGAGGGAAGGCAGTGCATTGGGGAGGACCACCTGGGAGTTTCTCACCGGATGCGGAAGGTGACAGAATTTGGAAGAATCAATCAAGTCAGCTTCAGTTCAGAAACCTGTTAATGATGATTTTTGAGCTGGCATAAATGTTCAGAGAAGAGGGAAGTTTTCCCAAAGGGCTGAATGTATGGACCTAAAGAACTCAGGAAGAGAAGAGAAAAATGAGTGAAAGTTAGTCAACAAATAAAATACATTCCAAAAGGGCCTTGAGTTTCTCATAAAATGGAAGAAAGGCAGACTGAATAACATGAGAGCAGATTAAGTTAAGACTGAAAATGGCAACTGTGGCTTGTTCTCAATTTAGAGTGCCCTGTTCATCAGAGAGAACATATTTATGCATTGCGATTCTTTCATGGAGCTGTTAAGGAAATGGAAATATAGTGGTTTCAAATATTGAAGAGATCCGTTACGGGTAGAAAGCGTACCAAACTATTGTCATTATAGCTAATTTGAACATAGGAAGAGGTCATAATTAATCTCCTCATGGTTGATTTCTGTCATCTGATTTCAAAATCTCAATCCATAGGATCTGGTCAAGTGGTATGGATTGACTGGATTTCGTACAACCAAGATGCATTTCTCTATTTACTATTTTTTCTGTAAATCAATATCTAACAAATATTAGATAAAGATATTATTCAAAACAATATTTTTGCTTTAGTGGCCTGAAATATAAGTGTAGAGATTAAATGTGATATCCTTCTGTCCTTTTGAATCATGAGCTCGATATGAGGCAGGCATTTGCATGAATTTAATAAATCCTTTTAGGGTATTCCAACAGAATTTTAGGGGCTTCCCAGGTGGCTCAGTGGTAAAGAATCTGCCTGCCAATGCTGGAGCTGCAGGAGACTGCAGATTCAATCCGTGGGTAGGGAAGATGAGGGAAATGGCAACCCAGTCTGGTATTCTTGCCTGGGAAATCCCATGGACAGAGGAGCCTAGAGGACTACAGTCCATGGAGTCGCAAAGAGTCAGACACAGCTGAGCACACACACATTCACGCAATAGAGTTCTATCCATTATCAAGAATAAAGTCCAAACTGAAGCTACAGAACAGACAGTCTAGATAACAGAGTTCAGGCCATTACTTGGATGCTTGTAATATTTTCTTAGCAGTGGCTCTACACCGCTTCTAAGAAACACTGATTGTGCATCTACAAATAAGGCTCATACGATAATGATCACTTTTCCAATTCTTGTCTCTGGTTTGATATTTTGATTGATTCAGGGGTCTTGATTTCATCAAAGCAAACTGAACTGTTTTTCAAAGCTAAGCAAGGGTACAAGTGTTTCTCTGAGGACAAGCCTACTCATTTTCTGTGAGTGTCCTTGTTTCCTGACATGTGTTGGAAGCCCGGCTGGAAAATGAAACCAGTAAGCAATGGGAAGCAGAGACAAGAAATGAGGTGAAAAAGATTTCATGGTGAATGCCGTGGTTCCTTTAGTACAGAGGCCCTACTCCACTGCTTTTCTACAGTAATGGGAGCCTTCTGAAAAAGGTGTTTTGGGCAGAGTTACTTGAATTTGGGATTTCTTCAGTCTTTGTAGTGCTTCCCTGGTGGCTCAGATGGTAAAGAATCTGCCTGCAGTGCGGGAGACCTGGGTTGGATCTCTGGGTTGGATCCCTGGGTTGGGAAGATCCCTTGGAGGAGGGCATGGCAACCTCAATATTCTTGCCTGGAGAATCCCCATGGACAGAGGAGCTTGGTGGGCTACAGTCCATGGGGTCACAAAGAGTCAGACAGGACTGAGCAACTAAACACAGTCAGTCTTTGTACTGAAGTGAAACAGAGGAGAAGATACATTTTAAAGACTGGTTTTCTGAAAGGGATTTGTAATGCTACTTTTTAAACTCTAACTTCTTGTTTTAAAATATATGGTACTTGAAATTGGAGAGAAATGATAGAATTAATTTCTGAACAATTTTATTATTGCTGAA
Source organism: Giraffa tippelskirchi (assembly GCF_054371585.1). Taxonomy (NCBI): domain Eukaryota; kingdom Metazoa; phylum Chordata; class Mammalia; order Artiodactyla; family Giraffidae; genus Giraffa; species Giraffa tippelskirchi. The sequence continues at coordinate 128,283,130 of NC_137286.1, forward strand.
ATTGTTTCACTTGAGATGTGTTGTCATTTATTTAATCAGATCAAAGTTCCATAAAACAAGGGGGTTTATCTGCTTTGTTTAAATACCTAGGCCAAGAAGAGCTCTATAAATATTTTGTGAATTTTAAATGCACTATGCGTTGTAGAAAAACCAATAAGAGTTAGGATGGACAATGCAGTTAGAATAGCTTTTTTGAAGCTTCTTGAACTAATAGAAAATGAAAAATTTAGAAGACTATTTAGAGGTTCAGCTGCCATATCACTTGTCTTATAAAAGTCATATAAAAAGCAGACAGATGAAGACCAAAGAACTCTTCTAGATTGAAAGAGAATAAATAGAAGCGACCAACTAAATGCAAAACATGACTCTGCGGTGTCTGGATCAACTGGAATTCAGCTAATCTTAGCCATACTCCACTTGTCTTCATTCTGATCTATGGAATGAGTCATCTGTCCTATGCCTTTCATTCCTTGAATCAGCAGGTACATGGTGAATTCCTACCTAAGGTGTGAGTGAATGCCAGTCACACTGCTGAACGGAAGGAAGGTGTTTTTTCTTACTAACCTATTGAAGATGTTTTCTTCTTACTAACACATTACCCCACTGTTATTGCTATTTATTTGCTAATTTTTGTCCAGCTTCTTTGTGACCCCTCAGACTGTACCCTGCCAGGTTCCTCTGTCCAAGGGATTTCTCAGGCAAGAATACTGGGGTGAGTTGCCATTTCCTTCTCCAGGGAATCTTCCTGACCCAGGGGTCAAACCTGCCTTTCCTGCATTAAAAGCGAATTCTTTACAGCTGAGCCACCAGGGAAGCCCTAGTGTGTTCTTTTCAGCCCTTGTTGGTATGAAGAGACTATCACGTTAATGGTCTCCAAGTACATTGATTTGAGGCAAAGATAGCCTTCCTGCATTTTGAACCTATCATTATAAAATCTGCAAACATTTTGTATTATCAATCCTTTTTTCTTTTTTTCCTGGCCTGGAAAAAGTGATCACAGATGTGATTTTGAAAAGAGAAACAGACAGTGAGAGAAACATGAACAAGAGGGCTTATTATAGCACGGTTTGTGAGAGTGATAAAGTGGAAAATCCCAAAGTGCCCTCAACGAGGTAGGAGCAAATAACACTGGTTTTTCTACAGCAGATAAAAAAGAATAAAGGAGAATTTAAAAGAAAAAAGATGAAATAGTGGTGAAATAAGCTGGCTTTAGGACACAATGCCTGGATTTATGTGCTGGCTCCAGCATATAGAAACTCCAGGACCTGATGAAAATTACCTAACCTCTACAACTTAATGTCCTCTTCTGTAAAACCAAGAAGTGAGAAGCATTTATTTCATGGAATTATTTGAGAATTAAAGGTAAAAAAAAAATGCTCAAAAATGGTGCCTAGCCTAGCCCATTTCAAAAGCTCCTAGCGCTTAACACTACCTTGAAATTTCTATTTAGTAATTCTTTCTTATTACTTTAAAGCATGATAATAAAAGTAGTCTATCACTCAGTTTAAAAGAAACAGATCAATATATAAATATGAAATGTTCCTAAAATTTAGTTACATATCACTATATACACTAATGCATATATCAACAGTATATACGCATATATTAACTATATATATAAATGTATAAAATATTTATATATAAGTATAAATGCATCACTAAATATGAATTATCCATAATGCTGTGTAAATAAAATATCTCCTAATATCATTGGAAAAATTAATTGGAAAAATTATCATTTGAAAAATTAATTTTTAAAAACTGATAATCTAGTTAAACATTTGAAAGAAAAATAAAGCTAGATTGTCCTTCCCCAAAATATTTTAGAGCATTATTCCAAAAATTTAATTAGCCGTATATTAATACAGATCTATATATTATATATGTATATGTAAATGATTTAAATTAGGTTAAACTTTCTTAGTATGAGGATGAGGACATAATCTACAACAATCTTTATTAAATAATTTTCTACATTAAAATTATTCCTTTTGTAATGAAACAAAGATTACACAAATGTCAATGCATAGAGTGACAAGATACTTATAAAAAGAAATTTTAATGAATATCTTCAAATTTATCGAGATAAATAAATAATAAATTGAGATAATAAGATAGATAAATTTCTATCTTTCAAAAGATAGAAATTCCTGTGAAATTCAAACTAAATGAAGTGTTAAGAACTTTGTTTATATCACTAAAAAAAGGAAAAAGAAAGGCTTTTTTTTCTGAAATACTATCTCCTTTTCTATCTTAAGACAATGTACTCTTAAAATATTTAATTTGTAATGCTTTGCTTCATTACATAATTAAACTACTATAAAGTCAAAGATTCCACTAGTTTCTAATTATTTTGTTTTGTTAAAGCCAATAATATCAGATAAGTTTAATTTCACCGTGTTTAGAAGCGCTTGTAATAGGAACCACTTCACCCAATTCAATTTAATAGGACCAGATATATGAATTAACTTGTTAATTATTTTACTCCTATACTTATTCATTTATCCATTCAAACTTAAAAATTGAATATTAATTATGGACAAAGAATAAGACTTAGCACTTTTTATATATACTTAGCATTGTCAATTGCTATGTTTTCAATTTGGCCACCACAGAGACTTCACTGGAGAAGGAAATGGCAACCCACTCCAATATTCTTGCCTGGAGAATCCCAGAGACGGCGGAGCCTGGTGGGCTGCCATCTATGGGGTTGCACAGAGTCGGACACGACTGAAGCGACTTAGCAGCAGCAGCAGCAGCAGCAGCAGAGACTTCACACAGAGAGAGAGAAGGTCCCAACTTAGAACAATCTTCCTTATATTTATACATTCATTCATTTATTTACTTCAATTTATTGAATATTTATCGCATGGCAAGAAGTTTTCTGGGTTGCTTCATGGACTTTATATGGTAAGATATAATAAATAAACAAATAAACATGATAAATTAAGTAGAAAAATAAAATATAAGATGGTAATAAGTATTACAAAATAATAAAAGCAGATTAAAATGATAGAAAAAACATTCAAGGATGTGTAAAATTAAGCAACATTTTAGTCACTACTAATTTATATGAAAAGGTTACAAAATTTTGAAAATTATTTTAAAAGATTGCACTACATCTGACAAGATTATTTATCATTTTTTAAAATGTTAAATATAATTGTACTTCCATTTATAAGAATACAAGATCATTTAACTTGCTAGCTAAAATTCCAAGTAATTATTAATATTATAAAATGCTGTATGATTTTTAAAACATATGTGTATATTCTTTTATCTCTTTCAATTTTGTTAGAGATATTAATCTAATTTTTTCCTTTTGAGATACTATTTCCTATTGTCAAGGTATAAATATACAGATACTTTCAAAATAAAATAACAGACTACAATTGTGTCTAATATTCAAATTACAAAATGTATTTTTTTTATACATACTAGTAAGTTAACTAGCTCAGGAAAAAATACATGAGTAATTGTTTTGACCTCAAAAATTAGACTGCGGATTTGAATACTTTCTGTTATTTTATTAATTTATTTTCTTCCACTCTTGACTACAGATGAGATTTTTAATAACTCTTCCTTAGAAGAAATTTTGTTTCTCATAAAAGATACTTTACTTATTTGTTGCATTACCTACTTAAGTCTCTGTGTAACACATTCCTTAATGCATGTATGAATGCATTAATTGATTATTCTATCATTCATTTACTGTCTAGTTAAAGAGTACCTTCTAGATGAACGACAGTGTCCTAGGTACATGAATGGACACTGAAATCAATGATGTCTGTGAGAAATAGATTTGGTATCAATTAATTTGATTTCATAGAATCTAAGAATTATAGTGCATGATAAATTACTAATGGCCTGTAAATGGTCACGAAAATGTTCTTTAGAACTGTCTGACACATCACACTGGGGCATTCTCTGCAATATAGTAGCATTGCCTTCTTAGACTTATTAAAGAGGGGATTCTAATTATGAATGGGCTCCAGATGTTCCCTGGTGTAGAAAACAGTAAAGTCTATGAGGCTATTTTAGGACACTTCACAGATTCCAACCTCTCCCTCTACTGCCCTAAATGCATTCTGCGGACACACTTGATTTTCCGCTCATCCTTGCACATGCTTCCATTCTTCCTAGTCTCCATTCTACTTTTCTTAATTCTAAAATGTGCAAAGTATCATCTCCATTATCAACTGGTGACTTCGAAAGATTTTAACCTATGTCTCCCTGGCTTCCCTCAATACACAAGCACACACACACAAATACACACACACACACATTAACCACAAACTTCCAAATAGTACAAACTATTGGTAAAACCAAAGTGAACTTTCTATGGATATATGTCTTCCAGTCAACTCTTCTGACCGCTTTCAAAACACCCACCCTTAAGAACTAGTAGTCATCACAACCATCTTCATTCAAGCCACCTAGACGTTGAAAACACTCCCCAGAAAAATGTGTTCTCCAAGTTACTGAGCCAACACCTTTTATTTATTATAATAATACTAACAGCAATGTTAAAAACAACAGGAAACAATATAGCTCTGATCATCACTTTTCAGACACCAATAATCTATGTAATGAAACAAAAGCGTTTGTCATATTATTTTGACAATTGAGTACACTTATAAATTTATTACTTAGATTGTTACATTTTAGAGGGAAAAGCCTGTATAATATTTTCTATCTAATTATCTACTGTGTTTTTAGTGGCATATGAAAAGGATATTCATTAGGTATTTATTGAATTTAGTAAGTAATAGAAAATAGCTCATGAGCTAAAAAAACATCGGCTGCCTCATCTCACAGTTTAAAAGAATTAGTTTTGTTTCCCATCATGTCCTCATTACATTTAATGCTATAATTAATTAAACTTAATTTCTACACTTGGAGAAAATTGGATAAAAGTGGAAAAGTGTTCTGATTTTTGTCATAAAGCCCACGAGTATCTCTTGTGAAATTCTGCTAAATCTTAAATCAGTTTTTTTTTTTTTTTTTTTAAGTACAAGTGTGTGGGCTGTGATCCTGACAAGCTTCTGAAAAATTCTTATCAGACTCTGGTTGCTCTGGTGATCAACCATCTGTTTATACAACTGGAATTTTATTTCTTTTGAAAGATTAGAATAAAAAAGAAAATGAGAGCTTCTCTGCTTATTTTTCATCATTTTACTTTGTTATAGAACAGTTAGCATTGGAAATTACAAATTATGACCATTAGAACAGTTTTCAGAGGGAATCTTTGATTCTATCTGAAATTAAAAATATTATGACCTTGAAGAGCTTATGGTAATTCACCAATAAAACCTTTCTGCTAAGTATATAAGAATTAGCATCAATATAAATTCTTATATAGACAGACACATAGGAAATGGAGATTTTTAATTTTTGTAACAGAGACACTCAAAGTGATTGTTTCAAGGTAATAGGCCAAGTACAAATTCATAGAAATGAGGCAATAATTTTAATTGAACCACTTAAATAGGAGGGAGATGAAAAGGAGAAATTGAAGCAGAAAAAAGGAATATTAACCGATTACTATGAAAATTTCTAAATTTTATAAAATCATTGTGACTGTAAGTAAACGTGATTAAGATCCCTCCCTAGACCCCTGAAAAAGCCCGTATAAGTCAAATCCATAAATTCTGAGCTTCATTAGCTTCTTAATAATTCTGCCTCTGGTAAATGTTATTTAAATTTTGGAAAATCTTGAAAGCTAAAGGAAAGAATCTTCTAATTCTAAATGGAAATACACGTCAGGTTCAAAGAAAGCTGCAATTCAAAACAAAGAAAGTAGTTAATACACAGCTCTATTCAATGAGGGTGTATACAAGTAAGTTTATGTAACCTTAATAATTATGAATAACTCTTAATGAAACATTTTTAAGAAAAACTTCAGAGAATTTGTTTATTACCTATAATACTGAGCCCTGAGATATGAAAATACCAGAATTTTTTTTTCAGGAGTTCTTTTGGCTAAAAACATAATTAAGACTGACTGAGGAACCCAGGTAGATATAAAGATGCTTTAAGCAAAAGTAGAAAAAAAAAATCAGCATATTCATTTTGGTAGTATAACTTGTGTTTGATCCCTCTAATAGAGAAAGAAAATCAAATAAATGCTATGTAGTATTAAATAAAATAAAATGGCCTCTGAATTATAAACTCAGTTCTGATAAATTAGATGATTAATGAAGAAAATTTTAAATGCATACATAGATGCATTGATATTTTATACCATTTTAAAATTGCCTTATACAGGAAGTATATATTTTTCATAATATTCTTGACCTACCAATATAGATTTTCCTCCAGTCTCCGTTTATCAAATATCACATCTTGTTCTTCCTCTTCTGAAGTGAAAAATTTGCTATGCTTTATATTAGTGATATCATTATTAAAAAGTGAACCCCAGGCAATGAACTCTGATATGAAAACACAGGCTCACAAAAAGAGTTGTTTCAATGGAGTTTGAAAAATAAACATCTACTTAAGGTTATTAAGAAAAAATTTGTATTATGGATATTTTGCCTAGTGATCTAAAATTTTTAAAAAGAAAAGAATAAGTGGGCTATAGTTTAATAAATAAATAGACTTTATATTATATGTTGACTAATCAAAATAGCTTCAGAACTATTTGCTCGTTAAATCTTTCATGCCAAGTTATCATTTGCCCACTTCTACCAGATTTGAATAGCCCCAAAATTCCATGTGAATCTTCAATGCATCATAATAGGTGAAACTTTTCAACGCATATCCTCATGTACTTTATTTCAATATATTTGCAAAGAGTTCAATAAAAAATATTTAAGAAAAATAAAATATTTATAAATATTGATCATTCCTTTCAATACTTGAAGCCTGATACTTTGAATTTAGGGTTGACTGCCATATCACAAGCATGTGACAGGTTCAAATACCCCTTTCAATTAATCATACTCCAATCAAGTTGATTCGGAGAAGGCAATGGCATCCCACTCCAGTACTCTTGCCTGGAAAAATCCCATGGACGGAGGAGCCTGGTAGGCTGCAGTCCATGGGGTCGCGAAGACTCGGACACGACTGAGCGACTTCACTTTCACTTTTCATTTTCATGCATCGGAGAAGGAAATGGCAACCCACTCCAGTCCTCTTGGCTGGAGAATCCCAGGGATGGGGGAGCCTGGTGGGCTGCCATCTATGGGGTCGCACAGAGTTGGACACGACTGAAGCGACTTAGCAGCAGCAGCAATCAAGTTGATTAATGTCCATTATGTAGAGTTACTTTTTAAAAAAAAAATTTCATTCTAGCAGAATTATGCTGGTGGCATTTAATGACAAATGCTGTTCTAGTTATATGTATGGGACCTACCATTTTTTCTGTAACCAGAGTAAAAACCAATTGACCCATTGCTACTTAACTGCAATGTAAAAGGATAGAAAAATGGTTATATCACTTTGTGTTATAAATAAATTCTTGCTTTATGATGTCAGCATGCTGGCGTTGGTCTAGTGAGTGCAGCGACTTTTTTTAAACAAATTTGTTAGGAATATTATCACATTATATCCTCATGGTGTAGTCATCCATCTAGCTATAAAAAGGAGTAGGAATTGTCTTGTTACTTTGAGGATGGTATGCAACAATCTTTCGCCTGAAATGTTAAATGAAGTATGCTGCTAGTTTTACAGGCTCATCCTAGTTCATGTTAATTTTTAACAGTAAGAGAACTATACTAGGGTTTTTTGCATCCATTGATAATGTGCATCCATTAAACATTTTATAACTTGTGTTAGCATCTCTAGAGATAGCAAGAAAATGTAACTGAATGATGTTGCCTGAAAGATAATTTAAAATCTTGGGGATTTTTGTTTTTGTGGTGCAGACACCTACACTACATTATATTCTGCTGTGTAATAAGTTTTTGCTTTTTCTCCTGTCATGTAAAATGAAGATTAAAGTGGTAACCTTCCCTACACACACATAGAATAAGAATTTTTTATTTTTCCTGTAATTCTCACCTGGAAAATTCCATGGGCAGAGGAGCCTGGTGGGCTATACAGTCCATGGGGACATAAAGAGTTGGACACAACTGAGTGACTGAAAACACACACCTTATAATGTCCATTTGATTATGTTATATCCATATTAAAAATTAATAAATATTTCATTTTTCAAATTATATACTCAAAGATTTGAACGAAACAATCCCACACCTGTAGAGAATAAGTCAAAGATCTATCAGAGGAATGGATTAAGCATGTTAAAAATTGAAACCATTTTCTTCCTCCTCAAAATATTCTCCATTCTTGCTTATAGTTATTGATCCCATATGATTAGTTTACACATCTTAGACAAAGTTCTGCAGCATGATTCCTGTAGATAATTTCAGGTCTATAACTACACTTACTAACTGGAGGACAATTAAGGTAAATTAAGAGTTCTCCAACTTCTAAATTATGTCTTATATTTTATCTAATGGAATCTATTAAAATTACAAGAAACAATATGAAATTGTTGAGAAAATAATGAGTATTGAGTAAGTTCCTCTCCTTCAAATTTTCCAGACCTTATACCCTGCTGAATTTCAAGTACAAATAGCACTAGATATTATCAACAGGTGTCTTAACTTTTGACAAAGTTAGTGATAGGTTTCCTAATTTTCCAATACAAAACCACATTTGCAATTTCCTTATTAAGTCATAACTTTTAAATGTGAATGACACTGAGATTACACAAATAGTTGTATTATCAAATTAGACTCAACAAGATTGTAGATCTTAGTAATCATTAAACTTCATTAAAATTAAAATGATACAGTTTAACAATGAAGTGTAAAACAGCTGACAAACTTCGGAGGTTCTTCCTAGTTGAATTTTAACATTCAACAAAAGTGCATATATAAAATCAGATAAAGTCTGAGAATCAAGTAAAATATTACAGGAAGGAAATGGCAACCCACTCCAGTATTCTTGCCTGGAGAATCCCGTGGACAGAGGAGTCTGGTGGGCTGCTGTCCATAGGGTCGCACAGAGTCGGACACGACTGAAGCGACTTAGCAGCAGCAGCAGCAGCAGGGAACTAGGATCCCAGAAACAGCACAGCCGGAAAGAAAAAACAAAAAGTGAAGTTAAAATATGATCATAGTAGAAAAGGTCCACCAGGGAAACTGGAGAAGGAAACGGCAACCCATGCCAGTGTTCTTGCCTGGAGAATCCCATGGACAGAGGAGCCTGGCAGGCGACAGTCCATGGGGTTGCAAGAGTCAGTCACGACTTAGTGACTAAACCACCAGGGAAACAGAACTATAAACAAAACAGCAAATGAATACCAAACTTCTTTCTAGAAAATCAACTCATTATTGTTTTGTTTTTGGTAAACAAAAAAACAACTTTATTCTGAGGTCTTAAAATGCAAGTTATTAAGTTAATGCATTGGTGATGGTATCCAGTTTATCGTGTTTAGTAAGTAGCACTTATAAATGGGCATAGAGTTTTCATAGATTTTAAAAAGCAATCTCAAATTTTTAAAAGGTTGTAAGTACAGTATAACAAAAATTTTTCCCTGAGTCTTTTATGATTACATTGATGGCATGTGGCCATCCCCGTATACTTTAGAATATGATTTCTACAATCATGAACATTATTTTTCATAACCACAAAACAATTATAGATTCAGGAAATTAATATCTATACATTGTATTATATTAGAAATTAACATTGGTATCATGTATTACTCAGATCCCATTCACAGTTTTTTAATTATAGGAAGAACACTTATCATGAGATCCATCCTCTGAATTTATAAATGCACAATAAATACACAATAAAGTCTTCTTGTTTCCCTGTCCTCTCCCAGGCACTGGCAACCACTCTTCCACTCTTTAATTTTATGAATTCGACTCTTTTGTCTTTGTGTTTTAGGGTGAGTAACATAAGGGCATCCAGTTCCTTTTCAAATACAAAAAAGGAAAGAGGGCATTTGATAATTGTGGTACCCAAGGGCAGGTGGGTTCATCTAACTTTCCTTTAAGGCCTTGAAGCCTGTGTTAGCTAATTCTTTCATAAAATTGGGCCATGCATATTACTGTTGAGTAAACCATAGAGACGTTTGGCCATAAGAGATAACATTAAGAATCAGATTTCATCAGTAACTGACAAACCTTGGAAACCCTCCCAGTTGTCACCAAGTTTTAGGTTTTGAGAAACTTAGGACACCAGGAAGTCCATCTTGATCTAGCTGTAATCCTGGTTCTGATATCAGGTGCCCTCAATATCTAACCTGGGTTTGGGCAAACTGCAATTTTTCTTTGGTGAACTTCTGCCTTTTTAAGGTTAAAAGATTTAGCGGCTGGGTGTTGTTTTTTTCTGTGAAGAAGCTTGAGAAGGAGAGAGAAGAAGCAAATCAACCACATATCACAACAAAGCAGAACCTGTGGGGAACTTGATTCATCCAGATCAGCCTTCAGGATTTCTGAGAAATAAGAAAGATTATCAGTAAAACCCTGGGGTATTACTATTCAGGTGAATTATTTTTCTTCTCAAGTCAAGGCAAGTCCATAGGGTCATGAAGAGTCAAATACAACTGAGAGACTGAACAACAAAGTCAAGGCAAAAATGCACTGACTAGCTTCATCAACTGGAATGCTAAAGAAGGCACTGCATAAATAAATTACAATAAAGAAGCAACTTCTGGTGGGAATGATGCTAGAAACATATAAGCGTTAAAAATGTCACAGTGGGAAGGAATGACATTGTTGTTTATTGCTGGGAGGTCCTGGACAAACATCCACCCTTGGTTTTTAAGTTTCTCACTGCTAAAATTGGAGTGTTATGGAGTTGGTATAGAGAATAATGAAGCCTGAAGACTTGTAACCTTTGAGAATTCACTGGTGATCCAGTGGTTAAGAATCCACCTTCCAATGCATGGGACATGGGTTCTATCCCTGGTCGGGGAAGCAGGGCAACTAAGCATGTATGCCACAACTAGAGAGCCTGCTCACCATAACAGACCCAACACAGCCAAATAAGTTTTAAAATATCTTTTTCAAAACAAAATTTTCTTTATTTGTAAATGGGATGGTTGCCCGTATAAAAAAATGCAAGAAAATGTGCAAATGATTAGACTTAGAAAGGAGTCTCCTAGTCTGTTTAGAGAAACCTGAAACTTTTGATGGTGGTGGTGGTGGTTTCTTTGCTAAGTTGTATCCGACTCTTGCACCCCCACAAACCCCACCCCGTTTGTCCATGGGTCCTCCCAGGCAAGAACATTGAAGCAGATTGCCCTCTCCCTCTCCATGGGATCCTCCCTTAAATACTTTTTTTATTTATTTATTTTCTAAAATATATATTTAAAAAGACTTTTAACCTTCTATTATGGATTTTATGCCTTGAAGGACATATTTTATTTATAAAATGTTGCTTCATTCTGAGAAGAGGTTTTAAGAGTCTATATGAATTTTGATGGGGGATATGCTATGACTTTTGCCAACAGGAGTCAGAGATCTTGCTCATAAGAGAAGTGATAGCTAATTCAATAAGGACAAATGATCAATATTTCCAGAACCTGCTCTAGTTCTCAGAGAAAGAATGAATAAAAGATGTGAAAGGGTCATTTAATTCCCCTAGTTGGTTACTTTTATGACTACTTTCAAGTTTCTAGAATTACTTCCCTCTTGGTTGAAAAAGATATTCCAGCATTATACTTCTCTAAGAAATCTCAGCCTAATAAATGGATAGGGGCAAAGGATCTAAGGAGAAAAGAGGGTGTATCTTTCAACCAGCCTAAAAAAAGGAAATGAATTCAGAGACAGGAACTTCTTCAAGCTCATTAGAGATCTCCATTGTCTGAACTTTTAATTTTCGGGCCTGCTTTATAACAGCAAAGTTAGGCACCACGAGTGTGGTTCCAGTATCAGTTAGGAACGGAAGAATTTCATCCCCATTCTGGAGAAATGTTTCTCCATGTCAATTTAAAAGGAGGATTAGGGAGAGTCCCTGTAGTTCCCCGGATCCCCATCACTGAGAATTGAGAGGATGTTGGAGAGGCTGGTTAGAAGGCTTAAATGCTTAAACTTGTAACAATCTCTTTTCCAGTACCCTGGATCTTTGCAAAAATTGCAGAAAATAGAAGGATTTGGGTTCATTTAAGAGCCTCATCTCAGGAGAGTTGAAAGTAAGAATTACGGCAGTCTTCCTTTTAGGTGACTCAACTAGTAGAGAGCTTGTTCGGTAAATCTGGAGTGGACACAGTTTAGCATTCTATCCTGGCCCTCTTTACTAGAAGGGAAAGATGCTGTTTCAGCCCATGCATAAACAGAGCTAAATGCTATCCAGGTTGGATCAACATCTGAAGGAAGACCAGAATTTTCTTTTAAAAAATCTGAAGTCAGTTGTAATAATCATGAACTGATTCATCAGATTTCTCTGTGCAAGGCTGAATTTTGTTCCAATCAACAGGTTTTGGAACAGCCTTAGGAATTTCTCTTTGAAGTTTCCTCATAATATTTTAATAGGTCAGCATAATGCTCTCCCAGTTGTAAAACTAGAGACCTTATAGGATTTTCTCACTTAGCAACTTTCATCAAATACTGGACCTGGCCTTCATGAACTAGCTGGTATAAGTTAGAGAGAACAGGTTGATAAATTTGAATGACTATAGTAAATTCCTCACCAAATCTGTGAGGATCTTTGGTTATTTTGGAAAAGTCTTTGAACAAGGCTTGCATTTAAAGTTTACTCCAGGGAGTACAGGTTAAGGGTTTAACCTCTAGATCCTCAGAAGGCTTAATTCCAAAAGGACATATTCTGATAAGTTCAGAAGAAAAGGGAATGGAGAGAGTTTCAGAGAAAGAGGGAATTTTGGTGAAACAATTAGCATGAGACAAAGAAGCCAAGATCGCCTTAAGGAACATTTTTATCTTTCTATCATTGATTCCTTACTTTTGTTAATTTAAATGATTTATTTTTAATTTTTGCAGACAGGCAATTTTAGACTTCTGAGAACCATTTGGAAGCCTCAAAATGCCAATTGAAATATGCATTCCACCATCTTTAGAAGCTTCTGAGCTATTGTAGTCCAATTCGATTGTAAGGAAATTAAGTTTGGAGTTTTCAACAGTTCCTCATACTGGTCATCAATATTCTATGTTGCTTAGGTCAGATCAATTCATTTGGTTAAAAGTACACAGGAGGAAGGACCTGAGTCCTTAACATAAAATTGACTGGAGTCTCTGATGCAGGGCTTGCATACCTGCTAAGTCGCTTCAGTTCAGTTCAGTTCAGTTCAGTTCAGTCACTCAGTCGTCTCCGACTCTTTGCGACCCCATGAACTGCTGCAGGCCAGATCTCCCTGTCCATCACCAACTCCTGGAGTTCACCCAAACCCATTTCCATTGAGTCGGTGATGCCACCCAACCATGTCATACTCTGTCATCCTCTTCTCCTCCTGCTCTCAATCTTTCCCAGCATCAGGGTCTTTTCAAATAGGTCAGCTCTTCGCATCAGGTGGTCCAAGTATTGGAGTTTCAGCTTCAGCATCAGTCCTTCCAATGAACACCCAGGACAGATCTCCTTTAGGAAGGACTGATTGGATCTGCTTGCAGTCCAAGGGACTCTCAAGAGTCTTCTCCAACACCACATTTCAAAAGCATCAGTTCTTCGGCACTCAGCTTTCTTTATGGTCCAACTCTCACATTCATACATGACTACTGGAAACCATAGCCTTGACTAGATGGATCTTTGCTGACAAAGTAATGTCTCTGCTTTTTAATATGCTGTCTAGGTTGGTCATAACTATACTTCCAAGGAGTAAGCAGCTTTTAATTTCATGGCTGCAGTCACCATCTGCAGTGATTTTGAAGCTCAAAAAAAACAAAGTCAGCCACTGTTTCCACTGTTTCCCCATCTACGTGCCATGAAGTGACGGGACTGAATGCTATGATCTTAGTTTTCTGAATGTTGAGCTTTAAGCCAACTTTTTCACTCTCCTCTTTCACTTTCATCAGGAGGCTCTTTAGTTCTTCTTCACTTTCTGCCATAAGGTGGTGTCATCTGCATATCTGAGGTTATTGATATTTCTCCCGGCAATCTTGATTCCAGCTTGTGCTTCCTCCACCCCAGCGTTCCTCATGATGTACTCTGCATATAAGTTAAATAAGCAGGGTGACAAAATGCAGCCTTGACGTACTCATTTTCCTATTTGGAACCAGTCTGTTGTTTCATGTCCAGTTCTAACTGTTGCTTCCTGACCTGCATACAAGGTTCTCAAGAGGCAGGTCAGGTGGTCTGGTATTCCTACTCTTTCAGAATTTTCCACAGTTTATTGTGATCCACACAGTCAAAGTCTTTGGTGTAGTCAATAAAGCAGAAATAGATGTTTTTCTGGTACTCTCTGGCTTTTTCAATGATCCAGCGGATATTGGCAGTTTGATCTCTGGTTCCTCTGCCTTTTCTAAATCCAGTTTGAACATCTGGAAGTTCACGGTTCATGTATTGTTGAAGCCTGGCTTGGAGAATTTTGAGCATTACTTTACTAGCAAGTGAGATGAGTGCAATTGTGCAGTAGTTTGAGCATTCTTTGGCATTGCCTTTCTTTGGGATTGGAACGAAAACTGACCTTTTCCAGTCCTGTGGCCACTGCTGAGTTTTCCAAATTTGCTGGCATATTGAGTGCAGCACTTTCACAGCATCATCTTTTAGGATTTGAAATAGCTCAACTGGAATTCCATCACCTCCAGTAGCTTTGTTCATAGTGATGCTTCCTAAGGCCCACTTGACTTCACATTCCAGATTGTCTGGCCTAGGTGAGTGTGAGTGATCACACCATTGTGATTATCTGGTTCATGAAGATCTTTTCTGTCTTCAAAAAAGTCACTTCAGTCATGTCCCACTCTTTGCGACCCTGTGGAGTGCAACCCACCAGGCTCCTCTGTCCATGGGATTCTCCAGGCAAGAATACTGGAGTGGGTTGACATGACCTCCTTCAGGGGATCTTCCCAACCCAGGGATCAAACCCATGTCACTTATGTCTAACCTACATTGGCAAGTGGGTTCTTCACCTCCAGCAGCAGCACCCTCAAAATGCTTAGATAACAAGGATCCCATTTCCTAGCAGTGCTTTCTCCGTCATAAAGAGCAAATTTCAAAGGGTTTGAGCAACTTACAACACAAACAGCTGAATTCAAACAGCTTGCAAAAGAATCCTGGACAGTCCTACAGTACTGAGAAGACAGCCTCATTTCGAGGCTAAATTTTTTTTTCCAGTCTCCAGAGGGCAGTCCTTCCAAAGGAATAGGCAAAAATCTGAAAAATTCGGCACCGTTTCCAAGAAACAAACCTTATTCCTGAAAGAATGAGTTGAAAGTTAGCCAGTTTCAGGAGAAGAAGTCCCTGCTCTGAGGGGAATGGGCCAGAGGCTAGCTGATTTCAGTGGAACAGTCTGATATTAAAATCAGATTGAACTGCCAAATGACTATGTGCACATAGAACAAGATCTCAAACAGAAAGGCAAACTTTTAAATAGATCTTGAATAAAGCCTGAAAGTGCAAGTGTTGGTCGCTCAGTGTTCCACTCTGTGAGACTCCATGGACTGTACCCTGCAAGGCTCCTTTGTCCATGGAATTCTCTAGGAAAGAATACTGGAGTGGGTTGCCATTCCCTTCTCCAGGGGATCTTCCTGACCCAACAATCGAACCCAGGCCTCCTGCATTGCAGGTCAATTACCATCTAAGCCACCAAATAAAACTTGGAGAGCTTTAAATGCAAAGAGAGTGTGAGCTTGCATCCAGGAGAAAGAAGTAGCTTAGAAAAGCAGTGAACAACAATGGGCTCAATTGTGGGTACCATACCTGTTTGCTTTTGTGACTCCTGGAGCCCTCAGGATTTTTCTCTGGTCCCACCATGGGCCAACAAAATGCTGATCTTAAATAAAAAGCCAGATATTTCTTCAGCAAAGATGAGAGTTTATTTGGAATTAACAGAGAAATGCAATCAGTTGGGGTTCTGCAACCAGGGTAAGCCATTTGCAAATCCGGTCACAACAATGAGAGGAGAATGCTTTTACAGAGAGGAGAAGAAGTTAGGGAGGGCTCTAAGCAAACAAGGAGCCATGGCTTTCATTGGTTGAGTCCTTTTCAGGAGAGGAATGTAGTCTTTCTTCCTGTTGGGCTGTGAAATTGCCAGAGGGTGTGAGAGGTCCTGTTTCCAGTTTCAACTCTAGTTGAGGTTTCCATTGATTAATTTTTTACATTAATATAAATATGTAAGTGTAACCAATACTTTCAACCATAACACTGATATTTTGATAATATTCATTATAAATAGATCTGTTTGATTAAGCAATTAATAACTTGACTTGCCATTTAAACTTTTAATGATGTTATTAAACCATAATCTATATGTATATGTGTGCATACATATATACATGTATACATATAATACCATTTCACATGTAGTGAATTTATAATAGTTAAAAGATGGTAAATCCAGATGGCTCAGTATTTGAAAATAAGAGATTCTGAGAGAACATACTAGATAAGATAACATCTCTGAACTAATTATGTCATAAAAATATTCATAACTGAAGGAAACAAAATGGCTTAGAATTATAAGGTAAAATAAATGTCTGGGAGCCTGAAATTTAAAAGATGCGTGTACATTTGTGTGTGTGTGAGAGACAGACAGACATAGAGACAGGGAAAGAGAAGGTCACAAAATAAAGTCAAGGAAGTCATACTAATACCATACTTTTCATCAGCGAAACTAGTTGCTGAAAGATGATAGGAAAGAATCATTATGGAATTTGGAAGACAGTGTATTTTTAAATTCTGCTACATCAGTCAAATATTCTCTTAAGTAATACAGTTACTTGAATAATTTAATGACTTTTATAGATAAAATGATTCAAAAAAGATGGTCATCATTCATCCTTGTTGAGAAAATTAAATGTAATTGCAGTCCAACATTATTAACATTCACACTAAAAGAGGGAAAGTTTAAGATTTACAAAAAATAGGAAATGAACAAGAACACTATCTTATCTAAAAAGCTATTATTTCAAATTAGATGGTGAGACAGTAAGATCTGAAAAAAAAAAAATGTCTTCAGGAAGAAAAGAAAAACTTCACATAACAAAGATGAAATGCATGGACTTTCTAACACTTCAATAAAAACACATTTAATCGCTCAATAAAAAATAATTAGGGTCTCCAAAGGAAAGGTATTTGTAAAATAGAATCATGCTACAAGTACAAAACTGAAACATGACATTGTTTTAAGAATTGATGCACAAAAAAAGCATAAGCAATTTGACCTCTGTACACTGATCACACAAATTTCTTTTGTTCCGTTTGTTGCTGAGTCAATGATATTTTTGGGCTCTGAGCAAATCCACAGGTACATAACCTGACAGCTTCTTTCCTCAGAATGACACCAGCACCTCTTATCTCCTCCCCAGAGGTTGCCTGTTACCCCATCACAGACAACTCTGCATTTGTGTTTGTGTATCTTACAACTGTTGGGACCTTAATATCCCCTAAGCCTCACCTTTGACTCCATGAGTTGGCAGCTGGTGGAGGGATTTTCCTTGTTTTGCCTCAAGTGAAGGTGCTGAACTGCAGTTTAAATAGCCCCTCTGAGAAAATACCAAGGGCACTGACAACTCAGGAGCAATGCCCAAACTCCTAAAGGCCTTTCCTTGTGGGTCTCTACACCCTTTCCTGCGTCATTCTTTTCAGCCCTGATCCTTGCAGTTATAGTCCCCAATTAAAATAATTAAAAATATGCCCTCTGTTTATGCTCAGTTAGTCTTGGAAACAGCTAAAACAATGATTAATTTGGGATTTTTTTAAATTTCTTTTTAAAATTAAGAATTGAAATCATAGGAGCGTAGAGAAATAAAAAAGAATAAATGATCACAAGTAAACACCACTTGCTAAGTCACTTCTGTTGTGTCCGACTCTGTGTGACCCTGTGGACTATAGCCTGCCAAGCTCCTCTGTCCATGGGATTTTCCAGGCAAGAATACTGAAATGGGTTGTCATGCTCTCCTGCAGGGGATCTTCCCAACCCAGGGATAAAACCTGTGTCTCTTACATCTCCTGCATTAGCAGGCAGATTCTTTACCACTAGTGTCCACAATAATCCAAATAAAAGGTAGTAGAAATAAAAGGTTATTGTGCAAACTGGAAGCCCAAACTGATATTAACCCTTTTATTAGTCTGTAAAATATTTTTAAAAAATATTTATTAGGATACAAAAGTCTCAACATTGGTCATTGGTCACGCACTAGGCAATCCATCATTATTTCCAGTTATGTTAAATGAGTCTCCATTTATATTTTGTCCACTACTATATGTTTATTTTCTATTTTATTATTTTTTAAATGTCTCTTTTTTTTAGTTCATTCCTTCTATTTTCTTTGGGTTTATTCTGTATTTATTATATTTTGGTTGTTTGGAGTTTTTTGCCTCTTGAGATGGATATTTATCTTCTTTTCTGTTTTGTTTTTTGTTTTCTTTGTTAGGACTTTAATTTTCTAGAGAAGTTTTAGGTTCACACCAATATTGAGAGGAAGGGAGATTTCCCATATAACCACTACCTTTGTTTTTGTCATTGGCCTCAACCCTTTAAATATCTGGTTTTGTAGCTCTGTGGCAATATGATTAAACAAAGATACTGAACAGAGCGTGAATATGGTTTATCGTGATAATTTAAAAGCAAACATACAATTGAGATATAGGTAAATGGGCAAGAATAAAGGACAGTTGAATAAGTTCATAGAAGTATGAGGGTTACCTATGCTGAGAAATCTATAAATAATATTTTAAATAAATGGATCAACAAATGGAAACTTACAGATATTATTAAAAACTTACAAAGGTAGCAAAAAAAGTGTTTACTAATAATAAAACTCAAACATTTTTAAAACAGGAAAGCTGACAGTATTATTTTGAGTTTCAGAATGGGGTGTTGATATACAATGTCTAATCAGTGATTCTCCATAGGGGTTATTTTGTTCCCAACAGGATATTGGGCAATGTCTTGAGCCATTTTTGATTGTCATTACTTGGGGTTATGGGGTGTGGAGGGGATGTGCTTGTGTGCAGGGAAGGACCTGCTCCAGCCAATGAGTGGAGAGAGATCACAAATGTCAGATATTCCTAGACATCCTACAGAGCTCTATCTCCAGCAGTGAAGAATTCCCTGATAGCTCAACTGGTAAAGAATCTGCCTGCAATGCAGTTCGATTCCTGGATCAGGAAGTTCCCCTGGAGAAGGGGTAGGTTACCCACTCCAGTATTCTTGAGCTCCTATGATGGCTCATACAATGAAGAATCCGCCTGCAATGCGGGAGACCTGGGTTTGATCCTTGGGTTGGGAAGATCCCCTGGAGGAGGACATGGCAACCCACTTCAGTTTTCTTGCATGGAGAATCCCCGTGGATAGAGGAGCCTGGCAGGCTACAGTCCATGGGGTCACAAAGAGTCAAACACACTGAGCAACAAAGCACAATGAAGAATTACCCGTGCAAAATGTCAGTGTTGCTGAGGTAATGCAATTTTGGTCTAAAGTTAGTATATCAAGAAACTTTTATTAAGCAATTTAGAGTTATGGAGTTTACCACAAGACACCCAAAACAGAAATAACTCAGTTTCTGCTTTTAATGAGTGGAATGGCTGTGGGAGTGCTAGGGTAGGAAATTGTTGCTTATCATTTTAACTCATCTATAACATGATTTTTTAAATTATGTAGTTCAGTCATTAAAAAATATTAATAGCAATTATGGCTTTTAATTGTCAGCTACCAGATTTTTTGGAATAATAGTGTGGATTTTAATCCAAATTATTATCAAAAATTGTAATAAACAGATGGTGGTTCTTGAACATGTTGAAAGTTTAGCATTAAGAAAACAGTGTAAGTTGGCAAATATGTAACACTGACTGTTATTATATACATGGATTTTATAAGCAAGCATTAGGATAAAAAAAGCAGAGTTAACTAATGAGAATTTTTATAGTTAAAATAACAGAAACAACTTATTCTAACCAAGTTGGAACAAGTTAAAACAATGTAGTTCCAAGAGTTTTGGACTAAGAACAAGAAAATCAAACAGATTATTGCAAGAACAATTATTTTTTGGTTTTGGAAAATGTCCACATCCAATTAAAAAAAAACTATAATTATGCTGATTATTTATTACACCGGCTGCATTAAAAGTAAAAACTCATGTTTGGGTTTCCAGCAACTGAATGCATTAGTTAACGACAATCTCTATGGATGCTTTCATAGTTCAGACATCTTGTAATATGAAAATACAAATTTTAAAAAATGGAAGGAAAGGCATTGTTGATTTATAAATTATGTTATAGTGTAGTCATTTGTGTTTAACATAAGCTTCCTTTGAATAATAAATTGGCATAATGCTTTTTAAAATATTTCCTTTTTGAACCCCAAAAAATTAGTATTTGAGTATCTCTGTTGCATATATAAAAATTCTCATAAATAAAACTCTATTTAAGATGCTTCTTACATAATCATAATGATTTTCTACAAGATTTTTAATTTATACCTATAAACTTGGATGATTTTAGAGTATCAAAATAGAGTGTATATGGATATAAGCATAAGGAAACATTTATAAATCATACTAAAATTTATTATAAAACATTTTATACAATATGTTCATTAAGAAAAGCTATCTCTGAACTACAATTATAATTAAAACACTATTCATGAAAAAAGTAACATATAAATCATTCAATCTTTTTGTTGTTGAAGATGATTCCAAAAAGTGATTGTGAAATGAGGAAGTGAAATATATAGAGAGAATAATAAGTAAAGCAAAGTAATAAAATATTCATTTTATATTCAGTTCAGTTCAGTCGCTCAGTCATGTCCGACTCTTTGCAACCCCATGGACCACAGCATGCCAGTCCTCCCTGTCCATCATCAACTCCCGGAGTTTACCCAAACTCATGTCCATCAAGTCAGTGATGCCATCCAACCATCTCATCCTCTGTTGTCCCCTTCTCCTCCTGCCTTCAATCTTACCCAGCATCAGGGTCTTTTCAAATGAGTCAGTTCTTCACATCAGGTGGCCAAAATATTGGAGTTTCAGCTTCAGCACCAGTCCTTCCAATGAATATTTAAGATTGATTTCCTTTAGGATGGACTGGTTGGATCTCTTTGCTGTCCAGGGACTCTCAAGAGTCTTCTCCAACACCACAGTTTAAAAGCATCAAGTCTTTGGCGTTCAGCTCTCTTTATAGTCCAACTCTCACATCCATACATGACTACTGGAAACACCATAGCCTTGACTAGACAGACCTTTGTTGACAAAGTAATGTGTCTGCTTTTTAATATGCTGTCTAGGTTGGTCATAACTTTCCTTCCAAGGAGTAAGCATCTTTTAATTTCATGGCTGCAGTCACCATCTGCAGTGATTTTGGAGCCCAAAAAACAAAGTCAGCCACTGTTTCCACTGTTTCCCCATTGATTTGCCATGAAGTAATGGGACCATTTTATATTGCTAATTTTTAACTTCCTCATGTTCCTGAAAATATGTGAGTTAATTTACTAAATATATAAAATTCTCCTTAAAATATCTGCACTCCCCACAAATTTTCTAAAAACTTAAATCAATGGAACCAGATTTGAGAAACAAACTCTAGTCTCTTGTACCCAACATTCCCTCTTGGGAGTTTCAGGGGTTTCTAAATCTCAAGATGGTTGATGGAAATAACATCTATTCTACTTCTCATGCTTATATAGAAGGTAGGAAATCACAAATTGACTCCAATAAGGAAAATAAATGTATGAGAATAAGTTATCTGATTTATTAATGTAGGAAAAATAGTAGGATTGCCATGCTGAGTGAACCTGTGTGTCCTCCTATTTTTGATACTACTTGAGTGCTGACAGGGTAAATTCTTGTCTGCTCTTCATTATTTTGTATATTTTCTAGAGCAGATTCTGCCTTGAGAAAGCAAGCTCTTTGGGTCGTTGAATTTAGTTTAAGTGATGACAGTAAAAAGAATCTCTTTGAAGTCATGTATCTAAGCCATATTCTCAAGAAAGCATATGTCATTAATAAATCAGGTATTTGTATCTTGATTTATTAATGGGAAGAGGGCAAAGGGATATTCATTATTGAAGCCATCACATCCTAACGTGCAAAATCAATTATATTTACTTATACAGTAATTCAAAGAAATAGTGTATCTCCATAATCAAGTACATGTTACAATTTAGACATTTTTCTGTAGACAGAAATACACCATAATAGAACCGTATCAGTATCTGGGGAGAAAAAAAGATACTCAGATGTTTCAGTTAGGTTGTCTTATGTAATAAATCACCTCAAGAGTTAGTGGCCTATAATAAATACTATTATTTCTTACAATTAATTGGTTTTGCTGAGGAATTCTTTTTTGTCTGAGCCAGACTGGATAGGTTTCAATGGTCTGAAATGACATCCTTGACATATATAGAGACTCAACTGAGATGGCTGAGGTTATTTCTGGGACTTGTAAATGGTCAATTCCACTCTCTAACTGCATTCCCATCCACCAGATAGCTCAAATTTATTCAATTGTTGGCAGTAGGAAGGGACAAATACCAATGTACAAACATCCTTTCAGTTTATGCTTATATCAAAATTGCTACTGATTCATTGGTCAGAACAAGCCATGTGACAAAAACCATAATTAATGTGGAAGAGGTTTAACCCAACTTATGAGTACAGGAAGGAGGGTGGTCACAGCCATTTGTCAAATCATCTACAACATCAGCAAAAGAAAAAATGTGTTTCTGTTTCATATATACCAGAATGCCAGCTCTTTTTATATTTAGATGTCAGATAGAAATATTCTACAAAAGCAGTTTTGAGAAGTCTTCCAAAATGAAGCTATTCCAATAGCTGAATGGGCTCTATTCCAGTATATTTCTTACTTGTACACACTAAATGAAGACATCTTAGACAAACATTCCATATACATACGCAAAGCTCAGAAACCAGCTTCTACTTTTGGTCAAAAGTTAGTAAGAAAGAGGGACCTCCCTGGTAGCTCAGACTAAGGAATCTGCCTACAATGTGGGAGACCCAGGTTTGATCCTGGGTTGGGAAGTTTCCTTGGAGAAGGGAGTGGCTACCCGCCCCAGGTTTCTTGCCTGGAGAATTCCATGGACAGAGGAGCCTGGTGGGCTATAGTCCATGGAGTCGCAAAGACTTGGACACAACTCAGTGACTAACACTTTAGGAAGAAAGATAGTTGAGAAAACCAATACTAGGAATTTACCTATCATTTAAAATCAGCAAGTATTTGAGGAATAATATGAAGCAAAATTTTAGAAAAATATGTAGTCAATAAATCATTAAGAGTTTCCCTGGTGGCTCAGAGGTAAAGAATCCACCTGCAATGCAGGAGACATGGGTTTGATTCCTGGTCAAGAAGATCCCTTGGAGAAGGAAATGGCAACCAATTCCAGTATTCTTGCCTGGGAAATCCCAAGGACAGAGGAACATGATGGGCTACAGTCCATGAGGTTACAAAGGAGTAAGACACATCTTAGGGACTGAACTAAAATAAAACAACCAATAAACGGGCAAAGATTATACAAGCATACAGGTGTTCTGAAGGTAATATTAGAAAAACAGCACAACTAAACAATGCTTATTGGTATATTAAAATTAATTCAAGATAGCATTAAAGTTACAAAAATTTCAATGTGCAGTGAAGTGGACAATCACGTATTCTTAAAAATGTTCAAGTACAAATTTTAAATTTTAAACAAATTCAACTGCCAAGCAAAACAAGACTGATTTTTGGATTTAGCTTGAAAGTTTATTTCTCTGGCTTCTGCTCTATAAATATTTATTTTATACTTAAATAATAACATACAATATTGGCAATATATGAATTATAAATTACACACATATGCATCTATTTCAAATATCTGAATAATTTAAAGGATTCACAAGACTTTACAAATTTTACTCACATAAGATTTTATTTTTAATGCAGAGAAAGTATATGGTACAGCAGGAAAACAAAATCACAGATGAGGACCAGGAGCTTGAAACCCTTGTTGTTGCACAAAATATGGTTCAAATTTGTATGTAAATCATGAAGATACATACAAGAAATCTTGGTTTTTGTAGAGCTTGAGCAAAATTTCCCGTGAAATTTTTATGTCCCAATGGTCACACAGGCAAATGAGAATGTACAGCGGGGGGCAATCACCATGTAAACATCCCTTAACAATAAAACTACCTGGCACAAGGTCTTTCCACAGAGGAGTTTTAAGTATTGCATAGAGTACTATAGATTATTAATATTCTGCATTGTCCTTCAGTTGCCTGAATTGGTACCATTCTTCTAAATGGTCCTAAAGATCAGCATAGACCTGCGCCTGTCCATATGTATGATGACCGTACTTTACACTATATATATTGGCAACTATACATAGTGACACATTGGAAAAGATCCTAATGCTAAGAAATATTGAAGGCAAGAGGAGAAAGGGTTGACAGAGGATGAGATGGTTGGATGGCCTCACCCACTCAATGGACTTGAGTTTGAGCAAGCTCCAGGTACTGGTGATGGACAGGGAAGCCTGGCATCCTGCAGTCCATTGGAGTCACAAAGAGTCAGACACAACTGAGCAACTGAACAGACTGACTGATACATCAGTGAATAAGTTATTTTTAATAACCTTACAAGATAGAATTTTACTTTTGCCAATGTGCAGAAAATGTATCTGAATTGGTTGCAAATAGTGTATTATTTTTTGCAGATTTATGAGTAAGAAAGATAACTCCAGCATGACTTGGAACTGCAAAATATAAAAATTATTAGAAATCTCGATATCTATCAAGCAGAGCATTAAACAAAATTAATTTTAGTACAGTGTAGACATGACAAATGATGAGTGCTAACAGATATTGAAAGAGACATAGATAGAAAATGAAATCCAAGTAATTCAATGAATTAAACATAAATGTGTGTGTTTATATGCATTCAGTGATATTCAGATAAAATAATTTTTTCCCTATGTATATATTACTTCCTTGGTGGCTCGGGCAGTAAAGAATCTGCCTGTAATGCAGGAGACCCAGTTTCCATCCCTGGGTTGGAAAGATCCCCTGGAGAAGCCAATAGCTACCCACTCCAGTATTTTTGCCTGGAAAATTCCATGGACAGAGGAACCTGGCAGGCTACAGTCTATAGAGTTGCAAAGAGTCGGACATGGACACGACTGAGCAACTAACACTTTCACTTTTTATGTATATTTTTATGCATATATGATTTCATGCATTGTATGTTCATATGCATATCATTTTAAAATGGTTTGAAAGAGTACACAACAAAATTTTTCTGTGATTACGTTTAAAGAAAAGAGTATTTTGAGATGACTAGGTGAATGGAATTTCTTCTTATTCTGTATACTTTTCATTCTGTAACAAATCTGTATAATCTTACAGTGTACATTTTATATTGCTTGTTTTCAATCATTTTGATATGTTAAATGTCAAATTAGTTATAAATGGTTGTAATTGTTAAAATTGTTGAAGATAGCCAAGTGTTGTTTTATAGATTTGGCCCAAATATGTGAGCAAGAAATATCAATAAATGGATTTTTCAGGTACAATGAAAAGTAAGGAAAATCAAAAGTTGGCTTTATTTTATCTACATTTTTTTATTATTTGGATTTTAAATGACAAGAGTGAAGCTTTGTTATGCATTTACAGTAATTGTGGACTAAACTACAGGATTGATTTTTCATGTAGAAATAGATAGCTTTAGGAGGAACAATATGAGAGACAGTGTGCTGAAATTAAGCAAAGAAAATTGGTGAGTGGTGTATTCTGTTTTGCAGATAATCTGTTTTTACACAAAATTTTGTTTTTAAAAAATTATCCTACTAATTTGACCAACTGGCCACTTATATTCTGCTTGCTTAAAACTATTCTGTTGCTGCTTAGTTGCTAAAGTCATGTCCAACTCTCCATGACCCTATGGAATGCAGCATGCCAGGCTCCCCTGTCCTTCACTATCTCCTGGAGTTTGCTCAAGCTCATGTCCATTGAATCAGTGATCCCATCCAACCATCTCATCCTCTATTGTCCCCTTCTTCTCCTGCCTTCAATCTTCCCCAGAATCAGGGTCTTTTCCAATGAGATGGCTGTTCACATCAGGTGGCCAATATATTGGAGCTTCAATATCAGCATCAGTCCTTCCAGTGAGTATTCAGGGAATTTCTGTATTAAATTACCCATTCAATTACTATATTTTAAGGCAAAATTTTAAATGACAAACATCAATAAATAAATGGTTAATTTTCAAAGTTTTTCAGGTCTCTGTAGGAAAGATTAATATAGTTTCTAGTAATATATTAATAGTGCACACAATTTATTGAAATTTTAATTTATTACAAATACATGCATAGGAGTTTTGTACTTTATTGCGTTCAGCTGTTTGATAGTCCTGTGAGGTGAGTGCTGTTATAGTCATTTTTTCATGAAGACCCAAATCTTATGGAAATTAAATAACTTGCTTCAAAACACACAGCTTATAAGTTATGGAACCTATACTTGAAGTCAGTTCTGTCTACTTCTTGGACCTGAATTCTTGGGTATTAGAAGAAAAGATAGATATAATATTTTTGAAATATTGAGAAAAAACTAAATATGGAAACACCATTCAAGGACAGTTGCTAATTATTTAAAAATCCATTCAATATTAACGGACATGTGAAACTGATTAAGAGAGCAAGCTGTGCTATGTCACTGAATATTGCCATCATTTCCTATATATTCCAAGTTAATTCATATAGTTAGATATGGGAAATATAAATAATTTTATCTTTGAGTAAATAAAATATTTCATTATTATAACCAGATGCTATAAATATATCTGAGTAATATGTTGTTGAAAACTGGGTTTTATAATAATGAATATTTTTATTTCATCATGATTTCTTCAGTTTTTCAGCTTAGATAGGAATTAAATTAGGAAGACCTACACTAATCTTGGAGTTTCCCAAGTGGTGCTAGTGGAAGAACATGCTTATCAATGCAGGAGACATAAGATATGTGGGTTCAATCACTGGGTTGGGAAGATGCCCTGGAGGAGAGCATGGCAACCACTCCATATTCTTGCCTAGAGAATTGCACAGGTGGAAAAGCTGGGTGGGCTACAGTCCAGGAGGTCACAAAGAGATGGACACAACTGAAGAGACTTAGATTTTTACATTTTCTCCAATAGAAATATCAATAATGTTTCTAAAACTTTATTTTCATTTTTCTAATGATTTTCTTTACAGAATTAAATAATCAGAAGGTTTTTCATGTAGTAAAGCATAGCATATGTATCTAAGAGACTAGTTAGGGAAAAATTTAGAATCACCCTAGTATGTAATTTCTCTGGCATTGCCTTTCTCTGAGGTTGGAATGAAAACCCAATGGAAAGTTTGAAGGAAGGGGGAGAATGGGGTGACAGAGGATGAGATAGTTGGATGGCATCACCAACTCAATGGACATGAGTTTGAGCAAACTCTGGGAGATAGTGAAGGACAGGGAAGCCTAGGGACTTAAGGACTGAAATTATATACCCTAATATTACCAATAAATCTGTGATGCATACCATGCACAGGTTTTGGTATGAATATAAGAATTCATTTTCTTAGGGTAAATATCTAAGAGTGCAATGGCTAGGTGAATTTGCTGTTACATGATTAGTTTCTTAAGCAACTCCCAAATTGCCTTAGATTGGCTATGATACCATACATTCCCGTACAATAATACTTAGGTGATTTAATTTTCCCACATTTCCCCTGCATTTGGTGTCATCATTATTTTTTTCAGCCATTCTAATCAGTATGTAGTGATATCTCAGTGCAGTTTAAATTTGTGTTTCCCTAGTGAGTAACTTTGTTGAACATTTTTCTTCCTTTTTTTTTTTGCTAACTATATATCATTTTATGTGAAACAATTCTTCATGTCTTTTGTCCATTTTCTAATGGACTTACTTGCTTTTTACTCTTAAGTATAAGATAATTGGATTATTTGCCATTTATATTATTATTTGCTTTTATGCTTTTTAAATTACTTTATTTATTTTAATTGGAGGCTAATTACTTTACAATATTGGGGTGGTTTTTGCCATACATCAGGATGAATCAGCCATGGGTGTACATGTGTCCTAAATGTGTCCCACCATCCTGAACACCCCTCCCACCTCCCTCCACACTCCATCCCTCTGGGTTTTCCCAGAGCACCAGCTTTGGGTACCCTGCTTCATGCATCAAATTTGCGCTGGTCATCTATTTTACATAATATACATGTTTCAATGTTATTCTCTCATATCATCCCACCCTCGCCTTCCACAGAGTCCAAAAGTCTGTTCTTTACATCTGTGTCTCTTTTGCTATCTTACATATTTCCCGGTGGCTCAGATGGTAAAGTGTCTGCCTGCAATGCGGGAGATCCGGGTTCGATTCCTGGGTCGGAAAGACCCCCTGGAGAAGGAAATGGCAACCCACTCCAGTACTCTTGCCTAGAAAATTCCATGGATGGAGGAGCCTGATGGGCTACAGTCCATGGGGTCGCAAAGAGTCGGACACGACTGAGCAACTTCACTTAACCATCTTTCTAAATTCCATATATAATGCATTAATATACTGTATTCTCTTTCTGTCTGCTTCACTCTGTATATCCTAGGCACTTATCCTTTGTTAAATATGTGGTGTTCAAATATTTTCTCCAGCTCTGTAATATTTTTAATCTTCTGAATAAGGTCTTTCATAAGTAAACTGTTTTGATTTTGATGAAGTTCAGTTGATCATGTTTTTAATCTTTTGTATTGTTTTCTTTTTGTTTTTTTGCCATCAAGTCTAAAGATTCTTTGCCTACCCCTAGATCCTGAAGATATTTTTCTCCTATATTTTCTCCTAAGTTTTGGAAAGTTCTACAGTTTGCATTTTAGTCATGATTCACTTTGAGTTAATGTTTGTATGATGTGAGAGATTTAATTCATGAGATTAAAGTAAAAAAGCAATGGATACTCAGTTACTCCTCCAACCCTTTGTTGAAAAGTTTATATTTCCTGTATTGAATTGCCTTTTCATCTTTGTCAAAAAACGACTGGACATATACATGTAGGTCTATTTCTGAACTCTCTTTTTGGTCCCACTGTCTTGTCTGTTCCTCAACAAATACACAGCATCTTACTTATTGGAGCTATGTGACAAATCTTGAAGTTGGGTATGTGATTTCTTTTCTCTTTTTCCAATTTTTTTTTTTTTTTTAGCTATTCTAGTTCTTTTCTCTGTCCATATAAAATAACTTTGCCTATCACACAAAAGTTTTCTGGGATTTGGTTAGGAATTTCATTAAACCTGTATTCACATATGGGGAGAATTGACATCTTCACTATATTGAACATTCCAGTCCCTGAACACAGAATATTTCTCTGTTTATTTAGGTCCTCTTTGATTTATTAATATCTCATCAGTACTATGGTGTTTCAGGCATATAGGTGCGTATTTTGTTCAATTTGCAGAAAAATATTTTATATTTTTGAGCTGTTATAAATGGTAACATGTGTTTAAAATCACTGTCCAAATGTTCACTAATATAAAAATAAAACTGATTTCTGTATGTTTATCTTGTATCATTTGACTTGCTAAATCACGTATTAGTTCTAAGAGTTTCTATTTGTTTGCTTGGTTGTGTTTTGAGATCCTTTGGCCTTTTCTGTGCAGCCAACATGTTCACAGTAAAGAAAGTTTTGTTTCATCTTTTCCAGTTGATACTTTCATCATTTCTTTTTTTTTTTTACTTAACTGCCTTTGGTAGAATATCCAGCACTATGTTGAATAGGAGTGGTAAGAGTGGGCATGTCTGGTTCCTGATCTTGCCATTCACTGCTAAGCATAGTGTTAGCTATATATTTTCTGTAGACAATGTTATTAGATGGAGGAATTTCCCCTCTATTCTTCTTTTTCTGATCACTTTTATCATGAATGAACGTTAAATGTTCAATAAATATTGCATTCCTTGGTATGGTGAAGGATTTTCTTCTCTACATTGTTGGATTTTATTTCCACATTTCTTTTGACAGCTTTCACTTAGTTTAGGGTAGTGTACATCTCTCTTCCCTCTACAACTGCCTTCCTTAGTCTCTCAGTCATGTCCAACTCTTTGCAATCCCATGGACTACACAGTCCCTGGAATTCTGCAGGCCAGTATACTAAAATACTGGAGTTAGTAGCCATTCCCTTCTGCCACAGATCTTCCCAACCCAGGGATTCAACCTGGGTCTTCCACATTGCAGGCAGATTCTTTACCAACTGAGCCACCAGGGAAGCCTACGAATACCTGACCCAGGAATGAAACAGGGATCTCCTGCATTACAGGCAGATTTTTTACCAGCTGAGCTACCAGGGAAGCCCTCCATAGAAACAATTTGAAGCAACATCTTTTCATTTGGGGACCTTAGTCTGCAGTAAGTAAAGCCAGACTGTGAATGTTATTGTCACTCTCTCTGTGTAGCCATCAAGCAGAGGTCCATTTCTTTTCATAGGCTCTTCCTGCTGACAATTAAGCATGTTTTCCATGTGCTAAAAAAAAAAAAAAAAACTTGCAATATTATTATCCCAACATTATCTCCACTTATGACCTTCTTTTATCTGTCTTGACAAATTAGAGAGTTATTTCTTCTTGTTGTAACAATTGGTGACTTTCCCCTTGTGTTAGATCTCTTGGGCATTCTGAAAAGGCTCTGTGTTAATAGCAGTCATCTGATTTACACATTGCTGCTCCTTTATTAAATATTTCTGCTCATTCATTTATTTTTGTTATGTAATAAACATCTATCTGAAGAGTTACATAATAACTTTAGAATATCACTTTATAGTTTAATTTTTAAATCTATAAATAATTTAGTTTTATTGCACATAAGTGATATGCAAACATAGTCATTTTCAACTACATTAAAAGCAGTTTGTTTGCCTATTTAGAGTATTACTTTTTCCAAGGAACCTCCAAAGGTTTGTGTGTTTGTGTGTGTATTGGCTTTTATTAAAAAAAAAATAGACCAAATCAAAATAAATTTAAAGATAAGGTGAGCAATGCCAGGAGTTAACGATTATCAGCTTAATTTTAAGTGGTAAAGCTTCAACTCCATATGATATTCATCTAAGCAGCAATTTTAGCAAATTTCAGACAAAATGTTTCATATTCTGGCTAGTTTATCTTATTTTGAGTCCACCCATGTTTTCTTTTTGAACATGTGTACATGTGGGTTATCACCAACGAAGTTTCAGGGTGATAAGGAGCCCTGCTTCTCTTTGATTTCCTCTGCTGCACAGTGTAAATAAATCTAACCAGCGATTTCCTCAGACGTGTCGGTGTGTCTGCTTCCAAGGGAAGTACATAGAAACACATCCATCTGAGAAGTAAATGAATCACTCCGCAAACCGTGTCATAAAGTCGCAACAATGCTATCAAATCCTCAACTTTATGCTTACAAAGTATCAGCAGGTGGTTTAAAATTAAATTTACTTGAATGTATACATAATTTATGGTGTATCTTTTAGTATAAGTACATAGGTGCTAAGTCGCTTCAGTTATGTCTGACTTTTTGCGACCCTATGGACTGTAGCTTGCCAGGCTCCTCTGTCCATGGAATTCTCCAGACAAGAATACTGGAGTGGCCTGCCATGCCTTCCTCCAGGCGAACTACCCCATCCAGGGATGGAACCCGAGTCTCGTGTCTCCTGCATTGGCAAGCAGGTTCTTTACCACTAGCGCCACCTGGGAAGCCCATCTTTTAGTATAAACATTTACAAATAAAATAGTGACCCAAATCTGAGAAGCAATGTATTATTTTGTCAATTATGGAGCCTAGTGAGATTGTTGATTCATACATCCTACTTTTCTCTGAAACAAATACTGACCCAGATCCATTTTGAATGCCTCACAGAATAATTTGAAATATGTAATTGATGAGAAAGATGGGTTTTTATTAATAGTAATATATCTCAATATTCTCCTAATTCATAGTTGTGGAAGAATATCAGTACACCATTATTAGTAGTGTACCTATTAAAATCCTCATAGCAAATAGCTCTATGTCACACATACAGTTACCAAATATCAATTTGAGTTTCATCTAACTTACTCCATAGAGGAATAGTGTTTTCTTAATTTACAATAATAATATTTATTGTCATATTGAGTATGAAATATACAGTAACATATTCACATATGCTTATAACTCTTTAGACTTACTGAATTGTGTATATTTATTTTTAATTGAATGCATTGCATTCTATTGTGGTACTATAAATTTCATACCAAGCATATTACTGGAATAACAAATTCTATTACTGGAATAACATTCTATTATTAATAAAAGCATT
Organism: Giraffa tippelskirchi; assembly: GCF_054371585.1. Classification (NCBI taxonomy): domain Eukaryota; kingdom Metazoa; phylum Chordata; class Mammalia; order Artiodactyla; family Giraffidae; genus Giraffa; species Giraffa tippelskirchi. The sequence goes on from NC_137286.1 coordinate 128,315,537, forward strand.
TTTTAGGACCTGAAGTTAAGTGATTATATTGTAAAATATAAACTTAATGAGTTCTAAGTTTTAGGAAGCAGTGATTTTTGTCATGGTAGTCAATCACTAATTCAATAGAATCTCCTCTCTCTGATGTTACCTATGAGATAATGGGGTTAGGGATGGGACAAGACAATGTTAAAAGGAATGGGTGAGATATATAGAGAGAGGTATTTTTATTGATAGACTTTGTTCTAATTTTTAAGGACATCATATTTCATGTCATTGTACTGTGCTAGCTATCAATATACTTACTTCATTGCTTGAACTGCAGTGGCAAAGTCCCTCTAACCATTTCTCTTCATATTACCTGGCACCATGTTAAATTTTATCACTGGAGGGTACTGGAGGGTCACTGAAGGAGTGAAGGTCCTGTCTTCTTGGTTCCAGAAGGGCTTGTGCTTCTGTTCCTTTATTTCTCCTGTGGCTGTTAATGACAAGCATGTATCAAATTGTACTCAACAGTCATCAAGTTTCAACACCACCCTAGTGGATGGCTTCTCAGTGCATTTCTGTGAGTTCTTGGCAAGTTCCACTTGTACCCCAGTGGGCAACATTTACAGGAATGCCAAGTGGGTCACAATGGCATTGTGGTACAGAGTTTCCACGTGATTTTAATTTAGCACGTCTGAGAGTTGTTACTCACTTGGCTGCCCCAGCCTGTGGTTTCTCAGTGGATTTACCTGTCTTATAAGTAATGTCTGCAAACTTCTCAGAAAAGGCACTGGGTTAGGGAAGGTTATCCATTTGTTTCTTTCCTGTTTGCTCTGTTTCAGCCCTCAAGGGAGTTGTTCCTCCTGACATCCAATGTTTTTCTGTTCATTGAGGTTTTCTGTTCGCTTTTGCCCCTTCATAATTAATCTCTAGTTTTAAGATAATGATTCTTTGCATTCAGTATTCACTGTTCAGATCACTATGGTTTTTGCCTATTGATTGATCTCTGAATGATACAAGTATTAATGTAGAGAAACAATTAGATCTGAACCCTAAACTGTGTCAAGACAGGAAATGATCATATCAGTAGGAAACAAAATTACTGTCTTACACTCTTCCCTTTTTGGTATCTACTTTATGTAATATCATCATCATTCTTTGTCATTTTTAAAAGGTGTAAAGGTTAAATGATGAGAAAAACAATTTCAATTAAATTTGGTTTTTTAAATGCTGTGTTCAAATACTGGATTAGGAACCAGATATGCTTTCAAGCAATGAGTATGCTGTTTTCCTGTTTTATAACCTTGGCCAACTCAGCCCTCATTGTCTTTCCTGCTTTGCTTTGTGTGTACTGGTTAAGACATATATTTGTATTTACTTCTAAATGTATCCATATTCTTCATTAGCTTTTAGCAGAAACAGTTCATCTTGATAAAACAACCTGTTTTCATCACGAAGAGCATTTTCTATTGTAAGCAAGTGTTTCGTCAACACTAGTCTTTTAACTGTTTAACATAAAGATTAGTTTTTTCACTTTGATTCCCTAGAAGCTCAATCATAAAGCAAGAGTCTGTAAGAATCGAGTAATATTTTAAGTCACTAATTTGAGAAATTAGAGGCTGACTTGTTGCTTTTAAGTGTACTAATCAGGCTTTCCTTTGAAACTTTAATGGTGGGTTCAAAAAATGTTTAGGAGAATAAAGTCTACCATATCAAAAGAATACACAAAAATAAGTAGGTGTTTGACACAAGTTCCAAAGTTGGGAAAGATTGTCATATTTTGATATGGAAATAATGTTCCATACCTTTTAAATTACTACTAATTAATAAGGTTGAAAATGATATTTAAAATAGTGTCAACTACATACTAATATTTTTGCAAAACGATATAAGGATATAAGGTGCCTATATTGGATCTTCAATAATCATAAACTTTTAATGAAAGGTAACTGTTTAATTCATTTTATAGGCAAAGAAATGGGGGTTTAGAGTTTAGGTAGTATATGAGAGGTCACATAATTCATAGACAGAGCCATGATTTAAAATCAAGTTGATTATAAAATAGATAACTAATGAGAACCTACTGTATATCTCAAGGAACTCACATCTACATAGTGGGTTTGTAATATTTTTTAGTAAACAAATTCATATGGGTATAAAAAAGAATACACCAATTCATGGCTGTGTTTACTCTAAAAATGCCTCATTAATTCTATTGATATATTCCTTCTTTCTTCTTATATTTCAAGATGTTTGTTACAAACTAGGTTACTAGCATTTTGCCAATTCACTCAAAATGTTGAATACTTTTTCAAATATTTGTAAAAGGCCTAATTTACGAGTCCGTAGCAACAAAATGGATAACTAACCAATTAAAGTTCTCCCCCGATTTAAGTGCTATCAAATTCTAGGCCTGCAATTGAAAAGTGCAATCCTTACCCTTTCAAACGTGCTTTGCTAAGACTGCTTTCATCAAGTTTAAGAGGAAGCAAGATCTGAATTTGAAATTAGATAGTCTAGCCAGATAGGCAAGATGAAAAGACCAAAGGGAGCAGAGGAAAGGGGACTTGAGGAAGCCAGCAGTGTAAAGCAGGCATTATCTGAGTCCTTTTTTCTTTGCAGGTTTGTAATTGGTGCCTTCACAGAAGATTTTCAGTCACATACTGAGAACTCTAATTAAGAGAGCTATCTCCATTTGTGCAGGCTTGAGGGGGCACTTGAATCAAGTAAAACCTGTTGAAGTGTGAATGAGAAGAGCAGGGAAGTAAGAGTGTCATCTGGAGAAGTAAGTTAGCTGTCAAACAAGTGGCATCACAGGACAGCTTTGCTTCAACAAGATGTCCACAATCTACTATGGAGACTTGAGGCAGAAATAGCCTTTGGTCAGTACCCTGGACATGGGTCTGCTCGTCTGGGGTAGACTGATTAACTCTCATAGGCTGATATGTAAGTTCAAATGCCAATTTCTTATTTTGCAATGAGACACGCTACTTATTTCTTCCCTGATTAACATATATCCCCCGTTGAAATGGATTCTCACTAGAAGTTGACACATTTCTTGAGAGTGACTTGGTAATCATGAAATCTGAAAAAGGGGAGAATTTTAAGCAATAATACCTTCTGATCGTCTGTCTCCTCAGCAGAAATAAACCTGTCCTCATAAATGAAGAGGTCAGACATCTTCTCTTTCCACTGCTTGAAAAATGCTGGCATTTTTTCTTCTCCAACCCTGTTCTTTTCTCAGTTTTGATATTTGACCAGTCCTTCCAGCTGACCCATTTCAGAGAATCTGTTGGTGATATGAAGATGCATTCCTTCCAAAAAGTTGGAGACACATTAGGCAATCCGTAAAAAATAATGAACTGGACAAATCTGACACCACCAGAAATTAGTAGCAATCTGTGAAGTAACCAAGAGTTCATTTATCAGGGTATGCTAAGTAATTCTAGAAGACACAGATTCCATCACATGAAGACTGATACAGGAATTATATGGCTGTTGTTCAGTCTCTCAGTCAGGTCTGACTCTTTGTGGCCCCATGGACTACAGCATGCCAGGCTTCCCTGTCCTTCACCATCTTCGGGAGCTTGCTCAAACTCATGTGCATTGAGTTAGTAATGCCATGCAACCATCTCACCCTCTGTTGTCCCCTTTTCCTACTGCCTATGATCTTTCCCAGCATCAGGGCATTTTCTAATGAGTCAGCTCTTTGCATCAGGTGGCAAAAGTATTGGAGTCCTTCCAGTAAATTTTCAGGATCGATTTCCTTTAGGATTGACTGGTTTGATCTCCTTGCAGTCCAAGGAACTCTCAAGAGTCTACAGCAACATCACAGTTCAAAAGCATCATTTCTTTGGCACTCAACCTTCTTTATGGTCCAACTCTCATATCCATACAAAACTACTGAAAAAAGCCCTAGATTTGACTATACAGACCTTTGTCAGCAAAGTAATGTCTCTGCTTTTTAATATTCTGTCTAGGTTTGTCACTGCTTTTCTTTCAAAGAGCAAGCATCTTTTAATTTCATTGCTTCAGTAACCATCTGCAGTGATTTTGGAAACAAAAAAATAAAGCCTGTCACTATTTCCATTGTTTCTCCATCTATTTGCCATGAAGTTATGGGACTGGGTGCCATGATCTTAGTTTTTGGAATGTTGAGTTTTAGGCCAGTTTTTTCACTCTCACTTTCATCAAGAGGCTCCTTAGTTCCTCTTCCCTTTCTGCCCTAAGGGTGGTGTCATCTGCATATCTGAGGTTATTGATATTTCACCTGGCAATCTTGTTTCCAGCTTGTGCTTCCTCCAGCCCAGCATTTCTCATGATGTACTCCACATATAAGTTAAATAAGCAGGGTGACAATATACAGCCTTGACGTACTCCTTTCCTAATTTTGAACCAGTCCATTGTTCCATGTCCAGTTCTAACTGTTGCTTCTTGAACTGCATACTGGTGTTCTCAACTCTTAAAGAATTTTCCACACTTTGTTTTGATCCACACAGTTAAGGGCTTTAGTATAGTCAATGAAGCAGATGTAGATGTTTTTCTTGAATTTTCTTGCTTTTTCTATGATCCAACAGATGTTGGCAATTTGATCTCTGGTTCCTCTGCCTTTTCTAAATCCAGCTTGAACAACTGGAAGTTCTTGGTTCACGTACTGTTGAAGCCTCTCTTTCAGAGTTTTGAGGATTACTTTGCCGGCATGTGCAATGAGTGCAATTGTGCGGCAGTTCGGATATTCTTTGGCACTGCCTTTCTTTGGGATTGGAATGAAAACTGACCTTTTCCAATTCTGTGGCTTCTGCTGAATTTTCCAAATTTGCTGGCATACTGAGGGAAGCGCTTTAACAGCATTATCTTTTAGGATTTGAAATAGCTCAGTTGGAATCCATCACCTCCACTAACTTTGTTCATAGTGATGCTTCCGAAGGCCCACTTCACTTTGCACTCCAGGATGGCTGGCTCTAGGTAAGTGATTACACCGTCGTGGTTATCTGGGTCATTATGATCTTTTTTTGTACAGTTCTTCTGTGTATTCTTGCCACCTCTTCTTAATATCTTCTGCTCTGTTAGGTCCATACCGTTTCTGTCCTTTATTGTGCCCATCTTTACATGAAGTCCCTTGGTATCTCTAATTTTCTTGAAGAGATTGCTAGTCTTCCCCATTCTATTGTTTTCCTCTCTTTCTTCGCATTGTTTACTTAGGGAGGCTTTCTTATCTCCCCTTGCTATTCTTTGGGATTCTGCATTCGGATGAGTATATCTTTCCTTTTCTCCTTTGCCTTTCTCTTTTCTTCTTTTCTCAGCTATTTGTAAGACCTTCTCAGACAATCATTTTGCCCTTTTGCATTTCTTTTTTTGGAGATTTTATCATGACTGTCTTTTGTTAGCTAAATGTAATTTCATTTTCCTTTTTTCCCATTTTTTTAAACAGATAAGTTCACAGAATTAGATTAATCCTAATTTATTTATCATTGTTTCTTACCAGCCTCTATCCATCTATGTCTATATCTCTATACATTTCTATAGTAAAAGTATCATGCATTTGAATATTGGAAATGACCCTAACTTAGAAACAGTTTTTTGGTCTTTCCTCATCTCCTTCTTTTCATTCCTCAACCACTGATACATCTATTCTGAATTTATTATTCTTTTGTTTTTGATTTGTTGGCAAAAGTAATTGCAGTTTTGGACCATGAATTTAAATCATTATAACTGAGCTCAAACACATCTTTATTAATCAAAATAAGATTCATTACAGTCAGTGCAGTTTTACCAGTGAGAAAAAAGTTTGTTCATTCCTGTAGCCTGAAAATCCTTGCTTTGGGATTCCACAAACTCTTGTAAAGCATTTTCTGCCTCTTGCTGATTGAGGAAGCATTTTCACTGAAAAAAGTTGTTGAGATGCTTGAAGAACTGGTAGTCAGTTGATGAGAGGTCAGGTGAATTTGGCAAATGAGCCAAAACTTCATAACCCAATTCATTCAACTTTTGAAGCGTTGGTTGTGGGACAGGTGGTCTGACATTGTCATGGAGAATTCAACCCTTTCGTTGACCAATGCCAGCTGCAGGCATTACAGTTTTCAGTGAATCTCATCAATTTGCTGAGTATACGTCTAAGATATAATGATTTCTCTGGGATTCAGAGAGCTGTAGTGGATCAGACTGGCAGCAGACTACCAAAATAGTGATCATGACCTTTTTTTTTTGGTGCAAGTTTGGCTTTGGGAAGTGCTTTGGAGCTTCTTCTCAGTCCAACCACTGAGCTGGTGGTCACTGGTTGTCATCTAAAATCCACTTTTCATTGCACATCACAATCTGATAGAGAAATAGTTCATTGATGTTGCATAATAAGAGAAGATATTTCAAAATGATTATATTTTTTTTCAGTCAGCTCATGAGGCACCCACTTATGAGCTTTTTCACCTCTCCAATTTACTTCAAATGCTGAATGACCATAGAATGGTCTACATTGGGTTCTTCAGCAACTTCTTGTATATTTGTAAGAGGATTAGCTTCAATGATTGCTCTCAATTGTTCATTGTCAATTTCTGATGACTGACCATTACACCATTATTTTAATGTATGATGAAAGGATGTGTGAGATATTTCAACCACAGCTATGAAGAACCCCTGAAAGAGTCAAATGATTTCTAATGATGAGAGAGAAAGAGGATGAGTGAGCAACTAGGTAGTTATGTAGTTCAGCTGAAAAGAAAAAAAAGTAAAAGTCACTCAGTCTTGTCTGACTCTTTGTGACCCCATAGGCTATAGTCACCAGGCTCCTCTGTCCATGAAATTCTCCAGGCAAGAAAACTAGAGTGGGTAGCCATATCCAGGAAAACTGCAGGCAGATTCTTTACCATCTGAGCCACCAGGGAAACCCCTCAGCTGAAAAATCCTTTCTAAAGATCTTTGTTCTGATTTCAAGTTCACCTAACAATCTAATAAATACTTACTAGGCTACAAGGAAATTGCCTAGAGATAAAAATGCTCTAAGAACTTTATAAAATGTTTTGTCTAACTAAGAGTTTGCATTTCTCATAAATTTGATGGACATTGTGATTCTAATTTGCCTTGTCATGGAGTATCCCTGGGGGGAGAGAACACACAGATAGTTTGAATCTTTGAACATTCATGCCGCAGATGCAGTTGTTATGTTGAAAGCTTGGTGTGAAATCAAAACATCTTGTGGAATATTTTGAGATAAAAATTAATAATCAAAAATTATCTTCCATAGTGGTGATAAAAATAACAATTAACATTCAAAATATTTAAAAAGTATGGTCTTTGGACTAGTCCTCAATTCCATGTTGTGTCAGTTAAAAACTCTGTATACACACTGATTTGTGTATCAAAATCTTAATTGTAATAACCTCTTGGATTCTTCTCAAAGTTACTGAGTGTGTGAGAAAGCACCTAGCAGTTTCTGATACCTAAGAAGTGCTCAATCTATAATGATTTTTTGTTGTTGTTTTTCCCTTGGCCTCCTCTTCTTCATTGCAAGGTAAGTTCTTCCTATGTTGAACAAACATACTAGTTTTCAATTTATTTCTTTACATCAATTTCAGTTGCATCCCTATAGAAAATAATTATTTTGGCCAAAACATTTTAAAAATGCATTCTTGAATAGGGCAAATATTGTCTCCGAGTCAATGTAAAAATCATCTTCTTTACTACCGTATCGTTGAATTGAAAACTTGTGACAGGCAAATTACTGACACAACTTGCTTCTGTGGAGTGCCAGCTCTTCAGGCAGATTACAACATTCTATGTGAAATCCCAAATATGTAACTTTTCAATAATATTATCCAGAAATCTCGCATCATCAGAACTAACCAAAAAGCTTTATAACACAATTTGGAATCTGCTGTGACTAAATGAAATAAGACTCCGTGCGTGCTTTCGTGCATGCTAAGTCAGTTTAGTCCTGTCTGACTTTGAGATCTCATAGGCTGTAGACCGCCAGGCTTCTCTGTCCATGGGGTTCTCTGGGCAAGAATACTGGAGTGGGTTGCCATTCCCATCTCCAGGGGATCTTCCTGACACAGAGACTGACACTTCCTGACACTGAGTCTACTGGATCATCTGCATTGCAGGTAGATTCTTTGCCATTGAGCCACTGGGGAAGCCCAGCATGCTGTATTGATCTCCTAGCCTAAGCACCTAATCAGTAGTTCTAATCAGACTAGGAGACATAATTAAGAATGTAGACTGATCCTTAGAAGACAATTCTTAAGGGGAAAAAAAAAACAAAACAGGGAAAACTGTTATCAATACAAAGTACAAAACGTCAGTAATATGGGTATTTGTGGGGTAACTTTGCAATACTGACCCTTACAATATCATCATGTTTTTCCTATTTAATCTGTATTTTAGAAACAAATTTTCTGAGAAAAATGCCATTTGTACCAAACTGCTATATGGAATTTTATGTTTAAGGAAAATCCAAAATAGTTAGTGTAAGAACAATTAAAAATAAAAGAATGGGCAGGTAATGATAATGATTCTTTCAAAAAATGAAAGACCTTGTAGTTTTGCAGAAAATTAAAATTTCCAATCTCTCATTAGATTAACTGGTATGTAGACTCTAGGAAACTATACATGTTGGGATGCACAAATGATTCTTATGCATACTTAAATTTGAGACCAATATCCTAAGAAATTTTTCTTGGATAAGTGCCCCCAAACAAGGAGAGCTTTAACTGTAGAAACCATTAAAAAAGGCTCTTTTAGACTAGCATCTTGCATGGACAGTCAGTTCAGATGAAGATGGACACTCCTGAGGCTTATTCCTGGCAAAACTATCATCACAAATATAAACGCTTATAAGGATTGCTGTTTTTCTCTCTATAAGAGAAATTATTCCTAATAAGAGATCAAATTGTGATAAATATTGGAATATCAATTATAGATATTGTTGACCAGACTTTAAGGAAATAGTTATTTTTACATTTTACCATTTTGAGTACAAATGAAAAAGCCACATAGAAACAAACTTACAAATGGCTACCAGTATTTACACATCAAATCACCAATCCACTTTTGAAACAGACCCTGTAATATATTTACTTACATAGTTACACACATAAATAATCATCTACATACAGAGTTCTTCATAGCAACATTTATAATAGTGAAAGACTGAAAACAATCAATGTGAAGTAACATGAGATTTGTTAAATAAAATATATTGTGCTTATGCAATGGAGAACTCTGCATAGAGAGCTGCTGCTAAGTCACTTCAGTCGTGTCCGACTCTGTGTGACCCCATAGATGGCAGTCCACCAGGCTCCGCCATCCCTAGGATTCTCCAGGCAAGAGTACTAGAGTGGGGTGCCATTGCCTTCTGTGCACAGAGAGCTATAGACTGACATAAAAGTAACACTACATACTGATTTTAGAAAAATTGCATAAGAGTGTATGCCATATATAACATAGATAAAGAGGATAGAATGTAATGAAATGTGTCTATGTTTATACTAAATAAGGTATGTTTTATTGAAAAGTATTTAAGATCAATCTTTATAGGAAGATGAAGGAACAGTTAATGTTGGAACAGTGTTGAGACAAGACCTATCAATATATACATTTTTATGTCACTTTGCTTTTTGAGTTTGTTAGTATATTTTACATTAAAATAAACTTGATAAAATATATTTTATCTCCAAGTACATAAAAATCCTTGTGATATACAACTAGACACATTTCACATATTGCCTTCTCTTTTACCAACATTTAACACACATCAAAGACTCGTCAACAAAACAACATTTGGACAAACAATAAACTGATTCACATGAGTGCTGAAGGAATTATTACTCAATACTCAAATTGCTTTCAATTTCCTATTATGTTTATTTGCAAAATTTGTTTTTGCCAATTCAAAAAAAGCTTTGAATGATGCAGGTCAAGAAGGAACAGACAGAACCAGGCATGGAACAATGGACTGGTTCAAAATTGTGGAAGGAGTACATCAAGGCTATATATAGTCACCCTGCTTATTTTACTTCTATGCAGAGTACATCATGTGAAATGCCAGGCTGGATGAAGCACAAACTGTAATCAAGATGGCTGGGAGAAATATTGATAACATCAGATATGCAGATGACACCATCCTAATGGCAGAAAACAAAGAGTAAATAAAGAGTCTCTTGATGAAGGCCTTGAGGAGAGTGAAAAACCTGGCTTAGAACTCAACATTCAAAAAACTAAGATCATGGCATTCGGTGCCATCACTTCATGGCAAATAGATGGGAAAACAGTGGAAACAGTAACAGAATTTATTTTCTAGGGCTCCAAAATCACTGCAGATAGTGACTACAGCCATTAAAAGAAATTAAAAGATGCTTGCTCCTTAGAAGAAAAGCAATGACAAACCTAGACAGCATATTAAAAAGCAGAGACTTCTTTGTGGACAAAGGTCGGTATAATCAAAGTTATGGTTTTTCCAGTGGTCATGTATGGATGTGAGAGTTGGAACATAAAGAAGGCTGAGTGCTGAAGAATTGATGTTTTTGAACTGTGGTGTTAGAGAAGACACTTGAGAGTCCCTTGGACTGCAAGGAGCTCAAACCAGTCTATCCTAAAGGAAATCAATCCTGAATATTCATTAGAAGGACTGATGGTGAAGCTGAAGCTCCAGTACTTTGGCCACCTGATGCAAAGAAAAAAAGACCCTGAAGCTGGAAAAGATTGAAGGCAGGAGAAGAAGAGTATGACAGAGGATAAAATAGTTGAATGACATCACCGACCCAGTGGACATGAGTTTGAGTAAACTCCGGGAGATGGTAAAAGACAGGGAAGCCTGACTTACTGCAGTCCATGGGATCACAAAACATCAGGCAAGATGGAGCTACTGAACAACTACAAAGAAAGCTTTAAATGATGACCCTCTATTTCAGATTAATCTTGACAGTTTATATTTATATCTATTCAATTTCCTTAGAGGTATAAAAGTTTTCGGACTATAAGGAAGCTTTTTTACCTGGAACAAAGTTTGAAAATACAAGGTTTAGCTGAAGCTGATAGTTGCAAGAACAGAAACGTCTATGACTGTGCCAGTTCCCACTGGAATGAACTAGATTGAACCGTAATTTTCAATTTAGAATCATTCCTAGAGTTTATTATAGTCAGTCAGAATCCAAATCTAAATCTGTCTCAATCATGTTTATAGAGAACAGTCTGGCAACTGAAGAACTATACTTCAAAGACCCAGTTGGCCATGCTGCAACATCTATTTCAACTAAGATGGAAAAAGAGAAATTGAGAATAAACATGTTTAAAGTACTCCCTTTGTAGATATGAATGTCCAAAGTATTCTTAGAATAGGAATGTGCAAGTAAATTCAAAGGAAATATTTGTCAAATTTATGAATGATAAACATCTTTTTTCGGAAAGTAAGATTTTTTTTCATTAGTTTTCTATTTGTCCAGTCGAAAATTTACCTGGAGAACTGAGATATTTTAAATTATATATAATATATATATATTGAACTGTTTAATTTATATGATACATATTTGAGTGAGTCTTCTGCTTTTCTGAAATGAATCAGTGAGCACACAAAATGGTTTTTGGAGGGGGTTAGCTTTCAGAAAGTTTCATTTTATCCTTTCTGTAACACTTAATAGTACTGTGACTTTGAAAAAAGTAAATGAAGCTACCAGAGCTTTAGTTTCCTTATTTATAAATTTAAAAGCTTAATTCAAATAATTTACTCATTTATTTTTAACTTTTATGATACTCTGTGGTTCTTAAAGTTCTCAAATCATGTAGTTTTCATGGTAAGATAGAAATTATCACCATTTTCATTCACCAGTGATAAAACTGAAACAAACAGGCATTAAATAAGTTTTCTAACCCTATCGACAATATAATTCCTACTTCGTAGCCTTGGCATTTTGAATATAAAATATTTCCTTGAGGAGATAATTCAAAACTATTATTTACAAAAATAAAGACTATATTAATGTTAAACTTCTATATATTTTCTGCTTAGAGAAATAATAATATCTGTATGCCTGGGTGTTACTTAAATGGATGTACAGCTTTTAGCCTTTGGCTTTAAATTGTGGCCTGTTATACATTCACTACTTATTTATTTGTCCTTATTTACTTTTGTATCAAGGCAACTTCTGAATAGAACCATCTATAAATTATTCATTGGATATCACATTCAAAATTTGTGATTCAGGTCAGATTCCAAGATGTTCATGCTTAAAATTCAGACATCATCAGTGCTAAAGGGGATTGTAGAGGAGGGGTTAACATTTGGATTATGAATGCATATAAAGCTCCTTTTTTTAATCTTCACCCTTCTTTGTAAATTTTAATCACACCATTGTATAAGATTTATCAAGTCAAATAGACTATTTTGTGCCCTCAGAGTTTATATAACTGATCTATCTTCTGCACATATTTTCATGAAGTCAGTGGTCAGCAAGTTTTTAAAAAACATTTTGATAAGCAAGACTTTTAGGTCTAATTAATTAGTTGTAACCTAGAAATCCATTCTATGGACAGAAATTCAGGAATAGTATCTGTCCTGAAACGGACTAGGGAAATGATAAGCTAAGCACAGCATTCAAAACCTGACCAATTGTTCCAGGAGCTGCTGTTAGGAGACTGGAAAGACATATTTGTGCCTCTTGTAGATTGTGTCCCCAGTGGCTCAGATGGTAAAGAATCTGCTTGTAATGCAGAAGACCCAATTTCAATCCCTATGTTGGGAAGATCCCCTGGAGAAGGGAATGGCAATTCACTCCAGTATTCTTGCCTAGAGAATTCCATGGACAGAGGAACCTGATGAACTACAGCCCATGGGTCACAAAGAGTCGGATAGGACTGTGTGGGCTACAAACATGGAGTCGCAAAGAATCGGACACGATTGAGTGACTAATGGTTACAATATATATACAGAAAATACTCCAATATTAGAAACTTTTTTTGCAGATTCTGATTGTCTTCTACCGTGTGTCCTGCCCTCATCTGTGGTCATATTGAGCCATGCTAAAATTCTTATTTAATGCTTCTAGGGAGACAAATGAGCTTCTAGGGAGACAGATTTTCTGTTAATCCTTTGGGAAAGTATGTAATTAAATTTTATCAGTAAAGGAAAATTCTCTATCATTAAGGATTTCTCTTCACCCTTCTTCCACTCCAGTCCTTGAGGTGATGAGCTGGGTTTGGGAGATACCCAGGGTGCCTTGAAGGCTGCAACAGAAATAAAACTACCCCAAATAGCCTCTGAGGGAAAACTATTTCAAGCTTTATTGAGAAATGTTAGCTTTTGCCCAGGAGCTAGAAATTGCAAAACAGCAAAAGGGTCATGGGAGGTTGTACTACAGGATATGGCAGCAGGGGGCTTCCCAGGTGGTGCTAGTGGTAAAGAACCCACCTGCCAATTCAGGAGACTTAAGAGACACAGGTTCAATCCCGAGGTCGGGAAGATCCCCTGAAAGAGGGCAGGGTAACCCATTCCAGTAGTCTTGCCTGGAGAATCCCATGGACAGAGGAGCATGGCAGGTTACAGTCCACTGGGTCCCAAACCGTCAGAAACGACTGACTAAGCGCAACGTGCACATATGGCAGCAGAGCTCCCCCAATAGTAGTCAGGACATGAGGCAGAATGATTACCAAAAGTTCCAGACTGCCCGTTTACTTCAGAAGCTCTTATGGCACCAGAATGCTTGTTGATAACAAGGAATATCACAAAAGCTTTATGCTAATTAGTTTTGCTGGAATTATTGAGCACACTGGTTGGAGCCAAATGAATGCAGGAGATGGACATCAGAGATAAAGAGCAAAAGTCACTACTGTGTGAGAGAATTGTTGAACTGTTAGAAACAGGGCTGAGTAGTCTCTACTTTTTATTAAGGTAAAAAGTCAGTGAACAAATAATGATTTTTTTAGTTCTTCGATAAGAAATTGAGTTTGTTCCATGATAACAGAAGTACAGTGGCAGGGCAATTAGGAAGAGGCAAGAGATACAAAAGAGTCTTTGCGTTAGTCCATTTGAGCTTCTATAACAAAAATACCATAGATTGGGTGACTTAAAAACAACAAACATGCATTTCTCACAGTTCTGAGGCTGAATAGTCCAGAATCAATGTGCTGATAGCTTCCCGTGTCTGATCACAGCCCACTTCCTAGTTTGTAGATGGGTCTTCTTGCTGGAATCTCTTTAAGAAAGGCACTAATTCCATTCATTGGAGCTCACTTTCATTATCAAATCACCTCCTAAAAGCCTCATCTCCAAATACCATCACATTGGGAAATGTGTCAGCATATGGATTTTGCAAAGGCATAAACATTTGCACACTATAGCAGTCTTTATTAGCCCATAATGATGTAACAGATAACACTGAGCTGCAATTTTTGGAACTATTTAAGAAAAAGCAAACTTCAAAATCAGACTTAACCAATTGATGACTAACATTGGAGAGTGAGTTCTTTACAACTTTTCTTTATGCTTATGACAAAGGAATATGTTTCACACAGCTATTGGACATTTTGTCAATAAACAAAATGATAGCCAGTATATATTGAATGTTTATTGTATATCAGGCAACTTTCTAAGCACTTCACTTAAATGAGCTCATTTAAACTTCACAGAAAATGTATGGTAGGTTATCAGCTACTATTAAATACTTTTATTCCTAAATTAAAGGTGAGGAAACTGAATCAGAAAAGAGTTAAGTAACATTGAAACATTAATACAACTACCAGCTAGCAGCACTGGCTCTAAATTCTATTCAATTAATCACTTAGTAATTGGATTTGGTCTATACTTACATGCTGTCTCTTACATATAAAGAAGTGTTAATCATATTTAATAAAATTAATTTTTAGACATTGTTACTATAACAAAAGTAATCAGTACTTTAAATAACATATTACTGTCTACTGGAAATTAATCTATTTAGCCAAAATTCTTTTTAAAGACCTATAATTTTCATGTGTATTTAGGCATATTTTCTAACAGGGGCTCTGAAATGAAAGATTATTGTTCCAACATAATAGAGGAGACTTTGACTAATTCATTTTCTATGAAAATTATCAAACAGATGATATGGTTGATCTACCTAACTTTGTAAATAAGAAACCCGAGGCCAGATGAGGCTACATGACTTGCACAGGTGAACTGAGGGTTTTTACAGAAGGAGCCTAGAGAGAGATTTCAACCTGTCTTCTCATGTACAGGGACATATGGACTAATTTCAGTCTTTTGGATTAATAAATATACAGAGAATAACCTAAGACATAGGCCAAACTGTATTATAATTGTGAATATATATTAGGAATATTTTCCTAGAAATATTTTTCTTCAGTGAAAGTATGAATTTGGCTGCGTGCTCAGTCGCTTCAGTCCTGTCCCACTCCTTGTGACCCCAAGGACTGTAGCCCACCAGGCTCCTCTGTCTGTGGGATTCTCCTAGAAAGAATACTAGAGTAGGTTGCCATGCCCTCCTCCAAGGGATCTTCCCTACCCAGGAATCAAACCTGTATCCCCTGAGTCAGCTGCATTGTAAGCAGATTCTTTACAGCTGAGCCACTGAGGAATCCCTGAAAGTATGAATGCATATCTCCTTTTGCAGGAAGGATACTGTCAAATCTCTGGATACAGTGCTTCGGTTATTTTGTGTTTATACAAAGAAGGTATAAATTTACCCATTTGACCACAAGTTTTCCAAAAAAATATGCTGTCATTTTTTGTGTTTTTCATCTGATAGATAATTAGTAGCATATTGTAATAGTTTCATATGTACACATTATGAGCAGGATTCAGCATAATTTCACATATTAGGGACATTTACATTTCTATATGTTCATGTGTTTTTGCATTCTTTGTTTAGATCTTAAGACTATTGTTCTATTGAATTATTAGTCTTTTTCTTTTCCATTTTTTAGAAATTTTTAATGAATAATTTGTTATGTAATTTGCAAGTATTTGCCAGGATTTTTCTCACAGTTTTGCTTACCATAGTAATATTAACCAATATTTTAAGTGTAGGATAATATTTGACTAATAATTTTCCAATCTTCTTAAATATTAGCTCTTTACACAAATATTTTAAAACTCACCCTTATTCTATGCAACTTTTCTATATATTTCCAAGTAGATCTTAACCCCATTTCCCAGATGATTAGAGTATGTTCTAAGTCCTGGTAGTGTCAAAGTAAAATACAGAGTTGCATTCCTCTAACTAAAATATCTATGTGTCAATACTTGTAAAATTATAAAATACTTACATAGTATATATAGAATACATACATATGCACATTTATATATCTGAGAATTGTTTAACTATTAATACTTTAAATTTATTAACTAATTTCATATTATCTAGACTCTGTGCTGTTGCCCAACTCAAATTATGTACTTTATTAAAACAGTTTGTGATGTTTTAGAAATCTTATTCTGACCCTTACTGTCTTTATCATTAGATTTATCATCCTGAAATTTAAATCGCTCTCATTCTTTTGGGTTGAAAAGCTCAATATGACAATCTAAATAGTAACTGTCAAGGGACATAATGTCACAAGAAAATTTTGGTAGTTGATAATTACAGTTTTGCCATGAATGCATTATTTACTTCATACCCTCAATCCTCATTTGAAACACTTGGGTTTAGAATTTTTTTGGCTTTTCAAAAAGCAAGCAAGTTCATAACCATTCAATATGTGCAACCTACAACGACCTTTGGCATCGGCTCTATAGCAACACATTAACATTTCTACAGCTAAAAATGATCACACTAAGATATATAAAGAATATAAATAGCCTGAGATCCATTCTCCTTAGATTTGCCATTAAATGCATTTATTATGATATTCAGAAATTTTGGATTTCGGAATTGTGAAAAAGGTTATGTCTAAAAGTCATTAATTTAGATGGCTACTTATATAGAAGTTAAAGTGAAGGAATTAGTGGACAAGAGAGTGAATACCAAACAAAAACTGCTATTTGGAGGGAAAAAACAAAACAGAAAGCAGTTTTAGAAACATTAGAGCCTGCGGGCATACGAACATTTTCTTTTTTTCTTTTCAAGACTGATGCTTAAGGAATCCTTTGGCAAATCTAGGTAAATGAATGGATCTTAACATGAAATATACAGAACACAAAGTAGCAACACAAATAAAGAGGTGAATAGACAACAATGCCATATATGATCATCCAACTTGCTAAGACTGTGTGCTGTGCTTAGTCGCTCAGTCCTGTCCA
Source organism: Giraffa tippelskirchi (assembly GCF_054371585.1). NCBI lineage: Eukaryota > Metazoa > Chordata > Mammalia > Artiodactyla > Giraffidae > Giraffa > Giraffa tippelskirchi. The sequence goes on from NC_137286.1 coordinate 128,332,722, forward strand.
ACTCTTTGCGACCCTATGGACTGTAGCCTGCCAGGCACCTCTGTCCATGGGGATTCTTCAGGCAAGAATACTGGAGTGGGTTGCCATGCCCTCCTCCAGGGGATCTTCAGGGATCAAACCCAGGTCTCCCGCAATGCAACTAGATTCTTTACCGTCTGAGCCATCAGGGAAGCCCAAGAACACTGCAATGAGTAGCCTATCCCTTCTCCAGGGGATCTTCCCAAACTAAGAATTGAACCAAGGTCTCCTGCATTGCAGGCAGATTCTTTGCTAGCTAGAATAGATCTTAATTATTCCAACAACAAAAAAGAATGATAATTATGTGATGTTATAAAGGTGCTAACATTGCTACAATTTTACATGATGTGATAAAGGTGCTAACATTGTTACAATCTCAATCATATTACTAATAAATAAATGTATTAAATCCACATGTTGAGCAACAAATTTACATATTTTATGATGTTTTGTACCAAGTATATTTCAATAATAAAAAAATTGCATAAACCATCATATGTGTGCCTGGATTAGAGAATATAGGCCTTTACCTAAAATTGACATAAAAATTACCTTATGGAACATCTCATTATCATTTTAAATATTAATAACAGAATAAAGTATGTCAGAATATTTGAATTTTGTGAGATAATTTATTAATCATTGTATATATTATTGGTAGATTAAAACACACAAGAACCCTATATATATTTCAAAATGCAAGCCATTACTTCTGTTATTCAGTTTTACTAACTCCAGGCAAGTAGCAGTACATTAAATTAACATGACGTTGCTTAACTAAAATGGGCATGAGATCTGTTCTTTTGTATCTTACATCTAATGAATGTATGTGACCTTAAGACAGAATGTTTATTGCTTAGCAATGTATTTTTGTTTGATTCATTGCTGGTAAGAAATAACATAAGGCAATTATGGAGGTAATAATAATTTTCTGTTTTCTACTACATTGCTTGATTAACATGGCATATGAATATTCTTATTTTATTGAAAGTTCTGTTTGGTGAACACATTTGACTACTTTTAAAGTTTTTAAGTTCCTTTGAAAGAGTAAGTATATAAGTATACCAGCAAATTTTTGAGGAGAAATCGATGATACTTAATGAAATAGAAATTATCTGACATCATGTTAAAATGAACTATAAAAGAAAATAAGAAAAGTTAAAGTGTGAAATAGCAAAACATATAGACAAATAGAACATTGAAACCAAGATAATCTAAAGTTATTACCTCATAAAAGGTGGCTTAATAAAAAAAGAAAATTAAAACTAAGACAAAATAACAGATTATTAAAGAATTATGGTTAAATAACTAGAAAACAGATTAATAAAATTTCAATATTACCTTATTTTATTAAAACAGCCAATGATTATTTAGTTTCTAAATAGAGAAACAAAATAAAAAGAAAATATACTGTAAGGTAGTATATAAGTTTGGTAAGAAAAGACCAACAATAATTAGAAATGATAATTCTTAATTTCTGGTTTACAATTTATCAAATATATGTGAAACATTAATTTTTCCAAAATATCCTCAAATTCTCCAATTTACTGATTTTGTTTACACAGCAATATTAACTTTTTGTAATACAATTAGAATGAGGATTTTTCTCTGGTTTAGTAATTGACACTGAGAAATCTGTATGCAGGTCAGGAAGCAACAGTTAGAACTGGGCATGAAATAACAGACTGATTCCAAATTGGGAAAGGATTATGTCTGTGTATTGGCTGTGATTATGCCTGTGTATTGTCACTCTGCTTATTTAACTTATATGCAGAGTACATCGTGTGAAATCCTGGGCTGGATGAAGCACAAACTGGAATCAAGATTGCTGGTAGAAATATCAATAACCTCAGATATGCAGATGACACCACCCTTACGGCGGAAAGGGAAGAACTAAAGAGCCTCTTGATGAAATTGAAAGTGAAAAAGCTGGCTTAAAACTCAACATTCAGAAACCTAAGATCATGGCATCTGGTTCCATCACTTCATGGCAAATAGATGGGGAAACAATGGAAACAATGAGATACTTTATTGTTTTGTACTCCAAAATCACTGCAGATGGTGACTACATCTGCAGTCAGAAAATTAAAAGATGCTTGCTCCTTGGAAGAAAAGCTATCACCAATGTCAACAGCATATTAAAAAGCAGAGTACTTTGCCAACAAAAGTCCGTCTAGTCAAAGCTATGGTTTTTCCAGTAGTCATGTATGGATGTGAGAGTTGGGCTGTAAAGAAAGCTCAGTGCCAAAGAATTAATGCTTTTGAACTGTGGTATTGGAGAAGACTTTTGAGAGTCCCTTGGACTGCAAGGAGATCCAACCAGTCCATCCTAAAGGACATCAGTCCTGAATATTCATTGGAAGGACTGATGCTGAAACTGAAACTCCAATACCTTGGCTACCTGATGCGAAGAACTGACTCATTGGAAAAGGCCCTGATGCTAGGAAAAATTGGAGGCGAGAGGAGAAGTGGATGACAGAGGATGAGATGGTTGGATGGCATCACTGACTCAATGGACATGACTTTGAGTAAGCTCCGGGACTTGGTGATAGACACGGAAGCCTGGTGTGCTGCAGTCCATGGGGTCATAAAGAGTCGGACACTACTGAGCAACTGAATTGAACTGAAATTGACACTTTTTAAAAAATGTATTTTATTGAAGAATAGTTCACTTAAATATTGTGCTAGTGAATTGACAGTTATGTCTAATTCCCTTGTTTAACTCGCATAGATAATATGGAGACTTTCACGCAAACAGCTGGCCCCATTCTTAGGTGTTATTTTTGAAGGGGATGAGGTTGAAGTATCTGAGAAGGGGCAGTTTATCATTGTTTTCATAGTCTTTGTTGGGTTATAGGAAAGCCTTAGCAGTCAGGGCAATCATTTTCTTGTTTCCCCTTTCCACATTAACACTTGGAATTATCCACAATTCAAAATTCTGCCAATCTAGTGGATATGAAATAATACCTCATTGATGTTTTGCTTCTTATGGAAACTTTGGCATCTTCTTACTTTTGTAAGGCATTTAGATTTTTGATTAGAGGACTGCTATTCTTAATGGCTTCTCTGGTGGCTCAGATAGTAAAGAATCTGCATGCAAGGCGGGAGACCCAGTTCTGGAAGAGCTCCTGGAGAAGGGAATGGCTACCCCCTCCAGTATTCTTGCCTGGAGAATTCCATGGACAGAGGAGCCTGGTGAGCTACAGTGCATGGGGTTGCAAAGAGTTGGACAAGACTGAGTGACTAGCACTTTAACTTTCACTTTTGCCTATTAACTTTCATCCATTTTCTAATTTGGTTTTATTTTTGTTTGCTTGTATGCAACAGTTTCTTGCTGATTTTAGACACTGCAAATATGTTCTTCCATACTGACATCCATCTGGTAATTTTACCTAAGTCATCATTTACTAAAAATAAATCCGTAAATTTTTATAATCAAATGTATCAACTTACCTTAGGCATTACTATTGTATAATAGTGTATTTATTCAGAAAAAAAATGCCCATGTAACTACACACAGTTCAAAACTGGGTTGTTAAAGGGCAAACTGTATTTGTGCACATTTAATCATTGGATTTGTTTTGCTTCTCACTTTTGATTCTTTGAGGAATATAGATTTTACATTTCAAAGTAACATGAGATAGAAATTCATCTTAAACTTTTTCCAGAGATTAATTGCTTCTTCCCAATACTCTCTGCTGATGTGTTCTTGCTTCATTCATTTATTACAATGTCATTTTTATTGTTTACTTTTTACCATTATTGCAATGCCAATTTTACTGTTATAAATTTTTCTATCTATTGATGGGTCTGTTTCTGAGCTCTATATTGTGACACATTTGATTTTTTGTTGCATCAGTATCACACTTCTGATTATTTTTGTTTCCTCTTTTTTTGGCTGTTCTGCCTTATGACATATGAGATCTAGTTTCCTGACTAGAGATTGAAACCGTATAGCCTGCACTGAAATCTTGGTCTTAACCACTGGCCCACTGGGGAAGTCCCTGATAATATTTTTTTAGAGTATACTTTTATATGTGGTTGACTAAAACTTTCTCAAATTTATTTGACTCATAGAAAATATGTAGTCTTCCATATAAATTTTAAAATCTGTTGAATTTCTCACATATTTCTTTGATTTTTATTGAAATATGCATTTTTGGTTTGAGTATAAAGACATCATATAATGTATCTTCTATATCATTACTCAGCTTTTGACAGCTTGCTTTGTTGTTTTCTGAGAGAAGTATATTAAAATTCCCAGTGATAACAGTTGATTTATTTATTTCTCTCCATGGTTTTGTCAGATGAGAATTCATTGTGGTGCACATATATCGATTATTGCTTTATCTTCTTGATGTGCTATTTGTCTTACTAATAGATAACATCCCTACTTGTTCCTTATATTGTATATCTTTGAAAATATATTGTCTTTGATATTGAATTTGCTACTATTGATCTATTTTATTTGACACTTGCCAATTATTTTGATTGTGATCAAATTTCATATCCAAAGTATGTCAACTATGAATAAAAATATATTAAGCTAATTAAAATTTAGAAATGTGTTGATTTACTGGCATTTTGATTTACTTCATATGAAGAATATTTAATCTTTTAGTAGCTATACATCTTTGGTTTTCTTTAAACATATTTTACTCTTACCACCAAAAGGATACACAAATTTCCCATTAGTGGCTTCATAAATATTCATATCAATTTTGCTATATTTATGATTTGACTTATATTTATTTGCTAAAAAGTCAGAAAAATGTTTTGTTATACATTTTAAAGATCTAAATTTAGTTTTTATATCCATAAAACAACCCAGTGAACATAATTCACTTTAATGATGATTTGTGGTTCATCCACTTTTGTGATAACAAAATTGTTTAGAGAAAATAGTTTCTATTTATGGACCATTTCCTCAACAATGTTTTTTCCTCTTCTTTTGCTAATAAAACACTTATAAGTATTGTACTTCTTTCCAGTGATTTAATATTTCATTACTCTTCCTTTTCAGACTTTCATCTAAGAATCTTACCTAGCTATACTCTCAGATACATTAATATACAGTAAAAGAGATATGGACATCCTTCTTTGATTAAAGAAATGATTTCCATGCCCTATTCTACTGTGTTATTAGAATTTCCATGTTCATCCATTCTATTATTACTCCTAATAAAAATTACTTGTAGATTTAAAATTAGCTTTTTTACAAAATATCTTATGAGTCTTCAATAAAAATATTAAAATTTAATCATTATCAAATTGCCATTATTTCTGTAAATTTGACTTTCTCACTTCTATCCTACACACATCTTCATTTTTTGTATACCCTAGAAAAAAAATCTAGAAAATTTACTTTTTTTAGACAGTTCAGGGCAATCAATTCTTTTGTTCAGCTTTTGCCTGCTTCTTGCTATCATCATTGAATTTCAATAGGTTATACCTTTGAAGTATTAAAATAACCTCTGCAAACCTGAAATTATGTAAAATGTCAGGTAGTAACTGTATTTTTTCCTGATGCAGCCCAGTGAAAATTAGTAAACAATGCTTATAATCTATTGTGTGGTATGTGTATAAAAGTCAAAAAATACATTGCCATTTTCAGACTATTAAAGATAATATTATGGTAAATATATAACCTTTTAAAACCAAAATAAATTGACTTTCAATATATACATGTAAATGATTTAGCTGTTTGTGAACATATTCAGAATTTCTATTGTACTCAAATTGCAATTGCATTAGGAGTTTGAGTTAATATATGATGGCAGTAAAGAAAAAACATTAATTGATTGAATTTGGATCAATCAGACTAACTTTTTACTCTATAATTTAATTGGTATATGTTTTAGATCTACCTTCTTACTGGTCCTCTTTGAAACAGAAATGTTCTGTTTCATTTTGCTTATCATGAATTTGTTTATACTAATCAGTCCTGCCACAGTGGGGAAAACAATGAATAAATGACAGCTCCATTGCTAAATGCAAAAGGTTTATCAGCGATCTCAAGATCTCAGAGGAGATTTTCTCACTAAGAGTAGTGGCCATGTGGCCCTTACCGACACCCAAGAGGTACCTTTTGGAAATTCGTGGGTTATTTGGATCTAATTTTGGATCTAAATATGTTGTGTGGTTCACAGACAGTTCTCCCTCTATGGCTTTCACAAAGCAAATACGTTTGTCACCACACCTCCGGTGAGATTTGAGTAGGAGAAAGGTTCTGACTCTTACAGCATCGGGAAAATATATCATTCTAGATACTTCATTTTTCAAGCTGACATTTGAATAGTTAGTCATTTTTTCATACATAAATCTAAATTGACAGAGATACACATTCACGTGTGTGTGTGTGCGCGCGCACCCGCGTGCCCACGCCTGCACTCACTTGCTCAGTAGTGTCCGACTCATTGTGACCCGGTGGACTGTAGCCTGCCAGGCTCCTCTGTCCATGGAATTTTCCAGGCAAGAATACTGGAGTAAGTTGCTATTTTCTACTCCAGGGGATCTTTCCAACCCAGGGAAACACTTCTCTTGTGTCTCCTGCATTGGCAGAGGATTCTTTACCATTGAGCACAGAAATAGTTAATTGCTTCTTAGTGAAAGTGAGAGTAGCTCAGTCATGTCCGACTCCTTGTGATCCCACGGACTATACAGTCCTTGGAATTCTCCAGGCCAGAATACTGGAGTGGGTAGCCGTTCACTTCTCCAGGGGATTTTCCCAACCCAGGGATCGATTCCAGGTTTCCTACATTGCAGGCGGATTCTTTACCAGCAGAGCTACCAGGGAAGACCTAATTGCTTCTTAGCCACCTTTTAAAACTCTAGCAAAGAACTAAGCAAATCCTGAAAAGCCTGACAATTTCACTTTCTCCATGAACCCCTTGCCTTTTGACTTACTAAAATTCTATTCTAATATACTAAGTCTATTGGTATATTTACAAAGTTGACACTTCCTAGTACTAAGTTAATGATCCTATAGTTTGCCATTGGGGAGTGCACAGATTTTATCCAAATCTTCTTCCAGAAGTTACTGTTTCTTCACATCCCCAGTAGTGAACAAATTGGCTAGATATATCTTTATTATAATTAAAGAATCTTTTTGCTGAACATGCAAGTTTAAAAAAAAAAAAATTGATAAGATGACCAAATATAAAAAAGGAAATTGGAACAACAAAAAAAAACTATGAAATTAGCACATCACATTTTTTACAGCAAAACTATTATATTACAAATGATAAGACTCAAAACTTAATACAGTGGTTTCTTAGTCTTCCAAGCTCACTGATAGTCTCTTGGTAGTTGTTTCATTCATCTACAATTGCCATACCGTGAACATTCACACTTTTAGAGTGTTATTTCATTGGTTTCTAGTACATTCACAAAGTTATGAAAGCATCACCACTGATTTGGGAATATTTTCATCACTCTCCCCCAAATTATGTAACAATTAGCTGTCACTCCCCATTTACTCTTTATCCCAACCCCTGAAAAAAACTAATCTACTTTATGTCTTTACAGATTTGGCTATTCTGCATATTTTGTATAAATGGAATCATTCAATATACAATTTGGGAGCTGGCTTCTTTATCATAATGATTTCATGTTTATTATCGTTTTAGCATGTCAGTAATGCATTTCTTTTCATATCTGAATAATATTTTATTGTATGGATATATCACATGTGGTATATTCATTAGTGGAAAAATAGAGAAAAAATGAAATTTTATACAAAGATATTCTAAATCAATCACAATCAGGTAAGTGAGAAATAAATGTATAAATATTTTGATGACAATTAATTTCAAGAACAAAAAGAAACCTACAATTACTAGGTCATTAAGTTGTAGAAACAAGAAAAATAATACATTTCCCTGAGAACTGTCAACATTTTTAAAATTTGAATACATTAAATCAGTGGTTCCACCTTCATTTATCAATTTTTTGACAATGTAATGCAATAGATGTAAGGGATGTGGGCTCGATGCCTGAGTCAGGAAGATCCCCTGGAGGAGGGAATGGCAACCCACTTCAGCATTCTTGCCTGAAGAACCTCATGGACAGAGGAGCCTTGTAGGCTACAGTCCATAGGGTCACAAAGAGTAGGACACAACTGAAGTGACTTAGCATGCACGCACACCTGTATAACTTAAACATTAGAAAAAATGAATTATTTAAAAGCTAGAAGCTAAATTCAAAATTATTTAGTTAGTATAAAAACACAAAAGAAGAATTTTTTAAAAATCAAGTGTATTTTTGTAAAAAATACCACATTAGACACACAGAGATGTACATTCCATTAATTTCAAACAGCATATATTTGAATAGCCCTTCTTCAAAGTAAGCAAAGCCTTGAAACAAATTTAGTGTTAAAGGGCTAAAATTAGCCCGTTATATTTTCACTTTATAAGCACTCAATAGCTATCATCTTTTGGCACAATGTAGTTTGATTTCCATACAATACTACCTTGGCTTACTTCCTTGACTAATAAAAAGTTGCCAGAAGTTACCGTTTGTAAAAATATCACTGACTCTTCTTACTTCAATTTGTATAGCATGTTAATTTTTCGATGTGCCTACCTTATGAATTTTAAATATAAGTTTTATTTTTATTACATTTAATTTGTTCACTAAAGCATATCTGACAGGTGCTATCCAATATTGTATTTGCTTAGTCAATTTGAGACAAGCTGCTTTATTTATATCTATTTTGTTCTGTCTAAAAATGTTGGCAGAATAGAATCCTGACATTTTAAAGTAACAGAAATCATTTACACAAATTATACCCCACATTAGAAATAGGAAGGGGAAAAAAAGATGTCAAGTCAAGGAAGACGGATTATTTAAAAATCAGTTCAAAATGGTAGCATGCAAATAAATAGTTGACAAAGTCACTACTATATGGGTCCAAATCAAAGGCAAAAATGATGATTATCCTTAGGCTTAATTGGAGCTTTAATGATAATAAAGTATTAATCATTAATACTATTACAGTATACATAAGTAACCTACATTTATGGTTTTCTCTATATGCATATATAATATACACATGTATATATATTAATATTAATATATTATATTATGCTATATGGACTTCCTGGTGGCTCAGATGGTAAAGAATCTGCCTACAATGCAGGAGACCTGGGTTCAATCCCTGGGTTGGGAAGATATCCTGGAGAAGGGCATGGCAACCCACTCCAGTATTCTGACCTGGAGAATCCCCATGGACAGAGGAGCCTGGCAGGCTACAGTCCATAAGGTAGCAGAGTTGTATGTGACTGAGCAAGTAAACACACATGAGCACATGCTATATAATATCATACTGAGACTGTTATAATGACCAAAGTAAGATTGTGATAGAACACTGCAATTTTATAAGAGCAGAGGGAATGCCTAGTCTCTTATATTCCTTGAAAGTTAAAGCGATCTTGAAAACTGCGTGTAATTTTGTACCAGTCCTGGAGGATCCTGTCTGTCAAGTGTTACAGAGACTACTACGAAACCAATCTGGAACCAGTAGGCAGTAAAGATTGTCTGGTTTTAGGGAGGGAATTTTTTGAATCTTTATTTTACCCCAGTTAGACGTAATTATATGATCCATAGTGCCAGAGAGTAAACTCACTGTTTTTCCCAAATGCCTGAATGAATGGATGGGGAAGCCCTGGCCCAACTTCACTTTATGAGGTCTGGACTTTAATCATTATACACCATAGATTAGGGCTTCCTAGATGGTGCTAGTAGTAAAGAATCCACTTGCCAATGAAAGAGATGCAAGAGACATGGGTTTGATCCCTGGGTCAGGAAGATACTCTGGAGTATAAAATGGCAACCCACTCTAGTATTCTTGCCTGGAAATAAAGACTGACAGACATAGCTTCAGCCTGTCTTGTCATAGTGGAGGGGCTTTGCTCTGTTTCTTAGCCATAAGTTTATTTTGAATTTAAGAGTGTCTATGACATGGTATTTTTGATTTGCTGTAATTAGATTTAGAAGAAAGAGGATTAGTTTATAATATTAACTCAGTGCTTTACAGAATTGGAAATTATCTACTTATTGATATTTTTGAGTGAGAAGTCAATTTTGAAATTAAAGAGTTATGCAATTATATCTCTAATGTTTTTCCAGATATAGAATTATTTTATTGTGTGTCAATGATAATTTTGAAATTATTTTTTCATGTTTATGTATAACACATTTTTCTAGTGATACTTTTATCACATGAAAATAGTTGATTTTGACACAACCTGAACTATCTCTGCATACCAAGAAATTATTACTATTAACAACATACCATTTTATTTGCAAAGATAGTAAAACACAAGATTTTTCACATACACACACATATTCGGATGTTAGCCACTGTTTCAGTATCTAGAGCAATTTCTATAACAGCTGCTCAGACCTCTCTTCTTTGAACTATGTAAGTCAAAGCTGTCTTCAAATGTCTTTGAATTCACTGGAAAAGGTCATAATAATAATCCCCCCTGAAGGCTGGATTCTGATTTTGAACATACTTTATCTTCAATGGAATACATCAATCCAGTAGCCATACAAAATGAACAACAAACAAAATATAAGAATTCATTAACTTAAAATTAGGAGAGTTTATGAGGAAAAGTTTTATTGAAGCCAAGAAATTCTCCTCAGAATCATTCTAAAAGTTAACTCCTTGCTATGTGATATCCTTGGCTTCTAACATTCACTCTCAAGATCAACTTCCAAATTATCCTCTTCTTCCATCGTGGTGAATTACTGTGGATCCTGCTGGTTCTGTGTCCTCTTAATTTCACTTTCTACCTCAGGAAGTTTCTAAAAGTATTTTCTCAAAATAGAATAACAATTTTCATGTCAGTTCTTGATGTATTGATGTTTTCCTCATTATATATAGAGGATGAATAAAGGATAAATACTTGTTATAATCAGTTTTGTCAAGACTCTACCAATTCTTGCATCCTAAGGCAATTTTTACCTTCTCTGTAAAACAAGCCCTGAAAATCTCAGTTGGAAATGTTGTTTTCATATTTTCTTAACTTCAATAAATCTTTGTTCCACAACATGTTCCTATATTTTAACAAGGTCTTTCATATTTATTTTGCATCCACAATGTCATGACTCCCATGAGGATTAAATCCATAGTGTCCACCTACCCTTTAGCCCTCCATGTCCTATTTTTTAATTATTTCAAGTACAGAAACATGTCCCAAGGAAGCAAATTATATATCAGTATTTTAAATGTAGGAAAAAAAGGTGATTTTTACGTTGAGAAGAAAAACAAAGTTAAAAGTCATAAAAAACATGGCACTTTTGCAATGTAACATTTGGCAAGTTAAATAATGTGGGAAAATGCAGTAAATTTTGGAACCTCAATTCTTCCTATAAAAGAAGAGGCAAACAATAAATTTCTATTAAATTTTGATCCTTTCTGAATTAAAATTGCCACAAAGTGGCCTAGATCACTTATATCAATAAAGATATAAATCAATATATCATTTTTATCAATACTTTTTAGGGACCCAAGAGTATCTTGAATTCTTTAAACTACTGAATTAAGTGAACTAAAAATAATGTTTTAGGACATTTTCCATAGGAAACATCCTTGTTACTCAGCAACTCTCACATCACAAAGACTCTAACAGAAGATTTAATAGTCATACATTATGTCATACATTTAACATAGTGCAGGACAGGGAGGCCTGGCATGCTGCGATTCATGGGGTCGCAAAGAGTCGGACACGACTGAGCGACTGAACTGAACTGAACTGAACTGAACTGCTTGTATGAGTTTCTTTATTTAATAGCCTATAGTTCCGAAAAACATATTATTGAACATTGGTGTTAGATAATTTTTGAAAGCTGCAAAACATACAATTCAATAAAGCTAGCTACTACCACTTGAAGTTGAATAGAGAAGCAACATAAAAGAGAAATGGTGAAAAGTATTTAATGTAAATAACACCAAGTATCCTGTTGTACTGCTCATGTAATTAAATTAGAATTTCATTAAGGATATTCCCTCCTCATATTTGTAAAATGCATACCTCTCCAACTTCACTTATAAAAAATAGAATTAAAAGTGCTTGTTCTACCCCAGTAACAAATATTATTTGTGCTAAACTGATCTTTGCATTTAAAACAAAAAAAGGAAGTACCAATGTTGTTTATTTGTATAAATGTGCTTCAAGGACAACCGATTCCCTTTACACACCTCATAAATGTCAAGCTTTCTCATAGAAAATATTATTTTCTGTGAGAGTTGATGCCTTTATGCGGTGTCACTTTCCTTCTCCCCGCGGGGTAACTGATGCCTTTACTACGCATGAGTCACCCATTTACAATTACTGTTGCCGCAGACAGCCTGTCCACTGCTGTTTCTCCACACCCCATTGCTGTGTCCTGTTGTGTGAAGCTGCTCCTCAGCGAGCGCTTGCAGCATTTCTCCTGCACGCTGTGCACTGGTGGTTTCCCTCCTCACCTCACCGTATCGCAGCTGTCATCTCGCTGTCAGCTGTCTTGCTGGATGTCTTCCCCAGCAGCGCTGTGTTACAATATGCATTGCTTCATTGCTTAGGGTCTGGCGGGGCTCCAGGAACTCAAATTTGGCAGTCCTTATGAATGAAAGCTTCTGCCAGTGCTCTTACTCATTGTAAGTAGATGGAAATTTTGCATGCAGGATACGGAAATTTTATTCAGGCCTGCATAAATGACTGAAAAGGAAGTTGGTAAATTGAGAATTTCAGTGCTAATTTATACTGGGTAGAAAAAATAAGTAAAGAGTCTGTTTTAATCTGCTCTCCAGAGAAACAGAACCATTAAATATAAATGTGTATATATATATATACATATATATATGTATATATGCATATATAAAACATATGTAAGAGGTATCTGTGTATGTATATGTGTTTGCTCAGCTGTGTCTGACTCTTTGTGATCCCATGGACTGTAGCTTGCCAGGTTCCTTTCTCCATGGGATTTTCCAGACAAGAATACTGAAATGGGTTGCCATTTCCTACTGCAGTGGATCTTCCCGATTCTAGGGATCAAAGCTGTATCTCGTGTATTGGTAAGTGGATTCTTTTCCACTGAGCCACATAAGATGTGTTGCTTAGCCACTCAGTCATGTCCAACTGTTTGCAATGCTTTGGACTCTAGCCTGTCAAGTTCCTTTGTCCATGGGATTTCCCAGGCAAGAATACTGGAGTGGGTTGCCATTTCCTTCTCCAGGAAATCTTCCCGACGGAGGGATCAAACTAGTGTCTCTGGTGTCTCCTGCATTGTAGGTGAATTCTTTACCCACTGAGCCACTGGGGAAGCCCAAGCCACATGGGAAACCCTATGTAAAAGGTACTATGATTTATAAATATCTTCAGATATATATTTTATATGTATGTATTATATATAATATTTAGATATTTATATATTTATGTATTTTCCATAAATATTTACATCTATATGATGTATTATAAGGAATTGACACACATGATTATGGAAACTAGCAATTCCAACTCTGTAGTATAGGACAGCAGGTTTCAGGCCCAGGAGAGGAGATGGTACAGATGATACCTGTGCGTAGTTTACTGAAGAGTTCCCTCTTACTCAGGGATGCAGATAATTTTATTTTACTCAGTCCTTCAGCTAATTATTTGAGGCTCATTCACACTGTGGAAAACTCCCCTCCTTGCTGAACCTCCCTCAAATGTTAAATTTTTTAGCTTATATGCTCCTTTAAGTCTCGTCATATCATAAGAGTACTGCTACATTACTTACATTCATTGCATTAATTCTATCAGTAAGTAATATGCTCATTCTTCTAATATTTGTGTAGTTCAGGGAAGATCTATAGAACTAATTATAACCTTTTTTTATCACTATTGAGAAAGTTAAAAGCCAAAATGTCTGAGAAAATGCACACTATAAAATCTCTATAGAAACACTAAGTGAGTGAAAATAATCTTTAAATAACATATCTTGGTAGCACACTGACATCTGGATTTAGGTGCAGTATGGGGGCCCCCCCGCTTCTCTGCATTAGAGCACAAAATTAGCAATCAACTAGTTCATTGTGGAATCAACTGCTGTTTCCAAACAAAGAATGCCAGCAGCCAATGTCAGGGTTGCTAAGTGCCTGATTACACTAAGACAATGATGGCCTGCCAACGATCTCCCTCAATCCAGCTTTAACACTGAGGCCAAGAGATATTTGGTATGCAGAGAGGAATGTCGTCAAACATGGGTAATTGAATGACTTAAATTAGGTTTTGTCTGTGCATCCCCTTTTTCTTACAGTCACATTCTTATACTCTCCCTGACCATGTAAAGGATCTGTTTGGATCTATATGATTTTTATGGGAAAATGTGTAAAGATCCACTAAAATAACAAACTGTCTATACTTGCTCTATCTTTATCGTTTTTGAAGTGGTTTTCAGATTTGTGAACACTCAGTTCTATTTAACCTCCTGGCATCTGTCACTGTAATTAAGGGCCTAACAATCAATTCCCTAAAATTATATTAGACGTTCTCAGTGAAAAATTACCCAGAGGCATATTCTCAACCGGGATTTCACACACAGCACAGTCCTCACCCTGTTAGCCTTGGTGTTAGTAATCACCAATTGCTCCCTGAATGTAAGCAACTTGACAGATGACTTGGGAAAAATGGGAAAATTAAGGTTATTCATTTTCAAAAATATGAAACATGCCTGGAATGTTTGATTACTGAATGAAATAGTCCCTTAATCATTTCATATGTTCCCTGGACTCTGTTCCTCAAATTTTATTTTTTTCCATTATTGATCCACCCAATTTCCATAACTATTGATATAAAAGTCATAAAGACACTTTAGATTCTCACATTCATGTATACTTATATAATTCCAAACTTGAATGTCTTACTCATATATCCAACTTCCTGCTGTTATTTCTACCCGGAATTTTTTTTACTATTCCTGTTAAACTGACTACTACAGAGTTCTCCCTTCTGGTAATGGTATTACAATATATACCTTATTTCACAAGTTAGGAATTTGTTGTTTATTTTTTCATCCTTCTTTTTTCCTGCAATATCCTCCATGCATGTAGGGTCCCAGAATTCCTTGCATTCTAAATGCTTTAACTCTCTCCAGTATTATCCCAGGAGGTATAGATGGGACAGTCCCTCATCACTTCCTTAAAGAACTAACCTTCAATTGTAGGATAAAGATAAAGCTCCTCTAAGAAGACACTACATCATTTGAGTACTGTCCATTGTACAAAACTCATCTTTTATCCTTCCTGACACTTCATAACCCAGCACACTTGATTTCTTATTCCAGAGAAATTATGTTGTTTTGTGCAGCATTTATTTATTTATTTACTGTGTCAGAAAATACTAAGAGCTTCACTGGATCTTTGCTTACTCTTTTTTCCAGAAGATGCTTCCTCCTACTTCAGCTGGCTAATACTTATCTTTATTTAACTCATATCCATGCTGTGATGGTTTGTTTTATGTCTAAACTTAAATGGTTCAAGGGTGCCCAAGTTAAACATTATTTCTGGCCAGGTCTGTGAAGGTGTTTCCAGGTGAGATTAGCATTTGAATCAGTGGACTCACTAAAATAGATTGGCCTCCGCAATGTGAGTGGGCATCATCCAATCTGTTGAGACCTTGAATAGAATCAAAATATGGAAGAAAGAGGAATTTGCCCGCTCTTCCTTCCTGCCTGCCCAACTGAGCTAGAACATAGGTCTTCTCCTGTCCTTGGACTGGGATTTACACATCTGGCTCCCCTGGATCTCAGGTCTTCTGACTTGGACCAGAATGAAACCAGGGGCTTTCCTGGGTGTCCAGACTGAGGACAACAGATCATGGGATTTCTCAGGACCCAATCACAGGTGCCATTTCTTCACGGGAAATCTGTTCAAATGTGTGTATACCCACATATATATTATTTATTTTGTTTTTCTGGAGAATTTTAATACAAATGTCACATTGTTCAGAAAGTTAATCTTAACAACCTCACAAGTTTCTAGTTGCTCGCACTTTGACTTTTTTCTCTTTGTTGTTTAGCCTCAAAGTCATGTCCAACTCTTTGTGACCTTATGGACTATAGCCCTCTAGGGTCCTCCATCCCTGGGATTTCCCAGGCAAGAATACTGGCATGGGTTGCCATTTCCTTCTCCGTGGGATCTTCATGACCCAGGGATTGAACCCATGTCTTCAACATTGCAGGCATATCCTCTACCACTGAGCAAGACTGAAGCCTTGACTTTCCTACAAATCTACAGCTATCTCTAACTCTAGCTCTCTGCCCGCTGGGCAGTGCACCTCTTTCTCAGTTGTAGGAGATCCCACTTATCCAACTTATAAGGGATATTGCAATATGCCTTACACAGTAAAGAGAGTGATTAAATTATTTATTAAGATTCTATTATTTTTTTGAAAATGTTTCCAATACATACACTTACAAATCTGGAAAAGAATACAAAATTCAAATTATCATATAAGCTTGACAAATTTAGAATCTTTTTTTAAAGCTCATTATTTTTTAAGAACTCATTATTTGAAAGTTTCTAGCTGCTGCTACTGCTAAGTCGCTTCAGTCGTGTCCGACTCTGTGCGACCCCATAGACGGCAGCCCACCAGGCTCCACCGTCCCTGGGATTCTCCAGGCAAGAATACTGGAGTGGGTTGCCATTTCCTTCTCCAGAAAGTTTCTAGCTACAAGTTGAAAAAAAAATAAACTTTTACACGAAGACAACTTGGTACCTGAGTCATTATTCAGACTAAAGTTATGGAATTTATAAGAAGAAAAATATGGTATGCTTGTATTATTAGGACACATTCTCTTCATTTTGAAGAGTCTTGGAAACTGCTTTTCAAAGTTGAGTTGAAATATGATAGAAAATAGAGATAAATGCCTGGACATAAATGAGTTGAGGAATTTGTAAAATGCAGGTGCTATTCAGTTCTAGAATTTCTGTTAGAGCACTTGTACTCTTTGTGTAAGATTGTATTTGAATTCAGGTCCCTCAGAAATACTCAGCTTTTAAATTCATGTTTATAGAAAAAAAATTGTCATTTTTTTTTAACATTTTACTATTTCTACAGTATCTTTAGGCCCTATGTAAAATATGTTTGTAAAACAATTTCTTCTCTCTGCCTGATCATTTATAAGTGAAAGCTACTTAGTCTAACATTCCCCGTTGTGGCAATGACTGCAAAATCTGGAGTTGTGCCAAACTGAGATTCACTCCTGGCTGTGTCACTTACTAATTGTGTGATTATTAGCAAGATTTTAACTTCTCTAGTGCTCAATTACTTTTTTTGAAAAGCAGAAGCAACAATAATACCTACCTCAACTATCATGAGGATTAAATAAGATGTCAGGCACCTGGAAGTAATAACATGCCCATTACATCTTCTGTTTATCATTAATGTCATGTGTCTCCTCTAACATCTGCAGTGTTATTTCCAATTCTCTTCTAAAAAGTAAAATTCTGTACACGTTTTTTGTTGTAATTTTTAAATAATTGTTTGAGAATTAAACTTGATTTAGATAAACATTGAAGACTGATTTCACAAATAATGAACCTAATTATCTGTCACTTAATACACATAATATGACTGCTGTGTGCAGACAAGTCTATTCTTCAGGAATACACACACACACACACACACACACATATATATATATATACATAAGAAGAAAGTGTAGCCTCTGCTCTAGCAGAATGTTTTATTTTGTGTATGTGTTGATTTTCACATATACAAAATATTATTCTTATTTTGATATCTAAATATTTCATTTAAAATACAGAGTAACAAATAATAAAATATTACAAAATGTAAAAACCAAAACAATTTGATATGATGTCAGAATAAAAAGAAGTGTACTACTAATTCAGAGCAGTTTCAGGAACAAATCCAAAGAAAAAATGACAAGAGTGAAATGGTCTGCCAGTTTATAAAAGACAGGAAAAAATGACATTGTTTAGAAGTGAGAACTTTGGTCATGTGAAAGTTTAAGCCGTCAAATCATTTTTATATAGTTTTCCCAATGTTTACCTAAAAATATTTATCTTTAAATATTGTTCCTTAAAAACTAAGTTAATTTTTTCCCTCCTTTCATAACAAACTTTGAGTGGAGACATCAGCATAATCAGAAATTGAATTCAGCCACAATTCTGTGTGTCATTTTATTCTTCTATCCTAATTTTCAAATATTTAAGTACATCTTGTTTATAGATAACACTCTATAATTTGATAAAGTAGAGTAAACCTTAATCCCTTTTTCAAGAATAAAATGTTCATTGTAATGCCTAATACAATAAAGACTGCATAGAATGCATTTTGTGAACTTCAGTCATGCAATAAGCACGAAGTGGACATACAATGTACCCGATCCCAGGACAGATTACGAAAATACACCTTTGAAAAACACAGATGTGGCTTCTATCTTCATGGATCTTATGTATTTTCCATCTTGAGGTATGAAATGAACATCTCCAAGCAATATCTTTCCAGACTTATTAGCTCCTTTCAAACACTCTACATTTTCATTAGCTTATAATAATTAATTAATACAATTGGTAAAAAGAAATAAATAGGAATATGTACAAAGGAAATGAGAGTCACACTGACTAAATTAAGACTAGCACACATACTTCTAGTTTACTACCAGTGGTCAACTACATGTAGCATAACAAAATGTGACTGAAGTATGTTTTACCATAATGTACAAATGACTACTAAATTTGGATATTTAAGGTATTTGGACCCATTATATATAATGGAAGTTTGTCTTAAGCAAATATGGAGAGTGAAAAATCCAAGATGTGCATCTTTTAATAGAAAGACCCAGGAGAATGAATGATGTAACTCCAATCTGAGTTCCAAGTCAGGAAAACAAATTGTGTAATTTCCAGTCCTAGTCTAAGATTCTGAGCGCCAGGAGAGATGAGGGTGTGAGTCCAAGTGTGGAGGCAGATGAAGACCTGCATCCTATCTCAAAGACAGTCAGGAAGAAATAATTTTTTCTTACTCAGCTTTTATTTAATTCAGGTCTTGTGGATTGAATGATGATTACCCATATTGGGAAGAGCAATATGCTTTACTCAGTCTACTAATTTTCATGCAGAAATGCCATTACAGACACACTCAGAAATAATGTTTAACTGATTTTCTAGGCACCTGGTGGCCCAATCAATTAGATTCATAGTATTAATTATCACAATATCATGGAAGAGAGATTAATAACAAAATGATTGAGTGCATACATTGAGTCACATTGTTTGTATATTGAAACTGTGTAGTTACATGACTTAAGTCAAGTTTATTAAGCTCTGGGATATAAAACAGGAAGGGGTTCACAAATATATTAATATATTCTTATAGCCGGTGTTTATAACAAACAGTTTTGGTGATTTCAATAACATAATAAAACTAATAAACTTAAAATTCAGAAATAGGCATTCATAATTGAAACTCTACAACCAATTTATACCTCCAGTCCTGAGCTTGTAATAAATACAAGTCCTTTCAACATGTGTGTGCTAAGTCGCTTCAGTCATGTCCAACTCTTTGCAACCCTATGACTGTAGCTATCCAGGCTCCCCTGTCTATGGATATTCTCCAGGCAAGAATACTGGAATGGGTTGCTGTGCCCTCCTCCAGGGGATCTTCCCGACCTAGGGATTGAACCTGTGTTTCTTATGTCTCCTGCATTGGCAGGAAGGTTCTTTACCACCTGGAAAGTTTTTTATCATAAACAACTAAATAACTGGGCAGGAGCACAAAATAAATGGGTATTGATGTTGAGCAGTAGACAGTTCAGAAATATAATCTGTGACATAAGTTGCTAAATGAGATAATCTCCATGATTATCCTAACCCTCTGCCTACTCACATTTTCTAAACCACAGCATACATAGGGCTTCCCAGGTGGTGCAGTGGTTAAGAATCCACATACTAATGCAGGAGACACCAGTTCGATCCCTGAGTCAGGAAGATCTCCTGGAGTAGGAAATAGCAACTCACTCCAGTATTCTTGCCTGGAAAATTCCATGGACAGAGCTTGGCAGGCTATAGTCCATGGAGCCGCAAAGAATTGGACACAACTGAACACGCATGCTATGAGACAGTAGAAGCATATAGAATATGTTCTTAGCCTTGTTAAGCTAAGATCAGAGTTCAAGTGACTAAGATGTTCAAACGTTGCAGGATGAAGTACTAAAGAAGGAGCAGCTGGGCAGAGGAAAAGATCCATAAGTAAGTAACAGTCTTCCCTTGAGTTTTGGGCGGTATCCCATACTTGCCTACTCTTTGCATGAGGCCAAAAAGAGAACAACTATTGGGGAAAACGAAACAAAACAAATACTGGCATAAGAACCATCATCCAGGGACTGTGAGATGTGTACCCCTGGAACTCATAAAAAGGTAGAAGATAATTGTGTTTGAAATAATCTGATTGGAGAGGCACTTTGAACACCCCCAGCAATCAGCAGGGAATCCAGAATTCACAGAAAGCTCTCTCCATATTAAGGGCTAAACTAGTTCAAAAGTAACCTCAAAAAGTTCTCTCCATAGTATTAGGGGTAAACTAGATAAAAAACAAACACCACACACAAGTGAGCACTATATGTCTAATAAAAACTAAAATAATCCTCAAAAAGAGCAAACTAATTTTCATGTAAGATGAACATAAATAAAAGCAAACTGAAAAATCATTTCAAGAAAGGCTGATAACTAAAATAAAGATCACTTAAAATTAGAGGAGTGAAAATATAGATCATTGAGTTGAAAATAACATCAAAGACAAAAATTCCCATAAGAAACTATATAAACAGAAAACACTGCAATGATAATCTTAAGAAGCTGATACAAAACAACAATAACAAAACCAAACTTTTGACCTAGAATTCTCTTTCAAGGAAAAAAATTCTTCAATTGAAAAAGAATTGTTTACATTTTCAGACAAAAATTAAAAGAATATACTATTAGCAGACCTATACAACAAAACAGTTAAAGGAAGTTCTTCAGGTGGAAGCTAAAGGATTTCAGACAAAATCTGAGCCTCCACAAAGAAATGGAAAACAGAAATGGTAAATATGTGAAAAATATAAAAATACTGAGCACTGTTTATTTCTTAATCAGACGTTGCTTCTGCTGCTGCTGCTGCTGCTGCTGCTAAGTCACTTCAGTCCTGTCGGACTCTGTGCGACCCCATAGACGGCAGCCTACCAGGCTCTGCCGTCCCTGCGATTCTCTAGGCAAGAACACTGGAGTGGGTTGCTATTTACTTCTCCAATGCATGAAAGTGAAAAGTGAAAGTGAAGTCGCTCAGTCGTTTCCAACTCTTTGCGACCCCATGGACTGCAGCCTACCAGGCTCCTCTGTCCATGGGATTTTCCAGGCAAGAGTACTGGAGTGGGTTGCCACTGCCTTCTCCGAATCAGATGTTAAGATACTCTATTACAGAGTTTAAAATGTATGTAAAAGTAAGTGTGTGTTTTCCAGTATATAATATAATGCAAAAAAAAAAAAGTAGAAAAGAAGACAAGAGTAAACTTTTGAAGCTCACAAAGATGCTTATGGCATAGAATGAGGTGATGGTTTCATAGATATATACTTATCTCCAAACTCATCAAGTTGTATACATTAAATATGCAAAGCTTTTTATATGTCAATTACACCTCAATATGATGGGTTTTTCAGTGTCATACTTCTTTGCCTTTCCATACTGTTCATGGGGTTCTCAAGGCAAGAATACTAAAGTGGTTTGCCATTCCCTTCTCCGGTGGACCACATTTTGTCAGAACTCTCCACCATGACCCGTTCATCTTGGATGGCCCGACATGGCATGGCTCATAGTTTCATTGAGTTAGACAAGACTGTGGCCCATATGATCAGTTTGGTTAATTTTCTGTGATTGTGGTTTTCATTCTGTCTGCCCTCTGATGGATAAGGATAAGAGGCTTATGGAAGCTTCCTGATGGGAGAAACTGACTGAGGAACCAGATATCAAATTGCCATCCAGTCCCATCACTTCTTGGCAAATAGATGGGAAAACAATGGAAACAATGAGACACTTTATTTTGGGGGGCTCCAAAAAATCACTGCAAATGGTGACTGCAGCCAGTAAATTAAAAGACTCTTGCTCCTTGGAAGAAAAGCTATGACCAACCTAGACAGCATATTAAAAACCAGAGACAATACCCACAAAGGTCTATCTAGTCAAAGCTATGGTTTTTCCAGTAGTCATTTATGTATGTGAGAGTTAGATTACAAAGAAAGCTTACCACCGAAGAATTGATGCTTTTGAACTTTAGTGATGGAGAAGACTCTTGAGAGTCCCTTGGACTGCAAAGAGATCAAACTAGTCCATCCTAAAGGAAATCAGTCCTGAATATTCATTGGAAGGACTGATGCTGAAGCTGAAACTCCAATACTTTGGCCACCTGATGGGAAAAACCAACTCATTGGAAAAGACCCTGATGCTGGGAAAGATTGGAGGTGGGAGGAGAAGGGGATGACAGAGGATGAGATGGTTTGTTGGCATCACCGACTCGATGGACATGAGTTTGAGTAAGCTCTGGGAGTTGGTGATGGACAGGGAAGTCTGGCATGCTGCAGTCCATTGGGTCGCAAATAGTCAGACACGACTGAGCAACTGAACTGATAATGGGTTTTTAAAGCTTAAAATGTATGATAATGGGAGATGAAAAAATAAAAATTTACGATTCTTACAACAAATAGGGGATAATATTATTTTGAGGTAAACTGTAATAAATCAATGGTTACTGTAAACACTAAAAGGATCACTACAAATTTAAAACAAGATACATATTCAATAAGTCAATGCAGTAGAAAAGTAATTAGTGTATCAAACGCTATCTAGAAAGAGAGGAAAATGTCACCAAGAACAAATTGGATACATAGAAAAAAATAGCTTGATTAGAATTAAGTATGATGTGGTGCTGATTTAGTTGCTAAGTTGTGTCCGACTCTTGTGACCTAATAGATTGTAACCTGCCAGGCGTCTCGGTCCATGGGATTTTCCAGGCAAGAATACTGGAATAGGTTGCCATTTCCTTCTCCAGGGGATCTTCCTGACACAGAGACCAAACTCGGGTCTCCTGCATGACGGGCAGATTCTTTACTGACTGAGTTACCAGGGAAGCTTCTAAGTATAGCTATGTAGATAATTGCAGTAAATGTAATTCAACAACATAGCACAATTAAAATAAAAGACAAATTACAGACTGCATTTTTTCAAAAATCAAGATTTAACAGTATACAGTTTACAATTGAAACAGGTAAAACTCAAGAAAACTAGAATGTCTACCTTATCCTGGGACAATGAAGAATTGATCTTACATTTTATGAACATAAAAAGTGCTTTGTTATTAGTCATTAAAGAAGCTCAAATTGAAACCATATTGAGATACCATCACACCGACTGCAGTGGTAAAATCTTTTAAATTATGACAACAATAAATACTGGTGAAAATGTAGTAGAGATGGATATATCATTAATTACTGGTAGGACTGGTAGGAAGGTAAAATTGTATGGTCATTTTAAATATTATTCTGACATTCTTTTTCTATAAATTTATATCCACTTCATGACTCAGAAATTCCATATCTAGGTATTTCCCAAGATAAATCATGAGCTCACAGACACACATATATATGTTCAAAGCTGCTTTTTTTCATAATAGCTTCAAATTGGAAACAACTGAAATGTCCAGTGGCATGAGAGAATATAGGCAAGTTTTTGTTTGCTCACATGAAAGAATACTATCCAGCAATAAGTGAATGAACTAGGGAAGTGTGCAGCAACATGGATTAAATTCAAACAATAATATGTTGAATAAAAGAGTCAGATGCAAAAGTGTATACCCAGTGATTCTTTTATATAATATTCCAGGAATAGCAAATCTAGGCAATACTGAAAAATGTCAGAACAATGGTTGGAAAGACAGCAGGGTCAGAGGCGATGACAGTTGACTGGAAGGTGTACGAGTGACGTTTGTGAATGACAGAAACATTCTCTAACTTATTTGGGGCATAGAGTACATGGGTATACACATTTGTAAACTCATAAATAGACTTCCATTCCTACGCTTTGTGTGTGATACTGCATATAAATGATACCGTAATAAAATAAATAATTTTAGTGAAAAAAACAGAATTTCTGGAAAATATAGCTTATATACTCTTTCTCCTTCCTGCCTAACTTTTTCTCTTCCTTCTCTTCCCCCTAAACCTGCCCCTGATACCTGGGAAATTAAGACTAGTTGGAAAGCATACTGAATTTCACAGAAACTTTGATAATTACCTAGCTTATTTCAAAAGCAATTGAATAATATTCTTTATCATATATACAAAGAGATTTCTGGAAGTGATAAAGCTATAACCTCATTGCCTATTACATTCACACAGTTATTCTCTCCTCGAATAAGCATTAGCTTCAAAAAAAATCATTATTGTAGAAATAAAACTTGACATTGAGTTTTAGGACATTATTGTAATTTCCTGCACAAACACAGGGGTTTATAGTGTTGTTAATACAAGTTTTCATTTACTCTGCTGGCCAGGGTACTGGCAATTTCCCTTAATTATAAAAAGTCCTTATGTTTAGAGCATAATGCACATAAGGACAAGGCAAAATGTTAGCAATTAATTCTTAAGTAGGAAGCCATGTGGGTACAATGCAGCATGAGTTATTCTACCCTATTTCAAATCCCACAAAGGGACACCATCAACAAGAGTTTCACAATAACTGGCTTCAAACATATAGTTAAAATTAATACAACGTGTTCTGCCTTTGAAACTCAGTGTGAGCTGCATCAACCGTTTTAGAAAATGCTTACCCTATACCAACTGTAAATCGTGAACTTTTCTCTTTTAAACTCTAATAATCTGTGGCTTGACTTTCTAGTGAGCAATTCTAGCATTCTTATAATTAAATTTCTAAAGAAATGGCATGCTAGTCTAAAGAAGATAAAAACGTTTGTTGAGTTATCGCTAATCTGTTTTCCGTGCCCATCTGTTATTGGTCTGACACTTTGGATGGAACTTCAGGTTGATTGATTCTCTTTTTAAGACTAGGCCTTCTTTGTTCATTGGAATGACAGTTTCTTTTTCAGAGGTTCCAAGAGCAGAATTTGATACCCTATATACAATTTACATGCAATATTTATTGTATTATTAACCAAATATTTTAAATATAAAGCTAAAATAAAATTTCTATGAACATATACTTCTGTAAATGTAATACAATATGAGGGAATGTCACAGGGAAGAACAATGTGACTGCATAGTGAATCTATTCCCTTAGCTGTAAGTTGTGCTTTGTTGCCTGTGCTTAGTCATACTGGCTCTGTGACTTGTCTCCTCAAACAACAGGATGTTGCCTATAGCCTGTAATAAATATAACAGCTCTTTCTCCAGGCTTTGCCTCCCAGGCTTGACCTTTAAAAGCATAACACTTTTCATTCATATGGAGATAAAAACTTGCAGAACAAAAAATAACATTTGTCTTGTTGAAAGTTTACAAGAACGTTATGACAAGACCTAGTGGACAGCTCCAAGAACAAAAGAAAATCACATCCCCTCTGGGGTCTGGCCAAGCACCACGCAGTCCACAACAACCAGCCATACCACCTCTCATTTTAGAATTATAGAAGCTTGAATTCTGAATTCGGGGAAGATGGTTCTTGGGGACACTTATCTAATTATCTTCTCAGTCTGCTAGTTTTCTGAATAAAGTCATTACGGTGTTCTTTGCCACAATACCTCTTCTCTCAATTTATGGTCTGGTCTGTTTTTCAGAGAATAGTATGAAGTTGAACTCTATAACAGGCATATTATATATGACAAAGATTTTAAGAATCAGAGGTGAGACTGAGAGAATAGTATATATAGGGAGAATATACTTGAAATGCATATTTAGTTACTTAAAAGAACAAAAATAAAGAGACAATTGAATTAAGAATGTAATCATCATTTTATGTGTACTTTTTTAAAAAAATTCTTGACCATTGTATTAGGTTTCTAGGTCTACTATAGCAAAGTACTGCAAAGGGGTGGCCTATAACAGTTGAAATTTATTCTACTCCTTTTGTGGTGCTGGGAAAAGCCAATTCTAACTCCATCTTGGAACTGTTTCTTGTACTTACTTTTCGTTGCTTTTCTTATTATAATTATACAAAATGGCCTGCCTCAGAGAATGCCTGACTATTAAACTAAACTGCCTTTGTACATAATCCTATCTACATGTAAATGGCAGGATGGAAAAAATTAATACATCCCCAGCCTGAGGTTTGCCATTCTAGGAGATACTGCATGATTAAAGGCCTTTTACTTTGTTTCCTCATCTCTCCATCATCTCTGTTTTATAAAAGAATCTGGCATCCAGACCCCAATAAGATGGTTATTTTTGAGTCATTAGTCTTCAATCTTCTTGGTCTGACAGGAATTCAAATAAAGTCATATTCCTTGCTTTAATACCGTGTCCTTCCGATTCATTGGCCTGTTGTGCGCAGGAAGAGCAAGTTGGACTCAATAACACTGGAAGCTAGAGGACCAAAATCAGTACATGCCAAACTCTCTCTAGAATCCAGGGAATAATATTTTCCATGCTTCATTCCACTTCTGGGTATTTTTCTGGAGAAACAAAAACACTAATTTGAAAAGATATTTACACCTCTATGGGCTTCCCAGCTGGCACTATTGGTAAAGAACTTTCCTGCCAATGCAGGAGATACCAGTTTGATTCATGGGTCGGGGAGATCCCTTGGAGAAGGGCATGGCAACCCACTCCAGTATTCTTGCCTGGAAAATCCAATGGACAGAGGAAATTTGTGAGCTACAGGCCATAGGGTTTCAAAGAGTAAGACACGATTGAAGTGACTTAGCTTGCGTACACTCATGCATACCCTCCTATATTCACTGCAGCATTATTCGTGATAGCCAACCTAACTTCCCATTAGATGAACTGTTATTAGATGGTAGATAAGGAATATATTGTATATATACACAATGCAATATTAGTTATAAAAGATGAATGAAATCTTGCCATTTTCAACAACATGGATGGCCATGGTGGGTATTATGCTAAAGGAAACAATTCAGACAGAGAAACACAAATACTGTATGATTTTACTTATATGGGTAACCTAAAAAAATTGTTTTGAAATCAAAAAGCATTAAAAAAAAAAACAGATACAGACTAATACAGAGAACAAACAGTTGGTTGCCAGAGTGGAAAGGATTGGGGAGGATGACTGAAATAAGTAAGGGACATCAAGACTGGAAGATATTAACTTCCAGTTATAATATAAAGTAAGTCACTGTAATGAAATATACAGAGCATTGGGAATATAGCCAAAAGTACTATAATAACATGTATGGTGACAGATGGTGGTTAGGCCTATTGTGGTTATTTTGTAATGTATAAAAATATTGAATGACACTGTTGTCCACCTGCAACCTAATATTTAAGACAATTATGTTTGTGTGTGTGTGTATATATATATATATATATATATATATATATATATATATATATATGTATGTATGTATGTATATAATTTCCATGCTTCTCTCCTAGCTTCTGTTTAATATCATTTAGGTTCTCTTTAGTATCATTAACTTGTAGTATTATTACTTCAATTACTGTCTCCATCTTCCCGTGGCTGTTTTCCAACTGTGTTCATGTATGTCTGTGTCCAAATTTCTTTCTTTTTATAAGGACACCATTCATAACAGATTTAAGTCCCAACCTAATCCAGTACAACCTCATTTTAACTTGATTATATATACAAGAACCATGTTTTCAAATAAGTTCTAATTTACAACTTCTAGAGGACATGAGTTTTTGAGGAGACAATATTCAACCAAGTACAGTAATAATCAGTAAAATGTTTTTTAATGTCAGTCTCCTTTGGGGAGTAAATATAATTTAACTTGGGGAGTAAATATAATTTAATTTGGGGAGTTAAATATAATTTAACTAAGCATATAGGATTATGATATTGTATTATTTACTAATTTATTTAATTGTTCATTCACAGACACTTACAGAACACCTACACAGTGATAGTCACTGTGGTGGCTGTTACTGAGGAAGAAAGAAAGAAAAAGTAAAAAAGAAAGGGAGGGAATGAGAGGGAGGAAGGAGGGGAAAGAAGGAAGGAAATGCAAAAATAGAGACAAAACAAGAAAATACAAAGTTTATTACTATTTTAAGTCTTGAGTAGGTCATTTTTTCCTTTGAAAAATGTATTTGATGCAAAATTACTAAACACAAAATGTCCTGTGATGATACTAATGTAATTTCTACAAAGGTGGTGTCACATGTCCTATTATTTACACAGGATATTTAACTCCCAAATGTTAATTTCCCAGATTCAGTCACCGGAAAAAGTAATGAATAGAAAAATAACAATCACGTCCTAGAGATACTAATTATTTAGTAACTAGAAATACAAGATTACACAATTTTTTCCCTAAAACAACACTCCAGAGACACCGTAAGCAAGATATACAAAGAAAGCAATATCAAACTCGAGTTTCTGCTAGATTTTCAACCTCAAACTCTAAAAATGAAATATCTACTGCTAACTAGGTTAATTTTCAACCTATTTCTGACCCATCATACACTAAATCTCAAAATATGCTGTGGAAATCACTGTATTCAAATTATCTGTAATGACTATAAAATACAGACATTCTTTGGCGTAAGACTACTAACTTTTTCAGAATCTTTATTGATAAGTACAAGAATTTGCATTTAAATTAGTTCTTTAGCAAATTCTTACATTAAAATTTAAGAACCAAAGCTGTAACTCATAAACAATATTGTGTGTGCTTGGTGACTCAGTAGTATCTGACTCTTTGTGACCCCGTGGACTATAGCCCGCCAGGCTCCTCTGTCCATGGGATTCTTCAGGCAAGAATACTGAAGCGGGTAGCCATTCACTTCTCTAGGGGATCTGCCTGAACCACGGATCGAACCTGGGTGTCCTGCATAGCAGGCAGATTCTTTACCATCTGAGCTACCACAGAAGCGCAGCCCATTAAAAACATTACTAAAAAGGCAAAAAGAAAAAGAAAGTTCTTTCAACAAGAAATGTTATAGTATGGAAAAACTAAAATGAGACAGGAAGAATAAGAGAGAACCACTGCTGATGCTATGAAGAGAAAATAGTTCTGGGGTGGGTGAGTAGAATTGACAAGGAGGGCCATCTGCAGTCATCGTTGATGACATAAAATGCATGAAACACAGTCAAAAATTGCTGAAATGTTGATCTTACCTATGGTCAAACCCCAGAAGCTCACAGATTTTTTATTTTTTTAACTAGCATTCTAATTCAGTTCTTTGATATCTAATTTTCTCTTGAAGTGAAGTGATGTCACCTATCTAAGGAAAGCATTACAGATGTAAAGTATATAAAAACTTCAAGTGGTCCTAGCCAATTGAATGGAGTGAAGAAAGAAAAAATCATTTTAGTTGGAATCTTGGTGACTCTTGGTAATTCTTACCTCAGTTGGGACATATTGTTCAATAATTCATGATCTGGAAAGAACTATTTGAAAATTAATATTCTAAAACATAGTTAAATTCAGTCTGTAAGCATGGGTTAAGATTCTGTGTTTTGTTATATTATAAAAGTGTATGAATGTGCACATGTCTACCAGAAATAGCTATTTATATAATACCATAAGAGAGGGCTTCCCTGGTGGCTCAGCAGTAAAGAATCCGGCTGTCAATGCAGCAGACACTGGTTTGATCCCTGATTCAGGAAGGTCACCTGGGGAAGGAAACGGCAACCCGCTCCATACCCTTGCCTGGGAAATCCCCAGGACAGATGAGCCTGGTGGGCTACAGTCCATGGGGTCACAAAAGAGTCAGATTTGAGTTTGCAACTAAACAACAAAAACAACATAACATAATACCATAAATCCTTTTGGTGTTAGTGGATTGGACTAGATTTTTGATCAGAAAACCAAAATTTTATTCTAATCGAAGCATCCCTGAGTTCAGGTTTTTAAAACTATGTAAAAATTCACAGATTAAAGAACATCAGGCCGTATTCTTTTCACTTTCTTGCTAAAACGTAGTCTAAAACCCTGATGTGCCAGACCAGGCTGATCTAAAGGTTTATTTTTCTTAGGCTCAAGGCCAACCTTAGCCGTTTCTTCTCCTTTTGCCAGTAGCACCACATCAATTTGATAAGAAGTGTAACAGCAGTCACAAAGGGGCATATGTCCAAAGACAGCTCTAAAGAAAATCAAAGGAGGCACTGGAGATTCACCTTCAACTCAGAGAATGGCTGACCTGATCTTCCCAGCACAAGCCTTTCTAAAATAAGGATTGTTTCCAAGAAAAACTAGGCATAATCCTTATTTAACAGTACATCCGTTCAGGACCAAGAGGAAAAAAAAAAAAGAGTACACTTCAACAAGAATTCATTATCACATGTGAAGTTCAAACCCATGGCATATTGACCCAATTAATAGCCTTGAGTGTCATCTACTCCCAGAAGTATTTTATTTTTGTGCTGTGTGTTATTTATTTGTGTTGTTGATTTGTGTGTATGTTAGGGAGAAGGAGTTGTGGGCTCCCTTAAAAGCAAATAATGCATGAAGCTCCACTTCATAGATCACATAACTTCATTTTTTGCTAAATCAAAGGATAGACTATAAATAGCATGTTATAGATTAAAAAGCTATGGCATAGACAGATAAACTTGTTTAAACTTTATAACAGTGACCTTACAATAAGTTGTCATCTGAGACTGGGAAATCAATAGTTTTAACCAGGTATTCAACTTTCAAGTATTCATTTTGTTTCATATTTTATCATTACAATTATATTGAAACACTAAATGGGTACTGACCAAAAAAATGCTTAAATCAAAAGGTACAGCTCAACGAGCTTTCAGGGACAGAACCGCAATCAACATCAAGAAACAGAACCACTTAGAAGAAACCACCCTCATGCCTCCTCTTCATCAAATACCTTTCCCCAAAGGTAACCACTATCTAGATTCATAGCACCATGGGTCAGTTCTGCCTGCTTTTGAAAGCATGTAAATGAGATGATACAGTTTTAATTTATGTCTGGTTACTTTTTCTCACTAGGGCTTCCTTACTGGCTCAGATGGTAAAGAATCTGCCTGCAATACAGGAGACCGGGTTCGATTCCTGGGTCGAGAATATCCCCTGGAAAAGGGAATGGCAACACATTCCAGTATTCTTTCTTGGAGAATTCCATGGACAGAGGTTCCTGGTGGGCAACAGTCCATACGGTCACAAAGAGTCGGACACGACTGGAGGACTAACCATTTCACTTTCACTTTTTCTCAAATTCTATTTTAAAAATAAAGCCCTGATTTGCTTGTTAACTTCAGTTCAGTCGCTCAGTTGCATCTGACTCTATGTGACTCTGGACTGTAGCACATCAGGCCTCCCTGTCCATCACCAACTCCCGGAGCTGGCTCAAACTCATGTCCATCAAGTTAGTGATGCCATCCAGCCATCTCATCTTCTGTTGTCCCCTTCTCCTCCTGCCTTCAATCTTTCCCAGCATCAGGGTCTTTTCAAGTGAGTCAGTTCTTTGCATCAGGTGGCCAAAGTATTGGAGTTTCATCCTCAGCGTCAGTCCTTCCAATGAATATTCAGGACTGATCTCCTTTAGGATGGACTGGTTTGATCTCCTTGCAGTCGAAGGGACTCTCAAGAGTCTTCTCCAACACCACAGTTCAAAAGCATCAATTCTTTAGTGCTCAGCTTTCTTTATAGTCCTACTCTCACATCCATACATGAATACTGGAAAAACCATAGCTTTGACTATGAACTCCAAAATTACAACTCACTGCTGAACAACCATCGACAGAAGAATGTTGGATCCCACCAAAAAAAGATACCCCATGTCCAAGGGCAAAGGAGAAGCCCCAGCAAGATGGTAGGAGTGGCAAAATCACATTTAGAATCAAACCCTATACCTGCCAGAGATGCTTGGAGGTCTCAAACAAAACCTTGTGTGCACCAGGACTCACGTCCCACAGAGACTGAGTCAGACCTGCCTTCGAGTGTTTGCATGTCTCCTGAAGAGGTACGGGTCAGCAGTGGCCTGCCGCAGGGGCAGGGGCTCTGGGTGCAGCAGACCTGGGTCACATATCATGTGGCATAAGCCCTCTTGAAGGAGATTGCCATTAACCCCACCATAGAGCCACCGAGTAGACGATCCACCAATTGCAGAAAAGTTATACAAAATAAATTATTGCATAATTAAGAAAGTTTTAGGTCCCACAACAGATTTCCCAATGTGGGGATCTAGCAAGGGGACTGAGAATCCCAGGGAACTTGACTTTGGAGGCCAGTGGGATTTGATTACAGAACTTCCACAGGACTGGGGAAACGGACTTTTGGAGGTCTCAAACAAAACCTTGTGCGCACCAGGACCCAGGAGAAAGGAGCAGGGACCCCACAAGGGACTGACCCAGACTTGCCTGTGAGTGTGCAGGAGTCTCCGGTGGAGGCGTGGGTCGGAGGTGGCCTGCTGCAGGGTTGGGGGCACTGAGTGCAGCAGTGTGTGCATGGGACCTTTTGAAGGAGGTCACCATTATCTTCATTGAGAGTGAAAGTAAAGTCGCTCAGTCGTGTCCGACTCTGCAACCCCATGGACTGTAGCCCACCAGGCTCCTCCATCCATGGAATTTTCCAGGTAAGAGTACTGGAATGAGTTGCCATTTCCTTCTCCAGGGGATCTTCCTGACCCAGGGATCGGACCCTGGTCTCCCACATTGCAGGCTTTACCATCTGAACCACCAGGGAATCCCATTATCTTCATTATCTCCAACATAGTTTGACTTCAGGCCAAACAACAGGGAGGTAACACAGCCCAGCCCATCAACAGAAAATCGGATTAAAGATTTACTGAGCATAGCTCCACCCATCAGAACAAGATCCATTTTCCCCCACAGTCAGTCTCTCCCATCAGGAAGCTTTCAAAGCCTCTTGTTCTTAACCCTCAGAGGGCAGCTAGAATGAAAATCACAATCACAGAAAACTAATAAAACTGACTACATGGATCAAAGCCTTATCTAACTCAATGAAACTACCATGCCATGCCATGTGGAGCCACCCAAGATGGATGGGTCATGGTGGAGAGTTCTGACAAAATATGGTCCCCTGGAGAAGGGAATGCAAACCACTTCAGTACTTTTGCCTTGAGAACTCCATGCACAGTATGATGTTGCTTGTAGCAGTACTTTATTTTCATTTCCATAGAGTATTTCAAAAACAATACACAACAATTAATGAAGGTGTCTCTGATGATTAAACGTATGTTATTTAGAGTCAGTGTAACTACGTTGAGAATATGTGTGGGAATGGAGCACCTATGTCCTAGGTTATATGTATATTCCTATTTTAATAGATAATGATAAAACAACTTCCCAAGTGGTTGTAACAATATACTCTTCTCCCAGCTCTAGTCATAGCTTATATAAGCTTGATCCAGTGATATCAAATAGTTGTCCTAAATTTTGTGTATGAATTAATTAATGATTATATTTTTTAAATCCAGTGTCCCACTACTATGTATAACAAAGATAACGAACAAGAATCTACTCTATACCACAGAGAACTATACTCAATATCATGTAATGACCTATAATGAAAGAGAATACAAAAGAATATGTATAAAATATATATAAAAGAATATATATATACATATACATTTATGGTGGTGGTGGTTTAATTGCTCAGTTATGTCCAACTCTCTGCAACCTTATGGACTGTAGCCCACCAGACTCATCCTGCCTATGAAATTCTCCAGGCAAGAATACTGGAGTGGGTTGTCATTTCCTTTTCCATTCTGATATATATATATATATATCTGAATCACTTTTATGTATACCTGACGCTAATAGACATTGTAAATCAACTATATTTCTACATTTTTTTAAAAATTCAGTGTCATAGGAATCCATCCCAACAAATTTGATTCAATATTATTGGGAAAGTGCCAAATAATATGTACATTTAATGAAAAATTCATAAGATTGTGACAAAGATAATTTGAGGAACATAGGTACAGACACTTTGCATTAAAAAGTTTTGACCTCAATCCCCAAAATCAGAAGTCAAGGACCTGAAATACAGATATTTAAGTAAAGAAATAATCTCTCAACTTTTCTCACAACCATAAAATTTGGGATATTAATGTGGAGGTATTTCTAAGAATTGGTGAGTCTCTTAATCAAGAAGAATGGGTATAATGGAAAAGAACATATTTTGTGGATTCACCCAGGTTCACTTTCTTCTGCTTTCATTAGTTTTAAATTTATGTTCTTTCTGCAGTATGTTTAGCTGAGGGCTGTGACAGAAACATTTAGTGGTTGTGAGAAGTTTATTCCATGTTAATTAGACACCTAATTAGATCTGGGCCATAAGATGGAGGGTGCCTCTTCCATCTCTCTCTCTTTCTTCTGTAACATCCTTGAAGGCCACCCAGATGGGGTAACACAAGACGATAGAACCTCCAGAAGCCTAGGGTCCTGTGTCATGAAGTGAACCGCACTGACAGTGAGCATGTAAAATGAGTATAGAATTCACCTCAAGTAGTGGGTGTAACAAAAGCAAAAAAACCTGATATATATGGCAGTGATTAAGCAGTCAGCTTGTAATGGTATGCTTAGTCTCTCATTTGTGTCTGACTTTGCCAACCCATGGACGGTAGCTCACTGGGGTCTTCTATCCATGGGATTTCCTAGGCGAGAATACTGGAAGGGATTGCCATTCCCTTCTGCAGGAGATTTTCTTGACCCAGGACTTGAACCTGGGTCTCTTGCATTGCAAACAGATTCTTTACCATTTGAGCCACCAGAGAAGTTGACAAGAACCTGATACAGGAAGTAAGAAATAAATTCATATAAATTATATGAGGACAACTTATTTGGTTACCTTGCTGCCTACTTATCTTGACATGGCTATCAAAACCCCAATGAACTTGTAACTGTAAGGAAAGATCTTAAGAAAAAAATGAGATTAATAGTGTATATTGGTTATTACAATAATGTATATTGGTTAATATATAGAGGATATATTTGGCAAGATGTTACAAAACAATAATGAGCTCATGAAAGAATGGGCTAGTCCATTAGAAAAAATGAAATATGAAGAGAGAATCCAGAATCTGTGTGAATTGTGAACACTGACTGCTTTTAGTAAGAGATGAAATTGAGGAAGCTGTTGAAAAAGATTGATTTAACGTGAATGGCCCATGCAATGCAGTATTAGTTTATGGGAAAAAGTGAGCACTCATTTTTGAAATAAATAGTTTGATAAATATCTGATATAGGCTGTCTTGTTACAAAGGTGCCATGAAATTAATCAGGGAAACAGCATAGATGGTAAGATCCTCACATTTCATATTCCTATCAGCCCTTACATTTTCAATTTTCAATTGTACAGTCAGACATATCCTTTCAAATTCTCCCAAAATGTTCCAATTTTTAGAGATCAAATTTTACAAGAACATTTCTCACACCTACATTAACATTCTGTCATTAAGGTCTGGCAGCACACTAAGATGTCCCCTAAGATTTTCCTCCTTCTGGTGTATGTGCCCTGCATAATCCTCAGATCTGTAAAGATGAAAATGTCACTCCATGATGAGGTTATGTTATACTGCAGAGTTGATCTTAAAATAAGATGATTATCCGAGTGGGTGTCATCACATTAGTCCTTTAAAAGGTGTTTTCTCTTACTAGTAGGAAAAATGGACATCTGAGAGACAAATCTCAGCTGACCTGGAAGAAAGCAAAAACCCATGCTGTGAACTGCCCATGGAAGTGGGGTGCCCTTTAAACCCATGCTGTGAACTGCCCATGGAAGTGGGGTGCCCTTTAAAAGCTTACTGTGATCCTAGCACACAGTTAGCAGGAAAAGGATGACTTTGGTCCCACAATGGCAAAGAAATTAAGCTTCAACCATCTAAATAAAAGTGGGTGAATTGTTTTTCTTCCTAATAAACTTTTATAGGACTAAACTAGAATAGAATTGAAACAGAATGTTAAATTTATCCATGGTCAGAATATCCCTATGTTATATGTGACTTCCATGTTTGATTTAAGACAAATAAATGTCTGAATATGAATGGCACATTAATGGATGTCATGTAGTAACTAAGCGGATGATGCTTTTTAGTAAAGCTGAGAGTCTCCCAATCTTCATAAACCCTAGCTATATAGTGAGTTGTGAATTTTTCTTTCAAAGATAGATATTCTGCTATAGTGCAGAGTAAATATATTCTAAGTGGAGAACACTATTTTGAACACTGATTACTTTGAAAAATGGGAAAAAATATTATTTTAAAAATAGATTGTGCAGAAAACAATCATAAGTTAATTTACACAGGTGCTAATATGCACATATAAATTTTTAATATACATGCAAACACTGAAGTTGAATGTAAGAGAGAGCTTTCTGTGATGGTACAATAGAATGAATAAATATTTGGTAAAATGGAATAATACTGTTACATTATTCCAGAAATCATGATGATAAATACATAGTATTTTTATGAGATTGTGTATATTTTACCTATACAAAGACACTAAAAATTTATTGAATAAATGACTTATTTTGAATAAAAGCCTTGCCAGTAATTAGGAGCAATGAAAGGCATTCTTTTAATGATATATATATTGATAAAAGTCTTTAATTTTTGTTTTACGTGAAATTAGAGTAACAAAGAAGTAGATGAGGATTTTCTTTTTTATTTTTAAGAACTGCTAATAGCATAGTTTCTAGGTGCACAGAGAACAAAACACTTGATAGTTATTTTTAGAGACTATTTATCATCTACAAGGATTATTTTAAAATGACAAGAGACATAATAAATTACAATACTCAGTTTGTCTATTGATTATATGCTTGAATTAAGATAGACATTTTCGTGGCAAAAATCTCTTAAATAAATGTTCATTTCATTGTGTCAGTTGTATTCATGTGACATTCAGACTCATCAGAAGCAAAAGTAAAGTTATATTGTAGGCACTGGAATCTTCCATTCAAACCCGAGTTATATATGAACAGCCTTAGTCACATCTACTTTTGACTTAAAGGAAATCTGAAAAGACACACAAGAGTATCTTTCTAAGAGAATGAATCCAACATTCAAGTATCAGTGTTCGTTTAACAACTCTAGTCAGGACTAGCTGGATTTTGTGTGTACAGAAGCTTGTACATGTATATAAACATATATACTTAGTGTGAGTTAACTATAATGATTTGCACAGGTTTAGCCAGAATTTATTATCAGAATAAAAAATCACCTCTGCAGAGCAGCATCTTTGTTCCAGGAAAGAGTCTATGATCACATTTTGCTATTGGCACCAGGATATGTCCACACTGACTTATCTATGCATTGTTCTGCTAAAGGTAGACATGCCTTCAGGCAGCTCCTGCTGAGCTGTCTGGATACTCAGTGTCCTCTGTTCTTTGATCCATGCATTCTGTACTCTTCATGTCTAAATCCCAAGGATAGTATGATCAAATGACTTCCTGACATGCTGACACTTCTCTCTAGGCAGCAAAATGAGCTAATTCATTTATGAATAAACAAACAGACAAATGAAATTGGTGTGTCTATCAATTTCTCCACGCCTTCAGTACAGTCTTGGGCATGAACCTTGCTTGTGGCAATGGGGCATTTGTCCAGGCACAGGCTTGAGAAACACATTCACTTGAGGATTAGTCTCATCTTGCTGTTCTTTGCAAAGCACACAAACATCAAGAGATTTAATACAATCTAATTTAATTTAATTTACAATTTAATTTACAATTTAATTCAATCAAACCTGCTTAAGAAAGACACATGACCTGACATGGGCTGACATGTGAATGAGGTCTCAAAAGCTAACCAGCCAGCCAACCACTAAATCTGAAAGACATCATACAGCATGCCATAGTTCCACGGTATAATGGTGAGCACGCTGGACTCTGAATCCAGAGATCTGAGTTTGAGTCTCAGGGGGACCTTTCCCTTTGGGCTGTGCCCAGTGTCGTTGGGCTTCCCGGGTGGCTCAGATAGTAAAGAAACTGCCTGCAGTGCAGGAGGCCCGGGTTCGATCCCTGGGTTGGGAAGATGACTTGGAGAAGGGAATGGCTACCCACTCTAGTATTCTTGCCTGGAGAATTCCATGGACAGAGGAGCCTGGTGGGTTATAGTCCATAGTGTCACAAAGAGTCAGACATGCCTGGGCAACTAACACTTCAACATTCTTTGGCATTGCCCTTCTTTGGGATTGGAATGAAAACTGACTTTTTTCCAGTCCTGTGGCCACTGCTGTTTTCCCAATTTGTTGGCATATTGAGTGTAGTGCTTTAATAGCATCATCTTTTAGGGTTTTAAATAGCTCAGCTGGAATTCCATTCCAAGTATACAGTGTTTATCATTTGTGTAGTCCTTCGTGTTTTATTTTAAAGATACTTGGGGAAGCACATTGGGAAACAGAAATGGTTAAAAGACAACTTTTAATTACACCTGACAGAAATTTCTGAGGTACAAACAAAACATGCTTAAATTATTATTTACAAAACTAGTTTCTGGCCATCGACCAACAATTTGCTTTGTCAAAATTATTGCCAAATTATTAATTAATAGATAAAAAAAACTACAGTAAAGAAACTAGAGAAATTTCAATGGTATGATCAAATTAAAACTAATAGTAAAACAAGTAGTTACTATTTGGAACTACCCAGTGTTTCATTCATGACATTTTAAGCATCAATTCGGGAAATTAAGGATAATGTGAGGAAAAACAATACATAAGGGAAAATTGGGCCAACTTTTCCTCAATTTTTGATGAGAAAATTTGAAAAGGTAACTTTTTTTGTCTAGTGTTTAACTATAAATTGGGTGAAAGGAAGAGATAGAGGAAGAAAGGTTTGGAAGAAAAAGGGGAGGACAGTGTGAGCAGTGGAGAAATTAGAGAAAAGCCACACAAAGAGAGGGAAGAATCATTATTATTATTATTTTTTCATTAATTGTCTAAAGAAGTTGGGTATAACTCTAGGTATCACTTACTGTAAAAGGATGAAGTGCAAGTAAATGACAAAATGCTCTGGGAGGTTACAGGAAACAGTAGAACAATGACAAACACAGTAATTGAATGAGCAAGACCTGGGTTTAAATCCTGGTTTTACTTTCCAGGTGGAAATATTAAGTAGAAATTATGAAAGCTTTATTAGCCTAACTTTTATTTTGTATAAAGTGCTGGTCTCTAAATTCCATCCAACATAGTAATTAATAACTGTTGTTATTTTTGTCATTTACGACAGAGATAAACCACTGGTAAATAATCTGCCTGCCAACGCAGGAGATGCGGGTTCAATCCCTGGGTCAGGAAAATCCCTTGGTGAAGGAAATAGCAACCCACTCCCTGTATTCTTTCCTTGGAAATTCCATGGACAAAGGAGCCTGGTGGATTACAGTCCATGGGGTTGCAAAAGAATTGGACACAGCACAGTGACTAAACAACAAGAAGTCACGGATCTGTAATTTAAGTGGGTTGCATTCAACTTCAGAAATTTAAGAATGGTTAAAAACATTAAATTCAGAGGATTTCATCAGTTTTGATTGGAAAGATAAGAAAAATTTATGGTAAATATGGAGCAACTAATAATAAGGCTCTTACACTAGATACAGCTTCTCAATTGGTCAACATTTTAATCAGAGTTGAGTCTTAGGAAAGTTTATCTAACAAGAGGGAATGGGATGAATAGAAATAGGAAGAAGATGGAAGAAAGAGGAAATGATTAAAAGGCATTATCAATGTTAAGTCATTAGTGAGATTCTACTTCATATATTTGAAAAAAAATCTGAGCTCAACCATAAATCATTTTAGAGAAGGAAATGGCAAACCACTCCAGTATTCTTGCCTGGAGAATCCCATGGACAGAGAAGCCTGTCAGGCTACAGTCCATGGAGTTGCAGAGTTGGACATGGTTGAAGCAATTAGCACACATAAATCATTTAAATAAATTCATAGATAGTTAACCACTCCAATTGAAAATCTAGTGATGAATGAACTGGAGCCCCCTAACTGAGGATTCATGATTACATAAATATCGGTTCACTGTCACTAAATATTGCTAGACTCTGGGAATACAAAGAAAGAGATCAATTTAGTAAATCTCTCTCCTCAACCTCCTCTTTTAAAAAAAATTAGATTTAGGAAGACTTTGTTTAAATTGGCAGATGGCACAAACCCAGAGAAAATAACTAATTTAGTAAATATGACAAGTTGATAAAATTTTTTCAAAAGTCTGAAATTTAGTAAAAACATATAGTTTAAAAATTGTAGTTATTGGGTGGAACAGTTCATATAAAGTACAATTTAAAGACTTGCCATTATGATCTGACTGCAAAAACAATAACAAAGAAATTTAAGACTAATAGCTGTAGAGAAAAATTTTTTCTGTGCTTTGCACAAAAAACTGGATGCAAAACACAGGCAAGCAGTACATCTGGTTCTTTTCAGAGACAGAGAGAGAGAAAAGTAGATTAATCATGATAACACCCTTAAATGATAAATATTTTTCACACTATTCTAATGTATCTGCACTTTGCCTGATTCTCAGACTTCAATTGAACTGTCACACATAGTACTCATAAGCACGATTTAACAAGAATATTGTTAAGCTGGATTTCTTCCAAGTGATAGCAGTAAGGATAGAGAGGAAAGAGACCTTGTCATAGGAGTTCTAAGGGGGAAGATTCTTACTAGACTGGGTGAAATTTCAGACAAATATGATATTTCATTTATTTAAAATGCTTCTTTTGCAATTGAATTTAGATATTTTACCTGTGGCTCTGAAGAGTAGTGATTTGGCAAAGCAGATGTGTGTAATGTCATAAAAGCTTTACAATAATTAGAGCTGCTACCCTGTAATAGCTTCAGAAGGTTACTTCCAGCGTGAGGATGGTAGGATACTTATCACTGAGTTGTTAAACAGATAATGAAGAAAAACTTTGGTGAATGTCAAAGTATGGAGAATTGGCTAGTGCAGATAATCTTTTGTTTTCATTCCTTTCCAGTAAATGCATTGTTCTATAAAAATGAAACATTTTTGAAGTCAATCAGTTCAGTTCACTTGCTCAGTCTTGTCTAACTCTTTGAGACCCCATGAATCGCAGCACGCCAGGCCTCCCTTTCCATCACCACCTCCCGGAGTTTACCCAAACTCATGTCCATCGAGTCGGTGATGCCATCCAGCCATCTCATCCTCTGTCATCCCCTTCTCCTCCGGCCCCCAATCCTTCCCAGCATCAAGCTCTTTTCAAATGAGTCAGCTCTTCCATTCAGGTGGCCAAAGTATTGGAGTTTCAGCTTCAGCATCTGTCCTTCCAATGAATATTCAGGACTGATTTCCTTTAGGATGGATTGGTTGGATCTCCTTGCAGTACAAGGGACTCTCAAGAGTCTTCTCCGCAGTTCAAAAGCATGAATTCTTCAGCGCTCAACTTTCTTTATAGTCCAACTCTCACATCCATACATGACTGCTGGGAAAACCATAGCTTTGACTAGACGGACCTTTGTTGGCAAAGTAATGTCTCTGCTTTTTAATATGCTGTCTAGGTTTGTCATAACTTTTCTTCCAAGCAGCAAGCATCTTTTAATTTCATGGCTGCACTCACCATCTGCAGTGATTTTGGAGCCCCCCAAAATTGTCTCTCACTGTTTCCATTGTTTCCCATCTATTTGCCATGAAGTGATGGGATTGGTTGCCATGATCTTAGGTTTTTGAATGTTGAGCTTTAAGCCAACTTTTTCACTCTCCTCTTTCACTTCATCAAGAAGCTCTTTAGTTCTTCTTAACTTTCTACCATAAGGGTGGTGTCATCTGCATTTCTGAGGTTATTGATATATAATCTCCCAGCAATCTTGATGCCAGCTTGTGCTTCACTCAGCCCAATGTTTCTCATGATGTACTCTGCATATAAGTTAAATAAGCAGGGTGACAATATACAGCCTTGACATACTCCCTTGCTGACTTGAAACTAGTCTGTTGTTTCATGTACTGTTCTAACTGTTGCTTCCTGAGCCACCAGGAAAGCTCAAGAATATTGGAATGGGTAGCCTATCCCTTCTCCAGGGCATCTTCCCAACCCAGGAATTGAACCATGGTCTCAGCATTGCAGGCGGTTTCTTTACCAGTCGAGCTCCTAGGGAAGCCCCTAATTAAATGTGTAGGATTTATTAGCCTTGATAAAATAAACACTATGTAGATGGGCAGGTGTACTCAGTCACTTTAGTTGTGTCCACCTCTTTGTGACCCTATGGACCCACCTCTTTGTAGCCCATCAGGCTCCTCCGTCCATGGAATTCCTCAGGCAAGAATACTGTACTGGGTTGCCAGGCCCTCCTTCAGGGGATCTTCCCGACACAGGAGTTCAACCCATGTCTCCTGCATTAGAGACAGATTCTTTACTGGTGAGCCACTTCGAAGCCCAAAATGAACACTACAGGTGACATTTATTTAAGTAAATGTTCTAGCTGTCAGAGGGAAATAACTGGGCTTAATGTACAAATAAAATAATTTGAAAAATTTCTTTCTCTGTCAAAATTAATTTCAACAATATCTCCAAAATATATTGTTAAAATTCTAGTGATTGAATTTTGTATACAAATGATGTCCTGAGTAGTTTACAATTCAAACTCCTCATAAGGTGAAACATGAACCAAATAACCTCTTAAATGTTTCCTTATATTTATTTAATAATTTATTTCCAGACTTACATACCAAATGGGGCTTCCCTAGTGGCTCTGATGGTAAAGAATTCTCCTGCATTGCAGACAGATTCTTTGCCATCTGAGCCACCAGGGAAGGCCAATTGCACAGTATAACAATTTGAATTTCCTAAACAGAGAATCCCTCTACTTTAATGTAGCACTGTTTTTGGGGGGTGTATCTCGGTCTTCTTCTCATCACATTGTAGGAGCTGAGGTTTGTAGAGTTGGCACAAGAAAGTGTTGGTGTTCTGCAACTTTTCTCGCTCTGAGTAATAAATGCCTTGTCCCTGACATAGCTTTTCATGTCTTTCTCCAGTATATATGTGAAACTGTGGCAGGCTAACTTGTTAGCTTGCAAATAGGATAAAACCTCATATCTGTTAGTTGTTAACAAACACTAAATAAGATGGAGTTAATTTGTTTATAAACACAATCACATAGCCAGATACAAATTCATATATGAATGCACACATAAAGCTGTGTTTTTCTTTTCTCATGTGTTTCAGAGTGTATTCAAGGAAATAAAATAGTTGGTGAATATACTTCCTTAGAAAATATCTATGCCAAGTCTCAAGGCAAAGTGCTAGTGAGAAAATCTTGAACCTTATTTTTATATAGTGACTTTGAACACACTGCTGCGATAATGATTGTCTTTTAACATAACATGATCCTCAGAAATTTTTATAACCCATTATTTAGTTTGTTCAACATCTAGACACCTCAAGTAGTGCTAAAGCAAAGCATTTTAAACATTTAGGTACATATTCTATGCCTCTAAAATATGTTTTAGATACAAGTTCCTTTGATCTTATAATAAAATTGCTTAGTTACAAAATCACAGACTGAATGGTCGAAGAGTAATGGAAAGTAATAGAATCTACTTATATAGTCTATAATATATGTACAAGAAAATAGCAGAGCCCAAATAAATGGGGCCCATCTAAGCTAATAGCCTGAAGAATTCATTTAAGGGAGTGTTTCCACCCCAGTGGTTGATACCATAAAAAACCAAGTCAAATAGCTCTGAACTTTTCAGAAGCAATGGAGGAAAAAGTGTAAAGTTCAAATGAGAATATGTTTGATATTAGCTCTGAATAATTAATTAT
Organism: Giraffa tippelskirchi; assembly: GCF_054371585.1. Classification (NCBI taxonomy): domain Eukaryota; kingdom Metazoa; phylum Chordata; class Mammalia; order Artiodactyla; family Giraffidae; genus Giraffa; species Giraffa tippelskirchi. The sequence goes on from NC_137286.1 coordinate 128,376,647, forward strand.
TAAACATCTTTTCTCTCCTTATGTTTTAAAAATTGCTACACCATAGAAACAATCACAATCATCACAATATTTATGAAGGCTATTGATGAGAACTTTACATGTTTACTATAGGATTATTTGAGAAATGGCACTTGATTCAATTTTCATCAGATTTCTTATTGTGGAGTATTTGGCAAATTGGAAAATGTTTACCTTTCACTAGTTTGATTAAAATAATACATATGACCAACTAAACTTTTCAGGACTACTGGTTCTAAGTTAAAAGAAAAATAAACAGTAGTCTCTGTAAGTAAGAAAGATTTTCAGTTTTTCCTAATCTTTCACGTTTATCAAAGTGAAATCTTGAGGGTCTGAATATATCATAGATGCTTTAAAATGTAATTTACTTTTTCTGTAATTAAGCATAAGTATAACAACTCTTCCTCCTAAATATGGTGGAATGCAACTTTAATTTAAAGTCCTTAATTTGCTTAATTTGTCAAGTTCATTTGAAAACCAATATGTATATCTGTAATTATATGTGTCTCTAAATGCAAATACAATATATACCTCAATCTAAATTGCATTGTTCATCATTAGAAAATGCATTTATATTTTAACATGAGTAAACAATAGTGTAATAGTTTAAGAATTAGTTACATGTGAGATAAAATGATGACCTCACTCTGTAGATACTTTATAAAAACTAATTTATTAAATTTCTAGGACTGACTTAACAAAGGACAGGTTTCCCCAATATCCAAAAGTAGAACAATCCTATGACATCTTTCTTAAGTTGAAATGGCATACAAGAAACAGAAGAAACAACCACCTTTGGTCATATCTTACTAACTGGATCACAAAATGAAAGGAGATAAAGCACAAATGCTCACAGACACAGTTCAAAGCCATGTCAGTTTGAAGTCGTGATGCTGAGTGTAATTTCCAGGCCAGGAGATTGACGGTGCCACTCTTTGCTGCTGTGACACTTGTTGTTCAGGATGCATCTTGCCTCAGTAACGGTCATGCATCTTGCTGACTACAAAACCAATGCTGAGCATTGTTTTCGCTTTTCACCTTTATTTGTGAAAATTCTCTTTGAATCCTTTTTCAGTTAGTGAAAACAGGTACTAAGGCAGGTCTTTTGTAAAAGTGAAGTAGTGTAAAGTGAACATTTGAAAAGAGGAGGATGCCTGCATCTCAAGCGGGGCAGCTTAAACAACAGATATTTGTTGTTTCGAAATGTAAGTTAGAAGTCCAAAATCAAGATGTCCAGAGGCTTGGTACCTTCTGAGGTCTAAGAGGGAAGGATCTGACCCACACCTTTCTTCTTGGCTTGTAGAAAGCCAAATCCTTATGTCTCTTTTTATCATCTTCATCATGAGAATGGCTCTGTGTTCAAATTTCCCTTCTTAATAGAGACACCAGTCATATTGGATTAATATCCACTATAATGACCTCATTTTCACTTATCTCTGTAAGGACCCTATCCTCTAGGAGGTTACATTCTGAAGTATTGGGGGTTGGGTCTCCAACATATACATTTTTGAGGAAGACTTGTAACAACTCATAACATCAACTCATAGCAACTATTTTGTACCATGTAAGTCTGGAAAATCAAGGATAGTATATAGATTTATTACAAGCTGTTTTAAATTATTATTGAAGTAAGTTATATGATTTTTACATGAGGCAAACTGATATTTTAGAATAGTGATTTATTATAATTTTTAACACACTGACTCAACCATATTTTGAGATTTTAACATAATAAACTGTGAGTGTATTCTTTATTCTTTACTTTTTGTTTCTAATTTAAAAATCATTTCAAAACCCAGGACCAGATGGTTTCACTAGTGAATTCTACCAAACATATAAAGAATAATCATACCAGTGCTTCTCAAATGCCTCCAAAAACTTGAAAAGGACAGAACATTCTATAAAGCCAGAATTGCCATGATTAAAAAAAAAAAAAGCCAGAAAAACACACTGTAAGAAATTAAAACTACAGACATTTATCACCGATGAACAACAGGGATAATGCAATTGCTAATATCAGCAAAATAAATATTATGTTTGATGTTAAATGCAATGATAACAGCACTGGTTATAAAATTAGCCAATTTGTCATGTTCTATTTTAATTGCAATTAATCAGGAAAAAAAATGTAATCTTCAATGTCTGCTAGACTTGTCTTGCACTTGAACTTTAACAGTCTTATTAAGATATCTCTAGGGAAAATAATCTAAGTATAAAACACTTTGGATATATTATTACTCCTTTTAAAATAATATATACAGGTATGCATGCTAAGTCACTTCAGTCATGTCCAACTCTTTGTCACCCCATGGACTGTAGTCTGCCAGCCTCCTCTGTCCATGAGAATTCTCCGGGCAAGAATGCTGGAGTGGGTTGTACGCCCTCCTTCAGGGGATCTCCCCAACCTAGGGACCAAATCTGTGTCTCTTATGTCTCCTGCATAGGCAGGCAGATTCTTTACCACTAGTGCCACCATAGAAGACCATATACATGTATATGCATTTTTATATTTATAATCATAAAATATTATCAAGGAAATATTTAGAGATATCAAGTAAATCTGACCACAGTAATAGAAACACAAAACAATTTTCATTAATATTACTAAAACAACATCTACATTGTTATTCCTTGCTGTAAACTTTTATTAAATTACTAGAACTGCCACAACAGAGTAGGACAGACTGGATGGCTTAAAAAGGAAATTTATTTTTCCATGGTTCTGCAGGTTAGAAGTCAGAGATACCCTTTTTTTTGCCTCCTAGTCATGTCTTCACAAACCTCAGGTAAATGAGTGTATCTTCCTGTAGATAAATAAACAAAAATACAAATGTTTAAAAACTGTTCTTTCTTTGCATTGCCAGAGTGAATATGTGTGTTTTTGTTTTCATATTCTTTACTTTACCTACTTATGTGATATAAGTCGACTGAAACATTATATGAGATTTAGTGCTTGATGTAAGATCATTTGGCATGGTTTCAGTCAATGAAATTTTGGTTGTGTTCCATGAAAATGTATTCTTTATTCTCCTTTTCAAACACAATAATTAGTTTATGAGCACTCTTTATTATTTTTTTGTTTAATTTTGGTTTATAATGTCCATCAACTCAAGTGTGGAAGTTTTACTTAGAGGCACAAAGGATGTTTCATTCGTCACACCATTGTGTTTGAAATAGACAGTACAGCATAATACATCTCGGACCATAACTGAAGAGGCCTAATTTTTTTTTCCTCAAACTAAACTGATCTTCATTTTTTAAAAAGTACATATGCATACCAAAACATCAAAATTTGTCGTGAATTAAATGTACATTAAAAATAAATAATGGTGGCTAGAAACAACAGCTTCTGACTGCTGCTCATGCAATTCCCTGAATGATCCACAGATCCACAGATTCCTCCTTCCCACGCCTGGGTTGTGCAATTCCTTCTCCTTCTTCAGGAAACCCATTGTCTCTTTAAAAAAAAAATTTTTTTTCTTGGCTTAAACTAGCCAGAATTGATTTGCGTTGCTTGCAACAAAAAGAACATTAACCAACTCATTCACTAACATGGTATTTTTTAAACCTCATACCCAACTGACAGCTGCCTTCCATTATCTGAAGAAGAGCAATGTGGAAAATAGACTAAATTTATTCTCTGTAGCTCCCGAGGACCCATAAGTGGAAGTTGCATGGAAGTTAGATTTCATCTCAGTATGGGAAGAAATTTCAAACAATCGGGGCTGCCTAGGTGAGGTAGTAAGTGTTCTGTCCCTGTCAGGAGTTTTGTAGAAGGAACTCTCGTGCTAATACCTGTGGATCAGGAAGAATTTTACCAGGCCTTATTTTCTTCATTTGTTTATAAAAACTATATATATGCAAGGGAGGGATTCCTAGGTGATGCTAGTGGTAAAGAACTCACCTGCCAATGCAGGAGATATAAGAGACGTGGATTCGAACTCTGGTTTGGGAAGATCCCCTGGAAGAGGGAAGAGGGCAATCCATGACAATCTTCTTGCCTGGAGAATTCCATGGACAGAAGAGCCCGCTGTGCTACAGTCCATGGGGTCGCAAAGAGTGGGACACAACTGAAGTGACTTAGCACAAATCAGATATTAATAGTGACTTGGAATGATATCACAATCTGATTAGGATACTTATCTAGATAAATTATATATTCTCAGTGGAATATTAGATGATTCATTGACATTTGAAGAACAGTTCCTAGGTAACTTTCTACACTGGTATGTCCACCTGCTTCTTGTCTCTAGCAGTTTCCATAGCTGAGAATCCTGCCTAGATTTTACATGGCAGTTCAGACAACTTGCCAGAGTGCTGCACTACATATCAGCTAATTGGACCACTAATGAGCTGAGTGACTTTTTAATACCAACTGCCTGCAAACCACCCAGTGTGATTGCAGATGGCCTCTTAAAAGTGAGCCACTTCAGAATTAACATGCCTTGTTTCCTACGTGTCAACAATCTAAAGCACAAGATGGGAATTTAAACATTTGAATAGCAGTCCATAACCCTCAACACAGTGGGAAACTTGATCTTTTTCTTTCAAGTAATATACAATTAAAATAGCCAGAATTACCATGAAATAAAAAAATTCATATAGAAAATTTTACTTTCTCTGTGCTAGTAAGAATTATTTCTACACTAAAGCCAAACGAGTTTCATAATTTTCAGTTATCTCAGTTAAAGCACAGCTTTTACTTGCAGACATACACCTTTGATGTTTTAAAATTAAGGCACAGATTAAGAAAAGCAACTTGATGTTAAATAAAACCTTCAGATGTAATTTTAATAGATGTTTTCTACTTCCTTTACCAAATGGCTGCATCTAGGCTTATATATGTAAAATAAATAAAGCTGGCACAACCTGGCTCAGATACATCCTTTTAATTTCAAAGAAAAAAAAAAACAAACAAAAACTTAAGCTTAAATCTGTGTGGCTTTTTTTGCTTGTTTTTTACAGGTAACCATTTGGGGCCTCCAACTATAGTAATCTACTTTCTCTGAAAATGCTGTGTTAATATTGTGGCACAGTGGTAAAGAATCCACCTGCCAATGCAGAAGAGGAGAGGCAAGCAATGCCGTTTGATCTGTGTGTTGGGAAGATCCCCTGGAGAAGGAAAGGGCAACTCACTCTCAGTATTCTTACCTGGAAAATTCCATGGACAGAGAAGTCTAGCAGGCTATAGTCAATGGGGTTGCAAAGAGTCAGACAGGACTGAGCACACACATTATATTAGATCAAAGTTATCACTAAGAAGGTAGCTATATGGTTTTTATTTCTAAAGCATTTTTTGAGACTCTTATTTCCATTCAATTGCATCCCAGAGAGAGCCAATCAATATAATCCAATGAAGATAATTTCTTTGCATTAATAGTGATTGGACTGATCATAGGGAAATTGAACTCTTTTTAGGGCAGTAAGATCTCAGGACAGTGCTTCCAGGACAAAAATTTCCTTTTCCTTAGTGATTCATAGGACGTCAGTCTCTCCACTGAATACAAATGAAGCCCATGAAGCAATGATCACTAGAAGTAGACATGTTATGGACCACAGGAAGAATGCATTTAAGTAAAACCAATACTCCTGGCCAATCACCGAGGCAAAAATAAGACTAGCTCAGACCAGTGGATATGTGGGAAAGCTCTGCACCTCTTCTCAATTTTGTGTAAACCACAACTCTTATATAAAAAAGGTCTTAAGGAGAAAATAGAAGTTTAATTCTTGAGGGTATAATCATCACGGAGATCACAGCATCTCTTACCACAAATAGAAGAAAAAATATATCCTCACAGCACTCATCTATTCACAGGTATTTGCATTAGTAACAGCTTTGGATTTATTAATAAAGCTTCAATATATTCCTACACCATTTTCAGTCTGATGCCTACAATGCAGGAAACCTAGGTTCAATCCCTGTGTCAGGAAAATCTCCTGGAGTAGGAAATGGCAACACGCTCCAATATTTTTGCTGGAGAATCCCATGGACAGAGGAGCCTGGACCACGGGGTTCCAAGAGTCAGAGACGACTTTGCCAGTAAACCACCACCTTTTTCTTTATTCATGATTTTACTTCTACTAAAAATGTTCAGGTCATAACGCAGCTTTATATTTAATTTCAAAAGAAGCTGCCAAGTGTTCTTTTTTTTTTTAACTGCTCAGTTTATGCGAAGTGGAAAAATAACATCCATTAATTTCCTCCTTTTGTATCTCAATAGCGACTCCAGCCCCAGTCAGTCTAGTTGAATCCTGGGCCGCTTCAAGTTAAAACCTCCCCTTCTGGCTGCCTTTCATTTGGTCCTGCTTAAGACTATAAAGAAAGCAGAGCGCAGAAGAATTGATGCTTTTGAACTGTGGTGTTGGAGAAGACTCTTGAGAGTCCCTAGGACTGCAAGGAGATCCAACCAGTCCATCCTAAAGGAGATCAGTCCTGGGTGTTCATTGGAAGAACTGATGTTGAAGCTGAAACTGCAGTACTTTGGCCACCTGATGCGAAGAGCAGACTCATTTGAAAAGACCCTGATGCTGGGAAAGATTGAGGGCAGGAGGAGAAGGGGACGACAGAGGATGAGATGGCTGGATGGCATCACCAACTCAATGGACATGAGTTTGGGTAAACTCCGGGAGATGGTGATGGACAGGGAGGCCTGGCGTGCTGCGGTTCATGGGGTCGCAAAGAGTTGGACACGACTGAGCGACTGAACTGAACTGACTGAATCTAAAAGGGTTGGGAGTTCCTGTCTCTCAGCAGGCACGTCTGAGAGCTAACCTTACCACACACAACTCAGTCTCCAGCTCCTGGGCCACCTGCCGGAAGTTTCCTGAGGGCCCAGGAGCGCAGGCGCAGGACAAGCTGAGACTCGAGTTCGCCAACAGCAGATCAGTCCTCAGTTTTTATGTGTGGTTGAGGTTCCAGAAACTCCTCTTAGTGAACAAGAAAAATTACCCCAATTTGGCCCCTTTCTACCATCAGAGTGGCATCTGGGAATGGGTGGATTAGGGATCTGCTGAGGATGTTAGGGGTAGAAAGGCGAGGTCAGGTTGATGAGGGCGGGTCCAGGAAGGATGCTGGAAGCTTTGGCTCCTTCATAAACCACGTGTCCCTCGGCACACAGCTGGGAGTACGGTTCAGCGGGGATTTGGGGCACCGACGGGTCATTTCTCAGTATTTTCAAAAAATAGCACCATGTGTGCCTGAAGAGCCTTGTGTGTCAGCCTTTTTCTGCCACCACCTCCTGCTGCTTTCCGGTCGCTGCTACTGAAGGCTTTCCAGGTGAGTGCCGGTCTGTGTGGGGCCCTATTCCCACCGGATGCCCGAAGTGTTTTTCAAAATGAGTGTACCATTATGTTGGTGTTTAGTTGTTAAGTTATGTAGGACTATTTTGCTATCTCATGGACTGTAGCTCCCTGCCCTGCACCCCACCCCCCTCGTCTGTCCATGGAAATTCCCAGGCAAAAATACTGGGGTGGGTTGCCATTACCTGCTCCAGGGGATTTTCCTCACCCAGGGATGGGATCCCTGGCTCCTGCATTGCAGGCATATTCTTTAGCACTGAGCCACCTGCGAAGCCCAATACCATTAGACACTACTACCAGCAATGTGAGAAAGTTTCAGTTGCTGCACCAATTCACCAAACATTTGATACTGCCTACTGACTGAAATCAGGGTAAATATAGAGGTCTCCTTCTCTGTGTTCCTTCATTCAAGAAGGATAGCGCTATGATGTTTGTGGTCCACAATTATTTGCAATATTCCTCTCTCTGTATTTTTACTGTAGTAGTTGATTATGGTAATGTGGAGATCTACTACCAATATTTTAATCCTTGGCTCTGATGATTTTAGTTTTGTTATTGTTTTGTTGTTTTTGGATTTATTTTTAATTGATTGAATATTAAGAACATAAAACAGCTAACAACTTACCTGAGTTTACCTATTCTTTCTCCTGAATCCCAAGAATGAAAGAGGGATAGCAATCAAATTTTTATTTGGTGTCAAGATAATGTGCATGCATGCTAAGTCGTTTCAGTTGTGTCTGATACTTTGCAACCTCATGGACTGGTACCAACCAGGCTTCTCTGTCCATGGGATTTCCCAGGCAAGAATACTGGAGTGGCTTGTCATTTCCTCCTTCAGGGGAACTTCCCTACCTAGGAATTGAACCTGAGTCTCTCGTGTCTCCTGCACTGCCAGTCAGATTCTTTACTACTACCACCACCTAGAAAGCCCGTCAAGATAATAAATGGTAATTTAATAAGCATAGTAGAAGTCGTAGTTTTTGTTGTTTATAGCTAAGTTGTGTCTCACTCTTTGGCCTCCATGGACTGTAGCCCGCCAGGCTCCTCTGCCCATGGGATTTTCCAGCCTAGAATACTGGAGTGGCTTGCCATTTCCTTCTCCAGGGGATCTTCCCAACCTACAGATCAAACTCATATCTCCTGCATTGCAGGTGGGTTCTTTCCACTGAACCACCAGAGAGGCCCCATAGTAGAAGTAGCTACAGCTTAATTGTCTGATGTGTGGTGGTGGTGGTGGTGGTGATGGTGTGTGTGTGTGTGTGTGTGTGTGTGTGTGTGTAGAGAAGCTAAGAAGAAAGCCTATTTTTGCACTACTGTTCGGATATTACAAGCACCTCTGAAAGCACTTACATTTGTGAGAAAGGTAAAACAAAAACAAGATAGATTGAAAACTCTAGATCCATTGAACTTTTTCTGAAAGTAAACATCCATGTGACCCTCTTTACCAATTTAGGGAAGACATTTACAAATTTCTCACTGTAGTTTGTGCTAAGGTGTCTTCCAACGTTTATTAGCTAATGATGGGTTTTAAAACTGAAATCAGAAGGAATAAATGAAAGTTCGTATGCGACTATAGAAATGTCACAACTTTATTTCAACTCAGCTCTAAGAAGAGTAACATTAGTTTTAATTCACCATGGGCAAGTGAATACAGGAATCTCTTCTGATAAATATTTAGGTTTAAGTGATAAGCCATAGAATGATGTTTGGAGGGAAGAAAATAGCACCGTACTGACGTGTCTTGAGTATATGGTGTTTCCAAAAACTGTAGAAATCATACGTAACAAAAACTCAACGTTAACTACTGGTCAAAGATCACAGAAATAATTGAGGAAGGGTTGTTACCAATAACAGAGGAGAGAGGAATGAGTTGGAAGTCAGTTTCACTTGAGCAATGAAAGGACAAAAATATAAGATAATTTAAACCCTTGATTATGGACATCCGAATCACAATTATGGTACAGTATGCACTTTGCCAATTCAAAGAAGCCTTTCCAAAACTTTCAGCATGTTATTTTGCTCCCATAACCCTTTTAAATACTAAACTCTTATTGTTGCATCGCCAGTGTTATACGTTGTTCATTCAGTTCACATTCCTCCCTACAGAAAATTGAAAGTTAAATTTTTCGTAGGTAGGGTATGCTTATTGCATTTCTTCATTCTTAGTACTTTTATAGAAGTATGATTTATTTTGTTGAGTGGGGAAAATTTGGTAAAGTAGAAGACATTTCATTTCTAATAAGTTACCTTTTCTAATACTAACAGAAAAAAAAAACACTTGTTTGCCAAATATTATCAATAAATACATCTCACAGAATACATTACAAGAGTTGTGGGGTAGTTTTATAGATTTTGTTGAATTTAGCTGGAGAAAATAATTTGTATGAAAGCATTCACAAAATCTCTCACAACTCAAAAATCTTTGCAGGGTCCTTTTTTCTTTAGTATCAAAGTTCACTCTGCCCCAGGATTTTGATTTAGAAAATATTTGGACTCTTGGTTTTAATTTAGTTTGTTTTTTTTTTAAATTATTCATGACCCATTAATGTAAGTTACAAATGCATAAATTATGTGTAACTTCGGGCAAAGAAAATTAAAAATTTGCCTTATTTTATGACTTACTATATGCTTAGTCCCTCAGTCATGTCTGACTCTTTGTGACTCCATGGACTGTAGCCTGCCAGACTCCTCTGTCCATGGGAATTCTCCAGGCAGGTATACTGGAGAGGGTTGACATTCCTTTCTCCAGGGGCTCTTCCCCTCCCAGGGATCGAACCCAGGTCTCCCACATTGCAGGTGGATTCTTTACTGTCTGAGCCACCAGGGAAGCTTTTTAGATTTACCAGTATTTTATTATTAACATGTGTTTTACGCTGAAATACATGCCTTTAAACATATGATGAATCTCTCTTTCTAGCTTTTGCTCTTGCTCTCATTCTTCTTTTGGTGGTGGTGGAGTGATTAAAGAAATAATCTTTGTTTTAAGTGATGTTAACAAAAATCAAAAATTTATTTTCCATAATAATTTTCAACATTTCAAATATTTTAACCTTATTTTTTGCTAAATTTTAAATGCACGCACATGGCAGCCTATTTATATTGTTAACTTAAACTAATTAAAATTTAAATTCATGTTTTTTGATACTGCAGATAAATCAGTTTTTTCTCAAAATTTTCTCTGGAATATTACAATCATTTTTACACCAAGTTAATTATGATAGTTGGACTCCCATATTTACTTAATTCACATTCTTTTATAAAGCTATCATTGTACTGTTATAGCAATCTGTAACTAGTATGATGTGATTCATTGACCTCATAATTTCTAAATTTTAGCATAGCTGTTTCTCCATATTTCGATTAAGCACAGACATGGAATCAGAAAACTATTTTTCTTGTCCTGATTTTAGATCATGTAATGAATAAAGTCATCATAAAATATCCAGCTAACAATTAGATACCTTGACCTTTACTTGTCCTAATTTAATTTGGTAAGAATATGAAATGGTGTTTACACTCTCTTTGGGCAGGATATATTTCTCATCCAATGCTCATTGTTGTTTCAAGGAGATTTAAAATGGCATGATTTCAATAACAAACATAAAATGTTTTGTGTATCTTTTAAGTATATTGCTTAAATGTATTTCAAAATCATAACTCTTTCTAAACTATTACTGCTCAGAATACAAATGAGTTTTCATTAACCATTCATATCTTTATCCTCTGTTCACTTGACTTAGTTTTGTTCTATTTATATGTTAAGGCAATTTTATAAACCACCATCTAATTATGCTTCCTGAAAGTATATTTTGGACTGCTTAAACCTGATATAACTGAAATGAAATATCTATAACCCAACTGGCTTTAAAACATATGCATGAAATATGCTGAGAAATTAATAACACACTGAGATGACTAATAGAAGGTTACCAAAAGTACTCAGGCACTTAACTATAATTTATCATATGTTAGGGTGTTCTTTTTTTCTCTGCAATCAGTATCAAATCCTGAGAAATATATTTTAACAAAAAATTCATGATGTATTTCATGATAGAGAAAACATGCTTGAAAATGGCGTTCTGTTTTGTTAAAAAAAATGAAACAACTGATAATAATCACTTTTTAATTAGAAGGGTAGAATTTGCCTGTCCAAACACAAAAATCTAAATCTAGTATATATCTGATTACTAAATTTATTAAAGTAGGTCAGTGATCATTATATGTTAATCCCCAGATCTTGAGACAGTCAACACCCATGTATTGATGATTTATACTCACTATTGACCATGAATAGCACCATATGAAGACAAACACCCATTATTTGTAAATTGCTGATGTACTTTAGAGAGAACTCAGAGTAAACAGATATACCTAATTTTCCAAATTTACTTAGTCATTGTTTTCAAATAATTGATACACAGAAGGCAGTGGGATAATGATGGAAAATATGGGATATACAGAACTGAAATGATAAATTATCAGCACATTCTGTTTAAAAATAACTTTAAAAGCATGGTTTGAACACATATTTATAAACCTAATTGTACAGTGAAACAATGAGATTGATACATGGTAACTGCCCTGGAGGATTGTTGAAAGAAGGGGTCATGCAAATAGAATCTTGTATATAAGACCAAAAATGATAAAATGGAAATTATATATGGTGATGAAAATGCACTAAGAAGGCATTTGAAGGGAAGTTTAGGAGATATGCAAGAAATAGGAAGGAAAACAATGTAGGCCAGGCTGAAGTTTATTTGTTTATAAAAATGAAATATGATACAAGGGATAAGCAGCATGATGTTTAGGGAGAAAATATGGAGAATAATTTTGAGTAAGAAACTTCAGATGCCTAGAAAATAATTAGAAATTATATTGCTATGGGAAAGTTAGAAAATTAAATAGCTAAATCTTAGAGATTTCTATGCTGAAGAAGTCACATTTCTGGACAAAAAATAATCTTTTTTAATTATTTAAACTTCTTTTTTATAAAATTATAATAATGCATATTGAAAAAAAACCACAATGCAATATTTTACAGTGCTTTGAACTACTGAGAAGTAATTAATCACATATAACCATACCCATGTCTAGTAAAACAATATATTTTAGTATTTCCAAAGACACTTATATGCTTCCTTGTTGCCAAAATTTGGCCTCTGTTCACTGGTGCTGAATAGAAATGGGGAAACAGAGTTTTCAGTGAAGTAGAAAAGAGTAGCTACTATTGCTTTGCAAGCAAAGGGGGCCCCAGTGGGCTAATGCCCTCAAGACCATGGGACCCACCCTGGGGTGGGGTAGTGAATTTTATAGTGTTCGAGGAGCAAGGCATGGTCAAACTCTGGACAATTCTTGGATTGGTTGGCATCAAGTTGTAAAGTTTCAAGCATCAGTTCTTTTCTGATTTCAGCCAGTCTAGAGTCTGTGTTCATGTGGTCACCAGTTTTCATCTGCAGGGGGTCTGCTTCCTGTAAAAACAACTTAGGAATGTGTGTCAAATCTTTATCTGTACCTTTCAGGGGGCTAGGAGTTCGGTGATTCCGCTTTGTGGTAGAATTATAGTCTAAATCTGTTACCAGTTCCCTAGCCTGATGGCCTACATCTTCGCATTGTTTCTGTATCTTCACATTTCCCAATCATTAACTCTTGAGTCAGCATTTTATTAATACTTCAAAAGACAAGGACATAGGGGCTTGTACATGTGTTCATCTTCTAATCACTACTTTCTTTCCCTAAAACAGGCAGAATCTTGTTTTCTAAGAGTATAATTCTGTTTTGACTGTTACTGGATTTTATGTAATGGATTCATATGTTAGATTTTCTTGCCTAACTTGCTAAACTTGACATTTTGGAGATTTAACTGTGTTGTTGCATGTAGGTGTTGTGTTTATGTGTATTGCTGTATGTTTTCTCAAACTTTCCACATAGTCTAGTGTTAATAGACATTTGTGTGATTTCTGGTTCGACGCTGATAAAAACATTCATGCGCTGTGCTGTGCTTAGTCATTCAGTCACGTCTGACTCCGTACGACCCCATGGACTGTAGCCCGCCAGGCTCCTCTGTCCATGGGGATTCTCCAGGCAAGAATACTGGAGTGGGTTGCCATGCCCTCCTCCAGGGGATCTTCCCAACCCAGGGATCGAACCCAAGTCTCCCACATTACAGGCAGATTCTTTACCGTCTGATCCACCAGGGAAGCCAAAAGCATTCATGTATATGTTTAAAGGCTCAATACATGCATTATTGTTAAAAACACATTGAGGAATTACTTTGTTGTTGAATTTGTGTATGTTAGACTTTAGTGACTACTGAAAAATCTATTGGCATACTTGACCATTTTCTACAAGAATGAATAAATATTACAATTTGTACTCCACTATAAAACTTGGTAGTAAGATCTATATCTTATATTATCTTCAGAGAGTTTTATTATTTTTTATATAAATTTTGCTCTTTCCTCTATAGTGAACCTAATTTTGAGACTGCTTTGAGACTGAGCCATTTTAACTCTCTTTCTCTTCATATTAGTTAATTGGATTAAAGTCACGTATTGAAACCACTGTCCTTTCTTCATTTCTCTGCAGTGCCATTTGTTTCCATAAATTAAGTAAGCATGTGTGCAGTGGTCAGTTCTGTGCTCTCTATGCTAATTCATTGGTCACATTTCCTTTTGCTTAATTTCAATAGTTCTGACCTAAGTTCTGACCTTTGCATTAGAATTGGCTCTTCCACTGTATTGATCTTAGCTACTTGTGGCCCTTTGTAAGTCCATACAAGTTTTAGATTGTTTATCTAACTTCACACATACATATGTACTTATACTTGCAAGCACATATACTTGTGGGATTTTGATGGGATGGCAGAAAATGTATAACCAATATTGGTAAAAATTACATATTTAAATTTTTAAATATTCAAATTCATGACATTCTTCCATTTATGTAAGTGTTCTTTAATTTTCTCTTTAATATTTTAGAGTTCATAAAGTTTTTCTCACCATTTTTAGATGTTTTTACGGTTATTTGGAACTTTGGTTCTGTTGTAAACTGTATTGTTATGAAACTCAAACTCTCCTTTGCCTTTCTGTTGTTGATATTTGGAAGTGCTCTTTTTGTATTTCAGTATATACAGGCATTTTGTACTAATGGTATATACCTTTAAATACTATAGAAAAATTATGAATGCATTACAACTTGCTGAATGATAATATTTATTTTAATACATTTTTTTATAGCTCTGTTTCTTTATATACATTCATAAGATGCTGTGGTGATTTTGCCATGCCTATTATTTTACCCTTTGTAGGAGAACTTTCCCAGAGATTTAGACTGAAAGAACAAAGCACATTATTACATAAGAGGAGAAAAACAATAATTTTTCAGAAGTAGAACTGCTTAAATTTTGCTCTATTTGAATAAATTAATAATAATAGATTCTGAGACATTTGAGCATAATTTTAGAATAATTCTTGCCATTTCTTCCACCTCTTCTTATCTTTTTCAGGCTTTAAAATGATTAATGCACCTGACAAGGGGTGATGTATGGCTGTTGACTTAGGAGTCCCACTATGACTTCTTTGTCAACACTGGTTTCAACTGATGACCCTATAAAATTTCTTGCTGCTGTCCATGACAGTCAACTCCCAATTAGTTTCACATATGCAAGGCATCCCTATTGGCTCAGATGGTAAAGAATCTGCCTGCAATGTGGGAGACCTGGGTTTGATCCCTGGGTCAGGAAGATCCCCTGGAGAAGGGAATGACTATACACTCCAGTATTCTTGCCTGGCGAATCCCTTCGACAGAAGAGCATGGTGGGCTATAGACCAAGGGTCATGAAAAATCCACTGTGACTGAGCAACTAACCCTTTCACTTTCACTTTTTACATGCAAGGGTAGATGGCAGGAATTACTGAGGCACTACAGTCAGAGCAATGAGACAACAACCTTCAGAGGCATAGGGAATCTGAAATCAGAGGGGTTAATGACTTGGTCCTTTGACTTATCCAAGAAGTGTCAGATAGGAAAAGTATATATCTTAAACTGAAGGCCAATTATGTAAATACCTTGGGAAGGTTTTTATTTACTTCTACTCTATGAAATTTTGTTATGGCTCTACATTATTGTAAGTAGTATATTCTGTGTATGTATACAACTTAAAAGATAGGTGTATACATGTATTCCATATAGTTGTCTCTGTACAGAAATGTCTCCTATACATAAAAAGACAAAAATAAGATTAGGCTCACCCTATCTAATGAGTAGGATATAATAATGTTGGGCTTTCCATTGTATTCCATTGAACTGTTTTTTTACACATCCACCCATGCTAGACTGGCTACATCGCTGTAGTTTTATAGTAAATCTTGAAGTCAGATTTTGAGTCCTCCAGCTTTGTTCTTTTTCAGTACTATGTTGGATAATTTAAGCCTTTGGCTTCTCCATGTGAACTTTAGAATCAGTTTGTTGATATTCAAAAAGATCACTAGCTAAGATATTGAAGGAAAGTGCATTTAATCTTTAGATCAAGTAATTAATTTTGATTTCTCCATACACATAGTTTAAGGGTATCTAGTGAATGTTCTTAGTGGTGGATCTAAGTTATACATACTAAACCTTGTGGTGGTTACAATATTGGCATTATGATTAATGAAGTCAGTGTGGGCTTAGAAACAAGTAGTTATATATTTGAATTCTAGATTACTCATTTATTAGCTATGTGATTCTGGCCAGATTCTTCAAACCATCTGAGCCATAGTAAAATAGAAAAATCATTACATTGTATAATTGGAGATTAAATTAATACAATATGCTTTACCTAAGTTAATTAGTAACATATTATGTTGCTTGATATATTGAAATATTTCAATTAATGGGTGGCAGAATAAAATAGTTGTACATATAATAAACGTGATGTGAGGGAAGGGGGTATTGATGTTATAATAGTAGCAGATCTATTTTCCTATCTCCTCTTCAGGAAAAATGTAGGGATAAATTATTTTGAGTTTTATCATCTAATTAGATACATTTTAAGATCTCTCTGGACAGGGATAAGTCCAAAGCCAGTAGCAAATAGTCAAAACATTAAACACTTAATAATAAAATGGAAATTTGAATGAAATTTATCTGAACTTGTCTCCTACATCAAAATTGTTCCTAAAACTTCATCTATGCAGAAAATTTCCCTTGACTCATTCTCAACTGAATAACACATCTCTTCTACTTACCTTTTATTTTATTAGTTCTGGTGCAGCTCATTACTCAGACTGTATTTCAAACTTAGTGCAAAATTTTACCTGGGTATTGATAAGTCTGGCAATTCTCTGATTTATATACTTAGTGTCAGGCAGGAAACCTTCTGACAGCAAAGATAGTTTTCATTGATCACAGTAGTAGAGAACTCCACTTACTGGAATATTAACACTTTTAGTCATAAATGAGAATTAATGACTTGTTCGGGTTGCCTAGAAATGTATTTTCACATGGATCTCTCACAGCCAGGAAATTATGCAAAATATCTGATGTAGTGAAAGAGACATCGAATCAATGAACAGTACCAATAAAAATGAGATTGTATTGTGCACTTTACTATTGATATTATTTTAAATGCATGTACAAGGTCAGAGAACAATTTTGCATATTTATTGTCTGCTTGAGTGGGTACCATTTAAAAATAAAATAAGTTGCAAACCAGCACTATGAATAAATGTTGGCTATCTTATTTGTGAAAGTAATATAAGAAGTCTATATAAAGAAATAAATCTAAAGCTACATAATGAAATGAGTTTGAAAATATGACTCAGTACAAAATTTCTCACTTTAAAAAGTTTTGTCTCCAAATAATATGATTCATAATGCCAACCCTCATATGGATTTGCATATGTTGGAATTATATTGTATTCTTAGAGTTTTCATACGTAATACTTAAACTGAATAAATTGCATACTTAGAGTGTTCTGCTCTCAATACTATTGTATTTTATTGAATTAAACAGTCTTACAAAATCTGTGAATCAATAATTTTAAAAGTTATTGAGCATACATTATCCACATGAACAGACATGGGCCCTGATATCAAGGAGTTAGCCTGCTGCAGCGATTGACAGCTGGATAACAATTATAAAATATTATTAAACTGTATACAAATTGTAAAAAATCTTGAATGCCTTAAATTCTTTTGGGAAAAAATATTAAGCTAACTATGTCAGATGATGTGATGTGGAGGACGCAATCCAGAATGAAGTAATTACTATTAAAAAATAAAAGGAAATAATAATAATGGTAATAATAATAAGGAGAAGGTGGAGGAGGAGAGGAGGAAGAAGAGGGGAAGGGGAAGCAGGAGGGAGGGAGGAGAAAAATAATGTCATTTGTGTAGATCACAACAAACTGTGGAAAGTTATTAAAGAGGTGGGGATACCAGACCACCTTACCTGCCTCCTGAGAAATCTGTATGCACCTCAAGAAGCAGCAGTTAGAACCAGACATGAAACAACGGATTGGTTCCAAATTGGGAAAGGAGTATGTCAAGGCTGTATATTGTCACCTTGCTTATTTAACTTATATGCAGAGCACATCATGCGAAATGCCGGACTAGATGAAGCACAAGCCGGAATCAAGGTTTCTGGGAGAAATATCAATAACCTCAGATATGCAAATGACACTACTCTTATAGCAGAAAGTGAAGAGGAACTAAAGAGCCTCTTGATGAAAGTGACAGAAGAGAATGAAAAAAGCTGGCTTAAAACTCAATGTTCAGAAAACTAAGATCATGGTATCTGGTCCCATCGCTTCATGGCAAATAGATAGGGAAACAATGGAAGCAGTGACAGACTTTATTTTCCTGGGCTACAAAATCACTACAGATGGTGACTGCAGCCATGAAATTAAAAGACGCTTGCTCCTTAAAAGAAAAGATATGCCGAACCTGGACAGTATATTAAAAAGCAGAGACGTTGCTTTGCTGACAAAGGTCCATCTAGTCAAAGCTATGGTTTTTCCAGTAGTCATGTATGGATGTGAGATTTGCACCATAGAGAAACCTGAGTGCTGAAGAATTGATGCTTTTGATCTGTGGTATTGGAGGAGACTGTTGAGATTCCCTTGGACTGCAAGGAGATCCAACCAGTCCATCCTAGAGGAAATCAGTCCTGAATTTTCATTGGAAGGACTGATGCTGAAACTGAAGCTCCAATACTTTGGCCACCTGATGCGAAGAACTGACTCATTGGAAAAGACCCTGATGCTGGGAAATATTGAAGGCAGGAAGAGAAGGTTACAACAGAGGATGAAATGGTTGGATGGCATTACAACTCAATGGACACGAGTTTGAGCCATCTCCGGGAGATATGAAGTACAGAGGAGTATGGCATACTGCAGTCCATGGGGTTGCAAAGAGTTGAATATGACTTAAGGACTGAACAACAACAAATATTAAACTGCTATATATTATAAACTGCCCTAAACTAGGGCTTCCCAAGTGGCACTAGTGATAAAGAACCCGCCTGCCAATGCAGGATACATAAGAGAGGGGGGTTTGATCCCTGGGTCGGGAAGATCCTTCCTGGAGAAGGAAATGGCAACCCACATCAGTATTCTTGCCTGGAGAATCCCATGGACAGAGGAGCCTGACAGGCTACAGTCCATAGGGCTGTACAGAGTCGAACACAACTGCAGTGATTTAGCATGCACTATTAAATTCTTTCATTTTATGTAAGTATGTAAAGCTGTCGGTTTCAAGTTACTGTTACACAATTATGCTATAAATCTTGATATGCTCTATTCTTACAATCATTCAGTTGAAAATATTTACTTATTTCTTTAGTGATTTTTTCCTCTAGACCCATGTGTTATTTTTAACTGTGATGTTCTATTTTCAAATATCTATAATTCCTAGATATATTATTAACATGAAGTTTTATTTATGCCATTTTTGGAAGGAAACATAATCTAATTTTAGTCCTTGAAATGTATTAATACCATTAAAACTTATGAGCTATCAGATACACTTACCTTTTGCCCTTGAAAATTATGTATGATTGTTCTGTAAGTTATCTATTTGATGTTGCAGCTACTTATATTTTGTCCAGTTGTTTTATCAATTACTGAAAGAAGTGTTTTTAAAATACAAGCTATGGTTTTGTTTTTGTCTGTTTCTCCCTATTTAGTTCTATTCATTTTGATTCATGCATTTTGAATTAATTGCAAATAATTTTAAAATTATCTGTAAAATTGTTCCTTTTTGGCATTAAGATATTTCTCTTTGGCTGCTTTATTTTACATGAAGTCTATTTTAACTGAAATAACATAGCCACTCCATCCTTCTGCTCACTATAACATAGTGTATCTTTTTAATACATTTATTTTTTCAGCCTATGTATTTATATTAAAGTATATCAATATAAATTGGGTTTCCCCCTCAATTCTAACCGTGTACTTCTTAGTGACATCAGAAATAATTTGTCTATGGTTACCATAGAGCAGAGATTGTATATTCTACAAGTTCACCAAAGTTCATAATAAAAATCACTACATTATTGATCAGCCTTCAGTTTCTCATATCATCTGTCATAGCCAGTATACCCACTCTACAAAGTATCAGATACTGTATTAGTTAATTAGCTCATTAATTTGTTTATTTCTCTCTTGTCAGTTTTAAAGCCTTCCTCACTACACATTTTTGTCACACAAAATTAGATTAACAAATCTGGTTATGTCCTACAATTTTCTCTTTCTTATACTTTTAGTTATGTCAACTTTGCTGTTAAAAAATAAAAAAATATATAAAAAATGAATGTGAAACATGCAATTACACCAAATATTTATTACAGTGAAAGTGAAAGTCACTCAGTTGTGTCCGACTCTTTGTGACCTCAAAGACTATATAGCCCGTGGAATTCTCCAGGCCAGAATCCTGGAGTGGGTAGCCTTTCCCTTCTGCAGGGGATCTTCCCAACTAAGGGATCAAACCCAGGTCTCCCTGGGTTGCAGGCAGATTCTTTACTAGCTAAACCACAAGGGAAGCCCAAGAATTCTGGAGTGGATAGCCTATCCCTTCACCAGAGGATCTTCCTGACCCAGGAATCACACTGGGGTCTCCTGCATTGCAGGTAGAGTCTTTATCAACTTAAGCTATCAGGGAAGCCCAAATATTTGTTAACTGAGTTTCTTATCTGAGTACACTAGAAATATTTGGGCTCCAAAATCATCAACTTTTCTGTAAAACGTTTAATCTATATTTAATAAAAAAAGTTCTTGTGTGGCAAGAACACACAGAAGAACTGTACAAAAAAGATCTTCACGACTCAGATAATCACGATGGTGTGATCACTCACCTAGAGCCAGACATCCTGGAATGTGAAGTCAAGTGGGCCTTAGAAAGCATCACTACGAACAAAGCTAGTGGAAGTGATGGAATTCCAGTTGAGCTATTTCAAATCCTCAAAGGTGATGCTGTGAAAGTGCTGCACTCGATATGCCAGCAAATTTGGAAAACTCAGCAGTGGCCACAGGACTGGAAAAGGTCAGTTTCTGTTCCAATCCCAAAGAAAGGCAATGCCAAAGAATGCTCAAACTACTGCACAATTGCACTCATCTCACATGCTAGTAAAGTAATGCTCAAAATTCTCCAAGCCAGGCTTCAGCAATACGTGAACCGTGAACTTCCAGATGTTCAAGCTGGTTTTAGAAAAGGCAGAGGAACCAGAGATCAAATTGCCAATATCCGCTGGATCATCGAAAAAGCAAGAGAGTTCCAGAAAAACATCTATGTCTGCTTTATTGACTATGCCAAAGACTTTGACTGTGTGGATCACAATAAACTGTGGAAAATTCTGAAACAGATGGGAATACCAGACCATCTGACCTGTCTCTTGAGAAACCTGTATGCAGGTCAGGAAGTAACAGTTAGAACTGGAGATGGAACAACAGACTGGTTCCAAATAGGAAAAGGAGTCCATCAAAGCTGTATATTGTCACCCTGCTTATATAACTTATATGCAGAGTATATCATGAGAAACGCTGCGCTGGAAGAAACACAAGCTGGAATGAAGATTGCCGGGAGAAATATCAATAACCTCAGATATGCAGATGACACCACCCTTATGGCATAAAGTGAAGAAGAACTAAAGAGTCTCTTGATGAAGGTGAAAGAGGAGAGTGAAAAAGTTGGCTTAAAGTTCAACGTTCAGAAAACTAAGATCATGGCATCTGGTCCCATCACTTCCTGGCAAGTAGATGGGGAAACAGTGGAAACAGTGTCAGACTTTATTTTTTTGGGCTCCAGAATCACTGCTGATGGTGACTGCAGCAATGAAATTAAAAGACACTTACTCCTTGGAAGGAAGGTTATGGCCAACCTAGATAGCATATTTAAAAGCAGAGACATTACTTTGCCAACAAAAGTCCATCTAGTCAAGGCTATGGTTTTTCCAGTGGTCATGTATGGATGTGAGAGTTGGATGGTGAAGAAAGCTGAGCACCAAAGAATTGATGCTTTTGAACTGTGGTGTTGGAGAAGACTCTTGAGAGTCCCTTGGACTGCAAGGAGATCCAATCAATCCATCCTAAAAGAGATCAATCCTGGATGTTCATTGGAAGGTCTGGTGTTGAAGCTGAAACTCCAATACTTTGGCCACCTCATGCGAAGAGTTGACTCATTGGAAAAGACCCTAATGCTGGGTTGGATTGGGGGCGGGAGGAGAAGGGGACGACAGAGGATGAGATGGTTGGATGGCATCACCGACTCGATGGACATGGGTTTGGGTAGACTCCGGGAGTTGGTGATGGACAGAGAGGCCTGGCGTGCTGTAATTCATGGGGTCGCAAAGTGTCGGACACGACTGAGCGACTGAACTGAACTGAACTGAGGCTAAACATAATGCTAGGACCCGAATTTGTATATATATGTATGAATTTGTCTTTCTTTGAGGATCTAAAAATTTAGTGACTGAGTGTTCAATATCTTCTAGATATTCAAGAGTTTTTTAAAAACTTTAATATTCTTTTACAATACATATCTTAAACACATAATCTTCTTTGTTTTATTCTTCTCTATGGCTGGTGTATAATCCTTTTCATCTTAGAAACAGATATTATTGAGTCCCTGAGTCCCCTCTTTTCATAAATTGAAGATGAATTCATATAAAGGAGTCATGGGGTGTGTAATAGAATCATCTTCATATTTTAAAGATATAATTGGAATGATAAATTAGTAAATTCTATGGCAAGAGCTATCATACTTTTTAAAAAGATAGAAGTTGGTGAAAAGTATCAAAAATAAAGTAAAGGTTAATGGAAATTATAATGTCAAATTAACATTTCTTTCAATTACTGAACTTCATTAGTGCTAATCTGTCCATGATTTATGGTCAATGGAGACAAATTGAAATGGCAATTGTTGAATAAGACTTGTTAGAACAAACAGACTTTTTCTCATCTTTAAAAGCAGATAATTTAGATATATTCTCAACTAAAATATTTTCAGAAAATTTCATAAATTTCTCATTTTAAATGGTTAAAATGACTTGCTCTATAATTTCAAAAATTATTTCTGTGTAATTATATTTCAACAGTAAATGGAATATACAGAATATCCTTAAAATTAATGTGCAAATGCATGATCTAATTAACATATTTTCTTTAGGAAGATATCTGGCAACACTTCTTATTTAGTTCAGTGTGCATTCTCCCCTCATATTAAAAAGGTTGTCATGACAATGAGAGCAGATTAATATCCTGTAAGTCTTAGCTGAAATAAATTTCCAGCTTAAAAAAAATGAGTACCTACATTATTCCATGCATGACACTAGGCACTAAGCTTTGCCTAAATCATTTGACATTTGTTTAGTGTAGCCAGGATACAGAATATCATACCAGAATTTTTAAAGTAATGTAGATAGTGCTGTTCCACTCTCAGTGGATATTTTGGTTTGTATTGAGGATCCAGGACTCCAACCTCTGATTGGATTTTAATTTCCTTCAGGGAGTCTTACACTTGGAAGGTGAGCTAAGTGGACAACCTAGGGGATATGCCTCATGATTTAAACCTCATAAGATTATATTAGCATAACAACAGAATTTAAAACACAATTGATCTGCTTCAGATTTCACTTTTAGTACATATTTATTTTTCCTTCCTAGAGCTCACATGGTAACGGGGAGCATAGTGCTTTCCTTAAACCAATGATAAAAAAGAAATATAGTATTTAATCAATTATTTAATATTTATTCAGTCAGTTCAGTTGCTCAGTCATGTCCGACTCTTTGCGACCCCATGAAATGCAGCAGGACAGGACCCTCTGTCTATCACCAATTCCTGGAGTTCGCCCAAACTCATGTCCATTGACCCGGTGATGCGATCCAACCATCTCATCGTCTGTCGTCCCCTTCTCCTTCTGCCCTCAATCTTTCCCAGCATCAGGGTCTTTTCAAGTCAGTCAGCTCTTCACAACAGGTGGCCAAAGTATTGGAGTTTTGGCTTCAACATCAGTCCTTCCAATGAACATCCAGGACTGATCTCCTTTAGGATGGACTAGTTGGATCTCCTTGCAATTCAAAGTACTCTCAAGAGTCTTCTCCAACACCACAGTTCAAATGCATCAATTCTTCTGCGCTCAGCTTTCGTTATAGTCCAACTCTCACATCCATACATGACTACTGGAAAAACCATAGCCTTGACTAGACGGACCTTTGTTGACAAAGTAATGTCTCTGCTTTTGAATATGCTGTCTAGGTTGGTCATAACTTTCCTTCCAAGCAGTAAGTGTCTTTTAATTTCGTTGCTGCAGTCACCATCTGCAGTGATTTTGGAGCTCAAAAAAAAAAAGTCAGCCACAGTTTCCACTGTTTCCCCATCTACTTGCCAGGAAGTGACGGGACTAGATGCCATGATCTTAGTTTTCTGTGGTTGAACTTTAAGCCAACTTTTTCACTCTCCTCTTTCACTTTCATCAAGAGGCTCTTTAGTTCTTCTTCACTTTCTGCCAGAAGGGTGGTGTCATCTGCATATCTGAGGTTATTGATATTTCTCCCAGCAATCTTGATTCCAGCTTGTGTTTCTTCCAGCCCAGCATTTCTCATGATGTACTCTGCATATAAGTTAAATAAGCAGGGTGACAATATACAGCCTTGACGTACTCCTTTTCCTATTTGGAACCAGTCTGTTGTTCCATCTCCAGTTCTAACTGTTGCTTCCTGACCTGCATACAGGTTTCTCACAAGGCAGGTCAGGTGGTATGGTATTTCCATCTCTTTCAGAATTTTCCACAGTTTATTGTGATCCACACAGTCAAAGGCTTTGGCATAGCCAATAAAGCAGAAGTAGATGTTTTTCTGGAACTCTCTTGCTTTTTCGATGATCCAGCTAATGTTGGCAATCTGATCTCTGGTTCTTCTGCCTTTTCTAAATCCAGCTTGAACATCTGGAAGTTCACAGTTCACGTATTGCTGAAACCTGGCTTGGAGAATTTTGAGCATTACTTTACTAGCATGTGAGATGAGTGCAATTGTGCAGTAGTTTGAGCATTCTTTGGCATTGCCTTTCTTTGGGATTGGAATGAAAACTGACCTTTTCCAGTCCTGTGGCCACTGCTGAGTTTTCCAAATTTGCTGACATATTAAGTCCAGCACTTTCACAGCATCATCTTTAGGATTTGAAATAGCTCAACTGGAATTCCATCACCTCCACTAGCTTTGTCGTGATGCTTCCTAAGGCCCACTTGACTTCACATTCCAGGATGTCTGGATCTAGGTGAGTGATCACACCGTCGTGATTATCTGGGTCATGAAGATCTATTTTGTACAGTTCTTCTGTGTATTTTTGCCACCTCTTCTTAGTATCTTCTGCTTGTGTTAGGTCCATATCATTTCTGTTCTTTATTGAGTCCATCTTTGCATGAAATGTTCCCTTGGTATCTCTTATTTTGTTGAAGAAATCTCTAGTCTTTCCCGTTCTATTGTTTTCCTCTATCTGTTTGCACTGATCGCAGAGGAAGGCTTCCTCATCTCCCCTTGCTATTCTTAGCACTCTGCATTCAAATGAGTATATCTTTCCTTTTCTCCTTTGCTTTTTGCTTCTCTTTTTTCACAGCTATTTATGAGGCCTCCTCAGACGCATTTTGATTTTTTGCATTTCTTTTTTTGGGGATGGTCTTGATCCCTTTCTCCTGTACAATTGGTTTAGTACAATTTTTATATGACTGCAGAATTTTCTTCATAAATCTTGATTACATTGGTTATTTAAATATGTAAATGTAAGCTGAACTGTTTAAATGATAATTATTAGGAAATTTTGTGAAGTCTTAGGGCATCAATATATGTTTGCGAGTCATCGAATAGTTCCTGGTGCAGAAAAATGCATATTTTTCACAACCTATTATGAGAAGCTTGCTGACTAATGGGATTTGGATATTTTACTTTTCTCTACGCTGATTTTCTAAAATTTCTCTAAAGTTTGCAATTACTTTGTTTAAACAATGATTAATGCTCAACTTTCCCCCTTTTCTGCATCTTCTTTTCCCTCTCTTACTTTCTTCTTTCCTTCCTTTCTTTATTTCTTCTTTTCTTTCTTTCTTCCTGAGAGAAAATGCAGAAACATAAGAAAAATGAACAAGATGGATTCCATAATTCAAATTGAGCAACAGGAATTATTCCTCAAATTCTGACTCACTCCTCAAATCTACTCATATGTATCAAAACATAAATATGAGGCAAAGAAAACCTTCAAACATTAAGGAAAAACTCTTGGATGCTACTTAACAAAGATGCTTTATCCGAACTTCAGAAGTGTGGAACATATCAAATGAAAATTGTTCTAATATTATATTTTTCAATAAACTTCCTTAATTTTTTTTCACTATGCCCTTCTTAATTGAAGATGTCAGTAATGCTTTGATAGTAATGTAATCTGCTGGAATTTGAAAGCCAGCAATGATTTAACGGCAGCCCTGACCAAGTGGTCATTTAAAGGAACCCAGTGATGTCATGGTGTTTCCACAGTTGTAAGACTTGGGCACTGTCAGCAAAGTTGAGGACTAAAAAGGTCTTCACTAATGTTAACAACAGTCAGTTTCACTAGATTCACCGGTAACATTCAAATCAGACTGGCTTAAAAGCAAACAGAAAATGAGAAGTTAGAAACCTAATTGAAGACTTTTGGTTTAAAATTATAACTGCAGGGAGAGTGAAGATGATTTTAAAGATGGGAGTGGTTGGGATGAAGTACTAGAAGAGACAATTGACCTGTGTACCCTAGTTCAACAGTTTTTTTAACACAAGGACTAAGATTTTGAGAGACATGATTTGGAATGGTGTGGGACTCTCATCATCATACAAAATTAGACCCTGTCAACTTCATTTCAAGACTTATATCAGCATAAATCTTGGTCAGTGAATGTTCACTATTCTAATGTTGTATGGAATATTTTAGTGTGTAGTTTATTTCTCAGGCTCTGAGTTCCACTAAAAGTGATTATCTTTACATAGCTCATTTTCTGCAATAGAATCAACTTATTATTCTGTAAGCTCAAGGCTAGGTTTAATGTTCGAGATCAGACAGTCTTTTGTCCTTCAATTTTCTTCCTTAACAAAGTAACTGAAATTCAAAAAGGTACACTCTCTCTCTCTTTCTCTCTCCCTGTCACACACACACACACACATACACACACGACTAAAAAGATGACCCACTCTGATCTTGTAATTGTTATCATTTCAGAACCCTTACTCTTTTTTATTCTGCTTGGTCTCTGACTTAGCTTGACTGACCTTAATTACCATTCACTTACTTCATTACAACTAATTTTTGGATTCCAGTACCTTTCCAAAATCCATAATGTTTTAGCCCATAATTTTTAAGAGCGTAAGACTTACAGACACATCCATAGTTTTTAAATCTCACTTTATACCTCTCTGGCTGTGTGGGCTTGAGATATTATAAAGTGCTTCTTAAAATTAGGTTCTTTGTCTTTTAAATGGGATAAAATTGTGAGGATTAATGATAAAATGCATATAAATCCATTTGAATGTACAGGTTTCATAGTACTTAATAAATTACAGCAAAACTCTTTAAAGACGGTGCCTTGATTTCTGGTATATTATGTGCCAGAAAGTGGAGGTCAACTTGATTTCTGAGTTACTTTGATATTATTTTTCTTCCTTTTTGTTACTGAATAAATCAAGATTATCACCAAGATATGATTAATCACAGTGCTTATTCAGTAATATAGCCTGATGAATCCTTTCTAATATCACTTTCTAGCAGTTTCTTCAATCCCTAGTAAATTACTTTCTACTGTGTCTTTATATTCCCTCTGCTTTATTTTCTTCTGCTTCATATTTGAAAATAATTATAAAACATATGACTGTTTTTGATACTGTATATCAACCTTCTCTTTCCTGTTTCTTGAATTGAATATAAAAAGTTTGCACTGTCCATGCTATTAATTCTACTTTTCTGATATGTCATGTCTGCAATGTATTACTTCTGATTAGAATTATATTATGCTATAGAGATATGTCTTCTCATGTTAATTTCTTCTTTTTTTAATTTTAATGTTCCTATTTGTAGCAATTTCACCATTTTATAAAATAGATACTTCCTCATATTTTATTGGTATTAGAAAGTACATGCATTTAGAATACATGATTAGAAGTACATGATATGATCCATCCTCTTATATGTATTGTTAATGTAATTTTTCTGAACCATAAGAGCCTCTTGATGAAAGTGAAAGAGGAGGGTGAAAAATCTAGCTTAAAACTCAACATTCAAAAACTGATATCATGGCACTTGGTCCCATCACTTCATGGCAAATAGATGGGGAAACAGAGAGAGACTTTATTTTCTTGGGTTCCAAAATCATTGCAGATGGTGACTGCAGCCATGAAATTAAAAGACTGTTGCTCCTTGGAAGAAAACTATGACCATACTAGACAGCATATTAAAAAGCAGAGACATTACTTTGTTGAAAATGTCTGTCTAGTCAAAGCTATGGTTTTTCCAGTAGTCATAATTGGATGTGATAGTTGGACCATAAAGAAAGCTGAGTGCCAAAGAATTGATGCTTTTGCACAGTGGTGTTGGAGAAGACTCTTGATATTTCCTTGGACTGCAAAGAGATCCAACCAGTCAATCCTAAAGGAAATTAGTTCAGTTAAGTCACTCAGTCGTGTCCGACTCTCCACGACCCCGTAAATCGCAGCACGCCAGGCCTCCCTGTCCATCACCAACTCCCGGAGTCTGCCCAAACTCATGTCCATCCAGTCGGTGATGTCATCCAGCCATCTCATCCTCTGTCATCCCCTTCTCCTCCTGCCCTCAATCTTTCCCAGCATCAAGGTTTTTTCCAATGAGTCAACTCTTTGCATGAGGTGGTCAAAGTATTGGAGTTTCAGCTTCAACATCAGTCCTTCCAATGAACACCCAGGACTGATCTCCTTTAGGATGGACTGGTTGGATCTCGTTGCAGTCCAAGGGACTCTCAAGAATCTTCTCCAACACCACAGTTCAAAAGCATCAATTCTTCGGCGCTCAGCTTTCTTCACAGTCCAACTCTCACATCCATACATGACTACTGGAAAAACCATAGCCTTGAATAGATGGACCTTTGTTGGCAAAGTAATGTCTCTGCTTTTGAATATGCTGTCTAGGTTGGTCATAACTTTTCTTCCAAGGAGTAAGCATCTTTTAATTTCATGGCTGCAATTACCATCTGGAGTGATTTTGGAGCCCCAAAAAATAAAGTCTGACACTATTTCCAGTGTTTCCCCATCTATTTGCCATGAAGTGATGGGACCAGATGCCATGAGCTTAGTTTTCTGAATGTTGAGCTTTAAGCCAACTTTTTCACTCTCCTCTTTCACTTTCATCAAGAGGTTTTTTTAGTTCATCTTCACTTTCTGCCATAATGGTGGTGTCAGCTGCATATCTGAGGTTATTGATATTTCTCCTGGCTGTCTTGATTCTAGCTTGTGCTTCCTCCAGCCCAGCATTTCTCATGATGTTCTCTGCATATAAGTTAAATAAGCAGGGTGACAACATACAACCTTGACGTACTCCTTTTCCTCTTTGGAACCAGTCTGTTGTTCCATGTCCAGTTCTAACTGTTGCTTCCTGACCTGTATGCTTTTTCGAAGATCCAACAAATGTTGGCAATCTGATCTCTGGTTACTCTGCCTTTTCTAAATCCAGCTTGAACATCTGGAAGTTCACAGTTCACGTATTGCTGAAGCCTAGCTTGGAGAATTTTGAGCATTACTTTCCTAGCATGTTAAATGAGTGCAGTTGTGCGGTAGTTTGAGCATTCTTAAGCATTGCCTTTCTTTGGGGTTGGAATGAAAACTGACCTTTTCCAGTCCTGTGGCAACTGCTGAGTTTTCTAAATTTGCTGGCATATTAAGTGTAGCACTTTTAAATCAGTCCTGAATATTTATTGGAAGGACTGATGCTGAAGCTGAAGCTCCAACACTTTGGCCACCTAATGGGAAGATCTGACTCATTGGAAAAGACCCTGATGCTGGGAAAGATTGGAAGCAGGAAAAGGGAACGATAGAGGACGAGATGGTTGGATGGCATCACCAACTCGTGGCCATGAGTTTGAGCAAGCTCGAGGAGTTGGTGATGGGCAGAGTAGCCTGCAGCCTGGTATGCTGCAGTCCATGGGTTCACGAAGAGTTGGACATGACTGAGTGATTTAACTGAACTGAACTGAATCATCTAGAATAATGTATAAGCCGTCACTAAACATTCCTATGATATTTATTTTCATTCACTGCTGAGGCTCAAAAACATAATTTAAGATTTCCTGTTTATTTACATATTTTTGTTTTTAGACACTGAGGTAGGGTTTAAAAAGAGTTGTGAAATTAATGGTTGAACATTATCAACTTTGCGATTTTAGAAATTCTTTTTCACTATGATGGGAATAGAATTTATTTTCTTTTTTGTCTTTCCTTTCTTCGTCTTTCCTCCTCCTTCCTTCCCTCCCTCCCTCTCTTCCTTCCTTCCACTTTATATTTATTTCTATGGCTTACACAAAAGTTATGACAAATTTAATGGCTTAAAACACCAGACAGTTATTATCTGGCATATAGTTGTATAAATTAGAACTTAAGTACTCATCTCACTTTCATAAAATAAAGGTATCTGAAAGTCTTCATTACTGTGTAGAAGCTCTGGAGAAAATCATCGTGGCCTTGACTTTCCTAGTTTCAAGAGGCAACCTGCCCACCTTGGTGGTGACCCTCTTCCTCTCTCTTCAAAGTTAACAACATTGTATCTCCCTGATTATTCTGTAGTGCTGTCTCTCTGGCCCTGAGCTCATTAGGGCAAGTTCTCTATTTTTAAGGAATCTCATAATTAGGTTGGGCAGGCCTGGATAATCCAGGATAATCTCCCTATCTCAAAGCAAATGATATAATCACATCTGCAAAATCTCTTTCACTGTTTAAATTAACATATTGGTTGGTTGCAGAGATCAAGACTTGGACACTTTGGAGAGGCCATTGGTCAGACTGCCACACAGTGAAGTACATTTTGTTGAAGGAGTATAGTACATAAATATTATCCAGCAAAGATCAGTGGCTAATATATTAACAAATTTAGGATAGAATTTTTTAATCAGTTTTAGCAATCCAGTTAACCAATTTTTATATATTACTAAGTCATTTTCCCGCATAAACTTTTTAAAGAATGACTTGTACACAGATACTTTGGCTGTGTGTTTCATAAATTTTGTATCTGGATACTAGATTATTTGCATATATTTCATGTTAACATCAAAGTTTTGGAAATGGCTAGGTTTTTGAGTAGTGGTTCATCTTTTAAAAATACAAAGGAAACACATTGTATAACACCAAACAATATTGGGGATAATTTGAATAGCCTTTTCAGTAGGAATTAATTGCTATGCATTCTAAAAAATAGCATATTAAGGGAAATAAGTGACTCTTGGTTAGAAAAAATGTTTAAAAGTGTGTTATTTTTTTCCTGACATTTGGGACCTAGGGTTTTAATTAACCTCTTAACCTCTGTGAGTGTTAAATAGAAAAGATATGGTTAACTTTTTTTGGTATGTGAGTATAGATCATAAGTAAACAACACAGAGAGAAAATTCAGTAGCTACATGAAATGAGAAAATTGTAAATAGTCATTTCTTTTAGCTATGTGTCATTGTGTGTATGCTATGCATGAATGAAACCTTCACATACACAGAACAAAATTGATTTTTATCAAAAATGGCACAGTATCAGCCTCATCTAGGCATATCCTTCTACTTAGATTCTCTTTATCATCTACTCAGTCATTTATGCCTCCATAAAATGTCAAATATCATATGCTAAATATTTAGTGGTCATGTATGGATGTGAGAGTTGGACTATAAAGAAAGCTGAGCACGGAAGAATTGATGCTTTTGAACTGCGGTGTTGGAGAAGACTCTTGAGAGTCTCTTGGACTGCAATGAGGTCCAACCAGTCCATCCTAAAGGAGATCAGTCCTGGGTGTTCATTGGAAGGACTGATGTTGAAGCTGAAACTCCAATACTTTGACCACCTGATGCGAAGAGTTGACTCATTGGAAAAGACCCTGATGCTGAGAAAGATTGAGGGCAGGAGGAGAAGGGGACGACAGAGGATGAGATGGCTGGATGGCGTCACCGACTCTATGGACATGGGTTTGGGTGGACTTAGGGAGTTAGTGATGGACAGGGAGGCCTGGCGTGCTGCAGTTCATGGGGTTGCAAAGAATCGGACACGACTGAGCGACTGAACTGAACTGAACTGAAATATTTAGCACTTCAGCTATCTTCTAAAACTTGCAGATTTATTTATCAGTAGAGTTAAAATAAAATTCAAAATCAATGTCCAAGTTGATTTATAAATATGTAAAAACAACCAATAAAAATCAAAGTGAGATCATACTTTAATTTTTTATAGTATTGATTTTGAGTATTATATCTCTCTTTCATGGTTTGTTCTGTCTTGCATCATTTTGATTAATTAGTTCCCACATTATTAAGTATCGAGTCTGTTTCCAGTTTTCCACTGTGAGAAATGGTGAAGCACTGAACATCCCTTTACATGTCTCCTAGGAGTACAATTTTTAGGTCATTTACACTTTTACTGAATGGTTAAAATGCTCTCCAAAACAGCTATCCTTAGCTGTATCCCCACCAGCAGTTTCTCAGAATTATGTCTGTTTTGTGTTCTGCCTGTTCTATGTACCTTCCCATAAAAGTTGTGTGTGTCATTGTGCTGTTACTTCACTCAGCCATGTCAGACTCTTTTGCAACCCCACGGACTGTAGCCCACCAGATTCCTCTGTCCCTGGGATTTTCCAGGCAAGATTACTGGAGTGAGGTTGCCATTTTCTTTCTCCAGAGAATCTTTCCAACTCAGGGATTGAATCTGTGTCTCCTGCATTGGCCAGGGGTTCTTTACCACACTGAGCCACCAGGGAAGCCTTTTATTTAATCTACAATACTTATAACTCTTTGCTATAAGCTCATCTTAGCAGTGACGCTGCGCTTGACAACTTGCCTGCTTCTTTGCTTTGGGATGGGAGATATGTCTGTCATTGCCTGTGTATCTAGCTTTATTCCAGTGCGATTGGGATTTGAATGAACTGCTCTAACAGGCAGTCTCCACTGAGGGTATTTTATAGCTTTCCCTAATTGTCAGCTTCCCAGAGCACAGTCCTACCTTTCTTATCCCAGAAAATGCCCTGCTGTGGACATACAACCCCATCCCTTCAGCTCTTAGGTGGGTGTAGAAATGCATGGCAATTAGCAGCCTATTTCCATGCTGGAAACCTAACTTTATCAAATCAGTTGTCTCCAGGTACAGTGTCATTGCTCCAGATTTCTCTGAAATAACTCTGTAGTGAAGAGTCTGACTCTGTTTTCTGATGTATGACTGTTGACAATTTTAAACCTCACCCTGCGTCTTCCCACTCTGTCCTTCATCTGGACTTGTGAACGAGAATGTCAGATGCTCCCTTCTCTGGCTAAGTGGGAGACTCAAAGCATACCAGCCCCTACCTACCTACCTAGGAAAACCCTCACCCAAGCTCTACTCCTAACCACAGTAAAAAAACACCTGGCCTCAGTTTCCTTTTTTCTTTTAAGCCATGTAGGACTTGCTTGAGAGGCCTGCCTCCTCACCACAGAGACCTCAAGTATATATGTAACACATCTTTTCATACCTTCTTGATACATGTCACATCATCACTCTCATTATCTGAACAGAATTAGGGGGGAGTTCCCCTCCTCTGCACAGTTGCTACAATACTATACTGTCCCAGAAGTTGCTGAATCATATCAAAATACTGTCTCTTGTCTTTCCCCATTATTTCTACTTGCTTCAATTCTCCCATGGATTATTTTAGTTCCTGTTTTTATGAAGGTCTTACATTTGTGTGTATGAACAAGATTCTGCATTTGCCAATAATTAAAATATTTTAATAATTACTGAGGTTCAAATGGAAGTAGTAAGGTCACAGAATGTGCTATCTTGATCAGAAGGTTTCTATTAAACTTTATATAATCCTTCTTTCTAACTCATATGTATATTTTTTCTAGTAGCTTTGTACTTATCTCAAACTATGTAGAAAATAATTAGACACAGGAATACAGGTTTTATTATAACTATCAATTTAACATTGCACACCAGAAACTGTAATTTTCTTAATGAAGTTTCTACTTGTGCAACTGTTACTGTATATCCTTTGAAAACATGTCAGATGCTCTCTTCTCTGGACAAGTGGGAGACTCAACGCATACTAGCTCCTATCTATGTAGAAAAAATAATTTTGTGGAAAAAAAGTAAATTATGAAATTGTCAGCCAAAATACATATTTTAGTAACAACATGTAGTTGAGGAAATTGCATCTTAATCCTTTATTTATACTCATTAAATCACAATCATTTAAAATATTAATATATTAAATATTATTTTCATGATAAATTATCATTAAGTATTTATTGGGTGTCAGGCATTTTTTATGAAACTTTTACTTGCCAAACATATTTTCCAGTGTTTGGAAATTTCAATAGTTCTTCCCTTCCCACTGAACTTCTCACAATAATGCATATTGAAAAATATGACCATAAAACTTAGCTGACATATCATTCTTTCTTTTTTGACTTTAAAACTTTCAATATACTGATTAATCATTTTCTCCCCTCCCCCGTACCTAAACCATTTAAAGAGATATTATCTATTTCTTTACTTATTGATTTGGAAATATTACCTAGACAGTATCACCTGTCCCATCATTTTCATTTGATTAGGAAGAATCAATCCCAAATGATGCATTGGTAAACATTTGTTGAATACTTTCCAGTCTTGGTCTTCAGATAGTATCTGCAATGGATGCTTGTTGACAGACACTGTTGGTGATACCAACACCTGATATATTGGGTTTTATACAGAAGGTCATTGTGAACAATGAAGGTTATCTCTTAAACTTTGGGGAGTTACTGCTTAGTTGTCAAATAATCCACATAGAGGGGAGCAAGCTGGGAGGTCAGTCATTGACTCTTCATATGAAAAAAGACATGGAAGCAACCTAGATGTCCATCAGCAGACAAATAGATAAGGAAGCTGTGGTACATATACACAATGGAATATTACTCAGCCATTAAAAAAAATGCATTTGAATCAGTTCTATTGAGATGGATGAAACTGGAGCCCATTATACAGAGTGAAGTAAGCCAGAAAGAAAAACACCAATACAGTGTACTAATGCATATATATGGAGTTTGAAAGATGGTAATGATAACCCTATATATGAGACAGAATAAGAGACACAGATGCACAGAACAGTCTTAAGGACTCTGAGGGAGAAGGTGAGGGTGGGACGTTCTGGGACAATAGCATTGAAACATGTATATTATATGTGAAACAGAACACCATTCCAGGTTCGATGCATGAGACAAATGCTCAGGGCTGGGGCAATGGGATGACCCAGAGGGATGGGATGGGGAGGGAGGTGGGAGGGGGGTTCAGGATGGGGAACACATGTAAACCCATGGCTGATTCATGTCAATGTATGGCAAAAACCACTACAATATTGTAAAGTAATTAGCCCCAACTAAAATAAATAAATTTGTTTAAAAAAAAAAAAAAAGAAAAAAGACATATGCTGAACACTGTTAATGTAAAAAATGCCTTGAAATTTCTGAAAATGTGGAAGTGGAAAAAATGAGGTGAAAAAGATGCAATTAAATATATAGCAGTAATTTGTATATGTGTAGCAAATTTTGGAATACATAGAGTACATTAACATAAAAAAATGCTTGGTGTCTTGATGTCAGAAATGGTAAACATAAAATAATCTGAAATGAGTGATGAGTACTAGTTTCAAATTTGTTTACTTATTCTCTTCTCAAGCTATTTATAATGTATATCTATTATTACATAATTATTGTAACATTATTTTAACATATTTAAATTTATTTTAATAATTAGTTTGTCCATTTGAGAGAAGCTGCTTTCCACTTGAGAAACATGTTGCATACTAGCAAAATGAATAAGAAGTGTATTTTCAAATAAATTTAAATGGAAAGTTGATAGATAGTATGAGATTTCATTTTGAAATTTTGATTATTCTGGCATAATTGTCTATGGTTCATTGATAATTTTCATGTAATTCAATAGTAATAGGTCAAAACGTATAGTGGTTTTATATATATTTTCCCCTGTAAAAGCCTATATGACTGAATTTCTGCTTCTCAAATTCCCATGTAATTATTCTCAGCATATAAACATGAGAAAAAGCATTGCTAGAATATACTGCAATAAAATCTGAAATCTCAAATTACACAGGAAAGCTTGATTTATGCTAGACATGATAAAGGAATATTTATTATTTTAATTTATTCCTAGTTTACTGTTATGAAATAAGAAATCAATTTCAATAATATAAAAGAATATTTATACGATGAAGTTTAGAAGCATGCTCTAAATCAATCAAAAAAGATACATATATATTCCATGTTAGTTTGCAAGGACTGCCATACCAAAATACCTCAGAATGGATGGCTTAAACCACAGAAATGTATTTTCTCCAGTTTTAGAGGATAGAAGTTGGAGATCAGTGTTGCCAGAGTGGGTTTCTTCTTGGGCCTTTCTTGATGGCTTGTAGCTGACAGTCTTCTTTGTGTCTCCAAGTAACTCCTTCTGGGTGTATCCTTATCTCTTTTCTTATAAAGACACCAGTAATATTAGATTAGGGCCCATCCTAATGAACTCATTTTAATTTAATTCCCTCTTTAAAGATGCTATATCTGTATACAGTCACATTCTGAAATACTAAGAGTTAGGATTTCACCATACAAATTATGAGGGGTCACAACTCAGTCCATAATTTACACATATGTATTTTAAAATGCTCTACAAAAATTATCTCTAAATTATAATAAAATAAATTTTGTAAGATATAGAACCTATAAAATGTCTTCAGTTGCAACAGTAGTCAAATACATAAAACTGAAAGAGTAATATAATATATTTGATATATTCCTACATGTTTATATTAAATCAAGCTTAAATATAATTACAAGGAACTGAGTTCTGTCCTTGCTACCTGTTTGCTGTGTTACTTTAGGCATGTCATTCAGCGTCTTTACCAATGTAAATAAAGTAATTTAGTATATAACACATGCTGGACATTTGTAAGGCTTTAATGGATCAGTACATGTAACGTGCTCATCCTTATTATCAATGTTAATTTCAGTTTTATATTATGATATAGTAGAGATTTTGAGAAGAAAAAAATAGCTTAACAAAGGTTATACTGGCATCTAAGCTATACTGAATTAACGATTACTTTGAAATTAAAAATTTGAAAGCAAACATGTTCTTGTAATCCACATAAATTGGTATCAACTCGCATCCCTCATACCCACTTAACTTTGTCCAAAGTACTCTCTTGCTAGTTGAGTACCACTAGTTGTTAGTTATATCCTTATGTATGGATGAGTGCCTTTGCCAATCTTTTATGGTTGTCAAAGCAGCACTTCCTTCTATATTTTTGGAAAGTTTTTCTAAGTTAACCATTGCCCATTTTAGAATCTATGGAATAAAGACATAAGTACTAGATTGTTTTGAGATCTTATCAGAGACACCATATAAAACAATTAAGGAAGCAAACAAACATACGAAACAGTTAAGGAACAATCAAAACATGGGTTATTGGGCACAAGTTGCTTAAATCTAAGTTGTGAAAAATATCCTTATCTGCCTTAAATCAAATAATATGAGATAAATCGGATACATTCCCTACTCAGAGAACATTAGTTTTATTGATTTGTCATGTTTTTACTTATTTAATTTTTTAAATTTGAGAGCATTTCATGGTACCTTTCCAAGGCCCTAGCAAAACTTATAAATGTGTTCACATTAGTCTCTCTTTAGTCAGAATGTCAAGGTATTATATTTAGTATTACTTTTTTAAAATAGCTCACCACTGCCACTAATTGTATAAGCTTTAAGCCTCATAATGCCCGAGTCTGCATCTGCAGTGTTTCATAAATAGCAAAGAAAATGCACATTGTCATTCCCTCCAGGACTGTGACTGTTGTAAATTCTTTTTATTTTTCTCAGACACTGACTGATTTGAATTTGTGCTGGGAATTTTTAAATACCTTCTGTCTGTCAAGGTCAGTCAGTCAGTCAGTTCAGTCGCTCAGTCATGTCCGACTCTGCGACCCCATGAATTGCAGCACACTAGGCCTCCCCGTCCATCACCAACTCCCAGAGTTTACCCAAACTCATGTCCATCGAGTCGGTGATGCCATCCAACCATCTCATCCTCTGTAGTCCCCTTCTCCTCCTGCCCCCAATCCTTCCCAGCATCTGGGTCTTTTCCAATGAGTCAACTCTTCACATCAGGTGGTCAAAGTATTGGAGTTTCAGCTTCAGCATCAGTCCTTCCAATGAACACCCAGGACTGATCTCCTTTAGGGTGGACTGGTTGGATCTCGTTGCAGTCCAAGGGACACTCAAGAGTCTTCTCCAACACCACAGTTCAAAAGCATCAATTCTTCGAGTCCCCTTCTCCTCCTGCCCCCAATCCTTCCCAGCATCTGGGTCTTTTCCAATGAGTCAACTCTTCACATCAGGTGGTCAAAGTATTGGAGTTTCAGCTTCAGCATCAGTCCTTCCAATGAACACCCAGGACTGATCTCCTTTAGGGTGGACTGGTTGGATCTCGTTGCAGTCCAAGGGACACTCAAGAGTCTTCTCCAACACCACAGTTCAAAAGCATCAATTCTTCGGCGCTCAGCTTTCTTCACCGTCCAACTCTCACATCCATACATGAGCACTGGAAAAACCATAGCCTTGACTAGACAGACCTTTGTTGGCAAAGTAATGTCTGTCAAGCTAATGCTCCTAAAATAAAACTGAGGCAGTAAGGATATGTAGAATTTTGTATGATTAGAAATGGGAGGAAAAATCTGGACTGAACTGTCACAAGATACTAATAAAACCTTGTAAAACCCAAAGATGTAAATGCAGATGTATTTTACATGATCAGTACTGTCAATTAATATTCCACCCTTTCATAAACCTTTCCAATATATTTAACCCAGGTGGGGATAGATGTTAAATGAGTATCACATCTCAGAGCTATAGTCTAAACAGAGTCCATGTCTGTCACATGATTGCAAAAGGGAAACAAGTCTCTCTTAAGGATGTATCGTGATCAAGTCCTTTAGCTGCTGTCTCCCTCTGTTCATCTCTATTTGATATCAATTGACACTGTATTACTGATACATATTTAAATTGCTCCTTTATCTTCTGCTTTGCTTGTAATATTTGTGTAATAATTGACTGTGGGTATAACTGGGTGAAATGCGAATGAAATACACACTGAGTCAAGGAAAAAATG
The DNA here is from genome assembly GCF_054371585.1 of Giraffa tippelskirchi. Taxonomy (NCBI): domain Eukaryota; kingdom Metazoa; phylum Chordata; class Mammalia; order Artiodactyla; family Giraffidae; genus Giraffa; species Giraffa tippelskirchi. The sequence continues at coordinate 128,415,851 of NC_137286.1, forward strand.
AATAAAAATGAGATTCATTTCTTTTTTATAGAAAAATTATTGAAAATGCCTGTAAATGATTCATTATCTGATTTCAACCCCAGAGTGATGTGATTCTGGTGATATAAGTGTATGTTAATATGAGTATATTAGCATATTTTGTGTGTATATTGTATATTACCATACAGATAAAATATTATCTCTGTTCCAGATTTAATGGCCACACTACATGTTTCATCAGTACATCACATGTTTTGCTACGTCATGATTGATTTGTATCTGTTAAAATAAGTCCTCCACATATTCCAGCTCATTTAATCGTGATAAAGAGATTTTGGTCTTTCTTGCTTTGTTTCTGATGAAATTGCCTTGCCAGGAATGATCAGAAACTGGTGTAACTCCAAACATGGCTGATAAAATTTCCTATTTCAAATATATCTTATAAGTAATCACTAAGAAAATATTCCCTCAACTCTTATATCTGGCTACTACATACACGCAAGCTAGTATTTATACTCAGTAAACAACAGAGAGAATATTAAAATAATTTTATACAAAAGTTTTACCCTCTAAGTATCTCTTACAATTTGTTTTTATCATTGAGGCCATTCAAATAGACTCTTTAACCACAGAATTTAAGGGTATTTCCACAGTTCTCATCTTTCCACATGGAAACTATGTTTTTAAATATTTTCCATTTTTCTTCAGTAATATTGTACCTTGACCCTCTTCAGTATCGATTGCTATTTCTCATTCATGGTCAATATTTTTTCTCTCCCATAAAAATTGAAAACTGTCACTTCGCATGTCACTAAAAACCATCAGTGTAAATTAAAAATGCAAGTAAATTAGACAAAACAGACATTAGGATATAGTTTTGTTGGAGGAGGCTATTTAGGCAACAAGATATTCACTAATATTAAAATTTTAAATGTATTATATTTCCTTTCATACTCATGGTTACGTTATCACCTGCCACTTTCTATAAATCATAGACTCTTGGTATCCATAGTAATAGTCCTTGAAAATAAAATGAAATTTACCTGTCCTAAATACAATTATAAAATCTACAGTTAACTCCACTTTATCAGAATGCTGTACATTAAATTGGGTCTATGTTGACATATTTTGCTCTCTGTAGAATATTATGAATTTTAGTGTGGCTGTAACTCTGTAGCCAATCACAAAGAGTTGGACATGACTGGGCGACTGAACGACAACTCTAGCATAGTTCATGTTCAGATTTGGATTTATTTTTTATATTAAAACAGCTTCATAGTGTGTATATGTCATCTTAAAATATAGACAGATTGATAAACATTGAAATTAGATAAATAATATGACTATTATATTTGGTAAATTATGTATATAGTTTTCATTGGAATAAATATTTTATCGTTTTCAAATGTACATCTTACTTGTAGCTGTTTCAAATTAATTTAATTATATAAACAATTACCATTTTTTTCTATTTCAAAAAATCTCACAACACAGATCTATCCTCTAGTATCTGTTCTGCAAAACATTTGAATTCTGCAGGCAGCCAAGAGTAAAGGAGTCAAAGAGAAGCCTTGTCATTTAACTTCCATGTTTTCTTCTTTCAGGCTATTTAACTTTCCATTAGCTCACTCAACCTCCTCAGAACTTATCAGGAAGTTAAGTGGAAAGGCAGACTTTTTACTGTTGAGTTCAGTTTATATGTTCTTATTTGAGCACTTAAAAGCTTTGTTAGGAAAATATGAACTGAAACTAAATATTCAGTGGCTCTCCTGACATTTGGATACAGGGACCTGCATTAAATTCAACGGAGCCAGAAGAATCAATGTGGAGGCTGTTTTCTTAGGAAGTTAGGAAAACGAAATGACCTCATTGAGGTATAAAAAATTCTGATCAACTGACACATAATTTTTAACAACTTTATAACAATTTTTCCCAAAATACTTGCAAATATTTTTGCAGAAGGTGCCAGTTGACATGTTATAAAGTAATTTTCTGCATTATTTTTTTCTTACTATTCCAAAATAGATTTTTAACCATGTATTGCAAATAATGAAGTGAATTCCAAATTTGAGGTTAACTGAGATATCACATAGGAAATTAAAGTTAATCGAGTTCATTTGATCTTTGAAACTAGTTCAGTTTATAAACATGAATGTTGATAAATGATTTTGTTAGCTTATACAAAATTGTGTAATCATCCTATTAATCGGCAGTTGGTAGAAAGAATGACTGTACAAAAGGCTTACATTCAGCAGGGAAACACCTGTTCATCCCTTCCTGGTGCCTGTTGATCAATGCCCATTCTATGCAAGTTAAATATTTTGAATGTCACCTTGAATATTAAACATACTGAATGTTACTCTTGAACAAGGAATATTTGTTATATGTACATGAATATTTATTAGAAGTATATATAGTTAATAATTACAGACACACAACTTTTCAAGTGTTTCCTACTGAATAGAAATAGATTTTCCTCTGTGACCAGACTTATTAATCAGAAGTAGTCCAACTTTAAGTTTCTAGATTTCCATTACCAGCAGACAAGTATAACCAGCGTGTGATGCTAACAGGAAGGAGAGGGTAAAATATTAATATTGCCAAGCTATACCACCTATAAGAGAGAGAAAACAAAAGTGGTTCATGTCTATTCTATTTGCCTTTTCTCACCTTCTTTCTCTTCACAGACTAAGCCTCATATGTCCTTGAAAAATATTAAGCATTTAATTAAATTTGTCTGTGCCTTCCTCCATGTTAATAAAGGGTACCTAAAATTCTTCTTTATATCTTCCTCATGCAGTAGGTTGTATAATATAACTTAAAAGATAGCTTTCTACCACTCCAAAACCATTTTTTTTATATATGGGTTTACCTTGTTTTGTTGAGCATCACAGATACTGCATTTTTCTACAAATTGAAAGTTTGTGGCATCCCTGTATTGAGTATGTCTATTAATGCGATTTGTTTCCAGCAGCATTTGTTCACTTTGTCTCTGGGTCACAGTTTGGTAATTCTCACAACTTTTCAACTTTATTATTATTTGTTATGGTTATCTGTGATCAGAGATCTTTGATGTTACTATTGTAATTGTTTTGCGGTACCACAAACAGTGCTCATCTAAGATAGTGAACTTAATTGATAAACATTTTGTGTATTCAGACTGTTCTGCTAACCACCATCCCTGGTTCTCTCTCCCTCTTCTCCAACCTCCCTACTCCTTGAGATAAAATAATATTGAAATTAGGCCAATTAATAACCCTACAGTGACCTCTAAGTGTTCAAGAGAAAGGAAGAGGCACATGTCTTTCATTTTAAATCAAAAGCTAAAAATGATTAAGCTTAGTGAGGAAGGCATACAAATGCTGAGACAGGTCTAAAGCAAGCCCTCTTGTGCCAAACGGCCAAATTGTGAATGCAAAGCAAAAGTTCTTGGAGGAAATTAAAAGTGCCACTTTGTTAATTGCCACAAATGATAAGAAAGCGATACAGCCTTATTTCTGATATGGAGAAAGTTTTGTTGGGCTGGATAGACAATCAAACCAGTCCCAACATTTCCTTAAGCCAAGCCTAAACCAAGGCAAGGCCCTAACTATTTAATTCTATGAAGGCTGAGAGGGGAAGAAACTGCAGGAAAAAAGATTGACACTTTCGGAGGTTGATGCACGAGGTTTAAGGAAAGAAGCTGTAATGTAGAAGTGCAAGGTGAAGCAGCAAGTGCTGATGTAGAAGCTTCAGCAAGGTATCCAGAAGATCCAGCTAAGATAATGAAGGGGGCCACATGGAACAGCAGATTTTCAGCATGGACCAAACAGCCCTACATAGGGAGGTGCACATAGGACTTTCATAGCTAGAGAGGAGTAGCTGATGCCTGGCTTTAAATCTTCAGAAAACAAGCTGACTCTTGTTAGGAGTGAATGCAGCGTGAGATTTCAAATTAAATCCAGTGGTAATTTACCATTCTAAGTATCCTAGGACCCTGAAGAATTATGCTGAATTGACTCTACCTATGCTCTATAAATGGGAAATAACACACAGCATGGTTTATAACATGGTTTGAGTTGGCTGAATATTTTAAGTTTGCAGTTGTGGACTACTGCTCAGAAAAAAAAAAAATCAAAATATTGCTTCTCATTGACAATGTACCTGGTCACCCAAGAGTTCTGATGGAGATAGACAATGAAGTTACTGTTGTTTTTATGCCTGCTAATACAGCAGGTATGCCTGAAACTTAAAATTGTGTATCTTATACATTTATATTGACAATATTTGCCTACATCTTCTCTAAAGTTGATTGAGTTCATCCATTTTTCGCATTGAATTTCATTTTTTTTCAAACATCACTTTGTTTTCATATCAAACAATCATAGATCAATATGAGTTTAATGAGGATAGAAGTAAAAGTAAGGAAAGAGATGTATTTTGGGTCTACAACTGATTTAGATCTGATGGGCTTTAAACATCCAGAGGTATCAAGAAGGGCATATATTCTGAGAAATAAGATACAGAGGGTAACCAATATGTAAAGTGTGTCGGACATACATAGGTTAAATCAAAGAAAATACTAACTTATTCAAAATTCCTGTAGTCAACTAAGACCTCTCCTCTTTTCCAAAATGCTAACTATATTTTTAATTTTATTCTTAGATTCTTATTGATATTTGAAAATACTTCAGATGTTTGGGAAGGAGAATGCTCTGGGAACCAGATAAATTATAGTAACCTTGATAAGAAAACTAAGTTCTGATCCTGCTGATGAGACAATAATAGAAGTTTATGCTATATATCTGCCCATATTTCAGAGTAATAATGTCTACTCAGGTCTTTCAGCCATTTTATTCTGACACAGAGTGAAAAAAATAGTGTGGAAAGCTGTCCACTTGTTAGAATCTAAATCAAAACATCTGTCTCTGATCTTAGCATAAAATGTTCTCATTTTAGAGTGTTAAATATGTGTTTGTGAGAAGTAACTTATTAAAGACTTGATGTCTTGGAGGGAGTAGGTCAAACAGCATCAAGCACAGAAGAATTCAACTAATGAGGTGTAACCACTGACAAAAGCACCTACTCAGTTCAGTTCAGTCACTCAGTCGTGTCCGACTCTTTGCAACCCCATGCACATACTGGAACTTACCAAAAAATACCCTGCATCCACAGACAAAGAAAAACCCACAATGAGACAGTAGGAGGGGCACAATTGGGATAAAATCAAATCCCATACAAGCTGGATGGACAACCCACAAACTGGAAAATAATTGTAGCACACAAGTCTTCCACAGGAGTGAAAGTTCCGAACCCTATGTCAGACTCCCCAGCCTGGTGGTCTGACAATAGGAAGAGAAGACTTCTGAGAATCTGGCTTTGAAAGCCAGTGGGCTTTGATGGCAGGAATTTCACAGGACTGGGAAGAAAAATTGTACTCTTGGAACATGCATACTCTGCACCAGGACCCAGGGAAAAAAGCAGTGACCTCATAAAAGACTGAGCCAAATCTACCTGCTAGTATTGAAGGGTCTCCGGAGGAGGTGGGAAGTGGCTGTGGCTCACTGCAGGGTCAAGGACCCTGGTGGTGGTAGTTCTAGGGAGTACTCATTAGCATGAGTATTCTTAGAGGCCACCATTTTTTCACCAAGACCTGGTCCCACTCAACAGCCTGTAGACCTTGGTGCTGGGATCAGTTCAATTCAGTTCAGTTTAGTTGCTCAGTCATGTCTGACTCTTTGTGACCCCAAGGACTGCAGCACGCCAAGCTTCTCTGCCCATCACCAACCTCAGAGCTTGCTTAAACTCATGTCCATAGAGTCGTTGATGCCATCCAACTGTCTCATCCTCTGTTGTCCCCTTCTCCTCCTGCCTTCAATCTTTCCCAGCATCAAGATCTTTTCCAGTGAGTCAGTTCTTCTCATCAGGAGGCCAAAGTTTTGGAGCTTCAGCTCCAGCATCAGTCCTTCCGATGAATATTCAGGGCTGTTTTCCTTTAGGATAGACTGGTTTGATCTCCTTGCAGTCCAAGGGACTCTCAAGAGTCTTCAACACCACAGTTCAAAAGCTAGGATGCCTCAGGACAAGCCACATTTATCAGCATATAGGCTACTTAAAGTCTTCCTTAGCACACACCTGCCCAGGAAACACCCCCTGACACAGTTCTGCCCGCCAGATGGATCAGAGCCAGCTGCACCCACCAGTGGGCAGAAACAAGTCCCTCCTACCAGCAAGCCTGCACAAGCCTCTTAGACAGCCTCTTCCACCACGGAGCAGACAGCAGAAGCCAGAAGAACCACCCTACAGCCTGTGAAATGGAAACTACAAATCACAGAAAGTTAGACGAGATGGCAAAGATTAGGTTCTCGATGAAGGAGCAAGATAAAATCCAAGAAGAACAAATAAGGAAAGTTGAGATAGGGACTATACCTTAAAAAGGATTCACCGTAATGATAGTAAAGATGATTCAAGATCTCAGAAAAAGTAGGAAGGCACCAACCAAGAAGATACAAGAAATATTTTAAAATGACTTAGAAGAACTAAAGCACAAACAAGCAGAGATGAACAATATAATAACTGAAATGAAAAATACACTGGAAGGAATCAATAGCAGAATAACTGAGGCAGAAGAACAGATAAATGAGCTGGAAGACAGAATGGTGGAAAACACTGTCATGGAACAGAATAATAATTTTAAAAATGAATGAAAATAAATGCCGACAGTCTAGGAGACTTTTGGACAACATTAAATGCACCTACATTGGCATTCTATGAGTACCAGAAGCAAAAGGGGGAGTGAAGTACCAAGCTCTAAACTCTGTAACAGCTAGAAGCTATATTTACAAAAGTTTCTCTTGCTCCAGGGCCTCTTGGAATCACTGAATCACAAAATAAACCAAATATCAGGAAACTTTCAGTAGTCTGCAAAATATGCTTTGGCGTTTCTTTTTTTTCCCTGAAATAAAATTGACTTCCTTTGATTTCTAAGTATATATTTGGATACAATATTTAATCTTCCTTAGGTGATTATTTTGAATACTTTGATCTAAGGGAAACTCAGTACCATGTTTGAAATCCAGGTTTTAAAAATAAGATCTGGAATTAGCTATGTCAATACAGGTGTTTGCTGCTTAAATGCAACACACACAGCCACATACACAAGCATGACAAATACATAACAACAGATGAATACTGGTGTTTTGTAAATATAAGGACTGAGAGGATAAGGAAAATAAGATACAGACGGCAGATGAAAACTCTGTTCCTCATCAAAATCCCCAGAATTGATGAATGGGGGCAGTGGCTGGGTCAGGGGTGCAGAAGAAAAATAAAAAATAAAAAGCAGTATCTTCAGGGGGGAACTGTCTTAAGGATCCTTGAAATATAGGAGGCATGTTGTGTTTGTTCAGGAGAGAAAGCATCAGTCCAGGATATATGTGAAAAACACCACGGCAAAAGAGACAAGTATCAGAAATATTAAAAGGTGGACCAAGACTGATAGACTGAAGCAAAGCAGGGACATTATTTGATTGGCTGTAACTTAAACAGTTGCCTTCCTTGGGAAAGTTTAGTGACTGCTTTTGACTAGTTCTTAAGTTTCATTTTCTGAGAAAGCTCAACATTGACTCTGTCTTAGGTCCTGGTTTCCCTGCAAGACTACAAAGATATTAGAGCCACCTATTGGCTGCCAGTCTATTGGCTGCCTTGCTTAGTTACTTTAACAAAATGCCTTTCCAAACTGAGAGAAGGGAGAGGTAGGAGAAGGAAAGAAGTAGGACTTTGGGACACCCCTCAATCAGTGTCACCAGGATGGAGTGGTAGGATAGAATGGATGGGAGTGACATCAGGAAGGTTGAAGGCTGGTAACATTCAGAAGACAAAGGAAGTCCCCAGGCAAGGAACTTCCAAGTCACTCCCTGGCATACTCTACCAAACAGTCAGCATCAAAATCAGTGCTGGCTGGTTGAAATATTGCATCAAAATATTGCATCAGTAGAGTGGCTTCATACCTTAGAAATCAAGCATGCCCAGCATTGAAATAAAGACAGAAATGAAGATGTCCCAAATGTCCAAAAGGTACATATAGGGCGCATTGTGAGGGGAAAGATGAAACTAAAGTTTTCTCATAAAATGCAACAAAAAGGTCAGTGAATGGGTAACATATTATGCTCATTATAATAGACCAAGTGGAAGTAGCTAATAACTTTGAATATGAAAATATGATCAAACCTCTTTAAAAATAGATGGAAATTGCTTTTCCTTGTACAGAATTTCTTCCAGAAACATACATTAATCATCAAGTACATTTTTATATCATTGGAAGTATTCCCATAAATGCTAAGAGCAGGATGCTAACCAGTATGTCTATTCACAATTACATTATGAAATATACTATGAATATAGTAATTAGTAGATACTTGGAGAATAGCAAAAGTTAAAATCTAAAGCTCAGAAAGAGGACTTTTGCCTGTACCAGAAGGACAGTCCCATATTCAAAAATATTTGCCTCTTCTTGGCCTGTGTGCTATTTCTATCCAGCTAGTAAGTCTGTCTTTTTTATGTTTTCTGACTTCACAAATGAGTGATGTTTGTTGAGATGTACTCATAATGTTTTTTTTTTTTTCTTTTGCTCTCAAAATTCAGATTAATACAATAGCTTTCAGACAGAAGTTTGGGGAATTTTTTTTTCTTTTCTAAATTTTAAATTTTAGGGACTTCCCTGGTGGTCCAGTGGTTAAGACTCTGTACTTCCAATGCGGAGGGCGCAGATGTTCACATTGGAGGAACTAAGATCCCGCATGCTGCATGTGCAAACAAAACAATAAATAAATACATAAATAAAGCATTTATGTATTCATGTTTTTATCAGCATTTCTATGAAATTATCTTCACTTGTTATCCATTCTTTAAAGATAAATTCCTCGGGAGAGAATTCTAAGCTTGCAACGTTTTGTGTATATATACTTTGATGTTGTTTTATCTTACCACCATAATCTAAAATATTAGTGCTCTCTAATCTGTTTCAATGTCATTTTTAAGAATTCAGATATGTAATTCATGATGATCCCTTTGTATATGTGGGTGTTTGTATGTGTATCTGTGTATAAAAATATATATTTTTATAGTATACACATATTTATCTCTGATTACTTTAAAGATGTTTTCATTTAATGTTCTGAAATTTATGATAGAAATTTCTATTAGTGGATCTCATTTATAATGTTTGTTGTTATCCGTGCTTTCTGAAAATGTGGATGCACATTGTTCAGTAATTTAATTTCAAAATCATTAACGCAGTGAAGGTTTTTAAACTCATACTATTTTATTTATTCTAGAAATCTAACTGGATATATTTTGAGCCTTCTCTTTCCTAAACTCTGTTTCTACACACATCTATTATTCTTTCTTTATCATAGCTGCATGCAGTGGAGAATGTTCAGATTAGATTTCTACAGTTTTATTTAAGAATTTCACTAACTGTTAATAGTAATATTTAGATTTTGTTATTAAGAATTATATTGGTTTATCTTTAAGTATTCCTGGTCATTTTAATAAGCTCCTGCTCTTGACTCATTTTTTGTTCTTGCATTAAATTGTGTATGTGTAACATTTATACATATGTATACACATATACTTCTGTGTGTGTGTGTGTGTGTGTGTGTGTACGTAATCTCATTCATTTCTTACAGAAGGAATGAGTTTTTTGGTATCCGGATTTTGTATTATTTGCATTTTTGATGCTTGTTTTTGTTGCCAACTTTCAGTCAGTATTATTTCTTTAGGAGTGTTTTTAAATTAAGTTTTCCTTTCATATTAAAAGCATTTATTTGTTGAAACTCTATACTGTTAATTATGTATGCCTGAGACATCAGTTGCCTAAATGACTGTACTTGTGTGGTATGTGTGTGTTACAGGCCATGAAAGTCGTATAAAATAGGGTCCCAGGTCATTATGAAAGCTAACCAGTGGCAAAAACTTTTAAAGGAATTCATTTTCCTTTATAAAGAGCTAAATCTGTGGTAGATACTTGAACATTTTGTATCTGCCTTGTTTTGTGAAAAATGTTTTCCCTATTGTGCCCATTTTCTGTATTATAGATTCATGATACATAGTCTTTCAGCTAACCCCGCAGTATAGGTTAATCATCTCCTTGTATCCTAAAATCCTAAAGCTACTTCTATTTATATCCAGAGGATCTTCCTAACCCAGGGATCAAACTCAGGTCTCCCGCATTGCGGGAGGATTCTTTACCACCTGGTAGCTGAGCCACCAGGGAAGCCCAAGAATACTGGAGTGGGTAGCCTATCCCTTCTCCAGGAGATCTTCCCAACCCAGGAATCGAACCGGGGTCTTCTGCATTGCAGGCAGATTCTTTACCAGATGAGCTGCCAGGGAAGCCCGACTTTCAATAGCTTAATCCTTTCCCTGTGTCCTAAAATCCTAAAGCTACTTCTGTTCACAGATAAGCTTGTGATATATTGCAGATTAGGGAATCCTGTACCTTCATAGATCTATGTTCCAGGTGTGCTTTTGGCCTAAGATGATTTCTCTTAATTTCTTTTGAGGCATTTACTCATTTAAATTTTTCTATAATTTAATAATTTGTAGCAATGTTTGTAGTGTGAGGATTACACAATATTGCTGAAAATAGAATTCAATAGAAAGTTTTCTTAAATTCAAGCAGCACTTTAGGCACTTATTTCTTATAACCAAATTGAGAAAACCAAGGACAAATATTTTATTTGTTTTAAAATCAAGATAGAAAATATTAATATTTACCTTGATACAGATACATTTCCAGAACATAGCACAGTTGCCACATAAATTTGATTTAGTGGACTCAGATTTTTTTTTTACAAATGAAGTTTTTAATTTGAATCATGAAAAAAATAAAAATTTAAGTAAAACCATGAATATTCCCATGTATTTATAACATATACAACTTAGCATTATATTTGAAACTGCATTTGAAGTTCTTAGAAGATCAATATTCTTAAGAGTAATGGAAAATATTCCTGAAGTCAGAAGATTTATCACACTACAGTTAATAAACATATTTTGTACAACATGATTGTACAAAAATGCACAATTTCTCTTGACAGCACATTGGAACACTTAAGATTTTTTGGAATCTAATTGCACTCTCATTTAGTTTAATGAACATTTTCAGTAGCAATATTATGATTCATGTTTATCTGGGAAAGAGCAGCTTGATACCTTGGAAATGTTGAGTTCTTCTGTGCAAGACATGTGGCTACTTTGGGAATATTTTTTACCAATTAGCTCAGTCTTACATTGCCAATTATTTCTTAAAGAAATGTGTTCTTAAATTGCAAATATGTTCTTAATGCTTAGAATAATGAAACTAGACTTCCCACAGTAAAATAACTATTGTAGAGAGAAATTTTGCGTGGTTGTATTAGCCCCAAATCTTTCTTTACTTGCAAAATTCCCTCTGAAACACATCATCAACTAGCCATCTCATCATTTGATGGGAAGTGAGGAAGGAAAACCTTTCTAAAACTCTCTAGACAGTGTTTTTCATTTTGTTTTTATGGATTTTTAAATCATTATCTGTAAGTAAAATTATCATAAAATTGAGATTTTAAAGAGTCAAATAATAACACTATTTTTTAACCATCTCAAGTTTGGGCCCAGTTGAGTGACAGAAGTATAAGCTAAAATGTCATCAGTTTTATTATTAATAAAGAATATTCCACTCTAGGAACACGGTGTGTGTGTGCATGCTTAGTGGTGTCTGACTCTTTGAGACCCTTTGGACTATAGCCCATGAGTCTCTGCCCATGAGATTTTTCAGGCAAGAATGCTGAAGTGGGTTGCCATTTCCTCCTCCAGGGGATCTTCCTGATCCAGAGGTGGAATCGGTATCTCCTTTGTCTCCTATATTGCTGGCAGATTTGAACACAGCATATACCTATTTCCAAAATTGCATGATCCGAATTAAAGAAATACCCTGCAAAGAATTTTTTCCAAGATACCATCATTTCTTGGTGGTTGGGCAGGCCAGTGGGAGTGATTCTCTAGGGGATGTTGTTAACTGTATAAAGTATCTTTAATTCTATAGTTAAAAAGTTGTCATCTCTAAATATGAATTTAGTCTAATAGCTGAGATCACTTAAAAGTCTTGATCAAGGTTTTCCTTCAGACACACCAAATTTAGCCTATTCCACGAGCCAGTATCTTAAAATATTTATGTTTGAAATGTTAGAATTTTCAAATTCAACACAGTGATATTTCACTCTATGGATGCAGTTGTTTATTTAAATTTCACTGTCATTTGGGTTACTAGGGTGGTATAATCAAAGCAGCATTTTTAGATTCAGTAAGAACTCAGTTCAGCATTTAGCTAAATTGAATACTGTGTGATGTTCTGTGCATTAACTTTCTCATCTAGAAAATGAGTTTATTAATGCCAACCTGTTGAGAGAATTTGTTGTTGTTGTTCGGTTGCTAAGTGGTGTCCAACTCTTTGTGACACTGTGGATGGTAGCACACCAGATTTCTCTGAATTAACTTAATATAGCACCATAAATATTTCATAAAATAATAGTCCATATATACCTATATGACAAGTTTTGCATCACTTTATATATACCCATGACAAGTTTTGCATCACTTTAGTAAAAGAATATCCTGACTTTGGTAATTACAGCACAGGCAGTGGCACCCCACTCCAGTACTCATGCCTGGGAAATCCCATGGACGGAGGAGCCTGGTAGGCTGCAGCCCATGGAGTCGCGAAGAGTCGGACATGACTGAGCGACTTCATTTTCACTTTTCACTTTCATGAACTGGAGAAGGAAATGGCAACCCACTCCAGTATTCTTGCCTGGAGAATCCCAGGAACGGGGGAGCCTGGTGGGCTGCCATCTATGGGATCGCACAGAGTTGGACACGACTGACGCAATTTAGCAGTAGCAGCTTAGCAGCATATACCCATATATGTTAATTTTTAATCTGTCTAAGAATAAATTCCACTTAACATCATTTTTTAAACTACATATTTTAACAGTAATTTCTGTTGTATGAAACATATGAAAAGTTACTCAGCTTAACATATTACACATACAGAATTAAATAATCACCAAAGGCATAAATTATTACTTGCCTATTTTTAACTATTTCTCTTCCACATTATCTATAGAAAAAATTATCTCATATTTTACCACACCAAAACATCCTCATACTATTAAAATTCTCTTTAACACTATAATCTCTGTTTTTGTCAATAACAGGTGTTTGTTCATACTCCCCTCACCATTTTGAAAAATATCTAAAAATCACTGCTAATTTTCCTATGATTTGGATTAATTGCTTAATTTCATTGCCATCCATATATTAATGTATTTCATATATTGTATATTATCTTGCATATATTAATTTAGGGGCTGTGTGACAGAAAGAAAAAAAATCAAGTGCCTCATAAAAATCCTATTTTGAAGACAATGGCTTAAATTTAAATATGTTAAATTACAGTTAAAGCAAAAAATTGCACAAACATCCTTACTAGTATCAATTTAAACTTCAGAACTATTTCCCAAACCTATTTCCCTTAGAAATAATATAAAAAATGATCACATTTAATCTTTATAAGAGGAATTAACAGAAACAACTCACTGGAAAATTTTAACAGAAAATCAAAACTGTTTATATGGAATAGAAATATTGCCCAGATTATTATCTGTGAAAAATTAAAATATCAAGTTAATGCTATAAAAAAATCATAGAATTGAAATACTATAACAAGAATGAAAGATGCTATAGCAAGAATCAATATGCTATAACAAGAATCAAAAAATCACAAATATAAAATTGTAAGTGTTTAATTATGTTTGTTAAAATAAAGTAACTTTTTAAAACTTTTTTTCATATTTTCACTTTAGTATTAGGCAAACAATTATAATATAATTAGTGTATTGCTATGATTCCTTCTGTCAGCTTTCTCATTTTCTCAGTCATTTTAAGTAGGCTTCTAGTCACTTTTGAAGTAAACTTTTTCATTGAAACATGATATATGTTAGATTATGGCTGATTAGTGTTGTTGTATGGCAGAAAGCATCACAGCATTGTAAAGCAATTTTCCTCCAATTAAAAAATGAATTAAAAATATAAAAAACATAAGATACACAGAGAAAAGTGCACAAAATTTACTTGTTGTTTAGTGAATGTTTGCCTATTGAATATTGAATAAACCAATATATCTATTGCTATTGAATATTGAATAAACCAATATATCTATTGCCTATTGAATATTGAATAAACCAATATATCTATTGCTATTGAATATTGAATAAACCAATATATCTATTGCTCAGATCAAGAACATTACCAGAACCTTAGAAAATTCTCTTGTGTCACTCCTGAGTCCACTACTCCTTTTTCTGGTCTAGCTAGAAAGTTGAGAAGTTGAAACTACTGACGTATAACCTGTTTCTCTTCTGATTACCTGTAAATCCTAATAAAAGAACTAACTAGGCATAATTTCACTTTAAAACTTTTTTTTTTTAAGTTTGCCACATATCTGGATACTTTAATAATAAAATATTAAAAAATACATTTTATACAAAAAAATCTCTAAAGAGAAAACAAAAAAATAACTGAATCCTTTGATGTACAATATATAGTAGTGATTAAGGTACCAAATGGTAGAAAAATTCAAAGGATAGTGTTGTTTTGTATTAAATCACAAAAATATTGAATAATGATTTGCCCATATGTTTTAATATAATTAAGTAGACCTGGCATCTATTACCTTAGCCCGTTCACCAGGCTTAACCAATTATTCTTGTTCTATATATTATTATTATTTTTTCATCATGTCACACACACACACACAAGTTGAGCAGAAAAGTGATGCATACAATGCTGATTTTAATAACAATCTGGAAAATGTGTAGAACTTGTAGAGCATGAAAAGCCTGAGAGCAAAAAAGAAATGTTTATTTAAATTGTAAAGGTGTACTGAGTTGATTTAGAATTATAGACAGTATCTTCTTTTTAAAATGATAACTGAACTTCTGGGTAAAGAGACAAATAGCACTTGCTAAGAGAAGGATATTTATCTATGGAATGTCCTAAAAAGATTGTCCCTGATTAAGAGCTGTATATAGTTAATAAGTCTAGAATCAATGAGTTAATGTGGCATGACTCCCAAGAAAATGGCACATAGTAAAATAAAATGGAGATGACTCATAACCTGAATGCTTTTCTGCTGTGTATTTAAAATCATAAAACCTCACCTGGGATCTTGTCAATAATTCTAGGCTAGATAATCTAGTTTTGGTGTAGACCCAGGAGCCACTCTCTGTATGTAGACTTACCAGGCTTTTTCTGATATTACCAACTGCCTGTAATCTGGTACTTACCATTAAAGCTTAATTTTTTGTAAGAGCTCAAATTTATGTGTTTGATTTGATGAGTTGACCGTTCATGTTAGTTTAATCAGAGATTATTTTACCCTATTTTTGAATTGTACTTAAGTAGCATTGTACATGATATATAAAAACATTGTACACACATAAACATTTATATATGAATTATTTGTCTTAATATTAACTTTATGACATTCATCCATAGCAGTGTATTTGTCTGTGCTTGTCAGTTACATGTATGTGTGTATATATACATTCACATATATGTATGTATGTGGATATAAATAATATCTAAACTTCGTTCTCCAAAATTTGTCAGAGTCAGGTATGTAGTAAGAGATGTCTTTAAGGAAAAGAGAACCACTTTTATTTCTTTTAGTCTTTTTTTGTCCTATCATAATGACTGAATCACAAAGCTCATTTAAATATTTTAATGTAAAATTAGTACCCAGTTAATGTAATCTTCTAAAACTGAAAAAAGAGTAGGGGAGTGATTAAAAATTGTTTCAACTGTACTGCAATTTCCAGTGTTATTTCCAATAGAATTTGGACTTTAAATCATGGATTTGCTCTCAAAGGGTTTATTATGGAAGTGTTTCATGTGTCTTAAAATGTATGCCTGAGGCACGATTTGGTAATACTACCCATTTTTGTGGTTATAGTGTGCATCTACTTTGTGAGAGAAAAATCAATGAAAGTATTTCAGGGAGACACCTGTAAAATGAGCTTTACATGTTATTTAAGGAGAAGCTATCCTCTCCATAAATCGTTTCACTGTTATTAAAGCAGGAATGCATTGAATTGTCAGCCCCATACTCCCCACCAAGATGTTATAAAATAACTCATAAAAATAATAATAAACCAGAAGGAAAATGCCCCACCTCTCACACTAAGCCTTCCAGTTTTGGTTGCCTCTCCTGTGACTGGATTAGAACACCTTTCTGATCTCTTTGCCTATGTGCAGAGCAGAAGGTTTAAAGCAGTTTTTCGAGTTATGCTGATTGGGATAATCTTCTCCATGATGTGCTGATCTCAGAGTTTGGTATCCCTGGGGTTGAATTTGGAACGATGTAAATCGGTTTCCTAACACTACATTTTGCAATGTGTAAATTAATAACTTGACATTTCACAGCTGTTTTAAAAGGCTGTGCTTTTAAGAATGAAATATCAATCACAAATATACACCTACCCAGAAATGTCAAATCCCACCCAAATGAATACCACCTCAAATTAGCAGCGGGTCACATTGTTCTGCTGCCTTTCACCTGTGATGCATTTCCTTCCCTCCCAGGTTAAGAGCTCCCCTGGAGAGGCTTAAACCTATTTTCTGCCTCATATAAAAGATAGGTGGTGAGCTGCTTTAATAACAGAACATAGTGTCCAAATGTTACACCTATTTGCTAGAGACAAGGCTGATATAGTAAAAGGATAAATTAAAATGGGAGTCAAAATACCTGTATTGAATTCCCAAAGCTGTACTAAAAGGTTGTTTGTTCCAAGGTTCTCCAATGGCCTCAGTTTTCACATCTTTAAATTGGCCTTACCACTTTCACAGAATTACTGAAAATTGTCCTGCCTGTCTTGCAGGGGCTTACACAGTTCGAATGAGCTAATAAATATTCCATTTTAATTAAAAAAAAATAAGCTTACAGAATTACAAAGGATTATCTGTACTCTAAAGAATAATGTTTCCTCTCTGGATATATATGCTTATGTCATGATATATACTCTGCCCATCAGGTCATTAGAGGAATGACATTTTGTCTCATGTAAGGAATAATTTAGTTAAATAAACTGTCATCAGCAATTGAGTTCACATGAGGAAATAGGCAAGAACTGCTTGCCTACATTTCACGTCTAAAGGGCATTAACTTTTCACTAATTTTCAAAATACATTTCAAATTCTGTGTCTCTAATATGCCACTTCTAATTCCCAATAGTGGTTAATTCTAAGAATTCTATAGGATATTTCTATAATTTTACTATATGTAGGGAATGTATATTATATTATAATTACCTGTTGAATTAAATTTGTATTTCACTAACTGGACTATAAATGCTTGAAGATGGGAAGGATGTTTTATTGACTTCTATGTGCCGTTAATTGAACAGTGATGTGTACATGTAGGACTGAATAGAGATGTATACATGTAGGATTCAATAAAAACATGCTGAATGAATGAATAAGACACAAGCTGACTGCATATTATCTCAATTATATGATTATTGGAAAGATACCCCAATATTTGATCTGAGAAATTTAGGCATGATGCAGATTATACTTAATTGCAGTCAACCCTGGGCCAGACAATATTTTTTGGTATCTATTTATTTTAAAGAGTTATCAATCTAAGGGATATTCTTAAAAAGATATGTTCAACCATTCATCAATGTATCCTTTTGAATAAGTTATTCTTATTTGTTTAATGTCAAATATTTTACTGGAAAAGCTTTGAATCGAAGCACTATTTATTTGGTTTGGGTAGACTCCGGGAGTTGGTGATGGACAGAGAGGCCTGGCGTGCTGCAATTCATGGGGTCGCAGAGAGTCGGACACAACTGAGCGACTGAACTGAACTGAACTGAACTATTTATTTCAGTACAAGCTTACCCAAACCATATGATTCACTAAGACTTCCCAGGTGGCTCAGTGATAAAGAATCCGCCTCCCAATGCAGGAGAAGCAGGAGATACCAGTTCCATCCCTGCATCAGGGAGATCCCCTGGAAGAGGAAATAGCAGCCCACTCCAGTATTCTTGCCTGGAAAATCTCAAGGACAGAGGAGCCTGGCGGGCTACAGTCGATGGGGTTGCAAACAGTCAGACACAACTTAGCGACTGAACTTGATACTTGATGCTTTTTGCTATAAATAGAATGAATTTACCAAACACATGAGAGTGATTCAAGAAGTATTATGAATGCATGTTGTTTTTTTGTTTCTAAATCATGTCCAGTTCTTTGTTATCCCATGGACTGTAGCCTGCCGGGCTCCTCTGTCCATGGGATTTCCCAGGCAAGAATACTGGAATGGGTTGCCATTTCCTCTTCAAGGGAGCTTCCCAACCCAGGGATGGAACACACATCTCCTGCATTAGCATTGGATTTTATACCATTGAGCCACGAGGGAAGCCTCAGTGAATGCATGCATAGGTGTTCATATTTGTCAACTGATTGAATATAATCAATTATATATGAGGGTTTAATATTACCGTTTCATAAATTATTTTTATTTAGCTCTGTGTTAGATTGTGTGAAGCAAGTCACTCAAAATTTAAAATAAAAATGTTTCTTTTTCTTAAGTGATATTTAGGAGAACCATATTCTAAGGAATTCACAACAAGCAATTTGTTTATAAAGTGGGGTCTCAAATTATTGAAATCATTCAAAGGAACTATTAAACATTGAGACTCATGAGAACATACATCTCTAAAAATTATAAAAATTGCTTAAGGATGCTTGCTTTCATATTTTATACAATTTTATTAAAATAATATTGTAAAATGAGTCTATGATCTGTGTCATTCTTCTCCATCTTTATAGCAATAAGTAGAACTATGGACCCCTGGTGGCTCAGATGGTGAAGAATCTGCCTGCAGTGCATGAGAGCTGGGTTCAACCCCTGGGTCAGGAAGGTTCCCCAAAGAAGGGAATGGCTACCCACTCCAGTATTCTTTCCTGGAGAATTCCATGGTCAGAGGAGCCTGGTGGGCTATAGCCCTTGGGGTCTCAGAGAGTGGGACATGGAAACTAACACTTTCACTTTCATTTCACTTCAGAGCTATGGAGGATGGCTTAATTTTTTAATGTTTCTAGCAGTAGACATTATGTTGTGTTTCTTGTCCTGGAATGAAATTAGCTTTACATAATTATCTTTACACTAATACAAAATAAAATCTTATTTTGGATTCTTCACACTAATATAAAACCAATTTTCAAGATATACTTATTAAAAGGATGATCTTCTGATACACAGTAGGGCTTTGCTGGTGTTCCTGTGAAGATTCAAATACAGGGAAAGGCTGAAACACCATAATTACATGTAAAACTAAGTTGGGTTCTGATTGCCTAGTGAGTCATAGTTTAAAAAAAAAAATTGTTTCCTACAAGGACATAATCATTGGATATTCTAAATTTTAGCAATGCAGGCATGCACACCCTAACTCATAGGCATACTTTCCTTTGGTCTTTAAACAGATTTAACTTTTAGTTGTGTCTCTAGAATTGGGCTGAATTTCCCACCACTGTTGTCCACATGTTTAGTGGTAAATCACCTATACTTTTATAAGGTAGAAACCAAAGGAGTTGGTAAATATATGAACTATTCTGTATTCTTCATTTTGGTGAATTCCTAATTTTGGAGAGATAGATGATGATTACATTAGACTAATAAAATTTTACTATGTATAGGTCGCTCAGTTATGTCCGACTCTTTGCGACCCCATGAACTGTAGCCTACCAGGCTCCTACATCCATGGGATTTTCCAGGCGAGAATACTGGAGTGGGTTGCCATTTCCTTCTCCAGGAGATCTTCCCCAGCCAGGGATCGAACCCGGGTCTCCCGCATTGTAGACAAATGCTTTATCATCTGAGCCACAAGGGAAGTCAATAAAATTTTAAAGATATACAAAAAATTCACTTATTTCCTTTTTTCCCTCCATGGAAAGTCAACCGCAAATTGTTTTTACACAGTTTTTACAGAGGCTCCACGTATGTTTAAAATTTCATAAAGGAGTCCCATAGTTTGTGCAAACTTAAACCTCTCAAAGCTTCCATGATAGCTCAGTTAGTAAACAATCTGCCTGCAATGCTGGAGACCCCAGTTCGATTTCTGGGTCAGGAAGATCTGCTGGAGAAGGGATAGACTACCCATTCCAGTATTCTTAGGCTTCCACTGTGGCTCAGCTGGTAAAGAATCCGCCTGCAAACCTCTCAAAACCCTTTCTACTGGTGGAGCAGTTTTTATTTTTCAAGTATAATATTTGAAACATTTGAATGAAGAGAAACGATATCTGTAAAAAGTATTTTTGAATATTGACATTTTATTCCATTGAGAAACCTCATTGAAAAATTCAAGGAATAATCATAAATCAAGGGGCTCCCTCCATCTCCACATTTACTAGTTCTGTGTTCTTGAGCACTGTGCTCAGCTTCTTCTCCTGTAAAACAGGAATGAACTGATACTTTGCCACAGTTGAGTAATATAACGAGAACTTATGACAGTGAGTGGTGGATAGTGGGTGGACAATAACTACTAGTTGTTAGTTAGTGCTACTGCTAAGTCGCTTCAGTCGTGTCCAACTCTGTGCGACCCCATAGACGGCAGCCCACCAGGCTCCACCGTCCCTGGGATTCTCCAGGCAAGAATACTGGAGTGGGTTGCCATTTCCTTCTCCAGAGCATGAAAGGGAAAAGTGAAAGTGAAGTCGCTCAGTCGTGTCCTACTCTTAGCAACCCCATGGACTGTAGCCTACCAGGCTCCTCCATCCATGGGATTTTCCAGGCAAGAGTACTGGAGTGAGGTGCTATTGCCTTCTCCGTGTTAGTTAGTAGTAGTATTAATAGTAGCAGTGGCAATAGTGTTTGTCTTTGGGTGTAATAAAAAAAAATATTTAGGAGCCGTACAAGAATCCATAAACCCATGTTGACACAGGTATTCCAAAAAGAAGAGATGTCATAAAAAGACATTTTTCCTAGTTCCAGTATTACCTCCTCAACATGTATTACAGACATCCTCAAGTTCTTCCCAACTTATTGTAATTAATCATTAGGGATGTTTTGCTTGTATTTTTTTCAAAATATTTTAGTTACTACTGCATGAATCTTCCCAGTTTTGAAATTTCTTCTTTTTGCTTATATCAACTCTTGTTATATCATTAATCCTGAGTGCTCCGAAACAAAGATTTTCAAGCCCATGTTGCTGATGTCTTAGCCAAGGAAGGCCTGACCTTGCATCATTTCCAGAAAGGATAGTGACTCATGTTCCCGATGAACAATAGAGATGGTTATAGCAGTTTGAGTATGGTAAATTCAGTAGATAAAACCTACATAAACAGAAGCTGTTCGGGTGCTCATTGATTTCTAATAGTGCAAAGGGGCCCTGAGGGAAGCAAAATTATAATGAACATGCTGCTATTTAGAGCAGAAGTTATGTAAAAGTACCACTGAAAGAATAAGTCCTGACCATAGGCCCTGACAACTATAGGATTGATTTCATGGGGATGGATTAGTTGATGAGCTTGACCTTTAAAACAACTGCAGTTTCATGAACAGCAGCAGCTGAGCCGACATCCGGGAGGCATCCTTGTATTTCCCATCACCAGTCACTTGTATCTTGTAGGACAAAGCCCACGTGGACCTTCTTACCAATGGTGAGAAATTGAGAGATTTGCTTGATGCCACTCTTTCTTCTAAAAGCCTTGCTATAAAAAAATTACATTTGAACTGCTTTTGTGGAATGATGGCCATGCTTACTCTGCCATATTGCTGTGCTTGCTTCATTTCTCTGATTAATTCATGTTAGAAAGACACATGAGACATGATGAATATTCAGTCAATTCACAAATTCCTGTGTAAAGTAAAATTTTCAATTCTGGAACTTAGTTGAATTATTAGAATGGAACACACTGTACTGCTTTTGTTATTCCTCATGGCTCTGTGTAACGTTTGTATATCCTTTGTGGCTAGGACAGAATCTGGAACTGGCTCTATATACATATGAACACATACTGAAAGCATAAATCGTCAACTTTCAGTAAAATTTGACTGTAAATTTCTTACATGAACAAGGTACAGACCAAATTATACCACTCAGAGATCCACTTTAATTATATTTGTTCTCTCAATAAAAAAAATCTCTAATACATAAATATCTCTAATATATAAACATCTCTAATAATAAATTGCTCTTGAACAATGAACTTTGAGTTATCTTAGCCACAAAAGATTTAAATATTTTTGGAACTTATGATATTGTGATATTGAGCTATATATCTTTGTCTTTTTCTCTGCCTTTGTAATAGCATTCTCTATATTTCCACCCACCAGTACAGCCCTAGTTTTATGCAAACTTAGTTTTATCTTTAAAAGCCATAGGAACATACATCAATCATTCTTGTTCCCTAATTTTCCAAACAGTAAAACCTGGCAGTTTGTCCTCCTCAAGTTGTTATCACAATACACTCTTGAAATCTTTAATGAGTTTGATTCTAAATCTGAACTTGCTTCATGAAGCAAAACACTTTCTGTTGCAGCCAAGTAGCAACCCGTTATTAAATAAAAAGTGATATTTTGTAATAGATAATAGTTTCAGCAAATTTTCATGTAAATGGAGGTAATAGATAGTAGAGGGACAGACAGGCTGTTCATTCAGAACAGTATCCATTGAAAAGCTTCCAATATTTTCCTACCACACATCTTCCCCATGAATGGCTTTAATAATCCTATTGGTAGAAACAAAGAATTTAGGTTGTTTCTATTAAATGTATGGCTTATATTTTTAAAAGGATAATCTCTAGATTTAAAAACAAATTTAACAAATGCTTTGAGTTCAGTGGCTCTACTGTGTGGCAAACAAGAACCTCCCATATATTTGCCTTGTTTTTTTCTTGCCTTTGCTATAGAGATAGAGTTCACAACATTTTAGAGACAGTGTTTTCCATTTCCACAAACAAATCAATTTAAACTGGCCCAGCTAGGACACCCTGTTACATGCTCTTGCCAACAAAATACTTTCATCCTCCAAAAGCTCTGGAAGCTCATCCAAATACTCTTCCCTGGAGGTAATGGCACTAAGCAAAAGGTGTCCCAAGAGATACTTACTTTTACAGTTCAGCAATCAATTTAATGTAAACTTCTAAGAATTCACCATATTAGCTTTATTTTTTTAAACTCTGGAAAAAAAAAGGTTTATTACAACCCTCTTATTTATACTCATTGAAAAATATAGGCACAGATCTTGATTAAAATCCTTAATTCCTCTTCTGATTGTTGGACATCACAATGCTTGTGCAAGGTCTTTTTCTTTAATGTGCATCTTCACCAGCAGAGGGCTCAGAACCTGACTCAGGAGCGCTCCCCCCCTCCACCCCCATCGCTGCTGTGTCCTTTCATCTTTACAAAAGTTAGTGACTGTGTCTCCATTGCTGCCCTGCAAATAATTTCATCAGTACATAGAGAACAGACTTGTGGACACAGGAAAGAAGAGGGAGAAATGAATTCAGAGAATAACACTGAAGCATATGCATTACCATATGTAAAACAGATAGCCAGTGGGAATTTGCTGTGTGACACAGGGAGCTCAAACCCAGAGCTCTGTCACAACCTAGAGGAGTGGGATGGGGAAGGAGAAGGAGGGGAGGTTCAAGAGGGAGGGGACATATGTATACCTGTGGCTGATTCATGTTGATGTAACTAATGCAAGTTGGTAAAGCAGTTATCTTCCAATTAAAAATATAATTAAAAAATACAAAATAGATGACCCATTAAGAAGACTCACTTAATCCTTCTCCCTGGCATTTAGAAAAATCATTACATGCTCAATTTGCACCTCCCTCCTGGAACCCTCCCTCCTTTGGTAACTTCCAAGTCCACCCCAAAACGCTCCACTCTCAGCACTACTACAAAGAAAGAAAGGAAAAGGATAGGCTTGGGAAACCTCTGAAAGTTCCAACCTTTTCCTGATATATTGCTCTTCCAATACAATTTTTTGAACAGAATAAAAGTTGATCATTTCCAGAAACAGAGATCCAGAATTTTTTTATTATAAGAAACAATTTAAAGAGAGATATGAGAATTGGAAGATAATCTCAAAAGCTGAATTTGCAGATATAACTGAGGCTTATATTTTGTTTTTTCAAATCTTGTGTATAATTGAGTTTAGAGAAATGGAACCAGCAGAAAGGGAAATAAAATTATGAAATTTTGTGTTAAAATAGATGACATTTCAGATAATATATGATATAATGCATGCATCCTGAAGATATTTATATTCAGGTAAATTCCATTAGTTTAATACTGCTTTTCAAAAGAAGAGGTTTAAGATGAATACTGAAATTAAACCTAAAATACTGCATATAGAGCAACGTTTTCTGTCAGCCACTTTCTGTTTGACGTACAAGTTACAAAAACTGATCGATATGTTTTTACTCAGTTCAGGCCCACCAGGTGATTCCATGGAATTCTACTGCTTGTAGTCCAAGAGAAGAGAGTGTGTATAGTATCACAAAGTTCTGTTATACACTATGCTTCCTGTTTTCAGTCCTTCAGATCATTTTCCTGGTTTCCAGCGATATTATCTGGGCACGTATAGCCATACATAACCATCAGTAGAAGTGGAACATTCACCTTCTTCTAGGGCCCTATGATGTTTCAATTTCTTAGACAGCTTCTAAAGATACATGCTCCAATGAACTTGTTTTCCTTCTCTCTTCATTGTTAAGATAAAGGGTTGTTCTATCTCTAAATTCTCTACAAAACTTTCTTTTCTCTGTTTTACATCATCTATTTCTCCCTTAAATTTCCAGAAGTAGCAGCTTTTGAAGGCAGGAGTGTCAGTCATAGGCTTTCCTTATAAAAATTCTTTGGTTATACCCTCAAAAACAAAATACTGTGGCAAAAGAAAACTGAAAAATACAGGAGACAAAGGAAATACTCAAGACCACAGTTATAAATTCTTCAAGTTAGGGCTCTTCAGTTTAGAAAACTAAAAAGAAATATAGTTTCAGAAGGCTTCATACATGCAAACTGTGTTTATGAACTTAATCATAATCATATTTTAAATATGCTAAATTAGGGAAGGCAGGAAGGAAGAAAATAAAGAAGGGAAGGAGGAAGGGAGAAAAAAACATAACATCAAATCTGTAAATAAAGATAAATACACATATGGTTTCTTTGTTTTAAGTGCTCTGGCATCTTTATACAAATAATTTTGAAAGCTTATAGGAATAAAAATGTAGGCAAATTTTCAAAAATGATTTCAGAGAAAATGTTAAAGATTAAGAACCCTTAAAATTAGGCTATATTTGACACTTCCTGTCTCTGCTGACATGAAATTAACATCTTTAAAAACATATATTGCTATATACATATATAACAGATTATATAGAGGGAAATATAGAAAAATTTTACCAAAATATGCATATCTTACACAAATTGTTTTTGTGAATAGGAAAAAAGAAAGGCCAATCCAAACTACTTATATTTTTCAAAAGCATACTGGAATACTGAAATTAAAAATATGTAAAAATAATGAAAACACTTTGACATGATTAAAAATTTGTAATCTAATAACTAATTAAATTTATAAATACTTGCCAAATATATTTGTCCACATGTAGAATCTACAAAAAAAGGAAAGGAAATAGAAACAATAAGGGAATCACACATCATTTCTGAATATGGACCAACATGCACAAGTCAAAAGGATTCCCCAGACCCAGTAATATTCATTTAGACAGCATAACACAATTTGAAAAGAATTACACTCACATTGGCAAAAAAAAAGACATCAATTACCCAGGAAATTTATGTACTTTAAATCATAATTTGTGAATAAACTTACAAAACTGCAAGCACAAATGACCAAAATAAGTAGGAAGTAAAATTTAATCTAGACTTAAAGAAAACTCAATCAAAAAGGACAAGTAATAACCAAAAATACTTACAAAGGTAAATGCAAATGTGAGACTGGGAAAGACATCAACTTTTTATGTTCACTGCTGCCTAGATGTTGGTTTTGAACCACTCAAAAATAATGGGCCGATGTGCCCCACCACCTACCTCCAAGTGCCAGCTAGTCCTCCTCAGGAAAATAGAGCAAAAGTCCCAGTAGATATAAAATCCAGAGCTACTGTAAATCACATGAACATTTATTGTTTGCTGACATTCTTAAACTGAGATTCACATTAGAAAAAAAAATTTGAATCTGAGTGTGAAGGTCTCTTCAGTTCCATAATCACTTTGCCTATCTCTTACTTCTTCATAATGATTTTTACTGAATTCCAAGTCTTTTCGGCTGAGTGTAAGAATTACTTATACCTTTATTTATTGCTGAAATTTAAATAACTTTTACAGTAATAACACCCATTTTTTCCCCAAAATACCCAAACAAATTGACTCTTTTATCATTATGAAATGTATCTCTACTTTCTTGGTAATATTCCTTCCTCCAACATTTACTTTGATATTAATTTACTACAACAAATTTTATGTGATTTGTATCTCTTTGGTACATATATTTTCATTCAAGTTGTAACAGACAAAAAAAACTTTTCTTGCCTTAGGAAACAATTTATAGATATGCTGACAGAGAAACCAAACAGTTTGAGTACTGATAAACCAAGGATTTATGCTAGCTGTCAAACGTAATGATTTTCTCCTCCTGATACAGACATTGCTGGACATTATTTCTACACAGAAAAACCTATTGCTTATATGACTAGACGAGTATGAATGCAGTTCAGTTCAGTTCAGTCGCTCAGTCATGTCTGAATCTTTGCGACCCCATGGACCACAGCACGCCAGGCCTCCCTGTCCATCACCAACTCCCAGAGTTCACCCAAACTCATGTCCATTGAGTCAGTAATGCCATCCAACCATCTCATCCTCTGTTGTCCCCTTTTCCTCCTGCCCTCAATCTTTCCCAGAATCAGGGTCTTTTCAAATGAGTCAGCTCTTTGCATCAGGTGGCCAAAATATTGGAGTTTCAGCTTCAGCATCAGTCCTTCCAATGAACACCCAGGACTGATCTCCTTTAGGATGGACTGGTTGGATTTCCTTGCAGTCCAAGGGACTCTCAAGAGTCCTCTCCAACACCACAGTTCAGAAGCATCAATTCTTCGGCGCTCAGCTTTCTTTATAGTCAACTCTCACATCCATACATGACTACTGGAAAAACCATAGCCTTGACCAGATGGACCTTTGTTGGCAAAGTAATCTCTCTGCTCTTTAATATGCTGTCTAGGTTGGTCATAAATTTCCTTCCAAGGAGTAAGGGACTTTTTAATTTCATGGCTGCAGTCAACATCTGCAGTGATTTTGGAGGCCAAAAAAATAAAGTCAGCCATTGTTTCCACTATTTCCCCATCTATTTGCCATGAAATGATGGGACCGGATGCCATGATCTTAGTTTTCTGAATGTCGAGCTTTAAGCCAACTTTTTCACTCTCCCCTTTCACTTTCATCAAGAGGCTCTTTAGTTCTTCACTTTCTGCCACAAGGGTGGTGTCATCTGCATATCTGAGGTTATTGATATTTCTCCCGGCATCTTGATTCCAGCTTGAGCTTCCTCCAATCCAGCGTTTCTCATGATGTACTCTGCATATAAGTTAAATAAGCAGGGTGACAATATACAGCCTTGATGTACTCCTTTTCCTATTTGGAACCTGTCTGTTGTTCCATGTCCAGCTCTAACTATTGCTTCCTGACCTGCATACAGGTTTCTCAAGAGGCAGGTCAGATGTTCTGGTATTCCCATCTCTTTCAGAATTTTCCACAGTTTATTGTGATCCACACAGTCAAAGGCTTTGGCATAGTCAATAAAGCAGAAAGAGATGTTTTTCTGGAACTCTCTTGCTCTTTCGATCCATCAGATTTTGGCAATTTGATCTCTGGTTCCTCTGCCTTTTCTAAAACCAGCTTGAACATCTGGAAGTTCACAGTTCATGTATTGCTGAAGCCTGGCTTGGAGAATTTTGAGCATTACTTTCCTAGCATGTGAGATGAATGCAATTGTGCAGTAGTTTGAGCATTCTTTCACACTGGCTTTCTTTGGGATTGGAAATGAAAACTGACCTTTTCCAGTCCTCTGGCCTCTGCTGAGCTTTCCAAATTTGCTGACATATTGAGTACAGCACTTTCACAGCATCGTCTCTTAGGATTTGAAATAGCTCAACTGGAATTCCATCACCTCCACTACCTCTGTTTGTAGTGATGCTTCCTAAGGCCCACTTGACTTTACATTCCAGGATGTCTGGCTCTAGGTGAGTGATCACACCATGATTATCTGGATCGTGAAGATCTTTTTTGTATAGTTCCTCTGTGTATTCTTGCCACCTCTTCTTAATGTCTTCTGTTTCCGTTAGGTCCATACCATTTCTGTCCTTCTTGAGCCCATCTTTGCATGAAATATTCCCTTGGTCTCTCTGATTTTCTTGAAGAGATCTCTAGTCTTTTCTGTTCTATTGTTTTCCTCTATTTCTTTGCATTGATCACTGAGGAAAGCTTTCATATCTCTCCTTGCTATTATTTGGAACTAAGCATTCAAATAGGTATATCATTCCTTTTCTCCTTTGCTTTTCACTTCGCTTCTTTTCCCAGCTATTTGTAAGTCCTCCTCAGACAGCCATTTTGTTTTTTTGCATTTCTTTTTCTTGGGGATGGTCTTGATCCCTATCTCCTGTACAATGTCATGAACCTCTGTCCATAGTTCTTCAGGCACTCTGTCTATCAGATCTAGTCCCTTAAATCTATTCCTCACTTCAACTGTATAATCATAAGGGATTTGATTTAGGTCATACCTGAATGGTCTAGGGGTTTTCCCCACTTTCTTCAATATAAATCTGAATTTGGCAGTAAGGAGTTCATGATCTGAGCCACAGTCAGCTCCTGGTCTTGTTTTTGCTGACTGTATAGAGCTTCTCCATCTTTGGCTGAAAGAATATTATCAATCTGATTTCTATGTTGACCATCTGGTGATGTCCATGTGTAGAGTCTTCTCTTGTGTTGTTGGAAGAGGGTGTTTTCTATAACCAGTGTGTTCTCTTGGCAAAAGTCTATTAGCCTTTTCCCTGCTTCATTCTGTCCTCCAAGGCCAAATTTGCCTGTTACGCCAGGTAGTTCTTGACTTCCTACTTTTGCATTCCAGTCCCCTATAATGAAAAGGACATCTTTTTTGGCTGTTAGTTCTAAAAGGTCTTGTAGGTCTTCATAGAATCGTTCAACTTCAGCTTCTTCAGCATTATTGGTCGGGGCATAGACTTGGATTACCATGATATTGAATGGTTTGCCTTGGAAATGAACAGAGATCATTTTGTCGTTTTTGAGATTGCATCCAAGTACTGCATTTTGGACTCTTTTGTTGACTATGATGGCTACTCTATTTCTTCTAAGGAATTATTGCCCCCAGTAGTAGATATAATGGTCATCAGGTACAGGGAATGAATGCTGTGTGAAAAAGAAGAAACAGAAAGGATAAGAAATGGGGCAGAGAAAGTCTGAAAGTATTGTGCCTATGCTTTCTCCTTCTGGGGAGTGGAATAGACATTCCCTCCATTAGAGGTAAAATGAGAAGTGAGAAGTGTATTTAATCCCAGAAAATGGAATCCTGCAAGTTGCTATCATCTCTATATGTTACCGATGGGGAATTAGAAACTTCCAGAGTCATATTAATTAGCCACATAACTAGTAATTGAAAAATCTGGAGTTGGAAACCAGAATCCTCTGGAAAAATGGCATGTAACATTCAGAAATTCCACACTTCATAGGTCCATTCATACATGTATTCATGAAATATTTTATGGCAGGCTATTAACAGCTGGAGAAAATATAGTGAAAACAACAAAAGCCATGTCTTCCCTTTTAAAACATATGGCACAAGGAAATTCAATTGAAATGCTGCATGATAAAGTGTTTTGATAATCAAGTTTGGCATGTTATACAACTGTAGAAAGCTACACAGGCTTCATCTGGGGGCTGGTGAACAGAATTGATCCCTCTACAATGAGTAAAAATTGGCAAGGTGAATGAATCATGGATGCAAGTGGGAGTAGCAGTAAAAAAGAACATTTTGTGCAAAACGTAAGATGAAAGAAAATACAGAGTTATTTAGGAAATAAAAATCACTTGACTTGTGTGAATAAGAGATTATTGGTAGCATTGAAAGACATTATTCAGTACCATACAAGTTCTGTTAAGGATTTGGGTCTTCATTCAAAAAGCAACATGGGGGAAGATTGAATATTTTTTTAAGTTAAGTAAAACTTGATCTAATTTGTGCTCTAAATGACTTGAATAATGTGTATGTTAGAAAATGGATTAGATGGAAGTTACAAACAAATAAAAGAGTAGGTAGCAGCAACAGAGACAAGAAATGATGTGGGCCAAATCTAACACTTACTGTAAACAGAAAAATGTGAAATATAGAGAGAAAATATATAGAGAAGAATGGAAAGAGTTGGGCATCATTTGGATAGAAAGGATAGGAATTGGAAGGGAAATGCTAGGTTTGCTCTTGGAAACAATTAATTTCATCATATTGCTTTTCACTAAGGCTCACGATAAATGAATTTTCTATCTTGGATGTTTTGAGTTTGATGTATTTGCAAGTCAATCAAATAAAAATGTGCAATAAGATAATGACTAGTCAGGTCCAAAGTAAACACTCAAAAATAGGGATACTGATTTGGATAATAAAATTTCAGTTTACAGTTTAGGGGAAAATGCTGAAAAGGGATAGATGAAAGGGGTAAGTGAAAAAAGACATAGGAGATAAAATCAAAGAGAATCGACTGCTGTAAGAAAAATGGAAGTGATGGATTTTGGAAAGTAATCCAAAAGTTTTGAAAATAATATGAGTACTTAAGGATCACAGAAGTTGTGGAAATATTAAGCTCTGATATGACAGAACTGGATAAAATAATGGTAAATTTAAGAGCAGTAAGATAGATTAAGGAATACAATTAAAAATTTGCTGCACCAGTATATACAGATGAAGTCAAATTATCTCCTTGACTTGGGGTTGGCCTGAAATTGCCAACATAAAGTGGATCATTGAAAAAGCAAGAGAGTTCCAGAAAAACATCTATTTCTGCTCTATTGACTATGCCAAAGCCTTTGACTGTGTGGATCACAATAAACTGTGGAAAATTCTGAAAGAGATGGGAATACCAGACCACCTGACCTGCCTCTTGAGAAACCTGTATGCAGGTCAGGAAGCAACAGTTAGAACTGGACATGGAACAACAGACTGGTTCCAAATCGGAAAAGGAGTACATCAAGGCTGTATATTGTCATCCTGCTTATTTAACTTATATGTAGAGTATATCATGAGAAATGCTGGTTGCAGGAAGCACAAGCTGGAATCAAGATTTCCGGGAGAAATATCAATAACCTGAGATATGTATATGACACTACCCTTATGGCAGAAAGTGAAGAAGAACTAAAGAGCCTCTTGATGAAAGTGAAAGAAGAGAGTGAAAAAGTTGGCTTAAAGCTCAACATTCAGAAAACTAAGATCATGGCATCCGGTCCCATCACTTCATGGCAAATAGATGGGGAAACAGTGGAAACAGTGTCAGACTTTATTTTTGGGGGGCTCCAAAATCACTGCAGATGTTGACTGCAGCCATGAAATTAAAAGACGCTTACTCCTTGGAAGGACAGTTATGACCAACTTAGACAGAATATTAAAAAGCAGAGACGTTACTTTGTCAACAAAGGTCTGTCTAGTCAAGGCTATGGTTTTTCCAGTAGTTATGTATGGATGTGAGAGTTGGACTATAAAGAAAGCTGAGCACAGAAGTATTGATGCTTTTGAACTGTGGTGTTGGAGAAGGCTCTTGAGAGTCCCTTGGACTGCAAAGAGATCCAACTGGTCCATCCAAAAGGAAATAAGTCCTGGGTGTTCATTGGAAGGACTGATGTTGAAGCTGAAACTCCACTATTTTGGCCACCTGATGCGAAGAGCTAACTTGTTTGAAAAGACCCTGATGCTGGGAAAGATTGAAGGCAAGAGGAGAAGGGGACGACAGAGGGTGAGATGGTTGGATGTAATCACCAACTCCACAGAGATGAGTTTGGGTGAACTCTGGGAGTTGGTGATGGACAGGGAGGCCTGGCGTGCGGCAGTCCACGGGGTTGCAAAGATTTGGACACGACTGAGCGACTGAACTGAACTGAACTGAACTGAAGGACCATTTGACAAATACACTATAGTGGAGTGGGACAGTCTAGGACTTCCAAGGCAAAGCCTTGAAAAGTCTGTAGGCTGTACCACAGCTACTATGATTCCTAATCCACTTGTCAAGAAGTGTGACTACTTAGCTGGAGATATGGTGTGAAGAAGCTCTAAAACTACTTGGAAAGAGATAGAGGCTCAGCTTTCTGCCAATGCACCCGGCCTGTGAGAAAAGGTAAGTTGGAAACCACTCCCACCCACAACACAGCTAACAGCTAAATCCCACATCACCCAAGTCAGAGCCCTGTGAGACAGAAAACATGTGCCAGCCAGGCCTTGACTAAATTTAAGAATATTAAAATTATAATATATGATTAAATGGCTATTATTTTAATTCATTCCCTGTTTGTGCACCCCCATTCTTCTTTGGAGGGGTTCTTCAGCACCATCTGAGAGGCTGGCTGGGCTATAGTCCTCATTTTGCCCCCCAAAACTTAACTCACAACCCTCACGTGGTGCATTTATCAGTTGACAGTAACATGGAAGCCAGAAGTTATACCTAATTAACAGGTGGACTTAGATAGATTGAATTCCAAATTAAATGTTAAATATGACAACAAATTCAATTTTCTTGCTTGTGATAAAGTATAGATAAAGAAAGATGAACTAAGAAAAAGCTTTCCGTGTTCAAGTAGAATTTAGAGGGAATCTAGATGAACCAGAATTTACTGAGTTCAAACAGTAAAGAGTTTCTAATCCCCTGTTTCTCGAAGAAAAGAAAAGGTTATCACTTAAGGCATGAATTCAAGGCAAATGTTCGGTATACAGTGCACTATCAGTAAAGCAGATAAAGTAAAGATATTGAGAAATGTGACTGTAAGATCTTTTGTTTTGTTTATTCTTAGAACAAGTTGTGTGTATGTGTTAGTGTGTTAAGAGTGTTAAATGTTAGTCGCTCAGTCTTGTCCAATTCTTTGAGACCACATGGACTGCAATCTGCCAGGCTCCTCTGTCCATGTTCATTCTCAAGGCAAGATTACTGGAGTGGGTCGTGATTCCCTTCTCCAGCAGATCTTCTGGATCCAGAGATGGAACCCAGGTTTCCTGCATTGCGAGCAGATTCTTCACCATCTGAGCCATCAAGGGGCAGCCCAATTTAAGGGTAGGAGAGGTAGTAAGTTTATGAAGATACCTGCGTCTTGTCACCTAAGCAAACGACCTCGAAGAATCTTAAAGTCCATTCCACAGCTCCATGACACTCCAGTGCATGTACATGAGGTCTGTCTTGCAAAGAAAGTGAGGTGCTCTTTGCCTCATAGAGCAGGTTATAATTTGACCTATAAAAAGGGTATTTGACCAGCTTGGACTGAAATTGAAGAATAACAAAGTAAAAAAGGAAAATTCAAGGGAATCTGTCCTCTCAAGCTTCCCCAGGCAGGGAGCAGGGTGAGAAGGCTACTCAGTGCCAAAGACCAGCCATTTATTACTTTAAAAAAAAAAAGTAGATTCAGAGTCAGAATATAGAGCCAAGAGTGGTAGAGAATCATTTCCAGGAAGTAGGACTTGGCCTTAAAGAAGAATCTGGTGACAAATGCAGCTTTTATAGCTGCTTTTCATCAATCCAGTGCACTATTTCTTTGTCATCCATTCTTCAGTTGACTTCCAGGACAATAATCTCCAGATTTGTTTCTTAATTCATTATTTGTTTGCTCTCAGCCTTCTTTGCTTTAGCAAAACTTGTATTTCTCCCAAAGTTTGTAACAGTGGACTGCACCAGCGTTCATCCTGACAATCTCATCTATTCTGGCTTTACATGATGCTAGAATGCTGATGCTAATTTCAAATTCTCTCCTAAATTCTAGACTCATTTATCCACATATTCATATGACAACTATCATTGAGTATCTAATAGATTTCTCAAGCACCACATGTATAAAACTTAACTCCCGTTCCCTCTCAGACTTTCCACAAAATCTGCCAACTGATTTGACGACAGCACCAATATTCCAGTTGTTCATTCAAATGGTTTGAAATTATCCTTTACTCTTATTTTCCTCTCTCACTCCACATGCAATCTATCAAAAAATCCTATTGCCTCTATCTTTAAAATATACTCATCACTTTCTCCATTGAATTTTTCTGTTGTTCAGTTATCCTCAAAATTCAATTCTTCTAAGAGTCAGAGTTAAATTACCTTTGAAGAGGTCCTTGTGTGATTTGGAGGCAAAAGTGAACCTGTGGCTACTGCTCTCTGAAGGGCATGGTAATTAATTTTGTTTTAATTATGTTAAAACATGGTAATTAATTATGTTTCTAATAAAGCATAGAAATTGGCAGTTTTCACTTTTCCTTGTTCTCCTCAAAGCCATTTCCAATTCTTCCAATTTCTGACAATGTGCACCCCAAACCTATCACCAGACAGTTGATTATGGACCCCCAAATACCTGCCATGGACTGCCTTAGAAGTTGTCAGTTCAGAATCCTACTGGAGATTCTTTTGCTCTCAGAGTGACCTGTTGGTGACTCTTCCTAATTCCCAAACCTCCTTAGACCTTTACTTCCTAATTTTCTCCAAAAATTGTGCAAAGCCTAATATGTATATTTGGACACTTCTGTATGTATTCTGCTTCTCTGGGAAAGCCTAAGTAATAGAACCAAGAGTGGTTCTAGAGGAATAGATTTTTAATGAGCTTTATTGAGGTATAAATGATATAAATTACTGCACATATTTAATATATATAATTTAATGAATTTTGATATTTGCATATACATGTGAAACCATAACAAAAATTAAGGTAATAAACAACTGACAGATCTGCAAGTTTCCTTGTATAAAGACACTGCATTTTAAGATGGAATATTCAAAACTGGATATGGTGTTCCTGGAAATGGCTCTTTGATGTATATTCAGGAAAATAATGATTCTATTTCCAGTAGTAGAAAGACTAGTGATAACCTGTGTCAAGATCATCTGGCAATAGATATATACAAAATATCACTAGTGAAGATAGATATGTTTATATACATATTCCCATATACTCCCTGCCTCCTGTTTCTTTGGAGCTCCTGTTTCTGCAGAGAACTCCCTGATATATATATATATATATACCCTGACTGATATACATGCTGCTGCTGCTGCTAAGTCACTTCAGTCGTGTCCAACTCTGTGTGACCCCATAGACGGCAGCCCACCAGGCTCCCCTGTCCCCGGGATTCTCCAAGCAAGAATACTGGAGTGAGTTGCCATTTCCTTCTCCAGTGCATGAAAGTGAAAAGTGAAAGCGAAGTCGCTCAGTCATGTCCTATCCTTAGCAACCCCATGGACTACAGCCTCCCAGGCTCCTCCATCCATGGGATTTTCCAAGCAAGAGTACTGGAGTGGGTTGCCATTGCCTTCTCCAACTGATATACATATATATATATATCTATATATATATATAGATATAGATATATATATACACACACACACGTATTTAAAGAAATTCATGATGAGGATTGACCCATGTGACAGATGAAAGCCAAGATAAGCACTTTGCAAGCTGTAGACCCAGAAGAGCTGATGTGTATACTTTCAGTCTGAGTGTAAAAACCTGATAACCAGGAAAACTGATGGTATAAATGTCATTCCAAAAGCTGTCAGACAAGAGGGTTGGGATGGGGAGGGAAATAGTAGGGATGTTTAAGAGTGAGGGCGCATATGTATACGTATGGCTGATTCATATTAATGCATGACAGAAACATCATAGTATTGTAATTATCCTCTGATTAAAAATTAATGTTTTAAAAAAGCTGGCAAGATGGAAACCCAAGAGCAAATGTTTCAGTGCAGTCTGAAGGCTGGAAAAGACTAGTCTCCCAGCTCATTAGGTCAGACAAGAAGAATTCTCTCTTACTCAGCTTTTTTGTTCTGTTTAATTTTCAATTGATTGTATGAGTCACATCCATATTACGAATGCAATCTGATTTACTCAGTCTACTGATTCAAATGTTAATCTTAACCAGAAACACTCTCACAGACAAACCTGGAATTATGTATGACCAAGTGTTTGGCCCCCACAACACATAAAATTACCCATCACTTTGAAAATGCAAGACTCAGAAGACTGTCTTCAAGATTTGTATAGAGCTATTATTAATATAATGAAGATAGTGTGGATCAGTGAAAGAATGCATAAATAGTTCAATGAAACAGTATACAGAGCCCAGAAATACATCAACACAAATATAGTCAACCTGTTTTTCACAAATTAACAAAGGCAGTTCAAATGAGAAAGAGCACTCTTTTCAACAAATAGTACTGGAATAACTGAACATCCACAAAAAAAGAAAAAACCTGTTCTTACATACTGATGTTACATCTTTACAATAATTGATTCTAATGGGACATAGACTTTAAACATTAAACCCCAAAGTATAAAACTTCTAGAAGATAACGTAGGAAGAAATCTAGGTGATCTTGGGCTTAAAAGTAAGCTTTATATATACCTCCTAAATCAAAATCTATGAAAGATAAAATAACAAGTTAAGTTTCATTAAAATTAAAAACTTCTGCTTTGTGAAAGACATTGTTAAAAGAATGAAGGGCAAGCCACAGATTGGGAGAAAATATTTGCTATATGTATATATATAAAATTCAAGACTTATGTCTTACAAATATATAAAAATTCTCAAAATTCAGTAATAAGAAGACAAACAACCAATTTAAAATTGGGCAAAAGACATCTCACCAGAATATGCAGATGGCAAATAAATATGTGAAAAGATGCTCACTTGAAACTAACTTAATTTTACACTTGAACCATATTTCAATAAAAATGTAAAAATTAAAATATTGAAATTGAAAAAGAAAAGAGGTTCAACATTATTACTGACTTGCAAATTTAAACAGCAATGTGTTATGACTACATACCTATCGGAATGGCTAAAATTCAAAACATCAAAAACACCCAATGTTGATCAGAGTACAGAGCAATAGGAACTCTGCTTGTGAGAATGCAAAATTTAGGCACTTTGGAAGAATTTGTTTATTACAAAATATATGACAGAGCATAGCATAGTCTTGCCATACAATCCTGCAATCACATCCCAGGTATTTAACCAAATGAACTAAAAACTTACATATACGCAAAACCCCCACACACAAAATGTTGATAGAAACTTCAAAACTAATTTCTGAAAATAAGAAGCAACCAAGATTTCCTTCAGTTGATGAATGTATAAGCACACAATGGTGCATCCACATGGTAGATCATTGGAGATAAAAAAAAAAAAAAGAGCTACCAAGCCATGAAATATATGAAGGAACCTTAAATGCATATTCTTAAATGAAAGGAGCAAGACTATATATTGTTTGATTACAATTACATGCCATTCTGTAAAGGGGAAAACTATAGGTATACAAAGACAGTGGTTGGTAGGGATTGAAAGGAGAAAGGATAAATAGATAGAGAGTGGATAAATAAGACCACAGAGGAATTTTAGGAGAGTAAAAGTATTCTGTGTAATACTGCTATGGTGAATACATATTGTTAAATATTTCTTAAAACCTATAGAACTGTGTAACATTAAGACCAAGCTTTCATGTATACTGCAGGCTTTAGTTAATAATTATTTACCAATATTCTTTCATCAGTGTGGTAACAAGTAAATCACTCTAATTCAAGACATTAGTAATGGGGAAATTGAGTGGAGGAGCAAGAGGTATGTGGGTACTCTGTACTGTTTTCTCAAATTTCTCCAAACTCGAAACTTCTCTAAAATTTAGTTATTCTTATTTAAAACTAAATTTGTAATTTAAAAAGAAATTCATATCATTATTTTCCTATCAAAGGAGAAGTATTTCTCTAAAAGTCCAAACGAAAAACATAACTGAATGTTATGAAAGCTATCCCTGGAGGAGGAAGTGGCAACCCACTCCAGTATTCTTGCCAGAAGAATGCCACGGAGAGAGGAGCCTGGCGGGCTACAGTCCATAGGGTCACAAAAAGTCAGACACGACTGAAGCAACTTAGCACATACGCAAGATAGTTATAGCAAAGAATAAACAAACCAATATACATTTAAACAAAATAAACAAACGTGCATTTACATCAATCACACACACACACAAGCATACAGATATTGATAAGTATATATCTTTTAAATGATAATGTTATATATGTGGCACTGTTTTTAAAGCACATATTGGAGTAGTTGGTTAAATATTAAAAATAGTTTGATCAATAAAAAATTGGTAGCTTGTATAAACTTTATGAATATCACAAAATTAATAATAAATGGTATGTTCAAAATTCTATTATAATTTATACTAATATAAGAAAATTAATACTGTAAAACAAAAGTTCTTATGTATGTGTGGTTTTATGAACTTGTAATTAGATATAGTTGTCATGCAGGGTCAACCAAAATGTATATGAAACATACACCTCTGTGAAATATTTATTATGTTACATCTTATGGCCAAGACACAAAGTCTGTGCTGCGCTGGCATTGCTAAGCAAATTTAACAGTTTTGTTTCCTCCTCAGAGAATAAGATTACATCTGCTTTTATCAGATTTGTGGGGCTGAGAGCATATTCTTCCTCTGGTATATAGTATTTTCATTTATATCACCTACACAAGCTAAAAGAAAATACAGAATTTACAAATAACTTATTTCCATTAATGAATATGCTCTTATAAGATCAATTTCAGTGACATGTATAAATAATATTGTTAATAGGATTTCAAATGCAATGCTATTATTATCCATTTTAGTATATACTCAATATTTAGGGGGATAAATATTGATTATGTAAAATCAATAAAAATAAGTAAGCCTTGGCATTTTTTATGAAAATTGAAAAAGTCATATTATAATTTTTATATAAATTTTGTGTAATTATATAACAATCTGAAGAAATTAATAAATAAGTGTTTGGGGGTTAAAATTTGAAGCAAAATAATTGGTAAGGTATTGGCAGCTTTTTCCAGTATATAATAAATACACATTTTCAGCCAGTTTTGTTGTTTCTTATAGGTTCAGATTGGAAAAGAAGTAAAAAAAAGTTTTTTTGGCCATGCCACATGGTATGTGGGATCTTAGTTCCCGAACAGGTATCAAATCCACATCTTTGCCATGTAAGCACAGAATTTAACCAGTGGACTGTAAGGAAATCTCTAAAAAAAAATTACTTTGTATATTTCTTACTTGAATACTCATTAATTATAAATCAAAAAGTTATATTGTGTACACACCTTGATTACCATTGACTCAAGTTTCTCCATCATTAAAATTGATTCTTTAAAATAACCATTTGATTGGGAAAACTTGTTCTATACATATTTTGGTAGGAACATTTTGTAAGTAATGTATTATTTCTACCTCTTGAAATTTCAAGTTGAAATTAATGAAAAGGAACTTTCAAAAAACTGAATGCAGATTGTTAAGCTTTCTGTGACATTTGAGAAAAGCAGTCATTTATTTGTGAAACTTTTCAAGATACGATGTTTCCCTCAGCGTCTTCCATTTCTTAGAGATGAATACACATGGGAAACCTATCTGATATAATTAGCAGATAGTTGTTGATAAAGCAATTAAATAAAAGGTCATTTGCCTTATCTCTGAACAAAAAAAAATTACCATCCCTGTTAGTCTATTAGTTGGTGAATAATTTGTTTTATAAATGTTTCTGTTCATGCTGAAAATCAGTAACTCTCATAATGGAATGCCCTGGTTGAACCTAGTATACACAAATTGTAACACCTAGTGCTATGGTTGCACTTTAAACTGATATGTTGTCACTTCAAATTACTTTGCATTGGCATCTGTGGTTATTTAGAATTACAAGTTAATTTGGATGACTTCCAGAACAAATAAACAAGTGCAAAACTGTCTCAATGCATTTATTGTGCTTGAATGATTGAAGGACTTTTTTTTTGGTTTTAATGTTCCAGAATAATTTTATCTAACAGCAGGAAATGGCTAGACTTCCAAACAAGCTGTTCTTTTATTGTAAATTATATTAAGTCTACATGTAAAAGGATATGTAATTTTAATTACAATAGTAATAAATACAAAATGACTAAAGCATCTTTAAAAAATTATCTGCATAACATAATGACAATAGTAACTATAACAGTAAAATAGAAATGGCAATAGTGATAGAAAAAACTTAACAATAAATAGAAAAAGTAAGAAATTCAAACTACTCATAATAAAGTAATCATGTTATAATGAACAAGAGACTAGAACTATTCAAAAATGCTAAACAAAAAAATGTAATGCTCAAAAATAGTTGAATTTTGGAATCCAGCAAGTGGTATTTTCTATGAGAATTTACCAATTCTTTGTCATCTAAGAAACCACAGGCAAAATGAATGCGCATCATTTATGTCTAGGGCCATATCCATGAATTTTCAGACTGCCTAACTCATCAAAAAATTTTCAGCTTCTCAGCCTCCATCCAGTTCCTTAAACACATTCCCTCTCTCTTTCTCTCCCTCTCACATATATATGAAAATTATTATATTGACATATATGAATAATATGTAACATAGATACTGCAACATGATGATGGCTCTCTACTGAGACATTTCTTTTTTCCATCTGCATATTCACTCAGAGAAATCTCATCAGGTCTCATGTTTTAATCTACATGTATAAACATGTATTTTCTGCCCTAATTTCCCAGCTACCATATAAAATGTCCTAGGTTTAATTACTATGATGGTTAATTTTATATGTCAACTTGGCTAAACTGTGGCTCCCAGTTTTTGGTCAAACACCAGTCTAGATATTGCTGTGAAGATATTTTTCAGCTGTGATTAACTTTTAGATCAGTAGACTTGAGTAAAGAAGATTGCCTCCATAATGGAGGTATGAGCCTTATCCAGTGAGTTGAAGGCCTTAAAACCTAAAACTGAGGTTTTCCAAAGAGCAATTCTGCCTCGAGACTGCAAGATAGAGGCCATAACTGGTTTCAGCCCACAGATTTCAGTCTCAAAACTGAAACATCCACTCTTCGAATTTTCAGATTGCCTACCTGGTTGACAAATTTTCAGCTTGTCAGCCTCCATCCAATTCCTTAAAACACATATTCTTTCTCTCCCTGTCTCTCATATATATCCACATATTAGTGCTAGTGGTAAAGAACCTGCCTACCAATGCAGGAGACTTAAGAGATGTGGCTTCAATCCCTGCGTTGGGAAGATCCCCTGAAGGAGGGCATGGCAGCCCACTCCAGTCTTCTTGCCTGGAGAATCCCATGGACAGAGGAATTGACAGATTACAGTCTATAGGGTCACAAAGGGTTGACACAACTGAAGTGGCTTAGCACACATGCATATATGAAAATTATTATTATATGAATAAAATTATAATACTTTGCCTAAGGTGTATATTATAAAAAGTTGTGTTCTAATAAATGGGTGAAATTGAAATATACCCAGAAAGTAAGAAAAGCCAAACGAGAAGTGATGGTTGAAATATTTAACAAAAAATAATACAAGGGTATCAATAAATTAGAAAAGACCTTAAGTCTTTAGAAAAATAAATGAACCTGGAATCTCTTAGTCAGTCAAGTGTTAGTACAAGGAAAAATCTCTCTAGCTTAAAGCAATTTTTGTCCTTCACCAGAAACACAAGAATCCATTCAGTGCCTTGTTCTAAGCCTTCAAAAAATATTTTCTGGAAAGTACGATTTCTGTCCTTTCTTATTATAATTTCAACTTTTTGTGAGAGAACGTTCTTCAAAATCAGAGACCAGTAACAACTTGTGAGCTCTTATTATTGGGTTGTACTTGCATTTAAAAAGATAGGCTCTGGGGAAGACATAACTGTAATTGGTCACACTGGTGTGTCACTTTAACAAAAATTCAAAACCACAAGATGCCCCAAATGACTTTGTGGCAAATAATAAATAAAACCATTGTTATTCAGTGATAACTTTCCTAAGAAAACACATTAATCATACCTTTCATGGGAGTATCTTAGTTTAAATACTGTGCAAAAAACTGTTTACTTGACATGCTCTCTTTTAATTAAAAGGTATCTTTCTAAAGTTAATGTAAGCTCAGTAGTTTACACTCTCATCTGTATATTTCTCAGGAAGTGACAAACATAAGATAAGGACATAAATTAGTTCATACTAGAAAGAATGTAGACTGCCATTCTTAACAGGAAATAGCCAGCTAAGGATGCTAGATGTAATGTGTACTGAACTGGATATGTTGAAAAAGACAAATGGGACATCTTAAAATTCTGACTCCAATTAAATAGCAGATTGGGTGTCTAAAAAAAGGTCTTACAAGGTCTCATTAATATTGCCAAATTTGGAAGTCAGATAGATGAATACAGGCAAATAGACCAAAGAGATATTCTGCATAATGTGATGGGTCACTCACTCCTTCCCAAAAGAATGGTCCTAATAAGCAGAAAATCAATGCTATCAGGATTCCTTATGAATTAGTGAGCAACTGCAACAACTACTAAGACTTCTGAAAATACATTACAAATTTTAAAGAGGGAATGACACTGAATTAGCAGAGGAAACGCATTTATTTTAGGTTAAACTACTAAAAGAAACTATCATCAAGTTTCCCAAGATATTCCCAAGGGAGAAACTCAGGCAAGTAATAATGAAGAAAGAAAAAGTTAATGACAATAAAGGTAATGTGAAAATGTGCTTTGAAATAAAATGATTGAAAAGTAGATTGCTCATTATTGAAAATTGATTTAGTAAAGAGCAGTTAAACCTAAAATAGTTCATAATGCTTAACTGTGAAACAACAGAGCTAGTCCCACCAAAGTCAGCAATAAGATTATATCTTTGCCCTGACATTTTTAATGTATTAAAAAATTCCTGACCAATGAAATACCACAAGAATAGACATGAAAGAAAAACTCTTTTAAAAACATAAAAATTTGTACTATTATTTGTAAATGAAATACTTTTCTTCCTTGAAAATGCAAGAGAAAAACCTAAAATCTCATGGATATATAAGTTCTGTGGAATGTATAACAAATGCATATATAAACAGACATATACATGCATACAAATAATATTTACATAGTTGAAATATATTACATGCTTTTGATAAATTAACATCAATAAATATATTGTCAGTCTAAAACAGACTGCCAGATTATTTCCCTAGCAAATAGAGGTTTATTCAGGATCAGCAAAGAATTAAGATTCAGGCTCTCAATTCGAGCTCTCAATAGCAAGCCACATGCGAATCCCTCCACAGCCAAAGAGGAATAGTGTTTTCACAGAGAGGAAAAAGAAGCTGAGAGGGCTATAGTAAACCAGGATCCATGGTGCCAGGGTTCAGGGCAGACCAACCCAAAATATGCCATTGTGGTGTAGTGATTGTTTTGATTTAAAATTACTTAAGAAATGGACAACACAAAAGGGATACTTGACCCTCTTTTCTGTCTGAAAGCAGGTAATACATCTCCCATGTGAAAGCACGTGGAGGGAGATGGGCCACCTTACCACCAGAGGGAGGAATTCAGACAAGAAGCCTATGTGAATAAATCTTGCCACTTCCTCAATTACTACCCCAAGTCTACATTCTATTTAGATTCTTCACTGAGTCCCAAACACCTAAATTTCGTTGTTCTGTCAGTTTCTCAGAAATGTATCATTTCTCTTCTAAAAAGTTTAAAAGATGCCTCATTGACCACTTCTTATGCCCTATTTCTATGAGACCTCTGTGTGCACAAATTAAAATGTGTTTCTTTTTCTCCTGTTAATCTGTCTTGTGTCAGTTTGGCTATTAATCTAACCACAAGATCTTAAGGGAAAATTTCCCCTTCTCCAACCCCTTCCACGATTTCTCCATTGGTGAGTTTCTAGAGATTTGTCCATCTTCTTCTTCCTAATACAGAGAAGAAGGCACCCTGACAAGTGGAAGTTCCCCTTATAAAAGTAAATGTCTGTTACAAAATGATCACTTCTTTTTGTCTTTCAGAGCTTTTCTTATGTCTGAAAGTTGAAGTGTTAGTCACTCAGTCCTGTAGGATTTTTTGTGACCCCTATGGATGGTAGCCTTCCAGGTGCCTCTGTCCATGGAATTCTCCGGGCAAGAATAATGGGGTGGGTTGCCATTACCTTCTCCAAGGAATCTTCCCAACCCAGGGGCTGAACCTGAGTCTCCCGCATTGCAGACAGATTCTTTACCATCAGAGCCACCAGGGAAGCCTTTTCATCTAGGGTTTCTTAAAAATAACCAACTCAAAATAATCCTTATGCCAAAGAAACATATTTTGGGATGGAAAATTGTGCTTCCCTTCAGTGCAATGTGCAATAATTCATGTAAATACATATATGATTTTAGTATATGTCATCAAATAGGAGATGATTTACAGTAATCAGCAATATAATTAATTTTTTCTTCCATAGAGTTTTACCTTATATCATGTCTATTTCATATTTTAACATTTAAAATTTAATTTCTATTTTGAATTAACAGAATTTATATTTATATATATATACACATATATATGTAACTCTAGAGCAAATAATAATCAAAGTTTATTTCTGGTTTCCTGGAAGGACAATCAGTGATGTTAATTAGATACATTTGCAATGATTCAAGGAAAAATTGTGTAAAAAAGAGACCAGTATATACGTTTATCTTGATTCTGGCCAAGCTTGTAATAAAAAATCTATTGCTTTTGGTAAAAGAATT
Organism: Giraffa tippelskirchi; assembly: GCF_054371585.1. NCBI lineage: Eukaryota > Metazoa > Chordata > Mammalia > Artiodactyla > Giraffidae > Giraffa > Giraffa tippelskirchi. The sequence goes on from NC_137286.1 coordinate 128,460,769, forward strand.
AGAATTATACAAAAGACAATAGAAGCCAAACATGTTAGGCATTCAAATAACTTTATTTCTAGGAAAATAAGATAAATTCCTAGGAATGTAAGATAACTTTTTTTAACTGAAAGAAAATTTTGGTTTTCTATTATTAGGAATTAGACTTCCATCCAGAGAATTATTTTGAAGATTTAACATGCCCATTTTGTGTGTAAATACATCTGAAGTTTTAGTAGCTCATAGGTCCTCAGAGTATCCACAAATTAAATATAGTTTCCTTTGTGGCTGTTTATCTCCCTCAATATGTCTGCCTTTGTGAATTTAATGGGGCAGAGGTTTGCAGACTCTGTTACCAGGGGAGAGTAGAGCAGATGCGTACGGCAATAGTTTCAAAAAGAACAAATACACTATTGTTTAAATGTATGCTTTCCTACTTTCAGAAGAAATGAATTAACACTAATGCTAACTTTAACAGATACATGCTTTGTTCAGTCCCTTGCTTATTTAACTTATAAGCAGAGTACATCAGACAAAATGCCGAGCTAGACAAATCACAAGCTGGAATCAAGACTGCCAGGAGAAATATCAGTAACTGCAGATATGCAGATGTACCATGCTAATGGCAGAAAGCAAAGAGAAACTAGAGAGCCTCTTGAAGAAGGCGAAAGAGGAGTGTGAAAAAACTGGCTTAATATTCAACATTCAAAAACCGAAGATCATGGCATTTGGTGCCATCCCTTCATGAAAAATAGACGGGGAAACAATGGAACTGTGACAGACTATATTTACTTGGACTCCAAAATAACTGTGGACGGTGACTGCAGCCATGAAATTAAAAGACACTTTTTCCTTGGAAGAAAAACTCTGACAAATCTACACAGTGTACTAAAAAGCAGAGACATCACTTTGCCAACAAAGGTCCATATAGTCAAAGCTATACTCACCTAGAGCCAGACAACCTGGAATGTGAAGTCAAATGGGCCTTAGAAAGCATCACTACGAACAAAGCTAGTGGAGGTGATGGAATTCCAGTTGAGCTATTTCAAATCTTGAAGATGATGCTGTGAAAGTGCTGTATTCAATATGCCAGCAAATTTGGACAACTCAGCAGTGGCCACAGAACTGGAAAAGGTCAGTTTTCATTCCAATCCCAAAGAAAGGCAATGCCAAAGAATGCTTGAACTACCACACAATTGCACTCATCTAACACACTAGGAAAGTAATGCTCAAAATTCTCCAAGCCAGGCTTCAGCAATACATGAACCATGAACGTCCAGATGTTCAAGCTGAATTTAGAAAAGGCAGAAAAACCAGAGATCAAATTGCCAACATCTGCTGGATCATCGAAAAAGCAAGAGAGTTCCAGAAAAACATCTATTTCTGCTTTATTGACTATGCCAAAGCCTTTGACTGTGTGGATCACAATAAACTGTGGAAAGTTCTTAAAAAGCTGAGAATACCAGACCACCTGACCTGCCTCTTGAGAAACCTGTATGCAGGTCAGGAAGCAACAGTTAGAACTGGACATGGAACAACAGAATGGTTCCAAAGAGGAAAAGGAGTACGTCAAGGCTGTATATTGTCACCCTGCTTATTTAACTTATATACAGAGTATATCATGAGAAACGCTGGGCTGGAAGAAGCACAAGCTGGAATCAAGATTGCCGGGAGAATTATCAATAACCTCAGATATGCAGATGACACCACCCTTATGGCCGAAAGTGAAGAAGAGCTAAAGAGCCTCTTGATGAAAGTGAGAGGGGAGTGAAAAAGTTGGCTTAAAGCTCAACGTTCAGAAAACTAAGATCATGGCATCTGGTCCCATCACTTCATGGCAGATAGATGGGCAAACAGTGGAAACAGTGTCAGACTTTATTTTTGGGGGGCTCCAGAATCACTGCAGATGTGATTGCAGCCATGAAATTAAAAGACACTTACTCCTTGGAAGGAAAGTTATGACCAACCTAGATAGCATATTAAAAAGCAGAGACATTACTCTGCCAACAAAGGTCTGTCTAGTCAAGACTATGGTTTTTCCAGTAGTCATGTATGGATGTGAGAGTTGGACTATAAAGAAAGCTGAGCACTGAAGAATTGATGCTTTTGAACTGTGGTGTTGGAGAAGACTCTTGAGAGTCCCTTTGGACTGCAAGAAAATCCAACCAGTCCATCTTAAAGGAAATCAGTCCTGGATGTTCATTGGAAGGACTGATGTTGAAGCTGAAACTCCGATACTTTGGCCACCTGATGGGAAGAGCTAACTCACTGGAAAAGACCCTGATGCTGGGAAGGATTGAGGGCGGGAGGAGAAGGGGACGACAGAGGATGAGGTGGCTGGATGGTATCACTGACTCGATGGACATGAGTTTTGGTAAACTCTAGGAGTTCGTGTTGGACAGGGATGCCTGACGTGCTGCAATTCATGGGATCACAAACAGTTGGACACAACTGAATGACTGAACTGAACTGAACCTATGCTTTTTTCAGTAGTCTTGTATGGATATGAGAGTTGGACCATAAATAAGGCTGAGTGCCCAAGAATTAATGCTTTTGAATTGTACTGAAGTCTCTTGAGAGTCCCTTGGACCAAGGAATTTAAATCAGTCAATCCTGAATATCCCTTGGAAGGACTGATGCTGAAGCTGAAGCTCCAATAATTTTGCCACCTGATGCAAAGCACCAACTCATTGGAAGAAGACCCTGATGCTGGGAAAGATTGAGGACAGGAGGAGAAGGGAGCGACAGAGGATGAGATGGTTAGATAGCATCATCAACTCAATGGACATGAGTTTGAGCAAACTCTGGGAGATAGTGAATGACAGGGAAGCCTGACACGCTGCAGTCCATTGGGTTGGAAAGAGTCGGACATGACTAAGTGCCTGAACAATAATAACAACAACACAAATGGAAAGGTTTAGTTTATTATGCTCCTGAAGCAATGCAGAAAAGAGTCTGACTATAGAGTAGAGCAGAATGAAGTGATTCTGAGAATTTTGTTAGTCATTACGATACATTCGCTCTAATTGGTACATTTTTTGAGAGTGATAGTGTTAGGACATAGACCATCTTTAAAACCTAGGATAACAGATACAAACCAGGACTGCCCTGGACAAACTGGAATATATGGTCATTATTCATTTAATTTAGTCTTAATTGATACATCATTTATAGCTTAAGAAACATAATTCATACAAACAATTTTGATTATAATCAGGCTGAATGGAATTTTGATTGTCATTTTAGTGGTAAGTGACACTTCTGGTCTTTCCAGTGTATATTTAATGTAAGCATCAATGTAACTATAGCATATGAAACTGAAGTATTTATTTGAGAATTGAGAATAGTAAGTTACAAAAATGGAAATTATGCTCATATAATATAAAAGTCAAATATATAATATATAAATTAATCTATCACTCTAAACAGAGAAAAATATTTAAAATCCCTTTAAAACATCTATGTGTTAGTTGCTCAGTCATGTCCAACTCTTTGCAACCCCGTGGACTGTTAGCCTGCCAGGCTTCTCTGGTCCATGGAATTCTATAGGCAAGAATACTGGAGTGGGTAGCCCATTCCCTTCTTCAGGGGATCTTCCTGACCCGTAGATCAAACCTTGGTCTCCTGCATTGCAGGCAGATTCTTTACTGTCTGAGCCACCAATGATGCCCTTAATATGTCTAAAGTGATTTATAAAATAAAGTAAACTAAAATTGCTTAGGCTTTTGTTTAAAATAGAGCAAGATAATTTTAAAAATACATTGCTAGATTCAAAATGGCTTTATACTGAACTTTCAGAGACATATTTCTTTGTTCCTTTTTTTATTCAAGATCTTACAGAATGGGACCTTTTCACAGAAGTTTGAAAAAAACTCATTAATTTTAAATGAAATTCCTTTTGCTTTATAACTTCAATGTATTTTTTGCCTATGATATTTCTATTAAAGAAGCCTATATTAAGACCAGATCTTCAAAATCTTTATTTTTAAAAACCATGATTTTTTCAAACTTGGCTGTACATTATAATCACCTGTGGAGATGTATTATAATGTCAATGTCAGGGCCCCTCTCCCATGACTCTTAGCTAAGCGGCTTTGCTGTAGTCCCGTCATGTGAACATACTACATCTGAATCTGATGTGCCATCAAATACAACCCATATTTTAAAATATGAAATGGAAAATTTAGATTAAAACGGACATAATGAAAATCCCTACCTCTTCTACAAATACCCTCAAAATACCTATGAAAACAGAATAGATATAAAATTATAGTACTAACAATAAAGTTACAAAAATAATTAATTTACAGATTCTCAAAGTTATTTTCACTATGTATAAAGCCTATGGAGCCAGAATGGAAAATGCTTATATTTAATTTAATCTAACAACATGTTTCTTCTAATGATAAATAATATTTGTCTTTATTTTATGGGTTTCAGTTTAACAAAGTGAGATTTCTTAAAGGTCCAGACAAGAATTTTGAGTATGTAAATTCAGCTAGATATAAGAATAAAGACAGATAATCCACCAAAAGGAAAACGAAAGTGAATATTATACCTAGACACTTTAAATTCAAAGATTATTAAATGAATGAAATGACAATGACTGTAGAATTGGTCTTGGGCTGCCTAATTTAGCTACAGTAGATCAAAGAAGAGAATGTTGACAGTCATCTCTCTTGAAGGGATTTTATGTGTTCTTACTTGGCCAAAATTTACTTACACCTACTCTTTCTCATGACTGCAGCCATGAAACTAAAAGATGCTTACTCCTTGGAAGAAAAGCTATGAGAAACCTAGGCAGTATATTAAAAGCAGAGACATTACTTTTTAGATAAAGGTCCGTCTAGTCAAAGCTATGGTTTTTCCAGTAGTGATGTATGGATGTGAGTTGGACCATAAAGAAAGCTTAGCACCGAAGAATTGATGCTTGTGAACGGTGGTGTTGAAGAAGGTTCTTGAGCATCCCTTGCACTACAAGGAGATCAAACCAGTCAATCCTAAAGGAAATCAGTCCTGAATATTCATTGGAAGGACTTATGCTAAAGCTCCAATACTTTGCCCACCTGATGCGAAGAACTGACTCATTGGAAAAACCCCTGACGCTGGGAAAAATTGAAGGCAGGAGGAGAAGGGGATGACAGAGGATGAGATGGTTGGATGGCATCACCAATTCGATGGACATGAATTTGAGCAGGTTCCAGGGGTTGGTAACGGACAGGGAAGCCTGGCGCACTGCAGTCCATGGGGTCACAATGAGTCAGACACGACTGAGTGACTGAGCTGAACTGAACTCTCTCCTAAAACTCCCAGAAACTTGGGGTGATGGGTTAGAAGGTCAGGCTGAGGGAGGCTCCTGATATGAACAGAATGACGATCTTCAAGACTAAAATGTGAAATCAGAAACATCTTTGGCAACACCGCATGCTGAAGATCATATTAGTAACTTTTCTTGTCCTCTTGGATTGGAAGTTCAGAATGTGAGTTGACTGTGGTTAAGAGGGACTTCACTTCATTCTGAAGCCACCACATCAGAAAAGGTGAGAAGGGGGCTCAAGCATGCTCAGATAAACCTCATCATTTGAATACTCTGACATAAGCAAAGTAGTTAGAATAAATGAGAACTGATGCAACAGACACATTTTTGTACACTGACTAACACTGGGTAGGGCTTCATTAGTTTCTCTGCACCTGAGTATGAGTCAAATTAACTTAAAATAACAAACAAAGCCTGTGGGAAGAAAATACCACAGAACGAAAATGGTGATGTGATCGTGAAGACTCAGAGGATAGGATGAGTGTAAAAATTATTTATCTCAGAAAGATAAGCAATATATGCTCTGCTAAACCAGATCTGGGGAAAAAATAAAGAAAATTTCTGTTCTCCTCAAGCATTTTAAAATTGATACAAAATTATTTTATACTATTTACATACTGAAAATGATATAAATTCTATGAAAATATATGTAAATATTGATATCTTTGAACGCAGAGTTCCAAAGATATTGATATCTTTGAATGCAGAGTTCCCAATGATATCATTTGAATGCAGTTGCTGCTGCTGCTGCTGCTAAGTCGCTTCAGTCATGTCCAACTCTGTGCAACCCCATAGATGGAAGCCCACCATGCTTCCCTGTGCCTGGGATTCTCCAGGCAAGAATACTGGAGTGGGTTGCCATTTCCTTCTCCAGTGCATGAAAGTGAAAAGTGAAAGTGAAGTCGCTCAGTCATGTCCGACTCCTAGTGACCCCATGGACTGCAGCCTACCAGGCTCCTCCATCCATGGGATTTTCCAGGCAAGAGTACTGGAGTGGGGTGCCATTTCCTTCTCCATTTGAATGCAGAGCTCCCAAGAATAGCAAGGAGAGATAAGAAAGACTTTCTCAGCTATCAATATAAAGAAATAGAGGAAAACAATAGAATGGGAAAGACTAGAGATCTCTTCAAGAATATTAGAGATAACAAGGGAACATTTCTTGCAAAAATGGCCTCAATAAAGGACAGAAATGCTATGGACCTGACAGAAGCAGAAGATATTAAGAAGAGGTGGCAAGAATACAGAGAAGAAATGTACAAAACAGATCTTCATGAGCCAGTTAATCACGATGGTGTGATCACTCACCTAGAGCCAGACATCCTGGGATGGGAAGTTAAGTGGGCCTTAGGAAGCATCACTACAAACAAAGCTAGTGGAGGTGATGGAATTCTAGTTGAGCTATTTCAAATCCTAAAAGATGATTCTGGGAAAGTGCTGCACTCAATATGTCAGCAAATTTGGAAAACAGCAGTGGCCACAGGACTGGAAAAAGTCAGTTTTCACTCCAATCCCAAAGAAAGACAATGCCAAAGAATGTTCTAACTACTGCACAATTGCACTCATCTCACACGCTGGGAAAGTAATGCTCAAAATTCTCCAAGCCAGGCTTCAGCAATACGTGAACTGTGAACTTCTAGATGTTTAAGCTGGTTTTAGAAAAGGCAAAGGAACCAGAGATCAAATTGCCAACATCCACTGGATCATCGAAAAAGCAAGGGAGTTCCAGAAAAACATCTATTTTTGCTTTATTGACTATGCCAAAGTCTTTGACTGGTGGATCACAATAAACTGTGGAAAATTCTGAAAGAGATGGGAATACCAGACCACCTGATCTGCCTCCTGAGAAATCTGTATGCAGGTCAGGAAGCAACAGTTAGAACTGGACATGGAACAACAGACAGGTTCCAAATAGGAAAAGGAGTACATCAAGGCTGTATATTGTCACCCTGCTTATTTAACTTATATGCACAGTACATCATGAGAAATGCTGGGTTGGATGAAGCACAATCTGGAATCAAGATTGCTGGGAGAAATATCAATAACCTCAGATATGCAGATGACACCACCCTTATGGCAGAAAGTGAAGAGGAACTAAAAAGCCTCTTGATGAAAGTGAAAGAGGAGAGTGAAGAAGTTTGCTTAAAGCTCAACATTCAGAAAACTAAGATCATGGCATCCGGTCCCATCACTTCATGGCAAATAGATGGGGAAACAGCGGAAACAGTGAGAGACTTTATTGTTGGGGGCTCTGAAATCACTGGAGATGTTGACTGCAGTCATGAAATGAAAAGACTTCCTTGGAAGGAAAGTTAGGACCAACCTAGATAGCATATTAAAAAGCAGAGACATTACTTTGCCAACAAAGGTCCATCTAGTCAAGGCTATGGTTTTTCCATTAGTCATGGATGGATGTGAGAGTTGGACTGTGAAGAAAGCTGAGCACCAAGAATTGATGCTTTTGAACTGTGGTGTTGGAGAATACTCTTGAGAGGTCCTTGGACTGTAAGGAGATCCAACCAGTCCATCGTAAAGGAGATCAGTCCTGGGTGTTCATTGGAAGGTCTGATGTTGAAGCTGAAACTCCAATACTTTGGCCACCTAATGCGAAGAGCTGACTCATTTGAAAAGACCCTGATGCTGGGTAAGATTGAGGGCAGGAGGAGGAGGGGATGACAGAGGATGAGATGGTTGGATGGCATCACTGACTCGATGGACATTAGTTTGGATGGGCTCTGAGTGTTGGTGTTGGACAGGGAGGTGTGCTGCCGCTCATGGGGTCGCAAAGAGTTGGACACGATGAGTGACTGAACTGATCTGAACTGACTGATATCTTAAACCAAGTGACACCTAATTTTTTTTAAATAAAATTAATGGAACCTAACACTATCACGCATTTTTAAGAATCCTGAAAAAGATGTTCTTTAACATAGAAAAGTCACACTTTTCCTTTTGCTCCTTCAATTTAATATATTCACTTCCTCCACAGAATTTTATTCTTTATTCTAAACTTCGTTGTTCTGTTGCTCAGTTGTGTCCAACTCTTTGCAACACCACAGTCTGCAACATGCCAGGCCTCCCTATCCTTCACTATCTTCCATAAGTTGCTCAAACTCATGTCCATTGAATCGATGATGCCATCCAACTATCTCATCCTCTGTCATGCCCTTCTCCTGCCTTCAATCTGTCCCAGCATCAGGGTCTTGCTCCAGTGAGTTGGCTTTTTACATCAGGTGGCCGAAATATTGGTGCTTCAGCTTCAGCATCAGTCCTTTCAAAGAGTATTCAGGACTTATTTCCTTTAGGATTGACTGGTTTGATTTCCCTTGTTATTTCAGAAAGCCTTTATTAAACACTCTATCATCTTTGTCTCACAGTTCAAACATGTATGTAAATTTAAATTGAGACCTTCAAGTTCTTGTGACCAGGCTTTAAGTGCTCATTTGCCCCCCACACCTGAGTTAATTTTATCATTAAAATTATTAATGTTATTTAGTTGAAAAAATATATGCTATAAATTTTAATTTTAATTAAGTATAATAACTAAAATATTTATTGAAAATGTGCCTAAATTAGTTGAATAGCACTTTTTTTTCAGTTAGATTGTATTTTCATGTATAAATATTTCTTATCACTAATATGCAGCAGTTTTCACTATCATTCTAGTTTTCATTTTATGGTTGTAACCTCTTAGAAAACTCTTTCACATAGAGATGAGAATCATTTTAGCAATGCCATTGGATATTTAATTTCTTTCAGATTATATGCCAGAATCACAGTGTAATTAGATTTTGTTAATTAGTTAATTAAAGTAAGTCAGAAAAACTTGCCTGCAAAAAGAGACATTCCTCAGTTTTCAGTCAGCTACATTCTTAACAGTACTAGATCAAGTATCTTAAGACTGAGGGAGGTTGAGAAATATTGGTTTATAATTTATTTATTTATTTTATACATATTATTAATTGTGTAAATATTTATGATTTATTTTCATTACTATTAATTATTTATTTCATAAATAAAATCATTTATTTTACATGATGAAAAGAGATTTTGAAAGACTAGGTAGAAAGGAAGAAGCAGACTAGAGTAATATTTCAGGCAGATTATGCTAAGAAAGAAAACACCTGAAATTTAGTAACTAAATAATTGTAAAATTTCTGTTCCTGAGTTAGCCTAATGTAGACCCATGTTTAATCCCAGGTATGTTCTTCTTTTACGTTGAAGACAGCTGTAAAACTATTAGTGGCTTCCCCTTTGGGGAAGTAGGTTGTTTAACATACCGAGATAATGACACCTTCAAGCCTATACAAGACTTTGCCCTGCTGAGCTCTCAAAGGGAGGAAGAGGCAAACTGATTTGAGAGCAGGGCGTTCGGGGATCTGTTTTTCTCATGGATACAGTATAAGAGTATTAAAAAGTTGTCAAGATTTGAAAACAACCTACCTAAATGTCCATATCCATCGATGGATGAGTAAAGAAAATGTGATATACGTGTGTGTGTGTGTGTGTGTGTGTGTGTGTGTGTGAGTGTATATATATATATCAGTATCAGTTCAGTTGCTCAGTCATGTCTGACTCTGTGACCCCATGGACTGTAGCATGCCAGGCTTCCCTGTCCATCAGCAACTCCCAGAGCTTGCTCAAACTCATGTCTATCAAGTCAGTGATGCCATCCAACCATGTCATCCTCTGTCATACCCATTTCCTCCTGCCTTCAATCTTGCTTATCTCTCTCAATCTATCTATCTATCTATCTATATACATACATATATATAGAGAGAGAGAGAAATAAGTGTGTATATATATATATATTAGTTGTTGTTGTTGTTTAGTCACTAAGATGTGTCCAGCTCTTTTTGAGACCCCATGGACTATAGCCCACCAGGCTCCTCTGTCCATGGGATTTCCCAGGCAAGAATACTGGAGTGGATTGCCATTTACTTCTCCAGGGGATCTTCCCAGGGATGGAAACCATGTTTCCTACATTGGAAGGCAGATTCTTTATCACTGAGCAACCTGGGAAGCCCACATATGTGTGTGTGTGTGTGTGTGTGTGTGTGTGTGTGTGTGTGTGTGTGTATTATTCAATCATAGAAAGGAGTGAAATCTTGCAGTTTGAGAGAACATGGATGGACCTTGAGGATATTTGCTTAGTGAAATAACTCAGACAGAGAAACACAGAATACTATATGATCTCACTTATATGTGGAACTTAAAAAACAAACAAAAATTAGTGTCATAAATACATAGAAAAAGTTGTTGGTTGCCAGAGACATGGGGTGGGAGGTAGGCAAAATGGCTGAAGGGGGTCAAAGCGTATCAAATTCTAGCTATAATTTAAACACGATCAATTCAGTTCAATTCAGTCTCTCAGTCATGTATGACTCTTTGTGACTCCATGGACTGCAACACACCAGGCTTCCCAATCCATCACCAACTCCTGGAGCCTGCTCAAACTCATGTCCTTTGAGTCAGTGATGCCATCCAACCATCTCATCCTCTGTCATCCCCTTTTCCTCCTGCCTTCAATCTTTCCCAGCATCAGGGACTTTTCCAATGAGTCAGTTCTTCACATGAGGTGACCAAAGTATTGGAGCTTCAGCTTCAGCATCAGTCCTTCCAATGAATATTCAGGACTGATTTCCTTTAGGATTGACTGGTTTGTTCTCCTTGCAGTCTAAGGGACTCTCAAGAGTCTTCTCTATCACCACAGCTAAATACGATATGGGGATGTAATGTACAACATGGTGACTATAGTTAATAATACTGTACTTAATATTTGAAAATTTCTAGGAGAATAGATCTTAAAATCCTCATAACAAAAATAAATAAATAAATCAGTAAATTTTGTAAGTGTGTGGCCATGAACATTAACTAGACTTATTGTGGTGGTTATTTCACACAGACACATATTGAATTATTATGTTGTACACCTGAAACTTAATATTATATGTCATTTATACCGCAATTAAAAAATAACCATATTTAAAAATTCATGTGCACCAACAAGCCACATTTTGTTCTTTAGGTTAATGGAGGTTTGATTTCCTTATTTTAGATTTACATTTCTTCTGTTCCAGGGACTCAGCTTGTAAAGAATCCACCTGCAATGCAGGAGACCTGGGTTTGATGCCTGGGTAGGAAGATTCCCTCAAGAAGGGAACTGCTTTCTGGCCTGGAGAATTTCGCGGACTGTATAGTCCATGAGATCGCAAATAGCTGGACACACTTTCACTTTCACTTTTCTGTACCTACAACTTTTGTAAATTCTTTATTATTAAGCTCATCAATAACCTGCCATCTGCAAATATAAGAGAAATATCCAGCCTGTGTTTTTCAATTTTAATATTTTGTATCCTTCTGAAAAAACTTTTGTCATATTTGAAAGCAAACCATGTATACTGTCTCCAAATTTTTGACCTGAATTGTAGCCTAAAATCTAGGCATGCCATGTCTTCTCAAATCTTTAATTTATAGCTAACATTATGTCTCATAGGTACCTCAAATTAAGATTCAAAAGCGTAAATCAGTATCATATTAACCCAGGTCTTCTTCATAAATTGCCCATCTGGTTGATTAATTAGGTTTTATTCATTTATTTTTTAGCCAATAATTAATTCAATATTTATCAAATATTTATTAAGCATCACTGAGTATCAGGCACTGTTAGAACAAAAAAAATATAGCATAATAAAATAGATACTTTCACCACCTTCATGAAATATATATTGTACTGGAGCAGAAAGATATTAAAATAGTCACACAAGTAAATGTAAAATTGCAGTACTGTTTACTGCCATGAAGTACAGGTATTTGAATTTATGGTCATATATAATAAGAAGGCTTGATCTAGCCTGGAACAGATGTTTTTAAAAAGCTTCTCTGATAAATTACTTTCACAAGACAGTGTGTATCATGGTAGGAAGAAGAATAAAGCAGAGAAAGGAAACAGCATGTAAATATACTGCGGTGGAAGAAACTACAATAATTTAAGAATCGGTGGTGGTAGGCAGAATTTAAATATGGCCTCTGCATTAACTTGCTGGGACTGCAGTAAGAAAGTTCTACAGACTGGGTAGCTTAAATAGCAGAGATTAATTTTCGCATGGGTCTAGAAGTCTGAAATCATGGTGTTAGTAGGTTTGGTTTCTTCTGATGGCTATGAGGAGAGCTCCGTTTGAAACTTCACTCCTTGACTTGTAGGCAGCCATATTCATATTCATGTGGTGTCTTCCTCGTGTGCATGCCTGCATTTAAATTTCTCTCTCTTTTAAGGACATTAACTATTGAATTAGAGGACCATGCTACTTCCATGGGCTTCCCTGGTGGCTCAGACGATAAATAATCTCCCTGCAGTGCAGGAAACGCAGGTTCAATCCCTGAGTCGGGAAGATCCCCTGGAGAAGGGAATGGCAACCCACTCCAGGATTCTTGCCTGGAGAATTCTATGGACAGAGGAGCTTGGCGGGCTATAGTCCATGGGGTCATATGACCTCATCTTAACTAACTTCATCTACAATAACCCTGTTTCCACATAAGATCACATTCTGAAGGACTGAGGACTAGGACTTCAACAAATGAATTTTGAGATAGACATAATTCAACCAAATTTAACTCCAGATCCTCACTCTTTATGTACATAAACCTTCCAGTTAATCAATGGAACACTAACCTAGGTGCTGCTGTGAAGAGATTTTGCAGATGCAATTAAGGTCTTAAATCAGTTGATTTTAGACAGGGTTATTACCTTGTGTGAGCCTAGCCCAATCAAGTGAGCCATTGAAGAGGATTGAACTCCTTTTGGCCACAGATCTATGATATAGACTTTTCTGTGAAATAGTCTCTGTATAGCCACCAATTATCCTTATAACCTTCTTATATTCCTTTTTATATATTTTTATATTCTGCAACATACCACTTGCTACAGGTTGACATTTTATTTGGTAGTATATAAGTCCACCATGGGGCTTCCCAGGTGGCTCAGTGGGTAAAGAATCCAGCTGCAAGGCAGAAGATGAAGGCAGACAAGAGTTCAATCCCTGGGTCGGGAAGATCCCCTGGAGGAGGGCATGGCAACCCACTCCAGTATTCTTGCCTGGAGAATGCCACTGGACAGAGGCGCCTGGTGGGCTGCAGTCCATAGAGTCGTGTCCAAAGAGTCATACACGACTGAAGCAACTGTGCGTGCACACACGCAAGCTTACCATGATCCTTACAGAAACAATTTTTTTCAGTCTTTTTTTTTTTCCCACAAGCTTGCTAAACTATAAGAGATTCTTTAGTTGCACCTTGATTTGTTTTGATTGTAAGTCTCTAAACTTACCTTTTTCTCTTCCTTGAATGCACTTTCTTACTTTGGAACCTAACAAGATTGCCAATTAATCTTTAAGAATTTAACTGCTAGCGTCTTTTCTGTGGTCTCCATTGCTTTTTCTTACTGCCAAAGATAGCCTTCTGATTACCAATATATTTAGGTTTAAAATGTCAGGCTTCAGTGAAATTTATTATTTACTCAGTATAGTACAGTTTTACATTTATAAATTCATATTTTCTGTCTCTGGTTCAATAGTATTCTGGTGATGATGCACTTAATGAATTGGAATAAGTAGGCTAAACTGTTTAATCTGCTTTCTGTCGTTCTTTCATCCCTATGTCCACGTAAAAATTATGATTATTTCTGTTGTTCTCTTTTTATCTTGAGATTCCTGATGTCTTCGTTTTGCCCAAACCCAGCCACCTGCTATCTGACTGTCATTCACCAACCTGGTCACTTGGCTAATGTTGTTTTACAGGCATTTCCATTTGTGTCACATAGTCCGAGGTTGTATGTTAGAGTTGCTGCCAGCCATTCCTGTAGGTCATCTCCTGCTGTTAACCAGCCTTTGTATACACTCAGGCCTGTAGAGCTGCACTGGAGCAAAACAATGCTGACAGACTGGCAGCCTCCCAAGTCCTTGTTGGTAAGAATCCTGTCGTGCCATTTGGTCTCTCTCTCAGGGCTGACAGCACTTCCAAATCTCCCTGCATTTTTTGGCCCCCGAACGATTTCTACTTCATAGACACCTTCCCTGAAAAGCATTTCCTTGAACAATTTTTTTTAAAAGGTGAAAGTCTGTCACTAAGTCATGTCTGACTCGTTTGCGATGCCGTGGACTGTAGCCCACCAGCCTCCTCTGTCCATGGGACTCCCCAGGCTAGAATACTGGAGTGAGTTGTCTTTTCTTTCTCCAGGGGATCTTCCCAACCCAGGAATAGAATCTACGTCTCTTGCATTTCCTGCATTCAGTTCAGTTCAGTTCAGTTCAGTCACTCAGTCGTGTCCGACTCTTTGCAACCCCATGAATCCCAGCACGCCAGGCCTCCCTGTCCATCACCAACTTTCGGAGTTTACCCAAATTCATGTCCATCGAGTCGGTGATGCCATCCAGCCATCTCATCCTCTGTCGTTCCCTTCTCCTCCCGCCCCTAATCCTTCCCAGCATCAGGGTCTTTTCCAATGAGTCAACTCTTCACATGAGGTGGCCAAAGTATTGGAGTTTCAGCTTCAACATCAGTCCTTCCAATGAACACCCAGGACTGATCTCCTTTAGGATGGACTGGTTGGATCTCCTTGCAGTCCAAGGGACTCTCAAGAGTCTTCTCCAACACCACAATTCAAAAGTGTCAATTTTTTGGCTCTCAGCTTTCTTCACAGTCCAACTCTCACATCCATACATAAATACTGGAAAAACCATAGCCTTGACTAGACGGACCTTTGTTGGCAATGTAATGTCTCTGCTTTTTAATATGCTATCTAGGTTGGTCATAACTTTCCTTCCAAGGAGTAACTGTCTTTTAATTTCATGGCTGCAATCACCATCTGCAGTGATTCTGGAGCCCAAAAAAATAAAGTCTGACACTGTTTCTGCTGTTTCCCCATCTATTTCCCATGAAGTGATGGGACCGGATGCCATGATCTTAGTTTTCTGAATCTTGAGCTTTAAGCCAACTTTTTCACTCTCCTCTTTCACTCTCATCAAGAGGCTCTTTAGTTCCTCTTCACTTTCTGCCATAAGGGTGGTGTCATCTGCATATCTGAGGTTATTAATATAAGCAGGCACATTTTTTTTTTAACCACTGCACCACCTGGGAAACCCATTATTTATACAATTCACTAATATTGTTCAGTTTTATCAAGTAATCAATGATGTCTTTTTTAAAACACTACCTCACTTGATTACCCAACTCAGTTCATGAGTGTACACTGAATTTAGTTTTCATATTTCTTCAGTCTCCTTTAAACTGGAGTGGTTCTTTTGCACTTTTTAAATTTTTCATGATATTGACATTTTAAAAATTACAGAATGCAACCCGATTGCTTTAAATTCCGTAGAATATTACCAAACTCATTTTTTTTTTTTCTGGATGTCTTCTCAAGATCAGCTCCATGTCCTATAATTTTGGTCAAAATCAATATTGTGTTTGGCATATTTCTAATAATCAAAAGTGGATAAAGTATTACTTCTTGATGTTTTATATGTTAATGGAGATCATGGAGGATGCAATGATGTCAGAGATGGATTTGGATGTTTTCATTGCACTAAAGAGATTTTCAGAAAGCAACAGCAAGCAAAAAGTGACAATAATTCTAAGACATGGGATATTGGGGTAGGCTATTTACCCTATTTGATTTAAGGGCTTTTTTCGTTTGAAAAACCTTTTTTTGTGAAAGGTATTTTTTTCATATATAACATCAGGACGTATTTGATGTTTACACTTTGATGAATATGGATATATGCATAGTCATGAAACTATAACGCAAATCAAGTTAATAAACATATCTATTGCCTACTAAAAGTTCTTCCATCCCCCTTTTCTTGTGGTAAGAACATTGAATATGAGATCTGCCCTCTTAATACAGTTTTAAGTATACAGTATGTAATTGTTAACTATAGGTACTATAATGTACATCAGATCTCTAGAACTTATTTATCTTGAGTGACTAACATTTCATTCCCATTGAATATTTCCCCTTTCCCTCACCCCCTGGCAACCACCATGCTACTTTGCTTCTATGAGTTTGACTCTTTTAGATATCTTACATAAATTAAATCATGCAATAGTACTGGATTATGCTTAGCATAATAGTCTCCAATTCTACCCAAGTTGTTGCATGTGACAAGACTTCCTTCTTTCTCAGGGTTGAATAATATTCCATTGTATACAGTATTTTATTTATCCATTCATCCATTGATGAATATTTTGGTTGTTTCCATATCTTCGCCATTGTAGATAATGCTTCAGTAAATATGGAGGAACAAATACACTTCAAAATAAGGATTTCAATTCTTTTGGATATACCCAGAAGTGAGATTGCTGGATCATATGATAATTTTACTTTTAATTTTTTTGAATACTTCATAATGTTTTCCATAGCAGATGCACCATTTTACATTCCCCCCTATAGTGTACAAGGGTTCCAATTTCCCTGCATACTCACCAACACTTATCTTTGTCATTTTGATGACAGCCATTCTAACAGGTATGAGATGATATTTCATTGTGGTTTTTATTTGTAATCCCATGATAGTAAGCAATATTGAGCACCTTTTCATGTATATTGTCCATCTGTATTTCTTTTTTTGGAGGAATTCTACTGACCTACACAAGCCCAATTTGTAATTGGGTTTTTTGTTTGTTTTGCTATTGAGTTGTGTGAGTTTCTTATATACTTTGGATATTAATCCATATCAGATACATGGTTTCCAAATTGTTGTTGTTTACTCGCTGTTGCTGCTAAGTTGCTTCAGTCGTGTCTGACTCTGTGCGGCTCCACAGACGGCAGCCCATCAGGCTCCGCCACCTCTAGGATTCTCGAGGCAAGAATACTGGAGTAGGTTGCCATTTCCTTCTCCGATGCATGAAAGTGAAAAGTGAAAGTGAAGTCGCTCAGTCGTGTCCGACTCTTAGCGACCCCATGGACTGCAGCCTACCAGGCTCCTCCATCCATGGGATTTTCCAGGGAAGCGTACTGGAGTGGGGTGCCATTGCCTTCTCCATGTTTAGTCGCAAAGTTGTATCCAACTCTTTTGCCACCCCATGGACTGTAGCCTACCAGGCTCCTCTGTCCATGGGATTTCCTAGGCAAGAATACTGGAGTAGGTGGCCATTTTCTTATTGGCCTTTTCATTTTGTTGGTTGTTTCCTTTGCTGTGCAGGTTTGTTACCACTGGAAAATGGGATTCTGGCACAAATTGCCGATTTATATTATCACTGGTGTTCACCTACATTGAAATGCCTGTCACAGAATTCACTTTGGCAGACTGGCTAACTACTATTTTAGATGTTAATGGAGGTCATGTGGGATAGAAAGATGTCAGAAATGGGTTTGGATGTTCTAACTGCACTACAGAGTTTGTTTGTTTGTTTGTTTGTTTTAAACATTGTCAAGCAAGGAGACTTAAATTCTGGCCTAAATACATGGTCAGGAAATCAGAAATTTTATGAAGAGTTTAAAAACTCATATCTTCATAAGTTACTAAAGTTCAGACATCAAGTCTGCTCTTTTAGTTACTGAATTACAACCTAGATTGTATATTCAGCCCACCAAATCCACTAGTTGAAATTTAGGACATTGATGGGGAAAGTGTGGAATTCTGAAAAGTAAAATCGTAATAATTGAAATTATTCTGTTGATTCTATATCTAGACTCCAAAAACTCATTAAGCCTTCCAGGCCACTGGATTAGTTTGATTTTCACCTGTCTAGTAAAATTGTTCCTGTTTTGCCAGAAGAGTCTGTACTGATATTGTCAGAAGTAGTTCCTCTACATACGAGAGAAATTCTCTTTGTATTCCACACCCATTACCCCACTGCCTCTGTACCTATTATTAGAATCAGATCTTTACATGTTCTTCAAGTCATTTGCAGAACAGGTGTTTGTGAGTTAATCACTCAATCACATCCAACTATTTGTGACTCTATGGCCTATAGCTCACCAGGCTTCTCTGTCCATCTAACTCTCCAGGCAAGAATACTGGAGTGGGTAGTCATTTTCTTCTCCACAGGATCTTCCCCACCCAGGGATCAAACCCAGGTTTCCTACACTGAGGTGGATTCTTTACTGTCTGAGCCACCAGGAAAGCCCAGAGAGCAGAAAGCTTACATACAAATGATAAGTTCAGTTCAGTCGCTCAGTTGTGTCCGACTCTTTGCGACCCCATGAATCACAGCACGCCAGGCTTCCCTGTCCATCACCAACTCCTGGAGTTTACCCAAACTCATGTCCGCTGAGTCAGTGATGCCATCCAGCCATCTCATCCCCCGTCGTCCCCTTCTCCTTCTGCTTTCAATCTTTCCCAACATCAGGGTCTTTTCAAATGACTCAGCTCTTCGCATCAGGTGGCCAAAATATTGGAGTTTCAGCTTCAACATCAGTCCTTCCAATGAACACCCAGGACTGATCTCCTTTAGTATGGACTGGTTGGATCTCCTTACAGTCCAAGGGACTCTTAAGCATCTTCTCCAACACCATGGTTCAAAAGCATCAATTCTTCGGCGCTTAGCTTTCTTTATAGAACAACTCTCACATCCATACATGACTACTGGAAAAACCATAGCCTTTTCTAGACGGACCTTTGTTGACAAAGTAATGTCTCTGCTTTTTAATATGTTGTCTAGGTTGATCATAACTTTCCTTCCAAGGCATAAGCGTCTGTTAATTTCATGGCTGCAATCACCATCTGCAGTGATTTTGGAGCCCAAAAATGTAAAGTCAGCCACTGTTTCCACTGTTTCCCCATCTATTTGCCATGAAGTGATGGGACCAGATGCCATGATCTTAGTTTTCTGAATGTTGAGCTTTAAGCCAACTTTTTCACTCTCCTCTTTCACTTTCATCAAGAGGCTCTTTAGTTCTTCTTCACTTTCTGCCATAAGGGTGGTGTCATCTGCATATCTGATACACAAATATACAAATGATAATAATAAACAAAAAATAATAATTGTAAAAATGTGATAATATATTTTGGTTAAGTTTTAGGGATCATGTGTGGAGACTATTTCTGATGGTATTGAAGCCAGTAAGGGAAGAACATAATTTTACTTCAGTTTGAATTAATAAATATGAATATACTTGCCAGAAGTTACAGATTCAATTCAAACTTTGGGCAATTTGAATTTACTAAATTTTGTTATAGGCTTAATAAAACCTTCTTAAAGATTGTACTGAATGATGTTACAAATCAAAATCTATAATGTCAGGAAGGAAAATTCCAAAAACCTGTAAAGTTGCCATCAGCTCAAAGGTACACAACCATGATATCTGACAGGGCTGTGAGGAACTTCCTTCACCACATTTGAGAAACACAGGATAGTCGTTGTCTCATTTTGGATGAGGGGAAGGAAGAAAACCAAACAGTAGATATAAGTTGTTGTCAAAGTTATATTTTTATTTTGACAGGGTGGCAGTTTCACTGATATCCTTATTAAGTATAATTTAGTAAGCAAGTGTTTAAAGGGAAATATTTATATGGTCAATGATGAGAGTATGTTACAAGCCAACAATATGACTAAAGGAAACAAAGGAAAGAAATGCATTGGTAAGGACAGCAAGGACATAATTTAAAAGTAGTATGGGATGGTCTGACCAGTCCAAGCATGAACGTGGATGGCTCTGTGCTTAAGAAAGGGTTTCAGAAATCAATGTGATATGGAATCCCAGGATAGTTTAAGCCAAAAAGCTGCATTTAACTATCAGAAGATGCTGTATGTGGTTACTATAATAGATAATGGATATATATATATATATATATATATATATATATATATATCCACATATATATATATATATGTGGATATATATATATTATCATCAGATGTGACTAAACAGTTTATGGGAAACTTCAGTTGAAAGTGGTTGGACAGCATTTTAAGGAGCATTTTAGGGAGCTCTTTGTATAACCAAAACCAAATCCTATTCATGGGGAGGCCTGAATTGAGTCATCATGATCAAACACTGTGGCCCCTCAAACAATTCCCATGCCTAGTTAAAACAAAGATCCAAAGGCAAACGATCAAAGGGAAGAGGGTAGTCTTTGAAAAGACCCTTAATATCATGAGAACAGTCACTAAGTATTCTCACAGTCATTCCTAACAGGGTCCAATACTATTAATTTGATAACTGTGCCACTAGGGAAAGAGAGTTGCCAGTAATCTTCGAGTGTAAGAGAACATTCGTTCTGAAGTCATTCTAGTTACTACTGTCCAACCAAACAGATGTGGTCCCATATTCAGTATGGGGACTTAGGGGAATCTGGTGTAAATGGATTTGAATGAAAGGCCACCCCTAGGAGTTCAGTGATTTCATCTGATGTTTATTTTCTTAGACCTGAAATGTGTAGCTTAAACAGACACACTTAGAGCTTGATTGGCAAAAATCCAAGATACTCTGGATTTCTTGGTTACAAATATAATGTTCTGTGTCTCCACTGTTGAACAACAACTCTATTTCCTCTTGATATTCAGATAAATTACCTCAGCCAGTTCAATAAAATGTAATGAGCAGCCCCTTTTAGGGACAAGTATGAAGATAACACTGTCAGTCAATGAATTCAAGTTTCAAATATTATATTATTTTTCTGCTAATTTAATGTTATGAGTCACTTAGATTGCACAATGTATATCTCTGTGTCACATTCAGTATGTGACTCAGACTCGGTTATCCCTTTATGTGAACATATCACAGTGCTCTAAGTGTGGGAAGGAAGGAAAATGACAAATGCGACATTAGGTGTTATATTTAAGGTGACCATGGATCCTGGTTTCTCCGGGACCATCCATCTCTCATTTTGTAGAATTGTCCCAGCAATCTATCCAACTTAGCATTTCTCTCGGATTTTTTCATTTTCAAAGAAAGTATCATTAATATTAACATTGAACTGCTTGTAAATGAGCTTGGTGGTCATTCACACAATACATGCAACTTCTATCATGATCTCATGCAACATATACTAATTCAGACCCATTTTGGATATTTTCCCAGAAAGCCAGGAAAACCTGTTGATAATATAAAGTCAGATGTATTAAAAGTGTTACAAATGGGATAAGCACTGCCTTGACAGAGCCTCAGTAATGACTCCAAAGGTAGAATTCAAGGAATGGCACATAGAGAATATTGGGAGCTGTGTTTATTCACAGTGATTTTAGAGAAGTTGGTAAGCAAAGTCTCTGAGAGGAGGTTACCACATTTTGTAAACTATAGGTTTCCTGGAATTGCCAGAGATCTTATTTTGGAATACAGTAGTTTAGGAAGAGTTTCTATCAGTGTGCCTTATCTTGAAACATGCAGATATGAAAGAGGTGATTTTAAAACAACTTTGAAAAAAAAAAAAAAACAACTTTGATACATTGTTCTGAGTGTAACAGTTTGATATAACTTATTCTGTTGCCTCATAAATATTTTGAAAATTGTAGTTTGTCTTTCATTTCTCTACACAATGCAATGAGCAACTACCTTTTAAGGCCAATCTGCACAGTAACACTAATTTGTCAGTCAAATTCAAATCTCAAATAGTATATAAATTTAGTTATTTTATTGTTAGTTTTTACTCTTAAAATTTCCCTGTGTGTGTGTGTGTGTGTGTGTGTGTGTGTGTGCACGCGTGCACACTCAATTGCTCATGTCTGACTCTTTGGGCACCCGTGGACTGCAGCCAGCCAGGCTCCTCTGTCCATGGAATTTTCATTGTAATAAGATAAAATCATATATAATTCTGCTTATATTGAGAGGAACTATTTTTATTTTTATCCTTGTTTTCAGATCCTTGTATTCAGACAATAGAAGATACGAACAACATCATACATCATCATGTACCTCATTCTGTAAGCCAGCACCCCAAACTTGCATGACATTGTTTTCCACTTAGTATTTTAAATGAGGCTTCAAGGGGTTATTCTGAACTTCTTTAACTCCAACTTCACTTGGATAATATGGAACATAGATGAGAACAGTGAATGTCGTGGACATTAGCACATAACCATAATTCTTTGTTTTGGAACAAAATTTTCCTGTTCAGACATTAACTTGCATGGGATAACATATTAGAAATACCATTTCAATGGATATAAAATCAATAGGATTTTTACAAAATAAAAAATGTACTGAGAGTGTTTTAAAGACAAAATTACAAACATCACCCTAAGGAGAACAGCGCCAAACTGTGGTAGAACAACTCCTTTTACTCTATGAATAGATTCCTGTTGAGTTTTGAGCCTTTATGGTCAGGATTATCTGCGTGTGTGTGCTTAGTCAGTCAGTCATGTCCAACTCTTTGTGACCCCATGGACTATAGTCTGCTGGGCTCCTCTGTCACTGGGGATTCTCCAGGCAAGAATACTGGAGTCGGTTGCCATGCCCTCTTCCAGGGGATCTTCCCAACCCGGGGATTGAACCCAGGTCTCTCGCATTGC
The DNA here is from genome assembly GCF_054371585.1 of Giraffa tippelskirchi. NCBI lineage: Eukaryota > Metazoa > Chordata > Mammalia > Artiodactyla > Giraffidae > Giraffa > Giraffa tippelskirchi. The sequence continues at coordinate 128,483,510 of NC_137286.1, forward strand.
AAGTGGATTCTTTACCATCTGAGCCACTAGGGAAGCCCATGAATACCGAGTGGGTAGCCTATCCTTTCTCCAGGGGCTCTTCCCGACCCAGGAATCAAACCAGGGTCTCCAGCATTGCAGACAGATTCTCTACCAACTGAGTTACCAAAGCACCCCCTAGGATTGTCTACAGCAAACCAAAAATCTATTCACTTTAGAGATGAGGTGGTCTATTTAGACTAGATAATTATAATCAATAAATTATAAAAAGAAATAAAAGAATGTAAAAACCATCTTAATGGAAATACATATTTGTATTTTGTTAAGATTCAAAGAATCTTGTCACTGTGACCCAATCATTTCCCATTCCACCTTCTACCTGTAGAAGCTTGAGTATCCTCTGAGTAACTATCCCACTCTCTGCTGTTTGTGAAGCTTGACGCTGAATCTGCCACCATATTAGTAAACATTGGAATCAAGACAGGCTAGGCACCATCTAATTCCTTGGCCCCACTCACTGGTCCAGATAAGAAAGGAATGTACCTTGCTCTTCTATATACTGACAATGGCAAACTTGACAAAATTTACCATAAGGTTGAAATTTGTCTCTCCACTCTTCTCTCATATGTCTTAGGACTCTTTTTCTTCCTTATCCAACCAGGCTAATTTTAGAGGCATTTGGGAAATGTATTGTTATAGATGCTCTCTACTCACATTCAAGGAATATTTACATATTGTGCTGGAGTCTTTTCTCTCAGTCTGTACAATTGGTGTTGTGCCTTAAGACAGTTATTTCTGATCTGGGCAAAAAGCCCTTTGCCAACTTTGGTATGAATATACTGTTCTTCAAAGAAAATATTTCTCAGATTCTTACCATATGGATTATTCATAATAATTTTTGGAGGTCTTGTGAGTTATTATCTTTTATTGTTCTCATTTCATGAAAAAAATCTAGAAAAGCTAAAGATAATGAGTTAAGCATATTTGTCCAGATCATCATGGAATCGTTTTACTTTTGCAGTTTAGTAGAAATCTGGTGTTTTATATATTTATTTTTAAAAATATTAGCATGGAAATTTTCATAGCTTTGTCATATTTTTCTATTTTCTCACTTTATAGTTTTAGTTTCATCTCAAACCTTGTACTATGTATTTTTTTCTTTCTCTCTCATTTATTGTTTATATGTGTGAGTACAAATATATTTCTACAGGTTTTACAACTTTAAAAAGTAGTTTCTAAACTATATGTTATGTTACTATCTGTAATCTTATATTTCTCTCGTATATTTCTATTGCTTTCTATTTCCTATTATCTTATACATTGAGGACCATAAGCATAATAAATCAAATGTATGCATTTGTATTAAGTCAGAAATGTGCTCACATCATTTTTTTTCATTTGTTGCTTAATTAATAATAATTTAGTCTCCTTTCATCCATTCTTTGCCTTATTGGCTGCTGAACACTTTCTCTTACAAGATATAATGTCTCAGGTCAGTTGGTAGCTGCATTTTGTTCCTATATGAGTTCCTAGTGTCTAAAAAATATCAGGTTGGCCCTGATATAAGATGAGATTTGCACATTCTCTGACTACCTAATCTGTGTAAATATATCTGCTCTAAATATATCATGTAAATAAAAAGCTGTAACATAAAATCTACCCTGGAAGTAGGATTCTTTCTGCCTCTATAAATGCTCTAGGTAACACCTATAAGTCTTAGACTAGAAGTCTGTGCTTCTGACACACGGCACATTGGAATATGTAGAAAATAAAAAGACTAATTGGGAAAACATTCTGGATGTGACAAGATGGAGAAATCATGCAGTGAAGAAACAGCATAACAGTTTTCAGTTCACTTTTGTCTGTCTGTCTCTAACCTCTTAATTATTGATATATGTAGATTAGGAATTAATATTTGTGTTTGCTGTAGCAGAACACACAAATAGGATGCACCGATCCAGGTGATTCATTCTAGTAATAAAAGTTTCTTCTAAACATTGGCAGTAACTTGATTTTTCCCAACTGAATTCTTAGTATTGTTGTTCAAGGTTTCACCTTCATATGTGTTTTGGTCACCATTTGGAAGAGACTTGAATCAGGGCCCAAAAGCCAGGTGACGTCTTAAAACTGCAATCTCACTGATTAAAACAAATTTAAAAAATGGAAGAGTTAAAGCAAAATAAGAATTTCTTGTTCAGTGTAATTCAGTTCAAGTTAACATAAGTTATACACAGTAAGTACTTCTTGTTCCCCAGCTCTAACACAACTCACATAGTGACTTGATACCAATTTGCAATCAGACATATGCTTATATTCATACATCCTAATAAGATAAAAGAATATCATATGATCAGTCACACGTTATTTACTTTCCCATCTTACTTTCTGGTTCGACTTCCCTGATGATTCAGATGGAAAAAATTTGCCTGTCAATGCAGGAGACCCGGGTTCCATCCCTAGGTTGGGAAGATCCTCTACAGAAGGGTATAGCTACCCACTCCAATACCCTTGCCTGTGAAATACCATGAACAGGGGAGCCTGGCAGGCTACAGTTCATGGGGTTGCAAAGAGTGGAACACAACTGAATGACTTTCACTTTTACTTTACTATCTGGCAATTTCTTTTCTTTTTTAAACTAAGTCCACTATCATTTTATCTCCATATAATGCTTCTTCTCAAGGACTGTTTTCAGAGCAAACTCTGGATTGCTTGACACAACTGCCTAATAAAAACTGTTTAACCCAGGGATGGACATTCAGCTCAAAACAGACACAGTGGAGACACTCGTTCCTAGGAATTAGGAATGAAAACACAAAAGTTACCACTGATAATATGCACTTTAAGAGACAACACAGGGATGTAAGTGCTACAAAGGAAGGAACAAGACAGACTAAGAAAGAGGGGCAATGGGACAAGACAAATAGCCTCAGATAAAGAGAAACAAAGCTCAGAGAGCAATAAATCTGGTTCCTGAAATTTTGCCATTTCTTAACTAATGACATGGTAAAGCCAGGCTGAACTTTGTTCTTGGATTCTCTTTGACTCTTCTGTAACCTTCCAACACACCTTCTATTTGTCTTAAGCTCACTGGAGTAAGTTTTTGTTCCTGGTAACGAAGAACCTCTAAGAAAGGCAGTAACTTTATTTCTTTATATTTCCTTTATATAATCATTGTATGTTTTTATGAAAAATTCTTATTCTGATTCCTCAGTATTGCTTATTGACTTCAGTGGCTAGTGATAATGTTCACATTCGTTTCTTATAAACCTGCCTGATGTCAAATTATCATTCCCATTATACACTGTTGGCTACTTAAAGATATCTCTCATATATAAAAGTTTTTCTATAAAAATTCACTTCTTTAATTTTCTGAATATAAATATAGAAGTTGTCCAAAAATAATTTGTTGAATGAATGAATGAAGCTTTGATAAATAACCTAATCCACTAAAAATAGAAATTATTTCAACTTATTCTCACTTTCACATCAGTATTTATATTGAAATCGAAATTTGCAATGAATTTTTACAACATGAACTACCATGTGGGGGAAAAACCCAACAAATTTGTATTCAATAAGGATTTTTAAACTGAGAAAACATGGCATCAGATTGCTCCTGTTTGGGTATTATGACAAAGTTTTTATTTATATATACTGAGTAATAGTAGAAGAAAGAACAGGCATATAGGGTGGAGTAATGGAAAAATGAAGGAGAATAAGGGTTAAGAGTTGATTGCAGTTGCATTGCCTATACTTCATTAAATTATTACAAATTACATTTTATATCTTAAAAATACCATGATGTTCATTTCTTTCAAACTATCATTTTGAAACCTATCATTTTGGAGTTAAATGAACTGAGTTTAAGAAACATGATTTATTTTCTAAAGATCACGGAACTCGTTTTTAATAGAACACAGTCTCTTTATCCTTTGTCCAGAGTGTTTCTACTTTGTAATTCTATTGTAACCTGAAAAAAAAAATCATAATTCTACTTGCCACATTTTCCTGTTCATACTCTTTCAATCTATCACTGACTTTAGACATCCATGACTTAAAATTCTCATGTAATAATAGGGAAAAAACCAACAATGTTGGCTTCTGATTCATCATGCGGTGCATGAAAATTAAAATATTCTATCATATTTGTATCGGTAGTTATTTTGTTATTACCATAAAATCAGGAAAAATGTATCCACATCATTTTAGTACTATTGAAATACCAAAAGTTATCATAATAGGAAAGATAATTATGTATTCTTGCTACATGGTACGAACAGAATATCTGTTTAGAATTACAAGGCACAGAGAACATAAGCATAAGCATCAAGTTGCTCAGTTCCTATAAATCTATTGCATTTTTGCAAGCATCAAATCAATGCATTTCTCCTTTCAAATCTACTAATTTATGGTAATCTGTACTGCTAGCAGGCGCTCTGTATATTTTTGCATATTAAATGCATTTGGATAATACAAGAGCCATTTTTTCATCATTAAAATAAGGGAGCTCTTTTTTCTTTAATAATAAAAATAAGATATTTTTTTCTGGTAAATACAGTTCAAAATATTTCCCTCCCAAGAGATCATTCTTCAAGAGGAAAAATGACTTCAGTGTTCAAATGAAAAAACATTCTGAAAATCCCACCTCTTTCATTTCCATTTTCCAAAGTATCCATGGTTTACAGGGAAGAGTATGTATCATTTCCTCAGGTCACACGTGTACTGTTCCTTTGTACTTAATGCAGAAGCTATGTAAATTTCTAAAGACTGTGACTTTGGCAGGAAAATGCCAAGAAATAGACCCTTGTAATCCCCAAGTCACTAGATTACATGAGACATCTTTAGGTTTTCGAAGATTGCCTTCTTTATCCCAAGGTCTCAGATTAGCACCAGCTCTGCCAAATGCAAAATTCACAGTTTGACATTCTTCAATGGGAATATGGCTTGTGACAAGCAAGAAAGAATGTACTGGAAGTTATTTCCCTGAAATTAAAAAATATTGCCACCAGGGGAATATCTGTTTCAGCAGTATTGATGAAATATGCATAGATAGATAAATAGACAGATAAACATAAATTATGTAGAATAGATATAACTAAAGCCAAGAGGTTTTTTCTTTTAAAGATATTCAACTTAGTGATTATCAACTCAAGAGATTATTACCTAACTTTCTGATATAAATGATAATGCTCTTTATAAACAAACCACTTCATTTCCATCATCTCCAATATCAATTTGTTGTCAGCATGTAAGTTCTCCCTGTGATTATGACATAGCATAAAATCACGAGAAGATTTCTGTTGCAGATAATCATTTTCAAATGAACACATGATTAATAGAGGTCCACAATGCCCTCCACACTATGGCACAAATCGTGGAAAACAAATAAATGTATAATTCAATACCTAATTCAAAACCCTGGAGAAAGAAATGGCATACTCCGGTACTCTTGCCTGGAAAATCCCATGGACAGAGGAGCCTGGCAGGCTACAGTCCATGGGGTCACAAAGAGTCAGACACGACTGAGTGACTGAGCACAGTAACTAATATTGCATAGTAATAATACAGTTACACACCAAAACATAAAGAAAAAAATTTACATTCTGAGTATCAGAAAGATTTCTGCTTTCCCCATCCTTACAGCAGTTGAAGGCTGAAGAACTGCAGAGACTATACTTACACGAAGGTTCAGATTCACTTTCTTCCCATGAAACCTTCCAACAGATATGGGAGTTACTTGTCACTAAGGACAAATAAGTTATGATGATCATGATCATTTTAACAAGTGAGCATAAAATTATAGAGAAAAAATTATATTTCAAGTTAAAAGTTAAGATAAAAGGCTAAAAGCTCTGTATATCATTGATCATGAAGAGGTTGTTTTCTCTTTCTTTCATATCCCAGAAATTTTTGGTTTTAGACCACTGCAACAACTTTGTGTTGCAGCTTTGCAACACAGTGATAGCTTTGACTATCACTGAAAATTCTGATTCTTAAATTTCTGCAGTAAATTATAAGATCAGTCTTCTGTGTACTGGATACTCTTGCTCAATTACATTATTGGGTCCTGAGGATTCTCCTAAGATTGGACTCATTTTGCGTCTTGCTGATACCCATTCAAGAGGGTAGCAACAATCTTAAGTGCCACATGAGGGTGGAAGATCAGGTAGATGGAGAGATGAAATCATAATCAGCATATCAAGGTAACATGATTTTGATGACTTTACTAGGGAACTCCCAAACGATTCACATCCTCTTCTCAAAAGAATTAGTCTTTCTTATCTTCGGCACAATAGAAAGAAGCCAGAAATGCTATCACAATCAACAGAAAGGACAGAAAAGTTATAAGCAACCAAGAGACACTTACCTATTTTTCTTCTTTTCCTTGTCCAAATCCAATTATCCTAGAAAATGAAGGAAGAAAATGTGCAAGTCTCAGATATAGATAATATACCCTCCCCTCAAAGCTGAGGAAAGGAAAGAATGAGGTAACAGACCACATTCCTATAAACACTGATGCTCAGTGCTGGGTAAAGGGGTCATATTTAAATTTGCACATGAGATTAGAGTTCATAATCAGAAACAACTGAAGCAGATGACACCACCCTTATGGCAGAAAGTGAAGAGGAACTAAAGAGCCTCTTGTTGAAATTGAAAGAAGAGAGTGAAAAAGTTGGCTTAAAGCCACTGGAGTGGGCTGCCAGTCTCTTCTCCAGGGGATATTCCCAACCCACAGATTGAACCCAGTTGTCCGGCATTGCAGGCAAATTCTTAACCATCTGAGCCACCAGGGAAGTTCCTCTTATTAACATAACTGGTCTTACATTAACATAGCTGGTCTTATATTAAGATAACTGGTCTTAAACTTGTCAATAAAACTTGAATTTTTAGCAGAACTTCTTTTACCTTCCATCTATTACCAACCCTCACACGTAAGATCAGTAAGTACATTATTAATTATATATTATTATAGAATTATAGAATGTACATTATAAATTTGATTAATTTATTAATTGCTAACTAATTAATTATTCTATACTTTAATAATACTTTTTTAAAAATTTTTCTGAGAATAAGAAATAGCACAAAAGTTAAAGAGTTAGGGCAATTTTATAGTCTTTTGAAGCTGTGTGAGTCTGCATTTTAAAATTCTCTCAACAATTCCTTTTTCTCATCTTCTCATGTTGTGACCCATTTCACTATGTTTATGTGTATATAATTCAAACTAAGTAAAATCTTACTTCCTTGTGATAAAGATATTCATCTGTTTTTGATGTCAAAATAAACACCACACTTCATGCTAACAGTTTAACTTGAAATTGAAATATGATATAATTACCTAGAATTGCATACGGATAAACTTGGAGTATAATGTACCTTTGGGGCAGAGTATGTTTTCTGCCAATATCAAATTTCAGTACCAAGAATGGATGCAAAAATGTTGTAAAATATGACTCATTTCTATATTTTCTTTTTCTCCATTATAATATCTGCAAATTTATCTTACTCATTTTTGTGTCATCAAGATGTAAGACAAAATCTGAACCTAAGCACAAAGGTAATAGTGTAGTGATTGCAGGGATCTTGAAGTGATTTAATTAATGTAGGATTTAAGAAAACTACTTAATCTTTCTTTGTGTCAAATTTATCACCTGTAAAGTGACAATAATAATAGAACCTTTATCAAATAGCTGAGAAAGGATTTAGAGAAATGACCTAAGAAAGTCATTAAGCGAAGAATTTGGCACATAAAAATTCCTTAAACTATAAACCAGCTATTCTGCACTTGATATAATACTTAGAAGTTTATGTCTCTCATTTTATTACCTCCTTACAACAAATTTATGCAAAATAAGTAAAGTAAAATTTGCTGCAATTAAAATAAATTTGTATGACATAGATCCAGAAATTAACCAGAGAAAACTGACCCCAAAACTCCTATATTTCATTGCTGTTTAATATAACTGATGTTAAATGATCAGATAGATCCAGAGTTATAGGATTCCTTTTGATACAAAACTAGAATTTATTTATAGCAACACCACACATTTATTTAACTCCAACTCCATGTTAAGTGTAGGCTATAGGAGGCAAATATGATTATAAATTATTTTGGAAGCTGTAAATCCATAAAGCATAAAACTGCCAAGTTTTTCCCACTCTGGGACTCTGGTTGAGGAAGGACATGTACAAAGCCAAAGCAATATCAACATAAAAGCCTCATCAATGACCATCTAGTTAGAACAGAATTAGATGATGCAGTTAGGTTATTATTTTCTGTTTCAGAATCAAAGAACATGACCAACTATAGCTGGATTATTAAGAGAATGTTTTATTCCTCTCAAATATTTCCAGAATGGGCCGCAGGGCTAGAACACCCCCTGTGCGTGGGCACTCAGTCACTTAGTCATGTCCAACTTTTGTGACCCCGTGGTCTGTAGCCCATCAGGCTCCTCTGTCCATGACATTCTTCAGGCAAGAAAACTGGAGTAGGTTGTCATTTCCTACTCCAGGGGATCTTCCCAACCCAGGGATCAAACCCACATTTCCCGTGTCTCCTGCATTGACATGTATGCTGTTTAACACTGAGCTACCTGGGTAGCCCAACACACCTATTGTATACAGTATTAAAGGAAGCAGGAAAAAACACTCCTAAGATACATCATCTTAAAAATGGTAGACACAACAATTAAATTGTATATTTTTCTACCTTGGGAGGTGAAAGTGGAAGATGCATAGTGAAAACAGATGTGGTGTCTCTAATGACGTTCTCAAAGTGAAGGATGGTGACACCTGAAATTTCTCCTGTGGAAATGTTATTATTCAAAGGAGAAATCAACAGTTATCCCTCAACATTCTGATAAAATTTCAATTACTTGTTCAGGAAGTGCTGCTATACAGGTATCAGCTGAATGAGACTTCCTGGTAGACTGTGATGATGTAAATTGGTTTCGTAGTGTAAACCGGAAATTGAACTGAAATGGTACATAAACTGGGGTGAAAGGGAAGAATATGAAAGCAGAGATAAAACAAACAGATTTAGAAGGGAAAAGGGTTTAACTTAGTTTAATAGATCTTTTTAGGAGAGAAATAGATGGAGAAGGTTAAAGTGTAGACAGCAGTCCTTTAGCGCCAAGCCTTCTCTCTCTCTCCTTATGTATATATACATTTATATCATTTATACACACATATTATTGAAATATGTTTAACCCTACAAGTTTTAATATTTAATTATTTGTTTATTTATATAAAGTTAATTTTTCAAGATTAAGAATAATAGAAGGAGAAATTGGAAACTGCAGGCTTGCTTAGGGAACTAACTGCTGGAAAAATGAATGTGTCACGATACACACCTTATACACACAAGATGTGATATGGGTTTCAGATAATCTTTTATTTAGAAAATTCATAATAAAATTACATGTATGAAAACAAAAGCTAAGACAAAATTATTTTTTGCACATCAGCTCAGTTCAGTCACTCAGTCATGTCTGACTCTTTGCAACCCCATGGACGGCAGAATATCAGGCTTCCCTGTCCATCACCAACTCCCGGAGCTTGCTCAAACTCATGTCCATCGAGTCAGTGATACCATCCAACCATCTCATCCTCTGTCGTCCCTTTCTCCTCCTGCCTTCTACATTCACTTGCAATAAAAAAATTAACATAATTTGAAAACTATATTTTAGTATGATTTAAATGTGTATGCATTTTAATACATTTTCCAATGTGCTATTAATCAAGCAAGATTTCCAGAATGTCAAGGGAATATTGGGCAATCTAAATATGTAATTGGTGATGAGTAGAAAAGTTTATTTATGTAACCATGTAATTTCTGGTCATTTTCTCTAGCACTTGTTTGATGGAGGAAACAAGACGTTTGCTTCATTACTTAATGGCCTCTCTCCTTTTTATAGCTTGCAAAATATCCTTTTGGCTAAAGCATACTTTGGGACTATGAATTTTTTGGGGTCTTTTACTTAACTTTCTATGGAGTACTACCTACAAGAGTAATGAATAATCATATGGATAATAATAAAGTAATACTAGCATATATTATGTTTATAGTTCATTCTGTATGAAGCATTGTTTTAAGCACTTTATGGCACAATGTTTTTAACTGGTCACAAACAACAGATAAGACATACAGAGTGCTTTTCCAGATATCCAACCAAGTGTGAAAACTGACTCACAAATTCACTTTATTTTGCCTTCAGTGTGTCTATCACAAAGTTCAACAGCTTAAATTTGACCTTTCTGTACCAATGGGAGTCAATTTTCTTTCAATTCCAGGTCTATGATTCTAAATCTGACTAGACTGAAAACATCTACTTAGAAAAATTTTTATTTAATTTGAAATTTTGAAAAAAAGGTTTATTTAAATTAAAAATTTGAAAAAAAATGACTATTAAGTTTATATGGTAGATTTTTTTTTAATTTTGTATGTTAGTTCTTTATCAAGGATCAGAGTAGAATTCAGAAAAGAATTTGGTTAAAGTGTGAGTAAAATAGTCTTCATAAGATGCAATTATAAGAACATAGTGTTTACTTTTTATTTGCATGTACTTTTTAAATTTTATTTTAAGTTAGCATATCTAAATTTTATTTTAAACGAGCATATTAAGAAGAGGTGGCAAGAACACAGAAAACTATACAAAAAAGATCTTCGTGACCCAGATAAACATGATGGTGTGATCACTCACCTAGAGCCAGACATCCTGGAATGTGAAGTCAAGTGGGCCTTAGGAAGTATCACTATGAACAAAGTTAGTGGAGGGGATGGAATTCCAGTTGAGCTATTTCAAATCCTAAAAGATGATGCTGTGAAAGTGCTGCATTCAACATGCCAGCAAATTTGGATAACTCAGCAGCGGCAACAGAACTGGAAAATGTCAGTTTTCATCCCAATCCCAAAGAAAGGCAATGCCAAAGAATGCTCAAACTACTGCACAACTGCACTCACCTCACACACTATTAAAGTAATGCTCAAAATTCTCCAAGCCAGGCTTCAACAGTACGAGAACCGTGAACTTCCAGATGTTCAAGCTGGATTTAGAAAAGCCAGAGGAACCAGCGGTCAAATTGCCAACATCCATTGGATTATCAAAAAAGCAAAAGAGTTCCAGAAAAACATCTACTTCTGCTTTATTGACTATGCCAAAGCTTTTGCCTGTGTGGATCATAACAAACTGTGGAAAATTCTTCAAGTGATGGGAGTACCAGACCATCTGACCTGCCTCCTGAGAAATCTATATGCAAGTCAAGAAGCAACAGTTAGAACTGCACATGGAACAACAGACTGCTTCCAAAGAGGAAAAGGAGTACGTCAAGGCTGTATATTGTCACTGTGCTTATTTAACTTACATGCAGAGTACATCATGAGAAACACTGGGCTGGATGAAGCACAAGCTGGAATCAAGATTGCCGGGAGAAATATCAATAACCTCAGATATGCAGATGACACCACCCTTATGGCAGAAAGTGAAGAGGAACTAAAAAGCCTCTTGATAAAAGTGAAAGAGGGGAGTGACAAAGTTGGCTTAAAACTCAACATTCAGAAAACTAAGATCATGGCATCCAGTCCCATCACTTCATGGCAAATGGATGGGGTAACAATGGAAACAGTGACAGACTTCATCTTTTTGAGGCTCCAAAATCACTGTGGATGGTGACTGCAATCATGAAATTAAAAGACACTTACTCCTTGGAAGGAAAGCTATGACCAAACTAGACAACATATTAAAAAGCAGAGACAAAACTTTGCCAGCAAAAGTCTGTCTAGTTGACTATGGTTTTTCCAGTGGTCATGTATGGATCTGAGAGTTGGACTATAAAGAAAGCTGAGGACCAAAGAATTGATGCTTTTGAATTGTGGTATTGGAGAAGACTCTTGGGAGTCCCTTGGACTGCAAGGAGATCCAATCAGTCCATCCTAAAGGAAATCAGTCCTGGGTGTTCATTGGAAGGACTGATGCTGAAGCTGAAGCTCCAATACTTGGGCCACCTGATGCAAAGACCTGACTCATTTGAAAAGACCCTGATGCTGGGAAAGATTGTAGGCAGAAGGACAAGGGGACAACAAAGAATGAGATGGTTGGACGGCATTACTGACTCGATGGACTTGAGTAAGCTCCAGGAGTTGGTGATGGACAGGGAAGCCTGGCGTGCTGCAGTCCATGGGGTCGCAAAGAGATACAACTGAGTGACTGAACTGAACTGAATATTTAAATTACAGAGACTATTTTAATTAATTCTCATATATCTATTGCTTTGATGTAATAGTAGAAAGTGTTTACTCTGTATTTCCATTTAATTTTGTTAGTGGTTTTAGTTACTGAAAACTGTGTTGCTGTTAAAATTTCTTTTTCCCAACAACCAGCAAATGATCTGTGGGTGAACTTTCGCATGCTATGAAGAGTAATTTTCTACTAACATTTCCCTTAAATTTTTTAGCATTCACTCATGTTATTTTTCCAGATCAATTATTTCATCAGGTTTTGAAAAATGGTGAATGTGCTAATTAATTTTTTCACCTGCATTGATTAACTGCTAATATTCTATAAAGAAAGGCTTAGTCTGATCATAACATATTCTTTATAAATTTTAAGCTAAAAGTAAACAGCTGCAAATATATTTAGGTATATTTGATGGTAAGAAAAATAGTTGGACATCTAAGACTAAAAAAAAAACTTAGTATTGCTTGCCATTTCCTCAAATTAATTCCTTTAAACTATCTAAGTTACTGCAGTTCTTTATATAATAGATCTTGTAGATTTATATACATTATCACAATAAAGTACATACTTGACTTCATAGTCTTCACACAAATAACCATATGTACATTTACAATGATGAGTGCTGAGACAGGATGTATTTTGAAAGAATCAAAGTAACATCATCTTAAAGGAGCATTCTTAAAATGTTATATATCTTCAAATAATTATGTCTTAAAAATCACACTGTGATTAATTATCTCAGGGAGTATATTTATTATTTTAGAAGCATCTGCTAAAAAGAATTAGAAAGGAAAAAAATAATTTTCTGAAACCTACTTTTTATCAAAATCATTTTGACAGATTCAGGTTACCTACAGACTCAATTCACCTGAAAGGAAATGATATAACATTATGTCAAATGTAGTATAAGCAAATAATCAGCAGTGAAGCTCAGAGGAGTAGCACGAAATATAATTTGGGGTATATGATTCTGTTAAATCAAATAATGCCAAACTTTTCTTTTTTTTTTTTCAAACTTTTCTTAATATGCAAGAAAAATTGAGGTGACATTGAAAGTTGGCAATATTAAAGATACCTTTGCATAGCTAATGAAATATTACAATGGTGTTTCACTGTAAGTTTTTAATCTTCAGTAAGTTATGGGTATCAGAGATCACTAATTACCTTTTTAAGACATATAGCATGATCATATGTGCATTATATACATTTAACATGTTTGTAGATTTATATACATCATTACTCAATTGTTCAAATTTACTTCAAATTAAGCATATTTTAAAAAATTGTTTTGGTCATATATTTCAACAAAAAATGAGTTATTATTTGACTTAAAAATGAAAATCTACTATTAGATATCCACTATATAAAAAGAGAAAGTGCCACAGAAGCCACAAAAGTAAATTGAGCCATGGCAATAAATTGGTCGATCCATAAAGGAAAAATGACTTGTCCACACATCTGAAATATAAATAAGTATGGGTGTCATGTATATTTGCATAACCAGGATATATAAAAAATAAGCAAATCTTACTAGAGCCAAGTTTCTCATTGGATGGATGGATACATTTAAAATTTATGAATACATGTATAACACAGGTTAACATATACACACATATTTCCTAAGTCAGAGGCACATTCTAGAAGCCATGACATCCCAACAATAACAAACACATCCAGTGCATAGAATTCAGTTTCTAATGTCATTCTCCAGTAAAAGGAGACCAGCGCCTCCAGAAAAATGGCTAGGATTCTAGGGCTGGGGCAAGGAATAACAATATAAGTCTACAGTATAACAATATAAGTCTAAAGTACATTTTAATTACAGAAAGCAAGAAAATAAATTATCCCCATATATATATATATGTATATATATATATACATATATATGTATATATATACATATACATATATGTACATATATACATACATATATACACATACATATATATACATACATATATGTATATATACATATATATATATATATACATATATACACATGTATATATGTATATATATATATATATATATATATATATACACACACACAGATTCAGGCTACCTGCAGACTCAATTCACCTGAAAGGCAATGATACAACATTAATGTCAAATGTAGTATGAGCAAATAATTAACAGTGAAGCTCAGAAGAGTAGCAGGAAAATAAAATTTGGGGTATATGATTCTCTTAAATCAAATAATGCCAAACTTTTCTTAATACACAAGCAAAATTATATATAATTATATATAATTGTGATATATATATATATCTCAAAGAAGCCAGTGAAAGAGATGCAAATGGCCAAAGCTAGGCAATTTAAGCTGCAAAATACAGTGGTATTGGATTATAACCCAAAGTATACAGTAAGTAGAACTTCCCAGGTGGTGCTAGTGGTAAATAACCCGCCTGCTAAGTTGGCTTAAAGCTCAACATTCAGAAAACTAAGATCATGGCATCTGGTCCCATCACTTCATGGGAAATAGATGGGGAAAGAGTGGAAACAGTGTCAGACTTTATTTTGGGGGGCTCCAAAATCACTGCAGATTGTGATTGCAGCCATGAAATCAAAAGACACTTACTCCTTGGAAGGAAAGTTATGACCAACATAGATAGCATATTAAAAAGCAGAGACATTACTTTGCCAACAAAAGTCAGTCTAGTCAAGGCTATGGTTTTTCCAGTAGTCACGTATAGATGTGAGAGTTGGACAGTGAAGAAAGCTGAGTGCCAAAGAATTGATGCTTTTGAGCTGTGGTGTTGGAGAAGACTCTAGAGAGTCCCTTGGACTGCAAGGAGATCCAATCAGTCCATCATAAAGGAGATCAGTCCTGGGTGTTCACTGGAAAGAATGATGTTGAAGCTGAAACTCCAATACTTTGGCCACCTCATGTGAAGAGTTGACTCATTGGAAAAGACCCTGATGCTGGGAAGCATTGGGGGCAGGAGGAGAAGGGGACGACAGAGGATGAAATGGCTGGATGGCATCACCAACTCGATGGACATGAGTTTGGGTAAAGTCCGGGAGTTGGTGATGGACAGGGAGGCCTGGCGTGCTGCGGTTCATGGTGTTGCACAGGCGGACACGACTGAGCAACCGAACTGAACTGAATGCAGGAGACATTAGAGATCCCTGGTTAGATCCCTGGGTCAGAAAGATCCCTGGAAGGAGGGGCATGGCAACCCACTCCAGCATTTTTGCATGGAGAATTCCATGGACATCAGAGCCTAGTAGGCTACAGTCCATGGGGCCACATAGAGTCTGAGCAACTGAGCGAGTGAGCCCACACAGGCAGTACTTCTTGCCAAATTGTACTGTTTGGAAAGGGAGGAAAAAAGAGTACTTTTAGAAAGAAAAATCATAATGAAGTAATTCAACTAATCAAGATTAACACCAACAATAATAAGTCATGTTGACTTGTTGTTTAGTCACAAAGTCATGTCCAACTCTTTGTGACCCCATGGACTGTAGCCCGCCAGGCTCCTCTGTCCATGGGATTCTCCAGGCAAGAATACTGGAGTGGGTTACAATTCCCTCCTCCAGGTGATCTTCCCAACTCAAGGATCTAAACCAGGTCTCCTGCACAGGTAGGCAGATTATTTACCACTGAGCTACTAGGGAAGCCCCATGTTGACTATATATGTATACATATATTGCATATATATTTTTTTCCAATCTAATATGTATCCTAATATTTGGATCTCTGTCTCTATATATCTATCTAAATTGCCTTATTTATCCTATGCCTCTGGAGAACCCTGACTGATAAGAAATGAGAGTACTAATATTGGTATTCAGTTTGCCATGGTATGTACCTTTGATGGGATATTCTAATCCTGCAATCCCTGTATCCTTGAAAACCAAGATTTTCAGTGTGGGAAAAAGGAGATATGGTTGCTATACAGAGGCATTTCAGTAAAAAGTCTATAGTTCAGTGTTTCAATTGAAATCACCTGTGTGAACACATTGTAATGTGTGTTTGTATAATATATTTTCCTAGCTATAACTACTGAAATGCCTAGAAATTATGATCCACATAGTAGCAATGAACATTCCTAGAGATCAGATTGTGGTCATAACATGCCATCTTATACATAAAGAAATATTTCTTAGAGAGAAAAGACTATTCCTGTTTTGAGACCCACCCCCTCCAAAAAAAAAACTGTGTAAGATTAACCTGAAGTTTCCTGTTAAATCAGATACCAGAAAGCTTTCAGTGTTTATTGGCATACTGTCAGAAAGCTAGAAAACCAGCCTGAAAAGTTTTCTGCTATCAAAGACAATACTATTTGAGCTAATTAAGAATAGTAATTGCAATGAATTAAAGCCTATCAAATGTGTTCAAATCCATCACTTTACAAGGATATTAAAAATATTAACCTCTACAGATAATAAGCACCAATTTTAGTACCTTCAAATATAGAGAATGAAACACACAAACAAATGATATATTTATACTACCTTTTTTCTCTGTGAGACATAACACTGCATCATCAAAAGAAGATAAGTCAGTATTTATAAAATTGTTCCATATATAAATAAAAATATATGACAGGATTAAAATAGTACCACTTGTCAAACAAACAAATTAAAGGATCTATCTATTAGTATGAATGGCTATTGAAGGATCTATCTACAGATGGCTACCAATGCCACAAAAGGAAGGAATAGCAAACATATGAGATTCCTTATGAAAAACCTAGCATCACCCAAAATCTGGATAAAGAAATAAAATTTGAGTCCTATCTAACTTTTAGTCCCATATGCCAATTTGCAGGAACTACAAAGGACAGAGGAACATGAAACATGAGTATGTAATCAACAAAACCAAGACCATGGGAACTCCACAGGCCAAAGAGAACAAGCACATCATTAGATAAGGTATAAGAAAGAAATCAAACAAAGGAGAGAAAATCTGTAAGTTAAATATACCTTAAAAATAACAACTAAAAACTTTAAGATCTGTGCATGCTAAGTCACTTCAGTCATGTCTAACTCTTTGCAACCCCATGGACTGTAGCCCGTCAGGCTCCTTTGTCCGTGGAATTCTCCAGGCAAGAATATTGGAGAGGGTTGCCATGCTCTCCTTCAGGGGATCTTCCTGACCCAGAGATTGAACTGGTGTCTCCTGTATCTCCTGCATTGGTAGGCAGATTCTTTACCACTACTACCACCTGTGAAGCCATAAATATACCTTAAAAATAACAACTAAAAACTTTAGGGTCTAGGTTTACACATTTAGATAGTAAAACTATAAACAAACATAAGCATTGATGACTAAAAGGACAGAGTGGTGGCTACTTATGTAGGAAGGGGAGGACTTGATATTGGGACAGGGCACAGGGAGGCTTTACATGGGTGCTTGGCAAAGTTTGATTTCTTGAACGGATATCGGTTAGAGTAATATTCATGTCATAAAAATTCATTCAACTATATTTTATTGTGTATGCTTTTTATGTATGTGTTTTATTAATAATAAGTGGTTAATACCAAAGAATATATTACCCAGTCGGAGAAGGCAATGGCACCCCACTCCAGTACTCTTGCCTGGAAAATCCCATGGACGGAGGAGCCTGGTAGGCTGCAATCCATGGGGTCGCAAAGAGTCGGCCATGACTGAGCGACTTCACTTTCACTTTTCACTTTCATGCATTGGAGAAGGAAATGGCAACCCACTCCAGTGTTCTTGCCTGGAGAATCCCAGGGACGGGAGAGCCTGGTGGGCTGCCGTCTATGGGGTCGCACAGAGTTGGACACGACTGAAGCGACTTAGCAGCAGCAGCAGCAGCAGCATATTACCCAGTAGGTGCTTTATATACAATAATCTCTTTCATGTATTCAAAATTGGCTTATCCAAGGGTGATGTTTTATACCTCAACAAGTTCAAAGAGAGATATTTTATATCCCTCAAATTATTTGAGTTCTGTTAGGGACTGTTCCATTAAACATTTTAAAATCTTCATGTGCACTTATGAAATTTGAAAGAGTAACTTTTATTCTTAACTAATAATTTAACTCCTTTCTGTAATTTAGCATCATTTCTAAGTGTACTTTCCATGCATCGACTGAGTATTATTCACCATAAATACCATTTCTAAACCTAATACTTTGGCATAGAACTACCTAACATCTTAATTCCTTTTTGGAAAAGTCTCCTGTCAGTCCACTCTCAGAGTCCAGAAGAACAATGCAGGTCTCTGTCGCTGGCACCAGGCTTGGGACATGTGATCCACATGTAGCCAAGCCAAGAACCAAATCCTCTTATCCACAGGGTTTTTATTAGTGAAACACCAGATGATACAGTCCTGGTAAATCTGTATAGAACTAGCTCCTGGCCACAGTGGTTATTTCAGGAGCAGACATATTATTCACCTTGTAAACAAAGTAAAGCATGAAAATGTATGATAATATACTAAAATAGAAGTCCTCTTGTTTTGCTGTTTTGCTAGCTTACTTATAGAAAGATTTAGGTCTGAGGGCAGTAATTCTGCTTTCATTAGATGTGGGAGAAAACCAATAAGAACAGAAATATACGATAAAGAGAAAGGACTGTTTCTGGTGACAGTGTTTGACACAGATTAAGACAGAACTGCTGACACTACAAGTTTTGGCATTTCATTTAAATAATATGATAGTTGCCTTTTTTGCTTAAATCAATTTGAGTTGGATTTTGTGACAATTACACTATTATATTTGCTATGTTCCATTCAAATAATGGCATGTCCAAATAGCATAACTGTTTGTTATGACAGCTAGGCTTGAATGTGTTTGAACATATCAGGAACAATTGATAAAAATGTTTGCATAAAATATTTTGTCAAACACTGGGGTAGATAAATAAACTTTGACAAGATAATTGTTACATTTTCCATCCTATGTCTTTGTTCATTTATTCAAAAGGCTTATAATTTCTTCTGTATGAAGCATATGGCTCCAGATATGGGGCATGTGTCCTGTTTGGGGTCAATCTCAAGGGATATAACCGCAAGAGATACAAAGTTGAAGAAGATAAGATTCCTGCTTTTAAGAACCTTATGAATACACACATGCACACACATGACCTATGAAAACATTAGTTTGTAATTGTTATTTGTCTGCCTCTTTTATTCAGCTATCTCACCTCTTCGCCTTCTTCTACTACCTTAGTCAGTCAGTCAGTTCAGTCATTCAGTCGTGTCCAACTATTTGCAACCCCATGAATCCCAGCACGCCAGGCCTCCCTGTCCATCACCAACTCCCGGAGTCTACCCAAACCCGTGTCCATAGAGTCTGTGATACCATCCAGCTATCCCATCCTCTGTCGTCCCCTTCTCCTCTTGCCCCCAATCCTTCCCAGCATTAGGGTCTTTTCCAATGAGTCAACTCTTCACGTGAGGTGGCCAAAGTATTGGAGTTTCAGCTTCAGCATCAGTCCATCCAGTGAACATTCAGGACTGATTTCCTTTGGGATGGACTGGTTGGATCTTCTTGCAGTCCAAGGGACTCTCAAGAGTCCTCTCCAACACCACAGTTCAAAAGCATCAATTCTTCCACGCTCAGCTTTCTTTATAGTCCAACTCTCACATCCATACGTGACTACTGGAAAAACCATAGCCTTGACTATACGGACCTTTGTTGGCCAAGTAATACCTTAATACACCCTAAAACCCAATCTCTATGTATCATGTGGGTTTGATACAATATGTCTTTGGGGGCTTCCCTTGTGGCTCAGCCATAAAGAATTGCCTGCAGTGCAGAATATGCTGGAGATGTGGGTTAGATCCCTGGGTTGGGAAGATCCCCTGAAGGAGAAAATGGCAACTTGTTCCGGTATTCTTGCCTGGGACCCATGGACAGAGGAGCTCAGCAGGCTACAGTCCTTAGGGTCACAGAGTCCAACATGACTGAATGAACATACACACATGCATGTGTCTTTGGTTGGATTTCCTGGGGGCAGAGCCTGAGATAGAAACTATTGTTCAAATGATTTAGAGGGATACTCTCAGAAGAAGGCGAGTGAATAAAACAGGATAGATCGGGGAGAGAAAAACTAAGCAAAAATGAGTTCTTAGCTGGAAACTGGTTAGCTTGAACCACGTGGGATTTAGGGAGCACAATTCCTACCGCAGACTTAGCTCTCTGTAAGCAAGAGGAAAGAAATGTGTACCCTGTGGGTCACTCAGCCATTGGCTGAGGAGGTCCACCTCAAGTACAGAGATGAATGCAGCCTCAGGTGGGGAACACTCAGGAAGGCACAAGGCCTAATGTACTGCACAAAAGACCAGCTGTGACTGGCTATCAGCCAACAGTTGCAGCTATTAGGGATGAACATGGTGGCCAAAGTGGATCTAGCAAGGTACCACCAAGAGTCCACCCCTCCATGTCCATCCAGTAAACATGGTGTGCTGTTTCTCCCCACCTAGGCGGCCCATCAAGGGCTTCCCCGGTGTCTCAGAGGTAAAGAATTCACAGGAGATGCAGGTTCGATCCCTGGGTTGGGACGATCTCCTGGAGAAGGAAGTGGCAACCCACTCCAGTATTCTTGCCTGGGAAATCCCATGCACAGAGGAGCCTTGTGGGCTACAGTCCATGCGGTGGCAAAACAGTCTGACAGCACTTAGCGTCTAAATAACAGAGGCTGTCCATCAAAGCCTGCTGTGCCATAGAAAGGTGAGCAGCATTCATTTGTTGCCTATGCAGCGCTTTATGATTCAATGATCACTTATTACAGTATAATATGATAACCTGCTTGCAACGGTGCCTGAGTATTCATTAAAGATAGTAATTAAGTCTAATTAATCTTTATTTCCCCAGTGCCCAATGCAGTGATGTGACCTCATGTTATTATTGATTGCATATATGCTAATTTTTAATTGTTTGAAGGAACTAACAAAATGGTAAAGACAAAACTGAAATTTTGAATTCATAGACTACTTGGTATATTAATACAATGCTTTAGAGCTGAGTCTCTCAAAGTAAACTATTGAGCAGACAGATGACCTGGAAGTTCTTTTAACACTCCAAGTCTTTGTTTCTTAATGTAAAAACCAGGGATGATAAATACTGCTACAGGCTTGTTACTGGAACTAATGAAGTTTATATGCATCAAGGGCTTCTCACAATAAGTAATAAATAGTAAGTGTTGAATACATACTAAGTATGCTTTAGCTTATATTAACCGATGATCTTACTGAAAGCTATCATGATTGTCAGGTGGTGCTAGTGGTAAAGAATGCGCCTGCCATTGCAGATGTAAGAGACATGGGTTCAATCCTTAGGTCAGGAATATTCCCTGGAGGAGGAAGTAACAACCCACTCCAGTATTCTTGCCTGGAGAATCCCATGGACAGAGGAGCCTGGTGGGCTACAGTCCATGGGGTCGCAAAGAGTTGAATAGGACTGAGGTAATTACCATGCATGCATAATGATTGCAAGAAAAGTTTGAATTTCAAAATCTCATGCTCAAATTTAATGGTTTAAGTATTTTTAAAGAGTCAACAGAGAGTAAAGAATATTAGACCCGAATTATATATCTTCCGTATACTGTGCTTTATAAGCTATTCCAATTTGTGGCACATGACAATATTTATCATAGATATCGCTGTTTTTGCTGTAGCTCGTGGTATCATTTATCCTCTTATTGTTGAGGCTAGAATTCATCCTCACTGAGGTGAGTTTAACAGATTAACATCATCCTCTTGTTGGTCCCCAAAGGAGAATTCCATATTTTAATCTCAAAGAGCTCTATTAGTATATCTAAGGAGTGACAGAAAACATGAAAAAGGAAGTATGTTGCATAATAAAGACATATCTCCTTCAGCTTTCTTAATTAATTCAGTTTTTAATCAATTATCCCAAAAGATTGTCCTCATTATATAATGAGTCACCCTGCCAGAGGATCAGATTACTCCTAAAATAATTTTTTGAAGTTGTTATTAGCTAAAAATGTGGCTTCAAGAAAGAAAGTTCACCATGCTAAATTATTCCAAGACATAGATCTTAACACATTGATTATAACAATAAATTCTCTTTCTTCTGAAATCTTTACTAAGGAACATCATTAGAAATTTAAACATCCAATTATAGACGAAAGGATTCTTGTCTTTTATACCCTTTTTCATATACCCTCTTCTTTCTGTGTGCATATGTGTATGCTAAGTCATTTCAGTCCTGTCTGACTCTGTGTCACTCTATGGACTGTAGCCTGCCAGACTCTGCCCATGGGATTCTCCAGGCAAGAATACTAGAGTGGGTTGCCATGCCCTCCTCCAGGGGATTTTCCCAACCCAGGGATTGAACGTAGGTCTCTTAGGTATCCTACATTGGCAGGCAGGTTCTTGACCACTAGCACCATTTGGGAAGCCTATTCTTCCTATATAGCTTATTATTAATCAAAATTTGGGAATATGTGAATTAAAGGCTTACTTGATATGTGTAGATCAGAGAATGTTAAGAACTCCCTAGTTTTCCATTTTCAGTAAAATCTCTAAGTGAATTAGAGTAAAATGTGTTGGATTAAACCATAACATGTTTTCATGTAAATAAAAATGAAAAGCGTAGACAAATCATTCACACTTTTTTGTTACTCAATCTACCTATTAAGTCTGTTCCTATTTTCACAATCCATTGTCTAATGCCTTTCTTCATCATGTCAGTCTTTGTGTTGGCCTTTTGTAAACTCTAAATTTCATTTTTCATACCAATTTTTTCATTCATTTATTCATTGTCTGGTGACAAATACCTACTAAATATATATTATTTGTCTGACACTATATTAAATGCTGAGGAAAAAGTTACATAATTCTAAATAGTTGCAACAAAAATTGAGGAATATCAAGCCATTAACTAATAACTTTTATAAGTTAAAAACTAATACAGATGATTCAGGATAATTAACTGATGACTCCCGTTACATGATCAATCATATATGCTGACCATATATGCTGGAGTATTAATATTGAAAATTGCTTAGAGAAGATGGAGCCAATGATGCCAGACCCTTTTCAATCCTATCTTCAGAATGCAACAAGGAGCAGAGTGAATGTTGTAGAATAGTTTATCAGACCTGATTTCCATGTTTTTCTGTCACCTACATGATTCAATAAAATAAGCATGCTAATATAACAGGCATTGAAAGATATTTTGAAAGACTCAGTGTTTACATATGGGCACATTTAAAATACTGAATTTCCCAATTTTAGCCTCTTTTTCTATTTTCAGAGTTTATATTGAATGTCTATCTTTTCAAGTTGTTTCTGAGTACTTTTTCTTTCCCAGGTTCTGTTCTGGGCAGTATTTTCCAGCTACACTGTGATGAAGATTTACAAAGTTTCTGCTATAAAGATGTCTGTATATGTGTCAGTCCCTCAGTCGTGTCCAACTCTTTGCAACACCATGGACTGTAGCCCACCAGATTCCTCTGTCTGTGGAATTCTCCAGACAAGAATACTGGAGTGGGTAGTTACTTTTGTATTAATTGGGAAGAAAAAATAGATTTAAAAGTAGAACAATATCAGGTCATAATAAGTACTGTCGAGGACAATGTAGGGCAAACCATCAAGCGTATTGCAGGAAGGGGGATACTGAGCAGGGGTGCCCTTCAGTTCAGTTCAGTTCAGTTGCTCAGTCATGTCCTCCTCTTTGTGACCCCATGGACTGCAGCACTCCAGGACTCCCTGTCCATCACCAACTCCCAGAGTTTACCCAAACTCATGTCCATTGAGTCTCGATACAGGAAGAGGGATACTGAGCAGGGGTGACCTTGGTGAGGAGCTAATAATATTTGATCAAAGACCTAAGTGATATGGGGGGAGCATTGCTCACTGGGAACATATTGTATGTAGAGTTAAGGTGGAAATATTCTTGGAATACAAGAGATATAGGGAAAATGTGCCGTATGTGAGAGAAAGAAAACTTAGGGAGAGCAGAAGAAGGACTCTAAGTTCTCCTCTTGGCTGTTTTGGACATGCATTTATTCACTTTTTATAAAGTTGCCAAGCTCCAGACATACTCTGATATTCTTTCCCTTTTCTTACCACTCCCAGCATTTATTTCCTAAGTAGTCCTGAAACTGTTTCATATAAATTAGGGGCTTCTTTTTCACTGGTCTTGTTAGCCCTAAGGTCCAGTCAGAGAAATGTGGAGTCTAAAGTTATTCCTGGACCCATAAACCTCTCTATCTTAGAGATTTAGAATTTACTAGTACCCAAGAAGATCATTCTAACCAACATAAAGTTACATAGACCAATTCACTTTAAAATACAATCCCCTGCCAATATGATAGTTAGAGTAAGATAATAAGGTTTTCACTTTTCTTTTGTAAGAGGAGGACATTATTAAATGTTCTTTAGGGAAATTCTCTAAACTGATGCTGCCCTTCATTTTCATCCTGTAAGTCAGATGTTCACAACAGAAATTTAAACGATATTCTATATGATGCAGAACAGTATTTCTATCCCTTTGACCACTTTCATATTTTTAGACAGTTATTAGTTAGTTATCATGAATATTCACAAATCAAGAAACATTTGAGGATCCTATCATTCAGCCTTTGTTCATGAATAAGCCAGCTATGACCATGATACTGAAACCATAAGAGTAAATATAAATAGAAAAAAGAAAATATTCTCCCACTAGGAAATAAAGGAGATCCCCCACCTCCCGTCACCCTGCCTTCTTTTTCTTAAGAGCATTTACTTAAGAACATTTGCAAATGTAAGTTCTTTCTTTGTGAAATGTAGGTAAATTTTTTTTTAATTACATAAAGCTCTAATCAGTTTTAAGACCTAGGAATGTCTTTCTAAAGGATCTGGGAACCAGTTCTCTCAAACTCAATCATTAAAACCTTACTTGCAGGGAAGGAATGGAGATGCAGATACAGAGAACTGACTTGTGGACACAGTACAGGGTGGAAAAGAGGGGGACAAACAGAGAAAGTAGCATCAACACATATACACTACCATGTGTAAAACAGAGAGCTGGTGAGAAGTTGCTATAAAACACAGGGAGCCTAGCCTGGAGCTCTCTGATGACCTAGAGGGGTGGATTGGGGGAAAAGAAGGGAGGTTCCAAAGATGATATACCTATAGTTGCAGCTGATTTGCGTGGTTAGGCAGCAGAAACAAACACAATATTTTAAAGCAATTCTCTTCCAATTAAAAAATAAATTTAAAAAAAGAATCACAAATTGAAAAAAAAAGTCAGAAAAGCACCCCAATCTTCCACTTTCTGTGGGAAGGTAGAAACCTAGTTTTCAGCGGGCAACTTACTCCAAATGGCAAACTTACCTCTTGTTGTAAAGGTAAGAGTAGTTTTTCTTTCTCCAGATAAAGCCACGTAGTTAACAGAGATATCACCCCTATTACCAGGTAAAGTTAAGATGAACTATGTGTGCCCAGTGGTGATGTCAAGTCCTCTTACTTGAGGACAGGGTATTATTTATCTTGAAAACATGTATAATGGGTGGTATCTGCTAGGCATATCAAGAAGTGAGATCTCTTTAGGTCTCTGCAATCTTAGTGAATTGCTTGGGATATACCCCACATTCTGGTCTAATACTTATTTAATAATAAAACTGGTTTCTGTCTCTTCTTAGCTGGTAGTGAGGTTTTCTTGGTTGAAGAAGATATGGGCTTTAATTATATTTCTCCAGCAATACTGAGCCAGGTCTGAGATTGGGGAGTGAGGTGGTATGTGATTGCGAGTGATAAAATGGAAGCTGACAGACATTCAAAGAAAAAAAGAAATCATCAAGTTGAGGAAAGGTATTATAAGAGTGTGAATCTAAAGGTGCAGATACCAGGAACTGAGAAATGAATCCGAGATATAACAATGGCTTCCCAATTGTGATTTGAAGACTGAACATAGATTTCCTAAGATGCTATGGCATAGGGGTGGGGGTGATGACTTCAGTCGTGAGAAAGAGTGATAATACTGTTCTGACATGATTGAGGCTTTGCTGGAATCTTGTGCTTAAGAAGTACATTTTAAAGAGCAAAAAGCAAAATTTTTTTTTTCCTGGCATAAAAACCTTTATGCAGCACACTTTTGAAGAGAATTCATCAAAATGCCAAGACAGTTTTCCAAATACCACTTGATATACCCAGCAGGTAAAATTGAATAAATAATTTTGAATTAGTAATTTTATTTTGTTCTTTAAAATTAGCAAAAAAGAAAAGATAGATTCAAACAGTGAAAACAGACTCGGGGGAGGGGATGGTGGAAATAGAATACATTTGCCCTCATTCTCCCCGAATTGATGCTAATGAAGAGAAGGCAAACAATTACCTGAGCACTCTGAACATGTAATTAGTATTTTTCTTGCCATTTCTCCTTCTCTCTAAAGCAGCTCACAACTTAAGTTGCTTTAATTAATCACCTGAGGGGACTCTCACTAATGTACAAATCAGCACATAATTTTTATTGGGGGTGGGGGGGGAGGGAAGTAATTATTACTTGATTTTATATCACAAGAGTAAACTTGGGTTCCAGTTTTATAGAGATGGGATTCTAAGTTCTAAAGGAATATACTCAAACCATAATACCACAATTGGCTGTCTGTCTTTACTGGCAGGAGGGCTACAGAATTTAGCTAAAGTCTGGGAGGATCAGCAAAGAGAGAGTGAACATACAGGTCAAAGGATAAATAGGATTTGTGGTCTAACTGTGTGGAGAATGTGTGCTTTATTCTGGTTGATGCATCCTATGTGTGAGAGGGTACAGATTCCCAGGTGCATGCTTGTGTATACATGTCTGCCTGTGCATGTACGTGGGTGTGTGTATATGTGTGTGTGTTTGTAGTTTCTCAGCCAGTAAGCAATTAAACTATTCATATGGGCTCAGTCACTTCAGTTGTGTCCAACTGTTTGCCACCCTGCAGACTATAGCTCACCAGACTTCTCTGTCAGGGATTCTCCAGGCAGGAATTTTGGAGTGGGTTGCCATGCCCTCTTCCAGGGGATCTTCCCAACCCAGGAATCAAACTCTTGTCTCCTGTGTCTCCTGCATTGCAGGCATATTCTTTACTGCTGAGCCACTAGGGAAGCCCAAGCAGTTAAGCTAATATTGTCCTTATTTATAATAGGGGGTTCTTTTGTGTCGGGTTGGGGGCTGGAATTTCTTGAGATTTATAATCAAATATGTGACAGGAGATGCAATTTGAACAGGAAAAGTGAATTTCATTTGTGTCTGTGTGTGTGTATGTACATATGTATATAGTATTTATTTTCTTATAAATTGAATAATTCAAAATTGCATTTAATCCAAGCCAATTACAATTATTTATATGTCTGCCTTGCATGCTAAAGAAACAATTTAAATTTCCACTCTTACTCCTAACATCTCATGGAATAAAAAACAATTTCAGATTGTCCTAAATGACTTTGATTTTCTCATAATGTGAATAACTTATATGTATGTTCAATTATATTATTTTGCATAAATATGACATAATTAAACTTTATTGCTTATAATTTACACCATGGTTAATCATAGCTGAAAGGCCATGCTTGCATTCTACAGAGTGATTTAAAATAAAATGCCTTTCCAAATGAATAAATGTTCAGTATTAATAACTGCACTTGGAAGTCCTGTTATCCAAAACCACTTGTAGGATTATTTTAGAAATAGTCTATGTCAGTAAGTGGCATTTTAACAGATAAACTACTTTCTATAATAGCAAACCATTTACTTAGTAAAATGCAAAAGATTTGGGAAAGTAACTTGCTGCCAATAAATGCAACTTTTTTGTGTAAATTTTATTACTGGAAAAAAATCTTTACAGAGTTTTTCTTTTTAAATATTTGACACCTGCAGTTTATATTGGAATATTTTTAAGGCATGAAATTATTAGCAAACAGCTGTACATCTGAAACACTTAAATTCTGTAAATAATGTAGATGATCACATTTCAGTAAATTTATACTAAAGCATAAATTCGTAATTTATCTATCCATCATGAAAAAGATACAATAAAAAGGAAAACAATGCTAGTTGTGAAATACATTTTTCAGTTATTCTGGACTATGTCAGAAATGTATAGCATACTTGACTTTGGAGGTATCATAACACTCATTAAAACACAAACTTACTTGCTTTAGGCAAGTGATAAATGCAGTTGTGATTGAGGAAGGGCGAACCATGATGGGTGGCCAGGTGCAACTTTGCGTCACTTCCCTGCACCGCCCCTGCTTGAGGAAGTCCGCAGGATCTCCAGCCAACAGTAGCACCATCCCACTTCTCTAACCAAAGGTAAGGAGGGTGAAGTTAGAAAACCAGAAATCACCCTAATTACTAAACAAAGACAATTTAATACATTATTAGTAATTGGTTAAACATATCAGAGAACTAAAAGGAAAAAAAGGAGCCCCAAAGCAGCAGTAGGTTACCTGAGGACGCAAAGGAAATGTGCTGTCATCGCCTGGAGGTGGGCCCTTGGACCCTGCCTCTGGCATAGAGACCGCTGATATGAGGATGCTGGCTGTTGCTGGAACCTCTGAAGAGATGTGAGGAGAATGGTTCTAGCAGGGCAGCAAGAAGCTGGAGCCAGGATCCAAAGGCCACTTCAAGATGAAAGTTCATTGCTATGCCAACAGCAACTGAGACTCAAAGCAAAAGGAGGGTGCCTCCCTTAAACCCTCCTTCTCCCTTTCCAGCCTTTTTGTATCGCTGGAAGGTAGGCTCCAGACAGACAGCCGCCAGACAAAGGATACTTCAGCCTGTAGGCTTCCAGTTCAGCATCACAAAAGAGTGTTTAAAAAGGTGGATTTGAAGGAAGGAGGAAGTAGCTTAATTATCTGCACTTGTACCTGACCTGAGAATCAATCACCTGAGGGAATTAAATGCTACAGTGTCCCTGTTAAAATTTTTTGGAAGTGGAATAGATTTTAAACCAGGATCCTGTGGAGCTACTCACTGCTTTGGTCTCTGGCAGGGTTCAAGCCTAAATGGGAATATCCCTACCGCAATGAATGAGAGGCAGTGACCTACCAAGGCAAGCCTACAGCCCTGAGTGCATCCACCATGACTAGGCGTTAGCCCTGCTAGGAGCCAAGGTCGGCACAGGCTGCCAGCCCACGAGACATGGGGCTAAAGCCACCCAATACCCTGAGTGAGCTTGGAAGTGGCTTAAGCCCTCAACCTGACACAAAAGAACCTACAGCCCTCTGGACAGTTTAATTTCAGTCTTGTAAAAACCGGAGCAGAAAAAGTAGGTGAACCACTTTATGTCCCAGACTTCTGACTCACAAAAATGCTGTGATGATGAATGAATGCTGTTTTCAGCCACTGAATCGGTAGTGATTTGTTAGGGCAGCAATAGAAACCTAACACAGAGGGCCACCAGGGTGTATGTTTGCTTAAATCTTCATCCCTCTGCTTCTTGTTGTCCGGGAAGTTTGTAATTTCCTCGGTTCTGTCTCCCCAAGCAAAAACGTGAAGCGAGGGAAAGACCAGCGTTATAGCTCAGTTTTATTGGCTAAGCAAAGGGAAATACATCCTTGAGGCATGCAGGCAGGCCGACCCAAAAGAGGAGAAGCCGCCAGAGCACCTCGCCCCCACCAACTCCCCACCTCCACCCCTACGCCCGCTGGATTTTGGCTCTGGTCCGCGGACCTTCCTTTGTTCTATTTATTTTCCTGGGCTTTTCCCTTCTTTGTCTAACTACCTAACATCATCACTGTGGAAAGGTTCAAAATTTCAAAAGAGAAACGTCTTCTGTAGTTAAGTGCAGTGAAAAGTGAAGGTATTAGTCACTGTTAGGTAGTTAGAATAGGAAAAAGGTGTCCAAAATAGTGGTGGCTAAAACACAAAGAAAGGAAAAAGCTTTGGCAGGGGTTTACTCCAAAATAGACAGGAGATAGATCTCCTGATCCCTGAACAAGAAGGGACTTGAGCCATCTTGAATGAGAAACATTCTTTCTCGATAAATACCTCCAGTTAAGTTAAAGAAATTCTCCTAGTTCTCAAGAAAAACAATCAGATCCTACAGGATCTCAAAGAACAAACTGGAGAGTTCTTGGGGTGACTATAATCTTTCTTTGAGGAAGCCTTCTCCTGACAAGGGGGACTTTGGAGTTGGCTAATACCTGTACTAATCCCTGTTATCACCATATCGATGCTGCTTATGATTGTTCCATGTATTATCAATTGTCTAACCCGTTTTGTCTCTGCCCAGGTCAACAGGCTACAACATGCAGTGCCAGTCCAACAAGAATATATGAAACTACATCCAACCATTGAAAATATCACTCACCCTTAGATGGACACTGCTATAAGGTCTCTGAGGCATGAGACTAGCAAGAGGGGGAGACCCAATGCCCCGCGCCATCCCAGCTTAGCAAGAACTAGCCAGAGAGACCTCGATGCCCCTACTCCCAAAGAATTGGGCCTCCCATCTCTTGAGGGGAGAATGTGAGGTAGTTAGAATAGGAAAAAGGAGCCCAAAATAGCAGTGGCTAAAAGACAAAGAAAGGAAAATGCCCGAGAAAAGAGAACAAAGGAATATCTGAGGAAAGGAGTGAGAGCCTCAGGTGAAGCAAACAGTCCTCCTGGCTAGCCCAATTTACATAGGGCAGGCTTGGGGGAGGAGAAAAAACATATAAAAAGAGGAGCCAAAACTGAACCACTCTCTTTATTTTGGGTCAGCCCACCGTCACACCTCAAGGATGTATTTTCCTTTGCTTGCCAAATAAAACTGAGCTGTAACCGAGCTGTAACACTGGTCCATCGCTTCAAATTTTTGCTGCAGCAAGACAGAACTGAGGAAATTACGCAGTCCCCTGACAGTCACTCAGCCATGTCTGACTCTTCATGGCCCCATGGACTGCAGCCCGCCAGGGTCCTCTGTCCATGGAAGTCTCCAGGCAAGAATACTGTAATGAGTAGCCATTCCCTTCTCCAGGGGATCTTCCCGACCCAGGGATTGAATCCTCAAACCAGAGTTTCCTGCATTTCAGGCATATTCTTTACCATCTGAGCCCCTAGTGAAGCCCTAAGAGTGCAGTGGATACCCTCAAATTGTAACCCAGAATGCCCCTTTAGAAGGAAAAGGCTTCACAGTTTCCCCTCAGCCTCTGTTCTGCATGTAAATTACTCTCCTCCTCAGCAGTGAGTCTATTCTAATAAAATGAAGACTGGGGATAAAGTCTGTGGTCTGTTACCAGCACGAAAGTGCTGATTGTATTCTCCAATTTTTTATATACACTAGGAAAACACAAACAAACAAAGAGGTTTCTAGTTTGCCAGACAATGCTAGGCTTGCTTGGAATGAAGCTCAAATATCTATTATTCCTGGTATCTCCTGGGTTAAAGTAATGCTTTTATAAACAAATATCCCTTTCAGCATTATCAAGAGGCATTACTTTCAGCCTAAAAAAAAGTGTCTATGGTTATTCTGGGGATCCTGGATTCTTTGATTGGGTTGTGATTGATGGTCAACTGATAAATATTATTTGATATGAATATATGGG
This sequence comes from Giraffa tippelskirchi, assembly GCF_054371585.1. Classification (NCBI taxonomy): domain Eukaryota; kingdom Metazoa; phylum Chordata; class Mammalia; order Artiodactyla; family Giraffidae; genus Giraffa; species Giraffa tippelskirchi. The sequence continues at coordinate 128,515,167 of NC_137286.1, forward strand.
ATGTGTAAGCCCAGTGCAAACATGCAAACTGCTAGTTGGACACACTCCATGAACTCCTGCTGGCAAGTTCCATATACACATTTGTCTTATATTGCCAGGTACCCTTGATACTTGTAAAGCTTGTCAAAATTATATAGTTGAAATAAGAGAAGAAAAAGTACTTGGTATTTTAACAAAAGATTTCATAGAGACAGGGTCCTGTGCACAACTATTCCATTAACAGTGGACATCACTGATGCTTAACCCCTCTTTTGTGGAAAACCATAGTTGAAACAGGAAGACAAATACTACTGCACAGATGAGGGCTAATACCACAACTGTCACTAAACTGACTGCTACAGTTATGGTACCTGGTATGAATCCTTGGACATCATCAACATTTTCTGTTTTGTGTTCTTCCTAAAAAAGATCAAAATTAATTGGATTCCACGTGACAAGGCCTGTAATATCCCTTTGCACTCCTTTCACAAAGCTATTTGAATTATTCTACAGTATTTCAGCTGTAGGTCAGACACGTTTTAACCCAATATGAGCTGTTGGTAGGTGTTTAAATGTTCTTTTGTGTTGAAGGCATTCTGATGCTGACTTCCAAAGAGGAAATTGCTCACACTGCAGTGATTAAAAATATGACTTAAATGAAGAGGAAATTCAAACCCTGAGGCACCATTTTCCTCCACTATGAAATGGAAATGTCACATTTCAGAAGGGCCAGCCCAGGTTCCTGAGGCCTTGCTCAATTTCAAGAAGAGGTGGCCACATACTCATGACTTGCAGAAAGCATTCCACTCACTGTATTACCTAACCTACCAATACAAAAGGACTTTGACAATTAAACTTGCTACTTGGTAATATTGCATGATTCACTGATCAAACCAATGTCCAGTATTGGGTATCTAGTTAAATGCCACAGCTTGAGTATAAAACATGCCATCTTGAGTCTGTTGAAACATGTCCTTATGTAAATACCTGAATCGTCACTAACAGTGGATTTAGCTCTCTGTTGAGAGCTTTGTGACACCAAAACAGTGGTAATTAATTAAATTAAATATATGGTGATATGATACTTCCCAGGTGGCACAATGGTAAAAAACCCACCTGCCAGTGCAGGAGACATGGGTTTGATCCCTGAGTTGGGATGATCCCCCAGAGAAGGAAATGACAACCCACTCCAGTACTCATGCCTAAGAAATCCCATGGACAGAGGAGCCTGGCAGGCTATAGAACATGGGGTCACAAGAGTCAGATATAACTTACTGACTAAACAACAGCAATATAGAAAACTGTCATTACTATCAACCAGGAGATGAACAACTGCTGACATTTTAATAGCCTGGATTTAAGAATATTTAATTTAAAAAAAAAGAATGATTAACTCATGCCACCTATAAGTATGTGTTAGAAAAGAAGAAAGATCCTTTCAGCATTATTTCCCAGGTATTCCCCACTAATTGTTTGAAATAGTTACATTAAATGAAACATTTGACATTGGTGTTCTAAAGGATTTTCACAGGTTTCCTTAGAAAATGAACAAAGGCAAACCCAATATTTCTCTTTTGTTTTTTCTTAAATTTGTGCTAAATAATATATTAAAGATAGGTGGTCATATAGTTTATCATTCATTCCAGGCCAAGTTTGAGAGCAAAAATGAAGATTATTAAAAGTGAGGGTTATTAAAATTATGCCAAGGTACAACTTGGTTGGTTGATATTTGGTTATCTTAATTACACAAAAAGAACATAATACTAAATAATATCACTCATTCTATCAGTATTTGACTTTCACTACATATAATGCATCTTCCAAAAAAATATAACAAGTTTCTTAACAATGACTGTGTATTTTGACAATTTGGATTGCCAAGATTTCTAACATACTGTAAACTTAATTCAAAATTCCTTGCTTTATAATATATGCCTTATTAAAAATATTTCTGAGGACTTTCATCACTTTCAATATTGGGTGTCATTATATTCAGACACTGAAATTATTTTTATTAACAATTGAATTGAATACTAGTGGCTCCATACCACTTTGGCATGTATTAAATATGACGTGAAGTTATGGATCTTATCAAGAAATTGGAAAAGGTTGTTTCAATGTGGCAGTATATACCATGACATTTTGAATCTCTATTGGTCATCAGTTTTTATTCACATTACTGAGCAAAGATGCTAAAACTGTCTTAGATGTTAGGTTTAGAATACAAAACGTAATTTTTTCTCAGTGATTTTGTGACACCTGTAATCTATGCACATGTGCACTTTGCTCAACTTTGTGTCAAGATACATAGCATTTCTTAGTCTAAACAGAGTACAAGTATTTTACATGAAGGAAACATACTTTGAAAAATCTAGTCACATAGAAAATAGATGTTATTGATTGAGTCCCCGCCACAGCCCTGCCTGTGTCAATTTTTCTCTTCTCCCAATTTGTGTATTTTGGATAAAATTATAATCAAATTTCAGTGAAGATTTTTTAAAATTGTGATTTAAAAGTTATAACAGTTAAAGTTTTCATCAATCTAAAGCTTTGTTTCTTCAAAATATATTCAGCTGTTACATAATAGGCTGGATTTTTGAACAAAGGTAAATTTAAAAAATATAGTGACCTATTTATTACACAGAGTGAAGTAAGCCAGAAACAAAAACACCAATACAGTATACTAACACATATATATGGTATTTAGTCAATCGGTAAAGATAACCCTGTATGCAAGACATCAAAAGAGACACAGATAAATAGAACAGTATTATGGACTCGATGAGAGAGAGTGAGGGTGGGATGATATGGGAGAATGGCATTGAAGCATGTAAATTATCATATGTGAAATGAATCGCCAGTCCAGTTTTAATGCATGATACAGGGTGCTCGGGGCTGGTGCACTAGGATGACCCGGAGGGATGGGATGGGGAGGGAGGTAGAAGGGGGGTTCTGGAAGGGGAAAACATGTACACCCATGGTGGATTCATGTCAATGTATGGCGAAACAAATACAATATTGTAAAGTTAAAAAATAGAAAATAAACTAATTTAAAAAAAAAGAAAAAATATATAGTGACCACTTATTTTTATTGAAACATATTTGTTCATATCTCAGACAGGTAGACTCTGAACTTCCTAAGGCCCAGAGTTATGCTTTAGAACTTTTGTGTCCAATAAACAAATGCAATGCTTTGACTCAGAAACATTCATGCATCATACACAAATGAATGCTAGCTGTCTACAATTATTCTGCTTAGGGAAATCCTAGTCTGTGCTGTTTGGGAGACAGCGATTTAAGCTGGGGATTTTTGATTTGGGTCCACAGCTTCAGCCAAAACAGATTTCTGAATAGAATTTAAATGCTCTCTTGGAAAGATGTGAGAATGTAATCTGCTTGGGTGTTGAGATTCAAATCCGCATTTGAGAAGGTATTTTGAAAATTTACATATAAAATCCTCCAATAAATCTGCCATTACATTATCATTCCCAATATAGAAGTCACTTGAAGAAATACATTTATTTCCATGATCTCTCCTATAAATACAAAGATTGCAGTTATACATCAAGATTTTTTATTCTTTGTGAATACTATCTAGGAGGCAAATGCATTTTTATTGAACTGCAAATCAATAAAATAGAGTTAGTTAAAGGCTAGATGACAGATTTTAATTAGCATTAAATCCAATTACATTATAGATGCTGTATTAGAGATATGATGGATCACCTGTTTTTTAAACCATAATTCTATTTTTAAGAGATGTTAATATACACATTCTCTGGTTTCTTATTTTCCTTCATTATTTCTCTCTTTAATGGGGCTAACAATCTTCCCAACATAAAGATTAGAAAAACACCTGTAATGTCTTTTATTTCTTCTGCTAGTTTTGTGTTACCTGTAATCTCACCTCATTGGCACCTTTGACTTCACTCTTTCTCTTACATCAAAATTTGCCAATTATGTTTGGCTTCCCAGGTGATGCTAGTGGTAGAACCTAACTGCCAATGCAGGAGACCTAAGAGACATGGGTTCTATCCCTCAGTCAGGAAGATCCCATGGAGAAGGAAATGGCAACCCACTCCAGTATTCTTGCCTGGAGAATCCCATGGACAGAGGAGTCTGGGAGGCTCCAGTCTACAGAGTTGCTCAGAGTTGGGAACTACTGAAGCTAATTAGCACAGCCCATACGTTAAAATATATCCTGAAACTAACCAAATTCTCATGAATTTTACTGCTAGTGCTATGGTTCAAGCCATCAGTGTCACTCATCTACACTACTACATAAAGCATTTTTACCAATCTTCCTCCTTTTATCTTGCTCCCCACAGTCAATTCTCTACGAAGCATCTGGGATAACCATTTTAAACATCACATTGTAGCATTTATCCACTAAAATGATACTATACCGACTTATATAAATTGAAGTAGAACAAAAAGTCCTAAACATGACCCTGAAGTCATCATGTGACCTAGCCTCAATCAGTTTCTTGGACTGCCCATCACCATTTCAGTTCAATCACTCAATCGTGTCTGACTCTTTGCAACTCCATTGACTGCAGCACTCCAGGTTTCCCTGTACATCACCAACTCCCAGAGCTTACTCAAACTCATGTCCATCCAGTCAGTGATGCCATCCAATCATCTTACCCTCTGTCATCCCCTTCTCCTTCCACCTTCAATCTTTCCCAGCATCGGGGTCTTTTCCAATGAGTCAGTCAAAGTATTGGAGCTTCAGCTTCAGCATCAGTCTTCCAATGAATATTCTGGACTGATTTCCTTTAGGATGGACTGGTTGGATCTCCTTGTGGTCCAGGGGATTCTCAAAAGTCTTCTCCAAGAATACAGTTCAAAAGCATCAATTCTTTGGAGCTCAGCTTTCTTTGTATTCCAACTCTCAAATCCATACATGACTACTGGAAAAACCATAGCTTTGGCTAGATAGACCTTTGTTAGCAAATTAATGTCTCTGCTTTTCAACATGCTATCTAGGTTGGTCATAGCTTTTCTTCCAAGGACCAAGCATCTTTTAATTTCCTGGCTGCAATCACCATCTGCAGTGATTTTGGAGCCCAAGAAGAGAAAGTCTGCCACTGTTCCGTTGTTTCCCCATGTATTTGCCATGAAGTGATATAATGGAATGCCATGATCTTAATTTTCTGAATGTTAAGTTTTAAGCCAACTTTTTCACTCTTCTCTTTCACTTTCATCAAGAGGCTCTTTAGTTCTTCTACACTTTCTGCCATAAGGGTGGTGTCATCTGCATAGCTGAGGTTATTGATATGTCTCGTGGCATACTTGATTCCAGCTTGTGCTTCATCCAGCCCAGTGATTCTCATGATGTACTCTGCATATAAGTTAAATAAGCAGGGTGACAATATACACCCTTGACATACTCCTTTCCTGATTCGGAACCAAGGAACCAAACCGTTGTTCCTTGTCCAGTTCTAACTGTTGCTTCCTGACTTGCATACAGGTTTCTCAAGAGACAGGTCAGATGGTCTGGTATTCCCAACTCTCGCAGAATTTTCCACAATTTGTTGTAATCCACACAGTCAAAGGCTTTGGCATAGTCTTAGATGTTTTTCTGGAACTCTCTTGCTTTTTTGTTGATCCAACAGATGCTGGCAATTTGATCTCTGGTTCTTCTGCCTTTTCTAAATCCAGCTTGAACATCTGGAAGTTCATGGTTCATGTACTGTTGAAGCCTGGTTTGGAAAATTTTGAGCATTACTTTCCTAGCGTGTGAAATGAGTGCAACTGTGCAGTTTTTTGAGCATTCTTTGGTATTGCCTTTCTTTGGGATTGGAATAAAAACTGTCTTTTTCCAGTCCTGTGGCCACTGCTGAGTTTTCCAAATTTGCTGGCATATTGAATGCAACACTTTCACAGCATCATCTTTTAGGATTTGAAATAAATCAACTCAAAACCCATCACCTCCACTAGCTCTATTCTTAGTGATGCTTCCTAAGGCCCACTTGACTTCACATTCCAGGATGTCTGGTTCTAGGTGAGTGATCACACCATCGTGATTATCTGGGTCATGAAGTTCTTTTTTGTATAGTTCTTCTGTGTATTCTTACCACCTCTTCTTAATATGTTCTGCTTCTGTTAGGTCCATACCATTTCTGTCCTTTATTGTGCCCATCTTTGCATGAAATGTTCCCTTGGTATCTCTAATTTTCTTGAAGCAATCTCTAGTCTTTCCCATTCTATTGCTTTCCTCTATTTCTTAGCACTGATCACTAAGGAAGGCTTTCTCATCTCTCCTCACTATTCTTTGAAACTCTGCATTCAAATGGGTATACTTTTCCTTTTCTCCTTTGCCTTTAGCTTCTCTTGTTTTCTCAGCTATTTGTAAGGCCTCCTCAGACAACCATTTTGCCTTTTTGTATTTCTTTTTCTGGGGCATGGTCTTGATCACTGCCTCTTGTACAATATCAAGAACCTCCGTCCGTAGTTCTTCAGATACTCTGTCTTATCCAATCCCTCGACTCTATTTGTCACTTCCACTGTATAATCATAAGGGATTTGATTTAGGTCATACCTGAATGGTCTAGTGGTTTTCCCTACTTTTCTTTAATTTATGTCTGAATTTGGCAATAAGGAGTTCATGATCTGAGGCACAGTCAGCTCCCAGTCTTGTTTTTGCTGACTGTATAGAGCTTCTCCATCTTTGGCTGCAAACAATATAATCAGTCTGGTTTCAGTATTGACCATCTATTGATGTCCACATGTAGAGTCTTCTCTTGTGCATTGGAAGCGGTTTGGTATGATCAACGCATTCTCTTGGCAAAACACTGTTAGCCTTTGACCTGCTTCTTTTTGTACTCCAAGGCCAAGTTTGCGATATTACTTATATGTGGAATTTAAAAAAAAACAATAAATTTGTACCCTTCACCAACCCCACGTTTATGATACTAATCTCTCTAAACCTCCTGTATGCAGAGCTGAGTTCTGATCCTCAAATATCTAACACATAAAGGTCTTTATACAGGCATGAGAACATCAAGCTCTCCAGAAAGCAGGAGGGGTGGATTGCAAAATGTTCACTCTGTATCTTGCTCAGTTGGGTGTGACCACTTGACTTGTCTCATAGGAGAGAACACTAGAACACACCACAATCAGACACACTGTGTCAGAATCCATCACATTCAACATCGTTCTAGACTCATTTAATCTCCCCCAGAGGCCTTCAACCCCTCCCTTTTCCTTGTAAAAATGATATTTAAACCTGAATTCTAAACCACCTCAGATAGTTGCTCTGACATGATTTTTCTCTGGCTACCTCCCATGTATACATGAGGAACTCATGTTAATAAACTTCTATTTGTTTTCTTCTTGCTAACACCTTTCATACAGAGATCTCAATATTGTATATCTATCATACTGATGCATACTTTTCTACTAATATTTGAAAACAGAATACTATTATTTTTTAAGGTACACCATTTCCCCCATAGGAATCTCTGTCTCCTATGACATGATGACCACTTAAAATGTGACCTTTGGAATATCTATACTTCTCTACTCTCCACCACTTTCTATCAATGAACAACAAAATTGTTTTGTATGTCATCCTGTTGCTCAGAGTCCTAAGGTTTAGTTGAAAGAGAAGGTCTAGTACTTTTAGGCATAAACCACTACTGAACTTTTTTTTCCCCGATAAAGGGCCAAATAGTTAATACCTCAGGTTTGGGTAGATACACTATCTATTTCATGACTACTCACATTTACTGTAATGCAAAAGTTGCCATAAATAATCCATATATTAGTGTACATGCTCTTGCTTCATAAAAAGTTATTTACAAAAAGAAGCAAAGGCATGATTATTTTGTTGACTGGTCGTCCAGATTAGTAACAGAAATTTCCTTATACAGTATCTCTTTTCAAGACTTCTTGTTTAGAATTTAAATCTTGTATCCTCCTATGCCCTGACCAGTAATGCTGAAGAAGCTGAAGTTGAACGGTTCTATGAAGACCTACAAGACCTTTTAGAACTAACACCCAAAAAAGATGTCCTTTTCATTATAGGGGACTGGAATTCAAAAGTAGGAAGTCAGAAAACACCTGGCGAAACAGGCAAATTTGGCCTTGGAGTACAGAATGAAGCAGGGCAAAGGCTAATAGAGTTTTGCCAAGAGAACGCACTGGTCATAGCAAACACTCTCTTCCAACAACACAAGAGAAGACTCTACACATGGACATCACCAGATGGTCAACACCGAAATCAGATTGATTATATTCTTTGCAGCCAAAGATGGAGAAGCTCTATACAGTCAGCAAAAACAAGACCAGGAGCAGACTATGGCTCAGATCATGAACTCCTTATTGCCAAATTCAGACTTAAATTGAAGAAAGTAGGGAAAACCACCAGACCATTTAGGTATGACCTAAATCATATCCCTAACGATTATACAGTGGAAGTGAGGAATAGATTTATGGGACTAGATCTGATAGACAGAGTGCCTGATGAACTATGGACAGAGGTTTGTGACATTGTACAGGAGACAGGGATCAAGACAATCCCCATGGAAAAGAAATGCAAAAAAGCAAAATGGCTGTCTGAGGAGGCCTTACAGATAGCTGGGAAGAGAAGAGAAGCGAAAAGCAAAGGAGAAAAGGAAAGATATTCCCATCTGAATGCAGAGTTCCAAAGAATAGCAAGGAGAGATAAGAGAGATTTCCTCAGTGATCAGTGCAAATAGAGGAAAAAAACAGAATGGGAAAGACTAGAGATCTCTTCAAGAAAACTAGAGATACCAAGGGAACATTTCATGCAAAGATGGACTCGATAAAGGACAGAAATGGTATGGACCTAACAGAAGCAGAAGATATTAAGAAGAGGTGGCAAGAATACACAGAAGAACTATACAAAAAAGATCTTCACGACCCAGATAATCATGATGATATGATCACTCACCTAGAACCAGACATCTTGGAATGTGAAGTCAAATGGGCCTTAGGAAGCATCACTATGAACAAAGCTAGTGGGGGTGATGGAATTCCAGTTGAGCTATTTCAAATCCTAAAAGATGATGCTGTGAAAGTGCTGCACTCGATATGCCAGCAAATTTGGAAAACTCAGCAGTGGCCACAGGACTGGAAAAGGTCAGTTTTCATTCCAATCCCAAAGAAAGACAATGCCAAAGAATGATCAAACTATCACACAATTGCACTCATCTCACACGCTAGTAATGTAATGCTCAAAATTCTCCAAGCCAGGCTTCAGTAATACGTGAACCATGAACTTCCAGATGTTCAAGCTGGATTAAGAAATGGCAGAGGAACCAGAGATCAAATTGCCAACATCTGCTGGATCATTGAAAAAGCAAGAGAGTTCCAGAAAAACATCTATTTCTGCTTTATTGACTATGCCAAAGCCTTTGACTGTGTGGATCACAATAAACTGTGGAAAATTCTGAAAGAGATGGGAATACCAGATCATCTGACCTGTGTCTTGAGAAACCTGTATGCAGGTCAGGAAGCAACAGTTAGAACTGGACATGGAACAACAGACTGGTTCCAGAGAGGAAAAGGAGTTAGTCAAGGCTGTGTATTGTCACCCTGCTTATTTAGCTTATATGCAGAGTACATCATGAGAAACGCTGGGCTGGAAGAAACACAAGCTGGAATCAAGATTGCTGGGAGAATATCAATAACCTCAGATATGCACATGACACCCACCCTTATGGCAGAAAGTGAAGAAGAACTAAAGAGCCTCTTGATGAAAGTGAAAGAGGAGAGTGAAAAAGTTGGCTTAAAGCTCAACATTCAGAAAACTAAGATCATGACAACTGGTCCCATCACTTCATGGGAAATAGATGGGGAAACAGTGGAAACAGTGTCAAACTTTATTTTGAGGGGCTCAAAAATCACTGCAGATGGTGATTGCAACCATGAAATTCAAAGACGCTTACTCCTTGGAAGGAAGGTTATGACCAACCTAGGTAGCACATTCAAAAGCAGAGACATTCCTTTCCCAACAAAGATCCGTCTAGTCAAAGCTATGGTTTTTCCAGTAGTCATGTATGGATGTGAGAGTTGGACTGTGAAGAAAGCTGAGTGCCAAAGAATTGATGCTTTTGAACTGTGGTGTTGGAGAAGACTCTTGAGAGTCCCTTGGACTGCAAGGAGATCCAACCAGTTCATCCTAAAGAAGATCAGTCGTGGGTGTTCATTGGAAGGACTGATGTTGAAGCTGAAACTCCAATACTTTGGCCACCCCATGCGAAGAGTTTACTCATTGGAAAAGACCCTGATGCTGGGAAGGATTGGGGGCAGGAGGAAAAGGAAACGATAGAGGATGTGATGGCTGGATGACATCACCAACTCAATGGACATGGGTTTGGGTAGACTCTGGGAGTTGGTAATGGACAGGGAGGCCTGGCGTGCTGCGATTCATGGGGTCGCAAAGAGTCGGACACGACTGAGTGACTGAACTGAAATGAACTGATCCTCATCTATTACCTTGCATTTATATTTATTATAACATTATTTCACAATTATTTTTTCTGAGCCTCCTTCCTTAAGTTTCAATCCTGGAATGTTTTAATTGAAGTATAGTTGTTAATATATATATGTATGTGTATTCTTTTCCAGGTTCTTTTCCATTATAGGTTATTACAATTTATTGAACAGTTCCCAGTTGTGTACATTAGGTTCTTGTTGTTTATTTTATATATAGTGGTATGTATATATTAACCCCAAATTCCTAGTTTATCTTTCTCCAACTCACCTTCCCCCTTTGGTAACCATAGGTTTGTTTTCTATGTCTGTGAATCTATTTTTGTTTTGTAAATACATTTATTTGTATCCTGTTTTTAATTCCATATACAAGTGATATCACATAACATTTGTGTTTCTCTTTCTGATGTACTTCACTTAGGATGATGATTTCCAGGGCCACCCATGTTGCTGCAAGTGCTACTATATGCTTCTTTTTTATTGCTCAGTAATATTCCATTTTGTTTATATACACATCTTCTTTGTCCATTCATCTGTTGATAGACAGGTTGCTTCCTTGTCTTGGCTATTATAAATAGTGTAGCAATGAACACTGGGATGCATGGACTTTTCAAATTAGAGTTTTCCTCTTTTCCAGATAGATACTTAGGAGTGGAATTACTGGATCGTATGGTGATTCTATTTTAATTTTTTTGAGCAAACTCCATACTGTTCTCTATAATGGCTGTACCAATTTACTTTGCCACCAACAGTGCTGGAGAGTTCCCTTTTCTCCACACCATCTCCAGCATTTATTATTTTTAGGCTTTTTGATGATGTCCATTGAGACCAGTGTGAAATGATACCTTATTGTAGTTTTGATTTTCATTTCTCTAATAATTAGTGATGTTAAGTATCTCTTCATGAGTCTAATGGCCATCTGAATGTCCTCTTCGAAGAAATGTCTCTTTAGGTCTTCTACCCATCTTATGATTGAGTTGTTTGTTTGTTTGTTTTTACATTGAGCTGTATAAGTTGTTGGTACATTTTGGAAGTTAATCTCCTGTCAGTAGTATTGTTTGCAAATATTTTCTCCCATTCTGTATATTGTCTTTTCTTTTTGTTTATGGCTTCCTTTGCTCTGAAAAAGCTTTTAAGTTTAATTAGTTCCCATTTGTTTATTTTTACTTCTTTTTCCATTACTCTGAGAGGTAGATCCAAAAAGATATTGCTGTGATTTATGTCAACAAGTGTTCTGCCTATGTTTTCCTCTAGGAGTTTTATAGTATCCAGTCTTACATTTAAGTCTTCAGCGCATTTTGAATTTATGTATATGGCATTAAAGAATGTCCTAATTTCACTCTTTTACACGTAACTGTCCAGTTTTCCAAGTACTATCTATTGAAGAAACTTGTCTTTACTCCATTGTAAATTCTTTCTTCCTGTGGCATAGATTAATTGATCATAAGTGTGTGGGTTCCAAATCCCAACCTATAAACTTTATTTAGTTTCAATTATATCTAAAATGTTTTCCTCACTTAAGGTAAAGAGTGACATATCACTGCATTCTTTGAATTATGAAAATATCTCTTTTTTTTCTTGTAAATTAAATTATGGGTAGGTATTTAATGATTGACTTACAATCCTTTCCTCTACAAATACCCTTATCCTGACTTCTAGATTCATTCATGCCACTCACATGTCCATTGCCAGGCTGATTTTTATTTTCCTTTTCAGGTGACTTCTTTCTTTATGGTGATTCATAAGAATTTCTCTTTAACTTTAGAATTCAAGATCTTTGTCACAGTTTGTCTTTTCTGATCAACCCTGCATGAAACTAGGTCAATTCTTTTAACATAGATCAGGTTTTTGCATGGGAACTTATTTTCTGTCACTTATAACATCATTGCCTCTTCTTCATTGTATTTATTTTTCCCTTTAGGAATAACCATCATTCACAATATAGGTCTAAGTTGTCTACCCCTTAATTCTCTTATCTTTTCATCCTGACCTCCAATTCAACAGTTTTGCCCTGTGCTTCAAGATCATTTTCACACTTGTTTTTCGCAACCATCAATAAGCCTCAAAATCACCATATTTTTCTGCAATTTATGTACTAATTATAAAAATTATTTTTAATTTATTATTTCTAGGAAATGGTTGTGATTCACTTGGATCTTTTGATATATTTTGTTATCATTATTAATCACTTACTTCCTCATGTTCAAAATTCATCCAATGAGAACATATATTCTCATTGGAAGCCAACTGTTTCCTGAAACCTGCTTGTTTTTTCATTCTTTTTATTTAAAGATTATTTTTATGCGGATCATTTTTAAAGTCTTTATTTAATTTTTTACAATATTGCTTCTGTTTTATGTTTCAGTTTTTTGGTCCCAGGCATGTGTGATCTTAGCTCCCAGGGATCCCTGCATTGGAAGATGAAGTCAACCACCAGACAGAGAGGGAAGTCCCTGTATTTTCACTCTTTTATTGTTGAACAACATTATGCAAGTTATTTTTATGCAATGAAAGGAGTGCTTTGACCCTTTCAGAACTGCCTGTCAATTGAGTGCAGTCTGACTGCATCTTCTTTGAAAAGCTTGGAACAATCTCTTCATGCACAAATATATTTCTGGTAGTGATAGAATTTTCATGACCTTGATTGTGGCAATGGTTTCAAGAATATAAAATTATACTTTCTGTGTGTCATTTTTGTATCGTATATAAATAAAGCTGCTTTTCTAAAAGTATATTAAGAGCATCTTTTAAGCTGTAGTAAATAGTGGGAGGTGTTGGCGTTGACTAGGGGAGCTGTCTTGGCAGTGGTGAGGGATGGTCTCAACAGCAATGAAATCAATAGTCAACCTTTTGTGCTGGCCATTGATGCTTTTGAACTGTGGTGTTGGAGGAGACTCTTGAGAGCCCCTTGGACTGCAAGGTCATCAAACCAGTCCATCCTAAAGGAAATCAGTCCTGAATATTCATTTAAAGAACTGATGCTGAAGCTGAACTCCAATACTTTGGCCACCTGATGTGAAGAACTGACTCATTTGAAAAGACCCTGATGCTGGGAAAGATAGAAGACAGGAGAAGAAAGGGGTGACAGAGGATGAGATGGTTGGATGGCATCACCAACTTGATGGACTTGAGTTTGAGCAAGCCCCGGGAGTTGGTGATGGACATCTTCCCAACGCAGGGGTTGAACCCAGGTCTCCTGCATTGCAGGCAGATTCTTTACTGTCTGAGCCACCAGAGAAGCCCAGGAACCTCTGGTCCTGTTCTCAGGAAAGCTGCACCCCTGCCTGCTTTACCTTCCTAATATTTCTCCCTGTCTCTTCATCTTATTTGTCAAGATTTAATGGAAGGGATTGGCCCTGTACAGTTTTGAGAAACTGAATTTAATTTTCATCTTTTCCTTAAGGTTGCCTGTATATTAATTAGCTAAACTGTGTTTTTAACTCCCGTACTACAATGCTTTGCACATCCTAGTAGATAAACTACTTCCCTCTTTAAAATAGAAATGGTAATGCCTGTTTTATAATTTCTCAAAGATTATAATATATCACAAAGATGAAATTGAAAAGAAAAGTGATTTTAGAACTATAAAATAAAATTTGAATGCAAGTGGGATTTTACATAGAGATACTTCAAAGCATTGATATAATAAGCAATATAAGATTAGGTTATAAACACAAGACTATCTTTTGCATATTGTTCATACTAATTTGTTGTTGTGGATTATACTTTTCTCAAAGAAAATAACACTTCTAAGTAGAATCTCTTAAACAACTAAATATATTAAATATATTATTGAGAGAATGTCATATATAAAAACTACATTTTAAAAGACATTTCAAAAAAGTGAATGATACAAATAACTTTTGGGCAGTGAAAGTACTTTAAGAATCTTTCTAATGCTTTTGAATCTTTTCAAGTCAGGAGAAGAGCACATGTAGTTTTAAATTACATTCATTTTCCAGAAACAGTTATTACCTATCATCTTAACTCTCTCTTGCTTGTCAAGACGTGTCACACTACTTTTAACACTAAAGCAAAGAGATCTGTTCATAGCTATCAATTTTTATCCCATAAGTATTTACAAGGAAAAATATATTTTTCTTAGAACTCTCAGATTAATCCTGAATCAAGTTGCCATTTCCTGCAAGCCCTATGAAATTGTATGGTTTTAAAAAATGGAACAATTTCACTCACTAGAGAGAAAATCATGTATCTCTCCGAATCTTCTTAGGTAAAAATACATAATTTTTATAAAGATTTTGTTTTCTTTTTCATGAAAAAGAAACTTTTCATGTTAAGATGAGGATGAGAAGACCATGCTGGTATACTTGCAAGGGATCAGAGACAAATGCTTTTATTTATATTTCTATATTCTGAGATAAAGAATATAGCTATAATTGGGTTTTCTTTAATAGGATATAGATACAAAATCATGTTGCTCTTCATCACTTTTTATTATTCCAAAAATATTTAAATGAGCCAACGTTAGCTAGATTAAGGGAAATAAAATGTACTTTTAGTTGCCTAAGTATAGATGAAGGTGATGATTAGAAGGGAAGAAATTGGTGTGAAACCAAATGTTATAGGATTTCAAATAAAAATTCTCTTTAAAATTTCTCCTGTGTAGCAACCTATTTCATTTCTTCCAACACATCTCCACTGAACTATGGATTTTAGACAAAATGTACTTATATACGTATTATATCTGGATCTATCCATTGCTGTCTACCTATTTAAAGAACATGTCAATGATTTTCATGATTTTATGTGTGTGTGTATTTGTGTGAAAATCTAATAACTATGAAAGAACTGTATTATTTGCTTAGTGTCATAATTATCTTCATAACCTAAGTAACCATAATGTAGAACTTCATGTGCAAGACTTGCAGTGAAGTGGAATGCAGCCTCTTCTTACATAGACATAATATGAGTGTTGACATATAAATAATATATTATAAAATTAGTAAATTTTATAGTAAATAACATTAATAATGTGTAAGTTTTTTTAATATTTTGTAGATTTACTTTCAAATTACCATACAGTTTGCCTCCTTCTTTCTCTTTCTCCTAATTGGAGAAACTATGTTATCTAGTAATTTTTCCAGTACTGTATTATGAATACAACTGCAATCTTTTATGTCATAAAAATTTATAACAATTTGTAACATTACTGTATAGGTTAATGAAACAATTATTTCATTGGGCTACCATAAAGCAATCATATTGCTGCTTCTACATTATCAGTGCATGAATTGCTATACTTGTAAATAAATATGAATTTCATTTTCACATTATCTTTCCATTTTTGATGTCTAGTGTTAGTAATACATATAACATCTACAGTGTTTTGTATTATATAAGACAATACTGATGTAGGTAATAAAGACCATCAATTTATCTTATAAATAGATGACGTAAACTTACAGCAGCAATATATACATAACAGTACTGTGAATGTGTTCTCTCTTTCATATGATTTTCCTGAAAACAATCTCTTTTCTCTAACTTACACTGCTGTAAGAATATAGTATATAATACAAATAACATACAAAATATGTGTTAATCAGTTGTTCATGTCGTTGGTAAGACTTCTGGGAAAGGTAGGCTATTAGTAATTAAATTTTAGAGGGGGGAAAGGTTAAACTAGGATTTGTGGTTGCACGGGGGTTGGTTCTCCTAATCCCTGAGTTGCATAAGGGTCAAGGGTAATGCAGTGAATAGAGTATTTTAATGTTGGTTTTTGTTTATATGTGACTATTAGTTAAAACACCTTTGATTATTATCAACATTAACACAGTAATTATATCTGGTTCTTAAACAATAGGCAAAATAGAATATGAGATGAAAGGATTATCAACATCATTTGATTCACGGTTTTACAAGTTCTATTCCATTCTGCCCTAAAGCTAGGGTATTTTTAAACATTTTAATTAAGGTAGTCATTAAGAAAAGCCTTTTTGTGTTTCTGTAGCTTAAAACTGGGGAGTAAAGCTTTTGACATCTTCTGATGTTCCTATTTTACTGTTGAGCAATCTTGAGACTGCAGAGCTTCATAAATCACTGGCAATTGTCTCAAAATAGCCAATTAGCAGCTGAAATTTTGTATGAACTTTGGGTGACAAAAATAATAAAAAAACAGTTGTTATTCTCAGAGCTAATTGAATGCTAACATATTGTCTAGCTCTTAGTAAGCAGCTATGTTTAACTTTTTTGAAGAAATGATAGTTTTATATCAACTTTATTTGTATGTGTATAATTGTTACTAAAAGCCAAAATATATATTCACTGAAGCAAACATTTTTCCCTTTTCCTATTGAAATTAAATTGAAAATTTCTTGGTGCAGCTTTCAAGTGTGCATTTTATGCAGAGCAATAGTTGAGGATCAGCCAGTAGAAATTAAGAAATGATCCTTGAATATATGTACAATGTAAAACGGCCATTTGCAATAAAATAGTGTTCATATTGGAGAAGGCAATGGCACCCCACTCCAGTACTCTTGCCTGGAAAATCCCATGGACAGAAGAGCCTGGTAGGCTGCAGTCCATGGGGTCGCGAAGAGTTGGCCATGACTGAGCGACTTCACTTTCACTTTTCACTTTCATGCATTGTAGAAGGAAATGGCAACCCACTCCAGTGTTCTTGCCTGGAGAATCCCAGGGACGGCGGAGCCTGGTGGGCTGCCATCTATGCGGTCGCACAGAGTCTGACACGACTGAAGCGACTTAGCAGCAGCAGCAGCAGTGTTCATCTTGTAAATTAAGAATAATACCATGTTCTGAATCAATAGCTGGAATTAGTAAGAATTGTGTAAGTGTAACTGTGATTTCTTAGTATCTACTTTTCATTTTTGCCAATCACGTGGTCCTTTGTGGACATCCATAAATATATACATCATTTTTTCCAGTATTTTTATGCAGGTTTGTGTGTGTGTATGTGTGTGTGTGACATAATTGCTACAAAGAAGCTACCAAGCATATTTAAAAGATTTTGTGTGAAGCACTTTTAAACATAGTCCAAAAAATATTTGGCTGTCATGACTGTTTATTACGACACAAATCATGTGTAGGCCTATAGCTGTTGAAATCCCTAGCTGCTGAATGTCCTAGAAATTAAATTATATTTTTCTTTTTCGGCCCTCTACAGAATTTGAGGCTGATCTCTGAGGTTAAATCACTTTTTTGACCTCAAAGATCTTTCAAGAAGAATTCATAAGAAGCTGTCTCTAGAGCCTTCCACTTTAAGGTAACAAATGATCTGAACTATGTTCCCTAGTGAAAAAAAAGCAAAAAAATGTTCAGCTAATGGAATCCAAGCTCACAAGAATTAGATTCCTTTTACTAAGTGTTTGTCCTTTGTTCCTTTTCCTATTTATAACAATTATGCAATTTCTTACCAAAATAAAATAATAATAGTCCATAATACTTTAGTACCCTGGAAAGATATGTAGTGTGTAGTGTAGTGTTAGTCACTCAGTTGTGTCCAACTCTTTGCGACTCCATGGACTGTAGCCCTCCAGGCTCCTCTGTCCATGGAATCTTCCAGGCAAGAATACTGGAATGGATAGCCAGTTTCTTCTCCAGGGGATCTTTCCGACCCAGGGATAGAACCTGCATTTCTTATGTCTCCTGCATTGGCGGGCAGGTTTTTTACTACTAGCACCATCTGGGAAGCCCCATGAAAAGAGGTTTTCTCTAAATATCCACAGGCTTTAGTTTCAACGTTCATTTCTGTGGACCAAGATGATCTGAATTCCCTGGTAAGTGACCAGCGATGTTTCAGTTTCTTAGTGGTTAGTGCTAGTTTATCACAAGTCCTGTATATAGGGTGAATTTGCCTTTCTATTTATTTTTTTTTTCAGCAGATACACTTGGGAAGTGATATTGTTAGTAAATAGGTCTCCTCTGTGTGTGTGTGTGTGTATGTGTGTTCAGTCACTCAATCGTGTCCGACTCTGCGACCCCAGGGACTGTAGCCCACCAGGCTCCCTTGTCCATGGAATTTTCCAGAAAAGAATACTGGAATGGGTTGCCATTTCCTCCTGCACAGGATCTTCCCCACTCAGGGATTGAACCTGCATCTCCCAATTCTCTTCTATTGGCAAGTGGATTCTTTACCGATGAGCCACCAGGGAAGCCCAGGTCTCCTCTAGAAATTCAGCTTTTGGTTGGGGAAGTTGTTGAGTTCCTCTTTACTAGGTTCAGTCATAGAAGTTTATTATTGTAATGGTAATAAAATATTTATTTAATTCTTCATGAGTTGTATGGTAAAGTTTTAAATTACATAAACCTGGTCCTACTTTCTCTTATGAAAACTGAGTAAAGAGTTTTATATAGTAAGCTTTTTCCCAGTTTTATTGATATATAATTGACATACAATATTGTATAAGTTTAAGGTGTACAATGATTTGACTTATACACATTCTGAAATGATTTCCACAATAAATTTAGTGAACACCCATTTTCTCATATAGACACAAAATTAAAGTGATGAGAAATATTGGGATTTGCTCTTCTAGCAATTTTTATATATAATAGACTATAGTGTCAACTATAAGTTGTACATTATATATATGTATATATATATACTAAGCTTTTATTTCTTATTTTCTTAGTAAGGTATAATTAAAAGGTGTATGTCACTTCTTTTTTTTTCCTATTTTACATATAATGGCTATTCTTATTGTAGATTATATAAGAAAAAAAATCATGGAAAGTTCTAAGAGGATTCTGGGGTGCGACTCACATACCAAAAACAATGTGAAGTTAGCAAACAGAGCAATGAATAAGATAGAGAAATCATTTGTGATGCAAAGATGATGCATCTTTGTAAATGTAACTGAGTGTTTGATAAGCATATATAGACAAATATGCATTATTAGGTATGAAAGTATAAAAAAATCTAAAAGCTTCATGAGTGTTGTGTATTTGCCTAAAGACAGTTCACATAGAGGAGCAAAATATTTTTACCAAAGGGGCTGTTAAGTCAGTTTCCTGAAGGTTGTTAGATGAAAGGAGTGATAGTGGTCAAAGGAATATGTCTGGTGAATGATGTATTTTTAATTTCACATAAGTAAAATAAAAGTTGCTTTCGTAGGTGAGTGTGTATGCGTATGTGTCTGTATGCTTTGCACTATGAGTGAGATTCAATCAAATCTTCTTGACTTTTAAAATTAAGGGTTCAAACACAGACTTGTGCACTCAGTGGGAGATGGAGATGGTGGGACAAATTGAGACAGTAGCATGGAAACATGTACCTTACCATATGTAAAATAGGTAGCTAGTGGGAAGTTGCTGTATACACAGGAAGTTTAACCTGGTGCTCTGTGACAACCTAGGGAGGGTGAATGGGGTGGGGGATGGGAAGGAGGGTCAAGAGGGGACATATGTATACTTATGCTGACTCGTATTGATGTATGGCAGAAAGCAACACAACATTGTAAAGCAATTATCCTCTAATTAAAAAGAGAAAGAAAAAAGAATTAAGGGTTCAAGCAATTAGAAGAAAAACAGTGACTGACTTTTTTTAATGATTCTGACTATAGAGATCACTAACTCCTCTCCTCACTATTACTACTACTACTACTTTAAAAAAGGCAGGGGAGAGATGTCCAAATGGGTCCTATCTTTTGAGGGCAACATGGTATTTTGTTATTCACTGGCATTCAGTTGGGTTTAAGTATCAATTTGACTAGCACTGCCCTTCCAAAAGTATTTTTGAACTTAATCATCTTGTCTTAGTTCAGGATGCATTACTGTGGTGCAATTTGTCCCCCAGAGCGCACCAAAATTGATTCTAATGCCTTCTCCATAGTGCCTAACTCCATCAGTCAGACTAGGGGCTTTGTATTTGTTGTTGTTGTTTAGTCGTTAAGTTGTGTCAGACTCTTGTGACCCCATGGATTGTAGCCCACCAGGCTCCTCTGCCCATGGAGGCCCTCCTCCAGTGGATCTTCCCCGCCCAGAGGTCAAACCCATGTCTCACGTCTCCTGCAATGGTAGGCAGGTTCTGTACCACTGAGTCACCTGGGAAGCCCTGGAATCCCCAAAGAACTTGTATTAAGTCTCCATTATCCATTATTGGGGGCAAAAAACTAACAAAAGGACCAAAAACCTTCTCAGCACGTCCATGCTTTCATGATGGTGCTTACTCTCTAGATGTCTTCACGTGACCATAAAGCTCCACTGCATTTGAAGGTGTTCTATGAATAGATAATTTTTGTCCTTGAAGTATTAATATTTAGTTCTCTGGCTGTGATACTCCTATCAATTTTAATTGCTTATGTAGGAAATACACAAATTTAGTTTCTGGAAATCAGATCTCAACATCGCTGTCTAAATTATTGTCCATTTGGGGAAATTCAGAATTTCAGTTATATTATTATTAGTTTTTCATATTTTACACCTGTATTGATCATGACTTAACAGAAATCAAAGTAAGACCATGGGACCATGCCTGTTTTGCTCATTATGTGAAGCTCAGAAGACATTCACTTAAGCTTATTAGTTCCTAAATCTTTTCTTTGTTGAATATATCTATTATAATCAACATCTCTTATAATAGGAAAACACTGACTTATCAAATATCTGAACTGCTTAAATGGTATCAGAAACAATGCTCTTAAATGAAAAAGTTATATCTAAATCTATGTAAAGTATGTCATAGCATATTAAAACAAAAAGATTGAGCTGAAGCACAGTAAGTTATATATTTTGAGGTGAGGTATTAGAGACTTTAAGTAGTATTCCAATATATTTTACTTTATTATTATAGTAAATATTCTTTATTATTAAAACTCCTGAAGCCAGGCTGGGTTACAGTTATAAAAAACCCAGTTTTTCTGTTTCTCTTGCTTTTAGCATAGTCATAGAAACAGGTCATAGTAGTGAAAAGTGGAATGGTATAACTTTGAGGAAGAAGTCTTAATGGGAGAAGGCACACTCTTTACCTTGTTTTTCTTTTTTTCATTTTTACCGCAGAGTCTCTGGATACCTATCTCCATGAAGTCCTCGTATGGCTGGAAGGAACCGTGCATTTTGGAGGCGTTATGGTGGTCTTTGCTTACTGGTGTGTGTGTGAGTAGCTGCTTAGTTGTGTCCGACAGTTTGTGACCCTTGGGACTGTAGCCCACCAAACTCCTCCGTGTGTGTGTTACTTGCTCCGTCATGTCCAGTTCTTTGTGACACCAGGGACCGTAGCTCACCAAGCTCCTCTGTCCATGGGATTCTCCAGGCAAGAATACTGGAGTGGGTTGCCATATCCTTCTCCAGGGGATCTTCCTGACCCAGGGATTCAACCCAGGTCTCCCACATTGCAGGCAGATTCTTTATTGTCTGAGTCAAAGAGACCCATGTTGATGATAGAGATCTAAAAGAAGCCTAGATATTTGATGAGTCATAGAAATTGACCTTCTCACATTTTAAAAGTGATATCAGTACAGTTCAGTTCACTAGTTCAGTCATGTCCAACTCTGTCTACACCTCGGACTGCAGCACACCAGCCTTCCCTATGCATCACCAATTCCTGGAGCTTGCTCAAATTCTTGTCTATCAAGTCAGTGATGCCATCCAACCATCTCATCCTCTATCATCCACTTCTCCTCCTGCCTTCAATCTTTCCCAATATCAAGGTCTTTTCCAATGAGTCAGCTACTCACATCGGGTGGCCAATGTATTGGAGCTACAGCTTTAGTATCAGTCCTTCCAATGAATATTCAGGACTGATTTCTTTTAGGATTGACTGGTTTGATCAAAGTGATATAGCACATACCTTAAGTCACCATTTAATGCTTCTGGGGAAATGCAACAGTTACTCTATTTTCTCCCAGCTAAGCTCCTTTTGAAAACCCTGCAGTCAGTCTCTGTGTATTTAGCTCTGATACATACTTAGGATGATCTTTATCCCTTCTACCTTTTCTAAACTCCTTCTTCCAAGATTTTGTGGTTGCGTAAATGTTCTGGAAAATTTTGAAAATACCCCCAAACAGTTATTTTTTCCACCTTATGTCCCCTCTAAGGATTGATTCATTTCTTGGAAACTATTTTAAAAATTAATTTTAGTGAATTTATCTCCAGCTGGTATTAGCTAAATTTATATTAGCTCTTAGATAACATTATAACATTTAAATGGTCCTTCTATTCATTACAAGTAAAGGTCACATTAAATAGTGTGACTATTTCAGGCAAGTGGACTTTCAGTAGCAAGATGAGTTAAATTTCATACTTCTGTATGTAGACTGTAGCCTGCTAGGCTCTTCTGTCCATGGGATTTCCCAGGCAAGAATACTGGAGTGGGTTGCCATATCCTTCTCCAGGGGATCTTCCTGACCCAGGGATCAAACCAGGTTCTCCTGCATTACAGGAGATTCTTTACCCCTGAGCCACTAGGGAAGCCCAGAATTGCTATAAAGCAAGTGAAAATTAATAACTTTCCAATGTAGCACACTGAAAAAATATACATCATTTGACTTTCACGTTGGAATCAGACACTCTTACTCTACAAGCATTGAATTCTCATGCTGCATACTTAGACTGCTGACTGCTACAGAGTAAAAAGTCAAAGAGAACAAGGTCCCATTTGACAGCCTAGCTGATAGGAGGATTACTCAGTTTACTGTGACAAGTAGGCAGTTCTAACATAAATAGCTCCTATCTATGCTTTGGAAGGGTTATTTTCCTTAGATGGCTCCGTAGAAACCTCTGTGACAAGCTGTTATATCTTTTACAAATCTGCCAGCTACCTTTTATGAGCTTCAGTTGCTCTTTATGACTCTAATAAAAGAAGCGTAGCAACCATGTTTGTATCCAATGGTTCCCAAAGCAAGCACCCTTTTACAGAGAATATAATGAGATCTTTGGATGTTCTTTTCCTTCAGCTGTCATGTTGCTATCTTAACTCTTCTTTCCAAATCATTCCATTGTTACTTTAATAAAAGTAGTATGTATGAAGTATATTTGACAGTTTTCATTATAGTTAATTAATCTAATAATTAACAAAATAGTATGTATACTATCAAAAAGTAACACATAACTCAATAAGGAAATCAACATTTCCAGTAATCTAAACAGTACCATTTGATAGATGTCTTGTAATAAGTTTAGTTAAAATGTATCCACAGTGCAATAAAATTATATTTTTGGTAATTATTTTTAAATGTTCTAAGTATAAATTTGAGACTGCAGTCATTTTAAAAGGACATAGCTAAAATAACACCATGTGTATAAATGTATCAACTCTTACTTTAGATTATTGCAATAAATTCATAAATTTGTAACTTCCTTTAATCCTATATCTACATAGATGATATTATTGAATCGTAATCCCTCCTGACTACCATACTAAACATTGCCATTAAAAAGGTTGATAAAAAACTATGCCAAAAATTCATTATTGTGCTTCATTGCCATTATATGTCAAATCTGTTCTTTAACATAGAAGTGATATCCATTAGGTCTCCATTCTGAAAAAATGTAGTTATTTTTAAAAGTTTGAGTCTATTTTATGGGTACTGTGGTTTAAGTTACTAGTTTTTTTTAATTTTTTTAGTGTCTAGAAAACTCAGAGCTAACTTAGAGTGCATTTTGATGACATGCAGTAATTTATTACGTAAATTTTGGACTCTGCCCTCATTCCTTGTTGTTGTTATTTGGTTGGTAAATCACGTCTCTTTTGTGACCCCATAGACTGCAGCCCACCAGGCTCCTCAGTCCATGGGATTTCCCAGGCAAGAATACTGGAGGGAGTTGCCACTTCCTTCTTCAGAGTTTCTTCCTGACCCAGGGATCAGACCTGTCTCCTGCATTGCAGGCCTCTGAGCCACCAGGGAAGCTCCCCACTTAATCCTAATCAATACTGTATTTTAACTTTATTTTCCTTCCAGTTTCCTCTTTGTATATTTCCTTGGTTTTGTTTCTTTTTAAAATTATAGAAAATAAGGTAATGCATTTTTTTATAAGTCATTACAAATTTTTCTCTAAATGAGGTCCTGGTATAAAGCAAACAGACATATTTAGTGCAACCGACTCAAGACTTTTCTTTCTTGAGGTCAGCCTCATGGTTTTTATTTCTCTGTCTGCATATGTCTCTATTTGTCGTACAATGAAATCTGAATGCAATAGTCGATATACAGGTACCTGTATTTTTATTTCTCTGTCTGCATATGTCTCTATTTGTCGTACAATGAAATCTGAATGCAATAGTCAATATACAGGTACCTGTATAATATCCCAGACATTAAAATTTGTTACTAGTTACTATCTGCTACTATTACCAGTTTGAGGCTTGCTTTATACTTCAACGTCATCAAACTGCTTTTAGATCCTCGCATACAGAGAATTTTTGCTCATTTCTTTATCCATGTGTTTTTACCTCTGGAGTTCTACTTTATGATTTAATGTAGGCATAACCTTTTTCACTAGAGATGTTTTTTATTTCTTCTTGAGTTCAGTTTCTTGAATCAATACTTTCCCACAGTGCTCTCCCCTCTATATGATCAGTCCTTCCCCATTAATTGATACCGAAACAATGACCTCCCCCTCTGGTCTCATCGTCATTGCCTAAATTGATTTTTTTTTCTTTTTGGTTTTGTATGTTTGTTATTTTCCTTCCTTTTCTCCATATGGTTTTTATTCAGATCTCTCTGTTCTCTATATTTTCCTCCATTTTAATTGTCATTCAGGACTTGCCTTCTCATAAATCATTCCTCAGTGTCCAAAATCTTCTGACCCTCCATTCCTCTGACTACTGTAGTCTTTACTGGTCATGCTGTTCATCTGGTATTTCACAGGTACTGTAGGCTACTGTTGTTTAGTGTTGTTAATGGCTTCTAAAGTGTGTGCGGCATCTTCAGTTAGTTTGAAATGTTAAAGTACTGGCTCTTAATTGGGAGTTCACATCTATCTGTGGATGTTCTCCTAAAGATCTATGAACTTTTAAAAATAACACATAAGAAAATGTATATATGTACATTTTCTATGCAGTTTCTTTTTCAAAGAAACAGTGTCTAAAATTTTCTATCAATTAAACAAAACACCCATATCTAAAAGACACCAATATAAAAGATTAAGAATCATGATTTGCACTATTTTTTTCTTCTTCCATCAGGCATAGAAATGTGATGTATCTGTATTTATATCATATTTCTGTATTTGTGATTAATTTCCCAAACCCCAGGCTCTCAGTTTGGATCACTAGGGAGTCATTCACTAAAGTAGAGAAAAACCAGAAACAGACCAAAATTAACAAAAAGAGCAATAAAGTCATGAATTAGCTCAAATCCATATTTTTTCTATCTAGGGTTGTATTAGTCATGTTATCCATTCAAAAGCCTTTTAAACATTTTATATTATCACAAATATAAGTTATAACGACACATTTTTGTAAAATATATATGTATAATTCAAGGAGAGTTTGAAGATCAAGATTTCGAAAATTGCCTGTACCCAAGAAGTCCCTTAGAAGACATTCTACATAGCAATTCTCTTTTTCCTCTTAGTGATAATATTTATCCTAAATCTATAACATTAAAATAGAAATAAATAAAAATTGACATATGCTACAGTCATAGATTGTGAGACTCCTATTGGGAATTCTTTTTTGGTGTCTATGTTTCTGCATGTTTTTCATGCAGAATCACAACTCTGTCTTTTGTGAAATGTCTTTTTAAAAATTAATCAATCAATTAATTAATTAATTTTAATTGGAGGTTAATTACAATATTGTAGTGGTTTTTGCCATGTACTGACATGAATCAGCCATGAGTATACATGTTTCCCCCATCCTGAACCCCCTCTAACCTCCCTCCCCATCTCATCCCTCAGGGTTGTCCCAGTGCGCTGGTTTTGAGTGCCCTGTTTCATGCATCAAATTTGAACTGGTGATCTATTTCACATATGGTAATATACATATTTCAATGCTATTCTCTCAAATCATCCCACCCTCGCCTTCTCCCACAGAGTCCAAAAGTCTGTTCTTTATATCTGTGTCTCTTTTGCTGTCTCACATATAGGGTCATTGTTACCATCTTTCTAAATTCCATATATATGCATTAATATATTGTATTGGTGTTTTTCTTTCTGACTTACTTCACTCTGTATAATAAGCCCCAGTTTCATCCTCATTAGAACTGATTTAAATGTGTTCTTTTTAATAGCTGAATATTATTCCATTGTGTATATGTACCACAGCTTTCTTATCCATTTTTCTGCCAACAGACTTCTGGAAGAGTTTGAATAGGATAGCTGTTAGCTCTTCTCTAAATTTTTGGTAGATTTCACCTGGGAAGCCATCTGGTCCTGGACTTTTGTTTGTTGGAAGTTTTTTTATTACAGTTTCGATTTCTGTGCTTGTGATGGATCTGTTAAGATTTTCTATTTCTTCCTGGTTCAGTTTTGGAAGGTTATACTTTTATAAGAATTCATTTATTTCTTCCAAGTTGTCCATTTTATTGGCATATAGTTGCTTATAGTAGTCTCGTATGATCCTTTGTATTTCTATTTTGTCTATTGTGATTTCTCCAGTTTCATTTCTAATTTCGTTGATTTGATTCTTCTTTTTTTTCTTGACGAGTCTGGCTATTGGTTTGTCTATTTTATTTATATTCTCAAAGAACCAACTTTTAGTTTTGTTGATTCTTGCTAAGGTCTTCTTTGTTTCTTTTTCATTTATTTCTGCCCTAATTTTTATGATGTCTTTCCTTCTACTAACCCTGGGGTTCTTCATTTCTTCTTTTTCAAGTTGCTTTAGGTGTAAAGTTAGGCTATTTATTTGGTTTTTCTCTTGTTTCTTGAGGTAGGCTTGTATTGCTATGAACCTTCCCCTTAGCATTGCTTTTACTGAATCCCATAGGTTTGGAGTTGTCGTGTTTTCATTTTCATTTGTTTCTATACATATTTTTATTTGTTTTTTATTTCTTCTGTGATTTATTGGTTATTCAGAAGCATACTGCTTAGCCTCCATGTGTTTCTATTTTTAATAGTTTTTCACCTGTAATTGATATCTAATCTTACTGCATTGTGACCAGAAAACATGCTTGAAATGATTTAAATATTTTTGAATTTACCAAGGCTAGATTTATGGCCCAGGATGTGATCTATCCTGAAGAATGTTCCATGTGCACTTGAGAAAAAGGTGAAATTCATTGTTTTGGGGTGAAATGTCCTATAGATATCAATTAGGTCTAACTGGTGCATTGTATCATTTAAAGTTTGTGTTTCCTTGCTAATTTTCTATTTGGTTGATCTATCCATAGGTGTCAGTGGGGTATTAAAGTCTCCTACTATCATTGTGAAATGTCTTTTCAAGGATGTCTGTATCACAAGCAGCCTTTGAAGACAGAGATGAAGTAAGTATCTTTCTCCTGAGTAAAGAGAGTTTGTTTATGACTTATGTAATAAAGATAATGTCATCCTCGTGGGCAAAGATTAGTTAGACTTATTGTAAAAAGTATGTTTCCTGGACCAGCACCTGTGAAACTGTGGCAGGCTAGCTTGATAGCTTACATGTAGAATAAAATTTCATACTCTTCATAATTCTGCACAATTGCATTGTATAAAAATATTAATTCCTCTTAAATTTATATATCAATTCAGTGTGATTGCAAATATCATGGATTTTTTTATGAAATTGACAAATTGATTAATATGTAATGAATATAGTATATAATTTACATGTATATTAAAAAGATAAGAATAAGCAAAGTATTTCTAAAGGAAAAAAGTGGAAGACAATCATCTACTTTTTGTGCAGTTAGTGATAAAGGCAATGTGTAATTGTTGCAATCATTGAAAACAGGCTTTGGAATAGAAAACTGAGCCCTCAATAGAGTCACAGGGTTCCCTGGTGGCTCAGTGGTAAAAAAAATCTGCCTGCCAATACAGGAAATAGTTTCTATTCCTGGATCAGGAAGATCCCCTGGATAAGGAAATGGAAAACCACTCCAATATTTTTGCTTGGTAAATTTCATGGACAGAGGAGCCTGGCAGGCTACAGTCCCTGGGGTCGCAAAAGAGTTGGACACAACTTAGTGACTAAACAAAACAGTAGAGTCATACTGGTATTGACAATTGATATATGAGAGATGTGTCATGGCAGATAAATGAGGGAAAAACAGACATTTTAATAAATGGGAATAGTACAACTGCATATCAACATAAAAATGAAATTGGTGTCCTATACCATATTACTTCCAGGAATAAACCTTTTCTCTTCCTAGGTTTATTAAGTACATGAATATGAACAGGAGGGGGAAAAGGTTTTAAGTAGTTAATGTATCTAGCTTTATCAGGAACTTATTTCATACAGCATAAACCATAAGGGAAAATATTTATAATCATAATTGTGAAAAATAAGGTTGTGTTCATCAGAAGACACTATTGAGAGGTTGAAAACACAATGCATAAAATAAAAGGTATTTTAAAAAGGTATATATTTATATATTAAAGTGAAACTCACTCAGTCGTGTCTGACTCTTTGCAACCCCATGGACTATACAGTCCATGGAATTCTCTGGGCCACAATACTGGAGTGGGTAGCCTTTCCCTTCTCCAAAGGATTGTCCCAAACTACGGATTGAACCCAGTCTCCCACATTGCAGGCAGATTCTTTACCAGCTGAACAACAAAGAAGTTCAGTTCAGTTTGGTGGCTCAGTCGTGTCCAACTCTTTGTGACCCCATGGACTGCAGCAGGCCAGGCCTCCCTGTCCATTACCAACTCAAAGAGTCTACCCAAACTCGTCCATTGAGTCAGTGATGCCATCCAAACATCTCATCCTCTGTCATGCACTTCTTCTCCTGCCCTCAATCTTTCCCAGCATCAGGATCTTTTCAAATGAGTCAGTTCTTCACATGAGGTGGCCAAAGTATTGGAATTTCAGCTTCAACATCAGTCCTTCCAATGAACACTCAGGACTGATCTCCTTTAGAATGGACTGGCTGGATCTCCTTGCAGCCCAAGGGACTCTCAAGAGCCTTCTCCAACACCATAGTCAAAAGCATCAATTCTTCCGAGCTCAGCTTTCTTTATAGTCCAACTCTCACATCCATACAAGACTACTGGAAAAACCATAGCTTTGGCTAGATGGACCTCTGCTGGCAAAGTAATGTCTCTGCTTTTTAATATGCTATCTAGGTTGGTCATAACTTTCCTTCCAAGGAGAAGCGTCTTTTGATTTCATGGCTGCAATCACCATTTGCAGTGATTTTGGAGCCCCCAAAAATAAAGTCTGACACTGTTTGCACTGTTTCCCCATCTATTTTCCATGAAGTGATGGGACTGGATGCCATGATTTTAGTTTCCTGAATGTTGAGCTTTAAGCCAACATTTTCACTCTCCTCTTTCACTTTCATCAAGAGGCTCCTTAGCTCTTCTTCACTTTCTACCATAAGGGTGGTGTCATCTGAATATCTGAGGTTATAGATATTTCTCCTGGCAATCTTGATTCCAGCTTGTGCTTCCTCCAGCCCAGCATTTCTTATGATGTACTCTGCATATAAATTAAATAAGCAAGGTGACAATATACAGCGTTGACGTACTCCTTTTCCTATTTCAAACCAGTCTATTGTTTCATGTCCAGGTCTAACTGTTGCTTCCTGACCTGCATACAGATTTCTCAAGGGACAGGTCAGAGGGTCTGGTATTCTCATCTCTTCAAGAATTTTCCACACATTATTGTGATCTACACAGTCAAAGGCTTTGGCATAATCAGTAAAGCAGAAATAGATGTTTTTCTGGAACTCTCTTGCTTTTTCAATGATCCAGCAGATGTTGGCAATTTGATCTCTGGTACCTCTGTCTTTTCTAAAACCAGCTTGAACATCTCAAAGTTCATGGTTCACATATTGCTGAAGCTTGGCTTGGAGAATTTTGAGCATTACTTTACTAGCATGTGAGATGAGTGCAATTGTGTAGTAGTTAGAACATTCTTTGGCATTGTCTTTCTTTGAGATTGGAATGAAAACTGACCTTTTCCAGTCCTGTGGCCTCCGCTGAGCTTTCCAAATTTGCTGACATATTGAGTGCAGCACTTTCACAGCATCGTCTTTTAGGATTTGAAATAGCTCAACTTGTATTCCATCATCTCCACTAGCGTTGTTTGTAGTGATGCTTCCTAAGGCCCACTTGACTTCACATTCCAGGATGTCTGGCTCTAGGTGAGTGATCACACCATATCGTGATTATCTCAGTCATGAAGATCTTTCTTTACAGTTGTGTGTATTCTTGCCACCTCTTCTTAATATCTTCTGCTTCTGTTAGGTCTATACCATATCTGTCCTTTATTGAGACCATCTTCGCATGAAATGTTCCCTTGGTAACTCTAATTTTCTTGAAGAGATCTCTAGTCTTTCCCATTCTATTATTTTCCTCTATTTATTTGCACTAATCACTAAGGAAGCCTTTCTTATCTCTCCTTGCTATTCTTTGTACCTCTGCATTTAAATGGTATATCTTTCCTTTTCTCCTTTGCTTTTTGCTTCTCTTCTTTTTATAGCTCTTTTTGTAAGGCCTCCTCAGACAGCCATTTTGCTTTTTTGCATTTATTTTTCTTGGGGACGGTCTTGATCCGTGTCTCCTGTACAATGTCACAAACCTCCATCCATTCATCAGGCACTCTGTCTATCAGATCTAGTCCCTTAAATCTATTTCTTACTTCCACTGTATAATCGTTAGGGATTTGATCTAGGTCATACCAGAATGGTGTACTAGTTTTCCCTACTTTCTTCAATTTAAGTCTGAATTTGGCAATAAGGAGTTCATGATCTGAGTCACAGTCAGCTCCCAGTCTTGTTTTTGCTGATTGTATAGAGCTTCTCTATCTTAGGCTGCAAAAATATAATCAATCTGATTTCGGTGTTGACCATCTGGTGATGTCCATGTGTAGAGTCTTCTCTTGTGTTGTTGGAAGAGGGTGTTTGCTATGACCAGTGCGTTCTCTTGGCAAAACTCTATTAGCCTTTGCCCTGCTTCATTCTGTACTCCAAGGCCAAATTTTCCTGTTACTCCAGGTTTTTCTTGACTTCCTACTTTTGCATTCCAGTCCCGTATAATGAAAAGGACATCTTTTTTGAGTGTTAGTTCTAAAAGGCATTGTAGGTCTTCATAGAACCGTTCAACTTCAGCTTCTTCGGCGTTACTGGTAGGGGCATAGACTTGGATTACTGTGATGTTGAATGGTTTGCCTTGGAAATGAATGGAGATCATTCTGTCATTTTTGAGATTGCATCCAAGTACTGCATTTCGGACTCTTTTGTTGACTATGATGGCTACTTCATTTCTTCTAAGGGATTATTGCCCACAGTAGTAGATGTAATGGTCAGCTGAGTTAAATTCTCCCATTCCAGTCCATTTTAGTTCGCTAATTCCTAGAATGTCAATGTTCACTCTTTTCATTTCCTGTTTGACCACTTCCAATTTGCCTTGATTCATGGACCTAACATTCCAAGTTCCTATGCAATATTGCTCTTTACAGCATCAGAATTTACTTCCAACACCAGTCCCATCCACAACTGGGTGTTGTTTTTGTTTTTGCTCCATCTCTTCATTCTTTCTGGAGTTATTTTTCCACTGATCTCCAGTAGCATATTGGACACCTACTGACCTGGGGAGTTCGTCTTTCAGTGTCTTATCTTTTGGCCTTTTCATACTGTTCTTGGGGTTCTAAAGGCAAGAATACTCAAGTGGTTCACCATTCCCTTCCCCAGTGGACCACATTTTGTCAGAACTCTCCAACATGGCCTATCTGTCTTGGGTTGCCCTACACGCCATGGCTTAGTTTCATTGAGTTAGACAAGGCTGTGGTCCATGTGATCAGATTGGCAACAAAGAAAGTCCATATATAAACACTATATATATACATTTATATTGCTTTTAAACTCTCCATATATACATCTATACAACCTCGTCATACATTCGTGTGTGGGTGGCTATCCACAGATCTATAGATAGCTAA
Source organism: Giraffa tippelskirchi (assembly GCF_054371585.1). Taxonomy (NCBI): domain Eukaryota; kingdom Metazoa; phylum Chordata; class Mammalia; order Artiodactyla; family Giraffidae; genus Giraffa; species Giraffa tippelskirchi. The sequence goes on from NC_137286.1 coordinate 128,547,553, forward strand.
GTAAACACAAGATTACATCTTAAATTAACAAAGGCAAAAGAAAATGAACAAGCTTTCAACAGATAGTTCAAAAAAGAGCTATTCAATGGTCAACAAATATTTCAAACAAGATCACATCTAGTATATTATAATTTTAAAAATTTTGAGTATAGTAAATGCCATGGGCTATATATACCATGTCAGTTCAGTTCAGTTACTCAGTCGAATCTGACTCTTTGCAACCCCATGGACTGCAGTGGGCTATACCACGTAGAGCAATGAAATTCTTCCACTTTGCTGTAGAGAGTGTAAAAGAGTACAGTGACTTTGAAAAACAGTCAACACTGACTATCCATATACAGTATGACAGCTATCGCAGTTCAGGATAGCTACCTTGTCTTAACTCTAGCTCTCCTTGTGCATATGTATCAAGGTGTTAGAAAGTTTTATAACAGTATTGTTAATAAAAGCCCCAAGCTGAAAATAACTCAAATTTCCATCAACAGTAGTATGGAAAAATAAATTGTTATATGCAGATGGTGATTGCAGCCATGAAATTAAAAGACGCTTACTCCTTGGAAGGAAAGTTATGGCCAACCTAGACAGCATATTAAAAAGCAGAGACATTACTTTGCCAACGAATGTCCATCTAGTCAAGGCTATAGTTTTTCCAGTGGTCCTGTATGGATGTGAGAGTTGGACTATAAAGAAAGCTGAGCGTGGAAGAATTGATGCTTTTGAACTGTGGTGTTGGAGAAGACTCTTGAGAGTCTCTTGGACTGCAAGGAGATCCAACCAGTCCATCCTAAAGGAGATCAGTCCTGGGTGTTCATTGGAAGGACTGTTGTTGAAGCTGAAACTCCAATACTTTGGCCACCTCATGCAAAGAGCTGACTTATTTGAAAAGACCTTGATGCTGGGAAAGATTGAGGGCAGGAGGAGAAGGGGACGACAGAGGATGGGATGGCGGGATGGCATCACCGACTCGATGGACATGGGTTTGGGTGGATTCTGGGAGTTGGTGATGGACAGGGAGGCCTGGCATGCTGTGATTCATGGGGTCGCAAAGAGTCGGACACGAATGAGCGACTGAACTGAACTGACCTGAACTGAGGTAATATTTTCTACTAATGGAACTGAATGTAATGTAGCTACACACAACATGAATATATCTCACAAACATTTGTTTTGGAAGAAGAAGCTAGTGCAGAAGAATACATAATGGACAGGTTCATCTATATAAATCAAAAAGAAGCCACAAGTAAATGCTCTTATTGTCATATGTGTATACATGTATGTGTACTCATGCATGTATGTGTTTACCTCTTAGAATTAGAATGATAATGAATAAGCTGTGAAACATTTGAGAAACTGACCAAACCTTATAGCTCATTGTCAAATAGAGATACCATTTATGGCATTTTGTTTCTTTCCTGATTTCAAAGAAAAGATTCATTTCACAATTGATAAGATATTTGTTATTGGCTTTTGGAGATAATATTCAGGTAGTGGAAGTTTCACTTTTATTTTAATTTTCTAGGAGTATTTTTTAATCATGGATATGTATTACAGTTAATCAAAAGCCCTCTCTTCATTTTATGTGACAGATGTGATTTTTCCATGCTATAGTTGAGATGTCTTGCAACAATTGGCTTTGTGTGTAAAAATCAATCCAGTATTACTGAGATAAAACCAACTAGCATGATGTATTTTTTCAGCTTGCAAAAATTTTGCTTAAGATTTCCATTTATTTTCTTGAATTAGAGTTGCCATTATTTTGCTTTCCTATCGTGTTATGTCAGTTACTGGTAATAATGTTTATGTAAGCTTGATTTGTGAAATATTCTCTATTTTTTATATTCTGCAAGAGGTTATTAGCTGCACATCTTGCTTTTCCCTTAGTAGCTTTAGAGTTTTTAAGGAAAATCATATGAGCATGGGATTTTATTTGTGGTAAATATTTTGAATGTTGTTTTTATTTTAACATAAATATTTTATAATTGAATTACTTATTATTCAACTATTTTATGATTTAATTAATGTAATTAAGTTTCCTTATAGTTTTTATGTGTTTTCCATTTCACCTTTTCTTCTTCCTAACAAAGTTAAATTTTATTTCATTAGTAAAAATTTTTTCATAATACAGTTACATTTTACTTTTGGCAATAGCTACAGCAAATGTCCATTTTCACTGATGGTATATGTTCTATCATCTAGTTCTGACCAACTTTCTTACAAATTTATCAAATTTTTGTCATCTGAAACTTGTAATATAATATAAAATATTTTTTATGTGTGCCTGTTTCAGTTTCATTATTTTTTGCTTTGTTACACATTAGTTTATTTCACTGTTTTTAGTTTATTTTGAATTTTTTCCAGTGCCCTGAGTGACATTCTTTCCAATCCAATGATTTCCCATCTTTCTCATTTACAATATGCACATTAGATGTGACTATATTTCTGTTAAACGGAGAAGGCAATGGCACCCCACTCCAGTACTCTTGCCTGGAAAATCCCATGGACGGAGGAGCCTGGTAGGCTACAGTCCATGGGGTCGCTAAGAGTCGGACACGACTGAGCGACTTCACTTTCACTTTTCCCTTTCATGCACTGGAGAAAGAAATGGCAACCCACTCCAGTATTCTTGCCTGGAGAATCCCAGGGACGGCAGAGCCTGGTGAGCTGCCGTCTATGGGGTCGCACAGTGTTGGACACGACTGAAGCGACTTAGCATTAGCATATTTCTGTTAAGTATCAATTTAGGTGCATTACAAAGGTTTGTCATTCATTTCAAATTATTTTCTAATTTCAAGTATGATTTTTTTCTGGGGCTCTTTTGCTATTTAAAAGTATATATTGCAATCTCAAAATAGCTGATGGTATTATTTAACTATCCATAAGTATTATTACTTTTGGTTTATTACAATTACTGTATATTATTTCAGTCATTAACAGATTGTTGAAATTTGCATTTTGAACCATTAAATAATCCATATTTACAAATTTTCTATATTGCACTTGTTAGGAGCAGTGTATATATTTATATGTATATATTATACATAGAAATGTTCACATGTGTTACCTTATATTTAGTGATTTATATAAAATTCATATATATAATATAAAATTCAAATATATATAGAGATATTAAGTGTTTTTAGTGAGGTTCATATCCTTTAGATCCCTACAAATTCTTATTTGCTTGTTTTTCAGATTAAAATTATTAAAATCTCCCAATATGATTACGAATTTTTCTGTGACTTGCTCTAGTTCTGCCCTTTTTGATGTTTTTATATTTAGGCAGTATTTAAAAATTCCTACTAATTTATAATCATAGTGTATTTAATCACTAAAAATGACCCTCTTTATATCTAGTGTAAAATCTCATTGTCTATTAATAATATAGCTACAGCATTATACTCACATATTGTATGTATATGTGTATATATATATATATATATATTAGATATGTCTTTCTAAGCATGAAATAATTGTGTTCTGTTAATAATTGACTCTAACAACTTGTTTCCTAGCTGAAAATTTTAGTGTCTTTATTTTAATAAATTTACTGATATGTTTAAGTCAAAATTACTTTCTGTCCTTTCTGTTTGTTCTTGTATAGTTTCTTTTTCTATACCTTTTATATTATCTCATCATTATACTCTTTTATCATAATACTTTCTACCAGTTTGAATTCTTAAGAAATTGCAACATTTTTAATTATTTAACCTATAAAGCCTAATTATAATATATTTATTACATTATTGCTGAGCCAAAAAGAAAAATGACTAGATAGCTTTAACCTCCTGAACTACCTAGGTCCACCTAACTTATAATTATTTTAGGTTATAATTTTATCTTGTTTGTTATAGTAAGACTTTTGTTTCTATCTACATTTTTTTAAATTAAAAACATTTCCTCTCTTTCCCTTCCTTTCCCGCTCTCTTTCATTCATTCTTCTTACAATTTTTTCTAAAGCTCTAACCTTCTTTGTGATAGTAGTATCCATTTGACAGTGGTAACTTCTTCATATCTTATTTTTAGTTATGGTTTATTTTGTCAACTTTTTAGGTTTTTAAAATTAAATCTTTATTTAAAGAATATTAAAATTATTAAAGTTTTTTAACTGTTTATATAATAGACTTCAAGTCTGATACTTATTTTCTTACAACATATTGATGATATCTTCAATCAGCTATTATTTGTCTATCTGATGACCTTCACTGTTTTTGAAAAATTAGTTAACATTCCCTTTAAATTGTGCATGTTTTTCCTCTGAATATTTTTGGGTCTTTTATTTATCTTTATATTTCATCAGGTTCTTTCTTATGTGTCTTGTAGATTTGTTTCTTAATTAACTACTCTCTGTTTTCACTGAATCTCTAGTATCTACTCATTAGTGACTTTAATCAATTTTGGAAAAATTTAGGCAATAACATTATTTGTGATGTCACATTTCTCTCTTCTCTCTTTCCTACTGCAGTAAAATTTATGTAATCCCTACTTACTTTATTCTTTTTGCCCTTTCATTTATATTTAAGTGTGTTATTCTTCTTGAGAAAATTGAGTTGAGTTTTACAACATCCAAGCAAATGTTTAATCAACAGAAAAACAACTTAAAAATTGTTGGATTGTTTTGTTGTGTCTGGTCCATGGTGAGACTGCTCTTGACTCACCTCCTGCCCAACTTAGCAGCTATTTTAAAGAAGCCAGCCCACATTCCTAGCGGGATCCTGTTCACTGCTTTTAGAGGAAGCAGAGAAGCCTTTATTCACAAAGTATTGTGTTTGTGTGTTCTAAAATATCTGAAGTTACCTGAGGGACTGACACAAGGCAGTCACCTCTATTTTGCTTAGTTTGGAATCCATTTAGAGTGGAAAAGCCATGAGAATGTCTCAAAACATTGTAAGATGATTGCAAAACCTGAAGCTCTCAAGGGCAAAATGTTATGGTTGAAACATAGAAAAGACTACATCAAGAGTAGAAGGAAAATCTGTGGAGAGAATTTCATCTGGAAATTAAGACATTCAAAAGTGCTTACATATATTTGGGAATTTGTAAAGTAGTACACAAGTCCAGGATGAGACACATGCTCACAAAAGATCAAAAAGACTCTAAGTTTTCACCACTGGTTGATCTATAGGCTCACAACAAGCAGAAAGGAAAGGTTGAGGGTGAAGCAGAATTGTGAGTGGTCTAGCCAGTGTTAAGGGAAGATCCCACCACAGAGCTAACCCGCGTAGATTGAGGAAGGAGTTTTTGTTTTGTACTCTTTTGTGAGAATTTATGTTAACAATTCAGGCACCTACTGGTGTTATTATCTTGGAAAAGTACCTGTATCTAAGGCTTGCAGTGATATGGACCATCCTAGAAAGTGGATTTGTGATTGTCATTCTGTAGGACTCAATTTCTAGTTCTATTGCTCAATGACTCTTTTCCTCTGCTCAGTACCAATGCAACTTTCCTTTCAGATTCCTCTGGATAAGGGAGTTGCTGTTGTTGTTGTTATTGTTGTTTTCGGGCCACTAAGTTGTGTCCATCTCTTTGCAAACCCATGGACTGCAGCACACCAGGCTCCTCTGTTTTCCACTACCTCCTGGAGTTTGCTCAAATTGGTGTCCACTGAGTCGGTGATGCTATCTAACCATCTCATTCTTTGTTGCCCCCTTCTCCTTTTGCCTTCAATCTTTCCCAGTGTCAGGGTCTTTTCCAGTTAGTCAGTTCTTCACATCAGGGTAGCAAAGTATCGGACCTTCATCCATAGTCCTTCCAATGAATATTCAAGGTTGATTTCCTTTAGGATTGACTGCTTTGGTCTCAATGAAGTCCAAGGAACTCCGAAGGATAAGGGAGTACAATGGCTTTACTTCTAGCTCATGTCGGAGTTATAGTCCTTTAGTGCCTAAGCTTGGGTAAAGTCTCCTATTACAATCTCCACCAAGAGGAGACCTGGAATTTTCATTTCTGTCTCTTCAAACCTAAGTATTATTCTGCTAGGTGGTGAATATCCTCAGAGAATTATCAGCTTGATGCCACTCTTTCCTTTCTGGAGTCCCAAAGTCACTTAAGATTTTGGTCAGATAATTCCTTATTATTTGACAGAACTCTCACATTTATAAGAGGATTAAAAACCTGTTTTCCCAGTATTGTATCCTAAATTCAGGCCAAGGTTAACCTAACTATCCAAAGATTAACCAAACATCTAGCATATTACTAGAAAATTTCCCATCCCATGGTTTTAAAAACCATGTTCCATTCACATGCATTTGATACATGCATATATATAACACAAATATATGTACATATACATATGTGTACATATATGTGTATATATAATTATATGAAACCACCTACTTTAATTTCACCCTCATACCATTTACATAAGAATATTTCCTTTCTGTGGATTCCAGCTGAGCTTTAGTTGCATTCATGTCTGTGTTTGATTGCAATTATACCCTTCCTTGGCATTCTAACACTCACTTTCCTACCACACACAGTCCCTATCTACATACTTGGTGAATATCATTTTACAGGCAGAGACGGAACCAGAATGTTAGCAATGCCAATTTGATTTTATGAATTAGTGAATGTTTTAAGTGTGATACATTGATTATAATTATTTAATTTTATATATGTGTGTTTTCTCTATAATTTTCGTTATTTTCAAACATGTGTCCTGTTATTTATAATATAATGCTACATAAATTATATTTATGCTAATGAGATAGTAGTCTTCATATATCAAAGTATTAAGAATTTTTTAACATTAAAAATTATATTAGTTTAAAATGTTCTGACAAATTCCTTATTTTTAGTCCTAATTACTAATAATGTATGGTCCAACACCCTCAAGCACTTTGATGATGGCAGTTACATTTTACAGTATGGACTGATGCTCTCTCTGTCTCTTTTGAGATCCTTTTGTTTATTCTTGTTTTGTATTACCTTCAAGCCATGTAGGAATGACTGTTTTTCTGAATCCAGCCTCTATTTGGATGAAGTAGAAAGGGAACTTCTGTTTCTTGTCCCAGTCTTTATGTCTTCATCCAAAAAGTTTACACATTTTAACTAATATATGAGGGAATATATTGTGTCAAAAGCAGGAAATAGGCTTTACATCATTTTTCTGATGGATTGCTAAGAAGCTCCCTTGAACTTTTTTTTTTACATGTAGTAAGTATCCCGGAGAAGGCAATGGCACCCCACTCCAGTACTCTTGCCTGGAAAATCCCATGGATGGAGCCGGGTAGGCTACAGTCCATGGGGTCGCACAGAGTCGGACACGACTGAAGCAACTTAGCAGCAGCAGCAGCAGCAGCGCAGTAAGTATCCTGTGAAGGTAACCCTAACAACCAAAGCAGGAAATACAAACAATTGTTTTGCTTTCCCACTTAATGACGGGTAAATTTTACCAGATTCTTCAACCTAACTTGTGAGATAGAAAAATGAAAGTGAAAGTGGCTCAGTTGTGTCTGACTCTTGGCAACCCCATGGACTGTGCCTGCCAGGCTACTCTATCCATGGAATTCTCCAGGCAAGAATACTCGAGTGGGTTGCCATTCCCTTCTCCAAGTGATCTTTCTGAACCAGGGATCCAACTCAAGTCTCCTGCATTGGAGGCAGATTCTTTACTGTCTGAATCAAAAGATCCTGTCCTATTCTCCACAAATTGAATAGTCCACTACTTTAAACCCCACTTAATTATTCCCCATCAGTGGAGGAGTGAGACAGAAGCTCCATAAAACTCAGATCTAATGATGCGTTGGCATGGAAATCTTGACACGAATTGTGAGAGCAAACAAACCACAGCTGGTTTTGCAGGTGCAGTCCAGGTGGGCTTTGGCAGATCATTTTGAACTGTATGAGTTGTAGCTCTTTTTATCTGGGCTGCAGCTGACACTGTATGTTCAGCTCAAGTAGTAAATTATTGGGAGGCATCATTAACTTCCAATTAAGATTCGCTTCCAAACAGGTGGCTGTTCAATTTTTCTTTCGAATACAGCTGGATTCCACATGTTCATAAGCATGCACTCACACATTCCAGTTGTGCATGAATCTCAGAGCCATTGGTAATTATATTTATGGGAACCTCTAGGCAGAAATAAAATCATCCATCTACCTTTCCTTAGTCTTACACCGAAATAAACACTGCAATTTCAAACTCTGAAAGCAACGAATTACAAAAATTCCATGTAGACATTCTGCCCCCAAGAAAGTAAACTGCTAATTTCCTACTTATAAGGTGTGGGCTACAGAGAGGACACAGAATGACTTCATTCTAAAGAGAAAAGTATGGAAAGTAGGGGGAAAAGAGTGATTTTAAAGTCAAGAAATCTGATAAATACTATCACAAATGTAGACAGCATATTAAAAAGCAGAGATATTACTTTGTAGACAAAGGTCCATCTAGTCAAAGCTATGGTTTTTCCAGTAGTTACGTACATATGTGAGTTGGACCATAAAGTAGGCTGAGCACCAATGAATTCATGCTTTCGAAATGTGGTGCTAAAGAATATTCTTGAAAGTCATTTGGACTGCAAGGAGATCAAATCAGTCCATCCTAAAGGAAATGAACCCTGAATGTTCATTGAAAGGGCTGATGCTGAAGCTGAAGCTCTAATACTTTGGCCACCTGGTGTGAAGAGCTGACTCATTGGAAAGAACCTGACGCTGGGAAAGACTGAAGGCAGGAGAAGAAAGGGACAACAGAGGATGAGGTCGTTGGATGGCATCACTGATTCAATGGACATGAATTTGAGTGAACTCTGGGAGATAGTGAAGGACAGAGAAGCCTGGCATGCTGCAGTCCATGGGGTCACAAAGAGTCAGACACGACTGAGCCACTGAACAGCAACAACAACAATCTCAAACCAGTGATCAAGGTAAACATCAACAGTGATAAGTCAGGTCAATAGTATGTATCTTTGACATGATATGAGGAGAATGTCAGTTCTCTTTTGTTTTCCTCCTGAGATAAACGTTTTACTCATGAGATAAATGTCATGAAAGGACACACTGCAAAGTACCTAACCAGTGCTACTCAACACTGGCAGGTCATCAAAAAGGAGAGACTGAGTAACTGTCACAGTCAAGAGGAGCCCAAGAAGACATAGATGCCTCAATATAATATGAATCCTAGACAGGCTTCTAGGACAGGAAAAGAACAACGGGTACAATCTAAGGAAATCTAATCAGGTAAGGATTTTAGTTAATAATGTTGATTCGTTATTACCAATAATGTCAATATTGGTTCGTTAGCTTCCCAGGTGGCTCAGTGGCAAAGAATCAACTTGCCAATGCATCAGACACAGGAGACTCGGGTTTGATCCCTGAGTTGGCAAGATTCCCTGGAGGAGGAAATTTGAAACCCACTCCAGTATTCTTGCCTGGGAAGTCCCATGGACAGAGGAGCCTGGCGGGCTACAGTTCATGGGGTCGCAAAGAGTCGGACACGACTGTGTGATTGAGCATACACATACATTGGTTCATTAACTGTGACAAACATACCATACCTAATATATGATGTTAATAATATGGGAAACTGTGTGTGGTATATACGGGAACTCTTTGTAGTATCTGCAAAATTTTTCTGTGAGCCTAAAACTATTCTAAAAGAAGAAGATATTTTTAGAAACATAAGTAACACTCAAAAGAAGTGGCTTCTGATTCAGTGCATGTGGTTTGGAGCCTGGGATTCTGCATTTCTAATAACCTCCTGGTGCTGCTCGCACTGCCGGCTCTGTTGGCCTTGTTCCATGCAGATGTTCTCAAAAAGTGGCTCCCAGGTCAGCAGGATCAACATCACCTGGGACTTAGTGGAGACACAAATTTTCCTGCCATCAACCTACTGAATCAGAAAGGCTGGGGTTGGAACACAGAAATTTGTTTTATAGCAAGCCCTCCTGGAATGCTGATTCTACTAGCATGGAGACCAAACTCATTTTTCCTCCTTGACTGTCAGCTGTTGTCATGGTTTGACTCCAAGCCCTGCACTGGAAATGAAGGCAAAGACCTGTCACAGATTTCTTCAGCAGCACCAATGTGTGGACCCTGGTTAAAGGCATTTGTCTCATCTCTTAGTAGCTTTCTTTTCAGCCTTTACTTTATTAACTTTGGACAAAATAAGTAAGATCTTATCTTTAAAATAATCCCCTTTATTTCCATATCACACACAGTGGTTCTGGTTTCCTGTGTGCATGCTAAGTCGCCTCAGTTTTGTCTGACTCTTTCCAATGCCATAGACTATAGCCTGTTAGGCTCCTCCATTCATGGGATTATCCAGGCAAAATACTGGAGTGGGTAGTCATGCCCTCCTCCAGGGGAGCTTCCTGACCCAAGAATGGAACCTGTGTCTCTTACATCTCCTGCATTGGCAGGTGGGTTCTTTACCACTAGCAACACCTGGGAAGTCCTCTGGTTCCCTAACCATCCCTAAATAATAGACATAAATTCCCTTTAATCCATAGATTATTAATCCATGGAGAATTGATATGTTTGTATGAGATAAGATAAAGATCTTTATTTTCCTATAAAAATAAAATAATTGAGTCAGCATCACTATTCAATAGCTCATCTAATGTCATAAACATGTGTATGTTTCTGTTCTTTCACACTGATAAGTTGCATTCTGGAACTATTTCATACTGACCAAATTAATATCTTTTATAAATTGTAATTATGATATACAGTCATATTTATTAGGGTGTGTCCTACAATGTAATTCTTCAGTTGTGTCTTTTTATTTTTGGCTTGTTGCAGCATGTATATTTTTTGGAATAAATTGCAAATAGGTTAATTTCAGGAGAATTTATTTTTTAATGATATCAAGTCTTTCTATCCATGAACATGGTAGATATAATTTTGGTGGAATTAAAAGTGATAATCTGTGTTCAAATTGGTCATATTTTTATGATGCTTGCATTTTCTCAGGATACTTGATGTGGTTCATATTGGTTGCTTTACACCCCCTTCTGATATAGCTGTGTGTTCTTTGTTTCAAGTTGATCCTATCATGACAATTTTCAGACCATTTCCAGGGTAAAATGAAGTCTATATACTAATCTCAAGGATGGCTTTTTTTTGGTCACAGGAAGAAACTTTATGAAGATGAGAGCTCCCTTCACATGTTTCTTTCCCAAGAAATGACTGTAGGTTTAGACACTGACTCAGAATTAAACTTGGATGCAGGAAGTAATGAAGTCTAAAAGAAATTTTAACAAAAGAGAAGCCTATTCCCTTTCATGTATATAGAAGGGCAGACACTGGCAGAAAAAGGATGAGACTGTATCTCTCTAGTGCTCAGGAACAATTTCCTTCTAGTTCATCATCCTGACACCCCTGAGTGTGAACTTCATCATCACGGTCTAGGACGGCTGCTGGGGATTCTATTATTTCATTTGTATACCAAGAAATCGGGTGGAAGGAGTTAGAGCAGGGGGCAATGTGCTGTAACCAGTGAGAATGCAATACTTCCATCCATCTCATTGCCTAGAGCTTGGCCATGTGGCCACACTTTCACAGAGAGGAAGGCTGGGGAATCTTGTCTTTACAATACATAGCCATTTGCCCTCTTTAGATCTGGGAGGTCTTGATTAAGGAAGATAAGATTATTTTAAAGGTCAAACCTTACCACAATATATAGACCACATAGTTTCAAAGAACAAACGGGGAAGTTGGTATGAACCACACTTTGGTGATCTGAACTTACTTGCCTTGAGCTCTAAAGGTAAAAACCTTCTGCCTTCTTGAGATTTCAGGGTGTGGGTTACTAGGGGGAAGAGTCTGCTTCTGTCTTTCTAGCTGCTTTCCATCCCTTTTAATGGAATAGCTAACCTAATTGATATCTGTGATATTCTTTGAATCATGTTTAATTAATGTCTACAAAATGCTGTTGTTAAAGCAAGAAATAGACTGACTCTACAGTTTGTCTCATGAGACAGTAAGAGAAACAATGTCACTTTCTCTGCTTTTTCTCCCTGAATGATAATCACAGTTCAGAACAGATCCATTTGCAATTTTCAGATTCAACCCAAAGAATAGAAAGAGTAACAGATATGCAAAATTCCCAAAGTTCACTTAAGTTACTTCGTTTGAAGAGCAGACTTTTGAAGGTTGTCAACCAAATTTAATTCTGGATTAACTTTGGTTTTCATTGGTGATTTGCAGTTTTGAATAAACAGTATTTTTAAAGTACACACAGAATGAATGAATGTAATTCAAACAAAAGTCATGCATCACCTAATTTCAAAATGATTATGTGGAGTATTATATAAAAAGAATTATAAGCAATTAAGGAAATAAAATCAGAGAACAATGAAAAAGCATATTTCTGTTAATTTGATGCTGTTAGTTCAATTCTATAATAGCCATTGCATAACCACTAAAAATTTTATTAGCAGTTCCTAAACTAAAGGTTATATCTTAGAAATTACATTTCATGAAAAAAGTTACACATAAATCCAAGCTCCTATTTATAAATGAGTCCCTTAACTCATGGATATTGATGATGTTGTATGGCTTCTTGCTGACCATCCCTGTAATAATTCACAGGCTCCAGTTTCTACAGTACAGCTGTGAAGTCAATAGGGAGTCATTCAAAGGGAGCCATTCAATTATGTGTGATTTTACACATCTGTCAGTTAAATCTGAACATCAAATGCAAAATTGTACACAGAGGGACATTATGTGGATTTGTGACTCTCCCTGCTGGGTGTTTGATCCATATACCAACAAAAGATCCGTAAATGACTCTTTCCAAACATAAGAGATATATATTCATTTTTCACTAGTGTTAGGCTATGCCAGTCCCAAGAATTTTCAGAACAGAAGGAACTGTAATCATCAATAAGGAGAAAATTGATCTTGCAGATTAATTTGACATTTTCTTTAGAAAATAGGAGATTTCTGAGTGCTATGTGGGGTCGTTACCACTCTTTAGTTTTAAGAAGTTTTGCATGGCTGGAGGGAAAAAAAATGTAGATTGAGCATTCTTCACATCCATATGAGTTTGGGTGAAGGTTTCAAATGAATTGAACATGTCACAGAATTAAGAGTACATGGTACACCCTTACACCTTCCTAATTATACAATCTTCCATTATTAGAGTGATTCTTCCAGTGTCAGCTCAATTTCAGGACTAATGTTATGTTAATTGCTATTCTTATTTAAAAACTTCAAATCACACATACTATGAAATTCCATTTTCTATATAATTATGAAAATTTATGTATTATTTGGACTTTCCAGGTGGTTCATTGATAAAGAATCTGCCTGCCAAGCAGGAGATGTAGGTTCAATACCTGGGTCGGAAGATCCAGTGGAGGAGGAAATGACAATCCACTCCGGTATTCTTGCCTGGGAAGTCCCATGGACAGGGGAGCCTGGTGGGCTACAGTCCAAGGGGTCGCAAAGAGTTGGATACGACTGAGTGACTAACACACACACACACACACACACACAGGGACATGCACACACACACACACACACACACACACACACATCTACGGACAAGTTTACTAAGCAGAATGTTAGAATGTTAACCAAATTTTTTCTGGCCCATGATATTTTTATGGCATGGTGCTAAGGATTTAAAGATATGAAATGAATTAAAAAATAAGAAAGGTTAACACTAGTGGCGCTAGTGGTAAAGAATCCACTTACCAGTGTAGGAGATGTAAGAGACGTGGATTCAATCCCTTGGTCAGGAAGATCCCCTGGAGGAGGGCATGGCAACCCACTCCAGTACTCTTGCCTGAAGAATCCCATGGACAGAAGAGCCTGGAAGGCTACAGTCCATTGGGCCACAAAGATTTGGACAGAACTGAAGCAACTTAGCATGCATGACAAATGCTGTCATGCTGTGATAAGGACCGCCCAGTCTGAGAGTCTTCTGTGTTTTGTTATAGTAATTAAAAAAAAAAAAAGGAAGTATTAACTGACCTGACAACTCAGTTGTTACCATGGGGCTGAATAATAGAAACAAGATTCATGTCATCTGAAGAACAAGATGGAATAAATAAAAATTAATTGACAGGATTTCTACTGATGACTTGAAAGTTGACTGTCTCATCAATGAGATGGAGGAGTCACATGACCCTATATGTTGAAACACCAAGAAAATATTTTTCTACCTATCCTAATTTAGAGAGACCCAAATCAAATTAAGAAAATTATGACTTAGGAAAGAAACACTTGAAGAGGCTGAATTTTTCCCTCCAATTAAAATGGTGGTATTTGACTAAGATTTACCGAGAGGTCAAAAATGTGTTCTTCCAATTTCTAATGAAAGCTCTTAGGCTAGATGCAAAGATTTAGGTCAGTTAGCCTTCTAAAACTCGGGGCAAATGTTATGCACAACTATTTTGGTTGAGAAAAGGGACTAATTATTTTACTGTAATAGAACATCAGACCCATCAACAATACCAGGAGTGTGCTTAGAAACCCTCACCCAGAAGGACGATAGACATTCTAAACAGTGTGGGAACAAAATGACTTTAAAGGTCAAAATTGCTAAGTGGGGAACAGCAGTGGTCATTTATGGGAACACTGTATAAGTCTCAGGGCAGAACATCTCTATGTTTTCTTTACCTTTATTCTCAGATGCCATGGGCAATGCAGATTAAAAAGAGACTTTGACCTTTTTTTATAGAGCAATTGGCTTCCCTGGTGGCTCAGACAGTAAAGAATCTGCCTGCAGTGCGGGAAACCCAGGTTCAATCCCAGGGTTGGGAAGATACACCTGGAGAAGGAAATGGCAACCCACTCCAGTATTCTTGCCTGGAGAATTCCATGGACAGAGGACCCTGGCAGGCTACAGTCCATGAGTTTGCAAAGAATTGGACATGAATGATCAGCTAACACATACTAGTGAAAGTTGGTTGTAACACGCTCACTTTAAGTAGTATAATAGTATAGAGCAGTTGGTTGGAATTGGACAGAGGAAAGAACCCCTACAGGAGTTGATGAATAGTGATAAATGTGCCACTTGGAAGTCAGTGTTTATAAAAACCTGAGGTAGATATCTGGAATACAGCCATGTTCACAAACTAGTATATTCTATAATTATTAGTTAATGGCATCTGGTTTGTACCCAGTCACTGGTAGTATGTAGTTAGTGGCTAAAGATCATTTATGTTGAGAAAAAGTAAGGATAATATAACTTAATTGATGTACTGCATATAAATTAATACTTTTATCTTTTTTCAAATGTATGTGTTGTAAGAAAAGGGTTATAAGTTCATTGCTAGAACTAAATGAAAATTAAACCTACATACACAGTGACTCGTAGGAAAAGAGTATATTTCTGGAAGCTCATCTGAAGCATCTAATTAATGTAATGCCTATGGAGATTTGGGGCTTCGCTGGTGGCTTAGATGGTAAAGAATCTTCCTGCAGTGCAGGAGACCCAGGTTCAGTCCCTGGGTCAGGATGAGCCCCTGGAGAAGGAAATGGCAACCCACTCCAATATTCTTACCTGGAGAATCCCATGGACAGAGGAGTCTGGCAGGCACAGTCCATGGGGTTGCCAAGAGTCCGACACAACTAAGCAACTAACACCTTCAATTTCATGGAGAATTACTGGCCAAAAAAAAAAAAAAAATTAAGTGGCTTTAGAAAGATTACATACTCTATTACAATCTTACACATGTTCAGTGACTATGGATAACAAAACAATAAAAAGCAAGATATCTGATCTTGAAGTTTACTGTTAAAAGGTCTCAGAAGGAATATAGCTCCTATCAACATGCTTGTATGTGAAAGTCTCTCAGTCCTATCTGACTCTTTGTGACCCCATGGACTGTAGCCTGCCAGGCTCCTCTGTCCATGAAATTCTCCAGGCAAGAATACTGGAGTGAGTTGGCATTTCCTTCTCAAGGTATCTTCCTGCCTCAGAGATCGAACCCGGGTCTCTCATATTGTGGGCAGACTCTACCATCTGAGCCACCAGGGAAACCCATCAATAGGCTTAGTAGCAATAATTCATGATGCTCAGTATATGTTTCAAGACCAAGATGGTCATTGGGATGTTAAAATGCTTTCTTTAAATGAAATATTACAGAAACTGTTTTAAGGCAAATTACATAAAGATAACTGAGACATACATCTCAAGGACATATTAATAGAAGTAAGAGAGTACATTGAGAAGAAAATTACCCGGCAATCTTACAGTCCATTCTGGTCAAATCCCTTTGAAAACATGCTAATGACAGATATTTGTTAAAGTCGCTGATGGTATTTATCAGCAGAATATGCCTTATTTCACTAGGATTGCTTATAAAACAACCAACAACCCATTCATGTTGAGGATGCATAGCGACCTGAAAAATGTCAGATAAGTTATTGATATATAAAGTGGCTACATTGCATTATGATACTCGCTACCTTTTATGTAATCAGGGATGGCACATAGCATTTAGAAAACTCAAACATTATGTCTGAGTCTCAGTATTTTCAATGAGTTATGAAAATGGGAAACTAGTCTGTAATCTAGGCATATTACTGCTTCACTTGGTGCCTCATGACTACTTGTGTCTCTGAAATTATGATTGAAGTTTGACATTGTGTAATTCTCAGATTCTTTTATGTGTTTTGATGATCTGAAATCACATGTTATCTCAATGTATAATTTCTTGAAAGGCAATGTACACTCTACCTAAACTGCAAAGCTTTAAATGGAAAATGTCTGTTTTTTTGGTTAGTTTTCTTCTCTTAAGAAGGAGGAAAGAGAAACTACCATTGCTATAGGAAATCATGCAAGTTACCACTCCAGGCTCTAAGTCCAAATAGTGACCTCTTCTTTCTGAAGTTCCTGACATTTTTGTTTGCTCAAAATGGGGGAAATGGATTTTAAGACAATTCTTGTTTGATTCACTAAACAAACATATAATTTACTGTCTATTTTCTATTCCACATCTTGATTTGTGATGTGAGAATGGGTCATTTTCTCAAGGACTAAAAGACAATACAAGAATAAACTTAAAAAAAAAAAAGAGCAAAAGAGTTATATCAAAAGAAAGCTATGCCATGTGCATGCTCAGTGATGTATGACTCTTTGCAGCTCCATGGACGGTAGCCTGCCAGGTTCCTGAGTCCATGGAATTCTCCAGTCAAGAATACTGGAGTGGGTCGCCATTTCCTACTCCAGAAAATCTCCCTGACCCAGGGATTAAACCCATGTCTCCTGTGTCTCTTGCCTTGGCAAGCAGATTCATTACCACTGAGCCACCTGGGAAGCACATATCAAAAAAAATATTTAACCAAAAATAGAATTTTTTTTTCTAATTGCTATCATCCACCAATGTACAAGTCATTGTTTCTGTTTATGAGTTGTTTGAATTTTAGTTTACACAATTCCTCTACAGTCATACTTCTCATGGCATCAGTGTCCATGTATATAAATTGCTCAACATTCTGGCCTCAAATTTATTTTGCTAGCCAAATAAATCATTGCTTATTTTCTACCTGGGCTTCCCAGGTGACTCAGTGGTTAAGAATCTGCCTACCACTGCCAATGCAGGAGGCACGGGTTTTTATCCCTGGGTTATGAAGTTTCTCTGGAGGAGAAAATGGGAAACCACTCCAATATTCTTGCCTGGAGAATTCCACAGCCAGAGGAGCCTGACAGGCTACAGTCCATGGGGTTGCAAAGAGACACGACTGAGCACAATGAAGCCCGGGCTCAACACCCATTCTTATGACCATACTTTCACACCATTTACCATATTAACAACATTTGTGAAATAGCCAGTGAAAGTATTCCACAACTTGAAACTCTTGCCTACATTTCTTACACATTTAAGTAATACAGTTTCAAAATCTCTTAGCTGCAATTTCAAATACTGAAATTGTAAAAGCAAATGGTGCTTTTTTTTTTTTTTAATAGCTTTGTGCTAAAACTCACTTTGTGGTTAACTTGACCCAATTGACTTTATTTGTCTCGCATTATAGTCATTGGTTCTCTCACTTTATGTGACTCTGCATATATTTAGATGAAGGCAAATAATTTTCCTTGATCAGTGATTCATTCTCCAATCTCAGTTGGAAATGTTACGCAAGGTTAACTTATATGTTACTTAGCATATTAACTTATGTAATTCTGAAGCGTGCTAAATTATAAGAACGTCTGGTCCCAAGGGTTTTAGATAAGGGATTATATATCAAGAATTGATTTGAACCTGCAAGATGTAAAATCCTTGTATTCAGCCAATTTTTGTTTTTACTACCACAATTCACCATCTTTCTTCTATTTCTCAGTACCTTGTTTAGAATAAGTCCATCATTTTAATGAAAAATTACAAACTCCACAAAATATTCTTATATTATTAACAAAACAACAATCCACTTGCATTTTTCCTGCTTGCATCTCAACATTTGGATTATATAACCAGTTTGCTTTAAATTTACCATTAAAAAATACTAGTTTCTTAACTTATTCCCTAGCGTGGCAAATTCCCTAAACCAAATGTTTTCTAATTGTTTTATTCACTTTCAGACTGACTTATTTTTTTCCCAGTTATTCTTAAATGATTACCAAATGATTCTACACCCATCCATTATTGAGATAATTGACGATTCAGAGAAGACAAAAACACACCTTTCCCCCTGCAAACCCATAGTTTGTCCTCAATTCCTCTATCTCAGTTAATTTTAATTTTCTCATAACATACATTAACTTGGAGGTGTCTTATTCACTTATTCGTTTAGTTGATTATTACCTGTCTCCATTCCAGCCAAATTAGAAGCTCCAATGAAGGAAAGAAATAGCTTCTGTCTTATTCCCTCTGGTATCTCCAGCTTGAGAATTAGTGTTTGTTATATATAAGATGTTTGAACAAATTAATTACCTAATTTATTCTTGAATATCCATTTTATTATAATTTACTAACAATTGACTCCTATAGTTATAGGTGAATGAGTTCTAATTCAAAAGAGAAAGGATTTTTTTCCTGTGCCAACAGTTTTAAGACAGATGCCTTTCATTTTGCTTATCATTAAACAAAAAAATTGGCATCTACTAAAAGAAGCTGTATTTACTCTTCTTGGAAGAATTTCCATTTGGATTTTACTGAATTACCTGAAGGAGCATAAAGTTTTCAAAATGTAAACATAAAAAAATGTGGATACTTCTTTCAAACCATATCAAAATCCTCTTCTTGATGTGTTTAACACTTTATGAGCCTGTCAATTATAGGATGTGGTTCTCTCAGTGTGATCCGATGTTTAGCTATTGTTGACCCAAGAAAGATGATTAATGTAATTTTTCTTTTCTCAAGAATCCCTCTCTTTAAATTTGACACTTCAAGTTTATTCACAAAGTCACTACGTACTTTTTAGCACTGAGTGTTTGGCAGAGGGTCCTTTCAGAGCCTTATTTTTCTGTGATTATATTTTAAAAGAAGAAGAAAAAGGGGAAGGAAGAGTGGAAGAAAATAGAGGAGGAGGAGGAAAGATGAAGATGACAGAGAAGCTAAAGCCATACTGTCTCCAGCTTTAGCTTATATACTGTAAAGCTAGACTCATAAAGTTTTATCTCCCAACCTCTCTTCCTATGCTATTCCTGGAATATATGAGCCTTAAAACACACTTTAGGAGGTTTTGTTATCTTTCCCCAGATACTGAATTAAGGGCAGCACAATTTCACATTGCATAAAATTCCACCCAGGGCTCCAGATTCTTCTTTTAGTGCCCTTTCCTTTAGTCAGTTTCTCACATTCTCTGCTCATCCCATCTCTCTAGATACTTTGGCTGTCATTATTGATTCACACTTTCCATTCAAAGTATGATTTTTTTTTTCTCTTCTCTAACAAGGCTGTGTTTTTCTCAATAACGTTAAGCCTTACTCGAAGATGGGACCTTAGGGTGAAATTGTTCTCATTACTTTGTCCAAGCCTAGGGAAATAGGAGACAAAATGGAAGGCTCAAAACTCTGTCCCTGTTCACACATATCTGTTTCTTGACCGAAGAAAAGCAAGATTGGGAATTTATTTATTGATTGATTTTTTGCATAAGAAGCTATCATGCAATAAAATATTATGTAGCAAATATGCTTGCTATCACACCAAATTATATGTTAATTTATTGGAACAAATGAGTAATAGAAAAAGCTATATAACCTAACGCACTGCTGAATTGCCCGTGTCAATTTCTAGTCAATATCAACCGCAGAAGCAATTATAACCTTTAGTATCCTGGTTTTCTGTAATGCACTCTATCTGGAAAGCCTCTTCTGGAGGCACCCACACTTCTCTCAGAGCCCTTCATCGGGCCTGCCTGGACCTTTACCAGATTTAGTTACTCTGGGTTACACAATGTGTAGAGCACTCATCTGTGTGTTCTCTGTGTTGCAGGATACTTGAGCTCAGTAAGTCTTTTTTATCTCAAAGAAGGTCACCATTTAAGGTTTGATTAAATCATCAAAAGTCTTGAGCTTTTAGCAATTAGCTAATTCTTCTCACAAATATTATCCTAGGCAGAAAACCACCTGCCACAAGATACCCTATATATGTGTTGGGATTCTAGGAATGTAGACTCACGGGTAAAATAATGAACCAAGCCTTTGTCAGTTAGTGAATACTAAGCCAGAGGAATGTGGACAAATGTAATGTATTAAGCTATTATGTGCCCTACTCTCCATATAGGCTCACCAAAGTGATTTATATTTTAAAAGTGGGCATTTTACTGTTAGTGATGAGAGAATTGGTTCTCAGCGAGTTAAAGTCAAGTTGAAGTTCAAGTCTTTAAATTACTTCCTGGTCTGTCCAATAGTGTTTGGAGGTAAAGTTTGAGAATAAATCCACTGATGAGATATATATGTATATGTATATGTATACACATATATATTTATGCATCAACAGCTAAGCTTACTTTAAGAGTATTTATTATGATTACCAAAACAGCTTTTTAGCATTGCTAAATGAATTATAAAGATTTGATTAATAAAAATATTGAAGTAGAACTATTATCTGAAGTATTATTTTTTTTCAAATGAACTAAATTCAACATGCAATGTCATCTATTAAACAAAGCAATAAATATTTTGCCTCTATTAGGTTATGTCATTTGACCCCCCAAATGCTTAAATAAAGTTCATGACTGCTGAGTGTATAACCTGGGGCTTCATAATGCCAAGATTCAGAACTCTTTTTATATTTCCTTAGAAACAGTTTTGAAAGCACATATTTATATTCTTAATTTATGAACACTTTAAAACCAATATAATTGATCATTCCAAACAATTTCTGTAGTGGGGCAATTACCTGCTCAACTTCTAGAACAAACTGGAAAAATAGAAACTGGTACTGTTTAAGTTTATAATGTCAAGAACCACATTGGATCCTTTATACAGCCTTCAGTTCTATACTTCTCATTTGCATTCTTAATACTAATACCCTACAGTGCTTCTGACAAGTGTTTAAATGGAACTGTAATAGTCTTTGCAGACCATGTATTCACTTTTCTGCACTTTGTTTATCAAACAATTCTCTACAACATTAGGAGCCATTAAATAAGCTACTGTAAAATGCACAGTTCTTTTATTTTCTTAACTATGTTTAAAAAAAATGTAGGTTTCAAATGATATTAAAATTAGATGTGAAAGGTCTATAAGTTTATGATGCTGAATTAATTTTGTGTAAATTTAAAGCATTGCAGGAACAGAATTCAGTCTAGGTTGAAAGCAAGAAAAACTAATTATCTTTATTGTCACTCCAGAAAGACAATAAGAGAATTTTTTAAAATACCCATCAAAACATAGTGACTGTGCCATCCATTAATTCTTTCTAATATAATAGATAAGTTATTCAGAAAGAAAGAAAATGACCCCACAAAGAAGAGTGAAGATGTGTGGCTGGAGCCAAGAAAAATCTGTAAGTGTATGGGTAAATCAAAACAAATATTGAAACTGCAAAACCAAAATACTCCCATTGGTGATAACTATAAGGTATAATCAGAAGAGCAGACAATATATATGTTTGTAAGAAACAGAAGAGAGAACATTTTAGATGCAGTATTGCAAGATCATTTATTGTTTTAAAAGAGAATGAAGAAATTTATTCACTTCAAATTTTTAATGAAATAGGCATTATAATTTCAATAATAGCTGCTTTAAAGGTAGAAGTAGAGTGTATAACTTCCAAAATGCTAAGATAAACAGGTAACAAATACACATTTTATGTAACACAGAAAAGAAAATAATAAAATAATATGGAAATTCAAAATAATACAGGAGAAATAAATCTTAATGTATAATATTTCCATATTAATGAAAAACACTTAAAACTGAATGATAATACAAATACTACTGATACAGACTGAGGGATAAAGCCCAGAAGACTGTTAGAGTAACATTTATACTTTTAAAAACTTCTACAGGGGAAATAGCTAGGCATTATTTTTATGTTTTGGAGATTATGAAGATAAGTATGACATAAAAGCAATAAAGCATAGATTGATAAATTTTACTACATCAATATTTTAATTTTCTTCATTTCAAAAAATGTTTTAATCTAGAAGAAGATATTTTCAAGGCATAAAATAGATTATTATTCATCAAACAAACATAGGGAGGGTCCACAAATAATAAGAAAAAACAACCAATTCTACTTTTGTGTATAATCTAAGGCTTCCCAGGTGGCTCAGTGGTAAAGAATCTTCCTGTCAAGCAGGAGACTGAAGAGACATGGGTTTGATCCCTGGGTCAGGAAGATTCTTTGGAGGAGGAAATGGCAACCCATTCCTGTATTCTTGCTTGGAGAATCCCAAGGACAAAGGAGCCCGGTACGCTACAGTCCATGGGATCCCAAAGAGTTGGACACAACTGAGCACACACATCTACGAGAAAATCCTTACACAAAATAAGAATGGATTAGTATATATTAAAATTAAGAAACCAGCCTAATATCCAAATAGCTTTTTCATAGCAAAATAATGGATCAGTAATACACAATGAAACTGGGTGTACTGAAGCTATGTATTTCAAAGTTTTAATCGGTATTGAGTTTAATCAATGTAAAATTTCAAAAACAGATTGACAAATACCTAAGTAGGATTTATATAAAGTACAAAGTGTAAAACACAGTTAGGCTACAAATAGAACATAAAGAGTAAATTTTTAAAAAGTTACAGGAATATTCTAAAGCAAATTTGGACAGAGAGAAAGAAGGATATTATCAGTCTAGGAAAATGGGAGCTTCAAATGCACATTTTTAATTTTATTTCTGAAATGCATTTTAATGCCCAAATATTTAATCTCATTATTATTCATAAGTTTTGAATATTAAATACATGACATGATTAATTTTGAACTTTACTAATTACATCTTAGGTTATTCTGAGGATTAGTGTTATAAAGGTATGCATGAAGCACAGTATCTAGTACAAATGTTTTTACAGTTATTAAAATTATTCTAAATATATTATTTAACTATGCTTCCCAATAAATGTACAGATACGATAGAGTATCTTCAATCTCACATATAGAAAATTGTGTTTCAAATATAAAAAATCTCTTTGCTCATCTGAAGACCATCTCATCACAATCTCACAATGTAGCAGTGATTTTTAAAATAACAATATGATACCAAATTTATGAAAACTTCTGCTTTCTGTTTGCTTTAAACATTAATTTCCTTTGCTCTGAATTTAATTGTTAGTGTTTGAATTGATATTCTTACTTAATAATATGTATATTTTTACTGATCTCTTCACTGAAATGCATTGTTTACTTTCTAGTCGTGATGTGAATCAGGTAAGAAATAACTGAAAAATATAATTAATGGGAACATTTCTGTTAAAGAAAAATCATAGAAAGCAAAAGGGAAAAATATATGAGTATAATGAAAGGTAATAAGCTGAGATTTATTAAACAGAAAGATTTCATAATTCTTTTGTGGCATTGTCTTCCATGTGCCTTAATATTTCATGTGATTTTTTAATTACATTCAGATCATCAAAATCCAAGGGCATAAAGAGACTGATTAACTGTGTAAGTTTATTTGTCAGTTTTTTCTTCTCATAATTTAAACTATATGGAGCTTATTTCTTGTATGGGTTTTGCATTAGACATGCTTCTTCAGTTGGGACAAGAAGAATACACTTTCAATTTTAGATACTGTCATCATATTGTACATTATAACTCCATAGCTTGTTCATCCTGCATTAGTGAGTCTTTGTATCTCTGACCAACATCTCCACATTTCCCTCACCCACCAGCCCAGGGCATCACCATTCTACTCTCTGCTTTCATGAGTTCAACTTTTTTACATTCCACATACAAATGATATCATGCAGTTTTTCTCTTTTTGTGTCTGGCTTATTTCACTTTGCATAGTGTTCTCCAGGTTCATCTGTTTTGTCCCAAATGACAGAATCCCTTTCTTATTAAAGGCTGAATAATATTCCACCATACATACATACCATATTTTCTTTATCTGTTCATCCATCTTTGGACAATTAGGTTGATTCAATATCTTGTCTATTGTGAATTATGCTGCAATGAACATGGAAGTACAGATGTCTCAGGATAGTGATTTAATTTCCTTTGGATAGGTAATCATAAAATAAATGTTGGATCATATGTTGGCTCTATTTTTAATTTTTTGGAAAACTTCCATAATGTTTTTTTTAATGGCTGAAACTGTGTCCATTCCCACCAACGGTATACAAAGATTCCCTTCCCTCTACATCTTTATCAACCTTTGATGAAATCTCATTTTTAATTTTTCCTAACATGCACATTAGCCAGATAGGACTAACTATTTTTAACAGTAAATGTATTTAGGAAGGGGTTTCCCTGGTGACTCAGTGGTAAAGAATCTACCTGCAATGTAGGAGACTTGAAGAAGACACAGGTTGGATCCTTGAATTGGGAAGATCCCCTGGAGGAGGAAATGGCAACCCACTTTAGTATTCTTGCCTGGGAAATCCCACGAACAGAAGGTCTTGGGGGCTACAGTCCATGGACACAAAGAGTCAGACACAACTTAGCAGCTGAGTGCGAGCACATATTTAGGAAACTGTAGACAATGTTTTTCTTATATATGTGTGCTGTTTAAACAAATAAAGCACTCAAAATTGTGCTTTTTAAAATATTTTTGTTTGATTTTAAAATAATTATGTATCCACAGAATATTGCAAACAAATGTAGACATCTGCCTTCTACTCTTCACTTAGCTTCCCCTCTATTAACATCTTGCATAGCTATAATATAGCATTAAAACCAGGAAACTGACACTGCTCAAACCAACATGAATTATTCAGATTACACTAGTTATAAATGCACTCATATCTGTATTTGTGTGTGTGCATGTGTAGATTTAATCAATTTTAGCACATGTGTTGTTTTATGTAGACTTACATGCTCTCCCTCAAATCTCTAATCTGGGAACCACTAACGTGGTAATCTGTTCTCCATCTCTATAGACATGTTATTTCATGAATGTTAAATAAATGAGATCATGTAGTATGTATCTTCTGAGATTGGCTTTTTACATAAAGTATAATTTCTCAAGTTTATACGAATTGTTATATACATCAATGCTTTAATTTTAATTACAATTTATTTAAATTTGTGATTAAAGGTATTCATAACTCTGAATACAAGGTGATGATTTCAAAGAGTCACAAGGAAAGCTTTTGAGATGTTTGTAGTATTCTATTTCTCGATCCAAGATATGTGAGTATGTTTACTTTGGACAAATTCACTGAATTGTATATTCATAATTTAAGAACTTTTAGAATATAATTAATTCCGTAATATGAGTTTAAAAAGACATAGAAATGATAGAGACCAGTCTGAAATAAATACAGATGAAAACATCTTAAATGGAACTTTAGCAAATAAAAAGCCACTAGCTCTGGAACAATTTATGATCAAATTGTGTTTATTCCTGTAAGCGTAATTTAAAATTATGATATGTAAAATGACAGTCACAAATTAAACAAATTGAGAGACCTAAATGTATTATTATCTAATAGAGGAGAATCATTGCGTATGATTAAATCCTTCCTTGTATCAAGGGCAAAATTCAAATCTCAAAAGATTAAAGGTTTAAATGTGTCAGATAAAGTTTTAATAACTTCAGAATAATGTTTAGGGAAACATTTTATTATTTGGGGAAAGAATAGATTTCTTAAACAAGACACAGTGCTAATCTTAGAAGAAAAGTTTGTATAAATACAAATGCACTAAAAAATAAGTACTTATTAAATGCATCCTTAAAAAATTAAAGGGTAAATTATAATCTGGGAGAAAATATTCACAACATTATTGATAAAAGATTATTTTTAGAGAACAGATGCTATCTTAAAACAAAAATGAAGACAAAATATGATTGATAAATGGGAAAAATACATGAATAGTTCACAAAAGTGAGAATAATGAATGAGTTTTTTAGCCTTATTTTTACAAGTGCAAACAGTTTAAGTTTTTGCATGCACATCAAAATTCAAGCATACAAACTTAAGGGGATAGATCCAAGATGAATTTGAATCCAGCAGCTCTCCACTGCCTATAATTAGTTGTGTGGGACTAAAACACCCTATCAAGCATTAGGAGATAAAGTGGTCTAAATCTGAGCTGATAATTAGGACACTGGCTTTTGCATTCTAAAAGAACAGTTACAAAATAAAACTGGAGA
This sequence comes from Giraffa tippelskirchi, assembly GCF_054371585.1. Lineage (NCBI taxonomy): Eukaryota > Metazoa > Chordata > Mammalia > Artiodactyla > Giraffidae > Giraffa > Giraffa tippelskirchi. The sequence goes on from NC_137286.1 coordinate 128,574,165, forward strand.
GAATGCAAAAGAAAGGAAGAGGGAAGCAAAAGCAGTCACAACATTGGCAATAGCAGGGACTAAGTCTTGGGTGTTCTGACTTCTAAGTTTTCACCATACACAGGACTCCAAGAAATGGAACAAATTGTTTAAAATGACAACAAGTCATCCACAGGATCAGGATTCTAAGTCAAATCTATCCAATTCAGTAGAAACCTTGTTTTTTCACATGAAACACTATTAGAGAACAGAATTTTTGGTGTATTTTGACTTGGTCTCACCTTAAGGACTCAGATTTAGAAGACTTTTCTCTTTAAGATTGCCAAAAAAAAATGCTTGACAAGTTAGCAAGCATGTATCTCATTAGCTCCCGGGAAGTGTCAGATTCATTCACACATTCAGAGAGTTAATGATACATTTCTGGATGTTTTCTTATAAGTAACTATTTTCTACCTAATTATAGAACACCTAGAGAATTCTGTTCTTCTGTGAACTGTGGAAATTCAATCCTCTATTAATTTCAGAAAACATGTACTCTCTGTGAATGTGTGGAGAGTAATATATGGGTATACATGAAATACTTATGAATACATAGAGAGCAATATGTAATACTTTTCTGTCTACTGTTTTACTGTATATACTATAAATGTGTGTGTGTGTGTGTGCCTGCTCAGTCCTATCTGACTCTGCAATCCTATAGACTGTAGCTCTCCAGGGTCCTCTATCCATGGGATTCTTCAGGCAAGAATACTGGAGTGGGCTGCCATGCCCTCCTCCAGAGGACCTTCCTGACCCAGAGATTAAACCTGTGTCTCCTGCCTCTCCTCCATTGCGGGTGGATTCTTTACCCACTGATCCACCCAGGAAGCCCATATAGTATTGTACATACACATATTATATACATATTTTTCTGAGTGTTGGAGAAGGTATCTATGATAAAGTTTCATGACTGTAAACATTCCTCTTCTTAAAATTCTGATTAATATCTTACTTCCTAAGCATGTGAGAAACTATGGCAAGACATTAAGTTAGTTATTTCTAACAATCCATCTGTCTCTTATCCACTCTATAAATGAATCAATTTTTTAATCATAAAAACTCAATTTACCCATCTACTTTAAGTAAGTAGCAATCAGCCCACATTCTTCTAAAGTTTTATTAAGATATACGGTACACTGCTGACAAAATGCAAGGGGCTTCAGTTCAGTTCAGTTCAGTCACTCAGTTGTGTCCGACTTTTTGCGACCCATGGACTGCACCACACCAGGCTTCCCCGTCCATCACCAACTCCCGGAGCTTACTCAAACTCATGTCCATCGAGTCAGTGATGCCATCCAACCACCTCATTCTCTGTCATCCCCTTCTCCTCCCGCCTTCAATCTTTCCCAGCATCAGGGTCTTTTCTAATGAGTCAGTTCTTTGCATCAGGTGCCCAAAGTACTGAAGCTTCAGCTTCAGCTTCAGCATCAGTCCTTCCAATGAGTATTCAGGACTGGTCTCCTTTAGAGTAGACTGGTTGGATCTCCTTGCCGTCCAAGGGACTCTCAAGAGTCTTCTCCAACACCACAGTTCAAATGCATCAATTCTTTGGAGCTCAACTTTCTTTATTGTCCAACTCTCACATCCATACATGACTACTTGAAAAACCATAGCTTTGACTAGAGGGACCTTTGTTGGCAAAGGCTTAAATTAACCAAGGGCTTAAATTAGATTGAAAGTTATTTCATACACACAGAACCACTTAAAAGCTCAAAGAGCCTAAGTACATGAAGCAGCTTTGTTCTGTGATTTCTTTTTTCCCCAGGGATTTGTTTTCTTATTTCATGTTCCATCATTTCCACAGCTATTGGCTTCATCAGCATGGTTTGATGTTGTACTTCCACCACACTGGACATTTCAACCTGCAAAAGGGAAGAAAGGAAGACAAGGATAAGAAGTCTCCTTTTAAACAAGCACCCCTCATTTCTGTTCATATTTCATTGGTGAGCACTTACCTGAAGAGCCATACCTGGCTATAAGTGCAAAGATGAGCAAAGTAGTTCACAGGTATGCAGCCCAGAAAGTGTGCCCAGAAAGTAAGTAAAATCTTATTTTGAAAGTAAGTAAAATATTGCTTGGAGTTACTACCTTATTTTAATAAATTGCATAAAAATCAGTAAGGATCAGAATTCATATTATGGCTTTTTACAACTATTTCCCCAGAGATACAGGCTCAAGAACCATGTGTTCTGCTTTACAAGTTTTCAAAGATGACTTTACCAACTGTGGTGACATTATAAGGGTCACCAACTTTCCAACTTTATGGGTCCATCCTGACTGCACAGTAATCAGGGTCACATATTTTAAGTTTATGTTATAATTTCTGCCTTATCTTAATTGAAGTTTATGCTAGAGTATCGAGAAGTCCTCAAGTGAAATAACTATATTTTTTAGCCTCACCAGTAGCTAGGTGCAGCCAGGATGACTTGGGGAATGTATTTTGGGATAAATAGCGCAGCACTTTAAAAACAAATGCCACTATCCTGCTAAAATGCACCAATAAAGGTCATCTCATGATTTGATTACATATTATGCCTTACTTAAATATCTTCCCCCAAACCCTCTTCCATTATATCATTCCTCTTTCTTACAGTTGCTCAATATTGGACAGCAATACTCCAGTTTGAGTACTCTTTTTTGCTGTGCTGTTCCTAGTCTCTCAGTCGTGTCCAACTCTTTGCAACCCCATAGACTGTAGCCCACCAAGTTTCTCTGTTCATGGGGATTCACCAGGCAAAAATAGTGGAGTGGGTTGTCATGCCCTCCTTAGGGGATCTTCCCAACACAGGGATCGAGTCCAGGTCTCCCACATTGCAGGCGGAGTCTTTACAATCTGAGCCACCAGGGAAGCGAGATTCAATTCTCTAACTCATCTTTTCTTGTTCACGATACCTTGCCTTCATTTTAGCAAGCTCTGTATCTCCTTAACTGCCTACTTTTCTTAATCTATGTTTTATGAAAAGTGAAAGTAAAAGTCACTCAGTTGTGTCCGACTCTTTGCAACCCCAGGGACTATACAGTCCATGGAATTCTCTAGGCCAGAATACTGGAATGGGTAACCTTTCCCTTCTCCAGGGGATCTTCCCAACCCCAGGACTGAACCCAGGTCTCCTGCACTGCAGGCAGATTCTTCACCAGCTGAGCCACCAGGGAAGTACAGAGGGTACTTAAATTTCCCTTCAAAGTTCTACTTCCTATTTCTAACTATCTGTTTATATCTCCACATTAACTGTCCATTCATCTATTTATTGGTTAAAGAACATGTGCACTCTTTTCTAGTTCAAGCTTTCCATTGCTCATCATATGTCCTTCTTTATTTTGCATAAAATCTTGTTTGTTTTGCTTTCTCTTTTCGTCAACATTCAACGCATTCTTCAATGCTTATGTCAAATGCTAAGAATAAAATATTCATAGGAACTCAGTATTATATGAAGATTTTATCTGTTAAGCTTCAATATAACTCTACATCTTTTTATGGAACTCATTCTTCAACCAAAGTTCTTTTCCTTAGTCATCTTTTAAGATCATCTTCCCATAAAGTTTCCCTGCTGGCTTAGATGGTAAAGAATCTGCCTGCAGTGCAGGAGACCTGGGTTTAGTCCCTGAGTTGTGAAGATCCCCTGGAGAAGGGAATGGCTACCCACTCTGATCCTCTTGCCTGGAGAATTCCATGGACAGAGGAGCCTGGTGGGCTACACTTCCATGGGGTTGCAAAAGAGTCAGACATGACTGAGTGACTAACACTTTTCCATAAAGCCTACTGTGGAATACTAGGATTTATTTGACATCACTTCAGGCATCTGCTGATTTGAATTCCATGCACTTCTTCCCAACATCTGTCTCCATGGTAAGCGAGTCCATTCAGAACAGATACATTCAGAACCCACTCGACATGTCTAAAAAGACATCAGTGGAGATTTCAAAGAGGCCAGACTCAATTTATTTTATATCACAATAACTGTCCAAAATAACTTATGCAGTGTTAAGTACTGCATGTATGTTAGAAATTGATATGTACAATTTCTGAAGTGGAGAGCACACTGCAGGAAAATTCAATCATAAGAGAAAAACAATCAATAGTACTGTTCTAAATTGTGTTGCAGTTCATGAAAAATGCAAATACACTAAAACTTTAACAATGATTGTGTTGTGAAGCCCCAGTTTCAAGACTTGTTTTTCTTTCTTCTATATCTACTTTTACCTCCAGTTTATTTATGCTCTCCTAGGTGATGTCTCATCATTGGTTTCATTTGTCTGTTAGCTTTTTTTGTTTAATTCAAGGACTACATTTCCATTTACAAGATTTCTAGTATTTTGTTTGCCTTCTATTTTTATATAATGTCCTTTATTCTCACAGTCTCTAGTCCATTTCTCACTTTGAACAGTATAGACATGCTCTTTCATAGTCCTCTATTATCTTTAGTTCTTTGTCAATTATTTCATAGGTACTGTGAAAATTGTTTTTTGGTTTAATAGCCCTGGAATTAAAAGATTTCCTATAAAAATTTTATTTATGCTTTGTAATTATATGGGTTGTCTAAATTCAAAACACTTTACAAATTAGTTTTTGACGTGGAGTTTCTAATACTCATTGATGATTCATAGACACCTTGCTTCCTTGCTTCATATCTAAGACATTGTGGTAAAAACCTATAGGATCATCTCAAAGATGAGGCAGTATCTCCTCAATGTTGATTTAATGCAAAATGATTGGTTTCATTCCCCAGTAGCTGAATGGGATGGTCTATGGCATGGCCATTTTCTTACTGGAACTTGACTTGTGTATCACCTTTTGATGTCACCTGAAATGGTTAACCTTACCTCTTAGTTGCAGTTTTACTTTATCCTCTTTTAACTTGTAAGTCAGAATTGATTTTCTTTACATTTCTTGAGCTTAATTTGTGGTGTCTGACACTTTTGTGACCCCATGGACTGTCGCCCACCAGGCTCCTCTGTTCTTGGGATTTCCCATCCTAGAATACTGGAGTGGGTTGCCATTTCCTTCTCCAGGGGATCTTTCCAATCCAGGGATTGAACCCGGGTCTCCTGGGTCTCCTGCACTGGCAGGAGGACTCTACCACTGAGCCACTAAGAAGTCTTCTGAGCTTAATTATATGCAGCTAGAATTTACATATTTTTCAATGTGGGGACCCACCCCCATTAGTTCAGCCCACCATGTTGAAAAGAGTCCTCTCCTTCCCATCTGACTGCATCATTTTTCAAACAAATAGCTATTTATCATGGTTCTCCTTTAAGGAGAAATCTATCTGTAATCCAACATGGCTTTCTCTTACCCGAGTCCTGGTCCCCTGGTTCAGAAATCTGAAATATACATTCAAGAATAACACATTATACAGTAGAGATATAGTTGCAATAGCCAGGACTTGGCTCTTAAAGAAGCACAGAGCCTTTCAGGATGGGTGAGGGCATTCCAAGTCCTATCTTTTTAAAGACTACTCAGCGAGATAGCTCAGGTGCTTTATGACATTTTTGGAGATTAAACAATTAGATCAGATAACCATACACACACAAACACAAACATTAGAGCACAAATACCTGGCTTCAGATGTACTGCCATATAAAAGCACAGTAGGAGAGAAATATATTTTTATCGATATATAGCTCCTGCTATGGAAATGTGATGCAATTTATTATTAAGAAATGTCAAAGTTCTCTTTATCTTTGTTTATTAATCTTTCCAGGTTATATCACTGGGCATAGGTGCCCTGAACTCTTTTTTTTTTTTTAAACCCATCAATTGGTAACAAAAAGTTGGGATTTTCAAATTAACCACTTCATGTCCTTCTGGGTCAAACCAAAATGTGAGATCAAGTACCATCTTTCCATGGGGCATCTCTGGTAGCTTAGCTGGTAAAGAATCCATCTGCATTGTAGGAGACCCCGGTTCAGTTCCTGAGTAGGGAAGATCCCCTGGAGAAGAGATAGTTTACCCTCTCCAGTATTCTTGGACTTGGTGGCTCAGTCAGTAAAGAATCCGCCTGCAATGTGGCAGACTTGGGTTCATTCCCTGGATTGGGAAGATCCCCTGGAAGAGGCCATGGCAATCCACTCCAGTATTCTTATCTGGAGAATCCTCATGGACGTAGGATCCTGGTGGGTCCAGTCCATGGGGGTCATAAAGAGTCAGACACGACTGAGCAACTAAGCACAGCACAGCACATCTTTCTATACAAATTTTGGATACTTTAATGACAATAGATTCTATGAGTCAATAGAGCTGGAGGGGGGAAATCAGCTTTTTTTTTATTAACCCTGATCTCATATGTAAAATTGGCAAGTTTGTCTTAATCAAACCACTAGATTATGAAGCTTTAAAATATGAAGAAAGTTTCCAACACACTGTTTTCTACAAGTCAGGTGATAATTTTTAAATCTGTTAATTAAATTTTAGTTGTAGTAATGTTTGTTTGGGCTTCCCGGGTGACTCAGTGGTAGAGAATCTGCCTGCCAATGCAAGAGACATGGGTTTGATCCCTACTTGGGCAGATCCCCTGGAGAAAGAAACAGCAATCTATTCCAGTATTCTTGCCTGGAAAATCCCAGGGACAGAGGATACTGGCAGGCTATACAGTTCATGGGGTCACAAAGAGTTAGGACTTAGAGACTAAACAATGATTGTTTAGAGACACATCAACACCACAGGACTGAGAATTAAAGCCCAAAAGAGTGTTTTAGTATAAAAAATTCAGAGATTTCCACAGGTTAAACCAGACACATTTTCAATATCTCTTTATCTATTTGGTAAATATCTACAAGTTCCATAGTTGATCTTAGAAAGTATTACTTTTCCCACAATTTTATAAAGTACAAAAGCTTATTATTAGTGTTTGTGACCGTAACTTGCATTTTCTCTATCAGGATATGAAAGAAATCATTATATAGAAAGAAAAAAAAGATTATTTACAGTTCAATTTTAAAAAGCTATTCTTTGCTGTTGAAGAAAAATACTCCATTGCATTAGAAACAAGCACTGTTTTTATGACATTATTTTATGTCTTGTATATGTTTGGGTAAAAATTCGTGAAAATTAATCATTTAGAGAAAAAATCCATAACTCTTTATTGCAATAAAAACATTATGTTTAAGAACAAATAATATTAGTAGTTATTTAATGGTCCCATAATTGGTGATATTAAGTTTGATAATTTGCTTAAGGTAGTATTTGACACTTATTTCCACTGTAAAATTAAGTTTTTGCTTTTTTTGTCATTAATTAGTAATCCATGAAAAATAATTTTAGACAGTTATATCCTGACATTTATAATCTAAAGATTTCTCATTAACTTTTGGGTTTTGCCTAGTTATTCACTATTATTGTAGTGGTTAACTGTTGATTTTTTCTATTTCTATAATTTTCTCTAAATTTTTAACCAGCATTCTTACATAAATAAATTTTTTCCTCCCCCTTTTAATATTTTAATATTAAATGTCAATATTTGGTAATGATTTAGTGCAATACTTGAGTATAACATAAGAATATAGGTCAAATATATACCTATAATTTAAAAATACATTTTTATCAAAAATCTTCATATATTTTTCAAAAAGAATAATTTAATTATCTTTATAAAGATTTCTCTAAAAAGCACTTTTACATTAAATGTAATATAGTGAGGTTAATTTTTAAAAGACTATCGTTGGACTAAATCTAAGGGTAAAATTAGGAAAACTTGTAATTATTACTTTGATTCAAACCACTAAAGGCAAGAATTATTTTTATTGTTTCTTTCAAGACTACATGGGGCAAATAAATGGCTGACATATTTGACAAAGAGATATAAAACAAACTTTAAAGAAGTAAAAATAAAATAATTTCTAGACTGGTGCTACAGGAAGATTTTAACATGAACTAAAATTGATGTATAACAAGAAATTTTTAAAAACATTGCCAGCATTAAATAAAAGAAAACATTCCAGTATAATTTATTCATAAGCTAAAGGAGTGTGTGTTTATTATATCCTAGCAAGAAATGACTGAGAAACACTTAAATTGATTGATATTTTAATTTACTAAAAGGAGCTAAAAATAAGATCATATATAAAAAGTACTTAAGATTTTATGTCAACTATATTTAAATTTTAAAAAGAACTTATAAAACATCAATACATTATACAAGTGCAATATACAATTATTAATAATTTTCATTACATGATTTATATACAATAGGCTTCAATAATTGAACAGAAGTATCAGTTATTTTTTCTAATATAAAAATGCGATTTTTAGAAGGCTATCTCACTACCATGAATTACAGAGAATCTCACAATTTTGACCATATATATTTAACAATTTCAGAAGCTCTTGAACACTCTGAAATGTGATTGAATGTGTGAAATATAACATATTTAACAAATATCTTTAACACTGGAATGACTATGGAGACATTGGGAGAAACCAAATCTTACTCCTGATGTCAGGTGCACAAAAGAGTTCTAGTTTCACAAGGTCATAGTTAAGTAAATATGACAATTACAGTCCATTCTTTCATTTTAAAGACGGTTTTGATTTGTTCACAAAACAGTTATATCATGATTGTGAACATAAGCGGTTATTTTACAATATTCCTCCCAAATGATGTCTTCTCATTTCAAGAGTAATAAGTTTCTCATTTATAAATGAGAAACCTTGAACTTTCATGGAAATTCCATGAAATTTTAGATAAATACAAACAGAAATCTACAAATACCTAAGAAGTTATCAGCATGAGTGTACAATTTAGGGCTTCCCTGGTGGCTCAGACAGTAAAAATCCGCCTGCAATGTGGGAGACCTGGGTTCGATATCTGGGTTGCAAAGATCCCCTGGAAGAGGGCATGGCAACCCACTCCAGTATTCTTGCCTAGAGAATCCCCATGGCCAGAGGAACCTGTTGGGCTACAGTCCATGGAGTCGCAAAGAGTCAGACACAACTGAGCAACTAAGCACACACACACACACATAATTTTTAAAATAAAAGTTGGAAAGAATATTGACATGGTAATTGATGGCACTTCCTATTAAGGAGTGAAATGTAGCTCAAAAAGAAGAGCTATGGATATAGGGCAGGCTATAGCTTTCATGAGTTAAATTTTTGTTTCTCATCAATAATAATATTGATAGTATGTGACCAAGTTTTTAGCAATATCTTTTTTGTCAGGTAAAAGAACTTTTCTTTCATGAATGAGTGCCAAATTTTTATCAAACATTTCAATACAACAACTGAGATCAACTTATTTGTTAAAATATATAAACACATTTTTATACTTTCTGATACTAAAACCCTTTTTCTGTTGCTGGAACAAAGCAAATTTAAATGTGATATAGTTTATGTAGATACATTGCAGGTTTCAATTTGGTAACACTGTATTCATGCTTTCTGCACTTACATGTAAAAGTGAATTTCTTCTACAGTTTTATTTTCTTGTATTTTTCTTGTGCAGTTTTATAATTGAGGTCACAGAACTAGTAAAATATATTGGGGAATTACTTTTTCTCTTTTTAATTCTCTGACAAGCTTTTGTAAGATAAGGATTATTTCTTTCCTGAAAGGCTTATTAAGTCTTCTCCAAACATAAGTGTGTTGAATGTTAGTCACTCAGTCCAAACCTATTTGAGCCTTCTTTTCTTTTCTGAAACTTTTTATAGAAAGTTTTTTTTGGCCACTGATTCACAATTTTATATTAATGATTATATATTTAATAAATATTAGTTTAAAATATTTTTTCTAAAATATCACCTATATTACTCTTTTTCCAATATATTGTCATTAATGTTTTCACAAGTCTGAAGATTTTTAAACAGCTTCTACTAATTTATCTCTTCTATTTTAATATTCATTTACCTTCTCTGTGCTTTTTTCCCTTTTCTTAATTCCCTAGATTGTCCTAATAGATTGTCTTGTATTTTTACTCTTAAAGAATCAGGTTTTTGTTTTATTATCTATTTAGTGTCTTTACCCATGACTTAATACTTGTTTTGTTAATGTCTGATTCTTAAGAATTTATTTCTCCTACTTTTCTATTTACTCTGTACATTTTTCCTATTTTCTTGAGTGAAAAATTTTAATTAATGTAATTTCATCCTTTCTTATTGTTTAATTCATACATCCTCCATTATAATTTGCCTCTAATCACCGCTTTGACCACATCTCAGAAGTTGTTATATCTATTACTTTCATTTTTATTCTGCGCTAAATAGCATGCAATTTTTCATGTGATTTCCTGTTTGCATGCCTGCATACTAAATCACTTCAGTCGTGTCTGACTCTATGCAACCCTATGGACTGTAACCCACCAGGCTCCTCTGTCTCTGGGATTCTCCAAGCAAGAATACTGAAGTATGTAGCCATTACCTCTTCCAGGGGATCTTCCTGACCCAGGGACGAAACCCTCATCTCTTACATGTCCTGTTTTGGCAAGCAGGTTCTTTACCACTAGCACCACTTGGGAAGCCCAATTTCCTCTTTACCTCTTACCATTTACAAATGTGCTTTATACTTTTCAGTTGGATGTTTGTTGTTTTCTGGGTTTTTTGTTTTGTTTTGTTTTAATGTTTAGATTGAATTGCATTGTGATTTCCATGATATCAGATTTTTTATTTTTAAAACTTCATCCGTACATTATTATCTATTTTAAATACATTCTATATGGCTTCCTTGATAGCTCAGTTGGTAAAGAATCCACCAGCAATGCAGGAGACCCCAGTTCAATTCCTGGGTCGGGAAGACCCGCTGGAGAAGGGATAGGCTTCCCACTCCAGCATCCTTGGGCTTTCCTTGTGGCTCAGCTGGTAGAGAATCAGCCTGCAATTCGGGAAACCTGAGTTCATCCCTTGGTTGGGAAGACCCCCTGTAGAAGAGAAAGGCTACCCACTCCAGTATTCTGGCCTAGAGAATTCCATGGATTTTATAGTCTACGTGGTCTCAAAGAGTCAAACACGACTGAGCGACTTTCACTTCACTTCATATGTCCTTGAAAAGAATTTATGTCCTTATTGTGTGTAAGGATCAACATCCACCTATTAGATTGGAAAGGTTAATTGCACTATAAAATACTCAATATCCTTCCTAATATTTTATTAATTTTATTTTTAGTTTTTGTAGTCTTTTTCTTTAAATATTTTAAAACTATGTTGTTATATTCTTATGCATTAATGATGTCACCTATCTTTGGTGTATTATTGAGGTTGTAGTTATGCTACTTATATAACATCCTTAGGAAAATGTCATTCCATTTGACTATGATTAATATTTTTAGATTAATGTTCTCTGTGTTTCAATCTTCCTCTCATTTCTTTCTCTGATATATCTCTATATTCAGCTTTATGCTTCTACATTTTATGTCTCTCTGAATAGTAGATAGTATTTTAAAATAAAATCTGATATTTTTTGTTAGTAAGATAATCACATTCCATTTCCATGATAATGATCATATTTGGATTTAGGTCTGCTCTCTGTGGGTTTCTATTTATTATGTCATTTTAATTTTCTCCTTTCTGTTTTTTTATTGAAATGATGAATATGTCTTTTTCTTTTGCTAGTTTGTTTTGAGCCTAACAGACATATTTAAAGCGTAAGTTTTTTACATTAATTGGCATATATTCAACCTTCCCATAAATCAAACCCACACCTGAAAAGATTTCACTAAACACAGAATAGTGCTTTCCATCTCACTTGTTATGATTATGTTAAACTATGACATTTATTTTGTTCAGTTTTCATTCTTATAAATAAACTGATATAACAGTAAGTCATTAGCTAGATGATAGCTAATGGATAGACAAATGATTAGTGTTCGCTGGAGAAACAAAACAATAATATAAATATAAATAGATTTATTTTAAGGAATTGACTCATACTATTGTGGAAGCCAAGAATTCTAAGGTCTGCAATCGGCAACCTGGCTCCCCAGCAGAGCACATGTTACTCTACAGTCTGAGTTCAGAAGCATGAGAACCAGGAGAACTGACCTTGTAGTTCCAGGCAGACTCCAAGGCCTAAGCCTGGAGAGCTGATGTCCACGCATAAAGATAGGCAGAGAGAGTGAATTCTCTCTTACTCCCCTTTTTGTTCTATTTAGGCCTTCAATAGATTGGATGCGGCCTACCCACAATGCAGAAGGCAATCTGCTTTATTCAGTCTACAGATTCAAATATTAATCGCATCCAGAAACACACTCACAGACACAGCTAGCATAATGTTTAACCAAATATCTGAGTAGGATGTCCTTGGTGGCTCAATGGTAAAGAACCCACCTGTCACTGCAGGAGACATGAGACACAGGTTTGATCCCTGGGTCAGGAAGATCCCCCTGGAGAAGGAAATGGCAACTCACTCCAGTATTCTTGCCTAGGAAATCCCATGGACAGAGAAGCCTGGCAAGCTACAGTCCATGGGATCACAAAGGGTCAGACATGACTTAGCAGCTAAACAACAATAACAAATATCTGAATATCCTGTGGCTCATTCAAGTTGACACATAGAACTAACCAAAATAGTTGGAGAGACAGATAGATTCGCTTACTGTTGTATTTCACCACTTCCTTGATTCCTGTCTTCCTTTTTCTGACTCCTTCATTCTGTCTTCTTTTTCTTCTTCCTGAAATAAGTCCTTCTGTGATTATATCATTGTGGATGGATCCATAGGTATTACTATCCTCCTTAGATTTTATATCTTTAAAAGTCTTTGATTTTCATCCTTGCATGCTTAGTCGCTTCAGTCATGTCTGACTCTGCGACCCCATGGACTGTAGCGCTCCAGGCTCCTCTGTCCATGGGATTTCCCAGGCGAGAATACTGGAGTGGGTTGCCATTTCCTTCATCAAGATTTTCATAGGTGAATGAAATTTATCTGATCACAGAATTGTCAGAACATGTTTCCTTTGCCTCAGTGCTTTAGAGTCATTCCCCTTCCCTCCTTCTGGCACCTCTTGCTGAAGTTAAGTCTGCTGGTTTTAGAGATGATCCCTTTTTCCTCCTCATGAAGGATTTTCTCCTTGCCTTTCTCACTCTGCCATTTTTCAATGATAATCTAGATTAGAGTGGCCTTAATACATCCTTCATGTCTGTTGGGGTTCCCAAGTGGTGCTAGTGGTAAAGAACCCACCTGCCAATGCAGGAGTTGTAAGAGATGAGGGTCTGATTGCTGGGTCGGGAAGATCCCCTGGAGAAGGGCATGGCAACCCACTCCAGTATTCTTGCCTGGAGAATCCCATGGACAGAGGAGTCTGGCATTCTATAATCCATAGGGTCACAAAAAGCTGGACACGACTCAAGAGACTTAGCATGCAAGCACATCTGTTAATTCTTCTATTTTCTTTTTTCTTCTAACACTTGTAATGGGCTGAGTCTCCTCTGAATGCTTCAATACAAATTTTGTCTTTGTCCAATCTGGAGCTTCCCATTTGTTGAATTACTCATTATCATTGTCTTTTATTTTGATTTCCAGAATTTCTAATTTGTTTTTCTTACATTTATCTGTTGCCATATTCAGAGGATTTGCTATGGAAAGTATGATTCTCTAATTATCAGAGTCAGTATCACCTGGGAGCTTGTAAGAAATGCATAATCCCAGGCCCTGAACTAGATTTACTGACTCAAATTCTACATGTTAACAAAATCGCTCTGTAATTCGTAAATCTGTTGGACTTTGAATATCTCAGAATTTCATAGACATATTCATATTGAAGTCATCTTAGTATTGTTCTAATTTCCTTTATCAGAAATGACTTCATTTCTTAATAATGATATTGTCTTTATTTAATTTTTTAAAATTTATTTTTAATTGGAGGATAATTACTTTACAATATGGTGTTGGTTTCTGCCATACATCAATATGAATCAGCAATGGGTATACATATATCCCCTCCCTCTTGAACCTCCCTCCCAACTCCCACCCCATCCTACATCTCTAGGTTGTCACAGAGCACTGGGTTTGTGCTCCCTGCTTCATACCTTGATTGCGTTTTCTACTGTTAGTTTTCGATTTGGACTTTGGACACATTTTTTTGGACAGTAGAAGTGACAAATAGATTTAAGGGACTAGATCTGATAGACCTAGTGCCTGATGAACTATGGACAGAGGTTCGTGACATTGTACAGGAGACAGGGATCAAGACCATCCCCATGGTAAAGAAATGCAAAAAAGCAAAATGGCTGTCTGAGGAGGCCTTACAGATAGCTAGGAAGAGAAGAGAAGCGAAAAGCAAAGGAGAAAAGGAAAGATATTCCCATCTGAATGCAGAGTTCCAAAGAATAGCAAGGAGAGATAAGAAAGCCTTTCTCAGCGATCAGTGCAAAGAAATAGAAGAAAACAACAGATTGGGAAAGACTAGAGATCTCTTCAAGAAAATTAGAGATACCAAAGGCACATTTCATGCAAAGATAGGCTCGATAAAGGACAGAAATGGTATGGACCTAACAGAAGCAGAAGATATTAAGAAGAGGTGGCAAGAATACACAGAAGAACTGTACAAAAAAGATCTTCACAACCCAGATAATCACGATGGTGTGATCACTCACCTAGAGCCAGACATCCTGGAATGTGAAGTCAAGTGGGCCTTAGAAAGCATCACTACGAACAAAGCTAGTGGAGGTGATGGAATTCCAGTTGAGCTATTTCAAATCCTAAAAGATGATGCTGTGAAAGTGCTGCACTCGATATGCCAGCAAATTTGGAAAACTCAGCAGTGGCCACAGGACTGGAAAAGGTCAGTTTTCATTCCAATCTCAAAGAAAGGCAATGCCAAAGAATGCTCAAACTACCACACAATTGCACTCATCTCACATGCTAGTAAAGTAATGCTCAAAATTCTCCAAGCCAGGCTTCAGCAATACGTGAACCGTGAACTTCCAGATGTTCAAGCTGGTTTTAGAAAAGGCAGAGGAACCAGAGATCAAATTGCCAATATCCGCTGGATCATCGAAAAAGCAAGAGAGTTCCATAAAAACATCTATTTCTGCTTTATTGACTATGCCAAAGCCTTTGACTGTGTGGATCACAATAAACTGTGGAAAATTCTGAAAGAGATGGGAATACCAGACCATCTGACTTGTCTCTTGAGAAATCTGTATGCAGGTCAGGAAGCAACAGTTAGAACTGGACATGGAACAACAGACTGGTTCCAAATAGGAAAAGGAGTCCGTCAAGGCTGTATATTGTCACCCTGCTTATTTAACTTATATGCAGAGTATATCATGAGAAACGCTGGGCTGGAAGAAACACAAGCTGGAATCAAGATTGCCGGGAGAAATATCAATAACCTCAGATATGCAGATGACACCACCCTTATGGCAGAAAGTGAAGAAGAACTAAAGAGCCTCTTGATGAAAGTGAAAGAGGAGAGTGAAAAAGTTGGCTTAAAGCTCAACGTTCAGAAAACTAAGATCATGGCACCTGGCCCATCACTTCATGGGAAATAGATGGGGAAACAGTGGAAACAGTGTCAGACTTTATTTTTTTGGGCTCCAAAATCACTGCTGATGGTGATTGCAGCCATGAGATTAAAAGACACTTACTCCTTGGAAGGAAGGTTATGGCCAACCTAGATAGCATATTTAAAAGCAGAGACATTACTTTGCCAACAAAAGTCTGTCTAGTCAAGGCTATGGTTTTTCCAGTGGTCATGTATGGATGTGAGAGTTGGACGGTGAAGAAAGCTGAGCGCCGCAAAATTGTTGCTTTTGAACTGTGGTGTTGGAGAAGACTCTTGAGAGTCCCTTCGACTGCAAGGAGATCCAATCAATCCATCCTAAAGGAGCTCAGTCCTGGGTGTTCACTGGAAGGACTGATGTTGAAGCTGAAACTCCAATACTTTGGCCACCTTATGCGAAGGGTTGATCCATTAGAAAAGACCCTAATGCTGGGTAGGATTGGGGGCAGGAGGAGAAGGGGACGACAGAGGATGAGATGGTTGGATGGCATCACTGACTCGATGGACATGGGTTTGGGTAGACTCCGGGAGTTGGTGATGGACAGAGATGCCTGGCGTGCTGCAATTCATGGGGTCGCAAAGAGTTGGACATGACCGAGTGACTGAACTGAACTGAACTGAACTGTGCTCTAGAGAAGAAATTAGATAAGGGGTCATATTTTGATACTAATCTTAGCTGAATTTAACAAATATATACTTGAAAAATGGGTTGTCTGATACATGGAAGCAACCAAGAGTGATTTTGCATCTAAGTATACTACTCTAGGGGCTTCCCTCGTGGTCCAGTGGTTAAGAATCTGCCTTGTAATGCAGGAAACGTAGGTTTGATCCCTGGACGGGGAACTAAGATCCCACATGCTGTGGAACAAGTAAGACTGCAGACCACAACTGCTGAGCCCTTGTGCCACAACCTGCACTGCCAACTAGAGAAGTCTGCACACAGCAATGAACACCCTGCACAGCCAATAAACAAACAAATAACTAACCGAGGTGCAAGAAAGCAAGATCTGACCGAGATAATTTAAAGTGAGGTGTGAGAAAGGAATAAGCTTCTCATACACTACACACCACTGAATTCAGCTTTGTAAAACTATGAGTACTGTCTTACGAATTATATCTTTAAGAAATTATTCAAATCTGTCTTTTCATCTTCAATTGTTGATATCATCTCAGTCCAAATCAACCATTGGTCTCACTTAAATAACTGCACCAGCTTCCTCTTTGTTCAGCCTATTCTTTCTCTGCCCCTATTCAGTCTTCAGAGAATACTCAGATTCTCAGAATACTCAAATACTCTCTGATTTACTCAGAACATAATTTAAGTCATGTTTAACTCCCTTGCTTAAACATTTCAAAGTGCTTGTATTGCATTATTACAAAATCTAAATTCTTTTGCCTCCACCTCCATGACCTCTCCTCTGCCCATTTCTCCCTGTTCCGGCTGAGCTACTTCCCTTTTTCTTACTCTGCTCCTGGCTCTCTAATCTCCTGGTCATCTCCTGGTTCATGACATGCTTTTTCTTACATACAGTTCCCAGTGCCAGCAAAACCTTTCCCTTCCTTTCATCCCTTCAGCTAGCCAAGTCATCTCCTTCCTTTTTCTTCTTCATAGACTTCCTTGACCTCTGTAGCTAAATAAAGTTTTCTATGCATCCCTCCATCTTAACTACTTTCTCCTTCATAGCACTGATTTGCAGCTCATTACAACATTTACTAAAATTCCACTTGTATATTTAATTTTTAGTGCTAATTTCTTCTTGCAAAAATAATGCGCTCCCGCACGCCAAACAATGCTGATACCTGATGCTCATGTGTGTGTGTTTAGTGGCTCAGTCATGTCCAACTTTTTGCGACCCCAAGGACTATGGCCCACCAGGCTCCTCTGTCCATGGAATTTCCCAGGCAAGAAAAACGGAGTGGGTTGCCATTTCCTCCTCTAGGGGATCTTCCCAGCCCAGCAATCAAACCTCTATCTCTTGCTTAGCAGACAGATTCTTTACCACTGAGTCATCCAGGATATTCGTGAAAATGGATTATTGTGTTATTATTATTGTTGTTTTTATATTTATCATACAAAAGGCCTAAATGAGCTGTGAAGTTTTAATAGAAGCAAATATGGAAAACTATTTACTTACATTACAGCCATTATGAACAAGTTTTTTTCTATTAACAAGACCTAGGTTTAACATACTTGGTGTGACTTGGGACAGATTTAATTAACATAATCCTTGGCTTTTTCATTTGTTAAAAGGGAATATAACAATACTTGACCAAGTAATTGCTGAGTATTAAATAAAATATTTAATGAGCCTAGGGTTTGAAGTCCATATGGTACTCTGAGATTATGCTTAAAATTCCTCCTTCTCCAAACACACAAAAACTGAGATTGAAAACTGGAAGTAAATGTAGATTATATACCTATGATACAAAATTTATGACTAAATAGCTCTGGTTACCAGGAAAAGTACTGAAATTCAATGCAGGGTGTAAGCTAAAGTCATGGAAGTACTGGTTGGTGGGACAGGAAGAGGGTAGGTAGCTTGGAGTTTACTCTGCAAGAAAATAGACAGAAAAAATCCCCCAGCGATTGAGAAAGGGAATAAAACCACTCTCACTGTCAGAAAGTTGCTGCCAGAAAACTAGGTTTCTCATGTGTAGGAGGGAAGCTGAGGAAAGATGAGATAGCGACCAAAGTCTATGCATGGTCCACAGCTTTCATCGGGGTAGTTGCAGGAAGCAGCAAAAGCAGGAGATTCACTACAGGCTATTGGTTCCATCAATGATTAAATGTGCAGATATCTCCCATGTCATTGTCTTTTCACAGCTATGTTAGAGTCTAGTTTGTAGATAGCACAAAGATGACTCTAATGCATGAACAGAGACAGGAAATAATTTTTCAGAAGACCCTAGCCCTCAGTTCAGTTCAGTTCATTCGCTCAGATGTGTCCGACTCTTTGCGACCCCATGAATTGCAGCACACCAGGCATCTCTGTCCATCACCAACTCCCAGAGTCTACCCAAATCCATGTCAATCGAGTCAGTGATGCCATCCAACCATCTCATCCTCTGTCGTCCCCTTCTCCTCCTGCCCCCAATCCTACCCAGCATTAGGGTCTTTTCCAATGGATCAACCCTTCGCATAAGGTGGCCAAAGTATTGGAGTTTCAGCTTCAACATCAGTCCTTCCAATGAACACCCAGGATTGATCTCCTTTAGGATGGATTGATTGGATCTCCTTGCAGTCGAAGGGACTCTCAAGAGTCTTCTCCAACACCACAGTTCAAAAGCAACAATTTTGCAGCACTCAGCTTTCTTCACCGTCCAACTCTCACATCCATACATGACCACTGGAAAAACCATAGCCTTGACTAGACAGACTTTTGTTGGCAAAGTAATGTCTCTGCTTTTAAATATGCTATCTAGGTTGGCCATAACCTTCCTTCCAAGGAGTAAGTGTCTTTTAATCTCATGGCTGCAATCACCATCAGCAGTGATTTTGGAGCCCAAAAAAATAAAGTCTGACACTGTTTCCACTGTTTCCCCATCTATTTCCCATGAAGTGATGGGCCAGGTGCCATGATCTTAGTTTTCTGAACGTTGAGCTTTAAGCCAACTTTTTCACTCTCCTCTTTCACTTTCATCAAGAGGCTCTTTAGTTCTTCTTCACTTTCTGCCATAAGGGTGGTGTCATCTGCATATCTGAGGTTATTGATATTTCTCCCGGCAATCTTGATTCCAGCTTGTGTTTCTTCCAGCCCAGCGTTTCTCATGATATACTCTGCATATAAGTTAAATAAGCAGGGTGACAATATACAGCCTTGACGGACTCCTTTTCCTATTTGGAACCAGTCTGTTGTTCCATGTCCAGTTCTAACTGTTGCTTCCTGACCTGCATACAGATTTCTCAAGAGACAAGTCAGATGGTCTGGTATTCCCATCTCTTTCAGAATTTTCCACAGTTTATTGTGATCCACACAGTCAAAGGCTTTGGCATAGTCAATAAAGCAGAAATAGATGTTTTTATGGAACTCTCTTGCTTTTTCGATGATCCAGCGGATATTGGCAATTTGATCTCTGGTTCCTCTGCCTTTTCTAAAACCAGCTTGAACATCTGGAAGTTCACGGTTCACGTATTGCTGAAGCCTGGCTTGGAGAATTTTGAGCATTACTTTACTAGCATGTGAGATGAGTGCAATTGTGTGGTAGTTTGAGCATTCTTTGGCATTGCCTTTCTTTGAGATTGGAATGAAAACTGACCTTTTCCAGTCCTGTGGCCACTGCTGAGTTTTCCAAATTTGCTGGCATATCGAGTGCAGCACTTTCACAGCATCATCTTTTAGGATTTGAAATAGCTCAACTGGAATTCCATCACCTCCACTAGCTTTGTTCGTAGTGATGCTTTCTAAGGCCCACTTGACTTCACATTCCAGGATGTCTGGCTCTAGGTGAGTGATCACACCATCGTGATTATCTGGGTTGTGAAGATCTTTTTTGTACAGTTCTTCTGTGTATTCTTGCCACCTCTTCTTAATATCTTCTGCTTCTGTTAGGTCCATACCATTTCTGTCCTTTATCGAGCCTATCTTTGCATGAAATGTGCCTTTGGTATCTCTAATTTTCTTGAAGAGATCTCTAGTCTTTCCCAATCTGTTGTTTTCTTCTATTTCTTTGCACTGATCGCTGAGAAAGGCTTTCTTATCTCTCCTTGCTATTCTTTGGAACTCTGCATTCAGATGGGAATATCTTTCCTTTTCTCCTTTGCTTTTTGCTTCTCTTCTCTTCCCAGCTATCTAGAGCACAGACACCCAGTATAATGCTTTTCCACCTCCTAACACAGTCCCTCTGCTCTGACTCACAGGGAAGTCCAACCAAGCCAAAGTCTCTTTTTTGCAGAATTTTCCAGAAAAAAAAGAAGACATGAGTCTGTGTTTGCCCTGATTAAACACTTCAGAGGGACAGACCATATGCTCCCAAAACACCTCTCAGCACATCTCTCTTCTATAGCAACTCAGAAAAGTCGGAATTTATCAGCTAAGAAAGCATCTGGCTGGAGACAGATATGTCAGTCTTGTCTCCTTGTAACCGCGCCTTTCTATCCCATCAAATCTCTTGAGAGTCTCTGAGCTAGTCTTGAAAAAGGGAAAATTGCCACCCTCATAGATGGAAAAGAGAGGTAAAATACAGAAGCCTCTGACAAGTCTTTGTAAAGTCACAGACATCCATGTCTCTATCTATTGAGTCTCTTTAGTCTTATCCATATAAATGTAGAAGTGAGTGGTAAGCTAAGGATGACAAGTCTCGTTTGTGGGTGTCTTTTGGTAAATATTGTATATTTTTTCTAACACCTTTTTAAAAAACTTTTCTTTTTTTTTTTTTTTAAACAATGTCCATCCCTTAGCACCTATTGTCTCAGTTTGGAGGCTTAATTATCAGAAATAGCCATTATAAAAACCTCTTAGGTATTATCGCTTAATCTCAAAATTAACTTTACAATTTATTTTCCTGTTTTTCAGAAGAGGAAAATGACACACAGGAAATGGGAGTAACTTGTGCATGTTTACACGCCTAATACCTAGGAAGCAAGGATGAAAACAGACTCCTCAGTTTTTCTGACAAGATGACTCAGAATTCTACAAACTTGAGTTGATATATTCCTGGGTAGGGAAGATCCCCTGGAGACGGGCCTGGCAACCCACTCCAGTATTCCTGCCTGGAGAATTCCACAGACAGAGGAGCCTGATGGGCTACAGTCCAGGAGTCACAAAGAGTCAGATACAACTGAGTGACTAACACTTTTTCCCTTTGAGTTGAAATATTAGCATCACTTCTCTGGAATATGAAAGCCATGTTTTTTGTCATTGTTGTTGTTGTTTTTAAAGGTACATTTTTACTGATTTAAAATTCATGTACTGTCAAAATGTATTCTTGTTTTACTGTGTGTAGTTACTCATACAAAAAATGACCTTTTATATTTTTGCTTATATATTGAGTCTAGTCTTCTGTGAGGATGAAAAACTGTTCATGATTTTATAGATACCCTTTCTTTAGTCTCATATGTGCTTTCCTCTAAGAACAATCCAAGAGAAGAAATTATTTTAGGTTTGAAAAATGTATTTAATGATAATAAAGACTCAGGTGGCTCAGTGGTAAAGAATCCACCTGCCAATGCAGGAGATGTGGATTCAAGCCCTGGGTCAGGAAGATCCCCTGGAGAAGGAAATGGCAACCCACGCCAGTATTCTTGCCTGGGAAATCCAGGGGACTGAAGAGCATGATGGGCTACAGTCCATGGGGTCACAAAAGAGTCGAACAGGACTGAGCAACTAAACAAACAACAAAAAGACTACAATTTAATTTTATCTTATCCTCAGAAATAGAAACCATAATGTAATACTTGTCTGATTAAGCGTTTTGGAGTTACTCTCCAAAGAAAACAAATTACAAAGAAACAAATATGTATTGAGGTTACCTATAGCCAAAATTCATCTAGTACTGTTTTTCTTTATTTTTGAAGAGGGAAAAAAAGTAAATCCAGACATTATACATTCTTTGTTCACAAGAACTCAATGTTCTGATCTGAAATACTCACCACCCACTCTCACATGTCACTGGAAAGAAAACGTCTGCTGTACTGCTGGAGAAATACTTGTTCTGCTAACCAGCAATCATATTTTTTCAGAAGCCCTAGACAAAGAAAAATACAATTTATACCCTATTTGACCACATGTATTTTATTTTCATTCAATCACTATCATATTTTCAAGTGTGAGTTTCAAACATTTCAAGGTATTTTTCTTAGCGTTTCCCAAATGATACACGAAAAAGTTGCTGGTCTAATGTTTTATACTGATAATGTTTCCTCCTCTCAGAACGGGATTTAAATGCCCTCATATATATGACACTAGAGGAAGCTGCCTTACAGGAATCATCACAAGACTTACTGTCAGAAGGTCTGGATGTAAAATATCCAGCCCTGCCACTTAACAACCAAGGATACTTTAGTAGCAGAAAATCTTTTAGAGCTGTAATATCTTTATTTGTGAAATGGAGACAGCATAGTTATCTCTAGGGTTTATTACGGGTACAAAATGATAACACTTTTGCAATTGCTTTGCAAACTATAAAGAATTTGGCATTATTAAAATATTTCAAGACAGTCAATTACATAATTTTTGACGTTTTGTTAACTATTTCTAGAGGCTGAAGTACCATTTTATGTCCTTAATCAGCAGTGTACTAAGTGGTAGATTCGTGGCCCGTTTCTAGGGAATAACTTTCACATGAATATTATCCAATTGCACATAATGAAGTGTGATATATAATCGAGCATTACACATTTAATTTATCAGCTGGGACATTGGCATTGTCAGTCCCTGAGAAAATAATTAAAACCTGTGTTTCCACAGAAATATATTGAAATTCATTTCTTGGGTAAAAGATACATGTGGGAGGGGGAAAAAAAAGATAAAATTGCTTTCTCTTTCCTTTATGTTCAAGAATAAAATTGAATTCCTGGAATAATACAGTGTAATGTGTAAGGAACAACACAACTCTTGATGCTGTGCTTGAAATGTTATTTCAGTTGAATTAGAAAATAAGAGAATATTCTGAAAAGTAAGTGTAGGTTCTAAGAATGAAAACAAGAAAAAGCTCTGGTGGAAATATGATATTTCATGAATTACTAATCCAAAGGACCCTTGGCCATATGAGATCATATTACTTTGTAGACTTCCAACCAAAGGTAGATTATCTGAATAACCAAGGTGAGTTACATTTCTCCCAGGACAGTGGACAGCACATGAGTTGGGGGTGGGGAGTGGGGTCATGGGAAATTACATCATGTCTGGTATTCTCCCAAGTTCTATTATAAATTAAGTTATGCATGGCTGTAAAGAAGCTGGATTGCATCTTGGCCTTCAGTACTTAACTGTAGTTTATAATGCTAAACATAAATAAATTTACATATAACATTAAATAATTAACTTTGTGTCACATAAGTAATTACTTTGAAAACTAAATTAATTATGAAAAGAAGCAGTTAGTTTTTAAGTTCTTGGTTGTTTTAAACACAGCCTATAACTAAATTTAATGAAAATATATGATTTTCTTTGCTTATTTGTTTAATGCACATTTTGAATTTCAAACCAAGTAACTTTCACTCAGACTGTTCATCAGATTATCCAGGAAAATAAATATGTTTTAAAAATGTAGACTACTTACTCAGGAAATTAAGAGTTATCCTCTAGGTGATGCCTTGACATCTATATATCTAAAGTTTGTATGATTACAAGTAACTACTAAGCAGTAAGGATCAAGCATATCTTCAATATATAATGGAAATGGATCCTATTTAATAAGCTTTCAACCTCTCCTATTTAATCACTGAATCTTTTCTAATACGCTTAAGTTGGCAAGGGAGAAAAATAATTACAGGGCTTTATTCATAGCAGTGGGCTTCCCAGATGGTACTGCTGAGAAGACCACTCCAGTGCAGGAGACCAAGAGACTGGGGTTTGATCCCTGAGTCGGGAAGATCCCCCAGAGGAGGAACTGGCAACCTGCTCCAGTATTCCTGCCTCAAACTCTAGCAGGCTACAGTCCATAGGGCCGCAAAGAGTCAGACATGACTGAGAACTGAATACACATACACGTAGCAGTAATTACTTAACATTTATCATTGGTATTAAAACACACACACACACACACACACACACACACACACACACCCCCAAATGCAAACTTTCCTCCTAAGTATTGTGTCATGAAACTCATTCTCTCTCTCTTCACTATCAACATTCTTTGGAGCTTCCATATCCATACAATGCACAATTTTTTCAATTCTGCATCTATATCTCTGACTTTAATACAAAATACCTATTAAAGCTTAACAACAAATTTTTAATAAATCCTCTGGCTTCATCCTTTTATTCTTTTTACACATTTTTGTATATTTTCTCTTTAACTTGACTTTTTCTATGACATGATACTGTCCCGATCACCTATTAACATTTTTGTAGCATTTTAAAGACTTTTTATAGAAGTTTTAGCTTAATAGCAAAATTGAGAGGAAATTACAGAGCTATTCCATACACACTGCCCCTAGGCATGAATAGCCTCTTCGGTTATTAACATTCCTCACAAGAGTGGTGCATTTAGTGTATCTGATGAACCATAATGAGGTATCACCACAACTTGAAGTCCATAGTTTGTATTAGAGTTTTCTCTTGGTGTTATGCATTCTGTGAGTTTGGACAAATGTATAATGACATGTAGTCACTATTACTGTATCATACAGCATCGTTTCCTTGTCCTAAAAAATGCTCTGTGCTCAGTCTGCTCATCTCTACTTCCCCCTCAACCTCTGGTAACTACTGATCTCCTTGCCATCTCTGTAATTCTGCCTTTTCGACAATGTCATGTGGTTGGAATGGTACAGTATATTTGCTTTACACATTGGTTACTTCCACTTAGCAATATGCACTTAAGTTTCCTCTATGTCTTTTATGACTTGAAGATTGTTTTTTTAGTGCTAAATAATATTTAATTGTTTGGATGTATCATTATTTCTTTATCAATTCATCCACTGAAAGACATCTTGGATGTTTCCAAGTTTTGATGAGTATAAATAAAGCTGCTATAAGCATCCACGTGCAGGCTATTGTTTAGGTATAAGATAACTACCCCATGTAAATACCAAGGAGTGTAATTGCTGGATCATAAGCTAAGAGAGTGTTTTGTTTTGTAAGAACAGTATATTCTTCTGAATTCTATTTCTCTATGTTCTTTCCCAGTTTTTCCCCCTTTATTTTCCTTCCATTTCTTTTGAACACATAATACAGTGATTTATAACAGTGATTTCCCTGACCCCATCATGCTGGTATTAAGATATGGGTAATAATAAATGAAATCTTCCAAATACTCTTTAAGCTAATTCCATAAGCTTGAGATCTCTGAAAAGCTAGTTTCCCAACTTCATGAATTGTCTTTCAACATCGTGAGAGGAATGAGTCTCTTCTTTCTCCTCACTGTCCCTGGGTGTTTTGCTGTAGATGTCTGAGTGGCTCTCCCAAATACAAGAACATTTTCCTGACTCTACACTCTAAGCAAAAGTTGCACATGTATGTTACTCCATCCATTCTTAGTTTCGAATTATTTCTGATACTACTAATGCCAAAGGTCTACGTACAAATTATTTTCTATAATTTCATATAACTAAATAATTTGCTGTCCCTAAGAACATAACACAGCCTAGGTGATAATATGGGTTCAACCATTCGCCAACTCTGTGGTCTTGGGTCAAAAAATAGCACCTACTTTGAAGGGTTTCTAGAAGAAGTAATTAAATTCATACTTTTCCAGATTGCTCAAGACAGTAGTTAAAACATATAAAAGACTAAAGAAAAGTTAACTAGTATCACTTTACCTTTTATTATTATTCTTTATCTCAATAATATGAACATTTTTAATTTACTTTAGAGTTTGTAGCTGTTATGGGTTGAATGGTGCCCCTTTCATAAAAGATATGCCGAAATCCTAACTTGAAATCTGTGAATGTGATCTTAAATGGAAAAGCATATGAAATCAAGTTAAAGTCATTTTCTTGGGCTTAATCCCAATATTATTGGTGTCCTTATTCAAAAATGGAAATTTGGACACATTGCAGAGAGAATGCCTCATGAAGACAAAGATACACACAGATGCAGAAGGAAGACTGCCATGTGAGGGTAAAGGCAGAGACAGTAGTGATATTAACATGACCAAGAAGCACCTAGTGCTACCAAGAGTTAGAGGCTTCTCAGGCAGCGCTAGTGGTAAAGAACCTGCCAGCCAGGGCAGGACACTTAAGAGATGTGGGTTAGATCCCTGGGTTGGGAAGATCCCCTAGAGTAGGAAATGGCAACCCACTTCGGTATTCTTGCCTGGAGAATCTGATGCAAGGAGGAGAGGAGCCTGATGAGCTATAGTGCATAGTGTCCCAGAGTCAAACACAACTGAAGTGGCTTGGCACGCATGCACACACTAGAAGTTAAAGTTCAGTTCAGTTCAGATGCCCAGTTTTGTCCGACTCCTTGCAACCCCATGGACTGCAGCATGCCAGGCTTCCCTGTCTATCACCAAGTCCCAGAGCCTACTCAAACTCATGTCCATTGAGTCGGTGATGCCATCCAACCGTCTCATCCTCTGTTGTCCCCTTCTCCTCCCAATTTCAATGTTTCCCAGCATCAGGGCCTTTTCCAATGAGTCAGTTCTTCATATCAGGTGACCAGAGTATTGGAGTTTCAGCTTCAGCATCACTCTTTCCAATGAATATTCAGGACTGATTTCCTTTAGGATAGACTGGTTGGATCTCCTTGCAGTCCAAGGGATTTTCAAGGGTCTTCTCCAACACCACAATTCAAAAGCATCAATTCTTTGGTGCTCAGCTTTCCTTTTAGTCCAAATCTCACATCCATACATGACTACTGGAAAAATCATAGCTTTGACTAAACGGGCGTTTGTTGATAAAGTAATGTCTCTACTTTTTAATATGCTATCTAGGTTGGTCATAGCTTTTCTTCCAAGGAGCAGGCGTCTTTTAATTTCATGACTGCAGTCACCATCTGCAGTCATTTTGGAGCCCCCCAAAATAGTCTCTCACTATTTCCATTGTTTTCCCATCTACTTGCCATGAAGTAATGGGACTGGATGCCATGATCTTGGTTTTCTGAATGTTGAGTTTTAAGCCAACTTTTTCACTCTGCTCTTTCAATTTCATCAAGAGGCTCTTTGCTTCTTCTTCACTTTCTGCCATAAGAGTGGTGTCATCTGCATGTCTGAGGTTATTGATATTTCTCTTGGGAATCTTGATTCCAGCTTGTGGCTTCATTCAGCTTGACATTTTACCTAATGTACTCTGCCTATAAGTTAAATAAGCAGGGTGACAATATAGAGCCTTGATGTACTCCTTCCCCATGTTGGAACCAGTCTGTTCCATGTCCAGTTCTAACTGTTGCATCTTGACCTGCATACAGATTTCTCAGAAGGCAACTCAGGTGGTCTGGAATTCCGTTCACTTTAAGAATTTTCCACAGTTTGTCGTTATCCACACAGTCAAAGGCTTTGGCATAGTCAATAAAGAAGAAGTAGGTGTTTTTCTGGAACTCTCTTGTTTTTCGATGATCCAACAGATATTGGCAATTTGATCTCTGGTTCCTCTGTCTTTTCTAAATGCAGCTTATACATCTGGAAGTTCACTTTTCATGTACTGTTGAAGCCTGGCTTGGAGAATTTTGAGCATTACTTTGACAGTGTGTGAGATGAGTGCAATTGTGCAGTAGTTTTAACATTCTTTGGTGTTGCCTTTCATTGGGATGGGAATGAAAACTGACCTTTTCCAGTCCTGTGGCCACTGCTGAGTTTTCCAGATTTGCTGGCTTATTTAATGCAGCACTTTCACAGAATCATCTTTTAGCATTCGAAATAGCTCAACTGGAATTACATCACCTCCACTAGCTTTGTTCATAGTGATGCTTCCTAAGGCCCACTTGACTTCACATTCCAGGATGTCTGGCTCTAGGTGAATAATCCCACAATTATGGTTATCTGGGTCATGAAGATTGTTTTTGTTTAGTTCTTCTGTGTATTTTTGCCACCTCTTCTTAATATCTTCTGGTTCTTTAGATCCATACCATTTCTGTCCTTCATTGTGCCCATCTTTGCATGAAATGCTCCCTTGGTATCTCTAATTTTCTTGACGAGACCTCTATTCTTTCCCATTCTATTATTTTCCTCTATTTCTTTGCACTGATCACTGAGGAAGGCTTTCTTATCTCTCCTTGCTATTCTTTGTAACTCTGCAGTCAAATGAGTATATCTTTCCTTTTCTCCTATGCCTTTCACTTCTCTTCTTTTCTCAGCTATTTGTCAGGCCGCCTCAAACAACCATTTTGTCTTTTTGCATTTCTTTTTCTTGGGGATGGTCTTGATATTTGCTTCCTGTACAAAGTCATGAACCTCCATCCATAGTTCTTCAGGCACTCTGTCTATCAGACCTAATCCCTTTAATCTATTTGTCACTTCCACCGTATAATCATAAGGCATTTGATTTAGGTCATACCTGAATGGTATAGTGGTTTTCTGTACTTTCTCTAATTTATGTCTGAATTTGGCAATAAAAGTTCATGATCTGAGCCACAGTCAGCTCCCAGTCTTGATACTACTGATTGTATACAGCTTCTCCATCTTTGGCTGCAAAGAATATAATCGATCTGATTTTGGTATTGACCATCTGGTGATGTCCATGTGTAGAGTCTTCTCTTGTGTTGTTGGAAGAGGGTGTTTGCTATGACCCATGCTTTCTCTTGGCAACACTCTGTTAGCCTCTGCCCTGCTTCATTTTGTACCCCAAGGCCAAACTTGTCTGTTACTCCAGTTATCTCTTGACTTCCTACTTTTGCATTCCAGTCCCCTATAATGAAAGGGACATCTTTTTTGGGTGTTAGTTCTAGAAGGTCTTGTAGGTCTTCGTAGAACTGTTCAACTTCAGCTTCTTCAACATTACTGATTGGGGCATAGATTTGGATTACTGTCATATTGAATGGTTTGCCTTGGAAATGAACAGAAATCATTCTGTCTTTTTTGAGACTGCATCCAAGTACTGCATTTTGGACTCTTTTGCTGACTATGATGGCTACTCCATTTCTTCTAAGGGATTATTGCCCACAATAGTAGATATAACGGTTATCTAAGTTAAATTCATGAATTCCAGTCCATTTTAGTTCACTGACTCCTAAACTATCAGTTTTCACTCTTGTCATCTCCTGTTTGACCACTTCCAATTTGCCTTGATTCATGGACCTAACATTCCAGGTTCCTATGCAATATTGCTCTTTACAGCATCAGACTTTACTTCCATCACGAGTCCCATCCACAACTGGGTGTTGTTTTTGTTTTTGCTCCATCTCTTCATTCTTTCTGGAGTTATTTCTCCACTGATCTCCAGTAGCATATTGGACACCTACTGACCTGGGGAGTTCATCTTTCAATGTCCTATCTTTTTGCCTTTTCATACTCTTCATGGGGTTCTCAACGTAAGAAAATATTGAAGTGGTTTGCCATTCCCTTCTCCAGTTGACCACGTTTTGTCAGAACTCCCCACAATGATTTCCCTGGTGGCTAAGACAGTAAAGCGTCTGCCTACATTGAGGGAGACCCGGGTTCAATCCCTAGGTTGGGAAGATCCTCTGGAGAAGAAAATGACAACCCACTCCTGTGCTCTTGCCTAGAAAATCCCTCAGACAGTGGGGCATGGTAGTCTACAGTCCATGGGGCTGAAAAGAGTCCGACATGACTAAGCAACTTCATTTTCACTTTTTTTCATTTTCCCACTATGACCTGTCCGTCTTGGGTGGCCCTATTTGGCATGGCTCATAGTTTCATTGAGTTAGACAAGGCTGTGGTCCATGTGATCAGATTGGTTAGTTCTCTGTGATTGTGGTTTTCATTCTGTCTGCCCTCAGCTGGAGAAAGATAAGGGCTTATGGAAGCTTCCTGATGGGAGAGACTGACTGAGGGGGAAACTGGTCTGGATCTGTTGGGCGTGGCCATGCTCAGTAAATCTTTAATCCAATTTTCTGTTGATGGGTGGGGCTGTTTTCCCTCCCTGTTGCTTGACCTGAGGCCAAACTATGGTGGAGGTAATGAAGATAATGGTGCCCAACCCTGCAGCAGGCCACCATGACCCATGCCTCCACTGGAGACTCCTGAACACTTACAGGCAAGTCTGGGTCAGTCTCTTGTGGGGTCACTGCTCCTTTCTACTGGATCCTGGTGCACACAAGATTTTGTTTGTGTCCTCCAAGAGTCTGTTTCCCCAGTACTGTGTTAGTTCTGTTGGCTTTATGTTGGGGTTAATGGCAACCTACTCCAAGGGGGATTATGCCATACCCAGGTATACTGCATCCAGAGGCCCTGCCCCTGCTGACCTATACCTCCACAGGAGACACTCAAACAGTTCTGGCTCAGTCTCTGTGGGGTCTCTGGGTCCTGGTGTGCACAAGATTTGTTTGAACCTCCAAGTGTCTCTGGAGGGTGTGGGGTTTGATTCTAAACCCAATGTCGCTCCTCCTACCATCTTGCTGGGGCTTCTCCTTTGCCCCTGGCTATGGGATATCTTTTTTTCCTGGGATCCAACATTCTCCTGTCCATGATTGTTCAGCAGCGAGTTGTAATTTTGGAGTTCTCAAAGGAGAAGATGAATGCACGTCCTTCTACTGCACCATCTTGGAGTAGCATAACCAGATGTTAAAAGAGGAAAGCAAATGTCCTCCCCAAGAGGCTTCAGAGGGAATATAACTCTGCCAATAATTTGATTTCAAATTTCTGGTCTCCAGAACACTGAGAAACTAAGTTTCTGCTGTCTTAAGTCACTCAATTTGTGGAACTTTGTTATGACTTTGCCAGGAAATTACTACAGTAGCCCTGTCATGCAATAACACTCATCCTTCTCTGAACTTTACTTCTTGTGAAGCATTTGTATCCAAAATTGTTTAACAGAGAAGATAAAGACTGTCTTTCTATCTATGCAATAAATCTTTCCTTTGACTTTTTTTTTTTTTTTTGTATTTTCATAGTGAAGGAGGAAACAGACAGAACAGGTTCCATCTTGAAAGCAGGACTCCATCTTGGGCTAGACTGTGGATTTTGAGCTATGTGCCCTGTATCTGTGGAAACCCCCTGGATGAAGGAGCCTCAGGACTTGTACCTAGACTCTCCTAATTATCTCTGTAATAGAACAAAGTTGTAAATCCCATTATGCTTATCCGGGTATGACCACAGGCCTATTGATAAATGTCTACTGTTTAACTATCTAGGCTTATGACACATGAATCATGGGTTAACTTTGATTATATCTCTCTTTTACCTTGTCCAGACTAGTTTCAAGGAATTTGGGGAGGTGGGTTTGAGCACGTACACTTAGGGTATATAAGGTTTTCACAAAATGTGGTCGGGGTCCTTGGCTAAGAGGAGACTATGCCTTGGGCGCCCAGTTGTAATAAACCATACTCCACTATCTGCATTGTCCTTCTGAGTGAGTTTGTTTCCCGGAACACGTGGCTACAACAATAGTGCCCAGACCTCTTTTGTAATTTGAAAACTGTGTTTGAGAGACTGTATGATTCCCCACAAAGAAGTCTCCCCTAGTAGGCTGAGTATTTATCTTTGTAGCACCACTGTCTCTGGAGCTGAATGATGCAGCTAGATTCTATCTGCATCATGAAATCCTCCACCACCATATATTTCTCAATGGATTTAGAGGTAATTAAGATTCAATCTCATTACTTGTTCTGGTTGGTCTCATAACTGGGAGCTAAATATCAACTCCAACTTGTTCAGCTGTTGCATTTCCCAAAATGTTCATTGGCCATTATTCAAACATAATCTGATCCAATCTATGCTGGAGTGCCAGAATTTTCACTGTTGTCACTCTCAGGGTCCCTATCTATCACTATTTCTCACCAAGTGCCCTCTGCTACAACCTTATTAAAATTCTAACAGATAATAACTAAATCATAAGCCTGATTTGCCTGCTTGCATGTCTCTGCCCATTCTGTTCTATTTTTACCTATTATGAATATTCAAATTTCTGCCTATATAAATAATCCTACCTACTATCATATGTAACATTTTATATTACTCTAATTTTCAACTTCTCATTATAACCTAATACCTAGAGGCCTAGATATTAGACATTTAGAGACCATTTAGAGATGACCACCAAGTCTCTCTACTCACAATTAGTTTATCTGTCCCTCTGCCTGAGGTAAAGAGTCTGCCTGCTGGTGCAGGAGATGCAAAAGATGGAGTTTTGAGCCCTGGCTCGGGAAGATCCCCTGGAGGAGGGCATGGCAACCCACTCCAGTATTCTTGCCTGGAGAATCTCATGGACAGGAGGAGACTGGCAGGCTACTGTCCATAAAGTTGCAGAGAGTCAGACACGATTGAGCGTACACAGCAATTCCCAGGAATATTTCATTTCCACCAACTGTCATGGTTTCCCACCACTGCTCTGAAGGGAGGGTCTTTGCTGTCTTATCTTTGTGGATGAAGGTTCTGGTTCCCTGAGAGGGTAGAAGACTTGATGGTGTGGGGTTTTGGCTGCGGCTCCCCTTGCCCTCCTCTAGTCAGCACCACAAAGACAGCTTTCTGTGTTTCACTCTCATCTTACCTGTGAGTCCCTGATGAGAGAATGTTACTCCTTGCTCTCTGGCTCAAAGCAGCTTTGCGGTTTCATGCCAGCCAGCCTTTAACTATCTAACATTTTTAAGCTATATCTTCATATTGGCTTAGGGAGTCGTGAGGGTTCAGCCCCAGGTAAGCAAGTCCTTGGTCTTCTCTGTCCCGGGATTCTGATTACTCGATTGTGCTCTCACTTCAGTTCTGTATTATTTTCAGGAAATACTTAATTTTCAGTTTGTTCAGCTGTTGCTTAGTTCTCAAGATGTCAACAGTACTCTTTTTAGTTCCCTATTTCTTTGAGCTGAAACCTAGATGTCTGAATTGTTTTTAGAAAACTGTTAAAATTTGTGTTTTTTATCATTCCTTTGCATACCTCATTTCATATGCAATTATCAGTATCATAGGTAGTTCCTCTATTTCTTTCCAGTGCCTATGCCATGATGTAATCAATAACCCTGCCTCCTAGTTATTTAAATGATATTTTAATGTTCCAAGGATACTTTGAGGCATTATCTTTTGGAGAAAACCAATATTCTCCATTTCTCCTGAGAGTCTCAGCTAAAGTTTCTTGATTAGATAAACATCAGTGATGATTGGGGAGGAGTTTTGTTTCTTTATACCTTTAGGCTCTCTATTTTTATGTGGTTGTATTTTCCTCTCTGGCAGATTTAAACTCTTTTGAAAAGCAAATCTCCTATTTTAAGAGATTCTTCACTATATAGTATCATTCTATAATTTAGGTGTTAAGTAGTTACTGAATTTACTTGGTTTGAATATTTATCAAGACCAAAAGTCCTGATAACAGCCACTAATACAAGTACTATTTTTCCCTTTATCTTTCTTTCTTTTTTTTTTTTTAGTGTGAACACTTACCAGATGGGTGGGTGAAATATTTAATAAAACTAAAGTATATTATATATACTGAGTGTAATAGATGACTTTGCAATTATGAAAAAACTCAACATTCAATAAGATTTATGACATAGTAAAATAAGGTTATCACTACTTAAACATCTAGCACAAAATAAGCACTAAAAAAATACATTCTAATCTACCCTCGTTTTCTTAATATACTCACAAGAAATGATCAAATTTAGTTACACAGAATCTCAGAAAGAAAATTTTAGAATGTGAGGCACTTTGGGTTCCAACAGCCCTACTTGAAGCACAATAGGGAATTACAGTCAGCTGAAAGGCAGCTCAAGTTCAGATTGTTAATTAGTGAGGGTAAACAAATTACCAATAAATAAGAGAAAGAAATAAAGGGACAGATAGAATGGTGATAGAAGCAAATTTCACATAATTTCTCTGAGTTACCCCTCATTTCTATTTAAACAGTTGAACAAATGTGACTATCATGTAACTTTTATAAAGCCTCCGAGTGATTTATTTCCTTCCCTGCCTAAAACATAATAATGAAACAGATTTGAAAAAAAATCATAAAGTGACTTTATGGTTTGGGGAGCACTGTGGTGATGGTACAAGCAATGACGGAGGTGGAAGGGAGTAAAAGATGATTTCAGAAAGAGCTATATTTAGTTAAATAATGTGAATATTTTGTAAAAATTACCTTACTCTATTAAGTCACCTTTCATAGCATTCAAGTCTGATGGAATCTGTTTCCTCAATACTGATTGCCAGTTGTTCTTAATACTTCCTTTCTTCCCAGGTCAATTCTTTCCATGATAATAATTCAGGCAGATAATTTGCCTTCATGGAAATAAGGCAAATAAGTCTTCCTACTCTTGCAAATTTCCCAGCTATGATTCTTGTTGACTTCTCTATTTTTTTTTTTTATTTTGATGGTTGTCTACAATTTGTATTTTTATATCTATTAGGAAAAAAACATCTTAGGTAATTTATAGCACCACATATGCTTTAGATCTCTGTGGCTCCAAACCGTTTACATTGTTAAATATCAGCTTTATTTCTTAGTGGTTAAGAAAAAGTGAGAAGTGTTTTAAAGCTCTAGTTTTTAAAGAAAAAACTAAAGTTATTAGAACAAAAATAGCCCATACATATGGAAGAAAATGATGCCTACAACATGACTGAAAAACTTTTCAGTTGGAAACTTAGAGATAGAGCAAGGAGGACCTGGGGGAGAAGTATGGACTTTAATGCAAAGAACTAATCCCACAAGATGGTGGAAGGAGCGGGTGGGATGAATTGAGAGTTGCTTGAAACATATACATTACCGTATATAAAATAGATAGCTAGTGGGAAGATTATGTATAACACATGGAGCTCAGCTGGTGCTCTGTGACAACATAGAAGGCTGGGAGGAGTGAAGGTGGTGGGAGGTAAGCTTGAGAGGAGTTATATGTATAATTATGGCTGATCGCATTGTTGTATAGCAGAAACCAACACAATATTGTAATTATAATTCAATTAAAAAAATGAAAGAGCATGTAATTGAATGAATACTACAAATGAACCATGAACCCATCAGATTTCAACATGAGAAACAAAAGAAAATTATCTTTTCTTCCAGACATTTTTTTCTAGACATGCCCATATTTCTATTCTTGCTTCTGAATCTAAAAGTCCTATACCAATGTTAGCCCTGACATTTTCATTTGATTATTTAAATCATAGAGCATCATGGTGCCTGGTCTTACCTAACATATATTCCTAAAACACTTGCAAAATAACTTTTATGGTTTAAAATCTATAAATGTGCAGCAATTCATATTGGTAGCATAGTCTGTGGTGAAATTTTGTACATTCTCAATATAATTATGGATATCAGCTTTAAAAACACATTTCACTGGATTAAAGAAAATGACCACCTTATTAAATTCTATCAATTAAATCAGAATGCAACACAACTAATAGATCTAATTTTTAATTGCACTACTTCCTTAATACTCAAGCCTAGGTATTAGCACAGGGCTTTAATCCTGTCAAAACCTTTCACAGTTTAGGCTTCCCAAACCTATCTATGTATAATTATCACTGTATCTCTTTTAGACAACACTAATTTGCATCTTTAAAAAGGCTGTTCCTCTTTCCGTAATGCTCTTTTCAATCTCCCAACATATGCCAAAGCATCTTTTTTCTTTATATTTCCTTCAACCCATAAAGTTTATTCCCTTTTCTGAGCTTCTATACTAAATAATGTTTGCATGATACAATTTTGCTTTTCAAATAATTTTACAAATTAATGGTATAGAGATTGGTATTTTGCTTTTATCACACAGGTGAAAATAGATACTAGGATTAAAAAATGCCATTTCTTCAGCAAATGTTCAGTCATTCAAAATAAAATTTATAATATTTTGTTGATGACTGTCTGTATGACAAGTACATTGTCCTTTACTATCATTTATTCACTTGTATTCATATTGTATTCTCAATAGAGACATACATACTTTGATGGGCTGAAGACAAATTTAAATATAACCTGGTACATAGAATTGAGAATCATTAAGTGTTGTGAATATATCCTCCAAATTTGGACAAAAATGTATTGTACTTATTTATTGAATACATATTTAGTGCTCTTTGGAGCCAAAGATGGAGAAGCTCTATACAGTCAGCAAAAACAAGACCGGGAGCTGACTGTGGCTCAGATCATGAACTCCTTATTGCCAAATTCAGACTGAAATTGAAGAAAGTAGGGAAAACCACTACACCATTCAGATATGACCTAAATCAAATGCCTTATGATTATACAGTGGAAGTGAAATATAGATTTAAGGGATTAGATCTGATAGACAGAGTGCCTGATGAACCATGGACTGAGGTTCCTGACTTTGTACAGGAAGCAATGATCAAGACCATCCCCAAGAAAAAGAAATGCAAAAAGACAAAATGGTTGTTTGAGGAGGCCTGACAAATAGCTGATAAAAGAAGAGAAGTGAAAGGCAAAGAAGAAAAGGAAAGATATACCCATTTGACTGCAGAGTTACAAAGAATAGCAAGGAGAGATAAGAAAGCCTTCCTCAGTGACCACTTCAAAGAAATAGTGGAAAACAATACAATGAAAAAGACTAGAGATCTCTTCAAGAAAATTAGAGATACCAAGGGAACATTTCATGCAAAAATGGGCACAATAAAGGACAGAAATGGCATGGACGTAAGAGAAGCAGAAGATATTAAGAAGAGGTAGCAAAAATACACAGAAGAACTATACAAAAAAAATCTTCATGACCCAGATAACCATGATTGTGTGATCACTCACCTAGAGCCAGACATCCTGGGATGGGAAGTCAAGTGGGCCTTAGGAAGCATCACTACAAAGAAAGCTAGCGGAGGTGATGTAATTTCAGTTGAGCTATTTCAAATACTAAGAGATGATGCTGTGAAAGTGCTGCACACAATATGCCAGAAAATCTGGAAAACTCAGCAGTGGCCACAGGACTGGAAAAGGTCAGTTTTCATTCCAATCCCAAAAAAAGGCAATGCCAAAGAATGCTCAAACTACTGCAGAATTGCACTCATTTCACATGCTAGCAAAATAATGCTCAAAATTCTCCAAACCAGGCTTCAACAGTATGTGAACCATGAACTTCCTGATGTTCAAGCTGGATTTAGAAAAGGCAGAGGAACCATAGATCAAATTGCCAACGTCCACTGGTTCATCAAAAAGCAAGAGTTCCAAAGAAAATCTACTTTTGCTTTATTGACTATGCCAAAGCCTTTCACTGTGTGGATCACAACAAACTGTGGAAAATCCTTAAAGTGATGGGCATACCAGACCACCTGAGCTGCCTTCTGAGAAATCTGTATGCAGGTCAAGAAGCAGCAGTTAGAACTGGCCATAGAACAGCAGACTGGTTCCAAACTGGGAAAGGAATACATCAAGGCTGTATATTGTCACCCTGCTTATTTAACTTACGTGCAGAATATATCATGGGAAATGCTGGGCTGGAGGAAGCACAAGCTGGAATCAAGATTGCTGGGAGAAATATCAATAACCTTAGATATGCAGATGACACCACCCTTACACCAGAAAGCAAAGAACTAAAGAGCCTCTTGATGAAAGTGAAAGAGGAGAGTGAAAATGTTGGCTTAAAACTTAACATTCAGAAAACTAAGATCATGGCATCTGGTCCCATCACTTCATGGCAAAAACATGGGGAAACAATGGAAACAGTGACAGACTTTATTTTGGGGGGCTTCAAAATCACTGCAAATGGTGACTGTAGTCATGAAATTAAGACGCTTGCTCCTAAGAAGAAAAGCTATGAGCAACCTAGACAGCGTATTAAAAAGCAGAGACATTACTTTAGCAACAAAGACTGGTCTAGTCAAAACTATGATTTTTCCAGTAGTCATGTATGTATAGTTCTTCTGTGTATTCTTGCCACCTCTAATGCCGGGTAGGATTGGGGGTGGGAGGAGAAGGGGACAACAGAGGATGAGATGGTTGGATGGCATCACCGACTCGATGGACATGGGTTTGGGTAGACTCTGGGAGTTGGTGATGGACGTAGAGGCCTGGCGTGCTGCAATTCATGGGGTCGCAAAGAGTCGGACACGACTGAGCGACTGAACTGAACTGAACTGAACTGAACATGTATGTATGTGAGAGTTGGACTATAAAGAAAGCAGATTGCTGAATCACTGATGCTTTCGAAACTTGATGTTGGAGAAGACTCTTGAGAGTCCCTTGGACTGCAAGGAGATCCATCCAGTCCATCCTAAAGGAAATCAGTCCTGAATATTCATTGGCAGGACTGATGCTGAAGCTGAAACTCCAATACTCTGGCCACCTGATGCAAAGAACCGACTCATTGGAAAAGACCCTGATGCTGGGAAAGATTGAAGGCAGGAGGAGAAAGGGATGACAGAGGATGAGATGGTTGGATGGCATCACTGAGGCGATGGACATGAGTTTGAGTAAGCTCTGGGAGTTGGTGATGGACAGGCGAAGCCTGGTGGTGCAGTCCATGGGGTTGCAAAGAGTTGGACATGGCTGAGCCATTGAACTGAACTGAACTGATAGTCCAGGCACTGTTTTGGGCACAGGGCATATAAGTATAATTGAGATATGTCCCCTGCTTCCAAGGATTTCACACTCTAGTAAGAGAAAGGGCATGAATAAAAATATTTATGATGTGAAGTAACTGCCAATCAGAGCCTCTAAAATGTCACAGTTGGCAGTGGAGGAAAAGATGCCTGTTTCTGATCTGGCCACAGTATCCTTTCACAAGGAAATCCTCAAAGGCAAACCTTCCTTGTAAATAAATTAGAACTTCAGATTTCTTACATCTCATATGAAACTGAAAATCTAGATTCATCTTTTTCACTCCTTGACATTCTTTTTCCATGCCTAACAGGTTACCTGTAACAGTTAAGGTTTTGTGAATACAGTCTTATATTAATAATAACTTATCTATGATAAGAAAATATTAAAAGCACTAAAAACTCAATATTTAAAAATATTTGCTTCATCTGCAAATAGGACATGAATGACCACAGCATGTTTCTAATTGTTATTTATTTAAATTGTGATGAGTTTACCTTTGGGCACAGAAATATTAATGTGTTTGATTATGGGGTACTGCCTCAGAACCTATTTGAAATGTTACATAACATTTGATATGTGTACTGTAGTATCTCTTTTTTGTACTATATAAATAAAAGTTTAAAAATAAGTAGAAATAATTTAATAAATAATAAGATATATAAAATTATAATTAATCTAAATAAAGATAAGTACATTCTATTTTTATATTGTAGATATTTGTATAATATTAAATACATGTACATCTAAATAATTACATAAATTGTAATGCAAAATCCATGTGGCATGAAGGGACTCAGAGGATAAAAAACTGTGTTCTTGTCTATGAACGAGTCATGAGTTATAACCTGCTCACACAGACTTCCTTTGAATTTTTTCAAGGCATGGCAATTCTTGCCACATCATTTCCCTCATAGTTCACAGCTGTCAGTTTCAAATTCAGGATCAATTATGAGATGGGTCCAGAGAGCATGGAACATTCCGAGCAAAAAGACTATTGAAGAAGGCAAAGCAGCAGGTGTTTTAAAAATCGACTTGTAAGCCAACTGTGGGCCACTTTAGCGGTGCCCAGGCTGAGGCTGATGATGCACTGACTCCTCCGTTTACTTGTGAAACAGACACACTTGAGGGAAAGCACGTTTCTTCAGATCACTGGGCTTTAGGACAAAGCTCAGGTGTGAGTGAAACGGTGACTTTACACGGATAGTCACTGTTTTTCCTGACCATCTTTCTTATCAGGAAATTCACATTGTCATTGTCCCTGTATTTATTCTAGATAAGAAAATGCATCAACTTTTTATGACTTGTACATTTTAATATTTTACCTATTAATAAAGGATTTCAGATTTTTTAAAAATTGGTCAAATCAGACTAATATTCTACTAGTAAACATTGATTAAAATCTTAGTGTTTCCTTCATAAAATATGCCCTTTGGATTAGATTCATAATATCCAAAATCTGAAATGGTGTTAACCTAGAAAACATTAGTTTTTCCTTTGCAGTCTTTATCAGTGACAAATTGTAGGAAATTATCTCAAGTTGACCTTGTCTATTCCCCTTATGAAATGGAATTTGAAGATTTCATTTTCTTCTAGCAAGTTACAGCCACAACTTATCTTCAAAAAAAGAGAAAAAACAGAGCTAACTCTTCGGGTCCTTCAAAAAAATTAATCTTGAGAATTCAATTTCTTTTACCTCTTAATGTCTTAAGTTTCAATCATCTCTTTCATTTTTACAGGACAAGAAAAGGTTTTCCTAAATTGCTAAGTTCTATCTAGTTCAATACATTTTCTACCTTAGACTTTTCCTAAGCATTTTGTGATCACCAAATTGTAAAAAAAAATAAAATAAAAAGAGACTTTTACTTCTTGACTGGAAGAAAACAGTTAAGTCTTCACAATCTGGCTCCTTGTCAACTTTCAGCAAAGAGGTACAAAGAGCTGTTGTCTCTACTGATCCAAACTGACACATGCCAGAGATTTCCAGGGTCCACAGAAACAGCACCTCGTCCCCTTTCCATACTCCATTGTAACTAAGCCTGAAATTTTACGTCACTTCACTCTAAATGTGTATGTGCTCAGTCGCTCAGTCGTGTCTGACTCTCTGCAGCCCCAAGGACTCTAGGTCACCAGCCTCCTCTGTTCATGGGATTTCCCAGGCAAGAATACTGGAGCAGGTTGCCATTTCCTCTTCCAGGGGATCTTCCTGACCCAGGGAAGACATCTCTAAGTCTCCTACATTTGCAGGCAGATTCTTTACCACTAGGACCACCTGGGAAGCTCCAAATACTTGAAAAACCAAAAAAAAAAAAAAATTTGTTTATAACATTATACAAGTTTTATATGTACAACACTATATTTCTACTTCTGTATTTCCTATAACATGCTCAAAACCACCAAAACTCTAGTTTCCATCCCTCACAGTACAGTTGATCCAACTTTATCTAATTTGCCTTCCCCACCACGGCCTCTTCCCCTCTGTCACCCACGACTCTGTTCTCTGTATTAGTGCTTGTTTTTGTTTGGCTTGTTCAGTTATTTTGTCTGTTGTTTGTTTTTTATATTCTACATATGAGTAAGATCATACAGTATTTGCTTTTTCCTGACTTACTTTACTTAAGCAAAATATCCTCAAGATGCATCCATGTTATCACAGATCTGCCAGAGTTTTTTGTCATTGTTCTTTGTTCATTTTGGAGGGAGGGGAGGACTGTTTGTTTCTTTATGGATTCTTTATAAGCAACAATATTGCAAAATATAAATTGGGAGATAGAATTAAAAAGTGCATTGAAAGTTCTGTATATGAAAGTATTTAAAGAACTGAAATCATATATCATTGACCAGTAATGTGTCACTACGTTAATGCTGCTGCAAATAAAGCTAACACAATTTAGGATGTGACAGACAAAATTTGAAGCACAAGCCAAACTGGACATTTGTGAAACATTTAGTACAGGGCACTGTATTCCATGTGATGTGTTAAGAAAGCATGGTACAATCTCCCTTAATATCATGTATTCTGCCATGTAACATTGTATAAACTTATTTGATGATAGTTATCTGTCCACAAACCAGACTGTAAGTTTCATAAGAGAAAGGATTTCATATGAACTGTCATCATTTTACCAGCACAGTTTTTGATAACTGAGGGCACAAAGGCAATAAATATTTCTTCAGTGAATAAAAGAATCCTAGGGAATTTAAACAGATTGTTAAAAGATCTATGCATTTTGCCATATCAGAAAACTGCAGAGATAGTAAGTCCATTATTTAGCAAAGAGTAAGAAAAGAGTGAGAAAGAATCCATAGCAGTTTGCAAATATATCAAGTTATTTCATATAAAAGAAGGAATAAACCTGTTTTAATCTTTTTCAAGTGGGCAGAACTGTGATAACAGACTAAATATTTCACAAAAATATACTTCAGGTAAACATGAAAGAAGACTTTTCTGAAAAGTGAAAGTGAAAGTCGCTCAGCAGTGTCCGACTCTGCGACCCCATGGACTATACAGTCCATGGAATTCTCCAGGCCAGAATACTGGAGTGGGTAGCCTTTCCCTTCTCCAGGGGATCTTCCCAACCCAGGGATCGAACCTAGGTCTCCCGCATTGCAGGCAGATTTTTTACCAGCTAAGCCAGAAGGGAAGCCCATTCTGAAAAGTAAAACCTTTATAATATTGGGTTGACCAAAACATTCATTCGGACTTTTCCAATTGTACAAAGCAATATAATATGTTCACAAGTGATGTATAGCAAGCTCCCTAACAGAGACTGAAGTAGAGAAAGAATAATCACCAGTTTAGGCTGAAGCAACAAGAATTGGTTGCCAACTAAATTAAATCATCTAAAATCACCTATAGCATTAAAGATTTTATCATTATTTGATGTCATTATCTAATGCCAGGGGCTTGCCTTGTGGCTCAGTGGTAAAGAATCCACCCATACATAGTGCAGGAGATATGGGAGACGTGGGTTCGATCCCTGGGTTGGGAAGATCACCTGAGGGGGAAATGGCAACCCACTCCAGTATTCTTGCCTGGAGAATCCCATGGACGGAGGAGCCTGGTAGGCTACAGTCCATGGGGTCACAAAGAGTCAGACACGACTGAACAATTGAACATGCACACATTACCTAATGCCAAACAAAATAGAATTATTGTAATTCATTTAACTTTTAAAATCAACTAATTGATGTGCTCAATGAACTGAATATTTTGTAGACTGTATTCTAAATTTAAAATGTTGTGTTGTTTAATTGTCTAGAATTGAAAAGACCTCACAAGACTGAAAATCAATTAGTCAATCCAACTGTAATTATATGTTTAGATAAAATATAATTTAGCTAAATTATAACACCACCTTGGTAGTATTCAAATCCAGCAGTGAATTGCCAATCTTCGAGTCTCCTGCCAATTCTCTCTCTTGCCTTTCAGTCAAGGGTTTTGAACTTAGTCAACTATTTCTTCCACAGTGGTATCCAGCCTAATACATTTGCTCATTGGTTCTTTTACTCTGGTGACATGCACATACTCTATCACGGCCCCTTTCATTTGAATAATACCTGACAACAATTCTCATGGAGGCAACCATACTCAAGAAGCTGAAGTGGCCTCTTGTCATAATTTTTCTCTGTCCTTCTGCAGTTCGTTATTTCCAAGATATATTTCACTCTGCCTCTGCCATCACACTTAGCATCTGACACAGACTTCTTCAAATCAACATCCTAATTTCAGAGGAATGATGACAGGTTATGTCTTATACATATTTCCAGATCAACTGAATTTTCCTCATTGAAATATACACAAAAGTATTGGTGGCAGTTGCAGTCATTTGGGGGAGGCGTAGGTTACATTGCTTTTGGTGAGATAACTTGGTGCCCTAGCCTCAATGACTGTACAGGAAACACACAGTCGTTTCCTACCTACCAGTGGTTTCGCTTTACCAGGTTTCAGTTACCCAGTCAATCACACTCTGAAAATATAAAATGGAAAATTCCAGAAATAAACAATTTGTAACTGTTACCTTGCACATTGTTCTGAGTCTCGTGATAAAATCTTGTGCTGCTGGCTCCTGCTGCCCAGGACATGAATCTTCCCTTTGTCCAGCTATCTCATCCACTAGACGCTTAGTAGCCATGCTCAGTTGTAAGACTGTCAAGGGACTGCAGTGCTTGGGTTCAGTCAGTCAGTTCAGCCGCTCAGTCATGTCTGACTCTTTGCAACCCCATGGACAGCAGCACACCAGGCTTCCCTGTCTATCACCAACACCCAGAGCCTGCTCAAATTCATGTCCATTGAGTTGGTGATGCCATCCAGCCATCTCATCCTCTGTCATCCCCTTCTGTCTTCAATCTTTCCCAGCATCAGGGGCTTTTCCAATTAGTCAGTTCTTTGCATCAAGTGGCCAAAGTATTGGAGTTGCAGCTTCAGCACCAGTCCTTCCAATGAATATTCAGGACTGATTTCCTTTAGGATGGACTGGTTGCATCTCCTTGCAGTCCAAAGGACTCTCAAGAGTCTTCTCCAACACCACAGCTCAAAAGCATCAATTCTTCAGTGTTCAGCTTCTCTTTATAGTCCAACTCTTGCATCCATATATGACTACTGGAAAAACCACAGCTTTGACTAGATGGACCTTTGTCAGCAAAGTAATGCGTCTGCTTTTTAATATGCTGTCTAGGTTGGTCATAGCTTTTCTTCCAAGGAACAAGCGTCTTTTAATTTCATGGCTGCAATCACCATCTGCAGTGATTTTAGAGCCCCCCCCAAATAAAGCCTGTCACTGTTTCCATTGTTTCCCCATCTATTTGCCATGAAGTAATGGGACCAGATCCCATGATCTTAGTTTTTTGAATGTTGAGTTTTAAGCCGGTTTTTTCACTCTTCTCTTTCACTTTCAAGAAGTAGTCCTTTTGTTCAAGGAACACTTATTTTACTTAATAACGGCCCCATGCTGAAGAGTGACAACGCTGTAAATTCAGATAGTCTCTTATCATGCCTAATTTATCAACTAAACTATTATAAGTATTTATGTATTTATAGGGCTTCCCACGTGGCTCAAGTGTTAAAGAACCTGCCTGCCAAGGCAAGAGAAGTAGAAGACATAAGTTTGATCCCTGGGGCAAGAAGATCCCCTGGAGGAGGAAATGGCAACCCACTCCAATATTCTTGCCTGGGAAATCCCATGGACAGAGGAGCCTGA
Organism: Giraffa tippelskirchi; assembly: GCF_054371585.1. NCBI lineage: Eukaryota > Metazoa > Chordata > Mammalia > Artiodactyla > Giraffidae > Giraffa > Giraffa tippelskirchi. Next base: position 128,619,000 of record NC_137286.1, read on the forward strand.
CGGGCTATAGTCCTTGGGGTTGTAAAGAGTCAGACATGACTGAACATGTGTGCACACACAGTATATACCTTTCAGCAGGGTTTCAAGCATCCACTGGGGATCTATATACTTATGCCACTGAACTCAAGCATTGTCATGTGACTTGACATATGTGAGCAGAAGTGGGCCTTTGTCAGTCTGAGCACATGGTTCCTATGTCCCTCTTCCAGTCTTACAATGCACTATCCAGAGGCTACCCTATCCGACTTGGACCTAAAATAAAAATGCCATGCATGTACTACTTAGGCAGTTGTCAATCTGAGATGGGCATTGAGAGAAAGTGTCCTCTGTTGATATGAACCCTTGAGATTCAGGGATTATTTCCTACCACAGCATATCCTAATGCGTCGTGATTGATAAAATGAATTTATCTCAAAAGCATGGCAACAACTACAAACAAGTTATATCTGGCATTGAGAACGATGTGGAGAAGCAAAATGGGTAGAAGGAGATACTATTGGACAATCTGAAAGGGAAGCCCAGGATGAATCTGAAGGAACTGAACTTTAATTGCAACAGAAGTAATCTGCTAACAACTTGATGTAAAATATGTAATCACCTCAAATGGAAAACAGGAACTTTATATGCCAATTTTTCTGAAAAGGATGCTTATGGGGTTTAACCACAGACTAAATTTTGAGTTGAATAGGAGAACATGGTGCTGCAGATAAAGATGTTAGGATGAGGTTTTTGGCTTCAGGAACAGAGAGGAAGTGACAGCTTTTAAGGACAGGAACAGGAAGAAATAACAGAATTTTGAAATGTGTTGAATGAACAGGCTGAATGTGGGTGAAAAAAGAGTAAGGTTGGTTAGTGATGCCAAGGTAAATTGATTGAAAAATGAACATGCCACCAAATGGTGAGAGAAAAATAAAAGAACACAAATAAGAAAAGACAAATGAACAGAAAAAGAAGATAGGATGGCAGATAACTTTTGCTTGTGAGTAAGCGCTTGGCATAATGAGTTTGTCTTGGTAATTAATATGTAGTCTGTGGTGTACCTTCTCTCCCTCGCATCTAGAAAAGAGAGAAAGGTCACTACTTGGAATCACTTTGAAATTATTTATTTAGTCGTGCAATTGAACTAGCACAGCATTTGAAAGAACATGTACATATAGAGAAAATAGTTTATGGATCAGTGTGAATAGTAAAGGAATATTGATGAAATATTAAGAGAATATCAATCTTCATTATTTCTAGGGAAATCACTTCTAAAACACTGGTAGGAATGAGGTACATTGAAGGATTTTAGACTATTAATCTGAATTTATCTGCATAGTTCCTAGTGTAAGTACAATAGACTATAGTTTATATTTTTACGTAAAATTAAGCATACATACTGCCTCAGCCTAGAGAATAATAGCTAGAGATAGCAGGGGAGGAGGAGGAAGAGAAAATCTAGACTTTTTGATAACTGTATCAAAAGAATAACATGCCAGTGATGAAAGAGCTATGACTATAAAGCACTGCAAATCTTTTTAGGAGAAGCATTTTTTTCAGAAAATTTTTAGAAATTTACTAGTCATATATGAGATGGAAGAGGAACTGAAGACAGGGACAATCTTCCATTTCCTTGTTACAGTACCTTCCTCTTCATTATTTGGAAAACAGAAGGAGATAATGGAGTGTTTATAAATAATGAGCATGTCTGATGGAATGAGACAGCATCTACTTGGTCATCAATACTGGATTCGAGATGCTGAAGAAAACCAATAAGCATAGCAATCCTATTTGAGAACACCCCATGTAATCATTTATTCATCCATTCAACAACTTTATTATCAAATAAGTACTAGAAGGCATTGGTCAGGGTATTGGGGACAGAGAAGAACACAAAATAAACAAAATTCCTTTCTCTCTTGGAGCTTACAATCTGGATCAGGAAGACAAGTGACAGAAAAAAATATCTAAATCTAAAATATAGTTTATACAAGATGTAATTGAATAATATAGAGGGAAAAAAAGCAGAGTAGGGGAAAGATAGGAAGTGTGCGGCATCTGGGGCAAAACTTGAAATCTTTTGAGCAGCGGATATTTCATTTGAGCTCACCTGTGAAAGATGATCTATGAATCTCAAGCACTTGCGGTGAAAAGGTGATGATATAAGAATGAATGACTTGTATGAAGCTAGTTCTCGTGGTTTCAGGGATGGGTTAGTGGTTTTGCCAAGAGTACTCAAGCCCAGAGCTCCCTTTTATGCTTGTGGACATAAGGCTAGAGGGTGGAGAATACCGATCTCCTGGGACCCAGGTCACTGTTAGGTCTTGTGAAGTTGTGTAGCCTCCTGTCACTTCTTCAGTTCAAATTCCTGACAAAGATGACAATGAAGATATTAGTATTTTTTCAATGAAAATGAGTGTTGAGTCTACATTCTCACCATACTTGCTATGAAGCAGTGAAGTGAAGTTGCTCAGTCGTGTCCGCCTCTTAGCGACCCCATGGACTGTAGCCTACCCGGCTCCTCCGACCATGGGATTTTCCAGGCAAGAGTACTGGAGTGGGGTGCCATTGCCTTCTCCTATAGAGTGGTGGTTAAAAGCAGGGCCTTGCTCCCCTGCTGGTTAAGAAGGGTCTGGTTCTGTCTGCAGAGGGCCCTGCGATACCAAACAGTAAGGCTGTAAGAACTGGCTAAACGGACAAAAGCTTGGGCTAGAACACGAGGACTTCCCAAGGCATCTTCAAGAGAAAGGCAGATCACAGCCTATGGGGCAGGTGAATGGGAGGCTGGGGAAAGGTGATTTTTAAAGTGCGTATCTGTAGTTTGTGTGTATTCATGGTGTACGAGGAATCAGATGCTGTGTAACCATTTTAAGAAAGACCTGGGCTTTGTAGCAGGATGTCTGGGTTCACGCCCTACCTCTGTCACTGCCAGCCATGCAACTGATGCCAGGCCAGTTACTGAACCTCCCTCTGCTTCAGGTCTCTCAACTCTGAAATGGTGGTGGTAATCAACAGCCTTCTCTTCGGGTTGGAGGGATTAAATGAGATACTCTATGCAGAGCATGAAGCATTCAGACTCTGCTAGGCATGTTGGGAGAATCAGTGAACGACAGCAAGCAAGCTACTGCATAAATTATACACCTGGTAAACTTCCCTGGTGGCTCAGAGGGTAAAGAATCTGCCTGCAAAGTGGGAGATCTGGGTTCAATTTCTGGGTTGGGAAGATCCCCTGGAGAACTGAATGGCAACCCACTCCAGTATTCTTGTTGGAGAATTCCATGGACAAAGGTGCCTGGCAGGCTATATACAGTCCATGGGGTCACAAAGAGTCAGACATAACTGAGCGACTTTCAAACATGTGTGCATGAAAATGGTAGTTCTCCAAAAGGTAAAAACTGTTGGACACATTTCTGATCAGGCACTCGGAACAATTTCCAGCTGCTTTGTTTGGGCTGCGTCTAGTCATAGTAGTGTTAGTTGCTCAGTTGTGTCTGACTCTTTGCAACCCCATGGACTGTAGCCCACCCCATAGAATTCTCCAGGCAAGAATACTAGAGTGGGTTGCCGTTTCTTCTCCAGAGGATCTTCCCAATCCTGGCACCAAAACTGGGTCTCCTGCATTGCAGGCAGATTCTTTACCATTTGAACATTTGATTTACAGGGAAGTCCTTGGGCTGCATCTAAGTTTAATTAAACTTAATGGGGTAATCATTTGCAGTATGTGTATGGGGGTGGTGGTTTAGTAACTAACTCATGTCCGACTCTTACGACCCCATGGACTATAACCTTCCAGGCTCCTCTGTCTGTGGGATTCTTCAGGCAAGAATATTGGAGTGGGTTGTCATTTCCTTCTCCAGGGGATCTTCTCGACCCAGGAATTGAACCCCGGGTCGCCTGCATTGCAGACAGATTCTTTACTGACTGAGCTATGAGAGAGATGTCCTTATGTGGTACACCTTTACCTGATACGAAGCTGTGTGTCAATTATATCTCTGTAAAATTTTTAAAAAGTCAAATAAACACCAAGTTAAGAAAAACAAAAAACATCTCTGAGGAGACTGCTTCCTGTGTGGTGATGGCAGAGCTACTGGCCATGTGGCCCCTTGAGCTGATAGCAGCGGGTCACACAGAGCTGCAATTCATGGGTCTGAGTGTAGTTTCCAGAGCTTGTGGTCACTGTTGTTTAGTCACTCCGTCACGTCTGACTCCTTTCGCAACCCCATGGACTATAGCCCTCCAGGCCCCCTCTGTCCATGGGATTTTCCAGGCAAGATTACTGGAGTGGGTTGCCATTTCCTCTTCAGGGGATCTTCCCCTCCCAGAGATAGAACCCACATCTCTGAGTCTCCTCTTCTGCAAGTGGATTCTTTATGGCTGAGTCACCTGGGAAGCCTTAGAATTCAGAGTATTTTCATGCAGAGTAATGGATGTTAAACTAAATTGCAAAGACGTTTTGGTAAAGGCAGCTTCCCAAGTAGTGCTAGTGATAAGAACCCATTTGCCAATGCAGGAGACTTAAGAGATGTGGGTTCCAAGCTGGAATATGAAGATTCCCTGGAGTAGGAAATGGCAACCCACTCCAGTATTCTTGCCTGGAGAATTCCATGGACAGAGGAGCCTGGTGGGCTATAGTCCACAGAGTCACAAAGAGTCTGAAGTGAACTAACACACACCGCACACATTTTTTTTTTATTGTTATTGTTGTTTGCTTGCTTTTTCATTCTTACTATTTATTGTTTACAAACGCTTTAAAGTTTAAAAAATAAAATAACATGTCCTGATTCACAAGACCAATTTTTGGACATACTCAAGCTCTTTTGTTTTAAAAGATATATGTTCTACATTTATATTATATTTTAAAATAAATTTTTTGGAACAGAAGAACATAAATAACAACTAAATTATCTTTAAAATATATAAAGTATGGATTTATGTCTGTAGTATTTTAGTGAATAATTACATTTATTTTTATAATAGAGATTTATGGTAGAGAGTTTCTCCCAATAGTTTGACTCTGATTTTAAAGAATCTTGTCATTATCACAAAATTAATTTCAAGTGAACAACCTATCATATCAAAAAGGGGAACCTGGGGCTTCCCTGGTGATCCAGTGACTAGGATTCTACACTCCCAATGCAGCAGGACTGAGTTCTATCCCTGGTCAGGGAACTGGATACCATATGCAACAACTAAGAGTTCACATGCCACAACTAATAGCTCTGCATTTTACCTGTATATTCTAGTTTAATCTTCATAAGAGTCTTACAAAAATGCAATGGATCAGTTATATGTTTGGGCTCTAGAATCGTACTGTTTAGAATTGTTTTACTTGTCTTCCCTTTACAACTTGAATAACTCTAAGGTCAAACTATATATTTCCTCTTCCATCTTCGAAATTTCCTATAAATTGGGGAAACTAATAGTACAAAAGCCTTAGGCTATTGTAAGGTTTTAGTAGCATAATGCAGATAATTGACACACAATGATATTAACTACTATACTCACACCCTCCCCTTCAAAAATGAGGAAGCTGAGATTGACAGCAGTAAATTTCTTTGTCCATAAGCCTGTAACAAATACAGTTGTCACATTCAGACTCAGACTCAAGTCTATAGATCCTAAAAGCCAGGCTCTTCATTATTAGTATCCATTAGACATTTTTGACCTTGAACAGTTGATTTCTACTTGGCTGGCACTCTGTGATGACCTAAAAGAGTGGAATGGGGGGAGGGAGGGAGGTGATATACGTATAATTATGACTTATTTGCATCGTTATATGACAAAAATCGATTTTCCTCCAATTAAAAAAAAGGAAAGAAAAAAATTCTAATAGCAGTTCTTTTGCGAACTTTACAATCAATGGGTGTCAGTAAAGAATGCCTAACAAAAAAATTTCCCTACTTCCTAAAAGATCAGAATGACTAAATAGCAGAAATGAATATCCTCAATATTTGTATGTTCAATAAGCCCATAGGTCATTTCTAAACAAATAAATACATATTGTGACAAAATCTGTGTACTAACTCATGACCCCACGTCAAACTTCAACTTTTTGAAAATTGTGATTAGCGTACCAATTTAATGCAAAGCAATAAATGCTTCTAAAGTGGACTTGAAAAAAAATTATAAATTACTTGAACATTGAATTGAGAAAATGTGCTAATCAGAAATGTGTATGCCTAGTCACTCAGTCGTGTCTGACTCTGTGCGACCTCATAAACTGTAACCTGCGAGGCTCCTTTGTCCATGGGGATTCTCCAGGCAAGAATACTGGAGTGGGTTGCCATGCACTGCTCCAGGATGTCTACCCAACCCAGGGATTGAACATAGGTCTCCCGCATTGCAGGCAGATTCTTTACCATCTGAGCCACCAGGGAAGACCAATCAGGAGTGAATATACTTAACAAAATAGTGAACATAAAATGAAAATAAATGTTCTGATTGTAAAGAGAAATATTAATCTAATTTTCAGGCTGGTAGACAGACTTCCTGCAGTTGCATAGAAGAGTTTAGAAGACAAATATTATTCAACATTTTTAATTAAATTCCAGCCGACCCTTACATTTATTCATTCATAAATGTATATGAATATGACTATATGAATGTATATAAATATATGTGGGCTTCCCAGGTGGCTCAGTGATAAAAAATCTGCTACCAATGCAGAAGACTCAGGAGATGCAGAAGACACTGGTTTGATGCCTGGGTCCAGGAAATCCCCTGGAGAAGGAAATGGCAACCCACTTCAGTATTCTCGCCTGGAAAATCCCAAGGACAAAGGAGCCTGGTGGACTATAGAGTCCACCCTCTCCCATAGAGTCCAAAATACTGTTTCAAAATTTAATTTTCAATTTAGATTAATGAAAGTTTTGAATTTGTTATGATTTTAAATGTATTTATTTACTCTAAAAATGAGGTTTATTTTGCAGTACATTCATGTATAGCTTGGGTTTGCCTTGATATATAATAATTTTGTTTCCCATCCAAATGATTAAAGATGTTTGTTTCTGAAAGCCTTGAATTCTTGTTTTTCTGTTTATTTTTAGGTGTTGCAAATGAAGAAAACAATACTGAGTCATGTTATCATTCTAGAGAACTATATGGCATAATATATATAAATAGAATGTAAGATTATTATTATTATGCAAGCCCTGAAGTAACATCCGAGTTTGTGATCACTTTTAAATGTACTAATGTAATATGTAACACCAAATGATTTCTCTGAAAATAAAAATTTTCATGAAGGTATGCTTTAGGTTTCTATTTAGGTTAATAAAATATTAAACACAAGCAAACTTTTATTTAATTTTTTCCAATATTAAATAAAGGATATAAAGTGTAGCTTTAGCAGTGAAAAGCCAGCTTTGAAAAATATATTAAATGTATTCTTTTTCATATTCAAATATGTATACTACACACTTGTGGCCCAAGTGAAATCATATGAAAATTATTTCTTCATATAAATAAAAATTTGAGAAACATACCTTTAAATTATTTCTAATAACACAAATGATGTACACAGAACTCTGTTACTGCTATTCATCTAAATATCTTAATGGAAATGCTTTGGAATTTTAATTTCCACAAAGAAAAAGAATATTTATTAACATTGTTTAATAGTCTCATGAAGTAAAGCCAGAGCTAGTTGAGAACACTGGAAAAGGATAAGAGTTTGTTATTTATCAATCCGTATATAAACATGTATGAATTTTTTAAAAATCAGTTGTATAGTTTTTATGTCTTAGAACATAAAGACTACAATATTTATGCACTTTAAGTTTTACCTGCCATATTAATACCTAATAATTTATCAGAGCAAACAAGTAATTTCTATGGTTCCATGTAGTTTCTACTTTAAATGTAGAGAAATAGAACCAGGTATCTCCACTAGTAACCTCAGCTATTATTCCATACCAACTTCAAGAGGAACTGTATAAATATTCACATACATGTGTCATTAAATTAACCTGTTGAAGAATATTTAATTAGTATTTAATTTTTATTATAGTAATTTCTTATTTTATAATCACACTTTTACATCTCACCCAATATTTTTGCTTGATTTTATGAGACTTAATTCAACAGCTAATAAGAATTAATCTGAATTTGTCAAGACCAGAAAATTAATAAATCAGTTTCTCTCTCCCTCTCTTTCTCTGTCATTTTGCTAAATCCATTTCTATTAAAGGTGCAAGACATAGGTCAAAGATTCCAGAAGTCTAAATAGGCCACAAAATGGTTCCATGTAAGAATATGCTTCTTGCTGTCTGTGGGCAATCTGTGATATTACCACTTAGAAGAGGCACATTGTCACAATTACTGGAGACATATTAATTTAGAGCAACACCTGTTCTTGAGAAGATGAACATTTTTAAACACCATGGTAAATAAGGATCTATAGAGATAAATGAGGCACAGTTCTTTCTGTTAAGGAACTCAAAGCTAATACGGAGAATCTAACCAAGTTTTGCTAAATATTAATGTAGTTCATGGGACTTTGGGTGAATAAGTAATCAAATTACACCAAATTAAAGAAACTAATATTGGAGCTTGTTACACTATCTACCATTACTGGTTTTTTGCACAATGAGGATAAAAGCTGTAAATGACTAGAAAGCAAAGGAGTCTAGGTCTTAGATGACCTCAGGTTGTTTACACCAACCTGAGCTGCTGACTGAAAACATCTTGGTTCATAAAACAAATAAACCCCTGACTCATAGGCTTAGTTGAGCCATTTTTGTCAGGTGCTTCTTTTACATGAAGCAAAATGTAATTCTAACTTATATGCTCTCATTTATAGGTAGATTCATAGATATCTATATAGACGTACATCTTGAAATATAAAAAGTACCTTTTAAATTATTTTATATATAATGAATGGATAAGTACAATAGACTTATGTTTTAGCTCTTACTTATCCAGTGCTATTATCATGTAGAAAAGTAAATGATGTTAAAGATTTCAGTTATTTCATTGACTGTGATACCTTGTAACATATTGTTTGGCTAAAACTCATTTTTTCATATTTATTTCCTTTATACACAAACTTTTTAGGCTATTTCATACCAAAACATTAATGACTGGCATTTAGAAAATGGAAATACTTTGGACTGTTTAACAGATTAGTATCTTTGTGAGTGTGGAGTTTGGGATTTCCCAGGCAAGAATACTGGAATGGATGGCCATTTTCTTTTCCAGGGGATCTTCCTGACCAGGGATCAAACCCAAGTCTCCTGCATTGGCAGGAGGAATCATTACCGCTGAGTTATCAGGAAAGCCCTATAATTTGATACATGCCAATAAATAAAACATTTTATGATTGCTAGATTATATTATAAAGATTGATAAATCATGTTTCTTCACACATTTAAACATATTTATAATAATTGATAATAATTGATAAATCATGACTAGATATTTGTTTCAGTTAAACTGATTAACTCCTACATTTGGTTAACAGTCCATTAGTGACATATGACTGGCTAATTGATTTAAGTCATCTGTATTCCAAAAGACAGTACAATGAGATCATTATGAGATAGCACAATATAAACAAATTTTAAAAATTCATACTGTAACTAATGGCAATAAATACAAATTCATATAATAAAAAAAGCTTTATTCCATTTTTGCAATATTTCTAATCATAAGCCATTTCCACTTGCATACATCTTAATCACATAATTCATTACTCATATGGACAAACTTCAGTGAAATTATTTTAAGCTTCTGTTGTGGACATTTAACAGATGCTTAAGCAGGCCTTGATAATGAAAGCAACTGTATATTTGGCAAATGTTCAACACTTTTCTTGAATTCTATAAGAAAAGAGACTTTGGTGAAGTATAATGGTTTCTTCAATCTGATAAAAGATTAAAAAATAACCTCTTAGAAGAAATAATTTACTCTGCAACATCACATGTATATATGCATGCGTGTGTGCTAAGTCGCTTCAGTCATGTCTGACTCTGTAAGACCCTATGCACTGTAGCCTGCCAGGCTCCTCTGTAAATGGAATTTCCCAGGTAAGAATACTGGAGTGTGTTGCCATTCCCTCCTCCAGGAGATCTTCCCAACCTAGCGACCAAACCCAGGTCTCCTGCATTGCAGGCAGATTCTTTACCCACTGAGCCACCTGGGAAGTCCCTTAAATAGACTCATTTTTGTACAGATAACATTTCCCTTAAAGAATATACTGTGACAGAAAAAAATGTATTATTGATATAATTCTAATGGATGAATTTACTCATCATTCAAAATTATGCATTGTTGATTTCATCTAAGGAAGTTATATCATTATGATTATATGAAAATTGATGGCTTAAGTGTTTGGAATGATATGAACTGAAGGGGGAAAACATGTACACCCATGGTGGATTCATGTCAATGTATGGCAAAACAAATACAACAGTGTAAAGTTAAAAAATAGATAAATAAACTAATTTAAAAAAAATACAAAAAAAACCCAATATGAACTTACCATACCTTATTTATGATACAAAAGTATGGGTCTTACAATTTAACAGAGCAATATAACAGATGGAGACTATGAGACAATTATTTTTAGAACTGGTTTATGGAGTTCACTTTTGGAAATATTAAATACTGTTATAGCTTCCATCTGCAAAAAAATTATCTTAATAGAAATTATCTATTTTATTTCTCATAGAAATAAATCCTAATATACTTCATACAAAATTGTCCATCAACACAGTATTCTCATTTATATCCTAAATAAATTTTGCATTGGTTGTATTTAGATCATATACCTAAAATACATTAAAATGGTATCTCAGATAAATTGGTTCTCTAAATTATAATTTTAATTAAGGCACATCAGGTGGCAGCACTGAACTGGGACATCCTGCTTGATAAAGGAGCTTGAGCAGAAGCAATCCTTTCAGCATGGTGGATTCCTCTGCATTGAATGCAGTAGCATTAGCACCAATGGTAGCTTGCAAGGCTTTAGCACCCATCCCATCCACCACACCATGTTTTTGTTTGTTTGTTTTAATGCAGCACTGATACTTTCTCTTTCTTGTATATAGTGTGAATAGCAGTATCTTCTAAAACATTGTTGTTGTTGTTGTTGTTTCTGATCTGAAGCACACACTCTAAGAGAAAACTACGTTAACTTTGCTGAAAACTCAGCTCTAACATTTGTACTCTTCCCTTTATAACTAGATCACTAGTGACTGATATATGAATCTAAAATTCAATGTATCTTACTTTCTACTAATCAGAAAAACAACAATTGTTAATACCATCACACTCTTCTAGTTAGAAAGCCATGAACACAACATCTTCCCCCAAATTTATTTAATGATCATTGGGTGTAATGAAAATTTTCTGTTTCTTAGTCTGTGTGGTTTCATAGGTTTGTCCACTTTGAGAACATTCATGGGCATGTCTACTAGTAAGTTGGGCATTTTCATGGGTTTTCTTTCTGGAGTAGGGGGAGCTTCCCTGGGTCAGGAAGATCCCCTGGAGAAGGAAATGGCAACCCATTCCAGCATTCTTGCCTGGAGAATTTCATGGACAAAAGAGCCTGGCAAGCTACAGTCCATGGGGAGGCAAAGAGTCAAACACGACTGAGTGGCTAACACTTTACTTTTTACTTTTTTTATACTTTTGTGTTTTTGTTATACTTCTACAAAATTTTCATAAAAATTCAAATTGATAATGTTAAGACTTTGGGAGAGTCTGATGAACACACTGATAATGATATTATGCCAGTTGCTATATTGCTCTAGAAATATTGTATGATTTAAATTAATCTTAATATTAACCCTATGAGGAAGTTCCAATTATTATTCAACATTATAAATAAGGAAAATGATACACAGACAGTTATATAACTTGCTTGAGATCATAGACCAAGTAAGTGAGGTAACAGGTAGATAGATAGAGATATTCCTCAGTGATATGGTTATAAACAAAGACATTCTTCTCTACTTCTCATTATGAAAGCTTGATTTGAGTACAATTGATTTGGGTACCTAAAATTGACCAGTCTTCTTTTAAATGAAAACATTTTATTCTTCTTTAGTGAAAATATTTTATTCTTCTTCTTTTATTCTTCTTTATTCTTCCAATTTGAGTAGTCCATTATAGTATATCTGCTACTGCCATAGTAGTAAATATAAAATACTGCTGCTGCTGCTGCTAGGTCGCTTCAGTCATGTCCGACTCTGTGCGACCCCATGGACAGCAGCTCACCAGGCTCCCCTGTCCCGGGGATTCTCCAGGCAAGAACACTGGAGTGGGTTGCCATTTCCTTCTCCAATGCGTGAAAGTGAAAAGTGAAAGTGAAGTTGCTCAGTTGTGTCCGACTCTTAGCGACCCTATGGACTGCAGCCTACCAGGATCCGCCGTCCATGGAATTTTCCAGGCAAGAGTACTGGAGTGGGTTGCCAATGCCTTCTCCAATATAAAATACTACCACTCAGTAATATCATAGAATAGCAAATTTCCTGCCTTTTGTTGGTACACTCATTTTCAAGATGGATTATAATTATTTTGAACTGTAAATTTTAATTATATTTAAGTAATCCTTATTTATTTTTGTGACCATACTCTCTTCGTGTTGATTGAATTACAGAAATAGCCCATTCTTTATATAAGTATGGGCTTATATCTGTTAAGATTTCTTGTTTTCCAAAACAGAAAACTATAAAAATCCAACAACTCTTTGAAGATAATTTTGGTTAAGAAATAATAAAAATACAGAGTTAGAATGGGCACAGGGTTTGGAAGGTTTAAAAATCCTAAGGAATAGTGTATACTTCATTTGCTATGAAGTAGGAAACATTCAATTGAGCAAGGAGATGGTACAATAAAAAGAAGAATGCAGGGTAGACTAAATCGGGATAAATATCACATAAACAAACTAGGAGAAAAATTTAGATACCTATGCACAAGATGTTGATGGTATATTATAGTGGCAAAAAATAGAAAAAGGATTGACAAATAACCATATATGAGTTATGATTCTAACTGTATTATACTGTTCACAATTACTCAAGAATATTGTCAAATTGGAATGTGGTAAAATTAGTTTTCTTTTTTCTTTTTTGGATCTTCTCACTCTACCAAATTCTACCCACTGGGGGAAAAGTGAACTATTCTGAGATATCTGTTTAATGTGATTCTGAAGTTCAAAATGAGATTTTAGAGGCACAAAAATAAAATTAGCAAGTGAAATAAGTGCATTTCTAATGGAACTCTGGAGACTTAATAGTCTATAATAGAATATAATGATAATTAGTTTTCTTGAATATTTTTATGGTTTTATGTCTATTTTGAGTGTCTTATTGGAATCATACAATTTTATTTTCATGATATCAGGCTATTTCTGCTCAATAGTGTAGCAATATGAAAAAGCTCTATTATTTTATTAGTTTGAGCAAAAAGTAGAATTAGACCACTTTCTAGAATACACTGAATTTTTTCATTACTTTTTGTATCTTCTATTTTTCTTACTGAAGCCCATCTTTAACATTTTTTTCCCTTTTATCCCCTACATTATAAATACTACTTAAATGTTCTTCTGTACTTATCTGAATAATTTTCCTGCCCTTCTTAGGCTCATATTTTCTATTAAGACTTTGACTTCTTTTATCTGTTCCCTAACGGAAGAGTAGAGAAGCTGAAAGGTAAATATGTATATCAAAACTTATCTATTTGTTAGAAATTCCAAGTGAGGTCATTAAATTACAAGTTAAATTACCCTTATTGAAATCCATGAAGCTCTACCCAGCTTTATGTAGCTACAATTTTGATTTTTTCCTAATACCTTTAATATCTTATATAATCATCTATTTATTCACTTAATTATTTGTTAAAATATTTATTCACTAAAAATCATATAGCATTATTTCATCTGCATATATATATGTGTATGTATATATACGTATATATATGTGTGTGTGTGTGTGTGCTATGCCAGTTCAGTCATGTCCCACTCTTTGTGACTCTATGAACTGTAGCCTGCCAGGATTCTCTGTCCTTGAGAGTCTCCGGGCAAGAATACTGGAGTGGGTTGCCATTTCCTTCTCCAGGGGATCCTCCCAACCCAGAGATCAAACCTGAGTCTCTTGAGTCTCTTCCAGCAGCAGAGATTCTTTACCACTGGGCCACCTGGAATGCCCATATATATGGGCACAGCACAATCCACTTATATACATAATTTGTTTTTTCCTCTGCTCATAAATTGGGAAGATATTTCTTAATACAATATTTGCTGAGGGACAGCAGGACCATTTTAGACCCTGCTGTTTTTACTTTGTTCTTTGAACTCTATCATCTGAGCTCAGGGAGAGTTTAACTCTGTTATTTAGATTCTGAAGAGACTATAAGGAGCACAGTGAGGGAGGGAAATGTCCCAGCTCGGGAGGCAGAGCTTAGGCAAGGTGAGGATGCCAGTCACACGTGGGGCCAACCTGACTTCCGCGCCAGGGCCTGATGGGGTGAGGGTGGAGGCAGTTGAGGAAAGGCTCAGTGAAAGTGACAGAAACCAGGTAGGCTCCCATCGAGTCTGGCGAGAGATGCTGGAGCTAGAATAACTTGAGGGGGTCGTGCAGCGAGGTGTGCACTGTCAGATCCCAGGCAGAACGTTGAGATCTCCACACACAGGCAGATGGTGCGGTGTCTCCTGTCAGAGGCCCAGCGAGATGAGAACGGCCTGGCATGGGACGTCAGAGTCCAGAAGTGAGGAGGAAGATGTCCTTGTGACAGGATAGATTAGAGAGCCAGAAATAAGTTCACACAGCGAAACGGAATATGAGGCAGAGTGGACTGTATGTAGGTCCAGGGCATGAAAGGATGGATTATTTACTAATTGATTCTGGCAATACTTTTCCTATGAAAACAAAATGAAATAAAATTCTATCACACATCATACTCAAATTAATTAGACTTTGAAGTGAAATAATAAAGATAAATTAATATGAATTAATGAATATGATTTGATAAATAATATGTAATATCATACAGAATTTGAAGTATCCTTTAGAATATTAATGAGTGAATAATACAAATTACCCTGTAAATGTACTTGTTTCTCTGTAAGAAAAAAATTTTTGATAAAACTTGATATACCATAAAAGAAAGAATTGATAAATGGAACTATATTACATTTAAGAAGTTTGTTCCTAAAAATACAGATTAAAAAGTATGAGATGGTAAAAGAAAGCACAAATTGGGGAATATTATTTCAGCACAATTATTTGCCAAAGGATTATAATCTGAAATATATGAAAAACTCCTATAAAATTGTAAGAAAAAAGAGAAAGAGGGAAGTATAAATGTAAGCAAACCCTTCCAAACGTTTTACAGAAGAGAAAGCACAAATGTCCTGTGAATATAGCAAAAGCTACCCAATTTAAAAATAATGAAGGACATGTAAATTAAAATCTTTGGAATATACTTTAAACCAGTTCCATAAAAGGAACCACTTTTTGGGAAAATATCACTGTATAATATGATTAGGTTGAAAAAGGCTAGTCATATGTTATTTAATAATGAAGTAGGTCAATCCTCATTTATTAATGATAGAAGGTCTGTCAGTAATTATTTTTAGGCCAAAACTCATTTTGTTGCTTAGGAAACCTGGTTAATTTAGGAAAAATGGTTAAATAAGTGATAAAGTTCATACAATCAGGCACTAAAAAACAGGGAGTGGAAAAAATAGGTCTCTTGACAAGTAATTCACAATGGACCAGAGCAAACTTGAGAATCCAGAGAATAACCTTTTATGTAAAATATGCACAGAAGACACACTGAAAAAGTGATCAGAGCAGAAAATAAATTTCTAATCATACAATTTAGTTTTTTATTCATTTCTAAAAGTCATGTATTTTTATAAGACTGCTAATTGATAAGCATACGACATAGCACAGAAACATTTCTGATTGGTATTTCATCTCATTTCTTAAGCAGGACGTGTAAGATCATAGGATTTTTATGCACATTACATTAAATTTTCTCCTGAAAGATCTAATAAAAATGTTATAAGTTGTATAAATTAATTTATGGATAATTCTGAAGGCAGAAAAGCTCTAAATTAACCTTGCTTGAAGGATAACTCAGTGTTCTTATTCATTAAGGTTTCCAGCTGTGCACAAGTAGTGTGGAAGACGTTCCTCTTCATTCACTTGCGATCTTACAGTGCAAACCTCTTTTCAGAGTCCTTTTATTTACTTGTTATTCTGTGTCTCAAAGGAAAGGAAGAAATGTACAGTTGATATAAAATTATTTTTCTCTTGATAACCTCTAACTGGTTAAATTCAGAAATCTCCATCAATAAGTTACACCATGTTCCTTCTAAACCAGTAGGACAATTTATTACACATGAAATCAAGGCAGAAGCCTAAGATATAATGCATGGGAGCTTTTCATCTTATTTTTCTGATTTAAATTTTCTCCTTGGTAGATTTGGCTAACAAGCTATTCTACCAAGAAACATGTTTGTCAAGAGAATGTCACCATCAAAAAATAGTGTTTTATAAATAGGAGTTGATATAGATTTTTACATTTGGGTTTTTATTATATGTGACAAAATGAAATGCAGTCTTTGATTTAAAATATTTTCCTGTCTCTACAGAAGAAAAATATTTTAAAAATCTCCTATACTACGGTTATTTCCTATATTATGGTTAATAAATTGATGAGAATTTATAAAATTTCTCTATGAAGAAACAGTAAGTCTTTATCTTAACTCCATTAATTAATTCAAAATACACTTATATATAAAAATTATAACATATATAATTTAATATTTGGCCTTAAGTGCCAAATATTGTGCTATACACTGGAAAGCAGTAAATAGTACATACATTATCCTTAGCCTTTGGAATCTATGCTGAAGTGAGCCTTGTCATAATTTAGTCTCATTTATGGAATAGAATTTAAAAAATATTTTGACTCACAAATCTAAATAAAAATGTGTTCCAAAGGAAATACTCATAGGTGATTTCACCATGATTACAATAACAAAGTAAGCAACCAGACCTTCAATTACTAAGTAAGATGACAGAATATGTGCAAAATAAATAGGTAAACAGAGAAAAATTGAAGTAAAATTAACACTGAGAGATGAGACAGAGTATTTCTGGACAGATAACTTTAAGACTGGTGCCTGATAGCTCGACTGGTAAGGAATTCGCCCACAATGCGGGAGACCTGGGTTCAATCCCTGGGTTGGGAAGATCCCCTGGAGAAGGGAATGGGTACCCACTCCAGTATTCTGGCCTAGAGAATTCCATGGACTGTGGAGTACATGAGGTCCCAAAGGTCAGACATGACTGAGTGACTTGCACTTTACTTTGAACTTTAAGACAAAGTCTTTTAAGGGCTTTATTAACATATAAATGATATGCAATAAACTGTACATATTTAATGTATACAATTTAATGAGTTTGGACATATGCACACATAAGGACAGAAAACAGCCATGGAAAAATTTGGGAAAAGAATTTACCAGGAAGGAAGAGCCTCATGTGTGATGGCCTTAAGACAGGAAAGCAGTGGCTATGTTTAAGAAAATGGAAAGAGGCCAGACCAGCTAGAACTAAATCAACACGTACAAACTGCTATATTTAAAATAGATAACCTATAGGGTCCTACTGTATAGCACAGGGAACTCTGCTCAATGATATGCAGCAGTCTGGATAGAAGGCGAGTTTGGGGGAGAAAGTCTGCATGTATATGTATGGCTGGGGCTTCCCAGGCAGCACTAGTGGTAATGAGTATTAGTGTTAGTTGCTCAGTCCTGTCAGACTCTTTGCAACCCCATGAACTGTATTCCATCAGGCTCCTCTCTCTATGGGATTCTCCGGGTAAGAATTCTGGAGTGGATTGCCGTTTCCTTCTCCAGGGGATTTTCCCAACGCAGGGATCAAACCCAGGTCTCCCGCATTGCAGGCAGATTCTTTACCGTTTGAACCACCGGGGAAACTCTGCCAACGCAGGAGGCATAAGAGATGTGGGTTTGATCACTGGACCAGAAAGATCCCCTGGATGAGTACAAGGCAGCCCGATCCAGTATTCTTACCTGGAGAATCCCATGGACAGAAGAGCCTGGCAGGCACTACAGTCCATAGTGTCGCAAAGAATCGGACAGAACTGAAGGACTTAGCAAGCACACACACATGCCTATTTATGAGTGAGTCCGTTTGCAGTCCACCTGAGACAATCACATTGTTAATCATCTATACTCCAATATAAAATAAAAAGTTTTTTTAATCTAAAAGTAAAAAAAAAGAATTAAATATGCAAGAAGAAAAATTATGACAGTTTAGGTTTTGTAGATAAGTAGGAGGTGGCTCTAGAGGTAAAGAACCCATATGCCAATGCAGAATTTGATCCCTGGGTCAGGAAGATCCCCTGGAGCAGGTCATGACAACCCACTCCAGTATTCTTGCCTTGAGAATCCCATGGACAGAGGAGCCTGGCGGGCTACAGCCCACAGGGTTGCAGAGTCGGCAAAGTTTCAACACACAGCAGCAAGCAGGAGGACTCAAAGAAGGGGTCAGTCAAATGAGGTTTAATTTTACATCAAAATACACTGGCAAATCATTGGAAAATTTTAACTGCAGTAGTATGATCCTTTTTTTTTTACAGTAATTTTGAATACTCTGTAGGAAATGGATGGAAAGGGTACAAGAGATAAAGTGTGACAAATTAGGGCAAAAGTGCAGTAACGAAGCTGGTATTGGGTGACTTATGCAAGATTAGAGGCAGTTGGAGGTAAAACAACACATTTGTGTCATCTGTCTTAGAGATTGTGCATACAGGAATGGAGAACCTAGAGCCAAGCATAATCTCAGTCTTGGGGCTTGGGCAACTAGATTTGGTTTCATTTACAAAGGCGTTCTGCAGTCCATAGGGTCACAGAGACTTGGACATGACTGAATGACTCAACAGCAACAACAGAGATTAGGACAAGTGACAATATTACAGGTAATAATCTTAAAGATGATGATGTCAAATTGCTGGGAAAATAAGAAACACTGGTTTAAGCAGTACACATATATGTGTTTCACGCTTTTAACAAGAGCAGTTTCTGTGGGGATTTTCAGCAAAGGCTGATGGACAGAGAAGAAGCAGAGGCAGGAAGGTCTTAAACTGATCAAGAGAAGCAGAAAAACAATTTAATAGTTGGAGGAGGATTTGGAGCTAAAAAGGGAAATGTTTTTAGTTTTTGTTTTCCCCTCCAAGGCTCATATATGATGATGGTGATATGATACTGATAGTGATTATGATGATGGTGACAGCGATAGTAACATGATGACTATGATTATATAATTGTTCACATATTGAGATGGCAGTTTTTCTTGTTTAAATTGAAAAACAACATATAATCTACATCAAGATCTCATTTTCTCCCTTGTGAGAGAATCTTGTCCTTCCTATCTTTCACCTCCACTAAATAATTACCAGCAATTGTTCAAAAATTAAAGAGAATTGTATTTTTAAGTGTTTTAGAGCTATTTAGGAAGTTAATGAGTACAGCTTTTACACAGTTCCCTGGTCCCATTTTATAATTTAATTGCAAGCCTCAGTATTTCAGCAGTAATCATTTAAAATTTGAAATGTCAATGTCACTGGCATTAAAAATACGTTTCCTCTATGGAACAGAATTCAAAATATATTCTGACTTACAAAAGTAGAAATGAAAATGTGGTCTGCAGGAAACCTCCAGTGCGGAGAAGTAATTTAACCATCATTTCAGTTGTTTTTCTTATTTATCTAATATGCTTACTTAGAAAAATAGTTGGCAGAATATGTATCATCTATAAAGCAGGGAACTGAACCTTTTGTTTAGAGATACAATTTTTCTAAATGAGAGAACATCTGTTCATATTGAATGAAATATAATCTGCCAAGTAGGGGCAGCCTTTGGATCATTATGTTATGCATTATTATAGCAATGGGTTTAAGTTCAAGATCCAAAAACAGTGGAGTATGTGCAGTTTTCATTATAACCATTAGACACTGACCTATGTTAAATGCCTATCTATCTTGGTCTTTTGTGACATCTCATTATCATTGTTTGTGAGTCTTGTTAAATATTAAACAGCAAGACTGAATTAGCAATATGGCCATATATTGGAACTTTCTTCTCACTTGTTTGGCTATGTATTAACTGTGGAAATCTTCATTTTTGAAGATTTTTTCATTTTTCATTTCCATTTTATTTTCTAGTCTAAAACTTAGCTGAAAAGATGTATTTTGAAGGAAGACATTGACCAAGACATCCATATTCTTCCTCTCAGTTTGATTAGCCCTTAGTCAGATTCTTTCTGACTACATTCCCTGCCATCCCTTTTCCTAGCGCACTTAATTCAGACAACTTCCAATTACAAAGTCTTTCCCTTCCCCTTTGATAGATCTTCTCCTAGCCTCTAGCCAGTTTTATATGCCAAGAATGTCTTTCTCGTGGATCTGAGAACTATCTTTTTGAATGTAATCATCAAGAAAGACAGCATCTATATCCCCCCATCTTTGTGGACAAGGAGGAGCCTAACATCCATAAGTGCTTGTTGTGGGTATGTTAGTTGCTCAGTTGTGTCTGACTGTTTGCGAGTCCATGGACTTCAGCCCCCCAGGCTCCTCTGTCCATGGAATTCTCCAGGCAAGAATACTGGATGGGTTGCCATTCTCTCCTGCAGGGGATCTTTCCTACCCAGGGATTGAACCCAGGTCTCCTGCATTGGCAGATGGATTATTTTACTGTCTGAGCCACCAGGGAAGCCCCTTAAGTGCTTATCAGGAAACACAAATGACCTAATCTCATTGACCAACCTCCCCAAGTACTTTTCCAGTAGCTCATCCATTGCTTAAAAACTCTCCTTCCTGTGGAGTTGGGTTCAGTCCCTCTCCCTTATTGCAGTAATTTTAACCCCTATTGCAATAGTCTTAAATAAAAAGTCTTCCTTGTCTATTTAACTTTATCTGGTACAGATTTTCTTTGACAATATAAATAACATATTCTCTACATACATTAGTTTTTGGAAACGCACTGTTTGGAGCAAATGTTTTCCTTCCATATCCCAGGAAATCTAGAAATTTTCTTTTACTTAAAGCCAAGAAAAACTGTCCTATCCTTAGAGGTACATGGCATATTTATATTTTACTTTTCTGGAAAATAATATCTATCTATTGTAAATATATGTTGGGAAACTTAGTTAATACCATTTAAATCTATAAAGTAATGAATGAAGGATCAAGGCACTAAATAAGTAAATAAATACATAAATGAATCTAATTTAATGGAATTATGTACCAGAGCCACAGTTCTTTAACTACATGTAACAGTTTCAGGAACTCTCATTCATATTCATTCTCTCTCCCTTTCTATCTCTCTGTCTCTGTCACTCTCTCTCTTTGTTGTTGTTCAGTCGCTAATGCTTGTCCAACTCTTTGTGACCCCATGGACTGCAGGCTTTCCTGTCCTTCATCATCTCCTGGAGCTTGCTCAAATTCATGTCCACTGAGTTGGTGATGTCATCCCCTTCTCCTCCTGCCTTCAACCTTTCCCAGCATCAGGGTGTTTTCCAATGAGTCAGCTCTTTGCATAAAGCGGCCAAAGTATTCGAGCTTCAGCTTCAGCATCAGTCCTTCCAATGAATATTCAGGGTTGATTTCCTTTAAGATTGATTGGTTTGATCCCCTTGCAGTCCAAGGGACTCTCAAGAGTCTTCTCCAACACCACAGTTCAAAAGCATCAATTCTTCAGCACTCAGGCTTCTTTATGGTCAAACTCTCACATCCATACATGACTACTGGAAAAAACCACAGCTTTGACTAGATGGACTTCCCTCGTGGCTGAGACTGTAAAGAATCTTCCTGCAGTTCAGGAGACCTGGGTTCTATCCCTGGTTTGGGAAGATACCCTGGAGGAGGGCATGGCAACCCACCCCAGTATTCTGGCCTGGAGAACCCCCATGGCAGAAGAGTCTGACGGGCTACAGTCCGTGAGGTCACAAAGAGTCAGATAAAACTGAGTGACTTAGCATAGCACACAGCACTGCTCCCTCTTTTTTCTAGAATGTAAACACTATTAGACTTCAAGGACCCTGAAGACCAAGGTTATATCTTACATTGTTGCAACTCTTCTGGTATGAAGTAAGTACTCAACAATTGAATGATTATTGAAAAGAATGATTAGCTATCAAAATCAAATGTATTCATTTCCTTTAACTGCATTATAATTTTATTATAAACAAGTTATGCTACTCAGGATTGAATCACAGAGATTAGCAATAAAACCATGTGTTAATATTAGGTTGGTATAAACATAATTTTGGTTTTTGCATTGTTGAAATT
This sequence comes from Giraffa tippelskirchi, assembly GCF_054371585.1. Classification (NCBI taxonomy): domain Eukaryota; kingdom Metazoa; phylum Chordata; class Mammalia; order Artiodactyla; family Giraffidae; genus Giraffa; species Giraffa tippelskirchi. The sequence goes on from NC_137286.1 coordinate 128,641,308, forward strand.
TGTCATTTGATATTGGAATACATTCTAAATAACTGTGGTTATGTTATATATAATTTTAATGTGCATTTCTCACTTTATATGTTTTGCTAATGACTTATTACTTGCTGTTTATTTTATATTCATTAGAGACTATGGAAATGATGTTAGACAAAAAGCAAATTTGAGTGATTTTCTTATTCAAGTTCAAAATGGATCGTAAAGCAGTGGAGACAATCCACAACATCAACAACACACTTGGCCCAGGAACTGCTAACTAATGTTGCAGTTAGCAGTGATGATTCAAGAAGTTCTGCAAAGGAGACAAGAGTCTTGAGAATGTGGAGTGTAGTGGCTGGCCATTGGAAATTGACAAATTGAGAGCCTCATCAAAGCTGATCCTCTTAGAACTACATGAGAAGTTGCCCAAAAATTCAACATTGCCCATTCTCTGGTCATTCAGCATTTGAAGCAAATTGGAAAGGTGAAAAAGCTCGCTAAGTGGATGCCTCATGAGCTGATCAAAAATCAAAACTATCATTGTTTTGAAATGTTGTCTTCTTTCATTCTACGCAACAATAACGAATCATTTGTCGATTGGATTGTGACATATGGTGAAAAGTAGGTTGTATATGACAAACTGACAATGACCAGCTCAGTGGCTGGATTGAGAAGAAGCTCCAAAGCACTTCCCAAAGCCAAACTTGCACCAAAAAATGGTCATGGTCATGGTTTGATGGTCTGCTGCTGGTCTGATCCACTCCAGCTTTCTGAATCTTGGCAAAATCATTACATCTGAGAAGTACACTCAGCACATCAATGAGATGCACCAAAAACTGAAATGACTGCAGCTAGCACTGGTCAACAGAAAGGGCCCAATTCTTCTCCACAACAATGCCAGACCACATGTCGCACAACCAGTGCTTCAAAAGTTGAACAAATTGGGCTGTGAAGTTTTGCCTCGTCCACCATATTCACCTGACCTCTTGCCAACCAACTACCACTACTTCAAGCATCTTGACATTTTTTTTTTGCAGGAAAAATGCTTCCACAACCAGCAGGTGGCTGAAAATGCTTTGCAAGAGTTCATTGAATCCTAAAGCACAGATTTTTACACTACAGAAATAAACAAATTTATTTCTCATTGGCAAAAATATGTTGATTGATTAACAAAGATGTGTTTAAGCCTAGCTACAATTATTTAAAATTCAAGGTCCAAAGTCCCAATTACTTTTGCACCAACCTCATTGGAAAAGACTTTGATGCTGGGAAAGATTGAGGACAGGAGGAGAAGGGGTCAGCCGAGGGTAATATGATTGGATAGCATCTCCGACTCAATCCGCATAAGTCTGAGCAAACTCCAGGAGATAGCGAAGGACAGGGAAGCCTGGCATGCTGCAGCCCATGGGATCACTAAGAGTCAGACATGACTTAGTGACTGAATAAAAGCTACAATACAATTTGAAATTCCAAAGTAGCAAGTCATATATTAGAAGAATTGGTTAAGAATATTTGTAATACTAATAATGACTAATCTTAATGTTGTCTGTAATACTTTCCAGGCACTCTTTTAATTGCTGTACATTAATTAACTTTTAGTCTCCACAACAAACCTAAGCAATGGAAACTATTATTATTGTATTTTACAGGGCCTGATATACCTTGTCCAACTTTATAATTAGGAAGTGAGAGGGCCAGAACCTGAACTGAGATCCTCTGTTTCAAAGTCAGTGTTTCATTGCAATTAGATGTATTATCGTATCGAATATTTAGCTTTTTAAACTTACTTATCTCAAGGCATTTAGACAGTGTACCCTGACCCTAAGTCCACTGAAAATAGCAAATGGAACTTTCCTTTAGTTGAGAAAACAGAAGAAAGTGCCAACATAACAAATTACATCACCAAACACTGATCGTAGCAGACTGAAGGAGGTAAGAATATAAGGGCCACCAGACACTTCTCTTGGTGAAAAAATCACAGAAGTGAGTGTTGGAAATAGGACTCAAGTGTGAACACACAACACAAATCCCCTTTTGTTGCTGTGGATCAAAATATTTGATTGGCTGGGCTAGAAGGAAAAACACAACCCCAACTGCACAACTGCCTTCTTTCTCATTCACTGGTCAGCAACATCAAAATGTAAGCCCAACTGAGATGTAAAGTGATTCTTAGAAGAAGTGGCTGCAAATGAAGAATTTACCCCAGGACAGCAGCTTCACCAAAAACCAAAGCGGGGCGAGAGGAGGGGGTGGCGGCAGAGAAAAAAAAACTGCAAGTAAATGGAGTTTTCCTACCAGGGAGCATCAGTCTCCTGATTACTGTACTGTTGGAGAAATTCACATCAAGTTGCAACCTACCTTAATATCTAAATGGACAATTCTAAAGCAATAGGATAGATAATGAGAAAATGGAAGCTAAAACTGTATTATAGGCAAAATTCATGTTGTACACATTAAATGAACAGAAGGTTAAAACAAGTGACACATGTGATGAAAATTGAAAGAACAGTGAGAGACCAACACATCAGATATTTTAGGGTTTTATATGTGTTCTTTAATTTTGAATGCAGCAGTCATAACTTTAACAATGATACCAGAAATCTATCCTTCAGTCAGTTATAGAACACATATGCTTTCACAATCTCCCTATTTCTATATGCTTTCCTTTATACATAATTTTTTCAATAGATATGACATTAAAAAGTGAGGTTATTCCCTGTATATTTGGAGGTTATGTTTGGCAAAAACCTGGCATGCTGACTTAAGTTATTAAGAAAAACTTCTTGGAACGTCATATTTATGGCGCCTGTATGGTCATATCTGAGTAAATCAACTATTATAAATAGTGTCCTATGGACTAGGTTACATTTGTATCAACAAGATAGTCATATCAAGGCTTTTTGGACAAATCACATGAGTAAAGTCCGTTGTTTCATTTTCACTTTTCCTTGGGAACACAATTCTAATAATCTGAGTTGCTTTTGTTTTAGATTTATAAGTATTTCAGTGCTACACCTAGAAAGCCAACAAGTTACCAGTTTTTTAAACAATTTTTCTAAGTCTCTACTTTTCTAGAACAATCTGTTTTATCTTATCACTGGTTGTAATATAAAGCTCCTTGCCACTATTTTTTTTTATTTTTAATACACTGAATGTTAGTGAAAGAGCTGAAAATAGAGTATTCTGTGTATAATGATAATGAAGATACAATTTTTCAAAAATAATTTGTGCAAAGAAATTAAAAAACAATTCTAAAAATACAGCAATAGATTGTATAGTGTTGGTTTCATCAATATGAAATAAGCACAGTGTAAAGTCTGACTATGACTACTATAAAGGTCAACAAGTCTCTGGTAGAATACAGTCTCTTGTGTTTATTAAAATTTGTCAGGATTTTAAATGTAATTTTTTTATTTTTATGATACTATTATAGTATAACAAAAGAAATGAGCATAAATTATAAGCACACAATTGAGTAAATCTTCATAAAGTTAATATAACTGCATAATTAACACCCAAATCTAGAAAAAGAATATTATTCATGTTCCCAAATTGTTCCTTATGCTCCATTCCAGTCATAAAATCCCTCTCCTGAGGTTGAACACTTTAGATCAATTTTACTTCATTTTAACTTAATGTAAATGGAATCTAAATTATGTACTCTTTTGTATCTGGCTTACTTTGCTTCACATTATTTTTGAGATATCCTTCTATGTTGATTTGTGTAGTCTTTATTCATTTAATCTTATTGCTTGATAGCACACTATTATTACATACTGTACCAATACTACAGTAAAAAGGTATTTTGTGTTATTTCTATGAAAAAGAATTGATTAGAAAAAAGCAGATAGTCTCACAGAAAAATAGACAAAATCCTTGGACACTTCATAAAGAGGGTTTTGAAATGACCAATAAGCATATGAAAACCTGTCAACATTATTTTCATCATAAGTATAAATCACAAGATGCTACCACTATCCGCCCACCATAATGAATAGGAAGAGAAAGTCAGAAAATAGCAAGTATTGTTAAGCATGTGGGACAACTGGCATAAATTGTTGCAATCACTTAAAAACTACTTGTCAATGTATGGCAAAAACTATTACAATATTGTAAAGTAATTAGCCCCCAAGTAAAATAAATAAATTTATAAAAAAAAAAAAAAAAAATAAAAGCAGAGACATTACTTTGCCAACAAAAAAAAAAAAAAAAAAAAAAAAAAAAAACAAAAAAAAACTACTTGGTAGTATCTTACAAAGCAGAATATACAGATGCAGTCTGATCCAGAAATTCTACCCCTTGATATCTGTTTCAGATACATTAAATGAAAGATGTATACAAAATATTCAACAGAGCTCAAAATATTCATAATATTCAAAAGTTGAAAAGAAAAACAGTAAACTCAGATCTTCAGTGATCCACACATTAGAATTAGTTGACAAGGACTTTAAAATAGTTATGATAAATATATTACAGAAAATAAAGGGAAAAAATAGGGAATTTCACCAGATGCCAGTGTACGCTTCATTTTGGTCATAGGGTTTGGTGTGCTTAGTAATTTTGCTTTAATGATAGATACTGTGTTTTTTAAAGTCTCCAGATGGTGTTAACTTCTGTGAGTAATGATTAAGTTTTCCCTTTGCCAGGTAAGTCTGGGCTTCCCAGGTGGTGCTAGTCATAAAGAACACGCTTGCCAGTGCAGTAGACATGAGACGGGGGTTTGATCCCTTGATCTGGAAGATCTCCTGGAGAAGAAAGTGGCAACCCACTCCAGTATTCTTGCCTGGGAGATAACACGGACAGAGGAACCTGGTTGGCTCTGGTCCATGGGGTTACAAGGAGCTGGACAGAATGAAGTGACTTATCATGCATGCTGCCAGGTAGAGAGAGCAGAGGCTGATCATCTTAACTCAAATACGACTGCACTCAGCCCACACAGCCAAGACCCCAGGGAAGATGCCTACACTTGATGTGCACTGGATCTCCTAGAATATTTAAATTATCGATCTAGTGTTTAGGAACTCTCCCAACCCCAGTCAACACCTGATTAGGCAACCCACTCCAGTGTTCTTGCCTGGAGAATCCCAGGGACGGGGGAGCCTGGTGGGCTGCCGTCTATGGGGTCGCACAGAGTCGGACACGACTGAAGCGACTTAGCGGCAGCAGCAGCAGACTTTTCTCACAATTAAGAGAATTCTGCCTGATTTTTACAACGTGGCTTAGATTTTTAGGTTCCATTCCTATAGAATCCCAGACTGAAACAGGCCCAAGATGTTTGAGTACACCTTCCCACCAAAAGCTCCCTGTCCACCGCCAATAATCTTCTGCTGACACAAAGGTCCAATCCTTAGACATTTGTGCAGAATTAGAAATAGCGAAGTCCTCCAGAATAAAGGTGGCTGTAGATGTCTGCTCAACTCTCTGAAGGTCTTTCCTCCCTGGAGTTTTAGCCTCTCTAGATAGCGTTGTCACTGCAGATCTCTGATACCTTCAAAGAGACAATTTCTCTGTTTTATCTGGGTTTTCTAGTTTTCTTTGGTTGGAATGCTGGCTTGATGCAAACTGCTCCATCCCACGGAGAAGCAGAAACTATTAATTACCATGCATTTGTTAAAAATATATATATATAGTGTATTTACATATGTGTGTATTCACATGTGTATACAGATAAATATGACTTTTAAATGTCCTGGACTAATTAAAATTACATTTAAACCTAATTAAATTAAATTTGTTGTTCAGTCACTAGGTAGTGTCCGACTCCTTGCAACCCCATGGACTGTAGCCTGCCAGGCTCCTCTGTCCATGGGGCTCTTCCTACAAGATTACTGCAGCAGGTGGCCATTTCCTTCTCTAGGAGATCTTCCCAGACCAAAGATTAAACCAGCCTCTCCTACACTGGTAGGCGGATCCTTTACCACTGAGCCACCAGGGAAACCCATAATTAAATTTAAATAACATTTAAACTGTTTCAGCTTTGAAATCCTAAAAATAGAAAGAAAAATGGACACACGTGTAGTACAGGTGCTCCAATTAGGGTTTTTCCATGTGCCATTTTGAAACAACCTCTAACCTATATTAAATGAATGTGAGTATATGGCAAGCACTCATGTTGATTCTGCTTGACTTTTGTAAGAGGCCAATGGACATTCCTTCTATTAGATTCTTTCATAATCTTATTGGGCAATTTTTACTATGGGGAATATATATAAAATTAGGATTAAAAAAGAAGACAAAAAGTATTTGGTGCATCCTAGTTTGGGGAAAAAGAGAAAACAAGTAGGAAAATAGACTCTAAGTTCAATCTTAAAGACAGACTGAAATAGGAATATATGTGAAGTGGAAAGACAGATAAAAAAGGAAATAAGCCCATAAAAGGAGAAAATAGATTGAATTTTTAAAGGAAGAAAATGATGTCCTTAATTAATTGCTTCTTCTATGATTTAAATAAACTTCATGAGATTCTAAGGACTGATTTTCTTGTTGACTTGAAATTGGCAATAACCAAATATCTTGTGATTTGCTTCATTCTACATTTTTAACTTGAAGTTCAATTTTATCTTTTATTTCTACTATCATGCACCTTTATTTTTTCTAATATGATTCTCTGCCTTCCCTATGTCTTTTCAAAAATTGTAACATTTTTAGGTTACACGTGCTACTTATCTCTTCTGTTTAATTATTAATAAAGCTATTATTCAGCATTTATGAATTATTTTGAGCTACAAGGCAAGTTAAGTATGTCCTACTTTACTTGACAAATTGTAAGCTATACAATTTTCACAATGTGTTTGATTTTCCACAGTTACCATTTGATTTTGTTAGTTCCTCTAAATAAATACTGCCTACATGTTTACAACAAGCTTCAGGCTGTAAGAGTTAGAAACAAAATTCCTTGTTCTTCCTAATAAGAATGCTCCTAGGCAAACATTAAAGATATTGCCTTTGCTTTATAATCTATCAGTAATTTTTTTCTACTTAATAAACATTAAGGAGCAAACTTAACCTAAAATCATATATTTGCAAGATATATATTTAATATATGTTGTGCTTTGCTTAGTCGTTCAGTCATGTCCTCCTCTTTGTAATTCCATGGACTGAAGGATGCCAGACTCCTCTGTCCATGGTGATTCTCCAGAGAAGAATACTGGACTGGCTTGGCATGCCCTCCTCCAGGGAATCTTCCCATATATATCTGTACAAATGTAGTATACTTAACTGAAGTTTGAACATAAATGTTATATTCTGAAACTACACATCAAAAAAATAACTTTAAATATGCTTAATATTAGTATACTATTACTTTTCATAAATGTATTTTAATATTAATATTCTACTGTTATAATGATGATGATGATGATGCATGATTTGATGTTGATGATACAGGCATATCTTAGCTATATTGCGGGTCTAGTTTCAGACTACTCCATAAAGCAAATATTACAATAAAGCAAGCCAGACAGATTTGTTGGTTTCCCAGTGCATAGAAAAGTTATGCTTATACTATACTATAGGTTTTTAAGTATGCAATAGCATTATGTCTATAAAAACTGTACATATCTTAATTTTAAAATATTTATTGCTAAAAAATGCAAACCATCATCTAAGCCTTCAGCAAATCATAATCTTTTTGCTGGTTGAGGGTTTGGGATATTGTGAGAATTACCAAAATGTGACACAGAAACACAAAGTGAGCAAATGCTGTTGGAAAAAATGGCACCAACAGACTTGCTCAAGACAGGGTTGCCACAAACTTTCAGTCTGTAAAAAAAGAAAAAAAAAAAAAATATATATATATATTTGTGAAGCACACACACACACAAAAATGTTATGCCTGTATTGTAAAAGCCACTCACATAATATTTAACAAACCAAATACCCATATTTACACATGATAAGAATACAATTTGATTTTACCAATAGTTTCATAAGATCAGTTGTGAAATGTCTATACCACTTCAGAGTCATTATCCTCTTTTTGTTTACAGATACTATAGAATAAATTAAAGAAATAGAAGCAAATTTATTGACCTAAGAAGTCTCCAGTTTTGAATCGTGGCACAAACTATGTGCAGTCAATTAAATAGAATCTGTTTCTTAAATGAATAGCTATACCTAATTCACAGATGTGTTTACAAGATAAAAGACAGTGAGTCTTTGTATACTATTCATAATTTTACTTTCCACTTGTATGGTGAAGCTACCCAAGATGGCTGATCTCTTGTTCTCTGTACACCCCCCCACTTCAACTATACCCTGTTCACCTGACTGACCTTCCTCTATACCTGCCCCAGGCCCCAGCTCATTATCGTTCTAACTTTAGATCAGAACATCTCTACTATGATAGCTTATCAAAGGGGCAGTGAGGAGTGTGTCCCTCTCGTTGGTTTTTATTTCCCTAATAACCAATGAGCCGGCTTAATGCAATTCTCTAACGAGCAACTTGCCCTATTCCCCAGGAACAAAGACTGCCACCACACCCTGCCTTCCATCTAAACACATGGTGGGGTGGCATTCCAGAACCTTGCTTCAGAGAAGTAAGATCCCTCTACCCGTTAAACCACTGGTGTCTCTGTTGCTGACTCCAGGCTCTTTCTTCCATCTTGAAGCAGCCCGATACAAGACATTTCACTATGTTCTAAAATCCTTAATGATGAAGCATACATTTTTACTATTAAAATGAACATAATCGACAAACCTAAAAGTTCCTGAATTTTGAGTTTCAGAGTTTGTTTTGGGCTTCCTTGGTTGCTCAGCTGGTAAAGAATCCTCCTATAATGCAGAAGACCCCTGTTCGATTCCTGGGTTGGGAAGTTCCCCTGGCATAGCGATAGGCTACCCACTCCAGTATTCTTAGGCTTCCCTGATGGCTCAGAAGGTAAAGAACCTGCCTGCAATGCAGGGGACCTGGGTTCAGTCCCTGAGTTGGAAAGATTCCCTGGAGGAGAGCATGGCAACCCACTCCAGTATTCTTGCCTGGAGAATTCCATGGACAGAGGAGCCTGGCAGGTTACAGTCCGTGGGGTCGCAAAGAGTCGGACACAACTGAGTGACTAAGCACAGCACAGAATGTGTTTTAAAGACACTTCCCTCTTCTCTCATATAAGAATATGTTTTCCTTGCAAAGTAAAAATGATATTTACTAGCTGAAGTTGAATTATAAGCCCTAAGGATGTATCTAAATCTGCCTGATGAAGTTCTTATGTACAGAAACAACATTTACATCTGCATATATGATATTCAATGATAATTTTTAACAAAAATTCTAATTTTCTCCCTGAAGCAAAATAAAGAATTGCAGAAATAATAAGACAAAAGCTATTATGTATGCTTTTCTGTGTTTTTATTGGCTCTCAAAATGCAGCACATTTAGTTTGATTGAAAATAGAAATTTTCTGGTTTTACAAAGCTGTCCTATTGCATATTTGTCATGGTACTTGGAGGAGGAAATGGCAACCTACTCAAGTATTCTTGCTTGGGAAATCCCATGGACAGAGGAGCCTGATGGGCTACAGTCCATGGAGTCACAAAGAGTCAGACATGACTGTGCAACTGAGAATGCATGGTACTAACACAACATTAACCCTTCAACAGAGACAATTTCTAGTTAGTTCTTTGACTATCCTAGTGAGTTGAATAGCGTTCTTCCGAAATTCATGTCCACACAGAACTTCAGATTGTAATCTATTTTTTGAAATAGGGTGTTTGCACATGGAGTTAGTAAACAATCTCAAGATTAAATGATTGCTGAATTTAAGGTGAGCCTAAATCTGATAATTTGTCTCCTTACAAGTAGAAGATAACACAGAGTAAAGATGGAGGCAGAAGCTGGGGTAAGACTGCCATAGCTGAGGAATGCCTGGAGGCAATAGAACCTGGAGGAGGCAAGGAAATACTCTCCGCTAGAGCCTTCAGAGGGAGTATGGCTGACATCTTAATTTCAAACTTCCAGCCTCCAGGCCTATAAAAGTACACACTTTTGTTGTTCTAAACCATCAAGTTTGGTATATTTTGTCATGGCAGCCCAAAGAGACTAATACACCTGGAACTGATTGCTTTGAAGGGTAACCCCACAAGTGAAACTCCAGAGAGTTGTTTTATCGGTGTTATTATAGGAATTTAACTCGGCCTGTGTGTAATAGACAGGGAATCAGTTATGGACAAAGAGAAAATTAGCCTTCCAGTAGATGTCTGAACTAATACCAGTGGGACCAGAAAACATGATATGGAATTATGCAATCATGCATTTAATGATGAGTATTCATAAAATAAGTATTTCTAATAAGAACCTAGTATACACCAGGCATGTGCTAGATACAAAGGATATAAAAGACATAAAAAATAGGCAAAAACAAGAAATTAGTCTCTGCTCTTAAGGTGCCTCCAATCTATTTCAAAAAATGTGGCTTCCATACATGGAATTGATAGCTATAAAAATAGTAAATGGTTAAAATATACTAAAGTCTGTAATTCCACCCGGTACAATGGTTCTCAACATTAACTCACACTTCTTTCACCCAGGAAGCTTTATAGAAAAGTATCAGCGTGTTCTCTTTTCTAAGGGAAGCACATTTAGCTGGTCTGTTTACCACTTTTTTTTTTTTTAATATCTCTAATCTCTTTAACAGACAACAGAATTCTGAAATTCTCTTGCCATGTTGGCTGTCAGGACTAGTGCACTTCTTAGTAGCTCAACTGGTAAAGAATCCATCTGCAATGCAGGAGACCCCAGTTCAATATTCTATGTTGATTTGTGCAGTTCAATTCCTGGGTACAGAAGATCCACTGGAGAAGGGATAAGCTACCCATTCCAGTATTCTTGGGCTTCCCTGGTGGTTCAGCTGGTAAAGAGTCTGCCTGCAATGTGGGAGACCTGGGTTCAATCCCTGGGTTGGCTGGAAAAGGGAAAGGCTACCCACTCCAGTATTCTGGCCTGGAGAGTTCCACGGACTGTATAGTCGATGGTGTCACAAAGAGTCAGGCATGACTGAGTGACTTTCACTTTCACTTTACCTCATGGTAATAAGTGAGAAAACAGGTGATGTTTCCTCACAGTACAGAATAGATACCTGACTGCATTGTACACTGGTGAGTGGCTCCTTTCACAGCAGAACAATCAAGAGAAGAGGCTTGGTGCTGCCCAGATAAAAAAAGTCACATATTTTTCATTCTTAAAGTCAAAGAAAGCTTGACTTCCCAAGTAGAAAGCTCCTTGGTGTTCAAAAGGGGAGTAACGTCAAGCCTACCCATAGGCCTCTTTGGTAGAACTCATTTAGGCTGAGACATTTGCCCACACACATGGAAGGATCCTGAGAAATCCCAAATACAGACTCAGAGTCAGGCCAGTCAAAATGATTACACAAAGGAAACCTGAAAGAAATGCCCCTATATAACTGATTCAAACTACCATGAGGGCATGACTCTCTCTCTGAGTTCACCTGTGTGTCTATCCACATGTACTATACTCGTTTCCCTTTAATAAACTTTACTTGTTTCATTACTCTCTGTCTTTTGGGGAATTCTTTTCTGCAAAGCCAAAGGGTCAGGGCCCTTGTTGCTGACCACTGCTGTGACCCTACCTCAGTCTCTGGCTGTGAACTAAAACCTTGCTTCAAGCCACTGCAGTCCAGGTCACTTGAGATCAAGTTTATTGATGTTTCAAGAGACTTTTAAAAGTCCTTTGGACTACAAAGAGACAGTCAGTCCTAAAGGGAATTAGTTCTGAATATTCACTGGAAGGACTGATGCTGTAACTGAAATTCCAATACTTTGGTCACCTGATGTGAAGAACTGACTCATTGGAAAAGAGCTTGATGCTGGGAAAGATTGAGGAGAAGGGGATGGCAAAGGATGAGAAGGTTGGATGGCATCACTGACTAGATGGACATGAGTTTGAGCAAGCTCTGGGAGTTGGTGATGGACAAGGAAGCCTAGCCTGATACAGTCCATGGGGTCGTGACTGAGCAACTGAACTGGACTGAATGTTTCAGCATCTTTGACATAAGTTATGCTGTTACAGATTTATCATATATACACTTATCTTCAATCTCCCTACAAAACATTTTTGTGGAAAGTAGAATTTTTTTCAATGTCTCCCTCCCATTTTTATGTGTTTCTGTTTTTCTCTCCTTCACACACACACATACATATATACACCCATACGTAACACACATTTGTTAGAAAATTTTATTAGGAAATGGATTTTAAAGGAAATAATAAGCAGCATATGCTAAATATGGAGTAATAATTTGCAAAAAGATCCAGGATATCACAGATACATTTTTTCCAAACCCTACTGAGATATTTTTCTCTTCTTTTTCTAGAGTGAGTATGAAAAACCTTATTATTGTCCACATTAAACTCACCAGCTCCTCGAAATGTACCTGCTTCCATGTTGAACTTCTAATAATTTTCTGTGTGTGCCTGTGTTAGTCGTTCAGCCATGTCTGACTCTTTGCAGCTCCATGGACCGTAGCCCACCAGGCTCCTCTGTCCATGAAATTCTCTAGGCAAGAATACTGGAGTGGGTTGCCATTTCCTTTTCCAGAGGATCTTCCTGATCCAGGGATTGAACCTGGGTCTCCTGCATTGCAGGTGGATGCTTTACCATCTGAGCTACTAGGGAAGCCCAATAATTCCTCTAAACCTAACACACTGATCTTAGAACTGACGAGAGTCCCCTTATGAGTCTGCCTCATTTTCAGCATTAGCTCAGACCAAGGTTATAAGCTTGTGAATCCTGTTTCAGTTTACAACTTTGAAGATCCAAAGGCCTAACAGGAGAGAATGTTCCTGTACTGTTTATGTATGTTTCCAACTCATCCTTCCACATTGCCAGAGGCAGAACAAGATGAACTAATTGTGCTAGCATTTGCCATCTGATTTCACTTTTCAGAACAGCTATTTCTGTTTTCCCTAATGCATGACACATCACCATATCAACTTCAACAACTTCTCTGTGAAGTGGCTATACCATGTACTATACATTCTTTTTAAAGTCCCTTCCTTATAATCTTCTTCCTTGTCTTATATGACCAGCAGGCAGTTGACATTTCACAAACATTTTATTTTTGGGGGCTTCAAAATCACTGCTGAAGGTGACTGCAGCCACAAAATTAAAATTGAATAGCCATTTAATTAAAATTCAACTGCAGCTTGCTCCTTAGAAGGAAAGCTATGACAAACCTAGACAGTGTATTAAAAAGCAGAGAGACATCACTTTGCTGACAGAGGTCCGTATAGTCAGAGCTATGGTTTTTCAGCAGTCATGTACAGATGTCAGAGTTGGACCATAAGAAAGGCTGAGCATTGAAGAATTGATGCTTTTGAATTGTGGTGCTGGAGAAGATTCCTAAGAGTCCCTTGAACTGCAAGAAGATCAAACCAGCCAGTCCTAAAGGAGATCAACACTGAATATTCATTGGAAAAACCAATACTGAAGCTCCAACACTTTGGCCATCTGATGCAAAGGGCCGCCTCATTGGAAAAGACCCCGATGCTGGAAAATCTTGAGGGCAGGAGGTTAAAGAGGTAACAGAGGATAGTATGTTTGGATAGCACCATTGATTCAATGGACATTAGTTTGAGCAAACTCCCGGAGATGGTGATGGACCGGGAACCTTGGTGTGCTGCAGTCCATGGAGTTGCAGAAAGTCGGACACTACTGAGCCCCTGAACAACAGGAGCAACAAACTTTAGTTCCCTGCTGCCTTTCTCTGGTCAAGTCCAGGGGATTGGTAAGACAATTTTTTAGAAGTAAATTGATAAAAAATTAGTTACGCAATTGAGAACCGGAGCTATTTAAGTTTGATGCTGTAGGGGGAAATGTCACTATAGGGTTTCCAGATGCGGTATGAAGGACACTATTATAAATTGTCTTGAGGTCAGGAAATTATCAGTGATATTGTCAAAATAAATCAGGTATAAGCTAATGAGAACCAGGTCCAGTTTGATGGAACTGAAACTAAAGGAGAATGTTTGACACAGAGTAGTTTGAAAGTCAAAGTCAGTAAAGTGATTGAATGACCAGCTAGAATCAAATGTAATCCAACATTTGAAATCACAAACAACTGAGAGACCACTAATGTCAAAAGTCAGACCCCAGAAGTGGGAAGAGTGAATTTTAAGAGCACTTACAAAATCAGTGCTAATATTCCTAAGGTAGTAGTGAAGCATTCAAGTTCACATCACCTAAGGTTAATTGGATGCATGCTAAGTCGCTTCAGTTGTGTCCGACTCTTTGCGACCCTATGGACCATAGCCCACCAGGCTCCTCTGTCCATGGGATTCTCCAGGCAAGAATATTGCAGTGGGTTGTGATTTCCTTCTCCAGAGAATTGTATGCATGGAAGTGAGCTGAACTTGGCTGTTGCAGATGTTGTGGTTGAAATTAGATGAATGTAGTACACTGGTTTTCAATTGAAAATCTAGATATCTCTGTAGCACCTCAGCTTCGATAGTTGGCACCAAGATGGAAGGCAAAGGGGGAGAGAGTTTAGGACAAAAAGAGAGAGAAAAAAATTCTCCATCAAATCTTCTAAATTCCCTAAGAGGGCAAAGAAGGCAGAAGGGCTGTACAATTGCCAAGCAAGAGGATTGTTCTTAGAAGAGCATTCAAAAGAGTAAGAGTTGAACTTGTAGGTGTCAAAAGGAGTGAGTGGAAGAAAATGGATAACAACTGCAGGACTTCACTAAAAATGACATGTTAAAAAGAAAAAAGCTACCTTAGAGAAAACAGCAGGATGAAATGGATGCCTTTTCAGTGCTGCTTTGACACTTAGAATTCTTGAAGATCCCCTGATTTGAGCGAGGCACCTAATTATGGTGATCGTCCATTTCTCTACTTATAAAACAGTATTGATAATGCCTGGGTTCCTTATTTCACAGAATAATGGAAGAACGTAAATTTGTATAAAAAATGATAGAAGAAAGCCCTATATAATTGTATAGAATGCTATTAGTAAAGCCATGATCAGCTATGTTATGAATAACTAGGTACATTATAACAAAGTCTTATAATTGTTCAGGATAAAATATTACATTTTTCTCTCCATGAAGCATCGGCCAAATTAAACAGAAGTTGTAATCCAGACTGTTATAGTACGCATGTGTTCTGTGCTTACTCAGTGTCACTTCAAGAACCGGAATACTCTGGATGTATCTTGGTCCAAGACACCATCAGTTTTCTCTTAGATTACTCCGTTTCCTACTAACAGATCTCCCTGCTTCTCTGTTCGTGTGCAGTTTAGTCTTGATAGAGCAGCCAGAATGGATCTTTTAAAAACACAGTGTGGATTATGTCATTCCTCTACTCAAAACCTTCTAAAGCTTCCACATGTCACTCAGAATAAAGTCAAAGTCAGACATGAGTTTCACTTTCTGACATCTCCTCACTCTCCCATTCTAACCACACTAAGCCCTCATGCTATTCCCCTGCCAGGTCAGAGAGGTTCCTCTCTTAGGCCTGAAAGGAATGCTACTCTCTAGATATCCCAGTGGCCACCTCCCACTTCCATGCTAGTCTTGCCTGGCAAACACTTCTCAGTGAGTCCTGCCTTAGGCACTATATTTAAAGTGCCAGCCCCCCATATTGCAAATCCCTGTATTCTGAAGCCCTTTCTTCAACATAACTCTTTATCACTTTTTTGCAAAGTATCTATCACTTTCTAAAAGATTACATAATGTATGCCTTTTTTATGATTATTATATTCTGATTTCTTTAACTGATTTCCTTAGCTCCATGAGAATAGAAATCTTTGTGTATTTTTTCACCGAAGCACCTGTAGCAGAGTACCGGTCCATGGTTGGTGTTCCCTAAATATGGATTGCATTGTAGTCTTTAAACTGTTAGTGGATAGTAGTTTATTCTGTTTGTGGAAAGTCATTCCACTATTCCCCAACTCTCCAATGGTAAAAAGTAGAGGCATACTTTATTTTATTGTGCTTCACAGATATCCTTTTTTTTTATTTACAAACTGAAGGTTTGTGGTAACCCTGCATTGTCACAAATGGGTCAGCATTTTTTAGCAACAAAGCATCTTTTAATTAGGGTATGTACATTATTTTTTAGACATAATGCCACTGAACACTTAATAGGCTACAGTAAAATGTAATATGGGCTTCCCAGGTGATGCTAGTGGTAAAGAACCCGCCTGCCAATGCAGGAGATATAAGAGACTTGCGTTCAATTCCTGGGTCTGGAAGATCCCCTGGAGAAGGGCACAGCAATCCACTGCAGTGTTCTTGCCTGGAGAATCCCATGGACAGAGGAGCCTGGTGGGCTACAGTCTGTAGGGCCACCGAGTCGGACATAACTGAGGAAACTTAGCATGCATGCATGTAGTGTAATATGCTATATTTTCTATTCACTGGGAAACCAAAAATCTCTCTGACTCCTTTTATTGTTCCATTTGTTTTATTGTGGTGGTCTGGAAATGAACTTGAAATCTATCTGAGGTGTGCAAGTAACAGAAAGAACTATACCAGCTGAAGAAAATAAGACAGGGAGTTACTTCTCCCTTAGTTAACAGTTTACATGATGTATTTGCCATTTTTTTTTTTTTAAATTTTAAGCTTCCATTTGTTCATGAACCATGGAGATAGGACTTGGTTCTGAAGGTAGGTGTATAATCCTACCACATGGATAGAACTGCCTAGAAAGGGAAGGTAATCCAAAGACCGGAATAAGTTCAGAGGCTAAAAGAGGTAGGTATATATCTTTAATAAAATTTCTTTAATGTCTGGGTGGGACTTCCCTGGTGAGTCAGCGTTAAAGAATTCGCCTGCAATGCAGGATACGCAATTTTGATCCCTAGGTTGGGAAGATCCCTGGGAGAAGGAAATAGCAACCCACTCCAGTATTCTTGCCTGGGAAATCCCTTGGACAGAAGAGCCTGGTGGGCTGCAGTCCCTGGGATCACAAAAGAGTCAGACATGACTGAGCCACAAAAACAACAGAACTTTGCCATAGTCCAATTCAACCTCTTTTCAAACTGCTTAACTGAACGGATACATTCACTTTTTTTTTTTCACTTACTACAATTTAATTTGTGCTTCTGGCAATCATATTCCCCAAATCTTAACTCTGTGGAGAGTAGGGAAGTTTTATGGTTTTAATGCTGTTGCTTATTTCATAGAAGCTCATGTAGTGATAATGTGTGTGTCTAAAAAGATTCTGAAATGTATAAATAAATTGTGATAAGTCATCTCTAACTGACTCCATATTCCCTGTGAACTTGGGGATGACCCAAAGAGCTCATTTAAATGATTTTATATACAGTTTAGATACTTCAAAATCAAAGCCTCTTGTTGATCTGGAACACTTTCAAGCTCAGGTATCTATGCTCATTTACATCTCTTTGATCATCCATCAGCTTTCCTGATTATTTTCATTTTGAAAACTTAGCTCATCTCCACACATTTTGCATCCGTAAACACACCCATGGCCACTGTTTACTTCAAAAAGGCTCCTTTTTTTCCCCCCTTGACTTTGACTTTAAACTCACATTTTGTTTGCTTTGAAGTAACATGAGCAAATCCCAGCTTCTCATTTTATAAATTCTGCAGGAGCCTTTTGTAAGAATTCATATTACACTAAGTCTCACGCTTGGCTTCTCATTTATCTCAGAATTCCTTTTAGTTCCCAATCCATTTCATGATCCAGTTTAAAATGCCTATCTCTCTGAAACAGAGAGAGAGATGTGCAATCGCATTTAATTTCACTCCCTAGTCATCTGCCCCTTTGCACAGCGTTACAACTATTGCTTATACCAGAACATTTTTTGCCACCTATAATAATTACTTTCAGTGTCTTCTGTTTTATCAGCATCCTGTCACTTAAAACTCAGTGTAAAATACTTTTTTCTGTGTTTCCTTAAAGTTCCCCCTACGCAATTTTATGTATAGTTTTGTTTCTGAATTAAAATCTCCATAAAATGCAAATGTTCTATACAATTTACACAATTTAATTTACACAACAATATTGATATCTTAGTCTACTTAAACTTAAAATACAAATTTATACCACTCATTCTCATGATTCTCTACGTTAACAGCATGAAAGACATTTTATTAACAAAAGTTTTGCTTTTCACACCTTAACCAATATTCTTCATATGCTTTTGTCTTAGTCTACAATAATTTTAACTGCATTAATTCACAAGGTACTCAACATGTCTGTAAATTGCTATTATTTGCTGGCATAGCTTTATAAGTATACTGCCTTTTGTATGCTAATTTTCTACAGCTCATGTTCTCATTATAGATTGCTCTAAATTAAAAAAGAAAAATTAGGCAGTATAACTGTGAAAGTTTTACAAACTTAAATACACATGCATACTTATAAATAGATTTCTGGTAACCAAGTATAATTTTTGCATTAAAGTCAGCCCTAAGAAAATCTATTATTATTTTTATTAACGATAATAGACTTGGCATGGGGATATATAGTTCTAGTAAGGGAGATGACACATCCTAGTCTCATTTGATGGTGAAGAGATGTGACTAAAATAAGGAGAGACACGTGTAAAAAAAGTCCGAGGAGCATTTAGAAACCTTCTTTCACTCTATGCCACTTGAAGGTGTAAACAATGTTTTGAATCTGAAAGATTTCTGGAATAATTGAATATGTAGTATTATCAAACTGAAAAAAAAAACAAACCCAAAACAGTAGTGTGCAAAGTTGAAACCTCACACTCTTTCTATAATACCTTTCTGCTCTTTCAGAATTCTGAAAACTATACTTAACTCTCTGACCCAGAGTTTGAAGCAAACAAGTTTACATCTCTTCTATGCAAAAATTGATCAGTCAAGAACAACCCAAATATGCTGAGATGAAAAATCACCCTCTAAACACCCTACTCATATCAGCCTACAGCAAATGTCAAGGTTATCAAGTGTCACTGTGTGTTCAGAATTTGATGTCAGGTGTTTAAAAATATTTTTACTGTTAAATATAAGCTGACAATCAAGAATTATCAGACATCTAAGGAAAGTCTCTAACCCAAAAATAAAATAAAAATAAACAGACCAGAAGCAGTATGGGAACAAAAGTTATACAAGGAATAAAATGTTGTTGCTAATATCTTCAGAAATATAAGAAAAGGTACAGCAACTCTGATGTCATAATGTAAGAAATTCTTCACAAGTTAAAAAGAGCCCTTGGGATTAAGTACATGATAATAGAAATGAAAACTCAATAGAAACATTAATAATAACTGAAATATTAAAGAAAATCGAGCAAAAAAAGATGGAGAATATGAGATTAAATCATCATATTAGAAGATCAGCTCAGAAAATCCTGCATATAGGGCTTAACACTTCCAAAAGGAGATTAGAGAAAAAATATAAGGGATAAAATCATAGACGATTTTCCAGAACCAAAGAATGCATATCTTCAGATTGAAAGCTATCACTGAGTGATTACCACAACTGATGAAAATAAACCAACATCAAGTTCTGTTGCAAAAAGCACATGATTATGGAATATTAGAGCACTCTGCATAATGAGAATATTTAAGATGCTTCTAGGGAAAAAATTAAGGTCACATAGAAGGATCAAATCAGAATGACGAGATTTCTCAATAGCAACTCTGGAAACAAGAAAGCAATGGAGTGATATAGTGATATCTAAAATATTCTGATGGAAAAGGATGTCAGGTATATCTCATACTTGATACATTGACAGTGCGTGTGTTCTCAGCTGCTCAGTTGTGTCCAACTCTTTGCGAACCCATGGATTGTAGCCCTCTGCCCAGGGGATTTCCCAGGCAAGAATACTAGACTGGGTTGACATTTCCTTCTCCAGTAGATCTTCCTGACCCAGGGATGTAACCCATGTCTCCTGCATTGCAGGCAGATTCCTTACCACTGAGTCACGTGGGAAGCCCACGTGGCCAGTATATAATACAATTAGGTGTTATTATTATATTACTATTCACAACCAAAAAACTAAGCATTGCATTTTTCTCATTGTCACACTGCAAGGCCTCCTCTAAAATGACTTATACTACCACCCCATTACACACAAGCTCTTTGAGATATCATGCAGGAAGCTCCATGCTTTGGACTCTGATATTTCTCCAAAGATGTCTCCTACTGCTCCCTTATCATACATGACTCATAGGAAAGTTTACATTGGTTTTCCTGAAATATTATTACTTTCTCTTTCATCCCTATAAACAATAATCATACCTTTTAAACTCATGTGAAATGTTCTCATTTACAAACATCCCTCTCACACCCATATGGACCCAAGTTGGATGAAGCATCCATAAGAGTTCTCATATGCCCAGGATCTTTCCTGTACTTATGGCATGCTGTTATAATTATCTGTTCTTGCCACCAACTTGAGCTTCCTAAAGTCCAAAAGACTGTCTTGTTCTTTGTATTTTTCTGTTTACACTTTTTAGTTGATTTCAACATATATTTATTTGGTATCTCCTGTGTTCCAGGCTCTCTTCCAGTTATTAATTTTTTAAGTGTTGCATCTGTTGTGAAAAATGTATCCAGGCATTTATAAAAACATACAGACGGCACTTTTCAAGATACTTTTCAACATGGGCTTCCCAGGTGGCTCAGCGGCAAAGAACTTGCCTGCCACTGCAGGAGACACAGGTTCATTTCCTGGATTGGGAAAATCCCCTGGAGATTTTGGCAACTCACTCCAGTATCTTTGCCTGGGAAATCCCATGGATGGAGGAGGCTGGTGGGTTACGGTCCAGTTACGGTCCATAGAATCACAAAGAGATGGACACAACTTAGCAACTAAACAAGAACAACTCTTCTATATCTTTTCCTTCTAACTACTATCTGCTGCTGGTGCTGCTGCTAAGTTGCTTCAGTTGTGTCTGACTCTGTGTGACCCCATAGATGGCAGCCCACCAGGCTCCCCCATCCCTGGGATTCTTCAGGCAAGAGTACTGGAGTGGGTTGCCATTTCCTTCTCCAATGCATGAAAGTGAAAAGTGAAAGTGAAGTCGCTCAGTCATGTCCGACTCCTAGTGACCCCATGGACTGCAGCCTACAAGGCTCCTCTGTCCATATCTAACTGGTCGCAACTCAAATCCTCTTCCCATATCTGGAGCTAGAGGTCAAATGATCAGTTTCTAGCCCTAAACAATCCCTCCTGCATTTCTTTAGGTACTATCCAAATATGGACAAATAAAATAAAGGAGAAATTTTAATCTCAGAGTGCTCAGGAGATGGTGAAGGATAGGGAAGCCTGGAAGGCTACAGTCCACAGGGTAACAAAAAGTCAGGCATGACTGAAGTGACTTAGCATGCATGCATACATACACCAACTTGAATTGAATGGTAGCGTCACTGACTCAATGGACATGAACTTCGGCAAACCCTGGGAGATAGTGAGGAACAGGGATGCCTGGCGTGCTGCAGTCCATGGGTTGCAAAGAGGCAGACGTGACTGAGCAACTAAACAACAACAACAGAATGCACCACTTACTTTTGGCTCCAAACCTACATATCTGGCTTTCCTAGTGGACAAAAATGGTACTGTTTCATATTTGCGGATATATTTCTTTCAACCAGTCTTTTGCTGGGAGTAATGCATCACAGTTTCTGATATATTGATAAGCACAGGAATAAACTTGAGGTCTTAATAAAAGGCTGATTCTGAATTAATAGATCTTGGATGGGGCTAATATTTTAAATTTCTAACTAGCTTCCAGTGACACTCATGTTGACACAAGTGAGGGTCTGCAGCAGATCAGAGGTTTGAAACATGATAGCAGTGGTGGTGATGATGGTGGAGGCAGTAATCCAGATACCTCCATAGTGAAAGTGGAAGTGTTAGTTGCTCAGTCCTATACAACTCTGTGACCCCCAAGGTCTGTAGCCTACCAGGCTCCTCTGTCCATGGGATTTCTGCAGGCAAGAACACTGGAGTGAGTAGGTAACTTCTTATTACTGCAGCAACAGAACTCTAATATTCTGGTGCTGAAAATGTGACTTTCTTAGCCAAGTGGAAAGACACAGAAGACAGGATGACATGCCTTAATATTTTTAAGCAGATTAAAAACTTCTGTTCTATAATAACATGACTCTTATTAGCCCACTTTTAACAAGCTTTTGCTTTATGATGGAGTCATATGCCTCGTATTTTCAACACTTTATATGAGCTTATGATTTGACTCTATTAATACTCTTCTTTTACAAAGAGGAAACCAAGGCATGAAGATGCTATATAACTTGCCTCAAAATCAGTAATGTAATAAGTGGTAAACCTATTATTTTAATCCAGACAGTCTGACCACTGGGCTGGTACTCTTATCAGAAGTTCTAGAAATTATAGAATTTTGAGTCAAAATGTGGGTAGAGCTATGAGAAAAGAGAGACTTAACCCATACAGTTAAGCCAAATAATTATTACAGATTTAACTAATTCTACCAATTGCTTTTTAATCAATTTTAGGTTATGCTGCTTTCATGTCTGTTTTTGAAGGTCTTTATCATTTTTAAACAAGAAGTTCAAGCTGGTTATTTCAGAGATGCCAGCCATATGGCATTAAATCAGAAGCCTTATGAATTATTTGGAAGCTTCTTTTGATCTCAGATGTGAAAACAGCATGATCTCATTTTGTGTCAATCCTCTGGATTTATTTTAGAACCTCAACCTATTTAGAATAACTTTTTGTTTTCTTGGTTCCTAAATATCAGTTGTAAAAGCCCCTAAAATTCTTGATACTTGACAATTAAGTGAGGGCCTCTGATTTTCACTTTGGCAAAAAAAATAAAAATAAAAATGGAAATATATTCTTGGTTCTTTGTGAAACGTGTTTCCTCAGAAAAGGCAAAATATTTGATTCTGCATCAATAAAAATATAGAACCCCTAATAAGGGAAGTGCTGTCTTATTACAGCCTCAGCTGGTGAGCCATTACCTAAAATATTATGTTCTACTGGGAGCAGACACTTTAAATTTGCCATCTGAAACTGAAAAGTTTCAGAGAAATGTGTCAAAGATGACAAGAGAATTAGAAACCTGTCACATTAAAAGTATTTAAAACCATACACAACATTTAAAGTGAAGATTTAAATGAGACAGGACACTGTTTTCAAATTTTTGAGGTACAGTCTAACATGTGGAAGAATTCATTGCTTCCTGTGTGACCTCAGATTAACAGAGCGGGAACACGCGCATCTGGAAGTTTAAGGTTTTCTGACTTAGGACCATTTAAGAAAGACAAAAAGTGTTAGTTGCCCAGCCTGTCTGAACTTCTGTGATCCCACAGACTTCTGTCCTTGGAATTCTCCAGGCAAGAATACTGGAGTGGGTAGCCATTTCCTTCTCCAGGGGATCTTCCCGACCCAGGGATTGACCCTTGGTCTCCTGCATTGCAGACAGATTCCTTACTCTCTGAGCCATCAGGGAAGCCCAAGGAAAACAAAGACGCCCCCCAAATTAAAGCTGCCCAAGGTATTCTTATATGAGTCAATTTAGCCATTGGTTGATTCATTTACTCCTCCAGAACGGTTTTCTGAAGCTTTCTCTGTGCAGGCAATGTTCTAGCATGAATGTGATAAACTACCTTAATTGAGATTTCAATCTAATGCAAAGGTGGGGGTGGGTATAGATAAAATCAGGAAAAGAAGGTAATACAATAACAAGTGAAAACCACCTGGGGTGGAGGTGGAACCTAGGATTGCCATGTGAGTGTTGATATATGAGCAGAAAACAAAATATGAGAAGGAACTACCTATGCAAAGATTACAAGGATGAATGAACCAACATAAAAGACCATGATGTGGTGACCATCTTGAACTTTCAGAGGAACTGAAAGACCCCGGCTGAATTGCAATGAATGAGAGGGAGAGTAATATGTATTCAGGTCTGAGATAGACAGCTCATACCTTAAACAGCTTCTTTCCCATACCTTAAATGTCTAGGCAAATTCATAACATCTAGCTACTCCAATTCATAACCTGTAAGCATGCAAAACTTTAGGCTCTATATTAAAATTCTTTAAGGTAAATGCTGATGTTTTCATTACATAAGCCTGGGTAGATATTTTATTACATGCAACAAAGTTAAAATCAAAAGGAAATTTATGATCCATGAGGCAGATGGTATGTCCAAGATGGAGGCAATCAAATCTTTCATCCAATTTGCTTTTACAATGGTCATCTTTTAAATGACACTCTTTCCATTTGAGACATGGGCTCTACATGTCCTCCTATGAATTTCTGTACTACAGTGGAAAGGGATATCATATGACTTCCAAAGCTAGGTCCATATAGGGCATACACCCTGATCATCTTTGGGAAGCTTATTCTGGAAACTCAGCCACCTTGGTGTGAGGAAGCCCAACTCATGTGGACACATGTAAGAAAGGAAGCCTTTGGGATCATTCCAGACAGAGTCACCATCTGACTGGTACCACAACAAAACTAAATAAGAAGCATCCAACTGCTAACAAGTCAGCTCCCACCAGGATTATAGAGAAGAGTGAAATAATTACTGTTGCTTCAAGCCACTAATTTTGTGGTGAATTTTTAAATGCAGAGATAAATAACTGGAACAATTTATATTAATGTCCATACAGTCAAAACTATGGTTTTTCCAGTAGTCATGTGTGGATTTGAGAGTTGGACCAGAAAGAAGGCTGAGCACCAAAGAATTGATGCTTTTGAACGGTGGTGTTGGAGAAGACTCTTGGAAGTTTAATCAAGGAGATCAAACCAGTTAATCCTAAAGGTATTCAATCCTGAATATTCATTGGAAGGACTGATGCTGAAGCTGACTTTGGCCACCTGATGCGAAGAGCCAACTCATTAGAAACACCTTGATGCTGGCAAAGATTGAAGGCAAGAGGAGAAGGGGACAACAGAGGATGAGGTGGTTAGATGGCATCACCGATTCAGTGGACATGAATTCGAGCAAGGTCTGGAAGATGGTTGAAGGATGATGAAGCCTGGAGTGCTGCAGTCCATGGAGTTCAAAGAGTCAGACACAACTAAGCGACTGAACAAGAACAACAATATTAAGTTCATATAAAATAATTAATACTTAATTAGTAATAGTCTAATTTAGCTACATAAATATGTGGTTTAGAACCCACACAGTTTCATTTCATTTTTGGTGGCCTGAAATTTTCCAAAAACAAATATTTTCTGAAATGCCTCAGCAAGTGTTATGATTTTGATATTCTTTTCTTTGTCTATAGTCTTCTTTTAAACTTTGCCATTATTGTTTGGAATTTCCTTTATCCTTTATTTAAAGCACATGTGCAGTAGTTATTTGTTGGATCTCTTTAGTATCACAGTATAACTCAAGTGGATTTTCCTGTAGTGATCCACAATTGTATACTATAATACACTGTTATTGATTCCTTTATCCTGCTTTATGTACTACCCTTTTCTTCTGTATTGATTCTTGCTCTTTTATTGCTAATATGCTTTGATATGATTTACACTTTATCCCACACCTTGAATTGCCATGTTACATATTAGTAGTCAAAAATTTCAAACTATACATGGGATTAAAATGATAATATAAATGAAATGTTACTAACTCATTAAATGTAGGTTATTAAACAATGTTTTATACTCAAAGATTTGAAAACTAATTTTAAAAGTAATGAATATAACTCAAACCAAATAACAGATGCTTATTTTGTGGTGAAAAAAGGAGCTCCTATAGGGCGACTGAAATGTTTGAGGCCCAAAAGAATTAATACTCTGTGTCATATCTGAAACAATGTTGTAATTCCTTGGCTATGTATTTTAAAAACTATGCAAATACAGAACATTGAGATAGTATTGTGCTTTCTGTACCTCCTGGGAGACATAATAGTTAATCATAATGTATCTGTGGCTCAAAATAAATTCTCTGTTCCATATAAGAATATACCAGAGAAAAATAGGGCACTAAAAATCATACAAAGAGATTTATAATCCTTTCTTCCCTACAGACTCACCCTAAGGAATCTAGAATTTAGAATTCTGATAAGGCCACAAGACTAGAATAAAGCCCATCTCTAAAGATCAAGAATAACTACTCTCCATAACTAAGAGGCTAAAACTCAGATATGCCTGAAGTAAAGTGGACTTAAGGTTAGGGACATAAAAATAAATACTGAAGTAGTTAGAAATGTTCAGATAAAGAATAGGAAAAATATTCTGCCATAGTCCATTTCTCTGTAGCAAGAGCTCTCAACATTTCTTATACATGCATGGATCAAAAAGTAAATTTCTAAGTATCAATACCCAGACCTCATCCCCTACCCCCATATCAGTTTCAACCCATCTATGTTAAGCTTTTGTTGTTGTTGTTCAGTCACTCAGTCATGTCCGACTCTTTGCCACTCCATGGACTGCAGCATGCCAGGCTCCTCTGTCCTTCACTATCTCCTGGAGTTTGCTCAAATTCATGTGGTTGAGTTGGTGATGCTAGCTAACCATATCATCTTCTGCCACCCATTCTCCTCATTTCTTCATTCTTTCCCAGCATCAGGGTCTTTTCCAATATGGCGGCTCTTTGCATTAGGTGGCTAAAATATTGGAGCTTCAGCTTTAGCATCAGTCCTTCCAATGAATGTTCAGGATTGATTTCCTTTAGGATTGACTGGTTTGATCTCCTTGCAATCCAAGAGACCCTCAAGAGTCTTATCCAGCACCACAATTCAAAAGGGTCAATTCTTCAGTGCTCAGCCTTCTTTGTGGTCCAACTGTCACATCCATACATGACTACTGGAAAAACCATAGCTTTGATTATATGGACCTTTGTTGGCAAGTGATGTCTCTGCCTTTTAATATGCTGTCTAGGTTTGTCACAGCTTTCCTTTCAAGGAGCAATTGTCTTTTAAGTTCATGGCTACAGTCACTGTCTGCAGTGAATTTGGAGCCCAAGAAAATAAAACCTGTCAATGTTTACACTTTTCCCCCTTCTCTTTGCCATGAAGTGATGGGACTGGATGCTATGATCTTAATATTTTTTTTTTAATGTTGAGTTTCAAGCCAGCTTTTTTTTTTTCAAGCCACTGTCCTCTATCACCCTCATCAAGAGGCTCTTTAGTTCCTCCTGGACATGGTCAACCAGGAGATGGCAAGAGTGAACATCAGCACTTTAGGAATTAGTGAACTAAGATGGATAAAAATGGGTGAACTTAATTCAGATGACCCATTAGAGTGGTATCATCTACATATCTGAGGTTCTTAAGCTTAGACATCTATATTTTCTAAAATTATCTTATATGATTTTAATATGTAATCACATTTGAAATTACAATTTCATATTACCATTGTTTCTGAAAACATGATTCATGACACTGAGATTCTAAATTTGTTGTGAAAAAAAAGGGAGAGTGAATTCCATCTATAAATTAAGAAAATTCTGCTTACCAAGGTCACAGGTCTTTCTTCCATTACCTCCTTAGCTATGACTTCACTATAAATAATGTATCTTTCAACACACCATTAATTTTGAGTTCCAATTTGTGGACACAGTATATCCCACATCCAAGCAGAGGTTTCATGAGTGCTTGTGTGGCTAGCAAAGCCTTTTGTCTCCTGTCATTCACCATGAAAGGAGTCTGCTTGGAATAGATTCTTCCCCTTCACCCAAGCTCCAGAAAGAATGATGCCTGAAGCAACTAGACCTATGTCTAGCTGACCCTCAGTTCTGTGAGTGAAAAATACATTTATTTTGAAAACCACTAATTTGGGCTTTTACAAAAGTGTAGCATTATCATAGCAACAGCCAATCAACACAAACTTAAGATTCTAATCTCAAGATTCCTAAAACTATACAGTTGTTAGTCTTTATTATGATGACTCAAGAGAGGCAATGTCACACAGTTTTGCAAACTTCTATTTTATGATAGAACTTTTTGTTTTAGGAACAATCTCAGATAACTTATTTTCAGCATAAAATAATATGAGAAAAAGCAAAATGTGTAATAAATAACTAAAATATTTTATACAACTATACTAGAATCAAAGTTAACTTTATGGATACAAACCAAAAATCTACCAACTGAAGATAAGATTTCATATTCTAAGTATAAATGAAGAAGTAATAATTAGAAAAACTTGGGGGAAAAGCTGAATACTTGATAGAACTAAAAGCATGAAAAAAATTTTGTGACCCAGATCTCGGGTTGGTAGTTAAAACTATATAAAAAAATGAATAAAGAAGTAACTTAAGTTTCTAAAAATAACTTTATTGAGAGATATTTTACATGTTGTATAATAATCCATTTCAAGTGTATAATTCAATATTTTAGCAAATTTACCAACTTATGCAAACAGTTCCTTAAATTAGATTTAGAAGATTTTTGCCAGTCCAGTAATCTTTTATGCATATTTACTGTTGACCTCCCTCTCTTTCAATCCAGCTAATCACCAATCTACTTTCTATCTCTAAAGATTTGCCCTTTCTAGATTTTTAGAATAAGTAGAATAATACAGTGTGTAATATCTTATGTTTGGCTTCTTTCATTATGTGTAATGTTCATCTACATGATAACATGTATCCAAGGTAAGTTCTCTTGCAGTCAAATAATATTCCATTGTATGGTTACAACACATTATGTTTATCCATTCAATAGGCTGATGACTAGACACTAATCATAATAGTCACTCTCTGATTTATATGTGAAAGTCACTCAGTCGTGTCCAACTCTTTGTGACCTCATGGACCATACCATCCATGGAATTCTCCAGGCTGGAATACTGGAGTGGGTAGCCTTTCCCTACTCCAGGGGATCTTCCCAACCCAGTGATTGAACCCAGGTCTCTCGCATTGTGGGCGGATTCTTTACCAGCTGAGCCACAAGGGAAGCCCAAGAATACTGGAGTGGGTAGCCTATCCCTTCTCCAGCGGATCTTTGCAACCTAGGAATCAAACAGGGTCTCCTGCATTGCAGGTGGATTCTTTACCAACTGAGCTATCAGGGAAGCCCCTGACTTATATGAATAATATCAGTAAGAAGGACAAGTGGAGAAAAGGAAATTCTGGCACTCTGTTGGTGGAAACTTAAATTGGTGCAGCCACTGTTGAAAATAGTATGGAGTTTTCTCAAAAAACTAAAACTAGAAATACTACATGAGCCAGCAATTTCACTCCCGGATATATATCAGAAAAAAATGAAAGCACTAATTCAAAAAGATACAAGCATGCCAATGTTTATAGCGATACTATTTACAATAGCCAAGACCTGAAAGCAACCTAAGTGTCCATCAACAGATGAACAGATAAAGATGAAGTGTTATACATACAGAATGGAATACTACTCCGTCATAAAAAGAATGAATTTTTCCCATTTGCAACAGCATAAATGAACTTGGAGGGCATTATGCTAAGTGAAATAAGACAGAAGACAGACACTGCATGATATCATTTATGTGTGGAATATAGTATGCAACAAACTACTGAATATAAAAAAGGAATAGAATCACAGATATAGAGAATGAATTAGGAGAGAGGGAAGGGAAAAATAGCAAGATAGGAGTAGGGGATTAAGAAGTGCAAACTATTTACTATGTATAAAGTAAATAAGCTACAAGGATATATTGTACAGTACAGGGAATATACCCAATATTCTATAAATGGAGTATAACATTTAAAAATTGTGAATCACTAGGTTGTACACCTGAAATCTGTATAACATTGTACATCAACTATACCTCATCAAAGAAAAATAAAAAGAGAAAATTGAGAACATTGTGTGCAAGTCTTTGAGTAGATAAATGTTTTTATTTTTGCTTGGAAGATAACTTGGAGTCAGTTTCTGGGCTGAGAAGTAATCAAACTTTACAGAGTTTTAGTCCATTGGAAAAGCCAAACACTACATATAGAAAATGGTTCAATAATGGCTAAGATAGGGCTACACAATAAATTTGATGGAAGCAAAGATACAGGTTCAAGACAACACTTTAGTTGAAAGCATATGGGTAAGCAAACAGTATTAAAGGAAAGAGAGTAGGGAGGGTTTTCCAAATTGGTAATGACACCAAACGTAAAGGCATAATTTGTGAATCAACATGACAAATGTCTCAAAAAAGAAGTGTTGTTTATTCAGTTAGTGAAACTGGCCCATTTTCTGCAATCTGACTCATGGTTGCATATGCCTCAAAGGCGTGATTTTTTTAAAGCACCAAGAAAGGATAGGCTACCCACTCCAGTATTCTTGGTCTTTCCAGGTGACTCAGATGGTAAAAAAAATCCATTTGCAATGTTGGACACCTGGGTTCGATCCCTGAATTGGGAAGATCCCCTGGAGGAGGGCATGGCAAACCACTCCAGTATTCTTGCCTGGAGAATTCCATGGACAGAGGAGCCTGGCGGGCTACAGTCCACGGAGTCGCAAAGAGTCAAACCTGACTGAGTGACTAAATACAGCATGGGAAAGATATTACCAGGTCAGACTACTGGCTGTGTGGGGTAACTTTTAAAATCATCTATTGTAATACACTTTTTAAAAATTTGTCCAAGAGCTAATATAGTACAACTGTGCATGGAAGGTCCTGTATGTCATTGAAGGGCCTTTCAGTTTTCTGGCTTAGTGATGTCCACATTGATTCATTCAGTGATCCATAGAAAATGAGCGTGCCTGTGGGATGAACTAAGGTAAGCATGTGGCTGCTCCTGGCTTGGGGCCCTGCAGGAGTCGCGGTCCCCTTGCTGTGACCCTGAGAGGGGAGGACACAATCATCTAAGCACACCTGTCATCACTTTGTGAAACATGGTGAAAGGAGGAAGACAGTGTTCTCAACAGGTTTTAAAAAGTACGTCTTAGCGATTAAGCAGTGTGTTCAGTTGAAACAGCCTGGACACAGTCAGTCAGACAAGTTTGATGTCGTGGAGACATGAGGAAAGAGAAAGAATCACTAAGCGTGTTGAATCTGCAGCCTGGGAAAGACATGAGAACCTACATCAGACAACAAGTGCAGGATAGAAAAAGAGAGACTGAACTTCAGAACTATGTAGAAGAGAAAATTAGCATGGACTGCAAAAGCAAGAGAGAGTCTAGACTGACTCAAGTAGATTTAGTTGGTAGCTGTGTTCAGGTGACACCTTCCCTAAGATACAAAATGGAGGAAAAATACACTTGACAGAATATTTGGGATGATAAATATTAAAATCCATACTAAAAGAACAATTGTGAATGTCAAACTCTAACTTGAAATATTAATAATTTTATGTGCAGTTGAGGAATTTCAAATCAAAAATAGATTCATGGCCAGACATCAGCAGGATGGAAGAATAGTTTGCTACCATCATCTCTTCCCTCCCATACACATAGAACATTAATTTTGTCAGTCATCCACGAACAAGAATACCTTTGTGGGAGAGCAGAGGGAATGTCTGACTTCTTTAGCTGTGGTGGGCACTGCCCATGAGGACAACACAAAATAATAATGGGATGAGCATGACTGAAGGATTGAAAGAGGCTGGGAGCACAGTCAGAATTCATACTTCATCAAAGGTCATAGATCGTACTAACCGTTGATTGAAGTCTATCCTGTAATCAGCCCAGGCTCAGCTCAGGACAGGTTGCTGCAATCCTCCCCCTCCTGGCCATGGGCACCCCCTCACCCATCAGCTCTTCATACTCACTTCCCTGGTCAATGAAAACAAGCCTTTACAGACAGTTCACCAGCATACACAGAAAGTTAGCCCAACACTGCAGTTTGGGAAAAGCCAGAAACTTCTCCAAATCTAATAAGAGTAAGAAATGGCAAAAATTTGCAAAACATTTTGCTGTACCCTAAAAGCCTCTTCTAGCCAAATTCACATCATCTTATTGTGTGGCTTAGGAAAAAAAAAATTCCTTGTAGCTCACAAGACCCAGCTAAGAGAACAGTCGCAATGGATTTTTATAATATTGTTCTAAAGATCAACTGGAAGAAGCAGGTGGAAATAGTCAAAATTATTTTGAAAAATAAATGCAGTGAGGGATGATTACTTGCTCTCACTAGTTGTTAAAATATACATCACAGAATAGTGCTTTCGAAATGTGAAATGATTTCTTTCAGTCTCAGGTCTGGGGATGACAGGGAGATATTAAATGTATCTATAAGACTTTGTCTTTAAAGTTTCAAAAGCCAAACTATCAGTGTCCAGAGATCAAGGCTGATGTAAAAGCAGTTCTTGTGCTGTAGGTGACAATGGGCTGTGCTATTTCACCCCATCCCTTATCCTCAAGCCTTTGGAACCATGTAAGATCCTTGAACATAACAGCCACACTGAGAAATAAAACAAAGAAATCCTTGGTTGACTGAAATACATTAGCATGGAAAACGAAGGGATCAAAATAGAAATCTAGTTTAGGGGAAAAAAAATTACATAGTAGAGGAAAGAATAATTACCAGTGCAAATGATTTATTTTAATTTCAGGACTCTTTTCAGTATCTAGCTGGCCCTCTAAGCACAAGGTGTCATTAAAAGCACTGCTGGTTGACTTCTCCTCTTCCTTGAAAGTCCTTCATGGTGAACCCCTTTCCTAACGCACTTCCAACCCAGTTGTAGAAGCTAATGCTCATTTTGGAGAGCAAAGCATCATCTGTCACTTTGCCTGGGATCTCCCTGTGCCAGGTCTCTTGGTAAGAATCTAACCTCCAGAGAAGCTCTTACAACAAAGGGTGTCATCTAGAATCTCCAGCGCTGTTCAGATATGACATCAACTTTTCTGAATGGCTTCTTTAACAGAAGACACCACAAATTCCTCACCTCCTATTTCATCACTGAAACCTTCACTGAGTGCTTTTACTTCTTGTGTAGCAATGGTATGTGCAGTGGTTCAGTCGTGTCCAACTCTCTGCTATTACATGGGTTGTAGCCCGCCGGGCTCCTCTGTCCATGGGATTCTCCAGGCAAAAATACTGGAGTGGGTAGCCATTTTTTCCTCCAGGGATCTTCCTGGCCCAGGGTTCAAATCTGCATCTCCCATGTCTCCCAAATTGCAGACGGATTCTTTACCACTGAGTCTTTGGGGAAGCCGAGCCTTTATCATGAAGGATGGAAATGGGGCACAAAGTGCACTTTTATTTTTTTTTAATATTGTTTTTAATCTCCTATCTAGTGAACATCTAAGAAAAGAATGTGGAAAGAGGCTACTGGAACATTTGAATTCCTGTACTTCCTTGACTCCTACTCAACCTAACATTTCATCCCACTCTTCCAAAGAAAGTTAAGATTTTTTTTTTTTTGCTAAGCAAATGACTTTCCTCCTTTCATCCTACGTAATCACTCTTTACAAGCAAATAATGCCAATACCTATACACTCAGTCTTATATTTCTTTCATATGCATCACATATTCATCCCCATCTCCCTATGTGGAGCCCAGACTACATGCCCCTTAGGTTGTTATAAAGGCCTTCTACTGTGATTCTCCTCCATTACTGTCCACCTGCCCTTCACAGTGTAGCCATGATTTTCTTAAAAAAGCAAAATCTGAATTACATCATTTTCCTTCTTAAAACTTAATTGAGTGCTTATCAAAAACTCAATATATAGAAGACTTTAAAAGGACATTTTCAAATAGATTGTTCAATAAAATAAATAGCTATTAAAATATAACACTATATGTGAAAGATCTCTATATGGAAAATTATAAAAACCATTTAGAGATATTAAAGAAAACTTAAATAAACAGAAGAAAGATTGCATTCCACATATTTGCCAAAGGGCTCCAATCATGGAAATACGAAGAACTCCTATAATGCAATGAGAAATAGAAAAATTATAGAAATTGAGCCAAGATGGCTGAATACATATGTCATAATACTGTTACCCAAAATCTTAATAAATATAAGAAAAAGTGAATATTTAGGAAGTATGAAAATATGAATTGAAATCATGATAAAATATACAACATTTTGAAAAAAAAATATCGTCTACTGAAGTTAAGTGTATATGTACTCTCAGACCTAGCAACATAAGTCTTATGTGTGTGTGGCATGTATATTTTTTTAATTTTTAATTGAAGGATGATTGCTTTACAATATTGTGTTGACTTCTGCCATAAGACAAGGTGAATCAGCCACAAATACACATATGTCCCCTCCCTCCTGAACCTCCCCCCACCCTCCACTCCTCTAGGTTGTCACAGACCACCAGATTGAGTTCCTGTGCCCATATAGCAGCTTCCCACTGGCTACTTATTTTACACATGACAGTATATATATATATATATATATATATATATATGTCAATGCCACTCCCTCAGTCCATCTCACCGTCTTCTTCCCCTACTATGTCCGAAGTCTGTTCTCTACATCTATATCTCCTGCCCTGCAAATAGGCTTATCAGTATCATTTTTCTAGATTCCATATATATGTGCTAATATATGAAATTTGTTTTTCTCTTTCTGACTTACTTCATTCTGTATAACAGGCTGTAGGTTCATCCACCTCATAATACATGCTCCAAAAGACATTTATAAAATTGACAGCTGTGTTAGTTGACAGCTGTGACAGTTAGTTTATACTGGTTTCTTGTGGTTAAGCTTGCTTGTTCCTGCACATGAATGTAGCTAGAAGATACAGTTTCTGTTTTCTGAAAGTTTGCTAAGAGTAGTTTTTTATTATAAATGAGAGCGGATGCTTCCTTGCCTAAGACAGGTGTACCGATTCCATAGAGACAGTTTAGGAGTGGGTTAGGGGCCCTCGGGTTGCTCCCTTGGGTGACAATTTGCATCCAATTGGTCACCAAATGAAGTAGTGCTCTTGAATTTAAAAGCCCAGTGATATTAAAAACTCTTATCTACAAACACTAGACTCTCACTTGACATGATGGTTAAAACTGTGGCGCAAAACTACCTAATAGCCTTCACTAGCAGGATTACTGTATTAGCCAGAAATAGATGTCACTTATTTCAGTCACTATAATTTTTAGGTATTTTTTTTTAACAGAGGTGAAGCTTCATTTTAATTTATATAAAAATTTATATTCAAAATTATAAAATACAGGGAACCCAGGACCATGCATGAAAATCTCAAAGAAAATGAGAGAAAAGTCTTTTATTCATCCCGGGTCAGCGTAAGTGGTTTTACAAAGCAGTCTTCGCCTTGCTCATCCTACTTTGGTTAAGTTAAACTGATCATATTTTCAGATCTTAGATGAAACATCACATACTTGGAAATAAATCTTTCCTAACCTCTCTTCATCCAAGCAAAGCTTAATCAGCACCATCCGCTAACCTCCCTCCCTTTCCTATCCCAGCTTGATTCTCAGTCTCCCTCATACACAGTTTTTTTCTTCTGCTATTTAGTAATTGATTTTGACAATGTATCTTTTTCCTTATTTCAGAAACACTAAAACTGTTTTAGGTAATGAAATTTGAATTGTTAAAAAATAACTCAAATGTTTAAATTCCTTAGAATTATCTAACCCAGTGCTAAGTACAACCTATGGGCAAGAACACTGGAGTGGGTTGCCATGCCCTCCTCCAGAGGGTCTTCCTGATCCAGGGACCGAACCCAGGTCTCCTGCATTGCAGGTGAATTCTTTCCGGTCTCAGCCACCAGGGAAGCAGTGAAGAACCCGCCTGCCAACGCAGGAGAGGCAAGACATGTAGGTTCGATCTCTGGGTCCGGGACAGCCCCTGGAGGAGGAAACGGCAACCCACTCCAGTATTCTTGCCTGGTGAATCCCATGGACAGAGGAGTCTGATGGACTACAGTCCATGGGGTCGCAAAGAGTCGGACTCGACTGAAGCGATTTAGCACGCACACAGACTTAGGAACTCTTGGGGAAGACTGCAGTGACAATCTGTACCACTAGAATCATTTGTTTTAGAGTCTTCCTCTAAATTCCTTTTTAGTTGTTTATATATAACTTCGGAACACGAGACTTATGGGAAAATAAATCAGGCTTTGTTGTTGACCAAGGGCTGACTGCAAGTCCCTGTATTTTCTGGATAATGTCTTTTCTATTAAAGCATATTATAATGGTACTAAAAGCTTACTTTAAGATTACATAATTTTGCCACATGATAAAAAATCAGCATTTTAATATGTTTTGCATTTTAAATAGAGAAATTCATAAGAAAATATACCTTGAAAAGTTTCAGTATGTAAGTATGCAGCTATATTTTAAAATGCTGCAAACCTAGGCCTATTTATCTCAGTCTGAAACAAATAAACTTATCTATGTGAAATAGCATGTTATTTTTGAGGGCAACCAACTAAAACTGCCATTTAGGCATTATATATGACTTGCTACTGCAGCTCTAATAACATTTTTACTTTTGATCAAAACTCCCAGAACACTCATGACAACTAATATTAAAACCATTGAAGCAGAAGTTTATATAATTTTGAAATGGATTTTTAATAAATCAGGAGGGATTTTGCCATCACTTTATCTAAAGATCTAACATCTTTTGAAGGATTTAATTATTTGGAGTCCTAAAGCTAGGGACCTTTCCCATATATTAGCCCCTTTCCTTTCCTTCATAAAAGACACAAAGTTAGCTTTACATTCCCTGTGAAACAATATTCCCACTCCCAACCCAAATATCCTACCACCACAAACACAGATAATAGTATTGTATTAAGAGTGGATAAGACAACTGGATTCTCCAGGGAATCTGGAATGGAGGTAAAGCAATGGTGAGTCCCCTAGACATGCATGATTTCCTTAGAAAGCTTGTATACATCCTATGTGTCCCTCTTTTCCTGGTAGCTCAGCTGGTAAAGAACCTGCCTGCAATGCGGGAGACCTGGGTTTGATCTCTGAGTTGGGAAGATCCCCTGGAGAAGGGAAAGGCTACCCACTCCAGTATTCTGGCCTGGAGAATTCCATGGACTGAATAGTCCATAGGGTCGCAAAGAGTTGGACATGCCTGAGCGACTTTCACTATGTGTCCCTGAGAGTGCCATCTGGGGATGCTCTGATTTGCTACATGCTGATACTGGGGAGCCCCATGCAGAAATGAGATGGAATACAGACACACAGAGATAGGCAGGAATCCAGTACCTTAAGAGAAAGACAAAGTTGGCTTTCTAGTCATTGAAAAGCCTAAATATATTTTCTACAATTAAATTTTATTTCATTTACCTTTATACATACAACACACTTAATTGGTTTCTTTCCACTAGTACTTAAGTGTGTATACATATATATTTTTGATGTAAGGACCATAACTATTATAGGTTTTATTGGTAACTGTGTATTTGTACTGGGGTATAGCCAATTAACAATGTTGTGATAGCTTCAGGTGACAGCAAAAGGACTCAGCCATACATATACATGTGTTTATTTTTCCCCAAACTCCCCTCCCATCCAGGCTGCACAGAAGATTGAGCAGAGTTCTATGTGCTAAACAGTAGGTCCTTGTTGGTTACCCTTTTTGAGAATAGCAATGAGTGTATGTTGATCCAAACTCCCTAACTATCCCTTTCCCCCAGTCTTCCCCCTGGCAACCATAAGTTTGTTCTCTAAGTCCGTGAGTCTCTTTCTGTTTTGTAAGTGAGTTGTTCGTTTGTATCTTTTTTTTTTTTTGTAGACTCCTAGGGTGCATATTTAAAAACTCAAGTTAGGAAAACAAATTTCAACTTTAAAATGAATAAAATTGTTCTTGTTTAGGGAAACATAATTTTATGTTTTGGTTTTGGACTCCAAAAAAAACTGGGACACTAACCAGAAGGAAGCTGGCATATTCTAACAAGGGGAAATAATTTTCTAATGCTAAACTATGAAATCCTTCAATTTTGAAAACAGATTGATTTTCTCACTGTGACTGCAAATAACACTATAAATATGGGCTTGAATTTCTGCTCTGGGTTTAACTATCTGTATAATGATAAAGATAAATTAACCATCCACCACCAATCAAAAATGTACAAATAATTTTAAGTGCCAATGATGTCCAAATTATAACATTATATACAATGAAAAATAGAAGAAACAGCATTATTTTCATTTTCAAGATGTTTATACCTTAAATATTTAGTAGTTCTATAAATATTCAATAATTTGAAAAATTAAAAAGTGTCATAAATATGTATAGTAGTGAACTTCAAACTTATCTCTCAGAAACTTATACTCTCTTAACTTTATTGAAGACCTCAAAGACTTTTCATATTGTGGGTTATATTTATTGATAATAGTCATGTTAGAAATTAAAACTTAGAACTGAAAAATATTTACTAACAAGTTAAAAATAACACATATGAATGTAAACAAAATAGCAACTTTCATGAAAATACTCTCCAAAGAAAAATTAAGTTTAGTAAGAAGAATTGTATTGTTTCACATATTGGTGAATCTCTTTAATAGCTAGCTTAATAGAAGACAGTTGCATTTTCCACTGCTTCTGTATTCAGTCTCTTAGGATATGTTATTTTGTTTGAAGTATGTGAACATCCAAAAGGGTTTCCCCAATGGCTCAGGGTTAAAGAATCCTCTTGCAATGCAGGAGCCACGGGAGACGTGGGTTCGATCCCGGGGTCAGGATGATCTCCTGGAGGAGGAAATGGCAACCCACTCCAGTATTTTTGCCTGAAAAATTCTATGGAGCAGAGGATCCTGGCGGGCTACAGTCCATAGAGTCACAAAGAGCTGGACACAACTGAGCACGGCACAAATTTGCAAAAAAGGAAGGCCTCTTAGACCCTCTGAAAGTGTCTCAGGGTTTTTCAAGGTGCTTCAGACTAAATTTTGAAAACTGCTAATATACAGGCTTAATTTCAACACAAATTATAAATAATGATTGCAAAATGCTTTTGAAGAATTAAAGTACATGAAAGTCTTTTTGAAAGTATATCCACATTAATCTCATGAGTCAAAAAATATTCCCAGTTTGAAAATGGCGGATATAAAGTGCGTGAGACCAGATCAAAAGGCCATGACCATTTAAAGGTAGGCACTGATGGCCCAATTGTTTTTGGTTTTTGTTTGTTTTGTAAGGAATTTCCGATGATGGAAAGATTAGTTTCCAAGCCTGAGTTTGAATCCCTGTCAGCCCCTAATTGTGCGACCTTCACCACTTTAGCATCATTTTAAACTTAACTTGCTTATAAGCAATAAGAGAAATTCAATGGCGC
Source organism: Giraffa tippelskirchi (assembly GCF_054371585.1). Classification (NCBI taxonomy): domain Eukaryota; kingdom Metazoa; phylum Chordata; class Mammalia; order Artiodactyla; family Giraffidae; genus Giraffa; species Giraffa tippelskirchi. The sequence goes on from NC_137286.1 coordinate 128,680,293, forward strand.
TGACAGAATTTATATGGGTTACTTGTGAGAGTGGAAGAAATGCTATATAATTTATCTTTAACACATTGTCAAGAACATGGTGGGTGCTCAGTAAATAAGTAAGTAAGTTAGGGTTAGTTGCTCAGTCGTGCCCAACTCTTTGCGACCCCATGGACTGCAGCCCACCAGGCTCCTCTGTCCATGAGATTTTCCAGGCAAGGATATTGGAGTGGGTTGCCATTTCCTTCTCCAGGGGATTTTCCCAGACCCCGGGGCCCCTGAACTGCAGGCAGATTCTTTACCAACTGAGCTACAAGGGAAGCTCAGTAAATGAGAGCTGTTATTTTATATTTGTCTGCACATTTAAGTATTGTTCACTGTATAAGGCTACCTGGAAAGATGTCTGAGATATAAGTGAATGTAAAGGATAACTTCTACAATTTATATTTGTGAAGTTTCTAGGGCTTGCCATGTAACTTGGAAAGTTTAAACTGACAGGGACTATCATAGCTCAATATATTATGAGGAAAATATCTAGAATTCCTAATCGTGTTCATTTTAGTTAACATGTTAATCTAATTCCTTAGACTGAGAGTTAATACCTTATCAAAAAATTGACTTTATAAATTTTTCAAAATTTTCAAGAGTGTTCTTTTTTATTTCGATTGATGTTTAGACCTATTTGGGAACTAGGCAACATGAAAGGTGGCTTTTTACATCACTTACATATTTTATTTGTGTATATACTTTCACAGAGTGATTGTAGTTCAAGGTAGCTCTTACATTTATAGGAAGACATACAAATTGGTATTTTTATTGATTAGAATAACACATTCTGTCAATTTGGTAAATAACTTTGAAAATTACATGTTTTTTTTTCTGTTCTGAAATTCTAAACTCAGAGGAAAAAAAGGAATTTCACTTAGCATAGTAATAATCTTTTAAATATTACAATTTTTAGGAGGCACAATTCAACCAAATAATGCATTTTAATGAAGTAAAATTTATCTGAAATATTGAAGAAAATGTTTTGCTATTGCATTTATTTATTAAATCTTATACTTCTTATTCAATAAATTTCAGTTTATAAACATGTACTAACTATATAGATGTAAATTAAAAGAAGTCAAATGAAGGGGAAACAGCCACCCTAAACTAAGGTAAAGCAGGAAAGAGTTACTATTTCTTAAATTACTGAATAAAGGAATAAAGATGCAATAAATTGCACTTAAAATTTGTTTTGAGAGTCTAACTAGAGTAATTAAAGAGTGAAACATAGTTATAAATATATCACAATACATTTGATTTGAAATTCTATTGAGGACTAATGCTAGGAACAAGATGTTAGGCCTACAAACTTTTCATTACATTGTATATTCTTGGCAAAAACAAAAAAAGGGGTAATAAAACATAGAAGACAGTCCTTATAATGAGGTTATACAAGGGTGATAACTTATTTGGAAGTGTTATCCACTCATTGCCCAACCTAAAATTCCAACATTTAAGATTGTTTGGCCATTTATATCTCAGGAAGGAAAATCACATAGAATAATTTCCTAAGTAAGATGGCTTTCAATCAGGTATCTAGGAAATTGTAGAAACAGAAGAAAGTTCAAGTAGCTTTGACTGTAAAAAAGTATTTCAGGGAACTAGCTTCTGCTCTACAAGAATAAGCTCAAATAAGACACTCTTTCAAAACAGGGAAGTTTACCAGGAGAAAAGGAGGGTGTGGGATTTGGGAATCCTGTACATGGCAGTTTATTATCAAAAATTAGATAGGAGCACATAGGAGTCATTGAAGACAATACATTTTCCTTCACAACTTTTTTTTCCCCTTTTGCCTAGATCCAGGGAGAAAGAGGGTGGTTGGGAACTTACAGTTTCTCATCTATTTTTTATTATTGTCTCAGAGGCATCATTTTTGGTCAAACATCTTTGATCTTAAAGAGATATATGGTTGACCCTCAGTTCAGAAAACCTGGTTGCTTATTGCTTAGTGGTATTTTTTTTTCTCTTGCCTACGTCATAAACTGAATATGGTGTAGTCAAGAGAAGATATCTTTATATACTATATATATATATATATCTGAAATACCACAAAGTTGACTGAAAATAATGAACAGAAATTAACATTTAACCAACCATCAGAACATTTGAAATAATTGATTCAAGTCCTAATACTTATTGTAAGATTCTCCTCATCACCCAAACTGCAAAATCCAAAAAGATAAGCCATAATTTGTTCCATTTTGTACCTCCAGCATGGGGCAAAATGTTTGCTTCAATAATCATTGCATACTGAATAAAGATCACCTATTAAAAGAGTAATAAGGAGGAAAATGAAACAGTCTACCTTGTAGTCATGGCAACAAATTAAAATACTTGTAAACTGATTTTTCTTTGGCTATGTCTTCATTAAAATATTTTTGCAGGAGTAGTACATAATTCCTGTTCAACAGCATATTACTTACCTTTTTCAAGCACTAACATATTTGGCTAAAAATGAACATTTTTCTTTTCTTTCCTTAATGTATATATGAGTGAGTGTATGTGGTTTTGTTTTTGTTTATCTGGCAAGTTACAATAAATACCCTGAGTGGCAAATGTTGGGCTAACAATAGTTTATAAAGATGTGCTAAGTGAAGAATATAGTGTGAACAACTAATTTCAAACATATACTTAAAAAGAATTTTTCTAATTTAGTGAATTTTCTCTTTTCTTCTATTATCCTGCAAATATGAAAGATGATACATGATTCAATGAACAGTTTCTCTAACTTGAACAACATACAGGTACCTTTTTATGTTAAAATATTCTCAGTGTTTTATGTATCAATTTAATTACTTTATGGTATTAAGAACTTAAAAACATAAATCTTGGGATAACTCCATATTGTTCTTGGAATTCTTAACTATAAAACCAAAGGGAATTTGCAAATTAAGTATAAGCACAAATATAAAACCTATAAACTTAAAATTATTGTTGTTCAGTTGCTAAGTCATGTCCAACTCTTTGCTACCCCATGGACTGCAAGACACCAGGCTTTCCTATCCTTCACTATCTTCCAGAGTTTGCTCAAACTCATGTTACTTACATAAATTTAAAGCCGTGAATCATGCTGTATTGCTGACAGTAAATTTCCAACATCAGTGTGAATATGTTGATTTCTCTGGTAAAAATTTCTCTTGAGTTTCAAAAGCCGAGTCAACCCTGAGTCATGCGATGATTCACTTTCTCTTTTTTCTCATAGTCAGGTGCTTCCAAACCTTTATTTCTATAGTGTCTTGTGGATGTAATTCAGACTTCACATGTGACATATAGTATAAGTGACTTCTCTATTTCATTTTGTTAGTTAACTTGTCATCATTAAAGTACTAGTTGGAGCCAATGAAATCATAAACTCAAAAGGCAATCATGACATGAAATAATTGACCTGTATTTGGTCCTATAAATGATACAGAATATGCTTATATAAGGTTATAATTAAATTAAAGAAAAAATTAAATAAAAATAATATGAAATTTAAATGAAATGAAAACATAGTTCAGTTCAGTTCAGTAGCTCAGTCGTGTCCGACTCTTTGCGACCCCATGAATCGCAGCACGCCAGGCCTCCCTGTCCATAAAATTAAGATAAAAATTCTAGTAGAGAACTTGTAGAACCTAAAAAAAAAAAAAAAATATGTCCACAGAACTCTGTGTCTGTAGTAGTGAGTCTGAGAAATACTTTGTAGTAAACATAGGGAGAAAATACCATTTTTCATACAAACATAAATGTCATACAAATGGTATTAGGAGCCATTTTAGTTGTTAGCAACCATTTTCATTTGATTAAATTTATGGGAGCATTTATAAGTTGATTAATCAGAAATCTGAATCCACATTTTTTCTAGAAGAGAACGGTAAAATTGTATTTTTGGACCCAAATGTTTGCAGCACAATTTAATTTACTCCATAATTTTAGCTGAAAACTCTGCATTTGTAATAAAGATGATAGAAATTACTTCAGAAAAGTCACTATTTTATTTTCAGTATTGAATATACATTATATAAATTCATTTACAATAATTTCTCTCATTATTGAAATAACAGAAATCACACAAAAACTCAAGAGCAATATTTGATTGAGTATTTTAAAATTAATGTTGATTGTACATGCTGAATGAAAAGCAGATTTAATTATCAAAGTAGGCAGTTTTGAACTTCTGTGGAAATTCTAAAAGGGCCTCTGGTTATAGATGGGAGTTTCAATAAATTTTACCTTACTAGTTCTTGATTACTCCTCATTTACTCAGAGGGGCTCCCTCATGGCTCAGACAGTAAAGAAACTGCCTGCAATTCAGGAGACCTGGGTTCAATCCCTGGGTCAGAAAGATCCCCTAGGGAAAGGAATGGCAATCCACTCCAGTGTTCTTACCTGGAGAATTCCATGGACAGAGGAGCCTGGCAGGCTATAGTCCTTGGAGTTGCAAAGAACTGGACTCCATTGGGAGACTAACACTTTCACTTTCACTGATTTATTCAGAAACTTAATTCTCTCATTTTTCCTTAATGGTAACAAATCCCTAGCACCAATCTGAAGATTACAATCTATTACTGAGTTCTAATCCAAAAAAGAGAAATAGTGCACACTATGTTTTTGCTTAATCGTCTCCTCAAATATGTAAGGAAAATATATTATTTCAGACATCTCAAATACTCCTTTTTATATAATGGCTTTGTTTCCTAATATCGAGTAAAACATGTTTATTGTAAAAATGTCAGATAATATAGAAAATCTTACTTTAAATTAATAGAATTCTACCAGTTGTAAAGAATCTGCTTGATCCCTGGGTCAGGAAGATTCCCTGGAGTAGAGAATGGCAACCCACTCCAGTATCCTTTCCTGGACAATCCCATTTACAGAGGAGCCTGGCGGGCTACAGTCCATGGGGTAGCAAAGAGTCAGACACAACTCTGCGACTTTGCACACACATATGGCACACCATCTATTGATTGTATTATCTCAAGCTTACCACTATACCTCAAGTCATGTCAAGATGGAATATTTAGTCTCTTTTTCTCTGATCAAATCTCAATGCATTTCAGGTAAAAGGGTAGGGTTTTTCTATGTATTACTTCAGCAAAGGCACTGTATAACTGTAACTATAAATGGTAAAAATAACTGTAACCTATACTTCATAGGTCATAGAATTCCACAGGTCATTTTCCAAGCTATTTTTCAAAATGAAGTCACATTTGTAATAATAATTTAAAAAAAAAAACAAAAAAAACCACAACTGGCTTTTGTTCCAGAAGTGCTGCATAAAGTTTGCCAGTCTCCTGCCTGTTTTTGTTTGGGGAGTTTTCTTTGGGGTAGGGTATGGTTGGTTTGGTTTTACTCAGAAGACTTTTTCCATGTGTTCCCAAGTATGTTCAAGAAGTTAGTCCCTCAAGTATTACATACTCTATCTACACTGTAGCTTCTGAGCAGAACTGCAGCTTCTGGACTCTGCTGTTTCTTCCCCTTGAAGGTACGATATTTTCAGGGCAAAAGAATGATTTTATACAGACATCACTGCTTATTCTAAACACAGCCTTTGCTTGTGTAAGTTATTTTATCACCATGTCTGTCCCTGACAATGTTGAATTTTACCGGATCCTGAACTTCTGAAAAACAATGAAAGCTAAAAAATACGTCCACATTTTTGTTTTCCAGGAAATGGTTCACCCTTCTTCATATGAAATAGTAAGACTTGTAGATGCCTTCCTTGTTTACCGGTGACAAGTAGACACAAACATTCCCACTCTTTGCCCCTTAAATAGCTAATGAGCTTTAACCCATCCTTGGTTAATGGCCTTAGACTCTGATGTCTAAACCTCACTCAAAAGGTATTTTGGGGAAACAGAACTGGAGGTGTTTGGGATACACTTTTTTTTAGAAATATATCTATTATGTTTTTTCAGCATTTATTGACATACTATTTCTTATGATAAAGAAGAAAAAAATCAACATAATTTGTAAATTTATAGTCCTTAAAAGTTCTACATCTAAACAGCTATTTTGAGTGAGTAAGCAGCATTCTAAAAGGAAGAAAAAAAAATATTTAAAGGAAGAAGAGTGAAGGATCTGCTGTTATTTTCACTGTCATAGCCATGATGTGCCCAATGACTAAAACATAGTCAATATATAGATTTCCCTGGTAGCTCAGATGGTAAAGAATCTGCCTGCAATGCGGGAGACCTGGGTTTGATCCCTGGGTTGGGAAGATCCTCTGGAGGAGGGCATGGCAACCCACTCCAGTAATCTTGCCTGAAGAATCCCCATGGACAGAGGAGTCTGGTGGGCTACAGTCCACGGGGTCACAAAGAGTCAGACATGACTGAGGACTAAGCACACAGCACATTCAATATATATTTATTGACTGAATTAAGGAAGCGTCTATGTAAAATCATAATACAATACGCTTCAGAAAAGAAAAGGATACAAATTTGACCATGTATCATTCCCAGTGTTAGACTTTCTATGTCATAAAATTTAAAAAAAAGTAGAGCCTGTTATAGATTAAGAGAAACTTAAGAGCCAAAACAATGAAATGCAATAATGTATAGTCTTTGATTGATCCAGGGATGAACAGATTAGCTACAAAAGGTGCTTATGGAATACCTAAAATAGTCACAAATATAGGATTAGTATTGAGTAACATTGAGTAATTTGTCTCAATCTTGTTGATGTGATATGAAATTATGGTAGAATGGAATTTGGGGAGCAGAAGAGGCATGTTTGACATATTTAAGAAGGAAGTGTCAAGGTATCTATAATTTATTTGAAATGCAAAGAAAGAAAGAAATATCGGTAGTGAAGCAAATATGGAAATTAGCAACACTTGTTGAAATCAGATTTTGGATATTTGATTGCTCCTTATACTTGTCTTTATACTTTTCTGAATATGTAAATATGGTTATGCTTCTAAAAAGTAAAAGAGAGAGAAAATATTTAGATAAAGAAAAATAAAGGAGCTATACACCCAGCTGAGAAGCCCGTACCAGAACAGAAAGAGATTTAAATATTTTCTTAACAAATGTGAAATTTGAGAGTAAGGGAGGCAGAACTGCAATCTCTAGGCTAAAATATGAGATCAAGAGCTCTTCAGGCACCTCCTTGTTCAAAAGTACTGTAGGAAGAACAGCTAGCCCAGGAACCAAACTCAACATGTTCCTATGGGTCACATCCATGTGTGCTGGGCTGGTCAGGTCATGTCAGACTCTGTGACCCCATAAACTTCAGCCTGCCTGGCTCCTCTGTCCATGAAATTTTCCAAGCAAGAATACTGGAGTCAGTTGCCATTTCCTACTCCAGGAGATCTTCCCAACCCAGGATCGAACCCTTGTCTCCTGCATTGGCAGGCAGATTATTTACCACTGAGCCACTTTAGCATCCAACTTGATCTCTGTGTTGGAAAGACCCCCTGGAGAGGGGAACAGCTACCCACTCCAGTATTCTGGCCTGGAGAATTCCATGGACTGTATAGTCCATGGGGTTGCAAATAGTTGGACATGGCTGAGTGACTTCCACTTTCTTTCACTTTTCCCCTAAAATTTATACCAAAATATTTTAGCCTAGAGATATATATTAACAATATAAAAAATTTAGCATTAACAAAACCCCACAATATATGTAATACTATTTTATTGGTAGATATTTTTTATGTTTACTACATTTTTATAAAATAGATGGTATAAGTATGCATACAAAAGAAAGTGAAAGAAAATTCGATTTTCCTTAGGATAAATTCTTACAAATAGAATTATTGGACCAAAGATCTGAACATTTTGAAGGCTTGCAATTAAGGTTATCAAACTCATTTCTAGAAAATAGACATGATTGTAAACTACCATAATCAGAATGGTAACAATTTAGGTAATGTCCGAAATGTAGGTGTGATAAAGAGAACATTATATACTTGATTTTCTTATTCCATTCATTTGAGTAGATATTATTATACTAACTCCACAGACTGAAAAACTGAGACTCAAACAAGTTGCTAAGTGGATAGAGAAAATAAATTATACAAATTCATCTATGTTAATTCTTTCTACCAAAATATAGATCTTTCTACCAAAATATAGATCTTTCTACCAACATTGCTTGGACAGTTCTTATGCACCTTTCAAATAATGGGTGTCATTTTTTAAAGGCTAATCTGATAGGTAGAAACATATCTCATTGTTTTAAAGAAACTTTTATTGTATATTTACATGTCTTTTTTAAAAACTGTCTTTTCCTGTCTTAAACACAGCCTCTATATGGATATCCATCAGTTTCTTATACATTAAGAGTTGTTATGTATAGATTAATATTATGAAATTTCTGTGTGAATTATGGGTTAAAAATAGTTATTGGACTCTACTGTGAATTGGGAAGAAAATAAAAAATATTTTAAAGAAATAGGAGATCTTCACCTAAAATCTACGTTTAAATAAAAAAAAAAATAAGGAAAATTAACTTTGGGTAATTCATGTGAAAAGAAAATGTAGGAAAAGATTTACTTTGTGGATGCAATTCAAATTCAGGTTAAATTTCCTGGATTTTTTGGTTCCAAATATAATTTTATAACTGCATATATATTTGTAGATTTTTAATATTTATTTTACAGCAACTTCAAAAACATAATCAAGTTGTATTAATCTCCTAATCCTTTCTCATTTGTTTCATGGTTTTATCTTTCTGTAACAAAAATGGAAAAGGTGCAGATGAACAAATTGTGATTAATAATATATTTGGTCAATGCAACTATTCTAAAAATCCTGATTACAAAACAACCTATTTTTCTTTAAATGAGTTTTTAAAAAAATGCTATACATACTGTAAGTCAAATTTGGCTTCAGTTTTTGTATATCTTAATTAAGGGGATTAATTTAGTTTACTGCTATCAAATCTTTTGGCTTTAAAGTATTATAAATGCATATTTTTAAAATAAAAGTGCACTCAACCAAACAGCTAATTATAACCTATAAAATAGATACGATTTCTTTTTTAATATTTCAATCATGTTTTATTGAGTGAAGCTGTAATTTTTACAATTACTTGGGTAGATGCAACATGACATATCTTATTTAAATATATCTTTATTTAATAAGGCTTCCCTGATAGCTCAGTTGGTAAAGAATCCTCCTGCAATGCAGGAAACCCTGGTTCGATTCCTGGGTCGAGAAGATCTGCTGAAGAAGGGATAGGCTACCTACTCCAGTATTCTTGAGTTTCCCTTATGGCTCAGCTGGTAAAGAATTCGCCTGGAAAGCAGGAGACCTGGGTTTGATTCCTGGGTTGGGAAGATCCCCTGGAGAAGGGAAAGACTACCCACTTCAGTAATCTGGCCTTGAGCTGGATAGTCCATGGGGTCCCAAAGAGTCACAACTGAGCCACTATCACTTTCACTCTATTTAATAAATGCCTTCCTCAGTTGCATTCACAATATATCAAATGCTAACCTTATACATATATTTTCACATATGCAATGTGAAGTCTATAAATATATAGACAAACTGAAATGAAAAGTGGAAACAATGATTGAGCTAAATTAGCAACAGCACCTACATTTAGGGTAAATATTTTAAAGATGTGAATCATGCAGATTTGCTCTTTACTTTGAGAGCTACCGACAGTGAATAAATAGTAATCTAAGCCTATTTATTTTGGAACTGTATCTGAAAAGATTTGTAGTACTGTCAAAAAGCTTTCTGGAAAGAGTCATCATTAAACAGCATTTTTAAGAGAAAACTAAAACAGCATAACCAAATGAATATCATTCTCAGTTTAATGCTATTGTTGGTGTATATTTAGCTAGATTCTACTCATATATTCTCAGTGCATATGAAATGGATCAGATAAAATGTAAATGGTAATCCAAATCGGTTAATCTTTTTAATATATCATCCTCCATATTTAATGAAAACTATTTTTTCCAACACAATACCTCTGATTTGCAGACCTATCCTTTGAAAAAAGTTCAGGTATAGTCAAGCAGTAGTAAATGTTCTTTGGATATTTTACATTTTAGCCTAGAAGACCACATCCCACTAGACTAGTCATTCACTTGAGTAAAAAATTCTTTTAGGATCATTTGTAAGAAGGAGATCCAGGATGAATGTTATTCTCCTTGTAACATTATTCATATTTTGCAAAACTGAATTTTTGGCTTTCTTTTGGTCAATTTTATTACACTTTAGGCATGTTTCAGGAAATCTCATTCTTTACATACTTGATTTGTGAAGAGAGATAGTTCAGGAGAGAAAAGCACTTAAATCTCAATGAAATCTAAAAATGAAATAAATGGCTTAAAAAATTGTCTACCAGCATCCGGTCTTATTTTATTATCATCTGCGTGTGTATCTCTTTAATTTGTGAGAAATCGATTGTGGCATATCCTGAAATGAAATCTCAAGACATTTATCGTAAGTAATTATTATAATTTCCTCAGAGGGGGAAGAGAAAAAAGGACTACAACAGTCTCAGTCTATGTCAAGCCAGACTATGAAACAAGTTGAGTTCATGTTGTTTATTAATTATTAAAATTCATACTTTTTACAACATTATTAAAACATGAGAGCAAAAGAAATGAGTCTTAGATGATTTCAGGGCATGCAGTTATTGTACTTATGACAGAGTAACCCTCCTGCTCCTATCTAAATCCTATCTGTCACAGATAAATATCTCTCACAGCTCTGATTCCTCAGGATATTCTCCTATCTCTCAAATCCAGTACAATTGTGAAACACTTGGAGTCAAAAGCAAGGCTCTCTGTTATGGATGCTACCATTATTTGCCACGTAGGGAAATTAATATAACTTAGAAACCACATGTTTTACTGTATCCCAACAGAGTGGGAATCTTAATTTCCATTCTGCTACTTAATAGTTTTATGACCTCATATGTATATCTAAAATTCCAGCATTCCAGCATTCTTACATAGAAAATTCCATGGACTGAGGAGCCTGGTAGGCTACCATCCAAAGGGTCAGAAAGAGTTGGACATGACCGAGCGAATAACACTCATACACACACAAGATAACTAGATGTTTTGGTTAATCATTCTGATTCTTTAGGTTTGCTGAAACTTCTACATTTTTACATGATTTCACAACTGAAAGCATATTCAGTTTCTACATAGAATGTCTGAATCCTAGACCACCTATTTTCTAGAGGAATAGAATAAAAATAAGTGACTTTCACTTTTCACTTTCATGCACTGGAGGAGGAAAGGGCAACCCACTCCAGTATTCTTGCCTGGAGAATCCCAGGGATGGAGGAGCCTGGTGGGCTGCCGTCTATGGGGTCGCATAGAGTTGGACACGACTGATGCGACTTAGCAGCAGCAGAATAAAAAAGGAGATAGCCAGAAGACACTGACAGATAATGCACGAATTGTATTCCTAGCAATGGCTTTGGGCCAAGACCTAGTGGCTCCAGGAGTTGAGTTAGTCCTTATAAAACTTTCAGAACTCCTTTTTAGTGAAGTTGAAATTGGCTTTCTGTGGGTCAATTTTATTACCATTAAATGACTGGCAAACTTAAGAATAACACTAAAAGCTAGACTAATGGGTTTTTGGCACTTTTTCCACAGTCCTTTTCTCTCATCATGGTTCTTCAAATGCTATGACTCTTAATGGTGAAGAGACAACAAAGGAAGCTGTTCTAAGGAAAAATTCACCTAAAACCAAAGGAAAAAAATCAATGCATCCCTAAGGCTTAGAGCCTCAGACTGAAGCACAGGTTCTCAACCTTCCTGGGCAGAGCCCCTTCCTGGGTGTATTATTATTATTATCGCAGCCAGCAGTGTGGTCTGAGAGAGAAGTTCACATAGATGAAACCCTAAAAAATCACACTGAAGGGTCATGATTCAAATTTTTGAAGAGTTTTGATTTTGTGCAAAGCACAAAAATTACATTCTAAGTAGGACAGACATTTTGCAAATCAGATATGCAAATTAGAAAAATTAAAAATTGTAGTAAATTTTATAAAACAGATTCTGTGGGAAAGAATAATATACACTATTTGGTGTAATCCTCTCTATTTTAACAGAAAATATATTTAAATGTAACGATATTTGACAGAAAGATATTTATATAGAGAACTAGAGTGGGAAGGAAAACAGGGATGTGGAAGCACAAAACAGAGAATAAGTTTAATCAAAAACCTTCTAGTACTTTAACTAAATAATACCCTTGCATTAGTCACCTGAATGAACACTCTGAATTCTCTAGTAAGAGAAAAGGAAAAAGGCTTTACTTACTATCTGTCTGTTTTACCTCTTTATCCTTTTGGAGTTTCTGCCTCCCAGATGGCTTCCTATATTTAAACTCTAAGCCACTTTCCTGCTCCTCACTTTTCTACATTATTTTCCTTTTCAGTGATTTTCTGATTTCCTGAGTTTCCCAAGGCAAGTTAGTATTTTTTGATATTTCAACTAAAAGCATTAACATACTAATGACCCCAAATTAAAAAAACTTGTTCAGGATTTTTCCTATGAGTGTTGATCAATGTAACCAACTCTCAATCTGCAATTTTCACTCAAATGCCAAAAAATCATCAGAATATTAATATGAAAGAAAACAAAATCTCAATTTCAGTTCCATCCTACAAGAAAATCTGTTATCTTTTTTCAGTACTTATACCAATGTATATCTAGTTACTCAATTAGAAAATCTAAGCCTGGGCTCTAGAGTTATCATCTTGCCGAAACCACCAGCAAATGTCTCCTGGGCTTTTACAATTGCCTCCTGACATTAGGCATCTTCTTGTACACATACCACTGCTGTCCACTCGACTCTCCCAGAAGTACTAGACTTAAACAACTGGAAACAAGAATTGGACTATATTGTTTGTGGAAAAAATGACAAAGTATCTAACAATATCCTTTCTTACCTTTGTTTATAGTAGAATCCCTAAGTTCAAATTAGACACCCGGCTCCCCAGGGAAGGATGAGGCATTCCATCTTTTCTTGCACCTTAGTGTGACATATGACTAAATGTTGTCCAGCAGGAGGGGAGCTGTAGGGACGTGTGGTACTTCAAGTTTGTGCACTCATAAGGAAAGAGTCCTACATTACCCTGGCATGGAGGCAGTGTCTTCTAAGGAAACCAGAAATGGAAGCCACCTTTTGAGAATTTCAGGGTACTAGCACCAGACTGCTTCCCAGGTAGCACAGTGGTAAAGAATCTGCCTGCCAATGTAGGAGATGCAAGAGAACTCAGGTTTGATCCCTGGGTCAAGAAGATCCCCTGGAGGAGGAAATGGCAATCCGTTCCAGTATTCTTGCCTGGAAAATTCCATGACTGAGGAAGCTGGCAGGCTACAGTTCATTGGGTCACAAAGAGTCAGACATGACTTAGTGACTGAGTATGCACACAGTACCAGACCAGATCCTCTTATTTCTGGATAGTTACAAAGAGATGAAAAATTCTAACATTTTAAAAATTGTTGCATGTTTGGTTTCTCCATGATAGCAGTTAAATGTGACTTCTAAGTGTGACAGGTTGTATTTTCACAAAAATAGATTATTCCACACGCCTATGGAATGTACTATGCCTTAGTCCACTTGCTTTTCTTATAGTGAGACTTTGACAATCCTCCTATCAAAAGGCAGGGTCTATACTCTTTTCTCTTGAATTCTAGAAGACTTACATCTAGACAGAAACAACGCTATGAGTTCCAAGGCTAGGTCATAAAATTCTACACAATTCTTTTGGAATATTTATTCTTATAACCCAGCCACCATAATATAGCAAACTCAAACCAGCCCACATGGAAAGATAACACTGAGGAGGCACTGAATATACAAGAAGAGACATGGCCAGTCCTCAGCAGTCCACCTGCTGTTTCAGCTCCAGTCACATCTGACTGCAATTCCATGAGAAAACCCTTCATAGTAGCCTCTTGAGGAACTCAAGTAAAGCTTATCTCAGTGACATTTGTGGTTGTGGCTTCTACATAATGGAGTAAACACAAATAAAATTCAAAGAAAGCCTACAAAGTTGTCCTGGTAGATGTATCACCCAGTTGAACTGAAAGGAACAGAAAGAGTACAACATAAAGGCAGTCTTTGGACTTTCAAACTTTGATAGGCAGGAGACAGGCTTGAGAACTACTCAGCTGCATACATGAAGTACGTTTGAAGGATGTTTCAGAAAGCAGACTCAAGATCCCAAAGAGAAAAGCCATAAACCACAAAGACTCATTCCTGGAAAGTGGCATTGTGATCCAGTCAATGAACAAAGGTGTTTTGTTTGTTTGTTTGTTTTCCCAGCTGGATTGAAAGATTATTATAGACAAGTGACTCCTCTGTGTCTCCTAGTCACTTCACCCCCTTCAATAACTTCTGTAGTTATCCCACAGTTATCCAGCCTTGCATGTTAAGTATGTAGGGGGCAGAGAAGGTGCCTCTTTATTTTCTAGGGATTTGTGTCAAGAACTGTATTTGAGGAGGCAGTTAACCAAGAAATAGCATTTAAGAGCCTATACATGATTTAGATGCTGCATCTTAGTCCTTGATCTTGTTCCTGATGCAGTCACAGGATAAAACTTCTGTGGGTTCTTGGACAAGGTGTGTACTGCACATAGGGAGAATGGAAATAATCAGTTGCCAGAAGGGAAAATGTGCTCCCCAAATTCTATGCTACTCCTAACACTGAGAAATTCTATGTTATTCCAAACATTGAAAGTCTATGTCTCTTCCCAAAATCTGGGCTCTGCATACATAACCAAGAGCATATGGAATTGATACTGTGCCAATTTCCAGAAAGAGGCTAAAGAAACTGATAGTTTCCACTTCCTGTCTCTTGAGGCCCTCACTTATACCCAGCTACCAGGCCATGAAGAAGCCCAAGCACCAGATGAAGAGGCCTGTCTGGAGAAATTCTCATGGAGAGAAATAGAGGCCCTGGCTGTCAGAACCAGCTGAGCTTTCAAGTCAGCTGCCAGCATTAACACACAACCGTATAAGAGGCCCAGTTTTAAAGTGGATCCTCCAGGTCCCAGGAGGACCCCGATGATATCATGTAGAATTAAGACCAGCCTTCCTTTCACCAGATTGTAGGTTGGTGATCCAAAGAACACAATGTGGTTTTATGCCAACACATTTGAAGTGGTCTGTTAAAGAACAGGCCACTAATAATAAATAATTTCTTCACATTTAACCCTCAAAACTTTCACAATGGATCGGGGTAAAAAAACCCCACAAGCCCAGATTACCTACCAGAGCCTAATAAATCCTTCTTTACTTAATCTCTGACTATATCTGACAGCATTTCTTTCCAAATTTACCATCTCTCACTATTTTTCAGGTGTTAAGAGTTTTCTTTATGTCTTCAAATCAGTCCAATATTCTTCCAACTCAGGATATTTGTCTCCTTTTTTCTGGAATATTCGTTCCCTGATTTGTGTGATTTCTTCTCATTACTCAGCTTAAATGCCACTTCTTCAAAAAACTTCATTTTAGTTACATTTGTTTCCATCACATTTCCTCCCTTTTACAGTGTCTAATTTTATTTCTTTATAGCACTTACTACTTAAATTAACTACATTAATTGATGTGTTTAATATCTGTCTCAACTACTAAATTTTAACCTTCATGGGTCAAAGACATTTTCTTCCTGTTCTCTTCAGATTCACCAAAGCAATGTGCCACGTGTATTAAGCGTTAAAAATATGTGTGAAATGAATACTGGTTGAATGGCAAACATAATTTATATTTTGTTTCTCACTTGTCAACTTTTTCTGTCATCTGGTGACATTAATATCTTATCAGACTTAGTAAGATAGGGATATTCCAAAATTTTCCATTGTAGCCACATAATTCTATACATTGCAAAAGTCAACAACAAATTTGTGTCATTTAAGGAAATGATGAATTAGGTTCTGTCATGTGTATAATTTTTAGATATAAGCAATTTGGTGGAGTACATATAATGTCCTTGCTTTTTTTTTATTTTTTAGAAAATGAAAACCAAGTACTTTTAAAACTACATAATCAAGACAATGTGGAACTGACATATGTGTGTTGTTGGGCTCAGTCAATAAGTCATTTCCAGCTCTTTGCAACCCCATAAATCACAGCCTGCCAGGTTCCTCTGTCCATGGAATTTTCCAATCAAGAATACTGGAGTGGGTTGTCATTTATTTCTTCGGGGGATAAAGGTCAATGTAACAGAATAAAGCCCAAGAATATTTAGATTTGATAAACCTCCTGGTTCATGAGATTTTGATGGTTAAAATAATAAATTTTCAAAATTTTCTAAAATGTATGGTAGGATAGGTTTTGAATCAAATGGACTATAGTCACTGAATGATTGTGAACAAATTATAGACATTCATTACTGTGTAAATCTTGCCCATCAGTTGAGTCCAGGATTTGGCCTTCTTGCAAGGCACCTAAATTTATGCTAATTTTTTAGTCTCCTCCTTACAAGCTGCTACACACATTCTTTTAAACCATCTGGTTCTAGAACAACCTAGTTTAAACAAAGTTTCATTTCAGATGATGTGTAAATAAAGGCATCACAGTCTTTTGTTGTTTATTTAAGCTAACATTCATTGGGCACATGCATTGCAAGAATTTTCTAAGCACTTTAATTGTATTAATAAAATTAATATTTTCTGTCCATTAGGTTGCTAGAATATAAATAAGCCAACTGAACTATGATGAAGTTAAGTACTGTATATCAGACAAAACACAAATTTAAATGTGACTGGATCAGAAATTCCTAGATTTTTTAATAGATCTAAACTACTTTCTTAAGTTGACATAGCTCCATGTATTTTTCTTTTTTTTTTCAGGCAAGCCCTTTACTGGGGCTCCTGCTGCAGCAGGGGGAGCAAGAATAAGTAACAGGTTCCTTTGCTCACTTGCAGGGTGGAGCTGGAGGAGGGGCTTAGGTGATTTGCTCCACCCCTGGCTCAAGGAATCCAACCCATTCCAGTGGAAGTTGACCTTGGTCCCTATAGGTCCTTGGAACAGTCAGTGAGGTGTTTCTACAGTTGCAGGGTAGCCTGGGTCTGTGGTGCTTGCCCAGCAGGAAGAAGTTTCAGAAGAAGAGTCCCTCAGCCCCTTACCCCTTAAGAATAAGGGTGGAGAGTCTCTCAGTGGGGGATGAGACAGGCTGGCACCTGGGACCCTTTGCTGCAGTGCTGCAGTGTTTGCACCTGGACAAACCTCTCCTCTTGCAACAAAATACAAAGAGAAAATATGAGACTAAAAATAACTGTGAGCATGTGCAATTAGGGCAAATCCTGGACAAAAGATACAAAGAGACCAAAACCCAACTGCCACTTCTGAAGAGCCTGGAGCAAAAGCAGGGTGTTAGAAGCAAAAGTAGGGTACTGAGCATGCCCCCTGCTCAACTCCATTTATTTTTTCTTCAGCATGTCTCCACTTGCATGTCTTACTGTCAAAACAAAGTTAATGTTAATGTTCAAAATTGATTTCATTGTCTACCCTTAGAAATGAATAACTGTCCCCTTTCTTATATTTTTATATGGAAGTGAATGGCCATTGTGACAGCCAGAAATCTGGAAGTTCCTCTTTTATGACCCTCATATTCAAATATTCTACCAAATTCTATTGACTTTATCTTCTTAATAGCTCCCTAATCAATTCAATCCAAAGCATTCCCAATCTGTCTTAGTTCAGGCTGATGCCAATACTGGTAGAAATTGCTGTAACACACTCTGAATTAGTTATCTTTATTTCCCTTGAAATCTATCCATTTCAGACATTGCTACAATAAGTAATACACCTAATAATCAAATCTGATCATGCCATCCAGGATAGATAAAATTTTGCAATGGACCTCCACTTTACATTGAATTATTATCTTTAATCATTTTATCTCTATTAGAATGTGAGTTCCTTATTTCATCTAGCCCAGCATCTAATACTAATAAAATCTGAAATATCCTTATTAAAATATTTTTTTAATGAAAAGGATATATAGATATAAACTTATTTTTAGCAAACAATGTAGAAGTTGAAAGGAGAAATTCTGGCTTACATTTTCATTACATTTTCATTGTTTTTTTGACAGTATCTAGAGTAAAACAAAAATTAAAATGAAGGGCTCACATAAATTTAAAGTGGATACCTTTAAAGGATAAATGGTATAATGACAGAGCCCCTTGAATGAATATATTTTTAAACAAATCAAGAGCATATCAGATGCTGAAGTTACCCTCTAACTGAAAATCTTATAATTAAGTTTGAAATAAGTAATAATGTTTATTAAACATTATTTGATAATGATTATTATGACAATGAATTGAGGAAGAGAGCTCAGCTTATTTTTAAAAAATCAGAAAAGTAACAGAAATCTAGTAGGTAAGAAAATCAGTCAATGGAGGTATTAAAAATGTACTTAAAAGTGAACTGAATTTTTTATTAATTGAGGCAAAGCTCAAAGAGTTTCACTTATTTTGAAAAATTGGTAGAGAATATTTGTTATCTCAGTTGTAAAATAAAAATGCCTCCTTTTTTGTTAATATACACATCTGAAAAGAGACAATTATTTCCAACTTTGCTTTGTTTGCACTTTTTTTTATTTTCTTGGTTTCTTTCTTGGCTTCTTCCTTCTTATCTCCCTCCCTTCTTTTTCCTCCTCCTTCCTTCCTTAATAAAATAAAAATATATCCAGGTATTTCATTATGTTAATAGCAACTTTTACATGATAAGTTTTATAGATAAGGAAAAATAGATGAGGCTTTTTCACACTAAAGGTAATGGTTCAGGGCTTAAAGAGATCATAAATACCAGAATCAGATTTTAACTTTCCAAGTTTTGGAGGCTCTATTCTTTACACTGCGCATGCCATATTATTCAGGCACATAGAAAGAACTAAATGAAGAGACAATAGTCTGAGGAAGGTTTTGAGCAGGTGATAAATAAAGGACTAAGGAAAAGTACACATGTTGATATACAAAATGTATGTAAATCTGTTTATATTAATATCTCTATCATTGCTATACCAGAGAAGGCAATGGCAGCCCACTCCAGTGCTCTTGCCTGGAAAATCCCATGGACGGAGGAGCCTGGTGGGCTGCAGTCCATGGGGTCGCTGAGAGTCGGACACGACTGAGCAACTTCACTTTCACTTTTCACTTTCACACATTGGAGAAGGAAATGGCAACCCACTCCAGTGTTCTTGCCTGGAGAATCCCAGGGACGGGGGGAGCCTGGTGGGCTGCCATCTACGGAGTCGCACAGAGTCGGACACGACTGAAGCAACTTAGCAACAGCAGCAGCAGCAGCATTGCTATACAAGCAATTATTTCAAATATTTGTAAGTATTTTATAAATCTAAATATAATCTAAGTATGATAATGAAATGTTTTCATATTATAATTACTTAGAGGAAATTCACATTGATAAGTAATATATAATTCCTGAAATTTTATTTAACAATTCCCTGAGTGAAATGTCATACTGGATTCTTCTGTCAGTTCAAAGCTGGATAGCATTTTTCATTTATTCAATGAAGACTATATTGTGAAATAGAAAAGTGGCAAATTAATTGTTGTTCAGACTTCTGCTTCCGTAGTAGAAGTGAAAGTCACTCAGTTGTGTCGGACTCTTTGCGATCCCATTGACAATACAGTCCATGGAATTCTCCAGGTGAAAATACTGGAGTGGGTAGCCTTTCCCTTCTCCAAGGGATCTTCTCAACCCAGGGATCGAACCCAGGTCTCTCACATTGCAGGAGGATTCTTTACCAACTGAGCCACAAGGGAAGACCCTGTAGTAGAAGATAGTAGAAGGTGGATAGAGAAACAATGAAGCTATGAAAGGACGATGCATTTTTTTCAAATTTCTTGGATTCACAGCTTAAATATTGTGAATGCCTACTATATGGAGATTTATTTTCTTTATGGTTGCTGTCAATTCCAATTCCTTTCACCAGATTCTATATAAAAGATCTGCAAAATACCATAGTGGACTTATATAAAATGTAAGTTGTTTTTTTGCTTCAGTGTACTTTAAAGAATTAGGATATGTAGGTTTAGAGAACATATATTTAGAGAACAATATATTTCTTAAGTGGCTGTATATGGACATTCAGTTCAGTCAGTTCAGTCGCTCAGTCATGTCCGACTCTTTGCGACCCCATGAACAGCAGCACCCCAGGCCTCCCTGTCCATCACCAACTCCCTGAGTCCACCCAAACCCATGTTCATTGAGTCGATGATGCCATCCAACCATCTCATCCTCTGTTGTCCCCTTCTCCTCCTGCCCTCAATCTTTCCCAGCATCAGGGTCTTTTCCAATGAGACAGCTCTTCGCATCAGGTGGCCAAAGTATTGGAGTTTCAGCTTCAACATCAGTCCTTCCAATGAACACCCAGGATTAAATTATATCATATATTCTGAATTCTTTGGGAAACTAATATTTACATATAAGTAAAATGATATTTGGCTCAGGAGGTAAAGAAACCACCTGCAATGCAAGAGACGCAGGTTTGATCCTTTCGTCAGGAAGATCTCCTGGAGGAGGAAATGGCAACCCACTCCAGTATTCTTGCCTGGGAAATTCCATGGACAGAGAAGTCTGGCAGGCTACAGTCCAAAGTGTCACCAAGTGTTGGACATGACTTAGTGACTAAACAACAATGAAGTGACATTTCCCATTATATGTAAAAGCTATTTTTTAGAAGTAACTAGTCAGGACCATTTCTTGCAAGTTTTGTGTTCAACACAGTTTGTTCTAAGAACTTTTTCAGAAACTAAACATTTAAATTTGTGTTTTGTGATGTTTATACTTATCATCGAAGGAAATTTTGTGACTAAAATGTTTAATTATAAAATGAAGATGCTAACAAGAAAAACATCTTCAAAACTATTTTTAAGGAAATTAGGATCTTCTGAATATATTAAAATTATTAACAAAGCTTTACAAATTATTAAAAGTTGATGATGATGGTAAATTGATGACAATAATGATGACTGTTAACAGTGAGTTTTTATTTATCTTTCACATGAACAGGGAAGTCAAGTCTTTCTTACTCACAGTTCTCTTCCTGTTGAGTTCAATGCCAACCCATGATAAGAGTTTTCAGTTTTGAATAACTTTGTATTTTTAAGAAACTATAGAATAATATCTTAAAGATCTTTTCTTATAAAAAAAAACTCACTCTTCTTGCAAGTCAATACAATAACGAATACTTTGGTCCAAAAAAACAAAATCAATAGGAAATATATCAATAGAAATCAAAGTTGCAAGTGTTTGATAAATTTTCAAATAATGGACTCTTCCTAGCTGAATCATTTTAATTTTGATCACTTCATAGTTTTAAGTCTCAAAAATATGATCCACTAGAACTTTTTCTAGTCAATTTTTCCTGATGTATCTTAATATAGAGAATTAAACCAAGTAAAAATGAACATTTGGTGGTATAAATTACCATACAGAGAAACTGAAAGCTTTCCAAAAATGAAATTTTTCTATATTTTATTAAGATTAGATACTGGAAATATATCATTGGGTATCAATTTAATAATAATTATAGATATGTTATTATAAGGCTATATGTGTGCATTCAATTTTTTTCTGGTTAGGAAGGAAAAAAAATATATAAACTCCTTGATTGTGTCTTTTTTTCTTAAAGTTCTTATAGTGAACTCCAAAGTTTTTACTGTCATTTCTTTCAGGAAGGGAAATTTTCTCTCTCTCTCTATCCCTTGGACTGCAAGGAGATCAAACCAGTCCATCCTAAAGGAAATCAGTCCTGAATATTCACTGGAAGGACTGATGCTTAAGCTGAAACTTCAATACTTTGGCCACCTGCCAAGAATTGACTCATTTGAAAAGACCCTGATGCTGGGAAAGATTGAAGGCAGGAGAAGAAGGGGACAACAGAGGATGAGACAGTTGGATGGCATCACCGCCTGGATGGACATGAGTTTGAGTAAGCTCCGGGAGTTGGTGATGGACGGGGGGCCTGGTGTGCTGCAGTCCATGGGGTAGCAGAGTCGGACATGACTGAGCAACTGAACTGAACTCTATCCATCTATTTATATATATCTATATTTACAAAAAGAGAAGAAAAAAAGAGAAATTACCACTTTGAACTTGTTAGTATCAAGTGAAGGTGCCATTTAACTCGAGAAACGTTTTTGAGCAATTATGATCAATGTAAACTGCAGAAAATACAAATGGAGTTAAGTATAATATTTGATATCAAGTACCTTACAAATGCATAATTACTTGGCAAGTATACAAAAGTCCTAATATAATGTGCAGGGAATACATTCCAAAAGAAATTCAAATGCAGTGATTATTCAAAAGACAAAGAAGCTACATGCAGCTGAATAATCAAAAATGAGTAAAGAAGGCCACAAAGCTGATATGAGCACTGGAAATTAAATAATTCTCATAGTGAATGATGAAACAAGTGGAGAGGACAGCATGGGAGAGGTGGAAGAGAACATGTATCTATTTAAGAATCAAGCAATGTTTCAGTTTGGCTGAGAACCTGATTTCTATAGGGATACTGGGATAAAAGCTTGGATATAAATTGTGTCCATAATGTAGTTTGGTTTGTATTCTAATAAGGGAAAAATACAATACTATTAATATATTTGATAAATACAAAATTAGGATAATTTAAGGTAGTGATGAAGCCTACAAGTTGGGAAAATGTTGGGGTTTGATTTGGGGAAAATATAGTGAATTTCTTAGATAGGGTGGTTCAGACAAAACCTCTCTTATTGATTGAACATTTAGCTAAAACATGACTAGAGAACTAGAAAATTGAGAAGGCTCAGTGGGTGAAGAATCCATCTGCAGTGCAGGAGATGCAGGTTCGATCCCTGGGTCAGGAAGATCCCCTGGAGGAGGGCATGGCAACCCTCTCCAGTATTCTTGCCTGGAGAATCCTATGGACGGGGAGACTGGCGGACTACAGTTCATAGGGTCAGATCGCAGAGTCAGAAGCAACTGAGCATGCACATCAACATTAATTTACAAGTTATCTTTCAGTGAGGTTTTGGTTATTTCAGAATTCAAGTTTAACTGTGATACAGTTATTTTTTTTTTCCTTAGAGCACAATCAACATTTAATGGTCTAAAAATTACAAGACAATAATTTATTAGCTTAAATTTAAATTAGACTTTATTTTTATCTCTTGAAATCTCTGATTGCTAAAAATCAAATCTCAACTAAGAATGACTAGAATCACATTTATTTAAGCTTAATTAACTAAACTTTAAAATTGGTATGAATCCCTTCAATTTTTGATATTCATCTCTGACTCAGCCAAATCAGAGACAGTTTCTCAGAATACAGACAAATGTTCCTACTTCAGTGCAAAACAAAATTACCAGTAAAGTAAGAGTTTATTAAGCATATATAAAAATAAACTTTTAAAATTTCCTCATGAGAAAATAGACTGAAATAAACTTTAGGAAACTTTGCAAGAGAAGAGAAATACAGGTTACTCCATTTCTCCCTCTCCCAACCCAGTAAGACCTTCTTAGCTTGGAAGTGCTATTCATTGTCTAGGACGTATAATAGTGATCTGGATCTTAAAAGATGGAGAAGGTGGTCAAAAGAGAAAAAAAATGTTTTCTATTATTTCTGTAACTGTAGTCTCTGAAGATCCTAATTAAGGGGCTTCCCTATATGTTTTCAACACTATAGTTAGGTTAAGAGTTCTCAGTTAGAAATGCCCTTCGTATAAAAGAATTGAGGTAAAAGATTGTAGCTAATAGTTCCTACATTACCACATTTTAATTGTGAAAAACAAGAAGCTTTTATCTTAAGTAAGCTTCTATTTTTCACCAGAACTATGTTAATAGATTAATAAAATATAATTATATTAATATAATAGTATATTAATATATGAAGACTACTGGATATAGAATGAGGAGCCTCTCTCAATGTCACAAAGATCAATTTCATCACAAAACGAAAGGAGAAATAATAACATCTCCTCTGTCTTCATTGTGAAAAAAAAGATGAGATAATATATGTCAGAGTTTTAGTTACCTCCTAGTCACCACGTAAATGGAAGGAATTGTTACTTACACAGACATAGTTGTAATTCTATTTCACGTTGACACTTTTATTTCCAAACAATATAATTTCTTGGGGCTTAGAAACAAAAAATTTCAAGAGCTAAAATAGGAAGTCATTGGACTATGAAGATGAAATTTCTATAATATGGACAGAACTATTTCTAGATTCATTATTATCAGTTTATTTATGGAAAAAAATGCTGATATGTCTAGTTTTCCTATTCTCCTTTCTTTAATATTGTAGTTGGAGAAAAATGAAAACTTCTAAGAATAATAAGCATAATCATTGTGACAAATCCTTTATTCAGAATATTTTTTCTACTAAAAAGGGGATTTTTGTATGTATTTCCTTTGATCATTTGTCCAATGGTCACACTGTAAGACGAGCATACTATGAATCACTGAGGTATAGGAAAAAAACAGAACCACTGTGTATATTTACTTTGATGTTTTTGAATTTATTTTACAAATATACTTTGTAATGTTCATAATAGTTTATTAGATGATAGTTTGCATATAAAATGCAAATAATTAATTACATAATATTCTACATAAATTTAGAGAAGGAAATGGCAACCCACTCCAGTGTTCTTGCCTGGAGAATCCCCTCCCCCGGAGGGACGGGGGAGCCTGGTGGGCTGCCGTCTATGGGATCGCACAGAGTCAGACACGACTGAAGCGACTTAGCAGCAACAGCAGCTACATAAATTATTTTTATTGATGGGGTGTAATTAATCAATGACACTTATGACCTTGGTTTCCAGCATGACTAAGGAGTTTAAAAAAATTGTTCAATTCCTATTAACAGAAACTTTGAGATTTTTCTGTCTTCAAAGTGTGATCTTTAATATGATTGCATGCATACTAAGTAGTTTCAGTTGTGTCTGACTCTTTGCAACCCTATGGACTGTAGCCTGCCAGGCTCCTCTGTCTATGAGACTCTCCAGGCAAGAAAACTGGAGTGGATTGCCATGTCCTCCTCCAGAGGATCTTCCCGACCCAGGAATCAAACCCATCTCCTGCATCTCCTGCATTAGCAGGTGATTTCTTCACCACTAGCCCCACCTGGGAAGCCCCTGAATACTTAAGATACTTAGACTTGATAGCTAGACACTTACTAAGAGTTCTAGTGATACTGAGACAAACAAGACACAGTTCACCTGATGCTAAAATTCTTACATTCTTCTGGAGAGAATACATAAATTGGCAATAACAATTGAAAGATACAAATGGAAGGATGGGAATAAACAGAGACGCTATGTACTACATAATTTGCTATGCAAACTGGGATGCTTGAGAGTGAAAGAAGTCATTCTTAATAATACAGCTAAGAAGAGAGATATAAACTAGGACAAAATGTGAATATAGAGGACTTATGTACACCCTGGTGATGGGGGAGCATACAAGATCACCCACCTATAACTGAGAGGGGCGTCAGGAAAAGTTTCAGGAAGGAAGTAACATCTGCACTGCTCAAAAGGATTTACTGATATTTAATAAGGGAAACAGTGAATAGGAGAAGGGAATGAGTGTCCCAGTATCTTGCTTCAAACCTTCCCTTGTATATATAAAATAGATAACTAATAAAGAAAGAAAGAAAGTGAAGTCACTCAATTGTGTCCGACTTTTTGTGATCCCATGGACTGTAGCCTACCAGGCTCCTCCGTCCATGGGATTTTCCAGGCAAGAATACTGGAGTGGGTTGCCATTTTCTACTCCAGGAGATCTTCCCGACCCAGGGATTAAACCCAGGTCTCACACATTGTAGGCAGACGCTTTACCGTCTGAGCCACCAGGGTCCACTAGATAAATAATAAGGACCTACTATATAGCACAGGGAAGCACTGAGTAGAGACTCCATGTTCTGTAATGATCTAAATGGAAAAGAATCTTTTTATAAAGTGGATATACGTGTAGCTGATTCACTTTACTATACAGCAGGAAAAGTCAACCCACTCCAGTATTCATGCCTGGAGAATCCCATGGACAGAGGAGCCTAGAGGACTATAGTCCATGGGGTCACAAAGAGTCGGACACAACTAAAGCGACTTAGCACACAGACACAGCAGAAACTCACACAACATTGCAAATCAACCATACTCCAGTAAAAATTAATTGAAAAAAAGAAGCTTCTCTTGATAAAAGGTACAAAGGCCTAAAAGCAAAACATCAGAACAACAGCAAATCCTGCTGTGAGACTGAAGTGCTATGGCCTAGAGTCTGGCAAGTGGCAGGTGGCGAGGAGGGAGGCAGACCTGCATACACAAGAAGGACAGAAAACTGCTTGCTCAGCAGGGGCTAAAAAACCTCTCACAGGAGTCAAGCCATGTCTCCAAAGTCACACTGATCACAGTTGGCTGACTTGAAACTTTGAGTTTGTGTGTCCTGGAGCCCAGGACAAGGATGCATCTTGTATGTTCTAAGAATTACCTTTCCCAATTAAGTGCCCCAGGGACCTGTTAAAAATAAAGTATGACATTTTATGTTGAAATTCTAAGGATTGTGAAAGATACTCCCTTATGCGTTATCTTATAAAAAGCATATGTTAATAGTTGTTCAAAGTATTAACACATGGCCTAAGAATTAGCAGGAAAACAATTTACATTCTTTAAGAAATCTGCAGGTCATCATACTGCTTAACACTGTAACATCATTACCCATGTATTCATAGACTTTGTGCAGTTTTGAAAAATAATAAATACCTGAGATATTGGTAAACTTGTCTTCAGAGTCCTGCGAAGATTTCCAGTGTTCTGAGGCTTGAAGTGGTGGTTGACTGTACCAATCCCTTAGGGCATTCAGTTACAACACTGCGGTAATTAACCAGAGCAAGCTGTCCATGAAGTCAGCTCTGATTAACTCAAGGGATTCTAGAAAGGTAAAGATGGGATTTAAATTAAAATGTTATAGAAAGTAAGAAAGGTTAACAAAAATTACCCTTTATCTTGCCTTTAAAACTTTTGGCAACCCTATCTAATCCACCCAACACAGAGGTGTCCTGTGCCATCGAATTATCTGACTGACGGTCCTGTAAACAGGAAGAACTCATGTTGTAAGGACATCTAGTTTTTCAGTCATGTTGGACTTCATGGCTT
Organism: Giraffa tippelskirchi; assembly: GCF_054371585.1. Classification (NCBI taxonomy): domain Eukaryota; kingdom Metazoa; phylum Chordata; class Mammalia; order Artiodactyla; family Giraffidae; genus Giraffa; species Giraffa tippelskirchi. Next base: position 128,707,405 of record NC_137286.1, read on the forward strand.
TTCAGAAATAAATCTGTAATATCTAATAAATCTGAATAGCTCTATACTATTATTGTGATATGTGGTAGCCAGGAGCTCTAGGCAAATATTTATATTTTAACAGGGGTTTTCTGGAAACAAGAAATTAACATAAATTATTGAATTTATTGGTCTTATTACCTAAAGATGCTGGGCTAAACATCTGGAGGCAATGGGTTTTTGACCTTTTAAATTCCAGGGTTCACCTTTACAGCAAGGCTCCCTGACTTATTTATTTTGCATTCAGTGACACTGGCATATTCTTCTTTTGGTGAGAAAGCAGAGGTGTCGTAACCAAAGGCCACACGGTGTTTTCAGCTTGCATGCCTTCCTCAGTAATAAAGGAGGAAAGTGAGTTTTCATGGGGCAGCTTCATGCAATGAATATGTTTTGAAATAGCCAACTTTCTGAATGACTATTCAACTAGGAAATTTCATCCAATTTCCAGCTAGGAAAGTTCATTCAGTTTCTCAAAGGAGAAATTCTATCAGCCTTAAGTGACAGTTTTTACCATTTAGCACAGATGTTTTCCTGTTATAAATACATTTAGTAAGAGCAGAATGACAGAAACAAAACCTGCAGCTGGCACAGTGGCTAGCAGCTTTCCCCATCGTACACCTCAAAACCTAACCATTGTGGACCCTCTGGCTGCTTAAAAAACCCACTGCAGGAGGTCTTCTGGCTTCTGCTGGTTTGAGGATACCCCTGAAGCTGGGCATCTGAATGACAATGGCTAAATTCCACCCAGGCACAAGGCAGGCCAAATGACCTCACTGCATCCTCTGACAGCCAATTAAATGCTATTTGACTAAATATTGATATTTCTTTGTTTTTCCTTTGGGAGGGGGGAACAGTCGTAATCATTCTGATATCTGGCTTGGGTTCCGAAAAAATGATGGCTCATGTTACACAGAGTCGGACACGACTGAAGCGACTTAGCAGCAGCAGCAGCATGTTACATGATCAGTTTATAGTAAGGAAGACTTATATCTTGAGATTGGAACTGCTACTTACTTACTAATATATACTCTTGCTCTTTGTCAGGTGCAGGGCACTTCCTGTGTTCTGAAATTGCTACTTCTTTCTGCCCTATTCTAGGATTCTATCAGAGACTGTGCCATCTACAAGTGTTATGACTTTTGACGAATATTTGGATCTCATTTTCATCATCTCTAATCTATGTTAATTGAACTATGCTTCTCATTTTTCATCTGAAAAATACTTAAATCTACACCAGTACTTCTCCTTCCTTTCCTTCATTGAATTAGTGGATTTTCAAGACTCTCATATCAGCCTTTCAATGAAATTATCAATCTATGGAAAGTGCAGGAAACAGGGAACCAATTAAAATGACACCACAGAGGGCAAGCAAGTACAATCCAGATAAGGGGAATGAGATAAATTCTCCAGCAGGTATTTAGCAAGGAAAAAAACACAGAGAGAAATAAGAAAAGAGAGAAAGAGATCTGGTGCTAGGATAAGGAACATGCGGATTTTAAAAGAGTATCAACAAATTCTTACATATAAACATTAATAAAATCTTAATTTGAAAAACAACAATAAAAATTTGTGAGAAAATCAGAAAATTTGAACTTTGATTACTGGACATTAAGAAATTATCATTAAGTTTTAAGTGTGAAAAGATTTTGTTGTTATGCTTTTTAAAAATGCATCTTTATCTTACAGATGCAGTTGAAACATTTGTGGAGGAAATGAAATATTGTGTGATTTTTATCTCAGTATAAAACTGGAGAGTAAAGAAGTGCTATGGGTAAAAAGAATTGTGAAAGTTACAAAAGTCATGATAAGCCATGAGTTATGGGTATATGTTTAAAATTTTCAATAATAAATGTTTAAATGTGCTTACATAATTAAAAAGTAAATGCTGTTGATAAAAATAATATATAGAATTCTTATCCTAAACATAATTTCAATCTTGTTTAATAAATGATGGATCTGATTTATATATACTGAACTTGAGAGCTTGAAAGACAAGGTCCTTTGGCACAAACAAAGTATTCATAAAACTAGTCATCATTCTGAGTGCTTCTGATTTCATTGATTATATACTGAACATGTCTTTTTACATGTCCTAGTCGTTTCTCCCTTTATTAATCTGTTTATTCTTAATTTACTCCTCCTCTTAAAAGGGCAAAGAATCCTTTACTGCTGTTAGAATATAACCAGAGAATTTTTGCTACCATCACTACAAGATATAAATTATAATCACAGATGTGTATTTCACCAAAACAAGAAAAGGCTACATCCTTTCACTCACATTCATTCAATAAAATACACAGATCCCTAGGAAGCCTACATGTTTGCTAGCATAAAAATGCAAATTAGGTTTCATTTTACTACTTAATTCTGGCACAGTTTTCAGAAATGTTCTTCAGGGGAGAATAAAAACTTTATTTACAAATAATTAGTAGTAAAGCCTCTTCATGGGTCACAGACTTATCATGGCAAAGGGGCTTGTGTAAATCAATGAAGCTATGAGTCATGGTGGGCAGGGCCACCCAAGACACACGGATCATGTTGGAGAGTTCTGACAAAATGTGGTTCACTGGAGGAGGGAATGGCAGACCACTTCAGTATTCCTGCACTGAGAACACCATGAACAATATGAAAAGGCAAAAGATATGTCACCAGAATATGAGCCTGCAGGTTTGAAGGTGTCCAATATGACATGGAACAACAGACTGGTTCCAAATAGGAAAAGGAGTACGTCAAGGCTGTATATTGTCACCCTGCTTATTTAACTTATATGCAGAGTACATCATGAGAAACGCTGGGCTGGAAGAAACACAAGCTGGAATCAAGATTGCTGGGAGAAATATCAATAACCTCAGATATGCAGATGACATCACCCTTATGGCAGAGAGTGAAGAAGAACTAAAGAGCCTCTTGATGAAGGTGAAGGAGGAGAGTGAAAAAGTTGGCTTAAAGCTCAACGTTCAGAAAACTAAGATCATGGCATCTGGTCCCATCACTCCATGGGAAATAGATGGGGAAACATTGGAAACAGTGTCAGACTTTATTTTTTGGGCTCCAGAATCACTGCTGATGGTGACTGCAGCCATGAAATTAAAAGACGCTTCCTCCTTGGAAGGAAGGTTATGACCAACCAAGATAACATATTTAAAAGCAGAGACATTACTTTGCCAACAAAACTCCATCTAGTCAAGGCTATGGTTTTTCCAGTGGTCATGTATGGATGTGAGAGTTGGATGGTGAAGAAAGCTGAGCGCCACAGAATTGATGTTTTTGAACTGTGGTGTTGGAGAAGACTCTTGAGAGTCCCTTGGACTGCAAGGAGATCCAATCAATCCATCCTAAAAGAGATCAATCCTGGGTGTTCATTGGAAGGTCTGATGTTGAAGCTGAAGCTCCAATACTTTGGGCACCTCATGCGAAGGGTTGACTCACTGGAAAAGACCCTAATGCTGGGTAGGATTGGGGGTGGGAGGAGAAGGGGATGACAGCGGATGAGATGGTTGGATGGCATCACCAACTCGATAGACATGGGTTTGGGTAGACTCTGGGAGTTGGTGATGGACAGAGAGGCCTGGCGTGCTGCAATTCATGGGATCGCAAAGAGTCGGACACGACAGAGCGTCTGAACTGAACTGAACTAAATATGCCACTGGGGTTGAATTAAGAAATAGCTCCAGAAACAAGATAGAGGCTGGACCAAAGGGGAAATGATGCTCAGCTGTGGATGTGTCTGGTGCCGGAAGTAAAGTTTGATGTTGTAAAGAACAATGTTGAATAGGAACCCGGAATATTAGGCCCATGAATCAACATAAATGGGATGTTGTCAAGCAGGAGATGGTAAGAATGAGCATCAACATCTTAGGAGTCAGTGAATTAAAATAGAGGGGAATGAGAGAATTTACTTTAGATGATCGTTATATACACTACTGTGAGCAAGAATAACTTAGAAGATATAGAGTAGCCCTCACAGTCAAAAAAAGATTCTGAAATGCAGTACATGGGTGCAGTATCAAAAATGACAGAATGATCTCAGTTCATTTCCAGGGCAAACCATTCAACATCACAGTAATTGAAGTCTATGCCCCAACCACTGATGCTGAAAAAGTTGTTGAATGGTTCTCTAGAACACTAAAAAAATGTCCTTTTCATCTACAGGGATTGGAATGCAGAAGTAGGAAGTCAAGAGGTGCCTGGAGTAGCAGGCAAGTTTGGCCTTGGAGTATGAAATGAAGCAGGGCTGCAAAGGCTAACATAGTTTTATCAAGAGAATGCACTGGTCATCACAGACACCCTCTTCCAACAAGATAAGAGATGTCTCTACACATGTACATCAACAAATGGTCAATACTGAAATGAGATTGATTATATTTTTTTTGCAGTGAAGATGGAGAAGCTCTATACAGTCAGCAAAAACATAACCTGGAACTGACTGTGACTCAGATCATCAGCTCCTTATTGCAAAATTCAGACTTAAATTGAAGAGAGTAGGGAAAACCACTAGGCCATTCAGGTATGACCCAAATCAAATCCCTTATTATTATATAGTAGAAGTGACAAATAGATTCAAGAAATAAGATCTGGTAGACATAATGCCTTAAGAACTGTGGACAGAGGTTCATAACTATGTACAGGCGAAAGTGACCAAAATCATACCCAAGAAAAAGAAATGCAAGAAGGCAAAGGGATTGCCTGAGGGGGCCTTACAAATAGCTGAGAAAACAAGAGAAGTGAAAGGGAAAGTAACAAGGGAAAGATTTACCCAACCAAATGCAGACAGTTCCAGAGAATAGCAAAGAGACATAAGAAAACCTTCTTCAATGAACAATGCAAAGAAATAGAGAAAAACAGTAGAATGGGAAAGACTGGAGATCTCTTCAAGGAAATTGGAATATCAAGGGAACATTTCATGCAAGGATGGCTACAATTAAGGGCAGAAACAGTAAGGAACTAGTAGAAGCAGAAGAGAGTAATAAAATGTGGCAAGAATACACAGAAGAACTATACAAAAGAGATTTTAATGATCAGGATAACCATGATGCTTTGGTCACTCACCTAGAGCCCGACATCCTGAGGGTGAAGTAAAGTGGGTCTTAGGAAACATTACTATGAACAAAGCTAGTAGAGGTGATGGAATTCCAGCTGAGCTATTTAAAATCCTTAAAGATCATGCTGTGAAAGTGCTACACTCAATATGCCAGCAAATTTGGGAAACTCAGAGGTGGCCACAGGATTGGAAAAGGTCAGTTTTCATTCCAACTCCAAAGAGCAATGCCAAAGACGTTTCAAACTACTATACAATTGTGCTCATTTCACATGCTAGCAAGGTTATGCTCAAAATCCTTCAAGCTAGGCTTCAGCAGTACTTGAATTGAGAACTTCCAGATGTATAAGCTGGATTTAGAAAAGGCAGAGGAACCAGAGATCAAATTGCCAACATCGATTGGATCATAGAAAAAGCAAGAGAGTTCCAGAAAAATATCTACTTCTGCTTCATTGACTATGGGAAAGCCTTTGACTGTGTGGATCACAAAAAAAACTGTGGAAAATTCTTAAAGAAATGGGAATAACAGAACACTTTATCTTTCTCCTGAGAAACCTGTATGCAAGTCAAGAAGCAACAGTTAAAACCTAACATGGAACAACAGACTGATTCAAAATTGGGAAAGGAGTACAACAAGGCTATATATTATCACCCTGCTTATTTAACTTATATGCAACTTATATATCATGCGAAATACCTGGCTGGATGAACCACAAACTGAAATCAAGATTGCTGGGAGAAATATCAACAACCTCAGATATACAGATGATACCACTCTAATAGAATGTGAAGAGGAACTAAAGAGGCTCCTCTTGATGAAAGTGAAAGAGGACAGTGAAAAAGCTGGCTTGAAATTCAACATTCAAAAATCTAAGACCATGGCATCTGGTCTCATCACTTCATGGCAAATAGAAGGGGAAAAAGTGGAAGCAGTGACAGATTTTATTTTCTTGGGCTCCAAAATCACTGTGGACAGTGACTGCAGCCATGAAATTGAAAGATGCTTGCTCCTTGGAAGAAAATCTATGATAAACATAGTCTATTAAAAAGAAAAGTCATCACTTTGTCAACAAAGGTTCATATAGTCAAAACTATGGTTTTCCCAGTAGTCATGCCCAGATGTGAAAGTTGGACCATAAAGAAAGCTGAGTGCTGAAGAATTGATGCTTTTGAATTGTAGTGCTAGAGAAGATTCTTGAGAGTATCTTGGACTGAAAGGAGATCAAACCAGCCAATCTTAAAGGAAATCAACTCTGACGATTCATTAGAAGGACTGATGCTGGAGCTGAATCTCCAATACTTTGGCTACCTGATGCAAAGAGCTGATTCATTGGAAAAGACCCTAATGCTGGGGAAAATTGAAGGCAAAAGGAGAAAGGAGTGGTAGAGGATGAGATAGTTAGATAGCATCATTAACTCAATGGACATGAATTTGAGCAAACTCTGGAAGATATGAAGAACAAGGGAACCTGCTATGCTGCAGTCCATGGGGTTGCAAAAGTCAGACATGACTTCACACCGAAACAACAACAGCAACAATTAGTGAAGCTTCACTTTATAAAAAAATCTACCTAAAATATTTTTTTTCTGATAAAATTTATTAAATTTTATTTACACATTTCCTTTTGGTATTTCTTAGAAATAAACTGAAAAAATGTGTCAATATATAACAATATTGATAAAAAATATGCCATTGATACCAATTACTTGTTTTGGTGATGATACATTTTCTGTGACAATAATGTATTTTCAAATTTTAAAGAAAGATTGCTATTTCAATTTTTTAAAAATAGTATAGTAGATACAGAAACTCCAAAATTATAAATTATAATAATCTATATTTTTCTGAATATAGATGAATGAAATACAAATGAAAAATGCTATTCTATGATTTTTATGTTAATATTATTTCTTATATTAATATTGGTAAGACTTGATTATATTCAAGCTGTCAAATATATTATTGACCCAGGTATATTAATTTTTAAAAGACAAGCCAGCCTTATGTTGCAACATTCCCATGAATTGCACCTGTAATTATGACGGAAGATGTTTATAATTTATATGAAACTTATAATGAAAGCAAAGTCATTCACTTTTTTCTCTAGTAATTTACATGTGTTTTTTCATGCAGTTGGAAAACCTCAAGTGTTTTCAAAGAGGTTTTGCTGCTTGCTCAAGAATACAATATTAATCATAAGATTTTCATGTTATTGACATAAACTATGAGCTAAGAATTTTAACTCAAAACATGGAAACTGAGAGGACTGTTGCTTATAAATCTGTACAATTTTACATAAGTTTTTACTCTAAAGACATTTTAAATAAGTCCCAAGCTAAAGTTTAGAAGATATATCAAGTCATAAAAGGCATTTAGAGTTGTTCCAAGATTACTAATGTTTATTACATAAAAGAAGTCCAAAATCTACCTATGAATTTATTTCAATGCCTGATTTTTTGGCCCAAAATGTATTCTAAAATAAACCTCACATGACAGAATCCACAAAGTGTAACCTGTGAAAATCCATTTAGTACTGAACAACACCCAGGTTCATTGCCATGGCTATTGTGGACATAATTGTCCAACATTCACACGCAACTTAATTTGCCAAAACATTAATTCTCAAAATGATTTCTTCTCCGTCGTGATTTCTTCCTAAGCCAATATCTGGTATGTGATCACTTGATGTCACCTAACTAGCAAATGGAAAATACTACATTGAGCTTGAACAATGGAGAGAGCTTTGGAACTAAAAGTTTGAGTCCTGGCACCATGATTGGGCAAATCATTCAGCCTCCTTGAATCTCCAGTTTTCTCCTTTTTGAAATGACAATAAAAATGTTTAACATTCATGGCTTGTCAACTGCTTTATTGAATTTTCATCCAAAAAACATTTATTGATCCTTTATCATAAGCTACTTATATGTGATACTTGATTTTAGAGACATAATTTTCATTATATTTTAAAGTTCAAAGAATTTATTTTAGAATAAGTCACTAAGACAAATAACTCAACATGTCATGGTGTGATAAGTGCAATCACAAAGGTATGCACATTTTCTCTAAAGCAAAAGAAAGACATATGTAAATTTTACGAAAGGGTTGGGGAAAGTCTTCTTAGGAACACTGATTCTTTGAAAGACATTTGAGCAAAAGAGTTAACTAGATAAAGATACGGAGAGAAGGTACAGACAAAGCAGAAAGCATGTAAACAGACATGAAAGTATTTACTTCAGAGCTTGGATAGTAACTCCTATTATGTCATTTAGGCTTTTCATCAATTTTAAGACACTTGTTTTTCCCACAGTTTTACTTCATGGGAAAAAAACAGTGCATTTTACAGCCAATGATGCCTTATAATCACCATCAGCCAGATGACAATTGTTAGCGTTGGTTGCTCAGTCATGTCATTCTTTGGGACCTCATGGACAGTAGCCCGCCAGGCTCCTCTGTCCATGGATTCTCCAGACAAGAATACTGGGACAGGATGCCATTCCCTTCTCCAGGGGATCCTTCCCCACCCAGGGATTGAACCCGTGTCTCTTATGTCTCCTGCACTGTAGGTGGATTCTTTACCATCTGAGCCACCAGGGAAGCCTAACAAATTGTTAGAAATTTGTGTAAAAACTTTCACTGATGTCTCTTATTAAGAGGAAGCAAGAGCCAAGATCAATATATTGTGGATTTGGTGAAATACAGAGAAAAATATAGAGATGGAGATGAAGATGGAGACAGAATAGGGAGAGGGAGGAGGAAGGGATGGTAGGACAGAGAAAGAGAAGAAGAGATATCTGCTCTTTCACTGTGAATTTCTATAAATTCTTTTCTATACATCTCTTACATTTTTAAAATTGAGGCAGAGTTGACTTACAATATAATTTCAGTTTCAGGTATTCAACATGGTGGTTTGATATTTTTATAGATTACACACAAATCAAAGTTACTATAAAATATTGACTATATTCCTTGTGCTGTAAATCTCATCCCTGTGACTTTTTTATTCCATAACTCATAATTTTTACTTTTTAATTCCCATCACCCATTTCACCTCTCCCCACACCTATTGTTCCTTTCTATTTACACTGATTTACTTTTCAGCTACTTATCCACAGATAACTATTAACACCTGATGAACTTCCGTGCTATTTTCACCTGAATTACTTATGAAGAAGACTTTAGTGTACCCTCAACAAACTGTGGAAAATTCTTAAAGAGATGGGAATAACAGACTATCTTACCTGCCTCCTGAGAAATCTGTATGCAGGTCAAGAAGCAACAGTTAGAAACAGACATGGAACAACAGACTGGTTCAAAATTGGGACAGGAGTACCTCAAGGCTGTATATTGGCACTCTGCTTATTTAACTTATATGCAGAGCACATCATGTGAAATGCTGGACTGCACAAAGCATAAGCTGGAATCAAGATTTTCAGGAGAAACATCAATAACCTCAGATATGTAGATGATAGAAAGTGAAGAGGAACTGAAGAGCCTCTTGATGAAAGTGAAAGAGGAGAGTGAAAAAGCTGGCTTAAAACGCAACATCCAAAGAATTAAGATCATGGCATCCGGTCCCATCACTTCGTGGCAAATAGATGGGGAAACAGTGGAAACAGTAACAGACTTTATTTTCTTGGGCTCCAAAATCACTGCAGAGGGTGACTGCAGCCATGAAATCAAAAGACACTTGCTCCTTGGAAGAAAAGCTATGACAAACCTAGACATTGTATTAAAAAGGAGAGACATCGCTTTGCCAACAAAGGTCCATCTAGTCAAAGCTATGGTTTTTTCAGTAGTCACGTATGGATATGAGCCGTTTAGTCACTCAGTTGTGTCTGACTTATTGCAACCCCATGGACTGAAGCCTGCCAGGCTCTTCCGTCCATGGAATTCTCCAAGCAAGAATACTGGAGTGGGTTGCCATTTCCTTCTCTAATGAATATGAGAGTTGGACCATAAAGAAGGCTGAGTGCCGAAGACTGATGCTTTCAAACTGTGGTGTTGGATAAGATTCTTGAGATTCCCTTAGACTGCAAAGAGATCAAACCAGTCAATCCTAAAGGAAATCAGTCCTGAATATTAATTGGAAGGACTGATGCTGAAGCTGAAGCTCCAACACTTTGGTCACCTGATGGGAAGAGCCAACTTATTAGAAAAGACCCTGATGCTGGGAAAGATTGAAGGGAGGAGGAGAAGGGAACGACAGAGGGCAAGATGGTTGGATGGCATCATGGACTCGATGGACATAAATTTGAGCAAGCTCCAGGAGATGGTGAAGGACGGGGAAGCCTGGCACGCTGCAGAGTCGGATATGGTTGAGAGACTGAACAACAACAACAACAACAAAGTTCGTGCTTCCTTATGAAATAAAATACAAATTAATTTAAAACGCAAGCTAAACTTCTCCTTCCAGAATAATTTATAAGTATATCTATAATCAACAATTGACACATCCCCGGGTCAACACTCTGTATCATATTCTAGATGCTTCCAAACACGTTCAAAGCAAAGGTGCTGCTTTCCTGAAAATAATAACCCTGGAATTTATTCTGTACTAAACTTATAGCAGATTAAAGCCAAGCATACACTATTCTGGTTCTTCTATTCGTTAACAAATTATTGGAAGACTTTTTAAACGATAAGGAGAAGTCTAATCAAAATTTACTTTTAACCCATAGTATTCTGAACACTTGTTTTTCATATTAGTTGAACTATCTATAATTCACTACATTTTAAACATTTGTTTTTGTGTTTCTCCAGTAGACTGTGAACTCTCTAAAAGTTTGATCCTTTGTGAGTTGTTTGTTTCTGAAAATTGACAAAGGACCTTACACTTGTTAAGGAAATGGAAAATGATGTTTAAATATTTAACTATATTATTCAATTAAATAATTAAATTTATAATTTAATTTTTGAACATATAAACACACACAAGCAACATTACGGATGTTACTGATAAAGAACATACTAGACCAAAAGCTCATAATTTAAACTGAGAATAAAGTTTTTTCTTCATTTCACAAATAAAACACATGTTAATGGTATCCATCTAATCAAATCACCTAATTTGGATATCTAAAGATATCTGACTCAGATGCAAGTAGTAATCAAATGCAGAGATATCAAAATTTTAAACTTCCATGAAGTTTAGGTAATTACAGAAAAAAAGTGGAATAAGACAGGAATTACCAAAAAATAGCACATGAACCATTCATTGGGTAGATTTGTCCTCATGAACAATTATAAATAAAACCTACTTATACTATTCATATAACAATTTAAAAGATAAGGAAGTACTCTAACCATTTAATATTTTTACCAAAGAAATGAAATAATTTTACATGTAATAGTGAAGTATTTATATTTGGGAGGTAAGAGATCTACAAGTGTCATCAGATGCTGAAAAATGTTTTTGTATTATTTACATTAAAAAGCAAATATAAGAAATGATTAAGGGTTAACTGTGAGGTTTTTAGGGCTTCCCTGGTGGCTCAGTGGTAAAGAACCTGCCTACCAGTGCAGGAGACATGGGTTTGATTCCTGGCTCAGGAAGATCCCCTCGAGAAGGAAATGTCAATCCACTCCAGTATTCTTGCTTGGGAAATCCCATGGACAGAGGAGCTTGGTGGGCTACAATCCATTGGGGTTGCAAAGAGTCAGACAGGACTTAGTGACTGAGCATGCAGGCACATGAGGTTTTAAGGAAAAGCTTCATATTAAAGTCAGATGAGACAAAAAGTAAAAATTTCTACAGTACAATCTCTTCTAAATTAGGCAGGATGCATCCAGTACTTCAGGAAAATCAGGTTAGAATGATCAAAGATCCATCATCCCTAAAGCAACTAATTTTGAGCATTTCTTTCATTTAACCAGTGAATTTACCTAAATTTACTTCTTGTATAACCATTTTTTTGCTGTTAAATTGCATTCTCTGTTGTTAATATGAGTGCAATAGATTGCTTTAAAATATCAATAATACATCAGCCTACTGACTATGCTTCCATTTAAAGAGTAAATTTCTTTACATAGTCTGCATGTGTTGGCAGACATCCAGCTCTTATTTTGTATCACACAATGAGAAGAGTTTTAAAACAAACAAACAAACAAGTAAACAAACCAAAACCCATTTCAGAGTGTTTTATTTAGTGAAAACATTTATCCGACTTTCCTAACACTTCACACTGGGAACTCAGCAACTCCGGAGGGCAGAACACTTTAGAATCACCTATTGCTCTTAGCCGACAAGGAAGGCTTCTAGAAATAATTGCTCTAACAACTGCCAAAAGGTTTCCACAGTCTTTTAAGCTAGCACAGAACAGCTTTGATGGTCAGCTACAACCTGCCTCCTCAAACAACCAGGATTCACATGGCCACATATTGTATTTCTGAAAGGTTTCTCCAGCAGGAACTCTCTGGATGATTGAGGAGTCCAGCTACTGTGGGCCCAGGCTCCTCCTTATCAATACGCTCACGGTCTGAACCCCAGGTTATTCTGCATTTTGCTAGAATACGATTGGGGGTGTAGGGAGTAAAATTTTCAACCGCAGACAATTACACAAATCCATCCACTCAGGTTTTAGAAAATAACAAGCATTAGAAAAAGCAAGCTTAGGGACCATGTCTTAGCATGCTATCTGAATATACAGCCTTAGCGTATATAATCAAAGGGACATGTTTAATAAAATATTTTATAAACATCTAACCTTCCAAATGCAGTAAAATCCGAATCACTGGATTTTCTTCCAGCAAAAAAAAAAAAAAGTCTATTAACTAACATTTGGATATAATAATAAATGTTATGTGAAATAATGGACATATGTAGTAGATTGTATTCTTCATGTGAACATAAGTCAACAAGTAGCCTTGTTTCTGGGAGATATAAATGGTAGTACAAGCTAGTTGCTACCTATTATCAAGGAAATTATAGATTAGTGAGAACACATAAAGAATTCATTTGCATATATATGGTAAGTGTCTTCTGAAATTGGCAACCAAAAAAATCGGTTTTCAGGATGACATTCATGGTGAGTACATTGTATTATGCTCTGATATTTGAAAATATATAGTGTGCACATTTATCATTTTCACTTCCTCTGTTCATATGCATGTGTGTGTATGTGTGTATTTGGATGCATGCTCACGTGTATAAACTAGGACCATCCATCTCCACAAATATAATACCAAAGTCAATATACTGCTTTCTGTCATGTGAAAAGCAGTATCTGTAAGTCTAATGCACTAAAATTAATCTTCGTGGACTCAAACAAAATATCCATGCTCAAAATATTTTCTTCAACAAAGAATAGGTTTTTTATCTTATATATGACTTTCAAGGTCATAATCTTGGGCCTTGAAATTGCACTTTAACAAAGTATTTCTTTAATAGGGGCATTTAGAAAAAAATATTTTAATAATGGAATCAAACTTAGCATGAAAGGATGCTTAAAATAGTATATGTTCAGGGATGGCAGAAGTCATTCACAATATACAAGCAAATATATATGTGTATATATATATAAACACATACATATATTTTTAAAGTAGCAATGAAATGATAACATTTCTCATTTATAACTACATACATATGAAAAAAATTAATAGAAGATACAGCAGAGCAATAATTTGAATCAGTGGTGTGCGTATATAATGTTCTAGCTGCATGATAAATTAAATAATTTACACTAGAGTTTAATATCTCATAATTTAAGTTGACTGTATGTCTATAAAAATTAACCTTCACTTTAATATCTAAATATTAACTATTAGCTCCAGACTTATTTTAAATATATCCAAATTATATATTCATCCTAAAGATATTTGTAAGAATTGCTTCTTGCCTTTAGCATATCAAAATATTTCACATTCACACCTGACAGTTTCCCATACAATTTCATTACAGTATTTCATTATTTATGATGCTGTACATCTAAGATACAAAACTGTGATTTCTCCTCTATTTTGTCCTCCAGATCTTTTGGAACAATGTACATGCAGGAATTTTATAAAATTCATTACTAGGAAGTGCTGTCTGGCAAGCACTCCCATTTTCTTATTCCAGTCGCCAAAATAGCTGGTGAAATTTGCAAGCCAGCAACCACTTCATCTAGGGCAGGCCCTTGTACTATAAATCCATAACTAATCAGGGTCAGCTGATAATGAAGGCAACTTTTGAAAAATGTCTGTTCTGGGGGAAAAAATCTCTGCTGCAATCCTATGTAGCCTCCTCAAATTCTATGCTCTACCATGTAGATTCAAATTATGTTGGTTTGACTAATATAACAATTTGTGCTGTCACTTAAGTCATGTCCGATTCTTTTCGACCCTGTGGATTGTTGCCGGCCAGGCTCCTCTGTCCGTGGGACTCCCCAGGCAAGAATACTGGAGTGGGTTGCCATGCCCTCCTCCAGGGGATCTTCCCAACCCAGGGATCAAACCCGCATCTCTCTCTTACATCTTGTGCATTGGCAAGTGGGTTCTTTACCACTAGCGCCACCTGGGAAACTATTAAACAAAAATAATTGTTGTTGTTTAGTTAAGTCGTGTCTGACTCTTTTGCGGCCCCATGGACTGTAGCCCATCAGGCTCCTCTGTCCACGGGATTTCCCAGGCAAGAATACTGGAGTGGGTTGCCATTTTCTCCTCCAGGGTTTCTTCCCAACTCAGGGATGGAACCTGCATCTCCTGCGCTGCAGGTGGATTCTAATAGTTAACACTGACATAGTGCTTAAAATGTGCTGGGAAGTATGCTAACATGTTAATGAGTTACCTCATATAATCCTCACAATTAATGCAGGTATTATCATTATACACATCCTATAGATGATGAAACAGAGGCACTGAATTAAATAAATTAACCAATATTTCAAGAAATCACTAAAATGTAGAGATGGGACTGGAATCCTAGGAAATATTTACCCAAATATCTGTTTTTAATCCCTTCACTATCTTTGAAAAAGTCCATCACACACAGTAGAAAGCAATAATGTAATAAAAAATGTTTTGTGTTTGAAGACATTAAATGCATATGTTTTAATAAATCAGTATTGGATTAAAAATACAATAAAAGTGACTTAGTTTAAGCCTGTTTTTTCCTAACAATGTTTTGAGGAAAAATCTATATGCTTCAGATGTTTGCTCAATCTCCTATATAGAGTACGTATCCCAAAA
This sequence comes from Giraffa tippelskirchi, assembly GCF_054371585.1. NCBI lineage: Eukaryota > Metazoa > Chordata > Mammalia > Artiodactyla > Giraffidae > Giraffa > Giraffa tippelskirchi. Next base: position 128,722,629 of record NC_137286.1, read on the forward strand.
GCCATGTGGAGAAATATTCTGTATTTTAATTCTGTTAAAAATGTTGAGGTTTGACAGAAAACAATGAAGTTCTGTAAGCAATTATCCTTCAATAAAAAAATAAATTTAAAAAAGAAGCAAAAAAATGTTATCAAATTCACAGACAGAAAAATAAGAATCCAAAATATAATGTATTTATAGTGCATTAGCTGATATCAGATACCTACAGACATGAAACCCTTAACAGGAATGAGGGTGTTTTAAGCATGATCTAACATGCATAAATTAGTGTGCAGGCAACCATAATTGTAAGACATTTTAACCACAGGCCAATTTTATTTATTCCCATAAAGTTAAACTGTTGGCTTGATTTTCTTTTTTCTGTCAATGAACACATGGCAAAACAACAATTTACATGTTACCTATTGATAACTTGTATAATGAAGTTTTTCAATAAACCAAACTGACTTTTTTGTAATCCACTCAATATATGAAGGTCTTATTCAAATGACATGGAATGCTGCCAAAGCAGCATGGAATCTGTGGCTGTTAGTGTCTTATTTTTATTTTGTATTTTTCAGAATAAATTATTAAGTTAACTCAGCTGTACATCTTTGTTTTAGTCTTAAGCATGCTGACTAAGAGGTTAGAAAATCAGGAGAAAATTTTTCAAAGGTTGGTTAAAACATTTACATTATCTGAGTCTTTTAAATTAGGTTGTAGTACTCCACATTCTCTGCCTTGACAATTTAAAGATCAACTGTGACTAGTTTTCCAGTTTTCTTCATTATTTCTCATACCCACAATTCCAAAAACATACTGAAAAACTGATATTTTTTAAAGCCTTATAATTGTTTTTAATTTTAGATGGGATAGAAAATTTTTAATAATTCATTTGGTTTTAGGAACCAGATCTTTATAATATTATAATGTTTAGAAACTATTGATCAACTAAGTGACTCAACAATTAAAAATGGATACATTTTCAAATGGGTTTTTCCATTCAACCATACAGTTGTATAGTTACCTGAAGGTAAGCTAATCCCATTTACTTCCATTTGGACTTCACCTAAACTATTACAGAAACAGAGATTTATAATCTCATTTAAAACTTTGAGATATTTTCAAAAAGTATATTTTTTAAGTAATTCAAAGTCTCAGTGATTGTTATCTCCATATGGATATAGAGAATATAAGGCTGAATATTTCCAGCAGAGTAATCATTTGTCCTTGGACAAAGAAATGGCAACCCACTCCAGTATTCTTGCCTGGGAAATTCTATGGACAGAGGAGCCTGGTGGGCTATAGTCCGTGGGGTGGCAAAGAGTCGGACATGATTGAGAACATAATAAATAATCATTTGCCCCAAAAACACCTGATAATGAATTGGGATAGATTATTCCAGACTGAAAACCTTATTTGCAAATATAGCTTGCTTTTATATTATTCTACTCAACTACATTAAACATTTGATCAAAAAATGCATTCCATGCACTCGATCAAGTATAAATGGAAACACAAAATACATGTTTATGTGTGCCTTTCTTCACTCATGCCTGCTCTCACACACTCATTTCTACCTAATATTGATTTGCAGATTCTTCTACAATTCATGCTACAATTTTTACCATCCTAAATCTCATGCACCCACTGCTAGCAGGTATCTGCAGGTGTTTGCCTACAAGAAGTTCACTGACAGTTTATCGCAATGAGAGTGCTTTCTGTGGTAGTGAAAATTAGCTGCAAAAGCAGAGCAGGCTAAGTAATGTAGGACAAGGATGCTTCATGTGTTGTGAATGCATAATTATTTATTACTGGTCAGGCAAAGAGTCATCGTTCTGCTGTGATTTTTTTTTTTCCATGGAAGAAAATTAGTTATCAAATTCTAGTTTCCACAGATATTGTCAGTGTACTGGAAGGACTGCAGCTGTATCGTGAGTCTCATGGACATTTAACTTCTGACAGCTGTGAATGCTTCTTTGTGAATGCAGACATTGCTCTTTGACTCAGTTCCTGGAAGAACTCCAAGATGCATTCTCGAGCACTGCTGCCTGCTCTCTGAACGCATATTAGGAGAAGGTGGTCAGAAACGTCATGAACTGCGAAAGTGGACAGATACTTTTACTGTTTTTTACACACTCATGTATTTCAGCATGGTAATATATAGATGAAGTGTGATAGCCAATGATGATCCCAGTTATTTATGAATATTCAATATTTGGAGATTCATAATTATGGCAAACCATCCCATTATAATTTTATTGACATTGGGGAAAGACTAACATACAAAAGCACCCAAATATTTTGAGTTTTATGAAGTTTTGCATGTTGTATTCAAAATGAAATAAGACTGTTTGACAAAGAGGGTTGATACTGTTAAAGTCAGGTGTTCAAAAATGATAAAATATTTATTTGTAGTTCTTTGTAAGTAGATGTTAGTTATTTGTGATTAATATTTTCATGAACTAAAATGATTTTTCAATTACTAACAAAATTAGTTAAATCATAGGTATCTTATTGTATGTATTATTTTGAAAAAATTTAGAAAATATGTCATGCCAATTTTCAATTATTTTTATAAAAAATTGATGTGACAAAGGGCTATGGAGTTATCTCTCTAAACATGCATAAAAAAATAAACTTATGCATGAAACTGTTCATATGAATAATCCTCAAAGGTATCGTTTTAGTATGTTATTAATGATTTTTAGGTGGTTTTACAATGATTAATTTTATAATGCTTGCTCTAACTCCTGCTTTACTAAATGTAAAATAATCATTAGTCAAAAACTCAAAAATAAGGGAAAATTATTATTAGAGACCTCTTTACTTTAGAAAAAATTATATTTAATACTACAAATGGGCTTCCCAGGTGACTCAGTGGTAAAGAATCCACCTGCCAATGTAGGAGACGTGGGTTTGCTTCCTGAGTTCGGAAGAACCCTGGAACAGGAAATGGCCCCACAACAGTATTCTTGCCTGGAGAATTCCACAGACAGCATAGCCTGGTGAGCTACAGCCCATGTGGTTGCAAGGGTCGGACATGACTGAGTAACTGATCACAGCACAGCATAATATAAATATTCAAAAATAATTGTGGGTTACTGAACAGTATCTTCTGGTAGTCAATAATGTCTTTGATATTCTTAAGGTAGACTAATATAAGGATGGCTTATTTATAAATGTATTTCATGACCAGTTTCAGATATATTTTATTATGATGATATTTTAAAGAATAGTATTATATATTAATAATTTGGAATATATTTCTATTGTTGATTTAGAATCCATTTGATATTATAGAAATGATGAATCACTTAGAAGGTATCTTTACTGAACCTAATCACTAAGTATTGATAAATTGTTTTCACTTTTCTTTTAAACTGAGGTAAAAGTTCAAAAGAATGCATTTGAATCGACACAGTGAAGTTGAGAAAATGAAAACTGAGAGTCCTTGTAATTCTATCACAGTGTGGATCTTCTATGCACTGTCTGTATGAATTATGGAGCATCACCAACTATCTTGAAATTCAGTTTTCTTATCTGTAAAGAAAGACAATACTTCATGAAGTTTCTGTAATAATCACATGGGAGAATGAGACAAATCTATGTGAAATAGCTACCAAACAGTGAATGAGTATAGGTATGTTGTGTGTGTGTGTGTATATATATATATATGTATGTATATGTGTATATATATGTATATATATACATTTTATTCGCCTTTGATTTTGGATTATAAATGATGTATATAAAATTGCCTGTTGATGCTTGTGTTAGCTGTGGTTGATAAACCACATAACAAATTGAAAAACACAGTCAAATAGATTCCTATTTTTTTCTAAGAAATCAATCTAGGCTCCATTTCTCTATATGGGATTCCCTGGTGGCGGTAAAGAATTCACAGTGCGGGAGATTCAGGTTTGATCCCTGGGTCAGGAAGATCCCCTGGAGAAGCAAATGGCCACCCACTCCAGTATTCTTGCCTGAAAAATCCCATGGACAAAGGAGCCTGGCGGTCTATAGCCATGGGGTCGTAAAGCATTAGACATGACTAAGCACACACACACACACAAACACACACACACACACACACATTCTCCATATACTAGGAATCATTTTAGTATTTAATTACTGATTTTTTTAGGAGGCATACAAAGCTTTCTCTAACTACTGTTTTACTAAATGTAAAACAATAATTGGTAGAAAAACTCAAAAATAAGGGAAAACTATCATTAGAAACTTCTTTACTTTAGGAAAAAGTATACTATAAATGGGCTACCATATCAATACTTAATTAAATACTTTTAAATTTAAAAGTACCTAGAAATAAATTCATGACTATCTTCATATGAGTAAATGGCAGTGTAGTCATTGGTCAAAGTCAACCTGCATAGCAGTCACTACTCACATAATACAGCAATTAAGGATGTAGATTGATTGTACAAAGAACTGTGCATCTTATACTGGTGATTCAAATCCAAATTAGTTTTTTGTTCATTGGGATATGTAACAATCAATTAAAATTGGAGCAAACATTAAAATATGTCATATGACAGTAACTATGAACCTAATGTCACTATAAAAGCTTCATGAGATTGATGGAATGTCTTTGATCATGGGATAAAAAATGCATCATGTTAGATTCAAAAAACACTGAACTGCCTCTGATCTGTCTTTCACAGAAGGTACACCATTCATAAGTGAGAACTGGATTGCCAATATTTATTTACATGAAGTTTACTTTATATTTTAGGATAACGTGAAAATTTTTAAGTCTACAATCTAAGAGTAATGATTATGTTATTTTTCTTCCAAGGAGATTACATTTTAATACTTATCCTTTGATGAACCAGTGTGGTAGTCTTAAGGTCCACTGAAGAGAAAGCACAGTAAATTCCTTATATATAAAATATATGACCTACCCAGGAAGGTGTGTTCATAAATGCACATGCACAGTGGATGCAAAACCAGAGTCGAGAATGGGGCTGAGGTCTCTGAGGGCCAGTCTACCGCTCTGGACCATGTGGCTTCCTATCTACCTGGGACTTGAGCTCTGAAGCCATTGATGCCCTTTATGAAGCTACAGTGATTTGTCCCATAGTGGACGTATAGGTCAATTTTATTACCAACATTTTAGATTGATTAAAAACAAAACAATCCCCAAATTTATAATAATTTGTTATAATTAGAACTGATTACCAAGCTGTTACATTTTTGTTCAAATATATAAATCTGATTTCATACGAACTGAGATTTACTCGGATCTTCATGGATATTAGAGGCCATATTTGCATTCAGTGGTGGTAGTGGTTTAGTCACACAGTCATGTCTGACTCTTTTGCGATCCTGTGGGCTGTAGCCTGCCAGGCTCCTCTGTCCATGGGATTTCCCAGGCAAGAATACTGGAGCTATTTCCTTCTCCAGAGGATCTTTCAGACCCAGGGGTCAAACTGTGTTTCCTGTCTCCTACAATGCAGGTTGATTCTTTATCACTGAGCCACCAGGGAAGCCCTTTTTGCATTCAATAAATTCATTAATTACAATTTGCTGTCCAAACTCTGTTTACTTTAATTGTGCAAAACACCACTCAGCCTCAAAATAGAGCTTTTGCATTCAAATAGATGGAATGTGTGAGAGTTCAAGTGCACTTTTTTTTTTTTTCCCAACTGACTGACAGGCTTCTCTGCACAAAGAGCCTATTCTAGAAAACTCCTAAAGCAAATTACCCCTTTAGGACTTTCTTTTCCAGTTCTACTAACATTCCATTGTGTGAGCTGGAGAAAAACACTTTAGAGGGTACTTCATCATGCATATAAAGGCACTTATCTTCTAATAAAATTCTATTGATATAATCTACCTTTCCTTCTTGATGGGGGTGTAATGAGGATGTAATAAGGAATTTTTAAATGCCTCTAAAATGCCTTGGAACCTTTAAAAGAATGGTAGAAACCCTCAACTCAATGCAATTTAGTAGGATTGAATAGAGACCCTCAACAGAATGCAAATCAGGCCTCTTGCCAAATATGAATCATAATTGTCCTTGTTTATTGAGAGTGTCATGATCACCATCATTAGTTATGAGTGCAGCTGTTCATACTGATTGAATTTCCAAGGTATCCCAGATATTGCACAAGAAACACTATTTCAGTCTTTCAGGGATTTATACTCCCAAACTGCACGACCAATATGGTAGCCACTTGCCACATGTGGTTATTTAAATTAATTAAAATTTAAAAAATCAAAATTTTATTTCCTGTAACACCAGCTGCATTTCAACTAATCAGTAATCATTTTGTAGTCAATGGCTATCACGTTAGACAAAACAGGTATAGATTACTCCCTTCACAGAAAGTGCTACTGGAGAACACTTTTAGAGGCTTGGCAAATCTAAGCTACAAGAAATATTATTCAAGTACACAATTTATGCAACAGTATTTTTATATTTTATGCCATTTATTTTGACTAGAAAACGTAGGTGGTTTATCAGAAAGTCAAAATATCTCTGAAATCACCCAACCATCCTGATATGAATCAACTCATTGTTTTATATCAAACATAATAAGGCTTAACACAATCTGGGTATTAAAAAAATTCATTGAATGAATAAACTCATAAGTGGACAAGTATTTCTTGTATATACAGAGGGGCTTCCCAGGTGGCTCAGCGGTAAAGAAACTGCCTGCCAATGCAGGAGACTCAGGAGACCCAGGTTCAGTCCCTGGGTCTGGAAGATCCACTGGAAGAGGAAATGGCAACCCACATCAGTATTCTTGCCTGGAGAATCCCATGGCTACAGGAGCCTGGTGGGCTGCAGTCTATAGCGTCGCAGAGTCAGACACTACTGAGAAACTAAGCATACATGCATGTGTATACAAATAACTATTGGGAGTTCATTTTTCTCACTGCTAACGGGGTAATAAACACAGTAAAATTCTGTTCTCAATAAAACATGATCGTTTAGTCCAGATTAAAAGAAAACTTTATGCAGTGACTAGAACACCGTGCTAGATAATGTAAGATAATGTTTAGATAATTAAATCTTTAACGTTGGTCAGAGAAGGCAGGGAAGACTGTTTTGATGAAGAAAGTATTTACAGTGAATTTCTGAGAACAATAGATAAAAGCGAAACGCCAGTTGCTTAAAAGAGCTGCTGCTGCTGCTAAGTCGCTTCAGTCGTGTCCGACTCTGTGCGACCCCATAGACGGCAGCCCACCAGGCTCCCCCGTCCCTGGGATTCTCCAGGCAAGAATACTGGAGTGGGTTGCCAGTTCCTTCTCCAGTGCATGAAAGGGAAAAGTGAAAGTGAAGTTGCTCAGTCATTTCCAACTCTTAGCGACCCCATGGTCTGCAGCCTACCAGGCTCCTCTGTCCATGGGATTTTCCAGGTGAGAGTACTGGAGTGGGGTGCCATTGCCTTCTCCGCTTAAAAGGGCAGCACAAAGAAAAGGATTGGAGTTGGGGGAAAAGTGAATTTATTTTGAAGGGATAAAATGATTATGGGAGTCTCCTGTTGAATGAAGGATTCCAGTTGATAAAAGTTGAATAAACTATGGTCAATGTAGACATTCTCATGCAAGCAGCAGTCATTTTTTAAATATTGTGAGGACACTGTTTTAGAATGATTGTTTTTCTCTGCAAAACCAGAAAGAATACAGAAATTATAGGCCTAACAAAATGCTTGTTTAGACTTGTTTCCTAGAAATGACCAGAGATATTTGAGAACCAAGAACTGATGAATTCCAAGAGACAAATCATAGCTCCAGGAGGAAGATACAGTTCAAGGCTTATCCGGCTCTATAATTAAACTGCCTCTTGTCCACAGGAATGTGCATATTTCAATGCAAGCGAGTCTAAGCCAGATGGCAGCAGACTTTGTTCTAACAGGGCCTGATATTAGTTTGTATATTTAGAATATGTCACAATTACACACTCACTCGTCTTCCTGCAAATAGCAGTGAAGATCTGCTGCTGACAATTTCAAGTATAATCACTTATTCTCTCTAGAGAATCATTTTGATCGTTCCTTCATCCATCATATCAAATAAAGCTAATATTGCCAGTACACAGTATGGCTCTGTATAGTGAAGATAAAGAGAAGCTAGCTTCTATTAATTAATACTGGCAGCTAGAATTGAGTGGCACATATAAGCGCTATAAAGAGAAATCATTTTAACTAACTAGTTTATACTCATATTTTTAGAAAGATATTCAGTATCTTTCAGGTAACAGTGTGTCATAAAAAAATAAAATAGTTTTGAGAACTATAGGACAGAATGTAATTTGGTAAAATCGCCTTCTTCATCACATTTCCTATCATTCTTCCAAATATTATCCTTATTTCTCAAGTACATAGTGTTTTTATAGGGAATGTGCATGTAAATTGAAATGTTTATATATAATGTGCATGTAAATATATATATATATATATATATATATACACACACTCTTCCAGGTGGCTTCCATGGTAACTCAGTGGTAAAGGACCCTCCTGCCAATGCAGGAGACACAAGTTCAACCCCTGTGTTGGGAAGATCCCTTGGAGAAGAAAATGGCAACCCACTCCAGTATTCTTGCCTGGGAAATCCCATGGACGGAGGAGCATGGCAGACTACATTCTGTGGGGCTGCAAAAGAATCAGATACCACTGAGCACTCACTCACTCACTCTGTGTGTGTGTGTGTGTGTGTGTGGTGAAAAATAAATCTCCAGTTTACTCAAGATTTCCCAGTTCTCCAAGAGGCAATCACTACTGCAGAATTTGTGTATCTTTCCTGAAAATTTCTCTTTTATCCCTTTCTTACTGCCTTTCTTTCTTTGTTCTCTCTCTGTTTCGACAGGATTCATAGATGATGCTACATACACTATTAATAATGGCAGATCTGGATTCCTATATACACTGTTATCACAGGAAGAAAGGTCTCCCAAATTATAGGCTGATATGTACCACTTCTCGTTTAGTCAGACATGTAGGCTGTTCTAAACCATTTACAAATACATGAGTCCGTTACAATGAATATTTTCTTATATATCACATCCTATACTTTATTTTGGTAACACCTGTAGGCTACTTTCTGAAAGTATGATTGTTCAAAAGAGATATCTATTTTAACTTTGGGTAGTTATTTTCAAGTGATCCTCCAAAGAGGATGTTTTAATATCTAAAACTGGCAAAAAATAAAAAATTAGAGGGTATGTACAAGGAACTATATGAGACAGGAAGAAAACGGTCTATTTTATACATCTTTTTTTTTAATGCTTCTGAGAGCATATTTCTAAGACTGCAAATAACTAGTTAAGTCTGTAAGTGAATAAATAATCTTGGTAAATTAAGTCAGTTTAGCCAGCCATTTCAGATTTGATAAATATCACTACATGATATATTTAATTGTTGTAATTTGAAATGTAGGAAACTGATCAAATCAATATGCTATATTATTATTCGTTTAGCAACTGCATAGAGAAACAATCATAAATGATGACTCATGTTTTCACCTCCAAGAAAAAGGTTTCTCCTTTCAGGGGTATGTGGGATATGTAATTTCAATTTCAAAGATATTAAAAATATAATTTAAATCTGAAACTTTTTTCATTGATTAAATAGGATAGTATATAGTCTTCTTAGCTATTATTATCACAAAAGTAATTTATCCAAGTTAATTTGGGAGGAGTCTGGAATTTAGCATTAGAATTCTAAAATCCTAATTCACTAGTCGGGCTAACAACAACAATAGAAAATACAAGGTCTACTGGTTTTGATCTCAATGATTTTGATTTATAGTTGTAAAATCTCATAATTATCACCAAAGAATTTCCTTTTTTATAATCTCTTTTAAGACTCTTGCATGATGGACTATAGTTCTTGACTAAGCTCTTTACTATTCTAAATAAACCACAGAGTGATACACAAAAGTAATTTGATGAGTTATCTTAAGAAATGCTTTCAATATAAGAACACTTCCAGGGTTCATAAGGCACTAAAACAATAATTCCAGGTAATAATAAATATGAATTCACAAAACTATATGGTCAATTTTAAGTGACAAATATGCTAATTGTAGTTTGAACTTAAATTTTAATCAGGTATTAAATTAGGTCCATCCATAATTTGCACTAATTATTGACAAATCTATTACCACATACAAAATGTATTCATAATGACACGAGATCATGAGCTAATTATAATATGCATAAACATATTCATAAACAGCTGGAAAAAGATTCTCAGCTTTTCACATCTATCTCAATCAAAAAATGTCCAATTTAGCATCAATGACCTAAAATATGGAGAGATGTATTTGATCAGTCATTTAATTTTCTAGTCCCTAACTGTGTTTATGTAATCATATGTGTACATTTGAGTGTTGAGTTGTAGCATGTATACATATCACATGACTATTTATTGTTGTATACAGACTAAAACATGTTTGTTCCTCTAGATAAAAATCTTGCTCAAAGTAGATCAGCTACATGATTCTTTTATATCTTTTCTAGGCAGTAGTCAACAGTCAAAGCAAACAAAAGTCTACACACTAAAAACGAGGCCTTTTCTTGTTTTTATGATGTTTTCTTTCTCCATTCTTCTGTTCTTGTCTCTTCATGTCACAGTATTTTCTCAAAATTCACTTTCCCGCAGGGAAGCTTACAGAGACACCTAGTGGTAAACTCATGATGGTGTCTCAGGCCATCTTCAATACTGAGTTAAGGACAGCAAGTTGTCATTAACTTATCCAACCACAAGAGGTAAACTAGAATACTTTTAGTGTCAGTGTTTCTAAAAAAATTATAACCTAAGTTAATTGCAAACATGTTAATGCTGCTTAACAGGCTGTATTTTAATTTAGGATAATAAAGTAAAAATAACACAAAACCAAAAATTAAACTAAAATTTGATATTAAATGCAAGTGTGAAGATTTAGGAAAGGAACAGAAGAATGAACTAAAATAACTATGCTTCAGTTACTTTGAGAAGTCTAATAATTATATAAGCCACTTCATACCCATTGAGAACTTCTATGGAGATTATCAACATTGAAAAATATGTCTCTGTGTTAGAGCTTAACATTTATATTCCAAAAGTTTCTAACTGTAATTAACATGTATTTGAAAATTATGACACTCAAATACTTTAATTTTGCAAATATAAAAGCAATTTTATACTTTAAAAAAATTTCTACAATGTTTACATCATGTTAGAAGATAATGACTAAATAAACAATACAGCAACAAGCCTGTTTTGGGTGAAGTTTAAGTTGCCTATTTATATAATGTACCTGTAGCAAGTGACTATCATTCCTAGGCCAAATGGTTGTAAATTTACTATGAAGTTCTATTATTATAATACTTTACTTTTAATTATCTGATACTATAGATTTCTTCTTTTCTCCCTCCCTGGTAACTACCCCAAATTTAAGCAAAACTAACAAAATCTTTCCAAACCAAGTATGAATGGCTTTACTAACAAAAAAGAAATTGCAAAATAGACTCAGAATAAATTTCACGAAATATTGCAAAACCTCAGAAGACTATCATACTCACCACCTCTAGAAAACTCTTTCTAATTCAACAGAGACGATGTAGAAAGGTATGATAGTGGCAATATGTATATACATATTTTTCAAAATTAATATTAATTTTATATATAATCAGGATATTATAACCATAATGTTACCCCAAATATTACCAAAAAGGACACGATATCAGTTATGTTTAAGACAATTACAAAAGATACTACATAATTAATTTCAAAATTAAATGGGTAAAATACATTTAAGTGATAAAGCTACCCAGTTATCAAAAGAACAGACACGTGTAACTCAGCCTACGTTGGGCCATTTAGAACGATCAACTTTTCTTCTATGATGGACTATAGCTCTAATATTCCAAACTGTGGAAATGTGCGTTATGAAGGTAAAGACTCCCTTTTTGGGAGGGAGCTGTCTGGTTTCATGAAAAGAGCCAGGAATACTTACTGTAGAGAAGACGCTAGTAGAGTTTAGCAGGTGACTCTTCAAGAAACTTGCTATCCTTACTGCATTTGTTGAGGGATGTCCAGCTTTTTAGTGTACACCAAATAATATTCACAATCTCTCTGAAAGTCGTTCACATCCCTTGTATCGCCTAGACATACTTATCAAACGTAATTCTTACAAAAAAAAAAAATAGCGCCCTTGTCTGCAGCTAGGATGGACCACTCCCTCTTCCAGGGTCCTTTACAGGACAAGAGACAGCAGTACGGGCTGTGCGAGTCTAATAAACGCGAGGTGGACGGCAGACCATCAGCCCAGGGCTGGAATCATCTGTTCCTGACCACCAAGCAGCCTGACGCTGTCGGGGTTATTTCCACTCCTCCCTTTTTCAGTCAGAGGGTTGCAACAGTCCCACACTCGTATTACGCACATGGTCCAAGACTCCTCTGTCTCCCAGGAAGGTGGCAGTCGTGGCGGGGGGGCTCGGGGGGGCGGGTAGTGGGGAGGCTCGGGTTGCGCCGCCCGAGCCCGGGGACGCCTTCGCCCTCGGCTGCCATCTATCGGCCGCGGAGCGCCCGCTTCGCCCCGGGCCCATCATGTCTGCTGCAGCTTGGCTCGCACCAGCCGCGCGACAATAAACAAGTGCACCGGACGGGGCCCTGCGCCCGCGCCGGAGCAGCTGTCTCATAGACCCCCGCGAAGCTTACCGCGTGGCCACCTCCTCGCCGCCCGGGAAGGAAGACGCGACTTTTCTCTGAGTTTTTTGTTTTGGGGTTTTTGTTTGTTTGTTTGTTTTAAGAGCCGCCGGGCGGCCGGGACACGCCACAGGCTTGGAACAACGCTGTTCCTGCCCTCCCGGGCCCTCAAGGATGTCGGAGATAGAGAATCCCAAATAATGAATATCGCGCGCCGCATCCGGAGAAGGAATAGAGGAAAAGCCCCTGCAAACACTCGGAGCGACGAAATGGCCAAGAGGATGCGGGAGCCTTCCACCCACTGAACAGGGGCCGCGGCGGCGGCGGCAGCGGCGGGCTCGGCGCGGGGACACCGGCGGCGGGATCCCAGTGCGGTGGTCGCCGCGGCGCACGGGGGGCGGAGGACGGCGCGGGAGCCGCAGCCGCCGCGGGAGCAGCCGAGGGGCCGGTGCCACCTTCGCTCGCCCCCTCACTACCATGTACAGTGTGCGCTGCAAGAAGAAGGCGGGCGATGCATGCACTCCCCTGCGCCCTGCTCCCTCTGGCTCGTCCCCGGGCGTGCGCCACTGACCAGGGGGGAATGTGGTGAAGACGGCGAGGACAGCCCAGGGGGGAGGGGAGGGCCGGCCCGCGCGAACCTAGGCCGGCGGGTGCCAGGAGCCGGAGGCGGCTGGAGGGGGCGGCGGCCGCTGCTGGCTCGGAGAAAGTTGGCCCCTAGGCAGATGGCAACTGTAAGTACCCACCTGGGGGGCGGGGGGGTGTGCGGCGGACGATGCCGGGGACCCCGCGATCGCGCGGTGGCGCGGGCTTGGGAGAGAGTGTGCGAGTGAGCGTGAGTGTGAGCGGATACGAGCGCTCAGCGAGGCTGACCGTCACGTTGGCTGGGCCGCCTGGGGCCAGGCAAGCCTGCTTGGCATCCCCCTCCTCGGGCTCCGAGCCTCCTCCCCCCTCCAGCAGCTCTCTCCCCGCCCCGCCCGGCTCCCGGCCCCTACAGCGCGGCGCCTCGACCGCCGGTCCTCCGCCGCCCCCTCCCCCTCCCTTCCCAGCCCGCCGCTCGGGATTGTCCCCCCCAACCCGCCCCGACACTCCCCCCACACCCCGCTGCCCGCTCCGACTACCACTGAGAGCGCCGGGGAGAGCCTTTCGGGGAGCCCCGGAACCCGCGGTCGCCACCGCGGCGGCGGCCCGGGGCTGGCGGCGTCCGGGCGCCTCTTTTCTCGCAGCCGCCCGGATCGCGGTACTCGCCCCGCCTGGACTCGCGAACCCCAGTGCACACCCCAAACAGGTTTTTGTTTTTTGGGTTTTTTTGCAAGGGTGGCTATGATGAGTGGGCCTTGGAGATGTGAGACGGGGTAAGTCGGCCGTTTACTTTGCCAAAGAGGCTCCAGCGTGTGTGTGTGTGTGTGTGTGTGGCGGCCGGGTGGCTGTCTTCCCTCTCCTCCCGCCCCTCCTTCCTCCCCTTTCCCGGCCTTCGCTTTGGGGCGGGGTGGGGGAGGGGGAGCCTCGCGATCTGGAACTCCGGGGGCTCCTGCCTGGGGGCTGCCACCGGAGCAGCTGCGCCCCGGAGCCGCGGGTCCGGCCTGGGTGCCGGGCTTCAGCCCACCCGGCCCCACGCTGCTTCATGCGGGGATGCTTAGGACCACGATCCAGGGTTTAATTCTTTGTGGGCAGGAGGGGGGAAACAGATACAGCGTCCCCGCCCCCGCCCTCCAAAAAAGAAAAAAAGAAAAGAAAAAATCTGAGACTCTGAGAATGTGCAGCGTCCCCGCGAATTTACATCGGAGGTGCGTTTCCCAGTCAGAAATGTCAGCCTTGCCCGGCTCATTCAACTTTATTTGCTCAAATTTTCGGGCTCCTTTGATATCAGGGAGGAGGGAATCGGGAGTGGGGTGAGAGGGAAGCTCCTTCGACCCTGGCGAGCCAGAACTGAATTAAAGTTGTAAACGCTCAAGTTTAATATTGGCTGGACACGTTTGGCGATGGGCTGTCAGAGCGGGTGGGAGGTGAATGGGGGCGGGGAAGCGCCGGGCGGGAGGGGGAGGGGACCCAGCCCCCGCTGAATGGCTGTGCCGATTTGATCCAGCGGAGAACGGCGATTTCAAGGTAAACGTTTTGCTTTCATAGAGGGTGTCTGTGCCGCTGTTAAGCCGGGAGGTGTTTTGTCGCTGCGTTGGGAGGTCGGGGATACTTGCAAGGTTTAGACACTGTGGGTTCCCATTCGTCTCGACACGTCTGGGTGACCACACGTGAATGATTCGCAGGCACACTTGCACACGTGCGTGCGAATGCAGGGGCTCTTCATAACGCGGGCTGGAGTCGACACGGGGATCCAGATCGTGGTCTCCAGGCTTGAACCCATGCCTCAGAACCGTCTTGGCTTTAGTTGGGGGTTGCGATTCGACATCAGACTTCGGGGGTGGTGAGGCAGAGCCAAGCAAGGCTGGACAGAGAAAAAAGGCATTGGTTCCACGAGCCCAGCATTTCTACCGAATGTTCCCTCTCCCCCTTCTTCCCTCAACCAACGCAACACACACTCACACACACTCGCTCCATTTATGTCCTTTCCTTCTGAGCGCTGCTATCGACTCGAAGTAGGAAGTCGAAGGAAGCCTTTAAAGGGACAAAAAGAAAGCCAAAAAGAAAAGGGAGAGGAGGGTCAGATTCCTTGCGGAGATGAAATTTGGATATTAAAGCACTGACTTGTGTCACTTGCTGTCCCCCCTTCCTTGCTCCCTTCTATTTTGCCTCTTAATCAGCCCAAGTCCCCTTTCTGAGGGAAGAAGGTGGGGGGTGGGGGGAGTAAAGCCTTTATAATTAAATACAATAAGCAACTCCAAAGATGGGGATGTTGGCGAGGTGGTAATTCAGTCCCAATCTTGCTAATTTGGTAGAGTTAGTTTTGCATACCGTGGCTAAGAGACGCGGAGCCCGAGGTTAGGGAGGCTTTGGCGCTGGTCCTGGGTTTACTTTTAGCTGATTCTGGGTAAGCGGTGGGAATGTCTTCTTTAAACTCCAGGTACCCGGAGCTTGTTCCGGAATTGCGGATGCCTTCGCAGAGTTCTTTGTAATCCATCGTGCAGAACTATTTCAGTGGCTTAAAAATGCGGTTTAGTAGTGTCGCTGACATGATCAATGAGGAGAAGTGGACGCAGGGCGCTCTCGGGGAGGCGCTGCTAAGTGGCACCGTGCATGCAATTAGGACGCTGATGTGCTTAATAGCGTGATACTGAAGTCCACCATCAAAGCGAAAGCGCTCTCCTTTTTCTCCATGCTCAAAGCTCCCGAAGACAATTGGTCTTAAGAGCTTCTGGGTCCTTTTGATGCCTTATCTCGCATGCTTTTTGCCTCTGTGAAAAGTATTCTTTAGGTTCCCACCCTGGCATTTCCAGCGATGGTTTTAAAATAGCCCAAGTATTGTGGCTCACAGGATTTTCTGTGAAAATGGGAGACCTTCACGGTGAACTGTTAACTGAAGAGGTTTTGAAAGAAAAGCAGAGGGACTGGGTAGAGGTGAGGTGGGGAACCTGATAAAAATGGTGCTTCTTGTCTCTTAAATCTGAACCGTGAAACTGAACTGACAGCCATTTTATGTATATTTATGGATTGGTTTTGAAGGGGGGGGTGGGCAGGGAAGAACACTAAACAGGGACTTTGTCTAACCTGCCCTTATCTTGTTAGGAGCAGCATGTTCCTGTTGTCATTAGGGAATGAAATCAACCTTTAAATCAAAGTGAATATCAGATTTTAATAAAGTCTGGAGAATGTATGTACCTTGGGGTGTGGGGTGTCATTACTCCCCCCTTCTTCTGGATGTCAGAAAAACAGTATTAGGAAGGAAAGAGACTTTCTAATTGATCCCTTAAGTTTTTGTCATATTCTGTTGTTTCGTTTTTTTTCCCCCTCTCTCCCTTGCAGGAGATAAAATGCACACGTGCTGCCCCCCAGTAACTTTGGAACAGGATCTTCACAGAAAAATGCAGAGCTGGATGCTGCAGACTCTAGCGTTTGCTCTAACATCTCTCGTCCTTTCGTGTGCAGAAACCATCGATTATTATGGGGAAATCTGTGACAATGCATGTCCTTGTGAGGAAAAGGACGGCATTTTAACTGTGAGCTGTGAAAATCGGGGGATCATCAGCCTTTCAGAAATCAGCCCTCCCCGTTTCCCAATCTACCACCTCTTGTTGTCTGGAAACCTTTTGAGCCGCCTCTATCCCAATGAGTTTGTCAATTACACTGGGGCTTCGATTTTGCATCTAGGGAGCAATGTAATCCAGGACATTGAGACTGGGGCTTTCCACGGGCTGCGGGGTTTAAGGAGATTGCATCTGAACAATAATAAACTGGAACTTCTGCGTGATGATACCTTCCTTGGCTTGGAGAGCCTGGAGTACCTACAGGTCGATTACAATTACATCAGTGTCATTGAACCCAACGCTTTTGGGAAACTGCATTTGCTGCAGGTGCTTATCCTCAATGACAATCTCTTGTCCAGTTTACCCAACAACCTTTTCCGTTTTGTGCCGTTAACGCACTTGGACCTGCGGGGGAACCGTCTGAAACTTCTGCCCTATGTGGGGCTCTTGCAGCATATGGATAAAGTCGTGGAGTTACAACTGGAGGAAAACCCCTGGAATTGCTCCTGTGAGCTGATCTCCCTGAAGGATTGGTTAGACAGCATCTCCTACTCCGCCCTGGTGGGGGATGTGGTTTGTGAGACGCCCTTCCGCTTACACGGCCGAGACTTGGACGAAGTGTCCAAGCAGGAACTCTGCCCAAGGAAACTTATTTCGGACTACGAGATGAGGCCGCAGACGCCTCTGAGCACCACGGGGTACTTACATACCACCCCCGCCTCGGTGAATTCCGTGGCCACTTCTTCCTCTGCTGTTTACAAACCCCCCTTGAAGCCCCCTAAGGGGACTCGCCAACCCAATAAGCCCAGGGTGCGCCCCACCTCTCGGCAGCCCTCCAAGGACCTGGGCTATGGCAACTATGGCCCCAGCATCGCCTACCAGACCAAATCTCCGGTGCCTTTGGAGTGTCCCACCGCGTGCACTTGCAACCTGCAAATCTCCGATCTGGGCCTCAACGTCAACTGCCAGGAGCGCAAGATCGAGAGCATCGCAGAGCTGCAGCCCAAGCCCTACAACCCCAAGAAAATGTATCTGACGGAGAACTACATAGCCCTGGTGCGCAGGAGTGACTTCCTGGAGGCCACAGGGCTGGACCTCCTCCACCTGGGCAACAACCGTATCTCTACGATCCAGGACCGCGCCTTCGGGGACCTCACCAACCTGAGGCGCCTCTACCTAAATGGCAACAGGATCGAGCGGCTGAGCCCAGAGCTGTTCTACGGCCTACAGAGCCTGCAGTATCTCTTCCTCCAATACAACCTCATCCGCGAGATTCAACCTGGGACTTTCGACCCGGTCCCAAACCTCCAGCTGCTATTCCTGAACAACAACCTCCTGCAGACCTTGCCCTCAGGCGTCTTCTCAGGCCTGACTCTCCTGAGGCTCAACCTCAGGAGTAACCACTTCACCTCCTTGCCGGTGAGCGGAGTCCTGGACCAGCTGACGTCACTCATCCAAATCGACCTGCACGACAACCCTTGGGATTGTACCTGCGACGTGGTGGGCATGAAGCTGTGGGTGGAGCAGCTCAAAGCGGGCGTCCTGGTGGACGAGGTCATCTGCAAGGCGCCCAAGAAGTTCGCCGAGACGGATATGCGCTCCATTAAGTCGGAGCTGCTGTGCCCTGACTACTCGGACGTGGTGGTGTCCACGCCCGCGCCCTCGTCCATCCAGGTCCCCGCGAGGACCAGCGCGGTGACCCCCGCCGTGCGGCTGAACAGCACCGGGGCGCCCGCGGGCTTGGGCGCGGGCGGAGGCGCCGCGTCGTCGGTGCCCTTGTCGGTGCTGATCCTCAGCCTGCTGCTGGTTTTCATCATGTCGGTCTTCGTGGCTGCTGGGCTCTTCGTGCTCGTCGTGAAGCGCAGGAAGAAGCACCAGAGCGACCACGCCAGCACCCACAACTCCGACGTGAGCTCCTTCAACATGCAGTACAGCGTGTACGGCGGCGGCGGCGGCGGCAGCGGCGGCGGCGCGGGGGCCCACCCGCACGCGCACGCGCACGCGCAGCACCGCGCGCCGGCGCTGCCCAAGGTGAAGACGCCCGCGGGCCACGTGTACGAGTACATCCCCCACCCCCTGGGCCACATGTGCAAAAACCCCATCTACCGCTCGCGGGAGGGCAACTCCGTGGAGGATTACAAAGACCTGCACGAGCTCAAGGTCACCTACAGCAGCAGCAACCACCAGCTGCAGCAGCCGCCGCCGCCGCAGCCGCAGCCCCCGCCCCCGGTGCAGCTGCAGCCGGCGGGGGAGGACGAGAGGCGGGAAAGCCACCACTTGCGGAGCCCCGCCTATAGCGTCAGCACCATCGAGCCCCGGGAGGACCTGCTCTCGCCGGTGCAGGACGCCGATCGCTTTTACAGGGGCATTTTAGAACCAGACAAACACTGCGCCACCACCCCCGCCGGCAACAGCCTCCCGGAATACCCCAAATTCCCGTGCAGCCCCGCTGCTTACACCTTCTCCCCCAACTATGACCTGAGACGCCCCCATCAGTATTTGCACCCGGGGGCGGGGGACAGCAGGCTGAGGGAACCGGTGCTCTACAGCCCCCCCAGTGCTGTCTTTGTAGAACCCAACAGGAACGAGTATCTGGAGCTAAAAGCTAAACTAAACGTTGAGCCGGACTACCTCGAAGTGCTGGAAAAACAGACCACCTTTAGCCAGTTCTAAAACGCAAAGAAACTCCCTTGGAGCTCTTGCATTTCAAACAAACAAGCGAGCAGACACACACCGTGAACCCCATTTGATTCATTGTGTTGTTTCAACGTTTAGGGTGAAGTGCCTTGGCACGAGATTCTCAGCTTCGACGGAAGATACTGAAAGGGTGTGCAATTTCCTTTTAATATTACACGCGGGGAAACGTTTGTGTACACTGGGCGCATCACTTTCTCCTTGCGTGTAGGGGAGGCGAGGAGAAGGGCTTTATGGAGGGCCGTTTGCTTCGCGGGTGACTTGTTAAAGGTCATAGTCATTTTTGTAGTGGTTGGAAATGTTGAGAATGGTGGAAGGTGACAGCGCATAGATTCTCCTGTCCTCTTTTACTCCTTTCTCCTTCCCCTTCTCCCCCTTTGAGCCATGGGTGGGTCTAGGTGGCTTTTGTGGAGAGATTAGCACACCCCCAACTTTAATAGAAAGTTTGTTTTTTTCTTTCTCTCTCTCCCCCGCCCCCATTCTCTCTTTCTTCTCTGCTTCCTCTCTTTCTCTGCCTCCTTGCCTCCCTCCTCTCTCATTCCTTTCCTTTCTTTTTAAAGGATGTGTTTGTATGCATTCTGGACATTTGAATTAAAAGAAAAAAAGTATTGTGATCTTGAAAAGATCACCATAGATGTGGACAAATCATTAAAATTACAGAGCTATATGATCCATAATTGATTAGTCAAAATAACTTATTGATGAAATATACGAATATTTTATTGTAGCACCTATTTTTATATGCACATTTAGCATTTCTCTTTCCTTCACTATTTAGCCTATGATTTTAACAGAGGTGTCACACTGTATCAGGAGCTGTATTTCCAAAACTGAAGTGATATCAGGAAGGCATTTAAAATCTTATTAAAAATATGGAGAACTTACATCTTAAAAGTCAATGCAACCCACCCATTGGATCTGTAATTAAAAAAAAATAACTGTATCCCAATGTATAAAAGAAAAATATTTAGGGCAGTTAATTGGGCCATTCCAGTGAGAATAATGTTCAAGTTTCTGGTTTTATTAGAGAAGATTTAAAAGTATTTTTATTAGTCAACCAAAATGATGTATTGATTTGACTACTATTGTAGCCGATTTTTGATTGTTTAACCAAACCCAGTTGCATTTGTACAGATCCACGTGTACTGGCACCTCAGAAAACCAAATGATGGATTGTACAAATCTCTATACAATGTCTTTATCCCTCTGGGCAGCAAGCAATGATGATAACCACAAACAGGATCTCTGTAAGATGGGGCTACTGTTGTTACAGTCTCATGTATCCCAGCACATGTAATTTTTTAAATAGTTTCTCAATAAACACTTGATAACTATGTCAAATATGAGGGACTGAAGTAATGATTACTTAAGTGCAAAGAAATAGCTGTGTGATTTACTGAGTCGCCATTATTAATTTAAGACAGTAGCTAACTTCTATTCCTAATGATCCCCCTAATGATCAAATATATATAATTGCACCTTTGTTGGTACAGGGAAGTACGGTTATCTAAATGTGTCATTTAATGTGCTCACTCATGAAATTTCAACTGTTTACTTCTTTTCCTTACTGAAGTATCCATCTAACATGTGGAGCATGGTAAGTAATGTACTGCATATTGATTTTGTATTTTGTCATACCAGTATTATTTATTTGGTCTACAATTTTGCATAGTTTACCTTGTGTAAAGCTACCTGCAACAACCGTGATGGGTACTTTTATCTTCAGTTGATCTGTATCCTAAATGTCAAAATGTTGGTGAGTGTAAGCTGTTCATGTCTGAGTAAGGTTTGCCAGTGAATTAGATTATATTCAAGGGTAGGAAAGGTCTGGATTAATCTGAACCTTAAAGAGCCACATACTTCACTGGTGTTTGGTACATGTCTGCATAATCTCACCTGCAATGTGTACAATGTCAAGGGCTGTTCATGAACTTTGTTTAAGGAACATTTTCCGTGGCATTCTGCCACAAAGAGGCAGCATTCACCCATGAGTAAATTGACAGTAGCTACTTGAATTCAGAATGAACAGTTGGTAACAGTTTCCCTAAGGAGTTAAAAAAAATAAATAGTAATGCTACCTTGGCCAAGAGAAGTAAACTATCCCAGTTGTGTGCAACGTTTTCCCTTCCAAAATTTTTTTTTCAGAGGGGAAGTAATAAACTTAATGTCATAATATTATCATGGAAACAATGTATCTCTTACTCTCCATCTACCTCCTCCATGTTAGATCCAGGATTAGAAGATAAATATAAATATTAGTATTTGCCTTCACAATTGAGGTGGCTATTAATTTTGTCTTCACAGTGGGAGTTATTTTTCTTTAAAATTTCTTTCACAATATTATCGTATGTAGATATGGCAGTGTTGTACAAATTATAAAATATTAAGGCAAAGTGGAATCCTCCATGTAACTAAGTTTTATTTAATTGATGTATAAAAACTAAGAGGCAACAATTACATGAAGTAAAAAATGTAGGTCTGGACAACAGAAGTAGCTTCCAGAAAGTTTGTTGATGTATTTTTCAAAGATTTACAAAGTAATATTATTGCTTTCAAACCAGCACTATTTCATATAATCTTGTTGCTGTAGGTGGTTCATTTTTACCTCTACTCTTCTTAAGGTATCCGGCATTTTTTTAATCTCAAAAAATAACAATTATATAATTTATAGAAAGAAGTTATTTCTAATTTTTAAATCATACTCTTCCCATCTGTATGAAGAGGATAAAAGGAAACTTATCCTTGCCCTAGTAAACTTGAAATTTTAACATATAGAATCGTGAAACTGTGTAGAATTTAAAAATGAATTATTTTTCTCCTTCCATATGGTTTCCTGCCAAAACATTGGCATATACAACAGAACATAATTTGTGTGGTTTTGAATATCTAAATTTTGGGTTTTCAGGTATACTGAGTAAATAATTAAATTGGGTATATCAGTGGTATGATTGGATTAAGGAACCCAGCAAATTCTTTCTATAGAATTTTGGAGAACAACAGTATGTAACATTTCAGACATCAATTAAAATTTGAATGCAAACTAAGCTTACTCTTTGTGCTTGTTCAATTTGATATGTTGCATAATCTCATAAAAATATATCTCCAGGTAGAGATTACAAAATCTTACTTTTATCTATATATATATGATTATAGTGTAGATACTTAAATTATCTCAGAGAAATATATTTCATGTAAATGTAGATAGTTTGTATTCTGATATTCAAAATGCTTTGCAGCTAAACTAATGATTGCAGTTATGAATTAAACAATTCATAACAATTTTAGCATCATACTCAGAACATGTCTTTTGTGTAGGCAACATTATCATCTCTATGTATGTGGAGTAGAAATTTTTGATAAATGTCCTGGATATCTATCCATGTCCCTCACCACTGTTCCCTCAACCTTGATAGGAAAATCAAACTAGTATGTAATGAAGAACCCACACAAAATGTGAAAAAGGTCAGAATTTAAGAAAAAGTTTAGAAATTAAGAACTTAATCTAAGATGTCAGTTTCTTGCCCTGTATCATTAATCCTATTCTCATGACTCAGCAAAGTATTCAAATTACATATATACATATTATATTTTATATTTATTTCTGGGCTCTCTTACATTTTTTTCCTTTTATCTCACCCTTCTCTCCCTCCTCTCTCCTTCTCCTTCTGCTTCTTCATTTTTCAATCAGGCAAGGGAAACAGTGAGAATAGTTCAGTCCTTGTTTGAAATAACAAAAACTGGCTACTTAATTTCAAGAGCTTAATAGGTTGTTCCCAAAGTCATACAATTCCAAATTAATGAAAGTAAAGCAGAACACAAATATGCTTCCAATTCATTTGGAAAAATATGTCTGTTGCACTTTCAGATGGCCCCAAATTAAGATATTTGCAAAAGTGGCAAAATATTTCTTATAACTCATTTTAAGAATAAATTTTACACTGAGAAAGAAGAACTAAAAACAACAAAAGTGGCAATTTAAACTCTGGAATGTAGGAGCATTTAATGTATTGATTTTCAAAGGAAATAAAACGTGAAAGTAATAATTTAACTTATATTAAATCAGCTGTTTAATTTATGCATAATGCTCTTCATACCCATTGAAGTTCTCTACTGTTTTGCAAATACAAATATATGAGAATAAAATTAAAATAGTTGGATGAACATTAGTCATGTTCCTAAAAGTAATCATCTAACATCTAAATCCAGAGAACTTTATGTCAATTAATATTGCATTTGACAGCTGACCATTTTATCAGATTTTAATTCAGTTTAATGCCTATCTGTAACTATCTGTATTTCTGTTAGTATATGTAGCATGTATATAGCAGACAAAAAATGTATTATCAAAGAGAGCATTCTATAACCAGTTTTCATTTCAATATTTTAATTATTTCAAATTATACTTTCGTGTTTTTACACTTTAGGCATGTTTGATGGGGGAAAAAATTTATGTAGTATAATTTGAGTGTGATAATAATATACTTGTTTCTTCCTCTGTGGCGGGGGTCAAACATTTCTAGCGTTGTGCCAGTATTACAAAATGAATATCTTTTTTTTTTAAGAGCAACATTTAAAATTAAGTTTGAGTGATTTAGATTATTTCTTATAAAAGAAATAATTTGTTTTGTTTTGAAGATCAAAACAAATATTTCAAAGAGAACTGATGTAATGCAAATATGAAATAATTTGACTTTTTCACTTTCTATCTTCTGTCAAAATAAAAATGTAATGATATATTGCATAATGCTAAGCATATCAAGTTCATTTTTATTAGATACTAAGAAAGCCATTTATGGAAGAAAAGTAATATCCATAAAGATATGTTGAATGGAAGTCTTCCAATGAATTTTCTTTCTTTCTTTTAAATTAAGTATCTTATCAGTGAACATAAAGGAAATTGTATATTTCTGCCATAAAATAAACATGTTCATTCTTCAAATTAACATGTGTTTCTAAAAGTGGAAAATATGAAACAATGTTTTTATGAGTGAATTTTTTTAGCTTAACATATCCAGGAATGGAATTATGGCTTTTTTCAAATGGAAAGCTCATCAGCATTGTGGTCAAATTTCAACACACTTATTTGAAGATCCTTACATTTTAAGACATTTCCAATATTTCACAGTGTAAATTCAATTCAAATTTTTGATATTTCAGTACTGAATCATATACATGCTAGTGGTAGATTTTGGTTACATTTTAGTATTCTGGAATATGCATATTTTAGATTTTCATACAAATTGATTTCTACCACTGGTAATAATTTCTAATGTTTCCACCTAACACATTTTTAAGAATCCAATTGTATAGTTCATTAAAAACAGAATTTAATATTGAATATTGAAAGTAAAATAACCATATTTTCAATTTGTAATTAAATACATGTCCGTTTAAATAAAACATGAAGGGTGGCAGTAACCCCACGTTAATTTTTTTTTTCACTCATGAATGCTTTCACCTTTATTTTTCTTGATCCCATTTAATTGATTAAGAAAATTCTTTGCCAGATACTATTATAGAGACCTTACTAGCATGTTTTATCCATGAGACGTTCATCAAGCTGTTGTAGGCTAAAATTTCAAACAGTAAGTGTAAAAATTGATATGTAAAAGAAGACTACCTGGCCAATAAATATATTTGTCTGTAATGATATATCTATTTAAATTACCATATAAAATCGTGTCTTTTACCATTATAATATAATATTTTTGCTATGTTTAAGTCCAAAGTCAAAAAGAATATTTCACTTTTGAAAATCCTAATAATGGGAAAGTTACAGCTATCGAATTTATCTAAATCCTGAGTTTTAATACTGACTTTAAATCTCCAATCCCAAAAATAAAGTTTATAGTGCATGTTTTTCTTTGTGACTGAACTCTGCCTTCTCTAAAGTTCCCTAAAGATATGTAAATGCATATAATGCATGTCTTTTATATTTTGCTTTTTAATTGACATTTGAAAGTGAAAATGAAAGTAAAAGTGTGAGTTGCACAGTGGTATCAGACTGTTTGCAACCCCATGGACTGTAGCCTGCCAGGCACCTCTGTCCATGGAATTCTCCAACAAGAATACTGGAGTGGGTTGCCATCCTCTTCTCCAAGGGATCTTCCCAACCAAGGGATTGAACTCAGGCCTCCTGCATTGCAGGCAGACTCTTTACCATCTGAGCCACACATTTACAAACAAACACTTGTTAAATTATAAATTAAATTGGTTTAATTCAAACTGTATCCCGAATTTTATAATTATACTCAAATTTTTACAGCTAGTGAATAGTATATTTACATAAGTGGTTCCAAATGTGAACATTTTGATTCAGAAATTACTCATGTACGTCAGAGAATATTTAAAATCATTCACCATACTGCCGTTTAAACTCATTTAATCAGAACAATGATATTTTTTTTATCCAGTTAAGATTTAAAAGCCATAAGTCTTAGGTGAAAATTTAGTATCTTATTAGAAACTTTAACAGAAAAAAAAAAGGTAAAAGATAAATACTGAGTATTGGGATATCTTCTCCAAAGCTAACAAAATTGTACATACAATAAACCATTATTGTGTGTTTATGTAAAAGTATACATTTTATTAAATTTCTTGTTTCATATGCCTTGAAAAATTTCTACAATGAACCCTGTCTTTAAGAGTTTATCTCATTGAAAATTTTTTTCTTTTGTTTTGCATAGGATGTGATCTTATTGTCCCATATGGCTTTGACCTACACCTTTATTTAAAAACTCTGTGCGCATTTTCAAAGGTACTGAAAACAGTCTCTGTTATTATGTTTAATTCTTGCAACTCAAATCATTTCATTCTTACCCAAAAGAAAAATTGAAAAGAAGTTGATATATTTCTCCTATTTGCTAACTTAACATGAATTTTGAAGTCAAATTAATGATTATCCCAAATCATTCCAAATAAGCAATCTAAGTGCTGTGTAAACATAACAATGTGAGTGTGAAGTTGTGGATTTAAATTGTCATTATGGAACTGTTGCTCATTAATAATCTTAAATATACAGCATTTATATATAAAAGTGAAAACATCTTTGAATGTTACCAAAATGCCACTATTGTGTACTTAGTAACACTAAAGCATACAGGTCAAAGCCTGAAAAATCGGTTTTATTTGACCTAAAGCAACTTTGTTTCCATTTAGAAAAAATAAATTTGAATTTGAATGCATTTAGGCTAGAAAGCACCCTCTATATTACCTTTGCTTAGCAACTTCATATAATTTAATATCATCTGCTGGTCCACATGAGCATTTCAACTTTCAGCCATGTTTAAATTAACATTGTTTCTTCAGTGTTAAAATTTATGTATCAAAGATTTTTAGGCTTTGTTCTCTAGGAGCTCTGAGTTGTTAATTCTTTATATATAACATATGAAGTAGCAGATTCTATGTAGACTTATATTATAAAGAAACCTAGATTAAATAAAGGAAAAATAAGAATGAATAAATTTACGACCAGATGGAACCAGTTTACTGTACATGAATGCTCTATTAAAAATGTAAATATGTTAAAGATTTACAGTGACTTGGAGTCTCCAAGAGCTATTTTTGTAAACTATCCCTGGACTTTCTAAGGAGAGCAATAGTAACTTTAAAAGTATGTTCTTACAGAAGGAATATTATAATTGCAGCTCAAAACAAAAGACTTTCCCCAAATAACTAACTGCTCATGTACTTGAAAATACTGTAAAGGGTCAATTCAATAAAAATATGTCAACATCAAATATTATGAGAATCATTTCCAGGGAGGAAAATACAAATTGGAAAATCTGATCCAACAGATTAAGGACCAAAAAAAGAGGGAGAAAGAATTTCCAAGGCTATGTTTTCAATGTATTAGGGCAAAATAATGAGTGAAGGAAAGATATTTTCAGTATTACTTTACTGTGCTACTGATAAGTTTTCTGTGAATTGGTATATATATCTAGAGGAAGTAAAAGATGATGTAACAAGATTCCCAAGCTCTCCAAATGTTTGTTTTCTTTCAAGATTTATGTTCACTTTTTAAGACTAAACTGATATTTTGTAAAGAAAATTTGGGTTTCTTCTTTTTAAATTATTTTTCTAACAAAATGTGAATTAGATATACTATACAAATACACTGTCAGCTGGATTTTTATTTTTACTTTTGATTTGGTTTATTGATCATGTAAACTTAGCATTTTCCTTTATTGAAAGCTAGCAAGCTGTGGCTGAAATAACAAAATGATAGGTGCATATTATTTGCTGCTATTTTATACCAAATGGTAGTCACTGGCAAGGAAGCAGAGGATGATACTAAAATTCTAAATTTATATTCCATTTCCCATTACAGATAGTATGTCCTTTTGTAGCTTTCTTTGAGTCTCTGCCCATTTTCAATTTGTGAAAGGCAATACAATGCACTTAGTTTATGAAGAGCTCAAAAAACAGATTTCTTCTTTTTCTGCTGTGTGTATGTAAACTGTTTTCTCTCCCTCTTTATATATAGGTATGTATATATATATATATTAGTTTGGAAAGTATTTTTCAATTTCTCCATAACAGTTTACAAAATCAATAGTCACTTGTAGATATTTTACAGTAAATTTAAAGGTAAAACTTCTCTGAAAAGGAAAGAACTTAATGTAGTCTTATTGACTTTATTACATATTCTTACTCAGACTATTGAACTTACTTAAATAATATTGAACTTTCAGTGTATTTCAAAAATATATGATCAGTATTTATCTCTCAAAAAAATGAATGTTGTTTATAATTTTATTATGTTTGCTTGTTTTGTTTGCATTTAACACATTTTGAAATTATGTGTGAGATATTTCCATTATTTTGGTTTTAATTCAAACATTCTTGGGAATACTTTTTTATTAGGTAATATTCCATAATAAATGTCAAAGTTATATCAATTATCTGTAACATATATAATTTTTAAGGCTCCTACCTTAAGTTTTTTGCAGAGTTAACTACAAAAGGTAGAATAAATATATGACATATCATTCACTTTAATATAGCATTTACATACAGCAGCTGCTCTCCTACATAATGATTAATAGTATAGATAGTATTGAATTCTTTTTATCTGTTCTGGTATACATTTAGCTGTTAATCCATTAATAAAATTAATTTCTCAATATTTTCAAATATCATTACAGTAACTATTTACTAGTTTCAGTGACAATGTGTGTTCCTCTTCAGATGCTTAAAGCAATCTTTATAGATTGTCATAAACAGCTCTAATGGTTAGAATTAAAGGGTAACAATGACAAATCAACAAGAAATGTAATTATAAACCATTGCCTTCTCTAATAAGAAGAGAACAGAAACTCAAGCACATTAAAATAATGTTCTGAAAGATTTTGGAAATATAGCAAGCTGACATTCGTACCTAATAAAAAGATCAAACTAATATCCTCTTCCAATATTTACATTGTTCTATACAAATATTATATTCAGTGCAACAAATAATTTATTAATCCATAATTAATCCATTATCTTTCTCTCTAATTAACTTGCTGACATTCATCTAAAAAAAGGTAGAGTTGGAAAAAGAGATATTTACGATAGTGACTATATCTATTACCAGATCCTAGGAAAATACCATGGAATTAGTAGGCACTCCCCAAATGAATTCACATATTTATAGATGTCTACAGACTAAGGTGAATTATGTGAAAACTATGAAGATCCTACAGTTGCCTGTCACAGTACCGTGTGCCTAGCCATAAACTTCAAGGATGGCTAAATACCAATTAGGATATTATGTGACCATTTAGTACCTTGGTATGCAAATTTATAATAGGGAACCACTTGGAATGTTACTTCGTTGTTGCTTAGTTGCTAAATCGTGTCTGACACTTTTGTTACCCCATAGACTACTGTCTGACGCTTTTGTTACCCCATAGACTACAGTCCCAGGCTCCTCTGTCCATGGGATTTCCTAGGCAAGAATACTGGAGTGGATTTCCATTTCCTTCTCCAGGAGACCTTCTTGACCCAGAGATTGAATCTGCATCTCTTGCTCTGCAGGCATATTCTTTACCATTGAGCCACTGGGGATGTTACTAGTGAATTTTAAATATATTTATAATAAACATGGGAAATGACTTTACAAATGGCTCCACTTTTAGTTCACTTTCCTAAAAAAGTTTCAGATGGTTACAGAAAAAATGAAAATGAAACTTGAGCACTAAGACATAAAAATACCAATTTTTAATTATTAGTTTTGCTTTGCTGGTATACTTGGTTAATTTTTATTAAATAATTAAGGAAAGTAGTGATTGCTGTTTTGCTCTTACATTACTGTTCAGAGTCTGCCTTAATCGAGATACTGATGAAATTTTCAGGCATTTCACAGATGCACTTCTGGTGTTTTAAGCCTGGTGAGGTGTTTATCTGTTTAGGAAGCTTTTCTGGGCACTCTGTGCTTTCCCCTGGGTGTGAGAAAATCAGTTCATCCTTTTAATGAGAATGTTTCCTCCAGGGAAAAAGTAATCCAGAAGGAATAATACATTCCTCAGGGCAGTTTCTGACACAGGGACACACTTTTCTCTGGAGCTGACTGCATGTATATTTTAGTGGGAGATTTTTAATATTTTAAAATATCATTGCCTTTAGTCATAAGGCACCGTGACTATAGGATACAGTATTTTTTCAACATATATAGACATTTTTCTAAGCTCTTTTATACATCAATTATAATTTAGGAAATGTGTATTCTTAAAAATTGACCTATCTTCATACTTGAAGTACAATAAAGTAAATCATTATTAATATATACTTTACATATTTTCTTAAACTTAGAGACAGACAACAAAAGGTTTGAAGTGAAATGGCTTTAGAATTGCACTTCTGCACCCCAAACAGCACAATTTCATAAGTCTTTAAGCTGTTTGGATTCCAAAATATAAACTCTTTCTCTCCAAATAAACTTCATTTTAACCTTGACGCACGTTTGGATGATGAAGTATCTACTTCTCGTGGTCTCTTCGAACATTTTGGCATGATCATGCCTTGAGAATGTGAAGCTGTTTGACTTTATAGCAACATGTTTAATTCTTCATCGTTAAATGTAGTATTCATATATTTCAAAATTATGTTCAGTCACTACTTTTACTCATTAAAGAATATTGGAATACAATTACATAACTTTGTGGATTTTAAATACTAAGCAATTTTTTCTTTTACAAACACAATTTTCCTTCCAAATTAAGAACCAATTAGGTGTTAAATGTATAATATTAATACATCAATATATGTTGAGATTGTGCTTTATGTTTGTAAAAGATACACTTTCATAGCCAACAGCTATAGTAAGTAAATATTTTATTCAAAAGACCTAGTAACTATCAAAACATTTCCTTGACAATCTGATGATAAATAGGAAAAATGCACTTCATTTTAAGGATACCACCCTAATGTGGAATAATGAGGAATAACACACAAGAAAGCACCTTTTAAAAATATCTAGTATAATCAAAATGAAAGTTAGATTTTGGCGGGGGATGGGGGAGATCTTTTCCTCCTGCTATTTTCTCTCTTTTTTTTCTTACTATCAAATCAATTTCCTGTTGTCAATATTCATTACAATTGTTAATTTTAGACACTGTTTATGATTTGAAGATAAAATTATAATTGTTATTTAAAATAAAAATAGTAAGCTGACCTAATTCATAATTAAATTTTATATCGCTGTTTGTTGGGCTTCCCTGGTGGCTCAACTGGTAAAGGATCTGCCCGCAATGCGGGAGACCTGGGTTCGATCCCTGGGTTGGGAAGATCCCCCGGAAAAGGGAAAGGCTACCCACTCCAGTATTCTGGCCTAGAGAATTCCATTGACTGTATAGTCCATGGGGTGGCAAATAGTCAGATATGACTGAGCAACTTTCACTTCACTTTATTTGTTTGTTATTTGTTTCAAATAATGTTACTAAATTATTTAAGATCAGCTGTTTTTGAAATGAGTTTCATGCCTTGGATATTAAAGCCATTTTATCATATGCTAGAACACATTCAATACTTTAGAAGAGAAAAATGAAAGATATTAAATAATTTGAATCTCTTTGTAAGTATGAACTGATTCTACAAACAATACTGAGATGCAGATTTCTGTTTACCTATTGAATATTGGTATTCATAGACATGATATAAATGCTGTCTCTAATAGTTTGAATTACATTTTTGTTTGTTGACCTGGATAAAAAGTAACATCTAGACAACTAAGTAAGAAAATTTAAGGTCTTCATATTTACAAAATACTATATCATGATATATATTATGCACAGTTTTGTAAATAACTTGAAAAATGCAAATCATACTTACTGGCAGAAGTTGAATATGTATATTAAAGTTAAGCAATGTAGATTTTTATTCAAATTTTATATGGTAAATTTCTATTTGCAAATATTTTAAGAATAAAATTACACTAAAACTTAGTATATAAATGTGCAGTGAATAATACTAAACGAAAGTATTTACAGTACCAAAGAATGAAGTAAAGCATTTTCAAAAATAATTGGAAAAAATATATTTATGTGACAAATTAAGCAATAACGTAAGTCAGATCTCTAGGTATTTTGCATGGTGCTTCAATTAGTAGTATGTCTTTTCACATACTTTGTATTCATTTATTTTAATTAATTACAATGTCTGACATACATACTAAAGATAACCTCTTTAAAAACATTATTTCAAAATTGCAAATAAGATATCAGACAATTATTTATGCATACTCTGCACCACAGTTATGACAAACCTGTAAATATCACAATGGAACAGTGTTTGATTTATTAATAATTTTGCCCCCAACTTATTTTACTTACTGCTAGTAATGATTCCTTTCTATGTGAAAATTATTATGTGAAACAAAAAATTTCTTATGCAGTACTATAATTAAGCAAAAGAAAATAAAAATGCCATTATAATAAAATGAAGAAAATTTTTAGAAAATAAATCTTACTTTTTAAAAGTCCTGAATTTATATCTTATCAGGTAGTAAATAAATACATACATAAATATGATAATCACAGAAGAATTTTGGATAAATACTTTTAAGCTTAATTCCATTACACCATAATCTGTTGCAATGTTTCTATTAGATTCATATTCAAAATATTAAAGATCCTGGATTAAATTCTATTTGATGTAATTTTCTTTGAAAGAATCATACTGTTATTGCTGCTGCTATGTTTTCCCCTTAGAATCATTCTATAATTTAAATCCTATATAGGTCTATCATCTGGAACTCATGCACTGAATACATGGGTGCCAAGAATAAAATCGCGATAAAATAAAATAATTTTTTATACCAAAGACTTATTTAGTCATGAACTCTAAATATATATATGTACATGTATTCTTATAACTGGGCAGTATCACAGTTTTAGCAGAGTCTGACGTGACTGAACAACTGAGCACCTCTATTAACTAGAATTTGGGATTTGGGGTCTCATATTTTCCTCTTTAATTTTTTAATTTCCCAATGGATATAGAATCTTGATGCAAAAGTTCCTATATACTTATTCACACAAGCCATATTTGTGCTTTTACATTATTATTAGATTATGTTTCATGATATCTTATTATGGATTTTATTA
Source organism: Giraffa tippelskirchi (assembly GCF_054371585.1). Taxonomy (NCBI): domain Eukaryota; kingdom Metazoa; phylum Chordata; class Mammalia; order Artiodactyla; family Giraffidae; genus Giraffa; species Giraffa tippelskirchi. The sequence goes on from NC_137286.1 coordinate 128,755,689, forward strand.
TTTAAATTGAATGTGCTTCATGGATCTTCACTTGATCTTAGCCAAAAGGCCGAGAAGCGATGCTTCATGGATCTTTAAATTATTTATTCCTGTGTCATGATTATCCTATTTATTTCATGCACAGTGTATAAAAGAACATTTTGTTGTCAAAAGTTTTTGTACTACAATGAGCCAGCTAGACTTGGTAACTATATCAAATAGAGAGCAAGGATATGGTGTTTGTCTATATAGGAAAATCAAAGGTATTTTAAAGTGATTATTTATTTTTTTGCATGTTGACAATGTTCAATTCAGTGAAATGTCACATCATTAATTATTCTTTGAACAGTTGATTTATATTACTTAGAGTTTTGAAAAATTTTTCATTGTTCTAATTGTTCATAACATTAGGAATTTGCTTAATCTGCTTAAACTTAACTGGGGAGAAATGTGAAGTAGATAAATTATACTCTTTCAGATTCATTCTGTTTTTGGCTTTCCTTTTAACCTGCAGTTCACTAAGAAGATTACAATCATGTTGCCTCCAATTTATTGTTTCTGAAGTGTTAGTGTGTTCATGGCATTATGTTTCACGAGAATGATATAAGGAACATGCCTTAATTCAAAGAGCTTTTCAAGCCTCTTGAACATACCTCTATCTACAGAAACCTAGGCTTTGTGACAATTATAATAGTAGGAGATGTGGGACAAGAAATGAATCTCAGCACCAAAGACAGGAGCTATTAGCCCAATCATCCTATGGGGGCCAAGGCTGCCAATCATATAGATGTAGCCACCTAAAAGAGTAACTGAACTGCCTCTTGTGGTTTATATTTTCCATATTGGGTAAAAAACAAAAACAAAAGTTGACTGTGTGTTACAGATGAAATTTAATCAAGAAAAGATATTTGAATCATCAAATCTATTTCTTACTATTACATGTCAATGCTTTTTAAGAAAACTTTATTATAAACTGCATTTGCCACTAATTTCATATAGGATATAAATGGAAAAGATGGAGTGCATTTACAATCAGTTCAGTTCAGTTGCTCAGTTGTGTCCCACTTTTTGCGACTCCATGGACTGCAGCACAGCACACCAGGCTTCCCTGTCCATCACCAACTCCCGGAGCTTGCTCAAACTCATGTCCGTCGAGTCAGTGATGCCATTCAACCACCTCATCCTCTGTCGTCCCTTCCTCCTCCTGCCTTCAATCTTTCCTAGCATGAAGGTCTTTTCTAATGAGTCAGCTCGTCACATCAGGAGGACAAAATATTGAAGATTCAGCCTCAGTCCTTCCAGTGAATATTCAAGACTGATTTCCTTTAGGATTAACAAGTATGATCTCCTTGGAGTCCAAGGGACACTCAAAAGTCTTCTCCAAAGCACAGTTCAGAAGCATCAATTTTTTGGCGCTCAGCTTTCTTTATGGTCCAGCTCTCACAGCCATACATAACTACTGGAAAAACCATAACTATGACGAGACAGACCTTGTTCGGCAAAGTAATGTCTCTGTTTTTTAATATGCTGCTTTAATATTCATTTTCTCCTTTGCTTTTCGCTTCTCTTCTCTTCCCAGCTATCTGTAAGGCCTCCTCAGACAGCCATTTTGCTTTTTTTGCTTTTCTTTTCCATGGGGATTTTCTTGATCCCTGTCTCCTGTACAATGTCACGAACCTCTGTCCATAGTTCATCAGGCACTCTGTCTATCAGGTCTAGTCCCTTAAATCTATTTGTCACTTCCACTGTATACTCATAAGGGATTTGATCTAGGTCATACCTGAATGGTCTAGTGGTTTTCCGTACTTTCCTCAATTTAAGTCTGAATTTGGCAATAAGCAGTTCATGATCTGAGCCACAGTCTGCTCCTGGTCTTGTTTTTGCTGACTGTATAGAGCTTCTCCCATCTCAATGCAGAGTTCCAAAGAATAGCAAGGAGAGATAAGAAAGCCTTCCTCAGCGATCAGTGCAAACAAATAGAGGAAAACAACAGATTGGGAAAAACTAGAGACCTCTTCAAGAAAATTAGAGATACCAAAGGAACATTTCATGCAAAGATAGGCTCGATAAAGGACAGAAATGGTATGGACCTAAGAGAAGCAGAAGATATTAAGAAGAGGTGGCAAGAATACACAGAAGAACTGTACAAAAAAGATCTTCACGACCCAGATAATCACGATGGTGTGATCACTCACCTAGAGCCAGACATCCTGGAATGTGAAGTCAAGTGGGCATTAGAAAGCATCACTACGAACAAAGCTAGTGGAGGTGATGGAATTTCAGTTGAGCTATTTCAAATCCTCAAAGGTGATGCTGTGAAAGTGCTGCACTCGATATGCCAGCAAATTTGGAAAACTCAGCAGTGGCCACAGGACTGGAAAAGGTCAGTTTTCGTTCCAATCCCAAAGAAAGGCAATGCCAAAGAATGCTCAAACTACCGCACAATTGCACTCATCTCACATGCTAGTAAAGTAATGCTCAAAATTCTCCAAGCCAGGCTTCAGCAATACATGAACCGTGAACTTCCAGATGTTCAAGCTGGTTTTAGAAAAGGCAGAGGAACCAGAGATCAAATTGCCAATATCCGCTGGATCATCGAAAAAGCAAGAGAGTTCCAGAAAAACATCTATTTCTGCTTCATTGACTATGCCAAAGCCTTTGACTGTGTGGATCACAATAAACTGTGGAAAATTCTGAAAGAGATGGGAATACCAGACCACCTGACCTGCCTCTTGAGAAACCTGTATGCAGGTCAGGAAGCAACAGTTAGAACTGGACATGGAACAACAGACTGGTTCCAAATAGGAAAAGGAGTCCGTCAAGGCTGTATATTGTCACCCTGCTTATTTAACTTATATGCAGAGTACATCATGAGAAACGCTGGGCTGGAAGAAACACAAGCTGGAATCAAGATTGCCGGGAGAAAAATCAGTAACCTCAGATATGTGGATGACACCACCGTTATGGCAGAGAGTGAAGAAGAACTAAAGAGCCTCTTGATGAAGGTGAAGGAGGAGAGTGAAAAAGTTGGCTTAAAGCTCAACGTTCAGAAAACTAAGATCATGGCATCTGGTCCCATCACTCCATGGGAAATAGAGGGGGAAACAGTGGAAACAGTGTCAGACTTTAATTTTTTGGGCTCCAGAATCACTGCTGATGGTGACTGCAGCCATGAAATTAAAAGACGCTTACTCCTTGGAAGGAAGGTTATGGCCAACCTAGATAGCATATTTAAAAGCAGAGACATTACTTTGCCAACAAAAGTCCATCTAGTCAAGGCTATGGTTTTTCCAGTGGTCATGTATGGATGTGAGAGTTGGACGGTGAAGAAAGCTGAGTGCCACAGAATTGATGCTTTTAAACTGTGGTGTTGGAGAAGACTCTTGAGAGTCCCTTGGACTGCAAGGAGATCCAATCAATCCATCCTAAAAGAGATCAATCCTGGGTGTTCATTGGAAGGTCTGATGTTGAAGCTGAAACTCCAATACTTTGGCCACCTCATGCGATGGGTTGACTTATTGGAAAAGACCCTAATGCTGGGTAGGATTGGGGGCGGGAGGAGAAGGGGACGACAGAGGATGAGACGGTTGGATGGCATGACCGACTCGATGAACATGGGTTTGGGTAGACTCCAGGAGCTGGTGATGGACAGAGAGGCTTGGCGTGCTGCAATTCATGGGGTCGCAGAGAGTCGGACACGACTGAGCGACTGAACTGAACTGAACTGAATATTCATTTACAATGGTTACTAGTTTTTCCATGTTGTTGTTTAGTCACTAAATCATGTCCAACTCTTTTGGGACCCCATGGACTGTAGCCCACCAGGCTCCTTTGTCCATGGGATTTCCCAGGCAAGAAAACTGAAGTAGGTTGCCATTTCTTCCTCCAAAGTATTTTCCGGACCCAGGAACTGAACCCACATCTCCTGCTTGGCAGGTGAATTCTTTACCAGTGAGCCACCAGGGAAGCCTAGTTTTTCTATTGATCCAACTGAATTTATTCTGATATTAGTTTTAAAAATTATCAAAGAAAATGTACTAGTTTTTTTTTTTCTTTGCATTAACTGGCTGATACAGTGATTAGGTATATTTACTTAATAAACTACAAGCTTGGGTGAAATTATAGTTTGGTATTATGCTATTCAGTTATAATTTATTTACTACTACAATGAGATTTTTTATTTCTACCTCCACAAATAATGCAATTTCATCAAATCTATGTTCAAATAAACAGGTACTTCTTTCTTTAAAATTTTTGTTCTAATTCTAATCTAAATAGCTTCTTAAGTAAAAACAATAGAAATATGATTCTTGTGCTTATCCTTTTTAAGTGTAGTCCAGACTACAAAAATTCTTTTAGTCTTACAATTTGGATTTTTTAAAAAGAAAATCCAAACCCAGGGCATTAAATATCTTTCCTATGACGTAACCTAATTAGTATGATAAAATAATTATAAAATAAAGTACTGTATAATAAAAGTACTTTACTATAAAATAAAATACTCCCTATATTTTCAACATCTCAAGATCATTAACATCTTTAACCTAAGCAATTTTAAACTGGTGTCATAAGCTTATCTTTTGTATCTGTAAACATAGGAGAACTGAAGAAGCAAATGATGTTTTGTTTTTTTTTTAACGGTTTTTAAGGTTATGGGATGCATATGCATGTTTGTGTCAGGCAGGTTTATAGGAGGGGTTGCTTGTTTCATGAGTTTTTCTTTTTTATATTTTGCAAGCCATCACGAACATTTATATTATAAACTTCATATCACAAAAACCTGCTGAAGATTTGAAGGAAGGGACAGCACAGTCTTAGCAATCCCTGTGTGCCATCAATCGCCAGCAGGAAGCGACACCAAGAGGGCTTGTGCACTACACTCTCCATTGGTCAGTTCTTGGGACAGAGTGGGGCTTAGTAATGTGTGGTTAGCCTAACTTACAGGTCTTGATAATTGCATACATGTTTGTTATCTGATTCCAGGTATGGTAAACTAGATGTTAGCAGTACTCACTCATCTTCAAATTTCAGTGTTAAAAATAGCAATATTTCAAAAGATAGCTTTGGTCCAGAAAAAAATTTAAGAAAATTTTGAGCGCGTAAATATAGTCAGTACACATCTGCCTTAAACAGAGATATTTTAAAACCTTTTCATTTTTACCCTTTTTACAATAAATGTCAAACTGGCTGTCATGGAATGGAGAGGAAACAAATGTGCAATGTTGATCTCTTACGGTGTATTAGTCTCCCTTTTCTGTTTGCTTTGCTTTGTTTGATATAATATACATGTAGTGTGTCACAGCAGGGATTATTACTGGCAATCTTTCTTGAAATGGTTATTTATTTGCATATCTCTCATTTTCTCTACTAATCTAAAACACATTTGAATTACTGAAGTATCAACAAATATTCCTCATTGTAGAATTCCAGATCATTTGTTTTGCTTTATGCCAATTGCACTATTGTGGATAATGATTCAGTGTATAAAGTATAGGTCTTTTTTCCTTGTTTTGCCTTCCAGTGCTCTGCTTGCTATGTACTATTTTAGTTTTTCTTTTGCTTGATATCTTGCTTAATGTAGAGTTCATTTTTGTCATAAAATTTACATAACATTCTGAAAGTCCTTGCTAAGTTAAAAAATGGAAAAGTCATTTTTTGGAACCGTGAGTTCGTTTTAAAAAATTGTGCTCTTTTTATTTGTATGTGTGTGTAAAACTAAACTGTGAAAATTGAGAACTTTTATTCTTCATTTAATTTTGTTGCTTTGAGTACTCTTAAAGCTTAAAAAAATACCTCAGTTCAGTCGCTCAGTTGTGTCTGACTCTTTGTGACCCCAGGACTGCAGCACGCCAGGCTTCCCTGTCCATCACCAACTCCTGGAGTTTACACAAACTCATGTCCATTGAGTTGGTGATGCCATCCAACCATCTCATCCTCTGTAGTCCCTTTATGCCTTCAATCTTTCCCAGCATCAGGGGCTTTACAATTAGTCAGTTCTTTGCATCAGGTGACCAAAGTATTGGACTTTCAGCTTCAGAATCAGTCCTTCCAATGAATATTCAAGACTGATTTCCTTTAGGATGGACTGGCTGGATCTCCTTGCAGTCCAAGGGACTCTCAAGAGTCTTCTCCAACACCTCAGTTCAAAAACATCAATTCTTCCCATTCTTTACCAACGAAGCCATCACTAAGCCATCAGGAAGCCCTCTTTCACTAATACATGATACCTTTTATATTATCTTCCTGCAGGTATCCTGTATCACTGAAAGTGGGCTTCCCTGGTGGCTCAGCTGGTAAAGAATGCACCTGCAATGCAGAAGACTGCCTGCGGTACAGGAGATCTGGGTTTGATCTCTGGTTCCAGAAGATCCCCTGGAGAAGGAAATTGCGACCCACTCCAGTATTTCTTGCCTGGAAAATTCCGTGGACACAGGAGCCTGGTGGGCTACAGCCCATGAGGTTGCAAAGAGTTGGACACAACTGAGTGTGTGCACATGCACACACACACACACACAAAGATCTTACTTTTGAACAGACACCTAAGAAAAGTCATCAGTGTTAGATGTTTCTTGCCCCAATCATTTTCCTGCTCCTGCATTTGAAATTTCCTGCTCTCCTCACTCTCCATTCTGGAGAATGCTGTCTAGGATTTTTCTTTCACCTCTTACCCAATCACAAACTCCCTGGGTTGGTGCATGATGGAGCCACTGATGGTAAAATGGACTTAACAGAAAAAAAGGAGAGTAAAGAGAAAGAGTCAGAGAAGGGAGCTCTTCCTACCACTGTTTTCAGCAGCCCCAAGACAGTTCATGCCCAGAGCTTTCCAAGGCTGGCTCCATTTCTCCACTCACACTTCCCAACAAGTGCTCCCACTGTAAGCGCAAAGCTCTGGCCGTATTTCTGTGATATTTCCTTGATCTTTCCTTCTGACACATAGAACGTTTTCATTTGTCTGCTTGTGTATGTGTCTGTTTGTAGTCCATGCATTAGTATGTGTGAGTCTGTGTGTGTGTTGTTTGTTTTCACTACTCCCCATCTATGATTATATACAAAAAGAGCCAGGTGAAGAAAAAAGGTGAATGTTCAACCCTACTTCTGTTTTCTTAACACTAACAACAACAGATGGCTAAGAAGATAGAGAGACAGATAAAGGGACTGTGCGTTTGTTTTGGTAGGGCAGACACCATGCGCTTGTTGCTCTCCTCTATAATTTGGTGGATTAGGAAGGAAAGAAATCCGATTAAAAGAACTATGAGTAGTGGCATGGGAAAAAAGAAAAGGTTGGGGTAAATATAAGTTGGCCTACGATGTGTTGTCTTCGGGAGTCTCATTTTATTCTCTGCTACTCGGAGTTGTTGGTCTAACCCTTGTCTCTGAGCTGAGTGGTGACCTCCAGGACATTCATCTCCTCGCTTCAGTATCACTGAGTCTTACCCACCCGCATTCCTTCTGCGGGCCTTTGTTAGAACTGGTGAAGATCCTGGTGCCTTTACATTTGGAGAAGTCAAAGGTTAATAATCTGTCCTTTGATGGGAAATAAGTGCCTGGTAATGTAGATATTTGAATTATTTCTAATATTGTCACATATGGTTCTCTGTAATATCCACACTGTGTAATAAATACTCCACGGGCATTACTGATAGATCATTTTGTTGATAATTATAAAAGTATGATTTTATAGTTTGATTTATATCAGAAAAAATCAAAAGGGGACTGTAGATGATAATATTTTAAAACAATCCATTTGTAAATTCATCTTTGTGTATTTCTTAACCAATTCACAAATTTTTATTTAATAAAAGTTTATTTATTACTGACAAAAATGTATAAGAATATGTAGAATTAAAATTGATAATACTTTTAGTATTTGAAATGCTAAGGTTTTTGAAAAAAAATCATTGGTGACCAGGTAAAGTAAGTGATATAAATAAGAATGCACATCCTTGAAGATACTCTGTCATTGTAAAAGAGCCTGGCCACAGCACTTTATGCAGTTATATGTAGAGTCCAATAGAGTGATTTGGACACTTGCTATAGATATCTTAAAAAAACACACTACAAGCAATATGTGTGAATTTTATTTTCTGTTCAGACTAATACATTTAAATCTAAAGAATACTGTCTCTGAAAATGGCTTTTTAAAATACTGATTTCATTTTAAAATGAAGGCTAGATTATTAAGCATTCATTAAAGCAAGCCTCTACCTCATCAGTTCTGAAGAAACCATGATGGCCTTGGACAGTTCCAGTTAGGGAACATTAACTTCACTTGGACTCCTTACTATCTAATGACAGCCAAGTCATGAATGAAGCAACTTGCCTTGATAACTGAGCTGGCTTGTGAATGGTTTTCTAACTAATTATTTAATTACACCATGAAATTATATTATTTTGATCATGTGAATGAGTCAGAGAATTTCTGTATGGACGTTTTTCAGCCTGATTTGAAGCAGAATATTTATGACTGTGAAATGACAGCAGCAGACAGATTTTCCTGACAAGAAAGAATAGCTGCATTTGCGAAAAATCACTGTATGAAGACCACAAGGCAATGAGAAAAAGTGGCAGATAGTGAAATGCCTTCTGAAAATGAGAACACAGCCACCAAATAGCAGTAAACCCTGTAAAGCGATATAACATACGTGTGACAAGGTGACTGTCATTCTGACCACTTTCAGAAGAAGCAGCAAGATAATGCAACTCTAAGGTATGTTATGTTTAATGTTTAACATTTTCTCTTATTGTTAAATGTATGCACGTCTTCAAATTCAACTGGAAACTGAGGCTGGTAAAGTATCCAGGGACACTACATTTGTGACTTCTTAACAATTGACCGGAGTCCTTGTTAGAAACTGATCTGTTTTGATTAACCTTTAATATAATGACCAGATTTCATATTCTTTTTTCTTTTAATAAGCAAATTAATGAATAGGTCTTGTCTTATTAGGTTAATACTCATTCATGGACCCTCAAGGAGACTTTCTAGATGCATTGCTTATTAAAAAATGCTGAAATATCAATAGAGCTAGTCATCACTTTCAATACACTAGCTATCAGGACAGAGAAACATAGAGACGGGATGATTTCAATATACTAGGATATAAATTTGTAACTTTTTATTATCATGTTAATTTGGAAATTTGGTCAAAAGATTACTTTTAAAATATTAATCAAATATTGAAGATTGGTCACTTTAAATTATTTTTATTTCAATGATTTTGTTAATCATATTTATATCAGCACACTGTATTGAAACCATACTAAATATCTATGTTTCTGAATTTTCTTCCCATCCAATACTTGAATTCATCTTTGCTAAAAATTTCACTACCTTGATTGGTTCTACTACTGAAGCCATTAAAGAAAACAGTTTGTATTTATTTATTTGAATACATTGCATAAGAATCATGGTTCTTGTGCACATTTTAATTTTCTTTATTTTTCACACAAGGAATTCAATTGCTTTGGAATGTGGCGTGTCTGGGTACTCAAATGTGATTACTGGAAACAGAAATAATCATAGAAATTGTGACCCAAACCTCACGCTAATTTAAGTACTATCTGGGAATCAGCTAATGTTCTATGTGAAAGAAATTAGTTTCTGGAAGACACTACAGTAAAAGCGCTCATTCCTCTCTTTCTTTTTCCTTTTTCCATTAAGTGGATACAATAATTAGTTATTTCCAGTTCTAGAAACAGTTTGCAACCAGGTTAAGACTATAATTGATGTATCAGATTTAATAAAAACTGATTTACTAACATTTATTACTGTAGCTAAATTATTCAGACTAAAGTTATTCTAGTTCTTTGGAATGTTCTGTTTGTAATTTCAGACATGTGTCTGACTCAAGCTACTTACATATAGCAGATACATTTTTTAAAACAAAATTTACCAAAAAGTATTTGGTTGGTCAAATATGATTATACTATTCAACTCAATGAATTGAGATATTAGAAAACTGTCAATTTCTTCTAAACCTGAGAAAAAGTTCAAACTTCAGATGCCAGTTTTATAAGTTTGTGTTAATTCAACTCAAATCTATAACTGAATTTATAATGGTAAAAATTCAAGTAATCATGAGAATTTTATTTCATAACAGAAGATGAGCAGTTCAAAATGCATTTAACACATTTGAAAGAATTTGAGGATTGTCTCCCATGTATTTGTTTGATAATCTAGAGAGCGATGAATTTCATATATAAGATATTCAATACTGCAATTTTGACCAAATCCTTAACATGTTTTTTGAGAATTATGAGGTACCAGGAACCGTGCTAAATGATTTATCTTTTGTGATAGTTTGCATCCAAACTTGTGTATGTTTATAGCAAATGCAGACTACAATATTCTTATAGATATAATTAGAACACTTTACTACCTTCTGCCAAAAAAATGTTCACTCTTTTAACTCTCCCTGAAAATACTACACATTAATGCACTTGTTGGCAGTGAAAATCAGTAGAGTAACATAAAGTGATATTGCAGTAACTTGAATTTTTATATTTATTAACATTCATCTATACTCAAAGCCTTATTTCCTTTGGATTTGGACAATTTCTTTTTATGAGATAAAAGAAAATGTGTCATAAAGTTAATTTCTACATCTAAATTGCAGGATTGTTGGTCCCTGAAAAATAAGATTCTTTTAATAGGAAATTTACCTATAGTAATAAAGCCTTAACGCTTTCATTGAAACTCATTTTTGGAAAGTCAGCAATGAGAAAAAAGATTATAGTACAGCAGTAATAAAATATACTGCATAGGTTTAGTCAACATATAATGAATGCAATATGATATAGCTTACTTATTTTTCATGGATTAATATAATATATCCCTTTATAAGAAGGGGAAACCAGAAGACATATCTAGGTTTTTGTTTTTGTTTTTTAACCCAGAATCATCTGGGTTCCAAATTTTATGTAGATTTGTACTTGTATCTTCAGGTTTTATGTTAATACCCAGCAGTCATTATGAACACTGAAAATAAATTGTGATTTCAGGCTAAAGGGTGAACCGCTCTGCCTCCAAATTACTGTTCTTATCCTATGAATACTGAAAGCTAAAAATATGTAGAAAATAGATATACAAAAATATAACTGTGAAATCTCTTATAAAAATGGAAATGGAGTCTGTGAGAATACAAATGGGGGAAAATACATTACATTGGGGTTTGGGGAAAGCATCATGAAAGATGTAGTATCTTCCAGTACTTCCAAAATGTGCTCAGATTTTGAAAGAAGACAGTGGGAAACCTTGATGTGCAGGAGCAGCCAAGACATGGAGGCCATAAATCCCCAGAGCAGACCCAAGAACAGGAAGTGGTTCTGTTTATTTTTTTTGTTGTTTGTTATTTTTTTTTTTTTTTTTACTTTACAATATTGTAATAGTTTTTGCCATACATTGACATGAATCAGCCATGGGTTTACATGTGTTCCCCTTCCTGGACCCCCCACCCACCTCCCTCCCCATCCCATCCCTCTGGGTCATCCCATTGCCCCGGCCCTGAGCCCTTGTCTCATGCATCGAACATGGAATGGTGTTCTGTTTCACATATGATAATATACATGTTTCAATGCTATTCTCCCAGAACGTCCCACCCTCACCTTCTCCCTCAGAGTCCATAAAATTGTTCTATGCATCTGTGTCTGTTTAATCTCAGTGTTAGTTCAGTTTAATCTTGGTGTAGAATATTCTGGAAAATCAAATTACTTTTCAAAAATGACGAGCCTGAAATCAATATTGGGGAATTTCCATACAATCCTGAACAATTCAAAGTTTTTGAGCAGGGTTCTGACAAAAGTAAAATTTTCTTTTAGAAAAATTGGAGAAGAAGGTAGATTGGCTCTAAAAGGAGACACACTGGAGAAACGTACTGCTTGGCTAGGCATTTCAGTAACCCAAGTGTGAAAGAGAAAAAGAGAGACCAGTGGAAAAGGAAATGGGGAAACATTTAACAAAGACAGTATATAGAAAGAATTGTCAGCTTTGGGCAACAGAATGCATTTACTAGAACTTACACTCAAAGAATGTAGAGCACTTTTTTGTCTCTCTTATCTCAGCATTCAAATGAAAATCTGACAAGAAAGAGTAGGCAATCAGGAGATATTATTTAATTGATAGATATAAAGAATGAAGGAGAAACTCTAGTCTAATATAACTGAACATGGACAACAATTTTGAGGGGGTGCGATATTTTTAAAACACTTTTATGATTACAAATTTTGATGTCAATAATATTCCTCTCATTACTTCTATTAGCTGATTAGTTTTTAAAACTGCCTTTGAATCTTTCCGGGTGTGTCTAACTCTACCAAAGATACATAATGAACAGTGGTAAATATTTTTATGTGTTATTTTTGTAGCGTTTACCTAATGAACCATGAACTGAAATATTTCATTATTGTGGATTGCTTATTGGAAATTTTAAAAATACGGCTTGGATATGCTTGTAGTTTTAACCACTGGTAAAGACACTTAGCTGATCTTACATGTGCTTTCCTAAAATGGAGAAAAGCAGAATGAAAATAAGTATTTTCCAAGGAATGGAAAATATACTAAACATGTTCAATATAAGGGCCACTTTGATAAACCACTCTTGTTTTTGTGTATGCATTATGTGTCCTTATAAAAAGTGTATATTTCATTTTCCTATTCACAGTGATAAACTTAATTACTTGAATCTTCCAGTCTACCGGTTGTATTAAAAAGAGGTATCAAACACATTAACACACAACCTTGAGTTAGCAAGATTCTTCCAGTGTTCTTTTGGGACTTAGGAATTTAATGATTTCAATCCACAGAATAGGTAACATAATCCATGCTTTTTAGTAATATAATAGACTTCCTGCATCAAATTTTCAAAACTGATTTCCTAGAGCATATTTTATAGTCGAAGTAGATGGGTTCTTACTTCAACTGTCCCTTTTCCTGAAAAGGAAATAGACATACAGCAGCATAATTTGTTCCTGGTGCTGGAGGTGAGATTTTTCTTGCAGGGTATTCTTTCCCATTTCTATTACCCCTGAAGCATTCCTTAATCTCTTGTGCAACTCGTGTGGTACAAATAAAATGAGAGTACGATCAGGATTCAGCACCCGAAAATGAGGCTATCTCAGCAAAGACCTTATGATTTCTTGTAGGAGGTATTGGTATAATAGCTGTGCTCTGGCCAGCTGGCCCCATTTTAACTCTTCACTTGGAGTAGATCCACATATGCAAATTTCCTTTCTAAGTGCATGTATGGATGTGCCCCTAGGCACTCATTCTGAGAGAGGAAGCAAAATTAAAATGGAATATAAATTTTCCCAGGCTCCTGAGCCTCAAACAGAGGCAGGAAAGACAGCAAACTATGGGATGATTAGAAATGTTTCATTACTGAAGTTTTAAAACATCTAGCTAAAATTTGAAGCACCGTGTATGTGTTATCATAGTTTCTTGGGAAAGAAAATAATTAGGAGGTGAAAGGTTTTTACTTTTGACTGAAGAAATCTGTGACTTGGTACATACACTGAACAAGACTTGGAAACCCAGGAGAGACGTTTGTTTAACCAGACACCTCCAACTCAGGCTCATCAAGCCTGCCTTGTTCCTCAGCAGTCATCCGAATGTTTCATCATCTCTCTTCTCCTTTTTCTTCTGTGTGTCTGTTTATACTTTCTACTGGATTTCTACTTTCAGCCTATGAACATGCTCACATCCCATTTACATGAATTTTTTAATCTTTGGTAGCTCAGACGGTAAAGAATCTGCCTGCCATGCAAGAGAGCGGGGTTTGATCCCTGGGTTGGGAAGATCCCCTGGAGGAGGGCATGGCAACCCACTCCAATATTCTTGGAGTTCTTGGAGAATTCCATGGACAGAGGAGTCCGGCAGGCTACAGTCCTTTGGGTCGCAAAGAGTCAGACATGACTGAGCAGGTCACACTCCACTGCACAATGATTCCTCTAGCTATTGTGTCTCTTCTCTCTCCTAACTAAACTTTATTTTTAAACCATGATCTGCCATTCACTTCTTAGCTATTAGCAACCCAAGTTGATTGCATATATGATTCTACAACTATATTTTAATGTGTCATTATGTATATTTTTTAACACAGAAAAGATGGTGTTTATCTAGTGGGTTTACTTGCTGCTTTTGACTCAGTTAATTGCTCCCATATTTCATGATCATGTGAGGTTAGTCTCCCCCTCTCTATGATCTATATTGCATCTGTGATCATTTCTTCTATCTTCATATTGAAGGTCATATGTCTTTCTCCTCTTAATATTGGTGTTCCCCAGATGTCTCTATTTATTTTCCTAATCTTTCTTTTGTCTCTATTTCTAAAGTTTTGAGTCATGTAGGGAACTTATTAAAACATGAGATGCTTTGGAGACACCCCCTGCCCTTACCCCATCTCTGTCATTCTGGTTCATGGGATTTGCAGCTCCAGCCATGTGAAAGAGAACCGTCCGTACCAGCTCTAGTGTGTTAGACCGCTACTGCTGGAAATGTAGAAGGAGTCAGGCAAAGTACTTAGAGCAGTCAGTACTTTAGGGTACTGATCATTGCATTTACCCTTCTCTTTCCTCACATGCTGCCATTTTGTCTATTGCATAGTTTTCAAGTCATTCTCTTTTATCTGGATAATACTGTTCAAATTTAAGCCATCAATTTTTTTTTTTGAATTTGTGGTAAAATATACATAATCGGGGGGCTTCCCAGATGTTTCAGCAGGTAAAGAATCCACCTGCAATGCAGGAGACACAGGAGACCCCGTTCGATCCCAGAGTTGGGAAGAGCCCCTGGAGGAGGGCATGACAACCCACTCTGGTATTCTTGCCTGGAGAATCCCATGGACTGAGGAGCCCAGAGGGCTACAGTCCATAGGGTTGAAAAGAGTTGGACACCACTGAAGGGATATATAACATAAAATTTACCATTTAACCTCTTTTAAGTATATATTTTGGTGAAATTAAATACAGTCACATTGTTATGAAACCATCACCACCATCCACCTCTAGAATATCTTTTATCTTCCTGTACGTAAACTCTCTATGCATTAAACTATATTTGAACTATAACTATAGTTAAGCTAAACTACAACTATGGTTAAACTTTAACTCTCTAGTCCCCCTTTCTCACAGCCCCTGAAAACCACTGTTCTACTTTCTGTCTCTGACTACTCTAAGTACCTCATCAAAGGGGATTCAAGTGCTATTTGACCTTTTGTGAGTGGTTCGCTTCACTTAACGTAAAGTCTTCAAAGTTCATCCAGGCTGTAATATGTTTCAGGATTTCCCCCTATTTAAGGATAAATAACATCCCACTGTGGGCTTCCCCGGAAGCTCAGCAGTAAAAACTTGGGCTGCCAATGCATGAAACGGGGGTTCAACCCCTGGGTCAGGAAGATCCACTGGAGAAGGGCCTGGCAACCCATGCCAGTATGCTTGCCTGGAGAATCCCATGGACAAAGGAGCCGGGCGGGCTACAGTCCATGGGGGTCACGCAGAGTCAGACAGGACTGAGGAACTAAACAACAGCGACAACAAACATTCCATTATAGATAGTCATAGATATCGTTAGATCACATTTTTTATCCATTTATCTATGAGTGGTCACTTGGTTTGCTTTCACCTTTTGACCGACAAGAATAATGTGCTTCTATGAACATCAGTGCACACATATATGTTCAGTTCCTGCTTTAAATTATTTTGGGGACTTAGAGATGGGATTGCTGGAACATAAGCTAATTCTAGTTGTAATTTTTTAAGAAAATGCCATACTGTTTTACATATCAGCTATACTATTTTACATTCCCACCAAAAATGCACAAGAGTTCTAATTTCTCTACATTCTTAGCAACATTTTCCCTGTTTTTTGCTTTGGGTAGTAGTAGAAATCTTTTTTCTTTTCTTTCTCTCTCTGTGTCTATGTTATTATTATTTTTTTTTTGTAGCAGCAGTCTTAATGGGTATGAAGTGGTATATCATTGTAATTTTGACTTGTGATTACTGCTGTTGAACATGTTTTGATATGCTTATTGGTTATATTTATATTTTCTTTGCAGAAATGACTATTAACATTCTTTGCCATTTTTTAATTTTTTTATTGTTGAGTTGTATAAGCTCTTTATGTATTCTAGATACTACTCTCTTACTAGATATATGCTTTGCAAATATTTTCTCACATTCCATGAGTTTTCTTTTAATCTTGTTGATACTGTCCTGTGACACACCAAAATTTTAAACTTCGATATAGTTCAATTTACCTATTTTTTCTTTTGTTGCCTGTGCTTTCAGTGCCATAGCCAAGAAATAATCAGTACATTGAATGTCATGAAGATTTCCTCCTAGGTTCTCTTCTAAGAGTTTTATAGTTTTAGCTCTTACTTTTAAGTCTGTTATCTATTTTGAGTTATTTTTTGTATACAAGATAAGGTCCAACTTCATTTGTTTTTTGACATTTTGATATAAACATGTATAACATAGTATAATGTGTGTGTGCTAAGTTGCTTCAGTCATGTCTGACTCTTTGGGATCCTATGGCTGTAGCCCACCAGGCTCCTCTGTCCATGGAATTCTCTAGGCAAGAATACTGGAGCGGATTGTCATGCCCTCCTCTAAGGGATCTTCCCAACCCAGGGATCAAACCCATGTCTCTTATGCCTCCTAAATTGACAGCTGGGTTCTTTATCACTAGTGCTAGCTGAGAAGCCCAATATAGTATAATGTATGTATTACATACACTAAATACAGTATAGTATATATTGTCTACTTCCATTCTTTCATCCACATTTTTATCAGAGTAATTTTAAAAAGTTTTAAATCTACTCACGCTATTCCCATGATTAAAAATTCTCTGATGTACTCTTTTCCTATAGGAAGAAGGCTAACGTATTTAAGATAATAAATAAGATGTTCACTACTAAGACCTTGTCTTATTCACCCATATACTCTCACACACCATTAACATATGATATTTGTCTATTATCTCTCTGTATTTGGTAATACTGCCCCTTTCCCCAGAATACCATCTCTATCATCTTCTAGTTCATACTTTAGGCAGAAAGTCCTTCCTTATAGCTCACCACTCTCTAAGCTCTATAAGTAAGACAGGGTCCATTTCATGTGCACCATTAAACCTGATACTTATTTCTTACAATGATCTCAGAAGTTATTATGTATTAATAATGCTTGTCTGTCCCTTTTGCACTGCTACACCATGAGCTTCCCTTGGGAAAAGACTATGTTTTGTTCATCTTTATACCCCCAATACCTTAGCATGTTAGGCTTAATATTAAATATGTGGCTGATTAAAGTGGAATCTTGAGGAGTATATCATTTTTGAGATGAGCTGGGGTGAAAGAGGTTAGAAAGGAGGATAAAGGAGGAACAATTGGCAAGGCTGGAATTTCTTAGGAAAGGCAGAGGTTCAGATTAAAGAGCATTTAAGTGCCAGCTTAGTGTCTGTGAGTGAGGAATCTGGATAAAGGCAAGAGAATGGATATGTATTTGGGGTCAGGGAAGCTTTGAAAAGGGTCATCTGACTTTGGACATCATGTCAGGAATATCTAGGAAAATAAAGTATTCCTTTTTGGGCTAAATGCCAAGCAAGAATATCATTTTAAAAGAGGTATGACAACCTCCTTATTAGGAAACAAAAATCACTCCCAGCAGCAGTTGGTCAGCAGCAGCCATAGATGTATTTATTACCTGTAAGAGAATGCAATTATGATTACAGGAAAAAAAAAAAAATCCTGACTCAGCCTTGAGAGAACCTGGAACAAAGGACACAGTCACTGGGGCACTCACCACCCATTTGGGTTTGAGCCTGTGTTTGAGCCTATTCTCTATGATAATGCACATAGTAGGATTGAAATCATAAAAGAAAAGAAACACTATGAGCAAGAAAAGAAACACTATTTTTTTCATGTGATATAATCCAGTACTTATCTCAAGCTATAATTATGTTGGATAAATACCCTATACCAAGTATTTTTCTCATAAACTAAGCACAATGCCTCAGTTCAGATTACATTTTTTCTCATTTATTGAAATAGAAGATATTTTGTGTTGCTTTGTTTTTGCTGAGGACTGAAATAATTATCTACTTAATTTCAGATTTTTTATAGTATGCTCACATTAGTTTTAATTTGTGACTATGAAATTTTACATGATAATATATCTAAGAATATCATCTCCTTCTATATCTTTGTTAGCTGATAAGAAGTATATTCTTTTATATTTGGTCAAGGACTGTATAGATTTTACAACTGATCATTATACATGAAATCTGATTCCAAAATGAAGTAAGCACTGAAAAATAGAAAAGTCATGCCATTGCTTTCACTGTAAATTTGATTGGAATAATAAAATCAAATAACAATATTGGATTTTAGGTCAAGAATCCAATTTCCTTCATTTATCAAATCCTATAAAAACTTCAAAAAATGCCATTCTTCCTTAGACTACCTACTTTATACTTGAAATATTTCCAAAAAATCATGCTAGTGTATCATTAGTCTTCTAAAAACGTAGAACTATGGCATTGATATTATCAACATGTTAATAATAATAATATTCATAATAGCATGAGCATATTTGCAAGTTCCTTAATTTTTTTTAGTGATTTCAAGCTACAGCATTCACTTCATAACAAGTATTTATTTTAGTTGTTGTAAAATCGAGATATCATGTTTAAGGGTTGCTTATGCATTCATGCCTATATCCCTCTCTTCAAAGAGCATTATTTGGTTCACACAATGTATTAAGCAGTTTATTAGAAATTAGGGGAAAATAGCCTTCCCAGGTGCCTCTAGTGGTAAAGAATCCGCCTGCCAATGCAGGAGACATAAGATATGTGGGTTCTATCCCTGGGTCAGGAAGATCCCCTGGAGGAGGAAATGGCAAACCCCTCCAGTATTCTTGCCTGGAGAATCCCATGGACAGAGGAACCTAGCAGGCTACAGGGAAAATAGCAATTTGAGAGCCTAGAAAGCTTGTCTAATAATTCTATGATAGATATAAGCAAAACTTTTTTTTTCTTTTTGGCAAATTATACGGGAAAACTAATCTACTGATGAAAGGAAAAGGATAGAAGAAAACAAAAGGAACTTTATGTAGCTGTCTTCTGAACTACATCTTCAATTAATAGTAATTATTAGTAGTTTGGGAATTTTGTAAGAATTGTGTGCTTTCTATGACCTTAACATTTCTTTTCCTCTCTTTTTTTTTAAATCTTGGAGACATCAGTGATACTCTTTTGGCCTCTTTATTTCCACACTGAAAAACCAGATAATTGTGTAAGTACCTTATCATTGAGTACTCCATTGATCAAATTGTTTAAATTCATTTCTTTAAAATTCCTTTCAGTGATCCTTATTTGTAGTTTGTCTAGAAATATGTTGTTAAAACAGTTCAAATTTTAAGGTTTTAATGGAAGAAATAGATGTCACCATCATGACTAGTGAAATGACAGAATCTCTTATGAGCTGTCTGACCTCTATGGGTAAATGGTTTTGGAAGACCTGGGTCACATGTGATTAAAATTTCATGTATATATCAGTACTCACCTGTCAATTTCTATGCATGGCTGTTTAATGTAAATTCCACTTCATTCTTAGCATATGATATTCTGAAATTTAATAATGCAAATAATGCAGTTATTTATTTTTGTAGTATATATTTTTAGAGTATTTTCTATATATCAATGCAGAATGTTGAATGAAGCTATTGAAAAATAACATACATTGTATGACAAGATACTTTAATCTAGTTTTACTTGCAGATGACAGGGTGGAATAAGAGTATCATAATAATATACGCAAAATTAAGTAAATTCATTATATAGTCTTCCATATCCTACAGGCACTGAGCATGTCTGGTATGCCAAAATCAGACACTTTGCAAAATTATTTCATTTTATCCTTACAAAAATACCTGTAAAATTGTCTATTACCCTTATTTTGCAAACGAGGAAGCTGAGACATAGGAAAGTTAAACAACCAGATAATCAAGGTTATAATGCAAACTAAATTTTTGGCTATAAACTCCATAATGATTCTACTATAGCATATAAAACTTAATTAATAAGCTGACTTTTCTAATTAATGTGAAATTAGTGAACTATGCATAAATAAGAAATATTTAGATTTAAATAGATCAGGAATAATTATGAAAATATAGTAAATATCATAGAATCTCACTTTTGTTCTGGAAAACCCTATTGTATCTTACATTATCTTGTGACATAATGCACACTCTATAAATAAAGAAGTACAATATTAATTATAATTGGAAGATATTTTTATAGAATCCCAGGCAACTATATTTTATGACAGTGATATCTCACATACCCTATAGTTTAAATAACATTGACTATGATAAATTGAGTGAGGTTTCCTCCAACCACACCAAAGACCTCTACATCCCTGGAACTAGAACCCTGCAGATGAATTCCTTACGGAGATTCCAGGAGAATCCATTTCTTGCCCCTTCCACTTTTCAGAGATTGACCACATTCCTTGGTACACCAGAGCACTCTAACCTCTGCCTCCCTCCTAACATTGGCCCTACCATCAGCTTGATTTTAGCCCGTAAATATTCCTTTCAGATTTTTGATATACAGAACTTATTTTGCATGACTTATTTTGATAAGAGAATAAATATCTTGTTTATGGCAGCTATGGGAAATGAAAACTTATTGGGAATAGTTTCCAGTCATTTTTTATACTAAATATTGGATAATCTTAAGAAGTTAACTTGAAGTTGAATTATTTTGTTATAATTTGTAGTAGGCAAAAGGTTGAGAACTAAATGAAAATGTATGAAATAGCTGACATGTTTTACATTTAACTGACACTATTGTCAAAGACTAATTATGCTGCTGTAAGTACCAATCCCAAAGTTTGGAAGTAAGTAACTTATATGAAACTACTCATTGATATAGTTATCCAGTGCACTGAAGATTTAATTGAGATATTTAACTATATTTATTCATTATAAAAGATCAAAAAAGGATCCTGGTAACTATAGAATAAATATTTAAAATTTTCTGGGAAAACTTCAGCAATATGTAAAATAATTGAGTAGAAACATTAAAATTGTTAGAAATTCAACATGGGTTTATAAGAATAAATTATTTTTAATATAATAGAATTCTTTGGAAAAATAAATTTTCATGTATACATTTGGTGTCTATGATAATATTCTTATAATTCAAAATTCTTTTTTATCAAAGTTTCTAAAAGCTATTTCACTAAGAATAAATCATTTTATAAGGGAGTACAAATTTTGAAACGTGAAGTTGCTCAGTCATGGGCAACTCTTTGTGATCCCATGGACTGTAGCCTAGCAGGCTCCTCCGTCTGTGGCATTTTCCAGGCAAGAGTACTGGAATGGGTTGCCATTTCCTTCTCCAGGGGATCTTCCTGACCGGGGGATTGAACCCAGGTCTCCTGCATTGCAGGCAGATGCTTTACCCTCTGAGCCACCAGGGAAGCCATTTATATTGTTTTCTAAGTGGAAAACGTACAATAAAGAAGGAAATATAACTTGCTAGGAAGATAGAGTAGCCAGATTTACATAGAGTTGGTGAGGAGATCATTTACACAGCATCTATAAGAAGAGATGCACACTGGGATTTTCAGATTTGAAGAAAAATATTAAACAGTGAAACATCAAATCAATAGGTCAAAAAAATAAATAGAGAGGGTTACTCTGCTACCAGGCAATACATAAATTGTCAGAAACATTATAAACTTAAAACTATTTGCTGTAACTGAGTTATTAATAAAACCAACTTGAGAAACATTAAGCAGTGTCTGACATATAAAACCCATCGATAAGTGGAAAGGAATCAAGAATTTTTTTAAATCAAGAGTAGACTGGGCCTTCCCTCGTGTTACAGTGGATAAGAATCCGCCTGCCAATGCAGGGAACACAGGTTCAATCCCTGGTTCAGGAAAATTCTATATGCTTGGAGCAATTAAACCCACAAGCCACGACTAATGAGCCCTGTGCTACAAGTACTGAAGTCTGTGTACCCTAGAGTCCACACACCGCAACGACTGAGCCTACGTGTTGCAACTACTGAGCCTTTTGCACCAAGAGCCTGTACTCCACAATAAGAGAAGCCACCACCACGAGAAGCTTGTGCACTGCAACAAAGAGTAGCTTCTGCTCACTGCATCTAGAGAAAGCCCACGCAAAGCAATGAAGACACAGTGCAACCAAAAATAATATTAAATAATTATTTTTTAAAAAAGTGTAGACTGGTTAAATGTACCAAAAAGATCCACTAAAACTAAACCAAAGTTATCAAATCTGCAAATAGTGATTATTGCATATACATGTACAGATTAGGCCAGAAAAGTAGAGGCCCAAGTGTTTATTATGACAAATATGTATTTTTCTACTTATAATTAATACCCTGTTAACTTATTTAATTTTCTGTGATTTGTAGTTATATTTCTACATTGCATCATAACTGATTTTGAGATGTATATGTACATGTATGACAAATTCAAAAGATTAATACAAAGAGCTGTTTCTTGAAAAGATTACATGACAAAATGCTTCATCAATTCTCTTAAAAATTTAGGCAATTAACTAAACTGAAAGAGTGAAAAAAAGGGAAGAAAATTAGAAAAGGTGGTGCCAAAGGAGCTTCCTGACAAGCCTCTCAATCATCTTCAATTTCCCTGTGAGATTGTATTAAAAAATATGATCTCCAAAACCAAGAAGGGTGATTCTTATTAGGTAAAAGTGTTGCTAGTAATTTTATCATCCATTCAATACCTTCTCCAAACAATTGTGAGAAACTGGCTAATATTATTATGGACTACAATAGCAACAATTTAGAACTTCAGTTCAGTCACCCAGTTGTGTCCAACTCTTTGCAACCCCATGGACTGCAGAATTGTCATAAGTTACAGTGCACAATAAAATCACTTTAAGCAGTAGTGCATTTTTGAATTTTTATTTTTAAAGTATACTTATAACATGACAAAATATATTTAGGCAATTTCTAAAAACAATGAGAAATATCAAAGTGAAGAATTTGTTTACTCTTCTAGAAAACTAGTGACTTAAATATTTGAGATTTATAAGTGTGGGCTTCTGAGGTGGCACTAGTGGTAAAGAATCCAACTGCCAATTCAGGGAACACAAGAGACTCAGGTTTGATCCCTGATATGGGAAGCTCTCCTGGAGTAGGAAATAGCACCCCACTCTGGTATTCTTGCCTGGAAAATTCCATGGGCTGAGGAACCTGGCAGGCTACAATCCATGGGGCCACAAATAGTTGGATGTGACTGAGCACACATTTATAAATAAGATATAATTGTCTATATTTTCCAAAAGTTAAAAATCTAAGAATGATTAAAACACATTCATTCAACAAGCATGTATATTTAACCTATAATATATTAAACACTCTGCTTCATTTAGTAATTAATATACAACTAAACACATAGTTTCTAGTCCTAGGATTTCAATCTCAGTTCAGTTCAATCACTCAGTCATGTCCCCCTCTTTGCAACCCCATGGACTGCAGCACACCAGGCTTCCCTGTCTATCACCAACTCCCGGAGCCTGCTCAAACTCATGTCCATCAAGTCGGTGATGCCCTCCAACCATCTCATCCTCTGTCATCCCCTTTTCCTCCTGCCTTCAATTTTTCCCAGCATCAGGGGCTTTTCCAGTGAGTCAGTTCTTTGTGTCAGGTGGCCAAAGTATTGGAGTTTCAGCTTCAGCATCAGTCCTTCCAATGAATATTCAGGACTGATTTTCTTTAGGATGGACTGGTTTAATCTCCTTGCAGTCCAAGGGACTCTCAAGAGTCTTCCCCAACAAATACAGTTCAAAAACATAAATTCTTTGCCATTTAGCTTTCTTTATAGTTCAGCTCTCACATCCATACATGACTACTGGAAAAAACCATAGGTTTGACTAGACAGACCTTTGTTGGCAAAGTAATGTCTATGCTTTTTAACATGCTGTCTAAGTTGGTTAGTTTCTTCCAAGAAGCAAACAGACCAGTGGGACTTGATTACAGCACTTCCACAGGGAAGTCTGAGTCAGATTTGCCTACCATTGTCCAGGAGTCTCTGGTGGAGGCATGGGCTGACAGTGGCCAAACAAGAGGGAGGGAACACAGCCCCATCCATCAACAGAAAATTGGATTAAAGATTTACTGAGCATGGCCCCACCCATCAGAAGGAGCTCTTTTCCCCACAGTGAGTCTTTCCCATCAGGAAGCTTCCATAAGCCTCTTATCCTTCTCCATCAGAGAGCAGACAGAATGAAAACCACAATCACAGAAAATTAACCAAACTGATCACATGGACCACAGCCTTGTCTAACTCAATGAAACTATGAGCCATGCCATGTAGGGCCACCCAAGATGGACGGGTCATGGTGGAGAGTTCTGACAAAATGTGGTCCACTGGAGAAGGGAATGGCAAACCAGTTCAGTATTCTTGCCTTGAGAACCCCATAAGCAGTATGGAAAGGCAAAAAGGATTCCAATCTAGTGGGAATCTTAAAATGAGAGTGAGTCTAGTGAGTCTATTAATCTATCAACACAACTTATAATAATTATTGTGTTGATATCTGTATTTCTTGTTTTTATGTTGAATGACATTGTGTTTTTATCAAAGTGCACACAAGTAAATTTTAAAACATTTGAATCATTTTTGAACATAAATACTAATTTGGTTAATAATTACTGAGTGTTTTCCAAGTGCCAGAAAGTATACTAAGCATTTAAATTCACTGTACAGTTGTGAGTATTAAATAAGCAAGCAATCCAATAACAAAAAGAGCTATTATTATCCTCATTTACCATTAAACATCTTGGAGACAGTAAGTAATTTTTCAAGTTCACAAAGAAATTAATTGGCAAAGTCAATGCTGAAACTCACATCTGCCTGCCCCAAATGTTCAGCTTTTATATACTTCATTATACTGATATCAAATTTTATTTTATATTTTTATCATCCTGCCTACACAAATGCTTATATTAAGATGTGCCTTTCTGTAGCTTAAAATGCAATTTTACATTGATGAAGGCAATAGAATCAATGAGCTGTCAATAAGGATTTTGCCCTCAAACCCCCAACTGTGTATAAATTTATACTGTTCTTTCCTGTGTCATCAGTTATTCTCTTTGTGGTCAAGGGCATAAGTTGGAAGCTTATATTAATTGAGTTTAATTATTCTGTCTATGGCTATTGAATGGTAAGTTAACTATGCTAGAGATAAAACTCAAGACTTTAATTATATTAACATCACGCTTTAGTCTATAATACTTTTTATTATAAACACTTACTATAATTAAGAGATAGTTTCTTCCAAAGCTAGCCTAATCTGATTCTACTTGAATTAATCATAAAATGTATATACTCAGCATACTGAAAATGTTATCTGACCGTGAATCAAGGATAAAGTGCATGGAGCACACACGTACAAAGGATCACCATTCATGTATCATCATTTTCTTCATACCAATCCTGTATTCCTTGCTAATATTTTTTAACTGTTAGAAATATAAATTTTGAGAATTTGCATAATTCCTGTGTCAAATATCCATATCAAGGAAAGTTTGGTATATTTTCAAAACTCTTCAAAGCTGAACTTGTTTAAATAAGCATACTTTATTCAAGACACTAAAGTTGCCTAAAAATGTAAAAAAAAAATGTCAGATATTTTTAGTGAGTTAAATATTCATGATTTTAAAATTAAGTGTTCAGTTTAATTGCTTTATACACTAAAGGGATTTTAATAACCTGTACTTCACTTAGTATGTTTTCATATTGTGTAAGACAGTCATAAAGACAGAAATGTGACTATATGTTGGTCCTGTGTATCCAAATAATTCAAAATCTTACTAGAAAGTATTTATGCCTCTAAACCATCAGTGAATTATAAAAGAAAATGTTAAAGTGTCCTTCATCTGTTAGAGAACCACCATACTGATGGTTTCCAAACCTTTAGATTTCATCTAGAATGTT
Source organism: Giraffa tippelskirchi (assembly GCF_054371585.1). Taxonomy (NCBI): domain Eukaryota; kingdom Metazoa; phylum Chordata; class Mammalia; order Artiodactyla; family Giraffidae; genus Giraffa; species Giraffa tippelskirchi. Next base: position 128,781,662 of record NC_137286.1, read on the forward strand.
CAATTTGCAGCACTCTGAAATAAACAAGTCTTATAATTTACTACCTACTCTATTAGACAATATTTGTGATTTTTTTCTTTAAAACTTCATTTTTTTTAAAATTTTTAATAGCTACAATGTGCTTTTTTCCTCTTAACCAGGTTTTTGAGTCTATAGAATTTACATGAAGTATTTATATATTCTGTCATGACTTGTCTGTCTCTTCCCACACCTGTCATTTGTCTGATTAGATGAACAGATGACTTTGTCTTCTTGATTACCTTCTAGAATACCATCAATTTCTCCTAGAATAACCTGGTGGGTTTGCATCAACCTGAACCGTGTTATCTTCTGCACTCAGCTGCTTTTCCCCAATTTTCTCTTTTACCATCTATTTTCATTTTTGTGTTCTCTGTATGGAGTCTATTCTTTCTGTGAAGACTTTACTTACTCCCTGAAATTGACTCAGGTCTTAATAATTTAAAACCCTTCTTCTTTTCTTCTAAAATTGAAACTTTGAAACTAACAGAAAGAAGTAAGATTCTCTTGAAAACAATACTCTATCTTTAATTCATATGAGAAAAGGAAAGAGAGAAAGAGGAAAATTCTGGGCAGAGAAATTTCTTCTATGATTTTATAAAAGATCAAAGATCTCAATTCTCTATATATATGAATGTAACACATTCATTTGTTATGGCTTATACTTCCTGAATGGAGAAGGAAATGGCAACCCACTCCAGTATTCTTGCCTAGAGAATCCTGTGGACAGAGGAGCCTGGTGGGCTGCTGTCCATAGGGTCGCATAGAGTCGGACACGACTGAAGCGACTTAGCATGCATGCATGCGTTGGAGAAGGAAATGGCAACCCACTCCAGTATTCTTGCCTGGAGAATCCCAGGGACAGAGGAGCCTGGTGGGCTGCCGTCTATGGGGTCGCACAGAGTCAAACACGACTGAGGCGACTTAGCAGCAGCAGCAGCACACTTCCTGAAAAAGAGTATAATTTAAAATTCCAAAATATAAGTAATATATTATCTGCTCTAATTAGAAGCAAAATTATATATACTAAAATACTTTTCTTCTTCAAATATACTTTTCCCATTCGTCTCTTCCAATAATTGTTTTTTCAGTTTATAATATCTTTTGTCTTTCTTGATTTTTAAAAATGTTATCATAAACTCTGTTTAATTTAAAAAAAAACTATCCTTTCTAAGTCATTAACAGAGTAGTTAAGTAAAAGATTTCAAACAAAATCACAGAAGCAGACCAACCAGAATTTAGATTTGATCATTTTTCTCTGTAACCACTTCATATTTAACTTTGCTACTATTATCACAAGTGACAATTTATGAATTATTATAAAATAGATTTGGAAACAATATTCTTAGAATGGTTGTCATGATCAAAATACAAACATGAATATATATACACACATTAGTAGAACAAAAATCATTTCAAAACTAGGAACTCATTTTCTCATAACTTTATCATTTTTGTTGGATTAAATTATCAAAGTGATATAAATCTACATTTAAATGTCATTAATTTTACAGGTAATATGAGACTATGAAAATAATATTCATGTGATTAAAATTTATCTTGTGAATAATTTCCATAAATATAGCCATTATACCATAATTCTAATTTCATAGTTTATTGAATTCCTATATGAGAGAAATCAATATTTGATAAGACATAGAAATAAATATGCTTTAAAAAACTATATGATATTCCTATTTATATCAAGAACATTCTGAAGCATTTAACTAAACTATCAATACTAGCCATGGTCTGTAATTAGACAGGTGTGGTTTGCCCTTTGAATTGCTCACAATCTACTGGAGAAATATTTTTATATTAATTGTGCAATAGCATGACTCTTCCCTCAGCTTCCATGACATACATCACTTGATTCTATATAAGCTAAATGGTTTTTGCCATAAGGTCAATTGCCAAAGGAATTGGCTATGATTTACTTCTTCTTGTCAAGGAAAAAAGAAATAGGATACAAATAAGAAAGGAAAGGAAAAGGGAAAATGATAGGTTTCAGTCATATAAGAACACTCCCATTTCATACTATAAGCACTAGTACAGGAACAGATGGCTAAAGTGTATATTGAAAATCTATGGGGATTAGCGATACATAATGCTGAGTCCTTGTGAGCTAAATGTTTTTGGCATCAAGGTCAATTTTTTCTCTTGCTCCCCTATCTTAAAGTGTTGCTATTTCATCCTAAAAAGATGGATGTTCACATCAGGAGCTCAGCTCATCTGTGAGAAAGAAGAGAGCTGCCAGGTGATGGAGTAGCCAGTTAAAGCAACAAGTCAAAAATGAAAGATAATCTTGAATCACAACTGCCAAGGTATAAACAAGAATCTAAAAACAAAGGGAGTGCTAATTTCCCTAGTTCCATTTTACTCCATGGAATGATATGTAGGTTGAGGGTCAGTGGATCATCCCACTGTTGAGGCAGCCCCAAACAAAAGGCTTCAGCAGGTTTCTGGACCCTGGGGCAGGGGAAGTGGGGAGGTCAGGAGGAAAGGCTAGGAGTGGCAAAGTCCCTGGAACTGAGTCAGAGTGGGGAAAACCGGCTTCAAGTCTGCCCCTCCTCCTCCCATAAGGAGGCCTCAGTGGGAGGTGTTTGAAGAGAACTTTTGCCCAAGGTCTCAGACTGAGAGACCCAGGAATGAAGGCACAGGGGCCCGAAATGCAAATACACCACCAGCATGACTGGCAAAGTGCCCGAGTCCTTGATGGCAACTGTCCTCAGTGTTATCAGCCATGCTCTGAGCCCGGTGTGGGAACAGCAGCCTTTCTCTGTGAGGCCTGACAGGAAAAGCCTTTGTAATTGTCTGTGCTTGGGCCTGAAAAATCAATAGGTTTTTAAGCAGGAGCCAGACCCCTCAGTTTACATTACAATACTCACATCAGTAACTGTGAGAATCATTGTGGAGAATCAGCTTTAGCACTGTAGAAGAACATGGCTGATAGTCTGCTTTAGATGCTTCTCCAAATAATTTTTTACAATGGTGGTTCAAGGCTTAATCCTTACAGACAGAAAAGAGCAAGTAAACAGAGCTAGTGGTTAAGAACCTGCCTACCAACACAGGAGACCTAAAAGAGGAAGGTTCGATCCCTGGGTCAGGAAGATCCCCTGGAGGAGGGCATGGCAACCCACTCCAGTATTCTTGCCTGGAGAATCCCATGAACAAAGGAGCCTGGCAGGCCACAGTCCATAAGATTGCAAAGAGTCAGACAGGACTGAAGGGACTTAGCAGGCATGCACGCACCAACTAAGTTGCATTGTTGTATGTGTTCCCTGATGCGTAGGCCTCTCTTTCAGTACTCTGGAAAATCTAGGACTCTCAGTAATGACAACATTTTGCTTCCCAAATTTTGAGAAAAAGATGAGAGTAGGAGGGGAAGGAAACAGACCTAGGAGATGTGAAAGTGAATTCGGCAGGCTGCTTAGTGGTAATATGAGGGTTATGTAATAAAATATTTCAAGTTTATCTTAAGAGAGAACAGGGAGAACCATGACATTGAGATGGGTTTCAATCCCAGAAGAGAGGTGATGGTGGGAGGAGACTTCTGTACTGATAAAAAGAAATTTCAAATGAGTGCCCCTGAATGCAGGAAAGGTAGCACAGGACTGCTTCCTTCTTCCTTCTATAATTTTGTGAGGTCCAGGGGAAATCCATTCAACATGGGGTCAATTGTTTATCTCTTAGGCTCAAGCTCTTGACCTGACAGCTGGATCACCATGCATCAAGACAAGAGTCCTTGAGAATGAGGATAGTTCTAAGTGCTGATTATGTATGTTTGTTTCTAACTATATATCCTGGTTCCAATAGCTCTGCACGTGGAATGACTGAAACAGGACAAGGGATCTTCAGGCTCCTGGTGGAGGGATATGGATTCTAGGAGAAAAGCGCCATCTAGATGGCCAAGCCATCATCTAAGACAAGCCTGTGCAAATTCGACTGATAAACTCTGTTTGGAGGAAGGAGGGGCAGGGGAATAGTCTATAAGAGCCAATGAACCTTAATCCGAATTTGGAGGAGGGTGCCTACCTGCACCCTATGGTTGTGTAGGTGAATGACTCAGAATTGGGAAGCAGCTTGTCTTCCTGGGGGAAACTCCACTGACAGATGTTGTTAAGTTACAGAGAAAAGACATCCAGAAATGAAATGAGCCTGAGGGATTTTTTTTTTTTTTTTTTAGATAATGCTTCCACAGAAAATCAGGTTAAAGTATAAATTAACTTCATATTATATTTACAATAACTGGAACAATACATTTAGCTTCATATTGACTCTAACATAATACATATTTAAAATTATTTAAAATCAAGTTTTATGAGATAATTTAAGTGGTTTTAAAAGATTAGAATCATATTTATTTTAACAGTCAGGTGCTTCATGCTACAAAAGTGGATCTTTACGTAATGGTCTGAAAAGCTAATATTCCAGTGTATTTAGTCGTTGCCAGATTAGCATTATGACTAACTACAGGAGATGAACACTCATTCCTCATAGATTTATATATTCAGGCAACCTCAAGTCGTGGTGCCAGAGTCCTATTCACCTTCTCTACATAAATGAGTATCTGCCTATTTGCAGCCATTGACTAAGTTTATCTCAAAGAAGTGCATGTGATATAATTTCACCTTTTCTTTCTCTATTTTTTTTTGTATCCTATATTATGTAAAGTTTAGGTAAATTGGATATTATGTAAAAATACGCTGCTCCTGCTGCTGCTAAGGCACTTCAGCCGTGTCCGACTCTGTGCGACCCCATAGACGGCAGCCCATCAGGCTCCGCCGTCCCTGGGATTCTCCAGGCAAGAAGACTGGAGTGGGTTGCCATTTCCTTCTCCAGTGCATGAAAGGGAAAAGTGAAAGTGAAGTCGCTCAGTCGTGTCCAACTCTTAGCGACCCCATGGACTGTAGCCTACCAGGCTCCTCCGTCCATGGGATTTTCCAGGCAAGAGTACTGGAGTGGGGTGCCATTGCCTTCTCTGGTAAAAATATGAAAAAGGTTCTATATACTCGTCAGTGGCTTGAAGCTTTGGTTTGTAAGATGATGCTATTTCTCCATTTTATTTTCTTTATTTTTTACCTCACCACACAAGTGTCTTAGTTCCCCAACCAGGGATGGAGGCTGTGGCCCCTGCAGTGGAAATGCAGATTCTTAACCACTGGACTGCCAGGCTTAAACTTTTTTGAAGAAATATTGTAATTGTGTGTGGTCAGTTATGCCTGACCCTTTTCAACCCCATGGACTGTAGCCGTCCAGGCTTCTCTGTCCATGGGATTCTCCAGGCAAGAATACCTGAGCAGGTTGCCATTTCCTACTTCAGGGGATCTTCCTGATCCAGGGATCAAACCTGCATCTCTTGTGTCTCCTGCATTGATAGACAGGTTCTTTACCACTAGCACCATCTGGGAAGCCTTAATGTACAGTGAACTTTCTAAAGTATAAGATACACAAAATGATACATAGAAAAATGAATACAATTATATTTACAGAAGTTCGCAGAGCTTATGGACTCAAAAATTCTAGAAATGGCTCAAAACTTGAGTAAAACAGGTAAAATAAATACAGCAAAATAAGTTTCAACTGGTGAATGGCCTAAAATTTAAATGTATAATTGTAAAATAATAGAAATACACATATTTTTCTAATTTTTCTGAGCATGACTCCAAAACCAAAGAACATGAAGAAAATAAACTACATATAAATTTAAAATATTCCGTATCTAAGAAATGGTAAATTAAATTTAGAGGCAGCTGGAGAAATACTTGATTACAACATGCACTAGTCATATAAATTGTATAATGTGTGCTTCCCTGATACATGAAGAATTTTGGCAAATTAGTGAAAAAAGGAACATCTTAATAACAAAGTATATAAATTATATGAATAGTCTATTCCTAAGGAAGAATATATAAAACAATTTCAAATTTTCAAATTTAACTTTTCAAAAAAATAAGAGTGGAGACATTTCTCTTTCTATTATACTACAGTATGTATATACACACACACACACACACACACACACACACGCACACACACACACAATGCTGAGAACAGTTCAGGTAAAGGCCCAGGTTCATATACAGGCACAGTGATGTGAATACCAGCACAGGCAAAAAAAAAAAAAAGTTTGCACTTTTGTATGTACAATTTTAAGAACATATTGTAAAAATATAAATAAAATGTGGACAAAGGCTTAAATCTAAAGCTTTCTTATCTTAATATTACTTATTGTAACAAAGAGTTACAAATATCTTTAACAAATTTGAAGCAATCTTTTAAAAAAATCACAGTATTTCAGAATAATGAGAATTTAAAAGTGACATTGCAGATTCATTCTCCTTATATAGAATACTTTAACTTACTTTATATGTGTTTTCACATAAAGACATATGATAATAAATTATGATAACTTTTATCTATAAAAATGACTCACACTGAATATTATCAGTATTTTTTATGATTAGTAGACTTGTACTAATTTTGATTCTTAATTCCGTGTTTCATAGTTTTTCTACCACAACATATCTTCCTTTTAGAACAAAATGTATTTAGTTCCAAACAACAATAGAAGTATTTAGTGTAGGTTATCCTTATAATGATTTTTAAATATATGGATAAATATTCATTTAATTGCTGTTTTTAAATCAAATGGTACCAGGGGAATATTTTTTTTTCAAATTGTGTAACAGGAGAAATATTTTACTTAGAATTTAATTTTTGAAACTCTAGGCATTTGATAATAATTAAATGATGTGGGAAACAAGCTAACACATAAAAACTTACACTAATTATAATCAATAGTTGTTTAGTCTCCAAGTTGTGTCTGACTCTTTTGTGACATACACACTGAAACCCCTCAGGCTTGTTCTGTCCATGGGGTTTCCCAGGCAAGAATAATGGAGTGGGTAACCATTATCTTCTCCAGGGGATTCTCCCAACCCAGGGATCAAACCCATGTCTCCTGCATTGGCAGGCAGATTCTTGACCACTGAGCCACCTTGGAAATACATGCACACAACTGCAGGAAACACACATGCTATCACTCTTATGTTGAAAATGAAGATGAGTTTACTGTACATGCTGGCTATATAGCTAGGACGACTTTCTTGCCATTGATAATTATGGTTATTAGCTGTCCTTGATAGCTTGCTATCAAAAGTGACATTGCCTTTGAGAGTACAAATGGGAGGGAAAAACAGAGAAGTGGCTGTTAAAATAAATTGTAATCACATACAATTAAAGAAAAAAGATTATTAAGTTTATTGAAATAATCCAAATGAGGTAATGTGATTTCAATATAATATCTTCTGTATTGAATATTAATCATATTTTACCATTTATAAAATTATTTTATTGAAATTCAATTTTTCCCATGAGCAAAAGATAAAGGTTGAGATGCTCTGTTCTAGCAACATACATTTTAAATCTATCTTACATTTCTCAAATTTTGTATAGGAAATATTTTTAAAAGTTCTTTAAATGAATCATACAGGAAAAATGACTTAGGTGTTCATCTAAGAAAAAAAAACCACCACAGTGCCTGCTAAAGCTTTCAGAATTATTTCTTAACGTACTTTTGGCCTACTTATCTTGATTAATCATATTTCAGATAACAATATTACTTCATTGATTTATAATAAAACTACATGTTAGAGAACATAAAATTTATTCTCTATGTATTCTGATGTAATGTAAATATCTCATTCTTTATCTAACTTCTAGGACTATACAAATCCAACTTTGGCCAGAAAGATCTCCATTTTACATGTGGTGTTGGAATAGTTTGGACCATATAATTTGGAAATTATTCTTTATGTTTTCATTTTTAATTGTTGTAGTATTAACAGGTGCATTAAAGTAAGCCAACATGGGCTTGGTAGAACTCCACTTTGAAAAAATTAGCTTCTTCTGTGGGCTTTTCCAGTGTTTCAGTTTAACACTTGGTTATAAGCATATATAGCTATGACTATATATAATTATGCACGCACGCATGCTAAGCTGTTTTCAGTTGCGTCTGACTCTGCGACCCTATGGACTCTAGCCTGTCAGTTTCCTCCATCTACGGAATTCTCCAGGCAAGAGTACTGGAGAGGGTTGCCATGCCCTCCTCCAGGATATGTAACTATATATATACTTATACAGCTATATATTAATAACTATATATAACTATATAGAGATATGCTAATATTATTGATATAATATGGTAATCTTATAGATATATCTATCTATAAGACTAGGACAATTCTCTCCTTACATAAGCCTTTTCATAGAAATATCACCAAATGTTACTTTTGGAAATATAGCCTGTTAGGCTGCTCATTAGTAAGACAAAATGTAGACATGTATAAAGAAAAGATATTTTGGGTAAAGTTTTTTAAATTCCAGTATAAGTTAATAAATATAAATTTACTTGACATAGATAGTTTATAGTTGTATTATATTTTTAAGACCTGTTCAATTTTCAAAGCTTTGCTGGTTGATGATAAATTAGTCAACCCTACCTATGACCATCATCAAAAGCATTGATTGTTTATTATACCCCAAGTTCTGTGTGAATAAAAATCTCTCATAAATCTCTGAATGCTCTTTAACAATTAAATATCAAAATGCCCCCAACTCTTTTATTTTCAAGACATTAAAATTCTTGACATGATGTTATCTGTAATTAGAACTCTAACTTATTTATTCAAATTTTTCTAATTTACTCTTTTATAAACTTAAAACATAGCTTTTTATAGCTTTTTTCTTTTTATTCCTAAAATTTGGGCATTTTCTATTACACAACTCTTATTTTCTTTGATACCTTTACTGAACTATGTTTACAACTATTCTGATAGAAATTGTTTCTTGCCATAAGTCTTGGAAGAATGTCTTGACATCTTCAGTTCTGATTCTCACTGTCATCTGAAACTCAAAATGTACCATATGAACCACATGTTCTAGTCATTTCTTCCTACATTTTCTATTTCGTAAGTTTACCCCACTATCAACATCATTTTGGTCCACTCTATTGATGACAGCATGTTAATTGTGATCGATGAGCCAGAAATGGCAAGCGTTGTGAGTGACTTGGTAACACACTGTACTCTAGAGGATGCGAGGTGAACCTGCCAAGGTTTATGAGCTTGCTGTATTGGTAAAGTTCTTAGGGTCTAGTTTTCTGGGGCATACTAGGACATTCTACTCCAAGGTACAGGTTAAGTCATTGCAGCCTGTGCCTCCTACAACTAAGAAAAAAAACATAAAGCTTGGAAGTCATCTTTAGGTTTTGATATCAGTGTATTTCATGCAGTGGGATACTGCCACAACCCATTTATTGGTGTGTGAGTGTGCTAGATTTGAATAAGGCAGGAGAGAAAAAGGTTTGCATCCATTCTAGAGTGTGTTATAAAAAGCTCTGCCATTTCAGTCTTATAACTACAGATCTCAGGGTACTTGAGGTTTCTCTGGTAGAAAAAAGCCATACAGATTTGCTAGGTATTTGCTAAGACTGACAAGTCTTACTACAATAGTCCAAGTGCAAACAGACACTAGGACTATGGAGAAAGGCAATGCCAACTGTGGCAGAAAACTATACAACATGTTTTTTAATTAAGTTTTTTCTTGTGAATGTGTGTGTGTATTTGTTTTGTTTTGTTTTTTTTTCGGTTCCAGCATGAAACATGTGGGATCTTTGTTCTTCCAGTGATCAAATCTGTGCCACATTCAGTGGAAACTAACCACTGGACCACCAAGGACATCCCTATCCAACATTTTAAAATCAGTTCTTGGCATGCTCCTGGACCCTAGTAGAAAAAGGTGTCTGACTATGGGACAGCAAACGATCACATGTTGTCACCAAACGTTCCATTATGAAGTAGATACTGTCATGTCCACACAATGATGGGTGAGCTCACAAGCAGTTCAGCATACAATGGAAGTGGGCTCCAGAGGACTTAGGGAGCACAAGCTGCACAAGTCAGCTGCCCAGCACCCCAAGCCATCTACCAATTTTGCACCAAACCTTTCTTGCAGCTGATATCTATACCTTTTGAGGAGCTGATGAAGGGTGAAAGAATTTGAACTTGTTTCCTGGATGGGTCAGCATGGTGTGAGGCTAGAAGCTAAAAATGGGCTGCTTTGGCATTAACGTTCTTCTCAAAAGTGATCCTTTCTCAAAGACAGAAGAGAATAGTGAAGGAAATTCTCCCAGTGGGCACAGGCTATTTTGAAAAGACCTGAGTAAGAATATACATCCCCATGGCAACAGAGATTGGCTTAGTTTATTCATCAGGGGACTGGGAAGAATGAGATTGAAATATTGATGACAAGGAGACCCGGGAAAGAACTACATAGATGGACCTAAGGCCTGGAAGCATGAGCAAGTAGACAACAGGTTGTCCAGTGGGTAGATTTCAGTAGGTCTCTGTCCTAGGCCACCAATCCAGTGCTTAGGCACTGGAACTATAATGATTAGCATTACAGGGTCAGAGGTAAAGGCCAAATAGCATGGACCCCATCAAACCAAGGACTATCTACTGGTGTTGCTGAATAAAGGAATTGGCAGCAATAGAGACCCAAACTGAGCCTCTACTATTATACCTTATAATGGATATAATGGGTATGATATTTCCAGGAAACTTTTATTATGACAAACAATTTTATTTAATGAATTTTTTAACTGTCACTGTATGTTTCCATGAAAAAAATATAATTGTTGGAAGCAGAAACATTACAATTAATAAATATATAGAAGAAATAAATATTCAATGGAAAATAGTCACCAAATATTAATGGTGTGTCTCAGCACAGTAATGATGCTGAAACATTATCATTATTACTGACTTGTATCAAATTACATTAAAATAATGTAATTGAAAATCCTGTTATTGATACTCCAGTGAAGAAATGTATGCATACAGTGATAAGCATGTTTACTTGCTCAATTATGACTGACTTTTTTGCCATCCTTTAGACTGTAGCCCGCCAGGCTCCTCTGTCCATGGGATTTTTCAGGCAAGAATACTGGAGTGGTTTGCCATTTCCTTCTCCAGGGGATCTTCCCAACTGAGGGATCAAACCCACAACTCCTGTGTCTCCTGCATTGCAGACAGATTCTTTACCCACTTTACCCACTAAGCTATCAGGAAAGCCCTACACACATGGATGCAAAATAATGATATTTTAGGTAAGGTAACCAATATGTCTCTGTGTTACCTTTTGTCTTAGAACTCACAGACAATGTGACACTAATTGTAAGTACAACTTAACTGTAGTTTATTAAAGTGTGAACACTTTTCTCCTATAACTTTCTAAACTATTTATAAATAGTTTATTCTAATAGGCATCTTCATCTGCAAAATATATACATTCCCTCTACCCACACAATTCCCATCCTCATTCTCAAAGAAAAGGGAAACTGATAGAGAAAATGGTAATGATTTCAATATACACACTTGGCAGTGGGTGAATTTTCTCAAAATATAAAGGTCAGTAGTTCAGCATTTTTCTATTGGAACACAATAAATAAGTAGAAGACATTGCTTCCATTGACCATCCAAATTTTAATCCAACAATATGTATGAGACAATAGCATGAGGGATTTCTCTCAGGTCTAGTATTGTTATCTTAAATCCACCTGAATCTGAGTCTAATTACACACCTTCAGGCCGTTGGCATCTGTTAAATATTTTTCATACATTGAAATTCTTAACTACAATATATTAATGAAAAGGATGCTAACTTCTATCATGCTCAAATAACAAGCAAGCTACCAGACTAGATAAACTGAGTAATGCCAAAAACTATGTAGAAGTAGAAATTCATGAGCTTTGTTTATATAAACCAGAAAAGTAATATGAGTTTTTTAGCTATCGATATCCTAAAAGAGCAAGCAGATAAGAATGGTCTAGGGAAGAAATAGAAAAAGGAAAATAAAAATGTCTTCAAAGGCTAGATTTTTCTTTTTCTAGGCCATGCCATGTGGCATGTGAGATAGTAGTTCCCTAATCAGGGATTGAACCAGTGCTCCCTCCACTGTGCAAAGTCTTAACCACCACTGTGGTCTTAACCTCCACTGTGCAAAGTCTTAATCACCAGAAAACCAGAGAAGTCCCTAGACAAATTGTTTTAAGGCAAGTTCTTGTAATTTTCAAATGACAGGCAATTTCTAGGCTACATAAATTGATCTATGGCATGACGATGGCTGGTGTGATCCTAAATTTTACAATATAACTATACCTTAACAGACTAATAAATGTACATATGGATGTGTGTATTATAAATTTGTCTATTGAATATATGTTTTTATTTAAGATGAAATTAAATGGTGTCTAAACCTAAGAAATATTGCATAACTTAGTAAAATATTCTAAGATATACACATAATCTTCTACCAAGTTCTTATCCATCATTTCATCTTTGTGTCAATATTAATAAAATATATGATGTGACTTGTAGAAAAAGAAAACTTGAATATATAGTCAACTAGACTGCTATTTGAATAGAAAGAAATTGAGCAATTTTGGAAAGCTATTTGTTCAAATTCATTAAATTTTAAAATGTGAATATGCTCTGACCAGCAAATTAAGTTCTAGGAAATGCTATATAGAGCAATGTACAAAGGGTTATATGTAGAAGTATATTAACTGCAGCAACATTTGTAATAATATAATGAAATATATTAAATTTTCATCAATACAAAATTGATTAATTTTTATCTCCATAAATTGAAATGCATACAGCTGTTTTAAAAATGAAATGCATATTACTCACATAAATTAAAAAGCATTGATATATACAGATATACATTTATATATAAATATATGATATATGTACATTATATTTGTAGATGTTTGCGTTTCTATACACATATAGGCAATTTTTCCAAGATAGAATTTATAAAATATAAGTTGCTAGTCATTGTACATCATATAATATTCTTTTTATACTGGACTTAAGTGATAGCTATAGTTAAAATAATACATTACAATATATATGGAAGTGATTGACTTTTATAATTATTAAAAAAGCAATAATATATTTTATAACTTTGAACTAGCAGTCCTTTTTTAGATATCAATTATAAGTCAAAAATTCACTAAAAGATTTATGTTCAAAGTTGCTCATATCAGTGTTATTTTTAATTGCATTAAAAAAATGGGATCCAGTAATATGTTCAACTGCAGGACAACAGTTAATAAACTATGGAGCATTCAAATAATATATTTTAATCATTGAAAATATTTTAGAATATAATTAATGATCTTAGGAAATGCTTACAACATAATTTCAGTTAACGAAGAGAAGATAAAATTAATAAAACATATAAATCAAGATTCTGTTTTTAAAGTATTACCTGTACAAGCACATTAAAATTGGTGAAATATTAAGAGTTAAGAGTGAGAATGACAAATTGACTTATTGGGAAAATCCTCCAAGAAGTAATAGCTTAAAACACTGAAGAAATAAAGAGGAAAACAGGGGTTATGCTAATCAGAAAGAACCACCTTCCTGGAGCTTGAACATTATAGAAATGTTGAGAGGTCAAGTAAGAGATTCCAGAAAAGTAAGTAGTGTTCTCTAGGTCAGTGTGCCAAATCGCTTCAGTCGCGTCCAACTCTTTGAGATGCTATGGACTGTGGCCAACCAGGCTCCTCTGCCCATGGGATTCTCCAAGCAAGAATATTGGAGTGGGTTGCCCTGCCCTCCTTCCAGGGATCTTCCTGACCCAGAGAAAGAAGTCTCTTATGTCTCCTGCATTGCAGACAGGTTCTTTACCACTAGTGGGGGAACCCTTAGCATGAGCAAAATAATGTAAATCATCACATTCTCAACCTCCATTTTGTCTGAGGTCTCCTAAACACTCACCTTCCTATGATCCTGAAAAAATATTCAATAAAACTACAAATATAATGACATACCTGGTGAATGAATCTGGTGATGGCTAGGATTATGCTCTAGGCTGCAGTGTTGTGGGTGCTGGGTGGGTTGGGGATTAAATTCCCTAGGTAGACCTAAAAGAATTAAGAAGTCATGTGGGAATTTAGAAGAGAGAGAGTGAGAGAAATCAGAAGCTATAAAATTTGAAGAACACCAAAATTTTGTGCTGGTGAAATTGGGTGTTTAAATCAAATTGTATTAAATCCCTGATGATATGGAAATCCAAAGGCAATACTTGAGCAGAGGGAAAATAAACACAATATATACATTTCCTAAGTATTAAATCCTACCTGTAATTCTGTAAACCTTGACAGACTCAACTATAGTGATTGATAAAGTTGTAAATGAAATGCTGCTTTGAGTTTTGGACTAATGGTTAAGATATATACTGGATTAAACTGTATTGATCTCATTAGAAGCAGCTGGCACAAAGATTTACTTAAATCTTAAAAAAATGTCAATGTCTTCAGATACTAGGTAGCTTTTAGTGAATATCTGGAATTCCCTGGTGGCTCAGCAGTAAGAATCTGCCTGCCAATGAAAGAGACTTGGGTTCAATCCCTGGGTCAGGAAGATCCCCTGGAAAGGAAATGGAAACCCACTCTAGTATACTTATTTGGGAAATTCCAAGGACAGAACAGCTAGGCAGACTATAGTCCTTGAGGTCTCAAAAGAGTTGGATGTGACTTAGAAACTAAACAGCAACAACAAATGAATACCTAGTATATCAATTTGCTAGGGCTTCCTAACCATAATATCATACACTGGGTGACTTGAACAACAAAAATCTATTTCCTCATGGTTCTGGAAGCTAGATGTCTCAGAGCAAAGTGCTAGCAATTTAGTTTCTCAAGAAGCCTCTCTCCTTATCTGCCTTCTGCTATGTCCTCACAAGGCCTGTGCCAGTCTATGGTTTCCGACTGTTATAAGGGCACCAATCAATTTGCATGTTTGATGGGTGCTCTTCTTTTGGATTAATTTATGACTCAATATACCAGCAAATTTGGAAAACTCGGCAGTGGCCACAGGACTGGAAGAGGTCAGTTTTCATTCAAATCCCAAAGAAAGGCAATGCCAAAGAATGCTCAAACTACCACACAATTGCACTCATCTCACATGCTAGTAAAGTAATGCTCCAAATTCTCCAAGCCAGGCTTCAGCAATATGTGAACTGTGAACTTCCAAATGTTCAAGCTGGTTTTAGAAAAGGCAGAGGAACCAGAGATCAAATTGCCAACGTCCACTGATCATCGAAAAAGCAAGAAAGTTCCAGAAAAACATCTATTTCTGCTTTATTGACTAGGCCAAAGCCTTTGTGTGGATCACAACAAACTGTGGAAAATTCTGAAAGAGATGGGAATACCAGATCACCTGACCTGCCTCTTGAGACACCTTTATGCAGGTCAGGAAGCAACAGTTAGAACTGGACATGGAACAACAGACTGGTTCCAAATAGGAAAAGGAGTACATGAAGGCTGTATATTGTCACCCTGCTTATTTAACTTATATGCAGAGTACATCATGAGAAACGCTGGGCTGGATGAAGCACAAGCTGGAATCAAGATTGCCGGGAGAAATATCAATAACCTCAGATATGCAGATGACACCACCCTTATGGCAGAAAGTGAAGAAGAACTAAAGAGCCTCTTGATGAAAGTGAAAGAGAAGAGTGAACAAGTTGGCTTAAAGCTCAACATTCAGAAAACTAAGATCATGGCACCCAGTCCCATCACTTCATGGCAAATAGATGGGGAGACAGTGGAAACAATGACTGACTTTATTTTTTGGGGCTCCAAAATCACTGCATATGGTAATTACAGCCATGAAATTAAAAAGACACTTACTCCTTGGAAGGAAGGTTATGACCAATCTAGACAGCATATTAAAAAGCAGAGATGTTACTTTGCCAACAAAGGTCCATCTAGTCAAGGCTATGGTTTTTCCAGTGGTCATGTATGGATGTGAGAGTTGGACTATAAAGAAAGCTGAGTGCCAAAGAATTGATGCTTTTGAACTGTGGTGTTGGAGAAGACTCTTGAGAGTCCTTTGGACTGCAAGGAGATCGAACCAGTCCATCCTAAAGGAGATCAGTCCTGGGTGTTCATTGGAAGGACTGATGTTGAAGGTGAAACTCCAATACTTTGGCCACCTGATGTGAAAAGCTGACTCATTTGAAAAGACCCTGATGCTGCGAAAGATTGAAGTCAGAAGGATAAGGGGACGTTAGAAGATGAGATGAGTGGATGGCATCACTGACTCAATGGATATGAGTTTGAGTAAACTCTGGGAGTTGGTGATGGACAGGGAGGCCTGGTGTGCTGTGGTCCATGGGGTTGTGAAGTGTTGGACACAACTGAGCGACTGAACTGACTGACTGATAACTCCATTAATACCTTACATACAAAAATCTATTCATTGGGTTTCTATCAATGAAGTATTTGTTGTTGTTCAGTTGCTAAGTCGTGTCAGACTCTCTGCAACTCCATGGACTATAGCCTGCCAGGCTTCCCTGTCCTTCACTATCTCTTAGAGTTAGCTCAAATTCACATCCATTGAGTTGGTGATGCTATCTAACCATTTCATCCTCTTCTACCCTCTTCTCCTTTTGCCTTCAATCTTTCCCAGCATGGGGGTCTTTTCCAATGAGTCGGCTCTTCATATCAGGTGGCCAAATTATTGGAGTTTCAGCTTCAGCATCAGTCCTTCCAATGAATACTCAGGACTGATTTCCTTTAGGATTGACTGGTTTGATCTCCTTGCAGTCCAGGGGACTCTCACGAGTCTTTCCCAACACCACAGTTCAAAAGCATCAATACTTTGGCTATCAGCCTTCTTTATGGTCTAGCTCTCACATCCGTACATGACCACTGGAAAAGCTATAGTTTTGACTACACAGACCTTTGTCAGACAAGCGACATCTTTGCTTTTTAATATGTTGTCTAGGTTTGTCATAGCTTTCCTTCCAATGAGCAAGGATCTTTTAATTTCATGGCTGCAGTCGCCACCATCAGCAGTGATTTTGGAACCCAGGAAAATAAACTCTGCCACTATTCCCACTTTTTCCCCTTCTATTTGCTATGAAGTGATGGGACTGGATGCCATGGTCTTAGTTTTTTGACTGTTGTATGCATTATTTAAAAAGAAATATATTAAAAGTAAATCTGCCAAACTGAGGGCTGTTTTCTTTTGTTTTTTATTTTATTTTTTTTTAGTCAAGTTACTGAGAAGAAAGAACTAACAAAAAAAATAGGTATATTATTCTTTGAGATAAATTTCTCAAGTAGATTGATGATGATTTCAATCAATTTGGTGAAGAAATATCTATAAACCACCTTTCAGGAATAAAGGAATAAAAGGGTGAATTATTCTAAAAATGATACCATCAACTAGGAGAATAGGTAAAGGCCAAGTTCTTTTTACCTATTCTGCAAATCCTCCTACTAGCATGACCTAATCTGAAGAGGGAATCTCTGAACGTGCAACTTCCCAAATGAGACCTGAAAGAAAAATAAGAATTAGCTAATAAGACTGAAGAACATTCCCAAGAGGATAATCCAATTACTGCCTTGAAATTGACAAAACAAATTGCTTTTAAATCAAAGTATCCTTTTTCCATTGCAAACAAAATGTTTATCTTTACTCTTTTGATTTAGGTAAACAGAATAACATCTCCCTTTTCCCTGTTTTCCTGCATTAAAATCTTTCAGTTTGGATTCCACATTATTTCAATTATGGACTAACTAGTTTGACTCTAATTTTCCATTTTTTAAAATAAATTCCTTAAATAAATGGGACTATAAAATAAAACTATAGGTCTCATATTTTCTTGTGCTTTGTATCATTAAACTTTTAATATTAGTATAAAAGGAATTAAAATAGCTAAAATTAAAGCAAAATTGCTACAGATCCGGTGACTACATACACTCTGACAGCTCATTAGTTTGGCAGTATGTTACACTGGGTAGTATCTGACATGCATCAAAGCTGTGAACATACTCACTGTAATGCTTTCTTTTTGAATAATATGTCGTGGATAGTTAACTATTTATTAAATCTTGCATACTGATGCAACTAAACCAATCCATTGCATACCTTGACTATCAAGAATGTTACCAAGGTCATGGAACTACAGAACAGAGCCAGGGGCATGGTGGGAGTCTGGGGGGTTGGGAGAACACTGGTCATTCAAATGGAACCAGACTTTAATCAGTTGTTTTAAGTTGGGTTTTTTTTTCTCATAAAAAGCAGATAGAGCTTACTTCCCTAGTGGCTCAGATGGTAAAGAATCCACCTGAAACTGGGGAAACCTGTGTTCGAACCCTGGGTTGGGAAGATTCCCTGGAGAAGGGCATGGCAGCCCACTCCAGTATTCTTGCCTGAAGAATCCCCACGGACAGAGGAGCCTGGCGGGCTACAGTTCATGGGGTCACAGAGTCAAACAACACTGAATGACGAAGCAACAGAGTTTACTTTGCTCCATTCCTTCCATATAAATGAGGCCTGTGCAATGGTCGCACGATATCCTGAGACAGTAAATACATCTATTAGGTTTGGGAAGTTTATTTAGGCTTTTGCACAGAAGTGTTAGAAGGTACTGGGGTTTTGGCTTTGGGTTTGGGGTCTAGCAAGCTGGACCTATATTTCCTGTTCAACTTTGGTTACTCTTTTCCTTGTTGTTGGATGGACTCCTGACTCAAAACAAGAACCGTGGTTGGAATAGCCTCTACGAATTCATCTGGCTTTCCAGAAACCTTTCTGAGGTATCCTGTCTCCTTTGCCAAGTGAACACAACTAGGCTGAGCCTTGCTTTTAAGTAAGTGCCGATTATAACAGTAGATCTTAGAAACCCAGATTACAGGTGTTGCTATGAACCTTATTAATCAGTAAATTTTTTATATAAGGAAAAACCCTGGTGGATCAAGGGTAAAGATTTCATCTGCAATGCAGGAGATGCAGGTTCAATCCTCGGGTCAGGAAGATCCCCTGGAGGAGGAAATGACAATCCATTCCAGTATTCTTGCCTGGAGAATCCCATGGACAGAGGAACCTGGCAGGCTACAGTCCATGGGATCACAAAAGAGTCACACATGACTTAGCAATTAAACTACCACCAAGGAAACTGAGAGATACCCCAAGGGAAAAACAGCAACAAAAGATGGTCTAGTTCTTTACATATGGAACTGGAAGGAGACATTTATTTATAATATGTTTGTGCCGATGTGGAAAATTTAAGCCAACAGTACACATTTTCCAGGTTCTCTTCAGTGTATTGCAGAAGGACACTGTTTATGTGTGAAAGTGAGGGGAAATAAAACTGGCACATTTAATGCTTGGACAGTGTGTGGATTTACTTTTAAAGGGAAGTACTAAGAAGACATGCACAAAAGAGAAGTCAAGGTTAAGTCCAGCTTTGTATTAGATACTATATCCACAATAAATAGGGTAACCACATACTTTGTTTTCCAAACTGGTGCACTCGTAAAGCAATAAACATGAACCAGCACTGACCTGGGCAAATTGGATGTGTGGTTCCTGTAACAACAGAGTTTGTATTTTGTATTAAATCATTCCTCTCAGTGGGTATCAATGCACATGATTTATGTAGATAGCATGTATTTTTGTCAGTAAAATCACTATGATATAGCTCTCACTACCCTATTGATGCTGACAGGAGAAGGATGTTAGGAAGACCCATTTATGAAAAAATAAGCTTCTCGGGTGATGCAGTGTTAAAAAATCCACCTGCCAATGCAAGAGACAGAGAGGTGGGTTCAATCCCTGGATCAGGAAGATCCCCTGGAGTAGGAAATGGAAACCCGCTTCAAGATTCTTGCCTGGAAAACTCCATGGACAGAGAAGCCTGGTGGACTACTGTCCATAGGGTTGCAAAGAGTCAGACTGAGCTTGTGAGCGATCACACACACACACAGGCATAGAGGAAGAAATTGTGGTTATACTAAGAATATATTCTTTTGTACTAAAAATAAGTCAGCTAGATAGACTTAAGAGAAAGAGGACATAACATATAAAACTAAAGGTGAATAAGGTTGATAGCAGGATACAGACCTTGAAGACTCCAAAGCTATTAGACGTATCCATTCAAAGTCAGAACACTGTTAGGAGTGTAAATAACTGAGACTATCAGTAATGTGAAGCCATGAAAGTTGCCAGGTGATCTTACTATGAAAATGGTCTCCAACACTGAGTAGAATAGGACTGATTGAGAACCAATCAGAGATTCTAAAATTTTAGATGTAATTTCAGTTTCATGATAGCCTATAAGAGAAAAAATTAAAGCACTACCACAGTGAACACAGACAGGATTGAAAGGTGTTTCCCAATTTCAAAAGGCAAATTAGTGAAAAAAGAACTCTGACTTGCTTAAAATACATAAATGTGTTCAGAAAATAAAAGCAAAACCAGATAAAAGGATAGGTTACCTTCAAATACCTGAAAGGTAGCTAGATTCATTAAACTAGCTCAGGAATGCTCTTTCTGATAGTTACTGTGATAAGCTTGTATTTTGGGTGATAGTCAGTGATTATCCATGGAATTTCATTGTTTGTATTAGGGTTTTTATTAGTTTCAATGGTCATGGGATTTATGGCCAGAGGGAATGAGAATAGCCAATTTGTAGGAACCATTTTACATGTAAGGTGGACAAATCTGTCATCAACTGAGTTAATTGTCTTGTTATTGGAGAACTAATTAAAATAAATGTTATTAAATATTTTGCCAATAGGCTAAGATGTTCCTTGGCCAAAATTTCCAGGAGAACCAACGACTTGTGTCTGTGTTTATTATACCATTTGGGATGAGCACTAAAACATATATTTGGGTATTCCAACAAACAAAACAAATGTAGGTCCCAGACAAATTGAAAACAGTATTGGTTATTGCTGTAGATTTACCATTATCCTGAATTATTCACTTCTCACCTCCCTGTGAAGAATGTTATACCCTCTTCCATTGCTCTGTGACTTGCCAAGAGTCTTTCCTATAGGAGGAGTACAGTTTCTCAACAAATTCACATTGGTTTTGGCCATGTGAATGGATCTGAACAATAGGATATGAGTGTACATGAATGACGGAGAAGGCAATGGCACCCCACTCCAGTACTCTTGCCTGGAAAATCCCATGGACGGAGGAGCCTGGTAGGCTATAGTCCATGGGGTCGCTAAGAGTCGGACACGACTGAGTGACTTCACTTTAACTTTTCCCTTTCATGCACTGGAGAAGGAAATGGCAACCCACTCCAGTATTCTTGCCTGGAGAATCCTAGGGACGGCGGAGCCTGGTGGGCTGCCGTCTATAGGGTCGCACAGAGTCGGACACGACTGAAGCGACTTAGCAGCAGCAGCAGCAGCAGTACATGAATGATGCCACTTACAAATCAGAGTTCCTAGACTATTTTTCCTTGCCACGAGAGTGACATATTCCAAACAGAAGCTGCTCTTCCAGCATAAGCTAGAACTGAAGCAGAGCCACAAAAACATGGGTGAGAAATAGTATGTTGTTAGAAGGCTCAATGTGAGACACATCGTAAGCCAGTGAAGATCAGGAATTTTTTTCTTTTTAAATCAGGGCAAAGCTAACCAATACAAGTAACCTTCAAATAAGTGGTAAATACAAGTAGGTTAATTGCAGTTTAAAGGAAATAAGGTAAATATATCTTCTTTTTAAACTCTGTATTGATGTAGTGTTGCAAAATTAAAATCTAATAATGCCGAGAGGCTTATGAATGAGTACAATGAGCCTAAATAGTTAGCAAGACTATTAGCCTTTAATTTAATAACTTGAAAATACCCACAAATGTGGATCCTAGCCAATGTCCTTTATTCCCTTGAATTAAAAATAGGTTTCACTCCATACCATTGAAGGAAAAATCTTGGTACAATGTTAAATCACACTGAAATTAGGCAGAGAACACGAAGAGTTCCATCAGAAAGCTTGTCCACTTATCCGAACACTTTTAAGAATAGAGAGCCGGGGCGGGGCTAAGATGGCGGAGGAATAGGACAGGGAGACCACTCTCTCCTCCACAAATTTATCGAAAGAACATCTGAACGCTGACCAAACTTCACAAAACTACTTCTGAAGGCTGGCTGAGGACGTCAGGCTTTCACAAAAACTGCGCATTATCTTCAAAAGAGGTAGGAGAAATTATAAAAGATAAAAAGAGAGACAAAAGAGTTAGGGACGGAGACCCTTCCCGGGGAGGGAGTCGTAAAAGAGGAGGAATTTCCAAGCACCAGGAAACCCTCTCACCGGCGGGTGTGGGGGAGGAGTTTTTATCTCGGAGGGCAACGTAACTGGGAGGAAAAAATAAATAAAATCCACAGATTACGTGCCTAAAGCAACTCCCAGCAAAGAACCCCAGACGCTCGCATCATCCGCCACCAGCAAGTGGGGGCTGAACGGAGAGGAGCGGGCGGCATTGCCTAGGGTAAGGACCGGGCCCGAGTGCCCCGAGGGCAATCTGAGGGAGCTAACGTGAGATAGTAACCTAAACTGTGGGCCAGCGAGAGAGAGAGAGAACTATCCCGCAAAAAGCCCAACTCTAAGGCACTGCCGGCCCGCTCACAGAACAAAGGACTGAGCGATACCAGAGGAGAGCTAGCCGGCTGCGGACGGCGCCATCCCCCGCCGGACACAGCGGGCAGGCGGGGCCCGCCAGAGCCGGAAAGGGGCAAACTCGGCTCCAGAGAGGGCACCCCCTACCAAACTGCAAACAGGCTCCCAGTTTTTAAGCAAAGACTGCCTGAGATCCCGGAGGGTCGACAGCAGCCGGGAGGGTCGCAGCCAGAGACCAGCTCCCCAGAACCGACACAAAGCACACCGGAGCCGGGCGCGCCCGTAAACCGAGGCGGGGACCAGGGAGGTGATAAGCCGCACCGCCCCAACAGGGGACAGCGCCCTCGCCAAACTCCTGGCCGCCTGGGCAGCTCCGACCGGGAACGGCACAAGCCGCGGGCAAAACCGAGTCTGCGCCTTTGTGGAGTAACCGGGAGCCTGAACCTGAGCGGCTTAGACCTGGGAAGTGCACGCAGCTCAGGGCCCGCTCCCCGGCCGAGTAACCTGAAGCCTGAGCAGGGTAGACGGGGAAAGCACACACGCCGTGAGCGGGGGCGAACCCAGTGCGGCCGAGACACTGCGAGCTTACCACACACACGCCAGAATTGCAGTGTTCCTTCCTCCCCACAGCACGATTGAACAAGCGAACCTAAAGAGATCACCTCCACCGCTTTGTTGCAGGGCGGAAATTAGATACTGAAGAGATCTCCAAACAGAAGCCAAATAAACAGAGGGAAGTGCTTTGGAAGGGACAGGCCAACAGATTAAGATCCCTGTAGTTAATACCGACTGCATTAAAAAGGACCTACAGATCTTGAAAAGTATAAGCAGGAATAAGGATCTATCTAAAACTGAGCAGATCCCACACTGCTCACAACAGCTCCAGAGAAAGTCCGGGATATATATATTTTTTACTATTATTATTATTATTTTTTTTTTTTTTAATTTTTTTTTAATTAAAAAAATTTTTTTTCCTCTTCTTTCCTTTTTCTTCAAGTCCTCTATTACACCTTTAACTTTCATTTTCATAACCCACTATTAACTTGCAAAAAAAAAAAACCCTATTTTTGAAGCAAACTACATACATATATCTTATACCTTTTGTGTTTTCTTTTTTTTTTAATGTTTTTTTTCCTGTTCTACATTTTTTTACTGTTTCTTTTTTTACTGTTTTACTGTTTTTTTTCTTTTTACACTGTTCCCTTTTTTCTTTTTTTTTTTTTTAGATTGTAAGTTTTATAAGAGTCTAACCTCTACTCTAGATTTTTAATCTGTGTTTTACATATTTGATATCAACTTTGTACATTTAAGAACCCAATCTTTAGGACCCATTTTTACTCAGGAGTATGATCACTGGCCTGATCACTCTCTCCCCCTATTGATGCTCTTTCTTCTCCCCCAGGGAACCTCTATCTCCCACCCTCCTCCTTCTCTTCTCAACCCAATTCTGTGAATCTCTGAGGGTGTTCTGGGTACCGGAGAACACTTCAGGAACAGGATACTGCCCAGATCTCTCTCTCCCCTCTTAATTCCTCCCTTTCTACTCATGCTCACCTCTGTTACCTTCCTCCCCCCTCTCTATGTATCTCTGTGAATCACTCTGAGGGTTCCAAACTGTGGAAAGCACAGAGGGAAGTGCTTACTGGCTAGATTGCTCTCTCCACATTTGAATTCCCCTCTTCCCCTCCTGGTCACCTCAACCCACCCCCCCACCTCATCTCTCCATGTAACTCAGTGAACCTTTCTGGGTATCCCTCACTGTGGAGAATCTTTTCACCATTAACCTAAAAGTTTTATTATTGAGGCTGTATGGAAGGAGAGGTCTTGAGGCTACTGCAAGAATAAGACTGAAAGCCAGGGGAAACATTAATTAATAAGAGACCATCCAATAGCCTCCATAAATTCACTGAAACCAAGCTCCACCCAAGAGATAATAAGTTCCAGAGCAAGACATACCACGCAAATTCTCCAGCAACGCAGGAACATAGACCTGAGCATCAATATACAGGCTGCCCAGAGGCACACCAAATCCATAGACATCTCAATAATTAATACTGGTCACTCCATTACACTCTAGAGAGCAGAAATCCAGCTCCACCCACCAGAACACCGACACAAGCTCCCCCAACCAGGAAACCTTGACAAGCCACCTGTCCAACCCCAACCGCAGTGAGGAACCTCCACAACAAAGAGGAACTTCATACTACCAGAATACAGAAGGGCCACGCCTAACACAGCAATCTAAATAAGATGAAAAGGCAGAGAAATACTCAGCAAGTAAAGGAAAATGAGAAATGCCCACAAAGCCAAACAAAAGAGGAGGAGATAGGGAATCTATCCGAAAAATAATTTAGAATAAGGATAATAAAAATGATCCAAAATCTTGAAAGCAAAATGGAGTTACAGATAAATAGCCTGGAGACAAAGATTGAGAAGATGCAAGAAATGTTTATCAAGGACTTAGAAGATATAAAAAGGAATCAATATAGAATGAATAATGAAATAAAGGAGATAAAAGACACTCTGGAGGGAACCAACAGTAGAATAACGGAGGCAGAAGATAGGATAAGTGAGGTAGAAGATAGAATGATGGAAATAAACGAAGCAGAGAGGAAAAAAGAAAAAAGAATCAAAAGAAATGAGGAAAACCTCCGGGACCTCTGGGACAATATGAAACGCCCCAACATTCGAATCATAGGAGTCCCAGAAGAAGAAGATAAAAGGAAAGGCCATGAAAAAATACTCGAGGAGATAATAGTTGAGAATTTCCCTAAATTGAGGAAAGAAATAGTCACAGAAGTCCAAGAAACCCAGAGAGTTCCAAACAGGATAAACCCAAGGCGAAACACCCCAAGACACATATTAATCAAATTAACAAAGATCAAACACAAAGAACAAATATTAAAAGCAGCAAGGGAAAAACAACAAATAACACACAAGGGGATCCCCATAAGGATAACAGCTGATCTTTCAATAGAAACCCTTCAGGCTAGAAGGGAATGGCAGGACATACTTAAAGTAATGAAAGAGAATAATCTACAACCCAGATTACTGTACCCAGCAAGGATCTCATTCAGATATGAAGGAGAATTCAAAAGCTTTACAGACAAGCAAGAGCTGAGGGAATTCAGCACCACCAAACCAGCTCTCCAGCAAATGCTAAAGGATCTTCTCTAAACAGGAAACACAGAAAGGATGTTTCAACACGAACTCAAAACAACAAAGTAAATGGCAACGGGATCATACTTATCAATAATTACCTTAAATGTAAATGGGTTGAATGCCCCAACCAAAAGGCAAAGGGTTGCTGAATGGATACAAAAACAAGACCCCTATATATGCTGTCTACAAGAGACCCACCTCAAAACTAGGGACACACACAGGCTGAAAGTGAAAGGATGGAAAAACATATTCCATGCAAACGGAGACCAAAAGAAAGCAGGAGTCGCAATACTCATTTCAGATAAAATAGACTTTAAAATAAAGGATGTGAAAAGGGACAAAGAAGGACACTACATAAAGATCAAAGGATCAATTCAAGAAGAAGACGTAACAATCATAAATATATATGCACCCAACATAGGAGCACCACAATATATAAGGCAAATACTAACAAGTATGAAAGGGGAAATTAACAATAACACAATAATAGTGGGAGACTTTAATACTCCACTCACGCATATGGATAGATCAACTAAACAGAAAATTAACAAGGAAACACAAACTTTAAATGATACAATAGACAAATTAGATTTAATTGATATTTACAGGAGTTTCCACCCCAAAACAATCAATTTTACCTTTTTCTCAAGTGCACATGGAACTTTCTCCAGGATAGATCACATCCTGGGCCATAAATCTAGCCTTGGTAAATTCAAAAAAATTGAAATCATCCCAGCCATCTTCTCTGACCACAATGCAGTAAGATTAGACCTCAATTACAGGAAAAAAACTATTAAAAGTTCCAACATATGGAGGCTAAACAACACGCTTCTGAATAACCAACAAATCACAGAAGAAATCAAAACAGAAATAAAATTATGCATAGAAACGAATGAAAATGAAAACACAACAACCCAAAACCTATGGGACACTGTAAAAGCAATACTAAGGGGAAGGTTCATAGCAATACAGGCGTACCTCAAGAAACAAGAAAAAAATCAAATAAATCAACTAACTCTACACCTAAAGCAACTAGAGAAGGAAGAAATGAAAAACCCCAGGGTCAGTAGAAGGAAAGAAATCTTAAAAATTAGGGCAGAAATAAATGCAAAAGAAACAAAAGAGACCATAGCAAAAATCAACAAAACTAAAAGCTGGTTTTTCGAGAAGATAAACAAAATTGATAAGCCATTAGCCAGACTCATCAAGAAACAAAGGGAGAAGAATCAGATCAACAAAATTAGAAATGAAAATGGAGAGATCACAACAGATTCCATAGAAATACAAAGGATCATAAGAGACTACTACCAACAGCTATATGCCAATAAAATGGACAACTTGGAAGAAATGGACAAATTCTTAGAAAAGTATAACTTTCCAAAACTGAACCAGGAAGAAATAGAAGATCTTAACAGACCC
Source organism: Giraffa tippelskirchi (assembly GCF_054371585.1). Classification (NCBI taxonomy): domain Eukaryota; kingdom Metazoa; phylum Chordata; class Mammalia; order Artiodactyla; family Giraffidae; genus Giraffa; species Giraffa tippelskirchi. Next base: position 128,808,758 of record NC_137286.1, read on the forward strand.
ATCACAAGCACGGAAATCGAAACTGTAATCAGAAATCTTCCAGCAAACAAAAGCCCAGGACCAGACGGCTTCACAGCGGAATTCTACCAAAAATTTAGAGAAGAGCTAACACCTATCCTACTCAAACTCTTCCAGAAAATTGCAGAAGATGGTAAACTGCCAAACTCATTCTATGAGGCCACCATCACCCTAATTCCAAAACTAGACAAAGATGTCACAAAAAAGGAAAACTACAGGCCAATATCACTGATGAACATAGATGCAAAAATCCTTAATAAAATTCTAGCAAACAGAATCCAACATCATATTAAAAAGATCATACATCATGACCAAGTGGGCTTTATCCCAGGAATGCAAGGTTTTTTTAACATCCGCAAATCAATCAATGTAATACACCACATTAACAAATTGAAAGAAAAAAACCATATGGTTATCTCAATAGATGCAGAAAAAGCCTTTGACAAAATTCAGCATCCATTTATGATTAAAACCCTCCAGAAAGCAGGAATAGAAGGAACATATCTCAACATAATAAAAGCTATATATGACAAACCCACAGCAAACATTATCCTCAATGGTGAAAAATTGAAAGCATTTCCCCTAAAGTCAGGAACAAGGCAAGGATGCCCACTTTCACCACTACTATTCAACATAGTTTTGGAAGTTTTGGCCACAGCAATCAGAGCTGAAAAAGAAATAAAAGGAATACAGATAGGAAAAGAAGAAGTAAAACTCTCACTGTTTGCAGATGACATGATCCTCTACATAGAAAACCCTAAAGACTCTACTAGAAAATTACTAGAGTTGATCGATGAATATAGTAAAGTTGCAGGATATAAAATTAACACACAGAAATCCCTTGCATTCCTATACTCCAATAATGAGAAAACAGAAAGAGAAATTAAGGAAACAATACCATTCACCATTGCATCAAAAAGAATAAAATACTTAGGAATATATCTACCTAAAGAAACAAAAGACTTATATATAGAAAACTATAAAACACTGATGAAAGAAATCAAAGAGGACACAAACAGATGGAGAAATATACCGTGTTCATGGATTGGAAGAATTAATATAGTGAAAATGAGTATTCTACCCAAAGCAATCTACAGATTCAATGCAATCCCTATCAAGCTACCAATGGTATTTTTCACAGAACTAGAACAAATCATCTCACAATTTGTATGGAAATATAAGAAACCTCGAATAGCCAAAGCAATCTTGAGGAAGAAGAATGGAACTGGAGGAATCAACCTGCCTGACTTCAGGCTCTACTACAAAGCCACAGTCATCAAGACAGTATGGTACTGGCACAAAGATAGAAATATAGATCAATGGAACAAAATAGAAAGCCCAGAGATAAACCCACGCACATATGGACACCTTATCTTCGACAAAGGAGGCAAGAATATACAATGGAGAAAAGACAATCTCTTTAACAAGTGGTGCTGGGAAAACTGGTCAACCACTTGTAAAAGAATGAAACTAGAACACTTCCTAACACCGTACACAAAAATAAACTCAAAATGGATTAAAGATCTAAACGTAAGACCAGAAACAATAAAACTCCTAGAGGAAAACATAGGCAAAACACTCTCCGACATAAATCACAGCAGGATCCTCCATGACCCACCTCCCAGAATATTGGAAATAAAAGCAAAAATAAACAAATGGGACCTAATTAAAATTAAAAGCTTTTGCACAACAAAGGAAACTATAAACAAGGTGAAAAGACAGCCTTCAGAATGGGAGAAAATAATAGCAAATGAAGCAACAGACGAACAATTAATCTCAAAAATATACAAGCAACTTCTGCAGCTGAATTCCCGAAAAATAAACGACACAATCAAAAAATGGGCCAAAGAACTAAACAGACATTTCTCCAAAGAAGACATACAGATGGCTAACAAACACATGAAAAGATGCTCAACATCACTCATTATTAGAGAAATGCAAATCAAAACCACAATGAGGTATCATTTCACACCAGTCAGAATGGCTGCTATCCAAAAGTCTACAAGCAATAAATGCTGGAGAGGGTGTGGAGAAAAGGGAACCCTCTTACACTGTTGGTGGGAATGCAAACTAGTACAGCCACTATGGAGAAGAGTGTGGAGATTCCTTAAAAAACTGGGAATAGAACTGCCATATGACCCAGCAATCCCACTGCTGGGCATATACACCGAGGAAACCAGAATTGAAAGAGACGCGTGTACCCCAATGTTCATCGCAGCACTGTTTACAATAGCCAGGACATGGAAGCAACCTAGATGTCCATCAGCAGATGAATGGATAAGGAAGCTGTGGTACATATACACAATGGAATATTACTCAGCCATTAAAAAAAATACATTTGAACCGGTTCTACTGAGATGGATGAAACTGGAGCCCATTATACAGAGTGAAGTAAGCCAGAAAGAAAAACAACAATACAGTATACTAATGCATATATATGGAATCTGAGAGATGGTAACGATAACCCTATATGCGAGACAGAATAAGAGACACAGATGCATGGAACAATTTTATGGACTCTGAGGGAGAAGGTGAGGGTGGGACGTTCTGGGAGAATGGCATTGAGACATGTGTATTTTCATATGTGAAACAGAGCACCATTCCATGTTCGATGCATGTGACAAGGGCTCAGGGCCGGGGCAATGGGATGATCCAGAAGGATGAGAGGGGGAGGGAGGTGGGTGGGGGGTCCGGGAAGGGGAACACATGTAAACCCATGGCTGATTCTTGTCAATGTATGGCAAAAACTATTACAATATTGTAAAGTAATTAGCCCCCAACTAAAATAAATAAATTTATAAAAAAAAAATAAAAATAAAAATAAAGGAAAAAAGAAAAAAAAAAGAAAAAAAAAAAAAAAGAATAGAGAGCCATTTGTTAATTGAGAGTTTTCATGATCTCTGGTTAATACTTTTTAGCCAGAAATCACAGGAAGATTAGAAAATGACTATCCATATATTGAAGGCATGTAAGGAAAATAATTGCTGGTCTGACTTGATGAAGCACCTCTTCCTCAGTGGGAAAATAAACCTGGAGATGAGATGTGCAATATACTAAATTTGTGTCCTTTCAATAACAATCAGCCATGGAGAGAAAAGCAGCAGTTAATAAGGAAATTAATGAAAGAGACAATAGCTGCACTTTTGCTTGGCCTCATTAACATCTGATGAAAATTTTAACCTTCATGCAATAATAACTGCCAATAGTATGATGATCGTAATTAAATGCCGCGGAGAAAAGACACATGTGGTACAGGTCTACAGAGGGCTTTGCCAAGTGAAAATGACCTGGTGAAAGATGCCTTGCTTGTTTCAGAGGAGTACCACAAACCTAGACTTTGATTTGGTGGTGGTGATAGTGACAGCAAGAATTCATAGCTAATATTATTACTAAGTCCATTAATGCGCATAAGCTGGATATATTTTTAGAAGGGCCAATCTGTAATAACTGTTGCCTAGTGGACATATCTATATAAAACTGTTAGGGAGGCTGCGGTCTGATCAGGGGGCTAGGATCACATGAGAATATTTGCATTCCATTATAAATATAATTTATTTCATCTAGTGTAGGAAGACCTAGCCAGTTTTGATAGGAGATAGACCAAAAGATAAATAAATGGGTAGATAGATGATAAAATATGCAGAGGGGGTTGTAAATTCTATGAGAACATAAGGATTTCAGGAGTTAATGCCATTATAACTTCAGGGAGAAAATCACGGATCCCTCAGATTCAGTAGGCCTTGGAAATTGTGTCAGGAGGCTGAGTTAAATGTCCTATAAGATTTTGAAAGTGAAAGTGAAAATCAGTCGTGTCTGATTCTGCAACCCCATAGACTATATAGATCATGGAATTCTCCAGGCCAAAATACTGGAGTGGGCAGCCGTTCCCTTCTCCAGGGGATCTTCCCAACCTGGGATTGAACTCAGGTCTCTCGCATTGCAGGTGGATTCTTTACCAGCTGAGCCAGAAGGGAAGCCCAAGAAGTTTATGGTGGTGCTGGTTTAGTCGCTAAGTCCTGTCCTACTCTTGTGACTCCATGGACTGTAGCTTGCCAGCTCTGTCCATGGACTTTGAAAGTAAGGGAAAATTTCCCCTGATGATTGTAAACGTTGCTAGGAATTTAGGAACAAAATGCAATTCTGATTTGGTGAATTGAATTACAGTTTCAGGCCCAAGATGGGTTAAGCATGCTGCTGCTAAGTCACTTCAGTTGTGTCCGACTCTGTGCGACCCCATAGATGGCAGCCCACCAGGCTCTGCCGTCCCCGGTATTCTCGAGGCAAGAACACTGGAGTGGGTTGCCATTTCCTTCTCCAGTGAGTGAAAGGGAAAAGTGAAAGTGAAGTCGCTCAGTCATGTCCGACTCTTAGTGACCCCATGGACTGTAGCCTACCAGGCTCCTCCGTCCATGGGATTTTCCAGGCAAGAGTACTGGAGTGGGGGGCCATTGCCTTCTCCAGAGTTAAGTATAGGGGTAGATAAAAGACGTAACTTCAAAATCACAACAAAATACGAAATGCAAAAGACATGGGACCTGCGAAGGCCAGTGTAGGGCTTCCCAGGTGGCTCAGTAGTAAAGAACCCACCTGCCAATGCAGGAGATGTGAATTCGATCCCTGGGTGGGGAAGATCCCCTAGAAGAGGAAATGGCAACCCACTCCAGTATTCTTGCCTGGAGAAATCCATGGACAGAAGAGCCTGGCAGGCTACAGTCCATGGGTTGCAGAGATTTGGACATGATTTAGCAACTAAACAACACAACAAATACCAGTGTGGGAGTGAGGGAATATTGTAGAGCAGCTTTTCAGTTACATTAGAAGGCTGCCTGGGGCTTCCCAGGTGGGACTAGTGATAAAGAACCTGTCTGCCAGTGCAGGAGACATAAGAGACATGGTTTGATCCCTGCATCCAGATAATCCCCCAGAAGAGGGCATGGCAACTCACTCCAGTATTCTTGCCTGGAGTATTCCATGGACAGAGAAGTTTGGCGAGTTACAGTCCGTAAGGTTACAAAGAGTCAGACACGACTGAAGTGACTTAGCATGCATGCACCAATAAATGGGACCAGCATTTTATTTGCGTTATAATAGCAATAGTTTCTCCAGAATGAACAGAGGCTTTCCTCACCAAATATCAATTTATAAAGGTCACTGCAGAGATTCTAGCATGTGGACTTTCCTATAAAAGACAATTCTCTAAAATTATGTACTAAAATGACCAGTTCACCTTTAAAGTAGAAAACTTGAAGGAATTATGATTATATTTTCATTTCTATATATGCCTTACATATTGTAGTAACCCGAAATCAGCTGGGAAATTATAAAATAAAAATTACCTTAAGGGGAAAGAAACATATTCAGTTATACCACTTGACTTTTATGCTGACATGAGATCTAGAAGAAATCATGCTATTTACTTTATGAGTTTTTGGAAATCCTCCCCCCATACACACACACCCTTGTTTTTTACATATTTGCAAGTCACAGATAGTCTCAATTTCTTTTTCCCGCCCACCAGGAAGGAAATCTGAAGGTATTTTTTATTATTATTAAAGTACAAATCCTTTTAGGGAAGTCCATGTTTCATCTTGGTAACAGTGAAGGTATCACATACATAATAATTGAACTTTTACCCCATGCCAAAATTAACTTATCTTAGTTGTACTTGGATAAACTCATGTGCGTGCATGTGTGGTAAGTCACTTCAGTGGTGTCTGACTCTGTGCAACCCTATGGAGTGTGGCCTGCCAGGTTCCTCTGTCCATGGGATTTCCTAGGTAAGAATACTGGAGTGGGTTGCCATGCCTCTCCTCCAGGGGATCTTCCCCACCCAGGGATTGAACCCATGTCTCTTGTGCCTCCTGCGTTGGCAGGCAGGTTCTTTACCACTAGTGCCACCTGGGAAGCCTGGAAAAAACTCATATAGAGTCAACATTTCTAATACACATAAGAGCATGAATCTAATGTCTAAGTGGGTGAGGCATGATGTAAAAGAAGTCCGTTTTTGTAGTCCTTAAATCCCCTTCGGTGACTGAAGCATCTCTTATAGCTTTGTTGAATCTACTGAGATAATGGTTATTTTATCAGTTTATATATTATGCACAATATACTATTTACTCAAGATATATAGAAAAGGAATACAATAAAAGTTGGCTCAAAGAATTAATGTATATTCAGGAAATAAAGGAAACATGTTTTATAAAAGGCCAAATAAAATAGGACACAGCCTAGGGCTTCCCTGGTAGCTCAATCAGTAAAATAGTTGGCCTGCAACACAGGGGACCCAGTTTCAATTCCTCGGTTGGGAAGATTCCCTGGAGAAGGAAATGGCAACCAATCCAGTATTCTTGCGTGGAGAATTCCAATGACAGAAGAACCTGATGGGCTACAATCCATGGGGTCACAAAGAGGTGGACACGACTGAGTGACTAACACTTTCACTTTTTTTCTGAGAGAATAATAAAAATATAATATGAACTAGTGATTTTATAGAACACAGAGGTGGTGCTTTCCTCCCTCCCTCCCTCCCTTCATTCTTTTCTTCTCTCCTTCTTTCCTGTCTATCTCACACTCCCACACCAACCTATATTTTTCTGCTCTCTTCTTTTAGGCCTATTGGGGTTTATTTAGTTTTGATTTGTTATAAGGGGTCACTCGAGGATTATTGCCTTAACAAAGTGATTCCAGATCTTGTTTTTACTTATCCACACCAATTTGGTATCCTTAACCTGTCATCTATTTACCTGCACCCAGAGACATGATGGTGCTGGAGACCCAAAACTGAACCTAGAAGATTCTGGAACTTACTGCGATCTCCCTTCCTCTTTCTATCTGTAGCTGTCCCCAAACTATTTGAGAGATCTGGACCTTTGTTTTCCAAAGAAAGAAAATTAAAGTCCAATTAGAGATTTCACCAGCGGAGGGCTTGAGAGGAATACTCACGAAGGGGCTTTGATTTTAACACTGCTGCTGCTGCTAAGTCACTTCAGTCATGTCTGACTCTGTGTGACCCCATAGACGGCAACCCACCAGGCTCCCCTGTCCATGGGATTCTCCAGGCAAGAATACTGGAGTGGGTTGCCATTTCCTTTTCCCACTAGGAAAGTTTATTAACATATACAAATGATTAGATCTTTTCCTTTCATACATTAGTATATTTTTCTAAAACTTTCTCACATACACTAGTCTCTGGTTTACTGCAGGTACAATGACCCTTAATGTCATAGAGTAATAAAAACTCAAGTCCTAAGAATACTCAGTCAATTGAACTTTCTCAAATTCAGGGAAAATTAAAATCAATGAGAGTGATTCGAATTTCTAAAAGTATTTTAGGTATTTTATAATAAGAATTGGGCTTCCCTGATAGCTCAGTTGGTAAAGAATTCCCCTGCAATGCAGGAGACCCTGGTTCGATTCCTGGGTTGGGAAGATCTGCTGGAGAAGGGATAGGCTACCCATTCCAGTATTCTTGGGCTGTCCTTGTGGCTCAGCTGGTAAAAAATCTGCCTGCAATGCAGGAGACCTGGATTGGGAAGGTCAATCCAGGTCAGTTCTAGGGATCCCAACCTGATACTTTGGTTGGAAAGATACTTTGGAGAAGGGAAAGTCTACCCACTCTAGTATTCTGACCTGGAGAATTCCATGGATTGTAGAGAATGAGAATGAAAAGTTAAGCAGTTTAATTGGTTTCTGTCTTTGTTGTTGAATTTTTTTCTTTAATCTGAAATACATAGTGTTGAGTCCAGACTGATAGCTTCTAAAACTAGGAGGAAAAAAATTACTTTCATAAATGTTGCTAGAATTTGGGATTCATAGCCCTTTAGAAATCTAGGAATTTAATGATGAGTAAAACAGACCTCATTTTGCTGTCATCAAAATGTATAGTCTAGTGGGAGAACCAGCTATTGAAAATAATATGGTAAGTGTTGTGAAGGACAAGTGCAATGTGCTATAAATAAGGCTTTGACTTAGCCTAGATAATGATCTTTAGTATTTCCCTGAAAAAAAAAAAGTTTTATCTTTTCATTGAGATCAAAAGAATGAGTGGTTGGCTAACATAAAAGAGAAAGACAGAATGGTCTGGGCAGAGGGAACAATGTGTGTGATGGTCTGAATCAGGGAGCAGTATTGCTCACTAGCAGAAATGAAGGATGGTCAGAGAGGCAAAAACACAGAAAACTGTTAGAAGATAAAGCTAGAGAGTGAATGGTTTTTGTACATACTGAAAGTGGGAAAGCCACTGAAAAGTTACAAACAAGACACATTTGAATTTGCATTAGTAAGTGATTGATTTTCCTATACTGTGGAGAAAGGATTTGCAGGACAAAAAGGAAATAGGACCACTTAGAAGGGCGCTGCCTTAATTCAGGGAACAGATGATAATAGCTTGGATTAGGAACCTGGCAGAGAAGATGCTGAGAGGTACAAAGTCAGAGAGCCATTTAGGAGGTAAAATCAATAGAGCATCAGGATTTTCTGAGATGAAGGATGAGAGAGAGGAGAATGTCTTGAATTCTCAGGTTTCCAACTTGTGTAACTGGATGGATGTTGTTATGGTTCATAGAGATGGGAGCCAGTAGAGAAGGGCTCTGTAAGTTCACTATTGAATATGGAGACATACAAAAAGGCAAGTGTATATTTGGGGCTAGAATTCAAAAGAAAGAGCTGAGATGTAGACAGACATTAACATATTTAGTATGTACCTAACTACTGAAGCCATGGATATGGTTTGAACACTTAACTGAAGGCCACTGAGTGAGAAAGGATATATGACCTAGGGCAAAGCATAGAGAAATTCAACAATTAAAGATGGGGTAGAAGAAATTAGACTATCTGAGTGACTGAGAAGGGAGAGTTAGAAAGAATAATGTCTGAAGAGTGGGATATCAAATGAACCGAGGCAATATTCTGTTATTTATTATTATTATTATTATTATTACTGCATGTGTGCATGCTAAGTCATGTCTGACTCTTTGTGACCCGACAGACTACAGCCCACCAGGCTCCTCTGTCCACAGGATTCTGCAGGCAAGACTATTAAGTGGGTTGCCATGGAGGCTCATTTATTATTATATTACTAACATTACTTCATAATAAGGTAGCACTTATTTTATTTAGAAGTTTAATGTTAACTTAGAAGTAGTGTGAAATGCTTCTGAAAACACTTCTGAAAGTGAAAACTAGAAAATATCATCTGGACTTACTGACTTGAAGATCAGTGATCACAAAAGAAAGAGCTCTCTGAGTAGAGAAATCAGTAGACAGGATGGAATGCAGTAAAGAATGAGAGAAAGATAAAGAAATTCCTTAAAGAAGCTAGGCTCTGAAGGTAAAACAGGATGCTAGATGGTTAGGAATTTATTTTGAAGGAGAAAAATTTTTTTAATCATTTAAGGTTAGAGAGATTCCAGCCTGCTTCAGTGCCAATGAAAAAGATAAAGCAAATAGGTAGTGAGTGATATACAAAAAAGAGCATTGTGATTAGCTCTGTAACTAATCAGGTAAAGAGGAGACAGGAGTAGCTGAAATGCAGAACCTCTTTGTTTCTGAAAAGGAGTAATAACAGAGGTACATATCCTAAAAATGAATGTTTAAACACCCCAAGTCCTTTCTGAATGTTCATAGGTATTAACTCATTCAATCCACAGCCAGCCACATAACCCAGAAACAACCAACATTCCCATTTTATAGATGAGAGATTAAGTTGTCAGAGGTCAATTCTGTAACTGATAGAAGCAGGAATCAAATCTGGAAAGCCAAAGGTCAATGTGATAGCCACCCCTTATCCTATTTCTCTATGCGGTCTTACAATTTCCTGGCATACTTGTGAGACCCCTTAGGGAAGCCTATGTCAGGACCTCCGTTGTTTTTCAGTAAAGATAAGTATAATATTCATAATGAAAACCCGTGATTATGCCAAATTTTACATAAAGAAACAAAAGTTCAGAGGAGACGAGAAATCACCTAAATTTTATATATAGTAAATGGTAAAGACCAAATTTGAACCCAAATCTACATTTAAAGCCACTGACCTTTTTCCCTTGCCAAGATGAATGATTTTCAGATTCTCGTGGTTGAAAGCTGCTATCCCACTGATCACAGTTATTTCAAGATTGATCACTCTACCCAGCTTTAGAAGACAGCTTTCCTTTTCTCTGTTCTCTTTCTTTTCCCCCCTCTGCAGCCTACTATAGTCATTCAGATTTGTCACCCTTGTAGGTGCTCCCATAGTAACCCATACCTACTTCAATCACAGCACATCTCTTTGTACTATAATCATCTGATTAATTATGGAACAGAATAACTGCACAAGACTTCTTTTTTTAATAGGAAAGGAGACCAGTTGAAAAAGTAGCCTTGCTGACAGTAACATGGAACAAATCTTGTATATTAGCAAACCTTGCTTATTTTGATGTCTCAGCTTTGTGAAGGCTTTGAATAAATTATGTATGGAGCCCTGGGGCTTTTACAAACACAAGGAGTTGCCTTGAATCACTACACTCTGAGATCCAGTGCTGGAGCAACATTTCTTGTGAGGGAAGGGGTGCCCTGTTCTTTGGGTAAAGAAGACGACAAGGACACCCAAGAAAGTTCTCAAGCTGGGTAGGCTACGCTGAACTGGTGGGGAGGGTTTGGTGATTCTTGTGTGGATCTTCAGCCTATATCGAAGGCTAAGAACTTCTGAAGCTCACCAGTGGTATTTGCCAGTCAGTAGCTGTGCTGGGGGAAAGCACTGAAAGTTATCCAGACAATCTTGGATAATACTTGTGGACTTAGAAATATCAAAATTAGCTTGGATGATATTTAATACTTACGGACACCATTGCGGTTCTTGCAGTTTCTGTCTAGCTCTGCATCTCAGCAGCACTGAACAGGATTAGTCTTCTTACTGTGCCTGTCCCGGGGGGGTAGAAAACCCGTTTCTTTGACACAGTGAGAAAAAGTGACAGACTTTTGATTTTCTTACCTTGGCATTAAAAGTCACAGACCTACTCCTTTTCTACCAACTGACTCAAATTTCTGTGACAGGACATCTTAAGAGCTAAATATTGAATTTATTTATCTATGCTTCTTCTATGGAGAAGCATCAAGGATTAATTAGAAAAATGAAGGTCAGTTTGCTACCACATGGTCAAGTAGGGTGAAAAGAAATTTTCCCTTGCTAACTTCTCCGCCAGTGTGAGAAGACCCTCCTGATTTATTTTTGTCATTCTTGTACTTCAAACATCTGGTCAAAGTGGAACTTAATAATTCTATGTTTAATAAGAAAAATAGGGAGAAGCATAACATGCATTTTTCCTTCGGTGGTAGGTTCCTATGGACATAGCTCTAAGGAATTATAATAGTTAATTCTTTTTTGGCACCTACAATATTATGCTAAGAATGTTACAGATATTGTCTCATTTACTACTTAAACAACTCTGTGGAATAAGTACTGTTATTTGTTCAAAATAGAGAAATGCATTAAACTTTGTAGCCAGTAGCCTGTAGTTAGTAATTAACAATACCAGTATTAAATCGGATTGAAAAATAACTACTACTGTTTTAGAGAAGCACACAGTAATTCTGTACCTTAATCCTACCCATTATTTTGGGCCTTGTCAAAAGCAATATTTTAAACAGAGAGTAAAAAGTATAAATCACTATCAATATGCTAAACATGCATGCATACTCAGTTGTGTCCAACTCTTTGCAAACCCAGTGGACTGCAGCCTGTAAGTGCCTCTGTCCCTGGAATTTTCCATGCAAGATTCCTGGAATGGGTTACCATTTCCTACTCCAGGGATCATTCCGACCCAGGGATCAAACCTCCATCTCCTGTGTCTCCTGCATTGGTAGGTAGATTCTTTACCATTGAGTAACCTGGGAAGTCCATTTTAAGCATAAAAGTCTTGTATTTTCTTATCGGTAAATTATATTTGAGATGCAGAAAAAAGACGTATTAGGTAATTAACACCAAAATTTTAACATTGACTCAGAAATGTGATTTTTGAAAATATACTTAGAAATTTCAATAACCGATTTTTAAATTTGTATCAATATTTTTGAAACACGATGATTATAAACTGTTTAATTAGAAATTTCATCTCAGCTGATAGTGAATAGACGTTATTGGTTGTGTTTTTCTTGAAGGAGTACATTATAAAACTTGTTCCATGGTCTCTCATGTTCTAAGCCATGTACACAAAAGTGGAGGAAGTCCACTAAAAGGAGTCATACGATAACACAGATGTTTACCTTGGATTGAAGCAGAATAATAAAATATTCTTTGTGTAGGCTCTAAACATATTTTACACCTGTCTTTCACTCTCATCTCTTCCTTTTTTTCTCTCCCTTTAGTAAATGGTATATGGTTTCACAGAGTGGATATAGCTTTACAGAAGTCAACTGATTGCTATTATAACATCTTCCACATTTCCACAAAGAAATGCATCACACTGTGTTTTGAATTATATAGTAGGTCACCATGAAAATCACTAATAACTGAGTTATAATCCTGAATAATACAGGGGAAAAATTAATCATATATGAATAAATAGTTCATTAAAAATTACATGGCATTTCCTCCACAGTTTTCTTCCTTTTCTTCTCTCTCCAATTTTTCAGTCCTTCCTGTTTCTCCTTTATCAGTCACTGACTCTTGAATGTGAACAGACACTGTCCTGGGAGTTTATCTCTTCAGGGGCTTAGGTTTAGTTAAGGAGAAAATATCTAAGCAAATAAATTGCGTAAGAAGCTAAAATCTTTTACATAAAGAAAGCATTTGAAAGCTGTATTTTCAATTGTACCACCTAATATTTTGACTAATGAGGTGCTTTTCTAAATCAGCATCTTTGACAACTGAGCACTAATAAAAAAAAATTGTGAAAAACTGATTTTAATTCAAAATTTTCATTTAAATAATTATATTTTGCATTCTAAAATCTAAGAGCTAAACTGCATCACCTTCTAAATTGATATCAGATTATTTGGTTAGGCAAAGGCAGGGAAGAAATTTTAAAATCTCTTTCTCATTGAAATATGTTTTTCAATGGCATCTTTTTCCATTTCAATGATTATACTTATGGGAAAGTTTTGATAATATTTAATAAGATACATTTCATTTATAATATTTATATAACACTGTACATCTGTGATTGGAGTAGGAAATGGAAACCCACTCCAGTACTCTTGCCTGGAAAATTCCATGAACAGAGGAACCTGGCGGATTACAGTCCATGGGGTCACAAAGAGTTGGACATGACTGAGCACACACTTTTTAAACCTTTACATCTATGATAACATCCTTTCTGAAACATTTGCAAGTGGAGTAAAAACAATTTGATATTTTCACTAAAGTTTAGTTATTTCAAGGTATTTAACTTCAAAATGTCTACAGCAAATTAGTGATGACTAATGCTAACTAGGATCAGTCCCGTAAGGATCAGTTCAGTTACTTCTCATGAAACTAGACTGACACTAGCGTTTTTTTGATTTTCAGTTCCTATTTACATAGTGTCACATGTATTAGTTTGCCCTAAGGAAGTGTCTCAAAAATGAGTACTTGAAATGTATATTTTCAGTTTTCTAAGTCTGAAGTCAAGGTGTTGACAAGGTGGGTTCCTCCTGAGGGCTGCGAAGAAGGATCTATTGAAGGTCTCTCTTCTTGACTTGTAGAGGCTGTCTTCATATTCAAATGGTATTTCCCACAGGTGCCTATGGACAAATTTTTCCCTTTTATAAGGATATTAATTATATTGGACTAGGGCCAACCTAATGACTACGTGTTAACTTAGCCCACTGCATTTGCAATGGCCCAGCTTCCCTGGTGGCTCAGATGGTAAAGAATCCACCTGCAGTGCAGGAGACCCAGGTTTAATCTCTGGATCAGGAAGATCCCCTGGAGAAGGGAGTGGCAACCCACCCCAGTAACCTTGCCTGGAGAATCCCTTGGACAGAGGAGCCTCTTCCATGTGGTCACTAAGAGTTGGATTGACTGAGACTAACACTTTCACTAATTCCAAATAAGGTCATTTTCTGAGACATGGTGAGTTTAACTTCAACACATGACTTGTGTGAGGACACTAGTCAACCTGCAACATCATCAAAGTTTGTATTTCATTCTTTCTTTTGTGGAAATAAATGAAAAATAATGTCATGATCTTTGGATTTGGGATTTCTAATTAGCAAAAGGACAGTAAATTAGCACTGTAGCTCAAATGGTAAAGAATCTGTCTGCAATGCGGGAGACCCGGATTTGATCCCTGGGTCAGGAAGGTCCTCTGGAGAATGGAATGGCAACCCACTCCAGTATTCTTGCCTGGAGAACTCCATGGACGGAGGAGCCTGGCGGGCTACAGTCTGTGGGATCACAGAGTTGGACATGACTGAGGGATTAACACTACTATGAACAAAAGTTGCTCTTGCTGTTGTTGTTGTTGTTGTTGTTTTTGTATTCTCTGTTGTATCTATCTATATACCAAGAATTTGAACTGATGATTTAATATGCAACAGGGGCTTCCCTGATGGCTCAGTAGTAAGGAAATCACCTACAATATAGGTGGCATGGGCTCAATCCCTGGGTTGGTAAGATCTCCTGGAGAAGGAAATGGCAACCCACTCCAGTCTTCTTGCCTGGAGAATCCCATGGACAGAGGAGCCTGGCAGGCCATGGGGCTGCAAAGTGTGGGACATGACTTGGAACTAACCAACAATAAAAATAATGTCAAAAGCATTTTGATTTGTTATGTTTTGTGCATGAAAGCTGGAGAAGGGGGCTAGAGATGTTGGGGGTTACTATATATGTGTGTGTTTATTGAACAAATTACTTTCCGATTAGCTGTGACCCCTCGGGATTGTTTCCAAGTGTCATTATCACTCTCAGTGTATTATACTTGGGATATTTTGCTTTTCCTCACCCCATTCAACACACAAACTCACATACTGTAGATTACAAAATGTGAAGTATAAAATAAGTGATAATTCTAGATATAGGTTAAGCCTCTCTTCATGCATTTCTAGTGGTTTTTTGGTGTTTCTATCAAATTGTCTTTATCTCCCAAGTAGTAGAAAATTTTATCTTTCAGGACAGAAATTAAAGATATAAAACAGTTAAGTGAAAGAATCAGAGATTCCAAGGGCCCTGGGGTGTGAACCAGCACTCCAGCTCTTTCTCCTTTATAATGATTTTCAGAGAAAGGCAGCTTTTCTGAGAGGGATGATGCTGTAGTCATCAAGCTCCTTCCTCTCAGTTTATAATGCTCCTTAAAATTTTGTGTAAAGCTATGTCACACCTAGACAGCATATTAAAAGGCAGAGACATTACTTTGCCAACTAAAGTCCATCTAGTTAAAGCCATGGTTTTCCAGTAGTCGTGTATGGATGTGAGAGTTGGACAATAAAGAAGACTGAGCATTGAATAATTGATGCTTTTGAACTGTGGTGATGGATAAGACTCTTAAGAGTCCCTTGGACTGCAAGCAGATCCAACCAGTCCATCCTAAAGGAAATCAGTCCTGACTTTTCATTGGAAGGACTGATGCTGAAGCTGAAGCTCCAAAACTTTGGCCACCTGATAAGAAGAGATGACTCATTAGAAAAGACTCTGATGCTGGGAAAGATTGAAGGCAAGAGGAGAAGGGGACGACAGAAGACCAGATGGTTGGATGGCACCACTGACTCAATGGACATGAGTTTGAGCAAGCTCGGGGAGATGGTAAATGACAGGGAAACCAGAAGTCTTGGGGTCACAAAGAGTCAGACATGACTGAGTGACTGAACAACAACAATATTCAACACTTTTTCTATAAACCTTCCTCTTTTATTTTCCTTCCTTTTATTTTCTTTTTATGTTTCAAGATTCTTGCATTCACTTTTCCCCTCTAACTTGGCTCTTATATTTTTTAGACATTTCAGATAATAGTCTTTATTATCACTAAGTTCAACAAAAATTAGGACAAAGTACAAGGATTAAAACATTTCCCCAGGCTCTTCAGTGTACTGTGTAGGCTTCATCCTGACTTTAATAGATATGTCCAAATTTAAGCATAGACTTTATACCTGACCATTTTGTGATCTCAGAGCTGAAAAGTGGGCACAAATTACTTAAACAAATTACTTAAACTCTCTAGACTTCAGTTATCTCATCTGCAATATAAGGGTAAAATAGCTACCTTATAAAAATTGGTGCAGTGTCTAATAAGAGATAACAAACATAAATTGCCTCCAATATTGTTTGTTTTTAGTATATAAGTATATCACCATTACTGTAAAACAAAAGTTTTAAAAAAGTGTTCTTTCCATCTTTCTAATACAAACCAGTTAAGAATATTGTCTTTGGCAATAATCACGTTTATACCATCTCCAGACACACAAATTAGCTTGGTAAATTTTATTTTCGTTCCAGAGGTGAGAGCTTTCTTCCTTAAAAATCTTGTGACTTTCAGCAAGCACTTCTCTCTCTGTGCCTCAGTTTATACATCTAAAAAAATGGGAAGGGTAATCAGAGCTAACAAGAATATGTCTGGTTTTGAAAGTAAACTGTAAATCACAAAGCACAATATAAATGTTTCATCCATTTTTGATCAGCTTTGTACTAATACTGCCACTATAATACAAGCAGTTGGACTTATTCTGAAATACTGAGGAAAGTATAATTACATAATCAGCTATGTGCTACATGCTCAGTCACTCAGTCATGTCCAACCCTTCACGACCCCATAGACTGTAGTCCACCAGGTTCTTCTGTCCACGGGATTTTCCAGACAAGAATGCTGGAGTGGGTTGTCATTTCCTCTGCCAAGGTATATTCCTGACCCAGGGATCGAACCTGAGTCTCCTGTATCTCCTGCATTGCAGGACGATTTGATGAGTAGAATCTATCCACCAATCACTAATATTTTTACCAGGTATTATTCTAGTAGACTTGAGTCAATTTAATATTACAATTCAAGTTATATGTGGTTTACAATAGAATTTTGAACATTTCAAGAACAATCCTTCCAAAATAACATTATTAATCAGGCACTTTATTTTTCTGGATGCATAAATGACTATCAGACAAATGGAACACACTTTTGAGCCTTGACCAGCTTTGCACATTAGGCTTGGAACCTAGAATCACAGAAGTATATATCGATCTAATATACATATGAATATGAGGCTTGCTAGCAGAGTTACAAAGAAGAGCAAGGAGGGATAAGAAAGACTTCCTCAGTGATTAATGCAAAGAAATAGGGGAAAACAACAGAATGGAAAAGACTAGAGATCTCTTCAAGAAAACTAGAGATAACAAGGGAATATTTCTTTCCTTTGCAAAGGAAAGAATATTTCTTTTGTGTGCAAAGATGGGCATAATAAAGGACAGAAATGGTATGGGCCTAACAGAAGCAGAAGATATTGAGAAGAGGTGGCAAGAATACACAGAAGAACTATAACAAAAAATCTTCAGGACCCAGATAACCATAATGGTGTGATCAATCACCTAGAGCCAGACATCCTGGAATGTGAAGTTAAGTGGACCTTAGGAAGCATCACTATGAACAAAGCTAGTGGAGGTGATGGAATTCCAGATGAGTTATTTCAAATACTAAAGATGATGCTGTGAAAGTGCTGCACTAAATATTTCAGCAAATTTGGAAAACTCAACAGTGGCCACAGGACTGGAAAAGGTCAGTTTTCATTCCATTCACAAAGAAAGGCAATGCAAAAGAATGTTCAAACTATAGCACAATTGCACTCACCTCACAAGCTAGCAAAGTAATGCTCAAAATTCTCCAAGCCAGGCTTCAACAGTATATGAACTGTGAACTTCCAGATGTTCAAGCTGGATTTAGAAAAGGCAGAGGAACCAGAGATCAACTGGTCAACATCCATTGGATCATTGACAAAGCAAGAGAGTTCCAGAAAAACATCTACTTTTGCTTTATTTTTTAAAGCCAAAGCCTTTGACTGTGTAGATCACAACAAACTGGAAAATTCTTCAAGAGATGGGAATAACAGACTACCTGACCTGCCTCCTCTGAAATCTATATGCAGGTCAAGAACTGGACATGGAACAACAGACTGGTTCCAAATCAGGAAAAGAGTACATCAAGGCTGTATGTTGTCACTCTGCCTATTTAACTTATATGCACTGGACTGGATGTAGCACAAACTGGAATCAAGATTGCTGGGAGAAATATCAATAACCTCAGATATGCAGATGACACCACCCTCATGGCAGAAAGCAAAGATGAACTAAAGAGCCTCTTGATGAAAGTGAAAGAGGAGAGTGAAAAAGTTGGCTTAAAGCTCAACATTCAGAAACCTAAGATCACGGCCTCCGGTCGCATCACTTCATGGCAAATAGATATGGAAACAGTGAGAGATTTTATTTTTTGGGGGGCTCCAAAATCACTGCAGATAGTGACCACAGCCAGGAAATTAAAAGACACTTGCTCCTTGGAAGAAAAGCTATGACCAACCTAGACAGCATATTAAAAAGAAGAGACATTACTTTGCTGACAAAGGTCTTTCTAGTCAAAGCTATGGTTTTTCCAGTAGTCGTGTATGGATGTGAGTGTTGGACTATAAAGAAAGCTGAACAGCGAAGAATTGATGCTTTTGAGCTGTGGTGTAGGAGAAGACTCTTGAGAGTCCCTTGAACAGCAAGGAGATCAAAGCAGTCCATCCTTAAGGAAAGCAGTCCTGAATATTCATTGGAAAGACTGATGCTGATGCTGAAACTCCAGTACTTTGGCCACCTGATGTGAAGAACTGACTCCTTGGAAAAGACCCTGATGCTGGGAAAGATTTAAGGCAGGAGGATAAGGGGATGACAGAGGATAAGATGGTTGGATGGCATCACCCACTCGATGAACATGAGTTTGAACAAGCTACAGGAGTTGATGACGGACAGGGAAGCCTGGCATGCTGCAGTCCATGAAGTCGCAAAGAATCGGACAGGACTGAGCGACTGAACTGAACTGAGCATTTAAAAATGTTTGCTCTTGCTTTTTATAAATATTCAACAGCACAACAAGTCTTTTTCATTATAGGCTGAGATTTTTGGGAACATATCGTTTTTCCTAAAAACTGGCAAATCAAACATTTGCTTAATAAATAGAAGTGCTATTGAATATATCTTCCTTCATGTATACTTTAAGTGGTAGTTTGTAAAACTTATCAACAGTTCTAAAATAACATTACTAAGTCACATACATACTCAGTAATCCATGAAGATGTTTTTGATTGATGCAGGAATTAAATGCCAACATATCTGGCAAATATTTGTGAAGAATGTGTATATATTTACAATGATTTTAATAACTTGAGTAGCATTTTTTATTAAGAAAGAACAGGATTTTCTGGGTTTCAAAAAGAAGGAACAGAAACTGGAATCAAATGTAGTTTATTTCTGTTATATACTATAAATGCTATAAGCTTTAAAAGATTTCAGGAAAAGAAAAAATGGAGAACCAGTTCAAGGTAAGAGCATGAAGGTAAGATCAGCCTTAGTACATAGCAATAAAGAAAAGAGATGTAGCTTTAGTTGGGTTACAAAATTAGGTCAATTCATTTTTAATTGCCTTTTTTTGAAAGGTCTTTTGAGAGAGTTTAATACGATATTTTAAGAATAAAATACCTTTCTTCTCCCATTCTGCTATTCGATCATTAAATTTTTTAGCATCAAGGGAAACTTGCCATATTCTACTTTGAATCCACTAAATTCTATGAATAATTTTTTTTATCTGTAACAAAGAGCTGAAACATGCTTCTAAAGATAATTAATAACAGTCAAGTTAGTGAATTTCAAAATAAAAAGTTATTTGGAATATATATTCCATGCTGTTTACTTTCTCTTGTTTTTCAATGGTCTGCATGAGGTTATTAGTAGAATAAATAGATCCAAAAATGTAATGAATTGTTTTGGAATTTATCATAACATGTTTAATTGATGTACTGAACGAGAGTATTCATTTTGTGCTATGATCATTAAAATAAAAATGGGTGATAATGATGGGAAAGCCAAAGTAGAGCTCTATATTTGCACTGGGCTGCACCCTGCAGGCCTGCATGCCCTCTGCTTGCAAGAAAGAACACAGAGTCACAGAGTCAGTCTATGGTTTAATAGATAGAGGGATCTTTCCTGTCTTGAGCCAGGTAATGGAGCGACACCCCACTGTGTGCAGCAGATGGGCAGCACATGACTGTAGTCTTCCCTAAGGACAGGGGTGGGAGAGGGAGGTGGTTAAAGTTGTAGAGGGAATAACTGAGTTAAGCTGACTCATTGGTTACCCGGGGAAATGAGCAGAGGAGCCCCTTTGATAAACTATCGTAATGGAGATTATATGGACAGAGGAGCCTGAAGGTCCACGGGGTCGGAAGAATCAGACAGGACTGAGAGACACACACTTTCACTTTCATAATAGAGATAGAAACAGTGGCTGATTTTATTTTCTTGGGCTCCAAATTCACTGTGGATGGTGATTGCAGCCTTGAAATTAAAAGACAATTGCTCCTAGGAAGAAAACCTACGACCAACCTAGACAGCCTATTGAAAAGAAGAGACATCACTTTGCCAACAAAGGTCCTTATAGTCAAAGCTATGGTTTTTTCAGTAGTCACATATGGATGTGACAATTGGAACATAAAGAAGTCTGAGTGCCAAATAATTGATGCTTTCAAACTGTGGTGTTGGAGAAGATTCTTGAGTCCCCTTGGACAGGAAAAAGATCAAACCCGTCAATCCTAAAATAAACCAACCCTGATGCTGAAGCTGAAGCTCCAATATGCTGGCCACCTGATGTGAAGAGCCTCACTGGAAAGGACCCTGATGCTGGGAAAGCCTGAAGGCAGGAAGAGAAGGAGGCAACAGAGGATGAGATGGATGGATGGTATCACTGAATCAATGGACATGAGTTTGAGCAAACTCTGGGAGATGGTGAAGGACAGGGAAGCCCGGCATGCTGCAGTTCAGGGGGTTGCAAAGAGTGGGACATGACTGAGTGAACAATGACAAAAGAGTTCTGATCTAAAGTTTAGAAGAAGCACTCCCTGGGGCTGGGGACAAGTATGTAGGCACTTACCGATTACACTCTATGATTAAGAGGAAAGGCCAGTGAGATGAGTAGGGTGTGTTTAGCAAACTGATCAGGTTCAGAACCACCCATGGCATTTACTTGACATGACTCTCCAGTTTCCTTCAAATGAGGATAGTTCTCAGGGTTTCCTTGACTTTCATGATCTTAAAATTTGGAGCTTAAGAAAAATCATTTTGGAGAGCATTCCTCAATCTGAGTTTGTCTAATGCTTTCTCACGATTATCTACACAGGCTATGCATCGTCAGAAATATTGCAGAGGTTATGATTAGTTCTCTTTGCATCTTGTGAGGTGGCATGTAATTTCTATTTTTCCCAATGCTGATAATGACCACTTTGATCAGTTGATTAGTGGGGGATCTCGCCAACCTTCTCCATTGGAGAGTCACTCTTTTTTGCAATAAACAAGTATTTTGTAGACAGGTACATTGAAACAATGCAAATAATCAAGTTCCTAATCTATTTTTATCAACATAGGTTCATGATTTCCTATTTATTTCATAAGTTAAAATCAATTTATATAATATATCAACTATTTTATTGTTGTTCAGTCACTAAGTCACGTCTGACCCTTTGCGACCCCATGGACTGTAGCCTGCCAGGCTCCTCTATCCATGGAATTTTCCCAGCAAGAATACTGGAGTGGGTTGCCATATCCAACTCCAACATCAACTATTCTTCATTAAAAATAAAATCAATTAATATTATTTATTTGGCCAACTAGGTGAGCCCCTTTAAACTGCTTCTCTAATCTTAAAAACACCTTGGATTCCTCACTCTGTTCAGGTTCTAGCGCTCAGTCCTGGCTAGCTACCCACTTTCTTTCTCTGTGACGCCCCATTTCAGTCCTGCTAACACATGCCTTCACTGCTATGTACCATTTAAGAGTTTTAGGTTTGAATTGCTTAGAATGGTAAATGAATGATGGATGGGATAGTTAAGAGGGAGAAAAT
The DNA here is from genome assembly GCF_054371585.1 of Giraffa tippelskirchi. NCBI lineage: Eukaryota > Metazoa > Chordata > Mammalia > Artiodactyla > Giraffidae > Giraffa > Giraffa tippelskirchi. The sequence continues at coordinate 128,830,789 of NC_137286.1, forward strand.
CAACATTTTAATCTTTATTATTAAAAACATTATTTTGTTGCTGATTCAGAAAGCCAAATGCTTTTTTCAGCTGTTTTAATGTTCTTTTAGGAAACAGTGAATGTGATACCAGTGGTGGTAGTGGTGTGTGGTATATGTGTGTGCTTTTTCTCCCAAAGAGGAGTAAGTGTGTTACAGTTACAAATATGATGTTATTAAGATTTAAGGAAAACTAAAATTGAAAAAAATAGAAAATGTCTTTATGTAGCTAAATCTGAAGTATTAACCACATATCTACAGCTCCTTTGACAATAAAATATTACCACTCAGAGCTTAAAAACAAAATAATCATCTTTGAATTCTCCCACTATTTTATCTTCTATAAAATTCTGTTGTTTCTTGTTTGCAGTGCTTGTTATATCTATTTCTATTTTCATTTATTAATATCTGTGCTTTGACTCTTTCTGCCAGTTTCTCGTAGTGCCACAAAACTGGTCTTCCTACTACAGATTTTATGCTTTTATCCTATGTTGGGCTACCAAATTAGTGTCATATGCTTCCCTGCTGTCAGGAGAATAAATGCGGTCAACAACTCTATTACCTCTTTTCCAGTCTAACTATTCAATCTCTTCTTTCTCATTCGTTTTCAAAATCTACCACTCTAGCTCAAGTAAAGATTTATTGTTCCTTTTGAAAACTCTTGGATTTTGAGGTCTGTATCCATTCTTTCACTTTCTCCAATGGCATTCTCTTCTTTAATTCTCTGTTTGCTTACATCTTCCCAACATATAAAGCCAAGCTCAACTGCAACCTCCTCTGTGAAATGTCACATGTGTTTCCTGAGAAGTGCATCCAGCTGATTTTTAACCAAATGATATGCTTTATCTCCCACTATGTTTAAACTTATGAGCCACGTAACATTCACAATGTGCATTCTCCACAAATGCTCACTAATTTAATGCTCAAAACAACTCTATAAGATAGGTACTATTGTTAATCTAATTTTAAAAGTTAGGAAACCAGAGTTTTTGAACAATTCAAATCCACACACTCTGACTCTTGAGATCATGCATTTAAATTTTATTCTGTGAGGCTGATGTTACTTAAAATTAGAATTTTACTTCATTTATAAGTATATAAAAGAAAATCTGTGTATCAATTATTCCTCCCTGCCCCCAGAACCTAGCTCATTGCATTGCATTTATAAGGCATTTAACTAGTGATTTTAGGATATAGGTTAGTTTTACATGAATCAAATATTTCATTAGGTATTGCAAAATAGTTAATTTCTAACTCCAAATGTCTACAGAAATTTATTACCATCAATTAAATAGTTGTTTCAAACACAGTTAAAGAAAACCAGGAAAAGTGTCTGATTTTTTTTTTTTCATTTATTTAAAAATGCTTAGAGTAACTAGTTCACACCACAGAGAGCTTATAATATTGATGTATGGGTTGACTGTTTTAAATCATTTTATGTACTCATGGATTTTTACATGAAGTGTTTAAATTAATGACAATTGTTGATCTTTTTTGTTTAAATTATAACATCTTAGCAAAGTGGGGGCTTCTTCCAATTGGGTAGACATAACTCTTGTGGTTTTATACCCACTTCAACAAAGCCCCAGTTTCTTTTTTGGAAATGAGATTTAGAAACCATGATTTGAGTAATGGGAGATGGGAGAGGGTTCACTTACAGGCTTTGTACTAGACAGATACAGAAACGATGTTTTAAGGGAAAATGAATCATAAGTTCATACTGGTCTATTTCTTTTCAAATGAAAGGGTGAAACATTTCTTCATTTTTATAAAACTGTGGGGCACTTGCTCAGTCAGTTCAGTTTAGCCACTCAGTTGTGTCCAACTCTTTGCGACCCCATGGACTGCAGCACGCCAGGCTTCCCTGTCCATCACCAACTCTCAGAGCTTGCTCAAACTCACATCCATCGAGCCAGTGATGCCATCCAACCATCTCATCCTCTGTCGTCCCCTTATCCTCCTGCCTTAAATCTTTCCCAGCATCAGGGTCTTTTCCAAGGAGTCAGTTCTTCACATCAGGTGACCAAAGTACTGGAGTTTCAGCTTCAATATCAATCCCTCCAGTGAATATTCAGGACTGATTTCCTTAAGGATGGACTGCTTTGATCTCCTTGCTGCCCAGAGAACTCTCAAGAGTCTTCTCCAACACCACAGATCAAAAGCATCAATTCTTTGGTGCTCAACTTTCTTTATAGTCCAACTCTCACATTCATTCATGAATACTGGAAAAACCATAGCTTTGACTATGTGGACCTTTGTCAGCAAAGTAATGTCTTTGCTTTTTAATGTGTTGTCCAGGTTGGTCATAGCTTTTCTTCCAAGGAGCAAACATCTTTTAATTTCATGGCTGCAGTTACCATCTGCAGTGATTTTGGAGCCCAGGAAAATAAAGTCTCTCACTGTTTCCATTGTTTCCCCATCTATTTGCTATGACGTGATGGGACGAGATGGCATGATCCTTGTTTTCTGAACACTGAGTTTTATTTAAGCCAACTTTTTCACTCTTCTCTTTCACTTTCATCAAGAGGCAGTTTAGTTTCTCTTTGCTTTCTGCCATAAGGGCAGTGTCATCTGCGTATCTGAGGTTATTGATATTTCTCTTGGCAATCTTGATTCAAGTTTGTACTTTATCCAGCCCAGCATGTTAGACGATGTACTCTGCATATAAGTTAAATAAACAGGGTGACAATATGTAGTCTTGATGTTCTCCTTTCCCAATTTGGAACCAGTCTGTAGTTCCATGTCTGGTTCTACCTGTTGCTTCTTGACCTGCATAGAGATTTCCCAGGAGGCAGGGAAGGTGTTCTGTTATTTCCATCTCTTGAAGAATTTTCCAGTTTGTTGTGATCTACACAGTCAAAGGCTTTGGCATAGTCAATAAAGCAAAAGTAGATTTTTTTTTTCTGGAACTCTCTTGCTTCGTCAATGATCCAATGGATGTTGGCAAGTTGATCTCTGGTTCCTCTGCCTTTTCTAAATCCAGCTTGAACATCTGGAAGTTCACGGTTCATGTACTGTTGAAGCCTGGCTTGGTGAATTTTGAGCATTACTTTGCTCGAGTGTGAGATGAGTCAAATTGTGCAGTAGTTTGAGCATTCTTTGGCATTGCCTTTCTTTGGGATTGGAATGAAAACTGACCTTTTCCAGTCCTGTGGCCACTGCTGAGTTTTCCAGATTTGCTGACATATTGAGTGCAGCACTTTCACAGCATCATCGTTTAGGATTTGAAATAGCTCAACTGAAATTCCATCACCTCCACTAGCTTTGTTCATAGTGATGCTTCCTAAGGCCCACTTGACTTTGCATTTCAGGATGTCTGACTCTAGGTGAGTGATCACACCATTGTGGTTATCTGGGTCATGAAGATCTTTTTGGTATAGTTCTTCTGTGTATTCTTGCTACCTCTTCTTAATATCTTCTGCTTCTGTTAGGTCCATACCATTTCTGTCCTTTCTTGTGCCCATCTTTGCATGAAATGTTCCTTTGGTTTCTCTAATTTTCTTGAAGAGATCTCCAGTCTTTTCAATTCTATCGTTTTCCTCTATTTCTTTGCATTGATCACTGAGGAAGTCTTTCTTGTCTCTCCTTGCTATTCTTTGGAACTCTGCATCCTAATGGGTATATCTTTCCTTTTCTTCTTTGCCTTTAACTTCTCTTCCTTTCTCAGCTATTTGTAAGGCCTCCTCATTTGCTACTCTTTAGAAAATAATAAGGAGGACAATAATTAAAGGCAACAGTGAAAATCAGGTGAATAATCTGCTGACTACTACACAACTAAAACCTCAAACTTGAATTGTTCTTATTCTGAGAAATCTAGCCATATGGAAAGTACTTTGCCAGTATGTTAAGTTATTCCTTAAATCAAACTCAATTCTGCTCATATTATTCTGGAAATATTAAAAAATAAAATTTAAAGGATAACTTTAGCTTGTATTTTCTTATAAGAATATAAAAATGAATTTTCCATAATATACCCGCCAATTTTTATTTTTTATATATGCATAATGTACTTTTCAAACTTTTTAAGCTGCTGAATCTTTATTAAGATAAAGTTTTACATAAAAACTTAATATACAAATGAATGAAAGCAGAACTACCCTGGTTGGGGACGGTTTTATATAAAATTTGATTTCAATAGGGTTGCCTAGAAGGCTTCCCATTCAGAGAATCATGTTACCAAAATCACTTTAAAGAGAAAAATAAAATAATAAGCCTTTGTTTTTCAAGTAAGAATGACTAGGGCCTAAATTGGTTGTTCCACTTTTTAGCTCTGTAAATCAAGGGAAAATTACATAATCTATCATGGACATGACCTCCTTATGAGTAAATTCAGAATTTTCAAAGAGGATTTTACTATGAAAACACAATAAATCTTGGTTTTGAAAGCATTTTACATAGTGTAAGTTTTATATAAATGCATACTGCAATTGTTTATACTCTAAATTTCAATTTCCATTAACATATGAAATTTGATCCTCCAGGAATAAGAACCCTGTCTTTCTCCTCCTCCAGGATTGTCATATACAGTTCCCTGTTTGTTGTTGTTTAGTCATGAAGTTGTCTCCAACTCTTTGTGACCCCATAGAATGTGGCCCTCGGGTTCCTCTGTCCATGGGATTTCCCAGGCAAGAATATTGGAGTGGGTTGCCATTTCCTTCTCCAGGGGATCTTCCTGACTCAGGGATTGAAACCACGTCTACTGCTTGGCAGGTAGATTCTTTGTCACTGAGCCACCCGGGATAGTTCCCAAGTGAATCTAAAACAATTGTGAATACCTAGGGCTTCTGAAATATGAGACATTATTGATAAAAGGTATTCATTCTCACCACTGACTAAATCATTCTTTGTGAGTTATTGTGTAGTCAGAGGCAGTACAGCATCTATTGATATTTTAGGACCTAGTATATTTCATCCCTCCCTATAAACTCATAATATCTGTAAAGCTTCGCAGCAGGCAGCATATGAATAAGCTATTAAAAAAAAATCTGACCCAGGAGATAATTTTACCCTCAAACATGATTTAAATCTTTGATAGAAAATATTTTCTGCATGAGACAATAAGCTTCTTTTAAGATAATTTCAGCTCCAAGGTCATCTTTCTCTATAGACCTTGAAGAAGACATTTTAGAATTTTAGAGAGGTGCCCTCAGCAGCGCAATTTAACTACATAAGTGGTGTGGAGTAGATGTCTAAATGTTTGGTTACTAAATAGCACACTGGGAGACAATGTACTTACTACTTTCTATTCCCTGTTTGATGTCTAATATCATTCTTACTGCTAGCATTTGTTGAACTCAGAAAAATGGAAGTAAAATTATCCTAATAGAAGTTTAGAGAGATTATTCTGGGTGTTATATTTTGGGGAAGTAAGGAGAATGAGAGACTGCAAGCTGAAGCTCAATAAACATAAAAGACTACAATGTCATAGACTATTTAACATGACTATATTTAACTACAGATCATTGAAATTATTTTATTATTTATAACACTTCTAAGACTTGAATTTTACTTTATAGTTATTCACTCCCCAAGAAGAAAATGGAAACAGGATCTTTCAGTTATGAAGTTGGAACAATGTAAACATAAATACAGCATCGACAAGGAACATTACATGTGTTTCATCATTTGATGTAGAAACATTGGTGTCTGACAATGTTGAGTCTCTGATATAATTTACCTCTGACAACACATATTGGAAGTCTTGCACCTTAAAAGAATGCTGTGTGATGACAGGCTATAATATATTCCCAAGATTAAAGCTATTCTGCTTGTATATATCTATTTCCATAATGCATTATTATTGTTACGAATGTCTTAGAAGACAGTAGGGAAAAATTAGTGTGGTAATCCATGTAATTAGGCAAATAACCACTTAACCCAGAATAAACTGCTTAACAGAGTTCAATTACTTTTCAAACAAACAAAAAAACTTTTTTCTCATGTTTACTTGCAAATTTCAGGACATGCTTTTCTTTGTCAACTATTAGATTTATAAAGTTAAGTCATACAAGCTTGTAAACTCTTGGTCAAATCCATTCAATAAAGCAACACAGTATTTTTGGTAACAATGTAACAATGGCAAAAAATAATAAAAAGTGAGAATATTATTAAACTTACTATGATTTATTCTTTGGACAGAGTCTGATATTAGATAAATCCTACTGGAATAGTGAGTGATTATGTGCATATAAGAAAAAGTATGTGAACTGAAAAGAGGAGGCCACCTGAAAAACAGGAAACTTCCACTTTAGCAGATAAATAGCTGGTACCTGAAAGGAGGAAAATAAACTAGCTTGGTTGCTAAGGGCAACTCTAAATGCTACTTCTTCAAGCATGACATTGTATTGGAAGATTCATGTCTGTGCCTGTGCTATTTATCTATCTGCAAGTGATTAAGATGATGCTATTTTAAGTTAGGTGTTCACACAACTGTCAGCAATCATGAGTGGTGAAGCAGAGAGCATAAGCACAGGAGCTTAAATTCTATACCTTATGTGATGCCCAAGGCACAAAAGTGAAAGACAGTGGAGGCTAGGAACATGAAGAAATGTGGGCTTCTTATCAAGTGGAATGTCGCCCTTGTCAAGTAAGGCTGACGTTTGCTGGAATGTAACAGGATGCCCATCTGTTTTGGTCAAAATGCAATTGCTGTACAATGGGAAATTACTTGAGATTAACTTGATATATTTGTTGTTTTGCAGTTCTTTGTTCAGTTACCTTATATAAAACTTGCCAAATAAGTCATGGACATAAAAATAAATCAGGTTAAAATTTCAATAAAAAATTTATAAAGATGTCTCAATTTTTTCAGGTATTATTATGACTACTATAATTGTGTAATGTTTGACTGAATAGTATTTCAAATGAAATTTACAGTTTATATTAGGCAATATTCCATGGAATGTAAATGTTTATATCTTTTCCAGCTTTGAGTTCTAATTGACAAATAAAAATTATATATATTTATATATTAAAAGTGCACAATGTTTTGACATACATATACTTTGTGAAATGATTACTACTACCAAGCTGATTAATATAGTCATAACCTGACATAGTCATCTTCTTTGTTTTTTTGTAGTGATAACATTTAAGGACTACTTTCTCAGGAAAATTTCAAGTATATGCTACAGTATTAATTAATGATTGTCACCATGCTGTACACCAGATCTCCAGAACTTATTCATCCTATATAACTGAAACTTGGTACCCTTATCCTACATCTCTCTATTTCTCCTACCCCCCAGCCCCTGGCAACCACTGTTATCCTCTGTTTCTACAAATTCTACTTTTTTAGGTTCCACAATAAATGAGATCAGGCTATAATTTAAAATCCTAAGTATTTAATGTTTTTGCTTCCACAGAAGTTGCGATGTTGACTTGTGCTGGGAACAAACAAACAAACGACCAATTCTATTTTCCTAATGAAATCGTGCCTATTGAAAAAATAAAGCCTCATTCCAACTTTGGCATCTGGTATTTTCTATTTGAATGAAAGATTTTGAGGTTACAGGATGGAATTGTTGTTGCCTGTAGACTGTGATTTCCACTCTGGCACTGGATGTACTTTCGTTTTGAAAGCACAGCCTCCTTTCATTTTTGTTTCTACTATGCCAGTCAATGCCTTTATACAAAATATTTTAAACTGTAGTGCTCAGCTGCATTAACTATAATGTAGACATTAAATTTCACAAAAATAACTTGACTCCCAATCCACTATATTCTAAATAGCACTTCCTAATTTTTAGTATAAAAATCATATAAAGACGGTGAAAGGGAATTACCCAGACAAAAATAAAGTTTAGACATAGTTTGTGTGTAACACAAATAAGCTTAACATCAAAGTTATCACTTTGCTTTGCACCTGCAAACAGATAAGTCATCAGCAGACTGCTGGGCACAGGTGTGATGTGCTCAATTCATCTGAGACCCCTAACAGAATAAACTGCTCTATTTACTTCTCCACGAAGCCTCGGTGCGGATCTTTATGAAGCTCTTGATAGAGTGAAATTTTCTACAGCCCTAAAAGTAGTTGGGTCCAAATTCAGTCCCATTGTTCGTGCCAATGAGATATAAAGTTCTGTGGGATTACTTGGTACATCAAAATTGATGAATCTGTTCTCAAAAAGCTGATAAAAGAAGCATATTAGATAACAGTGTTCTGTACACTTCTTAAGAAAAGGGTGACTACAGCTGGTCCCAGTGAGATATGATGAATTGATTTTCTTTAACAAGCTCAGCAGGCAACTCTGAGCTTAGAACTATGAAACAAATACTTATGTCAGAGCAGGGGCTTGGAGGGTAATTACAAAAGGTGTGGCTTTCAGGAATCACACTTAAGAATCTTACTCAACAGGTCTCTTGGGGCCCAGAAATCTCAGTGCCTGACAACCCTAGATCCCCAGGCAGTTTTGATACAATCAAAGGTTTATAGACTGAACTTTTAATTAAAAGTCAGGTTTACTGAGATACTATTTACGTAAATAAAAATCACACCTTTAAGAGAACAAATTGAAGAATTGTATGACCACCAGTATTGACAATATAGGGAACAGTTTCATCATTCCTAAACCTTTCCTCCCACCTCTTTGCACTCAGTGCTTCTTCCTGCCCAAAACACCTGACAACTAACCACTCAATTTGTGTTTCTGTCACTACAAGTTTGCCTTCAGGAGAATGACATATAAAAGGAGTCATAGGATATACATTCTAAGTGTTACTTCACTAACATAATGCTATTGTAATTCATCCATGTTGTTGCATTATCAGTCATTCATTTATTCCTTTTGTTAACAATAATATTTCATTTTGTGAGTGTACCACATTTCTTAATTCATTCACAAGGATGTGCACATTTGAGTTTTTTTCAGATTTTGACAATTATGGGTATAGCTGCTTTTAATGTTATCAAAAGTCTTTGCATGGACAAGCATTTTCACTTCTCTTGGCACTGCTAGGTTATATAGTAGTTGTTGGGGTTCCCTGGTGGCTCAGACAGTAAAGAATCCATCTACAATGCAGGAGACCTGGGTTCAATCCTTGAGTTGGGAAAAACCCCTGGAGAAGGGAATGGCTACCCACTTCAGTCATTCTTGCCTGGAGAAATCTGTGAACAGAGGAAGCTGGTAGGCTACAGTCCATGGGGTCACAAAGTGTCAGACACAACTGAGCGACTAACACAATTATAGTAGTTGTATGTTTAAGGTTACAAGAAAATGCCAAACTGCTTTCCAAGTGACCATTTTGTGCTTCTACCAGCAATGTGTGATAAGTCAACTTGCATTACATACTTCTCACAACATGATATTGTTAGTCATTTTTATTTAGCCATCCCATTGAATAGTTAAGGGTATCTCATTATGGTTTATGTTTTAATTTACATTTCCTTGTTGACTGATGATGATGCTGGTTGTCATCTACATACTTCAAAAGGCAAAACATGTCTGTGTGTCCTAACTCTCCTATAAGGGACTTGTCAGCATTTGGATCATGCTTTTATAGATTATCTGGCTTTTTCTCATGGTTAGGATAGGGTTAATATTGTCTTGTGACTGTTAACGTTTTAAGCAGAATCTGATGGAGACAGAACTCTAACATACTTTTCTTAAAGTGTCTGAAGGAATAGAACCCACTGAAGGAAGTCATAAAGTTTCATTTCTGCAAGTGGGTGTCCATGAGAAAACTCTAGATACTTTCCTAACCGCAGATGTATTTCTGATTCTTGGAGAAAAATGGTGGGATAATCAAAAAACTAATTACTTACTATTAAATAAGTAATTACTTAACATTTTTCAAATTACTATTTTTCAAATTATTTATTTCAGAAACATAGTAGAATAATCTAAATGGTCCTGATAAGCCATTGACAAAAGCCCTGAGACTCTAGAATCAAGGTATTAAATAAAGGCAGGAGAGGGAGAATAGAAAATAAAATTGGATATCACACATATTTTCCTCGTGAATTTTAAATTCATTTATATATAATATTGGAAAGGGAAAGACTTTTTAATATCAGTGCACAAAACCACTTGTCATAATGAAAAAGTATGGTAAACTTCATTAATTTAAACCTTAATTATTTTTAATAGTTAATGATCATAACAAATAGAGGAAAACAACAGATTGGGAAAGACTAGAGATCTCTTCAAGAAAATTAGAGATACCAAGGGAACATTTCATGCAAAGATGGGCTCAATAAAGGACAGAAATGGTATGGACCTAACAGAAGCAGAAGATGTTAAGAAGAGGTGGCAAGAATACACAGAAGAACTGTACAAAAAAGATCTTCATGACCCAGATAATCACAATGGTGTGATCACTCACCTAGAGCCAGACATCCTGGAATGTGAAGTCAAGTGGGCGTTAGAAAGCATCACTACGAACAAAGCTAGTGGAGGTGATGGAATTCCAGTTGAGCTATTTCAAATCCTCAAAGATGATGCTGTGAAAGTGCTGCATTCGATACGCCAGCAAATTTGGAAAACTCAGCAGTGGCCACAGGACTGGAAAAGGTCAGTTTTCATTCCAATCTCAAAGAAAGGCAATGCCAAAGAATGCTCAAACTACCGCACAATTGCACTCATCTCACATGCTAGTAAAGTAATGCTCAAAATTCTCCAAGCCAGGCTTCAGCAATACGTGAACCGTGAACTTCCAGATGTTCAAGCTGGTTTTAGAAAAGGCAGAGGAACCAGAGATCAAATTGCCAATATCCGCTGGATCATCGAAAAAGCAAGAGAGTTCCATAAAAACATCTATTTCTGCTTTATTGACTATGCCAAAGCCTTTGACTGTGTGGATCACAATAAACTGTGGAAAATTCTGAAAGAGATGGGAATACCAGACCATCTGACCTGTCTCTTGAGAAACCTGTATGCAGGTCAGGAAGCAACAGTTAGAACTGGACATGGAACAACAGATGGGTTCCAAATAGGAAAAGGAGTACATCAAGGCTGTATATTGTCACCTTGTTTATTTAACTTATATTCAGAGTACATCATGAGAAATGCTGGGCTGGAAGAAACACAAGCTGGAATCAAGATTGCCGGGAGAAATATCAATAACCTCAGATATGGAGATGACACCACCCTTATGGCAGAAAGTGAAGAAGAACTAAAGAGCCTCTTGATGAAAGTGAAAGAGGAGAGTGAAAAAGTTAGCTTAAAGCTCAACGTTCAGAAAACTAAGATCATGGCATCTGGTCCCATCACATCATGGGAAATAGATGGGGAAACATTGTCAGACTTTATTTTTTTGGGCTCCAAAATCACTGCTGATGGTGATTGCAGCCATGAAATTAAAAGATGCTTACTCCTTGGAAGGAAGGTTATGGCCAACCTAGATAGCATATTTAAAAGCAGAGACATTACTTTGCCAACAAAAGTCTGTCTAGTCAAGGCTATGGTTTTTCCAGTGGTCATATACGGATGTGAGAGTTGGACGGTGAAGAAAGCTGAGCGCCACAGAATTGATGCTTTTGAACTGTGGTGTTGGAGAAGACTCTTGAGAGTCCCTTAGACTGCAAGGAGATCCAACCAGTCCATCCTAAAGGAGATCAGTCCTGGGTGTTCATTGGAAGGACTGATGTTGAAGCTGAAACTCCAATACTTTGGCTACCTCATGCGAAGAGTTGACTCATTGGAAAAGACCCTAATGCTGGGAAGGATTGGGGACAGGAGGAGAAGCGAACGACAGAGGATGAGATGGTTGGATGGCATCACCAACTCAATGGACATGGGTTTGGGTAAACTCTGGGAGTTGGTGATGGGCAGGGAGGCCTGGCACGCTGCAATTCATGGGGTCACAAAGAGTCGGACACGACTGAGTGACTGAACTGAACTGAATTGAACTGATCATAACAGGAAGTTATCAGATAATAATAATAGTTCAGATAGGACACTCAAAACAATTAATGAGAGTCAATATTTACTGGACAATTATTACATGCCAAGTGCTCAATTTCATACTTTGAAAATGTTGTCGTTCAGTCACTCAGTCGTGTCCAGCTCTTTGCAACTCCCTGCACTGCAGCATGCCAGGCCTCCTTGTCCTTTACTATCTCCTGGAGCTTGCTCAAACTCATGTCCATTGATCGATGATGTCATCCAACCATCTCGTCTTCTGTCATCCCCTTTTCTCCTGCTTTCAATCTTTCCCAGCATCAGGGTCTTTTCCAAAGAGTTGGCTAATATAAATATTATAAATATAACTATATAAATATTAGCTCATTGAAATAACCTAACAAGCCAATGTACTGAATAGTATTATTGTCCACATTATGCAAATAGATCTAAAAACTTGATTAAGTGTACAGTTGGCCCTCAGTATCCATGAGTTCCACATCCACTGAGTAATGGCTGTACCATACCATTTTTTATTAGGGACTCGAACATCCCTTGGATTTTGGTACTCGCAACAATCCTGAAACCAATGCCCCACATATACCAAGGGACTGTGTTGACATGTCCTTGTTCACACAGCCTTTATGTATTTATGCAGGGTAACAAGACAAAAACCTAGGCCTGGGTATCCTAAATTAGTGCTTCTTGGGATTTAATGTGCATTTGGATCAACCAGGGATCTTGTTAAAATACAAATTATGACTCAATATGCCTAGGTTGGGGCTCAGGAGTCTATCTCTAACAAGCTCCCAAGTGATGTGGATACTGCCTGTCCAAAAACCACATTATGACTAGCAAGGTTATACAGTATGACTCCTTACTGCTAAAGTATACTCGCTCACATACAGATACCAACTGAATCAGTCATAGATAAGATAAGTGTTAAGTGATGAGAGTCTATTATATGTTTATGTCTGATGAGTGAGTATGCTGGGATCAGGAATTCTGTATTAGACAATAAATGTAAAGGCTTCCAAAATTTTAAATGCAAAGGTGAAAACCTTCTTTGTACCCAATTATATGTTTATACATTTATTATGGAAATAGATTCTTACATGTGTTTAAATATTTTTGAAAGAATTTACTGCCATGATATTTGTAATAACAAACAAAAATTGGGATTCTGTAGTATTTAGCAGTAGGGACAAGTTAAATAAAGATGAATAAATCTATTCAGTGACATACTGGGCACCATTTAAAAGTGCTTTTGAAAGTTACTTTCTTGTGCTTCGTTGATGGCTCAGACTGTAAAGAATTTGCCTGCAACGTTGGAGACCTGGGTTCAATCCGTGGGTCAGGAAGATCCCCTGGAGAAGGGAAATGGCAACCCACTCTAGTATTCTTGCCTGGAGAATTCCATGGACAGAAGAGCCTGGTGGGCTACAGCCCATGGGGTTGCAAAGAGTTGGACATGACTGAACAACTAACATTTCTTGAAAAAGAACTCCATTTGTTTTGAAAGCCCAGTGTAGGTAGGGACTGTCTGTTTTATTCATGTCTGTGATGTCCATACAGATGAAGCATGCCTTCTACACAGCAGGTGTTCAAAACTCAACAATTTTTTTGTTGCCTGAATGAGTATATGACTTATAAGATATATTATGCCTGAATGAATATATGACTTACAAGATACACTACTGAGTGAAAAAATGTATAATAATAGTTATAGGATTTAGGGGGAGGGAATCTGTAAATTTTGGGTAGAGGTAAAATTATACCTTCTTCCACGGTTTGAATATTAATGTCAGCTTTGCTATTATTTGGAAAATAAAATTAATTAAAATATAAGAAAAGCAGTATCAGAAATATCAAGAAGTTAGCATATTACTCCTTAGATTCCAGTTTCTTTTTTCCATGGTTGAAAGCATACAACATAAAATTTCCCATCTTAATCATTTTTACAAGCTGGAATCAAGAGTGCTGGGAAAAATGTCAATGAATCAGATACATGGATGATAACTCTCTAATGGAAGAAAGTGAGAGGAGCTAAAGAGCCTCTTGATGAGGGTGAAGGAAGAGAGTGAAAAAGCCAGCTTAAAACTCAGTATCAAAAAAGCTAAGATCATGGCATCCATTCCCATCACTTCATGGCAAATAGAAGGGGAAATGTTGGAAGCAGTGACAGATTTCCTCTTCTTGTGCTCTAAAATCACTGCAGATGGTGACTGCAGCCATGACATTAGAAGACAGTTGCTTCTTGGCAGGAAAGCTATGACAAACCTAGACAGTGTGCTATAAAGCAAAAACATCACTTTGCCAAAAAAGGTTCGTATAAGCAAGGTTATGGTCTTTGCAGTAGTCATGTATGGATATGAGAGCTGGACAATAAAGAAGGCAGTGAAAGTGAAAGTCGCTCAGTTGTCTCCGACTCTTTGCGACCCCATGGACTATCCAGTTCATGGAATCCACTAGGCCAGAATGCTGGAGTGGGTCACCTTTCCCTTCTCCAGCGGATTGTCCCAACCCAGGGATAGAACCCAGGTCTCCCGCATTGCGGGTGGTTTCTTTACCAGCTGAGCCACAAGGGGAGTGCAAAAGAAGGCAGAGCACAAAAGAATTGATGGTGCTGGAGAAGACTCCTGATGGTCCCTTGGACTGCAAGATCAAACCAGTCAATCTAAAAGGAAATCAACCCTGAATACTCCTTGGAAGGACTGATGCTGAAGCTGAACCTCCAATACTTTGGCCACCTGCAGAGAAGAGCCAGTTCACTGGAAAAGACCCTGACGCTGGAAAAGATGGAGAGCATGAGGAGAAGGGGACAACAGAAGATGAGATGGTTGGATGGCATCATGGATTCATTGGACATGAACTTGGGCAAATTCTAGGAGATGTGGAACAGAGAAGCCTGTCCCACAGGCTGTGTGCTGCAGTCCATGGAGTTGTGAAGAGTCGGACACGGTTTGGCAACTGAACAACGACAACCACTTTTAAGTGTACAGTTCAGTAGATTAAGTATTTTCACATTGTTGTGAAAGAGACGTCCAGGGTCTTTTCATCCTGCAAATCTGAAACTCTATATCCCTTAAACAACAACCACAGATCTCTCTAAAGGAAGTGCTTCAAGCTACTATGTTGAATCAAAGATAAACTTCCTTCCAGACTTCTTCCACATATTTTATTCATACATTTAAATTTGCACGGCCAAAATTAGCCTCAGGGCTTCCTCTTTCTCAATTTTTTAGAAGTCAACTTTGTTTAATGCCTTCCCCCAAATTTGGGGATAATCAAAGGGAATTAAAGGTTATCAAATTGATTTATACCACTATCTAGTTCTGCATATCAATTTTATAATATTAAGTATTCCACAGAAATTATAAAGTAATTTGGGGGTTAAGAAAGGAGATAGAACCAAAAGAATATGTTTTACTATGCATTCTAAGTCTGACGTGCTCCAAGTAATGGCCACCTTTATTCTTCAACTCTGCCAGAATTTAGTTGTAAATAAAATAGAACCTGCTCAAAATCTACAGAGGCTAAATTATGAGTCCAGATTCTAGGGCTCTGTGATACAATTTATACTATTTACAACTACTATGCTTTTTCTTTCAGTTTTAGAATATGTAAACACATCTATTTCTTGAGACCGAGCCAAGTATTTATTTTGTTCTTTAGGCTTTCAATTATTTAGTGGAATATATATAGATATCAAGATGTTTCAAACTCTCTAGGACCAGAAACTCCATTTAGAAGTCTTGATTTATGTCATTAAATGTTGGAATCCTGCAATTTTATCTTCTCCTGAGATAAGTTCACCACCAGATAATTTGCAGAAAGTCATTCCAGGATAAACATGAAAGCATGATCTAGCCAGTACTCATGTATAACTAGAACTGCTGTTCATTCAGCCTGTTTTCAATCTGTCAGATTCCTTTTTTGTGTGTGCTCAAATCTGATGGCAATAGAGCTGCACTTTTCCTACAGACTCTTCTGAGGGGAAATACACAGGGTTGGCAAAAATGTCCATTGGGTTTTTCTGTGACATCCTACCAAAAAGTCTGAAGGAACTTTTTGGCCAATTCAATATAGGCAGAGGATACAAGAAGATAGCGTGGCCTCCAGTAAGGCCTTGGGATGTCAGATGTACTCATAACCAGAGACTTCTTATTGAGAATCATGGTCCTGTTTTCATCTAGGCGGCTGTGAGTGAAGGCTATCTGTACCATTCTCCACAGGGGTTGCTCATAAGCAACCTGGCATCTTCATTTTTATCTTTTTTAATTTGTAATCTGCCTTATAGTGTACAATTTATTTGAACAATGACTTACATAATCAGTAAATCATAAATTTCTAAAGCCTATACATTCAGTAGAAAGGAAAAGAGGCTAAATTTCAATGTCCTTTGGAATTTTAAACAATGCAGATAAGTCTAAAATTTTTATTGCAGAAGAATATGACATACCAAAATTATCTGGAATAACATGGTCACAAATTTTTACACAGAGATTTATAATTGAAACAATAGGAAGAAATAAACATTTTCAAAACTGCAAAAAAAGTTGAGTTGGTAAACTAAAAAAGTTAGATTAATCAATCATAAGCGTATACTTTCATAGAACACATAAAGGCAGTAATTCTCTAAGTATGGTCTAGGTCCAGAATTATTAGCCTGAGAGGAGAAATATTGATAAATGCAAATTCTCAGCTCCACTGTAGATCAACTGAATTCAAGGGGAAAGGGTTTACCTGCATGTTTTAAAGATTCCTCATAGGAGATTCTATTACATGGCACAGTTTTCTAACTACTGTTTCAAACTATACATTGTTCACTACTCTTTGGTCAGTGCAAGCAGTCTTAACCTAAAAAAAAAAAAAAAAGAGACTAATCAACTGCACCAACTATTCATTTGATGTTTCCTTTTGTAACCCAAGTACAGTTTTAAGTGATATCTAATTTAGTCTTTGTTCTTAAATTTCTGTAGCTCAGTTTGTAGCTTAGATAATAGCTCAACGGAATTTACTGCATATTTGTATATACTCAAATGGAGTATTCAATGATTATGGCTCATCAAGGTTAATTGTGACACCAGCGATTTCTATTTCTATGCTCATCACTTGTGAAGCTGCAGGCGTGACTGGTTTCTGACAGTACTCCAAGTGAAGAGTGCCCTCAGCTCTCCAGCTGAGCCCAAGACACTGACAATACAGGTGCAGGAAAGGTTCATTGTGTGAAGCTAATTTCTGGTAGCTACATGAGACAGTGATCCTTTCCACACAGTGGCTAATTATGAATACAATGGCACAATTGATGTTCTTTTTCTTTCCTACTGTTTCCTCAGTTCCATGCTAATGACCATGTAAACCCCAGTACCTGATATGGGCAATCTGGACAGCTCAGAGGAAAAGCAACATTTGAACTAAAATATCCATAAAATTGCTATAAAGGCTATTTTGAGGGTGGGCAATTTCAGGCACGTGTGAAAACAACTTTTGTTCTAGTACAACTCTAATAGGATTTATGTAGTGGAAGTAGACTAGGATTTGAGAAGGTTACACAAAAAACAGTTATTTTCTAACATCAGATAAAAGCATTTTAATTACCATTTAAGACAGATAGGCAGTAATTGTGTTTGTTTAATAAATGGGTGCACAGAATTTTGTGTACTATAGGTGTGATTTTTTTCATGCATGTTTATATAGCAGAAAATTCATAATGCTAAGTTTATTGCCCATGGTACACATTTTCAGATCTTCATTGGGTATGTCACTAGCACTTACAGTGGCAATCATGTTTTCCTGGTGCCATTTTAATCTCATAATTTAATCTAGAGTACTGGTGGCTCATGGTAAAGAATCTGCCTACAATACTGAGACTTGGGTTAGATCTCTGGGATGAGATGATTCCCTGGAGAAGGGAATGGGAACCCACTCTGGTATTCTTGTCTTGAGAATTCCATGGACAGAGGAGCCTAGCAGCCTACAGTTCAAGGAGCTGCAAAAAGTTGAACAGAGCTGAGCAGCTGAGCACAACACACTTAGTCAAAGCAGAGCCACTTATGTAATAACTAAACTAACTTTCTTTTCATATTGTAACACAGGAGTTTTATTGAAATACAGCATCAAGTATTCATTTAAGCAGAATTCAACAACACACTAAGGACTGCTACTCAAAGTGTTGTCTGCAGACCAGCAGCATTTGAGCTTGTCAGAAATGCAGAATCTCAGGAATTATCACAGACCCACTGGAGTAGAATCTGTGCTATCGTGATTCCAATTGGTCTGTATATTCATCAGAATTTCAGGTGCACAGTACTGTGTAGAAATATATATTTGATTTCTCTAGTACGTTGTTCTTTGCTGCCAAAAATGAACATGCACTTTGATTTACTGAGATTTTCAGCAGCCACTTTGGGGATTAAAATGCGCAGAAATTATCATGCTGTCTGTATAAATCTCACAGACCTAAGCATCTCTCTTAAGTATATATCATTTTTATATCTATTGTTCCTATAATCTCTTAAATAGTTATTTGACATTAAAAACATCAATTTTTCTGCTCTTTAATTTCCTCACCTGTAACATAGGGACAGCACTGATACTTCCATTTTAAAGCTGTTTTGAGGATTATATGAATTACACATATAAAGCATTTGGAAGAGTTTTGGACACATAGTAAACTGTCCTTACTTGTTACTCTCAGCATTGCTTTTTTGACATGAGACATAGAAGGGTGATTCACATTTCATCAGACCAAGTGAGAGGAGGGGCCAGGAACTAAGATGGGCAAGTGAGTGGGTGAGAGTTGAAAGAAACTACAAAGAGGCTGTTCGGTTGGTCTCAATTCCTCATGACACCTTCCTCTCGGATTGAACACAGCAAGGTAAGATCAAGCCAGCTGAGCCTCACTGGTCATCCTGGGTTGCATGAAGTTTTTGATTGTAGCTCTAGAGAAATTTACTTGGCACCCCTGTGGTCTGCCACAGGGTAGCCAGGTTCAGCCAGGGTTCCCAAAGGAAAAGCAGTGGTACACAAACCAGAACTATTTTATACACATTTCATCAAAGAGGGAGAAAAAAAACCCAGAAAGATGGCTGATGGCATTAAAGATAATACATGAAAGACAGAGAATTTTTTCAAGGATGTCTTTTTTTTTTTTTTTTGGTCTAACAGGATTTTACAGAAAGCATCATATACTTGAAGGAGAAATCTGGCCAGAGGGGTTAAACTTCACTTGGTATTCTGGCCAGTCTGGGTATTAGTTCATCTCTTAATTTTTAAAACAGTGTGTTTTTACTTAAAATCAATTTTCTAGAAAATTTACTTAGGATCAAACTTCTAGAAGTATGATCGTTTTAAGATAGGTATATCTCTTGTTTAAATGTAATAACAGAAAAAAGATGTACAGATTGGGTCTTCCTTGAAAAAGCAATTTCAAATAATGTTTCACAGAGAATTATAATGAATCAGTGTAGCATCACTTTCTGCTTTAAAAAGAAAAAAGAAAGAGGAAAAAAAGACACAACTAAAAATGACTCTGAAAATGAGGGTAATTTTATATTTACCATGTGCAAAGTGAAAAGAGTTTATGACAGCATTTATGAAATCTTCAAGCCTGTCTACAAATTAAAAGTGGAATAATAATGATGATCACATTAGAAACAAAATGCTATTATATTAGTCTTCCATGAGGTGCAAACAACCACATACGTTGCTTCTGATCCTAACATCAAACTACAAGATGTTTGGTCTATTAGGATCAGGCAGTAGAAATTCTCATTTAAAGATGAAGAATACAATGTTCAGAGACATTCTGTGACTTGTCCTAGGTCTCAGACAAAGCAGTAATAAGAGATAACTAGATGGGCCATTACTGTTAGCCTGCACCAACATCTTCCCTTAAGCCAGGCCGGAGAAACTTTCTCGCTAAGAATAAAACTTCTGCTTTGTCCCCCAAGCCATCTTGCTGCACTAATTCTCATATCAATCAATATCCAATCCAAGTGTGCATGTAGAACTCTGCAGTCCCGACTCTTAAATATTTTCCCACAATTGACCATTGGAGACAGTGACCACTGTAGACATTCTCATTTTCTAGACAATCATCTCTGTAGTTGAAACAAATATCTATTTCTCTCAGCAGCACCTAAACCATAGAGCAGAGACATGTATAACAGCTACTCTTCCTACACATCAGAGAAGATGTGATAATCTTCTGAAAACTCTGGCTCCCCAGCGAATAAATATTTGGTGCTTGATAAAGATTTTCTAATGATGAAAAGAAAAGACACAGTCCTGTTTCTCTTCTTAGAGTCATACAGGGCTGTTGAGAGGGAGATCTCCCTTTCTGAAAGTAAAATAAAAGTAGGCAGTGGAGGGAGGATTTATATTTGCTGTGAATCTTATCAGTCTTCTCTCTTTCCCTCTCCAAAAAAATAAATAAATAAAATTAAGCTCATTAGGCTTGAATAAACTCTTAAATTTGCAAGACATGAACCACCACATTTCCATTCGCATCAGAACAATTAACTATAGTTGTTTTTAAGTTCTTACAAGACACAGTTCAGGACAGCCATTTTTCTGAATCTATAGATTTCAATATAAATCTTTTTCTCTCCATTCACAGGTACTTATTTATCACTCTGAGACATTCTCACTGAATTTTTTTCTTAAAAATTTTTTTTTGTTTGTTTGTTTTGATTTAATTGTGTTATTTTTGTAGCCTGTTCCATTCCTTTGAAAGTTCAAAATACACATTTGGCAAAGAGGTTCCCAATCACCTCCATGCAAAAGGGAAAGGAATGTGTTTACCAGACAACATAATATCCACAGCAGGATGGGAATACTTAGGGAAAGCAGAAGATGTGTAAGGGAGGGAATAGGAGGTACAGAGCAAACATTTATAGGAACTACTTATGAAACCTTGATGCAGTGTCTTTAGAGTAATACCACCTTGGGACTGATGTTCCTGAGCCCATTTCCAATGCGTGACTCGCAGGAGAGGCGGGTTGGATCCCTGGGTGGGGAGAATTCCCTGGAGAAGGGAATGGCAACCTGCTCCAGTATTCTTTCCTGGGATATCCCATGGACGGAGGAGCCTGGCGGGTTACAGTCCATAGGGTCGCAAGGTATCGGATAGGACTGAGTGGCTGAGCATGCGGGCACAGGGGGCAGGTACAGGGTTCTGCTAGCCCTCACTTAGACTCTGTGGGGGGCACACAGTGGTCAGGCGTCCCTGCTGCCTCACCCCCTGAACACAGCTTACTGGGTGAGGATGTGCTTTTGATGAGGAAACATGGCTGTAAGACAAGGAGACTCGGCCTTGCAGATGAACTGGCCCAAAAGACAAGAAAGAAATACAAATGAAAAACTTGATAGATTTGGCCACACACAAATATAAAATGCCTCCATGTTAAAATACAGAAAAGGGGCATTTCAATGGAAAAACAGAGAAAGAAATATAATCTGGCAATACTCTAGACGCAAGACAACCAATAAGCCTATGACACATATTGAACTTCACTTGTAATCAAACAGAAAAGGATGCAAAAAAAAAAAAAAAAAGACTTCCCACTGGAAAAGACCAAAAGAAAAAAAGTGTTAGCAATAAGTAGGAAGCAGGAACTTTCCTCTGATGTTATTGAAAATGGAGGAAATGTATTATGCATTATGTATTATGTATTGAAGGAAATGTATTATGAATGGCTATCTTATCTATTTATCTTAAAATTAAAAATGTCTATAATTTTGATACATTAATATCATTTACTGGAATTTGTTACAGAGACCTTTTAAAATATGTTAAAAATTCATACACAAAGGAATTTCATTATAATACATTTTTTCTAATATTAAAAATGGAAATGGAGACAACTTAAGTGTTAAGAGTTTATATACATAGAAAATGTAATGGCAAATTATGATATGGCACATAAATGTAGTCAAAATCATAATTTTAAAGAATATGTAAGGATAGGGGGGAATAATTGTGATTGTTACTAAGAAAACATTTGTGGCTCAGCTGGTAAAGAAACTGCCTGTGATGCAGGAGATCTGAGATCGATCCCTGGTTGGGAAGATCCCCTGGAGAAGGAAACAGCTATCCACTCCACTATTCCGGCCTAGAGATTTCCATGGACTGTATAGTCCATGGGGTCACAAAGAGCCAGACACGACTGAGTGACTTTCACTTTCACTAAGTAAAAACGGTTCGCAAGACAATGTGTAATTTATAAGCTCAGTTATGAAACTACTAAGATATGAAAATTATAAATATCTGGATATTGAAATTATGATCTAGATTTTCCTTAATTTTAAAAAATCAGATTCACATAGGTCAGTATTTCTAATGTAGACAAAGATATATAATCAAGTACAAAATTCTCCTAAATCAAATCTTCGTAACTTTCAGAGTTAGTTCTGGGAGAAACATCTATAATACTAGATACTAGGCTAACATTCCCATTTGTCTCTCTGATTGATAAAGATTTTGCTAATTTATACCACTCCCCAAACCCCCAACACACCAACTCATTTCTTTCCTACCAATGTCATATCATGCAGTTTAATTTTTCAGTTGGATAAAATATTAAAGTAAATAAAGCATTTAAGCCACATTTCTTATTTCAAATATATACATTGTCTCCTGATTTCTCCTTTTGTTGGATGAGACTATGAATGTCATATTCCTTCATTTCCTCCTCTTCCCCTCTTCTGCCACTCTACTTCTGCCATTTATAATATGCTTGCATCTGTAAGACAACAGCTGTTCTGTAACACATTAACTTTTGTAATTTGTGTGGAGATTGATCTTATATTTGAAAACAGTTGGAGAGTATTGATTATGCCATATTTTCCACTTCAAAGCCATGTGGTATGATTCTTCTTGAACTAAAAACATCACGATCACTTGTCAAAATGGAATATTTCCAGGCTCAAGTCATTTTTCTTACAGCAAGGTAGCCATGAGAATGAGTCTTGTAAACATTCAACACAGGGAGCATAGTAATCAGGGACCCCAGTAACCAGGGACCCCCAACAGCTGTCCTCTGAAACCAGCTCTGGCTTAGTAAGTGTGCTGAGGTCAGGTTTCCATGGGTTGGTCCTAACCAATGACAAGCTTGGAAGGGTCCTTATGCAGGTGCAGTTCTGGGCCAAGTGGGACTCTGCTCCAGGCTGCAATTGGCACAAGAAGTCCCTGAAAACCTCGCTGTACCTCCTTTAGACTGTTCAGCACTCTATGACGCTGCCTCTCTTCTTCCTTCCCTCTCTTCTTCAGGCAAACTCAAGCTTGCATGTCCTCCCTCCCAAGGCTCTTTCAATCTTCCAGCTTCTCCTCATTTCTCGACACACTCACCCACCCACCCAACTAACATCATTGCAGGTTGAATCCTATCTTGGATTCTCCCTGATTGACTGAACATAGATGCCATTAATTTTTCAAAAATAATGCAAAATTTTCTGGTACATATACACAATGGAATATTACTCAGCTATTAAAAAGAATGCACTTGAATCAGTTCTAATGAGGAGGATGAAACTGGAGACTATTATACAGAGTGAAGTAAGTCAGAAAGAAAAACACTAATACAGTATATTAACACATACATATGGAATTTAGAGGAGAAGGTAATGGCAACCTACTCCAGTACTCTTGCCTGGAAAATCCCATGGAAGGAGGATCCTGGTAGGCTGCAGTTCATGGGGTCGCGAAGAATCGGACACGACTGAGTGACTTCACTTTCACTTTTCACTTTCATGTATTGGAGAAGGAAATGGCAACCCACTCCAGTGTTCTTGCCTGGAAAATCCCAGGTATGGCGGAGCCTAGTGGGCTGCCATCTATGCGGCCACACAGAGTCAGACACGACTGAAGCGACTTAGCAGCAGCAGCAGCATGGATTTAGAAAGATGGTAATGATGACCCTATATGCGAGACAGTAAAAGAGACAAAAATGTAAAGAACAGACTTTTGGACTCTGTGGGAGAAGGCGAGGGTGTGATGATTTGAGAGAACAGCATTGAAACATGTATATTACCATATGTAAAATAGATCACCAGTTCATGTTCAATGCATGAGAAATGGCACCCAGGGCCAGTGCACTGAGATGATCCTGAGGAATGGGATGAGGAGGGAGGTAGGATGGGGTTTCAGGATGGGGGACACATGTACACACAAGGCTAATTCACGTCAATGTATGGCAAAAACCACTACAATATTGTAAAGTAATTAGCCTCCAATTAAAATAAATTAATTTTTTAAAAATGCAATATTTTAACTTGCTTTATACTTTAACCCTCAGTTTTGTACATTTTATTAGTAATATTATATTAATTATATCATCCGTTATTTAGATATTATCTGCCAGGCTCCTCTGTCCATGGCATTCTCCAGGCAAGCATACTGGAGTGGGTAACCATTCTCTTCTCCAGGGTATCTTCTCCACCCAGGGACCGAACCTGGGTCTCCTGCATTGCAGGCAGATTCTTTACTGTCTGAGCCATCAGGGAAACCTAAATATTAATATAACTATGTTAACTGTTATTTCCTTTTAATCTATGTTTTTATTACATAATCAGGTTTTATTTTCAAATTTCTAATGATACTGTCAATTTTGATGCACACCATTTGCTCCATGTCCATGACCTCCCTCCCAGAAAACTTGATCTTCCTGCTTCAATAGTAGAAAAAAAGTATTTTCTTTGACTGATTTCCAAGTTTGAAATCAGGGCTTCCTTGGTGGCTCAGACGGTAAAGAGTCTGCCTGCAATGTGGGAGACCTGGGTTCAATCTCTGTATCAGGAAGATCCCCTGGAGAAGGAAATAGCAACTCACTCCAGTGTTCTTGCCTGGGAATTCCCATGAACCGAGTAGCCTGGCCGGCAACAGTCCATGCGGTTCCAACAAGTCAGACATGATTGAGTAACTACAACGTAAGTCTGAAATCACTACTGATTGTATCTTAAGATCTTTTCTTGACTTTTCCTTATTACTTCCAAAGCATATACGCAACTAATTTTCTAAGAAAGGATGCATCAGAAATAAATTACTAAGCTTTTGGAATTTTGTAATGGCTTTGTTCTCACTTAGGCATTATTGCTCCATTACAGTTTTCAATTCTAGTTAGAAAATGCTTTTCCTTCAGAATTTGGAAGGCTTGATTTCAATGTCTTGTAAAACACAATATTGCTGGTAAACATTCAGAAACCTGTTCATTTTTCTTACATTATTGATAATTTTCTTCTCCTCTCTGAATTCCCTTTTAACTTTTCCTATATTATTCACACACTGAATTTCACAACAATTTGTATGTATCTGGTCGCTCAGTCATATCCGACTCTTTGCGACTCCATGGACTGTATCGTAGCCCGCCAGGTTCCTCTGTCCATGGAATTCTCTAGGCAAGAATACTGGAATGGGTTGCCATGCCCTCCTCTACGGGAACTTCCCCACCCAGGGATCAAACCCTGGTCTTCTGCGTTGCACATGTGTGAACATTTGTGAAATGGGGTTAGGGTTAGGGTTAGAGGCAGATTCTTTACTGTCTGAGCCACCGGGGAAGCCCTTTAGCTTTTAGTAATTCTTATCTTTCATAATTGCCTATTTGCCAAATTTCCAGAAATTTTCCATTTACTTGATACTCATTTTGCAAATACCTTTAGTTTGAGATTCAGTCATCCCGGTTTATCCTCTGTGTCTTATTCCACCTTTGTTCTCAGTGTAGCTGTTATTGGTCAATGAAGAAAGTACACTTTTTATTTATTTCACAGCCTATCTGATATTTATGAAGAATCTCATACCACTGGTGAACACAAATATATTTCAGACAACAATATCACAGTTTTTTCCCTCTTGAAATAGTATATTCATAATTCAACTCCGCACCATTGCTGGTTTAAATTGTTCTTTTTATGTTAATTAGTCTTAGATTGTATTCTTCCTTCTCTTCCCCCAACGGCAAATGTGTATATTTGGGGTCTTACTGTGGCCTTGTCCTGATTGAGCCTCTCTAGCTCACACATGTGCTCTATGTTGTTTTCTGTGAGGAAATGGTCTGATATGAATACTGGACAAATAACCACTGATTCTGAGAAGGTCTTGTTTGGCATTTGTGGGACATGCCAACATCAATGGCTAGGATCTGTAGTTCTATCCATTTGCCGTTCATTTAAAGTCCTCACACTCATAGCCTTCTTTTCTCCAATCCTAAGCCTCTAACCTTTCACTCGTGTTCAGCACCTTCTTTTTATATTTTGGATCAATTAGTTATTTCTCACTGCATATAGGTTGGGGGTAGGGTAGAGAATTCTCTCTATATCTTAACTAACTGCTTCTCCCAAATGTTCTCATTCCAAATCTGGGTAATTCCTCAAAACCTTGATGGACAGGGCACTGATGTGAAAGCCAAGGCTCTTCAGTGATTACATGATTTTCCTTGTGCTGGTTCAAAGGCAACAGGACACTTGATCTGTGTGGTCAGGTTCTATAAGCACATGTGGCTGCATTTAAACCTTGCACTTTGCTGAGATTAAGTTCTAATGATCAAAGTGACAACTAAATAGGAAGAACTCATCATATTACCCCATTTTCCCCCTTAGTCTGATAACATTTGAGATCAGAAGTGAGCAACCTATTCTTTTATTTCTTCCTCCTTAAGTCTGGTCTTATAACTCAGCACGGAGCAGGTAAAAAATCAGGAGAGGCGGGTCCTACAATAGAAAAGCACAAAGCAGGAGGCATTTCATAAATAACTACCATTAGTCTATCAGGCAGCCCCCAAGGAACTTGTCTATCTTCCCTTCCTCCTGAATTTGGACTTATTGAGAAATAAGATAGAGGAACCAGAGAGAAAAATGACATCTTAATCACTGATAACGCTGTTAGGTCAATGTGGCTTTAAGAATATGGCCGCTAGGCTCTCAAATGCTTCCCCTCAGGGTTAAACAAACTGACCTGCCCAATATTGGCAGAGCTGAACAAATATGACCTTCCTGACCAGTGGAGCTTATCTTCTGAAGGAGTGGAGAAAGAAGGCATCTTGCAGGCTAGGTGGCCCCACCAGAACAAGTGTTCTCAGTTGTTTAAACAAATGCCTGTTTCCTCTGCCCTTGGAGAGAGGCAAGGGAGGGAGCATGAGGGAGCCGAATGTCTTCTTCTCATACCTTTATTGCTGGAGTTCTGAAGAAGGAATTTGCTCCTCTCATGGAAATATGAGGAATGGGAAGTAAATATTCCCCCATAAATTCCTCAGATTTTTTTTTCTTGTTATGCTAAACAATTCTATGATCAGTCCTGATTGTTGCTGCTCACTTTTTTACAGGGCAGGGGTGACAGATCAGACTACCCCCATTTCCAACTTCACCACACTACTTGCCTGATGTCAGTCCAGCTTCCATGTTACTCCTCCTGGACACACCGGAAGGAAGCTAGTTTGTGTCCCAGAGGTTTTGGAATGGGTTAGAAGCTTGCTATTTCTGACCTGAAGCTTCAGCATCACCTGGGGGCTTGTTAGAAATGCAGAATTTCAGACCAGCCCAGAACTACTTATCCTATAGTTTAAGAGGATCCCTCGGTAATTCTTTTGTACATTAAGGTTGGAGAAGCACTGGTTTAGAACAAGTCATTAATTAAAGTACCTCAAAGGCTTTGCTTAAACCCCAAGCTGAATATTTCCTCCCAATCGATTTTGCACCACAAATTAGCCATGACCATGATCTTCAATGTATCTCACTAGAGATTATGAGATAGAATTAAATTGTAGGGGATGAAATATAGATGAGAGTAAATGAGAGCTAGTGGAATAGCCTAA
Source organism: Giraffa tippelskirchi (assembly GCF_054371585.1). Lineage (NCBI taxonomy): Eukaryota > Metazoa > Chordata > Mammalia > Artiodactyla > Giraffidae > Giraffa > Giraffa tippelskirchi. The sequence goes on from NC_137286.1 coordinate 128,858,453, forward strand.
TAGTAGTCAGTCACACATTCTCTGTCTCTGAATTTAAGCTCTCCCCCATAAAGAGTTCAGAAAGTATTACAATCCCAAAATTGAATCCCCTTACCCAAATATGAGGGCTTCCCTGGTGGCCCTAGTGGTAAAGAACCCTCCTGCGAATGCAGGAGACATAAGAGGAAGTGGGTTCGATCCTTAAAGTTGGGAAGATCCCCTGGAGGAGGGCATGGCAATCCTTTGCAGTATTCTTGCCTGAAGAATCCCATGGAGAGAGGAGTCTGGCAGGCTACAGTCCATGGGGTCGTACAGAGTTGGACACAACTGAAGTGACTTAGCACGCATGCACTCACCCAAATATGCATATAAAACTTGAAAAGATACAAAGCCCATATCGCTTGTTAAAGTAAATAATAAAATAAATGCTAAAAATGAAAACTCTTTGACCCTGTGAGCTAGAGTCACTTTCTGAGATACTTGGGCAGAGAACCCACTCTGAAGGCCGTGCAGTGGATGTCTCTTTGGTAACTGGCGCCAGAACTGTCATCCACTTATTCCCGTTGTCTCCTCACCCAGAAGGTGGCATTTGAGGCATATGTGCCTTTTAGCAATGTGTGGAAATTTGCACTGATGGTGGCCCAGTTCCCAGATCTTGAGATCTCTTTCTTTCCTGTGTTATTTGGCTTAGTACAGAAAATGGAAAAAAGCCTTGTGAACAGTATCTCCACCTAACACCTCAAGGTTCTGGACATCTTTCTTCCTTCATCTCTTGAATATTTCCAGCCTAGAGTAGCATTTATTTCTACCTTCTCTTTCTCTGGTGGAAGCTATGCCTCTATTTATTTTTTCTGTCCTTTTCACCCTGTACATCAAGGAGGGCTGGCTTCCCTGAGTTGTTAGCAGTTTAACCTGAGTTTGCTTCTGTTTTTCTGTACCACATACAGAGCAAGCCATTTTGCTGGATAAAAAGACTTACTTTACTTTTTCTCTGGTGGTGTTAGACTTCTGCATTACCTATTAAATTCACTAGTTTTGCTTTGTGAGGCCCTTTGGTAAGATTGGAGAAGGAAATGGCAACCCACTCCAGTACCCTTGCCTGGAGAATTCAATGGACTGAGGAGCCTGGTGGGTTGCAGTCCGTGGGGTCGCAAAGAGTCGGACACGACTGAGCAACTTCACTTTCACTTTTCTTGGTAAGATAGAGCAAATGAGCAAATTCTAGGTCTGTCAGACATCACAGAATATTCAAAGAAATATTATATATTGTCACATCCCTTGTCTATTTCCCCAGGGAGACATTTTCCCATCAGACTAAGGATGAATGAGTATCATTGTTATTGCCCAGTCTGGCTCTCTTTCAAGGAGTCTTCTCTCTTTTGTGTCTCTTTCTTCAGAGACAAGTAAAGTTTCCTTGCCTACATTACCTGGGTCACCTTGAAACTCAGTAAGTATTTGATTATATACACTAATATTACTAGTTTTCCCCTCTCAAAGTTGTCCATGTCTTCTCCAATCACTTACTATCTCTAAGTATTTCTCTTACTACTTAGGCCTTATCTTCTAATTGTGATTCATATTATTTTTTATACTTCTGTTTTTAAAATTTTAATATTGAGGCATAAATGATGTACAATATTATTTAAGTTCCAGGTGTACAACATAGTGGTTCACAATTTTTAGAAAAGTTATACTCCATTTATAGTCATTATAAGTATTGACTATATTCTCTGTGTTGGACAATATACCCTTGCAGCTTATTTGATAGCTAATAATTTGTACCTCTTACTCCCCGATGTTGCCCCTCCTTTCTTTCCCTTCCCCACTGGTAACCACTAATTTGTCCTCTGTCTCTGTGAGTCTGCACCTTTTTTGCTATATTTGCTGGTTTGTTTTATTTTCTTTTTTGAGTTCTCATATCATATAGTATGTCTTTCTCTGTCTGGATTAATTTCCTTAGCTAGATAACCCTCAAGTCCATCCACGCTGTCATAAATGCGAAAATCCTTTCTTTTATGTCTGAGTAGTATTTCATTATATATATATATATATATATATATATATACACACACACCACATTTTATCAATTCTTCTGTCACTTAGGTAGATTCCACACCTTGGCAATTTTAAGAATATTGGGGTGCAAGTGTCTTTTTTAATTAGTGTTTTCATTTTTTTAATATATATACACAGGAGTGGAATTTCTGAATCATATGATAGTTTTATTTTTAGTTTTTTGAGAAACCTCCATATTGCTTTCCATGGTGACTGCACCAATATACATCCTCACCAACAGCGTAAAGGTTTCTCTTTGCCCCACATCCTTGCCAGGGTTCTTTCTAGTAATAGTCATTCTGAAAGATGTGAGGTAGTTCATCATGTTTTATGAATTCCTTACTTAATTAAATATTTAAGAGGATATCTCTTAATACCTTTTGGACTTCTTCTGGGAGGAGGTTCTTAATCAATGAGATCTTGCCTCTTTTATGCTATTATTTATTTGGGGCTGTACCAGCCACTCTTTATAATCTAGTAGAAACCAAATAGGGGTCCCTTCCTTAATTCCTTTCTTCAGTTCAGTTCAGTCGCTCAGTCGTGTCCGATTCTTTGCGATCCCATGAACCGCAGCACACCAGGCCTCCCTGTCCATCACCAACCACAGGAGCCTACCCAAACTCATGTCCACTGAGTGAGTGATGCCATCCAGCCATCTCATCCTCTGTCATCTCCTTCTCCTCCTGCCCTCAATGTTTCTCAGCATCAGGGTCTTTTCAAATGAGTCAGCTCTTCGCATCAGGTGGCCAAAGTACTGGAGTTTTAGCTTCAACATCAGTCCTTCCAACGAACACCCAGGATTGATTTCCTTTAGCATGGACTGGTTGGATCTCCTTGCAGCCCAAGGGACTCTCAAGAGTCTTCTCCAACACCACAGTTCAAAAGCATCAATTCTTCTGTGCTCACCTTTCTTCACAGTCCAACTCTCACATCCATACATGACTACTGGAAAAACCATAGCCTTGACTAGACAGACCTTTGTTGGCAAAATAATGTCTCTGCTTTTTAATATGCTTTCTAGTTTGGTCATAACTTTCCTTCCAAGGAGTAAGTGTCTTAATTTCATGGCTGCAATCACTATCTGCAGTGATTTCAGAGCCCAGAAAAATAAAGTCAGCCACTGTTTCCACTATTTCCCCATCTATTTGCCATGAAGTGATGGGACAGGATGCCATGATCTTAGTTTTCTGAATGTTGAGATTTAAGCCAACTTTTTCACTCTCCTCTTTCATCAAGAGGCTCTTTAGTTCTTCTTCGCTTTCTGCCATAAGGGTGGTGTCATCTGCATATCTGAGGTTATTGATATTTCTCCCGGCAATCTTGATTCCAGCTTGTGCTTCTTCCAGCCCAGCGTTTCTCATGATGTACTTTGCATGTAAGTTAAATAAGCAGGGTGACAATATACAGCCTTGACATACTCCTTTTCCTATTTGGAACCAGTCTGTTGTTCCATGTCCAGTTCTAACTGTTGCTTCGTGACCTGCATACAGGTTTCTCAAGAGACAGGTCAGATGGTCTGGTATTCCCATCTCTTTCAGAATTTTACACAGTTTATTGTGATCCACACAGCCAAAGGCTTTGGCATAGTCAATAAAACAGAAATAGATGTTTTTCTGGAACTTTCTTGCTTTTTCGATAATCCATGGGATGTTGGCAATTTGATCTCTGGTTCCTCTGCCTTTTCTAAATACAGCTGGAACATCTGGAAGTTCAAGGTTCACATATTGCTGAAGCGTGGCTTGGAGAATTTTGAGCATTACTTTACTAGTGTGTGAGATTAGTGCAATTGTGTGTTAATTTGAGCATTCTTTGGCATTGCCTTTCTTTGGATTGGAATGAAAACTGACCTTTTCCAGTCCTCTGGCCGTTGCCGAGTTTTCCAAATTTGCTGACATATTGAGTTCAGCACTTTCACACCATCATCTTTTAGGATTTGAAATAGCTCAACTGGGATTCCATCACCTCCACTAGCTTTGTTTGTAGTGATGCTTTCTAATGTCCACTTGACTTCACGTTCCAGGATGTCTAGATCTAGGTGAGTGATCACACCATCGTCATTAACTGGGTCTGAAGATCTTTTTTGTACAGTTCTTCTGTTTATTCTTGCCACCTCTTCTTAATATCTTCTGCTTCTCTTAGGTCCATACCATTTCTGTTCTTCATTGAGCCCATCTTTGCATGAAATATTCCTTTGGTTTCTCTAATTTTCTTGAAGAGATCTCTAGTCTTTCCCATTCTATTGTTTTCCTCTGTTCCTCTGCATTGACCGCTGAGGAAGGCTTTCTTATCTCTCCTTGCTATTCTTTGGAATTCTGCATTCAAATGGGTATATCTTTCCTTTTCTCCTTTGCTTTTCGCCTCTCTTCTTTTCACACTATTTGTAAGGCCTTCTCAGACAGTCATTTTGCATTTCTTTTCCATGGGGATGGTCTTGATCCCTGTCTCCTGTACAATGTTATGAACCTCTGTTCATAGTTCATCAGGCACTCTGTCTATCAGATCTAGTCCCTTAAATCTATTTCTCACTTCCACTGTATAATCATAAGGGATTTGATTTAGGTCATACCTGAATGGTTAAGTGATTTTCCCCACTTTCCCCAATTTATGTCTGAATTTGGCAATTAGGAGTTCATGATTTGAGCCACAGTCAGCTCCCGGTCTTGTTTTTGCTGACTGTATAGAGCTTCTCCATCTTTAGCTGCAAAGAATATAATCAGTCTGATTTCGGTTTTGACCATCTGGTGATGTCCGTTTGTAGAGTCTTCTCTTGTGTTGTTGAAGAGGGTGTTTGCTATGACCAGTGCGTTCTTTTGGCAAAACTCTATTAGCCTTTGCCCTGCTTCATTCTATTCTCCAAGGCCAAATTTGCCTGTCACTCCAGGTGTTTCTTGACTTCCTACTTTTGCATTCCAGTCCCCTATAATGAAAAGGACATCTTTTCTGGGTGTTAGTTCTAGAAGGTCTTGTAGGTCTTCATAGAACCGTTCAACTTCACCTTCTTCAGCCTTACTGGTTGGGGCATTGACTTGGATTACCGTGATATTGAATCGTTTGCCTTGGAGATGAACACAGATCATTCTGTCGTTTTTGAGATTGCATCCAAGTACTGCATTTTGGACTCTTTTGTTGACTATGATGGCTACTCCATTTCTTCTAAGGGATTCCTGCCCACAGAAGTAGATAGTGGCGGTGCGTGGCTCAGGAGCGGCGAGCGGCAGAGTGGACATACCCCAAGTCCAAGGTAAGAGAAACCCAAGTAAGAAGGTAGGTGCTGAGAGACGGCACGGTGGCTGAGTGGTGAGCAGTGGCTGTGGTGCAGGAGCAGCAGATAATGGCAGTTGGGTGGCCAGGAGCTGTGAGCGGCTGAGAGGAGCTACCCCACGTCCAAGGTAAAGAGCAGCGGCTGCGCTTTGCTGGAGCAGCCGTGAAGAGATATCCCACGTCCAAGGTAAGAGAAACCCAAGTAAGATGGTAGGTGATGAGAGAGGGCATCAGAGGGCAGACAGACTGATACCACAATCACAGAAAACTAGCCAGTCTGATCACATGGACCACAGCCTTGTCTAACTCAATGAAACTAGGCCATGCCTTGTGGGGCCACCCAAGATGGACAGGTCATGGTGGAGAGGTCTGACAGAATGTGGTCCACTGGAGAAGGGCATGGCAAACCACTTCAGTATTCTTGCCTTGATAACCCCATGAACGGTATGAAAAGGCAAAACGATAGGACACTGAAAGATGAACTCCCCAGGTTGGTAAGTGCCCAATATGCTACTGGAGATTAGTGGAGAAATAACTTCAGAAAGAAGGAAGGGATGGAGCCAAAGCAAAAACAACACCCAGTTGTGGATGTGACTGGTGATAGAAGCAAGGTCCAGTGCTGTAAAGAGCAATATTGCATAGGAACCTGGAATGTTAGGTCCATGAATCAAGGCAAACTGGAAGTGGTCAAACAGGAGATGGCAAGAATGAATGTCGACATTCTAGGAATCAGCAAACTAAAATGGAGTGGAATGGGTGAATTTAACTCAGATGACCATTATAGCTACTATTGTGGGCAGGAATCCCTTAGAAGAAATGGAGTAGCCATCACAGTCAACAAAAGAGTCTGAAATTCCTTCCTCAAAAGTAATTATACCCAGGTATGTCTTCTCTGCTTTCTTATCCATCTGCCTTCACCTCCAAGGTCTCATTTTTCTCTTATCAAACGTATATATACCTTCCTTTAAAATGAAAAGATTTTGCGTATGGAAATTCTCTCCTCTTCAAACTTAATTAGCCTTTATTTATTATATTTTCATTCTTCACTACTCCTGATATTAAGACCAAAGCATATGTTTAAATCAATCCAGTTGTTCCTGGATTTCCTGGGAAACGAGATTCCTACAAACAGAATGTTTCAGCTCAGGCTTTTTAAATTGCTGTCTTAAGTTTTTGTACTTGCAATGATTTTTATTGACTTTTTTTTTTTACTTTCAATTGAAGCTAATGGCATATGCTTTAAAAATTAATGGCCTCTTTTTCTTTCATATTTTGTATAAGATATACTTAGCTTATGTGGATGAAACCACTCTGGTTTTATGAAATCTAAAACTTTAATCAGAGGTTCCAGAAACAACTCAATACAGGTTCTGTTTGAGGTCCAATAAGGGGTTCCGAGTCAAAAGAATGTGTATGTCACTGAAAAATTTGTACTTTTAACCCTTAATACAGTTTTAAACTATATAAAGACTAACTGACTATGGGGTATATGATCTGGCAGTACCAGTTCACACACTGGACACTCGCAGGACTTCTCACCAGAAATTTAGCTGCCTTTGCAATGGCAAATTCTAACCTGAGGTAATGGTTGAGAAGCAAAGGAAAAGCAGGTAAATGAATGTGTGCATCATTGAACACACTTCAATGATATAAACTCTAATGAATTTTCGCTTGTTTTAAATGAGCATAAAGTAGGTCTCAGTGTCTCTTATTGTTCAATAAATTTTATCTGCTTGATAAAATCCATGTCACTGTTGGTGGGGTCATGTTTAGTCACGAGGGAACATCTTATGTCTTAGGTCAGATTGGTGTCAGCTACAGAGCATTCTATTCCTGCTTATTAAAGTCTGAACAGGCCGCACTTAATAAATTGAAAGCCCATTAAAAACAACACTGAACCTCTGAAAAACAACAAATCCACTATGGCTAAGCCACTGTGAAAGACTGTATTCAAATGCCACATAACCTTTACTCTCTAAGGCCTTTTATTAGTACTATAGCAGAAGCATCAATCATATTTGGTCCTCGAATACCAGTTCTTACATATTCTCAAGAATATGGGATGCAGGGCTTTCCATGAGCCAATAAAGAAACATCTACTAAAAAAACATCTATATACTTTTGTCAGATTGAGATAAGATATAGAACAGAAAAAATGAAAGATGAAATACTAGGTTAATTATTGGTATCAGTGAGTAGACAACAGAACTTTAGCTAATTTGGCAAATGCACTTGCTTATTTTTCACCCTGGAATGAGAGGGACTTAGTCACAAAGTCCAGAGTGTCTTTGGATACCTGCATGCCTCCCAAGCAGGTGTCCCGTACCCTGCAAGCTTCTCCATGGAACCGCAGAGAAGTCCCTTGTGCAAAGCAACTGGGCACAAAAGGAAACCTGGAGGCACTTAGTCAACCACACTCACTTCTTTTCTTCAATGTATTAGTCAGATGTATTTCTCCCACACTTTTCTCTCCTGGGGAATGGAGCATATAGTCACTCCTTTCTATGAAAGCAAGAGACAATGGGAATAAACATCTCCACTGTGTTATGTAAATGTGGATGGAAAATGGTTTCTGCATTCTGTTGATTAGTCGTATCACCTACTTTTTAGCTAGTTGTTTTGAAAATTACTTGAAAGTAAATATCAATCTTATTTCGGTAGTTCAGTCTGTTCTCAGTGGCTTCTGTTTTAGTTGGTGCTCGTGAGTGAGTTGGTGAGTGACTTTCTGAGAGGCTAAGTAGACAGTTGAGTGACTCTGTGTTGTCTGCGCAAGACTTGGAAAGGAAACTTCCTTAACGACGTCAAAGATTTATGGTCCCAGTCTCAACCCCAGTGCTCAGCTTTGGGCAAGTGACAATCTTTTTTTGTTTGTCTGTTTCAGTTCAATAAAATGAACACAAAAACTTTAAAAGATTATTGTGAAGATGAAACGAGAAGAATCTGTACATTGCATGGCATAGTGCTTAACATACTATTTAAATAAATTTGTCTCTCTGATTCTTAATCACTACCAGCATCATTAAAACACAAAGTACATTTTGCTTGCATGCATAAATGTTAGCATGAATTTTCATATATGTAATGTGCTGCTGTTGCTGCTGCTGCTAAGTCGCTTCAGTCGTGTCCGACTCTGTGCGACCCCATAGACGGCAGCCCACCAGGCTCCACCGTCCCTGGGATTCTCCAGGCAAGAACACTGGAGTGGGTTGCCATTTCCTTCTCCAGTGCATGAAAGGGAAAAGCGAAAGTGAAGTCGCTCAGTCGTGTCCGACTCTTAGCGACCCTATGGACTGCAGCCTACCAGGCTCCTCCGTCCATGGGATTCTCCAGGCAAGAGTACTGGAGTGGGGTGCTATTGCCTTCTCCGATGTAATGTGCATAAAACCTAATTATTGAAACAATTAACTATCTATTCTCTTTTACCTGCCCTCCAATGAGAGTACTGCTCCCTGTATTCCTCTCTAGACAGCGAAATGATAATGGTTAAAATCTGTGTCATGAGTTTCTTCTGTCACCAAATCACTGCAAAGAGTGTATAATAAACTCCTTCAACTTTCATCTGGATAGCTGTGGACTCAGGGGTTCCTAACCCCATGACAGAGGTTGGGTCTCTCTTTGTCTCTTTGAGGAGATGATGAGAGCTGTGGTGATGAGAACAGAGCAAGGGAAAAGAGCACAATTCAATCATGAAAACGGCAAGCAAACTGATTTAAAGGGATAATCAGAGGATGAAACTTCAGCATTTTCTAGTTTCCCCACAGAAACCAGAGACATAAAATTTTCAAAAGTTATTTTCTGGACTGCCAATTAGATGGACTATTACTAGGTAACCTTGGTTTAAGTATATCAGCCTGAAGACATGAGGTGGCAGATGAAGTGGGAGTTTTAGGCTTGGTTGTAAACAGAATTCTGAACATTTCTTTCATACACAGGATTACAAGATACTATGATCTTTGTTGCTGCCTGAGGCCTAGATATCCTTGACCAAATATTAGTTCCAGCAAATTGCAAGGCAATGACTTCTGTGATTATTTTGAGCCTGTGGTCAAGTGGAAGGTGTTGTTCTTGGTAATGAACAGATATCCTCAACAGAGCTTCAGGCACTCATGTTTTCTAGTCAAAAAAATATTAGCCAAAACCTGGGAAAATCCTTTGGAAATTTCTGCTCTATCTGATCAGGATACATCCTTGCAAATACGTGCATTACTAAATTAGAAATAAAGGTGATGCCAACTATTTCTAAAAATTCATAATATTTCACATTTTAACATAAAATTTCAAAGCTATTTGAATAAGTATCTATCTTTATTGTTAATTTCTGATATAGAAGATAGAAAAGATAAAGATCACTTTCTGGTTTTCCTACCTTTTTTCACACTATTAAGGAAGGTCGTGGGGCTGTTTGTCTCATATCTGCCAATGACATTGTACAACGGTAATAATAGTGACTTAGCAAAAGTTATATTAGTGTTATTTTTAAAATCAAGATGGAAAATGCAGAATGCAAAGTTATTGCATACATGTATAGAAAAGCTGGGCTTCCCAGGTGGCTAAGTGGTAAAGAATCTGCCTGCCAATGCAGGAGATGCAGGGTCAGTCCCTCGGTCAGGAAGATTACCTGGAGAAGGAAATGGCAACCCACTCTGGTATTCTTGCTTGGGGAATCCCATAGACAGAGGAGCCTGGTAGACTACAGTCCATGGGGTCGCAGAAGAGTCAGACACAGCTGCGTGACTGAGCGTGCATGCGGAGAAAATCCTCCATTATGTGCACGTTCTCTGTTTTAAGAAGTCTGAATCCAGTTATAATTATTTAGGGCCCTTACTGTATTTCATCAGAAGAAATTTAGACTTCTGTCAAACATCTTGAAAAGCTAGGCATTCGGCTGGAACACAATGAAATAATCATATTGTGATGAGAATCTCATTAATGGACCCCTTTCTGAGTTTGCCCTTTTAGTGAAGGTACACACTATTTTTGCAGTTATTTGGCAATGCATTATACAGTGTAAGTCATGACTTGGTGTTAGTCAAAGTTAATAGTTCCAAGACTTACCTAATTTGGTTTAAAATTAGATTTCAAATACTCAGATGCAAATAACAAAGCACAATGATAGCACTGCCCTTTAGCTCTAGTTATTACGCTAAGAAAACAAGTCATCAAAAAAGCAATTGCTTTGGGTAGAGAAAAATACACTAGAAATCTAGTCTGTAACCTCTTTAAAAAAAAAAAAACATTATGAAAGCACTATTAAAACTATTAAAAATTGCATTGATAAATAATAATGCTAAGTATGCTAAGTAATCTAACATATGACATGAATAGAAAAATGTGCATTTTAGACAGTATATTTTTATTTTGTTTTCTAGTAGAATTTTTTGACAGAGTTACATATAGATGCTACATTTGCTGATTTATTTCATAAAGTTCTGGGTAAATAAACAAGGGTATTATTGAGAACATTATCCATAGCCCATGAATTTATATAAGAAATTCTTCCCCACTGGTTAAGGACAGTGGGATGGCAAACTCTTCAATCCCCAAATTTATTTCTTAGTTCAATTATGTACTTGATATTAACCAAATACCTACTTTGAGCAAGTTGTAAACTATCTACATTCATAAGTCTGGTCCAGTTTTAGGTTAAAGTTGATATTTATGATGCCTTGGAGAGTTTTAGTTGAAAAATTAGGGAATACAGAGATGACTGAGTCCACACCAACGAGACTGTAGACGTCTCTGAGCTGGATCGTCAGGCTTGCTGGGGCCCTTGAAGGCTGGCTGTCCGCTCTGATCTCACTGAACACCCAGAGAACCCTGCAGTAATTCTCATAGTATTGCTCAAGGCAGGATATAAGGTTGTAGTTGGTCTCTAATCATCCCAGGTACCAAATCCTTGACAATATTCCAAATGTATCTCATACGGCTTGGACCAAGTGAACAGAATTATAGTGAAGTTAACAAGCATTTGGTCCCCTGAACTAAGTTCTTGTTGGGTTACTAGCATTATAAGTATACAAAGAAACTCTAGTCTACAGTAAAAACCAACAGAAAAGAGCTCTTTCATCCAGATTATTTTTCTAATAAATCAAGGACTAGAGAGCCTGGCTTGAGATCCAAGGAGTAAAATATTGATATGGAGCAAATTAAAGTGGGCAAAATATCCTGAAGTTTCTCTATCCAGCTTTAACATTTACAACTATAAGTCCACGAACCATTCTTAAGGAAGTTCTCTGATCTTCAGGTCAGCTTCTTATAGGTCAGTAAATTTGGGGCTACCTTTTAGTCCCTGCTTCTGAATGCGTAAGATCATATGCTTTACTTTCCCTCATGAGGATCACAGTAAGACCACACAGGTCATAATTTGTGACAATAAAATCTTCAAAGCAAATGGGAAGATGACTTGTAGGGACATCACAATGAAAAATGTGTCCTGTAATAATTACTTTGAAGTAGTTTATCTTACAAAATGAGCATCTAAAAATGTTAGTTATGATAAGTATGATTATTAACCACATTAAAGATAAATTACTTTAAACACATTTAATTTACTTCTGGAATCTGAAATATAGCCTTTAAGGAGCACTTAATTCTGTAGGTATGTAAGAAGAAAAAAAAAAGCATAAATCACAAGGGCAGCCTTAATATTCTATTCAAAACAATCTTAAAAATACAAACATAAAAGCAAACAAACATAAGTAATACAGTTTGTACCCGGAAGTGGAGCTGCAGCCTAATTCAGCACCACAGATTAACATTACAAATAGAGCTCTTTTGATGAGCCACATTTCACTTAGAGAGCTTTTTTTAAAAGTTTTTCCATATAAAAATGGATTAGCAGCAATATGGGTGTTTATTATTCACGAGACACTACATATAATCACAGTTTGCCTATTGTTTTAGCACATTACTGTCTTCCTATAAACAATGGGTTATCTTTCATATAAATACATGAACATGTCAACATATCAGTTATAATGTAGGTTTAATAAAAAATGACAATATTTGAAGATAATATACAGAAAGTAAATACCCTCAACCATTAAAGAAATTCTCTACTTACAAGGAAATTGTAAGGAAACTGATGCCCTGATGAATAATGTGAGATTTAAATGAGAATGGTGTGAAATGCAATGAAACAACAGTATAATTAATTACATAATTTGGATTAAAATAGATAGAAAATTTATTGCGTTAAAGACATTTAACTCCACATAGCAGTAGAGGTTAAAACTGATTTTGAAATGAATTTAAAGATTTATTCATGAAAGAAATTTATGTTTTGAAGACAATCAAAAGGCAGAAATTAGTGTCTGCTAGGTGATTGTGAGTATTCTTAGGAAAGAGAGAACTTTTGAAAAAATATCTTCCATAGTAAAGTCCTGGAAGACTGTGCTGCATTGGTGTTTATAATACCAGAAGGCTACAAAAGCAGCATGTGCACATAATATTCTTAAACATAGTTTAATTTTTTAAAAAATATTTAAAACTCTCATGGATGTAATTTTTAAAAGCCTAATTTTATTCTGGGAGCAGCAGTAAAGTGGGTGCTACAACACATACAAGAATGTCACTGGAATCTCTTTTCTTTTAAATTTATGTACAACCAGGGAAACTGTATTAGTTATATTTTCAAAGCCCAGTTTTACATGTGATTTCTGAATTACTCCTCAAGGTAGGCATAACTCTACCACCATTCAAACAAAGACATTTATGTTGGGAGCAGCAAAGTGTCAAGTAACAGTGAATCTCAGGTGTGGTCTAGAAAAAAGAACATCAAAAGAAGTTGGACTCTTCCAGCTTTAAATTCAAGATTGCATGCTTATTTTCCCTGACACCTTAAGCAAGCTAGTGAACTTCTCTTTTGGAGCTGACATGAATTTTGGATATAATATGTGCAAATAGGAGGAGGGCATGGAAACCTACTCCAGTATTCTTGCCTGGAGAATCCCATGACAGAGGAGCCTGGTGGGCTATAGTCCATGGGGTCGCAAAGAGTTGAACCTGACTGCAGAGACTTAGCACACGTATAGCATGGGGAAATATGCCTTTTGAGACACTCCAAAAACAGCAACTGCTGATTTACTATACTCCCGAATCTATTGCTTTTTTTTTTTTTTTTTTTATAAATTTATTTATTTTAGTTGGGGGCCAATCACTTCACAACATTGCAATAGTTTTTGCCATACATTGACATGAATCAGCCATGAGTTTACATGTGTTCCCCCTCCTGGACCCCCCACCCACCTCCCTCCCCCTCCCATCCTTCTGGATCATCCCATTGCCCCGGCCCTGAGCCCTTGTCTCATGCATCGAACATGGAATGGTGTTCTGTTTCACATATGATAATATACATGTTTCAATGCTATTCTCCCAGAACGTCCCACCCTCACCTTCTCCCTCAGAGTCCATAAAATTGTTCCATGCATCTGTGTCTCTTATTCTGTCTCGCATATAGGGTTATCGTTACCATCTTTCAAATTCCATATATATGCATTAGTATACTGTATTGTTGTTTTTCTTTCTGGCTTACTTCACTCTGTATAATGGGCTCCAGTTTCATCCATCTCAGTAGAACCGATTCAAATGTATTTTTTTTAATGGCTGAGTAATATTCCATTGTGTATATGTACCACAGCTTCCTTATCCATTCGTCTGCTAGGTTGCTTCCATGTCCTGGCTATTGTAAACAGTGCTGCGATGAACATTGGGGTACACGCGTCTCTTTCAATTCTGGTTTCCTCGGTGTATATGCCCAGCAGTGGGATTGCTGGGTCATATGGCAGTTCTATTCCCAGTTTTTTAAGGAATCTCCACACTGTTCTCCATAGTGGCTGTACTAGTTTGCATTCCCACCAACAGTGTAAGAGGGTTCCCTTTTCTCCACACCCTCTCCAGCATTTATTGCTTGTAGACTTTTGGATAGCAGCCATTCTGACTGGTGTGAAATGATACCTCATTGTGGTTTTGATTTGCATTTCTCTAATAATGAGTGATGTTGAGCATCTTGTCATGTGTTTGTTAGCCATCTGTATGTCTTCTTTGGAGAAATGTCTGTTTAGTTCTTTGGCCCATTTTTTGATTGGGTCGTTTATTTTTCGGGAATTCAGCTGCAGAAGTTGCTTGTATATTTTTGATATTAATTGTTTAAAAAAATTTATGACCGTGGGAAAGCTGCCATTTTCTTAACTCTAAAAGTTAGAAAATACTCTTACCTTATGTGAAGGAACGAGGATTATGTAAGGTAACGTGCGTAAGCCCATTTGGCACAAAAGAGTGACCTCCTTTACCTGCTTCATCGTCCTGATCCTCCATCTTGCCCATTTCAGGTGCATAATCAAGAATTCCTTCCCTTCTAAGACATTGCTTCCTTCAGTTCTGTAATTGCTAAGAAATGAGGGTAAAGATAGGAAATTTGAGTGGCTTAAACAAGTCTATTATAGAATTAATCACCTTTTTAAAAATTCTATGTTCTCTGGAAGTAAACTGACTTAGAACGAGAAATAAAATAATCATTAAGACAATTTGAGTTCTAGTTCCTTTTTCATCTGTCTTTAATCTCTAAGGGATGTATTCACTTGAACAGGTTACATATTTTCTTGGAAGGGATGAATGTATTTCCTAATCTGCTACAATAACCTGATTAAACAGATGATATTTAAGATTTATTCCACTGCAAAATTTTTTATCCTCTAAGCAATCTCCATATCCCAGGATATCTATTTTCCTCTTCTGCTATTCTTAACATCTCACCTGATAACACTGTCCTCAGTTTGTTAGTTTGAAAAATAAAATTCTGTAGTTAAAGAAACCTTGGTTGTGACTTTTAACATTGCATAGACCATGGGTTTTGCTCCATTCCAGAAGCTACTACTAATATAACCTTAACGAGAGAGTGAAATGGGCTGATAAAATAAGGATGATCAGCAAAAACTCATTCCCAATTTTGAAAAAAACATTTAAAGTGCATAGTCTGCTAATATCATCATCACTTATGTAGAACTGTGATATATTCAGTACAAATAACTCACATATTTCTAAACATTGTACTCTGTAATATTTGGAATCTGTTAATGTTTTTCATGAATATAACAAAATTGCTAGAATACACTGTAGACACTAGTACACATATAATATCTAAATATATTACATTATGAATATTAATTATTGACTGTAAATTCATAAAATGACCTATTATGTGTCAGATAAAGCAGATTTGGAAAATTTTTCTCAATGTGTACAACTTAATGAGGAGAGATAAACTGCTTCTTTGACCAATTTCAGTACACAAACTGATTTTTGCATTTCAAGCATACTGAGGACATAGATACTCTTTGATGGCTATTATTAATAACACTTCTTAAGAAATGAAATATTACAATTATTAATATTCAGACAAATATAGAATACTTTTTACATGATGAAAATTATAAGATTGATTATTAGGGCTATCTTATACAAGTGGGTGAGTCTGAATTTTGTTTGTCTTGAGTATTTTGTATTTAGAAGGTCCAAAATATAAATAATTACTGGCTTCCCAGGTGACTCAGTGGTAAAGAATCTGCCTACCAATGCAGGAGATACAAGATACAGAGGTTCGATCCCTGAAAGAGGAAATGGCAACCCCTTCCAGTATTCTTTCTGGAAAATTCCATGGACAGAGGAGCAACAGTCCATGGAGTTGCAAAGAGTCAGACATGGCTGAGTGACTGAGCATGCAGGCTTGCTAAGGTTCAAATGTCAGAAAAAAAGTATGCAACAACCTAATACTGTTTTATTTTAGGATTAATATAAGGATTGTCAACAATATATCCTCATAGGTAAAGCAATAATAATATGCATTTAAAAAGTATTACATTTTAAAGTAATAATAGGATACATTTTAAATGATTTAATATAATAATTGGTATTCGTTGAGTTCAGTTCAGTTCAGTCACTCAGTCATGTCCGACTCTTTTCAACTCCATGGACTGCAGCACGACAGGCCTCCCTGTCCATAACCAACTCCTAGAGCCTACTCAGACTCATGTCCACTGAGTCAGTGATGCCATCCAACCATCTCATCCTCTGTCGTCCCCTTCGCCTCCTCCCTTCAGTTTTTCCCAGGCATCAGGGTCTTTTCAAATGAGTCAGTTCTTCACATCAGATGGCCAAAGTATTGGAGCTTCAGCTTCAGCATCAGTCCTTCCAATGAATATTCAGGACTTATCTCCTTTAGGATGGACTGATTGGATCTCCCTGAAGTTCAAGGGACTCTCAAGAGTCTTCTCCAACACCAGAGTTCAAAAGCATCAATTCTTTGGCGTTCAGCTTTCTTTACAGTCCAACTCCCACATCCATACATGATGACTGGAAAAACCATTGCTTTGACTAGACAGACCTTTGTTGGCAAAGTAATGTCTCTTCTTTTTAATATGCTGTTTAGGTTGTTCATAGCTTTTCTTCCAAGGAGTAAGCATCTTTTAATTTCATGGCTGCAATCATCATCTGCAGTAATAATTGATATATGTTGAAGGTGCTAACATATCTACATTTTTGAAGGTGCTAAAATATCTATGTTTTTAACAGAACTTGTGCTGTATTTCATATATATATATAATAAAAATACAGTAACAGACTTCCAGGTTTTCACACAAAAATATTCATCTGTGGAGTACCACTATTAGTTTTGCATAGTGTATACATAGAACATAAATTTTCAGTGGATTTCATAACATATATTTTATGCATATCAGGGCTTCTTGTTGTTTTGATAACTAAACAAAAATTAAATGTGTTCTATCAATTAAGACTAAGTTAAAATAATCTAATTGAATAAAAACTCAAAGTAACTATTATGATAAGTGTGCCTTATCTCTTTTTTTTCTTTCTCTTTAATCTTCTATAGACTTCTTTTTCAGAGGAGAATGTTCACAGTCTTTATTAAGTGTAAACATCAACAATACAAAATAAACAGTTTTTGGTAATTTTTTCTAATGTTATTAGGGTGTATCTGAACAGAGTTTCATGTAGTTAAGTTGACATTATAAACTAAATATAGAAAATTTAATTACTAATAACTCTAGTTATATACTTAAAATTGGTTATTTTAAGTTGAGTGAATCATTTTGTTGTAATTATATATATATATAGCATATAATAAAATATGTGTCTGCATATATAAATTACATATAAAATAATGGTATATGTTTAATAAATATTTGTTTAAATAATGAATTAATAAATGTATAATTGTATAAAGCCAGAATAACTGATAATATAACTTGACTAAAAAAATGAAATATGTGTCTTATTTTGCTTTACCAAAATATGAAAAATTGTAACATAGTTTCGAAGGCTAACATATTTCAAAAATACACCTTATTAACATGAAATGAAAATAAAACTGATAACTACCTGTTTCAAATAGAAAGAATAAATTACTAAGAATAGAAATTTAATTAAATGTAATAAAGATCTTATGTGCCAATGCTAAAGATTTAAAATTTAATTGAAAATTATATATAATACATTTGATTTTAAACTAAACTGTATAATTACCTTTCATTAATTTAATATACAATAATAAAAATGGAATTTTTCCTTTAAATGTTTATTGTATGTGTAATTTATCAAATTGAGAAGGCAATAATAATAACTAAGAGCATATAATTTTAATGGCTTCTGTCTATGAAAATATATATAAATGTAAAATATACTTTGAGAATTCTTAATCCTTAGAGTGTCTGCTTATTCAGCGTTAAGATATCATATACTCATGAATTTGTAATCCAAATTGGTATTTCTGCATACAAAAATTGACACTTTCATAAATAATTTAGTTTGTCTATTCTTATAAATACAAAGTTGTTTGCACAATATAGAATATAAATGTATTTCCTGGCACCTTGCTTGATGTTAGGTTTTATAATTTGATTCCCAGAAAAGGATACATTTTCATAATATTCTTGGCTTATTTATGAGATAATAATTTTGTTGATAAATCATTGTCCTAAATGCATCACTATGTTTAAGAAGAGATCTCTAAAACAATACAAATTTACATTTTTCTAATCCATAATTCATGAACAATAAATTTTTCTTGGGCTTGAGTTTTTTCTCTGGGATTTCATATGATAACGGGTTCTTGTTGCACCTACTAGGAAAATCCCATTTCACTTGATTTTATTATTACAAAGATTCTGTGTTATTAATCATCAGTTCAGTTCAGTTCAGTCGCTCAGTCGTGTCTGACTCTCTGCGACCCCATGAATTGCAGCACGCCAGGCCTCTCTGTCCATCACCAACTCCCGGAGTCTACCCAAACCCATGTTCATCGAGTCGGTCATGCCATCCAACCATCTCATCCTCTGTGGTCCCCTTCTCCTCCCGCCCCCAATCCTACCCAGCATCAGGGTCTTTTCCAATGAGTCAACCCTTCGCATGAGGTGGCCAAAGTATTGGAGCTTCAGCTTCAACATCAGACCTTCCAATGAACACTCAGGATTGATCTCTTTTAGGATGGATTGATTGGATCTCCTTGCAGTCCAAGGGACTCTCAAGAGTCTTCTCCAACACCACAGTTCAAAAGCATCAATTCTGTGGCGCTCAGCTTTCTTCACCGTCCAAATCTCACATCCATACATGACCACTGGAAAAACCATAGCCTTGACTAGACAGACTTTTGTTGGCAAAGTAATGTCTCTGCTTTTAAATATGCTCTCTAGGTTGGCCATAACCTTCCTTCCAAGGAGTAAGCGTCTTTTAATTTCATGGCTGCAGTCACCATCAGCAGTGATTCTGGAGCCCAAAAAAGTAAAGTCTGACACTGTTACACATGCCATAATTCAGACTCCTAGTAACCACCAAGGTTGTTAGAAGATATGGCAAATGAATTATGCAATAAATAATAAAGTTAGAAGGTAAAGAAAAGTCTAGGCAACGGTTCCCTTAAGACTGATGGGTAGATACTGGTATTATCTCTCTGTGCTTAGTTGCTCAGTTGTGTCTCACTTTGTGACCCCAAGGACTGTAGCCTGCTAGGCACCTCTGTCCATGGGGATTCTCCAGATGGGAATAACTAGAGTGAGTTGCCATGCCCTCCTCCAGGGGATCTTCACAACCCAGGGATCGAAACCAGCTCTCCTGCATTGTAGGAGGATTTGTTACTGTATGACAGGTTAGCCCAAGAACACTGGAGTGGGTAGCCTCTCCCTTCTCCAGGGGACTGAACCAGGGTCTCCTGCATTGCAGGCAGATTCTTTACAGCTGAGCTACCAGGGAAGTTATCTATTGACATATTAATAATGTCGTGTGTATGTGTGTGTGTAAATAAACCATAATCCTTAGCGCCTTAAAGCTATAAGCATTTACTTAGCCCAGAAAAATGTAAGGGACAAATTTAGGCTGATTCATCTGGGTAGTTTTTCTGGTGTCATTCTGGTGTATTGAATTGGTCTAATAGGGCTTGGGGGTGTGACTAAGGCATATGTCTGTTAGTACAGCAATCCCCAACCCTTTTGGCAACAGGGACTGGTTTTGTGGAAGACAGTTTTTTCCACAGACTGGGAGGGAGATGGTTTCAGGATGATTCAAGCACATTACCCTTATTGTGTACTTTGTTTCTATTATTATTTCATTAGCTTCACCTCACATCATTGGTCGTTGGAGCCCAGAGTTTGCGGATCCCTACTGTAGCAGGCTAACTGGGCATATTCTCACGGTGGGGGAAAGAGGCAGAGGTACAAAATCAAAGTCCTCAGATTCAAGCCTGTTTAAGACTGCTTGAATTACAGTCCCCAGCATTTTATTGACCTTAAACATGCCTCATGGTGGAGCCCAAAATCATGATAGAAGATATAAAGTGACTTAATAGGGTATAGAGCCAGAGACTAGTTAAGGATTAGGACTACTAGTACAATCAATATACCATAGTCTTCTAAGACATGATAAAAGCCTGTGAATAAGACAGGTAAAGGATTTCTAAGGGGAAGGCTGTAGACATTATTGTCAAAAGAGAACTGAAAGGATTAAGTTTTTTGGGGGGGGAGGGTTTGTGAGGGGTCAGGATGAATGTCAAGTAAAATACATCCCTGTGATTTCAATTATGGATGTGGTTGTGTAAGTTTTCTACAGTCATAACAAAGTGCCTCCACTGGGTGGTTAAATAAGAGGAATTTGTTCTGTCACAACTCTGGAGACTAAAAGTCCCAAACTCAGGGGTTCACAGGGCCATATTTCCTCTGAAACATGTAGGAGAAAATCTTTTCTTACCTTGCCTACTTTCTAGTATTTGTTGACCATCTTGGCATTCTTTGGCTTATAGACACATCACTCAAATCTCTGTCCCAGTTGTCACAAGGCTGTCTTCTCCCTGGGTACTTTTTTCATGCAGGATTCTCATCGTTTAAGGACACTAATCGTTAGATTAATGGCCCACCTTACTCCAACATGACTTTGTCCCAAATGTCTATGTCTGCAATAGCTATTTCCAAATAAAGTCATATTCTCTGTTATTGAGGGTTAGGATTTCAACATATCTTATTGAGGCACATCATTCAACCTATAATAATAGTGTTATTCATGGAAATAAGGTATTGACATGAAAAATGTACTCAGGGAGATAATGAGAAAAGGCTGAGTTTGAATTCAGGGCATTCTGAATCTAAGCTTTCAGAATAACATCCAGTTTAGAAACACAGCAAACATTTAGAAATGCAAGGTTAACTTAGAGATAAGAATGGTGCTAGACAGAAATATGAAGCATTTGCCAAGGCAATGCTTTATTCATGGTGGATTGGACAATAAATCTAAAGACTAATGCATGAGGGGAGGTATGCAAATCCAGAGGAAATTTTGGAGAAGAAAGAATGAGAGGGGTATAAAGATAAATGAATATGGTATTTTCATAAAATTAGGAAGAATGCATTTTAATTAGTCAAATAAGGACCAAATACAGTATTATATTTGAATAGACTAAACACTAGAGATTGTGATGAGTCATGCAACCAAATATAATCTTAATAAATATTAATTCAAAAAGGAGTCTAAATTTTTAAAAATATTTAAATTATTATAACTAGCAAATTAAGGAATAGTCCATGGATGAATTTTAGAATTTTAAGCAACAGTACTTAATATAATTTGACCAAAAAGAGTTTCAACTAAAACATTTAATAATACTATATATCTGCTTTACAAGTAAGGATCTTGAAGGATCAAGAATAAAGAAAACCATGCTAAATTATTCTGATTGTAGAATTCTAGCTCATAGAACATGGCAAATTTTGAAAATTAAAATAAATATTCCCTTAAAATGCCTGGTTTTGGTGAAGTATCCACTGGAACTGGAATTGAAAATAACAGATAAAATGAAATACGTTTCATCATGTTCTTAAGGAAAAGCAGTTTTGGAAGGAGGTAACCCTTTTCTGAATCATTCCAACATATTCTTCAGTACTGTTCTATCACCGGGAAGAAGATTTCTCAAGGGAAATAGGAGCAACAGACTTGGAGCCAGAATATAAACAATAAGTCAAAATCCTGGAAATACTTTAAAAAACAAGCAATTGATTAAAATAAACTCTTTTTCCCACTGCTCAAATGGGAAAAAGAATATTCACTGCTCAAATGCCTACCTTTGGAAGTGATTAGTTTTTACAACCTGTCTTTTCCAAAGTATTCCTAAAAGATAGTAATAGCTGTGTGGGTTTTGTTTTATTCCAAGCAATTCTATTTGGAATGTTGGCACTGAAAATATGGCATTAAGGAATTAAAAGGAGTAATGATGCCAGTGTTATTAAAGGAGAAAAAAAAAACTAAAAAGGAATTTAGTGGATTTAGTTGAAAAACATGAGATGAACAGGCTGTAGAGCTTGTGAGTTATCTAATTTGATGTAAATTAATCTCTTGCTTTATAAAAGGGAAATGCTAAAAACCTGTTTACATGGATATTAAAAATGAGTAGCTGAAATGAGGCATGTATAGTGCTTGATGGTATAAGCACAACAATTGTTAGATTTTTACCTTTTAACTGAAAAATATCAAGTCTCTGCTTGCCACTTTTGTAATCAATACAGTATAGTCTACAGGCTTCCCAGGTGGTGCTAATGGTAAAGAAAGTGCCTGCCAATACAGGAGTCTCAAGAGATGCAGGTTCGATCCCTAGGTGGGGCAGGATCCCTGGAGGAGGGCATGGCAATAGAGGTCATGGCAATAGAATCTACAGTTTATTTTGTGCACTGTTACTTATAAAAGTAGGTAAAATGTAATCTTTATTTGGTTAATTTATCTTACTGTTTATTTTACTTATTATCTCAAGATTTAATTTAGGACACTTATAATTCCACATGTCATTTATAACTAAACTTTCCATTGTTGTGCAGTTTTATTTCCTTTCTATTTTGTATTCATATTAAAGTTTTGATATTCTTAGGCATGCCTTTGAAAGGTAAGAAAAAGTCTTTCACAAAGCATCATATTTATATTCCCTAAGTAATTGCATGTATTATTGTCATATAAAATAGGAACTTAATAAGTAGTTGTTTGGTTATAAAGTCACAGGTGTGAAAAGTGAGACAAGAGTCCCAAAGATCCATAGTCCCAATAAATGAAAATTCTGGGTAAAAAAGGAAGCAGCACTTGCGCTTGTACAATTTCCTTGTAGCTAGAGGGTTTTCTGGGGATTCTGTTGTTGGACAAGAGCCCAGGTGACTCTTGGCAGCTGCCCCATGACTGGGGCAGCAGCTGGTTCATAAGCTTGTATATTGATTACCCTCCAGATGGAGTGAAAAGATGAAGTAATTATGAATTATTACAGAAAATTAGGTTTTAAATTTTGACAACATGAAGAAAACAAACTTCAAGTTGTGGTATTTCTTAATTAAAATGATTAATGGTATATTTTCCATTTAATATTAATAATGAATAATTTTACAAATAAAAACTTAAGTCCTATTGCAACAAACTTTTACAAAACTATTCTATTCAGTGCTATGGGATTCAGTTGAGTGCCCTACCAAACTTGTAAATATAAGTTGGATACCCAGCCAGGATACCCCTGAAAGTCCTGTGTCCCTCTCTGAATTTGCCTGGACAACAAACTTTCCTGCCTGGAAGTTACAGTGACAAGAAAGACATTGCCTGGAATTCTCTCTGTAACTCCTTACTGAGAATCTTCATCATAAAATATCTCCACAGTATTTCTAAACAAAAACATATTATCATTAAAGGGAAGCAGAAACTCACAATTGCATCCTAGTTTTGTAAGTTTTAAATAGCTTGTTATTATCTTCAAGGTTTCATTCACATGTGCACCTAATCAGTAAGTTGAGGAGTAGTTAATATTTATCCAACAATAGAATAACTACTTGGTGGAGGGTGAAAGTCAGCAAAACACTGCAAAGAGATGCCTATTTTTGGAAAGGAAACATACAAACATGATACAACAGGATAGTGATTATTAAGCAAAACATGAACAGGAGCTGTGTACTGTGTTGAAAACTGTTTTCCTAATTGTGAAAAGAATCTCAAGAATTCAGTGCATGATTCAGTAAGCATGTCTCAACCAAGGAAAGATGAATGTGACAAAGGAGATGGAAAGAAATCATAGGAGATGTCTCTAATCTTATTTGAATGAGTAGCAATTTGTTTCAGCTATTATCCAACCTCTATGAGATGTGAGGAAAACTGTGCCCAAAAAATTTTCAAAATAAATATTCCTATTTTGTAAACATGCAATTTTACAAAAATTAACCATTGAGCACCTATTCTGTGAAGGATGAAGTCCAGTGAACATAAATAAAAGTAAATATGACACCAACTCTCTCTTTGGGAAGCTCACTGTCTGATTGGTAGAAAATCACATAAATTATAAGCTTAGTGATAATGTTCAAACCAAAAATATCTGAAATTACTTGTATTTATTCATATGCACATACAAGTAAAATTGTATGTTTGAGTTTTGCTTACATTTTTATATATATAAAAGAATCTACATTTTATATATATAAAAGACTTTATATATATAAAAGAGTCTCTTTGCAACCCTACTGACTGTAGCCTGCCAGGCTCCTCTGTCCATGAGATTCTTCAGGCAAGAATACTGGAGTGGGTTGCCATTACCTTCTCCTGGGGATCTTCCCCAACCAGGGATTGAACTCATGTCTCCTGCATCTCCTACACTGCAGGCTCTTTACCCACTGAGCCATAGGGGAAGCCTTATTGATTATATCATAGGATCACTAATATTTCCTCACATATTATTTTAAAAACATAATCAAATGGAAGCTGCAGTCTTACAAATGCCCAGCAGTTCATTCTATTCAATCACATAGGATGAGGGCATACTTATTATTTTGACTAGATTCCAAAGGCATATAATATGGCAGAGGACAAAATAAGCATTCTCTTCTATTTACATTTTTTGTAGGAGTACATGGTCAAGTTTCACAAGCAGGACAGAGAGTATTTCATCTATAGTGGATCTTTTTTGGTGAGAAATAATCTTTACTACAAAGATAACCTCAGATGACCATTTTCTAAAACTCTGTACTCACATGAACCCTAATAATTTTTTATAGAACTGGAACTTAACCAGTTTCTAGGAACAATAGACTTGTATGGGTTGAAAAATCTGCTGCAAATTGTTTTGTTCCTTATGTGGACAAGACAGAGAATACTAAAATACTCTGCTAATGCTTCCCTTCCTGGAAATAAAACTGCATCCATCTAATTTTTTTTTCTTAAAATGAAAACAGTGTTTCAGAAAGTTTATGGCCTTATTTTAGCATTTTCATCAGGAATATCCCTATACCGGAAGATTTTTTGTGTGTGTGTTAACAAAATGATATAAAAAGACAAAGGTAAGATTTTTGATCTTAATTTTTTTCTAGGTTCTTACCGATTTAACGTAACATGAATAAATTATATAATTTTAATTTAATATGAATAAATTCCACATATTCCATTTAACAAAGTCATTTAATGGCATTTACTATGAAATTTCTACTTTTTATTTTAATGCAAAACAATTGTTTTAATACAACAAAAATTCAACGAAGGCATTCAGGTAATTAAAATATCTCCTGTAAAATTCCAAGTGGGAAAATACAAAAGAGAGTTCATGAATGATAATTTATGACACTATGATTTTGTTAAATAAAACATTACTTGAAATTCTAGTCAGTGTTTAATTTTCTTGTAAAGAAATGTGTTTGGCATAGTTTTCCTAGCATTTTGCAGACTTATTTAGCAGATGTCATTTTGGCTCCATAGGTAATATTTGTTCTAAACTTTGAGATTATACAAACATTTGCTTTTCAAAGGCAGCAAATGCTTCTCTCATCTTCCATACTTTTAAAATCTTTGAACCCACACTGCGATGACAATGTCATTAAATGAACACTTTCACCATTGTAATAAATTTAAAAATCATCAATTCTGTATTCTATCTTTCATGATGTTCCTTTATTATTATCAAATTTTAAAAACTGCTTTATGGGAAACATTTGAAATTTCTCATCGAGGTAGAAAACAATGCTTGTTTTCTTACATATGTGATATTTATGTATGCTTTAAACCATTACCACCAAATTACTGGCATACTGATTATGAAAGATTACTTGCAATTCAAAGAGCTCTGTGAAATATTAAGACAAATTAAGCCAGAGGTGGTTCAAGTCTTGATACTTCTAGGTCATTACTATGTGAAAGATAAATTATTGTTGTTCAGTCGCTAGTTCATGTCTGACTCTTTGCAACCACATGGACTGCAGCACCCGAGATTCCTCCTTCACCATCTCCCAGGGTTTGCTCAAACTCATGTCCACTGAGTTTGTGATGTTCTCTAACCACCTCATCCTGTCACCCCCTTCTCCTTTTGCTTTCAATCTTTCCCAGCATGAGGGCTTTTTCCAATGAGTTGCTCTTTGCATCAGGTGGCCAAAGTATTGGAGCTTCAGCTTCAGCATCAGTCCTTCCAATGAATATTCAGGGTTGATTTCCTTTAGGATTGACTGGTTTGATCTCCTTGCTGTCCAAGGAACTATGAAGAGTCTTCTCCAATACCGGAGTTCGAAAGCACCAGTTCTTTGGGAGCTCAGTCTTCTTTATGGTCCAACTCTCACATCCATACATGACTACTGGAAAAACCATAGCTTTGACTAGATGGGTCTTTGTCAGCAAAGTGATGTCTCTGCTTTTTAATATGCTGTCTAGGTTTGTCATAGCTTTTCTTCCAAGCAGCAAGTGTTTTTTACTTTCATGGTTGCAGTCATCACCTGCAGTGATTTTGGAGACCAAGAAAATAAAATCTATCACTGTTTCCACTTTTCCCCCTTCTATTTGCCATGAAGACAAGGGACTAGATGCTGTGATCTTAGTTTTTTTCATGTTGAGTTTTAGCAAGCCACTCCAGTATTCTTGCTGCGAAAGTCCAATGAACAATATAAAAAAAGCAAGAGGGATAAACAGAGCATGATAATTTTGACAATGATATTTTATTAATGACTTGTAATTACATTTGACTTAGATAATTGATAGTGCAAGTCTCTCAGTCATGTCTGCCTCTTTGCGACCCCATGGACTATACAGTCATGTAATTCTCCAGGCCAAAATACTGGAATGGGTAGCCTTTCCCTTCTCCAGGGATCTTCCTAACCCAGGGATTGAACCCAGGTCTCCCACATGGCAGGCGGATTTTTTTACCAGCTGAGCTATCAGGGAAGCCCAAGATAAATGCAGTTGCCAACTAAAGAATTTCTCTTTTCCTCTTGCTCTCTTGCAAGACAGCCCTCTGAGTAGCCAAAGGAATCTTTCTAAAGTGTTCTTCAATTCAAGTCACACTTTGAGTAAAACCAATGGGTACATCTTTAATGCTCTGAAGATATAGTTCACATTCCTAGTTATGGCTTACCATGTCCTCATGCGGCCCCATGTTTTCTCCCCAATTTTTATCTCTTGTTAGAATATGAAGGCACTGTGGTCATGGAAGAACTCCTCTTATTGCTCTCTCTCTGGGTCCTTCTATATTATTCTTTAAGTCATCAATATTCTTTACACACATCACTTTTTACAGAAGTCTTTCCTAATCTCCCAAGTTCATCTAAGCGTCCTGCCTAAATATAATTCTGGCTTAGGAGTTTTCATACTGTTCCCTGAAGGCCATAGAGTTGAAGTTTTAAAATACTTGCATCTGTGTTATAAAGAAAAATACCAATACAAAGTATAACTATAAGCGATAGAATATATATAGATTATTTTTTTAATAACTCTAGTTCGGTAGAAACTTCTACATATATTATGAAGAAAATACAGGAAAGGAGTAACCTTAGATCACAATATTTCAGAGGAGAAAAACATTTTAGAGATTAAATAGATTAGATCAGACTATTTAGTACAAGAGAAAATAAAACTACAAATATGTCATCTAATTGGCTGGGGAGTTATAATGTTTTTCTCTAGTTGGTTGCTGGTCAAAGTATAATGCTAATTGATTTAAGTCTAGTTCATTGTTATTTTGACATCCCCCCAAATTTGCTGTACCTTAGAGTGAAGCATATCATATAATGAGATTTAAAAACAAAAGGAAAGAGGAAATAAGGGAATAGAAAAGTCAGGGCAGGGAACCATACAGTGATAGTTATAGTGTCAAAGCACAAATTGAAATTCATGAAAACAAGCACCATTTTTTGGAGTAGAACATATGGTTATCAGATTCCTAGAAGACACAATAAGATAGGAATTATCACTCATAATAAAAATTTCAATGTCTATTTAATAACACACAGGGATTTCTTGACAGCACAGTTTTCTTCTAAAGGATTTTTCATATACACGGCACTTCAAAACATAGAGAAGAATATGCTCCACAGCATTTTTAAAATAAAGACTTTGGCAAGATTCAGAGATCCTTGCCTTATAGAAATCTCTCAAAATAGACTGATGGCATAATGCCAAACAGAGTTTGGTAAGTGCACACCTGCAAAAAGGCCTAAATAAGCAGCTCTGTTCTCTGTTGCTCTGGTTTGGAACAAAAATAAAATTAAGAATTGATAGCAGATGGAAAGGGCTGTATATCTTTTTAGAATTCTCCATGAATATTCATTCCCACAATAAAGATTTGGTTCAGAACTAGATGGACTAGAGTCCAAAATATAATATGGATTCACTAAAATACTCACACAAAGGAAACTAGCAATTTCTAAGAATGCAACATTCTTGGACTAGAGAATAGGGAGAGGTAATAGCACATCTTTGCCACTAATGATGCTAAGTAATTTTCTATATTACCAAACTAGCAACTAATGAATACAAAACTGTGTGTGTTTCCTCCCCGCCCAGACTGGGACAACGTTTACTAGGAAGTGAGTTTAGTAGGATCACTACTTGAAGGGAATGAAGAAGCAGAAAGGGGCAGATGGAAGATGTCTGATTCTACACAAAGCGTTGGACTTGTGTTGACTCAAGATTTCAACAGAATTGATACTTGGGCACTGGAGCTTTACATGGCAATGTAGACTTTCACTGGATATAGCTAGAAATTTTTTTAACCTGAATTTTCAATATTTTTTCATAAATCAACACACTCTATTCCACAAAACTGTTCAATGTTCTCCATATCTGGGTAAGTAACCCTCTTCTTGATTTTGTGTATTTTTTTCTAGCTGTTAATTATCCAAAATTGTTTCAGTTATTGCTTTCTATTTACAGACTTGTCTTTTCATTTTTAAATATATATTTTTTGTTTTGTAGTTTTTATTCATATGCTATTCAGTTCAGTTCAGTCACTCAGTTGTTTCTTATTCTTCGCAACCTCATGGACTGTAACACCTCACGGACTGCAGGCTTCCCTGTCCATCATGAACTCCTGGAGCTTGCTAGGATCTTTTCCAATGAATCAGTCCTTTGCATCAGGTGGCCAAAGTATTGGAGTTTCAGCTTCAGCATTAGTCCTTTCAATGAATAGTCAGGACTGATATCCTTTAGGATGGACTGGTTGGATCTCCTCGGAGTCCAAGGGACTCTGAAAAGTCTTCTCAACACCACAGTTCAAAAGCATCAGTTCTTCGGTGCTCAGCTTTCTTTATGTTCCACCTCTCACATCCATATATGACTACTGGAAAAACCAAAGTTTTGACTGGATGGACCTTTGTTGGCAAAGTAATATCTCCGCTTTTTAATAAGCTATGTTGGTTATAGCTTTTCTTCCAAGAAAAGGTCTTCTGTGTATTCTTGCCACCTCTTCTTAATATCTTCTGCTTCTGTTAGGTCCATACTGTTTCTGTCCTTTATTGTGCCCATCTTTGCATGAAATGCTCCCTTGGTAACTCTGATTTTCTTGAAGAAATCTCTAGTCTTTCCCATTCATATGCTATTACTTCTCCCTATTCTCTACACCAAGAAAGTTGTATTAGAAATTGCTAGCTTACTTTGTGTACTTCAGTAAATCTATGTATTTTGGACTCCAGCACATCAAGTTTTTATTTTTTTTCTTGCTTCAATTTCATTGGATTTGTTTTAATCTTCCCTAATCATATATGAAAATTTAGTTTATGCATTTATTAATTCTTACTTTCATCAATATTTATTAATTGTACAGCCTAGTTTTATTCTAGAGTTTTTTTCATGCTTTAAAATATTACAAATCAAATTTGAAGATTATAAAGTAAGTAATATTTTTGACACCCACATATTTTACGTTACCACTCTTTTGCTTCTATTTATACCTCACCACATGTTTAAAATAAAATTAATAACTTTATACTAATATTGATTATTAGATAATTTGTTATAGTTTTTTAGATTCTCTTCTAAAAAAAATCTTCAAATGAGTTTTATTACTTTTAAAGGCAATTCTTTAGTTAGCAGTAATTTTATTTCTATGCCTAAAACTTCTTTCTTTTAATTTTAGGATAATGACTGCCTTATTCCATATCTCATTTTAAAAACTTTTTGATGTGTTTAGTTATTTAAATTTTCATTTTATAAGAAAAGAAACACATGCAAAGCTACAATGAATATTCTATCAAACAAAGATGGCTATGAAATGTCAAAAAGTTTAAACAAGTTGTATACTTTGTCTCACTTTACTTGAGAATTTTACATTTTTAATATATAGGAAAGAAGCATTTCAGTATATATGAAAATATTATGTCATTTAGTTCAACTTCAAAGAAATATTATTCAGTGTGTAGGTGCAACTTGATTATACTTTGCCCTGTAAGTGTATTTGATTTCCTTTGTTTTTCCTTTGTAGGGTTATTTCTTTAATTTTGGAAGTCCAAAAATTCGCTGTGATACATCTAGGTATGGGTCTATTTTTCAATCATGTTTCCTAGAATTAAGGTCCCCTCTCCGTTAAAATTCTTTCTTCAGGAAAGATTCTTTGTTGGTAAGTATGCTTCTACCACTAAAATTTTGTAATTACCACTTAATTTTGTAATTAAGAATCTCTTGTCTGAAACTGAGCTTGTGAGTTATATATAGTTATATATATAGTTATTTATCTGTGAAAAAACTCACATAATTACATAGACTACATATTCTAAAGCTCTAAGAGCCAATTCACTGCACTGGTCTGATCAGAATATCTTTGTGAAAGAAGATTCTCTTTTACGGCATGTAGTTATCACTGAAATCTCCTTGTATATACCAGCATATGTTTGACAAAGTATTTGATAAACTATTAACTGTGTCATACAAATGTTAGACATTATTATTTTGCTTATTTTCTCTGGCAGATGGAAGTAAAAAATTAGATTCAGTATGACTTCCATTTAATTTAGGCAATGATAATACTCATTATTTATATCAAAGAAACTCAAGGAAATAAAAAACATAAATGTACTCTCATCTTTCTGTTGTCATTACAAATGTCCTGGTAATTTTTTACTGTCAAAATATTTACTAGAAAATCTGTCAGATGACTTGTGTGTATTCCAGGTTCTACTTTTTACTAGTTTATTCAGTATTTATTTATGATTTATTTGTCCTTTGACAACATTGTTTCTGCTCTTGAGAGACTTAAATAATTCCAGGGTTAGTGAAGGCCTTGTAGTCACACACACACACACACACACACACACACACACACACACACACACACAAAAGATCACTCACATTTTTCAAATGAAGTAGAGTCAACCCTCCAAATCCACAGATTCTGCACCCCTGGATTCAACCAACAGAGGATTGAAAATACTTTTTAAAAATTCCAGAAAATTCAAAAAGGCAAAATTTGAATCTGCCATCCTCCAGCAACTATTTACACAGCCTTTGCCTTTTATTAATATTATATATTATAAGTAATCTAGAGATGATTTCAAGAATCCGCCTGCCAATGCAGGAGACACAAGAGACATAGGTTCCATCCCTGGGTGGGGAAGATGCCCTAGAGTAGGAAATGGTGACCCACTCCAGTACTCTTGCCTGGAGAATTCCATGGACAGAAGAGCCTGGCAGGCTATCTAGTCCATTGGGTTGCAAAGAGCTGGACACGACTGAGCAACTGAATACACATGATGCTTGTATTATCGTTTTACATAAAAGACCTGACCATCTGTAGATTTTAGTATCCTAAGGGCTCTTGGAATCAAATCTCTGGGATATGGAGGGTTGACTGTAACCACAGGACAGAAAGCTAAACAGGACTAATCAAATATGAGTCGCCAAAGCAACCCCCCCCCTTTAATATTTGCATGGTCCACTGTGCACTGCCCTCTGTTTTGTAACTGATCTGAGGTTGAACATAGAAAAAAAAAATTGGAAGTCATAACATACTACACAATTTAAAGGTTTATTTCTATCAATATTGATAAAAAATTAATATTCCAAAAAGTTTCACTCCATAACAATATTTTAGCATTTGTAGTTATTCTGATCAGTCCTTGTCATGTGAATGTTTGATATTTTCATGTTAACAAAATGGAAGCAAGCTTTCGGAGAAAAATATTGCGTCACTAAATAAAACAAATCTTATTTTAAAAATTACTATGTTAGAATTGTCGGGTCATAATGAATACTCATCCTGTATTGTATGTTACAGTGATTCTTGATGATAAATGGTAGTTCTAGAAACCCATCTACAACTTCTAAGGAAAGACTCTTATAGCCTCTCATATACACAAATAGATAGTCACAGAAAAAAAAAAAAAGAAAACCTTAAAACTTCTTATGTACTTCTAGTATAATGAGAAACATTGAATATATTTAAACTTTCCACAGGGATATTTAAATACGCATAAGAGTAAAATGGACTATAAATTACTGATGGATAGAGTTCATGTTGAAGATGATCCCTCATATTTTCAATGCATCTTTAAAACTTTTATGGAAATGTAAAGGCTGAGTTTCCAGCTATAAATATCATACCTTATTCATATAAGGTGGTAACTGCTGATCCTATTTTTTTTAAATTGTCTTTTAACAAGCAAACCTCTTTTCTGTTGGAAAAGCATTTTCTTTGGGCATGCACCTATAGGCTTCGTTTCCTCTTTCATGCATTTTCAACAAGAGTGACCCAGAGGTGAAAGTGTTAACATCATTTGTATGTATCAGCATAAATTAATGGCTGAGTTAATACATAATTTTTATTTACTCTTCTCTACTTCAGTGTATTCTATACAAACCAATCTTTTGACTTACCAAAATATTATTTTATTAATATTAAAGTTTATTATTACCAAAGAGATTGTTAACAATTCAGAATCGAAATCTGTTAAGGCTAATCATAACATGCAAATCATATCTGTGTGTATACGTATATGTGATATACATACTTACATACAACACATACATATATATGTGTTGAACATAGATATTATGCTCTTTTAAAATATTTCAACCATTTCTAAGCACAGCAAACTAAGAAAGTAAAACTGTTTTGCAGATTTTATGATTTAAAATACGCAAACCAAAATGGCTTTAACAGTCTTATAGGAAGTTTGAAAAATGTAATTTCAGTCAAAAACCTAATTCTACAACTACCTACCAATGCAACATATGTTCAGTGGCTAATTCTTATGTCAACTGAGTTTTTCCAAATGCTGCTAGGGATTTTGAAAATGTTCAAGACTCTTCTCTGTTTAGAATTGTTGGATAATTCAGAGATGAAAAGGGCTGTTCATTCCCTAGCTGTCTATACACATTTGAGAGGAAAAATAAAAGGAAAATAGAAATTCAAAACATAGAATTCCTAATGTGTGATACATAGATCTTTGGTCTGAATTCTCTTTATCTCTTTTTCTCTTCTCTCTCCACTCCTCACTCCAATCAATCCTGGCTCCCTATCCAACTGACAGAAAATTTTATGTTGTTTTGGCATAGAAAAGAGAAATCACTCACAAATACATTTCTACTTGAGAAAAGTGGGTCCTGTCATTGATTTTCTAGTCATCTATTGCATATGTTCTCTGTGCCAGGCATTGTCTAGGGGCAAAAATGCTATTAAAATAACAACATAAAAATGCAGTTTTTGTCTGACTGAAATTTACTATTTACTAAATGAGACAAGCATTAATTAAATACTTACAAAACTGTGTGTACAATTGTAAGAGAAAAAAGAAGTGAATTTTCCAATTACAGTGTAAGATATTTGAGCCAGTAAAGGAGTTAAAAGAACAGACTTTCCTAAAGAAGCAACAACTGAGCTGAATTCTGAAACTCAGAACTCAGAATAGATGAGGCAAGTAGGGTTTAAGGATGGGTGGAAGGATGGAAAATCGCTTATGCATTAGTACCCTCTAACATTTTTGCCCATCTATCTATCCTTTCATCTTAAGACTCCCATAAGTCTACTCAACTATTACAGTGAGAATACTCTCTCATATTTGGTGAAGGTATTCTCATTGACATTTCCTTTAAACTAGAGTTGAGTTGTCTCTTAGCCACCGACACCTCTAAAGTTACTACTGATATTCAGCTATCTTCTGATGTGACATTTTGAGTACATTATTGTCATAAATTTGTAATTATTTCTTCCATTATTTTCTTTGACATTCTCTAAATTGAAAATCAATAGGTAAAAAGTTAAGGAATTCCACTGGTTATATTTAATTAAATATAATATGCTAAGTTAAAATAGATTACGTGAAAGCATGGCTTTTGAAAGTGTGGCACCTCTCTCTGATGGATAGTGGATCCCTTATTCACAGGTTTCACTGAATATCAAAAAATTTTAAGAAGTGGTGATGTACATAACCTATGTCTAGGTCACAAACTGCAATTCCTTATTTCTTTTTAAGTTTCTTATCGACATATATGTATATTCTTCATATATATATATTATATATATTTCTCATACATCTTCTGTATATCTTAGTAATAGCCTGCTTGCTGCTACTGCTGCTTTGTCACTTCAGTCGTGGCTGACTCTGTGCAACCCTATGGACTGCAGCCCACCAGGCCCCTCTGTCCATGGAATTCTCTAGGCAAGAGTACTGGAGTGGGTTTGCCATGCCCTCCTCCAGGGAACCTTCCCAACCTAGGGATCAAACCCAGGTCTCTTGCATTACAGGCAGATTCTTTACTGCTGAGACATCAAGGAAGCCCAATAGACTGCTTAATACATAAAAAAAAACTTCAGTATGAGTTTCTTTAATGTAGCGTCTCAAAATCGTAATTAAACATGTTAAGACATATTTTGTTATGAACAATATGAATACTGGTTAAGAGAGCAAATCATTTAAACTTTCAGTGTTTCTGTTTCATCTGGAATAGTTATAATAAAGAATAGTCATAATAATATTATGCTATAAATTAAATATATTTTACTATATATTTAATACTTAAAATATATAGAATATATTTATATATTCACTGTATAAAGTAATTATGATAATAATACTTTATGAAAATAGTAAAATGAGATGATTTCTTTAAAAATCATATTTTGGCAAAGGTAAGCACTCATGATTTGTAGTCTATGTTTATAACTCAATATTTAAATAACTTGAGTCTTTGTCCATTTGGGTTGTGTGTACATTTAAGTGTGTCAAAAAAGAATCTACATTATATATTTCATACTGAATAGACTTGGAATGAGTAACTGTTACTAATACATATATGGTATTCAGAAAATATTCATTTAAAAGTGACAGAAAACACAGCATACCATAGACTAGGTGATTTGTAAATAGAGATATTTATTTCACTCAGCTCTAGAGGCTGGAAATCCAAGACTAAGTTTTTGGCAGGTTTGAAAGAGAATTCACTTCCTGGTTCATAGAGGCTATCTCCTCTCTATATCCTTATATTGCGGAAGGGAAGTAGGGAAATTTCTAAGGTCTGTTTTATAAAGACATTAATTACATTCATTGGAGTTGTAAATGGCACCCCAGTCCTGCATTCTCGCCTGGAAATTCCATGGGCAGAGGAGCCTGGTGGGCTACAGTCCATGAAGCTGCAAAGAGCTGGACATCACTCACTCGTAATCATAGTCATAGTGGTTCTGCTGTCATGTGTAGCCATGCAGTGTTCTCTGCATCTTACCACTGTATCTTACCCATTGTAGTTTGTTTATGGGGTGGAATGTGACCTGTGATCTTGAGATGGACTTGTCAGAGAAATTCTTGATTCTTTTTGGGGGGCCTGAGGTTTCTGGAAAATCCAGTCCTTTTAGGATGGTGTTTCTAAAGCAGAGAGTTTGTAATCCTATTGCTGGTTCCCCTTATGACTATCTCAAGTAGGGATCCTTACCCAAAGGTGGAATATGGAGTCCTAAATGATGCTGTTTGTCTCCCTAGAAAGAATTTCATTTGAAGTCAAACTAACCTCAGACTATCATGTATAGGAGCTAATAATTTTTTCTTTTTCTTTGTTTTTGCATGGTGTACCAGCATTGGTTTTCTGTCACTTTTAAATGAAAAATTTCTGAATATCATATATATATTAGCAACAAACTGTTTTTACTGTTACTTCTCCCAAGTCTATTCAATATGTAGACTTTTTTCTGACACACTTGGAGACGAACAATAAAGACTCATTTCTTTTTTGCTTTATACTTTAGAGATAAAAATAAGTAATTTTTTGGAAGAAATATAGATTATGCAATGTCCTTGAGCTCAAAGTTTAGTTTTAATATCTGAAAATATCCCAGATTATTTTCATCCTTGCCATCACCCTTCACAAACTCAACTTGTTATAGGAAGTCAAAGTAGGTTATTTGCAGGAAAAAGTTGCTTTGAAGTATTCCCTGTTGATCTCAGACACTTAACACAGTTTCTACAATGTCTAACTTTCTCCCAAGGAATAACTAATACCCTGAGAGAAGTCATCTCTTTACACACAGTAACATCATCAACTTTTTTAGCAAAAGGAAATGGACTGTGATTACTGAGGTATTGTTTCCCATGAGTTCTCAACAGGATTCACTTGGAAAGTACTTTAGTAGCAGTGTGATAGTTTGGTGCATGGATATGTACATGTTGCATATTGGGAGAAAAGTATCATTTCTCTTTGAAAAAAGAATCTACCTAACTGATCCTTATAGGATCTCAGAAAGAATAGTTAAATTTATAACTTTTAAAACCAATAATATTGCTTCAGAATAATATGTTATATTGACACAAGATTTCAATTCACATATAACTAAGGTCAGGCTTCCCCAGTGGCTCAGAAGTAAAGAATCCATCTGTAAAGCAAGAGTCACAGGTGCAATCCCTGGGATGGGAAGATACCCCGGAGGAGGGCATGACAACCCATTCAAGTATTCTTTCCTGGAGAATCCCATGGACAGAGGTACATGGTAGGCTATAGTCTATAGGATTGCAAAGAGTTTAGCATGCACACACACATATGTAAAGTCACAGGATTCATGACTTTGAGTTTGGGGGATAATTTCAAAATAACTCTGAAAAAATAAATCGATGATATATTGTGGGTGGTTATCTCAAATTGTTACAAAAATACAATAAAAAATTGTCTCTAATGAATTAAAGTGTATTGTGAGTAGGGAGGAATAAATTTAGAGAAACACATTTTAAAACATATAATGTGAGAGTGAAGATGAAAAATATTTAAAATGTCTGACAAAAATCATATAACACTTTGAGGGATATAACAAAGAATAAATAAATAATATTAAAAGGTTCAGGTCAGTTCAGTTCAGTTGCTCAGTCGTATCTGACTCTTCGCGACCCCATGGACCACTGCACGCTAGACCTCCCTGTCCATCACTAACTCCCGGCGTTTACCCAAACTCATGTCCATTACATCATTGATGCCATTCAACCATCTCATCCTCCGTCATCCCCTTTTCCTCCTGCCCTCTATCTTTCCCAGCATCAGGGTCTTTACAAATGAGTCAGCTCTTTGCATCAGGTGGCCAAAGTATTGGAGTTTTAGCTCCAACATCAGTCCTTCCAATTAACACTTAGGACTGATCTCCTTTAGGATGGACTGGTTGGATCTCCTTGCAAGGGACTCTCAAGAGTCTTCTCCAGCACCACAGTTCACATGGGAAACACATGTACACCCAAGATGGATTCATGTCAATGTATGGCAAAACCACTACAATATTGTAAAGTAATTAGCCTCCAATTAAAATAAATAAAAAAAAATGTCAACATAAAAAAAAAAAAAAAACACCATAGTTCAAAAGCATCAGTTCTTCTGTGCTCAGCTTTCTTTATAGTCCAACTCTCACATCCATACATGACTACTGGAAAAACCATAGCCTTGACTAGACTGATGTTTGTTAGCAAAGTAATGTCTCTGCTTTTTAATATGCTGTCTAGGTTGGTCATAACTTTCCTTCCAAGGAGTAAGTGTCTTTTAATTTCATGGCTGAAATCACCATCTGCAGTGCTTTTGGAGCCCAGAAAAATAAAGTCTGACACTGTTTCCACATCTATTTGCCATGAAGTGATGGGATCAGATGCCATGATCTTAGTTTTCTGAATGCTGAGCTTTAAGGCAACATTTTCATTCTCCTCTTTCACTTTCATCAAGAGGTTCTTTAGTTCTTCTTCCCTTTCTGCCATAAGGGTGGTGTCATCTGCATAGCTGAAGTTAGTGATATTTCTCCTGGTGATCTTGATTCCAGCTTGTGCTTCATCCAGCCCAGGGTTTCTCATGATGTACTGTGCATATGAGTTTAATAAGCAGGGTGAATATATACAGCCTTGACGTACTCCTTTCCAGATTTGGAACCAGACTGTTGTTCCATATCCAGTTCTAACTGTTGCTTCTTGACCTGCATACAGGTTTCTCAAGAGACAGGTCAGGTGGTCTCTTATTCCCATCTCTTTCATAATTTTCCAAAATTATTGTGATCCACACAGTCAAAGGCTTTGGCATAGTCAATAAAACAGAAATAGATGATTTTCTGGAATTCTCTTGTTTTTGTGATGATCCAGCATATGTTGGCAATTTGATCTGTGGTTCTTCTGCCTTTTCTAAAACCAGCTTGAACATCTGGAAGTTCACAGTTCACATATTGCTGAAGCCTGGCTTGGAGAATTTTGAGCATTACTTTACTAGCATGTGAGATGAGTGCAATTGTGCGGTAGTTTGAGCATTTTTGGCATTGCCTTTCTTTGGGATTGGAATGAAAACTGACCTTTTCCAGTCCTGTGGCCACTGCTGAGTTTTCCAAATTTGCTGAAATATTGAGTGCAGCACTTTCACAGCATCATCTTTTAGGATTTGAAATAGCTCAACTGGGATTCCATCACCTCCACTAGCTTTGTTTGTAGTGATGCTTCCTAAGGCCCACTTGACTTCACATTCCAGGATGTCTGGCTCTAGGTAAGTGATATTACAAGGTAATATTACAAGGTAAATGCTCCTGATTTCACCAATATATTAGCTTATGTTCATTTACACATTATATCTTCCCAAAAGCTTTCACATTGAAATATTAGCCAAACAGTTGAAAGACTATAAGTTCTGGAGGTAGATAGGTCTGAATTTACACATTGTTTTTTTTTTTCTACCTATGCATTATATGGCCTTAGGAAATCACCTATCCTTTGAATTTCAGTTTTCTCATCTGAAAAATAAATATAACAATACATAGAGTGTCTTCATGATTGTTAGCTGCACAATAAAGCACTGGTATAGACATGATATCATAAATGCGATCTGCATTGTTGACTATCTAGCTGAGTCTGCTCAAACTCATGCCCATTGAGTCGATGATGCTATCTAACCATCTCATCCTCTGTCACCCCCGTCTCCTCCTGCACTGAATCTTTCCCAGCAATATGATATTTTCCAATGAGTTGGCTCTTCTCATCAGGTGGCCAAAGTACTGGAGCTTCAACTTCAGCATTAGTCCTTCCAGTGAATATTCAGGACTGATTTCATTTAGGATTGACTGGTTTAATCTCCTTGCTGTCCAAGCGACTCTCAAGAGTCTTCACCAACATCACAGTTTGAAAGCATCCAATCTTCAGCACTCAGCCTTCTCTGTGGTCAAACTCTCACATCTGTACATGCCTAATGGAAAAAAAAATTTAGCTTTGACAAAGGGGACCTTTGCTGGCAAGTCACCTTGTCTCTGCTTTTTAATACACTGTCTAGGTTTCTCATAACTTTTCTTCCAAGGAGCAGGTATCTTTTAATTTCATGGCTGCAGTCAATGTCCGCAGTGATTTTGGAGCCCAAGAAAACAAACTCTATCACTGTTTCCATTTTTTTCCACATCTATTTGCCATGAAGTGATGGGACCAGAATGTTGAGTTTTAAGCCAACTTTTTCACTCTCGTCTTTCACTTTCATCAAGAGGCTCTTTAGTTCCTCTTGACTTTCTGCCATAAGGGCAGTGTCATCTGCATATCTGAGGTTATTGATATTTCTCACAGCTATCTTGATTCCAGTTTGTGCCTCATCCAGCCCGGCATTTCGCATGATGTACTCTGCATATAAGTTAAATAAACAGGGTTACAATATACAGCCTTGACGTACTCCTTTCCCAATTTGGAACCAGTCAGTTGATCTATGACAGGTTCTAAGTGCTGCTTCCTGACTAGCATACAAATTTCTCATGAGGCAGGTAACATGGTCTGGTATTCCCATCTCTTTAAGAATTTTCTACAGTTTGTTGTGATCCGCAGTCAGAGGCTTTAGCATAGTCAATTAAGCAGAAGTAGATGTTTTTTCTGGAATTTCCTTGCTTCCTCTATGATCCAATGAATGTTGGCAATTTGTTCTCTGATTCCTCAGCCTTTTCTAAACCCACCTTGTACATCTGGAAGTCCTCGGTTCATGTACAGTTGAAGTCTAGCTTGAAGGATTTTGATCATCACTTTGCTAGCATGTGAAATGAATACAATCGTGAAGTAGCTTGAGCAATCTTAGCATTGTTCTTCTTTGGGATAGGAATGAAAACTGACCTTTTCAAGTCCTGTGGCCACTGCTGAGTTTTCCAAATTTGCTGACATACTGAGCTCAGCACTTTAAAATGCATCATCTTTTAGTACTTAAAATAGCTTAGCTGGAATTCTGTCACCTCTACTAGCTTTGTTCATAGTAATGCTTCCTAAGGTCCATTTCACTTCACATTCCAGGATGTTTGATTCTAGGTGAGTAACCACACCATCATGGTTATCTCAGTCATTAAGACTTTCTTTTCTGTAAATAGTAAATAAGTATTTCAAGTGTAGTTTCCCAAACTGAACTTCAGATTGTCCTCTTAATGCTAGGAAGGACAAAAGTTTTACCAGCAAAGAAAGTGAATAGTGTGGCAGATTGAGTAGATTTACAAATTATTCCTTTTCGTTAGAAGAGCATCAACAATCCCCTAGTTTGAAAAGAAAGTGAAACATATGGAAAGATAAAAAATTTTTTTCAGACTTTTATGAACTTCTGGAATTAGAGCAATAATAGTATCCCCATATTTCCTTAAAAATAAGATAAATTTTAGATACAATTGATGATTCTCTATCACTCCATTCTTCTTTTTATTTTCTCCTTCTCTCTCCTCCATCTCCTCCCCCTCACGATTTCTTTCTCTCTCTGTTTTTCTTCCTCTTCTTGGCTACATGGTATTTCCTTCTAACATATTATCACATCCTCCCTAACTTCATTATTGTATGTATCTATTTTACCTTGACAAATAAAATATTGGGTACATTATTTCTTTAACCTCATTCTAAAGAACTAAAAGGTACCCCTCCCGGTCCATGCAAACATATGCAAGTTGATTTGCATATTTAGTCCCAGAATTAGAGTTTGTTAAAGTCTTTTCATAAGTGATTTACCCACTAACTCTATCAAAGTAAGTTCTTCCATCTTCCTAATGAGGGAGTCTAATGATTCTTCCAAATTTAGTGCAACATCATGAAAACAGTGAGCTGTCCTCTCTCCAAACCAGAACTGGGTAATAAGATTGCCTTTGAGAGCTAAATCACCACACAATAGATGTAATTAGCCATCTGTTGGGAGTAACTCAAATTGTCTCTAAATGTATTACTAAAAAAGTTTTGGAATTCCTAAATCCA
Source organism: Giraffa tippelskirchi (assembly GCF_054371585.1). Lineage (NCBI taxonomy): Eukaryota > Metazoa > Chordata > Mammalia > Artiodactyla > Giraffidae > Giraffa > Giraffa tippelskirchi. The sequence goes on from NC_137286.1 coordinate 128,900,167, forward strand.
CTGTCAAAGTGGCCTATAATCATCTCAGAATGCAGGATTGGAATGGGGCAGTAATTTAAGTAGAAACCTAATTGATGACATGAAATGTATTTGGAGAATGACAGCACATACTTGTCCCTGCAAGGTGCCTAGAAAAAGTAAACACAAAAAGTCAAACCCTGGCAGAGTGGTTAAGGCATTTAAGAACAAGCCTGTGAATTAAACCAATTTGATTCTACGGGCTACTATCATCAATGTAGGAAATATTTCCATTTTTCTCTGTTTAAAATTCTATTCTCACTATGCAGTTGCATTCTCATTAAAAGATGCAATGTGATGGTAATACTACTACAAGCATTTTAGTTAGTAGAGGAACATTCGTATTACAGGAGCTTAGTATGCAAACAGAATTAAAGTAAATCTCTGCTTAAAAATTCAGAAAAACACTTGAAATCCATCTCCTTCTTCACTTAATACATTTAAGGATTGGCATTTACCACATGGCAGACTAGTCTTGAATGACCAGATATTTGTTTTAAAAATTTACCTTTGTTCTCTTCTGTTTTATCTAGGTAGTTACTTTTAGCCAAACACTCCAATAGCTCTCTTCAGTCAAAATGCTGAAAGTAGACCTGAAATTCTGACAGAATCTCCCAAAGTGGGGATTCTACCAGATTCTACTTTACAATTTGCATATGAAGGAAAAATAAGACTTCTCTAGAAGACAGGCATGAAAAATATCTCACCTCCTACTACTCAGCTTGGATTTCTAACAGCTACATATGCAAATTCAGTGCAAGTTCAAATGTACTGCTTTTGGATACTCTTGAGCTCATGTGTTTTCTTGGCTGAATCTGGATAATAATGATACCCAGATTATCATGAACCTGATTAATCTATGTAGCTCCTACTTAGGAAAATATTCTGAAACTTGCAGCATTATTCACGTTAAAAGTTTAATTTCTGGCTGTTTCTAGCATTAAATAAAGAGCATTCTGGCTAACATATGCTTGTTATAAATGCATGACAACACCAGAGAGACATGGAATCAATATCCTGAGCTTCGTATCAATATTGTTTGAGAACTAAGGTTGTTTTAACTGGGATGTGTGTATGCTTAGTTGCTCAGTCGTGTCTGACTCTTTGTGACCCCATGGACTGTAGCCCACCACGCTCTTCTGTCTGTGGAATTTTTCAAGCAAGAATACTGAAGTGGGTTGCCATTTCCTACTCCAGGGGATCTCCCGACCCAGACTGGGACAAAGCAGGGACTCAAAATGAAGAGATAAATGTGTGGTTTATTTTTCTATATGTTCGTACCAACTCCATGAGATACTAAAATTGCTCCTTTAAAAATCATTTCACAAAAGATGAGGAAACTGAATTTTAGGAAGAAAAAGTTTAAGTAGCTGGCTGTATGAAAATGAACCATGAAGTGGATAACTAGAGATTGCACCCCAGGTCAGCTGTATTCAAAGCCTGCATTCTTTTCCCAATAGCTACATTCCAAAAGTACTCCCTTTAACCCCTTTCTCTTCAGAAGGTTCATTTCAATATTCTTTCAAATAAAGCTGTTACTAGAGAATAGTAATTAGCAAGTATTTTTATATGCAATTTAAACTGCCGCATCAGTTCAGTTCAGTTCAGTCGCTCAGTCATGTCCGACTTGTTGCGACCCCATGAACTGCAGCACGCCAGGCCTCCCTGTCCATCACCAACTCCCAGAGCTTACTTAAACTCATGTCCATTGAGTCGGTGATGCCATCCAACCATCTCATCTTCTGTCGTCCCCCTCTTCTCCCACCTTCAATCTTTCCCAGCATCAGGGTCTTTTCCAATGAGTCAGTTCTTCACATCAGGTGGCCAAAGTTTTGAAGTTTCAGCTTCAGCATCAGTCCTTCCAATGAATATTCTGCACCATAACTGAATAGACTACACCATAAACCACACTAAATTCAATTCTCCAGCAACTCAAGACTGCTAGAGAGGAGAAATTGAACCACATGAATGATAAGTCTCTTTTGATGTAATTCTCAAGCATGGATTAGTGATATATATATAGTCAAATAAATGCTCTACCTAGCCTTATGTCATCATCACCATCATATTTTGTTTATATTCATAAGATTATAAATTCTTAATTAGTTATGAAAAACTTTCAGACATCAGCATATTCTTCCAATAACCACGGTTCAGAAATACAATCTTCATTTTATGAACAACAATTTTGAGATTCAGAGAACTTAAGATTCATGTCTAGGATTTAGGTCAGGTTCTAAAGGGTTTCAGAAACTCATTTCCCTACTCAAACACCAACTCCCATTTGTGATATGTGGAAGATATAATGGCATCATTTTATAATTTTTTTAAAACACCAATGATTGAAACTCAACATATACCTTTTTACAGGACGGTGGATTTGGATACTAGATGGAACATTTAAAGGTTTAAACATTTCATAGATACATGAAAAATCTCCCAGGCATGACATCAATAAGCTTACTTAATTTTCTTTATACAATGCCTAGGCAATGGCACCCCACTCCAGTACTCTTGCCTGGAAAATCCCATGGACAGAGGAGCCTGGTAGGCTACAGTCCATGGGTCGCTAAGAGTCGGACACGACTGAGCGACTTCACTTTCATTTCTCCCTTTTCCCTTTCATGCACTGGAGAAGGAAATGGCAACCTACTCCAGTATTCTTGCCTGGAGGATCCTAGGGACAGCGGAGCCTGGTGAGCTGCCATCTACGGGGTCACACAGAGTCGGACATGACTGAAGCAACTTAGCAGCTTTTTCCAAGTTCTAGCTGTATTTTGATGAGCAACATTTTATAACAACTACAGCAAAAATGAATAAAAGCAACCCCCATAAAAAATCAATCAAAAAAAGGACCACTGGAGATATTTTCCAGTAGAGGTAAAAAGCCACAAATTTCTACAACCATCCATAGTTGTGTAAAGCATAATGAACAGTTGAATAATTATGGGTAGGTTATCTGCCCTTTAGAAATAAAAATTTTTCACTACTTCAGATAATAAAAGTCCCAAGACAAATATTCTCTGGGAATGTCATTAATAGGGCACAACTAGACAAAATATGAGGGATCCTGGGATCAAACCCAGGTCTCCTGCATTGCAGGCAGTCTCCTGCATTGCAGGCATTCTTTACTGCCTGAGCCACCAGGGAAGCCCCATGTTAAAACATAAACTGAGGTATATTAATAATTCTATGTTTATTTGAGCAAAAGTCAATTGAAATTGGGCAGCACTAAAATGGAAGTGGTTAGGAGCATTCAGCTCACAGGAGTCAAAGGAAAGACTTTGATAGAGAACACGAGGAAGCAATGAAAGGGAAGAGTTTGATTGGCTACAGACTGGCTGACTGTTTGTGATTGGCTGTGATGAGAGTTTTGATTTTGTAACCTGAAGGCATTTACAAGCTTAGATTTTGGTTGCTTATGTTGACTGACAGGGCATTAGAGACACCTCAGTCTAATGACCTCTGGATTTAATTTAACAAGAATTAAAAAGAGTGCTGAAGCTCTGTGTAGAATATCTTTACTTGCAGATAAACCTGGAGTTCTGACAGAGACACACAGAGACCACTGCTACCGGTTCCTGGAGAGAATAAACACAAGAAACTGGGTAATAACAGTGAACAAACTCTGCAACTATGGACTAATACAACTTTAAAACTCTTCATCCATCTGGTTAGCACCCCATCTTCTCTCTCTCTCTCTTTGATTCGTTTCTTATGGTATCTGGTTTTACAAACATTCCTCAAACACTAGGAAGATATATAAATAAATTAGACAAATAATAAGCACACAAATAAATAAAAGTAAAATAATCAATTTATAACAATATAACTAGGCCAATATTATGCAATCTAAAAATAATTGAAATTGACAGTCTTTTTCTTTCACATTTTCCTATTATGACTTGTTGCCTATGATCTCAACTGAAATTTTGCTCAAAGTTGAATACAAGTATTTGAGGCTTACAAACTTCTACTGCCACAGAATATTTTCATGATTTACCTCATTCTATAGATGCTACAGATATTTAGTATAAAATGCCCCCATCACCAAGTTCCAAGATCACACTCTCAGACTCATAACATTCCCATATAAGTATTTTGTATTCCAGCCTTTAAACTGCAATTCCATAAGCATGACTTCACTCCTCAGATTTTTGCATGTGGCTAAGAAATTCCACTAAAAATGCTCCATCCACTCAAGTTCTTTTGATCTGTAGTCCTCAACATTGTTTTGTCACCTCTTCTGGGGATTATTCTAGACAACTCAGGAGAAATTTGAGTTCTCTGTGTTTTCAGGTAGATACACTTTTTTCTTAATACTAACAAAGTAGATTTTAATTGTGAAGGTTATTTTTCTTCTTTTTAAAAACTTTTTTGAAATTTATTGGTTGAATGGAGGGTTGATATTGTTTCTTTTTCAGGGTCTCAATGTCTGTATTAGATCTTCTGACACTATTGGTTTACAAAACAGGTCCGACTAGTACTGACAAATTTTTCTTCAACAATCAGTGATTAGTCACCAGTCAGGACATGTGCCCCAAATCCCCAGATGTCTTTGCATTAAGCAACCTCCAAAGTCCCCTTCTGTCTGCAGATTTAGATTTTGGCTGCACTCCTGCATCTCTGTGCTGCCCCTCTCAACAAAAAATACAGGGAGAGGAAGAGAGGAAAGGTGAACATTAAGTCAGGGTATTTTGTCTCTCCGGTAGCCAACTGATTGATGTATGATAATGCAGTCATATGTGCTCTTGGTGTAAAACGACTTCCTTTCAAATGTCATTTTCAAAGAGTGTTGAGAGACATGGAGCCTTAAATGCAGTTTGCTGAGTCCAGTAGGGGAGATCTTTCTCTCGCTGGGAAGTTTCCTTGCAAAGTTCTTTTATCTTAACCAGCTGCCTATTCTCATACATCGTGTATTGTAGTGTTTCTTTGAACAGGGAGTAGAGCAGATTCATTGTACTCATGCTACAAAACTGTATCAGTACATAAAAATTTAATTGTGCTAGAGTTATGTATACATTGTCCTCTTGGGCTATCTGTCAGATGCTATGTTCAGCAGGAGGGCTGCGATACGCAGGAGAGCAGGAGTTCAATCAACTGTAAGTAAGAGGTTAGACAAGTTTAACATGAACCAAACCCAAAGACTTACCTGTGTTTGCTGGAAATCATTATGACTCTGCCTCAACCATACAGAAAGTGAGTGATGTCAGTCTAGTAATAGATTTACTCTCAGAATTGACCATACAGAGATATCACAAAATGAACACGGGATAATGGTGAAATGTCTTTAAAACTATGAGACATTTTGTATGCTACGATATAGCTCCCAATGTTATCACAGCTAAGTAATTTAGTACAAACGATTCTTAATTCTTTCAGGTATATTGTCAGAATATTCAAAGTGAGCTGCAAATACGAGTTTAGGCTGTCAAACCAAAGCTTTATAAAAATCCTCCTGTGTAATCTCATGTTCTGTTTTTAGCTATGCATTCAAAATCGAAGTAGAATGAATACACTAGAGACAGTAGAAATTTGTATACAGAAGAAATCCAAGTAGTGATCCAAACTACATAATGTTTTGAGGGTGCAGAAAATTTTCTCAAACAGTATGTATAGAAGTGCATATTATTGCAATCTTTCTGGAAAGCCAACTGGCATTTTAGCTTAAAAAATGATGAAATGTTAGCTTTTTTTTCCTCCACATCATTCAAATTCTCTAAATTTATCATAAAAGAATTATTAGAATTATATTCCAATTTTAATGGCTGATGAAGGTGTTCTTCCCAGAATTATGCATAATAACAGGAAAGTAGAACTAATGTAAATGTCACAAAGTAGAGAAATATTTGAATGAATATTATAATGGTAATATGAATGACTATCAAGCAAATATATTTCAAAAATTATTTAATGACATAGAGGAAGCATGATAATAATGTAGAAAAATATACCTTGCAGTGACATTTTGAAAATCAATGTTTCCAAAATGCATACATTATGCATGTAAAGAGCATTAGTGTGTGTTTCTGTATAGTAGGATGATGGAGAAAAGCTCGTATTTTTTACATTTTCCACATTTTTAACTTTCTATATATTACTGTCAGGAATAGCAAAGCTGTAGTGATGTCTAGAACACATTTATACGTTCACATGAACAAGGGCTAGAATAATAGTACTTATAAGAATTAAACCAACTTGTAAGTAACTGGATATATCAATCAAAGTCCACCTACTTCAGGATAAATATCAAGCAATAAACTCTGACTTGTATTTCCAAAGGAAAAACAGATGTTTTATGGTTATTGTGTGTGGGTGTGTGTGCTTCGTCTTTCAGTCATGTCTAACTCCTTGTGACCCCAAGCACTGTAGCCTGCTACACTTCTCTATCCATGGGATTTCCCAGGCAAGAATACTGTTGTCTTTTCCTTCTCCAGGGCATCTTCTCCACCCAGGGATCAAAGCAGTGACTCCTGTATTGGCAGGCAGATTCTTCACTATTGAGCCACCTGGTAAGCCCCTTTATGGTTATGACCTTATTGCAATTCCTTACTTTTTACCATCTGATAACCTCAAATCTTAAACAGATTATACTGTTGAATGTTTATTTATGTATATGTTTATACACTGATCTTCAAGTGAAGCAAGCAGTTAGATTCAGAACAAATACAGGTAAGTCTGAACAAAACTTCGACTTCCTACAACATCCTAAATCAAACATTTGATTTATCCTGGTTCTATTCAAAGGGAGAACATGTAGTTTAGATAAAACCGACTGAAAGAGGAACCCAATATATCCCTCAAAATGATTATGATTTGGTCATGTTTTTACAGGGATACAGTAAGGTGCGTGTTAAAATTAATTTGAGGAAGGATCATAAAATTTAAAATTGGAGCTCAAAGTGAGGCAGAAGCTGACATATTTTGAGATATTAGAAATATAACTACAAGGGAAACCAGCTTTATTAGTTTGGATTCATTCCTGGAATTACATTTTTCAATATCTTGCATAGTAATATAAAATCTTTCTATAACAATCACTTCAGGATGGTGACTAAAAGGCAAAATGATACAATAAAATACACATACATATCTTAGGTATTATGTATCATTCCAGAAAGCATTGCACTATTCTGGATAATACTGCATAATTCTGGATAATCTGTTTTATTCTTAGCAAAATCTGTATAAATATAAGTTTTGTTATCAGACAAACATACTGACTAGCTGCTAGTAACCATGTTTTCCTTATATACAATAGTAAAACTTAACATTTGTGCTCTTGTTTTTAATTAGAAAAGTAGATAGTACAACTTGCAAATTCATCAAAACAGTTGATTAGAATTAAAAGACTAAAGATGAGTGTTTGAATTTTTTTTCATTTTTTAAGGGGTGAATATGTTTATACATATAACTATATATCTACACCTGTGTGTTTGTGCATGTGAAGCACAACCGAAGGATAAGATACTCTACAGTCAGTAATTTAGTCAAAGATGCTGCTCTGGACCTGACTGTTGGTGTCACCCAGCTCCCCAGAATCATATTTCAAAACCAAATCTTCCAAGTGAGGGTGTCTGCATGCAAGGCCTTTGGGAGGTGATTAGGTCATGAGGGTGGAGCCCTGAGGAATGGAATTAGTGCCTTTGTAAGGAGCTGAAGAGACCAGAGTTCTCCTCTTCCACCACATGAGGTCACAGAGAAGAGAGCTGCCTGTAAACCAGGAAGACTGCCCTCACCAGACAGCTAATCTGCCAGCACCCTGATGTTGGGCTACACAGGCTCCACAACTGTGAGAAATACAATTTTGCTGTTTATAAGCCACCCGGGCTACGGTATTTGGTATACCTGGACAGACTAAAACAGTTGCTAGTTGTAATAGTCATCATCAAAGGTGGAGACATGAAGTTGTATCAAAATCTCTGATGGCAGGGACTTCCTTGGTGGTCCAGTGGTTAAGACACCCCACTTCCACTCAGGGGGTATAGGTTTGATCCCTAGTTGGGGAACTAATATCTCACATGCTACTCAGTGTGGTCTCAATAAATAAACAAAAATAAAAACCTCATGATGAGCTATATCCATCAAGCACCTAATGTGTGTCTGTTTAAAAAAATCTCAAGTGGCAGGGTGGGAGCTCAATTTAAAAATGTATAAAAAAGATCATTTTGATACATCATACACAAATGCATTTCCTTGCTCCTAGAGAATAATGCTTTAAATAGGAAATCTAAACTAAGAAAACATTTTTCTTAGACTGACACTTAAAATGTAGATGTATTTTAAAATATACACACAAATATAAAACAATAAAATTATATTTTGCAATTAATACACTTGCTATATTTATGTAAAAATAAAAGTAGTTGTTTAGGTTTCCTTACATTTTTCACTCTGATTATATATGTGTATGTGTTAATGTTTTGTGTGTTTGTGTTTAGTCACTAAGTCATGCCCAACTCTTTTGTAACCCCACAGACTGTAGCCCACCAGGCTCCTTTGTCCATTGGATTTCCCAGGCAGGAATACTGGAGTGGGTAGCCATTCTCTTCTCTAGGGGATCTTCCTGACCCAGGGATAGAACTCAAGTGTCCTGCATTACAAGCCTCCTGCATTGCAGGCAGCTTCTTACCGAGTCACCAGGGAAGCTATATGTATGTATACATATGCTTAAATATGCATATATAAGAAACACACGCATTCATGGAGACACACAGATAGACATGTAATGAGAGAGAAATGCAGAGAATAAGATAGCAGAATTGAGAGACAAAGATACAAAGAAAGAGGGAAAAATGTTTCTCTGTAATGATGTTTTTTTCCCAAGAAGAAAAGATTCTCTCATTGATTAGTTAATATTTACACATCCATTCATTCACTCACTCAATCATTGTTTGCTTTTTACTAAATTTGTGGAAAGTGATGACTCAGGCTTTGGAAGTATAATCATGAATAAAATTATATTTCTGTAATCAACATACTAGTTACAGTTATGAAAATCAATGTGTAAAAATGTAAAACATTGTTTGAATCTTTAAATTATTCAAATAAAGCAGCTCATAATTTAAATATAATTTATTTGTATATATTATTCTACCTGTACACTTACATGTGCAAATATACACTTACATGTACCATAAAGCATATAACTTCTCACGCATTTTCTCAATTCTGATTCTCATATTTTTTTTAATTTGCATACAGTTAGAACTTTTGTACATATTTGTGGCTAAATGTATGTATTAAATAATCATTTTAGTCTGTTCAAAGCAGTGTTAAGGGTATAGAAAAACTAACCTAAGGCCGAATGTTGACTAGTAAACAACTGAATGGATTATAAGATTATATGCCTATTAGTATTAATTATTGTCCTAAATAAACTTAGGAGGGAAGAAACAAGCAAAAAAGTGTTTATTCTGAATCAAAAATTGCAATTTGGGGCCAATGGATTCTGGTAGCAGCCCAAACATTGTCCCAGCTCAGGAGTAAAATCAGAGGCTTTTGGAGACAAAGAAGGAAAGTTTGCACTGCAAAGAATTTTAATTGGAGTTGGAGAGAGAAGCTAATCTTGGCTAAACAGGATTGAGTACTATGGTTATCACTTGTTGTTTAGACAACAAGTCTAAATTGTGTCCAATTCTTTTGTGGCCCCATGGACTGTAGCCCATCAAGCCTCTGTATCCATGGGATTTCCCAGGCAAGAATACTGGAGTGGGTTGCCATTTCCTTTTCCAGGAGATCTTCCCCACTCAGGGATCGAACTTACCTCTCCTACATTGGCAGGTGGGTTCTTTGCCACAGAACCACCAGGGGCTATCACTAGAGGGAAGTAAAACTTCATTATTGTGACAAGTGGCAGGTGTTCTTGCAGAGTCCTTGGAATATCTGGAATAGCTGTGATTTGGCTTAGTTCTAAAGTTCATGCTTCCACTGGAAGGGGAACTATATAAGGTCTACCATCTTAATGGCCTCCTAATTCTGTGTTAAAACCCCGTGACATAGTGACTCCATTTTATTTCACATTATGAATTTAACACTTCTCAGCCCCAAATCCAAATCTGACTGCATATTCTGCAAAAAGTGGGGCCAAGTCCTTTAAATATTTCCCTTTTACCATGGGGCAGGATATTAAACTTTTCCAGAAAAGGATGCTGGAGCAACATGGCAGAACTGTCTTTCCTGGCTGCAGACGCCTTGAGCAAACACATGTCTCTGGTGCTGGGCTCTTGCACTCCATTTGCCTTTTACAGCCCCTTGGCTTTTCCTGCATCACATTTGGCTTTTCCATCTCCACGCTCCTGAAGTGCACAGGAGTTCAAAAGCAGACTACCAGAACAAACACAGCTTCTCCAGTACGAACCTCCTGCAAAGTGGGTGTCCTTTCTAAAGCTTAACACCTGCAGATTGCACGGCTTCTCCAGTGTCTGAATGCTGAAGAACAGGCAGTTTCTCCAGAGCCTGCTCCCTTCCGTGCATAGCGGTTTCTGAATGCGGGCAGTGGCTACTCCAGTGTCCAGGTTCTGCAATGCAGTGTGGTCTGCAGAACTCAGAGACCAGCTGATTACCCTGACCCCTCGCTTGGGTGCTTTGGTAGCACAGTTCTATCAGTGAGACACCTTCCATGAATGGCTTTATCTGGCACTGAGAGGTTGGATTTCCAGCAACCTCTGCCAGTACATCTCTAAGGGGGAGTCAGGCTGGGGGAAAATGTGTTCATTTTCCTTCTGAGTGCTGCAGGCCAGTCCGAGAGCTAGTGATTGCATGTTATTTCATCCCATCTGTGTTTCCATATTCTTTAGAGCTCTCTTTACTTCTCCCCACTTTTTTTTTACTGCAAAACCATACACGTTTGTGTGAATTGAGGTTCTTTCATTGGAAAATCTTGGAAGAGATAAACATTTTGACATATTTGAAGGTTTACTATGTATCTGAAGAATTAGATTTATTGTAAAACCAATTGAAATAAGTGGGTATAATTTAAGCGAAAGCAAATGTTGCTGTTATAATAAGGAAGAACCTCTAACAACTGGCTGGGTTAAAATGTGGTAATAATTTCTCTGTCACTAGAAATGACCAAATTAAGTCCAGGTGCCTGGTCTTTTAGATATTAGTGAAGAATAATTTGTACCATAAAGCAGATGTGATCTATAATCGTTTTCAACCCTTAAAGTCATGAATCTATGTACCTCTGATGATACTGTGACTGGCTATCCAAAGTAGTTTGTGAAGGAATTTATCTCTATTTTTCAAGGAGTTTGTATATCATTTTGCAATTTTGGTTGATATTTATACATTTTTTCTAATCATTTAAATTTATGTAGGTCAGGGGTAAAAAGCAGGATATGTATTCAAATGTAGTTTTGGTAATTGAAGTTACTTCACCTGAAATACATAGGCTTTCAATAGCAACAACAAAAAAACCAGAACAAAGAATTCATATAGGATTTAAATAATAGGATTTTGCACTATAAATACAAAACTTTTCTCCCTGAATATTATAATCTCAGTATAATCTCATATACACAATTATTTTTCTTTAATTACTCTACATTATTCTGTTATCTTCATTGGAAAAATAGACAGTGATGGAACTCAAGAGACATGTAAGCTACAGCTTAAAGTGTTAACTAACAATTCAAGCACAAGAGCATTTGACTAAACTTCAGAAGTAAGTAATTTAGGGATACTAAATGAAATGAACTAAGCTGGCATCTGTCCCAGGCACTGGAGTGACAGGAGAGCTTCAATGAACACCATCAGTCAGGATCTGATATCACTATTTATCCTTGCCACTTGCATCATTTTGAATCCCTATATCATTCTTGGGCATTGATGCTTTTATGGAAATGCACTATCTTATGATTAATCAACACTATAATGCTGTGCACTTAGATATTCTTTAAAGTTCTTGCCTATTTTAATGTCAATTCAGAAGTTTTGTGCTTTTCTAGTTTGACATTCAGAAAACTAAGATCATGGCATCTGGTCCCATCATTTCATGGGAAATAGATGGGGAAACAGTGGAAACAGTGGCTGACTTTATTTTTTGGGGGGGCTCCAAAATCACTGTAGATGGTGACTGCAGCCATGAAATTAAAAAATGCTTACTCCTTGGAAGGAAAGTTATGACCAACCTAGACAGCATATTAAAAAGCAGAGACATTACTTTGTCAACAAAGGTCCGTCTAGTCAAGGCTATGGTTTTTCCAGTGGTCATGTATGGATCTTAGAGTTGGACTCTAAAGAAAGCTGAGTGCTGAAGAATTGATGCTTTTGAACTGTGGTGTTGGAGAAGACTCTTGAGAGTCCCTTGGACTGCCAGGATATCCAACCAGTCCATCCTAAAGGAGATCAGTCCTGAGTGTTTCAATGGAAGAACTGATGTTGAAGCTGAAACTCCAATACTTTGGCCACCTGATGTGAAGAGCTGACTCATTTGAAAAGACACTGATGCTGGGAAAGATTGAGGGCAGGAGGAGAAGGGGATGACAGAGGATGAGATGGTTGGATGGCATCACCTACTCAATGGACATGGGTTTGGGTGGACTCCGGAAGTTTGTGATGGACAGGGAGGCCTGGCGTGCTGCGGTTCATAGGGTCGCAGAGTCGGACACGACTGAGCGACTGAACTGAAATGAACTGAAGTTTGATGTATCTGTTTCACTAAGGCTGTCTATACTAAACTAAGCAGATACAATTAATTTATTTGTCATGTTGCTCCATATCAATAGCACACTTAATAATTCAGGACCCACAAAATATACCTCTTCTGTCTATACATGCATCCACGTTTATGTTCACCTATTAATCTCTATGGAGTAGTCAACCAATCTTTATTTAATGTCTGTTATATGTCAGGAGTTATGTTATTACAGGTTATACAAAAGTCAAAACAAAGTTTGCTACCTTTTCTTCAAATGCAAAGTCTCATCTAGTTTAAAAAATTAACTTCAATTGCTAAATTATAGAAAAAATAAATAAAGAAGACAAGTGAAACTTGCTGTGATTTAAAGAGAAACATAAATGTGGTCAGTATCAATAGGCTATGGTGTTATTTTTGTAAACTTTATGCAGACTACTAGGAAAAGGAATAGGATGGAGGAAGCCTTATAGGTTACAGACTGTATATGCAAAAGTATGATTATATTGTTGTAAAAGTATGACTAGCTTGATATGGTTGACTTTCAAGGTAGAAGTGAGAAAATGAAATGTGATGAATTTGGCAACACCGTAGATGTTAGGTCCTGAAGTACCACCAATCCTGAACAATATCTAAACTGTATTACTTTTCCATATCTTTATACAAGGATGAACTAGTATTTTATGTTTTAAAAAATCACCTTCAAATGCTTCTTTTATCTTTATATATGTGTCAAAATCATTACAGGAAGCACATAGTTTACTCAAATTGAATAATTTGGAACACATTTAATAAAGTCACTGTTAAAAGTTGAATATAAGAGATGGGTAAACATGACGGGAACCTTCAAGTGAGGCACACAGTCAGGCCAACGGATAAATCTTGGGAATGCATAACCCAAACTTACCCTCCATCCTTCTTCTTACCTCTTAACAGTGCTACTCATCTACCCATTAGCCAAATCGAACCAGAAACCAGAGAATCATGGAGTCCATTGACCATAACTGTCTGCTTCTAGTGCATACAGTGGGGTGGAAGATGGGTATCTGGAGGAACAAAAAGAAGACAAATGTTTAAAAAACAAACACAAATGTTTAAATTTGTTTCCTAACTTTTGTTACCTCTGCATAAATACTATGCAGAGATAAGAATGTGAATTTTATTCTACACAATAAATGGAGTTCATTGAATTTTTCTGGAAATCAAATGACATGTTTAGATTTGTATTTTAAAGTCCTAATTCATAATTTTCTAATGTGGAAGTTAGTGAGGAGACAAATTTAAGGGTAGTTAGTAGTCCAAGCAAATGAAAATAAGTGTATGAATTACACGAGTAGCATTGAGCACAGCATGAAGGGAACAGAAGATTATCAAGCAGTAAGTGAAAAAGCATTTGCAACATAGTTTGTGTCTGAGTGACAGTGTGTCTTTGGAAGAAGTAGTGTGTTAGTAAACTATGAAATTAAAATTGACATCAAGAATTCATTTTGGACTTACTGGTCATGACATTGACCTAAATACAGGGAAATAAACACATTTAGTTCTTGGGAAGATGAAAGTAAATTCAGTTGGGATGATGAATTAGAAATGGCTATAAAATGTACAAATGGTGATTGGTGATAACTAGTCAGAAATATGTTTGTAAAGCTCAAAGTAAGGATTTGAACTAGAGCTATAAATTGAAGTTGAAACCTTAAAAATGGATAAGATTGCCCAGGGAGAGCTATTGCAAAGAGAGAAGTGTTATATTTGAGTCACCCATACTTTTAAATTTACTAAGCACAAGGAATAGAAGGTAAAATGATTAAGGAAAAATATATAAAATTTTCATCATGCACAGATGACAACTTAAATAGGAAGAAAATCCTAAAATTGCTAGAGGCAAATGAGACACACTAGATCTGACAAATACATTTAATGAGGTGGCAGAACACCACATAGAATAATTACTATATATTATCAATGAAAATTTGGAAAATGAAATCTAAAGAACAGCACCTAAAATAGTATCCAAAGACATAGGATATGTGGGATTTTATTTTCTGAAAGTTGTTCAAGATTTTTTCATTAAAAACTATAGTTAGGTGAACCTTTTTAAGTCCTAAATAAATGAGAGATATACCACATTCACAAATTAAAAAACTTAAAAATTTTAACATTTTAAACATGTTAAGTATTCCAGAGGTGACATAAGGATTTAATGCTATTTCAAAATTTTGGTAGGCTTTTTTTTTTTTTTTTTTGGTGAATATTGATTCACCAAAAAATACTGATTTTTATTTTGGTGAATACAGTTTATTACGTTAAGAAACTGATTCTTAACATAAATAGAAATGAAAAAGTTCTAGAATAACCAAAACAAGCTTGTCAAAGAAGAACAAAATAGGAAAACTCTTTTTCTGACTTCAGATTTTACTGTTAAGCTATACGATATGAGACAGTGTGGTTTAGGAAAAAGACAAATAACTTAATCAAAGAGAGTAGACAATTCAAAAGTGGTCACCATCTACTTATATCATGATCAAACAATTTTTTTCAAGGATGTTACAACAATCTAATGGGGAAAGAAACTCTGTGCAACAAACAGTGGTTAAATCACCAAATAGCCATATGAAAAAGAAAACAATCAAACCTTGACCTTTAACTCACACAAAATACAAAAATTAACTCAAACTACATCATTTCAAATTCAAAACGACACCCAAGACATAAACATTGAAGTTAAAAGCCAAAACTATAAATATCCTAGAAGAAAACATAGAATATATTTGTGACTTAAGTAGGCAATTATTTCATTTTCAGATTATCAAAATTAAAAATTTCTGTTCACCAAACTCTTACAAGAGTTTAGCCAGTAGCAGTGCACATCAACAATAAATATCTACTTGCTGAAAACATTTTATCTAGAATCTAAGGACTTTGAGAGCATGGTATTAGCAGTGAAAAGATTTCAATGACGCAGATAAAAGAACATATTTAGGATGAGTTGAAGAACACATTTGAAATGCCAGTAAAAAATAAATCGCAATTGTGTTTGACTTTTCTCTACAAATACTGATCTTCAAGGAAAAGGGAACAGGGAGACCCAAAAATCTGTCCATAGATGAAATAGTTAATTTCATGTCATAGTTAATTTTATGTCAACTTGACTGAGTTAGTGTTATTCGCAACTTTGCAACATCATGGGAGCCTGCCTTCCAGGCTCCTCTGTCCATAGAATTCTTCAGACAAGAATACTGGAGTGGGTTGCCATTCCCTTTTCCAGGGGATCTTCCGGTCCCAGGGATTGAACTGTGGTCTCCCGCAGCACAGGCAGATTCTTTGCCATTGGAGCCACTGACAGAGTTATGGGGTGCCCAGATACCTGGTCAGTATATGGTTGTGTCTGTGAGAGTGTTTTTGGATGAGATTAATATCTGAGTCTGTAGACCGAGTAAAGCAGGTTGCCCTGTCTAATACAGTTGAACTTCATCCAATCAGCTGAACAAAAAGGCTGATCCTCCTGAGAGAGGAACGTCATGCTGCCTTACTGATAAACTGAAGCGTTGATCATTTCCTGTCGCTGGACTTGAACTGAAAAATCAGGCTTTTGTACTAGAACTTATACTATTGTCTTTCCTGGTTCTCAGGCCTTCTTCCTTGGTCTCCAGAGGGTTAAATACAGATGTGGGGGCTTCTTAGCCTCCATAGCTACATGAACCAATTTCCTATACTGAATCTCTCTCTCTCTCCAGCTAGGTAGTTAGAAATAGATGTAAAAACACATAGATACATAGATCCAGTTGTTTCTGTTTTTCTGGAAGACTAATATAGGAATGATATTTTAGAACAGCAAATTCCTGTACAAAAAAGGTGGCTCTCAACAGCACAATCAGAACACTGCTGTTCCATGTACTTTCCATCTCAAAACAGATCCATAGACAAAAATTGGCTCTAATTACCACTCTATGCAGGTTCTAGGGAAGACAGTGACAGCAGTGAAAACAGAAATGAAGCAGAAACATTACCGGTTATTCACACAGATAGGATATGCGTTAACATAAATATCTCTAGTGGTCTTTAGAATAGCACTAAAATTTATTCATTCATAGGCTGACTAATTGCAACATCCTTTCCTTTGGAGTTATTATTTTTTTCTTTTTTTGAGATGTTTTGAATGAGAGTTATCCTGACTTTTATTTAGTTTGAAATAGATCATATATATCCATATTACAGAAATAATAGAAGAACCATAAACTCACTACCCAGATAAGGAAGTTTAAGTCCAGGTTCCCTGTGTACTTCTCCCAATCCATCTTGTCTGTCTTCCTCTGCTCTCACTGGACAAAAGAGAATTATCATCTAGAATTTGGTATACATGAGTTCAATAGCTGTTTTCAAATTTTGTTACATACTTATCACAAAACAAAACATAGTGTGGTTTTGGGTGTTTTTCATGTTTTGAAATGAATTTTATTGTATTGCCTATATCCTTTTGCAGTCTGGTATACTTCACACAATTCTATGTTAGTGAGAGCTCTCTCTATTGAGAACTTCAGTTCACTCATTTTCTTCCACCTTAGTTTCCACCTTAGTTTTGTCCAACAGTTGATAGGAATAAGCTGGTGAACTTCAATTTTGATCATTTTGCCTTTTCTTCTTTTCCCTTTTAGTGAAATTGAAAGTACCCTGATGAGTTTTTCAGGCATTTTCTGGGTGAGAGAACTGACTTTGGCAGGAGTTTGTATGCCACAGTTGTTTTCTCCTTTCAGAGCTGAGTTGAAGCGTTAATTACTTATTCCAACTGGCAGTCTTGCAAAAATTTCTTTGAAAGCAAGGGCTAAAATTGTGTGGATAGTAGCTGTGAAACAAGAACACAGTAACCTGCGCTTATACCAAACAAGGTAACAAAAATGGACAAAAGCTATGTCCCTAAAATTGATCCCCAGTTTTAAACTGAACAAAAGGAAACACACACAGATCCCAAAATGATTGAAAGTGGTCAAGATAGAATGAGCTTCTATACTTCCACCATTTCATCCATGTAGAAAGATGACACTTTCCTGGCTCACAGACTGTGGGGTATTTTGGAGATAGGGCCAAAATATTTTAAATATCTAGCCTCTGTCTATGGAAAGATGATGATGATAATAATAACATTATTTGAGGGCTGATTTTAGTCTGTGCCCATTCACATTGTAAGCACTTTATATACGACTGATTTATTCAATAGTCCTATGAAGTAGAAACTCTTGTTTTTCCTAATTCCAAGTGAAACACTTGAGCACAAATAGATTAACTACCCAGTTCAAGTATACAGATCTTAAAAAAAAAAAAAAGAAAGAAACTCAAAGGTGAAATTCATGCTAGAACTTGCTTATTGTATTCAGATGCTACTGGCACTTCCTGTTCCTTACAATTTCTGTTAATCCTTGGAGAAGAACTCTGCTCTGTAGGAATAATCTCATTTAGATCCCTTTCTAACCTGTTCAAATATGGGTCTCTTAGGTGTTCTGAGAGTGAAAACTGCTCAGTTGCATCCAATGCTTTGCAACCTTATGGACTGTGGCCGTCAGGCTCCTCTGTCCACGGGATTCTCCAGGCAAGAATACTGGAGTGGGTTGCCATTCCCTTCTCCAAGGGCTCTTCCTGGGTTGAATCCAGGTCTCCTGGATTGCAGATGAATTCTTTACCATCTGAGCCACCAGGGAAGCCAGATAGACGTTCTGAAGATGGAGCCAGATATATCAAGATAAAGTGAAAACAGCTTGGGTTTCATTAGACTTGAATTTGTTTTAAATATAGCTCTATCATTTCCCAGTTGAAAGACTATCAATTTCTCATTGTTAAGGGGTGGGAATACTAATAGTACTCAAGCACTGCTGTGGTAACTAAATGAATTCATGTGTACAGAGTTGCGATGAGTGTGCTTCTTGGAAGTGCATGAGAGACCTACAACCAATCAAAAAACAATGGGCCCAGTGTTATAAGCTTAGGGAGATGCCAGCTCTTAGAGCTAGCTAAAAATCCCAAAGATAATCTTAAACAACTTCAATACAAACAGCTTTATCAGCACTTTTGTCACTGACCTTATGAATCTAAGTGTAAAAATGGGAAGGGGTCAGGGACAAGCTTTGGGTTGGACACAGTTCATAAGAAGAAGTCATCCTTTCACCTTTCCTTCCACAAGGGAGAGAAACATCAAGAGAATACCTCATGAAGTCAGTGACTGCCTACACAGAGTCTAACGTTCATTTCCAGGTTCAACGTCTGTTCATTCACCGAGTATGCTGGTTTCCTCAAAGCTGCCAGAAATGGACATAACTATGGGAAGACTCGGCAAGTGTAATAGTGGGGGAACTTGAAGATAAGGTCAACCACCACCAAAACCCAACTCCAGTGAGTCACAGACAATTGATGCATTGGGCTTCCCTGGTGGCTCAGCTGGTAAAGAATCCGCCTGCAGTGTGGGAAACCAGGGTTCGATCCTTGCGAAGATCCCCTGGAGAAGAGAATGGTTACCCACTCCAGTATTCTGGCCTGGAGAATTCCATGGACTGTGTAGTCCATGGGGTCACAAAGAGTCAGACATGACTGACTGACTTTCACTTCACTTCTTGTCCATAGGGTTCCGGGATATTTTTGTGAAAGATAAAATATGGAAATATAAAACAGAAGGGGATTTGCTTGAATAGGCATGGCACTTCTTGCGGGGGCAGTCAGAAATCTATATGAACAACATATAGGCCAGCATTACCTGGTCAGACTATTTAGAATTCAGTCTTTACCTGTAGGGCCTTCTTATGCCACTATCAGTCCCAACAGGATAAAAGGAAAATGGACTAGAATGTAATTATGAGTAACCAAGGAACAGGCATCGAATTTACTAGAAAGCCACAAGAGGAGAGGACATGTGTTTTCCCTTCCCAACCTGAATGGCAAGCACAGGAAGACATGGTGGCAGGTGAAAGAGCAGATATTTTGTTTACCCTTAAATGCTAGGCTCCTCTAGCTCTCAGCTTGCACTGGTGGGGGATTGGATATGAGAGAGAAAAGCTTTGAATAAATGTGAAACTGAAAATATGAAGCACAAGAGGAGAAGCTCTAAGATCTAAAAGTATCTGTTTCAATACCATAAGTATCTAAAAGATACAGAATTAAACTTAAGCACCCATTAAGGAAGTTAGCTATTAATATATAGTGGGAAAGGTGGGGGTATTGATAGAACACTGCTGGTAGCCATTATTGGAGAAATAACACAATTGAGTCCTCAAACACCTGCAAGCTAAAATTGCATACTTAATCAATGTGCCACTTATTAAACTGTTGCCTCACACTTCAAATTCAGCCTTCAGTATTCTGCCGTGTGTTGCTGAGGCCAGGAGTATGCAAAGCACAGGTCTCATTTATCACCGGGGTCCTTGTGACGTTTTGCAAATAGGGGACAATAGCAGAGACTGAAAGACTGGAAGAGAGAAGAGACTTGCCCCTCCTGTTTGCCTGTTAAACCTGTCAGCATCCCCTTGTCAGTATCTCTTCACCTTTTCATTAATTCTAATTTCCAGATTTCTGGGCATTCTCAGCAGCAGCTGGACAATCCATGCCTTCAAAGGTCTTAGTCACAGATCCACAGGATCCTGTTTCTTGGCTGGTAGACTCTGATACACCCAAGCTTCTTCTCTTTCTTCTCCCAGTCTCAGAGGTAATATTTGCTTCTTAAAGTTATTTTAACAGTATTAACTCAGAATGACTGATGAGTTTTCCAATATTAGTTTAATAATCTTCTTATACTTTAAGTAGTCTCTTCAAATGACTGTTAAGTGTGTTTGCTTTTACTTTCTTGACTGGACATTGACTGAATGACAGAAGATGTAGACAGAAGCTGCAGACTTGACATTCATGAAATGCTTAGTTAATATCAGTTTCCATCCCCTAGCTGGAGGTGGAAGTAAAAGTTGAAATTCTACTTTTTCTCTTCCCATGAGTATTTACTTGACTATTAATAGGAGCATGGTCTTCATATTTGGGCTATGGGAATTTCTTCTCAAGAAATAACCCTGATATAATATATATACACATGATATATATACACATGATAGAGAATATATATATATATTCATCATATATCATTCATTATATATGTGCTTATATGTATACATATTTACTATCATATGTATCACTATATATGTGTATGCTTGTACATGTATACATTATAAACACATATAAAGCACAAAATAGACATTTTATATATATTTGTATATATATGACAGAGAGCAGAGAAGAGGAGGGGAGCATTACTTTAAATAATGGTTAAAGTATTTTCATGTCAAAGATTTTTATAGTGTGTTTGCTTAGACCAATGAAATTATAAAGCCATATGTATAATTTGATAACCAGACATGTCAAGATCCCTGCATTTTTAAACCTTACATCTGGTAACCATAGCTACCTAAATTTCCATGGGTTAAAAGTTACTACCTAGGTCACTCCATAAATGACTTAATGTTTAATCAATGCATAATTAAGGAATGTGCTTTATTATCTTGTCTTTGAGTTTGGTGCTTTTTCCCTGTTGGATAAATGACTCTCTGTTGTGCTGAGGGGCATGGCCACATCAATATAAAGTTTTCTTCGTTTTGGAATGTGAATTTTCTGACATTATATTTTCATTTTTAGCAGTTTCAATTATCTTTTAGTTTTTGACTTGATTTTTTTTTCCTGTTTTGCCCTGTCATGATTGTGTTTTTTATTCTGATGTTTCCACATTCCCTGATGAACAGCTCACACATCTCCTGAGAATGATGAGAATTCAAGTTGCTTAACAAGGTTCAAATCTCATTTTGCAGCAAGGAATCAGATGCTACTTGTGTTACTCCAATGAATCTGAAGGCTGTAATCTTTGAGTGTTTTAGATTTTTGTACCTGAAACCCCTGGGTAACAATTAGTTTCTAACAAATGTACTTTAATCTTTGTATAGCAATCTCTAATCACTCATAAATTTATCTATTCACATAGAACAATACATAAAAATGAAACAGACTTATCTTTTACCACCTGTAACCTCCAAGAGAACAAAGTTTTTGATTTTTCATCATCCCATGGCTCCACACAACAGAAATAGATGTTTACTTAACTGGTCTCAGAGGACTGTTTGGAACAGAGTATAAAATGGATAAAAGAAAAAACAAAGCAATAAAGAGGATGAAAAATCTTCAAAATCAAAGACCATTTGCTATAAGTATACATTCATTTTTTAAAGATCCACATATATAAGTAGGTGTAAATATGTGTATGTGCAAAGTATTAATTATTTGGTTCATTTCCATGTATTCAAGTACAACTACTATAACATCCCTGGGCTTCTGCTATGGGCTTTTCTGGTGGCTCAGCTGGTAGACAATCTGCCTGCAGTGTAGGAGACCTGGGTTTGATCCCTGGGTTGGAAAGATCCCCTGGAGAAGGTAACAGCTACCCACTCCAGTATTCTAGCCCGGAGAATTCCATGGACTGTATAGTCCATGGGGTTGCAAGGAGTCGGACATGACAGAACGACTTTCCCTTTCACTATAACATCAACAACTAAAATCTATTACAACACTTAAGGAAATGTATTAGCATTTTCTATTATTCTATCTCACCAATACATAGTGAGCTGTATGAAAGTCAGTCCAATATTTTAAAATCTACAAGCCTAGTAAAAGGCTAGTAGATGTGTTGAATAAATTAATAAGTTGTCTTTTAATAATTTATTTGTTTCTTTGTTATGTATATTTTAACTAATTTATGACTGACAACATAGAGCAGGAAAAGACAAGAACAATGGACACACTAATAAAATTACTGCTTTCACAGTGCTTATGTATTAATGCAGGATACATACAATACCAATTAAGCAAGTAAAATATATAGTGTGTCAGATAGTAATGAGTGACATGGAGATGAATAAAGCAAATAAGTTGGATAGAGTGGGTGTATGTCTGTTTGAATGTGAAATATAATTTTTGAAGAGAGTCAGGAAGACCTCACCAAGAAGAGATCTTTGAAAAAGCAACTTAAGGATACAGTGAAAGAATGAGTCTGTAATTAAAGGTGACAGAAAGGTCAAGTGAAAAGGCCCTGGGGCACCAGTGTTCCAGGAGAACTTAAAGAATGAGAAGACCTAAATAGCTGATGTTTAGTGAACAGTAGGAGTGAGCAGTAGAATCTGTGATCAGAGAGACAGCTGGAACCCAGGTTCTGCAGCTTCTCTTTAGCATTATTATGACTTTAGATTTCACTCAAAATGAATCAAAAAAGCAAGAGAGTTCCAGAAAAACATCTATTTCTGCTTTATTGACTATGCCAAAGCCTTTGACTGTGTGGATCACAATAAACTGTGGAAAATTCTGAAAGAGATGGGAATACCAGACCATCTGACCTGCCTCTTGAGAAAGCTGTATGCAGGTCAGGAAGCAACAGTTACAACTAGACGTGGAAAAACAGACTGGTTCCAAATAGGAAAAGGAGTATATCAAGGCTGCATATTGTCACCCTGCTTATTTAACTTAAATGCAGACTACATCATGAGAAATGCTGGGCTGGAGGAAGCACAAGCTGGAATCACAATTGCCAGGAGAAATATCAATAACCTCAGATATGCAGATGACACCACCCTTATGGCAGAAAGTGAAGAAGAACTAAAGAGCCTCTTGATGAAAGTGAAAGAGGAGAGTGAAAGTTTGACTTGAAGCTCAACATTCAGAAAACTAAGATCATGGCATCTGGTCCCATCACTTTATGGCAAATAGATGGGGAAACAGTGGAAACAGTGGCAGACTTTATTTT
Organism: Giraffa tippelskirchi; assembly: GCF_054371585.1. Classification (NCBI taxonomy): domain Eukaryota; kingdom Metazoa; phylum Chordata; class Mammalia; order Artiodactyla; family Giraffidae; genus Giraffa; species Giraffa tippelskirchi. Next base: position 128,923,629 of record NC_137286.1, read on the forward strand.
TGGGGACTCCCAAATCACTGCAGATGGTGATTGCAGCAATGAAATTAAAAGACACTTGCTCCTTAGAAGGAAGGTTATGACCAACCTAGACAGCATATTAAAAAGCAGAGACATTACTTTGTCAACAAAGGTCCAGATAGTCAAGGGTATGGTTTTTCCAGTAGTCATGTATGGATGTGTGAGCTTGAGTATAAAGAAAGCTGAGTGCAGAAAAATTGATGGCTTTGAACTGTGGTGTTTGAGTAGACTCTTGAGAGTCCCTTGGACTGCAAAGAGATCCAACTAGTCCATCCTAAAGGAGATTAGTCCTGGGTGTTCACTGGAAGGACTGATGTTGAAGCTGATACTCCAATCTTTTGGCCACCTGATGCGAAGAGCTGACTCATTTGAAAAGACCCTGATGCTGGGAAAGATTGAAGGCAGGAGGACAAGGGGACGACAGAGGATGAGATGGTTGGATGGTATCACCAACTCAATGGACATGAGTTTCTGTAAACTCAGGGAGTTTGTGATAGACAGGGAGGCCTGGCATGCTGCGGTCAATTGGATCTCAAAGAGTCAGACACGAATGAGTGACTGAACCGAAGTGAGCTGAATTGAAGCTGAAAGGGGTTTATAAATCATTGAAAAAGAAAATAAATTTCTATATTAGCTAATAATTCATTGATCACCAATGATGAACCTTTCACTGTGTGAAGTGTTTTATTTGTGTTATTTAATTTTGTTAAAAAAGCATTTCCTAGTAGATATTGTTATTTTTCTCATTTATAAATGAGAATGAAGATGCTTAGAAAATCTATAACTTGCCCATGTCTGAAACTTGTATGGGTAGATGCTAGATTCTGATCCAGGTTGGCAGTCTGGTTCAGCTGTCAATCACTGGGCTTTGCTCCTTCTCCATGATGGCTCATGGCTCCCAAGGTCTTTGTTTTGTAAAACTGGAAGAATATACTTGCTTTTGAGTAGTATGGGGAAGATTGGGAGAAAACGAAAAGTTTAGGGAGAAAATCAAGAGTTTGGCTTTGAAGATGTTGTTTGAAATGTCAGGGAAGGAGTTGGACATACAGATCTGCAAGTAAAACTGGAAATCAGCTTGTAGAGAGAAAAAGTGGCATCATCAGACCATGGTGACAATATTTAATAGACAAAGGTCTTACAGGAAATGACTGTATGCAGATTGTTCTCTTGCTGGGTCAACTCCTCATTCCTCTATTTCATTACCTTTGTAAATGAGAGAAGGAAAGACAACAGCAGTAACAACAACAAAGAAAATGAAACAACATTTGGAACATATTATTTGTCCCATTAGAAATGTTCTCCCTTGAAATTATAGTATGGATTTGCTCTTCATTGTGCTTCTTGTGACTTGAACGATTAAGAACACTTGTGACCAATAAACACCTTTTTGTGTCCTTTTATTTTAATGTGTTAATTTTGAAAATGAAAGTTAAGTTTCATTTTGAAATTTATGGGAATGAAAGGCAGAGCTTTCCTTTCTAACAATGATAAAATAACTTGAAAACAAGTACATCATCTCATACGATGAACTAACTGTGGAATTTAATATGTTAACTTTTATGCATTCATCATTAGGCATGCACATTACAGAAATATGAGAAAATATGATTGTAGCATTGTATTATTTACCCTACAGTTTTATTGCCCAAGGGAGATGATAAACTATAAAATAAATCTGCAATGAAATTCTATTTTATTTAACCAAAATATTGTTAGTACATATTATGTGCCAGGCCCTGTTGTCTAAACCTGCTACAAATATTAACATATGTAACCCTCCTGACAATTTTATATGGTAGAACCTAATTTACAGATTTTTTTAAATGGAGATACAGAGAGGTTAAGTTTGCTCAGAGACACACATACATCTTGAAATTGGTGGAGCCAGGATTTGAAGCCAGACAGACTGGCAAGAGATCCATGGTTTCCATCCATATGAAAATGTTGTTCTAATTGATCCTTGTCTTTTCTCATATGTATCTTATTTATATGTTGGTAATTGGGATGTATAAGTTAAAGATTTAGGAAGAGAGATTTGGATTTTAATTTGAGTTGGCTATTGATGTACTGTATCTTCTACTGACAGTCAAAATAGTGATGACACTCCTTTGGTTTCCCTGGAGAGAGGGCTCACTGTATGCAATGTTCTTTATAAATTCTCCTGTCTACTCACTCTTAAACTTTGTCTTTCTGTTCCCTATTCCCCCAGGAGACTAAAGAAAGTAGGTGTGGTTAACTCCATTTTGTCCATTCACCTTTCAGGAAAAGTAAGTTTATTGATCCAATTCCCTAATTTTTCATGGGAAGAAACTGAAGCAGAAAGTTATCAAAATTTATTTAGGTAATACCTGTCATCAGTTCAGTTCAGTCACTCAGTTGTGTCTGCTTCTTTGTGACCTCATGAACTGCAACATGCCAGGCCTCCTTGTCCATCACCAACTCCCGGAGTTTACCCAAACTCACGTCCATCAAGTCGGTGATGCCATCTAACTATCTCATCCTCTGTCGTCCCCTTTTCCTCCTGTCTTCAATCTTTCACAACATCAGGGTCTTTTCAAATGGGTCAGCTCTTCGCATCAGGTGGCCAAAGGATTGGAGTATCAGCTTCAGCATCAGTCCTTCCAATGAACACCCAGGATTGATTTCCTTTAATATGGATTGGTTGGATCTCCTTGCAGTCCAAGGGGCTCTCAAGATCTTCTCCAACAGCACAGTTTAAAAGCATCAAATCTTCTACGCTCAGCTTTCTTTATAGTCCAACTCTCACATCCATACATGACCACTGGAAAAACCATAGCCTGGACTAGACGGACCTTTGTTGACAAAGTAATGTCTCTGCTTTTTAATAGGCTGTCTAGGTTGGTCATAACTTTCCTTCCAAGGAGTACCTGTCATCAGTGAAGACTTAAGTCTCAAAAGCATTGGCTGACTTATTCTATAAAGGACCAAAGAGTAAACTGTCTATGCTTTGTCTACGGTCTTCACACTGTCTGTACATAGTCTTCCTGTGTACTTTACAATCCTTTAAATTGTAAAAAACAAAACGAAACAAAACTCATACACACACAAACCTGTTTTAGCTCTAAAGGCTGTGCAAAATCAGACTGTAGGCTTGATTTTCTCAGTACACCTCCAATCCACATGTACATTTTTGAAAATATTGCACAGTCCTAATTTTACATTGGATTATAGATCTCATTATTCTTTCTTTCCTTCATTCACTTTTCTGCAAATATTTATTAAGTGCATGCTACTTGCTGAGCCCCACCCCAAAGGCTGTGGTGCTCCAGGCAAACAGAGCCTCTGTTCTCATTGCTGTAGGCCAAAATTAAGTATAACTGCAAGTAAACAGAAAAAATATAAATTCATATACTGATAAGTGCAGTGAAGAAAATCAAACAAGGCACTGGGACAGGTTGGACACAGAGAGTACAGCCGGGTTTATCTTGGGTGGCTAGAGAAAACCTCTCGGAGAAGACATGACACAGGTAAACATAATAAGGAAATGTCAGTTAGTGGGGCTTCAGACGAGCTGAGTCTAATACCAGAGACTGGCACTCAGGTGCACTTGAGAGCTGGCCCACTTTCTAGAGGAGCTGGGATGCTGGGAGCTGTTAATATAGACTTTTGGGACTTGTAGTGTGTTGGTGAAAGAATTCAGTTAACAAAGAACCTGGATCAGAGTTGAAAGTGTTCAAAAAAAGGGCACGAAGCAAACCATTTCTTGGCCACCATTAGTTGAGAAAGGTGGCCGTGAAAAGACTGATAGGAAGAAATGTCTCTGTTATAGGGTTTGCAATTTATTTTCACTGCAATAGTGAGTTACTGTAAGATTAAAGCAAGGAAGGAATGGCATAAGATTCACAGTTTCAAAAAAAATCACTCTGGAGAATGCAAGAGTGCAAGAGTATAATTTGAAACTGTAGATGTGATACCTAAAAAAAAAAAGAAAATCAACCCAAGTAAGGGCACCAAAATTGCTCCATGATGCATCTTTTATTTTCAGAAATAAACATCTAAGCACAGATTTATTTATTTTACCAGTTACCATTTATAATATATTTCAGAATTTCAGGCTTCTCTTTCAAAACGAGAAAAGGCCCTTTATCCATTATCTTTTCAGCAAAAAAGAGAGAAGAAAAAGGAGAGCATTTTTGTGTGGTATAAACATGAGAATTACAGCAACAGGAATTGTCTTCATTTTAATAATTTGTGTTTTCCAAAACATTAGAAATCACAAGATTCCAGAAACTCAGGTGTGACATCAAGTTATATTGATTTTCTTTGGGTAATTAATTAGTGTGTTTTATAAAGAACTTTGTAAAGAATTTAATGATATTTTTACTTAAAATTGAAAAACCCTAATAGTAGCTAAAAGAACAAAGAACATTTGATGTGCACCAATGACTGCTCTTCCTTTGAATCTATCGATTTCTAGTATAATCATAAGTATAATTGATGGATTTTGTTAAAAGGGAAAATGAGGTTCTGCTTGCTTGTCTTTCCAAAATTATGCCTGCATATAAAAGGAACTAAAGAGGAAACAAATTAGGAAAGAAAGAAAACAGAGAAAAGAAGGCAATAAATAGAAACGATATTAATCAATTTCTGACAAAGACAATTATTTAAATTGCTGTTTATGGGGGCATGTTGGCCTGATGCACTGAGAGGAAGCAAAGTGCTTGCATGTTGTCAGGGAAAATGCATTTAGTTACACAATAAAAACTAGTTTTAAACCTGTTACTCTTCTAGCTTTCACTCCATTAGTAAACAAGTAAGTGGTTTAAGGACTTCTAACCCTCCTCAGACACACTCAATTCAGTACAATAATACACTTTCTATACACAGTAGCTACTAGCAAGAGCGATCTGCTCAGAAATCAAACCAGACCTTTGAACATGCCTGCTTAACATTCTTTCAGATAGTTTCTAAAATTCTGTCAGATTTGAACCCATTTTGGTCTACACCACCCCAAATGAATTGATTTTCTCTACTTCTCAAACCAACTCTGTGCCCTAAATTCCATACAATAATCAAGTTCTCATTCCTAAAACGCAGGGTGAGCACCTTGATCACGTCACCTTCATTAAATCCCACTTTCCTATCTATTACAGCAGCTATTTTTATATTCTCCACAGTCTTTCTTCTAATCTATGATTATCCTTCCTATAGAGATCGGCTTATGTCAGTTTCCTTCCCTCTCTGATTATACTATACTTCTCTTCTAGAAGAGAGAACATGTCTGTTCACCTTCTTCATCCATGGGTAAATATTTGCCAAATGGATGAATAAGTAAAATTATGAGCCAGAAAATACATTGTGCCATTGGAAAAGAAGATGACAGGCTATTCCAGATTCTCTGTTTCAGAAATGTAAAATGATATATAATTTCATTTGTTCACACTTCTGGGCCAAGAGATCATTTGAAGAACACAGTATCTGATTTCTCTGCTGACTGCCACCTTCTGCATATCCATTGATAAAATGTGTAATATGAACAGAAAAATCCTGAAAACCCTTAAATTGTGCTGAAGTTAAGGAAAGTGCCATTTGCGTATGTGTTGGTGACTGAGGAATTTCTCCTACATTCTGCATCTACTAAACCCTTGGCACATTGCTTCTCAGGAAAAAAATACAGCATTGTTAGTAAGTAACTGTTAAACAACCATGAGAAATAGTGCTGAAATTAATTAATTTGGAAGGATAAGATCAATAGGTGGTGTAGGCAGTGAGACTAGGGGAAATATTTTATTTGAATTAATTAACAGTAGTTTCTGAAATCAGTATTTGGCAAAAGCATTGAACAGTCCCTGGGGTCGTGCAGCAACTATGCTTAGCAACAACCTGTGGCTAATCTGAAACTAATGCAACACTGTAAATCAACTATACTCCAATAAAACTTTAAAAATAAAATAAGAGCTTATCCTTAGCAGTGAATCAGAGAGGTCTGTGATCTCAAACTAGCCAATAAAGGTAAACGAAATAGAAGATTGGACACAGGAAAATACTTACTTTATCCTGATAGTGCTGATAATGATGGTAATTATAATGACAGCTAATGACAAAGCACTTTTTCTCTGCAGACTCTGTCTAAGCACTTTGCATATACATGGACTCGACTTTCACCACAATGCTATGATGCAAATGCTATCTTTATCCTCATTCCACAGTATAAGGAGAGATAAGAAAACTTTCTCAAGGCCCTATACTAGTAGGAAGTAGAGCATGAGCTCCTCATATGATATGTTGCTGTGGTTTCTGATTCAACCAAAATAAGAAATTCAGAAACGGCAAATAACGTGTGAAATAATGCTTCCTGATGAGATTTACAGGTTTTAGTTACCTATTCTCCCTCTTCAGATGACTAACATTGTTCTGATCTGAAATTCTCTGCATTAGGTTTAGAAGAAACTTTCCACCTACACACAAGGAAACCAAGGAGAATATTACTAAGTATTGATAGTTAATGTCCTAGTCCTAGAAAGACAATTGCCTAAAATTAGTAAAAATGGAAAACACTAAAAACAAAAGAAAACAAAAAATGGTTGGTTTTGGTCCTTTGAAACAGAAAAAAATGAAGAAAACAGGACCATTTCCTTCTTTCAGAAAGAGACCATTCTATTCAACACAACTACATAAGAATATCTGAGGTCAATGACTGGTAGCATTAATATGAAATATTATACAAAGCATATATACAAGCATATAATATAAAAATCTCTGAACATGTAAGTGACTTAACAAACAGTGAAGAACAGTGTGGAAAATTGTTTGAAACAGAGTTATTAGAACTCTTACATAAAATAATGAGTGAAGGTAAGGTCGCATCAATAGATAGTCTTCACAAAGTACAAGAAAAGGACCCATTATTTAGCTTATAGTTAAAGTGCAACTAAAATATAAGAGTGATTTTTACTCTTCCTATTAATGGATGTCAAAGAAGATTATTTGAACCTTTCCTTGTCAATACATACAACACAATTTAAAGCTGGATACAACTGAGAGACTAAACAATAAATTGGAAGGAAACATAATGTTATCATAAAACATGATTGTTGGCTTGTTTACACACTTCCATCAGTTCTGAATCATCTGGAATATCTAAGTATATAAGAAAAACATTAGACTATTGTAAATTATTGTCAGTTGAACATGAAGGTTAAAATTGCAGGCGTGTGAGCTAAGTCACTTCAGTCGTGTCCGACTCTGTGCGACCCCATGGACTGTTATAGCCTGCCAGGCTCTACTCCCCATGGGATTTTCCAGGCAAGAATACTGGAGTGGGTTGCCTTGCCCTCCTCCAGGGGATCTTCCTGACCCAGGGATTGAACCCACGTCTCTTATGTCTCCTGCATTGGCAGGCGGATTCTTTACCACTAGCGCCACCCTATTTATATAAAAATTCTAAGGATGAAAATAAGAAGGAAGAATATATAGCTTCAAAGGGAAACTAAATCAAATATATTAGTGATGACATGAGGCTCAGAAATACTTTTATTTTTATATTTTGTAAATTAAAGAGTAAATTATTATTAACAGCAATATTTATTACTATTAATGAATGTCTATTACAGTAGACATAAGAATTACATATTGCAATATAAATAATATAAGCTTGGTTTTACATTGCCTTAAATAAACAAAATTTAGGGGTGGTATGATTTCTTTGTCCAAATTGACTGGCCATTATAGACATTGAGAACATAATTTCTCTTTAATCTACAGTGATAGAGAAAATAGAATAATTTTATAAACTTATTAATTTATTAAATGATTTTTAAAAGGCTAAAATAAAATAATATTTAAAAGATGAAGAAAAATAGACTATGATCCATGGCTTTCTATAAATTCAAAATGATTTAATATAAACTGAATGTGTATGTGTATATAACTAATATAAATTTAGTAGCACTCTGAATATGAATGTTTGGTTGTTGAATTCTCCCTACCTTTCTAATTTCTATTTTTCAATTAATTGATTTAATTTTTATTCAATAAACATAGATGTAAGTCATATGACTTGTTAGCAACTGCATTAGAAGTAGGGGAGAGTCAGATGAATAAGAAATGATCCTTAAACTCATCATTGGTTAGATTGTCAGTAAAATTTTGATATAAAAGGTTAAAATCTAATTTATAAGTAATTTAATAGATATACAAAACAGTAGCAAAACAAGAAAGCAAGTGGTGAAGCAAAAAATAAAATGACTCTATGACTTCCCAATATTTTAATATAAATGGACATTAAAGAAGTTTGACTCATGATTTATTCATTTTAATGTGGAAAAATTCCCTGTAAACTATTAAAACACATTTTTAAACAAAAAATGAGTAATAGAGGTATATAATGCCTAGCATGGTGCCTGGCATAAGGTCACACTAGAATAAATATTTTATTTTGGGATAATTCAAGGAGTTCGAACACTAAGGCACTACTCTAAACTGCAATATGCCATTTAAAATGTTCATTTTCCCACCTGTAGATTAGATAATAAAGTTGATACTGAAGTTTTGCTTATTAATCTTGCTAATCACCCCCAAATAAACTGTTCCATTGACTATTTGGATACTATGGGAAAAGAAATCAAACCTTTAATGTCTCCCAGTACCTCATAGTTACTATTTAAATGTATTTTGCTGCTTACCTTTTTTTCTTTTTCGTTTTAATGAACAGCTTGTTTCTAAAGTAGACACACACAATTTGGCACAGTTCTCTACATTTCAGCACAATATGGTTGAATTGGCAGTCTCTGCTCAGAGGAAGCCATTATTGTTTCAGCACAGAAACTTCATTAGTCAAATCCCTACAGAATGAGATCTTTACAAGGCAGAAATAAGACTAATGGTGTGATGAGGGCACTGAAATGCTAATCTCTGTACTTGAAGAATATTCACCATAGAGAAAATATGGCTAAGTAGGTTATAATGCATACAACTTTTCTTTCATATTTCATTATGAATAAACTAGTATTTCTTTTTTTTTCAGAACAGATTTAACTAATGGTAAATTAAATATATTTTTATTATCCACATGTCTTAATTTTGAAATGTTTTCTCTATGCTTACTGGTGACATGAACTATAAGAGTAGATCACAAACATTATTTTTTTTAAAAAAGTCTATATGATTTGTCTATTGAATTAAGCATTGTATTTTATAAACTCTTTGAATAGCCAGAATCTAATAAGTATCGATCTGGACGATAAACATTTCTTCATATACAAAAACTTTTTCTCACCAGTTACTTTTTGGGAATATTTTCATAAATTAGTTATAAATTTCCTGCATTAGCAAAGTATAAGAACATAATAAATGTATTTCCCTGAGAACTCAGTCACTATTATGAATCATATTTGTATGACCTCATAAAATAGATGTTTAAAATGCTAAGTGAAATATTTTAACTTGTACAAGAAAAACACAGTGGGACCAGATCTTCTCTAAATACACACACATAGATGCACACACACATAAGATGATACACAATTAATTTCAGGTACCATCAACACATAAAATTCAAAATGCATATATTTAATACTGAAAGAACTGAAAGTTCAAGCTGCATCTTAGATTCGAACACAGACTATTATAAAACCTATCATTTGGCCAATAGCATATGAAAAATATTGAACATCGCTATTTATTAGAGAAATGCAGTCAAAACTACAATGAGCTACCACCTCACACCGGTCAGAATAGCCATCATTAAAAACGTCTATACATAACAAATGCTGGAGAGGGTGTGGAGAAAAGGAAACCCTCCTACATTGTTGATGGGAATATAAAACAGTATGGAGGTTATCTAAAAAACTTAAGATAGAATTACCACATGATCTAAAGTCCCACTCCTGGGTATATATCTCAGTTCAGTTCAGTTCAGTCGCTCAGTCGTGTCCGACTCACTGCGACCCCATGAATTGCAGCACGCCAGGCCTCTCTGTCCATCACCAACTCCCGGAGTTTACCCAAACCCATGTTCATCGAGTCAGTGATGCCATCCAACCATCTCATCCTCTGTCGTCCCCTTCTCCTCCCGCCCCCAATCCTACCCAGCATTAGGGTCTTTTCCAATGAGTCAACCATTCTCATGAGGTGGCCAAAGTATTGGAGCTTCAGCTTCAACATCAGACCTTCCAATGAACACCCAGGATTGATCTCTTTTAGGATGGATTGATTGGATCTCCTTGCAGTCCAAGAAACTCTCAAGAGTCTTCTCCAACACCACAGTTCAAAAGCATCAATTCTGCGGCGCTCAGCTTTCTTAACCGTCCAACTCTCACATCCATACATGACCACTGGAAAAACCATAGCCTTGACTAGACGGACTTTTGTTGGCAAAGTAATGTCTCTGCTTTTAAACATGCTATCTAGGTTGGCCATAACCTTCCTTCCAAGTAGTAAGCGTCTTTTAATTTCATGGCTGCAGTCACCATCAGCAGTGATTCTGGATCCCAAAAAAGTAAAGTCTGACACTGTTTCCACAGTTTCCCCATCTATTTCCCATGGAGTGATGGGACCAGATGCCATGATCTTAGTTTTCTGAACGTTGAGCTTTAAGCCAACTTTTTCACTCTCCTCCTTCACCTTCATCAAGAGGCTCTTTAGTTCTTCTTCACTTTCTGCCATGAGGGTGGTGTCATCCGCATATCTGAGGTTATTGATATTTCTCCCGGCAATCTTGATTCCAGCTTGTGTTTCTTCCAGCCCAGCGTTTCTCATGACGTACTCTGCATATAAGTTAAATAAGCAGGGTGACAATATACAGCCTTGACGTACTCCTTTTCCTATTTGGAACCAGTCTGTTGTTCCATGTCCAGTTCTAACTGTTGCTTCTTGACCTGCATACAGGTTTCTCAAGAGACAGGTCAGATGATCTGGTATTCCCATCTCTTTCAGAATTTTCCACAAACTATAATTCAAAAAGATCCATGCAGCCCTATGTTCACAGCAGCACTATTCACAACAGCCAAGACACAGAAACAACCTAAATGTCCACTGATAGATGAATGGATCAAGGCGATGTGGTATATATCTTTACACACACACACACACACACACACACACACACACATACACACACAGTGAAATACTACTCAGCCATAAAAAATAGTGTCATTTACAGTAACATGAATGGAACTAGAGATTACCCTACTAAGTGAAATAAGTCAGAAAAGCCAGAAAGAGAAAGATAAATACCATGTCACTTACATGGGGAATCTACAAATGAACATACCTATGAAACAGAGACAGACTCACAGACACAATGAATGGCCAAGAAGTGGTTGGGGGAGAGATGGAGTGGGAGGTTGGGGTTAGCACATGCAAACTATTATATATAGAATGGATAAGCAACAAGGTCCTATAGTATAGCCAAGGGAATTCTATTCAATATTCTTTAATAAATCATAATGAAAAATATGAAAAAGAATATGTATATAAATACATATATATATATATATAACTATCTCACTTTGATGTACAGCAGAAATTAACATAATGTTGTGTTATACACTGTGCAACACAGTGATTTACAACATTGAATTAAAATGTTGTAAATCAATTATGCTTCAAAAAAAGACTTATCATTGAGTTAAAATATAGCTGTCAAGGAAAACTGCATATAATATATATAAAAATTTAAACATATAACACAGATCACAGTGTTTAAAAAAATAACAAAAAATTTAGATATTTCAAAGTATTGTAGATACTGAACATGAAGTAAATATATTATTAATATGTATGTATGATTTTTATACTCAAATTCCACAGCTTTTGGAATAGATGATACACGAGAAAAATCCTTTAAAATTTCTAAAATAAACCTATTTGAGTAACAACTGTGATTCATAACTGGTATAATTCATTTTATATTGCTAATATTGGCAAAAGGTGATACTATTATCGTATATTAAAATTCATGAGATTTTAAAATTTTGATTTATATTCTTTGCTGTTTTCTGAAGTCAAATGCTCTACCCCTGAGCTATACCCCCTCTTTGCTGTTTTCTTACAGATTTAGCTCCTGGAGATCATTCATGAATATAGACTATACATTCCTTGTGTGAATGTTTTACAATTCTTACTATTTAAAGGCAAAATTTTTATATAATGGGCATTTATAAAGTATTTTCTCCTTTAATTGTCTCACTAAAATATAATTATTTTGTATACTGTTGTGTACCTATAACCTAAAATATATGGTATAATAAGTAAGAAGAAATATTACTTTTTCTAAGCTTAAATAGAGGCTTTTCTGGTGGTGTGGGAGACCTGGGTTCTGTCCCTGGGTTGGAAGATCCCCTGGAGGAGGGCATGGCAACCCACTCTAGTATTCTTGCCTGGAGAATCCCCATGGACAGAGGAGCCTGGTGGGCTACAGTTCATGGGGTAGCAGAGTCAGACAAGATTGAGTGACTAAGCACACAACAGCACAAATTTAAATCATTAGAACAAAACAAAATGTTTGTAGGGGTGTCAAGAATTTACACATGCATGAACAGTCATTTTGCTTATTTATAGGAAAATTTAAAATCTTGTATCTACCAGTGTAGAGTTACATAATTATTATCAGAATTAATGAGCTTTAAAGATATTGCAACACTAGTAGAGGATAAACTAGTAAGTAATTGATTACTTGAAAAGCCATAGTTTCTCTCATATTCAGCATTCCTTGTTAGCTACTGATTTTCCATAAGATGGTATAGAAAAACCCGAATGAACATTTTGGCCAACCCAATAATTTGCTTCTTATATGAACAAATTTAGTCCAAAAACTACCTTGAAATGTAGGTTAGGGGAGAGTGAATATTTATGGAAGGACTCATGATTCACAATTGAATTCTCTAGCAAGGTTGCTAGGACTGTGGCTTTGAATCTTGGAGATGACAATGGCTTACACTGAATGGGATGGACATGTTGGAATATCCTTGGTAGGGTCTTGAGGAAGTGATAAGAAGACTAAGAGATATAGACATGATTAAATAGATTTATTATGTAAAACCAGAGAACCCCTTTACTTATATCTTTCCCCAGAGGCCCCCAAAACACTGTCTCACTAAAGCAATGGGGAATGTGCAGATGAGGGGACCACTGGAAATGTGAAAAGGTCAGTGGTAGCTGTCCACCAGATCTCAGACTGGATAATGGGAGATACATTTATGAAAAAGTGGTTACTAGTGTTAATGCAAAGAAGGCCAGTCATAGTGCCTCACTTTCTCAGAGACAAGTGGGTCTAATTCCAATGGGCAATGGCTTCACTCACTGGTGGTTCTGATGGTAAAGAATCAGCCTGCAATGCAGGAGACCTGGGTTCAATCGCTGGGTTGGGAAGATCCCCTGGGGAAGGGAATGGCTACCCAACGACAGTATTCTTGCCTGGAAAATTCCACGGACAGAGGAGGCTGGCGGACTACAGTCCATGGTGTTGCCAAGAGTCCATCACCAACTCCCGGAGCTTGCTCAGACTCATGTCCACTGAGTCGGTGATGCCATCCAGCCATCTCATTCTCTGTCATCCCCTTCTCCTCCTGCCTTCAATCTTTCCCAACATCAAGGTCTTTTCCAATGAGTCAGTTATTCACATAAAGTGGCCAAAGTATTGGACCTTCAGCTTCAGCATCAGTCCTTCCAATGAATATTCAGGACTGATTTCCTTTAGGATGGACTGATTTGCTCTCCTTGCAGTCCAACGGACTCTCAAGAGTCTTCTCCAATACCACACTTCAAAAGTATCAATTGTTCAGTGTTCAGCTTTATTTATGGTACAAATTTCACATCCACACATGACTCTGAAAAAATCATAGCTTTCATTAGATGGACATTTATAGGCAAAGTAGTGGCTCTGCTTTTTAATATGCTGTCTAGGTTGGTCATAGCTTTTCTTCCAAGGAGCAAGCGTCTTTTAATTTCATTGCTGCAGTCATCAACTGCAATGATTTTGGAGCCCAAGCAAATAGAGTCTGTCACTGTTTCCATTGTTTCCCAATCTATTTGTCATGAAGCGAATGGGATCAGATGCCATGATCCTTTTTTAAAATATTGAGCTTTAAGCCAGCTTTTTCACTCTCCTCTTTCATTTTCATCAAGAGGATCTTTAGTTCCCCTTTGCTTTCTACCATAAGAGTGGAGTCATCTGCATATCTGAGGTTATTGATATTTCTCCCGGCAGTCTTGAGTCCAGCTTGTGCTTCATCCATCTGTCATTTTGCATGATGTACTCTGAATATAAGTTAAATAAGCAGGGTGACAATAAACATCCTTGACAAACTCTTTTCCCAATTTGGAACCAGTCTGTTGTTCCATGTCCATTTCTAACTGTTGCTTCTTGACCTGCATACAGATTGCTCAGGAGGCAGGTAAGGTGGTCTGGTATTCCCATCTCTTGAAGAATTTTCCACAGTTTGTGGTGAACCACACAGTCAAAGGCTTTGGTGTAGTCAATAAAGTAGAAGTAGATGTTTTTCTGGAACTCTATTGATTTTTCGATGATCCAATGGATGTTGGCAATTTGATCTCTGGTTCCTCTGCCTTTTATAAATCCAGCTTTCTAAATGCCTTTTCTAAAACCTATGGCATTACCAATGTAATTATGCACCAGAGGAAATGTAATTCATAGATATTTAGGAAAATGTTGGTTAGAGAGTCTTATCTGGCTTTAGAGTAGGGGGTCCCAAATGTCACCTTATCCCACGTTAGAGTGGGATCATAAATGATGTCCTGACCCATACTCATCTCATGGTGGAAAATCAGTCTGATCTCATTCTGTGGTCATTTTTCCTTTTCTTAACCACAAATTGTGGGTAAATACACATACCAGGGGCTTCCTGGGTAGCACAGGTAGTAAAGAATCTGCCTTCAATGCAGGAGACTCTGGTTCGATTCCTGGGTTGAAAGTTCCCCTGGAGAAGGAATAGGCTACCCATTCCAGTTTTCTTAGAATTCCCTGGTGGCTCAGGCAGTAAAGAATCTGCCTGCAATGTGGGAGACCTGCGTTTGATCCCTGGGCTAAGATGCCCTAGAGGAGGGCATGACAATCCACTCCAGCATTCTTGTCTGGAGAATCCAATGGACATAGGAGCCCAGGCAGGCTACAGTACATAGTATTGCAAAGAGTAGGATATGACTGAAGCGACTGAGGATGCATGCACACATACCAGATCAGAGATATCTTATAGTATGTGTTTCTTACCCTATGGGATACAAATTATCATGACAGGAAAGACCAAGTGGAAGTGGAAGGCACTAAAACTGCCACTCTGGCCAAGTTAATTAGAAGCACAGTAATGCTCTAAGTGGAATAGTAGAGTTACGTACTATTCAAAGACTTTAAAGTTATAGGTTTGCTCCCTGCCTGCAAACATTAGATGTACAATGGCAGATGACTGTAGATTACTCCCAACTTAACCTAGTGATAACCTCAATCGTACATGTTGTGCAGACTGTAGTACATTTTCTGGAAGAGACTGAAACAGCCTCTGGCGCCCAGTATGTGGCTTTTAATATGATGACTGCATTCTTTTTATTCCCCATCAAGCATGAGCACTTAATTTTCTTGCCTGAAGGCTAAGTTAACTCTACTCTTTTCTACCATGATAGAGTGCAAAAAAGTCTTAATTACCCGAACAGCGCCAAAACCTCTATGCTGTTCTAGTATATCAATACTATCATATAAATTATATCTGGTGAGCAGAAAATGGTTAAGTTTTCTAGATGCCCTGGTGAGAAACAAGTGGGCCAGTGGTAAGGAGATATTGTTGTTCAGTCACTCAGTCTTATCCAACTCTTTGCAATCACATGGACTGCAGCATGCCAGACCTCTCTGTCATTTACTATCCCCTGGAGTTTGCTCAGAATCATGTCCATTGAGTCGGTGATGCCATTCAACCATCTTGTCCTTTGTTATCTCCTTCTCCTCCTGCCTTCAATCTTTTGCAGCATCAGGGTCTTTTCTAATGATTCGGCTCTTTGCATCAGGTGGCCAAAGTATTGGAGCTTCAGCTTCAGCAAAACCCTAGCAAGATTCAGGTCTTTGCCTCATCAATAAAGTCATTAGATTAGCCTAATGGGGTTAGGAAATGGCTGTTTTAACTGAGTAGCAAGGATATTTCAAGCGATCTCCAGGCACAGGAATTACACTATAGAGTAAGCATGCAGAGAACCAAGGTCATCACCTGGAGGAAGATTCACACCTGCCAGGAATGCTGGCATTAGCCAGAGAGCTTGCTGTTTCTGTGCAAAATGACCAGTTCCAACTGAACTGGATCTCCTCCCATCTAACAGAAGGGAAATACAGCAGCCTCCGTGGCTCTCCACCTTTGATTCTCATGAATGTGAAAATGTACTTCTGCAAATGTTGCAGTATTGAAAAACTGCTGTTCAAACTGGCCCTACAAGCTTCACTCCTAGCAACAGAATTACGAGAACTCTCTTTAGCCCACCAGTAATTGGTACTGACTGAGTTTTAAAATTTTACCTATCTGATATGTTTGAAAATATCCCTCATTTGACCTAAATTTCCCCATTTCTATTTAGCTTGAGCACTTTTTCCTATTCTTACTGGGCATTCATATTCCCTCTTCTCTAAATTGCATCTTTCACCAATTAAAGTTTATTATTTGGGGTAATTGTTAGTTTTAAAACCTATTTACATATTCTGGTTAGTAATCTTTCTCAGTTTTGGGTGCTGCAAATATCTTTTTCCAGTCTGTGTTTTGCAATGCAATTTGTGTGTGATACGATTGAATTTTACAGAAAATATAATATTAATATGAACTGTAGCAATATTTCCTTTTTTAAACTTTTTTTGTCTTACCTAAGAAATATTTCTTATATCAGTGCACCATAAATAATTGCATATATTTTCTTTTACATTTGGTTTTTTAATGCACAGAAAAAAAAAACTTATGTTTAATATATTTAAGGGATCTATCCCTTGCCTCCTTTTCATAACTGGGTGACTTCTCATTATATCGTATTGAGAAATCATTAATAATTTGCAGCAACATATCTGCTTTATTTCAAATTTCCACAAAAATATGGATCAACTTCTATACTTTCTACCTTATTTTATTAATATATTTATCTCCATGGGCTCCACTACCATGGCACTGCCTTAATTCCTTGGATTTGATATTAGAACAAATATATCACAGAAAAAAATCCTCTTACCTTGTTATTTTTTTCAAAACCATTTTTATGTATTTAATTTTTTGTCTTTCACCTATATTTGAAAATCAGATAGTCAAAATCTACTATGAAACTATTTTGATTGCAATTCTTTGCATAATATTTATAATTTAATTTGTAGACGATTGACTTTTTTACAATCGCAGAAACTTCTTATCCATAAACCTGTTAAATCCAATCACTTTAGTGTTTCCTTAATATCTGAATTATTATTTATAGCAATGCTGTAAAACTTTTAAATGTAAATTTCTTGAATCCTGTTCTTCTGAATGGCATTACCTTGTGAGATTTGTATGTTATTTTATGAGTTCTGGGATCTGGAAGGAAAACTGAATTTCAACTTGCAGTGTTAGAGTATTTCTTTGATAACAGATCTTAAACTATAATCATTTTTTAAAAATTTAATCCAGAATCCAGAAGATATATAAGATTCATTTCCATTCTTTTTGTTGCTATCTAGATTATTCTTCTAGTGTGCTCTTTCACTAAGATTGTGACAAGCTTTCTTGAGCCACTAATCTTGCAGTTTTACAGCCTGCCCTGCTTTGTTTGGGTGGAAAGCCCTTTCTCATGAGCCAAAGTGACATTTAAACCCCAACTCCCAATTACAATATCTTTCTTTCTGCCTTACTGTCAAGATTTGAACTGTCCCAGGCCATGACCAGTCTGGTTTTAGTTTCCTTTTCATCTGTGTTTCTTTTGAAACCCTGTATGCAATTGAGAGGTCAGTTATATTGCCAAAGTTTGTTTGATATAGTTTGTACAACATTTTTTGGACTGCTATTTCATGGGTTCTCATATTTTCTGGCCCAAAATATTGCTAGAAAAGGGAAATTCAATACAAGATTTTTATTACTAGTATGCTTTATTCACAAAAAAATAACCAAGTAACTCTATGACTATTGTGAATAATTTAAGTAGCTCTAATTCACAAATAGTTCAACAAAAATAAAGCGGAATGGTGTGGAATTTTTCTGCAAGATCATTAATATATATATATATATATATATATATATGTTAGTAAAGAGGATACATGCTGTGGCTAGTCACTCAGTTGTGTCTGACTCCTTGCAACCCCATTGATTCTAGCCCACCAGGTTCCACTGTCCATGGGGATTTTCCAGGTAAGAATACTGGAGAAGTTTGCCATGCCCTCCTCCAGGGGATCTTCCTAACTCAGGGATAGAACCCAGGTTTCCCACACTGCAGGCAGATTCTTTACTGTTTGAGCCATCAGGGAAGCACAAAGAAGATATGATGATATTTAAACAGCATGACCATGGGAAAACCATGGAGTCTAACTTCTCTTGATGTAGATATATACCCCATACACTAAGTGTTAAAATCTCAGAGAAAGTGAGAAGATGATGTTGAGGAAATATTACCAGACATTTTGAAGAATATTAGCAATTGAAACCAAAATAATTGTCAGATAATTCCCATAATGCAATGATTTCTAGATGTTCCTCTCAAAATTTGCAGAAATTTGAATCATCTGTATTCGTACATGCATACTGAGGGCTATGCAATACTAACTAGTACTCAGAATTCTTAGTTTAATTCTGAATGGGATTTCTTGGTAAACTTGATTATTGTAATCAATTATGTTTTAAATACCTTATCATATGTAAAATTGAAAGTAACCCACCTATAAAAGATCCCTTCCAAAACTGAAAATTCCTGTGTTTGAATTAGATAATCAACCTTGAGGACAATCTACTCTAGCCATTATATTTTGGTAACTAATGAATAAAACTTAAATCAGTTTTACTACTTTTACTGGGTTTTACTTATGATTCTTTTTCATGGCACTTTGAGCCAGACTCTTAACTTTTATCCTTTTTTAAAATAAGATTTTTTATAAGGATATTTTGAGATTGCATATAATATATAATCTAACAAAATTTGCTATTCAAGAATTGAATTGCCCATGTTATGTCATCTTGTTAAATATTCTTATCATCTTGCATCTTAAAATCACAGGTACAATGATAATTGCTGTTGATAATGAAGATCCTAAAATGCTTTCTGAATCATGAAAGAAAGACTAGATTAGGTTCAGCATAGTTTTAGTTCCAAGTGACTCATCTGTCTCATTAATCTCCTAAATTAAGCATCAAAGTCCTTCAGAGTATTTCTTTAGAGAAACTCATACTCCATGGCATTTATCAAAGTGTTAAAATGGGTTTCTTTTTTTATTTTAGGTGGAAAAATATTCAGGTTAAGATAGGATTGCACTTTTCACTCCCTACTAAATATGTGGCTTCAACCAATTTATATAATCTCCTCGGACACTTGACTTTATCTGTAAGAATGGATAATAATGTGTTACTGAATGTGTTGTTTGACAGTGCAGACAATATGGTTAGAGAGGACTGAACATAGTAGTAAGTACTCGTATTTTCTCAAATGTCACTATTTCACTAATACTTTTTAGCGATTGTTTTTATTATGCTTCTATTGTTTCCAACAAGAAATTAAACCTTATATTCTATAATACTCAATCCAAAGTTTCCCAACTTACTATCAGCAGAGAAATGAGATAATTCATGGAATAACAATTTTCATTACTATATAAAATTTTCTTGTGGATCTTAAGATTCTGGTTCTCTCTGATTCACAATTTCTTCACCTGATACATGACATTCAAATATACTGTGTAATTTTGAATCTGTCACTTTGGTTTTTCATCTGAAACATGAAGCTGATGGGCCTATGATTGTGAAGACTGAATTGTTAAGAATACCTTTGGAATTCATACAACATGGTATTTGAGAAATACATGTCACAGAATAATATTAGAAACCTCTCCAAGTCTCTATTGCATGACATGATCTTCATTATTAAAGATACTTCATTACTTCCTATGACAGCATCAAAATTGCTCTTCCCTCCTCTTGTCATTATCCTCTCTCTACTGTCATGTATCCACATGTTAGATATTAATTATGTATTAACCTTTGTTATGCCCTTGCCTGAGTAAACTTGGGCAAACTTATGAGTTAAAGACCAGCCTCAGAAATTGACATGTTCATGATCTCCTTTCACTACTGCAGCCCCACTGATTAAAATTCTGAAATTTTACTCATTTGTTTAACACTTATTTAGCAATCCTGGGAATTTATATTAGAAAAATAATCAGACATACTACTTGTATGTGGGAGCTCTAATCCTGCTGAAAATAACAGGCATGTGTATAGATGAATTGAAATATTTTTGAGGAAGGACATTACTGTTTATACCATTATATATTATATTGCATTCTCACTCACTTATACATTCACTTATACTTTTTAACTTCTTAGTTATAGCGTACATTTCCTAAGGGCAAGGAGTGATTCATATTTTTTAAATATCTTATTCACAATACTAAGTATATTATAAAGGGACATAATAATATTATTTGGGTAATTGAATAAAAAAGATGCTT
Source organism: Giraffa tippelskirchi (assembly GCF_054371585.1). NCBI lineage: Eukaryota > Metazoa > Chordata > Mammalia > Artiodactyla > Giraffidae > Giraffa > Giraffa tippelskirchi. The sequence goes on from NC_137286.1 coordinate 128,944,264, forward strand.
ATTATTATCACAACATTTCCATTATTCAGAACTTTAAATTCTGTTAATAATCTCTACTTTGTAAACAAATCTGATGTTTTAAGAATTAGAAACGCAAAGGCAATGTTATATATAAGAGTTCATGGGAGAAAGTTGGAGTTATAATAAGGAAGAGAGGATACTAAAGTGAAAATCACTCAGTCACATCAGACCCTTTGCGACCCCATGGACTATACAGTCCATGGAATTCTCCAGGCCAGAATACTAGAATGGGTAGCCATTCCCTTCTCCAGGGCATCTTCCCAAACCAGGGATCGAACCCAGGTCTCCCGCATTGCAGGTGAGTTCTTTACCATCTCATCTACCAGGGAATCCCGAGGATACTGAAGGATGGAAAAAAAATAAGGAATGCAAAAACAATAAAGTGCTGCTCATTCCTATCCTGATAGCACACTAGTATCATGCTAGCTTTCCATAGAGCCAATTTCAGAGAAAATTTAGAAGAGGGTGACATGTATTTTAGAAATAATAAACAAACAAACAAAATGCTTTTAGGAACACTTGGGTAGACTCAGTGCTGTCTTGAACTGGTGATACAGATGGTGGTGGTGGTTTAGTCCCTTAATCGTGTCCAACTCTTGTGACCCCGTAAACTGTAGCCTGCCAGGCTCCTCTGTCCCTGGGATTCTCCAGGCAAGAACACTAGAGTGGGTTGCCATTTCCTTCTCCAGGGGATCTTCCAGACCCAGGACTCAAACCCCAGTCTCCTGCATTGCAGGCAGATTCTTTTACAGACTGAGCTACTAGGGAAACCCTATATAGATAGAGAATAATATGAAGATATCAGTAAAATGATAAGTTGAAAGGAATAATTTTACTTACCTTATTCCTTTCTCCCATGTTGGTACTTCACATGGAAATTTTCTGCAAAAGCTCAGGTTCTAATAAAGAGGAAGGGAGAACCCAATACAGCATAAATACCACTGGGTTAAGGAATCTATGAAAATTGGTGCTTATGAACCAAGTGAGCTGCCCTTGAGAACTTGTTCTTCAAGTTCTCCTCATAGCCTTCAAAGCTGAGGACACAATGTTTCTTGCAGTACTGCTTTTCACTAAGATCTAGATGGGAAGAACCCTGACAGTTGACTGGCTGTGTACCATGAAATTGAATGGTGCATGAGGTTTCTGTGGTTTCTTGGCTCTTCTCCCAGAGGTTCTGGCCACAGGGCTGGCTTTTAGCCCCTTGTCAGCAAAGATGACCAAATAGAAGAGCACATACTTTCAGCAAAACTTATGTTCATAAATAGTCAGCCAACTGGGAAATAATATTCTAAGTAAAGATGAAAAACTCATCACTTTTTACCAACTGAGGAGAATTCTTAGAACAAATGGTCAAGCATTTAAAATGTATATAGTTATAAACAAAATAATTAATATGAAATAAAATAGTACATTATAAAAATAAATTTTAATTACTGAATATTACAGTATATGAAATGAAGTTCTCAATAAAATAAGCAAGAAAATGATGACAGCTGAAAAACAATTGCTGGGATGAAAATTTAGATTGAGAAAATGCAATCAGAAAAAATAAAAATATTAACAGCCATGGCTGGTAGATATAGAGGGACCAATTTCAGAATAATTGAGAGAAAGTGAAATAATCAGAGAACGTGAAAAAAAATAAGTGGAAAAGAGAATATACTCAAAGAAATAATGGAAATATTTCCCATCATTAAAGAAAAATGGGGAAAAAATAAAATCTAAAATTAAACATGTAAATTCTATGGCAAACAGAAGAGAGAAGAAAAAAATTCACACCTAAGTCTATGGTAGTGAAACGTAAAAATATCAATACTGAAGAAAAACTTCTAAAAATATTCAGAAAGCAAAAGCAAATTTTAAGAGCTTATTACTTATAAAGAAACAAGAAGCAGATTAATATCATATTTCAACATTCAGTGCAAGGAGGAAATACAGTTAGGTTAACATATTTGAAGAAAAAGAACTTTGAACCTAGAATTTTATATCCAACCGAATCATTATTCAAAAATGTGAATGTAATAAAGATATTCTCGGATAACCAGGATCCCAAAGGGTTGATCACATATGAATTCACAGTCAAACACTCTTGAAAGAGGTACTCATGAGAAAATAAACAAATACAAGAAAGTGTTACAACAGAAATGAAAGGTAAAGTTTATTACTGCCTACTGAAATTCTACTAAAGAACAAAGTAGAGGAAGAGGAAGCAAAAGAGGAGGAGGCAGAGGAGGGGAACATGTCAGAACTAAAACCCTAGACAGCACCAACTTAATGATAGGTGACCAAAGCAAGAAGCAGTTCAAAGCGATATGTAAGCATGACATAATGTGAGTTTTGTTAGGTGTTATTAGGTATTACTTTTTTTAATTAAGAAGGATAGATAAACATGAGTATGCATCTTAAGATAACTGCCATAAGAATGAAAATAACACTTCTCAAAAATGTTAATATTAAAAATTGAGATAAAAGAAATAATACTGTAAATGGAAAATAAGAGATACAGGTGAAATCAATCCTGAATTTTAGCACTAGTCAAATATATGGAAGCTATTCAAACTAAACTATTAAAATTCGTATGTTTTAAAATTAAATTAAAAACAATCAGATTTCAGCCATATATTGTTTTCAGGAGATATACTTAACAAAGAGACACAAAAGCTTCAAAATATAAGTTTAAGAAAAAAATCAGACAAATGTCAATTAAAGGCCAGCTGTGTACTACTTTTGGCAAAACAGAATTTCGGAAAAAGAAATCATAGAGCAGAAATATCTAATCATCAAAAAATATATGGCTTTAACAATGCATTTGCAAAATATATAAACCTACAACCAAGAGCTATAGAACCGGGAAGATCCATAAAGGCACTTAACAAACCTGTCTCAGAACCATATAGATCGAGCTGAAATAAAAGAGGCTATGTTACTAAAGATAAAATAACATTATTAAGTACAAATAATGCATATATTTGTTATACATAATAATTGTATTGGTTATACACATCCATATATGTGCAAGATATATACATGTATGTATGTATGTATTTAAATGTACATATACACACATAACACATAATACTGTTAACCTTCATGGCTCAGTGGTAAAGAATCTGCCTGCCAACACAGGAGATGCAGGAGACGCAGTTTAGATCCCTGGGTCAGGAAGATCCCCTGGAGAAGGAAATGGCAACCCACACCAGTATTCTTGCCTGGGAGATCCCATGGACAGAGGAGCCTGGTGGGCTACAGTCCAATGGGGTTGCAAAAGATTATAGCGACTAAACAACAACACCAACTGCAGAATTCCACATTAAACAGAGAACACACAATTTTTAACTACACACCAAAATTTTCAAACAACTTTCTATAAAGTCTTCAATAAAATCCAAAAGTCATCACAGACTTTATCCTTCTTTGATGTAAGATTATACAGATTATATTCTCTTCCATGCAAAAAATAATAACTTTAAAACCATCAATATGCTAATTGTTGACAAATTTAATTCTCTATCCTAATCTCTTTGGGATCCATTTTTACAGAACCCACTGCCTACTTGGTCCTTCTACTTGAGCGTTCACTTGATATCTCAAACACAATATGTCCAAAATTTAACCTCAGCCATCCACTCAAACTTGCTCTACTCACCATTCACTCCATCTCAGATGATGGCAAATCAGTTGCTATTTGGCTGAGATTGCATGTCTTTCTCCATAGTTTGGATCCTCTTTGCAAATCATCATAGGCAATAAACACTGGAACAACACTCAGAGATGGAGATTCCACTCAGGAGGTTGTGGAAGGAATGTTCCTGTGCCTGAGCAACAGCTGTGGGGGAGTGAACACTCGGGAAGCAGAACTGGGCAAAGGAAGAAGTGACCTGCAGTTTCAATGGTGGCCTCAGCTGATTTCACAGAGAACTCTGGAACTGGAACTGCTCTTCAGGGATTCCCCTCCCCCGCACACCACTGAACACTCAATAGATATTAGCTGCCCCCAGGACAAGTAGTTCCATACACCTAAAAGCAATTTCTGCAGAGGGAACTCGTGAGAGTCATCAGCTGTCAACAATCTCAGTGCATGGTGGGGTCAGAACACCACCAGCAGTACTCACTACACTTCGCTTCCTTCAACAACCCAACAGATCTCTCTTTGTTTCTATCCTTGATTCTGTAATGCCTACTAATACACAGCAGCAAGAATGCTTATGAACCATGGATCAGATCATGTTATTCTTTCACTTGAAGTCGTGAATTCTTCCTGTCTCCTACTAGAGGCCGAAGTTCTTTCTACTATGATAAAAGAAGAAGGAGAAGTAAAGATTCCCAGACATTGTTTGCATCAAGCAAAGTTTCTGCCAGGAGAGGCAGGGAAAATGTGATCCAAAGGAGAGGACTTAGACTTTATGGGTGAGGCCCTTCAGATTAATCATGGAAGTAATTTAGAGACAATTAGTTCAATGCACTGTGGGTTTACAGCTGTAGTGTATATGAAAAGAGCTTACTCCTTGGAAGGAAAGTTATGACCAACCTAGAGAGCATATTAAAAAGCAGAGACATTACTTTGCCAACAAAGGTCTGTCTAGTCAAGGCTATAGTTTTTCCAGTAGTCATGTATGGATGTGAGAGTTGGACTGTGAAGAAAGCTGAGTGCCGAAGAATTGATGCTTTTGAACTGTGGTGTTGGAGAAGACTATTGAGAGTCCCTTGGACTCCAAGGAGATCCAACCAGTCCATCCTAAAGGAGATCAGTCCTGGATGTTCATTGGAAGGACTGTCGTTGAAGCTGAAAAGCCAATACTTTGGCCACCTGATGCGAAGAGTTGACTCACTGGAAAAGACCCTGATGCTGGGAAGGATTGGGGGCAGGAGGAGAAGGGGATGACAGAGGATGAGATGGCTGGATGACATCACTGACTCCATGGACATGAGTTTGGGTAAGCTCCAGGAGTTGGTGATGGACTGGGAGGCCTGGTGTGCTGCAATTCATGGGGTCGCAAAGAGTCGGACACGACTGAGCGACTGAACTGAACTGAATGTATCATAACTGCTGGAAAAGTATAGATCTCACAAGCAAGCCAAAGAAACTTTTATTTATTTACTTAAGTAGTCTACCAAAGTGTCCAATTTGTTCAGTGAATTGTTGCTAATGGAAGATGCAGTAAAAGTCTCAAATTACTAACTCAAGCTTCATTTCTTTCTGCTTCTACTACCTGCTGAATGGAAGGAATGGAAAATAACACTGCAGTTGACATGGGCAAAGCAAAACGTGGAAAAGTAGTGAAAAAGGATGAATCACTTGAAAATATATTAAAAAAATGATACTTAGGTGGTCTGTACTTCTATTTTTACATACTGGCATCAAAATCAAAATAAAGGGATATGTTGAATAGATATTTTGCTGAATGAAGAGAACTAACCTCAAAATTGACTGATTAGTTTGCTTTTTGTGAGCATGACAAAGCATTCTGTGTTAGGAATTTAGATATGTAATTTCAACATCTTATAAATATAATGTTATTTTTTTTGGTAATTTTTATATTGCAACAAAAAGAGTATTAATACAACAACCAAATAAAATGGACAGAAGCCTATATTTGTTTTGGAAATATAGAATACTAATAAAACGTAAGAAACATACATATTTTGAAATAAGTAAGCAAATCTTATTTCAAATAAAGATTTGAAATAAAAAAAAAATTTGAAATAAAGCTACCCAAATCATCTTAAGACCGGAAGGAATACAAAAGACATGGGGTTAAAATGGTGCTTACAAGCCCTTATTTAAGACAAGGAGGCAGAAATGACCAAGTTTTAAAGCTCTTACACTTGAACCTATGTGACTGGAATATTTTTATGCTGTGAAGTAGAATTGTTAGAAATCAATTTCTTTCAAATTGAAGTAATAATGTCCCTAAAGCAAACATTTGCCTTATTTCAATGCTTCATAATGACAGTGAATCAAGCAAACTATACAATGACAGAGATGAATTTAGAGTCAAAGCAAATAAAGATAAGAGCTGCAGCAAACCCTTGGGAAGCTTTGTCTGGCCAGACCTTCAGAGCTGCATGGTGTAGCTGAAAATGGCTCTGTGATTTTCTTAGACTGTTTACTATTCATCAGGAAAATCAGCATTTCCATAAATTTTGACCAAAGAGTAAAACTAAATATTTTTCTAGTAATGACCACTCTGTTGGCAAAATGTGAAATATGAACAGCTCCAAATTGCTTACAATCAGTAAAAGATAGGGTACATTATTGCCTATTGTTTGTCTAATCTAGAATCTTATTTACTTAGATGGTTAGGTGTTGAAATGTTCTACAAACAGAGAAAAGAGAGTGTAAATATTTTTAATCTTTCATTAGTTTAATGGTACAATTATCCTCTATCTATCTGCTGCTTAAACTTTAGAAACTTTAACTCCTGAGAAAGCTGGAATGATTAAATTAAATAATGCATGTAAAATATACTGAGATTCATTTATAATAAGCACTTGGTAAGCATCAGATTTTATTATTTTTTAAGCTATTATATAAGTGTTAAGGGGAAGGAAAAACAAAGTTATTTAGTACCTAGTACATGTCATGACTAAGTATCATGTCAGGTACAGTTTTTCAAAATATATATTCAGATCAAGGAAATTCACCACTGCTGCTGCTGCTGCTAATATTGCTAGGAATTTTTAAAATAAGTATCTATTTTTAATAAACATATATTGAATTTTTCAAATGCTATTTCTACATCTATTGAACTAAGCAAATGATTTTTCTTTATTCAGATAATATAGTATATTATGGTGATATTTTTTCAAATGTTAGAATAATATTACAATAGCAGAATAAGTGGAAGTTCTTTGTGAGGTAGGTTCTTGTTTTATAGGAAGGTTCACTTCAGTGAATTCAGGTTCACTGAATTTGTTGCATGAGCTTATAATTCTGTATCTATGTTCATGAGGAACATTAAACTTTGATTTTTCTTTCCCATAATGTCCTTGCCAGATTTTGGTTAAAAATTTATGCTAGCCTTATAAAATATATTCCTGGGTGAGAAAGATCCCCTGGAAGGAAATGGCAACCCACTCCAGTACCCTTGCCTGGAAAATCCCATGGACAGAGGCTGCAGTCCATGGGGTCTCTAAGAGTTGGACACGACTGAGCGACTTCACTTTCACTTTTCACTTTCATGCATTGGAGAAGGAAATGGCAACCCACTCCAGTCTTCTTGCCTGGAGAATCCCAGGGATGGAGGAGCCTGGTGGGCTGCAGTCTATGGGGTCGCACAGAGTTGGACACGACTGAAGTGACTTAGCAGCAGCAGCAGCCAGTATTATTACCTGGGAAAATCCCATGGACAGAGGAGCCGGTGGGCTATCGTCCATGGGGGTCACAAATAGTTGGACATGACTGAAGCAACTTAGCATGTATAAAATATATTGCAAAATGTTTCTTCTTTCCTGAAAGGTTTCCTCTAAAATAGGTGTTATTTCTTCCTGTAATATTTGGAAGAATATGTCAGTGGGTTTGGGTCTGAGCTTGGAATTTTCTCTGTAGGAAATTTTAAATGTGCTTTATTTCTTTAGTATTTATAAATCATCATGATTTTCTATTCTTTCCTGATTCAAATTTAGTAATTATATACATAAAACACACAACCTTTCTAATTTACTGACATGATTTTTAAAATCATAACCTCATCACCTTTTTAATATCTATGAGTTTTATAGTAATGTTCTTCCTTCTTTCATGATACTGCATTATAGTGGCTTCTCTGTGTTTTTTTTTTTTTAATTTCAATCCAGGGGTTATCCACTGCATTAACCTAATAGCAGAACCAAATTTTGACTTTCTTTTACTATTTGCCTCTATTTCATAATTTTCTTCTATGTTTTTTATTTATATAGTTCCATATTTTGTCTGATATTCTCTTTCTGAGACTATTGATTTTTTTACCTTTCTTGTTTAATAATTGAGTTAAAAGTTATGATTTCTAAGTTTAACACTGCTAATTATTAGAGAAATGCTAAAGGTCTACAAACAACAAATGTTGGAGAGGATGTGGAGATAAAGAACACTTGTACATTGTTTACTGGAATGAAAATTGGTGCAGCCACTATGAAAAACAGTATAGAGGTACCTTTGAGAACTAAAAAAAGAACTACCATATGGTCCAGTAATTTTATCCAGAAAAAACTAAAACACTAATTCAAAAGGATATAAGCATCCCAGTGTTCATTGCAGCACTATTTACAAGAGCCAAGATATGCAAACCACCTAAGTGCCCATCAACAGATGAATGAATAAAGATATGGATGTAACTGGAGTGTTACTCAACCATAAAGAGAATGAAATACTGCCATTTGCAGAAATGTGGATGGACCTAGAAAATATGCTTGGTGAATTTAAGTCACAGAGAAAGACAAATACTATACGACATCACTATATGTGATATCCAAAAAGTAACACAAATGAATGCATATGCAAAATAGAAACAGACTCACAGAAATAAAAAAACAAATTTGTGGTTAGCAAAGGGGAGAAGGAATGAAGGAGGGGCAAATTACAGATATAGGATTAACAGGTATAAAGTATTATATAATCAAATAAATAGGCATAAAGGATTTATTATATTGCACAGGGAATTATACCCATTATCTTGTGTATGGGTGAATGCTCAGTCACTAAGTCTAGTCTGACTCTTTGGGGCCCCATGGAATGTAGCCTGCTGGGCTCCTCTGTCCATGGGATTTCCCAGGCAAGAATACTGGAGTGGGTTGCCATTTCCTGTTCCAGGGATTGAACCTGCATCTCCTGCATTGCGGGCAGATTCTTTACCGCTGAACAACCTTGGAAGCCTTTGTAATAATATATAAAGGAATACAGTCTCCAAAAATACCGAATCACTATGCTAATACACCTGAAGCTAAAACAGAATTTACTACCTGTAGTAAATCAAATTTACTTCAAAATAATTTTTAAAACACATAAGCAAAAAAAAAAGTTATGCTTTCTTATTAACTACAGTTTAGCTGCATATTGCCAATTTCAATATACAGTTTTTTCATCATTAATCATTTCAATATTTTCTAATTTTGATTATTATTTCTCCTATCAAGAGTTATTTAGGAGTGCAGTTCTTAATATCCAAACTTTTGGAGAATTTCTGATTTTTTAAAAGTTTAATTACAGCTTAATTTCATATCAAATGAAAAATAAAGAGTGATTTAAGTTTTTTGAAATATGTTTAGATTTATTTTAAATATTTGGTCAACTGTTGTAAAAGTTTCATAAATACTTGGAAAAGAAGATATATTCTGAAACAGTTTCTGCATTAGTGAATTTTCACAATGGAGTTCTTTGTCTTCTTCCTGAAGATCACCCTTTAGTATTACTAACTTTTGTGTGTGTGTGCAGATCTGGATAACAAACAGTTGATAACTTGCATTTGCTTATAATATTTTTATCTGTTTTTCTGTGGTTATTTCCTTATGTAAAGAATTTTAAGCAAATGGGTTCTTTCTTTCAGCACTTGAAAATACAACTCATTTATCTTCTGGTATTCAGTATTTCTTATGAGATGTCAGCTGCCCGTCTTATATGTTGTCTCTGAAAGTAAAATGCCATCCCCACCCCACCCCCACCAATTCTGGCTACTTTTAAGATGCCCTTTTGTGTTTGGTTTTGGCAGTTTGAAAGTATGTGCCTGGGTATTGCTTTTTTCAAATTTTTGCTGTTGAAAGTTTGCTGAGATTCTTAAATCTCAAGCTTCGTGTCTTTCATCAATTTTAGGCAATCCTTAGCCACTGTTTTGTCAAATATATTTTTATACCTCTACTCCATTTTCTTTCTTTTCCTTTTCTGAGATTCCAGTTATGCCTACAATCCATCTTCTCTCATTAGACTCTGTGTTCCTAACCCTTATTTTATATTATTTTTTTTTGTGTGTGGCAGATCTATGATTTTTTTTAAAAAAATTTATTTTTAATTAAAGGATAATTGCTTTACAATATTGTGTTGGTTTCTGCCATACATCTACATGAATCAGCCATCATTATATTCTTAATCTTTTTGATCTTTGGGCAATATTCTATACATTTTTTTTCCTGATCTACATATGTTCTATTTCTTCTATATGCAGCTAGATCAAATCTACTCCTAAACAGAGTTATAAAATTTTGTTTTTCAATTACATAATTGCCTTTTTAGCCTTCTTTACATTTTCTACTTATCTACTAAAATCTTCAAACTTGTCTTTTTCTTTCCTGAACATTTTAAGTGTAGCTGTTGTATAGTCTGCTTCTAGCAACTTTGTACAGATACACACTCTCCTGTTTTTGATCATGTAAATTTGTGTCCAATGTGCCTGCTTATTTTTCATTGATTTGCAGATATCATGTATGAGAAATACATATAGGATTTAAAACTTTGGATATTTATATATTCCTATGCAGAAGAACTCTATTTACTTTTTGCAGGAGGCTATGGTATAGTACTTCAGCAACATTATTGACAAGTTAGCCATATCATTCAGAACTTTATTAATTTTAACCTGGTTTTCAGATCTTGTGAGAGTCAGACTATCTCCAGTTCATCCTTAACTCTAAGTGTTTACCAGCTAACCTGACACCCCACCTTCAGAGGGTCCTAAAGCCCTTTTTCATTCAACTAGATCAGAAGCTGGTAAACTAGATTTTCTTTGACCAAGATCAGAAGGCAAATCTGGCATACTGTTTGTTTTTGTAAATAGATTTTACTGGGACACAGACTTGCTCATTCATTCACATATCTATGACTGCTTTATCACTACAATGGCAGCAGATTTGAAAAAGTACAGCAGAGACCTAAGAGCCACAAAGTTGAGAATATTTATTAATTAATCCTTTACAAAAAAAGCTGGCTGATTCTGGAATTGGCTATTGACCCTGATGGAAAAGCTCTAGAAAACCCAAGCATTTATAGTTTCTCTTGGTGTCCTGTATCTCTAAAAATCCCGAACCATACATTCTGATATTGCCTTATTAGCACTCTAAGTTTTTGAAATAGAAAGTGTTTTCTTTGCACCCAGCTATTTATCCAGTATTTCTCAGTGGGAGAGTCATGCAAAACAAGCCAACATTACCCCAAGTGGAAGCCTCTTCCAGACTGTAAGAGGAGAAGAAGAGGGAAAACTTCAGTAGGTAGTCTTTACTATGAGTAAAGCATGAAACAAAATCTGTTGGGTAAGATAAAAGGTAGCAAACTCCTTCTCTTGATGAATTAAAATCTATGAATTAAATTATGTAGTGATAATACATTATGTATCCTTTGAAAGTGAAAGTGAAAGCTGCTCAGTCGTGTCTAACTCTGAATTCTCCAGGCAAGAGTACTGGAGTGGGTAGCCTATCTCTTCTCCAGGGGATCTTCCCAAACCAGGAATCGAGCCCAGGTCTCCAACATTGCAGGCAGATTCTTTACTAGCTGAGCTACCAGGGAATGTATCCTTTAATTCTCTCATAATAAGTAGGATGCCGTGGTCATACTGATTGGGCCTAGTAAGGTCATATCTGTGCTTTGTGAGGTCCATGGAGTCCTTCTATGAATTTTAGAATATTTAAAATGGTCATTAACAATGATGAATATCAATAGAATATCAATGTGAATATGATGTTTATATAAGTAGACAGTCAGAAATCAGGCTCCCCACTTCCTACCACTATGTTCAAATTTCTGAATCTATCTTCCTCCTTTTAAAAATGAACTTAATAACACTTTGTAGAATTGACTTGAGAACTAAAGGAGATGACATACACAGCATGCCTACCAGAGGCGGCTGAATCCCTATTCATTTTTCTATTTGAAGCAAGATGCAGGATCATGGACCACCTCCCTGCTCCATACTGGAACACCTGGGAGATAACGCATATACCTACAACTAACACAGACCAATTAATTCTGAATCTTTCAAGGTCAAGTCACGCTATCCCCAAGTGATTCCTCTGTTCATTCAGGGTTAAGAACCACTGAATAAGTAAAGGTATTTCAAGTTAGACAGACTTGTGTTCAGATTTTGCCACCACTGTGGGAAATCTTAGTTCAATGACATTTTATCATTTTTATTTTACCTCTCAATATCCCAGTTCATAAAGCACAGATAAAATCACTGTGAAAAACTACTGAGAAATTAGCTAACGATGTATGTAAATGTCTTGACACACAGTAGTTACTTGATACATGGAGGCTTTTAGTAAATTTTCTTATCAGTCTGTTCTTTTCTGACTTAAATTTAGGTTTTCATTACTCTGTGTTTTTACCATGATCATTTTCCTCAGCCCCCAATTTCCCTTTATCTCATCATTCCTCTTGTCTTTGAATAGTTCTGAATGATTTTCTCAATCACCAAAACTAAAGTGACCATTTGTACATAATGACTCTCCATTTAGTTAGTCTGTCTTTGTACATTGCATGTTACTTAGCCCTCAATAAAATTACCTTTAATCTTTGTGTATGAACCTGTCTCTGTCTAGCAATATGAATCTTATGACTTTATTCCCAGTGCTTAGAACAAACGTGGCTTAGAAGGCATTCATAATTATACACAGACAGAATGCACTGAATTCTGACCTAAAACTACAACTAAAGCACATTGTGTTGACTAACTCTATACAAAATTCTTTAATTTATTGCAATTAGGTGTGCATGCCATATCTATGAGTTTGTCTGACATTTTTTTTTAGAATACATGCTCTTTGAGATTAGATTCAATTTATTTTGCATGTTGATCCACTCTGCATCTAGTAATAAACATGACAATAAATCAATCAACTAAGTTGCCCTTTAAAAGACAAAAATGGCTGGCAAGAGCAAAAACAATTAGGGCATATGATATACGTTAAAACTGTTAAGGCTGCATTTGTGTCAGGATTAAAATACAGAGAAGCAATAGGGTATAATAGATATCATCTTATGCTGTTAAGAAAGAAAAGTCCATCCTAGGACTTTTCTAGAAAGAAAGTGTCCATTCTAGATGGGCAGTGCAGCAGTAAAGGCTCTTTATGTCTAGCCCATATTCCTGCTTGCATCTTACTTCCAGAATCTGCATTTCTGTACCTGAAATTTTACTGGTTTTTGTTTTCTTTTCTCATCAATGAAAGCCAAGACTGTTCAAATGTGATAAATGCAGGAATTAGAAGCACAGGAATGTCCATCAATTAATGACCCAGTATTTGCTCTAAAATTCCCCCAGCTTTCTTGACCCAGCTGTGATAACCTCCAGGTGTGGCACTTACACTGTCTCCAGATTTTCCCCATTATGTTATAAAGTTGAGCCACCCACAGTGTCAGCTAATTTTGAGCCCTTTCTTGACTGTCTTTGCTTCCTTGTCATCACAAACGCACTCCCCTGCCAGCCTTCTCTGCATTTCTCAAATAAATTCCTTGTGCTAGAATCCTAGTTTTGGGATTTTCTAGTTATATACTCTGTAATTTTGAATAAGTAAATTATCTCACATTTGCCTCAGTTTTCTCATCTATAAATTACAGATATTAAATCATCTGTCTCACCACTTTGCTGTAAGATTTAAATAGGTTGATAGATGCAAAACACTCAGGAGCCAGCATGTATGTATCCTGCTGTCAGTAAACGGAATTGTCTTATCATTATCTGACTTTACTTTGGTTGATGCCAAGTGCTCTGCATGGATTATCTAGACAACCTTTATAACACCCATAGATTGATAACTTAAAGGGGTGAAGTAACTTACCTAGAGCCTTAGAGAAGATGTGAAAATGGAAACTAAAATTTACTGCCAAGTAAAAATTCTTAAATGAAGGTGTTTAGTGTTATTTTAAATTTTACTTTAATAACAGTAAATTATTTAGCATACTTGGCTGGTAATTTATAGATATATTATGATTAAACAGGTAAAGGAGGTATATGTAAGATGTAGATTTAGAAAATACTTTCCAAATTTTAGTATATAAAAGATTCACTTTATATATATATATGGAACTTTGAAAACTCAGATTCCTAGTCCCACATCCCAGAATATGGATTCAATTGGTATGGGATTATATTTGCATTTTTATCAAGCAGACTGATTGTAAAGCAAGCCTTTCAAGAAACACAATAAGAAATATACTGATAGTTTATTTTATGATTGAGAGCTTCTGACCAGAGGCTTCCCAAGTGGCACTGGTGGTAAAGAACCTGCCTGCCAATGCAGGAGGCATAAGAGATGCAGGGGACTGGTAGATCCCCTGGAGGAGAGCATGGCAACCCACTGCAGTACTCTTGCATGGAGAATCCCATAGACAGAGGAGCCTGGCGACCTACAGTCCATAGGATCACAAAGAGTCGGACACAACTAAAGTGACTTAGCATGCAGGCACTCACGCACGGCCATAGTATTAAAGAGTTGGACACGACTGAGCGGATAAGCACAAAGGTCCTAAGGGGCATTCTACCAACAAGAGAAAAACTCTAATGCTAGAAATGGGGAGGACTAACCTATGTTTGCATTAGTAAGTTAAGAAAGGACTTCTCTGCCAGTCCAGTGGTTTAAGACTTTGCCTTCCAATGCAGTGGGTTATGGGTGCCATCCCTAGTCAGGGACCTAAGATCCCACGATTTGGGGCCCCCAAACCAGAACATAAACAACAGAAGCAATATTGTAACAAATTCAATAAAGACTTCAAAAATGGTCCACATTTTTTAAAGATCTAAAAATATAAGTTAGGGAAGCCTCATTAGAATGACATATTAAGACAAGTTTTAAAGGTGTTTGTTTTGTTCTTTAAACACTCAGAACATCTGGATCTTTTGCAAAAGAGAGGTTGCTTACTCTCATGGTGAATAGGTCGTATGGTTTCCACCTACATAAAAATTAAGGGAAAAGCACTTTTTAAGCACCTTGTTTGCAGTTACCACATAGAGTCAGTGGGAGGTTGAACCATTGCACTTTAAGAATAGATAGAAATAAGAACCAGGCTGTGATGTTTGGGTTCTTTGTATTCTGTATTGTGGATAATTCTAAAGGTTAAAATGTAGCATTAAAATTCTAAGAATTGTAAGCATGTACGTCCTTGTTGCCCCACCCTCCCTAGCAAAGATTTCTTGCGAAGGAATGTTTATTAGAAAATACTCTAACTGGCTGATTCTTTGATCATCCCTACAAGCAAGAAAGTATCTCTGGGTTTTCTGGAAGAGCCAAACACTTGTTTCCTCTCACTGATTAAATAAATGAGATGCTGCAGGAACTGCTGTTTCCCTTCTATTTCCATGGGGAATTCATTTCTTTTAAATGAAAACAGCAAATGGCTACATGATTTAAATTGCAACTTTGTACCAAGACATCATTTCCAAATCCTCAAGACTAAAAAAAAAAAGAAAACATGAAAAGCAACTAATGTAGTGAGACTATATTGTGCTTTTCCACCGAATCAACAAATAAATTTTAAGCCTATTTCTGCTCTCTTTCTTCCACTTTCCCTTGCAGTTGGCAGCTAGAGTGTTTAAGTCAAACAATAACTGGATTATGAATGTCTGCCAATTTCCTTCTTTCTGTGCTAGCAAACACAATTTTTAGATTCCTAGCTGAGTTCAACTCATTCCTACATTGAATGGAAAAATTAACCCATGCAGAAGAAACTGACAAAAGCCATGCTTAGTAGTGCTGGGAGGTTTATGAGTAACTGTACACTTTTATATAAGAGAATGAGACTCGCCATTAAAAATAATGAAATGTAAAACTATGTATATAACATATATTGCACTTGGTACTTATCAATTAATGAATATTTATTGTTGAGTTTGAGTACCTTACTGTTTACATTCACTAATAGTCTGCACTCATAAAAAAAACATAATTTTAAGAATGGAGTAATATTTGATTTTTTTCCTCCTCTTGTTTGTGTACAAAGCACATTTATCACAAAAAATAAGTTAATAAATAAAACTTTGGTCATCTGATACTTTTTGAAGCATTGCAAGCTCAAGTTTTTCTCTAATACTGACCAAGGGGCAATGAACCATGAGATAACTTTACACTTAGAGAAGGGAGAAGCAGAGGATGAGATGGTTGGATGGCATCACTGACTTGATGGAATGAGTTTGAGCTCCAGGAGGTGGTGATGGTCAGGGAAGCCTGGCGTGCTGCAGTCCACGGGGTCTCAAAGAGACATGACTGAGTGACTGAACTGAATTGGCTGGTTTGCTTTGTCAGTAACTAAATCTTTCTTTCATCATAGAATCCTTAAATAATATGAAAAATCACGCTGCAACCAAAAATTTAATCAAATTTCCATAGTAAAAATGTAAATAAAAATATATTTGGCTAAGTTTATCATTTTGTTACCATAGAATATATCAAAATGTTAGCAAGGAAAAATCTTGTCATGTGTATTAATTCACTTTTAAAATATACGAAACAAAAATTCACCTATAATTCCTTGCTTCCCACTTACATGTCCATCCATGAATTTATAGCTTCATTGAAATCTAATTTGTATACCGTACAGTTCACCCATTTAAAGTGTACATTTGATATTTTTTAGTGTATCCAAAGATATATTCAACCATCACCACAGTCAATACCAGAACATTTTTCACCTCAGAAAGAAACTCCTTTCCTTTTAACTATCACTCCCCTGTTGTCCGTTCCTTCACTCTAGCTAAACTCAAATCTTATCATCTAAATATTAAACTACTTCTGTGGCTGTACTTATATTAATGGAAGTATATAATACATACAATGTGTGGTCTTTTTTGGCAGATTTTTTCCACATATCATGTTTTCAGATCACCCACGGTGTAGCAGGTATTAACACTTTATTATTTTAATTGCTAAACTATATATGTATATATATACATATATACATATATACACACATATATATACACATACACATATATTCATGTACATACACACATTATTTTATACAATTGTTTCCTAAATCAGTAAAGAGAGGAGAAAAAAAATTGCCTTCCTAGTGTCTATATAATTACATAATTAGTTTTATGTGTCCTCTATCTGATACTGATTATGGAGGATAAATTAAGCAGTTTTTCACTTCGGTGAACTTACATGAAGTTGAGAAAATGATTTATAGATGTATAGATAGTGTAACAGGGGTGAGTGATCATAGCTGGGGCAGAGTAGGGAGTGATTCTTTTAATCAAGGATGTTATAACAACCTCAAAATGTAGGTGACATGAACTGACTTTTATGAGTAAGAGAGGTATTCCAGGTGCATCTGAAAAGACTTGTGAAAAGGCATGTCATATTTGTTAAACAGTATGAAATGCTGTTAGGGCTATTTCTTAATTAGGAGAAGAGCAAGGTGTATTGACAATATGGTGAGAGTTCCTTGGATAGCAAGGAGATCAAACCAGGTCAATCCTAAAGGAAATCAACCTTGAATATTCACTGAAAGGTCTGATGCTGAAGCTCTAATGCTTCGGCCACTTGATGCAAACAGCCCTCTCATTGGAAAAGACCCTGATGTTGGAAAGATTGAAGGTGGGAGGAGAAGAGGGTGATAAAGGACGAGATGGTTATATGGCATCACCGACTCAATGAACATGAGTTTGAACAAGCTCCAGGAGATGGTGAGGAACAGGGAAGCCTGGCGTGCTCCAGTCCGTAGGATTGCAAAGAGTTGGATACAATTTAGTGACTAAAGAACAACCATATCCTTCAGATCAGATTATATAATAGACAACTACATGATATGGTTGTACACAATATGTTCTACATCATTTGTAACATGAAATATATTCATTGCTATTTGCTTTCAGTCCCACAAATGATAAAATGATACAGCTGGAGTTTACATAGATATTGAAATATTACTACATTTGAGTGAATTTTTCAAAGTCCTCTATATCTTTACAGGCTTCTTCAATTAAAAAATTAATACAGCCAAATTAAATATTCACCTTCCTACTTAAAGTTCTTGTTTCATTGTCACTTAAAAAGTGCAGAAAACAATATGAATCTTAACATTTTATGCTTTCCTTAATGCTTGGTTGAGGAAATACAGTTTTCTTAAAACTAAAGATTGAAACATAGTTCTTAAATTTTAACTAGTTGAAGACTTTAGAGTAGTTAAAAGATACAAGAAAGATACATAGAAATGTACTTAATTTGGATACATTATAATGTATCCCTGGGCTCACCCATTTTTTTCAGTGACAAGCTATTTATTCCAGGGGCTCAATTTAATTTTCAATTAGTAGCATTTAAGCTTGTGTCTGCCAGGCATCTCCACTGTAAAGTTATATATTTTCTAACCTTCATCAAACTTTCACTTAATTCATTTTATTTACCTAAGTATGGATTTTTGGATGACTGTATTGTTCCATGGACTATAATCTATTCATAGTATTAATTATTTTTAAGCTTTATGTACCCGAGTTGGCCAGTGACAGCCCTCGAGCTAGTTCATATGTCCTTAAAACCAGACAGTATGGAGGTTCCTGAAAAAGGAAGGCCACAGTTTCTATAGCAAGTTATGACACATTTCATAATTTAAGTGTTTTAACAATGAAATAGGTAATCATGTACATACATTATCATCAAATATCATATAAAAGCATTTTGCAATTTACCTCAAATAAAACATATTTATACAGATATATCATGGACCTAAAATCCATTAAAATAATAAGTGAATCAGGTGCATATAATTTTAACCTAAATTTACAGAATAATGTTGAAAGAGGGCCTTGATGAAGGGTTTAAGATTAATTTAAAAAATATAACTTAACTTGTTTAGTTGCTAAGTCGTGTCCAACTCTTTGTGACCCCGGCTTCCCTATCCATGGGCTTCTCCAGGCAAGAATACTGGAGTAGGTAGCTATGCCCTTCTCCAGGGAATCTTCCTGACCCAGGGATCAAACCTGTGTCTCCTGAAATGGCAGGCAGATTCTTTACCACTGAGTCACCAGGGAAGCCCCATAACTTAACTTACTTATTTTCATATATGGTATGTATAATTACAAATTAATATTCTTAAATTTTAAAGACTGTCTTCTTCAATTTCCATCATATTTTCTCTAGAAGATTGTACTTGACAATTTCTATATTTCTAAGTATTAAAATCTCCTAGAGAATACTAAGTTCTAGTCAAAATGAAATCACTTGGACCAGATTGACTCTCCTTGCTAAAAGAGATAAAATATATCTAACAATGGATTCAAAGATACTAGATATCAGAAAATGAAAAGCAGTGGCCCCTAAGAGATGAGAAACAAATGAGCTAAGTCCTAAGATTGTCTCAGTTTACCACATTGAGAGAATTTCCTAACTGCCATGTTGAATTCGGAGACTAGGTTGAATTCTACTAGTTCCTGAGGTGAAAAGGATGGAGTTAAGTCTTTGTAGAAGACAAGGCAGCTCGTTTGCAGAACAGCGTGACTGACATAAGAGAAATGCTCAGAAAGAGTCCTCAAGTTTTAGCTAAGCACTGCTTAATTCATGTTGATGAAAAGACTGCTGGAGCCTGGGGAAACAGCCGTCTGTTTTCATAGGTAATAGGACAGTACTTGGAGTTGACACAGAGCCTGAAATAGTGCCAGTTCTCACCTATGAAGGAAGTGGAAAGCTCACCCACCGCTGGAGGGCATACAAAGTGGTACTACTATTCTGGTAAAGAGTTTAGTCTTTTCTTATAAGGCTAAGCAAAGACTTATCTTCTGAGCCAAACATTCTACCCCTAGACCCAAGAGAAAACAAACCCTAGGTCTTTACAAAGACAGTCATACATAAGAGCTGTATTTGTATTAACCATAATCTGGAAAAAAGGTAAATAGATAATCAAGTTTTGGTATAACAATTAAATGTGATTCTACTAAGCAACAAAAAATGACTGAACACTTAATATGTGCAACAACATGAATAAATCCCCAAATAATTTTCCTATGTAAGAGTATCCAGACAGAGAGCACCCAACACGCAGTTCCATTTACTCAAAATTGTAGAAACTGTAAGATAACCTGCTGTGACAGATGAGTAGTTTCTAGGAGACCAGAGAGGAGGTGCTATGGGGAGAGATTATACCAAAGATGAGGACACTTTCTTGGGTGCTCCATCTGTTGATTATCTTGATCGTGATGACATTTCACGGGTGTGTAAGTATGTCAAAACGTATCAAATTACATACTTTAAATATGTGTGTCTTTTTGCCTTTTGAATTATATTTTGTTAAAGCCACTTTTCAAATGCACAGAAGCAATTTAAACATTCCCTTGGTGTAGCACCACCATCAATCCATTTTCAATTAGATAAGTTTAAAATGAAGAAGCAAGCTCATTTGTCATATTGAAACCCTTAAAAATTGGGACACTGTTAATTCAAATGATGTAAATAGAATGGCTCTCCACTCCAGTATTCTTGCCTGGAAAATTCCATGGACAGAGGAGCCTGGCTGGCCCCAGTCTGTGGGGTAGCAAAGAATCGGACACAACTGAGCTACTGAAACTTCCAAATAGATATTTAATATAAAGGGTGCTGGTCTTTCCTGGTGGTTCAGATGGTAAAGAATCTGCCTGCAATGAGAAGGCCTGGGTTCAATCCCTGGGTTGGGAATATCCCCTGGAGAAGGGAATGGCAACCCACTCCAGTATTCTTGCCTGGAAAATCCCGGGGACAGACGACCCTGGTGGGCTACAGTCCATGGGGTTGCAAAGAGTTGGACATGATTGAGCAACTAACACACACACAAACACCCACAAAAAGTGTGCTACTTCACTTTGTTTAGCTATAATTTCAGAATGCCAGAATTTTAAATTTAGCCAATTTCTGGTATGCATAAGGTACATAGGTTTGTAAGATTTTTCTTTTTCCTTTTGTTATATTAGTTATGATTGTATCCATGAAATGCAAGTTTGTGCTAATTAAAAAATAAACTATATTTTTGTGTCTTTTAATTTTTATTTTTCTGGTAATTCATTTCTATTCGCCAATAACCTTTCACACAGGTCGGGGAGGGAACCGAATTTGATTCCACTTTATCAGCTTTCCAGGGCTGATGAGGTGTGCTTCTAAGGTCTCTCCTTTCAGTATCACTGAATTTTGACTTTATTTATTATTTTTTTTGCATACCTGTAAGCATTCTTTTTCCTCCTCTCCTATTCTTCTTCCTCTTTTCCTTCCATCCTTCCTTCATTGTCTTACGTGTAAAAAAAAATTATTTTAATAGCCTATTAGCCATTTTGTATGCTTTCACCAACCAGTTCTACATTGTTAATAATATGGATATTTTCTAATGGTTAATATATTATTACTTGCCTTATTAAATATGAGCAACTTTTGACATAAATTCTGACTTCTCCAGGAGTGTGTCACCTTGGTACTTAACATATGTTTAAAAAGAGTCAAAATAATTAAACAAAGAACATTGTAAAACAGGACAAATTTTTCTCTTAAAATAATATTTTTAAATAATTCTACCATTCCTTGGAGAAGGAAATGACAACCCACTTCAGTATTCTTGCCTGTAAAGTCCCATGGACAGAGGAGCCTGGCAGGCTACAATCCATGGGGTTGCAAGAGTTGGACACAACTTAGTGACTAAACTACCACCACTGTTACTCAGCAAAAGTCACAGCAAGCAAGTGATCACAGAGGCTCATTTAATTTGGACAGATTTCATTTGTCAATTCACACATGGTTTATCTCCTCAAATGTGATTTTTTAAAATAAACATATTTTTAGTCCTAGTGTTTAAGTCAAATTAAGAATATGTAGCAAAAGCTGACTTAAAGAGCACTCATCTTAAAAATTACAAGTTGTGAGGGTTAATTAATTTCATGTATTTAGCTAAATCATTAAATCATTGTGGCTTGGTAAAGAATTAATCTAAAATCAGTTAGTGGAGTCATCATGTAGAAATACCAAGGTTTTATTGTAAGTACAAAAGAAGATCTCTCATCTAAGCAGTATGAGTAGAATACATTTAAAAGTGCATTTAAAAATCAATATTACATTTTATGTTTAATACAGGTCAGTGACAGCATATCTCAGTGGAACCAAAGGACATTTTCCCTGAAGGTAGCACAGAAATTCTCTATTTCTTAATGCACATTACAGTTCACTGAACTTCTCTATTATCTAATTCTGAAATGCCCCTGATTCATGACAAGCAGTTTCATAGACAGTGAGATTCTCAAGATTGAATAAGATGACAACCAAACTTCTGGCTGCTACCCAAGTTTTCCTCTAATAAGTCGTGTCTCCCATCTTGGAGCCTTATACTACTCAACAAAATAATTTTTCAAGTTTGCAAGAAACACTTCATATGTATAATAAAGCTTTTATTTTGTTTCATAAAGGAATGTTGCTCATTCAACTCTATTCCCATTTTAATGCAGTCATGTGCTTTTCATTTTACACATATTTACTTATTGTTTATATTTTACATCTTTTTTTTCCCCTACCGATCCAATGCATAAAAGTCATAATGACTCAAAATGACTGGATATTTTCCAAAGTCCATTTCTCTTCTGACCTAACAACCATGATAGTAAGTAGTTAATGAATATATTCTCAAAAAAAAAAGATATCTAATACATGCTTTCAGTTGGTACCTTGGGATCTGTCGGCCCACTGTGATACGGTGTTAGCCCATATCATTATTTTAAAGCTCAGTCATAAGATGCCAGAAATTTTAGATTACACATAGTGTAATTATATTTTTGTGTTACTCTTTGCAACCTGTGAAATAAAAGAAAGTCTTAAACTTGTAGTTGTTTAATAAATCATCCCATGTTTTGGATGTATTTGCTAAAATTGCATGTTTTCAGGTACCCTGTACCCTAGTAAAGATTCTTAAAAATCTCTGTACATGAGCTCTTTGGACTGTCTGGTGAGAACTATGAGCCACTTTTCAGAATAATTCTTAAATAAATTAATAAAAGCTAGATAAATGGCTTTAGTTACTAAGTCGTGTCTGACTCTAGTGACCCCATGGACTGTAGCCCACCAGGCTTATCTGTTCATGGAATTTCCCAGGCAAGAATACTGGGATGAGTTGCCATTTCCTTCTCCAGGTATCTTCCCAACCCAGGGATCAAACCCGGGTCTTCTGCATTGCAGGCAGACTCTTTATTGACTGAACCAGCAGAGAAGCCCAAATAAAAGCTATAACCTTGCAAAAGAAACATATCATATAAAATTGACTCATCAAGTTAAAAAAACAAAAAGTAGAATTGTAGGTATACAAGTTAATGTGATAAAATAAGATATAGCAATGCATTTAATAACAGTGATAGTTTTGAAGCAGTGATGAGTGGAAATAATGATTTGAGATATCTACAAAAGTTGATATTAATATTTCTTTGACTATTATTGCTGACAGATGTAATGCTACTTTTGTTTATTGCCTATCTTTGAAAGAAACAATATATTTCTGTTAGAGGTTAGGTAAAATGAAACTTTAATTCTTCCCTTTTAAGTGACAAGCTCCAAACTCTTATCCATAGATGACTGTAATCTATGGATCCTTGTTCTAGTATTTTAGTTTTCCCCATTAGAAACTTCACAATAACAATGAGATTTTCTTCCATTGTTAAACTGTGAGATGTGCATTTTTACTTCTCTTGCATTATCCATATCCTGTCAAGTTTTTTCAAATAGCGTATGCTTTTCAGTTCCATAACTCAAAGTTGAAATAAGCATTTGTCATTTGTTAGCTGCCTAAAATTGGATAAGTCATTTGCTTTCCAAGTGTGCTTCTCCACACACTTATAAAAGTTTTGTGCAAAGCAGAAATAAATACTGTAAAAACCTAGTACTTCATCTGACAAAAAGAAGGAGTAGCTTTGAAAAAAGGTTCAGTATAAATCAGAACTTATTCATGTGCCATGTTAGTCCATACCAGTAGAAAGCTTACAAATTTACTTCTGAATGTACAGAAACTACAGAATAAAAGAGAACACTGGAGGGTTAAAGGGAAGGAGAAGAGGTGACTTGAATGGCAAAAGAATGTGGGGGTGTTTCTATAAATCAGTCCCCAGAAGAGGTGAATTTGATTACAATCAGAAGATTGAATCACATTGACAATCATAAAGCCTTCTTGCTCTTGGTGTGAAAGGGAGCATGAGATGTGAGGTGATGCTCACACATGGTCCATGTTCTTCTAGGTCTTACCGACTTATAGTCATTTGGTCTGAATTTATTATACATACCTTGGTGTTCACGGATATTTGGAGAAGCGTCTTACCATGTAGCCAGATTTCCATCAATGACAGACAAACAATACTATTGCTAATATTTATTAAGAAAATGATAGTTAATGCTAATATAGCACTTCTATATATGACATTCTGTTTTGAAGTTTACAATACCTATAATCCTCATAGCAAAAATGAGTCAGGCACCCTTAACATCCCAATTTTAGATAAAAGAACTGAGGCACTGTGAGACTAAGCAGGGCTTCCCTGGTGGGTCAGACGGTAAAGAATATGGCTACAGCGTAGGAGACCTGGGCTCAGTCCCTGGGTCTGGAAGATCCCCTGGAGAAGGGAATGGCTACCCACTCCAGTATTCTTGCCTGGAGAATTCCATGGTCAGAGGAGCCTGGTGGGCTACAGTTCATTTCAGTTGCTCAGTCATGTCTGACTCTTTGTGACCCCATGGACTGCAGCACGCCAGGCTTCCCTGCCCATTGCCCACTCCTGGAGTTCACTCAAACTCATGTCCATTGAGTCGGTGATGCCATCCAGCCATCTCATCCTTTGGTGTCCCCTTCTCCTCCTGCCTTCAATCTTTCCCAGCATCAGGGTCTTTTCAAATGAGTCAGTTCTTCATATCAAGTGGCCAAAGTATTGGAGTTTCAGCTTTAGCATCAGTCCTTCCAGTGAATATTCAGGACTGATTTCCTTTAGGATGGACTGGTTGGATCTCCTTGCAGTCCATGGGCTATAGTCCATGGGGTCACAAAGAGCTGGATAAAACTGAGTAAGTAACTTGCCTAGACTCATTCTCTATCAAAGTATGAAAAGTACTCAACATTCAAATCACAACCACTTGGTGACTGTCAGAGAGAGGAATATAGAATAATTTATGTATAAATCTTATTTATAAGATTTTTGTGTACTACCTCATAACATCTTCTGAAATGCTGCTTTTCCATTGTTGCTAAAAACACAAAACAGTACAAAATAAGGAGTCTAGCCTTACTTTGTCCACATTTTAGTAGGCTTAGTACATAGTTAAGTAAATATAGCTAAAAGTATAAACTGGAATTTTCTAACAAATAATATGAAAAATAAGATTTAAAATTACATAAAGTTTACTAACTTTTTTTTAGATATGACTTTATTCAAGTATTGATATTCAAAGCACATTAAAAATCAAGCAAAGCATGAAAACTTGTGAACATATGGAGCATTTGTCAACAGTGACAAGATAGATGATAAGAATAATTCATAAACTACTGAAGTTTTAACTCTTGCTCTTCATTCATTTTGTAAAGCATTACAATTAACATAAATAAAATCTAAAGACAGCATTCCATAATTAAACACTCAGTGGATTAAAAAATGAGGAAGTTGATATCATTTGCATTTGTCTCCTGGAACACCTGCATTTATTTCTAGGATCTTCTAGTAAAGAGAAACACAGCTGCTAATGTTATGACTAATGAAAAAGGTAAAGTCACAAAGGACTAGCTACATTATGTATATTTCTATTACCTTAAATAGTTTTCTTTGGGCCCAGAGTTTATATTATTAATACATATTATTTTGATTAAAAATTCATTTTTGAGGCAATAATATGATGTTGGCTGATGTATTAGTCAGTTTGGGCTCCTGTAAGAAAGTACCATAGACTGAGTGGCTTCAACAAAAGACATTCATTTCTCAATTATCTGGAGTCTGGAAATTCCAAGATGAAGGTGTCTGAAGACTCAGTTCATGGTAAGGACTCTCTTCCTAGCTGGCAGATTAAAAGCAACTTTGCTGCTTGTTTAGCTCTAATTAATCTCATTCACATTAAAAAAAAAAAACACTTTCTTTTCTTCACAATTTTGTTAGCTAAGTTCTGCATTTAAAATACATACATTTAAATAGCATTTCATGGGTTTCATGAGTTTTAAGTAGGATAAGTAATCAGGGTATCTACACCCATGCATTTTAAAATTTTATGTATTTATTTATTCAGTTTTGGTTGCACTGGTCTTCATTGCTGTACATGGGCTTTCATTGGTTGCAGAGAGAGGGAGCTACTCATTGTTGTGGTGTGTGGGCTTCTCTTGCTGTGGAGGACAGGCTCTAGGCGTGCAGGCTTCAATAGTTTGAGCACACAGGCTCAGCAGTCACTGCTTGGGGGCTCTAGAGTGTGGGCTCAGTAGTTGCGGTACATGGGCTTAGTTGCTCTGCTACATGTAGAATCTTCCCAGATCAGGGATCAAATCCTTGTCCTCTGCATTGGCAGGCAGGTTCTTATCCATTATGTCATCAGGGAAGTCCTATATCCACATATTTTGAATAATACAAAATTCAGTGTGCTAATAAGTGCTTTAGGTATTATTTAAACTTCTTGCTAATTATCTTATTACTCATTTCAATCTGAATTATGTGAATAACAAATGCAGTCCTTAATATATATACATAAGCACATCTACACATCTCTACTTGTTTTTGATAAAAGTGGATCTTCAACAATAATGCTTGTATTCATAAATAAACTAAATTGAATCCTGTATTCTATTGGTATCATTCTTTGGCAAAAAGTACTAAGATGAAAACAAGCCAGTTCAGTTCAGTTCAGTCGCTCAGTTGTGTCCAACTCTTTGCGACCCCATGAATTGCAGCACGCCAGGCATCTCTGTCCATCACCAACTCCCGGAGTCTACCCAAACCCATGTCCATCGAGTCGGTGATGCCATCCAACCATCTCATCCTCTGTCGTCCCCTTCTCCTCCTGCCCCCAATCCTACCCAGCATTAGGGTCTTTTCCAATGAGTCAACTCTTCGCATGAGGTGGCCAAAGTATTGGAGTTTCAGCTTCAACATCAGACCTTCCAATGAACACCCAGGATTGATCTCTTTTAGGATGGATTGATTGGATCTCCTTGCAGTCCAAGGGACTCTCAAGAGTCTTCTCCAACACCACAGTTCAAAAGCATCAATTCTTCGGCGCCCAGCTTTCTTTCTTTTTTTTTTTTATAAATTTATTTATTTTAGTTGGGGGCTAATTACTTTACAATATTGTAATAGTTTTTGCCATACACTGACATGAATCAGCCATGGGTTTACATGTGTTCCCCTTCCTGGAACCCCAACCGCCTCCCTCCCCATCCCATCCCTCTGGGTCATCCCATTGCCCCGGCCCTGAGCATTTGTCTCATGCATCAAACATGGAATGGTGTTCTGTTTCACATATGATAATATACATGTTTCAATGCTATTCTCCCAGACCGTCCCACCCTCACCTTCTCCCTCTCACAACCATACATGACCACTGGAAAAACCATAGCCTTGACTAGACGGACTTTTGTTGGCAAAGTAATGTCTCTGCTTTTAAACATGCTATCTAGGTTGGCCATAACATTCCTTCCAAGGAGTAAGCGTCTTTTAATTTCATGGCTGCAGTCACCATCAGCAGTGATTCTGGAGCCCAAAAAAGTAAAGTCTGACACTGTTTCCACTGTTTCCCCATCTATTTCCCATGAAGTGATGGCACCAGATGCCATGATCTTAGTTTTATGAACATTGAGCTTCAAGCCAACTTTTTCACTCTCCTCCTTCACCTTCATCCAGAGGCTCTTTAGTTCTTCTTCACTTTCTGCCATAAGGGTTGTGTCATCCGGATATCTGAGGTTATTGATATTTCTCCCGGCAATCTTGACTCCAGCTTGTGTTTCTTCTAGCCCAGCGTTTCTCATGATGTACTCTGCATATAAGTTAAATAAGCAGGGGGACAATATACAGCCTTGACGGACTCCTTTTCCTATTTGGAACCAGTCTGTTGTTCCATGTCCAGTTCTAACTGTTGCTTCCTGACCTGCATACAGGTTTCTCAAGAGACAAGTCAGATGGTCTGGTATTCCCATCTCTTTCAGAAATTTCCACGGTTTATTGTGATCCACACAGTCAAAGGCTTTGGCATAGTCAATAAAGCAGAAATAGATGTTTTTCTGGAACTCTAATGCTTTTTCGATGATCCAGCGGATATTGGCAATTTGATCTCTGGTTCCTCGGCCTTTTCTAAAACCAGCTTGAACATCTGGAAGTTCACGGTTCACGTATTGCTGAAGCCTGGCTTGGAGAATTTTGACCATTACTTTACTAGCATGTGAGATGACTGCAATTATGCGGTAGTTTGAGCATTCTTTGGCATTGCCTTTCTTTGTGATTGGAACGAAAACTGACCTTTTCCAGTCCTGTGGCCACTGCTGAGTTTTCCAGATTTGCTGGCATATCGAGTGCAGCACTTTCACAGCATCATCTTTCAGGATTTGAAATAGCTCAACTGGAATTCCATCACCTCCACTAGCTTTGTTCGTAGTGATGCTTTCTAACGCCCACTTGACTTCACATTCCAGGATGTCTGGCTCTAGGTGAGTGATCACACCATCGTGATTATCTGGGTCGTGAAGATTTTTTTGTACAGTTCTTCTGTGTATTCTTGCCACCTCTTCTTAATATCTTCTGCTTCTGTTAGGTCCATACCATTTCTGTCCTTTATCGAGCCCATCTTTGCATGAAATGTTCCTTTGGTATCTCTAATTTTCTTGAAGAGATCTCTAGTCTTTCCCAATCTGTTGTTTTCCTCTTTTCCTTTGCACTGATCACTGAGGAAGGCTTTCTTATCTCTCCTTGCTATTCTTTGGAACTCTGCATTCAGATGGAAATATCTTTCCTTTTCTCCTTTGCTTTTCGCTTCTCTTCTCTTCCCAGCTATCCGTAAGGCCTCTTCAGACAGCCATTTTGGCTTTTTTGCATTTCTTTTCCATGGGGATTTTCTTGATCCCTGTCTCCTGTACAATGTCACGAACCTCTGTCCATAGTTCATCAGGCACTCTGTCTATCAGGTCTAGTCCCTTAAATCTATTTGTCACTTCCACTATATACTCATAAGGGATTTGATCTAGGTCATACCTGAATGGACTAGTGGTTTTCCCTACTTTCTTCAATTTAAGTCTGAATTTGGCAATAAGCAAGCCAGTAGAGCAATATAATAATGAAGATATTCAATGAATTATTGAAAATGACTCCAAGAAAGCCAGAAAAGACAATAACATGATAATACAATTTGCTGGCATGACTTCTAATCAGATATCGTCAAACATTACAAAAAGACAATGCCTTCCTCGAAAATGGTAGATCTTCATAAGAAGAAAAGGAAATCTTAAGAAATCATTTTGTATGCTCTCTAACTTTGGTCCTTAAAATTCCAAAGCATAACAAAGGTTTGAGACCCAACCAAGAACTTGGGAAGGGTTGAATGGTAAGTTTCGTCTCCTACTGACACCACTCCACCAAAACTGTGAGAGACAGCTGTTTTATCTAATGTATAGAAACCAACAATGCTCTAAACAAAAGAACAAGATAAACACCACATAACATATTTTAAACAATGACAAAAAGACATAGGTACCACTCACTAAAAAAATCTTTTCTAATTTTAATTTATGATAATCTACTCAACCAGTGGATTCCCAGGTGGCTCAGTGGTAAAGAATCTGCCTGCTAATGCAGGAAACATGGGTTCGCTTCCTAGGTCAGGAAGATCCTCTGTAGGAGGAAACGGCAACCCACTCCAGGATTCTTGCCTGGAAAATCCCAGGCATAGAGGAATGCTGGGCCACAGTCCATGGGGTCGCAAAGAGTGCGATGTGACTGAACATACATGCAGTCAGGCATTCAACAAATATTTACTGAATATTTTCACCTTGTTTAGAAATATGCTGTTTGTTACCATTAAAAATTGGTAAAATTCTGAGATGCTGATGAAATATATAGCCCAAATGTGCTAATTAGTATATAATTATATTTATATATTATTAAAAGTAATATACTTGTCAATCCTAATGTATAACTGCATCAGTATCACAAAGGAGGTTTAAAAAGAAAACTTAAAAATACTATGTATGTAAGAGTAAGAAAAATAATTTTATTTCACATAGGTAGGTATGTTTAATTTTTTATTCATTACATTAAAAAATACATTAAAAGATTCAGTTCAGTTCAGTTCCGTCGTTTAGTCATGTTTGACTCTTTGCAACCCCATGGACTGTACCAAGCCAGGATTCCCTATCCATCACAAACTCCTGGAGCTTGGTCAAACTTATGTCCATTGAGTTGGTGATACCATCCAACCATCTCATCCTCTGTTGTCCCCTTCTCCTCCTGACTTCACTCTTTCCCAGCATCAGAGTCTTTTCAAATGAGTCAGTTCTTTGCATCAAGTGGCCAAAGTATTGAAGTTTCAGCTTCAGCATTAGTCCTTCCAATGATTACAAATTGTCTTTAAATGTAAGGGCTGAAAGTAGCCTATTCATCATAGGACCTACAATTCTTGAGGTTATCAGGTTTTAAAATTGCACAAATTTATGTTAAATATGATTTAATATCCAAATATTCTAACAAAATATATTTATCACTTTGAAATAATCTTTAATATGGACTAGTATTCTCCAGAAAATAAACTTACTGATTACAAGAAAAGCAAATGAAGTGACAGTGTGTTTTATGGAGTTCTAGTTAAAAAGATGAAATTTCCTCTTTTAAATTAATCATGTGAAAGTGAAAGTCGCTCAGTCATGACTGACTCTTTGTGATTCCACGGACTATTCTCCAGGCCAGAATATTGGAGTGGGCAGCCTTTCCCTTCTCCAGGGGATCTTCCCAACCCAGGGATGGGACCTAGGTCTCCCGTAGTGCTGGTGAGTTCTTTACCAGCTGAGGCATACAAGGGAAGCCCCAAAATAGTGGAGTGAGTAGCCTGTCCCTTCTTCATGCGATCTTCCCGATCAGGAATCAAACCGGGGTCTCCTGCATTGCAGGCAGATTCTTTACCAACTGAGCTATCAGGGAAGCCCTATCTTAACCCTAATAGGAATTAAAAAACCTACATAACATATTCAGGTTTCTAATAACTTTCAATAATGGATGATTGAGATAGTCAAAGTGATGACAATTTATAGTTGTTGATTATGATTATTTTATGACATTGTATTTACATATAACTAAACTAAAAGCAAGATTAAATAATTACTCAAGTGATTTAAATAATGGATTATATTAGACTAAATAAATCAGTTGAAATAGTGTGGTAGTGGATTATCTGAATTGGAGATGTATTTAAATTTCAAGTGCTATTTAAGAGATACATGACTAATACCAAAATAATGTAAGCAATGTCTGTGAGCCTGACAAAGCAGAGGAAAAGGAATACTAACCTATTTCAAAGTCTGATTTAAAAATTATAGAAAGCACCTTTGCTATTTAAGAGATTTAGCATTATCATTTGGTATAATATTATTCATATGCATTTTACTAATTTTATTAGTATAATATAAACACTTCTTTAATGATATTAATTCCTTTGAATGCACAGAGTTTTATTAAACCAAGGTTATTTTTTTTTTTGTGAGGAGTATCTGTTCTTTTATTTTAAAAAATGTATTACAGACTGCTAAAAACATAGGTCAATTGAATTAATTGTCTTGATTTGTGCTCCCTTCACCAAACGAAACTAAAAAAAGTCTAATCCTTGTGTTAAAGGTATTTTAAGCTAGAACTTTGTATGCATCTGTGCGATTTCCACTTCAAGGCCTTCTTGACAGATTCTGCATTAACAGACTAACCTAATAATAACCCTGGACCAATGTGCCTTTGAAATTAATCACAGGAGTGCTGAATTCCAATGACTAAAATGGGCATGGCATTACCGGCTCTTGTATAGTGGCTCCAAAATGAAACAGGAGCTTTATTTTTGAAATTTACATGGCATGAGAAAGCTCTCTTCCTTCAAAATCATTTTATGATGTAAACTTCCATTGAATTAATACTATTTGATAAGTTTCCTTTACATTCAATCTGCTTACCTACACATATGTGTACTTTGTTTATCTAAAAAGATAATTTCAGAACCAATAACATTGTGGTTCAATACCAGTTTTCTTAATAAAAACTTAATGTATCATATTACATTCCCAGCACACTCTAATTAAATTCCTTTTCATTTCAGTCAGTCTCAGAGGGTTAGAGAAGCTGGAGAATATTTAACAAAATTCAACAAAGCAACTACCTGAAGTTGATACATTAATCTTGGCACTGAGAGTTACTCTATTCAATCCACGTATGCCAGAAACACCATTATACAATGACCTAAAAACGACAGTATTTCACTCTAACTGGAGAGGCTGTAAATGAATAACGATCATTTCTAACTCATTATATGCATTATGTATTTAGCCCTCAGAAATTTTAAAGAAAAAACAAACATCATCAACCGTAAAAGCATGTCTTTACCAGGATGTAAAAGCTAAAATATAACTATATTTTTTCTTGATAATAAGAAGGATGGATAGATTTTAATACTTGTTAGTGTGATCAGTTACAGTAAACATATGCCTCACAGAGGGCTTCATAGGTGGCTCAGTGGTAAAGAATCCACCTGTTAATGCAAGAGAGATGAAGTCCATCCCTGAGTCAGGAAGATTCCCTGGAGAAGGAAATGGCAATCCACTCCTTTCTTGCCTGGGAAATCCCATGGATAGAGTCAGATGTGAATTAGTGGCTAAACAACAATAACAACAATAACAACAATGCCTCACAGATATATATATGTGTGTGTGTGTGTGTGTGTGTATATGTGTGTATATATATATATATATATATGTATATATAGTTCTTCCATTTGGATTTGAAGATGGGAACATGTAATTTTAAAGAGAAGATCATCCTTCCTGTTTAACATGCCCCCAGGTTTATGCCTAAGGAGACAACTCATTCCTAGGAAGAGGGAGGCTAGAAGAATGATCTCTTTGCTTGGTGAAGTTTAAATAGTCATGGGGTTCTTTTCTGTCATTAGAAATGGAAATGGCAACCCACTCCAGTATTCTTATTCTTGCCTGGAAAATCCCATGGACGAAGGAGCCTGGCAAGCTATGGGCCATGGGGTCTCAAAGAGTTGCATATGACTGAGCAACTAACACTTTCTTTTCTGTCATAAGGATCCTAGCTATACAGGGCCACTAATCCACGATGGATTATCCACATCTTTATAGTCACCACATAAAATATAGAACTGAAAATGTTTTCATATTTTAGGAAGGCGGTATCTTATATGTGCTCTATGTTGCATGCCATCCTTAGTTATAATACCATATTCCTTGATTTTTTTCCTGCAGTAAGATGAAAATATACATATATTCGTACCATGCTGTGCTGTGCTTAGTTGCTCAGTCGGGTCTGATCGTACTAAATTGGATAAATAATGACCATAAGTGAACTTATGCTAGTTCTGTCAAAAGCTTTTATGTAGGTTCATTTTTTTTCTACCCATTGAAGATCTTTTTGATTTTGCAATATTTGATTAGGAACTGTAGATCCATGTGGCCACATTCTGAAGGCCATTTCTATTTTCTATTCTGGTGACAGTACCCACTTCTAATTTCCTTGACCATACTGTTATGTGATGGCAAAATGAAGCCAAATAAAGGATGAAAGAGAGGGTTCAACCTCTTATAAAGCTGAATGAGTCATATATGGAGCACAGCCTCCAGGTTGAAATACATTAGTTTGAATCCAGTTTGATTTATTGGTTATTCTGAAAATTTCCAGCCAAGTTAACTTTTGTTCTTTTGGCAATAGCTCAAGCAGCTGCCATAAAACATCTTCATCTTTATGGAAACAAACTGACTCCCTCACCTTCCCCTGCCCACACCAATTGTCAAGAGGAAATTTCCCTAA
Organism: Giraffa tippelskirchi; assembly: GCF_054371585.1. Classification (NCBI taxonomy): domain Eukaryota; kingdom Metazoa; phylum Chordata; class Mammalia; order Artiodactyla; family Giraffidae; genus Giraffa; species Giraffa tippelskirchi. The sequence goes on from NC_137286.1 coordinate 128,978,184, forward strand.
GTCATCTGCATGGCAGCTGATCCATACCACCCATCTCCTTGCCCTGATACAAGTTGTAACGGTCTCTTTGCTACCTATCTTATCCCTTACTGGGCTTCCCTGGTAGCTCAGACAGTAAAAAATCTACCTGCAATGCTGGAGACCTGGGGTCAATCCCTGGGTCAGGAAGATCTCCTGGAGCATGGAATGGCAACCCACTCCAGTATTCTTGCCTGGGGAATTCTATGGACAGAGGAGCCTGGTGGGCTACAGTCTGTGGGGTTGCAAAGAGTCAGACACAACTGAGCGACTAAAACTTTACCCCTTAATTGCTTTAACAGATTTTCCTCTATTTTTTTTTTTTTTTTCATTTCAGTTTTCTGTTTGAATAAAGGATTTTAGAAGAAGAACAAGGCAGGGGAAGAAATGACTATCCTCAAATTATAACACTCATGTAGCTGAATGTTCAGTCTGTGGCCATATCAAGGAATTTCAACAGTAGAATGGCAAAATCCACCTCTACTTTAAGGAAGATAAAATGGTGAGTGAATGAGTTGAGGCTGTTCAGTGTGGTAATAAAAATAATAGTGTGGACACTGTTGAAATAGTTAAGGCAAGACATAAGCAGTGTGTGTTAGTCACCCAGTCATGTTCAACTCTTTGCAATTTATATTCTGTGTTACTGTGAGTGTTAGGTGGCATCTGAGTATGCACTCCCAGGAGACATATGGGTGTTCTAATGAAGATAAAGTAAAAGTCGCTCTAATCTCTGATATGTCCTCTCCATCTTGTTATGAAAGTCTAACTGCATAAAGCATATTCAACAAAACTGCCTTCCTAGTTTCTTTTAGTGGTATCGATTCAGATCATTGTAGTGGCACAAAACTTGTTTAATGAATATTCAGTCACATTTCAGGGTGCACATTAGAGTGTTACAAATGTCTTTATTTAGAGGCTGGTACTGGGTTAGTTAAGAAATTTGATTTGTATGTTAAGCAGTTGGATGAAATGATTTATACTGTTTTTCATCTAACAGTTCTGGTGTTATAACAGTCTCATAACTAGTTTGCTTTCATATTTTCCTTAATCCAAAAGTTATCAGTGTCTGATCTGAGAATCCTTGAGGTCCTGTCCCAACTACGTATCTGTGGGAAACAGAAATTTCTTTGTAGACATCACCCAAAATATTATTTGGCAACAGAATTGATGTAAAAGGAAAAAAGAGTTTAGCTGTCTTCTAGAAAGCTGTTTAGTAAAGAAATTCCAAATATGCAAAACAATTTCACAATTCTTTTGTTTTCAAAAATACAGTCACATTTTATAAAAATATTTATATTAACATGTAGTGAGTTTAAAATACATAAATATTTTAAATATTCCTCTATTCTTATTTTTAAATTCATAAAACTAGGGAGTTATAACCCATATAAACACAATCATCTTTGAGTCTTCAATAATTTTTAATTTTATTTTATTTTTAATTGGGGGATAATTAGCTTACAGTATTGTGATGGTTCCCGCAATACATCAAAATGAACCAGCGATAAGTATATATATGTCCCCTTGCTCTTAAACCTCCCTCCCCCCTCCCTCCCCATCCCACCCCTGTAGGTTGTCACACAGCATCAGATTTGGGTTCCCAGCATCCTACAGAAAATTTCCACTGGTTATGGGGCCTGGCATGAGTAGTTTGAGGATCAAAACCAGAACCCATACTGGGCACCATCACCAGGGAGGGTGGGGGGATTCCATCATGCTGGTAAGCCATCTCTGATGGCTGTCCACAATTTTCAATAACGTTCTTTATTTTTTATTTACCTTTATTTGTGGTTTATTTGAAAACTATTTAGTTTTTGCAGCCTTTTTGAGATAAAACCATGTCTCTCACTGTGCTTTTTGGGCCTGGGGATCTAGTGGTAGATCCCAAACATCCAGTTGAAATTGCTGATGGCCAGCAGATCTGCACCTCTCAACAGTCCACAGAGCATTCCAATTTCTACTTCTACAATCCTAAGAAGATTGTAATCATTTTGAATTTGAAAGCTTTTCTTGATTCTGTCCCTCTGTAACATTTTTCTTGTCCTCACTGAATATGTAAAGTTTATTCATATATTTACCTGACCTATACAGCACTGTTAACACTTCACTACAAATACCAGTTCAAACTGATTCCTCCCTTTGTTTGTTGAACAAACAAATGGTGTGCATTGGACTCCTAATAAGACACACTGAATATGTTCACTTTTTTAAAGTAAGCATTGTGTTTGCTGCTTAGAAGATGCTATGTTACCATAAGGACAATGTGACGGTAGTAAAAATAATAGTCTGGACAGGTACAGTTGTCTTGAGAGCACAACAAAAGAATTTGACAATGAATCATAATGGACACATAGTCTTTAACCACATCATGGAAAAAGGTGGAGGTGGGAAAGAAAATTTCAGGTAGAAATGAATGTACAGCTATACAGAGTGAGAAATAGTATGGAAATTACAAAGATGCCTGTCACTATAAGGTGAAGTGAACAGAGTTCAGGTCATGATATGTTAACTGTTTTTGACATTAATGTGGGGGTAATTTGGAGGGCTCTTAGGGTACAGTTAAAAGGTTAATATATTCATATTTTTCTTTTCTATGCTTTTTTTATGTGCAAAAGTTTATGGATGTCTAATGAATGAGTTCTATCTTGTAAATACCTGTAAGCAAATGGAAATACATACATACTTGATATCAAAAGTAGGTGGATAATGATAAAGATAATGATAAAATAAGTTACTTGAAATAATTATTGAAGTAGATATGACTTCCAAACTTTTGCCTAATATCCAAAATATGAAGACAATTTTCAATTTTTCAAATTCATGTTAAAATGCTTGTATCTACACCATTTCAGTCCCTCTAGTTTATCAAACTACTTGACAGTTCTTCTTTCTGAACATCACCTGAGTTATCAATCTAGAATGACTACCATTTCTAAAGTTACCAAAACATCAGATAATGTAGTCTATTTTTTAAAATGCCGTTACAATTTCTTTCACGCATCTTGGCATGTAACGCTCTGGAGTTAGAAGTACAGAGTTAGTATTATAAAAGATACATTAATCCACAATGATGTGAAGTAATTTTTTTTATTCTCTTTCCTGAAACTTTCTTTCCAATGAGAAGTTTTTAAGCCTCTCTGTAAAATATTGAAATATAGCATCAAGGTATATTCATGGCAATACATCAGTTGAATTCATTTGAAACTGAGAAATGTGTGTGTTCACTGGAGCATTTAAAATGATGCACAACACATGCTAATTTATTAGAATAAAGTCAAACTAAGTCTCATTAAAGAAAAGACCACATAAATAGTTTGAGGAGAGTCCTCAGGGTAAGTGTAGAACAGACATTATAATTCTTTACAGGCATACATTTCCACCTCAAATTTAAAGAAAAATCCTTTGCACATTGAATTCAAAACCTCAGTTAATTATTTCAGTTTAAATATTTTCCCATGCAAAATATATTTTAACTTCTCAGATCTCTACTTTATTTCAAGTTCATTAGTTTAATGAGACACTATCTAAGATAGTCTATTAATAATCATTTCCCAGGAGAGCTTTTAGTTCTTATTCATTGTTTCCCTATTTATGCAGCACAACTCTAGCTCAGTCCCCTGACACATAAACAGTTTAAAGGGAATCTGAAAAAACAATTTATATGTTATATGTGATCATTTATAAATGTCTACCATATTTCATATAACTTTGTTTTAACAAAGTTATCTATATTAGATTTCGGTTTGTTCCAAGAACAAATGTGCCTTATTTATAACATTTTGTCCTGATAATAAGGAGTAAATTGTCTGAGTATTACCTCGGAATTTGCTATATCTCATATGATATTTTTAATTGAACAAAACCCCATAGGAACTCCTATAAGCATGTGGGTATTACCCTAAAAGACATTTTGCTAAGAGACTTAAAATTTTAATCGAATAGCTTTGGGGATAGAGATAAGAGAAGAGGAAGGAGAAAACAGATTCAGTTCAAAGAATTTTAGTAATTATGGCAACAATAGATAATACTTTAAGTGAAAGATAAAAAAAATGGGAGAAACTTGTTTTTAGTTTCTACTGCTAAGAAGTCAATGAATTTTGAAATTCCAGTAACAGTTGTGTATTAAACTTACCTATGTACTAAATACTTTGAGGTTTACACACTATAAGTAGATAAAAAAAAATCTGACATTGTTCCACATCAAAGGGGCAAAATAATTGAAAGTAAATATATATTACCATTAAACATAATCAGAGATATATGCAAAAAGTGGAATATGAAACTTACATATCTGAGGCCTTTCTGTGTGTGTTCTCAATTGTGTCTGACTCTTGGCGATCCTGTGGACTGTAGCCTGCTAGGCTCCCTTGTCCATGGGACTCTCCAGGCAAGAATACTGGAGTGAGTTGCCTGGCCCTTCTCCAAGGGATCTTCCTGATTGAGATTCTTTACCCACTTAGCCACGTGGGAAGCCCTGAGGTCTTTCTAAAACGATAAAAATCAGAGTATGTCTTTAGACAAATAAAGAATATTAATAATTTCATCTTATATATGGTTTCAAGACTTGTTGCTCATATATAAAAGACACAATCTTCTACTTTATTACTTAAACTGGAATTAAATCCTTTTCAAAGCATATCTCTCTTGGAGATAAACAGAACTTATCACTTATTTAAAAAAGGGCTAAATGCTGCCTCATTTATACAAGAAACATAAGATTGAAACATAAGTTTTTGAAACATAAGTTTCAAAATGACAGCATGACAACATACACAGAATATTAGTTTTATAATTAAACATGGATGTTATGTATATGTAAAATAAAATACATAATCAAAACAGTAAAATGGAGTGTTTTATAATACACAGCACTTTTGTATCAGTTCATTTCAGTTCAGTTCAGTCCAGTCGCTCAGTCGTGTCTGACTCTTTGCGACCCCATGAACTGCAGCACGCCAGGACTCCCTGCCCATCACCAACTCTAGGAGTTTACCCAAACTCATGTCCATTGAGTCGGTGATGCCATCCAGCCATTTCATCCTCTGTCGTCCCATTCTCCTTTCACCCTCAATCTTTCCCAGCATCAGGGTCTTTTCAAAAGAGTCAGCTCTTCGCATCAAGTGGCCAAAGTATTGGAGTTTCAGCTTCAACATTAGTCCTTCCAATGAACACCCAGGACTGATCTCCTTTAGCATGGACTGGTTGGATCTCCTTGCAGCCCAAGGGACTCTCAAGAGTCTTCTCCAACACCACAGTTCAAAAGCATCAATTCTTCTGCGCTCAACTTTCTTTATAGCCCAACTCTCACATCCATACATGACTACTGGAAAACCACAGCCTTGACTAGATGGACTTTTGTTGACACAGTAATGTCTCTGTTTTTTAATATGCTGTCTAGGTTGGTCATAACTTTCCTTTCAAGGAGTAAGCATCTTGTAATTTCATGGCTGCAATCACCATCTGCAGTAATTTTGGAGCCCCCCAAAATAAAGTCATCCACTGTTTCCACTGTTTCCCCATCTATTTCCCATGAAGTGATGGGACCGGATGCCATGATCTTAGTTTTCTGAATGTTGAGCTTTAAGCCAACATTTTTACTCTCGTCTTTCACTTTCATCAAGAGGCTCTTTAGTTTTCCTTCACTTTCTGCCATAAGGGTGGTGTCATCTGCATATCTGAGGTTATTGATATTTCCTCCAGCAACCTTGATTCCAGCTTGCGTTTTCTCCAGCCCAGTGTTTCTCATGATGTACTCTGCATTTAAGTTAAATAAGCAGGGTGACAATAGACAGCCTTGACGTACTCCTTTTCCTATTTGGAACCAGTCTGTTGTTCCATGTCCAGTTCTAACTGTTGCTTCCTGATCTGCATACAGGTTTCTCAAGAGGAAGGTCAGGTGGTCTGGTATTCCCATCTCTTTCAGAATTTTCCACAGTTTATTGTGATCCACACAGTTGAAGGCTTTGGCATAGTCAATAAAGCAGAAGTAGATGTTTTTCTGGAACTCTCTTGTTTTTTCAATGATCCAGAGGATGTTGGCAATTTGATCTCTGGTTCCTCTGCCTTTTCTAAAACCAGCTTGAACATCTGGAATTTCACGATTCACGTATTGCTGAAGCTGGCTTGGAGAATTTTGAGCATCACTTTACTAGTGTGTGAGATGAGTGCAATTGTGAAATAGTTTGGGCATTCTTTGGCATTTATTTTGTATATATATACAAAAATATATACACTTTTGTATATATTTTGTTAAAATTTAACAACAGTTGAGCCATTTGCTACTAAGATTCTATAACTGTAAACAATATGCTTCTAACAATATAATTTTTGTTTAATTTTAAGCATAAATTTAAAATAAGTAATTGTATAATTTAAATAAATGTTGTTTTATAAACATTACTTATACACTTGAAATTATCAGATACTAAAAGTATGGAAGTTATAATGATTTTAGTTAACACTATATAAAGAATTTAGAATTTTTCATTCTACTTAAATAAAGTCAACTGGGAGGTACCTGGATGCATATTTACTTATACAATTTTTTTCTCCTACAGTCTTTAAGAGAAAACAATAAGGAATACATAATTTTCAAAAAAATAATAAATATTTGAGTAAGATTATTAATTTATTCAAGGGTAATATTTTTCTTTCCACTTCTACAGATCACACAATATTCTATATAGTTCAGTTGTCAGGACTTCGATTCTCAGTAACAGAAAACCAACTGTAACTAGTTCAAGAAAAAAATAACATTTTGCGGCTTGCATATCTATGAAATAAAAGAGAACACTCTTGCTTAAGGTATGACTAGGTACTAGAGTTCAAAAGGTGTTATCAATCGCCTCTCTTTCTTGTTCACTTTGATCCATTTTACATACTTTTAAAACAATAATTCTTAAGCAAGTCTTCTCCACATGTTGGCCTTACTATCCACTGGCAGCCCAAGGATCAGCTGGTTCTCAGTCACATGCATTTCAAAAAGAGAGGTTCCTTTCTTTGTAGAATCAGTAATAATGCCATAAAAAGGATTCTTAATTATCTAGTGTTGTATAACCTTTAATCTAATCACTATATCCAGGTGTGCCTGCTAGTGCTACCTATTGGCTATCCCGGGTCACTTATCTACCAAAAGGAATTAAGGACAATGATAATGCTGACACCATCTGATGAGGGTAAGGGGACAGTTCCTGAAAGAAAACAATATTAAATGGTCAAGAAATAATTGAAGTACATTACACAGTCTAATTTTCATTGCAGATCAAAAATTCTATATTATTAATAGAATTGAAGCACCTATATTTTCCTTTCTTTTTGTTGTTTTTTTTTTATAATTCTTCCATGTGAGCATGGGTGTTTTACATAGCCACTGCTCCATAACTTACTGTGAAAATTTATTGGTTCAAAACAAAAACTTTAATTTGCTCATGATTTTGTGAAGGGTTCAGTTAGCAGGTCATGTCTGATCCATGTGGCAGGAGATGTAGTGTCTGGAGGCGGTGGGATCCATTTCCTGGATGGTTTCCTTATCTATGATCTTAGCGCTCTTGCTCTCTGTACTTTATCTGATTTTATACAAGATGCATGAGACCTGAGCTTTTTTTAAAATTTTTTAGTGGAATGTTTGTCTCAGGATAAGTATACTTCATTTAGCGTTCCTAGAAAATGTAAAGTGCTAGGCCATTGAATTATGCTTCCTACTGGCCCAGCATCACTTCTGCAGTATTTTATTGGTCAGACTCACGTGAGTGAAGTACACTACTCCAGCTCTTGAGAGAGGAGAGACAAGTTCATGTGAGAAGAGACATACTGTTGATGTTTTATAAACAGAGACTGCTGCTATGGGTATATTAGATTTATTTGGTTTAGAAAATCAGAATTTGATGACTTACATGTTGTGATTACCATTTGATCAGCAAGAGTTGTAACAACTAATTATTATTTTAACTGCTAAAATTATTAATGGTGTGCATGTTCCCATAAATTTATTTTACAGAACTAGTAATCAGTGTTTAGTGTCAAAAGTAGATTACAGATTAACACTATGATACCAAACATGTTTCTTGATTGACCTTTAAAAGTAGCTGTTTACAAAGATCTCACACTGTGTGATTGGAGTGAATGCAACTTTCCTTAATTACAAGTTTTTTTTAAATGCATAGACACATAATATAAATCCATGATTTATCTTAAAAAGCATAATATGATAGGTATAGATATTCTTTGAACAATAAATACAACAAAAACGTGAATTACACACAATGTCCATCTTCAATGTTACCATCATATGACAGTATTTAATGTTTTATTGTAGGAAGATTAAAATGATTATAGCCATATGTCATTGGATTCCACAATAAATTGTAAAACAAGATTATTAATTATGTTTGCCATTTTTATTCTAGGAATTTTCAAAATCTGAAGTGAAGACATTACTCAAGAAAATATTTTAAAACCCATGTTTAAAGTCTATAAATATTAAAGACTACAGAGTTACTATTTATTTTCAGAGAAAGCTTTTTTAAATCATACCTATAAATACTGAAACAATACATATTTATTCTCAATTATAAGCACCATTTTTTCTGAAAGTGATCGAAGTGTTTCACTGCTTAATACAAATAGAGCAATCTAAGCATTTTTCATCAACCACTGAAAATGTGTAGAACTGCTGTCCTAAGAAACCTGAAAGAAGCTTGAGTGGTCATAGTAGCAGTTCTTTTAAGCTTCCATTCATGTAGCAAGTAGATATCACAAAAGGGTCTAAAAATAAGTTTTCAAAATTTGGAATAATTCAGAAAATGAAAAGGAGGTAGAAAATATTAGTACTGAAATATTAATAAAATGCAAATGCAAAAATATATTGCGAGTAGTTATTTTCACTTAAAATTATCATCTTGTAAATTAAATCTCGATCTCTGACAATTTTCATTACAAAAGCATTAGAAGTTACTGCAAATTATTTTGAAATGCTTGTTAACTGCATATTGCAATTACTCTGTTGCTTAGAATAACCTTCTATATACAGGATTAGAAAATATTGGGAGCTGAAGGAACATATGTTTGATATGGATTCTTATAAAATAAATATAAATATTGTGAATAATCATCTCACTGAATTTCTTTCTGTAGCATAATTGAATTTATGAGTTTTGTTAAAAATGCTGTTAAGTTAACTAGAACATTCTATTTTATGTGAGACAATGCATGACTACTTCAAGGTTCTGTAGAATGTTCAACTTCATCAGCAAATTTTTAAAAAATAAAATAACATTTAAGTACATCTGTTGATCATCTAGTTGAGGAAACATTAAGATGATTTACTCATTGTTAAAGGCTTACTCATTATCAAGGGCTTAAGATAAATTCAAAGGGTCTACGATGTGTCTTCAGAAAAGTAGATCTGGCTATATTTGTTAGAAAATATATCAATGTGTTTTGGAAAACAGATGGATCAAACATATCATGTTTTAACATTACATAACAAAAACAGAAGTATTCTTGTTTTTGATCTGCAAGACATAAAACTAGATGTTGCTTTTAGGCAAAAAAGTTCAATATTTATAAAATCAAAACAAATGTATTAGGCTACATACAGAAACATAAATAAATAAGTAAAAATTGTATTCATGAAACAATGATTAACATACAGGAGAATATTCATTTTATCAAACTGTGATCTCAAAAGTCTAGATCCATTTACCTATCAATTTGCCTATTAACCTGTGTCTCTGTATGTGTGAGGACCTGTGTGAGTATGGGTTTGTGTGTTTAATTACTTGCTCATTTTAAGATGCCATTTCTACCTGAAGGTGTCAGTTCATCGGTGACACATAAAGGAATTAAATACACTGGAAAAAAGTCTAGAAATGAATATACATGCTCATTCTGAAAGCAGTGCTGTGTACTACATGATCTGTTTAACTTAATTACAGATAGAAATTGGGAGCAAGAGAGTGTCCAGGCAATACAATTACATATAGGAAATTCTTCTAAACCTCAGAAGAAAACCTATAAACTACTTAAAGCATTAAGTGAATAACAAAATACAGTACAGACTTGCAACTATAGTTGATAATACTGCATTGCACATTTGAGAGCTGCTAAGAGTAGATCTTAAAAGTTCTCATTATAAGATAAAAATTATCTTTCTATGTATGTTGATACATGTCAAGTAGACTTAATGTGGTGATGATTTTGCAGTATAGACAAATACTGAATCATTATGTTGTACACCTGAAATTAATGTGTCAATTACGCTTCAATTTCAAACCAAAATGAATACAGATAGCCATAAAAGTCAGAAAAACCTCATTTCAGTTTTTTTGGTATATATGTTATTTTATGAGGGATACAGATTCACATTTAATCAGTATAGTGTGTATTTGGGAATCTTTGGGAGAAAACAAGTGTTACAATTATTTTTCTGTGAAGAAGGAGAACTAAATAGAAAGTCCAAATGAACTTCCATTATGGACTTAGAGGTCAGGCATCTTATGCAGAATTAATATGAGCAAGAAATCTTAAATATTTTTTACTAATGTTCTTTTAAAATCATTGTTCATCTATTATTGGGTAGTAAAATTATAATGAGTATTAATATGACTTGATTCCCTGAGTAGCAGGAAGACTGTTCTCTTGTAACTGATTTACATACTCTGGTTTCTTGCAAACCCGAATAAAGAGGACATCTTAAAAATAAAGTTGAAGCTTATTGTAAATGAATAAATAAAACTAAGTAAATATCTAAATAAAGAGAACAATTAGACCTGAAGTAATTAGTTTCATAAATAATTTAGAAGTCCAATAGCTCAGAGTTATTTTCATTTTCCCATAGATATGCACTCAAAGGTTGCTGCTGCTGCTAAGTCGCTTCAGCAGTGTCCGACTCTGTGCGACCCCATAGATGGCAGCCCACCACCAGGCTCCCCCATCCCTGGGATTCTCCAGGCAAGAACGCTGGAGTGGGTTGCCATTTCCTTCTCCAATGCATGAAAGTGAAAAGTGAAAGTGAAGTCGCTCAGTTGTGTCTGACTCTTAGCGACCCCACGGACTGCAGCCTACCAGGCTCCTCCGTCCATGGGATTTTCCAGGCAAGAGTACTGGAGTGGGGTGCCACGCAAAGGTTACGTACCTCTATAATGTGTTTTCAGTAACTATGCCTTTATCGTTTGGAAAGAAGCTACATTCTCTGCCAAAGCAAAGTGTATCAATTGTTAAAACAAGGACTACCTGAGTTCTTGAACAAATAGAGTAGGTAATGTATGACTTCACCTGTGCCCTTTACATACATACACAAGTACTTACTGACCCACTAAAAGAACAGCCCTGCTAGAGCGTTGGACCAAAGAATGAGAGTCTTTACAGAATCACACAGTGAAGTTCCATGTAGCCTTTTATGAGACTTCAGCCTCAGGCATTCTATTTTCATGCTCATTAATTCTGATTTTGTCACAAATGAGAGAGAGATTTTTGAAAGGTTGTGATATTCAGGACTTGCCACTGTGATTCATATCCACTTACAGTTTAGTCCATTGAGTGTTTCAAAGTGAGAACAGGGCACTGAAGCAAACTCTCAACTGAGTATATAAAATATTGGGCATAATTGGTGGGCATTTACCTAGAGACTTAAACATCTTTGCTTATAAAACATAGGGTTATCTAGAATAATTATCAGGATTAATTGTGATACATTATACAAACTGCCTTCTAAACCAAGGCAAAATTCTTAGGAGTTATTAAATATTTTAACTCCCATTAGACAGACACGATTACAAAATGCAGAGAGCAACCCTTTTAAATATTTGTCAGAAGATGAGGAAGGTTGTCATCCTCATATACATCACGCATTTTTCCTCCTAGCTGTTTCATTTTCTTTTACCAGCTGCTGGTTACCTTCTCTCAGTCCTTGGTTTGTGCGAGAAGTCATTCACATTCTTCATAAACTAATTTCCCTCAGTCAGGGAAGGAAAATTGTTCACTCTGTCTGGAGTGAGATGCTGTTAAGAAACACATATATTACAGAAATGTCTTCAGTATCCATACCCTTAAAACCCATAGTCAGGATAGTAAAATGTTCTCACTTGTACAAAAATGATTGCATACTTCATACAGAGTAGCACTTTTCCTACCTTCCTGTGTCAGTAGCTTTTCCAAACATGCCATTAAACAGAACAGGGAACAGAAGTGGAATGCAACTTTTTATCATATTAGATAAAGGCACCACAGAAACAAGAAATATAGGAAAGTATGACTTGCCATGACTTCCAATTATCTACTGTATCATTTGCCAGATGCAGCCTTCATATTCTCAAACCAAGTCCATGCCAGACTTATAGTACCATGCTTGTGCTGTGTATTAGTAGCCCCCTAGCTGTAAATTATGCACCTACAGATGCTTTTCTAAAATGTTGTCAGCACCACCAGGTAAGATTTAGTGTGTAGAATCATGAAAAAAATTAAAATAGTAACACTGAAATTTTCATATCCATTGCAAAAAATGTTCACAAAATACTGAGTATTGAACTTGAATATTTTAGCTAAATAACCATAAGTCATGAAGAATGCTAGTGCATTGCTTTTATATAAATCTTTCTTATTTCTTTTGCTAATTCCCTAAATTATCATCATTTTAGAGAAGGCGATATTCATATTGTTATTATTCTCTTAAAATTACAAAAGATGTAGAATATTAATGATATAATATTATTCAAATGATATATTAGAATGCCTAAAAGCTTTAACTATTGGTCATCTGCTCTGTCCAAGCCTCTCTAAACCAACTAAGTAGACAGTTTTATAAGGGCTATTACAATTTCATCTTGCAGTGTTCTTTTGCTTTAGGATATCAGTCGATACATTTAAAAAAATCTGCAAAGTTAACCATAAAAACTTCTTAAATGCTTCTTGTATTCATGTTAAGCTTAAGACAGTGAAAATATATGTAGATTTTTGGGATCATAAAGCAATATAAATAATCCCTTAAAGTTAACATCCAGGCTATGCGCTTGAGTATTGAAGGCAGAAGGTCTAATTCAAATCTTGTATCTTCTATTTGCAGCTCAAAGATCTTGTGCAACATGATGTATTATGCCCTAGATTTCTATCTGTATAATGAAGATTATATCCATCTCAAATGGTTCTTGTGAGATTATAAGTAAAACACTTAGATCAGTGCCTGGTCCATAGTAATCAATTAACTAATTATTACTATTGTTATTTCTGGTGTTAAAAATTCACTATTAATTTGACAATTAAAAATATTATGATTTCTATATTATGATACTGTTTGGCTCAAATAACAGATTAGAACAAAAGATTGAAGAGAAAATTAGGTGTATCGAAAAAAGGGACGTATATTTATGTGTGCTGTGTGCTAAGTTGATTCAGTTGTATCAGACTCTTTACAACCCCGTGGACTCTAGCCCACCAGGCTCCTCTGTCCATGGAATTTTCCAGGCAAGAATACTGGAGTGAGTTGCCTCCTCCAGGGGATCTTTCCGACCCAGGGATTGAACTCTCATCTCCTGAGTCTCCTGCATTGGCAGGAAGATTTTTTTTTTTTTTTTTTTTTAACCACTGAGTCACCTGGGAAGTCCATTCTACTGGACACAGAAGTTAGTACTGAGAATTCATTTGGTGCATTTGCCCTCTTGTTAGGAGTGAGTAGGACAGTGTTCCCACTCATGTTGGACAGTGTTCCCACTCATGTTTCTCCAAGTGAGAAGGCCTAGATAAACTGATGGAAAATATGGTCTATGTCTTAAATGGACTCAGGATTAGGTCCTCTCTTTTGTGAAAAATGCTAATGATTGGCAAATCAAGGAGAGGGGCTCTGGAGTCATGTGTCCAGAGGTAATTGCTAAACAGGAATGTGATATCTGTGAGGGTCTTCTGAAGAAGGAGGCCTAGGAAACCACAAATACACAAAGAATGAATCAGGATTTCATCATCTGCCAGACAGAGGCCCCTGGAGAAAATGCTTGTATTATTTACGACTTCCCAAGTAGCACAGTGGTGAACAATCGGCCTGCAATGGGAGAGACCCAGGTTTGATCCCTGGGTCAGGAATATCGCTTGGAGAAGGGAATGGCTACCCAACTCCAGTATTCTTGCCTGGAAAATTCCATGGGCAGAGGAGCCTGGTGGGCTACAGTCCCTGGGGCTGCAAAGAGTCCGATGAGCAACTGAGAACCAGCATGAGAAGGATTCGGGCATCAGCCATCCTCCTTTTCCCCTCTCCTCCCCTCCATATGCTATCCCAGTCTTGGGTTTGCAAAAGCTAAGAAAAAAGAAAGGAGATACAGAAGCAAAGCTATTAAACTGACCTCCTTTGAATTCCTCAAGCTTTGTGTTACTCTCTTACACCCAGGACAGTGAACTTGTGGGAACATGTGTTCTCCTTGCCTTGCCCGGCTAATGCTGAAGCTGCAGGGTCACTTTACATCACCTTGTCCAACTGATCTTCCCTAAAATAGCCCACATTTCTACCTTTGAGACCAGGCCAGATGTCACTTACATTAGACAGTGTATTGACCTTGTAATCAAAGACAGAGGATCAAGCTATATTTTTCTTTTTCCTTTTTATTGGTTAATTGCTTAATCACAGTTTTTGTTTGTTTTGTTTTTAGGGTTTTTTGGGGGGGATGCACTTAACTGTTTTAGTCTCTTCATCTGCAAAATGACTGTGTAGGGCAAGATGATATGAATGCTTTTCCTGTCAGCTCTGATTAGAAGGCTCAGTTGCAGTATAACTGTTTGTCAGGAAGTGCCCATTTGCATTTGATTGAGTTGGAGATTTTGTCACTGTGTCAATCAGTGAATTCTTGATCACATATCATTGATGAGCATCATCATTTTGTTTATTCTGCCTTGAATGATTGAAAGGTATTTTCTGCTACTACCTACATTCACTTCACTCAAGTATTTAAGTGCTTTCAAACAATTGTTTAATATTCATGGAGTTAAAGCCTTTTCTAAGAGCTTTCAGTATTAATTGTTCCTTGATTGCATTTTAAGAAGTGAAAATATCAAATTTTAAAATGTCTGTATTTGTTCTGATTTTTATCCTCTCTCAAGTATTTCTGGCTGTTCTTTTTCCTATTGGCACTATTGAATGTACCATAATAAAACTGGGGATTTGCGAAGTAGTCACTTGTCATGTGTGCCTTCCCATTAACTGTTTTATGATAGATAATATCAGTTTATGAACTCATGAATTTTTTATTTTGACATTAATATCTTTTTTGCTTTGCTGAATAGCTGGATCTGATAAATGTTGATTTTATTATTATACAAAGCAGGAAAATAAGTAGACTCTGCTTATAATTATTTAATTTATATGAGATAAGTTTAACTTTTATACACTGAGGCTTATCATAATTTGGGGATATATATATCTTTAAGAACATCTAGAGTATGTCTAAAATTTGATCTGAGTATCAGAGAAGTTTGCCTTCTTGAAACATATTCATAAATATTGTATGAGAGATGTTTGGTAATATATAAAAGGCTTTCTGAATATTAGACAATATTAATAAACTATTTTCAATTTAATATTTTTATTATTTCAAATACTATATTATTTCAAATTTCAAATTATTATTTCAAAACTTGAAACACACACTGACCAACTCTTTAACTCCTTTACCTCAGCTTGTATTATTTACTTCAATTTTAATATTTTGGATAAATTTTGCAGTTGAAAACAAACTACATGCTGTCATAAGCAAAAATAAAAAGGATAGAAAACTAAATCTCTCATACTCAAATGTCTTAAGCCTGACACTGAAAAGTATTTGCCAACTTTATTATGCTAGATATTTATAACACTAGGAAAATGAATACTGTGATTTTCCCAGCACTGATAGGGTGATAACCCACTTGAGTTTTCTCAGTGTAACAGCCTTTCCTAAGAACCTTAGCTGCTAGGGCTGTTGTGACATACTCTGCTTTGGCTCTGAAATAAATTTTATAATTCAATTTCCAAGATGAATAGAAGCCAACATTTCTTGTCATTTCTGATTCACCACTAGATAGATTGATTGTGTGCTGTCCTCAGTCATGCAGTCAAGTCCGACTCTTGGCGAACGCATGGACTGTTGTTTCCTCTGTCTATGGGATTTTCCCTGGCAAGAATACTGGAGCGGGTTGCCATTTTCTCCTCCAAAGTTTCTTCCCAACCCAGGGATTGAACCTGTATTGGCAGGTAGATTCTTTACCACTGAGCCACCTGCGAAGCCCATAGGTTGATTAACATTTATTTGGCACTGTTTTCCACAGTGTTGAGTCCCAATCACATTCCCAGTAAGAGTAACCAAGCACAGGAAGATAAATTAACTCTTTCAAGTATTTCATTTTCAGGCCAACTGGCTTTCAATTCCTCAAGTAAATGCACCTTTTGAGATAACTAATTATAGTCTAAATTATATTGTTAGGGTCAAATGTTGCAAAATTCAGAGATATTAAAAGAATATTTGGTTGATTAATAGAGAGAAACAGTGTTAGGTTGCAGAGAGTAGATATAATACAATACATATTATATCATGTGTTACAATATATCAAACAAAAAATAAACATATATGTGAATGAATATTTTAGATGTTCACCAACACTGAAATAAGAAAATTAAAAAAAATTAGGATGCCTCTCTTTCTAAATAATTAGGAGAGACATGCCATGGTTGTTCAGCGGTAAAGAATCTGCCTGCCAGTGCAGGAGATTCAGGTTCAATCCCTGGGTTGGAAAGATATCCTGCAGAAGGAAATTGCTACCCACTCCAGTATGCTTGCCTGGAAAATTCCATGGAGGGAGGAGCCTGGAGTGCTAGAGTCACGAGGGTTGCAAAGAGTCAGACATGACTGAGCATGTACACACACAGAATGCCTCCTGATGAATTAGTCTGAAATTAAATTTATGACTATTTTAGGTGTTTATCCACATTGAAATAAGAAATTAAAAAATAATTATTTAGGGTGTCTCTTGATGAATTAGTTTGAAATAGTATTTTAAAATATATATTACGCAATGAGTACTGAGTCAAGTGATCGTCTAAGCATTTAAATATATTATTTAGTTTATATTTGGCAAAAATATTTACCTTATTTCTATCAATAAACAACTATTTGCTTATTTTGTATCTCATTAAAAATATAATTCCTGCCTGTCAATTGAGCCAAATTTACTGCTTGTATTTTCCTAAGAAAACTTAAGTGGAAAATAATATGAGTATAAGGCTAGAAGTAAACTTGGCAAAACATCGTTATTTTTATTAATAAAAGGTTCATATTATAAACATCTTTATGTTTTGTAGCTTGGGGGAATAACTGCCAGCTTTGTGTTTGTCAGATACAATAAAAACATAAAAAATAGATAGAAGTGCACATAAATGTTCTTATTTGTTTAATTATGAATTAAGTTTTCATTTCTGTGCCTAATTGCTTGGAAATGTTGATGTACTGTTTTCAAAAAAACTTTTTGTCCATGATTATCTAATGATGATTTATTTTTTGAATTTTTAATATTTTAAATGCTATGACAGATGCCATATAACAAGTTACCTTACCCTTTTACATTATTGAAAGTTGTTACTGATCAATGGCTCAGCTGTGCCCGACCCTTTGCAACCCCATGGACTGCAGCACACCACGCTTCCCTGTCCTACACCATCTCTCAGAGCTTGCTCAAACTCACGTCCATTGAATCGGTGATGCCATCCAACCATCTCATCCTGTCATCCCCTTCTCCTCCTGCCCTCCATCTTTCCCAGGATCAGGGTCTTTTCCAGTGAGTTGGCTCTTTACATCAGATGGCCAGAGTATTGGAGCTTCAGTTTCAGCATCAGTCCTTCCAATGGATATTCAGAGTTGATTTCCTTCGGGATTGACTGATTTGATCTCCCTTCAGTCCAAGGGACTTTCAAGAGTCTTATTCAACACCACAGTTCAAAAGCATCAAATCTTCAGCACTCAGCCTTAGTGGTCCAACTCTCACATAGCTTTGACTAGACAGATCTTTGTCAGCAAAGTAATGTCTCTGCTTTTTCTTATGCAGTCTAGGTTTGTCATAAGCTTCCCTGGTGGCTCAGATGGTAAAGAGTCTGCCTGTATGCAGGAGACCTGGGTTCAGTCCCTGGGTTGGGAAGATCCCCTGGCGAAGGGAATCGTAACCCACTCCCGTATTCTTGACTGGAGAATTCCGTGGACAGAGGAACCTGGTGGGCTATAGTCTATGGGATCAAAAAGAATCGGACATAACTGAGCAACTAATGCATGTGGGTTTGTCATAGGTTTTCTTCCAAGGAGCAAGCTTCTTTTAATTTCATGGCTGTACTCACCATCTGCAGGGATTTTGGAGCCAAGGAAAATAAAGTCTGTCATTGTTTCCATTGTTTCCCCATCTATTTGCCAGGAAGCAATGGGACCGGATGCCACAATCTTAGTTTTCTAAATCTTGAATTTAAGCCAGTTTTTTTCACTCTCCTTTTTCACCTTCATCAAGAGGATCTTTAGTTCCTCTTAGCTTTCTGCCATAAGGGTGGTGCCATCTGCATATCTGAGGTTATTGATATTTCTCCCAGCAATCTTGATTCCAGGATGTGCTTCATCCAGCCTGGCATTTCTCATTATGTACTCTGCATATAAGTTAAAAAAGCGGGGTAACAATATACCGCCTTTCCCATTTTTGAACCAGTCCATTCTTCCATGTCTAGTTCTAATTGTTGCTTATTGACCTGCATGTCAAAAGTTAAGTTTCTATAAATTGTTTTATATGCAAGAATTTTAGGAGGGAAATGGAATAGTGCATATACAGAAAGAGAATACTTTAAATAATTTAATGCATATGTCTGAGAATTATCTGGTGAAGCTTCTTAATCACAAATTATATTCATGTAGTTGTTTTATTTATGAAAGTCAGTCTCTATTCAATGTTCTGGCAAAGCACACAAATATATAACCTGATAAGAGGATGAGTAGCAAGTCTATATAAAATGAAGACTGTTTGGTTGCTAAAGATCCCCTGCCATTCTAGGATGGTATACTGACTCTTCTTATGAATAAAAATATATGCAAAGTAAATTTTGTTATTGCTAAACGTCTCAACTACCCTAAATCACCTATAAGCATAAAACAATATATTTCATTCATACTTGAAAAATTTAGATGATTATAGACATAGCTATTCTTCATACAAATGCATTCTTTATAAAATACTATTTTGAAGTAAATCCAAGGATATCTATATTAGGATAAATTCATCAATTCCTAGCATAGTAGAATATAGAGACTTCAATGTACTCAAATTCTATATTTCAGTACAATGGAATAACAAAGTATAAAATTAACTTATCGAGGAAGTACATACAAAGGCCATTTTGTATTTTTCTCTTTACATAAAGCAACTTACAACTCCTTCCTCTATTTTTAATCAACCATGTAATAGGCATAGTAAATTGAATGAGAAATTGGTACAAATTAAGTACCTGTCTCTATCAAGATATTTACACATAAGAAAATATTTGTTTTTTAAAAAGAAAGCTTTAAACAGTATCTTAGCCTGATTTTAAAATCCGCATGTGTTGTAAGTAAAATACTTTTTAGTCTCTATAATTTTGCATTGTCCTTCATATTAACAGGTAAGTATTGCCATGGAATGTCATAAAGGTCTAATCCTTATGCCCTGGTTTATATTAGCCATTTTGTAGAACCCCTTAATGATCTGGTTCTGAGATTATTGTCATCATTATGATATAAAAGGAAAATGAACTACGGTAAGAGGGATTCTATCACTGACAATAACAAAACAGGTATGTGGTAGAAGAGTTCAAATAAAGAAACTGCAATTCAATTCATTCTTAGCCTTGCTTGTTTTGATTTTAGTTAGTGCTACACAAGATATTTACAATAGAATACACTTTGTTATCAAAGTTGCAGAGATTGTATGGGTCTACATTGGCTTAAAATTTTGCATCTAAATTCCTGTTAATAGAGCAGAAACTGTGCTTCTAATATATTTACTTCATTTTTCTTACTTTTGTCTGAAAGGAAAAAAAGAGCCATGATATAATATACACTTAACATTAGACAAAACACTGAGACTTGTATGACTACGGTTTTAAAAAGAAAAACTGGTTATACAGAGTTTCTCTGGGAGCCTATTCATTTAGTGTCAGAATAACAGGACACTTTATAGGAAGAGCATTTAACATATGAATTTCTCATAAAAATGTGTTATAATAAATAAAATAAGTTCAGTCCTCATGAGATTAGTCTTTTCATTTACTTATTTTTCATAGACAATTTATTTTGAAAGTCAAGCATCTGAAAACATTCAAATTTAATATATTGCCCTCTGAAACCATGATAAAATGTCATGTAATGATATCTCACAGAGAAGAGACTGCTCCCTCAAGCTATATTTATTAGACGCCTTCTAAATGCTCACTGTATTCACACATAATGTAAAAATGATGAGTAACCCTTAGAAGTAGACAAAACATGAATAAATCATGTCAAGTAGTGATTCAAGTAGTGACATGAGTTATGGAAAAAATTCAGGAAAGTCAGACATAGGGTGGGGTCTGTGATTGTGAGATATTTTTTTCTTTACACAGGGTTGTGAAAAAGACCTCCCTGAATAAGTGATATATTTAAGCACAAACTTGAAGAGAGGAAGTGAACCAGAAAATATCTAGAAAATTGGTCTCCCGGCAGATGGTGTAACAAATTCAAAGGCCCTGTGGTAGGAACACACGTGGCATGTTTAAAGGCAGCAAGAAATGGAATAATCAAGGTGAAGATTGAGGCTAAAAGGAGGGAGTGAGGGAGATAGTGAGAGGAAATGGGAGAAGAAGGGGTTCAGGTGCCTTAAA
Source organism: Giraffa tippelskirchi (assembly GCF_054371585.1). Taxonomy (NCBI): domain Eukaryota; kingdom Metazoa; phylum Chordata; class Mammalia; order Artiodactyla; family Giraffidae; genus Giraffa; species Giraffa tippelskirchi. Next base: position 128,999,071 of record NC_137286.1, read on the forward strand.
CAACTGAATGGATGAGGCTGCCATTAACCAAAACCTGAAGATGAAGCAGGTTTGAGATCTCTGAATAAGGAGTTCACATTAGCTTTATTCAGTTTGAGATGTTGTCAGACCTCCCACTGTAGGGGTTAAGATGGTTATTCTGCAATACAAAAGAGAAGTCTGGACTGGAGATAAAAGTTAACATTCATGATTATTAAGTTGGAATTTAAAGTCTTGAAAATGGATGCAATCACCAGAGGAGGAAAAACAGAAAGAGCAAAGGTTCAGGGACTGTATCATGGTTCAGAGACCATTACTTAGAGCTGAACTAAAATCTTGGAGAGAACTCAAAGCTGAGAGAAGGCCACTCTGTAGGGACAATGGCTTTGCTAGAGGACTGGCAGCTCCTGCAAACCTGTGGCCTTACAGAAGCAAGCCAGAAGACTAAGTATCTTGAAATATGTCTCCCCATCCTCTGATCTCCTATTCCATTCTATCTGTTGATCCATACAGGAAACCAGAAGGGCAGGGAGCTCAACTGAAGTAGTCCCTAGAAGCTAAATTTATGGGATGGATCAAGAGGAAATAAGAGAATAATACATCAGTAGAGGGAAAGGGAGACTAGCTAGCACACATGGGATGAAGAGTAAGTTGAGATTAAATAGGGTTGGTGATGATTCTAGAAAGTATGGTGGAGGAAGAGAGGGCAAGGAAAAAGGTACTCATAAGAAAGTCATAATAATGGGAGACTGTCTTGGTGGTTCAGTGTTTAAGACTTTGCCTTCCAATGCAAGGGATGCAGGTTTGATCCTTTGTTGGGGAGCTGATCCCACATGCCTCGCAGGTAAAAACAAAACATAAAACAGAAGCAATATTGTAACAAATTCAATAGACACTTTTAAAAATGGTCCACATCAAAAGAAATCTTAAAAATAATAATAATGAAATATGCATTTCGGTAAGAAGTAAAGTGGGCTTCCCAGGTGGTGCTAGTGGTAAAGAACTTGCTTGCCAATGCAGGAGACATAAGAGACGTGGGTTCGATCCCTGGGTAGAGAAGATCCCCTGGAGGAGGACATAGCAACCCACTTCAGTATTCTTGCCTGGAGAATCTCATGGAAAGAGGAATTTGATGTTCAGTATTCTTGCCTGGAGAATCCCATGGAAAGAGGAACTTGATGGGCTACCAGCCCATAGGGTCGCACAGGGTTGGACATGACTGAAGAGACTTAGCACTCACGCAAGGAGGAAAGTAGGAAAAAGAAAGAGAAATAGTTAACAACAGTAGGATCAGTAGGCTATTGGTCCTGGAATATTTGAAGAACTGCTGGAGTTAGGTTACAATAGAAAGTGGTCAGGAAAGAGAAGAGGTGGTGATAAGAGAAGGAATGGTCACCCTGGCTGCAGTTATTGTCGGGGCCATGATGGAAGTATGTGGTTGAGGAAGATTAAAGAACAAATAGAGGGATTAGTCTGGTATGGAGATACAGATAAATTCATCTTGTCAAGAACCTGAAATGATCTTAAATCTTTCTCATGTTATGCGGAGGCCAAGGGTGGTGGTATCTAATCAAGAAGTAGCTAATTATGGAGATATTTTTATTAATTAATGCCTATGTATTCCTAAAATTCTCTTTATAATTAGCTCATATTACCAAAATGAAGAAAAGGAAAACTAGTGTCAGACTGTTTAGGGATACTTTCCAGAACATATTGGTATTATTTGGGTCATATTTTAAGTTTGCTTAGGAATACTTGTAAACTCAGAAGTATTTCTCACTACTTAGTGACATGCATTTTACGTATGATTCTTTTGAATAATAAAAGAACATCACAACTTATTCTCTATGCCTTTTGAGGAAATAAGCTACCACCTACTTTTGATGTAATTATCTTTGAAAAGGAGAAAGGAGAGTCAGGAACAGATTTCTTGTGGGTAGAAATTAATAGAAAGGAACCACTATAACAGTGGGAGCCTTGGGCAGGCAAGCTATCTGTCTCCTCTATGTTCTGAGTCTCAAAAAGACACTTAATTTTCTCAGAATAAGCCTAGGAAAAACCCAAGAGCAATGAAGTCATGTCATCGACCAGGATAGCTCACCACAATCCTGTCACCCAGAATATCCATCCTCAAGAACAGGTGCTCAGACATTGAGAATATATACTCTGGGAACAGAGACAGGAATATAGGAACACAGACCATGAAAACTGCAATGAAAGAAAGGTGAGGGAGGACCATGGTGGGATGGAGAGTTGCTGACATGCCTATGTTCACATAAACAAGAAATAATTTTCTAATTTTGATCTTTTTTTAAATTGACAAAAACCTTTGGGTAAATTTGTCTGTATCAGACTGCTGCTGATTCTCTGTTCCTGTTAGGTATTATTGGAGGGAAAGAGTACGTTGAGGAGAGAGGAGGGTTTGGAGCACAACTGATTGGACTTTGTCTGTAGATACGGAATTAAACTAGATGACAGCTGCTTTTATATATTTTCTCTGGGACTTTTCTTTTTCTTTCCCTTTAATTCAACTTCAATAAAAAATGTGTTGTGGTTTATTAACTAGTAAAGTAAGTTTAGTAACCTCAGAACAATGTCTATTCCACTCTTGCCCAAACATTTTAGGGTACTGTTTAGTGGTTGTCATGTCCAACTCTTTTGCAGCCTCATGGACTATAGCCCACCGGGCTACTCTGCCCATGGGGTTACCCAGGAAAGAGTACTGGAGTGGTTTGTCTCTTCTTTCTCCAGGAAATCTTCCCAATCCAGGGATCAAGCCTGCATTGACGGGTGAATTCTTTACCACTGAGCCACCAGGAAAGACTTTGGGGTAATAAATACATTCACAAAAGAAGGAAGCATGATTTGATTGTATGTCCACCAACTTTTGCTTCTTGTTATAGTATTTATCGGGTTTTCCGGGTGGCACTAGTGGTAAAGAACCTGCTCGCCAGTGCAAGAGAGGTGAGAGATGCAGGTTCGATCCCTCGGTCAGGAAAATTCCCTGGAGGTGTGCATGCAATCCACTCCAGTATTTTTGCCTGGAGAATCCCATGGAGAGAGGAGCCTGGTGGGTCACATGGGGTCGCAAAGCGTCAGACACTACTGAAGTGACTTAGCACAGCACAGCACATAGTACTGACCACTCTTTGAGTTTAAACTCTTAAATTATAATTTACTTGCTTCTCATCTGTTGCTTCCCAAATAAAATTGATCAAAAGGACCTTGTTTGCCTGGTTTTGCCCTGTGTATTCAGATCTTGGGATGAAGCTAGGCAGAAAATGAATGAATGAATGAATGATTAATGAGTACTAGATCTTCATATTTTTGATCAAGAATTGCCTTCAGGCAGCATATTCACTGGGAAAGACTTCTTTCAAGAAATGCTGTTCGCAAAGGTTTAGTTCTTTCATGTCTCAAGTTTTAAGAAAATAATTCGACTACAAACTCAATTCAACTAAACATAAGCCTTTGAAGTAGTTTGGCATGAAACCTCATCCACAAATGCTTGTAAAATGCAAAGATGGAAACAACAGAGTTTAAAACTGTATGACATTATAAAATAAATTCACAAATCACAATAAATTATATATACATACATACATTTGTCTACAGTTTAGATATCTTTTCTAAAAATAAAGAATGTTTAGATTCCTTCATCAATCCTTTGAAAAAGAAAATAATTATCATCAATGAATGCTCCAAATAGTCCATTCTGTTGTTGCCAGAAATAAAACAGCAAGGTCTATTTCTATATAGCAATTCACACTCTGAACGTTTATTAGCCAAATTTCTGTGATAGTTATTTACTCCAGTGTTTCCTCCAAAAGGTATATAACTCCACTAGTTTTGAATCATACAAAAGGATTATTCAAGATGATCTTGCTTTAAATGAAGATGAATATTATGATTCTAAATATAATGGTTCAGCGATTTTTTAAAAGACAAAAGCAGAATAGAGTCCAGTACACTTACTAATCTAAGTCATAAATGACACACATTATCGTTATCATCAAAAACTGCCCCAAAAGTACAATCATAAATTATATAATACCCATTAACATTGGTTTGAAAGGACACTTGTAATAGGCAAACAGATTCACATAGATAAAACCAGCAGTTCCTTAAAATTTTAATATAAGGTGATCTATTTTAAGGTAAAATTTTCTTTAATAATTAATTATGTGAGATAAAATATTCGTGTGTTCTTTTTTGAAAAGCAAAATTATGAAAACTTTTATATAACAATTTCCTTAGAGAAAAAATGGTCTATAATGTAGAATATTAAAGATAAAATTTGATCTGATATATCCACCCTCAAGTTGAGAACTCTATTGTCAAGTGCTATGATATCTCTTGGTTTGACATTTGTTCTGAATTTCAAAAAATAACAATTAGCTGGAGGCATTTCTTGATATCACTGGACAAAATCATTGCTCAGTTACTGAACTTAGAAAGTTCAGGGAAATGTAAATAAATTTGACATAACCATCTGCATTTGCTAACATAAACTGAGGCAGAATCTATTTACTGAAAAAATTTAATTGAATACCATTTAATAAGTGAAATACATAAAGACAAATTGTTACATTTTCATGGGATCGAAAGGAAATTATACATGTTTATTGCAATAATAAAATATTTTATCAAGCGAAACTGGATTTTCCTTGCAAATTCCTCCACCAGTTTGATTCTCATGAAAATATGTTCCAAATTTCAGTATGTATGCACATATGTGCATAAACAGCTATGTAAATGTTTGTTAGTATGTCCTATGTCCTGTTTGCTGTCCCAATCTTTACCCTGGTCCAAATTTGTTCTTGCCTGCATTACATTTACTGTCTTTTTTCTGTCTTTCACAACTTCATTTATGGGCCTGATTCATTTTACATAAAATAAAGTCAGTACCACCCAACCACCTAACTCAGCTGGTTCTTATGGCCCTATGGAGTCCTATAGTTGGCCCTATGGAGCACTCCCTTTTTTTTTGCATTTGCATGTGGAATCCCACAGAAATAGCTTTTGGCCAAGGATCCGATTAACCTCAAATTGAATAAGGCAAAGGTCATATCAGGTACCTATTCACTCAGAAATGCCTGTCCACTTAAAATGAATCATTTTGTGTGTGTGTGCTTAGTTGCTCAGTCATGTCTGACTCTTTGTGACCCCTTGGACTGTAGCCTGCCGGGCTCCTCTGTCCATGGGATTCTCCAGGTAAGAATACTGGAGGAGGTCTTCATTCCCTTCTCCAGGGGATCTTCCCAACCCAGGTATAGAACCCAGGTCTCGTGCCTTGCAGGCAGATTCTTTACCAACTGCGCCACCAGGGAATCAACTGCCTGTTAACATCTTGGGTATGATATATGCTGAAAGCAAAATCCTTGTGATTTGGGATGCTGGCCTACAGCACACATTTTAAATAAAGAGTATAGTATGATGCTCTTTTCCTATTGCCTGACTATACTATACAGTAATCAAAGCATGGAAGTACGAGTGATGCTCTCACAGTTACAAACACATTCTTGAATTTCTCTATCTTCCACAAAGGACATTAGACCACTTGTTTAAAAGTCTTTGTGCACGGGCGTAAAAACTCTTATTTTTCCTCCAAGAGCCACAATAATGTTTTTATCAAATTGGAAGCAGGCACTTCCAATGACCTATCATTATTTTATATCTTTGCTTTACATATTTATTTATTTATTTTTAATTGAAGGATAATTGCTTTACAGTATTGTGTTGGTTTCTACCAAACATCCACATGAATCAGCCATAGGTTTACCCATGACCCCTCCCACTTGAACATCCCTCCCACCTCCCTCCCCATCCCATCCCTCTAGGTTGTTACCCAGCCCTGGTTTGAGTTCCTGGAGTCATACAGCAAATTCCCATTGGCCATCCATTTTACATACAGTAGTGTATGTTTCCATATTAGTAATTTATCTTATTTTACCACACAAAGAGGCAATGAATAGTGCTGATATTTTGGCTGGAATGATGGACTCTAACTAGGAAGATGTGATAGGTTGGTTCATACCATGTGGGCATGAAAGAACACATCTAGAACTCAGGCTATGTGTTGAGACATATGTTACTATTTTTTAAGTCAATCAGTCAAAGTTAATGAGATGGTTCTGATCAGTCCATCAAAGACAGAGTTGTCAGGAATGAAGCTTTGAGTTTCTGCAACAGAAAAATATTGTTGCTAAGTTCAATTTATCTGAGGATAAGAAGAGGAAAAAAATTATTTATTTTCTGGTGTTATGATTGGTTCAGTAAGTGAGGACTCTAGTAATTATATGAATGTCTTCCTTCCTTACTGGGTCATTCATACTTTCATGCATATTATTTACATTTCCCATGAATATATTCCTACTTTTTATATAAAGTATATGCAGTGGTTAATTTTATAATTAAGTCCACGAAATACGAAATGAGATAGAATTTTGCCAGAAAGAGAGGTGAGATGTATACCACCAAAGATGAATATAACCACCACTGAGACAAGTTTTGCTTATATGACTGATAGTGCATTTATGTTTGAGTAAATCCTCTCATCAGCTTGCCTTATGGATTTCATACATTTCAATTTCCACAATTATGTGAACCAATTACTTTATATATGCATACACATATGTAAGATTAAGATAGATCACATATATTGACATGTTTATATATAAAACAATATACAAAATAACATTTTATCTATCAATAAGTTTATCTATCCCATTGGTTCTGTTTTTCTGAAAAACCCAATGGATACAGTTTTCTTTAACTAACATATTCAATTGAAGAACATTTTTACACACACTTTAAGTAAATACGAGTTGCTTTTAGCAGGTCTGCATTGTCAACATGCAGCTGACTTATGGCAGTTGCTGTACTTAGAACTGAATAAAGAGATGAGCTATTCAAACATTTACAGTATTTCCCATTTATTGGGGTCACGTGCAGACTGATTCCTCATAATTAGAAAACTTTCAGTGATGGATGTTCTGTAGTGACTCATGTGGACCATCATTATATAAACTGTCCCCTATTTTCAGTGTTTTTTTAATGTAGGAACAAAAACAGCTGTAATTTTTCTATAGTGCATTCTAAGTAATAAAACAAGATGCGTACCTCAGCAGTCTTTTCCTGAAAACATGATCCTTTTTGAGAGTTTGTCCCACTGCTAAACATTTTAACTTTGTTTTTTTTTTTTTTTTATTTTTTTTATTTTTTTTATTTTTTTTTATAAATTTATTTATTTTAGTTGGGGGCTAATTACTTTACAATATTGTAATAGTTTTTGCCATACATTGACATGAATCAGCCATGGGTTTACATGTGTTCCCCTTCCTGGATCCCCCACCCACCTCCCTCCCCATCCCATCCTTCTGGATCATCCCATTGCCCCGGCCCTGAGCCCTTGTCACATGCATCGAACATGGAATGGTGTTCTGTTTCACATATGATAATATACATGTTTCAATGCTATTCTCCCAGAACGTCCCACCCTCACCTTCTCCCTCAGAGTCCATAAAATTGTTCCATGCATCTGTGTCTCTTATTCTGTCTCGCATATAGGGTTATCGTTACCATCTTTCAAATTCCATATATATGCATTAGTATACTGTATTGTTGTTTTTCTTTCTGGCTTACTTCACTCTGTATAATGGGCTCCAGTTTCATCCATCTCAGTAGAACCGATTCAAATGTATTTTTTTTAATGGCTGAGTAATATTCCATTGTGTATATGTACCACAGCTTCCTTATCCATTCGTCTGCTGATGGACATCTAGGTTGCTTCCATGTCCTGGCTATTGTAAACAGTGCTGCGATGAACATTGGGGTACACGCGTCTCTTTCAATTCTGGTTTCCTCGGTGTATATGCCCAGCAGTGGGATTGCTGGGTCATATGGCAGTTCTATTCCCAGTTTTTTAAGGAATCTCCACACTGTCTCCATAGTGGCTGTACTAGTTTGCATTCCCACCAACAGTGTAAGAGGGTTCCCTTTTCTCCACACCCTCTCCAGCATTTATTGCTTGTAGACTTTTGGATAGCAGCCATTCTGACTGGTGTGAAATGATACCTCATTGTGGTTTTGATTTGCATTTCTCTAATAATGAGTGATGTTGAGCATCTTTTCATGTGTTTGTTAGCCATCTGTATGTCTTCTTTGGAGAAATGTCTGTTTAGTTCTTTGGCCCATTTTTTGATTGGGTCGTTTATTTTTCGGGAGTTCAGCTGCAGAAGTTGCTTGTATATTTTTGATATTAATTGTTTGTCTGTTGCTTCATTTGCTATTATTTTCTCCCATTCTGAAGGCTGTCTTTTCACCTTGTTTATAGTTTCCTTTGTTGTGCAAAAGCTTGTAATTTTAATTAGGTCCCATTTGTTTATTTTTGCTTTTATTTCCAATATTCTGGGAGGTGGGTCATGGAGGATCCTGCTGTGATTTATGTCGGAGAGTGTTTTGCCTATGTTTTCCTCTAGGAGTTTTATTGTTTCTGGTCTTACGTTTAGATCTTTAATCCATTTTGAGTTTATTTTTGTGTATGGTGTTAGGAAGTGTTCTAGTTTCATTCTTTTACAAGTGGTTGACCAGTTTTCCCAGCACCACTTGTTAAAGAGATTGTCTTTTCTCCATTGTATATTCTTGCCTCCTTTGTCGAAGATAAGGTGTCCATATGTGCGTGGGTTTATCTCTGGGCTTTCTATTTTGTTCCATTGATCTATATTTCTATCTTTGTGCCAGTACCATACTGTCTTGATGACTGTGGCTTTGTAGTAGAGCCTGAAGTCAGGCAGGTTGATTCCTCCAGTTCCATTCTTCTTCCTCAAGATTGCTTTGGCTATTCGAGGTTTCTTATATTTCCATACAAATTGTGAGATGATTTGTTCTAGTTCTGTGAAAAATACCATTGGTAGCTTGATAGGGATTGCATTGAATCTATAGATTGCTTACCCTAAAACTCTCACTGTTTGCAGATGACATGATCCTCTACATAGAAAACCCTAAAGATTCTACTAGAAAATTACTAGAGTTGATCAATGAATATAGTAAAGTTGCAGGATATAAAATTAACACACAGAAATCCCTTGCATTCCTATACTCCAATAATGAGAAAACATTTTAACTTTGATTGTTTGATATAAGCCTATTTTTCACTAGGTGGCTTATTTTTCATTAGGTTTTTAAACATTTAAACTGTGCTCAAAACAGAAATGCAAATATTGTTAATCTTTTTTTTTTATTCTACATAGGGAAGTAAAAATAAAATGAACCCAAAAAAACTTGCCACTTAGTTTTAATGATTAATACAAATTAATACCTAATTCATTTAATTAGCAGAATGCATTCTAAACTAAAACATATTATACATAGGTTTAATTATCTATATTTTCATAGTGAGACAACAATATTCCTTAGGAAATTCCCTATACAGAGATTTACAGATTTATAGACGATGTTTAATTACTAATTTCATTGCATTTCCTGCTCTGTCTGCCCTTTTGGATCACAAAGTTAAATAATTTGGGGTATTCAGAGTCTTTGCCAAGAATTAAATCCAATCTTTTTCACTTTTTCTAATGAAAATAAAGGCACAGAAATGATATTATTTCATCATATTTATGAATATTGAACTGAGTAGCACTTAATGTTTCGGTATCCATTTGTGTTGCTTTTGTCTTTTGAGGTTTGAATATCAAATATCATTTTTGTTTAATATTTGCTAAAATATTTTAACAATGAAATTCAAGTAACAGAAGTATGTATCAAAAATAGCTGAATATTTTCTTTGCAACACTTTTGGGGTAAATCTAAATTTAAATGTAGTTTAAATGTTTCCTTTCTCAGCTAATTCAGTGACCATGAGAATTGTGAATATTTAGTATATAATTCAAAGTTTCTGCTGCATTGTGAGGCAAAAACAGAGATTAACAAAGTCAAACTCTTTGTTTTAGGGGAAAAATGAAGCCTACTGAGAATGCTTCTAAATGGAGCATAACTGTTTTATAACATGAATCAGGCAGAATGGGTTGGTGGGTTATAAAACAATTAATGTTATTCATCGAGCCTGGAGTAGTAAAGTAAGAGTTCAGAGCTAATAGCATTTCATCACTGGAAGCAGCAAAGTACAGGAACCTATTTATCACTGAGCTCTAACTGCAAGTGCAATTTATGGCTAGATGTTTGTGTTTGTGTTATGCTGAGAGAACAAACAAAATGTGTAAAGAATTAATTTTCTGGAAGTCAGGTCAACAATGAAGACATTTAAAAAGGACAGACAAAAACCAAAAACAAGGAAGAAATTGCTTTAATGTCACATCCCATTGATGAACTGTGTTATCAAATTAAGTTAATCAATTCAGTAGTAATTTAAACATCTATAATTTTCAATGAATACAATATAATGTAAGTCACTGGAAATTAAAAGAAAGCTTCTAAATGTATATTCATTAGTTTATAGTGTTAAGCATATAATGACTGACTTCATTTACAGTATGCAGTTTGTTTGAGTAAATTACCAGAAGCATCAAAAGAAACTGAAGCACACCCAACATTAAATGGATACAGCAGACTCTACTAATTATGAGAACACTTTAATATTTAGGAGACTTCATTATTCACTGGGCAGAGAATATAACCAAAAAGTCACATTACACATTTTTATGGCAGGACTAAAAACATTTTAATATTAAAACAGAAATGAGAACACCATTTTAGAAAAAAGGAACTCAGAGAAAAATCATAATACATATTACCTCATTGCATTATAGTGCAAAGTTTATGACCTGAACTATGAAGTAATTGTGTATTCAACTGCCTGCCTAGATGTGATAGGGTGAAAATCTTGAGCTTATGGTGGTAAAAGAGATTTTTTTTTTTGAGCAAGATAAAAATGTGTTAAACGCTGCCAAATCTAGATTTCAAGTCTCTCTAACTAGATTTTATGTTATACAGTAGTATAATTTGACAAAGTGATAATAGACTTCAGTGAGAGCAGAACTAAATTATACTGGCTCTGAATAGAAAATCTCATTTGAAGACTCAACTACTCTCATGTTTAGCTAGAGTATTATACTTTAATGAGAAACAGGCACTCAGACGCCAATCAGCAAGTCTAGACACTATTTCAATATTGTGTGACCAGATGAGAACTCTAAATTTGATTCTCATGTTCTGAGAATTAATATTCAACATTCACAGTGTATTAGACCTCTGCACATTTTCTTTGTCCTGCTCTGAAGGAAAAGGAAGAATAGTTCTGCCTCTGTTCTTTCTCACCTGTATCCACAGATGGTTTGATACTGATACATTTCTAATGGCACTCACTTGCTTAAAATCCATCAGCAGATTCCAACTAACTCTCAGAAAGCAGTTAAAAGTCCTTAGCATTACCTACAACGTCGTTACGTTTCCACTCCAGTTTGATATTCTATCGAACCACAGTGATTGTACTGAAAATAACTGAACATTTGTGAAGCAGAGGCAAGGAACTGCCAGGAGAGGCTTCAGCTCATGGGCCCATGTATGCCAGGCATTATCTTTTAAATTTTTGGATCTTGGGTGGTTGGAATATTTCTTCATGAGACCAGGAATACATGAGGGGCTCAGGATAAAGACCTTTTGTCGTTCTGTCCTCAACCATCCCCTTATGGGTTTTAATTATACTGATACTTCCTCTGACACACAAAGATGTTAAACTTCTTCTAATAATGAGATCTTCATATCCGGTGTTTCCCCTTCCTGAAAGTCTCTTCTGCCCCCTAACATTTTCATATGGCTATGAAAATATGGTTACACATCTGCCAGGATCCAAAGTGTTATTTAATCTTCATCACAGACTGGATTACACTTTTCCAGTTATTTTCCTCAGAAACTATCCTGTACTAAGCTTGCACAAAACAAACAGATACTATTACATATTATTAAATATTTATTTATTTAGCATCACTCTCTGACTCTAAACCAATGGTTTCTATATAGCAGAGCTATGATTACCTGGGTCATAGTCAAAAATACCAATGCTTGGAGTGCATTCTACAATGAATGTATCAGGTTCTTTTTTCCATGGCTCAAGCATTGGCAGCTTAGCAAGATCCTTGGTGATTGTTATGCAAGTTAAAGTTTAAAAACTGCTCTGTTGAAGATAGTACTTAAGAGCACTTTACACATCTAGCATAGAGTGCAGCGTACAATTGGTACTTGAAATATTGTTGAATAAGAATGTATATCAAAACAGTTCACTTACAGGAGTTTTACTTTCAAGTGTCAGAGTGTGAACTTATATAATACACAACGAGCTGGGAATTGAGTTAGAGCATGGATATTTTAAAAATTTTATGCTACATTTCAGTAATCACTGATGCTGAATCCTTCAACAGAGTTTTTCCTGTTTCAAGGCACCTGTGGGTAGATGCCATATTACAAGCTCTAAATTATTGGTCAATATTAATCTATCACTTCCCACATGTTTCTTCCTCTGGCTTCCTCCTTCTCCTTTTTTTAAATTTTTCTCCACCTTTTCTTTGTTTATCTCTATTTATATATTATCTTTTCATACCCTATTAACTCCTCAACTTGTATGTTAGACTTTTGGTTCCCACTGGTACCCAAGTGGATGGTTTCAATATTCTGTAGCTCTCAAGCCTAAGAAAATAAGAAGGTAAATAATGTATGTGAAAGAAACATTGAAAATATAAAGTGTTATACCATTGATGAATGCTGTTTGACATATAAGAAGACTAAATTTTTAGTACTAATGATGACCTTTTTATATTTACAAATTTACAAAATCAAATAGGACAGCATCAATTCCCAAATCAATTAAATTTGGAGTAAAAAGGTCTCTATTTGTATCTCATATTATATTTTAAGGCTCAATTAACTTTTGAGGTTCAGTTAAACTACTTTAACAAAGATTATTTTATAAAATGTTCTTTATTTTGAAGCGTATGGTCATAGTCTTGCACAGGCAAATCCTCAAATAGTTTACTGTGTAAAATTACCATACAAAGCACCTTATGTATCTCTGAGTAAAAGATTTGGGGTTGTTCTACTTCTCGGAATGTTAATGTTAAAGTAATGAAATGTTAGACTATGAAGAACCTTAGAGATTTTACTGTAAATGAAAATTACACAAATAATTATGATGAACTTAGGAAAATCGGTCAGTTCAGTGATCTGTTCAACTAAGCAGCAGCATAGATGAGATGAGAAATCACTGCTGACTTCCAGTGAAATTTTCATTTCAAACCTAACTATCAAAAGTGTCTATAGCCTATGTCACTCACAGAGAACATGCGTAGTTCTGCTGTTTAGGTTTCTGAGCCAAGAGACTGCAGTTATTTTCTGATTACTAGAGTTTGCCAAATGATAGCATCTTTTCAAGCTATAGATTAGCTTGGATGTAACATATATATATATATATCATTATATATATACATAGTTATATATATATATAGCTATATATATATATATTAGTTTTTGAGGCTACAATTTTAATAAACATAAACTATCTCATTTTCACAGAGAGGAAAGTTGTCAGTAAAACATGATATAATCTTCTTTGTTACAAATTAGAGACACACTTCTTCTTATAAAATGTCCTTTTCCTCGACAAAAATCAAGCCTTCAGGATCATAAGCACTTTCTGGGGCTTATTTGAGTACAGGTGCATGTCAGTTGAGTTTGTAAAGATATGCCCTTAACTGCTGTGCGTGCAATTGGAGTGCACTTTCGTCTTTATTGTTCTAAGGATTTCTTTGGCCAAAAATGATACAGGCCCTTAGGGTGATGATTTTTACATGTTTTTTTAAAGAACTTTTAAATAGAAAACAATTTCGCTGCTGATTCTAGAGGAACAGTCCAAGATGAAGAAGGTATATTAAATCACTGAGCCTCCAATTGGAGAACTTTACATTAGATGATAGTCAAAATGACAAGAAAATTGAAGAAAATATCACAATTTCAAATACAGTTTCCTTCTACAATATTTTATGGTTAAATTCTTTAGTTCAATTAAACATTATCAATGAAATTGCTTTCATTATGATATTTTGACTGATAGAAAAAGAAAGTCCATTCCTACACTTATACAGTAACATTCATGATGAAAAGAAAGCTATGAGACTACTGTGTAAATATTATATCACCATGACAGAACTAGGGAATTGCCCCTCCATTTTATTGTCCCATATTTTGTATGTTAACTATGTGTGCTATATTATTAAAAGAAGGAATTGAATATTAATTGTGAATGGATGTAAGTTGTTTTAGAAATTTTAACAATACAATATACACTTACTTGAATGTCTTAGATAGTGGTGATAGAAGTAATCAAAAATAATCTCTATTCATGGTTATTAACATAAAATTGTAAGTGCCTATTGTATGTAATCATATGACATCATGGGCTGTAATGTTCATATTTCTGTTTATTTGTTTTCTGGATGTTGATACTAGATCCTTCACTTAATGGAGACTAGATTAAGTCACCTGATTTGAGCTGGACTATGTCATGGCTGTCATGAAATTCAGCTTGAAAACAAATCATATATTGTCTCTGAGGTTAATGAAATCTTTAATTAATTCCTATTCTTGGTTTTACTCATTTCTCACAGTCTCTAATCTAGCAAGCGATAAAGTATTTTTGAGGCTCATGATGTCAAGAGAAGGACACCCATTGTTAATTAATACCTGTCATGACTTAATGTATTACTAGAGACTGCCAAGTATGAGAAGGCTCATTTTATAAGAAATCTTAAAATGGACAATTATGCCCTCACCTAGAAGTCATTCTTGGTTTTCCAGAATATGTGAACAGAGGCTTTTGAGGATGGTTCCTGAGTCTTCATTATTTCTTTTTACACTAGTCAAATAGTGAAAATGTGATTTTGAACATTATCATTTTCTTATCATAATTAACTTTTTCTTTAAATTGAGAATAAATCTGCACATGACTTTCACACATTATATTTTATTAATACTTTAAAAATAACTTAAAATTGCATGTCTTTATGTTGTTTGAACTAATGTGACCATTGCCAAATTAGAGTGGAATTAGATTGTTTTTGCATCTTGATCTCTGTATTAATGATAAATAATACTTGCCTGTGCTTAGTTACTAAGTCAAGTTAGACTTCGCGACCTCATGAACCCACCAGGCTCCTCTGTCCATGGGATTTCCTAGGCAAGAATACTGGAGTGGGTTGCCATTTCCTTCTCTAGGAAATCTTCCTGACCCAGAGATTGAACCTGTGTCTCCTGCATTGCAGGCAGATACTTTAAGCACTCAGGCACCGGGAAAGCCCAAATCAATAAAAAGAGAGCCTCTATAGATTTGTACTCCTTGGAAAATTTTATAATTATTTAACTAACTAAATTTGACTGTTTGAATATAAAATGCTTGTTTTTGTATAAATAGGTAAATCTTTATGCAAATAATATATTCTAATATTGTGCAATATATTAATATGTAGTGGTTTTTGTCAATTACATATCTTATGAGATTTTCAGTACTTCAGTAAGTAAAAAAATACTCCAAAATACCATTTCAAATAAAAATAAAAATTAAAAACTTTGTAGATGTCTCTTTCTGTGCAATTTTTGGCTAATTTTCACTTTTAAGTCATTCACTTTAAATCAAAATAACAATGATTTCAATTTACTAATCTTCTCATTTCCGATATATAGTATATGTATATGTTCAGATGGAAGACCTCCTCAGTGATTTAAATTTATATACATATATGTGTATATATATATATATGTATTACTGTTCTATAAGGGTGTTACTTTTGAAGTAATTTTTATTAAAAAATGAGCGTTCTCTATAATGGGGTCATATTGATTATTGCATGGTGATGGAAAAGTTGTATTTTAAAAATGACAAAGCTTACTCTCACACATCCAATTGGTTTACACTGCAAAGTTAATGCAAATTTAATAATATCATTAAATTTATAAAGCTTGTTTTACTTCTCAGTATTCATATGTCCAAAACACACATTTCAACTTTGTCTATGAGATCTGGTATTTCTAGCCCTTGTAAAACATCCTACTTTTACTTCCCATTTTTCTTCCTTCAGCTTTTCAAGCTCAGGTCTTGCACATGCTTGGAGTGGATTCCTCAAATTCCATGTCCTTCATCTGCATTAAGGACTTTCATGTATATTTTTCCTCCCTTAGAAATTCTCTCTGAAGAATTGTGCTTCCCCCAACATTGAACTTAATCTCCTTAACTTCTAAAAATTCTTTATATTACAGCAAAAAGCCATTTTTGTAGTAAACTTCTCCTCATCTTCCAAACTAGTGAGGTGTGTTTTACATGCTTTTAAGCCATTAATTTATAAAATGAAGACAATCTAAGAGACCTCTAGGACATTAAATACACCAATATTTGCATTATAGGGGTCCCAGAAGAAGACAGAAAGAAAGGAACTGAGGATATACTTTAAGAGATAATAGCTGAAAGTTTCCCTAACATGGGAAAGGAAATAGTCAACCAAGTCTGAAAGCACACACAGTCCCAGGCAGGATAAACCCAAGGAGAAACACACCAAGACACAGAGTAATCAAATTGACAAAAATTAAAGACAAAGATAAAATATTAAAAGTAGCAATTTATAGATTTATTTTTATAACAGTTATCTGTATTTTGTAATTTTTAATTACTTGGATGGTTATTAGTTTTCTGCTACCAGGTTGTAAACTGTCAAGCAGTAAAATCTCATTTTTAAAAAAGCACCAAAGCTTGATCATGGCAGGTACTAAATAAACAGCCTAAGTGAATGAATGTATGGGTAGTGAACATCTTAGAGAGTACTAATTTATTTTATATTGCAATATTAAGAAATATTCTAAATAATACACTATATATAGATGTCTCTACAAAATGAGGTACTTGCACACAAAATTACTCTAAATTTAAACTGGTTTTAGGTCAAAATCACTTTACCTAAACTGAAATAAATTCACAACCTGAACATATATCCCATTCAGTTCAGTTCAGTTGAGTCGCTCAGTCATGTCTGACACTTTGCGACCCCATGAACCACAGCAGGCCAGGCCTCCCTGTCCATCGCCAACACCTAGAGTCCACCCAAACCCATGTCCATTGAGTTGGTGATGCCATCCAACCATCTCATCCTCTGTCGTCCCCTCCTCCTCCTGCCCTCAATCTTTCCCAGCATCAGGGTCTTTTCAAATCAGTCAGCTCTTCGCATGAGGTGGCCAAAGTATTGGAGTTTCAGCTTCAACATCAGTCTTTCCAATGAATATTCAGGACTGATCTCCTTTAGGATGGACTGGTTGGATCTCCTTGCAGTCCAAGGGACTCTCAAGAGTCTTCTCCAACACCACAGTTCAAAAGCATCAATTCTTCTGCACTCAGCTTTCTTTATACTCCAAATCTCACTTCCATACATGACCACTGGAAAAACCATAGCCTTGACTAGATGGACCTTTGTTGATAGAGTAATGTCTCTGCTTTTCAATATGCTGTCTAGGTTGGTCATAACTTTCCTTCCAAGGAGCAAGCGTCTTTTAATTTCATGGATGCAATCACCATCAGTAGTGATTTTGGAGCCCAGAAAAATAAAGTCTCTCACTGTTTCCCCATCTATTTCCCAAGAAGTGATGGGACCGGACGCAATGATCTTAGTTTTCTGAATGTTGAGCTTTAAGCCAACTTTTTCACTCTCCTCTTTCACTTTCATCAAGAGGCTCTTTAGTTCTTCTTCACTTTCTGCCATAAGGGTGGTGTCATCAGCATTTCCGAGGTTATTGATATTTCTCCCGGCAATCTTGATTCCAGCTTGTGCTTCCTCCAGCCCAGTGTTTCTCATGATGTACTCTGCATATAAGTTAAATAAGCAGGGTGACAATATACAGCCTTGACGTACTCCTTTTCCTATTTGGAACCAGTCAGTTGTTCCATGTCCAGTTCTAACTGTTGCTTCCTGACCTGCATACAGGTGTCTCAAGAGGTGGGTCAGGTGGTCTGGTATTCCCATCTCTTGAAGAATTTTCCACAGTTTATTGTGATCCACACAGTCAAAGTCCTTGGCATAGTCAATAAAGCAGAAATAGATGTTTTTCTGGAACTCTCTTGCTTTTTCCATGATCCAGCGGATGTTGGCAATTTGATCTCTGGTTTCTCTGCCTTTTCTAAAATCAGCTTGAACATCTGGAAGTTCAGGGTTCATGTACTGCTGAAGCCTGGCTTGGAGAATTTTGAGCATTATTTTAATAGCATGTTAGATTATATTTATGCTTGCCTAATCCAAGTGTATTGGAATAATTACTTTCCATTCCTAGTTGTTTTTGGTTGTTATTGTTGGGGATTATTTATTTATACAATTATTGCTTATGACACAGATTGCAACTATTAGTAAATTATTTAACATGAAATTCTGACAACTTCCAAGAATGTGAATTACTGAAATCTCCATTCTTGACTTTCTACTTTATATAGGAAGAAGTTTAGTGTTGGGATAGTTTTCATTTCTCTCTCAGCTGCTCAGCCGTGTCTGACTCTTTGCCACTCCACGGACTGTAGCCCGCCAGGCTCCTCTGTCCATGGAATTTCCCGGGCAAGAATACTGGAGTTTTCACTTACTCTCAACCAAAATAAGTGAATTAAAGGTGAGTATTATCAGAATCCCCTGAGGGGAGAATTTTCACCTGCATGTTTTTAAGTATCACTTTCCTGAGGAAATTTTGAAAGGCAAAAAATCCCTTCTGTGATGCAACAGATCCGATCCCAGCTCTAAACTTCTAAGCGGATCACTGCAGGAGTGCAGCACAGTTGTTGCTGGAGATGCGTTAGACTTCTTAAATGTCTTACAGGCATAAAAACGTTGAAAACTATTGACTTAGATGGTAGAACTATGCTATAAAAGAAAGGCAAAGCATTATGGGAAACAACACTTTTAGCTAGGTATTTAATATAAGCAAACTTTCTCTTCCTGTTTCACTCTGTCATTTGGTAAACCTTCAGATAACTAATTAAGAGGATTTATCCCTATCTCTCGGCTTCGCTTGTGGCTCAGCTGGTAAAGAATCCGCCTGCAATGAGGGAGACCTGAGTTCGATCCCTGGGTTGGGATATCCCCTGGAGAAGGGAAAGGCTACCTACTCCAGTATTCTGCCTAGAGAATTCCATGAACTGTCCATGGGGTCGCAAAGACTCCGACACGACTGAGCAGCTTTCACTTTTGGGAGCTTCCCTTGTAGCTCAGTTGGTAGAGAATCTGCCTGCAGTGCAGGAGACACGGGTTAGATCCCTGGGTCAGGAAAATCTCCTGGAGAAGGAAATGGCAACCCACTCCAGTATATTTGCCTGGAAAATCTCATGGACAGAGGAGCCTGGTGGGCTGCAGTCCACGGGGTCGCAAAGAGTCGGGCACGATTGAACGACTAACACTTACTTACTTATCCCCATCTCTCAAGACTCCATGACAACCAAAATCTTTTTATTTTCAAATTTAATTGAACACTACTTATCTTAGTTTTATGTGATTTTAGAGAACAATGATTATTGTATTTAGTAAGGAGAAAAATAAGACTTTAAAACTCTAGAAAATAGGGAGTTGTCTGTACCTTTTATTTCAGTCTTAATAAAATCTACACTGAAGTAAAACCTGCTCAGGATGTGTGTTTGTCTTTTCAACTGAAGAGCTTTAAACTGGAGATGCAAGTGATAGATGGGTAAAATCGTTACATATTTATAGCAAGCTGATTGGAACTAATTACAGAAGCACATAAATGTGGAATTTATTTTCAATAGAGCTGGCATCAAATTTATAGTACCATTTGCATTCAGTTAACTCTACAAGGAATCTCTCTCCATTTTTAACTTTAAGAAGACAATTTTTTTTTCCCTCAACTCACTGCTAAATGGCAGCTCTGAATTCCAAATTCAACTTTGATGTTCCATTGATACGAGAAATTAGGAAAGCAAATTATTTTTTTTTAATGAGGAAGACACACATAAAAATTAATGTTTACCTCAGAGTTTTGACATTTACTCAATAAGAAGCATCAATGTCTTTTATTTTACAGGGTGTTTAATACTCATCAGACTTCTTTAAGAATGTGCACGCTCTTTTTTCTTTTCAGTCATCCTATGGTTACAGTATCCCATTCTCTTGAAATTACATTTCTCCTCATACAGAGATGATTAGTCTCATTTCTAGATGTACTATTTAAAATTCAGAGGATGTTTTGTGATATTATTTTTTCCTCCTGAAGTAATATTTTAGACATATTTTTCAGCTACTTTGTGAGGATGACAATGACACACATCAGAGACCGTAAGTGACTCTTTTAAATAGATGACTTGCATGAGAAATTGAGGAAGAAAAATAAAGACAAAAAACAAAGGAAACTATTTTTTTTTTTTTAACTTTAAGCCACTAAGTGTTTGGGCTTCTTTGTTACCATAACCCAACCTGATCTCGGCTGATTAATTCATACCTCATTCAACATTGATCAAAGTATAATAAAACATGACTGAAAACATAAAACTTTGCTCAAAAATTCCCCCAAACATTCTACATAAAACATTATTTGTTCACCATTCCAGAACGTGATTTTAGAGAAAGTATATAATTTGCTTAGTTCTTGTGATTAAATTGGATTATAGGAACCTTTGAAGGATACTTTTAACAGAACCTGGGGTTTACTTTGCATTTTTAAATAAAACATGTCAATAAGCACTGTATTTCTGTATACAGGTATATTGTTTATTTGAAGAGGTTAGAATATAAATTTAAAAATGCCATACATTTATGTTTTATTGTTTGCTTGTTTTTGTGTGTGTGTGATCAATATAGTATATTTAACATTTGATCTTTTCATATAAAACATCTCCAAGTTCAGTCTAATACCTTTAGAAAGTGAAAGTGTTAGTCACTTAGTCATGTCCAACTCTGCCAGGCCCCTCTGTCCATGGGACTTTCCAGGCAAGAATACTGGAGTGGGTTGCCATTTCCTTCTCCAGGGAATCTTCCTGAACCCCGGTCTCCTGCATTGCAGGCTGATTCTCTACCATCGGAGTCACCAGTGAAGTGCATTTAAACACTTGATCTTTTCATCTCACACATCTCATAGTTGAGTCTAACATCTTTAGCTTTTACATAATTTTCTTACTTCACCATTAAAACCTATTGAATAAAATCACACAGATTTAACAAATTTATAAAAAATGTAAATAAATTTAATACATTTATGTCGTTATAAATGCCTTTTACTGTCTTTCTTTTCCAAAGTACCCATACAGGCTATCCACAGTTATTTCCAATCTTCCTTATCCTCTGACTTAGGGAGATTATTAGTATGTAAACAGTATAATAAATAACATATAAATCAGCAACCTCAACTAAATACTCAACAAGTAAGGGAAATTTTACCACATTTCCACATTCCTTTGGTTATTTCTTTTCCTGGTTTTCTAAAATAACTTGGGCAGACTTTCTCTACTTAAAACTTGCTTTTTTAAGCCTTCTTTTCCTCCTACTCTCACAGGTCACGAAGATAATAGATACTCAGCAAGAAACTTTCACAATTTTCAGTCTCAAGCCTGAAACTCTACTTACTCCATCCTTACTTATTCTTTGCTCCTGATTGAAAAAGCACAAGTGATTGTCTTTATCAAAGGCAAATTCTTTTTCATGTGCAATGCACTCCATCTGCTGCTACCATCAGCATCTGCCCTACATCCCAGTTACTTCTGCCTAGTTAACATCCTCATTTACCTGCTATCTTTTCTTTCTCATGAATGTACACTGTCTCTCACTCCTATGTCCTTCTCAAAGCATTCAAATATGTCTTCCAAGGCTTAGAGGGCTGTAAAGACTAAATGATACAGTATGTAAAGAAAATCTGCCACATTTTATTTCTGAAGAAAATTAAGATTTCATCACTTAATAAACATTTATCCCAAGTAACTTGGAAAAAATCTCTCCATTCTCTAAGTTAGAGATTCAAATACAAAATCTCCTCATTTATGAACCACAGTAAAGAAGACAAATTTAAAATTAACAATTATAGGAAAAGAGCCAATTCATCTGAGCCTTTTTTTAATTAATTTATTTTTTATTGAAGGATAATTGCTTTACAGAATTGTGCTGTTTTCTGTCAAACCTCAACATGAATCAGCCATAGGTATACATATATCCCCTCCTTTTTGAAACTCCCTCCCATCTCCCTTCCCATCCCACCCCTCTAGGTTGATACAGCGCCCCTGTTTGAGTTTCCTGAGCCACACAGCAAATTCCCGTGGGGTATCTATTTTACATATTGTAATGTAAGTTTCCATGTTACTCTTTCCACACATCTCACCGTCTCCTCCCCTCTCTCTATGTCCATAAGTCTATTCTCTATGTCTGTTTCTCCACTGCTGCCCTGTAAATAAATTCTTCAGTAACATTTTTCTAGATTCCATATATATATGTGTTAGAATATGGTATTTATCTTTCTCTTAATGTGTTAGCTAAGTCACCAAATATTCAAATAGAATTAACTTCTCTCTAAGCTACCCA
Source organism: Giraffa tippelskirchi (assembly GCF_054371585.1). Classification (NCBI taxonomy): domain Eukaryota; kingdom Metazoa; phylum Chordata; class Mammalia; order Artiodactyla; family Giraffidae; genus Giraffa; species Giraffa tippelskirchi. The sequence goes on from NC_137286.1 coordinate 129,021,588, forward strand.
GGGGCCTCCCTGGTAGCTCAGACAGTAAAGCGTCTTCCTGCAATACAGGAGACTGGGTTCGATCCCTGGGTCGGGAAGATCTCCTGGAGAAGGAAATGTCAACCCAATCCAGTACTCTTGCCTGGAAAATTCCATGGACTGAGCAGCCTGGTAGGCTACAGTCCATGGGGTCGCAAAGAGTCAGACACGACTGAGCAACTTCACTTTCACTTTCATGCTACTCATATATTCCCATTATTCCATCCAATCTATAGAACATTCTTCCATCACTACACAGCCCATTTCTCAGAAGTCACCCATGCAAAGGAAAGTTCCTCAAATCTGAAAATACACCATGCTCTTGCAAAAGGCAGAACATTCATTCCCTAGGAAGGTTAATCAACAATAGCTCTCCTTTTCAGTGGAAAAGTTTACTAAGAATCTGCAGAGGAACAAAGAAAGTGACTAGGTGATGTTAATTTGAAAAATATATTCCCAGGGTCTTCAGATATACTCCATACAACAACAATAGCCACCCTACTCTCCATTTATAACCAGTGTTGTAACTTCAATTCACATTTCTTCTTTGGAGACTTTAATATTTTTTAAAAAATTATCTTATTAATAATTTATTAAAACAATCAATCTCCTGACTCATTTCCTATAAAGTTGTCTCATTAGTTGGTATATACAGATAGCAGAGATTTAGAAAATAGCCTTAAGAACATTTATGGCATTAAATTGTATCCTACTTCACAATAGTTAGTAATGTAATAATACTCCTATAATATTTAGCAATTAATATGCTATCTTCTGTAAATCATACAGATAATGTGCTACATATTTTATTTCAATGAATGACTTTCAAAAAATATTATTTTAAGTGTTCTAAGCATGATGGTTCCTAATATAACATGTGATATATCTCAATACATTTCTCTAGAGAGGGTTATTTTTCTGTTTTTTTTTTATCTAGGAGTGCAATAATTTTATAGAAATGTAAACAACCAGAATTCAGTATTTCTCTATGAGACGCTGGCAAAAAATGTGTTAGTCCATATTATAACAATAACACCAATAATAGATTGGAGATAAAAATCTTTAAAATAGATTTGTGTGTAATACTTATGTGCGTTTGTACACACTCTGTGCTGCACAGTGTGTATAGCATTGGGGGGCATTTGTGCTAAGTACAGCTTTGAAAGAAAGTAGCTTGACTAGAAAAGATGTGTGTTAACCAGCAAATCAAGGATGAAGAGAAGAGAAAACCACAAGAAGTATAGCTAGGGGCTCAATTAATAAACAAACAGTAGTTGTTCTCTTGCATCTAAAATTTTTGCTTATGTGTGTCTGTTACTTTCTGACTTTTAGTTCTGTAACCTGGCTTTACTCTTTTTTTATTCTACATCTTTAGGAGACAAACTCCTTTCCTGACACTGATATCTTGCTCTACATAGGTAACCCTTATGATCAAGTACTCAGTGTTGGCTGCAAAATCTGTTAATATACAATTTGACTTGATTGCTTCTCTAGATTGGTATTTGAGTTTCACATTCTTGACACTGAAATATATGGTGATTCCAGAAAAACATCTATTTCTGCTTTATTGACTATGCCAAAGCCTTTGACTGTGTGGATCACAATAAACTGTGGAAAATTCTGAAAGAGACGGGAATACCAGACCATCTGACCTGTCTCTTGAGAAACCTGTATGCAGGTCAGGAAGCAACAGTTAGAACTGGACATGGAACAACAGACTGGTTCCAAATAGGAAAAGGAGTACGTCAAGGCTGTATATTGTCACCCTGCTTATTTAACTTATATGCAGAGTACATCATGAGAAACGCTGGGCTGGAAGAAACACAAGCTGGAATCAAGATTGCCGGGAGAAATATCAATAACCTCAGATATGCGGATGACACCACCCTTATGGCAGAAAGTGAAGAAGAACTAAAGAGCCTCTTGATGAAGGTGAAGGAGGAGAGTGAAAAAGTTGGCTTAAAGCTCAACGTTCAGAAAACTAAGATCATGGCATCTGGTCCCATTACTCCATGGGAAATAGATGGGGAAACAGTGGAAACAGTGTCAGACTTTACTTTTTTGGGCTCCAGAATCACTGCTGATGGTGACTGCAGCCATGAAATTAAAAGACGCTTACTCCTTGGAAGGAAGGTTATGGCCAACCTAGATAGCATGTTTAAAAGCAGAGACATTACTTTGCCAACAAAAGTCCGTTTAGTCAAGGCTATGGTTTTTCCAGTGGTCATGTATGGATGTGAGATTTGGACGGTGAAGAAAGCTGAGCGCCACAGAATTGATGCTTTTGAACTGTGGTGTTGGAGAAGACTCTTGAGAGTCCCTTGGACTGCAAGGAGATCCAATCAATCCATCCTAAAAGAGATCAATCCTGGGTGTTCATTGGAAGCTCTGATGTTGAAGCTGAAGCTCCAATACTTTGGCCACCTCATGCGAAGGGTTGACTCATTGGAAAAGACCCTAATGCTGGGTAGGATTGGGGGCTGAGGAGAAGGGGACGACAGAGGATGAGATGGTTGGTTGGCATCACCGACTCGATGAACATGAGTTTGGGTAGATTCCGGGAGTTGGTGATGGACAGAGAGGCCTGGCGTGCTGCAATTCATGGAGTCGCAGAGAGTCAGACACGACTGAGCGACTGAACTGAACTGAACTGATCTGAACCCCATATTCAAAAAAGAGAGGACTCAATTACCTTGAAATTGATCTTCTCACAACTTGTTTGAAGGTATAAAACTGATCAGGTACCAAATTTGGTATATTTATAACACAAATTCCACTGGGTGAGGTGAATACAGAGTGTTATCACAGAACATATAGTATACATTGAATAGAAAATTATAAAGAGGTATTTATAAAATTGAAAATCAAAAAGCAAAAACCCAATTTTGTAAGAAAATTCCTCTTCTTTTAACTATATTCCAAGTAGACTGATTACACCAATATGTGGGACTACAAGATTCTGAAAGATGGTCATTTATTTACCAGATCGATATAGAACAGTATTATATTTCAGATTTTTAAAGTTTCTTCTTGGAAGAACTGTTTGGGGACTCATTATTTCTTAAGGAGAACACATACGTGGTTTTTGCAGTTACATTAGTTCAGTTCCGTTCAGTTGCTCAGTCATGTCCGACTCTTTGCGACCTCATGGACTGCAGCACACCAGGCTTCCCTGTCCATCACCAACTCCCTGAGCTTTCTCAGACTCATGTCCATCAAGTTGGTGATGCCATCCAACCATTTCATCCTCTGTTGTACCCTTCTCCTCCCACCTTCAGTCTTTCCCAGCATCAGGGTTTCTTTCAATCAGTTCTTTGCATCAGGTGGCCAAAGTATTGGAGTTTCAGCTTCAGCATCAGTCTTTCCAATGAATATTCAGGACTGATTTCCTTACAATTGACTGGTTTGATCTCCTTGCAGTCCAAAGGACTTTCTTTCAAGAGTCTTCTTCAACACCACAGTTCGAAAGCATCAAAACTTTGGCACTCAGTGTACTTTATAGTCCAACTCTCACATCCATTCATGACCACTGGAAAAACCATAGCTTTCATTAGGTGGATCTTTGCAGAAAAGTAATGTCTCTGCTTTTTATATGCTGTCTAGTATGGTCCTAGCTTTTCTTCCAAGGAGAAAATGACTTTTAGGTTCATGGCTGCAGTAATTATTTGCAGTGATTTTGGCGCCCAAGAAAATAAAGTCTGCCACTGTTTCCATTTTCCCCATATTATTTGCTCTGAAGTGATGGGACCAGATGCCATGATGTTAGTTTTTTGAATGTTTAGTTTTAAGCCAGCTTTTTCACTCTCCTCTTTCACTTTCATCAAGAGGTTCTTTAGTTCTTCTTCACTTTCTGCCAAAAGGGTGGTGTCATCTGCGTATCTGAGGTTATTTATATTTTTCCTGGCAATCTTGATTCCAATTTGTGCTTCATCCAGCCCACCATTTTGCATGAGGCACTCTGCATATAACTTAAATAAACAGGGTGAGAATATAGAGCCTTGACGTACTCCTTTCCCTATTTGGAACCAGTCTGTTGTTCCATGTCTGATTCTAACTGTTGCTTCTTGACCTGCATATAGATTTCTCAGGAAGCAAGTCAGGTGGTCTGGTATTCCCATCTCTTTAAGAATTTTCCACAGTTTTTTTTGTGATCTACACAGTCAAATGCTTTGGCCTAATCAAAAAAGCAGAAGTAGTAGTTTTTCTGGTATCCTTTTACTTTTTTTATGAACCAATATATGTTGGCAATCTGATCTCTGATTCCTCTGCTTTTTCTAAATCCAGCTTGAAGATCTGGAAGTTCACAGTTCACACACTGTTGAATTCTGACTTGGAGAATTTTGAGCACTACTTTGCTAGCCTGTGAGATGAGTGCAATTGTGAGGTAGTTTTAATATTCTTTGGCATTGCCTGTCTTTGAGATTTAATGAAACTGACCATTTCCAGTCCTGTGGACACTGATGAGTTTTCCAAATTTGCTGGCATATTGAGTGTAGCACTTTCACAGCATCATCTTTTAGGATTTGAAATAGCTCAACTGGAATTCCATCATCTCCACTCGCTTTGTTTGTAGTGATGCTTGCTAAGGCCCACTTGACTTTGCATTCCAGGATATCTGACTCTAGGTGAGTGATCATACCATCATGGTTATCTGGGTCATGAAAATCATTTTTTGCATAGTTCTTCTGTGTATTCTTGTCACTTCTTCTTGATATCTTCTGCTACTGTTAGGCCCATTGCGTTTCTGTCCTTTATTGTGCCCATCTTTCCATGAAATGTTCCCTTGGTATCTCTAATTTTCCTGAAGAGATCTCTAGTCGTTCCCATTCTATTGTTTTCCTCTATTTCTTTGCACTGATCACTGAGGAAGGCTTTCTTTTCTCTCCTTGCTATTCTTTGGAACTCTGCATTCAAATGGGTATATCTTTCCTTTTCTCCTTTGACTTTAGCGTCTCTTCTTTTCTCAGCTATTTGTAAGGCCTCTTTAGACAACCATTTTGCCCTTTTGCATTTCTTTTTCTTGGGGATGGTCTTGATCACTGCCTCCTGTACAATGTCACAAACCTCTGTCCATAGTTCTTCAGGCATTCTGTCTATCAGATCTAGTCCCTTAAATCTATTTGTCACTTCCACTGTATAATAATAAGGGATTTGGTTTAGGTCATATCTGAATGGTCTAGTGGTTTTCCTCAGAGAAGGCAATGGCTACCCACTCCAGTACTCTTGCCTGGAAAATCCCATGGACAGAAGAGCCTGGTAGTCTGCAGTCCATGGGGTCACTAAGAGTCGAACATGACTGAGTAACTTCACTTTCACTTTTCACTTTCATGCATTGGAGAAGGAAATGGCAACCCAATCCAGTGTTCTTGCCTGGAGAATCCCGGGGACGGGGAAGCCTGGTGGGCTGCCATCTCTGGGATCGCATAGACAGACACGACTGAAGCAACTTAGCAGCAGCAGCAGCAGTGGTTTTCCCTACTTTCCTCAATTTAAGTCTGAATTTGGCAATAAGGAGTTTATGACTTGAGCCACTGTCAGCTCCCAGTCTTGTTTTTGGTGACTATATAGAGCTTCTCTATCTTTGGCTTCAGAAAACATAAACAATCTGATTTTTGTATTGACCATCTGCTGATGTCCATGTGTAGAGTCTTCTCTTGTGCTGTTGGAAGAGGGTATTTGCTATGACCAGTGGGTTCTCTAGGCAAAACTCTGTTAGCCTTTGCCCTGTTCATTTTGTACTCCAAGGCCAAACTTGCCTGTTACTCCAGGTATCTCTTGACTTCGTACTTTCACATTCCAGTCCCCTATGATGAAAATGACATCTTTTTTCGGTGTTAGTTCTAGCAGGTCTTGTAGGTCATCATAGAACTGTTCAACTTCAGCTTCTTCAGCGTTACTGGTTGGGGCATAGACTTGGATTACTGTGATACTGAATGGTTTGCCTTGGAAACAAACAGAGATCATTCTGTCATTTTTGAGATTGTACCCAAGTACTGAATTGCAGACTCTGGTTGACTATGAGGGCTACTCCATTTCTTCTAAGAGATTCTTGCCCACAGTAGTGGATATAAAGGTCATCTGAATTAATTTTGCCCATTCCATTTTTGTTCACTGATTCCTAAAATGCAGATGTTCACTCTTGCCATCTCCTGTTTGACCACTTCTAATTTACCTGATTCATGGCACTAACATTCCAGGTTCCTATTCAGTATTGCTCTTGACAGCATTTGATTTTACTTCCACCACCAGTCACATCCACAACTGGACGTTGTTTTCACTTTGGCTCAGTCTCATCATTCTTTCTAGAGTTATTTCTCCACTGATCTCCAGTAGCATATTGGGCATCTACCAACCTGGGGAGTTCATCTTTCAGTGTCCTTTCTTTTTGCCTTTTCATACTGTTCACGGGGTTCTCAAGGCAAGAATACTGAAGTAGTTTACCATTCCCTTCTCCAGTGGACCATGTTTTGTTAGAACCATCCACTATGACCTGTCTGTCTTAGGTGGCCCTAGACAACAAGGCTTATAGTTTCATTCAGTTAGACAAGGCTGTGGTGCATGTGATCAGTTTGATTAGCTTTCTCTGATTGTGGTTTTCATTCTGTCTGCCCTCTGATGGAGAAGGATAAGAGACTTATGGAAGCTTCCTGTTGGGAGAGAGTGATTGTGGGAGAAACTGGTTCTTGTTCTGATGGGTGGGGCCATGCCCAGTAAATCTTTATTCCAATTTTCTTTTGATGGGCGGGGCTCTGCTTCCTCCCTGTTGTTTGATCTGAGACCAAACTGTTGTGGAGGTAATGAAGATAATGGCTACCTCCTTCAAAACACCCCATGCACACACTGCCACATTAAGTCCCTCTGCCCCTGCAGCAAGCCACCGCTGACCCACGCCTTCACCAGAGACTCCTGGACACTCACAGGCAATCTGGCCAGTCTCTTGTGGTCAGTCTCAACTCCTTTCTCCTGGGTGTGGTGTGCACAAGGTTTTGTTTGTCTCCTCCAAGCGTCTGTACCCTAGTCCTGTGTAAGTTCTGTAATCAAATCCTACTGGCCTCCAAAGTCAAATTCCCTGGGGGTTCTCAGTCCCTTTGCCAGATCCCCAGGTGGGAAAATCTGTTGTGGGTCCTAGAACTTTAACAGTGTGAGAATTTCTTTGGTATAATTGTTCTGCAGTTTTTGGGTCATCTGCTTGGTGGTTGTATGGTGGGGTTAATGGTAACCTCCTCAAAGAGGGCTTAGTTACATTAGCTAGGCATGAGAAACAAAACTCCAAAAGTTCAGCAGCTTTACCCTATAGAATTTATTCTTGTTCTTACTTGAGTTGAATGAGGATGGTTGTGTCAGTGAGTGAACTTGAGCGGTCACGCCTTTTTCTATGTCTTCTTGTTCAGGGAAGCACACTGACTGAAACCACCCACCCTGGCCAGGCCCTTTAGTAACCATTCACATGAGTTGTTTTATGACAGCAGATCCTGGTAAGGAATACAGAACTAATAAGCCACCACCAACCAGAAGAGTTCGGGAAAGGTCAAAAGGAGACACCGTGTGTCCGTCCACTTCCCAGAATCCCTCTTGCTAGCATCCATCTTGGCTGAACGATGTGTGCACCAGCAGGAAAGACTCTGAATTAGAATTATTGGGCAAAGACCACCCAGAAACTAATCCCATCACCATAAAACCCGAGACTGCGAGCCACGTGGCAGAGCTGTTCTCCTGGGTTCCCTTACCCTACTGCTCTCCACCTGGGTGCCCTTTCCCAGTAAAATCTCTTGCTTTGTCAACACGTTCTCCACGGACAATTCTTTTTCCAGGTGTTAGACAAGGGTCCGCTCTTGGGGCCCTGAAGGGGGACTTCCCCCTTCCTACAACATTATTGCATCTGGAGCCTCTTCATTCAGTGGCATATTGGCAAAGAGAAGTTAGAAAAGTATAACTCCTTTTCTAAGTGCCTTGACACAGAATTCTCACTTATCATTTCCACCCAAATTCCATCAATAAAACCTATTCATATGGCTCCTTTTAGTCTCTAGGGAACTAGAAAGTATAAAGCTGGAGAGCTGCCTCTTGTCTAATACTCAAGTATTATTAATCTAAGTTACACTGTTTACCATTTCCTTTTTAAGATCCTAAATGCTACTGTGGTTAAGTTTGGACATTATATCAAAGGTCTTCTATCAGCAGAAAGAAAAACGTTCAATTTTCCATAATACAAATTAAATTACTATCCTGGTTCCAGGTGAACAGAAATAATTATTGATATCTATCTGACTTCTGTCTGTATCTGACTTTTTTTTCTTCAAAATTAAACGTGAAAATGAAAGCACTGCTCTCAAGGGTTTATTTTCCCTCTTAAAATAAATGACGTGAATTACTTCTCCTTTCAAAATTATCCTTCCCCAAGTGTTGCTGATGGCTTCTTTTTAAAATGCTTTGCATTAGCAAGTGCCATCCAGATGAAAAGCCCATTTCGACTTGACATTAATTTTACACTTGGCGCATAATACTCGACCTTGTCATTAGGTCAACTATAAACTGCCATGGCTGAAATTTAATTTTTCTACTACATTGCTATTCATCCTTCTCTTATTTGTACCCTGAGGTGTACAGGTGCCCTCTACTGTCATCTTTGTCCCTTTTTATATTACTTTTTACTCATTAGCTCTCATCATTAGTGTACCTTTTGTTTATAAAAGGTAAAGTTGCTTCTATCATAAATCTATTATTTATTTCTCCCATTATGTCTTAAAACAAGCATGCAAACAAAAAACAAACAAGCTCTAGCAGCTGTACTGCTCAGAAGTTTATGATAAATTGGGCACATTATCTGGTAACTTCAGGTAAGCAGGTAAGTGGCAGCACGGGTATTCCCTCTTTCTTTTCTGTGGTCTGGTTTTCAGGCCAGACTATAACATGCTATGAATGCTATTTCACAATGATCTATTTTGAAGCCATCTCCATATGAGCAACTAGATATTTCCTTATGGTTCATGCAAATATGCTCTTGAACAACTTTTACATTTCTCTGCCACACTGCCAATTTTATCTCCAAAAACTGGAGATGAGTTAACATTAAATGCACACAAACACCCACAATTTTGTAAAATGAAGTTCATCATTTTTAAGATCCCCTAATTTTTGTAAATAATGATGGTATCATTTTTCTATAACCCTTCAAAGCAGAAAGAGATCAAATTATTTAAGACCTTATCATTAATTCCAATTTTATGTAAATATTCTTTTAAGTCCCAAAATACATATCATTCTTTCTTTCCTCTTTGGATGGTCAATAACCATCTGCTTGTCAAGTTGATTGATTGTTCCTCACTTGATATTCAGCTGAAACAAGAAGAGAAGGAAAAAGAACAGGGGGACAAATGTGAAAAAGAATGAAGAAGCAGAAAGGAAAGGGGAGGAGGAGAAGGAGAGGGACAGAAAGAGACTGAACGTGTACATTTAAGTGTAGAAATGGTGCATAAAAGAAATGAGAACATTTATTGGGGAAAAGAATAAAACAGCAATCCTCAGAAATTATAGCCACATTTTCTTTGAATAGAGATATGTGTGGGAAGGAGGGAATTATTAACGTGTTTTGTTTGAATTTAGATTATGATTTGATTTCTTTAGTTTTTACAAATGTGAATATAATTTTGTAATTACTTTATCTAGCCATTAATAATAGTAAAGAGAAATTTCATGCAAATTATTTAAAATTTAAGGAATGCCTCAAGAGTAAAGGCAACACACTATATCATAGCATGTGTGTGTCTGTGTTCAGTCACTAAGTCACGTCCAGTTCTTAGCAACCCCACGAACTGTAGCCCACCAGGCTCCTCTGTCCATGGGATTTCCCAGCAAGAATTCTGGAGTAGGTTGCCATTTCCTTCTCCAGGAGATCTTCCTGACCAAGGGAACGAACCCACATCTCCTGCATCTCCTGCATTGGCAGGCGGATTCTTTACCATTGAGCCAACTGGGAAGCCCTTATATCATACCATATTATATTATAAATTATTTCTGCTGCTATATTCTACTTCTCTTCAGTAATTCCAAGAGTCACAAAGAAGTTCAATAAATGTACATTGAATAACTAAATTCATATAGTTATATAAGAAGCATATATTTAATTATAGAATTTCTTCACACTTCTGACTTATAGCAAAAAAAATTAAACATAATTGAAGGTATATGTAAATAATTGATAAAAAATATTTTACTTATAGGACAGATCTTTTCCATAAGGCTTTCATCAATGAAATAATTTCTAAAGGAATCTAAATGTGCTGCAAATTGAAATGAAATTCATAAATCAATGGAAGTTAGCAGTATAAAGGAAAATAATGATGATGGGGATGCTGGAGAAAGCTACATAATTGGCCTTAAAAGCTATTTTATTCATATTAACAAGTAACTCACTTTGACTAACTTCTTTTTCTTTCTCAGCCCTTAAAGATTTTATATCCTGTTCCAAACATGAAGATCCTTACAGTAGTTAGTTTGCATTGAAAAACAGTTTAAAAGGAAAGCATAATTTTTTTAAACTATCAAGTCAGTGTGGTGCAAACTACTGGTCTGGATACCATACACAAATCAGAATGGTAGATAACTGGAATTTGCCCTGGGGTGCTGGACAGAACTAGGGTGAGATAAGCAAGAATCAGAGAAATAAAGTGCCAAAAACCAAACACAAAATCAGTTTTGGTTGTGAGTTCACCAAAAGTGTTACTTTGTAGAAACCAAGGCCAAAGTTGGAAACACATCAGGCTGTCAACCCTAGTAAGTTAAGCCAGTTGGGATATGAAAGCAAATAGCAGCTAGTCATTGATTCTATTAATTAATTAATTTATATTGGAGTATAATTGATTTACATTGTTGTATTTATTTTGGCATACAGCAACAGGGACCTCTACTTAATATTCACTTTGCTGGAAGTGAAAGTTAGTCACTCAGTCACATCTGGCTCTTTGTGACTCCATGAACTGTAGATCACCAGGTTCTTCTGTCCATGGAATTCTCCAGGCAAGAATACTGAAGGGAGCTGCCATATTTCCTTCTCCAGGGGATCTTCCCAACTCAAGGACTGAACCCCAGTCTCCTGCATTTCAGGCTGATACTTTACCGTCTAAGCCACCAGGGAAGACCCCAGAGCATTGAATCTAACATCTTCAGCAACAATAAGGAGTAGAAAGGATTGTGGAAAACAAAAGAGAAAGTATATAACCTATCTAGAGGGGACAGTCTTTAAGCAGCTGCAACTCATTGCTGCCATGTGAGAATCTAGGTTCAGTGCAGTTACATTTTCAGGGTTCTTGAAAGGAATTAGTAGCATCAAGTTTTTCTGAAAGTTATAAACCTAGGATCCACAGAATGATTGTGTGTTTATACACACACACACACACACACACACACACACACACATTCCCATATTGCTAGCTTAGCCAGTAAGAATATTCTTCTACTCATTTACATGCAATATGGAATCACAAAGAGTTATATGTGACTTCTAAATACTCTTTGCAAAACTTCTGCCAGTGTCATTTGTCTTCTCTTTTTATCATTTCTTTTCCTGTCCCCTAAGCCTCCACAGTATCTCCAACATGATGACATTAAAAGAGGGTAGCTCATTGTCAATTCAGATTTCTGCAGTTGAAGTCATGTACAGACTGCATACTTTCTCTATGCTCATAAAATACCAATATTCATAGGTTGATCTTAGTACCTCTGACACTGTTTTGAGACAAGTCATCTTTACTGCTGTTGAGGACAGGAACCCTATTCTCCCTCCCCTTGGAGAGAATTCACACACAGTTGTTTTGTGAATAGGGCCCTTTTGGCTTTCCTCCTAGTTAAAGAAAATGGCAACAAAATCTCAACTGTATTTATAGTATTCTACTCTAACAGGCTCAAGTCAGAAAGAGAAAAACAGATATCGATATCAACGCATATATGTGGCATCTAGGAAAATGGTACAGATCTTATTTCGAAGCAGAATGGATAGCAAGGGGGGACGCAGGGGAGGGAGGAATTGGGAGATTGGGATTGACATGTATACACCATTGATACAATGTGTGAAGTAGATAACTAATGAGAATCTTCTTTATAGCACAGGAAACTCTACTCAGTCCTCTGTGCTGACCTAAATGGGAAGGAAATCCAAAAAAGAGAGGCTATATTAAATTGATAGTGGATACACTTTGTTGTACAGTAGAAACTAATAACATTGTAAAGCAACTATACTACAATAAAATTAATTAAAATAAGATTCTTAGAATCTATTCTATAATTGGCACAGGATTAGTTTTGTAGACCTTTACAACATAAGAAATGAAAAATCAAAGATATGATGTTTACGGCTGCAAGTTACAGAAAATTATAAAAAAGAACAAGTCTGGAAGTAGGGCAATTCCAGGGATGGCTAATTCCATGGCTGAAGAAGAACACAGTCCGCACTTCTGCCCTCCTCCGCGTGTTTATTCTCTACAAGCAGTTCTAAGATCCACTCCCATTTCGAAGTGTCACATGCAAAGGACAAGATCAAGAAGCAGATAAAAGAATATCCCTGTCTTTTATCTCCTTCAGGAACAAAAAATCTTTCATAGATTGCTTTCTTTGAACTGTTCTGAACCTCTGACTTGCCACAGCTTTGTCAGATGCGCTTGTCTACAACGTCATTCACAAAGAGAAATAAGACCACTATTTTTGGCCAAAAAAAAAAAAAAAAATGTTTCTGAAGCAAGGCAGAGCATCTTTGAAAGACACGGCAAATTGGAAGATTATGAACCAATCTGGAGTTTTAAAGGCAAGGAAGATGTCTAGGAGCTAGCCATAAGGAAACACCCAAAGAAGAATACCAACAAAGTGGCAACTCTGGGCGTTTTCCCTTGTTCCTTATTTGAAAACTCTGAAATAAAATGGTGTTTACTATTCACTCAAATATTAGAGACTAAGAATGTTCTCTGTTCTTGACTACAATGTTAATAAAATTTCCATCTACCTTCCAGTTTAAATTTACATATATTCTTTTTTTTCTATTTTAATTTTTTATTTTACTTTCAATTTCAAGTACATTCATATTTTTACAAAATTACAGTTATGGCATAAGCAAAATTGGAAGTATGACTGAAATCTTTCCCAGGGCCGGAGAAGAATGTCATAATATTTTAGGGCTTGGGTTTTGGAATATAGTTTTTGCCATACATTGACATGAATCAGCCATGGGTTTACATGTGTTTCCCTTCCTGGACCCCCCACCCACCTCCCTCCCCATCCCATCCCTCTGGGTCATCCCATTGCCCCGGCCCTGAGCCCTTGTCTCATGCATCAAACATGGAATGGTGTTCTGTTTCACATATGATAATATACATGTTTCAATGCTATTCTCCCAGAACGTCCCACCCTCACCTTCTCCCTCAGAGTCCATAAAATTGTTCTATGCATCTGTGTCTACTGAGATGGATGAAACGGGAGCCCATTATACAGAGTGAAGTAAGCCAGAAAGAAAAACAACAATACAGTATACTAATGCATATATATGGAATTTGAAAGATGGTAACGATAACCCTATATGCGAGACAGAATAAAATTTACATATATTCTGATGTAGTATAATCAAGAAAATTAAATAAGATTTATTCTCGAATATTTTGGCTTACTCCAAATCACACAGACTTAATGGAAGAAGAAAATATTCCTTTTAATAAAATAAGCCAAGAATTTGTAATCTGATTTCTCCTAAATATGTTATTATGGAAGAATTTCTAGTAGAAAACTAATAATCATGCTATTAATGGGTGGCATCCAGTCCCATTACTTCATGGCAAATAGGGAAACAATGGAAACAGTGAGAGACTTGATTTTCTTAGAGTCCAAAATCACTGTGGATGGTGATTGCAGCCATGAAATTAAAAGATGCTTGCTCTTTGAAAGAAAAGCTATGACCAATCTAGACAGTGTATTCAATAGCAGAGACATTACTTTGCGACAAAGGTCCATATTTTTAAAACTGTGGTTTTTCCAGTAATCATGTATGAATGTGAGAGTTGGACCATAAAGAAGGCTGAGCACTGAAGAACTGATGCTTTGGAACTGTGTTGTTGGAGAAGACTCTTGAGAGTCCCTTGGACAGCAAGGAGATACAACCAGTCCATCCTAAAGGAAATCAGTCCTGAATATTCATTGGAAGGGCTGATGTTGAAGCTGAAGCTCCAACACTTTGGCTGACTCATCGGAAAAGACCCTGATTCTGGCAAAGATTGAAGGCAGCAGGAGAAGGGGACGACAGAGGATGAGATGGTTGGATGGCATCACTGACTCAATGGATATGAGTTTGAGCAAACTCCAGGACTTGGTGAAGGACAGGGAAGCCTGGCGTGCGGCAGTCCATGCGGTCGCAGAGTCATGCATGACAGTGAGGACTGAACAATAACAATTAATGTTGTAATAGGTCAGGAACTTGTGTATAATGACTACAGGATAAAATTTTTCCATGTGTCATAATACATAGAAGGTGTGAGGATGTCTTTATGTATGAGTGTTAATTTTTCTTAATTAAATTTACTCATGTTTGGAAAGGATTAGGTTAAATAATACATACGTTTCTAGGATATAGTGCCTGAAAGACAACTGGCATGCTCTATATAATTTTCATTTTCCAAGAGTCTCCAAACACTAAAATCAAATTCATTCTACTATTATGTGTTAACAAATTTTATTTTCATGTTTTATAATTTCTATATATTAAGAGAATTTGAAGTATAATGATACAGTATAAGTATAATGATATACAGTTGTATTTTTATTATTCAAGTCTGATACAGGTGATATTCATTGATTTAATGTATAATAGTATCTTACACCATGACAGAGTTCTTATAAATATGAAATCTTATACTTTATTAGAATCTTTTTTATTACCACGCTCTGAGCAAGATACTAATCGATAGGATAACAGTGGAGGATGATGTTAATTTCCTTTTAAAAGTAAATAACATGTTTGCTTAAAATATTTCATGATTTTAACAGATTACACTGGTGTAAAAAGGAAACTAAGAATGAATGTAGTTCATGGTAGTACATTAATCTGTGTTTTATAAAATACAGCTCTATGTAATTTACTTTGTGAACTGAAGAATGAGGTAATTTCTAGTTGTCAAAAGCATTATTTTATTTGTTAATCTTAAACTCCTAATTTATCCCCCACCCTTAGCCCTTTGGTATATACCCACTAATACATACAAAACAGATAAACAATAAGGACCTACTGCACAGCATAGGGAATTCAATATCCTGTAACAATGTACAATGGAAAATAATCTGAAAAAAAATATACATATGTATATATATTTGTCTTTCTTTATTTAATATAAATGGAATGTCACAATGGAAACTCTTATCTCACTTCACTCACCAACATGGTATCTGTGAGTTTCACTCCATATGTATACACCAGTAATTTTGTCATTTTCATTTCTGTATAGAATTCTAAGATGAAAGATTTACTCATTCTACCTATTATTGAACATTTGCTCTATTACAAGTGGGGCTATTATGAGTAAAACTTTTATCCATCTATTTTGGTGCATTTCAATTCAGTTCAGTTCAGTTCAGTCACTCAGTCGGGCACGTATGAAAAAATATAATTGTTGATTCCAATCGTATGAATGAGTATGGCCAATTTTGTTTCAATTAACAAAATATTTCATTCATAATGCCTTTACAAATTTTTATTCTCACCAGCAACACAGTAGCTGCTTTGTTAGTCAATGTCCTCAATAATTCTTGGTATTTTCAGTTTTATTAGACATTCTGAAGGGGTATGTTGTGATTGTTAACTGTGATATTAATTTGTGTTTCTATGATGAATAACAGTGATGAAATATTTCCATAAATTGTTTATTCCTATTATCTTCCTCTGAATTATATATTCAATTATTTTTAGTCTATTTTTTCTTGATTTATAAGAATATTTCTGTGGATGTGATAGTTATCATCAATGCCATTACAGATCAGGTCTTTTGAAAATGAGTTTTTAATATGAAGCACAGTGTTTCAACACTTTGTTTTAGTTACTGCTTACTATGTACTCTTTAATTAATCTATGCATGGACCAAGTTAATTAAGACATTCTTACATTCTAGAAGTTTGATCACTTTACATTTAACATTTAAGTCTATGCATCAGCTAAAATTAATTTCTGATTATTTGAAAGGGGAAGTGGATTACAATTTTATTTTCCTTCATGAATATCCAATTAAAGGAAAATCACTTTTTTTTCTCCAGGAAATCTGTCTTTGTCAAAATTAGTGGTGCCTCTGTCAAACATAAAAGTGAAGCATTTTGTCAAAAATCAGTTAAAAATTAATGTGTGAGTCTCTAATTGGATTCTGTATGCTGTCTCATTGGGCCATTTGTCTTTGAGACAATATCACATTTTTTGAATTACTATATATTTATAGAAAGTTGTGGTAATGGTAATATATGTCCTCCAGTTTTATTCTGCTTCAAAATTTCCTTTGCTGTTTTAGGTCATTTGCACTTTAAACTACATGCTAGAATCATATTTTCAATTTCTACAAAAAGAAAAATTCCAGCCTGAATTTGATTGGAGTTTCACAGAATCTTTAATGAAATGTGGTGAAAATAGCATTTTATTAGTACTAGTCTTAACAGTTCATAAACTTAAAATAACTCCATTTATTTAAATATGTTCTGTTTAAATGAAAGCATAGTTTTCAGTATAGAGATAGTATACATTTACAATATATTTATCAAACTCATTCCTAGGTATTTAGCAGTTTGGGTGTTGTAAAAATTGGAGTTATCTATTTAAATTTTATACCCATTTTTTATTGCTAGTTTGTAAAGAAATGTAGCTGACAAATATAAATTTGTTTACCTTGTATCCAGCTAAATTCAGCCATTACATCTTATAGTTTGTTTGTAGTATTTCTGTTTTGTTCTTTTTTTTTTTTCCCCCCTGGGGGCGGGGATTAATTTTCTATAACATTACCATGATGTGAGAAAGTAAAAAAAAAATTTTTTTTTCAGTTTTAACAGCTATTATTTCTTTGTCTTACTTTACTGTATTGAATAAAACACAGATAACGACTGACTAGATGTGGTGATAATGAATAACCACTTTTCTCCTACTCATGACTAAAATATTAAATACTGATATGTAGGTATTTTTGGTGGCTCAGATAAGAAAGATTCTGCCTGTAATTCAGAAGACCCAGGTTCGATCACTGGATTGGGAAGATCCCTGGAGGAGGGCATGGCAACCCACTTCAGTCTTCTCCCTGCAGAATCTCAAGAATAGTGGAGCCCTGCGGGCTACAATCTATAGGTTCTCAAAACAGTGGGACACAACTGAAGCAACTTAGCATGCATGCATATCAGAGTAAGGAAGTTCACTATTTTTGTGATATAAATATGGATGTGTCTTGAATTTTATCAAATGCATCTTATTCATGTAATATAATTATATTATTTTCTTCTTTAATGTGGAAAATACTGATTACATTTCAAATGTTATGACAAACTTCTACTCTTTGAATAAACAATATATTAATCTTTTTTGCATATCTCTGGATCATTTCTGCTGGTTTTGTTTAAATTTCCAATGTGTATGAGAGAAACTGTACTGTAATTTTTATTCTATATACAGGAAAAGTCTGAATAAGATTACTAGTATTTCTTCATTAAATATTTGGAAAAAATTTATTTGTGAAGCCAACTGGACTTAGAGTGATCTTTGTGAAAATATTTATTTCTATTGATCTTTTAGAATTTATTTTACTGTACTTTCTGAAGAAATCTGTCCATGTAAAATAAAATAAATTTTTAAAACTTAGTTGCATAAGTTATTGTAATATGCTCAAACTATTCTTTCTGTCTCTGTAGATGAGGAACTGTTTTATTTTTTATCTATAATGTTGATAGTCCGAGTTTTCATTCTCTGTTATTTTGCCTTTCTAGGGTTTTCTTTCTTTTCTCATTACCAATTGAAATGATAATATGATTTTTCTTTTTTAGTCTGTTGTTACAGTGGTATATTTGAATTGCTTTTCAAATGATGCTATTCCACTGGGTTAGATATGGCTCTTATGCCTTGCAAAGCAGGTCTTTCTTGGAGAATACTCTTAGCATATTTTCTCTCCTCTTACCAGGGTCATGAGGGATTCTTCTTTTGCTTTTTGTCATGCTAAAATAATGTTTTCTTGATGTAAAACCTATAAAAGTATCCCCTTCCTTCAGACTGTGACAAACAGATAATCTTTCACTCATAAGCTGGTCCAACACTCAGACTAAACAGTTTATCAAACTACCACTTAAAGTTTCTTACCAGTTTAGGTTTCAAAAGTTTCTGCTTGAAGTAAGCCCGTCTCGGTTGTGACTCTACATTTACTGTCTCTCCTGTGTCCGGTTGATGGTTTGTTCTTTGAATTGGTCTCTCAAGTTCACTTCTCTGACTTGTCCAAGATAAGTCATTGGTTTTCAGTTTCCTAATTTTTTTGTGAGAGTAGGAGTAGTGACTTTCAATTCCTTTAAATGTCAGAGCTGAAACATTGAGTGTAGATCATTGATTTATCTTGTTTGTTCCCTTTTTATAAATGCATTTAAAGCTATAAATTTCCTCTGTACAGTACTTTAATCACAGTTTTGAAGTTCTGAGATACTGTATTTTCATTATCATTCAAGTCAAGAGGTTTTTTAAAGCTTCTTTAATTACTATTTTCTTTAACCTATGGGCTATTTAGTGATACATTGCTTAATTTCTAACCATTTTCTAATTGATTTAACATTATTGAGTTTTAATGTGTTGAAAGAACATTCTCTATATTATTTCAACTCTTTGAAATATATTGAATGGTTATGAATCCATGTTATCAATTTTGATCACTGCTTTATATGAAATTTAAATGTATGAATTATTGCAATTGTCAGATGTGCCAAATATTTCAAGTGAGTTAATATTTTGCATTACAAATCTTCTATACTGTTGCTGATATAGTTTGATAAATTATGCTAATATCTTTGAAAATGATATATAATTTTGGATTTTTCTCTGTATGAGATACAAATATATAATAAAATTAATTGTATACCCTTTTAAAATGATTATAACTTCCTCTGTCAATGCAAACTATTATTCTTTGTCACATGTAACATTTCTTGCTTTCCAATTATATATATAAATTATATATATTATATATAAATATACATATCCACTTTTGATTTTTTTAGTGTGGGCATAATATTTTATTTTGCATTCTTTTGCACACAAAGTTTCTGTTTCCTTATTTGTAATTTTGTCCTCTTAATCACATATATTTGGTTTTGGATTTTTTATTTTGCCACTTTATTTTTTTAATTGAAGGATAATTGCTTTACAGAACTTACTGTTTTTTCTCATACATCAACAAGAGTCAGCCATAGGTACACCCATGCCCCCTCTCTCCTAAACCTCCCTCCCATCTCTCTCCCCATCCCAACCTTCTAGATTGTCACAGAGCTCCTGTTTGAGTTTTCTGAGTCATACAGTAAATTCCCATTATCTCTTTTACATATGGTATTGTAAGTTTCCATCTTATTCTCTCCATACATCTACCCTCTCCCTTCTCCCCTTTCCCCATGCCCATAAGTCTGTTCTCTGTGTCTGTTTCTCCACTGCTGCCCTGAAGATAAATTCATCAGTACCATCTTTCTAGATTTCATATATATGCATCACTATACAAACAATAGAATGGGAAAGACTAGAGATCTCTTCAAGAAAATTAGAGCTACCAAGGGAATATTTCAGGCAAAGATGGGCTCAATAAAGGACAGAAATGGTATTGACTTAACAGAAGCAGAAAATATTAAGAAGAGGTGGCAAGAATACAGAGAACTGTACAAAAGACCTTCATGACCCAGATAATCACGATAGGGTGATCACTTACCTAGAGCTAGACATCCTAGAATGTGAAGTCAAGTGGGCTTTAGGAAGCATCACTACGAACAAAGCCAGTAGAACTGATGAAATTCCAGTTGAGCTATTACAAATCCTAAAACTGATGCTGTGAAAGTGCTGCACTCAATATGTCAGCAAATTTGGAAAACTCAGCAGTGGTCACAAGACTGGAAAAGGTCAGTTTTCATTCCAATCCCAAAGAAAGGCAATGCCAAAGAACGCTCAAACTACTGCACAATTGCACTCATCTCACAGGTTAGTAAATAAAGCTCAAAATTCTCCAAGCCAGGCTTCAGCAACACGTGAATAGTGAATTTCCAGATGTTCAAGCTGGTTAAAGAAAAGGCAGAGGAACCAGAGATCAAATTGCCAACATCCGCTGGATCACTGAGAAATCAAGAGAGTTTCAGAAAAACACCTATTTCTGCTTTATTGACTATGCCAAAGCCTTTGACTGTGTGGATCACAATAAACTGTGGAAAATTCTGAAAGAGATGGGAATACCAGACCATCTGACCTGTCTCTTGAGAAATCTGTATGCAGGTCAGGAAGCAACAGTTAGAACTGGACATGGAACAACAGACTGGTTCCTAATAGGAAAAGGTGTACGTCAAGGCTGTATATTGCCACCCTGCTTATTTAACTTATATGCAGAGTACATCATGAGAAACACTGGGCTGGAGGAAGCACAAGCTGGAATCAAGGTTGCCGGGAGAAATATCAATAACTTCAGATATGCAGATGACACCACCTTTATGGCACAAAGTGAAGAAGAACGAAAGAGCCTCTTGATGAAAATGAAAGAGGAGAGTGAAAAAGTTGGCTTAAAGCTCAACATTCAGAAAACTAAGATCATGGCATCTGGTCCCATCACTTCATGGCAAATAGATGGGGAAACAGTGGAAACAGTGGCAGACTTTATTTTTGGGGGCTCCAAAATCACTGCAGATGGTGACTGCAGCCAAGAAATGAAAAGACACTTACTCCTTGGAAGGAAAGTTATGACCAACCTAGACAGCATATTAAAAAGCAGAGACATTACTTTGTCAACAAAAGTCTGTCTACTCAAGGCTATGGTTTTTCCAGTAGTCATGTATGGATGTGAGATTTGGACGGTGAAGAAAGCTGAGCGCCGAAGAATTGATGCTTTTGAACTGTGGTGATGGAGAAGACTCTTGAGAGTCTCTTGGACTGCAAGGAGATCCAACCAGTCCATCCTAAAGGAGATCAGTCCTGGATGTTCATTGGAAGGACTGATGTTGAAGCTGAAACTCCAGTACTTTGGCCACCTGATGCGAAGAGCTGACTCATTTGGAAAGACTGGGAAAGATTGAGAGCAGGAAGAGAAGGGGACGACAGAGGATGAGATGGTTGTATGGCATCACCGACTCAATGTACATGGGTTTGGCAGACTCCGGTAGTTGGTGATGGACAGTGAGGCCTGGCATGCTGTGGTTCATCAGGTCGCAAAGAGTCGGACATGACTGAGCGACTGAACTGAACTGATACAATATTTATATTTCTCTTTCTGACTTACTTCACTCTGTATAATAGGCTCCACATAAAGAATTGCAGACATTGTTCTTTTATTGTATTATTTCGAGCTGACATGCCTGATCAGACTTTTTTTTTTTTTTTTGACATATCTGTAGTCTGGATTGACTAGGACATCTAGATCTAGAACTTTATAAGAACTCCCAGGTTATAATTTTGCCTGGAATTTCCCACTTCCATTCTTCTTTCTGCTTAATCACAATGGAACATTTGCTTCTTCAACTTTCCTGTTATCAGAACATTTGACAGTTTGTTAAGTTTCAGTCCCCTCTAACAATTTTTAGTTTCCCCTTCTTTAAACAGCCACCTTCCCAATGTCTTCCCATATGATAACTTTGCTCATCCACCCCTTCCCTAAGACATTTCTGAATTTTCCTTTGAGCATTTTCTTACTGGCAATTTTTACTGTCACTCAATTTTAACAGTTTTTTCCAGTGAAATTTCTCCTTACCGAAGCCTGTCTTTGTTTTTTACTTAACAGAACACTTATTTTAGTAAAATCACTAACATAATATGCTTTAGTCTACCATCTTGCTATTGGTTTTCTAATAATTCTATCTGCTTTTGTACTTATATTTATCCCTTTCTTTCTTTAAAATTATTCAGTATTTATCCAGTATTACATTTTTGCTATTTAGTTGTAACTTTTTCTTCCCTGTTAGATTTTTAGATGCTCTGTCCTTTATTATTCTTTTAGTAGCTATACTACTACTTTCAACATGGATCAATGATGTCTTGTGATCTGCTCTAAATGAGTAATTTATCACTTCACCCAAAGGCACGAAACTTCCTAGTTTAACTATTCATTAGTCTCATTTCATTTTTACTACTGTTACAGAATACTTTATTTTACATATGTTATTTTGTTGTTGTTTAGTCGTGAATTGATGGCTGACTCTTTTGGACCCCATGCCAGGCTTCCCTGTCCTTCGCTATCTCCCAGAGTTTGCTAGATCTCATGTCCATTGAGTCAGTGATGCCATCCAACCATCTTATCCCCTGTCACCCCCTTTTCCTCTTGCCTTCCATCTTTCCCAGCATCAGGGTCTTTTTCAATGAGTCAGTTCTTCACATCAGGAGGCCAAAGTATTGGAGCTTCAGCTTCAGCATCAGTCCTTCCAGTGAGTATTTAGGGTTGATTTCCTTTAGGATTGACTGGTTGGATCTCCTTGCTGCCCAAGGGACTCTCAAGAGTCTTCTCCAACACCACAGTCTGAAAGCATCAGTTCTTTGGTGCTCAGTCTTCTTTATGGTCCAACTCTCACATCCATACATGATGAGGGAAAAACTACAGCTTTGACTATACCGATCTTTGTTGGCAAAATGATGTCTCTGCTTTTGAACATGCTAGGTAGTTTTGCCATAGCTTTTCCTTCAAGGGACAAGTGTCTTCTAATTTCATGGCTGCAGTCATCATCTGCAGTGATTTTGGAGTGCAAGAAAATAAAGTGTGTCACTGTTTTCATTTTTTTGCCCATCTACTAACCGTGAATAATGGGACTGGACACCGCAACCTTAGTTTTTTGGATGTTGAATTTGAAGCCAATTTTTTCACTCTCCCTTTTCATCATAATCAAAACACTCTTTAGTTCTTCTTTGTTTTCTGCCATTAGGGTGGTACCATTTGCATTTCTGAGGTTGTTAATATTTCTCCTGGCAATTTTGATTCCAGCTTGTGATTCACCCAGCCTGGCATTTCACATGATGTAATCTGCATGTAAGATAAGCAAGCAGGGTGACAATATACAGCCTTAATGTACTCCTTTACCAATTTCAAACCAGTCTGTTGTTTCATTTCTGGTTCTAATCACTGTTTCTTGACCTGCATACAGGTTTCTCATGAGGCAGATAAGTCCCTACATATGCTATAAGTCCCATAATATTTATTATTAATGTAATTTTTTCATATCAATATTAATTTCTGCTTCCCAGATATACACTGTTTCTGTTTTTACTTCTTGAAGTTGCTTGGGTTTCATCATATGGTATATTTCTCACAGAAAATGTCTATAGCTTCAAATTGTTTTAAGTTTTTCTTTGGGAGATTGAAAACATCTTTGTTTTACTTTCATTTTTAAAGTTCTTTTTACTGATTATAGACTCAAACAGTACTGTTTTACTCTGGTGCAGTTTTGAAAATGCCCTAGGAAAACAGCTACTTTAAGTGTGGGTCACAATTCATAATCTTTCCTTCTCTCAAGGAAGCTCTTCATTCTGGTTGATTGCAGTTCAACACCTGGTACACTTGTTTTCACTATTTCGTACAAATTTAACTGGAGGAGAAGTTACTCTGATACCCACTACTCTGTTACAATCAGATTCAGAGGGATTCAACCTTTACTCTAATTCATCTGAAGGATTTTACCCATTATTTGGAACTTTGAAAACTCTATCAAAATAGACCATTTTTGTTCTCAATAAAAAAAATTGTTATTTAAACTGAGAGAAATAGACATAAGGTCCTCCTTAATGAATGATTCAAAACTGTGACTTTAATATTTTTAAACACTCATAAATTTTTTCTAGAATTTGTCTGTTGTTGAAGTGTTTTATGAAAGTAATATTTAGCTTTTTGATTAAATTTGATTCAAAATGCCAAAGAAAAGCAATACCAAAAGTGTAGACATAGGAAAACAAACAGTATAAATTAACTAGTATATTAATTACTGTGTTAATCTTAATCATTCCCTGATCTTTCTTCTAGAGTTGGTTTAAATTCCTATTTGAGGATGTTTTCTTGAAAACAGATAGTTTTATCATATTATAATGATAAAACACTTATGTATAATATATGAAATAAACCATCACCATCATACATTATTAAGGTTTTAGAATAATACATAACTTCAACTTCCCAGTGCTTCATGTGATGGAGTCTCAGATACATATACAGTCTTTTGTCTTATCTCTGTTCCCTAGATTCATGAGTTAGGCATAGTGATTTTCATTCTTGAGATTTCAAAAATGCTTAGGTCTCATAAGGTTCTGAATGTCACTGAGGTTTTAAAGATTCTTGGTCTCTTCAGGGGTTCTCTAATTTCTTTTTTATTATTGTACTCATCTCCCCTACTGCCACTGCCATATCTCCACCACCACTGCTAATAGCCAAGAAACAGCTGTAATGTAAAATAAAATATGAAATATTTCATTTTATATTGTCTTTTATTCTACTTCCCTCAAATATTCAGTTTTTCATCTCTACATTTTACTGCATTGTCAATTTTCAGAATGTAGAACTGTAATATCTCTTGTACCAAAATGTCTTTTATTCCTCCTGAAGATTTAACTAATATGAGTGCATGAAGTATTGTACCTGGTATTTCAGTATGTGAGAATCTTCTTCGTGAAAATTATACATTTAGATTTCACATTATATATAAATACTTTCATACTCTGCTGTCAATATATATTATATGCTTGAAAAATGAAGCATTAATATGTATATAGATTCTTCACTCCATTCTTGATGTTGTCTGTGGGGCCCACTGTCAATTATCATCTACCAAAGGGTCAATCTGAATGTCATATTTATCTCTTAATGCTTTGAATAATTTGGAAGAATCAAATTTACACTTGTAAGTTACATTTCTACTAAGAAATAAAACAATATTTCTTAGAATGAGATAATTTTAAACAACTATTTTTGATTCATTTTCAAAATTACTATGCATATGTAGATAAACATTATACTCATGAAAATATGTACACATACATAAATATAAATTAAAAACTTCAGGTTTTCTTTTCATATGTACACCACACACAGACAAACATGCACATATGCAGATAAAACTTGCCTGTATGATAAATGATTCTGTGTGAGAAATAGTTAAATATTTTAAACATGATCAAGAAAACATTATCATTTTATAAAATATATAAGTGATGTTATGTGAGCATCCTTTTAAGCAGCAACAATGACAACATATATAATGTTGTCAGGAGCCTTTATTTTAAAAGGAATCATTGTAAGCAAGAACAAGTAACATTAGCCATATCTTTGTCATAAGCACTGGAAAAATTGTCCCTCAATGGGGAATTTCTAAGAATCATCTCTTGTTTTTATTCTATAAGAACAATGTGTCCTCATGCATTATTTATATTGGGTCAGAAACAGAGTGAGAAAAAAATATAGTGAAACATGAATTTACATTTATATACAGGATATATTTTAGAATTTTAAACGGAACACAATCACAGTTCTATAGATCTGAGTATACTGTCATTCAACATCTGAAAATAGATTCAATGCTTCCTATTACTATAGGAGTGTGGTTCAAAATAAATAGTAAATAACATACTAAAAATAATAAATTTTATTTTTCATCCAAAATAAATTGCACTCTTCTTACGACTAGAATAAGGTAAGGATCCAGTAAGAATCAACCTTTCCCATCATTAAAGTTTTTGAATGATACACAACTTCAACCTCTGAATACTTCATGGATGGAGCCTCATATCTATTTATCTGTCCACACACATATAGTTTTTTGTCTGGTCTCTGTTCCCTAGATATATGAGTTCAGTTCAGTTCAGTCGCTCAGTTGTGTCTGACTCTTTGCAATCCCATGGACTGCAGCATGCCAGGCTTCCCTGTCCATCACGAACTCCTAGAGCTTGCTCAAACTCATGTCGACTGAGTCGGTGATGCCATCCAACCATCTAATCCTCTGCTGCCCCTTTCTCCTCCCGCCTTCAATCGTTCCCAGCTCAGGGTCTTTCAAATGAGTCAGTTCTTCATATCAGGTGGCCAAAGTACTGGAGTTTCAACTTCAACATCAGTCCTTCCAATGAACATTCAGGACTGATTTCTTAGGATGGATTGATAGGATCTCCCTGAAGTTCAAGGGACTCTCAAGACTCTTCTCCAACACCACAGTTCAAAAGCATCAATTCCCCTGTGCTCAGCTTTCTTTATAGTCAAGCTCACACATCCATACATGACTACTGGAAAAACCATAGCCTGGACTAGATGATCCAGATCCTGGACTAGGAACCAGAGATCAAATTGCCAATATCCGCTGGATCATCGAAAAAGCAAGAGACTTCCAGAAAAACATCTATTTCTGCTTTATTGACTATGCCCAAGCCTTTGACTGTGTGGATCACAATAAACTGTGGAAAATTCTGAAAGAGATGAGAATACCAGACCATCTGACCTGTCTCTTGAGAAACCTGTATGCAGGTCAGGAAGCAACAGTTAGAACTGGACATGGAACAACAGACTGGTTCCAAAGAGGAAAAGGAGTACATCAAGGCTGTAGATTGTCACCCTGCTTATTTAACTTATATGCAGAGTACATCATGAGAAACGCTGGGCTGGAAGAAACACAAGCTGGAATCAAGGTTGCCTGGAGAAATATCAATAACCTCAGATATGCGGATGACACCACCCTTATGGCAGAGAGTGAAGAAGAACTAAAGAGCCTCTTGATGAAGGTGAAGGAGGAGAGTGAAAAAGTTGGCTTAAAGCTCAACGTTCAGAAAACTAAGATCATGGCATCTGGTCCCATCACTGCATGGGAAATAGATGGGGAAACAGTGGAAACAGTGTCAGACTTTATTTTTCTGGGCTCCAGAATCACAGCAGATGGTGACTGCAGCCATGAAATTAAAAGACGCTTGCTTCTTGGAAGGAAAGTTATGACCAACCTAGATAGCATATGAAAAAGCAGTGATGTTACTTTGCCAACAAAGGTCCGTCTAGTCAAGGCTATGGTTTTTCCAGTGGTCATGTATGGATGTGAGAGTTGGACGGTGAAGAAAGCTGAGTGCTGCAGAATTGATGCTTTTGAACTGTGGTGTTGGAGAAGACTCTTGAGAGTCCCTTGGACTGCAAAGAGATCCAATCAATCCATCCTAAAAGATTTCAATCCTGGGTGTTCATTGGAAGGTGTGATGTTGAAGCTGAAACTCCATTACTTTGGCCACCTCATGCGAAGGGTTGACTCATTGGAAAAGACCCTAATGCTGGGTAGGATTGGGGGCGGGAGGAGAAGGGGATGACAGAGGATGAGATGGTTGGATGGCATCACCGACTCGATGAACATGGGTTTGGGTAGACTCCGGGAGTTGGTGATGGACAGAGAGGCCTGGCGTGCTGCAATTCATGGGGTCGCAAAGAGTCGGACACGACTGAGCGACTGAACTGAACTGAACTGGACTGGATGAGCCTTTGTTGACAGGGTAATGTCTCTGCTTTTTAATATGCTGTCTAGGTTGGTCATTACTTTCCTTCCAAGGAGAAATCATCTTTTAATTTCATGGCTGCAGTCACCATCTGCAGTGAATATGGAGCCCAAGAAAATAAATTCTCTCATTGTTTCCACTGTTTCCATATTTATTTGCCATGAAGTGATGGGACCAGATGTCATGATATTAGTTTTCTGAATGTTAAGTTTTAAGCCAGCTTTTTCACTCTCCCCTTTCACTTTCATCAAGAGGCTCTTTAGTTCTTTTTCTCTTTCTTCCATGAGAGTGATGTCATCTGCCTATCTGAGGTTATTGATATTTCTCTCGGCAATCTTGATTCCTGCTTGTCACTTCATCCCTCCAACATTTCTCACAGTGTACTCTGCATATAAGTTAAATAAGCAGGGTGACAATATACAACTTTGACATATTCCTTTCCTGATTTGGAACCAGTCTGTTGTTCCATGTCCAGTTCTAACTGTTGTTTCTTGACCTGCTTACAGATTTCTCAAGAGGCAGGTCAAGCGGTGGTATTCCTATCTCTTTAAGAATTTTCCACAGTTTGTTGTGATCCACACAGTCAAAGGCTTTGGCATAGTCAATAAAGGAGAAGTAGATTTTTTTTCTGGAAATCTCCTGCGTTTTCAATGATCCAACATGAGTTACGCATAATGATTTTCATTCTTGAGATTTGAAAGTTGGACATGACTTTGTGACTAAAAACAACATGTCGTTTAATATTCACTATAATCCTAAACATTGCTCACGTTTATATTTAACTTACAGATAAGGAAAGATGAGGTGAGGTCTGAAAAGATTATAAAATAATCCAAAGGCCATAAAAAAAAACACACCACAAAACCAGTGCTTGAGCTCAGTCAGGTGTAGTGAATTTCACATTCTTATTAATCACTAGAGGGTAACAGTACCCACTAGATATATGGTGATAAATAATCTGATGATAATATCTTTGTCAAATAAGTAACAAAAAATAGAGGAAGCCAATGTCTTTCTGAAAAGGATTGTCTTCAATTCAATGATGAATCATTTTCACACATATAAATTTGCAATGAGTCAGTAAACATTTCTAGGAAATAAATGAAAAAAGTCACAATTGTAGAATCTTGTTTAATGAAGCAATTATGATGAAAATGTTTCAAATGAATCATAGAGAATGAAGCATTTGGTGATTTACAGAAATCTCTGGGTATTTAGTTAATGAACAGTATACATGGCCACTTGTGAAGGAAATGGCAACCCACTCCAGTATTCTTGCCTGAAAAATCTTATGGACAGAAGAGTATGGTGGGCTACAGTCCATGGGATCACAAAGAGTCAGACACGACTGAGGCAGTTAAGCACACATGGCCACACGTGAACACCAGAGAAGGTGTATTTCTGCAAATACAATATTAAATTCTTTCCTTCTTCTGTTTTAAGTCAATTTTATTATAAAACCAAAGAATTAGAAGGGAGGAGAGAAAAAATTTCTGTCTCTACAAAGTCAACAGGGTCTCTGACAATATCAGATATGACATTGCCCTTTAAATGTTATAGAAAACCACATTTATCATCATGGATTCAACATGGTGGGTTTCCTAGGTGGATGAGTGGTAACGAATCTGCCTGTCAATGCAGGAGACGCGTATTTGGTCAGGAAGACCCCCTAGAGAAGGAAATGACAACCCATTCCAGATTCTTGCCTGGACAGAGGACCCTGGTGGGCCATGGGGTCACAAAAGAGTCTGATACAGCATAGTGACTAAACAACAATATCCAATGTGGTGGATTAAGTATGAATGGACAACATAATTGTCCATGCAAGCTTCGTTTAATAAACACCAGTTTTCAATTCCTGGGCCCATTGGGTCTTTATTAGTTGAATATTAATATATGGACAGTCTTCTCAGTTGGTCATCAATGAGATACTAGATATTTCTAATACAGTTACAATTCCCTGTGCCCTTGAATGTGAGCAACTTAGATGTCATGTGAATCACAGTTGATGAAAACCCATTACATCTTAATGTGAAGATCCTTGTTAATGATTGGAATATCTCAGACATTAACTATTTGAGTATACTGAAGATATACTGAAGCCTTCCTCAGTGATCAGGGCAAAGAAATAGAGGAAAACAATAGAATGAGAAAGACTAGAGATCTCCTCAAGAAAATCAGAGGTACCAAGGGAACATTTCAGGCAAAGATGGGCTGAATAAATGACAGAAATAGTATGGACCTAACAGAAGCAGAAAATATTAAGAAGAGGTAGCAAAAAGACGGAAGAACGGTACAAAAAATATCTTCACTACCCAGTTGATAATGATGGTGTGATCACTCACCTGGAGCCAGGCATCCTGGAATGTGAAGTCAAGTGGGCTTTAAGAAGCATCACTACCATCTCTTCCCTTCTGTGGCCATCGCTGTAGCTCCAGCGGCCAAAATGAAGTTCAATCCCTTTGTGACTTCTGACTGAAGCAAGAATCGAAAAAGGCATTTCAATGCACCTTCCCACATTCACAGGAAAATTATGTCTTCTCCTCTTTCTAAAGAGCTAAGACAAGCACAACGTTCGATCCATGCCCATCCGAAAGGATGATGAAGTTCAGGTTGTACGAGGGCACTACAAAGGGCAGCACATTGGCAAAGTAGTCCAGGTTTACAGCAAGAAATACGTTATCTACATTGAACGAGTGCAGCGGGAGAAGGCTAATGGCACAACTGTCCATGTGGGCATTCACCCCAGCAAGGTGGTTATCATCAGACTAAAACTGGACAAAGATCACAAAAAGATCCTCAAACGTAAAGCCAAATCTCACCAAGTAGGAAAGGAAAAGGGAAAATATAAGGAAGAAACAATTGAGAAGATGCAGGAATAAAGTCATCTTGTCTACAGCTTTCATTAAAAACTGTTAAAAAAAAAAAAAAGATGCATCACTACAAACAAAGCTAGTGGAAGTGATGGAATTCCAGTTGAGCTATTTCAAATCCTAAAAGATGATCCTATGAAAGTGCTGCACTCAATATACCAGCAAATTTAGAAAACTCAGCAGTGGCCACAGGACTGGAAAAGGTCAGTTTTCATTCCAATCCCAAAGAAAGGCAATGACAAAGAATGCTCAAACTACTGCACAATTGCACTCATCTCACAGGCTAGTAAATAATGCTCAAAATTCACCAAGCCAGGCCTTAGCAATACATGAACCGTGAGCTTCCAGATGTTCAAGCTGGTTCTAGAAAAAGCAGAGGAAACAGAGATCAAAATGCCAACATCCGCTGGATCATTGAAAAAGCAAGAGAGTTCTAGAAAAATATCTACCTCTGCTTTATTGACTATGCCAAAGCCTTTGACTGTGTGGATCACAACAAACTGGAAAATTCTTAAAGAGATGGTAATACCAGATCACCTGACCTGCCTCTTGAGCAAACTGTATGAAGGAGATGAAACAGTTAGAACAGGACATGGAATAACAGACTGGTTCCAAACAGGGAGAGGAGTACCTCAAGACTGTATCTTGTCACCCTGCTTATTTAACTTACATGCAGAGTACATCATGAGAAATGCTGGGCTACATGAAGCACAAGCTGGAATCAAGATTCCTGGGAGAAATATCAATAATCTCAGATATGCAGATGATACCACCCTCATGGCACAAAGTGAAGAAGAACTAAAGAGCCTCTTGATGAAAGTGAAAGAGGAGAGTGAAAAAGTTGGCTTAAAACTCAACATTCAGAAAACTAAGATCATGTCATCCGGTCCTATCACTTCATGGCTAATAGTTGGGGAAACAGTGGAAACAGTGAGAGACTTTATTTTTCTGGGCTCCAAAATCACTGCAAATGGTGACTGCAGCCATGAAATTAAAAGATGCTTACTCTTTGGAAGTAAAATTATGACCAACCTAGACATCATATTAAAAAACAGAGACGTTGCCAACAAAGGTTTGTCTAGTCAAGGCTATGGTTTTTCCAGTGGTCATGTATGGATGTGAGAGTTGTATTCTAAAGAAAGCTGAGCACCAAAGAATTGATGCTTTTGAACTGTGGTGTTGGAGAATATTCTTGAGAGTCCCTTGGACTGCAGGGAGATCCAACCAGTCCATCCTAAAGGAGATCAGTTCTGGATGTTCATTGGAAGAACTGATGTTGAAGCTGAAACTCCAATACTTTGGCCATCAGATGTGAAGAGCTGACTCAGTTGAAAAGACCCTGATGCTGGGAAAGATTGAGGGCAGGAGGAGAAGGGGATGATAGAGGATGAGATGGTTGGATGGCATCACCAACTCAATGGACATGAGTTTGAGTAAACTCCGGGAGTTGGTGATGGACAGGGAGGCCTGTCGTGCTGCAGTCCATGTGTTAGCAAAGTGTTGGACACGACTGAGCGACTGAACTTAACTGAACTGAAGATTAAAAATAACAGTGTGTGCAGGTAGAGTAGAATTTGGATTCAAGGGGATGAGAGTTGAGGATGAAGGTTTCAAGGTGAGCATGCAGAATATAGGGTAAAAACAGAAAAAAAGATTTGGACTTTTTAGGATTTGGGGGATTCCCTGGTGGCTCAGACCCCACTCCAGTACTCTTGCCTGGAAAATCCCATGGATGGAAGAGCCTGGTAGGCTGCAATCCATAGGGTCGCTAACAGACGGACATGACTGAGCGACTTCACTTTCACTTTCATGCATTAGAGAAGGAAATGGCAACCCAGTCCAGTGTTCTTGCCTGGAGAATCCCAGGGACGGCAGAGCCTGGTGGGCTGCGGTCTATGGGGTCACACAGAGTTGGACACTACTGAAGCGACTTAGCAGCAGCAGCAGCAGCTTGTGGCTCAGACAGTAAAGAATCCGCCTGCACTAGGTTTGATCCCTGGGTTGGGAAGATCCCCTGGAGGAGGGCATGGCAATCCACTCCAGCATTCTTGCCTGGAGAATCCCCATGGACAAAGGAGCCTGGCAGGCTATAGTCCATGTGGTCGCAATGAGTCGGACATGTCTGAGTGACTAAGCACAACACATAGGACTTTGGGGGTCATGGTAAGGATTTTGGGTTTTAAATCTAAAAAAAAAATCTAAATTCATGAAGGCCAGTTTCACTGTTTAGTTCATACTGTAAATATTATTTCTTATGATTTCACAAGTTGCTTTTTCATGTCCTTGTTCTGCTTATTTATTTTTTCCCGTCCGTACTCTCCCCCATTGCTGCTTTATTTCCTAATTTGACAACCACTAATTGTCTTCTCAAATTTTAACTTCTTTTCCTTTGATTCTCATGTCATCAGTGCCACTATCTATTATCTTCTTTGCCAAAAAAACACTTATTATAATAATGTACTCGGTTGCTCAGTCGTGTCCAACTCTTTTCAACCCTTCAGACTGTAGCCCGCCTAGTTCCTCTGTCCATGGGATTTTTCAGGCAAGAATACTGGAGTAGTTGCCATTTCCACCTCCAGGGAATCTTCCTGACCCAGGGATCAAACCTGCATTACCTTTGTCTCCTGCACTGCCGGCAGATTCCTTATGGCTGATACATCAGGAAAGCAACATTTTAATAAATTTTGGGTATTTCCTAGGCTTCTTGATTTATTATTTATTTTGACATTTAATATTATACTTTACCCTTTAAACATTTGTTTTTACGAGTCTAAATATTATCTAGCTCTCTTTGATGTATATATTCTTAAGTAATTTTAGCCAGTTTATATCATTAAAACAGTTGTTGTTACACTGTATCTGTTTCTGCTTTACTAGCTCTATACTGAATGGTACATTTAAAGTAAAACACAGCATTATATGTAATAGGTTGCTGTTTTCAAGTCGCTAAGTTGTGTCTGACTCTTTGTGACCACCTAATTTGGGAAAAAATAATATTTGAACTCAATTTTTTATAAATCATTAACCCTGTTTCCAAATGAAAACATTTTCGCTTTTAATAAATTTCTTTTATGTGGTATCTTTATTGATACATTTAAAAAATAACAATTCATTATTATAGTGGATTTTTTTAAAGTTTTCTATGCTCTGTTTTTTTAATAACAAGAACTTATATTTGTATCAAATGTAACAAATGTAGACTAACCTAATTATGTGCAAATCAAATTTTTCAGCTACTGAGTAAAGAAGGAAACAAAACATATATTTACGCAAATTTGTATTCCAGTATCAGAAGGAATGGGTAGTGTTTCTAGAATGGTTTACTAGATACACCCAACTGACTACTTATAAATATCATAAACATTCACACACCTGAGAATATAAATTATTTTAGAAGTAACTTCTAGCATTTTCTGTACGCTTGTTTAAATGTTCCTTTTGAAAGTATTATTTTATAAATATTAATAGTAATTGATCAGTTCTATTCAGATATAGAGGAAAATTACTAACCCCAATAAATGCTTTATTAAAGTTCAAAATAACTTCATCTTTTTGGTTAAAGTTGGAATACTTAAATAATATCTATAAAGGACTTCCAAGTATGAATCTTTCAGTTCAGTTCAGTCACTCAGTTGTGTTCAACTCTTTGCAACCACATGGACTGCAGCACACCAGGCCTCCCTGTCCATCACCAACTGCCAGAGTCTACTCAAACTCATGTCCATTGAGTCGGTGTTGCCATTCAACCATCTCACCCTCGGTCGTCCCCTTCTCGTCGTGCCTTCAATCTTTACCAGCATCAGGGTCTTTTCAAATGAGTCATCTCTTTGCATCAGGTGGCCAAAGTGTTTGAGTTTCAGCTTCAACATCATTCCTGTCAATGAACACCCAGGACTGATTTCCTTTAGGATGGACTGGTTGGATCTCCTTGCAGTCCAAGGGACTCACAGGAGTCTTCTCCAACACCACAGTTCAAAAGCATCAATTCTTCAGTGTTCAACTTTCTTTACAGTCAAGCTCACACATCTATACATGATTACTGTAAAAACCATAGCCTTGACTAGATCGACCTTTGTTGGCAAAGTAATG
Organism: Giraffa tippelskirchi; assembly: GCF_054371585.1. Lineage (NCBI taxonomy): Eukaryota > Metazoa > Chordata > Mammalia > Artiodactyla > Giraffidae > Giraffa > Giraffa tippelskirchi. The sequence continues at coordinate 129,056,259 of NC_137286.1, forward strand.
TCTCTACTTTTTAATATGCTATCTAGGTTGGTCACAACTTTCCTTCCAATGAGTAAGCGTATTTTAATTTCATGGCTGCAGTCACCATCTGCAGTGATTTTGGAGCCCAAGAAAATAAAGTCTCTCACTGTTTCCACTGTTTTCCCCATCTATTTGCCATGAAGTAATGGGACCAGATGCCATGATCTTAGTTTTCTGAATGTTGAGCTTTAAGCCAACTTTTTCACTCTCCTCTTTCACTTTCATCAAGAGGCTCTTTAGTTCTTCTTCACTTTGTGCCATGAGGGTGGTGTCATCTGCATATCTGAGGTTATTGATATTTCTCCCGGCAATCTTGATTCCAGCTTGTGCTTCCTCCAGCCCAGTGTTTCTCATGATGTACTCTGCATATAAGTTAAATAAGCAGGGTGACAATATACAGCCTTGATGTACTCCTTTCCCTATTTAGAACCAGTCTGTTGTTCCATGTCCAGTTCTAACTGTTGCTTCCTGACCTGCATAAAGGTTTCTCAAGAGGCAGGTCAGGTGGTCTGGTATTCCCATCTCTTTCAGAATTTTCTACATTTTATTGTGATCCACACAGTTCAGATGGTAAAGCATCTGTCTAAAATGCGGGAGACCCAGGTTCAATCCCTGGGTCAGGAAGATCCCCTGGAGAAGGAAATTGCAACCCACTCTAGTACTCTTGCCTGGAAAATCCCATGGATGGAAGATCCTGGTAGGCTACAGTTCATGGGGTCGCAAAGAGTCAGACGACTTAGCGACTTCACTTTCACACAGTCAAAGGCTTTGGTATAATCAATAAAGCAGAAATAGATGTTTTTCTGGAACTCTCTTGGTTTTTCAGTGACCCAGCGGATGTCGGCAATTTGATCTTTGGTTCCTCTGCCTTTTCTAAATCCAGCTTGAACATCTGGAAGTTCACGGTTCACGTATTGCTGAAGCCTGGCTTGGAGAATTTTGAGCATTACTTTACTAGCCTGTGAGATGAGTGCAATTGTGTGGTAGTTTGAATATTCTTTGGCATTGCCTTTCTTTGGGATTGGAATGAAAACTGACTTTTCCAGTCCTGTGGCCACTGCTGAGCTTTCCGATTTGCTGGCATATTGAATGCAGCACTTTCACAGCATCATCTTTTAATATTTGAAATAGCTCAACTGGAATTCCATCACTTCCACTCGCTTTGTTCGTAGTGATGCTTCCTAAGTCCCACTTGACTTCACATTCCAGGATGTCTGGCTCTAGATGAGTGATCACACCATCATGATTATCTGGGTCATGAAGGTCTTTTTTGTATAGTTTTTCTGTGTATTCTTGCCACCTCTTCTTAATATTTTCTGCTTCTGTTAGGTCCGTACCATTTCTGTCCTTTTTGTGCCCATCTTTGCACAGGAGAGAAATACTCTTTCCTGTGCAAAGGAAAAAAAAAAAATCCCTTCGTATCTGTAATTTTCTTGAAGAGATCTCTAGTCTTTCCCATTCTATTTTTTCCCTCTCTTTCTTTACACGGATCACTGCAGAAGCTTTTCTTCTCTCCTTGCTATTCTTTGGAACTCTGCATTCAAATGGGTATATCTTTCCTTTTCTCCTTTGTTGTGGCTTCTCTTCTTTTCACAGATATTTGTAAGGCCTCTTCAGAGGCCTTTTGCATTTCTTTTTGCCCTTTTGCATTTCTTTTTCTTGGTTATGGTCTTGATCCCTGTCTCCTGTACAATGTCACAAACCTCAGTCCATAGTTCATCAGGCACTCTGTCTATCAGATCTAGTCCTTTAATCTATTTCTCACTTCCACTGTATAATCGCAAGGGACTTGATTTACATCATACCTGAATGGTCTAGTGGTTTTTCCCTTCTTTCTTTAATTTCAGTCTGAATTTGGCAATAATGAGTTTATGATCTGAGTCACAGTCAGCTTCTAGTCTTGCTTTTGCTGACTGTATCGCAATTCTCCATCTTTGGCTGCAAAGAATATAATCAGTTTGACTTCATTGTTGACCATCTGGTGAAGTCTGCATGTAGAGTCTTCTCTTGTGTTGTTGTTTTCTATGACCAGCATGTTCTCTTGACAAAACTCTATTAGCTTTTGCCCTGCTTCATTCTGTACTTCAAGGCCAAATTTTCCTGTTACTCCAGGTGTTTCTTGACTTCCTACTTTTGCATGCCAGTCCTCTATAATGAGAGGAAATTCTTTTTTGGGTGTTAGTTCTAGAAGGTCTTGTAGGTCTTCATAGAACTGTTCAACTTCACCTTCTTCAGCATTAGAAGAAGGGCATAGACTTGGATTGCCATGATATTGAATGGTTTGCTTGGAAAAGAACAGATTTTGAGATTGCAAAATGTGTCGTTTTTGAGATTGCATCCAAGTACTGCTTTTCAGGCTCTTTTTTTGACTATGATGGCTACACCATTTCTTCTAAGGGATTCTTGCTGACAATAGTAGATATAATGGTCATCTGAGTTAAATTCACCCATTCTAGTCCATTTTAGTTCACTGATTCCTAAAATGTCGATGTTCACTCTTGCCATCTCCTGTTTGACCACTTCCAATTTGCCTTGATTCATGGACCTAACGTTCCAGGTTCCTATGCAGTATTGCTCTTTACAGCATCAGACCTTGCTTCCATCACCAGTCCTATCCACAACTGGGTGTTGTTTTTGCTTTGGCTCCGTCTCTTCATTTTTTCTGGAATTATTTCTCCACTGATCTCCAGTAGCATATTGGGCACCTACCGACCTGGAGAGTCGTGGCACCAGCCCCATGTGACCACCGCTCGCCACTCTAGCAGTGAGCAAAGATTTACTGAGCATGGCCCCGACCATCAGAACAAGACCCAGTTACCCCCTCAGTCAGTCTGCCCCATCAGGAAGCTTCCGTAAGCCTCTTATCCTTCTCCATCAGAGGTAAGACAGACTGAGAACCACAATCACAGAAAACTAACCAACCTAATCACATGGACCACAGTCTTGTCTAAATCAGTGAAACTATGAGCCATGCTGTGTAGGGACAGCCAAGATGGACGATTCATGGTGGAGAGTTCTGACAAAACGTGGTCCACTAGAGAAGAGAATGGCAAACCACTTCAGTATTCTTGCCTTGAGAACCTCGTGAACAGTATGAAATGAATCAATGGAAAGCTGTAAGCACTTTTTATTAGTAAGTCCTTAAATAGAAAATGCTTCCCTGATAGCAGGCCACAAGTGTCAGATATTTGGTTTCCCTGATAGCTCAGTTGGTAAAGAATCACCCTGTAATGCAGGAGACCTTGGTTTGACTCCTGCATCGGGAAGATCCCCTGGAGAAAGGATAGGTTACCCACCCCAGTATTCTTGGGCTTCCCTTATGGCTCAGCTGGTAAAGATCTGCCCATAATGCAGGAGACCTGGGTAAGATCCCTGGATTGGGAAGATCTCCTGAAGAAGGGAAAAAGGTACCCACCCTAGTATTGTGGCCTGGAAAATTCCATGGACTGTATATTCCATGGGGTCACAAAGAGTCAGACACAACTGAGTAACTTTATATGTGTAAAAAAAAAAAAAAAGTAAATAGAAAAGATACTATTGGATAAGCTTAATAAAGGGTTCATTTGGGGGAGAAAATAGAAAAGAACTTTCTAAACAAATGTAATTTACAAAGGTAAAGGTATTTGAGTAAATATTAGTTCAAGGAGAGTTTATTTATAGTCAAGAAATTCTAAAGTCCAAGAGAAAATGTATTACAAAAGGCAATACAAAACAAACAAAACTGAGTAAAAAAAGACAGAAAGGAAAAATGTCCCCAATAAACTATATAACAAACATCATTTTGAAGTTGTTTTCAGAGAAGTATAAACCTGTTCTATGACAAGGAAGTAGAGGCTAATAGGGAAAAAAAGAGTATGAAGGGGACTCATTTTCAGTAGTTGAATAGTGTGATCAAAACTAGCAAAACATGTTCTTCTATCTAAGGCACAATTTATACTGTCAAAGTGTAGTTCACTGTCTGGTGGGCTAGACTGTATTATAACAATTTCAAAATCTAAATAAGAGGTATACTGGGTATGCACAACAGAAGACCAATCCAACAGAAGCAGATACATCTGTTAAGTATGTAAGTTTTGTTATTGTGTACTCCCTAAGTCACGTCTGACTCCTTTGCGACCCCATGGACTGTAGCCCGCCAGGCTCCTCTGTCCATGGAATTTCCCAGGCTAGAACAGTGGAGATGGGTTGCCGTTTCCTCCTCCAGAGGATCTACCCGACCCAGGGATCAACCTAGATCTCCTGCATTGGCAGTCAGATTATTTTCCACTGAGTGACCTACGTCTGGTCCCTGCATTAGGCTCTGAGCACACATCTGTCCGAGTTTCCCAGGTGGCACAGTAGTAAAGAATCTGCCTGCCAAAGCAGGAAACGCAAGAAATAAGGGTTCGATCTCTGAGTTGGGAAGATCACCTGGAGTAGGTCGTGGCAACCCACTCCAGTAGTCTTTCCTGGAAAATTTCATGGACGGAGGATCCTAGTGGGCTACAAAGCGTCAGACACAGCTAAGCGCACATCTGTCAACAGGAATGACAGTGTCCCTCTTCTCAAAATGCTTACAACTTTTCCAAGGAGATTTGCTTTCCCCAATTTTGTGACAAGAAAATACAGCAGTCACGACAAGTCAAGCCTCTGCTGTAATGAGGCAGGAGCAGTTCAGAATGGTAATTAAGATACGGCATGTAAACTTTTTCCTCCCATTTTTAATTCTGAAGAACTTAATATTGTTTTAATGAATTTGAAGAAAAAAATCACACTGTATTCACAACATAACTCCTAGCTGAAATAATAAGCCAACTCATATCGTAGTGGTATGAGCAAGAAGAGAAAACCACACGGAATCAAACTGAATTCTGACTCCTTCACTCACCAGCTCTGAAATCTTCCACAGATTACCTGGCTACTCTGTACCTCAGTTTCTTCATATGTAAATGGAAATAATATAGTTGTAAACATTATGAAGTGTATATATGCAACACACTACAGCTGTGCTTCGTACATAGAAAGTTTTATGGAAGTACTGGTTATAATGATAAAATAAAAATTATAATAATTTCATGCAACTTTATTTGCTTTTTCTTAATAAATAACAAAACTGAACCTCTCTTTTTGTTTATTAGTATTTGAATATCTTATTTATTTGAAATACCTATTCAAGTCTCATTTATTTTCCTGTTATATTTTTCTTTTAGATTTATTGAAGCTTCCATTACATTGCACATGAGAGTCCTTTGTTTAGTATATATATTGCAACCATTTTCTCTATTCCCTGGTTTGCTTTTTCATTGTTTTAATGTTTTTGATGAATAGTTTATAATTATACTTATTTGTAACTAGTCAAAAGTTTCCCTTTAAGGTTAATTTTTTTGGTAATCATTTTAGGAAATCTTTAGGTGCACCCAAACCATAAACATAGTTACTTCTTTGTCTGTTCTTGAGCCAATTTCACACTCTCTTAATTCCTGTGGATTTATAGTAAGTCTTGTCATCGAGTAACTTTCAAATATTTTTCTTCAAAAACAACTTAATATTCACATAAAAGAATCAGCTTGTCAATTCATACATACACACAGACTCTCTCTCTCTCCCCTAATATTTTCATTGAGACAGCTTTGAATGCATAAAATAATCTGGAGAAAATTTATATCTTTACATTATTGAATATTCTAAATCACATATAACAAAAAAGATTTATCGCTCTATTTAATGTCTTTCATACTTTTTATTCAGTAATATTTAATACTGTTTTAATCTTACATAACCTTTGCTAGACTTACTGTATGTGGTTGATTATTTATTGTAACAAATTTATCTCTTTCAAAATAATATTTCCTATTTACTGTACAGTTACATTAAAAAAACTCAATCGATGTTTGATACTGGTATGTGCAGTGACCTTTTTAAGTGAAAGTCACTCAGTCGTGTCTGACTCTTTGTGACCCCATGGGACTGTATAGTCCCTGGAATTCTCCAGGCCAGAATACTGGAGTGGGTAGCCTTTCCCTTCTCCAGGGGATCTCCCCCACCCAGAGATCGAACCCAGGTCTCCCTCACTGCAGGCGGATTCTTTACCAGCTGAGCTACAAGGGAAGCCCGACCTTGTTAAAACCACTTATAAATTCTAATTTTTTACTAGAATGTACCTTCTCTACAACATTGTGTTAGCTTCTTCTGCATAACAAAGTGAATCAGCTATATGTATACACATACCCCTCCCTCTTGAACCTCCCTTAGACATTTCCTTGGATTGTTCGTATAGACAATCATGTGTGTGGATAATGAAAATTTGACTTTTTTTCCCTTCAGGTCTCTTTTTAAAAAATTTTCGTACTTTACTAAACTAGGGAAAAGCTCCAGGCCAGTAATAAACAAAGGTGGTGGTGGTGTTGGCGGTTTAGTCACTAAGTCGTGTCTGACTCTTGCGACCCCATGGACTGCAGCACGCCAGGCTCCTCTGTCCATGGGATTTCTCAGGCAAGAATACTGGAGTGGGTTGCCATTTCCTTCTCCAGGGGATCTTCCTGACCTAGGAATATAACCTGCTTAACCTGCTTATCCTGCATTGTGGGTGGATTCTTTACTGAGAAGCCATCCAGGAAACCCAGCAAATAGGTTCACCTTGATCCCATGTGGTCAGAGTCCATTTTCTCTAAGTCTACTCTTAGAGGTTTGTTGGGGCTTTTTTCTCATATTTTAAAATAGATTTTAAACAAAATGTATTGCTGGTATTCAGTTAACAAGCTCATAAGCCTATAGGGCATATTTTTAAGCCTTATTTTTCTGGTACTTTCTTATTCATTTCATATAATTATCCTTATTCTCAAAGCTGTCATATTTGGTGTAGAATTTCCTCTTTCTCCCTGTGCATCCTATCTCCTAATATAATCTTTCCCACACACTTGCCACCTATTGTATAAAAAGAAATTAATTTCTGGTAGAGGAATTTTAAGGTTCACCGATGTGAACAAAATACTTTTTTTTTTTTTAATTAGTGAAAACTTCCGTTTCAGTATGTCTTCCTTTACTTGGAAATGCAGATTTTTAGATCTAGACTAAGTCACTGACATACTCTAATTTCTAAATTTGAACTTAGAAACATGAAAGTTACTATTACCCAGGATTATAGTACCTGATACGGAAAAAAACCAATGGATACAGTTCTATTTGACGTGATGATAGAGGATCCAATACTCTGTATACTACTTCTCAGCCTGAAAATCCTAAATTGGCTCATCAAAGCCCCTTTGGAAGTCTTGGGTGCAGAGCTGAAAAACTCCTCACTCAGTCCATCATTCTTCAGGATAGCATACAGTCCAGAGAACTTACTTCCACCCTCTTCCACAGTTGCTTGCAGCTAAAGTTTATTTTCCTAAATACTATTTTATCAAATGTGCCACCACTGACTAACTGTTGGGAAAGAAGTACTAATGCATCATTCCAGATGAAAATAAATATTAAAATCCTTAACATCCATTTTATTAGAATTGCTTGCTAAAGTGAACATGATTTTGTTAGATGCAAAAATAACATCTCCAACCTAATTTTAAAGAATACTGAGATGGGAAAACTAGAATTGCTTGCTAAAGTGAACATGATTTTGTTAGATGCAAAAATAACATCTCCAACCTGATTTTAAAGAATACTGAGATGGGGAAACTAGAGGACAGATATACAACTAAGAATGGAACATTGTGAGTTTCTAACAGTATTTCTTCATGATGACAAGATTGAGACAAGTTTTATTGTTTGTGCAATGCTTTTTTCCTCTTTTCCAAGATCAATTTTGTACTTAACAGTACTCATATTATGAGTAAATATCAAATCAGGGGCTTCCCTGGTGGCTCAGTGGTAAAGAATCCTCCTGCCAATGCAGTGGACATGAGTTTGATCCTTGGTTTAGGAGGATCCCATATGCCTCAGAGAGGCTGGGCTTGTGTGTCAAAACTACTGAGCCTGTGCTCTAGAACCCAGGAAGCTCAATGACTGAAGCTCATGTGCCTAGAGCCTGTGCTCCACAAAGGGAGAGGCCACCACAGGGAGAAGCCCGTACATCGTGATTAGAAGGACCAAGGCTTGCCGCAACTAGAGAAAACACCCTTGCAGCAATGAAGATCCAGAGCGGCCATAAATAAATAACTTAGAAAATATTTTTAAAAAATCAAATCAGGGCAGGTTCTAAGATGTCAGCTCAGTTCAGTTCAGTCGCTCAGTCGTGTCCTACTCTTTGCAACCCCATGGACTGCAGCACATCAGGCTTCCCTGTCTATCACCAATTCCCAGAGCTTGCTCAAACTCATGTCCACAGAGTCAGTGATGCCATCCAACTATCTCATCCTCTGTCATCCCCTTCTCCTCCGGCCTTTAATCTTTCCCAGCATCAGGGTCTTTTCAAATCAATTCTTCGCATCTGGTGATCAAAGTATTGGAGTTTCAGCTTCAGCATCAGTCCTTCCAATGAATATTCAGGACTGATTTCCTTTAGGATTGACTGGTTTGATCTCCTTGCAGTCCAAGGAACTCTCTTCAAGAGTCTTCTCCAACACCACAGTTCAAAGGCATCAATTCATTGGGACTCAGTTTATTTATGGTCCAACTCTCACATCCATATATGACTACTAGAAAAACCATAGCTTTGACTAGAAGGACCTTTGTTAGCAAAGTAATGTCTCCACCTTTTAATATGCTGTCTAGGTTGGTCATAGCTTTTCTTCCAAGGAGCAAGCAACTTTTAATTTCATGGCTGCAGTTACCATCTGCAGTGATTTTGGAGCCAAGGAAAATAAAGTCTGTCACTGTTTCCACTGTTTCCCCATCTATTTGCCATGAAGTGATGGGGCCAGATGCCATGATCTTAGTTTTCTGAATGTTGAGTTTTAAGCCAGCTTTTTCACTCTTCTTTTTCACTTTCATCAAGAAGCTCTTTAGTTCCTCTTTGCTTTCTGCCATAAGGGTTGTGGCATCTGCATATCTGAGGTTATTGATACTTCTCCAGCTTGTGCTTCATCCAGCCCAGCATTTCACATGATGTACTCTGCATATAAGTTAAATAGGCAGGGTGACAATATACAGCCTTGACGTACTCCTTTTCCTATTTGGAACCAGTCTGTTGTTCCATGTCTGGTTCTAATTGTTGCTTCTTGACCTGCATACAGATTTATCAGGAGGCAGGTAAGGTGGTCTGGTATTCCCATCCCTTGAAGAATTTTCCACAGTTTGTTGTGATCCACACAGTCAAAGACTTTGGCATAGTCAATAAAGCAGAAATAGATGTTTTTCTGGAACTCTCTTTCTTTTTCAATGATCTAACAGATGTTGGCAATTTGATCTCTGGTTCCTGTCTTTTCTAAATCCAGCTTGAACATTTGGATGTTCATGGTTCATGTATTGCTGAAGCCTCACTGGGAGAATTTTGAGCATTGCTTTGCTAGCATGTAAGATGAGTGCAACTCTGCAGTAGTTTGAACATTCTTTGATATTTCCTTTCTTTGGGATAGTAATGAAAACTGACCTTTTCAAGTCCTGTGGCCACTGCTGTATTTTCCAAATTTGCTGGCATATTGAGTGCAGCACTTTCACAGCATCATCTTTTAGGATTTGAAATAGCTCAACTAGAATTCCATCACCTCCACTAGCTTTGTTCATAGCAATGCTTCCTAAGGCCCACTGGACTTCACATTCCAGGATGTCTGGCTCTAGGTGAGTAATCACAGCATCGTGGTTATCAGGGTCATTATGATCTATTTTGTATAGTTCTTCTGTGTATTCTTGCCAACTCTTTCTAATATCTTCTGCTCTGTTAGCCCATTGTAAGATATACCACTATCAATTTAATGTTAATTTATTATGCAATGAAAAGCTTAATAATTTTTATAATAATAGAATACATAAATCAAATCCTTATGATTATACAGTGGAACTGAGAAACAAATTCAAGGGATTAGATTTTATTGACAGAGTACCTGAAGAATAGAAGGAGGTCAGTAACATTGTATAGGAGGCAGTGATGAAAACTATCCCCAAGAAAAAGAAATGCAAAAAGGCAACATGGTTGTCTGATTAGGCCTTACAAATAGCTGAGAAAGAAAGAGAACCAAAAGGGCTCCTTTGTCTATGGGATTTTCCAGGCAAGAATACTGGAGTGGGTGACTGCCACATTTCCTGGCTTCAAGCCTCCTTCTTTTCCCTGTAAAACCAGCAATAGTGGGTCCAAGTTCTTCTCACATCGCATATTTCTGACTTACTCTTCTGTCTTCCTCTTTCAGGGACTCATTTGATTAGACTGAGCCAAACCAGGTAATGCAGCATCATAAGGCTAAGGACAATATCTTTTCCCTCAATGTTCTTAATCATAACCCCATGTATAAATCCTTCTACATTACATAGCATAGGTTGGGAGATCAGGGCATGGGCATCTTTGGAGGTGACTGAGCAAGCATTATTCTGCTTACCACAAAAGCAGTAGGTAAGTCTCTTTTTTTAAAAAAAGGTGTATATCTATGTATATATATATATATACACACACGCACTATATAGTCAGACTATAAGAGTCTGTGTATTTGTGTGCATAGACTCTAATAGACTGAAAAGTACAAAAACTAAAATGGTCAGACTATATATTTATTATATATATATGTATATGTGTTAGTCAATTGGTTGTGTCTGACTCTTTGCAACCCTATGGACTGTAGCCTGCCAGGATCCTCTGTCCATGGGATCCTCCAGGGAGGAATACCGGAGTGGGTTGCCATTTCCGTCTCCAATTATATATATAGTCTGACTATATTGTATATGTATATATCTATATCTATATATATATAAACACACACACATATATATATATATGAATGTGTGTGCATGTATATATACGCATATGCCTATATGTTTCATAAACAAGTGTATATTTATAGGCCAAATGCTACTTTATATGAAAATAATTTAAAAGTATAACTCTTTTATTATTGACATACTTTAAATTTTGTATAAGTATCAGTTCAGTTCAGTCGCTCAGTTGTGTCCGACTCTTTGCAACCCCACGAACCGCAGCACGTCAGGCCTCCCTGTTCGTCACTAACTCCCTAAGTCCACCCAAACCCATGTCCATCGAGTCGGTGATGCCATCCAGCCATCTCATCCTCTGTCGTCGCCTTCTCCTCCTGCCCTCAATCTTTCCCAGCATCAGGGTCTTTTCACATGAGTCAGCTCTTCGCATGATGTGGCCAAAGTATTAGAGTTTCAGCTTCAACATCAGTCCTTCCAATGAACACCGAGGACTGATCTCCTTTAGGATGGACTGGCTGGATTTCCTTGCAGTCCAAGGGACTCTCAAGAGTCTTCTCCAACACCACAGTTCAAACGCATCAATTCTTCGGCGCTCAGCTTTCTTTATAGTCCAACTCTCACATCCATACATGACCACTGGAAAAACCATAGCCTTGACTAGACGGACCTTTGTTGGCAAAGTAACATCTCTGCTTTTTCATATGCTATCTAGGTTGGTCATAACTTTCCTTCCAAGAAGCAAGCGTCTTTTAATTTCATGGCTGCAGTCACCATCTGCAGTGATTCTGGAGCCCAGAAAAATAAAGTCTCTCACTGTTTCCACTGTTTCCCATCTATCTGCCATGAAGTGATGGGACGGGATGCCATGATCTTAGTTTTCTGAACGTTGAGCTTTAAGCCAACTTTTTCACTCTCCTCTTTCACTTTCATCAAGAGGCTCTTTAGTTCTTCTTCACTTTGTGCCATGAGGGTGGTGTCATCTGCATATCTGAGGTTATTGATATTTCTCCTGGCAATCTTGATTCCAGCTGGTGCTTCTTCCAGCCCAGCGTTTCTCATGATGTACTCTGCATATAAGTTAAATAAGCAGGGTGACAATATACAGCCTTGACGTACTCCTTTTCCTATTTGGAACCAGTCTGTTGTTCCTTGTCCAGTTCTAACTGTTGCTTCCTGACCTGCATACAGGTTTCTCAAGAGGCAGGGAAGGTGGTCTTGTATTCCCATATCTTTCAGAATTTTCCACAGTTTATTGTGATCTACATAGTCAAAGGCTTTGGCATAGTCAATGAAGCAGAAAAGATGTTTTCTGGTACCCTCTTGCTTTTTCAATGATGCATTGGATGTTGGCAATTTGATCTCTGGTTCCTCTGTCTTTTCTAAAACCAGCTTGAACATCTGGAAGTTCATGGTTCACATATTGCTGAAGCCTGGCTTGGAGAATTTTAAGCATTACTTTACTAGCGTGTGAGATGAGTGCAATTGTGCGGTAGTTCGAGCATTCTTTGGCATTGCCTTTATTTGGTATTGGAATGAAAACTGACCTTTTCCAGTCCTGTGGCCACTGTTGAGTTTTCCATATTTGTTGGCATATTGAGTGCAGCACTTGCACAGCGTCATCTTTTAGGATTTGAAATAGCTCAACTGGAATTCCATCACCTCCACTAGCTTTGTTCGTAGTGATGCTTTCTAAGGCCCACTTGACTTCACATATATACATACATTATTCTGTACCTTATTCTAATTTCACCTTTTGGACTCTTATCTATATATTGTCCCCAGGGAAGAAAAGTTAGTTTAGCAGAACATTTATAGGATAGGTTTGTGATTCAGAAAAACAGAAATGATAGTTCTGAACAAGTGCCTTCAGTTTAGCAAGCACTGTAGATGTCATGAAAGGCTGAAGAGATGATTAGGAGAATGAAGAGCTTCCTATGTTATGCTCAAGCATTTGAGTTTTATTCTGAATATAGTAGAAAATCGTGGAATCATTTTACAAAATAAAGCTGCAGCATATGTTCATTTTTTTATACATTACTGACAGCAGTCTGGATAGGAATTGCAGGGGAGGGTCAGAGCTGAAGGAATGGAGAACAGTTAGGAAGATAATGCAGTAAATGAGAGGAGAAATGTCACTGATCAGAGGCAATGACAGTAATGACCTTGAGGAGGGTGGATTCTAATGACATCCAGGAAGTATAAGTAAGAGAACCTGACAACAAATTGGATGTGGGGAATAAAGTTAATGGGGGAGAAAGAATGATTTCAAGAACTCTAGCTTTGGAAGCTGGGGCCGGGAGATGAAAGTGTCAACTCATGTTCCTTTAAATGTATGCCTGAGGAACTGTAGCAAGTAAGCTTAGAAAGGCTGATTTATTCTGTGATATACTGGGCTTGGCTGCTCCACATCGAAACTTCAGTCAGAACTGAGAGTCTGGCAAGAATATAAAGACATAGCTCAGTTCTTATAAACCTTTACCTTTGCTGCTATTGCTAATACCATTCATCTATGATGCCAAACTGACACAAATATAAATTTCTAATTGACACAGAAATGCAGTGCATTAAGAGTTTAACTACCTGAAGTTTAAAAGAAACTGAGGACATACTATCAAGGCATGAGAATATCTTTGGTGTCTAGGAAGCCTCACACTTTAAGAAAAGTAAATTATATAATGGAGAACTTAGTTAGAAATCGCTTACAGAAAGAAATATTTTTCAAACTCCATCATTTCTAAAAATACTTTAACAGAATAACTGTACTTTAGGGAAAATTCTCATAACATCCCTAAGAAGTAATTCAGATGTTATTTTTAACTTCTGTCACTGGGCTGTGTTGTGCTTATTTGCTCAATCTTGTCTGACTCTTTGTGACAATGTGGAATGTAGCCCACCGGGATCCTCTCTCCATGGGATTCTCCAGGCAAGAATACTGGCGTGGGTTGCTATGGCCTCCTCCAGGGGATCTTCCCAACCCAGGGATCGAACCCAGGTCTTCCACATTGCAGGTGGATTCTTTACCATCTGAGCCACCAGAGAAGCCCCTAGTACCTACTAAATTAACTAGAGTTCCTTGGAGGAAACTTGATTTCACTGCTTTAAGCAAGAAAAAGAAATAGGCTTGGTGTGAACTCTGTGTGAACATTTAGGATACTTTCAAGGTTGTCCGAGGTACTGAAGTCATTTAAAGGGGCTCTCACTGGCCATGTTGCAATATTTAAAGAGTAGGTGAAATATTAAAATTATTATGGTAATTTGGATTAATCTGAATTTATAAAAACCCATGAGTCCAAAAGAAAAAAGTAGTATAGAATACAGAATAATATATGTATTTTTACAAAATTTTAAAAATGACAATTACGCAAGTTACAAATTTAAATTATTTTCATATATAGGGGTATTTTATACTATAAGTATGTACTTAGTTATGAAAAATGGAGACATGCATATACGTACCCACACATATATACACATTAACTTTTATAAAGTACAAACACTAAAGTAGTCAAAAAAAAATCCTCAGAAAATGAAGACATGCCCCCAAAACAAGAAGGTTAGAAGTAAACCCAAATATTGATGTTCATTAGAGGTCATAAAAAGGACTGTATAAAAAAATGCAGAGAGTCATTATTTCAAAAATATAAATTAGTCAAATGTTTAAAAATGGGCTTATAAGAATCTGCCTTACAAATTTTGAAGAAATTGTTAAGCTATATATAAGCTTCCAAATGCACAGAGAAATCATTTTATGTTATTATAATAGGGCCATTCATTGTTAGGTCCTATGACAGGACATATAATTAATACATCAGTTTTAGAAAAGGTACCGAATTTCAAAACCTAATATTTACACCAAAGACATAAAACCTCATGATTTAAATAGTACAACTTGGTAAGAAGAAACAATAAAAACTCCTGTTACTGTTGAATACTCTACTCTGAAACAATTTCCTTGGAATAAGCACCTATATCCTGAGTCCTACCCAAGAATCAATGATCCAGCAATCATAAATTTATAACTTTGGTATGGTATTCTTTTTATCATGTCTTGAAAGAGAATTATAGTAAATATAAAAATAATATACAGTGGTGGTACTAGTGGTAAAGAATTTGCTTTCCAATGAAAGAGATGCAAGAGACACAAGTTCGATCCCTGGGTCTGGAAGATAACCTGGAGAAGGAAATGGCAACCCACTCTAGTATTTCTGCCTGGAAAATTCCATGGACAGAGCAGTCTGGTGGGCTAAGTCTATAGGGTTGCAAAGAATTGGACACAACTGAGCACACACACACACATAAATAATGAAATCTTTAAAATATGAAAAAATGGCGATTAAATGAAGCAATGAAGATTAAATGCAAACTAGTTTGTGTTACAGGCTCTTTGTAATTTTGAACATTCATCTCTGTCTCCTTAATTCAGTGAGACTGTGCTCTCCTCAGAATGTTTGCTTACACTGGCAGTTCTGGAAGGGCCTTTAGGTTCATCCATGTTCTAATGTCCAAAAAGTGATCCAGTCTCACTCTTATCAAATCTAATGCCAGACTTCTCTCCAATACAACTGTGCAAATTATCTCACAGTTTCAGTGCATAGTCTTAAATGTTCCCCGAGAGCAGGACTTGCATTTTTTCTGTCTGAGTTATGTTCTAATTTAGTTTTATTACAAAATTTTTCCCGTGGTTTTTGAGGAACTCTCATTCATACGTGAAGTATGGTCCCAGATAAAGTCAATTCAGTTGTTTTACACAATGGAAATCTTGCTCTTTGTTCCTTTACTTTCCTTTTCTCTACCTTTGCACATTGGAAGACACTTCTCTAGGAATGTCCTCCATTTCTGCACATCTTATGAGCAGAGGCACTTACTAGCTATGTTCTATACTACGTTTTCAAGGATGTTTGTATAGAATATAGATTTGGAAGACAAAGAATCTCCCTGCAGAGCATACCTGTCCATTACCACCCATTATAAAGGTTTCCTCCATTATAAAATATTTGGGTTTCCTAAGAAAAGTGTTCCTTGCCTATAATTTAATCCATTGTGTGTGCAGATGTCACCTGTCTTTGTATCACTTTAGAAATAGGGGTTTATAGCAGAGATGCAATGAGAGTCTGATACTCTGACTACTACCACTGAGGTGATGGATTCCTCTGTCTTTGTCCTAGGAGGGTCATGTCTTCCGAGAGCATCAAGGAAATGTAAGGGGCTAACTTTTACCTTGCATATAGGGTAAGATTTTAGAACCTTCACAATGCTTGACAGTTTTTGGCAATATGAATAGGATATTGATAGAAACACAATTTTCTGCTAGATGAAAGAGGAAGGCTGGTGAGCCAATTAATAGAACCCAAGGGAGGTCCATGGAAATGAATACTGAAAACATTGCCCACATTATATGGATATTCAGGCAATAACTAGTCCTTTACGTAGTTGTCTGTTAATGAGGAGGAATTAGTAGGGTAATCGCAGGCCAAGTACTGGCAGATAGATTCAAAGGCAGCTGCCCAAATGGTATCCTGGCTTGGTGCTAACCATCATCCAGGCAGGTGAATTTTGTCGCAATTGTGACAGTCAGCTTTTAGGTCCTTCTAGGTGGGTAGAAGTTTCAGATCTCATTCAGATAAAAGTTACAGAGATATGCACCTATACTAAGCATGACAAGGTGAAATTTGTAACCACTATGTGCCAAACCAGGTGAATCATTAGAACTCTAGATAGTTCATTTAAGATGAAATGGGCATGCAATACTTGTTAAAGAAAAACTGCATCACTTGGAAAACTTATGGCCCAGCTTCTATGTATATCAAGCTAATCACAGTCCATTTGGAGCCAAGAAAATATCTCAGAGTTTTTGCAGTGGGCTCTGGTACTTGTCAGACTGTTATTTGGCCCTGCTAGGGAGATTTCCCTGGGACAGACAAATTCATTTAAGAAACAACTATTAAGACACTGACTAGTGTTCATGGTAGGAGAAGGCAATGACAACCCATTCCAGTATTCTTGCCTGGAAAATCCCATGGACGGAGGAGCCTGGTAGGCTGCAGTCCATGGGGTCGTGAAAAGTCGGACACGACTGAGCGACTTCATTTTCACTTTTCACTTTCATGCATCGGAGAAGGAAATGGCAACCCACTCCAGTGTTCTTGCCTGGAGAATCCCAGGGACAGCGGAGCTTGGTGGGCTGCCGTCTTTGGGGTCGCACAGAGTCGGACACGACTGAAGCGACTTAGCAGCTGCAGCAGTGTTCATGGTTGAGGGCTTGTTCTCTGATAAGACCAATTGTAATCAAGCTACTGATCGAGTCTGCACCTCAAAAACTGCCACTGTTGATGGCTGGATCCCTCTCCAAATCACATGGAAACAATCTACAAAAGAGCCTGTGTGTAAATAAAAGACTGTGTCATTCTGATGCAGAGTCTACATCTGCATGCAAGGTTTATGACTCTTATCAGAAGCTGATCCATTTGCATTGAAGTGAGAGGGGCAGAATCAAATGAGACTTCACTTCACTTCACTTGGGCTACCCTGGTGGCTCAGACTGTAAAGATTCAGCCTGCAATGTGGGAGACCTGGGTTGGATCTCTGAGTTGGGAAGATCCCCTGGAGGAGGGTGTGGCAACCCACTCCAGTATTCTTGCCTGGAGAATCTACATAGAAAGAGGAGCCTGGTGGGCCACAGTTCATGGGGTCTCAAAGAGTTGGACATTACTGAGTGACTAAGCACAGCACACGGTATTATTCTACTAATTTTTATGTCTCTAAAAATACAATAAGTTCCTTGAAGTCTGAAGCTACCTTTGCAAAGCACCAACCCACCAACTTCAAACTCAATGTAAATAATAAATGCTTGCTAAATGAATTAACAGATGAACGCATTCCACACCACTAATTCAATTACTTAAAAATGTATGATATGGTCAAGTGATGAGAAACTGAAAATTAAAAAAAGATTCATACAATCATTTTGGGTGAAGATAATGTAGTTTTTATTTTATACTACTATTGCTTTAATATTTTTATACACAAAATGACCTTTAGAAACATAGCTTTACCCTTTTATGAGCACATGAATAATGAACATTGCTTTTACACATCATTAGCAATTAGGTTTTCAGATAAGTTAGCTGTCATATTGAAAAGAACACAGATATCAGATTATGGGATGCTAAGCAGATAAGAATAAATGTTAGGCACATCTTCACAAAACATTCAATGGGTTGTCCTGGACACATAAGGAGCAACAGAGTCAAAGAGGAAGGAAACAAGCCTAACCAATAGGCATCTACCGTATAGCACACAGAACTCTGCTCAATATTTTGTCACAACCAAAATGAGAAAAGAACTTGAAAAAGAATAAATACATGTATGTGTATAACTGAATCACATTGCTGTACACTTGAAACTAAGGCAACATTGTTACTCAACTATACTCCATTAACAATTGTAGAAAGCATGTATAATTAAAGAGAGAAAAATTAAACTTATATATAATGTGCTTTTAATAACTTAAAGTAATGAATTATATGTCATTAAAATACCAACAGAGTAGTAATAATATTGGGATAGATTTTTAAAAAAAAATAACATCGGTGTACCTCTCTATGAGAAATTATAATACTCACTCTGAAAATGCAAAAGGCAATTTTTTCCTGTTTTATTATTTTACTTACTTCTCAGACTCATTCCTTTGTTACAGTCTATTTTTCACATTGAAAAAGTATGCTTTTGTTCTCTATATTTATGAACCTGCCTCTTTTTTGTTATATTCATTATTTTTCTGTATTTTAAACCAGCAGTAGTTGCCAGTGGAGAGAGGGAAGGGGGCAGGAATAGGGGAGTAAGAGGTACAAAGGATTAGGTATAAAATAAAACTATAAGGATATATTGCACAACACAGAGCATATAGCAATATTTTATAAAATCTATAAATCAAATATAGCCTTTACAGTTGTAAATCACTATACTATACACTTGTAACATACAATATTGTACAACAGCTATACCTCATTTTTGGTCTTTCCTCAATAATAACATGAATGTGAAGGCTTTTGTTTTGCTACACTTGGTTTCATGAAACAATGAACACAGTATATTGGAAGTTTTCATTAACATTATTTTACCTAATAACTCTTTTCTAAGAATTATAATCTAAAATTATGCCAAAATAGAGTTGGTAAAAAAGTACAAACCCAACCTGACTTTTTTGGCAATGACTCTAAAATCTGTCAATTTCAATGTTCATAAATTATAAAATGTCTCTTTCAAATTCTAGGTTTCAACAGTATAAACTGAATAATCCTAGTGACTATCTACCAGAACAGCAACTTCAAAGAGGAAGTTTCTCTGATTCTGCTATGCTAGTTGACTATGCTGCTGCTGCTGCCGCTAAGTCGCGTCAGTCGTGTCCGACTCTGTGCGACCCCATAGACGGCAGGCAGCCCACCTGGCTCCTCCATCCCTGGGATTTTCCAGGCAAGAACTAAATCAATCATTCTGAAAGCTAAATTCCTTCTATATTTAAATTTCATAATTTTCTCTTTTATTTATTAGTAAAAGAATATGCATTTATGCCCTCTCCATTGAGTGTCTAGAATTTTCACCTTTATCTTCCTCAAAATCTTCCACTTGGTCATTTTGTTAAAAGGAAATAGGATTAATTAAAGGAGATTGCCTAACACAACATATATGTGTGTGTGTGTGTGTGTGTGTGTGTGTGTGTACTTTTCCCATTGATATCCACTTACTCCACCTTCAAGAAACAAAAAAAAACAGCAAGTGAATAAACTGTATGATATAGATATATTAAAAATTGTATATTGACTCTACTTCCTTTTAGCTGTCATTTATTTATTCATTCAAAAGACATTTATCGAACATTTATCTTATGTCTGGCATTGAGTTAGTCACTGCAATGTGCCCATGAGAATGACAAGTGTGATGGACATCTGGACAATGGATATGGATAAGTGACAAGGGCCCATGGGAGGGTCAAAAAAAGCAATTCATTGACCTAGGGATCAGAAAATTTTAAAAAATTCCAAAAATGGGCTTCCGTGGTGGCTCAGATGGTAAAGAATCCACCTATAATGTGGGAAACCTGGGTTCAATCCCTAGGTTGGGAAGAAACCCTGGAGAAAGAAATGGCAACCCACTCCAGTATTCTTGCCTGGAGAATCCCCATGGACAGAGGAGCCTGGCGGGCTACAGTCCATGGGGTCGCAGAGTCGGACACGACTGAGCGACTAAACACACAGCACAAATAGCTTATGAGTAGTTGTTGGACAGGCAAATGGAGCAAGAGGAAGGAGACAGGTATTTCAACCACAGAGAACACGTTTGAAAGTAAAAGTGAGGTGAAAAGTATCATCAAAGTTCAGTGCTGTATTTCTGGTAAGGAAACAGTGAGAAAATGGAAAATCTGGTTAGCTAGGATTATATAATAAATTTGGAGACTTTTCCTAAATTTAATGTGAAGCCAGTTGAGGGGGGCTGGTGACAACTTCTGTTTTGGAAAATTAACCTATGCTGCTTTCAGGGAAATGACTGAGAACTGTCACTTACCCAAATGGGAATTAACAGTTGCCTGTTGTATATATAACAAAAACAAGGATGTTTGGGAGAAGCAGACGAGTTGAGCATGTTTAAAGATGGAGTCAATCGAATTTGGTGATTGATTGATAATGACAGACAAATGAATGGCTATGCCTGATTTATGACTTCTTGGTAATTAGATTGATGGTGCTACCAATCACTGAGAAAGAAATCTTAGGTAAGGAGATAAGTTTGCTAAGTTATAGTACTCAAATTATAAGAAGAAGATAGTTTACTGGTATTTAAAATTTTCAAACTGAATTAAAAAATTTGGCAATAGTGTCAGTCTAAAATATGTAATTAACTTTTTCAGATTTCTTCATAGCACTTATACAAAGAGGAGAGAAAATCTCTAGAAGACATGATGTAAGTGGTGAGAAACTCTGGTTAATTATACTTTAGGGACATAGACTGTCTAACTCAGCATTAAAACATGGATAATTTAAATTTCTTCACCTTGTATAGCCTATAAAAATATAAAGTCAAAAAAGTACATACAAAACCTCCATGAGTAAATATATAAGTCATATATAATTTCTGTAGGCTCTGGTTCTTAAAACGTCAATTTTATGTTGGCTCAAAGTACATAATTCTTGGACACACTTTGATCTACTGGTGTTACAAATGAACACAAAGAAAATAAAAATTAGTGGATTAACTGTCCTTGCCCCTTTCCTAGGAGGGAATAAAATTTTGACACTGTTATCAGCATAATCTTAACAAACGACAGAATTTTTTTCCATTGGGATTAGCATAATTATATTCTTTCTTAATGTTAGGTCTGTATATTATAAATGTGTTTCTGTATCATAAATATGTTTGCTTGATGATAATTTTAAGAAAAAAATAGCTGCAGTGTCCTTTATTATAAACAAACAAAACAGGGAAAATTTTCCAGTAAATTCATTATAGCCAATTTCCATTATCTCAAGAGTAAAAAATTAGAAATTAACCCTGACAAGTATGAATATTTTTCCCAAGTATTCTAGCACAAAATGCATTGACATTATTTGCTCTGCTGCAAGGAGATTAAAAATTCTATACTCAGATTCTAACTATTTACAGATAGGGCTTCTACAGATTAGCACGCTAAAGAGAAAAGGGTGTTTAGTAACACACACCTGAGGCTTGATTCTCATACAGTCCAAAGATATCTTACAAGTATATGCTGGTCCTTCAGTTAAAATAGCTTATTACTTAATAACTACAAGAAAGAAATTTTGGATACTGTACACCATTCTTTTCAAGAGGGAGAGTATGGCACATTTTAAATGTGGACAGACAGACTTCTAGCAAACAATTATTTTTCAAGAATCATCTTTTTAAAAATTAAAATTCTTATTAAAAATTAAAATTCTTACTTTGCATATTTTTTTTTCCACCAAGTCACATGGGAATATTAACCCTTCAATTCTCATGTAACCAGTGAGGAGGATATACTCAGAACAATGTGCATATTTTTTAAAACTTTCTAAATTAAGGCACATTCAAATATTTCCATTTACATGTTTACAGAAGTTTTCAAGGTGATTACCAGATAGAGCAGGTTCACAGATAAATTAGTCTCAAATTAACTGTATACAACAAACATTTGAGCTGTTGATACTTTTCCTTTTATATTTTGCAAAATAAAGCAGTGCAGTTTAACCATCATGCTCACAATTCTTATCTTTTTAAGACAGTAGAAAACCAAGGCACTTTCAGACTGATATAAAATTTGAACTTTCTGGAAATAGAACTGCCATATGACCCAGCAATCCCACTGCTGGGCATACACACCAAAGAAACCAGAGTTGAAAGAGACACATGTACCACAATGTTCATCGCAGCAGTGTTTATAATAGCCAGGACATGGAAGCAACCTAGATGTCCATCAGCAGACGAATGGATAAGAAAGCAATGGTACATATACACAGTGGAATATTACTCAGCCATTAAAAAGAATACATTTGAATCAGGTCTAATGAGGTGGATGAAACTGGAACCTATTATACAAAGTGAAGTAAGCCAGAAAGAAAAACACCAATACAGTATACTAATTCATATGTATGGAATTTAGAAAGATGGTAACGATGACCCTACATGCGAGACAGAAAAAGAGACACAGATGTATAGAACAGTCTTTTGGACTCTATGGGAGAAGGCGAGGGTGGGATGATCTGAGAGAATAGCATTGAAACATATATATTATCATATGTGAAATGAATTGCCAGTCCAGGTTCGATGCATGATACAGGGTGCTCAGGGCTGGTGCATTGGGATGACCCTGAGGGATGGGAGGGGAGGGAGGTGGGAGGGGGGTTCAGGATGGGGACCACATGTAAACCCATGGCTGATTCATATCAGTGTATGGCAAAAACCACTACAATACTGTAAAGTAATTAGCCTCCAACTAAAATAAATAAATAAAAAAAAATAAAGAAAAAAATATAATGATCTGTATGAAGTAACCTTTTTCCCTTTCTACTAGCGATCTCTCTATCCATCCATCCATCCATCCATCCATCCATCCATTTACCTATCATAGGACATTTTCTACAATGGTCCCACAGATCTGGCCCCTCTACCTACAGTACACAACCCTGTATAATTTTGAGTGTGGGCAACACCTGGTCACTAGGAGTCTGGCAAAAGCAGCTCTGGAAAGAACTGTTCTGATAGTTTTTAAAATGGAATTGAAGCAAGGATCCCGAGCAAGAGGCATAAAAAATGGAACACTCTTCAGTCATCCCAACCACAAATTTTGCAGCAGATCCAGACTAAAAAAAAATAGTGACCTGGATAGGACCATAAAGATCTGTACCCCTATTCTCTCCTTACTTTTAAATCTCTATTTCTATTTTGCCTTAGGGAGTTACCTGATCTTCAGATTTTTCCTGATGTGCATCAACTGAATAAAAACTTCTACCTCTGTTTGAGTTACTTTTGTTTTCACTTATAGGATCTATATAACTAATTCTTATATTGAACAGTATAAAATGTAGGTTTGTGTATGGACAGAGAATAAAAAACTTGAGAGTAGCAGGAAGAGGCTTTACAACTGAGAAATTCCAGACTACTTTTTCCTAATGTTCCATGATGTTTTCTCGAGTTGTTTGGGTTTTGTATTGTTCAGAGATCCTCGGTGAAGAAAGAATGGAAAGACAATATTCCTGAGTCATTGAGACATTCTAAGTAATTTCTTCCTATTACCTATGTTTCCCAGAGCTGTTCACATCATGACAAGTCACACTAAGTGCTTCTTTTAAGTAGGTGTCAGATCAATGCCTTGGTTTCCATTATGGAAATAAGAGCCTAGTTTATGATTTTGTCTACAGTTTAAGTTTCATGAAAGTAGGGAGTTTCTGTATGCTTAGTAAATATAACAGCAGTCAGAACACAAGAGATATTTAATACATGACTGTAGGATAATAAACACACAAACATATTACACACCCATATACACACTGTCATTTTTTAAAGAACTCCGCATTTATCGGTAGATGGCAGTTTAGCATAAAACTGTAAAGAACATAAATTCTAGATTTCTTTCTACAGAGGGTTAAAAATAAATGCTTTATAGATAATGAGTCCTATTACTGGCTCATTAAGTAGAGGATTTAAGTCAACTTAAAAAATAATCACAATTATTTTTTACACTGATTGAAGATTTAAGAAAAAAAAATCTTGCTGGGTTTCCAAGGAACAGATTTTCCCTTAACAGCAAATTTTAATTCTAAAGTCATTCCATATTAGAAAGTTCAAAAACATTTTCTTGTATAGTTTATGAGGGATGACTGAAAATGAATTACCTCTTCTCCCAGTGAAGCAAGGCTAAAGGTAATTTTATGCACACACATACATACACCAGCTCGGAGGAAAGAGAAGAGTCATGTGGACTACAGACAATAGAGGAAGACAAAGCAGATGCGAGTATATAATATATAAACTACAGCAAGAAAAACAGAACAAAAAGCAGTATTAAGAACCACAGCCATTCTTTTTTTTGGTACACTAACAATATCCAGTCTTGGCAATTCAGAGATAGGGTAGCAAGTGAAACAGAAGTTAGGTTGATTGTTTCAAGGAATGTTTATCCTTTTAAAGGCAGTATCCTACTTTTACATGACAAGCAAAATTTTAGCCCAATGAAAACAAAGAAGAAATTCAAAATATCCTAAAAGGTGGGAAAAAGCCTACCTATAATAAAATTATGTTGACAATCAAGGCTGCTTATTACAAATATTTACTTGGCATTAGAAAAACAATTGAGAAATACCTTTAAACTGTTGAAGGTAAAATCTTTTTTAACATGATTTTGTCTTCAGTAAAACTATCAGCTAGGTGTGAAAGCAAAACTACGGACTGAAATTTTTTGAAATGACTGCTTAAATATATTCTCCTTGTCTGCCCTCACAAAATATATTAATATATAATATTTACTGGACTTCCTAGGTGGCACAGTGGTAAAGAATCTGCCTGCCAATTCAGGAGACACAGAGACATGGGTTCGATCCCTTGGTTCAGGAAGATGCTCTGGAGAAGAGAATGGCAATCCATTCCAGCATTTCTTGCCTGGGAATCCCATGGACAGAGGAGCCTGGAAGGCTACAGTCTCTGGGGTTGGATTGGAGGAACTGTTGCTGAAGTTCAAATACTTCGGCCACTTGATGTGAAGAGCTAACTCATCGGAAAAGACTCTGATGCTGGGAAAGACTGAATGCAAAAGGAGAAGGGTGTGGCAGAGGATGAAGATGAGATGTTTAGATAGGATCACTGACTCAATGGACATGAATGTGAGCAAATTCCCAGAGACAGTGAAGGACAGGGGAGGCTGGTGTGCTGCAGTCCATGGAGTTGCAAAGAGCTGGACACAACTTAGCCACTGCACAACAACAACAAAGTTATTAAAAATATATTTAATTCCATAATAATATAAAAATTTCAATAGAATATCCAATGTTGATGCTTAATGAATCCTGGATTGTAATAAAAATGCTTAATACACATTAGTTCTCATAAGAATAATTTTATATATCAGAAAACATTATTTTAATTTGCCCAAGGTCAAATTCATCAAACTGATACATTCAGGAGTCAAATCTCTCACAAAATGCTTCCATAGTCCATATTCCTAAATAATTATCAAAAGATAATTAAATAGCTCTTCTAAATATAAGAGCCATTTAAAAATATGGCTGCCATTTCTTATAACTATATTGATATGAAGCTATGCGAAAAATAGGATAGCTGTTTTATTAGAAATATGAGCCCATGCTTCCATCATTTTCCTCACTCGATATGTCCTATACATTTATTTACCCATCAAAATTTTTTCATTTGTACAAAAGCATGAACTCATTGGATAAGTTGGATGCATGTAAAGACTATGGAGTCTTTCTTCAAATGTTAATTATGTGGAAATTCTACTAGCTATCACATATATTGAACAATATGAACAGAAATTAAGAAAGATCAGACAGAAATTTTACTTCCTGAACTATTTCTGTAATATCACATGAATTCAGAAAAGCAATATTAACAGAACTCCACCAGTAAGTTCTGGAAAGAAGAAAAATTACTCCACTCGGCAGCTATGGGCTCAACCAGCAGCAGGTTTGGTTTGGTCTGGTTTGGTTTGGTTTGGAATCTGGACCATGAGAGCATTTTTGTTCATGGTAAATTACTCATTTTAAATGGAATTAAAAGAGTATCAGGATACAAATGACAGTGATTCCATGCTGAGAACCAGCAGCATCCATCAGGGCTGCACCTGTCAGAGATTCCCCTGACACAGACAGTTTCTCCACACCTCCTCATTCCTGTGAATGTGGAGAACCACTGAAATTTGGGACATCAGTTCAGTTCAGTTCAGTCGCTCAGTCGTGTCCGACTCTTTGGGACCCCATGGACTGCAGCATGCCAGGACTCCCTGTCCATCACCAACTCCCAGAGTTTACTCAAACTCATGTCCATTGAGTCAGTGATGCCATCCAACCATCTCATCCTCTGTCGTCCCCTTCTCTTCCTGCCCTCAATCTTTCCCAGCATCAGGGTCTTTTCCAATGAGTCAGCTCTTCACATCAGGTGGCCAAAGTATTGGAGTTTCAGCTTCAACATCAGTCCTTCCAATGAACACCCGGGACTGATCTCCTTTAGGATGGACTGGTTGGATCTCCTTGGTATCCAAGGGACTCTCAAGAGTCTTCTCCAACACCACAGTTCAAAAGCATCAATTACTCAGCACTCAGGTTTCTTCACAGTCCAACTCTCACATCCATACATGACAACTGGAAAAACCATAGCCTTGACTAGACAGACCTCTGTTGGCAAAGTAACATCTCTGCTTTTTAATATGCTGTCTAGGTTGTTCATAACTTTTCTCCCACAGAGTGTCTTTTAATTTCACGGCTTCAGTCACCATCTGCAGTGATTTTGGAGCCCCAAAATTTGGGACATAATTTAATGTAAATATCAAATTGGATAAATAATCTGTATTGACATTTAATGCCATTCAAAAATTTAATTAACTGAATATTGGTACATTTAATTTAAGTGAAAATAAATGGGACTCTATTTTTATTTTCTAAGTGTTCACATTTACCTTGCCCTTTTGGTCATTATTGAAACACTGATTTTTGGCTTTTGACTTGTTTATTTCTGTCTGTCCGTCTATGCTCATACATGAAATGAACAGAAAAAAAGTGAAATAAGATGGTAGGAGAGAAAGGACACAAAGAGAAGGAAAACTTGTCATGAGGTGTGTTTAGATGTATGAAGGGAATTGGTAACTAGAAACTAGCTATAAATAATGCTCAGATAATGAACATTTTTTAAGTGGTATTAAACAAAATGTGCCAGGCTCAGTTATAGGATGGCACACGTGCAGTCCTTATTTAGTGGAGGATCTGGGGCAGGATAGACAGGCATATGCAGCTTTTTCTTATCTCTGTGGTTCTAGGGAATGGGTTGATGCCAGGGTGGAAGGGTAAAAGGAGAGGGAAGAGAGAAAACAATGTAATTTCTGTACTGAAATACATGTGGAGTGTGAGGGAAAAGAACAGTAAACACATGACAATTTTACCTTTATCTAAATATCTGTGCTTACTGAAAAGATGTGGGAGGCTGAGAAAGGGAAACAAACATTTATAATATTTAAATCAAATAGCTTATAACTGAGAAAAGCTCATAAGCCTTACATATTGTGTACTTCTTTTATATACTTTATTTGCATAAAATTGAGCTAATGCTATCGAAACTAAACTGAATACGTTTTAAATAAGAAATTTACTATTTTCTAGTATTATGGACTCTATGGGAGAGGGCAACGGCGAGATGATATGGGAGAATGGCATGAAGCATGTAAATTATCATATGTGAAACGAATTGCCAGTTCAGGTTCAATGTATGATACAGGGCGCTCGGGGCTGGTGCACCGGGATGACCCGGAGGGATGGGATGGGGAGGGAGGTGGAAGGGGGGTTCTGGAAGGGGAAAACATGTACAACCATGGTGGATCATGTCAATGTATGGCAAAACCAATACAATATTGTAAAGTTAAAAACTAGAAAATAAACTAATTAAAAAAATAAAATCATGAAAATAAAAATAATCCTGATAGTTCATAATTTTCTTTTCCCAAGAGTGTGCATGCCTATGTGCTAAGTCACTTCAGTCATGTACGATTCTTTGTGACTCACGGACCATAGCCCGACAGGCTCCTCTGTCCATGGGATTCTCCAGACAAGAATACTACAGTGGGTTGCCATGCCCTTCTCTCCAGTAGTGTATTTTTCCTAATTAAATTTTTTCAGAAAATTTATAGTGCATATGATACCTTAAGGTCTATTTACATGATCTCCTAGATCTGCTGAATGAATACACATTCAAAGCCAAATGTTAAAAAGGTAACAGATATTATCACATAGCTGGATTAGGACTTTTTGACATGAAACCTTTTAAAACACCAGTGTTTCCAAATCTGAAATACTAGTAAGCTCAGTTGTATGATACAAAGCTAAAAAGAATACCTACCACAAGGAGAGTGTTTTGCAAACTGGAACTGCTAATGAAAGAATAGTTCACATAGGTATTATATTAATAATACCGTTTCTTTTCAGCTTGAAATCCACCATGCATTGCTCATATTCTTTGATACATAGGTTTGACTTCCAACAACTAGGTCTCTCTTATCCCTTTGAGACAGTTAAATTGAATAGCAGGCAGTTTTCTCAGTGGGTGTCTTCAAATGAGACCTTAATAACTCAGGACCTGCATTTTGACCATAAAAGTAGAATTTGGATTTATATACTACATGAAGCATGCCACTATGCTGAGATTTGTATAATACCAAACGAAATTTAACAGTGATCTTTTTTCCCCCTGTAGTGTCAGAATTACCAAAGGGGCATTGTGATACTGTATAAGCATTATCTTGAATACCTGGCTCAATCACTGGCACAGCATACTCAGTATGCTTATAAATAAAAAATAGATGTTAGCTTCACTCCATTTTATAATCATATACTAATCAAAAACAATTTATTTATTTGACTCTACTCTGTAGGAATTATAACCTAACAGCCAAATTCTCATACAGCTAGAATATTTTTACTGAAGCAAAGGGTATTCATAAAACACCAGGTAATGAGGAAAATAAATTATGCTTTTCTGCTCCCCTAACAATGCTAAGATGCTAGGAATTCAGTAAAGTCACACAGATAAATTGGAGGGTCGGTATTAAAATTAAAGATGGAGGAAAGAGTTTTGCTTCTTCAAGAGCAAAACAAAACTAATTTAAAAGAAAGCAGATAATAATGCATTTATAAACATTTCAGTTCTTCTCGAGTGTTTGAAAATGACTCACATAATTATCTTTAATAATATAAACTAAAAAACAAAACTAACAGAATCTGAATAAAACATGCCAAAGAATATAATACTGTACCAGATGCAAATAAGTAGCATATATTTGCTAGTCAAGTCGAGCTTGTGGTTTACATGTAAATAAAAAGTCTCATATTTTAACTAATCAAATTAACATTTATTTTCATTTGAAATGAAATATAAACTATTCATTATATCTATTATAAAATAATAAACTATTTATTATTTCCTAATACGAGAATGTTTTACAATTACCCAAATCTGGGGATGATAGATGGATGTTGGATATGGGTAGCAAAGAAAGAGGACCAAAGATCTCACTCTCTCTCTTATGGTAGTAAATAATTCTTGGATGTAAGTCTTAATGTGCCAATCATCAAGTAGTTATTTACTAATAAATCCTTTCAATTGTTTTTTGCATTTTAAATCAAAACTACTGACTGACATATTTTTGAGCCAATGTGAGTAATTTTCCTTATTCCATATCACTTTGTTCTATTGTGGCCAAAGGGATATATTTGCAAGGTGAAGAGCCAATTATGAGTTGCCATCTGTTACTTTACATAATATTCTTTTTGTTTGATGTGCTGTGTAAGGATCACACCCTCAAAGCTGACCTCATCAGCATCATGATCTAGATAATGGATCTAGTTAGCACCAATAACTCATTCATATTCTATTGCTGAACACACTGCAGTCTCAATTCATATTTGATTAAATTTCCATTAATCATTATTAAAGATTCCTCTGTGCAAATGAAATGGCATTTAGTTCATTTAACATGTAATTGAGTTCTAATTGAGCAGCAACTGTTTCATAGAATTGTTAAGTACTTTGAATGTAAAATAATACAGGTATCAATTTTGTCAGTAAAGTGTTATGTACTGCTCATTCTGTTTGCTCATTAACTTCCATTTCTAGGGACTGGACCAATAGTTATTGGTTTATCGTTATTAATATTCTCCTTGTCTCTAAACTCATTCTTCATCCAGTTATGGGGTATCAAGCTTTGAGGAAAATAAATTACACCTTTGGATATCTTTTTAAAATCACATATTTTCAGTTCTGTATGGAGAGACGAATATCCTTATTTATTGTAAAATGTAGACACAGGCTTTTCTGTCAGGGAAAATTCTTTTTCTTAGAAGATGTTATCTCTGACTTGTGAGACTGTGAGACATGTCTTCAAAAAGAAGAAAAAGAATTTTATTTAACATACTCAAAATCATAAATCAAATGTTTCCTGCTCTATTTTTTACTATCCATTCCCAGTCTGAAAATGGAAATGCCCTTACAAACAAGGTTGGGTTTTTGTTTTCCTATTTTTGTTTTTACATTTATATACTGCAGATTTAAGACTCAATTTCATTTTCCTTAATTTTTGTTATCAACTAACCCTCCTTATTCATGGATTCTTTATCTGTGAATTCAGCCACTTGCTAAAACTATGTGTAACCTCAAAATTAACACAACAGGCACCTTCCTGGTCACCCATGGGCACGTGTCTAGTTGCAAAAAACTGAGTCACCTGTTGCACACATTCCCAGCTGAAGTCAAACAAGGCAAAGACCTACTTTTTTGTTTCAGTTCACTGTAAACAAATGTCCCTTTCATGATTTACTCCGTGTCATATTTCTAACAATTTTGTATTTTGTTGGTGATTTCACTCCTTCAAGTGGTCCCAAGCAGACTGTTGATAAACCATTTAGTTTCCCCAAGTGCAAAATGCTGTGATGTGCTCCATGAAGAAAATTGCCTGGTTTAGATGAGTGTCATTTAGGCATGCGTTTTAGGGCTGTTGCCTGTGAGATCAATGCTAATCAATCAATATGTTTAATTTATATTAAATAATGTGTCTTAAAACACACATAAAACAAGGTTATATATTGACTGCTGGATGAAAATGTTGTGACTGGGATCTTTACCTCTATTTTCCCTAGGAGTACCGGTTTAGTGTTTTAAAACCAGTGTTCGTGATGAATTTGTAGAACATAACTAACGCACATAGTGAAAATCAACTCTACTAATAAGGACATTGAGAAAGTCAGAGAAATGAAGAAAATAGTGTAGAAGAAGATCCAACAGAATCAGCATCAATAACAAATATTTTTCTGGTTGTTGTCTGTGAAGTGTCCCAGGCAGACTCTCTGGACTTGAATTCTGACACGAACACCTGCCAGCCCTGTGATCATGATCATGTAATCAAAGTTCTTGTGCCTCAGTATCTTCATTTGACAAACAAGGAAAATAATGATTCCTACCGTATGGTAAAAGTGGTATCAATTAAAGGAAATGCTATTTGCAGTACTTTAAAATTATGCCTAGGGGAATGGAATGCAAAAGTAGGAAGTCAAGAAACACCTGCAGTAACAGGCAAGTTTGGCCTTGGAGTACAGAATGAAGCAGGGCAAAGTCTAACAGAGTTTTGCCAAGACAACACATTGGTCATAGCAAACACCCTCTTCCAACAACACAAGAGAAGACTCTACACATGGACATCACCAGATGGTCAACACCAAAATCAGATTGATTATATTCTTTGCAGCCAAAGATGGAGAAGCTCTATACAGTCAGCAAAAACAAGACCGAGAGCAGACTGTGGCTCAGATCATGAACTCCTTATTGCCAAATTCAGGCTTAAATTGAAGAAAGTGGGGAAAATCGCTAAACCATTCAGGTATGACCTAGATCAAATCCCTTATGATTATACAGTGGAAGTGAGAAATAGATTTAAGGGACTAGATCTGATAGACAGAGTGCCTGATGAACTATGGACAGAGGTTCGTGACATTGTACAGGAGAAAGGGATCAAGACCATCCCCATGGAAAAGATATGCAAAAAAACACAATGGCTGTCTGAGGAGGCTTTAGAAATAGCTGTGAAAAGAAGAGAAGTGAAAAGCAAAGGAGAAAAGGAAAGATATTCCCATTTGAATACAGAGTTCTAAAGAATAGCAAGAAGAGATAAGAAAGCTTTACTCAGCGGTCAATGCAAAGAAATAGAGGAAAACAATAGAATGGGAAAGACTAGAGATTCTTCAAGAAAATTAGAGATACCAAGGGAACATTTCATGCAAAGATGGGCTCGGTAAAGCAAAGAAATGGTACAGACCTAACAGAAGCAGAAGATATTAAGAAGAGGTGGCAAGAATACACAGAAGAACTGTACAAAAAAGACCTT
Organism: Giraffa tippelskirchi; assembly: GCF_054371585.1. NCBI lineage: Eukaryota > Metazoa > Chordata > Mammalia > Artiodactyla > Giraffidae > Giraffa > Giraffa tippelskirchi. The sequence goes on from NC_137286.1 coordinate 129,088,693, forward strand.
CATGACCCAGATAATCACGATGGTGTGATCACTCACCTAGAGCCAGACATCCTGGAATGTGAAGTCAAGTGGGCTTTAGAGAGCATCACTACAAACAAAGCTAGTGGAGGTGATGGAATTCTAGTTAGGCTATTTCATATCCTGAAAGATGATGCTGTGAAAGTGCTGCACTCAACATGCCAGAAAATTTGGAAAACTCAGCAGTGGACACAGGACTGGAAAAGGTCAGTGTTCATTCCAATCCCAAAGAAAGGAAATGCCAAAGAATGCTCAAACTACTGCACAATTGCACTCATTTCACAGGCTAGTAAAGCAATGCTCAAAATTCTCCAAGCCAGGCTTCAGCAATACGTGAACAGTGAACTTCCAGATGTTCACGCTGGTTTTAGAAAAGGCAGAGGAATCAGAGATCAAATTACCAACATCTGCTGGATCATCGAAAAAGCAAGAGAGTTCCAGAAAAACATCTACTTCTGCTTTATTGACTATGCCAAAGCCTTTTACTGTGTGGATCACAATAAACTGTGGAAAATTCTGAAAGAGATGGGAATGCGAGACCACCTGACCTGCCTCTTGAGAAACCTGTATGCAGGTCAGGAAGCAACAGTTAGAACTGGACATGGAACAACAGACTGGTTCCAAAAAGGCAAAGGAGTGAGTCAAGGCTGTATATTGTCACCCTGCTTATTTAACTTATATGCAGAGTACATCATGAGAAACGCTGGGCTGGAAGAAACACAAGCTGGAATCAAGATTGCCGGGAGAAATATCAATAACCTCAGATATGCAGATGACACCACCCTTATGACAGAAAGTGAAGTAGAACTAAAAAGCCTCTTGATGAAAGGGAAAGAGGAGAGTGAAAAAGTTGGCTTAAAGCTCAACATTCCAAAAAGTAAGATCATGGCATCTGGTCCCATCACTTCATGGGAAATAGATGGGGAAACAGTGGAAACAGTGGCTGACTTTATTTTTTTGGGCTCCAAAATCACTGCCGGTGGTGATTGCAGCCATGAAATTAAAAGACGCTTACTCCTTGGAAGGAAAGTTATGACCAACCTAGATAGCATATTAAAAAGCAGAGACATTACTTTGCCAATAAAAGTCCATGTAGTCAAGGCTATGGTTTTTCCAGAGGTCATGTATGGATGTGAGATTTGGACTGTGAAGAAACCTGCGTGCTGAGTAATTGATGCTTTTGAACTGTGGTGTTGGAGAAGACTGTTGAGAGTCCCTTGGACTGCAAGGAGATCCAACCAGTCCATCCTAAAGGAGATCAGTCCTGGGTGTTCATTGGAAGGACTGATGTTGAAGCTGAAACTCTAATACTTTGGCCACCTCATGCGAAGAGTTGACTCATTGGAAAATACCCTGATGCTGGGAAGGATTGGGGGCAGGAGGAGAAGGGGCCGACAGAGGATGAAATGGCTAGATGGCATCACCGATTCAATGGACATGAGTTTGAGTAAACCCCGGGAGTTAGTGATGGAAAGGGAGGCCTGGAGTGCTGCAATTCTTGGGTTCACAAATAGTCGGATATGATTGAGCGACTGAACTGAACTGAAATGAGAAATATTATGCCGATATTTTTAAATGATCCAACATTATTAAGGGGAAAATATATTTAGTCTAATGCAAATACTTTTCCCCCTAAATGCTTATGAATAATAGTTTGTAATTTTATAGACCATCTCAATCAAAGTGAATTTTAAAAAAATGCATACATGTGAGAGTAGCTAAGAGTGCCTGGCACTTAACATTTTATCCCATGATGTTACAGTTCGTCTCGTGTGAATCACCTCAGAGATGAAAGGGACACACTCTAGGGCTTCTTCAGCCCACATTTGGGGTATGATAAATGTTAACTGCTCAGTCATTTCCGACAGTTTGTGACCCCACGGACTGTAGCCTGCCAGGTTTCTCTGTCCCTTGGATTATCCAGGCAAGAATACTGGAGTGGTTTGCCATTTCCTTCTCCAGGGTCTCTTCCTGACCCATGGATTGAATCTAGGTTTCCTGTGCTGCAGGTAGACTCTTTACTAACTGAGCTACCAGGGAAGCCCCAAGGTATGAAAAAGCTGATTTTAAGGCTACAATGGAAGAGAGAAAACAACAACCTACGATGGACCAAAAAAAGAGAAATTCAGGATGGGGGATTGGTAGAGTATTTTTAATAGTCTCATTATTTCTAAATCTCAAAGGCTGAGTTATTTAATATAATAAAATGAAACTATATTTTAAAAATAAGTCAACTAAAACTAGACTTCCCTGGTGGCTCAGCTGGTACACAATCCACCTGCAATGTGAGAGACCTGGGTTTGATCCCGGGGTTGGGAAGATCCCCTGGAGAAGGGAAAGGCTACCCACTCCAGTATTCTGGACTGGAGAATTCCACAGACTGTATAGTCCATGGGGTTGCAAAGAGCTGGACAGGACTGAATGACATTCACTTTCACTTTTCACTTAAACCAGTTTCTGTGCTCCCTGTGTCAATCTCATTTCCTGACTGCTCATTAGATGAGCATAATAGCTTGTATATGCCTCTAACATTCTCTTCTTATCTGCTTCTCAGTTATTCTCAGATGTGTCTTGTACATTATATGATATGCCAGTTTACTGCCTACAGGTTGCAGAAGAGGTAGGGTGAAACTGGCAAGAACTCTGTTGTCTTGCTGAATTGTGGAAATGAGGGTACAAGGTTTAGGAAGGCAAAGGTGACTAGAATTGTTGGGCAGAGTACCTGACAAGGGGAAGTTACACAGGGAAAAAAATGGCTCTAGGTATGTCCTGATGTGTGTCTAGGTATGTCCTACCCATTAAGTACTGCCTGCACAAAGAGAACTGATCTGCATCTGTGTGAGTAGAGACTCCCCAAGACGAGGGAAATACACACCACGAGGCACCAAAGACTAACAATTCCTAGCAGTTTCATATGGCTGGGAATCATTTTGTGTGTCCATCAGCTAGAGTGAAGAGACCTTGCACTATACAAGGCATTGAGAAGAGTTCTAGGAGAGTCATCGCTAGTAGTGGGGTGGATTAGTACCAATTAAGACAAGGTTGTTCTGGATATGCTAAGCAAAAGGCTGAAACAAACAAACAAACAAACATCATGGCAAGACAAAGCAAAAGTAATCTGACTGAAGTAACAGACCAAAGCATATTTCTGGGGATAAATAGAGACATTGCAAAATAAAAAAGGGATAAATTCATTAAAGAGGGCATGTGTGTTAGTTGCTTAGTTGTGTCCAACTCTTTGCAACTCCATAGACTGTAGCCCACCAGGCCCCTCCATCCATGGGATTCTCCAGGCAAGAAAAATGGAGTGGGTTGCCATTTCCTTCTCCAAAAGGAACTATAGAAAGAAAGAAAGTGAAGTCGCTCAGTCATGTCCGATTCTCTGCGACCCCATGGACTGTAGCCTACCAGGCTCCTCCATCCATGGAATTCTCCAGGCAAGAGTACCGGAGTGGGGTGCTATTTCCTTCTCCATAAGAGGGCATAATAATCCTAAATTGCATGTATCTAATAACAGACCACAGACAAATATGAAGTAAACACTCATAGAAATAAAATGAAAAATGGACCCCATTTATTACAATTAACTTAATTGTAAATTATATTATGCATAATTTTATTACCTCCTTTCCTCCCATCTTAAAATAAGCATTCTGAGTGCAGATATTTTGTCTGTTTTGTTCTCAATACATATTTATGAATAAAAAGAAATAGAATAGTATTCAATATTTTGAAGCAAAGTTTCCCCTCCAAATATACCATTTCATTTTTGTTCTATCCTTAAAACCTTACTTAGAATTTTTCCATATTTTTCATTGTATATATTTATTATTATTCTAAACCATTTCCACATTTTCAAGAATCCTTTCAAACTTCCTAAACTCTCTTTTTCCCAAGTATCTATTTCAGAATTGTTGTGTTTTTATTGAAGTACAGTTGATATACAGTAATGTTATATAAGCTACAAGTATATAATATAATGATTCACAATTTTAAATGTTCTACCCCATTTACAGTTATTATAAGATACTGGCTATATTTCCCAAGCTGTGCAATATATCCTTGTAGCTTATTTTATATATAATGGTTTATACCTCTTCATCAATACCTTTATAATGTTGCTCCCTTTACCTCTGGTGACCACTAGTTTGCTCTCTATACATGTGAGTCTACTTCTTTTTTCCTATATTTACTTATTTGTTATATTTCTGGATTCCACATATAAGTGATATCATACAGTATTTGTCTTTCTCTGTCTGACATACTTCACTTAGCATAATGCCCTCTAAGTTCATCCACGTTGCTGCAAATGGCAAATTTTCATTATTTTTTTTATGGCTGATTAGTATTCTGTACTGCCATCTTCTTTATCCTTTCATCTACTGATGGACACTTAGGTTGCTTCCATATCTTGGCAGTTGTAAATAATGCTGCTGTGAATACTGGAGAGCATGTATTGTTATAAACTAGCGTTCAGAACCTGGGCTTTTTGAGTGACACACAGAATGGGTTCCTTCTCACATGTTACAACTAACAGAACAAAGTCAAGCTGAGGCTTCCTCTTGCCTAAATGATCAGTCCCACTTTTGCATCCAGTTTCCATCTTCCAAAATGTATTACTCTCTCTTCTTTCTTGATTATCCTATTTTTGTACATGTGGTTAGATCTTTGGGATCATATATTTAACGCAGTATCTTAAAAAGGAAGAGTTAATCTATGTGGTGAGGCAGCTAACAGAACTAGGAACCTTGCAAATGGGAATATATTTTCTATGTGTCAGCCTTCATCTCACATTTGAAAGGTAAATACAGAGCATTTTGTTGGAAATCAACTTTGAGCAACAATTTCAAAATTTGATAAAGGTGTTTCTCCTTTTCTTAACTTCTTCTGTTTTTAAGTAATTATATATTCAAAGGTTCACGGTTCACGTATTGCTGAAGCCTGGCTTGGAGAATTTTGACCATTACTTTACTAGCATGTGAGATGAGTGCAATTGTGCGGTAGTTTGAGCATTCTTGGCATTGCCTTTCTTTGGGATTAGAACGAAAACTGACCTTTTCCAGTCCTGTGGCCACTGCTGAGTTTTCCAAATTTGCTGGCATATCGAGTGCAGCACTTTCACAGCATCACCTTTGAGGATTTGAAATAGCTCAACTGGAATTCCATCACCTCCACTAGCTTTGTTCGTAGTGATGATTTCTAAGGCCCACTTGACTTCACATTCCAGGATGTCTGGCTCTAGGTGAGTGATCACACCATCGTGATTATCTGGGTCGTGAAGATCTTTTTTGTACAGTTCTTCTGTGTATTCTTGCCACCTCTTCTTAATATCTTCTGCTTCTGTTAGGTCCATACCATTTCTGTCCTTTATCGAGCCTATCTTTGCATGAAATGTTCCTTTGGTATCTCTAATTTTCTTGAAGAGGTCTCTAGTCTTTCCCAATCTGTTGTTTTCCTCTATTTCTTTGCACTGATCACTGAGGAAGGCTTTCTTATCTCTCCTTGCTATTCTTTGGAACTCTGCATTCAGATGAGAATATCTTTCCTTTTCTCCTTTGCTTTTCGCTTCTCTTCTCTTCCCAGCTATCTGTAAGGCCTCCTCAGACAGCCATTTTGCTTTTTTGCATTTCTTTTCCATGGGGATTTTCTTGATCCCTGTCTCCTGTACAATGTCACGAACCTCTGTCCATAGTTCATCAGGCACTCTGTCTATCAGGTCTAGTCCCTTAAATCTATTTGTCACTTCCACTGTATACTCATAAGGGATTTGATCTAGGTCATACCTGAATGGTCTAGTGGTTTTCCCTACTTTCTTCAATTTAAGTCTGAATTTGGCAATAAGCAGTTCATGATCTGAGCCACAGTCTGCTCTCGGTCTTGTTTTTGCTGACTGTATAGAGCTTCTCCATCTTTGGCTGCAAAGAATATAATCAATCTGATTTCGGTGTTGACCATCTGGTGATGTCCACGTGTAGAGTCTTCTCTTGTGTTGTTGGAATAGGGTGTTTGCTATTACCAGTGCGTTCTCGTGGCAAAACTCTATTAGCCTTTGCCCTGCTTCATTCTGTACTCCAAGGCCAAACTTGCCTGTTACGCCAGGTGTTTCTTGACTTCCTACTTTTGCATTCCAGTCCCCTATAATGAAAAGGACATCTTTTTTGGGTGTTAGTTCTAGAAGGTCTTGTAGGTCTTCATAGAACCGTTCAACTTCAGCTTCTTCAGCGTTACTGGTCGGGGCATAGACTTGGATTACCGTGATATTGAATGGTTTGCTTTGGAAACGAACAGAGATCATTCTGTCGTTTTTGAGATTGCATCCAAGTACTGCATTTTGGACTCTTTTGTTGACCATGTTGGCTACTCCATTTCTTCTAAGGGATTCTTGCCCACAGTAGTAGATATAATGGTCATCTGAGTTAAATTCACCCATTCCAGTCCATCTTAGTTCGCTGATTCCTAGAATGTCAACGTTCACTCTTGCCATCTCCTGTTTGACCACTTCCAGTTTGCCTTGATTCATGGACCTAACATTCCAGGTTCCTATGCAATATTACTCTTTACAGCATCAGACTTTGCGTCTATCACCAGTCACATCCACAGTTGGGTATCGTTTTTGCTTTGGCTCCATCCCATCATTCTTTCTGGAGTTATTTCTCCACTGATCTCCATTAGCATATTGGGCACTTACTGACCTGGGGAGTTCATCTTTCAGTGTCCTATCCTTTTGCTTTTTCATACTGTTCATGGGGTTCTCAAGGCAAGAATACTGAAGTGGTTTGCATGCCCTTCTCCAGTGGACCACAATCTGTCAGACCTCTCCACCATGACCCATCCATCTTGAGTGGCCCCACACGGCATGGCTTAGTTTCATTGAGATAGACAAGGCTGTGGTCCGTGTGATCAGATTAGCTAGTTTTCTGTAGTTTTAGTTTTAGTGTGTCTGCCCTCTGATGCCCTCTCGCAACACTTACCGTCTTACTTGGGTTTCTCTTACCTTGGGCCTTGGGTAATTCCTCTTGCCGCCGCCACCGCCGCCGCCGGCCCTACCCCCCAGCCTGGCCTAGCCCCTCTCGGCTGCCGCCCCCGGCCCCCGGCCCCCAGCCTGGCCTAGGCCCTGTCAGCTGCTGCCCCCGGCCCCCCGCCCGGCCTAGCCCCTGTCGGCCGCCGCCCCATGATGTATGCAGATGTCGGCCGCCGCCATGATGTATGCAGAGTACATCATGAGAAACGCTGGGCTGGAAGAAACACGAGCTGGAATCAAGATTGCCAGGAGAAATATCAATAACCTCAGATATGCAGATGACACCACCCTTATGGCAGAAAGTGAAGAACTAAAGAGCTTCTTGATGAAGGCAAAGGAGGAGAGTGAAAAAGTTGGCTTAAAGCTCAACGTTCAGAAAACTAAGATCATGGCATCTGGTCCCATCACTTCATGGGAAATAGATGGGGAAACAGTGGAAACAGTGTCAGACTTTACTTTTTTGGGCTCCAGAATCACTGCTGATGGTGACTGCAGCCATGAAGTTAAAAGACGCTTACTCCTTGGAAGGAAGGTTATGGCCAACCTAGATAGCATGTTTAAAAGCAGAGACATTACTCTGCCAGCAAAGGTCCGTCTTGTCAAGGCTATAGTTTTTCCAGTGGTCATGTATGGATGTGAGAGTTGGACGGTGAAGAAAGCTGAGCGCCGCAGAATTGATGCTTTTGAACTGTGGTGTTGGAGAAGACTCTTGAGAGTCCCTTGGACTGCAAGGAGATCCAATCAATCCATCCTAAAAGAGATCAATCCTGGGTGTTCATTGGAAGGTCTGATGTTGAAGCTGAAGCTCCAATACTTTGGCCACCTCATGCGAAGGGTTGACTCATTGGAAAAGACCCTAATGCTGGGTAGGATTGGGGGCGGGAGGAGAAGGGGACGACAGAGGATGAGATGGTTGGATGGCATCACCGACTCGATGAACATGGGTTTGGGTAGCCTCCGGGAGTTGGTGATGGACAGAGAGGCCTGGCGTGCTGCAGTTCATGGGGTCGCAGAGAGTCGGACACGACTGAGTGACTGAACTGAACTGAATATTCAAAGGGCATTGTAAAAGGCCCATGTACCCTTCCTCAATTGAAAGGGGTAGAAGTCCTGTCTTCCCAGGCAGCCTCTTAAAACATCATCTCAGAGGGAAGCAGAGGGGCGCTCATCAGTGCCACGTGGTAGGGGTCCAGACACCTCTTGTGCCCCTGCTGGGAGGGGTGAGGGTGGAGCGATAGAGGGTAGGGTTGCACTGCTGAGTGTTGGGGAAAGCTCTGGCTTTCCCTCAGTGAACTCTCACGTACCACCCCTGTGGGGAGGGGAAGGTGGAAGTCTCTGCTTCACAAACGGCCTTTGTGAAGGTGTGTATAGGTGGACCACGGGTATTTCCCATGGTGTTTACTTGGAGTAGGGAAATCATATCCAACAGCTTTCTGTTCTGCCAGGCTTTCCCTTTCCTGGTTGTCTGGCTGGAGAAAAAGGGTTTTTCTTGGGGCTTCTATTTTTTGGTCTGATCTTGATGTTTTTAGGGTGTGGGCTTCTTCAGGACACAATCCAGGATAAAGAAGGCAAAAGGAAAACCCTGTGAACTCACTGCCTTGTCATTGCTTAGTTACAGTCTCTAGCTGGACTGCCTTCTTCTCTCCAGTACATAGTCATAAGTGTACTTTTTTTTTCATAATTTTAGCTGTACTCAGCATGAAGAATACTGAGGAGTTTGGCTATTCTGTCTTGTTGAGGACTTGAAGTAGTCTGTTCCTCTTTAAGTAGTTTTAGCGCATGAAAATTAACTTTCAGAAACGTTAGGTTATAAATATTTACTTAAAAATAAAATTGTTCACCTTGCAAAATATTTCACTTTGGAATTACAGTAATACCTCTCCTAAATAATTTTAATGTGTGATACAATTTCATTGAATGTAAAAATACACATGGCTTTTCGGAAATACTTCATTCTGTAAAATGATGCATATTTGTATTGCAAAGTCTAAGGATGGCACTAGGATGACGGTTTTAGACATTATTTTCTTAATTTTCTTAAAGAGAAAAACCACAGGTCCCAAATGGCATCACTTGTGTTAAAGTTCATGATACTGTTAGTTAGGAAGTTAGGTAAGATCAAGGGGCAGCCTAGCAAAAAGGATGCAAACTGATTTTTAAATCCCACCCCAGACATGGGCCCAGGAGAGCTCACAAATATGCTACAAAACTAACCACAGGGGCTTCTCCAGTTTCTGCACATGAGCCCTTGATGCACAGCTGTGTCCTCAAGTAACCTTAGGCTGCTAGGAGCCCATTAAGGGTTTGTAAATACTCTACAGATACGTACGATTATAACAGACTGAATTATGGGAAAGACATGCAGACTAAAGTCTGTTGCCAGGTAACTTGTAACTGTCAATAGGCCTGAGTATATACCCATTTGCATTCTCTTTCCTTATTGATAGTGGGTACAAGCCCTATTTTGCACAGGGCAGAACCAAGAGGAGGAGACAGGAAGTATAAAATGGGACGCCGAGAGGAATCATGGCCATTCTTTTGGGGTTGGTCTGCTCCCATGTCTCGGGAGTGTACTATCTCCTATCTGTTTAATAAAATATCTGTCTGAGCTGTGACTATAAACAGTCCCTTGCTTTGAATTATTGGTGTGATGAGACAGGAGCTGTGAAATATCGCCTGCTTGAGCTGTAGTCAGTCCATCATTCCAAATCTTTGTTTTTCCGAGACAGGAACCGAGGGAGAGAACTAAACCAACCTGACAATACCAAACCTAGATATAATACCTAACCTAACTGTAATTCCAACCTTCACCAGAAATGTAGTTCTAGTCAACCAGTCCAAAATTTTCTAGTTAGCAGCAGTGAGGTAATCTGTCTCCATGCCTCAGAGGAAGAAAAGGAATTCCACATGGTAAAACCCTTGCTGTTCTCTCCCCATCATCAACCAAAAGATGTCCTGTCCTAAAAATAATCTCTCTGGTTCTTTTGCTAATAGTTCCCATGCCTGCTTCCTTCTTCCTATTAAAATCTTTCATTCTGCGCAACCCCTCTGAGTGCCCTTCTGGTTACTATATGGGAGCCTGTCTAATTCATGAATTGCAAAATTAGAATAAATTCATGAATAAAGCAAATTAGATGTTCAAATTTACTCATTTGAATTCTGTTTTTTGACAGATTGGTGGCAACGGTAGGATCTGAAGTGAACTTTAAATGGCATCAGGAGATAACAAGGAATACAGGTGTGGCACCCTGGGAAAAGTTTTGAGTTCACTATCTTTCTTGCCATTTCCAAGGGTCATTGTGAATTCATTTTGGTTAGGCTCCACTTTTTGTATTAAATCCTCTGATCTAATTGGCTTTCCTTTATGGTGGCAGATCAGGTTGAGCTGTCAGACAATTCTCCCCAGATTTCAGACAGCAACTCCGCAGTGGAAAACCCCAGCCCTAAGCTCTGTCCCTGGATCCCCTGTTGGGACTTGCTGACAGTTTAGTCTGTGATTCCTCATTGGTCTGGAGTCTTCCTCTGTCTTCTATGGTGGGAACTGTCAGTGGCAACTGCAGCTTTTCATTTGTGTGGAATTGGTCCACAGTCTCATTCTTTGACAATTGTTGGTTCAACGGTTCAACTGTTTCTCCCAGTCAAATCTGGACTGGGTCTGATTTACGAACTGGACTGGGTCCTGGATAAGACTGGGTCCAATTTGAGCTGGACAGGGCCCAGTGGGAAGCTTCAGACTGATATTAAATAAAGGCTAGTTGCTAATGAGAGTTTCAGAAGTACCCAGAAGTTGCTAAGTGTGGCTCTGAGAATCCAAAGTCCTAGCTAAAAGAAGAGAATCTTTACGTCCAAAGAGTTGAGTTTGCCACTTTCTGGCGCACCTGCTTATATTATGTTTAAGAGCCTTGGCCTGGAAGCTGCAGATATTGAGCAAAATGGCAAAGTTTTATCAACAGTCTTGAATTACAATGGCCATTATTGGGGGCATTCCAAACAGATTTTTAAAAAAAATTAGAAAAAGCACATAAAAGGATTATGCAGACACCTTCAAAGATTCTGAGATTTCAAAATAGCTTCATTGAAAAATTTATTACAAAAAAGTAATAAAAAATTAAAGAGATAAGATGTGCCTAAAACAGAAGACTATAAGACTGACCTATAAGACTGAGGTAACTTCTACTCCCCTCTTATCCTCCTTTATCTGTGTAATATTCATTTTAAAATGAGACCACCCAAGGCTACAGGCAACACTCTTCAGATTTCTTTCACTCCTAAGTCATAGGCCAACCTATGGGTCATAGTTACAGAATTTCTTAAACCCAAGGAGAATAATCAAGTTTTTGTAAATGAATTACCTCTTGAGATAAGTGGGTAAAAAAGGTGGAAAAGAAAATAGAGGCCACCAGTCTGACTGAACTCCTATCCTAACTGGTATCCAAAGCCTGGCAGGAATTTTCTCAGGTCTTCTCTCCTAAAATAAATGTACCCAGAGGGAAAGAAACACTTAACAAATGGGTAAATGCGTGAGTTGGTCCTTTTGGCCAATCCAAAAACCTCCTCTATTTTCTCAAAATACTTGCAGATATTAAGACATTACAAACATAACTGTCCTGAGAATATGTGCCATCCCTCAAAATTCCACCTTGGAGAAATGATGGATCCCTTCGTGAGGTAGGTGTTCCACTCCCATCTTTTCTAGAACTTAAAAGCCATTGCTTGTAATGCAAATACTTTTCATCAGAAGGAGAAAAGGGAGGGAGAGGCTATTTGGAAACCTGGCTAATTAAGAAATCTTAAAATCTTCTCCACATATATTAGTAATTACAAGGTTTCTGTATCTTGTCTGTACAACACACATATATGTTGAGGATGTGTTACATTTTTCTACATTCAGATGGTATTATCTAAACTTAATCTGTAAATTGAGCTCTCTTAATTAGAGGGCTGAGGGTCAAGCACCTCTGAAGACTGGCTATTCTAAATCTCATCAGAAACAGAGAAGCTAATCCAAATGATTCTTGCAAGTTCATGGGATCTAAAATAATCTTTAATAAATAAAGGATAGTTTGCTTTTTGGTTTAATTAAAACAGACATGTGTTTAGAGTGTGTGTGCTTAGTCGCTCTGTTCAGTTCAGTTCGGTCGCTCAGTTGTGTCCAACTCTTTGCGACCCCATGAACTGCAGCACGCCAGGCCTCCCTGTCCATCACAAACTGCCAGAGTCTACCCAAACCCATGTCCATTGAGTTGGTGATGCCATCCAGCCATCTCATCCTCTGTTGGCCCCTTTTTCTCCTGTCCTCAATCTTTCCCAGGATCAGGGTCTTTTCAAATGAGTCAGTTCTTCATATCAGGTGGCCAAAGTATTGGAGTTTCAGCTTCAACATTAGTCCTTCCAATGAACACCCAGGACTGATCTCCTTTAGGATGGACTGGTTGGATCTCCTTGCAGTCCAAGGGACTCTCAAGAGTCTTCTCCAAAACCACAGTTCAAAAACATCAATTCTTCGGTGCTCAGCTTTCTTTATAGTCCAACTCTCACATCCATACATGACCACTGGAAAAACCATAGCCTTGATATGGACCTTTGTTGGCAAAGTAATGTTGCTGCTTTTTAATATACTGTCTAGGTTGGTCATAACTTTCCTTCCAAGGAGTAAGCGTCTTTTAATTTTATGGCTGAAATCACCATCTGAAGTGATTTTGGAGCCCCCCAAAATAAAGTCAGCCACTGTTTCCCCATCTATTTGCCATGAAGTGATGGGGCCAGATGCCACGATCTTAGTTTTCTGAATGTTGACTCAGTCATGTCCAACTCTTTGCGACACCATGGACTGTAGCCCACCAGTCTCCACCGTCCATGGGGATTCTTCAGGCAAGAATACTGGAGTGGGTTTCATACCCTCCTCCAGAGGATCTTTGCAACCCAGAGATCGAACTGAGGTCTTCCCTGCATTGCAGGTGGACTCTTTATCAGCTGAGTTACAGGGAAACCCCATTTTTAGAGTTATCTGCATTAAGTGCAATACTTTTATTCTGCCTACTTTCTTACAATTTGTCAGCATAAAAAGTAACTGGATATGAAGAAGTTTTCTTAGGTAATCTAAACCTAATTGTTGGGAGTAAATAACTTAAATAGATATAGTTGTGATAAGAATTTATAAACTTTTTTAGTAACAATTATATTTTATGGTTTACACACTTAAAAATATCTTTCCAATAATTTTTGGTACCTTGAAACCTCAGTGTTTTGCTCAGTCAAGTTAAGTGATGGAAATTCACAGAATAGCTATAGTATTTCAAAATAAGAATAAAAGTACTGAGACATCAATGAATGTAGGTTTATCTACTTTTGGTTTCTTATTATATACAAAGTAAGATGTTCAATGCCATGCTGAGAAATTTTCCATGAGAAAACATGCTTCTAGAAATTATAAGTGATTATAATCTTGTCAATCTAAAGAACGTTAATATAAGAGACAGTTTATGATTATTTAGCTCCTAAATTTTCACTAGAAATTACAGTTTCTAAGGGTAAAGGATTCCAATGTAACTAAAGCTACTAAAATCATGAAAGGAAACATTTTTGTATGCAAGAAAAGCAGAATGTGTTTTTGTCTAAGAAAAGGTATGAGGAGTGAAGATGCATTTTGTTAAGGAAAATTAGAGTGATTTTATCTAAATTAGAAATTTAGGTGATAAAGGACAAACTCAAAGTATACAAAAGGTTGAAAAGAAAAACGATTTTACCTTGTCCAATCAAGCTGGCTAAAACTGAATTGTTATTATAAAGATTATTAAAATTACACTTTACTATCAATAGCGTAGTTATGTAAAACAGGAACTTAATTTTCTTTCATATGGTAAATAGACAAATATCACTTCACATGGAGTTGTGATCCCATTTAGTCATGTCCAAACCTTTTGATATCTTTGACAGTTTTCCCAAAATAAACTTCTAAACATAAAGTGTTTTTTTTTTTTTTAACTTGGAAGAAACTTAAGGATTTTTCCAGGGCCCCTGAAACTTTCTAAAAGATTTGTTAATTAGACTTACTTGATACATTAACCTACATGGGAAGCATTGTCAAGTAAGAAGTAACATTAAGCTTTCGCTGAGGAAGACTCTTGAGAGTCCCTTGGACTGCAAGGAGATCCAACCAGTCCATCCTAAAGGAGATCAGTCCTGGGTGTTCATTGGAAGGACTGATGCTGAAACTCTAATACTTTGGCCATCTGATGTGAAGAACTGACTCATTTGAAAAGACCCTGATCCTGGGAAAGATTGAGGGCAGGAGGAGAAGGGGATGACAGAGGATGAGATGGTTGGATGGCGTCACCGACTCAATGGACATGAGTTTGTGTAGGCTCCGGGAGTCGGTGATGGACAGGGAGGCCTGGCGTATTGCAGTTCATGGGGTTGCGAAGAGTTGGACACAACTGAATGACTGAACTGAACCTTACGTCTATACAGGCATGTGTCATAATGTTCCAGAAACTGTGTGAAATTCTTTGACATCTGATGTGTCCTGGCATAAAATTTTGTCTGTCATCATAACTGAAGCTGAAGAACTGATGCTTTCCAATTGTGGTTTTGGCAGACTCTTGAGAGTCCCTTGAACTGAAAGGAGATCAAGCCAGTCAATCCTAAAGGAAATCAACCTTGAATATTTATTGGAAGGACTGTTGCTGAAGCTGAAGCTTCAATAATTTGGCCAACTGATATGAAGAGCTGACTCATTGGAAAAGACCCTGATGCTGGGAAAGATAGAGTGCAGGAAGAGAAGGGAATGACAGAGGACGAGACGGTTGGATGGCATCATTGACTCAATGGACGTGAATTTGAACAAGCTCCGAGAGACTGTGAAGGACAGGGAAGCCTGGTGTGCTGCAGTCCATGGGATTGCAAAGAGTCAGACATGACTGAGCAACTGAAGAACAGCAATAACTGAAGCTCACATTAAAAGGACTGAACCTGAGCGTCAAGGAAGTGTCCTAGCTGACTTTCATACAAAGGCAGTGAGGACAGAATCTATAAAGATTGTGGCATATGTGATGTGAAGTCCAGTGAATGAAGTCCATTCTGCTACTGCAAAAATGACCCCCTTACTGCCAGACTTTCGCCATTCTGATAAACCATGATGGCCTCTTGGTTCTTCTCAGCTACCTGTCAAATCCTGTTTATCTCTTTTTACATTCTTTCAGCCCCTACAGTGCAAATTTTATTTTTATTCTTTGGGGCCTAGACCTCCTTCCTCTGGACTCCTGACATCTGCAACTGGACTCCCTTCGGCTGCCACTTAGTATGGTTTATCAGTAATATTGGTGGTGGTTTAGTTGCTAAGTCATGTCTGACTCTTTCAACTCCATGGACTGCAGCCCACCAGGCTCCTGTATCCAAGGGATTGCCCAGGCAGTAACACTAGAGTGGGTAGCCATTTCCTTTTCTCGGGGATGTTCTGATCCAGGGATCGAACCCACGTTTCACTCATTCCAGGAATTTTTTACTGATGGGCAATGAGGCGGGGGGGAGCAAAAAAATCCAAATGAATTTTTTGGCCAACCCAATGTAGTCTTGCTGCTGTATCTTTCCCATAGGGATTGAAGCCTTCCTCTGTTCCCTGAGGCATTCTCCTCACTTCTCTAATGTTCCAGCCTTAGGGTGCCTGTAGTAGCTTGCCCTGCTGGTCAGCAGTTGTGAACATGCATTTAAAACTTTTGAGAGAATACAATGCACCAGGGGATTATTGCTGTTAACTATAAGCAGGATAATTCCTAAATTTGGAGTGTATTTCATTGCCATATTCCCCAAGACCCAAACCAAAGAAAAACCCCACTGAAGAAGTCACTCAGTTAACCCAAGTGGCTTCCTAGGTGACCATATATAACCGAGTTTCAACTTCCCCACAGTGCCAATCCTTGCAGACCCAGAGAGAATGATAACCACCACAGACAAAGACAAGTCCTGTAAGAGCACAGACCACTTCTGTTTATTATTTATGGATTTATTCACCAGGACTGACATGTTTACCCATTCAAGCTAGGGGTCATTCAGGTTTGTAGCAAATCATCCTAAATTTCAGAGCTTAGCTTCCCACCTTCCCCGCACCCCTCTTAGCAATGATCTGGGAGATACAGAAGTGGTGTGCTGCCTTTCCAGGCTCATACCAGACTGAAATAAAGACAAGGAACAAAGGGTTTCATGTTTAGATATAGTAGGAAATCCACTCAGTGCTGTCTGCCTGACTTTGCAGGCTATGTCAGAGTCTGTTTTTCCATCACCTCCCCCTGTCTTTACTTTAGTCTTTATCTCCCCGAGTCCTAAACCCTATACTCTTGAGATCTTGGTCACTTTTCTGGCTCATACACAGTTATTATTCTGCTTCATTTTGGAGAGCATTATCATTTTGGCTTCACCTCAGAAGACTGGCAGTAGTTTTCTACTAGTCCCGCTGTGTTATGGCAACTTCCAGATTCTTTAAAACACACACACACACACACACACACACACAAACTCTCCTCTTTATAATGCTGAGCACATTGACAGCAGAACTTGAATGAACCATGCTCATGGAGTCTGTTCTTTACTCCTGTCTAGACCAAACAGAAACAAGGAAAGATGTTGAGGTAGAATGAAAATCTTATTTTGCCATATGTGGTTTAAAATTTTTAACTCAGTCTTAAATTTACTTCTATCAAAAATGGCCAAAAAGATTAGAAATAGGATCTGTAAAGTCAGCAGGAATTCAACATGTGTACAGTATATATACTAATTACTTTTGTATATGAAAACATATTATAAATACAAATATATGACATATATACATATTTATATTATACATAATTCAATCAAATAAAAATAAAGCAAATGGGCTTCTCCTGAGAAATCAATGTCTTAATTAGAAAATATCCTCTATGAGTGACTTCTTTTATCAGGATCATAATGAAGTTGTGAGGGAGCAGAGCATAATTTGCTACCCCGAAATGTCCTCTCTGGTGGGAGGATTAATTTAGGCTGGTTCTTTTTAAGAAATACAAGACTTGAGGAGGTCTTTCTTTTTGTTTGTTGTCGTTCAGTCACTAAGTCATGTCCAACTCTTTGTATGGACTGCAGCACGCCAGGCTTCACTGTCCTTCACTATCTCTTGGAGTTTACTCAAACTTATGTCCATTGAGTTGGTGATGCCATCCAACCATCCTCTGTTGTCCCCTTCACCTCCTTTCCTCAATCTTTCCCAGCATCAGTGTCATTTTCAATGAGTCGGCTCTTAGGATCAGGGGGCCAAAATGCTGGCACTTCAGCTTCAACATCAGTCCTTCCAAAGAATATTCAGGGTTGATTTCATTTAGGATTGACTGCTTTGATTTCCTGGTCTTTCTTTTTAACTTCCCCTTAGTTGCCAACGAATTTAGATAAAGGGCCTGTCCTTGAAAAGAGCTATTAACAGAGATATCTGCAAGGAATATAGGAGTTATATTTGTTGGCCGGGGTGGGGGACTCTGCAAAGCCTAAAGAGCAGAGTCTACTCTGTGTCCTGTTGTCTCTGCATGGCCCAGTAAAGGTTTGTTTGCCAAACAATTGCTTCTGCAGCTCCCTATGAATTGCCTTCTTCCCCTCTGAAGTCCTAAACCACTACCCCAACATCCTCTTTTGTCTTTATCAAGAGGTGTTATTTAACACAAGGGTATCAATCATTTTGGTGAGTTACTCAGTTTTCCTGGGTCTATACCACGTATAAATGTTGTTAAACTTTTAGTTTAATTTTCTCCAGTTAATCTGTCATTATGTCAATTTAATTGTTAAGCCAGCCAGAAGAACCTAGAAATGTAGAGGAAGATTTCTTTCCTGCTAACAAAGTCCATAATGAGGCCTACTGTTCTACTTTATCCTGCACATTAAGAAAGATGTGGGGAGGGGAGCTGATAGGAAGTAGACCCCTAGAGATGGGAAAAGTATAGTTTTGTCACTCAGAGGAAGTGTAGCCATTTGCCTGCTCATATCCGTATTTCCTTGTTTTATGTGTTATTTTTTAATTGACTAAGTGGACAAGGGTTGAAGACAGTTATGTAGATCCAGCAATCCATTATCTACTTATTTCAGGTAAAAATGAATATATGAGTTCAAAGGTCTATATTTTACAACAGGAGATATTTTGGACTGTAAGACTAAGCATCACATTTGCTAAGCTAGCTTTACCTTTGGCCTAAAAATTTGATCTTTCTTTCTGTATACTTTTCTTTGGGAGACATCCTATTTGGCACATAAATCCCAAACTGTAGTAATCTTTAGTAATCTGTATAAAATACAGAGCAAAACTCCAGGACTGATGGTAATAGTATTCAGCAAGAACAAATTCAGAATGTGTACATATATTTCACTAAAGGGCATTCCAGGTGAAAAAAAAGTCAAAGTCATTCAGTGGTATCTGACTCTTTTGCCAGGCTCCCCTTTCCACGGAATTTTCCAGGCAAGAATACTGGAGAGGGTTCCCATTCCCTTCTCCAGGAGATCTTCCCAACCCAGGGATTGAACCCAGGTCTCCTGCAAATGCAGAAGACCCAGGAGATGCAAGTTCGATCCCTGGGTTGGGAAGATCCCCTGGAGTAGGAAATGGCAACCCACTCTAGTATTCTTGTCTGGAGAAGCCCATGGATAATAGCACTCAGCAAGTACAAATTAAGAATGTGTATATTTAGTATCACAAATGCTAGTATTGAGGTTGATGTTCTAGATAGAAAAACTTATTGAAACCCAAGCTTCTAACTTGTTTCAGTGAATTAAATTTCAGAGAAAAGCTGGACAGTCGAACTGGGGAGACACAAAGTTCTCATGACTAAACTTTGCAGCTTAAACATAATCAAGCTATAAGGATAAGATAGAGAGTGGATATATATATATATATATATATATATATATGTACACACATACACATATGGTTAGAAACCTATGTTTTATAATTTTACAAAATTACAAAAAATTATAAAATTTCAGGAAAGGAACAGGTATAATTCTTTGTATTATTTTCATACCTTTCATAAATGCTAACCTGAGATATATTTTAAATAATTCTACTCCAAATTAAGAAAAAAAGCACTGTCCCAAGAAAAAACAGATGTTACTCAATATTTATCAGTATGTATGTGTAAGAGCAGGAAGTGAAAATTCTAAAAATCATTGCTTTTAACCTATGGTCTTCCAATTTTACTAGAGAAAAGAAAGAAGATAGGAGGCAGAAGAGTAGAGAGTGTTCAATGAAAGTGATGTAGAAGTGGAAGAAAACACAAGAAGATGCATAATAAGGAAGACATAGCATAGTGATGAAAAAGAAAAGCAAAGAAGCCAACTGGTGGACACTGACAAGAGGACACCACAAAGGAAGGATAAATAAATGCAACAGGAAGGCAGACAAGAATAGCACAGAAAGCATCAGAGGCAAATGAGACTGAAGAGTAGGACCAAAGGGAACAAGAATACGACTAAATGTTCTTCTATCTGCTGTAATTAATTCAGTGAAGTAGATGATATGTGCTTTTACTCTGATATCTTCAAGTCAGTAGTAACTAACTTGAAATTAAGATATGTAATTTTGAAATTTCTTTTCAAAATGTTGAATTGGTGGCACTGATTAATAAATGCCCAGTAGGTAAAACAGTAATGATCAGAATTTAGAAAATAAATATTTGACAGAAACCTGCTGTAATAACGATTGCTATCTTATGTAACAAATACAAAACTCCTATTAGCTCCAATTTAAATCAAACTGACAGTTCTCACTAGGAATTTGCTATGAACGCTAAATATTTTTGTAAAATTATGTAAGAAATAAAGCTTCCATTATAAAATAGGAAACATACGAATCAAATAAAACATAGATGCTAGTTACCTTTGGCATTAGGGGTTTATATTCAGCCATAACATATGTGTGTATATATATATATATAGGTGTGTGTGTGTATATATATATATATATATATAAAATAATGCAATTTGTTCCAAGAGGCTCTCTCTCTCTCTCTCTCTCTCTCTCACACACACACACACACACACACACACACACACACACACACACAAGTCTTCTATCTGGATGATTTTCATCGCTGTTGACACTCTTTTTAAGTGTCATTATGATCCTCATTTACTTTTCTCTGTGACTAATTGCTCCCCACTATTAGAATGCAATGAGATCTGGTAATAAAGACAAAAGACATCCACTGGTTTCTCTCCGCTGTTCTCTACATCCCTTACCAAAATTCATCTGCAGCTTTTTTATGGTAAGGAAAAAAAAAAAAACAAACAAAACCTGATTAGAGACACCTTTGTCTCCTGACTGCAACAATATATATTTACCATCATCTCACCATAAACAGTTTGAGATTGGACCAGCCACCAGCATTGCTTATTTGTACAGCCCACGCCTCCAGCACTGGGATGAGCTAGTTCCAGGTATGATCTTGCCCTGGGTGGATCTAAGTATATCTACTATACTTTCAGAAATTCTAAAATCGAAAATTGACCAGTGAAGATAAAACACATGCAATCTGGTCATTACCTTTAGTAGATTGTTATTTCAGAATATGCTAAAGAGTGTGGAATGAGTTGTTCATTAATATGTGGGATTGACAAAGTCTGGAAATGTGTCTAGAAATCAAAATCTAACCTAATGCCATTATAAAAATGAGAATGAGGAAATAATTGCTACTGTGTTGATAAAAAATGAATATTGTTTATTACCATTTGCTAAATCTTCATCTGAAATATTTTATTACTGTACACTTACTAGCATGCAAATAATTCTCATCATTGTGGGGTAAAAGGACAATTAAATTATATTATGATGATCTGAATAAAGACAATGGACTAAGCCAGAAAGTATTCATAAATAAATAGTTTGAGAAAAGTGTAATTTTTTTTGTTTCTGAAGATTTAACTAAGTTCTCTAAACAGCCAGTGTATTATTTTAGGTTAGGAAGGAGGAAGAATCCAGGAGGATTTCACCAAGTGGCAACCCATATGAGTATCCTATTTCACATAAATTTGTACATCCTATGTGGGCTAACCATTGCCATAGATTTAGAATGTAATGTTAAGAAGAATCATTCTAAAGCATGCTTCTATGCTTAAAAATTAATTTAACCTTTCTCTGATATTTCGCTCTACTACAATATGATAAAAATACTTCTCTGCATTTTCTCCCTGTTGTGCTCCTCTGTCACCTGCGTTGTGTTAAATTGCTCAGTTGTGTCTGACTCTTTGTGACCCCATAGACGGCAGCCTGCCAGGCTCCGCCGTCCCTGGGATTCTCCAGGCAAGAATACTGGAGTGGGTTGCCATTTCCTTCTCCAGTGCATGAAAGGGAAAAGTGAAAGTGAAGTCGCTCAGTCGTGTCCGACTCCTAGTGACCCCATGGACTGTAGCCTACCAGGCTCCTCCGTCCATGGGATTTTCCAGCCAAGAGTACTGGAGTGGGGTGCCATTGCCTTCTCCCAGCATCACTTGAGTCATTTTCAAAAACTCCACTTGCTTAAAATCTTAATAGATTAGATCATGCATTCCCAAAGGGGTGATATTTCCCCCCAAGGGTATAAAATCGCTCTGAGTAGGCAAACTATTCTTAGCTATCACATTCGTTGTGAGTCGCTGAAGCTTAAATGTACCCATCCAAATTTTCATTCTTACTGTTTAATTTCATGGGGTGGGGAGATTATTAAGAAAAAAATTCTTAAAAATCTCCTTCTGGGGAAAGGAGTGTTAATAAAAAGAAGACTGAGGAAACAGTGAACTAGACTGTCTTTCCCAAAATCCCCATGTATTTGTAAAGCTCTTTGTCAATATTCATGTTGATTTCTCTATCTGAAAAAACTTTAATTACCACTTGGTTAGCTCTCCTTAGGAAATCATTCTATTTTTCTAGATACACCTCAAATGATAACAGCTTTCATGTGTACATTCATTAATTTCACATTTTCTAGGAAGAATTATTTTTTTCAATTATGTCCTTACAACATTTTACAGGTATCTTTGCATTTTTTATTTTTTTATATTTATATTTTTATATTTTATTTATAAATATATATTTAATATATTTATATATTTAATTATATATATTTATAAATTTATATTTTTATATTATATATATTTACATATATATTTTATATAAAATATATATTTACATATATATGTAATAAATATAAAATATATATTATATATGTATATATAATATATATACATATATTTATAATAAATATATATTTATATATAAATGTATATATACATATATACATATATTTATATGTATATATATTTATATATGTGTGTATATATATTTATATATATAAAATATACATATTTGTGTATAAATATATATTTTATTTATATATATATTTATATGTATTTGTATGTATATATTATATTTATATATATTTAATTCTATATATTTATAAATATATATTTATATTTTTATATTTTATATTTATATATTTATATTTATTTATATATTGTTTTTGTCTCATGACACTATAAGTACATTTATCTTAGGGCTCATTTGTTTTCATCTTCAGAAATTCTAGCTCTAAAGGGCACATCTGATAATTAGCATGAATTTAACAACTGATAACTGTATTGTTTCCCTACATCCAAATAGGACATTTAGCTTAGTGTTTATATATATAAGTGATGAACAAACACATATATATTTAATTTTAAAATGCATGATAATTGGGTAAAATACCTCTTTCTTCCATAATTTCTCCTTGTCAATCTGTAATTCATCTTTCAGCTGTTTCCAAAGTGAAGTGTTCAATTCAGTGTTTTCATTTTCTTGTATTGCATTTAGATCTCATACATACAGCATCAATTATATATGTAACTATTTCATCTTGTTTAATACCGCTTTGCATATCTTTTTCCTGATTTTTGATTCACAGAGTTTTTAAGCATTGTGTCATACCCACATCATCTACTCTTCCTCAACACAAAATGCACTGGAGGTTCATTATTCATGATATCACATTTAAATTGTTATATTACATAATAATTAAAACAGACCAGTTTGTTATAAGTGAATAAAAGTATGTAGAAACACTTACTGGAATGACAGCTCTTTAAACAAGCATGTAGGTACCATATTCATGGAAAGGAGTTTTGCTTTTATAGAGAAGAGCTTATGAGAAGGCATGTATGTGAGAAACAAAGAGGTAAACAGGTATACTAAGGATATTTTTAGCACAGTAGACAAGATGGGAGAACAAATTATGAAAAGAGGGTACTTTTAATAGAAAAATACAAACTGAAATTTGATGATTTTGATATGAGGAACAGGAAAATATATAGGTTTGCTTAATTCTAGATAAATTATAGCCCATTCTGCTCACCAAGTATAACAAAAAGAGTATCAAAGTCAAACTTACATTTCCAGAACAGAGAGGTAAACTGATTATGTGCTTTATAAACCATATTGGCATCCTAGTGCTCTGTATAATGAGCATAACTATGAGACTGTGTAGATGACAATAGGAAGTCCTACAGGAAAGAAAAACATGTAACATATATGTATATACATCTGTATCTGTCTGTGTATATCTCCATCAGTTGATCAATAAATATAAATTAACTGTGTATCTATAGTGTATATATTTACTTATTATATATTTATTATATATTGTATATACACATATATACAATATATGTATATATTTAATAATGAATATAAAGCATTATGATAGTTTTATATTTATTAAAATATGTCTTCTAAGTATAGAATAAATTTGACTTAAAGTAAATATTTCTTTCTTTCCCAGTGTTAATGAAAACATGAAGTGAACATATTAATAGTGAAGGTCAAATTATAGTCTTTCTGTCAGCTAACTTATAAATGTCATTTAAAAAAAATCAAATATATTAACTAGATCATTGAGGGTAGTCAAAGGGAAAGTTTAAGATACCAACAAAAAGAAAAACTTTGCAGATTTCCTTAAATCACAAAGATAGACAACTGTGATTACAAAAGCCAATGGAGAAATTTAGTAACAGAACAAAATAATGCAAAAGATTAAAAGTAATTAAAATCCCAACTGAATGTTAGAGAAATGTATGAACTTTATAAACACCTTCATATTGGCTTATTTTTCAGACTGGAAGAGATTATAAAACTACAAGGAACCAATATATGTGAAGAAAACAGGAAATAATGAAAAGAAAAGATTGCAATTAAGATTTGTATCTGATCCCATGGTATTGAACATTTCTAGAGATGGTAGTGTAAATCCTCCTATATTTCAAAATGCTCTTCAATGTATGTGCTGTGCTATATAGCATAAGCATAAATAACATTCACACTTCTTAAATAACAAAATTATAAAAGATATCTTTACTTAGTTGAAAGTAATATAAATGCCCCTTCTAGGCTGGAATAAAAAAAGTCCATCGCACACATTAGCAGAGTGGAATTCTAAGTAAATCAGGGTTAGAGATCAAATAAATATACTTAGAACAGTTAGTTCAATCAGCATTCTCAGTAGGTTGCAAACTTCCTTGTTGAATAAAAATTGGAAAGATCACCTCCAATCTTTTCATTTGTTAAGAACTTCACTTATCACATACACAGAATGTTCTCCTATCTTGGTAATTAACACATTTCTTGGTAGAAGCCCAGTAAGTAGAAACAGTTTCCTCTTTTACTGTGCAGTGGACTTAATCTCAACAGGACGCCCCTCTCTGCCCACCCTAATTAAGAAAACTGGCATATGAAACTTTCTGCAGATGGATTAACAGCAGGGGCTGCATAGATTTCCTTCATAGGCTTAATAGTTCTATCAGCAGCCCACATCACTTGAAAACTGGGAGTTCTGTCTATACTTCAGAGGCTTTCTTGAAGCCCATAGCTTCCTGCCAATGCTTCCTCTACAATGACTATTCAAATTCCTCTCAAGGTACTCCAGAATACTCTTCTACATGTCACTTTTTTTCTGGCACCATTCTATATTTTCTTTTCCCCTGGCTCCCACACACTGGTGTTGATCTGGCCAAGAGATACTTCCTGCCATCTAAACAGTCATACTTCAGAGACACAACCCACTGCTTTGAAGAAGATAATGAGCAAAACGGCGTAACTTTTAGCTATAAAAGTTCATTTGGTTTAATTTTTTAATCTTGGAGAGCAACTAGAATGTGTCTCTCTCTTTCTGTGTTATATATATATATATATATATATATCTTTTTTTTTTTTCTTTTGCAAGTTTCATCTATAGAAGCAGATATCCTGGCTTAGTTCTACCCAATTTATATTTGTCTCCTAGGGAAAAACCGCAAAACAAAAAACAAGTATCATAATTTCATCCCAGCTTCTCCCATAGGATATCTCATCCACTTTCCTTTTTGTGAAACAGGATTAGCGCAGACCCACCCTAGGTTTCTTACCTCCTCTCAGTGCTGGTCAAACATGGAGCCTGTTGTAGGATGAGTAGAGCTGACAGGGGTGGCATGCTTTGACCAAGCTCACATCATCTCCATGGCACCTCGTCTTCACTTATAAACTCTAACATAAAGAGAAACAGAGAGAAACTTACATGTACAGGCTGATTTTTGTTATTCTGATCAGCAACACTTGGTAAATCTTGATAAGACTTCTGCATGTATGATGAGACATTTTCATTTTCACTCAACACTGGGGAAATGTCTCATGTAAGAGTTTAGAATAATTAACAAAATAAATGTTATGTCACTCAGAATTATTACTTGCATAAAGCATACCTATGCTATTTACTAAAGCAAATGGCATGTAATTAAGCCTCTTAATGCTCACAATCTCCCAGAGGACCAGAAAGCTGGGTTTGGAGTTTACACAGCCAGGAAGGACATCCAAACCATACAGGTGTAGATGGTACCATGGTGTGTTGCTCAGATAACCCCTCCTCTGGCCAAGAGGCAAGCACTGTTGGATGCTGAAGGCTCAAAGATGAGTCTATCTCAAGGCATCACCCTACGCCAAGGGTAGCCTCACCTAAGATTGTACCCCACCTTAGGACTAACCTAACTCCAATGGCTGATTTTTAAGGACACAAAACCTGCCCCATCCCTTCATTACCCCATTTGGAAAAACTCTAAATTGCTATTCCAGCTGTGGAGTGTCCTATGGAATAGGCTGAGGGCACTGATTCATCTTCATGGTGGTTCTATTTCTCTCCACTTTCCTGTATCCTTCACTCTTTTAAAACTATGGTACTTGAAAGCACTCAGTAACAATCTTTGACTGGATTATCTTGTATCATAATTTGTTTCTCAGGGAATTCTCCCTAAGACATGGAAAGATTTTATACCAATCTGACTCACAGATGTTGTCCAGGACACAGACTGGCACCACTTCAGTGAACAGTAGATTCCAGAAATTGCCACTGGCATACAAGAAAGCCCCAATCCTGAATACCAAATGTACTTGCATGTCACCGGCATCCTCAGATTGCTAACTTCCAAGTGAAAATATTAAAATTGTAGAGATTGTTCAGTCAATTTCCTTCGGTAGGCTTTATTAGCTGCCATGCCTCATGACGGGTCAGTATTTTTAATTACACTTCCTTTATGAAGAAACCAACTACAGTACAAGATCTTCTTCTTCAAAGTATAGGCAAAGAACTTCATATTCCAAACTCTTTTGCTGCAAAATGCACAGAATTACAATCTCTGCAATGCTGGTTACCTATGTTCAAAGAGACCTTTCTTCTAAGGGGAAAAATAGTGAAAGTTCTAAACTCCCAACATCTAAATGTTTTTTCTATCCATTCATAAGTTTAAGTTTCCACATTTCCTATCCTGTATTATATTACTCATAATTTTGATAAAATAATATCTAATCATTACGTGGAATTCTATATTCAGTGAATCCTACAGAAGGAAATCTCTACCAGTGTTTTATTCTTTAATGAAATTATTATAGAGTGAAAGTTATACAGAGGCAAGGAAAGGATAATGGAGTTGCTGGGGGCTCTGGTTTAATTTAATTTTTGAAATTCATCTCCCTTGCTAAGGTGATGTAAAAGTCAAATTCCTGCTAATTTTAGAGTTGAACAGATAATCTTAATTTAGCCAATTTTACCAGTACTTTAGCTTTTGCTTCATTTTTATTGTGGTTGAGTAACAATATCATATTTGTTTAAGGTGTACAGCACAGAAATTTGGTATTTTTACAGATTATACCCCATATAAAGTTATTATAAATATTGGCTATATTCTGTTTTGTACATTATATTCTCGTAGCTTCTTTATTTGACACCTAGTAGTTTGTACCTCTTACTTCCCTTCGCCTATCTTGTCCCTTTCCTTCCCCCTATCCCCAATGGTTATCACTAGTTTGTTCTCTCTGTGAGAGTGCTCCCATTATTGTTATGGCTGTTCATTTATTTTTTAGATTCCACATGTAAGTAAAACATACAGAATTTGTCTTTCTCTGTCTGATAATACTTTCCAGGTTCAACCACATTATTGCAAATGGCAAAATTTCCTTCTTTTTAATGACTGAGTAATATCCATTGTATACATACCACATCTTCTTTGCCCATCCGTTGTTGGGCCTGGAGGTTGTTTCCATATATTTGCTATTTTAAATAATACTGCTATCAACACCGGGGTGCTTTCATCTTTTCAAATTCATACTTTTGTTTTCTTTGAATATGTACCCAGATGTATGACTGCTGAATGATATGGTAGCTCTAACTTGAGGTTTTCTGAGGGACCCCCATACTGTTTTTCATAGTGGCTACACCAATTTACATTCCCACTAAGAGTGTGCTAGGTTCTGTCTTCTCCAGGTCTTTACCAACCTTATTATTTCTTGTCTTTTTGAGGATAGCTATTATGACAGGTATGAGGTAATATCTCATCATGGCTGCAATATGCATTTCCTTGATGATTAGTGATGTCAAGCATATTTTCATGTGCCTGTTGGCCATCTGTGTGTCTTCTACGGAAAACCTTTTATTTTCTGAATAAAAAGTATTGTCAAAACCACACATATTTCTCACAGGCACTCCTCCGGTGTATTAATTATTTTATGATTTAATATAAGATACACATTAAGACATTCGATTTGAGTGAAAGATTCTATGTAAGCTGTTAACCAACTACAAGTAAGTAAAATAAAGGTCCTTTATTTTTTCATATAATGCAAATATTTTATTGCATAATGTCTGTGGATATTTCTGTTTTGAATATGCCACCATTCTGTGATTCCAGATAATGCTGTTAAAATTAATTATGATACACTTCAGTTGGAGTACCGATGTAAGTAAGTCTTTAATTTGGCAGCCAACATTAGATATGGTTTTTTCAAGACAGTAGGAGAAACCAGCACTCTTTACAGGATAAATGTTGATGAATTTAGTCAGCAATAAGGCTGGCTGGAGGCAACGTTAGAAGACTGCAACATCTGTGTGTGGCTTGTCTCCAATTCTTCAGTTTTCTCTCATCAGCTCCAGCCATCTTGGTCAAAAGATTCTTTCTAGCTTCAGGCTTAATTGTGTTCATGTTTCTGAGTACATTCTGACTGTAGGGAACCATAATTTTATCCAAGAAACTCTTACGACTTTGCATCTTGTCCAA
Source organism: Giraffa tippelskirchi (assembly GCF_054371585.1). NCBI lineage: Eukaryota > Metazoa > Chordata > Mammalia > Artiodactyla > Giraffidae > Giraffa > Giraffa tippelskirchi. Next base: position 129,117,317 of record NC_137286.1, read on the forward strand.
ATGCCCAGACCCAAGATTTGTTATCCACTATGGGTTCCTGGATTCCAACATTGTTTCTTTATTGCCATAAACCAAAAGTGATAACTGTACCCCAATTTTATCCTATAACTCAGTACCCCTTCTCTTCAAGTCATCTCATTTCTCAAAAATGGGCTTCTGTGTATATTCCCTTTTTCCCTTGCTCTTGCTTTCCCCACACAGATAATTAATTCTCTATTATTTTGTTCCCAAGTAATTATTCTCTATTGAGAAAAATTAGTGAGAACCTAAAATACAGCATCGGAGAAGGCAATGGCACCCCACTCCAGTACTCTTGCCTGGAAAATCCCATGGATGGAGGAGCCTGGTAGGCTACAGTCCATGGGGTCGCTAAGAGTCGGACGACTGAGAGACTTCACTTTCACTTTTCCCTTTCACGCACTGGAGAAGGAAACGGCAACCCACTCCAGTATTCTTGCCTGGAGAATCCCAGGGACGGCGGAGCCTGGTGGGCTGCTGTCTATGGGGTCGCACAGAGTCGGACACGACTGAAGCGACTTAGCAGCAGTAGCAGCAGCAAAATACAGCATACATAAAATCATCACTTTGGTGGCTCAAATGGTAAAGCATCTGCCTGCAATGAGGGAGAAATGGGTTCGATCCCTCGGTTGGGAAGAGCCCCTGGAGAAGGGCATGGAAACCCACTCCAGTATTCTTGCCTAGAGAATTCCATGGACAGAGGAACCTCGTGGGCTACATTCCATGGGGTTGGAAAGAGTCGTACACGACTGAGTGACCAACACACACACACAACTCTACTATGACGTATGAATTTTGTTCTCATAGACAGAGGAAAACACTATCTTCAGAGAAGCCAAATAAGGCTATACTGCTTAATAATGTTGTGAGTTGGGATTTTAATGTATATTTTATTCTGCAATTCACTCTTGAAACATCCAGTTGTGGGACAATTACCTAATCTTACCTTTCTCTTCCACTGAGATAAACTGCTTTAATTTTGACTGAGGTTACTAAGTGACTCTGGTGAGTAACTACCATATTTCTAGCTATCCAATTTGCTTCTCATTAATTCTGCCACCTAAATTTTGGTGGGCTTCAACATTCCTCCATCACAACCCAGAGCAAAGCTCCTATTAATTGGTATTAAAAATAAGCTATCATTTAATCCCAATCTATTTCATTTCATTCATTAGCCTCTACACCAGTGTTGTTACCTAGAGCCTTCAGACAACATTAAAGTCTCATGTTTTTGTCAGCTACTCCAAACCCATGTCATTTAACATTCCCTGCTGCAAGATGAGGGGCTTCCCTGTTGGCTCAGCTGGTAAAGAATCCACCTGCAATGCGAGAGACCTGGGTTTGATCCCTGGGTTGGGAAGATACCCTGGAGAAGGGAACAGCTACCCACTCCAGTATTCTGGTGTGGAGAATTCCATGAACTGTTTAGTCTATGGGGTCACAAAGAGTCGGACACGACTGAGCACCCTTCACTTTACTTGACTTCACTTCACTTCTGCAAGACGATATACTTTCTCTTGCTAGTCCTTGTCTCTCTTATCAGCAAAGAAAGAAACAATTGCTTTACATTAACTTTTAGTGAGGGCTTCTCTGGTGGCCCAGTCGTAAAGAATCCACTTGAAATGCAGGAGAGGCAGGTTTGATCCCTGGGTCGGGAAGATACCTGGAGTAGGAAATGGCAAGCCACCTCAGTATTCTTGCTGGGGAAGTCCCCTGGACAGAGGAGCCTGGAGGGCTACAATCCATGGGGTCCCAAGAGTCAGACACAACTGAGTGACTAAACACCACATCACAACTCTGAGTGAAATGTTGCTTCACAACGGATTAAGTTGAATTTAAAGCAAATTTAAAGATTTTTAAAAATTGTACTTTGGAAACTTTAAAGCATATGAAGAAGTGAAAAAAATGGTATAAGTAGCTCTAATCTACCAAGCAGCCAGCTTCAAAAGTTAATTCATTAGCACTGTGGTTTCACCTTTACCTCCTTGGAGTATATGGAAGCAAGTGTCCAAAAATTATATAATTCATCTACAAATAATTCAATACATATTTCTAAATTATTAGAATTATTAAAAAATATGTCATTCATCACATCATCACATTAATAATAATGTCTTAACACCATAATCCTCTAGTCAGTATTCACATTGCCCTATTCTTTCTTTCCTTTTTAAAGTTGGTGGGTTTACATGAGTACCCAAACAAGTCCACATAATGCGTTATATTGACATGTTTCTCAATACTATTTTAATATACAGGTCTTCTGTATACTATACTGTCTTCTGTAATTTTTCTTGTAATAAAAAGAATTTTTATTTCTGAAAAAACTAGGTAATTTTCCTGTCTCATATTCTGAATTATGTATCCCTTGGTGCCATTTAATCTTTCCTTGCATTTCCTGTGTTTCAAATAAATTGATATTTTGGTCTGACCCAACTCAGATTTTGTATTTTGGACTACAAGTGTCACAGGTAGCATTCAGTACTTCCTGTCACAGAAATTTTGCATGAAGTCTTCTTTCTTTCTCTTTTTCTGTTAATATTAATCAGTGGGTTCAAGTGTAGTTAGCTTAATCATCTTGAGCCTCTTTCCTAATAACTGGGCAGTCACTGATAATAATTTTCTATGTCAATAACCTCATTAGCTGTTGCAATATGATGATATTCCAATTCCCACATACTCTTTACCCTTTATTAACTGGAATGCTCAATGTAAACAATAACTTCAATTAGCTACCTTTAGTTTGTTCAAAAATGTTCGGATGATTGCTTGAATGTTTCCCTTTATTTCTCAGCTTTCAGAACACTCTGCTTTCCTAGAATCTACCAAATGTGACTGAATTTTTCATTAAGTAACATTATCAATTAATTAACTTATATTTTACTATTAATTTCAATCATTTATTTGGTTCCACTTGCTTCACTGCTCAAACTGTGTCATCACATTAATAGAAGCCTCTTCAGATTGGACTATGAATCAGTTTGATATGCTCCTAGCTTTTGATAGATTCTTTGATTTGGGGGATATTTAACCAAATTTTTACATTTTTTGCACTATATCCTGATTTAGCCATTTCTTTGAAGAACTTTGATTCATTTTAATGGGAAAGCACAGTCTGTTTGCCAAGGTGCACATTGCTACTGGGTTGGCCATTGTTTATAGGATATGAGCTTGGAAATGTGTATGTATAGAAAGGAAAAAATGTGTGTATGTTATTAAGTTATTACTGAAAATAATTTTCCACTGCTAAATCTAAACTAATAAAATGTCATAACCAACATAAATATTCTAGTGACTGAAATATTATTATGTGGGTGTGGGCTATTCTGTTTCCTTTTGAACTAAGCACTTTCACATCAACTTCTTATGAATCAGTCTTTCGGATCTTAGCCCATTTATCTGTAAAATGAAAAAGTTGTATTTCTTTTTGTCTATACAACAGCATTGTGATGACATAGTTGTAAAAATCTAGAAATGTTCCAACACTAAAAATGCTGCAGTCAGCTTTCAATCATCCGCAGGCAGCTTGCTCTTTGGTACAGCTTAGCTTTCAAGATTATTGACAAGGAATGGCTAAATGATTTATTTCATTGGCAAAATTTTCTGAAAATGACCCAGAAAGAAAAAAAGAATAAACCACAGATGTAAGACTAGTTAATAGCCAAGGAGTGTGGTTATAATAATCAGAGGACAGAATCATTGACACGTTGTTTGCCCAAGTGTAAAGGTAATAATTAAGGTACCTAATGAATTCCATTGCAAAAAAGCAGGATGCTATTTTATGCATCAGACTGCAGCATAAGACTCAGTACCTATAAAGACCATTTTGAACAATGGGAACATCTGTAGAGGAGTGTTTGATGACATTTTTGAAGCATCTGTGATGAGATGGGTCATTCACCCAGACTTCAACTATCTCACCCTCACTGGGATTCGGTGGAAGAACTTTGAAGCAACCCAATGAATAGCTGCTATTGACATTTTCTAAAAATAAGACGTGAGAAAGAAAAGTTTCAACAAACTTCTTCAATTCATTTCAACTCAATAAATATTTTTGAAGGCTCACTAATGTGCACTGTCTTTCCTGCTCTTTGCATCTTTCGTGTCTATTAAAGGTTCTTCGTGCTTCAGATCCCTGTTGGATCCATCCTTCATGCTGCTGACATAATAATCTTTTTCAAACATACGCCTGATAGGGTCACTTCCCCATCTCAAATCCCCAGGATAAAATCCAATACCTTTACAAGACACAAAATGTCATTAATGACTCATCTCCCCCATCTCCTCTTATATCTCTTATCCCCATGCCCTCGACATGCAAAGCTATTTATATGTCTCTGGTGTCATGCTCTTTTGAGTCTTTTGTACAATCCTTGTGCTATATCCTCTTCCTGAAATGGTCATCCGTCTTCACAGGACTATATACTAATTGGCCTTGAGATAACCACATGTTGTCTTTTACATAGAGTCTTACATGGTTTTTCAACTTTGCTTAAATATTTGAGCATTCTCTCCATTGGAAAATGAGCAATTATAATGTAGGATGCTGGGTAATGTTTCTTTGTATAAAGAACCTTCTTCAGCAGTACCAGCAAAAACTATTTATCAGATGGTGATTTAATTATTTAATCAGCCCTACAATATATTAAACAGTTGCTTTTCCATCAGAGAAGTCCTTGGTATCTCAAAGACTTATACAGAATCTCTGTTTCATGGGGATTTGACAGAGAAAGTCTCTTAGTAGAAAGCTCTATAACTGACTGAAAAGCCATCCATGAATGTGAAGCACAAAATACATTATGCAGAGAAGTTTTATACTTGTCAGGAAGGAGACTGATTAGCTTTCCGAATCTTCAGAATGGCAGTTCATTATTTTATTGGTTTCTAGCATAAAGGAGACACCCAAATTTAAATCCAAGTAACAAAAGGATTCCATAAGCAGATACAAGTTGCATTTGCATTGACAGACATCATTGCTTCATTGCCTCTGAAGGGTGCCAAGACATTGTCCAGGCTATCTCGCCGCTCACGTCATTGAAAAAGCAGAAGACTTGGGGATTAGGTGACTTCAAATATTTGGGTAGTGGAAGGAACTGAAACATGCCTCAGATTCTGAAGACTTAATGCACTGCACATTCTACCATAATGAAAACGATCACATTATAAAGAATATATATCACTGTAAGTCACTTTCATTAGACATTATTAGCTCCAAAGTTAAAAAAAAAAATCATCATTGACAAGCATTTAGTTTTAGATTCAAAAATTAATACACATTATTGCTATATTTTTTTCTGTTTTACATATATATTTAAAGGCCTCCTCTTATATGTTGTTTTTTTCTCAAATTGATTTCTGTTGTAGACCTTTATATAAGCAGCTTTACAGACCTTTACAAGAGGTAGTATGTCTGATAGACACATGAAAGAAATGCAGTCCATAGGTTCACAAAGAGTTGGACACAACTGAGCGACTAACACACACACAGAGTGCTGAGTAGGATAATGTGTTACAAAAACAATCACTGCAGAATGGAGCAACCAACTTTCTATATAAGAAGGCAGACATTTGAAGGAAAGTAAATGAAATATCAAGAAGCAAGAATATCAGAAGAAAAAAGACTTGCAAAAGGTAAAAGTAAATAGAAACAAATGAGGCATTATAATGTTTAGTACTGTTAATAAATATTAAGCAGAGGGTATAAAAATGAAGGTAATACTGATATGAGAAAATATTTTTATATCTGAAAGCACAGTAAAAAGGAATAATTCAGTGATATGTCAAGGCTGACAGTTTCAAACAATATCAAATAACACTAAATGTTATCACTGTGTACAAGAAGTGGTTGTAGAATCTCTGAAGGATTTTAATAAATTTTAGATTAACACTTATCTGCTTGAAAAGGAGAGATTCAAAGTCAAGTTGCTAGAAGAAGACAAAACTGAAAAAAACTTCAAAAATACTGTTTACTATGCAGGCACAGGGGCTTCCCTGGTGGATCAGATGGTAAAGAATCTGCCTGCCAATGCAGGGGACAAGGGTTTGATCCCTGGGTCAGGAAGATCCCCTGTAGGAGGGCATGGCAACCAACTCCAGTATTCTCGCCTGGGGAATTCCATGGACAGAGGAGGCTGGTGGGCTACAGTCAGACATAACAGAGCACTGCGCACACATGCAGGCACAGGTAAAGGAAAGAAGGCAGTGTATTAGTATAGAATAGTATAGTATAGTATAGTATAGTATAGTATAGTATAATAAGTATTGTTGTTTAGTCGCTAAGTCACGTCTGACTCTTTTGTGACCCCACAGACTGTAACCCGCCAGGCTCCTTTGTCCACAGAATTCTCCAGGCAAGAACACTGGAGTGAACAGTGCTGCACGGAACATTGGGGAACATGTGTCTCTTTCAATTCTGGTTTCCCCGGTGTGTACGCCCAGCAGTGGGATTGCTGAGTCATATGGCAGTTCTATGTCCAGTTTTAGGAATCTCACTGGTGGTCAAATACACTGAAGAAACCAGAATTGAAAGAGATACATGTACTCCAAAGCTCATCACAGCACTGTTTACAATAACTAGGACAAGGAAGCAACCTAGATGTCCATCGGCAGACAGATGGATAAGGAAGTAGTGGTACATGTACACAATGGAATATTACTCAGCTATAAAAAAGAACACATTTGAGTCAGTTCTAATGAGGTGGATGAAACTGGAGCCTATTATACAGAGTGAAGTAATTCAGAAGGAGAAACATCAATACAGTATATTAACATATATATATATATAGAGAGAGAGAATTTAGACAGACAGTAATGACAATCCTATATGCAAGGCAGCAAAAGAGACACAGATGTAAAGAACAGAATTTTGGACTCCGTGGGAGAAGGCGAGGGTGGGATGATTTGAGGAAATAGCAATGAAACATGTATATTACCATATGTGAAACAGATGAGCAGTGCAAGTTTGATGCATGAAGCAGGGCGCTCAAAGCCAGTGCTCTGGGACAACCTACAGGGATGGGGTGAGGAGGAAGGTAATTTCAGGCTGTGGGGACACATGTGCACTTGTGGCTGATTCATGGTGATGTAGGGCAAAAACCATCACAATATCATAAAGTGATTAGCCTCCAATTAAAATAAATAAATTAAAAAAAAAGAATACTGGAGTAGCCCTTCCCTTCCTCAGGGGATCTGCCTGACCCAGGGATCAAACCCATGTTTCCTGCATTGGCAGGCTGATTCTTTACCACTGAGATACCAAAGAAGACTAGTACCGTATGTGCTCATTCACTCAGTTGAGTCTGATTCTTTGTAACCCCATGCACTGAAGTCTGCCAGGCTTCTCTGTCCATGGAATTTTCCAGGCAAGAATGCTGGAGTGGGTTGCCATTTCCTACTCTAGGGGATCTTCGCGACGCAGGGACTGAACCCATGTCTCTTGCACCTCCCGCATTGTCAGTGGATTCTTTACCATTGCGCCATCTGGGAAGCCCATGATATAATATACAATAAACATAATGTAGTGAAAATGATTGTTCAAATTTATACAGTACATACTTGGTGATATAGATAATTTGATGTGACACAAGAATAAAGCAAACAAATAACATATTCTTTTTTAAAATTAGTTAACATGTATATATTTATGGCTTTCTTCTCTGTAATTATGCTACATTTACCTTTAAATTCTATCATGAAAATGGCCTGTAAAATTAATATATTATATATTGTTTCCCACTTAGGATATTACTCTTATGACTCTCCTGTTCCTTGACCCTGCAAAACGGTAAACTTAAAATCACTATATTCCATCATAGAATTTTCCCCACCTGGAAGCACCCATACAAAGTCTTAAAGTAGCAATTCTCCTCCCAAGATTTCAATGACTGCTGATTTGTTACAGAGGCTGCTAATTTATCTTTGCTTTCTTCCACTGATGTTTAATAATATCTCTATGGGAAGCAATTTCTTCTAATAATAAAAAGTTTTACTCACTGTACTCCACTACTGGGGAATATTAAAAATCTTATTCATTTGAACTAATAATTTCTCTTTCTTTAATATATGTTGGAAAATTAATGAGAACTAGATTTTTAAATTTTAAAGTCAATGTCCTGTATCTCAGAATAAATTTCGCCAAATTTAATGCATATTATATTGAGAGTCTCAGGTATACTTTAGTTTTCTAAATCTCTCTTCACAAGATCAGCTTCACTTTTAAGACAGGTTTATAGGCTAAGCAGACATACATATCTGAATCTTCAAATGTTTAAGGTAAACGATGCAGTCTATATGGAAAGGCAATGGCACCCCACTCCATTACTCTTGCCTGGAAAATCCCATGGACAGAGGAGCCTGGTGGGCTACAGTCCATGGGGTCGCTGAGTCGGCACTTTCCCCTTTCATGCATTGGAGAAAGAAATGGCAACCCACTCCAGTGTTCTTGCCTGGAGAATCCCAGGGACGGGGGAGCCTGGTGGGCTGCCGTCTATGGGGTCGCACAGAGTCGGGCACGACTGAAGCGACTTAGCAGCAGCAGCAGCAGCATGCAGTCTATATAAAAATAAGCTTGCATTAGACTTTTTTAAAGCAATACAAAGTGCTAAAATTCTTTTCCATATAGACAGAAAAGTTACTCTATTTTTTGAGAGCAGGATCCAGTACTAGTTGTATAATTAAATTTTTCTTTATTTTTTCTTATACTTACTTATCTGTATTTAAATTAATGAATAAATTATGTATAATACATCTACCAAGGCCATCATAAGAAATTAGATCTTTTTGGAGAGAGATGTTTGTCACTTTCACTGGAACTGCAATACAAATTGACTTATCTGCAAGGTGGTAAACACCTACAGATTTTCCAAAATATGAATATAATAGAGATATTATAAATGAGATGCACTTATAATGCATATTACAAATGAGATGTAATTATAAATGCATTTTAGTATAAATAAGATAACCTAATACCAAATCTGAACATACTCATGAATGGTAGCTAAGCAAAATTTTCCACTCTTTTTTATATTGGATTTAAGGGGATGACCGAGGATGAGATGGTTGGATGGCATCACTGACTCAATGGACATGACTTTGAGCAACCTCCAGGGATGGTGACGGATGGGGAAGCCTGGTGTGCTGCAGTCCATGGGGTCGCAAAGAGTCGGACACAACTGAGCGACTGAACAACAACAACACTTTCATCTTTATATCAAGAGATTGTTTCAGAAGCATACTGACATCTCACTGGATGTGCAAACATCTCTCAGATATACTACAAACTCTGGCATCTGCTCTGTTAGGACAGGGGTTTAGGACAGATTCATTCACTGCCGTTATCACCAACCACAGAAGCGTACCTAGCACCTTATGGGGACTCAACATGTATTTGTAGAATGAATTTAAAAGTCAATAAGTAGATACTGATTCATAAGCAAATTAAGTGCTACATAGAAGTCAATTTTTACAATTGCCTTTTTCTGTGATAAGAACACGTGATGACTGCCCTCAAAGACGTTACCTTACCCTATGGAATAAGCTCTAAAATCTTAAAATCCGTAAGCGTGCATACACATGACCCTGATTTCACTAATAGTTAGCAAGAGTCAGTTGAAAGGTATGATCAAAAGATGAAGTGACACATATCCAGGCCATGGAATATAAACAATTAGAGATCAGATACCCTCCACGTCCAAGGCCGCATTTAATGGAACCTTAAAGCAAGGCCACAACCCTCTTAGTTTGAGTCTCCACTCTACAGGGTATTAATTTCAATAGAGATGGTCTACCTAGCTTGACAAGCTATTCTAGTTTCCACTCACAATCATTTAATCACCATTTTAGTGACTACTTAAGTCTGATACCAAAATAAGGTTCTCATAATTCATTACCTTGTGACACTCTACCTACCACATAAAAAGCAATAAATCCAAAAAACAAATCTATCAAACTTAAAACTATGGGTCAATATGTATTTACTGAGATCAGTAAGATATACTTAGGTTGTGCTATATGAGAGTTTCTACTCTAATTTGAAAAACAGTTACAATCATAAAAGGTACCATTGTGTGTTGGAATACTTTTCCAACTGCCACACGTATGTCCTACTTGGGGAGAAACTCTTTTTTTATGAGTCTTAGTGGGAGGCAAGGAGGTTAGATCTCTCTCCTTAGCCCCTTGCTGGCAAGAGTGGCTTGAGCTCTTGGCAGAGATTCACCAGATACTTGTATCCAGAACTTTGACACTTAACACCTCCTGAGAATTCACCGAGTGCTTCAAGAGTCAGGCACTGACCCCTGCACAACCACCATTAAGGCAGAGCAGAGAACTGTTCATTGCCAAAGTGGTGATACAGGAAATGTGACCTGAATGCAGAGCAGATTCCAAAAAAAGCTTTGGTGAAGTGGATGGTTAAACAAACATTCTTCCCTTGGTTTGGGCACTTTCTGCTGGACTTCTGCCTGCTAAGTCTGAACTTGTCTTAAAGTCAGTCCATTTTTCTGGTGGCAAAGATCACAGGTGATTTTCTCAAACTGATAACAATTATTTGTGTTTCCCTTAAATGTGTTTCAAAGCATCATTCACTTTCTTAACGACTTCTTACAGAGTTATATTTTGCTTTTTTGACATCACTCACTACCAAAACAGAGCCAACTCCATGTAGACCTTCACTTCAGCAACATTTCCTCTCTCCTCCATATGATATTTGGGATTCTTATTTTTATTATTAACATTTATTTTGTAGGAGACACTTGTTTTTCCTGGATAAGACTTAATAGTGGTTGATGAATTTTATTACTAATTTCAAAGAACCAACTTTTGGCTTTGCTAATGTTCTTCATTTGCCTGTTTTCCATTCGATTCATTTATTTCCCTTATAATCACTGGAGTTTTTGTGTTTTTCTAAACTCATTAGAGTTGAATGTGTTTTTCTAAAGTATGCACTTAAAGCCACATATTTTCCTTCATATAAACATTTGTTGCATCTCTCAAGTTTTGATAGTTACTGTTTTATTATCTTCTGGTGCTAAGATGCTTGTATATTTTCATTATACAGGGCAGTCCAATATATATTGTACAAAGATGGTAGTATATAATCAGTACTGCCCAGTATGTTAGTCACTAGCCATATGCAGTTATTGGACACTTGAATGAATGTGTCCAGTGCAACTGAGAAACTGAATACTCATTGTATCTTATTTATGCAGTTCAAAAGGTAACACCTACCTCATTGGACAGCTTGGCCTAAGAGAGATATTGGCATTAGATGGCAGAGGATGGTTACATAACAAAAGTTTTAAAACAGACATTCTTTCATAAGGGTTGTAGGTTTATAGGCTGATGTAAATAACTGAGTAGGGAGGCAAATCTTGATGATCCTAAACAGGGCAAGTGACACAAGTGATGTCCTGAGAACCAACTGTGAATGCGTATATAATAGACAATGGGAATATTGTGCATCAGATATACTTCTAACATAATCTTCAATTTCTATAAACATCCTAAATATTCATCCAAAGTAGCAGGAGATGAAGTGAAATGTGTAGTACATGTGGAGATGTGATGATGGAAGTATTCAGTCTCTTCTATCCCCAAGCTCCCCTTCCTTATTATTGAATAAATCTTGTATTACAGAAGTTGTACAATATTTCCAGTTGAAATGCCATAGCCACCCTTGTAATAACTTTGGCCAGTGAGAATAAGTATGATTCACTCTCTGTGATCAATGAAACAAGCAATTTCTCCCTGACTCCTTTTCTGTCCTCTTCTCTACAATGAGGAAGAGGAGACTGAAACTCCATCAGGAATCTCCTACAGGCATACCTTGGAGATAATGTGGCTTTGGTTCCAGACCACCACAATAAAGCATATATCACAATAAAGTGAGTCACACAAAAATCTTTCCCAGTCTATACAAAAGTTATGTTTATACTATTCTGTAGTGTACTAGTGTACAATACTATCCAAGTGTACAATAATAGCATTTTGTCTAAAACACAAGGTGCATACCTTAATGGAAAAATATACTTTATTTTATTTTTTGTTTTTAGCTAAAAAAATGCTAATCATCAACTGAGACTTCACTGAGTTGTATCTCTTTGTTGGTGGAGGATACTCTCCTCATATTGATGAGTGCTGACTGAGTATAGTGGAGGATACTGATACAATTTCTTAAAATAAGACAACAATGAATTTTGCCACACTGATTGATTAATTTCTTTAATGAACAATTTCTCTGCAACATGCAATGCTGCTGTTTGATAGTATTTTAGCCACAGTAGAAACTTCAACATTGGAAATTCTGTCCAAACTCATTGATGCTTTGTCAACTAAGTTCAAGCAATATTCTAAATTGCTGGTTGTCATTTCAGTGATCTTCACAGGATCTTCACCTGGGTAGATTCCATCTCAAGAAACTGCTTTGTTTGTTCATTTATAAGAACCAACTCCTCATCTGTGAAAGTTTTACCATGAGACTGGAGCATTTCAGTCACATTTTTAGGCTCCATTTCTAATTCTAGTTTTCGCAATTTTCACCACATCTGCAATTACTTCCTCCACTGAAATCTTGGACTCCTCAAAATAATCCATGAAAGATGGAATCAGCTTCTTTCGAACTCCTGTTAAGGTTGATATTTTGACCTCTTCCCATGAAACATGAATGTTCTTAATCACATCTAGAATGTTGAATCCTTTCCGAAGATTTTCAATTTACTTTTGCCCAGATCCATCAGAGAAATCACTATCTGTGGCAGTTATAGCCTCAGGAAATGTATTTCTTAGATACAATGACCAGAAATTTGAAATTACTCCTTGATTCATGGGTTGCAGAACAGATGTTGTGTTAGCAGTAATGAAAACAATATTAATCTTATACATCTCAATCAGACTCTTGGGTGACCAGGTGCATTGTTGATGAGCAGTAATGTTTTGAAAGGAATATTTTTCTGAGCAATGAATATCAACAGTGGCTTTAATGGGTATCAACAGTGGCCTTAAAATATTCAACAAACCACGTTCTAAACAGATGTGCTGTTTGTTATCCAGGCTTCATTGCTCCATTTACAGACCCTAGAGAGAGTATACTTAGCATAATTGTTAAAGACCCTAGGATTTTGGGAATGGTAAATAAGCTTTGGCTTCAACTTACAAGTCACCAGCTGCATTAGTCCCTAAACAGGAGAGTAAGCCTGTCTTTTCAAACGTTGAAGCTAGGCATTGACTCTTTCTCTTTAGCTATGAAAGTCCTAGATGGCATCTTCTTCCAATATAAGGCTGCTTTGTATACATTGTGAATCTGTACTTCTATGATATGGAGATAACATTTTCCCTCAAATCTCATGAGCCAACCTCTGCTAGCTCATTCAAACTTTTTTTCTGCAGCTTTCTCCCCTTTACCAGCCTTCACAGAATTGGAGAGAGTTACTTTGTTCTGGATTCAGTTTAGTACAGTTCAGTCACTCAGTCATGCCCGAATCTTTGCAACCCCATGAACTGCAGCACGCCAGGCATCCCCGTCCATCAACAACTACCAGAGCCCACCCAAACCCATGTTCATTGAGTCAGTGATACCATCCAAACATCTCATCCTCTGTCGTCCCCTTCTCCTCCCACCCTCAATCTTTCCCAGCATCAGGGTCTTTCCAAATGAGTCAGCTCTTCGCAGCAGGTGGCCAAAGTATTGGAGTTTCAGCTTCAACATCAGCCCTTCCAAAGAACACCTAGGACTGATCTCCTTTAGGATGGACTGGTTGGATCTCCTTGCAATCCAAGGGACTCTCAAGAGTCTTCTCCAACACCACAGTTCAAAAGCATCAATTCTTCACTGCTCAGCTTTCTTTATAGTCCAACTCTCACATTCATACATGGCCACTGGAAAAAACATAGCCTTGACTAGATGGACCTTTGTTGGCAAAGTAATGTCTCTGCTTTTTAATCTGCTGTCTAGGTTGGTCATAACTTTCTTTCCAAGGAGTAAGCATCTTTTAATTTCATGGCTGCAGTCACCATCTGCAGTGATTTTGGGGACACAAAAATAAAGTCTGACACTATTTACACTGTTTCCCCATCTATTTGCCATGAAGTGATGGGACCAGATGCCATGATCTTAGTTTTCTGAACGTTGAGCTTTAAGCCAACTTTTGCACTCTCCTCTTTCACTTTCATCAAGAGGCTCTTTAGTTCTTCTTCACTTTCTGCCATAAGGGTGGTGTCATCCGCATATCTGAGGTTATTGATATTTCTCCCGGCAATCTTGATTCCAGCTTGTGCTTCTTTCAGCCCAGCATTTCTCATGATGTACTCTGCATATAAGTTAAATAAGCAAGGTGACAATATACAGCCTTGATGTACTCCTTTTCCTATTTGGAACCAGCCTGTTGTTTCATGTCCAGTTCTAATTGTTGCTTCCTGACTTGCATACACATTTCTCAAGAGACAGGTCAGATGGTCTGGTATTCCCATCTCTTTCAGAATTTTCCACAGTTTATTGTGATCCACACAGTCAAAGGCTTTGGCATAGTCAATAAAGCAGAAATAGATGTTTTTCTGGAACTCTCTTGCTTTTGTGATGATCCAGCAGATGTTGGCAATTTGATCTCTGGTTCCTCTGCCTTTTCTAAAACCAGCTTGAATATCTGGAAGTTCATGGTTCACGTATTGCTGAAGCCTAGCTTGGAGAATTTTGAGCATTACTTTACTAGCATGTGAGATGAGTGCAATTGTGCGGCAGTTTGAGCATTCTTTGGCATTGCCTTTCTTTGGGATTGGAATGAATACTGACCTTTTCCAGTTCTTTGGCCACTGCTGAGTTTTCCAAATTTGCTGACATACTGAGTGCAGCACTTTTAAAGCATCATCTTTCAGGATTTGAAATAGCTCAACTGGAATTCCATCACCTCTGCTAGCTCTGTTTGTAGTGATGCTTCCTAAGGTCCACTTGACTTCATATTCCAGTATGTCTGGCTCTAGGTGAGCGAGTTTTAAAATATTGGAAGATTTCAAATTGTTTTGGTTATGTGCATTATATATGTTGTTACGTATTGTGCAGGAAATCTAACCAAAATTTTTGTAAACGTTTATTTACAAAGTGCTTGAAAAATGATAAAAATTAAATTTAATGGAAGAAATGTTTTATGTGGAATTTTATATATTTCTCTATTTATGTAAATGCAAATACTGTTCACAGTAATCACTTTTCATGATGAGTATCAGACAACCAAACAATCAAAACTAAGTGATTACTGAGTGCTTACAGTGCTTCCCAATGGTGCTAGTAGTAAAGAATCCAGTTGCCCATGCAGGGTTGGGAAGATCCCATGGCAACCTAATCCAGTATTCTTGCCTGGAGAATCCCATGGACGGAGGAACCTGGTGGGCATAGTTCATGGGGTCACAAAGAAACAAGCAAGAAACAGATAGCTTGATGTGTAGCTTAAAAAAATTCAATTCACAGATTACATTTAGTGAATATCATTAACTCCTTAAAGCCATTAGTTTGGAATTAGTCAATAGGTTTTCTCAACTGATAATTTATTTTCCACTGTGAGTCTTGAGATAACATAAATCTTTGATAGCTAACATATTAATTGTATTTATTAGGCATCTATTGGTCTTCACAGGTGGTACAGTGGTAAAGAATACAACTTCCAAATGCATGAGACACAAGAGACATGTGTTTGATTCCTGGGTCAGGAAGATCCCCTGGAGGAGGAAATGTCAACCAACTCCAGTATTCTTGTGTGGAAGATTCCATGGATAGAGAGGAGCCTGGTGGGCTATAGTCTCTGGGGTTGCAAAGAGTGGGACACGACTGAGCGACTGAACACACACACTCACACAAGTAGGCATCTCCTGTGTAGTATGCATGGTACTTAGTGTTTGATTCTTACAAAAACATAAAAAGCAAGATACTATCTCCATTTTGCTGATGAGACACTGAACTTTAGTGTAGTTACCAATGATTTCAAGTTCACCAAATGGGTAAAAGTAAACGGAGGATCTAAGTTTCTCCAAATTCATATTTTTTCCAATATGAAAATAATGTATAATAATAATATATATAATAAATATATTATGCAGTACTACACTCATGTATATTCTTGAATTCCTGTCCCAGCCATTCTGCTCTATGATTACATCAACTAGGGCTAGCAAATCAAAAGCACTGAACTTCACTTTTTTTTTTTTTATAAATTTATTTATTTTAGTTGGGGGCTAATTACTTTACAATATTGTAGTGGTTTTTGCCATACACTGACATGAATCAGCCATGGGTTTACATGTGTTCCCCATCCTGAACCCCCCTCCCACCTCCCTCCCCATCCCATCACTCTGGGACATCCCATTGCCCCGGCCCTGAGCCCTTGTCTCATGCATCGCACATGGAATGGTGTTCTGTTTCACATATGATAATATACATGTTTCAATGCTATTGTCCCAGAACGTCCCACCCTCACCTTCTCCCTCAGAGTCCATAAAACTGTTCTATGCATCTGTGTCTCTTTTTCTGTCTTGCATATAGGGTTATTGTTACCATCTTTCAAATTCCATATATATGCATTAGTATACTGTATTGAACTTCACTTTTGATTAATGAAGCTGAGGTGGATTTTATTGGCTATATGTTGTCAACAACACAATTAGAGTTGAGCTATGCACTTTTATTCCTTCTACAAGGCAAATGGAGAAAGAAGAAAAAAGAATAAATTTAAGGAAGATATTTTACAAAGATTTTATGATCACAAATCACATATTTTATGTCTTCACTCCTACAAATACTTCCATTGCCATGGAAACCCATATAACCACAGGGACATCAAGAAAGATTTAGACTGAAATCAAGTCAAGGTACTTGTCTTTTTCTTTGATATCTAGAGATTAACACTTTACCAATACATCTGTCTTTGTGATTTGAAGATCACAAATTACCAAATGTTACACATCCCTAAGGAAGATCACATCAAAGGATGATATTAAATAATGAGATTTCTTAAACAATTATTTGGAGCATCTAGAAAAAAGGAAACCATGGGAATGTAATTATGTAAATTCATGGCGACTTAAAGCAATCTAACGTTTTTATGCATTAAAGGGAAAGGTTTTAATCTAAATGGAATGTGTCTCCTTATCATATCCAAGTTGATTTTACCTTCTAATCTTCAATGTCCTTCATTAAGTAAGTGTTAGTTGCCCAGTCGTGCCCGACTCTTTGTGACCCCATGGACTGCAGCCCACCAGGCTCTTCTGTCCATGAGACTTTCCAGGCAAGAATACTGGAGTGGGTTGCCATTTCCTTCTCCAGAGGATCTTCCCAACTCAGGGATCGAACCCAGGTTTCCTGAACTGCAGGCAGATTCTTTACCGACTGAGCTACAAGGGAAGCCCCAATACTTCATTATCCTTGTTCTAAATAAAAATTTCTTTATTTTTTCACCTTCCTGAATTTTCATTATTTATATAAAAAAAAAAAAAATTGTGACTGGCCAAATCGTGAAAGAAACTGAAAGAAGAAGCTCCTATAAGTTTGCAAAAGATCAGGTTCCCTCAATCTTAGGTCAGTTCAATTATCTAGTAAACTGGCTCTCAAGTTTACTTTGAACAGAGATTATTAACCTCTGTGTGATTAATTTGATAATAGGAGATCCATTTAGTTACTTCAGTTAACCTGGATTTCATTCCTCTTCCCAGAACGGCAGGCCAAATGACAGTCTCTTATGCAAGCCACATATTACCAGTTTTCACTACCTAGCTTTATTATATATTAACAAACAGAATAACACAATTAAAAGTAAGAGATTGAATTTATTTTTGAAATATAATTAAAGACAAAAAGTTTGTCCAACCCAGAAATTCTTTCCACATAGGTAGTCAGTTCAGTTCAGCCGCTCAGTCGTGTCCGACTCTTTGTGACCCCATGAATTGCAGCACGCCAGGCCTCCCTGTCCATCACCAACTCCCGGAGTTTGCCCAAACCCATGTCTATCGAGTTGGTGATGCCATCCAATCATCTCATCCTCTGTCGTCCCCTTCTCCTCTTGCCCCCAATCCTTCCCAGCATTAGGGTCTTTTCCAATGAGTCAACTCTGAACAGTATGAAAAGGCAAAAAGATAGGACACTGAAAGATGAACTCCCCAGGTCGGTAGGTGCCCAATATGCTCCTGGAGATCAGTGGAGAAATAACTTCAGAAAGAATGATGGTATGGAGCCAAAGTGAAAACAATACCCAGCTGTGGATGTGACTGATGATAGAAGCAAAGTCTGATGTTGTAAAGAGCAATATTGCATAGGAACCTGGAATGTTAGGTCTATGAATCAAGGCAAATTGGAAGTGGTCAAACAGGAGATGGCAAGAGTGAAAGTCAACATTCTGGGAATCAGTGAACTAAGATGGACTGGAATGGGTGAATTTAACTCAGATGACCATTATATCTACTACTGTGGGCAGGAATCCCTTAGAAGAAATGGAGTAGCCATCATGGTCAACAAAAGAGTCCAAAATGCAGTACTTGGATGCAATCTCAAAAACGATAGCATGATCTCTGTTCGTTTCCAAGGCAAACCATTCAATATCACGGTAATCCAAGTCTATGCCCCAACCAGTAACGCCAAAGAAGCTGAAGTTGAATGGTTCTATGAAGACCTACAAGACCTTTTAGAACTAACACCCAAAAAAGATGTCCTTTTCATTATAGGGGACTGGAATGCAAAAGTAGGAAGTCAAGAAACACCTGGAGTAACAGGCAAATTTGGCTTTGGAGTACAGAATGAAGCAGGACAAAGGCTAATGGAGAATGCACTGGTAATAGCAAACACCCTATTCCAACAACACAAGAGAAGACTCTACACATGGACATCACCAGATGGTCAACACCGAAATCAGACTGATTATATTCTTTGCAGCCAAAGGTGGAGAAGCTCTATAACAGTCAGCAAAAACAAGACCGGGAGCAGACTGTGGCTCAGACCATGAACTCCTTATTGCCAAACTCAGACTTAAATTGAAGAAAGTAGGGAAAACCACTAGACCATTCAGGTATGACCTAAATCGAATCCCTTATGATTATACAGTGGAAGTGAGAAATAGATTTAAGGGACTAGATCTGATAGAGAGAGTGCCCGATGAACTATGGACAGAGGTTCGTGACATTGTACAGCAGACAGGGATCAAGACCATCCCCACAGAAAAGAAATGCAAAAAAAAAAAAAAGAAAGAAAACAAAAACATAGGTAGTAGAGAAAGACAAACTTTTATTACTGAACAAACTGTTGGGAAGGGAAATTTCCCCTTCTACTGACTTTGGGTTCTTGTGGATGGACTGAAAATAAAATTTATGCAAGACAGAGTAACAGAAGAAAAGAAAGCATAATGTTTAATTTCTGTGCACAAAGGTATTATAAAAATGAGACCTAAGCTGTGACCAAAGCAGGAAGGTTTTATTCTTTTAGACAAAAAACAATAAATTTGTAAGCAACTGACAGGGTGAAAAAATTTAGGCTTTATGTGCTTAATTAGCAAGGAATCTAAACAGAAGTTGGGCTTGAGATAGTGTATTAAAGAAGTGGCCAGGTTTGTTAATACAGGTCCTGAATACCTTATTATCTGGCAATAAGGGTGTCCTTCTCCCTCCAGATGCAGGGAGAGCACCTTCAGAGGGACAGAGTAGGGTCAGGGTATCTGTCTTACATGGACTGCTTCTCAAGTAATTTCAATTCAAAGTAATCAAATAGGCCATTATGACATATTTTGGGGTTGTCCTCCTGAGGCTCCACAAAGTATTAAAATCAGAATGTGATGAGCATCATAAACAGTTCGCCAAGAGATAGGAAAGACAGAAAGAAAGCTCACTTTTTGTAGATTCAAGCAGATACATCCCATTACACACACCTTCTCAAGATAATAACCTGTCCTTGTCAGATGTACGGACACGATAACTGCTCACACAATATGCATTCCAACTTCACCTGTTTGGGGTGACCATCTGTATTAGCTAGGCAGCTTCATCCAGAGGAAAAGCACATTTCTCAGATCTTGAAGGCAGGAGGTATTTTTGTAACTTTGAGCATGGAGCCAGCCAATGAAAACAGAAGTGGAAGATGGGATGAGATCTCCCCTGATTTTTACATTTCAATGAGGTGGTTCTCATATTATTAAGAAATAAAAAAAAAACAAAACAAGTTTGAGTCCTAAAGTTAGTAAAAGGCTGCAAAATAAAATTCATATTTTATGGCAAGACAAAAATTTAAACATAAAAAATGTATCTGCCTTTAGTGTCCTCACCCCCCTCTACTGCACATTGTATCTGCATTATGCCTGGACCAGATCTCTCCACTGGAAGAAATAACTGCTCAGCCATGAACAGCAACATTCTCTTAGCCTCAACGAGACAATTCCTTAAAAGATATAGTTACCAAACAGGAAAGTGGGGTATTGTGACGGATACATTATGAGGTTGGGACTAACATATACATGCCACTTTATATAAAATAAATAACCAGCAAGCATCTACTGTATAGCACAGGGAATTATACTCAATATTTTCTAATAACCTATAGTCAAAAAAAATCTGAAAAGGGATAAATACTAATACATACATTAATATATATAACTAATATATATATATATATAATTTATATATAAAACTGAATCACTCTGCTGGACACCTGAAACTGACACAATATTGTAAATCAACTATACTTCAGATATCAGGTGTGTTCAGGGTGGTATGACTGTAGACTCAACTATACTTTGATAAAAAATAAAATAATAAAACATAAAGCAAGAAAAAGAACAGGTATTTTTGAGACATTCAAACTTTGTTATAAAATAGACTTTGTACTAGATGATTTTGCCTAACTGTAGACTAATATAAATGTCCTGGGCATGTATAAAGTAGGTGAGGCTAAGCCACAATGTTCAGTAAGTAAGGGGTATTAAACACAGTTTTGACATGCTATTTTCAACTTATGATGTGCTTATTGGAATGCAATTTCATCATAAGTCAACAAAGATCTGTAATTAAAAATCAATAAATTATTTAAACAGATAACATTCCTTCTTTATCCTGTAAGGTGTTATGATGACCCACTACTTTGTACTTACAGACCTGGACTTCGCAAATTTTGTCATATAATGGACAGCCCTCTTTCTCAAAAGCCTATATAACTGTGCTTTGACCTCTAATCAGAGAAACAGTTCCCAGAGCTTTCTAAGAGGCTGTTCGAAGGTTATAATCTTCAATTTGGCTTGAATAAAATTTTCTATTTTTTTCTTAAATCAACTGATTATTTTTCGTTAATAGGTCTATCTAGTTTTCAAAAGTACACACACACACACACACATATACATTTCAAAGAGAGAACAACTTACAATTTCAAGTTTTCTAAGGCAAATGAGAAAAAGGAGTGAGGGAACTCTTTCAACATAGATAATTAAGTCTCCTATTTTTAAGGTATTCTGGCCATTAATGATTTTATCATTTCTAAGAAATCTAATATTTTTTATCTCTGCTATAGTTTTCCTTTATATATATATATGAAAAAAATCAGAAATCAGATTTAATTAATTTTATAGAAAAGATACTCTATTTTTCAAAAAGCTATCATGTTAATCTTGAGTTTATTATCATATAATAACAGGATAATGTAAATAGACCCTTATAGTTCTTTTACTAAAACTTTCTTCCCAAATATCACCAGAAAGCTCTCCTTTGATGTGCATCTGCCCAACATAATTAAAATATAAATAGTATAATTTTTAGAGATTCATTTTCTAATACATCAATAAACACTGATGATAGTTTTGATCTGACAGAGCAGAAATTTGAATTTCCCATTGAACTGTAACCTAGAAAGAGCAGTCTCTTTGGGCTTTTTCCCTAACAAAAACTGCAGTAATAAAGCTTGCTACTTGGTTATCACCAGAATTACATAAGCTAAACATGTATCTAATGAGGCTTTACCATGTAACAGATTCTTCCTAGGTAAGAGATAGCTGTGACAAAAGAAGTCTCCTTCTTCATGAAGCTCATATTACTGTAAGATAGATGATATACTTATAAACAATTGCATACACCATAAGTTTATGCGGTGATAAACAGCATTAAGGAAAACATCAGAGAAATAAGATCAGTATGAAGGGATGCTAATTTAGGTAATGGAGCCAGGAAATTCTTACTGAGAAGATAGCATATATCCGAGAAGCAAATGAAGTCAGAGAACCAGCCACAGGAATACATGATTGGAGATGTGAAAAGGAAGTGCAGAAGTTTTAAAACAGGGGTGTATTTGCCATGTCAATGCAATGCATTTAGGAAAGAGTAAGAGATGAAACTGGAGAATTAACTGCAGGCCAGATAATACAGATTTCTGTATGATTTTATTAAAATTTTAATCTTATTCTAAATGTGATGATAAGTCATTGGAGGATTTTGAATTTAGAGTTTAAATGTTGTAACTAATATTTCAAAAGGATGACATGGGTTACTTTATGAAAATTAGACTGATGTTGGGTAGGGAAACTAGTAGAGACTATCATCACATCCAGCAAGAAACTGGTGAAGGTGAAACTAGGAACCATGGTGAAATTGGTGGGTATAGGAAATTATTTTTTGTTTTAGGCCAAATGTATTTTTCCATGAATGAAATAAGCCACATGAAAGAGAAACAAAATTTATTGAAGACTGTGAATTTTGGCCTGAACAAACAAATGCATTTTAGAGTCATTTATTTAGTTAAGGTTGTAGCACAAGCAACAGGTTTGGGATAAAAATCAACAGTTGAACTTTTATCAGGTTAATATAAAATATCTGCCAAATTGGTCAATTAATTTAGAATTATTATAATTTTAACCTAGATAACTTCATATGATTTAGACACTTAATTTTCCTAACCTTAAGAATTGTAAGAGGTTACTTTATCCCATTTCTTTAATCTTCAAAATGATTAAAAAGGGTACAGACCATATCTGTCTACTTAGGACAGACCATATCTCCTAATACTAGAATGCTTCTTACAACATACAATACTTACTTTCTTCGTTAGAGAAACACCAAGTATGATAAGCAAGTGAGCAACTGAGGACAATATCCATTGCTGATACATACAACTGCTGGATTAGAAGTTTTCAATTTTATTTTTATTTAGGACATGTTCCAAAACACCCAAGGCAAGACAATAGGCTAATTAACTCTTTTATATTAATTTCACAGCTTTGGTAATTCAAGCTTTATTGCTAAAATTTTCTGATTGCTAAGTGGCTCAGTTAGCATGATGATCTCACGTAATTTAAAATGTCATATGAATAATGATTATTTTACATTTATTCAAAATGGAATTTATGTATGAGAAACTGATTCTCCCTAGGCCATAGAATTAACTGGTTTACTCGAACTCTAGCACATATCTGGTGTCAAAAGACACTTTTCTTTTGTCAGGTTATGATATAATGAGTCTGAAAAATATCTAGAAATTGTATGTGTGTGATTATAGACAGAGAAAGGAAGAAGTGGAAGAGCAGAAGGAGGAAGTGGAAGAGGAGAAAGACAGGGATGAGAAATGAATTTTAAAAACTTTATAAAGATCATACATTTGAAATTATTTTTTAATTTGAAAAGTGTCTTCTAATTTGTCCATATATAAAATAATCTATGGGGCTTCTCTGGTGGCTCAGGTGGTAAAGAATCCTCCTGCAATGCAGGACCCCTTGGTTTGATCCCTGGGTTGGGAAGATCTCCTGGAGGAGGGCATGGCAACCCACTCCAGTATTCTTGCCTGGAGAGAATTCCCATGGACAGAGGAGCATGGGGGTCTGCAGTCCATTGGGTCACAAAGAGTTGGACTCAACTGAGCGACTAAGCACAGCAAACACAAGATAATCAAGGAGAAACAATATAAAATATGTAGTTAAAAGATTAAACAATGTTTGGGAAAGGGCAAGTATCAATACCATTTTAAATTTATCTAAAAACAAAGAAAAACATTAATTTCAGAACAGGAACATAGAGCTATACTGGAGAATTTTCTGCGTGTACTTTTTCATTATTAAGTTTGAAAATTAGTGTAAGCATCCTTAAAGAATGTTTAATCAAGGATGTAACTTGCTATGTAGGAGTCAGTCAATTTAGTTCAAAATATTTTAGGTGAAAAAATACTTTTAACACCCAAAGTATATAAGTGAACATATAATCCCATGTAAAATATAACTGCAGAGCAACTGGGCCAATGTGCCACAACTACTGAACCTGTGCTCTAGACCCTGGGAGCCACAACTACTGAGCCCATGTTCTGACGTCTGTGCACTAGGGCCGGTGCTCTGCAACAAGAGAAACCACTGCAACGAGAAGTGCCTGCAGTGCAACTAGACAGCAGTCCCTGCTCACCTCAACTAGAGAAGAGCCCAGGCAGCAGTGAAGACTCAGCACAGCAAAAATTTAGTAAATAAAATTATTTTTTAAAATATTTAGAATGTTAAATACATCTGAATAAATACAGAAAAGTAATTTCAATACACCTGCTTGATAAAAAATGTTAAATTATGGTAATAAACAACTTTGGATTAAAAGATAAGCTTATTAAAATTGATACCAAATTTAGATACAGTTATTGAAATAAATTAAGAAGTATTTTCACTGTAGACTCATTTAGAATTCATATTACGTATTAATTAATCATAGGCACAATGGACTTCTTTATTGATTATATAAAGTGGTTTCACACAGTATCATATATAAAGATACAAAAAAAAAAATATTTGGTGTTCTCATAAATGAGACAAAACTTAACCATCCATCTTCAAGTTTTGTTAACTGGGAACAATTTTTGAATATTTTGGAATTTCCTATTTCCATGTATTCCCTTATTTCCATTTTCATGTTGGTTTCCACACTACAGGGGCATCCCTGGTGCCTCAGACTGTAAAGAATTTGCCTGCCTTGCAAGAGACCTGGGTTCAATCCCTTGGTCAGGAAGATCCCCTGGAGAAGAGAATGGCTACCCACTCCAGTATTCTTGCCTGGAGAACCTCCATGGACAGAGGAGCCTGGCAGACTACGGTCAATGGGACTGCAAAGAGTCAGACACGACTGAGAAATTTCATTTTCACATATAGGTATATAGTGAATGTATGATTAGAAAAAAATCCAAAGTTTACACAGACAAGCACCTACATTTTTAAGCACAAAGTGGAACGTAAAATTTAAATTTCACATTGTTGAAGGAAAATCGGTTTAATTACAGGCTTCTATTTCTTATTTACAAAGCTCTTGAGGAAACATTTGTTACAATACTATTAATAATTCCTAAAAGAATGATATATTATTGCATCAAAGCCTAGATTTAAAAAATACATAGTTTGCATAAACCCACAGAAACTAAACTTTTTCCAACTTGAGAATTTCTTTAGTTATTGAAACACATCATCACCAGATAAGATGACAGACTTTTCGGATGGTGCTACGAGCCGAATATTTGCACCCCTTGCTAAATTCATATGCTGAAGTCCCAACACACAATGTGAAGATACCGGGGCACAGAGCCTTTGGGAGGTAATTAGGTCACGAAGGCAGAGCCCTGGTCTGATGGGATTAATGCTCTTATAAGAAGAGACATCAGAGGATTCTCTCCCCCTCTCTCTTTCTCCCTCTCCTTCTCTCTCTGTCAGCTGAGGATACAGTGAGAGGGTGGCCAGGTGCAAAAGAGCAAGAGAGCTCATGTCAGAACCTCTCCATGGGGGCACTCTATCTCAGAATACTAGCCTCCAAAACTGTGAGAAAATAATGACCTGTTGTTTAAGCCATGCAGTCCCTGGTGTTTGGTTACGGCCATTTAAGCTAAGATATGCTACCACCACCACACGCTGGTTTCACCAGTGATGCCTTCATCTCTGAGAAATTTTGGCAAAAGGCAAGTCTCTTCCTTTTATTCTAAATTTCTGAATGGAAGTGGGAAGAAATGAAGAATAAGATGTGCAGGTTTGCTATCTCAGTCTTTCTTCTATATCCTCAGTAAACATGATTTTATTTTTTTTTTATATTGAATGATTCAACGTTTTCCATTCTATTGTTTCACATTTTAAAATATACTTAAATATAATTGACTTAATATGCTCAGATATTATCATAAAAACTTTAATTTAATAGGTTTCAACAATGTGCCAAAAGCCAATAATGGAAAATACAAAGATACAGAACCAATACCATATAATCTTCACATATGTCCTAAGAAAAAGGCATAGTCAGCCTTGTTTTCTGATGATAAAAATTAAACCTCAGCAAAGTTAAGCAAAGTTTACAATGTCATGTGTCTTGTTAGTGGCAATGTTGAGATTTATAGTTTATTTAATTAGATTCTAACAGTTTTCTGAAATTATTAAGAATGTAAGGATTCCTTCCTAGGGAACGCCAGGGAAGCAGCCCATATATGTTATACTAAGCTTCTTCAGAAACATAAACTTCTCCCTGTTCTTTCCCCAAAGTGACAAATGGGCCTGTTCACGGACATTCCTTGCCCTCTCTGCTTCTTTTCTCGTTGCCTAAAAGTTGGAAATCCATTTTTTCACCTTGGTTTCAATCTAAAGAGTTTAAGGTTTTCAACATGATCGTCACATTTTCATTTAGCTTTTATTGCTATAAACCATCTTTATCTCAGCTTGTGACATTCCATTTCTATTTCTACAACTTAAAACAATTTCCGATGCAAGTGTAATAAAAAGAATAATCGAAGTGGTTATGTTCATGAATTTTATTTTCTCATTATTCCTTGTATTCTCAATTTTCTAGACATGATTTCCAGTATGTATTATGTTTCATTACATTTATTTTGCCATTTTCAACATCTAATAAATACAGAATTAAATAAAATTTAATAATATATGTACATATAAATGATATTCCATAAGAAACATGATCAGACCAATTCCCTGGCATATATTTTAATCCCTCACTGTCACTATTTGTTACATTTAAATTCAGAAAAAAAAGTTCCTGGTATGTCAACTGATCATGAAGGTGAGCCTAGGAACTTCACAGAGCCTATGGACATGAGTCATGATCCATACACTGAGCAGCTGGGGAACTGTCCCAACACAAACCAGGCAGGAAAATGATTAGCTCTCTGCAGAAGGTAAATAAGAATCACTGGGTACTTATGGAAAACATGAAGAAAAAAGAGTAAAAGTAGAATACCGAAAATCTTCAAAGTAAGATCGCCAGTCCTTGTCATGAGATTGTATTATTGTTGACATAAATACACTGCCTCTCACTGGGGAATGATTCTTTTGCAGCTATCAACAACAGTTTACTCATGTTATTTAATTGGGTCTAAGAAATATAAAAGAAAATGAGATGTCTACCTTCTGATTAGTAGATTTTAAATCACTGCTGTATAAAGACTGATCCATGGGTCCTGGAGTGAAGGTGGTAATGGAGAGGAAATGGATTTGATCCTTAAAAAACAAATAACATGAGATCAAGATAAAATCTGTGTAAGTCATTCAGATCTTAGAACCATTTTTAACTGCAGCATAAACTAGGTTTCTATGATTCAGAAGTGTTCTTACAGTTGATTCCCAGAATTCTGGCAGTATGGTTTATGATTTCCAGGAAGAAGGTTATAACACATGATGTTGGGGAAACTGGTTGAGAGGAAAAAAAAAAAAAAAGACCTAAAGATTCTGCTGGCAAGTGGATGAACCTTAGTGATGAACCTGATACTCTCAGAAGGAAATTCTAATCTTTCAGTAGGAAAAGCATTAACTGAGATCTCAAATAATGCACATATTTACTTTTCCAACAATATGATTACACAAATATGTACACACAAACCTGGACACAGCCCTATTAAGTGTAATTCAACTAGAAACATTAGCTCTTTAGTGCCCTACTCTTAAATAGGGACAGGCAAGCAAAAGCAAAAATGGCTTACAAAAATTTTCTTTAATAGAAACGCACTCAAAAAAAAAAAACTCTTAGCAAGGAATTTGGTAAAAATTTAGACTAGTTTTTAAGCAAACATTTAAAAACTTAATATCTCAGAAAAAAAAACAAAAATAGAGGATCCATAAATCCTGAATGGAATACTACAAACAGGGAATATGCAAACACTAAGATGGAGCTCTTGAAAATTATGATAGAAATTTTAAAAAGCAATAAAGTTACTATAACACAGAGTTGGTGAAATAAAGAGAAGTAAAAATTGGAAGAGCCACTTGAAATAAATTAGAAAATCATCCCAGAAATCCAACATCTCAATAGCAGGAGTTTCTGAAAGAAAACACAGTAAAACGAAAAGAAGAAAGTGTCAAGAAAGTAGCGTAAAACTAAGAATTATAAGAATTAAAGGATTTCAACTTCCAAACAGAAAAGGTTGATAGAGTAGACAGCACAATTACTCTACAAAGTGAATCCAAAAAAGAAATCTATTTCCAGATTTTCCGTGAACTAGACATACTGAAGGATTCTTGCCATAAAGCACCAAAGGTGGTACAGAAGGTAAAATATTAAAATGACTAAAAGAGACTGAAAGAAAATAAGGACAATCATTTCTGAAGTAAACAAAACTGTGATCTTGAATATCAAGAAGTGAGAACTGAAGACATTGCTAGTCTCTAGTTATCTACATACATTATTTTATCTTCGAGTTTTGGTTCACGAATAGGTAACGGAAGAATATCCTTGAACTCACAAACAGTAAGAAACTTCATTGTCGGCCATATTGTATAAAGTTAGGACTTAGGGAAAGTTACATGGGGAAGATGAAACAGAAAAAGAAAATAGAAGTGGTACTCCTTGATGATTCATTGTGTAAAGAATCTGCTTGCAATTCTGTTGCAAGGAGACACAGAAGGCTCAGGTTTAATGCCTGGGTTGGGAAGATACCTCAGTGAAGGAAATGGCAATCCACTCCAGTACTCTTGCCTGAAAAATTCCATGGACAGTGACATCTGATGGGCTACAGTCCAATGGGTTGCAGAGTTGCACACAACTGAGTGACTAAACATAAATGCACTCAACTGAAAATATTGTCTCAAGTTTGGTTGCAGGCTGTCTGTGTCTGAGAACCAGTGTTGACAGAAGTTAAGACCCTACTCTATGGTTAGCAGATAAAAGAATCTGCCTGCAATACAGGAGACATGGGTTCAACCCCCACATTAGGAAGATTGCCTGGAAAAGGAAATGGCTACCCACTCCAGTATTCTTGCCTGGGAAATCCCATGGACAGAGGAGTCTGGCGGGCTATAGTCCAAAGGGTTTCAAAGAGTTGGACATAACTGAGCAGAGGTCCTACAGAGATCAGAAAAAAAGGAGTCTTATTCTTTCTGATGATTACATTTCAAAGGAACGGCTCTCAATCTTTAAAGAGTCCCTGCGTATGCTTTGCTATGCGAAGTTGCTTCAGTCGTTTCCGACTCTTTGCAATACTATGGAATGTAGCCTGCCAGACTCCTCTGTCCATGGGAATTCTTCAGGCAAGAATACTGGACTGGGTTGCCATTTCCTTCTCCAGGGGATCTTTCTGACCCAGGGATCGAACCTGCATCTCTCATGTCCCCTGCATTGGCAGGAGGGTCCTTTACCACTACTGCCACCTGGGAAGCCCTTGAGGAAGAGTCCCAAGTTGTTATGAAAGACACATACACATCTCAAAGGCACCAGGAAGGGATTTACAATTTCAAGTTTTCTGAAGTAAATACTCTAAAAAAGATGAGGAAGGGGTCCATCAGGTTCTGTCTAGAATAAACAGTAAGTAATTTCAGCAGTCGCAAACTTTCCTAGGTGGAACTAAAGGAAAGTTTGGTTATCCCATGGACATTTCTATAGGCTGGTAGAGGCCATGCTAGAGTTGGATCAAGTCTCTTAGTGGAGATGATTGATTGCATCATTGGTGTTGACAGATATGAAATTCTCCTGTGATTTCCATTTTCTGAGCTTTAATTTCTCAGGTCAAGATAAAGGTTAAGAACCAAATAATAACACTCTAGTTCCCAGTCAGTGCTAGTGGTAAAGAACCCACCTGACAATGCCAGACACTTAAGAGATGCAGGTTCAAATCCTTGGGTTGGGAAAGATTCCCTGGAGGAGGGCATGGAAACCCACTTCAATATTCTTGCCTGTAGAATCCCATGGACAGAGGAGGCTAGCCGGCTACAGTCCGTGGGGTCACACAGAGTCGGACCCAACTGAAGCGACTTGGTATGCACAGTTCTAGCTTTAAGGAATTCTTCTTATCTTATAGTTGTGAGACAAATTTTGTGAATGACAAACTCAGTTTTTAATTTTTGGGGTGGCTGGTATAAAATAAAAATTGAGTTCATAATGTTTACAGGTCTCTTATATCAAATATACATATGGCATGGTTTAGGGAAAAAAAAGAAGCCAATGAACTGAAAAGGAGGTGTCTATTCCAGTATTTGTAAGTATGTGAAACCAAGTACTCCTAAGTTCTCTCACCTCATTTATGATTAATCTCTCTATTCAAAACTTTATGCCCTTTCTTGTCTTTTTCTTGTTCCCTCAGAACTGATGTATATCAAAGAAAATGGGGGATTAAAACCAAGTAGGATCCTGAGGGGGCTTTATGGATACAAAAATCCCTCTGTGTCTTCTGGTTCTTGATAGAAAAAAAGCCTTTATTCTCCTAGGCCTTGGCTCCAAGTTCCAAACAGCAGACTCAAGCAGTTATTGATGAGACTCAACCATTAGTTTTTCCTGAAGTGATATATATAACACTCTGATGTATATCTCTGAATTGTGCTGCAGAAATGAAGAGCTCCATCCAGTAGAGGACAGTGACTACACACTAACCACAAGCACTCGACCCAGACTAGTTGGAACCAGAAGGTTGATGACTGACATTCCTGAAACATCATCCTGTTATTTCACCACCAACCAATCAGAAGAAGGCCCACAAGTTGATCAGGCACTCTATAAACCTTCCCCAACACTGCCTTTAAAAACCCTTGCCAAGAGGGAGTTCAGGTCTTCTGAGCATGAGCTGTCTTTCCTCCTTGCTTGGCACCTACAAACAAACTTCAACTTTGCTGCAAACACCTGCTCTCAAAGTTTGGCTTTCTGCTCTATAAGCACACAATCTCTTGCTCTGCAACATATCTCAAAGCCTCAAATTGTATTAAGATTCCTTTTTCAGTGGGAGCAGCCTTCCCTGAGGAGGTGTGGTAGAGTTCATCGATGGGTCATTTACTACGTCTGCAGCCATCCACTTCTTTCTTATAAACTTGCAGTCCACTCCCCAACTCCCACTGTGGCTCTAGTATTGACCGTATGACTTGGTTTGGGAAACGATATTAGAAAAGACACAAGCAGAGGATGAAAAAGTCCTTGCTCACTTTTACTTCTCCATGCTCCTCTGCATTTATCATGAAAATATGTCTAGACTAGTTTTCTTAAAGAAGAGGGACCACGTGAGGCAGAACTGAAGGGTTTAATCAAGGCCCAATGTGAAACTGTGATTTATAATAAGAAATATATATTTGGTCTTTGTCCCATTTCTGACACAGAGCTCCTAAAACCCTTGTGATTTCCTAAGTGGTAGGAACCATACAAGTGTCTTTTGTTATAAACAAGGTGACTTCTGGAAAGCACCTAAGAATGGGGGGTGGCTACCTGGAGAACTAGAGCTTTCAGTCCTACCCACTGACCTCTGGGGAGGGAAAGGGTGGGAGGTTAAGTCAACTGCCAGTGGTCAATGATTTGATCAATCATACCTACGTAATGAAGTCTCCATTAAAAACAAAACCAAACAAAAGGACTAGGTTCAGAGAGTTTTCAGGCTGGTGAATACATGCAAATTTCAGGAGAGTGGAGCACTTGGAAAGGGCATGGGTGCTCTGCACCCTTTCCCCATGCCTTACTCTGTACATCTCTTCCAACTGGCTGTGCCTGAGTTGCATCCTTTTATGATAAACTGGCACTCTAGTAAGCAAAATGGTTCTGAGTTCTCTGAGCTGCTCCAGCAAATTAACTGAACCCAAGATGGGGGTTGTTGGAACCTCTGTTCTACAACTGATCAGTCAGAAGCACAGGAGATAACTTAGAATTACTATAGGAGTCTGAAATGGTAGGGATGGAAGGCAGCAGTCTTATAGGACTGGGCCCTTAACCTGTGGGATCAGATGCTATTTCCAGACGGATAGTGTCAGAACTGGAGCTTCCCAGGTGGTGCTACTGGTAAAGAACCGGCCTGCCAATGCAGGGGATGAAGGAGACATGGGTTCAACCTGTGGGTCAGGAAGATCCCCTGAAGGAGGGCATGGCAACCCACTCCAATATGCTTGCCTGGAGAATCCCCATGGACAGAGGTGCCTTGTGGGTATAGTTCTTGGGTCACAAAGAGTCAGACACGACTGAAGCGACTGAGCATGCAGGCATGCAGTGTCAGAACTGAGTTATTTGGTGGTGTGGGGGTAAAACCCCCACCATTGGATTTGGACTGCTACTTACTACCATCCTAAGCATCTGGAGAAGGCAATGGCATCCCACTCCAGTACTCTTGTCTGGAAAATCCCATGGACGGAGGAGCCTGGTAGGCTGCAGCCCATGGGGTCGCTAAGAGTCGGATACGACTGAGCGACTTCACTTTCACTTTTCCCTTTCATGCACTGGAGAAGGAAATGGCAACCCACTCCAGTGTTCTTGCCTGGAGAATCCCAGCGATGGGGGAGCCTGGTGGGCTGCCGTCTGTGGGGTCGCACAGAGTCGGACACGACTGAAGCGACTTAGCAGTAGCAGTAGCAGTAGCAAGCAGTCATCTCTCAGCCTAGTCTCTCAGCCCTCTCACATCTCTCGGTTATCTCTCACCTTGCCAGCTGACTAAGACACAGGAACAAGCCCAGATCAGGCTAGCACTAGTGTACAGAAGTGCTCCCTGCAGTCCTACTGAAAAAGCAGCTGGGATATGTGTAAAAAGCACAATGATATACATTTTTGGTTGCAACCCTGGCAGCAATCTCTCTTCTCCCTGAAGTAAGCAAGAGGCTTAGCTTAAATGATATCAGGTTAAAGGACATGTCCAAGATGACACATTTAGTTTGCTTCATATACATTTGTGTCCCCAAAATTAAAAAAAAAAAACAGTCTGCTATTTCTCCCTTTCCTCTTCTTTATCTGTTTCTTACTTTCCTTTTCTTTCTTTTTTCCTCCCTTCCAATTAATAATAACTTGGCCTCCATAGTATTAAACAAAAATCCCTCCACAATTAAAACTTAAAATCATGGTTGGAATCAACTCTACAATATATTTTACACAAAATGCCCCATGGTATTATGCTTAAACTTAAAAATGATTAGTGAATGCCCTTAAGTTAAATTATGAAAAGAGAAAAATAATATTTTTACATGTGCATGTAAATACTTTAAATACATTATTAATGCATTTAAAAACAACCAATCACTTTTGGGAGAAAATAATTAATACAGAGAGTAAATATATTTGGAGGGCAGTTTCATTTAATTGAATTGATACTGAATACATACAACCATTACATTACTAAGCATGTTAAAAACCTACATTTTACTATGCAAAATAACAGTGTATTTGAATAAGCAAGAACGTAAGAAAGACTTTACTTAGGTCTTCCCATTTTGTTTTACATTTTGGGGAACTGAGTCTACTTGGTATACCAAGAAAGAGGTGATGATCTATTTTTTCTTATAAAATATTTATTTTATTTCTTCCTACATACAGATTATATTAATGAATAAAAGGCAGAAATAAGTTTAGAGCTTTTTTCTTGTATTATTTTAAAAATCCAAATTATTTAAATCCATAAATACTAGTTATTTTCTAGGATTTACAGAGGATTTTTTAAAGGTTAATTTACACATACACAGACATATAATACACATAGACTATACATATATAATATCCTATTATGTGAGAAGAGAATGCTATTAAACATCACATTCAGCTCTAAATTAACAAAGTATTCTTGGAATGAAAATTTTGTATCCTAAAATTTATTTTATAAATACCACTACCATAAAAAATCCTCTTGAGATAAAAAGTCACTCCTTTCTCAATCAGCCCCTCCTCTCCAGGAGCCATACACATGCTATACAGATTAAGTTTTAAATGACTGTGATTACTTGTTTTTGATTTACAATTAAATAAAAAATTTGAGTAAAGATATGTTCTATAGCAATGCATAAAATGCTATTTCTTAGATTTTTCTATGAATGTACAAAATCTGGATATACACCTCGCATGAAGTTTTGTTCTGAAAAGAAGTAATTTGGTAACTACGCCCCACTAGCCTAAGAACATATGAGGCTTCCTAAAGCACTTTTACTCTGCTGGTTAAAAGAAAATATATAATAACTGTAATACAACAGGAACTGTGCTGGGCCCTGGAAGTGTAGAGATGAAATACACAAAACATTCTCCCTGTAGGATGTCACAGCCTCGGGAGGAAAGCAGACAGGCACTCACAATTATAATGGACAAAAATACATATTATATTTGAAAAACTCAACACGCTGTATAGGAACTCTTCCCACCAAGAGAGATCTTACTAAAGCAATTAGCCACTTGGAACTGAGAGAGAGAGAGAAGGCAAGGCAACATAGAAGTTGGCTTCATTCACCAAGATGTGAACTAAATGCAGGTCAAGACTTTAAATGTGAATTTTGAGAAGGAAAATGACCTAGAACTTTGTCAAAGGATTGTTACTTCATATTATTTTTTATGTGATTAGGTTTACTCATCCACAGAGAGTGCAAAGAACTATTATAAAGGGTGGAGAAGTAGCATTCTGTTTTCAGTATCTTTAATTAGCTATCCTGTGTAAGCCAAATAGAGATATAATGCAAATAATAATAAAGCAATTTATAAAATTTATGTAGAAATAATACCATATTGTGGCTTAGTGATATTATGCACAACTGTTTCATGGACTCATCCAGCTGGAAGAGGGAGAACAATCATTGAATTTAACCACTTCATGCATTATAGATTACTTGAGAAATTAATAATTTGCCCAAGGTCAAGCAATAAGTCTTCTTGGTTTTTAGTTCAATTTGTCCACTTTATGACTCTAATGGGAGCTCAGAGGTAAGAGAGAAGTAATCCTATCTCATCTGGAGGAAAAAAAAAAAAGGAAGCAAATATTTTTCAGAAGTCTTATTTGCCCTGTAATTTTACTGCCTTCTCCATTATGCTTCAGAGAATCTGACATAGAAGCTTTGAAAGAAGTGAGTTCTGAACACAAAAATAGAATGTCTATGGTTTTATTCATATTTAGGAGCAGCAGTTTGAAGGAAGTGAAGCTGCAGCTGTACTTTTCCACGTTACTTAGCAACTGGTATGAGTCAAGAAAAATCACTGAAACTCACAGGCACTGGTGGGAGTGCGACAAATGCCATTAAAAAAAAAAAATCCTACAGGGTGGATCTACCTGTCGACTTTCAACATGCTATTGAGCGATAAAATAAGGGTCATTCTTACATTAATGATGTAAATGCAATTTTAAAGGCCAGCAGTGACTGCACAGGGAGGCTCCCACAAGCACAGTGCCTGTCAGATTCCCTGGTCAGATTTATTGAACTGAATTATTAGGCAAATATTTCTGGCCTGAAACACTGATTCACTTTACAGAAGATAAGTCTGCATGTTTGCATTGACGTATTTTGGGGAAACCTTATTAATAGTGTGTTTATGGTTTGCCAAAATGAAAAATAGGAAATGTTTTTAGATATTTAAGGTGTCTTAAAAATCACCATATCTGAATATGCACAACTAAAATACAAAAGACTTTTAGGTAAGAAGAAATAAAGGCTAAAAAATGAGATATAATATAAAAAATTAAAGAAGGTACAAGAGGAATCATAATGTATGACTTAGTTGATATTTAGAAAAGTATTTTGCTTTCAAAAGTAAGAAATGCTTTCTGAAAACACAGAGGAAGAAATTATTTCCAAATAGAACACCATAATATTTAAAATTTGAGAGCATCACAGATTACATGAAAAAATGCATACTATGAAATAATTTTTAAAATCCTAAAAAGAATATGTTTCAGCCAAGTTTGTAGGGACCCAAAATATATTGAATTTGTTTATATTGTCACACAGAGAGAGTTTACCTGAAAACATAAATTATAAAAAGTTAAAAGATGCTATTTCAGTAATTGCGATCTACATTTTGTATAAATATAACTTGTCAACAACTTAAACTAAGCTTTTTCTTTCTCCAAATGCAAAGCAGATGGGGCATTCCAAAATCAATCTCTGAGCTATCCACATCCCTCTTTCATCACTGCCTTCACTTCACCAGATAACAAGCGTTGGCCTCATCTTTTGTTATCTGAACTACAAAAATAGCCTTCTAGTGATAGCACTACTGCTTCCCCTAATATCCTTCAGAAATCTCCAGAAAGAGTCAGAGTGATGTTTATAGACATATCATATACATATTGGGGCAGATCTGCTGGAGAAGAAAACGGCAACCCACTCCAGTATTCTTGCCTGGGAAAACCAATGGACAGAGGAGCCTTGCAGGCTATAGACCACAGGGTCGCAAAGAGTTGGACATGACTGATCAACTTAGCACACACACATATACATATTATTAGATCAATCACTTCCTTTCGATTGTTTCAAATGTCCTGTATAGCGCTCTAACTTCATCTCATAAACCAGTTACTAAGCTTAGCTATTCAGCCTTTTTCTCAGTTTTTATTCTAGAATCCCTCAGGATCTGGCTGTAGGTTTAAAATTACCTTTCACTATTATTTTTAATTCCTTCCAACACACGCATTCAGATTTCCCCTACAAATAGCCTCACTTTACCTCAGGGACTATTTTATTTGCTGTTCTCTCTGACGGGTATATTTCCACCCTCTATCCCTGAAGACAGGGTCTCAACTCAAATATTTACACTTTAGAGATTTCTCCATCCCTCCAAATGCTAAACAGGTTCTTCTCCTAAATAGCTACTGTATAATATGTTGTTGTTTAGTTGCTCAGGGATTCCCTGGTGGCTCAGACGGTAAAGCGTCTGCCTGCAATGCAGGAGACCGGGGTTCAATCCATGGGTTGGGAAGATCCCCTGGAGAAGGAAATGGCAACCCACTCCAGTACTCTTGCCTAGAAAATTCCATGGATGGAGGAGCCTGGTGGGCTATAGTTCATGGGGCCGCAAAGAGTCAGACACGACTGAGCGACTTCACTTTCACTTTCACTTTTTAGTTGCTCAGTCCTGTCCGGCTCTTTGCAACCCCATGGACTTCAGCCAACCAAGCTGCTCTGTTCATGAAATTTTCCAGGCAAGAACACTAGAGTAGACTGCCATTTCCTTTTCCAGGGAATCTTCCTGACCCAAGGATCGAACCCACGGCTCCTACATTGGCAGGTGGATTCTTTACCACTGAGCCACCAGCGAAGCCCACTGTATTATATACCACATTTTAACTTATTTTTGAACATACTGATGTCATACTAAATTATTTATTTTTACTTGTTTTTTGTCCCAATGCCCCTATCAATTTGCAAGGCTCTTGAGAACAGAGTTTTCTTAGGAATGGTTCATTGTTATCAAGAATCTATGAGTTGCACATTTTGCATCAATAAATATTAGATGAATATGTGACTAGTGATTAATACACTCATTGATAGAGTGAAAATAGACAATAAAGCACAGGACATGATGTGAAATGAAAGAAGTAGACAAAAAAGAATATAAGAACATTTAAATGCTGGCTTTCAAACTGTAGGCACAGAATAGCTGTTCTCATGTGCAAAGGAAGCTTTAGGGCTAGGTCCTGATGACTCAGACTCTTTTCTCCATCGGGGCAAATGCAGAAACCTTGCGTTGAGATGACAGCATCATAACATGTTAGTGGTTTTTGTCAGCTTATATTCACTAAGTGGCCACAGGAGAAAGAAATGAGTTTTGCTTTGTTAAGATGTTAAATATGTGTCCTGAATTCATAAATCTGTGGGCAGACTTTGCAGAGTCAACCCATCCATCTAAATTATACACAAAATGTTGAGTGTACATGTATTTCTCTGAGAAGAGTGCTCACAGTTTTGTCAGAACTTCAAAGGAATCCTTCATCTCTTTGTTATCATCATAGCCTCTTGCAAACTCACAAAATAAGCAAACTAAACAAAGGTTAGAACAAAGACAAGACACCTTTGTTTATACATATGTAGAAGAATTTCACACAAAGTTAGAATGAATGACATGGAATTAAATTAAAATCCAAGTTGCATTACTCATCTTCAACATCCTCCTAGGGTACATATTTGGTATATTTTATCTTCAGATACGCAGTTGCTACACTCTATCAGCACAGAGTAAAGAGGAACTAAAGAACTTCTTGATGAGGGTGAAAGAAGAGAATTAAAAAGCTGGCTTGAAACTCAACATTAAAAAAAAATTAAGATCATGGTATCTGGTCCCATCACTTCATGACAAATAGATGGGGGAAAAGTGGAAATAGTGACAGATTTAATTTTCTTGGGTTCCAAAATTACTGGCGATGGTGACGGTAGCTATGAAATTAAAAGACGCTTGCTCCTTGGAGCAAAGGTTGTCCAGTAGTCATGTACAGATAAGAGAGTTGGACCATAAAGAAGGCTGAGCACCAGAGAATTGATCCTTTTGAACTGTGTTGCTGCAGAAGACCCTTGAGAGTCCTTGGACTGCAAGGAGATCAAACCAGTCAATCCTAAAGGAAATTAATCCTGAGTATTCACTGGAAGGATTGATGCTGAAGCTGAAACTCCAATACTCTGGTCACCTGATGTGAAGAGCTGAATCACTGGAAAAGACCCTGATTCTAGGAAAGATGAAGACAAAAGAAGGGCGCAGCAGAGGATGAGATGGTTAGATAGCATCACCAACTCAATGGATATGAATTTGAGCAAACTCTGAGCAACAGTGGAGGACAGAAGAGCCTGGCATGTTGAAGTTCACTGCGTCTCAAAGATTCGGACATGGCTTAGCTACTGAAGAACAACAACATATTTTATCTGTTTTAGAGAGCACCTTCTGCATTTAGTCATTTGCATTTAACATTATGAAGTACTGAGGTTCTGAAATTAATTCATGTCTTTACAATGAATTTAATACTATTACTCTAGTGAAAAAAATCACAGAGGACAGGAATCCTCATGGGCCCAGTATATTCATTTATTTAGAATACTAGAGATAATAGGGGTTGTGACTAAGAGCCTAGTTACCAAAACAGATCAGGAATCCTGCTTAACATATAATTAGGACCTTGAATGAATTACTTTACAGCCCTGTGCTGCAGTTTCCTCATCTGTTGAATTAGCAATGTAACATTGCTTGTTTATAATTATTGTGAGAATTTAGTATAGAGAAGCAGGAGGTGTGGCATATATCAAGTATGAGAGTTCTCATTTTGCATGGTTATCATATGCAAATAACATCAAAACCCCAAAACACAGTTCATATTTCAGTTTCCGTGCTGTATTAAGTATTTGCTTAAGTATAATAATACTTAAGTATTAAGTATGTGCATTAAGTATTAATGTATTTGCATTAAGTACAATCTTCACCACTTACTCTTCAGTACACAAATCACTATAGAAACAACAGATGTACATCATGATCAATGATCATCCACACTGCTTCTTTCAAAGCCTGTGGTGATTGGTCCCTGCACATTTGTTATTCAGTTCACACACAGGAAGCAAAACATTTAGTTGGGTCTCTTCCTCTGGCTGAGAGAAACCATGTACCATTATAAAAATGGATACTTGAAAGAGGAAATTGGACAACAAAGAGGAAACCAGCAAATAAATGAAAAGGAAAAAACACACTGAAATTAGAATCATAATGCAAATGAAGTTTCAGGAAATAGTTATTAATATATATGAGTAAAATGGTTATAAAAAAAAAAAGGATGAAGATATCCCAGAGGAAGTAGGGCTGGCAAAAACCACCATGTTAAAGAAATTCTTAGACGCATTTCAGAGCATTGAAAGCAAAAAGGATGAAATGTTGGAAACTGATCCCAATTTAGAAAGGAAAATAACAATTTGCCAAGGCACAGAAAAGATGCTTACTCTGTCATATATTAAACCATGTAAAGTAAAGCTGATAAGTTTTTCATAAAGAACTAAAATATTGATTCTCAACTTTTCAATGTTTTAAATCACAATCTACTAAATAAATGTTAATTTTACTAATTCTACTTTCCTATAAATATGCAACTTATAGTAAGAGAGTTTTAAGTGTTTTGACAAAAAAAAATTTAAAGGTCAGAGAACAACTGTAATATTTTCCGTAGAAGATGATTTCTTTGTATGATTTCAGCTTATATGGTAATTTTTAGTGTGGCACTGCCATGCAAAGAGCTGCATTATTAAATAAAAATTATCTACAGATAATCAATATAATTTTATTTATTATATCAATCTTATCTGCCTTAGCCATTTTTAAGTTTTTTTTTCCTACTGTTGGATTTCATCTTGCTTGTGCAGATTTGCAAAAGTACTTTGTTAATTAAAGTACCTAACTTTTTTCTGTTAAAATAGTTAAAAACATATTCCCTTTTCAGATTTTAGCTCATTCTTGAGCTTGAGCATGGCATTTTTTAATGTAGAAATTTAGAAATTTTATTTAATGAAATTGTTTAGCCTTTCTTTTTTGGCTTCTGTACTAGGTATACTAGTTAGATAGTGATTGAGAAATTAACCTTTAAATTTCTTATTTTATTATCTATAGAGATTAATACTTACCTCCCACAGTTATTATGAGAATTAAATGTGTATAAATGTTCTAGCCTTATAACATGCTGTCTCACAGGAAGAATTATATATCAAAGTTATTTCAATTATTAGCAAGTATAAGTGAATCTATTAGACATTGAATTAGAGCTTAAAAATTCCTTAAGAGGCTCACAGACTCTTGGGAGACAGAAGAGTGATGGAGCTTTAAGAGTGGTAAGGGTTAGAAATGAGATAAAAAGCACATGTGAGCATCCATGATCATGAACCAACCCATATGGCTGGCACCAGAAAAGTGATTCCAGAGAAGGCGATAATCACACTTAAATGAAGTTAAAAAAAAAAACCAAAAAAAACCACTTTTTTAAAATTGTGACAATAGGATGTGCAAAGAGAAAATGTGTAAACAAAGAATGCCAAAATTTGGAAAGTACATGTGGTTGAGGATGACAAAGTAAAGTATCTGAGTGTTGGAACTAATGCTCCAAATGCTCCAAAAAAGAAATAAAAGGCTGCATTATACAGTGTCAGGTAAATCATTATA
The DNA here is from genome assembly GCF_054371585.1 of Giraffa tippelskirchi. Classification (NCBI taxonomy): domain Eukaryota; kingdom Metazoa; phylum Chordata; class Mammalia; order Artiodactyla; family Giraffidae; genus Giraffa; species Giraffa tippelskirchi. The sequence goes on from NC_137286.1 coordinate 129,158,588, forward strand.
GGGACAATTGAAAGATATTGAACAGAGGATGATCATAAACATATTTTCAATTTAGGAAAATCAACCTGGACATGAAAAGAAGATTGACTCAAGTAAACACAAGACACAGCAAACCTAGGATCTCAGAAGCACTTGGAGGAATGATCCATGTTAAAGATAATGGGAATCTGAATGAAGGCAGTAGTAATGGCTATGTTGACTGGGGAGGAATTGGGGAGACAATGAGAAAGTAAACTTATAGACTTGACTGAACTCAAAGGTGAATTCCTAAAAGGAAAAATCTGATTATGGAATTTAGTAGCATCCAATGTTATTAAAATATATGATCCTTTTTTAAAAAAAAATGATATGACTTTTAAAAGTTGGTTTAGCAGTAACTTATTTCAACTCTATGCCACATATTTAACTACAGATAAAGACATTTTCCTATGAAGATAACCCTGAGGAATTTTTTTTAGAAAAAGTGATGAATTGCATAACAGCACTTTATCTCAAAAGGTTTAAGTTTCTATAACAAAGAAATTCTCAGCTCTTGAGAGCACAGTGTGACATTCTGGGGACATCTGATTCATTTGCATCTCAACGCCCTTTTCATGAGGACCCCCAGGAGAAAGTAGTGTCTGACTTTAGTATGAGGTCTAGTGTAGTTCTCCTTCGCAATTGTTTTGTTTCTATCTCATGGATGTTGTAAATTTTACAACTTAGAAGCTTTTTAATTTGTAAGTCAGATCTATTTTTGTATTTTATCTACGGTAAACTTGTGGGTTATTATGACATTTTCCCCCTTTTTGCAATTCCACTCTGTTCCTACATCCTTTTTTTTTTTTTTTTTTTTTTTTTTCTGAAATGGCACTCTTACCTTTTCATTTTATGCATCCTTGTAAGATAGCTAAAATCATTTTGGGAACAATACGTGACATGCATAACAGATAAAAATCATTCCCATAGCTTGATTCCTTCTGCATTGAGAAAGGTGTTTTCTATCCATTAAAGGTTGAAGAGTCCTTTCTATCCCTTATGCACATTCTGTCAAATCCTCCCATGCAGGATCACCTTCCAGGGAGTTGATGCTTTGGACATAAACTTTACAGAAAAGTACCTGAGGTACACAGTTACTACCTCTATGACTCTGAAAGTTTTATCCAGTTCCTTCCAAGAAGTATGTCTGAGAAAACAACGGAGGCTTTTTGATAAATGTGAAGGAGTACAGCCACTGGAGGTGTTCACCTACTATAGAGACCTACACCCTTCCTCTCTATGTAATCAGACTCTGGGCTGCCCCCTCTCAGTTAATAAGGCTGAGTTATAAGTGTGTATTAGAGCAAAAGTCTCATTGATACCACTGTTTTACATTCCCCGTGTATTGCTAAATGCTCCTCACAAAACTACTAAGAATTTCAAATTCACCATGGTATTGTTAGGGGAAGCGCGCTGATTGAAACCACCCACCCTGGCCAGGCACCATAGTAACCATCGGCATGAGTTGTTTTACCACAGGAGGTCCTGCTAAGGAACATGGGACCAATAAGCCACCATCAACTGGAAGAGTCAAAAGGAGACACCACATGTCCGACCACTTCCCAGAATCCTTCTCTCTGGCATCCATCTTGGCTGAACAAGGTGTGCACCATCAAGAAGGACACTGAGTCAGAATGATTGGCTAAGGACAACCTGGAAACTAATCCCATCACCATAAAACCTGAGACTGCAAGCCATGTGGCAGAGCTGTTCTCCTAGGTTCCCTTACCCTACTGCTCTCTACCTGGGTGCCCTTTCCCAATAAAATCTCTTGCTTTGTCAGCACGTGTCTCCTCAGACAATTCTTTTCTGAGTGTGAGACAAGAGCCCGCTCTTGGGGCCCTTGAAGGGGGGCCTCCCCCTTCCTATAACAATATGGAATAGTGATTTAATTAAAAAAGCATTTCTGCTTTGATAACTTAGCTGTCTTTAAAAATCACATTCCTTATTTCTGTTTTTTGGCTGCATAGGAGCTAAAAGAGAACATATTTGAAAATGTTTGAAATATAATTGATGGTGACAGAGAAAATCATATAGCTTTGAACTAGAGTGGAAAAATGACAAATCTATTACATGGGATTTTTTTCTCCCTCTCCATCTGTAGGTATTTGGTCCTAATATGGATATAATTCACATAAAGACGGCATTGTGATACAACTATTAGGGCTTAAAAGTCTGCTACTAGAAACTGAAACATATATTGTGAATGACAAAAGAGTGCAAGAGACTCTCTTAAGAAAATTGTGACATTTTCTTCCAATGTACTGTCTTTAGGGTAGAAGATGCTCCATTCATATTTTACCTTCTCTGGGTTAAAAAAAAAAAAACAGAAAAGTTGGAAATAAAATAAGTTTGAAATAAATTCTATTCTGTCCTTAGTACTAGAGCTTGCTAAACTTATTCTCTTAATTAAGAATTAAGATCAGTTAAATAAATTATTTCCATTTTTGGCATATTACCTTCTTTACATCAAAGTGCAATTTCTCACATTTTTCTTATAAAAGATGAAATGAATGATACATGATGATATATTAATTGGTGTGACATTTAAATGAGCTCCTCTACCACAGGAAAAAAAAAAGTAAAAAAAAAAATCTCTAAAAATGGGTTCTGGTAGAAGGTCATATGGGAAACTAAATGGTCTCTCTTCACCAGAAGTATGAGTTTTCAAGGGATTTGGGTTATTTTTCTTATTTATTAGTATCTAGAGAAAGTAATGGATCTTGTAGCCACAGCTTCTCTATGTTTGTTAAACTCTGATTTTTGTCTAAAATAATGTTAAGCAAAGTAAATTAAAATAATATGCTTAGAGGCTTTTGAGATATATGTGAGAATTCTAGAATATGATGGCTGACCTTGGTTCCATTCTCTTCTGATTCCAATTCTATGGGACTTCCCTTTTATCACACAACAAATTCTAACAATCTTTGGGCAGTTCGGTGCAGCTGAGGCATGGATAAAACTGGTGAAGAATAACTTCATAAAGGCATTAGATGGGTTGGAAAACAAATCATCCAATTACAAAAAAAAAAGTTTGATCTTTGGACCCCGGGCTGAAGTCAAGGAATATGTGTGAATATTTCCTCATGGTATCTGATCATTTAAAAAAAAAAAAAGTACAGATGGCTGTTGAGTTTATGAGTTTAGTCTTTCCTGCTTTGACACTGAGAGAATACAGGGATTTTGGAGCGCAGTGAAGTTTTCTCTGGGGCCTGTTCAGACAGCTTGACAGCCTGCCCTTAAATGCAAGGAGCTAGAGCTGAACTCCATTGTCTTTGTAGTTGCAGGGTTTCCACAGCGAGCGGTGCTCTCTTCAACAGACCCAAGTTTCCAGGAGCCCCCCTCCTCAAATAACAGCCCGCCAAAAGCACCCCAATACCAAAGAGAGGGTAGTCAGGCACAGTAATCAGAACATACGCTCCGTGAAACCAAAGTATTTAATGAGAGAAGGACTGAATAAAATAAGGGGGGGGGAGAAGATGAGGAGATCATTGAGCAGCACAAAAATTTAAAACTCAAACCAAAACAGAAAACGAAAAAACACACCGCCACATCCTAGCAATAACTAAATAATAATGAGTGCCACCCCCCAATAAAAGCTACTCTGGAGCATAAAAACCTAATTTTATCTCAAATTTAACTTTGACAATCAAAGGAGACTTGGCCTCTATTGAGATCCAATTATGAGATCTAGAAGAAGAATCAGCAAAGTTTTTCTGTCAAGGGCCAGATAATAAATATTTTGGCTTTGTGATAGCTTGCAAATAGGATAAGTTTTCAAGGCTTGATAGTAAGCACAAACCCACAGACAATTTTTCAAAGATACTTAATGAGAGAACATTCAGAGTAGCAGAAAATGAGTAAAGATGAAATAAGTAAATTAAAAAAAAGAAAGTATATTGACAACAAATAGTAAATTACTGACTAGATTAGATACATCCACACTGTGTTCAGATAGTATATGTTGTAATATACACTTTACCCAAAGGAAGTGGTGGTAGCTTTTTTAGTACAGGGAGAAGGCTAAGGAAGGAAGGAGAGACCAGACATGAGAAAAATAAAAATAAAAAAAAAAAAAGATATATCAACACCAATGTATAAGAAGAAAACCTCACCCAAGCATGAATTTGTAGTTATAACATTACTGCATAATTTGTATCCAGTGTGTTATGTTTACCCTTGCTGTGCTCAAAATATCATTATTTACACAAATGAATCACATGAGGAATGATGCACTTGAATTCCAAGAAGATTGGAAGATGGATGTTGGAGCAAGAAAGAACTTGGGAATCGCATGAGTCAGTCACTTCATGATACACTTGAGATTATCATGCAATAGACTGTACAGAATGTGAGCACATCTGCAATATATTAACAGGTAGTGAAAAATAATTTTACCTAGGATTTCTAGAAAACATTTAAAAGAAACCAGTCTCAGCATCATTATGCCAGTTCTATTTGTACCTGACATACCAGGTTACTCAGGTTTGTCTTTTCCCTGGATCAGCGGGTAGGAATTCACAATCAAAATCAAAACAACAGGAAACACCTGTAAAAGACATGCACTTCGAAAACCCTGAAACCTCTAGTTCTGAGGTAACACATTAGCTGTTGTATCTGCTGACGGTTTCTAAGGGTTCTCTTTGGGGTCCAAGTCTAGTATTTGACTTATTATTTCTATTCTAGCAATTTTGGTTCAGTTCCTTTTCTACATGAAAAAAAAAAAAAATACTACCCAGCATTCAATAGGATGAGTTTGTTAATGTTTTTAATTTTAAAAATATCTAAAAAAGATTTTCACTGTTGTGGGAATAGCATGCGTGTCAATTGGAACAGATTCCAGTTTCTGATGATTTTTATAGAATTCTGGTGCCTTGCATTGTCGTCTCTCTTCAAACACAATGTTAATGTTCATGAATTCAACACAAGTACAGAAAATAAAGTAACTCGGGATGTGACTTTGAAGAATGAGGGCATGTGTGTTTGCGTGTGTATGTGTACACTTTCACCATGTTGATTTGTACATCTCATTTGGTTTGTTTTTATTGTTTTTTTTATCAGAAATACAAGACTGTTATTCAAAATGATCTCTGACCACACATTTAATAGAAATCAGGCTGTGCTACTACTATTGCTATTCTAGCCTCTAGAAAGAAAAACAAAAAAAAAAATAGACTGGTGAAATCAGTTTTGCTGGAATTTTGATAGCTAGGGAAGCCATATCGATTGACATTACAAGTGTGATGGGGAAGAAGATGGTTTAGATTAAAGTAATAACTACAGAATAAAAGGGGTCTGGGGGAAATACAAACATATCAATGGTCTTGATATTTTTCAGAAATATTTTCTCCGTATTTCTTTGGTTTAAGATCTTTGATGTTTACCCCAGTTTTCAAAGCTTATTTCATCCCAGGCATTCGGAATCGCAAATGTTAAACTTTTTTCTTTCATAAATATGCATTTGTATTCTGAAATTTCAGTCTTTTGAAGACACAATATTAAATATTCTGATGTGTTTAGGGAAAGTTCTTTTCATTGCTTCTTTGTTAATCAAATTAATGTGATTAGCATTTTAAAACAGAATAATAATATAAATGTCTTCCTTGATAAGTAGGAAAAAAGCACAACAGCGAATGATGACTTAACCAATCTGACTGAATTTTAATTTAAACTCTACCTCTAGCTAGCCCTTTACATTTGAGAAACTTTTAAAATATCTCTGCTACACAATTTTTTCATCACAAAATGAGGATAATAATATAACTGAAAGCACAGTGCTGCTGTAAAGATAGGATAAGACATGTAAAGATCTTGAAAATGTCCTTTCATAAAGTAAGTGCTTCAGTAAATGCTATTATTGTTATTACATGGTAAAAATGTCTCTTTCTTAGAACTTTCAAGGCAAGCAGTAAAATATGAAAAACACTCTTGCTATCACTTAATTTCACTATTTCAAATATTTATAACTAACATTCGGTTCCTAAGGATTCTTATTCCAGTTAGCCAGAAACAGGCTTTGATACTTCCAGAATAAAGCCAGAGATATAAACAAGGAGAGTCAGATGAAGAGGGCCAAGACAGGGTTAAGATGTGCAGTTAAAATTTATAGAGTGTACCCAATACTTCCTTAAGTTATTAAGCTGGGTAAGACTTCTCAGAATCACCCACTTTGTGTGTTTCAAACAGTTTAAACTCTCTGCTGCCATCACTCTTAGTTAAAGTTTGTACTTTAGAATGTGACTATATTTGGAGACAGAACCTTTAGAAAGATAATTAAGGTTAAATGAGTTCATAACGGTGGGGCCCTGATCCATTATGACAGTTGTCTTAATAAGAAAAGGAGAGACCGGGGACAGGCACACACAGAGGAGAGGAGAGACCTCATGAGGACTGAAGGAAAGTTACACGGCTCAGAATAGCCTGGAGTTAAAACTCCCCTCCGGGTGCTGGCCGATGGAGGTGGGCTGGAAATCTCTTTTGGGATTTCAGAGTCATCACTTCCTGTTTTGGAGGAGGAAGGGCTAGAGGATGGGGTCTCATCTCTGGAAGCTTTCTCTCCGGAACAGTAGGGAGGAGGTTCATCTGCCGGGTCAAAATCGGGGGCTGAAGGTTTAGGGGGCTTTTTAGGGGCTTTTGATTTGGATTCTTTTGTAATAGAGTGGGAGAGAGAGCAGAGGAGGATTTGATAGGTAGAACAGTCCTTGCAGAGAGAAGGACAGCTTCTAAGGTCCCAGAAGGCTTGAATATAGGGGACCTCTGACCATTTGCCATTCTGTTTGAGGAAGTTAGTGAGATCTGATAAAATATTGAAATCGAAAGTCCCGAACTCAGGCTAGTGGTTTTGGTTATCCAGTTTGTATCGAGGCCAAATTTGAGTGCAAAGTGACTCGAGTTTATGAACCTTGAGATCAGTCAAGAGTAGAGGTTTGAGGTTTCTTTTTACGCAGGCCAAGGGAGAGTCCTGTGGGATGTACTGGCTTGACTCCATAGCAAATGGCTAGCGACTGTCCGGTCAAGAGAAAAAGTCGTCACTTAATCTTATGACCAGGCAAAGAGAGAGAGAGACTCTGAAGGAGGGAGTGGCGTCCCCCAAGTACCTCCCCAGAGGGCCTTTTGGCCGGAGGGTTCCCCGGGAACCTGGAAAAGACAATAGTCTATGGCGCCCTAGAGTACCGTCCGAGCTTACCCGGGCTACTGGGTCAGGCGAGAATCTGTGGTGGATGGAACGAGGTTGAATGGCAAAAGGCCTCTGTCCTGGAGTTGGTCGGTCTCGCAGAAAAGAAAGTGTAGAGAAAAGAGGAAGAGAGAGAGAGACCAATATTCCTCGGGTTACGTGGAAAACCAATAAAGCCCTTACACAGGACTTGTACTGCTCACGAAGGCACAGGGCGTCCTCTCAAGGAGGTATTGAAAACCCAGGCCAGAAAGTGAGCTCGGCAGCCTTCCCCGTTCCAAGGAGCTGGCCGTGGAGAACGAGAAGGAACCTCAACCTCCCAGGTTCCAGCACCAAAAAAAAAAAAAAAAAATGTAGGGAAAGGGAGTTAGAGAAGGTGAGGTTCGGAAAAAGAACGAGACCGGCACTTTACAGGAACAGATCACCTTTAATGAGGCGAGAAGGGGCAGCAGTCAGATTAGTGAGCTGCTGCACTAACGCAAGAAAAGAGTAAGTATACACAGGCATGTATGTGTAAGTCTACTGTCTTAAGGGGGCCTGTTCTTCTCCAAGGTTGTTCGGAGTAGTCATCTCTTAAATGGCTGGGGCAAGGAGTTCTGGAGATTGGCCAGAGGCTGGACCAGCTGGGAGCGGGGTGTAATCAACCTTAATGTCCATTTTTTTTCTTCAGGTGAGAGAGTTCTTTGTTTTGTATAGAATGGTGGGGAGGACCCAGAGGGGAGTTTTAACTCCAGGCTATTTTGAGCCATGTAACTTTCCTTCAAGGACAGAATGAGGAAGTGGCTACCTGCAAGCCAGGGAGGGAGGGCTCAGGGGAAACCAAACCTGCCTCCAGAACTGAGAGAGAACAAATTCTCATTGTTTAAGCCACCCAGTTTATTGTATTACTGATGACAGTCCTATAAAACTAATACAGGTATTAAACACATGGGAAAAGACTCTAGGGCATGGGTGTATTACCACTGTGCGATAGTTCCTAGCGTGTAATTGTGGTAACAATAACACAATTGTATCTGATAAGAAGGTATACGGGGAAATCTACAAATAACAGGACTCTTTTACATTCTATGTAATGGCTCTCCAATTAACAGAGGAGGACTATCCTATGGACTTTGCCTTAACAACTTCTTCCTGAGTCTCTAGGAAAGAGTACAGGTATAAATGTCCTCATCTCTCAGTACTAAGCTATATATACATGAGCTTGGGGCTGTAAGCAAGTGAAATTCTAGGACTGCTTTTTCTGTCTCCAGGCTTGTCTATAAGGATGGTAAAACCTGGACTGAGCTGAGGCCAAATACTGCTCTCTATTTAGTTCTAGACAATACTAGGTTAATACCACAAGAGGGCTTGTATTTCAGCTGCCTTGGTCAGACCTGAAGATTCTAGTAGACCAAAGTGTTACTTACTATTACTTCCACAAAATTCTCTGGGAAGTGTAGGCTCTTCTCATACTTCCTGTGTAGGAGTAGCTGTTTTTCCACAAATCTTGAGACTCAATGCCATCAGGTCTTTTAGCGGCTGATATGTCAGCTCCTGCTCATGTTAAACCTAATAATGAAAGCCTTCATATGGTATGGATCTCCTTCTCTGAGTTTTCCTCTTGGCGTATCTTCTTTTCAATTCTGGTTGAAGGGCCTGGAGATTTTGAATAGTAGATGCGTGGGAATGGGACACATAGTACCCAGATGGGTTGGAATTATAGTTCTTGGATTCCAGGAACTTCAGAACATCTGTACTACCTCAAGTTCTACTAAGCCACTACTTAGCAGTATATAGATTACATCATGCATACTGAATGTTGCAACCATCCTCTCTCAAGGAAGAATCTTGTAGTATCTTGATCACTCTTGCCTTTAGTATGGTTATTAAATCCATCTACCTCTGCATCACTTGCTGTGGAACAAGCTTCTAGAGCTTACCCCAAATCAGCTTCCTGTTCTTCCTGGGCATGAAAAGACTGAGAATTCTAGAGAGTCCTCAATTCTCAAAACAACATTAAGAAGCTATCAGTTTTATCTCCATTTTACACATGAAGAGACTGAGGTATCAACATAAGAACCTATTGACTTGTTTCAGGTCACCAGTTGGTTGGTGGAGCTGACATTCAAACATAAGCAGTATAGTTTCCAAGCCCACATCCTTAAGCACCCATCTACTGTCTGTTGATCATTTTGCAAAAATTAATTTGTCAGATTTTTTCAGTCTCCTGTTGTATTCCAAAACTTGTTTATGATTTTAACTCTGCTAAGATTATGTTGGTTAGAAACACTGTAGAGGAATGGTTCGGGGTAGGTAGGTTGTGAATGGTAAAGAATCTGTCCTAACAGGAGGGAAATTTAGCTTTTCATGTAGGATATCATTGGAAACTCCACCTCCTTAAATATTGCTATTGGACATATAAACACTCAAGTAAGAAACTAATCAGACATCTGATTTAAAGGAAAATAATAACTTTAAGTATATATCTGACAAAATGACCATTTAATTGATGATCATCTTTCTTAACTCACCTTGGATCATTTCTTTACGCGTAAGCACCTTGTAAAATGCACCAAGAAAGGGAGTACAAGTTCAGTTAAGCAATGGGCTATTAGAGATGATCTGAGCCTGGCATCTCCTGCTTAATATTATACTATCACTAACTGTCAGATTTTACCTTTGGATTCCTGAATTTATGAACAGATCTTTTTCTGCACCATTTCTATTTTCAGCTCAGATTCCATGCTTATTGAATCATGAGGAATGTTTAAAGGAGATATTTATGTCTAGCTAATCTGACATTTGACTCTTCCAGGAGTTCTTACTTGCTTCAAAACCTCCTAAGCAGTTTCCCTGATTCTAGTCTTGATTTCCTCTAGCCATTCTCCTAACAGCATCCAAAGTGATTCAAAAAATGACACATAAGCATATAAGTAAATAAATTAGATCATGTCATTTTCCACTTAAATCCCTTTCATGGCTTTCCTTCACATTTAAAATAAAATTCTAACTCCTCGTTATAGTTTCCAAAGCTCTGCTTTGTCTGGTTAAGGCTACCTCACACAAATTCAAGACACACTCTAAAGCTGTGTTAATCAAGATACTGTCGTATTGGCAAAAGAATGGACAAGTAGATAGATGGAACAGAAAATGGAGCCTCTAAATACACCTGTGGAAATATTTCCAACTGATCTTTGACCAGGAAGCAAACGCAATTCAATGGAGAAAGGATAGTTTTTTTTCAATAGATGATGCTGCATATATGTATACATGCAAAACCATAAATGTAAACACAGGCATTATACCTTATGCCAAAAAAAGTAGATTGTAGACATAAATGAAAAACACAAAAAACAAACAAACAAACTCCTAGAAGCTACAGGAAAAAACAAAAATGCCCTTAGATTTAGATACAACACCAGAAGTACTATGAAAAAACAAAAGAAAATTTGAATCTTATTGAAATAAAAAACTCTTGCTCTGTGAAAGACACTTTTAAGAAAATGAAAAGACAAATCACACGTTGGGAGAAAATATCTGAAAAAACACATCTGATAAAAGGACTGATGAACTATATAAAGGACTCAAAACCTAGAAGGAAGAATATAAACAACTCAATAAACTAAGCAAAATACCAAAGCAAGCATCTTGCCAAAGAAGATATATGGATGACAAAGAAGCAAATGAAAATATATTAAACATTTAAAATCATTAAAGAACAGCAAATTAAAACAGTAATGAGATACCACTACATACCTGTTATTAATAGACTATCTAAAATACAAAACTGATAAAATGCTGGTGAAGACATGGAACAGTGGGAACTCTCATTTTTTTCTGGTGAAAATGCAAGATAGTATTCATTTTGCAGGACAGTCTTGTAGTTTCTTAGAAAGTTAAACAGAACCTTAGCATAGAGTCCAGCAATTGTATTTTTACCTAAAGGAGCTGAAAAGTTACATGCATACAAAAAGCTGTACCAAATGTTTATAGCAGCAGTATTCATAATTGTCATAACTCCAAAGCAGCCAAGATATCTTTCAGTAGGTTGAAAGATAAACTGTGACCCTCCTATGAAATGGAATGTTATTCAGTGTTGAAAAAACAGGGAGAAATCTCAAATGTATATTATTAAGCAAAAGAAGTCAATCTGAAAATCCTACATACTATTATTCTAACTGTATGACATTCTGTTTAAGTCAATGGTTGCTAGGGCTTGGATGGAGAGAGGAAGGGATGAATACTGGGTATGTGAGGGATTTTTAGGTTAGTGAAGCTATTCTACTATTGTAATGGTGGACATATGACTTTATGCATTTGCCAAGACTCATGGATCTACGCAACAGTAAGTGTGAATCCTTAATACAAACTACGGGCTTTAGTTACTAATAATGTATCAATATTAGTACATCAACTATAACAAATATAATACATAAATGTAAGATATTAATAATGGGGGGATAGAATATAATCTGTGGGGAGAAGAGGAAGTATACATAACTGTTTTCTAATCAGTCTTCCTATAAAACTAAAATTGCTCTAAAAATTCAAGTCTATTAACTACAAATATATGTATTGCTGATTCATTTTGCTGTAAAGTAGAAACTAATTCAACATTCTAAAGCAACCCTACTCCAATAAAAATTAATTTTAAAAAGGTAAAATATATCTATATGATATATAGTTAAATAATAATGCACCTGATAACTGTCATTGGAGGTCAGAGAAAGAATATATGAAGGTAACCTTACAGTTACCATAAAGTAACAGAGGTTATGTTACTTTAACTGAATATATGAAATATCTGTCCAGTGATAAATGTGGGAACTGAGATTTGGATAACATCTTCAAGTTGCTTAGAATGGAGACTGGTAAAAGAGAGAAAATAGAGCATTCCATATGAGGAGAGCAAATACAGCAGAAGCTAGTGGAAAATTCTTTGAAATGTTATATAAGCTAGCAAAACAACCACTGAGTTCACTGACTGCTACTATGGTCTGAAGGTTTGTGTCTCCTCAAATTCGTATGTTGAAATCTGGTCTGATGTGATGGTATTAGGAATTGGGGCCTTTGGGCTCTGTACTCATGAACGGAATTAGTGCTCTCATAATGAGGCTTGCCACAGAGCTTTCTAGCCCTTTTCACCATGTGAAGTTACAAGCAGAAGTCTGCAACCTGGAAAAGGGCCTTCACCTAACCAGGCATCTCAGACTTCCAGCCTCCAGGAACATGAGATACAAATTTGTCCTTTATAAGCCACTCAGTCTGTGGTGTTTTGTTATAGCAGCCTGAATGGAATAAAACACTTGCCTTTTCAAAACACAACATTAGTGTTTGTCAAGATTTGTTTTCAGAAATGAGATGAGCTTTTTGTCTCCAAAGTACTTGAAGATGGGCTGATGTATTCATTCAGTTAAACACGAAGGGACAGACGGCAGCCAACTGGTCTAATGGGTGACTGAAACTGGTCCTGAGCTGCATCCTATCTCTGGAAACTATGGTCAACCGTGTCACTACAAAGGAACCATTTGACTACCAGCAGAAGGAATGAGTACGTTAAAATAAAAGACTGACAAATTTTTCAGCATGACAGCAGATATTTCTGTTCCCTCTCCCACAATGTCCCAGTCACTAAACCATGACTCCCAGGGGCACAGTCTCTTAATTTGTATTCTCTGAAACAACCACACCTAGGAACTCTTTCCAATCAGCCCCCACTTAGAGCCCATGGTAATTTATAACCAAGTCACATAAACATTCTCCTTATTAAAAAAAGACATGACAATACTTAGGTCAAAAAAAATGACCGCAAAATTCTCAAGCTTAAAAATCATAAATTTTCTGGCAACTGGATTATTGGGCTTTTAGAGCTAATTCTTGGTCTCCTTGCCCTGTAGCAGATTTAGCCTGGATTCCTTGCCTTCAATTTCCACGCCCTCCAAATCCACACCAGCACCCCAGCTTTTCTTAGGAGACCAAACAGATTTCCTTAGCAGCCCGCCCTCAGACTATTAACATTGTTGTCCTGGGCCAGACACTGATTTGTTCGTTCTTCACAGGGAGGACTATGTGAAAAAAAAAAAAAAAAACTAGGTGCGTTTATTACCATGACATCATTTAAGCACTCATGCTCCAGACCCAGTGACTAAATGGTGATTAGTTTTTGTAATTCTCATTAAAAAAAAAACCCAAAAAACCCCCCCAAAACTTCGTGAAGTGGGTATTAGTATTACCTTCGCATCCCAGAGGTCGAAAGAAGCACAGAAGGGTTAAATCATTTGACCAGTCCTAATTAGCAAGGAAGTTTTCAACCCAGGTCGTGTGAGCTGACCGCGCTTTCACCCCTTTGCGCGGATGGTGACGGCCAGCCAGCGGATGAAGGCCTGCGGAGGCGCTGGCACCTGGCTGCCTGGGGAAGAGCATTGAGACCAGGAGCCCTGGAGGGTGGGGCCGCGCCTGTCCCCAGGGCCCGCGGCGAGCATGTGCCTGACCGCATGCCAGACAGTGACCCCGCGTGTCCCACATGCGCTTGCTGGGGCCTCCACGTGCCGCCAGCCCCTCGTGCGCCCCAGCCTCACGTGTGCCCCAGCCCCACGTGCGCCTGTGCGGGCCGCACGTGCCACCGGTTCGGCTCCACGTGAGCCTGTCCCGGCCTCCATGTTTGCACCACTGGTGGGGGCGGGGCCTTGTCCGAGCCCCACCTGGGGATCCGGTTAATTGGCGGCATAGATAAGAGCACTGACCTCGCAGTGTTGAGAAGATGGCGTTGGGCAGCCGTAGCCCTGACCGCTCTGCAGGAGCCGGGGGCCCCTCCGAACCTCTCAGTTCTTCCCAGGACCCGGTGACCCAGTGCAGAAGCCTGCAGGTAGGTGCCTCCGACCCCTCGGAGACTCGGTGGGGATGGGGAAGCTGGAAGGGGCTCCGGCGCGGGACAGGCAGGCAGCCGAGTGCGGGGCGTGCCCGCAGTGAACAGCCGGTTCCGAGACTTCTGGAATCCGGCACAGCCGAGGCCACTTGGTCGGTGTTCACACAGTGTAGGCGGAGGGAGTTCCTTTCTGGCTGGTGGGCTGCTCTCAGCACAGCTTTTGTTACTTTAACTGATCTTCATGGTGTCTTTGTGTGCAGTGTGCTGGGCTCTCGAATAAGTTTGCGCATCGTTCCTTGTGCCAAGTATGCGGATTTCTGAAATTTGTAGAGCTCTTGACCCCCGTTTCAGCCTTTAACCTTGGCTTCCTCCCCAACGTGACTAGAGACCCATTGTCATTCTTAGCCACCTTGTTCTCCAGGCTGATAGGATTCTGATGTCAGGTTTTTCTCCCCAGAATCTTCCCAGGAGAGACCTAAGTTCTCTTCACAGTAACTTGGCATCAGATGTTACTTGCGCTTCCTCTGGATAAGCGATATTTCAATGTACTGTAGAAGTTTTTGAGCTTTTAATACTAACAATATTCGGAGAGAAGTTGGTAGAGTTCATCAACCAACTAAATATTATCTTTGGGGACATTTTACCCAGGAGTTTGGTTTCTTCAAATGTGCAAATTAGTGAATTGAGGCAGATGAACTGTTCTAAAAATCTTAGTTCTGGCATATCTATAACTCAGTAAATGGGTGTGATTCATGTGAATGTTAGGATGTCCAGATAACAGTTGACTCTTTTTTTCTTTTAGGTAAATTATGACTCTTCCTCTTTCTGAAGCTACAGTTTGGGGTTATCTAGGAACTGGGTTCTCCATCTGACAAAAGGCTTTAATTTGCAAAATTCCTATCTGTAAAACTGTCTTTTTCAAGGCAATAATGGTAGTGGCTTAGGTCATGTAGTTGCATCCAGTCTTGCATTTGAGTTACTAATTCTCCTTTAAATCTTCAAAATGCTAATAATAAATGGAAAGAAAACCACTTTTCATTTGTACTGATCTAAGAAAGATCTTAATGCTGGCATTACTCTTCTCACACTTGAAAGATTCATATAAGTACTTGATGGCAGAATTCTGAATTTTGCCTTGTTTTGCATTGTGGAATAAGTTTAATTCAATATTTAAGAATTTTCAACTTCTCCAAAGGATAATTGCAAACAGTTGTGAAATCTTCAGGTTTACTGAGTGAAGAAAATTGCCAGGCTTCACTTAATGGAGAACATGGCACCTGTTTTCTCTTTAACAGCAGAAGTACGAAATCTGGGTTACGGGCATTTGTGAATAGGATCTTAGATGCTGTTCGTAAGGAAATATTTGTTCAGAAGTCAAACTGATGGCTCTACAAGGGAGGAGTAGAAGTGGGAATTAGTGGATTTGAACCCAAAGAAAAGACTGCTCTCCCCTTCACACCAGGTAGAGTGGGCAGGGAGGGCTCACTGTAATTTCTCACCTGTTCTACTTGCTACATTTGGACTGGCTACCTGCTGGGATTTGTTTAGCCCTCTTCTATATTTGGCTGCTTGTCGCAGTCCTAGTGACACAGTAATGAAAGCCAATGTTTCTGAGTTCCTTACTGTGTTAGTTTCCTAGGGCTGCTATAATAAGGCGCCATAAACTTGGTGTCTTAAAACAACAGATTTGTTGTCTCCCAGTGTTGGCAGCTAGGAATCCATAATGGAGGAGTCAGCAGGCCTCAGCTCCCCTGAAGGCTCTAAGGGAGACTCTTTCCTTGCTTCTTCTCGCCTTCTGGTTTGTTTTCAGCAGTGCTTGGTATTCCTTCCATGAAGATGTCATGGCAATCTCTGCCTCTGTCATTTTGCTGCCGCCTTCTTGTCTGTCTGTTCTCTTATAAGGACATCAGTACCCTTAGGTTAGGGATGAGTGTAATGACTTAATTGATTGCTTCTGCAAAGATCCTATTTATAGATAATATCACATTCACAGTCACCTAGGTTAGGACTTCACCATATTTTAGGCAGACAGGATTCAAGTCAAAACTCTTACTGCTCCTTTTCTGTGTGCTCTGTCAAGTGGCTTTGAGGTTTTAATTCTCTTGTTGTAACTCTTTTGTACCCCTAAAGGGGCTGTAAAGACCAGGGCCATGGTTTATGTAAAACAAAACAAAACAAAACAAAGCCCTGTACAGTGCAGGGAACTCAACTCAGTGTTGTGTGGTGACCCAGGGGGTGGGATGGGGGTGGGGTAGGAGGGACGGCCAAGAGGGAGGGGATTGAATTCGCTTTGTTGTACAACATTGTAAAACAATTACACCTCAATTTTTTTTAAAAGTTTAAAAAAAAGGTCTTCATTAACCTTCAGCCAGTATTTCAAAGATGCTTGAGACTTTTTTTTTTAAAGGTCGAAAGTTACAACCAAAAAATGTTATTTTGTTTTGTTATTCCTTCGCATTGTAACTAAATTCTTCTGTTGCCTGGAATCACTTTTTTAGAGAGCTCAAAGTAATCCCATATGCTCTCATTAAGCTGTTTGATTTAAAAGGGCCAGTACTTTTGTTTATTAGCACTTAATTGTTTTTGTTAGTAGAGATTTACTTTACTTATTTTAACCATCTGCAGCCTTTACCTGTTTTCAGAGGCAATCTCAGTCTTCAGCATGAAATCTGATACCACCTATAAGGAAAAGTAAACTTTGAATTAGCAGAAACAATATTCAGTAAATGTGCTGTAATCTTGATCACAGATAAGAAGGTTTTTCCACTCAGGGCACCCAGTTTTAACACCCATATCACTTTTTACTTTTGTTTTCATGAGTTTCTGCTTACTAACCAATCAATGTGGTTCTTTTGTCTTGGCAATTCTGTAATATTAAAAGTTGTTTGGAAAAATTCTTAGAACTCGTATATCCTAAATGTTTTAGGACTAAACATATGTTCTGATAGTTAGAAGCCTGTGCCGTGTTACATCTAGCCTCCAGTGTCCTGATAGTCTTTAGCAGACTGAATACTGTTTGGAGGTGGACACCACCATCTATTCAGGTGGTGAGAGCAGGTAAAAGGAAAATTCATTTAGCGAGGACCATGCAGATGATGACCATGCACCTTCTGAGGAAGGAAGAAGCATAGAAATACCTCTCTTAATAAATTGATGTTAGAATAGTAAAACTACAAAAGTCATGAAATTAGTACATACTGTTTCTTTATATCTCACACCCAGATTTTTACTAATGTTTTACATTAGTATGGTGTGTGTGATAAGTAATGAACCAATATTGAAATATAATTACTAAAGTCCACAACTTATTTAGATTTCCTTAGATTTTACCAAATGTCCATTTTCTGTTCCAGGATCCCATCCATTATACGGCATTGCATTTAGTTGCCATGTTTCTTTAGGTTTCTCTATGCTGGTACATTCCCATGTTTTTAATTCTACTTCCATTGATTTCTGGTCACTTTTCTGGCCTCTTTGCATATACTATCTTATTTGCTCCTCAGAATAACTGAGAGAAGTAGAATTAGTTCTGTACTGAAACAGAGCAGTTAATTCTGTTCAGTTTGTCCAAGGTTGCATTATTAGAAAATGGTGAGTCCGCAGTTGGAACCCAGGCTCCTGGAACTCCAAAACCATGCTCTCCTTCTTTGCGTTTTAGCAGTTATTACTGTGTCTGCTGTATTAGCACAGATTTCCATATCTGAATGTAATTTGGTAATTTAAGTCAACCTAAGTTTTCTTAGCTTTAGCACTCTTGGCATTTTCTTTGTGGAGGGGGCTGTTCTCTGCATTGTAAGATGTTTAAAAGCATCCCTTCTCTTCTCTCTTTGCACTAGATGCAGGTAATATACCTGCCTTCTCATGTTCCTCCAGACACATAGTATGACAACCAAAAATGTCTCCACATGTTGCTCTTTTTCCCAGGGGGGTGTGCAATCACATACTGAGAATCAGTGGGTTAACACTTCCTTTAAAAATGCTCTAAGTCGATGTGATGATCTTTAACACGTATTTAATAAACTAGGGCACTCTGAGGCAATTTGAGCTTCTAAAAACTGTTAAGTACTTTTTAGAGAAATAATGTATAGCTCACTCTTAGTGTTATGGGAAAACATGGGCTATATGATTTTGTTGTAGTTTAGTCTGAAGTCTGAGAATGAAAATCAAATGGTTACATTTTCATCTAGAGTTTGTTTAGTTACTCTGTATGTTTGCCTTGCATTGGGGTCCATTTTTATAATGTGTGTATTGTTCTACATTTAAGGATTTTAATATAATCTTATAATTTGATATGGTATGGAATTTTTTTGCCCTTAAGTAGTTTTCACAGCAGGACCGTAATTGGTGCTGAGTGTGTGGATCATGGTTGATGCTGATTATCCCCTTGTAACTTTTGAGTAAATGTAATTTATTACAGCTTGATATGTCTGCTTTATGACTGGATTTTTCTAAGGAATTATAATTATTTAGTGTGCACTCTTAGCAAAGATGAGTCTCAGTAGTATCACAAATGTTATCATTTTTTAATAAAAGTATTAAACTTCTGAAACAATGTTCAACTTTTTTTGTGAGAAAGTGAAGGTGTTATGAAACTGTTAGTTGCTCAGTGGTGTCTGACTCTTTGCAACCCATGGACTGTAGCCCTGCAGGCTTCTCTGTCCAAAGAATTCTCCAGGCAGGAATACCAGTGTGGGTAGCCCCATTCCTTTCCCCAGGGGATCTTCCTGACCCAGGGATGGAACCCCGGTCTCCTGCATTGCAGACAGATTCTTTACAATCTGAGCCACAAGGGAAGCTCTAAACTTTTTTGGTTGATCTCAAATACATAAGAAGAATAAATCCCTCCCTGACAGCTGTTTTTTCAAGCAAATAGGAGATTGCTTGAAAATGTTAACTACCTTGGATTTGTTTAATGCCTAAGAGCATGTTAGCATGCTAGTTTAAAACAACTTCTGAGCCTTCTTGTTCAGCCTTCTAAAAGCTTATATCTGACGGTCAGATTTGTTCCTGTGCTTCGTTTCATAGTTATAGGTCTGTCCTGATCTGTTTGGCATTCAGTGTTCATATATAAATGGAGGGTTGTAAATTTTTGATCTCTAAACTCCTAGGGTTACATATCCAAAACTAACCTTAAATAGTGTTCAACCCTTGAATTGGCAATTGAAGAATCCAACCAACAAAGATTAAATCTCTTATTCAGAGTTATTTAAACAGGTCACTAGACTCCTTGATTTCTTTCATCATGGTGCTTTTAGAAAATCCTTGACCAGACGTTAATAAGGAAGCATCAAGATGTATGATGATGGTGAACTTTAAAGACTTGTCCAAGTCATATTCAGGGCTTCCCTTATAGCTCAGTTGATAAAGAATCTGCCTGCAATGTGGGAGACCTGGGTTCAATCCCTGGATTGGGAAGATCCCTTGGAGGAGGGCATAGCAACCCACTCTGGTATTCTTGCCTGGAGAGGAGGTTGGTGGGCTGCCTTATGTGGTTACAATGATTGAGCAACTAAGCACACATATATACAAATGAGACTTGAGGACAAGCTGAAGCTTAAATTCTGGTTGTTAGACTTCACAAAATGTTCACTGTATCCTTCTCTAGTCTCTTGAATCCTGTCTAAAAATAGAAATAGCCCATCCTACTGGGCTAATAGTCTGCTATACCAATATTCATTTCAACTCTTATTTTAACTTAGATGCAAACTATGTAGTTTTCATTCGGCATGCAGTGAATATCATTTGGCAAAGTCAGCATTAAAAACAGGTCCACCTGATGTAGGTTTTGGGATGTTTACTTGTCAAGACCAGTGCCTATCATGTGTTAAATTACTTGTCTGAACCTGATCTAGTTTGTGTCTGTGGGTGATTAATGCTTGAGGGGAAGGTGATAATGCTGGAGATGCTGTGCTGTATCATGCTTGGAGGAATCAGGAAAACAGTGTGTGGTTCACAGGTGCATATTATCCTCCTCTAACCTGTTCAGTTTTTTATATGATCTTACTCCATCTGCAAAAAATCTTTGATTTCCCATGTTCAAGCAGCAGGCTAATATGGGCGAACTCACTCTTTACCTCTTAATTACCCTAGGAAGATTATCCTTTTCGATGTTACTGAAGCTTATATTTCCTGTCTCTTCACCACTTTTATCCTCTTCAGTTGTCTTATTGATCTCAAGTTAATAAATGACTCAGCTCTACATTTTAGAATTTGTAGGCTAACCTACTTACAGACCAACTATTTTATGTTTTATCTTGAATCCCTAGTCCAGAAGTCTGTTTAACTGAGATTTAAAATACAGTCTGATTTGTGCAAGTTTGACTCTTGAGTGAATTACTTTCCTGTATTACCTCTTACATTTCTGTACTATGTGTAGCATTTATCATAGAAATTTATTATACCCTACTTTATTTTAGGAAAAGTGACTGATAAATGTGTTATGGTAATTTTGCTAAAGATCTGCAAGTCTTCTTTTTCTCCCCCCAGTCTAATGTCTGTGGCTCTCTTAAAGCCATCTCACTTAATCTAAGTCTCTAATGAAATATTAACACTAAAATTGTTTTGTAATTGATTTTTAATGTTTAAGTGTTTTGAAAAGGTATAAATTTACTGGCAGTGTAACTGAGGTGCTATGGACTGAGTACTGGTGACCCCACAAAATTAATATGTTGAAGTCCTAGTCCCCATGTAGCTGTATTCAGAGATGGGATCTCCAAAAAAGTAACTAAGGCTTAATAAGGTCATAGGGTAGAACCTTGATTCACCAAATTAGTGTTCTTAGGGAAAGAGACTCTGGAGAGCTCTCTCTGCTCACCAACATGAACACACTCTCCCGCAACCCCCGGAAATAAAAAGGCCATGTGAAGGCATATTGAGAAGGCAGACTTCTATAAGCCAAGAAGAGGGTTTTCACCAAGAATCAAACTGGTCAGAACCTGAATCCAGCACTTGTAGCCTCCAGAACTAGAACACATTTCTATTATCTCAGGCACCCAATCTTTAGTTGTTTTTGTTGTTAGGAGAGCCTGACCAGAACAATACATGAAGGTGAGTTGGCTGAACTTGGCTTTGATTTCCTCAAATTAAGATTTAGTTACTATTTCACAGGAGTTAATTAGGATGAAAAGAGAAGGAAGAGACTTATCACATTGAAGTATTCAAATAATAATAAAAAATGAAGATTTTGAAAAAAAAAAAGAGTAGATATGGCATTCATTGGGCTTTCCTTATAACTCAGTTGGTAAAGAATCCGTCTGCATTGTGGGTGACCTGGGTTGGGAAGATCCCCTGGAGAAGAGAAAGGCTACCCTCTCCAGTATTCTGGCCTGGAGAATTCCATGGACTGTATAGACCATGGTGTCACAAGGAGTCAGACATGACTGAGCAAATTTCTCTTTCATGGCATTCATTTAAATGTTCTTTATAATCTCTAGTATTTTAGAAAGTTAAGTGTTGCTAGCACTCATTTTATTTGGACATTGTGGATGAAGGTAGTACTGCTGCTCCTGGTTTCTAGACAACAGGTGTGACTTGGGCTTACTTTGAGATTCCATCAAAAGCCTGCATTTGGCTCTTCCCAGTAGAGATTAAATCTTATTACTACTGGTAAATCTAGTTCCAGCTTGATTTATCTAGTTAATTCTCCATAATTCAATTCTTGAAACTGCTTGCACGCTATCTGGAAGAATGGCAACATTTACTTTCCTTGTTAATACTTGCTTATGAAGTCTCTAAGTGTTTTGAAAATTAAAAAACAATTGCTGATTGTTTTAAACTAAGAAAATATTAATGAGTAAATTGTAAATCACCATTTTTTGATATGGGGAATATACAAATATAGTAAATGGCTTTATATGTGTGTATGCTAGAAACTTTTCATGATAAGTTTTTAAAATTGCTAGTAACTATATAACAGTTATGCTGTGAGTGAACAGGTGTGGTTCACTGCACTCCTTATATTTATTACAACACAAAAGATGAATTCCAAATGAGCCTCTTAAAACTTATGACTAGTGCATTAAATGGAGTTTAATATCCTTTAGGAACTTATGCTTTTATTTTACACATTTATTTTATCTGAAAATGTAGGGAGGCAATTTTTAGCAGTTTCTCTAGTAGTTTTAATTCCCCTTAATTCCTTTCTATTTTATTGGTGCATATTGTTTTCCTTTTAAGAATATTTAAGGTCAGTAATAGTTCCTCAAATTTTATGCCAAAATATGCCAAAAAAAGGGGGGGGATATGCTCAACACAAATGGCAGCCCCCAAATTAGCACCACTGAGTTTAGAGGCTTGCTGAAAAGTGTAACAAAAAGAGCAAGACTGGTCATGACTGACTCAGTTCCATTGACTTACTAAAAACCATGAGGTCCATCTTGGTTCTCCCTTATAGTTTTTTGTTGTTGTTCAGTCTCCAAGTTGTGTCTGACTCTTCATGACCCCGTGGACTGCAGCCCACCAGGCTTCTCTGTCCCTCACCATCTCCTGGAGTTTGCCCAAGTTCATGTCCAGTGAATCAGTGTTATCATTCAACCATCTCATCCTCTCTCGCCCTCTTCTCCTTCTGCCTTCAATCTTTTCCAGCATCAGGGTCTTTTCCAGTGAATCAGCTGTTCTCATCAGATGGCCAAAGTATTGAAGCTTCAGCATCAGTCCTTCCAAAGAGTATTCAGGATTGATTTCCTTTAACATTGACTGGTTTGATCTTCTTGCTTTCCAAGGGACTCTCAAGAGTTTTCTCCAGCACCACAGTTCAAAAGCTCTGCCTTCTTTATTGTCCAGCTTTCTTACAGTTTTACTAAATATCAATTAATGCAGTCAATAGGAAACATTGGAACCTTTTTTTTTCTTTTACAGTTGACTAAAATCTTCATTTCTGGGCCCACCTTACCTTTGCAATAGGTCTTAAGTTCCTATTAAGAAACAAAATGGTTTATTTGCACTGTTTAAAAAGTGCTTATAAGCCAGTATAATTTGTTGTTTTACTTGCTAAGTCATGTCTGACTCTTTTGCGACCCCATGGACTGTAGCTCTCCAGGCTCCTCTGTCCATGGGATCATCGAGGCAAGAATTCTGTAGTTTGTTGCCATTTCCTTCTCCAGGGGATCTTCCCAACCCAGGGATTGAACCTGTATCTCCTATGTTGGCTGGCAGATTCTTTACCACTGAGCCACGAGGAAAGCCCTGAAGCCTGCATAATAGGAAGCTTAAAATATTAATATCAGTCCATTCCTGAAAATATTTTTAAATACATATCTAAAAGACATAGATATAGCTGGTTATATAGACCAATGGTCCCCAACCTTTCTGGCAATAGAAACTGGTTTCCTGGAAGACAGTTTTTCCACAGACCAGGGCAGATGTGTGTGATAGGAGAAGCAGTAAATACAGATGAAGCTTTGCTTGCTTAACCGGGTCCTAACTGGGGGTTGGGGAACCCTGATGCATACCCTGAGGACCAACCTCACTACCACCTCTTATGAAATTTGTAACTTTCGTTTAACCTGAGTCTGTTTTCTTTTTCTCAAATAGAGATGATGCTTACCTCTTAGGGTTGCTGTGATATGAGAATTTTTGAAAGGAGTGAATATAACTGATAACTGCTCTAAGTCCTACCTGAACTCTCCCAACACTTGCCACAAACCCCAGCTCCACGTCCTGTGACTTCGCTCCTCTTCTCTCACTTGCTTGTGCCACTCAGGCCGAGCTGACCCCACTCCTGTTCTAGCGGAGCACACGCCCACTCAGCCTCTGCTCTCTCTGCTCTTTCCCTAGACAGCTGCACAACTGGCTTCCTTCTTTTCTCAGGTTAAAAGGTGTTGCCACCTTCTCAGAGAGGTGACGTCTCATCTAAAATATCATTATCTTCCTTACCCTGCTCTATTTTTCTTCTCAGCACTGATTTCATACATTTATGATTTATCTATGTTACTCCACAAAGTATGAATCCTTGAGACAGACTTGTTCACTGCTGTATCATGGTGCATAGAACATCATTTGATTTGTAGTAGGTAGTATTTTTTTAAAAAAATTTATATTAAATCTTTAGAAAAGGCGAACTATCTGCATTTGAAGATAGTAGATTCACAAGAATATCATAGCAAGACAATTAGACTAAGAACAAATATATTCTCCTCCAAGGTTAGTATATAAGATTATTTTGGAAGATATTGACAAGATTTTTTTCCTACCTTTTATGAAACACTGACTGACTTTGTTATTTATTAAACAGTAAATTAGGCCAGGTTGTATATTGTCACCCTGCTTATTTAACTTATATGCAGAGTACATCATGCAAAATGCTGGGCTTGATGAAGCACAAACTGGAATCAAGATTGCTGGGAGAAATATCAATAACCTCAGACATGCAGATGACACCACCCTTTAATGGCAGAAAGTGAAGATGAACTAAAGAGCCTCTTGATGAAAGTGAAAGAGGAGAGTGAAAAAGCTGGACTAAAACTCAACATTCAGAAAACTAACATCATGGCATCCAGCCCCATCACTTCATGGCAAATCAGTGGGGAAACAATGGAAACAGTGACAGACTTTATTTTTTGGGGCTCCAAAATCACTGCAGATGGTGACTGTAGCCATGAAATTAAAAGACATTTTTTGGAAGAAAAGCTATGACCAGCCTAGACGGCACGTTAAAAAGCAGAGACATTACTTTATCAACAAAGGTCCATCTAGTCAAAACTATGGTTTTTCCAGTAGTCATGTATGGATATGAGAGTTGGACTATAAAGAAAGCTGAGCGCCAAATAATTGTTGCTTTGAACAGTGGTGTTGGAGAACACTCCTGAGAGTCCTTTGGACTGCAAGGAGATCAAACCAGTCTATCCTAAAGGAAATCAGTCCTGAATATTCATTGGAAGTACTGATGCTGAAGCTGAAACTCCAATACTTTGGCCACCTGATGTGAAGAAGTGACTCATTGGAAAACACTGTGATGCTGGGAAAGATTGAAGACAGTAAAAGAAGGGGACAATAGAGGATGAGATGGTTGGCTGGCATCACTGATGTGATGGGCATGAGTTTGAGTAGGCTCTGGGAGTTGGTGATGGACAGGGAAGCCTGACGTGCTGCAATCCATGGGGTTGCAAAGAGTCAGACACGCCTGAGCGAATGAACTGAACTGGAACAGGAAATTAGGCCAAAATCTGAATTCATGGAAAATATTTTATAGAAACAGTTAACTTCTGTTAACTTTACTACTTATATCCTTTGGCTCTTTTTTATTCATATATTTTGCAAAGAATTAACAATCCTTGTTTCAAGTTACATTTACAGTTCACAAACAGTTGATATTAGAGACTATATAAAAGGGGCAAGGTAAAGAGAGAAGGTAAAGATGGTAAAGGTGGGAGCCAGAATGCAGTGTACTTCATGCAACATACTAAGGGGTTTTGGACTTGGTCCTACAAGTGTTAAGGCCAGAGAAAGATTTTAAGCATGAAATTTTCTTTAAAAGATCATCCCAACAACGTCATGGAAAGACTATTGGGGAAAGTCAGAGTCTGCTGCATTACTGCAGTTTATAGAAGATGAGGGTTGAACTAACCAACATAATTGGACTATAATTGGAAACTTATTTCATAATAATTTAAATCATATTTTTAGAATGAAATGTAACAAATTTTATAATTACCTAAATATTACTATACAGAATCAAAATTTATGCTGTAAGTTACCTTAAAAATCATCTAACCATATCTTATGCACTTGATAAAGCTGATGGCCAGAGACATGCAGTGACCTAGTCAAGATAACACCTCTGGGTCATGGCACACTTACGGTTCTATGACAGTGGATTTGTATTAATGAAATAAAGTAACAGTTTAGAAAGTTAACCATTTATTTCTTGAAACCTAGCATTTTTTTTCTGAAGCTACCCAGATGGCATTTTACTAGAAATTATATTTAATATATAATTATCTTGGAACTTGTTTCCTTCTATTCTTTTGTAGCCAAAATAAGATGATAGATCTTACAGACAGCTTTGAAATAAGCAACATTTTGTTGAAAAAATGATGGTCTACAACTTGATTTTGGACTGTAGCTCTGACTGGGACCTGAGCAAATAAATTAGTTTGATTATCCATTCTGAATTTTAAAGAGGAGATTTTGATGTCTTTTTCACAAATTGAATAGCTTTTGTTTATAGCTTAAAAAAACATTGAACTTATCATTGATACTTAACTCAGTTATACATTAAAAAGCTTTACACAGATAAGTGTGTAGGTATTTTAGCTGGTTGCAGACATGAAATAGCTAATAAATTAGATACTGTATTTTATTTTTTCTTTGCTTTTATTAAAAAAAAAATAACTGTTCAGTAGGGAAGATGAGTACCTTTCTGTGTATATGTATTAGTCACTCAGCTGTGTCCAACTCTCTGTGACCTCATGGACTGTAGCCCACCAGGCTCCTCTGTCCGTGGAATTCTCCAGGCAAGAATACTGGAGTGGGTTGCCATTCCCTTCTCCAATGCAAATTTTAGTAGTAGTAGTTTAGTCACTAAAATTGTGTCCGACTCGTGCGACCCCACAGACTGTAGCCTGCCTGTTTTCCCCATCCATGAGATTCTCCAGGCAAGAACATGGGGGTTGCCACCTCCTTCTATTTCTGTAGCTGTTGACTTCTTGGAACACCTCTTCTACCAGATGGTATTGGACATGAGCAGACTTTTACAAAAGTAACCAGATAGAACTAACTTAGTGAAATAACTCCTGTTTGATGCTTTAGCAAATATTAAAATATTAGGCAACCTCTGTCGGATCACTTGACTGAAGTTCATAATGCAATTTCAGAGCTCTTAGGTAAGCTCTTACTGGATAATAGAGCTTGTGTTTTGGGGAAACAGGAAAATGTTGTTTCAACATTAATCAAAAAAATAGGATTAATCTTTTATATTATCAAATATGCGGTGTTCAAATTCTAATCTCAAATGGTCAAGTTTTTTTTTTTTTAAATGAGTATTCAAATATAGTCCATAAATTGCAATTGGTAAATTTGCTCCTTGAATCTTTCTCAGGATCTATAGATCTTTACTGTCCTCTCATTTATTTTATTGTGGTTTGTGAAACCCATTGGTTGTCCTTGAGTTTATCACGGTGTAGATTTTACTGATTGAAGCCCCTTTATCAAATGTTCCTCTGTGTCCTATATCTATTGTAAATTGATCTTTAAAGGCCTAAGTCTTTAACAACTTTTTAACCACATCAACAGTTATTTTGGAACTACTGCATTGTCAAAATGCATTTAGTAAATGCACTTGTACAATTTACCAGATATTACAATTGCCAAAGAATTTTACTTCTTTATTATTGTAAAGATGAACTATTAGAAATCAAATGGTTAAAAAGAGACGATGCTTGATCTTTTTTAAACTTAGACTTTAATGAGGTGTGAAAACTTGAATGATGCATCAGTATGCTAGTATGTCATAATCTTTCTCTATGATCTTATAACTTACACTGTCTGGTCTTTAAATGGAAGGTTGAGGATTTGCATTTACAATATAATCTACTCTCCTAATGAAGCAAGAAACAGCTTCTTATAAAAAGTTATAAGGACTTGTGCAACTTCTTGCATACTATAGATAAGAGAATGCAACTCTTAACAAGGAGGTGAAGGATTGTTCATAATTTGACAAAGAGGAAGTCTTTCAGAAATAAACTGCTGAAACTCTTGTGAAAGAGCTGGCAGAGCAACTCTGTACTATTGACTTGCAACCTCTGTTTTGCACATAATTAAATATCATGATTATTTCACAAAAAAATTAACCTGTACCTTTCATCGGAAGATAGAACTAACTGCTTAGTTGTATTCATGATCCTGGAAGCAACAGTCTCGTAAACATGATGAGTTAATGGAACACATTCTGGTAAAGCTAGTTTTACTAGTTAAAGTTGGTCATGTTTACTGTAAGAATTGCCAAAGTTTAAAATTGGACATCCGGTGATACCCTAAATGCCTTGTACTAACTCTCCTGTTTTTACTAGATCTGTCAGTCATGTTGAGGTCTGCATCCTTCTGGGTTGCCTTCTAGGGGAACCTCCCCTGCTCATCTGGGTGGAGACTAGGTGACTTGTGAGCGCTTCCACTGCCCTAGCTGAGTAGCTAGTGCTGAGCACCTGAGCCAAGAGCAGCCTACCTGTAGGCTAGTGAGACTGACCTAGCACAGAATCGACTTGGCCGATCAAAATATGTACGGCAATGGCAACTGAGTTGCTAGAGAAAGCAGTATGTAGTATAGAGAGGAGTGGAGGAGGCTTCAACAAGAAGCAGCTGTGATGAGGGAGATCCTGTGTGGTCTGGGGTGCTGAAAGTAGAAGCTAACTTTTAAGGAAGCTGCCAACTCTTCCTTCCAAGCCCTATGTAGTATTTTTTGCTGTTGTTCGTTTTTTTTTTTTCTCTTGAGGCAACTTGAGTCTACAATCCAGGTGGCCATAGATCAAACTGCAGTGTGTCAGTGTTTTAAGATCCACCAGATGCAGATAAACCATTCCAAATCAAAAGGAGTATTGTCACAATATTCTCTCAACAGATGAAAGCTTTACACTGATCCTTCAGGGAAGGTAGAGGACTTTCACAGGAGGTAGAAAGTAGGGGTTAAAACTCAGATGTGGTTCTAGCCTAGATCACATTAAAATCATGTTGTTGCTGCTGCTGCTAAGTCGCTTCAGTCGTGTCCGACTCTGTGCGACCCCATAGACGGCAGCCCACCAGGCTCCCCCGTCCCTGGGATTCTCCAGGCAAGAATACTGGAGTGGGTTGCCATTTCCTTCTCCAATGCATGAAAGTGAAAAGTGAAAGTGAAGTCGCTCAGTCGTGTCTGATTCTTCATGACCCCATGGACTGCAGCCTACCAGGCTCCTCCGTCCATGGGATTTTCCAGGCAAGAGTATTAGAGTGGGGTGCCATCGCCTTCTCCATAAAATCATGTTACTTGGCATCAGATCCAGAGATCTCACATGGTAGTGTTAGAACCTAGTCCCCCAGTTCAGTTCAGTCGCTCAGTCACGTCCGTCTCCTTGTGACCCCATGGACTGCAGCACACTCAGCTTCCCTGTCCATCACTAACTCCCAGAGCTTGCTCGCACTCATTTCCATTGAGTCGGTGATGGCATCCAACCATCTCATCCTCTGTGGTCCCCTATTCCTCCTGCCTTCGATCTTTCCCAGCATCAGGGTCTTTTCACATGAGTCAGCTCTTCTCATTAGGTGGCCAAGGTATCGATCAGAGCTTCAGCTTCAGCATCAGTCCTTCCAGTGAATATTCAGGACTGATTTCCTTTAGGATGGACTGGTTTGATCTCCTTGCAGCCCAAGGGATTCTCAAGAGTCTTCTCCAACACCACAGTTCAAAAGTATCAATTCTTCGGCACTCAGACTTCTTTATGGTCCAACTCTCACATCCATACGTGACTCCTGGAAAAAACATAGGTTTGACTAGATGTACCTTTGGCAAAGGAATGCTTCTGCTTTAAATATGCTGTCTAGGTTTGTCATAGTTTTTCTTCCAAGGAGCAAGCATCTTTTAATTTCATGACTGCAGTCACAATCTGCAGTGATTTTGAAGCCCAAGAAAATAAAGTCTGTCACTGTTTTCATTGTTTTCCCATCTATTTGTCATGAAGTGATGGGGCTCCCAGGAGGCTCCAAAATGTCTGGTTGAGGACTGCTGATCTAGAGATATTATGGTACTTAAGTTTGGACACAAAGTGACAACTTGTGAATCTTAATTCTAGTTATTTAATATCTTTTATTTTTTTAAGTTAGTTAATATCTTAAGGATTCTTTTTCTCCTAAAGTGGATCACCATCTGGTAACTTATTTTTTATTTTTTAAATATATAAATACTTGATTTAACGTGCTAATTAGTAAATGGTTTGAAGGTACTGAATTGCACTCAGCCTTCAGTGTTTTAAGGATCAGTGCCTAGATGTGATCTATGTAGAAGTAATGTTTGACACTATCTTTTATTCTAGTTAATTTTTAACAAGGTTTCTAGACTAGGTGTTAGAGTCATTATGTAATGTGAACTTTATGTTATTAAAGCATTTTATAAGTAAAAAGTTTAGAATTTTAATGCTTCAAGCACAACAATAACCACTATATAATTTTACTATAAAATTGCTTTTATGTATATATCAATGTTTGTATGTGTTCTTGGGAAACGGTTGAATGGGAGGGAGAAAGAAGTAGATGACCCATGTTGCTTGATGATATGTGTATATCCATGTATACCTGGCTTTTGTTCCCTAGTAGATACTGAACATCAAATATATTTAAATGTTTATAACTGCCTAGTATTTAAATAGAGCATATGCTTGTATTTTTATTAGTATTGAAATTATTGCCAATTTTCTTTATCATCTTTTAGATACTTGTTATAAATTGTGAACCACTACTTCCCATAAATTTCTGGAACTAGTACTTAAACTATGCATATAGTTCTTGATGTATGTTTTCTCTTGTGTTTATTAACAATTATTCTGGAGAGTCTAATAGAATATATATTTGAATATATATAAGGATAGTACATATAGCTCAGAGTAGACTATTCAGTATATCCATTTATTAAATAACCAGAAAAATTTCTCACTTAGGAATCATTACACTCAAACTAGAGACTTTACAGAAGTAGTAGTTGATAGACAATGCTCTGATTTCCCAGTTTATTTTTAGATTTAACCAAAGGATTCCAAAACTGTCTAGTAGCTTGTCATTCTTGTATATTTCTCCTTCAAAATGTTTTCATCAGTTCTTTAAATAGATTCTGAATATTTTCAACAAAATTTTTATTACCTACTTTCTATTGACATTAAATTGACTATTTATTGACTATTTATTACAGTTCTTTTGCATTAGAAAAGGTATTGCTGCTTGTAAATTTTACAAATACACTATTGCCTGTCTTAATCCACTGTTTCCTTTTATGT
The DNA here is from genome assembly GCF_054371585.1 of Giraffa tippelskirchi. Classification (NCBI taxonomy): domain Eukaryota; kingdom Metazoa; phylum Chordata; class Mammalia; order Artiodactyla; family Giraffidae; genus Giraffa; species Giraffa tippelskirchi. The sequence goes on from NC_137286.1 coordinate 129,189,573, forward strand.
TTTATGTATGTAAAATATTATCTGCAGCTAATTTGCCTTTTCACCCTAGTATCTTTTTGCATAATTATTTGTAATGCTGTGTTATTCTTTCTCTGTATCACTGTATTAAATCAGACAAATAACAGAACACATCCTGTTATCCTTGAAGCTAAGAGTTATGCTTCTGGTCTTTAACCTGTTTTTTAAAGGTGAATATTTGTGAATATGTGTACACTTTCAACTATGTGTGTGAAAATAATACTTTTCATATTGAACATGAAAAAGTGCTTTGAGGTGATGCCAACCAGGTTTGAGACATGGAATGGTTCTAAAACTCAATTTTTCACAAAATTATCTTGGTCTCACTTTTTAAATCATGGTGTCAGTTGATCATTGGGTCATACGGATCAGACAGATATATGCAAAAATAGCCTTTTTCTTTGAGATTTTAAATCTGCAATCTGGAATCTCTCCTTATGAATATTTGCCAGATTGCTATTTTAGTCCTTGACATTGATCACCTGTATATACCAAAATTAAAAACCTCTCAAAGTACATAAAACACTGATTTTTCATCAGTAAAAGCACCAAGTCAAGCAATAATTTTTAACTTATGCTAGTTTATGTGGCATGTAGATAAAAACTAATTAGTTGTTTTGTGTTGAATTTATTGGTTTGAATTACAAATATATATTAACACATTGGTTTGTAGAAATTGGGCATACATAGGAGACTTGCCATAATACCAGTGTTGTAGTCTATTGAGCTTTTCATTTCTGGGAGTCATTTTTGTCCTTAATATGTATCACAGAAAAACCAGTGTTACTGCACACATGATTTTTACCTTTACATAGCTTAAATCATGTGGTGGGGAGGCTAGATTCTTCTAAAATAAGCTACAACCTAATGAAATCAGTAATTGTAAAGTGTACATAACTTTATGTATCTACCAAGAAAAACCTGTATAATTATGTATAGAGTATAACTTTTTAAACTTAAAATAATTCAACTGAAACATTTCTTTTGTTATTTGATACTCTTTGGAAAAAAGATCAATAACATATAACTCTTTTCCACTAGTAGCTCAATTTTCTGTTGTAGTTTTTGGTGTTTATTATTATAAATACCTTCCTGTAAGGTTCCTACAGCTGAGTTAGAGATAAAATATTTGCATTAGAAGGTCTGTAATAAGTCAGTTTAATTGAACTATTTCACTTACGGAGAAAATCTTAAACTTGTCTACCGAAATTTCTTCATTCAAAATCTTTGTTTTAGCCTTGCTGTATATTCCACTTATGCTGCTCCTCTCGTTTCAAAATCATGGTACTTTGTCTCCAAGTTACCAGAGAAATTAGAGTTATTTCTGTAACTTAGAGCTCAGCAGTGTTCTGGCCGTAGTGTTGTCATTTATCCCTTTTTACAAGTGTACCTGACATTTTATATAAACAATCTTATATATGCTTTAAAATATATAGGCATGTATATCCAGCATTTAATATTTGCCTTTACTGTTAAATATTATATAGAAATACTTTTGTTAGTATTATATATCTGTGTACACAGTTTCTTAAGAGTCATTGAATAGCAACCCACCTTTGGAGAAGGCTTTTAAGTCAATTGATTAAATATTTAATAGTATTAACATGGTTTCTAAATTCTAGTGGGTGAATTTGTCGTTGTCTTAACCCATCACTTCCAATATTTCAGAGCATAACTGAATTCCACTTTAAGTTAGTTAATTCCTTTGTTTCTGTTGCTTTTTTAAAAATGTCTTTAATATGAATCATTACATTTTCCTTATTCTTGTTAGCACTGTTTCATATGCTGATACAATGAGAGCATTTATGCTTTGACTTTTCTGAGAAGACTGAATTTTAGGGGAAAAAAAGATATTAGCAAAAGTGATTCTTAACACTTTTGGGAAACTAGTGATGTCATACGGTCAAAGTGATTGAAGAGAGTCTTGCAAAGGCTACAAAATTTTCCTTAGCATTCATTATCACTTGCTGTGTTCCCAGAAAGATAACATACCTAATATAGGACTTTATTAGTAAGATAATGAAGTTCAAATATTAAATTAAACTATAGCCCCCAGGCTCCTCTATCCATGGAATTCTCCAGGCAAGAATACTCGAGTGGATTGCCATTCCCTTCTCCAGGGGATCTTCCTGACCCAGGGACTGAACCTGTTTCCTCCTTTGCAGATGGATTCTTTACCATCTGAGCCACCAGGAAAGCCCAGTTAAATTAAAGGGAGATTATTTTCCAAAATAATTATCTCATTTCAAAGGCAGGAATTTGGATTGAAATGGCAGTAAACTGAAAACTATTTAATATACCTAGATATAGTATAATTTGTGTAAGAATTTTGTTTCTCATTTTTTCCTTTGAATTTCTCTCTAAAAGGTTGAGTGATTTCTATAATATTTGTCTATCATTCTGTATATTTTAAATTTAAAATCAATCTAAAATCTTTTAATATACCTTCTGTTCATTACTATAATAACACCTGTAACAGGTTAAGTGGAGGCACTGTTTGTTCTTAGAAGAAAAGAATACTAGATATCAACAGATTAATTGAAGATTTCAGGATACTCAGAACCAGAATATGTATGGTGAAAGTTATTACTATATTTCTAAACTGGATGCCTCTCAAAGCATAATTCAATCAAGAGAGATTAACACACTTCTCTTTTAGGGAAGCTTATTCGACAGCATATAGTAAAATAACCTATTTGAATATATAGTAAATTATCCATTGCTGGAAATGTATTTTTCTGAATTTCCTTAGTATTTAAGGAAACTAGTCTTTTCATTCATTAATAATGTAAATCAGTGTGGACTTAGAATTTCAGATCATCTCATTTGCACTCAAATAGGTGTATCTAATTTTTTGCATCATCTAACAGATTAACACCACTCACCTGAATGTTCACTCAGTGAGAATGTTAAGCAGTCTTCTTCAAATTGGGGTACTTCAGAAGTGCTTTGCAGATTTTCTCTGTGCTAACTGGGCACTTGAGAAGCATTTTTAGTGTTTCTCAGATTCCCTTGCCTAAATGTCAGTCAGACTTGGAAAAGCGTTTTCTAAGTCATGTTTTTTTTTCCATCTCATGTTCCTTTTAATAATGCTGTCTTAATCCATAAATATAATAATCAATGTATATGGAAGATGGTTCTTAAAAATTTGGTTTTTGCCTTCTAAATCTTTAAGATCAAGACTTAAAACATAATCTTATAAAATTCTGTTTTCCTTTGTGTCTTACTGTGTTAGTTACATAATTCATTAAATGTGAAGCACAACAGTGTTCATTAGCTTTATTAAATAACTAGAATATCTAAAATTCTTCTGAATACTCTGTATTCAGTAGTTTATACTCTTTATTGTGGTTAACTTCAGAACAGTGCTTTTAGTTATCCTCCATTCCAATCTCTAAAACACAGATGGAAGACATGACTTAGAAATTAAATGACTGATCCAAATTCTTTAGCTAAAATTTGAACCAGATCTCTGGTTTACCAGCTTGTGAATACGTTATTGGTTCATGGTTTGCGTTCATAACCTCTCTGAGAATCCATAGCAACAATTAATATAGAAGTTAAACTACAGAAGAACATACCTACACATTCAAACATGTGTACCCACACTTTTTTGTTTTCCTATTATTTAAAGTGAAAACTGTCCTTTCAAAAAGTTCATGATGAAGCATAGATAACTGGTGAATTAAAACAAAAAGATGTTTAGTAGTGTCACAGAGGAATATGGTCTTATGAACTCAGATTGCAGAAGGGAAGCTACTTATTATCTAAGCATAATCAACTACATAAGCAAAGAAAAGCCAAGTTCACTGTGGGTCATTTCTGGATGTCTTGAATATGGGTGTCCAGTTTTTATGGACTGTAGCTGTTAAGGAACAATAAATCCTCATCTATGACTTAGTATGGATGCAGCAATTGCCGTGGTCTTTATATGGGCTTCCCTAGGGACTCAGTTGGTTAAAAATCTGCCTGCAATGCAGAAGATGCAGGTTCAATCCCTGGGTTGGGAAAATCTGAAGGAGGAAATGCCAACCCACTCCAGTATTTTTGCCTGGAGAATCCCATGGACAAAGAAGCCTGGCAGGCTATAGTCCTTGGGGTCGCAAGAGTCAGACACAACTTAGCAAATAAACCACCAAGAAAATATTAACTGCAAGTTCTTAGTCTAAGCCTTCACAAAAGTATTTGGAACATAGGCCAGAATAGATCAAGATTATCATGATCACAGAAGATTAGTAAGGCTATGAGAAGAAACATTAGCCTGAATAAAGGAAGATTAGCTCCTTAGCTAAGGTTTGATTTTTTTCACCGATTCCTTAGTGAGGACGTCCAGCTTCCTTACTACCTAGGACTTTTTGTTCCAAAAGCCAGGAAATTACTCTGGCTAAGTTAGGTGAAAAATTATATATATATATATATATATATATATATATATATATATATATATTTGGTAATATATTAGCTACCCCCAGATGCTGTGGGAAGTCTTAGAAACCACACATGGGAAAAGAAAGCCAAGGCAGCAAGAAACAGCTCAAGTCATATCAGTATACCTCTCGTGATCAAAGCTGCTGCTGCATCTTCCCATCCCAGGAAACTTGATCTGTATGTAGGAAATTCAGGGAAATCAATGAATGATCAACTTAAAAGGAGGTGGTAAAATAATAACTCAAATTACATGATGCGTGAGCACATAGCAATGGCATTTACACTATAATGCTTAGTAGGGACAACTCATTTCCTCTTTTCTGAGAACATTTTTATTTTCACATAACTAAGGATACAGTGGAGTTCTATCTTCCTCGTCATCGTTTTAGTAAGAGGATGAGATTTATGCAAAGAACAACCAAACTTTTCACTATCTAGTGGAGTGAGTGAGTGAGGAGTGATACAGTGGAATGTGAAGGAATATTCAGTTCTATATTTTGAAAACAAAGTTCAGTCACTCAGTCATGTCTGACTCTTTGTGACTCCATGGACTGCAGCATACCAGGCTTCCCTGTCCATCACTAGCTCCCAGAATGTGCTCAAACTCATGTCCATCAAGTCGGTGATGCCATCCAACCATCTCATCCTCTGTTGTCCCCTTCTCCTACTGCCTTCAATCTTTCCCAGTATCAGGGTCTTTTCCAGTGAGTCAGTTCTTTGCATCAGGTGGCCGAAGTATTGGAACTTCAGCTTCAGCATCAGTCCTTCCAATGCATATTCAGAACTGATTTCCTTTAGGATAGACTGGTTGGATCTCCCAGGAGTTCAAGGGACTCTTAAGAGTCTTCTCCAACACCATAGTTCAAAAGCATCTATTCTTTGGTGCTCAGCCTTCTTTATAGTCCAACTTGCACATCCATACATGACTACTGGAAAAACCATATCCTTGACTAGATGGACTTTTGTTGGCAAAGTAATGTCTCTGCTTTTTAATATGCTGTCTAGGTTGGTCATAGCTTTTCTTTCAAGGAGCAGGTGTCTTTTAATTTCATGGTTGTAGTCATGAAAACAAAGGCACTAGTGTGTAAATAAATGCAACACTTTTAATTTAAAAGACATAGTCTAGTTTCAGTTCCACTTGTGCATATTCAAACCCAAAGGTTTTTTTTGTTTTTTTTTTTAATATCCTGTTATTCAAAAGATTTGGGATGTTAATTCAGTTGTAAAATTTTCAAATTATACTATAAACACATACTGCATTTGCAATTAAATACCCCACAAGTCAGCGACCTAAACATGATTCTTCATGATTCTAAATCTCTGTGTTGTCTCTGCTAAGGTCACTCACCTGTCTGTCATGTGTCTACAGTCTGCTGTGTGTTGGGCAGATGGATTCATAGCTTTGGCTGGATGCCTCTACATGTATGAGTTAGCTGGCCAGTAGGTCAGTCTAGGACAGCTTTGGCTGGGGCAGCTGAGGTTTCTGGCATGTGGCGTCTTCACTGTTCGTGGGCTCCTTCAAGTGTTCATATGACAATGGCAGATTCCAGGAGTACTGCTCGAGAATCTTGAAGCCACACTAGGCTCAAAACTGCCAAACTGTCTTCCCACTGAGAGGCTGAATGTAACTTTCAGACAGAGGCCAGATTATATATAAAAATGGAATTCTGACCCACAGTCTGCAGCAACCAGTCCAGGAAGTCAATCCATTATCTGTAGTAACCGGTCCAGCAAACAAAGTGCTTTCTCTATCGACCAGCCCGGGAGAGCAAACAATAGCCCTTAACAATCATCCCTGAGTGGCTAGGACTTGATTAGTATTATAATTGACAACTTCCCTAATTTTTGTCCCTACTTCCAACTTCAGACCAACTGAAGAAAGCCGAATTATGCACCTGTCACCAATCACATAGGATATCTCACTTCTAGTTAGCCTGCCTAAGGCTTCCTTATCTCAACAGTCACCTATCAGGACATATCTGAAACCACCCCCTTTTTTGCCCACTGTAAAGCTTTTCCACTGTTTTTGTTCATTGCAAGCATCAGTGGCTGACTCCCTTGCTATAGCAAACTCTGATTAAATAGCTTTTGCTTGTTCTCATTTAGATGGTCTTCATTTGATTTTCACAGCATCTTTTTTTTGCTTTTGGCCAAAGTCATAAGATCATTCAGATTCGAGGAGTGGGGAAAGAGGTTCTACCTCTTGATGGGAGGAGCTACACTTTAGGAAAAAAAAACATGGATACATGGAGGGTGTATTTTTCCAATGAAGCTGCCATCCCTACTTCTGTGGATAATATATCTTTCAAATAACACTGAACTCCTGATGTTCAGTTTTAATCTGCCAATCAAAGGAAGACAAATAGCTGCTTGCAATTTTAATATATTAAGAATTTCATTTTAAAGACTCAGTAAAGTTTTCCTAAATAGGTCTCTTATATTGACTGATTTTGAGAAAATGATTCTGTGCAAAACTCAATCTCAACTGCATTTAAAGTAGTGAAAGCATGCATTAAGAAGTAGTGCAGGATATTAATGCTTACTCAAGAGGTTTTGTTCCACTTAAACTTCATTTCAGAGCCTTCTACTAAATTTCCCAATAGACTGCCCTTTTCTGTTTGTTAACACAGGTTTTCATACCATTGAATTGACAGCATCTTATAATGAACTCTGATTCTGAGTTTTGGAAAAAAAAATAACAAGAACTAAAACCTTCACTGAGCAATTTTCTTACTGGGTAACATGCAGCACTTACTGCCAGAACCAGGGAGACAATTTTCTGACTGATTTGAAAAGCTATGAGGAAGAAAAAATCTGAAGAAACAGCACATCTGCACAGATTCTTCCTTAATTGTTTGTGTACTGTTAAACTTCAATAAAATAACTGTGACTCTCTCAAAATTCTATGCCCCGGTGGAGACATTAGTCCATTTCTCTCTGGCAAAGGCTGTTTGTCCAAATTCACCAAAAAACATTGTTTTATATATAGGCCACCATCGATGTACTCACAGAAGACTCGTATAGTTTCTGATAATTTGGTTAAAATAGTAATTGACAGTCGACACTTCATGCATGCATAAAGTATTTTTTTTTCTCTGGGGGAGGATCAGAGAATTTAAAACTTAATCATTCTGTAAGCCAAAGGTAAATGAAACACACAGTTGTTGAAATTAAAGTCTAGATTCCAAGACGTGAGCTTAGTGTGTTGTAAACTTCACATTTGAGTATATTAAGAAGAAAAGAGGCAATTACCTTAACCTCTTATCTCTTTATTAAGCAAATATTCCTATGACTGATGAAATTTCAGCATATTAAAAGCTGAAAATCCTACAAATTTTGAAATATTTCTATATCAAAGGTAAAGTGTTATTTTTAAGAAACAGAATATGTGGAAAATAAACTACAAATGAAATTTAAACATCCCCTGAAACTACAGCCAAGATAAAAGAACTATCTCATTGTGGCTTTGGTTTGCATTTTCCTGATGAGGGTTGTAGATCCTCTTCTTGTGTTTCTGTTGACCACCTGTGTATTTTTGGAAAAAACATCTACTCAATTACTCTGCCCATTTTTACAATCAACTTGTTTTTTCATGTGTTGTACTAGTTCTTTGTGTATTTGGGATATTAACTACTTACTGGCTGTATTATTTGCAAATATTATTTCCCGTTCAGTAGGCTAACATTTTGTTTTACTGATAGTTTCCTTCACTGCACAAAAGCTTTTTAGTCAGCAGTCTCATTTTTTGCTTTTGTTTCCCTTGTTGGAAGAGATAGATTGAAAAAACATTACTAAGACTGGGGTCAGTATTCCGCCTATGTTTTCTAAAAATTCTGTGGCTTTAGGTATTACGTTTAATTCTTTACCACATTTTGAGTTTCTTTTTGTACTTGGTACGAGAAAGTGGTCAGGTTTGAGTCTTCTGCACATAGCCATCCAGTTATCCTAATACCATTTACTGAAGTGGTTGTCTTTTCTATATCATATATTTTGGTCATCTTTGCTGTGGATTAATTGACCATATAAGTGTGAGTTTACTTCTGAGCTCTCTGCTTCATTGCTCTGTATGTCTGTTTTTATGCCAGTCAGTACTGTAGTCTGGATTGAAATCAGGAAGTGTGATACATCTAGCTTTAAGATTGCTTTGGCTATTTGGGGTCTTTTGTGCTTCTGTTGAAATTTTAGGATTTTTATGAAGTCTCTATCTTGCAACTTTACTGAATTTGTTCATTCTAACCATTTTTTGGCGAGATCTTTTAGGGCTTTCTGTGTGTAATGTCATTTATTGAAACGAGCTCTTTATATAAAATACATTTAACATTTTTATCATAATCATTGCAAATATTTTAGTTCTTAAATGTACTCATCTACTAAATTGGATAAACATTTCTATATCTGAAGAAACTACACATATCCAGCTCGCTTTCACTGCTATGAAACTTTGGAATACAAATCAGTGAATGGCCCAGACCTGGGTCTTGCAGATAGAAGATCTTTCATGTTTTTTTTTTTTTCCTGTTTTTTCCTCAAGTTAGACCATATACCTATTTTCAAAGAAAAGCAGTTTCAGGTCTCACTATGCTCAAAGACCTCTGTTCTGTGGTGTACATGAGCACAAGATATTGGAAGGAGGTGGCCAGCCTCCAATGAACTGGTGAACTGCTCCTTATCCATAGATGGGATGTTCTCATGTTTGGACAGTTATATGTGGGAACTACAGAATTTTACATAGAGTATTAAAATTATTGATAGCCTACCACTTTTTGATTTATATGAAAAGAAAAATAGTGTCTGGAATTGTCACTCCCACCAACAATGAGTTCTATTCTCGAGCTGAAATGTTTTACATTTTTCAAAATGTGCATGGGTCAAGCCCTGGAATTCTTGAATGCCTGTATACTGGAAGTGTTTGATGAGGACCTGGAAGTGTTTGACCATGAGCCCTTATCAGTCTTCCATAAAGTACTTGTGATTCACGGAAAGTGAAAGAGTTGTATGCTATGAAATTCCTAGTCTCTTCTCTGTTCACAGCAGTGTTAGATAGCCATTTTCCCAATATCCATAAAATTGGTCTCATTATAGCACCTAAAATATTTTCTGAGGCCTGAGTATTCAAAAAAAAATCAACTTAAACTTCACTGGGCATTTAATTCAAGAGACGGAGAGGGCTTTGAGGTAGACCACTGAATTCAAATCAGAATCCCACAATTATTGCCTTGGGCAAATCATCTAATTTTTCTCATTGGTGAAATGGCGATTACAATGTTGTGATGACCATTGTGTGTTTTGTCAGTAGCACAGATGAAAATTCCCTTCACAGTTTAAGGGATTAATAAACAGTAGTTTCTGGGAACCTATTGTAGAAGTAGGCAATCATCTAGTAAAGAAAAAAATCAGCAAGACAACTTTAAGGTGAAAAAGTATTGCAGCAGCGGAAAAGTGACCATTATCTTGCAACGTCATGCTCCTCTTGGATTTAGCACTTGCAGGTCCCATTGCCTGGGAATATTTTCCCTGATATTGTTGCATAGTACTTCCTTTATTTGGGCTTCCCTGATAGCTTAGTAGTAAACAGTCTGCCTGCAATGCAAGAGATGTGGATTCAGTCCCTAGGCTGGGAAGATCCCTTGGAGAAAGAAATGGCTACCCACTCCAGTATTCTTGCCTGGTGAATCTTATAGACAGAGGAGCCTGGCAGGCTACAGTCCAAAGGGTTGCAGAAGAGTCGGACACAACTTAGAGACTATAAACAGCGAGACTTCTTTTATTCAGGTCTCTGCTCAAATATCACCTCAAAGAAGCTCCTCCTCGTTCTTATTTCCCTCACTCTGCTCTATTTCTTTTTCTCACTATAGGATACTATCTTGAATGTTTCCATTACCTACAGAATGTGAATCTCTGAACACAGGCACCATGTTTCTAAATTGACAGTATTGTAATTATCCTCATGACCTCTTTTGACTCATATACTATGCCTCACTATAATCCTAAGTTTTTGCTTTAAATTTATAATTGCAGTTTTCAGATCAGAGTATTTAAAAATAAATTCCTTGCATACATGGCAGTATTATTGCAGCCATGAAATTAAAAGACGCTTACTCCTTGGAAGGAAAGTTATGACCAACCTAGACAGCATATTAAAAAGCAGAGACATTACTTTGCAACAAAGGTCTGTCTAGTCAAGGCTATGGTTTTTCCAGTGGTCATGTATGGTTGTGAGAGTTGGACTATAAAGAAAGCTTAGTGCCAAAGAATTGATGCTTTTGAACTGGGGTTTTGGAGAAGACTCTTGAGAGTTCCTTGGACTGCAAGGAGATCCAGCCAGTCCATCCTAAAGGAGATCAGTCCTGGGTGTCCATTGGAGGGACTGATGTTGAAGCTGAAACTCCCAATATTTTGGCTCCCTGATGCAAAGAGCTGACTCATTGGAAAAGACCCTGATGCTGGGAAGGATTGAGGGCAGGAGGAGAAGGGGACGACAGAGGATGAGATGGCTGGATGGCATCATCGACTCGATGGACATGGGTTTGGGTGGACTCCGGGAGTTGGTGATGGACAGGGAGGCCTGGCGTGCTGTGGTTCATGGGGTCACAAAGAGTCGGACACGACTGAGTGACTGAACTGAATACATGGCAGTATTGATACCTTTTTTAAAGAACATATTAAGATTCTAACATATCAAGAGTTAACATATCTAGAGTCTAACTGGACTTTGGAGGAAAAAAAATGCAATGGAGGCATATGTTAACAATAGAGCATTTTACTAGGATGATTTTCCCACCAGTCTCTTCTGATAATCCTTCACTGAATGTTATCATTTTGTGCAAACCCATCAATTGTTTCATATTTTCTCTATTACAAATACTCAGGTGCATGTCTTACCTCCCAGTGAGCCTATAAACTACTTGAAGGCAAAATCCAAGATTATTATTGCTTTTTTCTAATTAGTTTCATACACTTTGCTCTTTACAGAATAGCTATTCAAAATGTGCTGAATAAATGAGCAAGTAAGCATATTTTAATTAGTAAAGATGGTTATCTAACATTGGCTTAAATGCTGCCTGCACAACTTATTACCCCTGTGATTTTAGGCAAGTTACTTTAATTTCCTGTGTCTTAGGTTATTTTTATAAAGGGGCAGAAATATTTTGTTGAGAGAATTGTTTTGAGGCCTAAATAAAGATGCCCCCAACGGATATGTAATAAGTACTGATTCATTTTTCTCTCTAGGCTCAAGATCTAGTCTCCAGGAAATTGCTCCCTAGCCACTGTCTTCCTGACAGTATTGGAAGTGGGCAAAGGAATTACGCCTTCCCTGAGGACTGTATTTCACTGACTCTGTCCAAGGATAATCAGAGGCCTAAGAGCCATTTTAAGTCTTTAACAATCACGGTGGCTTTTTTTTTCTCTTTTTTTATTTTTAATTGAAGGATAATTGCAATATTGTGTTGGTTTCTGCCATAGGTATACATATGTCCCCTCCTTCATGAGATTCCCTTCCATGTCCTACCCCATCCCACCCTTCTAGGTTGTTGCAGAACCCTGATTTGATTTCCCTGAGTCATACAGCAAATTTCACTGGCTATTTTACATATGTTAGTATATATGTTTCCATGCTATTCTCTCCATTCTAAAAAAGCCAGGTTTATTGTTGCATTTTGACTGCTTATGTATATAAAACCTGCTATATTGTTTATTTTATAGCAATCAGCTCTATGTATCAATAGCTATTAACATTTGTAAGACATAAGTTTGCAAAACAGATATATGTATATTTGATTTCTCAGCTGCGTTTCCTCTCGTTTCTCTGAATGTATGGTTCTCATGGTTTTTGACCTATAGAATCCTTTTCCTTCTTAAGAATCTTTAGAAATTCTGAAGTTGCTATTTGAGTTATGTCTATCTATATTATTTAGAAACTAAAAATTGTAAATATTACTAGTTATTCTAAATTAGTTTAAAAACATTGTCAATTGCATATTAACATTTTTTTTTAGAATATAACTATCTTCTAAAATAACAAATAGTTTGTTTTGCAAGAGTCTCTAACACCAAGCATAAGGGAGCACAGCTGGGTTTTCATGTTTGCTTTTGCCGTAGATTCTTGTAACATGCTGTATTTTTAAACTTAAAAAAAAAAATTATTTATTTTTTCCAGTACGTCTTTGTTGGTTATATATTTTAAGTATAACAGTGTTCATGTCGGTCCCGAACTCCCAATCTATCCCTGCACCCCCATCCTTACCCCCTGGTAACTATAAGTTCCTGCTGTCTCAAAGTGTAAAGAAGATTCAGCCTCAAACAACACATAATTGAAAGAGGGAGGAGTATGTGTGGTTGTTGTTATTGTTGTTCAGTCACTAAGTTGTGTCCAATCCTTTGCAACCCCATGGACTGCAGCACACCAGGCTTCTCTGTTCTTAACCATTTTCCAGATTTTGCTCAGACTCACGTCCATTGAGTCAGTGATGCCATCCAACTATCTCATCCTCTCTTGCCCCTTTCTCCTCCCTGAATCCCCCAGAATCAGGATCTTTTCCAGTGAGTTAGCTCTTCACATCAGGTGGCCAAAGTGATTGTTGAATTATACTGAAAAGGGGTAGTTTCTTAACATTTAGTTGCAATGTGAAATTTTAACTGTGTAAAAAAATCTGTTTGGATTATTTTAAAATCCATTGGATTATCTTGCATTGTGAATGGGTCTTTTTGCCCATAATTTTATAACATCATATATTGGTCATTTGGAAAGTATGAGTTCACAGAGTTAAGCAGGTCTTTTCAGTGTCAACATATTTTATCACACAATGTCAGAGAATATTTATTTATCAATCAATCAATAAATATTTATTATCACTGGTATCAGCCTTTATAAGCTTTTAAATGTTGCATCAGGCATATGATAGGAAATGCAAGTTTTGACTAAAAGCTTGAATTATATCATTGGCAACAGGTACTCAGTTATTTCCCTTCAAATGACCAACTCACTTAATTTACTTTCAAGGGGATATTTTGCCCAAGTAAATTTAATAGTAGTTTGTTAGTTGGTCCTTGGAGTGAAAATGATATTCCATGAAAAAAGCTTCTAGTTAGGCTTGGGTCTCAGTTGTACTGGGTTTTTCCTTAAAACAGTCCTTGAAAAAATCATTGTTCTTTAGTAGTTGTTTAGTCACTCAGTCATGTCTGACTCTTTGTGAACCCATGGACTGCAGCCTGCCAGGCCCCTCTGTCCTTGGGGTTTCCCAGGCAAGCATACTGGAGTAGGTTACCATTTCCTTCTCTGGTTCTTCAGCAGGAGTAAGTGCAAATATGGATAAAGAAAATGAGGCTTTATTCTCCCTGTTGAAAATAGGGGAGACTTCTTCCCTCTGTTCCTTTTCTTAGAGTATTTAATTTAGAAACCTGGTATTATTAAGTTCTTCATTTTCTTGAATTGTATTTAAATCTCTTTAAAAGCTAAATAAGCTCCTTGCCAGCTAAACCTATTAGGAAGTTTTTCCTGGTTTTCCTAGAGGACCTGGGAATACTCTTTGGAATGTAATATCCAAGGCCAGTTGTGCTCCATCTCCTAGCTTCTGTGAGAGAATCTGGGAGAGGGGTGGGTAGGAGCTTAACTTCTGTGGATGCTTTGCTCCCAAGTGTAAAACTACTTCCTTTCATTAAAAAATTAAGTTCTTTTTTTTCCATTGAAGAATTCAATTAACACAAGATAGTCATCCCAGTTACCAGGTGAGTTTAAGGTGAACTGTGTAATAAATGGTGCTGTCAGGTACTCTTATACCTGTTATTATCTTGCATACAGGCATTTAATGAGTTGTACCTACGTGTGTGAAAGGGCAAAATACCTTTATTCACAGTTTCTTAAAGGATTGCCTGTGACTTCAGTGAAAGCACCAAGTCCTAACCACTGGACCACCAGGGAGCTCCCCCAGATTTTGAATTTCTTACGTTTAGCAATAGAAGCAAATAGAATTACTTGTGGTAATGGCCCTTTAAAAATTTTTGTAATGTTATCAAAGATAGTACAATTCACTTCAAACGTGCTGCCAGTGTTTTTCAAACTCTCAAATTCCTTTTGAAAAGAACAGGATGCTGCCACCTGTTAATTCAGAAAATTAAATTTCTCGTTTTCCAATCATACTATCTACTATTAATAGCCAATAATACTAATGATATAAAATAAGGAAAAGTAGTGTACTTAACCCTTTAATAATAGGATATACTGTAAAATATCATTGCCTATTAAGCTGATAGTTTGCCCATCAAATATGTATTTAAGTATAAACTGCAATATAAACCTCAAGATAGAGTGACATCCTTGAGTGGAATATAGAAAACAAAACATTACCAGGTTGATTGAAATTCTAATGAGAGCTGTCACTTCCTATGAAGTAACAAGGTACTCTCTAGGAACTTTAAGGTTAATAATTCTGAAAGTGCTGTGCTTGTATACTGGTATTGATTGAATGGATAATTAAAAGAATAGAAAGATGGTAGGAACCAGGTTTCTCATTATTGAAGGGGGAAGTTACAGATAAAGGGGAGAAGGCTAGAATAAATCAAATGTCACTGGATTAGAGGAAGACACATCCATATGAACTCATGTTTAACACAGACTAGATACAGATGGATATGGATAAACAATTATGTTTCTGTATATGGGTTAATGTAAATACTGTCAAATCGAGAAGTAGAATAATTAAAACCACCACATCAAGGTAGATTTTAGTGAGAATTTATTACCTGTGCCTATATACATATAACAACAGTTGGCAGACTGGGAGTTCTCAAACCAACAGTAGAATGAGGCTCAGAGATATATTATGACAGCTTATATAGTAAAAACGCAGAGACTCTATATTCTTTATAATGATTGATTACAGGATTAGTTTACCCTACTGAGCAGTGATTGGTTAAAAGTGGTTGCCTCATGCCAATTTGGGGTAACAGATTAGACTTCATTTATGATTTTCAGAGGCACTTGCAATAAGTGGCCCAAGTTCATTTTTCCTTGTTTTGCAGAATAGGGTAAATCAAGTTTCTCTTATATGGCTTAAATGGTATTTTCTGCTCAGGAAGTTTTCAAGGC
Source organism: Giraffa tippelskirchi (assembly GCF_054371585.1). Taxonomy (NCBI): domain Eukaryota; kingdom Metazoa; phylum Chordata; class Mammalia; order Artiodactyla; family Giraffidae; genus Giraffa; species Giraffa tippelskirchi. The sequence goes on from NC_137286.1 coordinate 129,205,105, forward strand.
TGGTCTCCATTTTGTATTTTACTTTGTGCATATTTTATATATATATATATATATATTCAGTTCAGTTTAGTCGCTCAGTCGTGTCCGACTCTTTGCGACCCCATGAACTGCAGCACGCCAGGCCTCTCTGTCCATCACCAACTCCTGGAATCTAACCAAACCCATGTCCATCGAGTCGGTGATACTATCCAACCATCTCATCCTCTGTCGTCCTCTTCTCCTCCCGCCCCCAGTCCTACCCAGCATTAGGGTCTTTTCCAATGAGTCAACCCTTCGCATGAGGTGGCCAAAGTATTGGAGTTTCAGCTTCAACATCAGACCTTCCAATGAACACCCAGGATTGATCTCTTTTAGGATGGATTGATTGGAACTCCTTGCAGTCCAAGGGACTCTCAAGAGTCTTCTCCAACACCACAGTTCAAAAGCATCAATTCTTCGGCGCTCAGCTTTCTTCACCGTCCAACTCTCATATCCATACATGACCACTGGAAAAACCATAGCCTTGACTAGACGGACTTTTGTTGGCAAAGTAATGTCTCTGCTTTTAAATATGCTATCTAGGTTGGCCATAACCTTCCTTCCAAGGAGTAAGCGTCTTTTATTTTCATGGCTGCAGTCACCATCAGCAGTGATTCTGGAGCCCCAAAAAATAAAGCTTGACACTGTTTCCACTGTTTCCCCATCTATTTGCCATGAGGTGATGGGACCAGATGCCATGATCTTAGTTTTCTGAACGTTGAGCTTTAAGCCAACTTTTTCACTCTCCTCTTTCACCTTCATCAAGAGGCTCTTTAGTTCTTCTTCACTTTCTGCCATAAGGGTGGTGTCATCCGCATATCTGAGGTTATTGATATTTCTCCCGGCAATCTTGATTCCAGCTTGTGTTTCCTTCAGCCCAGCGTTTCTCATGATGCACTCTGCATATAAGTTAAATAAGCAGGGTGACAATATACAGCCTTGACGTACTCCTTTTCCTATTTGGAGCCAGTCTGTTGTTCCATGTCCACTTCTAACTGTTGCTTCCTGACCTGCATACAGGTTTCTCAAGAGACAGACTGTCCCATGAACAGTATGAAAAGGCAAAAAGATAGGACACTGAAAGATGAACTCCCCAGGTCAGTAGGTGCCCAATATGCTAATGGAGATCAGTGGAGAAATAACTCCAGAAAGAATGATGGGATGGAGCCAAAGCAAAAACGATATCCAACTGTGGATGTGACTGGTGATAGATGCAAAGTCCGATGCTGTAAAGAGCAATACTGCATAGGAACCTGGAATGTTAGGTCCATGAATCAAGGCAAATTGCAAGTGGTCAAACAGGAGATGGCAAGAGTGAACATCGACATTCTAGGAATCAGCGAACTAAGATGGACTGGAATGGGTGAATTTAACTCAGATGACCATTATATCTACTACTGTGGGCAAGAATCCCTTAGAAGAAATGGAGTAGCCATCATGGTCAACAAAAGAGTCCAAAATGCAGTACTTGGATGCAATCTCAAAAACGATAGAATGATCTCTGTTCGTTTCCAAGGCAAACCATTCACTATCACAGTAATCCAAGTGTATGCCCTGACCAGTAATGCCGAAGAAGCTGAAGTTGAACAATTCTATGAAGACCTACAAGACCTTCTAGAACTAACATCCCAAAAAGATGTCCTTTTCATTATAGGGAACTGGAATGCAAAAGTAGGAAGTCAAGAAACCCCTGGCGTAACAGGCAAGTTTGGCCTTGGAGTACAGAATGAAGCAGGGCAAAGGCTAATAGAGTTTTGCCACGAGAACGCACTGGTAATAGCAAACACCCTATTCCAATAACACAAGAGAAGACTCTACACGTGGACATCACCAGATGGTCAACACCGAAATCAGATTGATTATATTCTTTGCAGCCAAAGATGGAGAAGCTCTATACAGTCAGCAAAAACAAGACCAGGAGCAGACTGTGGCTCAAATCATGAATTGCTTATTGCCAAATTCAGACTTAAATTGAAGAAAGTAGGGAAAACCACTAGACCATTCAGGTATGACCTAGATCAAATCCCTTATGATTATACAGTGGAAGTGACAAATAGATTTAAGGGACTAGACCTGAAAGACAGAGTGCCTGATGAACTATGGACAGAGGTTCGTGACATTGTACAGGAGACAGGGATCAAGAAAATCCCCATGGAAAAGAAATGCAAAAAAGCAAAATGGCTGTTTGAGGAGGCCTTAAAGATAGCTGGGAAGAGAAGAGAAGCGAAAAGCAAAGAAGAAAAGGAAAGATATTCCCATCTGAATGCAGAGTTCCAAAGAATAGCAAGGAGAGATAAGAAAGCCCTCCTCAGCGATCAGTGCAAAGAAATAGAGGAAAACAACAGATTGGGAAAGACTAGAGATCTCTTCAGGAAAACTAGAGATACCAAAGGAACATTTCATGCAAAGATAGGCTCGATAAAGGACAGAAATGGTATGGACCTAACAGAAGCAGAAGATATTAAGAAGAGGTGGCAAGAATACACAGAAGAACTGTACAAAAAAGTTCTTCATGACCCAGATAATCACGATGGTGTGATCACTCACCTAGAGCCAGACATCCTGGAATCTGAAGTCAAGTGGGCCTTAGAAAGCATCACTACGAACAAAGCTAGTGGAGGTGATGGAATTACAGTTGAGCTGTTTCATATCCTCAAAGGTGATGCTGTGAAAGTGCTGCACTCGATATGCCAGCAAATTTGGAAAACTCAGCAGTGGCCACAGGACTGGAAAAGGTCAGTTTTCGTTCCAATCCAAAAGAAAGGCAATGCCAAAGAATGCTCAAACTACCGCACAATTGCACTCATCTCACACGCTAGTAAAGTAATGCTCAAAATTCTCCAAGCCAGGCTTCAGCAATACGTGAACCGTGAACTTCCAGATGTTCAAGCTGGTTTTAGAAAAGGCAGAGGAAGCAGAGATCAAATTTCCAATATATATATATATGTGTATATATATTTGTATATATACGTGTATATATATATATGTGTATATATATGTATATATGTGTGTGTGTATATATATATATGTGTGTGTGTATATGTATATATATGTATATATATATATATATATATATCCCTGGAGGAGGGCATGGCAACCACTCCAGTATACAGTGTATGTATATATGTGTATATATAGTTACAGAATTAAATTTCTAGTTCTGTTCATAGCAAGACTTAGCAGAAAAAATGTCCCAGTGGCAGTGCAGACACTCTGCATCTGGGTCTTGGTTTCTATCATCCTTGGAGAAATGGATGACAGTGTATGATACTAGTATCATCCATTATATGAAATATATGAGATGAACTTTAAGCATCTTGTTGTCCCAGATAGTAAAATGCCAGAAACAACTCCATCAAACAATGATGGAGGTATGTCAAGTGGAAATAGGAAACAACTGAAAGAGCTTCCTGGTGGCTAAAACTGGAAAAAAATGAGAGAGAAAATGGACTATTAGATCATGACTTGAACAATGTAATTAAGACTTAATGAGCTCATATTGATATAAACAACTGAACATAGGAAATAGGGGGAGAAGTGAAAAATTTCCTGTATAAATGAATTTCACAGAGTTTATATAGATACTCCCCTTTGAGAAATGGTAACCTAATTCTTCATCCCCAAAGAGTGGCCTGTGATTAGTGACTTTGAATTGCAGTAAAAAAAAAAAAGGAAGGTGGTGACGTTATGGTGCAAAAACCTGGCATCACTCTCTCAGCTGGGTGGTCATGCCTAACATTAGTGGTAAGTCATATTAACAGTTAATCTTATGTAATGATGATGGTTCTTAACTTCTGGGGTCATCCTCTGAAACTCCGTAATTGCCTTCTTACTGTCAACTTAATGTACACCATGAATATTTTGCAATATATTATGTTACTATTTTACAGTATATCCTGTTATTATGAAAAAAAAATCATAAACTCAAATTGAGGTATATGCTGCAGAATATCTCATCAGTAATCCTTAAAGTTGTCAAAATCATCAAAAAAGGGAAACTTTCTGAGAAACATCATAGCTCAAAGGAGCCTAAGACAGGGTGATTTAATGCAATGTTATGTCCTGAATATGACTTTGAAACAGGAAAAAAGGAATATAACAAAAATATAACAAATGCCTAATAAATAGTACCCCCACACACACACATCAAAAAAATACTAAAAATTGCCATAAGTAGTATGGCTCCCTTAGAGGTGAGAGAAGTTCACGTATCCTTAGATCTATTTCATTGAAGGGACCATGTAGTTTATATCTCTGAGGTCTTAAAACTCTTCAACTGTGATCTTTCCTGAGATAGCCTCACTAGGGTTAATTATCATTTTGTAGTTGTCTTTGTTTTGTAGTTATTCCTATTTGTAAAAATCACGTTAAATTTAAAATTAGATTTCAAAAGTATGCATCTTCATTTCTCTTAATGTACTTTTATTTTTTAAAAAGAGGTGATTAGATTTGTCCATCTAATAAGGTTTTTTGACATACCAGGATTGTAGAACTGCCAAAATAAATCTGTAGAATTTGAAATTCTAGAGATTATTGTTAAAAAATAAGCGCTATAGTGTTTAAAGCACTTTTGTGAATCAACTAAATTGGCAAAGAGAATTATGTCTAGTCGTATGATTTACTTTTTGGCTGTCTTATGGCTTTTCATAGTTGTGATTCTCAGGCTCCATTGATATATTTTTCCACTTTGTCATTTAAAAAAAAAACTGGTTAACAATAGCTTTTCAGATAATCTTTAAATTATCAGATTCTTACATTTTATTCTTTGGCAGTTTATCATTCATGAAAAATATATTAAAATATGCTGAAACCAAAGGCAATGAAAACTAAAGTTTCTTAATATGAAAAAAATAAGATTAGTATCAGTTACGTTTCTTATTCAGGGCTGTATTATCTAGCTGATGAACCATTCCTTGGCTCAAATTTTGCCCAGATATATACCTGATCATCAGAGAAGGCAATGGCACCCCACTCCAGTACTCTTGCCTGGAAAGTCCCATGGACGGAGGAGCCTGGTAGGCTGCAGTCCATGGGGTCGCAAAGAGTCAGACACGACTGAGCGGCCTCCCTTTCACTTTTCACTTTCATGCACTGGAGAAGGAAATGGCAACCCACTCCAGTGTTCTTGCCTGGAGAATCCCAGGGACGGCGGAGCCTGGTGGGCTGCTGTCTATGGGGTTGCACAGAGTCGGACACGACTGAAGCGACTTAGCAGCAGCATACCTGATCATAATGCTGTACTACCAAAATGAGTAGGGAAATGACATCCTTAAACTCCAGTATATTTTTATTCCTTTTGCACTACCTTTTGAATAACTTATCCTTCAAACCACATTACCAACCTATTTACTTTTTCTCTGTATTACAGTGTTAGGGGTGACAGCTTATTTCTTATTTTTATCCCATACTCCATAGTAATAGAAACATTTTCATTGAGTGTAATGTTTTTGTCATTTCACAAGCACCTCTATAGCCTACACAGAATAAATACGTACAGCTTAGCCAGTTATATAAATGGAAATTTTGATAAATGTCATATAATGATGCTTAATTTAGACATCTGTTTATTTTGTCAGATGGAGAGTTCTAATCCCTCTTGTTTCCTCCCACTTCCAATAAATAGCTTAGTGCAGAATGTAAATGGAGTTCAAGGACGCATATTTTTACATAGAATACAGAGGTTAAAACACAATAGTCAGTGATATAAAAATGGCAAAGTATATTTAAATTAAGTTTTTGTGGCTTAAAATTGTACTTTGGGTGTGTTTTTGGTGTTAATGAAGAGTTACAATTTCCATAATTTTGAATTGCATTTAAAATAATCTCTGTAAGATTCTGAAACACTGAAATTTAACAAGTCTTGCTGTCTCCTTCCCATTCTTGTAGACTGCTGAGACCTCATTAGGGCCAGGCCCTTTCAGAACATGAAGAGTGTTGCACAGGTCTAGTTACACAGACTAGTGGCTACGTCCACTCCCAGCTTTCTGGAGGAGGCATTGATTGGCAACGATTTCAAGCTGGCTGGAAGCATCTGGGCGGGGGTAGGGGGTGTAGATGTAGATAAATTTAAGCATAGGATCTGGAGCAGGGACCAGGTCTGCAGATATTCCCCGTTCCCTGGGTGTAGGGGAGAGGGGGGGCATCAGAATGGTAATTTTCTTGCAAGACCAGCTAGCCTTACTGAGTCCTAAGAAGCCCCAGGGTAGTGTCTGTCTCCTGCCGCTGCTTAGCACTCATCTGTTAGGCTTCATGGCAGAGGGGCTGTCAACTTAGTGACTGGTGCTCCATCTAACTAATGGACTGCTGGGCTTTTTAGCCACAAGAGGTTGCCTTTGTTCAAGGGGCTTTTAAGCTGGACCTGAGCTCTTTTGAGTAAGCAAAAGAAGAAAGTTTCCAAGGTAACTTGGCAAGAGCAAATAGGAAAAGTATGTCAACCACAGAAATTGGTCCCAATAAATATGAGAATATAATACATATAGTTCAGTTCAATGGTGAAAGGATGTAATAGTTTATAAACACTGGAACCTACTGAACATCCATTTGAAAAGAAAGAGATTTAACAACTTAAATAACAGAACATAACAGTTCAGATTTCTTAGAGTTATATGGTAAAAGTGAAAAACAGAAATTTCGGAGAAAATACCTATGAGAATACTTATATAACAAGGTTGGAAGTGAATCTTTTAAAAAGCTAGTGCATTAGATGCTTGAAAAAAAGAAATAGGTAAACTTATTATATAAAAGTTTAATGTTTTTGGAAGTGAAATGATAAAAATCAATATCTAGATGGCAGAACAAAAATATTTAAAATTTAGATGAGTTTATATCCATAATATAAGTAACATTTTTGTAAATTGATGTTAGAAAACATGACAAATGTCTATGACCAAATTCACATTAACTTGTAAATGAAGTATAGATTAAATGTTAAAGTTTTTCTCCAAATTGATATTATACTGTTCCACAGTTAACTGTTTGTTAAACACACACACGCACCCCTTTCCTTTCCTTACCTTAGTGCCTCTTTAAAATATGTGGTTATATATATGAGTCTATTTCTTGACTGCTGATTTGGTCTTCTGATCTAGGTTTCTTGGTTTATGCCATTATTACACTGTTTTGATAAGTAGATTTGGAGTTTTGTTGTTATACAGTAAAAGCCATAAACCTTGATTTATGTTTGAAATTGGTTGACTATACTAGCTCACTTAATTTTCAAAACAAATTTCACGTTTATTCAGTTTAGAAACATGTAGTCTTTTTTTTTTTATTTTTAAGGTATTATTGGTCATACCTGAGAGTGAATGAGTTTATCAGCTCTTTCCTGAGAGTGGGGAGGGGGCACAGGACGGCTTGGACAGAGCAGCAGGTGGAACGTGAAGAGGAGTGAAGCAGGGCCTGCGAGGGGTCAGCGCAGCTCCTCCAGCCCGGCCAGGAGGCCCAGGGACGGGGGCAGGCCAGCCTGTGGGAGGTGCACGGAGACAGTGGTGCAACCCGACAGCCCCGCAGGAGCAGGAATGGTCGTGGACGGGGTGGCGAGGCCATGTGCAGATGCAAGGTGCCCGCAGCTGGACAAGGTGCTAGGCACGCCTGCCCCAGATGGGCGGGAAAGCGTTCTCCCGGGTCCAGGGCGGAAAGTGGGCGGGAAAGGCGACCAGCACGGCTGCTGACCGGAGACTGGCTTCTCACACCTCAGCACCCAGCGGGGGCTCTGGCTTCTTCCTCCACTGGGGCCTCCTGCCAGCTGCTGACTCCCTCTGCGTCTCCTGAGGACCCTGCTGTGCTGACTCCTGGGTCCTGCTGATCCACAGGTTGAGCCGCGACTTCACCACCCCTGAGAGCTGCAAGTTCTCCTTGCGGCTGGAGGCCGGGCCTTCTCTGCTCTGGCCCACCAGCTCTTTCTCAAAGAGGTGGCGCTTGCTGGCGACATCCACAGGAGCCACAAGGAACTCAGTGCGGAACAGGCTTGCACACTTGATGGACTGTGATCTCTGTATATGGCTAAGAGGTATTGCTTCAGCTTCGGGCCTAATTTGACCACTCTGGCCGGGAGCTTCACGCTGGTGGTGCTGGGCAGGAAAACGGCGAGACACAGCAGGTGAGGCCCTGCCCGCCCCACGGGACACTGGACCTGCCCTTGCGCCCCACCTCACCCTGCTGGTTAAGGCCACCTCTGAACTGTCTCTCTCGGGGCTCATCTGCAGAGTGACAGGTGGGAGGCCGCCAGCCCTGGGCAGAGGCCCCGCCATGGACTCGAGCTTCTCAGGCCCAGCCCTCCGCTGCCCCACGGGGCTGGTTGGGCACTCCGCTGAGGCTGGGTGCTCCCGGGTCTGGGGCCGCGCTGGGGCCACGGCCCTGCCTGGGGCCGGCTGCGTCTCCGGGGCCGGGGGTCTTCTCAAAGACGGCAGCTTTCTCAGACACTAGTCTCTTCTCCGAGATGCTGGTTTTGTCTGGAACCACCCTCTTTCCTGAGCCGGCTCTCTTCTCCAGCACCGCGATCTTCTGGACACGGACCATTTACTGGGGCTGAGGGTCTCAGGGTCCAGGCTCGCTGCAGGCTCAGGCGTCTTCCCCGCAGCAGATGGCTTCTCAGAGCCCCGCTTCCTGCCGCCCGTAGGCGCCCTGACCACCAGGCCCCCTCCCCCGCGAAGCCGCGCTCGGGGCTCAGTCTCCGGCCAGGCGGTGACTGCAGCTGCTCCTCGGGCAACAGGGGCGGCTGCCTGGCCTCCTCCTCCGGCTCCGGGACGGGGGCCTCCCGCTGCCTCTGCCTCCGCTCCTGCGGCATCCTGAGGACGGCCCGGACATCCTCCACATCTCTGGAGTCTGGGGCCGGTGGCCGGGGCCCCTCTGCTTCCTCCATGCTTGTCAGTCTCTCGGGGGCCGGGTCCTCCTTGTCGTCCGCAGCGAAGCTCAGGTTCTGGTATCGCCACCAGTGTTCTCGCTCCTGTTCCTCCTCGTCCTCCAGGGTCCACTGCCGGGCCAGGCTGGACAGAAAGGCCCAGCTCTTCCTGCTGACCGACGTGCCGCCGGGCCGCCGCGCGTCCCGTCCGCTGCGCGCAGCCCCGCGCCCAGCCCGCCCATGTAGTCTTTATTTAGATCTTTCATTTCTCTCAGAATGTTTTGTGATTTTTAAGTGTACAGGTCTTGCATATATTTATCCTTCTATAGTATCTTTAATGTTTAGCTTTTAGTCTGCTTTCTAGGTGTTCAGTGCTGTTTGATGGCATGAGCATATGAGAAATGTATGCATTTGCACATAGCCCCCTTGTGTCACAATGCCCTTCTAAACTCAGCAGTGTAGTAGCTTTTTCAGTGATTTGTGATTAAAGATGTTTTTTAGTAAAAACAACAAAAAAATAATTCCTATTATTATGGTTTTCATTTCTTGTTGCCCTGCTGTCCAGGACATGCAAAATAATGTTGAATAGGTGTTGAGAGTGGACATCTTTTCCTTGATTTCAGAGTGAAAGCAGATAAAAGCATTTAAATTTTCAACAGTGAGTATAATATTATACAGGTTTTGTGTATGTCCTTTTCAGATTAAATTCCCTCCTGTGACAAGTTGACTAGTTTTTACATTCTTGTCTTTTTTAATTTATTTATTTTAATTGGAGGCTAATTTACAATATTATAGTGGTTTGTGCCATACATTGACATGAATCAGCCATGGGTGTACATGTGTTTAATGAATGAATGAGTGTTGAAGTTTTCAGTATTTTTCTCTAAGTATTGAGACCGATCATGATCTTGTCAATACTGTTGCTTATATTGATTGCTTTACACAGCTAATTCAGAGTTCCTTTCTGGGGTAAATCCAGCTTGGTTTATTTTTATATATTTTTTGATTTTATCTAAAATTAAGATTTGTTGCATCAAATTAATAATGAATATGGGCCAGGAATTGTCTTTTGTTTTCTTAATCAGCATGTGCTGGACTCAAAAAATTATATGAAAAGTGTCCTCCTCCAAGAGTTTTTGAAGAATTGCCATAATTACTTCCTTAAACCTTTGGTAAATTTTACTAGTGAAGTCAACTGGGCTGTCATTTTTTTATTATGATGAAGTTTCTAATTTTTCAGATGCAGAATATAGATTTTGTCTGAAGTCAGCACTAGTAGTTCTTCTGAAGAATCCATTTCATCTAAACTGTCAAACACAATGAAACAGAGTACTCCATATTATTCCTTTGTTATTCTTTTAATGTCTGTAGTAGTAGTCAGTAGGATTTCCAGCTTTTCATTCTTGATATTTGTATTTTGTGACTTAGTTATCTTCTCTGTGTCTCACCCGTGACCCTGCCCTTTAGCCTTGCTAGGAATTTTTTTTTTTTACTATGTTGTTCCTCTAAAGAAGACATAACTTTGGGTAAATTGAATTTTTAAATCTATTTTTTTCCATTTACTATTTTTTTATTTGTTTCATTTAACTTCATTTTTTCTCCTGCTTTCTTTATGTGTTTTTAAACTCATTTTATACATACATATATATATATATTCATTGTTGTTGTACCTTATTGTGAAATCTTCCTCTATTTCTGACAGTGTTTTTTCTCCAGCAGTTTGTGTACTTTCTTGTGTTACTTTTGATAGTGTTTGCATGGTATGGTCATTCATCCTCTTGTTTTATAACCCATCTGTGTCTTATTCATAATAAAAGTGGGTTCTTATTAAAAAAAAAAGTATATACATGAATCTTTTTCATCTAACATTTTTATCTTTACTTGGAGGGTTTAAAATCATTTACTAGTACTTTGAGATTTAAACCCACCACCTTTTCTAGTTTGTCCCATCTGATTTTTTAAAAAACTTGTTTTCGTTTGAAATAAAACTGCTCGGTATTCTGTTTTATCTTTATTATTCATTTATTAACTGTATGTCTTTTATATTCTAAGACATTGTTTCTAAACCTGGTATGATTTTTCACCATGGTGCATTTGTCAATGTCTGGAGATGTTTTCTTTTTGTTATATTTGGAGGAGATGTGTGTGTGTGCACTGATGGAATTTTAGAAAAATAGCTGGTTTCTAACCACTAAACATTCTACAATACACAAGAGTCTCCCACAGCAAAGAATTGTTTAGTCACTAAATCATGTCTGACTCTGCAACCCCATGGACTCTGTCCATGGGATTTCTCAGGCAAGAATATTGGAGTGGGTTTCCATTTCCTTCTCCAGAGGATCTTCCCTACTCAGGATTGAACCTACTCACCTGCATTGACAGGCAGTTTCTTTAGCATTGAGCCACCAGGGAAGCCCCCTACAAAGAATTCCCTAACCCTGATGTCATGCATTGAAGAAGGAAATGGCAACCCACTCCAGTGTTCTTGCCTGGAGAATCCCAGGGACAGGGGAGCCCGGTGAGCTCCTATCTATGGGGTCGCACAGAGTCGGCCACGACTGAAGCGACTTAGCCGCAGCCACAGCCGCAATGTCATTAGTGCTGAGACTGAGGAACCATTTTAAAGATATATATATAACATACCATTAATTTTTATAGCAGTTCTTTTGGACAGTAAGACTTTTAAATTAGCGTATTTCTTTATTTCTTCCCTCCCATCGTGTATACTATTCAATGTATTTTACTTCTGCATGTATTATACTCCTCACAAAATGTTGATCATAACTGTTTTAACAAACTGTTCTAAAGGGAATAAAAATGATAAAAATTTTACTTACCCACTAACTGCCTAGAACTCTTCATTCTTTTGTGTAGATACTATTTCCTTGATAGTATCATTTCATTTTACTCTGTAATATCTCTTGCCAGTAAATTTTCTCATTCTGAGAGAAGTTTTGTCTTGCCTTTATTTTAAAATATACTTTCAGTGTACAGACTTGAGTATTTTTCTTTAATATTTTCAAATCTAGACTTTTCTCAGTCTTGAAACAGTTACCAACCAAGTTGGCTATTACTGTTGTCATTGTTCCTATTTTTCCTGAGTATTAAGGTTTTCTATTTGTTTTACTCAGCAGTTTTATTATGATGTGCCTTGGTATGATTTTCTTTGTTACGCTTGAGATTCATTAAACTTCTTTGATCTGTAAGCTCAGTTTTCATCAAATTTAGACAGTTCTGAGATTCTTCGATGGGCTCCCCAGGTGACGCTAGTTGTAAAGAACCCACCTGTCAATGAGGGAGATTTAGAGACGCCAGTTCAATCCCTGGGTCGGAAAGATCCCCTGGAGAAGGGCGTGGCAAGAATCTCCAGTATTCTTGCCTGGAGAATCCCATGGAGAGAGGAGCCTGGCTGGCTACAGTCCATAGGGACACAAGGAGTCTGACATGACTGAAGCAACTTAGCATGCACGCAAAAGATTTTTCAATATTTTTTCTCTTCACCCCTGTTCTTCTGCCCAGGATTGTAGTTCTGATTATATGTCTAAGATTACTAGGTTTTGTCCCCCAGTCTCCCGAGGCTCTGATTTTTTTAAAGATCTCTGTGTACTTCATTTTGGATAGTTTATGTTCTGTCTTCAAGTTCACTGATGTTATCTTCAGCAGTACATAATCTACAATAGTATCTTCTAATGTAGCGATAATTTAGATATTTTAATATTTTATTATCAATATATAATTATTAATATGACAGAACACTAGTTTATTAGTAGTAAGTTGTTTACAGTAAGTTATTTAGAATCAGCTTGCTTGTCAGTTCTGATAAAGGCAGGTATAGACCTGCCCATTCTCTCGTGTTGATGGAACACCACTCCTGAAACACAGTCATACTGTGGATTCTCTCTGGTGCCCTGTGTACTAAGCAGTCTGTAAATTGTGGCTATTGAGAATGTAAATAGGCCTGGGTTGACTTTACGACTTTTTAGTGGAATGCTTGCTGTTGTGTGTTTTGTTTTGTTTTTTTCCCTTTAGTTTTCAAGTTTTGCCCTATACAGGTACAGATCAGTACTCTGCCAGAGACTCAAGAGGAAGGTATTCTATACAGTCTTAGAAATACTTTTCTCTGTGTAGCTCCCTTAACTTTGATATTCTGCTATGAGACCTATAGCCACCTTAGCCTTTCTGAACTCTAATATCTGTCCTTTCAACACTGCAAGCAGAGAAGGCAATGGCAACCCACTCCAGTACTCTTGCCTGGAAAATCCCATGGATGGAGGAGCCTGGTAGGCTGCAGTCCATGGGGTCACGAGGAGTTGGACACGACTGAGCGACTTCACTTTCACTTTTCACTTTCATGCATTGGAGAAGGAAATGGCAACCCACTCCAGTGTTCTTGCCTGGAGAATCCCATGGAGAGAGGAGCCTGGTGGGCTGCCGTCTATGGGGTCACACAGAGTTGGACACGACTGAAGCGACTTAGCAGCAACAGCAGCAGCAGCAACACTGCAAGTATGTTGGATCCTGGTTTTACACAGCCTTTGCTGAGGCTTGGAGTCTCTTTCATTAATCTGAGATAACTGTAAGATTTACCTTTTAACCTTAGTTATCACAGTCTTGTAACACCTATTGTCTGGTATCAGGAAACAACCTTTTCATGTATTTTGTTCAGGTTTTCTATGTGTGGTAGAATTACAATTTGAGTGAAGCTGTTACAAGCAGCTGTGTTAATTTTAAAACAAACAAATATTTTCTGAGCGTTTAAAGAAATAACTTTTGTACACTTCTGGATCTTTTATTAAAATTTGGTTCTCAACATTTTATTAAAATGGGATTTATTCTCTGATTAAATATGAAGTTCATGCCCTTTAATTTGTCTACCCTCTGCCACAAACACGCAACTCCCCATACTCACACCCATGCATATGACACATACACGGTGCAGACACAGGCAATTAAGTGACCTCTATGGGAGGTCAGCAGTGACATTTCTATTTCTGTATCATTTGAGTTAGAGATAGCATTTGATGATGGCAATTATTCCTTGACTTTCATTTTGCTTTTAGAACACCACCGTCTCTTAATTTCTTCTTTTATCAATTGTGTCTACACAGATTTCATTGCTGTTTCATCATTTTTCTGGGGTTTAATATTGGCCCTGTGATTTTCTCTATCTACACTTAAACCTTGGTGATCTTATCCAATTCCATGTACCATTTATAAGCCAACAACTACAAAATTTATCTCCGGTCAAACCTTTTATTTGAATTCACACAGCTAAATATTTGCTAAACATTTCTACTTGAATTTCCATTAAATATCTAGGTTATAGCTTATGAAACTGAACTTTTCTTTTACCCTAAATTGGTTCCACTTTCACTCCCTCCTGTCTAAGTTGATACCTTCCACCTGCTTTACCTTAGTTCTTTACACCTTTGATTTGTTTTTCAGTCATTAAGTCATGTCCAGCTCTTTGTGACCCTATGACAGGCTCCTTTGTCCTCCACTGTTTCCCAGAATTTGCTCAGATTCACGTCCACTGAGCTGGTAATGCTATGTAACCATCTCATCCTCTACCACCCCTTCATCAGGGTCTTTTCCAATGAGTCGGCTCTTTGCATCAGGTAGCCAAAGTATTGAAGCTTCAGCTTTGACATCAGTCTTTCCAATGAATATTCAGGACTGATTTCCTTTAGGATAGACTGGTTTGATCTCCATGCAGTCCAGTGGACTCTCAAGAGTCTTCTCTAGCACCGCAATTCAAAAGCATCAATTCTTCAGCGTTCAACCTTCTTTATGGTCCAACTCTCACATACATACATGACTGCTGGAAAAACTGTAACTTTTACTATATGGACCTTGTGCCAACAAAGTGGTGTCTCTGATTTTTAATATGCTGTCTAGGTGGGTCATAACTTTCCTTCCAAGGAGAAAGTGTTTTTTTTTTTTAAGTTTTATTTTTTAATTATTTTATTTTAATTGGAGGCTAATTACTTTACAATATTGTAGTAGTTCATGGCTGCAGTCATTATCTGCAGTGATTTTGAAGCCCAAGAAAATGAAATCTGTCACTGCATTCACTCCCCTTCACACCCCCCCCCCCATTAGCCATGAAGTGATGGGATCAGATGCCATGATCTTTATTTTGGTAATGCTGAGTTTCAAGCCAGCTTTTTCACTCTCCTCTTTCACCCTCATCAAGAGACTCTTTAGTTCCTCTTCACTTCTGCCCTTAGACTGGTATCATCTGCATATCTGAGGTTGTTAATATTTCTCTTGACAGTCTTGATTCCAGGTTGTGATTCACCCATCCTAACACTTTGCATGATGTAATCTGCATATATATCTAAGATGATATGCATATTTATTTATGATAACCTTTGATACCAACGTGTAAAGTGTCATGAATTATGTTTGAAGATGTTGCCTTCAAACTTTATCCAGAGTCCAATTACTTCTCCTTGCCTCTATTGCTGCTACTGGATACTGCACAACCACCATAATTTATTATTCAATATATATTAAACATATAAATTCTAAGCATAGGTACTTGGGTAATATTTGCTGAATGTGTATTATAAGTTGTATACTGATACAGTCTATACATTGAGTATTATTATGTTCGTCACAGTTTCATCGCAAGAGAAAATTAAACTCTTAAATAACCGTGATGACAGAAGTAATGATTATTTTGGAAATATTATGATGTATTCTAGAAGTAAACAAGGAAGTGACAAACCAGGCGAAAGACCATCTTTTCCATTGTTATGGAGTACAAGGATTTCTGCCTTATTCTTTGTTGGCATGATATCCTTTACTACAACTTGATCCCCTAGCTCCTGATGTAGATGATCACTCAGGTTCAGAACACTTAGTATCTGTTAAATTCAATACGTGATTGCTCAAGATCTGTATGGACCATTTCCAGTTGGGATGTTCATGTTTATTATACTCACTGGTTTAGGTTCCTTCCATAAGGTCACAGAATATAAAGATGAGTCTTTCAGGCCTAATCATGGTATGATGGTTCTAAGAATGTTCTAAGGGTTTATAGAGTTTTGAAGGGAATTTTAATAAGTCATTTTACACTGTATTTCTAAGAACTAAAGCAAACTCCTTATGCTTTTGACGCTCATTATTGCACATATTATCATTTGTGAACTATTGCTTCACATAAAACTGTCTTTAGATCACTATCCTAATCCAGTAGTGATAGTCAGGTTATGCTTGCCTCATGGAATGATTAGATTAGTTTTCCAGCTTTTATTTAAGTTATGGAACAATATGTATTAGTTTTTTTAAATAGATTTAGTTAAGTTTTTAACTCACTCCAGCTAACTTAAGTGATTAATTAAATGCATATAATATATCTATATAGATACACATATAATCTGTCAGTTTTGCTTTAGATAATTTTAAATTATCTTATGGATTTACTAATATAAATCCACAATATTAGTGAGAGACTTACTGCACCCCTTTGTGAAATTGATAGAGTGGGGGCTTATAAGTAAATGAGCTCACAGAATTAATGTAATGATTATAATATGCATAAATTCAGAAAAAGTATAATGTATTCTCAAAATATCAGTTAATAAAATTGACTCAATGCAAACAGTTTTAGCCCAGTTGAGGTACAATATTTATAATAGTAAATACAGTTTTGTACCAAATAAAGCACTTATGTATATTGTAAAAATAAACATCTTAATATCCATATTGAAGAATACCTTAAATAATATTTTTAAAGATCTTTAAAAATAAATCAATGAGCTTGGAAAAGGGAAAAATAATTCAAAGAGGTAACAGCATGCTTAAACTGGTAGGCGACTTACAGCTATTAATAGAATCTGTGTATTTGCATAATGTTTATAATATACTATCAATAAAAGCTAATAATCATGAGTGAGTGTGTTTTATTTCAATCAAAAAAATTAAACAGTCACATCCTTTCTGAAAACAAGAATAAAAAACTTTATCAGGATTTCTGCTTCACCCATTCCTGTGCTGTCACCTATAAAATGGTAGTATTTTGTCCAATAGTTTATGTATTAACTATTTGTTACCTGTCAGTTCCCTTTAACATATTCCCCTGTTTTAATTTCTCAAGTACTTCCTTGAATAATTGATCAGAGTAACCTTTTTCTCATGGCATCTGGTCCTATAACTTCATGAAAAATAGATGGGGAAACAATGAGAGACTTTATCCTTTTGGGCTCCAAAATCACAGCAAATGGTGACTGCAGCCATGAAATTAAAATATGCTTGCTCCTTGGAAGAAAAGCTATGACCAGCCTAGAGAGCATATTAAAAAGCAGAGACATTTGCCAACAAGGCCTGTCTAGTCAAAGCTATGGTTTTTCCAGTAGTCATGTATGGATGTTAGAGTTGGACCATAAAGAAGGCTGAGTGCTGAAGAATTGATGCTTTTGAACTGTGGTGTTGGAGATGACTCTTGAGAGACCCTTGGACTGCAAGGAGATCAAGCAGTCCATCCTAAAGGAAATCAGTCCTGAATATTCACTGGAAAGACTGATGCTGAAGCTGAAACCAATAATTTGGCCACCTGATGGCAAAGGTGGGAGTAGAAGGGGACGACAGAGGATGAGATGGTTGGATGGCATCACTGACTCAATGGACACGAGTTTATGTAAACTCTGTGAGTTGGTGATGGACAGAGAGGCCTGGCATGCTGCAGTCTATGGGGTTGCAAAGAGTTGGACACGACTGAGTGACTGAACTGAACCTTTTTCTATTGATTTTTTGCATATTCTAATGTCTATACTGGAGAAGGAAATGGCAACTCACTCCAGTATTCTTGCCTAGAGAATCCCAGGAATGGAGGAGTCTGATGGGCTGTTGTCTATGGGGTTGCACAGAGTTGGACACGACTGAAATGTCTTAGCAGCAGCAGCAATGTCTATACATTTTATTTGTTTGAAAGTTTCTATACTCACTTCTTGTCCAAAACAGGGATTTCAGCCTAGACATTTTCTCCAGTTTGTGTGCTCATTTAATTGGCTACTTGCTTCTTCTTTCCTAGATCATTCATTAGCAACTCAAGACATTACTTACCTAATGAACTCTATCTGTCTTCCCCTCACCATCAGTGTTTCTTCATTGTGTCCCCAGTATAGTTTACAGCACTGCAATTTGACCTCTTCACCAGAAATTTGATAATTGTTATAGATAGCTCATTTTCTCTTAGCATCTTCATCTCAGATATCATCAAGCTCTATTCCTTCAAATATGTACCTTTCATATCTATCTTAATCTTGTGTGCAGGTCCACTACAGTTTGAGTCCGGAGGATAATATTTTACGTGCTGAAATAGCAATTTAAGTGAAGTTTCCATTTCTTGTCTTGCTCTTACACATGCTGTTCTTCATCAGATAGCCACAGAGTACCTTTAAAAAGAAAAATCTTATCATAGTTGTATGATTTACCATTTTGTTTAGGAAAAAAAAGCAAACCAACGTATGGTCTACGTGTCCTTTTGTGTTCTCTGTCTCATTAATTCCTGCAACCTTATCTTGAATCTCTCCTCAGGCTTCTTTTGTTTCTGAAACCAATGTCTTTTCTATCTCCAGCACTTCTCAATTTGTTTTCTCTTTCAAGAAAACTTAACCATCTTTACATTCTTAAAATTACAAATTTAGTGTCCATTATCATAGAAAACTTCTCCAATATCTAAAGTGCCTCCAAGTTGTACTTGCTGTCACTGTACTCTTTTTTCCCAGTGGATCTATTTTAATCTGTAATTAGTTTCTACTCTATTTACATAGCTTTCGATCTTATCCATTATACTAAGACCTATAAAGTCCAGAAACTACATAAGCTCAGCTTATTCTTTGCTGTGTCTTCAGTGCCAATTATATAATCAGTAATATTTGAATGTATTTCTAAATAGGTATCATCTGATGAGTAAATTCCTTAAAATACATTATCTGTGAAATTTGGTCAATTTAGAGTATTTTTGCCTTCAGGAAAAACATCATGGAAAATAGAACCAGTTTCTAACTACCTTTAGAAAATTAAAGTTAGAAACTTATTTCAACTTTTCCATGTTTAGTAATTGCCTACACACATTTGATTGACTAATTGCCAACTTTCAAAAAAATAGTGCAGTCTGTAACCAAAGATACAATGATAAGAGCAACATGAATCTTGACTAGTTGATTTGTTATTTTTTATCATCTCTCTGCATAACATTTTGGAGTAAAGCCTCATAGTTCAAAATCAGTTGGAGAGATTCTTATAAAGAATTCTGATTAGCAAGGATTGGTTTGCTTTATTTTTGGAAACCATCCTGCCCGTGAAGATAAAGTGAAATAATTGCAAGTCTCATCTAGAGCCAAAAGTTTGGAGTGGGGAAGGAGCAGTTGCCCAAACAGAGGATGTAGATTCTTGGGCAAAAGGGGGAGAAAAGATATTGCTCAGTCAAAAACTTTTCATTATAAAATATTATGCATTATCCCTTCCAAGTGCTGAGGCTATTCAGAATAGGAAATGAAATATATCTACCAAAACAGCAGTGTTGTTATCTACATTTCAACAGAGATTTGCCAAAATCTCTTATTACATTTTTACAGAAAGATGAAAGGATAATAGCTAGAAAGTAATTAGATGTATTCATAGCTGGCAGGGACTCCTAATTAAAAATTGTTAATAAAGATTTCTAGTGAAGTGTCAAAGGGCTCTACCTTTGGCTCTTAAGCGTTCCTTCAAGTATGAATGATAACCTTACTAGGTAAAGTGTTCCTGGCTGTAGGTTTGTTATTATATTAAATAAATCATGCCACTCCCTTCTGGCCTGCAGAATTTCTTCTGCAAAGTTAGCTGATAGTCTCATGGGAGTTCTCTTGAATGTAACTAGTTGTTTTTCTCTTGCTGCTCTTAAAATTCTCAGTGTTGCCAATTTAATAATGATGTGTCTTTGTTAGGACCTATTTAGGTGATCCTCTTTGGTACTCTGCTTCTTGGACCTGGATGTGTTTTCCAGGTTAGAGAATTTTTCAGCTATTATTTCTTCAAATAAATTTTCTGCTCTTTGTTTTGTCTCAGTTTCTAAGATACCTATCAGTTCAGTTCAGTTCAGTTGTTCAGTCATGTCCGACACTTTGTGACCCCATGGACTGCAGCACGTCAGGCTTCCCTGTCCATCACCAACTCCCGGAGCTTGTTCAAACTCATGTCCATTGAGTCAGTGATACCATCCAACCATCTCATCCTCTGTCGTCCCCTTCTCCTCCTCCCTTCAATCTTTCCCAGAATCAGGGTCTTTTCCAAGGTGTCAATTTTCATATCAGTTTGCCAAAGTATTGGAGTTTCAGCTTCAGCATCAGTCCTTCCAATGAATATTCAGGACTGATTTCCTTTAGGATTGACTGGCTTGATCTCCTTGCAGTCCAGGGGATTCTCAAGAGTCTTCTCCAATGCCACAGTTCAAAAGCATCAGTTCTTCAGCTCTCAACATTCTTTATAGTCCAACTCTCACATCCATTTGTGACTACAGGAAAAATCACAGCTTTGAAAAGTGGACTTTGTTGGCAAAGTAATCTCTGCTTTTTAATATGCTGTCTCGGTTGATCATAGCTTTTCTTCCAAGGAGCAAGCATCTTTTAATTTTATGGCTGCAGTCACCACCTGCAGTGATTTTGGAGCCCAAGAAAATAGTCTGTCACTGTCTCCATTGTTTTTTCATCAATTTGCCTTGAAGTGATGGGAGCAGATGCCATAATCTTAGTGTTTTGAATGTGGAGTTTTAATCCAGTTTTTGCACTCTCCTCATTTACTTTCATCAAGAGGCTGTTTAGTTCCTCTTTACTTTCTGCCATAAGGGTGGTGTCATCTGCATCTCTGAGGTTATTGATATTTGTCCCAGTAATCTTGATTCCAGCTTGTGCTATATCCTGCCCAAAGTTTCACATGAGGTACTCTGCATATAAGTTAAACAAGCAGGGTGACAATATATAGCCTTGTCGTACTCCTTTCCCGATTTGAAACCAGTCTTGTTGTATGTCTGGTTCTAATTGTTGCTTCTTGACCTGCATACAGATTTCTCAGGAGATATCTATAATATGAATATCAATATGCTTGATGTTCCAGAAATCTCAGACTATACACACTTGTAATTTTTTTTTCAGCTTGGGTGATTTCTACTACTTTGTCTTAGAAGTCTTTAATTAAAATGATTGAATTTTAGTTTTTGATATCAAATTACTAAGAGATACTTTTACAATAGACTCCAGTGTCTTTAAAATATCTTCAGTCATTAAATGGTCAGATCACTTTAATGAAAGCCAAAAGTAAATACTTATTCCAAATTAGGTACTTTTTATTATTTTTTGGTAATTTTTAATATAAATTTTTAGCCTAATTTGCATTTTCTGTCTTCAGAGTGATAATTGGAGACCAATTATAGAATAAGTAGCAGGTTTTTTTTTTTTTTTTGGTTTTAGAAAAAAACAGAGACCTGCCAGGAATTTTTAAATATATATTCTTATCCATAAAATAGGTACATTTTGTGCAACATATTATACGAAGGCTGGTGATGAACTAAACTTTATTCAAAGGTGGGTAAGGTAACTGTCATGAGTTCCAGAGATTTAGATATAACAACCCAAGTTATCATTCGAGAGATGGGAGGTTTCAGGGATATGTGAGAGTCCTGGGCTTCCCAGGTGGCTCAGTGTCTAAAAAATCCTAACCCGATGTAGGAGACACAGGAGACACATGTTTGACTCCTGGGTCGGGAACATACCCTGGAGGAGGAAATGGCTACGCACTCCAGTATTCTTGCCTGGAGAATCCCATGGACAGAGGAGCCTGGTAGACTACAGTTCACGGGGTTGCGAAGAGTTGGACGTGGCTGAGGCAACTGATCACATCATATTTGAAAATCTCCTTTGTGGAAGAGGCCATAGTGTTACCAAACCAAGTTCATTTGCCAGACACACAGTGAAGCCAGTTGCGGGGACTCTGAGTGTTGCAGCAGAGAGTTTATTCACAAAGACAGCCGAGTGAGGAGATGAGGGTGAAACAAGTCTCTGATTCCACTCTGGAAAAGTGGGAAGCTTAGGATTTTTATGGGTGAAGAGTTTAAGGTGGTCATAGGTGAGAAGACAGAAGACTGGGGGTAGGGAAAAGGTGAGGTAATCTGTCTTCTGATGCATGTTCAGAAATGGTGGCACTCACTGTGAAGGTGGAGTTTTTGGCCCTCCAGTGTCAGAAGGTCATTTATTTGACCCTTGTGCAGGCCTAGTTCTGTGGTCCCAACTAGTCCTGTCCAGCACAAATTGGACAAGAGCAGACTTCAAGCTTCCTTAAGAAGAACTTACGCCCTTCCCTGCCATTACCATAGTTACCATACCTCAGATGGTATCTATACTACCTGTGAAGTTTGGAGGACATTCAGTTTACAAAATAATAAACATGAGCTTGCTCAGTGAAGACAGGCTATAAGCAGAGGGTTTTCTAACAGGCTGTTCCTTTATCTGCTGGTCTGTAAAAGAAACTCAAAAGATTTGTTAGTCACCAATTTCTGTTAACCTTTTGGAGCACTGTTTCAGATTTTTTTTTTTTAACCCTTTTGGGGATGTTTTCAATAAGTTTTCAGCACCATTTTAACTATCACTTTAAGTGGGAAAAAATAGTGTACATTTCAGGTGGATCGAGATGTAACAACATCACTAAAAACGTTTTTATAGAATAATTAGGACAGTTAAGAGTTGGTGAGTATTCCACAGGGGGACCTTGATAGCAGCATTTATGTGCTGATTTTGTGGAAATTGTACTATATATTCTTCATACTCAGTTCTCTGCAATTCCATGACTAATCCTAGTATATGCTGGAAAAAGCACAATGAAACAAATGATTGATGTATAGATCTGCCAGACATGTTTTCCTCATTGATTAAAGCTTTGTTGTCACCATCCAGAAACAGGTTAACTCATCGTTCAAAATTACCTTCCCTAAGTTATCTCTTCTTGATTTTCAACCATCTATCTCTAATTGACCTTTTCTTAAGCCCCTCGGGTCTCCAATAAACTGTGATACAACACTGGCTCTAAGGGAAGCTATTGAGAATCCTGGCTCATTCCAGTTACAAGCTGAGTGATCTTGGATAAGTAACTTAACATCACTAATTTTAATTAGAGAAATTGAGGAAATACTGGGTTCATAATCTCAGGATTGTTGTGAAAACGACTAAGATATATCTGTATGTAAAGATCACAGTGCCTGAATTCTTTAAAACATAGTATTCCAAAGAGATTAATCTAGCATCTATGTAACCTGGTAAACTAATATCTATTGAGTTAGATTTATGAATATTGTCAAGATACATATGTATAGCATGATTTTTTAGTAACATATTGTTATCTAATTCAGAATTATCACAGAATGATAACTTCAAGTGTTTGAGTGACAAGTGTCACAGAAGTTACCACATATGCCAAGTTTTGGAGTGTGTGTGTGGGTGCTTTCAGTATATTCAAAAGCAATACTTTATCTTTTGAGTTTCAACATTGCGTGTGATAATACTAGTTATAAGTACAATTAGCTAGGTTTAGTTTACAGTCCTAAAATCAATTTTGAAATCATTCCAGTTGGTTCATGGTATAAATTCCACTAAATTTTGACTTGGGCTGGCTGAATATACTCTTTATAAATGTTATATCAATCAATCAATATACATATTTTAATATATATATATAATTGGAAATGTTTACTGCTGTCGTATTTCTATGGTTTCTTGTTGTATAAACCTAAAACAAATCAGCAAAAATGAACAATAAGACAAAAATACAGTGCTGTTCATTACCTCAGTAAAACATCTTTTCCTGATTTCTTAAGTCTGCAAAAATAGCTTGATCCTACTATTGACAGCCACCTAACCTGTAACTTATTTTCAGGAATACTGCATCGCTCTTCATTACCCAATATGCTGGTGCTTTCATATGGAACTTGTCAGACTGGTAGAGAATGAGTTAATATGCATCGTATTTCTGCTCTAGTGTCTATGCTAATTCCTATGCAAAATTTAAAAATAAAGAATTTCAACATTTTTGAAATTCTGAACAATAGTGATGTTCCCACTTTACAGATGGATGTAATAATCAGAGAAAGGATAATTGAATTCACCTTAATGAGGGTCAGAGAGGTTTTGGAAAAAGGTTTTCTAACGTTAATATCCTCCCTTTCTTACCACTTTCCTACAGCCCTATGATGCTTCAAAGAGTACAGTCATCAGTGCTTCATATTTGGAAATTGCATCCCTAAAAGCTTAAATGTATAAAGCCCCATTTAAATGGAGCCCCTAATGATTGTGGGCTCCCCAGGTGGCACTAGTGTAACGAACCCTCCTGCCAATGCAGAAGACATAAGAGACTTGGTTTTGATCCCTGGGTTGGTAAAATCCCCTGGAGGATGGCATGGCTATGCACTCAAGTTTTCTTGCTTGAAGAATCTCATGGACAGAGGAACTGGGCAGGTTATAGTCCATAGGGTTGCAAAGAGTCCAACATGACTGAAGCAACCTAGCATACATGTACCATGTTTGTACCAGAACTCCTGTGGAATATTATTCTACCATCCTATAAACTATTACTCTAAAATACTACCAAATATTATTGATGTTATATACATTTCACTTCATGTTATGCATGATATGCTACAGTCATGTATGTTCATGACTAACTCTCATTGTAGAAAATAGGAGCCCTGTGTTTACATGTATTACATCATAGGGGCAGCTAAAATAACCTTGAACATAGCTAATGCGTGATTAATTTTTTATTGCATTTTAAAATTTTTGTTCCTTCTGATTCATAGCCAGAGCTCTTAGACTTCCAACTTTCCCATTCCGTATTTGGGCTAGCCATTATTGGATTTAATGACAGGCAAAATACGATAGCTCTGGAATAACACATTTTTATACAAAATATATCTTCTATTCATGAAAATATATTGTGATGAGTAGTTATCCTAGAAGTTTCATGAACTCCAAAATCAAGATATTTATTGAAACGTTAACTGTTCCCTGTGTTGCCAAGGACAGCTAGTAAGCAGCAGCAGTTATTTGTGTGTGTTGTCTTTCACAGAGATTAGAATTGAGTCAAGGCCATTGCTTGGAAAAATAGAAAACAGACATTCAGCATAAATAGAATGAGATTTCAGAGAGTTTTTCTGTGTATTTTCCTAATATGATTCTACCTTATTTAAAACAAAAGAAAGCCCTCTTAAATTTGTCATATTTTAGTGTTTCAAGGAATAAATAAATCTGTAGCTTATCTTCTGACCTTCTAATAGTTTTTTGAGACATAATGACATATCATCAGTTTCAGCTATAAAACATTGATTTAATTTTGGTATATACTGTGAAATGATCACCACAATAAGTCCAGATAGCATCCATCACTATAGTTACAAAAATTTTCTTCCTATGATGAGAGCTTTTAAGATTTACTCATAACAACTTGCCAATATGCAATATATTATTAGTTATACTTACCATGCTCTACATTATACCCCCATGACTTTATTTTATACCTGGAAATAGAGTCTATATCTTTTTTACCTTCCTCACCCATTTTCCCACTTTCCAGCCATCACCACACCCTCTGTCAACCAACAATCTGTCATCTGTAAACTTGGTTTTTGTTTTTATGTTTTGGATTCCACGTATAAGTGAGATAATGTTGTGTTTTTTTTTTATGTCTAACTTATTTCTCTTAGCATAGTACCTTCAGGGTCCATCTGTGTTTTCACAAATAGCAGATTTTCAGTCTTTTTTATGAACATAATTTTCCATTGTATATATACTCATTTTCTCTATTTACTCCTGGACATTTGGGTTTGTTTCCATATCTTGGCTAGTATAAAGCTACAGTGAACATGAAAAGTGAAGTCGCTCAGTCATGTCTGACTCTTTGCGACCTCGTGGGCTGTAGCCCACCACGCTCCTCCATCCATGGGATTTTCCAGGCAAGAGTACTGGAGTGGGTTGCCATTTCCTTCTCCAGAAGATCTTCCCAACCCAGGGATCGAACCCATGTCTCCTGCATTATAAGCAAGACGCTTTACCATCTGAGCCACATGGGGGTGCAGAAATATTTTTGAGTTACTGTTTTCATTTCCTTTGATTAAATATCTACAATCGGAATTAGTGAATCATATAGTAGTTATATTTTTGGCTCTTTGAGGAACTTCTGTGCTGTTATTTCTAGTGACTTTGCCAACTTACATTCCCCCCAACAGTGCACAAGGATGTTCCCTTTTCTCTACATTCTCACCAGCATTTTTTATCCCTTGCTTTTTAATAATAGCCATTCAGAGAAGTGTGACATGATATCTCATTGTGATTTTTGACTTGTGCTTCCCTGATTAGTGATGCAGAGAATCTTTCATGTGTCTGTTGACCATCTGTATATCTTTGGGCATATGTATTCAGATCCTCAAAAAATCAATACCAAGATGGCGAAGTAGAAGTATAGGCACTCATCTTCTCTTGTGAGAATACCAAAATCACAACTAGCTGCTGAACAGCCATCAACAAGAGAGAGAATGTTGGAACCCACAAAAAAAAGATACCCACGTCCATGGACAAAGGAGAAGCCGCAACAAGTTGGTAGGAGGGGCACAATCAGTTAAAATTAAGCCTCATACCTGCCACAGACTCTGGGAAGGCACAAACAAAACCTTATGTGCACCAGTGTGTGGCATCAGCCCTCTTGGAGGAGGTCTCCATTAGCCCTACCACAGAGCTGCCAGGTGGGTGATCCACAAACTGGAGAACAATTATACCAAAGAAATTCCTTCACTGTTGTGAAGGTTCTAGTTCCCGCAACAGACCTCTGCCCATTTTTAATCAGATTGCTTGGATTTTTGTGTGTGGTTTATTATATTAGTCCTTCATGTGTTTTGGATATTAACCCATTATCAGATATCATTTGCAAACATGTTCTTCGATTCAGTTGGTTGCCATTATATGATTTTCTTTTCTGTGCAGAAACTTTTTTATTTGGCGTTTATTTATTTATTTATTTTGCTTTTGTTGCCTTTGCATTTGGGGTCAGATCCATCCTTTTTGTTTCTAGAAGCGGTTCACTGCAAAGAATCATCTTTTCCATATGAGTTAGATAAGATTCATGGATGCCCTACCGTATGTTTATGAAATGGCCTTAATTTGTATTCTCTGCATCATAACTATTTAGCTAAACTGCTTGTCCTCACTGATCAATAGGAATAGAATGCTTGTCAGCCAAGTTTGGTTTATATTCTCTCCTCCTTCTAGGATCCTGAACTTCAGCTGATTCACTTAGCATGACCCAAAACACAACCCTTCTGAAAATTGGCTGGCCATAGGGAAAAACATTCTCTGATTTGAGGGACTACCCTTTCATCTCACTTCTCCATACTGAATTTTTTCTAGCTTTGTTTACGGCTTTCTTTTGATGCTTTGGAACCGTGGCACTAGATAAGACTCTTGAGAGTCCCTTGAACTGGAAGAGATCAAACCAGTCATTTGATCTTCATTTTTGGCCATGTAGTGAGACCATTCTTTTTCAGTCATCTAATTTACATTTCCTAATGGAAGCCAACCATGACTATTCATTGGAAGGAATGTTGCTGAAGCTGAAGCTACAATAGTTTGGCCACCTGATGGGAGTAGCTGACTCATGGGAAAAAAATTTCTAATGTGGGGACAGATTGAATATGGAGGAGAAAGGGTCGACAGAGAATAAGATGGTTGGATGGCATCATCAACACGATGGACAGGAGTTTGAGCAAACTCGGGGAGATAGTGAAGGATAGGGAAGCCTGGTGTGCTTCCGTCCATAGGGTCACAAAGAGCAGGACACGACTTAGCGACTGAACAATGACAACAACAGAAAACCAAGAAAAATATCAACATTTAATTGGGCATCTCTATGTCAGTTAACTTTACTTAAGGAGACTGACTAATTGAAGATTTTGTCTCACCACAAGGGCATAGAAGTTTATTATGAAATTCTCTTCAATGAATGGAATCATACATAATTTTATTTTATCATAACTTTGGATTTAGAATAGTGATGTAATTATGCATTTAGGATCTCTTTAAATACATATTAGGTAATGTGATACTTTTCTGTAAATATTTTTTGGCTTTTCTAAATATTTTTCTTGGTTTATAGATTTTTGTATACCATAAATACCAGTTCTTTATTTCAAGATGTAGCAAATGGATTCTGTATTACCTGGCTTATATAATCTTTTAATATACTTCTTTGTATTGAGGTAGTCAAATCTAACAAAAATCCCACTCTTTTGTACATTTTAGAGATTTTAAAAGAATTTCATTGTGATGCAAAGATGCTTTTCAGCTTTGCCTATTAGGCTACAATATACCCTTTTTGTATTTAAGTCTATAAATTTCAGGCTTACTTGTATTATGAGGGAAAACTCAGGATCTTCATTTTTGACCATGTAGTGAGACTATTTTTTCCAGTCATCTAATTTACGTTTCTTATCATGCTAGTTATAAGTTTCTGTTTCTATATTATGTTTTAAACTTTCTATTTCATTAGAAAGAGATATTTTAGGAATATTTTAGAAATTAGAGTGATTAACTGTGGAAAATTCTGAAAGAGATGGGAATACCAGACCACCTGACCTGCCTCTTGAGAAATCTGTATGGAGGTCAGGAAGCAACAGTTAGAACTGGACATGGAACAACACACTGGTTCCAAATAGGAAAAGGAGTACATCAAGGCTGTACAGTGTTACTGTACTTATTTAACTTATATGCAGAGTACATCATGAGAAACGCTGGGCTGGAAGAAACACAAGCTGGAATCAAGATTCCTGGGAGAAATATCAATAACCTCAGATATGCAGATGACACCACCCTTATGGCAGAAAGAGAAGAAGAACTAAAGAGCCTCTTGATGAAAGTGAAAGAGGAAAGTGAAAATGTTGGCTTAAAGCTCAACATTCCGAAAAGTAAGATCATAGCATTTGGTCCTATCACTTCATGGCAGATAGATGGAGAAACAGTGGAAACAGTGGCTGACTTTATTTTTTTCGGCTCCAAAATCACTGCTGATGGTGATTGCAGC
Source organism: Giraffa tippelskirchi (assembly GCF_054371585.1). Classification (NCBI taxonomy): domain Eukaryota; kingdom Metazoa; phylum Chordata; class Mammalia; order Artiodactyla; family Giraffidae; genus Giraffa; species Giraffa tippelskirchi. The sequence goes on from NC_137286.1 coordinate 129,234,059, forward strand.
CATGAAATTAAAAGACACTTATTCTTTGGGAGGAAAGTTACGGCCAACCTAGACAGCATATTAAAAAGCAGCGACATTCCTTTGTCAACAAAGGTCCGTCTAGTCAAGGCTATGGTTTTTCCAGTGGTCATGTATGGATGTGAGAGTTGGGCTATAATGAAAGCTGAGCACTGAAGAATTGATGCTTTTGAACTGTGGTGTTGGAGAAGACTCTTGAGAGTCCCTTGGACTGCAAGGAGATCCAACCGGTCCGTCCTAAAGGAGATCAGTCCTGGGTGTTCATTGGAAAGACTGATGTTGAAGCTGAAACTCCAATACTTTGGCCACCTGATGCGAAGAACTGACTCACTTGAAAAGACCCTGATGCTGGGAAAGATTGAGGGCAGGAGGAGAAGGGGACAACAGAGGTGAGATGGTTAGATGGTATCACCAACTCAATGAACATGGGTTTGCGTGGAGTCTGGGTGTTGGTGATGGACAGGGAGGCCTAACGAGCTGCGGTTCATGTGGTCGCAAAGAGTCAGACACGAGTGAGTGACTGAACTGAACTGAACTGAATCAGTTCAAATCCCAAAACTATAGTGTTCACATAGCATCATCTTTTAGAATGTCACAATACATGATTGGTCAAATCTCCTTTCCTTGCCACCTTTTTGAAAGTTCAGTTATTCTTTGACTTTACTGTATAGATTTTCAACATTAAGTTTTTCAGATTACCAAATTATAATATCACGCAGGTTAACTTATAAATTCACTGAGAATTGACAAAAAGAACATAATACATTAATCAGAACCAAGAAAACCGTAATTTTCCTTTTCTGATCTGCTTTTTAGCTTATAATAGATTATTTAAAAATTTCCCTTTAATTTCTAGTACATTATTTTTCTTGCCAAGAAAATAGTATTTCATTCCCACAATAGATTAATCATTACAATGTTTCTCTAAAACAAACTTTTCTACATCAGTGTTACAGATCTCTTGTATAACAATTTAAAAATATTTTTTGTGGAATTTGTCATGTTATAGAATAGCAGTGTTGATCAGACTAAATATGACATTAGAGAAAAATATAAGAATAACTTATACTACCCCGGAAAGCCACCTTTAATATTTAAATATCATTTCTATCATTTTTTTCTTCTGTATATTTTCCAATGATTTAGAAGGTGCATTTCTTATATTTTTCCTGAGTTTTACAAATTTAAAACTTTCAAATTCTATAATCTTTATTTTTCTTATTATCAAGACAAAGATAACATCTTTTCAGGTTTTGCATGCTTAAATTATAAAAAATACTCTTTCTGAAGTGAATAGACATATGACTATTTATATTCTTCATATTTTCTGAAGTACAGTTCTGATAAACAAGATGAACAGCCTCAGATTAGGTTGAAAGGAAATATTTAATGTATTATAAATATGCAAAGTCACCTATCTGGGGCACAGTTTATCATTGTTTTTATTAAGTTAAATGTGGAAAATGGAAACTGTTAAGAAAAGCTTATTTTTTCTCTTCCTTGTATCCATAAAAGCATTGCATTCAAACCAGTGCAAATCCTCTCATATGGGTAAGAGATTATCTGATTATGTTATTTGCAGTGAATCAAATAGCATTAAGAGAAGACAGTTTATCTCTATGATTTTAGTAGGCAAATTATATTTATTCGTGTGTGTGTGTATATGTATATATATATATGAAAATTGATAGGGGAGAATTATAAGAGATTTGTTGCCAATCTCAGTCAGTAAAGTTATCTCTTATCTGCCCACAAAATAAATTGATCTATTGCTTTGTTAGTGTAATGGAAATCTTACAGAGTACAGTTTTCCTGCTTTCTTTATTTTGTAATATGTTTACAGTTTTTATTCACCTATTTATGCATTGAAAGTGCAATCTTGAGAAATAATGCCAGTAACCTGAATGGAGTTGTAATTTAATTTAATACGAGCATCTTATGTTTGACACACTTTGTGAAACTAACCTGTGGTTTCCAAGAAATCAGTAGTACCAAATCAAAATCTTCAAGCACAAAAACCACCTTATTAATTCTCCTTTACTAATATTGCAAGCAATAAAGTTTTCAAGTATTTTCTTCTCCAGCTCTCATCTTCCCATTTCTATGCTATAACAAAAGAAAGTCTGAGAGAGACATCATGAAAACATGCATAGGAACACTAATAATTATGTAGTATTTTATCAGGTATTACTTATCTAAGGCCTATCGTGTTGTGCGTAGAATTGCTCCCCCCCATAAAAAAAAAAAAAGTCATGTTTTGGAAGTCCTAATTCCCACTACCTAGTGATGTGATCTTATTTAGAAATAGAGTCATTACAGATACCATTAAGGAAGGGGTCATGCTGGAGTCGAGTGGGGACCTAATCCACTGTGACTGGTGTCCTTATAAAGAGGACCTTTGGAATGAACACACGTGGGGAGAATATCAGATGAAGATTGGAGTTATAATGCCGCAAGCCAAGGAACTACAAGAAACTAGGAGCGAGGACTAGAACTAATGCCTTCACAGGTGACATGGCTGTGCTGACGCCGTGAGTTTTGAACTTTTTAAGTCTCTAGAATTGTGAGACAATAAATTTCTGTTGTCTTAGCCACCAAGTTTGTCATGCTTTGTTACCTGAGCCCTAGCAAATTAATGCAGATTTTGGTACTAGAGATTAGGGACGTGGTCCCCAACCTTTTTGGCCCCAGGGACTAGTTTCATCAGGATGCTCTTTCCACTGACTTGGGCACGGGGGAGTGGGGGGGGTGGTTTCAGGATGATCAAGCACTTGACCTTTATTGTGCACTTTATTTCTCCCACCTAAGGTCATAAGGCACCAGATCCCGGAGGTTGGGGACCCCATGATTAGGGAACTATTCTAACAAATATCTAAATGCTGATTTTGGATTTGGGTAATGGGCAGAGGCTAGAAGAATTTTAAGGTACATGACAGAAAAATCTTAAATTTCCTTGAAGAGACGGATGCTAGAAATAGGAATGTCAGAGATGCCTCTGTTAAGGTGACAGACAAGAATGAGAAATGTTACTGGAAGTGATCTTTGTTGTAAAGTGGAAGAGAACTTGGCTAAATTGTTTTCTCCTATTTGATGCAAAGTGTAACTGATGGTGAACTGGTTTCTCATTACCACTTACAGTAAAATAAGTGAGGAAAGAATAAAAATGAAATTGTTAAACAAAGAAGAGACAGAACTTGAAGATTTGGAAAATTCTCAGCCTGTCCATACTGCAAAAGAGAGAAAGCATGCTTTGGAGAGACGGGCAAGGGTGTAGCTTGATGATGTCCTGAAGACAGTAGGCTTTTGACACGTGGTTCCATTCAGCCATTTCAGGAGAGACATTGTTGGCTTAGAATGAAGGAGACACCTGTGCGATGACATGCAAGAGCAGTGTGGGACCTCTGGGATTTTTTTTTTTTTTTGACCTCTGGGATTTTTGACCCATGAAATGGGCCCTTCCTTGTGGCTCAGCTGGTAGAGAATCTGCCTGCAATGTGGGAGACCTGGGTTAGACCCATGGGTTGGGAGGATCCCCTGGAGAAGGGAAAGGCTCCCTTCTCCAGTATTCTGGCCTGGAGAATTCCATGGACTGTAATAGTCCATGGGGTCGCACAGAGTTGGACATGACTGAGCGACTTTCACTTTCACTTTAGGGCTCTCCATCTGTGAATTTGTGTTAATCTTTAAGAAAAGGAGGAATGATGCAAAGGGGACTCCTTGGTTACCAAAAGTGGGGCTTCCTGGTTGGCTCCAGTGGACAGAGCCAGGACTGACAGGATGTGAACAAACTAATTGCAATAGTTTATAAACTCTCATTATCTCATGATACTCCTTTTTAAGAAATACCATTCAGGGTACTTTTTATTCAGAGTACTGGGTGCCTTTGTATTAGATATATGGTCTCTTGTGCAGGTACTTCTTCTATCAGCAGATGGAAAATACCTTTTCAAAACCTAGTGCTAGGATTATTCTAGATAGCAGTAGGAGAAAAGAGTTAATAGGTAATCTTGAGATGACTCAAGTTAATACACTGAACAAAAGGATGTTGAGTGTATAAACAATGACAGTGTAGAGCTAGAAATATTCTCTATCATGAATATTTTTAAGGTTGGGGTGAAATGAAGATTTTAAGCATTGAATGCAACAACAAACTTAATTGGGAACAGAAGTTTTGCTTAAACCTGAGGGAGGAAATGCGTCCCTTGGGAAGGCTGTGTTTGTCACACTATTTTTGTCTGAGGTATGCACAAGAAATACACACTATAAATTAAAATGCCAGGGAACTTTCAACTGAGTATTAAACCTCATTTTAATGTGACATTTAAAGCTCATACAGCACAAATTAGAAAGGAGATAGCACAGATGACTATTCAAAAAAATAAATGTAAAATATATTTAAAATATCCAGCATTAGTGTGTGTCGTTACGTCATTGTGTAACTTTAAAATCAAAACTCAAGAGCAATGCTTTGGTTTGCTGGATAAACCAAAAAAAAAAAAATTACCATTTTTCTTCGAGCCTAAAATCTAATAATTAGCATAGTTCAGTTCAGTTCAGTCGCTCAGTCGTGTCCAACTCTCTGCAACCCCATGAATTGCAGCACGCCAGGCCTCTCTGTCCATCACCAACTCCCGGAGTCTACCCAAACCCATGTCCATCGAGTCGGTGATGCCATCCAACCATCTCATCCTCTGTCGTCCCCTTCTCCTCCCACCCCCAATCCTACCCAGCATCAGGGTCTTTTCCAATGAGTCAACCCTTCGCATGAGATGGCCAAAGTATTGGAATTTCAGCTTCAACATCAGACCTTCCAATGAACACCCAGGATTGATCTCTTTTAGGATGGATTGATTGGATCTCCTTGAAGTCCAAGGGACTCTCAAGAGTCTTCTCCAACACCGCAGTTCAAAAGCATCAATTCTGCGGCGCTCAGCTTTCTTCACCGTCCAACTCTCACATCCATACATGACCACTGGAAAAACCATAGCCTTGACTAGATGAACTTTTGTTGGCAAAGTAATGTCTCTGCTTTTAAATATGCTATCTAGGTTGGCCATAACCTTCCTTCCAAGGAGTAAGCGTCTTTTAATTTCATGGCTGCAGTCACCATCAGCAGTGATTCTGGAGCCCAAAAAAGTAAAGTCTGACACTGTTTCCACTGTTTTCCCATCAATTTCCCATGGAGTGATGGGACTAGATGCCATGATCTTAGTTTTCTGAACGTTGAGCTTTAAGCCAACTTTTTCACTCTCCTCCTTCACCTTCATCAAGAGGCTCTTTAGTTCTTCTTCACTTTCTGCCATAAGGGTGGTGTCATCCGCATATCTGAGGTTATTGATATTTCTCCCGGCAATCTTGATTCCAGCTTGTGTTTCTTCCAGCCCAGCATTTCTCATGATGTAATCTGCATATAAGTTAAATAAGCAGGGGGACAATATACAGCCTTGACGTACTCCTTTTCCTATTTGGAGCCAGTCTGTTGTTCCATGTCCAGTTCTAACTGTTGCTTCCTGACCTGCATACAGGTTTCTCAAGAGACAGGTCAGATGGTCTGGTATTCCCATCTCTTTCAGAATATTCCACAGTTTATTGTGATCCACACAGTCAAAGGCTTTGGCATAGTCAATAAAGCAGAAATAGATGTTTTTCTGGAACTCTCTTGCTTTTTCGATGATCCAGCGGATATTGGCAATTTGATCTCTGGTTCCTCTGCCTTTTCTAAAACCAGCTTGAACATCTGGAAGTTCACGGTTCACGTATTGCTGAAGCCTGGCTTGGAGAATTTTGAGCATTAATTTACTAGCATGTGAGATGAGTGCAATTGTGCAGTAGTTTGAGCATTCTTTGGCATTGCCTTTCTTTGGGATTGGAACGAAAACTGACCTTTTCCAGTCCTGTGGCCACTGCTGAGTTTTCCAAATTTGCTGGCATATCGAGTGCAGCACTTTCACAGCATCACCTTTGAGGATTTGAAATAGCTCAACTGGTATTCCATCACCTCCACTAGCTTTGTTCATAGTGATGCTTTCTAAGGCCCACTTGACTTCACATTCCAGGTTGTCTGGCTCTAGGTGAGTGATCACACCATCGTGATTATCTGGGTCGTGAAGATCTTTTTTGTACAGTTCTTCTGTGTATTCTTGCCAGCTCTTCTTAATATCTTCTGCTTCTGTTAGGTCCATACCTTTTCTGTCCATTATCGAGCCTATCTTTGCATGAAATGTTCCTTTGGTATCTCTAATTTTCTTGAAGAGGTCTCTAGTCTTTCCCAATCTGTTGTTTTCCTCTATTTCTTTGCACTGATCGCTGAGGAACCTTTATTATCTCTCCTTGCTATTCTTTGGAACTCTGCATTCAGATGGGAATATCTTTCCTTTTCTCCTTTGCTTTTAGCTTTTCTTCTCTTCTCAGCTATCTGTAAGGCCTCCTCAGACAGCCATTTTTCTTTTTTGCATTTCTTTTCCATGGGGATTTTCTTGATCCCTGTCTCCTGTACAATGTCAAGTTTGTTCCAATTAAACATGTAGAAAAGACTGCACTAAATATATATAATATTATCCAATGCAGTGTTAGTTTATGGACTAAATTTTGGATTGAAGATCCATGAGGAGTCAGGAACATTCTATGGTATAGAACTTAGAATAAAATTTTGCAGTGTACTTAACAATTCCTCAGGATTCATCGCTAAATTTTCACAGAGCATCATGAATTTATTTAGCTAATAGGGTGTGTCTGAATATTTTAGCAACTTTTTTGGGGGGCAGTTTCTAAGGATTGTGGATCAGTGTAACTTTAATACTAGAGTGAAGCTTAATCTTTTATTCTGAAGGACTTTTATGAAATTTAAAGGGACTATCATCTGACAAATACATAGCTTTCCAGTACTCTGTCTATATTACTCACATTCTTATCTTAGAAAGTTAACCCTTCAAAGTTGATAGACACTATAACTCATGCCAAATGTTTTTCAGGCAAAGATTTTGTAAAATGCTAATATGATTTAGTTAATTTACCAAAGGCCTTGGGAGCTTTTATTCATTCTGCCTCTGTCGTGAGGGTACTAATTAGATGTCTTATCTCAGTAGCTTTAACTGCGATAAATTCCTGCTTCAAAATTAATCTTTTGTCTTGGTTTTATCCTTGTTTTCTTTTTAAACTGTACCATTACTTTCCAGTTTTAGGAATGTCATTTTAATTAAGGCACTCGCCTAAATACATACTATTTGTTCAGTAAGAGAAATCTACATATGTTAAAAAGTTGAACAAGGAAATTATTGTCCTATATATTTGGATAATTGCATAAATAATCTTTGACAGCTTACTGGTGGAAAATAACCATGATATAGCTGGGTATTCACTTATTGATTTTAATACTTTTAATTTGAGTCATTAACAGTAAAATACCAAAAGTATATGTCCTAATATTTGTTAAGGGTTTCAAACTTTTATGGAGATGATAAAAATATTTCAACAAAAGTATATTTTACTATTAATGTGTAAACATTATCTATCACTATAGATATCTCACATTGTCTTGCATTTAAAAGATGCCCTATACTTCATGATTGTTGCTGAGATAAATACTTAACTATGATGTTCTGTGTTGCAGTTGAACCAACTAACTTCTTGCTAAAGAAAATTTGAGGTATCATTTGCATCTATTCATAATTATTCTGGTTTTGTGGGTCTGTTAAGGACACTAGAAGTTTTCATTAGTAATACAATCAGATTTCCAAAGTTACTTAAAGACTTAAAATTTTCAATTCATGAAATATTTCACAACTAAACTAATCATTCATTGACATACTCTATCTTTCAGTATCAAATGTAACCTTTTATTTAAAATATTGATACTGTTTTCAAATAGTTTTGGAATTTTAAGCTAAAATGAAAATCTCCAGTATTTCTAGGTATGAACTGAACTATCTGACCACTGGAAAAAATCAAATTAATCAATTTTATCATGTGTGTTACAGTTTTTAGTGATTAATAGCATTTTTGTTAAATTATTAACTATATTAGCAGTCTCATTTTGCTATTATCTTCATGACAGAATTTAATTTGGCTAAACTTTTCTGCAAAGAACCAGATGGTAAATATTTTAAGTTTTTTGGACCACATGATCTGTCATACTATCTACTCTGTTGCTGTGTGAAAGAAGCCACAGAAAGGACACAGCTAACCAAATGTGGCTGAGTTGCAATAAACCTTTATTTACCAAACCTTTATTTACCTGGTTTGACCACGTGGGGCCATTTGCTGATGCCTGATTGATGGTATTTTAAATGTGCAATATATATTTTCAGTTTCCTGATACCTATATTACTTTTATTCAATATATCTAAAACTGAGATTCTATTTTTTTGTCCCTTTTCTCTGCTTTTACCATCATCATAGTCCGAGTACTATAAAAAACATTCTAAGTCAATTTATCTTTTTTTCTCAAGCATACTCATTCAGTAAAACATATTGAACATTACTGCAGCTCCAATTCATAAGTTCATTTTTCTCTTGAACCCTCTCTAATCAGGGTTCTGTCTACCAATTCTACAAGTTGCTTTTATTCTGGTCAACAATACTCACTGAATTCATAAATCCTGTGGTCATTTTCAGGTCTCCTTAGACCTGATCATTTGGTGTTTGATGGAGTACCCTGTTCATTCATTCATTCCTTCTTGAAGCACTTTCTTCTTTTCACTTTCAGCATCCTGAACTTCTTTGGTTTTATCCCAATATCACTAGCTGCTCTTCTTGATCTCTTTGTCCTTCATTTCCCTGACTTATTAATGTTGGAATTTCTCCAGAGCCAAGACATTCTGTATTCAATGAAAGTCTGTATTTTTTTTCTTTCATAGTATGGAATGCTTAACTGTTGTCTTTCCCTTTTTGTGTAATATCTGACCCACTTAAATGTTTTCAAAGATATTGGAAGTTAATTTTTTTGTGAAAATAGGGAATTTTGATAAAAGCAAAATAATTTACTACATATTTAATAAGAGATTTCAGCATTATAAAATAGAAAAGTTGTTTTCACAATAGGTAGCAATAAGACTTTAAGTTGAGCTTTTGAAACTTTTGAAGCTATTCTGCTAATTGCAAATTTTGAGATTTTGAATGTTAGTCATATAGTTGGTAAAAATATACAATCTTATTTAAATCCAATAAATGACTTTGACAGTTATCCATTTTTCCAGAAAAATTAAAATATGTGATTACATCAATGTTATGGTTTTTTTTTAAACATGGCAGGGTCTGTAGGTGAAAATTTTGAAAATCACGTATTTAATGGTGTGCCACATAATTTATAAAAAAATGCTGTCAAATTATTTCCATATATGTTAAATCTGTTCCCTACCCTTGTATCTGGGAAGAGCCTGTTTTGAGACCAATAGAATGGGGCAGAAGTGAAACTCTCAGATACGGGCTTCAACCTTAAAGTTAACACCTGGTAACATCCACTTATGCTCTTGGAATCCTGAGGCATCATGGTGAAGAGCTCCAGCAACATCCTGCTGAAGAAACTGCCAGGAGAGAGAGTTGTCTGGGCCTCAACTGGCACAACGCTGGATATCTGATATAAGCCCTTTTGGGTTCTTTGATCCTGTTAGAGCCTCTGGAGGACTGCAGACCAATGAGACACCATAACAGTGAACCAGAACAACCAGTTAGCTGAGCCCAGACTGCAGAATAATAAGTAAATATTGTATAGACTATGACATGTTTGACAGGCTGTGATGGAGCAATAGATAAGATGATAGAATTGATATCTGATACAAATGAGTGCCTTTACTAGAGTACTTCTGAGTCTTTAATCTGTCAAATAGCATGTTGATTCCTTAGAATGAGATGTTCACAGCAAATTCTCTGGTCAATGTGAAATAAGCTTTCTAGTGTGTTAAAAACATTCAGTATTTTCTGAATATTTTTAAAGTTTTAAAGCAGTACAGGTAGAAATATGAGTCAGATATATTTAAACAATTACTAATAGTCATATTTTAAAAGCTAAAAATGGGTAAAATTTATCTTAGAATATAACTTAACCAAGTATATTAAAATTTTAAGAAGTAATCAAGAAACTCAGAGATACTTTGCATGTGTTTGCCTCATTTTAACTTAGGACCTTTGATGAGGTGATTATATCCTGGTTATGTGAAGTGCTATCCCATTCTCAGGTACTGGGAATTACAGCTTCAATGGGAGAATTTCAGAGAGACACAGCTCAGCCCATAATATTACTTTAAACATGGTTCATCCTGATGTATCCCACTTTAATCCATCACCCCATAGATCATTCTTTCTTTGCTTTTAATTAACCTCCCACTGCAAAAGCAATAAATATAGCCCTCTGTGATTCACTCAGTTGTTCAATTCCTGGTACATGTATAAGGATATTAGAATTGTTAACCTATATCTCTGTGTGAAACACTTTATCAATTAAGTATGTTTATGTACAATATCTTTTGCTTTAAGCCTCTCAGGCTCCGTACATTTCTGAAGTTACTTAGATCAGCATCTTCCCCCCATCCTCTTCAGAGAGGCTGTTTCATCACTTGTACCCTTAGATTCTTACAGTTTGAATTTCACTGTCACTTCCCCTGATTTCCTGAATATCCTCTAAAATTTGCATGCATTAAAAATTACTCTCTCTGCTGTGAAGTTCTGAGTTTTGACTTAAGCAGTAGTGTCATGTTTCCATCATGGTAGCATATGGAATTGTTTTCACTATCCTAAAAATTTCCTTGTGTCTCACATATTAGACCTTTCCTAAACCTCTGGAAATCACTTTTTCCCATTACTGTTGCTATAATTTTACATTTTCCAGAAAGCCAGATAAATGGAATAATATTATGTAATATTTCCAAGATGGTTTATTTCACTTAGGAATATGCATTTAAGAACCATCCTTGATTTTGCATAGCTTGATAGCTCATTTGCTTTTATCGATAAATAGTTTTCCACTGGGTTGGTTTTAGGGCTCTAGTACAGTTATTCACTGTGATTCTTGTTTGGTGCTTTTAATGCTTTTTTTTGTATGCTTAACTCAGTTGAACTGGAGGAGAGTTATGAATCAGGATAGTCTTATTGACTCCAGCTCTGAGTTTTATAGGTGATATACTAGTACAGAAGAAATATGGCTTCTTTATACAGAAAATGCTTTTGGTAAACACAGGCTGTATTGAATAGCTAATTGAAAAATGTTATGCTAGAAAAAGAATAGTTAATAAAATCTTGGCCCTCATTGCCTTACACTTAGGTTTAGTATTTTAGCTCACTTTATCATAATCCTGTACAGTATTCAAGAACATTGTGATCTAGTGTAATTTTTTACTTCCTTTTCATCTTCTCCTTTCTGAAAGCGGGTGTCAGGTCCTCTCAGTCTATGTTGTCCTTCAGTCTGTTTGTTGCTCTAAACACACCCAGAGCTCTATCATTTTCACCTCTATTATATCTCTCATCACAGTCTTATTTTTTCAAATGTCACTAAGATTGTTCAGTTTGAGAACTGGACTCATTGAAAAAGACCCTGATTCTGGGAAAGACTGAAGGTGGGAGGAGAAGGGGACGACAGAGGATGAGATGTTTGAATGACATCACCGACTTGATGGACATGAGATTGAGCAAACTCCAGGAGTTAGTGATGGACAGGGAAGCCTGGCGTGCTGCAGTCCATGGGGTCGCAAAGCGTCAGACACGACTGAATGACTGAACTGAAGATTGTTAATATCAGAAATTGGAGAAGAGAGATACCATGAAGTATAGTTTTTTGGAAAATTCCTTAGAGATGGCAATATCATTTGGGCCTTTAAGAGTGATTAATTTTGTGGTAAACAAACTGGATAGGAGGCAGGTATTGTCAATAACATTCCAAATTAGGATAGATATACACATAGTACTAATTATATGCTCATGTTCAGAATAAAGAAATCAACTTTCATGTATAGGAACTTCATGTCAGAAATGAAAAGATTTGTGAGTTAAATGATGCTGATATGAGTTGCAATAGCCAAGTGTAGCTATTGGGTCACTACTGAACCTGACAGAGAGAACGGGGCCTCCCTCTGACCCTCAAATAGTAAATCCAGTCTCTAATCAGCTAAACAGAAAATTATCTCAGTCTGTTTTGAAAGGGATAATCTGTTTCCAGCACTTATAGCTTGTTATATATGAAAGTTCCCTATTCACCTCTTGTTAGCCTTTCTAAATTTTGACAATTTAAGACTTAATTTTCTAATCAAAGAGGAAGAGCACAGGGTGCGGCTGGAAAGGCGGCCGCCCGCTCACCCATCATGCAGCGCACGTTAGTGGGGAACCTGGTGCTAAACCATTCGTAGACGACCTGCTTCTGGGTTGGGGTTTCATGCAGAGCAGCTCCCTCGCTGCGATCTATTGAAAGTCAGCCCTCGACACAAGGGTTTGTAGAGAAATAAAAATTTTAAAAAGAGCGATAAATCTGAAATAAACAAATACATTATTTAAGAAAAAAAAAAAGGTAAAAAAGAGTAAGAGCAAAACTCTGAGAACAGAGCCGATGAGTGTTTTACAGTTGACTTTCTATTTGGTTGTGTGTTGCTTCCAGTGTTTATAAGTCCTCTTCCATTCTGACTCGGTGGCAGACAGCTGGGTCTACTTTGGGGCATGGGCGTTATGCAGAACGACCATATGTAATTCTATGTTGTGTTAAGTATCCAGAGTATTTGAGACATAAGAATGATGATGATAATAATTATTTTTATGTAAATGTTTAGCATTAAATTTGCATATAATAATCTCTCTCTTTTATTCTCATCTAATTATAGACCTTTGATCAGCTGGTCTCTGGCAGTGAAAATTATCTTCTGTAATTGGCCCCAAATTCACACCACCTACCTATGTTGCCTTTTTGTCTCCTCTCACACAGTCTACTTCATATATTTTGTCAGGGTTCTTTGTCGGGGAAAAACATATTTTAAAATATGTAAAGAATCATTTGAATATATCAGCACAGTGGCCAAATTTTACATGTCTACATTTATGAAGACTCACTCAGAATGAAATATTACTAGCTACAGTTGTTATTAAAGGTTATGCTATATGTATTAGAGTTCTCCAGAGAAAAAGAACCAATAGGTGAGGGCCTGTGTGGATATATATAGATGTATCAAAATATTTATACAAACATGTGTTTATGAATATAAATACATATGGAGACTTAGTATAAGGAATTGGCTCATTTTTGAAGGTTGACAAGTCCCGAGATCTTACAGGCTAAGTCTGCAACTTGGAGACTATACATTGTAAACATACAGTGCTATATGTAAGTCATATCTATAAAACTGGAAGGAAAAGGAGAAGAGAAGAGGAGTATCAAGAGGATTCGAGTTCCCACACATCTTTACAAAAGAAACCCCTGGATTAAATACACAATAAAATTAATTACAGCAAGGGGAGAATTAGTTTATCATTCTCTTTGGCTTTGCAGGAATATCTCTTACACTTTATTTTCAGTGGGACATTATCCTCTTTATTTTTCACACAGTAACTTTAAATAAGATTCAGATCTTTTTTCACTATTCTTGTGTTTAAGAAAAGCTATTTTCTCCCCTTGTAATCAGAAAGAAGAACATACATCAGGGTGACTCCAAAATTACCTCATAATTACTGAAATCTGCCCGCTGTCTTCCCTTTCTTTTAGTTCAAACTTCTTTCAAGTTCTCTCATTTTTTAGGCCTTCTTTATGTGAATTTCCATTCAGAAGTTTGTCCTCAGACTCAAGCTTTGTCTGAGAGAGAAGATTTCATTGGCTGTTTCCATGAGTTTGTATATCCCAGATAACCCTTGTACTGCCAGATCGTTTAAAGGTTCTTTTGTAGCTGTAACTTAATTGGAGCTCACACACGCATCGCACTCCCATTTTTCTGCAGAATTCAGAATGGCCACTTGTTTTCCAGGTGACAGTTAGGATGTTGTACAACTCTCAGGGCCTGTGGAAGTTTCTTTGTGTTTTCTGTTTCTTCTCTTACTGTTGCTACTACCATACACGTTTTGTGTGTGTTTGGATTTCTTCCTCATCTATTAGAGTCTTGGCTATATAAGTGGAAATCTTATCCTTTCACTTTGTTTTATGTGTCGTATTTAAGTTTTTTTTACCTGTTATCCCAGTTGCTCTGTTTGTTCTGTGGAAATGTATGGGAAGACTCAAAACCTACAGAATTGCTCATCATAGAATCTTAAGTTTTGTAAATTTGTATGAAATGGATTAATGTTTATTGACTGGATTTTGCATGGCAGGAATTATGGCATATAATAAACACAGAAACTTCCTGTCCTCATATTATCATCTCATGAAAATAGACAATAGCGATTATGGTGTTTGGCTATGGTAGGAAACAGTGCACATAAGACAGATGCCAATTCAGACTGGGGTGTATGTGTGCACAGTTGTAAGAGGCATTACTCAGGGAGATAATATCTTAACCAGATTCTAAAGGAAGGAAATATTTAAATTAATGGTATAGAAAGATACTTGTGCAAAAAGCTTTAAGAGTAAAATTACATCTTCTGGTAATTATAGTTCAATGTGATGGATGTATGCCAGCTAGTGTTTATATTTATCTGGAGAGAAATGAAAGGCTACTTAAAAATGTTTAGCAGGAGTGTGATATGATATTTTAAAACTATTATTTATCTTTAAATATGGCGATCTGAATACAAAGCTTTTATTGAATCTGTTGTGGGGATAATAGGCAAGTGGTTTGTGTATGTGCATGCTAACTTACTTCAGTCATGTCTGACTCTCTGCAACACTGAGGACTCTAGCCTGGCATACTCCTCTGACCTTGGGATTCTCTAGGCAAGAATACTGGAGTAGATTGCCATGCCCTCTTCCAGGGGATCTTCCCAATCCAGGCATTGAACCCACTTCTCTTATGTCTCCTGCATTGGCAGACAGGTTCATTCCTAGTGCCACCTGGGAAGCCCAGGCCTGTGGTTTACTCAGATGTGTTTAATACTCTAAAATAAGCATGATCCTAACCAAGGTGCTTTGGCATTAAAAGAAAAATACTCCAAGAAAATTGCCCTCTAAGATCTCTCCATCAGGCAAAGGTAATGTAAATAGCATGAGCAAAGTTAAAATAGAAATAATGTTCATTGATTATAATGATCAAACAGTCCTTTATGCAGTAGCTGACAGAAAAATTAAGCACACACTAAACACTTAAATTTTAATTCCTATGTTAGAAATTTTGCTGATGGGTGCATTACAGAATACATCTCTACAGAATTTTGATGCTTTTTCTAAAATATTAAGGCATTATTTTTTTAATGTACCTACATGTCACTTGTATATTTTACCATTTTATTCATAAAGATTGTTTTGGATCTATAAGCAACTTTTGTTTCTACAAACTAGATTCATAGGAAATGATTTTTATTCCTCGGTTTCTTTTATCTACTGAGCTTAATGTGAAACTAAGTCCTATAAATCTTATTTACTATACATTCTTGTTATCACTTGGTTAATTTCACCCTTGCCGTACTGACTGTCACCTTAGTTTAGACCTTAGCATCCTTTTATGTTATGGCCCCCACCCATATTTTCAGTTCTCTTCTGCTAATAATACCTTTCATCCAATGTCTATCTCCTGATTTCTAGTCCAAGAAGATGACTTTCCATAGCCATTATAAAGTGAGTTTTTTTGGCTTCCTTAGTGGTCCACTGGCTAAGACTCCATACTCCCAATACATGTACTCCCAACACATGGGCCCAGGTTCGTTCTCTAGTCAGAGAACTAGATTCCACATGCTGCAACTGAGACCCAGAACAGCCAAATAAATACTTTTTTTAAAATGGGTTTTTTCCATTCAAGTGTTTAGCTTCCAAGAGGAAAAGATAGCAGATATTACAAAACAGTATTATACTCATTCTGTTTAAGCAACTGAAAAAGAATAAAGAGCATTGTACTGAGAATTAAAGCCTGTTGAATTTTGACTTCCAATATAAACAGTTGTGTTTAATTTCGCTGAGCTTCTGATTTTATTTGAAAAGTAAATAGCATTTTCAAGGTCACTTGATTTCAAACAGTGAATGTGAGACTAAAAACTTGATTCCAGAACCCAGAGACAAACTCAAAATGTATTCCAAGTCAACTGCACTAAACCCAACAAGATTTAGTTTTCCTACCGTGGATAAGCTGATCATATATAGGGGTCTTCTGCAAGAATGCTTTATTTCTGGTTTTCATCATATTAGGAATTTTAGGATAGACCAAACAGAGGTTAATTCTGGCTTTTCAGTTGTAAAACTCTATGACCTTGACAAAACTGTTAATGTCTCTAACCTGGTTTTCCTAGTATACAGTAATTGTGACACTAAGATTTATCATGAAAGAAGAAATATAAATTGTTTAACAATTGCCTAGCACACTACTTGGCTCATATATTTGAAGATAATTAGGTTTTATCTTCACAGTTTCCTTAAAATTTCAATCAAGAACTCATATTCTTCCAGGTCTAAAATAAGGACATAGAGTCAGTCGATCAGTTCCCTATTTCAACACACATAAAAATGTATGCTAAGAAAAACTGTGGATAGACTGTTTTGGGCTTTGAGGTGAGGAAATGTGGCGTGAGTGAAAGTTAACGGAGGAAGAAAGTGGCCAGGTTCCCCCCTCCTCCTCTTTCTCTTATCTTAGTTTATAGTAACTTCATTGTCAGTATTTTATGGTGTCGGTTTCTGTGTTCTCAGACAGCATGTGTGTATCTTCAAAATATAAAGTGTCTTTGATCTCCCTACAAAACACACTCACAAACATACACATATTTCTCCTGGGAGAATCTGACATTTGATTGCACATCCTGAAAGTAGAGGTGGTAACTTGAATGAAAAACAAAGTTGGAAAGAGGTTGTGTATGGAAGATATCTCATTTATGCTTGAGTCTGACTATTGTTAAAGTCTTTTAAATTTTGGAAATAGTACTATAAACAGGAAAATTATTGTGGTTTAAACATTTGCAGTCAGTGTAGAGGTATAAAATATGTCAAAAATGGGCTGGCAAGGAAATAGCAGCTGGTTGTTGAAAAGACAGTTTATCCTTTGATCTAAACAATTACCTTCATGAAAATACGCCAAACCTTATCAACACACCCCTTTTTTACTTCCTATGACAGCTGCTTATGCCAGTTGGGTCAGTGTCAGAAGAAAAATCAGTCTCCGTGAAATGATTAACTCCTCACAAATCCAGTCTT
Organism: Giraffa tippelskirchi; assembly: GCF_054371585.1. Lineage (NCBI taxonomy): Eukaryota > Metazoa > Chordata > Mammalia > Artiodactyla > Giraffidae > Giraffa > Giraffa tippelskirchi. The sequence goes on from NC_137286.1 coordinate 129,251,304, forward strand.
GTTGCCTATTTGACTGATTGTTAAAGAGTCATCTTTCATATAATTAGAATCCAGAAAAAGCAAAACAAATAACAACAACCCACCACTAGGATCTCCAAATTCAATGGGCAAATCAAACATTCACAAAAGGAATGCTATATACACTGAGCAACTACTGTATGCCTTCTTCCATGGGTTTTTAGGAAGTGAATGCCCCTGATTTAGAGTCAGTCTAGTAGGATTCTCTTTCCCCTGGCTTAAGCTATTAAAATGAGGCCATTGCATAGGAAGTCTGGGAGAAGAGCAGGAGTGATTCTGCAAGTCTGGAAAGATCCTTGTCACAAACATTCTCACAAGAAATGTTAACATTAGGTGGTTTGTATTCAATTTATAGTTTGACAAAGTTCCAGAAAGTTTTGAAGCAGTATTTCAGCCTTCCACAACCAAACTATATGCAGCTTAAGACTTTTAGTGGGTGGAGTCTTTGATGTATTTGAGTGGCAGTACATACTAAGATATAATATCAATTGCTAAATATGTATTCAAGGTTAGGTTAGCAAATACGTTTGAAATGCATAATGGATACTTGTACGTTTTTCCTCTATTTTGCCTATTAGTCAAGACCCTAAAAAATACCTTAATACCTTTTCTCAATCACAGATGAGAAGATAATGGCTTTGAGAACTGTCATGCTGAGATGACATCAGCTATGAGATTAAGGCTTTATTAGAGCACATATCAGAGCTTCCTTAGGTCAGGGAACTTGTATACTGTGGGAAAAGAATTAAGGAAGAGCAAGAATAAAGTGAAGGTGTATGTTAATTTGAGAAATGGAAAGAATACTGGGTCAGCAAAAACAGAAAGTAATTTGATTAAAGTTAATAAAAAGGTTGTTGTGTGTCATCTTTCTATACATTTGTTACATCTCCATTGTGAAGTAGAAGGGCAAAACTACTCATAATGCCTTCTTTACGGTTACCTTTATTACAGGAACTCTTAGCAGAATTTGTTTGCTTTTTTTATTAGTGATAGGTAAATCTCAGTGCTAAAATATATATATTATATAATATGTACAATATGTTAATTTATAATCAGTAAATTATGTATTCCATATTTATGTTAATATATTAGCACTGAGATTTATATATATGTACAAGTAAATATTTAATATATCTATGTTTTTTCCAATAGAGGCAATCTCCTAATTATCAGTGATATATTCATAGAGCACTTAAGATTTTCAAATTTTCTAAACCGCAAAAATAGAATAGTATTATAGGCACCCTCTCTCTTATATTGATCATTTGGAAATCAGATATAATAACATATTAAATTATGTGGAAATTTTTTTCTAAATCTTGTAGTTTAAATTCTCATTTTCAATTTTTGCTTTTGTTTCTTATGTTTTTGTTGTTCTATCTGAAAAGTTGTTGCCAAGATGATGTCATGGAGTTTTTTCAGTTTTCTTCTATGAGTTTTATGATTTGGGACTTACATTTAGCCTTTAATCCATTCTGATTTAATTTTGAGTGGTGTAGGATAGGAGTTAAAGTTCATTCTTTTGTGTATTAATGTTCAGTTTTCCCAGGGCCATTTATTGAAAAGACTATCTGTTTTTTACCTTTTGACCTTCACATCATTGCTGGATTCTAAATTTTCTCTTGACTAGGTGGTTAAAGGTATTTTACTTAATGATTTAGTCAGCTTTTGGCAGTAATAAAATGCACTTAATTAAGTATGTACTTGAAAAAGTTTTGACAATTGAATGTACTCCTATAATCATCACCACAATTGAGATTTCTAACACTAAAATATTTCTGTGTACCTCACTAAAGATGATCCCCTTGGTATATTTAGATGTTGTTCTCTTCCTAGAGTTAATTGATTTCTTATTAATTTTTTTCTGAGTGCTATCTACTCTGATTTCACAACTTTGTATATTTGTATTCTAAGTTTTGAATTTCTGACTTTCAGTATCCTGTCATATCTTTTATTTTTTATTTAATTGATTAAAATTAATTAATGTTGAAATATTGTCTTATTAGTGTTCTCACCTTTGTGGTTGGATTTTGGAAAGTGTTTTTATTCACTAATTAGTATTGATTAGCTCCTTCTGTTTCACTCTTATTGTATCTTTTTATGGTTGATGCCTGCCATTTTGAAAAGACTACCTTTGCCCTATCGTATATTCTTGTCTCCCTTGTCAAGTATTAACTAGCTGCATATGTGGTGGGTTAATTTCTGGGCTTTCTATTGTGTTCCATTGGTCTGTTTCTTTTTATGTTGGTACTATACTGCTTTACTATGTGCCTTATAGCATGAAATCAAGTTTTATGTACTTGAAAGTTACCTAAAGAATATGTTTTAAATGTTCTCACCACACACAAATAATGTTTAAAATTATCTCTTAGCATTACTTTGACTATCTGGGTCTTCTGTGGTTCCATATAAATTATAGGATAGTATTTCTATTCCTATAAAAATTCCATTGGAATTTTGATAGGGATGGCATTGAACCCATTAATGGCTTTGGATAGTGTGGACATTTTTAACAATAACCTTCCAATCTGTGAACATGGGATATGTTTCCATTTATTTGTATCTTCTTTAGTTTCTTTCAGTGTCTGATAGCTTTGAGTGTACAGATCTTTCACCTCCTTGATTAAATTTATTCCTAGGTATTTTTTCTTTTATGCTACTGTACATCAAATTAAAAAGCTTCTGAATGTCAAAGGAAACAATAAAATGAAAAGACAGCCTATAGAATGGAAGAAAATGTTTGCAAACCATATTTCACAGGAGTTAATATCTAAAAATATGTAAGCAACTCATGTAGCTCAATATCAAAGAAAAATTAATTAAAAAATGGGCCAACAGTCTGAATGGGCATTTTTCCAAATCAGGCATGTAAATGGAAAACAGGTACATGAAATATCACCTCATGTCAATTAGAATGGATATTTTATATATATATATATATATATATATATATATATATATCAAATATGAGATATAGCAAGTGTTGGTGAAGATGTGGAGAAAAGGGAACTCTGCTACACTCTTGCTGAGAGGGTAAATTGGTGTGGCCACTGTGGACTATAGTATGGAGGTTCCTCAAAACATTAGAAATAAATTACCATACGGTCCAGCAATTTCTCTTCTGGATATATATTCTAAAGGAATAAAATCACTTTTTTGAGGGAATATCTGCACCTTCAGGTTCACTGTGACATATCCACTATACCCAACTATGTGGGAACAGTCTGAGTGTCCACTGATGGGTGAATGTTTAAAGAAAATATATACTATCACACACATGATGTAATAATATCTGTCATTCAGCCATAAAAGAATGAAACCCTGCCATTTGCATAGGTGGACCTGGAGGGTGAAATAAGTCAGAAAGGCATATAGTGTATGATATTTCCTAGATGTTAAAACTAAAACAAAAACAACAACAACAAAAAACTCCTGGAAAAATACAATATAGTGGTGGTTACCAGGAGCTAAGGATTGAAGGAAATAGATATTTGTCAAAGGGTACAAATTTTTAGTTACAGGATGAGTAAAGTTTTGGGGCTCTTACATGTAGCATGGTGGCCATAGTTAATGATACTGTATTATATACTTGTAAAGCTACCTAAAGAGTAGATCTTACATGTTCTTAGCACATTTAAAAAAAATTGTAATATGCGTTGAAGGGTGTGTTAACATTATATGATGATCATTTCACAGTAGATACATGTATCAAATCATCATGTACACCTTAAACCTGTGATGGTGGTGGTTTAGTCACTAAGTCATGTCCAACTCTTGCAACCCCATGAACAGTAGCCCGCAAGGCTCCTCTGTCCATGGAATTCTCCAGGCAAGAGTGCTGGAGTGGGTTGCCATTTCCTTCTCCAGGGGATCTTCCCAACCCAGGAATCAAACCTGGGTCTCCTACATTACAGACAGATTCTTTTGCAACTGAGCTACGAGGGAAGCCCTCCCTCCTTAAACCTGTACAACATTATATATCAATATGTCTTAATAAAATTGGAGTATCTATACAACTACATGTCATTTATATAGAATATTTTAGGAGTAAAATTTCTGAAATTTGTACCTTAGACTCTATTTCTTGAGGTCTTTTCTTAAGCGCTTCAATGTGTAATTTTAAGAGCTTTACTGATCAAGAAGTCTTCTCTCTCTTATTCTTCACCCCTTTATAAGCAAAACAATATTACTGTTACTTAACGATAGAGATTGACAGTTTTCTGCCAGGCAAATGTAGCACAGTACCTGGTTTTGTATAGTAGTGAGCTAATAGTTTAATATTAGTAGTGGTTTAAAAATTAAAGCAATAATATTTCATATGCTATGAAAAGTATATGGAACTCAAATTTTGTCCATAAATAAAATTTAATTGAAACACAACCATGTTCATTCACTGATGTTCATCTGTGACTGCTTTCCTATTACAGCAGCCGAGTTTAATGGTTATAACAGACTCCATTGTCAGTTTTCCTTGCTAGCACACTGTAAATTGCAGTGAAGCAGTTATAACCGCACAGCATTTTGAGTGTCATATTTATCACTCTACTCTGGTTTTTCTTTATTATTCATACATACTTCTCATGTGATAACAAGAAAAAAAGTGGACTTTGAATGTTCTACTTTCAAAGTACAGTTGAATGACAGTTTTTCTGTTCAATCAGAGAGCACACAATTCATGATATTTTGCAATGACACTGTAGTAGTCAAAAAAAAAAATAAAATGTGCATCTACATTATAAAAATAAAGATTCAACACAGTATCCCCAGCTCACAAGAAGAAAAAGAAAAATTAGGACATTTAAAGTGAAGTATCTCAATATGGAAGAATTTCTTTACATTAAAAAAAAAGGAATCTGTAACCAGTTTTCTGAATAGGCAAATAATAAAAGCCATTTACTGCTAGTGAATTATAACTGAATTATATTATTGCAGCAACTGAAGAAATGTGTCCAAAAAAATAAGACTGTGAGCTTTGTGGAAAGAATGGTTGCAATGAGAGCTGAGGGTGTTAAAACCAATATTCCTAGTCAGTTTAAAAGGGCAGATATCTTGATTGGTTTTCCTTGAGTTATCAAGTTGATGCTAAGTTGAAAGTAAAGAAGCTTTTTAAACAGTCTATGTGGAACAACTCAAAAGAAATAGTTTCCAAGTACATGAGAATGTACTGGAATCGGCTCTGTTAGGACTGATGGTGGTAAAAATATGTATGAAGCAGGAAAATGATTAACATTATAATTGTAGTAGTAGGATCATTGGGGAAATAAAATCTGAGTGAGAAATAAAAAGCAAAGTCTCCTTGCATGTTGTGGGGAGCAGTAAGTCAAATTCTAGAATTCTCTTTGCATGTGAGATTTTTAGAGGGCTCATACTTGAAGCTCTTACCTCTGCTTACTTTTTCCATAAGGTAAGAAGAACATGAACATAAACAGAACCAGAGTGTTTTCCTTCTAAAACTTTCCTCAAGGCAAAACGGTAATAAGTTGTTATGAGGCTAGCTCTCAGGACTTTTATTTATTTATTTTTTTTATCATGGTCACTTCCCATTGGCACTTGGGAATTCAGGAAGTCTTATTTTGTTCTGTGCCTGGTAATGGGAGGTTTGAACTTGACAGAAGAAGGACCTTCTTTCAGAAGTTATTCAAACAGTAAATGTAATTTTATTGTGCCTTTGGAACTCAGCATTTTGAGAGTTGAAAAAATATGGATTGAAACATTGAAAGGATATGATTCAGATGTTCTTAAGTATTGACTTATTCTGTTCATAACATCAGTGTTTTTGCAACCAAGCTGTATTAAAACTAATTTTTGTAGGTGACTTTCTATGAGGTTTAGGAGATGAACTTTTGACAAATGGTAAGGATCCTGTTGCTCTGCCACTGATATTTTTGATGTTGTAATTCTTAAAGCTATTCAATTCTGAAATCATTTAAAACTTACCAAAAAAGTGAGGGAGCTCATTGCATTATGAATATCTGAGAATTGTAGTTTCACCATTATGAAAAAATGAAAATATCTACTTCCTATTCCATCAATTAACTCAACTCTAAAGTGGAGAAAAGGTGCTAATTTCTCAACTTCATCAGATAGTTTCACGGATTTTAAGTTGTTTAGTTGATATGCTCACAGTTACCTTCATATAATATTTTTAGCAGCTCCAATCTAGGCTGCCAAACACTAAAGTCTTTTTTTTTGTTTGAAATTGTGGTTTGCCACAATACATTTATATTGCCACTGTAAATTCAGAAATAAAAGCTGTGTTAATGGTTTATAAAGCATATTGTAATTCTACCAAGCAACAGATCAGACAACCGGTGTTTAATGTAAACAAGAGAGTCTATGACAAGTTGCCGGCTACTATTCTGCAGGATCTTTGAATTTTGCATAATATATATTTTCCAACTTACTTGTATATTTAAATTTTGAATACAAAACAAGACAGATATTCAAGAGCATTTGGCTATTTCTGTTCAGAGACTGCCATGGTATAGAAACTATTGTATGTGAAAAAAATTGAATTTTACCATAAAATTACTTTAGTTGTCAGTATTAGCAAAGTTATAATACTGAGGATAAAGATCAGCTGAGTGAATCAAAACTGGATTAATTAAAGAACACAAAGCTGAGTAAGGTCATAATGATATTTATAAATATCCATTTGTTAACATAGGGGCAGTGCATTAATAAAACATCCCTATATGCTGGGAAATCTATGTCAAAATATGCATGAGGAACCTGCTTTCTGAAAAGTTTTATATAGAATTCAGTTCTAGACTTTTGTTCTTGAAGATAAAAATTCATTAAAATGTCTTAATAACCAAAGCTTTCAATTTTTAGAACAGATGTTTACATGCATGCTTCACTGCGTAGTGAATAATATGACAAATGCAATTACCTTTCAAAATGCTGAAATGCTTGCTATGCAGAAATATGAGCATATAAGAATTATCTATCCACCATTACAAATTATTGTCTGATCTGCGTGTAATGCATATGTATTTTTTCACATCACCTGCAGTAGTGTCCTTCTCATAAATTCAATTGTATTGGAGCATCTACTTTCATACCACTGACTACCTCGGAGCCCTATATTCAGCTTATTACTAATCTCTGAGAATGTTAATGCTGTTAAGAACAGAACAGCTGTGAAAGATTTAAAAACTTCAGTTTTCTGAGTTCAGAGGAGGGAGAAATTCTATAAACATTAGTAGAGCAATTTATCATTGTGATGTAAAGTTTAGACATTTTGAACATTTTTTGTGATGTTTACCATGTATGTAAAATAATGCCAGTGTATTGATAATTGGTTTCTCTGTTAATAACATGAATACATTTTATACTATATAATTCCTTGCAATATTTGTATGTTATAGCCTGGGAAAGGTAACCTAGGATTAGAATTGTATACTTTGATGGATTTTCCTCTGATACAGATTTTTCAGCCTTTATCACATCTTTCATTGATACTAATAATTATAAATGAGTTCTGATTGGTGAGTAGTAAGGTCTTCATTGAATGAATCTTCTTCCTTGGATTATTTTTATATTTAAGTTTATCTCTAATTAATTGATTTCTAAATATGATGATTTTCTGAGCTAAAATTTTCTTCTAATATTGAAGTAGAATCAAACCAGTACCATAGTGTCTTGATTACTGCCACTTTTTGAAATCTTGCATTGTAAATCCCATATTAGCTTTGATAATTCTTTGTTTTTTCCTATTTGTTTCTCAAACTGGATAATGTCCATTGACCTGTCTTCAGGTTCACTGATTCTTTCTTTAGTTGTTCACATCTGTTGCTGAGCCTCATTAGTGAATTTTTTTCAATTATCATAATTTTCAAATCTGTGATCTGTTTGGATGACTTTCACATCACACTTTTATTTTTTATAGAGATGATATCCTTAAGCTCTTTAAACATATTTAAATAAGCTAATCCCTTAGTATTTTGAATACTTTTAAAATGCGGTTTAAAGTCTTTGATTTATAAGTCTATCTTTGGACTTCCTCCTGGATATTTTGTATTCAGTACATTTTTCTATTATGTAAGGGCTATACTTCCTTGTTTATTTTCATGATTTATATATTGAGTGACAACTGGACATTTCAAATAATGTCCAGTGAATGTAAACTCTTTAACTTATATATCCTCCTTTCTCCAGGGCTCTCCATGGTTGCTGTTTTTTGTTGTAACTGTTGTAGTTTGTTTGGTAGGTAATTTCTCTTAACTAATTTAGTAAAATCGGTATCTTTGATATGTGTGGCCACTAACAACTATACTTGGTTAGTTTCATGATCAGTTAATGATTGAACAGGTGTTTCCTTGACACCTGGAACAGTAAATCTCTCTGTCTCTGTTGTGGAACTGAGTTGAAGGCATGCTTTTAATATTTAGCTCGCCCCTTTAACTCTCTGCTTTTCTTTACTTCCTGATTTCACAGAAACTAAAAGTCAGAGGTGTAAGCTTAAGACCTTTCCACATCTCTTGTGAGCATGTGTACAACCCAAAGCATGTGTTTGTCCATAGTGATTTCTAGGAATGTGTTAGTTTCCAAGCCCTTTTGGGGGGAATCTCAGTGCTTAGCTTCTTCTTTTGGTTACTCTTTCTTTTGCCTCAACTTTTACCTTCACATCAGGAATCTGTGATGTTATAATATGTGTTAAGTGCTCCTTGTAGAGAAGCTTTCAACACTGGGCAATTTCTATCGGGTATTAAAATGATAAACCTTAAGAAAAAATGTCTTTTGAGTGGATTCTTCCAGGAAACCATCAGGTGGGTTAAAAAGAACTCTCTTTGTCAATATATCTTTGAAAGAGCTCAAGTTCCTGTCTTCTCTCTCCAGTGCTAGGAAAGCAAGTTGTTACTTTTCAAGGCTGCCACAGAGCTAGAGAATGAAGAACAGAACTACAGTAGGTGAAATTGAAACAAAACCAAATATTTTCCCAAGATTCAACCCTATTTTTATTGAAAACATTGATTTCTGCATAGCAAGCTTTTGATTAATTTTCAATTATGAAAAATGGATGCTGCCAACTTTTCCCAGGTCTTTCATTGCTTTTCTGGAGGGCCACAATTTTTGAAGTTCTTATTCTAAATTACCAGACTTACTGAATCAGAACATCTCTAGAAAAAGTATCTCAGTTGATTAAGATGCAAAATCTGCTTTTGAATTTAAGATCAGATTTCATGATGGGTAGTTTTTGAGTAATGACTTCTAATAATCTCAGATTATGAGTGGCAGATATAAGAATAGAAAACTGAAAGCACATTTGATAAAATTTTCTTCCCAAAGGTAAATCTTGATATATAGTAAAGCATACAGAAATAGTTTAATGCAACCTTTTATGTTCACATTGAACTTAAGTATGCAGCTATTCTATTTTGTGTTTTGGAGGTAGAAGAAAAAGACATCTGCCAGCTTCAAAGGATGACTTTTTAATGACATTTTTGTAATCATAAAGAATTCATATAGGCCAGCATTGAAGAAGTCACCTTCAGAAAAGAAATCAAAGCTTTGAAAACTTTATTAGCTTTGAAAGAGATATTAGAGGACAGTGGGGCCGTAGAAGCTGTGGTGCATTGGGATCAGATTGGAAGCATAACTTCAGTCTGAGTAAAAGAGCAATTGTGTGAAGTCCGCTTTGTGAAAAGCCTACAATGAAGTCAACAGGAGCTCTTTTGTGAGCTAACAGCACACAGCAAAATCAAATGTTTTTAATTGATTTTAATTTTTGTTAATGTCATCTCAGTATCACTTGCAAAACGTGTCAATTCTAGGTTTCCATTCAGTTACCAGAAACACTTAGATGCAGTGGGACAACTCACAGCAAAATGGAAGTGAGAATAAAATTAAGCTAAATTATATCTGAAACTAGTGTTATATAACAGAGGTTCACCTCAATGGTTTTAAAGCCAATGGAAACTCCCTTAGAAAAATCCAACTCAGTTATGTTGATTTTTAACTTGCCAAGCAAAAAACAATGGATGAAGTGTCAAGTATGTAGTATCTGTTTTTCCCTCAAAGTTGCTATGATTTACAAACTCCGGGTTTACTTTTCAGGGCAATCTGAATATCATATTCACACAGTTCTCCTAAATCACTGGACACATCTTTATCTAGTCTATAGATAAAATTAGTTACAGGATGAGCATACTTTCAGCTTTAGACCTTCCCTGTATGTCTGCCCCTCAGAAAGGGTCTCATGCCATCCAACCGCCTCTCCCCCAAAGGCACACTGCTGTGTCTTACTAGTTGATGCTTGCTTGCCTGATAGTTGTCCCAGCTTGGCCTTTCTCCATGCTCCTACTCCTCACTTAGGGTAGGATATCTCTTATGGGCTTAGGCCCAGGACAGTTTTACGAAGTACTTTTCTTCCTTTTAACCCTCCCTCAGCTACAGCGTGGCTTACCCTTGCCCAGAGTGAAAAAGTTTGTTGCCTATAATGTTTGAAAAAATAAATAAAGATTATACTTCATTAGTTAAGTGTTGAATAACTTTTGGTTCCTCTTTACATAACACGAAGAGAGAACAAACCGTTCTGTATTATCTAAAGCTCTTCTTGCTTTTTGGAGTACAGTTGCTGCATGCATGCGTGGTAAGTTGCTTCAGTCGTGTCCGACTCTCTGTGACCCTATGGACTGTAGCCCACCATGTTCCTCTGTCCATGAGATTCTCCCGGCAAGAATGCTGGAGTGGGCTGCCACTCTCTCTTGCAGGGGATCTTCCCAACTCAAGAATCAGACCTATGTCTCTTACGTCTCCTGCATCAGCAGGCAGTTTCATTACCGGTTGCACCAACTGGGAAACCTACAATTGCTGACAGTAGATGAATTTATAAATGTTAAGTTATGGGTTTTCTTTAAATAATTATTTAGAATGTAGGTATTTCAATTTACTAGCTAGTTACCAAAGACACAAAATTTACTTCACTAGTTCAAGTGGATGAAGCACAAGCTGGAATTAAGATTTCTGGGAGAAATATCAGTAACCTCAGATACACAGACGACACCACCCTTATGGGAGAAAGTGAAGAAGAACTAAAGAGCCTCTTGATGAAAGTGAAAGAGGAGAGTGAACAAGTTGGCTTAAAACTCAACATTCAGAAAACTAAGTTCATGGTATCTGGTCCCATCACTTCATGGCAAATAAATGGGAAAACAGTGGAAACAGTGACAGACTTTCTTTTCTTGGGCTGCAAAATCACTGCAGATGGTGACTGCAGCCATGAAATGAAAAGACGCTTGCTCCTTGGAAGAAAAGCTATGACCAACCTAGACAGCATATTAAAAAGCAGAGACATCACTTTGCCGACAAAGGTCCGTCTAGTCAAGACTATGGTTTTTCCAGTGGTCATGTATGGATGTGAGAGTTGGACTATAAAAAAGCTGAGTGCCGAAGAATTGATGCTTTTTGAACTGTGGTGTTGGAGAAGACTCTTGAGAGTCCCTTGAACTGCAAGGAGATCCAACCTGTCCAAGCTAAAGGAGATCAGTCCTGAATATTCATTGAAAGGACTGATGATGAAGCTGAAACTCCAGTACTTTGGCCACCTGATGTAAAGAATTGACTCACTGGAAAAGACCCTGATTCTGGGAAAGATTGAAGGGAGGAGGAGAAGGGGACGACAGAGGATGAGATGGTTGGATGGCATCACCAACTCGATGGACATGAGTTTGAGCAAGCTCTGGGAGTTGGTGATGGACAGGAAGCATGGCATACTGCATTCCACGGGGTCTCAAAGAGTCAGACATGACTGAGCAACTGAACTGAGTTCTAGAATTAACCATCTAACATTTCTTTTTAAATTGACTTTCTTAATCTTTTTGCTTTCATCTATTTATGTGTCTATCTTCATTTGATTACTACATGTCAAACATATTGCTGTACTTAGAAACTTAAATAAACTATTTAGTATTGGTGGCTAAGTGATAAAAAACAAAACTGCCTGAAATGCAGATGTGGGTTTAATCCATGGATCGGGAAGATCTCTGGAGAAAGAAATGGCTACCCACTTCAGTATTCTTGCCCAGGAAATCCCATGGACAGAGAAGCCTGGTGGGCTACAGTCTATGGAGTCACAAAAGAGTCAGACATGACTGATTATCTGTATTTGATATCCATACGTTCTGTTATCTGTATCTATTCTAGTATTGGTTTTTATGTCTTTTCTGGAGGTGTATATTTACAAGATCTTCAACACCACCAATTATATTTTTTAAGTGTTGATCCTATACTTTTTCTAATGCAAATTTTATCATTGTTTCACTTTTAAGCTCTACAAATGATTTCACTCTCTTATTTTGGTCTGATAATGAATTATATTTTATCTTTCAATATTTTCACCTCAGATTTCATGCATCTTAAAATATGATTGATATCTTTTAATGTTAGTGTATAGGAACGCAACAGATTTCTCTGTATTTATTTTGTATCCTGAAACTTTACTGAACTCATTGATGAGCTCTATGAATTTTCTGGTAGCACCTTTAAGGTTTTCTATGTATAATATCATGTCATCTGTTAAGAGTGCCAGTTTTACTTATTTTCCAATTTGGATATATATATATATATATATTTTCTTCTCTGATTGCTGTGGCTAAGATAGGCAGCCAGTAGCTCATATATATATTTTGATGATCTCTTATGTATTTTAGAGAAAGTTTTGCTTCTTAAATTCTTAGTATTTTATTCTTATAAGAATACAAGTTATATTCTTATAAGAATTCTATTATTATATTTTATAGGAAAGATAATTTTCTTTCCATTGAGGGAGAGAAAGAAAAAAGATCAAACTGAGCCTAGTTTTTGCTAGAAAGTCATATATTTTTCTAAAACACTCTCCAATTGGTTTCCATTAGCATCATTCTCCAAAATCCTGAGGAGAAAGTATGGTTGATGTAAACTTTGAGAGCCGGTTCAATTATCCAACTGTCAGAGCAGATTGGCAGGCAGCCAGAGCCCTAGGAAGTCATTTAAATGAATTTCCTGCTCATATAATTTATTCTCACTGTTTGGTGAAGATTCTGTGCTAGAGGCCATGTGTTCTGTGAACCAGTTTTAGTTTGGACCAATTACTCTCTTCTGTCTTGGTCCTTTGAAAGCATCATGCTTTGTTTGGAAGAAGCCATGCCTCATCAGTAAGCGGTTGTCCAGTGGCATGCTTTTTGCTTGAGGGTGCTGTGAAAAATTAGGAGCTTCATAACAGTGTGAAAATCATTGAGTCACAGCTCTTCACAGCTCTGAAAGAAATACCGTTGAGAATTCTTCTAGCTCTTTGTGTATCAGATTTCCAGATATATATTTGGGGTTCAACATCCCTCTGATGCTACATAGCACTCTTGAGGTGGGGGAGGTTTGTAAGTATATGTACACTTATCTCCCTAAAATTAGTTCTTTCTGAACTGCACTAACTTTCTGTAGAGATGCAGGCATTAACATCCTTCTGACACTGTACTGGTCATTTCAGTAACAACTACTTGTCTTTAATTTTCCATTGTGCTCATAAAATCACTTTCTCGGCTTAAAGATTTTATACCTTTTTGTCTTTTTGACACATCTTCTATCAAACTCTGTCATCTCTTCTTCCAGAATTTCTGGATATTTCTTCCCATCTTGCATCAATCTTTTCTGACTTCTTTCATTGCAATATAGTGTCCCTCCCACCTTTTCTGAATCCTTGTTTTTAATCTCTCCACATTCTTTCTGGGAACATATTATGTAAGCATGATTGAAATACTGTACACAGAACATGCAAACACACTTATGTATACACACACACTCACAAATGATGCCTTTAGACTATCTGTCTCTTCTAAGCTCCATTGCTTTACACTTATTTCTCCCTGCAAAATCATCGTTTGAATCTTCAGTTGATAACTTGAATGTCATGTCTGCCAAGCTTTTCCTAATAATTCAGCATTTCTTTATTTTTACCTTGAGAAGCATCACTTTCATAAATGAAACTGAACCATTAAGTCATAGAACAATAATTCTATGTCCTTTCTATTTACATGATGACCAAATAAAACCAATTTCCTGATCGTCTATCACTCGGTGTGTGTGTGTGTGTATGAGTTTCACTAATGCTGTGACTAGTATCTTAGAAATTTGGGCTTACAGTTTTTTAAACCATGCTGCAGAAACTGTAACCTGCATGACTTCCTTCATCACACATTTCAGCCCCTATAAATTTTTCATGATTTCCAATTTTGTTAAATACAAAATAAATGCAAATACATTTTAAAAAATACAGATGCCTCCACTGAAAGAAGTATCTCAAGCAGGAATACATATTTAGTGCAGATACACAGATACTATTATAGCAAGTATGTTGATAAATTTCTCTCCATTTATTTCCAGATTCCTTATTGAAAGCTTATTGTGTAACACTTTTACAACTTAATTTCTCACTATATATTTTGTAACATTTATTTTCCAAAAATAAAATTTTTGGTTTTATAAAAAAGGTCCTTATCCTTTAATACACTTTTGCTTGAAGCTAATTACAGCTGTCAAGTTTCTTAGTATTATCTGTGTGTTTATGTTTTCTTCATTGGTTTCTGAGATCCCTAAAACCAAAAAATTGTATTTTAGACATACTTTCACACTCAACGTATATTTTAGTGGCTGGTAAGTGGAATGTATTCAAGAAACCTTTGTGAAAAGAAAAACGGGGTGGCACATCAGCAGCATGAATCTAAAAATGTCTTTAAGCATTATGATGCTGCCTGATCATTTAGTTTTTTTCTTAACTATCACAATATTTATTAGTCTTAGTATCTTAGTAAGACTAGTACTCAGAGTAAATAGAATGATTTATGGGCCTATATCTTAATAATGGGAGAAGCAAAGATACCCTACTTTAGGGGAGTGTCTCTTGGTTTTTTAATTTTGTTTATAGTAACATTTCAGAGGGAAGAAAAAATTACATTTGATTTGCTACTGGCTTGTTAATCAGCTTGCAAAAATTTGAATTTTCTGAACACTGTTGTAATAGTCACCCTATACCATTTATGTTAAGACAATATATAGCATTGATTCTGTGAACAAGCAACCTGTTGAATAACTGTAGAAGATAATTTTAGAATCTAATACTTGTGATTCTGAAATGTAAAGGTTGCTTTTAGTAATTATATATCACTGCTAGATAAGATTATTTATAGTTACTTGAATCTACTGTAAAATCTATTGTCTTCTGATCCCACTTACTCTAATTTTCAATTTATCATTAAAATTTGAATTAAAATAAGAGTTCAATGGGAAAGGTAAAATTTCATGTTTGATATTTCAAGTATGTTACATT
Source organism: Giraffa tippelskirchi (assembly GCF_054371585.1). Classification (NCBI taxonomy): domain Eukaryota; kingdom Metazoa; phylum Chordata; class Mammalia; order Artiodactyla; family Giraffidae; genus Giraffa; species Giraffa tippelskirchi. The sequence continues at coordinate 129,266,623 of NC_137286.1, forward strand.
CAATTTACTTTTAAGTTGAAGCAAACAAATAGGGAAGTAAAACAGTTACTGTGAGTACTCACTAGGTTCATTTTAAAACAGGAAAATTAAGGTTAAATGAAAGTAAAATATCAGTGACCTTTCCACAGGAAAAGGATAACAAGATTAACTTAGTTAAAATCAATGAAAAACAGGTGGACAACTGAGTGAGGAAAATGGTGATCCTAATGAGATCAACACATAGGATTGTTAGATTTACTCAGATAGATTTGCTGTCAAACGTAGACATTGTAGTGACATAGCTATTTGTCTGTCTACTACCCTGTAGAATCTAAATAGTCTTACAACATTGTGGCATAGAGAAATTATCTGTCTCCTGGGATTGAAAATAATTCTAAAAATACATTTAATATCACCTTGGCTTCCCTGGTGGCTCAGATGGTAAAGTGTCTGCCTGCAATGCGGGAAACCCAGGTTGGATCCCTGAGTCGGGAAGATTCCCTGGAGAAGGAAATGGCAACCCACTCCAGTACTCTTGCCTGGAAAATTCCATGGATGGAGGAGCCTGGCGGGCTACAGTCCATGGGGTTGCAGAGAGTTGGACACAGCTGAGTGACTTCACTTTCACTTGGGAATTCCCTTGTGGCTCATACAGTAAAGAATCTGCCTGCCAAGCAGCAGACACGTGTTCCATCCATGGGTTGGAAAGAACCCCTGGAGAAGGAAATGAGTACTCACTCCAATATTCTTGCCCAGAGAATTCCATGGACAGAGAAGCCTGCAGACTACAATCCTTGGTGTTGCAAAGTGTCGGACATGACTAATATCACCATAGGTTTCTCAGGAAGAATGCAGTCTCTATATTTTAGAAAAGTTTTACATTGCATGTTAAGTACTTTGAGAATTCTCTAGAGTCTATAATTTGAAAAGGGGAAAAACCGCAGAATGAAATCTGGATACCACTTCATGGTAGGGATGAAGAGACAAATAAGTTAAACATTAACGAGTGGCAGAAGTGATGTACTATGAGATGACATAAGTAGATGAAATTAGCAGCAGTATTTCAAGTTAGCTTGGGTTAATTTAGGCAGATGTTTGATTCCTGACTTTAGACACAAAGCAAAATAAAACAAAAATTGAATTCTTGTTAGTCACAACTAAACTTGGCCAGTCACAAAAATCTGAGAACATAAGGTTTTCAGGACCTTAGAGTTGTTGAATGGGCTGCTAACTAATAATATCTCATATTTTCAGATGTAGAAAACTCAAGTGCTTTTGTACTTCTTAATGAGAGAGCCAATGTGTTTTAAAATCAGCATAGAGACACATGCAAAATCTATATGAATAGATACAAGTAATAAGGGAAATGATATCAGATATAGGCAAATGGTCTTCAGTGAACTGTGTTGCGTGTAGTCAGAAAATAAGGAATTTGAGTTTTTCAGTTTGCTTTAGCATTAGACACATTGGTCATTGAAAGTAGGTATTTTATTTAACCATGTCAGTGAGTAAAATGTATTTCTGTGTAAATGCAATCAAATAGAAAAAACTTAAACTGCTATGGAATGTATGCTTGCTTTTGCTTCCAAAGCTCTGCTCAGTAGAGTCCTGCAGTTTTTGCCAACAAAGCCATTGTTTAAACTATGGTGAAACTGAGTAATAAGTTGTTCTATGAGTGACAGAGGGAGAGTTTATGTATGGATTCTTTTATGGACTATTGCCTTTTAAAATGAGAGAAATCTGGAAAGAGAGAACAATTAATTAAGATGTGCATTTAAGAAATAGGTATGTTTATTCTTATTCAGTTATGATTACATTTACTCATAACCAAATGATGAAGAGACCCGGTTTAAATGATTCTGATTAGAACTGTAAACTTAAAATGCTATTATAAAGTGACGCTGTATTTAAATGAACGAAGTTTGCATTCACACATAATAAATGTAAATCAGCTCTTTGAATATATAGGATTTTATGAGTTCTCTCATTTTCTCTGAGTCTTTAGCATACTAGTGTATGATTATAATTTTTCTTTATTGTCAAGAAAACCTTGACACTCATTAAAGGTCCTTACACCTAAAATTTACTGAGAATCAGTAATCTTAGATTAGGTTATATTTTTTGTAGTATAGAAATGAATGACAAGAGTTAATATCATACTAGATTAAAAAAACTTGAGAATTTTGAGTAATAGACATATCTGAGTCCACATTCAGTTCAGTTCAGTCGCTCAGTCATGTCCAAATCTTTGCGACCCCATGAATTGCAGCACGCCAGGCCTCCCTGTCCATCACCAACTCCCGGAGTCTACCCAAACCCATGTCCATCGAATTGGTGATGCCATCCAACCATCTCATCCTCTGTCGTCCCCTTCTCCTCCCACCCCCAATCCTACCCAGCATTAGGGTCTTTTCCAGTGAGTCAACCCTTCGCATGAGGTGCCCAAAGTATTGGAGTTTCAGCTTCAACATCAGACCTTCCAATGAACACCCAGGATTGATCTCTTTTAGGATGGATTGATTGGATCTCCTTGCAGTCCAAGGGACTCTCAAGAGTCTTCTCCAACACCACAGTTCAAAGCATCAATTCTTGGGTGCTCAGCTTTCTTCACTGTCCAACTCTCACATCCATACATGACCACTGGAAAAACCATAGCCTTGACTAGACGGACTTTCGTTGGCAAAGTTATGTCTCTGCTTTTAAATATGCTATCTAGGTTGGCCATAACCTTCCTTCCAAGGAGTAAGCATTTTTTAATTTCATGGCTGCAATCACCATCAGCAGTGATTCTGGAGCCCCAAAAAATAAAGTCTGACACTGTTTCCACTGTTTCCCCATCTATTTGCCATGAAGTGATGGGACCAGATGCCATGATCTTAGTTTTCTGAACGTTGAGCTTTAAGCCAACTTTTTCACTCTCCTCTTTCACCTTCATCAAGAGTCCACATTACTTTGGGTTTAATTCTGGTTAATCGCATCAGGAATTACCCTCACATGTTGACTTTTCTTTTTAAAAAGCTGTTCACAGAAAAGCACATATATATAAAGATAAATCAATAATATTATCAGTGCCCATGTAGCCATCACTAATTTTAACAACCTTTAATTCATGTTCAACTTTATTTCATCTGTATAGCCACCACCACATCCTTACCTTATGTATTGCTGGATGGCTTTGAGGTAGATCCCAAATATCAGAAGACTTACTATATTTATGTTTCATAATACATTTTAACTGGTTAAATTGCAATCCAAACTATAGTTGATGTCTTATGTATTATAATCTGTTAATAAGTTTGTTATTTTTTTAAAAATTGAGGATTCAATCTTTATCTTTCTTCGTTGTCTTTGTAGTTTATTTGTTGAAGAAGCTTGAGTCCTTTTTCCTTGTAGAATTCCTCCCAGTCTACATTTTGCTGATTGCATTTATGTTAATGTAATTTTATACTCTTTATTTTCTAAAGATTGTTAGTAATTCTAAGAATTTGCTTTAAATATAGTTGCAAGAATATTTCACAGGTAAAGCTGGGTATTCTTATGAAGAAAGTGTGAGCCTCTGTCTCCATTTTCTTGATGTTTCTAGTTTCTAATATTCATCGCCTGATCAGTTTATTTACAGTATGTAATTTATGATATTCTAATTATCTTCTTTAATATTTAGTGTTCCTTTATAAAAAGTTTCATTCATTGTGTATAATTTAGTTACCTTGTGAAAAAATGCAAGTTAAATACTTAATTTTTCCCTGTAAGATGGTTAGTTTTCAGAATGAGTTGATACCCTTTTAATGGATTCCTTAAAAATTGATCAATGTGGTGTTGTCTCTCTGTATCATTATTGAATTCATTGATTTTAACACATGTGATGTTGCAGTTTTTTGTGGCTGTTGTTGTCAGTTACCCATTGATCATTAGGAGTTGAATTGCTGCCTGAGTCCTGCTGAGGAAAGTGCACATAGTGGCAGCTTCTTTTTCTAGTATTAAGAGGCCCAGTAGACTCATTGATACATGTGCTGTTCTTAGAAAGGATTCCAACATAATTTCCAGTAGTATTGGTTGCTTGGAGGAGAAAACAATAATCACAGAACCAGATTTGGTGGCTATTGACAGATGAAAGTACAGAACTTCCTAGTTAGTACCTCGTGACAATTTTGGGGGTTTCTACCTCATCAGAGCATCAGAAGTCATTTTGTCTTTCTGCATTTTCCTCCTGTACATGGGTGATAACATACAGCTCTTCTGCTATTTATAATTTGGCCAAATTTCCAATTGCGAGGGTGGTTGGAGTACATTTTCATATAATTTTGATACAGATATTATCTTTGGGATTTTTGTTGTACTAACATAGTTGCCATGATGTTCAGAGGAAGGGAACTTGGAAATACGAAACTGGTATCTGTGTTATTTCCTTGTACTCCATTTATTCTTAGTGAGAATTAAAAAGGTTAAAAAAAACCAAGGGAATTTGAACTAAAATATATTAATATCTACTATTTTTCTTAAAAATCACATAATGAATATAAATTGAGTGAGTACATTTGAGAAAAATAAAGCAGATTTCAAGTTCTTGTTATAATGAGGTAACCATACTTTACCTTGCTCTCTCACTGAACACAACTAAAAATCCTGAAGAAATACATGCAGCAGCTAGCTGGGAACTCTGAGAACTGAACTGCAGTAGGCAGGTTGAGAAGAAAGCAGAAACTCAGACAATGAATGACTGTGGTGAAATACAGGAGCCTTTTTTTCCTTTCCCATATCTTCTAGCCTAGACACAACAGCAATACAAATCCTTAAGCTGCACCCTGAGCACAGGCAGAGGTCTTCAAATGAAATACTGTTTTGTTTTTTTTTTTTCTGATTCAAGAAGTATAAAAGAAGGCCGCCATGAAACTTTAAAAGTGGACAAAATCCCTTAGCTTTTTTTTAAGTCTCAATCTTATGCCTTCAAGCTGCATTTTTGAACTTGAAATCCAGTGGCAGGAAGAGTGAAACAGTAAATGTTCTAGCATCTAAAACAATAAGAGGAAGGAATCTTTTTTCATCTTTCCAAAGGCATTGAACCCTTGGCACAAAGAGGATAGGGCTATTTCCTATTGCTATTTCTTTATCTTCTTGTCATTTAGTCCTAAAGACAAATAGTCATGGGGAATGTGCAGCACGTAGGGGTATTAAACTCCAGCTTTCTGTGGAGAACTGTGAAGAGCTACTGTTAGGAAAGCATTGAGAGAACAGAGGAAGGGATTGTTGAGAATGGCATGGCATAAAAATCTGTGTTAATGCATGGGTTCACTCCTGACTTGCACATTTTAGAACCTAATTTTTTAACCACCATATCCAACTATTTGAGGAATGAACTGACATTTAGACTGGCTCCTGGGTGGAGCACAGGCAGGACAGGTTGAAATAGCACTGAAAGGTCATTCAGTTGAACTAACACTGGAACCAAAGTGCACAGAAAGTGGGTTGGAACATGTAGTGTAAAATTTAAAAGAAAATCATTTCTGCTAAAAAAGAAAATAAAACAAAATTAAAAACAAAACATAAAACCATACTCTTCTCTCCAGGATTTAAATAAGATCCATGTTCTGATAATAATTGAAAATGTCCAATTTACGATCTGACATTACAGAACAGACAGAAACAAAGTTTAACAAATTCTCTAGGGAAAGATAATCAACAGATGCTAAACCCAAATGAACAAGATGTTGGAATTATAAAAGAATATTAAGGTGAATTATAATATGCAAAGAGGTAAAGCAAAACAATCCTAGAATAATGCAGAGATAGAAATTCTCAGAAGGAAAATAGAATATATAATATACTGCCAAATGGCAATTTTGGAAATGAAAAATACAACAACTAAGATAAAAATTTCTGTTGATGGGCTTAATAGCAAAATAGAGATTACTAAGTAAGCATAAGATAAGATGATAGAAAATACCCAGTTTGGAAAATAGGCAAAATTATAGAAAAGGAATGAATGGAGACTGAAGGGTTCTTGCAGCAAAATAAATGACAAAATATCTGACATTCTTGTCTTTGGAGTTCAAAAACCTGAGAATGGATATTATGCAGAAAAAAGAAATTTTGAAGACTGAGTATGTGAAATCTGTGGGAACATAGAGAATATTTTTTTTTTGTTTCTGCATGATTAAAGTTTCTGATCAAATAAAAGTGGAACATGGGTTAAAGACGTGTTCTTGCAAGTTAAGCAAGTATTGAATAGGTATTTCCGGATCTGTATCTTTAATTTCAAAGGGGAATACAATGTAGAATAAAGATGTATACAGTGTTAGGCTTTCAGTCTTGTCGGACTCTTTGCAACCCTATGGACTGTGGCCCACCAGGCTCCTCTGTCCATGGAATTCTTCAGGCAAGAATAATGGAGTGGGTAGCCATTCCCTTCTCCAGGGGATTTTCGAGATCCAGGGATCGAACCTGAATCTCCTGCATTGCAGGCAGATTTTTTACCATCTGAGCCATCAGTGAAGCTCCAATCCTTTATATTCCAAAGAATTTTATTACGTTAGGGAGATAAGGTTTCTTTTTCTCAGAGGGATAGGAGAGAAACTTAATAGCGGTTTTTATATAAGCACCTATATTCATAAATTTGGGGTTCCTTTAGTGTATAACGTTAGTCGCTCAGTAGCATCCGATCCTTTGTGACCCCACGGACTGGAGCCTGCCAGGCTCCTCTGTCCTTGGGATTTTCCAGCCAAGAATACTGGAGTGGATTTCCGTTCCCTTCTCCAGAGGATCTTCTGAACCCAGGGATCGAACTAGGGTCTCCTGCATTGCAGGCAGATTCTTTACTGTCTAATCTACAGATAAGTCTGTTGCTGTAGTGCAAAATGTCAAACTCAAGAAAAAATAAATAAAAAAAACTTATTAAATTATGTAGGTGAAATGAGTTCATTAAAACTTTCATAATAAACTCCAAGTAGTTTCACTGACAAATTCTGTTAATTGGTTAAACAACAAATATCAACAATTATTTAAATTTTCTTCCAAAAATAGGAAAACGTACTTCTTATTTTTGAGACAATGTTACCTCGAGGCTAAAACCACGATTTTAGATTTTAGATTTTAAAACTCAATATATTCTATATACATAATTATGAAAAACATGTCAACTGATGCATAAAAAAACATTTGAAAAATTAAACTTCCATTCTTGATTTTAAAGTCGGGTCAGCTTTCAGAGAAGTGAACTTTGTTAACCTAATGAGATCATCCAAAACAGTCCTGCAGCTATCATTTAGAAATCCCTCATTGTTTTTCAGAAACTCAAATAAGTAAACCTTAACAGATGGAGGCTCTATCTTAAGGTAAAGTGGAGTCATTATGGTGACCAAAAGTGGATGTATTTCCCACTTTATTATTTCTGTATTGACTTTATTATGGTGTTGTTGAAAAAAGTATGTATCAGATTTCTGAATTTTTTGTCTTGCATTTTGAATCATAAGTTGAAAAGCCATTCCCAGAGTCAACTAAGCTTAAACATTTTTCCCCTTGGTTCTATGTTTTTATATTTCTCTCTCATCAATTTGGAATTCCTTCTTGTATCAACAAGACTATGAATTCATTTCTTTTTAAAACCTAGTTATTTAAAAATTTGTATTTGCCTAGTGAATTGAGATGTTATCTTTATCATATACTAAATTTACACATGCACTTGAATTTATTTCTGCTTTCCTATTCCATTTTTCTAAAAGCAGGATCATAATGTTATAGAGCTTTTTATAGTATATTTTAATGTTCAAATGTCAACAGTACATGAACTGTAAATTTCTAGATGTTCAAGCTAGTTTTCAAAAAGGCAGAGGAACCAAAGATCAAATTGCCAACATCCAATGGATCATCGAAAAAGCAAGAGAGTTCCAGAAAAACATCTATTTCTGCTTTGTTGACTATGCCAAAGCCTTTGACTGTGTGGAGCACAATAAACTGTGGGAAATTTTTGAAGAGATGGGAATACCACACCAGCTGACCTGCCTCCTGAGAAATCTGTATGAAGGTCAGGAAGCAACAGTTAGAACTGGACATGGAAAAGCAGACTGGTTCCAAGTAGGAAAAAGAGTACCTCAAGGATGTATATTGTCACCCTGCTTATTTAACTTATATACAGAGTACATCATGAGAAACCCTGGGGTGGACGAAGCACAAGCTGGAATCAAGATTGCTGGGAGAAATATCAATAAACTCAGATATGCAGATGATACCATCCTTATGGCAGAAAGTGAAGAAGAACAAAAGAGCCTCCTGATGGAACTGAAAGAGGAGAGTGAAAAAGCTGGCTTAAAGCTCACATTCAGAAAACTAAGATCATGGCATCTAGTTCCATCACTTCAAGTCAAATAGGTGGGGAACCAGTGGAAACAGTGATAGACTTTATTTTCTTGGGCTCCAAAATCAGTGCAGAAGGTGACTGTAGCTATGAAATTAAAAGACGCTTGGTCCTTGGAAGAAAAGCTACGGCCAACATAGACAGCATATTAAAAAGCAGAGACATTACTTTGCTGACAAAGGTCCATCTAGTCAAAGCTATGGTTTTTCCAGTAGTCATGTATGGATGTGAGAATTGAACTATAAAGAAAGCTGAGTGCCAAAGAACTGATGCTTTTGAACTGTGGTGTTGGAGAAGACTCTTGAGAGTCCCTTGGACTGCAAGGAGATCCAACCAGTCCATCCTAAAGGAAAGCAGTCCTGAATGTTCATTGGAAGGACTGATGCTGAAGCTGAAACTCCAATACTTTGGCCACCTAATGCAAAGAGCTGACTCATTTGAAAGGACCCTGATGCTGGGAAAGACTGAAGGCAGGAGGAGAAGGGGACGACAGAGGATGAGATAGTTGGATGACCTCACCGGCTCAGTGGACATGAGGTTGAGCAAACTCTGGTAGTTGGTGATGGACAAGGAAGAGTAATGTACTGCAGTCCACGGAGTCGCAGAGTTGGACATGACTGAGAGACTAAACTGATACTGACACCTACAGGTTTTACACAGTCTCTTAGTAACTCCAGATTATTTGTTTGCTACCATTGTACATATTATTTTTACATTAATCCTTCTAAATATATTTATTGGATATATGAGGGTTTTTTTTTAATTTATATTCTATTAAACTTATTTTTTCAATGTTTCTATTAGTTTTATCATTGATTTCCTTGGAATTTTCAGATTACCAGTCTGATCATTTGGAAGTAGATAAAATTTGACATTCACCATGTGATTCAGATTAGCTTCTTTTTATTGCATTGTCCAGTGTCTTCTGTGCAATGTTGAGAGGTAGTAGAGATGGCCGATCTTCACCTTGTTTCTGATCTAGGAGATCTAGTCTTCTACTGTTTCTTCATTTAGTGAGATGATGATTTCAGGTCTAAAAATCATCTTTTTGTGCAAGTGCACATGTGTAATAATTTAAAAAAAATATTTGTAAGTTTCTATTTTCCAGTGTGCATATATTAGAAATGAATGCTGAATATTTTCAAAGCTTTTCAGCATCTGTGGAAATAAGTATATGGCTTTTATCTCTAGATTTATTCATGTGTTGTAAGATTTTAATAGATTTTGAAAATTGAAATAATCATAAATTCTTGGAGTAAATCATACCCATAGTGTACTATTTTCTTAATGTGTTGTATATAGCTTTTTGACATTTATTATTTCTCTATTAGATATTAAGTGATTTTGGTATGTTTTTCATTTATACCATGTTTATCAGATTTTGACTTCGATGTTATGCTTGCTTTATAAAAAGTGGGGAGTTTGCTTTAAATTTTACTGCTCTGGAGTAATTAATAATGCAGTTGAAGTATCTGACATTAAACATTTGGTCGAAATTTGCTGAGAAACTTTCTGTGCCTTGTGCTTTCTTTGAGTGTAATTCTTTAATAACCTTGTGTTCCAAGGAAAGTTGTCTATTTAGACTCTCTATCTCTGCTTCTCTTTTTAGCTTTTTTAATAAGGTCTTTTTATGCTTAGTGATGATGGAAAATTGGGTACACTGTGTGGTTAGGTGGCTTGTCTCTGATAGGGATGAATAAAATCTTGACTTTTTTTTCACAGTTAACTGAGAGATTGTCAGTTCCCATACTTGTCCACAGTTAAATGGGTGAACAGTTTCTTTCTTCAAAAAATATTGATTCAGACTGGAATGTGTGATGAAAGGGGATATCGGTAATTTTGGTATGTGATCTTTTGAAATATTTGATTTGTTATCTTTTGATATTCTTTGCATTTGCCTTATTGAAGATGAAAAATATATTTCATTTTCATACAGGATAATTTCTAGCTTCTGATTCCGTATATGATCTGTGCAGCCTCTTCCCCGCCACATAACACCTGGCACATGCATCTTTCCCTTGTCTACCTGGTGCTTCTCTGCATATTTGCCTGTCTCAGGAGTGAGCACAACTTTCCAGATCTGCAAGCGTACTAGTTACCTATTTCTCTGTAACAAATTTTCTTCCAACTTAGGCATTTTAAGCAGCAAACATTTTTATCTCAATTTTCTATGGGTCAGGATTCCAGGTGCAACTTAACTGAGTGGTTTTTCCTCCGTGTTTCTCATCAGGTTATAGTCAAAGTAAATCAGCCAAGTAGTAGTCATTTAAAGACTTAGGCCAAAGTTTCACTTCTAAACTCATTCACCAGGAGCTTCCCTGGTGGCTCAGTGGTAAAGAATCTGCCTGCAATGCAGGAGACCCCAGTTTGATCCCTGGGATGGGAAGATCCTCTGGAGAAGGAAATGGCAACCCACTTCTGTATTCTTGTGCCTGGGAAGTCGCATGGACAGAGGAGCCAGAGGGGCTACAGTCCATGAGGTCATGGGCATGACTTAGTGACTGAGCATGCATGTATACCTTAAAAAAAACATAAAGACTTAGGCTAAAGTTTCACGTCTAAGCTCACTCGCATAGTTGCTGGTGGTTTTCAGTTCATGCTCTGTTGTGTTGACAGCCTCACTTCCTCACTATGTCATTTGGGCCTCTCCATAGAGCTGTTCATAACATGGCATCTTTCTTGCTCTATGAAAAAGACACACACACATATAGGACCCAGGATGAAAGCCAAAGCCTATTTATAACCTACTATTAAGATACCTCGTAACCTCTAGCATGTTTTATTTTTAGAAACAATCCAGTAAGTGCAGCCCATACTCAAAGAACTTGACTGAATATCGGGGGGGTGGTAATCATTTAAGGCTCTGTTAGAGCCCACATTTGCCTAGAGGTCAAGCTTATAAGCCTTTATATCACTACCTCTTAGCTCTCTTCATGGTAATAGTCTATTTTTTTTTTTTTGGTTGCCAGGTTAAAAATTAATTTCTTTAATTCTTTTTTCCTATGGGTGTATTAATCATTGGTTTTTTTTTTTTTATATGATTAGCCATTGTGGAAGAAAAAAATATTTGCTGATATATCTGATCTGCCAAAATAGCTTAGAAATATCTCAAAATATCATTGATATAAAGCTGTCTCCAACTATTGTAATATGCTTGGCAAGATAGTGAGATCCACAGGTCTGGGTCTGTTTTATCAGCACTGAACCATTAGACAGATATATCATGGAAAAAAAGTGATATATTGGGTTACACTAATCACTGTCAGTTCTCAAGTTACTCCCAACTTTAAGCCCCTATGATTCCACTCCTGAAAGTTTGCTCTATCGTCTTGTATGGAATCCCTGTGAGTCAAGAAAGTCATTGGTGACACCCACTTTAATATTTAGGTGTCAAACATCTGGCAACTGTTATATAGCTTTGTCTATCAAGACCATTTTCTAGCTGATCTGAGACAGCTGCCTGATTGAGTGTCTGCCCTCTATTTTATTAACTTCACTCTTTTTGGAACCACTTCCAATGACAAACCATGTCCTGTCATTTTCAACCTTCTCTGTGCCATTATAGCTGACATCTCCTGAATATCTACATGAAGATTTGTTTCTGCCAACCTAGACATATTTTCCAGATGAGACAAGAGTCTTGAACTGAAGTCTCTGAAGCGGTCATCCCAGATTTACTAAATGCAGATCAATACCTGTGGTGTCACAGAAAAGAGGATTGTGAAATAACAAAACAGTTGGCACAAACATGCAGTATAAAACAAGTCAAATATCTAATATCTAAGTTTTTAAAGCACTCTTATGCATTTAAAAAATTTGTTTATAAAACATAATGCTGCTATTCAATTAGATAGGCTTCTTATTTATACAAATAAAGGAAAACAAAGATGAGAAGGAAAATGGCTGATCCAGTTTTCCTTCTGATTCACTAAGCTGTTCTTTTTGTTCACTTTGCTGATTTACATCTCATCTCTCTGATCCCTAAGCTTTAAAGTGGTTCGTTTCACTGTTTACCTTTTCTCTGCACATACTTGCTTTGTGGTTTCATTTGTTCTATGATTCAAACACCATAGGTAGACTCCTGAAACCTAAAATAGCATCTCTAGACTAGACCTTTCTGTTGATCTGCAGATTTACAAAATAAACTTGATATTCACTGTCTCTATTGGAATATGTGATAGAGAATTTAAAATTCTCCATCTGACCTAAAACCATGTTATCATGTGTTTTAACCCCCTTTTCTTGCAGCTCATAACCAATCTGTCAGCATACCTATTTAAACTAACTCTATGATATATGCAAAATTCAGCCATCTTATCACCTCCTCTTCTGCCAACTCACTTCAAAATAGTTTCTACTTCTGTGACAAAATATCACCGGAAGTTTGATAGTGATTGCACTGTACCAGTATATTGCTTTGTGTAGTATAGGCATTTAAATAATATTAGTTTTTCTAATTGGTGAACATGAGATTTCTTCCCATTCATGTCATTTTCAATTTCTGTCATCAATTTTTCCTCTTACCTAGACAATTGCCCTGATGTGGGGATCAGACCCCTGCTTCACTTCCCCCATCCCCCAAGGGCATGTCCAGCCCTACTAACACTCCTGTTTTTCCCCCTAGTTCCTTCATCCTACCAAGTTTTGCATGCTTTTATATATTCTTTTCTAGTAGTCAGGTACTCCTGTCTGCTCTCACCTGGTGTTCTGCAAGCACTTCTGTGTCTGAAGGTATATTCCTGATGTATCCATGGAGAGAGATGTACTCCATGTCCACCTAATCCTCCACCGACTTGTTCCTCTCCCTTTCATCATTTTTTTTGTTTTGTTTTTAGTTTTCAGTATATAGATACTTCATCATCTTGGTTAACTTTATTCTGAATATTTTTAATGCTATTGCAAATAGGATTGCTTTCTTTGATAGTTTATTTTTAGTGAATAGAAAAGCAGCTGATTTTTATGTGTTGATTTTTGTAACCTGTAGTTTTAATGAGTCTTTTATTAGTACCAGTTTTTTTTGTGGAGTCTTAGGGTTTTCTATAGATGTCATCTGCAAACAGAGTCCACTTTATTTCTTCTTTTTTATTCCAGATGCCTTTTTCTTATTTAATTGCTCAGGCTAGGTCTTCAGAACTTTGTTGCATACAAGTGGTGAGATTGGGCACCCTTGATTTATCCCTCATCTCATAAGAAAAGCTTTCACCTTTTCACTGTTGAGTAATATGTTAGCTGAAAGATTTTCATATATGGCCTTTATTATGTTGAGGTGTATTGCTTCAATGTTTTATTTGTTGAAAGTTGTTTTCATTGCGTTGGTTTTCAAGTATGTAACATAGTGATTTGTTATTTTATATTATGAGATTATCAAACTGATAAAACCAGTGATTATTTGTCACCAAATAAAGTTGTTACAATGTCATTGACTATCTTTGCTATTTTTACATTACATCCTTATGACTTACTTTACAGCTGGAAGTTTTTTAATAGACTTTACTTTTTAGAGCAATGTTAGGTTTAAGCAAAGTTGAGAGGAAAGTCCAGAGATTTCATATAAATCCCCTTTCCTCACACATGCAGAGATCCCCCCATTATCAGCATCACAAACTTGAGTAAAACTTGTGTTAAAATTGATGACTCTACATTGAAACATCACCTTCACCCAAAGTTCATAGTTTATATTAGGGTTCAATCTGTGTTACACGTTTTATGAGGTTGGTCATATTTATATCAGGTGTACATCATTATCTCATATAGAGTATTTTAAAAGCCCTGAAACTCACTCAAATCTACCTATTCCTCCTTCTTACCCCTCCTGCTCATATTGAGGGTCTTTTGTCATGTATAGATGTCAAATTTTGTTCAATGCATATTTACATATATTCAGATGGTTGAGATTTTCATCTTTCATTGTGTTAACATTATATATCATATTTATTGTTTCTAAGAATGTCTCCATTTCTTCTAGATGGTGAATTTAGCATTTAGTTATTTTGTTTTTCAGTTTTGCAGGATCTTTATTACATTTCATTTAAAACAGTTCTCTACACTCATTACAGATTAGCTATAACACCCATTCCCTGAAATTACCTTGTCAACACAATGACCAAGTGGGTAGCACTCTTACAAACATTTTTTAAGCTATAATTAACATATATCATTGTATGAGTTTTAGGTGTACAGTGTTTTGGTTTAATACACTTATATATTGCATAGTGATTGCCACCTTAGAGTTCGGTAGCACCTCCACCACGTCATATAATTACTCTTCCATTCTGAGACTTTTTGTTTTAAACATAGCCATTATATTACTGTAAACTTCCTTTTTCAAATTGTGTTAGGCACTAGTGGTGAAGAACTTGCCTGCTATTGCAGAAGACACAAGACAAATGGGTTCAGTCCCTGAATCAGGAAGATCCCCTGGAAGAGGGCATGGCCACCCACCCTAGTATTCTTGCCTGGAGAATCCCATGGACAGAAGGAGCCTGGTGGGATATAGTCCATAGGGTTGTAAAGAGTCGGACATGTCTGAAGTGGCTTGGCTTGCATTAGCTACATCTCAAATTTTGATATGTTACATTTCATTTGTCTCAAGGGATTTTTTATTTCCCTTTTTATATCTTCTTTAATTCATTGATCATTCAGGAATGTGTTGTTTAATTTCTACATATGTGAGTTTTTCATTTTTTGTTATTGGTTTCTAGTTTCATTCCATTGTGCTCATAAAAGATACTGGATGTGATTCACTTGACTTAAATTTACCAAAACTTATTTTGTTTCTCCCCAAAACCATCTATTCTGGAGAATATTTTATGTGCTCTTAAACATGTGTGTTCAGCAGCTGTTGGATGGAATGTTCTATATAAATCTTCTAGATCCATTGATACATAATGCTGTTAAAATGTACTGGTTTTGTTTTTGTTTTTTTTTCTGTCTGAACAGTATCTCCATTTCTTAAAGTGGGGTATTGTGGTTTCATACTATTATTTTGTTTCTATCTATTTCTTCCTTTACTCTTGTTGCTATTTACTTTCTATATTTGGGTGCTGTGATGTTGGATGTTTATCTATATGCTGCTGTTGCTGCTAAGTTGCTTCAGTCATATCTGACTCTTGTGAGACCCCATAGAAGGCAGCCCACCAGGCTCCTCTGTCCATGGGATTCTCAAGGCAAGAATACTGGAGAGGTTTGCCATTTCCTTCTCCAATTTATATATATAGGTACCTTTTAAAACTCCTCTTGATTTGTCCCCATTGTCATTATTTCATGACCTTCTTTGTTGTGACAGTTTTTGAAAGAACATCTGTTTTGTCTGATAAAAGTATAGCCACTCCTACTCTTTTGGTTACCATTTACTTAGAATATATTTTTCCATCATTTACTTCCAGGTGGTACATGTCCTTAATACCTCCAGATTGTATATGTCCTTAAAGCTAAATTGGCACTCTTCTGGGGAGCACAGAGTTGAATCCATTCAAACACCCAGTTGTAGAATGTAATCCAGTTGCTCTTAAAGTAATTACTGATAGGTAAGGATGCACTATCACCATTCTGTTCACTGTTTCTGACTATTCTGTAGTTTCTTTTTTCCCCCCATCCTCTCTAGTGCTCTGTCTTTATAATTTGATGAGTTTTTGGAGTGCTGTGCTGTGATTCCTCTTTATCTTTTTGTTTAATTAGTACCACGAGGTTTATATAATCAATCTGATTTCGGTGTTGACCATCTGGTAATAACCATGTGTAGAGTCTTCTCTTGTGTTGTTGGGAGAGTGTGTTTGCTATGACCAGTGCGTTCTCTTGGCAAAACTCTATTAACCATTGCCCTGCTTCATTCTGTACGCCAAGGCCAAATTTGCCTGTTACTCCGGGTGTTTCTTGACTTCCTACTTTTGCATTCCAGTCCCCTATAATGAACAGGACATCTTTTGGGGGTGTTAGTTCTAAAAGGTCTTGTAGTTCTTCATAGAACCGTTCAACTTCAGCTTCTTCAGCATTGCTGGTTGGGGCATAGACTTGGATTACCATGATATTGAATGGTTTGCCTTGGAAATGAACAGAGATCATTCTGTCGTTTTTGAGATTGCATCCAAGTACTGCATTTCGGACTCTTTTGTTGACCATGATGGCTACTCCATTTCTTCTAAGGGATTCCTGCCCACAGTAATAGATATAATGGCCATCTGAGTTAAATTCACCCATTCCAGTCCATCTTAGTTCGCTGATTCCTAGGATGTTAATGTTCACTCTTGCCATCTCCTGTTTGACCACTTCCAATTTGCCTTGATTCATGGACCTAACATTCCAGGTTCATATGCAATATTGCTCTTTATAGCCTCGGACCTTGCTTCTATCACCAGTCACATCCACAACTGGGTATTGTTTTTGCTTTGGCTTCATCCCTTCATTATTTCTGGAGTTATTTCTCCACTGATCTCCAGTAGCATATTGGGCACCTACCAACCTGGGGAGTTCCTCTTTCAGTATCCTATCATTTTGCCTTTTCATACTGTTCATGGGGTTCTCAAGGCAAGAATACTGAAGTGGTTTGCCATGCCCTTCTCCAGTGGACCACATTCTGTCAGACCTGTCCACCATGACCTGTCTATATTGGGTGGCCAAACACGGCATGGTTTAGTTTCATTGAGTTAGACAAGGCTGTGGTGCATGTGATCAGATTGGCTAGTTTTCTGTGACTGGGAGCTGACTGTGGCTCAGATCATGACCTCCTTATTGCCAAATTAAGACTTAAATTGAAGAAAGAAGGGAAAACCACTAGACCATTCAGGTATGACCTAAATCAAATCCCTTATGAGTATACAGTGGAAGTGTGAAATAGATTTAAGGGACTAGATCTGATAGACAGAGTGCCTGATGAACTATGGACAGAAGTTTGTGGCATTGTAAAGGAGACAGGGATCAAGATCATCCCCATGGAAAAAATATGCAAAAAAGCTAAATTGCTGTCTGAGGAGGCCTTACAAATAGCTGTGAAAAGAAGAGAAGTGAAAAGCAAAAGAGAAAAGGAAAGATATTCCAATTTGAATGCAGAGTTCCAAAGAATAGCAAGGAGAGATAAGAAAGCCCTCCTCAGCAATCAATGCAAAGAAATAGAGGAAACAACAGAATGGGAAAGACTAGAGATCGCTTCAAGAAAATTAGAGATACCAAGGGAAAATTTCATGCAGAGATGGACTCAATAAAGGACATAAATGCTATGGCCCTAACAGAAGCAGAAGATATTAAGAAGAGGTGGCAAGAATACACAGAAGAACTGTACAAAAAAGATCAACACAACCCAGATAATCATGATGGGGTGATCACTCACCTAGAGCCAGACATCCTGGAATGTGATGTCAAGTGGGCCTTAGAAAGCATCACTATGAACAGAACTAGCGGAGGTGATGAAATTCCAGTTGAGCTATTTCAAATCCTGAAAGATGATGCTGTGAAAGTGCTTCACTCAATATGCCAGCAAATCTGGAAAACTCAGCAGTGGCCACAGGACTGGAAAAGGTCAGTTTTCATTCCAATCCCAAAGAAAGGCAATGCCAAAGAATGCTCAAACTACCGCACAATTGCACTCACTCCAGTAATCTTGCCTGGAAAACCCCATGGATGGAGGAGCCTGGTGGGCTGCAGTCCACGGGGTCGCTAGGAGTCGGAGACGACTGAGCGACTTCACTTTCACTTTTCACTTTCATGCATTGGAGAAGGAAATGGCAACCCACTCCAGTGTTCTTGCCTGGAGAATCCCAGGAACGGGGGAGCCTGTTGGGCTGCCGTCTATGGGGTCACGCAGAGTTGGACACGACTGAAGTGACTTAGCAGCAGCAGCACACGCTAGTAGAGTAATGCTCAAAATTCTCTAAGCCAGGCTTCAGCAATATGTGCACTGTGAGCATCCAGATGTTCAAGCTGGTTTTAGAAAAGGCAGAGGAACCAGAGATCAAATTGTCAACATCCAATGGATCATCGAAAAAGCAAGAGAGTTCCAGAAAAACATCTATTTCTGCTTTATTGACTATACCAAAGCCTTTGACTGTGTGGATCACAATAAACTGTGGAAAATTCTGAAAGAGATGGGCATACCAGACCACCTTACCTGCCTCTTGAGAAACCTGTATGCAGGTCAGGAAACAACAGTTAGAACTAGAAATGGAACAACAGACTGGTTCCAAAAAGGAAAAGGAGTACGTCAAGGCTGTATATTGTCACCGTGCTTATTTAACTCATATGCAGAGTACATCATGAGAAACGCTGGGCTGGAAGAAGCACATGCTGGAATCAAGATTGCCGGGAGAAATATCAATAACCTCAGATATGCAGATGACACCAACCTTATGGCAGAAAGTGAAGAGGAACTAAAAAGCCTCTTGATGAAAGTGAAAGAGGAGAGTGAAAAAGTTGGCTTAAAGCTCAACGTTCAGAAAACTAAGATCATGGCATCTGGTCCCATCACTTCATGGGAAATAGATGGGGAAACAGTGGAAACAGTGTCAGACTTTATTTTTGGGGGCTCCAAAATCACTGCAGATGGTGACTGCAGCCATGAAATTAAAAGACGCTTACTCCTTGGAAGGAAAGTTATGACCAACCTAGATAGTATATTAAAAAGCAGAGACATTACTTTGCCAACAAAGGTCCGTCTAGTCAAGGCTATGGTTTTTCCAGTAGTCATGTATGGATGTTAGAGTTGTACGGTGAAAAAAGCTGCGCAATGAAGAATTGATGCTTTTGAACTGTGGTGTTGGAGAAGACTCTTGGAGAGTCCCTTGGACTGCAAGGATATCCGACCAGTCCATCCTAAAGGAGATCAGTCCTGAGTATTCATTGGAAGGACTGATGTTGAAGCTGAAGCTCCAATACTTTGGCCACATCATGTGAAGAGTTGACTCATTGGAAAAGACCCTAATGCTGGGAAGGATTGGGGGCAGGAGGAAAAGGGGACGACAGAGGATGAGATGGCTGGATGGCATCACTGACTCAATGGACATGAGTTTGGGCCCACTCCAGGAGTTAGTGATGGACAGGGAGGCCCTGTGTGCTGCGATTCATGTGGTTGCAAAGAGCCAGACACAACTGAGCAACCGAACTGAACTGAACTGAGGTTTATATATAACATCTTATTCTTACAACAGCCTGTTTTAAGCTGATATGATTTCAGTTTGACCATGTACAGAAACCCCATGATTTTACTTCCTCTGATCATTTTGTCATAAGTTGTGTCTTTCTATAGATTTTATCCATTAACAAGTTAAAGCAGCTATAATTAATTTTAATATCTTTTAACTTTTATAGCTAGTGGTGATTTATACACCATCATAATAGTATTAGAGTATTCTGGATATTTTCTTTTGCCCATTAATTTTTTTTTTGTTTTTTATTTCCATGCTTTTAATTAACATCCTTTGTTTTCCCTGGAAGAATTCATTTTAGTTTCTTGTCTCAAGTGGTGATGTATTCCCTTTTCTGTTGTTTTTTGAAAAAGTCTTTTATCTCATCCATTTCTGAAGGACAGATTTTCTGGCTATGGTATTCTTGGTTGGCAGTTTTTTGTTTAGCACTTTGACTGTATTATATCACTCTCTCACAGGCTGCAAAATTTCTACTAAAAAATCCACTTATAGTCTTACAGAAGATTCTTTGTATGTGATGGTCTTTTGTCTCTTACTATAGTCAGTTCCCTCTTGAACTTAACTTGATAAATGATTAAAAAGCAGTTTTGTGAAGACTTCTTTACATTCAATTTACCTGGATTTCTTTGTGTTTCACAGAATTCTTGATGTTCATTTTTCTCCCCAGATTTAGGAAGTTTTATCATTATTTCTTTATGTTTTCCATCCCTTTCTTATTCTCTTCACCTCTGGAACTCAAAATGTGTTTATTGGTTTGACTGTTATGTTGTCATCAGTCCCATGGACTTTTTTCATGCTTTCGCTTTTGTTATTGTTCTTCTGACTAGGTAATTGTAAATGATCTGTCTTTGAGCTCACTGATCCTTTCCCCTGACTGATTGATTCTTATGTTGAAGCTCTTTATTTAAGTAGCTTTATTCAGCTGTTGTATTTCCAGTACAATCTGATTCCTTTCCTTCAAAATTTGTTAGAATTTGTTTCATTCCTTTTTGTAGTTTCTGTCTCTTCTTTGAGAAATCCCTGGTGGCTCAGCTGGTAAAGAATCCGCCTGCAATGTGGGAGACCTGGGTTTGATCCCTGGGTTGGGATGATCCCCTGGAGAAAGTTTTGAACTTCACATTTATTTCTCTGCTAATTCCAAGTGGTTACTTCCTTACACTGACTATTTTGAATTCTTTGTCAGGCAATAGATGTCTGCTTCTTTACAGTCAGCTACTGGTGCTTTTTCTTCCTTTGGTTGTATTGTGTTTTTCAAGCTTTCATGATCTGTATAGCATTTTGATAGTGTGTGTACTTTTGAAATAATAGTCACTTCTTCCATCTTTGCGGACTGGCCTTGGCAAGAGAATGCTTCTCTAATCAGTCCATCCAGAGATTCTGTGCGGTAGGGACTGTGAGTAGACTTGATGTTGTGGTCCATTGGTGGTCAGCCCTGGCCACTTGGTCCATGACTGTGGGACTGAAGCCTGCATTTGCAGAAGCTAGCAAAGAACTGGGGTCTACCTGAGCTGATGTGGCACTGGAGTCCAGCAAGAAATTTCTAGAGCCAGATGCTGAAGGAGTGTGCCTTCAGCCAGGGTCCACTGTGGCTGAGCTGAGACTGGAGCAGTCCTAGACCCCTGGATCTGTGGTGGCAGGCCTGACACTGGGGCAGATAAGGTGTGTGGGTCTCTGGGGGCTGGCCTTGTTTTGTAGTGGGCCTGGAACATTGGGCCACAGGTGCCGTCCCAGTTTTCCAATAGGCCCGAAGTCTGGGTCTACATGGGTTTACCTGCCTGGGACAAGACTGCAGCCTGGATTTGTGAGAGCTAGCCTGATACCGGTGACCTGTGGGACGGGACTAGAGTCTGGGTCCATGAGAGGATTGGATGTTCGTTTCACTCTTTTTCTCACAGAGAGCTCCACGATGGGAAAGTTCTTTCTTAGACCCCTGCTGCATGGGTTTAGAGGGGAAGTGACTCAGGTAGAGTGAGACTCTACTGCCTAGGCTTTTGAATATACCTTTTCTTGTTTCTGTGCTCTGTGTGGGTACTTTAATCTCTCACCTGGAATCCGGAAGTATTATGAAGGTATTTTCTTGTGTGGATGGATCTGTATATCAGTTTTTCTGTGAGCAGACGCAAGCCGGAATCACCTGTTTTTCTGTGTTGTTGATGCTCCATCACAGGGTGTCCTCTTTTGAGGAGCAAGAGAAACTAACACTGAAGACTCCCTGTGTGTGTGCTCAGTCACTTCAGTTGTGTCCGCCTCTTTGCGAACGCATGGACTTAGCCTGCCAGGCACCTCTGTCCGTGGGAATTCTCCATGCAAGAATACTGGAATGGGTTGCCATGCTATACTCCAGGATATCTTCCCAATTCAGGGATCGAACCCACGTTTCCTGCACTGCAGGCAGATTCTTTACCTGCTGAGCCATCAGGGAAGCCTGAAGGCTTATTAGTACCATTTAAAAGATGATAGTTCACATCGTATTGCTTTGCAATTATTATATATATAATCGTTTGGGATGAGAATAAAAACTAAGGTTCTTACACTCCACGTTTTCATACCATTCCATCATATTAATTCCAAGAAACAAGAATGACAGAGTTTTAGATTAAAACAAATTAGGAAAAAACAAATGACCGATATAGCTTTAAAAATATTCCTTCACTACTGAAAACAACAATGCTTTCAATAGAACTCCATTTATACTAAAATGCTTTCATCTTAGCAAATAGTGATGTGATAGCAATATCTATAATGGGATATGTCATAATTTCAGTAACAGATGATTGCCATATTATTACTCTGAAATATGAAATGAGAACCAAATACACACTTTGAATCTATAATCTCTACAGTAATACTAATCATGAAAATACATTAATTTACTACACTAATTCACCATACCTATTTGGACAATAAAATTGGAAAATATATTAAAAATCATTTGTAAAATAAACTGTAGTAATAAACATGTAACTATACTTCTATAAACAAGGAACATCTTGAAACGTTTTCATGTCCATTAATTTACCAGTGCACAGAATATTGACTTCAAAATTCAATTAAAGTATATCAAAACATTGTTACTGATTTGCTAAAAAAAAAAAAAAAACTTCATATTTTCTGGGGCTTGTAATGATAGGAATTTAATTATTAAAGTAAAATAGTTTTATGTATTAAAACAAAAGTATGAATATATACACAAAACAACATAGTTACATAATTTCTATGCCTTAAAAATGCAATTGCTTAAAGAAGTTTAGAAACTGAAAAGTTTCTAAGATGAGAAGTATTCTGAGCATTCAAGTACTAGCACAAGATTTCCCTATATGTTTTCAAAACATCTTTAGGACAAGGTAAAAAGATTTTTCTCAGATACGACGCTTCAGTTGCATTGACAAATGATGGATAATCCTATTTCCAGTAAGTCAGAAATAGCACTCTAACTTGCACCATTATTAAATATTAGAAAAGTTAAACACTGAAATAGATTTCCTTCCTTTTCCCTTTAATACTAGGAATATTATAGTCACTTCTGTTTAAAGAATTGAAAATTATTGTAGGCCAATTTAATAGGCAAGAACTTTTTAAAATATTTTCTTATGGCAGTATAAAATATCACTGCATTGTAAAATGTGAACTGAAGTAATTATTTCATTTAAAACAGTGATAGTTATACCCTCCAACCTTTACCCTGAAGCAACCACTATTGTTTTCTTTTCTTTTATGAGTTTTACTATTTTTAGACATCAATATAGGTGGAATCATGCCATGTTTGTCCTTCTATGTCTGGCTTATTTCACTTAGCAATGTACTCCCAAATTCATCTGTATTGTAATAAATGCCAAGATTTCCTCATTTTTAAGCTTGAATAAAATTCTGGTTTTGTGCATGTACCACATTTTCTTTATTCATCCATCTGTCATTGGACACTTGGATTGTTTTCGTATCTTGACTGTTGTGAGTAGTGCTTCAGTGAACATGAGATATCTGCTTGAGATTCTGTTTTCAATCCTTTGGATATATAGCCAGAACAGGATTGCTGGACTACATATCAGTACTGCTTTTTTTTTTTCTTTTTTGTGGAACCTCAATACTGTTTTGCACAATGTTGTAACATTTTAGATTCCTACCAGCTTTGTGCAAGGGATTCAATTTCTCCTTAAGCTCATCAACATCTGTTGTCTTTTTTAATGATGGCTGTTCTAATGGGTATGAGGTCACATCTCCATTGTAGTTTTGATTTACAGTTCTCTGATTAATGATGTTGAGCATCTTTTCATATAGCTACCAGCCATTTGTGTGTTATGTTTGGAGAAATATTTGAGTTATTTGCCCTTTTGTAAACTAGTTATTTGCTGGTTTTGCTACTGAATTGTAGGATTTCTTCAAATATTTTGTGTATTAAATACTTATTAGATATATGAGATTTATAAATATCTTCTTTCATTCTGTGGGTTGTTTTTGATTCTATTATTTTTTTCCATTATCATTCAGAAAATAAAGCATTGCCACCACCATTGTCAAGAGGCTTTTCCCCATTTGTTTTCTTCTAGGAATTTTATTGTTTCAGGCCTTATGTTTAAGTCTTTAATCCATTTTGTGTTTTTGCATATGAATATCCAGTTTTCCCAACACCATTTATTGAAGACACTATTCTTTTCCATCTGGTACTCTTCACACTCTGGTAAATTTTTAGTTGCCATGTGTATGGGTTTATTTTTTGGTTCTCCATTCTTTTGGTCTGTATGTTTTCTTATGCCAGTACCATGCTGTTTTAATTATTGTAGGATTGAAACACATAGAAATCAGGAAATGGGAAGGCTCCTGTTTTGTTCTGTTTCTCAGGGTCATTTTGCTATTATTTTGTGGCTCCATATGTATTATATGATTGTGATTCTGTTGGCAACAAAATAAGATATCTAAATCCATTTCTTATTTCCTAGCAGGTTTGCCCAGTATTCTCTACTTTTATATTGTTTTTGTTGTTCAGTTGTTTATTTGTGTCTGACTCTGAAATGCCATGGACTGCAGCACACCAGGCTTTCCTGTTCTTCACCATCTCCCAGAGCTTGCTCAAACTCATGTTCATTGAGTTGGTGATGGGGTAGTGTTATCTGCATATCTTGAGGTTATTGATATTTCTCCTGGCAATCTTGATTCCAGCTTGTGCTTCATGCACCCTGGCATTTTGCATGGTGTACTCTGCATATAAGTTAAATAAGGAGGGTGACAATATACAGCCTTGACGTACTCCTTTCCCAATTTGGAACCAGTTTGTTGTTCCATGTGTGGTTCTAACTGTTGCTTCTTGACCTGCATACAGGTTTCTCTGGTAAGATGGTCTGGTAGTCCCATCTCTTGAAGAATTTTCCACAGTTTGTTGTGAGCCACATAGTCAAAAGCTTTAGCATAGTCAATGAAGCAGAAGTAGATGTTTTTTCTGGAATTTTCATGCTTTTTCTGTGATCCAGCAGATGTTGTCAGTTTGATCTCTGGTTCCTGTACCTTTTCTAAATTCAGCTTGTACATATGGAAGTTCATGGTTCACATACTATTGAAGCCCTGCTTGGAGGATTTTGAGCATTACCTTGCTAGCATGTGAAATAAGTGCAATTTTGTGGTAGTTTGAACATTTTTTGACATTGCCCTTCTTTGGGATTGAAATGAAAACTGATGTTTTCCAGTCCTGTGGTCACTGCTGAGTTTTCCAAATTTGCGGGCATATTGAGTGCAGTACTTCACAGCATCATCTTTTAGGCTTTGAAATAGCTCAGCTGAAGTTTTATATATTGTATCATTTCAAATAAATGTGACATAACATACAATTACTATTCCTCTTAATAATTCTATACTATTTATGTTTACCAATATAAGACCACTATGAACATACTTGTAGTAGAATAAGTTAGATTTATTATTCTTCATGAAGCTGGAAAGACAACAAACCAGTGGGAGCCTTGGGGAGTCTCAGTAAGAGGATGCTGGATTAACATCTTTTAAAATTCAGGCTTGTTTTTAGGTGATTTAGGGAAAGTACGTGATTTTACATGATTCAGAGAAGTAGCTGTTTCCTTTGGAGTGAGTGCTGTCATAAATTGAGGGTGATTCTACAATTTATCTAGGAGGAAAGAGAAACAGAATGAGTATAATGTTGTCCACGGTGAAATAACGGCAGTTTTAAGTAGAATGTTTGCTCATTTTTATGTTTAGGTGGGTTTTTTCTGTTTTATTTTTGTCTGTGCTCAGATATGATTAGAGAGTAGTGCTATATTTTTATCTCATACTGTTATAGTACCAGGGTAACTACATCTGATGTTCGCGTTCTCTAAAATTGTTTATGTTCTGCACAGTAACAGCAGGCCTGGCTGGCAGCAACAAGCCAGCTACTAGCTGACAGCTGTTAGAAATTTCTCGATATTCTGTAATAAACAGAGTAATCTTTTTTTAAGTCTTATATTCTCTATTATAATTCTGATCATTCTAATATTTTTCAAGTACCAATTACTTAGTCTTTAATTTTTAAAAATAATTTATTTTAAATTCTTTTCAGTGTCTTATGCAAGTTAATTCCCTTTTGACTCCTCTTCCTTCATTCCATGTTGATTTCCATGTATTGTATCTTTTTTAATGTCTTCTCATCCCCCCAACCTCAGAATCTTTGGGTAATTTATTTCAAAGTTGAATGATAAGACACCATCTATTTTAAAATATACCTTTGGTCAAAGATTTGGTATGTAATATAATTTCATCAGTGGCCTTTAGACATGTCGGCACAGTAGTATGAACAATAAGATAATAGATCAGTTCGAATTGGAGGATAAGGCAGAACTTAAGTTCACACAGAAAAGTTCATGTGCATTCCTGTTTACAGAATATAAAGACAGGTTATTAGCTAGTATCAAGTAACTTGAGGTTTGTAATATATTTTTTAAACTCCTGTGTTTTAGATTACTTTTTAAATCAATGAATAGGAAATGCAAACACATGTAAGCAAGTGAGGCAAAACTAAGTGTGTAACCATTGGATTGAGGTTCCTGAAATTATTAAAATATTTTCTAAGTCAAAACAATAAATGTACAACCCTAGAAAAATCCAAGAAACGGTAGTACTAAGATGAGACATATGTAAGTTCCTTAGTGCTTGAAAATGACCCTGACTGAAACAATCAAAGTCAAGATTTTACTCTTTCCTTGAATCATTGTGATCTTAATAACACAGGGCACTGAGAAATCTCTTGTATGACTATAGAGGTGATTAACTCTTTTTGAAAAAAAAAACAAAAAACTATGCCTCAGATGCTGGTGGTGGTTTTAGTAAGACAACATTTTTAATAGGTTCTAAAGTAGATGCTGGAG
Organism: Giraffa tippelskirchi; assembly: GCF_054371585.1. NCBI lineage: Eukaryota > Metazoa > Chordata > Mammalia > Artiodactyla > Giraffidae > Giraffa > Giraffa tippelskirchi. Next base: position 129,293,427 of record NC_137286.1, read on the forward strand.
AAGGCAATGGCACCCCACTCCAGTACTCTTGCCTGGAAAATCCCATGGACGGAGGAGCCTGGTAGGCTACAGTCCATGGGGTCGCTAAGAGTTGGACACGACTGAGCAACTTCACTTTCACTTTTCCCTTTCATGCACTGGAGAAGGAAATGGCAACCCACTCCAGTAATCTTGCCTGGAGAATCCCAGGGATGGCGGAGCCTGGTGGGCTGCCATCTATGGGGTCGCACAGAGTCGGCTTAGCGGCAGCAAAGTAGATGCACTTGAATATACATAAGCAGTTTTGAAATTCATGCTATTCTTCTTGTGAAGTGAAGTTGCTCAGTCATGTCAGACCCTTTGCGACCCCATGGGCTGTAGCTACCAGGCTCCTCCATCCATGGGATTTTCCAGGCAAGAGTACTGGAGTGGGTTGCCATTTCTCTTCTTCTTGTACCTATCTCTAAATTTCACCAAAATGTGTTTATGCAATTATAACTGTTTGTAATTTATTGTATACCAGTTGATGAATCTGATATTTACTTGTGAATTATTTTGGTATCTCTTTTGCTTTGTGTGGGGAAGCCTGGCATGCTGAAGTCCATGGGGTCACAAAGAGTTGTACATGACTGAGTGACTGAACTGACTGACTGACTTGCTTTGTGTTAGTAGTAATTTAATACAAAGCATGTTGTCTGGCATCCTGAAGCATGTATTATATTAGTAAACGGATTAAGGACTAACTGATTTTTATTTTGACTCTTAGAAAATTATTTCATGAGTAAGTGTAGTATAGTGATTACAATGTGTAGAAGAACTTCATGAAGCATGTGGCTATTTTAAGGAGCCAATATAAAACTAGTGTTAGAAATAAAGACAAATGTCATGGATTACCTTAATGAAGGCTTCCCAGTTGGCGCTAGTGGTAAAGAATCTGCCTGCCAATGCAGGAAACAAAAGAGACACAGGTTTTATCCCTGGGTCAGCAAGATCCCCTGGAGAAAGAAATAGCTACCCATTCCAGGATTCTTGCCTGGGAAATCCAACAGACAGAAAAGCCTGGCTGGAAAATAATTGGACACGACTGAAGTGACTTAGCACCTTAATGAAACATTCTGTTGAGATTCAATAAACTATTTCTAATATAAGAATATATAATATAAGAATGCTATACTTTCATCCATCTTTCCATCCCCCATTCCATTGTCATATTTTACTAAAATATATTATTCATGTCAAAATGTTATTGTTGTTAATTTAATATAAAGTTTTTTTTCAAATTAAGGTCTAAAAATAATAGTATAAAATATCTGAGATAGCTCAGAAGGAAAAACTTTCAAGAGGTGGATTGGGCTTACCTGATGGCTCAGGTGGTAAATAAACTGTGTGCAATGCAGGAGACCTGGGTTCTATCCCTGGGTCAGAAAGATCCCCTGGAGGAGGAAATGGCAACCTACTCTAGTATTCTTGCCTGGAGAATTCCATGGAGAGAAGAGCCTGGCAGGCTACTGTCCACAGGATCAGAAAGAGTTGGACACAGCTAAGTGACTAAGACACACACATTTTTTTTTTCAAATTAAGGGATTAAAAAAATAAAGTATAAAAGAACTGAGATAGCTCAGGAGAAGAAAAAAATCATGGGCTGGATTTAACAGCAGAATGGAGAAAAAAGAGAAACTAGTTATTAACTTGCATAGTAGATGAATAGAATTTATCTTGTCTGAAGAATACACAAATGAACTGTATAAAAAAAGATCTTAATGACCCAGATAACCACAATGGTGGGACCGCTCACCTAGAGCCAGACATCCTGGAGTGTGAAGTCAAATGGGCCTTAGGAAGCATCACTACAAACAAAGCTAGTGAAGGTGATGGAATTTTAGCAGAGCTATTTCAAATCCTAGAAGGTGATGCTGTGAAAGTGCTGCACGCAGTATGCCAGCAAATTTGGAAAACTCAGCAGTGGCCACAAAAAAGGAAAAAGATTAGTTTTCATTACAAACCCAAAGAAAGGAAATGCGAAAGAATGTTCAAAGTACTGTACTATTGCACTCATTTCACATGCTAGCAAGGTAATGCTCAGAATTCTCCAAGCTAGGTTTCAATAGTACGTGAACCAAGAACTTCCAGATGTTCAAGCTGGATTTAGAAAAGGCAGAGGAACCAGAGATCAAATTGCCAACATCCATTGGATCATAAATAAAGCAAGAGAATTCAGAAAAACATCTGCTTCATTGACTATGCTAAAGGCTTTGACTGTGTGGATCACAATAAACTGTGGAAAATTCTGAAAGAGATGGGAATACCAGACCACTTTACCTGCCTCCTGAGAAACCTGTATGCTGGTCACGAAGCAACAGTTAGAACCAGGCATGGAACACAGATTGGTTCCCAATTGGAAAAGAGTATGTCAAGGCTGTATATTGTCACCCTGCTTATTTAACTTATATACAGAGTACATCATGAGAAACACTGGTCTGGATGAAGCACAAGCTGGAATCAAGGTTGCCAGGAGAAATATCAATAACCTCAGACATGCAGATGACACCACCCTTATGGCAGAAAGCGAAGAAGAACTAAAGAGCCTCTTGATGAAAGTGAAAGAGGAGAGTGAAAAAGTTGGCTTAAAGCTCAACGTTCAGAAAACTAAGATCATGGCATCTGGTCCCATCACTTCATGGCAAATCGATGGGGAAATAGTGGAAACAGTGACTGACTTTCTCTGGGCTCCAAAATCACTGCAGATGGTGATTGCAGCCATGAAATTAAAAGACACTTACTCCTTGGAAGGAAAGTTATGACCAACCTAGACAGCATATTAAAAAGCAGAGACATTACTTTATCAACGAAGGTCCACATAGTCAAAGCTATGGTTTTTCCAGTAGTCATGTATGGATGTGAGAGTTGGGCCTTAAAGAAAGCTGAACACTGATGAATTGATGCCTTTGAACTGTGGTGTTGGAGAAAACTCTTAAGAGTACCTTGGACTACAATGAGGTCAAACTAGTCAATCCTAAACAAAATCAGTCCTGAATATTCATTGGAATGACTGATGCTGAAACTCCAATACTTTGGCCCCCTAATGCGAAGAGCCAACTCATTGGAAAAGACCCTGATACTGGGGAGGATTGGAAGCAGGAGGAGAAGGGGTGATAAAGGATGAGGTGGTTGGATGGCATCACCAACTTGACGGACATGAGTTTGATCAGGCTCCAGAAGTTGAGGAAGGACTGTGAAGCTGGTGTGCTGCAGTCCATGGGATCACAAAGAGTTGGACAAAACTGAGTGACTGAACTGAACTAACTGAATCTGAGGAATGGAAAGAAAAATGTTTAAAAAAAAAACCAAAAACAACTATCTGATAGACCTGTGGGACAGTATTATAGGTTTAACATACATACAATTAAAGACCTAGAAGACAAAGAGAGAAAATAGGTAGAATAAAATACAATATTTTTACAAAGCCAAAAATAGGTATTAAGTTTCCAAATATCATAAAAGAAATTTTAAAATTCAAAAGATACACCAGACAGCAAGCAGGATAAATTGAAAGAAAACTCCCTAGGCTCATCACATTCAAACTGAGGACTGGAAACCGAAGATAAAGAGAGAATCTTGAATATAGCCAGTGTGTGGGTGGGGTACGGGAGGCACAACGTATATAACACCAAGCATTTTATTGACTGCTCACTCAAAAACTGTGGCGATCAGAAGACAGTGGAATATTTTTAAAGTGATGAAAGAAATTCTGTATAGAATTTTATGTCCAGTAAAAATAGCCTTGAAGAGCTCTGTACCTATTTACTACATATATATATATATATATATATATATTTTAATCCAGTAAATTACCTTTCAAGAATGAGGGTGAAATAAAAATATTACCAAAACAGATACTAAGAGATTCCATCACCTACAGACCTCAATTATAGGACATGCCAAAGGAAACCTTTTCATACCAGATAAAAACCCAAATCTTCAGGCAGGAGTAAAGAGTACTGGAACCATTCTAGAATCTGGGAAATTTAAGGGCAAGATGAAGGCAGATTCATTGCTGTCCTGCGGTTCTTCCTGGGAATCCCTAGCAGGTTTCTCTCAGGGGCTCTGTATTTGAAGAGTAGTTTCTTTCCAGGAAATCCTGTATTCTTCATGTAAACAGGTGCTCAATCTTCTACTCCAGTCCTCTAGGCTTGCACTGTCAGTCTTAAACCCTTGAGTAAAATCAGCATAGACAATAATAGCTAACATTCTTTCATTCAACATTTGTTGGGTTCCTACGTTGTACCAGCGCTCTAGATGCTAGAGATGTAGCAGCGCACAAATAAAAGCAGCCGATAGAATCCTTGCCTTCATAAAACAAAGTTTAATATTAATTTAGTATAAAGTGTAATACTTTAAAAATCATCATCACAACCTAGCACAGTCTTGAAAGAATAACACAATTATAGACAGCACTTGAGATGAGAATAGAGTTAGAGAAATTACTCAGTTCCAAATATGTTGAGAGTATCAAAGATAAAGAGAAGTGAGGAAGCGAACAGAAAAAGATAATGCGATTGACTTAAGGTCAGTCATTACTAATGACTGCACAGTTGTAGATATACTAATAATTCCAACTAGAAAGTTAGAGATTATCAGCATCAATAAGTGAAGACACAACTGTATGCTGTTTATGAGAGAGAAACTATAAATATGAAGTTACAAATATTGATAGATTGCAGTTAAAGTGCTAGAAAAAATATATAATGAAAGTCATAAGAAACCTAACATGGTATATTACTATGAGACAGACTTGGCTTCAAGACAAAGACATGATCAGGCATAGACAGCCTCACAATTAAATTATGTATATGTCCCTAATAGAGCTTCACATATCCACCACAAAATAATAGTTCTGATCATACACATTCTTCCTAACAGTAGAAACATAACTGACAGATTAAAAAGGAAAAAAAAAATAGACAAAAATGTAATCTGAGGCTTAATATTCCTCTCTCCATAATTGTAAGAAATAGATAAAAAATTTCAAGCAGTAGAGATATATGCTTTTAAGGATAAAAATACCAAGGCAAATCAGAAAATATTTTGAACTGAACACAAATGAAAACACAGTATATAGAATTTTATATCTTGAGACTAAAGCAGTACTATGAGAAAAGTTCATAATATGAAATTACAAAGTTCATATTATGAAAAAGTAACATCTAAATCTAAACATTCTAAACTGTCATTCTTAGAATTTTAAAATAGCACAGCCAATGCAACATACACAGAAGGAAAAAAGAGAACATATCCTGTATCACCCTACTTATATGAAGTTGTAGAATTTGCAAAACAAATCAACTGAAATTGGAATACTGCTTGCCTTTCTGGTAGAGGCAGATAGCTGAAAAGGGCATTAGGGAAGGTTCTAGGCTGATGACACTGCTTTGTATTTTGACTGAGGTGTTGATTTCCTAGATGTATAAATTAGTCAAAACTCAGTGAAATATACAATTAAGATCAGTGTTTTTTTTTATATCTACTTGTAACTTAGAAAACAACTCAGAAATGCATTGTATAAAAATATTTATTTATATACCCAAAGGAAAATATCAAAGACTATACTTATCCTTACAGTAGGCATGCACTCTGATCAGTTATATTCTATTTTTAAAATCTATTCTATTTTTTAATTTAATACAGCCAGTTCCACATCTTTTTATTGGTTTCATCAAATTGAGATCACTGCTTACTTCACAGGAAACCATGCCTTAGAATTCAGAATGTATTTACCCTTTATAGGGACAGTGTGATCACTGACTATATGGAATGTAAGATTTGAAACTAATTTGTTTCTATATTTGAAATATGAACTGCATGCTAAAACTATTTTAATGCCTGCATTACTAATTCATTCCGTCTTTATAACCTTCTCCCTTGGAAAAAAAATTGAAGAAATCTAAATGCATTCTTTACTCAGCAGCTGTAATATGATTTTGGACTAAAATGGGACCAATGTTGTTTATCTGAAAGACAATTCTCACAGCTGGCAAATGTCAGAAATTTTCTTTCAGAACTGCTTATAAAATCTGTAGCAAATTCTCTTTTAAACTGCAAAAAATCAGTATCCATTTGTTTTATTTATTTTTTATTTGTTTTAATTGGTTAAGGGTCACACATATACTATACATGCATACACCTACATACATGCTCAAATGCTTTAAATAGACTTGGTAGAAATGTAGGTCAAGAAGCAAAGTGGAATTATCAGAAATGAAGAGTTACCAAGTTCTGATGGTAGTGGTAGTTCAGCTGCTAAGTGGTATCTAACTCTTGCAATCCCTGACTGTAGCCCATGAGGCCCCTCTGTACATGGGATTTCCCAGGCAAGAGTACTGGAAAGGGTAAAGCCATTTCCCTCTCTAGGAGATCTTCCTGACCCAGGGATGGGACCCAGGTCTCCTGCATTTGCAGGCAAATTCTTTACTGCTCAGCCATCAGTTTCTTTCAGACAGAGCAGGTAAGATCTGTCGGAGTGGGATGGAAAGATAAAACTGCTACATTCAGATAAATTATTTTTAAGACATAGTTTCTACTTCAAATGTAGATATTTGTGGGAGGCTCAAATGAACTGTGGTGTTGGAGAAGACCCTTGAGAGTCCCTTGGAGTGCGAGGAGATCCAACCAGTCCATCCTAAAAGAGATCAGTCCTGAGTGTTCATTGGAAGGACTGATGTTGAAGCTGAAACTCCAGTACTTTGGCCACCTGATGTGAAGAGTTGACTCATTGGAAAAGACCCTGATGCTGGGAAAGATTGAAGGCAGGAGGAGAAGGGGACCACAGAGGATGAGACGGTTGGATGGCATCACCGACGTGAAGGACATGAGTCTGAGTAGGCTCTGGGAGTTGGTGATGGACAGGGAGGCCTGGCGTGCTGCTGTCCGTGGGGTTGCAAAGAGTAGGACACGACTGAGTGACTGAACTGAACTGATGTAGCTCTCAGTGAAATTGTGTGTATAAAGTATGAGATGGATAGTGAGTAATTTGTTTTTAAAAGACACATCTTCTGCTTATAAAGACACAATAAAGAGTATGTTGTTACTAGCCCTTTTTGTTCAGATCATTATAAGTGTTGAGAGAATTAAAAGGAACTCAAACTGAATTGTGTCTTTTGCATTTGAGAATTCAAAGTATCTTAGGGGAGGACAGACTATGGTCAAAAAGGGAGTGGATGTGCCCTTTCAAAAAGCACAGAATTGGGCTGAATTTGAGGAAATCTGAGACGTATTGCACTGGCTGAGAAGGGAGGGGGGAAGACAGGGAGGGAGACATGCAATATCGGTGCTTGAGGCTTTGAAAGATAATTGGGTGACAGGTACTTAATGAAGTTTTCCCCAGATGTTACTGCAGCACCTTTAGCATTTTTCAAAAGACTGTTTTAAAGGATTAAATTGCTTTGTCATTGCTTTTGGATGTTCATCTGAATTCAACAACATCCTGAAATAAATATAAAGAGATTTACTTTTATTGAATTATACTAATATGTTCAGAGCTTATATCCTTTTAAAGCACATATCCCAGCTATTTTATGTTTTCAAAATTAACATGGCTCCTTATAAAAGAATGTATATGTCAGATTTTCTTTCGTTTTATTAGAATTTATAGTCCATGGAGAAATTATGCCTAAGTAGTTTGCTTTTGGGCTTCCCTAGTTGTTCAGATGGTAAAGAATCTGCCTGCAAAGTGGGAGACCTGGGTTCAATCCCTGAGGTGGGAAGATCCCCTGGAGGAGGGCACGGCAGCCCACTCCAGTATTGTTGCCTGGAGAAATCGCCATGGACAGAGCAGCCTGGTGGGCTATAGTTCATGGGGTCACAAAGAGTTGGACATGACTGAGCGACTAAGAAGAAGCACAGCACAGTTTGCCTTTAAGTCTAATATCTTACAGTTTCTTATATCCTGGGTTTTTTGCAATTTAACACTTTGTTTACTGTTTTGGCCAAGTGTGCAGAAGCGCCCAGTCTTTCTTTTTACCTGTTAATCCTCCCTTCTCCACATCATTGTCAACTCGGCCAAAATTGATGATTATTTTATGGTGCTAATAAGTTATTTTTTCTTTTTTTTTTTTTTTCTTTTTTCTTTAACTACTAATTGTGGGTTAAATATACTCCCAGAGTTGTGAAGCCTTCAGTATTTCTTGCTAATTTTTAGTCATTGTTAGGTAAGCTCTGTTTCTCCTGGTTTTGCCTTTCCTTTATCCCAAAGGAAGTGTCTTTTTGTGCCATCTATTGGTACAAGTCTGTTTCTAAGACAGTCAAATCAGGTACTATAAATATGTCAACAGACTCCTCGCTCCTTCAACAAGAATTCATCCAGAAGTGCAGAGGGCTAAGGTGACGCACATTAGATCAAGAAACCAGACCCAGTCTCCTGCATATCCTTTGTTGCTAATGAGAACCATTAATCAGATAGTTTAATTTGATGAAATCAGATGGAAGAACAGAGAAACTCATGTCATGCCTCATAGTAGCACTTCATGAGCTGCCCTTCCCGAAACTGAATCTTTTTATAGCACGGGCTTCTGCCTTGGCATGATCTCCTAATTTTGAAAATTGAACTGCCGTTGAGGATGCCTTGTCTCTATTTTATACTTATTAGTAGCACCTCTGGAGGCCAACAATTACCTGAATCGTATCCAGACTAACATTTTAGACAGTTTTCATTTGGCCATTTGGCTGTTTCTGTTGGGACCAAACTTTGCATTTTGGTAATTTTCAGTAACACTGTTGGTTTGCTGCCTAATCCTGGCTCTCTGAAGCACCAGTGGTACACAGGCTTGTAAATGACTTGTACATGAACCCATCAGTAAACATTTTTCCAGCAACATATATTTACCCTTAGATTATATTAATTCTCTTAATTCTATATCTGATGCAAATTAGGATATATGATGACGACAGAGTACTACTATCTGAATAATCAAGATCAAGGCATTAAATCATTTTCAGTGTGTTACACATTGTTGTGCTTGAATATAAACATAATGTAAGAATACTTTACTTTATATATGAATATATTTATTAGGGCATAAATTACTATGAAGTTATGAAAGTAATTATTAAACCTGCTTTATTACTGTATAATTGAATTAGCTATTTTATTTTCAGCCAAACTATTGTGGTGAAATAATGGCATCTCTAACTTGAAGTTATATTTCTTTATTCTCAAGTTCATTTGATAGTTAAAATATCCTTTAAACAACAGTGAATAATGTTTGCAGTTGAACATTGTGTCTTTAAATAGAAGCAGTGATGTCTTCATGATTTAAAATTAGAAGTAATGAAATATACTCTGTATTCAATAACTTCTTTCTTATATATGTTTGGCATATTTAAAAAAAAAAAATTCCGTAGGAAAATAGTTTCAGAAGTTAAAGCTAGTCTTTCCTTAGTGTTACCTAAATAGTAGGAAGACAAATGGAGTTTGATGTCCTGAGGTGCGATTCCAACTACCCTTTTCCTCCAGCCCACTGCCACTGCTATAATTGATACTCTCAAAAATTATCACCTAAGTTACTGCAACAGTCTTTTAAATGTTTCCTTTACCATTATTTCCATCTTGTTTCCTGTGTACTCTGATCACTAATGCCAAGTGATTTTTCTAAAGTTATATTTGATTAGCTCTTCCCTATTAAGCATTTCATGCCTGTTCAATTGCTCTCAGTATAAAATTTTAAACACTTTTACAAGATGGATAAGTTGTAAGTTCTGGTTACTCACTACTAACTCCAGGTCTGTCTTTTATATGAAAATTTGTTTTCCCAGGCTTTTACTTTGCAGATGATATTTCCCAATTTCTCTGATCAGCTGGCTTTCTTTTAGGACTTCCCTGGTGGCTCAGTTGATAAGTAATCCACCTTCAATGCAGGAGATCTGGATTTGATCCCTGAGTCAAGAAGATCCCCTAGAGAAGAAAATGGCACCCTGCTCCAGTATTCTTACCTGGGAAATCGCATGGACAGCCTGGCGGGCTGCAGTCCATGGGATCACAAGAGTCAGACGTGACTTAGTGACTAAACCACCACCACCGATAGACATTAGGGGAACATGAGATGATAAGAGAATAAGATTGTTTTAAATATCAAAGTGTCTTTTGGTATTTCTTCAGCTGTCAGTTGCTATCAACTTCCAGTGGCATTCCCAACACCACCATCGCTGGGCTCACAGAGATAACTAAGAAGAAACAAGTCAGGTCCTTTCGTCAGAGTGACCGCCACATCACTCTTCTAATCCTCTGGCAGACAAATTCTGCCCTGAAACCATAAGAGACAGTCTCCCACATAGCACTGTGTGCCCTGGGACACGTTACTCTCTTTGGTCTGAACAGCCTAGAGATATAGGAGGAGTGTAACTTTCTTCAAAGAACGCAGCTCGTTGTACTGCTTTTTTGAGCCCCTACGTTGTCATAATAACATCTTTTCCTTTAGAGGTTGGAACTTATTCCTATAATTATTGATTTCTAAATAAAAGCAAGGGCATCATTTTGTGCTTAGCTATCCAAGATGTGTTTAATCGATTTCCTGAATTAAACATACATAAGTGCATAAATGCAGTGGTATGATAAACGTTTAACTGCTGGTTGGCATGAGGTAAGGGGATCCATGATTTGTATAATTTGTTCATTTTTTAGGTGTGAATACTCCCGACACAGCAGATTTCAAAGTGCCCTTGTGTGTCACTAGACATGGACTTAGGAAGACAAGTACATGGTTGCCTCACCTTTATGGGCCCAGTTCAGCACACAATGTGTTTTCTGTGTTCTGACTGGACCACAGTGAAACAATAACAGATACCAAAGCATTTTCCGGAAATATACCTTTCTGAATGAAATTCTGAGGTTTCCAGAAACGGAGTTTCTTTGCAATGGAAAAGAAATATACTAAGGATATGGTGTGCCCTGGCATCTGGGTTAATTAAATTACCATCTCTGGCTGTTGAAGATGACGCACCCAGGAAAGCCCAGGCTTTGGTAAGACATGTGACTGCTGCTCATGACTGCTGGAGTGGCAATCACTAGTTGCTGGGATACTTATAGATAATTGAATTGCAGAGCTTATAAAATGAAAAATGTGAGGAAATAAAGCTTTCATGTTTTAGTAGACATTGGTGTTGCATTAATATTATTCCTTGGGCAAGCAATATGACTCTGCTCCACCAGTAAAAGTTTAGTTATCGACCTCCATTAATTATTAATAAGTTTGGACACAAATCTTGTACATGACTCCATTGGGTCCAAGGAGCCAGTCTGTCTTAATTCTCTGGTTCCTGTATATGTGATTAGAATAAACTTGTTGCCAACCAGCAGATTTCCCATAGTAGTTCTACAGTAACAGGCTGAGGGCTTTAAGATAGGTTGTACTATGTGGAAGCCATTTGCTAGCCTCCTTTTTTAGCCAGTCTGGGAAATTAAAAAAAACCAAAAAACAAAACACTGCATAGCTGGGAGAAATTCAATAAGTTAATGCCACTAGGATAAAAAGAAAAAAAAAAAAGAAAACCTTAGAGAAAGGAGGTCAGTGATTTCTGTCACATTCTTATTTATGTTATGAGAAAAAAAGAAAGTGAAAGTGTTAGTTACCCTGTGGTCTGACTCATTATGACACCATGGACTGTAGCCTGCCATGGCTCTTCTGTCCATGGGATTCTCAAAGCAAGAATACTGGAAGTGGGTGGCCATTCCCTTCTCCAGGTGATCTTCCTGACCCAAGGATTGAACCCGGGTCTCCTGCATTGTAGGCTGATTCTTTACCATCTGAACCAGTAGGGAAGCCCCTCATTTAGTCTATTCAGAAGTTTTATCAGTCTCCAAGAATGGCTATAGACTTGAGTGAATTTTTACTTGGTCCTTATTTAAACTGCAGTGCAGTTTCAAGTGTGATACCCTTCCTGGAGCAAGGCCTGGAACGTAATATTAAGCCCCTGATGTGGCAGTTGTTCTTTTTGCTGTTGTAAGGACTACTACATGCAATGTAGTAGAAAAGTGCAAAGATCTTAATTTCCTTGGCATAACATAGAATGTAACACAGTTGATAAAAGCATGCTGCTTAGACTTGAGAATGAGAAAAGAACAAAGTTATGACACATCTCTGCTAAAAAGATGAGAAACAAATCAGGGAAATTCAAAGTCCTTGTACTTCAGTGAAATTTTCAGGAATCCAGTGATCTAAACTGTCATAGTATCCTCTTCACATCAGAACACGTTACTATTATTTATACAGGCTATAACTAAAACAGCCTGTAACTAACACAAAGCTTGTTTGGGCCCCTTAGATTTTAGAAGCAAAATACATTGCACTCAGGTAGTTTCAAAGGCTGCAGGATTTGAGTGTGACCCTGCACCAGAAAAGATTCTGCAACATTTCCAGGATGGAATGCAAGATTTCCTTCTCAACTGGTCTTTGTAACCCAGAAGATCAAACTGTACTTTAATAAATGGGTATGTCATATTAAATTTGTTTAAAAGTCCTAATAGAAGATACACAGAGGCCATCCCTAGAGATTTGGGTTCCTTAGCTATGTGAGATACTTTTCATAGCTTGCTCCTATGCTTTAGAAACTTAATACTTGTCCTTGGGACATATGGTACCCATGTAACCTGAGGTACCAGTATAAATAGTAAGTTGTCACATTTTGGCCTTTGTTGTAGCAACAGTGTGTCTTTCCTTTGAAAATGGTATACATTCTCCTGACTTAGCAAGAGCAATTACCCAGGCACAAGTGAGTTTAGAGTATGTTTCTTATGCTCCTACCATATTCACTCCTAGCTGCCTGCCATTTTGCCCCCAGTTTGCGTTTATTTTTTCACAGGAAATACTTCGAATATTTGTTAAAATGTTTTAAAAGTCTAGATTATACACAGTTCTCTTATTCCAACTAGGTATGGGCTATGACAGCATGAGATGTTATAAGAAGCTATAACATGTTATGTAAGAGGCTGTAAGATGTTATAGATGCTATAAGATGCTTGCAAAGTCAGCAGTATCTTTGTTTGTCTTCATTGCCTGAATCGAGAGATGATCAAATGTTATACTTGTGATCAGGAAATAATGGTTTAACTGAGTAGTCAGGAATTGGGGAATAAGAGGTTGGTAATTTCTCTGACAAGGATGCCTGAGGTTTTTGAATTGATGTTTGTAATAGGAATGAAATTCATATGTATTCATACTGTTTATGTATACCATACACACACACATATAATGTATGTGTATATGCATATATATTTATATGATGTATATGGCCTACTAGATATCACACACTTAAACAGTATGTCCTAATAGTTACTCATGTTTTCTGCTTATCGGAAATATATTCTTTAGTCAGTAAAACAACTTATTTCCACCATGTCTACTGTGTGTTTGATTATATACGGGATGAGGGGTAGAGAATGAGGGCTGGAATAATTATAAATTTATCCTGATTATGAAATGCTTAGAAGTTTATTCCCTGAACAAATCTTAAATTTGATTGAGGGACTTTTAAATCTACAAAAAATTATATGTATATCAGTCAGTTCAGTTCAGTCACTCAGTTGTGTCTAACTCTTTACGACCCCATGGAGTGCAGCACGCCAGGCCTCTGTGTCCATCACCAACTCCTGGAGTTTACTCAACTTCATGTGTATTGAGTCGGTGATGCCATCCAACCATCTCATCCTCTGTCGTCCCCTTCTCCTCGCGCCTTCTATCTTTCCCAGCATCAGAGTCTATTCCAATGAGTCAGTTCTTTAGGTGGCCAAAGCATTGGAATTTCAGCTTCTGCATCAGTCCTTCCAAAGAATATTCAGGACAGATTTACTTTAGGATGGATTGGTTGGATCTCCTTGCAGTCCAAGGGACTCTCAAGAGTCTTCTCCAACACCACAGTTCAAAAGTATCAATTCTTCGATGCTCAGCTTTCTTTCATAGTCCAACTCTCACATCCATACATGACCACTGGAAAAAACATAGCCTTGACTAGAAGGACCTTAGTTGACAAAGTAATGTCTCGGCTTTTTAATATGCTGTCTAGGTTGCTTATAACTTTTCCTCCAAGAAGTAGCATCTGTTAATTTCATGGCTGCAGTCACCATCTGCAGTGATTTTGGAGCCCCAGAATATTAAGTCAGCCACTGTTTCCACTGTTTCCACATCTATTTGCCATGAAGTGATGGGACCAGATGGCATGATCTTAGTTTTCTGAATGTTGAGCTTTAAGCCAACTTTTTCACTCTCCTCTTTCACTTTCATCAAGATACTCTTTAGTTCTTCTTTACTTTCTGCCATAAGGGTGGTGTCATCTGCATATCAGAGGTTGTTGATATTTCTCCCAGCAATCTTGATTCCAGCTTGTGCTTCATCCAGCCCAGTGTTTCTCATGATGTACTTTGCATATAAGTTAAATAAATCAGGGTGACAAAATATATATATATATATATAGGTTTTCATGTTTTTCCATGTACCCAAAAGTCTGTGTATATATAAAGTGTGTGATTCCCAGGTGAAGTTAGTGGTAAAGAATCCGTCTGCCAATTCAGGAGATGTGAGAGATGCAGATTCTATCCCAGGGCCAAGAAGATCCGCTGGAGAAGGGTACAGCATCCCACACCAGTATTCTTGCCTGGAGAATCCCATGGACAGAGGATTTTGGTGGGCTACAATCCATAGTATCACAAGGAGTCAGACATTACTGAAGCAACTTATCACACATATATAAAGCATAAGAAAATAATATGATGTGGAATGTACGTGTAAGGAAGTATGTAGGATACAAATATGTGTGCTCAGTTGCTCGTTCATGTCCAACTCTTTTCAACTCCATGGACTGTAGCTCACCAGGCTCCTCTGTCCATGGAATTTTCCAGGCAAGATTACTGAAGTTGGTTGTCATTTCCCCCTCTAGAGGATCTTCCTGACCCAGGGATCTAACCCATGAGAGACATCTCCTGTGTCTCCTAAATTGGCAGGCTGATTCTTTACCACTGAGTCACCTGGGAAGCCCTAGTATATAAGTACTCTAATGGTATCTTGTGGTTCATTCATTAATTTTATTCCAGTTTGCCTTCTCTAAAGAGTTTGCTACTTGAAGAGGCCTTCTTGACCACTCTGTGGGAAACATAAATGTCCTCTCCCCCTACTACTCTTTTTATTTATCCTAATTAGTTTATTCATATCAATCATGTTGCATAGTTACGTCTGTAATTATTTATTTCCTATTTCAGCCTCAGTTCAGTTCAGTCCAGTCGCTCAGTCGTGTCTGACTCTTTGCGACCCCATGGACTGCAGCATGCCAGGCCTCCCTGTCCATCACCAACTCCCGGAGCTTACTCAAACTCATGTCCATCGAGTCGGTGATGCCATCCAACCATTTCATCCTCTATTGTCCCCTTCTCCTCCTGCCTTCAATCTTTCCCAGGATCAGGGTCTTTTCAAATGAGTCTCAGTCTATCATATACAATTATTTTTAGCTACAGTTCATGACTCCGTCCCTAGCACATTAGACAGTGCCTGTTTCAAAAACACTGGGTGAATTTAGAGAGGAAGATCATTAAATTGAATAGTCCCAGAGATGGTACCTGACTTTATCAACAAGTAGTCAGTACATTATAGCCATGGTTAGTAATTTTACCACGCCTCAGTTTTGTCACTTGCAGAATGGCAGTAATGAAAATACCTTCCCAGAAAGATAGTTTGTCTCTATAAAAGTGACATACTATATCGAAAACATTTATGCAAATGCTTATTTAGATATCGACTCTTACAAAATATTTTTCCCCAATAACTGTAGATACTGTATGCTGTTGCTAATTTGAGTGTTTGCTGCAAATGATGAACATCCATTTAAAAATAAATCTTTGTTTTTAGTAATGCATTGTACATACTGTGTATTTGGAGATACTTGAATATCATAATATAACTATAACTCAGAATTCTCTTTATCAAATAATTTGTCAATTCAAACGTTACTTTGGCACAGTTTATTTATTAATATTTTTCTATGCATTGAGTTTCTGTATTTAAACTGCAGGGGAACATCAAGCTGTGTTTTCAATTAACTCAAAAAAATCTCCTTCCATTTGCAACAGCAAGGAGTCCCATCACAGAGGGTAATATCAGTAATCTGTTTTTCATCTTTTAATTACACAAGAAATCTTCTAACAATGGAATGTTCACAAAGAGGCACAATCCATTATAATCACAGGTAGATGCAGATAAGTTAAAATGTCTTACATTGTGTCACTTTCATTTTTTAAAAAATCTAATTTTTGTAGATTTGATTCAAAGGCAAATAAGCATTTAAAAAACATTTAAGAAGCATGTACTGTTTCTTTACGTTGTAGAGTTGAGCTTTTGTTTTCCTTAATTGGTGATGATTTCTTTCCTGTTAAATATTTTTCTTTATATAATGTTGTAGTTACATGTAACAGCTCATTGAGGCTGAATTTGCGTCCTGTATGTATTTATTATGGATATTATGCTCTTAAGGAAGTAACTTAATATCTGGAGCCTATAATTTCATCTTTAAAATTGAATAATAATAGCAATACCTCATTAGAGTAGCATAATGTTTAAAGAAACTGAAATATCAGGTATAACATTTCTGAAAACAGATACTAGTTTTTAATATTTTCTCATATATTCTCTTTGTTCAAGTAGACAAACTTTCAGCTGCTTTCTGAATTTGGAAACATAGGTATTCAACATGCCACTACAAATTTGACTTCATAAGTAGTTTAGTATTTCATTGTGCTCATAACAGAATAGTGTAAATCTGACCAGTTCACTTCAGTACTGTTGGTAGTCTAAAGCAACCTTTTAAACTTGGCCAAAGGTCTTTCATCATTTGTATAACGTTGGCCAAAATGTCTCCATAATATGTTATAGAAAAACCTGAAGGAACATCTTGGCCAACCTAATATATTACCTTTCTGTTCACCCTCCTTGCAGAGCCTTCACTCTTTTGGTAATTTTTGTTGCATCACTGTCAAAAGATTGTTTCCCCAAAACACAGGTTTTAGTCTTTTGTGATGTATAATAGTGTATTAGACAAAGTCAAGTATATTAGAAAAATAAAGTCTTTTAACTTTGGACTTGGAATATAAAGGAAGAGCATGAGTTAATCCAGTAGTCAGTGTTTTGGGTAAGAATATACAGGGAAAAGAACATCGTGCACAAAACTATAGAGTTTAGAGAAAACAGGGAAAGCTTTTAAATGTAAACAATTGTATGGCTGGGTCATAGGCAAAGAAAGGAGTAGATATGAGAGAAGAGCTAAAACCAAAATTGCATAGCCATTTGTAGAATTTTGTTGTTTCAACATTATCTGAAGTAGGATGCCTAACTACCAAAGGGTTTTAATTATATGTCCATTTTCAAATAGAGGTCTTAGGGAAAAAATAATGCTTCCTACAGGAATGCAGGGAAATAATTAGAGGCTGGGAAAGTGGTTATGGTGTTATTGCAAAAGTGCTGAGCAAAGGTAATAATTATCTGATAAGCGAGAACTAGACTAATACAAGCTTTATTTCTACGATTTTGTGATGAAGAGTGGATCAAACAGAAATTTAAAGATGATGCCATAGATGCTAAGCATTGGCAAGTGGATGGTTGTTGCTACATTTTATTAAACTGGAGTACATAGGGTTTATATAAGCATATTTGAGAGAAAAGATAAATCTAATTTTAGACACATTGAGATAAACTCCTATAAATTTATCAATACAAGTAGACTTGTGTATGTATGTGTTAAATTGTTTCAGTCATGTCTGCCTCTTTGGGACCCCATGGACTGCAGCCCACCAGACTCCTCCGTCCGTAGGATTCCCCAGGCGAAAGTACTGGAGTGGATTGTCATTTCTTACTCCAACAAGTGGACATATGCAACAATTATTGCTGTGATTTGAGAGATTTGGGTTGAAGTTATAAATTTTAAAAATATGACAGTTAATTGAATTCCTTAGTGTGAAGATTAAAAAGACAGTGAGTAGATGACAGACTTAAATAAAGCAGCATGGGAAATTGATTGGAGAAAAAAAAGATTGAAAATTTGGGGATGGAAATAGAAATAAAAACAACAACAACAACAGAAGAAACTAGGTCAATATGCAAAGCAATTGAGATTTAGAGACATTTGGAGTGGTCAGCAATGCTAAAAGTCACCAGTTGGCAAGAAAGTTTTTTTTAAAACACAAAAGAGTTAGTGTTTCTTAAGAGCACATTTACTGGACTGGTAAGAAGACAGACTGTAGATTACTAAAGAGCCAAGAACATGGTGGAAAATGAGAGAAGAATCAACAGCTGCAAATATCTATTTCATCAAACAAAATGTGAGTGGAGAGGAAGGTTTTTAGAAGAGGTTAATGAGGATTGCTGTTAGCTTATTTAAGTACGAGGATCCTCAATCATATTAAAATATTCATAAGGAGTAACTGGTAGTTAGAGAAAAATGAAAATATAAGATTGAAAAGAAATACCATTGGATCCCAGAGAAATCAGTTTTATTAGTCAAAATAATTGAACTTAGAATCCTGTAACCAGCTACGTCAAAAATCACAGTGACTAAACATATGTAAATTTATTTCTTGATCCTAAGACTTTTGATTAATTTATTTAAGCCAGTTATAATCATCCAGAGTCATTTCCCTTACTTAAATTTAACTTGCATGTGGACCTTAAATACATCTATAAATTATCTTCACTGGCACACCTGGATTAGTATTTAAATAACTGGAGACTGTAGCATAGCCAGGTTAACACATCAAAAGATAAATAGTGTTATTAAGAGCAATAACTAAAGTAGTAATGTGCTGAACTATCAGTTGTTTCTTAAGCTGGAATAAGCACGTTCTGTCATATCTTCCAATCTGATTCTAAAAACCACTAGTTTTAAATGCAGCTGTCTGAAGATTCTGTATATTAAAAGATTGTGGAGTTATTGGGCAGGAAAATAGAAAATGACAGAATGTCGACTATGACCATGAAGTTCTTTTCTTTCTTTCTTTTTTTTTTTTGAGTTATCTTCTAATATCCATGTAAGTCAATATTCCAGAATCTTGAAGCAGCTGTGTACAGCAAACACTCCAAGAGAAAACCCTCATTTTCTGTCCAAAAACAAGCAAGAGAACAAGCCCCCTTCCCCATTGGACAGAAATTTTGGGAAAACCCCTTCTTCTTCTTTTTTTTTTTTTCTACTGTTCCAGTCCCACTCATAAAAGAACTAGATCTGTGGCAACAGTGGGAGTGGTATCCATGCTGATATCTAAATTTTTGAGAATAACTTCTGACTAAAGGAACGAGAGAAGGCGGACTTCATGATACTCAGATGTGAAGAGAATCCTCCTTTTCCTTCCCCGTCTTTCTCTTGAGGCTTTGCTTCAAGGCAGTGGCACTGGTATGAAATGTATACTCGCATATGGGATTTCAAACTTCAGAGTGTCAGAAAATGGGCTCCCAGTCAACCAGAGACTTTGAGGAAAACCATGGAGAGTACAGCTGGAGAGAGAAAGCTCTGAAATCTGTGTATAAAATCCTGAGTGGTGTGCCTTTGAAACTGACCCAATGCTGGTATGGCTTAAAAGCCATGCCTTTAAGAGCTAAACTATGGTATAGGGCACTGTTCAGGGTCCACTTTGTGCCCTGGGTAGTACACATGGTGGGTTTACCCAATAGCACTGTTGCATCTTTAGAAATTAGCTGATATCAGAAACTCCACAGGCATCAGAAGCCTACAGAAAAGCTTTCTGTATGAAGTAGATAAGTTGACTTCCTATTTTAAATTAAAAAAAAAACAAATCAGCATTCTCCAAAAGATATAACATCTTTCAGGATTCCATAAACAAATGTAGAAAATGCCAACAATATAGTCCGAAATTCCCTGAAAACATGGGACTCGGAAGACCATAACCCTTAAGGGGAAAAGTTAATAAACGTAGGAAGTTTTGATATCAGAGACTTTAAAGAAGCTACTGTAATAATGTTCTTCAATATAGGCAAATACATATGAAATTAATAGAAAGAAGACTTTGTCAAGAGCTGAAAAGTACATTAATATAAAACTTCCCTGGATAGTCTCAACTGTAGAATGAAAATGACATAAAAAAAAAAAAAACAGTAAATTTGAAAAATAATACACATTGATCTATCTGAGAGACTGAGAAAAGAAACAGCCAACACTCAGGGACGCATAGGATAACAGCAACAGGTCTTTAACATCCAAGTTGAAATCGGAAAAATACAGGGGAAATATTGGTGAATTAAGAAAAGTGAAGTAATTGTAGCTGAATACTTTCTAAACTTTAGGAAAAAGTTAATTTGCAGATTGAAGAATATTGGGGAAGGAAAACACAATAAATTCAAAGCCTGCCACACTCAGATAATGTTGTAACAAAACGGATAAAAACCACAGGTAAAAAACAAAGCATACTTGAAAGCCAATCAGGAGAAGGGGGCAACAGAGGATTAGATGGTTGGATGGCATCACCAACTTGGTGGACGTGAGTTTGAGCAAACTCGGGGAGACAGTGAAGGACAGGGAAGCTTGGTGTGCTGTGATCCATGGGGTCACAGTGAGTGGGACATGACTTAGTGACTGAACAACAAAAATCAGGAACTCAGAACTTTATAAGGAACATTGAATCAAATTGCTTCATATTTCTCACCAGAGAAGTAAAGGTCAGAATACAGTGTAAAAATATTTTTTAAATATTGAAAATAAATGATTGTCAAACTCAGCATCCCATCCAGCAAAACTACAATTATGGAAAAAAATGTGATAGAAAAGACATTTTAAAATTTAAAGAAATGAAGAGCAAAGAAGTAGAAAAACAGGTGAATTTATCAGCAGCAAAGTTGCTCTAATGGAAATGCTAAATGAAATTCTGGCAAAAGGGAAATAATGCCATGGAAATCTTGGAACTTCAGAGGTAAAAGATAGCAACAGTGATGGTAAATGTCTCAACCTAGTAGCCTATATTTTCTTTAAAAAATCTAATTGCTGAAAGCAAATTTTAAAACGTTATCTGAAAGATGTTCGGTATGTAAGAATGTTCATATAACAACTATAAATTAAGATAGGGTTCCCTGGTTGTTGAGCATATCTTCATATGCTTATCCATGTATCTTCTTTGGTTCTTATTTAGTCCAGTGTTTTTAAGAAAACTTTTGTTTTCTGAGAGTATTGAATTGTCACTGAACTTCTACCCCTGTTTTAAATCACTGGGCTTTTTAAAATTGGCGCTCCTCCTAAAATAATTTCTAGTCAAAACTCATGAAGGGGATATGACCAAAAACATGTTGTCATTCTGATTTTCCTAAGACAGATGTTTACTTCACTGAAATTAACTGATAGATATTTCTGTTGGAAAATGTTTTCCAAAACATGATCATTTTATTTTGACAATTAAACTGTGACTGTAACGAAATAAAGACTCATTGTGAGAGAAAATGTTCACTTTGGGAACAGGAAGATAACCTCCATGAAGGGTATTATTCTCCTGTGCGGATCATGATCATGATCGGTCACTCACTCATGTCCGATTCTTTGCGACCCCATGAACTGTAGTCCACCAGGGTCCTCTGTCCATGGGATTTCCCAGGCAAGAATGCTGGAGTGGGTTGTCATTCTCTTCTCCAGGGGATCTTCCCAACCCAGGGATTGAACGTGCAACTCTTAGGTCTCCTGTGTTGGCAGGCAGAGTCTTTACCACTAACGCCACCTGGGAATCCCATTACACTGATAGCCAGAAGCAAAACTATATGAACTTATTGGTATATTTTAATATACATGTTCAGTTAAGTTCAGTCGCTCAGTCATGTCCAACTCTTTGCGACCCCATGAACTGCAGCACGCCAGGCCTCTCTGTCCATCACCAACACCCGGAGTCTACCCAAACCGATGTCCATCGAGTCAGTTATGCCATCCAACCATCTCATCCTCTGTCGTCCCCTTCTCCTCCCGCCCCCAATCCTACCCAGCATTAGGGTCTTTTCCAATGAGTCAACCCTTCGCATAAGGTGGCCAAAGTATTGGAGTTTCAGCTTCAACATCAGACCTTCCAATGAACACCCAGGAATGATGTCTTTTAGGATGGATTGATTGGATCTCCTTGCAGTCCAAGGGACTCTCAAGAGTCTTCTCCAACACCACAGTTCAAAAGCATCAATTCTGCGGGGCTCAGCTTTCTTCACCGTCCAACACTCACATCCATATATGACCACTGGAAAAACCATAGCCTTGACTAGATGGACTTTTGTTGGCAAAGTAATGTCTCTGCTATTCAATATTCTATCTAGGTTGGCCATAACCTTCCTTCCAAGGAGTAAGTGTCTTTTAATTTCATGGCTGCAATCACCATCAGCAGTGATTCTGGAGCCCAAAAAAGTAAAGTCTGACACTGTTTCCACTGTTTCCCCATCTATTTCCCATGGAGTGATGGGACCAGATGCCATGATCTTAGTTTTCTGAACGTTGAGCTTTAAGCCAAATTTTTCACTCTCCTCCTTCACCTTCATCAAGAGGCTCTTTAGTTCTTCTTCACTTTCTGCCGTAAGGGTGGTGTCATCCGCATATCTGAGGTTATTGATATTTCTCCCGGCAATCTTGATTTCAGCTTGTGTTTCTTCCAGCGCAGCATTTCTCATGATGTACTCTGCTTATAAGTTAAATAAGCAGAGTGACAATATACAGCCTTGACGTACTCCTTTTCCTATTTGGAACCAGTCTGTTGTTCCATGTCCAGTTCTAACTGTTGCTTCCTGACCTGCATACAGGTTTCTCAAGAGACAGGTCAGATGGTCTGGTATTCCCATCTCTTTCAGAATTTTCCACAGTTTATTGTGATCCACACAGTCAAAGGCTTTGGCATAGTCAATAAAGCAGAAATAGATGTTTTTCTGGAACTCTGTTGCTTTTTTCGATGATCCAGCGGATATTAGCAATTTGATGTCTGGTTCCTCTGCCTTTTCTAAAACCAGCTTGAACATCTGGAAGTTCACGGTTCATGTATTGCTGAAGCCTGGCTTGGAGAATTTTGAGCATTACTTTACTAGCATGTGAGATGAGTGCAATTGTGCAGTAGTTTGAGCATTCTTTGGCATTGCCTTTCTTTGGGATTGGAACGAAAACTGACCTTTTCCAGTCCTGTGGCCACTGCTGAGTTTTCCAAATTTGCTGGCATATCGAGTGCAGCACTTTCACAGCATCACCTTTGAGGATTTGAAATAGCTCAACTGGAATTCCATCACCTCCACTAGCTTTGTTCGTAGTGATGCTTTCTAAGGCCCACTTGACTTCACATTCCAGGATGTCTGGCTCTAGGTGAGTGATCACACCATCGTGATTATCTGGGTCGTGAAGATCTTTTTTGTACAGTTCTTCTGTGTATTCTTGCCACCTCTTCTTAATATCTTCTGCTTCTCTTAGGTCCATACCATTTCTGTCCTTTATCGAGCCTATCTTTGCATGAAATGTTCCTTTGGTATCTCTAATTTTCTTGAAGAAGTCTCTAGTCTTTCCCAATGTATTGTTTTCCTCTATTTCTTTGCACTGATCACTGAGGAAGGCTTTCTTATCTCTCCTTGCTATTCTTTGGAACTCTGCATTCAGATGGGAATATCTTTCCTTTTCTCCTTTGCTTTTCGCTTCTCTTCTCTTCCCAGCTATCTGTAAGGCCTCCTCAGACAGCCATTTTGCTTTTTTGCATTTCTTTTCCATGGGGATTTTCTTGATCCCTGTCTCCTGTACAATGTCACGAACCTCTGTCCATAGTTCATCAGGCACTCTGTCTATCAGGTCTAGTCCCTTAAATCTATTTGTCACTTCCACTGTATACTCATAAGGGATTTGATCTAGGTCATACCTGAATGGTCTAGTGGTTTTCCCTACTTTCTTCAATTTAAGTCTGAATTTGGCAATAAGCAGTTCACGATCTGATCCACAGTCTGCTCCTGGTCTTGTTTTTGCTGACTGTATACAGCTTTTCCATCTTTGGCTGCCAAGAATATAATCAATCTGATTTCAGTGTTGACCATCTGGCGATGTCCACGTGTGGAGTCTTCTCTTGTGTTGTTGGAATAGGGTGTTTGCTATTACCAGTGCGTTCTCATGGCAAAACTCAATTAGCTTTTGCCCTGCTTCATTCTGTACTCCAAGGCCAAACTTGCCTGTTACGCCAGGTGTTTCTTGACTTCCTACTTTTGCATTCCAGTCCCCTATAATGAAAAGGACATCTTTTTTGGGTGTTAGTTCTAGAAGGTCTTGTAGGTTATCATATACATGTTAATGATAGTTTATAATTTCATTTTAGGGACCAAAGCTGTACTTTTATATTAGAAAGTATTACATATAAAATATGTTTTTATTATCTTTAGTAGAGTAATACAGTTATTCTTAATTTTCTAAATTATTCTTTGTGAACTCCTTTTTGATTGCTAAATTATAAATATTGATTACATATAATAATACCTCCTGTTTTTAAGTTACATGTAATCAAATATTACTGCAAAATATTATTCATAATTTTTTTTAGAATTTTCTATATATGTGGTATTTTGTACTCTATTTACTATAGTCTAAGACCTGTTATTTTCTGACCCATCCATATTTCATCTCTCGCACATAATTACCACTAAACGTAAAGTATCTTGTTTTATTGTGTTCATAAAAGATGCTACTTCCAGAAATAACCCTAAATGTATGTAGTTTACTGTCCATAGAGATTAATGTTTGCTTCACTACACTTTCCATTTTTATTTTGAAAATATGAAAAGATACATTTTAAAACTGGTGCTCAAACATACATGAAGTAGGTAAAACAGGGTGGCTGTCCTAGATAAGTAAGAATATGCAATGTATATAATTAACACAAATTTAAAGGGTTTTTTTAAGCTTTTTTTAATTGTCTGTGTGTCCATAGATCAGAAGTCCAGGCACAGTGTAGCACAGCTGGCTCCTCTGCTCCAGCTTCACGGGATCATCAGCAAGGCTGGGTATCTTGCTCTAGGCTCTGGGGAAGAGTGCACGTCCAAGCTTTATTTTAGGATGTTTGCAGAATTTGATTCCTTGTGGTAAGACTGAAATACTTGGTTCCCATCTGGGTATCAGTTAGGAACCACTCTTGTCTCCTAGAGGACTTGTCTGATACATGCATGTAATACACTTACATCTCAGAAGCTGCAGTGTTATGTCAAACTTCTCTCACTCTTAAAATTGTCCTGATTTCCTCTTCTGCATCTCTCTTGCCTTCTGAGCAGCATCTCTCTGACTCCTGCCAGAGGGAGTAATCTGTTTTTAAGATCTTATTAGGGTGGACCCTCCTAGGTGATCCATAATCTCCTTAATTTAA
The DNA here is from genome assembly GCF_054371585.1 of Giraffa tippelskirchi. Taxonomy (NCBI): domain Eukaryota; kingdom Metazoa; phylum Chordata; class Mammalia; order Artiodactyla; family Giraffidae; genus Giraffa; species Giraffa tippelskirchi. Next base: position 129,318,763 of record NC_137286.1, read on the forward strand.
GATATCCTTAAAGTTAATATAATTTTTGAGGTCCTTATTGCTATGAAACATAACATGTTCAAAAGTTCCAGGGATTAGGATGTAAACTATTTGGGTGATCATTCTACCTACCACACTTAGAAAGTAGACTGAAGTCACTGATGTGTCATAGATGCCAGATGTTAAAGATTTTTAATACTTCCATCTAAAATTGGCCTCTATCAACTAAGAAAGCCTAGTTGAATTCTATAAACATCTAATTCAAATTGGCTGAATAGCAAAAATTAAAAGCATTATATATTGTGAACTATGCAATTAACTTGCCATAAATTTATTTTTAAATGGCTTAAAGATAAGCAATGAAATAGGATACAATCTACAAATCTGAACAAGTACAGTTTGAAGATATCCTGCAGTTGGGTAATATTTAATAAAATTTATGAACTTAATAAAATATAACTTTTTCCTTGAACACCTGTTGTGAGTAAAGGGAAGAATTCTAGTCTCTTATCAGGCAAAACTCCAATGAATGTTCCATCTGCAGTCGTTCATTGAGATAGTCCACTCATGTTCATGTTGAAAATCATGGAAACTCTGCCATCCATAGTGGGAACAATTTGATTGCAGTCAAGCTTCTGACCAAAGGTATTGAAATTAGGTATATTTGATATTGTCCATAATACGTGTTATTTCCATCTATCCTAAATCACACCCACTAAGCTAACTTTAATGAAAGTCTTTCAAGAATCAAGGAAAGAATGGCATTATGATTTTAAAGTTTATCTGAAAATCTCCTTCTGTGAGGTTAGTTCATGCCACTTTTTATAATTTAGTTCTCTCTGTCATCCTGGCAATTCGACAGTAAGACCAGTGTTCTTTTCTTGGGTTTGTGTGACTTGTCAGTATGACAGAAGAGAGGAAAATGGGAATAGCTTTCTTTATTATTTGATGCAGTGTTTGGGGAGCTATAAGAAGAGTTCACCTTCTCCCAAGTAGGATAAATAGCCTTTTATTCTCAGAAGTTGTGTTGGTTTTATGGACATTATATTCACTTGAGTTAAGATACCAAACATAGATTAGAGTAAGCTCTAGGTCATTAGAAATTTCAAAGAAAGAAATGAGGAAAGTAGCCATCCAAAGAAGAAAAGTTAATTTAGAAGTTGTGTATTTAAATCTTACGGTGTTTAATGCTAGCTTGTCTAACAATTCAATTATCTCAGTGTTCAGCATTAAAAAGGGTTATTTCTCACCCACAGTATCCCTAGAAGCTCAGGAGTCCAGACATTTTCTTTTGTTTTATTTTGTGATAATGACAATTTTAAATGTGATGCAGGCCACTTTTGCTCACATTCCGTTGTTCAGAACTCAGTCATGCGGACCCAAAGGGAAGTGTCCAGAAAGAGAATATTTAAATGCTTGATGACCGTTCAACATAATTCTTTCACAGAAAGTTAGAGACATTGGAACAAATGAGATGACTAAGCTACAAAAAAGAAAAAACAGAGAATTAATAGAATATCTAAGATGATACATATGGTTAAGCTGAGGTCCAGAAGGTTATGAGAATCAGTGTTAGATTTATGGGATGGGGGGGAAGCTCCTCTCAAAGCTTTTGTGGTTGTGTGTAGACTGAGGGTAGGAAACACTTCTAATTGTGAATCTGTTCCACACAGCGTCATTATTTGACATTTCTTGCCATACTCTGTGCCCCAGACCTCATTTTCCTCTATGTTCACATCTAATACTACTTGGAAATTGTGGTTTTGTTCCACTGGGTTCAAAAGGGCAGTCACTGGGACGTACATGTGTATGTGTGCTTGTGCTCGGTCATGACTGTAGCCTGCCAGGCGCCTCTGTCCATGGAATTTTCCAGGTGAGAATACTGGAGTGGATTGCCATTTCCTACTCCAGGGAATCTTCCTGACCCAGAGATTGAAACCCGCATCTCTTGTGCCTCCTATATTGGCAGGTAGATTACTTACCACTGCACCACCTGGGAAGTCCAAAGGGTACATGGAACTCTATTTTTTTTTTTTTTACTTTTTGTTTTGAAACAATTCTAGACCTACGGGAAGTTGCCAAAACAGAAGGATGCATGGAAGTCTACTATTTGAACAACTTCCTGCAAGTCTAAAATTATTTCAGAACAAGAAGGAAAAAAACCTGATAATAATGTACATAATTTATCATGGTGAACTAAAATTTGACATTTCAAAGATACAACTTGGTTCAGTTCAGTCGCTCAGTCATATCCAACTCTTTGCGACCCCATGGACTGCAGCACGGCAGGGCTCCCTGTCCATCACCAACTCCCAGAGTTTACTCAAACTCAAGTCCATTGAGTCAGTGATGCCATCCAACCATCTTAACCTCTGTCGTCCCCTTCTCCTCCCACCTTCAATCTTTCCCAACTTGGTAGGAATAGGTAAAGTTTGCCCCTCCTTCTACCTCCTCCACCCCATGGAATGTCCTTAGAGTTGTATGCCAGTAAAATTACTTTTGTGTTATTTCCTAAAATTAGATTCATGTGGGGAAGAGAAGGTCATCTATCTATGTGAAGGACTAGAAAAATATTGCTTTGAGCTTCCTTACTGAAGAAAAATCTAGGCTTTCTCATGCAAATGTAAATTACAATTGTCCTACTTTCTTTCTCTCTGTCTCTCCTTTTACCTGCTCTTCCTGTCTCATCTGCATTAGTCAGGGTTTTCCAGAGACATAAATTCAGTACAGTAGGATGCATCTCTGTATACATACATATACATACATATGTGTGTATATATACATGTGTATACACAGATTTTTAAGAAATTAATTCATGTGAATGTCAGCTTGGAAATCTGAAATCTACAGGACAGAAAGGCAAGTTGGAGATTAGGAGATGAGTTGATATTGTTGTCATGAGTCCAAATACAGTCTGAAGACACAATATCTATTTTCAAGATACCTTAGTTTTTTTTTTTTTTTTCAATTTCTTTTATGGCCTTCAAGTGATTGGTGAGGCCAGCTCACATTATGGAGGGCAGTCTGCTTTATTCAGAGCTACTAAGGTAGATCTCAGTCACATCTAAAAAATACAGCAACATATTGACTGTTGTGTGACCAAACATTTGGACATCCCAGCTTAGTCAAGTTGATGCATAAAATCAGCCATTTACTTACCAGTCACTTGTCTGTCATCTATTTATTTGCCTGACTACCTTTGTATTTTAGTTTTCTATTACTGGTAATGAATGACCACAAACTTAGCTTGTAAAACTGCCATTCACTATCGCATTTCTGAAGTTCAGAAATCTGAAATCGGTCTCACTGGACAAAATCCAAGTTACTGACTATATTCAGTAAGTAAAATGAGTATCTTCCTTTTGGATGCTCTAAGGAGAATCAGGTTCTTTGCCTTTTCTAGCTTCTAGAGGCCACCTGTATTCTTTGGGTCTTGGCTCTATTACTCCATTTTCAAAGTCAGCAACATTGGACGGGAGCTTTCTCATATCACCTTTTTCTTGGTCGGATCATCACATCTTTTTCTCTGATCCTGACTGCCCTTTTCCCTCCTTATTTGTAAAGGCTGTTTTGGTTACATCAGCCCATCTGAATAATATGGGATCATCTCCCTATCTCAGGTCAATTTATTAGCAAACTTGGTACTATTGGTAGCCTCAATTCTTCTTTTCACACAGCATATTTATAGGTTCTGGACATGGACATATTGGTGGGCCATTATTCTTCTTACTAACTCTCTTTGATCAGCATAATCTTTTAGCCTCTATAACTTTTTATAATATTGGTATAAAGTTATTAAACATACATTGCCCAGAGTTCTTATGAGGTTTAGGAGTATTTAATATTCCACAAAAATTCAACAGAACTGAATAAACAGGAAAAACATGTTTTTTTCATTCTTCATTGAGGAGAGAATACTACCAGTCAAGAAAGAGGATATCAAAAAAAAAAGAAAAAAGATATCAGATGCATTCTTCTTTTCTGTTAGTTAAACATGGTACGTGCTTATCTGAGCAGGAACAGAACATATAGACACAGGACTGTGCTCATTCTTCTTAAAGAAACTCTCATGTTCACCATGAAGCAGAAGGTATTTTGTAGTGCTCGTTGGAAGGAAGCAAACATTCCATAGATAATAATTGTTAAATACTGAGTATTTAAAGGCATTCTCAATGTAAGATCCTGGTGGTGGTTTAATTGCTAAGTCATGTGCATCTCTTGCGACCCCATGGACTGTAGCCCACCAGACTCCTCTGTCATGGCATTTCCCAGGCAAGAATACTTGAGAGAATTGCCCTTTTCTCCTCCAAGGGATCTTCCTGACCTGGGAATTGAATCCATAACTCCTGCATTGCGGGGAGATTGTTTACTGTTGGGTCACCAGGGAATCCCTTGTAAGACCCTACTCATTAGTTATTATTGAGCATCCTGAAACACGAAATTTATTAATGTGAAAATAGTGGCATATCACTGTGTGGTGTGCAAGCTTGGTTTTGAGATAATCCAAGCCTGGACTATAATATAAACTCTGATTCTTTCTTGTTACATAATTATATCTTCATTTTCACAGGCTCTTGGAGAACTTAAAATGAGATCTAGAATGACAAAAACCTGTAAACAAATTTTTATAGCAACCTTATTTGCAACAGCCTAAAACTGAAAACAATCCAAACATCATCAATGGGTGAACAGTTGAACACACTGATACATTGATACAGTGGAAAAGTACTAAACAATAAAGACAAAATATGGATGCATACTACAAGGCTGATAGACATCAGGGCATTATGCTTATAGAAAAAAAGTCTCTAAATATTATATACCATATGATGTCATTTGCACAATATTCCCAAAATAACAAAACTGTGGAGAAGGAGAACTGACTAATGATTACCAGTAGTTAAGGACAGAGTGAATTGTAAATGTAAAGGTATCATGAGAGAGAGTTCCTTAGTAGTGATGGAAGAGTTCTGTTCCATCTTAATGGAGAGGATGGTCACACTAATGTGTACATAGAGTAAAATTGCCTAAGAGTACACATAGATATACAGTTGCATATGATTAACAGTATTGCACCAATGTCAGTTCCTAGGTTTTGATGTTGTGTTAGTTACATAAGATACCATTTTGGGGGAAGGTGTTTCAAAGACTCCTCGGACTCCATGTATAATTTTGTACCTTTTTGTACGTCTGTAATCATTTCAATTAAAAGGGAAAAAGGAAGAGATCTAGTTTGAGCCACTTAACACAAGATCTGCTGCATAGTGAATGCGTCTGTTCAACGAGTTGGAGAAAGAGTTGTCACATCAAGTTGGGAACATATATGTACAGAGAGAGGTAATGGGAGAATGGGAAATCTTAATAAGCAACTGACTGGCTTGTGCTCAGGGAAAACTGATGTTAAAATAACTTTGATGTTCATACATATATTTTAAGTGGATTTCATTTTTATGTTGATTTACCGAACTCTTTCATGATATTCTCTATAAAAATGTTATCCTGATAGATTGTCTAGTGTTTTTCATCAAGCTTTAACTACAGATTTTATTTGATGAACAAGGTAATGAATCAATCTTAATATGGGGAAAAAAAATTTCATCAGCAATGTGATCTTTTCTTTCTTCTTTCCTTATTATTTATTTATTTATTTGATTTCCTCCATCTGTGATTTACTGAGTAGGATTCTGCAGTGTATCAAACACATCAAATACAGTGTATCAAATACATCTCAGATATCTCTGAGGATGATAAAAATTGTGGACTTTACTGTCTGATATTTCTACTTTGTTTTTAAACTCTATTTTAACATAATTGAAAAATAAGTATAAAATAGCTCACTAAAATTATTTACACACATAGGTGATAAATAATCCACACTTTCATGAAATTATCAATAGTTTTTCTTTATTTCTGTATTTCTTTGTCATTTTTCAAAAATGGTGATCTATTTTAAATACTTTCAAATATATAGGCTGACTTTTTAAAAATATATTCATATTTTGATTTCTTAATTGTTAAATCTTTCACCAGTCTGGAAATGTTTTGAATTCTAATATCCAGGGAATATTATCAATATACTAAGCTCTCTAAAACCAATTCATTTAATAACAAAAAATTACAAACACAATATAAACCTTCAATATTGCAATGATACTGAATAAAGCAATTAGTCAGTTGTAATATAACCAAATAAATGTTCAATCAGTAGAGTTGATTTGAATTGAAACTAAATAATTTTAGACTGATGGTAGCTATAATTAAGATTCCTAAATTGTTCTCCCCACGTAGAATTAGAATGGTACCTTCTATATCTATAACATGAGGTGTATATTTCCAATACAAGTAACTATCACATTTTATTGTAATTAATATTTTATTATCAGCTTTTTCTTTCTTTTCTTTTTTTTTACTAGGCTGTAGTCTCCTTGAGGGTCATTTTTTTAAAGCCAATAGCTAGTTCAGTGCTAACTCATTATTCTCCAATAGCTCAATATATGATAACATATAAGATAATTAATTGTTTTATACCACAATCACTATTGGAGGTAATGAACATTTCAATCTCAGAAGATCCACTAGAGTTCCTATATTAAATTTTCTACCATTGGCCTTTTTTGAATCCCATTTCACTCACTTAATAGCTGTACCAGATTGCACTCATAGTCTAAACAGCCTCATAAGTTAGACAAATTTTAAAGGAGAGGCTCAACTTCCTCCCTCTGTTCAGCACCTAGACAGAATAGATACCTGAAAAGGTGTCTTCCTATTTCTTTTCACAAGGACTTAATTCCTCAATTTCCCAAGTATTTGCTAACCTCTGTCTTAGTGTTTAATAACATATCATGACACATTAAAAAATAAAGGAAAAGAGAAGTATGAAAAACATGTTTCTGATCTCGAAAAGTTTGTAATGTTATTGAGATGACAGAATACACCAATATACACAGGGAAGAGAGAAAAGTTGAGGTGCAAAAATTACCATACCACTGCTAAAATGTTTGCAAGTGCTATCAGCCTGTGTTAAAGTTCAGAGAAAAAGTGGTTTGTGAATACTCCAAGGAGAAAATAGGATCGACAAGGTATCTTGAAGAAAAAGCTGAGTATGTTGAGGACATGTTTTATCTTAGATACCCTAGAAGAAAAAGTATACGAGTGACTTACTCAAAAGAGCATGAGGGGGAAAAGGACAAAAGAGTGTGGACTCAAACAAAGGAGTAGGGACCTTGAATCTCTTAACTGTCAGTGTGTATGTAAAAGGTGTATGCATATGTGTAATGAGAAAAAGTGAAAGTCGCTCAGCAGTGTCCGACTCTTTGCGAACCCATGCACTATATACAGTCCATGGAATCCTCCAGGCCAGAATACTGGAGTGGGTAGCCTTTCTCTTCTCCAGGGGATCTTCCCAACCCAGGGATTGAACCCAGGTATCCCACATTGCTGGCAGATTCTTTACCTGCTGAGCCACAAGGGAAGCCCAAGAATATTGGAGTGTAGCCTATCCCTTCTCCAGGGGATCTTCCTGACCCAGGAATCAAACCAGGGTCTCCTGCATTGCAGGCTGATTCCTTTACCAACTGAGCTATCAGGGAAGCCTGCGAAAAAGAGGAGGTAACAAAAATTCCAAAGTGCTTCCTGCTCTGGGTACATGAGGAGGATGTAGGCTTCTGTAGTCTTGGGACCATTTTCGCTAAAGAAAACCACTGCTGCTGTATATTTGAAGACAAAGTACACTGAAGTCCAGGCACTCAAAAACGGAAAAAGGGGCACTGAATCATCTTCATGGGGTGCAATCACTATGTATTATGTGCATATGTCAGGTAGGAGGGGGGCTGCTGATAACTTACAAGAGAAGCAGAAATGATAGCCCTCTAGGGGGGAAGAAGACCCCTTCTTGAAGCATGACACCACTGACCTGCAGTCCTTTTCATCGAACTACTCTTCCACGGCAGAACTGAGATTCTATTTACAGCGTTTTTGGAAAGTTATTCTTCAGCTTTGCCTTTAACATTTCCAGAAAGAAAGAACTCAGTGTTTCCTGGTTTAGCCACTGTTAGCAAGAATGCCAGTCTCCTTTTGGTTTGTTCAAATTATAGGGCTCTTATTCATTCCCTTGTTCACAGGTCATAAGGGATTCCAATTACCAACTAGGATGCTTTCTCTTGAGTTTTTTTTTTTCCCCTTTTTCTATTCAAAAGAGAAACTCCTATAGTTGTGCTTTTTTATGCTCCCCTGAAGTCAAGCCGCAGGCTGTTACAACCCCACTAGCTTGCATTTTATCACAGATCGCTTAGTCTGCCAGTTAGATACTTGAGACAGCACAGTGTGCTTATTTTTAAGTGTCTTTCAGCCCATTTATTTCACATATAAACAAGACCATGACTTCAGGTCATTTCAGGTCGAACAATTTCATGACCTCAGGATTATCTTGCCAGTTGTCCCCTTACTCCCAGGTAAGTAGAAACATGTTTCATCATATCTAGAATCTTGCTCTCATGAACCTAACAAAATTAGGGAAATTAAATATATTTCCCTATACTTTCAGAATCCACCTGCCAATGCAGGAGATTCAGGAGACATAAGTTTGATTCCTGGGTCGGGAAGATCCCCTGGTGTAGGCAATGGCAATGGCTACCTGCTCCAATATTCTTGCCTGGAAAATTCTATGGGCAGAGGAGTTGGGCTACAGTCCAAAGGGCTACAAAGAGTCAGACATGACTGAGGGCCTGGATACCCACACTTTTCAGCGACCTTCTCCTGCCATGCGAGTTTCACTTTGTTGTTGTTATAGGCAGGGCAGAAGATGAGGAAATTAAAAGGAAATTTGAGAAATGTTGACTTCTTCAGGAAAAAAAATAGCATTTGACGCATTTTAGTTATATATTAATTCATATATAAAGTTTCAAATCCTTAGTAATGTCATGCATTTTTATATATCCCAACGAAATTGGGTTTAATAATATTCAGATAAACTAACCTTGGAAAATATTTACTATTCTGTGAATTTTCAAGTGTTTATCGTAGTTTCACTGAGGATGCTTTTACTTTACTACTAACTAAAAACATACTTAATGTGCATGTGGGTTATGTATACTTGTTTTTTGATACTGCATTTCTGAGTTTTAAACTGAGTATTCATTGAGAAAGTGAGTGCAAGTTTCACCTCCTCCAAATTTATCCACCTTAGCCCTTGTCACAAACCCAGTGTCTGGATCCTGAACTTTTGTTTTAATTTTCCAGTGGGTGCCTAACAGTTTAGGAAACTGATGGTTATCCCTGGAAACAGAACCACTCATAACCGTGAGAAAACAAAATCTATATAGGGGGCTCCACTAAGTTTTCCCATAGAATGATGAATATTTACTAATCAAATAATGTATTTTACTTATTAAAAATGACTCATTTTCTTTTTTTTCCTCTCAAACAGACCATAATTCTAAGATGACATTTCAAAGTTGTATTCACTATTATATATCATCCCTACTGCCTGTCATGTATTAAATGTTCAGTAGTTACACAGTAAATGAAAGAATTTTGTTCAAGATAGTAATGAGTTTTCTTATACAGTTATATATTTACAGTGATCTCTTCCATCCTTGTTAAATTAGCTCATCCTCTAACACGTCTACTCAATTATATATATATTTGACACTATCTGAAAATTGTTGAATCAATTTTACATTAGAGTTGCATCAGTTCAGTTCAGTTCACTCGCTCAGTCATGTCCGACTCTTTGTGACCCCATGAATTGCAGCATGCCAGGCCTCTCAGTCCATCACCAACTCCCGGAGTCTACCCAAACCCATGTCCATCGAGTCAGTGATGCCATCCAACCATCTCATCCTCTGTCGTCCCCTTCTCCGCCTGCCCCCAATCCTACCCAGCATTAGGGTCTTTTCCAATGAGTCAGCTCTTCGCAAGAGGTGGCCAAAGTATTGGAGTTTCAGCTTCAACATCAGACCTTCCAATGAACACCCAGGATTGATCTCCTTTAGGATGGATTGATTGGATCTCCTTGCAGTCCAAGGGACTCTCAAGAGTCTTCTCCAACACCACAATTCAAAAGCATCAATTCTTCGGCGCTCAGCTTTCTTCACCGTCCAACTCTCACATCCATACATGACCACTGGAAAAACCATAGCCTTGACCAGACGGACTTTTGTTGGCAAAGTAATGTCTCTGCTTTTAAATATGCTATCTAGGTTGGCCATAGCCTTCCTTCCAAGGAGTAAGCGTCTTTTAATTTCATGGCTGCAATCACCATCAGCAGTGATTCTGGAGCCCAAAAAAATAAAGTCTGACACTGTTTCCACTGTTCCCCATCTATTTCCCTTGAAGTGATGGGACTAGATGCCATGATGTTAGTTTTCTGAACATTGAGCTTTAAGCCAACTTTTTCACTTTCCTCTTTCACTTTCATCAAGAGGCTCTTTAGTTCTTCTTCACTTTCTGCCATAAGGGTGGTGTCATCCACATATCTGAGGTTATTGATATTTCTCCCGGCAATCTTGATTCCAGCTTGTGTTTCTTCCAGCCCAGCATTTCTCATGATGTACACTGTGTATAAGTTAAATAAGCAGGGTGACAATATACAGCCTTGACGTACTCCTTTTCCTATTTGGAACCAGTCTGTTGTTCTATGTCCAGTTCTAACTGTTGCTTCCTGACCTGCATACAGGTTTCTCAAGAGACAGGTCAGATGGTCTGGTATTCCCATCTCTTTCAGAATTTTCCACAGTTTATTGTGATCCACACAGTCAAAGGCTTTGGCATAGTCAATAAAGCAGAAGTAGACGTTTTTCTGGAACTCTTGCTTTTTCAATGATCCAGCAGATATTGGCAATTTGATGTCTGGTTCCTCTGCCTTTTCTAAAACCAGCTTGAACATCTGGAAGTTCACGGGTCACGTATTGCTGAAGCCTGGCTTGGAGAATTTTGAGCATTACTTTACTAGCATGTGAGATGAGTGCAATTGTATGGTAGTTTGAGCATTCTTCGGAGAAGGCAATGGCACCCCACTCCAGGACTCTTGCCTGGAAAATCCCATGGACGGAGGAGCCTGGTAGGCTGCAGGCAATGGGGTCGCTAAGGGTCAGACACGACTGAGCAACTTCACTTTCACTTTTCACTTTCATGCATTGGAGAAGGAAATGGCAACCCACTCCAGTATTCTTGCCTGGAGAATCCCAGGGACAGGGGAGCCTGGTGGGCTGCCGTCTATGGGGTCGCACAGAGTCGGACACGACTGAAGCGACTTAGCAGTTAGCAGTTGAGCATTCTTTGGCATTGCCTTTCTTTGGGATTGGAACGAAAACTGACCTTTTCCAGTCCTGTGGCCACTGCTGAGTTTTCCAAATTTGCTGGCATATTGAGTGCAGCACTTTCACAGCATCACCTCTGAGGATTTGAAATAGCTCAACTGGAATTCCATCACCCCCACTAGTTTTGTTCATAGTGATGCTGTCTAAGGCCCACTTGACTTCACATTCCAGGATGTCTGGCTCTAGGTGAGTGATCACACCATCGTGATTATCTGGGTCGTGAAGATCTTTTTTGTACAGTTTTTCTGTGTATTCTTGCCACCTCTTCTTAATATCTTCTGCTTCTGTTAGGTCCATACCACTTCTCTCCTTTATCGAGCCTATCTTTGCATGAAATGTTCCTTTGGTATCTCTAATTTTCTTGAAGAGATCTCTAGTCTTTCCCAATCTGTTGTTTTCCTCTATTTCTCTGCATTGATCGCTGAGGAAGGCTTTCTTATCTCTCCTTGCTATTCTTTGCAACTCTGCATTCAGATGGGAATGTCTTTCCTTTTCTCCTTTGCTTAGAGTTGCATAAAATATTCTAATTCATGTGCAGTCATTCCCTAAATTCTGCTGTAAATGGTGTTGCTTGAATGGGTTTGTTTATATTTCTGTTCCCATAATTAGTAGAAATGGTAACCTGGGACTCTTTCAACATAAAGAGTATCCATGTTTTTTATTACTATATTCAAAGTAATCTCTTGGAAATAATTTGTAATGGTATGTTATATGTGACTTACGTCTGATTAGGCCCAAAAGCACATGAGTGGAATTTGGAATTTACTCAAAGAAGAAAGAGAATCAGCTAGTAAAACCCAATGAAGCTTCCTTATTTCATTTTTGTTTCAGTGTTTAAAGGTAATATGAATGTTAAAAGAATAATTTGAGGAATAATTTATTGGCTTGCAGTAAAGATTCTTAGATAGAAGGAAGGTAGCAAGGCTGCTAAGAGATTGATATATGTTCCAAGTTGGTCAAATCTAATTAAAATTGACATGTTGGCTCAGATGGAGAATATGGTCTATTCAAATAAACTAAGGCATATATTTTGTTGCTCTATTTAATTTCTATTGTTATGGAATATTTTGATCATACCGTATTTTAACTAAAGAGGGAAATTATGGCATCTTCATAATCTGTAGGAGTTGGAAAAAGTTATGGGTATTACATTTAAGATTTAAATATTCCAGTAGTTTTCAGAATCTGTGATGGTTTTGTGTCTGTCTTTTAATTTTTCTAGGCTAAAAAAATGGGAACTTAAGAGTGCTTTGTCCTGTGCTATTTTCTAGTCCTAAAATATTTCTGTGGAAATAAGGATTCATATGTACTTAATGAATAAATATGTTAGCAAACTATTTGAAGATGTAATGCAATATCTTACATTAATTTTTGTAAAGAACTTGGGTTGAAATTGTGTATCTAGCTCTGAATAGCTCAAGTATATAAAGTTTTTATTTGTTACAAGGAAGTTCCAGGTAGAAACAATAGGATTGTTGATAATCTTCATCGTAGAATTATTAGAAGTATTCCCTGATGATCAGAATTTTTCTACTTTACTTAAGCCCAGTGTACCATGCTTGACTCAGGACAGTTGTTCAGTAGATATGCATCTGATGAATGAATGTATATACCCTGTATATATACCCTGTTGAGCTTTTCGTTACATTTCATGAATGAGGTCAGCATCCAGACATTATAAACAGTAATAGTCAATCTAAGGAGAGAGCCCCTTGTGATTGCAATAATTGTAACATTGCAGTTCTTTTATATTTTACTTTAGTGTTAAGTTATAAGCCATTAAGTAGTGAAGTGCATTTGTATTTTAGACATTTCAAAAGCTGAATATTTCAAAAAATAGTAGATAGTCAGGAAGGAATAAAAAGCTTGAACGAAAAAAATGTGCAGAGTTATCAAAAGAAAAGAGCAGACTGAGTATCTGAAGACAGTAGAAAAGTGTTATATGTTCCGCTCTAGAACCTCACTTGTGGAGTAAAAGTCATTGGGCTAGTAAGTGAATCTAAATTTTATATTGATTTTCATTTGCATCCTTTTAATTCTACAAATGTTATCTCCAAGCGTATGTGTGCAGGATCCTTTGCTGGACGTAGTGGAGAATATATTGTAACAGAGTGAGAAAGAGAAGGATTGAGGGAGATAATACTCCTGTTAAATTTTTTTGAGAAATGTGGTATTATTCTATGAATATTTTAGCTTCTACATCACGCATGATCTCATAAAGAAACTTAATAACCATCCCAATACTTTATTGGAAGCTTTCACAAACAGCATGAGGGGCAGCAACAATAATAATAGCAGAGTTGCTTGAAGGAATTTTCTTGACTATTTATTGAACTCTAGTTTGTGTCATTATGGTATTGAAAATTTTTGACAGAGTTGATGTACCAGATACAGTTCTAAAAATAGGAGAGTGTACTAGAAACATGAGACCCTTAAATTCAGTGATGGTAACAGGTGCAGCGTTAATGAAATACATTAGCATGTTAAAATAAACAAGGCTAAACATAGTCAGATGGATAATGATCAACATCTTTATTTACTGAATTCCATAGCAGAGACTAAAGATATCAGAGAAATGTACCTTTAAAGTGAGATGTGTAATCTCAGAAAAGCTATTTTAGCTTTTGCAGATTTTAAAACTTAGCTGCTGTTTTTTACTGTCTGCACAGTTAAAGCATAAAGAGCTGGTAAAATTGTTTCTATACTTCAACTAAATGCAATTTTGGAGTTACTGAATAGTTAATTATGCAAAGCCCCGATTTATCAGTATTGACCTGGAGAGCACAAAACCACAAATACAAAGTTCTCCTGTGGAGGTTCAACAAATAACCAGATGAAACCCCTTCCCCAAGTCCAATTTTATGTCTTCCAACCAGTTTTCATATGGGGAACATTAGAAAATTTTCCCTCAGAAGATTATGTTTTGAATATAGAATATGTCTCTGTTTGGAGAGCGCTGAGTGTATCATGGAGTGAGTGAGTGCTCTGTTGTTTTCTTGAAAGCTTCAGGAGAGAGGTGGAATGTTCTAGAAGATTATGGTTAGCTGACAGTGATCTGGAATGAAAGCCCTTGAGATAGGTACATTTTGCAAGATGAGACTGATAGCTCCAGTGGACTGCCAAAGGCCCTGTATGTGGAGTTTATATAGCCTGGAGAAAAAACAAGGGGACAGGAAACCTTGATAAGGAGGCAAAAATGGAAAGTTTTCTTTACCAAATTATTTGCTTGGGTTAGGTGAAAGGAAATTGCACTTTGCAATGACAAAAAGGGGTAACCTGCACGGTCGCACAGAGTCGGACACGACTGAAGCGACTTAGCAGCAGCAGCATGTTTTCAGAAGACATTATCCTTACAGTTCATTCATTTAGTACCTTGCTAGGGGTGAATTCCTACCAAAAATTTTGTGATTTAGGGAGTAAAGAAAGCATATACTCTGAGATGTACAGTGTGTCATGGGCTTATGACACCACCATCTCCAAAGCAGAACCTGAGCACATGGTCTGTTATTCTCAGTGATCAAAGTGTTTTGTTTATATAAGAGCCAACTTATCATTTACATAATAGAATAAAATGAAGAGAGGATGTGCTGAGACCTGTAGGTTCCCTTCACCCTCGTTGATACTTAGCAATAACTCAATATGCAATAACTCAATATATTATGAATCACAAAAGTATCTTCAGTTCCTTTTATTGTTATGACATGAATTTTTTTTTTAATGGATGATTTTTTTCTTTAACTGTATAAACCCACAATCACCAAATTCCTTTTTTGATGGAACTAACTAGAATTAAAGAACTAACTAAAGAGAACATTCTGAGTTAGATAAAAGAGAGGGAACTTCTGTTATCCATAGGATGGTAAGAAAATCTATGTCCGCAAGAGCCTGGCAGGCTACATCCCATAGAGCCGCACAGAGTCAGACACGACTGAAGCAACCTAGCAGAACACAGCACGGCACAGAGAGAGGAAGAAAGAGGAATATCGAGAAAGACTAGGGAGAAACACTGGGCTATTGTTCAGCATGCTGACGTTTTAACATGAAAATGATTATTTTTGTCTGTATGGATAGGGCAGCATAGTGTACATACAAGCCATTACAAAGATGCCCCACAGCTGGATAAGTGTCCTTTGATAATGGCTTGGGCGAGGTGACGACAAGAGAGGGGATGACAGAGGATGAGATGGTTGGATGGTATCACCGACTCAAAGGACATGGGTTTGGGTGGACTCTGGGAGTAGATGATAGACAGGGAGGCCTGGCGTGCTGCGGTTCATGGGGTTGTAGAGTTGGACACAACTGAGCAACTGAACTGAACTGAACTGGGAGAGTTGGACCATAAAGAAGGCAGAGTGCTAAAGAATTGATGCTTTCAAACTGGTGCTGGAGAAGACTCTTGAGAGTCTCTTGGGTAGTAAGGAGATCAAACCAGTCAATCCTAAAGGAAATCAACCCTGAATATTCCATTGGAAGAACTGAAGCTAAAGCTCCAATACTTTGGCCACCTGATGTGAAGAGCTGACAGAAAAGACCCTGATGCTGGGAAAGATTGAGGGCGGAAGGAAAAAGGGAGGACAGAGGATGAGATGGTTGGATGACATCACTGACTCACTGGGCATGAGTTTGAGCAAACTCTGAGAGATAGTGAAGGACAGGGAAGTCTGGTGAGCTGCGGTCCATGGGGTCGCAAAAAATCAGACATGACTAAGCAACTGAACAACAATGGCTTGAGAGACCAAATCTGATGCTTTGAAAGCATTGACCTTCTATTTATTTTAAGACATAACAAATTTTTATAAAATTTTACTTACCTTCTAGACAAAGAATGTTGCAAACCACTGTGCACATTTACATTTTGCACTGCATTCTCTAAATGTTAACTGTTAATAGGAATTTGCTCCAAAATATTTTACTAAAATCTTGAGACCCTCATAATGTTGCACAGATTTGAGTAATCCAGTACCATTCCAGGGCAGTGATGCTAGTAGTAATTAATTCCTGATCATGTCTCTCAAAGTCAATGTATTTAAGGTCAGAATTTTGATTAGAAGGGGTCCGACTTTTTAATATCAGTGATCCGTTTGAAACTACATTTTTTTATCTTTATTCATATTCTCCAGTAGTTACAAACACAAACTATAAGGCATTTTGAAAATGACTCATTTTTCCAGTGATACAGTAGCAGAGGATAATTGGTCATAAATGCCCTGCATTCACTTCTCTATTTTGATTCTTGTAATAGAGCTTGTGAATACCAACAGAAAACCTGCGTACAAGGTGCATGATAGAAAGGGTGAATCCTATGCAAATGCACACAGACATTCATGAATGTAATGGTTAGTAGAATATTCATTTATCCCCCAAATGCTTCATTTTTAATACAAAAATATAAGTCCATAAAATTAAGTTACTACTACATGAATGGATTATCAATAATAACAACAGATAAGACACATCTCCTACCCACAGTATAAATGAGGAACAAAGAAGACTCTCAAACATTATTTATTCCCAAGAATAACCTATGAATGTTAAAACAGACAAAAAACTTGACTGTGTTTAGGCATTCATATAATCTGGATTTTCAAAGAAAGGCAACATCGATCAATTTATTTGATCTTTGACTCTGAGAACTAGAATGTAAGGAAATACTTAAAATTTCATAAGAAAAAGGTGACAGGCAATAATATTTTATAAATCAGTGATTGTATAATTCCAGGAAAGCAACACAAGAATTTTTGAAAAATGTCTGTGGTTTATGTTTTTCTTCAATCCCTGAAATAGGATCAAAGTAGGCATTAGGCAGAAAAAACTCCTTTCCCAGATTTCTCCAAAATGATTTTAAACTTATTTCAAAAATATCTGATTTGACTACATACAAGGAAATGCCTATATTATAAAGAGTCATAGTGTTGACACACTGCAATTGCTGATATCTCAAAACTATAAGCCATATTTCTCATCTCTAAATATCGTGCCTATATCAAATGTAGAAAATGTGTCAGTTTGACTTTTAGATTCTGAAAATGGTGTACAAAATGACAAACTAATGTGATCAGCAGAGTATTGGAATTTCATTTAAAGAAATACACGGTTTTGTCCAAGCTCCACCCAAGAGACAATAAGTTCCAGAGCAAGACATACCACGCAGATTCTCCAGCAACGCAGGAACATAGACCTGAGCATCAATATACAGGCTGCCCAGAGGCACACCAAATCCATAGACATCTCAAAAATTAATACTGGTCACTCCATTACACTCTAGAGAGCAGAAATCCAGCTCCACCCACCAGAACACCGACACAAGCTCCCCCAACCAGGAAACCTTGACAAGCCACCTGTCCAACCCCAACCGCAGTGAGGAACCTCCACAACAAAGAGGAACTTCATACTACCAGAATACAGAAGGGCCACGCCTAACACAGCAATCTAAACAAGATGAAAAGACAGAGAAATACTCAGCAAGTAAAGGACAATGAGAAATGCCCACAAAGCCAAACAAAAGAGGAGGAGATAGGGAATCTATCTGAAAAAGAATTTAGAATAAGGATAATAAAAATGATCCAAAATCTTGAAAGCAAAATGGAGTTACAGATAAATAGCCTGGAGACAAAGATTGAGAAGATGCAAGAAATGTTTATCAAGGACTTAGAAGAAATAAAAAGGAATCAATATAGAATGAATAATGAAATAAAGGAGATAAAAGACACTCTGGAGGGAACCAACAGTAGAATAACGGAGGCAGAAGATAGGATAAGTGAGGTAGAAGATAGAATGATGGAAATAAACGAAGCAGAGAGGAAAAAAGAAAAAAGAATCAAAAGAAATGAGGAAAACC
Source organism: Giraffa tippelskirchi (assembly GCF_054371585.1). Taxonomy (NCBI): domain Eukaryota; kingdom Metazoa; phylum Chordata; class Mammalia; order Artiodactyla; family Giraffidae; genus Giraffa; species Giraffa tippelskirchi. The sequence goes on from NC_137286.1 coordinate 129,336,898, forward strand.
TCCGGGACCTCTGGGACAATATGAAACGCCCCAACATTCGAATCATAGGAGTCCCAGAAGAAGAAGATAAAAGGAAAGGCCATGAAAAAATACTCGAGGAGATAATAGTTGAGAATTTCCCTAAATTGAGGAAAGAAATAGTCACAGAAGTCCAAGAAACCCAGAGAGTTCCAAACAGGATAAACCCAAGGCGAAACACCCCAAGACACATATTAATCAAATTAACAAAGATCAAACACAAAGAACAAATATTAAAAGCAGCAAGGGAAAAACAACAAATAACACACAAGGGGATCCCCATAAGGATAACAGCTGATCTTTCAATAGAAACCCTTCAGGCTAGAAGGGAATGGCAGGACATACTTAAAGTAATGAAAGAGAATAATCTACAACCCAGATTACTGTACCCAGCAAGGATTTCATTCAGATATGAAGGAGAATTCAAAAGCTTTACAGACAAGCAAAAGCTGAGGGAATTCAGCACCACCAAACCAGCTCTCCAGCAAATGCTAAAGGATCTTCTCTAAACAGGAAACACAGAAAGGATGTTTCAACACGAACTCAAAACAACAAAGTAAATGGCAACGGGATCATACTTATCAATAATTACCTTAAATGTAAATGGGTTGAATGCCCCAACCAAAAGACAAAGGGTTGCTGAATGGATACAAAAACAAGACCCCTATATATGCTGTCTACAAGAGACCCACCTCAAAACTAGAGACACACACAGGCTGAAAGTGAAAGGATGGAAAAACATATTCCATGCAAACGGAGACCAAAAGAAAGCAGGAGTCGCAATACTCATTTCAGATAAAATAGACTTTAAAATAAAGGATGTGAAAAGGGACAAAGAAGGACACTACATAAAGATCAAAGGATCAATTCAAGAAGAAGACGTAACAATCATAAATATATATGCACCCAACATAGGAGCACCACAATATATAAGGCAAATACTAACAAGTATGAAAGGGGAAATTAACAATAACACAATAATAGTGGGAGACTTTAATACTCCACTCACGCATATGGATAGATCAACTAAACAGAAAATTAACAAGGAAACACAAACTTTAAATGATACAATAGACAAATTAGATTTAATTGATATTTACAGGAGTTTCCACCCCAAAACAATCAATTTTACCTTTTTCTCAAATGCACATGGAACTTTCTCCAGGATAGATCACATCCTGGGCCATAAATCTAGCCTTGGTAAATTCAAAAAAATTGAAATCATCCCAGCCATCTTCTCTGACCACAATGCAGTAAGATTAGACCTCAATTACAGGAAAAAAACTATTAAAAGTTCCAACATATGGAGGCTAAACAACACGCTTCTGAATAACCAACAAATCACAGAAGAAATCAAAAAAGAAATAAAATTATGCATGGAAACGAATGAAAATGAAAACACAACAACCCAAAACCTATGGGACACGGTAAAAGCAATACTAATGGGAAGGTTCATAGCAATACAGGCGTACCTCAAGAAACAAGAAAAAAATCAAATAAATCAACTAACTCTACACCTAAAGCAACTAGAGAAGGAAGAAATGAAAAACCCCAGGGTCAGTAGAAGGAAAGAAATCTTAAAAATTAGGGCAGAAATAAATGCAAAAGAAACAAAAGAGACCATAGCAAAAATCAACAAAACTAAAAGCTGGTTTTTCGAGAAGATAAACAAAATTGATAAGCCATTAGCCAGACTCATCAAGAAACAAAGGGAGAAGAATCAGATCAACAAAATTAGAAATGAAAATGGAGAGATCACAACAGACTCCACAGAAATACAAAGGATCATAAGAGACTACTACCAACAGCTATATGCCAATAAAATGGACAACTTGGAAGAAATGGACAAATTCTTAGAAAAGTATAACTTTCCAAAACTGAACCATGAAGAAATAGAAGATCTTAACAGACCCATCACAAGCACGGAAATCGAAACTGTAATCAGAAATCTTCCAGCAAACAAAAGCCCAGGACCAGACGGCTTCACAGCGGAATTCTACCAAAAATTTAGAGAAGAGCTAACACCTATCCTACTCAAACTCTTCCAGAAAATTGCAGAAGATGGTAAACTTCCAAACTCATTCTATGAGGCCACCATCACCCTAATTCCAAAACCAGACAAAGATGTCACAAAAAGGAAAACTACAGGCCAATATCACTGATGAACATAGATGCAAAAATCCTTAATAAAATTCTAGCAAACAGAATCCAACATCATATTAAAAAGATCATACATCATGACCAAGTGGGCTTTATCCCAGGAATGCAAGGTTTTTTTAACATCCGCAAATCAATCAATGTAATACACCACATTAACAAATTGAAAGAAAAAAACCATATGGTTATCTCAATAGATGCAGAAAAAGCCTTTGACAAAATTCAGCATCCATTTATGATTAAAACCCTCCAGAAAGCAGGAATAGAAGGAACATATCTCAACATAATAAAAGCTATATATGACAAACCCACAGCAAACATTATCCTCAATGGTGAAAAATTGAAAGCATTTCCCCTAAAGTCAGGAACAAGGCAAGGATGCCCACTTTCACCACTACTATTCAACATAGTTTTGGAAGTTTTGGCCACAGCAATCAGAGCTGAAAAAGAAATAAAAGGAATACAGATAGGAAAAGAAGAAGTAAAACTCTCACTGTTTGCAGACGACATGATTCTCTACATAGAAAACCCTAAAGACTCTACTAGAAAATTACTAGAGTTGATCAATGAATATAGTAAAGTTGCAGGATATAAAATTAACACACAGAAATCCCTTGCATTCCTATACTCCAATAATGAGAAAACAGAAAGAGAAATTAAGGAAACAATACCATTCACCATTGCATCAAAAAGAATAAAATACTTAGGAATATATCTACCTAAAGAAACAAAAGACTTATATATAGAAAACTATAAAACACTGATGAAAGAAATCAAAGAGGACACAAACAGATGGAGAAATATACCGTGTTCATGGATTGGAAGAATTAATATAGTGAAAATGAGTATACTACCCAAAGCAATCTATAGATTCAATGCAATCCCTATCAAGCTACCAATGGTATTTTTCACAGAACTAGAACAAATCATCTCACAATTTGTATGGAAATATAAGAAACCTCGAATAGCCAAAGCAATCTTGAGGAAGAAGAATGGAACTGGAGGAATCAACCTGCCTGACTTCAGGCTCTACTACAAAGCCACAGTCATCAAGACAGTATGGTACTGGCACAAAGATAGAAATATAGATCAATGGAACAAAATAGAAAGCCCAGAGATAAACCCACGCACCTATGGACACCTTATCTTCGACAAAGGAGGCAAGAATATTCAATGGAGAAAAGACAATCTCTTTAACAAGTGGTGCTGGGAAAACTGGTCAACCACTTGTAAAAGAATGAAACTAGAACATTTCCTAACACCGTACACAAAAATAAACTCAAAATGGATTAAAGATCTAAATGTAAGACCAGAAACAATAAAACTCCTAGAGGAAAACATAGGCAAAACTCTCTCCGACATAAATCACAGCAGGATCCTCCATGACCCACCTCCTAGAATATTGGAAATAAAAGCAAAAATAAACAAATGGGACCTAATTAAAATTAAAAGCTTTTGCACAACAAAGGAAACTATAAACAAGGTGAAAAGACAGCCTTCAGAATGGGAGAAAATAATAGCAAATGAAGCAACAGACAAACAATTAATCTCAAAAATATACAAGCAACTTCTGCAGCTGAATTCCCGAAAAATAAACGACCCAATCAAAAAATGGGCCAAAGAACTAAACAGACATTTCTCCAAAGAAGACATACAGATGGCTAACAAACACATGAAAAGATGCTCAACATCACTCATTATTAGAGAAATGCAAATCAAAACCACAATGAGGTATCATTTCACACCAGTCAGAATGGCTGCTATCCAAAAGTCTACAAGCAATAAATGCTGGAGAGGGTGTGGAGAAAAGGGAACCCTCTTACACTGTTGGTGGGAATGCAAACTAGTACAGCCACTATGGAGAACAGTGTGGAGATTCCTTAAAAAACTGGGAATAGAACTGCCATATGACCCAGCAATCCCACTGCTGGGCATATACACCGAGGAAACCAGAATTGAAAGAGACGCGTGTACCCCAATGTTCATCGCAGCACTGTTTACAATAGCCAGGACATGGAAGCAACCTAGATGTCCATCAGCAGACGAATGGATAAGGAAGCTGTGGTACATATACACAATGGAATATTACTCAGTCATTAAAAAAAAAATACATTTGAATCGGTTCTACTGAGATGGATGAAACTGGAGCCCATTATACAGAGTGAAGTAAGCCAGAAAGAAAAACAACAATACAGTATACTAATGCATATATATGGAATTTGAAAGATGGTAACGAGAACCCTATATGCGAGACAGAATAAGAGACACAGATGCATGGAACAATTTTATGGACTCTGAGGGAGAAGGTGAGGGTGGGACGTTCTGGGAGAATAGCATTGAAACATGTATATTATCATATGTGAAACAGAACACCATTCCATGTTCGATGCATGAGACAAGGGCTCAGGGCCGGGGCAATGGGATGATCCAGAAGGATGGGAGGGGGAGGGAGGTGGGTGTGGGGTCCAGGAGGGGGAACACATGTAAACCCATGGCTGATTCATGTCAATGTATGGCAAAAACTATTGCAATGTTGTGAAGTGATTGGCCCCCAACTAAAATAAATAAATTTATAAAAAAAAAAAAAAAAAAAAAGAAATTAAAAAAAAAAAAAAAGAAAAAAAGAAATATACGGTTTTGAAAGATTAATCATGTTATACAAGTGGAGATTAATAATGGAGCATGTAGCCTTAATATTAAATCAAAGACATTTTTATGAAATATATTTTCCATGTTTTGCTGCAGATATACACATGTATGTGTAGATGTAAATATAGTGTAAATATAGACACACTTGTCTGAATCACGTTACTTAGCAAGCAGTCAGTATCCAAGCCAGTAATGCTAACAAAGGAGAGGGGTTATCGTTTAGGAGCTTCCTATTGTGATATCTAAGACTGAGTGAAGTTTTAGAATTTCTAACACTGAAATTAGATGAAATTTCTAGAAGGAAAGTAGTTTGAACAATTCTTTATTCAAAAAATACTTGATATTTAAGATTGAAATAATCATCTGAATGTTAGCACTATGAGTTTTTTTTTATTCACCAGAACATTCTCAGCCTTCATCACATTTTGTGACACACAGAATGTGCCCATTAAATACTTACAGAATGAATCATTCATTGGCAATTTTGAAAAAATCTTATTTTTATATTTTTATATTAAGTAGAGGCAGAAGATTACAAAAATTTTCCCATTATACTTGAAGTGTTGCTTTAAATTACTCCCCAAATAACAAAAGTTACTTTATGATATCAAACCTTATTAATCCAACAACAAATGTATATTAAATACCTATTATGTGCCAGTCACTGTGTTAGGTCATTATGTATGTTATATATGCTGTGTATTGTTCTCATACAATAAGCAAGGTAAGCTTCTTGTATATAGAGTCAAGAAGACATACACATATGTAGGAATATCAGTAAATTATAGCTTATATATGAATAAGTTCTTATAATTGAAGGCTTATCCTTCATAAACGTTCTTATAGAAATGAAGAAATTTTCAAATTCCTTTCATTCTTTGTTCACACCCTTTTCCTTGCATCTAAAGATGAATACATTTCAATTTGTTGACAAACTATTATAATTTGTTATTCACATGCAATGTAAATATTAGTGTTTCGTTGTCTTGAACCGAGGAAGTCATATCTGTTTTCATAGATCAGTCAGACATGATAGTGTCTTCTAAGGGCATCCCTTTAAAATTTCTGCATCATGTCATCACTGCCTAGCTGATGTAGTGAGTTATGGGCTCTCTCCTCATCACAAAGGTCTAGACTGCCATCTACTTCTTTGGCAGGAGAGGTTTTACAGTTTTATATTTACTACTAATAAATTATTAGGAGCACAAAATGTTATATAATAGTGTATAATAAAGCAGATATGGAGCTTTCTAAAAGTAAAATCGTATCCATTCTGAGAATACAGGTTATTGTTTCTGCCACTGAACTTGTAAGAGTAATGCAGAAAAATTAAGAATAAACTACCTGATGTTATTTTTATAAAGTACACTTACTACTTGTGAGTGTGCCTCAAAATCCATGGCAGCCCAGATTTCCAGAAAAGCCCTAGGTGACTGAAGGATTTATTGGCAAGCTGTACAGCTAGCACAGCTGGAATTTTCAAATAACCTAGAGGCTGTAGAATCATTAGCTCCCTAGTTTGCAAATTCAAACAATTCAGGTCAACAAGGCTGCTATACATGAGAAAAATGAGCCTATGTGCGTAGATTGTAATCTTGCAACATTAAGGGGTTTATATGATAAGTTGTCTCTTGGCAGAGATTAGTTTATAGCTAGATTAAAAAAAAAAAACTCAGATATTTGAAAATAATACCTCACACACAAATAATGTCTTAAAACAGAAAACATACTCTATGAATGAGAGATGGTCATACCAAAATAATCAGAAAAGATCACTTACGCTTGCACAAGCAAATAAGTAGTATTAAAAATACAAGTATCTAAAATAGAATGTTTAAGCCAAGAAACCTATGTTAGGTTGTCTGGAAAGAGATCTTTCAGTCCCTAAAACAGACAAAAACAAAGGTTTACTTTGTAATTTTTCTTTTACAATTTGAATTTATTTTTTCTGCTTTCCATCAGGATTACAGGATTCAGCAACATATTTACAGTAGCTAGGACATGGAAGCAACCTAGATGTCCATTGACAGATGATAAAGAAATTGTGGTACTTATACACAATGGATTATTACTTACCAATAAAAGGGAATATATTTGAGTCAGGTCTAATGAGGTGGATGAACCTAAAGCCTATTGTACAAAGTGAAGTGAGTCAGAAAGAGAAAGACAAATATTATATATTAACACATATGTATGGAATCTAGAAAGATGGAACTGATGAACCTGTCTACAGGGCAGCAGTGGAGATGCAGACGTAGAGAACAGAATTTTGGACACAGTGGTGGAAAGAGAAGTAGGATGATTTGAGAGAGTAGCATTGAAACATACACACTACCGTATATCAAGTAGATAGCCAGTGGGAATTTGCTGTGTGACACAGGGAACCCTAAGCCAGTGTTCTGTGATGGCCTAGAGGGGTGGCATGGGGAAGAAGGTGGGAGAAAAGTTTGAGAGGGAGGGAACAGATGCATGCCTATGGCTGCTTCACGTTGACTTTTAGCAGAAGCCATCATAATATTGTAATTTTCCTCTGATTAAAATAAAAATTAAAAAAAACCTTTAATGCTGACTATTTAACATTTTATAATATTTCCTCTGATTAAAATAAAAATTAAAAAAAAACCTTTAATACTGAGTATTTAACATTTTATAATAGATCCTTACTTTCACAAGGATCATTGTTAAGTGTGGAAACTTGAAATTGGCCAGATGGGAGGAAGAACTTTGGAAGTACACGGAGAGGTCTATACACTGAAAATTTTGCAGTTCAGTTGATAAGACATGTGTTGAGCATGTACTGTGGGGAAAGTGCTGTGCTTGGTACGTCCTGTAAAGATACAGGAATGGATCAAATATCCTTGCTCTCTAGAAACTCCAAGCACAGTTGGAGAGTTTGCCTAGTAAATATGGTTAAAAATATGTATATGCATATATATGTTTGTGTGTGTACAAAATACAAAAGTCTGATTCTTTAAGGAGATGTTGATTTAAGCTTAGAAAACTATGTTTGAGTGAATGAGTTTGAATTCTGATTCAAATGTTAATAAAGCATTTAGAAGTAGTACTTCCTAGGTTTTAGAATTGTAAATGAAATGTGGATCAGGAAGAATAAAAGGGGTCTGTAAGAGTAGTAAGTTGATCAGTGTGCCTGAGAGGTGAGAGAGGGGCAGGGCAGTGTGACATCATCTCAGAGTGATAGCTCCTTATGGAATATTGTGATATTTGCATACTCTACTACTGGCTACAATAATACTACAGGGAGTCATAGAAACGTGCAAATCAGATGTGGTGGGTATTAATATATGAAAGATAATCTACTCACATAGTCACGTTCTGTTTGTCTCTTGGGGTTTCTAGTTTGTGTAGACCCCCTGACATTTCATAAAGAGAATTGTGAGGAAATCTTCTCTCGAGGTGGTCTTGAGATTGAGAATAAGAGAGTTCTTCTGTTTGTTCCTTATGGTCACAAAGAAACCAAATTCAAGGGTTTAATGTGGTTTGTCCTTTCATGGCTAGAGATTATGACCTGTCTCATGAAATATACGGTAAAAAATAATTGAGGAGTGTAGATCCTTTTCTGTTTTCACGATGCGGATTATATTTCTGTAATATGAAATACATTCTGAAGGAGAATGTTACTCAGTTTTGTTTTTATTGTCTGTAAAGAAAATATATAATAAAAATAACATACAAAAAGGTGAAACTATGTCCATGTTAATGAGAAAATTATGTTAATGTTTTTCATGGATAATATGATTTTCATGTGAACGGCTGCCGCTTCTCTCTGTTGTGCTTTTGTTGTTTTTCTCTTTTACTTTGCTGATTCTCTCAAATTTAGCTTTTACCTGTGACTTTAGTTAGATGAATCTTTACTTTTAATGAATTTAGTTAAATGAATGATTTTGGATTGAAGACAATAAAATAGAAAAATATTTACATAATTCTTGAAGTTGAGCGAACCAATCTTCTAAAAACTGCTCTTTTAATACTAAGATACTGTGTCTCTATCTGGAGACCATTCATGCTGTATTACTTTCATACCAAGATAAATACATTCAGTTTAATACGGGATTCAGCTTGATATGTGTAACCCTGACTATTTCCTTTCCAAAGCTGTTTTTGTCATTTGATTTGTTTTCTGGATATTCAGTATGAGAACTATTAACTGCATTTGTTTTTTCACACTTATGCCCATATGTTTAAACATTACCTTTTTATTTTATTTTTTGTCACCCTCACTGAATTACTCATATTTTGTAAAGTACATATCAAATACTAACTTAAAATACCCTGTAAAATAAGGTTCCTAAGAAAAGTTCTAGTAGTTTATGATACAACATTCTCACCACAGGCATCTCAAAACATGACCACAGGCAAAAAATCAATACAAGAAAGGGTGACATTTATATATATATATATATATATATATAGGTTAGGATTACAAGTGAGTTTTAAAGATGGGAGGAAAAGTTGAAACATATTTATGGTGAGAATTATCAATGCTTTTCTCTCTGAAAAAGTCTGGCTAAATTCTGCTAGAAGAAAATTACCAGTAGATGAAGAAACTATGGACATGAGGTAATTGTTTTATTTTTCTTTAGACACAAAAGGCACATACATGCGTGTGTATGTGTGTGTATAATTCCAACTCATCCAAATATATCATTAAAATACTTTTAGCATAATCTAAAGAATGAAGGGAGTGGTTAGTTGCTGGCTTGAACTTGGTAATGTTCAGCAGTATAAAGCAGTGGTATGGTTAGCAGGTGTGTGCGTGCTTAGTCAGTCATGGACTGTGGCCTGCCAGACTCCTCTGTCCATGGGATTCTCCAGCCAAAAATACTGGAATGGGTTACCATTTCCTCCTCCAGGGGATCTTCCTGACCCAGGAATCGAACCCGCATCTCCTGCGGCTCCTGCATTTGCAGGCAGATTCATTACCACTGTGCCACCTGGGAACCCCCCAAAGTAGTTAGACTTCCTTACAAACAAGCTAATCTGACCTCCTGATGTTTTTGGCTAGTGGAAGCATAATGGAACATTTTTACCTATCAAATATTTTCAACAGAATATACTTTGTCTAAATGGTTTATAAAAAACCTTGACATTATGAATTTGTAAGACTGCTAGAAATGTCAGTGATGACTTGTAATTATCAGAGTGTAAATGAAGATATTCTGTGACTAAAATAATGCCACTTTTGTGTAGGTTATGCCCTGATACATCTCTTAGGAACAAGTATGAATTTAAATAAGAGTCTGCCCTGATGTGGAAAGAAAGAATCTGAGAGGTTAAAATGCTTATCTCAAGTTGGTTGACCTCTGGTTTGTGATAGTTTGTGTCCTTTGAACTATTTGTAAAACTTCATTGATGATAAAAGATACGCATTCTGTGAGTTGACTTTTTTGTTATTCAAGTTAGCATATCAAGTCAGTTTTTGATTTGCACTTAAGAATTACCAAAGGATGCTAATAATCCCAAGCCCAAGTATTTCTGTCATTCAGAAAAAACCTGCCATAAGAATGACAGTTGGTGAAAGTTTAGGGAGAAGTTTTTTTAAAAACATTAATCCTTTGTAATTATACAATCCAGCAATTATAGATTTTTATATTTATCCCAGAATACTGTAAACATGGAATTACGAGTATTAAAAAGCTGTTCAAAAAATTAACATACTGTGTGATGTCATTTATATAACACTTTTGATATGACAAAAATTTAGAAATTGAGAACAGATAATATAGTCAGGGTTTAGTGGAGAAGGTTCGAGGAGACTCTAAGGACGTGAGTGTGTCTGTCAAGAACACAAGGATAGTTGTCACGTTGAGCTGTTCTCCAACTTGATAGTGGTAGTGGATATAGGAACCTACAGATTTGATAAAAATGTGTAGAATTAAATACATACTCATTACAGATGAATGAAAGTAAAACAAGATATCAAAATATGAACCCTGGTTTTTAATCAATGTTAATATCCTCATTGTGGTTTTATTGTTTCTTAAAATGTTGCTATTGGTGGGAACTGTATATAGATAGTGTACATGTGATCACTCTATATTACCTCTTAGATAACTCTACAATCATCTCAGTTAAAATTTTAAATATTTAGATTTTTACCTTAAAATTTTCACCCAATGTAAATATTATTAGAAATACAGGACTCATGTTTTAGAGTGAATGTTTGTGTGCTCCCCAAATTCATACTTTGAAAGCTAATCCCTAATGTGATAATGGGCTTCCCTGGTAGCTCAACTGGTAAAGAATCCTCCTGCAACACAGGAGATCCCACTTCGATTCCTGGATTGGGAAGATACCCTGGAGAAGGAAATGGCTACCCACTCCAGTATTCTTAGGCTTCCGTGATGGCTCAAACGGTAAAGAATCTGCCTACAATGCGGGAGACTTGGTTTCAACCCCTGGGATGGGAAGATCCCCTGGAGGAGGGCACGGCAACACACTCCCATATTCTTACCCAGAGAATTCCCTAAACAGAGGAGTCTGGCGGGCTACAGTCCATGGGGCTGCAAAGAGTCAGATACGACTGAGTCACTAAGCACAGGAAGATGTGGTAATACTATGAAGTGGCACTTTTGGTAACTGGATAGGTCATAGGGGCAAAGCTCTTAATAATAGGATTAGTGCACTTACAGAGAAGACAATGGAGAACTCCCTCACCCTTTCTGCCATGGGAGGACACAGAAGGTGGTTGTCTGTGAATGAGGAAGCAGGTCATTGCTAGGCAGTGTCTTGATCTTGGAAATCCCAGCCTGTAGAATTATCAGAAATAAATTTCTGTTGTTTAAAAACTACCCACTTTGTTATTTTGTAATAGCAGCTCAGACTGAGACATCTTATTTAGAAAATAAAATGCTGTTTATCTTATTTATCATAGAAAAGGGAATTACATATAGAATTACATATAGAATGTATTATTTAACCTTCACGTAAAAAACATATGTAGAGTAGATTGTGTTTGTTCATACAAAGCCACACAATAGTTGAATGGTAGTTCAGAAATATAAAGATTTAACAAAACAAAGACTGTTTCAGTGAATTTGAGCAGCTCAACCATGGAATACATTGCCTTTTTGCAACAGTGTACTTTGTTAGAGGAAAACAACAGATTGGGAAAGACTAGAGATCTCTTCAAGAAAATTAGAGATACCAAGGGAACATTTCATGCAAACATGGGCTCGATAAAGGACAGAAATGGTATGGACCTAACAGAAGCAGAAGATATTAAGAAGAGGTGGCAAGAATACACAGAAGAACTGTACAAAAAAGATCTTCACGACCCAGATAATCACGATGGTGTAATCACTCACCTAGAGCCAGACATCCTGGAATGTGAAGTCAAGTGGGCCTTAGACAGCATCACTACGAACAAAGCTAGTGGAGGTGATGGAATTCCAGTTGAGCTATTTCAAATCCTGAAAGATGATGCTGTGAAAGTGCTGCACTCAGTATGCCAGCAAATCTGGAAAACTCAGCAGTGGCCACAGGACTGGAAAAGGTCAGTTTTCATTCCAATACCAAAGAAAGGCAATGCCAAAGAATGCTCAAACTACTGCACAATTGCACTCATCTCACACGCTAATAAAGTAGTGCTCAAAATTCTCCAAGCCAGGCTTTAGCAATGGGTGAACCGTGAACTTCCAGATGTTCAAGCTGGATTTAGAAAAGGCAGAGGAACCAGAGATCAAATTGCCAATATCTGCTGGATAATCGAAAAAGCAAGAGAGTTCCAGAAAAACATCTATTTCTGCTTTATTGACTATGCCAAAGCCTTTGACTGTGTGGATCACAATAAACTGTGGAAAATTCTGAAAGAGGTGGGAATACCAGACCATCTGACCTGTCTCTTGAGAAACCTGTATGCAGGTCAGGAAGCAACAGTTAGAACTGGACATGGAACAACAGACTGGTTCCAGATAGGAAAAGGAGCACGTCAAGGCTGTATATTGTCACCCTGCTTATTTAACTTATATGCAGAGTACATCATGAGAAACGCTGGGCTGGAAGAAGCACAAGCTGGAATCAAGATTGCCGGGAGAAATATCAATAACCTCAGATATGCGGATGACACCACCCTTATGGCAGAAAGTGAAGAAGAACTAAAGAGCCTCTTGATGAAAGTGAAGGAGGAGAGTGAAAAAGTTGGCTTAAAGCTCAACGTTCAGAAAACTAAGATCATGGCATCTGGTCCCATCACTTCATGGGAAATAGATGGGGAAACAGTGTCAGACTTTATTTTTTGCGGCTCCAAAATCACTGCTGATGGTGATTGCAGCCATGAAATTAAAAGACGCTTCCTCCTTGGAAGGAAGGTTATGACCAACCTAGATAGCATATATAAAAGCAGAGACATTGCTTTGCCAAGAAAGTTCTGTCTAGTCAAGGCTGTGGTTTTTCCAGTGATCATGTGTGGATGTGAGAGTTGGACGGTGAAGAAAGCTGAGTGCTGAAGAACTGATGCTTTTGAACTGTGGTGTTGGAGAAGACTCTTGAGATTCCCTTGGCCTGCGAGAAGATCCAACCATTCCATCCTAAAGGAGATCAGTCCTGGGTTTTCATTGGAAGGACTGATGTTGAAGCTGAAACTCCAATACTTTGGCTACCTCATGCGAAAAGTTGACTCATTGGAAAAGACCCTAATGCTGGAAAGGATTGGGGGCCGGAAGAGAAGGGGACGACAGAGGATGAGATGGCTGGATGGCATCACCAACTCGATGGACATGGGTTTGGGTAAACTCCGAGAGTTGGTGATGGACAGGGAGGCTTGGCGTGCTGCGATTCATGGGGTTGGTTGCAAAGAGTCAGACACGACTGAGCGACTGAGCTGAACTGAACTGAACTTCATTATCATGTGAAATACACTAGGATATCTAGTAGGAGACAAGAGTTGAAGGTTGAAATTTGTTAATTTTGGACATGACAATGTCACAGTTCTCTCAACATTAGAATTGTTTTGGTTTTATTCATCAGCTTATTTGTGGGATAATTTGGTGAGTAAATGCTTCATTTCTTACTGAGTTGCAAGTGTGTACTGGGCATTGATGATAAAACAGAGAGCAAAATTAGATGAACGTCTTATTTTCATTGAGTTCACATTCTAATGAATTAGACATTAATTGACTTGTGAATAATGAACACATTAAGAACAAAAGCAAATCTAAGAAGTACTATAGAAGAAAAGCAAAAGGTACTAATGGGGGAAAAAAAACCTAATTATCTCAGTTTTCCTTGATAAAGTATTATTGGAGCTGAGTTCTGGTTCAGTTCAGTTCAATTGCTCAGTTGTGTCCAACTCTGTGACCCCATGGACTACAACACGCCAGCCTTCCCTGTCCATCACCAACTCCCAGAGCTTGCTCAAACTTATGTCCATTGAGTCAGATATGACATCCAACCATCTCATCCTCTGTCATCCCCTTCTTCTCCTGCCTTCGATCTTTCCCGGTATCAGGGTACTTTCCAACGAGTCAGTTTTTCATATCAGATGGCCAAAGTATTGGAGCTTCAGCTTCAGTATCAGTCCTTCCAACGGATATTCAGGACTGATTTCCTTTAGAATTGACTAATTGGATCTCCTTGCTGTCCAAGGGACTCTCAAGAGTCTTCTCCAACACCACAGTTCCAAAGCATCGATTCTTCAGGCTCACCTTTATTTAAGTCCAACTCTCATATCCATATGTCACTACTGGAAAAACCATAGCTTTGACTAGATGGACCTTCATTGGCAAAGTAATGTCTCTGCTTTTTAATATACTGTCTAGGTTGGTCATACCTTTTCTTCCAAGAAGTAAGCGTCTTTTAATTTTCATGACTGCAGTAACTATCTGCAGTGATTTTGGAGCCCAAGAAAATAAATCTCTCACTGTTTTCATTTTTTCCCAATTATTTGCCATGAAGTAATGGGACCAGATGCTATGATCTTTGTTTTCTGAATGCTGAGTTTTCAGCCAGCTTTTTCACTCTCCTCTTTCAACTAAATCAAGAGGCTCTTTATTTCCTCTTCGTTTTCTACCATAAGGGTGGTGTCATCTGCATATCTGAAGTTATTGATTTTCTCCTGGCAGTCATGTTTCCAGCTTGTGCTTAATCCAGCCTGGCATTTCACATGATGTACTCTGCATATAAATTAAATAAGCAGAGTGACAATATACAGCCTTGACATACTCCTTTCCCTATTTGGAACCAGTCCATTGTTCCATGTCCAGTTCTAACTGTTGCTTCTTGACCTGCATCAGATTTCTCAAGAGGCAGGACAGGTGGTCTGGTATTTTCATCTCTTAAAGAATTTTCCACAGTTTGTTGTGATCCACACAGTGAAAAGCTTTGGTATAGTCAATAAAGCAGAAGATGTTTTTTCTGAAATTCTCTTGCTTTTTCTGTGGTCCAACAGATGTTGGCAATTTTATCTCTGGTTCTTCTGCCTTTTGTAAATCCAGCTTGAACATCTGGAAGTTCTTGGTTCACGTTCTGCTGAAGTCTGGCTTGGATAATTTGGGGCATTACTTTGCTAGCATGTGAGATGAGTACAATTGTTTGGTAGTTTGAACATTCTTTGGCATTGCTTTTCTTTGGGATTGGAAGGAAAACTGACCTTTTCCAGTCCTGCGGCCACTGCTGAGTCTTCCAAATTTGCTGACATATTGAGTGCATCACTTTCACAGCATCATCTTTTAGAATTTGAAATAGCTCAGCTGGAATTCCATCACCTCCACTGGCTTTGTTCATAGTGATGCCTCCTAAGCCCACATAATTTGCATTCCAGGATGTCTGGCTCTAGATGAATGAGTTTTGGTAACTGAACAGATTTTGTATCCTCAGAGAAGAGACACTCAGCAGTAAAGTGGAAGGAAGGGCGCAACTGAAGGAAGAAACAGAAAGGACAAAGGTGTGGGGAATTAACATGGAGGACCTCCGTGGGGTGAGTTTGAAGGCAAGAGGTAGCTTGACAGTTCAGGGTTTAAACATGTTTTTCCCATTGTAACAACAACTATGTGGTCTTCAACACGCTGTTGAAATGAGGACTCTTATTTCCCTTATTTGGGAAAGGGATATAATGGAAGGTGAAATAATTATATTTCTTGGTCAAAGAAATAGTCATCTTTATAAGCTCATTTTATCGCTGTGCCTCCATTGTGCACACTAGAAATGAAATAATAGTTTTTGATAGATATAATCAGATAAGATTACTATATTATTTCAAGTAAATGGCAATAACTTGGCCTGGAAAAAAGAGAAAGACTTGTAGAGAATTTGAGATTTTTTGATATATATTTTATGTATTTGCACAGTTGAAAAGTTGTGACAGAACCCTAATAGTCTGAAAAGTCTAAATTGTTTACTATCTGGCCTTTTTCCTAACAAGTATTACCTACCATTGTCAAACAGATAGAAAATGCTTAATAAATGTATCTGTGTTCAATAAAACTTTCTTTACTAAAACAGGCTATGGGCCAAATGACACAGTGCTCTCATATTAGTATTAAACATTTGTTACCTCAAACCAGCCTGCCCATACATGTGTTATGAAGATACGCACAGGGAGATTTAATATATTTTAAAGCATACTTTCACAAAAACAACATAGAAATGAATCTAAATAAGGAAAGAAATGAAGAAAGGGGATAATGGTGTAGTAAGTATAACTAGCAGAGTCAAAAATAGCATATCAAAGTAAAATTGAAGAATGTACTGGAGAGATTGATTTAAGGGACAAGATGGAAGTAGTTTTGAATTAGACACATAAGAGTTGATAACAAGTTCCACAGTGACATATTGGAAATAAGGGACAAAGTAAATCCAAATGGGTTGTGTATATTTATGGTAATATAGTCTAGTATATCAATGCAAAAAGTCAAGCATCAATTAAGATGGAACGCTTATGTAATGATAATGTTTTGAGTATCAGGGTACAAAGAATTGGACATGACTTAGTGTCTAAACACACATACACCCTCTAAAACTATACGTAATACATAATATTATAGACATATTTATAGATACATATAGATTAAGCTATTCCTATTAATATGATTTAGACACAGATATATATCCACACATATATATTCTATTATGTATGTGTAAACACGTATATACACAGAAATACACATTTGTAGATATTTACATAGATATAGATGGGCTTCCCTTGTAGCTCAGTTGGTAAAGAATCTGCTGCAATGCAGGAGACTGGGTTTAATTCCTGGGTTGGGAAGATCCCCTGGAAAAGGAAATGGCAACCCATTCCATTATTCTTGCCTGGAGAATCCCATGGACAGAGGAGCCTGGTAGGTTACAGTGCAGTCCATGGGGTCGCAAGAGTTGGACACAGCTTAGCAACTAAACCACCACATATAGATATAGATATGTGGCCAAGCAATCTTTGTTACTAAGATAAAAAACAAATCACCTATTTCAGATCCGAATAATGTCATAGTTTCTCAAGTAAAAAAACTAAAAATGCATTATCCACAATCGTATTATAAAGTTTGAGTACACCTAAGTGATCTCTGCATGAATAAATACCATCTTCATGATACAGGTGACTTCTCTGAAAGTGAAAGTGAAAAGTCACTCCGTCCAACTCTGCAACCCTATGGCTATACAGGCCAAAATATTGGAGTGGGTAGCCTTTCCCTTCTCCAGGGGATCTTCCCAACCCAACCCAGGGATCGAACCCAGGTCTCCCGCGTTGTGGGCAGATTCTTTATCAACTGAGCCACAAGGGAAGGCCAAGAATACTGGAGTGTGTAGCCTATCCCTTCTCCAGAGTATCTTCCTGACCCAGGAATTCTCTGAAGTAAATCGTGTAAGGAATACAAGAGAACATCTATTTTATTATCACTCCAAATGACTAGAAAAATAGCTTTGAAATAAAGCACTACAGAAAAATATGTTTTATATAATTACAGTTATAGAACATAATTTAGGTATAAACTCTTATTCTAGGTTTTCTGACATACGAGCTGATTTATGGCAGGTTGAGATCCATCAGGTAACAATACACTTGCTGACACTGTGCACACCATGGCTGTCATTTAAAGTATTAATGTAATTTATATTACCAGAAAGATGGTAAAACATTTCTCTCTTCTCCATGAAATAATCCCTCAATTAGTATGTAGTTTTATTTATTATGCACAAACTCCTTTTAGCCGAGTTCATTAACTGATATTACATTTGCTGAGGCGCCAGAACTTGATTAGCCAAATTACTTAAAACATTTTGCCCAAACAAGAGTAGACTAATCACAGCATTATCTTCTTAATTACTCAGCAACCTATTTGTGGTATTTGCTGAGATTTGCGATGTCATAAAAATCTGATTAGCATTTATGGTATAAACTAAATGTTTGCTTTACAGTATGATTTAAGGTGAAGTGATAGTTTCTGTAGTAGGACTTTTCAGAGCCTTCCTCTAAAGGCTCAGCAAAAACTAGCCATCATCTGTAAGATGGCGATTATAGAAACAGATTCTATCCTTAGATGTTCTGTTAAAACTTTTTTTTTTATCACAAGACAATGAGGTGTTCTATTAAACCGTTTTTTTTTCTAGAGATTTCACATTAATGCCACCTGATACATCCTTACTTGAAACATCATTTACACATAGTTTGTAATTAAAATCAGTTTATACCTATTAAACATCTTAAGACTTTTTACTAAACGGAGTAAAGAAGGATAATTAGGATTTAAGTCACTGTTTCCCATTCCACTCTGGATAAATAGCTAGCACCTTTTTGTCTAGAAGAAATAAAGATTTGGAAACTTTTACCCTTTGGGGATCTAGATTTTGTGGTTACTTGACAACATTGGATTGGGGAGAAAATTGAACCTGAGTTGGATATTGCTGTTCCAAAGAGGAGCGGAGAAGGAGACAAGCGGGGAGGAAGAAAGGAGAGGAAAAAGTGAGGGGTATCTGTACCACCAGCTGGCAACCAGCTTTCATTTTACACTTCACACAGCTAGTGACAAGGGTGTGCATGCCAGAGTTTTGTCCCACCTGCACATTGCTAAATGGCTTGTTTTTTCATATATGTATATATATTTTTTCCCCTCCAGATTTGTGCCTCTTGTTAAATACTCAATTGAGGTAGGGCACTATAGATCCCTTTGTAGTTAGTCTGAAAATAGATAAACGTTTCAGTGTTTAGGTGCACTCCAAATGTCTCACCTCCTATTCCAATGACCTTCCTTTCTGAATATTTACATTCTAACTCACTCATCATTTACTACATGGTAGGGGGTTGGTTTTCGCTCTGTCTCTTTGCATTGGGTTGACCAAAAAGAGTTTGTTCGGTTAGTAGACACTTTCAGTAATGTTCTTGGTGAATATGAAAAATATGTCTTTTGCTTTTATATAAAACTAAACAATCTTTTCAGCCAACCCGGTATTTTATTAACTATATTGTTTAGTGTTTTGTGCCCATTATGCATTGGAATTAAAAAAGAAGGACAGGGATTGATTGAGTATTGTTTTTCATTGTTACTGGTTTTGTGTTTTGTTTTTTTTTTTTAATTTTAAGGGATTCAAATATAGTTTTCGAGTCAACTGGCTACAGAACTTTGCCAGAAAAAGTTTGATTATTAAAATTTGCTTCCCAGACTTGGGCTCACTTTCACTAACTGGGAAGGGAAAAGGTGGCATTGTCTCACTCTAGTCTTCCTTTACATAATCTGAGTGTCAAGAGGAGGTTGCCCACAAAGCATAAGCCTAAACATTTGGGGCTTCCCAGGTGGCTCAGTGGTAAAGAATACACCTGCCAATGCATGAGACACAGAATATGGCAGGTTCAATCCCTGGGTCAGGAAGATCCCCTGGAGTAGGAAATGGCATCCCATTCCAATATTCTTTTTGTAAAATCCCATGAACAAGGGAGCCTGGCTGTCTACAGTCCATGGGGTCACAAAGAATCAGACACGACTGAACACAGTACAGTAGCAAGGTACTTGATCTTACTTCTACAGGGTCCATCTTGCTCAATTTGTGATGAAATCAAAATCTCCGTTATGATGAATCTTATCCTACAATACCAGCAGCACCCAAAGACAGTTAATCTACACTTACATAATGACACTTAGGGTAAAAAAAATCCAAACTATCCATTAACTGTTGTCAGTATTACATACAGCTAAGAGACATTCTTTCATAATTAATAACTGCAATGACTAAGAAAAGAGAGTAATCTCTGTGCCTATGTTCCTTATTTTTTTTTCCTTCTAGTTTTATTGAGATGTAATGACATACAGCACTATATAAGTTTAGGGTGTACAGCATAATGATCTGAGTTACATACATCATGAAGTGATTGTTACAATAAGTTCAGTGGACATCCATCATCTCCTGTAGGTACAGTTTTTTTTTTTTTTTTTTTAATTTATTTCTAATTGGAGGACAATTGCTTTACAGTTTTGGTTTCTGTTGTACCACAATGTACATCAGCTATAAGTATACATATATCCCTTCCCTTTTGAGCCTCCCTACCAACCCCCATCCCACCCCTCTAGATTGTCACAGAGCACCAAACTGAGCTCCCTGAGTTATACAGCATCTTCCCACGTAGAGAGCAGACTTGTGGACACAGAAGGGAAGGAGAAGGTGGGATAAATTGAGAAAGTGGTATTGACATATATACGGCACCATATGTAAAATAGATAGCTAGTGGGAAGCTGTTCCTTATCTTTAAAAAGGAATTATTTTTGCTGGATTGAATTTTGTCCCTAGTAAATAACATGCTGCAGTCCATGGGGTTGCAAAGAGTCAGACTCAACTGAGCAGCTGAACTGAACTGAAATAGCGTGTTAAAATATATGTCACACTGCCTAAATGTAAGGAGACATGTAATACTTGATTAAAGAAGAAATAAAACAATGCATGGGGATTTAGACTGCCTTTCGGCAGTCCTCACTACTCTCCAGATGGATTGGTAGAGTGCAGATTTTTGAACTTTTCTAGTTTATTAAGCTGTTTTAATGCATAGAGAACATTATCTTCCTGGACTAAGAGAATTTGCAACAGCTTCCAAAAGTCCCTGTTGATCATTAGTTTATGTATTAGGTGTGTATGGTTTAATCTGTATATTAATATGGTGAGTTAGAATGGAATCATGGATTATACTAGCACAGTGACTGTACTGACAGATATACTCTGTTTCACTCTCCCCATCTGTTTACATGGCATTGTGCCCGCTCATAAGTTAATCAAATGTTTCCTGAGAGGGGCTGCCAAAAAGACATTACTTTGGAAGGGCAACCAAGAAATTTTGGGAATGCATAGGCAATATAGGAAAGCTCCTTTAAATTAATATGTTGAATAATTGCAAAAAACCTGAGCATTATATGATAATTTGTGAAGAAATGGGAAGTTTTTGGAGATTTTTTTTTTAATAAAAAATCTTTTAGGTAAATTACATAACTTACTTAAGAATACACATTTAACAATTGAAAAAAAAATCAGTGTAATGTAATTAAAAATAAGTCAGAGTAAATTTTGTATCAAGTAGCCGTTTTTAGAGGAGAATAATGTTATTCAATGATGCATTTAAATACTTCTAATTTTCTCTTTTTTTTAAGAAGATGGCTGAATCTAAAAAGGGAAAAAAAAATGGTAAGATAGTCCTTTTTTTTTCCTTTGACATGAAAGGGTTTCCATGGTTGTATGACAGCTTTTTCCTTGTGTAATAGAGAAATATATGATTAAGTGACATTTTTTTCACTTGGTAATAAGAGGTTACGTTTTGAAAATATGTTTTTTAAAGAGGACAATGATTTGTATGTTTTCCTTATTTACTGTAACCATAGTACTCTGTTTAGCCAAGATACTCTTTACTTTTATATAACACTGATATTGTCTAATCTCTAATTTTTTTCTGATCAATTTTATTGATATTCTATACCGAAGAGTCTATTTCTCAGCTCAAAGATGTCTAAGAGCTGCTCATGCTGAAGGAGTTTCATTTCAGTTAGCAATGAGCATTTTGCAAATCCAGACCCCTTATGATAAAAAAAAGTTCTACCATGTAAATATAGAAATTTATCCATAAAATAATTCCATAGGTTATGCATTAAATGTGTATTTATTCTATCTTCAAGTACAGGTGTGAATATCACATTATATGTTTAACATCTCAGGTTTCACTAATAACTAAATTTGTCTGGTAATGGTGGCTTTTGGAAAAGCTTCAGGAAGGCAATAACATTTGCACTAGACCTTGAAAAATGAGTAGGCATTAAGCCAGTTTGTGTTGTATAGCATTGGTGTGCTAAATAGAAAGCACTTGGCACCTTCTATTGCCAGCAAGAAAAATGTTTTATATGGTAGAGGTCAGGAATTGAGAATAAGGAAGATGTATGATGCTGTGACATATATTGAGGGGAAATTACCTGAAGCCTTAATATCCCATGTTTCAATTTTAAACATTTGTTGGAAATAATTTTTTCAGTTTAAATACTCACATTGTTATAATGTTTAGAATTAAGGAAGTCTCGTCTCCTTTTGATTCTCATGCATAAATTCCATTAATGCTAATAAGCTTACTAACCTTGATGCTAATGTGATAATGTGAAAGTCACTCAGTCGTGTCTGACTCTTAGTGATCCCATGGACTATACAGTCCATGGAATTCTCCAGACCAGAATAATGGAGTGGGTGGCCTTTCCCTTCTCCAAGGGATATTCCCAACCCAGGGACTGAACCCAAGTCTTCTGCATTGCAGGCGGATTCTTTACCAGCTGAGCCACTAGGAAACCCCAAGAATACTGGAATGGGTAGCCTATCCGTTCTCCAGCGGATCTTCCCAACCCACGCATGGAACCAGGGTCTCCTGCATTGCAAGTGGATTCTTTACCAGCTGAGCTACCAGGGAAGCCCATAAATGATGTTATATATCTCATATTCATACTAATGGGGGAACCAATAAAATTTCCAGCAATGATCTCATAATATCCATATATTTCCATGTAAGTCACTTTCTGGTCAAATTATCATATATCAGAATATGTCTGGTGCTAAGATCACAAATGCCCTTTTACAAACATAGAATAAATGAAAAAATACAACAAATTTAAATATAGCAAAATTCTAATTATAATAAATCTCTAAAATAGCATAAGTTATGTTGAAAAGCAACAGAAGTGTGCATTTGTAAGAGTGTCATTGTTTGTTCTTGATTCATCAGATTTCATTATGACAAAAAAGAATCTCAGAATTTGCCAGGAAAATTTGATAAATGTGAATAATTATTAGGCACAAAGAATAAAATAGAAACAAATTTAAGCTTATCTAATTTGAAGGAGAAAACAGCTGCTAAAAAATTGCAAATAAAAACACTCCTGTTAACTTATTATTTTTAACCACATAGTGAAAATTTCACTTGTTCCTATCTAGGAGATAAACATGAACTTTAATTATCTGCAAGTTAACAGTATTTGCTTTACTTCCCACTCTTCTATAACTCCAACTTTAAAAGGAAATAATATTGCCACTTAAGCAAATTTTAAAAATTCTAAAATATGGCATTTGTAGTTTTTTAAATCATAGAGCTGCCTGTTTATATTTTTAAAAGTTTGAAGCTATGTACAAATATGAAAGAGATGCGATTGTAATCAATTTTTGAATGAGTAAATAGTAACATTAAAATTATTTTCTAAAAAAAAATTTAGGACATCTGTTAACTCCCTAAATTTTCATCAGTGTCACAAAATATCTATATCACTCTATTGCTACCATTATATGTAAATGATGAATCAGACACATATATTAAGATTATATATATATAAATGTGCATTATATATTCTGATGGAGTGACCAGAGTAACCAGTTAGTACAGTTAACTCACTTTCCCATATCCCTTCTTGTCCAACATATAAATGTTGGCATAAGGCTTATGGATTTTATAGCAGTACGAAATATTATTTAATTTTATTCCCTAAAAGATAAGCAACTGAACTTATGATCATAAGTTAATATATTTTAATTATAGTGTTAATCTGAAATAATAACTTAAAAAAATCTTAGGAGTCCAATTTAATGAATAAGCACAATAGGTAAGTGAGAACCAGTTTTAATAGATTAATTACATTATTATGGGTTAACAACTCAACAACTATTGAATTGGATTAAATTTTACACTCACTAGATTAATGTTAATGATGATTTGAACACTAGTGTAAAAATATACTTTTTTCAGCATATAGGGCAATTTTATTTTTTATAAATGGAGTGTGTGAATTGAAAAGCAAAACAAAATATAAATGTCAGAGGAAGAGAGAAGTATTTGAGAGTAAGTTAATGAGGCTGTAAAAATCCTGTATATTCTGATGAAACAAATGATCATGAAACTCCATGACAGCTACTTAAGTATTTTTTTTTTTAATCTCACTCTTTTAACTTCAGTCATGGGTAAAAAAAAATATGAGTGTCAACAGACAGCTGAGAGCATTTCAAAGGAAAAAAAAAAAACTTACATATTTTCAAAAGGATGCAAGCAAAAACCAAAAATGAATTTGAGACTTTACAAACTCATACTAATATTGTAAGGAGAAACAAAGGGTCAAGAAAGCCAAGAAGAATAATATGAACAAAGTGAGATATTTACCATAAAACATACTGAGTCTTATTACCATATTTATTAATGATGTGTTGCATTGGTACAATAATAGGAAAAACTGATGAGAAAGCAAAATAACCTCTAAATAGAGATATAAATATAAACATTTAGTTTACAGAACTGGCCTTGGAAGTGACTGAAAAAAAAACCATAGAATGTTCACTAAATGTTTTAGAAGAAGTACTAATCCACCTGGAGGGAAAAAAAGAAAACAAACTTCAAATGTGATTTTTTTACTGTACAGCAGTCACAAAAGTAAGCCTGTATGGAAAAAAAAAAAGTAAAATTATATATTTTAAAAGGTGATACAAAATTTAGGAATTTTAATCTATTAAATAGGATGTAAAACTTGCCAATAATATAGGAAAATTTTAATATATTTGAATACTTTCAAAATACATTTGTATATAAAAATATATAAAATGAAAGAGAAGACACAAACCAAACACTGGGAAGAAGCATTTGCAATAAGAGAATACTAGCCAAAATATATAAAGTATTTTTTAATCAAGAAGCAAAATATAAAAATAATAACCACAAATGGAAAAAGGGTCAAGAAGAGACATTTCACAGATGGTCATTGTTGCCAGCACACATATGAGAAGTGTGAATGTCTGTGGTGAAGCCACATATGGATATAATGTGTTGTCATGACTTTTGGTGAGATCCCAAGAGTCATAGCCTAATCACAATCAAGATGCTTAGATAGTTTGACACAGTTTTTTTTTTTAACATTTTTTTATTTTATACAATTTTTACACTTTAAGTACTTTTTATTGTGTAAGTGTATGGTAAAGAAACCTGTGATAAACCTAGACATCATATTAAAAAGCAAAGATACTGCTTTGCTGACCAAGTTCCATATAGTCAAAGCTATGGTTTTTCCGATAATTGTGTATGGATGTGAGAACTGGGCCATAAAGAAGGCTGAACACTGAAGAATTGATGCTTTCGAATTGTGGTGCTGGAGAAGACTCTTGAGAGTCCTTTGGACTGCAGGGAGATCAAACCAGTCAATCTTAAAGGAAATCAGTCCTGAATATTCATTGGAAGGACTGATACTGAAGCTGAAGCTCCAATACTTTGACCGGCTTATTAGAAAAGTCCCTGATGCTGGGCAAGATTGAAGGCAAGGAGAAGGGGACGACAGAGGATGAGATGGCTGGATGGCATCACCTTCTTGATGGACATGAGTTTGAGTAAGCTTTAGGAGTTGGTGATGGACAGGGAAGCCTGGCATGCTGCAGTTCATGGGGTCGCAAAGAATTGGACACAACCGAGCAACTGAACTGAATTGAACTGAGAACATCCAGTTTTTTAGGATAGTCCTTTTGTTTCTGTCTTTGGAACCCCAAACAGAATGCTACAAGAGCCAGGCAGAAAACTTAAATATGCTAATTGTGTGGACTGCAAGATGAGATGGTTAATTTTATATCTCAGTTTGTTTAAGCTAAGGGATGCCCAGGTAGTTGATAAAACATTATTTCCGAGTGTCTTGTCCCACTGTTTCTGGAATTGATTAACATCTAAATTGAGAGACTGAGTAAAGAAGATCCACTCCCACTAATGCAGGTGAGCATGATCCAATCCACTGAGTGCCTGAATAAAGCAAAAAGGCAGAAGGGCAAATTTGTGCTTGAAGTGGGACAGCCCTCTTCTACCCTGGAACACTGGTTCACCTGGTCCTCGGGCCTTTGAACTTAGACCAGAATCTCACTATCAGTCCACCACTAATTGGGTTTGGACTTAGACTTAACTGTGTGTGCTTCCCTGGTTCTCAGGCCTTTGGTCTTAGACTGAATTATACCACTGACTGCCCTGGTTCTCCGTGTTTCAGACAGTGGCACATTGTGAGACTTCTTGGCCCCCAAAATCAAGTGAGCCAATTGCTGTAAAAAATCTTCTCCTCATGGATCTACTATATTAATATCTATATCTGAGTTTCTCTGGACAACCCTAAGTAATACATAAGGCTTAGGAAACTGGGAGGAAATGGATACATTCACTGCCGAAAACAACACAGATTTGAAATTGTTAAAGCATAACGACAGATAAAATATGTTTGTTTGCAGCAGTTGTCAGGCATTAGTTTATAAACCATATTTTTGTGTTTTAAGTTCTACTTTATTCTTCCAAGTGACAGTTGTGCCTAGCAGTTCCTTGAAGTGAATATAATACTGACTATTTTGAGAGTAGTTTTATTCTATGCTTTTTAACTAATAGATAATTTTAAGCAGTGTTAGGTTTGCAGAAAAATTGAGCATAAAGTGCAAAGAGGTATTATAAACCTGTTCCTCCCCAGTGTCCCTATAAGTAATATTTTGCATTAGTGTATTATTTATTTTTTTTTACAGTTAATGAACCAACATGGGTACATTTTTTAATTAGAGTCCCATCGTTTAAATTAGGCTCACCTTGTGTTGTACATTCTGTGGGTTTTGACAGCTGTATAGTTGCAGGTATTCAGCATTATAGCATCATAGAGAATAGCCTCAGTGTCTTAAAAAAGCCTCCCGTGCTCCACTTATTCATCACACTCTCCCTTCTTTCAATGTCTGTCCACCACGCACAATTTTTCTATTTTTATTATTCATCTTTTTCAGAATGCTATATTGTTGGGATCATTCATATTTTACCTTTTCAGATTGGCTTCTTTCACCTAGCAATGTGCATTTAAGTTTGTGTGTGTTGGGGCAAGGGAGGTTGTTGAGAGTTCATTTCTTTTAATCATTAGGAAGTATTCCATCATATGGATATACCACATAGTTTTTAATCCATCTGTGTACTGAAAACCATCTTGGTTACTTCCAAGTTTTGGCAATTATGAGTTAAGCTTATAAGAGCACTCGTGTGCAGGTTTTTTTCAATGTCCATTTCCCACTCCTTTGGATCAATACCAAGTATTATGATAACTGTACTACACGGTAAGAGTATAAAGAGTTTTATAAGATAGAGCCAACTGTCTTCCACAGTAGCTGTACCAATTTGCATTTCCACTAGCAGCAAATGAGAGTTACTTTTGCTCCATATCATTGCCTGCATTTGATGTTCTGGATTTAGTCATTGTATTAGGTACATAGAAGTATCACAATGTTGTTCCAATTTGTAATTCTCTAATGACAAAAAATCTTATTCTTAAAAATTTGATACTGCTTTTTTTTTGTTTTTCTTTCAGTGAGAATTGTTCTACTATAAGGTGTTTTATTATAGCTAGACATGGAAATCTGTCTATAATAGTTTAGGAGCATTCTTGCCATTTTGAACTGCTTTTAGGTTACCCAGTATTTATAAAACATCCATTCTGGTTCTCCTTGTACCAGATAATTATGCAATAAGATTAACCTTTCAAATTATGTAGACTTAGTTGGATTAACTGTAGGATCTTCCAAGACTTTCTGGTAAATTTTTATCTAAAACGAACCTTGCAAAAAATAAGCTTCTCTTAATTTATTACCCTCCTTGTTAAACTTAAGTTGCAGTAACATTTTAAGCTTTCTTAATTGACAACTTAAGACAGTTATTTTCTGTTCTAATTGAAGATGAAATCTCTTTTAAAGTGCATGCTTGTCAAGGGTGAGATTTTCATGAGCTTAAAGTTCAAATTTTTGTCCTATACAGTTTTTATTGTGAAAAGTTAAAGCTGTACAACACTAGATTTTTTTTTTCCTCTGTGCTGAAACTAAGAATATATTTTGGATCAAGTCTCTAAGGAAAATAGCAGTATATTATTTTTATAACTGGATTAGAAAAAGAAAGTCTATTTGGGAAAAAAAATTCTGGGGGAACATCAAACTGTGAAAAATAAAATTTACCCACACACGGGACTATCACTGGCTCTTAGAAGATATTGGAGTCCAAAGATACTCATTCAAGAAAAAATCATACACATTAAATTTTTTCCTTAGGGAAAATTTATATTTTTATACTTTAAATTGAATATAAATATAAAGTAGGGAATCTTATGGGCTTCCCTGGTGGATCAGAGGTAAAGAATCCGTCTGCCAATGCTGGTTACACAGGTTCAATCCCTGGGTCAGGAAGATCCCCTGGAGAAGGAAATGGCAGTGTACTCCAGGATTCTTGCCTGGGAAATCCCATGAACAGAGGAGCTTGGTGGGCTATAGTCCATGGGTTTACAAAAGAGCTGGACTCAACAGTGATTAAACAACAAGGGAACCTTATACTGTTAGTGAAAACCATCTTCACCACCAGCACTTAAATTGGCTGTTAATGTTATTATCGTTGGTTTCTAAAGTCTGGTACATAGCAGATCCTAACAACATCAGATACTGGATTGACCATGATATCTTTTTTGGACCATTTATAAATAATCCAAAAATAAAGATAATACACAGATATGTGAAATATATGCTATTAGATATGATTGAGTTTATACATTTTTGTTCTTAAAAGTTTTATTTTTTTTTCCGCTTTTCTGGACTCTAATTTTTAAACATTAAGTGGCAAGACAAGCTAAGGTATATGCTTATTGTAAATAAATAAATTGAAATTTTATTAAAGAATGCTTATTAAAATAATTTTTACTTCTACTATAAGAAATGTTTTAAAATTATTTACTCCTTTTCATATTTCTCTTATATGTAATACCATATATGTCTAGACACATGTATTAATATATTACTATATAAGTAATAAATAATAGAAACAATGTTCCTACTTTTAGCTGCCTGCTTTTGCTACAGTGTCTTTTTTTTATAATTACCTAAATTATTAGGATATGGAAATATGTATTAATATAAATCAATTATAAGTGTTTGAATTTACAGAGAAAGCAAATAACTGTAAAATTAAGGGAACATTAACAACAGAAAGAGAAAATTCCAAACCTAAAGATGTATGTTCTAATCCATTTGTGTGGAATATCATTTTAGTTGCCAAGTCCACAATCTGATCCCCTTCCTCTGTTTCATCTTCATTAATTATTCATTTAGTGAAAATAACAGTGTTTTCCAGCCTCGTATGCAGTTGGATATGCCCTGAAACTAAACCCTGGACAGTGATATAAGTGTAAATATGGATACATAATTTCATTTCTCCAATGGAACCCTAGCTACTACATTGGACCATAATCGCTTGTGTCTGAAGAGTGGTAGCAAGTAAGAGTCTGGGAACTGAAAACATCATCTGTCACCACATCAAACTTCACTGTCAGTATCTGAATTGTATATATCAGAGAAACAAATTGTTTTCTTATGTAAATTCCAGCCACCTTAATTTTTTTCTATAATGTGAAACTGAACAGTCTGACAAATGTAGACTTTTAAAAAATGAATATGAATATCCCAAAGATTTAAGTTTTTATACCTGTTAATTGAGGTTAAGAGTATCTACTCTACATAACTTATGATACTGCTGTGAAAACACCTGAATAAATAAAGAAGCACTGCATAGTTAACAGAATAGAAAACTGTACAGCTTCTTAGGGGATCCTTGTATAACTGGCATTTGCCCGAATTATTCTAGTCATATGATACAAAGGAGTCAAGTAATTCATGTAGAATTTATGCTGATGATGCTCAATCTGCTTTCTAACAAAAAGATATACATCTCTCCAGTTATATATATATTATTTTTTTCTATTATTTAAAATGCCCTTTTAAATAAATAAATTTAACAAGATAGATGGAATGAAAGCTTAGAGGGAAAATTATTTATGAACATGGGCATGTATTTATTCATTGACAAGATACACATATATAAAATTGTTATAACCATGCACACAATCTTTACTTGTAGTGGCATTTTGGAAAGAGAAAATAGTCAACAAAATATGCTCCATAAGTAGAGACAAGATTTTTATTAGTATAATCTAATTCTCCTTAAGGGAAATGTTTGGAGCAATATGACTGTGGAAATGGTGGTTTTCTACCTTGTTAGAGGATTGTCTGGAGAAGGCAATGGCACCCCACTCCAGTACTCTTGCCTGGAAAATCCCATGGATGGAGGAGCCTGGTAGGCTGCAGTCCATGGGGTCGCTAGGAGTCGGAGACGACTGAGCGACTTCACTTTCACTTTTCACTTTCATGCATTGGAGAAGGAAATGGCAACCCACTCCAGTGTTCTTGCCTGGAGAATCCCAGGGACGGGGGAGCCTGTTGGGCTGCCGTCTATGGGGTCACGCAGAGTCAGACACGACTGAAGCGACTTAGCAGCAGCAGCAGAGGATTGTCTTTGATCTTAGACCTTGAAAAGAGAAACATCATCTTAAATGTGGGTAACAATTTAAACTCTAAATAAAAACTGAAAACTAATGTGTGGGTCTCTCAGGCTAGAAGTATTAGATTTGAACTGAGACTAAGATACCACCTATAATAAAATATACTGTCTGGAAACTACACAGTGTTTTAGAGACACATAAATTAGATAGATTTTTCAATGTATTTTGAAAGTTCTGGTTCATGAAAACATTTGAAAGGTGTGTATTGAAACATGAAACATATCCCTTAACTCTTTTCATGAGGACTTACAGGCACATATATACTCACTATCTCTAAGAAGCATTGAGGTAATTTTAAGTGACTTGACATTAGGATTTTAATATGATTTCTTTTAAGTAAATGCCTGAACCAAATGTGTTTTCTGGAGAGGATGCAAAAGATGAAGCTCGAATGTAGGGATAACACCTTGATTAAAAAAAAAAGATACAGTCAGAGTAGTCAATGAAGACTGAACCTCTCTGCCTCTGTGCACGTGTACCTCCAGGTACACCAGTTGCACAGAAGGAATTGGTGCCTGTGAGTTTTCAAGAAACATGCTTATCTGGCAAGAAAGGCCTTGGGAACACCATTTTATTTCTCTACTTTCAGCCAATACACCTACTGAAATGTGGCTTATAAAGGGCAAAGAGACTTAAAGTGTTTTATGAGCAGTGGTTTGAATTTTAATACTATCATTAGCCCATGGTGTGTGACTTATTGTCACTTTAAAGTCTGCATTATTAAAAAAATGAAAAGCTAATAAAAGTGTTAGTAGGTGATAACTTTATCCATGGAAGGTCAGATGTAAGAGTATAGCAAATTGTCTGGTTAATTGTTCTCATTAAGCATACAGGTTATCTTAAATTTGTATTATTCCTGTGACCTTCAGAAGAAAAAATGTCCTGAGCATCTTAAGAGCAACCTCCTTTTTGTTGTTGTTGTTTTTAATTGTTGTTTTAATCCTTTATATTATCATGTTGAAGAAACCAGGAAGAAACTGTGTTTGATGTTTCAATCAAGTGTTCTGTAGAATAAAACAGTTGCAAGTGCTCTGCTTAAAACACATGCCAGGATAATGTTCACCTAACCAAGGATTATTGTGAAACACATAAAACTCTTAGGAATTGTAAGATTAAGAAACAGAGATAAACAGAAAATCATGGTTTACTGCAGTAAGAAAATAACATCAGAATATTTCTTTTCTTCATTGCAAAACAAGAATCATAAGAACATGGATACCAAATTCGCAGTATATGTTTAATGATGTCAAGGTACTGAGCTTTGATGCACAGTGCTAATGAGATATATTTTGTACACACTGAAGCAAAACAGATTTTTTGGGGATGTGTAACAGAGGCTGCAAGGATATTTTTTAAATGGCTATTTGAATGATGGACACTAGATCTAAGTTAAATCTTTCTCTTTGCACAAGGAATTGCTGTCTTTTTATGTCGTTGCTGAAAAAACAGGGATCAGTGCTGGGATTAAAATGTTCTTGTGGAATATTTTTGTGGAAAAACTGTTCTTTTCTACAATCGCAATCCAGATGAGCTGTTAGTTGCTCCCGTTGACAATGCCTATGGGTTCAGATTAAACCAGCTCATCTGAACTTGCATTAACATCTCTTTGGCTGGGTTAATTGTTTAGAGGCTTGGAAATACTGTAGACAGTTACAGGAAGGATAAAAATGCTTTCTCTAAACTTTCTGTAGAAACTGGATATTGAATTATATCCTTCTTTTAAGTCCTTTCGTTGTTTCATGTTATAAAGTCAGACATACTTAAATAAATATATACAGGAGAATGAATGGGATCCTACTAGAAGGAAAAACATTTCAGGCATGTAGATAGAGTTGTCTCATATAAGCAACATGAAGCAATAAAAAATAGATATCTCGGAGATGATAAATGAAATCTTAAGCCTGAGTTGTAAAACTGAAGCAGTTTACTGTAAGTAATCAGATTTAATGAACATAGTAAATAGGAAAAAATTATACAAAATAGAAAAATATATTTTAGAATTTCTAGTTTATCAGTTTTTCAGGTGCCTTACTTGACACTCTTAAGAATGATGTTTAATGTGAAGTTAAATATGTTTAGATGTTTTACCTAATATATCAATGCTTTAGTAGTCAGAGTAAGTAGGAGAGGTTTTCTCCGTGGTCATATTGCATGCAATGCAGTTGAAATAACAGTTTTTAGACTATACCAGAAAGTGAATTAGGGTCCTATTTTTAGCCCCAGGCCAACTATTAAACATTTTGATAATATAGATTTAGTCAACTTATATCTCAGACTTCTCAGGTGGAACTTTCAGTTAAAAAAACAAAAACAAACAAACAAACAAAAAACCTGCCTGCCAGTGCAGGGGACATACAAGATGCGGGTTCCATCCCCGGGTCTGGAAGATCCCCTGGAGAAGGAAATGGCAACACACTCCAGTATTCTTGCCTGGAGAATCCCATGGACAGAGGAACTTAGCAGGCTACAGTCCATAGGGTTGCAAAGAGTTGGACACGACTGAAGCAGTTTAGCAGCAGCAGAATTTAAATCTCTGGCCTTGTTTCTACCTTTGTAAAATACAGAGGTAAAGAATCTGAGATGTACTGACTGTATGTAATGTGCAAAGATCTTAAACATTCCATTATTCAATATAATTTTCAATCAACATCATCAGGTAAATCATGTTAGTGTTGTCTTAAATGAGGAAAAAAATAGTTTCAAAGAAGTTAAATAATTTGCCTTTAATTCTTCAGGTCTAACTTCAATATGGCTAACTTCAACTATTAGTATTTTTATGTTTACAGAAGAGTTATGTTAGACCAATCATAGGATTGTTCCTATTTCAAAATGCCCACGTATTAGTATTTAACTGTGCTCAACTTTGGTGACTAAATATGATTTACATTTATTACTGAGTCTGGAATCCTTTCAATATACCTGATATAACATGTTAAATCCAAGAGGTATTTTCTGGTAATGGGAATATCTAAATTGGATAAAATATCTAAAACCAAAATGGCCACAAAATGACTGTCAAGACCAAGGTGGAGGTAGGATGGAGGGTAACTGACACTCTAAAACACTGATATGTTGTTTGCTAACGTTGGGTTTATGTGCAATCTGTTACCTGGCAATTCCATGTGCACCAAGGGACATGTGCGAGAATTTCAAAGCAATGTTACCTGTAATTCATTCCATATGAAATATAGATCTACATCTAATGGCATTGCAAAAGTGTAGTTCTAATCACAAAGGGGTAGGATGTTTTTGAAAAAAATCAATAAAGTTCAAACAGCCATCAGAAGTAGGAGTAGGATGGATTGATAAATTATATTATCTTCACCCTGTAAGAATACTGAGGTTCAATTAAATGTAATGCACTACAGATACATATAATAGTATGGATTAGTCTCACAAACTTAATGTGGGACACAAGACATCATATATAAAGATATCTATACTATATGGTTCTATTTAAAGTACAAAATCAGGCAATTCTGAATTATATTGTTAGAAGTCAGGATAGTAGATAGCTTTGGGGGATGGAGAGTATATATTGATGAGAAGGTGAAAAATTGTAGTTTCTGGGTTCCTGGAAATGTGCTGATTCTTTCTTGAGTGGTGGTTAGACACATGTTCACTTTATGATAATGCATTAAAATCAGTATTGATGAATCATCCATTTTTGTACACAGGTCATAATTTGCAATTTAAAAATAAAGTCAATAAGTAAAAAGTAAAAAATACAAGTTAAATGAAACAAAAACAGTTACATGGTAAACAAGATATAGATTGTCAAATAGTATTACTTATCACCAGAATCCTACAAGAATTACCTGACTCCTCTATGCCTGACCTGTTTAGAGAAATTTTGGCAAATACCAATTAATCATGGGGTCGCAAAGAGTCAGACAGGACCGAGCAACTGAACTGACCTGAGCCAGTTAATCAGGAATTCCCCTCAGGCAATGACTCATCAAGCTTTAATTAAGTGGAACATTTTTATTTGCATCATAAATTTAGGCTGCTTTGATAGTAAATACCTGAAATTCAGATTAAAAAAGATGTATCTTCTCACTAAGTATGTATTTTTCTCTAATTCTTGTATTTGAAGGGGAACCTTGTATTTTGTCTATTTTATTGCACCTTGAAGGGAGTTTAAGTTTAGATTTCTGTGATTGCAGGTCACAAAAACATTGCTTCCACTTGAAAATTACATCTTTACAGGAAAAAAAAAAAATTGTTTCCTAACCTCTCCTTTTTTAGTTTAACTTCAAGCATTACATTCTCTGCCCCAAACTCTTATCCTTTTGTATTTCTTACTTTGTCACACTTCACCCTCACTCATGATTCTTTGACCTGATACTCCTGGTGTCCCTCTGTATTTTTTTCAGTCATTAGTTTTCTGTCTTTACTATTCACATCTCTTTAAGGTTTCTCGTTTCTTCAAGCCCTTTATTAAATTTTATTCTTTCCCATTGCCTTTCTCCTTCACCCCCAAAATTAACCTCTTCTGTCTACTTCCTGTTAACCTGTTATATGAGAAGGAATCTGACCCCTGCCCCCACATGCCACAGATATTATCAATATACTCACAGGAATGGACAAAATTTAGTTAATAAAATAGTGAACATTTCTGAAATTGTTGGCACTGTGGACATTTATTGTCTTTCTTATTGTCTTTTAGCTTGTTGGTAGCAAATTCTCACAATTTTTCTCCTGTTTTTTTCATATAACCATTGTAGCATTTTCTTCTCAAACTGTGCTGTTTGTTATTGTGAATCTCTTTGTCCCACTATGATTTATCAAGTCCCCAATAAGCACTCTTTTTCCAAGTTCATGAATCCCATGTAAGTATATACTGATGGCATTCATCTTAGTTTGGAGTCACCTGAGACAATTATTTGGAAGCTAGTAATAGTTTTGCTTGGACAATCCCATGGACAGAGGAGCCTGGTGGGATACAGTTCATGGGGTCACAAAGAGTTAGACACGACTGAGCAACTGTGCATGGAGCATGAGTTGACAGGTTTGAGCATCTCAGAAACAGTGGTAGGTGAGTGTATAAATAAGAAGAAGGGGAAAAGGTCCCTAAAGAGTTTATTATCAGATAAGCTGCTACAGTGAACACATGGAGATATGTTCTATGGGCTATGTCTTAGTGTCAGGATAGAAAATATGATTTGATTATATAAACAGAACTGCAGCAGAATAGGTATATTCATCATAGGTATATTCATCTATTGCTTTGTAGGGAACTTCTGATGGTAATTCCCCAGTTCTTTTGGCAGAAAGAATTACTGTGTTGAGATGATCTTCAGGCAAAGATACGTTAAGTGCTAATGTGGGCTGGCATATTTGGAAATGGCAAAGCTAGAGGAAATTTGGATGTGTCAGACTCAAGAGCTGCTAAGAGTCTGCCTTCAATGTAGGAGACCTGGGTTCAATCCCTAGGTCAGCAAGCTCCCATGGAGAAGAAATGGCTACCCACTCCAATATTCTTGCCTGGGAAATCCCATGGACAGAGGAGTCTGGTCGGCTGAAGTCCACGGGAGTCCCAATGAGTTGGACATGACTTAGCAACTAAACCACCACCATATGACCCAGATCTAGTCATACATACCATATAACATTTACATTGTACCATCCCTGGTTCTCTAAAGTAGTGAGTGTTTGTAACTTTTAAGAAAAAGGAAGTATATTGGGTCACTCAGCATTCCCTGTTGATGGATGCAGTGAATCCCAAGTCCATTGTTTGTATCCATTACCTTTCTCTGCCACTCAGTCTAAAGTTTCTTACTCTTGGCACGCCTATGGCAGGCTGCTTGCTCAGTGGGTAATCTTTATCCCTGGGGAATCAAAGTCCTTGATTATATTTTGTCAGGACATAATTGCTGAAATTACACATTTAAGCACACCCTCATGAAAACCACTAAATTAAAATGATAACTTGCACTGATTACAATTTTTTGGAGAAACTCCCTTTTTTAATAATAAAGACTATTTCTCTTAAGTAACTCCTTCTTTACCTACCTGTCTACTCATTGCACTAGCCCAGTGGTAGCTTTAATTTTAGTGGGCTACACACTGTGTCCTATACTATAAGTGTTCAAAACCGTTTCCAGAAACCAGGATCTCTAGATCTGTAGAATATAAAGTTGCAGACAGGAAACATGAATCCCTTAAATGATTAAAGACTCTGAGAGGATCTAGCCATAATTTTATCCTTAGTTCACAGTTATTACTAGGTGAGCTTGTCATGTGAAAATTTTCATTCCAATTCAGTAGTTTTAGGGTAGGACTTAACAACCCTAAAACCATAATAAAACTCTAGGCAAAGACTAGTGCTGCTATTCTATACACCACGCTCCCGAGTAACAAAGCTGTGAAGCATTTATAGGTGTTACCTCTCCTTTCCAGTAGTATGACCCCTTCTGTTTGGCAGTTGATCTAAATAATTTCAGATGCCATACTGAAAATGTGCTTATAGGACCATCATAGAATTCTTAATTCTGCCCAACTTTCCATTCTCATTCACACACCGGGACTGTTAGCCATACCCTTTATCTCTGTCTCCAGTTTTTAGCTTTGAACAATGTCATTCTTTGCAGAATTTTGCTATATCCCCAAACTTGCATCTTGCCTTGGAATTTTTCATAGTGCCATCTATTTTCTATGTTGCATGTAGAGAAGTCATCCTAAATTGTAATTCTTGTATTTCTGAGTAATACACATTTAAAAGGACCACTTTCTTTCTGGAGAATATTCAAATTGTTCTTCATAGCTCACAAAATTCTGCATATCTACTCAATTCTCCAACACAAACAAGAGAAGAATCTACACATGGACATCACCAGATGGTCAACACTGAAATCAGATAGATTATGTTCTTTGCAGCCAAAGATGGAGAAGCTCTAAACAGTCAGCAAAAACAAGACTGGGAGCTGACTGTGGCTCAGATCACGAACTCCTTATTGCCAAATTCAGTCTTAGCATGAAGAAAGTGGGGAAAACCACTAGACCATTCAGGTATGACATAAACCAAATTCTTATTATTATACAGTAGAAGTGAGAAATAGATTTACAGGACTAGATCTGATAGAAAAAGTGCCTGATGAACTATAGACTGAGGTTCATGACATTGTACAGGAGACAGTGATCAAGACCATCCCCAAGAAAAAGAAATGCAAAAAGGCAAAATGGACTGGGGAGGCCTTACAAACAGCTGAGAAAAGAAGAGAAGCTAAACGCAAAGGAGAAAAGGAAAGATATACCCATTTGAATGCAGAGTTCCAAAGAATAGCAAGGAGAGATAAGAAAGCTTTCCTCAGTGATCCATGCAGAGAATTAGAGGAAAACAGTAGAATAGGAAAGATTAGAGATCTCTTCAAGAAAATTAGAGATAACAAGGGAACATTTCATGCAAAGATGGGCTCAATACAGGGCAGAAGATGTATGGACCTAACAGAAGCAGCAGATATTAAAAAGAGGTGGCAAGAATACACAGAAGAACTATTCAAAAAAATATCTTCATGAGCCAGATAATCACGATGGTGTGTTCACTCACCTAGAGCCAGGCATCCTCAAATGTGAAGTCAGATGGGCCTTAGGAAATATCACTATGAACAAAGCTAGTTGAGGTGATGGAATTAAAGTTGAGCTATTTCAAATCCTAAAAGATGATGTTGTGAAAGTGCTGCACTCAATATGTCAGCAAATTTGGAAAACTCAGCAGTGGCCACAGGACTGGAAAAGGTCAGTTTTCATTCAAATCCCAAAGAAAAGCAATGCCAAAGAATGCTCAAACTACTGCACAATTGTACTCATCTCACACGCTAGTAAAGTAATGCTCAAAATTCTCCAAGTCAGTCTTTAATAGTACGTGAACTATGACCTTCCAGATGTTCAAGCTGGATTTAGAAAAGGCAGAGGAGCCAGAGATCAAATTGCCAACATTGGTTGGATCGCTGAAAAACCAAGAGAGTTCCAGAAAAACATCTATTTCTGCTTTATTGACTATGCCAAAGCCTTTGTGCGGATCACAACAAACTGTGGAAAATTCTTTTTTTTTTTTTTTTTATAAATTTATTTATTTTACTTGGGGGCTAATTACTTTACAATATTGTAATAGTTTTTGCCATACATTGACAAGAATCAGCCATGGGTTTACATGTGTTCCCCTTCCCGAACCCCCCACCCACCTCCCTCCCCCTCCCATCCCTCTGGATCATCCCACTGCCCCGGCCCCGAGCCCTTGTCACATGCATCGAACATGGAATGGTGCTCTGTTTCACATATGACAATACACATGTCTCAATGCCATTCTCCCAGAACGTCCCACCCTCACCTTCTCCCTCAGAGTCCATAAAATTGTTCCATGCATCTGTGTCTCTCATTCTGTCCCGCATATAGGGTTATCGTTACCATCTTTCAGATTCCATATATATGCATTAGTATACTGTATTGTTGTTTTTCTTTCTGGCTTACTTCACTCTGTATAATGGGCTCCAGTTTCATCCATCTCAGTAGAACCGGTTCAAATGTATTTTTTTTAATGGCTGAGTAATATTCCATTGTGTATATGTACCACAGCTTCCTTATCCATTCATCTGCTGATGGACATCTAGGTTGCTTCCATGTCCTGGCTATTGTAAACAGTGCTGCGATGAACATTGGGGTACACGCGTCTCTTTCAATTCTGGTTTCCTCGGTGTATATGCCCAGCAGTGGGATTGCTGGGTCATATGGCAGTTCTATTCCCAGTTTTTTAAGGAATCTCCACACTCTTCTCCATAGTGGCTGTACTAGTTTGCATTCCCACCAACAGTGTAAGAGGGTTCCCTTTTCTCCACACCCTCTCCAGCATTTATTGCTTGTAGACTTTTGGATAGCAGCCATTCTGACTGGTGTGAAATGATACCTCATTGTGGTTTTGATTTGCATTTCTCTAATAATGAGTGATGTTGAGCATCTTTTCATGTGTTTGTTAGCCATCTGTATGTCTTCTTTGGAGAAATGTCTGTTTAGTTCTTTGGCCCATTTTTTGATTGGGTCATTTATTTTTCGGGAATTCAGCTGCAGAAGTTGCTTGTATATTTTTGAGATTAATTGTTTGTCTGTTGCTTCATTTGCTATTATTTTCTCCCATTCTGAAGGCTGTCTTTTCACCTTGTTTATAGTTTCCTTTGTTGTGCAAAAGCTTTTAATTTTAATTAGGTCCCATTTGTTTATTTTTGCTTTTATTTCCAATATTCTGGGACGTGGGTCATGGAGGATCCTGCTGTGATTTATGTCGGAGAGTGTTTTGCCTATGTTTTCCTCTAGGAGTTTTATTGTTTCTGGTCTTACGTTTAGATCTTTAATCCATTTTGAGTTTATTTTTGTGTACGGTGTTAGGAAGTGTTCTAGTTTCATTCTTTTACAAGTGGTTGACCAGTTTTCCCAGCACCACTTGTTAAAGAGGTTGTCTTTTCTCCATTGTATATTCTTGCCTCCTTTGTCGAAGATAAGGTGTCCATATGTGCGTGGGTTTATCTCTGGGCTTTCTATTTTGTTCCATTGATCTATATTTCTATCTTTGTGCCAGTACCATACTGTCTTGATGACTGTGGCTTTGTAGTAGAGTCTGAAGTCAGGCAGGTTGATTCCTCCAGTTCCATTCTTCTTCCTCAAGATTGCTTTGGCTATTCGAGGTTTCTTATATTTCCATACAAATTGTGAGATGATTTGTTCTAGTTCTGTGAAAAATACCATTGGTAGCTTGATAGGGATTGCATTGAATCTGTAGATTGCTTTGGGTAGAATACTCATTTTCACTATATTAATTCTTCCAATCCATGAACACGGTATATTTCTCCATCTGTTTGTGTCCTCTTTGATTTCTTTCATCAGTGTTTTATAGTTTTCTATATATAAGTCTTTTGTTTCTTTAGGTAGATATATTCCTAAGTATTTTATTCTTTTTGATGCAATGGTGAATGGTATTGTTTCCTTAATTTCTCTTTCTGTTTTCTCATTATTGGAGTATAGGAATGCAAGGGATTTCTGTGTGTTAATTTTATATCCTGCAACTTTACTATATTCATTGATCAACTCTAGTAATTTTCTAGTAGAGTCTTTAGGGTTTTCTATGTAGAGGATCATGTCATCTGCAAACAGTGAGAGTTTTACTTCTTCTTTTCCTATCTGTATTCCTTTTATTTCTTTTTCAGCTCTGATTGCTGTGGCCAAAACTTCCAAAACTATGTTGAATAGTAGTGGTGAAAGTGGGCATCCTTGCCTTGTTCCTGACTTTAGGGGAAATGCTTTCAATTTTTCACCATTGAGGATAATGTTTGCTGTGGGTTTGTCATATATAGCTTTTATTATGTTGAGATATGTTCCTTCTATTCCTGCTTTCTGGAGGGTTTTAATCATAAATGGATGCTGAATTTTGTCAAAGGCTTTTTCTGCATCTATTGAGATAACCATATGGTTTTTTTCTTTCAATTTGTTAATGTGGTGTATTACATTGATTGATTTGCGGATGTTAAAAAAACCTTGCATTCCTGGGATAAAGCCCACTTGGTCATGATGTATGATCTTTTTAATATGATGTTGGATTCTGTTTGCTAGAATTTTATTAAGGATTTTTGCATCTATGTTCATCAGTGATATTGGCCTGTAGTTTTCCTTTTTTGTGACATCTTTGTCTAGTTTTGGAATTAGGGTGATGGTGGCCTCATAGAATGAGTTTGGAAGTTTACCATCTTCTGCAATTTTCTGGAAGAGTTTGAGCAGGATAGGTGTTAGCTCTTCTCTAAATTTTTGGTAGAATTCCGCTGTGAAGCCGTCTGGTCCTGGGCTTTTGTTTGCTGGAAGATTTCTGATTACACTTTCGATTTCCGTGCTTGTGATGGGTCTGTTAAGATCTTCTATTTCTTCCTGGTTCAGTTTTGGAAAGTTATACTTTTCTAAGAATTTGTCCATTTCTTCCAAGTTGTCCATTTTATTGGCATATAGCTGTTGGTAGTAGTCTCTTATGATCCTTTGTATTTCTGTGGAATCTGTTGTGATCTCTCCATTTTCATTTCTAATTTTGTTGATCTGATTCTTCTCCCTTTGTTTCTTGATGAGTCTGGCTAATGGCTTATCAATTTTGTTTATCTTCTCGAAAAACCAGCTTTTAGTTTTGTTGATTTTTGCTATGGTCTCTTTTGTTTCTTTTGCATTTATTTCTGCCCTAATTTTTAAGATTTCTTTCCTTCTACTGACCCTGGGGTTTTTCATTTCTTCCTTCTCTAGTTGCTTTAGGTGTAGAGTTAGTTGATTTATTTGATTTTTTTCTTGTTTCTTGAGGTACGCCTGTATTGCTATGAACCTTCCCCTTAGTATTGCTTTTACAGTGTCCCATAGGTTTTGGGTTGTTGTGTTTTCATTTTCATTCGTTTCTATGCATAATTTTATTTCTTTTTTGATTTCTTCTGTGATTTGTTGGTTATTCAGAAGCGTGTTGTTTAGCCTCCATATGTTGGAACTTTTAATAGTTTTTTTCCTGTAATTGAGGTCTAATCTTACTGCATTGTGGTCAGAGAAGATGGCTGGGATGATTTCAATTTTTTTGAATTTACCAAGGCTAGATTTATGGCCCAGGATGTGATCTATCCTGGAGAAAGTTCCATGTGCACTTGAGAAAAAGGTAAAATTGATTGTTTTGGGGTGGAAACTCCTGTAAATATCAATTAAATCTAATTTGTCTATTGTATCATTTAAAGTTTGTGTTTCCTTGTTAATTTTCTGTTTAGTTGATCTATCCATATGCGTGAGTGGAGTATTAAAGTCTCCCACTATTATTGTGTTATTGTTAATTTCCCCTTTCATACTTGTTAGTATTTGCCTTATATATTGTGGTGCTCCTATGTTGGGTGCATATATATTTATGATTGTTACGTCTTCTTCTTGAATTGATCCTTTGATCTTTATGTAGTGTCCTTCTTTGTCCCTTTTCACATCCTTTATTTTAAAGTCTATTTTATCTGAAATGAGTATTGCGACTCCTGCTTTCTTTTGGTCTCCGTTTGCATGGAATATGTTTTTCCATCCTTTCACTTTCAGCCTGTGTGTGTCCCTAGTTTTGAGGTGGGTCTCTTGTAGACAGCATATATAGGGGTCTTGTTTTTGTATCCATTCAGCAACCCTTTGCCTTTTGGTTGGGGCATTCAACCCAT
The DNA here is from genome assembly GCF_054371585.1 of Giraffa tippelskirchi. NCBI lineage: Eukaryota > Metazoa > Chordata > Mammalia > Artiodactyla > Giraffidae > Giraffa > Giraffa tippelskirchi. Next base: position 129,379,763 of record NC_137286.1, read on the forward strand.
TTACATTTAAGGTAATTATTGATAAGTATGATCCCGTTGCCATTTACTTTGTTGTTTTGAGTTCGTGTTGAAACATCCTTTCTGTGTTTCCTGTTTAGAGAAGATCCTTTAGCATTTGCTGGAGAGCTGGTTTGGTGGTGCTGAATTCCCTCAGCTCTTGCTTGTCTGTAAAGCTTTTGAATTCTCTTTCATATCTGAATGAGATCCTTGCTGGGTACAGTAATCTGGGTTGTAGATTATTCTCTTTCATTACTTTAAGTATGTCCTGCCATTCCCTTCTAGCCTGAAGGGTTTCTATTGAAAGATCAGCTGTTATCCTTATGGGGATCCCCTTGTGTGTTATTTGTTGTTTTTCCCTTGCTGCTTTTAATATTTGTTCTTTGTGTTTGATCTTTGTTAATTTGATTAATATGTGTCTTGGGGTGTTTCGCCTTGGGTTTATCCTGTTTGGAACTCTCTGGGTTTCTTGGACTTCTGTGACTATTTCTTTCCTCAATTTAGGGAAATTCTCAACTATTATCTCCTCGAGTATTTTTTCATGGCCTTTCCTTTTATCTTCTTCTTCTGGGACTCCTATGATTCGAATGTTGGGGCGTTTCATATTGTCCCAGAGGTCCCGGAGGTTTTCCTCATTTCTTTTGATTCTTTTTTCTTTTTTCCTCTCTGCTTCGTTTATTTCCATCATTCTATCTTCTACCTCACTTATCCTATCTTCTGCCTCCGTTATTCTACTGTTGGTTCCCTCCAGAGTGTCTTTTATCTCCTTTATTTCATTATTCATTCTATATTGATTCCTTTTTATTTCTTCTAAGTCCTTGATAAACATTTCTTGCATCTTCTCAATCTTTGTCTCCAGGCTATTTATCTGTAACTCCATTTTGCTTTCAAGATTTTGGATCATTTTTATTATCCTTATTCTAAATTCTTTTTCGGATAGATTCCCTATCTCCTCCTCTTTTGTTTGGCTTTGTGGGCATTTCTCATTTTCCTTTACTTGCTGAGTATTTCTCTGCCTTTTCATCTTGTTTAGATTGCTGTGTTAGGCGTGGCCCTTCTGTATTCTGGTAGTATGAAGTTCCTCTTTGTTGTGGAGGTTCCTCACTGCGGTTGGGGTTGGACAGGTGGCTTGTCAAGGTTTCCTGGTTGGGGGAGCTTGTGTCGGTGTTCTGGTGGGTGGAGCTGGATTTCTGCTCTCTTGAGTGTAATGGAGTGACCAGTATTAATTTTTGAGATGTCTATGGATTTGGTGTGCCTCTGGGCAGCCTGTATATTGATGCTCAGGTCTATGTTCCTGCGTTGCTGGAGAATTTGCGTGGTATGTCTTGCTCTGGAACTTATTATCTCTTGGGTGGAGCTTGGTTTCAGTGAATTTATGGAGGCTATTGGATGGTCTCTTATTAATTAATGTTTCCCCTGGCTTTCAGTCTTATTCTTGCAGTAGCCTCAAGACTTCTCCTTCCATACAGCCTCAATAATAAAACTTTTAGGTTAATGGTGAAAAGATTCTCCACAGTGAGGGATACCCAGAAAGGTTCACTGAGTTACATGGAGAGATGAGGTGGGGGGGGTGGGTTGAAGTGACCAGGAGGGGAAGAGGGGAATTCAAATGTGGAGAGAGCAATCTAGCCAGTAAGCACTTCCCTCTGTGCTTTCCACAGTTTGGAACCCTCAGAGTGATTCACAGAGATACATAGAGAGGGGGGAGGAAGGTAACAGAGGTGAGCATGAGTAGAAAGGGAGGAATTAAGAGGGGAGAGAGAGATCTGGGCAGTATCCTGTTCCTGAAGTGTTCTCCGGTACCCAGAACACCCTCAGAGATTCACAGAATTGGGTTGAGAAGAGAAGGAGGAGGGTGGGAGATAGAGGTTCCCTGGGGGAGAAGAAAGAGCATCAATAGGGGGAGAGAGTGATCAGGCCAGTGATCACACTCCTGAGTAAAAATGGGTCCTAAAGATTGGGTTCTTAAATGTACAAAGTTGATATCAAATATGTAAAACACAGATTAAAAATCTAGAGTAGAGGTTAGACTCTTATAAAACTTACAATCTAAAAAAAAAAAAAAAGAAAAAAGGGAACAGTGTAAAAAGAAAAAAAAACAGTAAAACAGTAAAAAAAGAAACAGTAAAAAAATGTAGAACAGGAAAAAAACATTAAAAAAAAAAAAACACAAAAGGTATAAGATATATGTATGTAGTTTGCTTCAAAAATAGGGTTTTTTTTTTTTTTGCAAGTTAATAGTGGGTTATGAAAATGAAAGTTAAAGGTGTAATAGAGGACTTGAAGAAAAAGGAAAGAAGAGAAAAAAAAATTTTTTTAATTAAAAAAAAAATTAAAAAAAAATTAAAAAAAATAATAATAGTAAAAATATATATATATCCCGGACTTTCTCTGGAGCTGTTGTGAGCAGTGTGGGATCTGCTCAGTTTTAGATAGATCCTTATTCCTGCTTATACTTTTCAAGATCTGTAGGTCCTTTTTAATGCAGTCGGTATTAGCTACAGGGATCTTAATCTGTTGGCCTGTCCCTTCCAAAGCACTTCCCTCTGTTTATTTGGCTTCTGTTTGGAGATCTCTTCAGTATCTAATTTCCGCCCTGCAACAAAGTGGTGGAGGTGATCTCTTTAGGTTCGCTTGTTCAATCGTGCTGTGGGGAGGAAGGAACACTGCAATTCTGGCGTGTGTGTGGTAAGCTCGCAGTGTCTCGGCCGCACTGGGTTCGCCCCCGCTCACGGCGTGTGTGCTTTCCCCGTCTACCCTGCTCAGGCTTCAGGTTACTCGGCCGGGGAGCGGGCCCTGAGCTGCGTGCACTTCCCAGGACTAAGCCGCTCAGGTTCAGGCTCCCGGTTACTCCACAAAGGCGCAGACTCGATTTTGCCCGCGGCTTGTGCCGTTCCCGGTCGGAGCTGCCCAGGCGGCCAGGAGTTTGGCGAGGGCGCTGTCCCCTGTTGGGGCGGTGCGGCTTATCACCTCCCTGGTCCCCGCCTCGGTTTACGGGCGCGCCCGGCTCCGGTGTGCTTTGTGTCGGTTCTGGGGAGCTGGTCTCTGGCTGCGACCCTCCCGGCTGCTGTCGACCCTCCGGGATCTCAGGCAGTCTTTGCTTAAAAACTGGGAGCCTGTTTGCAGTTTGGTAGGGGGTGCCCTCTCTGGAGCCGAGTTTGCCCCTTTCCGGCTCTGGCGGGCCCCGCCTGCCCGCTGTGTCCGGCGGGGGATGGCGCAGTCCGCAGCCGGCTAGCTCTCCTCTGGTATCGCTCAGTCCTTTGTTCTGTGAGCGGGCCGGCAGTGCCTTAGAGTTGGGCTTTTCGCGGGATAGTTCTCTCTCTCTCTCGCTGTCCCACAGTTTAGGTTACTATCTCACGTTAGCTCCCTCAGATTGCCCTCGGGGCACTCGGGCCCGGTCCTTACCCTAGGCAATGCCGCCCGCTCCTCTCCGTTCAGCCCCCACTTGCTGGTGGCGGATGATGCGAGCGTCTGGGGTTCTTTGCTGGGAGTTGCTTTAGGCACGTAATCTGTCGATTTTATTTATTTTTTCCTCCCAGTTACATTGCCCTCCGAGATAAAAAATCCTCCCCCACACCCGCCGGTGAGAGGGTTTCCTGGTGCTTGGAAATTCCTCCTCTTTTACGACTCCCTCCCCGGGACGGGTCTCCGTCCCTAACTCTTTTGTCTCTCTTTTTATCTTTTATAATTTCTCCTACCTCTTTTGAAGATAATGCGCAGTTTTTGTGAAAGCCTGACGTCGTCAGCCAGCCTTCAGAAGTAGTTTTGTGAAGTTTGGTCAGCGTTCAGATGTTCTTTCGATAAATTTGTGGAGGAGAGAGTGGTCTCCCCGTCCTATTCCTCCGCCATCTTCCCAAACTGTGGAAAATTCTTAAAGAAATGGGAACACCAAAGCACGTGACCTGCCTCCTGAGAAATCTGTATGCAGGTCAGGAAGCAACAATTAGAACTGGACATGGGACAACAAACTGGTTCCAAATAGGAAAAGGAGTATGTCAATGCAGTATATTGTCACCCTGCTTATTTAACTTATATGCAGAGTACATCATGAGAAACACTGGGCTGGCGGAAGCACAAGCTGGAATCAAGATTGCTGGGAGAAGTATCAATAACCTCAGATATGCAGATGACACCACCCTTATGGCAGAAAGTAAAGAAGAACTAGAGCCTCTTGATGAAAGTGAAAGAGGAGAGTGAAAAAGTTGGCTTAAAACTCAACATTCAGAAAAGTAAGATCATGGCATCTGGTCCTATCACTTCATAGAAGATAGATGGGGAAACAGTGGAAACAGTGGCTGACTTTATTTTGGGGGGGGCTCCAAAATCACTGAAATGGTGACTGCAGCCATGAAATTAAAAGACACTTACTCCTTGGAAGGAAAGTTATGACCAACCTAGACAGCATATTAAAAAGCAGAGACATTACTTTGTCAACAAAGGTCCGTCTAGTCAAGGCTATGGTTTTTCCAGTGGTCATGTATGGATGTGACAGTTGAACTATAAAGAAAGCTGAGCACCGAAGAATTGATGCTTTTGAACTGTGTTATTGGAGAAGACTCTTGAGAGTCCCTTGGACTGCAAGAAGATGCAACCAGTCCATCCTAAAGGAAATCAGTCCTGGGTGTTCACTGGAAGGACTGATTTTGAAGCTGAAATTCCAATATTTTGGTCACCTGATGCGAAGAGCTGACTCTTTTGAAAAGACCCTGATGTTGGGAAAGATTGAAGGCAGGAGGAGAAGAGGACAACAGAATGAGATGATTGGATGGCATCACCGACTCAATGGACATGAGTTTGCCTAAACTTTAGGAGTTGGTGATGGACAGGGAGGCCTGGCCTGCTGCAGTCCATGAGGTCGCAAAGAGTCAGACATGACTGAGAGACTGAACTGAACTGAAGTGATAATATTTAATGAATTTTAAATATTGTACTTATTTTCATGCTCTATAAATTATGATTTAAGAAGTGAAATTATTTGTTAAAATTATATATCCAGTGAATGATGAGATTATTTTTTAGAAAATTCTGTCAGATTCCAAATTTACTCATTTTTTTAAACAACTTTATATTTCAAGTATCAAGCAGTATATTTAAAAGAGGTTTTCTGTTTTGTTTGTTGTATTTTTTTTTATCTGCATTCTATACTACTGTAATGGTAGACAGTGTCTGAGCCAATACAAAGATCAAATATTTGAATTTTGAGTAATCTTTTTACTGTAAATTTCAGCCTCAAATTCTTATATGATTTAGTTTATTATACCTTTGATGTATTTAGTATATGTACTGAATTACTAATTTTTAGTAAAAAATGCATTAGCTCTGTGTTACATTTTCTTCATTTCTCATATTTTCAACAACATGAGTTCAATACCAGTGTACATCCTGTAACACTTTATTCAAGACTGTGTTCAAAACATGTTATCTCTGAATACAAATCTTCCAAAGGAGACTGGTATTTCTATTTTATCATGAAATGTATGTGCAGTAACATATGTTTATATTTTAAGTTAATTCCCGTAAACAGACCCCTATTTGTTTATTAGTTTCTCCTATGGCTTTTTTTTGTTGTTTTTTTTTACGTTGCCTTTAATGCAGTCCATGGGGTTGCAAAGAGTCAGACATGACTGAGCATACATGCGCATGCGCGCGCGCGCGCACACACACACACACACACACACACACACACAAATAATGCTTTTTACCTCCTGAAGCTTTGTTGATTACTGCTGATGCTATCTTAGTTTCTGAACCTCTTTATGGATGTTTTTCCTAATATTTGTTTCAGATTTTCCTATTTTCTGTTTCTCCTGATGTTGCAAACTTAATATTATTGATGGTAAATGACAGGAAAGCTTATATAAAAGATCAAAAAAGGTTTGGACATAATTCAGAGGGCAGGTAGTTGCTTTTAAAAGGATATTGATCAGCAAGTAAGAGAATCAGAATTATAATCTAGACAGCATTCTATGCACTGTGTAAATGGGTTGGAAGGTGGCAATAGTGAACAGTTAAGTTTGGTGTGGGAATTTGCTGAGCCAAATATTGGAACACAGAACGCTGTTCATTTCAAGTAAGTCTAGTTGAGCCACCTGACTTTGGGGCTCATTCTGAAACAATCACAAATTCGTTTATACACTAACTTCTATGTTCTTAGTCTGACTATAACTCTTTCACTGCTAACTGAGTGTCATCTGTGAAATATGCTGCCATCAGCATTCTGCCAAAGAAAACAGCTTCTTCAAATTAGGCAGAAACCAACCAAACACAGAATCTCTTAACATATAAGAAATGGAGGAGAGGTGCAGTTGTGGATTATCTGATACAGCGTTTATGGTAGATACAGCCAATTTCCTCAACCAGTGTTCATTTTTCAGGCTTCTCAGTTGCTCTTTCTTTATTAAAGAATACCAGAAACTAAAATATAGGCAACTCCCACTTAACATCAATGATCTATTCAGGAAGTCAGGTATTCTGCTTGAAGACAATGACTAAATGACTATATTATTTTAAAAGTACACAATTATATTACATTCTACATTTCAACTCAAAATCTGTAGTCAACCTCTCAAATGCTGTGTGAGAATAACAATGTCAAATTTGTAAAAGTCACAGAAAATCAAGCGTTCTTATACTTTAAGGCAAGGGGATTTCTAAGTGATATAGACTGTTTAGTAGATAGCTACCAGCACATACTATTCAAACTAAGACATGTGAAAAATACAATCCATCAAAACCAAGGCACAGAACAAGAAAGTCTATTCCCTTTCCAACAACCATATAGCTCAACACCAAATCTAACATAATCAAAAATAATTTATTGGGAAGGAATTTGACAAGTTACAGATTAGAAGGTGTCTTGAAGGCTAGATTAAGTGAAAGCTACAACATAGGATAGCTATGGGGCTGTCAGTGTAGTTGGAGCTTGTGGAGGTTGCTTTAACATGTTTCTTTGGCTGACTCAACTCAGCTTCCCTTCAGATACTCTGCTTGCTCAGTGTTCAAATTCCTGGATAAGTAAGCCTCTTCTGTGTTATGCTATCTTTCCAGATAGCAAGAGTAGTTCCCTAAATTTACTGGTACTGAAGAGATAAAAATCACAATTTAGAAGTTGTTTTTTGTTTGTTTGTTTTTACTTTGCATAGATTAATTGACCTTAAGTGTGTGAGATTATTTCTGGTCTGTCTGCTGCTTCACTTATCTTTTTTTATGCCAGTATGAAACTGTTTTGATTACTGTAGCTTTGTAGTATAGTCTAACACTAGAGAGTGTGACTCCTCCAGCTCTATTCTTCTTTCTCAAGATTGTTTTGACTATTGAAGGTCTTTTCTGTTTCTATACAAATTTTGGTTATGTGTCCTAGTTCTGTGAAAAATGCCAGTGGTATTTTCACAGGGATAGACTTGAATCTGTAGATTTCTTTGAGCATTGCATCAATTTTAATCAATATTTTAACAGTATCCTTCCAATCCAAGAAAATAGTATATCTGCATCTCTTCGTGTTGTCTTCAATTTCTTTTGGTAATGTCTTATAGCTTTCTCACTACAGATCTTTTATCTACTTAGGAAGGTTATCCCTAGGTAGTTTATTCCTTTAATTTCAGTGGAAAATGGAAATGTTTCCTTAGTTTTTCTTCCTGAGAGTTAATTGGTAGTGTACAAAAATACAACAGTATTAATTTTGTATCCTGTAACTTTACTGAATATATTGATGAGCTCTAGTGGTTTTCTGGTGGCATCTTTACATTTTTTACATATAGCAGGGGTGCCCTGCTGCCCCTTTCCCAGTCTGTGGAAAAATTATCTTCCACAAAATTGGTCCCTGGTGGCAAAGATATTGGGGACCACTGATGTATAGTATCATGTCATCTGCAAACACTGATAATTTAACTTTGCTTTCCCGTTTGGAGACAAGAATATAACATGGAGGAAAGACAGTCTCTTCAATAAGTGCTGCTGGGAAAATTGGGCAGTTACATGTAGAAGAATAAAATTAGAACATTCTCTAATGCTATAGACAAAAGTAAACTCAAAATGCATTAAAGAACTAAGTGTAATACCAGAAGACATAACACTCTTAGAGGAAGATGTAGGCGGAATGCTCTAAATTGTAGCAATGTTTTTTGGACCTGTCTCCTAAAACAGAGGAAATAAAAGCAAAAATAAACAAATGGGACCTAATTAAATTTAAAAGCTTTTGCACAGCAAAGGAAATCATCAACAAAATGAAAAAGACAGCCTACGGAGTAGAGAAAATATTTGCAAATTATATGACCGATAAAGGTTTAATATCCAAATATATAAACAACTCTTACAACTCAACACCCAAAAACGCATTAAGAAAATAAGCAGAATATACAAATAGACATTTTTCTAAAGAGGATATGCAGATAGACAAAAGGCTCATGAAAAGATATGAACATTGCTAGTCATCAAGGAATGCGAATCAAAGCCATGATGACATATTACTTCACACCTGTCTCAGTGACTATCATCAAAAAGGACACATAATGTGTTAGGGAGGATGTGGGAAAAAAACAACCCATGTACACTGCTGGTGGGACTGTAAATTGCCACAGCCACTGTGAAAAACAACATGTAACATTTTCAAAAAATTGCAAGTGGAACTGCCGTATAACTCAGCAATCTAAGTCCTTGGTATATATCCAAAAGAAACAAAAACATTTGCTTGAAAAGATGCACACACTCCAGTGTTCATAGCAGCATTATTTACAATTTCTAAGATACGGAAGCAAACTGAGAGTCCTTCAACAGATGATAAAAAAAGGTGTTTGTGTGTATGTGTGTGTGTGTGCGTGTGTAGAATACTGTTCCCCCATAAAAAAGATCAAGTTTTGCCAGTTGCAACAGCATGGACCTTTTAACTCAGGAAAAAAGCAATACTGTAATATGTCCCATCTTTATTGTTTCTTTCCTTCTACTTGCTTTGTATTTAATTTGCTCTTATTTGTGGTTTAAGGAAAAATGTTAGATTATTGATTCAAATTATTTTAATAATACTCATTTACACTTGTAAATTCTCTTATAAACACTGCTTTCACTGAATCTCATAAATATTGGTATGTCATCTCAATTTCAAAATAGCTATTGTTTTTGTTAATTGAGTATCATTCATCACTGGAAAATCAGGAGTAGTCGTAAATCTCCTGAGCAGGGAGAATGTGGGTCTAAGAAACAGTCTCTTGAAGACTGCAAAATCAATCTATTGAGCTGTGATAGGAAATACCAGTTGGTTTAGAGCTCTGGAGATCAAGCCTCTGATGAGAGGGATATCTGAAAGGAAAAGGGGAAATATTTATCTTTAAGTTAAAAGAGCCAGAAGTCAAATCTTGAAACCATTCATTCCAGCAGATTCCAAGAGGTTAATGGATTAAAATCTTTATATTATGACATACTGCTCATTTTTTAAAATGAGGTGTCATTTTTCTCAGTGATGATGTCCACATTATTGATTATTGTATAGAGGCAGGCATGACCCAAGATTTTCACTAGACATATGTAGTCCAGAGGGTCTGATGAGCATCCAAAACTATCCACTTTCAGGACCAGTTTATTTGGTAGGTGAGTTGTTGCACACTCTTAGTGGATTCCAACTTCCATGGCCACCATCTTGCTATCTATATCAACCAACACCTTTTCTTGGGATGTTGTGGATGATATGAGGATGATACCACTCTAATGTCAGAAAGTGAAGAAGAACTAAAGAACCTCTTGATGAGGATGAAGGAGGAGAGTGAAAAAACTGGCTTAAAAGTAAATATTAAAAAAAAAAAAAAACTAAGATCATTTCATCTTGTCCCATCACTTCATGGCAAATAGAAGGGGAAAAGGGTGGGAGTGGCAACAGATTTCCTCTTCTTGAGCTCTAAAATCATTGTGGATGGTGATTGCAGCCATTAAATTAGAAGATGATGGCTTCCTATCAGGAAGACTGTGACAAACGTAGATAGTATGTTACAAAGCAAAGACATCACTTTGCTGACAGTGGTCCATATAGTCAAGGCTATGGTCTTTCCATTAGTCATGTACAGTTGTGAGAGCTGGACCATAAAGAAGGCTGAGTGCTGAAGAATTGATGCCTTCAAACTGTGGTGCTGAAGAAGACTCTTGAGAGTTTGTTGGACAGCAAGGAGATCAAACCAGTCAATCTTAAAGGAAATCAACCCTGAATACTAATTGGAATGACTGATGCTGAGGCTCCAATACTTTGGCCACCTGATGTGAACAGCTGACTCATTGGAAAACAACCTGATGCTGGAAAAGATTGAAGGCAAAAGAAGAGGGTGACAGAGGATAAGGTGATTGGATGGCATCACCAATGCAATGGACGTGAACTTGGACAAATTCCAGGAGATATTGAAGGAAAGGAAAGCCAGCATGCTGAGGTCCATGGAGTTGCAAAGAGTCAGACACAACTGAGCAACTGAACACAACAACTTAGTCCAGACTTTGAGCTAGTCAGGGAGAAATCCAGCCCATGCATTTTCTGCAGTATTGATAAGGTCCCAAAACAGATGTCCTTTTCATTATAGCAGACTCAAATGCAAAAGTAGGAAGTCAAGAGATAGCTGGAGTAGGAAGCAAATTGGGCCTTAGAGTACAAAATGAAGCAGGTCAAAGGCTAACAGAGTTTTGCCAGGAGAACGCACTGGTCATAGCAAACACCCTCTTCCAACAACACAAGAGGAGACTCTACACAAGGACATTACCAGATGGTCAATACTGAAATCAAATTGATTATATTCTTTACAGTCAAAGATGGAGAAGCTCTATACAGTCAACAAAAACAAGACTGGAAGCTGACTATGGCTCCAATCATGAACTCCTTATTGCCAAATTCAGTCTTCACTTGAAGAAAGTAGGGAAAACCACTGGACCATTCAGGTATGACCTAAATCAAATCCCTTATGATTATACAGTGGAAATGACAAAAGGATTCAAAGGATTAGATCTGATAGAGTGCCTGAAGAACTATGGACAGAGGTTCGTGACATTGTAAAGGAGGCAGGGATCAAGACCATCCCCAAGAAAAAGAAATGCAAAAAGGCAAAATGGACTGGGGAGGCCTTACAAATAACTGAGAAAAGTAGAGAAACTAAAGGCAAAAGAGAAAAGGAAAGATATACACATTTGAATGCAGAGTTCCAAAAAATAGCAAGGAGAGATAAGAAAGCCTTCCTCAGTGATCAGTGAAAAGAAATAGAGGAAAACAATAGAATGGGAAAGACTAGAGATCTCTTCAAGAACATTAGAGATACCAAAGGAACATTTCACGCAAAGACGGGCACAATAAAGGACAGAAGAAGTATGGACCTAACAGAAGCAGAAGATAAGAAGAAGAGGTAGCCACAATACACAGAAGAACTATACAGAAAAGATCTTCATGACCCAGATAACCACAATGGTGTGATCACTCACCTAGAGCCAGACATCCTGGAATGCGAAGTCAAATGGGTCTTAGGAAGCATCACCACGAACAAAGCTAGTGGAGGTGATGGGATTCCAGTTGAGCTATTTCAAATCCTAAAAGATGATTCTGTGAAAGTGCTGCACTCAATATGCCAGCAATTTGAAAATCTCAGCAGTGGCCACGGGACTGGAAAAGGTCAGTTTTCATTCCAATCCCAAAGATAGGCAATGCCAGAGAATGCTCAAACTGCTACACAATAGACACATCTCTCACACTAGCAAAGTAATGCTCAATATTCTCCAGCGAGACTTCAGCAGAACATGAACTGTGAACTTCCATATGTTCAAGCTGGATTTAGAAAAGGCCAAGCAACCAGAGATCAAATTGTCAGTATCTGCTGGATCATCGAAAAAGCAAGAGAGCTCCAGAAAAACATCTACTTTTGCTTTATGAACTAGGCCAAAGCCTTTGATTGTGTAGATCACAACCAACTGTGGAAAATTCTTCAAGTGATGGGAATACCAGACCACCTGACCTGCCTCCTGAGAAGTTTATATGCAAGTCAGGAAACAACAGTTAGAACCAGACATGAAACCATGGAGTTGTTCCAAATAGGAAAAGGAGTATGTCAAGGCTATATATTATCATCCTGATTATTTACCTTATATGCAGAGTAAATTATGCGAAATGCCAGGCTGGATGAAGCACAAGCTGGAAGCAACATTGCTGGGAGAAATGTCAATAACCTCAGATATGCAGATGACACCACCCTTATGGCAGAAAGTAAAGAACTAAAGAGCCTCTTGATGAAAGTGAAAGAGGAGAGTGAAAAAGTTGGCTTAAGCTCAACATTAAGAAAACTAAGATCATGGCATCTGGTCCCATGACTTCATGGCAAATAGATGGGGAAAAAGTGGAAACAGTGACAGACTTTTTTTTTCTTGGGCTCCAAAATCACTGCAAATGATGACTGTAGCCATGACATTAAAAGACACTTGCTCCTTGGAACTAAAGCTATGACCAACCTAGATAGCATATTAAAAAGCAGAGACATTACTTTGCCAACAAAGGTCCATCTTGTCTAAGCTATGGTTTTTCCAGTAGTCATGTATGTATGTGAGAGCTGGACTATAAAGAAAGCTGAGTGCCAAAGAATTGATGCTTTTGAACTGTGGTGTTGGAGAAGACTCTCGAGAGTCCCTTGGACTGCAGGGAGATCCAACCAATCCGTCCTAAAGGAAATCAGTCCTGAATATTCATTGAAAGGACTGATGCTGAAGCTGAAACTCCAATACTTTGGGCACCTGATACAAAGAACGGCTCATTTGAAAAGATCCTGATGCTAGGAAAGATTGAATGCAGGAAGAAAAGGGGATGACAGAGGATGAGATGGTTGGATGGCATCACTGACTCTATGGACATGAGTTTGAGCAAGCTCTGGAGTTGGTAGTGGACAGTGAAGCCTGGAGTGCTGCTGTCCTTGGGGTCGCAAAGAGTTAGACACGACTGAGGAGCTGAACTGTACTGAAGTGGTCAAGTGTATGAATTTGCTGGATTTACTGGCCTCTTTTGTTTAGATCTTAGTGATGGGAAAGCAAATATGAGTTAACCTGGAGTTTTGATATGGATCTAGGCTTTCAGATTTTATCACTCAGACTTAAATAGAGAAATTTTAGTTTGTAGAATTGGAACTGATATTGAAAATATTGAAACAAAGTTTTTGGGTTTTTTTTTTTTTTAACAAATGTTTCCAATTATGTCCTCTTAAAAACTCAGACTAACACTTATTGAACTTATACAAATAATTATGCTGCCATGAAGATAAGAATACTCAGTAAAGTTTCCAAATTCTGGGAAGTTTTAGAGGGAGAGAAAGATAAATATTTTATTTCTGTTTATAATAGTATAATTTGCTCAATATTTCATAAGCTTAAACTATAGACAGCTTAAGAGAAAAGAAAAAATATTTCCATAGGTCTAGAAAATCAAATATTAAAACATCAGCTGTATTCCAAATAATACTTCTAGTCATCCTTTATGAGTCTTTTCAGTACTACATATTTAATTCTTATTCTGTTTGATCTTGGTTTATCAACATTAGGAACCATCTGTTTCTCCACTAGAATTCTGGAAATCTTAGTTTAATCTACAGGTGGTCTTAAACTTATTTATGAAATGCCATCAGAAGTTCTATGCCCAAATGTCCCTGACTGACATAGTCATTTTCTAACAGAATGTGAGATAGTCAGTTTTGTTAAAGACAAAAATCTTTGCTTTAGTTCATTTGAAATACTTTAAAGGACGTATCAAAATAAAATTAACAACTCTATAACTGACAAAAAGATCTAAAGTCACTATGGTTGGCTTACTAATGATCACTGTACAAAGTGACAGATCTGATGAGAATTCATTACAGATATAATTTAATTGATAAGAAATTTTTCTTGTTTCTGTGACACACAAAGGAAACTAAAGTCAATAAACATGATTTGCACAAAATATCTGTAAACTTAATGAATATCTGTTTTCAAAGAACAGAGATCTATTTTATGGAAATAGTTAAACATAATATCATTACAGGGGAAAATATGATGTATAATAATCCAGAGGAATAATGTATCATGGCTATACCAAGCATATGCTGAGAATATATTAAGATTTTCAAGGAAAAAATGCACTAAGTCTGGAAATGGTGCTAAACATCTGTATATTAACAAAACCTCATGAGTAAGTGATGTAAATCCCTAGCAGAAACCACTAGAATATGCTGGTTCAGTTCAGTTTAGTTGCTCTCTCGTGTCCAACTCTTTGCAACCCCATGGACCGCAGCATGCCAGGCCTCCCTGTCCATCACCAACTCCTGGAGTTTACCAAACTCATGTCCATTGAGCCGGTGATGCCATCCAACCATCTCATCCTCTATCATCCCCCTCTCCTCCTGCCTTCGATCTTTCCCAGTATCAGGTTCTTTTCAAATGAGTCAGTTCTTCACATCAGGTGGCCAAAGTGTTGGAGCTTCAGCATCAGTCCTCAGAATATATTAGATTCAGTTTAATAAGCAAAATTGTGATAAAATTAATATTTTATTTTTTAAAATCTTTCTCAAATGTTGAATGAGCTTATTTTTAAATTAATTTGTATTGGAGTATAGTTCATTTATACTGCTGTGTTAGTTTCAGGTATATAGCAAAGTAAATCAGTTACACATATCCATATATACACTCTTTTTCAGATTTTTGTCCACTGTAGGTCATTACAAAGTACTGAGTAAAATACTGAGTTGTTGTTTTTGTTGCTGTTGTTCAGTTGCTAAGTCATGTCTGACTCTTTGCAACCCCATGGACTGGAGTATGCCAGGCTTCCCTGTCTTTCACTTATCTTCCTCAGTTTGCTCAAGCTCAGGTCCGTTGAGTCAGTGATGCCATCCAACCATATCATTCTCTGTAACCCCTTCTCTTCTTGCCCTCTATCTTCCCCAGCATCAAGGTCTTTTTCCAATAAGTTGGCTCTTTGCATCAGGTGGCCAAAGTATTGGAGCTTCAGCCTTAATACCAGTCCTTCCAATGAATAATCAGGACTGATTCCCTTTAAGATTGACTGGTTTGATCTCCTTGCTGTCCAAGGGACTCTCAAGAGTCTTCTCCAACACCACAGTTTGAAAGCATCCATTCTTCGGCACTCAGCCTTCTTTATGGTCCAACTCTCACATCCATATGTGACTACTGGAAAAACCATAGCTTTGACTATATGGACCTTTTCTGCAATGTGTTGTCTCTGCTTTTTCATACACAGGCTTGGTTTGTCATAGCTTTTGTTTCAAGGAAAAAAGTTTTTAATATTGTGATTGCAGTCACTATCCACATAGAATTTGGAGCCCAAGAATATGAAATCTGATGCTGTTTCCACTTTTTCCCCATCTATTTGCCAGGAAGTAAGGAGACAAAATGTCATGATCGTAGTTTATTGAATGTTGAGTTTTAAGCCAGCTGTTTCACTTTCTTCTTTCACCATCAGGAGGCTCTTGAGTTCTTCTTCACTTTCTGCTATTAAAGTGGTATCACCTGCATATTGAGTAGATTTTTATTAGCTATCTATTTTATATATAGTAGTATGTATGTGTCAATCCCGATCTCCTAATTTATCCCTCCTTCTTTCTTCTTGGTAACTGTAAGTTTGCTTTTCTCCATCTCAAATTAATATTTTTTAAAAGCAACTGAATTATGGCTGATCACACTTAACTCTTGTCTGATATCAAGCATAGTAGTATAAGGACTTTGATTAACAGAAGCATGTCATAGAGAGCCAGTGCAGTGACATATCTCTAGAAACCTCATATGATTTCTAATGTGTTTATATTAATAACATTTTACTCATTCACATTAAACTCAGGGAAGGATAATATCCTCTTGTAATTTAATGATGCTTTCCCTACAACTCATATGAAATAAACCTAATCATTTCTAATATCTCTGTTTTTACAGGGTGAAAACCCACCTCCTGTGTCATATACCCAGGAGCCCATGGAAACTCAAAAAGTACAAAAGATATCATTTAGGGTTTAATTTGGGAAAGTCGTTTCAGCATTTAATTAAATAGGATCATGAGTTAGTGAGAAACACCAATTTGGCTACCTATTTGAATGAGTGCCAATAAAATAATTTAAAAGCAAACACAGGAGATAACATGATTTAAAATGAGAATATTTTGTTTTTTTTTAAAGTAATTAATAGCAAGAGAAAAGTCAATATACAACCCAGAAAATTTATTCTTATTAAAACAGAATCTTTGCTAAGATTTGTCAAGGGTAGAAAAAACCCTTTTACAACCTCTTATTAAGAGCAGGCTAATAAGAGAAACAATTTAACACACTACGAAATTTTAGTTTTACACTAATTCTTTATTAAAAATTGAAGATTTTTTTAGGAACCTTTATAAATACATTTTTTGCTTACTATGACCATGACAAATAAAATTCCCTTTCCATGAACTTCCTACAACTTTCTGTATCTGTTTAGGCTTTGTCCTACTCTTTTTTCTTCCTTATTCTCAGAACACCCACTCAATTTCCATCACAAATAACTACGTCTCTTTTCCTTTAACAGAACACACCCTGCTTATCTTACATAAACAATTGTTCTGTTGTTCCTAGTAGAGTCTTATTCACATGCTAATTGTGATTTTAATCACAGTAACATATGGCATAGAGAAAACTAGGATGTGAAAAATATCAACTGACTATCATGCACCAGTGTTTTACACAGATGTGCAGAGCCACTGAACATACACATAGCAACTTTTTATAGCCATATACTTCCTTAGGGTACAACTTTGAGAAATTGAGAAATGTGGCAAAAACGAATATACTAACAGACCAAAACATATGTATATAGAACCTCTCTGTACCCTATAAAAATAAGAGGAAAAGATATATATATATATGTGTGTGTGTGTGTGTGTGTGTGTGTGTATACACACACACACACACACACTTAATATTGTGTTACTTATTAATATTTCAGTAGTTTATCTTAGAAATTATATACTTAATGAATATTCATTTGCTAACTTAATGAAGCATAAAGTTCTTTGAAAGTATACTTTCTGACATACTAAACACATAATTTCTGTTTAAATGGTCATAATGATTCAATTTAGTATGTACATTTTTAAATTTTTTCATAAATTTTCACATCTATTATATATAATGCAGCTGTATAAGTTTAGGAATAACATACACAAGTAGAATAAAAGCATATACTTATATCATACTTCACACTGATAACTCAGAAAATATTGTTGTTGTTGTTGTTGTTGAGTTGCTAAGTAGTGTCTGAGTCTTTGCAAACCCATGGACTGTAGCCCGCCATGGTTCCTCATTGCATGGAATTTCCCAAACAAGAATACTGGAGTGGGTTGCCATTTCCTTTTCCAGGGGTCTTCCCCATGCAGAGATCGATCGTATCAGCATGCCCCACTTCTCCTGCACTGCAGGTGGATTATTTACCACTGAGACACTGAGGAAGTCCTCAGAAAAAAAAAGCTGTTTCGTTTAAACCAATACTTGAAACTATTTTTGTTAGCGAAAGTGAAAGTCACTCAGTCTTGTGCAACTCTTTGCGACCCCATGGGATTCTCCAGGCCAGAAGACTGTAGCGGGTAGTCTTTCCCTTCTCCAGGGGATCTCCCCAACCCAGGGATAGAACCCAATTCTCTTGCACTGCATTGTGGGCAGATTCTTTATCAGCTGAACCACCAGGGAAGCCCTCTGTTTCCCAAAGATTCGTCTAAATTTTGTGCAATTGAGTTCTTAACTTTCTCAGGTTAACTTTTATAAGAAGTAGTTTTTGGCACATTGAGAGTATGGAGAGGTTAATTTTCTTAATTATCTGGAAATTTTAGGAGTATTTCGTTTATATGATGACTTCTATATTCATTCATCTGCCAGATCAAATCTGCTGAGCCTCTCTAGTGAATTCTTATTTCAGTTGCACTTTCTAACTCTGAAATCTCCATTTGGCTGTTTTTTTGTTTGTCTGTTTGTTTTATAATTTCTGCCTCTCAGTTAATTTTCTTTATTTGATGAGACATCATCATCATCTTTTCCTTTAGCTATACCCATGCTTTCCTTTAGTTCTTTGAACAGATTGATAATGACTGCTTTGATGTCCTTGTCTGTTAAATAAATTTACTGATTGATCCCTGTCACAAGAAGTTTCACAAGTCCTGCCTTATTTTCTGTGTTGGTAACACACCTAGCCATGAAGGATACTGAATCTCACCCATCTCTTCTGTCCATTTTGTTAATGTTGTTTACTTGTTTATTTGTTTAGTGCCTTGCCTGGACTATTCTCATGGAGTCCTTTTCCCCCTCAATGTTAAATCTCTGGTATCACTCACAGAGGCTGCTTCTTCCAGTTCTACAGTCATTCTTAGATAACAGTGGTTTTAGCAGGACTGTCTTTGTTTCTTTCCCTCATATTTCTGTTGAACCATATTTCTGTGTTGGTATCATACCTAGTTTTTAGTCTCTTCTATTTAGCTGCTGATTGCTATATTTGCAAAAGATTCCCTGTGACACAAAACCATCTGATCTAAGTAAACTTCAGCTTCCTCTGCACAGGTAGATGATAGGGCCTACATGGGGTTTCATTGGTAAGATGGTTCGTTATGTTGACCTCGCAAACAAAGAATAAATCACAGTGATCTGTGAGATTAACCAAAGTGCCCAAATGGCATCCTGTTATCTCACTGGTGCCTATCTTCTCAAAGCTGCGAGACCACCAGATTCCAGACCTCCAGCTACGTGACCATCCCTTAAGAGAACTTTTCAATGGTGGGGTATAAGAAGGACTCCGTCAGAAAGGGAGAATGCTGGTTCTCCTTAAGAGCCAGTCACCCTCTCTTTTCCCTCTAATAAATTTATTTTTCTTGCCTGACTGCCCGGCTCACTCTCTTTTTCTCTGCACTCGCCTTACAGTAGATATTTTAGGAAAGTCTTGAGTGTTTGTTTTGTTTTATTTTTTCCTGTTTTAAGAGACCACTTCTCAGTGCCTTCTTTCCTTGGTTCTCTGTAGTAAACTAAATAATAGACAGCCTACGGCTTAGGTATCGCTTTTAATTTTTACCATCAAAAACACCATCATTCTCAGTAGTGTTCTAAGGTTTACATTTCCCACCAGTGTTTCAAATAGTCACTTTGTGACAGTTTCAGAGTTTTCTGCTTTAATGGATTGGCACTCTTCCTTGGAAAAATTTCAGAGCCATTGTTCTGGAGCTAAGAGTGGGGACAGTGACCTGCTTTTCTTGGAGGTGACACTGGCTTTATGAACAGAGCGTTGAGTGAGGATAATAACCTCTAGTTTTCTCAGCTAGTCTCTCTTGGCATGAACCTTGTAGTCTATGAGTAGCTGGGTCTGGATATTCTCAACGCCATGGCAGAGTCAGCCTTCTGCCCTATTAACATGGGTGGAGTAGAGGCAGGAAGTCTCCAGTCTCTCAACAGCCGCTGCTGCTGCTGCTAAGTCGCTACAGTCGTGTCCGACTCTGTGCTACCCCATAGACGGCAGCCCACCAGGCTCCCCCGTCCCTGGGATTCTCCAGGCAAGAGCTCTGGAGTGGGTTGCCATTGCCTTCTCCAGTGCATGAAAGGGAAAAGTGAAAGTGAAGTCGCTCAGTTGTGTCCGTCTCTTAGCGACCCCATGGACTGTAGCCCACCAGGCTCCTCCATCCATGGGATTTTCCAGGCAAGAGTACTGGAGAGGGGTGCCATTGCCTTCTCCGCTCTCAACAGCAGTCCCCAGGTATTTATCCTCTACACTTTGGAGCTGGGGGCATGAGAAATGCTGCCACCTGCCTCTTCTGGAGAGACACCATGTTTTTTGACTGCGAGCTGAGGGGGAAGAGAGCTCCGTTCATTTGGCCACACTTACCCAGATTGGATTGTCTGTCATTGTGCTGAGATGGAAGGGGGGGTGGGGTGGGGCCTGAGGGTCATGGCTTAAGTCCTGAAGAAACTCATTGTTTGTAAATGTTTCTTCCTGAGTGGTGTGCTCTTAAAACACTTCCAGAGATTTTAAATGATTGATTTTTCTTCATGTTCATCAGTTTTTGTTGTTTCCTGGGGACAGATCTGTGTAAATCTTCACATTACCATTCTGAAAGTGAAATCTAACAAAGTTTCCTATATTTTCTCGAATGATAATTCAGGTGGGAATATATTTCTTTTTAAGAGTTAATTTCTTTTAAAAATCCAGACATCTAAATTTGACCACTCATGTCAACATGTCTCTCTTACACAGAGTGTCTTGCGATAGCACCTCAGAGTTAATAATCTCAAACAATCTGCTGACTCTGTATTGTGTCATTCTAGCTAAATTAGGGCGATGTACCCCATAATTTCTTTACCTGCTTTGTTCCCAGTCATCCTGGAACACAAATAACAAAGATTTGGGAGGACAAAGTAAATCAACAGGCACATTATGTTTACACTGACATGATAAGTGCAGTAAGCACTGTTTCAGTTCACACATGAATTTTCTTATCTTCTGGCTCACTCAGCTGTGAGGGGCAACAGCAGAGCTTACAGCTTATCTGACTTCTTCCAGAGCCGCCTCTGGTTTGTCTGATTGCTGGACCAGGTACACGCTTAGATCTGTGATGAGAGGTGCAGACTTCTCCTGAAGGGTGCACCATCATTGAAGTTGGAGGTTTGAAGATAATGAGATGCTGATACGGGTTGCATTCTGTCCTGTATGAGTTACAGCTTGACTTTGTGGGTTCTGTTTTTGTCCTTGTTTTCTCTACTTCAAATCATCTTCCCTTCTTGAGTGCCTGCCTATAGACTTCAGACTCTTAACTCCCCAGATACAAAGACAGTATTAGCCTTATGTATGTAACAGAAACTGTTCAATAAGCTCTAACAATAATTTGAAGTCAACTCTTATTTTACATATACAATATGGTGATATAGGAATAATTTTAAAATATGCATGGAAAATATGTATTTGTTTTTTCCACTCAGTGCCTTTTTTTTATCATCAAACCCTGCTGGGACATATGCATGAACTTGAAGGAAAAGATCATAGACTGATTGGAAAAAGTTTCATTATGAAAAAGCTTCTTGATCTCTCCTTATGGTTTAATTTTTTTTTTTAACCTTCTCAGAATAAGGGGATAGGTAGTAAACATAAAATAATAGATTATTCCTAAGATCTTGGCTAAATGAGTTGGTCACTTTAATTTTCAGGTACTCAGTTCAGTTCACTCACTCAGTCTTGTCTGAATCTTTGCAACCCCATCGGCTATAGCACACCAGACCTCTCTGTCCATCAACAACTCCTGGAGCATACTCAAGCTCCTGTCCATCAGGTTGCTGATACCATCTAACCATCTCATCCTCTGTCGTCCCCTTCTCCTTTTGCCTTCAGTCATTTCCAGTATCAGGGTCTTTTCAAATGAGTCAGTACTTCTCATCAGGTGGCCAAAGTATTGGAGTTTCAGCTTCAACATCAGTCCTTCCAATGGACACTCAGGACTGATCTCCCTTAGGATGGACTGGTTGGATCTCCTTGCAGTCCAAGGGACTCTCAAGAGTCTTCTCCAACACCACAGTTCAAAAGCATCAATTCTTCAGCGCTCAGCTTTCTTCATAGTCCAACTCTCACATCCATACATGACTACTGGAAAAACCATAGCTTTGACTAGATGGACCTTTGTTGGCAAAGTAATGTTTCTGCTTTTAAATATGCTGTCTAGGTTGGTCAAAACTTTTCTTCCAAGGAGTAAGCGTCTTTTAATTTCATGGCTACAGTCACCATCTGCAGTGATTTTGGAGCCCAAAAGTATAAAGTCTGTCACTGTTTTTATTGTTTCCCCATCTATTTGCCATGAAGTGATAGGACCATATGCCATGATCTTAGTTTTCTGAATGTTCAGCTTTAAGCCAACTTTTTCACTCTCCTCTTTCACTTTCATCAAGAGGCTCTTTAGTTCTTCACTTTCTGCCATATGGGTGTTGTCATCTGCATATCTGAGGTTATTGATATTTCTCTCGGCAATCTTGGTTCCAGATTGTGCTTCATCCAGCCCAGCCATTCTCATGAGGTACTCTGCATATAAATAAGTAGGGTAACAATATACAGCCTTGACATACTCCTTTTCCTATTTGGAACCAGTCTGTTGTTCCATGTCCAGTTCTAACTTGTTTATTGACCTGCATACAGATTTCTCAGGAAGCAGGTCAGGTGCTTTGGTATTCCCATTTCTTTAAGAATTTTTCAGTTTGTTGTGATCCACACAGTCAAAGGCTTTGGCATAGTCAATAAAGCAGAAGTAGATGTTTTTCTGGAACTCTCTTGCTTTGTTGATGCTCTAACGGATGTTGGCAATTTGATCTTTGGTTTCTCTGCCGTTTCTAAATACAGCTTGAACATCTGGAATTTCACAGTTTACGTACTGTTAAAGCCTGGCTTGGAGAATTTTGAGCATTACTTTACTAGCGTGTGAGATGAGTGCAATTGTGAGGTAGTTTGAGCATTCTTTGTCATTGCCTTTCTTTGGGATTGGAATGCAAACTGATCTTTTCCAGTCCCATGGCCACTGCTGAGTTTTCCAAATTTGTTGGCATATTGATTGCAGCACTTTCACAGTATCATCTTTCAGGTACTAACTAAATATCTTTCTACACTATGGGACACATTCTGCCTACTGAAGACTATTGTCATGTATTTGTGTGTGGTTTTATGTTTATTATGATAAACAGAGATAAGCTCCTTTCACTGTGAGAGAATGCCTCCTGAAACCATGAAATTGACTCTGGCAGATTCACAGTGGTCCAGTGTAATTTATATTTATTCATGCCTAATGTCTGTCTTTCTGTGTTTTTCTAAAATGCAACAGTGATATCAGGTTAAAGAGGATTCTGAGCATACTTAGGCACCGATGACAATAGCAGTATACTTTAAAAAAAAATATTTATTTTCGTTGGAGGCTAATTATTTTACAATGTTGTAGTGGTTTTTGCCATACATCAACATGAATCAGCCATGGGTGCACATGTGTTCCCCCATCCTGAAATTTCCTCCTAGCTCCGTCCCCACCTCATCCCTCTAGTATGTCCCAGAGCATCGCCTTTGAGTGCCCTGCTTCATGCATGGAACTTGCACTGGTCATCTACTTTACATATGGTTATTAATATACATGTTTCATTGCTGTTCTCTCAAATCATCCCACCCTGGCCTTCTCCCACATAGTCCAATAGTCTGTTCTTTATATCTTTTGTAAAGAGATGTGTCTCTTGTGCTAAAATCAGGAACAAGACAAGGGTGCCCACTCTCACCAAATCTATTCAACATAGTTTTAGAAGTCCTAGCCACAGCAAGCAATCAGAGAAGAAGAGGAAATAAAAGGAATCCAGATTGGAAAAGAAGAAGTAAAACTCTCACTGTTTATAGATGACATGATCCTCTACATAGAACACCCTAAAGATACAGCAGTATACTTTTTAATTTGCATTTGATTACCATTCACATAATCTCATGGACAGAGGAGCCTGGTGGGCTTTGGTTCATAGCATCATGAAGAGTCAGACATGACTGAAACTTAGCTCACACACACACTATTCAGAGATCTTGAAATTCTGTCTCTCTACCTATTCTTGCTTCATAGACACAGACTTAGACAGTAAACCATAACATGTAGTTGATGGACCGGAACAATTAAGAAATCTTAAATCTTAAAGATCTGTTTATTAGGGCAGCAAACACAGACATCTGCCAAGACAGCAGATAGTCAGCTCTTCTGACATCTAGAAATTGTGCTTCTGAAAGTTAACTCCAGACTCCCACCACTCAAATCATACGATGGGAAAAGTGATCTAGCCATTTCAAATTGTATGATTCTTATTTTAGCACATTGCTAAAATGTGAATAACTGAAAAAAATTTCATAAGTCCGGCCAAGTAATTGGGGTCTGAAAATAAATGTGATATGTGTAATCATTCACATATTTTCCAAAGAGTGGAGTAGAATAGAGTGTCAATCTACTATGAACAAATCAGTCTCTAAGAAAATGTTTGGAGAGTCAAAATTTAGAGAATGGGGACTATTCTAGACAATTAATGGAAAACAAATTTTTTCTCTTAAAGACAGAATTTATAAAGAATCTATCTACATTGATTAAAATCACTGGATAAATGCTCAAGTGTCCATTTCATTTTGCTTGTGTAGACAGAACCAATGAAATAGGTCATGCCATCTGAGTGAGGGGAATTGAGTTTGACAGAAGATGGGGAATGGGGTCACTATATAGTAAATTGCTTCCTCAAATGCAATTATCTATTCATGACATAAATCCAATACAGTCCTTCTCTTCTTTGGTTTTATTCACTATATTTCTTCTTTTCTTCATTGTCCTGTTGACTAGTATTTTGTCTGTACGAAAAGCATGTTGTGTTCAATTCTAGTAGATGTTTTCATTGGCAACTAACTTATTTTCTCTGGATGCTGAGTGACTAGAAAAACACTGTTTTCTTGTGTATTATCAACACTTACACCACAAAACTTTTTGACAAAAGTAAAGACTATATTGTAATAAATATATACATCATAGAAAATTGATATTTTAAAGCTACTTTAGAATTTACTTTTAGTAGCTACTTGAAGAAACTCCTAGGGAGGAAAACAATAGTCCTGCATTTCCAGCTTCTTTCAGCTTAAAATCCACCCCATCCATTAGCCCAGTGACAAACACAAAAATGAACCAAGCCAATACAGCCTTTATTGTACTTGTAAGGATGTTGTGATTCAATATAACCATATAGGCTGAATTACACTTTCTCTTAGTAATTGTTTTTAACTGCAAAAATGTCTCTATATAATAAAACTTGAGTTTTAATCCATCAAAAATATTATCTTATTTTGGTTATGCATCCAAATATAGGATAGGACCTCTTAAAAGGGAAAAAATGTATGTATTACTGAACATCATTTTAGAGAGAAAATAATAGTTTGAGTCATTTATTAGGGTTACTCAAAGTGCACAACTGTTGTACCATTGACACAAGGGCAACAATTAAAGCAAGTGAAAAATAATATTAGAATATTTTAAGTTTTACAGAATTATGAGTACATAAGCTGTTGTGTTCTAGCCTTATAAAAATAAATTTATCCCAAAGCATTAAATGCAATCATTAATTAGTCAGAGCTGCTAAAAATATTGTTATATTTTACTGAAATATTGGAGTTTTGAAAAATCCAGACATTTCCAAACAACTTAAATATCATGTAACAGAGGACAGTAATGCTCTATCTGTGATTACTTCTGACGCTTTTACCATTTTCATGCACTTGGACTTCTAGTGAGCTTTCACAAGCTGTGTAGCTCCTCTGTCCTTCTCTCATAGTCCTATACCTACACTACTCCTGAACATTTCTTATGCAGTGCCAAGTTAAATCCTTAGTTCAGTTTTTGTTTCTAGGGAGCTTAAGCTGAAACAGCTGGTTCCAGAAATGCCTCCAGGTAACACTGTAAGGGTCAGATTCTGGAGCTGAATCCTTCTCTGGCTAGATTACATTATGGGGATTACTATTCATAGTAAATAGTCTTGTTTACCACTGGCATGTTGTAGTGTTACATGCTGTGTGCTAAGACTGCCTGTAGGTAATTTGGATAGGATTCTTGTTGAAGGAGATCTGCTGGTTTGAAAAGAAAAAAAAAGTCTCTAGCATTGGATATATATGAGAAAATAGTAATTAAAAATTTATGAAGTTGGTTTTTGCTATGTTCCATTGTGGCTGTATATTGTCACCCTGCTTATTTAACTTACATGCAAAGTCCATCATGAGAAACGCTGGGGTGGAGGAAGCACAAGCTGGAATCAAGATTGCCGGGAGAAATATCAATAACCTCAGATATGCAGATGACACCACCCTTATGGCAGAATGTGAAGAAGAACTAAAGAGCCTCTTGAAGAAAGAGGAGAGTGAAAAAGTTGGCTTAAAGCTCAACATTCAGAAAATTAAGATCATGGCATATGGTCCCATCACTTCATGGCAAATAGATGGGGAAACAGTGGAAACAGTGGCTAACTTTATTTTTTTGGCCTCCAAAATCACTGCAGATGGTGATTGCAGCCATGAAATTAAAAGACACTTACTCCTTGGAAGGAAAGTTATGACCAACCTGGACAGCATATTAAAAAGCAGAGACATTACTTTGTCAACAAAGTCTGTCTAGTCAAGGCTATGGTTTTTCCAGTGGTCATGTGTGGATGTGAGAGTTGGACTATAGTGAAAGTTGAGTGCAGAAGAATTGATGCTTTTGAAATACGGTGTTGGAGAAGACTCTTGAGAGTCCCTTGGACTGCAAGGAGATCCAACCAGTCCATCCTAAAGGAGATCAGTCCTGGGTGTTCATTGGAAGGACTGATGTTGAAGCTGAAACTCCAATACTTTGGCCACTTCATGTGGAGAGTTGACTCATTGGAAAGGACCCTGATGCTTGGAAAGATTGAGGGCAGTAGGTGAAGGGGATGACAGAGAATGAGATGGTTGGATGGCATCACCGACTCAATGGACATGGGTTTGCCTGGACTCCGGGAGGTGGTGATGGACAGGGAGGCCTGGCGTGTTGGGGTTCATGGGGTCGCAAAAAGTCAGATACGACTGAGCTACTGAACTGAACTGAACTGATTATTGCCCCAAATAAAGACAACTAAACAATTGAGTCAGGGGAGGGAGGGTATAGATTAATGCTTGATTCGCGTGGGACAACTGGTTGGGACTTTATTGAAGTATATCCTCCACTCCTTAAGAGCTCAGTGAGACATAATATCACAAACTCACTTGCCCTTTTTCCTTTCTCATTATCTTCACCCTTTCTGCTTCTTTCCTGATAATGCTTCCTTTTAGTCAACCACTTTCATAAAATTCCTCATCTCCAAGTCTACTTCTGGGGAATCCAATCTATGAAAAACAAAAAACGATACAGTCTATTGAAATCAGCTAATTATAAATATAATGTTCCAAATTTTTATTAAGAGATTCACCACAAGTTAGAGTAAGATACACTTAAAGATAGTAGAAGAGACTAGGTTAGTAGTATGCCACAAATGCATGAGTATGCTTTCACATGATTATTTACTGGGTTATATTTCCCCACCTCTTACCTGTGATGCTTACGTAAGTGGTAGAGTTTTTTGAATTTCTGACTGTATTAGCCAGTAAAACATTGGCTTTTCTTGATAGTTTCCTTTGACCTGACTATAGTATTCATAAACATAAATCATCCATTTTACAAAACTGCAAATGAAGCTTGCTGAGTATAAATTGAAGTAAGTGATCTTTGACATGTTTTCCACAAAGCTTTGAAATATGTTCATGCAGAGGTTAAATGTCTTGCATTTCTTTATCTATTTAAAATTATATTGTAATTTTTAATATGTAAACAGAGTTAACAGAAAACATTTGAACTATGACCCTCAGGAAGGTAATTGAAACACCCCCAAGTCACCTTTCCTTTATCCTTTATTTTACCTTTTGTGTTTTATTGAGGAATTATTTGCATATAGTAAACAGAATCTTAGTAAAATGTACAGTTTGGTGAGTTTTGATAGTTGTATAAACCTGTTTCACTACCACCATGATCAAGATACAGAATATTTTGATCACCCCAAGAATTCTGTCATATTGCTTTGCAGTCCATATATCTCTGCCTTTGTGTCATTCCATCCATTCATTTGCTTTCTGTCACCATAATTAGTTCACCATTTTTTG
Organism: Giraffa tippelskirchi; assembly: GCF_054371585.1. Taxonomy (NCBI): domain Eukaryota; kingdom Metazoa; phylum Chordata; class Mammalia; order Artiodactyla; family Giraffidae; genus Giraffa; species Giraffa tippelskirchi. The sequence goes on from NC_137286.1 coordinate 129,407,459, forward strand.
TGATGGGCTTCATTCCATGATCATGATGTTGACATTCATCTATGTTGTTCGGTGTAACAATGGTTATCCCTGTTTATCACCTAGAGTCATATGAAGGTTTTACCCAGGTTCTCCTACATGTGGGAGACCTATCTGGCTTAGAGAAGAATATCAAAAATATGCCATGGTACATTTAACTGGACAACATACCTTACTCGGTGCTCATCATTTTTTACATGCATATATAAATGTGTGCATTGTTCTGTGAAGTTCTGCATCAATTTGTGTAGCCATTAGCAAAAGCAAGATACAGAATTATTCTGTCATCATAAAGAAATCTGTTATGATATACTCCTTTATATTCTCTGATTTTCCTCATCACCATCCGCTATTTTGTGTTCCTCTATAATTTTCTTGTTTCAGTAATGTTACACAAATGGAATCACAGGGCATGTATTCTTTTGAAACTGAGTCTTTTTCACTGAACCTGATGCCTTTGAGATCCATCCTGGTGCTTGCGTGTGTCAAGAGTCTTTTCCTTTTACTATGGACTAGTGTCCCATCTTAGTGTAAATACACTGTGTTTTATTTACCTGTTCATTTGTTAAGGGGCATTTGTGTTATTCGTAGATTTGGCCATTATGGTATTTGTATCTTGTGTTTTCTCTCTCTCCCCGTATCTTTCCTTCTTTATATTCAGTACATACAAATATTGTTAAACTTTCAAAGACCCAGTTTGGTCTTGTTGATTTTTTTCCCCTAATTTTCTGTTCCATTAACTTTTAACTTTATTTTTACTTCCTTATAATTAACTGTTTTTTCCCAATTTTTTTGATAGTGGAAACTTATGGCTCTGAATCTCTGAAAAAAGTTAAAGTGAAATTTGCTCAGTTGTGTCTGACTCTTGTGAACCCATCAACTATACAGTCCATGGAATTCTCCAGGCCAGAATACTGGAGTGGGTAACCTTTCCCTTCTCCAGGGGATCTTCCCAACCTAGGAAGTGAACCCAAGTCTCCTGCATTACAGGTGGATTCTACTGGAGTGGGTAGCCTATTCCTTCTTCAGAAGATCTTTCTGGCCCAGGATCTCTATCATATAGAATTATAAGATAATAAGTTACTATTTTTAATATAAAAATTTAAAGATATAAATTTTCCTCTAAATGCTTCTTTAGCTACGTCCCTAAATTGTTCTCTTGTATTTTAATATCATTTTGTTTGAAGTATTTTCTAAATTATCTTTGGAGTTAGAAATAAATGGTATTTAGAATTAGAGATAATTAGGGATGATTCACATGGGCTTCCCTGGTGGTGCTAGTTGCAGAGAACCCACCTGACAACGCAGGAGACTTGAGACACAGGTTCGATCCCTGGATTGGGAAAATCATCTGGAGGAGGGCACAGCAACCCACTCCAATATTCTTGCCTGGAGAATCCCATGGACAAAGGAGCCTGGAAGGCTACAGCCCATGGGGTCACAGAGAGTTGGACACGACTGAGCGACTTAGTACTGCACAGCAGGGATGATCACATAAAGGTAAAAGAGTATACCAGAGTTGTACATTTTTCTGCCACAAAGGAAGAAAAGACATTTTCATAATGAGTGAACGTATGATAGATAAATTACTCCCTTGTGATTGCTAACTAGACCTCTGCATTATTTCAGTGTATGAGGAACAATTTCCACATATTTGAAAATTTTCTGGATTCTTATTATTTACTGCTTCTGCATTGGGCTTCCCAGGTGGCTAGGTGGTAAAGAACCCACCTGCCAATGTAAGAGATGCAGGGGATGAAGCTTCAATCCCTGTGTCGGAAAGATCCCTTTGAGAAGGAAGTGGCAACCCACTCCAGCTTCTTGCCTGGAGAATCCCATAGACAGAGGAGCCTGGCAGTCTACAGTCCATGGGGTCACAAACCGTTGAACATGACTAAGTAACTGAGCATCACTACTTCTTTATTAGATTTACACTATGTATAATAGCAAATATTTCACAACTTCCAAATCATTTTTTTATGGCCCAGCTTGTTGTTTATCTTGATGTGTGTACATGTACTTTATAAGAATATTCTACCATTGTTGTTTATAGTGTCCCATATATATCAATTAGGCTTAGATGGTAGTGTTGCTCACATCTACTCTACTTTTCTCATGCTTTGACAAGTTGTACTTTTAATTGCTGAGAGATGAGCTTTAAAGTCTTTATAATTGTACACATTTCCACATTGGCTCTTTAATATTAATATGTTGCATTTTTCTTTTTAGTGAAAAATATGGATAATTTCCTTTGTTTATTTTTTATGTAGCCTCTGAGCTATTTAAATGTTATTTAGTTCCCATATAAATTTATCTTTCTGTAACTGAATTTTATTATTTCCATTGTGGCTAAAGAAACACATTGTATGACATGAATCATTTAATTATATTGAAACTTGTACTATAGCACCAAACCATATCTAATCTTCAGAAATATGTTGTACGCACTTGAAAACTATGCATATTCATTTACTTTTGTGTGAAATTTTCTGTAATTGTCTACTCGGTTAAGTTGGCTGATGGAGTTGTTCAAATCTTCTACATAGTTACTTCTACATAGTTACTGGCTTTCTAATTCTGTCAATTATTAATATTGAAAATAATCAACAAAAGAAATATATTTATTTTTCTAGTCAGCATAACATTTCCCTAAATATAATTTTGTCAGTATATTTTCTGTTTTTATAAGATATATATATATATAATATGTATGCTGCTGCTGCTGCTAAGTCGCTTCAGTCGTGTCTGACTCTGTGCAACCCCATAGCTGGCAGCCTACCAGGCTCCCCTGTACCTGGGATTCTCCAGGCAAGAAAACTGGAGTGGGTTGCCATTTCCTTCACCAGTGCATGAAAGTGAAAAGTGAAAGTGAAGTCACTTGGTGGTGTCCAACTCTTCATGACCCCATGGTCTGTAGCCTACCAGACACCTCCGTCCATGGGATTTTCCAGGCAAGAGTACTGGAGTGGGATGCCATTGTCTTCTCTCTATAATACGTATACATATTGAATATTTACAAAAAATAAGATGAAAAATTTATTAAATGTTCTGTCACTTATTACCTGTGCAATGCTGAGATATTTGTTCAATTTTTTCTTAGTTTCATTTCACTCGCTCAGTGGTGTCTGACTCTTTGCGACCCCATGGACTGCAGCAGGCCAGGCCTCCCTGTCCACCACCAACTCCCGGAGTTTAGTCAAATTCATCTCCATTGAGTCGGTGATGCCATCCAACCATCTCATCCTCTGTCGTCCCCTTCTCCTCCCACATTCGTTCTTTTGCAGTATCTAGGTCTTTTCAAATGAGTCAGTTCTTCACATCAGGTGGCCAAAGTATTGGAGTTTCAGCCTCAGCATCAGTCATTCTAATGAATATTTAGGACTGATTTCCTTTAGGATGGACAGCTTGGATCTCCTTGCTGTCCAAGGGACCTTCAAGAGTCTTCTCCAACACCACAGTTCAAAAGCATCACTTCTTCCGCACTCAGCTTTCTTCATAGTCTGACTCTCACATCCATACATGACCACTGGAAAAACCATAGCTTTGACTAGATGGACCTTTGTTGGCAAAGTAATGTCTCTGCTTTTTAATAGTCTGTCTAGTTTGGTCATAGCTTTTCTTCCAAGGAGCAAATGTTCTTAATTTCATGGCTACAGTCACTATCTGCAGTGATTTTGGAGCCCAAAAATATTAAGTCTGTCACTGTTTTTATTGTTTCCCCATCTATTTGCAATGAAGTGATGGGACCAGATGCCATGATCTTAGTTTTCTGAATGTTGAGCTTTAAGCCAACTTTTTCACTCTCCTCTTTCACTTTCATCAAGAGGCTCTTTAGTTCTTCTTCACTTTCTGCCATAAGGGTGGTGTCATCTGCATATCTGAGGTTATTTACATTTCTCCCGGCAATCTTGATTCCAGCTTGTGCTTCCTCCAGCCCAGCATTTGTCATAATGTACTCTGCATATACGTTAAATAAGTAGGGTGACAATATACAGCCTTGACGTACTCCTTTCCCTATTTGGAACCAGTCTGTTGTTCCATGTCCAGTTCTAACTGTTGTTTCTTGACTTGCATACAGATTTCTCAGGAAGCAGGTCAGGTGGTCTGGTATTCCCATTTCTTTAAGAATTTCCCACAGTTTATTGTGATCCACACAGTCAAAGGCTTTAGCATTGTCAATAAGCCAGAAGTAGATGCTTTTGTGAAACTCACTTGCTTTTTTGATGATCCCACGTATGTTGGCACTTTGATCTCTGGTTCCTCTGCCTTTTCTAAATCCAGTTTGAACATCTGGAAGTTCGTCGTTCACATACTGTTAAAGCCTAGCTTGGCGAATTTTGAGCATTACTTTCCTAGTGTGTGAGATGACTGCAATTGTGCGGTAGTTTATGCATTCTTTGTCATAGCCTTTCTTTGGGATTGGAATGAAACCTGACATTTTCCAATCTTGTGGCCACTGCTGAGTTTTCCAAATTGGCTGGCATTTTGGGTGAAGCACTTTCACAGCATCATCTTTCAGGATTTGAAATAGCTCAACTGGAATTCCATCACCTCCACCAGCTTTGTTTGCAGTGATGCTTCCTAAGGCCCACTTGTCTTAGCATACAGGATGCCTGGCTCTAGGTGATTGATCACGCCACCAGGGTCATCTGGGTCATGAAGATCTGTTTGTAGCATTCTTCAGTGTGTTCTTGCTACCTCTTCTTAGTATCTTCTGCTTTTGCTGCTTTTCTTTGTTTATTAAATGACAATTAAATAAGAATTGAGTAGTGTTATTTCAAAGAGTTTGGTATAGAGGAGATTGGTATCTCATATTAATATGCACTGAGTAAATTTTAGCTAATATATGACCATTTTGCTTTACAATACAATGTAAAGTTTTATTATATAATCATATTTTGTACAATCATAATGTATTTTCAGCCTCATAATATATAGGAGATATTATTTTATACCTGTAATTCAGATGATAAAATTGAAATACAATAAGATGAAATGACTTGCCTAAGGTGAGGTAGTTACTAATAAAATAGATGATTAATACAACTCAGGTTCTGACTGCAAAGTATAATTTAGCTGAAGCTTTTGTAGATATATATATTGTAGTCTTTAGTTAAAAAAGATAAAATTACTGTACTTGTGTTTTAAAAATTCACTAAATCACTGATTTAGTGATAGATAAAGATATAAATTCCATGACCTTCCACAACAGTTGATTTACTGTGCCTTCACACAATGTGATACTATTGATAATAAAAGAAAAAATGCTTAAACTTGTTTTAGAACCATGTAGGGAAAAATACTTCGGAGAAGGAAATGGCAACCCACTCCAGTGTTCTTGCCTGGAGAATCCCATAGACAGGGGAGCCTGGTGGGCTGCCATCTATGGGGTCGCTCAGAGTCAGACACGACTGAAGCAACTTAGCAGCAGCAACAGGGAAAATAGTTATTTATCCAGTTTTTGTCAATATTATAAAGCTATAGAAGGACTCTTTCCCGACTTATTTTTCTTCTAGGCACCTAGAAAATATATGTGATCATAAATATAGCTACACTTAACTGGTGGGATGAGATAGGAGGAAGGACAGTGTCATTGTACCATTACTGCTCCGCCTGAAATTGCTCCTACCCATCAATTCTCACAGACTTGAGATGAATCCGGATGTAGAAAATGACTTTAGCTAACTGGAAGCTGTAGGGAAGAGATGTTCATTTGTCTTATCTTCAGCCACACAATTATTTGTGGATTGAATAGAGTCTGTTAGATTTAAATACATGCGTGTATAACTGTTATCTAGAGTGCTGCTGCTGCTGCTAAGTCGCTTCAGTCGTGTGCGACTCTGTGCGACCCCATAGACGACAGCCCACCAGGCTTCCCCGTCCCTGGGATTCTCCAATCAAGAATACTGTAGTGGGTTGCCATTTCCTTCTCCAAAGCAAAAAAGTGAAAAGTGAAAGTAAAGTCGCTCAGTCGTGTGCGACTCTTCGTGACCACGTGGACTGCAGCCTACCAGGCTCCTCTGTCCATGGGATTTTCCAGACAAGAGTACTGGAGTGGGGTGCCATTACCTTCTCTGATTATCTAGAGTAGAAGCCCTTAAAAGAAAGATGAGTTGAACACCTGAAAGTCATGAAAGAAAAGTTTACACATTCTCTTCTCTCAATTTCTGTTTTCCTCCCTCACCCATTAAATACAGGACTTTATTTCTAGAAATCATGAACTTTCAATATAAGTCTTTGCCGATGACTTTACAGATGATTTTATATATATACATATATATACACACACATATATAATATCCTTAATCCTAGAAATAAAGCAATGTATAATTATAAAGAATTTGAAAACTCTGTCAGTTCCCTTAACAAAGAGAACAATGTGAATTTTGTGAGACCATTACATGTCCACACCTCCAGAGGAGTACTTACAGGCAGACCTGTATCTTGGGTAGCAGCACGTGGCAGTATAACATGAATATGTGCCCTTTGGATAATTCAAACTCACACTTTACCTTTAGTTTTTTTATCATCTACTTCTGTTTCCATATAAATGCTGTATTCTGTTTAGCTCTAGTTTCTCTAAATTTTATTAATTATGAATCCAAGTTTTACTATATTTTCTTTGTAATATATTCTACTTTGAATGCTTTCCAAATTATGTTCTTTCTATTGGATTTTCCTTCCCAACGAATGTATTCTGAATTAATTTCACCAACCCTTATTTTACTAATGAAAAGTATCACTACTTATCAGGTGTCTTAGACTTGAGATACTATAGAATTTATTTATAAAATATACTAATGTCTATCTTTCAGCCAGCCAATAAGGAGTACATTTTATTAAAGATTTAAATTAGTTAAATCAATGTATATTTTATACAGATAAATTGAAATCTCAAAGTTGGAAAAGGAAAGTAAGAATCAGGGAATTTAGTACAGAATAGCCGAGTGCACTGATACTCTTTCCAAAATTCTCTTTGTCATACAAATAATTTTTGTGAGAATTATAAGAAATTCTTACTTATAATTTTTGGAGAAGAGGTTCATTAAAATTATTAATTGAAACAATGATATTTAAAGCTACCTGGAGCCTAAATATTCAATGTATGTGTAAAACATTTCATAATTTAGTTGTAGACTTGCCTGAGTAGTGAACTCGTTTGAGCCATTTCATGTAGAATTCTGTGCACATCGTGATTTCAGAATTGCTCTATTAAAAGTGTATAACAGCTTCTTTACTACTGTTGACAGAGGTTGTCTTTCATTACTAGTTTGTGAGGACCTTTTGACAGGTTGTGATCTGGGTGACTATGACACCTCATTGATTCACTTACAGTCTACGCCTGGTTATTCTGTAACAGCTATGAATTGGTTTCCTTCTCATGACTTCTAATAATAAGTCTAGAGATTCTCTGAGAAAGTTCTGCACCTAAAATCACAGCATTAATTTTGAGAATATTGTAAACTACATAAGAAATCTATCAATAAAAATTTACATAATCAATCTCTGTTGTTTAATTGTGTATATTGGAAACAAAGTTAATAGAGGTTACTAAATTTTAAAGGAAATTAAAATTTCCCTTAAGACACAATTTATTGCTTGTTTATACACAGTATTAAATTTTTAAATGATGATTCCATGTCTCAATTGTATTTTTTCAAAACAGGAATAGCAGCATCACTATTTTTCTTGGGATGTGTTGCTGGAAAACATTTATTGAATTATTATTAAATATTAGTCAGAATAAGCATGATAGTATGAGTAGTCAGATTGATAGTGATAGAAATAAACTGTTGATTCTCTAAACAAGAGTAATTATTATTATTAAGCCTGAATGTTATGCATATTACTTCAATTATTCCTTGCAGCCGAAATGTTGTCATCAGATGAATTCTATTTTTGCTACATAGATTTAAAAACTATTCAAATTTTATAGTGTATACAACAAATTATGAAACAAACCCTATTTTAATACAGTAAGTTTTCACCATTATAAATTTTCTTGCGAAGAGATTTCCCCCCAAACTTTATATAATTTTTGTTGCTAGGGACAGTTACAGAAAACAAATGTTGAAGAACTTCCTTCCAATTATAAGAAGCACTGGGCTTTGTGTTATAAAGGAAATGAAACGTCCTTGGAGGGAGGCAGTATGGATAGAAGTGCTGTAATTTTATAATGAATACATTCTTATTTATCATCACAGTGGCAGAAATCTCACTAATTTGTGATGTTTTCCAAAGGTACAGTTGAATGGACTGACCTTCCAGAACTGAGGGGTTTATTCTCTGGGGGGGCTATTTTATAATTTGATATTGATATATTATGTAGTTCATATAACCAACAATTCTCTTGAAAACAAAGGAAATAAACATGATTTGACTGCTTGACCATGCAAATTAAAAGAATTAAGTAATAGCACTGGAATAGTTACTTTGGCCTAGTGTATCCATCCAGTCTGTGACTTGAATCATTCTGTTACTGGCTGAGGTTCATTTCTGAGTGTCTGTATTCAAAACAAAGCTGGTTAATTTCATACCAGACATATAACTATCAGAGTTTTCTTTTCTATTGAGCAGAAATTTCCAGGTTAGCACAAAACTTCCCTGTGTCAGGGCACTAATCACATAGTAAATAGCAAAGTCAAATATGGTAAATTCTCAAATGAATGAAATCATCCATGGGGGGCCTTGTTAAGTAATGCCCAGTTGGACTTTGCAGAGCTTTTCTGTGGTCATCATTTTCATGTTAGGTAAACTTTATTAATACATAGACCACATTTATCAAATCTGTGCTCTTTGTCAGGCATCAAATATTGCATCAAGCAAGGATTATATCTCTGATTTCCAAGTTAGCACAGAAGAGATGCAGAGAAAGTCTCATATATACAATTACATATGTAATATTTTCCGGTTTAGATTTTGCTCTTTACTTATGAGAGACCTTATAATAGAACTGCAAGCACTGCCTCCTCCATTTACAAAAGATTCACAGGGTCAGAGCCCCTCAATCAGAGTTTTTAAAGAGAAATAAGCATTGAGAAAAAAAGATCATTACAGGTTATAAGAAAAACCTGAATAAAGAGTAGAGAATGTGATGAGAATGTCTCATTTGGTATAACACACAGTTTAGAATGCCTGGAGCGCGTTTTTGTTGTTGTTACTGGTATGAGACAAAGCATGTAGACATGTACTAAATCATGGAACACTTTTAGACTTTTCTGAAAATTAATTTTTAGCCTGTAGGGAATGGGGTAAGAAGCAAATTAAGTAGGACAGTGACAGAATCAGATTTGTGTTTCATAAAAAGATCCTGACCAAATTGTGGGGAATTGACAGGACAGTTACAGACTGGAGGACTGAAGACCAGCAGCATGTCATTATCAAAATTTGCACTAGAGACAGTATGGACATACGAAAGCCTCAGCTGAGCTAGAGAGAATCAGACATAGGAGAATTAGGTTTGAGAAGGAGAGAAAAAAATATAGAATGATTCCCAAGAAATTGCCTTGAGCAACAGGATGAGTGACAGTGTTATTAGATAAGATTGGAAACAGTTTTGGGTGAAAAAAGTGATGATTTATATTTTGGACAAAATGAGTTCAAGATGCCTATGTAGTAGTCAAGGGAAAATAACCTAGTAGGCAGTGGAATTTGAGGGGGTCGAACCTAGGAAATGGGTCTAAACTATATGGATTAATGAACACATTAGTAATCCTTATAGAGACTAGTAGAAATACAGTGTGAATGAGACAGATTTTTTGAACTTACATCTTGAAGCCATGATTGTGATTAAGAAAGTCATCCACGGGTATAGAGAAAACAGGTTGTGGAGTGAATTTTAAGAAACTCAAATAAAAGGAGAAGGATAAAGCTTCTTCTTGGATTCAGGTTGCAGAGAGTGTAGAACAATACACCATAACCATTATTAATAATTATTTTCCAATATTAATTATTTATTTCCATAATTATTTCTATAATTAATTTCCAATATCTCACCCTACTACTTGAGCTTTAGCCACAGTTGATATTTGTTAGGCAGTTAATATACTACAGGCACTGCGTATGCTCCAAGACTTACATTATTGAATTGTAACATTGAAAACATGTTAGCTAATATATAAAATTACATAGGAAGAGGCAACTCTGATCTCATAACCACCTATTTTATAAACTATACACATAACAATGCTGGTTGGAAAAGTCCAAAGGGCTTCAGAGGCTCAAAAAAGAGGCAAGTTATTGATAGATCAGATTACCTGGCTTAGTGCCTGTTTTCAAAGATGCTATTTTATTAATTTTACTTACATTTTCTGGAAAAAAAAAAAAGCCTTGATCTGGGATTTAAAATAAAAATTCTCTCCTTATTCAAACCATCCAGAGTTTACTACATGTGAGGCATTGCTCTGCGTGCTTCATTCCATCCTTAGAGATCCTATGAAACAGGTGCTATCATCTCAGTAAAGGAGGCAATGTCTGCAGTGATGTAGGGATTGTATTTATATTACTTTACTTCCCTGCATAAGACTTACTCATAGTCTCAGTGATCTCTCAGTTTAGGCTTAGAACCAAATTTTCTATTAAAATATAAACATATCCTAGGCATAACTTTTCCTATGTGAATCTAGCACATAGTTACCTAACACGGTAGATGCAACCAGATGCTATGGCTGCTAAGGATACATATATGTGTAGGTATTCTGAGCAGGGTCCATGTATTCACACTGAAGCAAGTGACCAGAAGCATGGCTCAGCCAGAGACAGAACATGTAGGTCCAGTTTGATAGAATGTGGTGACTAGACACCTGGAAGAAAATCCACATTTTCAGAGCAATTATGTTGTCCTAAATATTCAAGTAGGAAAGTTAGAGAAAACTCTCACCTAAGCTTGAGAAGGGAAAGTACAACCAACCATAATGAATGGATGAGGAAACAATGGATCAAATTTATTATATAACTTATTCAATGTTAGAGATGTCTGTATGGATCCAAAGCTCATTCTCTTTCTGCTTGCTGCATTTTGCCACACTGCCAAATAGAACAGATTCTGTTAGTAGCATATGTCCAGTAGGAGTTAAAGACTTTTGATAACAGAAGATACTTAATTTGACTTTCCTAATTAAGAAGGAGTTGTCTTAGTAATTATCACAGCACACACTATCAGCAGGACACCTCGTTGTTCTTTCTAGTGGAAAGATTAATTATGTGTTTAAAGTTTGCTTCAGTCACCACTGGATGGTCATTGTAACTTAGGATGGATGGACAGATTAGTTGATATATAAAACAGATCCATAGAAAAGAAAAATGGCTTCTCATATATAAGGTATGTGTATACATGCATATACTATGTATACTATTATACATACATACACACACATACACATATATACATACATATACATATACACATGGGAGTGTATGCTCAGGTATGCACACACATATACATGCACATGGAAAAATGGCTTCTCATATATAATGCATGTGTATACATGCATATACTATGTATACTATTATACATACATACACAAAAACACATATACATATACACACGAGAGTGTATGCTCAGGTATGCACACACATATACATGCACATTAAGACCAAGAGAGAAAGAAAAGAGAAAGAGAAGCGGAGGCAGAAATTTGCTTACCTTGTCTTCCACTGAAAGGAAATTTGTGTTTATTTCTAATTTAGCAATAGTGCAAAATAACGATTCAGTCATGTGTGAATACTGCAAACGTATTGCTAAGGTCAGTCAGCCCTGAGGTGATTTTCTAAGAAAGTGCTGATTGTGTAAGTTAATACTGCTTGTGGAAAGCTTTAATTTTATATTCAATTTATTTTCAAATTAAAATTGCCTACCTAAATGATTTAGATGTCAAAACCCACCGTGTAGAGCATATGCCATTTTAGTGATTGTGAGGGTAGCATCAGTTTTAACCTGCTTATCTGCACTGTAATATTCTAATAGCTGTGTCATCAGTTCAGGACTGGAGGAAAACAAGCTTCTACTCTAGTTAGGGTCAACTCTCGAATAACCCAAGGGTGTGTCCAAGTCACAAATCCTCAGCAACCTTTCTGTAGGATTCTATCCCAGTTGTTGATGCGAAAGATACCAGGAAGCTCAGGGAAAGAAATCTTCAGGTAGCTTTAATTCATAAAACTTAGCCATCTGTAAATTGCATTGAATTTTTCTATGTATACGGTAATTAACTCATCACAACATGACTCACAACACACCTTGAGAGGCATAGTATCAGATGAACAAAAATTGTGAGCTATGAGTTGACTATGAAGAAAAATCATTGAGCACAGAAATTCAGTCTGTTTATTTCACTCATGTAATAATAAGAATAAGCCTTAAGAAAAGACAGTCCCTTGTGGAGAATTCTAAAAATTGATTAGGTGACCTAGTAGATATTTTATCTCCAACTTCTTAGATTTTATGACAAATGTATAATTAAAATTATGTATAATTACATAATGTACAGTATAATTCAAATTATGTATAATTACAATTACATGTGTATAATTACAATTATGTATAATTACTTAATTAAAATAGCACTCATTTCTGAAACACAAATCAATGCAACTCTATCAAATACTATTTTCTTCTGTGGGAAAAGGAAAATGTCTCTTAAATTTTTCAAGATTACTTTCCAGGCATTATGTTCATTGTTAGTAAAAGAAAGTGATAATTTAGATGTGTATTTGGGAGGCGGGTTGTGATGTGCCCCCAAATTAAGCAAACTCCTTCCATTTTTGAATTAAAATGAAATATTTTCCTTAATATATCAAAATCCTAAATATTTCCTGAATGTTTATCTGTTTCTATATTTTCATGGTATAATTTTAGAGAAATATTAAAAAATGCTCTCCATACATACCTTTATTAAATTGCATAAAACTCCAATACTTTGGCTACCTGTTGCAAAGAGCTGACTCATTGGAAAAGACCCTAATGCTGGGAAAGATTGTGGGCAGGAGGAGAAGGAGGCAACAAAAGATGAGATGTTTGAATGGCATCATTGTCTCAATGCACATGAGTTTAAGCAAGCTCCAGGAGACAGTGAAGAACAGGGAAGCCTGGTGTGCTGCAGTCTATGGGGAAGCAAAGAGCTGGACATGACTTAGCACCTCAACAACAATAGCAGTAGAATCATTGTTGTTTTCCATCCATCACTTCCTGTGTCTGACTTCCCTCCTTGCACAAACCTGATTCACATTATGGCTGTGTCTTTTGGTGCAGGTCTGTTACAGAGGTTTGAAAGAAAAATAAAAATATCCATTAAGAAATATTGTCTTTTAGAGATCTTGGGCAAAATGGGCTGCTTCATTGACTATACTGTGCTACCCAGTCCCACACAGCTAGCACAATGCACCTTATTCTCATGGATGTAAATCTTTAAAACTGAGTATGTGACTTTTTAATTCTGGAAGGTAAAAATGGTTAAAAAAGAAAAAATTGCCACCTTTGTCTTGGAAATGTTTTCACCCCTCAGAAATGAGTTCTTGTGTGCAGCAAGGGATATGTACAAGTATGTATGTAGTTAAATGGCCTTTAATAGAACAAATGGTAAATAATTTCAAGTATAGAGTAAAATATGTAAATAAATGATTCATAAAATGGGTATTATTGTGTGAATAATAAATTTATTACAGTTACAGCATGCTATAATTGCAGAACAAATGTTAAGAGGAAGAAGCCAGAAATAATAGATGAGGTCTGACTTCACACTGACAATATTCCAATAGGCAAAACATATTTACAGTATAGTAAATCAGGATTGTGGTTAATTTGAGAGAGGAGAAAAGGGGAGCCATTTGGTGGTGAAATAGGATGGGTTGGCTTTCTGGGAGGTTGGTAAGGAAGCTTTTATTTTATTTTTTTTTCAGAAATGTGTTCACTTTGTGATGCAGTGCCGTATGATGTATGAGTCCTTTAGGAGGTAGATTACATTTTTATAGTAGATAAATTAAAAAAAAATTAAAACCCTGAAATGTAAAAAATCAAGAATCAAAGTTAAATCTCTAGTGATGAACCAGTCATATCTAGAAAAAGAAAGTTCAAATTCCTTTTTATTCTTATTGATGTATATATCTGATTTACACTTTTGTGTTTGTTTAAAGTGTACAGCATAGTGATTGAGTTTTTTGTGGATTATATTCCATTATAGATTTTTATAAGATGTTGGTATAATTTGCCATGCTACACAATAAATCTTGTTGCTTATCCATTTTATATATTGTAGTTTGTTAATCTCATAATCCTTATTTGTTCCTTCCCTACTCCTTCTACTCTTTGATAATCACCAGTTTCTTTTCTATGCCTATGAGTCAGTTTCTGTTTTGTATATACAATCATTTGTATTATTTTTTAGATTTCATAAAAATGTGATATAGTGTTTGTCTTTCTCTAACTTATTTCACTAAGCACAACATTCTCAAGGTCCATCCATGTTGCTTCAAATGGCAGTAATTTATTTATTTTTTTGGCGGGAGGAGCACTTTTCCATTCTATATGTGTACCATATATTCTTAAACCAGTTGTCTGTTCATGGGCATTTGGGTTGTTTCCATGTCTTGGATCTTACAAATAGTGCGGCTATGAACACTGAAGTGCATATATCTTTTTGAATTAGACTTTTCATTTTATAGGGCTTCCCTGGTGGCTCAGACAGTGAAGAGTCTACCTGTGGTGCAGACCAGGGTTCAATCCCTGGGTCGGGAAGATCCCCTGGAGAAAGCAATGGCACCCCACTCCAGTATTCTTGCCTGGAAAATCCCATGGGTGGAAGAGCCTGGCAGGCTACAGTCCATGGGGTCACAAAGAGTCGGACACAACTGAGCGACTTCACTTACACTTACACTTTTCATTTTATCCGGATATATATCCTCGAGTCAGAGAAGGCAATGGCACCCCACTCCAGTACTCCTGCCTGGAAAATCCCATGGATGGAGGAGCCTGGTAGGCTACAGTCCATGGGGTGGCGAAGAGTCAGACACGACTGAGCGACTTCACTTTCACTTTTCCCTTTCATGCACTGGAGAAGGAAATGGCAACCCACTCCAGTATTCTTGCCTGGAGAATCCCAGGGATGACGGAGCCTGGTGGGCTGCCGTCTATGGGGTCGCACAGAGTCGGACACGGCTGAAGCAACTTAGCAGCAGCAGCAGCAGCAGTACTATTTTCCATAGTGGCTGTGCCAGTTTGTATTCCTACCAGCAGTATAGGAGAGTTCCCTTTTATCCACACCCTCTCCAACATTTATTAATTGTAGACTTTTTAATGATAGCCATTCTGACTGGTGTGAGATGATACCTCATTGTGATTTTTATTTGCATTTCTCTAATAATTAGTGATGTTGAGCATCTTTTCATGTGCCTGTTGGCCATTTGTATGTCTTCTTTGGGAAAAATCTCTATTTAGATAAACAGATTCATATTTTTAGATAATATATTAGCGTAACAATCTAATAGTGTAATACAAACTAAGTCATATGTAGTACTTGTTCTAAGAGTGCTGGCATAGTTTAACACTAAATTTGCTAATCAAGTACATTACCACAATAATAGAAAAAAGGCTGAAACACTGAATATGGAAAGTATTAATTGAATATGTCTTCTGAGCTGTTCCCAATCTTTAGGGGCTTTCCTGGTGGCACAGATGATAACGAATCTTCCTGCAATGTGGGAAACCCATGTTTAATCCTTGTGTTGAGAAGATCTCCTGGAGAAGGGACTGGCTACCCTCTCCATTATTCTTACCTGGAGAATTCCATAGCCAGAGGAGCCTGGCAGAGTAGAGTCCATGAGATTATGAAGAGTCAGACATGACTGGGGAAAACCAGTAACCATAACAAACAAAGTCTGTGTTCTTAATGCTTTTGTTTTACTGGAGGAGATGGATAATAATAAGCAAATGAGTAAAGTGCAGCATTATATTAAATAGGGGAAATATGAAAACAAATAATGGTAAACATGAAATCTACATTTGTAGAAGAGGATGGATGCTCTTCTCTAATAATTAGTGATGTTGAACATCTTTTCATGTGTCTGTTAGCCATCTGTATATCTTCTTTGGAAAAATGTCTGTTTAAATCTTCTGCACATTTATTATTATTATTTTTTTTTGTATTGAGCTAACAGTTGTATGAGATGTTTATATATTTTGGAAAGCAACACCTCTCTGTTGCATTATTTGTAAATATTTTCTCCCATTCTATAAGTTGTCATTTTATTTTATTGATAGTTTCCTTTACTGTGCAAAAACTTTTGAGCTTGATGAGATCCCATCTGTTATTTTTTATTTTATTTATTTAGTTTTTTGCCTTGAAAGACTTATCCAAGAAAATATTGCCACCATTCATGTCAAGAAATGTTTTGCCGATGGAGTTTATGGTGTCATGTCTTTTCATTATTTTACATGTGACTGTCCAGCTTTCTTTGTACCACTTGCTGAAGAGACTGTCTTTTCTCTGTTGTGTATTCTTTACTTCTTGCCATATATTAATTGACCATAGGTGTATGGCTTTATTTCTGGGCTCAGTATCTTGTTCCATTGATTTATGTTTTGTGCCAATACCACCTTGTTTGGATTACTATGGCTTTGTAACATAGCCTGAAGTCTGGAATGGTTATACTTCTAACTGTTCTTTTTCTCAATATTGCAATTCTGGGTCATTTGTAGTTCCAAATATATGTGGATTATTTTAGTTCTGTGAAAAAATGTCATAGATATTTTGATAGGGCTTGTGTTAAATCTGTAGATTGCTAACAATTGGAAAGATCTTTGAAGTTGACTTTCCCCTAGAGCCTCTCAAAACCCAGCCCAGTCAACAGCTTGATTGAAGCCTTGAAATATCCTGAGCAGGGCATCCACCTTAGAGAAGCATAGGTTCTTGATCAAGGAAATTATGAGAAATTTATGTGGGTTGTTCTAAGTCACTGGATTTGTTTGTTACACAGCAGTGGAAATCTAACATACTTATATACATATGTCTAAAATATGTTTGTTTTCTTATTTAGTAGGAATTTCTAATGCATATTGTCTGTGATCATTAATTTTATGTGTCAACCTGACTAAACCATGAAGTTCCCAGATATTTGATCAAACATTATTCTGAATATTTCTCTGAGAGTGCTTTTGGATGAGCTAAACATTTACTCCAATCAGTTAAAGACCTGAATAGAAGAAAAAGACTGACTTTCCCCTGAGTAAGACAGTTTCTACAATTAGCCCTCTAATCTGAATATATTTAAAAATACTAATAACTGTTTCCAGTAGAAAAGAGAGAACTGATGATAGTGTATGTTGTGGAAATAGAGATAGGCAAACTGCAACTGTTGGATATTCTTAACCAAACACTTATAAGAAGTGATGGATGACTGTGTGATACTTTGGAGTATTTTGGTAAACACACAAGTAATGAGACTATCAGGTTGCTTCTAATGTCACTGAACAAGAAAAGGTTGAGCTCAGGGATTCAAATTTCTCAGACTGCTGTATGAAAAATCCTGAAGGCTTTGGTGTATTCCCTGAAGGAGACTCATTTCTTGTAGCTGCAGGGCTGAGATAACTGCAAATCATACTCATCCTGCAGTTGACTGATATGCAATGCAGGTTGAACTCCCAGCTTCACAGTATCTACTGTAAGAAATGGGTTCTTGATAGATAGAATGTGTACATGTGGGAAAACTTTGATGAGGTTGGTAACATTGAGGCCCTAATTCTGATAAGTCTTTTTTGACATTACAAGAAGCTTTCACTTCCACTAGAAGTGGCCTCTCCCTGCAATGACTAAGGAAATTGTAATGGCCCCTCCCTTTGGGGCAGTTGCCATAAACGACAGTGCTGATTTCCTTAGCACCCACCTCACCAGCCTTTTTTGCTTCTAGGCCTATAACCAGACTCAAGTTCCAGTGAGCCCTTAAAGGGGAGACACAGATTGTGACCCAGAAGGTGTTTTACACTGTAAAAGAACTACTTGAGCTTTCTAATTTATTCAGAAAACATTCCAGGGAGTGTGTATGGAGATGACTTTTAAGGAAGTGGGATAATGATGAAAGGAATATAAAATTGAGTCAGGCCAGATTTATTGATACGGGCTCACAAAGCAGAAATTCTGTGTTACTGTTGCAGCTCAGGGAAGTAAAATGGCTCCATCTCGGGTTGGTTGGCTGAAACGTGACCAGAAGATGGCTCAGAGTTAGTGAGTTGGAAATACTAGACTTGCCTTACTATGACGTAGCGGGAGGAATTCAGAAGCTCAGGAAGGTGGAAATGTTAGAATGGACTTGTCATTTAAGATTTACCCACGCTTAGAGAGTCCCATTGATAAACCTTCCTCCAATATTGTGAGAATTGAATTTGCCAGGGGATCCCTGTCATCCTTGAAGAGCTCAGGCATTTCTGTTTTCCATAGTCCAGGCTTTACAGTGGTAACTAGAGTGATACCACTCATCTGCTGAAGATGAGAAGGGCATAGTTAGTTACTCTAGTGACACCAGAGTCAAAGCAAAGAGCAGACCTATTGCATAGACCCAGTAACTAGTTGATCATGGTGTTCCTAGAAGTGAACTAGATAAGAAGCCTATTAAAACCCTTACTTGATCTTTGTAAGGAAAATTTCTAGGTCAAGTAAACAATAAAGTCTCATCCTAAATCACAAGAAGAGTCAACATTCCTCCATTGATTCTCAGATTTGAGCTAGTTGACTGACCTAGAGGTCCCTTTGAGGAAGGATGATACTCTGCCAAAAATTTATACTGTTAATCTTTCTCCTGAGTGAAAGTTGCTCAGTCGTGTCTGACTCTTTGTGATCTCATGGACTGTAGCCTGACTGCAGCCCACCAGGTTCCTCTGTTCATGGAATTCTTCAGCAAGAGTACTGGAGTGGGTTGACATTTCCTTCTCCAGGGCATCTTCCTGACCTAGGGATCGAAACTGGGTCTCCTGCTTTGTAGGCAGATTCTTTACCATCTGAGCCAGTCTGTCTCCTAGCCTTCCTCAAACCTATGGCCTTTCACCAAGGTGCATGGGAGAAAAGGAAAAACTCCGGACTTTTGAGGACTACTGGACATTGGTATCTTGATCTTTTATATGAATTATAAAAGTGGCTATGGTTTACTGGACACAGCTTTTCATACCATGTCACAGTATTTACCTAGGCTTCAGGATGGCATATCATGATAAATGTTTTCCTTTTGCAACTGAAATAGGCCTATATTTTACACAGCTTTCTACCCCAATATCAGAGAAGGCAATGGCACCCCACTCCAGTACTCTTGCCTGGAAAATCCCATGGACGGAGGAGCCTGGTAGGCTATAGTCCATGGGGTCGCTAAGAGTCGGACACGACTGAGTGACTTCACTTTAACTTTTCCCTTTCATGCACTGGAGAAGGAAATGGCAACCCACTCCAGTATTCTTGCCTGGAGAATCCTAGGGACGGCGGAGCCTGGTAGGCTGCCGTCTATAGGGTTGCACAGAGTCGGAAACGACTGAAGCGACTTAGCAACAGCAGCAGCAGCAGCAGCTACCCCAATATTATTGAGAAGTTTAACGTATATTTATCTCTTTGTGCTTATGGTAGAATTACTTCCACCTTGCAAAATATATTGATATAGTTCTCTACCTAATGACTTGAGGCAAAAGATTCTTCACAGAAGATTTTAAAATATAACTCTATGTATATGGCCCTTGAATGTATTTCATATTGGTTACAGTTACAAACAGTACACTATTTACAGTGTTCTGTTTTCTGCTTTTGCCTGTAGGCACAGAATAGTTCCTGGCTTTACTGTTTATGCAGTGGTCTATTTAAAGTAATACTTCACACAGAGGTTTTTAAAATTATCTGCCCCATTTTTTTTATCACCATTTCTGTGGAATGACTGAATAAAATTAGTAATTGCTAAAAGTAGCACTAGTATCTGGAATACTTCAGTATACTTCAAATAAAAGTTTATGAAGTAATTATCAGACTCAGATTGTTGGTTTTCTATTGATTATTCACAAGATATGGAAGAAAAATAATAGCTAAAAATGCTTTTCTCATACGTCAGTCCATACATGCATACCTACAACTGCCTCTTGCTCCATAATATGGAAATAATAATTAACTTGATACGATGTTGCACTTGATTGGGATAAACTCATTTAGAAATGAACATTTTCAGTTTTAATATATTTGAAGTAATTTGTCTTACTTTAAACAAAGTAAACATTTATCCACATTCATGCATTTGCCATTTTTGCACCTTCAACAAGTGAACACCATAAAAGAATATAGGTATTTTAAGGGGTACATTTAGTCTTTGACTATCATCATAACCTTACTTGCTATCTGAATGCTCTTTAATTTATTAAATCAATTTTTTCTCACTGTTTCATACATAAACAATTCACATGACTCATTTCATACCACATACCACATGAGTTTAGGTGAACTCTGGGAGTTGGTGATGGACAGGGAGGCCTGGCGTGCTGCAGTTCATGGGGTCTCAAAGAGTTGGACACAACTGAGTGACTAAACTGACAGTATTGCTCTGTTGCTCAGTCATGCCTGACTCTTTGTGACCTCATGGACTGTAGCCTGTGAGACTCCTCTGTCCCTTGGATTTTCCAGGCAAGAATCCTGAAGTGGGTTGCCATTTCCTTTTCCAGGAGAACTTCCTAACCCAGGGATTGAACCCACTTCTCTTGCATCTCCTCCACTGGCCACATGAGAAGCCCACATATAGTATTAAAAAATAAGTTTTCTAACAGTGAAAATTATTTAATTTGATTATAATTAATTATACATAACGAATCAGTTATCGTCTAGAATGATGTAAAATAGTGTTTATTATCACAGAGGAACATATCAAATGCCCTCTCCTTCAAAACTGTGTCTATAAGCATTCAAAAAAATGCATTATGTTCACTGGCAAGCAAAATAAGTGTCCTTGAAATCCTGCAGCCTTCACTATAGTTCAACTCACTTGACACATTGCTAACATATCAGATAATTAAATGGAAACTTAAGTACCAAATATTACAAGCAACTTTGTATAATAGATTCATTGAGTATATATAAAATACCGAGTCCGAGTCCGTGAAATAGAAAATAAACATGCTCTTCAAGGAGAGGAAGGAGAATATGTGAAACATAAAGTGCTATCTGCCAAGTAATCTGCATTTTGTAGGCAGTTGTCAAATGTGATTAATTGTGAGTTCAGGGGACAGTCAGTACACAGCAGCCTTCGTTAGATCCAGAAATTTTCTGTGCCCTTCACGAATAGTTAGGATGAGCCTGCTTACATATTTGGCTTGTTCTGCATTGCATATATATTAGGAACCTCATATAGAGATACAGTGAGTTAAGTTATCTTTCCCATAGGAAAGCAGAAACAATAAGACTGGGAGCAGGGGTTTGGAAACAGCCATTCACATCTTCAGTGATCTCAAACTTATTTTCCAAGGGAGATAATTCGACATTGATTCAATAGTTTAAAAGGATAGGCACCATGTTGTTGTTTGGTTTTGTTTTTCTTTTCTGAACAGACTTCAGGAAAACAAGCTGCAATGAGATATAATTCAAGTGCTAAAAGAATCAGAAAACTTATGTTGGAGGGAAACCTCAGTCAGTTAAGTATAAAACATAAGGTATGCCCTTGATGCAAACTGTCTTAGCTTCATTGGGGGTCAGTGTGTATCCCGGGGTATTCTCTTAAGAATTCAGACACAGTTCACAGGCGTCTGCTTTAACACTCTCCTATGATATTTGAAAACTCTTCTCACTTGTTAATTCTTTTTTAAATTACATCTATGAAACACCACAGGGAAGTCTATGGATATATGTGGCCATACTTAATTTTAAGCCTTAATTGAAAAAGGAGAGAAATCGTTGCTGTGCATAGAAGGAAGCCGTGTTGCTGATGGGCAAAGTGACTTTGTGTTCCAGCTGTTCCATGTGCTCTCTGTGATTTGGGACAAATGCTTAAACATTTGATTCTCTTTTGAAAACCCTGTAAGATGAGGCAGTATCTAAACCACAGGTTAATTTAGAGGCATAATTATAGGCTGTACACAGTAACCAGCACAATTCCTAGGAGATATAAACTCACAATAAATGTTATTGACTCCATTTTTAATATTTTATTGTTATTTTTATTGCTATTATTTATTGCTATTATTTCAGTTTCTGCACTCTAGGCAATTTCTAAGAATTCATTTTCTTATTTTCAGTAGCTCCCCCCGCCCTTTCTAATAAAAATGATAAAAAAATGTTCAAGAACAAGGTCAGAAAATGTGTTTGGGGTAATATATACTTGAGCAATTAGAAGTGATGAATTCTTTACTTGCAGACGATTACTAGTAACTCCATGTGGCGAGGGTTATGTGGAAGTGCCAGGAGAGATGGGTCAGGCATTTCTCTGTTCTCTAGAAGGTTATTCAGTCCCAGGAGTTCATGCCAGTCAGCAGGTTCCCTTACTCTCTTGGTGCCAGTTTGAGTCATCCCTTGTGGGAGATCAAATACAGGAGAGGGACATTAGTAGCATATGTACCCCCCAGCTCCCAGCCTGGACGTTCTCCTTCAGATGGCTTGACCCTCTAGAGAATTTCACTATTCTTTTACAAGGTGGCTGACACCATGCAACTCAGTCCCTTTGGGTTCTGGTGATTTCTCTCTCTTCTTGTCCTTCAGACTCTGGTTTGTTGCCTCCTTAGCCTTTGGAGTTCTCCTACACAGCTTTCACAGAATCCTTTAGTCATTTCCAATCACTGCTGTACAAAATAGCACAAACTTAGTGGTTTAAACAATACAGATTCATACTTTGAAGTCCTGGGGGTCTGAACTCCTAATATCCAGGATTCAGCAGGTCACTTTCCTAGCAGACGTTTTAGGGGAACTTCTGTTTTCTTGTCTTTTCCAGCTTCTAGAAGCTGCCTGCATTCCTTGGCTCATGACTTGCTGTTACTTTGACATTTGCTCTCTCGTCGTATCTCCATCTCTGACTCTCCTGTATGGTTTAAGCTCATTTTATTCTGAGTATTATATCCTCCAGTCATCAGGAGTTCCCCCCGCCCTCCACCAGTCATACTGCATATATCTCTAAGAAGAATATCCCTAAAGTAAAACTATTTTTATCAAGTGCTAAAAATAAACCTAGCATCCCATATCCTTAGATTGGTATTCTAAGCTAACTCATTTTACGCAGCTGTGTCAACATTACATTTACTTTAGCAAATACTTTTAATACAGAATTCTATTATCCAGAAATTTGGATTTAATGGAGAATATAAGGCCTTCCTATCTCCATAATCTTGTTTATTTTTGTATTGTTTTTAAGATTCAATTTTAGTACCATCTCAGATCAATTCAGATAGAAGGGAATCCTCTATCTTCTAAATTTCTGTAGGAATTAGGCATCATTTGAGGGTTTTTTTTAACAATTCAAAATATAGTTGTTTCTATTTTTATGTCTATACCTAGATTTAAAATTACAGAATCTTTTTACAGTTAAAGTTTTATATATCCCTTACTATAGAACATAGAGGATACATGCAGTTCTTACATAGTTTTCTTTTTCTCCAAGGTTCTTTACTATTTTAGCAGTACTAAAGTAGGAATTCCCCAGGTGTCTCAGTGGTAAAGAACACGCCTGCCCATGCAAGAGACACAGGTTCAATTTCTGGATTAGAAAGATCCCCTGGAGAAGGAAGTGATAACCCACTCCAGTATTCTTGCCTGGAAAATTCCATGGACAGAGGAGCCTGGTAGGTTACTCTACATGGGGTTGCAAAAGAGTCAGACATGACTGAGGTGACTAAACAGCAGGAAAGTAGGAATTCTGAGAATGGAGCTGTGTATCGTGGTGAATATAATATTTTACTGTATTGTGTTGAATTTTCTTATATAATGATTTTTTCAATATGAACTTTAAAATGGGAGTTTTTTTCTATTAATATTTAATTGCCTGAATTTCATCGATTGAATCATGGTTATCTGGTCTAACTGATAGCAGAAGAAATCATGCAAAAACTAACAAGAACTCAGTTAATAAAGGTGAAATTCATATTGTGCGTCCGTATGGGTGACTCTTATCTTACACATGGAAGATGCTTAGCAGAAAACGTTTAAGGTATTTTGAGTAATTGTAAAGTCTTGAATTAGCCATTTTGGTATTGATTCTGGTTTAAACAGTATATTACCATGTTATCTGATGCAATATCTGTAAGCACTAATTTATAATTTATACCTAGGATTTTTGAAGACTGAATTACATATAGATTTGTTGAGAAAATAGAATATGAAAAATGACTATTTCAATATTCAGTAAAGTTATGTTTTCAGTCAGTTCAGTTCAGTTGTTCAGTCGTGTCCGACTCTTTGGGACCCCATGAATTGCAGCATGCCAGGCCTCCCTGTCCATCACCACCTCCCGGAATTCACCCAAACTCATGTCCATTGAGTTGGTGATGCCGTCCAGCCATCTCATCCTCTGTCGTCCGCTTCTCCTCCTGCCCTCAATCCTTCCCAGCATTAGGCTCTTTTCCAATGAGTCAACTCTTTGCATGAGGTGGCCAAAGTATTGGAGTTTCAGCTTCAACATCAGTCCTTCCAATGCACACCCAGGATTGATCTCCTTTAGGATGGACTGGTTGGATCTCCTTGCAGCCCAAGGGACTCTCAAGAGTCTTCTCCAGCACTACAGTTCAAAAGCATCAATTCTTCGGCACTCAGCTTTCCTCACAGTGAAACTCTCACATCCATACATGACCACTGGAAAAACCATAGCCTTGACTAGACGGACCTTTGTTGACAAAGTAATGTCTCTGCTTTAACAATGTCTTAACAGCAGGTGGTAGTGGTTTAATCACTAAGTCATGTTGGACTCTTGCGACCTCATGGATTGTAGCCTGCCAGGCTCCTCTGTCCATGGTATTCTCCAGACAAGAATACTGGAGTGGTTTGTTGTTTCCTTCTCCAGGGGATCTTCCCAACCCAGGAATTGAACCCGGATCTCCTGCATTGCAGGCAGATTCTTTACTGACTGAGCTATAAGGGAATTATACCAAACTACAAATCTGATTTTCAGGACTATATACAAAATCTGTCACCAGAGCCTAAGAAACTTGAGCCTAAGAAATATGTGATCTAACTTAGAATGGGAGGAAAAGGCATTGTGTAAATATTTTTATGAAACCAGATTTGTTGCAATTGCTGTGGTGGTTTTGTGTCTAAATCAAGGACTGAAGTCCAGTTTTGTCTACTTGGAATCAACAGTAAAAATCACATGGTGATTATGCTGGAGAGAGATTTCCTTCCCGATCAAAAGAACCTATTTTGATATTAAAGTTCTGACATCAGATCTGAACCACTTTCTCTCCTTCATGTACCTCCTCCTCTGTTCAGAAAAATACTCCTGTCATAGATCTCAAAGAAATCATGTTTCATCTGAAGCAGAATAAATTATATAAGAAACTTCATTATTTTAGGAGAAAATTGGTTTCGCATAGTAAATGATGTTAACAAGAAACTAAAAGAATCATATTGTACCTACCCAGTTTTTCAGACTTCTCTAATAAATAGTCTTCTAAAATTATTATTTATTAAAAACCCATATTTTTTCTATAAGCATTTCTTTATAAGCACCAGATTATTTTCAATTTTGTCTGAATCACTATTGGCCTACCTAGAGTCTAAATAATTTGCCAGTGAATACATTATAACCTAAATATTATAGAACACAATAAATTACAATGGCTTCTGTGTCACAATACAAGGTAAATGTTCCATCCCATTTTCATTGGAATTTGGCAACTTCCTGAAGCAGTTGTTGACAAAAATAGCACATGTGAAAGGAAGCTTACCCTTTAGACCTTTGCTGCAATCAAAAGAACACAACCATTTAACAAGGGAAGAATTACAGTTTGAACAGCAGTGCTCTGTCTGGGGGGAATTCTAGTATTGCTCATGAAGGATATTCAGGGAGACAGCTATAAAAACACAACAAGTTGACTGAAGTCTGTAAATTAATTTAGCAATTGCTATGACAAAGCTACAGGCAGAGAACTAGCTAATAAAATGTGTCAATCATGGAGCCTTTAAATAAAGGTGGAAGAGAGCAGTTATTGTAGACTTTAATGGTGCTGCAATTTAATCTTTTCTTCCAGACGTGACCTTGTATAATAATTCCCAGGTTGTTTTCTGGGAAAGGAGAACTTATTACAACTACGCAACTGTCATATTTCCAATATCTTTCTTTTACCTTTATGTAAGATGTTTTCTGGATTCTCAAATTACGTTAGCATGATAATAAAACCATTAGTTTTATTCTCTTTATGGAGAGATAGAAGTACACACATTAAGCAGAGGATATGAACGAAGTCAAACTTTCAGCAAGCTCTATTAAATATAATTTCCTCTATAAAAATATGTATCCACTTAGGAATGAATAACTATAAATTTTAAAAAGTGGATTAAATGTCCCAGGATATTGATTTACCCATTTAAGAAAATAAATATAAATAGATGCTTTGTTTCCACATCAATAAAATTTATGTTATAATTAAGTTATGACCTAATATTTTTAATCAAATTAAATTTTATATTCCAATAAAATTATAATTATAACACAGAAAATAAAGCTGCCACCTGAAAATCACTATACTTAAAATAGTCCTATTAAACTAAAAATATTTAGAATAATTTTAAATATACTACATACTCATGCACTCATAAATAGATACATACACATACAAAAAAAAAAAATATATATATATATATATGAGAAACACAAACTTTAGAAATACTCTTAGGAAGTTTTAATTAGTAAAGAGAAGTATTTGCCTTATAGAGATTCTTTTGAATATTATACCAGAAAATATGTCCTTTTGAAGCAGCTTTGTTTTTTCAACTCTGGATCTTTGCATTTCATAGTTAGAAAGTAAATACATTTAAGTAAATGTATTTAATCCCATTGCATACTAGGGCTTCAGTTATCTCTCTCATATTCACATCAGAGATCAACCTGTTTTTCCTGGTCCAGTGCATCCAGAGCCACTTGGTCTATCTTTGTACATCTCAGAGTGTTATCTATTTTTCTGTTGATGTATGCCTCTTCCTCTATATTCTTTATGTCAGCTATCATATCTGGTCAGAGGTGCTTTTGAATGTCCATTGTCCTTATTATAGACATTAAGCTAAAGGTAGTTAATATATATTCTGAATTACAGATCTAGAAGGCAAGACTACTGCTTGTTCTCTGCTGAGTTGTCCCCCTTTGCCACTTTAGTGGCTGTGATTGAAAAGTGTAATGAATATGCACCTCTTTGGCTTGTTGGATTGCAATATATGTGTTCATGCATATATGTCTCTTTGTGTGTATATATATGTGTGTATACATACTGTATATATTATACAACACATAAAGCATATACCATATATATCTATATCTATATATATAGATATATATAACCTTATCTCTTAATATTTATTTTTTGTTAATTTTTAATTTAGTTTTAAGGATGTAGCTGTAGTAAGAGAATATATAAATGACAATCAATAGAGGAAGTTTTTACTACCTAATGTTAATGGCCTGAAAACTCTCGTTAGAGCTGGCTTCCTGCCCTGTATGTTTCTAATTCATGCTTGTACATGTAATTGTGTGTAGCTAAAGACTGCCAACTTAAGATATCATTCACCTTTAATGGAAAACGTACGTTAACTCTCCTCTTTTATTTTCTTATCTTTTATTGAGCTGGTGAGATTCATCATTTAATTGTCTTCTTACTGTGATTGCCCACCATACCCAACAAAGTGATGAAATATAAACTCTAAAATACAAACTTTCTCTTTTTTTTTTCATAGACAGCAGGAGAGTGTTGCAGTTGAAATCTTGACCTCTGAAGTCCAACTGCTTAACATTCACTGGGAATATAGTCAAAGGGATAAAAAGTAACCACAGACACTCTGTAGACTGAGAGTCCCCGACCCTGATTAAAAGTTTGAATAATGAGAAGGAGACAGTCATGAGGAGATTTAGCATCAGATTTTTCTAAAAGGAGGAGACCACAACAGATGTGAAGACCACAGAAAGAAAATAACCTAGGTGTGTTTGAACATCAGGAAGAGGTTCGTAGGCTATCATTTGGTGCGTGAGGAGCAGAACTAGAAGGTGAGGTGGCAGAATGAGTCAGGGACCCACTTTTTACTGTCATCTAGCTGTAGGGAGAAGTTTGGATTTTATTTCCAGGCAGTGGCCTGCAGCTGGAGGGTTTTTAAGAAAGAAAATAGCACAATCTGATTTGTGTGGTAAAATTTCACACTGACTGCTGCATGGGTAATGGATTATTGGAGTGGAAATGAGAAGGCAAAGACAAGCATTAAGAAGCAGTTCCAGTTATTCCCTTGTAAGAGAGTGGTGTCTTGGTTAGAAAGTCAGAGGATATATTTGGGAACATCAATTTACTTGAGAACATTGCTCCAGAAGAAAATCTCATCTGTAATTTAATTAGTTTATCTAGCATTTATTAAATAACAGTGCCAGACGATGTCCTCAAGGATTTAACAGTTCTTTTTTTTTTTTCAACAGTTCTTTTAGGGAATATAGATATGTAAGATGATTGTTTGAATATTATACAGAAAGTGATCTAAAAACTAGAGGGAGATTCAAGAGTAGCCCGTGACACAGCAGTAAGACAATTGTTCCAGCATCCACTGTCAGAAGACATGGTGCCTGAGTTGACTCTTTGAGTAAAGAGCAAGAGTATAGCAGGTAACAATAGTGTGATCACCAACCTAGAGCCAGACATCCTGGAGTGCAAAGTCAAGTGGCCTTAGGAAACATCACTATAAACAAAGCTAGGGGAGGTAATAGAATTCCAGTTGAACTATTTCAAATCCCAAAATACAGTGTTGTGAGAGTGCTTCACTCAATAGGCCAGCAAATTTGGAAAACTCAGCAGTGGCCACAAGACTGGAAAAGGTCAGTTTTCATTCCAGTCCCAAAGAAAGGCAATGCCAGAGAATGCTCAAACTACTGCACAATTACACTCATCTCACACGCTAGCAAAGGGATGCTCAAAATTCTCCAAACCAGGCTTCAACAGTGTATTAATTGTGAACTTCCAGATGTTCAAGCTGGTTTTAGAAAAGGCAGAGGAACCAGAGATCAAATTGCCAACATCTGTTGGATCATTGAAAAAGCAAGAGAGTTCCAGAAAAACATCTATTTCTGCTTTATTGACTATGCCAAAGCCTTTGACTGTGTGGACCACAACAAATTCTGGAAAATTCTGAAAGAGATGGGAATACCAGACCACATGACCTTCCTCTTGAGAAGTGTGTATGCAGGTCAGGAAGCAACAGTTAGAACTGGATATGGAGCAACAAACTGGTTCCAAATTGGGAAAGGAGTATGTCAAGGCTGTATATTGTCACCCTGCATATTTAACATACAGGCAGAGTACATCATGTGAAATGCTGAGCTGGAGGAAGCACAAGCTGGAATCAAGATTGCCAGGAGAAATATCAATAACCTCAGATATGCAGATGATACCACCCTTATGGCAGAAAGCAAAGAATAATTAAAGAGCCTCTTGATGAAAGTGAGAGAGGAGAGTGAAAAAGTTGGCTTAAAACTCAACATTTAGAAAACTAAGATCATGGCATCTGGTCCCATCACTTCAGGGCAGATAGTTGGGGAAACAATGGAAACAGTGACAGACTTCATTTTCTTGGGCTCTCAAATCACTGCAGATGGTGACTTCAGCCATGAAATTAAAAGACACTTGCACTGTGGAAGAAACGTTATGGCTAACCTAGACAGCATATTGAAAAGCAGAGACATTACTTTGCCAACGAAGGTCCATCTAGTCAAAGCTATGGTTTTTGCCAGTAGTCATGTATGGATGTGAGAGTTGGACTATAAAGAAAGCTGACCACTGAAAAATTGATGCTTTTGAACTATGGTGTTGGAGAAGATTCTTGAGAGTCCCTTGGACTGCAAGGAGATCTGACCAGTCCATCCTAAAAGAAATCAGTCTTAAATATTTATTGGAAGGACTGATGCTGAAACTCCAATACTTAGGCCACCTGATGAGAAGAACTGACTCGTTTGAAAAGACCCTGATGCTGGGAAAGATTGAGGGTGGGAGGAGAAGGGGACGACTGAGGATGGGATGGTTGGATGGCATCACCATCTCAATGGACATGAGTCTGAGTAAACCCCAGGAGTTAGTGGTGGAAAGGGAGCCCTGGCGTGCTGCAGTCCATGGAGTTGCAAAGAGGTGGACACGACTGAGTGATTGACCTGAACTGAACTGATAGCAGGTAAAGAAAAATGGTAAGGGCTTCCCTGCAAGTGGGCAGCAGAAATGAAAGAAGGGTGACCTAAAAAATATGTTGTATAAAATAAAATGACGAATAATTACATAACATCACAGAATGCTGTGCAGCAGTGAGATATGATGCTATGAAAGTATCTGAGGAAGAATTTGTATTCAGTAATTTCATTCTGTTTGTGTTAGGATTCTCTGAAGAGTTATACACAAGTGAAGTTTCAAGGATATACTAATATGTACCCTTAGAGAAAATTTTAATTGTTTTATCATTGAGCAATGCTTTTACATATAATTTGCGTTATATTAATCATGGCCATATCTACACAGAAGCTTGGAACATATATATTTAATAATAATGACTGAAGTATATATATGTTTTTGTTGTTCAGTCACTCAATTGTGTCCAGTTCTTTTCAACCCCATAGACTGCAACACGCCAGGTTTCCCTGTTTTTCACCATCTCCCAGAGTTTTCTCCACCTCATGTCCATTGAGTTGGTGATGCCATCCAACCATCTCATTCTCTGTCACTCCTTCTCTTCCTGCCTTCAGTCTTTCGCAACATTGGGGTCTTCTTTAATGAGTCAGCTCTTCTCAGCAGGTTGCCAAAGTATTGGAGCTTCAACTTCAACATCAGTCCTTCCAATGAATATTCAGGATGGATTTCCTTTAGGATTGCGAGGTTTGATCTTCTTGCACTCCAAGGGTTTCTCAAGAGTTTTCTCCAGGACCACAGTTCAAAAGCATCAGTTCTTTGGCAGTCAGTCTTCTTTAAGGTCCAACTCTCACATCCATACATGGCTACTGGAAAAACCACAGCTTTGACTATATGGATCTTTGTCAGAAAAGTAATGTCTCTGCTTTTTAATGTGCTGTCTAGGTTTGTCATAGCTTTTCTTCCAAGGAGCGAGTGTCTTATAATTTCACAGCTTCATTCACCCTCTACAGTGATTTTGGAGCCCAATAAATAAAGTATCTCACTGTTTCAGTTGTTTCCCGATGTATTTGCTATGAAGTGATGGGACCAGATACCATAATCTTTGTTTTTTGAATGTTGAGTTTTAAGTCAGCTTTTTTACTATCCTCTTTCACATTCATCAAGAGACTCTTTAGTTTCTCTTCACTTTCTACCATAAGTGTGGTATCATCTGCATATCTGAGGTTATTGATGTTTCTCCCAGCAGTCTTGTTTCGAGGCTGTGCTTCATCCATCCCAGCAGTTTACATGATGTTCTCTGCATATAAGTTAAATAAGCAGGGTGACAATATACAACCTTGTGTATGTGTATGGATATATAAAGTTATGTGTGTATATATATATATATGTGTGTGTGTGTGTGTGTGTGTGTGTAAATATATATACATACATACACATATGGACTTCCCAGGTAGCACTAGTGGTAAAGAACCCACCTACAGTGCAGGAGCCACAGGAGATGCAGGTTCGATCCCTGGGTCAAGAAGATCCCCTGGAGGATGGCATGGCAACCTACTCCAGTATTCTTGCCTGGAGAATTCCATGGACAAAGAAGCCTGGTGGGGTCCTTGGGGTTGCAAAGAGTCGGACATGACTGAAGTGACTTAGCACATACACATGCATAAGTTCAGTTGCTCAGTCATGTCTGACTCTTTGCGACCCCACGGACTGCAGCCCACCAGGCTCCTTTATATACATATATATATATATATACATTTTTTAAAAAGTTATAAGTTGATGCTGAAATCTGCCCCAAATTCTGTATATATCTTATTTGTGTCTCCATATAACATTGTAGTTTTTTATACTGTTCATAGCTGCCAAAGCTGTTTCTTAAATATGTATAAAGTATGGTTAAAGACAATTAGCTATATAATGCTAGAGATAGGATTCCTGCTTTTCCCAAGTCTACTCTTTCTAAGTCTAGCATTTGATATTCTTTGGCTTATTAATTTACTGAACATTCAGTAGCAATATTTAGTGTATTAGTTTGCTAGAGCTGCTGTAGCACAAACTGAGTAATTTCATCAATGAAACTTCCATAGAACAGAGTTAAACAGGCAAGTAAGAGTTTACTAAAGACTATTGCAATGAAGATGAGAGATTGCTCTCAGTTCTGTTGAAACAAAAGGCAGGAGAGTTTTCCACACCAGGGTGAGCTAGTGGAAAGGTACTAGAATGGAGGAGAGGGTGGGTTGATGAACATATTTTGGTTACCAGTGTTTGTCAGTTGGTGCTTTCTATATTCTGGCTCCTGATCCCCCACAGAGACTGGGGATGTTGGAACCTGTCTTTCTTCTTGGTGCTTACACTACAGAAGAGTGGCTCCCAGGTCCTTGAAAAAGATATTCCTGGTTTGTGAAAATGGCAAGAAGAGGGAGGAAGATTTATATCTCAAAGGCATAGAGAAGGAATCCATAATTGCAAGTTTTCTAAAGTAAATGTGCTAAGATAAGGAAACTCAGGGGCCTGTGGTCAGGAAGAAACCTGCCTAAACTTAGTCAGCCGAGGAGAACCTTATGGGCCTGTTGTTCAGCTTAAACAATAGACTTACCTCAGGTCACAGTTCTAGAGGCTAGACGTGTGAGATCCAGGGCTTAGTAGAATTGGCTCCTTCTTAGGGCTGTAATGGAGAATCTCCTCCAGGCCTTTCTCTCAGGTGGTTTGCTAGCAGTCTGGCATTTCATGGCTTCTGGGCACTACCCTGATCTCTGCCTTCATCTTCACATGGTGTTCTTTCTGTGTGCCTATGTGCAAATTTATGCCTTTTAACAAGGGCACTAAACTATTGCATTAGGGGTCCACCATTCTCCGCTGTGGGCTCATCTTGACTAATAATAATTGCAACAATCTTGTTTTCAAATAAAATCACTTTCTGAGGCACCGGGGGTTAGGACATCAATATATGAAATGTAGTTCAACCCATAACACTTAGTATTTATGAGGTAAAGGGCACATTTCATAACTCAGTTAGCACCAGACATATTGAGAAGTAACACTTGAATGGATTCTCACTTCAGTGTATGACTATGAGTCAATTGATTTTAGTTATAATGAAATGTAATGTTTATTATAAGTAATATTTATATTAGTTATAATGTTATACATATATAACATATTAATAAACTCTTAATTTTAGAGAGACTTTTTGTGTGCTTAGTTGTTCAGTGGTGTCAGACTCTTTGCAGCTGCATGGACTGTAGCCCTCCAAGTTCCTCTATCCCTGGGATTTTTCAGGCAAGAATACTTGAGTGGGTTGCCATTTCCTACATTTCCTAAGGGCAATGGCAACCCACTCCAGTATTCTTGCCTGGAAAATCCCATGAGAGGAGCCTGGTAGGCTACAGTCCATGGGGTCACAAAGAGTCGGACACGACTGAACGACTTCACTTCACTTCTTCACACCAAGGGATCTCCCCAAAGCAAGGATCAGACATGCATCTCTTGTCTCTCTTGCATTGGCAGGCAGATTCTTTAACTTTGTGCTAGCTGGGAAGCCCTTTAGAGAGACTGCAGTATTAACCACTGTAGTAAAATTTTCCTGGTTATGTCTGAAAATGAATGCTAATTAGTTTTCCCTTGCCATATATTTAATATTTGTATATTGACTATTTTATTATTAGGTGCTTTTAAAACTCTGTAACTGGATTTTTACAGGATTTTGGCTTACAGGGTTAAATCTTAATTAATATATACAAGCTACTTTTCCAATTAAAACTAAAGTGAAGAAAGAAAAAAGTGTTTGTTATTCCCAGGTGTATAGGCTTCTTAGCTTAGTCCAAACAATACTGACCAGAAAGGTGATGTCTTGTTATTCCAGTGAAATAATTGTATCTCTTTGTAAATATCATTTTGCTTGTTATTTTGAGCTTACATAAGTTTTCATAAAAGTAAGATATGAGTTGTTTTGTCACACTTAACTACAGTGAAAAGCTGTAGCTGCTTAAGCCTGTTTTATTTTGTTTTCTCTATCTCTAAGGGGTACTCAGGTTCAACAGGAGATGAGAGAAGAACAAGGAGATGATGGAGCAATGGGAGGTGGAACAGGAGGGTGTGATTGATTATGTCAACAACAGAAGAAAACTTGAAGAGGAAGATAAGAACAGAACAAAGCAGTTAAAGATGTCTCAGTACAACACAGTAGGTGAAAACTGTTTTATTGAGGGTCAAACTGAGTGGGAAGAAAGGAAGCTTTTGATAACAAAAAAAGAGAGAGAGAATAATTTTCTCAAGTTTCTTAGAAAGGAAAGAGGAAAATAAAATATCACTTTTGGAAACAAATTGTGATATAGTGGTAGATGGATATTCTTTAAAATAGAAAGCAGTAGTGATGTGGTAACTGATTTTTTTGCATAGGATAATACGGTTATACCTAAATAAAGTTTCCTTTAAGTAATTTAATTTAAAATAACTGAAATGAGACTTAAGAGTATTAGCTGAATACAGTTGGTATTGAAAGGGACAGGAGTTAAATACTGGATCAGTGCAAGCCGTAAGAAAAAGTTCATAGAAGTGTCTCCTGGAAAGAGGAAATGGTGAAGCCAAGAGGGCTGGTGGATTTTGTTCATTCTTCTTGAAGTTTAAAGCGTTCACTCTTGTATTGAAGTTTGAAGTGTTTCACTGTTTGTTATTGAAGTCCTTTGCTAAAAGCAAATTAAAACATAAGAAGAATAAAGTCCAAAAGTCTGACTTCTGACTATAGCCTAACATGGGCTTTCCTTAGGCTGTATATTTTTTAGCAATGTGATTTTCTTAATTTGTAGAAACAAAGTGGATTTCCACAGCATTTTTTGACGATGCTTATAGTATACTACTCTTTATAGTCAAAGAGCTACATGAACTATTTTGTTCTACATTATATCCTGGGTTTTTTCTCTGAAGTATCTTGATCTTTCTGAATTTTGCAAAATTATGTTAGAAAAATAGTAAAATGGTCGTTCAGTCATTCATCATGGATTTTGCCAATAAAGGTTTTGCTTCACTTTAAAATGGACTGGTCAGAATATATATGGAAGTTGCTTAGCTAAGCAAATATGGGGGGATAAAATATTTAAAATATTAGTAATTATAAATGAAATAAATCATAAATAATTAAAATTAAATAAGCCAATAAATTTATTGATCAATTTTAATATAATTAGTTTAAATGATCAATTAATTATTCATTAATTACTGGGTAACCTGAAACATCTGAGACTACAAACTTTCATGAGACAACAGCAGATAGAATTGCTTCATAGTTACTATGAATAATAGGGTAAATTGTCCTTGACTAACTGAGAATCAGCAGAAGCTAGTAAATAGTTCCTCAAATATGTATATGTGATCATTTAAAACTGGTATAAGTGAGGATTAGATGGCAGTTTTTAGATATTGAAGTGGGTGAGGTTCTATTTAGACTACTGTGTTATGATATCTTAAATGTGTGATACTTATGGGAAACCAAGAATATTTTCAGTAGGACACTTTAAATGTGTGATGGTTTCAGAGATCATTAGAATCCAAATGCAGATTATATGACTAAATCCCAGGGGAACAGTTTGAGATTAAAACTGCTTTGCTTAAATATGTATGTGTTAAATTCACGTTTTAGAAGTCAACCTCTTGGTGATTTCTAATAATGATTTCATCTAATTGTTGAATCACATGATGGTCCATGTTTGAAAGAGAAAGAGAGGAATATAAAGTCTTACAGTTTCATTTAGAGAGATGATGAGAAACAAGAAATGTATATTTAGATGTTGAATTACCTCTGTAGTCAGATACAGATTTTCCAAATGTAGGAGACATCTATATGCATGATATATGTATATTTTTTAGAGTAAGGCTCTTCATAATAAGGATAAAGTTTTGAAAGTCCTGTAAAACTTTAATGAAAAATACTGCCATTTTAATATGTGAGTTTTATGAAGTTCCCCTTCTTCTTTTCTCCAGTGTTTTTAATCTTTTCTCTTTAATTGTATACATTGTATAGTTAATTCAAAACTATATGCCTGCTCACTTTTTGAATATCAACTCCTAATTTCAAGAATTCTTTTAAATGAGTATTTTAAAATTTAAAAGACAATAAAGAATAACCTAAGAAGCTGGAGGATCATTTATATAAAACATGGTAATTTTACTTGTATGTTGAAATATCATACAATAATAACGAAGATCATCATGCTTCTTAATTTCTAACTGTATTATGAAGCTATGATAATTGAAGTAGTATCATACTGGCTTAAAAACAGAAGTAGAACAATATCAAAAGCCTCGAAATTAAACCCACACATATAGGATGAACTAATATTTGACAGTGGAGCAAAAAACAATCAATGGCGAAAAGACAGCCCCTTAAATAAATGCTCCTGGGAAAACTGGATATTCACAGGTAAAAAATGAAACTAGATCCCTATCTTACATCATGCACAAAAATTAACACAAAATAAGGACTTAAATGTATGACCAGAAATCATAAAAATTCTAGAAGAAAATATAGATAAAAGCTCTTTGACATAGGTCTTGGCGATGATTTTTGGATACAAAACATAAAGCACAGGCAAGGAAATAAAAAATAAATAAATGGGACTACACAAACTAAAAAGCTTCTGCACAGTGAAAGGAACAGCCAAATGAAAAGCCAAGCTATGGTTTGATAACAATATTTGTGAACAGTGTATCTGATAAGGAGTTAATATCCAAAATATATAAAGAGCTCATACAACTCAATAGCAAGAAACTGAGATGGATGAAACTGGAGCCCATTGTACAGAGTGAAGTAAGCCAGAAAGAAAAACAACAATACAGTATACTAATGCATATATATGGAATTTGAAAGATGGTAACGAGAACCCTATATGCGAGACAGAATAAGAGACACAGATGCATAGAACAATTTTATGGACTCTGAGGGAGAAGGTGAGGGTGGGATGTTCTGGGAGAATAGCATTGAAACATGTGTATTATCATATGTGAAACAGAACACCATTCCATGTTCGATGCGTGAGACAAGGGCTCAGGGCCGGGGCAATGGGATGACCCAGAGGGATGGGATGGGGAGGGAGGTGGGTGGAGGGTCCAGGAAGGGGAACACATGTAAACCCATGGCTGATTCATGTCAATGTATGGCAAAAACTATTACAATATTGTAAAGTAATTAGCCCCCAACTAAAATAAATAATTATAAAAAAAAAAATAGCAAGAAACAATTGAATATAAAAATTGGCAAAAAACCTGGATAGACAGTCTCTGATGAAGATATATGAATGGCCAACAAGTATATGAAAAGATGCTTAACATTGTTATCATTGTGTACATACATACTGAGTCGTGTCCAAATCTGCAACCCTATGGACTGCAGCCTGCCAGGCCCCTCTGTCCATAGAACCTTCCAGGCAATAACACTGGAGTAGGTTGCCATTTCCTTCTCCAAGCATTATCATTAGGGTAATACAAAACAAAATCACAGTGAGAGATTACTTCATACTGCTTAGCATGATGAGCATGAAAAAAAACAAAAACAAACAAAAAAACAGACAATAATGCATGAGGATGCAGAGAAAAGATTGTGTACTATTGGCAGGATGGTAAATTGGTACAGACAATTATGGAAAACTTTATGGAAGTTCCCCCCAAAATTAAAACTAGAATGACCATAGGATCCAACAGTCCCACTTCTGTGAATATATCCTAGAGAAATGAAAACACTATGTTGAAGAGATATTTGTACTTCTGTGTTCATAGTAGCATTATTTACAATAGCAAAGGAAATAACCCAAGGAAAAAGAAGTTGTGGTGTATGTATATACAATATTATTCAGCCATAAAAATGAGAAAATTCTGCCAATCAAGATAATATGGATGGACCTCAAAGGCATTATCCTAAGTGAAATAACTCAGAGAAAGACAAATACTATATGATCATGTGGAACCTAAAACACACAGACTGACTCATAGGAAAAAAAAAAAAAAGAAAAATCAAATTTGTGATCACCAAAAGTGAGGGGAGACAGATGTAGAGGAAGAGAGAACTGGATGGAGCTGGTGAAAAGGTACAAACTGCCAGTGAGAAGATGAAATAAGGACCGGTAATGTGATGTACAACTTGATGAGTATAGGTCCACAGCAGTGTGATATATACAGGAGAGTCATTAAGAGTAAATCCTAAAAGTTCTCATGACAAGGAAGACTTACTATCTTTTAATTTTTCATAGCTGTATGAGATGATGGATGTTAACATTGTGTAGTCATTTTACAATATATGTGTGTCAGGTCATTATACTGTACAACTTTAACTTATAAAGTGCTGTGTCAAGTATATCTAAATAAATCTGGAAAAAATAGTGAAGAATCATATATGGCCAGGTATGAGATTAGCAGTATCTCCAATAAAATATTTCCTTGATGGAATATGATATAATATCTTACTAAAACATCAAAATGATTGAAATTATTCTCCACATGTAAACTTTAAAAAAAATCTAGCAAAATGAAAGAACTCGAAAAGCAGTCATTTTTATGTTGACATGAAAGATGATTAAGGTAAAATTCCTTTGCACTATGCTTTTTTTTTTTTAACCATTAATTAGCTTCTTTTTTTTTAAATCTTTGACCTCATATTCACCTTCTGATGGAGACATTATTTGCATTTGAAAAGAGACACTTGATAATGCTGTTTTGGAATCTGAATGAATGCAAATCTGACAGATAACATAACAGTTTCAGCTGTAAATGTTTGATATTACAATTAGTACAAACCAGTCAATCCTAAAGGAAATCAATTTTGAATATTCATTGGAAGGACTGATGCTGAAGCCCCCATACTTTTGGCCACCTGATGCAAGGAGCCTACACATTGGAAAAGACCCTAATGCTGGTAAAGATTAAGGGTAGGAGAAGGGGGCGACAGAAGATGTGATGGTTGGATGGCATCACCGACTCAATGGACCTGAATTTGCACAAACTCCGGGAGATAGTGAAGAACAGGGAAGCTTGAAGTGCTGCGTGCAGTCCATGGAGTTGCAAAGAGTTGGACATGAACTTATAGACTGAACAACAACAATGAAAATACAGAATCAAAATGACAACTGTATCCTGCCTCTGAAATTAATTTTCCTCTAGGAATGTATCTTTTCACATTACTAAGAACAGATGAAGAGAGTGTCCTTCATAGGATTTCCAGGCTTTTCCTCACATTTCCATGCGCCCTCTTCTTTCTTGCCTGCTTAAGTTGAATGTCATCTGCAGGAGTGCTCTGCTGCAGTTTTACCACCCGTGACCGCTTCATTTTATGTCACTGTAGCAATTTATATAACATTCAGGTTCGTTACCATGTTATACCTTATTCTTAAAGTTATATGTTATAATTATCCTAAAATATAACATCTTTGAAGGGGAAAAAATGATCCCTCCTAAACTTCCTATCCAATGTACAGGCATTGACTCCACTCAGCCTTATAAGAGTGGGCCTTGGGCCTAGAATATTTCCTTACCAAGAGATAAAATGCCCACAGAGCCTGGGCCAGCCTTATCACTTTGTCTAGGAAGATCTGGCCTTATTTCATGCTCATTGAGTACTATTTTGTCTTTGCTTAAAGCATGTATGTTATATGGCACCGACCCCACTGTTAATTCTGTCTTCCACTGGGGCACGAGAGGAGTACGACGCATAGGCAAATCACCAAAATATATCCCCCTGGCCATGGAGGACCTATGCATACCTTTGAACCTGATTTTGCTCCATCTCTTCTCTGTGTAATTAAAATATTTGTCCTGTCCAGTGCTTAACCACTTTATGTTTTCCTTGGCAACCCTGATACCAAGATGCAATGGGCTGTCAGGTATATTAGAGACTATATGTAATGTCTTTTACAAAGATGCAGAGTCAGCATGACTAAGAACAGGCAGTGGAGCACAAAAGTCTGAGCTAAATAGATTCAGTGTGGAACAAAGTTTGTAACTCTTTGTTACGAAAGAAGATAGATTCATCCAGCAAATCTGAATAAATCATTAAACTTGGACTGGCGAGCTTATGGGTATATGAGCAGACTGTGTGTCAATTTCAAGTTGAAAGACTTACGGATGTTCCTTCGACTTAACTAGGCATAGTTTTCATCTCAAGTTTCTCTTGGTTTATAGGGTTCACTAAATGCAATATATATTTACTGATTTGGTTGCTGATGTAGCAATATGAGCAGAGGGAAAAGGCGAGAGAAAATTATCTGCTAATTAATATACTCGTAAAAAATTTATCATCATAATCATGTTGGTGAACCAATATTGTGATTTGATTTCATGATAAATTTTCTTATTTCATACTGTAAAATGTTAACATAATATAAAGATCCTAAGATCTAATTAGTATATTCTGCAGGAATGATCAGTCCAAGAATAATTTTCAATTTAAAAGCTCCATGTTTTTGAAAAGTTCACCAGTGAGTCACATATGAATTAACTGTCCACTACATTTATTCCCAGACATCACTTATTGAGAATGTCTTAGGAGAAATGGGCGCTTTAAACGTATGCAGTGTCTCATACCTCTCACTAGGTATTTTGATTCCTCATAACAGGAGCTACAACCTTTCTGAATTAGAGTGGCTCTGGGAAGTATTGGTAACTGGATTAAATCAGAAAGTTAGTGTATAAGCATTTTTTTTTTTTCATATTAACAAGAACAAAATGACTATTTTCATGGAGCATTTTGCTTTCACAATACTTTGTAGTGTGACCTTAATCACAGCTCCTCCATTATCATCTGTAACTTGTTTACAACAGTATGTAATTGAAACAGTAACGATCTCTTGAAATGGTCTGTTGAGGACAGGAATCTGTTGTTATTGTTGTGTACTTTTATGACTGAGCTGGTCATAGGTTTGCTGCAATGTTAATAAGTCTACATCTGGGAACACACCTTCTAAACATCTTATTGTGATGGTCAAATATACCTTTTGGTTTCCTGCTTCTCGTCCTTTGCTTCAGTTATTCTTTCTGCTCTGAGAGGAGTTATTCCTCAACCATACTTTACTAGACAAACTCTTCTTTTATTTCATTATTATTCTCTAAGGAGCTTGCGTGCATGTGTACTCAGTGTCTTCAGTCGTGTCTGACTCTTTGCGACCTGATGGACTGTAGCCTGCCAGGCTCCTGTCCATGGGAATTCTCCAGGCAAGAATAATGGAGTGGGTTTTCATTTCCACCTCCAGGGGATCTGCCCGGGCCAAGGATCGAACTCACATTTCTTATGTCTCCTGCATTAATAGGCAGGTTCTTTATCACTAGTGCCACCATATCATTTGCTAAATGAATAGATTAAAAAAAAAATGAAAGGTTTTCCTTCTTTCTCTCATCAAACACAAGTCAACATAACTATGATGCTGTAACTGATGGAATTATTATGTATTTTAGTTCAAAATTGCTATTATATGATAGAAGATAGATGGGTTCACTTTTCATTTTTAGTACATTCATTGCTATTCTTCACTGTCATACATATGTAAACAGCAGGTTCAGACTTAACTTGAGTTCTCTCCAGTTCTCATCATTTTACTTAGGTATTTTAATTATTAATTTAAAAATTAACTTTGAGATTTCATATGTGTGAGTGAAAAAAGGTGTATGTTCTCTAAAACGTACTAAGTTATATGCTGTAGTACAGAGATGGGTTTACACACATTTCCTATAGATTAATTCAACATTTTTTTAAAAAAAAATAATAGCATCTACAAAATTAACCTTTTGCTCTTTACATGTTTTCATATATGTGTATTCATATAGGTTCATATATATATATATAATTAAAATAATATAATTGAACAAGTATTTCCTTAACTTGTAAACTATTTTATAACCAAAAGCAGAACAAAAGAACCACTTAATTCATTTGTACCACTGGAGTCTGAGATGTCAGATTACAACTGAATGTTTCTTTTTCAGTTATTTACAACAAAATAAACAAGCAAAAAACTGAAAATGGAATCATATTGAATGTAAATTCAATACTGTAGGTGTCACCTTTATGGAGTTGCCATCTCTAATCCTATCTTCAGTGATATGGTGTACCATGAGTCCTGTGTCTAGATTTCATTACCTAAAGCACTATTTGATATTGATATAGTACATTGTCTATGCCTTAGGCACCACTTTTGTTTTCATGATACTCTTGTTACTTATGCAATTCTGTTTTTTAAAACAGATTTTATCTCTGCATTTTACAGCACAATGTAATTTCTTTCACTTTGGATCATTTTATATTCTCTAGGAAATTCAATTAGCAGTTTGCTGTTCACATTATCATAATGTTACCCAAATCTTTTAAAATATGAATATATTAACTTTTTCTTTCAGTGACACAGATGTGTTGTTTTAGCTTGGGTACATTGACATAGATTTCCCAGAAGACTTGAGATAGAAACTTTTTTTTTTGGCCAAGTTTTAACTTGACATTCTGTTGGCAATTGCTAAATTATATTAGAATCAAATAATCCTGTTGATTGATCAATTTTTATTGGGGTCAGTTTAATTTTGGATTGTCTCTTTCATGTTTCTGGCTATATGTAGAAGGCCTTCTTACATATTTTTATTATGACAACTTGTAAATATCTAACACATAAGTATGTCTAAGCCATCCATACTGAACTAAATATATGCTTGCTTGGGTTTGGCACTTGTAATACATACTTCATCCACCATTACTGTTTAGTTATCTAATGTGGTTACTATACTCTGTGCTTATCAGTATGACTGCTTTATTCGACTTTGCAACTTCAGCAAATTAGCTCAGTTCTTATCATGTAATTGATAGTCAATAGATACATTATTTTTTTACTAAATTTGCTGAATGATATCAGCATCAAAAAATCTGTTAATAAATTCTAACTGTATCAAAATGTACATAGTGTACCTGAAATGCTACAAACAAGACAGAGTGTCAAGTAGATTACAAATGATTTCAGACAGGTTTAAGAGAAACAAGAAAGCAAGAATGTTTAAAAGTGTCAGTTCAGTGACAAGCAGTAAGGGACGTGGGTTGGTAAATCACCTGAGTTACAGAGGTATATATGAGTAATCAGTATTTCTGGAGTCCAAAGAATGGGTTATTGTTGTTGTTCAGTTGCTCAGTTGTATCCAACTCTGTGACCCATGGACTGACTGTAGCACATCAGGCTTCCCTGTCCTTTTCTATCTCCCTGACTTTGCTCAAACTCATGTCCATTGAGTCAATGATGCCATCCAAGCACCTCATCATCTGTCGCCCCTTCTACTCCTGCCCTCAGTCTTTCTCAGCATCAGGGTCTTTTCCAATGAGTCAGTTCTCCACAACAGGTGGCCAAAGTATTAGAGCTTCAGCTTCATCATCAGTCCTTCCAATGAATATTCAGGGTTGATATCCTTTATGATTGACTGGTCATGTCAGAGTCTTTGCGACCCCATGGACTTTAGCCCACCAAACTCCTCTGTCCATGGCATTTTCCAGGCAAGAGTACTGGAGTGGGCTGCCATTTCCTTCTCCAGGGGATCTTCCCAACTCAGGGATCGAACTTGCAGCTTCTGCTGTGTCTCCTGCATTGCAGGCGGATTCTTTACCCCTGAGCCACCGGGAAAGCCAACTATCCTAAACTCCCTGAAAAAGCTCAAGAAGATGACAGGAATAATATCAACAGAGTGTACAATACAATTTTTGTGGTCACAAATAATTTTTCATTTATAGTTTCAGTA
Organism: Giraffa tippelskirchi; assembly: GCF_054371585.1. NCBI lineage: Eukaryota > Metazoa > Chordata > Mammalia > Artiodactyla > Giraffidae > Giraffa > Giraffa tippelskirchi. Next base: position 129,451,482 of record NC_137286.1, read on the forward strand.
TATATCAAAGTTTATCATTTCAAAATGCTTTTATACACCAATAGGTTAGAAATTTTAGTAAGACAATAAAATCTGAACACAAAAAAGTAATCTATCTTGTACATAGGAAAATCTATCTATTCCATGTATATTATTTTGCTTGCATAAACCTTTATGATTTATGTATTTTTACACCAGTGAATATGAAACTATATTTTTAGTGTGCTACAGGGATTTCAGGGTTCCAACCAAGATTTAAAACCTTGTTATTCCTAAGTTAATCTTGTTCTTTTAGAAACTCTCTGTGGTTTGTAATTCATAGTATTTTGAAAGTAACTTTGTGCTACTGAGTGAAATAATGGTCCTCTGTGGAACTTTGTACGGCAGCATCATTATATGTATGGTTATATCATGATTATCCATGAGTGGGTAAGACAGGTTGAAGGTTTTCTTAGACTTTAAATGGTTTTATCCTTTGTCATTGTTACTGTCATCATAATGTTGTCACTAAGTGAGCCACAAAAAACTAGAGATGCCTAGGATTCTTTTTCTGAACCACCAAATAAGCCCCCATGTTAACTATGAAAGAGAAACAAAACTGTTGTAAAATAAACTACACTATGATTAAAATTCTTATAAATGAACCCATTGCAAATCATTAAAAGTTCATCATTTTAAATCCTATACATTAATAGGGAAAAGACAAATACATATATAGAAACGTGGACAAAAAATTTCAGATGGCATGCCACAAGAGGTTATATGAAATATATCATGGAAATGGGCAGAAGTGATAAATAGGAATAGGTAGGGGAAATGACTAAATGTTATATATATGAGGATTCTCTGTGTCACCACTAATAAGTTGATAAATGAAAATTAAAGTAAGATAGTGCCTCAAAGACTAATTTATAAACTTTGTGGTAGAATACACTTATTGGTGATGATGTTGGGAGATTGATACTGTTACCACCTGCTGATAAACATTGAAACTGTCATATATATATTATGGAAAAGCATCTGGTATTACTCAATTAAATTAATATGGATATACTCTATGGCTGAAATCCCATCCCTTGATTTATATTTCAAGCAAGTTTTTACAAATTTAAAAATGATCAAAGAACAAGATTTATATAATAGTGTTGTTTGAGGTAGAAGGTATTTAGTTGTAATCTAAATGTCCATTACTGGGAAAATGGATCCAATGGTAAATGTTTAAAGTGAAAAATAAAAAAAAAAAGGTGTGTTTTGTGAAATGAAATGAGAGAAAATAGACAGTAAATTACAGCATGATATCATTGATGAAAATTAAAAACAGATACATTAAATAAGTCTATATATTTAAGGATATATTTTATATTTTAATAAGTGCTTTGAAATATAAGATGAAATAAAGGAGATCTGAAGAAAAAGGTTAAAATTAAGTGAAGAGAAAATTGTTGCAAGGTTATGAGGTAAAAAAGTTCTGCGATGTGAGGAGTCTGCTTTTTCCTCTTCTGTGGGTCTAAAATAAAAGCAGAATGATAAAGCAGAACTATTACTACAAGCATTACAAGTATGAACATTATAAATGCTTATGACTCCTAAGAATGTATGGAATTTACTCAAAGGAAAACTGGAAATGAATGGAGCTTTTAAAAAATGAACAGAATGTTAGGGAACAAGAAAAATAAATGCAATAAAAGGATAAATGTTAAAGAAAAGGACAGTCAATAAAATCAACTATAGATAGCTGGTTCCCTAAATTAGAGAGAAAGCCATTCGAAATTGTAAAGAATGAATGCTTAAATCTGTAGATTTATTTGTATCACCGTTTTTCAAAAAATTTTAGTTAGGTCAGTCAAATCAAAATTTATTCTGGTAATATACTAAACCTCAGAAATGAAGAAAATATATAAGGATATTGGAGCAGGAAAAGAAGGTTACATTGAAGGAATAGAATTCACCATATCCTAGTTCTTCCAGGTATTCTCTGGCTTTTCCAATGTGTATTCTCCTTGTGAAGGGACAAGCAGTCTGTGGGAAGTTACTTAAAACAAGAGCTTTTCTGCTCTTTACACCTTCTCTCCACTCTCCCCCTGATTTAACATCCATTGATTATTTATATCTGAACAGTCTTACTATGATTCTTGCAAAATGATTTCCCAACTTTTTCTGTAAATTGATTTGTCACCATTGTCCTATAAGAATAATTCCTACTATCACCATCATAAGTTTACGTATGACTTACTGTCCCCCTTCACCCTCTCCCCTCCCCCTTCCCCTCCTCTCCCTGCCCCTCCCCCTTCCCTTCCTCCCTCTCACCCCTCCTTCCTTCTTTTCTTTCTATTTCATTCATTAAGAATTCATTATTGTTCTTAATTATTGTAATATTCAAATCATGTCAGATTTGTTTCTTGTGTCTTTTTCACATATAATTATATTAAATTTTATTTTTAAAGAGGAAAACTTGTTTTCTCACTTCACAACGTGAGATGCTTCAGATTCGTCCTTTCCTGCCCTTGCTCTTTAATCAGTCTCTTATTCAAGATGCCCAGTTTCTGAAGTGCATTATCAAATAATAACCCCAAATGTGCATGTTCCCTGTAGTTATGCTATCAGGGTGACTTTACTTCAAGACTCTCTCTTTGAACTATATACAGAAAGTATGGGTTCATTTTTGCACTTCAAATTTTATTGTATACCCACAGGATTCTTTGCCATTAGACATTCTATATTTGTGTATCCCATCTTCCATAGTGATAACCAAGGTCACAAAAATACTATCACATCCCCTTATCCTTTTTTTTCTTTTCCATTATCACATTAGAGTTGTGATAATATTAAAGCACTGAATGCAGTTCTAGATATTATTTTCGACTGAGAAAAAATAGCATCAAAGGATCCACAAGGCTATGTGTATCCATGTATGTCTGTGTTTATATGCTATGGTTTCTAATTTAATAATTTATATTTATATAAGCAATATATAATATAATTATGTTTATATAATATATATTAAATATTATATATACAGAATATATATTTATAATATAAAATATAATTTATATATATTTAATTATATAATTAAATATATTTATATAATTATATTATATATAAATATAATATATATAATATAATTTTAATATAATATAATTTATATGCTGTGTTTATATGCTGTGTTTTATAATTCATAATATTATTCATAAAATATAATTTATAAATAAAATCAGAAAATATTTTATATGACCTTTATTTATCAGAAATAAATATTACATACTTTAAAAAATGAAGTTCTATTTTGAAATGTTTAATAGGTCTTAATATTCTAGGATTAATCATAAATGATGGGCTTTATTAAGTATCTATCTTGCAGTGTTTGAGCCAGCATATTTAATATAATACATAATGAGATTCAGGATTAATACAATAGCAACAAATTTACTGTAATATAGATCCCCCTAAATTGATGTCTCATCAAACAGATAATAAGAAATAAATATACAGATTATAAAAGCATGAAGCAAAAACAATCTGGATTTGAAAAGTAAAATTTAATGAAATGAGAAATTTACTATAGAATTTCATCAGCAGATGTGAGTAGGTAGGAAAAAAATCAATACACAAAATAATACAGTAGGTAATTGAAATTAGCTGGTCTAAGAATCAGAAAAAGAAATGAAGAAAATGGATATTCATGATGAAGTGATTTGTCTTGAGGATGCAAGTTCATTTTAATATCTAAAAATCAATTAATCTAACATAGCACATCAATAGAATATATTTTGATTTGCATGATTATTAACACACACAGAAAATTCATTTAACAGAATGCAACACCATTCCATGGCAAAAAAAAAAAAAGAAAAAAGACACTCAACAAACTAAGAATAAAAGGGCATTTCCTCAATGGAATATCCACATTCATCATGCTTAATGGTAAAAGACAAGATTTCCTTCTGTAAGACATGGAACAAAAACGTGATGTTCACTCTTACCACTTCTGTTAAACATTTTAATAGAAGTTGCAGTCAAAGCAGTTAGCCAATAAAAACGAATAAAAAGAGTGAATATTGCAAAAGAAAAATTACAACAGTATTTCTGTTTGCAGACAACATGATCATTTAGAAAATCTTAAATATGCACCTGGATTGCCAGGTGGCGCTAGTGATAAAGAACCCGCCTGCCAATGCAGGAGACGCAAGAGAGGTGGGTTTGAATACCTGTGTTGGGAACATCCCCTGCAGAAGGGCATGGCTGCTGCTGCTGCTGCTGCTGCTGCTAAATTGCGTCAGTCGTGTCCGACTCCGAGCGACCCCACAGACGGCAGCCCACCAGGCTCCTCTGTCCCTGGGATTCTCCAGGCAAGAATACTGGAGTGGGTTGGAAGGGCATGGCAACCCACTCCAATATTCTTACCTGGATAATCCCATGGAGAGAGGAGTCCCGCGGGCTGTAGTCCTTGGGGTCACACAGAGTCGGACATGACTGACGTGACTTAGCATGCATGCATAAAAGTATTAGAATAAATAAATGAATTCAGGTTTTCAGATGTAAGATCCATACCCCCAAATCAACTTCATCCCTATAAACTTGCAACAAACCATCCAAAAATAAACGAGAAAAATTCCATTCAAAAACAAATAATAAAGCACCAAAAAATGTTTAAGACCAACAAACGAACTTCCAGATTTATACTTTGAGAACTATCAAACATTGTTGAAAAATACTGAAGACTTTAATAAAAAGACATCTCATTTTCATGGATTAGAGTCTTCCCAAAACTAATCTGTAGATTCAACCCAATCTCTATCTTATTCCCAATTGACTTGTTTATAAAAATTGTTAAGCTGATTCTAAAATGCATATGAAAATACAAGGGACCCTAAAAAGAAAAAAAAACTTTCTGTTTCAAAAAACATAATCAATGAAGTGAAAAGACAACCCATAGGATGAGATAAAATGTTTGTAAACTCTGATATATGATAAAGAGCATGTACCTGGAATATATAAAAACTTATTAGGGCTGTGATTAAAAGGCAACTCAGCTTTTCAAATGGGCATTGGATCTGAATAAACACTTCTGTGAGTAAGATATGCAAATGCCAAATAAGCAAATGAAAAGTTACTCAGCATTGTTAATGACTAATGCTATGGGAAATGTATTATACACTTTAAGTGGGTGAGCTGGCTAATTTGTTAGTTGTACTTCTTTAAGCTGTTTAATTTTTTTAGTAGGCAATGGACTCAAATGGATATTTTTAAGATGATATACAAATGGTCAACAAGCAAATAAAAATGCTAAATATTATTTATGTTCATGGAAGTGCAAATCAACACAGTGAAAAAATACTTTCATACCAAGTATAACAAAAATCAAAAAGGTTAAAATAAGTATTGGCAAGAATGTGGGTAAATTAATACTCATATATTGCTGATGGGAATGTAAAGTTGTGTAACTGCTAGGGAAATTGATTTAACAGTTTCTCAATGAGTTAAATATAAATACCATATTACTCTGCTATTCCATTCCTACGTACATACCCATAACAATAGAAGAAAGGTATTCAAACACAAATTTACACATGAATGTTGATAGCATTATTCTATTCACAACAGTCAGAACTTAGAAACAGCGCAAAACTCTATTGCCTGAAGAATGAACAAACAAAATAATGGTATATCTATGCAATGGGATAATATTCATCCACAAATAACAATGAAGTACTGATAAAAGCAACATCATGAATGATCCTTAAAAACATTATGCTATGTAAAAGAAGCCAGATAAACGACTGCATGCTGTATTATTTCATCTACATGAAATATCGAAAATAGGCAAATACATAGAGACAAAAATCAAAGTAGTCATTTCCAGGATTTGGGAGGATAGAAGAATGTCTATAACAACTTCATTGGTATCAATTTTCATTTGGGGTAAAGAAAAATTCTGGAACTAGATACTGTGATGGTTGTAAACATACTAAATATTACTGAATTGTACACTCTAAAATGTTTAAAATGGTGAATCTCATGTGCTTTTTGTCATAATAAAAATAATTTGTAAATTATTGTTGTGAACATAGTACTATGTAAAATTTAACCATCTTTAATTTATGAATTAAAATGTTTTTCAAATAAAATGCAAAGCTGAACAAAATGATTTAGTTAATTGTTTTAAATGAATTTTCACCCAGATATTTAACATAGGTAATGCTGAAAGATCTCTAGTGTTTGAATTTTCCCCTTCATTTGTTTAAATCTGTTCGTGTTCTTGAAAAGAAACCAATTATTCCTTTTTGACTTTCATTGAATCTTTGTTTAGTTTATTTAACATGAAGACTTTAATTTAAATTTATACTTTTAACATATTTGTTAAGGAAAGACAGCACAGTGTTTTAATCTTTCTAATAGTATTTATTGAAATAAAGCCATAGAATGATTTTCCAGGGCCAGGCTACAAAATATTCTTTGTCTGGTTTTGATTTATGTTTAAGGTGAATGCACAGTGTTGGTAGTATTTTCTACTATGTATGTCAAGTACACCTCAAAGCTTAAATTAAAACAGAAGGATAATATTCCTGTTTTGTGAGGCAGAACCATTTAAACTATTCCCATTAAGATAGTGATCTGTGAAAATGGGATTGTGTCTATGTTATGTGAATTATGTTAAGTCATGACAACACAGACTTCAAGGCATATAAAAGTTCAGTTCAAGAGAGTGACCTCACTAAGATAGTTGACTGGGAAGCTTTAGACCCTCTTTATCTCTCATAAGAATCAAATTAGTAACAATCTAACGACCAGAATGGAATTCCTAGGTGGCTGTGTGGTAACAAATCTGCCTGCCAATGCAGGAGACAAGGATTAGATCTCTGGGTCAGAAAGATCTCCTGGAAGAGGAAATGGCAACCCAATTCAGAATTCTTGCCTGAGAAATCCCATGGACAGAGGAGCCTGGAGGGTCACAGTCCACAGTTTCACAGAGTCGGACATGACTGAGCATGCAAGCAGGCATGCACACTCAGCAAAGCATCACAAGGAATAAAAGGAAACGGAAACATAACTCAATCAAGAGAAACAAAATGAAACTTCAGAATCCAACTCTAAAGAAATGCAAATGTAAGAGCTGCCTTACAAAGTATTTAAAATAACTATCTTAAAGATGCTCAATGAGCTGAAAGAGAGCACAAATAGACAACCAAACAAAAGGAGGCAGGTGTTGCCTGAGCAAAATGAGAATGTCAACAAAGTGGTAGAAACTATAAAAAAGAACAGAACAGAAATTCCCCGAGCTGAAAAATGACAATGAATGGGGATATTCACTCAGTGGATTTAACAGCAGATTTGATCAGGCAGAAGAACTTGTTAATTTGAAAAATATGTCTTTTATAATCACTAAATCAGAGAAATAGAAAAAAAAGTTAAGAGGGAAGAGAACTTATGTCCAACTCTTTGCAATCCTGTGAACTGTAGCCCTCCAGGGTCCTCTGTTCATGGGATTCTCCAGGCAAGAATACTGGAGTGAGTTGCCATTCCCTTCTCCAGAGGATCTTCCTGACCCAGGGATTGAACCTAAGTCTTCTGCATTGCACACAGGTTCTTTACTGTCTGAGCTTATGGGACATTGTTAAATGGACTGATATATGCCTTATGGGGCTTCCCAGGTGGCACTAGTGGTAAGGAACCTGCCTGCCAAAACAGGAGACATGAGTCAAGGGTTCAGTCTCTGGGTCAGGAAGATCCTCTGGAGAAGGGAATGGCAACTCACTCCAGTATTCTTGCCTTGAGAATCCCATGGACAGAGGAGCCTGGTGGGCTATAGCCCATAGGATCACAAAGAGTCATGCATGAATGAAGTGACTTAGTATGCACGCATGCTTTATGAGAATTCTAGCAGGAGAAATTTGAAAAAAATATTGACTGAAAACTTCTCAAATCTGAGGAAAGAAATGGACTTACAAATTCAAGAAGCTCAAAGAGCTCCAATTAGATAAATCCAGAGAGATGCATGTTGACACATATTATAATCAAAATTTAAAAGACGAAGAGATAGCATTGAAAGCAGCCAGAAAAAGGTGATATATCACATACAAGAGAGCTTCCACGTGATTCTCAGCAGATTTCTCAGTGCAAGTCTTGCACGGCACAAAGGAATGGTATGATGTATTGAAAGTACTGGGAAAAAAACAAACAAAAAACTGTCAACCAAGAATATTGTATATAGTATAACGTCCTTCATAAATGAAGCAGAAAGTAACACCAAAATAAACAAAAGCTGAGGGTGTTCATTATAGACCTGCTCTGTAAGAAATATAAAGTCTTTCAAGATGAAAGCAAAGGTGCTAGAGAACAACAGGGAACCCTATGAAAATATAAAGTTCTATGGTAAAAGTAAATTCATGGACAAACGTAGTAGCAAGTATTAATGTAAATTTGGTGCATAAATTCACTTTTAATTTTTATATAGAATTGAAAGGAGTAAAACAAAAATAACCTATGTTAAATGGTATATAATGTATAAAGATGAAATTTGTGATACTATACCATAAAGTGATAGGTGGAGCTATATAGGAAGCTTTATTTTTAAATAACTACAGTGATAGGCAAAAATAAAATACCTATAGAACATCCACAAAAGAAAATGAGAAGGCAATCAAATCATGTCACTACTAGAAAAACATTTTAAAAAAATACAGGACGGCTGAGAGGAAAGGAAGGACAAAAAAGTACAAGATGTACAAAAAACAATGAGTAAAATGGAAATAGTCCTTTAGTATCAGTAATTACTTTAAATGTAAATTGATTGAAGTTGCCAATCAAAATACATTGTTTAGGTAAGTGGATCCAAAACATAACAAACAAACAAACAAAATCAAACAGAGTATATGTTATATACAAGAAACTCACTTAGAACAAATGATACAGGCTGAAAGTGAGAGAATGGAAGAACGTATTTTATACAATTGATAAATGGAACAGAGTATTAGTAGGACACTAAATCATACTTTAAGAATAAAAATTGTTCCAACAGATAAAGGACATCATGTAAGGATAAAAGGATCAACTCACCAAGAACTGTATCAATTACAAATTTTATGCACCAAACATCAATGTCAGAGCTCCTAAGTATGTAATGTAAATGATAGAATTGAAGAGAAAAGTAAATAACCATGGTTAACATTAGGAGACTTCAACACTCCATTTTCAATATGGTTGTAAGAGCCAGGTAAAAGGTAAGCAAGGAAATAAAAGACTTAATATAGTGAAAAAGTAACAAATGTTCTAGACTTATTGGTAAGGTATTTGTGTGTCAAAGGAAAATAAATCTGAAAGAAATTCAACAGCCTTTTATCCCAATGAAATTTCTAGGGATTCTGTGATAAGGAGCATATCGATAAATCTAAGGTGAAGGATACATAATTGTCGTTTGGCTACAACCAAGAGAGAGACAATATCTGGTGTATCTGTCTGGATTTTGGAGGAAACATATTTCTCATTTGGGAATGTTACTGCAGCTCATTTTAAATGGAGATGTAATTGACATATAACATTATATTAGTATCGTGTATAATGATTCAATATTTTTGTACATTGTGAAATTATCACGAGTCTAGTTAACATCCCTCACCATACATAGTTTTCATTCTTTTTCTTGTGGTGAGGTCCTTTGTGATTTACTATGTTAGTGACTATAGCATTTTAATACATCTCCATGAGTTATTTATTTTATGACTGGAAGTTTATAACTTTTGACCTCCTTTACACATTTTGTCCACCCACCAGTCCCTGCCTCTGGCAACCAACAATCTGTTCATCTGTTCTCTGTATCTGTGAATTTATTTTAGTTATTGTTATATGTTTGTTTAGAATCCACAGGTAAGTTATTTGTTGTTGTTCAGCATCTTGTCCGACTCTTTGTGGTGTTTGCATTTGTCTGACTTATTTCACTTAGCATAATGCTCTCAAGTCTTATTGTTCTGGTTGCAAATGGCAAGATTTCATTCCTTTTTATGGCTGGAGGGCATCCCATTGTGTATATATCATGTTTTCTTTATCCATTCATCTATTGATGGACACTTAGGTTGCTTCTGTATCTTCACTATTGTAAATAATGCTGCAGTGCATACAGGAGTGCGTATCTTTTCCAATTACTGTTTTTGTTTTCCTCAGATAAATAGAAGCAGAATTGCTGGATCACATGGTAGTTCCAATGTTGATTTTTTGAGGGACTTGCATACTGTTTTCAGTAATGGCTGTAACAATTTATGTTTCTACCAATAGTGCACAAAGATACCCTTTTGTCCACATTCTCACTGACAACTTTTTTTACTTTTTGAAAATAGCCACTCTGACATGTGTGGAGTGATATCTCATTGTGGTTTTAACTTGCATTCCCCTGGTGATTAATGATGCGGACTTTTTATGTATCTGTTGACCCTATGTATGTCTTTTTGGAAAAATACCTGTTCAGATCCTCTGCCCATTTTTTAATTGGATTGTTTGTTTTAACTACTTTCCTTTGGAGAAACATTGCTTAGCCTACTACTTGGCCTTAGTAGAGACTGATTGTTTAACCATGGGGCACCAGGTTGCCATGGGACCTGAGCTACCCATTATGTTCTGGGTGTTCTCAGGCCCACCAAGGCATATATTTGGTTGTATGCAGCGGCACTCCCTCATTAGTGGAAGCTATATATATAAGAGTGGGGCTGAGCGGGCCTTAAAGTCACAGGTAAAGTACATAAAGAACGGGCCAAAATGTCCATGGTCACCGTTCTTGCTACACTGCCTTCTCTCTCTAAGCATGAACCTAGGACTTAATGGGGAGTTTCCTGTGATCAGTTAACTGAGGAAGAGAAGACTTGGACCTGGTTTACAGGTGACATATGCAGGCACTGCCAAAAGTGCTGCATTGTAACCCCTTTCTGAGACATCTCTGAAGGACAGTGATGAAGGGATGTCCTAGCGGTCAGGACGGGGAGCAGAGCAGTTGGTTGTTCGCTTTCCTTGTATGTAGAAGTGGCCAGATATGTGATTATATACCTGTTTGTCGGCTGTGACTAATGGTCCCTTGACAGATGTATGGATGAACAAAATGTGGTGTGTGTGTGTGTGTGTGTGTGAGAGGAAATATTATGTACCCCTAAGGAAATTATGTGACATGCTATAACATGGATGAACGTTGAGGCCGTTAAGCTAAGTAAAAGAAGGTAATCCCAAAAGACAAATACTGCATGATTCCTCTTCAATGAGGTATTTGAAGAAATCAAAACATAGAAATAGGACGTAGAAATGTGGTCATCATGAGCTGGCAGGAGGGGAAAAAGAAGACTTATTGCTTAATGGGTTTAGAGTTTCATTTTGTCTTGAAGATCTCTTTACAATGAAAATAAACTTACTGCTACTGAACCATATGGTGGCTCAGACAGTAAAGAATCGGCCTGCAATACAGGAGGCCCGGGTTTAACCCCTGTGTCAGGAAGATCCCCTGATGAAGGGAATAGTTACCCACTCCAGTATTCTTGCCTGGAGAATTCCATGGATAGAGGAGCCTGGTGGGCTACAGTCCATGGGGTCACAAAGAGTTGGACAAAACTGAGTGACTAATACACACACACACACACACACAAACACACACACACACTGAACCATACACTGAAAAACAATTAAGATGGTAAATTTTATGATTTCTATTACAGTTAAAAATAATAAAAAATTAAAAACAAATTTGAAAAGTTTAGCTTTAGAAGACTGAGAAAAAGCTAACCCCCATTAAGTTCTCACTGTGTATCATTCCCTACACACTTATAATAGTAAATATTAAATATAACATTAAAAAATGAGAGAAAATGAATTTTAAATAATGATAGATGTGTAACTGAGGTTACAGTGGTTTAGCATGACTAATCTAGTTCCATTTTAGAAAGCAGTAAAAGCTACCGAAACTTGATTTTTGCAGAGTAAGAAGTTTTGAAGTACCCTTTATGAGGATGTGATCATGTCTGTATTCACTTTTCAAATGCAGACCTGGGTTGTAGTTTTCCCAGCTGAGAAAAATGCATGCTAATAGGTAAGCCTTCTAGCTCCATGGAACAATGTCATACATGGCCCTGTCTGTCCGGAAAGTTGACATTCTTCATTCATGGCTTCATGTAGGCTAGTCACTATATTGTTGCTCAGTCCCTCAGATAGGGCAAGAATTGTGAATGGCTAGTAGATGAAATATTTCTGAATTAAGATTTAAGGAGGCAAAGAGAGATAAAGGAGAACTATTTGACAGAGAAATTTGTACCCAAATTAATGTACAGATAAAATGCAGTTATTTTCATAATATAAATAGGCCTTTTTTTTCAGTGAAATTTAACAAGCTGGTTTTGCATTTTATGGGGAAAACCAGAAAAGGTCCTGAAACTGTAAATGAACAAGCCATTCTATATTTCAAGCCTTATTATAAAAATAGGATAATTAAGACAGTGATATTATACAAGAGAAGGCAGAGTATTATAAGGGAGTAAAAGAAAGCCCAGCAACCATGTGTACATCTGTAGGAATTTGTTATAACACATAAGTGGCCACACCGAAGAGCAATGGGTAAATTTTGAACTATGAGATAAGAGTTTCGGAAATTGCCTGGTGTCAGTTTGGTGCTACCATTCCAGGTTAAGGCTGTGGAATATCTTTTTAAATATAATTCCTGGGTAGATTATCGCTTGGGTTAGAAAGGAAATGCGTGCAATGTTGAAGTCAGAGGTAAAGCAGAGGGACAGTTTGTGTTAGTTTTAATGTGTTTCATAGATATGATTTAAATACATAGGAATAGAAGAACAATGCTGCTGTAACTATGATCAGAGAGAAAGATGGATGTTTGAGCTCCAAGTAAGATTATATGTTCTTTCATAAGCAGACATTTCCCTTTTCATAAAATATACTTAGTATTATATGAGGAAACTGTGCTATAAAATTATATTTCAATATCTGCTATTGGTATATGCTCTGTTAAGAGATTCATAAAGGAGGATTTTATTGTATAGGGTAAGAATCAAGCATAAAATTTCTGGAGATATGGGTTTAGGTAAACAAAAAATAGTCATGTTCAATAAAAACTTACCTTTAAAGAGATTCCTACAGATTGGGAGTTGGGACTAAAGATAATTGAAAGTAGGTTCTGCGATACTGAAAATTAGTCTAAAATAGTGAGATACAGTAGAAACTGCATGACTGTGTGTTGCTATCTATGCATTATTGGCATCTCAGTTTATTTTTTAATTGCAGAAAAAGGAGCGGAAGAGATAAAGATGGAGCTGAGATTCCATGTCTGTAAAGTGAGGCAGTTATTTCTCCTTCTAACACCCTCAAAAGATATCCTTTTCATTATAGGGGACTGGAATGCAAAAGTAGGAAGTCAAGAAACACCTGGAGTAACAGGCAAATTTGGCCTTGGAGTACAGAATGAAGCAGGGCAAAGATTCATAGGGTTTTGCCAAGAGAACACACTAGTCATAGCAAATACCATCCTCCAACAACACAAGAGAAGACTCTACACATGGACATTACCAGATGGTTAACACCGAAATCAGATTGATTATATTCTTTGCAGCCAAAGATGGAGAAGCTCTATACAGAGCAAAAACAAGACCAGGAATTGACTGTGGCTCAGATCATGAACTTATTGCCAAGTTTAGACTTAAATTGAAGAAGGTAGGGAAAACCACTAGACTATTCAGGTATGGCCTAAATCAATTCTCTTACAATGATACAATGGAAGTGGGAAATAGATTTAAGGGACTAGATCTGATAGACAGAGTGCCTGATGAACTATGGATGGAGGTCCGTGACATTGTTCATGAGACAGGGATCAAGACCATCCTCAAGAAAAAGAAATGCAAAAAAGCAAAATGGCTGTCTGAGGAGGCCTTACAAATAGCTGTGAAAAGAAGACTAGTGAAAGGCAAAGGAGAAAAGGAAAGATATACCCATTTGATTGCAGAGTTCCAAAGAATAGCAAGAAGAGATAAGAAAGCCTTCCTCAATGATCAGTGCAAAGAAATAGAGGAAAATAATAGAATGGTAAAGACTAGAGATCTTTTCAAGAAAATTAGAGATACCAAGGGAAAATTTCATGCAAAAATGGACACAATGAAGGACAGAAATGGTAAGGACCTAACAGAAGCAGAAGATACTAAGAAGAGGTGGCAAGAATACACAGAAGAACTGTACAAAAAAAGATCTTCACAACCCAGATGATCACAATGGTGTGATCACTCTCCTAGAGCCAGACATCCTGGAATGTGAAGTCAAGTGGGCCTTAGAAAGCATCACTATGAACAAAGCTGGTGGAGGTGATGGAATTCCAGTTGAGCTATTTCAAATCCTGAAAGATGATGCTGTGAAAATGCTGCACTCAATATGCCAGCAAATTTGGAAACCTCAGCAGTGACCACAGGATTGGAAAAGGTCAGTTTTCATTCCAATCCCAAATGCAATGCCAAAGAATGCTCAAACTATTGCACAATTGCACTCATCTCACACACTAGTAAAGTAATGCTCATAATTCTCCAAGCCAGGCATCAAGAGTACGTGAACCATGAACTTCCAGATGTTTCAGCTGAATTTAGAAAAGGCAGAGGAACCAGAGATCAAATTGGCATCATCTACTGGATGATCAAAAAATCAAGAAAGTTCCAGAAAAACTTCTATTTCTGCTTTATTGACTATGCCAAAGCCTTTGACTGTGTGGATCCCAACATACTGTGGAAAATTCTTAAAAGAGATGGGAATACCAGACCACCTGACCTGCCTCCTAAGAAATCTGTATGCAGGTCAGGAAGCAACAGTTAGAACTGGACATGGAACAACAGACTGGTTCCAAATAGGAAAAGGATTACGTCAAGGCTGTATATTGTCACCCTGCTTGTTTAACTTATATGCAGAGTTCATCATGAGAAACACTGGACTGGATGAAGCTGAATCAAGATTGCCAGGAGAAATATCAATAACCTCAGATATGCAGATGATACAACCCTTATGGTAGAAAGTGAAGAAGGACTAAAGAGCCTCTTAATGAAAGTGCAAGAGGAGAGTGAAAATGCTGGCCTAAAGCTCAACATTCAGAAAACTAAGATCATGGCATCTAGTCCCATCACTTCATGGCAAATAGATGGGGAAACAGTGGCAGACTTTATTTTTTTGGGCTCCAAAATCACTGCAGATGGTGACTGCAGCCTTGAAATTAAAAGACGCTTACTCCTTGGAAGGAAGGTTATGACCAACATAGATAGCATATTAAAAAGGGAGAGACATTACTTTGCCAACAAAGGTCCATCTAGTCAAGGCTATGGTTTTTCCAGTAGTCATGTATGGATGTGAGAGTTGGACTATAAAGAAAGCTGAGCACTGAAGAATTGATGCTTTTGAACTGTGGTGTTGGAGAAGACTCTTGAGAGTCCCTTGGACTGCAAGGAGATCCAACCAGTCCATCCTAAAGGAGATCCGTCCTGTGTATTCATTGGAAGGACTGATGTTGAAGCTGAAACTCCAATACTTTGGCCACCTGATGTGAAGAGTTGACTCATTGGAAAGGACTCTGATGCTGGGAAAGATTGAGTGTGGGAGGAGAAGGGGACAACAGAGGATGAGATGGTTGGATGGCATCACTGACTCAATGGACATGGGTTTGGGTGGACTCAGGGAGTTGGTGATGGACAGGGAGGCCTGGCGTGATGCACTCCATGGAGTCGCAAGGAGTTGGTGAGGACCGAGCGACTGAACTGAACTGAACTGAAGTCACGTACTTATGCTAAAGGAGGTTCAATCTGTTTGTCTTTTTAAACAAACCTAGATTAAACTGACGGAGAAGGCAATGGCACCTCACTCCAGTACTCTTGCCTGGAAAATCCTGTGGATGGAGGAGCCTGGTGGGTTGTAGTCCATGGGATCGTGAAGAGTCAGACACGACTGAGCGACTTCCCTTTCACTTTTCACTTTCATGCAATGGAGAAGGAAATGGCAACCCACTCCAGTGTTCTTGCCTGGAGAATCCCAGGGACGGGGGAGTCTGGTGGGCTGCCGTCTGTGGGGTCGCACACAGTCAGACACGACTGAAGCGACTTAGCAGCAGCAGCAGCAGCAGATTAAACTGAAGAACTAACATGAATTGATACTGTGTTGTTTGGGAGCTTTAAAAGATATGGTGTGTACAGCTAGTAATATCCTCTAGCAGATTCTAAAGGCTTTATTCTACTTGTGAAGATTAAGCTGACTAGAAACTAGAGAAGTTTGTTGAGATAATGTTCATGCTACTAGGAGACTGGCGATTTTTTAAAGCCAAAGCACTGGTGGATCATGCCCTGGAAACTGTACTATTTGCCAGGAAGACAGAGGATTGTCTCCTAGAGGTGCGGGTCCAGAATCTCAGTGAAAAACATTTTACCCAGGGTTAGGACTGAGTCATAATAAAAAAGGAGGATCTGTGGTAGATAATACAGAATCTATTACATTAAAACAAGAGTAAAATTGAAATTTGAGAGAAAGAGAATCGGGAGCCACAGAACACAGCTTAAAGTCAAGATGTGCATATTGCGGACCAAGAAATTAAGGAAGTTGAAACCAGAATCTGAAATCAGATTAGTCACAAAAGAGACCATGTAAATCTTTTATCATAAGAAAGAGATTTATAACAGAATCTGGATACAATAGCCAAGATTACAGCTACAAGCCTGCCTAGTCTAATAAAAGCTTATATTTTCACAGCAAAAAGGCAATGAGAATAAAATGGATTCTGACACTTTCTCTTTCTGGAAGACAGTACTGAGTTTTGGAAGTCAGAATTTATTTGGAAGGAAATGAATACCTATTAAGTTATTAACAGCTAAATGTCCAGCATGTTTCTTATGAATCTTGATTCAAATAGAATTTTCTTTATTGCCTTATTAATCCTGATGATCTGAATTAAATTAATATCCATAGTCAGTTGGTCAAAAGAGCCTGGAGTTGGTTATCTCTGAAATACTAAATAAGTACTACTCCCACTTGATCTCACTTGATATTGACTAGTTAATTACAAGATTATTTTAATGAACTATATTTCCTCTAATGCATGATGCCATTAGCTGAAAGGTATTCCATTATTTTATGAGACACTAATTAATAGAAAACATTATAGATGCAATTATGGAAAAAAATTGTGACCACATCACATTTTGTTTTATGCTTATGGGAAAAACTTGCTCAAGTTTATTTAGACCCAGATATCTATTATGTGTCATTTTTTGTACACACATAGAAGTAGAATATAAATTAAATAAATGGAGTAAGGTGTGTCCAAAATTTCTTTTCACTCAAAGCCATCGGTGTTCATATTTCTCTATAAAATATAATCTTCTGGAACATCAAGACAATTGACTTACCACAATTAAGATAGGACATCACTGTTGTCTCTGAGATTTTCTTCCAAGCTGCTAACACCTATCTTGAAAGTGTCATTTTTATGCACACACTATGCGGATGAATTCCACCTGCCGCCTGTAAGATGAGCCTGTTGTCAAATATATATGACTGGTTATTTGGGAATAATGAACAAAAAATCCCTGGCTCAATAACTTTCTCTTAGTTATCTGATTGCCAGCAATGCAGATACCTCTCCAAGTCTCAGCTGAAAGTTTTATAGGGCAGAAGCATTTTATGAAACCCACTTACCCACAGATTTAAGTCATCTTCTTAAATTGATCTTCACATATGCTGGTTTATTTTCTAATAGGCTTGAAATGTGATAAGAGAGACATTTTCCTTTACTACAGATGAGAGTAAATAGTATGTATGTACCACTTGAAGTGGTTTGCAAAGCCATTACCATCACAGAATGTGACTGAAGATTTAAAAAGAAGAGGGTGGGCTACAGAGAATGAAGAGATTATTAGATATAAGATATAAAACTGAATCAGGTGGTTTTTAAAAATTTCTGGTAACAATAATGTCATTTGAATGGAAATCATTCCAGGAGGCCAACCTGATAATTCATAGTCTTGTATCCATTTCTTTAAGCAGAAGATCTTTAATTCCCATTTAGTGTTAGGCATTTGGGAATAAAATGTAAAGCAACATAGACCCCTTTCTAGGGGAAATAAACACAATTAAACAATCAGCATAAAACATGGTGAATTCTCTTATAATAATAATAGATTGCTATGACACATTGTACTACTATAGCAATATTGCTGGGTCTCCACATGCATGGGTATAAGAAATGTCACTTTATTTTCTATAGTTAAAATTTTTCTACCAGCCTTCTGTGCCTCCAGGTCCTTAGTAAATGTTGTCTCATTAATTCTAGGAGGATCATGCTCTGGCTTTATACTCTGGTACAGTCATTCCCCCAAATAACATGTCTTGAATATCTATAATGAGCACTGTTAACAGTTTCTGCATGTTCTGTAGCCCAAAGATACTGTAGGACCTAAGCCACCTCCAGTGTTGATCTTACTTGGGCAGTGGCAGAGAACAGCATCCCAGTGCTGAGGGCTAGGGACCCAACACTGCTTCTGGGCTTCTCACTTCCTGGTATAATTTTTTTCACGTAATGATTGGCAAGGCTTACTACTCTCTTCCCTCTCACTTTTTCATATAGTCCTTTTTTACTGGAAACCCATCCTTCCTTCATGATTTTAAAATTTTGAAGACAAAAGCTCAGGAGTCCTGCTGACTTGTACTACTTAATTTTTCCCCTGGCAGACAACTCCCCAGAGGCAGAAAAGCATGAAACCTGCTATTCCAAGAATTATGGAGAAAGAGAAAGAAGAAAATGTGGTTAGACAAGAAGAAGAAAAGCTTCCCAAATTATATCTAAAAATATTATTGAGCCGCACCAGTCAAGAGATGGTCAGGAAAGATTACATTTAATCTGATAACTGAAGTAGAAAAGCCAAGATTGTTTGAGATGGAGGAAAAATGCTTGTTTGAGAATCCAGAGTAGAGAAGACATTTTATGCTTGCTGCTGAGAGGTTTTCAGTATCACTACAGCTTAGAATATGTGAGGGGGTAAGGAGATGGGGGAAAAATAAGACAGGCAAGATAAACAGGCTATGGGACTTTTACACAACCATATTAAGCAATTTTAATTGTATTTTAAGGTCAAGGGGACATTTTGAAAATGTTTAAAGACAAAGTTGATTTGTGTTTTAGAAGTCTCACTCTGTTTTCAAGTCAGAAGGAGAATTCTCACACTTCTGGCTACTAAATGCTTCTTTTCCCCCTGAGATTTTATTGAACTGGTATACTTTCCACCAACTCTACCATACATGTTAAATATCTTTGCATGATCAGTTCAGTTCGGTCGCTCAGTTGTGTCCGACTGTTTGCAACCCCATGGACTGCAGCACACCAGACGTTCCTGTCCATCACCAACTCCCAGAGCTCACTCAAACTCACATCCATTGAGTCGGTGATACCATCCAACCATCTCATCCTCTGTCGTCCCCTTCTCCTCCCACCTTCAATCTTTCCCAGCATCAGGGTTTTTTCCAACGAGTCAGTTCTTCACATCAGGTGGCCGAAGTATTGAAGTTTCAGCATCAGTATCAGTCCTTCCAATGAATATTCAGGACTGATTTCCTTTAGGATTGACTGGTTGGATCTCCTTGCAGTCCAAGGGACTCTCAAGTCTTCTCCAAAACCACAGTTCAAAAGCATCATTTCTCTGGTGTACATGACTACTGGAAAAACCATAGCTTTGAATAGACAGACCTTTGCTGGAAAGTAACGTCTCTTCTTTTTAGTATGCTGTCTAGGTTGATCATAGCTTTTCTTCCAAGGAGCAGGCGTCTTTTAATTTCAGGGCTGCAGTCACCATCTGCAGTGATTTTGGAGCCCAAAAAACAAAGTCCTTCACTGTTTCTATTGTTTCCCCATTTATTTGCCATGAAGTGATGGAACTGGATGCCATGAGCTTCATTTTCTGAATGTTGAGTTTTAAGCCAGCTTTCTCACTCTCCTCTTTCACTTTCATCAAGAGTCTCTTTAGTTCCTTTTTGCTTTCTGCCATAGGTGTAGTGTCATCTGCATATCTGAGGTTATTGATATTTCTCCTGGCAGTCTCGATTCCAGCTTGTGCTTCATCCAACCTGGCATTTCACATGAGGTACTCTGCATATAAGTTCAATAAGGAGGATGACAATATACAGCCTTGATGTACTCCTTTCCCGATTTGGAACCAGTCTGTTGTTTCATGTCCAGTTCTAACTGTTGCGTGATATTTAAGATATAAAGTTCTAACTTTGCATGATATTTAAGGGATATTAACCCGTTTTTTTCTAACCTCAATAATTTCTAGTTCATACTTGTTCCAGAGTTTTCATGTCACAGTCCATGCCTGATAAATTCCAATCATAGTTTATTCTATACTGGAGAAATGATATTCTATCCATTATTAATTCATCATAAAGATTTCAAAGCATGAAAACAAATATTTTTAATAAAATTAACTTTAGAATCCTTTAGTTTATTTAAAACAACTCTACCTGTGTATCCTTGTGTTTTACTTAAAATTTCCATAACATTTTTAAAGAGGGAAATTTGAAAATCTCCTTTTTTTCTTGTTTTAATTGTAGTAGCCCTGTCAACAAAGGCATCTGTGCTTTAGCTATCAAACTTAATTACGGTCTACCTGCTTTTTTCCTACTCCTTTGAGTATAATTTATCAGTAACCACTCCTGGACATTAATATGTAAATGAAGGCTGTTTATGTAACATTCCCTTTGGAAGACCATTTTGGGCGTTTGTATATTTCCTCTTGATCTTTACATTTTTAGGGCTGAAGAAGATGTTCCAGATTTTTTGAGTGCCTACAAAACTTAAAGGCCTTATATCGTCAGCTCTCTCCCCTCAAAGCCTTAACTCTGTGATATCATGTATCCTACTTTCTTCTCTCGTGGAACAACTTTTCGAAAAAATTTCCCCCACGCTCCTGGCTCAACCGCAACTAGCTGTTCCTCTGGCTGTAGGCAATGCTTGCCTTCAGATGTCCGCACAACTTGCTCCCTGACTTGCCTTGTCCTTTTTGGGAAGTCCCTTTCTCAGTGAGGCATTTTCTAACCACGCTAAGTAAAATTACAATCTCTAGCATACTGCTACGATCCTTATAACCTTTTCATACTTTTCTAAGAATCACTTTTAAATATATCATATTATTTTAATTTTTATTTTTACTCTCCCCCTTTAAAATAAAAACTTGGACGAAATTTTAAAAACAATACTGCTCTGTTTACCGATGTATCTTCAAGGCTTAGAGAATTGCTTGGAAATTGTGTGGTTAAGAAATATTTGTTGGGTGAATGAATGAAATACTAAATGCTTCTAGAATACTATTTCTCTGTACTTATCTTTTGAGGCAAATTTTATTTCAAATTTATAAATAAAATTTATATTTAATTTTATGTATGTTTTTGGTTGCATTGGGTCTTCATTGCTGTTTGGGCTTTCTTTAGTTGCTGTGAGTGGAGGCTACTCTTTGTTGTAGTGTATGGGAGAGGCAAATGTTTATGTTAATCTAGAATACATATACACACACAAAATTTTATAATTTGGAGATTGCTCAGGCAAGAATGCTGGGCTGTCACTTCCTCCTCCAGGGGATCTTCCCTACCCAGGTGTCAAACCTGTGTTTCCTGTGTCTCTTGCATTGCAGGCAGATTCTTTACCCACTATACCATCTGGGAAGCCCAAATATATACACAAATATGGAATTTTATATTTACATATAAATAATTTCAGTGCAATTTATGTATCATATATACCATTTACTCTAATAATTGAAGCATAAGAGATTATATATATGGTCCAGAGAAGTGCTGAATTAAAGCTATCAAGCATTTATCATACAGATATCAATACATGGGAAAAAACTAAAGGGCCTTTATCAGTCATAATTTAGTCCTCAGAGTACACACCTGTGCATTTGTGTTTTATCTTGAGTATCAACCATTTATTAATGCTAAACCATAAAATAAAAGATCAAAGATTCTTAAAATGTAAACAGCAAGACAATTTTATTTGTATTGTATTATTAAACCCTGCACACATACACACACACACACACACATACCACATACACACAAGAGTTTAGCAGTCTTTAGAAAATATGACAATACCAATGGACCTTGAGAACAAATTTTAATATGTTACATTTTCATTTTCCTTCAGTTTAAATATGTTTTGAAATATCCCTAAGATATATTTTGTAACAGCCTATTAGGACTACTTACTTGGTGGTGGTGGTCAAGTTTTCTCTCTCATTGCAGATTTTCTGCCTATTCTGTTAATTACTGAAAAGATGATGTTAAAATTTCCATGTGTAATTGTACATTTGACTGTTTCTCTTCTCATTTCTAACAGCTTTTTGTTTCATGAACTTTGATACTCTATTTTCAGATGAATACATGTTTAAGGTTTGCATGTCTTCTTAAAGATATAATTTCCTTTATCATTATGTGATATTCCTCTTTATCTCTGATAATACTACTTGTTATGAATTTCAGTTTTTTATGTTAATATTGGTAATTCAGTTTTTGTGTGTGCTTGCATGGTATATCTTTTCCATTTTTTATCTTTAATTTCAGATTTAAAGTGAAAATTTTTAGATGGATTATTTTTGATCAAATCTGATAATTGCAGTTTTTTACATGAAGTATTGGATATATATGCTTTTTTACATTTTATTTTATTTTGTTAAGAACACTTAATATAAGACATAACCTCTCAACACCATGTTAAATATACAATACATTATTGATGACTCAGGTACAGTGACATACAGCAGATCTCTAGAGCTTATTTGTCTTGATTAACTGAAAGTTTATGTTGATCGTTAGTTACCCATCATTTCCTCCTCCCCTCAGCCTTTGGCAGCCACCATTTCATTATTTGATTCTATGAATTTGCCTTTTTAGATAACTCATGTAGTTGGAATGAGTATCTCAAAGAAACATCTGTACTCTAAAGTTCATTGCAGCATTATTCACAATAGCCAAGATGTACAAACAACCTAAATGGCCATTAGTAGATAAAAGTTAGGAAAATATGACTTATATACACAGTGCAATGTCACCCAGCATTATTGAAGAGATTCTGCAGTATCTCTTAGTGACAACACTAATGGACCTTGAGAAAATTATGCAAAGTGAAATAAGCCAATCACAGAAAGGAATGAGCGTTTACAATGCTGATTATATGCATCTTCTGATTATATACATCTACATATAAAAAGAGTTGACTTTTAATTAATAATTTGCTGCTTCATATTTAGTGAAAAATCTGCTGGAGGTTATTACTAATCCTCTTTTCCATCTCTTGATATTAATATTTTGTCATTGCCCTTACTTTTACCTATTCTGTAAAAATATAAACAGTTATATTTAATAATATTTAAAGATAAGACAAGTAATTTTCTGCCCATTGCTTATTCCATTCCAGAACTCTTCTTTTTTTGTAGATTCACATATTAGTCTGACATCACATTATTTTTTGCTGGAAGAACATTTCTAACGTTTTTCATGGAGAAAGTGTGTTGGCAGTGAATTCTGTGAGTTTTTGCTTCTCCAAGGAAAGTTAATTGCTGTTTCATGTTTAAAAGATACTTTCTCTGACTATAGATTTCTAGGTAAGAACATTAAATTGTTTTCTTTAAGTATTTTAAAATGTTCCTCTGTTTTCTCTGGCTTGCATAATTTTTTCATAATTTGTTCCTCTGTTTGTATTTATTTTTTTCTGGCTACTTTTAAGGTTTACTTTGTATGTGGTTTTTGACATTTGAATAGGATATGCTTAGGATGATTGTCTGTTCTTGCTTTGTTCCTCTGAGCATCTTAGATATGTGCTATATTGTCTGTCCTTAATCTTGGAAAATCCTCTCTGATTTTCTTTAAAAAAGTATTTCTTTTCCTTTACTTTTTTTTCTCCAAGATCCCAAATATGCTGTTAGACTATTTAATATCATTCCTGGTGGCTCAGTGGTAAAGAAACTGCCTGCAATGCAGGAGATTTGGGTTTGATCCCTGGGTCAGGAAGATCCCATGGGGAAGAGAATGACTACCCACTCCAGTATTCTTGCATGGAAAATCCCATGCACAAAGGAGTCTGGTGGGGAACAGTCCATGGGGTTGCAAAGAATTGGACATGGCTGAGTGACTAATATCATTCCCCAACTCTTAAATTCTCTATTTTTTTAAAAAAAAATTTCTTTGTGTTTCAATATTTATTATTTGGTGATTGTAGCCATGAAATTAAAAGACGCTTATTCCTTGGAAGGAAGGTTATGGCCAACCTAGATAGCATATTTAAAAGCAGAGACATTACTTTACCAACAAAAGTCCGTCTAGTCAAGGCTATGGTTTTTCCAGTAGTCATATATGGATGTGAGAGTTGGACGGTGAAGAAAGCTGAGCGCCGCAGAATTGATGCTTTTGAACTGTGGTGTTGGAGAAGACTCTTGAGAGTCCCTTGGACTGCAAGGAGATCCAACCAGTCCATCCTAAAGGAGATCCGTCCTGGGTGTTCATTGGAAGGACTGATGTTGAAGCTGAAACTCCAATACTTTGGCCACCTCATACGAAGGGTTGACTGATTGGAAAAGAGCCTAATGCTGGGAAGGATTGGGGGCAGGAGGAGAAGGGGATGACAGAGGATGAGATGACTGGATGGCATCACCAACTCGATGGACATGGGTTTAGGTAGACTCTGGGAGTTGGTGATGGACAGGGAGGCCTGGCGTGCTGCAATTCTTGGGGTCGCAAAGAGTCGGACACGACTGAGCGACTGAACTGAACTGAACTGATTTATTATTTCTCCCTTTAAGTTCATTGATTCTTTCCTTGCCTTCATCGAATTTTTGATGAGTGTATCAAAGATGTTCTTCATCTCATCTGCTGTGTGTGTATGTGTGTTTTTCCTACCATTTCTGTTTTATTCTTTCTTGTAGTTTCCATCTGTCTGTTGAAATCACTCATTTGATCTCACATGTTGTTCATCTCTCTAATCTGAACATGTTTTAGCTGCAGATTGCTTATTATAGCACAGAGCAATGGACAGTAAAGAACATTCTGATGATTTTTACTTTTTGGTGGGAGTGGGGTGAGGTGTGGAAGGAGTTGAGACAAGTGGAGACAGCACACAAGGAAAGACAGCTTTATCCACCCCGACTGCTTTCCGGAGCCAGCGAGGCCCAGAGCCCTCAGTTGCCTCTTACTATGCCGCCGTACATTGTGCTCTGTGGCTTCGAAGGGTTGGTGTGACCCCTGTAGGGAGAAGATGGGAGCTTAGCGCTGGAACTATAAAGACTACCAAGAACTTGACACCATTCTCCAGAACTCGGTACAAAATAAAGCAGTTAAGGCCTCATCTGAGGGTATGGGGTTGGTTTCCTGAAAAGCTGTGCATGGGTGTATGCTCAGTTGTGTCTGACTCTTTGCAACCCGATGGACTTCAGCCCATCAAGCTCTTCTGTCCATGGGTTTCTCTAGGCAACAATGCTGGAGTGGGTTGCCATGCACTCCTCCAGGGGATATTCCCGGCCCAGGGATCAAACCTGCATCTCTTATGTCTCCTGCATCAAGAGGCAGCTTTTTTACCACTAGTGCCACCTGGGAAGTCCTCCTGACAAGCCAACCTAGGCTAACCATGATGGAAGAGGCTGCCCTTGACTCAGGATGGGCAGCTGGTGCTGGATTGGGAGTTCTTGGTGGAAGAAAATTCAAGAAGGGAGCTAACTCAGGGGCAAATTTCGTGTCATTCCATGGATCATGGCATATCACGAAGAGTGGAGTCAAGAGTGTCTGTATCCCTGCCAAGTCCCCCCTCCCACATTGCATCCTAATTAACAATTTTATTGCAGTGATTTGAAACTCCATGTCAGACAGTTCTAACATGTGTCATGTGTCATAACTGAGTCTGGCTCAGATTGTTGCTTTGTCTATTCTAAGTGTGTTTATTATTACCTTCACATATACAATATATTGTACTTTAATGCTGATATCACATGCAGGAAAGAAGAGACTGAGGCAGATAACATGTATGCTTGCAAGTCGGCATACTTCTTCACTAAGCCTTTAATATAGGTGAGTTGGGCTGGTTTTGTAGTGTGGTTGGTATAGTTATCATTACTATACTGCAGGTTTCAATTCCTATACAAGTACTTTGTATTTAGATGGAGTTTGGTGTTTTAGATCAATCTCTCTCAATGCTGAGTGCTAGGTCTTCCCCTGTGGCATACCTCAGAGTCTCTGCATGCTCTTTTTCTTTTCCTGTTCCTCAGTATTCTGTACTTATTATTTGAAACTTCTGTACTTAATGGCATAAGTGTGGTCTTAGAAGTGTATTCTGTGATGTTCTAATTAACTCTCAATATTAACCTGAAATCATGTCTCTTGGTCTGAGGTTATACCTACTTTGAGGCCTGTTGCACCTTGTCTGATGCAGTTGTGGGCTCCATGCATAATTCAGCTACTTCCCAAGAAAGGGTTTTGGTTTGTTGTTCAATCCTGATCTATTCTGTCAGTGGAACTCACAAATGCCATGGGGACTGCAATTCTTAGTCGCCTTCCTTTCATTCCCAGAGAGTAAGGTTTTTCTTCATTTTTGAACAGTGAAGAGGATCCTGGTGGAGATTCTTACCCTTCCTGCACAGTGGTTTTCTACTGGCCCAGGTCTGACTCCATCATGTGAATGCCTCTTGGGATTTTTTTTCCAGTCTTTTCTGTTAGTACACTCAGCTTTCATCAGTTTACAACTATTCTAACTATACTCTTAGCTTTGCATCTTCACCAAATGACTGGTCCCTACTTTTCTTCTTTCAGTGTATACATCGTCTCTCAAAGATCCCATACCAGTTGGTTGTATGGTGATCTTTTTACTTCAATGGGTTCAAAATCGTTACAATTTTGAAGTTAGCCCATCTAACTACTACTGTTATTACCATTTTTCTTTTTTTTGGGAGATTTGGAGAGATGATCTTTCTGGGACTCTACTGCCCAGAGTTGAAAGGCATAAGAAATAGAAATATAATCATAGAAATTTAAGGTAATATATATTCTTAGAGTGGATTTCACAGTAAAATGAAAGTCTAAATTCATGCTTTCATATCATTTTTATTACCCAATCATATTAAATCAATACACTATAATTAATAAGCATGATTTCATAGCATTTTCAGGAGCAATCTCAGTGTATGGGAAATTTTAATCAACTTCTAGATTTGAAAAGTAGACGGTAGACTATTTATTGATGAACCAACGCAAAGAAAGCCACAGCTTATACACACTTGGAGGAAGGTGCTGAGAAGAACAAAGAAGCTGAGCTGCTTTTGAAACTAAAGGGGCTCTGGACTTGGAGACAGAGGTATATCAGAGGGAAGGAGTGAGAGGTGGAGGCAGAAATCAGAAGTTCTAACTGAAGCCTTTAATGTCATTTACATAACAGTATATTATACAGTCACACTTCCCACCCCTGCCTTTATTTAGAGATTTCAGGGCAGCTAGGAATTTGCCTGCCACAAGGGGAAAAAAAAAATGTAGGATTCTTTTCTGATGCATTACATAATCTCTCCAGGGAAATAATGGACAGTTAATATGGATGAAGTTGACTCAAGAATAGGCTTCCTTATTCTGACTTTGGATAATCCCTAATACACAGGTTAGTTTCTGTCATGCTCACTGTAAAGAAAAGTCTTGATGCAACCAAGCTTTCCTTATTATTGCAAGAAACACAATAATGTTAAAGGACTCCTTGTTTACTGCTTACTAGGTACAAGTACTTATCAAAGACAGGAGCCATGAAAAGAAAAAACATTTATCAGCTATTTGAAAAAATATAGACATTAAAGGCAAAATATCAATATTAAAAAGGCAAAAATATTGACTTAAAGAGTAGGTATTGATGAGTGAGAAGTTGTTGTAATTAAAAATGTCAAATATTAAAATTCACAGTAAGCTTATATTCATATTGATTGATGCTTTTGAACTGTGGTGTTAGAGAAGACTCTTGAGAGTCCCTTGGACTGAAAGGAGATCAAACCAGTCAATCCTGACTATTCAATGGAAGGACTGACGCTGAAGCTGAAGCTCCAATACTTGGGCCACCTGATGCGAAGAACTGACTCATTGGAAAAGACCCTGATGCTGGGAAAGATTGAAGGCAGGAGGACAAGGGGGCGACAGAGGATGAGATGGTTGGATGGCATCACCGACTTGATGGACACAAGTTTGAGCAAACTTGGGGAGTTAGTGATGGACAGGGAATCCGGACGTGCTGCAGTCCATGGGGTCACAAAGAGTTGGACACGGCTGAGAGACTGAAGTGAACTTATATTCACAGTGAAAATAATTGTATGTGTTAGAGGAGTGTAATTTCCTTGGTTCTGTCTCATCACAACAAAAATTTGAAGCTATGGATGTTAAAGCCTTTGGTGCATCCCAGCTCTCAGACAGTCTGTGTTATAGTTCTCGGACAGATCAGTTTTATTTAGGAAAGAAAGGAAAATACATCCTCGAGGCATGGGGGCATGCTGACCCAAGAGATGTGAAGAGGAGAGAGAGAGAGAAAGAAAAAGAGAGAATGCTTGCGTGTGTGTGGGAGAGAGAGAGCCCCGGTTATGTGCTTTTCCTACCCCTGGGCCTGCCCTATGTAAACTGGGCTAGCCAGGAGTGCTGTTTGTTCTACCTGAGGTCCTACTCCAGTCCTCGGACCTTCCTTTGTTCTATTGTTGCAGGCTTTTCCCTTCCTTGTCTTTTAGCCACTGCCATTCTGGACTCCTTTTTCCTATTCTAACTACTTAACATATGAAAATGGAGTAATATAAGAAGAGATGGCTTTAGAAATACTAAAGCATAATTTCCCAAATTAGAATATAATAAGTTTTGTTGAAAAACAGATTTGGTATAATATGTTTAAATATATAGAAATAATAAAATATGTATAAAAAGAGACTCAATCTAGGAGATCCAAAATGGAAATAATTAATGATGTATTTTAATATTTTCAAGTTGCTTGTTTTCTACACTGTGGCTCCCATTAAAATACATATATATTTTCTTTAAAGGTTCTGTCACATTACATACACAAACACACAGATACACACATATATTTATAAATATACATGTACATTATACACATGCAAACACATGCATTATATATAAAAGCATTAAAGTAACCACCAGAATTTCACAGGATAAACCAATGTACCTCTGGAGAGTTCTATTATGCAGAAGTATGGGCGTAACTATTTTTTCTTACCATTAATGCCTGTTGTACTGATTTTTTTTTATCATTTTAATATCTTACATTAACCAAAATATTAAAAATAAAACAATACATTTATTTATATTCTGGCTTCAGCTCCTCGTCTCTTTACCACTCACTGTGGTTTTGTGAATCACAACATGATAAACAATGTTTCACTGTCACCTTAACAGATTTTACCGTCTTCTGGTTACTCTTGGTTATAATATCCCAGTTGCTGTCATCTAGGCTGAGAATTTCAGTCTCAGATTTTTACTTTCCACTGGTCAAGCTTCAGTTGAGAGGATTTAAAATGAGGGGAGACAGATATTTGTAATGCCTCCTCCTCCTGAGTCACCTTGGAGTAGAAGGAGATTTGTTCTGTTTATTGGGCTCTATGTACCTGCCATGTTGTGTCAAGGAGGGTAAAGAGGAAATGCGACCGCACTTCCAGACATGTCTTAATAGGAGAAAGAAAAGCTCCCTCACAGAAGATGGTAGGAAAAGCCTGGGTGCTTCCTCCTAGGTCCGCGATACACACACCAACACACACACCTACACACAGACACACACTCGTACTTCTCCTGAGCCTGTCCTTTCCCCTCTAGAAGTGTTACTTGCACTCTCAGGCAGGGAAGTATGCATTGATACACCCCTTAACTATCCCCAGAGGAAATATCTGGGTTATAGGTATTTATGACTCACTTTGAAAGGGGCAGATCCTGAAGTGAAGTCTCTGCATCTCCTCTTGAAACTCCAGTAACCAGCAGAACAGCCCCACTGATCATAGTGCTCACATGACCTGCCCTTTTTTAGAATGTTTCCCTCCTTCCAGGACATATCTCAGTCATTAACTACTGTACAATCGTTAAAAAGTTACTTCATCTCTTTGTGCCTCCTTTTTCTCATCTCTGAAAGAACAATATGAATGTATCTTTTTTTTTTCTTTGTTTGTTTTATACAAATTAAATAAGATCAAACAGAGAGTGTATACCACCAAGCCTGGCACAGAGTGCTTAATAAGTGTTATGATTGTCATTACAACCCCAGCATTCACATGCTCATGTAGAAGTGAGTTCTTTCCTCACTGCTCCAAAATATTAGTTTTCTGAGGGATCATTTCACTAAAAAAAAAAAAGAAAAGAAAGAAAGAAAATTTAGTTAAAATTCTACTTATCGAACAATGTCTCCTAAAGAAAATTGTTTACCAATTTAAGTTTCATTCATCTCATTCAAAACTGAGAAGCAGGAGATAGGCTATATTATCTAATGTGTTTTCTAATTTGTAAACTGTTTTATTGTATTTCAGTGTTGTTTTTCTTTCCATACCATTTCTTCCTTTACATTAAGGAGTGCTGTTAATTCCTCCTCTAAATGGGTCTAGTACTGCGAGATATCCACCAGCAAGGTGCCTGAGCTAGTAGTTCACTGCATAACCTGACATTAGCGACAGGTTTTGTCCAAAGAACTGATGGTCGTTTAACCCAGAGACGTAAAGCCAAGGGAAGAGATCTGACAGCCAAGGAGAAAAATCACCTCAACTGGCAGTTTCAATAAACGTATATGCCTCACACAGAAGACATTAATTGAACCAAAACTTCTTTCCTTACTGTCAGTCTCCATTAACAGTGAGTGTGCTGAGAGTGAATGGTAAAATGTTCTCTGGTCTGCATGTTAGAGAGGAAAGTGTGTTTGGAGAAAGGGATGACTCTTTTACTCCCTTATCAGACTGGTGTTAAACCCAGTTGACTTTAGCACGTGTGTTCATGCAGGTGTATTAGTCACTCAGTCGTGTCCAACTCTTTGCAACCCCATGGACTACAGTCCACCAGACTCTTCTTTCCATGAGAATTCTCCAGGCAAGAATACTGGAGTGGGTTGCCATGCCCTTCTCCAGGGGATCTTCCCAACCCAGGGATCAAACCCAGGTCTTCTGCATTGCTGGTAGATTCTTTACTGACTGGGCCACCAGGGAAGCCCATGTCAGTTACACTTCAATAAAAAATAGTGACTTAAAACAAATGTATTATATTAAACTTCACATCAGAAATCTGATGTCTCACTGAGCTAAAATCAAAGTGTTGGCAGGGCTATATTACTTCGAGGCTCTAAAAGAAGAACAAAATTCTTGCCTTTTCTATCTTTCTTCAGCCATTTTCACCTCATTTAATGATTTTAATTAGCCAGTTGCTCAGGATTGAGAACTATGAGTCAGCCTTCCTGAACACTCTCATTCCTTCCACCCCTCACAGTTTCCTCTCCTCTTTGCACGCAGGGTAACATTTTATAG
Source organism: Giraffa tippelskirchi (assembly GCF_054371585.1). Classification (NCBI taxonomy): domain Eukaryota; kingdom Metazoa; phylum Chordata; class Mammalia; order Artiodactyla; family Giraffidae; genus Giraffa; species Giraffa tippelskirchi. The sequence continues at coordinate 129,482,993 of NC_137286.1, forward strand.
TACAGGTCAGATCATGTCAGTAACATGCTTTCAATACATCAATGAATTTTCACACAATTGAAATAAAAGATCCCTTCTGTGACATATAAGGCCTCACCTACTTCTCTCTCTTCATGTGGCAATACTGTCACCTGGTTCCCAATCTTCAATAGAATTAGGTTTTTTTTTTGACCTTCAAACCTTCCAAACTTATCCTAAACTTTACACTGGGAATTAGTTATGTTCACAATGCACTTCTCTAGGTCTCCCTATTGCTAGATCTTCTCAGATGAGCTGAACTGGATCACAGCATGTTTTCTCTAGATAAAGCACACTTCTTTCCACATACTAGTCTTCCATTGGCTTTTTAATTTCCTTTTTCATCAAGCTGATTGCTTTCTAAAGTCATCTCACTTGCTTATTGTACGTTTGATGAGTTTCGCTGATGGCTCTGATAGTAAAGAATCTGCCTACAATGCAAGACACCCAGGTTCCATCCTTGGAATGGGAAGATTCCCTGGAGAAGGGAGTGGCTACCCACTCCAGTTGCCTGGAGAATCCCATGGAGAGAGGAGCCTGGTGGACTACAGTCCATGGGGTTGCAAAGAGTAGGACATGACTTAACAAACACTTTCACTTCTTTTAACATGCTACAAGTGTTAATATCCAAGATGCGGGGATCATTGTGTAGCTCTAGGACGAAATATTTTTGTGTTATTTAAATGGAAATTGTGTACCTTGGCAGTGTGCACTATGAGTTCTTCCAAATGGAGGTAATGAAGTCTGTCTTCTACCCCTCCCCAAATATTAAGGCTTTGGTCTATGCAGACACCTAGTAAGTCAGATGTTCACAAATGTGAATGAATGAGTAAGAGTTGCTGAAGAGACATTATTTTCTTTTAAACTTAGGTACAATGTGATAATTATGATAGCATTACATGCTCTAAGCTGAAAGCAAGCAAGGTTCTGACTTAACCTAATTTTATTAATTTATCACATTTATCTAAAGGTTCAAATAATTTACTTGGCTGAGGCATAGATATTATCAATAAATTATAAAATGTATTATTAAATAATTGTAACTGGATTTAATGAACTTCCCAAAAATTTTGTTGAAGGATTGGCTGGAGAAGTCTTACAATAAGATTGATGGTTGTGAAAGGCAGTGCCAGAGTGGATAGTTTAATCCAGAGAAAACAAAAGTCATGTGAAAAGTATGTCTTACTCTCTGCTCCCTAGAAAACTCACTCTTGTAATGTTTGGCTTTGATGCAGGACCTTAGGCATCTTCCACTTCTTGCTGGACCTTTCCAGAGTCATTGGTCAGTATCCGTATCCCTCCTGGATACCTAGAGTAACATCCAGTTTCCTTCTGCATGTCCTTAGCTGTACAGCAACTTGAACCTCAGCCTTCTTATTTAACATCCTATTACCCCCAGGCTAAACTCTCCAGATCCCCTTTTGTCTGCTACTGTTTATTAACTGGCTCCTGAAATTTCATGGTTTGTAGACTATTTTCTTTTTGTAAACAGGGCTTCTACATTCTCACTTGATCTCACAGATCTGATGCTTTTAAATCTGGAGGTTCGGGACTTTCCTAGAAGTCTAGTGGTTAAGACTTTGCCTTCCAGTGCAGGGCGTGTGGATTCGGTCCCTGGATGGGGAGCTAAGATTCTACATCCCTCACAGCCCAAAAATCAAAACATAAAATAGAAGCAGTATTATATAAAATTCAATAAAGACTTTAAAAATGGTTCACATAAAAAAAAAAAATAGAAAATCTAAATCTGGAAGCTAACATACACCGGCGGTAACTATGGAGGAGAACAGCATCACCTTTGGAGGCACTTGCTAGAGACCAGATTATTGAATGAGGCCATTCTTAGCAAAACAGAAAGGGGCTCCTGCTTTTATCCAGCAGGGTTCAGGAAAGCATAGATTTTCAATATATTTTATTCTCGTTCACACACCTATCTCCATAAATCTCAGGGCCCCACTTTTCCTTGTAAGGGTCAAGATGTATCATGGCTGCATATTTGCTGTTGGTTGTAGCATTTACAACCTTATAACCTTTCAGTGGGCTTGATTTTCAGTACTCTTCCTTGTAGCTGAAATATTTAAGAATGGCTTCTAATATGACCTTAGAATTTCTGAGGTTTTTCACAGCATGCTTAAGGTTAGGATCAGTTAATCCTAAGCCTGCATATATGTGTGTATGCATGCAAAGTCCCCATGTTTGGCCAAAGCAGACATCTCACATAAGATTTCTTATAATCATCATCGCCTCTATGCTAATCAAGTGCAGCAGTTACCTTCCTACTCGTCACCTTCCCTCCGAGCTTTTTCCTAATTAAACACTTCTGAAAACCTTAGTAAGTATGATGCCTATGCATACCAAGAATTATTACTCACCGTAATTATCCACAAAAATATAGTGTCTGTATTGATGTCAGATCACTGAGAATGCGAGTCTGAATTCTCATTCTGGGGGTTTAATTATAGGACCAGTGTTGTGACCAAGGGTCTTAGTCCAGATATGTTTTGAAAATCCAGCCAGAGGTCTAGCTTATATGGTAAATCTTTTGTAGACTTTTTTTGGAGGGTAGAGGGGCGGTGGGAGGATTGCTGTATTACTAGGGCAACACGACTGAGAGAACAGTATAAGGGCTGCTCTAGGGAAGGAGAGAAAGAACTAGAAGTTTGTGGATAACTGTGTTGACCACAAATTCACAAGGGAATACAGGCAAAAATGCTTCTCTGAAGAGGGTGTATGGAATTACTGTGTCTGGAATTGTCTATTGTGCTGTGCTGTGCTTAGTCGCTCAGTCATGTCCTGCTCGGTGACCCCATGGACTGTAGCCCACCAGGCTCCTCTGTCCATGAGGATTCTCCAGACAAGAATACTGTAGTGGGTAGCCATACCTCCTCCAGGGGATCTTCCCAACCCGGGGATCGAACACAGGTCTCCCACATTGCAGGCAGATTCTTTACCATCAGAGCCACCAAGGAAGCCCAGAATTGTCTATCAGGGTGAGAAAAAAGGAAGGTCAAAGTTTATCTTGCCCTTCTCTCAGGTCACCTGTCTTTCACTGTTCAAAATTAACGTATAGGGCTCAATACCCCTTCATGTCTGCACTGTGTTAACTGGCTCTGTCTGGCCACTGCTGGGGAAACCATAGCCTTCATGGTTATAACTGAACTAAACGTGGGTGCTAGCATTGTTGTCGCTGCTGCCTTAATAGGTGTCGTTTGCCCATGACCAAGCTCAGTTCTTGTCCTGAGGAGAGGCTGAAGGAGATGATAGGGTTGGGCACATAAGAGATGGCGTATAACCTGGATATTCTGTCTATTAATATTCTATCACAACTTTATTTTAAAATATTCTATGTGATGCTCTTTGTGAGGATATATCAGTGACATGTACTGTGTTCAGTATATAAAATATGTTTAAAGTGTTTTGTGTATGTTTGATTTGCATTAGTATAGCCAACTTGTGATTTATTTGTTTTTTCTACACTTCATACTCTGCATGTAACAGAATTCTCCCAGAGCTAATCAAGCATTTGTACTAGTGTGATCACATTCACAGGGGTAACTGACAATCCTGGGACTATGCCTCCAGCTATGCAATTCAAGAATTGTAGCCCTGCTCCAAAGGCGCATTTAGTGGATGAGAGTATCTATCTAATATGATCTCAGTCTTCCTCCATCTTTGTGGATGAGAGATCTGCCCTTGTGAATCTCATGAACAAATTTCCAGTTGCAACTCCTAGTTCCCTTGGCGTTTTTAAGCAGATTTTGCCTCTAATGTTGGAGCAATCAGTGAGAAAAATGTCTTGCCAGGGTTACAAGCTGTGGAATATCTAGCTGTCCAAGCTGCGGCAGAGCTCTCATTTTAGTCAACATATATTGAATTTTGGAAATGGAAATGTCAACCCACTCCAGTATTCTTGCCTAGAGAATCCCCTGGCCAGAGGAGCCTGGTGGGCTACAGTCCATGGGGTCCCACAGAGTCAGCCATGACTGAAGTGACTAAACACATACTGAATTTTAAACAGAAGTAGAGAAAATTTATCACTGTCTATCTTTACTTTGCCATTTTAGAAGATACATTGATCTTCCTTGGTCTCTGTTATTATTTCGTAGAAGTTCTTACACTTATGCCAACAAACTTTTGGCTCTGATCTGAGTTGAGAAAACAGATCCTGAGAACACTCCTAAGATATACAATATGTTGTGTTCCTCACAGAAGATACTTTCAAACTCCTCCTCCCTTTTAAAGCTAGAACAACTCTATGGACTGAATGTATTCCCTTCAAATTCATATGTTGAAGTCCTAATGCAATGATATCTGAATGTGGAGACTTTGAGAGCTGATTAGGGTTAGATGAGATCCTGAGGGCTGAACCTTCATGATAAGATTAGTCAGCTCCCTAAGTAGAGGAAGAAAGGAGGGGTAAGGTGGCAATGGAGAGAGCCTTGTCTGCCCTCTCCAAGGGCATAAGAAGGAGGTTGCTGTTGACAAGTCAGTAAGAGAAACCTCCTCAGAACCCAACACTCAGACTTCCAAACTCCAGAACTATGAAAAAATACACTTCTGTGGTTTAAGCCACCAAGTCTACAGTATTTTGTTATGGCAGCCAAAGCTGACATACAGTAGCACTCAAATTACTCTTGAAAATTTACTACTTACAGGGTGGACCTGCATTCCATCCTTCGTGACCAGATATGCTTAATTCCTTTGTAGGCACAAGTTTATATCCCTGCTTCCTACAGTTCCTTAAACCTGTTTATAGAATAATTTTTACCTCTTTTTCTGATGGAAGAGCTGTCAGGTCAAAATTGATTGAGAACTTTAATGGAAGATCCATTCTGCTAGGCAGGTATGGATCCAGGCAATTAGTAACATAAATCCTCAGGATAAAAAAAAAAAAAAAAATCAGGATTAGATTGCCATCTACTTCTTATACAGTATGGTTCAAAAGAACTTGGAATTAAAAACAATTAAACATTTAATTTAAATTAAATTATATTAAAATTTTAATTTAAATTAAAATTAAAAAAATAATTTTTTTAAACTTTTAATGATAAAAAGTCAAATGTATATAAAAGTAGCTAGAAAAACATATAATAAAACCTCATATATGAATCACCTAGCTTCAAAAACTATCCATGCATGACTGATCTTGTTTTACCTATATTCTCACCCATCTTCCCTCTAGTCTGACTGCATCTATAGAAAATTTAATACATATTGGTAAAAATATTGTCTTCAAAAACATAAACATAGTATCATTAGTACACTTCAAGTTTAAACTATAGTTTCTTAAAGTATCAAGTGAGAGTTCACATTTTTAAATGTAAGTCTTGAGCAAGTGAATATACAGTGATATAATTCATAAAAAAGAGAAACAAGTTTATTTGATTTACTGTTTTTTACAAATCAGCATTTTAAACTTATATCCAAGTTAGATAGCTTTGTTGCAAACCAAATGCTCCATATTCATTTATCCCTGAAGATATCTGAATACTGGAAGTTTGTTATTCAATCTAATTTTTTTCACATGTCATTAAGATAAATATGTTATTATAACTTTTTCATATGAAAATGCTAAGAATATGAGATTTTCCTCTTTGAGACAATTTTACTGGCATGAAATATTATGCAAGTTCTAATTTTATATATTGGACATCTAATTTCATATAATCAGTAGTACAATTTAGAAAGATAGTTATGTATTGTATAATCACATTTAACTCTTTTTTGGTATATTCTACAACACTTGAAAGTGGTAAGAAAAGTGAAGGGCTGGGCTTCCCTGAGTAAAGAATCTACCTGCAATGCAGGAGACCTCCATTTGATTCCTGGATCAGGAAAATCTTCTGGAGAAGGGATAGGCTACCCACTTCAGTATATCTGGCCTGGAGAATTCCATGGACTGTATAGTCCGTGGGGTTGCAAAGAGCCGGTCACGACTGAGCGGTTTTCACATAACACATGTCAGTGGTAAAACCTCATAATGGAAGGGAGGCAGTTGTACTAGTTAGAAATGGAATTTAAGAAAAACTCCCTCTGTCTCTCCCCTTCTCTCTCTTACCTCCTCTCCTCTCTCCTTCCCTCCCTCCCTCTCTCCCTTTCTCTCTCTCTCCCTTTCCCCCTTTTCTGTCTCTTTATACTACAGCCCCAACATATACTTTTTTTTCTGATGTTCTTCTCTGGTTTTTCTATGCATTTGTATTCTATAACTGCTTTTTTATGATTGTCATATCTGCTATAAGTAAGTAGAAAAGATGAAAAATGACTGTGATGCTTAATCAATACATCTGTATTAAAAAATCAGTAAGAGGCTGTTCCTTAGTATTCATCACTTTTAAAAGGGATCTTAGAGATAATTTTCTGATTAAGCTCACAAAACATTATAAATTGACAGTAAAATAAGTAATTTTTAAAGAACAATATTATCAATTTAAGAAGAATGCAAAAATATAATTTTTTTTAAAGTTACAACTATTTGTTCTTAAACTGTTTGATCATAGAGTAGAAATTCTGTATGGAGATATAACTTATAATATTTCTCTTTTTATAAAGTCACATTAAAAACTCTGCCTATAGATATAAATATTAGCTGTAGATAGAGGTATATATATGATGAATATATATACATATATATACTTATGGTGAAGTATAGTTGAAATGATGGAGAAGATATATTTCAGAGATGAAATAAAAAAGCAAAGAATTATAATTGACCTATTTGGGAAAATAATCTAAGAAAGAGTGGATATATGTGTATGTATAACTGATTCACTTTGCTGTACAGCAGAAACTAGCGATGTAAGTCAACTTACATACACCAATAAAAATTTTAAAAATTATATATATGATATGCAACACTCAGAAAAAAAAAATCTCACTGCTGTCTTTCAAAAGCAGTGACTAAGTACAATTGGAAGTTGACTCAAATAGTAAAACATATTCCATATTGGTTGAGGTTAAACCTTGATCAGAAAGCTTTTAAAAATATTTTCATCTCCTTGGAATTCGGTACATATTATATATGTATGTGTGTTTTTAAATACAGTCCTAGTAACCACATACACAAATTAGTTATTATCAGAGACTATTTGATTGTGGTCTTATATACCCTTTCTGAAAATGATTAGCATTCCTGAGACCTGTGTTGGTTTTGTTTTTATCTTCCAGCGAGTACTTTTGTGTTACTGCGAAGAACAACCCACTTCATTCAACATTTTTCACCTTCCTAATCTCTGACAGGCACTAAGTTAGGGGTACTGGATTCAGTTGTGAAATGCCAAGGTTATATTAGATTAAAAAACAGGGGCTACTATAACTTCTAAAAAAAAAAAAACTGATCTTAGTCCCTTTGAGTTGTGGTGCAGCAAATTGAAGATAGGTGGCTTTTATATTGTCCTTCTTATCACCATCCACTTAACAGAAGGGTATTTTATATGCTCAGACATGTGCAATATAGAAACAGCTTCTTTATTTATCAGTATTTTATCAATGTCTTACAGTGAATATGAGTATGATTTGTGGTAACTCTTGACAAATGTAGTTTGTATTTGAGTGTTATAATATGAACATCTTAAAGTATACAAAAGTTAAATACATTTTTATACCATACATATTTATAAGCTGTCTTAGTACTTTAGAATCCAAATTGTTATCTTTTAAATAAAAAAAAAAAACAATTTGGACTCACTCAGCTTTTTGAGAAATGTTAAAAGGACATTTCCCTAAGTGTCAAATTTAATTGCTTATGATTGATTTTTGACAGATGATGTACTTAAACCAATGAATCTTGGTTCTTTTCTTTTCATCATTGGCAACCAAAAAACTCATATTACTCAGATGCTTGTAGATAAATTTTGCAGGATATTATCGACAGATTTTTGTATTATCCTCTGTGTTGTACAGACCACATGCTGAAGGTGCAGTAGATTCCATCACTCTATATGAGATGAAGGAGCCAGTGACTCTACTAAAAAGATCACCTTTAGATGGATATTTAGAAATGGTGAAACTGGGTATAAAATGATGAACAATTATCATTCAAAACAAGAAGAACAGATATGAAAAAGAGGTGCAATGACTGTTTTTTATTAAAGAAATAACAAATATGCAAATTAACCATTAACTAATTCAAGGTTTTCAAAGTCTGTCAATATACAAACACTGACTTGAATAAATGCACAAAAAGTTTTTTAAGTATCTAATGTGTTTGCCTGAAAAAGGAATACTATAAGACAAGTAAACTACATACACACAACAACTACAAACCTTACTGAAATTGTAAAATTTTAAGTAATCTTAAACATGGCTAATTTATACCCTGAGAGTAAGTACAGCTTACTCTTCTGAAAATCAGACACATCATCCATGGTAGTACCCTCTTATCCATGGTTTTACTTTCCACAGATGCAGTTACCCATGGCAAACTGTGGTCTGAGAATAGTAAATGGAAAATTTGTGAAACAAATTATTCAGAAATTTTAAATTCCCTACCATTCTTGGAGAGTGATGAACTCCCACGCTGTCCCTTTTGGTGCCACCTGGGAGGTGAATCATCTCTGCTCAGCTGATCCCAACCTTTAGTCACTTAGTAGCTGCCTGGATTATCAGAGGGGCTTCCCTGGTTGCTCAGCTGGTAAACAATCCGCCTGCAATGCAAGAGACCCTGATTGCAATGCAGGAGATCCTCTGGAGAAGGGAAAGGTGACCCACTCCGGTATTCTTGGGTTATTAGATGTACTGTTGTGTGTTGTGGTATCACAGTGCTTGTGTTCAAATAACCTTTCTTTTATTTAATAATGGCTGCAAAACATAAGAGTAGTGAGGCTGGCAATACAGATATGCCAAAGAGAAGCCTTGAAGTGCTTCCTTTAAATTTAAAAGATAGAGCAAAAATGAAAGTCACTCTGTTGTGTCTGATTCTTTGTGATCCCATGGTCTGCAGCCCGCCAGGCTCCTCTGTCCTCAGAATTCTTCCATCAAGAATACTGGAGTGGGTAGCCATTCCCTTTTCCAGGGGATCTTCCCAACTCAGGGATTGAATCTGGGTCTCCTGCATTGCAGGCAAATTCTTTACCATCTGAGCCACCAGGGAAACTCTAAGGAAAGGAAAAACAAACAAATAATATTGTATGCTGAAGTTGCTAAGATCTACAGTATTAATCTTCTCCTAGAATTGTGAAGAAGGGAAAAGAAATTCATGCTAGTTTCGCTGCTGCACCTCAAGCTGCCAAACTTAGAGCCACAGTGTTTGATAAGCGCTGAGTTAAGATGGAAATGTCTTTCATCTTTGGGGGTGGAAAACCTGTTCAAAACCTGTTCTAAACATTGACAGCAATGTGTTGCACCAGAAAGCCTGGAACCAATACAAAGGATTCAGAAAAGGATCTCCTAAATGGAGTGACACTAAGCCATTTGCTGCACGTAAAGGATGGTTAATGCACATATGGGCTTCCCTCACAGCTCAGTCGGTAAAGAATCTGCCTGCAATGCGGGAGACCTGGGTTTGATTCCTGAGTCTTGAAGATCCCCTGGAGAAGGAAATGGCAACCCACTCCAGTACTCTTGCCTGGAGAATCCCATAGGCAAAGGAACCTAGCAGCCTACAGTCCGTGAGTTTGCAAGAGTCAGACACAACTTAGTAACTAAACCACACAAGGGATGGTTACACATATTCAGGAATAGGTTTAGACTATAAATATATATAAATTACCTAAGAGACTGTATCTACAAAGAAAGAGTCTGCTGCCACGTTTCAGAGCTAAAGAAGTTGATGAGGTAGAAACACAATGGTTCATAAAACTTTTGTTAAAACATGTTGTTATGATTGTTATATTTTATTAGTTATTATTGTTAATACCTTACTGTCTAATTTTTAAATAAGAATTAACTAAGTTACTGAATTTCTGTAGTATATAGGTATAGAAAACACACACATACATATATTTATGGGGTTTGCTATTCTCCATGATTTCAGGCATCCACTGGGGAGTCTTAGAACATATTTGTCATAGCTTAGGGGGACTACTGTGCATAAATTGTACCCATACAGTGGTAAGTGGAAAGTGTGGTTCATTTTCTTTCTCAATTATGTATATACATAGCTATAAATTAGTCATATTTACTCAGTGTGCATAGCTTTCAGGCATATTTCAAACAAGAGACAAGTTTCTAAAAGCTGAGCCCATATTTGCTGTGTATGACAGTGACGTCATTTCATACCAAAAACACAACAAAAGAAACAGTAGCTGACATATTTGTATTTATTATGTACCAGGCAGTATTTTGACATACATCACCCATTTAATCTTTACAACAGTGTTAGGAGTCAGGTACTATTAGTGTGAACAGCTTAGAGAAGAGACCACTAATATGTTGAGTAACACAAGGGTGGATGGTCTGGATTTGTCCTTGGGTAGTTTGAGTGTGGAGAGGATACTGTTAACACCCATGCTTAACTGCTTTCCCAAGATAACATCAGACATTTTGGTTGAAAGGGAATCTAAGGCTTATAAACTACAGTCATTTTAGCTACTTACAAAGTAATAACATTTCTTCCTAACATTTAGGGTTACTAAAATTTTGGAGATGAGGCAATATGATGTACAGGTTTTAAAAGCAAACAAAAACAACTGATTTTTAGGACAAAGTGACATATTGAAATATGACAATTGTTAGATAATAACCTCAATGAATATTTCAAGAATGTTGTCTAAGATTATCTACGGATGCAAATTATGCATGAGTCTGTTAAAGTATATTTAGTTCAAGGCTTTAAACTCAGTGGTGGAGGCTGAAAACCCAGCAGTGGTAATATTCCATGCAATAAGGAAATGAAAATTACTATATAAATTTTTAAATTTTAGTTAACTTATTATTCATTTGTTTCAGTCTTAGAATATAGATATAATAAATCATAACACCAAAATATGCATCTTTTCAAAGTGCCCATGTCTTACAAGTAGATATGTTTGTTGACTGTAGGTATGGACATTGATAGTTATAGGTATTTGTTTAGGGACAATTTTAGGGTATCACCTCTACTCTGTTTCCCCATCATAATTCTAGGGTAAAGCCAGCTAGAACATTGAACCAAACAATTAGTTCACAGACAAAATCTCTAAAGGATAATTTTGGTAAAAATATATTGTAATAAGGTGTTTTTTCCTAATTAAAATATACTGGCATAGATCAAACCAGTCAATCCTAAGGGAAATCAACCCTGAATATTCACTGGAAGGACTGATGCTGAAGCTGAAGCTCCAATACTTTGGCCACCTAATGCGAAGAGCCAACTCATTGGAAAAGACCATGATGCTGGGAAAGATTGAAGGCAGGAAGAGAAGGGGGCAACAGAGGATAAGATGTTTGGATAGCAACACCAACTCAGTAGACCTAAGTTTGAGCAAACTCTGCGTGATAATGAAGGACAGGGAAGCCTGTCGGGCTACATGCAGTCCATGAAGACTCATAAAGAGTCTGATATGACTTAGTGGCTGACAACAACAAAGCCTAGACTAGAATCTGAATAATATATAATTGAAGTTTATATGAAACTTATACCAGCCCACATGAAAAGTGAAATTTGCTCAGTCGCGACCAACTCTGTGCAACCCCATGGACTATACAGTCCATGGAATTCTCCAGGCCAGAATACTGACTTGGCTAGCCTTTCCCTTCTCCAGGGTATCTTCCCAACCCAAGGATGGAACCCACCAGGTCTCCTGCATGGCAAGCAGATTCTTTACCAGTTGAGCCACAAGGGGAGCCCACATGAACAGATAGTGAAATAAAATATGCAAATATATCATTTTAATTTTTTAGGTTTATTACAACTGACATTTTATTTATATATTCTGTAAACATCAGTGAATTCAGTGGGCGTTAGTTATTTTTAACACATTCCATAGTATGCATAGTCATAGTTACTTGGATCCGCTTGCTTGGTAAAAACAAAACTATAAATGGAAATGAGTAAAAATTTAAATTTATAGTTTAAAATGTTTTGTTTTAAAGATAAAAAAGAGTGAGCTTGAAATTATTTTTGGTATTAGTATAGTAAGTGAGCATAAAATAGAAAAAAGTTAATGTATCTATAACACTTAGCTTTGTATCACACATCATGCCATACTTATGCAGTACTCAAATGTGCTTATCAGAGTATTTTTTAAATATATAAATATTGTCATTACAGTACTTAGATTTCAAAAGCCTAAATTTTTACATATAGCAGTTAAAATCATATTCATGAACATGGATATGAAAGTAATATTACTTTGTTTTTTAATAAATTAATCTGAATTCTACTTAGAGGCTCCTCTTAGAAATTTAATCTCAATGAATCCAAGCTCTCTCCTCATCTCCTTGATGAGATTTAATAACCAGTGGACCCATTACTAAGAATCAGGTTGTACGTTTTATTTGTTTCTTTTTGGAAGGTGTGGGGGTGTGAGTCTTTGTACTTGTTTGTTATCTCGTGACATTGGTGGGAAATTCTTTTCTAGGCAGTCTCCACTGCACTTGCAGACTTCACATCCTCCCCACTACCAGTCCTGTCCACATGCATTTGCTCTAGTCCCCGAGATATGTGGGAAATAGCTGCACACATATGAGGACGCTTATACCCTTTCAACTCTACTACTTCCATTGTTTGAGTCATAGTGAGTGCTCAGTCATGCTCTTTCCCCAGGATGTTTCCAGGAGTACAGGTGGCACTGCCGTATTTCAATATGCATCCCCCCCCCATTTCTTACTTTGTTTTAGCCTGAAATACATATTTTTCCCAGACTCCTCTCTGCATCCCATACACTGGGACAGATCAGGGAAGAAAATTTCTCTCTCTTTATCAGGAACATACTACAGTTTCCCACCAGGACATCCTTCTAATTTTCTTCCAGCCTGCGATACACTCCCTATTTAAGTAGAGCATGAAAATTAGGAAAATTATTTACTTGTAATTCAATATGTTGGGTTCAATATTGAGAAACCTTTTTTAAACCAAAGTTTTCTATCAGTAAAAGAAATTAAGAATGAATCCTTTGGTATTCTCGCATGTTATCCATTCACTGATCCATTGAGAGAGAAGATAAAAGCTAACTGTATATGGAAGAGGAAATGAAAACGACATTCAAAGGAAAATGATCAGCTAATATGGCAAATATTATCCTGCTGGAAATCAGTGCTTTGTTATCAGCCAGTGTAGTGAACTTGAAGAGAATAGAAATTAATGTTTTGTATTGCAATTGTGGTGAGAGTGAAATAAAGACTGATACCGAGGTAAATGATTATTTCTAAAATTGTCTAAAAGATGAACTTCAAAACCGAGGTGAAACAAACTCATCCTTGATAGAAATTGTAATTTCAAATCGGGGCAAAATATTTGTGTGCAGTCAGATGTGGTTTTTGGCCTATGTTTTTAACTTGATGTCTCACATTTGGAAATATAGTAAAATTGGCTGTTTTTTTTAACCTCTTTACAAACTTGCTCTGGAAATAAACAGATGTGCCTGGCTTAATATGAAGAATCTTCCTGGAGACAGGGGAGGAATGTATAGCATAAAGTCAGAGTTAAAAAGAAACTGTGTGATGGGACAACGAAAGACTGAAGTTGGCTTCAATGTGTGAAATCATAGGAAAGGAAGAACACAGTAATTGTGTCATTCTAAATGTCACTTCCCCTTTACCTCAATTGTGAGAATATTTCTAACTGCTGATTTCATAGATTTTGAGGTTGAGGTAACTTTATATTTCACTGCTTAAAATAATAGTTTGCATATTTACAATGCTAGTATATTGTATCTAAGTATATTTGTGGTGAGAGTGGTGATAAATACAATGGAAAGGCTAGAAAAGTAAATGTAAAAATCTGACCTAAATGTTGCATGTGGACCTCCACACAGTCATTCTTTCTGCCATATATGCAGTTGTTTTCATACACTCATGTCTGTTCATTCACGCTAAACCAGTCTGTATTTTCATGTTTGAAAACATAAAATAGTTTTTAGTTTTCCATCAAACAGTACCTACTTGCTTTATTGTTTATGCCAAAGCCTTTGACTCTGTAGATCACAACAAATTGTGGAAAATTCTTCAAGAGATGTGAGTATCAGAACACCTTACCTCCTGAGAAACCTGTATGCAGGTCAAGAAGCAACAGTTAGAACTGAACATGGAACAACAGACTGGTTCCAAATAGGGAAAGGAGTACATCAAGGCTGTATATTGTCACCCTGCTTATTTCGCTTATATGCAGAGTACATCATGCGAAATGCTGGGCTGGATGAGCAGAAACTGGGATCAAGATTGCCAGGAGAAATATAAATAACCTCAGACAAGCAGATGACACCTCCCTTATGGCAGAAAATGAAGAGGAACTGAAGAGACTCTTGATTTAGGTGAAAGAGGAGAGTGAAAAAGCTGGCTTAAAACTCAACATTCAAAAAACTAAGAATAAGAACATGGCATCCAGCCCCATCACTTCATGGCAAATAGATGGGGAAACAACAGAAACAGTGACAGGTATTATTATTTTGGGCTCCAAAATCATTGCAGATGGTGACTGCAGCCATGAAATTAAAAGACGCTTGCTCCTTGGAAGGAAAGCTATGACCAACCTAGAGAGCATTTTAAAAAGCAGGAACATTACATTGTGAACAAAGACTCATCTAGTCAAAGCTAAGGTTTTTCCAGTGGTCACGTATGGATGTGAGAGTTGGACTATAAAGAAAGCTGAGCACCGAAGAATTGATGCTCTTGAACTGTGGTGTTGGAGAAGATGCTTGAGAGTCCCTTGGACTTGTTAGGAGATCAAACCAGTCAATCTTAAAAGAAATCAGCCCTGAATATTCATTAGAAGGACTGATGCTGAAACTCCAATACTTTGGCCACTTGATGTGAAGAACTGACTCATTGGAAAAGACCTTGATGCTGGGAAAGATTGCAGGCAGGAGGAGAAGTGGACGACAGAGGATGAGATGGTTGGATGGCATACCAAGTCTGAGCAAGCTCTGAGAGTTGGTGATGGATAGGGAAGCCTGGTGTGCTGCAGACCGTGGGATCACAAAGAGTCAGACATGACTGAGCAACTGAACTGACTGACTGAGATTAAAGCTTATAAATGAATGCCATACAAATGTTTTTTGTGAGTTTTTTCTGATTAAAAATCACTTAGTGGGTTATGTAAGTTTAATAAGATGACGTTTTTTAAGTTAACATAAAAAATGTAAAATCATGTGAAAAACATAAAAGTAAAGTTAAAATGTTCTTTATGTTTTATCTGTATCCATATTCATGTTAACTACCCATAAGATGATTCCTATTACAAATATTTAAATTATTTTTCTCTATAAAATTTATTAGACCCTAGTAAGTATGAGAGATCTCTTGTGCATTGGATCTGAGTAAATCATCTATCTTCTTAGACTATAACCTCATGTGTGGTCCCCCTCTTGTCTGATTACAGAATCTCTAAGACTGACTTAGAGACTTTCTTTCTGCTCACCTTATTATGATGAAGTTAGGTGAAGGATTCAGAATACAGTTAATTGAAAGAATTGGTAAATTATTAATTTCTTAATCTTTTCACAATCTATAGAATTTTTAACACCTGTTTTTCTCAGTGTATTTTAGTATTTTATAGATTAAAATAATAAAATTCAAGTCTAACAAAGTTCTTCCCATACATATAAAACCTCATATGTTAGTGTTCCTGTTAACATATCTTAAAAATAACTTAAAACAAAAAATTTTGTATATTTGTAATGATTTTTTTTTTTTTTTAAGAAATAGTCCTAGGAAAACATGAATTGACTGGGACCAAATTACCAGACTGAATATTCAATTATGTGCATTAGCTTTCATTGTTATTGTTTTGAATCTTGAATCTTTTGTTGAAGATGAGAGATTACTTTTTCAAGAAGTGTAAACCTAGAAATTATAAAAAGATCAATTAGAAATGGTCCTTATCTACAAGTTTGGAAACTAAGTTACATAAATACAGCATTTTAAACTTACATGCAAATAAGGACAATTGAACTCATTCAAACACATAATATTGATATCTCTATATATCCATATCTATACTTATTTCTGCATCTGTCTATTAATTAGCTACTTATCTATTTCTGTCTACCTACCTATCTGTCTACCACTGTTTCTTACAGAATAGCATTGGCATATTAGTAACAGAATAAATCTATAATCTACAAAACTAAGAGAAGTAGATAACCACAAATAGGAGTTGTGAACAAAATATTGGAAAATGGTTAAGCTGAGGTCATCTTTCATTCTCCATAAAGCTGAGTCTGAACAAAGACTTGCATGCAGGTAGTTTAAATGTGATCTCAGGAAGTGAATACAAAGGGCAGGTGAGTGAAGCATGGAGGGAGGAAAAACCAAAACAAAGATGTATTTTGGACTTAGCCATTGCTTACAGATGACTGGCACTTAGTCCCACCAGAAAAGTCTATAAAGAGTGTTTTTGAAATGCACATCAAAACTCTCAGCTTGAAGGAGTAAGAGAGCAGAATTTATACATCACAGACTCCATGGCTGCTACTTCATGGCTCCACTTCTGCACCCTGGAGTTGAGTATGCATTGGTATAGTTTCCTGCTGGCGTCCTCCATTGTAATGATAAGAGTATCACCTGAAAAGAAATCATGAGGTACACAGCAGTGATATCAGATGAACGTGGTGAGGTTCTACTCAAATGAAGGCTGTGCAACCCTGCATAATATGATGGCTAAGCTGAAGGAAGAGGAAGGACCAAGAGGATTTTAAATTGTTACTTGAGAGTAGTCTACTCACTGAACCACAGAAATCAACATTTGGCTACCATTAAGCTAAATTTTTCATAGAGCCCTTGGTAGATAATTCTCAATAGCAGATAATTCTCAATCATTCTCCAAGGATCTAATAAAAAAAAAGCCCTAACTACCTACAGCAGTTCCTATTACTGCAGCTGATCTTGGGACTGTAACCAGTATCTGTTCTCTTTCTTCTTAAATGAAGATTTTGATTTTCTTCACCAAGAATATGGCATATCCAGGTTCTTGGTTCGTGGGGTCACTTGGTCCTTTATTCATAAAGTATCTGAGATTTGAATTACTTCATTTGTGGTGCTTTGTAATCACTGATATTGATATTCATGATTATCACAGACTTGGAAGAACTGAGAGGCATGCCATGAATTTCCTGGGTTCCAAGCTTACTTCTCCCTTGATACAATAGTACAAAATTACCCTTAACCCTTCGTGGTTATCAGAATCTATATGGGCTTAGTAGAGTACCCTAGTTTTTTTTTTTTTTTTTTTTTTCCGCCTGCTGCTGCTGCTGCTAAGTCGCTTCAGTTGTGTCTGACTCTGCGCAACCCCATAGACGTCAGCCCACCAGGCTCCTCTGTCCCTGAGATTCTCCAGGCAAAAATACTGGAGTGGGTTGCCATTTCCTTCTCCAACGCATGCATGCATGCTAAGTCAGTTCAGTCCTGTCCGACTCTATGCGACCCTATGGACAGCAGCCCACCAGGCTCCTCTGTCCACGGGATTCTCTAGGCAAGAATACTGGAGTGGGTTCCATTTCCTTCTCCATTTCCCCTGCTAAACCCCTTCAATGAGAAGCCCAAAGGACAAAGTGTTACTCATAACTTTGCCTATTGTAATCCTTACAATTCCGTTTAATTCCGTGTCCTCAAAATTCAAAACACATGCCTAATTCAAAACATATCATTTCAAATTGGCAGAGTAAAAATGTTGTGGGGATCAGAAGCACAGATTCTACAGGAGAGTCACAGGGCGTGAGCATGAGAGGAGGCCAATATCAGTTCCTCCCTTTATTCCCTTGTGGCTCAGCTGGTAAAGAATCAGCCTGCAATGCATGAGACCTGGGTTTGATCCCTGGGTTGGGAAGATCCCCTGGAGAAGGGAAAGGCTACCCACACCAGTATTCTGGTCTGGAGCATTCCGTGGACTATAAGTCCATGGGGTCTCAAAGAGTCGGACACAACTGAGTGACTTTCACTTTCACTTTATTTCCTGCACTAATGTATTTTAGCTAATGGAGACACAACACTGTATCTTAGATTATATACAACATCCTGGAGAAAGAACCCCAGCTTACAGGGTGTTTTCCCAAGTTGGAATGTTAATTTAGTCTTGGCAAGGACATACTACTATTTTGTTAGGTAGGCAGATTTGAATATTGAGATATATAGTCAACATAAGTCCCAAGAACATGCGTCTGTGCTTATGCCTCCTCTGCCAGGGGCTGGAATCATTGAAATTTTTTTTTTTCCACTGATGTCTGGAGGTTGTTACTGTTTTTTTTCTTTTTTTTTTTTTTTTTTTTCACTGGGCTCTCAGTTTCTCTCCACTTGGGTTTATCCATGTTTCTCTCCCTGTAACTAATCTGGGCTACCTTGTAGTATGTGCTTAGGTTTCAAAAGTGTGTGTCCTAAGACACAGTAAGCCAAGCAGAAGCTGTAATATTTTTAGGACCTTGCTTTGGACACTGTTACTTCTATTGCAGTTCACACATTAGAAATGAGAAAATAAGACTGAACTCTGTATTTGAGGAGAGAGAAATTATCCTGAAATATTTGTGGGAGAATTGAAACAAAATATGAGGACCTGTTTTAAAACCATCAGTCTCTGACGTCGGGGCTTCCCTGGTGGCTCAGAGGATAATCTAGCTGCAATGCGGGAGACCCAGCTTCGATACCTGGACTGGGAAGAGCATCTAGAGAAGGAAATGAACACCCAGTCCAGTATTCTTGCCTGGAGAAGTCTATGGACAGAGGACCCTGATGGGCTACAGTCCATGGGATTGCAAAGAGTGGGACACAACTGAGCTACTAATGTACTGACCTGTAGCTACACAGTAGTTATTATTTCCATATGAAAAATCCACTTACCATTTTGTAAGACCCATCACCAAAGAATTATCTATAGAACAATAAATGTATTTAGCACTGTAAGGCATATGATCTCTGTTCAGACTGCTCACCTCTGGCATTATAGCTTGAAGGACTCACAGATAATGTGTAAGCAAATATGTATGGTTGTATTCTAATAATACTTTATTTACAAAAACACATGGGCCAGAACTTCCCTGCTGCCCATAGTATGCTGGATCCACTGGATCCCACTCATGCTTGATGTCCAGGATCTACTTATCTCTGAATCAAGTTCTCAGAAGTGGTTCTGATTGTGAAGCTCTGTGCTTTCATTTTTTTTTTTTTTTAATCTCAATTTTGAGAGACAAGAGCTAAAAAGACAAGTTATGGCCCTCATAACTCATGTCCAGTGGTAAACAGAAATAGAATAATTAATACAGCCACTCCTATTCAAAAAGGGTGAAATGGGAGGCACCAAGGCACACAGATTGAGACAGTTCTGAGCCACAACTGGGCGGAGATTGCCAGCTGAGTAACTTTGTGAGCCTCATGCTGTCCTTTGCATTGTCTCTGTCCTTGCCGTCTAAGCTGAAATAACTATAAATATTTTGTAGCTTTCTTATCCATCAATTGGTTTTCTGCTCTGTTTGACAAAAGACATATTAATTTTTCTTTTTCCCAAAGTAAGAACTTTTCTGCTGTGGTCTTCATGAAGGCTGCTGAAGAACAACGTCTTAAGATGTTCTGAAGCCCTAAAATTTGATGAAAATTGTGAGGCATCTCTTCAAGATCACTCGTAGGTCTCTTGTCTAATCGAACACTTCTCTGAGGCAACACTTTCAATATTTCTCAGGTCTTTCTTTACCAATGATCTTATATTTACATGCTGAGTTTAACTTTTGTTCTGAAGCCCTTTTTCATTTGAAAGTCTTGAGTAGGTGGGTATGAGAAATAATTTAAATTTCAAACCAGAAATCCCTTTCTATTTTGACTTCTGTTTGAATACTGAAAAGGTCTTTTTTAAACTCCTGTCTCTCCTCCTCAGTTTTACCATGGGCAGCTTGATGAAACAAGATGGTGTCCACTGCTCTTCCTGAGTATATGTGAAACACCCAGCACGTTATTATGATCTTACATCAGTATAGTGCATTTGTCACAATTAAGGAACCAAGATCGATTATGTTATTAGTTCAAAGTTATACTGATTTATAACCTAATTTTGATAGTAGAAGATCCCTCCATGTGTTTATGAGATATTTATGTATGTAAGGCAAAACTTTTTTAGGTGGTACATACCTGAACATGCCTTTATTTTACCATTATCAGATTTATAGTTTTCCTTAGTACAGAATTTTAGATTGGTAATCATTTTTCCTCAGAATGTTGAAGAAATTTGCACATTTAGTTTTAGATTTTGGATAAGTTTGATGCCAATCAGATCCTTAAACCTTTTCAGTGATTTATTAGGTCCCTGAT
The DNA here is from genome assembly GCF_054371585.1 of Giraffa tippelskirchi. Lineage (NCBI taxonomy): Eukaryota > Metazoa > Chordata > Mammalia > Artiodactyla > Giraffidae > Giraffa > Giraffa tippelskirchi. The sequence goes on from NC_137286.1 coordinate 129,503,372, forward strand.
CTTTTGTAACTGCCCCATATTCTTCTCCATAGTTTCTTCTCAAATCTTGCATTTATGCCCAGTTTTCTAAATTTTTAAAAACAATGTGCTTTGATTTAGAACTCTGCGTGTATGGGTGCATATGTGTGTGTGGGGGTGTGTACTTGTGTGTGGCTTTACTAGACCTCCAGTCATTTCTTTCACTTGGCTTTAAGTAAGTGAACTTTCTAAGGATACAGGGCAGGGAACAGAGCATTCTTAGTATCAACATAATTATTACTGAGCCGGAAGCAGGAAGTAACCAAAAAAGGAGCCTAAGGATTTGAAAAACAAATGAATTCTCTCTGAATTTGACATAAAATAAAATGTTAATTTAAAAACATAATTGATTGTGTATTCCCTGGTGGCTCAGACAGTAAAGAATCTGCCAGCAGTGCAGAAGACCCGGGTTCTATCCCTGGATCAGGAAGGTCCCCTGGAGAAGGAAATAGCAACTCACTCCAGTATTCTTGCCTAGAGATTTCGATGGACAGAGGAGCCTGGGGGGCTACAGTCCATGGGATCACGAAGAGTCGGACATGACTGAGAGAGTAACACACACCCACGCATTACTGATGAAGCATAAAAGTAAAGATTTGAAAGAAATGGTAGTTTTTTTAAAAGATACAATTCAGATTATACTTGAACCATCATGTGCCATTTAAAGTTTGGTTAAGTGATATATGTATTGTGATGTCATTTCTTATATAATCTCTCATATGAATACCATGGAAAAGTATAGTATTAGGTAGACATTATTATCAGAATTTTAGAAGACATTTTGTTGTCTCAAAATGTGCTCTTTCTTCCTCAATAATCAAAATGTGATTCTGAAATGCACAGCCATGAAAAATAGAAATCCTTATTAACAGTTTTGACCATGTGATAAAATTCTTACTGGTGACATGAAAAATAATTCTGATAAGTGTTCTTAAAGGGAAGGATTCTATATCTGTTTTCCCTCATTCTTTCTTGCTGTTTGAAAGGCAAACATAAAGGCTGAATCTTCAGCTCATCTCCTATACCATGTGGTGACCTTGGGGGTACAAACTGGAGAAGGTGAAGGACCATGAAAGTAAGGAATTTATCCATCTCAGTAATGAGTAGATTAGAAGCCTGGATTCATTACTTCCACACTTCTTGACCATAAGTAACAAATATCCTTCTGTCTTTTTAACAGTATTATAGTATTTTTAAATGAGTATGACCAGAGAAATTATGAGTTTAGCAAGTGACTCCACACTTGCACCAGTATGGTATAGCTGCCTCCTTCAGTTCTGTAAGGTCAAAGTAGTAATTTTATTTATTTAATGATTACTCCATACTGTATTTCTTACTTACAATGTCATCTTCTTTACACTTATTACATGTTAAATATATATATGTATACACATTGTATAAATATAAATATGTATATTTAATTTTATACAGGTTTACATTTTCTGTTTCCTTTCTTGATGCTTTTAAATTGTGACATTACAAATAAAAGTTAAATTTATAAATTGAAAACCTAGCTTACTTGTTCAATAATGAACTATTGTTTATTATTTTAGAATTTTCCACCATATTATATATTGTTTTATTTACCTTTAAAAAAATTAGAGTGAAGTAACAGTGAACTTACCCATTTTCTCCAGGGAGCAGTGTTCTTCATTATGGGAATAGGAGTTGTTTAAAAATACACACTTCATAATTCTCCCTGGGATCCACTATACTGAGCTCCAACAAATAAACACCTTATCTAAAACTCCATGCTCATATGACTGCTGACTTTGACAGTTGCCAACATGACTTTGTATGCATCATCTCTTGCCTCCAGCAGATTCCCTTCCTGTCTACAAGATCTAAGAGATGCGAAAGTGAGGTAATCACACACACACAGATGCTCTGCTTCAGCAAGATGGAAAATGATATTAACAGGACATTCACTCTCTCCGTTACTGCCCTATGTAAATTCACAGGCATATCTTTAATGTCTTACTATTGAATTCCTTGGTTATAAACCTGAGAGGATTAAAATACAAGACAGAAAATATATTTTTATAGTTTTATAATTCTTATTGTCTTCTGTCTGCTATGCATTGAAGAGAAACTCACTGTTTTCCCTACAGTTCCTGTTTAGTCATATGCCACAAATACCAGACACCACGTTCGGGTCACCAGATAATTGCCATTCCTGTTTCCATTCTAAGCATTACATGTTCAATGTCCCAAATTATTTTTACATTATATATTTATTTTGATGTTTAAAACACTCAACATTTTCTATATTCTGCACTATAGTCTTCCATCTGTTTAGAATTTCATGTCGCTTTCTCTTGAAGCATTTTCCATGTTGAAAATATGTCATTTTCCAAGTACTTGAGGTTTCCTCCTTTTATTTTCCCAGTCTAGGTCACTACATTATGCTTGTGTGAAAAGCTTATCCCTTCTTCATTTTAGGGTGTAATCACTCAGTGACCCTAAGAATATCTGGAACATTTCAGGCCAAATTAACTAATCAGTTTGTTCCAAAAAGTAGATAAGATAGGAAAATGATAAATGTCTTAGGCTTTATGGTTTTCCAGTAACAGATAATGAGGGATTGACCCAAACTAACACAGTTAGATCAGAGAGATTTGTTTCTGATGTGATCCCCTTTCAGCTTCACCTCCCAACTCTGCTTGAAAGCCTTTGGCCCTCTCAATGTACATAATAGAATGCAGTGCAATTTACCTCAGTGTGCAGTCTGCTCATAAACTGCTTTTAGCTAATGTAACTAGAAAGATAAGATTAAAGAATAAATAATAGTAGCCAATACCCATTGCACCCAAGCTTTCTCCTTACCAATCATTTATATTTTGACAGGAAAATGACCAAAGTAAATGAAGTTGCAGTTACGTAATACAATACTGTTAACAATAACAATGTTGGAAAGAATTTTTTTTTTTTAAATGTGTGTGTGTATGTGTCTATCTTCTAAAAAAATAAGGAAAGGAAACTTTTTTTCCATATTCTTCTCCAGTGTTCATCTATTTCTTCTAAAGGGACAGCCCTGTAGAAAATTCAAAATCTAATTCGCCTAGCTAGCAAATATGACCTCACCCCAGGAAACAGCATGCAAGGTCATTTTTAGTAAAATATTTATGCAAGCACTCTACCTACATTTCTGATTATCTGTATAAAATGGTAACAATGTCTACAAAATGGGGTGGGGCACAAAGAGAATCTGGTGTTATACACAAATTTAAAAAACCAAAAAATAGTTATTACTTTGTCAATTAGTAATGTCTTCTTGATATTTTCATCAGTAACTTCACTAAATGTTTTCTTCTTTGAAAGAGCATAAAATCTATTGGCAGTAGGTCAAGGCATAGGATAACACTAGGCAAAATCAGTGGGAAAAATTCTTAAAATCTGTTTTGTTTTTTTTATTAAACTAAGTATCATTAAGTACCACACTATTGTACAGTTTAGTCAAATTCACAAAATACAGAATTATTTTTTTTTCTAAAAATTGCTCCAAAAACCACACTTAAGGTAAAATCCCCTACTGTGTTGTTCATAAATTGAGAATTAAATAAGACAAGAACTATATATTAATGTAAAACAACCTGAATATTCATTGGAAGGACTGATGCTGATGCTGAAGCTCCAGTATTTTGGCCACCTGTTGTGAAGAGCCTACTCACTGGAAAAGACCCTGATGCTGGGAAAGATTGAAGGGCAAAGAAGAAGGGGTAGTGGAGGATGAAATGGTTAGACAGCATCACCAACTTAACGGAAATGAGTTTTAGCAAACATTGGGAGATAGTGAAGGACAGGGAAGCCTGGCATACTGCAGTCTATTGGGTTGTAAAAAGTCAGACAGGACTTAGTGACTAACACTTTCAGTTTCATAACACTATATATTATGCATTATGTTCACATATTATAAAGAATTTGTTGTTCTTTAGTCACTCAGTTGTGTCCAACTCTTTGAAACCCAGCCTCTAGCCTCCTCTATCCATGGAATTGCCCAGGAAAGAAGACTGGAGTAGGTAGCATTCCCATCTCCAGGGAATCTTCCTGACCCAGGGATCAAACCTGAGTCTTGCATATTACATATACGTATACTAATATTGTGTGCCTATACACACACACACACACACCACTAATCTCAAAAGATTAGAAGTGCTAGTTCCATGTATAGCCACATAGGAAGCCACTTAAGGATTTTGACTAGAGAGTAATACATGTCTATGTCATGATTACAATTTCCTGATATTGAATATAGGAGAAACAAAGTTCTATGACTTTTTTTTAGGTCTACTATAGCCTAAACTATAAATGGAAATAGGTAAGTATTTTGCTATGTCCAGAATACATAAAAATATTGTTTATAAAATATCTTTGTGTTGATAGTTTGGCATCAAGAAATATTTGTATTTTAAAGAAGAAAATATTTACAGTAAATGAACTACTATAGAAACCAATTTTAATTTATTTTTTAAGAAATCAACAGATAGAATGGCCTTGATATTTGTCAAATTTCAGTAGACATTTCAACAGTTATAAAAGATGACTTCTGCTATATGCTTTTTAAAGCTATACTTCCCATCTGAGTGAATATAATCTTATACAAATTATTTTTATTATGACTTGAATTTAAAAAGAGAAGCTGGTACTTTTTTTAGTTCTAAACTTTATTTCTTTAGTTAGAAACTTTAATACACAAGAGAAAGTGTCAGTAAGATATAGTTACCTGCATCAGTTCAATAGATTCTCATGGAAAGTTGCATAAGTAATATAACAGGAACAACTGGTTACATAGTTTGATAATCATTGATAATCTAATGTAAATAAATTTAAAGGAGAATTAAATTCAGATTAAACAAGAATATGTGTGCTCAGTTATGTCCGATTCTTTATGACCCCATGGACTGTAGCCTGCCAGCCTCTTCTGCCCAGGAAATAATACTGGAGTGAGATGCCATTTCCTCCTCCAGGGGATCTTCCTGACCCAGTGATCAAACCCTTATCTTTTGCTTTTCCTGCATTGGCAGGCAGATTCTTTGCCACTAGCACCACCTGGGATGCCCTATGGCTACATGATATCAAAGAAATACATTGAAAAACAAAATAGTTATTGAAGCAGCTATGCTGCTGCTGCTGGTAAGTCGCGTCAGTCGTGTCCGACTCTGTGCGACCCCATAGATGGCAGCCCACCAGGCTCCTCCGTCCCTGGGATTCTCCAGGCAAGCGTACTGGAGTGGGTTACCATTTCCTTCTCCAATGCATGCATGCATGCTAAATCGCTTCAGTCGTGTCCGACTCTGTGCGACCCCATAGACAGCAGCCCATCAGGCTTCTCCATCCACAGAATTCTCTAGGCAAGAATACTGGAGTGGGTTGCCATTTCCTTCTCCAGAAGCAGCTATTCTGAATCATAAAAATTCTTAAAGTCTCCAAAATCATTATTTGAATTTTATTTTACAAATTGGATGTTGTTCATGCTATATGAGACTATAGATATGATTTTAGATTTTAGAATAATCTAATTATTGATTAGTAATTTAAATTAAATTTAAACATATTAAAATTACTGATTTTGTTAATGTTGATTATTTATATGATTTTTTATCAAAATTATGCTGCAATGAAAATCTACAATCATTGCTTATCCATATAAATAAATGTAGGCATCAATATATTGGCTTATTTATTATGTCTGTTTTTTCTCTACTATACTTAGTTCTAAATGCTTGGTTTAAAAAAATGTCTGGATAAAACAGTAATGGAACAGTCACATTTGTATGTTTAAAATAATATTTTTGATCAGAAAACAGTAAAATAAAATATTTTGTACACCTTTGTAAATATTACCCATTGATTTTTAATAAGGAGCTTCTTGGTAATTTTAAAATGCAGTTTCTTCTCTTTCTGTATTCTAGTGTTAAATTTTCCATGGGTATCAGATTGGAAAGCTTGCATGGGTCTGATATCTCTGGTGTCCTTGGCAGCAAATGGTGCATAAACATTTACTCTTCAGCTATGTAGACTGCCAACATCTGTCTCATCTTTTAGAAAACCTGAAGGAGGACTAGAGGCTTAATGATAGAAATAATAAGCTTTCTGCATCCTTAAAACGTTTATTATTTTATAGAATAAAATAAGAAATATTGCAAAGGACATCTTAAGTTATAAGGTATCAAGACTGAGGCAAATCGTTTTGGTATTTTCATCAACCTAATAACTTATCATACTGATTCTATATTAGTTTATTAACTTCATTTTCATTGGAGGAAAATCAATGTTTGCTGGAGTAAAGTAACAAAAGAGAAATATGTTTCTTAATGAAAGAGAGGATTTAACATATTTATATCTGTACTTTTTAAACATTTGGAATTTTTTGGATACCCCAGCAGCTGTATCCCCATATCAGTGTTCATGCCCACATTTGCACTGTTCTTCAAAATAAGCTCAGTGCTTTTAACAGTGTTTGGACCATAGTCAGACAGTAGAAATATGTTGAGTGAATAAACTCAGCTTTAATGTTGTCATGCTTTTATAATGCCTTTAATTTGTAATAAACCAAGAAAAGCTTGGAATAATAACTACTGTCATATCTTTTGCAGCAAATGTGAGACAAGAAAGTGAGTTTAAAATATGTTAAGGACAATGAGAATATACTCATGTGTGTTAAATCATAACACGTATGTTTCAGTGAAGAAACTGTCAATAACCTGTTACAAATAAAGTTAAAACAGAACTTTTCTAGTGTATTAAAAGGACGTAAAATAAGAGTCAGAAAACCCTATGAAATTCAATACAAAAGCTTAAATTTGAAATTGTTTCAATATTAAAACAAAGTTTTGAGATGATAATATCAGCTGGCCATAATTAAAACAACAGAAAAAATATAAAATTAAGTTACAATTCAGAAAAGAAATGATAAAAATCATTAAAATCTATTTTTCATATAAATATTTGAAATAGAAAGTGCTAATCATAATTAGATTCCCCAGATGAAAGTGATTGTCATCATCCAGTTGTTAAATGAATGTTACAGATGATTTCCAAGGAAACAATAACACATTATATTATGTAAGAAAACAAGTACAACATTCATTTTTAAAAATTAAATGAAATATGTATGAGATTATGGAAAGGAAAAGCTATATTGGCTTTTTAAAATCTCGTAATTAGGACAGTGAGAAAACAAAGGAATAAGACCTTCAAATTATTGATGGAAAATAATTTGTATCCTAAGGTTTAATACTAGCAAAACTATTTCTCTAGAGCATGACCTGAACATACTTCCTGAGAAATATTGAAAGTTATATACTTCCAAACCATCACTAAAGTGTGAATCAATTACAAAAAGAGGAAGAATATCCCTAGGAGGAAGGTGGTGATGCTAAAAGAGATTGTGTGTTAGTAAACTGGTGAATGGAGAAGGCAATTGGCACCCCACTCCAGTACTCTTGCCTGGAAAATCCCATGGACAGAGGAGCCTGGTAGGCTATAGTCCATGGGGTCGCTAAGAGTCGGACACGACTGAGCGACTTCACTTTAACTTTTCCCTTTCATGCACTGGAGAAGGAAATGGCAACCCACTCCAGTATTCTTGCCTGGAGAATCCTAGGGACGGTGGAGCCTGGTGGGCTGCCGTCTATAGGGTCGCACAGAGTCGGACACAACTGAAGCTACTTAGCAGCAAACTGGTGAATAGGTTTTTGATCTGGACAAAGTCTGAACTCAAATGGAGGAGATAAAGCAAAATTAATAAATTGCAATTAATAGAGTTTTTCAAAAGCATGATTGAAATTAGCTACATAGCTTACTTCATTTAAACCATAATAGATCTGCCTAGAATTAATGCCTTCTAGATTCTTTAATGATTCAGAAGAGTAAACCATTGACTTATTTTAATCTATATTGTCTACACTTGCTAAAGTGTCAAGGATACACACTAACATAACCAAATCAGATTATGTATCTTCTAAATCAGTGGGAATGGCAAAAGAAAATGAAAAATGTTAAAAGGAAGAAGAATAGTTGTGTTCAGTGTGGAGTGAGTACAGAAGACATGGGATAAATAAAAAGAAGAGAATCGGGTGGGAGAAAAAAACAAATATGTCGTATTCATAAGATAATTAAAAGGGATTAACTAGACTTTGTGTTCCAGTTGAGCTATTTCAAATCATAAAAAATGATGCTGTGAAAGTGCTGCACTCAATATTCCAGCAAATTTGGAAAACTCAGCAGTGGCGACAAGACTGGAAAAGGTCAGTTTTCATTCCAGTCCCAAAGAAGGGCAATGACAAAGAATGTTCAAACTACCTCACAGTTGCACTCAGCTCACAAGCTAGCAAACGAATGGTCAAAACTCTCCAAGCCTGGATTCAACAGTACGTGAACCATGAACTTCTAGATGTTCAAGTTGGATTTAGAAAAGGCAGAGGAACCAGAGATCAAATTGCCAACATCTGTTGGATCATCAAAAAAGCAAGAGAATTCCAGAAAAACATCTACTTCTGCTTTATTGATTACGCCAAAGCCTTTGACTGCATAGATCACAACAAACTGGAAATTTCTTCAAGAGATGAGAATACCAGACCACCTTACCTGCCTCCTGACAAATCTGTATGCAGAACAAGAAGCAACAGTTAGGATTGGACCTGAAACAACAAACTGATTCCAAATCGGGAAAGAAGTACGTCAAGGCTGTATATTGTCACCCTGCTTATTTAACTTACATCCTGAGTACATCATGAGAAATGTTGGACTGGTTGAAGCACAAGCTGGAATCAAGATTGCCAGGAGAAATATCAAAAATCTCAGATATGCAGATTACACCACCCTATGTCAGAAAGTGAAGAGAAACTAAAGTGCCTCTTGATGAATATGAAAGAGGAGAGTCAAAGCTGGCTTAAAAGTCAACATTCAGAAAACTAAGATGATGGCATTTGGTCCCATCACTTCATGGCAAATAGATGGGAAAACAATGGAAACAGTGAGAGACTTTATATTTTGGGGCTCCAAAATCACTGCAGATGGTGACTGCAGCCATGAAATTAAAAGACACTTGCTCCTTGAAAGAAAAACTATGACCAACCTAGAGAGCATATTATAAAGCAAAGACATTACTTTGCTGACAAAGTCCGTTTAGTCAAAGCTATAGTTTCTCCAGTAGTCATATTATGGATGTGAGAGTTGGACTATAAAGAAAGCTGCTGCTGCTGCTAAGTCACTTCAGTCGTGTCCGACTCTGTGCAACCCCACAGATGGCAGCCCGCTAGGCTCTCCCATCCCTGGGATTCTCCAGGCAAGAACACTGGAGTGGGTTGCCATTTCCTTCTCCAATGCATGAAAGTGAAAAGTGAAAGTGAAGTCGCTCAGTGATGTCTGACTCTTCGCGACCCCATGGACTGTAGCCTACCAGGCTCTTCCGCCCATGGGATTTTCCAGGCAAGAGTACTGGAGTGGGTTGCCATTTCCTTCTCCAAAGAAAGCCGAGTGCCAAAGAATTGATGTGTTTGAGCTGTGGTATTGGAGGAGACTCTTGAGAGTACCTTGGACTGCAAGGAGATCCAGCCAGGCAGTCCTAAAGGAAATCAGTCCTGAATGTTCATTGGAAGGACTGATGTTGAAGCTGAAACTCCAATACTTTGGCCACCTGATGCAAAGAACTGATTCATTAGAAAAGACCTTTTGCTGGGAAAGATTGAGGGCAGGAGGAGAAGAGGATGAGATGGTTGGATGGCATCACCGACTCAATGGACATGAGTTTGAGCAAGCTCCAGGTGTTGGTGGTGGACAGGCAAGCCTGACATGCTGCAGTCCATTGGGTCACAGAGAGTTGGACATACTGAACGACTGAACTGAACTGAACCTTGGATTAAAAATACAAAGGAAAGTTTTCAGAAGAAACACCCGTGTAAAAGAATGAAAGAAAAAGGATGGTGTTTTGGTTGGCTAGGTCTGCCAAAATAAACTACTACAGACTGTGTGTCCTAAGCAACAGAAATTTATTTTCTCACAATTATACAGGTTAGAAGTCTGAAATCAAGGTGTTGACAGGGTTGGTTCCTTATGAGAGCTAACAGGAAATGATGTCTCACACCTTTCTCTTTGGCTTTGTAGATGGATACCTTCTCCCTGGTTGTCTCCACATCGTCTTTTGTCTGTACATGTCCCTGTCTTAATTTCCTCCTCTAATACACACCAGTCATATATCTCTTTAAAGACCCTGTTTTGAAATAGAGTCACATTCTGTGCTGGGGATTAGAATGGTAACATATGAATTTGGGTGAATTTGGGGGGCGTAAGACGAGTCAGCCCATAAGAGATGAAAAAAGATATATTACACGAATATTAATCAAAATGAGTTCTTCTGTTGTATAACAAAAGTGCTCCTGAATAACAAAAGAATGCAAGACTTTAGGGCATATTTTATTTCTAAATTTGAATAGGCTAGATATGGTAAGATTTAAGATGTAGTTCACTGTAAGATATAATCATTTTTAATTGTGTGCCTAATAAAATCCTTTCAAATTATTGGAACTACAAGAAGAAATCAATACATTCACCATAATAGAATGTGATTTTTAACATACTCTTCCAGTCATTAATTAATCAAGCAGAAAATCAGTAAAAATATAGAAACATTTAATAATGCAATTAACAAGCTTCAGTGGGCATGTATAATACTGATTACCCAACAGTAAGAGACAGTAAATGCCCACTCAAAGACACCTGAAACAATTCAATCCATTGGCAAAACTTTTTGCCAATTAAGTTTAAAGAAATTTGTAATAAATTGGATTACACAGGCAACATATTTTGACTATAAAGGATTTATACTATAAATATCAAAAAGATTAATACTGTGTTACCAAAAAAAGACTATATTACAAATTAATAAGTGACTATAGATGGATAATTAATCAAAAGGGAAATTAGAAACACTTTTTAGCATTGAAATGTAACAAGAATACTGCCTATAAAAAATGTAGTATATAAATTATACATATAAAACAGTTTTAAATATATATATATATAGGATCACAATCAGTATTTGTAATTCAAAAATGCTCTCATTTGTTAATGATTTTGAATCACATTCTGTTTCCTACACCTTGTGTTTCTGTCGGCTGGTTTTGCTGATAAGACTTTCACATTCTGTGCTCAGTTTTGACTGGATCACAACATTCAGTTTTATTCCTTGTTTCATGCATCATTGGCATATCAGTCAAAATGCAAACTCCTCCCTCTCCTGTGTTTTGTCTTTACCCTGTGGCCTTATTCCCAATCTTTCCCCTCACTTCTCTGTTTGTGTGAGCTCAGTCCCTCAGCCCTGTCTGACTATGAGGCATGGACTGTAGCCCACCAGGCTGCTCTGTCCATGGGATTATTCAGGCAAGAATACTGGAGTGGGTTGCCATTTCCTACTCCAGGGAATCTTTCCCACCCAAGGATCAAACCCACATTTCTTGTGCCACCTGCATTGGCAGGAGAATTCTTTACCACTAAGCCACCCGGGAAGCCCATCACTTCCTGGAAAGGCAGTTATTTTAATTGGCTTAACGTTATTATTCCTTTTTTTATTAGTTTCAATTAGTGTGTTAAATTTCCTTATTCCAACTTCTTAAACCAAAAGCATTTCATTAAATCAGTCATTATCCTCTTTGGATAAAGGTAATTGAAAATATACTTTAAGTACTTCATAAACTGTGTTCCATGGGCCATATTTTTATTATTGGATTTTGTTATTTTATTATTAATTTTATATTAAAATATACATATTACTGCTCTTTTTTGAGTATTAACTTTTTTTGCCTAAAATTTCTGTAGAATACAATTTTGATTCCAAATGTAATGGATTAGTATTAACTATGTTTCCAATTTTGATTTATAAATTAATCAGTTGTGATCAAATACCAATTCAATGTGTCAAATAACACTATGTTGATCCTGTCAAATTCATTGAGAATTTAACTGTCAACTTAGAAGTAATTAATTTTGCAAGTTTTTGACTTGTGATTAAATAAATTTATATTTGTCTAAATCCCTGTTAGCTCCGTTGGTAGAGAATCTACCTGCAGTGCAGGAGACCAAGTTTCAATCCCTGGGTCAGGAAGATCCCCTGGAGAAGGAAATGGCAATCTGCTCCAGTATTCTTGCCTGGAGAAGCCCATGGACAGAGAAGCCTGGTGGGCTACAGTCCATGGGGTCACATGAGTTGGACACGACTTAAGGACTAAACCACCACCTAATTTATATTTAATCATAGTGTATACCAGCAAAACATAGACAGTCACTTAAAACTGAAATTGAAAAAATTGAGATTAAAATGTTTATGTATAATCACATTTCAGTACTGTGTTTTTTTCAAATTTTCTGTACCTTTCTTTCCTTCTTTCTTTCTCTCTCCCTTTTTTCTTTTATTCTTACCTTCTCTCTTCTTTCCCCCACGCCCTTCCTCACTCTCTCCCTCTCCCTGTATTTTTTTATTCTTTTTCTGGGATATATACTTAACATTCTCTTACTATTTAATAAATAGTATATAATTTTATTTATTGATTTATCTAACTTTATTTCTAGTTCTTCCAGTTGTTGCCTTATGTACTTTGAGATCAGGTTGTTAGATACATGTATATTTGTGATTTTTGTATTTTATTCATTTGGTACTTTCGTACATTATTGAATTCCTCTTCAGTATTTATCAAATTATTAATTTTCATTGTATATGTGTATGTTTTCAAAAATTGCTTTCATGGCTTGGTATTTTTCTATTTTTATAGTATATAATTTTCATTCCTTCTTTATGATTTCTTTTTTAAGATGAAATTCACATAATAAAATTAACTATTTTAAAGTGAACCATTTAGTGGTATGCAGTACATTCACATTCACAATGAGTTGTAATAACAAGGTTTGCCTACATACAAAATTGTTTTGTCAGTCCCAAAAGAAATCCCATACTTACTAAAGCAGTTACTTTCCATCACCTTTCCCCAAACTCTGGGAACCACCAATCAGCTTTATGCCTTTGCCTATTATTGATAATTCAAGTAACTGCAATTATAATAGACCCATTGCGTGTGACTTCTTTCACTAAACATTATATTTCCAGGTTCATCCATGTTGTATATCATGTATTAGTATGCCACTACTTTATATGACTGAAAAATATTCCATTGAAGGTATATACTACAACTTATCTGTTCATCTGTTGATAAGCTTATGGGTTGATTCTACATTCTGATGCTCTGAGCACGTGTATTTTTTGAGTACTTGTTTTCAGTTACTTTTGTCTATACACATAGAAAAGGAATTGTTAGTTCATATCGTAAATATTGTTATTGTTGTTGCTCAGTCACTCAGTCATGTCTGATTCTCTGCGACCCCATGGACTGCAGCATGCCAGGTTTCCCTGTCCTTCACCATCTCCTGGAGCTTGCTCAAACTCATGTCCATTGAGTCAGGATGCTATCCAACCGTCTCATCCTCCGTTGTCCCCTTCTCCTCCTGCCTTCCATCTTTCCCAGCATAAGGGTCTTTTCCAGTGAGTTGGCTCTTCGCATCAGGTGGCCAAAATATTGGAGCTTCAGCTTCAGCATCAGTCCTTCCAAAGACTATTCAAGGTATATTTCCTTTGAGATTGACTGGTTTGATCTCCTTGCTGTCCAAGGGACTCTCAAGAGTCTTCTCCAGCACCATAGTTTGAAAGCATCAATTCTTAGGCACTCAGCCTTCCTTATGGTGTGACTCTCACATCTGTACATGACTACAAAAACCACAGCTTTGACTTGACAGACCTGTGTCAGCAAAGTGATGTCTCTGAATTATAATATGCTATCTAGCTTTGTCATAACTTTTTTCCCAAGAGGCAAGAGTCTTAATTTCATGGATGAAGTGACCTTCTACAGTGATTTTGGAGCCCAAAAAAAGTGAAATATGTCTCTGTTCTCATTTTTTCCCCATTTTTTTGCCATGAAGTGTTGGGACTGGATGTCATGATCTTAGTTTTTTGAATGTTGAGTTTTAAGCCAGCTTTTCCACTCTCCTCTTTCATGTTCATCAAGAAGGTCTTTAGATGTTTAACTATTTGAGGTACTGCCAAATCAGTTCACAAAATGAATCTCTTTACATTCTCATGATCAAATGGTTTCTGATTTAGCCACATCCTCAACACTGTTTTCTTTTTTGGAAACATTATAGTCATCCTCATGAATGTAAATGGTGTATTGTTGTGGTTTTGGTTTGTATTTTCCTAATAACTAAAGTTGAGAGTAGTTTTTATGTATTCATTGGAAATTTTTGTTATCTTTCTGGAGAAACATCTATTCAAGTTTTGTCCATTTTTAAATTGGACTTTTGTGCTTTTATTATTGAATTTAAATGCATTGTTCTGGATATTAGACTCCTATCACACTTATGATTTTGAGTATTTTCTCCCATGAATTATGTTGTGTATTCACTTTCTTAATAATACCCTTTTATGCACAAATATTTTTAATTTTGATGAAGTCCAATTTATCGGTTTTTAATCTTTTGTTTTGGATCATGTATTTGGTGTCATATCTAAGAATCCACTGCCAAACCTAAGGTCATAAAGATTTTCTTCCATGTTTCTTATAACAGTTTTACAGATTTTAGCTTTTGATTGGAGAGTTTAAACTGTTTGCATTTAAAATAATTACACATGAAAAAGACTTACTTCTGTAATTTTAATTAATTTTTTTCTGAATGTCTGATATTTTTTTTGTTCATCATTTTCTCCATCACTATCTTCTTTTTTTGTGATTTGATTTTTCTTTTTAGCCTTTTTGGTTCCTCTCTCATTTGAACACTAGAGGCAGAAATCATGGTGACTGTCATAAAGTCTGTCTGCCAGAGTTTGAAACTCATGATTTTTATTTTTCAAGTACCTTTAATTCATAAACAAAATTTCACCAAATTTAGTGAATCTTTCTTCTTATATTCTTTTTTCATTCATTTTTTTTTCTGTGTGTAGGTTTGTTTTTTCATTTAAATTCTGTTTTCTTTCATTCTGTTTAAGGTATTACTTGATTGGTATGGAAAGGTTTTCCAACTTTCCAATCTCTATTGAATATTCACTCATCTTTACTTCCCATTTAAAATTTTTATCCTTCCTTTGAAGAATTTTGTTTCTCTCTTTTTGGGTATTTCTACCAAGAGTTGTTTTTTTTTTTTTTTTTTTTTTTACCAAAGATGAATTTGGTAAGCTTTTTAAGCTTTATATATATGGATAATATATGTATTATACTATCATGCTTTATTAATATATTAGTCAGATGTAGAATCAGTAGTACAAAATTATTTTCTATAAAATCTTGGAAAAGGTTATTCACTTTTTTCTTATTCCCTTGTCATTACTATGACCACTGATCAAAATCTGATTTTTTTATTCCATAAGAATTTATTAACTTCAACAACTTTTGAAAATGACTGTATCTTTGATGATCTTATTATTATTCTACATGTGGATTTTATTTTAACTATTCTATTTGAAAATATGATTTTTTCCTTTCATTCAGAGGTCTTCTATGTTTTTAGAATTTTTATTTTTATTTCTTCATATTAGTATTTTATTCCTTATACATCTGGACTCAACAGTAATCCTGCACATTTAATAATTTTAATTGTATGCCATCTTTTTCTTTGTTTTTCATGTGCTTTTGTAAGAGATCCTTTATTGAATTACCAGTTTAATACATGTTCTTAAATTGTATTTATTCTAGTATTCCTCCACCTATTGAATTAGTTCAATTCATTATATTTTTACCTAATACTTTACTCAGTCTTCTTTAAAACTAGTTCTTTGTCTTCATGATGTTACTGTGTTGTATCATCTCTTTGAAGTATTCTTAATATTTTCAGGTATTTGTTGCATCATATCTGGGTTTTATTGTATAGGTTTTTCATTATGATGTCTCTTTATTGGAGTCTAATGCTTAAATATTTATTATTTTAGATTTTTAACGTAATTTTTCCTAGCATTGCCTTGTACTTGGCTTGTAGAGTATGTAAGGTGAAAGGAACAAAGTCAAAGCCTTCCTTGGTGCGTATGGTAGGTTTAAAATGTGGAGTTGCATCCTTCATTGTAGAGGCTGAATTGCTATGGTGAAGCTTGGACACACAGATCAGGAATTTTCTCTTCAGAAAATTCTGGTTCTCAGGAAGATTGTCTTCACCTGTTCCATTAGCTTTTCTCCCTCTTGGTTCTTTATTCTGTAGGGAGGAACCAGCTGCTCTCTGTTCTTGATTGCATCCTACATGTGCCCGCACAGTTATGACATCCTGCTCACTCTGATACGATAATCATATCAGAGGAATGCAACAGAGAAAAGAAAGCACAACTTCAAAACTCTCTTCCTGAATAGATGTCACACACAGCACTAAGCCCACCAGAATAAGTTACAATTGACTTTGTAACCTCCAGCAGTGCTTCAGAGTATATTGGTTCTTCAAATCTGTAAAAAAAAAAAAAAAGGCACCAATAAAACTTTTCTTAATATCATGTGTGATGATGTTTCCATAGGATAGTTACAAAAATGTTACCGTGTTTACTTCCTGGATAATTGATTACCACCCCACCCACCCCCTGCCTTTTGTTTCACCAGTGGTGTTCAGTTTTTGTTGCTTTGCTTTTGGCCCCGTGAAGCCACTTTTAAGTTTTAAGTTTTTTTGTACGTTTTTCTTCCTGCCTAAGTCTTAAATTTATTGACATGCTATCTAAAGTCACAAAGGTAATCTGTCTTATCTTACAAGGTCTTTAGAGTATTGCCAAGCTCCATTTATTTAAAAAGACTCTGTTTCCCCCACTGATTTACAGTGGCAAGCCTGTTATACATCAAATTACCATATATGCATAGGTTTGTTTTGGGACTCTCTTTTCACTTTCACCAATTTATTCATCTGTGCCTTTGATCAAACAAAAGAAAAATTATTCACATTGCTTTGTAGTAAACCTCTGTATCTGATAAAGTAGTTCCTCTCTCCATATAGTGTTCTTCAAGAGAGTCCTAATTTTCCAAGGATTTTCATATCAATTTTAGATCATGCATTTTCATGAAAAATGTTGAAATTTTACTCGATATTGCACTGAATCTATTAAAATCTATTAAAAACTGTAGCTTTTCATGTTGAATATTCTAATTAATAAGCCTAGTATGTATCTCTGAGTCTTCTTCAGCCTTTCTAAGTAAAGACTCATGATATTTCTTAAACAATCAACTTGGCTACACTTTTTTCACATTGGTTGTTTAAGAAGACTGTGTACTTTGATAATGCATGTATGCAACGTATATATAGAACTGTTGTCATAATTACTTGTTGTCGAGTGGCTCTGCCTCCTGTTCACTGGTTTCTTTGTGTACAGATCATTTTCTAACAAAAAAATATTTTAAAATGTTTTGTGTTTGTTTTGGTGTGTAACTAGATTGAAACCAGTAAAACATAGATTATTTAGTTGAGGTTCCCTGATCAATACAGCCATGTGCGTCTAAGGCAGGAATTTGTATGTTCACAGTCTGTTGCCATGGTTTATCAGAAATCCCTCCCCTCTCTCAACTTTATCATTGTTGTTGCTATTATTGTTTTACCCTGATGATCACCAACTCAGTTTTATTGTGGGTGGGGTGAGGAGGGGTTATTTCTTTTTTGCTGTTATCCTAAAGTTGCAGGGACTTCCCTGGTAGCTCAGCTGATAAAGAATCTGCCTGCAATACAGGAGACCTTGGTTTGATTCCTGGGTCAGGAAGATCCCCTGGAGAAGGGATAGGCTACCTACTCCAGTATTCTGGCCTGGAGAATTCCATGGACTATACAGTCCATGGGGTCACAAAGAGTCCAACAAGACCGAGTGACTTTCACTTTCTAAAGGTGAGCAGAAATTTGTGCTAGCACCACAGTTCAGGGGAAGGTCTCATAGAGTGTTTTTTCAGCTTTGATTTTTTTCTTCTTACCCTGGAAAGTTCTGAAACTAAAGTCTAAATGGAGGGTATCCACAAATGCCATCAGAATAGGAAAAACCTCGTTAATTCAATACTGTGTTTACCTTTGTAAATTTGGACTTCTCCATAATTTGGCATGGAAATTTCAAGTTGTTTTTTTAATTTATTCAGCATGTTTGGACTCTTTTTAAATACTTTTATTTATTTTATTTTTGGCCGTGCTGGGGTTTCATTGCTGCATGGAATATTTGTCTAGTTGTGGCGAGTGGGGGCTGATCCCTAGCTGTGGTGCTTAATCTTCTTATTGCCCTGGTTTCTTTGGTTGTGGAACCCAGACTCTAAGGCTCAGGGCTTCCGTAGTTGCAGCTCCCGGGCTCTAGAGCACAGTCTCAACAGCTGCGGCTCATGAGCTTAGTTACGCCATGGCAGGTGGGGTCTTCCAGGATCAGGGATCAAACCCGTGTCTCCTGCATTGGCAGATGGATTCTTTACCACAGAGCCACCATGGAAGCCCCTAGACTATCTCTTTCAAAATTTAGGTGGAATTTTTCTCAACTCAAGTTTAGTGCAAGTAATTTGACCTGTTCTTGTTAGAACTAGAACTTGCTGCCATTTATTTTTCACGTCGCAGTAAGAAAGATCTTTCCTTATGCCTTCCTACAAACCATATCATATCCTTGTCTTAAAATCTCTACTAACTTCATATCACTTTCACTGCTTTCTTAACATTATCTTTAAATTTAATATGTAATTACATGACACCTGAGATCTAGACTAGAGTATATCTCACTCTAAGCTTTATTCAACTGATCCTGAAAAACTTTTTTGTTGTTTTCCAAGAATGCATTATGCTCCATTTGCCTCTGGTCTTTGAACAAAAGTGAAGTCGCTCAGTTGTGTCCAACTCTTTGTGACCCCATGGACTGTAGCCTACCAGGCTCCTCTGTCCATGGAATTTTCCTGGTACGAGTACCAGAGTGAGTTGCCATTTCCTTCTCCAGGGGATCTTCCTGACACGGGGATCAAACCCAGGCCTACTGTGTTGCAGGCAGATGCTTTACCATCTGAGCCACCAGAGAAGCCCATAATAAAGATACCCTGTAATTCTGACAGGATGTAATAACATAATAGAATGATCCCTTGGAGGAGGAAACGGCACCCCTCTCCAGTATTCTTGCTAAAAGAATCCCATGGACAGAGGAGCCTGGTGGACTACAGTCCTTGGGGTCTCAGAGAGTCAGACACAACTGAGGGTGTGACCACAAGCACAGAGAGAGGGGTACATTATAAGAACTATTTTGAAGAAGTTTACAATGTCCTTTAGCTCCTTAATTTGTATTTTTTTCTTTTCATCTTTAGATCTATTGTAACATCACCAATAATTACAACATAATTAGTGTGTACTAGATTGATTGAAGTTTGGGTATATTCACATATTTAACATAGTTTAGCAAACATACTAAATTACACAAATTCTATATCATAAATAAGGGGAAAGTGGGACAGTTAAAGACAAATATAATGTATAGTATCATCATTTAACATGCAAGTTAGTAGTGGTTAGAGAATTTGTGACCTAATCAACTTCAAATTTTGGGAGGAGATAGGATCATATGTGTATTCTGAAATTTACATCTGAAAGTACAGAGGATTATGACTGATAAAGAAGCACAACTTAAGTGTTATTTCAGTGAGTGTTAGGAAATCAGGGGAATGCAGTGTGGAGGCTTAAAGTCTTAATAGAACATTTTAATCAGCATAGAAAACATTGGTATTAGAATGTTGAGTACATAACATTAAAAGGTATTTTGGGAACTGTGGAAAATGTAGAAAGGAAATTATTCTTTCTCTTTGAGACAATGAATCTTGACAACTGTAGTGTTTTGGCCAATATTATGACATGATGGAAGTGATACTTTGGGAGAGTATATAGCAACAGTTAAAATGATTGATTTTGGTAGGGAGTAAACTGGAAGCAAAGGGATTGATAATGGGATTATTGCATTTGCCTTATGCTCCTAATACTACTGCTACGTGCTTAGAGACTGCATAACATCAATTTCAGAATGAAAATTTACTTGTCATAGCATGTGCCAGAAGAATATTGAATAAAAGTGAACATGCATATCCCAGTCCCAGGATAGGCTGTTTGTCTTTGAAATAAACAGCCTGAGATGAATTTCTCAAGTTTTTACATGAAATGTATTCAGAGTAATAACAGGCTCTTCTATGGAATTGCTAACCACTGCTAAATTGAATATAGCCAGAATAGACAAGGGTGTCAGCCTTGTCTCTATTACATTCTAAATGCCACACAGGGCAAGTGAATAAAGCATAGACACAGATGTACTTGAAAGAAGAGAATAGTGTTTGTAGGGAAGGTGAAAGAGAAATTGAACATGGATAGCTAACTAACAGTATTAAAAGTGTGAAAGTGTTAGTAGCTCAGTTGTGTCTGACTTTTGGGACCCTCAAGGACTGTAGCCCTCCAGGCCCCTCTGTCCATGAGATTTCACAAGTAAGAATACTGGAGTGGGTTGCCATTCCCTTCTCCAGAGGATCTTCCTGACCCAGAGATTGAACTGAGGTCTCCCACATTGTAGGCAGATTCTTTACTATCTGAGCCACCACCATCTTGAAGTGATGTTCAAAATCATTATCACATTTACCATTGTATACCTGTAGTTGAACCTGGGTCTCCTGCATTGCAGGCAGATGCTTTACTGTCTGAGCTACTAGGGAAGCCCCCAGATGTAAGTAATAGATTTAAAGATTTACAAGAGATTTTGAAATTTCAGAACACTTGGAATAAATGATTTACGTAAAGATATTTGACTGATTTATTTAAGGTTTTCCATTAAAGTATAGGTCTAAAATATCTCATTATGTAAAGTTATATCATCAATCAAAGCTTAAGGAACATTTGTGTTTTTTTTTTAATTGACCTATTCACCAGTTTCATAGGATTAAAAATCTACATGGGTAAAAAATGTCTTGTAAACCTATTTCAGACCATTAGTTATCTCTTTGTAGTTTTTAAATGAGATATGCAAACCAATTAAATTAGACACAGTCAGATTGTGGAATTTTTACCAGAGGAAGCAACTATAAAATGAGCACAGAAATATGGTTTTGTGCAGATTCAGAAAGAGAATTGTTGTTAAATTATCAGCTCAGGGGCTAGTTTTGGTTAGTGTTGAAAATAATAACCATTAATGCTGTGGATACTATTTATTTTGTTTACATACATACATCATGTGTATTTACATACCAGCATATATAGACACACTCACATCTTGAACTAGTTTGGAATCAGTTTCTCTTTTAAAAGCATCTTGCCTAGAGTCTACGTTAATGTTTTTGAATGGATTTACTAGCAGCAAATTCTCATTGACTGTAAAGTTCAGACATGGTGCCTGGTAATGAGGTTCTTTCTCTTTGGCGTGAGAATGTGGTAGCCCATAACATTACAAAGTATCGCAGCCGATGTGACTATTTGAACTGTGGTGCTAGAGAAGACTCCTGAGAATTCCTTGGACAGCAAGCAGATCAAACCAATCTAAAGGGAGATCAACGCTGAATACTCATTGGAGGGACTGAAGCTAAAGCTGAAAGTCCAGTTTTTTGCTCACCTGATGCGAACAACTGACTCTTTGGAAAGTCCCCAGTGCTGGGAAAGACTGAGGGCAGAAGGAGAAGAGGGCGTCAGAGAATAAGATGGCTGGATGGCATCACTGATATAATGAATGTGAACTTGGGCAAACTTTGTGAGATGTGAGGTACAGGGAGGCCTGGTGTGCTGCAGTCCATGGTGGTCGCAAAGAGTCCAACACGACTGGGCAACTGAACAACAATAGCAAGATCCATAATTAGTCCACATGCCCACTAAGGCATGACTAGAAGACTTATAGCCAATTGTATGTGTATCAGAAGATGGTCATTAGATTTAAAGAAAATTAAATAAAAGTAAAATTGGAAATGTCCGTTCTAAATCTCCTATTTGGAGTGAGACATGTACAAGCATAGTGATTACATTCCTCAGATGTTAAGTTCCTGTCTTTTGTTACTTAGTTCTCTAAGGTAGTTCTGAGATCCAGTTTGAGACTAAAATGTGAATGGTGTCAAAAATCAGCCACTAATTTTTCAGCATTGCCTGTGGTTTCACAAATAAGTCAATGGCCTTGTCAAATATCAGAATGCTAATATCTAAAATGGAGTGTTAAGTGAATTGGGAATATAGTTATAAATAAATGTGAATTCTGGAAAAGAGTTGGTTAACAGGCATTTACAAAGACAGACAAATTGAGGATAAAGGCTTTTTACTCACTAGTCATAGCAAGTTTTGCTATTCCTTTATAGTCTGTATTCTGGTTTAGAGTAGATGAAGAGTGAAGATTCTGGGTAATTGGATGCCTCACAGTCCTCCAAGGCCAGCAGAAATAAAATTCAGACAATCTAGTAAATGCATTAATGAAAGGGTTAGTGGGATTGTATGAATCTGTGAGTTGAGAGCCAAAACAGAATTGGAAATAAGCCCTTGAAATTCTTCTGGAGTTTTTATTGCTAAAAAAAAGCAGTTTGTTGAGTGTTTAACAGATCATACTTGACTCAAATCAAAAGGCCATGGAGAAATCTTGCTTCTCACACCTGAGTTAAAGGACACACCTGCTTAATATTCACAAGCCTGGTTTGACTTCATTTGTAGGTGGATTTCATGAAATGAAAGAATTGATATATTCCCCAGATCAAAGAAAAAGTAGTTGTATTTAGAGAATAGAAGGTAAAATAAACTGACAGGCTAAATTGACAGGGAGTATTGATAAAATCTGAAAGAAATTTATTTGAGCAATTTAGAACTAATATATGGTTCAAATAGCTAACATGCCAATATTATTAAGGTACATGTATGTATATACACACAAATGCACACACATACTTACAAAGAGTTGGACATTACTTAGCGACCAAAAAACATATATATACCAGTATTCACTAAGCTTCTTTATTACTAGAACTTACACAGATGACAATCCCCTCTGTATAATATTAACTCTATATAGTAAATATTGTCTTTATGAACTGTGGATTATATTGAATATGTAATGCATTGCATTGTTAAACCAGTATCCAGATCTGTATCTCTAGAGAAGTTATGCTCTCATCCAGTGTCATATGTGGAAGGTGCTCAGAAAATATTTGCTGCAATAATGACTCAATTAATGAATGAATCCTAACTTCTAAGCCTATTTTATACTTAATAGACTCTTACTGTATTGGGTCAATTAACATTTTAAAGTGTAATTCTAACCTGATTTGATGACCCAGAGTCTCCCATCCAGAAAAATAGACACTAAGCAATCACTTTACTGGGGCTTCCCTGGTGGCTAAGATGGTCAAGAATCTGCCTGCAATGCGGGAGACCTAGGTTTGATCCTTGGCTTGGGAAGATCTCCTGGAGGAGGGCATGGCAACCCGCTCCAGAATTCTTGCCTGGAGAATCCCATGGACAGAGGAGCCTGGTGGGCTACAGTCCACGGGTTGCAAAGGGTCAGACAGGACTGAGTGACAAAGCACAGCACAGCAATCGCTTTACTAATACATTTGCGTTTATTGTTTATGAATTGACAAGGAAACGGCATTTAGAAATGCTGAAATGAGAATTATCCACAAGTAGTTTATCATGTCTTGGTTTATATTAAATTTGTTTTGTTACATTTTGTTTCTACACTGTCAGAAATGTACATCTGGATTTATTAGCCATCATTGAAACCTTATTATGGGAACAAATGCATATTAATGCTTCAAAACTTTCATTGATAGCCTAATTTTCTTTCAGTTTCTACACTCAGAATAATTAAGAAGGAGCAAGAAAGAGTGAATAAAAATGATGATGTTTTATTTCATTTGGTGGTAATACTATAGTTGACTTGTCATTAACTTTATTGTATGATAGTACCTCCTTCAAGAAACTTCCCTTAGACTTCAGAGTTTGCTAAAATGCTCCATGTCTGTCTTCTCATAGCATTCTGTACACGAAGTTACCATTATCCTTAAATATAATACTAATATTTTATTGAAATAAACAAATAAATAAATAAATAAATAACTTAGGTGTTTATTTTCCCCAAACCTATAAATTAACTTCAAGATTTAGACTACAGTTATCTTCATTCCCTGAGAACAGTAGTCACTCAGCAAATTTGATTGAATTGAAGTTGTGGAACAAAATTAAAAACATTGTTTTCTGTAACTAAATGTATGCAAAATTGTTACAAATTCTGAGGAGCTAAACTTACAACCGGTAATGCACAAAGAAGAATTTAAAGTATTATCTGTTTTGATTTTTAAAAAAGATATGATTCTAGAAGTGCATCAAACATGATAAACAAAGTTAATTGTTCCCATAGCAGTGGATTCAAAAGTATGATTAGCCATTATGGAGGTGTAAGTAATGCTGTCATTTAAACAATATACTTTTGACTATAACTTTAACTGGAAAATATCTATCACTATTTAAAAAGTTGGGTGAGTTGCTACTTAGCATTTGTCCATAATAGGAGAATGTATATTTCATTAAGAATTTGTTAGGGTTGATGGGAGTGTATAACATTAACTTAATATAGTGTATATCCATACATAACAAAGTTAAGATCCTTATTTCTGAAGTTATGCCTTTACATTTTTATTTTATGTATCTGATTACCATTCTTGTATGCTAAATGCCTGTATAGGGAGAAAGAATGTTAAGTCTTATCATTAGGTATGGTGTATCATAAAAAGCATATAGGATTAAAAAGGAAGTTAGTGTTTAGTTTCAAGGCAAAATTACAAACATTAAGTATAATGTATTTGGCTCATTTGATTTTTAGAAACTGAGAATGTCAAGTAATATCAACTAATAGAGTATAGAAATAAGGTAATAAAAATGCCATATAAACCCACTGGCAACTGTTCTTTTGGAAACTATAGCACAGTTGAGATGTAGAAAGATTTTGACAGTTTAGTAACCTCTTTATCTTTCAACAACTGGAATTTTTAATCTTTCAATATTAGAGTGAATCAGCTTCATTCCTACTTACTGTTGTTGATACAACTGCTAGTTCATTCTATTCTAGCTATAAATACTGTAACTCTGTTTTGGTATGCAACTTATATACTAGCATATATATGGAATATAGAATAATAGAGCATACACATATGTTTATAGAGAGAGTATATAATATAAACACATATACATATGATGCAATGCAATTATAGTTCATTCTATCTTCTTCCACTCTGTTCCCTTTTTTTTTTTTCCATTCTATATAACTTAGATATAAAAATAGTGGGCTGAACGTTTGTGTTCCTCAAAATTCATATATTGAACCCTGAGCCCAGTGAAGAGAGGTGGGGTGCTTGGGAGATAATTAGGTGATGAGAGTAGATCCCTCATAAATGGAATTATTGCTCTTGTAAGAAGAGGCATGAGAGTAATGATCTTTCTGACATGTGAGGAAACAGCCAGACCAGCTGTCTAAAAACTAGGAAGAGGGTTCTCACTGGACACTGACTATACTGACACCTTGATCCCAGACTCCCCATCCTCCATGAAGAATAAAATTCTGCTTTTAAGCCACCTGGTCTACATGTTTTTGTTAAAATAGCCTGAACTGACTAACACATTTCCCTCAGAAACCCTATTTTCAGACAATCAGTGTTGTATAGAGCTCTGTTCTTTCATACAGAACCCATGAGCCACTATTGGCCACTGTGGCTATTTGAGTATGCATTTAAAGCAATTAAAATTAAGCACATTTAAAGATTGAGTTCTTCAGTCACACAAGTGGTCAGTAGACACATGTGTCCAGGGATTATCATATTAGACAGCTGAGATTTTATGTATTTCTATCATCATAGAAAGTTCTATTTGATCAGCACTTCTATACAGGTTAATAATACATTAAAGAATTAAAATCATATCACCATCATTTCTTACCTGAGTGACCTTGAACTTAATTTTGTAACATTTCTAGGCTTCAATTTTTCCATGTTTAGAATAAGAACAGCAGCAGTGCCTTTATTATAGGATTTTTACCAGAATAAACCACTACACAGAAAATCCCTTGCAAAGTGACTAATAAATTGAGAAGCTGAATTTACAATGACCAGACCATGTATAATAGAACTCTGATCCACAATCTGCAGTAACCAGACCAGAAAGCCAACCTACTATTTGCAATAATCATTACAAGAAGGTAAACTACTATCTTTAATGACCATTTCAGGAAGCCAAATGATAACCTCCACAACAGTCAGCTCAAAATGACCAGGATTTGGCCTTCCCTTGTGGCTCAGCTGGTAAAGAATCCACTTGCAATGAGGGAGACCTGTGTTCGATCCCTGGGTTGGGAAGATCCCCTGGAGAAGGGAAAGGCTACCCACTCCAGTATTCTGGCCTAGAGAATTCCATGGACTGGATAGTCCGTGGGATTGCAGAGTCGGACACGACTGAGTGACTTTCACTATCAATAACTGACAGCTTCCCTAACTTTTGCCTTCACGTCCAGTTTAGGACCTAGTATAGAAAGCTAAATGTGCATCACTAATGAATCGCATAGATGTCCTGCTTCTAGACACCCCACAGCTTCCTCATGTTAACAGCCTCCAAAAAAGGCACACCAGAAGCTTCCCTTTTTCCGTTTTAAAGCTTTTCCAATTTTCTGTGTTTCTTTGTGTGTCTCCCAAAATGCAAGTGATAAGCCTGCCTTTATTTAGCATCTAAAGTCCCTGGAATATCATACTTTATTGGTTATGATATCCTGTTGAAGGAATTTGGTGTATGTAGTCACCCGAATAGGCTATACTGAAAACCCAGTTTTTAGAAAGTACATTGCTGCTTTGCTTCTGAGTGTGACTTTCAGACTTAAGAAGGAAGATATGATGACATATATGTCATTTGTGGACTTCTCTATGTTTGGGCAGGCTCTTGATATGTATGCTGTTTTTACTTCTATTTTGTATTGACCTCCAGCCTTCTGTAAGAAGAAGCACCCGTGTGATGGTGCTACACTGAACTTGGGCAAAGCACCAAGTCTGGGCAAATAACACTCTCTTTTTATGGTGTTGCAGTCTATTCAAGAGATCAAACACTTAAGAAATGTTTTAGAACAGGTCAGTAATATGGGATCACTTTTCTTTATAGTCTTTCACCCTCTTATAACTGAGGATTTTCATTAGAACTAGAGACCTATAGAATCATCTACCTTTGTTTGCTCACCTTTCAAAGCAATGGAAGGTGTATCCTTAATAATAAGGAATGCTGCCTCCATTCTCAAACAAATACGAATATGTTCATGAATTCTCAAACCACGTCCAAAATGAAGATTCTGTGTTTCACAAGATGGATATCCAGTATGTATTCACATTGGTAGGTCACCTTTGCAGGAATGAAGGGGTGAAACCTTACAATCTATATTAGTGATGCTGGAAATAATGAATCATATAAAGCAGTAACTCTTCTAAACTGTGTCATAAATTTAAGCATTAAAAATGCCACATGCTGTAACACAATCTGAAAATTAACAAAGTACACTAAAGAATATACTCTGAAGTGTCAGATATAATATTTTAAAATTTTGTTTATATATATATTAGATAAAGGATCTTAGAAAGATGAGCATTTTAAAAAAGCATTGCTTAATAACCGACAGAGAACAGAAGCAGAGACAAAATATTACAAGTTTCATAATCCACTTGTTAAAATTTTCCCTTATTTTCTCCTCCATATTATATGTTTAGAGGACCTCAGACTTCCCCTCCCCCCACCACTGTTGGAGCTAGGTAAAGGAATTCCAGTATTTAGCCTTGAAACTGCAGAATTTTCTAATAGTAAAGGCATCTCAACAAGATTAGGGAAAAAAAAAAGGCCTTTCTCTTTTATAGCAAATAAATAAATATTCTGAATTTTAAAAATCAACTCACAAGTTATTTCTAACAAGAATCTTCTCTTGAGAAATAAAATTTTTCTCCACAGTTAAAGAATTTAGATTGATTTGCTTACATTTAATTTGCTGCATTCATAATATTTATACTGACAACTCATTTTTGAAAGTTGTGTAAAGCTTTCCTCTTTGAAGCTCCACAGGAATGACTGTACTTCATTCACCTCTACAGGCACTTAGAAGAGATAAAATACCTCTTTGCTGGATTTTTTTTTTTTAATTTAACAAACCATTTTGCTTTTCACATTGCATATTACTGAATTTCACATTTATTAATTGATTTCATTTTAAGGATAGGCAGGCAATGCTTTAAAGTATCTGATTTGGGGCACTTCCATGCATTCATTTATAGAATTAGCATATAAACTCATCAATATTGTCAAAAGATTTTGAGTCTGTCTTTACATTCCCTCTGATAAGCGGATGTGATGTTTTGGAGCTGTGTATATGCATGAATATGCATGTGAGAGACAGATTAGTGAAGCTGTGGGCTGTATATTTCCTGTGTTTTTACTTATGTGAAAATGTGTTACTGCTGCTTCAGTACAGTTCAGTCTCTCAGTCGTGTCTGACTCTTTGCGACCCCATGGAATGCAGCACGCCAGGCTTCCCTATCCATCACCACCTCCTGGAGCTTGCTCAAACTCATGTCCATCAAGTCGGTGATGCCATCCAACCATCTCATCCTCTTCTTCTCCAGCCTTCAATCTTTCCCAGCATCAGGGTCTTTTCCAATGAGTCAGTTCTTCCCATCATGTGGCCAAAATATTGGAGCTTCAGCTTCAGCATCAGTCATTCCAGTGAATATTCAGGGCTGATTTCCTTTAGGATTGACTGGTTGGATCTCCTTGCAATCCGAGGGACTCTTAAGAGTCTTCTCCAACACCACAGTTCGAAAGCACCAGTGCTGTTTACCTAGATGAATTAAAAATTGAAATTAGTTTGATTTTTGCTGTGTCTTCTGGAAGTCACTGTATATATTGTCCTTTTGTTTCATTTTCTTATTTACTGTTACAGATGAAATCTAGATGAGCATAAATTATTTTATTTGATTTTGCAATTGCAATTAACTTGTTTCAATTATAATGATGTTTGTAGCAATTGTTTTTATGCCTTTTCTTCTTTATAATTTTTAAGCTTTCTCTAAGATAAGAAATTGATCTTTCTTAATTTTCCAACTCATTTCTCTAATTCATTAACAATTTATTTTCATAATTTTACATTATTCTCCAATCCTTTTTTTATTTTCTGTCCTTAACTTTTATTTATATAAACTAGACTTTCTTGCTTCTATCTTTTATTCTTACTTCATCTCTCTCTCCTTTTCTCATATATTCTATTGAATTTCAAAAGCTTCTACTTCAATTTTCTAGATAGTTTCTGAGTCCAAATTGTTTTGGATTATATAAACTACTTTATTAAATATGTGTATGTGTATATATATATATATATATATATATATTTATTTTATTTAAAGCGGTTTATCTCAATTCCCCATTTTCTCTTCACCTCTCAACTAGCTTCTTAGTTGTGTAATATTTTGGAACTTTGCACACACAAGTTCACTCCTTTAAAATTATCTTGGGCCTAGTTCTTGAATTGATTTTACTTAAAGAAAAGAAATTTATAAGCCCACAGAGCATTGTTCAACTCGTCTGTACTAGTATATTTTGTGCTCAGTGCCTGTGACTTCTTCCTCTGCTTCTGTTTGTGGAGGATTCTTTTTTTTTTTTTTTTGTCTACAATTGGAAGTGGAACTTTGATTTAGAGAACAGTGTAGCTTTCCCTGTCTAAATGTTGTAAGACCCAACAAAGACTTAAATTCACCATTTCAAAAAATGGCCTATGGAGAACTGGGAGAAAGCCAAATCTAGAAGAGTTTTTGGCAGGGCACTTTAACTTTGTCATTCTTTGAGCTTCTTTCCAGTTTGCTCTGGCATTGAGGAGATAATTATGCTCTTTGTTCTCATTATGGATTAGCTAAGGCAATGCCTCTTAATCTGGCAAATTGTTCTCTGATACCAGCCTGGAAGCTGCCTGTGTCTTTTCATTTTGTCCCCGTCAGTGTTTTTCTGGTGAAGTCTGATGAAGTTACTTGAAGTCTCTGATATTCACATGCATCTCTCATCTAATTTCAAAACAAAAAAAAATGTGGAAAATTCAACCCTCTTTTATCTTATTGTGATTCATTACATAAAAATCCTGGATGAAGTTTAAAATTTTAGACAGGTACTTGAGGTTGACCCTTTTGCCATTTACACCAAGTATCTAAAGACATCCCCTAATTATGTTATATTTACTTCATGTTTAAGGTCTGTCAACTTTTTTTTCCATCTCATATCATGTCTCTCTTAGACTCTTTCTCAGATGGATTCTTGAGCAATAGCTGAGATCCTACTGACCTCATGTTTGATTCATATCACAGAGAAAAGAGTTCTACACAAGCATCAACAAACTTCACACTGAAAAGATCTCACCATAGCAGGTACACATTCCTCTGGCTTCTGCCTGGAACTGGAACTTCTCTGATGGTGTCACTTGTGATGTCTGTGTGACTCATACATGTGCATCTGCAAGTGTAGCAGAGCCCGTGCCCTGGAGAAGCCTTCAACCAGTCAGAGTAGAAACAGAACGTTAAGGCATCTCCATTCCCTCCATCATGGACTATGCCGAGATGCATTCATAGGAATCCTCAGAAGTTTCTGGAGGGTTAAAATACTAGACCCCCACAGAGGATGCCAATCAAAATTTTCTTTTCGTATCAGCCTTTTCCCCTTCTCTGTTTTACTCTACTCTCATTCCTTCTCTCTGGAATCAAGATTCTAGTCAAATAGAAAGACCTGAACTCAAACTTGAGTCCTTGGAAGAGAAAACAGACTCAAACCATGGTGAAAAGAACATTTCCACCCTACATAACATAGCGTTTTGGAAGTGGACCACTTACCTATCTGATGGACAGAAGGACTGCGTTGTGGTGAAGTGGTGATTAGACCAGGCATACGAAGTGCTTATGCTTTCCCAGGCTGTCATGAGTGGAGGATTGTGATAAGGTACATGTGGAAGTTGAAGTGTTAGATAACTAAGTTCCTTAAATCTGCCAACTCAAGTCATACGGAACAAACTAGGAGCTTCCATGGCTGAGTTAAAGATATTCATATTTCTTGAATATAGGATAAGAATACTGTGGAGAAAACTGAGTCATGGATTTAATATGAGTGGGAGGGCTCAAAAAATACTGAACACATAGTTTTTGAAGGCATTTTATGTCAAGTCCTCAGGCCTCTAAGGAAAATAGTAAAAGTCAGAGGACTGTGGTTGGGTCATTCTACTAGATGACTGTGAGAAAACCTTCAAATTCTCAGTAATCCCCTGAACAGGGTGAAGGACTTTAACCCTTGCCACTTGTTGGAAGAAAGCAGTGCAAGATAAGGCTTGCCTTTGTCAGGATCCATGTCTGCTTCCGGATAAGGCAATGGCACCCCACTCCAGTACTCTTGCCTGGAAAATCCCGTCTGCTTCTACCTATTGCCTCCTGGACCAATAATTAGAGTCACCTCTCAGCACATACCATCAGGACAAGATAATTCCTGCTGTAAGGAAAGGCCTTACTTGTAGAATTACTGGAGTTCCTAGTTAATAAAGACTAGAAGGAAAACAGAGGAACACATGAGGGAATAGAACTTAGTGATATTGGACTTGTGATCAGAATGAACAGAATGAAAGACTTCATAGGGAGAAATGTATTGACATGAGGATACATCTTCATGAATTGTGTTTAATTTTCTTACCTGGGAAAAATGGAGCTAATCATAACGCTCTTCTAGGATGGTTGTTAAGTTTATGAACATGATACTGGCCTTACCTAGACAAGGTGATGTGCTGGGATTATCACAGTAGGGTACTGAAGAAGGACACATAAGGCTACAACAATAATGAGATGGTAAGAATCGATTGATTATGTTAGGGTAGAGAATGCCTCCTACTTCTGTGTGACACACCATTCACTAAATCTTTAAGAGGTGCACTGGCAATGGGACCTTGAAATTTTTCAGCAAGCCAATGTTTGATATAATATGTAGGCTTAGGTTGAATTTAAAAGATGCTTCCATTTAGCTGAAGTCCTTGCAATCCATGGAAATCATATCCTTTAAGATGGCAGAAGCCATATTCTGACACGGCAGAATTATAATTATTATAATGGACAGGAGAGTTGTAGTGGCAAACAAAGTGCCTTAATCTGTGGGTTTCCCATGGCAACATTGTGTCATAGATTCAAGACAGACCCAAATTGACCTTCCTCCTAATGAGGGAATCTAAACCTCCTCCTCTTGTATTTGGGTGGCCTTTCTCTCTCCGTGAGCAACAGAATATGGTAGATGTGTCACTGTGCAAATCTCCAGGTCTAGGTCTTAATTAAGAGACTGGCAGCTTCTTCTCTCCTATTTCTTGAAAAATTTGCTATAGAAATATGTGTGTGAGAGGAGGTGGTGTTCGTGGTGCCTTAGCTGACATATAAGAAATCTGATATGAGAAGTTTAAACCATGTAGAGAGGCCAGGAAACGACATGCTATGTGAGGAGAGAGACACGGAGAGACAGAAAAGTCAGTGAGCGGCATTTATTAGAAATGTGAGTTAAAGCCATCTTGGCTGCCAATTTTTCAAGCCCAGATGGCACATGGATCAGACACAGATCAGCCAGCTGAGCTTTTCCTGAATTTCTGACCCACAATATTGTGAGCAAAATTAAACATTTGTTTTAAGCCAGTAAGTTTTGGACTAATTTGTTGAACAGAAGTAGATAATCAGACCGTATGAGTGGACAAATACAGTTTAACTTCATGGTACTTTATTTTACTGTAAATATATTTATTTTCCTGAAAATATCAAGAGGTGGCAAGCAAAAGTACATGATGTCAGAAGCTACAATGGAAAGTTCTCAGCTCTCACCAGTTTCTGGCTATAAGTCAGTTCACAGACAGAAAAGGATGCTCTGTTCTCTTAAGGAAGACCTCTGCAGTAGCTCCTCCATAATATGAAATAAATATTTCTCCAGTAATTTTTAAGCAACGTGTAGGCATTTACCAGGGAACAATGCTTTGGAGAAATAGAAATTATGAAACCATGTGAAGGCTTTTAAATAGGATCTGATAATATTAGGGGATCAAATGATAGCATAGTCCATAAGAGAGAGGGTTTATTTTGGCAAGGTGAAGATTTGTGTATCTATATATCTATTCATTTATGCATCCATCCATCCTATGATGTCCTAAAAGAAGTTTGCCATACCTGAGACCAGTGGATTTATGCACCCACACTGTTATTTCTTTAGTTCTAGAGTACATAACTGGGATAGATGTGCATAATATCTAATGGAATGTCCAAATCTGTTTTCTTTTTTTTTAATTTATTTATTTTAATTGGAGGCTAATTACTTTACAATATTGTAGTGGTTTTGCCATACATTGACATGAATCAGCCCTGAGTGTGATATGTTCCCCATCCAGAACCCCCCTCCCACCTCCCTCCCCATCCCATCCCTCAGGGTCATCCCAGTACACCAGCCCTGAGCACCCTGTCTCATGCATCAAACCTGGACTGGTGATCTATTTCACATATGATAATATACATGTTTCAATGCTATTCTCTCAAAGCATCCTACCCTAGCCTTCTCCCACAAAGTCCAAAAGTCTGTTATTTACATCTGTGTCTCTTTTGCTGTCTCACATATATGGTCATCGTTTACCATCTTTCTAAATTCCATATATATGCATTAATATGCTGTAATGGTGTTTTTTTTTTCTGACTTACTTCACTCTGTATAATAGGCTCCAGTTCCATATGTTTTCTGACTGGAGTTAAGACCCGTCATGGTAGGAAGGGCTAATTGGTAATCCCTCAATACTGTGTGTGCATTTAGCGCCATGCGCTAGTGGTAAAGAATCCACCTGCCAGTGGAGGAAACATAAGAGATGCAGGTTTACTCCCTGGGTCAGGAAGATCCCCTGGAGAAAGGAATGGCAACCCACTCAAGTGTTCTTGCCTGGAGAATCTCATGGACAGAGGAGCCTGGCAGTCTACAGTCCATGAGGCCACAGAAAGTTGGGCACAACAGAAGAGTTTTATAATCCCTAAACAATTGGGCTGAAACCCAATTCAGCCAAGAAGTAAATCAGAAGTTATAAGCAATACCATACCCCAGGTTTCCGAGGTGGCACAGTTGGTAAAGAATCCTCCTGCCAATGCAAGGAGACTCAAAGGACACAAGTTTTATCCTTAGAGTACAAAATGGTAACCTACTCCAGTATTCTTGCCTGGGACATCCCATGGACAGAGGAGCCTGGTGGGCTACAGTCCATAGTTGCAAAGAGTCAGATGTGACTGAGTGTGTACATGCGCATGTGCACACACACACACACGTGTGTGCACACACACACACACACACACACATATTCCAGTGAAAATGCAGAAAATAGGAAGGAACTCTTTGAAAAACTTAAAGGATTCTGGGCTGTTGGTGCCTGCCATTTCCCCATTTGACACTCTGGTGTGTCCTTGTAAGAAATCAACAACACCTGGAGTGTGGTGAATCACACTAGATAAATACATCTTATACCAAGAAATCATAACCCTACTCACGATTGCTGTCTAGATGTGGTATTTTTATTGGTAACGATGTAAAATGTGTTATGGGCTACTAATCTGGCAATTGTTGTCTCTTCAATTCCCTCTGTAAGAAGAATCGAGTGTAATTCACATTCACTCCCTATGCTCCATTAGGCATGTAGACTGCAGGAAACTAAGTTATCTGAACTTAGTAGTCTCTATTGTATTGATGACATTTTGCTTATTAGACTTAGCAAACACTCATGATGCCCTGTCAATTAGATTTTTATACCCAAGAATATATGCTTCTACCCTACACCCTCAAAATCTCGAGGGCTTAGAACCAAACCATGGAGTGAGCATAGTATTGGCCCTCTTGTATCCTTTGCAAAAGTCACCCAACCTGTGAAGTGTGTGTTCCTTGTTGTTTCTCTGGTAGGCTTTGCCCAGCATAAAGGCCTGGTTCCTAGAGGAGGGACACTATCTGGCCATTGGGGCTCTGCTAGCCAATCAGTTGGTCAGAGATAAATAGAAGATTTACTCCACTAGCTAGTTATTGATTCTGATGTCTTGGAAAGTCATGCACTAAAGAGGCTGTCTAGAGTGTCTTCTGATGCTTTGTGCCTATAACTAGTGTATCACAGGAACCTTAGCCTGACAGAGGTAAGGCCACAATGGGCTCATACTTTATAGAGACAAAAATCTCTGGCACTGTAGCAGACAAGAATCCTAATCCAGTGTAAGTTCAGGGTGAAGAAATCTAGAACTAAAGAAATAGGAGGGAACTAATAAATATGAATTATGATAGGCTTTTGTTTTCTGTCAAAGAAACACCTGCACACTGTAAATAATAGCTTGTATTTTCCATGTATTCATAATCCATTTTTCCTGCTTTCGTGGTGTGATGGAAACTAAGCACATACTATAATTGTTTCATCTATCATGGTGCATCCTACAAAACCTGAAAAATTAAGTTTTAATTGAAATTCTGAGTTATAATCATTTTTGATAATATCATATAGAGGTTATATATAATACCAGAAAGCATAGAATATAATTGCTGTTTAATTTTAGTGTAGTGTATTCTATGCTATGCAGAGGGATAAAGCTTGGTATATGCTAATAATTATCACTAAATTCTTATACTAAAACAGGCTTGGGGTTATTTGCACTTTGTTTCTTAATTAATTATTGATTATTTACTTGGGTTATTTCTCATCTATCATTTGCATTTTACATCAAATAACATTCCTTTGGTGTTTCGTGATTAACAAGACACTTTGTTACAATAGTCATATTTAAAGATGTATAATCTGTATAATATATGTAACTTTAAATTTGCCTTATTTTATCAGTATTGTACTAAAAACCACTACAGTTTTTCAATCTTTCTGAACTATTGAATGTGTAATATTTTTCATGCATGTTATCATCTTACTTTGAATTTTACTAGAACAAGTTTTCATAAAAAGCTTGTCTAGGATATATTCTTGAATGTACAATGAGCTTTCTGATTTTCCAGTTCACTGACTTAATCCTTACTCCCTCCCTTAGTGATTAAAAACATTAAAATCTTACTTTAGAAATACAAAGATACAGTGTCATAAATATTATAAAAATGAATGAATGTTTTGTGGGTAAATTCTAATTGCATACTGGCAAACCCTTGAAAATTCTTTGGATATGCATTATTGTTTTACTTTCTCAAGGAGTACATGATTATTTTATGAAAGGACTCTGTACACATTTAAAAAAAAAATGTACCAAGATTCTAGCTGAAATTAAGCATAGCCATGACCTTAGGCAAGTCATAAAACATACTATAATAAGAGTATGCTTTATGCACTCTGTCAGAAATGTGTTGGGAGAGTCAAGGTAATGTATAAAAAACATTTTCATCATTAAGTAAGAATGTATTCAAAAAATAAGTAGCAAAGCTCTGCAAAATTTAGCAAACTCACTTGCTTCTTTTCTCAGTGTGAATAGGGAAAATTTTTGTACATGGGGAAGTCCTGGGATTGGAGTAGGAAGAGCCTCAGTTCACAGGACTTCCCTGGTAGCTCGGCTGGTAAAGAATCTGCCTGCAGTGTGGGAGACCTGGGTTTGATTCCTGGGTTGAGAAGATCCCCTGGAGAAGGGAACGGCTACCCACTCTAGTATTCTGGCCTGGAGAATTCCATGGACTATATATAGTCCATGGGGTCGCAAAGATTGGACATGACTAAGTGACTTTCACTTTCAGTTCCCTTGAATGGCCTTGGAAATAAATGTTTTTAAGTCTCTGAACCATAATTTCTTATTCAGAAGTAAAAATGCAGATGTAAAATATACTTTGGAAGAGCAGTAGTTGAGAACTATGTGTAAAAAGCTATATAAAGAATGAATTTCTACATTGCTATAATCATTCGTAAATTCAGGTTTTACAAGCCCTGAAGCTTATATAATATAAATGACATGTATTATAAATAGTATTGGATAAACACATTAATATTTACCTAGAATGAGGAGAAATCATCGTAAATTGTGAAGCTAATAAATTTAAAATTGCCACAAATACTACAAAAGCTAGAAAAAATATGATTTTACTCTTTATAATTTACTTTCTGACATCTCTATAATAATTTCCTTAAATATTATTTAGGTAAATACTCATTGATCACCTCTTTTTATAAAAATAATTTAAAATGTAGTCTATGGTGATAACAGTTTGGATAGGTCTTTTCTCTTTGCATGTTTCTCTATATATTTCCATTGCTTCCACTATGAATAGCATTCAGAGAGTGAATATATCATTTGACTTGCATCATGATGCCAGGAACATTGTCACAGTAACCCTTGAATGAGAATAAGAAGCAAAATTCATAATCCTATAGCAGAATGAGCACAGGTACTGTTAGAAAAGATTGAAGTTAGAACCTCAGTGTGGCGTTATGTCTCTTTTGTCCATCCTTGTATTTCTAGTTCCTAGCATAGTCACCTGCCCATGAAAGGTTCTCAGTAAGTAATTGTTGAATAAATTTAAAAGTTCATGAATAAACAGGTCTGGAACGATTCCATTCTGGTTCCTAGAAGTTATTTACAAACTGAGGGTTCTAACGGTATATTAACTATGAGTAACATTAAGAGAGGACTGTGACCATTTGAATATCTCATGTGATAATAAAGTTAAATGTACTCCCTACTCCCCTTGACCATATCTTTATTCCACAAATATTACCTGGATCCAGACTCATACTTGTAGACTCTAGACTAACTGATGGAGGAGAGGGACAAAGTAAAAGCGGGCATCATCTTAATTTCGAAATTTTACACAAGCTTTTAAAGTCAAGTGAACACATTGCTAAAGCTCTTTGAAGGGCTATATTCAATGTGGAGGGAGCCCCAGGTGGCTCAGTGGTAAGCCTGCCAATGCAGGAGATATGGATTCTATCTCTGGGTCGGGAAGATTCCCTGGAGAATCTTCTGATGAATGAATGCCATTCGTTGAATGGCAACACACTCCAGTATTCTTGCCTGGGAAATTCCATGTACAAAGGAGCCTGGCAGGCTACAGTCCATGGAGTCGCAAAAGAATCAGACTCAGCTTAGTGACGAAGAAATGATTCAGTGTAGAACTGTGAATATTTAACTTTAGATTCATGGTCAACTCACCTCTGAATGCATTTGCTTATGAAAAAGGTGATTCTTCTCAGAAGAATGCCAGAAATATTTTATGAAAGTAAACATGCAGTGGTATTTGGGGAAACCCTGTCTTTCTGTTCATTTTTAGTAGGTAGTATCCCCACTAGTGTGTAGGCATGACTGATGGCTTCCAAAATTAGTAACATGATATCAATAGACTTAGTAACTTTGCTTGTCCTGGTAAAAATTCTTCATGAATCCACATAGTCACAGCCAGTTCCATATCACCTTTCTTTGTTGAACATTCTGGACCTAAATAAACATATGCTTATTGTTTTACATATTGTACTTTCCCCAATGTTTGATAACTTCCATTCACTGCATAGATTATGTCCAATCATTTTTATTTTCTCAATGCCTAGCACATTCTTTGACCAAGTATAATCTTAATAAACATTAGTAGAATTAATAATGCATCCACACATGTTAAGTTGCTTCAGTTGTGTCTGACTCTGTGCAACCATATGGACTGTGGCCTGCTAGGCTGCTCTGTCCATGGAATTCTCCAGGCAAGAATACTGGAGTGGGTTGCCATTTCCTCCTTCAGGGGATCTTCCCGACCCAGGGATGGAATGTCTCCTGCCTTGGCAGACAGGTCATTTACTACTAGCGCCACCTGGGAAGCCCAGAATTAAGAATAAATTCAATCAAAAATCCCTAAACATATACATTTGAATTTTTTGAGATAATTTTGAAATTTATTTTATTTTATACCACTTCTCTGTTGTCTTTAAAATGTTGATATTTAATTAACTCACATGTATTGAGTAGTAACTACTGTTGGCTCCTCAGAATACTGTGTTTTCTATTTAATTCAATACAGATTTATTAAGCTAGTCACTACTACTTAGATTTATAAATATGACTAATTATCTTTTAATTGCCTGCCCTCAAAATTCTTAAAATCACTATAAAGTTCCTGACCTATTAAAATATCATCATTGGAGCTTGGATTAAATTCCAGAAGAACAACACATAATCTGGTCATTCGTGTTTTTGGTGAAGGGTGATTGGTGTTAGATGATTTTATCAGGGGAAATTTACTAAGGGCAAGAAAGCTGAGGTCTCCTAAAGAATTAGAATAATTAGATTACCGATGACTAGAACTGGGAACACCTCCATCTCTACCTCCCCTCATCCCTCCACTCCTCCCCACCCTCTACAGACATATGTGTCAGAGAATGAGGAGCATGAGGCCTAGTTAGTGTAAGTGGAAAGACACTGGTGTAAGAAATAGTGTCTACTTAGAAAAGCAAGGGATTTAGCATTTTAGGGCATGGAGACCCACTCCAGTATTCTTGCCTGGAGAATCCCATGGACTGAGGAGCCTGGTGGGCTGCAGTCCATGAGGTCACAAAGAGTCAGACATGACTGAGGTGACTTAGCACGCACATAAACAAAACAAAAAAGTTTGGAAGTACCCAGGACCAGCTCATGGATTTATTTTTTTTTAATATACTGTTACAAAAATAAAAAAATTGAGTCCAAGCCATGAGGAGGTATTCACTCATGGAATATCTAGGAGGAGTGTAGTATAATTACATTTACACTTTGATAGGTTGTTTTAATAGCATTGTGAAGATCTATAATATGTAAATCTCAAAGAAAATGACTAGTTAGGAAAGTACATAAAGGCTACAGGAACATAAATGAGAATGGCAATTTAAAGATTTTCATTAATTCTCACAGTCCCCTCTTGAAACTTGGAAAAAAAAAAAGTGTGCCCCCATTTTGCAGATGAAGACATTTAGATTCAAAACGATTTGATTGTTTTACTTGAATCAGTTATCCAAAGCATATATGCACAACTGTCACTTGTACCGCCTTTTTCCAGGAAGGTACAGTAACATTTCTTCAGCAGTAAATATGTCCACAAGTCTTCAGCCAGGACTGATTCTAGATTTTCTGTTAGGTTAGATGCTAACTTCCTATAACCAAGTATTGCTAAACTGCTATGAGAAGATGCAGCCTTATATGCTTCGATGACTCAATTCATAGGTTTCAAATGGGGTAGTATAAAAAGTTAGAGACTACCCATTCCAAGAAATGTCAGTACTTGGCACCTTGATAAAGTTTTTACTGTTTATTGAATAAATGACAGAATGCATATCGCTCTTTCCTCATTAACTCGCTCCATTCTTAATAATTTTTTACAAGGACAATTTGTTCCTAAACATGAAAAAAAATTTAACTTCATGAAAGTGCAGAACAGCAAGTCACATTTTAAGAACCAACAAAGGAAAAAATAATAATAACTTTCAAACTTTCCTGAGTAAAATGTTCTAATCTTCCTGTTCTCCTCTCAAACCACTTCTACTTCCATCACAAATTGGTCAAACCACTATTTTAATCACACCAACAGTATCTGTTTGCCTATGTCAATATCCTCCTTCTCTGACCATCCAGGGGAGAGTTTAGGAACTGTTCCAGAGGTGAATATTTAAAGACCATGCCACAATTTAATCTTCTATTTTTTTTTAGGAGAGAAAAATCAATTATTCTATATATTTAGCTACTTTTAGCACAGCAAAAACATTAAAAACTCAGCAGAAGGGAATCATAATATTTAAGTGCATTTCTTCAGATGATGGTGACCCATGAAAAAATATATATAAATACAATTCTAATTATATATACTATACTGTGACTCTTGCTTATTTATATATTAATAATGCATTTGTTTTAGGCTATGATTAGGTTTGGAGGGTTTCCTTGTTCAACTGTTAAATAAGTCACATAATGAATTCATTTTAAATCACTTTCAGGGAGAGTGATGATTAAATCTATGCCAAGAGGCAGAAAAGATTTAGAAGCTCTGTGAAGATTAGAAATTAGAAATAGAACATATAGATCCTGCTTGGAACATTAACTTTATCTAATTATACTTCTCTTATAATATGATTCCAATTTCAACCTTCACTTTTTTTTCCATTCCAGAGAAATCAATTCATGATTTCTTATTCTAGGAGAAAAAATAAGCTTCAAAATTATTTTTCCTTCCATACCTTAAAGAATAAAGCTACATATTTGTTAAATTGTAATTGTTTCACTGTTTTGAATTTATTTTATGTAAGAAAATTAGCCATTCTTATATGTAATTGAGACAACTGCTAATGAAACAAATGAAGGGCCAATAATTTGTTTTAAAAAGAGAAGGGGGATTTCACAAGACCAAAAACATTAAATATGAGCAATAGGAAATTCTAGAGCTTATTGACCTATTTATGGAATACTTTGTAGGTAGTTGGATATAGTCCCATGAAAATTTCCACATTCTTTTATTCCGTCTTCTTTCTTGGACAGGCACTCTCTTTCAATTAAAATAACTTAAAAAAAAAAAAAAGAATCTGCCTGCAATGCAGGAGACCTAGGTTCAATCCCTATGTTGAGAAGACCCTGAAGAAGGGAATATCATCCCTCTCCAGTATTCTTGCCTGGAGTATTCCATGGACAGAGGAACCTGGCGGGCTACAGCTGAGCGACTCACACTTTCACTTTTTCACTTTCATTGAGATGATCCAGGATAATTTCCCTATGTTGAAATTTTTAACCTCATTATCTACAAAGCTCTTTTTATCATGTAACATAATGTGTTCATGGGTTCTAGGGATTCGGGTGTGCGTGTCTTTGGGAATCAATCTGCCTTACAACATTCGAGATAGGGTGACTACCAGTGTGTCTATTAAGCACTTTATGAAACAGATTATTTCTCTTAACTTTAAAGTATCATCTGTCTCATTTCTCAGCTCCAGCTTCCATTATTCTTCATTTTGTGTTTACCATTCTTAACAAACATGCAATTTCTATTTATGGAGGAATGAACATTTTCAGCTTTTGTGGATGATGGGAAATGGAAGATGTTTTGTATAAATGTACACAGCAGCAAAGAACACTGTATGTGCACTTCCACTGTGCAGCAGCCTCATCAAAAATCAGTACTTCACTTAAACATTTTTAAACATATGTACATATCCTAAGACGTGATTAAGCTAAATATTATGAAGATAGAGTCCCTTTTTATTTGAGTATTGCATATTCAAATTTTACTTCAGATAAATGCTCATTTTTTACTAGTTTACTGACTTTTTCTTATTTATTTCTAAAAATCCTTTATGTGGTCAGTCACATATATTTTATATTCTCTGTCTCAGTTTATGATATGTTTTAAAGTTCCTTTAATGTTCACTTAGAACAAAAAAGTAGCAATGATAGGAGTGCTGGGGATGGAGTAAAAGGGATGCACTTTTAGAGTGAGATTCTCTGAGAATATCTTATACATGGATGTGATTTTTAGAATTATGCTAACATTTCATATAATCAAAAATATTTTAATAAAATTAAAAAGATAAGAAAAAACAAAATGGATTTAAAATATTATTTCTCTCAACCCACATTCAGAAAGATATTCTTTGTATTTTCTTATGTTAACTATATAGTTTTACCTTAAATATTTAAAATTTAATTTTCCTAGATTCCATCTTTTCGTTATAGGACACATCTGGTCGTATGCTGCTTCATGAAGGGAGTCAGGTGAATAGATTCACCTACTAAATAAATGCTTCTCCTCCACCAACTAGCTTTATTTGAGGCTATTTTGTCGTTCTCGCTTCTCTCTAGTGTTGTTTTTCTGTTCTTGACACATTGACATTCAGTTTTATTATTTTGCCTTTGAAGTGCAGGCAGTCTTCACCTTGCCTGTTTCTGATTTGCATGAATTTTATTTACCATGGTTTAGTTAAATAAAGCAAGTCAAAACTTAGTAGCCAGGATAAACTAACTGTGAGTGCATAAAGTACAAACTTCACTGTTAGTATTTCATTCACTTAACACTGTATAAATGCAGAGGCGCATATAATGGTCAGGGAGTAATCCTATCACTTCTTTCAAATGATTGGGATGTTGGAAGTTATCAGTACATGGAAAGAAGTATGACAATCTCCAAGGTATTGAAAAGATGCTCACTCATATTGTAATTTATATAATGGGAAAAGAGGACAGACAACATTCAAAATACCCTTGATAAAAATTTTGCAAATAAATAGAAGACTTTGATTCTTGATCTCTAATATTTTACGTTACAACACACTGATCATTCCTCTCACTATTTTCTTCATTTCCCTATACATTTATAACTAACAGTAGGAGAATTTAACATTTTGAAAAGATATATTTTTAAAGATACACCCTTGGAACAATAGTGATTTTTCTGTTTGATTACACTGTTTTGCATGATTCTGGCCTCCATGGTCATTTATTTGTTTGTATACTGAGGAGCACATGTTGTGTGTGAACTTGGGAAGATTGTCTGCATATTTTATATTTAGTAGAAAAATTTCCTCATTTTTATTTCATTTTTTAAAATGAGAGTGACTAGTTTTTGTAGTCCTTAATTTCTCAATTTAAATTTTAATTAATTAAAATTTAATTTAAGGCAGAGTTCCAAAGAATAGCAAGGAGAGATAAGAAAGCCTTCCTCAGTGATCAATGCAAAGAAACAGAGGAAAACGATACGATAGGAAAGATTAGAGATCTTGGCAAGAAAATTAGAGATACAAGGGAATATCTCATGCAAAGATGGGCTCAAGAAAGGACAGAAATGGTATGGACCTAACAGAAGCAGAAGATATTAAGAAGAGGTGGCAAGACTACACAGAAGAAATATACAAAAAAGATCTTCATGACCCATGTAATCATGATGTGATCACTCACCTAGAGCCAGACATCCTGGAATGCGAAGTCAAGTGGGCCTTAGGAAGCATCACTATGAACAAAACTAGTGGAGGTGATGGAATTCCAGTTGAGCTATTTCAAATCCTAAAAGATGATGCTGTGAAAGTGCAGCACTCAATATGCCAACAAATCTGGAAAACTCAGCAGTGGCCACAGGACTGGAAAAGGTCAGTTTTCATTCCAATCCCAAAGAAAGGCAATGCCAAAGAATGCGCTAACTGCCGCACAACAGCACTCATCTCACAAGCTAGTAAAGTAATGCTTAAAATTCTCCAAGCCAGGCTTCAGCAATACGTGAACCGTGAACTTCCAGATATTCAAGCTGGATTTAGAAAAGGCAGAGGAACCAGAGATCAAATTGCTAACATCCGATGGATCATCGAAAAAGCAAGAGAGTTCCAGAGAAAATCTATTTCTGCTTGATTGACTATGCGAAAGCCTTTGACTGTGTGGATCACAATAAACTGTGGAAAATTCTGAAAGAGATGAGAATACCAGATCACCTGACCTGCCTCTTGAGAAACCTGTATGCAGGTCAGGAAGCAACAGTTAGAACTGGACATGGAACAACAGACTGGTTCCAAATAGGAAAAGGAGTACGTCAAGGCTGTA
Organism: Giraffa tippelskirchi; assembly: GCF_054371585.1. NCBI lineage: Eukaryota > Metazoa > Chordata > Mammalia > Artiodactyla > Giraffidae > Giraffa > Giraffa tippelskirchi. Next base: position 129,547,945 of record NC_137286.1, read on the forward strand.
TATTGTCACCCTGCTTATATAACTTTTATGCAGAGTCCATCATGAGAAACGCTGGGCTGGAGGAAGCACAAGCTGGAATCAAGATGGCCGGGAGAAATATCAATAACCTCAGATATGCAGATGACACCACCCTCATGGCAGAAAGAAGAACTAGAGCCTCTTGATGAAAGTGAAAGAGGAGAGTGAAAAAGTTGGCTTAAAGCTCAACATTCAGAAAACTAAGATCATGGCATCCGATCCCATCACTTCATGGCAAATAGATGGGGAAACAGTGGAAACAGTGGCTGACTTTATTTTTTTGGGTTCCAAAATCACTGCAGATGGTGACTGCAGCCTTGAAATTAAAAGACGCTTACTCCTTGGAAGGAAAGTTATGACCAACCTAGATAGCATAGTAAAAAGCAGAGACATTACTTTGCCAAGAAAGGTCCGTCTAGTCAAGGCTATGGTTTTTGCAGTGGTCACGTATGGATGTGAGAGTTGGACTATAAAGAAAGCTGAGCGCCAAAGAGTTGATGCTTTTGAACTGTGGTGTTGGAGAAAACTCTTGAGAGTCCCTTGGACTGCAAGGAGATTCAACCAGTCCATCCTAAAAGAGATCAGTCCTGGGTGTTCATTGTAAGGACTGATGTTGAAACTGAAACTCCAATACTTTGGCCACCTGATGTGAAGAGCTGACTCATTGGTAAAGACCCTGATGATGGAAAAGACTGAGGGCAGGAGGAGAAGGGGACGACAGAGGATGTGATGGCTGGATGGCATCACCGACTCGATGGACATGGGTTTGGGTGGACTCAGGGAGTTGGTGATGTACAGGGAGGCCTGGCATGCTGCGGTTCATGGGGTCGCAAAGAGTCGTACGCGACTGAGCAACTTAACTGAACTATCTTATTAAAATGATGTTTTTCAACAGCAGTAAAGATATATACATGTTGAGAATAATGAATTATTTATATTCATTAATTGTAAGTATTGATAGATTCATGAACACAAACTGTGATCATTTCAGTCATTTAAACCACTTAAAATGTATTTTGCCAAAATTTTTTTGCTTAAGATATATTTAATTTTTGAATTATTGAATTTTCAAACTGGAAAAGAGTATGTTGTCATGATTTTTCCACCAGCTATAATCAAATTCTGCTTTACTGTACTTCGAATTATTTCTTTCTGTTTTCCACCATAGTACCACTTTCTTGTTTAATCTTTATTATGCAAGAAATTCCAAGAATCTGTTAAATCTTCTTTCTTAGTATCAAAATATCTCTTTTGATCTCGATAAATGGTATTTGCAAACAACTCTGATCTCCACAGGAACCTATTGTGTGATTTTTACTTGTAGCATAAGCAAAATTTGAAACAAGAGTAAGTAAGCAAACATATCCAAATCCTTGATCATAGTACCCTGTTTTTTTGAATATTTATTTGTATATTTATAATTAAAAGCTGATTAAATGACTACTGTGACTTACATAGCCCCAGATATTATTAATTGTATCTCTTAGCATATCCATATATATTAATTCTATTTCGTAACATGAAGCGGCATTAAAAGAGTCTAATTTCTTTAATCACCTAAGCTGTCTAAAATGAGGACATCCAAGCTTAGTTTAAAAATGAAATTCACTGAATTTCAACAACACACTGTTTAATATAACATACTAATGTATGAAACTGAAGGAGCAAAACTTAAATAACATCCCATATTCTTTGGCCTTAAACATATAGTTCTGTTTTGCTATTTTTGTTCTCTGAATTACAGAACTCAGCTGAAATCCATTTAGTTGAATGCTTTCTAAATATAAATTCCCATTTGAGCATATTTATCATATCACTTACTGTTTGCTTTTAGACAAATTAAACAGTGGAATTCTTATAAAGCTTTCGTAAAGGTACTAGTGCCAATTTCATAGACTGTCTTTTTATTGTTTGCTTTGCTATTTTCATGAAGGTGCAGCTGAAAGAGGAAATTACAGTTCCATAACTTAATAGCCATGGGGTTATACTGCTTAAAATCTGTCAAATTTCCATTCTTCTTAATATTTAATAATCATTGCCCAGATTGTTATTAACAATTATAGTCAGTTAAAAAAATGAAATGCTACTCAACTGCAGGAGACATTATCAGCCTTGAGATTTGTTAGTTGAATATCTTGAACACTGTAAAATAAATCATGTTCAAATATCCTTAACAATTAGATATTTTGATTTCTTAAGTTTAAACACAGAAAATATAGCCAATGACATGAATTTAAAAGTGAATGTTTTTGAAGGCTGTTGCTGCTGCTGCTGCTAAGTCGCTTCAGTAGTGTCTGACTCTGTGCGACCCCATAGACGGCAGCCCACCAGGCTCCCCCGTCCCTGAGGTTCTCCAGGCAAGAATACTTGAGTGGGTTGCCATTTCCTTCTCCAATGCACGAAAGTGAAATGTGAAAGTAAAGTCGTTCAGTCATGTCTGTCTATTCGCAACCCCATGGACTGCAGCCTACCAGGCTCCTCCGTCCGTGGGATTTTCCAGGCAAGTGTACTGGAGTGGGGTGCCATTGCCTTCTCCGTTGAAGGCTGTTAGGGCATAATATAAATTATCAATGCATATATTGAATAACTTCCAAAAATTGTTTCACATCACTATTAGCTTAATTGAGGAGGTCTCTATTTGCCTAAGAAACACTGAGTACTATAATAAAGTCTTCGTCTCATTCATGCCAAAAATCATATAAAATAATGTATTAATGAAAGTCACAGGGTTTATGATACTTTTAGATGGTTGAGTCATTTACATACACACCAAAGTTATATGCCCTTCCAAATATGGGTACACTGATTATTATTTTTTTTATTCACCAGTATGTAATTATCTTCTCACAAACCTCAAAAAGTCTGTAACGTGATTGATGGCATTATTGGCACTTTGAATAACATATGATATCTTCTTGTTTGCTGTAAACCTTCTTCATCTTTAGTGATTAAACAAGCAAATCATTGATTGAAATGATACTGCCAAATAGTGTCAAGGTCTTTGAATAATGTTCTATTTTATGACAGATAGATATAGTTTGACTAAAGCCTCAGAAATGACACTATTAAAGAACACTATAAATACATGTGTACATATATTAACTTGGGAGAGGAAAGTCTAATGAAAATGGAGTTAAATTTAATGTTGATTAATTTTTCTCTATCAAAAACATTTAAAACATTGAAAAAGAAATGCATGATTAAGCTAAGTGCTATGCAGTGGTCTAGGAAAAAAAAATGTTTTTGGCATGTGTATATTAGGATTAAATAAACCTGAGAGTGACAGAATACAAAACTAGTAGATCTATCAGCAAAATAGAAGCTTATTTCTCATTCATATGCTTTGTCCAGAAGAAATCGGTTCATAATTGGTTTGACTCTTCACCTTTATTTGGGACCTAGCTACTTCTGCATTCATTGTTGCTCTGATTTTCCCTTACTTCAGTACATGTATCATGGGATGTCAATCATGCCAGCATTTCAGCCAGTAGAAAAGAGGATGTGGCAAATAAAGAACATAATTTGTCCCTTTGAGGACTATTTCAGTTGTCCCACCCTACAATTCCCCTTAAAACTCACTGGACAGAATTTAGTCTCATGACCATACCTAGCAGACGAAGAAATGCTAAAGTTATATCTAAAGTTATAGAGAGTTATATTAAAGGAAGGACAGAAAAGGACATCAAACTTATCAGTAAAATTCATTTTTGACATATTATTGACAATTTAACACTTTATTTTATGTATCATTTGCATATGCAATATATTTTTCAAGTTTTTTTTATTAAGAACATCAGGTGGCTCTAAAAGAACTATATTTAAGCTGCTTTCTTTCAGATTTTTATTGGTGTTCAATTGCTTTACAATGTTGTGTTGATTTCTTACTGTACAGCAAAATGAATCAGTCAACCTATTTATTCCTTTTTAGATTTCCTTCCCATTTAGGTCACCATTGAGTAGAGTTCCGTGTGCTATATACTAAGCCTCTATTAAAAAAAAAAATGTTTTTCTAGCTATTTCTCTTTTCCTTTCTAAAAGATGTTTATTGTCAGTATAATTTCATTCTACTTCATAGAAATCATGTAACTGATAAAAGTTATCTCATTCTAATATTTGACAATTTTCTTTACATTAGCTGTACTAACAGTCACTATCATGGGATTAATATTTTGGCCAAGAAATAATGACTATATTGCAACCCAGAAAAGTAAGCAGTCATTATAAAGTGAACTGCTGTATTTGGAGAAGTATAAAAATATTTTACAAACCTATCCCTTGACATATTTTAGATGTACTAAAACATATTTTGCTTTTAGTAGAAACAATTACGTAGGTTATTAACATGTATAGGATAGTAAACTGAAGGTAATCTTTTTTTCCCTTAAATGGTATAATTCAGATAACCAAAATATTAAGAGTTTATTTAGCAATGCTTAATGCCTCAGTCACTTTAGTTTGTGTTTCACCTCCCTGGACTTTACTGCAAGACCTTTATTTCCCATATTTTCTTCACACGGTGTTTTTCTTTTGATTTCCAGTTAATGTTTATACATTTTCTGAGCCTGGTGGCTACAGTTTTATCTGCCACCCAGTTTAGTCTGTGGAAATTTCTCTCTGAAATTATATTTTTTGCCATTGGGATCTATGACCCTTGCCCTTGTGTTGCTTCATCTATAGACGACTTAACTTGTTCGAAACATCCCCGTGTCCAAAGAACTCACACCAGGCTGGAAATTTTAATGAGAACTCGGTCAGTGTTCAACAGAAATTGAAAAAACAAAATTGACGTAGAGTGCCTTAAACTTGAGCCTAAATATAATTTTAATGACATAATAAAGAAATTTTAAATGGACCTCTCATTGTGAGCTTCCATCCCTTACCTCATTCTTAACATCAGGTAAAGCTCAATTAACCAGGAAGTGCCTTTGCACTTGTGCCTGCTTTGAGTCCCTCTGTCCTTCAGCAGGGTTTCCCTGGAGGGCTCACTGGTAAAGAATCCACCTGCCAATGCTGGAGACCCGGGTTCATCACTGGGTGGGAAAGATCCTTTAGGAAGGAAATGGCAATGCACTCCAATATTCTTGGCTGGGAAATACCATAGAGAGAGGAGCCTGGTGGGCTAGAGTCCATGAGGCTGCAACAGAGTTGGAGATGACTTATGACTGAACAGAAGCAACAATTCTTGACCAACACTCGAAGAGAGTGCTTTTATCAATCTTCAGAAAGTCCCACACTCTCTTGCCAACTGCACAACTCCAGACTTCACTCCTTTCATAGATTTCCAGAGACTTCAGGGAAGGGACATACATGAAAACTACAGGTTTGGCTTTTAGAATTGTCTTGACTTAAAAAAAAAGATCATCCAATAAATAAAATTATAGATAAATTTGTACATGGGATGAACTTGTTATAGAATCAGAAGCATTGCCCATCAGCAGTTCTTCCTTATTAAACTGCTGTATTTTAGTTAGGGTATTACATTTCTCTGTGCAAAGAAGACTGTTTAACAGACTTGATTGCAATTAAAAGCTTTCTTCAGCTGATGCCTCTCAGGGAGCATGGGAGATCAGGAATTGCCCTGATGAAAGTATGTTGGATGGAGGAAGGTTGGGTATGTGTCATTGGGGCTCAGGCAGCTGTTTTTGCTCTTTATCTGCAACTTCGGATTGAAGGTTGCTCGGCCTGGTGCTTCTTGCTCTTGGCGGTTAGTGTGATCCTGGTAACCATCACAACACTGCTCTCTGTTCCCAAGAGCCTTGTGTTGATTCCTCAGGAGGGAAAGGTAGAAGGAACAGAGGCAAGCATGGTAGAAGATAAAGGGGAAACTTGGGCTCCTGTCTCATGTTTCCTTTAGACCTTAGACCCCTATAGAGATACAGTAGTGGAATTCAATTCAAAAAGTATATTTTATTTGGTGAAATTTGCTTTAAATATACATTTTTGAGGGGAAAAATGTCATTCCTCAATGTTCAAAGACACACTTAGACATGTATATGGTGTTTGTATCTTTCTACTTTATACATGAGTAGTCCAAAGGGCAGCACAAAAATGCATTAATGATTTGACTCTCTTTCTGCTCAATAAATATCAACTAAAATTAATGTGAACATTGAATGAAAGAATACACCTAGAAAATGTACAAAAGAAGAGGGAGGACAAATAGAATCATCTGGAATTTATAGAGAATCTGGTGAGATGGCCACAGTCGCAAAGTTTTTAGTAAACTTTACAATTGAAAATGGGTAGATATTGAGGACCCATTTTTGAAACCTGATTTAATGATTTTAATTTAGGATAGTGTAGCATTAGGCAATACAGTTGACCTTTGAACAACATTGAGGTTGGGGCATCAAGCCCCTCCATGTTTGAAAAATTACTGATAACTTTATAGACAGTCCTCCTTATCTTTGTTTCTGTACCCATGAATTCCACCACTCACAAATCTTGTAATACTATGGTACATATTTACTGAAAATAAATCCATGTTTAAAGAGACCTGAAGCTCAAATCCATGTTGTTCAACAGTAAACAGTATTTTAGGTAACACTGATTTACAAGTAGCTGGGTGAGAATAGAAATGTAGTCAGAAATAAAAAAATTAATATTTTAAGTAGTGAAATGTAACAGTTTCATAACAAACCAACTTGAGCAATATGGTCTATTTTATAGAAATACCTTGCCATATAAAAAGGGCTACATTTTATATTAAAGGTTTTATATTTTGGATCATAATTTTTAAAATCTTTATACTCATTTTTGCATTTTCATACATGTATATTATTTCTTTAAATATTTATACGTATGTAACTATATATTATATTTAGTGTTATATAGTATATACTCCAAGCCAGAGTTCAACAGTATGTGAACTGTGAATTTCCAGATGTTCAAGCTGGATTTATAAAAGGCAGAGGAACCAGAGAGCAAATTGCCAACATCTGCTGGTGAGCATAGAAAAAGCAAGAGAATTCCAGAAAAACATCTACTTCTGCTTTATTGACTATACCAAAGCCTTTGAGTGTGTGGATCAAAACAAAATGTGGAAAATTATTTAAGAGATGGGAGTACCTGACCTGCTTCCTGAGAAATCTGTATACAGGTCAAGAAACAACAGTTAGAACCAGACACGAACAACAGACTGGTTCCAAATAGAAAAAGGTGTATGTCAAGGCTGTGTATTGTCACCCTGCTAATTTAACTTATATGCAGATTACATCATACAAAATGGTGGGCTGGATGAAGCACAAGCTGGAATCAAGGTTGCCGGGAGAAATATCAATAACCTCAGATATGCAGATGCCACCACCCTGATGGCACAAAGCAAAGAAGAACTAAAAAGCCTCTTGATGAAAGTGAAAGAGGAGAGTGAAAAAGTTGGCTTAAACCTCAAGATTCAGAAAACTTAAGATCGTGGAATCTGGTCCCATCACTTCATGACAAATAGATGGGGAAACAATGGAAACAGTGTCAGACTTTATTTTCTTGGGCTCCAAAATCACTGCAGATGGTGACTGCAGCCATGAAATTAAAAGATGCATGCTCCTTGGAAAAATAGCTATGACCAACTTAGACAGCATATTAAAAAGCAGAGACAATACTTTACGAACAAAGGTCTGTCTAGTCAAAGCTATGGTTTTTCCATTAGTCAAGTTTGGATGTGAGAGTTGGACTATAAAGAAAGTTGAGCAGCGAAGAATTGATGCTTTTGAACTGTGGTGCTGGAGAAGACTCTTGAGAGTCCCTTGGACTGCAAGGGGATCCAATCTGTCAATCCTAAAGGGAATCAGTCCTGAATATTCATTGGAAGAATTGATGCTGAAGTTGAAGCTCCAGTACTATGGCCACCTGACGTGAAGAACCGACTCATTGGAAAACGCCCTGATGCTGAGATAGAGTGAAGTCAGAAGAAGGGGACAACAGAGGATGAGATGGCTGGATGGCATCACCAACTCGATGGACATGAGTTTGAGTAGGCTCCAGGAGTTGGTGATGGATAGGGAAGCCTGATGTGCTGCAGTCCATGGGGTCACAAAGAGTTGGACACAACTGAGAGACTGAACTGAACTGAAGTATGTACTTTATGTAAAAATAATAGACATTATTCCCTCAGCTGCTGAGGGACTTTCTATAAATCAAATTCTATATATTCCATATTGTAGTTTTGTTAATGTACATTCTTTCAAGAGGTAAAGGTCTGTTTTTGTTTTTTTTTTAACATGTGGAGTCAAGATGATCAAATATTTATGTTAACAGAAAATAAGATTACCTTTGCAAGTTTGCAATGAAGAATTGCCACAGAGGCTAATAATATTTATCAAAAAGTATCAGGAGACATATTATTGTTCAGCTAGTGAAGTTTAAGCATTAAGTTTGCTCACACACAGTTTCCTTCCAAGATCCTAGGAAGGGCCCTAGAACTATAGTTAGTGGATGTTGTCAATGCAAAGATTATCCAACATTTGTACTGCAGCAGAATACTTGAAATGTCCTCAGATATTAATGCTCATCTATGAAAATAAAAAGCCACAAAGCTTGAAAATAATTTATCCTAACTTGAAAAGAAACCTCTAGACATACATAGAACATTTGCAAAATTAGTTCAAAAGTAAAAATATATATTTAACCATCAAAAATAAAAAACCAATTGATCAAACTTTCTGGTGAGGAAACTAAATTATCATTCAGTTACCTCTGTAGAAAATACAAAGAGAATGAGTTCCAAAGATTTAAGAAAGATAATAGTAGTGTGAGGGGCAGTTAATTCATAAGCATATCTTTGCCAGTATTTCATAGGTTTTGTGCTATTTTCCATCTTTAAAATGTACAGTTTATTAGAAGGTTTCCCTTATAGTAATCTAAGTAAATATTACAAGGAAAAGTGAAGTTTTATCTTTGTTATTTTGATATATTCTTTTCTTAAACTCATGTTGAGTGTGTTTAGCTTTTGAGTCCCACAAAACATGGGTCTGCCTTCAGTGGGCTCAAATTAGATGAATGCAATTTGAAGTAACCTTAATCCAAATTTTTCTTTCTCCCTCACCTAACTAAAAAAAACCAAAAAACAAAAAACACCTTACATTTAGAAGGGATATCAATCATCCACTAGAATTTCAGGCTGGATATAGCACCTAGGTATGCATGGGATCCGGAGAAGGCAATGGCACCCCACTCCAGTATCCTGGAAAATCCCATGGACAGAAGAGCCTGGTAGGCTGCAGTCCATGGGGTCGCGAAGAGTTGGACATGACTGAGCGACTTCACTTTCACTTTTCACTTTCATGCATTGAAAAGGAAATGGCAACCCACTCCAGTGTTCTTGCCTGGAGAATCCCAGGGACGGGAGAGCCTGGTGGGCTGCCGTCTATGGGGTTGCACAGAGTGGGACACGACTGAAGCGACTTAGCAGCATGCATGGGATCAATTTGCCTTCTCCTATAGTAAAGCAATTTATGAATTCTCCCGTTCCATCTTCTACCTTCTCTTTCTAGTTTAACCTAAAGATTAGGATGACTGACAACCTCAACAACTTGGTGATGCTATTTTCCAGATCCCATTGACCATATCAACATGTTATAGGAGCTGAAGCATGAAAAGTTATAGTGAACTTTTTTGGAGGACATTCAAAAAGAGCACTGATGGGGAAACTAATAGCTGTGTGTGCCCATCTTTGGATAGATCCATTACACTTACAATTGCTTTTTTAGTGTATCGTATCTTAGAGGACATGGTCTGTGGATTCTCATTTTCAGATCTGCAGAAAGTCAGTTCAGAACATAGTACAAAAAAGTAAGAAATAAATGCTTGTGTCTTGATGAATAGATAAAGAATGAAAAAAATAGGAGGTGGACAGGAAAGTTTTCAAATTTGTACATGTTCAGGATTTGTTTTGAAAATAACTTTTATAGAAATTATACTAGAATTTCTTTATACAGATATGATATAAACATTCTATTGTTTTCAGATATATTGCATACGTTTCATTCTACCATAGTTAAATCTCAGTTTGTACTTTTTTTCTTTAGATTAAAATCTATTCTTGCTGTGTACCTACTCTTTTAGTTTTTTAATATGACAGTTGCACTGTGAGTATGACAAAGTCTTCCCCATGGAAGAAAATAAACTGGAGGAGTATATTCTTTCCTTTTCTAAACATATTTCTTTGTTATGATCAATACTTTCTATCTCCTATCCATTATATTTTATGTTTCTAGTGTTTCCTAGGGAATGAGAAGATACATGGAATATCCAGGTAGTGCTTGAACTCTTTCATGTAGCATTTCTAGGGAAACTCAGGATTAATTAATCAATTCATTCATGTTAACAAAACTGCTAATTGCCCACTCCATGACAGTCAGCATTTCTCAGGTGGTGCTAGTGGTGAAGAACATTCCTGCCAATTCAGGAAATATAAGAGACGTGGGCTCGATTTCTGGGTCAGGAAGATCCCCTGCAGGAAGGCTTGGCAACCCTCTCCAGTATTCTTACCTTGAGATTCCCATGGACCGAGGAGCTATGGTCCATAGGATTGCACAGAATTGGACACGACTGAAGGAACATAATATGGATGCATGCATGCTCTGACAGTCAAGGTCTAGCTGCCACACACATTGTGAAACCAAACAGAAGCAGTCATGTAGAGATAAGCAGTTTAAAAGAAAACATACAATCGAATTTATCCATATAAATTTCACAGCCCTACAAAGTAAAGAGGTAGGGTAATGTAAGAGGAATAATAATGGTGACTTACTTTAGAATGCATGAGTAGGAGGGTCACACAATATTTTTTAAATAAAATTTTTATTTTCAGAGAATGTATTGCACAGTATAAGAAAAGTGGAAGTAGAAAATCAAGAGAAAAAGAAGAGAATAGTAGCCCCAGAAGCATTCATCATTAAAAGAAAGGTAGAAATGCAGGTCCCTTTAAATATGGATGTTAAATCAGTTTAAAATCTTGCTTAAACTCCATTTCCACCACTCATAATTTCATCAATCCCAGTGCTCCAGTTGATCCCACTACTCTGACCATAGTATATGTATTAGTTATCTTTTACTCTGTAAAAAAAAAGACCCCAACAACAATTAGAAACTTTAAATATATCTATTATCCTATGAGTCAGAAATCTGGATATGACTTTGCTGGGTAACTCCAGCTTAGCTTCTCCCACCAGGTTGTAGGCAAGATGTGGTCCAAGTCTGTGGTCTCAACTGAGGGAGGTTCTACTCCAAGCTTACTCATGGAGGTTGTAAGAATTTAATTCCTTGATGACTGTTGACTGGAGGACTCTCTTTGTTGGCCGTTCAGTAGGTAAGCTCACATATGGTGGCTGGCTTCCCTCACAGTGAGAGTGAAAGAAAGCAAGTAAGAAAAAAGAACAGGGATTTTTTTTTTTTTTGTAGTCTAATCTCAGAAGTAACATCTTATCATTTTTGAGATTTTTTTATTTGTAAGAACAAAGGTAGTGGAGGTGGTGGAATTCCAGTTGAGCTATTTCAAATCATCAAAGATGATGCTTTGAGAGTCCTGCACTCAATAGGCCAGCAAATTTGGAAAATTCAGCAGTGGCCACTGGACTGGAAAAGATCAGTTTTCATTCCAATCACAAAGAAGGGCAATGCCAAAGAATGTTCAAACTACTGCACAGTTGCAATCATCTCACATGCTAGCAAAGAAATGTTCAAAATTCTCCAAGCCAGGCTTCAACAGTATGTAAAGTATGGACTTCCAGATGTTCAAGCTGGATTTAGAAAAGGCAGAGGAACCAGAGATCAAATTGCCAACATATGTTGGATCATCAAAAAAGCAAGAGAATTCCAGAAAAACATCTACTGCTGCTTATTGAATATGCCAAACGTTTTGACTGTGTAGATCACAACAAACTGTGAAAAATTCTTCAAGAGATGGGAACACCAGACCATATTACCTCCCTTCTGAGAAATCTGTATACAGGTCAAGAAGCAACAGTTAGAAACGGACATGGAACAACAGACTGGTTTCAAATTGGGAAAGGAGTACGTCAAGGCTGTATATTGTCACCCTGCTTATTTAACTTATATGCAGAGTACATCACACAAAATGCTGGACTGGATGAAGCACAAGCTGGAATCAAGATTGCTGGTAGAAATATCAATGATATCAGATACTCAGATGACAGCACTCTTATGGCAGAAAGTGAAGAGGAGCTAAAGAAACTCTTGATGAAGATGAAAGAGGAGAGTGAAAGAGCTGGCTTAAAACTCAACATTCAAAGAAGTGAGATCATGGCATCCAGTCCCATCCCTGCATGGCAAATAGATGGGGAAACAATGGAAATAGTGAGAGACTTTATTTACTTGGGCTCCAAAATCACTGCAGATGGTGACTGCAGCCATGAAATTAAGAGATGCTTACTTCTTGGAAGAAAAGCAATGACCACCTAGACTGCATAGGTCTTTTTAATAAGCAGAGAAATTACTTTGCTGACAAAGGTCCATCTAGTCAAAGCTATGGTTTTTCCGATAGTCATGTATGGATGTGAGATTTGGACTCTTAAGAAAGCCAAGAATTGATGCTTTGGAACTGTGCTGTTGGAGAAGACTCTTGCAAGTCCGTTGGACTGCAAGGAGATCCAACCCGTCCATCCTAAAGGAAATCAGTGCTGAATATTCATTGGAAGGACTGATGATAAAGCTGGAACTCCAATAGTCTGGCCACCTGATGTGAAGAACTGATTCATTGGTAAAGTCCCTGATGCTGGGCAAGATTGAAGGCAGGAGGAGAAGGGGACGACAGATGATGAGATGGTTGGATGGCATCTCCGACTCAGTGGACATGAGTTTGAGTGTGCTCCGGGAGTCGGTGATGGACAGGGAAGCCTGGTGTGATGCAGCCCATGGGGTCTCAAAGAGTCAAACAAGACTGAATGACTGAACCTAACTTAACTGATTTGTAAGATGCAAATTACTAGGTTTAGCCCATACTCAAGGGCCAGGATTACACAAGGGTATGAATAACAAGGGTTGGTAATAATTGGATGCCATAATTAGAGACTGTCCTATGACACCGTGATATATCTTTTTCTTAAAATTTACAATTCATTATTATGGTGAACAGTTTCCTCAGTTTGACTGTGACTGTCTCAGTTTTAGCACTAAAGTCCCCCATCCTGGGAAATTCCTAATTGGTTAGCCTACATAATACATATACTTTCAAAACATAGGATTTTGTAGAGAGAACTCTACTTATATTGTCTCAATAGCCTTTTCTTTTTCTACTATCGTGAAGCTACTCAAACTCCATGACTCTGCTTAAATATTTTCTCCTCAGAGAATTCTTCCTATCTCCAAGTCAAGGTTAATGGTTCCTTTCCCACACCAGAAAATGGTTTTTGTAGCACTATTTAAATACTTCCTTCTTTCTGGTTCTATCAAGACCCACTTGCCCTTTCTTCTCCCTCCACCAAGACTAGAATCTCAGAAAGGTGATTGAAGATACCTAGCTCAATGGTTAGTGATTTTGTAGCAGAATCTGCATTTTATGGAAGAGAAAATATGACCTCAGAAAGGTGAAAGTAAATGTGCAAATTCATTTAGCTTATAAAGGAGGAAAGAAAACCTGCAGGTGCCCTGGAGTCTACCCCAGGCATTGATAATGAGTTACATGACACGTTTATATTTGAAATTCTTCCCTTGTAAGCACTGAGCTATCCAAATTGTATAGTAACCATACAAATGTCTGTATACTTTTGGACACCAAAAAAACATAATAACTGAAAAATAATTATAAAAGAATTTTTATTTTTTAAGAAAGTGTAGACATCTTATAATTAATGCTGCTATCACACTCTAGGGAACTCACACTATTAGGATGATGCTAATAGACCATCCTGGGCTTTCTGCATAAACACTGGTGTATTAAAACTACAGATGCTATAGGATTAGGTAAAATAGTTTACAAAAACTACATTATCTAAGCCAACAAACAGGAGCCTCCTGAAGTTTCACTTTTCACCCAGGTAATCATACATTATTTGGATTTTTGAGCAACTGTTTACCTACTTAAAACTGAGCCTGGAATAAAGACTATAGCTGAAATATGATCAGTGATTCTTTAGTGTTTATGGATTGATAAAAATGACTCGGCATTATGTTTGAAGAGAGATGACTGTTTCTGAGAGTAAACAGGCTTTGGAAGTAGAGGAATGGAATTCTTGCCTTTACTTCTTCCCCCAATTAAATATAATAATTCAGAAGTAAATTAAGAAGGGCTAGGAATCCTGAGGTGAGTTAGAGGCTGACATTTTATTAAAATTACATTGGCCTACTTATCTTACTGTTGCTTGACCTGGTGTTTGGCACACAATTTTGATTGCCATGGCTTTTCTGGTGGAGCAGCGGTGAAGAACCCACCTGCCAGTGCAGAAGATGCAGGAGACTTGGGTTCGAACCCTGGGTTGGGAAGATCCCCTTGGAGAAGGAAATGGAAGCCCACTCCAGATGTCTTGCCTGAGAAATCCCATGAACAAAGAAGCCTGGTAGGCTATAGTCAGGCTACAGTCCATGAGATCACAAAGAGTTGGACGTGACTTGGAAACCGAGCATGCCTGCATGCATCCCGTGGCTGTATTGCTCATTTTTTGTTATGTGAATGACAATAAATAAACCATGATTAATATGAAGTAATATGGTACTCATATTTCCTTTTGCCAGATGCTGCATCGGACGGTTCATGGCACTTTTAATGTAACAATAATACTTCTAAGAAAGATTTGTTCCCCAATTTATAAACTTGCTGATTGGAAAGCAATTTTATGATATTGCTAAAAAGCAATGATGTGATATTTAAAGCTGTGACTGTAGTCTTTTTAAATCATGAACAGGAACATCAATAATACACAGAGTTTAAGAAAGGGTGGGAAAAATAGGAAGACATGGACCCATTAATTCCTCAATAAATCAAACAAAATAGTGCCTACACTCTAGATCCAGATACCTCTAACCTCTTCAGAAGTGTTCTCTTTATGTTTTCAAGTGCTAAGTATTTGGATATTCTGTCCTAGCAACTGAGTATGTACTAACTGAATAAACTAATTCTATAGTAAAATCATTAGTGACGTACATAGCAAAATCTTTGAATAAAACTGAAAAAGAATTTACTTATATAACCATATTTTTGAAGCTCAATCAACTTTAAAAAAAACTTCAACCTTGCTAGTAATGTAACATTTATAGTATAAATAAATATAATTTTAATGGCAAAAACAAAGCCAAGATAAGTTAATCCCAAGAAATCTCTTTTATCCTATTAATAAATAAGCCTATATTTGGTTCATACACACACACACACACACACACACACACACACACATAATATCTCTTATGTGTTTTTCTGCTAATATTTTATTGTAGTTTAAAGTGTAACACAAATATTTAACAAATAGCAGAGGCCTACTGGCCTCTGATTTTAGGTAAAGAACATTACCAGATGTTGTTTACGTTAATGATTTTAGGTGATAATGGAGTAAGATTAATTTTCTCTTTGTCATCTCATCAATAATACAAGTCACACTATCAAACTATATGTATTTTCCCCCCTAAATAGTCTCACTTTATTGTTAGTGAGATCAACAGAGTAGGAAATCAAGACAGCGCATTCACTGCTAATTTTCACTGTGGTTAATTGCTGAAACCATTAATGAGACCCCTTGTGCTTTTCCGGCTACCTCTAACTTGAACTTGTTCAGCAAATTTTGTCTGCATTAGTAGCCATGGCAACTTCAGGATAAATATTGAGCACTGGCCTTCCAACTGTTAAAAACCTTTAAATCTCCTTTAAGTCCACAGTGTGTCTCTACAGAGACGCAGGGATGCAAAACAATAGAAACTTTTCATCTAGATCCAAGGAAAAGAGGTAAAATGTCAGGAACAATCTAGTTTATTATAAAAATAAATAGAAGTTGCAGTGCTAGTATTAAGAAAACTTTTTTACTCCTAAGGTGGTAGAACAAATGGCAAATTTCATAGCAATTATGTGAAGCTTTGACATAAACAGATCATTAACACAGTTCCATGCTTAGCTGCTCAAGAACTATTAAAGAATGGGTGGAGAAAAGGGGTAATTCAAGACCAGTGTTTTCACAAAAATCTCATTGCCCTTTTAGTTATTTGTGATATATGGCTTTATGTAATGTCTTCTTAATTGAGGGTGAAAGTATATCAAGTCCAAACCTTTTAAAATTATATCCTTGTCATTTGAAACTTACTGACATCTCTTCAGACAGTGCTTGTATCTACAGATTAGCTTGTGTTCAATCAGAGTTCATGTGTGTGGCATCAAATCTCATATTGTTGATTTGTTAGATAGGGAGACTGCTGTGCCCAGCTTGCATATTCTGATAGTGCCCTTTGATTTTTAGAATACTCAAATGTGTACCATTAAAGATGGTTAAAATGAACATAAGCCCTGTGGCATATTGCATTTCCCATTGTTGTTGTCATTCACTCCCTAAGTTCTGTCCAACTCGTTGCAACCCCATGGACTGCAGCACACCAGGCTTCCCTGTCCTTCACTATCTCCCAGAGTTTGCTCAAACTCATGTCCACTGAGTTGGTGATGCCTTCCAACCATCTCATCCTCTGTTACCCTCTTCTTTTCATGTATTCATTGTTTCCATAGATGACCACAATAATATCTTCTATACCACATACTTTTCTAACCACGTAACCTTGACATTCCTCCCAAGGGTTCTGTCCTTTGGATCTTGTGGACTATATGTCTCAGGTAACAGAGTATGGTAGAAGTAACACTGTAATTCCTGAGACTCAGTCATCAACATAGCATAGGCTCTTTGCCTTTTGGGCACACTTCCTTCTGGAACTCAGCTGTGGCCATCTTGCAAAGAAGCCCAAACCAACACACAGTGAAAAACCAAATGGAGAAGCCATATCTCAGATGATAGCTGCTAGTGTTCCACTGCCTGCTGTCACCAATTGCCAGACATGCAAGTTAGGATATATCCAGATGTTACCAGTCCATATCTGTTAAGTCCCATCAGACTTAGTGTTTTTCTGCTGAGGCCCAAGACATCAATGAATAGAGCAAGTCACCACTGCTCTGGTTTTGAATTTTAAGCTTCACGGTACCAGAACACAATGAAATGATTGTTATGCTTCTACATATGGTAAATTAATATGCAGTATTGGGTAACAAGATAGATACTAACTACTCATCTCCATATTAGTACTATTCTTCAGATAGAAAATTCCTAATTATGTTTCCTAAATTTGTTTAAAAAATTTTTATATCAAGCCCTGCTTTATTCAAGGGAAGATCATTAAATATATTATTTTCACTCCAAAAGTTTTATTAGTTAAATTGCCACCAAAGAAGCATCTAAGTAGCATAGAAGTTTTCACTAAAAACATAAGCAAGATTTGCCCCTGTCAAAGGTTGAATTGAATTTATCACTTGGAGATATAGATTTGAGAAACTGATATTAACATTGTCAATAGTTATTTTGTTTCCTCCGTACAAAATATTAAGAAAAATTTCCCTTTGCAAGATGTAAATATTGATTCAGAAAATGTCAGTAATTTATCTCTTGGGGATTTGAAATTGAAAACCTAAATCTCTACCAGACTTTGTCTTGTGCTGAAAATCAGATGCAACATATTATATGTTAAACATATGAAGAAAGATACAGGAGAAGAGATAAAGAAACACACAGACTATGATGGTGTTGTTTTGTTGTTTTTTTTTTTTCTAGTTGATTTTCTGTTTCTGGTTCAACTGCATATCTTGATGCCACTGAGAAAGTGACAGTGTTCGTTGCTCAGTTGTGTTCAACTTTGTGACACCATGGACTGTAGCCCGCCAGGCTCCTCTGTCCATGAAATTCTCCAGGCAAGAATACTAGACTGGGTAGCCATTCCCTTCTCCAAAGGATCTTCCCAACCCAGGGATCAAACCTATGTCTCCTGCATGGGCAAGTGGCTTGTTTACCATCTGAGCCACCAGGGAAGATATCCCTATGTTCCTGCAAAACCCAATTGTCATCTGAGGTTACTTAAAGATAATATATCAGTTAGAATTCCTTTGACTTGAGAATAAGGCTTCCCAGGTGGCACTACTGGTAAATAACCTGTCTGCCAATACAGGAGACATAAGAGATGTGGGTTTGATCCATGGGTTGGGAAGGAAATGACAACCCACTGCAGTTTTCTTGCCTGGAGAATCTAATGGACAGAGAAGCCTGACAGGCTACAGTCCATGGGATCGCAAAGAGTCAGACACGACTGAAGCAACTTAGCATGCACACACACAGAATGCCTTTGACTTGAGAACAAGTTACAGTGTCAGCTCTGTTGGCTTAAATGAAAGGAAGGACATAAAGTACCATAACAAGAAATGAAGAGATAGAGTCATCTGGCAGCTTAGCTGTAGAGAAACCAGAATCTTCCCATGTTCTCATACACCAGTCACAGTTTAAGATGTATCTTACCACCAGTCCCTCTTGTGGCTTTAGGATGCTTCAAAGTGCATATCTTTTTATTCATTCTACATATTTCTTCATTCAGTGCAAGTGATACCATTTCCTTCTGCATACCTTCTTCAATTCTTTTTCCTCTCATTTGACCCTTCAGAGCCCTTTAATTGTTTATTTCCCCAACTGTTTATTTCGCCAATTGTTTGCAAATCCCAACATCTGCATATTAACATGATCTGTTAACATGCTTTAAAAAAAAGCAAAATCACATTCTTCTATGCCATCATTTTGTAGCACAGAATTATTGATAGTAACCAGGTTTCATCATTTTCTTTTTTTCACAAGTTTTTTCACATGGAAGGGAACAATGATCTGATTTATCTTAAGAAAAATTTCAATAATATAATATTTTCAGAAGACATAATCGGTTTTCATTTTGAGTACTATTTCTTTTCCTTAATTTCACTTCATTTTGTTTTCCTTCTAGTTAGTTCAAGGTCTATAGCTTGACAGTAGTAAAAGACCCATTAATAAAAGTATTTATAGGAAATATTCCATAAGAATAATTTCTTAGTAAAAATAATTCTGTATTCTGAAACACAATTTATTTTTAACTGAATAGGCAATTAGCTATGTCAAATATAAAGACTGAGTCATATGGAAATTACATAGAAAAAAAAAGCACATCGTTAAAAAAGCACATTGCCAAAAATTAAACACTGTGGATGTGTCTTGCTTTCAAGATTTTGTTTAAAATTTCTGCTGTGACCCTACCTATACACAAACTATAACATACCCAACATACAGTTTTGCCTTATGATGTATTTTCTTAGTCTTTTGTACAGAAAATTCCCGTGTTGTTGAATATTTTTAAAATAGTAGTATAATGCCATGAAATATTTTCAAATGAATATAGTATTAAAAATAAATGTAGTATCATTTCCATGCTTTTGTTTTTTACATCTTATCTTTTAAGTATTAAAATACTATTGCCACATATTAACCTTTGGTATTAATTAGTATCCACATTTTATATTAATAAAATACTTTTAAATTTATTCTTTTAATGGAGTTACTGAGACAGATAACAGTGTGTATTTTCTTAAGGTTGTCACACAAATGAATATATTTAATAAGAATGTAGATAATTTTCTGGGCTGTTGATAATATGCCTAAAACTGGTTTCTTATTAATTTTCATATATGTATCATTTGATTTCATCATTTACATAGTAAGTCCTAGTCAATATTATATGGTATCAGCTACTGAAAATTGCATATTGCCCTATCGTATACAGAATACAATATAGCTTTCAGTACTTTAATGTGTTTTCACTTTTCATTTGCAAAATGGACACATAACTTTGCAGTATAAGCAAATCTTTTTTCTTTGTTTTGTCATGTGTAAGTAGGGGAAGTTTATATAAAACCAGTAATCATAAGATATTTTTACCATTATAAGAAAAGAAAAAGCAACTCTAATTAAGTGACAGGTTTTAAAATGAAAGGTTAACTCCATGAAAATCCATTTTGATTTAATAAATTGATCTTTGAAAATTACAGAGGTATCCTTTAATGTGTGAAATTCAGATGGAAAAATAAAACTGAACTTTTGGGATATTATTATATTTATAATTAATAAAATAGTAAATTCTCCAAGATAAAACACAACTACTTAGATATTTTTATTGTGTATGTAAAATTTATTTTGGAAAAAATTTACTTGCAATTTATACAAACAGTTCATTCCCCAACTTCTTATGACACATACATTCCTCAAAAAATTAGAGTTGTATCAGTTTGAGTATAACAGTATGATCATATAAAGGACATTTGTTTGATATGTATTTATATTTTCAACTTAAGAATAGTGACTTTTGTCCACCTGAAGAGAAGGTTAAATTCAAATCATTCAAATTTTTCTTCTTTTAACTCAAAATAGTTTTTTCTGAAGTATTTTCCCACAGAAAAAAATCTTAAATACTGAAATACTAAATAACCAATTTGGATTTTAGTTGAGTCAGCATAAAATTCTTCCTAATAAAATAACAGAGATGGTCACAAATACTTTTAATATGTGTTTTTGCTTTCCATGGTTTTATATGCTTGAAGTAAAAATCCTCCCTAGAGGAGTCTTGGCTCCAAATACTGTAGCTGTAGAAAAAATTCTTATTTCCCTCTATCTACAATATTGATTAGAAGGTTGAATTACAGAGCTTCACTCTTCAAAACACATTCTGGATTTTTTGAGGTTTTTGTTTTAGGGTGTATTACCCCAGTTGGATACCTGGGTTGGGAAGATCTGCTGGAAAAGGGATAGGCTACCCACTCCAGTATTCTTGGGTTTCCCTTGTGGCTCAACTGGTAAAGAATCCACCTGCAATGCAGGAGACCTGGGTTTGATCCCTGGGTTGGGAAACTCCCCTGGAGAATGAAAAGGTTACCCACTCCAATATTCTGGCTTGGAGAATTCCAAAGAGTCACTAAGAGTCAGACAGACCTTAGCAACTTTCACTTTCACTTTCTTTCTTTGGAAAGGACCTACAGATCTGTGTCATTGAAATTGCTGCATTATTTTCTTGTTAAAGGACACTGCCTGTCTCTCTTCATTTAGCAGGACTAGTCTTAACTAAGATTTTCTTGATCGCATATCAGCTATGAACACCTTATCTGCAAACTAAATCTTTTCTTGAAACTCTTTTTATAATTATCTTTAGACAATTTTTAAATTTTTCTCATACAGAATGGTATCGACTTAGTTATGGACATATTGGCTATAATTCTTAGCTGTTGCCAGTGTTTAAGATCCCCTTCTGAAGTAAAGAAATCTGTTTATGAATAAAGGAATGTGAGCTTTATTGACTCTCTGCAGCCAGGCAGCAGGCCACACAGACAATTCTGAGAAGAAATCGTTAGGAAAAATGAGTACAAGGATTTAATTGTGTGCAGATTAGGACTGGATATTACTACATTGTGATATCATAGTTGAATCTTCATATTGGTGATTATTTAAAGAAGAGAGATTCTTGGTGAAGAAGGAAGCATATGTGCATCATCTGACATGAACAGTGAGGATAAGAGTTCTGGTCCTTGCAAGCTATCTTAATAATTGAGAAAAAGATAATTTTGTGTTTATAATAATTTATATTAAATCATTCATTCTCATTATATTTAGATAAGTTGGTAATTCTGTTATCTCTGAAATCACCTCTTAGTTTCTAGTTAAGTCAGTAGGAAATGCATAGGTTTGTCCTTACTTTTTAGAAAATCACCGATATGCATAACATATATGCACAGAATGTGGTAGACAGGCCTTGTGATAATAGTGAATAATTACAAAGCCCCTCCTGAGTTCCAAGGCTCTATTCTAAGACTTTTATAAGAATTAACTGACTTAATTCTACATGACCCTGTGAGTAGGTTTTATCAGAATCTTCAACTTAAGGATGAGGAAACTGAGGCACAGGGATTTTAAGAAGCTTTCTCACATTCACACATGTCCTGAGTTCTGAGCCAGGTTTCAAACTCAGTCAGTCTAGCTCTAGAGTGTGTGATTCATAAAACACAATAGGGAAGGAAAAACAAGATAGAAACAGAGGAACAGATCATAAGTTAAGATCAATAAAAATGGCACGGGTAGAAAAATCAAGGGCTCAAGGGGTCAGATTTGTTTGGGGAATTGGGGGATATTAGCTACAAGTAGGAGAAAAATGTTGGTTATTTATGCAGTTGTTGTTTATATTGATCTAAAGAGAGATGAGGGGAAAAAATGAGCTGTAAACAATCTTTTTATAAATAAACTTTCACCTCGGCTTTTTGGAAAGGTTCCAGTAAAGATTTAAATTGAACTCATTACTTTTGGTTTTAGACTTATATTTCTTTGAAAGTTATACTGTATTTGATGTTTACTTCAACTCAAGGGCTTCCCAGGTGGTGCTACTGGTAAAGAACTACCTCCCAATGTCTGGAAGATCCCCTGGAGGAGGGCATGCAACCCACTCCAATATTCTTGCCTGGAGAATCCCATGGACAGAGGAGATTGGTGGGCTTTGGTCCATGGGATCGCAAAGGGTTGGACATGACTGAAGCAACTTAGCGCATACACATACACACACACACACACACACACACACACACACACACGAGAGAGAGAGAGAGAGAGAGAGAGAGGAAGAGTTGGGCTCAAGGTGGAATGCTGAAGGGGTGGTTCTTAGATTTTTTTTACCTATGATTCAGTACCCTACACCAAGTTATTTCCACACACTAAGCTAGCCACATGTAGCCAGGAGAACCTCTGGTACAAGCTTTAGGGACTTGAAAGCCTTATACGACAGTTACTGCTGCTGCTGCTGCTAAGTCACTTCAGTCGTGTCTGACTCAGAGCAACCCCATAGGTGGCAGCCCACCAGACTCCCCTGTCCCTGGGATTCTCCAGGCAAGAACACTGGAGTGGGTTGCCATTTCCTTCTCCAATGCATGAAAGGGAAAATTGAAAGTGAAGTTGCTCAGTCATGTCCAACTCTTGCGACCCCATGGACTGCAGCCTACCAGGCTCCTCCGTCCATGGGATTTTCCAGGCAAGACTGTTACTACTAACGTGCTTTTACAAGCATGTCAGCTTTTTGTTGAAATTATGGTGTGAAGCAGTGTTATGTCAAGTGAACCATGGGCCATAGCGTTAGCATCATTTGGGAACTTGTTAATTATGTTATCTGACTCTACTCCAGGCCAATGGGATCAGAATCTTTGAGAATGGAGTCTGGTATTCTGTATCTTAACAAGGCAATTACTGAGCACATCAAAATGTGAGGTGCAGTGATGTGAATATGGAGAATGCAATGGCACCCCACTCCAGTACTCTTGCCTGGAGAATCCCATGGATGGAGGAGCCTGGTGGGCTACAGTCCATGGGGTCGCTGAGAGTCGGACATGACTGAGCGACTTCACTTTCACTTTTCCCTTTCATGCACTGGAGAAGGAAATGGCAACCCACTCCAGTATTCTTGCCTGGAGAATCCCAGGGATGGCGGAGCTTGGTGGGCTGCCGTCTGTGGGGTCGCACAGAGTCGGACACGACTGAAGCGACTTAGCAGCAGTAGCAGCAGCAGATGTGAATATTGCCTATCATTCAGACATAAGGCCATAATGGCACTTAGATTACCACCAAACACCAAAAAAAGAAAGAAAACATGTTCATGATTAGTTGGAGATATTAAATACAAACTTGGAGGAAAAAATGCATTGTTTGAGATGAGTTAGCTACTGAGAATGAAAAATACACAATAGTATTTTAGTTCAATCCTCCACAAAATATAAAACTCATACATATTTAAACTAAAAAGCTATGAACCTCCAATTTCATTTGATTTTTCTGAACCTATTAAGGATCATATGGATGAAAGCTGTGGTGAGAACAGCTCCACAAACTTGGTATAACCAGAACTTGCTTAGTGGCAGACGAAAAAAAAAAAAAAAAGTTGTTTTAACAAAATGATTTAAATTATATCATAATATCTATTAGTAACTCTCTTATTTTTTTCCATGTATGCAAAACCTTTTAACCACAGATCATATCTCAGCCAAAGCACTGTCTCTGATACTTTTCTGCTGTGCACCTTACATTCCAGTATTGTGCCCTGTAGTGACCTTCCCTACTCTGCTGTTCCTTTGTTTGTTTTCCCGTCTGCCTATGAGTTTTGGAATGCCTTTTGAGCATCCTCTCTACCACAGTGCCTTTTCTTATCCCCTCTCACCAGCCCAAACTCCACACACACTCCAGAATGGATTGAGTGCCTACCCTGGACTCTCATACATGAGCCTCTCACATAGGAATTGTTGGGATATATCGACATTTTCTGGAGAAGGAAATGGTAACCCACTCCAGTATTCTTGCCTAGAGAATCCTGTGGATGGAGGAGCCTGGTGGGCTGCTGTCCATAGGGTCGCACAGGGTCGGACACAACTGAAGCAACTTAGCGTGCATGCATACATTGGAGAAGGAAATGGCAACCCACTCCAGTATTGACTGGAGAATCCCAGGGACAGAGGAGTCTGGTGGGCTGCTGTCTGTGGGGTTGCACAGAGTTGGACATGACTGAAGTGACTTAGCAGCAGCAGCATCAACATTTTCTGTGTGTGTTTTGTGTGTGTGTGCATGCATGTTCCTGTGACTTTCTACCTTACTGAATCCTAAGAGCGAATACTTAAGTATTCTTGAGAGTGAATACTGTCTTTTTCACATCTGTAGACTCAGTTCAAGTCCAGTGCTTGCCATTTAGTGCACACTCATTATAAATTTGATAATCTCAGCTAATCAGATGACACAGTCGTGAACCTGAAAAATCAACAAACACGTGTTTCTTAGTAGTCTCAATAGATATAAATGTGACATGGATTGTGAACTAAAAGCCAAACACTTTCTTCATAGAAAAGTCCCTCAAGTCCTATACAGGCTTATTTTAGACAATTTTTTTGCTTTGTTTTGTTTTTAAGTGCTTGCTTATTTTGATTTCCTAGCACACAGAAAATTAAAAGCTGCAATTTGGAGGCAGTAAGGGGTAATGCTAGGGGCAAGGATAGGAACAAAAAGAAGTTACAGCTGCTGACTTGAGGTTACACAAAGGTGATACCAAATGTACACATGAATCACTTTTTTTCAAAATTGAATTACAAATATAAACCTCCAGTATGTTATTTGACTCGCGATAAATTAAATTACAAATCAATTATTTTAAAAAGATTACAATAAAAGTTCATTTGTTTGGATATTTCCTATGTACTTCTAAATAATCCCTCTATTAAGAGGTTTGTGAAAAATCACAAAGAAGTAGGTACATTTTGAACTAAATAATAATAAAAATGTGATATGATGGAGATGTTGCATGTAGATAGAACATAGGGAAAAACACACAGACTTAAGTGCATTTATTTTAAAATAGAACAAATCTTGTTCTATTTTAAAAAGGGAAGCAAAATAAATCAAAATAAATGAGTGATAATCAAGAAAAGGCCAAAGATCAGCAAAACAGGTAAGGTAGTTACAATTGAGAAAAATAAAACCTAAACTTGTTTCCTTCTGACAATTGCTTAAGTGAGCTCCACCACTTAAGCTTGTGTTATTGCATCAGGTATAAATCTCCAGATTCTATGTATTCAATGAAACCATTTCATAAAGAATATTTTTCTGTTATTCATTCAATATTTATTATCTCCTCTACACCAGTGAATATAAAACAAGAAATAGTCCTTACTTTAAGAAACTTTACAGTCAAAACAATAAATAAAATCAAAAAAATCCAGAAAATGAACTGTTAAAAAGCAAATATATATCCATCAGACAAATATAAAAATCAAATTAACAAGAAAACATACCAGCTAACAATGAGTTTTTTTGCAGAAACAGTGGCCAAAGTATCTGTCAACATACATAAGCCAAGTAAAGGAGAGGAGGAAAACTGAATTTGCAGATTCTTGGTACCCTCCCTATATATTAATACAGTAGATGGAAAAGGAATGAATAGTCAGGGAAAGGAAAGGCTGTCTAAATAGAAGAGATTCCATCACATGACTCTCTCTGGATCAGAAATACAAGGTCAAGGGGGAGTTCATGTCTTCTTACACATGGAGAGTACTAGGAAATATTCTAGGAAAAGGAGTAAAATTGTGATCCAGTAGATAGGTGTAGTGAAGTCCCAGCAAGAGAGGAAGAGAACAGGACTTTCATTTTAAGCAGCATGTTTTAAAAGTTCCCAAAGTTGGCTTCCTTATTTTTCTTTCTTCTATTTACCTCTCAGCAAGCTGAATTGAATGTTTCTGCTGACATCTGGATACAGATTTATTGAATACACTGGTTAAGAAGGGTATAGATAAATCAGAATAATGGAGACTATATGTTTGGATTTAAGTAATGTAAGTACCTAGATTCCTCTGGTTTGGCATTTGGCTAACAACACTTCCCAGATGGTGCTATTGGTAAGGAACCCTCATGCAAATGCAGGAGACTTAAGAGATATGGGTTTGATCCCTGGGTCTGGAAGATACCCCAGAGAAGGAAGTGGCAACCCACTCCAGTATTCTTGTTGGGAAATCCCATGGGCAGGAAGCCTGGTGGGCTACAGTCAGTCCATGGGGTCAGTAAGCGTCAGGACATGACTTAAGTGACTTAGCATGCATGTGGGTATCAAAGAAATTTTTCATGTTCTCCTTTAAATACCAAATGATGGGACAAATTATTAAATGATTAAAAAGATTAAAAATCAACCAAGATTTAAAAGAAAAAAGTTTCCAGGAAAAAAAAAATAGGGGAGGCATTTGCAACAGGGAGATTCATCTTCAGATACACTTATTTCTCTAGGGTTTTCCCTACCCCTGCCTCACTTTATCTTTGCCATGTGGATAGTTTGTGCTGAGCACAGCAATATATGAGAGGTATATCACACACATTTAGGACTGTATAAGCTGCTTGTGCAAACTTTTCTCTGTGAGTGAAAATAAGATTGGGGCATTAACTTGTTCCATTAATTTGAGGTGTGAGATCAGTACAATCCTTGCAGACACTTTAATAATACATGCTACCCTAGCTTATGATGTAGAGCTACAGTGAGAGATCTCAGTTGCTCTAGGACATAATTTTATATTAGTAAAAGAAGTTCAAAATAGATCAGCATTATAGCAAAGGTCCTTTGCAGTGAATTCACATGTTTTTCTACTCCTTCTTATATTCTTAAAACACTAGATTGTGTCCTCAAAAGAGATGTATATGACCAGAAGTTTTACAATCTCAACTTTAAAATATGCAAATTTCTCAAAGTAAAATATGTCTATTTAAAAATATATGTACCTAAGAAAATAAGTCCACAGTTTCTCATTTCTCCCTCTACAGAATCATTTCTGTAACTTTTTATTCAGAGAATGACATGCCCCCATCTGGTTTTTATATTTATTTTTTATCATTAGCAGACAGTTACATGCTGATTTGCCAGTGTCAGGATTATGCTTGTTTATATTACTTACTTATTAGTATTGCCCATGGGTATATGCAATTTGGATGATAAAGTATATGGTCACACTGTCTATGGTGGCTTGCCCCAGAGGGCTGTGGTTTTTCCAGTAGTCATGCATGGATGTGAGAGTTGGACTATAAAGAAAGCTGAGCGCCGAAAAATTGATGCTTTTGAACTGTGGTGTTGGAGAAGACTCTTGAGAGTCCCTTGGACTGCAAGGAGATCCAACCAGTCCATCCTAAAGGAGATCAGTCGTGAATATTCACTGGAAGGACTGATGTTGAAGCTGAAACTCCAATATTTTGGCCACCTGATGCGAAGAGCTGACTCATTTGAAAAGACCCTGATACTGGGAAAGATTGAAGGCTGGAGGAGAAGGGGATGACAGAGAGTGGTTAGATGGCATCACTGACTCAATGGACATGAGTTTGAGTAAACTCCAGGAGTTGGTAATGGACAGGGAGGCCTGGCGTGCTGTAGTTCCATGGGGTCACAAAGAATTGGACACGGTTGAACTGAAGTGGACTAATAATTATTATGACAGCTCAATTCCATGGAACATTTTAAAACTTAGATTCCTGTGATCACACAAAATTGAGTTAAATTTTACTTTATATGAAAATTATATTGAATGTCATTTTAACATGGTAACTAATAAAGGACTTTAAAGCATAAATGTGTATTGCTTTAAGATACCAGCCTATGGAAGAAATGGAAAAGATGTGTTTGGTAAATCAGTAAAAAGAGTGATGGAATAATGCCTACTGTGAAATGGTTTATGTTTTATTTTTTTAAATGGAAGATAGTGGTGCCAAATTTATTAATATAAGGTATTTAGATTTGATCATACATATTTAAATGAGTGATATAATTTAACTTAAAAATGTTTACATTGAAAAGATATGATGGAGTTCTAGATATCAACTGAAAAGTGACCAATGTGGCTTATGGTTTTACAAAATTTAAGGGATCTATTTGGAACCAAATAGGCATGAAGACCACTGATATCGAATTTCACATGCTTCCCTGAATGCCATGATCTCCCAGAGTCCGTTGTGTGTAATTCTGCACTTGGCTATCAGCAAATTCTATAAAATTCACGCATACAGTGATTTCCTTCTCATTCATTAAGATTCAAGTCAACCACGACTTCTCTAGGAAGTCACTTCCAATATTTTTTGTTTTTAAGAAGCACTACATTGATACATATACTATAAAATCACACTGTACTAATTATTTGCTTACATATATTACTGGCATTAGATTGATAGTTTTGAGGGCAGTGTTTAATAGTTCTGTATAATATCAGTATCTGTATAACACACCCTGTTATGCAGATAAGAACATAAGAGTTCCTGAGTAAATGAAATCTTATGAAAATACTGGAGAAAGAAGTTACAAATAAGTTTGTGTTTCAGAGAATCTTATGCATTTTAGGATACTGCTTTTAATCTGCATGTAGTGAGGGAGACCCAAGTTTGATAATGGTTCAGGAAGATCCCATGGGAAAGGGAATAACTACCCACTCCAGTATTCTTGCCTAGGAAATTACATGGACAGAGGAGCCTGCTGGGTTATAGTCCATAGGGTTGTAAGAAGTTGGACACACCTGAGCAACTAATACCTTCACTGTTTTCACTTCCGTCAAGTCTATAGACGTTAAAATCTTGTCTAAAATTGAGAAGGGAGAAACTAACTAAAATAAACTTGTATAATCACATTTAGTTATTTTGTTTGCTCTTATCAAATTTCAGCTAAATTCTATAAAGAACAGTATTTTATAAAGCACAATATTTTAAAACAAGGGATATTTAATGGATTCTTGGATAGACTAAAGAGAGCATATAAAATTTCTTCTAGAACGGCGTATAGAAACTTATTTTCTTTTTCAATGGTTTATAAACCTCTTTCAGCTTCAATTCAGTTCACTTCAGTTCAGTCACTCAGTCGTGTCTGACTCTTTGTGACCCAATTGACCGCAGCACACCAGGCCTCCCTGTCCATCACCAACTCCCTGAGTTTACAGAAACTCACGTCCATTGAGTCGGTAATACCATCCAACCATCTCATCCTCTGTCATCCCCTTCTCCTCCTGCCTTCAATCTTGCCCAGCATCAGGATATTTTCAGATGAGTCAGCTCTTCATATCAGGGGGCCAAAATATTGGAGTTTCAGCTACAACATCAGTCCTTTCAATGAACACTCAGGACTGATGTCCTTTAGGATGAACTGGTTGGATCTCCTCGCAGTCCAAGGGACTCTCAAGGATCTTTTTTAAAGTACGTAAGTCTAATGTTAGTAAAAGAAGATACACTTCCTATATGTGCATGTTTGTTAGTAGAAGAAGGTACACTTCCTATACTTATATGTTAGGGGATTTTAACTGTTCCTCACTTGTTTTATCAATATAAGAAGACATTTTTCAGATTTACTGTAAAAATTGCATTGTTCCAGCTCAGCTAAGTCTCAGCTAGATTGCCAAAAAGTCCTTCAAGTCTCTCCATTTCATCAGATCCTAGGAGAATTGTGATGGAAGGGAAGTCAGAGGACAGGGTAAGGCCTTGAATGGCTGTATTTCCTTAGTTTCATGATACATCTGCTGCTGTATACTTTTTATTTGTATTGCCCTCCATGCGTATACATGAACTATTAGCGTATTCAATTAAGATTTTTTTTTAAAACTTGTGTATATATAAATTTACCATATAAACAGTGTCTAAGGGCCATCCAACTTTGTCCTGGATTAGGATTGGTAGCTAACATACACAGAAAACGTGAAATTTTTACAACATATGTGTGTTAAATCACGCTTTGAGACCATATTGACTGTAGACCATCAGGCTCCTCTGTCCACAGGATTCTCCAGGCAAGAATACTGGAGTCACAGCCATGCCCTTCTCCAGGGGATCTCCCTGACCCAGAGATTGAACCTGTGTCTCTTAGGTCTCCTGCACTGGCAGGCGGGTTCTTTACCACTAGCTGGGAAGCACTTTCTACAACATACACCATGCTTAAATTAAGGATGATTGTGTTTTCACTGTTTTTCCCCACCATGGTCTCTCATAACTTGATGGTATGTGAATATCCATCTGCCATTCTGAGGAGAAATACTTTACAATATGTATGTGGAGTTCTCACCTACCATAAATTTTCACTGATCCGAGTTCAAGAAGTGAAGTGAAATGAAAGTCGCTCAGTTGACTTTTTGCAACCCCATGGACTGTAAAGTCCTTCGAATTCTCCAGGCCAGAATACTAGAGTCAGTAGCCATTCCCTTCTCCAGGGGATCTTCTCAACCCAGGGATCAAACCCAGATCTCTCACATTATGTGCAGATTGTTTACCAGCTGAGCCACAAGAATTCAAGAAGGCATACTGATAAAAATTAGCTTTCCTGTTCTGTCTAATTCCATATTCACTAAACTTATTGCTGAAAGCATATTGACCACATATATCAAATCAGTTTACACTGTCACATTGTCATGCATTCCCCAAATAATTTAATCAGAATGAAAGTTAGGTGTAATACAAGAAGATCCAAGAGATAAGTAGGTTGTATCTGGGGAAAGGTATGAGTTTAAAAAAATACATTCAGGAAATCTGCCTTTTGAATTGATGATTTAAGCGGTGGGGAAGGATGGTGATCATCTATCCACATTTTTAACTTGAATTGCTTTTAAATATCTGGCTGGAGTTGGAGGTTCAGTCAATGTATGTGAAAGAGAAAGTGTCACAAGTGAAGGAATATTAAAGAACTCGAATTACACTATTATCTAATCCACCAAAAATGCATATTCTCAATGAAATTGCTATTTTTGCACTCAAAACTTAGCAAAAAGTGTTTTGAGATTTTTTTTCTCATTTCAAAATATTTTTCTTACAAATGTTAATTAGAAATTGAGGCAAATACAAGCCTTATTTAGGTTCATGTGAAAATTCAAGATATTTGTTAAATTCCAGCAAAATTTATCAAGTGAAAGTGAAGTTGCTCAGTCGTGTCTGACTCTTAGCGACCTGACGGACTGCAGCCCACCAGGCTCCTCCATCCATGGGATTCTCCAGGCAAGAGTACTGGAGTGGGTCGCCATTGCCTTCTCCGCCTGAACGCTAGACTCTGTTGCAAACAGAATCTGTCTTGAAAGAAGAATAAATCTTTGGCCTATTTCACCATTTCCCCAGCATTGCGTAACAGCATATTTCAAATTCACTTTCTTCTCCAACTGCAGCAAAAAGTCAAGGACTAGTTTGCATTTGTGGAGCCTAAATCGGGTCCTGTGAAATTCTTGTTCATTCAGAACAAGCCTTTAACCTGCTTCGTTTCTGTATCAAGATCTATGTCGTAGAAGCAGGGCCGCGTCGGCAGTCCTGGCATGGTGCTCATCGTTCCAACCAATGGGTAAATGAATCCAGCGCCTATGCTGGCCCGGAAGTCACTAATGGGTAGAATGAAACCCTTGGGTACGCCTTTCTTGTCAGGTTGGTGAGACAGGGAGAGGTGGGTCTTTGCCATGCAGATGGGCAAATTTCCAAATCCCTGTTCCGTGTAACGATCTATTTTGGATTGTGCTTCAGGAGAGAGTTCAATATCTTTGGCTCCATAGACAGACTGAGCAGTCTACTAAAAGTAAGAGTTTATTATTCATTGTGCTCAGTCGTGTCTAACCCTTTGCAACTCCATGGACTCTAGCCCACCAGGCTACTCTGTCCATGAGATTTTCCAGGCAAGAATATTGAAGTGGGTTTTCATTTCCTCCTCCAGGGGATCTTCCCAACCCAGAGATTGAACCTGTGTCTTCTGCATCTCCTGTATTGGCAGATGGTTTCTTTACCACTGAGCCACCCTGGAATCCCCTTTACTATACGTTATGTAGTCAGAAAGAATTAAGGAACAAGTATCTTGTCTTTGAGGGCCTTGTATTTAGTTAAAAATATGTTTTCCTATGCTAGCATAACATTTTTGTAATACAAGGTAATATAGGACTCCAGATTTAATTACTGCTAGACATCTTTCATTGTATAGAACATTGATCATTAGAGGCTACTAAGTTTTATGCTACTTTGATTAGTTATGAAAGTGGCATATTCATTAATAAACATATTTTAATTTAGCTAATGAAAGCTGCCATGACAATTGTTTTCAAATATTCATTAATGAGCAATTGACAAAGCATTTTAATTCTTGAAAAATGAAAATTCAAAATGTCCCCAACCTGTGATTTCCAACTTAAAATTGTGTAACTGAAGCAAACAGTAGTCAGCAATGCAATATTGTATGTATATTCATTGTTTATCTAAAATTGAAATTTAGTTTTTTGTAATTTTATATGTATATATATTTTGTAATTTTACTTGCTAAATCTGAAACATAGTTTCTCTTAAATGAATTAATAAACATATTTACCACACACCGTAGTCAGTGGCCTTGTCTTTTCAAACTAATAATTAGAGATATTTTCATTTATATATATTATTATATTGATTAATTAATTAATGATTGGATAGTATGTTATAACATTTATGTAACTTTGTTTAAAATTTCTCTACTGAAATCCACTTAGATTTTACATATATTATACCATCACACAGTAAAGTAAATCTAAAAATATATTCTTGGTCCTGTTCCTTTGGATACATGGCAAATATCTGTTCAAAGTAAATACTAGAAGGAATGCTTCAAAGTCAGAATTCAGACCTATTTTATGTGAATAAATGCTAACTTACCCTTCAGAATATTTAACAAATGTATAAACAATTACAGATTCAATGTATTTTCATTGTGAACTTTGATAGTAAAAAACAATTAGTTCAGTTCAGTCACTCAGTCACATCTGACTCTTTGCAACCCCATGGACTGTAGCCCGCCAGGCTCCTCTGTCCATGGAATTCTCCAGGCAAGAATACTGAAATGGGTAGACATCTCCTTCTCTAGGGGATCTTCCTGCAGGCACCTTTATTTCAGATTAATAAAACCTATTTTGAACTTTGACCTCGAGAACAGAACAAGAATAAATTTGCATTGTTTTCAGCCACAAAATTTGTGGTAATTTGTTACAGCTGCAATAGAAAACTGATACAAACCTATTCCAAATTTATAAAATTGCCCCATATTTTTAACAATTCTGTAGTTGTTTTTTTTAATCAGTTTAAACTAACTGTCAGTTTTTTGACCAATATTTTTATAGCTTATATTTTCACAATTATTAATTACTTAACAGTTGCTTCATAATTAATTTTTGAAAATGTCTTTCATCCTCTAAATTTACTTTCCATTGTTTAATTAATAGATAATCATCAAGTTGTTTCTGAATTATCTTTGCTATGCTTCTGGTCTATCTATACATCATTGTGATAATAGTACATCTTATAAGAATTTAGATCTTTTCATACTGTTTGTTTTCTAGTAAAGTAAAAATCTCTTCTTTTTTCCTTGACAGATGCTCTTAGACAGTCTTATGTACATATTACAGGAAAAAAATGTGTTTCACAATTTAAAAATCACTATTGCAGTAGTAAGCATGTAGATTTCTTAACTTTTTTTAAAAGGAGGACACTTGTCTTTTTCAGTTTTGAAGTAACCATCAATCCTTTAAGTACTTTCTCTTCTTTTTCACTGTTTTTGGAACTCTTATTACCACTCATTAGAACCCAGATATACCAGCACCCTGTATCTTGCATCGAAGTTAAAAAATAGATAAACAAACTAATTAAAAAAAAAAAAAAGAACCCAGATGTAACTGACAGTCTATGACTTTTAATTTGGTTTTCAGTTTCTTAATTTTTATACTACTTTCTAAAAGACTTGATGAAATCAATTTATTTTAACACTTTGGCCTTTTCAGAACATATATTTGTGGCAACATCAGATGGAGCCCAGCTCATGGCTTCACGTGTGAGCCCCAACCAGGCTGAGAGTACAGATGCTGCACATGGGTCTCCCTGAGAGAGTCGGCCTCAAGGTAAGCCTTGGATTTCTATCTTCCAAATACATTTAAGAGTTTCTGAACACAGATATTTCCCTTAGTTGAGTTACATTGAGGCAATATATTAGCTTTTTTATTTTTAGCTTATATTTTGGTACATCTTTTTCTTCTTTCTATGAACTTGTGTCTGAATATAAATTCCAGCATATTCTCAATCTGCAGTTTTTAAGCTGAAATTAATATGTCATAAAATACCCTTGAAATTTTTAAATATTCTTACTAAGGTATGATGTATAACATAGTATTTTTTAAAATTTTCTACCTCTTTGTTAAGTGACAGTTTTGGTTTACATATGTGTGATACTTGTTTAATTTCAAAGCCGTGTTAGCCTAACTTTACAAAATGAAGTCATGAGTTAAATATGTCATGTGGATCCAGTGGATTTTTAGAATTTAGATTTATTTTCTGCTCTGCTTCTATTTTGTTTGATCTCATTATTGTAAGTTACAATTGAATAGGAAACAATTCATGTACTGTACAATAAAAAATGTATTGGATTTCAGGTATCCATGCTAGTAGCTTAACTTTAAAATATGTCCATTATAAATTAACACATTCATTTATACATGTTTATATTTTTCTCAAACTCTCAAACACATATGTAAGTTTTATATATATATATATTTTCATCTCATCAAAGAACTAACTTAAGTTTTAATTAATGGCAGTACAATTTTGGTTTGCAGGAAATAGCTTAATTTCTCATCATACCTTTGCAGATTGCTTACTTCCATTTTTTTTGATTTGTTTTATTTTGTTGGTCTCTTCAGATTCCTGATATTAAAATTGTATTCACTTTTTTCCCCTAAGAAGTCTAACTAAAGCTGTAATATTTTATTTGTAAACTACTTAGGCCATAACCCACAAGGTATTTTTTAATCTCCTTTGTCTGTCATTTTCTATTAAAATGATCAGATAGAGAAATAGGAAAAATAGTGAATTAAACCCCTTATATATATTGAAGTATATATGGGCCAAAGATCTCAATACATGGGAATTTGTTTTAAAATTATTCAAGAAAAAAAAAAGGACAAGTAAAGTAAATGAACCTCTATTAGAGGTTCAAAATTAATTTAATTTTGCTTCATTTACTTTACTTGTCCTTTTTGTTTTTAATACATTTTAAGCATATTCCCATATATCCAGACCTTTAGCCCATATATATGTCAGTATATGTCTTTTTTAATTTTTATTTTAAGTTGGAGCATAGTTGATTAACACCATTATGTTTCAGGTGTATAGGAAAGTGGTCCAGTTATACATATATATGTATCTATTTTTTTCAAATTCTTTTCCTATATAGGTTTTTACAGAACATTGATCTGAGTTACCTGTACTATTCAGTAGGTCCTTATTGGTTATCTATTTCAAATACAGCAGTGTGAAAATGTCAATCCCAAACTCCTAGCCTGTTCATCCCTCCCACCCTTCCATCCCTGATAACCATAAATTCATTCTCTACATTGCTTATATGGGGAATCTGAAAAAAAAAAAATATACAAATGAACGTATTCACAAAACAGAAACACACTCAGTATGTGTCTTTTCATGCCATAGATAATTTGTCTTCATATAACCATGATGCTGTTGTTCTGTTATCACATTTTCCTTATTTTCTCAGAACTGCTATTTAAAGTTGATTTTTTTTTTAGTAAGGATTTTAGCAGAGTTCGTGTATCACATTTAGTTGTTAGATATTCTAGGTCTATTTTTTTTTTCTTAATGTGGAAACCTGTGATATTTAGCCCTTTAGAACACCCCACATTGTATATCTTCTTGTTCTCTGATTATGTCATTTAACTTGTTTGTCTCTTCTCTGTATTTGCTAAAATTTGAAGTTTGCTCTAGATATTTGATTTACAGTTTTGATATGAACACTTTAGAGATACTCCTCTGAGATTCATATTGCTCCACATCAGGAAACAAAATATTTTTTTTCCACTTTTAGTGAATCTGAGATTTCAATTGTGGTTCAGGAGATGACAGCTTTATGTTCCCATTTTGAAGTTCCCCATGAAGTATTCACTCAGAAACTTATTCTTTATTATTTCCTGATAAAATTATTTCATGAAGAATTACCAAATGTTGTCTTTCAAATTTTATTGCAGTCTTCATATTTTGGCTTCTGTGATACACATATCTGATTAGGTTTCTTTGAATTTAATTTTTCTGGTGAAAAAAGTTTATTTTTTTTTCCAATTCTTTTCTGATATCTGTCAGTTCTCATTTCATGTCCTCCTTCCTGTCTTGCTGCAAAACATGAAAATTTGTTTATATTCTGATTTGTGTCTTTCCAAAGCTTGGGCAATATTTTAAATTTGTTTTATAGAACTTTAAATTATTAAGTTTTTCTTTCCATTTGCTTTGTGGTCACATTCTTTAGTATCTAGTCATTTTCTATTGAAATTTTATTAGGTACGTTTTCTATTTTTTCTCCTACACAACATTTTGGTTTTAATTTTAACCTATTTTTGCCCATGTCTAAATGAGATGGGTGACTTAAACTATAAGGAAAAGGTTTACTCCAGTTATTTTAAATCTTCTTTCTATGTATATTTTTGTCTCTTTCTCTGCTATTTTTCTTTCTGCTTCTTCTATTTTTTTCTGCTCTTATCATTCAAAGTCAAACACTTATTGTAAAAAAATTTAACAATTCACAACTAGGTATATTTGAATAGTTTATTATTTTCTATTTATACCACATTAATACATTAAGGTCGTTGGATTTGACCTAAATGAGCTAATGTGAATGTGACCTAATTGACCTAACTGATGTTATTTGGACTTTCTTAAGATATTCTCTATAGTCTGAGCATACTATCTAGTATATCTAATATATATATATATATATATTTTTTCAAGATATGAGCATAGGTATCATATTTCAAATAGAATCCTATTTATGCCATTTCATCCTCTTGCACATACTTACCAATGAAAATTCTGGTAACAATTATTCTCATTCATTTGAAGATGACCACTCTTACAAAACTTTTTTGGATTTTCATTTTGTTTTTGATGTTTCTAACATCATGGTTTGGCTTCTTCCTCTCTGTTGCAGAGGGGATTGTGAGAAAGCTGTCAAAGTGTCTTTACGTCCATAAAAGGAGGCATCAGATCCACTGCTTAACTTGGGCCCTTCTCGTATCTCTAGCCTGACTCTCTGTGATGGTCAGTCATGGGGATGAAAGAAGGGACAGAACCAAGGACTCTTGGCAAGGTCATTTATCTAGCCTATTACTTTTCACCTATAAACAAGAGAATTTTTGTCCCCTCTGAAGTGAAGAATACAGTTTCAAGAAATAGTCCAAGTCCATTGTTTTGAGTATATATTTTATATGTCTCAGATATTTAACTTTGAAACTCAAAAGTCTCTTTCCTTTTTGGGAGTGCCTTAGAAGTTTCTTAATTTTTCTTAGAGTATTCAGTACAAAATCGGTAACTCCACACACAAAGTAAAGAACTGATCATTTCTAATGTGTTTGACAGTCAAAGAGTATGCTACCAATGTCATAAACATATACGTTCAAAGTATTTGGATGTATTTTTGTCTAGTGTATTGATCTAATTGTGAGAATACTTAATTTTTCCCAACTAATGACTATAAAATCTAAAATGTATCAACTATGGTAAAGGGTTACATCTTTGTTAGCTCAATTATATTGTGGTCTCAGGAACTTAAACTTGACATCCAGTAATTTCCTAAGTCTTCATTAGTGTTGGGAATCAAGATCATGTAAGTTGCAGAGCTATGTTCATGTACTGAAGAGTAGAGGAAGTCAGTCTACAGAGAGAAGAATGAAGAAGACCTACAAGGTATAGAGATGAGAGGTCATGAGGCTGCAGGGAGAGAAGAGACTGATGATGTGGGAAGCTTTGATCCCTGATAGATTTCCATATCTCGATTCTCAGCCCCCAGGAGGTCTGAATGTACTGCCTGCCCTTGAGTTCTATGAAATACGACTGCATCCTTTACTTGCATCCTTTTAATAAAGGTCTTTATTTTTTGTTCTTTTATTCCATTTATTTTTGCCTTAAGGCATTTTAAATTCAGTTCTCTAATGAACCAAGATTAACCTTGACTAGCATGCATATTATTTGCAGCTTACATCATAGAGTGATTAAGAGGTTGTGATTAACATGCTGCACAGATACAAGAAATAAGTGATAGCTTAAGTAAAAATAGCTGATTTTTCATACCCTTGCTGTATCAATATTATTTTTAGCTTTTACATGTTTAATTGTATTTCTAATTCCTACTGAGCCAAATTGATTAGACAACCAACAGTTCCTCAAATCATTTGTTATCGATGGCATGGTAATCTGTGACTATCAGAAAAGAAACAAGTAAATAAAAAACCCTGGGGGGTGAATTTTCTGAATCAATTAAATATTGTGGTAGCATTTTTATGTTGCCAACATGTGTTCTAATATTTGAATTGTTTCTGATATCAAAATAAATTTTGAAGTGGAAATACTTTCTCTGAGGACAAAAATGCATTTCATTTTATTTAAAGTTTACAATTCCACATTTTATACTAAACAAACACTAGTCATATGTTCAAAAAAAAAACCTTTGTGAATATTTATTACAGTGTATAATATAAATCCAATTAAGGAACTTTAGTGATATAAAATATTTTAAATATGAACTCATTTTTAATACATTAGCACATAAATTTGTATTATACATAGAATATATAATACTTTGTTTTAACATGTTCATATATATATAAAAATATAAAGTATTGTAGGGAATGTAGTATTTCTGAATTACTCAGAGCAAAGCATAGATATTATGGTCTGTCATAGCTTTGAACTGTGATTCCACTGCTTATTATCTCATGATTCTGAGCAAGACTTAAATCCTCTAAGTCTCAGTTTTTACACTGAGTTCTTGAAGTAATAATGTTAATTTTATAATATAATGTTTTTAACATGTAGCACAATGCCTGGCATAAAGTATATAATTGGAATTGATTATTCATGTTATAAGGCAGGAGAAAAATAAATGCATAAATTAATATATACATAAATGAATAATGATCATTACTTCCTTAGGTATAAGATGTCATGTCTGATTTCTCTAAGGTTTTCTCTCTGACTCAGTATACATTTACCTCACACTTGGAGAAACCACAACTTCATCAAGGAAGATCTCTATCAGATCTTGATTCCCTTCTTTTGTCATGTTGCCCCAATCACTGGGGAAAGTGAAGATCCTAGGAAAGTACTACCTAGTTGTTACAACTAGGGAGAACATAGGGGTTTTGTCATGTATACACACAGCCATTAAAAGTTCAACCATGAAAAAATAGAAGATCAACTATGTGTTTTCTGTTTTATTACCTTGGTTGATTCTCTCACTGCTTTATCAGCGAAGAGAAATCATGTTTGTTCTCTCCTATGAGGCTCCGCACTTTTGGCACTTAGTTTGCCAAGGCTTCTTGTTTACTGTCAGCCCTCTGACTGAGGAAAAAACAATGCTCTGTAGCTTATCAAGTGTGGTTTGGATTTAGGATGAGACTGTTGGCCTCTTGTGACTGCCTCTAGCCTACTCTTTCTGTGTTGCTGACAGAGAAAAACACACACCATAGGAGTTGTGAGTTTTAGTTTCACTCAGGGTCTTACTGAGGATGACAGCCTGGAAGGCAGTCACTCAGGAGCTCTGAGTGGCTGTTCCAAAGAGTTTGGGGAGAGTCCAGGTTATATATGAGCCTGTGGCAGGGAGCTTGGAAATACATGCCGTGAAGGATATATCTTAGATTACCGCTAATCGCAAAAATCAGATATCTCAAGTTAGTGAGTTTACTGG
The DNA here is from genome assembly GCF_054371585.1 of Giraffa tippelskirchi. Classification (NCBI taxonomy): domain Eukaryota; kingdom Metazoa; phylum Chordata; class Mammalia; order Artiodactyla; family Giraffidae; genus Giraffa; species Giraffa tippelskirchi. Next base: position 129,588,220 of record NC_137286.1, read on the forward strand.
GCTTCCCTGGTGGCTCAGATGGTAAAGAATCTTCCTGCAGTGTGGGAGACCTGGGTTCAATCCCTGCGGTGGGAAGATCCCGTGGAGGAGAGCATGGCAACCCACTCCAGTATTCTTGCTTGTAGAATTCCCATGGACAGAGGAGCCTGGCAGGCGGCAGTCCATGTGATCACAAAGAGTCAGACACAACTGAGGTACGAAGCACAATGGTTTTAGTTCTTTTCTTGGTATGGGAAGATGCAAGGATCTGAGGTCACTGAAATTCTTCTGAGATGCCCGTCTGACTATCTAAGGGTCTCTTTACCCAAAGCACAGTGTGTCTCATCCTGTTTTTCATCCCAGATTCCTCCCAGGTTGCTCTGTCAGTGGGCAACTACAGTGGATTATGACTCAACCCTTTCAGAACTGGGCAGTAAGGAGCACTCTTTTGTTTTTCTTGTTCACAGTAGATTCACTGCAGGAATTTCCTGATTAATTCGGGGTAATTTTGGTGAAAATAATCATTCTATAAACCTCCGCTTACAATAATGTCTGTGTATATTGTTGTCCTGGAGGAGTATAGAAATTGATGAGAATATTTGAGTTCAAGTTTCATATCTGATTTCACAAGTTGTATAACACTAACTGCAGCTTCTGGGTGTTGAGCAAGAACATTTTCCCATAAATATGCCCTTGCCTTATTCCCAAAAAAGGGAAATATTTTGATAGAGGAATGAAGCTTATAGGCAAATTATTGTGCCCCCTGAATCCCAACTTCTTTAACAATGAAGCAGGAATAAGAATTATAATTTTATAAAATTAAAGTGGATTAAGCAATAGTAATTTGGGTTACAATCTTTGTATAATTAGCAAGGCTATGTGGTTTTTTGCTTTACAGCTGTGAGAGGTTTGAGACGATATTTTGGAACCAAAAATTGTTTTTTGAGAAAGGGATTCAATGATTGAGAATACTGTTGTCTAGGAAAATAGTCTTATTGGTGACAGAATGAGTAGATATTTTTTGTCTGTAATTTTAGGCAGGGTAAATAGACCCTCTCAGCACATTCCAACTAAAAAACAGATGGTTTAGTAAAACCTGCCAGATGGAGGGATGGGACAGATCAGAAGTAACAAGACCTTGCTGTTGCCTTCCTTCACCACCAAGTATATCATTCCTTGTTCTCTCCTCAGTCAAGCATGATTTTAATATTTTTTCATTTGCTTGTTTGTTTTGTTCTTAAGAATCCACCCTACTGCATGTGGTCACAGTCCTCCAGGGAAGTAGAACTTAGTCCATGAAATAAAATCCTTTTTGGCTAAAGTATGTATGCTGGTCCCGTTACTCTTATCATGGATCAGTTTAGGAATTGAACTATAGCATAATTCTCACCCATAAATTGAAAAGAACACAATTGGCAAACTTCTAAAAAAGTTTCCTCACTGAGAAGGAGACTCAAACCATTTGGAGGGGTGTCCTCTCCCTGCCACCCCCTCCTCCCATGAACATTGACCTAAAACAGCAGCAACCATCCTCAGAACATGACAGCAGCAAAGCCTGTGACACAGTAGGTGGAGGGAAACTGAGACCTTAACACTGTCATTGATAGTTAAGAACTCTGGTAACACCTACTTTCAAACTTATTGCTGTGTTAGAGAAAATAATTTTCTTACTTTTAAAATTCAGTTGAGATAGGTTTATGTTGTGTGCACCTGAAAGTATCTTAAGAAATATGAAGATAAGTGCAGTATGATCTGTGAAGGTCCATTGGCTCTGTGGCAATTGGTTAGTGAGTTCCATGTGACAGTTTAAAACAGAAAATGGCAATATTGATGTCATCACTACAATGAGATTCTTTGCTAAGAAACCGTATTGTGAAAGTAAACTTATTTAGAATATTTCCTTCTGAGTTGAATATAATTTATTGGAGATATTAGAAGTTAGTGATTATTATTATTTTTGTATGTGTGTATTAATATATATCACAAAATAAGCATTTAATAAATGTTTGCCATATAATAATAAAATAAATCACTATGAAATAATCACTTTGAACAAATATTTTATGTCTTCTATACAAAGAACTAGAAAAGGTGTAGTTAATAACTGATGGTAGAAAAAGCAATATTTGTTGAAACATTGCGGAATTAATTGCTGTTGTTGAAATAGGATGCTGGAGGACACATAAGTGATGGAAATACAGTGACGAATGACTGATGATATTGGATGTAAAAGTATAAACCTGGAAAAATATATATAGCCTTTCATTGTCTTATTTAACATCTCAAGTGACAGATTTGTATTTTAAAATTGTCTTTAAGCAAAAATTTTGATTTTACTAAATTTTATATATTTGAAATAAAAATGAAATTGAAAAATGGAGATCTGATTCTACAAGGTAAAGTCAAAAATCAGTGGGGCTAATCACTGGAAAAGTCCCAGTCTTCTTTTTATCTTGTCTTGTCCTACTTTTCTTTCCCTCTACTTTCGTTACTAGTTATTCTCTCATTACTCAGGGCTCTTTCTTTTATGATCACTTTTGACATGTTCTCCTAAGGCAATTCTCAGTGTTTTAGACTAATCTCTCTAGTCTACTCTTCAAACTATACTTGCTCCTAGCAAACTAGTTTTGTTGGAGGAGAGTTCATAAACTATTTCTCCTTGGAGTGGTGTTGAAAAATATTTTACCTAAAGGCAGAATGTAAGACATTCTTTGGAGATATTTAGGAGCTCCTAAAATTGTACAATGGGTGGACCTGTGGGTATGTTTGCTATAAGCCCATGAGGGCAGTGGAGAATGCACCTATTCATTCAGATCAGGAGAGTCAACACCAGAGATCAGTTAGGTAACAAAACTCAAAAGGATAAGTCCTCAAGCATTCTGTTGATGGAGGACTATTTAATTTCTCTATAAGACTTGATCTAAGAAAAATAAATTATTAAATATAAGGAGATAAAATAAAAACCATCAGGAAAATAAACTTTCCCTACTAGGATCGATTCTAAAAAATGGAAATCCTCTAACTAGTGAACAAAGATTATACTCAGGAAATAATTGAATGTGTGTGTGTTGTGTTGAGTTAGATGCATTTCTTAAAGCTAAATATAGCCTGTATATTTATATAAGATTAAATGATCAATGCAGAATATTATCCATTATTGAAAACTACATTTGGATATTTTTAGAATGCAAAGTGTGTGCACCTTACTGACTTGAACAATTTAATGCAAATTCACCAAATTCTCTCATGATTAGTTACTTATGTATTCACGAATTTGGATCCAGAGTATCTACATGCTGTCTTCTATTTTTAAAATTATTTGGGGGATTTTTGCTATAAAAGAAAAAAAAATGTTAATGTTCTATTTTCTTTAGTTGTGTTTCTCTTTGTATTTGAACCCTGATACATTTGAAAAGCAACAGCTAGGGAGAAACAAGCAATCTTAGAAATTGTGAATTATTTTACGAAAACATATCTAAACTCATTTATAGTGTTCCTTCTATTTTACAGAATTAGTAATTGATTTATTCAAGTTAACCTATTTTGAAGAACTATATGTATAAGTATAATGTATGTGTTTGTGTATGTGTAACTTTTAAGCTATTCAAATACTTTGCAAATATCCTTGATTATGTTCAACTTTATTAACTATAGAAAGCACTCTGAAATTTGCAATGCTTTTATAAATATTGGGCTATAGAATATCTGACAATATATGAGAGTCTGAAAATTAAACTGATATATTTTCCTAATATTTTCAATTATGTTTCCCAGTAAATACTGTAACAAAGGTTTTTAGTGGAGCAAAATTTGCACCTCAAAATATTATTTTGCCGTGCACATTATTTCGAGCTGAAAACAATCAAGGCCCAAAAGACTCAGGAAAATAAAATATGACCTTCCCCTTAACTGCCTAAAAGAATGCAGATAGAAAACCTATTCCAGGAAGGGAGCTATCATGATAGATAACAGCAATGTGAGTGAGGTGTGTAGATCGGGTAGAAACTGGCAAAATCGGTTTGCTAAAGTTCTCTGTGTCCCATGGTCTCTGCCTGGCCCAGCAAACTCTGTTTATCACACATTTGCTTTTTCTTCTCCATATGAACAGTCTTCCTACTACCTGAAGCCCCAAAGCACTATTCCCAACATCTTGTTTTCTCTTTAGCTGAAGGTGGTACTTAAAATGAGTGTTTTGGCCATTTTGATGAGTTACACAGCTTTCCTGGGTCTCTCCCATGTATACATGTTAGTAAACTGTTTAATTTTCTCCTTTTTATCTGTCTTATGTCAGCTTAATTCTTAGGCCAGCCAGAAGCATGTAGAAGGGTAGAGGAAAATCTCTTCCTCCCTGACAGGTTTATATATTTCATTTTCTTAGTAATTTCTCAATTATTTATCATGTAGAATAGTGATAACTTAGTTGCTTAACATAATGCATTATTAAAACTGTCATAACCTTGAACAGTGCTATCCAAGAAAGTTTTCTTCAATGATGGAAACTCTTAACTGCACTGCCCACTGTGATAGTCACTAACCACGTGAAGCTACTGAGAGCTTGATGTGCAGCTGGTGTGATTGAAGGAGAATATTTTAATTAATTAAATATAAATTTAACCACAGCACTAGAGTCTGCTATGTTGCACAGTTATATCAGGAGTAATATATGTCTCTTCAAAGTCTTTTATGCCATCTCAAAATAGACTGCACAGAGCCTTCAAAACTGGAGAAAAAGTGGTGTGGGTGGGGCTTTCTCTGATATTGTCAGTTAAAAAAATAATAATTCCATGCAGTGCATGACCTAATGAATTGTAGGTATAAAGTAGAAATGGAGAATGATGGTATAAAAATTAGATGAAGGTAGCTTATGGAAATGTTTCATTTTCACAGTGGTTTATTTTAAAGACTTAGCATAGCTTTTTCTGGGATGTAGAGGGTTGTATTTGGCATTTGTTCTCCACTCTGCCCTTTCTCTCCCCATTCCTGCCCTGAATAAATTTCCGTGTTCTTGATCACCAATGTGGCCTGTAGTATGATGTTGTAATTGAGCGTATCCTCCATTAAAAAAAAAAAGGATGTTTTTCTTTCTACTTTAAAGGTATATTCATTTGAATTAAATGTAAGTAAAAATGGCTATTGTGTAATCTAATGAGAGTTGATATAAAAAGGTACACAATTTTATTAAACTCAAATTATTAATTTGTTAAATAGAATTTATTATGTGTTTGTTTTCAAGGGGACAATTAGACCAATACCTGCTTAGCCTATAAACTCAAACATAGCTGTAATTCTCTGAGAAAATTTGGTTTTACATAATTTTAAAATCAATAAAATTATTGCCATATTGCATAGTTTTGAAAAAGTCATTGACCTAATTTTATATGTAAAAAATATTTCATATCACAGCAAACTTTTGTACATCAAAGAGCACAAATAAAAAAGTGAAAAGAGAAAAGACAATCTGTAAAGTGGAAGAAATATTTTAAAATAATATATATGATGAATCTAGTATGTTGACATGTTAATTATATAAAATACTAATGTACATTAGTTGTGTAAATATATATTAAATATATGAAAATATATTGTTCAATATCAGCTGAACAATATAAAGATAAATGACCCTTTTAAAAATAGAAAAATAATTAGACATTTCCTCAAAATATTATACAGTTAGCCAATATGCACGTGGAAAAATGGTCAACATTGTGAAGTCATTACAGATGGACAAAATCCACAATCAAATGTATTTTAACAGTCTTTCCAGTTTCTTAAGTATGACATAAATTAAAATAAAATAAAGTAATTTTCAGCTAAATACTATGGATTTCACTTCTTAAGTTTGTATCCTGACTAGCTTAGAAGCCATAACAAAGTCATCATACACTTCAGTTCAGCTCAGTTCAGTCGCTCAGTCATGTCCGACTCTTTGTGACCCCATGAATCGCAGCATGCCAGGCCTCCTTGTCCATCACCAACTCTTGGAGTTTACCCAAACTCATGTCCATCGAGTCGGTGATGCCATCCAGCCATCTCATCCTCTGTAATCCCCTTCTCCTCCCACCCTCAATCCTTCCCAGCATTAGGGTCGTTTCCAGTGAGTCAACTCTTCGCATGAGGTGGCCACAGTGTTGGAGTTTCAGCTTCAACATCAGACTTTCCAAAGTACACCCAGGACTGATCTCCTTTAGGATGGACTGATTGGATCTCCTTGCAGTCCAAAGGACTCTCTAGAGTCTTCTCCAACACCACAGTTCAAAAGCATAAATTCTAAAACCTATATTAATCTATGAAGTTGATAGAAATGCTATATGGTAAATTTCAAGCCACAAGCAACATTGCCAAAATAACACCTTTTGTTAACACAATGGAAAAATATTAATGTAATTTGGAACAAAGAAAAATTCTGTATTTCTTCACTTGGCATAGTAGTTGAATTTATTGCATGTTTTGTAATTACTAAGTTCTGCAAAAATAATTACATAGATTTAAATGTTGCTTAGAAAATAATAAACATATTTTTCACCCACATGAATATCCAATAGGATATAGGAATGTTGTGGAGAATTAGGGAAAATATTTCAGGTTTTGGTGGGTAGGGGGAGTTGGAGTGACTTGTACTCTCTGAAAGGGTACAAATTCAAATGTGATTTGTACATTACACATCAAATAATATTCATCATGTTCCAAATCTCCAAGGCACTGAAGATTTAATAGCAGTATCGATGAGCAAGGTAGAATACAACAATGATAGTTTCTAAAATACTGCCTTCCCCAGTGGTTGGACCCTTTAAAAACTATTGCTTTATACACATTTCTGAAGCTATCACATCCATGGTCTTTTACCTAATGCATTCTTTCTCTGTTACAACTTAGTTTTGGAATGGTGGCAACTACAGTCACTTTTCAAAGTGACATGTCTAAGAGCCTGGACATGATAAACAAGAGATGTCAAACCTGTTTTTGAGACCAAAGTAGAACAACCCTTCCAGCTCTGAAAGAGATTGAAGGGATGGAGGAATCAGTGGAAAATAGGAAGATGTTCCATGGAGGAAAGGAGTGCTTTATTTTCCTTGCAAGCCATGTGAGAAAAGTTCAATACTGTTTTAAAAACTTCCAATTGGACCCAGTGCAATTTGTGGAAAATAGTGGGATGGTGGTCAGCATACTAGAGAAAAATGTTCTGTAGATTCTAACAATAAAAGGCTATTCTATTTGTGGCAATGGAGAGCTGCCTCTTGGAAAGTAAACAGGATTCCACTGACATTTCCAGGTGTTTATTGTTCATCTCAACCCTGAATTACAAGTTTGTTAAGGCTAGAGGTATTCTCTCTGAGTTCACTGCTATAGCCCCACCATCTAAAGCATTGCTTAGAAAATAGCAAGTTGACAGTAACTATTTTGAATTACCAATGAATGAATTAATGATATTTAGTATAGAGTAAGTGATGACACCCTGTGTGGGTGAAGCATTTATCATTCACTAGAACAGAGAACACAGTAAAAGTAGTATATCAGAGGAATGAATGAAAATTATGGGTATAGCACTGGAGATATTAAGTTTTAGGTCTGTAGTACATCTAAATGTAGATACCCAATAGGCATTATACATCTAGATTTAATAAGACCATTTGGGCTATACATAAAGAAAAAAAATAACTGATGTCAAAATAACTGAAGCCAACTGTTGAACAAATAATGCCACATAATACTGTTGTACACAGGCCAGGATTTCAGAAAGAATACTTATAACAGGTGTGAGATATTTCTTACCACCTATTGCATTCTAGGCCAGGGAAGATACACTTCCAGAGATGGATGTCAAAGTCTGGACTCTAAAGTCTGGACTCTGAGTTTGTAGAAGGCGTGATTCAGGAACCATCAACTTTTTTTATGTCATAATAAAGGTCTGGAATTTATATACAATGTTTTGTTACAGTGGGCTTCCCTGGTGGCTCAGTGGTAAAGAATTCACCTGCAATGCAAGAGACACAGGCTAGATCCCTGGGTCAGGAAAATCCCTGGAGGAGAAAGTGGCAACCCACACCAGTATTCTTGCCTGGGAAGTCCCATGGACAGAGGAGCATGGCGGGCTACAGTCCATGAGATCACAAAAGAGTTGGACACAACAGTGACACAACAATTGTTACAGCAGTATATAAATTGACAAAGTGTTTGAAGATTATCTAACAAGAGTGAGTAAGAATTTGAAGTAGAAACTGGAAACAGAAGTTTTTCAGTTTTGTTTTTAAGATGGAAGTGAAAACAGTGTATGTACTATGGAAATTATCCTATCACATAGAAAATGATGATGATTTAGAAGAGGGAGGAAAATTTTATTTGTAGGCAAGAGAGTCTGGGACCTGGCACAGCAATCAAGGAACTGACCTCAGCAAAATGTTTGGATAATTCATCTGTGGTAATGAGTAGAAAGATATATGGGTGGAAAATATGCTATATCCAAGATCTGTTGATTCCATTTCTAAAATTTATTAACTTACCCTATGATAATCTAGTCCCTGTTTTACCCCTCCATTCCCACCAGTACCACTCACACATCCAATGAAAATTCATTTAAGGCTGAACTGTACCCCATTTCCCTGTTTGCTCTGTTGCCTCTATTATCCTTTGGTGATGCTGTGTCATCCTAGAGCACTCCTCCTTTAGCTCTCAACTCAAAATTGATAAGACAAATATGTCCTTCAAATATCCAGTTAAAGAGGGTTTGCTTTTTTCTCCTCTGTGATTCCAGACACTAGTCACCAAAACTTCCTTTGAGTGTCTACATGACTGCACATTGACCCCTCACTTATTTCTGTCAAAGTGCTTATTACATTGTGTAGCAATGCATCTATTACCTAGAAGTATGTGTTTAAACTGCATAATATTACACCTATTATCTAATTGTATGCTTCACAGACCATAAGCTTCTTAAGGACAGCGCTTTTCAACTTGGCATATATTAAGAGCTCAATAAATTTCCATGAATGGATACTCAAATTACTATTTTCCAGCTGCTGGGGCAGAATCCTTTCAAAGATTTGTAAAAGAGTTAATATAAAAAGGAAATTGTATTTTTTTTAGAAAATTGTGTTTTTATCAGTTTATATGCTAAGTACTGGGATGTAAAAATTGTGCTATAAGGAACCAGGTATGTTATATTGTATTTCTGATTTTTGGAAATATGATTTTTGAAAATAAAACAAATAATGTTGATCAATAATAGTCCCAGGAATAGTCAAAGTAATTACTGAGCACTGAAGCTTTATTCAGGTGTATGCTGGAGCATGTCTGCCTCCAACAGAGAATAAATAATACCAAATATCAGAACAATTTGCCCATACACAAGAGCTACAGAGAGGTCGCTCAGATCACAAAGCCCATTGATCTCCTTTGGCATGTAGCACAGCTGGAAATAATGCACCAGGACTTTGGTGGTGTCTAGGTTCAGTGCTTTGTCTGAATTTCAGAGGCAATCTCTTGGACATGGTAACAATCACAAAGGTGTTATATACTACTTAGTAACCAAAGGTCATTTCCATTATTATCTGTGAGCTTTTAAATATTTCCTTTGGGATTCTCCAAAGGGATTCAGTTTCATTCATACAAAACACTTTTGAGCACAGATCATGTAAATAAAGGCATGCCCTCAAAATATTTGAAAACAAAACATCAGTGAGAGTTAGGTCAAGTAAAATTCTTATTAAGTTGACTATGAAGACTTAAAATCCATATTTTTCTTAAAGTCAGTTCTTGACACAAGATCAGCTATATTAGGTTGATTTTTATGTCAAATGTTGCAGATAGGCAAAATTTATAATTTCATAAATATTTAATAATGACATTTCCAAGTTAGAGAAACTATTTGCATACTACTTTTGTCTACACAGCAGAAATATATCATTAAATCTTTAATATTTTCTTCAGGTCACCTTTTAAGAATTAAATATTACAGATATTTTTAAAGTCCATGCACACGTGTATGTTAGTCACTCAGTCGTGTCCAACTCTCTGTGACCGCATGGACTGTAGCCCTCCAGGCTCCTCTGTCCATGCAATTCTCCAGGCAGGAATACAGAAGTGGGTTGCCATTTCCTTCTCCAGGGGATCTTCCCGACCCAGGGATTGAACCCAGGTTTCTTGCATTGCAAGCAGACTCTACTGACTGAGCCATGTATTCACCTCTTCAATTTTATTCTTGCTCATTCCTCAAAGATACTTTTTTTTTTTTACAGTAACCCACAAAAGTATTTTCATACAGTCGCTAAATGTGCTTATAAGCATAAAAAGTTATTTTAAAGTGTTGTATCTTTGTTTTAAATATTTTATAAATTTCATCAGTCTTCATCTTGCTTCTTCTTCAGCTTTTTGATATCTGTTCATATTGATACATTTAGTTCTAATTTATTCACTTTAATAGTCACATATTCAAGTTTATAGTTAACACTCCAGATTACCATTATTTTATTTATGGATGGGTAGTGTTTCCTTTTTCTAAATATCTTATGCTACAAAATGGTTCAGTGAACATTCCTGTATATATTTCCTCATGCGTACCTGTACTAAATTAGCTATACTTCACTAAAGCATATCAGTAAAGCAGAATTGCGAAGTTCTGGATGGGCCTTGTAACATTTTCAGATGTTATCTATTGCCAAATTTCTTTCTAAAGTGGTTGTAATAGTCTGTGCATGTTCCAGCAATGCAAAAATATTTCTGTTTTTGCAAATACTTGCTATAATTTTGCATTATTCATCTTTTAAAATTTTGCCAATCAGGTGGGTATGATATTTTATACTGTCACAAGTTTCACAAATATAAATTGGCCTCAATTATACCAAATATACAGAAAAGTGTACAGAGCATAGTACACGACTTGATGAGTTTTCATAATTCAAAACAACTTAATATCCAATACCCAGAATATTGATACATTGTCTGATACCCAGATCACCCATATTTATTTTTCTAGTCACTGCCTCTTCCCAAGAGTAACTGATTTCCTGATTACCAGCATCCTAGACTAATTTTTCCTGGTTTGGAATAAATTCTTCTTTGGCGGTAAACAAGATGTACTGTTTTGTGTCTGGCTCCTTTTGTTCAACATCACGTTTGTGAGTCTCTTCTATATGGTTATATTTATGCATTCTCATATTTTGTTGAATGACTGTGAAACTGTTTGTTTATGCATTCTACTGTGAATGGATATTTAAATGATCTACTGTATAAGACCCTACAAGTTGGTGCCTTAAAGCAACTGTTTTATTATGTGTTGTAATCTGTACCTAGACTCAACTCACCTGAGTCTGCTGCCCCACTGAGCGATGCAGAGATTAGCAGGCCAATGTGTGTGATGTGGTGAACTCACAGGCCTAAAGGTTAATGCTGGTAGGAGCTCTTCTGACATTGCCCACCAGACTGTCTCCATTCCCCACTTTATTCCTTCTTCATATGGTATGGTTCCAAGAAAAACATCTCAAGATCAAGTTTTTCAAATGAAAATAAGCAGATGCTTCCTATCATTTTAAAGCCTATGATCTGAAGTCTGAATATCATTTCTGTCACAATTGCTTCATCAAATTTTTACAGGACAATCATAGATCCAGGGGTTTTTACAGGGAAGGAAAGAATTCCGGAAAAAACAGATACATTTGTTCACTCTTTTGTCATAATAATTCACTTACACATGAAAAATACATTCCCTCCTTCCCTCTTTCCAATTATGTCAATATTGAATGGTTTAAGATTCCATCACTAAAATAATGTCAAGAGCGATGAGCTAATTGTGTTTAGCATCTCAGGTGCATTTGTTTGGTCTCAAAGACTTGTCAGCTCAGAGTATCCAACATATAATATTGACAAGAGAGCAAGATAATTACGACAAATACTTGCATTTAAAGGGTTTCAGATTGGGTTTCAGACTGTTTCATGGCAGTTAAAGTATGCAGCCAGCCATGTTTCATCAATACCCACAGGATTTCTAGATATCTTCCTCAGCTCTTGGCTGTGCCCTCAGGAGTCTTCCTTCTTTTTTGTTTGAGAATGCTGGTGGAGGTTGAATAGTTTTCCCAGCCTGCTAAATGCCTGTCTAAGTTGAGAACTGAGAGACCATTATCCCATTTTATTGTTTTTAAACTTGAATTAAGTTTATTAACATTAAGAACACAACATAAGCCCTATCCTTTTTAGCAATTTTTTGAATGTAGAATATAGTATTACCGATAGAAAAATGTCATGGAACAGATCTCTAAAACTTAATTGCCTTTCTGATGTTAGCACATATAATTTCTTTGAAAACTGTTTTGTGTATCAAATTGTTGTCTACTTAGACAAAAGTTGTATGCATGTAACTCTCCAGCACCAACTCATCTGTAAATAAGGCTGAAAATCAGCTTTATGTGGAAAAAGCCCTTATCAATCCTAGAAGACTTCATGTTTAACAAGAAGATTGAAGAGGCATGTTTTTTATGAATATCTGATTTTTTTTTACTGAAATGTTCTATGAAACAACACCCTCAAAATTCATGAGATATTTACAAACTCATGAGACTATTCTATTTTTTTTTTCACAAGCAGCACCCTGAGTTTCATCTTTTTCTTAAAGACATTTCTGTTTTAAAAGCATATTTTAACTGGAAAGACTATTTAATATCCTTAATAGTTATAAGTTCTTCTAAAACGTTTACATTTCTTCTTATTTTGCATCTATTTTCTCATATATTATCTTAGACAACAACTAGGAAAAGCCAATTAGCACATTGCAGGTTGAAGATGCTAAGATATCTAAATATTTCTGAAAATATTTAGTCACTATGACAAGTTCATTACACAAACTTTATTTTCCATGTTACCATAGTCAACAGCATTGTCAAAATTACACCTTTTCATAGCATGGGTCATTTTTCCCCTCAGGTCTTATTAACACCATTTTGTTGTTATGTCTACCTTCAGGAGTCATGTTTACAAGATCCTTCAGGCCTGAGAACATTGCCCAGTTTTATTTACATATTGTTTCAGATGAAATGTTTGAGATAATTTTTAGGTGAAATTAACAGAAATCTAAATTCACCATTTTAACCATTTATAGTAATTCAGTGGGTTTTCACATACTAATAATTGTGTGTGTTAGTACAACTATCTAAATTTAAGAATATTTCCACCATCCCCAAAAGACACACCATACTGCCCACTTCCTCTTACACGATCCTCAGATAACCATTAATTTTCTTTCCATCTTTATGGGTATGAAATGGAAACATTATATCTTTCATTCAAGAACGGTCAAGGGGTATTAAAATATACTTTTGGAGAAAACTTTGGGTTTCACTGAGCTTACAATCATTGTTCAGAAGTCAGAGGAACAAGAGGCCTAGGGAAGAACATCTGGACCCTTAAATGCTCAAGATGAACAGAGAAAGGAACAAACACACATGGTCTAGATGGAGTAGTCAGTAATGCTACAACTAAAGAACTAAGCTAAGGGCGGCTAAACTTATCTACTAAAAGAACAAATAACAATAGGATTTAAAATAATGTTTTTGCTTGAATAAATAGAAGGGAGGAATCATCTGCTATCACAGTGACAACAGCACACAGGGAATACATTGGGCACAAAGCAGGGCAAAGCCTGCTTTTGAGTTTTGCCGAGAAAACTCACTGCTCGTAGCAAACACCTTCTTCCAACAACACAAGAGATGACTCTACACGTGGACATCACAAGATGGTCAAAAGCAAAATCAGATTGATTATATTCTTTGCAGCCAGAGTTGGAGAAACTCTATACAGTCAGCAAAAAAAAAAAAAAAAAGACATGGAGCTGATTGTGGCTCAGATTATGAGCTCCTTATTGCAAAATTCAGACTTAAATTGAAGAAAGTAGGGAAAACCACTAGGCCATTCATGTATGACCTAAATCAAATCCATTATGATTATACAGTGGAAGTGACAGATTCAAGGGATTAGATCTGACAGAGTGCCTGAGGAACTATGGACAGAGTTTCTAACATTGTACAGGAGGCAGTGATCAAAAACACCCCCAAGGAAAATAAATGCAACAAGGTAAAATGGTTGTCTGAGGTGGCCTTACAAGAAGAGAAGAAGAGAAAGGCAAAGAAGAAAAGGAAGGATATACCCATCTGAATGCAGAGTTCTGAAGAATAGCAAGGAGAGATAAGAAAGCCCTTTTTGAAGTGAACAATGCAAATAAATAGAGGAAAATAATAGAATGGGAAAGACTTCAAGAAAATTAGAGATACCAAGGGAACATTTCATGCAAAGATGGGCACAATAAAGGACAGAAATTGTATGGATCCAACAGAAGCAGACGATATTAAGAAGAGGTAGCAAGAACACACAGAAGAACTGTACAATGTATTAATGACCCAATTGACCACAATGGTGTGATCACTCACCTAGACCCAGACATCCTGGAGTGTGAAGTCAAGGCACCTTAGGAAGCATTACTACTACTACAAACAAAGATAATAGAGGTTTTGAATTCCACCTGAAGTATTTTAAAGCCTAAAAGATGATGCTGTTAAACTGCTGTACTCAGTACACCAGCAATTTGGAAAACTCCACAATGGCCACAGGACTGGAAAAGGTCAATTTTCATTCCAGTCCCAAAGAAGGTCAGTACCAAAGAATGTTCAAACTACTGCACAATTGCATGAATTTCACATACTAGCAAAGTAATGCTCAAAATCCTTAAATCTAGACTTCAACAGTATGTGAAACAAGAACTTCCAGATGTACCAGCTGGATTTCGAAAAGGCAGAAGAACTAGACATACATCATCAACATCCATTGGTTCATAGGAAAAGCAAGATTATTACAGAAAAGCATCTACTTCTGCTTTATTGACTGTGCTAAAGCCTTTGACTGTGTGGATCAAAACACACTGTGGAAAATTCTTAAAGAGATGAAAATACCAGAGCACCATATCTGTCTCCTGAGAAACCCGCATGCAAGTCAAGAAGCAACAATTAGAACCAGACATGGAACAACAGACTGGTTCCAAATTGGGAAAGGAGTACATCAAGACTGTATATTGTCACCCTGCTTAATTAACTTATGTGCAGAGTACATCATGTGAAATGCCAAGTTGGATGAAGCTCAAGCTAAAAGCTCAAGATTGCTGGGAGAATTACCATAACCTCCGACATGCAGGTGACACCATCATAATGGCAGATAGCGAAGAGGAACTAAAGAGCCTCTTGATGAAAGTGAAAAAGGAGAGTGAAAAAGCTGGCTGAAAACTCAACATTCAAAAAACTAAGATCACGGCAGCCAGTCCCATCACTTCATGGCAAACAGATGAGGAAACAATGGAAACAGTGACAGGTTTTATTTTCTTGGGCTCCAACATCACTGCACATGGTGGCTGCAACCATGAAATTAAAAGACCTTGCTCCTTAGAAGAAAAACTATGACCAACCTAGACAGCATATTAAAAAGCAGAGACATTATTTTTCTGACAAAGGTCCGCCTAGTCAATGCTATGTTTTTCCCAGTAGTCATGTATGCATGTGAAAGTTGGACCATAAAAAAGGATGAGAACCAAAGAATTGATGCTTTGAAACTGTAGTGTTGAAGAAGACTCCTAAGAGTCTCTTGGACTGCAAAGAGAGCTAACCAGTCAATTATACAGGAAATCAGTCCTGAAAATTCATTGGAAGCACTGATGTTGTAGCTGAAGCTCCAACACTTTAGCCACCTGATGCGATAAGCTTACTCATTGGAAAAGACACTGATGATGGGAAAGATTGAGGGGAAGAGAAAAAGGGAGCAGTAGAGGATGAGATGGTTGGATGGCATCATCCAATCAATGGACATGAAGTTGGGCAAACTCTAGGAGATAGTGATGGACAGCGAAGCCTGGTGTGCTGCAGCCCTTGCGATCACAAAGAGTCGGATATGTCTGAGTGACTGAACAATAGCAAGAAGACTTTTGTGGAGTCAAGGGTGAATATATCACCAATGACTATAAAATGTTTTAGAATCATGATTAGGATAAAGAGAGTTTCTGGTTCTTAGGTTTGAAGAATTTTTAATTTCATTGTTAAGGTGAGGCTCCATGGAGGCTTCTCAGGTGGCTCAGTGATAAAGAACTGGCCTGCCAATGCAGGAGACACAAGTTTAATCCCTGGATTGGGAAGATGTCCTGGAGGAGGAAATGGCAACCCATTCCAGTATGCTTGCCTGGAAAATCCCATGGACAGAGGAGCCTGGCAGACTCCAGTCCATAGGGTCGCCATGAGTTCGACATGACTGAGTGACTAAGCATGCACACATGCCATGAAAATAGAAAAATAATTGACAATGAACGTTCTACATTCTGCATCCTTTAGCATCATTGAATGTGTGTTCCTTCTCAGTTTCTGGAGCTTATTTGAACTAACTAAATCAATGCCTGAAGATCAAACATGATTTATTGATCCAAAGTTACTTATGGGTAGTAACTGTATAATATAATATAACTTGATGAAAATGCTTGTATGTTAGTGGATATTTTTAATGTCTGGAAAGATATATACATCTAATGCATGGATGTCAAGATTTGCGGAAAGGGATAGATCCTTTGAGAGATTTTTCTCACTCCTCAAGTTTTATTGTGTGTTTCTGATTACTCTGTCACCCTGGACAGATATAATTCCTGAGTTGTGGAAAAACTGGCTTTATTATTAATCCTATCCATTCCATAATGAAGTCATAAAGTGTTGACTGATTTAGACGAACATATTGATCAGACTGTAAACCTTGTAGACGTGGAAACTCTTGCCAAGGGAAATGAAATGTGTGCTCAAGGTCATAGTGAAAATGAACACACACCGGGTTTGCTGATTCAGGGTGCAACGCTGCATCAAACTGCGTGTGTTCCCTCCCTGGACATATCATGACCGATTCTTGTTCATCCTCCCCCTCTGGCTGCCAGAGTGCTCATAATGTAACTCTCTGTTCCTCTCTGTACCATTTTTAAGTTTCCCATAAATACCACTTTTTCCTTTACCTGACCTTTCCCAAAACGATACAGAATCTGTTGACTGAGGTTTTAATCCTGGTAGTCAACTCACTGTGACTGTAAATAATTTTTATAAAAGTTTTTTTGGCTAGTTGTATAAAACAGCAATCATAAATACATCTTCCTCCCAGGGTTGTTGTGAGGACAAAACAAAATGTTCTGGGAAGTGTTCTGTAAATTATAAGCAAATACAGTTGTGGGCGATGATCCTTTTCTTTCATTTAGTCTGGAAAATCCTAGATATGTTCTTATTATACTTTAGCCATACTGTTTGTGAACATCATCATCTTCTCCAGTACTACTAACCAAAAATTTATTCAGAGATGAAAAACATTAGCAATGAATAGAAAATACTCAAACCTTGATTTATTAGTGCTTTTTTTGAACAAATACTGTATTGCCTAGAAAGTAACTTTTTAAAAAATAATTTTGAAGATATGTGTGGAATTCATATATTGAACACTACTTACAATCACAGTGGAAAAAATATCATGTTCAGGACCATTGCAAGGCTGTGCTCCATGTAATCAAGCAAGTGTTGAATTTGTGAGTCATTCTGAAATTTTTTATTGACATCTTGAATAAGTACAACAGGATAAAAATATGAAAATCAGTTCAAGGAACCACATTGTCTAACTTGCTTAAATAAATTAGGCTAAGTTATGTCTAAAATATGTGAATACATAAAATAAATATTTTCTTGCAAGTCATACCACTAGGCCTCCTTGCCTTCAAATATGTATAAGAATGTTGTGATTCTACATATATTGAAAAATCCGAAGATAGGAGATAGATTTGCTTGAATTTTTATAATCTTCATACTTGTTAAATAATTATTCCTTATAAAGTAATATATGTACTTGGTGAAAAATCACATCATAAATAAATGTGAAATCTATGTAAAATGAAGACCTAAGTGTGCAAGATAAAGGAAATAGAAAAAATGTGTAGAATAAAAACGTGAGAATTGGAATGGGAAAAAATAAATTATAACAGGTACTCAGAAGCAAAAGCATAATGTAGACAGAGAAAGAAATATTTTTAAAATATCAAAACTAAAATTTTCATGAAGACACACTTGTCAAAAATATTCATTAGATAACTGAGTAAGAGAACTTAAACAGCCCAATGTGACACCTACATGTGACACCCATTTTGGGGGGGCTCCCAAATCCCTGCAGATGGTGATGCAGCCAGGAGATGAAGAGACACCTGCTCCTTGGATGGAAAGCTGTGACCAACCTAGACAGCATGATAAAAAGCAGAGACATTACTTTGCCAACAAAGGTCTGTCTAGTTAGAGCTATGGTTTTTCCAGTAGTCATGTATGGATGTGAGAGTTGGACTATAAAGAAAGCTGAGTGCCGAAGAATTGATGCTTTTGAACTGTGGTGTTGGAGAAGAATCTTGGACTGCAAGGATATCAAAACTCTCAATCCTAAAGAAAATCAGTCCTGAATGTTCATTGGAAGGACTGACGCTAAAGCTGAAACTCCAATACTTTGGCCACCTGATGCGAAGAACTGACTCATTGGAAAAGACCCTGATGTTGGGAAAGATTGAAGGTAGGAGAAGGGGATGACAGAGGATGAGATGGTGGATGACATCACCGACTCAATGGACATGAGTTTGAACAAGCTCTGAGAGTTAGTGATGGACAGTGAAGCCTGGTGTGCTGCAGTCCATGGGGTTGCAAAAAGTTGGACATGACTGAGTAACTGAACTGAACATGATAGCAACCAAACTGAAATGAACATGATACCGGATAATATCTAGCGAAACAAGGAAAGTCTCTAAACCAACAAAACAATGAAAAATAGAAGATTAATAGGGAAATTCAATGCATTGTGTAATGAAAAAATGAATAGTAAAAGTAGAAAGAAATGGTCAGTTTCATTTTTAATTAGAGAAATACAAATAAGCAGTAGTTATGTCCACAGTATCCATTACATAGGAAAATATTGGAAAGTTGCTTGCTAAAGTGTTCATTTAATTGATTGGATATTCAAGTTTTCTAATTATCTGTATCTCAAAATACATAAATGCTTCTAAACTTAAAGATTTAAAACGATGACAACATAAAGCAGATTGTGAAGGGTTCAGAGGGATCGATGTATAAAGTGTTCCACTTTGAGGTGGCTCAAAGGCTGCAGACTGGAAAGATATGAAGACTAGTTCTCTCAGCAGTTGCTGGCTCTCCACTGGAGAATTAGCTCCACCTACAAGCAGGAGCCTCTCACTGTAGCCAGTTTTCTCACAACGCGGTGGCTGCTTTCTATACATGTCAATGTGTGGCAAAACAAATACAATATTGTAAAGTTAAAAAATAGATAAATAAACTAATTAAAAAATAAATAAATAAAGAGTATCCTGCAGGAGAGAGCAAGGTGCAAGCAGTGTCGCCTTTCTAACCTTGTCTCAGAAGTCCAGCCCTGTCACTCCACAATATTCAGTTAATTCATCAGGAGCACATCGTACGCGACTCATATACACATATATACAAATACTTGCATTTTAAAGTATCTTTTTGCTGGAATGAAATCACTCTGCAACTTATTATTTTTAATGTGATAATATACCATTGATAGTCATATGACATTTTTATATATACTTAGCTTTTGTAAAATTGTTAGCAAGTTATTAAAAACAAGCAGGCAATCTTACTGTAATTATAATTTTTGAAAAAGAGCTGACTGAGACATATTTATTTTCATCTCAATTAGTATTTTTTACAATATTGAGTGTAAGCATTAGTAATATGGTCTGTAGCCATTTGAATTTATTATAGAAATTACTCTAAGAAAAGGAGATTGTGTCTTTTTTTTTCTTTTTTTGAACCACTTATCAAGGCTTTATTAGTAGTAAATATGTTAATCATTGTGTGTTATATTATACATTTTGTAAGTGGTCAAGATATGTTAATAACTTTTATGCTTACATATGTGCTTTTATTTTTATAGATTCTTGACATCCTATGCTAAAGACAAAGAAAAAAAAATTATTTGGTGACTAGAAATAATCACGAAAACCAGTCAGGCCCAGGCCAACATTAATAAAAGGTGGGGTAGGGGGAAGATACCACATGATTTTTTTCTTAATTTATATTGTGTATGTGTGTGTGTGTGTGTATATATGTGTGTGTGTGTGTGTGTGTGTCCATGTGTGTGCATATATGTACTAGATCTGCCTTTTCAAAATTTCTATTTTTCTCAATCTCTTAGTCTTTTGATGGCAATTAAATCTCAAATTTAGATCATGATTTGCATTATAAAAATTGAGACTGAGATGGTATTAGAAGAGAAATAGGAATTATATAATAATCCTACCTTATGAACCTAAGGGAGAAATTAACACAATGTTGGGTTGACTTTCTTTGGGATGGAATATGAGTTTGATATACTTTGCAGAAAGATCATTGGATTGATGTGCTGATTTGGAGCTAATTAGAGCACATGGAGATGGAGACTTCAAATGCCTTGCAAAAAATGATATACTACCTGTCTGCTAGGATGATGGTTAACTGAGCTTCCAACTGTGAGAGTTTTCAGGGCTTGCCTCAGTTTTCAAAGAAGGTCCAGCTCTTCTCCAGGCATTTTCCAGCCAATGACTGAACAAGGAGATACGCAAGGGCCTAGCCCTCTGTGTCCAGTGACGCAGCCCTTTGATGGGCAGCCTTTGCTCTGCAGCACCCAGCAGCACTAGCAGGGCCTTTTGGGTCGCTTTCATAGTCTGATGCTTCATCTGGCCTTCCCTATTCTTTCTGTTTGCTTTAAAATTGTTACTTCCTTTAAAGCTTTTGCAGTCCTGCTCCGTTTTAGTATCTACTTCCCTGGGAGTACATTTGGCAAAATTATTTGTGTTAAGTCTGGGATTTGAACGGATGGTATAGATGGGTATTCAACAGGAAAAGGAACAGAGAATAATATATATCTAATTTATATTTTACATGTAATATATATTATTTAAATATATAAAACTTATAGAAGTATAATTATTTTATAAATATATATATAACATTTAAATTTTTAAAATTCATATTAAATACTTATTGGTCTGTTTGTGTGTGTGTGTGTTTAAAGGGCTGATAAAAATCAAATTCCACAACTGCTTTCGGAAAAATATTTTTAAAAACTCCCCTGTGTTTAATATTACTGTAATTAAAGGGCCAACCATCTATAACACAAATCAAAAAGGGAAGGCTCATGGTTCTCTGTCCCCTCTAGTTCCCAGCAGGCAGGGCACTGGCACAAGACCTATGCTGAGAAAATTCACTGTTTCTGGAGAACATAAAGTTGAATTTGGAGTAGGTGACACATAGAAAGAAATTATCAGAGTTAATTAAAAGCAACTGTAACTCTGTTGGATGGCAAGTGCCATAGTATGTGAAATAAGGTTTTTCCAGCCGTGATGTCCACCAGCATCTTCCGGTTGTGGGATTTATTCCTCTTCTACCTCAGAACTTATCTTAATTCTTGCCTATTTTCTATCTACAGCTCTTATGATTCCATACATCCCTGGCATTCTTCTATCAATCCTTTCTTCTGTTTTTCAATATGAGTGTCTTTCATGCACAAGAGACCAGATTTATACAAATTTGAATATTAGCAGTATTCTCCATTATCAAATTCCCACAGAGTAATATAAGTTTAAGCAGTTTATCCCCAATAAAGTAAGTAGGAACATGGGACAGTGTTAAGTCTCTCAGTCCCGTCCTACTGTTTGCAACCCCATGGACTGTAGCCCGCCAGCCTCCTCTGTCTATGGGGTTCTCCAGGGCTTATTCTCAAGGGGAATCTTCCCAACCCAGGGATCACACCTGGGTCTCCCACATCACAAGCAGACTCTTTACCATCTGAACCATGAGGGAAAGTTAAAATCTTTAATCCTCAATGAGTTTGTTCAGTCAGCTCCTTCAGCCTGAATTGTCCACTAAAGAAATGAAGCAGTTTGTTCCACATGTAAACTCATGGCTAATTCATGTCAATGTATGGCAAAAACTACTACAATATTGTAAAGTAATTAGCCCCCAACTAAAATAAATAAATTGATGTAAAAAAAATAAAACCCTCAAAATTGAAGTTTTTTTTAATACCAAGACTCAACAGCCGCTAAATCAAAACTTTCAAAATATCACCCCACACCTATGATACTGAGAAAACTTAAGAACAATTAGAGCCATTTTTCAAGCAAAATTATGTTTTCATAACCAGGGCATAGAACAATACAGAAAGATGCTACCTTTTTAAGAGTTGATGGTGGAGACTCAATGAAATCTCTGGCAAAAGCAGTAGATAGAGGACTCCTAAGAGTTGGAAATAGCTTCTCCTGGTGGCTCAGACAGTAATCTGACTGTAATGTGGGAGACCTGAGTAATCCCTGGGTTGAGAAGATCCCCTGGAGGAGGGCATGGCAACCCACTCCAGTGCTCTTTCCTGGAGAAGCCCCATGGACAGAGGAGCCTGGCGGGCTGCAGTCCATGGGGTCTCGAAGAGTCGGACACAACTGAGTGACTTCATTTTTCTGCGCATTGTAGTTCTTGCCGTTTCATATTTTCACATTTTCTTAAAAATTTCAGAAATGTGCGGTGATGAACTCTGCTCTTATTCTCCAGTTTGCATATTAGAACATCTAAATTTGGATTTCTCCCTGAGCCTTTTGTTTCAGGCACTCCAATGCTAAATTGAGTGTGAATTCTGTCAGGTGACATTTTCTTTTCTTGCTCCACTATGCAGAGTAAATTGCATCTGTAGCAACCAACTCTCCATTCATAGAGTGCTTTTTATTACATATCTCAAATCCTGTCTCTTTTGTTTTCTCCTTTCTCAGAGACCCAATTCATTTTTAATTGTGTACTACAGTATCTGTGGATTGCCCTGGTGGCTCAGAGGTAAAGAATGCCTACCCATGCAGGAGACACAGATTCTATCCCTAGGTTGGGCAGAACCCCTGGGAAAGGAAATGGCACCCCACTCCAGTATTCTTGCCTGGGAAATCCCATGGATAGAGGAGCCTGGTGGGCTACAGTCCACAGGTTGCAAAAAGAGACATGATTGAGAGACTAACCAACAACAGCATCTGCTCCCATGGATTTTTGGAATGGGGTTTCCTAGGTATATAGTAAGTATCCAAGAGGGAAGTCCTCCCTTGAGCATCTACATTTGATGTAGCATGAGACTTGCTGTTCGTGCATTCTTGAAATGAAGCTGCTATCAATGCCTGCAGGACCTGGGCTCCCAAGGACCTAGTGAGAATCACTGCTTCTGCCAGATGCTTTTTCCTGATACTTTGCTTTTCCGTGGATTTGATTATGCCAATCTTTTAGAAAAACCTTTGGTAATTCAAGGCTTCAAAGAGTAGGAGGAGTGCTTTCTGCTATGCATTTTTCTGTGGTTGTGGAACACACACACTGTGTTCCATTTTTCCTCTACTCTTTGTAGTTAGTCATAGCTGAGTTTTAAAAATCTGTATCTCCTTTTAAGCTAGTCACATATTCATTCTGCCTTGGATTGAATTGCAGTACCTTTATTACTCTTCCTCTCACATTTTTTTCTGGTCCAGAGATTTTTTTTTTTTTTACTACCAAACAGTTTTGTTTTCTTATCTTAGGTTTGAATTGGATTGGCATTTCTCTTGCTTCCTGTAATTCTCTAACATATTCTAGGCAGGAGCTCTCTGAACAGAAGGTATAACTCTATCACCATCTAGCAATAACTGTGCCACCTTGTAGCTGATGCAATAATGCCAGAAGTATTGTACATACATTTTCCTGGTATTGTCACCCCAATTAGTCTTCCTTTTTTTTTTTCCTGTAATCATCTAATATAGCTGTTTTTAAATGTTATTATTATGGATTATTATTATGGATTATACATCAGAATCTTTTTGAGAGTTCTTTACAATAATTTCCTGGAATCCAGACTGTCTTTGAGAAAATCAATCAGATTTTTTTTTCATTGAATTATTGCCTCTCTTCTTCTGTTAGATGTACTCAGGTATTAATCACTGTTTATAACCCAATAAAATCAAAACTCTTTTTTTTTTTCAAGTCTCATTTCCTGAACATATAAAGTAGCATTGTTGTTACATGCAAGAATGTAATTACTATGGGTGGAGTCATACTTTTTTAAAATTTCAGAGCAATTCATTTTTGTGTTTATTCTCTTCTTACAGTTTAATATATCTGAACTAAATTTTTCATATGTATTTTTTTATAACAAAAAAATTAAAAATTTCATATCTCAAATATATTTAGTTAGATTCTTCTTGCTTATTAGTGTATTCATCTGTCAGTAAATAATACTTTTATTCCACATTTTTTGTGTCTGTTTATTTTTCTTTATTGTGAACATAGAACCTTAAGGGCTTCCTCAGTCCTTCAGCAATAAAGAATTCACCTGCAATGCAGAAGCAGCAGGAGATGCACATTCAGTCCTGGATGGGGAAGATCCCCTGGAGGAGGGCGTGGCAGCACACTCCAGTATTCTTGCCTGGAGAATCCCATGGACAGAGGAGCCTGTCGGGCTACAGTCCATGGGGTCTCAAAGAGTCTGACACAACTGAAGAGATTGTGCATGCACAGATATGACCTGAAACATATCTGGGGTCAAGTTTTAAATGACTTTCTCAGGGAATGAGGAAACTGATTTTGTTTTTATTTTTTACTCAGAGCCGAGTCTGACATCAGTGGTTCCAGAGCAGATGCTATTCCTTCTTCTCCTCATCCTCTCTTCTTACCCATCCCCCTTCTTATCCTCCTATTACTACTAGTTTACACATAAAAAGTGTCATTTTTGTGGTCCTGGCTATTTAAAGAGCATCTCTAATTCAAAGTCTTTTACCACTCATGTTTTTTACTTATCTCTTGATGGCTGCATGGAACTAATAAAGCTAAAATTCTAGGCTTTGAAACACTGGTATGTAATGTTATGATGGCAGGTTCAACTTCAGGGTTTAGTAACCTTTCTGTATACATGCATTCTCTTTATTTTTCAAGATTTCTTTTTATAGCTACCTCAGGCATTTACAGTAGTTATTTCACACGTATTTCCCATGTATTACATTTTTTAACTTACTACAGAAAATTATTAGTAGACAAAATATGGGTTATTTAATTTGACTAATATAAGAGGATAACATGAGCTTAATTGCTTTTAAGAAAGCATATGGAGGAAATGAATCCTTCGTCGATTTCAGATTTCTGTAAGCAGATAAGAGGAAAGAAGTTTTTCTCAGAAATAATGACAATATACTACAGGGATACAGGGATTAAATCACTTAAAGGAAAGAGATTAGTATGACTTGATTGAGTTTCTTTCTGAGTAGTGGATAAAATCTTGGAAAATTATGAAGTAGACAATAGCTAAAGGACTTTGAATGTCAACTAGGGACATGTGAAACCAATTAGGTGAGCAGAAGGTAGCCATAGGCCAGATTGGAATATTGTTTTATAGGGTGGACAATATAGATGCATTAGAGCAACTTTGCAGGAAATCTTTGAAGATGGACTTTTTTAATTGATGATAACAATGTAAAGAAATTTTAATGGAAGTGAGATTTTCTTCACTGAGATAAACCTCACATAATATAAAGTTCACCATTTTAGCCATTTTAAAGTGTACAATTCATTAGTTTTCAGTGTATTCACAAAGTTTTGGACCATCGCTATTATCTAGTTCAGAACATTTTCTAGAGACAATTCCAGAGAAATTCCATACCATACCTATTAACAGTCAATGCCCATTGTCTGCTCCCCCCAACTCCTGCCAACCATTAATATACTCTCTCTCTATATATAAAATGTGCCCATTCTTACCTTTCATCTAAATGAAACCGTCATTCTGTGTGTGTCTGTGCCTTTAGGTCTGGTTTCTTTCTTATAGCATAGTATTATTTTCAAGATTCATTTATAGAGTAGCATGTGTCAGTACTTCATTCCTTTTTATACCTGAATAATATTCCATGTTAATTTATCCATTCATCAGTTGATGGACATTTGAGTTGTTTCTACTTTTATCGCTATTATGAATAATGTTGTTATTAATATTGTTTTAAAAATTCACAAGTGTTTGGGTGAACATGATTTCAATTCTTATAGGTTGTATGAAGAAAAATTGGAATTTCTGTGTCACATGATAACTCTGTGCTTAACTTTTGAGGAACTGCCAAACTGTTTTATAAAGTCCCTATTTTTACATTACATTTTACATTCCCACCAGGAAATTTCCACATTTTCACCAACACTTAGTTTCATCGTTATTATTCATTGTTATTGTTGTTGTTATGCTAGTGGGTGAGAAGTGTTGTCTCATTGTTTTGATTTGCATTTCCTTATGTTTACTGAATTAGAACATCTTTTCAAATCCCTGTTGGTCATTTACATATATTTTGGAGAAATATGTTTACACGAATCACTTAATTGTATCATATGCTTTTCTATTGTTGACTTGCAAATATTCTTTATATATACTTGTATTCAGAATTCAGTTCAGTTCAGTCACTCAGTCGTGTCTGACTCTTTGCGACCCCATGAACCGCAGCATGCCAGGCCTCCCTGTCCATCACCAACTGCCAGAGTCTACCCAGACCCATGTCCGT
Organism: Giraffa tippelskirchi; assembly: GCF_054371585.1. Lineage (NCBI taxonomy): Eukaryota > Metazoa > Chordata > Mammalia > Artiodactyla > Giraffidae > Giraffa > Giraffa tippelskirchi. The sequence continues at coordinate 129,614,810 of NC_137286.1, forward strand.
TGAGTTGGTGATGCCATCCAACCATCTCATCCTCTGTCGTCCCCTTCTCCTCCTGCCCTCAATCTTTCCCAGCATCAGAGTCTTTTCAAATGAGTCAGCTCTTCGCACCAGGTGGCCGAATTATTGGAATTTTAGCTTCAACATCAGTCTTTCAAATGAACACCCAGGACTGATCTTTAGGATGGACTCAGGACTTTTATTATTTAGTTAAATTGTAAATACTGTTCCTAAATTGCTTTCAACTCTCTAAGGCCATTTTATTAAAATAAAAATATTTTAAAGAAGTCTTTCAGCTTCTTGCTAGTGTCTTTCAAAGTACATTTTTTTTTTTTTTTTACTTGCTTTAAATTTGGCATTGCATTCAAGAAGCTGTTGAATATGGCTTGGTCATGAACTTTATGGGTTTTGTACTTATATTTAGGTCTTTGATAAATTTTGAGTTATTTTTAATTATTTGTGGGAGATACAGTTCCAACTGTATTCAGTATTCAGTAGTTTGCATATGGAATTCTAGGTATCCAAGCATCATTTGTTGAAAAGATTATTCTCCCCCCCAACTGAAATGTCACCTTTGTTAAAAATCAATTCACCATTGGGATATGGGTTTGCTTTTGTACTCTCCATTCTATTTTATTGATCTGTGTATCTGTCTTTATGCCACTGTGATCCTATTTTGGTTACTATAGCTGTGTAATGTATTTTGAAATTGAGAAGTGTGAGTCCACCAACTTTATCCTGCTTTTTCAAGATAATTAGTATATCTTGGTCCCTTGCAAGTTCATATGAATTTTTGGAGCAGTTTGTTCACTTTTGTAAAGAAAGACAATTGGAAATTTGATACAGATTGTATTTATCATTTGAAGAGTATTGACACTTTAATAATAGTCAGTCTTCCAATTCATGAACATGGAGTCTTTTTCCATTAATTTAGATCTTATTGATAACTTACAATAATATTTTGTATGTTCAGTATGTAGGTCATACATTTTCTCTGCTTATTCCTAAGGAATGCATTATTTCTGATACTATCACAAATGAAATAATTAGCTTTCATTTTTTATTGTTTTGTGCTTGTATATAGAAATAAACTAATTTTTATATATTAAAATGTATCTTGAAAATTTTCTGAACTTGTTTACTGGTTCTAGTAGTCTTTTCATGGATTCTTTGGGGGTATAAATTTATATCATAATCATGTCATCTGCGGATAGAATTGATTTTTGTTGTTTGTTGTTTAGTCATTTTGCCATGTCCAGTTCTTTTGTAGTCCCATGGACTGTAGTACACCAGGCTTTTCTGTCCATGGGATTTCCCAGGCATGAATACTGAGGTGGGTTGCCATTTCCTTCTCCAGGGCATCTCCCTGACCAAGACATCAAACTTACCTTACCTGCATTGGTAGGTGAATTCTTTACCACTGAGCCAGCAAGGGAAGCCCCAGAAATGGTGTTACTTATTTTCCAATGTGAATAGCCCTATTTTTTTTTTTTTTCTTGTCTGATTGCTTTGGCTAGAACTTCCACTATAGTATTAAACAGCAGTGACACAGGTGAGCTTACTTTTCTTGTTCCTTCTTTTGGAGAAAATTTTCAGTCTTCCACAATTGAGTATGATATTAATTGCAAGGTTTTTATAAATATTTTCTGTCATGTTGGAAAGTTTCCTTCTATTTGTAGCTTGGCCTTTTTGATGGTACTTGCATATTGTACTGAGCCATATATAATATCCACAGACTTCCCACTGGTAACTTTGAGTGAAACAATTTTTGGTGTCGTTAAAGGCAGTTTGTAATGATGGATACAGATGCAAACATAAATGAAAGACTTGTCTAGAAGCTAGTGAATTAGTGTGTTGGTCTTTAATAGGGAATCATGAGGAAACAATGTAGTATATAGTCTAAATGATAAAGACAAAATTTGGCTAGTATACATAAGATTACATCAAATTACACATAACAAATTTAGAGAAGCCAATTCTAGAGAAAATACTTTCAGTTGAGCTCAGTAAAATCACATTTTTATTTGTTATATGATTTTCTTCATATAAAAATGAGTGATTGGAGAAAATTTAGTCTACGATGCATGGGATTTATTTTTGTACATTTATATTATATATACTACATATTATTCAACATTAATATATACTCAATATATTATTTCATCACTTTGCTATTTTAATTTTATTTGCCTAGTCTATTTCTGTCCATGCTATGAATGAGGGGTATATATTAAGTGACTACAGTGAAAATCGCTTTGAAAATAAAATTTTGATTTATTATAGTTACATTCCATTAATCTAATGTTCATATGCAGCTTTTGAATATAATAGCAAGCTGGGAAGATTCCTTATCATCCCACACATTTCAATCCTTTTTCAAATAACTGGCCATGATATTTTCTGTCCCTTAGTAATAGAAAATAGCTATGTTGCCTCTCAAATAATAATTCTTTTTAATTAACATTGCAACATAGGGAGAAAAAAACTGATAAAAAGATCATGGGTATCATCCAGTCACTGGAAATTTAAATCTACTAATAATCTGTTCAATGGATATCCTTGAGTAAATTTACAAGTATTTGTAGGAAAGAGAATTGATATTCCAAAATTATTATATAATTCTGCAACATAAAGTATAGCCACATGTTGCTTCTGGCTTGAAGTGAACAGTTGCAATTGGAAGCATTTGAAATCTATTTATAAGAAATCTGAGTTCTATATGCAGTTGTTTTTCTATAGCCAGATCCTACATGAGGATTCCCAGGAAATGTGAGAGACTTTCTATTAAGTCCCAGTGGTCATAGTTTTTAATATACTGATCTTCTTTCATATGAACGTTTGCTATATAACCACTATGGGTAAAACATGCTGTAAAAAATTACAAAATATTTACTGATATATTATCATTTCTCAATTCTACTATTCCTTCTTACAAACTAGCCATCCACATGTGCATACTTGATGAACGTATGAAATAATGAATGGTAGATGTTAATAATATATTTAAGATCATGACTATTGTTTATTTTTCTGAATATATTTAAATTTCAATGGGGTGCAAAATATTTGGCTAAATGAAAAAATGGTTGTGTTTACTAGTTATCATACAGAGTAAGGAATTGTATTAGAAACGTAAGTCTCTTGCCCTCCCCCTATTCCTTCAATCAAATGCATAAGTAACTACTGTATTAAGAGATAAGGTCTGTCCATATGTACCAGATTATTTCCTCATTTCCATCTTCACAATTTTGTTGAACTTATAAACTGCAGTATCTAGAATTTTCTCTTTTAATTTTAATTATCTCTATTTTCAAATTAAGAAACATAATAATTAATCTAAAACACGAATATTGAATAGGAAAATAATACATATTGTTTACTAAAAGAGAGGAGAAACAAACATTTTAATAAAGACCTAGCCATATCAGTATTTGTGTCCTGGAACCCTACCCCTACAATGTGATAGTATCAGGAGTTGAAGCCTTTGTGAGATAATTAGGATTAGATGAGGTCATGAGGGTGGGGCTTTCACAAATGGAATTAGTGCCCTTATGAGAACTGGGAGAGAGCTTGCTTTTTCCCTTTACTCCCAGTCATCCTTGATGGCACAAGGAGAAGTAGGTAATATATAATCTGAAGAGAGTTCTCAGCAGAATCTGATGTGCCTGGCACCTTGATCTCAGACTTTGAGCCTCCAGAATTGTGTAAAATGAGTTTCTGTTGTTTATAATCCACTCAATTTGTGATATTTTGCTGTAGAATCCCTAGCTGGCTATGACAGTTTCCTAGACTGTATTATAGATTCACTGTGCTTTATAGTGTTTGTGATCTTACTTCTGTTAGTAATTTGATGGTTAAAGGTAAACTTTTATAATATGTGATTTCTGAGGACACAATACATGTTAGATTAATAAAGACTGGTAAAGTATGTGACCCTAATTAATATATGTTTTTGATATTTTTACATTTGCATTTGATAGAAGAACATAAAAACACTATTTCCTCTTTTATTCAGCATCTTTGAGTGTATTTTCCTCTTTTATTCATTATCTTTCTTTATATATACACTTGTTAATAATTTATTGAATTATAGCTTACTCTAAAAAGATACACGTATCAGGCAAAAAGGTGAAAAAAACTTTCTTTTTTAATATTCTAAGTTAAACTTCTTCTTCTTATGATCATTATGATTACTTTGCATTTGTCTGTTTTATGTATTAAATTGGTCTTGATCAATTTATGTTTTTAAAACTTTTGGGGAGTTATTTCTGATATAATTTAACCTAGTATTCAGAAATGCTGCCTTAAATCATTAATTTGTCAAAGAAGACTTTCACTCTGGCCAGACTTTCTTAAATCTCAATAATTGTTCAGGGAATATCTTTACCATCCAATATACTGCTGAAGGATGTCCACCTGCCAAACAATGAAATGAAGTAACATAGCCTGGCAAACTTTGAAAGGAGAAAGAGCTTCAAAAATTTGTAAATGCATTTATTATTTAAAGATATTTGGCACCTGTCATTTTTGTGCTCTTTCCTTTCTTGTAGAAAGGAAGAAATTCCTTTTGTGTTTGACAGCTTCCCCAAGGCCAGTGGAGTGATTCTTTTTACAGTACAACTTCACATATTTTGATTTCCAAGGGCAAAAAAAAAATAAAGTCTCAGCGTATATACCCAGAGATTTGGTGTTAGCTAATCAGATCTTATTTCTCAGAGCTCCTTAAATTTGCTGGTCCTGAACATGGTTTACCAATGACAGTAGTACCAGTAAACCGAACTGGGGTAACTCAGGTAAAGGCAATTGAGCATGTCTTGAAATTGGTAGAATTTGCTCCAGCTAGAACCAGCAACAGTAGAGAGTGAGTAAAGGCTTTTAGGTTGAGATGAGATCTAAAGGCTTTTATGTTGAGATGAGGTCACGGCAAAATCAGTTCAAAATTACCTAGGCTTGGATAGTTATAAAACAAATTGTAGCATGAGGTCTAGCCTATGAATTTTTGAAGGTTAGAATGTTTAAAGTTGGAGGAAATCATAATTCATGAACTATTTTCAGACCAGAAAAGTGTAGGGCTTAAAATGTACAAATATATAAATATATATATAAATATATATATATACACACACATATATATATATATATATATATATATATATATGGGAGTGAATTTCATCTGATGGGAAATTTTGAAAAGTTATTTTTATTTTGTGGTTTAACTTTAAATGTATATACAAAACATATATTTAATTATATTAAAGTAAAATAAGAGTGTCAGTAGCCTAAACTTTGCATTTATCTTTTATTACTCCTAGGTTATGATGAAATTATGTTAATAGGCTTTGTTCTGTTCCCTCTCAAATGACAGATCTGTAATAATATAGAGTCAAAATGAAGAAACTATGAGAATAGTGAATAAGGATCATTTTTCATTGTTTTTTCATTATTATGTTTAAAAAAGAACATAATTTTCAAATTGTCAAAACATGATACATTTTAATTTCTGTAAACATTAAATAAATAGCCACCAAAAAACAGAAAACTTTGTGGGAATAAAATGCAGAGAAATAAGTACAAAGAAAAGTAACAACTTAAAAATAATAATGTTATTAGATTCAATATCTCAGTTGTTTAATCTTGATAGTTTACACATCATCTTTATCTCTTAATGTCTCTTAAAAGCTGATAACTGCAAATATCATAAAAATATAAATAACCCTAGAAAATTCCAATAGTAGAAGCAAACATGTTAGATATGGTATTGTTTTGTTCTTCAAAAATCTATTATTAAGGATTTATTTAGTGTTGTGCCCAAATTAGCTCAGATCACCTCAGTATAGTCAATTATGCTCCTCTTTTCCAAACTGTTTATTTGGAGATGTCAGGTTGTATCTTTCAGTTGGCCATTTTGGGAGTACTTTTACCTCAGAAACTGACAAATGTGAGAAAATTAAGACTTTTTTCCCCTTAATTTCTTGAGTGTTAGCGATTAATCATTTCTAGCACAGCAGTGAAGATCAATGTGATTAAAATATTAACATTGAGTAAAATCAGTTAACTATGTGTTTTATTTGTTGTCGCCACACATGGACTAAGAATATATAGTTGCTTTCCACTGAGCGTGTAAAACATCTTTTAAAAGAGAAAACATGAAGCTTACCAATTGGTCCAATATTTAGTGTCAATAACTAGATATTTTTAAATCACTGCTTAAAATTTCCTCATGAAAAGGTAAGCATATGGTTTAAGAAAACAAATGTAAATAGATGTGAATTAGCTCCTTCATAAAAGTCTCTTTGGGGAAAACAAGTCATCAAATCTCTGTTTAATTCCTTTAACTTAAATGATATTTGATGAAAGTGGAGTCTTTGGAGGGTATTTTTTTTTTTTTAGTATTTCGTTAGACTCATAGGTGAGTAGTCTTTAATGGTATAAACTGCAGTGCAAAAAAGGATAAAAAAGTATATTGAAACTTGGGAAGGGGAGTCAAATTTCAGAACAAGTCAAAATAAATTCAATCTACAGTATGTTTCTATTTCTCTCAATATTTAGTTACCTATATTTTTAGAAGGGCCATAATCATTTTGTTTCAATTTAATGCTTGACTCTTTCCCCTTAAAGCTTTGCTATTGTTAACAAAATAATCTTCAATTTTTAATAATTGAAGTATTTCTAATTTTTCTTTGTTTTTATCTTTCAATCTAAACACATGGTTTTCTGATTAAATTAAGCCTAGGCTTTCAGTGATATTTAGGTCACCTGCAGCTATAGAATGCATTGTGTATTTTAAACTCAGTGATCTAAAATATACTTTATACTCTCTCAAAGAGTTTTGGATCCTTATAAATAAACTTTAAAAAAAATTGCTGCCTGTATCGTGATTGTGTTTGTTAGGTAGTTAGAATAGGAAACAGGAGCCCAAAATGGCGGTGGCTAAAGGGACAAGCCTGTGAAAATGAAAGTCAAAGGAAGGTCCGAGGACCAGAGTGAGGACTCAGGTAGAACAAACAGCACTGCTGGCTAGCCCAGTTTACATAGGGAAGGCCCAGAAGGGAGGGAAAAAACATATAAAAAGAGGAGCCAAAGGGCTGGGGGTCTCTCTCTCTCCCCTGCGTGCGCACACACACTCATTCTCTCTCTCCTCTTCTCTTCATGTCTTTTGGGTCAGCATGCCCCTACGCCTCAAGGATGTATCTTTCTTTATTTTCTAAATAAAACTGATCTGTCTGAGAACTATAACACAGACTGTCCAAGAGCTGTGACGTGCCAAGGGCCTTAATGTCCGTCGCTTCAAATTTTTGTTGTGACGAGACAGAACCAAGGAAATTACACTCACCTAACATGTTTATATAACAGTATTTCATACAAATTCTGTACTGAATTAACAACTAATTTCAAATAATTTAAATAAGTAGTGTGTTCAGGTCTAAAATATTTAAGTAGCTTTAACTTTTTTCTTATATTTTGACAAACTTAGACTCTTTGCTACTAGAAAAAAGTAATACACACAAGTCAGGAAAAATTAATTAAAATTCATGGAGTGAAGGGCAGTTTTCAGTGAAGAGGAAGACAGTGAGGATAACTCTGGGAAGTAGGTAGAATAAAGGTAATGATGGTTTCCATTGAGAATTAATGGATTTTAACCTGGATTTCTCTCCTTTTGGGACTAGGATACTTCCCCCAAAGCGTGAACCCTTCTAAAATTTGAGTAGAAAATTAATGTGAATCTTTTAGATAAAATTCTAGACTTCCTAAGCCTTCTGAAAAGGCATTATTGTTAATGCAAGTTCATGTGCCCAAAGCACAGTGAGGCCAAACTGAAATGTCAGAATTTGGAGCAAGGAAAGATTTATTCTGAGGCCATGCAAGGAGAGATGGCTCTGGCCCTGAAAAATCTGAGTTCCCCAAAGGGCTTCTGCAAAGCATTTTTAAAGGGCAGGTATGGAGGCTGTGGCAGGGGATAGGGGATGGGGTGGGGGGTGGTGGTGACACAGGGTGCATACAGTTCTCTGATTGGCTGATGATGAGGCAGATCCTAAAAGCCTGGGGCTATGTACTCAAGGTCATCAGGTAGTTCCTCCATCTGCAAAACATCTGCAAAACAACTCAGGAAATTGGCATCAAATACTGACAGAGGATGAGATGCTTGGATGACGTCACCGACTCAATGGACAGGGGCATGAGCAAACTCCAGGAGATGATGGGGAAGCCTGGCATGATGCAGTCCTTGGGGCCTCAGAGTCGGACAGGACTTAGCGGCTGACTTAGCAACCAACAACAACTGTTATCTAGGTACTTCTGAGAGGACCTAAAGCGGAGGATGTAGGAGAAGTCCTTCCTGGGAAGGCCCCATAGGGTCCTGTTAGGTTACAGTATGAATTGCCTACTAAAAATGGATTATCTTACAATTGAGAGGATAGAGTATGTGCCTAATATCCTTGTTGTGGTGATTAGTGATGATGGGAAGACAATAATTAAAGAGCAGCAATCTTTAGCTGCTTTCTTGGTTTGCCCAGAATTTGTGACCTAAAGGACCGTTTTTACATGTATTCACTATCGTTGTTTTGCTAAATCCTATGTTAATAACCTATGTATTTCAGATTCTGCTAGCCTAAGTTAGGCAAACTTTTAATAAGCCCACATAAGAGGAGTATTCCTCCACAGCACTCCTGGCTAATTTCCCTCAACTTTGGTTTTCTTTTCCTGGCCTCACAATCTGTTCATTCCCTCCTAGCTCTGCCCTATAAATTAGGGTCACTTTTATCTGAAGCTGTTGGTCCAGCCCTCAGATGTATTCCAAACTAGTCTGCCTTATCTACAGGGAGGGGCAGGGAGTAGCCCTGGAGCCACCATGTTTTTTTCAAAGGGCTCTCTGAACAGGGTGATGGTACTGGCCTGTAACGAGAGGAAGGGGTCTTGTCAAATGTGCTCCAAGTAAGTGTTACAGACTTCCCCCTTGAACAGCTTCTTTCTATCCAGAATTTAGTAGTGTTTGGTAATTTTATTCTTCAGGCTAACACTGGGCTTTTCAGACCTGCCAGAAGAGAGTAGATCCAAAGGAGGATGTTCTTTCCTATGCTGTCAGGATTCAGAAATTCACTGCCAACACAAGTTAGTTTGTGCTCAGATAGTCTTTTCTTACTAAATGATCCTAAGAAGAGAGAAAGTTGGAGCTTTTGTGTCAGCCTCAAGAGAACCAATCATTACACTGACCCAGCCATCTTCTTTTTGTGTTTCCCACGTGGCGCTTGTGGTAAAGAACCCACTTTGGCAATGAAGGAGACATAAAAGACATGGGTTCGATCCCTGGGTTGGGAAGATCTCCTGGAGAAGGAAATGGCAACCCACTCTGGGATTCTTGCCTGGAGAATTCCATGGACAGAGGAGCCTGGCAGGCTACAGTTCATGAGGTTCCAAAGATCGGACACGACTGAAGTGACATAACACACATGCACACAGCCATCTTCTTTGACCTGATTGATGGCTCAGTAGTGAGAGACTCCAAATAAATTTATTCACAATTAACCAGTTTGCACTACTGACTTTAAAATGCTTACATATACATAGAATTTCTAATGCAAATAAATAACAATAATAATTGCTCCTAGGATTTATTAGAGGAGAAGGAAATGGCAACCCACTCCAGTATTCTTACCTAGAGAATCCTGTGGACAGAGTGGCCTGGTGGGCTGCTGTCCATAGGGTCGCACAGAGTCGGACATGACTGAAGTAACTTAGCATTCATTCATGCACTGGAGAAGGAAATGGCAATCCACTCCAGTATTCTTTCCTGGAGAATCCTATGGACAGAAGAGCCTGGTGGGCTGCCGTCTATGGGGTCGCACAGAGACGGGCACGACTAAAGTGACTTAGCAGCAGCAGCAGCAGGATTTATTAGACTTCCATAGAACTTAGTGGGTTTCCATCAACATGGTTATAAATTATTTTAAAATATATTTTAAATATCTGACCCTGTCTTTTCATTTGCTCAGGATTGCTAGTTGCAGGCAAAGCTTGTTTTGATCAGTTCAGCCTCTTCTTTTCTTTAGGCAACTGGAGGCCACTTTACTTATAAACTGCTAATTTTATTCATCTTAAAATCCAGCTGAAGTTAAATACAGCCTGCTTTAACATTATGTAATGACACTAATAGAAGTTGCAAACCAATTTTATTCTTAATTATATAATTGATGATGTCCTTATAAAATCAAGAATTTGCAACCATAAAGAGTTCAGATAAGAAATATCAGAGTTCCAGTAATAATATCAGAACATTAAAAAAGCAAATGTTTAAAATATTTAATTCATAAAATAATGTTTTTAAGATACATTTTAACCTGAAGTTTAAAAATGCTTAAAATGTAGTTCTATTTTTATAATATCAATATAATTTTTATTTGTTATATTAACATCATATATTTTAGTTAATTACACTAAAAATAAAGCTGAAGAATATTTTTTTTTCCTTTTTTGGACATGGGTGGTAGTGGTGCTTAAAACAATAATTATCACTTTTTTCCTTTAAAATTAATATATTTTTCTTTATTCTTTAATTGGAGGAAAATTGCTTTACAATATTTTGTTGGTTTCTGCCATACAACTATGCAATTCAGCCATAATTATACATATATTACTTCCCTCTTGAATCTCCACCTTCTCTCACCTTCCCACCCCTCTATGTCATCATGGAGTGCCAGGCTGGGCTCCCTGTGTTATATAGCAACTTCTCACCAGCTATCTATTTTACAATTATCATTTATGGTGTCTTTTGTTTCTTAAATGTGGGTGTTGTTTCAATCCCAGCATGTTGATAGTGGTGCTGTCTGGGCCAAGGTCAGTGTACTTGTATTGAGTCCCCAGAGATATTTCTCTCACTGTATTCAGTTCTGTGACTGGACTGACCCTTGTAGTTCTTATGATTGCAGAATACACTTCAGCAAAAGCATCGGGAATTGTGAAGAACAAGATGTAGTACTCTTCTTGTTCTGGAGGGTACTTGGAATGTCTGAAGGCCACACAGCTGAGGTCAAGGGCAGAGAGCGAGAATATGAACCTGGAACTTTATTAAGAACCAAGGGTGGAGTATCTAGGGTTTTGTAGGTTTACTCTTTATTGACTGATTTAAAGCATAAGCATGGGAATTAGGGCTTAGGAAGGAAGAAGCAGGATCACTCAAGGTGCGTTATCCAGGTTACCCAAGGCTTTCTGCAAGAGCCTAGTTCCTTATCTGGTTATTTTGCTAGTAGCCATGAAACACAGCTGGGTACTTATTTATTTAAGTTGGATATATTTTGAAATGGATGCCTTGGCAATCAAAAGCTTAATATCAAGCACTTAATGCTGTATTGGATGGTGATGACTAAGGACAGGTGTTCTTTATTCCCTGTGGGATGACCCTGCTGACACAGAGAGCTGAATTTGTCAGGATGGCTTCTACTCATGTGTCCTTTTGCTTTTTCTTTTTTAAAATATTTATTTATCATTGGCTGTGCTGGGTCTTTGTTGCTGAGCACGGGTTTTCTCTAGTTGCTGCACGTGGGTGCTCCTCTCTAGTTGAGAGCCACGGGCTTCTCATTGCAGTGGCTTCTCTTGTTGTGGGGCACAGGCTCTAGAGCACAGGCTTAGTAGTTGTGGCACGCAGGCTTAGTTACCTTGCAGCCTGTGGGATCTTCCTGGACCAGGGATTGAACCCATGTTCCCTGAGTCGGCAAGTGGATTCTTAATGATTGGACTCACCAAGGAAGCCCCCACTGACTTGTCTTTAATGCAATTGAAATGTCTAGAAGAGTTCAGGGCTGGTCAAATATCTCTTTGTCTCTCTCTACATGGCCTCTCCATATGGCTAGCTTGGGCTTCCCTACAACATGGTGCTTTCACAATTTCTTGTGCGTTGCATGCTTCCTTCAGAGGATAAAGGTGGAATAAGCACTCTTGGAATAATTCTATCTTAGACGTGGATGAAAGGGAGTGGTATTTGAGCTTGGTTCTATAATTTTTTTTAACAACTTTACTGAGATGTTCAGTTCAGTTCAGTTTCTCAGTCATGTCCGACTCTTTGCGACCCCATGAACTGCAGCATGCCAGGCCTCCCTGACCATCACCAACTCCCGGACTTTACCCAAACTCATGTCCATTGAGTCGATGATGCCATCCAGCCATCTCATCCTCTGTCGTCCCCTTCTCCTTCTGCCCTTAATCTTTCCCAGCATCAGGGTCTTTTCCAATGAGTCAGCTCTTCACATGAGGTGGCCAAAGTATTGGAGTTTCAGTTTCAACATCAGTCCTTCCAATGAACACCCAGAACTGATCTCCTTTAGGATGGACTGGTTGGATCTCCTTGTAGTCCATGGGAATCTCAACAGTCTTCTCCAACACCACAGTTCAAAAGCAAGTTACTGACATATGATAAAACTGCATATACTTAGAATACAACTTCAATACATTTTTTACCTAAGTATATAAATTGAAATCATTACTCACTTCCAAATAATGAATATATCCATCAGACACAGCAGTTTCCTCAGGACCCTTTGGAAACTTCTCTTCATGTCCCTCTGTTTCCACTCCTCCTTCATCTCTCGCATTGATTTTGGCAACAACTGATCTGCTGTCACTAGAGATTTGGCTGCATTTTTCAGAGTTTATATAATTGATATCATATAGGACTTACATGTTTTTACTGTTTCTTGGCATAATTGTTTTGAAATTCATTTTTGCTATTCTCTATATTAATATTTTGCTCTTCTACTTTGCATAATTATATTGAAATTCATCTTTGCTGTTGTCTATATTAATAATTCATTCATTTTTGTTGGTGAGTAGCATTCCATTGTGTAGATATGCTACCATTTGTTTATTCATTCTCCACTTGACAACCTCTTGGTTATTTCCAGGATGGGGCCACTATAAAAAGAGCTGGTATATTATTCATGTACAAGTCTGTATATGTGTATGAAAGTGAAAGTCACCCCATTATGTCCAACTCTTGGTGACTTCACAGACTGGACTGTAGCCCACCAGGCTCCTCTGTTTATGGAATTCTCCAGGCAAGAATGCTGGAATGGGTTGCCATTCCTTTCTTCAGGGCATGCTTTTCCATTTTTCTTGGCTATTACCTTGGAATGAAATGGCTAGATAATGTAGTAGGTATTTGCATTCCTTTGCACAGCTTGAGTTTAACCAAATTATATACCCACTACAAATTTTTCACTTTTACAAATATATATAGTGAAATCCAACTAATAGTAGTCTAACGTATTTGTTATTAATAGGCTCATACACGTATATAGTACCCATATGTGTATATCTTTCTAATTAATAATCCCTATATAAAATTTTGTATGTATTTTACCAACATTGGTATATAGTTTATTATTTGTTTGCATGTTAGTAAAGAGAAAAGATAATTATAATCTGTTTCCAGACTTTGTTTCATTAAGTATTCTTATCAAACATTGCAAGATAAAGAATTTTGTTGTTTTCTATAAAATATTTATCATTAGGGATATGAATATCTAATACACAATTTTGAGTGATTATAACTTATGGCTTAGTTCACAGTAATGTATGAAACATAGGAACCATGGTGCCATTTTATTTACCTTATTAATAATCTGCTTAGGACCCCACAATGTGAAATAGCTTTAGTGATAGAAAACCTTGCATCAGTGCTTTACTGGGAACAGAATGGCCAAATAGACACAAATAAGAGAAAGACTAGGGGACAAAGTGTTAGTACTATTTGAACTAGAATTTTTTGAGTCACAGTATTGTGATCATCGTATTGTAATTTGTAATTTCTTCTCTTTGTAGACACTTTTAATTATTTTAGGTAAAGATTAAAAATGCAATATATCAATAGCAAAAGTAATGGTACTCCAAAAATTGCCATTGTGTTAGTTATTATATTTAACCCTGATCATAACAGAAAGCTTTCTGGCTTACAACATGATTTCTCAAACCCAAATCAGTAGTGTAGCAGTGTATTTATTTTGTTGATTGGTTGTAGAATTACACTGAAAGAGCACACATTTCTCTTCTTAGAGTTACTGTGTTGTGATCTTTTTATTATCCCCCTGCAGAATAAGCCTGAAAGCACAGACACTTGAGCGGTAGCTGTCTGCTGTGTTGTAGGAGAAGGCGGACAGTGACAACAAGACTGCTTTCCTCACCCTCAGTACAGACATAGGAGGCTCTGAGGGCCTAACCCACATTTCTGAGTTCAGGTCTCTCATTTGTAGAAACGATAGTAATATCTCCATTTGCCTGCATCACAAAGATAATCTGAGAATCAAATCAAATGAGATCATTCAAGTAAAAGTGCTTGGTTAACTTCAAAGCGGTTTAGAAATGTACAGTGATTTAGGGACAACATCAGGGTTTATGTATGGTTTTCTGCTTTAGAAAAAGCTAGAGTAAGGTTACAATTCAATTTTTAGAATTGAATTATGTGTACAGAGAGATATGGAGTGGCATTCTCAGTACATCTCTTATATTAGCTCTTTATTATAGTTGTCAGTTTTATCTTGATGGTTGGTAATAAATGTAATTTTTAAAGTAATACAATATGAAGAAACTTTGTCGTTACAAAAAATTAGCCTCAGCCATTTCAGCTTGCATTGTACTTGCTATAACTCTGATTTGGAGCTTTGTGTAGTGTCATACAATCACAGATACTCCAAATACTAGGAATATTGCCTTCTTTTATAAATTAAGGTGTTTTTTTGTAAGATGAGTATTGTATTTTATAACAAATGCATAGAAGAGGAAAATTTCAGAGTTCAGTTATATGGAGATTGTTGAAAAGAAATCATGGATGAAATACCTTAAACATTAAGAAAAATCTACACTAACTTTTCACCTTTCCCTCATGTTATGAAACTAAATCAGTTTTTAATTTACATTTGAATAATCAGATAATTCAAGTAATAATTGTGACAGACTGGGTGAAGTGTTTACATTTTCCTCAGTTCTTTTCTGTTCTTCTGAAAGACCAAGTACCTAGAAATGTCTCTTGAGATCCTTTGTTTCTAACAACATGGTAAACTAGGTATATTGAAAACTCTACAATAAATATTTGTGGGTGAAATATATTTTAAAAATTTCCTTACAAGCATAGCTGAGCTCAGAAGATTGTGAAACATCCCAGGAGTTAAATGGGAGAGAGAGAGAGAGAAGGAAAAGAGAGTGAGTGATATTGAGGGAGAGAGAGAAGGCATAAAGGAGGGAGGGAGAGAGAGAGGAAAGAAGAATAGGCAGGCCGTGAGCTTTCCCTGTGGGCTTTCCAGGTGGTGCAGTGGTAAAGAATCTGCCTGCCGATGCAGGAGACTCAAGAGACCTGGGTTCCCATTCCAGTCTTCTTGCCTGGAAAATTCCATGGACAGAGGAGCCTGGCAGGCTACAGTCCATGGGGTTGCAAAGCATGGAGCTTTCCTAAGCTAGAATAAATATCTAGCTTGTGAGTATGTGCTATGGAGAGCACAATCTGTAATGCCTTTTATACTTGAGGTTTTCAGAGGCTTACAACTTGATTAAAATGATAGACCATGGGGAAAATGACCTTGCAAAGAAAAGAAGACTGAATTCTGATGAAACCGGCTAATTATTTGAGGAAAGGAATAAAGTGAATAACAAAAATGCCATTCTTAGAAAGACTTGAGACTGCCTTTATTATTACCTTCACTTTCTGTTGTTGCTTTTCAGTCACTAAGTCGTGTCCAGCTCTTTGTAACTCCATGGACTGCAGCACACCAGGCTCCGCTGTCTTCTGCTGTCTGCTGTAGTTTGCTCAAACTCATATCCATTGACTCAGTGATGCTATCTAACCATCACATCCTCTTCCATCCCCTTCTCCATTTGCCTTCAATCTTTCCCACCATCAGTCTTTCCCAGTGAATTGGCTGTTCACATCATGTGACTAAAATACTGGAGATTCAGCATTAGTCCTTCCAATGAATATTCAGAGTTGATTTCCTTTAGGATTGACTGTTTTGATCTCCTTACAGTCCAAGGGACTCTCGGGAGTCTTCTCCAGCACCACAGTTTGAAAGTGTCAGTTCTTTGGTGCTCAGCCTTCTTTATGATCCAACTCTCACATCCGTGCATGACTACTGGAAAAACCATAGCTTTGACTGTGTGGATCTTTGTCAGCAAAGTGATGTCTCTGCTTTTTAATGTACAGACTAGATCTGTCACAGCTTTCCTTCCAAGGAGCAAGTGTCTTTTAATGTCATGGCTGCAGTCACCATCTGCAGTGATTTTGGAGCCCAAGACAATAAAATCTGTCACTGCTTCTACTTTTTCCCTATCTATTTGCCATGAAGTGATGTGCCATGATCATAGTTTTTTGAATGTTGAGTTTCAAGCCAGCTTTTTCAGTCTCCTCCTTCACCCTCATCAAGAGGCTCTTTAGTTTCTCTTCACTTTCTGCCATTAGAACACCCCAAATCAAGGGAAGAAAATTAAAAAAAGAAATACTCCAGGAGTGTAATGTGTCTGAGATACCAGGAAGCAACAAATGCAGTGCCTGTAAAGAGAGCTACACCATCAAATGAGAGAACACACACCTCCACCTGTGGACACACCAAATCTAGGGCTACGTGGGGAACACTTTCCTCTTTGTGGATCTGAAGATTAGTTTTCCACAATAGAAAACAAAAGGACCACAATGAGGAAAGGCAGAGACATGATCTCACAATCACAGTAGGAAGGGATCTCACACTTACAGAGCTTCTCCCCGAGGAGTGAGGCATCATGCCCCTCCTCAGACACTTGAACACTTGAGACCTGAAATGTCAACACCAATCCCCAAACATCTGTCTTTGAAAACCAACAGGGCTTATATCCTGGAGACCCAAAGACTATAAGGAACAGACATTCTGCTCTTGAGGGGCTTAACTGCGGACTAACCCAGGGACCCAACGCAAAAGCAGCAGAAAAGCATTTAGACTGTACGGGAAAAAGACTCATTGGCTAACTTTGAAGTATCTGCTGGTGGGGAAGGGGCCTCCTGGGATTCTCCCTGGGGACAGAGGCACTGTCAGATGCCAGCTTTATGTTCTCCCTCTACTTTGCTAGCACTAGCAGGAGCATCTAGTCACAGCACTCCCTAGCTAACCTGCTAAAGCCCCCGGTGAAACTTCTGCTACTTCCAGATAACAGGATTTTATATATAGAATACCCTGAAGGCTTCACCAAAAAACTTTCTGAATTGATGCATGAATTCAAAAAAGTTTCATGATACAATATTTATATACAAAAACCTGTTGCATTTCTATGCACTGATATCAACTATCAGAAACAAAAATTAAGAAAACAATCCAATATATGATTACATTTTACAAAGAATAAAATTCCTATGAATAAATTTAACCAAAGAAGTGAAAGATCTATACACTGAAAATTGTAACAACATTGATGAAAGACATTGAAGAAGATACAAATAAATGGAAAGGTAGATTGGATTGGAGAATTACAATAGTTAAAATGACCATACTACTCAAAGCAATCTACAGATTTGCTGAATCCCTATCAAAATTCCAATGATATTTTGCAGAAAGAAAATCATGAAACTACCAAATCAATCTTCAGAGAGAAGAAAACTAGAGATTTTGAACTGTATTAAAAAGAAAAGCACCAATACAGTATATTAATGCATATATATGGAATTTAGAAAGATGGTAACAATGACCCTATATGAGAGACAGCAAAAGAGACACAGATATAAAGAACAGATTTTGGACTCTGTGGGAAAAGGTGAGGGTAGGATAATTTGAGAGAAGAGCATTGAAACATGTATATTGCCATATGTGAAACAGATCACCAGTCCAGGTTTGATGCATGAAACAGGGCACTCAGAGCCAGTGCACTGGGAAAACCCTGAGGGATGGGATGGAGAGGCAGGTGTGAGGGGGTTCAGGATGGGGGACACATGTACACCCATGGCTGAGTCGCGTCAATGTATGGCAAAAACCACCGCAATATTGTAAAGTAATTAGCCTCCAATTAGAATAAATTAATTAATTTTTTTAAATTAAGAAAAAAACTGTAGTAATCCAAATAGTGTGATATTTACATAAAAGCAGACACATACATCGATGGAACAGAATAGAGAGCCCAGAAATAAACCTAGGCATATGTGGTCAATTAATTTATAATAAAGGAGGCAAGAATTTATAATGGGGAAGGACAGCATCTTCAATACGTGGTGTTGGTGACATTGTACAGCCACATGCAAAACACTGAAACTAGACAACTGTCTTACAGTACAGAAAAATTCACTCAAAATAGGTTAATGACTTGAGTGTAATATCTGAAACCATAGAACTCGTAGAAGCACACATAGGTGGTAAGCTCTTTGACATAGATATTGGCATTGAATTTTTGACTCTGACTTCAAAAACAAAAGCAAAAATAAACAAATAGAACTATATCAAACTAAAAAGCTCATGAATAGCAAAGGAAATCAACAAAATAAAAGCCAACCTTCTGACTAGGGGAAATTATTTGCAAATCATGTATCCAATAAGAGGCTAATTCCAAAATAAATAAAGAACTCATTCAGCCCAATAGAAGAAAAAAAGAAGAAAGGCAGGAAAGAAGGAAGGAAGAGGAGAGAAATCTGACTAAAAACAGGCAGAGGATCTGAATAGATGTCTCCAAAGAAGACATACAAGTTGCTAACATACATGAAATGATGCTCAGCATCACTAATCATCAGGAAAATGCAAATTTGAAACCACAATGAGATGCTGCTTCACTATTAGAATGGTCTTTATGAAAAAGACCAGAAATTACTAGTGTTGGCAAGGATGTGCAGGAAAGGGAAAATCTCCTGCACCGCTATTGGGAATGTAAATTGGTGCAGTCATTATGGAAAATGGTATGAAGTTTTCTCAAAAATTAAAAATGGAACTACCATATTATCAGAAGTTTCACTTCTGGATATTTATTTGAATAAAGCAAAAATGCTAATTTGAAAAGATATGCGCACTTCAGTATTCATCGGAGCATTATTTACAAACAACCTAAGAGTTCATAGGTGGATGAATGGATAAAGAAGTTGAATAGCTATATATATACATATATAAATACATACATGCACACATACACAAAGGAATACTACTCAGCCATTAAAATTGAAATCTTACCATTTGTGACAACATGGATGGACCTTGAAGGTATCAAGGTAAGTGAAATAAGTCAGACAGAGGAAGACAAATAAGAGTATGATTTCACTGATATCTGAAATCTTAAAAATTAAACAAATGACAAACAAAACAAGATCAAACTCACCGATTCAGAGAACAGATTGGTGTTTGCCAGAGGGGTGGGTTGTTGCAAAGTTGAGAAAAATGGGTGAACATGATCAAAATGTATAAACCTCAAGTAATAAAGTCATGGGAATGTAAAGAAAAATGCATTTGACATTATTGATATTTCTCTATATCAATATGGAGAAATATAATTGTGCCTCTGAAAAGGTGATCTCCTTTGAAAAGGAACAAGGACATCACTAATGTTGGTATTAAGTTTAGTTATGCCTTTGTTGGGATATGTTAACAAACACTTTTTAAACTCCTATTATAGCATCTTGGCATAGCTAAGTAAATATGGAATATGTGATCTTGCATATTCACAGGTTTCCAAAAGAGAAAATACATAATATTTGGAAATAAGATAGGAAAATACTTTTCACAATTTATAGATGTCCTGATAATTCATAAGTGGTGAAATTATATAAAGTCATCTGTAATGAGTGAAAATGTTTGTGATTTTATACTTTCCATACCTTGTCCTCTTTTTTTGTAAGAATTACCTAAGCTGTTTTAAGAGTGAAAAAAATTAAACTGTAGTTTTTTTAACTCTGAAAACTAAATAAATACCTTTTAATGCAAAAAGAAATCCAATTAGCTTGATAAAGATGTTTCCAAGTTATAAATGAAATCACAAAGAGATTGGAATATCTTCTATGTTGTGAGGAAAAAAATACCATGACTAAGAATATTTTCACCATGAATGACTGTTAAGTATCGTGATACTTTCAGAACAAAAACAACAAAAGATTTTTATTACTAATATATTTACATCTATGGTCCCTTTAAAGAGTGTTAGTTATAATAGGAAATTGAAACCAAATTTTGAATATAAGATGCAGAAGAAAATATGAAACCTACAAACTTACATTGTAAATATGCATCAGCTATATAAACAATAATATTGTTTTAATTTAGAAGAAAATGATAGAAATAAAATATTGAACATCCATAATATTTAAAACACAAAGTGGAAAATTTCAAAAATCCTTAATATATTTATAAATAGTGTAAAGATACAGATAATTTTAGTCTTTCAAATAACTGCAGCCTTGCAAGTTTTAAGGGTAATCAATAAAATGTTAAAAATTAAATGCATAGCATCTTAGACAGTAATGCAGAAAAAAATGTATAAATAAACAGAAAACATAACAAGCTTGAAAATACTTTCAAATATTTATATAATCTAACTGTAAAAACTCTCCAAATAAAAGGCTAAACTTGAAAGACTAAAATTGTTTTTAAATAACTGTTGGTTATTTATATGAGATGACTCAAATCTTGAAAAATATTCCTATGCAAATACTAAACATACATGAAAAACCTCATGTAGTCATATCAATATTAGGTGAAATGAAATTTTATAAAAATCTGAATTAAGAATAAAAAATATATATCATGAAAACATATTTTAATCTACTAAGGAACTAATTATAGGCTAAAGTATTATTTATTTTATTTAATATTGCAACTTGCATTATGCAAAAACAATTATAAATAAACTTCCCTGCCAGGGAAGTTTTTCTGTACTTTCTTGATAACACTCTAAAATATCAGAAATATGTATAGAATAAGTTTATTATATAAAGATATTGAAGGATTTCTTAATCAGATAGAACATAATAAATTTAAAACAATCACAATAAACTTGATAAAATTAATAATTTATGGATAATAAAGTCACTATATATGCAATGAATAGCAAGTCATATTTAACAAAAGATTAATATCAATTTTTTTTTAAATTTACAAGGTATTCTCAAATCTATCCCTTAGTGCTATCAATATTCCATAGTTACAAGAAAAGACACAGGAATAAAATAAATTTAAGAGAAAAAGAAATTGTCATCCTTAGATTATATGATGGTCAACTTAGAAAACCAAAAAGACAAAAGAGAATTATAGGGTAAGGAAGTTAAGCAATGTTGGTAAATATCTGTTGTTGTTCAGTTGCTAAGTTGTGTCTGACTCTTGTGACCCCATGGACTGTAGCCCACCAGGCTCCTCTGTCCATGAGATTCTCCAGGCAAGAATACTAGAGTGGCTTGCCATTTCCTTCCCCAGGGATCTTCCCAACGCAGTGATTGAACCCACCTCTCCTGCATTGGCAGGCAAATTCTTTACCACTGAGCCACCAGGAAATATTAAATTGCCACAAATTCAATTCCTTTAAATCAGCAACAAAAAGTCTTTGGAAATAGCAACAAAAATATAAGATGTCTAAGGATAAATGTAATAAAGATGTGCATAACTTTTATATAAAAATAAATTTATATTGAATAATTATGGTAGAACTGAAAAAATGGGAGCGATACAGATGTATGAACATAAACATGCCATATGAAATGTGATAATCTGCAAATTGATCTTTTTCTATTAAAAATCCCAACTAATTCACATGTGTGTGTGTACTTGTGCATAGTTGTATGTGAGAGTGAAGCAAGACAAGCTTTATATTAGTACCTGAAAGAACAAAGGGCTAACTGCTACTGTTTTCAATTTGGTTCTTCAGAAACTAAAAGTTGCTCAGTCTTTGTGACCCCACGGACTGTAGCCCGCCAGTCTCCTCTGTCCATGGAATTCTCCAGGCCAGAATACTGGAGTGGGTAGCTGTTCCCTTCTCCAGGGACTCTTCCAAACACAGGGACCGAACCCAGGTCCCCTGCATTGCAGGTGGAGTCTTTACCCTCTGAGCCACCAGGGAAGCTGGGTTCTTCAGAAGCAGCCTCTAAAATAACTATGCTTGTGCAAATGATTTTTAAAGAAAGTGTGCCAAGTAGAAACTAGTAAGGAATGAGGAAACCAAGAGAGGGACAAGGAGGGAGCCAGGCAGGATGTGATTTCAGACAGACTGCCATGATGAATCAGTTTAGTCTGGTTCCATAAGAACTCAGAGTAAAGGTAACTCAGAGGTGTCCCTTTCTAAGACAATGGATCTGGCCTTTCATAATTCTGCACTGGTGAGTTCTTGTTTAGGGGTTGCTTCTTGTTTCCTGTTTCTGGAGAAAGCTGGGTCCCATGGCACAGAGATGCTTGGAACTCAAAGTGTGCGCAAGCTCTATATAAATATATACAGCTATATTTTTATATATGTTTATACAGAGATATATAAAATGGTTTAAAAAGGAGCACCTACATGGTATACTCTTTCAAGACAGTTTTTAAGAATAAGAGGGAGGACTTTTCTCGAATTATAAAAATAGTGCAATTAACATGTAATATTTGTATAAGAAAAGAAAATACACTAAAGGGTCAGAAGTAAATCAATATTTGATAATGTGATATGTGAGAAAGACAGCTTTGCAAAATCAAGGGGAACACAGTGGAATAAATGGTATTGAGACTAATGTTTTCCACATAGATAAAAATAAAATTAGATTTCTCTTATTATTTATTTTTTTAATTTTAAAATAAAACATAGAGCTTGAATTAGGAAAATGTCTTAATACCTCAAAAGCAAAACAATACAAAATTTCTAATAAATTTAACTACTTTAATTTTCTGAGTCTTAAATATATAATTAGAAGAAACAGAAGCAGAAATAAAAGTGAGAACAACTTGGCAATGTAACCAAAGAAAGATTCATTTCAACAATGTATAAAGGACAATCAGAAATCAGTGAGAAAAACATAAACCAGTAGAAAAATAAATGGAGAAATTATATGAGTTGATAATTCACAGAAGAGAAAGCCAAGAAGCTAAAAATCATAAAAATTAATGCTTAATCTCACTGGTAATCAGAAAATACAATGCCTCTTCTCTCCTCTAAAAAGGAAGCAATAAAGATAAGCAATAGTGAACTCATTATTCTGGCTGATAGTACCAAAAGTTCATAAAGATATGAAAATAAAACATTTTCTTATCTGTTCTGAAGAAAATTTGAACTGTTTGAATATTTTTCATGCAATATGAAATAGTAAAGTTGAAAATGAATATATCTCTGATGCAATGATACCAATTCTAGCAGCATAGTACTTCTATAGTATTCTACTTCCATAGCATAGTACTTCTTAGTACACTTACAAATATTATCACTAGCCATATGTGACTATTTAAATTCATATTTGTTTAATTTAAAGTAAAACATCAGTTACTCTGCCACACTTGCCAAATTTTCAGCACTCACTACTTTGGACAACACTGATATAGAAAATTTCCTCATCACAGAAAATTCTGTTCATAAGCACTGCCCTATGTTATATGTATGCACAATGATATTAAGAAGGAATATTTATTGTCACATTTACAGAAGCAAATAATTGGAAGCAAATGCCATCATCAGGAAAATAAATTTACTAATTTATGGTATATTTATACAGTGAAATATATAGCCATGAAAGTAAATTATATAGAACTACGTTCATCGACATGGATAAATCATGTAAGTTTATTGATTGAAATAAAAACCATAATGTTTTTGACATTAATTTTGTGAAATTCTGAGTCATTATTGTTTCAAATATTTCTTCTCTTTCCTTCTGTCTCCTTATGGCATTTCCACTACTCATATTTGCCACATCGTCCTTGGATACTCTATGTGTGTTTTTTTTTTCCAATATTTCTTCTCCTTGCCTTTCCATTATGAAAGTTTTTATGGGGATATCCTTAACTCAGAAATTATTTCCTCAGCCATGTCCAATCTACTAATAAGCCCATCAAAGGCACTGTTCATCGCTAGTATAGTGTTTTTTATATCTAGCTTTTATTTTCAGTACTTTAAGGTTTTCACATCTCTGCTTACATCGCTTATCTTTTTCTGCATTCTGTCTACTGGATTCGTTAGAGCCTTAACATATTAATCATAGCTGTTTTAAATTCCCAATCTGATGATTCCTACATCTCTGCCATGCTTATTCCTGATGTCTCTAATTTCTTTATTTTTGCCTTTTGGTATACTTGTAATTTTTTCTGGATAGCTGAACCTGATATGGGCCAGATGAAAATGACTGCTGTAATAGACCTTTAGTAACATGGAGTTAAGATGGAGGTTGGAAGTACAAGAGGCATTTTATAGTCTTATGATTAGATCTTGGTCTTTTAGTGGGCCTATTCTTCTGAACTGTGAATGTTGCAAATGTTTTTCAGATTTCCCCCCACTCCCTTAGGGACAGGATGACTAGGTGGACTAGAGTTGGATAATCTCCCTTCCCTCAGGTCAGTTAGCTTCTGATAATACACCAGCATTGCTCTGTGGAAGGAAAGCTATGACAAACTTAGACAGCATATTAAAAAAGCAAAGATATCACTTTGCCAACAAAGTCCGTCCAGTCAATGGTTTTTCCAGTAGTCTTGTATGGATGTGAGAGTTGGACCATAAAGAAGGCTGAGCACCATAGAATTGATACTTTCTAATGTGGTGCTAGAGAAGACTCTTGAGTGTCCCTTGGACAGCAAGGAGATCAAACCAGTCAGTCCTAATGAAAATCAACCATGAATATTCATTGGAAGGACTGAAACTCTAATACTTCTTACACTTAATGTGAAGAGCCGACTCACTGGAAAAGACCAATGCTGGGAAAGATTGAAGGCAAAAGGAGGAGTTCGCAGAGGATGAGATGGTTGGATGGCATCACTGACTCAGTGGACATGAATTTGAGCAAACTCTGGAAGAGAAATGGAGGACACAGGATCCTGGCATGCTGCAGTCCATGAAGTCACAAAGAGTTGGATATAGCGACTGAACAACAACAACAACAATATGCCAGCAGGCCAGGCTCTGGTTAACTAGCTTCCTTTGAGGGCAGGCTCTATTAGGAACAGAGTGCTCTGGTTTATTTCAAAAGGGTTCCCATTATCCTCCTCCAGTTGGAAGTATGTGGGGATTTTCCCCCATTATTACCAAGGGAACATGACTCAACTCTTAGAGGTAAATCCCACAAAACTGTGGTACCACCCAATGATCGGGTGCTCTGGAGTTTTTAACTCTCAGCCTTGTCCACACTGACCAGTTCAGGTTTTTTCCTGGCCCTGGTTTCTTAGGAGGTTTCTGCTCATAAGTCTCTGCTCTAGTAAATTGTTATTCTCTGTATCCACTTATCTCTTCTTGTGGTCAGTAGTTTGTCTTGTTTCCTTCTCTTTGTTATGGATTCATGAAGAGTTGTTGATTTTGTCAATCTCTTCAGCTTTCAACTTGTTAGGACAGAATGGTGACTTCCAAACTCTATAGGAGGAACCCAACAATAAGTGGCATAATGGAAAAGACATTATTACTTTTACATAAAAGTTAAAAGTATGCAAAATACTAGATCATGTTTGTGGATATAAAGATGTGAAATAAACATATAAAGGCATGCATGGAAATGAAAAACACCAAATTTAAGAGATTGATGAGCTCTGGTAGGAGCAGGATATGTAAAAAGGGGAATGAAACTGATTAGGGCCACATAAGGATGTTTAACTCTGCATATATTTGTATAAGCTAAATAGAGGGTACATATGAATGGTTGTTAAACTGTTCTCTTTTTTATATATCTGAAATATTATAAATTTTAAACTTTCCCATTGTGTGCCTTCTACTTGTCAGTTACATCTAAGAACAAATACAAAATTCTAGTAATAAGTTAACTTCTTTTCCACCACGTGTCTTCTAAATTCTGTGTTCAATATTCTGAAATTAAAAATTCTGTGTTATTGTTTTTCTTTTTTTTAATTTTTAATGACTGGAAGAAATTTATAATTTTATATAAGTTTTTTTCTGACCCTAAATGTAAAGGTTGAAACTGCATTATTATATGTCATTTGTTTTTAGAGTTAAGGGAGATGTTCAGCCTATAAATTCTTTGTGTCTGAAATCTATTATTATCTTTTCAGAGAGTAATTGCTTGCACATTTGATAAGTGTTTCTGAAAGGACTAATAAAATTCTTGGAAAACATAGGGTCAAATATAAGACCTTCTTCTGTGTTCATACCAGTCCATTATTCATATATCAATATTATTTAGTATTCTTTAGTTATATTCACCGGAGAAGGCAATGGCACCCGACTCCAGTACTCTTGCCTGGAAAATCCCATGGATGGAGGAGCCTGGTAGGCTACAGTCCATGGGGTCGCTAAGAGTCGGACATGACTGAGCGACTTCCCTTTCACTTTTTCCTTTCATGCACTGGAGAAGGAAATGGCAACCCACTCCAGTATTCTTGCCTGGAGAATCCCAGGGACAGTGGAGCCTGGTGGGCTGCCGTCTATGGGGTCGCACCGAGTTGGACACGACTGAAGCGACTTAGCAGCAGCAGCAGCAGCAGTTATATTCACTGTGAAACCAGACAGAAAAGTGTATAACCAAATTCTTTTATCAAGTAATATCTAATCATGACTACTAAAAAATTTAATAGGTTTTACTTAAAAATTGCATTTCCAACTATTAAGAGAAATAATAAAATGATTAAATGCATAAAAATGTGAAAGCTCTTTCAAATATTTTCTTTAAAAATATTATTATTGCTTCTTGTTCTCTGACCTTTGACATCAATAGCAAACACAATTTCTGTTTAAATCATGAATGATTAATCATGTGGTTATGAAGATGTGCCTTCCAATGTACAGAGAAAGATCAGTCAATTCTGAGTGTTTCTAATTTGATTTTCGTGACATCTAATCATCTCAAAAACAAATATCTGTGCATCTGTTAGTCCTTATTTAACGCTGAACTTCATAAGGCAATCTACTAAAACAGAAGAGAATTAAAAGATACTACAAAGGGAAAGCCTTTTCTTAAGTCACTCATTTCCTATATATTCTTCATTAATTTACTATTCACAAAGTAATATATGAGTATTTATTGTGCATTAAGCACTAGGAAAATACTTTTTTTTTATATTAAAGCCTCAATGTCTTAAAGCAATCTTATTAGTAGGTCATACTAGCTTCATTTTGCCAAGAGAACACAAAGAAAAATCTAACATTATTGACTAAATTTATTCCAGACATTGTTAAAATTGCTTAAACATGTTACTCTTCACAACAATGATATAGGTAGGAATTATTGCCTTTCCAACTTTCTATAAGAAATCATATTGCAAAGATACATTAAGAAACTTGTTCAAGGTCACTCAATTTAAAGACTCAAGATTAAATCCTATGCAGTTTGGCTTCAACATTTATTCTCTTGAACATAATGTTATAGCTGTTTCTGTGTAAGAGATCCAGGACTCAGTCTCAGAAATCCTAGCTGCCAAAGCCCATTCTTTAAATGTTACACTATACTACCAACAATCTGTTTCCTGTAATGGCAGATTAGGTTGTTTTTGACTAGCACTTAACATTAGAAAATCTGGACAAGCTAATTTTAAAAATGTATTCAAATGTTTTGGGAACCTGCCAGAGCAGTGAGGAATTATTATAGGGTTTGAAAAAGGAGAGAAGAAAAACCAAAAGAGCCAACATTTGGGGCCCTTTAATTCTTAAGTTATGTGCAGATTCAAAAATATGGTGGCAAAGAGAGAATGCATGGAATTTTTGGTACACACATTGTATGGAGGGAGAAACTGCAGGTCAATACTTTCAGTTGGGTCACAATTAGGACCCTTAAAAATAAACCTTAGGAGAAAGGGGTAACCATAAATTGACCTGCTTTGAATTACCTCAACACCATATTAGATTCATGTTTGTTCTAGCTGCTTAACAAAAGCAAAACCAAAACCTTTCTTAAAGTAAGATAAGCATAAGATAACATATGTGTGCATGTGTGTGTTTCTGTGTGTGCTCAGTCGTGTCCAGCTGTTTGTGATCACATGGACTGTGGCCCACCAGGCTCCTCTGTCCATGGGATTTCCCAGGCAAGAAAACTAGAGTGTGTTGCCATTTCCTACCCCAGGGGATCTTCCAGATGCAAGGATGGAACTTGCATCTCTTGTGTCCTCTGTATTGGCAGGGGACTTCTTTACCACTGTGCAACCTGGGGTGTGGTTAAAGGTCTGTATAGGTATAATTCAAACCCCACATAAAGGAAAGTGATGGTAGAAGAAATAATTAAGATGTTAATGACTGAATATTTTCTAAAATATTCAACTTAATGATTGAAGAAGACCTGAGAATCCCACCCAGGATAAATGCAACAAAAATTATACTGAGGTTCATCACATAAAAGCTGGTAACAGAAAAAATGTAAATCTCTTTAAACTTTTTTTATATTGGATTATAGTTGATTCACAGTATTGGGATAGTTTCAGGGGTACAGCAAAGTAATTCAGTTATGCATATACATATCTACATTTTTCAAATTATTTTCCTATTTAGGTTGTTACATAAGATTGAGTTCCCTGTGCTATAAAGTAGGTCTCTGTTGGTTATCCAAGAAAAAATGTAAGTCTTAAATAAATTGGGCGTGCATCCTAAGTCACTTAGTCATATCCAAGTGTAGCCTGTGAGGCTCCTCTGTCCATGAGGACTCAAGAATTCTGGAGTGAGTCGCCATGCACTCTTGCTAAATAACCTGGAGGTGATGTTAAAAAAATGTTATCTTTTCAAAGAAACCAGAATAACACCAATAATTTACTTTTTAACAGAAACAATGGAAGCCAGAGGACAGTATCTATAAAATACAAAAAGCTGCTGCTGCTGCTGCTGCTGCTAAGTCGCTTCAGTCGTGCGTGACTCTGTGTGACCCCATAGACAGCAGCCCACCAGTCTCCACCGTCCCTGGGATTCTCCAGGCAAGAACACTGGAGTGGGTTGCCATTTCCTTCTCCAATGCACAAAAGTGAAAAGTGAAAGTGAAGTCGCTCAGTCGTGTCCGACTCGTAGCAACCCCATGGACTGCAGCCTACCAGGCTTCTCTGTCCATGGGATTTTCCAGGCAAGAGTACTGGAGTGGGGTGCCATTGCCTTCTCCGATACAAAAAGCTAATAACTGCCAACCTAGAAGTCTATATTCAGTTAAAATATACTCTATACTCAGTTAAAATATACTTTAAGCCTACTTAAAAGTCACTTTTAGACAAAAGCTTAAATAATTTGTTACAAGCCAACCTGTATTCTTGCCTGGAGAATCCCATGGACAGAGGAGCCTGGCAGGCTTCAGTCCATGGGATCGCAAGAGTCAGACATGACTTAGTGAGTAAACCACCAACCTGTATAAAAGTAAATATTAAAGTATCTTCAGGAAAAAAAGAGCAGACTTCTCTGCAAATGTTCCTGATTTGAAAAGTGTAGGACCTTAAAATGGGGATTGGGAACATCTCAGTGGATACATTGGGAAATCTTGTACTTATTTCCAAAGAACACAGACTTTGTAGATCAAATACAAGCTAAAAATTGACTATTCCTATCCTTCAGCCCCACTCAAGTGTGGCCCTAAAAGAAAAAACAGAAGTGAGAGAAGAACAGCTTCCAGTGGACAGTTATAACTTAGAGACACTTTTCAAACACAAAAAAGTGGCTAATACAGGGTTGGGGGGAAGGAGGGGGAAGTCAGTGGTTTGATCACGTGGTTGTGAGGAAAAAAATTGGAAGATCGGAAAGGTCATCTGCAGAAGAGGCATGATGCTGAGACTTTAGAAGTATGCATAAGTGTGAACATCTTTTATCCATATTAACACCTAACAGACACATTCACCATCAACAACCAAGTGGATTGAAAGACAATCAGTTGGTATCAGCAAGCCTCTAGTAAGAGTTGGCACAATGATACATGAGCCCATCATTCAAACCCTGCACTGTATCTTGAGGAAATAAACTAGTAGCAAGTTGATTAATAGAAGGATGGTTTGTCTTGATGAGTTTTCAAGTTGCCTTTTCTTCAAAGCCTCATATAGCAATGTTAAGTGAGGTTATAGGATGTTCAGATCACCCAGACAGGATACTTGTTTTAGAATAAAGGACATACTTTTCAGCAAAGATGATGTAGTGGGCACACGGTGATGAGATTTGGTGTCATGTAACAGTAAGCAGGAAACACCAACATGATAGTGGTGGAACAGAATATGAGTGCCAGCTCAGAGGTAATAGCCTGCAGGACCTCCTGGGTCATTGGGCTATCATAACTTCAGGGTTCATGAAGACCATTATAACAGATATCATTTGGTACTTTGTCACAATAGACAAAGTCAATATGTAGGAATGTTCCTATTTGCCTTTATTCCCAGGGACTGATTCACTTTGGAAATTTGGGCTTCATTCCCCACAAATCTATCTTCTGTGCATATAGAGATTCTGATTTCCAAAAAGCTGTTACCTCTACTGGAGGAGAGAAGCAAGGGACCAGTAAGCAAGGAAAGGAATAATGTTCCAGTATGGAGAAGGTAGGGTAGCTGTTACACCATTAGGACAGAGAAGAAAATTTTGGCACCAGGTGACACACTGCAGAGATTCTTGATACCTCCTTGCTCCTTTTTGACTCAACTGCCCAAGTACAGTAGCATCAGCTTGAGAAATTCCTGATGACTAGAGACTCATATCCTTCCGATCATCCCACCAAGTGAGCCTCTGTTAGAGGTGATACCTGAGGATGATGGAATCTGTCTAGAATGGGTATTAGAAGAAGGAAATAAGTGTGAGTTCCTATTCTAAGGCCAGCTTCTGTGATAACAGCTTTAGAAAATCTTGAAAACATGTCTAGTATGGTTTTCCTTAGGAAAAAAGACCAAACAAACCTGAAGGAATTATTCCCAGGTGAATACATTAATACTATGGAGTGGGAAATGGCAAACCACTGTGGTGTTTCTTGCCTGGAAAATTCCATGGGCGGAGGAGCCTGGCAGGCTACAGACCATGGGGTCCTAAAGAGTTGAACATGACTTAGCCAGACACACAATACTTTACTTTAATACAAAGTAAGTAGATCTTCCTGGGTAAGGGGGTGGATGTTGCAATGTGCTGCCCAGGCCCACCCCATTCATTTGAGACTGAGCCGCTTATTCTCCAGACGCCAGGGACTTTGGCTATTGATGGCTTAATGTTGAGTCTCCGTGAGGATTTCCTTCAGTCAAAGGGAGTTATCTCACAAAGCTCTCTCATTATATGTTTGCCTTAGTTGACACAGGAGGGGAGATGAAGAGCCTGTCTCAATTCAGACATTTCTTAAATACTGTCCCAGGTGCTTTGAAACTTACTAGTAGTTGAGATTTTCTGTTTCTCCCAACTGTGTTTGTCTTGCACCCTCACACACCAAGAGCTCTCCCAAATATATCTCCTGTTTGTAAATATCAGTTTCAGAACCTGTGTCCCAGGGAGCTTGACCTCTGATGTTGTGAATGATATAGCTACATAGGTTAATCCATAGTGTAAGGTGGGAGCTAAGGAAATAATTAGTATCAAGTAAACAAATGATAGGTAATCTGGAAAAATACAAATATGTTTGAGGCAGAATAAATCCACAAAGTAGAAACATCAGCTCCTCTGACTTTCAGGCACTTGGGAGTCAGTTTATACACAGAGAGAACTCAGAAGAGAGCAGAGTTTGGAGAGATAATCAAAGGTTCACTTTGGGATATAATTTTAGTTTCTTTGTTATCTCTCAGCAGACCGGTGGTATGTAGACAAGGATTGAAAGCATGAAATGAGAAGCAATTATTTAAGAGGACTGTTATTCTAAAAAGGGGCTTCTCCTTGTGACTCCATGGTAAAGAACTTGCCTGCCAGTGCAGGAGACATAAGAGACGTGGGTTGGATCCCAGAGTTGGACAGATCCCCTAGAGGAGGGCGTGGCAACCCACTCCAGTATGCGTGTCTGGAGAATCCCATGGACAGAGGAGCCTGGCAGGCTACAGTCCACGGGGTCGCACAGAGTTGGGCACGACTGAAGCATCTTAGCATGCATGCATGTACTCTAAAAAGAGAAGGGAGTATGTCCAAACCAAAGGAATACAGACCTTTAGAAATGACCAAAGGAATGAGGGTCTGCTAAGGAGACAGACTGAAAATAATCAGTGGGAAAAATCAGTTTCTAGGGAGATGAAGTTATGCATAAAGATGGATATAGCTTTTAAGAATGAAGATATTTTCAGGATAATACTAGGAGGTAAAAAGTGAAGTCACTCAGTTGTGTCCGACTCTTTGTGACCCCATGGTCTGTAGCCAACCACACTTCTCTGTCCGTGGGATTTTCCAGGCAAGAGTACTATAGTGGGTTGCCATTTTTAGATACAAATTGAGGACATTTTTCAGAGTTTAGTATCACATTTTTTTTTTATAGAAGTCTTAGTAACTTTTCGAAAAAGTATTGTTTTTGTTTTTTTTTTAATATAGAAATAGAACTGGGAGAAGAGATTGAATGGAAAGATGCTGATGACCTTTGGTAATAAGGAAGCTGTGGTACATATACACAATGGAATATTACTCAGCCATTAAAAAAATACATTTGAATTGGTTCTATTGAGATGAATGAAACTGGAACCCATTATACAGAG
Source organism: Giraffa tippelskirchi (assembly GCF_054371585.1). Taxonomy (NCBI): domain Eukaryota; kingdom Metazoa; phylum Chordata; class Mammalia; order Artiodactyla; family Giraffidae; genus Giraffa; species Giraffa tippelskirchi. Next base: position 129,647,461 of record NC_137286.1, read on the forward strand.
TGAAGTAAGCCAGAAAGAAAAACACCAATACAGTATACTAATGCATATATATGGAATTTGAAAGAAGGTAACGATAACCCTATATGCGAGACAGAATAAGAGACACAGATGCATAGAACAATCTTATGGACTCTGAGGGAGAAGGTGAGGGTGGGACGTTCTGGGAGAATAGCATTGAAATATGTATATTATCATATGTGAAACAGAACACCATTCCATGTTCGATGCATGAGACAAGGGCTCAGGGCCGGGGCAATGGGATGACCCAGAGGGATGGGATGGGGAGGGAGGTGGGTGGGGGGTCCAGGAAGGGGAACACATGTAAACCCATGGCTGATTCATGTCAATGTATGGCAAAAACCACTACAATATTGTAAAGTAATTAGCCCCCAACTAAAATAAATAAATTTATTTAAAAAAAAAAAAACTTTAAAAAATTTTAAAACATGTTTTAGCACTGATGGGGAAAAAAAGGTGAGAGAGAATTTTGGGAGACTTGGAAAGAAGGGATTATCCACAGTGTTGTCTCAGAGGGGGCAGGAAAAAGTGAATTTCAGAGCACATGATTAGCCTTAAAAATTAACCGACATTTTTCTTAAACATAATCGTAGTGAAAAGGAAACTGTGTGGTTGAATTTGTAGATATTATAGTTTTATTAAATAAGATTTCATTGTATGTCTGAGTTTACAGTTAAAAATAATTTAAGATGTGAACATTATAAAGAATCATTAATACTCTCAAGTTTCCACTATGTAAATAAATTTGAGACCCAAAAAAGCTTTGAAGAGATTATTAAGTTAGCATTGATTTCAATTCTAAATTTAGAATCCATTCTTAGAATGTATTGCTTTTAATTTCAGAATCACTTAGGGTTTATTATCACTAAAAAAAAAACAAAAAAAATAAGAATTTCTTCTCTAAGAGGGAAAAATCAACAGTATAAGAATTTTATACTATGTCTCACAGGCCTAGTAAAATACTAGAAGTACAAAAGAGGAGTAATATACAGACCCAATGATGAAAACTAATCAAGAGGTTCATGAAAAATGTAAACATGAGATATAAACTCCAAGAGGTTATGAGATTGTTACAATGATGTATAAAGAAATTCAAAATGCCTTTCCAAATGACTTCTATCAATGAATATGAATGAATGTTAAGATTGAAGTGTTAGCATCTTGTTGTATATATTGTACAATGGGATAAGAGATATTAATATTTAGTATCTAAGTAGTTTTCTTTCAATAGGACTTCATTAAATATTTTAAGAACTGTTTTGCTTTACTTTATCACTTGTAAATCAGTTTATTAAAAGCAAATTCAAAGAGTGATAAAAGCATGGGTTTTTCAAATCCTAGTCCTTGGAAGCCATAATAAAACATGAAGCTAATTTTTTTTAATTCATTTAATTTGCTTATAAGAAATTTTCTGTTCTATAACATTGAAAGCTTCATTAGCAATTGATAAAAATTTGCTTATTTTTCAGAACAAGTGGTAATGATTTTTAAAGGATTCTTCCATTTAATTTGTTGTCTAATGTTTTCATCTGTATATATTAAGGAAAAATCCCCTACCCTGATGCTGGAAAGAGAGGTAGACAAAGCAGTTACGTAGTTTCTAATATGTAACAATATAAGCAAATAAATACAACAGTGTAAACTTAGGTAAATAAGAGGAGAGAGAGGGTGATAGGTGTAGAGGATGGTGTAGAAAGGTCTTCTTGAGGCAGTGACATAGGAGCAGAGACCCAAGTGGTCAGTGGAGGTTTGTCCTGTGATCTCACATCGTGCTCAGTCATGTCAGACTCTGCAACCTCATGGAATGTAGCCCGCCAGGCTCCTCTGCCCATGGGATTTTCTCGGCAAGAATACTGGAGTGGGTTGCCATTTCTTTCTCCAACGGATCTTCCCGACCCAGGGATTGAACCTGTGTCTCCTGTATTTCCTGCATTGTAGGCAAATTCTTTACCCACTGAGCCATCCAGGAAGCCCCGGCTTTCAGGAAAGTAACAGTGAATAAAGATGAGTTTGGCAAATTCTAGAACCAGCAAGAAGATCAAGGGAGCAAAGGAGAGAGGGAGCATATGAGGCCAGAGGAATAAGCAAAAGCCAGAAAAAGGTATAGTGTGCTGAGAGAGAGAAGAGAAAACTACTCCTTTCCTGTTTGATAAAATGTCATCATTCTGTTTGTAGTTGTTATCACTTAAAAACAAAGATATTTTCATTAAGTTTTTTGTTTTGCCTACTAGCTAGAGTACTAGATGAAAATGATTTTTCAAAATAACTTCACAGTGAATATTTATCCAATATTATTCTCATACATTCTAAAACTGTTTTTATGAACTCAATATATTCTAATATAAAGTTAACGAGATAATGTTTAAAACAATTAAAATAAAAGGAAAAATCACTGGAGCAAAAATTGTTTCTAAACATTCCTGTATCTTTTTTCTGTTAACCAAGGTTTCAGCTGTTTGTTTTCTTAAGAATATTAAGGATATTTGGGTAATCTTAGATTTGCATTGTAATTCCTGATTGCTTGCAAGTTTTACATATGTCATTTAACTTGGTTGAATAACGCTCCCCCCACCTCAAAATTCATGTCCATGAATGTGACCTTATTGGAAAATAGAGCCATTACAGATGTCATCAAGTTATGATAAGGTCATACTAGATTAGAGTGAGCCCTAAATCCAATATGACTGGTGCCCTTTAAGAAGAGGGAAATATAGGGGACTTCCCTGGTGGTCCAGTGGTTGAGAATCCACCTTCCAATGCAGGAGATGTGGTTCAGTCCCTGGTTAGGGAACTAACCATGCCATAAGGCAACTAAGACTGTACTCTGCAACTAGAGAAGCCCACACCACAGTGAAGATCCAGCACAGCCAAAATTAAAAAGAGGGAAGTTTAGATCCAGAGACACACACACAGAGAAGGTGGCCATATGAACACAGACGAAGAAATCGAAATGATGCAGCTACAAACAAAGGAAACTTAAGGATTACTACCATCCACCAGAAGCTGGGAAGAAGCAATGAAAGATTCTTTTCTAAAGTCTTTCCAGTAGTCATGTATGGATGTGAGAGCTGGACCATAGGGAAGGGTGAGCACCAAAGAATTGATGCTTTTGAACTGTGGTGCTAGAGAAGACTCTTGAGAATCTCTTGGACTGCAAGGGGATCAAACCAGTCAATCCTAAAGGAAATCAATCCTGAATATTCATTAGAAGACTGTTGCTGAAGCTGAAGCTCCAGTACTTTGGCCACCTGTTGCGAAAAGACAGCTCATTGGAAAGATTCTGATATTGGGAAATATTGAGGGCAAGTGGAGAAGGGGGTGACAGAAGATAAGATGGTTGGATGGCATCACCGACACAATGGACATGAGCAAACAATGGGAGATAGTGAAGGACAGGGAAGCCTGGCATGCTGCAGTCCACGGGGTCATGACGAGTGGCATGTAGCTGAGCAACTGAGCAACAGTAAAGTCTTCCAGGAGGCATTGCCTTGACAATACCTTGATTTCAGACTTCCAATCTCCTGTACTGTGAGGAATAAATTTTCTCTTGCTTTCAGTTACCTAGTTTGTTACTTTGTTACCACAGACCTAGGATGCAAATACAGTCCTTATACAAAGAAGAGTTTGAAAATGTCCATGTTTTTGTCCTTCCTGATACACTGTTGTATTTTCCATCCTTTAATAGCTTCTGGATATGAGGAATAGAATTGTTAGAAGTTTTTTTCAATATAGCCTATAAATTAGATACTATTTTCTTTCAAAGCTGCTAAAACCATTATCTGTACAATTGACCTGATACCCATAGTCTTTGATATCTCAAATACTATCACCCACTTTCCCTTGCCTCTCAATTACCCCTTGTCACATCCCTCTAATTTCATTATGCAAGTGTGATAGAATAATTATATACATATGCATCCTACCTTGGAAAGCATAGAAACTCTTAGAATCATTTACATAATAAAACAATTTAAAACTTTTCATATATCTATTCTCCCCCTGATCTCTCTCTCTGAAGGAAGCAGGTGGAGAATGTCATGTTCATTTACATCTTCTTACTGATTCATGCACATATAAAAGGATATCAAGTGGTCAAAGCCAAGGTGTGCAAGGCATGTAATTCTTTTTAAAACTGGTTTTCAAAAATGGCTAATTTTCCTGAGGTTATAAACTGCTTGATTTGCCAAGTAAAGTTTTGTTTTTAATAGTTTATGATAAATAAAATGTGTGTTATCACCAGTCTTCCAGAGTAATTTCTCCCTTCCTGATTGTCCTGGCTTCACGTTTTTTTTTCTTCCCAAGATGCTGTGGTTGCAGAGAAATTTCATGTCAGTTTAGGTCCTTGGAGCCCAAAGAGGCTCGTGTTCAAGCCCAGCAGAGAACAGAGCTAGCTCTGGTACCTGCAGGTCGCCCAGCCTTCACCACGTTCTTTAAACAAAACAAAACCAGGATGTTTAGGATCCAACTGGTTATGTACTTAGCTTTTCTTGTTTTATTACCATTATTACTTGCAGGGTAGAAGATCACTCTAAAGCTGAGGTTTCTCTGAGAAGCTTGCAGACTACCAATCCATCACTCTAGTAAGATATAACATAGTTCTGTTTCCTACAGATTTTCCAAAACCTAGCTCAGTATTTCCTTTCCTTGATTTTAATCTACAAGCAGGGATCCAGTATATGCACATGAACTCTGGTCTTATCCTCCCCTCTCCTCTCTCATCATTTCTGCTTCCCTCTGGAAAGAATCACCCTAAATCCAAAGACCTCTCCTTTACTCAGCGTGATTCAGGTGCTTCTGCCACCAGCACCCTTTGGGCACTTGTATCTGGCAGTTAGTAGCAACAAGAGGAGTCCTCGTCATGAGTGTGCCGTTCGACACTGACCAGCAAGCCGAGGCAGAGCTGCTTTACATAATGGTAGCTGTTGTTCAGTCAGTAAGTCATGTCTGACTCCTTCAACCCCATGAACTGCAGCACAGCAGCCTTCCCTGTCCTTCACTACCCCCTAGAGTTTGCTCAAACCCAAACTCATGTCCATTAATTAGGTGATGCCATCCAACCATCTCATCCTCTGTTGCCCCTTCTCCTCCTGCCCTCAATCTTTCCCAGCATTAGAGTCTTTTCCAGTGAGTTGGCTCTTCACATCAGATGACCTAAGTATTGGAGCTTCAGCCTCAGTGTTAGTCCTTCCAATGAATATTCAGGATTGACTGGTTTGATCTCCTTGCTGTCCAAGGGACTCTCAAGAGTGTTCTCCAGCACCACAGTTTGAAATCATCAGTTCTTGAGGTCTGTGGAATACCTGTGGTCTCAGGAGGTCCTCTTGCACACCTCCTGGCAGTCCATTGCCATAATATGGCAGCACCTTCCAGTGTAACATTGGGTGCACCTGTGCCGCAGCCCTGGACTAAGAGGAGCGTGAGGAACCTTCTGGGATGAAGGTTTATGTCACACACTACCAAGTAAGCCACCAAGACTCACCTGGTTGATAGCTCAGCCTGAGGGACATTTAAGATGGACAGTGAAGTTCAGAGATGAGCACCAGAAACTGCCGTAGAGGGAGCTGCAGCTCCTCCCTCTAGACTCTTTCTTAGTAATTTTCTTTCAGAAAGAAAAGCCCATGGGAATTGTACCAGAGCTGCTATTTGGACTTATGTGAAGTAGATCTGTGCAGTACAGAGATATCAGTGGTGATTCTGAGAACTACTTCATTTTGATCATTGACCGGAGACCCCAGCTGCTGTGCTCTGAAATCTTATCTCCAGTGACAGAGAGCAGAGGGATGCTACATGCTTATTCACTCAGTCATGTCTGACTCTTTGTGACCCCAATGAGCTGTAGCCCATTGGGCTCCTTTGTCCATGGGATTCTCCAGGCAAGATATTGGAGTGGGTTGCCATTCCGTTCTTTAGGGGATCTTTCTGACTCAGGGATTGAATCTGGGTCTCCCATATTGCAGTAGATTATTTACCATCTGAGCCTAAGGCAGACCCATTCCTGGGAAATTTGACAGCCTATTCAAGGCTCAAGGATCCCATGGAGACTTTGCTGCACCTTCCTTATACTTCAGAGGAGTCCATGATGCTCCCACCCAGATTTCTCTTCCTTTCTCCTTCACCTATGGTCAGATTTGGATCATGGCCTGACACCACTTGGGCTTCCCATGTGGGGCCAGGGGTAAAGAATGTGCCTGCCAGTGCATGAGATGAAAGAAACACAGATTTGATCCCTGGGTTGGGAAGATCCCCTGGAGGAGGGCATGGCAACCCACTCCAGTATTCTTGCCTGGAGGATTCCCATGGACAGCGGAGTCCATGGGGTCGCAAAGAATCGTATACTACTGGAGCAACTCAGCACGCACGCACTGACGCCTCTCTCAGCCTTTTCATTTTCCATCCCTGTTTCCTTTTCACTCAGGTATTTGATCCTGTCTTGGCACCTGCCCTTTGGAGGACCAGTGTTAACAAAGTTATCCAATCTGGTATTCCCAGGATCTGGTTTCTGGATGACTCTTTCTTGATCACTGTCCTCTCTGGCCTCTTTTAGGATGGAATTTCTCCAGGTTTCTCATTCTGGGTCTTGAACTTTCTTAGATCACTTTCCATTGGTGTGTGTCTGCTTCCTTAAATATGTAGTAGATTTGTGACCTACTTGTTTTATATCATGCTTTTAGATATATTTGCGAAAGGGCCATTTTAAAAATTTCTCATGGGATATAAAATAATATAAACTGAATTACTAGAATAATTAAATTTGAAAAGTGTATTGGGTGTTGAGAAGCAATGTCAAAATGTTATGACATTTTCTGAACACTTGCAAACTGGTAATAATGTCTACAAGCAAACTTGTAGCAAAAATAAACATTTCAAGACTCTACACCAGTCTGTGAACCACATTTACAGAAACAATCCTTTAGATCAATTTTGTAAGATGAAAACTGCCCAGAGAAATGTTCAAAAAAAAAGATTTTGCTTCATAGAATTCCTGTTTTCATGCTGATCCTGAGTTAAAGGTCTCTGAATTGAGGTATTTCAAATTATACCCTTGACTTGGGTGGACACTGGCTAGATTGTCTTTCAGGAGCATTTAAACAGTGGGTATGACAAAAAAAAAAAGTTAAATGATTTGAAAACAATAAAATAAACAGTGGATATGTTTGAATATTTTTGTGTAAAGAAGCCAAACATTGAAGAAGCCAAGGTGATCAGATTTGCTTTTTATGTCAATATTTTTATTTATTTTCTCACTTTCCTGTATATGCTTGTACCTTCATTATTGGGTTAGAAAACTTGTCTCATTTTACATTATATAGAATGTTAGATGATCACATTTTTATTGAAGTCTAGTAAATAGTCCACTCCAGTACTCTTGCCTGGAAAAATCCCATGGACAGAGGAGCCTGGTAGGCTACAGTCCACGGGGTCGCTTAGAGTCGGACACGACTGAGCGACTTCACTTTCACTTTTCCCTTTCATACACTGAGAAGGAAATGGCAACCCACTCCAGTATTCTTGCCTGGAGAATCCCAGGGACGGGGGAGCCTGGTGGACTACCGTCTATGGGGTCGCACAGAGTTGGACACGACTGAAGCGACTTAGCAGCAGTAGCAGTAAATAGTCTTTCTAAGGAAAGCTATGCTGCCTCTACTTTTTGTCTTCGTGTCCCTTACATATAGTGATATATTAAATGCCCCAAGAAATACATAATGTAATACAATAGTTTATATACTTAGTTAGCTCATCATTACCAAGCCATCTAATGGTACACAATCACTAAAGAAGAAGCAAATGCCAGGCCAGAGTTTAAACAGTAGTTTCCCAGCAGCAGGAGTCCTCTGCTTGGTACATGACAAGGCATCTACTTGGTCAGGTCTCATGAGGTCCTCACTACCTCTCCTCTGTCTCCTCCATTCAGTCTGACCAAGATGACCTTAATGTTCCTTTCTGTCTTAGTCAGTTCAGGCTGCTATTAGAAAAAATACCATGGACTGGGTGGCTTATGAACAACAGACATTTGTTTCCAATGGTCTGGAATCTGAGAAGTCTTCAAACAAGGTGCTGGAACTTCTGGTGTCTGACGAGAACCTTCTTCCTGGTGTAGAAGCAGCCATCTTTTTGTTGTCACCTCTCTTGGAAGAAAAGGACAAAGGGAGTCTTCTGTGAGCTCCCTTTATAAGGGTACACATTTCTTTCATGAAGATTACCCTTGTTGTCTGATCATCTCCCAAAGTCCCCACTTCTTAAAACCATCACTCTGAGAGATGAGGTTTTGCAAAAGGAAACTTGAGAGATGCAAACATTCAGTTTGTATTACTTGATTCAACTTTAGTCAGATTTCTTCCTGACTCTAGGTCTGTGACCTCTCTTTTTCCTGACTCTGGGTCTGTGACCTCTCTTTTTTTAGAGCATGCCTCTAGAAAACTTGCCACTGTAAATTCTGCCTAAGCCCCTTTGAGATCATTTTTTAAAAAAAGCTTTTTGTCAGTTTTCCAACCCAGGAATGTCTTTCTCAGGGACTGGGAGCCATCTCTGTGAAGTGTAACCATTGAGGGGAGGTAGTACCCCTAATTGCCAGATTCTGTATGAGAGGGGACGAGCTTAACTTCAGAGGGCAACTTGATCCAAGCTGTTAAACTGCCCCCTTTCATGAAGGTACAAAAAGTGGTCTTTTCCTTTAAGTACAACCAATTAGCAAACACCAAGGGTCTATAGTTTCCCCACCTCAGCTCTTAAACTCTCCAGCCCTTTATTTCAACAGAGTTGAGCTCAGACTGAATTCTGGCCTCAATCCCCCATTCTAATAGCATTGAATAAGGTCTCCCTTGCCTGTTTAACTTTGTGCAGCACAAATTTGGTTTTGACAAGCTTATTTCTTTGTATGTTCACTGTGGTATCATTTTTTTTTCCTATTCCCAAATTCTTCATTTGTCAAAACACTCTCCTCTGTTAACAACCTAATAGTGAAATCAAAGTGGCCCAAACAGTGAGGGTGTGTGTTATCATTTACCATAAAGTCCAGAAAAGGAGTTGTATCCAGCCTGATCCAACAGTTTAGTGATATAATCAGAGAGCACAGGTGTTTCTGAGTCCCAATATGCTTTCCACGTTGTTGGATAAGTGCTAAAATTCTTCAGTCTCTTGGTCATAAGATGACTGCCAATAAAAACGAGGCTACGTGCTTCCATTTTAAAGAGAAGAGAGAGAGGGAGAAACTTTCATGTATCTGGCTTGAAAGTTGGGAAAAGTTACTACCAAGTCTTCCAGCAACTTTCTAATTTTAATTTTTACTTATATCTCACCAGAATTCAATCATATTCCTGAAGCAAACACTAGCTGCCATATTAACACTATTAAGAGTATATGGTGAAATGACTGTTAGCTTTCAACAGTACTGTCTACTGCAGTATGATATTCCTAGAGTTCTTGGATTATAAACCTTAATTGATTTCAACGTTTTTAATTTAAATAAATTAAAATATAAAATCCTAATATTTTTAAAGTGACACTTTCTAAATACCAGTCTTTTTCTTTGATGTATGTTTCGTTCTGAACATGATTTTCTATATAGTAACTGCTAACACTCTGATAATTCTCTTTTAAAGTTCTTCACTTTTATCATTTTGCTGGAAATTACTGAAAAAATTTTGTGTTATATTTGCTGAGGTTTTAATATAATTTAATAACTACATAATAAGATTTTTCTTCTCGTGGTATGAATGTTTTCCACCTTTCTTTTCCAAGCACAGAATTAATGATTGTCCTAATCATAACCTTTAATTTCATTACTGAAGAGTAAGCTGGAAATTTAATATGAATTCATCACTGTAGGTCAAGAAATATAGAAAAAAATTGAGGATACATCAGATAATCTTAACAATATACCTTGTCATCATATCATAATGAAAATATGTGTATTCAAATTGGGATATTAAAATTCGATTAACCTCAGTTTTTATTGTGAATAATTCATTGTTACATTAAAGCAAATGGCATGTGATAGGCTTGTTATTTTGAGTTTACTTTTGTTTCCCTTTGTCATTGGATAATTGTAAATCTGTGGCTTGAGACTCAGAAGAGATATACTTTCAACTGTTAGCTGTATGGCTTCTTTTATAGCCTCACCATGACGATTCCAAAGATGTAGCATAAGGATGATTCATGTGAGCACATGAGTTACATCATGTGTATTAAAATGCTATGATACTGCTTTCTTACTTGTTTTAAATTTGGAAAAAAAAAATTCCATTTGTTAAATGTGGCATTACCAAGTGCAGACTCGTTCTTTTCCAGATCTGTTCTGAAAATTTCTCAACAAATTATGTCAGCAACTTTTTAACCCACTAGAAGGATTTGATCTGGTTTAGGCGTTATTTATCTCTGAGAAGTCACTGATGACTCTTAATTCATGTGCCAACTTGTGGGTTAGATTCCAGTAGGTATAAAAGAAATCTATAGATTAAATACGTGAAAGATTATACAGGTGCTGTTCATTCAGTCTTACTGAATTACAACTACAAAAACTTTGTAGCTATTTTTAATGGCAAAGATAAAATTATCTGATAAATATTAAATATGTTCTTAAATATACATTTGGTATTTAATTGGAAGATATTTTAATGAACCTTCATAGTTTAATGTATTTTATTTAGATATAGTAAATTATAAGCACTTTATGTGTAAATATTGCCAGTGAATTTTGACAAATGTAAAGACTATAATTGAAATATGGAATATTTCCACTACTCACAGAAAATTCCATTTGGTCCTTTGCAACCAATCCTCCTGTATTACTGCCTACAACCATTCATTTACTTTATGATTGCATTAAATGATTTGTATTGTCTAGATTTCCCATGTAAAGAAATTCATATAGAATCTTTCTTGTCTGTAATCTTTTGCTCAGCATTATTATTTTGAGATTCATCCATGTTGTAGCATACATGGACATCCATTCCTTTTTATTGCTTAATAGTACCCATTATAGGAATGTCCTTGCTGCAGTTTCTTTTAATCCATTCATCTTCTGACTGGGGCTTCCCAGGTGTCACTAGTGATAAAAAAAAAAACCCTCCCAATGCAGGAGACCTAAGAAATACAGGTTAAATTCCTGGGTCAGGAAGATCTGCTGGAAGAGGGCTTGCAAGAAGAAGGTATTTCAACCCACTCCAGTATTCTTGCTGGGAGAAATTCATGGACAGAGAAGCCTGGAGAACTACAGTCCATAGGGTAACTGAGAGTTGAACATGACTGAAGTGACTTGGCATGGTTTTGAAAAAACAGTTTTTCAAAGTGGGAGTTCCCAGCCTTTGTATTTTCACATTTGCATGTACATAGATTTAAGTATATATATGAAAACTACCATCTATCTACCTATTTATCAGTGAAAACTACTATCCAATAATGCTTATGGTTGGTATGATATAGAATATGCTAATAAATTCTGTATGCAACTATTTACATGTAAATATATACATAATATACCATTTCATAATCCCTGTTGTTTCTTCAATTTATGCAATGTTTGTCTATCCCTGTGTAGTAAAGTGTTTTGCAAGATTATTCTGATGAATTTTAATGGAGTAACATTATTTGTTTAATCAAAAATGTTTTAAATTGATTCTTTTTTATTATAAGAATCCTACAAAGTGTTTTTATAGTTAATTTTGATGTGCATTTCTGATTAATTCCTCCAAATAAATTTCTAAATATAACACTATGGGTCAAAGAAAATGAATATTTTCTGTAGGATTTACAGATTGCACTGCATGAACCACAGGCTCCATTCCATTTTCAGAAGATTTTGTTGAGGCAGTAATGCATGGTATGGCTATTTAACCCACCCTGAAATTTGAAAAGAAACTATATTTTTGAAAATCCTACAAGATATTTGTTTTATTTTACATTTATTTGGCTAAATAAGGACCTAAAATTCAGATTTTTAAATACATAAACATGATTTCATACCCTTCCTTCACCCAGCTTTATTTTCTATGTTATTAATTTTTAGTCATTTGAATTTAAGTTGGCCTCATAAAATAGAATTATCTCCCATATACATCTTGAATATTTTTATCCAATTTGATTATTTTTTTTACTATGTAGAACTTTAAATGACTATATTTAAAAAAATTATTAGTAGTTTGTATAAATTACTTTCCCTTTTAAATACTTACTTATTTTTTGTTTATTCCTATATGATATAGATAAATCATTTACATATTCAAAGAATATTATAATAGGAAAGTTAATATTGATAATAAAAATCTTCACTTACTTTGTGTAGGATATTTTAATCTATTCTTATGAGCCACTTATTTTTATTTCAGAACCATACTGCCTACCATGTATTTTTATATTTAAAAGTACAAACTTCTCACCATATTTCTTCCAAAATTGTGTTGATGATTCTCAAATATTTGTTACATGCTATATGTTAATCTATGATTATCATGAATCATACATCTGGTTAATTAAGGAAGATGCTAAAACAAGTTTTAGGTACGTTTAAGGAGTTAGATATTTAAATACTATTTAATAGTGGAGTTTTAGGAAAAGAATGTGAAAGCAGATGCAGAAATGATTAATTAACAACCATAGAGCAACAAGTGATGATGACCTTTGGAGTTTTCTTTTTTACTGGACAAAAATCATTGATGTCTAGAACAGATAAATATCTACCTATTAAACTCTCCTTCTTCTGAACTGTAAGATAGCTCAGTACGTAGAAAATCTTTTAGGATACAAGCCCAGTACAGCATTATACGGGGGGGAAAGAAAACAGCAATCAGTTTAGCCTACTCCCACATTCTGTTAATTATTCTGACAATCCAAGCTTGTGTGATCATAAATAATCTCCAGAGATTATTCATAATCACAGAGGGCTGTCCTCATTAGGTTTGGTCTATTTATTTTCATAAGTATAGGAAAGTATTAATCATGACTGTTAAAAGATAAACTGAGACATATTTTTAAAAATGTAAGAGTTTATTTGAGCAATAATCAAATCCAGCAGCATCAGGCTGGAAGTGGGTAGAAGGGCTCCACAGTCAAGGAGATTGGGGCAAGAGTTTTACAGAGAAGTAGAAGCAAAGTCAGAAAGAATTTGATTGGCTACAGCTTAAGTGGTGGCAGTATTTGGGAAAGACTGATTGTCTGTTTGTGATTGGTTGTCTTTGGGTTTCTATTTCTTCCCCTTGAGGGGTCATAGGTTAATATTTTGGTTTACTTACATAGACTACTAAGGCATTAAAACTTCCTCAGTCTAATGGTCATGTTGTTTAGTTATTTTAATTCTATATAATTTCATGGCTGCAGTCAACATCCACAGTGATTTTGGAGCCCCACAAAGAAAATCTGTCAATGTTTTCACTTTTCCCCCATCTATTTGCCATGAAGTGATGGGACTGGATTTCCTGATCTTAGTTTCTTGAATGTTGAGTCTTAAGTCAGCTTTTTTACTCTCTTCTTTCACCCTCATCAAGAGGCTCTTTAGTTCCTCTTTGCTTTCTGCTATTAGAGTACTAACATCTGCATATGTGAGGTTGTTGATATTTCTCCCAGTAATCTTAATCCCAGCTTGTGATTCATCCAGCCTGGAATTTCACATGATGTACTCTGCATATAAGTTAAATAAGTAAGGTGACAGTAAACAGCCTTGACGTACTCCTTTCCCAATTTTGAACCATGTCCATTATATGATGTCCGATTCTAACTGTTGCTTCTCGTCCTGCCCACAGGTGTCTCTTCCCGACCCCCCAGGTATAGAACCTGGGTCTCCTGCATTGCAGGCAGATTCTTTTACTGTCTGAGCCACCAGGGAAGCCCCTAGAAACTGAGCCAGTTTTCTCCAGGGGACTTTGTGTAGGGCATTGGTTTCACATAAAAAGTGAATTTGTGTTCCTTAATTGTGTCCTTGTCAGAACTGATTAAATGAGAATCATTCTCAAATATGGCACCCCGGGTAGGAAATAATTAAACTACAACAATTAGAATTTATGCTGGAAGCTAGGAAAAGATGTGCATGAACTTAAGCAGCCCATGAAGTATTCTTCTATAACAATACAGTTTATTGGCTATCTCAGGTAAGTCTGTGTTGGCAACTTGAAGATGTCTTGCAAAAATGGTAAAGTATATGTTTCATAAAAACGTAAAATTTTGACTCTAATGCAAATATAAAATGCATACAGGACAAAGATTGAATTAATTATGCCTAAAATCCTTTCTCTGTTCTTACAACCTTTTTTTTTTAATATCTTCAATCTGGTGTTCCTTCTCCTACACCAGGGCTTTCGACTATTCCACACAGAAAGGGGGGAAAATCTCTTTAGCTGGTTTGTATTACAAAGATGATTTTTCTCAGACAGGGACTTTAGCCCTCCAGGCTCCTCTGCCCATGGGATTTTCCATGTGAGAATATTAGAGTGGGTTGCCATTTCCTCCTCTAGAGGATCTTCCCAACCCAGAGATTGAACCTACATCCCCTGCATTGGCAGGCAAGTTCTTTACCAGTAGTGCCAATTGGAAAGCCCTTCTCAGACACTGACTAGGTGATAAAAAGTTCTTATTATCTGTTTCTATACTGAAAGGAATGGTGGTTGCTTGGCCTACTGTTTATGCTTTTAATGCCAATTCAGTCTTCCATACACCAATAAAGCTTTATTAATTTCCACACTAGTTATTTAAAAAGGAATACATACTGCAAAGATGAGGATTAATTTTATTTTTTTTAATTTTTATTTTATTGATTATTATTTTTCTGGAGCTAATTCATCATAGTTCTTTGGGAACACACAGAAACCCCTATTGCTCCCATTATTAGGAATCTTGACACTGTTTCTTAAAACATAATAGCACTGGCATCACTATGATAAGGTACACTTGACTCCTTGGACAACCTGACTTCCTTTTAATCTGCCACCACTTTTAATAATTCCGTTTTAGCCTAACACTGGAGGTGATACCAGCTCTAGTTAAATTTTTTTTTGGATACCTCAAAGTAGTCTCTGGGCAATCACCGTTAAGCCAATTTAGAGGAAAATAGCATTTCTGCCATATTAGGGAAGTTATAAAATGTCTCAATTCTCCTTAAGTTTACAGTTAGTGCAGTGAACATTCTGTATGATAAGGAGAAAAATCTCACAGGACTTTGTGGGTAGAAAGAACAAGACTTATGAAAATTCTCTGCCAAATAGTCCATGTCCTGCATCATTTTTCAATGAATTATCCTTTGAGGTTTCATTTTAGGTTGCACTCTTCCCATTAGTTTCATTTTTCATCCTGAAAGGGGGAAAAAAATGGAGAGACAGAGTGTTCTCTGAGAATTCTATACCCTTAGCATATCACTTGAACATAAGAGCAGGGAAAAAAAAAAAAAAAGTCAAGGATTTCATTTGAATAAGAATGATTTATCTACTCAGTGCTGAAGGACATGAATACATTATGGGTATCTTTTGCATTTGACTTTTATTTCTTTCTTAGTAAGTAGTTGGTTTCAGAGAATGCTTAAAAACAATTCTAAAACAGTATGAGGCATTTATTTCTCTCAGTGGCATAGACTTTCATATAAACTGTTGAGCTATACGTGCAATCTCAGACTTCTCCATAAAGTTTAGACTAATGGCATAGTTACTTTTGCATTTTTGAAGTTCACTGTAAAGCTTTATAAACTTTCATGTGTTAATATACTTGAGTATTTATGATTGATAATTTTCATACTAAATTGATATTAACTATATTTGTAAAATGAACATGTGCAGGGATTCAGAAATTAATTTTTTAAGTTAAAATCACATATAGTTAACTAGAGAAATTAAATCTGAGCTATTACTTTCTATACTGTTTTTATGTTTGTAAAATTTTACATTACTCTATTTACATGTAGAGTTTGCTTTTTTTATGTTATGTACAGTTTCTATATTTTAAGTACTCAAATGGTTTTCATATGTATGTGACAATAAGAACATTGTTTGTTTTAGTATCCTGGTTGGGGAATGTGCAATTTAACATTATAGTTTATAACTGCCTTATCTTTGATGGGTTTGATATTTTAAATGCTTTCAATATTCCTGAAGATGAGGTTTGGGCAGCATAATATTCTAACATCTATGAAGGGGTGAATCACTGTAAATTTTGAGGGTAAAAGAAATATAATAATTAGAGAGCAGTAGTGTTGTGGTTTCCATTTCCTCTAATTTGAATTCCTGGCTGAACAATTTAAGAACAGCTTCTCCCTCTATTTTTATTTTCCTGATGCTTAGCAAAATCTTTGCCATATAGAAATCTCATCATTTATAATGTGATGGATTTTGAGAAGCCAGCTTATTATATTCTGAATTTTAAAGCTTACGGATTAAAAATTCATGAATTAGTGTTGCTACTTATAATCCAGGAAAATATTTTAGAAAATGTCACTAGGGATTCTAGATAGATGAGAGTATGGATAATTGGATAAGTGACACTGAAAGTTAAAAATTTTTTAAATGAATGACATTTGCACTCCTTGGCTTGATAAATGAGATAATTTGGGAGATTCCGATTGGATGTAGTTGTTGCTTCAGCAGCTGCAAGTTTTACCACACATTTATCCTATATTCAGACATATTTGCCTCATACTTTAAGAAGGCAAGGGCCATAAATAGTTTTGTTCACCACTGTTAGCGTGTCTGCACCAGAAGTCTTTTCCTAATGCTCTTCCTTTTCATTTTTCCTGCCATATCTCCTTCCAATCCTCATATTAAATTTATAAAGTTTCTTTCTTGTGATTATTTGAAGCAAAAGTCATTTGTTCTTAATTTGCCTTTGTGTTTTTTAGTGCCTGGTCATGTCTCAGGTCACTTAGGAAATATTCAGTCAGTTAGTATTTAATGATTTGCAACACTCTCTGCTTAATCGGCAGTGGTGATCTTGTGTTCAGATTCTAAATTAAACTTATGAGATGAAATAGTCTTCACCAAGACTATTAGGTTGAAGAATGAATAAGCATTAGACAAAGTCACAGCATGAACATCAAGAATATTATAGAGATCATGTGACTGCAATATCAGCTTCTTTGCATTGGGAACATGGGCATTCACAAGTGATGAGACTGTGTGGGTGCAGACCGCTGTTAAAGAAAATGTGTTCCGTGGCATTGGTTAAAATGGTAAGGTTGACTTTATTCATGACCATTGTTACAGACACAGGGTCTACTGTGATGGAATTTTACAGTGAGAGAGAGACATTGAGCCAACATTGAATGCCCACAGCATGGGCAAGTGGGAATTCATAAATAAAGATATGAGTAGGGGGTCACTGGATGGAAAACTACTACATCAGGAGTAAGGGGGACTCTGGCTAAATCAACTTTGCAGAATACTTGCTGCAGACAGGCCAGGGATCAGACATCACCTCGGGGTGGTGGATGAGAAACCTGATCAGATAGAAGGGGTGATCAGAGTATGGAAGGTGGCGGGGAGGGTCTGAAAAAACTGTTTTGGCAAAGTTCTTGCTGAAACTAGACTTTGCAGGGAAGTGCACAGTTGTGCCTAGGAAATGGGTTAGCAGTTTGACTAAAGCTTGGTGAAACAAAGAATTTTTTTGACCACCTCAGGTCAGGAAAGCTTTCAGGAGCTCATCTAATTTTATAATTTACTGATTACATAAGTCTCTGATAAATTACTAATTACGTAAGCCCCTTAAAGTTATATCAATCAGGGTAGAGTAGCACAATTTCAGTGGTTCTAGGCTTTGATGGAGTTGGCCCATTTAGACAGATAAAGAATTAAATGCAGCATCATCTTCCACTGCAGAGTAGGTGTTGACTCAGTTTATGCCAGCTCTGCAGCATTAGCTCTTCTGATCTCTGGGTTCCCTTATTCTGTCTGTTTCTCTAGCCTCCTGCTGCCCTACAGATTTTTCTAATGATTTTGCAATGGACTTGCTGTTCTCATTCTTTGTGATTGAAATACCTACAACTGCTTTCTGATTTCTTTTTCCAAATTTGGCTGAAACATTAATAATTGAATTACTGAGCCGATAATGACATACAACTTTAGTGGGAACTTCTTAATTACTCATCCCAAGCTCTGCTCTATTACTGCTTCACAAATAGGCTAATATACCATGAGAGGCAGCGTTAAATTAAAACTCTCTTCAGAGGCCCTACCTAGCTTAGCAAAATATTCATACCACAACCTGAATTCTTACCATTTGTTGTAGTAATTGTATGAAAAATCTGCATTGTACTTAGCTGAAAATAGAAATATGCTCTATCTGGTGGAATATTAGTACCACCTCACCCCCCAGCAAAGGGAAAAAAAACTTTGCTTAAAAAAGTAACTGGAATTTGTGATATGTAGTCTGCAGTTATTAGTTTCTTAGCTTTCCATTGTTCTTAACTGAGCCTTATGATAAGATTTATAGCCCTAGTTAACACTGATCCAGGAATAGTCACCTTTTCCAATTTTGTTGTATTTTCTGTTAGTGTCATTTTAAAATGTAAGACAGGTAGGTGGTTCAGTGGTAAAGAATCTGCCTACCAATACAGTGATGTGAGTTTGATCCCTGGGTCAGGAGAATCCCCTGGAGAAGGAAATGGCAACCAACTCCAGTACTCTTGCCTGGAGAATTCCATGGACAGAGGAGCCTCACGGGCTCCATAGGGTTACGGAAGGGTCAGATACGCCTTAGAGACTAAACAACAACAACAAACAGGATGAAATGATTATTTAAACTAGAACTCAGTAGCCCTTAACTGGAATTACAATAAGCAGTGATCAAACATACAGGTTTCCTTCTGTGAAAGCGATAGTGATATAGACTATATCTATATCTATATCTATCTATCTATCTATCTATCTATCTATCTATATAAAAATATATATCCTTGATTGGAGAGAAAGAGGAGAAAAAAACTGCTGCTGTAAGCACAGTTGTAAACTTTAATTTACAAAAAATACTAAAGGGTAAATCATCTTATCTTTCATAATGTAATTATTATATTCTTCTCACTAATTTCATTATACATTCCTATCTTAGAGCTTCTAACATTTGATGGGAAACCAAGATGGAAATATATTCCCGAAGAGCAGATGTTATTGATTTGAATCATTCATTTGAAAATGTTAAAATGTCAGGTTTTTAATGACATTTTATTGTCATTTGATTTCATAGGCATGCAAATCCAAAATTAACGTGTGCATTAGACTTCATCTCTATAGAGGGGAAGATGAATATTTGAAGGAACTTCTGTTCAATATAATTGTTTTCCTAAGTCGGCTCGTGTCCTACCAAGCCATTTCATAAAAAGAGAAAGTTCTGCTTCCGTAGGGTGGTAGAGGATGCTGGATGATAATTAAGTACATTTGCTTTTCTTTCTAGTTACAAAGCTGGATGAAAGCCCCCAGCTTCCCTGAGGATAAGTGTGGCCATGAGACTGGGTACTGCAACATGGGTGGAAATGACATGCATGCCTCTTAGCCTGGGTCTAGGATTCAATTCTCCCTATAATTTTTCTTCTGTAAAGCCCTGAAATAGAAGAACCTTATGACTCTAAACCACCTCCTCCCAAATAGCCACCTCAGATTTAATGCAAGAGAAATAAAGTTCTATTATGTCAAGCCATTGAGAGGTTTTGCTTTCCTTTATATTTGCAGAAGTAACTCTAAACAATAAAAGGGTTTGACAGCTTGTGCTTAACCCAGTTACAAAAAAAAAAAAAAAGCATAGTTAAAAAGTACAGTAATTGCTTTTGCTGCATTTTTGATGTTTTATTTAAAGTAGCATTTTAAAGTTTGTTATTCTTAATTAAAACTTTTACAAGTAATTTGAAAGTCTATGATACAAAGTGACCTATAATTACTCTGGGTCATGGATTTATATCATGAACCTTCAAAGGTGGTGAGTAAGCCAGATCTGGCTGATCACTCAGCCTAGCTGTCCAGCACCTTGCATCCCAGAACTGGTTTTATCGTTCTCCCCTGTCTAGTAGAACTCAAAAAGTGATCAAAACTTATATTGTCATTCAATACTACTCAGTAAAAAAAAAAAAAAAAAGCTGCTTACAATGTTAAAAAAAGACTATTTAAGTCACAAAATATTCTTTCTTATTAAGAAAATATGTCCTGCAAAAGGATTTCCTACAATCATTCTGCGTGTGTACTCCTTATGTATTTTAGGAATTCTAGTATATTTGTATATTTTTGTTCATGAAGTTTTAAATCTATTATTATTTTAGCACAAATGAACTTCATCATATAGACAGGTCTTTACACTACAAAAATTATGTTTTAAACAGTCTCAAAGGAGATAACACTTTTAAAAACTGATGTCTAAGTGCTTTGCTGATTTACCATCTATTTTCATGGCAAATAGATGGGGAAACAGTGGAAACAGTGCCTGACTCTATTTTTCTGGGCTCCAAAATCACTGCAGATGGTGATTTCAGCCATGAAATTTAAAGACACTTACTCCTTGGAAGGAAAGTTATGACCAACCTAGACAGCCTATTAAAAAGCAGAGACATTACTTTGTTAACAAAGGTCCATCTACTCAAGGCTATGGTTTTTCCAGTGGTCATATATGGATGTGAGAGTTGAACTATAAAGAAAGCTGAGCACCAAAGAATTGATGCTTTTGAACTGTGGTGTTGGAGAAGACTCTTGAGAGTCCCTTGGACTGCAAGGAGATCCAACCAGTCCATCCTAAAGGAGATCTGCCTTTTTATTGTTGGTTTAGTCACTAAGTCATGTCCATCGCTTGTGACACCATGGACTATACTCTGCCAGGTTCCACTGTCCGTGGGATTTCCCAGGCAAGAATACTGGAGTGGGTTGCCATTTCCTTCTCCAGTGGATCTTCCCAACCCAGGAATTGAACCTGGGTCTCCAGCATTGCAGGCAGATTCTTTACCGACTGAGCTACGAGGGAAGCCCTAAAGGAGATCAGTCCTGGGTGTTCATTGGAAGGACTGATTTTGAAGCTGAAACTCCAATACTTTGGCCACCTGATGCAAAGAGCTGACTCATTTGAAAAGACACTGATGCTGGGAAAGATTGAGGGCAGGAGGAAAAGGGGACAACAGAGGATGAGATGGTTGGATGGCATCACCAACTCAATGGACATGGGTTTGGGTGGACTCAGGGAGTTGGTGATGGACAGGGAGGCCTGGCATGCTGTGTTTCATGGGGTCGCAAAGAGTCAGACACGACTGAGCAACTGAACTGAACTGAAGTGCTTTGCTGAAACAGAATGCTCAAAAGTCCTGGAAACATTTTTTATAATGGATGGCTATTCACATGCATTTTGATTATTCTGAATAGGATTTGAGGGATATTTGATGTAATCGTGTAACTTTTCAGGGCAAAACAACACATTTGACCTTATATTCTGAAGAATGATACTTATTTGTTGTAAGGTCTAAAGAATTAATTGAATTTGATTTTGCTAAGTATATCTTTTTATTTAATTTAATATTTTGCATTTTACATAAAAAATTAAGCATAAGATAACTCCATTGAGAAATAAAAGCTAGCATGACTTCAAATGCAAAGAACATACCATCACTGGGAAAAATTTTCATAGAAGTCATGCACCACTTATCTATTCGCTTTCACTGGGTCAGTAACTTCATGATTTATTTTGAACAAATGCTGGAGACTCAATTTTAAATAAAGTGCTTAGAAATCAGCTTCTTGTGATATGTTAAATGTTTTGACTTTCAATGATACTTAGCATTTCAGTTGATGTCAGAATGTTAAAAAGGCAGTGTTGACTCATAATTCAAAAGAATTTGATTAAACTTGAGGTGAGAGTCCCATCAGATGAAGCAATGTTTGTTAAGGAAAAAAATCACTGTCTGGGATGCAGAATGTGCTTCATATGTAGGTCAAACGGACAAGAGCCCACCAGAGTACTCATTTTTACTATGTCATTTGATTCCGTTAGATGAAATTATTTTGATAATAGGGTGATAATTTGTAAACCAAGCTCAGTAGTTTATTGCTTTTTTTCTTTACTAGCACGATTGTATTTCCTTAAAACTACTGTTGAATTATCAAAGGTATAGCTAGACACAAAGGTAAATTGGAGAAGAGATAAAAATTATATTTCCAGATTTAAAACAAAGGTTTACTTATTTTGTGAATCAGGAAAGAATGAAATAATTTTCCTTAAAAAAATTGTTAGGGCCCTTCATGTAACTGTGATCTCATCAAAACTGAGTCAAATTATCACCCCCACAAATTCATAGTTAGATCTTTTTATAATGTTTTAACCAACTCAATCTGAATAGCCTTAGGAATATCACCTGTTATTATTAGAACTAATGCATAAACAGAAAATCAGTGTAAGTTAATTTAAAGAAGAGGCACAGCTTACATAAGCAGCTAACTGCTGAAACTTTACCATCCTCAATTTCAAATGGAGACTGAGTTATAGAAACTACTAAAGAAGAAAAAAGGGAAGCTCCATATGTCTTTTCCATATTGAGTAATATGTCCAAGTAAAGAGAAAGCACAAGGTTTATACTCTGTAATTTTTATAAGGACCTAGGAAAAACAATTTTCCCAACTTTTTTTTTTTTTTTTTTTTACAGTGAATCAATTAAGAAAGACATAAACATGATATCAGAGAAGTAGCTACAGAGCAAAATTATGGTGTAGTGAAGATCCTTGTTTCTCCTTTTGGAGGATACTATTACAGAATTTAGTAATTACTTTAAAAAGAACATTACAATGACTCTACTCAGGTTCATAGAGCTTTTGTATGAAATACATGAAGCACATTATAAACATATAAATACATACATTTTTTGTCACAATTGAACTGTAAAATTTAGTATATTCCGAGAAGCTCCATCAACAATAAAAATGTTTGGGAGAATGATCCAGAGAATCAATCATGTTGTGTTTAAAGTGCCATTCTGGAAAATCCACTCATAACCCTTTACAGTAATTCTGATATAATCTATAAACACTGCAATATAATTTGGTTAAACAATAAAGGAGTGGGCCCTTTCTTTGGAATGACTATTACTTAGGGTATCTGATAGCAAAGCCCTAGAGGGCTACCAGGAAGCATTCTGGTTTTTGTTCTGTTTCTGTCCAGACAGAATTACTCTTAGTACTTTCTTATATTTTATTTATTTGTCCTTCCATATTTTATTGGAGTTGGTTTTAAACATGTCTGAACTTAAGTAGTGCAACAAAATCTTAAAGAAAAAATTCCCTATGGTAAATCTCAAACTTAACGTAACTTGAGTCTTGGGTTGTATTTAATACAAAGATGTTAGAAGATAGTTTTCCTTGGGCAACCTGAAAGTCAGATTGGTAAATTTCTGGCTTAAGAAGGTTGGACTACAAAGAAATTTAATTATTTATTTTTCTTTCATTATGGAAAATTTCAAATTTATTAAAAAGTAGAGGGAATAATATCTTGACTCAGATCCATCCAGATCTCAACTTCCACAAATGTCTGTTTTATTTCATTTAGCAGGACCCCTTGCCCTGACACAAAGGAAAGACATATTTTGTATTGAATACCAATTTAAAACATTATTATCATTCTGTTAATATAATTCCATTACGTTATCCTGTGTCTAGTCATTATTCATAGTTTGCTTTACATTTTGTTAGATTTGGAATTCAAATAAAAATAACATTATTAGGTTGTCTCTTAAATCTCTCTTAACTAGGTTACCACTACATTTGTTTTTTCTCCTTGCTACATTTGATTGAATAAGTTTTAGTGATACTGTATTTTTACATGTCTCCTGTTGAGATAGAAGTCCCTGTCTCCATAGTATACACAGCATAAGAATAATTAAGAATCACCGTGATAAAGAAACACTGTTGCTGATGGAAAGGATTATCTTCTAGATACAGCTTAGTGGAGAGGAAAAATGTGAGAACTGCTAACCCAACCTACTATTTTACATATCTGAAAATAAACAGAGAAGACTTGTCATTAATAACTTGGTGTCTTTCACTCATCCCAAAATAAATTTCAGAAATATTTCCTTGATTCTAGACATGATCATTTAACACAGGTTGTTTAGGCAGTAATAAAGATGTCATGATGAGGTATTTTAAGTTTTTTTTTTCCTTTTCACCACTACCAGTAGTATATTGCTACTCATACAAGATGCAAGATGAGTGAACATTCAAATAATACTGGGAAATTCTTGAATTGTTATGTTATGCATTGTCACATGTTTTTAATATTAATATTAGCAAAACAAGACCAAAAATTATTTCATGAGGTCAGTGAGGGGACCAGTACATTTATACGAGATGTAGAAAGTTTTTTTTTAAGATATTTAATAATTTAAGAGTACATTTAGAAAATTATTTTTGTTCTCAGGTTAATTTTTAGGATGTTATGTTAATAAAGAAATTTCTATTACCTCATATTTTATGTCTTTAAAATGTTATCAAATTTAAAAGAATATAAATTCAATTATTGTATCAAATATTGATACACACCAATAAAAACTGACAATCATTATTTCATGAAAATAAAGTAAAATGTTTATTCCAACCATGCAATGTTGTTACTATAGTATATATATTTTACAATATTTTTATCTTGCCTAGATTTACAAAGCTAGTTAAGGTCTGGGTTAGAACTTGAACCCAGTCTGATTTCAGAGTCCATATACTAACCATTAGATAATGCTTCCTTTTTGATTGTTTGTTTCATATTTTAAAATATAAAACACATAAAACATGACCAGAATATTTACACTTGTAAGCCACACCCTCAAGTTCATTCAGAATATCTTTCTTAAAAATAAACACTAAACATGAATTTGATAATTTAGACTTCAGTTCAGTTCAGTCGCTCAGTCGTGTCCAACTCTTTGCGACCCCATGAATTGAAGCACGCCAGGCCTCATTGTCCATCACCAACTCCCGGAGTCTACCCAAACCCATGTCCATCGAGTTGGTGATGCCATCCAACCATCTCATCCTCTGTCGTCCCCTTCTCCTCCCGCCCCCAATCCTACCCAGCATCAAGGTCTTTCCCAATGAGTCAACCCTTCGCATGAGGTGGCCAAAGGATTGGAGTTTCAGCTTCAACATCAGACATTCCAACGAACACCCAGGATTGATCTCCTTTAGGATGGATTGATTGGATCTCCTTGCAGTCCAAGGGACTCTCAAGAGTCTTCTCCAACACCACAGTTCAAAAGCATCAATTCTTCGGTGCTCAGCTTTCTTCACCATCCAACTTTCACATCCATACATGACCACTGGAAAAACCATAGCCTTGACTAGACGGACTTTTGTTGGCAAAGTAATGTCTCTGCTTTTAAATATGCATCTAGGTTGGCCATAGCCTTCCTTCCAAGGAGTAAGCGTCTTTTAATTTCATGGCTGCAGTCACCATCTGCAGTGATTCTGGAGCCCAAAAAAATAAAGTCTGACACTGTTTCCACTGTTTCCCCATCTATTTCCCATGGAGTGATGGGACCAGATGCCATGATCTTAGTTTTCTGAACGTTGAGCTTTAAGCCAACTTTTTCACTCTCCTCTTTCACCTTCATCAAGAGGCTCTTTAGTTCTTCTTCACTTTCTGCCATAAGGGTGGTGTCATCCGCATATCTGAGGTTATTGATATTTCTCCCGGCAATTTTGATTCCAGCTTGTGTTTCTTCCAGCCCAGCGTTTCTCATGATGTACTCTGCATATAAGTTAAATAAACAGGGTGACAATATACAGCCTTGACGTACTCCTTTCCCTATTTGAAACCAGTCTGTTGTTCCATGTCCAGTTGTAACTGTTGCTTCCTGACCTGCATACCGGTTTCTCAAGAGACAGGTCAGATGGTCTGGTATTCCCATCTCTTTCAGAATTTTCCACAGTTTATTGTGATCCACACCGTCAAAGGCTTTAGCATAGTCAATAAAGCAGAAATAGATGTTTTTCTGGAACTCTCTTGCTTTTTCGATGATCCAGCAGATATTGGCAATTTGATCTCTGGTTCCTCTGCCTTTTCTAAAACCAGCTTGAACATCTGGAAGTTCACGGTTCATGTATTGCTGAAGCCTGGCTTGGAGAATTTTGAGCATTACTTTACTAGCATGTGAGATGAGTACAATTGTGCGGTAGTTTGAGCATTCTTTGGCATTGCCTTTCTTTGGGATTGGAATGAAAACTGACCTTTTCCAGTCCTGTGGCCACTGCTGAGTTTTCCAGATTTTCTGGCATATCGAGTGCAGCACTTTCACAAGCATCACCTTTGAGGATTTGAAATAGCTCAACTGGAATTCCATCACCTCCACTAGCTTTGTTCGTAGTGATGCTTTCTAAGGCCCACTTGACTTCACATTCCAGGATGGTCTGGCTCTAGGTGAGTGATCACACCATCATGATTTTCTGGGTTGAGAAGATCTTTTTTGTACAGTTCTTCTGTGTATTCCTGCCACCTCTTCTTAATATCTTCTGCTTCTGTTAGGTCCATACCATTTCTGTCCTTTATCAAGCCTATCTTTGCATGAAATGTTCCTTTGGTATCTCTAATTTTCTTGAAGAGATCTCTAGTCTTTCCCAATCTGTTGTTTTCCTCTATTTCTTTGCACTGATCTCTGAGGAAGGCTTTCTTATCTCTCCTTGCTATTCTTTGGACCTCTGCATTCAGATGGGAATATCTTTCCTTTTCTCCTTTGCTTTTTGCTTCTCTTCTCTTCCCAGCTATCTGTAAGGCCTCCTCAGACAGCCATTTTGCTTTTTTGCATTTCTTTTCCATGGGGATTTTCTTGATCCCTGTCTCATGTACAATGTCACAAACCTCTGTCCATAGTTCATCAGGTACTCTGTCTATCAGGTCTAGTCCCTTAAATCTATTTGTCACTTCCACTGTATACTCATAAGGGATTTGATCTAGGTCATACCTGAATGGACTAGTGGTTTTCCCTACTTTCTTCAATTTAAGTCTGAATTTGGCAATAAGCAGTTCATGATCTGAGCCACAGTCTGCTCCTGGTCTTGTTTTTGCTGACTGTATAGAGCTTCTCCATCTTTGGCTGCAAAGAATATGATCAATCTGATTTCGGTGTTGACCATCTGGTGATGTCCACGTGTAGAATCTTCTCTTGTGTTGTTGGAATAGGGTGTTTGCTATTACCAGTGCGTTCTCATGGCAAAACTCTATTAGCCTTTGCCCTGCTTCATTCTGTACTCCAAGGCCAAACTTGCCTGTTACGCCAGGTGTTTCTTGACTTCCGACTTTTGCATTCCAGTCCCCTATAATGAAAGGGACATCTTTTTTGGGTGTTAGTTCTAGAAGGTCTTGTAGGTCTTCATAGAACCATTCAACTTCAGCTTCTTCGGCGTTACTGGTAGGGGCATAGACTTGGATTACCGTGATATTGAATGGTTTGCCTTGGAAACGAACAGAGATCATTCTGTCGTTTTTGAGATTGCATCCAAGTACTGCATTTTGGATTCTTTTGTTGACCATGATGGCTACTCCATTTCTTCTAAGAGATTCTTGCCCGCAGTAGTAGATATAATGGTCATCTGAGTTAAATTCACCCATTGCAGTCCATCTTAGTTCACTGATTCCTAGAATGTCGACGTTCACTCTTGCCATCTCCTGTTTGACCACTTCCAATTTGCCTTGATTCATGGACCTAACATTCCAGGTTCCTATGCAATATTGCTCTTTACAGCATCGGACTTTGCGTCTATCACCAGTGACATCCACAGTTGGGTATCGTTTTTGCTTTGGCTCCATCCCATAGACTTCAAGTCCATTTTAATCCATGCAATAGAATTTTAAATATATGCTCTATTTATTGTTTTGTGGCTTTCTTTTAATCCATGAATTATTTATTTTATCTGTGTCTAGTTAGATTTAAATCATTCTCTTTAGTTGATATACAGCATTTCAACCATTATTATAACACTATATATTTATACCTTGTTTTTCACTATTGCAAAGAATGCTGCAATATTTATCCAAGTTCCTGGTATATATGTGTGTATATGCCTATACACATGCCTACATGCCTATAAAAAGATGTTACTCAAATATAGTATATACACTTTTCTAATTTAATAAGACACCAAGTAATTGTAAATGTTTTAAGAAACTCTAACAAGTAGACTTCTGAGATGGGCCCAAAGGATCATGCCCCTTGATATCCAGACTTTGTGTATAACCATCCCTTAGTATCCTGGGGGAATCGGTTCCAGGGCCCACTCCGGTACTCAAATTCAAGGATGCTCAAGTTCCTTACATAAAACGGCGTACTGCAGTCGTACATAGTACTATGCACAGTGCATAGTACATATCGCTCCTTATGTACCAGTTCCGCGTTCAGCTGTGGATGGCATCCACAAAAACAAGGCCGGCTATATTTCCTTCTGCCTGAGTGTCTCCACAATCTGAAACTTTGTGTGTCATATCCCGTGATGTAAGGTCATATGGCAGGATAAAGAGATTTGTAATTGTAATTAGGTCCTTAAACTTATAAGTTAATCAAATGGAAGATACTTTCTGTTGGGGCTGAATCCTTTGATCTTCAGAGACTCTGAAAGTCGGGGCACTGAAGCAGCAGAGGTTCTCTTCGTTGCTGACTTTGAAGAAGCAAGTGGCCATGGACATATTCTACAGACACAAGGAGATAACTTCTGCCAGCAACCTGTCCCTAGCTGAAATTGCAGATGAAATTGCAGCCCAGCTAGGATTGATTGCAGACCTATGAGACTCTCAGTAAGGGACCCAACAAGCTGTGCCTGGACTCCTGAACCACAGGAAATGGGAAATAAAAAATGTGTATGGTCCCAAATCACTGTGTTTGTGAAATACAGACAGCATTTTCTCACATCTTTGCATTTGTTATCTGACCTATAGGTCAGATATATTTTTTTTATCTGACCTGTATATGTATATATATGTGTGTGTGTGTGTGTTTGTGTGTGTGTGTATGTATGCATATATATCACACAGAAATACACACACACTTGTTCTCTGTTTGGTGTTTAAGAATTCCTTTCATTTTTCACATTCAAGGTCATAAAGATATTCTCCTGTGTATTTTTAAGAGCTTTGATCTGGCTTTTGATGTTTTTGACATTTATGTTTTAAATTCTCTTGAGATTTATGTTTATATAGAGTGTAATGTGGCCATCTTTTATATACTATGAAAGTCTGATATTTCTGATACCTATTATTAAATTATCCAGCTGTTTCTCTTGAATTTGGAACATCACCAGTAACATTTACCAACATTTCAGTGTGTTTCTATCTCTTGTCAGATTTAACTTTGTTTTAAATAAGTACCATCTGTGTTTTTTTCATTTTGGACATGGCTATTGTTGCTGTCAGTATAGAATCATATACAAACAGGGAATTAATCTATGTAGCTCTTACAAGTGAGAGTTAGGTAAAAGAATAGCACAACTATATTATGAGAGTAGTATGAGTAGATATTAAATCTTCCTTTTTTATATTAAATATATGACATTTTTCAGTAAATATAAATTCATCAAGTGTGACAAGTATAATGTATGGAGAAGAAAAAAAATGTGTGTATTTGCTAACTTAAGAGGTCTTGCCATCTCTTGAACAGGATTTAAAAAGCACATGAAAGCACTATCCATAATAGAAGTTAGTATTACAAAATAGTTATTACCTTAGACTTTGGAGTTTAGCAAATCATTCTGAACTACTAGTATTTTATGCTGTTAACTAGCAGCATAGTTGTCTCTGGCAGCTGAATTCATACTTTCTCAGTGGTTTCAACTGTGTTAACAAGATGATCTCACACAAAGAAAAACAAGAGGAAACTAAGCTGACTGCACAAAAGTAATTGATGAAATAATATTTCTCATGTTCTTAGAATATATGAAAATATATTTACATTTTATGTATTTAATTGGACATTACATTGTTTTATATTTAGTTTCTCGGCAAGATATTTGTTACAACTAAATTTGCATTTCAGTTCTGGAATTCCAAGAAATAATTCTATAGTAGCATTTGATGTGAAAGCAATCTTAAGAAGTTTATTTTGGTAATGAATACATATATATATACATATATATGTATATATAAATTGGAGTTGAGAAAAAAGATACAGTAGGTGGCAAATGCATTAAACCTTTGCAAATTGTAGACTAGAAAACTTTTGGGAGACAATAAAAAGTATAGAATACCTTTGGAACTGAATTTATCTCCAATAGAAGAAAGAAAATAATAAAGTGAGAGGAGAGTAGTTGCCAGAGTTAGGTCACATTTTTAGCTGGACACCGCTGTGCTTTGTCCCTGAGTTTTGGAAGATGCAACTAAGGTTAGGTAATTATATTCATTCCTGAGTAAGGCTGAAAGATGCATTTTAAGTGTATTAGTCAGGGTCAGCTCAGTAAAATGGAAATTGCATAAAGTAACATAAAGGATTTGCATAAGAAATTGCTTACACAAGTGTGCAGGAGCTGAGAGAGCAAACAAAGAAATGAGGTAACCCCAAACTAGGCACTGCAGGAAATTGTTCCCATGTCTTTGGCTGGGAAAATGAGAAGCATCCTAGAAGCACAGAGGGGTCTCCTGGACGTCCAAGTCTTAAAGGAGGGATATGTTTGAAGAGTGCACTGATGTTGAGTCCAGAGGCCAGAACAAACTGGAGGTGGTACACTGACCTTTGTGGCTGGGGGCAATATTGAAAGGAATAGCAAGCAGAAGTGAAGACACAAAGTCCCTTCTCCTCAGACTTTGCTTCCAGATTTTCCGCTGGTTTCTCCTACTGCCAGAATCAAATGGGAAGCCGCTGAAAAACAAATAAGGGAAAGGCAGGTTATAGAATCCTAGCTTGAGCATGCCCAAATAGATTTGAAGAGACTTTTTCGGAGTTAGGAGACCCTGATGCTGGGGAAGATTGAAGGCAGGAGGAGAAGGGGACGACAGAGGATGAGATGGTTGGATGGCATCACTGACTTGATGGACATGAATTTGAGCACCATCCAGGAGATGGTGATGGACAGGGAAGCCTGGCATGCTGCAGTCCATGGGGTTGCAAAGAGTCGGACACACCTGAGCGAATAGTATCAGGAAGACTGTCAGAATGTTAATGCTGCACAAAATGTTTCCATTAATGCCTGCATATTAAGCAACACCACCTGTAATCAGGTATCTGTTTTTTTCTTCATAAAACCACTAGTATTGAGAAAGTGTTCATGCATTCACTGCTGTGGAATGAAGTAAAGGGGAAATCTAACAAGATCACATGCACTGGAAGCTGAGCCATATGCATCTGGAATTTATTTTTATCATGAAGAACTATTCAAGCCTGATCATGTAATAACCTATTTCTAATTGATTCTGGGTTACACTTGTGGACAAATGATTTTTATAACATGATGGATTAGACAGATTACAAATTATAATCAGAAATTTACTTGAGTGTATGATAAATATTCGTTTTCTATTAAATTCCAATAATAACACAAGACTTTTTTCTCAAAACTAGAGGGAAAAAAGCATGGTCTTTCTCCAAAAGTCTTGAAGTCAGTTTAGTGATTCTCTTATAAAGGCTCTAAACTGGCTCTATAGAATATTCTGCTTGTCAAGGATACAAAGATTATATTTGGATCTGTTTTGTCATGAGGGAAAAATAATAGAATAGCTTTCACAGCAGCCTGAAATTGTTGCAGCATCTTCTCTTGCTCTGAGCCCTACTCAAAATGGCAACTTTATGGCTACCTCATTAATGATCCATGAAAACACACTTGTATATGATTTTTTATTGCCTCTAAAATTGAAAAAGCCCCTTTAAGAATTGTTCTTCTCTTTCTGAGTCATAATGCAAGATATAGCAAATTGTTATTTTGGAAGGTCTATCCTGTACAGGTCAAGACCTCTAGACAGAAATTTCACCAAGGTCTTGGATTTATGACCCTATTGTTAATGATTTTCTCTCCCATTATCTAAGATGAACACCACTGGTAAGACACATGCATCTTATAGACTTGCTAATTTGTTTATTTTTTTTCTTTAATTAGGTCCAGTCAGCACAACATCATGAATTTAATTGACCTTTGTGATTTTCCATGGGTTACAATTACGTTCTTGGTGAACTTGATCAGTGGTACTCAAAGTAAGGTCTATCGTACAATGCCAATTTGAAAAGTCTTTGCTCCTGCCCCACAATAAGTATATAAATTGAAAGTAAGCTTTTACTCACATTATTATAAACTGACATAATCCACAGATTAGACATCAGGTAGCACTGGAGAAATTATAGACAAGAACAGGAGAGCTGGCATGGTCCTGAGGCAAGTCTTTGAAATTGTACCGTTATTTAGTCAGTTGACAGCAAACAACTAGGGTGATGCATGGAAATGAGTATAGAGGAGAATAGGCATTTGCCAGATCAATAGCTACAAACCAAGTGCTGGGTTACATTTGTTCAAGGTGAGATAAATACCTGGAGAGTGTTTTAAGCTGAATCTGCCATCTGATTAAAATTTTTATAATCCACAATTTATTGTGAAGATTCATCTGCTTTTTACATAAGAAATACAGCCAAGTCAATGAGATGTTACAGTAATCTTTACATCTTCCAAATCTTGGGGCATTGATTTCTACAATTCCTTGTTAATTATCCCGATAAGAGTAATTTACAGTATTATTCATACTGTACTGTAATGGCTTAGATTACTATTTTAATTAATTGTACACAACTGGACACTTTTTCTGAGTGAAAAGGGTGCAATAATTATATCTGGACAGTAGGTATAAATAGAGTTGGGCCAGGATATATGGTAAATAAAACTGTTTCCCTAATCGTTATTCAGAAGCCAATGTGGGATTCTTATTATGCCTATTATGATTTTGGAAAAGAAAATATGAGGTATATCTGCTAAAACTGAGGTTGTTTCTCAATCGCCTGGTATATTGGTTTGGACAAAAAGTCCATTTGGGCTTTTACGTGCCACCTGACAGTAAAACCCAAAGTTTTTGGCCAACCCAATAGATTATGCTTATTGCAATTACACATTTAAAAACTGATAACATAAGTACAGGTGGGTCTGCAAGCCAGCTTCTCCAGGGCATCTTCCTGACCCAGGAATCGAACCGAGGTTTCCTGCATTGCAGGTGGATTCTTACCGGCTGAGTCACCAGGGAAGCATGTTAAAGGTTAATGTCTATATATCCTCAAAAATTTTGAATAATTCTCATTTGCTGGTATTATGCCACCTTTATCAATGACCCCTGTTCCTTTGGAAATAGCTTTGGAATCACAATTACATTTGTATTTGTCAGTATTGTAGTTTTTTCATAGTGAAATGTTGCCTCTCTCAATCAAGGGGTTACAGAACTTTGAATAAACTAAAATCCAGAAATTTCTTAAGACTTTGTTTCTTTCCACCATGAAGACACAAATGAATCTTCTTTTAACATGAAGATTTTTTTTCTCTAACAAATATAAAGTAATCTTTTAATGTATAAACCTTTTATTTTATTGCTAATAATGCATCATTAATTGACCACTACAAAGATTGTATCAAACAAGGTATATTTTTACAGCTAATTAATTCTTACTGAGTATTATAGTATTTATGATTATACTGTCTGATTATTAAGTGCTAATAGTTGGTGTCTGTTGCTCTGACTATAACTACACTCATAGAAATCATTTCACCCATCTCAGTGATGCCATTTCTCATTACTGTTTATGGTCTACACACCAACCACAGTGGAATTTATGAGGATGATGTCAGAGCTCTCACTCATGCCTTTTAAGCCTTAGTGAAGTGAACATACTTGACCTGCTGAAGGATGTATCAGGCTGGTGGTTTTGCCAGCAGCACATGATAAATACATCCCAGCAATCCTAATTCTCTAAACCTTTAGAATTTTTCCTCTGTATTTTTACTAGGATATTTTTAGAATCTTAACCTAATTGAATCTAAACCAATACAATTTAGTATCAAGTTTAAGTTTTTCAGACTGTTTGAGTTACCTCCAACGATACACAACTAGCCTTTTAAATCCAAAATCATTAGGTATACCCCCCAAAATAAATTCAAACTATTCTAATGTTATATTAATTGTTCTGTGACTAGCATTCTCAGAATGCATTCAGGAAATATCCCCCAGGTTTCTGCTGATATGAACTAACTAAATGCTCAAGCTATTTGCATAAGCTCTCCTGCTGGTTCAGAAATTTGAGCTTATTTCCCTGGATCATGCTGGAATTGACTCTCGTTGTGCCTTTGGAGGTAACAAGAGGATGAGGAAGTGTGCCATATAAGAACAGGCATCCCTTCTTTAAAAATACTAAATTGGGGGATTTTTTTCTTTGATTTTTTTTAAATTTATTTATTTGTTTTTTTACTTCACAATATTGTATTGGTTTTGCCATACATTGACATGAATCCGCCATGGGTGTACATGTAAGATATTATTTTTTTTGCCCCTTTCTCTTCTTTCTACTATTCCCACACATCTCTGAAGCTCTGCTTATTTTTTTTAATCATTCTTTTAGACTTTGTTTTTTGTTCTTCATATTAGATATTTCTATTAATATATAGTCACATTAGTAGATTATGTCTTCTGCAAGTTCAAATCTTCTTTTGAGCTCCTTTGGTGATCATCTTTCATTTTTGTTATTATTATTTTAATATCATAATTTCTATTTGGTACTTTTTAAACTTTCTCTCTTCTTATTAATGTTCTATACTTGTTGAGTCATTGTTTCCATACTTTAATTTTATTTTCTAAGCGTAACTGACTTTAACTTCTATGAATGCATTTATGATAGTTTCTTTGAAATCTTTGCTTGCTAAATTCAACATGTGAGCCCTCAGAGGCAATTTTACAGGTTTTTGCTGTCCCCTCTGTATGAGTCACTTTTCTGTTTCTTTTTGTCCATGTTATACTTTACTATTGTTGTTGGTGGTGAAAATAGGGCATTTTAGATAATCTGCTGAAATGATTCTGAATTATGATGGCACTGGGAATTGTTGCTGCTGTTTGTTTATCTGTTTGTTTGTACAGTGACTTGTGTGGACTAATTCAATAGCGTCTGTATCCTGCAATGTGAGGCCAGTGATGCTGCTGCTTGTTCTTTTTGTTTGCTTTTTATTGTTTTCATTTTTAAGTCCAACATCCTAAGGGTCACTTGTGGGAAAACATAACTTTGAGACTGGCTGGAGATTGGTCAGAGGTTGTGATGAAGAACATTGAGCCAGTAAGACCTCCACTCTGTTTGATGGCTCTGGGTGTGGGTTGGGGAACACATTTAAATTCAGGTGGTTTAGAAGGCTGTCCCAGCCTTTATTTTCTGCTCCTGCAAAGCTTCACTTCATCCAGTGACTTACAGGTAGTTGGGGCCCCCTCGAGTCTCTCCTAAGCATGTGTGTGCTGCCTTGTACTTGTGCTCAGACTTCCTGAGCACCGGCGAGTTCTCAAAGCTTATGGAGACCCACTGCGTCTGTCTCATTACTCAGATTTTCTTGTTATATTTTTGTCTTGTCTAAGTGTAGGCTTTTACACTTAAAAGTGCTTGACTTAATGGATATCACAGCGGGGATGCTGGCCTTCCCTGATTGATTGCCCTGGGGTTGCCATTGTTTCTGGCAGTTCCCTGAGCTTGGTGATTTTCCTGTTCTCTCAATCTGGCCCACCCCTCAAGCAGCACAACTGCAAGTATGCTTGGCCATCATAGCCTTCCTGTAACTATTCTGCCATTATGCTCAGTGGATGACTAGCAGCAGACCCTAGCTAACATACCACAGCATACAATTGTTCTAGCCAGGTGTTCGTACTGTTTCTTTTTCCCTCACTATGCCTGAAATATGAGGAAATTTTTCTCCCATATTCTGTGGGACCTTGATCATGATCCTGAAAGTCAATCTCACAATATTTGAGGGGAGGGGGCTAGGTCCCCCTGGAGATTTTAACTCTCAAACTCGTCCATGCTGAGCTTCCAACCATTGGTCAATTACAGCTCCAGTTTCCCTACCCAGCACTGGTCCCCCAGGTGAGTCTCTGCTCTGGTAAGCCGTGATTCCCTGGGTTCCTCTGCCTCTGCCTCATGGGGGTGGTGCTTTGTTCTGTATCCCCCCCCCCTCTTCAAGGTTAAAGAAGAGTTGTTGATTTTTTAGTCTGTTCAGCTTTTCACCTGTTGGGACAGAGTAGTGACTTCAAAGATCCTGACAAGAGGAACAGGAAACTGCAAGCCTCTGGTAGTATTCCTTGGATAAATACCGCCCAATTTGTTGTGTGATATGAGGTTTTGTTCAATTTCTAGGTTTCAAAAATGGTTGTTTTTTTGAACTTTTTTTTCTAGTTGACTGTTGTTCTTAGGGAAAAGATATGCTACCATTTAGGAAGTTCTACTCATCTGCACATCGTGGTGTGTATTTATAATGTACAGTGAATAATTCAACACTAGTTATTGGATGCAGGTCTTTTGTATATATTGTTTCCACTAAACATTTTGACATAGGAGATAAAGTCATCATAAGTGTTTTAACAGCTTTGTCTCATAATTTAAGTTGGGGTTGCGTTTGATTAAGTTGAGACTGGTTTTGATTTATTCGTATTCCTCCTATTACATTCAGCACCGACTATTCCAGTAGATACAGTTCCTAAGGCCTCCAGTCATTTTACAGGCCCACAGAAAATTTTAAGAATTTTCTGGTAAAATCAGAAGAAAAAAAATTAATGAAGTTTTAGTTGAAAAAAAATATATCAACGTGTAATGTTAACATATTTGTCTTTAAACCAAAGAAGCTGCAAAATATAATTTTTATTTATTTTTAATAGAGGAAGGAGATCATGAAGATAACAATGCCCCAGGCCCATGAAAGCCATAATGCAACCTTCTGCTAACTTCTTGCTCTTTTACATTGATTATTGTGGAATTTTGCACTTAAGGCATTCTCTTCCTTTCTACTAAGAGACACCTTATCATTTACATTGGTTTCAGCAATCAAGTGGGTAAACCCTTCAACACCCTAATCTGTCTTTTGCTTGATATTTTCAACATTAGGGGTAGGGGTATTCACTGTCAGTATACCTCAGAAACTCTCAAAATCGTTACCTGTACCTTGGCATTTTTCCGAAATGCTTCAATCTGAAACAGTAGCTTCAAATTCCTCATACTTTTCATCCTTAGACTATCATTTCTGATTACTCAAGTCGTCTAATTTTGTTACTAATACTGTTCTTCAACCTCTGCTCCCTTAACTTCAGTCATTAATCTCAATTCAGTCCCTTTCTCTGTCTTTATTTCTTCCCTTAGTTAGACTGTTTTCTATGATATCCAACTAATTTTTTTTCTTCAAATATACTTGTGTTATATGTATTTTTTAAAAATTCCAGTACAGGATCACTGCAATTATTTGCCTACTTTTGTTCTATGCTGAGACTTTTCCCATGTGGTTAGAGAAAATATCTCATATAGAGTGATACCGCCACACAATCTTGTTGTTGTTGTTTAGTTGTTGAGTCATGTCCAACTCTTTTGTGATCCCCCCGTGGACACAACTTTCCCTGTTAATTACCCTTTTTTCTTCAACTCATTTCTTTCTATTTTCATATTTGAACTTAAACACAAGTTATCTTATGCTTTAGAAATGTTCTTGGCCTCATGATGACTCTCCTTACTATTATATATTTCCTCCAATTTTCAGTAAGTTTCATATAGTAGAATATATAATTTACCTTCAGATTGCTTGCTGCTAAGTCACTTCAGTCGTGTCCGACTCTGCGCGACCCCATAGACGGCAGCCCACCAGGCTCCCCCGTCCCTGGGATTCTCCAGGCAAGAACACTGGAGTGGGTTGCCATCTCCTTCTCCAATGCATGAAAGTGAAAAGTGAAAGCAAGGGCGCTCAGTCGTGTCCAACTCTTAGCGACCCCATGGACTGCAGCCTACCAGCCTCCTCCGTCCATGGGATTTTCCACGCAAGAGTACTGGAGTGGGTTGCCATTGCCTTCTCCATTCAGATTGCTTGCTTCTCAGTTATTTCTCAATATACTGCATTCTGGTCTCCATCTGAATGATTTTGCTAAAACTGGTATTGATATAAATATCAAATAACTTAAACAAATTTAACCTAATAGGTAATTTTCATCTTGTTTCTTATTTAAATTTTTCCTATTTTGTATATTATTGCCCATTCCTTTTTTTCTGGAAATTTTTCATTTTTTCTCTAGCTCTGTTGTGATCATGTTATAATTTTCTTTCAATCTTGGGCATTTGTCTTCTACCGATCTTCTTGTTTTTAACTTTTAACCTTCTTACCCTGAACATCATTCTTAGGTGACGGTCGTATGCATTTCTTCAGTTACTAAGTGCATGTTGATTTTTCTCATATCTTTGTGGTGGTTTAGTCACTCAGTCATGTCTGACTCTTGCGGCCCACGAAGCTTCTCTGTCCATGGGATTTCCCGGGCAAGAATAATGGAGTGGGTATCCATTTCCTTCTCCAGGGGATCTTCCTGACCCAGGGATTGAAGCTGCATCTCCTGTATTGAAGGTGGTTTCCTGCATTGCAGGAGAATTCTTTACCAACTGAGCCAACTGAAAGCCATAATTAAAGCTGCCTATGAGAGAAATATACTTGGACATTCCTGTAAGAGTCAAACTTAATAAGACCCAACTGATCTTATATGCTCCCCACCAAATGGTTTTATTTTCTTATGTTTCCTATCTCAGAGAATGCCTACACCGCCCACAGTTACATAAGTTGGAAAAGCCTCACTACTCGCAACTCTCTCTATTAAATACACAGCTCATCAATTATTGAATTCATTGATTCTGTCCTTTAATTATTTTTTAAAGGCATTCACTTGTCTACATACCACCTGCCATTTGTTCGTTTGCATACCATTACCATTTTTCACTTGAATCCCCACAACCATTTCAAACTCTTCCTACTGCTGCTTTTCTTTTGTCTCACAATATATATACTTCTTAGTGAAGACATAAAAATGGTTCTAAAACACAAATATCTCCATTCCACTTGTCTTCCTAATAGTATTTAAGAGCTTCTATCACCCTCAGGAAAAAGTCAAAACATTTTAATGCACTATATATATATATATATATATATATATATATATATATATATATATATAATCATTCCTCTGTAAACTCACCCATTCTTATCTTCCCAGTCTTTTATAGACCCTGTTACTTTGTGTTAAATGTATAAACACTTTCTTACTCGTCTCCAAATGTGTCACTCTTTTTCTTCCTGGTGACTGCGTGTGTTACTCTCTGCCCATAACCCTCTTTCATTCTTTTATTTCCAGCAAAATTTCTCTCATCTTCAAGACCCTCTGAAATATGAATACACACATTATGTTGGCTGTTTGCCCTCTTTTTCTTCATATTCCCAAGAATACATCTCCTATAGCATGCTTTATAGTGGTGCTGTTGCATTTTACTTGTTTGTAACTCTTATGTCTTGTAAATTATGGGGGGCAGGAAATATTGTGTAGCATTCTAATCAGGACAACTAGGGTTGTGGAAAACACATAATAAGCATTAGTCAAATGACTTTTATAAAGACAAGATGTCTAAAGAAAAGAAGTTACTTAACTAAATATTATGGCCAATAAATATTTAAATGGTTTTGTAATTCACTGTGTGTGGAGCTGAATAGAAAAGATTTAGCTGGTATATTTAAGTACTGGTTAGTATTTATCCAACCTAGGATATTTTAAGTCTATATATATATATATACATATATCTTATATATATATATAAACAACTGTAGCTTATGCAGGCTACATTATTACACTTTGATGATACTACCCAAAAAACTATAAGTGTATTTTTTGGATTGGATGTGTCATCATCAGTATAAAGGTTAATACATTTTTAGATGATCTAGAACTTTATAAAATATCTAAACAGTATGAATGCTATCTGTTAGATTTCATTTTTAATTAATTAAGCAATATAGTAGTTTTCCCCTCCCCCTGGAGGAGGACATAGCAAGCCACTCCAGTATTCTTGCATGTAGAATCCCATGGGCAGAAGAGCCTGGAGGGTC
Organism: Giraffa tippelskirchi; assembly: GCF_054371585.1. Taxonomy (NCBI): domain Eukaryota; kingdom Metazoa; phylum Chordata; class Mammalia; order Artiodactyla; family Giraffidae; genus Giraffa; species Giraffa tippelskirchi. The sequence continues at coordinate 129,687,471 of NC_137286.1, forward strand.
ACAGTCCATGGGGTCACAAAGAGTTGGACGTGACTGATCAACTAACACTTTCACTTTCATAGTAGATTAAACATAAATTATGGAATTTTTATATAAAATATGTAAAATATATAATGAAAGACATGTCCTCTTAGTTGAGAAAATAAAATATTAAGGTAAATCAAAGAATGGTCTGAGAGAACCCTTATAGTTCTTTTATCTATTTACCAAGCAAAATTTTAAATACCTGTAGCACAAATATCAACAATGAAAGTAATTTTATGATGAGGCAAACATAAGTCTTTGTCAGCATCCATTTAAGTGTTTCTCTAGAAGCTCTAACTCAACAGTCTAAAATTGAATTGGACTTCTTTATTTTCCAAGGCCTTTTTCTTCCTGTATTATTTCAATGAAACCATCTGCAATTTATGCAAACCAGAGACCTGAACTTCACAGATGATTTCCACTTTACCTTTACACTGACAACATAATAATTAAGCAGGATATTTTTGATTCTGTGTCCTGAACATCTCAATGCATTCACAATGTGGAATAACCTCTGATATTATTTTTCTTTACCACTGCCAACATTATATGTTTGACTTGTATATATTTAAAAATATGTAGGCCCCATTTAGGCCCATTTCAGGTTTGGTGGTGAAGGAGAAAAAGGAATATAGAAGTTGGAAGATATGTATCAGTAGACCAGTAGACCAGGATCATGTAAAAGATGGCCTGATGGAAGATAGTGCATCTTGCCAATTTGTCTGAAATTCTCTGCAGATTTCTCCCTACATGTACCAGAGCTGACCAACAAACATGATACCTCTTTTCTTGAGGAGTTATAGAGTATTTGAAAGCTGTATCCTGATCTGGTCTTTCAATTGCTTGTTTACTGTTCAGTGGGAAGTTCAGGAGAAATCAGTTTCAACTCTGGTCATTGCTTTGGCTAATCTTGCATCTAGGTGGTACTTTTGCAGTTTTACGTATTCACCAGTCAGTGTTGGAATGCATAAATGCAAATTATTATTCAAAGCTCTGAATTGATTCCTTATATCTCATCTATATTATTACTATTCATGCAGCAAAAATTGGATTGGAATATTCTTAAAATAATAGTCTAGAATTGAAATTAAAAATAAATATTTTGGAACAAAATACAGAAAAATGTAAAAAAAAGTTAATATATCAGCTTTATTAATAATGAAACATTGCTTATTAATTGACTAAATGCAGCCGTTTACCAGCACTTTGACTTCATGGTTTACTTGTGACTCTTTTTAAAGTTTGGCAAATGGAAGCACATAGAATGTGTTCTCTATGTCTGGCTTCTGTCACTTAATATTATGTTCATAGGATTCATTCATTCAGTATATATGGCTGTTTCTAGTTTATTTTTAATGTACTCAGTACTTTAAACAATTATATGAACATAACTTTTGTTTAGCCATTTTACTATTGAACATTTATTTTGTTTACTCTTTTTCTAGATATTTACTAATGTTAATATGAACATACTAGTATGTATAATACATATCTTTTGGTGAGTGATGTACACATTTTGATGGGCGTATATATGGAAAATGGAATTCTGGGTCACAGAGCATGTATGTTCGAACTTGGCAAGTAATACTGAGATATTTTGTAAAGAGGCATACCCTTTAACATTCAGTCTATAAAAGTCTCCATTGCTCTGAATTTTCAATATAATTAATGTTGTTAATTTTTTTTTAATTGAAGCATAGTTGATGTACAATGCTGTGTTAATTTCAGGTGTACAGCAAAGTGATTCAGTTATACATATAAATGTATTCTTTTTTCAGATTCTTTTCCATTATAGATTAATAAAAGATAATGAATATAGTTCCCTGTGCTATACAGTAGGGCCTTGTTGTTTATCTGTTTTATATATAGTTGTTTGTATCTGCTAATCTGAAAGGCCTAATTTATCTCTCTCTCCTCCCTTTCCCTATTGGTAGCCATAAGTTTATTTTCTAGGTCTGGGAGTGTCTTTCTATTTTGTATAAGTTCATTCATATCATTTTTCAAATGATTTGGGTAAATTTGAAGGAGACTCCTCCATATTTACCCAAATCATTTGGAAACTTACTCCCACACAAAAGTTGCACATGTTTTATTTACAGTCACCAAAATCTTGAAGCAACCAACATGCTCTTCAATAGGTGGTAATTCATAGTCTGGAATATTACTCAGTGACAAAAAGAAATGAGCTATGAATAATGAAAGACGTATTTGAATCTTAAATGCATACTGCTAAGTGAAAGATGAGTCTGTTCCTTGGTGGCTCAGTGGTAAAGAATCTGCCCTCAATGCAGGAGATGCAGGTTCTATCCCTGGGTTGGGAAGATCCCCTGGAGCAGGGCATGGCAACCTGCTCCAGCAGTCTTGCCTGGAAAATCCCATGGACAGAAGAGCCTGGAGGACTATAGTCCATTGGGTAACAAAGAGTCAGACACAGCTGAGTATGTATGCACACATACATTGGAAAACTGTGTTTAACTTGAAAAGAAGCTACCAGATTTTTTTTCCAAAGTGCCTCCTACCATTTTGCATTTTACCAACGATGAATGAGATTTCCTACTGCTCCTACCCAAACAAGCAATTGTTATTTTCATTTTTTTTATTTTTTAATTTTAGTCATTCTAATAGGTATGTAGAAATATTGTTAGGAATGTTGTGTTGTTGTTGTGCTGTGTGCTCAGTCATGTCTGACTCTTTTCGATCTTATGGTCTGTACTCAGCGAGGTTCCTCTGTCCATGGAATTTTTCAGGCAAGAATACTGAAGTGAATTGCCGTTTCCTCCTCCAGGGTCTTTCTGACCCAGGGATCAAACCTGAGTCTCCTGCACTGGCAGGCAGATTCGTTACTACTGGCCCACTGGGAAGCCCATTTTAAATATTTTCTTGCATACAACAAAATTGCTAAATTCATTTATTATTATTTAACATGTGTGTTCCATGTGTTCTTAATATCTATTTTCATTTGTGTTATCCTTAAAACAAACATGAGATTTCTGGATCTGGAATCAGACTTATTATTACTTGCCATAATCTCACTGGGAGCTTCCCTGGTGGCTCAGATGATAAAGAATCTGCCTGCAATGCAGGAGACATGGGTTCGATCTCTGGGTCAAGAAGATCCCCTAGAGAAGGGAATGGCTACCCACTCCACTATTCCTGCCTGGGAAATCCCATGAACAGAGGTCCTGGAGGGCTACAACCCCTGGGGTCGCAAAGAGTCGGACATGACTGAGCAACTAACACTTTCACTTTTCACTTTCATAATCTCATTAGGTCATGTGCTCATGTTTTCCCCTTTTGTACAACCCAAAGAGAATTGGTTGCTTAATACAGCACATGCAAAAAGGGGTTTCTGATACCACCTACCAGGGACTCAAAAAATATGAATCTGGGAATTTATATAGAAATCTCTATACATATGCTCAGTCTCCTCCTAAGACTGGGAAAGAAATCTGATTTTCCTAATGTAAAGGAATCTTCTTCATGAAGAAAAAGGAAAGTCCCTGGTTTACAGCTCTTCAGAATGTAAATGAATGTCTCTGGGTTTCATCCTTCTTTGAAATATAAACATATACCTGTGAGGAGATAATTTCTGTATCCATCTACGGGTCACTATGTGATCCCTCTGTAACCTCCTGAGCTTGTCTCTGAAACTACATACCAGATTTCTTTGCTTAGAACGTAATATCTCGCCTCTTCAGAAACCATGACAATATTCACATTACATTTTTATATTATTAGGTCAATTGTGCATTTTTGTTTATATGATTATATCACATGAGAATATTTACTGTTTTACTTATTCCATTAGCATGTCTATATCTTTTCAGTGTTTCTTGCCTTAGAGAACTGGCATGGACATTTAGTACAATGTGGGATATAATCAGGGATCCCAAGGCATTCTTAGTTTATTCCATTTTCAGAAGAAAAGACTACAGTTTTTCACTATTAAGTAGTACAGTGTTAGAAGTGATTTCTTTTTATAGAAACCATTTCTTTCTATTTCTAGTTTGCTATGAGTTTTAAACATATATAGATGTTAAATATTATCAAATGCTTTCCTGCATGTATCGAATAACCTTATACTTTTCATTTTTATTTGGGTCGATTATACTGATTAACTTTTCAAAGGTGAAATCAATTACAGACTGAGCAACCATTGTTGTAGTTCTATTTGAATACTAATAGATATAATATTTTGTTTAGAAATATTCATTTACATTAATGAGAATAATTTTCCTATAATTTTTCATTTTTTATGAAGTCCTTGACAGTGTTAGGAAACAATGTTATGATGAATGCAGACAACATTGTTAGAAATGGGCTCTCCTTTCATATTCCTGGAAGAGTTAAATAACATTTTAAAAATTATAGAAATTTCAGCAAAATTAGGTTGCTTGGGAGAGTTCTGTTAATATATTTATAATTGTATATACTCAAATGAATAAAAGACATTTTGTTTAATACTTCTTAAATAGCCATTTTTGCAGTTAATTTTTCTAGAAATCTATGTATTTCATCAACATGATAAAATATTTACTGGCTTTAATTTTAATAATACAATCATATATATTTACTATCCATAAAATTCAACTAGTGTGCAATTTCTTAATTTTTAAATTATATATGTATACTTTTCATTATTTCTTCATGATAACTTTTGTGTTATTTAAAGCGTACTTTTCATTAGTATTGTCTTAGAATTGTCATTCTCATTGATCATTCGAAGAGGCAGATTTGCAAATTTTTTTCTATTTTCTATTTTATTTTCTTCTATTATAATATTTATTAGATTATTCAAATTTTAAATTCTTATTTAAATTTAAATTTCTTCATATGAAAAAAAATAATTTCTTCAAATATTAAATTTTCAATTCATTTTGCTTCCTTTTTAATTGCTATGTGGTCTTTTAAAGTATAATTTCCTTCCTGTTATTTATTAGTGAGAATTTTTTAGATATTCCAGATAACAGCTTTTTGTTGGAGATAAGTATTGCAAGTATTTTCTCATAGGTTTTTGCTTGCTATTTTATTTTCTTAGCAATATCTTACTTGTATATAAGTGAGATTCATTGAGATATAAATGAGATAACATTTCATGAGATAACATGAAAACTTTTATGCCTAGAACTTGATCAGTTTCAACAAATTTACTGTCATTTATCGAGAATGAGTTAGCACCACAGTCAAGAATTAGAGTGTTACCATTGCCTGAGGAAGGTCCCTAATGGCCTTTTGTCCCCTCCCCCACCTCAGCCTTGACCTCTTTCCCTATAATTTTCCCTTTTTCAAAATGTCAGTGTTTGAAATTAGACTTTATGAAGCTGTTTATTCTCTAAACGTTTTCACTTAATGTAAAGGTCGTGATAGTTGTATTCATGTTCTTCCATTTGTCAGTACTTTATTCTCTGATTGATGAGAAATATTCTCATGTTTTGACTTAACCACAAATTATTTCCAGTTCATCAGTTGATGGACATTACAGTTGTTTATAGTTTGAGATTATTATGAAAAATCTGCTTTAAATATTGTTTACTGAAATGATATTTCTCTTTGAATTTTATCTTGCCAGCTACATTGAAAATTAATTGCCATATACATATAGATCTATTATATTTCTGTATTGTCCTTTTTGCCTATTGTTATATATGCCTCTAAGTATAACAATATAAGAAGTCTCTTGATTGTTTTAACTATATGGTAAGACTTGAATTAAATAGGAGTACTCCAAATTTGGTCATTCTTTCAATCAGTTTAGTTCAGTCGCTCAGTCCTGTCCGACTCTTTGCAACCCCATGAACTGCAGCACGCCAGGCCTCTCTGTCCATCACCAACTCCCGGAGTCCACCCAAACCCATGTTCATCGAGTCGGTGATGCCATCCAACCATCTCATCCTCTGTCGTCCCTTTCTCCTCCTGCCCCCAATCCTACCCAGCATAGGGTCTTTTCCAATGAGTCAACTCTTCACATGAGGTGGCCAAAGTATTGGAGTTTCAGCTTCAACATCAGACCTTCCAATGAACACCCAGGATTGATCTCTTTTAGGATGGATTGATTGGATCTCCTTGCAGTCCAAGGGACTCTCAAAAGTCTTCTCCAACACCACAGTTCAAAAGCATCAATTCTGCGGTGCACAGCTTTCTTCACCGTCCAACTCTCACATCCATACATGACCACTGGAAAAACCATAGCCTTGACTAGACAGACTTTTGTTGGCAAAGTAATGTCTCTGCTTTTAAATATGCTATCTAGGTTGGCCATAACCTTCCTTCCAAGGAGTAAGCGTCTTTTAATTTCATGGCTGCAATAACCATCAGCAGTGATTTTGGAGCCCCCAAAAATAAAGTCTGACACTGTTCCCACTGTTTCCCCATCTATTTCCCATGAAGTGATGGGACCAGATGCCATGATCTTAGTTTTCTGAACATTGAGCTTTAAGCCAACTTTTTCACTCTCCTCTTTCACTTTCATCAGGAGGCTCTTTAGTTCTTCTTCACTTTCTGCCATAAGGGTGGTATCATCCGCATATCTGTGGTTATTGATATTTCTCCCGGCAATCTTGATTCCAGCTTGTGTTTCTTCCAGCCCAGCGTTTCTCATGATGTTCTCTGCATATGAGTTAAATAAACAGGGTGACAATATACAGCCTTGACGGACTCCTTTTCCTATTTGGAACCAGTCTGTTGTTTTATGTCCAGTTCTAACTGTTGCTTCCTGACCTGCATACAGGTTTCTTAAGAGACAGATCAGATGGTCTGGTATTCCCATCTCTTTCAGAATTTTCCACAGTTTATTGTGATCCACACAGTCAAAGGCTTTCAATAGTTTTCTCTATTTTAGGTCCTTCATTTTCTCATACAAAGTTTTCAATAAACTCATCAATGTTTCCAAAAATGCCTGCTAGATCTTGGCATTGTATTGAGTCTGCAGATTCATTTGAAGACCGTTGACATTTAACTATATTGAATATTCTAATCCATGCATATATTTTTCCATTTTAGATCTCCTTTAATTTTTTCAGCAGTGCTATGCTTTTTGGCTTTTGGTGGCTTTTGTCCTTCAAAGCTTGCAAATATTTTGTTTGATTTACCCTCAATATGCTGTAATAAGTGGTTTCTACTTGTTTATTATTTTATAAAAATACAGCTGATTTTGCTCATTGACCTTGTGCTCTGTTACGTCAATAAATGCACTTTTTAGTTCCTAGCGGCAATTTTAATAATTTTTTAGAATTTTCTATGTTGACTATTGGGTTTCCCAGTGGCCCCTCAGTAAAGAAGATCCCCTGGAGAATATCTTCTTGGAGAAGGGCATTGCTACCTGCTCCAGTATTCCTGCCTGGAGAATCCCATTGACAGAGAAGCAAAGAGTCAGATGATTGATGATGTGGCTTAGCACACACCCACATGCTGACTATCATGTAATTTGTAAATAGATTTTGGACTTCCTTTTTTAGTCTGCATAGAGCAGATTGTTTGTTCTTGTTTTATCACACTAGTTAGACTCCACACAATGTTTAATAGTCATGGCCTCTCATTTAATTTTTCTGATTTAGGCAAGTTTTCTTTCATTATTAAATAGGATGTTGGCTGTAAGATATTTCTAAATGCCTACTTTCAGTTTGAAGAAGTTTCCTTCTCTTTCTAGTTTATTGAGACAATGTCAAATGGCATGGATGTAAAGTTGTGGAGATAATGTATGATTTTGAATGCCTTTTTTTTTGGCCAATGTAGTTTACATATCTCTCTGGCTGGTAGAGGACTAGGTATGCTTCAAAATTGGATCATTGGATCTTTGTAATCAATTCAAAATACTGGATTAGAAGATCTGGCACTGAGCTTGAGTGTCTAAATTGTCTGCTTAAAATTCTTCAAGAGGTTTAATACTGAATGCCTGGGTCATTCACTAAGGTCCTGAAGGTTAGTACCCTTGAAATACATTTTTATTCCCAGAACTTTTCATTTTGGGGGAAAAAAAAGAAAGCTTTTCTGCTCCTTAATTCTTGATTGGGATCATCAAATGGCCCAAGCAGAAATACAGCACCTTTTTAGTTTCCCTTCTTCCTTAGGTTTTTAAACCTTTTATAAATCCAATTACTTTATTAGCTCTGTAATGCTTTCAAGTAGATGAAAATATTTCCTCCTGGTTTTACAGTTGATATCAGTAAGAGGGGTTGATCTGAAGCAACCTAGTCTGCAATTGGTAGAAAAAGAACCTGAAAATACTTTGAAAACAAAGTAAAGACATCTCTATCATTAATGCAGAAATTATTTATAATTTATTTAAATATCCCTATTAGGATATTCTAGCTACAACTTTCTAACTGCAATAACAGTTTGCAAGATATAGATTTAATTATTAACTTTCAATAGTAATTTTTTAGAACAATTGAAGCATATAACACACTTATCAAATGTTTGATATTTATTTTGCATTGAAGTTTGTACTATTGATGTCATATAATGAAAAGATGTATATGTTGATATTATATGATGAAAAGTAGATAAATAAATAATAAATGAGAAATGTGATTTTAAGTCATTTTGATACTACTGAAAGGATGAAAAAGTTATAAAAATCATTTAATAAAATATCAACAGTTTACCTTGGCTTATCTCCTGTGTTACTTTCCTAAGCCTGCTGGAACAAATTAACACAAGCATGGTGACTTAGAGCAACAGAAATGTACTCTCTTTCAGTTCTGGAGGCCAGTAGTCCGAAATCATTTTCTCTTGGCTGAGATCAAGATATGAGCAGGGCCACACTCCCTCTAGAGTCTCTAGGGGAGAGTCTTTACTTGCTGTATTCCAGCATGTCGTCAGTTCTATACTTGTGGCCACATCACTCCAGTCTCTTCCTCTGTCAACAACTTGCCTTTATGTCAAATGATCCTCCTGTGCCTTTCTTTCAAATGAATACATGTCATTGCATTTTGGGACCACCCAGATAATCCTGTCACTCTCTCCATCTCAAGATTTTTATCTCCTTTACATCTGTATTGTCCTTTTATGCTAAGGCCCCATTCATAGGTTCCAGAGACTAAGGAGTGAGTACCTTTTGGAGGCCATTATTCAGTATATCAAACTTCTCAACTCTGCCAAAACCAGGAAGAACGATTTACAATAATGATATTTTACACATTGATTTCACACCACTTTTAAATAATGTGCCATGGCATTGATTTATTTCATTGTTTCTATGCTGTAAATTATGAGAGAAAACAGAAATGGAAGGATGACATACACTAGTGATTTATAATCAGACTTTATATTAATAGTCCCTAGTGGCTCAGACAGTAAAGCGTCTGTGTGCAATGCAGGAGACCCGGGTTCGATCCCTGGGTTGGGAAGATCCCCTGGAGAAGGAAATGGCACCCCACTCCAGTACTGTTGCCTGGAAAATCCCATGGACGGCGGAGCCTGGTAGGCTACCGTCCATGGGGTCACAAAGAGTCGGACACGACTGAGCGACTTCACTTTCACTTTCACTTATATTAATAGAGATATCAAAACATGTTATATGCATATATATTGAAAAACGTTTAAAATGTTTGTAGGAAATATTTACTATAGACTTATGATTTTAAACTCTTTCCTAGTGGTTCAAACAGTAAAGAATCTGCCTGCATGCAGGAGACCCAGGTTCAATCCCTGGGTCTGGCAGATCCCCTGGAGTAGGAAATGGCAACCCACACCAGTATTTTTGCCTGGGAAATCCCATGGATGGAGGAGCCTAGCAGGCCATAGTTCATGGGGTCACAAACTGTCGTGCATAACTGAGTGACTAACACTTTTATGATTGTAAATAATATCCACTTAAAATCAACCACTTTAGACTTATCTGAGGACTGAATTTTCATTATGTCTTGTCAAGCATTTATTGGTTGTGTTATCACAGAAATTTAAGAAATAGGATCCATTTAGTTCACTAGTGAAATTCCAAATATCACTCATTGTTCTGGTTTAGATTACTCTGATTTTTTATACTTGATCTTGGAGTCATTTCTGTTTTTCTCTAATCATTTTGTTTTTATTAGTTTTATAAAATTGAGCCGTATTTCAAATACCATAGAAAAATGCAGAAAACAGCAAAATTTCATGTGTTACTTAAAACGTTTCTAGTTTTGTGATCTTGAGTTTGATAACATGATTCTGTTTCTTAATTACTAAGTATGTATTGGATCAAACCAGAGAGGTGTAGCAGTCAAGTTAAAAAGTGTTTGCATTAGTTCAGGCAAGGGTCAACTAAATTTCAGAAGAGCAAAATGTTGATTTATGTGCAAACAAAGGACATCTAAAGTAATATTTATTAAATGACATTGATAATAGCTTATAATGGATTGTATATCGGGGATTTGATGGTGTACTTGCCTAAGAAGGAAAGCTTTGGAAAAGTATAGGATTTTAAATGATGTAAGAAGAGATTATGATTTTATAAGGTTCATGCCAAAATTGGTATTTTCTTCGGATATTTGTGGGGTAATATCAAATAGGTCATCAGAAATATGTTTGGGTTACAGAGACAAGGTCTTCTATAGAGATCTAAATTTGATAGACAGAATACCTGGGTTTGAAGCCTGGCTTCACCCTTTAGGGAAAGGGAAGTCGCTCAGTCATGTCCGACTCTTTGCGACCCCGTGGACTCTAGCCTACCCGGCTCCTCCGTCCATGGGATTCTCCAGGCAAGAATACTGGAGTGGTTTGCCATTTCCTTTTCCAGGGTATCTTCCCGACCCAGGGATCGAACCCAGGTCTCCCGCATTGGAGGCAGACGCTTTAACCTCTAACTCGGTGTAAAATCTTGGACAGATTAATTAGGTTCTTTGCATGTAAGTTTCCTTTTTACAATGACAGATAATAAATGCTGTTATGTTGCTCAGATGCTCAGTCATGTCCAACTCTTTGTTGCCTCATGGACTGTAGCCCGCCAGGCTCCTCTGTCCAAGGGATTCTTCAGGCAAGAACACTGAAATGGGTGGCCATTATCTGCTCCAGGATCTTCCCAACCCAGGGAACAGACCCATGTCTCCTGGGTCTTCTGCACTGGCAGACAGATTCTTTACCACTAGCGCCACCTGTTACCTATGTCAAATATTTACCAGAAAAATAATATTTATCATATAAATCAAGAGCTGTCTAAGAGTTAAAATGTGGTGAATGTTAATTCTTAATATGTTGTGATGACAACAATGTTGATGATTAGGGAATGCATATTTTACTCTATTAGGAAAGAAAATTCATATCAAAATGAGCATTAACTAAGTTCACATGAAAGAACAATGTAGTATTAATCTTTTCAAATTATATTGATCATATTGATGTGATATCAACCATATATCAATATATTGCTTACTCTGTTAGTATTTATGAGACATTTCTGAATCACCTACAAGGCAGTTTTTGTGTTAAATGTGTAGCTATATATATAGTTATAATTTCATGGCTGCAGTCACCATCTACAGTGATTATAGACCCCCCAAAAATAAAGTCTGTCACTGTTTCCACTGCTTCCCCATCTATTTGCCATGAAGTGATCAGATCGGATGCCATAATCTTAGTTTTCTGAATGTTGAGTTTTTCACTCTCTCAGTCACTTTCATCAAGAGACTCTTTAGCTCCTCTTCGCTTTCTGCCATAAGGTGTTGTCCTCTGTATATGTAAGGTTATTGATATTTTTCCTGGCAATCTTTATTTTTGAGAGCTCCAAAATCACTGCAGATTGTGACTGCAACCTAACATTTGCTCCTTGAAAGAAAAGCTATGACCAAACTAGACAGCATTTTAAAAAGCAGAGACATTACTTTGCCAACCAAGGTCCATCTAGTCAAAGCTATGGTTTTTCCAGTAGTCTGGAAAAAGGAAATCCTTTTGTTTACTTAGATACTCTGAGGCTAATTTACAATACTAGTACCAGGAATTTGAACATTATAAAATCACAGTAGCAAGTGGGTGTGTGTGCCTGGGGAAGGCAGTGGAGGTTATGTCCTGAGAGGACCCCTAGGGGCCAGACACTCCTGAGCTGCCAAGCTGAGGTCGGGGAAACTTTCTTGTATTCTTCAATAATAAATGATCATGCCTGTAGAAAATAATAACAGTGGTGGTAGTAGCATATGTTTTTAAATTATCATGTAGCTCTTTAACATGAAGCACATAATTCTTTTAATCTCCAGAAGAAATACATTATGTTTTTAATCTAAGGTGATATTGCATATTGTTGGCAATTAATGCCATTAGTAGGTATTGATTTCTAAAATAAACTATTCAGCTTTCATACTGTCTTCAATGCAGAATATCCTAGTCAAGTGCTGTCATTAATAGGGATTTGGACATTACAAGTATCTATCACAAAGAACAGCTCTCTCAATTATATTTGTTATGTTTTTAATGGAGATCTACTTCCTAAAATGGAAGTAGGTATCCAGGTTTATTTAATTTATTTTCTACATATAACAAGATAGTTCTTTTTCAAAATCAGATTAAATTTTGTTCCCAGAACACAGTGACCATGGTTTAGATTTGTCATTAAAGTGACTGGATCAAAGTTGACTTTATAAGAAAAATATAATGATTTGAATGTTTCTATTGAAGACAAATTTAGTGTTTGAATGTCACTAATATTTCCTGTTATATACTAAGTAATGTCAGAGAGGAAAACACTTACTTGAATAATTTCTACATGGAAGATTTTTAAAGAATAGCCTTTCTTACTTAGACTTAATTAACAGCAGCAAAAATGATGCATGACAGTACAGTCACTGGAAAACAATAGGAATTTGTAATTTAATGTTTATATCCTTTTCAATTTACCTGTATTGATTTATTGACTGTATTGGTTTATGACTCACTTTTCCTATATGACATGGATTTGTTAATAATTGAAAAATATTTAATTTTATCAGTAAAATTTTCTGATGTGTTCTGATACATTTTATGGCATTTTACTATATTCACCTATCCAGAACTAATGAGCACACTTCTACAGGTAGAAAAAGATTCTAACAATTTATTTATGATGGCAGGTGTAAGTAATGATAACCATTATTTTCTCCATCAAAGGAAGGGGTAGGTAGTATAACTATTGAGGCAATATTCACATGTTAAAAACTCTTTTCCATCTAAGGACTTGCAAGAGGATCCTGAGTTACTCTAATTACCCTTATCCATTGTAAATTCAGCTCTATTGGGTTGTCTGTACATTTGTCAGTTCTTAACCATTCTTTGGCCAATAGCTTTACACTTACACTTGTATGGATACTGGTATGTTTCCATCACAAAGTCTGGCAAGACTTTGACTATGCATTTATATTTTTGGATTTATTAACAATAAAGTATACATCACTTAATATGCCCACACTCTTTGTTTCTTTAGTAAAATTAGTACCATATCTTTCTCTTACTCAAAAGCAGTTATTTTGTTGCTTTCTGTAATTAGTAAATATATCTACAGTTAACTCTCTGTATGCACAGGTGTGGCATCCTTGGATTCAAGCAACCTCCAATGAAAAATAAAAAAGTTTTTTTTTTTTTAAATCCAGAAAGTTCCAAAATGTGAAACTTGCATTTGCCACACTCTAGCAACTATTTATATAGCATTTTCATTTATTTACATTTTTTTATATATTTCCATTGTATTAAGTGTTTTAAGTAATCTAGAGATGCTTTAAAGTATATAGGAGAATGTACATAGGCTATATGCAAATAGTATGCCATTTTATATAAGGGAATTTGGAATATCTGTGGATTTTGGTATCTGTGGGGAGGCGGGGTCCCATCACAAACTCCTCTGGGGATAGTGATATATATATTGTGTAGATTTATTTATTTTTTTAAAATATGATTTACTTCTATTATCTCTCAGGGATTAAGGATATTCACATATGGAAGAGTTGATAATCATATTTTGTTCTTGAATAGTTTTAATTGTTACTTATTCTATATAGTAGTAATATCACAAATAGTGTGGTCATTCTTGTCCCCCTTGGATATTCCCATTTAGACAAATTTCCAGTCAGATAATTGATTTCTTTCCTTAGTTAAATTCCTCTGCTTGTGATGTTCTTGAAGGTGGATATGTATAAGATCGCTTATTAATTAGCACCTATTTCTCATCTATCTACCTAGTGCTCCACTTTATAAACATACAGACTTTTCATTGAGATTTTAGCTTGTCTCTCTTTCTAACCAGCCCCAGTGAAATCTGATACTGAGTTTGACACCGTAAAATCCTGCCTGTACACTGAGGTTTCAGTTCAGCTATAAAATTGACCTCACCTTGGGCTGGTGTAGATGGTGTTGTGCAGCATAAGACACTGGGGAGCATCATCCTTAAAATCAGTGAATTGACTTCTTGTTACTTGTAATATCTGTCCAGCCAAGCTTATTTGTTCCACTGAGGCTGAAGGAAAACCTTGCAAAAATGAAACTCACCTATGATTCCAAATCTAATTTTAGGAAATACTTTAGGAACTCTCCCTCCATCAAAGCTCTGTTCAACTTTAAAGCAAAATTACCTGGTTTGAGCAGTCATTTTCTTCTTCAAGGTGAAAATACTAATGAAGATGAAGTATTTTAATAACAAATAAATGATTGTACCACCAAAACAGACACAAATACAGAGCTTTTAGCCTCCAGGGAGAAAAATAATGAAGCAGAGTATATGAATAATTGTTTTTCTTCAGTGTGTGCATAGCAAAGTGTTTTCCCAGTGAGTATCTGAAGAGAGAAGTCCTGTGGTACGTTAACTGTCAATTCGCTCTTGATGTTGACTGGCCCTAGAACACAATTAAACTTATTAAGGAGACAAACATGTCAAGTGTTTTGTAACAGCTGTAAATTGTGAAAGTCATTTATAATTTAAAGCGCTAAGTGGAAATATAAAATATCTTTCTCAAATTTTATTTCTAAACAAGCATTGTTTCATATGTTATTATTCAAATTAATAATTACCCAGTTTAAGTCTAGCTTAGTTGAGATTAAGTCTTATTTTTAATTGTTTGATTACAAAAAGTGGCATTATCACTCAGGAAGGCTATTTTTTTAATCAAAATGTACACATTTAGGGGCAGTGATACTCTATGTTTTGATGCATACTTACAATAATAATGGGAAATAAAGTTGAGGATTCAATGTGTAACATGAATTAGCTTAAACATGTTTCTGTAATGAGGATATATGGTTAGTTCATTTTCCCTGAGGAAAGTGAAACATGGAACATCTAATGATAAAATCACATTGCTGGCACCTGCAGTACCACAGTACAAAGCCACATTCAACTGATTCAAATCCTGGAAACACTAAATCAATCAACACTGATGTATAGCACATTTTAATGTTTACAAAATTAGTTTTCATTGGTGAACATATCTATAATATAAATATCTTTGATTTATTTTAATCAGACTTTAAAAATTTACTGGCTAGCGTTTACTTAAAACAATAGCTGTCTTCTTTCTTTGTATGGTAAGAAAAACAACAAAATATTTTGTATATGTGTTTTTATTGCCAATAGTATATGCAGTGTTTAATTAAGAACTTCCTATTACAAAAAGAAGTTTGAAGTATCTTGTTTAAACATTGTGTGTGATATTTAACCTAAAAAAACCTCACTGTATCAAGGAAAATTTGAAAGAATAAGTGATTTTTATGCCTTGCTCTCAGAATTCGCTCTCAGAATTCGGGAGAAAATTATTTTGCAAAACTTTTAAAGGGACGTTCCTGAAAAAACATAGATATGTATATAAATAAAATAATGGAAAGTAAAGGAGAATATATATATATATATTTTTTTTTTTTTGGTAACTGCTTCGTTGAAATATAGTTCACATGTTGTACAATTAATTCATTTACAAGCTACAAATTTTTTAGTATACTTACAGATCTGGGCAGCCACTACCACAATTGATTTAAGAAGCTTTCCTCACCTCAGAAAGAAACCCTGAACTCTTTAGCTATCCCCACTTAACCACAGTCCCCACCCCAGACCTAGGTAATCACCAGGATTGCTTTCTGTCTCTTACCGATTTCCCGGTCCTACACATTTCATTTGAATGGAATTATACAATATCTGATTTTTGTGACTGTTTTCTTAGCATAATGTTATGAAGATTCATCCATGTCTTAGTATGTATCAGTGAAAGTGTTAATCGCTCGGTCATGCCCAACTCTTTTGCCACCCCATGGACCGTAGCCCACCAGGCTCATCTATCCATGGAGTTCTCGAGGCAAGAATACTGGAATGGGTAGTCATTCCCTACTCCAGTGGATCTTCCCAACCCAGGGATCAAACCTCGGTCTCCTGCACTGCAGGCAGATTCTTTACCATCTGAGCCACCAGGGAAGCCCTGTATGTATCAGTACTTCCTTCATTTTTATGAATGAACAATATTCTACTGTATAGATATACTAAACTTTGTCCAATCATTCATCAGTTAATGGGCATTTTGGTTGTTTTCAGCTTTGAGGTATTATAATTTGTGCAGCTATGATAACCTGTGTACAAGTTTTTGCATGGAAATATGTTTTTATTTCTCTTGAGCATATTCCCCAGAGAGGAATTGCTGGGTCAAAAGTTAACTATATGTTTGACATTTTGAGGAACTGCCAGACTACATTCCAAAAGTTATTTTGCATATTCTATTCCCACCATCCCAGTATGAAGATTCTGATTTCACAACAGTCTCACTGATACTCTTCTATGATGACCATCCTAGAGGATGTGAAGTTGTACCTCCTTGTAGTTTTGAATTGTGTTACCCTGATGACTAACAGTGTTGAATTTCCTTTCATGAACTTGTTGACCATTTGTGTATCTTCTTTGGAGAAAAGTCTATTAGCACACTGCTATTTTTAGTTGTTTGTCTTTTTAGAATTCAGTTGTAAGACATTTTATATAGTACACATACAATTCCTTTGTCAGATATATGATTTGTGAATATTTTATCCCATTCTTTAAAGTTGTCTTTTCAGTTTCTTGCCAGCGTCTTTGAAGGACATGTTTCCAATTTAATGACAGTTCAGTTCTTCTATCTTTTGATCAATATGTAAATATCAAATATATTGGTATATACTAAAAAAAAAAAAGCTGTACTGTAAAATGAAATTTTAAAAATACCATTTTAAATAGTATCTAAGTATAAAATATTTAGGGATAAATATGACAAAATGCATGCAAGTGATTGAAACCATATAAAGTATTGTGGTCCAAATTTTTAAGGACCAAAAAAAAAAATTCTCTTCATGCATTAAAAGACTCCATACTGTTAAAAAACAATTATTCTCAATGTCTTTTTAAGAGTCAAATAAATAACTATCAGAATTTTCCCAGGATTTTTTTGTAGGAATTGACAAGGTGATGCCAAAATTTGGGGGGGACAATTCAAAGAAACAAGAACAGCCAAAACAGCACTAACAGAGAAACAAAGTGACCTACTTTCAAGGTATTTTATGAAGTTGAAGTAATTAAGGGAGTGATAGTACTGGCATAAATGATGATAAATTGATCAGTGGTACAGAAGAAAAGGCCAATCAATAGATTGGTGCAGATAGAGATAATTGATTTTCATTAGGTGAAAGAAGTTTAGTGGCAAAAGATGAAACTTTAGCACAACACTGGAATTATTGAATATCTATATACAAAGAAGTGCACTTGATTCAAACTATAAGCTATACACAAAATTAACTCAAAATAAACAATGGACATAAGTGTGAAACAAACTTCTGCAAGAAAATGTAGGATAAAATTTTGTGATTTAAGATTAGGCAAACATTCTATTGCAAATGGGACAGCAGAGGGATTATGTTAAGTCATATGTATGTGTGTGTGTGTTTATCTTTATTAAAATATCACAATCAACAGATTACAGTTTTGTTGTATATCATGTTTAACAACACACAAGAAAGAATTGGGGTTTTAGCTGGTGTTAATGGAATCTATTGGGAAAGGAGTACAAGGCTGTATATTGTCACCCTAATTATTTAAATTATGTGCAGAGTACATCATGCAAAATGCCAGGCTGGATGAAGCACAGGCTGGAATCAAGATTGCTGGGAGAAATATAAATAACTTCAGATAGGCAGATGACAGAAAGTAAAGAAGTACTAAAGAGCTTCTTGATGAAGGTGAAAGAGGAGAGTGAAATAGTTGGCTTAAAATACAACATTCAAAAAACTAAGATCGTGGCATCTGGTCCCAACACTTCATGGAAAATACATGGGGAAACACTGGAAACAGTGACAGATTTTATCTTCTTGGGCTCCAAAATCATTGCAGATGGTGATTGCACCATGAAATTAAAAGATGCTTGCTTCTTGGAAGAAAAGCTATGACCAACCTAGACAGCATATTATAAAGCAGAAACATTACTTTGCTGACAAAGGTCCATCTAGTCAAAGCTATGGTTTTTCCAGTAGTCATGTATGGATGTGAGAGTTGGACTATAAAGAAAACTGAGTGCCGAAGAATTGATGCTTTTGAACTGTGGTGTTGGAGAAGACTCTTGACAATCCCTTGGACTGCAGGGAGATCCAATCACTCAATCCTAAAGGAAATCAGTCCTGCATATTCATTGGAAGGACTGATGCTGAAGCTGAAGCTCCAATACTTTGGCCACATGATGTGAAGTACTGACTCATTTGAAAAGACCCTGATGCAGGAAAAGAGTGAAGACAGGAGGAAACGGGGATGACAGAGGATGAGATGATTGGATAGCATCACCGACTTGATGGACATGAGGTTGAGCAAGCTCTGGGACTTGGTGTGGATAGGGAAGCCTGCCCTGCTGCTGTCCATTGGGTCACAAAGAGTCGGACAGGACTGAGAGACTGAACTGAACTGAACTGAAAGGAATCTAAAGTAGACTTTTAGATTCCAGTCTAATAACGTGGTATCTTCTATATATTTGGATATTTTTATAATGGCTTTCAGATTTTACATCCAATTTGTTTGATGTAATAAAAGGTATATGCACTACTTTCTCAAGGTCATATCAATCTGTATACCCACCATCACATAGGAAGACCAGATATTATTAACTTGTTTATTTAGCAGTGGGTTTTATTCTCACTATATTAAAAATAAATCTTCCTTTGTTACATCTGATATGTTCTTGTGATACTTAAATTTTTTTTTCACCCTGACTCCTGCTAATATTTTCTTTTCATACTGTATTCAATTTTAAAATGTTTAGGTATAGTGTTTAAACTTTGATTTCCGACACCCCTTATGTTTAGTGCATTTTATCTTTTGTAAAAATTACTAGCTCTTTTTCTTTAAATTTCTCTTTCTCCTTTCCCCCTCCATCTGAATTATTGATTAAAACTGCATTAAGCCTTTGCTTTCCCTTTTTATCAGTACTTCATTCATATTTTCTGAAAATGTAGATCTTTATAATTCCATTTAAGTTTGAAATAATTTATAATAATTTAGTTTTATCACACACAACATTACCAAGATAATCAAACATTCTCAAGTAAAAGCAACTCTATTACTTATTCTACTAATCTGAGTTTGCATCTTCAATTAAAATTTGTTCATAAAACTTTTCAGGCTTTTAGAAATATGTTTTATCATATTTTCCTAGAATTTTTATATCTATCCTGACAGCTTGCATGTCATATTTCAAGAAATGGAGAACACATGTATAATTTATGATTGCTGTATTTCTGGCTAATTCACTTTGGTGCTTTATGAATATATAGCTTTTAATCTTACTTTAACATGGTTTATATTACTTAGGTTATCTAACTTTTTCAAATACATAGGTATCAAGCTGATACTTGTACTGCAATGATCTACTTGAATACTAAAGCATATCTAAAATTCTTTTAAAGGAAAAATTCGATTTATCTGTCCCAAAGACAAAACAATGTTCAATTACCAAGAAGAGAGAAATTATTATTCCAGCTAACCTGGAAGAGCTAAACTATGATCTGCCTGTCTAGCTTTAAAAGTTTCTCCTTTGCATTTTTTTTTTTTTTTTAGCTTTGTACTCTGTATTAGGGCTTCCCAGGTAACACTGGTGGTTGAGAACCTGCCTGCCAATGCAGGAGACATAAGAGATGCGGATTTCATCCCTGGGTTGGGAAGATCCCCTGGAGGAGGGCATGGCAACCCACTCCAGTATTCTTACTTGGAAAGTCAGAGGAACCTGGTGAGCTACAGTCCATAGGGTTGCAGTCAGACATGACTGAAGTGACTTAGCACGCATGTACGCATTATGGATTGAGTATTACTGATTAACAATGTTATGAAAATTTCAGGTGAAAGCAAAAGGACTCAGCCATACATATTCGTATATCCATTCTTCCCCAACCTTCCCTCCTATCCAGGCTGTCACAGAATTAATTTTTCTGTTTGTTTCTTTGTTTGTAAATGTTATCTTAGTTTGCAGAATACCAGATTTACAAAAAAAAGTTTCCATTGTCCCAAAAATATCCATTTGGAAATTTTATGATAAATAGGGAGAATTGTGCTGGAACCATAAGAAAACCACTGGAGAAGGAAATGGCAACTCACTCCAATATTCTTGCCTAGAGAATCCCATGGACAGAGGAGCCTGGCAGGCAGGTCTTAGTGACTAAACCACCACCACCACCATATGACAATCACATAGCTTTGAACACTTATTGGCAGGGACTGGAGGTAAATATAAGTTAACAAGTGATTTGCATGAAAACAAATGGTGGTATTGCAAAAAAAGGAAAATAATTTACAAGTCTTAGGGATTTATTGCATACAACTTGAGGTAAACTTTAACATGTTAAAAAAAACAGTTTACCAAATAACACTTTCTGAGGAAGAAACTTAAAGTTTTCTGAAATGATATGAAAGTTGTTCATCTTAAATCAGTTAATTTATAAATATAACTTTAATGTTTATATTGCAGATTCACCAAGTACATGTATAAATAATTATATGTTTTAAATCAGGAAAAAATTGAAAATTGTTCAATTTGAGTGCTACAGAATTCACTAGATGGTAAACCCCATGCTTTGTTCTTTTATTGTTTTTGATCATAAACATTTTTTTCCATATCTAGTTATCCAGGAAAGCTAAAGTCAAAGTAAAAATAGTTTAAAGAATGTATGAAACATTATCACCTTTTTATTTCACATCTAAACCAGGGCAGACCTAAATGATATATCTTCGATTATAGTAAAAAGAGAGCAGCTGCTAAAACTTAATTATCTTGCCCTTCATAGCAGTAGCCTTAATTAGGACACTGCTAATTAGCGTAGTATTCTTCCAGAGGGCTAAATAGAATTAACTTCTTTGAATTTGACCTGAAAGGATATGTCATGAGCTCTATAATTTTGAGAACTTGAAAGGCTCAGTTTAAGATTTCAACATCTTTTTAAAACATTCTGAAAAAAATTAAAATGCAGATTTCCAAGTTTACAAAATATGAGAGCATTTCCTTAATAACTCAACTTTCTTCTTCTTTAATGAATAAAATATATTCTCATTAACTCTAAATTTTCTAATATTTGCAAAATTTAGCATATGTAAATATGCTGAAATAATGTAGACTATAAACTGTGTTTGCATTAAGTTACATAAATCTGCTAAATAAATACATTCTAGTACATCACATTAAATCTCGCTTAAAATTAAAAAAAGAAAATTCTAAAATTATATTTTAAGTATTATTTATTATGTAGAAACCTCATTTATATATACCATAATTAAACATCCAGTGGGAAAGAAAATAATTTAAAATCCCATCAGATCAAGTATGTATCAGATTTCACCCAGAAATTCTATCCTGTCTTTTATAAGATGTTATGGTTGTAGTTAGTAGAAGATAAACTTTACATGTTCTTAGGTAATATCTAGTCTTAATCAGCCAACTAGTTTTTAAAACTTATTCAAGGCTATAAAGAAATACCTGGCACACAGAACCAATCTCACTGACATATTTTAAAGTAAGTAAACATCATAAATGCTTCACCAGGATTATGTTCATATATAATATATATTGTATATATAAAGTCTGTCCATCATCTGCTACTTTTTTCAGCTTGCATAATAATTCCATGAAAGGAAAATAAAAGGCATTTTGGCTTATGCTATATTTTTTTTGGTTTTATTAAGTAATTTGAATGTGATCTTAGAGTAGATGCAAATTTAGAGCTAAATCATCATGATTATATTTGAATGAAAAACATTATTTTTGAAGCTCAGGGAATCTAATTATGCTTTTCTTCCCAACCCCTCAAAAATGCTCCAGCAAAACAATGTGACTAGTCCATTACTGACCCCACCCCAAACTTCAAACCTACATTTATGGGTAGATGCATATTTTATATCTCATATCTTTAAGAGAATGTTCAGAGTCCATACATATCCAAATTATAACAAAGAATAGTTGAAAAATGAAAAGTGCTTCAAAAGTATATGTTCCTTTTTTTGGCAACAATGTCATTTTAAAGTTTTAGTTTGTTATGCTGATGGATGTTTTTATATTTCTGTAATTATTCAAGAGCATTGCTGGTGCTAAGATTCCCAGGTTGATAAGGATGAGAATGAATAGACTTTTAATGAATCAGGAATATAAGCCCTTTTAAAATTATAGTATATGAAGCTTCAGTAAGTTGAAACTAAATTATATGAACCACGTTTTACCATAGTGAAAACATAATCATATATTGTATATATTATCTATTATTTATACTATTATATATACATTATATAGTTTTACAAGGACTGCATAAATTTTATGTAGAATAAAAATAATGTATTTGTTTGCCTTCTGAAGTGGCCAATTTTAACAAACAATAGAAAGTCTAATTTTATAACCTAATAATATTTTAAGTTGATATAGTATGATTAAGAAACCATCTGATTATTTTCTAACAAATACTAATATTTGAAAATAATTGATTATAGACTGACAATAACACAAAAACTCACTCTTTTAGTGATATAAACAAAATATACTTTCAGGGTAATTTGTGGGGGCATGATCCTGGCAGGATATAAATGGCATACTCAAACAGAATTAGAGAGGAGAATGTAATGAAAAGAGTATTACATAATAGTGTAATACTATTTGATGTTGTAATACAATGTTGTTGTTGTTCAGTAACTAAGTCATGTCTGACTCTTTGCAACCCCATGGACTGTAGCCCTCTAAGCTTCTCTGTCCGTGGGGTTTTCCAAGCAAGAATACTGAAGTGGGTTGCCATTTCGTTCTCCAGGGGATTTTCCCAAGCCAGGGATTGAACCTGAATCCTCTGCAGTGACAGAATCCATTGCTAACTTCTTTACCATTGAGCCACCATGAAAGCCAATGACTTCAGATAAACCAACAAAGAGTATACCAGAATGAGTTTTCCAGTGGAAAGTTATTACTATCCCTAGACCTGAAGGGGGTAGAAGTTAATCTGCCTCCTGTGCTGTATATGCTGTCAGAGGGATAGAATCACTGGTATCACATAGCTCAGAATAAAGAGAAAGTCGAGGGCTGTGCATGACATTGGATATACTACTGATGAAAGACATGTTAACAGCTTCCATTGGTAAATACCCAGTTTTGGCTTTATGGCTGAATCTTAATTAAAAGTCAGAGAGCAAGGGGGACTGTTTATATAATTCCTTAAGGTCTTGAAGCGTCATATAGAGTGGAGAAGAATAGGATAAAAAGATCTGGGATAAGTGGAGACTATTCCAACTCAACCTAGCATCACCTGATTACTTTCAAAGTGCTAACATTGTTTTTCACTTTTCAAATTTCAGAATCAAGAACAAGTAGAACTTAGTGGTTATACTGTGAACCTTACTGCCTCACACAGGATACAGATCCACTCTTGTACACACCTATTTTGCCTTTATGGCAACTAGACATAGACTGTCTAATCTGATTCCCATTATTCTGTGAGAAATTCAATTAGTAAAGTTTCTAGGGGGAAAAAAATGTGCTTTCTCGTTCTCTCTGATTGTTTAGGACAAATTGTTCTAACAAGTAAATGTCAGACATTGAAAAACAAAAACAAATAAAAAAACAAAGAAAATCAAATAATTTTACTTTTGGCTGGATTAAAAGTACAATATGATAATATATGATAAACCTGAAAAAAATTTCCTATTATCTATTGAAAAATTGACAGAATGTGGTTCACTGGAGAAGGGCATGGCAAACCACTTCAGTATTCTTGCCTTGAGAACCCCATGAACAGTATGAAAAGGCAAAAAGATAGAACACTGAAAGATGAATTCCTGAGGTCGGTAGGTACCCAATATGCTACTGGAGATCAGTGGAGAAATAACTACAGAAAGAAGGAAGGGATGGACCCAAAACAAAAAAAACACCCAGTTGTGGATGGGACTGGTGATAGAAGCAAGGTCTGATGCTGTAAAGAGCAATATTGCATAGGAACCTGGAATCTTAGGTCCATGAAACAAGGCAAATTGGAAGTGGTCAAACTGGAGATGACAAGAGTGAACATTGACATTCTAGGAATGAGCGAACAAAGATGTACTGGAATGGGTGAATTTAACTCAGATGACCATTATATCTACTACTGTGGACAAGAATCCCTTAGAAGAAATGGAGTAGCCATCATGGTCAACAAAAGAGTCCGATATGCAGTACTTGGATGCAATCTCAAAAATGACAGAATGATCTCTGTTCATTTCCAAGGCAAACCATTCAATATCACAGTAATCCAAGTCTATACCCCGACCAGTAATGTTGAAGAAGGTGAGAAGAATGGTTCTGTGAAGACCTACAAGACCTTCTAGAACACATGGAATGCAAAAGTAGGAAGTCAAGAAAAACCTGGAGTAATAGACAAATTTGGCCTTGCAGTACAGAATGAATCAGGGCAAAGGCTAATAGAGTTCTGCCAAGAGAACGCACTGGTCATAGCAAACACCCTCTTCCAAGAACACAAGAAAAGACTCTACACATGGACATGACAGGATGGTCAACATCGAAATCAGATTGATTATATTCTTTGCAGCCAAAGATGGAGAAGCTCTATACAGTCAGCAAAAACAAGACTGGGAGCTGACTGTAGCTCAGAGCATGAACTCCTTATTGGCAAATTCAGACTTAAACTTAAGAAAATGGAGAAAACCACTAGACCATTCAGATATGACCTAATCAAATCCCTTATGATTATACAGTGGAAGTGAGAAATAGATTTTAGGTACTAGATCTGATAGACAGAGTGCCTGATGAACTATGGACAGAGGTTTGTGACATTGTACAGGAGACAGGGATCAAGACTATCCCCATGGAAAAGAAATTCAAAAAAGCAAAATGGCTGTCTGAGGAGGCCTTACAAATAGCTGTGAAAAGAAGAGAAGCAAAAAGCAAAGGAGAAAAGGGAAGATATTCTCATTTGAATGCAGAGTTCCAAAGAATAGCGAGGAGAGATAAGAAAGCCTTCCTCAGCAATCAATGCAAAGAAATAGAGGAAAACAACAGAATGGGAAAGACTAGAAATCTCTTCAAGAAAATTAGAGATACCAAGGGAACATTTCATGAAAAGATGGGCTCGATAAAGGACAGAAATGGTATGGACCTAACAGAAACAGAAGATATTAAGAAGAGGTGGCAAGAATACACAGAAGAATTGTACAAAAAAGATCTTCATGACCCAGATAATCATGATGGTGTGATCACTCACCTAGAGCCAGACATCCTGAAATGTGAAGTCAAGTGGGCCTTAGAAAGCATCACAGGAACAAAGCTAGTGGAGGTGATGGAATTCCAGTTGAGCTATTTCAAATCCTCAAAGGTGATGCTGTGAAAGTGCTTCACTCAATATGCCAGCGAATTTGGACAATTCCACAAGACTGGAAAAGGTCAGTTTTCATTCTAATCCCAAAGAAAGGAAATGCAAAAGAATGCTCAAACTACCACACAATTATACTCATCTCACACGCTAGTAAATTAATGCTCAAAATTCTCCAAGCCAGGCTTCAGCAATACATGAACCGTGAACTTCCAGATGTTCAAGCTGGTTTTAGAAAAGGCAGAGGAACCAGAGATCAAATTGACAACATCCGCTGGATCATCGAAAAAGCAAGAGAATTCCAGAAAATCATCTATTTCTGCTTTATTGATTATGCCAAAGCCTTTGATGGTGTGGATCACAATAAACTGGAAAATTCTGAAAGAGATGGGAATACCAGACCACCTGACCTGTCTCTTGAGAAACCTGTATGCAGATCAGGAAGCAACAGTTAGAACTGGACATGGAACAACAGACTGGTTCCAAATAGGAAAAGGAATACGTCAAGGCTGTATATTGTCCCCTTGCTTGTTTACCTTATATGCAGAGTACATCATGAGAAATTTTGGGCTAGAGGAAGCACAAGCTGAAATCAAGATTGCTGGGAGAAATATCAATAACCTCAGATATGCAGATGACACCACCCTTATGGCAGAAAGTGATGAAGAACTAAAAAGCCTCTTGATGAAAGTGAAAGAGGAGAGTGAAAAAGTTGGCTTAAAACTCAACATTCTGAAAACTAAGATCATGGCATCCAGTACCATCACTTCATGGGAAATAGATGGGGAAACAGTGGAAACAGTGTCAGACTTTATTTTTGGGGGCTCCAAAATCACTGCTGATGGTGATCGCAGCCATGAAATTAAAAGACACTTACTCCTTGGAAGGAAAGTTATGACCAACCTAGACAGCATATTAAAAAGCAGAGACATTACTTTGTCAACAAAGGTCCCTTCTAGTCAAGGCTATGGTTTTTCCAGTGGTCATGTATAGATATGAGAGTTGGACTATAAAGAAAGCTGAATGCCGAAGAATTGTTGCTTTTGAACTGTGGTGTTGGTGAAAACTCTTGAGAGTCCCTTGGACTGCAAGGAGATCCAACCAGTCCATCCTAAGGGAGATCAGTCCTGGGTGTTCATTGGAAGGACTGATGTTGAAGCTGAAACTCCAATACTTTGGCCACCTCATGTGAAGAGTTGACTCATTAGAAAAGACCCTGATGCTGGGAAGTATTGGGGGCAGGAGGAGAAGGGGACGACAGAGGATGAGATGGCTGGATGGCATCACTGACTCGATGGACATGAGTTTGTGTAGGCTCTGGTAGTTGGTGATGGACAGGGTGGCCTTGCGTGCTGCGATTCATGGGGTTGCAAAGAGTCAGACACGACTGAGCAACTGAACTGAACGGAACAGAACTGATTGAAAAATTGTAATTCAGAAGCATTCTGATTGAATTTGGTAAAATAACTTGTACTCATATGCTTTTCTATTTTTAAGTAAGAATAATAAAAAAATTAAAATTAAAAATGGTTACATCAGATTGGGAGGTATCTCACCTGGCAACAGAAGTAACTCAGATAGCTGCCAAATATAATGAAACCTGCAAGTGTAATACCAAAGCTACAGAAGAGTTAATTTTTTAAGGCACAATTAATGACTTTGTTCTAAGGATCCTAATAGGGGAGCCTGGGATCATTGAGCAGTTTATTAGCAAATTCTTCGGCTTCCCAGGTGGCTCAGTGGTAAAGAATCCAGCTAATAATGTAGGAGACCCAGAAGACTTGGGTTGGATCCCTGTGTCTGGAAGATTCCTCTGGAGGAAGAAACTGCAACCCACTTGCCTTCCAGAATCCCATGGAAAGGAGGAGCCTGGCAGGCTACGGTGCGTAGGGTAGCAAAAAGTCCGACAGGACTGAACGACTGAGCTTGCACACACAACACATTGTTGGAACCAAGTCATTACATTGCAGCAGCAGCAATGGGATAAATAGAAAAACTGTGGCTGTATCTCTTTTGCAGTTAGATGATTGACTCTATAGTTGGGGCAACTAGTTTGTCAGTAAATGAACAGCTAGGTCTTCTTGTTCAACACTGATTGTGAGGTGAAGAGGTCTAAGAAGTGAACAGTCCAGACTAAAGACCTTATCTTCCTCAGCTAACTTCCTTCTGCTGTCACAGCCCATATTCTATTCCACAGGAGAACACTGATTAGTACCAATCTAAAATGAATGCTAAATCAGAAAAGGACATTGCAAGAATCATGATGTTTCAAAAAATTACAACAAGAAGGAAAAGCACAATGAAGAAAATTTAGTTGTGGATATAGGTAGCCTGCATACTTTGTCAGTCGTGCCTGATTCTTTGCGACCCCATGGACTGTAGCCCAGCAGGCTCCTCTATCCATGGGGTTTTCCTAGAAAGAATACTGCAGTGGGTTGCAATTTTCTTCTCCTGCAGATTTTCTGGACCCAGGTATAGAATCCATATCTGCCGCGTCCTCTACGTTGCAGGCGGATTCTTTACCGCTGAGCCACTGGGGAAGCCGTTGTGGATAAATGATAGAAGAATTTTGCCATAATGTAAAATTTCCAAAAAACATAACCTTCACATGTTCAGTTCTTATAAGACTATTATGTTTCCCTCAAATAAAATAGAGAACTGATAATTTGCTTCCCTGGTGACTCAGATGGTAAAGAAGCTGCCTGCTATGCTGGAGACCTGGTTGTATTTTATATATGAAAGCTGTTAAGATAGTAAATCTTAAGAGTTCTTATCACAACAAAAAAATGATTTTTTCTTTTTCTTTTACATCTGTATGAAATGATGGTTGGTCACTAAACTTATTGTGGCTACACTGTATATAATATACATTAATGTTCTTTAAACATAAAAATCTGTTACCTTTAATGTCATGTTAATGCATAGTGAAGCAAGAATCAGATATAATTTTTATCCTATCATATTGGCAAAATATACAGTCAGTGTGTTTGTATTTGAAGGCTGACACAACACAAATGACTGCTCTCATATGTACTCTGGATG
This sequence comes from Giraffa tippelskirchi, assembly GCF_054371585.1. Classification (NCBI taxonomy): domain Eukaryota; kingdom Metazoa; phylum Chordata; class Mammalia; order Artiodactyla; family Giraffidae; genus Giraffa; species Giraffa tippelskirchi. The sequence continues at coordinate 129,716,274 of NC_137286.1, forward strand.
AATCATAACTGGAATCAAAATTGCCAGGAGAAATATCAACAACCTCAGATATGCAAATGGTGGCACTCTAATGGCAGAAAGCGAAGAAGAACTAAAGAACCTCTTGATGAGAGTGAAATTGGAGAGTGAAAAAGCTGATTTATAATTCAGCATTTAAAAAACTAAGATCATGCATCCAGTCACATCATTTAATGGCAAATAGAAGTAGAAAAATTGGAAGTAATGACAGATTTTATACTTTTGGGCTCCAAAATCACTACAGACTGTGCCTGCAACCATGAAATTAAAAGGAGCTTGCTCTTTGGAAGGAAAACTAGGACAAACCTAGACAATGTATTAAAAAGCAGAGACATCACTTTGCCAAAAAAGGTCTGTCTAGGTAAAGGTATGATTTTTCCAGTACTCATGTACAGATGTGAGATTTGGACCATAGAGAAGGCTGAGTGCCAAAGAATTGATGCTTTTGAACTGTGGTGCTAGAGAAGACTCTTCAGAGTCCCTAGGCTAGTAAGGAGTTCAAACCAGTCAATCCTAAAGGAAATCAACTCTGAATATTCACTGGAAAGACTGATGCTGAAGCTGAAGCTCCAATACTTTGGTCACTTGATGCGAAGAGCTAGTTCATTAGAGGAAATTCTGATGCTTGGAAAGATTGAAGGCAGGAGGAGAAAGGGGCGACAGAGAATAAGATGGTTGGGTGGCATCACTTACTCAATGGACATCAGTTCAAGCAACCTTCAGGAGACAGTGAAGGACAGGAAAGCCTGATGCACAGCAGTGCGCACAAAGAGTCAGAGATGACTTAGCAACTGGACGACAACATATGTTCTCAGGTTGTGTATGAATTGGCAGCTTTAATTGAAGAGGATTTTTTCCAATATTTATCCATATTTTAATTATTATTAAAAAATGGCAGATATTAAAGTGGAAGAAAAGTTATAAATTTATTCTCTCCATATCTGCAAAAAGTTATCAAATCTAACATGACCACATTATGACTCACATAAAATGCAATGGGATTGTTCCTCCATGAAATTCTTAAGTATATAAGCATGTTGGCTAAGTTTGCCATCTTATAATAAATTTCAAGATGCTAAGCCTAGCAGTTCTATTCTGTGGAATGTATCTTAAATTATGTACCAGTTGTATTCAAAAATGTTTATAGCAGCATTATTCATAAAAGACTAAGCAACAAATATACAACTGAATTGTGGTAGCAACATGGAGTGAATTAATACAAAGTAATGGAAATAGATGAAGTACAACCATACACAATCAGGTGCATTATTCTTAGAAATAAAGTCTTGATTTAAATATCCAAGACACAATATGATTCTATGTATGAAATTTTAGGGCTTTGTAGTGCAGGAGCGGAGGATATGCAGATATGCATAACCTCAGATATGCAGATGTCACCACCCTTATGGCAGAAAGTGAAGAAGAACTAAAGAGCCTCTTGATGAAAGTGAAAGAGGAGAGTGAAAAAGTTGTCTTAAAGCTCAACATTCTGAAAACCAAGATCATGGCATCCGGTCCCATCACTTCATGGCAAATAGATAGGGAAACAGTGGAAACAGTGGCTGACTTTATTTTTTAGGGCTTCAAAATCACTGCAGATGGTGATAACAGCCATGAAATTAAAAGACACTTACTCCTTGGAAGGAAAGTTATGACCAACCCAGATAGCATATTAAAAAGCAGAGACATTACTTTGTCAACAAAGGTCCATCTAGTCAATGCTATGGTTTTTACAGTGGTCATGTATGGATGTAAGAGTTGAGCTATAAAGAAAGCTGAGTGCCGAAGAATTGATGCTTTTGAACTGTGGTGTTGGAGAAGACTCTTGAGAGTCCCTTGGACTGCAAGGAGATCCAACCTGTCCATCCTAAGGGAGATCAGTCCTGGGTGTTCATTGGAAGGACTGATGTTGAAGCTGAAACTCCAATACTTTGGCCACCTGATGCGAAGAGCTGACTCATTTGAAAAGACCCTGATGCTGGGAAAGATTGAAGGCAGGAGGAGAAGGGGATGACAGAGGTTGAGATGGTTGGATGGCATCACCAACTCAATAGACATGAGTTTGGGTAAACTCCAGGAGTTGGTGATGGACAGAGAGGCCTGGCGTGCTGCGGTTCATGGGGTCGCAAAGAGTCGGACATGACTGAGTGACTGAACTGAACTGAATGAAATTTTAAAAACTGGTCAGTGTGAACCTATATTGATATACTGATTAGGCATGTGTATAATGGATATGACATCAAGCTCTAAAAAAAAAAAGAAAAAGATATAATTATCACTAATGTCAGGATGGTAGTAAACTTGGGAGGGCAAATGTTTGTCTCGATGGCAAAAGGTTACACTGGGAGATGGTTTTAAATCAATTATTTGTTCATTTTAATTTTGGCTCTGCTTGGTGTTCATTGCTCCTCAGGCTTTTTCCTAGCTGCAGCAAGCAAGAGTATGCTCTAGTTGCAGTGTGCAGGCTTCTCATTGTGGTGACTTTTCCTGTTGCAGAACACAGGCTCTAGGGTGTGTAAACTTCTGTACTTGTGGCAAGTGAGTTCAAAAGTTGTGGCTCCTGGGCTCTAGAACACAGGCTCAATACTGTGATGCACGGGTTTAGTGTCTCCACGGCATGTGGAATCTTCCAGGACCAGGGATCGAACCCATGTCTCCTGCATTGGCAGGCAGATTCTTTACCACGGAGCCTCCAGGGAAGACCTACGCAGGGAGTTTTTAAAGAGGCCCTATTTTGCTATTGTTGGCCACACTGTGTGTCGTGCAGAATCTGTTTCCTGACCAGAGATTGAATCAGGCCAGAGCAGTGAAAACCAGGAATCCTAACCACTAGGCAACCAGAGAAGTTCCAAGAGGTACTATTTTTTATAAGGCGTTCTTGTTTTATGTCTTTTAAATATGACTGAAGCGTCATTTGAAGATTACATTAACAGGTGAAGAAAGTGGGAACAACATCATTGCCAAATAGATAGAAAATGATATAGTCATTGGATGACATTTGGCAGGAATCAAAATTTTCCTTCTTAGAAGTCATGATGTTGTATAAGTCAGTTGTCTTTGTTTTCTGGGAGCATCTTACAACAACCTGACACTATTACTTTTCTTAAACAATAGAATTTGCAAACTCATTTATACAGCCCATTGTTTCTGGACTGCTTGCAAAGGCTTTAAATTGGTCTTTTTTCTTCTCTTCTCACATTTCTCAGAGTCGTATCTTTACTCATCTGTTTGAACTATCTTTGAATCAATACATCAGGTCCTGTAAGCACTGCTAATAAACTAATGGGCTTCCTTGGAGCCTCAGGGATAAAGAATCCACCTGAATCCATCTCCAATGCAGGAGATGCGAGTGTGATTCCTGGATCAGGAAGACCCTCTGGTGAAGGAAATGGCAACTCACTCCAGTATTCTTGCCTGGGAAATCCCATGGACAGAGGAGTCTGGTGGGCTACAGTCCATGGGGTCACAAAAAGTTGGACATGACTTACTGACTAAACAACAACAGCACAACAATATACTAATGTGTTTCATACTGCAAAAATAATTTTTAAAGTTCTTACTATTGCCTAAAAATACCACACATGATTTCTTGCTCCAGAAAGAGGAGGGAAGAGAGAGAAGAGAAACAAGGAGAGAAAGTACAGAAGAAAAAAGTACAGAGGAGAAAAGGAAAAGGAGAAGAGGACAGGAGAAGAGGGAAAGAAGAGTGAGCAGAAAGAGTTGGGAAGAGAGAACTCAGAACGTCCATACCTTTATGGGTTATGAGCCTTGTGTTTATAAACAGAGGAATTGGACACAATATAAACAACAAAAAGTAGTTTGGAAACTGATAATTTGACAGACCAATGGATGGAAAAAAAACAAGAGTATTCCCTAAACACTTTTCATTTCTAGCTATATATAGGTATTTTTTAATTTAAGTATATGCCGTTTCCATAGAATTAGCAAGCTCTTAGTCACAATGATGTGATCTTTCTTTCATGACAAAAGGTAGTTTTTCAAAACAATGGAGCATGTTGGCCAATTACTGTCAGAATGAACAGCTCAATAACAGCTATGTTAAAATCAGAACTGTTGATATTGGCAGAGTCTTTTGCATCCAGATGGATAATATTTAACCAGCCTATCCATCAGATTAATTCTTTTCATGATCCAAGGTAACATTTATGATTTTTCATCTTGACAAACACATTGAAATGCTGTTTGACTGAAAAACAAATAATTTTTAAGTCATTCTTCATTTACTGTGTTTGTATATGTTTTGTTTTTATGTTTACTGATGCCAGATTTCCTCTGGCCTTTTCATAGGGATATGATTTCTATAGGTAATGGTGATAGATTCTGAGGTTTGAATTTGAAACTGGTGTCAACATTTTTAGCAGGAAGTCTGAATATTTCTGGCCTAGCCTGGCCTCATTTGGCATTTGCAAACCAACTCTGCCCAATCACAGTAATCTATACTTCTGTTTCTATTTTTAACTGACTCTGCAGAATTGTAACATATCCTTCCTACCTCATTCATCTATTTCCATCATCCATAATTTATTACATGACTTTTATTCCTGTGTCTTTAATGATTTCGTTGTATTTTATATATTATTGGAAATCCACTAAAAATCTTATTTGTATTTAGCTTGGCATTTATTGGGTTTCACATTATCAAACAGCCTCATGAATGAAGGGGACAGACAGGTAAGAAAAGCAACAATAGAAACATGAATATGTAAAAAAATGGGGTATTTTTCTTAACAACTGAGGCTATTATTTTTATGTAATGCATCCACACTAAAAGCGTTAAATAGAGCCGTCGCATGGAATGAGGGAAGCTGAATCAATATTTTCAGAGGACTCTGGATAAACTAATTGAAATATTAACACATTTTACTAAATGGACCGAAATATACTACAAAATAACTGAATTTTTTTTTTTCAGTGTCTAAGTTATTTGTATGAGATTATTTACCCCTAGAATATAAACTTCTTTCAGGTAGGAACCTATTTCTAATTCACCTCCTTATCTACTCTGATTTTTAACACATTAACCTGTAAATCATTTAAACCAGTATTCCAAGAAGTGTCATTAGTAGCATTAATAAAGCAAATAAATGAGATTTATTGAGCTCTACAATGTGCCAGACACATGTTCCGCATGCTTTAATTAGTTTAAAATTTATAGCAACTTTATTAGGTAGGTACTGTTATCAATCTTATCATACCAAGGGTGTTATGTAACATGCTGAAGTCATGTAGGTAACAAAATCTCAGTCAATTGTGTGCTCTGCATAAAAAAGGAACTCTTTACAATGTGAATTTCCAAAAGAGAGCTAGAGACATTTTTGAACAATACTGAGTTGACTGGGCAAAAAATGGGAAAGGATGAGCTATCATTATCCCTTCATTAAACTAGGTCTATGGGACCTTGGCCAAAGTCAGCATAATGAGGTGTTAATAAGAAAAGTTGTTCTGACCTTTCTCCTGGTTGTACTTTTGTTCTGAAAGTTTGATATTATTCTTTCAGTAAGAACCTGTTTATAATCAAATGAATTTTTCTTAAAAAAAACAATGCAAATAATTATATTTTGTTGTTTTTGTTTGTGTGATGAACTATAATTTTACTTATCTTAAATGAATAAATGCATCATCAGGTAAATTAATTTTTTCAGTAGATAAGGGAACAGAGAAAATGATGAGATTTCCAAAGAAGAGTGGCAATATTAGAAATGAGATGATTATTAATGCTCAGCCAGAAAATCTTTACTATCTTGAACAGCTTAGGAATTAAGATGCAGTTTGAATAAAGTTGATGTTGAAAAAGATGCTGTCTTTGACATTACTTCATATGTAGGTTTTCAAAAATAATTTATGTATTTGCTGAATGTGCATATTAAACACTTGAGTTTCCTATAGTGCAATGATTGACTTAATCCAAAACAGAGGTATCGTTTATTTCTTCAAATGAATATCAACTTTTGAGCCATGTTTTCATTCTTACATAATTGAAAAAAATTGATTTCTTAGTCTTTATATCAATTATGCATTTTTATTCAGCTTACTGCAAACAACTATTTAATTAAATTTACCCTGAGTCATCCCTATACAGGAGCAACAGCCTAGTGAACTGAAATGCACATAATGTTTATTAATATTTACTGAGATGCTAAATCCTATTTGCTATTAATCATTTAGCCTTTGATAAGTTATTTAGCATTTTGAGTCTTACTTCCTTCACAGATGCAATTTAGGGATGAGATTTTAAGCATTAAATAAAATGTTTGATTATCAATTCCACAAATTTTGGGGAATAATTATTTTATTTATTAAATACCCCAGTTTATTAATCACTTACACATACCATGGACATCCTTCTACAGACATATCATGGTTTCATAATTCATTGCAAGTAGATAGATATCACTGACAGAGGCTTTTTTTTTTGTTTTGACCATGCCATGTGGCATGCAAAATCTTAGATCCCCAACCAGGGATTGAACCCAAGCCCCCTGTATTGAGAGCACAGAGTCTTAATCATTGGACCACTAGGGAAGTCCCAAAGAGGCCTTAGTGAGCCTTTGTGGTTTCACTGTATTCTCAATTAGCATCCATAATATCATGTTTGATTTTAGGGAAGAGATCCATTTATCAGTTGTTACATGACACCAGGTTAATGGTAGGAATTAGCTTTCTTCTATTAGATAACAATTCAGTTAACCAATATTTATTTGTTCCTATTTTTTTAGTTAAATAGTGACACTCACTGAACTTGTTCCAAGTTAAAATTATTATTATTATGTTGTGTGTGCATGTTTGTGCTTAGTAGTGTCCAACTCTTTGCAATCCAATGGACTGTAGCCTGCCAGGCTCCTCTGTCCATGGGATTTTCCAGATAAGAATACTGGAATAGGTTGTCATTTCCTACTCCAATTATCATACTTTGACCTTTATGTTTTAAGGCCTTTTCAGCCCTACAATTCCAATGCAAATTAACATTTAGAAGTTACTTTGTGAAATGCTACTAAATTTGAAAAGTGTTTGAGCCTTTAACATACACTGGTATCAAGTTTAGAAGCACAAGCTTGTAATTTTCTTCTTGTTATTTCTTTTTGGTACATCCATATGTACAGACATTATTAAGTGTAGTTTGCAAGTCAACAGGCTTCTTCTGCCATACTTTGATGAAGTTTTATCTAATTTTGAATCAATTCCATATGTTCTCACCTCCTTTTAATAGTTTGTGTGAATTTAAATTTTAGGACTATGAAACCAAGAAATATGTTGCATACAACCATTATAAATAGAAGTCTGATGCACTTTAACAACTAAATGAAAATTAACAGGTAAAATTAGCTTAAAGGTCAAGTGTCATCATACTTTCCAATATACTATCTAAATTTAAGGAAAACAGGTAAATATAAATTGTTATTGTTGATCTCCCTGCATCTACTGTAGTCTTACTTCTGTCTCTTTTTAACAGAGCATCCTGAGTGTTCTTATAGTAAGACTTTAATCCAGGTTATGTTACTACTTCTTGTCAAATCCTACCATCACCTCCCATCTCGTTTTTTTTGTAAAGATCTGTAAGAGTTACATGGGAATGTCTCATGTGGTGCAGTGGCTAAGACTTCACACTCCCAATGGAGGGGGCCCAGGTTTGATCCCTGGTCTGGGAACTAAATCCTGCATGCCACAACAAATATCAAAGATCTTGAGTGCTGCAACTAAAACCTGGCACAGCCAAATAAATTTTTTTTTTTTTTTTTTTTTTTTTTTTTTTATTTTTTATTTTTTTTTTTTTTTTTAGCCAAATAAATTAAAAAAAAAAAAAAGCGTCACACTGTTTGGCTTCCCACAGCTCCTTGAACCTATCTAGCATTTAGTTCTAGCCATCCTTTGTTCCTTGCAATTTCTCATTATAAGTTCCTAGTAAACTCCCCACTCAGGGCATTGGTTCTGTTTCTTCCCTCTGCCTAGAATACTCTTTTTTTTTTTCCCCCAAATTTCTTCCTGGTTCACTCCCTCCTATAGTTTCAATTTTTGTTGCAGTATCAGCTTCTCAGTGATAGTTACTGTACTCTGAATAATATCTTAGTGACACTTGAATACTTCCTGTCCTTTTCCCTACCTTATTTTTCACCACAGAAAGTGTCATCTTCTAATGTACCAGACATCACATTTGGGAGATGGAAGTCTAGTTGTTGTAGTTGTTTTTACTTTGATTTCTAATTACTGTATCTTATCTGGAAGCTGGGAAAAATTAAGCAAAATCAAACCACATCACTTTTCACCACTTATGGAAAGCCAAGATATATGAAATTAGATTCACATTTTTTATAGGTTTGGATAGTAAGATCTTTCATATGGCACATTTTTTTTTCTTGACCCATTCATTATAACATTGTGTTTATGAGCACGAATATGATAATGTTAGGAAACCTGGTCTAAACCAGGTATGAAATAAGTTGGAGAAAAATCTTAGTATTCAGTGAAATAAAACAATCATACAAATGTTTTCTGAATGTTTTCTGGGCAAGCTAGCTGTACTATTTTAAAAAGAAACCTAGCAGTTGAATAAAGTGTTGAAACTATTTCTCTATTTAAGACATTATCATTGAGAGTTTTGCTAATAACCTCAATGTCTTTAATCGAACATTTAAGTCAATTAAAAAAAATAGGTCTGAAAACATCTATATATTTTTTCTTAAAAGTTAGGCCATACACATTTTTCATATCAATAATTTATTCATCTCAATATTTAGATCCTGATCCAGGCAGAAAATGACAGAAAATTGTGATAAAGCATGGATAGTTTCACATGAACAAATTGGCTTCAAAGAACTCCTTCTGCACATCAGGAAACTTTGAAATTTAATTAAAGGGCTGATTGTCCTCTTAGGTATTCTGAATGGTTCTAAACAATGGAGGGAGAAAAAACATACTTTGCTTTCAATGGGTCCTCTAACTAAAAATGGATATAGCTGTGCTTTTCCTAGTTATATCTTTATGCTGATTAAGTTGCACTTAAGCTATTATTGAATAATATTTTAAAAGTCTTTTTAAAATTTTCAACAACTTACATTATTGAAGATATTAAAAAATCAATCTAATATTTTATCTACCACAGAAATATGTGAAATAAATATAATTACTCATTTTTAAGTAAATAGGTTATCTATTAATAGGTTATACACAAATTATATGTATTATAGTTATGAAATAGCATGCATATGTATATATGTGTATTTAATTTGTATTTTATTTCTATAACTAGTATATGTAGCTATGTCTGGAGGAGGACATGGGAACCCACTGCAGTATTCTTGCATGGAGAATCCCCATGGACAGAGGAGCCTGACAGGCTACAGTCCATGGGGTTGCAAAAAGTCAAACATGACTGAGCAACTAAGCACAGCACACATATGTAGCTATGTAAATGCATAAGTTCTCTTGATTTATAGACAAATAATAAGCTTCAAAGCTGAGACAATTTAAAAAATTTGTTGTTGTACAGTTGTAAAGTTGATGAATTTCAATCAACAAGAACATGAAAAAATCAGCATTTTTTTCCATTTAAGTGGAAAGCATTAGTCTTCTATCATTAAACAATAATTAAATTATAAGTTATAATTGAAGTAATTAAATGAGGTCATTTGTAATTTTTCACCACTTTGTTTCAAGATATTTCTCTTTGTAGCTTGAATTGCTATCTCAATTACTTTTAATTTTTCATCAGTGAAAAAAATAAAGAAGTGAATTCAATATGGCATTTGGTCTAATGAAGCATACCTTTTTGAAGATGCATCATATGAATAAGTTTTGAGCTTGATTAATTACGTTTCTCTCCACTACAATCTTAGTAATTTAATACAAATTTTAAAATTTGTGTTTTAAAAATAAACATTGGAGTGAATTCTCTTTGGGGAGAGCACGTTCTTAATATTAACACATCAGGGTTTTCCAAAAATATTGAGAACTTTAAAAAATAAAAATATGCCATCCTGGACTCATGTATTCACCCATGTTCTTTTGTATGTGTGTGTGTGTGTGTGTGTATGCATGGATGATTGTGGAAACTAGCATTCTGCTGCACATGAAAATGAAAGAAGAGTCCATGATTTCAAGGACCCAAACTGAGTGGCAGATAGAAAAATGTTCTCCAGTACATTCTGAGTGATTACACTGTAAGGTGCTATGGTAAAATATAGAATGAAGGAGTGAAGAAACCAGACTACACTGAAAATATAATAAGTGAGAGAACACTGAAGAAGCATATGCTGCCTTAGGAGAAGGAAATAAATTGTCCACTTACAGGCTGCGCTGTCTCTAGAGGACTGGGAAGAGTTACATTCTGAAAGCTAAGTAGAGCTAAGGTCCTGAAATATCTTTGTAGTCATAAAACAAGTAAAAATGCTCAAGTCAACTTGGTAATGGTGGCAAATACATTTGCATTTTAGGTAGTTGATGAAAAATTGGAAGGAGTATTACTGTAAAAGAAATGGAAGTTAGTTATATTAGATTAACTTAGAATATCTCTATTTTTAAAATCAATCTCATGTAATTGCTTAACTCCCTTTCTGCACATCCCTTACACTGCTTCAGGATATCAATTATTAAAAAAAAATAGAAATATATTAATACAATGTGCTTCCTCTTGCATAGACCTACTAAATCAATCTAAACATTAAATCCTTTTAGACCTGCTTTACAGTGGCCCAGTGCTGTCATATTCAAAGATCCATCCTTAATTGCCTGTATTTCTGCCTAGTGTCCATATTAGACCTCACCACTTTGCTTCCCTATCTTGTGGAGACCTTGGTACGTATGAACACAACCATTCATATATTTGAAAAAAAAAAAAAAATTGTGTGTGTGTGTATATGTGTTCATTTGTATCCTACTCTTTGGGACCCCATGGACTGTAGCCTGCCAGACTCCTCTGTCCATGGGATTTCCCCACCAAGAAATATAATGGAGTCAGTTTCCTACCGTTTCCTACTCCATTGAATCTTCCTGACCCAGGGATTGAATCCAAGTCTCCTGTGTCTCCTGCATTGGCAGGCATATCCTTTACTACTTGTGCCACCTGGGAAGCCAGGTTACATGGTAGCTCCTGAGTGAGTTTGTGCAGGAACCCTTCAATAGCAGAGTCTTGGTTTCCCACAGCCCTCGACTCTCCTGGGTACAAGCCCCGGGGTTGGTTGGGGTTTCTCTCCTGCTTGTTGCTTGTTGCACCAGGGGTGTGGGTTCTGACTAGATTTCATCTTTGTCCCTCCTACCCATCTGAATGTGGCCTTTCATTATTCCTCAGTTATAGAAAATCTGTTTTCCTCTGTGTAGTTGTAGTTTTGGTGTGTCTGTGGGAAGTGAACTCAGAATCTTCCTACTCCACCATCTCGATCCTGAACCAAAATTAAACCATATTTAAATAAATGGAGAGATATAATCCATTTGTTGTAGATATACTCCAGTATATGGAAGCCCAGGGCTTCTCAGGTGGAGCTAATAGTAAAGAACCCATCGGCCAGTGCAAGAGATGTAAGTGATGTGGCTTCGATCCCTGGGTTGGGATGATCCTCTGGAGTAGGGCATGGCAACACACATCAGTGTTCTTGCCTGGAGAATCACATGGACAGAGGAGCCTGACAGGCTACAGTCCATGGGGTTGCAGAGTGGGAAACTACTGAAGTGACTTAGCATGCACACACGCGTACCGTGCTCATGGGTTAGAAAACTTAATCATTTTAAAGTATTACCTTTCATAAGTTGTAGTTGAATCTCCATTAAAATTAGTTAATTTTGTTTTTGGCTGTCCTGGGTCTTCGTTATTGCCTGGGCTTTTCTCTAGTTGCAGCAAGCAGAGGGCTACTCTCCAGTTGCGGTGCGCTGGCTTCTCATTGCAGTGACTTCTGTTGTTGTGGAGCACAGGTTGCAGGGTGCACAGGCTTCAGTAGTTGTGGCACATGGGCTCAGTCGTTGGGGCTCCTGGGCTCTAGAGCACAAGCTCAATAATTACAGTGCAGGGGCTTAGCTGTTCCATGGAATGTGGTATCTTTCCAGCCCAGGGATCGAACCAGCATCTCCTGCATTGGCAAGTGGATTCTTTAGCACTGAGACATCAGGAAAGCCCCTATAGTTGACTCTTGAACAACATGGAGCTTTGGGATCCAACCCCTCCACACAGTTGGAAATCTGTGTAAAATTTTGCAGTATCCATAGTTCCATATCCACAGATTCAGCAAACCTTAGACTGTGTAATACAAGTTTATTGGAAAAAAAAAAAAAAATCTATGTATAAGTGGGTTTACACAGTTCAAACCCATGTTGTTCAAGGGTGCACTGTAATTTATTAATTCAATATAATATGAATTATAATCACAAGAGGCTTTTCCCCCTAAAATTGACAAGTACTTTTACAGTCTTAATGGAAATACAAAGGACCCAGAGTAGTCAAAACAATTATACAAATAAAATGCATATCTGGAGGACTTACACTAACTGATTTTGCCATATACTTTAACAATTAATAGGGCAATGTGGTAATGGCATAAGGATAGATATGGATAAGGCAAATGGAAAATTGAGAAATAGATCCACAGTTATATGAAATGGATTAGATAAAAAGACAAAACTGAAATTCTTTGCTGACAAAGAATTACTTAGCCAACAAAAGTCCATCTAGTCAAAGCTATGGTTTTTCCAATAGTCATGTATGGATGTGAGAGTTGGACTATAAAGAAAGTTGAGCACTGAAGGTTTGATGCTTTTGAACTGTGGTGTTGGAGAAGACTTTTGAGTCCCTTGAACTGCAAGGAGATCCAACCAGGCCATACTAATGGAAATCAGTCCTGAATATTCATTGGAAGGACTGATGCTAAAGCAGAAGCCCCAATACATTGGCCACCTGATGCAAAGAACTAACTCATTGGAAAAGACCCTGATGCTAGGAAAGACTGAAGGCAGAAGGAGAAGGGGGCAGCAGAGAAATGAGATGGTTGGGTGGCATCACCAACTCGATGGACATGAGTTTGAGCAAGCTCCAGGAGTTGGTGGTGGACAGGGAAGCCTGGCGTGCTGCAGTCCATAGGGTCACACGAATGAGTGACTGAATTGAACTGAAATTCAATGGCAGAAAGAATATTTTCAACAAATGGTACTATAAAAATGGATACTTACTTTTTCAGTTCTTTTTAATCTTTGGTTTGTTTGTCTAGATGCTTCTTGTGCCTTTCATCTTTTTCTGATTTAGTTCTTTCTCCACACTTTCCACCACATTCTTTTCAATACTTAGAAATTGTAATATTCTTGACCACATTGAACGATATAAATTTAAAACAAAACAGTAAACAAACAGAGTGTAACAGTTAATACTCATGGAATTATTTCAAAGAGTATGGCTGGGATTAAAGGATTCAGAAAAAGCAAGACTTCTAAACATAATCATGGAGTGTAAGTGACAAAAGTGTATCTTCAAAACACTTGAAAACAAAAATATATGTTTGGTCTTTTTTCTATTGCCATTGCTCTTGTTTTATTTTGCTATGGGACCTATTGTTTTCTGAAATTGTAACTACAAAACAAAACAGCAGAATGTGATGTCGAGGTGCTGGTGGATACCAGCCCCTACAGAGGTTCCTCAATGGGGTTTTGTGAAACACATCCTGAGAATAATGTCTCTGTTCATATAAACGTTCACGTATTACAAATCAAGCTCTGAGCTAGAAAGCAGAAACAGAGTTGAATAAGAATTTTTGCTGTCATCAAGGAAATTGTCTATATACATGTAGATCTACATACAGGAAAGTAAAGCAGCAGTTCACATGTAGTGAGGGAGGGAAATGATATGATTGATTAGGAATTAGGATCTATGGAACCCCAGACAAAGAACAACTGACATGTGATGGGCAGAGGTGAACTGGAAAGAGTATAACATACTATGTTAAGAGGTCTGGAGTAAAACTACAGTTACTAAACATAAGTACTCCTGAATTGATCCCTTAAGAAAAATGGCTGGCAGCCAACTGTTGAAAGAACTGGGGAGTGCTACTGTGTTTTAGCCAATGGACAAGTAATATACAATATGTCTATTGCATACGGTCCTTTAACCCTTGCAGCAAATATGTGAAGTATTATTAACTGAAATCAGAGAAGCAATTTTCCGAAGATGCATCCCATAGCAAAAAAGAGATTTTAACTTCTTTTCAATTACACCAAGGGTTGACTTCTTTCTGTTACACTAGTGATTTTTCACTGGATGATTTTACCCCGGAATACATTTGGCAATGTCAGGAGACATTTTTGGTTGTCACAACTGGGAGAGAGGTGTTGCTGGCATCGAGTGAATAGTGCCTGGGAGTGCTAACTAAACATTTCACAGTGGAAAGGCCAGTCCCCACAGTAAAGCATTATCCATACCAAAAGGCCAATAATGACAAAGTTAAGAAACCCTACCTTATACCAAGTCAAATGGAGACAGACAAAAGTTTTTCTTCAGGTAGAAGGGAGAGTTTTTAAGAGAACATTATGTGAAGAGTTGAAGGCCACCATAAGGAATCTGAAATGTATCCTAATTTCATGACCAAGATATTCACGATGGTGTGATCACTCACCTACGGCCAAGTGAAGTGGACTTTAGGAAGCATCACAGGAACAAAGCTAGTGGAGGTGATGGAATTCCAGTTGAGCTATTTCAAATCCTAAAAGATGCTGCTGTGAAAGTGTTGCACTCAATATGCCAGAAAATTTGGAAAACTCAGCAGTGGCCACAGGACTGGAAAAGGTCAGTTTTCATTCCAATCCCAAAGAAAGGCAATGCCAAAGAATGCTCAAACTACCGCACAATTACACGCATCTCACATGCTAGTAAAGTAATGCTCAAAGTTCTCCAAGCCAGGCTTGAATAGTATGTGAACTGTGAACTTCCGGATATTCAAGATGGATATAGAATAGGCAGAGGAACCAACGATCAAATTGCCAACCTCCCTTGGATCATTGATAAAGCAAGAAAGTTCCAGAAAAACATCTACTTATGCTTTATTGACTATGCCAAAGCCTTTGTGTGGATCACAACAAAATGTGGAAAATTCTTCAAGAGATGGGAACACCAGACCACTTGACCTGCCTCTTGAGAAATCTGTATGCAGGTCAGGAAGCAACACTTAGAACTGGACATGGAACAACAGACTGGTTCCAAATTGGGAAAAGAGTACGTCAAAGCTGTATATTGTCACCCTGCTTATTTAACTTATATGCAGAGTACATCATGAGAAACACGGCTGGATGAAGCACAAGCTGGAATTAAGATTGCCTGGAGAAATATCAGTAACCTCAGATATACAGATGATGCTACCCATATGGCAGAAAGCGAAGAACTAAAGAGCCTCTTGATGAAAGTGAAAGAGGAGAGTGAAAAAGCTGGCTTAAACTCAAGATTCAGAAAACCAACATCATGGCATCTGGTCCCATCATTTCATGGCAAGTAGATGGGGAAACACTGGAAACAGTGACAGACCTCATTTTTGGGGGGGCTCCAAAGTCACTGCAGATGGTGACTGCAGCCATGAAATGAAAAGACACTTGCTCCATGGAAGAAAAGTTATGACCAACCTAGACAGCATATTAAAAAGCAGAGACGTTACTTTGCCGACAAAGGTCCATCTAATCAAAGTAAGGGTTTTTCCAGTAGGCATGTATGGATGTGAGAGTTGGACTATAAAGAAACAGAGTGCCGAAGAATTGATGTTTTTGAACTGTGGTGTTGGAGAAGACTCTTGAGAGTCTCTTGGACTGCAAGGAGATCCAACCAGTCCATCCTAAAGGAAATCAGTCCTGAATATTCATTGGAAGGACTTATGCTGAAGCTGAAACACCAGTACCTTGCTGACCTGATGCGAAGAAGTGACTCATTTGAAAAGACCCTGATGCTGGGAAAGATTGGAAGCAGAAGGAGAAGGGGAGGGCAGAGAAAGAGATGATTGGATGGCATCGCCGACTCAATGGACATGAGTTTGAGTAAACCCCAAGGATTGGTGTTGGACAGGGAGGCCTGGTGTACTGTAGTCCATGGGGTCTCAAAGAGTCAGACATAACTAAGTGACTTTTAATATTATAATATTTCAATACTAATATTATAATATTATAATGAAGACAATTTTCCCCCAGGAAAAATGCATTTCTTTTCTTTATTTCCATTTAGGATTTTAAGTGATCCATTACAAAAAATTGCAATTATTTTTTCAGTTTCACAGCTTTCATTGCGTTCTTTCCATGTGCTATGTTAGACTCTGAGGCTGCCGATAAATGTTGTTTCTCCTTTTATTTCTTTTTATAATTGAAGTATAGCATATTTACAATATTGTGTTTCAGGTGTATAGCCAAGCAATTCAGTTATTCACATATATATTATATATATATATATATATATAATATATATATAATATATATATATATATATAATTTTTCAGTTTCCTTTGCATTGTAGGTTATTACAAGATGCTGAATATAGTTTCCTATGCTATACAGTAAATTATTGTTTCTTATTTATTTTATATGTAGTAACTTATATCTGTTAATCCCATACATCTAAATTAACCCTAATCCCCTTCTCCTTTGGTTACCATAAGTTTGTTTTCTATATCTGTGAGTCTGTTTCTGCTTGTGAATAATTTCATTTGTGTTTTTTTTAGATTCCATATTTACATGTGCTATCATGTAATATTTGTTTTTCTCTGATTTACTTCACTTAGTGTGATAATCTCTAGATTCATCTATGTTTTTTCAGATGGCAATATTTCATTCTAAAGTATAAATTCTTAATAATAAATTGATTTTATTCAGTCTAGGAAGAGTTAACTTTTTCCAAGGAATTTTTAAAAGAGAAAAATTAAGTCTATATATATGCAAATATATACTACAGCTTTTCCCATTGTGAATATTTCTCTTAGGCAATTATTTATTTCTACAATTTGTATGTAAGTTAAGCATTTTCCCTTCAATTTTGTATCTTTTTCTATTTAAGGATCTCATTGAACTCTGTCCAACATACACATAAAATGTCTGATTCATTAACTTTTAGAATAGATTGTTTTCCAAGAATGTAATGTTAGTAGTCATTATGTAAAACAATTATAAGATTTTTATTTTAACAATAATCTCATGACTATTATACTACTGCCAATTGTTAAAAAAAGAAAAACAACTAAAAATCCTCTAAAACATTAACTACAGTAAAACTTGAAAATATAAACTAGGTGTAAAATATATGGTTTTTTAAAACTTAATATTGTAATAAAGTACAATTTTAGGACTAAATTTAGAGAGAAGGAGTGTTACCATAAAATGTCAGCTGTTAATGGACATGAGATAAAGAATAGTGTTTAAAATATTTAATTACTTTGGACACTAAGAGGATGAGATTTTTCACACTTGTGCAAATGTATCATACCTGGGAAAGGGACATAGGGAAAAAAAAAAAAAAAACGATTTTCAAGAGGAAGTGGCAGGCCAACATCTGAGCCCAGAATTACAGTGCAAGATTCTCAAGAGCACTGAAAGATCACACCACAAATTCCAGGGGAAAGTATGAGCCTAAGATTGAGGCTCAGTTAGAGAATTAACTAACACCCATCCAAGTGGAAGCAGCTTGAGTGATATCAAATTGTGGGAGAAATGCCCACTGACATACAAAGAGAAGACCTGAAGATAAAGGTCTTCATTGCTGCTGGGAAAGATGGAAGGCAGAGGGGAAGGGAACAACAGAGGATGAGATGGTTGGATCGCATCACCAACTCAATGGACATGAGGTTGAGCAAGCTCCCGGAGATGGTGAGGGACAGGGGGACCTGTTGTGCTGTAGTCCATGGGGTTGCAGAGAGTTGGACGTGACTGAGCGACCTAACAACAACAAAGTTAAAGTCAGAGCTAGAAACATTTTTTGCAAACTAGCTCTACCCTGAATGTTAGAGGGTATTGAAGCCTCTTGTGCAATAAAGGTATAGATAGCAAAAACAACACTAAGTTTAGAGATATAAAGTGGTGTATCTGTGACCTTTTTATGTAGCAATCTGATTAATTTCTAGGAATATGTTTACTTATTTCCATTTTCCTCCCCAAGTCCCAAACTGTCTTAGGTTTCTAGATAGCAATGTGCTGAGATGACAGTCTGTTAGATGTCAGTCTGTATGTCATGAGAAGCTCACTTGTGAGCTGGCCTTTTCGGTTCAGTCTTAATCATCAGAAGAACACTTGACAGCTTTCATTTTCCTTCTTTTTCCCTCATCTCTTCAATGTGTACTGGTAGCACTGAAATGAATTCGTATTCCTCTTCTTGGATCATTCTCTGCCCCTGTAAATTCCACCTAATGTGAAATCCCAGGACTTTTTTTTTTTTTTGATAAATTGAATTACAGCCAGGATTTGGCATTTTATGTTGATTGTTAAATGGAGTTTATGAAAATTAAAAATACTTTAAAAAATCTACACTGGGTAAACTGGGGGAATACATTTGAAGATAACATGTATGACAAAAGTCTTGAATCTGCAGTGCTTTTTTAAATTTTGTTTTTATTTTCCTGGTTTTTTGAGGTGGAAGTTTAGGTTATTAATTTGAGACTTTTCCTTGTGCATGTAATTAGTGTTGTAAATTTTTGTCTCAGCACTGCATTAGCTACGTTCCACAAATTTTGAAGTAGGTATGTTATTTTCATTCAGTCAGTACAGTTTTAAAACCTCTTAAAAATTTCTTTTCCCTGGATTAAAGACGTTATGTTTCCAAGTGTTCGGAGATCTTCCTGTTATGTTTCTGTTGTTTATTTCTAGTTTGGTTCCATTGTAGCTGGAGAACACATTCCGTATAATTTCAAATTTTATAAATTTGTGAAGATTTTTTTTATGGCTCATAAGTGTAGTCAGTCACTCAGCCGTGTCTGATTGTTTGTGACCCCACAGACTTAGCCTGCCAGGTTGCTCTGTTCATGGGATTCTCCAGGCGAGAATACTGGAGTAGATTGTCATTCTCTTCTCCAAAGGATCTTCCCAATCCAGAGATTGAAACTAGGTTTCCTGAAGTGCAGGCAGATTCTTTACCATCTGACTTACAAGGATTTCAATATTGCTCATTATTTGGCCTATCTTGGTGAACGGTACTTTAATTTGCAAAAGTATATCTTGCTAATGTTGAGTTAGAATATTCTATAAATGTCAATTAGATCATGTTGGCTGATATTACAGGTTTCTTTTCCTGTATGGTTCTGATGTTCTTGGTAGTTGTTCTCTCAGTTGTTGAAAAGAGAGTTGTTGACATTTTCAACCATAATTGTGGTTTAGTCTATTTCTCTTTTTCTCGGTGGTTTTTCATTCACACACTGCACAGTTCTGTTTCTTTGGTACAGGTGCATTTAGAATTGTTGTCCTTGTGGACTGATCTCATATGGCCTAAAAGGGTTAGAGGGCTTTCTGGGGTCCCCTTAATAAGGCACTAGTCTTATTCAGAGCTCCACCTTCACCACCTAATTACCTTTCAAATTCCCTACCTCCTGATACCATCACATTGGAGATTTTGTTTCAACATAGGCAGTTTGTGGGAGACACAACCCTTCAGTCCATGGCATTGCCTACTCTTCAGATCTTAACAGAGACCTCAGTTCCTCAGAAAGCACTTCTCTGACCCATATAAATAATACTCTCCATTATTCTCTCTGATCATTTCCTTCATAGGATTTGTTAATCTGCAGTAGTTTACATGCATGTATTAAGGATGTATTGTTACTCTTTTCCATTTAATGAAAGCTCCATGAGGGCAGGAATTATGCTTGTATTATTTGTGTCTGTATTCTCAGTGCTGAATACAATGCCTGGTGCCAAGGAAACATCAATTAGTTGAATTAAAATTTACTACTATTACTAATATAAAGATATATATACATATGTGCAGTTTGCTTAATGATATTTATTTATACTATATGACTTTCTAAAATAAAATTTAATTAAACATGAAAATGATGGATATGGAAGACAGTTTGTAGAATTGCTTGCACATGCAAGTAACAGAATCATTCAGGCACATAAAATTTTTCAAGGAACAATCTTAACTAGTTAACATGGATATTATCACAAGATGCATTTGTAGACTCACATAATATACAATGCTACTTATTCCCTAGTACTAAATGAATCATAGTAATCCTAGGTTACTCTTGCACAACTAATTTATATTCCTTTTATGAGAACAACTTGGTCAATGTCTTCAAGCAACAGGGATGTTGTTTCTGTACCACTTTTTATGATATTAAATAACTATAGGAAGTAGCTCCACTCTTTTATTGGAATACACAGGGAGATAATTTATCAGCCATCATAGTTTATATGATTTTTGTATCAATTACTATAAAACACCTTAAACACTGTTTATACATTTTCCAACAGAGCTACTGTTAACCTAGAGTAGTCAAAAGTTTTTTAGATTTGGGTATATGTTTCATCTTCTCTGTCTTGTGAGGATGATTCAAAGAGCCTTTTTACTTGTACAAGTTGGAACAATTTCAGAAAAAGGAAGTTTTTTCCACCTTTGTTGCTACTGCCACTGTGATAGAAGCTACTGGTGACAGTGAAGAAGCCACATTTTCAGGATTCTCATGCTGGAGCTGTGGGAGAGAAAATGTTCCAGCAATATCCCTTATCTGTCACAGCTCCAGACAGTTAGAAAAGTGCAACAGTTATTCATTCTGATAAATAAAGATACTAACAGCTCCTCACTGTTAATGTGATTATAAAATTCATCCTTGTAAAAATGCCTAGATTTCCTTGAATCCCTGTGGAGCCTCCCAGCGTGACTTGTGAGAAGCATTCGAAGTAGATTTAGTATTTGTTTAGAGACTTCTGCTCAGTGCTAACATTTCTTACATCTCCAAGTATAATAGAATTGCACTACACATGCTAATCTTTTCTAAAACATTGCTCAACTTAGAAATTAGCTTAAATACAATTAGCCATAGCCTTGAGAGAAATTCATGGGGAAATCTGATTCATATTAGAGATATATTTAAATAAAATATACCAGTAACAATTCAGTTGGAGCTGATCAGTGGCATTAAGGACTTTTGAGATAAAGTATATTGTTCCAAGTCAAAAGAGAGGTATCGAATATTCTCTACTGGTAATCAGAGTTGACTTTAAGTACTTCATTTCCAGAACTGAAATACTGGATATGTATTATTAAGCATGGAGATGTAGAGAGTTGTGCACTTCGTGTGCAAAGAATTATGAACATTCACTGTAGTTATCTTTTATCACAGACACCAAGGCTGAAACCTAATTTTTTTTAATACAAGTAAGTATATCATACAATTTCATAATGTAGTATACCCAAACACATCAATACTTCATGAAAAAAAAATCATAAAGTTTGAAAAATGTCTGAAATGTTATGCAAAAGCTTGCTTTTGTAACCAGGTTTGGAGAATGAGGGCTCAAAAGGACCTCCCTTGTGGGCCTCAGTTCTTGGTAAGGACACAGAGAAGAATCTGAGGTCTTACCGGTGGCAAAAGTAAGTTTATTGAAGGAAGAATAGAAAAAACATTTCTAGAGAGAGGTGGGTCAAGCCAAGGGAGGCACTGGCACAGGAATGATGAGGGGGGTTTTAGAGACAAGGCTTTTATATATTCATTTAGGCAGGTGTGGACTCACAGGTGAAGTTACATAACAACAGGCTCTGTTGCCTATGTCTTTCCCATAATTCAGTCTGTAATAATCATTGTATGTATATATGTATAGAATATGAACCCTTAATGAGCTCTAGGCTGCCTCAGGTCATTTCAGGACATAGCTGTGAGACAAGGCACATGTGCTGGAGTTGGAAAAGTCTCTCTGGTTATTTTGTAGCATATCTGTGAGCTCTCCTGAGCTACACTGGGGCCTGTCTGGGTGGGAAATAGATCAGCTTGCATACTTTTCAGCTAGGCCTCCCCTTGTTACTAATGCCTCAGTCAGTTCAGTAGCTCAGTCGCATTCAACTCTATGCAACCCTATGGACTGCAGCACGCCAGGCTTCCAAGTTCACCACCAACTCCCGGAGCTCACTCAAACTCATGTCCATCAAGTCAGTGATGCCATCCAACTATCTCTTCCTCTGTAGTCCCCTTCTCTTCCTGCCTTTAATCTTTCCCAGCATCAGGGTGTATTCCAGTGAGTCAGTTCTTCACATCACATGGCCAAAATATTGGAGCTTTGGCTTCAGCATCAGACCTTCCAATGAATATTGAGGACTTCTTTTAGGATTCACTGGTTTGATCTCCTTGCATTCCAAGAGACTCTCAAGAGTCTTCTCCAACACCAGAATTCAAAAGCATCAATTCTTTGGCGTTCATCTTCCTTTATGATCCAACTCTCACATCCATTTATAACTACTGGAAAACCAAAACTTTCCCTATCTATTTGCCATGAAGTGATGGGACCGGATGCCATGATCTTAGTTTTCTGAATGTTGAGCTTTAAGCCAACTCTTTCACTCTCCTCTTTCACCTTCATCAAGAGGCTCTTTAGTTCTTCTTTGCTTTCTGCCATAAGGGTGGTGTCATCTGCATATCTGAGGTTATTGATGGTTCTCACAGCAATCTTGATTCCAGCTTGTACTTCATCCAGCCCGGCATTTTGCTTGATGCACTCTGCATATAAGTTAACTAAGCAGGGTGACCATTTACAGCCTTGACGGCGTCCTTTCTCAGTTTGGATACAGTCTGTTTTCCTATGTCTGGTTCTAACTGTTGCTTCTTGACCAGCATACAGATTTCTCAGGAAGCAGGAAAGGTGGTCTGATATTCCCATCTCTTGAAGAATTTTCCAATTTGTTGTGGTCCACACAGTCAAAGGCTTTGGCATAGTCAATGAAGTAGAAGTAGATGTTTTTTCTAGAATTCTCTTGCTTTTTCTATGATCTAACGGATGTTGGCAATTTGATCTCTGGTTCTTCTGCCTTTTCTAAATCCAGCTTGAACATCTGGAAGTTCTCAGTTCATGTACTGTTGAAGCCTATGTTGGAGAAGTTTTAGCATTACTTTGCCAGCATGTGAGTGCAATTGTGCGGTAGTTTGAACATTGTTTAGCATTGTCCTTCTTTGGGATTGGAATGAAAACTGACCTTTTCAAGTCCTCTGGCCACTGCTCAGTTTTCCAAATTAGCTGGCATATTTAGTGCATCACTTTAGCAGCACCATATTTTAGATCATCTTTTAGTTAGCATCATGCTTAACTCCTACATAACACTTTGAAGAAAATATTCTGAGTATAGTGTTTATAATCTTAATCAGATTCTCTTTGTTCTGTTTGTATCCACAAAGCTCCTACGAAAGTTAAAGAATCCCAGGACTAAAGTAAATATTTAAGATTTAGAAATATCATACTTGTGAAAAACTAAAGAGATTGCAAATTAACAAGAAAAATTTAGTAAATTAGAAACATTAATACTCAAAAGGAAGTAGGTTTTATAAAATGAAACGTCACTCAGAAGACCAATAGAACTCTTGTGCACTATAAGAGGAAAAGAAAAAAAATAAAATAAAATCAACTTAAACCTTGCTAGTCATTAAAAGTAGCATCTTTTTTTAGACTGCATGACATTACTAGCAATTTAATCATATGTTGAGTATGTGTGCTCAGTCATGTTCTATTCTTTGCAACCCCATGGACTGTAGCTCACAAGGCTCTTCCATCCATGGAATTTTCCAGGCAAGGATACTGGAAAGCGTGCCATTTTCCCCTCCATGGGATTTTTCTGCTAAAAGTTAGAGGCTACTAGGCACGTCCCTTTTCTGTGAATATGTACATAAGGTATTCATCTTAACATGCCTCATACTACCAAACCAATAGTCTTCAAATGTTCCTTGATAATCATATCAAATGTTTCTGAGTCTCTGGCACCCATTTGTTCCAAGTCTTTCAATGGATCTTTTACATTTGCTAACACCATCTAAGTCCTATCAGAATGATTTTGTCAATACAATAGATAATCCAGACTCCTTATATAGAATTGACAGCGAGCTAAAGAGTTGATAAAGCCCTGATACAACATGTTGAAGTTTTGACTCTGTCCCTGCCAGATAAAGGCAAACTGCTCCTCTGTGTTTATTAATAAAAATGGAGAGAAGACCATTCTCAAAAGCAGCAGCAAGATACTAAGTGCTTAGCACTCTGATTATTTTCTTTGGAATAGCACTTGACATTTGAGTCACCAGCTGTTCCCTTTTATTGTTGAATCATATTGAAAATAACAACTTAAAAATTAATTACTCTGTTTATGGATATTTGGCTTGTTTCAGTTTTAGGCTATGATGGATAAGACTGTATGGATGTTTAGGTATAAGACTTTGTGCAAATATTACCTCATTTTTCTTGGGTAAATAGCTAGGAATAGAATCAGTAGGTCACAAAATTTATGTTAGTTAAACTTTATAAGAAAACTAAAGACTGTTTTCCAAAGAAGCTGTGCTATTAACCCTCCAACCAGGAATGCTTTTTTACCTATGCTTATTTATCCTGTTTTGGGCTTCCTTGGTAGCTCAGGGGTAAAGAATCCACTTGCCAAATGCAGGAGACAAGGATTCAATCCATGGTCAGGAAGATCCCCTGCAGAAGGAAATGGCAACTCACTCCAGTATTCTTGCCTGGAGAATCCCATGGACAGAGGAACCAAGCAGGCTACGATCCATGAGGTCGCACAGAGTCGGACACAGCCTAGTGACTGAGCATGCACACACGCATTCCACTTATTATCTATTTGGGGTTATTTTTTCTTTGAAGTATTGGGTTGTAAGAATTTGCCTTTTGTCCCTCTACAATGAGGCATAACTTTCAGTTTTCTAGTTTCTTTGGAAGAGCAGAGATATTATAATAATTTATAGTAGAAAACTAGTGATTGCAGAACACAGGTAAAATAGCATGCAGAAAGTGAGTTTGCTTTGTGTGGGGAAATACTGAAAGTAGGTCTGAGGCAAGGTAAATAAGCACTCGTTACTAGATAAACAAAATGTAGCAGCTCCAAATTTCATAGGACAAGTGGTGGTAGTCTTGGAAAGGCACCACGTTTCTAGAAGAAAGAGTTAACCTGGAATAAACATTCTCTGGAAGTGTGGTGGTGAAGAGGATTAACAAAACAAACAGTAGAAATTGAGTCCAACAAAATCAAAAGAGAATCACTACTTTAGAAGTCCATCAACCCCTCCTGCCACCCAGTCCATAATCCTGCCTTGATAACTTCAGATTACTACTAGAGGTCAAAGCAAAAATAAGACATTTCAAAATGAAAATAATATGGTAGGCAAAGCAAACAGAGCTACCAAATAAAACAGAAAATAAAAACATATGTTTTATCTGGTTTAATTTCCATGAGTTTGGATGTTTTTTTTTTTATTCTAACTCTATGTTCATATTGCATTCAACATAAAAAACCCCATCTAAAATGTTGCTCAGATTTATTTTCTCAAAAGTACTGGAAAGTGCTATTATGATAAACATTACATTGATGATTTTGCTTATTTGCCTATCTATGAATTGAGCATTTTGCTTGTCTTATAAACCTGTCTCTTTTTTCATATTGTATTTGTGTATTCAATTGCTTATTATTTACTGACATAAATATTAATTATATGGCTTTTAAGCAATATGATATTATGCTTTTGTTACAAGTGTAATTTTTTGTATCTGTAGTTTAGGTTTTGTATATCTATGGCATTTTGTTTTTATTGTATTTTTAAATTATATCATTTCAAATTTGTGTACTGTGTAAAACAATGATTGTATCATTTATAAATGACAGTTTTCTCCTAGCAATGTATAACCTTTGACATGTTTAAATAATTCACTCATATGACATTTCTTCTTTTGGTAAAAGTGAAAAAAAAGGAATCCAACCTTATTGTTTACAGCTGCACACAGATTTGTCCTAAAAACATTTTCCTTGTTACAAACAGACATCATGACTCTGGCTCTCAGGGGACTCTCAGCTGTTAATCATAATTAACAGCCTATACCACTCTAATTTTTAATGCAAGAAAACATGTTCAGAAAGAAAACAGCTCATGTCTCAGTAGAAGAAATCAAGGGCTTTGGTTGTTGTTGTTCAGTTGCTAAGTCCTATCTGACACTTGTGACCCCATGAACTGCAGCACGCCAGGCTTCCCTGTCCTTCGCTATCTCCTGGAGTTTACTCAAACTCATGTCCATTGAGTCGGTGATGCCATGCAACTGGCTCATCCTCTGTCGTCCCTTTTTCTTCTCCTGCCTTTAATCTTTCCAAGCATCAGGGTCTTTTCCAATGAGTCTGCTCTTCTCATCAGATAACCAACGATTTGAAGCTTCAGCTTCAGCATCAGTCCTCCCAATGAATATTCGTGACTGATTTCCTTTAGGACTGACTGGTTTGATCTCCTTGCATTCCAAGGGACTCTCAAAAGTCTTCTTCAGCACCACAGTTCAAACACATCCGTTTTTCGGCACTCAACCTTTTTTATGGTCCAACTCTCACATCCATATGACTATTGGAAAAACCACAGCTGTGTGTTGGTAATTATTTGTTTTTATGTTATATACACTAAAACTTATATAAATTATCTTAAATTATTTCAATCTTTTTTTAACTTTTTAAAAAAAATAATGTATTTAATTGGAGGCTAATTACTTTACAGTATTGTGGTGGCTTTTGCCATACACTGACATGAATCAGCCACGGGTGTACATGTGTCCCCATCCCTTTTGGCTGATGAAAAACAAAAATAAGAACAAAGAAACACTACAGAGCCAAAAATACAAAAATCGCTAAAATTCCAGTTTAATATCTGTTTTTTTCACATCAGATGGCCAAATGTGCTTCTACATCAGGTTGCCAAAGAGGGTTACTTTTAGTTCTGTTTCATTTTAGATACTCACTTGTTTATACATATGCAATTATGATCTTTTCTCCCTAAAATGTGGCTTCTAAATTCTGCTGTATCTCTACCTATGGTGCTATTTATCAGTTAGGATTTAAGAGTGTATAAATGACTGAATAGCCTAATGGATGAAAAATAACTATAGTCACCCATATTCTAGCAAGATGTTCTTTGTTTAGTATTTGTGACTTCCTTTCCTCCTACTGTGGAGTAAGTAAATCCATTGCTTGAAATTGTGTTTCCATCAGCCCTACAAACATTTGATCTACTCCCTGTTTGCAGTTATGTGTTTCACATGGTTATATTGATACATGGATGATATAAGTTGCTGTGCATTTCTAGTAATCAACTTACATTTATGACGATTTAGGCCAGCTTTCCTAAAGTTAGCTGTTAATGAAAATGCCAGAAATCTTTTTTAATATTCGTATATGCATAGCTACATAGGGAGATAGAAACAAAGAAGGTATAGGTATAGCTGTCAGAGTTAAATTTAGTTTCCCCAGGGGCAGACTAAGCTGTAGTGCTGGGGCTTAAACAGTACATTTGATTCATGTGTTTATTAATCCCATAATTACTTATGAATTTGGCACTGAGCTGGCACTAAGGATGATGAATAAAACAAGCACAATGCCTGGATCTTTCAATTCATATTATAAAACTTGCAACGCAACAAAGAGGAATTTACAACTATGAGATGAGGTGGTCATGTATGCCAAGAAAAGATGCAGCTGAGCAGAGTTAAGACACAATACCCTGTATTGAAAAATTGTGAGCAATTGTATATGACTAGAATAAGAAAAAAAAATTGATGTGTTGATAAGCCAAGCAAGAGAGGTAGGTAAAAGCAAAATCATGACATGAATTTTGTGCCACAGAGAAGATCGGACATGACTCTATATTCAAGTTTTCTGACCAAATAACTTTTAAAGGAACACATAATTTTATTTTAAGGGAAAAAAAAGAACAATTTGAAAGAGTTTGAGTCCAAAGCAGAAAAGATATTTGATGTTATCGCAGTCATTGAAGTCAGCAGTACTGAGTCTGATGCTGTGCAGCCAGAGGAAAGGAGATGGATGTGGTCGGCAGAAGAGAAAATAAAGTAAGTTGGACTTCCTTTCAGAATGAGGGAAAACCAGTGTCTGGCTTTAGATACTGGGAGGTTGGTAGAGTTACAACTACTGCCGTAGCTTCCAGAGACGTGGTAGATTTTGGAGAAGAGGAATTCAATGTTGAACTGTTGTGCTTTCAGACTGTGTGGTTCCATAAGCATAGAAGTGCTTAGCTCAAAATAGCCAGCTAGTTTGGAAATATAGATTTGGAAGATGCCTTTATAGAGAGACTAATACACTCCATATAGATTAAATGGCACATTGACAGAGGATGACCTGAGAAGCAAAGAGGCTCAGGTAGAGCCAATTTTTAGACCATAAACAGTAGAAGTGAAAGAGGAGATAGTCAATGACAAAAAAAATAATCACATCCAGCATCTCAGCAGGTGACTAAAATAAGGAATAAGGAATTGGCCAAGCATGTGAAAGTGTTAGTCGCTCACTCGTGTCTGACTCTTTGCAACCTCTTGGAGCCCACCAGGCTCCTCTATCCAAGGGATTCTACAGATAAGAATACTGGAGTGAATGCCCATTCCCTTCTCCAGGGTATCTTCCTGACCCAGGGATTGAACCCAGGTCTCCCACATTGCAGGCAGATTCTTTACTGTCTGAGCGAGCCATCAGGGAAGCCCTTAGCCAAGCATACCAGAAAACAAAATTAGGTGGGGTAAGATGATATTCAGATAATCCACTGCAGCTCACCAATAAGATTATTGGTGACTCTTGCAAGAGCAGTTTTGGTGAAGCAGAGAACAGAAATCAAATGAAGTAAATTGAGGAGAGATTAAGAAACATTAAGGATGTGCAGATAGATTTTGCAGCTACTATTTGTAAGGGTCTTGAGTATAATGACAGAGATTGGGATGCAGGTTGAAGAGATGTTGAAGACATTACTGTGTTGATAAAATAGATAAATTTGGGATTGCTTTCATATATTGAAAAGAACTCCCATAAATACCAGGTGGCACTGCTGCTGCTAAGTCACATTAGTCATGTCCGACTCTGTGCGGCCCCATAGACGGCAGCCCACTAGGCTCTGCTGTCCCTGGGATTCTCCAGGGGAGAACACTAGAGTGGGGTGCCATTTCCTTCTCCAAGGTGGCACTAGTGGTAAAGAACCCACCTGCCAATTCAAGAGAAGCAGGAGATGTGGGTTCCATCCCTAGGTCGGGAAGATCCCCTGGAGGAGGTCATGGCAACCTACTCCAGTATTCTTGCCTGGAGAATCCCCGTGTACAGAGGAGCCTGGAAGGCTACAGTCCATAGGGTCACAAAGAGTTGAACATGACTGAAATGACTTAGCATGCACATGT
The DNA here is from genome assembly GCF_054371585.1 of Giraffa tippelskirchi. Classification (NCBI taxonomy): domain Eukaryota; kingdom Metazoa; phylum Chordata; class Mammalia; order Artiodactyla; family Giraffidae; genus Giraffa; species Giraffa tippelskirchi. The sequence goes on from NC_137286.1 coordinate 129,745,623, forward strand.
ATTAAAAAGAAACCTCATTAATATTTACAGAGTCCACAATTTATACATAATAGATTAAATATCTTTTGTTTTCTCATTTTATATATTTTTTAAAAAAATCCTTGGGCATAAATCATTGCTCTGTTGTATCAGTGAACTTACTACCCTCTATATTTACACCCTGAAGCCTGTTCCTTGATGTTTTGACTTTCCTTTTTATTGCAAATATCTTCCTTCCTCTGTGTGTGTATGAAAGAGAGAGAGAGAGAGAGAGAGAAAGGGAGAGGAGAGCTATGGATGAATATAGTGGATGATGAGAATATGTTTGTGTGAATGCATATTTCCAAGCTTGTGTGATTCAATATGAAGAGGAAAGGGTCTGGGAAAAGGTGGAGAAAAATAGGATGATATGAGTACTAGGTATGAAACTCCAATCTTTGGCCACCTGATGTGAAGAACTGACTCTTTGGAAAAGACCCTGATGCTGGGAAAGATTAAGGTGGGAAGAGAAGTGGATGACAGAGGATGAGATAGTTGGATGGCATCAGCAACTCAATGGACATGAGTTTGAGTAAGCTCCAGGAGTTGGTGATGGACAGGGATGCCTGGCATGCTGTAGTCCATTGAGCCACAAAGAGTCAAACACGACTGAATGACTGAACTGAACTGTGATGAGTACTAGGGGTGCCTGAGTGCTACCTTCAGTTTTAGAGGAGAGGGAAAAAGTTAGAGATGGAAAAAGGAGAAGGAGTCAGAGATGGAGGGTAGAGAAGCCATACAGAGGTTTAATGGTGTTCACTTCAATTATAATAGCTCTAAGAGAGGAAAATATGTGAGCATTCATAAAATAATCAAATACTCAATATGTCTATTGTGCTTGTTGTACAAATGTATTGTTTTAAAGACTTTAAACTTCCTTAATAGGAATAAATCGGCTACTATAGCTTTTTTTTTTAGCAACTTGTGGATTTTATTTTATTTAGATCCTCAAACAAACACAGTGGGGAAACCTTTGATGTTTATAAGAATTGGAAATTTGGGTACTGCATAGTGATTAAGAATAAATTCATGAGATTAAGTTTAAACACTTCTAATTGTGTTTGTTCTTTTAGTAGCTAACTCATGTCGGACTCTTTGTAACACCATGGACTGCAGCCCACCAGGCTCCCCCTTCCCTGGGATTCTCCAGGCAAGAACACTGGAGTGGGTTGCCATTTCCTTCTCCAATGCATGAAAGTGAAAAGTGAAAGTGAAGTCACTCAGTTGTATCCAACTCTTAGCGACCCAGTGGACTGTAGCCTACCAGGCTCCTCCATCCATGGGATTTTCCAGGCAAGAGTACTGGAGTGGGTTGCCATAAGAATACTGGAGTGGGTTGCAATTTCCTCCTCCTACTACTTTAAATATTAAAATTAGCTAAGGTAGAGAGATATTACTGAGAAATTTATTTTGGCAAAATTTATTTCAATATATTTAAGTATTTATTTTGATAGACAGCAACATCATAGCTTGATTTATTCATCTTTTATATATTATTTGTACTCTGGTCTCGGTTAAAAAAAAAGAGAATTTATATCATACCAAAATTATATTTGTTGATTTTGGAAGGGGAAATTTTGCTTAAGCATGGCAGTATAAAAATAAAATAAATAAAGTTTTCAGTTGTGGATCTTTCCCATATAATTTGGAGTATCATTTTTAAAAATGGAAACTAAAGGCTTTTTTAAGGGAAAAAAATCAGTAAAATTTAAATTAGCTCAATTTTCAGGAATATAGGGTAAACACACATTTTTCTATTCTACCCTCTAAGTGAGACTTTGAACATTATATATAAAATAAACACGGAAAAAATATCTGAAAGTAGAAGAGCAACAGACTTACTGTGTACCACTGGCAAGGGCCCTCATGATCCAAGGAACGACTGGTGGTGTGTTTTCTGGGTTTTCTTACTGCCTCATCTTTGATCGATTTGAAATTGAAGAAGCCAGCACCTGGGAAATGTCAGTGCATGCAGGCAAAAGTAGCCCAGCCTCGTCAAAGGAAAATAAAAGGGTAACCTAACATGATAGAATGTTTTAGACAGCAAGTGTTCTCTTCCAACCAAACATCATGAAAGAAAAAACTGTGACCCCACCACAAACCTTATAAATCAAGGCCAAGTGGGTGGACTAAACTTCAGTTACAGGGCAGAGCTGCAGGCCTTAAGCTGAGTGGTTGATTTCTGCTGCTTATAAACATGGTGGCTACAATACCAGGAATAATCATCTCCATTGATGTCTACCACTAATTTGGATGCTCATTCATTTTGAAAAACATTAATTAATTTTGCCAAATTATATTACCAAATATAATTATTCTCACAATAATGAGACTGGTAATAATGCATGTATTTAGTTTATCTCTTTGAAGAGATATATGCTTTTAAGTGATCCCTGATAGTTCAGATGGCAAGGAATCTGCCTGCAGTGTTGGAGATCAGGGTTCGATCCCTGGGTCAGGAAGATCATCTGGAGAAGGGAATGGCAACCCACTCCAGTATTCCTGCCTGGAGAATTCCATGGACAGAGGAGCTGGGCATCCAAAGAGCTGGACATGACTGAACACCTAACATTTTCACTTTCAAGTGAATTGAAATTCAGTTTGTCTTTAGGAATTGATATACACATCAAAGTCTTTGAGAAGATGTGATCAACTTTTGCTTAGCCATTCATCCATTCATTCATCCATTTATTCAAAAATATTTTCATGTATCTGTTATGTGCTGGTCACTGTTCTAGGCTCTTGGATTTGAGTACAATAGGCCAAAAAAAATCTGCTTTTCTGGAACTGAATAAAAATTATGATAAATAAATTATATATGATAGATAATTGAAGATAATAAGGCCTATGCAAAAAAAAAAATAGACCATTATATGAGGGTATGAGAGGTCATTTTAAATAGTCAAGCAAATTTCAATGAGTAGATGACATCTGAGCAAAGATGTTGTGTTAAGTGATAAATCATGAAATGTAGAAAACTTTTCAGTGGAATTTAGGATATAAGTTGACACTGCTTTGTATAAACATCTCATCACCAAATGTGTAAGTTAAACCTTGGAATTGTAAAAGTATTATTTTTCTCAATATAGAAATGTTAACTTGTCTTATACAGATATACAATAAATAGTTGTTATACATACATATGTATATATTTACATATGTAATATATATATGTAAATTTTGGGATAGGCTACAGATAGCATTTTATAGGGGAAATGTTGGCAAATTACTAATGGTGTGACCATAACTATGCAAGGGCAATTTGAATTTGCCTTATTTGAACTGGTGTTGAATATTCATCACAGATTTTATGGTGTACAAATTGCAAGTGAACTGTGGTATTGGAGAAGACTCTTGAGAGTCCCTTGGACTGCACAGAGATCCATCCAGTCCATGCTAAAGGAAATCAGTCCTGAATATTCATTGGAAGGACTGATGCTGAAGCTGAAACTCCAATACTTTGGTCACCTGATGTGAAGAACTAACTCATTTGAAAAGACTCTGATGCTGGGAGAGATTGAAGGCAGGAGGAGAAGGGGACGACAGAGGATGAGATGGCCGGATGGCATCACCGACTCAATGCACATGAGTTTGAGTAAACTCTGGGAGTTGGTGATGGACAGGGAGGCCTGGCGTGCTACAGTCCATGGAGATGCAAAGAGTCAGACATGACTGAGCCACTGAACTGAACTGAAATGGAAGTCAAAGCATACAAAGGAAACAAAGCCTTGTGACTCTTAGATCTGTGTAGTAATTGATACATTAATTGATTCGAACCAGATCGAAAGTTTTTCACTTTTGAAAATTAAGTACTTAAAGAATTAAAGAAAATACTTCATGGTACAGTCTCCTTCTGTTTAAATAAACAAATTATTTTACAAAATCATTAGAATATTCAAATTTTATAGGGGTAATATACTGAAAAGACTGACCAATTATTTAGAGATAATATTTTATGCCAAGTTTGGAATAATAGACATTATAGAGGATTTCAAAATATTTTAAGCAAATTTGAAAAAAATACAGTTTTTAATAGAAAATTTTTAAGACTAATAATAACTTAAAGCAGTTATTACAGGCTTAATCAGAGATACACATAAATTAATTTTCAAATGTAATTCTGATTGTAATGTTGCTAGTGCTTCATCTATATAACACATTCATCAATGAAACCCTATATACTAAAAGATAAATCAAAATATATCAATTAATAAAGTATGATTCAAAAATAAAAACAAGAAAGAATTAAGCCATACATTTGTTAATAAGCCCATAACGTAACTAAATTTTTCAGAGCAAATCAGTTTGTTTGGTTTAGGGCTTCAAGTATACTGCATCAAGCTGTCAGTGTTGTATTTCACTAAGCAAGAGAAAAATTTACATTTTCATTCCCAGTCTATCAGCATTTAGCTGTTGTTTGATTCAGTACAAACTCTAGTGATCTCATTAATTCAAATATAACATATCTCTGTATATCTCCCAAATTCTACCAGCAATCTGAGATTTCTTTTGATTCCTAGAATCCACCAACTGCTGGACATTTCTAGTTTCCCCCCTGCAATCTTCTCAAATGAAATTTGTTTAAAAACAAAAGCATATGAATTTATATCTTTAAGACCTAAACTCATGACCCTTCATATTATGTCTCAATTGTTTTAATTGCCACCCAAGCCTTATTGTCTCTTCAGTTCAGTTCAGTTCAGTCGCTCAGTCGTGTCCAACTCTGCATACCAACTCTTTATTTTTGCTTCACTGTGTAGAAGATAAGTGCTTCCCCTGGTGGCTCAGCAGAGAAGAATCTGCCTGCAATACAGTATACCCAGGTTTGATCCCTAGGTCTGGAAGATCCCCTGGAGGCGGGGACGGCAACCCGTTTCCATATTCTTGCCTGGAGAATCCCTTGGACAGAGGAGTGTGAGGCTACAGTCCGTGGGGTTGCAAAGAGTTAGACACGATTGAAGTGACTGAGCAAAAACGACTGAAGTGACTGAGCACACACGCATGTAGAAGATAACAATGTTACATACTTTGACTTTCTCATTTTTAAAAAAACTCTTAACAGTTTCCTTACATATAGCTTTTCCCCAATCTAAGTAATTCACCATTCTGCAGAGTGATCAATCTTTATAAACTTCCACAGCATCATTTTCCAACTATTGCCTTTAGGTTTGCCTTCACCAAACTCCTTGTGTCTGTTATGACTTCTCTGCTGCCTTTCCGACTATTTTGCAAATAATCTTATTTAAGACTCATTTTAAATTAAACTTTCTATTACACCTTTTTATTGATCACCAAATGTGAAAGAGATTTCCCTTTACTCCAGAATCCTGCAGAATGAAAAAGAGGTAGTTTATTTGCACCTTTTACAGCATTGAAATTGGCAAGATTTAAACGGAACATATGGAAGGAAGACTGCCTCATCACACTGTTCAAGCTATTCTCTGTCATGGAAGATGAAAAATCGGGCAGAATTTGCGTCTCTCTGAATTTCAGAAGAATTTCCACATCCAACTACAGAGTGAATTAGACATAGGCATGTGGACTCCCGGAGAAACTAAAAAATGGCAAAAGATTAAACCATAATCCTTGATGATTTTTTTAATGAGGGCAGGGAATATAGTTTTCTATTAATACATTTTTCCTCTGCTATCTAAATTAGCCATTTGCATGTGCATATATTATGTGAGTATCTGAAGCTGATATTTTCTTGAAGAAAAGGCATATTAAGCAATTTTAACATTTGTATCATAAATTTAAATCAACCTCTATAGGTGAATATCATACTAATTTGTAATATCCTAATTCAGATGGTCAGCCTGTGATTGTTTGGGTTTTGATAGGATTTTTTATTATTATTAATAGGCCATTTTTTTAAAGAGCAGTTTCAAGTTTACAGAAAATTTGAGCAGAAAGAATAGTTTCCTTATAGCTCCTCTTCCTTGAGCACCCTTCCCCCACCTCCACAAAGAGCCCTCTCACTAACAGCCTGCATTATTAGTGTGATGTCAGTTATTGGATATCATGTGTTCATCTTTGCAGAATCAGAATACTTCCACTCTCTTAAAAGTGCCCTCATCATTCTTACCTCCCTCCCTCCCACTGAACCCATGGCGACCACTGATGTTTTCACTATCTGTACAGTTTTGCCTTTCTGGATTGTCTATAATTAGAATCATACGATATGTACACTTTTCAGACTAGCTTCTTCAGCTTAGAATTTATTCATTTATAGTTCCTTTATGTCTTTACCTGACTCAATAGATTATTTCATTTCATGGTTTAATGATATTTTGTTATGTGGAAGTACAAAATTTAACCATTCACCGTTGAAGGACATCTTGGTTGCTTTCTGTTTTTGTGCATTATGAATGAAGTTGCTATAATCATTCCTGTGCAGATGTTTGGGTGGGTATAAGTTTTCAGTCGTTTGGATAAGTGTGTGTTGTGTTAGTCTTGCCGTCATGTCTGCCTCTATGTGACTCCGTGGACTGCAGCCCACCAGGCTCTTCTGTCTATGGGATTGTCCAAGCAAGAATACTGGAGTGTGTTGCCATTCTCTTCTCAAGGGATCTTCCCAACACAGGGATTAAACCTCTGCAGAGCAGGCAGATTCTTTACCTGAGCCACTGTCACAGCCTCAGATGAGTATCTGAATATGAGTGCTGAATCCTGTTGTATGATCATATTTAGCTTCAACTTCGTAAGAAACTGCTACATTTATCTACCAAAGTAGCTTTAGGTATCATTTAGCATTCCCAAAATCAATGTTGGTCCACATTCTCCTTAGCATTTGGTATTGCTTGATTTCGATTTTAGCCAGTCTAAATAGATGTGTAGCTGTCACGTCTTGGCATTTCCTAAAGACACAGTATACGAACACCTTGTGTCCTGTTTCCCATCATCTTTTTTGATGAGACTTCTGTTCAGTCTTTTTTTTTTTTTTTTTTTTGGTTTGTTTTACTTATTTTTGATTTTAAGGATTCTTTGTTTATTTTAAAAAGCAATGCCCTTGTAAAGAATACAAGTCCTTTGTCAGGTATGTGATTTGTAAATATTTCTCCCAGTCTATTGTTTTTTTTTCCCTTCTTAAGAGTATTTCTCATAGCAAGTTTTAGTTTTTGTTTTGTTTTTTATCAACTGATATTTATTGTTATTAGCGAGATATTAATTAAAATCACTTTCTAATTACGTTCTAGTTTTAATGAGCTCTATCTTATCAAGCTTGTCATTCATGGATTTCAATTTTGTATCTAAAATTCAACTCTAAACCCAAAGTCACATAGATATTCTCTTATATTATCTTAGAGAACTTTTATAGATTTTTATTTTACATATGGCTCTATGATACATTTTCAGTTAATTTTATGAAGGTGTAAGGTAAACATCTAAATACATTATTAATATTCAATAAACACCCACTGATGATTTATTAAAGTTGCATGATTATATTCATTTTCTTGCATTTGTGTTTCAAATTCTGATACCACTTGCTGTAAAGACTGTTCTAGTCTCCATACAGTTGCTTTTGTCCTTAGTCAAATCTTAGTTCACTGTATTTGTGTGGGTCTCTTTCTGGACGTTTCATTATTTTCCATTGATCTTTTTGTCTGTTTTATTGCCAGTGCAACACTGTTTTGATGACTATAGTTTATAGTAATTCTTGAGATAGAGTATTGTCAATCCTGACATGTTTTTCACTATTGTATGCTATTCTGGGTCTTTTGACTTTCCATATAAACTTTAGAATTATTTTATCAATATCCACATAGTAACTTGCTGGCACTTTTATGGGGATTGCATTGAATCTATGGATCAAGTTGGGAATAACTGACCACTTGACAGTATTAACTCTTACTAACTACAAACAGGGAATATGTCTACATTTATTCAGGTCTTCTTTGATATCTCTTATCAGAATTTTATAGTTTTTGCCGTACAGAAGTTGTGACTGTTTTACCTGATTTATACCAATGTGTTTTGGGAGGTTTTTAGTGCTGCTATGAATGCTTTTGTGTTTTTAATATCAAACTCCAGTTGTTCATTGCTACTAAGGAAAGCAATTGGCTTCACTATATTAAACTTTCATCCTGCAGTCTTGTTACAATCATTACTTTTAAGAATTTTTGTTGTTGATTTTTTGAGATTTCCTGTACAGGCAATCATGTCATATACAAAAAGATATTTTATTTCTTCCTTTCCAATCTGTATACTTTTAATTTATTTAAAAAAAATATATGTCATTGGCTAGGACCTCCAGTATGATATTGCATTAGAGTGGTGAAAAGGGAAGTCTTTGTTTTGTTACTTATCTTAGAGGGAAAGCTTCTAATGTCTCACAATTAAGTATAATATGAATTGTAGGATTTTTGTAGATGTTATTTATCAGGTTGGTGGAATTCCCCTGTATTCCTAATTTGCTAAGAGTTTTTATCATAAGTGCATATCGAGTGTTGTAAAATGTTTTCTCACATCTATTGACATGAGCATAAGACTTTTCTTCTTTAGCCAGTGGATGGGAGAAATTACATTAATTGATTTTGAATGTGGGGTGAACTTATATACCTTGAATAAATCCCCCATGGTTGTGGTGTGTAATTCTTTTTGTATGTTGTTGGATTTGACTTATAAATATTTTGTTGAGGATTGTTACATGCATATTCATGAGCCATACTGCTCTGTATATTTCCTTCTTGTGATTCTGATATTAGAATATTGCTGATCTCATAGTATGAGTTAAGAAGTGCTCCTTCTGCTTCTATGTTCTGAACAATATTGTAGAGAAGTAGTTGTTATTGTTGTTGTTGTTGAGTCACTAAGTCATGTCCGACTCTTTGAGACCCCGTGGACTGTAGCCCACCAGGCTCCTATGCCCATGGGATTTCCCAGGCAAGAATACTGGGGTGGGTTGCCACTTCCTTCTCCAGGGCGTCTTCCTGACTCAGGGATAGAACCCCTGTCTCCTGCATTGGCAAGCAGACTCTTTACCAGTGAACCACCTAGGAAGCCCAGAGAAACAGTTAATCTTCATCAAATGTTTCATAGAATTTACCATTGAAATCAGCTATGCCTAATAATTTCTGTTTAGGAAGGTGATTAATTTACTAAGTTTCTTTAGTAGGTGTAGGCCTATTTACATAGTCTATTTATCCTTGTGTGAACTTGGGAGAATGTGTTTTTCAAGGAATTGGCACATTTCATCCATGTTATCAAATTCGTTGGTATAGAGCTTTTTATATTTATTGTCTTTTTAATGTCCATGGGATCAGTAGTGATATTCTATCATTCATTTCTCTAATATTAGGGATTAGTATCATCTCTCTTGTTTTGGTTAACCTGCCAAGCAGTTTATCAGTTATATTGATCTTTTAAAAAAATAGCTTTTGGACGTATTCGTTTTCTTCTTTTCAATTTCATTGAATTACACTTCAATTTTTAAATTTTTATTCTTTTTCTAATTTCCTCAGGTAAAAGCTAGGATTATTGATTTTAGATTTGTCTTTATTTCTAATCTATGTATTCAGTACTAACTTTCTCTTTAAATGCTGCCTGCACTGTATCCCACAAATTTTATAAGTTGTAATTTAATTTTTATTTATTTCAAAATACTTTTTAAAATTTCTCTTGAGACTTTTCTTATACTTTGCTATTTAAAATTAAAAAAAAAAAAATAAGTGTCCTAGAGTTTGCTCTATTCATTTCTCATGAATCTTAGTCTTTGGTGTCACATTTTTCAAAGATTGTAACGTTCTCTTTATGTAAAAAACTGAACTTTTTGCCCAACCCAGTACTTTCACTGCTTGCTTTTGTTTATACTTTGGTTTTACCTTATTGTTATTGTTATTAGTCATATCTGTGTTTTTTTAAGAGATATACTGAAATATGCCCTTTTAAGTCAAGTCTTCTTGTTATATGTACACAGAAATTGTACCATTACCACTTTGATGAATGTCTTGCAATTTAATTTTCTAACATTTATTTATTCATAATAACCTGTAATTTCACTTTTCAGTTATCTTTATTCTCACAAAAATTAAGAAAATATTGTTTGAAAATTAAATTCCAGTAATTATATCTACTCACATGCATGCAGATATACACATACACACCACATTTATATCTTATTTTGAATACTGTGTGAGTCTAATTACTTTTGAATCAAATGATACAAACTTTGATTTTACATTTTTCCTTAAATATAATGTGCCTGGGTGGTGCAGTGGAAAAGAATCTGCCTGACAATGCAGGAGCCGCAAGAGACATGAGTTCAACCCCTGGGTTGGGCAGAACCACTGAAGTAAGAAATGGCAACCATTCCAGTATTCTTACCTGGAAAATTCCATGGACAGAGGAGCCTGGCGGGTTACAGTCCATAGCGTCGCAAAGACTCGGACATGACTGAAGCAACTGAGCGCACACACACACACCAGAGCATTCATAATAATTTGACAAAATCTTATGTCTACTGAATATTATTTTTATTTTTTAATAATTTGTATTTATATTCTTTAAAAACATATGTGTGTAGCGAATTTGGAAAACAAAAAAAAGAAGTTCATTGTACTTTACCACAGAGAGTTTCAATACCACTGTTCTAGATTTCTTTAGCTGTGATCACTTGCCTGGGTCTGATATATATTTACCCAGTTCACAAAACGTTTAACTCTTTTCCATCTTATATGCAGCCCTACGCTACATAATTCGTCACACGAAAATCACGAAACTGAGCTAAGAAAATATTTGTATTTGCTTCTTTCCAGCAAATACTAAGAGGATCTACTTTCAGCCATTATATGAAGAGTACATCATAAGAAATGCTGGGCTAGAAGAAACACAAGCTGGAATCAAGATTGCCGGGAGAAATATCAATAACCTCAGATATGCAGATGACACCACCCTTATGGCAGAAAGTGAAGAAGAACTAAAGAGCCTCTTGATGAAGGTGAAAGAGGAGAGTGAAAAAGTTGGCTTAAAGCTCAATGTTCAGAAAACTAAGATCATGGCATCTGGTCCCATCACTTCATGGGAAATAGATGGGGAAACAGTGGAAACAGTGTCAGACTTTATTTTTTGGGGCTCCAAAATCACTGCTGATGGTGATTGCAGCCATGAAATTAAAAGACGCTTACTCCTTGGAAGGAAGGTTATGGCCAACCTAGATAGCATATTTAAAAGCAGAGACATTACTTTGCCAACACAAGTCCATCTAGTCAAGGCTATGGTTTTTCCAGTGGTCATGTATGGATGTGAGAGCTGGACGGTGAAGAAAGCTGAGTGCTGCAGAATTGATGCTTTTGAACTGTGGTTTTGGAGAAGACTCTCGAGAGTCCCTTTGACTGCAAGTCGAGAGTCCCTTGGACTGCAAGGAGATCCAATCAATCCATCCTAAAGGAAATCAATCCTGGGTGTTCATTGGAAGGTCTGATGTTAAAGCTGAAACTCCAATACTTTGGCCACCTCATGTGAAGGGTTGACTCATTGGAAAAGACCCTAATGCTGGGTAGGATTTGGGGCGGGAGGAGAAGGGGACGACAGAGGATGAGATGGTTGGATGGCATTACCGACTCGATGAACATGGGTTTGGGTAGACTCCGGGAGTTGGTGATGGACAGAGAGGCCTGGCGTGCTGCAATTCGTGGGATCGCAAAGAGTCGGACAGGACTGAGCGACTGAACTGAACTGAACTGAGCTGAACTGAGAAAAATAAATGATCCTGGTTCTTAAAACATTCTGTCTTTATCTGGAAGTTATTTCCTGTGAGAGAGTGGACATGAGACAATAGTGGGAGATATCAGGAAGCACCTGTGATGTTTGTACAGTACAGAGGTGACATTACTAGCCAAGGTGGTAAAGCCTAATGAACAATTGCAACAGGACAATATTGGATTTTTGGGACACACCAGTCTACCCTCTTTATGCAGTATTCACTCTCCAGCCAAGTTCAGTTCAGTTCAGTCGCTCAGTCATGTCCGACTCTTTGCGACCCCATGAACTGCAGCACGCCAGCCCTCCCTGTCCATCACCAATTCCCGGAGTCTACCCAAACCCATGTTCATCGAGTCGGTAATGCCATCCAACCATCTCATCCTCTGTCGTCCCCTTCTCCTCCCGCCCCCAATCCTACCCAGCATTAGGGTCTTTTCCAATGAGTCAACCCTTCGCATGAGATGGCCAAAGTATTGGAGTTTCAGCTTCAACATCAGACCTTCCAATGAATACCCAGGATTGATCTCTTTTAGGATGGATTGATTGGATCTCCTTGCAGTCCAAGGGACTCTCAAGAGTCTTCTCCAACACCACAGTTCAAAAGCATCAATTCTTCGGCGCTCAGCTTTCTTCACCGTCCAGCTCTCACATCCATACATGACCACTGGAAAAACCATAGCCTTGACTAGATGGACTTGTGTTGGCAAAGTAATGTCTCTGCTTTTAAATATGCTATCTAGGTTGGCCATAACCTTCCTTCCAAGGAGTAAGTGTCTTTTAATTTCATGGCTGCAATCACCATCAGCAGTGATTCTGGAGCCCAAAAAAACAAAGTCTGACACTGTTTCCACTGTTTCCCCATCTATTTCCCATGAAGTGATGGGACCAGATGCCATGATCTTAGTTTTCTGAATGTTGAGCTTTAAGCCAACTTTTTCACTCTCCTCTTTCACCTTCATCAAGAGGCTCTTTAGTTCTTCTTCACTTTCTGCCATAAGGGTGGTGTCATCTGCATATCTGAGGTTATTGATATTTCTCCCGGCAATCTTGATTCCAGCTTGTGTTTCTTCCAGCCCAGCGTTTCTCATGATGTACTCTGCATATAAGTTAAATAAACAGGGTGACAATATACAGCCTTGACATACTCCTTTTCCTATTTGGAACCAGTCTGTTGTTCCATGTCCAGTTCTAACTGTTGCTTCCTGACCTGCATACAGGTTTCTCAAGAGACAGGTCAGATGGTCTGGTATTCCCATCTCTTTCAGAATTTTCCACAGTTTATTGTGATCCACACAGTCAAAGGCTTTGGCATAGTCAATAAAGCAGAAATAGATGTTTTTCTGGAACTCTCTTGCTTTTTCGATGATCCAGCAGATATTGGCAATTTGATCTCTGGTTCCTCTGCCTTTTCTAAAACCAGCTTGAACATCTGGAAGTTCACGGTTCACGTATTGCTGAAGCCTGGCTTGGAGAATTTGAGCATTACTTTACTAGCATGTGAGATGAGTGCAATTGTGCGGTAGTTTGAGCATTCTTTAGCATTGCCTTTCTTTGGGATTGGAACGAAAACTGACCTTTTCCAGTCCTGTGGCCACTGCTGAGTTTTCCAGATTTGCTGGCATATCGAGTGCAGCACTTTCACAAGCATCACCTTTGAGGATTTGAAATAGCTCAACTGGAATTCCATCACCTCCACTAGCTTTGTTCGTAGTGATGCTTTCTAAGGCCCACTTGACTTCACATTCCAGGATGTCTGGCTCTAGGTGAGTGATCACACCATCGTGATTATCTGGGTTGTGAAGGTCTTTTTTGTACAGTTCTTCTGTGTATTCTTGCCACCTCTTCTTAGTATCTTCTGCTTCTGTTAGGTCCATACCATTTCTGTCCTTTATCGAGCCTATCTTTGCATGAAATGTTCCCTTGGTATCTCTAATTTTCTTGAGATCTCTAGTCTTTCCCAATCTGTTGTTTTCCTCTATTTCTTTGCACTGATCGCCGAGGAAGGCTTTCTTATATCTCCTTGCTATTCTTTGCCAAGTAGCCACCCTTGAAGATACAGATTTGTTTGTGAATAACACTCACTGGCATGTGGAAGCTGTCACTTTTTTGAACTCTGGTTCATTGTTCAATCATATTCTTAAGGCTATATTTTTGGCTACAGTGAGTCCCTGGAGCTCTCAGAGTTTTTGCTCTATATAGTCTGTTTGGCATATGTGTATGCACCAAGGTGAAACTCTGCCACAGTGATCCAGGTTCTTAGCTCTAAGCATCCCTGAATTACTCCTTTGGACTCATGACCTAGAGCAGCACAAGGCCTTTAAGCTGTCATTCAAAAGGCGTTGTGTTCTAATAAGGGATTCTCCATACCCCTCTTAGATTCTAAGAACACATTCAGGTTAGTTCATTTGGATTCTGAGAACACTTTAGTAGTAGTTAAAGCTGTGGTTTCCTGATTAAACTGAAATTGAATAGCAGGTGGTAAGGAAAAAGAAGGTAAGAGGATGGCTGTTTATTCTCTGGTTTGCTCACTTGCATGAATCGGTTTGCATTGAATTGGAAGGTTTCCAATTTGATAAAATAGGAGGAAATGGAAGATCATAATTTTGTTCTTGATGCATTTATTTTAAGGCACTTTCACTGTAGAGAGGAAGGTTTCCAAATTGATTTTTATTGTGTGAACCTGAAGAATAGAGTGGAAATCTTAGCATCAGGGATAAAATCAGGATTTTCTGTAAGTAAATAATATTCAGTGACATGTCTATGGAAAAGATTCCTGAGGGAAAATACTCAGTGTCAAGTGATAAGTGGGTATAAATGTAGACCTGATGGCTTTCATGGAGGAGAAAAGGAGAATGAGCCTGAGAAAGAGACAAAAGACATCCAGGGAGAAAGGAAGAAAACTTGGGGTTCCAGGGTCAGCTGAAACCAATGTAACAAATTGTTTCAGGAAAAGAGACGGCCCCAAGATGGAAGCTGACAGAAGGAAATATATAATAAGAAAGTAATTTAGTCACCTGGATGGAGGTCATTGGTGATGTGCTGCTGCTGCTGCTGCTGAGTCGCCTCAGTCGTTTCCGACTCTGTGCGACCCCATAGATGGCAGCCCACCAGGCTCCACTGTCCCTGGGATTCTCCAGGCAGGAACACTGGAGTGGGTTGCCATTTCCTTCTCCAATGCATGAAAGGGAAAAGTGAAAGTGAAGTTGCTCAGTGGTGTCCGACTCTTTGCGACCCCATGATAGGACTGCAGCCTACCAGGCTCCTCCATCCATGGGATTTTCCAGGCAAGAGTACTGGAGTGTGTTGCCATTGAGAAAAGCATTTATGTTGGAGGTAGAAATCAAATTATTTTTGACTTATAACTCACATATAATTTAGCAAAAAATTCTATTAACTTTACTCTCAAATTCATCTAAAATATCAGTCTATCTCATTTCTCTACTGGTGCTGCCCTGGTTGATGCCTCATCATCTCTTGCCTGTGTCAGGGGAGTGTGTAATTTCCTCAGTTCTGTCTCGCCACAGCAAAGATTTGAAATGATAAACCAGCATTACACCTCGGTTACAGCTCAGAATTTTATTCGGCAAACAAAGGAAAGCACACCCTTTAGACATGAGGGTGGGCCGACCACAAAGGAGAGGCCCAATCTTGGCTCCTTTTTTTATATGGTTTGTCTCCTCCCCCTGAGCCTGCCCTATGTAAATTGGGCTAGCCAGGATGGCTATTTGTTTCACCTGAAGTTCTCACTTTGGTCCTCGGATTTTCTTTTGTTTCATCTTCATAGGCTTTTCCCTTCCTTTGTCTTTTAGCCACTGCCATTTTGGACTCCTTTTTCCTATTCTAACTACCTATCACCTGGGCAACTCTGTTCTTTCAGTCTGCTCTTTGAATCAGTCCATAAAACAGTGATGTGAGTATCCTTTAAAATAGCAGTCAGACTAGTTACTCCTCTCCTGAGGACTTCACAATGACTTCCCATTTTAATCAAAGTAAAAGGCAAATTGTTTCTCATCTACAAGGCTCTGCAGGAATCAGTTTTTGTTACTTTCCTGACACCACCTCCTTCTCCTTGCACTTGCATTCCCTTCACTCCAGCTACACTGACCTGCTATTCCTTGCTCGTGGAATGTGGCCACAGTAGAATCCTTTGGCTCTTAACTCACAGGCCCAGGCTGGTAGAACAGCTGCTCTCTGGAACTTTGCTGCTCTCTGGAACTTTGCTGGTGTTAAAACGTCATATGACCAAGGATAACATCAAAAGAATACGGGACAGAAACAGCTTGATAGGAAGGGACATTTCATGTGTGGAAAATAATAAAATCTATCCAGGCCTTTAGCATGGATTCGATCCCTGGTTCAGGAAGATCCCCTGGAGAAGAAAATGGCAGCCCACTCCAATATTCTTGCCTGAGAAATCCCATGGACAGAGGAGCCTGGCGGGCTACAGTCTATAGGATTGCAAGAGTCAGACACTTAATGACTGAGTCTTGGTGCCAGAAGAGCCCCTCCCAAGCAGACAGAACAGAGGAAGGAACACGATAGCCCTCCACAAAGGTTTCTCGCTATAGAAAACATAAGAAATAGAAAAATAATTATTGAAACCTAATATAATCTATCAAGTTAGTGTACTAGTTCATTCTTGAAAACTTACCTGGTTTTTGATCTTAAGAATGTATCCAAACATAAGTGTCTATATAATAAAATAATTAAATTATTATGGAAATGATAACACACACAACGTAAAATGTATTACACATATAAGGTATATAAAAATAGTTAAATTAAAAGTATACTATTGTGATGTTCCTGCATTATAAAGTGCTATAGTTTTTTAAAAGCTTTTTATTTTATTTTGGAGTAAAGCTGAATAACAGTGTTGTCATAGTTTCAGGTGGCCTGCAAAGGAATTTGGCCATACATATGCATATATCCTTTCTCCCCCAATTCCCTTCCCGTCCAGGCCACCACATAAAGTTGAGCAGAGTTCCCTCTGCTGTGTAGTAGATCCTTGTTGGTTATTCATTTTAAATATAGCAGTGTGTACATTGGTACCCAAATCCCTATCCTTTCCACCCCCATCCTTCATCCCTGGCGACCGTAAATTCATTCTCTAAATCTGTGAGTCTGTTTCTGTTTTGTAAATAGTTCATTTGTATCATTTCCTTTTAGATTCTGCATATAAAGGATGTCATACAATATTTCTCCTTCTCTGTCTTTCTTCACTCAGCATGACAATCTCTAGGTCTCTCTATATTGCTGTAAATGACATTATTTAATTATTTTTGATGGCTGAGTAATATTCCGTTGTATATATGTACCACATGTTCTTTATCCATTCCTCTGCTGATGGACTTTTAGGCAGCTTCCACGTCTTGGTATGTAAACAGTGCTACAATGAATACCAGGGTGCATAAATCCTTTTGGACCATGTGTTTCTCTGGGTTTATGCCCAATAGTGGGATTGCAGGGTCATGTGGTAGCTCTGTTTTTAAAAATGTATGTATTTTTAAACACAAAGGAGCAAAGGATAGATTTTATGAAAACTGAAAAACAATAAACATAGTTAGTAATAAATTAAAGAAGAATGCCTCTGTGAACCAGAAATGGAACAGAAACACTTAACAGTGAGCTGGGTTGAAGCCATGAGATTTCCATTTTCCTAATCCAGAACAGCAAGAGTAGGGGTGAGAGTATGGTTCCCAAAGCATAAAAATTTCTCCTGAAGAGTAGAATGAATCAGTTATACATATACCTGTTCTTTTTGAGATTCTTTCCCATATAAGTCTTTATAGAGTATTGAGTAGTGTTCCCTGTGCTAATAAAAACAGTAGGTTTTTATTAGTTTCTACATTATATATATTAGTGTGTGTATGTCAGTGCCTCTCTCCCAATTTATCCCTCCCCCACCAGAACCTAGTCTTTTAAGCACTATGTTAAACTATAGACAGGGAATTTCATTCTATGCTTTATCACGGGTATACAGCAAGAGAGGGGCTTCCCAGGTGGCACTGTGTGTGTGTGCGTTAGTCACTCAGTCGTGCCCACCTCTTTGTGAGTCCATGGACTGTAGCCCATCAGGCTCCTCTGTCCGTGTAATTCTCCAAGCAAGAATACTGGAGTGGGTTTGCATGCCCTTCTCCAGGGGATCTGGACCTAGGGATCAAACCCAGGTTTCCCACATGGAGATGGCAATTCTTTACCAATTTAACTACCCAGGAAATAAACCATCTGCCAATGTAAGAAACGTAAGAGACATAGGTTTGATCCCTGGTTCAGGAAGGCCCCCTGGAGGAAGGCATGGCAACCCACTCCAGTCTTCTTGGCCTGGAGAATCCCATGGACAGAAGAGAATGGCAGGCTACAGTTCATAGGGTCACAAAGAGTCAGACACGACTGAAGTGACTTAGCACACATGTACAAGTCATGGGATACATTTATTTGACTGATTACCATATCCCTATAATGCAGCATACCGTCCATTCTGTCTTCCTCTCTTTGTTAAACCTAACCTAAGTTATGAAACTGAATAAGTGAAATTTAAGGATAGATTTTTATTTAAGAAAAAGTGAGAGTATTTATTCTCCAGTTTTCCAGGATAAATAATATTACGCCATTGAGAAAATTTAGTAGGCAATCCAACTGTTGTCACTGTAAGGAAAACAAAAATGGGTTTATTTAACAAATTGGCAGTATCTCCTGCTATATCTCATTAAACAAGAGTATTGCCTGTAAATATAACAGGCTATTTTATAGGCATTGGTAGTGTAAATCTGCCTGTTTACTCATGTAAGTGTGTAATCTCTGAAGTGGCAATGTGAAATCTCTGAAATCTGACTGGAAACTTTTCTAGAAAATGGTTAAGAAATGTGTACTTAGAAATAATGTATAGCTGATATTTGCATCCACATATGATAAATAATTCTAGTGCATTAGCATCAAGAACATATTAAATATATTCAAAAATTGCAATTTGATAAGTATTCAAATCTGATTTTATTGTTGATATGAATTATAGTCAATTCACTAATCACTTAAAATTGAGTATAACAAATTACTTTTAGAAGACAATAGGCAAATAAATATGTTGAAATATTCTTCAGCATACTATTGTACCTTCCAATGATGATAAATGTAGTTATATAAGATCAATTAAGCTGATAGCTTTTAAATCTTGGTTTTCTCTTCAATATTGAGAATTGCATTGAAGAAATTTGGCTATAAGGAGTCAAAAAACAAAAAAAAAATTAAAGTAAAACATAATGCCATAACTGAGGACTGAGACAGTGCTATATACTCCTTTTCTTGAGACATTTATAGAAAAATATAAGCAATTATTATAGACAACATGAGAATTGTCTAAAATCAGCTATTGTGTTTCATGAAGTTTTTTTCATCTTGAAATTAATTCAATGAATTATAAGCCATTCAACCAGGGATGATCAAGGTCTTCTTAATAATAAATGTGAAACTAAAAAGCCTACAAAAATGATGACAAATTATTTTATTTTAAAAAGTGATTTATCAAGCTATTTGACCTTATGACAGAAATATTAACTTAAGCAGCAAGATATTTGAAGTTGAACAGTTTCCCATTTTTAACTCAGATTCTATTGATATATGTAACTGAAAAGGAAATAACATAAAGTCCTCTTCCATTAGATTCCCATCTGTGTCAAAGGAATTTACATCTCAAAAATTTTATCCCAACATGGATATTGCTTTTATTGCAATAACTGACACTATTCCCAGGTCTTGAAGTATAGACAGATGTATATTCAGAAATATAAATTGAATTAAACCAATATATGTTCAAGAACAAAAGAATTCTCTAAAGATCTTGAAAACATGCTAATCCAACAATAAAATCACCTGTACCTAAATATACTTCTCTGTTATATCTTTAAGTTGAATTGGGTGAGGAACCTTTTGTTGCTATTGCAAATGCAAAGCAACTTGCTATCTTAGAATATTCTTTTGCTTTCATTTCTCTTTCCTCCTCCCCTTTTTTTCTTAGGTTACTAGTGTATACTCAATGCCTTGCTGTTCTTGAACTTATTAGCAAACATCTTGACATAATTTCCAATATATGCGACCAATTCATTTCTAAATATTTGGAGTTTTTTCTGTTTTATTTTTGTTTTGTTTTGTTGTTGTTGTTACTTTTCTTTCTTTCTTTCTTTTTTTTCTTTCATCCGGTGGATTTCTTTGGATATTTTCCTATATGGATTTTGTCCTATTTGTCCTGTTGGCTCATGACTTTATAAACTTTGTGAAGGTGCTAACCATTATTTAACTATTCTCTCTAAGTTCCACACTTTTTCTTTTCTTCCTAGAACTCTGACAGTATAAATGTTAGGCAATTTACATTATCTTATACACTCCTGAGACTATATTTTTTTCTTCTCCATTTTCTCTTTTTACTCAGATTTTATATGTTTGGTCTGTTTTGGGTTTGCTGATTCTTTCCTGTATTGTTTCCTGCATACTTTTGGATCTGTACAGTGAGGTTTAAATATTTTAGTTGCTGTGTTTTTTACAAACTTCTATAACTTTATTTCTTAACATCTTTTCTTTACTGAACATTTTTGTGCTTCTGTTACTTTCCAGACAGTTGAGTTTTAATGGTGAAACATAAATAATATGACTTGTTTGAGATAAAATTTCTGAATATCAATGTTTTGTCAAACCCAAACACTCCTCTCCATGTATTTATTTTAAAAATAATTTTTATTTATTTATTTATTTTTGACTGTGTTGAGTCTTCATTGCTGTGCAGGCTTTTCTCTAGTTGTGGCAAGCGGGGGCTGCTCTCTAGTTGCAGTGCATGGGCTTCTCATTGTGGTGACTTGTTGCAGAACGCGGTCTCTATAGAGTGCACGGGCTTCAGTAGTTGTGGTGTGTGGGCTCAGCAGTTGCAGCTCCCGGGCTCTACAGCCTGGCTCAGGAGTTGTAGCACGGGCTTAGTTGGTCTATGACATGTGAGGTCTTCCCAGATCATTGAACAAACACATCTCCTGTATTGGCGGGAGTATTCTTTACCACCGAGCTACTAGAGAAGCCATGTACCTATTAATTAAAAGAAATTCTTAAAAATTGTTTGTTTCACTTCTTTGTTGAGAATTGCTAGAGCCCTGTAGTATAATAATAACTATAGCTCTCTACATAGCTATTTAGTCATAATGTTATAGTTCTACATATATAATGTATAGTAAAATTCCAGTGTACAAATTGTCTTCATTCTATAATGAGCAAATTAACTTGTTCTTGCATAAATCATAACATAATGGGATACTGTAAATTTTTCAGAGTTGTTATTAATAAGTGTAGGAAATGCATTGTTAATGCTTAAATAGTAAATGAAATGTGTTTTGGGTGCAAACCTTACAATGCTATAAAGAACTATGCCGATTAAAAAACTCATGCTTCTAATAATCAATGTCTGCTATCAACTCTTACTTTGTAAATGTCCTCTTCATTTCTATTTCTCTTCCTCCTTTCCAACTCTTCTTTCTACTCCTCATTCTTTTCTTTGTGATCTGAGTTTAGAATAATATGTTACACTTTGTTTTTTGGAAACATGCAGAGAATTTCTGATTATCTTTAAAAATGAAAATGTATCTCTACTGGATGGAAAACAATAACTTGATCTTTTAAAAGTAACACTAACAAGCATTCTCTTTGTTTCAGAAGCTGATGGTTTGGCTTTTTAAATACTTTTTGCCATTAACATGCTGATAATATATGGACAACTTGTTAAAACTTGAATTCCTCCCCTACTGCAATTTTTATACATTGTTTTCTCATCACCAAGCACTTGTACTCATGTGGAAGTGATTGTTTTAAAATTGTATGTATATTTCATAGGAGAAAAATTCCAGTGAAATTAGTATATAAAATATCATCCCTGTTGACTATTTTAAAAAACTTCTCTATTTCTTCATGGTTGAAATAGTATTTATAGTGACAATTTATTTAAAAAAGAGAGACACATTTTTTTTTTTTTTTGAAAGTCAAGAAACTTCCTAGGTGTTTAGAGACTAAATTTTCTCTGCAAGAAAAATCATTGCAAGATTTTTTTATCTGATTGTGACAACCAGGCAGTTAGCTAGATATGGTAATAAAATGATAGTAATAATAAAGCAATGAAACTAAGTCATGCCGTATGGGGCTACCCAGGACAAACGGGTCATGGTGGAGAGGTCTGACAGAATGTGGTCCACTGGAGAAGGGAATGGCAAACTAGTTCAGTATTCTTGCCTTGAGAACCAAATGAACAGTATGAAAAGGGAAAAAGATAGGACACTGAAAGATGAACTCCCCAGGTCAGAAGATGTCCAATATGCTACTGGAGATCAGTGGAGAAATGACTCCAGAAAGAATGAAGGGATGGAGCCAAAGCAAAAGCAACACCCAGTTGTGGATGTGACTGGTGATAGAAGCAAGATTCGATGCTGTAAAGAGCAATATTGCATAGGAACCTGGAATGTTAGGTCTATGAATCAGGGCAAATTGGAAGTCGTCAAACAGGAGATGACAAGAGTGAACCTCAACATTCTAGGAATCAGTGAACTAAGATGGACTGGAATGGGTGAATTTAACTCAGATGACCATTATATCTACAACTGTGAGCAGGAATCCCTTAGAAGAAATGGAGTAGCCATCACAGTCAGCAAAAGAGTCCCAAATGCAGTACTTGGATGCAATCTCAAAAACGACAGAATGATCTCTGTTTGTTTCCAAGGCAAACCATTCAATATCACGATAATTTGAGTCTATGCCCCAACCAGTAACGCCAAAGAAGCTGAAGTTGAAAGGTTCTATGAAGACCTACAAGACCTTCTAGAACTAACACCCAAAAAAGATGTCCTTTTCATTATAGGGGACTGGAATGCAAAAGTAGGAAGTCAAGAGATACCTGGAGTAACAGACAAATTTGGCCTTGGAGTACAGAATGAAGCAGGGCAAAGGTTAATAGAGTTTTGCCAAGAGAACACACTGGTCATAGTAAACACCCTCTTCCAACAACACAAGAGAAGACTCTATACATGGACATCACCAGATGGTCAACACCAAAATCCGATTGATTATATTCTTTGCAGCCAAAGATGGAGAAGCTGTATACAGTCAGCAAAAACAAGACCGGGAGCAGACTGTGGCTCAGATCATGAACTCCTTAGTGCCAAATTCAGACTGAAATTGAAGAAAGTGGAGAAAACCACTAGACCATTCAGATATGACATAAATCAAATCCCTTATGACTAGACAGTGGATGTGAAAAATAGATTTAAAGGACTAGATCTGATAGACAGAATGCCTGATGAACTATGGATAGAGATTCGTGACATTGTACAGGAGATAGGAATCAAGACCATCCCCAAGAAAAAGAAATGCAAAAAAGCAAAATGGCTGTCTGAGGAGGCCTTACAAATAACTGTGAAAAGACGGGAAGTGAAAAGCAAAGGAGAAAAGGAAAGATATACCCATTTGAATGCAGAGTTCCAAAGAATAGCAAGGAGAGATAAGAAAGCCTTCCTCAGTGATCAATGCAAAAAATAGAGGAAAACAATAGAATGAGAAGAACTAGAGACCTCTTCAAAAAATTACAGATACCAAGGGAATATTGCATACAAGGATGGGCTCAATAAAGGACAGAAATGGTAGGGACCTAACAGCAGAAGATATTAAGAAGAGGTGGCAAGAATACACAGAAGAATTGTA
The DNA here is from genome assembly GCF_054371585.1 of Giraffa tippelskirchi. Taxonomy (NCBI): domain Eukaryota; kingdom Metazoa; phylum Chordata; class Mammalia; order Artiodactyla; family Giraffidae; genus Giraffa; species Giraffa tippelskirchi. The sequence continues at coordinate 129,769,062 of NC_137286.1, forward strand.
CAAAAAAAGATCTTCATGACCCAGATAATCACGATGGTGTGATCACTCACCTAGAGCCGGACTTCCTGGAATGTGAAGTCAAGTGGCCCTTAGGAAGCATCACTAGGAACAAAGCTAGTGGAGGTGATGGAATTTGAGTTGAGCTATTTCAAATCCTGAAAGAGGATGCTGTGAAAGTGTTGCACTCAATATGCCAGCAAACTTGGAAAACTCAGCAGTGGCCACAGGACTGGAAAAGGTCAGTTTTCATTCCAATCCCAAAGAAAGGCAATGCCAAAGAATGCTCAAAATACTGCACAATTACACTCATCTCACATGCTAGTAAAGTAATGCTTAAAATTCTCCAAGCCAGGCTTCAGCAATACGTGAACCGTGAACTTCCAGATGTTCAAGCTGGTTTTAGAAAAGGCAGAGGAATCAGAGATCAAATTGCCAACATCTGATGGATCTTCAAAAAAGCAAGAGAGTTCCAGAAAAACATCTATTTCTGCTTTATTGACCATGCTAAAGCCTTTGACTGTGTGGATCACGATAAAATTTGGAAAATTCTTAAAGAGATGGGAATACCAGACCACCTGACTTGCCTCTTGAGAAACCTGTATGCAGGTCAGGAAGCAACAGTTCGAACTGGACATGAAACAACAGACTGGTTCCAAATAGGAAAAGGCGTATGTCAAGGCTGTATATTGTCATCCTGCTTATTTAACTTATTTGCAGACTACATCATGAGAAATGCTGGGCTGGATGAAGCACAAGCTGGAATCAAGATTGTCGGGAGAAAAATCAATAACCTCAGATATGCAGATGATACTATGCGTATGTCAGAAATTGAAGAAGAACTAAAGAGCCTCTTGATGAAAGTGGAAGAGGAAAGTGAAAAAGTTGGCTTAAAGCTCAACATTCAGAAAACTAAGATCATGGCATCTGGTCCATCACTTCATGGCAAATAGATGGGGAAACAGTGAGAGACTTTATTTTTGGGGGCTCCAAAATCACTGCAGATGGTGATTGCAGCCATGAAACTCAAAAGAAGCTTACTCCTTGGAAGGAAAGTTATGACCAACCTAGACAGCATATTAAAAAGCATAGACATTACTTTGCCAACAAAGGTCCAACTCATCAAGGCTATGGTTTTCCAGTAGTCATGTATGGATGTGAGAGTTGGACTAAAAAGAAAGCTGAGTGCTGAAGAATTGACGCTTTTGAACTGTGGTGTTGGAGAAGACTCCTGAGACTCTTGGACTGCAAGGAGATGCAACTAGTCTATCCTAAAGGAGATCAGTCCTGAGTGTTCATTGGAGGAACTGATGTTGAAGCTGAAACTCCAATACTTTGGCCACCTGATGTGAAGAGCAGACTCATTTGAAAAGACCCTGATGCTGGGAAAGATGGAAGGCAGGAGGAGAAGGGGACAACAGAGGATATGATGTTGGATGGCATCACCAACTCAATGAATATGAGTTTGGGTAAACTCTGGGAGTTGGAGATGGACAGGGAGGCCTGGCATGCTGCAGTCCATGGGGTTGCAAAGAGTTGGACTGAGTGACTGAACTGAACTGATGTGAAGAACTGAATCATTGGGAAAACCCTGGTGCTGGGAAAGATTGAAGGCAGAAGTGGGCAACAGAAGATGAAATGGCTGCATGGCATCATCGATGCAATGGACATGAACTTGGGCAAACTCTGGGAGATGGTGAGGGACAGGGAAGCCTGGTGTATTGCAGTCTCATGGGGTCCGGAAGAGTTGTACACGACTTCGCGACTAAGCAACAACAATAACGTAGACTGGTATGGTAGAGGTATATTTGACTTAATATTTTAATTTTTCGAAATAAATAATAGTGTTCTGTACATACAAAACTTCTGAAAATTGTAGTTCTTTTTTTTTTTGTCTAAGAAAATTTATTTTAATTCCTTAAATATGGCTTGCCCTCTCTCAGTTAAAGCTATGTCTTAAGCTGCTCCCTCTAACAGAAACATATGTTGTTAACCTGTTCTTCCTTTCCCAGTGATCCATGGAATCTCAATTTGACTTATTTCTTCTTGCATATCTTTCCTTCCTACTTCCTTTTTCATGGCGCAAATCAGTATACACCCTTTATTAATCTGTGTAATTTATTGTATATGTAACAGAAATTACATATACTGCATTATATGTAATCAGAAAGTCTTGTTCACTTCTGTTTCCCCTTGATTATTATAAAACTGCACCTCAGAAATTGTTAAAAGGAATCATGTCATATATCAAAACATAAAATGATATGCTAAAGACTCTTCTGCATGGAAGAAAATCTCTACGAATTTAATATTTGTATGTAGTATGCATGCCTTCCAATATATACGTGCTTCACAACATTATGCTTCCTCATCTTAATTTCATTTTGCCTCATATTTGCTAATACATTAAATATAATTAAAGTATGTAGATAAATTGTTCTGTGACAGTTTTATTCAAACCATTGTATTCATATATGTGTGTGTGTATACATATATATATATATGAAACTTGATTTCTATAATCAAGTTGAATTCTTAGGTGATTAGATTTCATATAATTCAGATGTTTTCTCTTTTCACACTTCATTCTTTTATAGACTCACATATATTACCATGACTCTACCAAGAAGGGGTAGTCAAGTCCTCAGCTATTAGTATGTGCAGTCATCAGTGTGGCATTTATATTTCCTTATGTCTTCAATTATACGAAACTATTCATGTGAGTGCATGTGTGTGTGCTCAGTTGCTTCAGTCATGTCCCTCTTTGCGACCCTTTAGACTGTCACCTGCCAGGTGCCTCTGTCCATGGAATTTCCCAGGCAAGAATACTGGAGTGGTTTGCCATGCCCTTCTCCAGGTAATCTTCCCATCTGAGCAATCGAACCCGCGTCTCCTGCTTGGCAAGCGGATTCTTGACCACCGAGCCACTTGGGAAGTCCTATGTGAGTGCTTAGTAATAAACATATAATTTACATCAATCCATGGGGCTTCCCCGGGTGGTGCTAGTGGTACAGAACCCACTGCCAATGCAGGAGATGAAAGAGATGCAGGTTCGATCCCTGGGTGGGGAACATCCCCTGGAGGAGAGCATTGCAACCCACCCCAGTATTCTTTCCTGGAAAATCCCATGGACTGAGGAGCCTGGCGGACTACAGTCCATGGGGTAGCAAAGAGTCAGACACGACTGAAGTAACTGAGCACAAATGCGTGGATCCCTGAGATGTTTTCGGATATACAAAAGCTGAAAGAATTGATCACCCGAGATCTACGTAAAAAGAAGGATTTTCCAAAATCCTTAAAACGGAGGGAAGGTTGTATTAAATGAAATATGTATCCACATAAAGAAGTGGAGTGTGCTGGAAGTGGAAACTGCATAAATAAATATGTACATTTTTCCTGTAATTTAAAACCCATTAAATGAATTTTTCTATTTAAAATTAAAGCAAATAACAGCATTAGTACAAATATTAAGAGGAAAAAAATCACAGTGAACTATTTTAAGTTCTTATCCTATATGTGAAGTCATATAATAAGTTGGAGTGCCTTCTAAAATCAGTACATGTTTACTCTTCCTCTCACATTTTACGTCTTTGACATATATATTGCATCTTTTTATTTTGTCTGTCACATATCTAATTATTTTAGATTTAGATGATTTTGCTACTTTTGTCTTTTGACTTTCATACTAGTTTTATCAGTGGTGACCTACTACCTTTACTATATGTTTTCCTTTACCAGAAAGATTTTATTCTTTTGTGTTTTTTTTTATTTGTTTCTAATTATGACATATTCTCTTTCGTTAAAGAAAAGTCCCTTTAACATTTCCTGTAAGATTAGTATAGTGGTCATGAACTCCTTTAGACCTGCTTGTCTCGGAAACTATTTATTACCCCTTCATTAGGAATTGTAACATTGTTGTGTAGAATATTCTTGACTGTAAGGGTTTTTTGTTTGTTTGTTTTTGCACTGTGAATATATCATGCCATTCCTTTCTGGCCTGTAAATTTTCTGCTGAAAATTAGCTGATAATATTATGATAGTACCCTTGTTCATAACTAGTTGTTTTTCTATTGCTGCTTTTAAGATTTTCTATTTAGCTTTGACTTTGAGCATTTTAATTATGTGTCTGGTTATGGGTCTCTTTGAGTTCATCTTGTCAGGGTGGTGGATTCTGACTACTTGTATCTATGCTTCTGTCCATCTCAACATGACCTTTTCTATATATCCTTTACTGTAGAAACTCTGCTCTGTTAGTTCTCAGGTCATTCTCCAAGAGAGATGTTCTTCATGAAGCTGGAGTTCTGGTGTGTCCATGTGATCTCTGAATCTTCCAACTCTGCCATCTTTGTCTGGACTCTGACTTGTATCATATTGTAAGCTAAAATTTTTATGGTTATCACTGAAGTATAAAAACAGTCCGTATTTATAGAGATTGAAGAAAATAAGAATTAGGAAATTTTCCCTGCAATAAGAAAAAAACACTGCAAGAGATTAAAATGCACTATAAATAGGACAAATAGGGAATGCAAAAGTAGATAGCATAAGTAAATCCGTTCTCTTTTGTATATAATGGTTTTTATTTGAGTCTCATGGTTTAAGTATGAATCTTCCAGTAATTCATTTCTGGTAATTAAGCTCTAAGAATGAAGTCACTAAAACCAATTCAACGGGAAGTCATTGAGTAGTTCTAAACACAATAAGCCACCATATCACAGTGGTCAGCAACTACTTCACGTCCTCAGCAGAGATCAAGGGCTGAATGAGCATTAACACCAAGTAACACAGTTATTCCTAAAATTGGTCCCTCAGGTTTAGGTTGACTGAGCTTTAAATTGCCTGCATTCTATTGACTCTTCAATTCTCTCAGCCATTGATAAATGAAATACTTGAGTCATCAGAGTTAATCCACTTTCATGACACTTGCTTTTCTTGAAACATTAGATTAGCTCCTTTTGTTTTCTGAATTTAAGATTCAGGTCAAGTTAAATGGAGTTTATATCATTACAAATTGTCAGGCATAACCCCTCCTGGGAAATCTGAGGATTTTTGTGGAATTAAAGTCTTTATAAAATCAGCAGAGAGCAATATAATTTATGTCAGCATGTTGAAATAGTTTTTTTTTTCTATATAAAATAATTACATCAAAATAAAATATTTGGAAGTTGCTATTTTATAAGTATCAATAATTAGTTGGATTTAGCATGACTGGACCATTTCTGTATTGTGGCTAAAAAATATTTGTATGTATGTCATGTTTACCTTTAATATAGGTTATTTGATTGTGTTTGAGATGTGTAAATGTACTTTTGGTTTACGTTTTTCTTGTCCTTGCCAGTAACTTAATTTGGAGCAATAGTCAAATCATTCTATATTGATAACCTCCTTTAGCCATCATTTTAAAATAGTTAGATAATAAATTTTCTTAGTTTTCCTTCGTCTGTGAATGTGTTGATTTTTTTCTTGATTCCCAAAGGATATTTTCACTCAGTATGAATTCTGGGTTTACAGGGCTTTCTTATTGTCTATTTTTTGTTTTCCCCAGCACCTGAAAAACATTCTGCCACTTCCTTCTCACCTCCAGAAATATTTCTTATGAGAAATCTTTTGTCATTTTATTTTGTTTCTCTGTAGGTACAATAATTTCTTCTCTCTCACTGCTTTACAATATCCCCCTTGTCTTTAGTTTTCAAAAATTTGACTATAGTCTCCTTTGGTTTGTACTTCTGTAGGTTCATTTGATTGGGGCTTCATGAAATTCTTTGACTATAGATTTATGGAGTTTTGGAAAAATTTGAGGAGTTACCCTGTTGTTTCTTTAAGTGCCATAAACCATCCTTACTTCTCTTCAACGCCAGTGACATGATAGTAAATATTTTTAAAGTCTCATCATTCCTTATGTTCTATTCAATTTTAAATTCTACTTTCTCTTTGTTGTTCAGATTAATTAATTTTTATTTTTCTATGTTTAATTTCACTAATTACTTGGTCTTTCCCTTCTGCTTCTGTGCCTGTCCATTAAGGATTTAAAGAACTTTTTTTATTATTGTGTTTTACAAGGCTTAAATTCCCATTGGTTTCTTCTCTATATTTTCTATTTCTTGGCTGGAAGTATTTATCTTTTCATTCAGCATGATCATTGAAGCAGGTTTATGATGACTGCTTTGAAATATGTCATAATTCTAACATTTCTGTCACCATTTTGTTGGCATTTCTTGATTGACTTTTTTCAGTCAGTTTGACATCTTCCTGGTTTTTGGAAGGTTGAATGATTTTTAATTAAAACCTGACATTTTGCATATCATGTGGTAAGACTATGAGAGTTGAAATTCTTTCTCAGCTTGCTTCATTTTGACTTGGTTCCTGTGGGTTAGCCACAGGAGCCTCATTGTGAGAGTGGATGTTTAGAATCTCTGCTCAGACTTCACTGCATGAATGGAGGCAAGGCTACAGTTTTATTCTGTGATGCTTGAATGTTGTTTTCTGAAAGCTTTCTGTCTTCTGGGCTGACCCTTTCCTAACTTTTTGGGTATAGAGGACAGCCATTTTGGGGGACTTTTGCTACCTACACCTCTTAGCATTTCCACATTGCTGGGTCCTCCAGCATCTATTCTGGGATGTAAGAGGCAGAAAGAAAGCCCTGGGATGTAATACCATGTTGTTTTTCAGGTTACATGAGCCCTAGCTGGCCCTCCCTAAAAGAAGAAAAAAAGTTCAAACACTCCATTTACCTGGAAGTAGAAACACTTCTGTTTCTGTTTTCTAAATTCTTTCAGTTTGATGCAATTTTATTTTTAAATTAGTTCGAGAAAATGTGCCATTAATTGATGAAGAATCTATGCAATGGTTAATTTTAAATCCTTACCAAATAATACTCACACCATATTCTTTTTGGTATTAGTGTCAGTTTATCTTTCTCATTCAAATTGAAGTTTTCCTGGCTCTTCACGTGACAAGTGTTTTCAATTGTATCTTGGACAGTTTGGTTATTACGTTAGGGGAATCTTGATCCTATCTGAATCATCTGTTTTAGGCAGCAGTGGCTCAGATGGTAAAGCGTCTACCTACAATGTGGGAGAACCAGGTTCAATCCCTGAGTTGGGAAGAACCCCTGGAGAAGGAAATGGCAACCCACTCCAGTATTCTTGCCTGGAAAATCCCATGGACAGAGGAGCGTGGTAGGCTACAGTTCATGGGGTCGCAAAGAGTCGGACAAGACTGAGCGACTTCACATTCACTTTCTTTCACTTATCCTGTTACGGTTCAGCGTGTAGATTCAGGCTAGTTTTATGGAAGATAGTTAATATAATTGTTTAGTTTCCTCCCCTTGTAGCTATTTTCTGCTTCATTTCCTTGGCGCTCCAGGGTCTCCTGCTCAATCCTCCTGGATGTGTTAGTTGCTCAGTCATGTCCCACTCTTTGCAACCCCATGGACTGTAGCACACCAGGCTCCTCTGTCCATGGAATTCTCCAGGCAAGAATACTGGAATGGGTTGTCATTCCCTTCTCCAGGAGGAACTGAACCTAGCTCTCCTGCATTGCAGGCAGATTCTTTACCATCTGAGCCACTAGGGAAGCCCCAGTTTTGCTGGTGCCATCTGCAAAGATGGAAGGAACTTCTTTGAGCATTCTGTGATCACTTGGCAACTTTTGGAGGGAGGTGGGCAAAGCCACTGGGTCTAGGTGTCCTTATGCCACTGTGTAGAGGGCAAGAAGATATAGAACTTTGCTGCTGCTGCTGCCGCTGTCAGCAGATTGGTCTGCCTGCTGGTATCCCGTTGTTGATCCAGGTCAGGGATGGCCCAGTAGGACTTTGTGGCCAGAGCTGCAGATGGATTGACCCACATGTTGGGTCTTGGTTTTGAAGCTTGGTCTGGGATAGCCAGGGCTTCATTGTGACCTCTGCTGCAGACAGATCAGATTGCCTACGGATGCCCTTAATTTTGAGAAGGACTGGAATGGATTTGGGCTTTGCTGCTACCACTAATCCCAGTGGATCAGTCTGTCAGTAGCAGCCAGGTGATGAGTCAGACTTGGGGCTCTCTTAAGTCCTCTGTTGGACTTGGGCTTTCTAGGTCTCTTAACCAGGGAAAACCGTCTGTTCTTGTTAGTTTGCTTAAAATATGGACCCTGGTGGCTCGGACAGTAAAGAATCTGCCTGCAATGTGGGAGACCTGGGTTCAACCCCTTGGTTAGGAAGATCCCCTGGAGAAAGAAATGGCAATCCCCTCCAGTATTCTTGCCTGGAGAATCCCATGGACAGAGGAGCCTGGCAGGCTACAACCATGAGATTGCAGTGTTGGACCCGCCCAAATGACTGACACTAACCAGGGATGACAGTTTGTTTTTGTTGGTTTGCTTATTTTATTGTTTTTCTATGCCTGTTGGTGGTTTGGTATCACAGGCTTCTCTACCACCTGTTCCAGAGATATATCAGAAATAAAAAGAAAATTGAGACATCTCACCGTGCTATAGTTTCTCATGTCCTGGGTTCCCAGCCAGTCTGCCAGCTTTCAAAGTCCTTTTATCATTGTCAATTTAATACTTTCCAAGGTATTTAGTTGTTTTAAGAGGGGTAAGAACAGGGGAAAATAAGTATATACTATCTAGTTTAGTACCTGAAATTGACCAAATCATACCTCGATATATCCTTGTGGATAACGTAACATTAATTCTTGTAAAATCTTTGTTTTGATTGTTATGACAGTATTGTGTTCCCTCACACATGCTATTTAATGTCCCCTCCAATAAGGTAGGCGTATCTTTTTTCCCCTCTCCTTGTTTCACATAGATTTAACCCTTGGTATTTGTAGTTGTTTCATACATGTGATAAAGGAACTCAATCCATTGTCTTCCTTTCTCTTTCTTTCTCCCTCCCTTCCTTCCTTCTTTTCTCATCTTGATTATTTTAAACTCCTGTATTTGATGCCAGCTCCCTTAAGTTAAAATGCTGTCCTCTCTGGGATAAGGGCCTCTCAAGTTGGGGAGATAGTCACTTTCATAATGAGGCAAATAAGCATGAATAACAAGTATAATGCATTTAACAGATTGCAATATGCTTTTCTCTTCACAATCTTTTCTCTTTCAGTCTATTATGACTATCTCAGTGTTTCAACTTCACTGTTTAGAAAATAGAATCAGAAAGAGAAAATAGAGAAGCTTCTGACTGGCAAGGAGTTAATGTGTGAGCCAGTATTACCTCTTCATCCACAGTAGCAGTGTCTCTTCCAAGATACATAAGTCTGCTGTCCCTTGACCATCAAGTCCTTTAGTTTTTCCCTTTAAACATGGCAATTGATGTGAGGCCCTTTGAAATTCCCTACAGTCAGTCCTAGCAATACTACATTCTATTACAAACTAAGGAGGATTTTTAAAGCTCCCTGTATGACCTTTTATGTTTCTGTAGAAAGTATAAATTATCCCCTGTTATTTGGGGCGCTTACAATATTTATTTAAACCTTTTTCCCTTTACTGAAGATACCAATTTCTTTTATAGCCATTATTTTTATGGACATTTCCTTTTTTTACTGTAGCATAATTGCTTTACAATGCTGTGTTAGTTTCTGCTGTACAATGAAGTGAATCAGCTATATGTATACATATACACCCTCCCTCTTGAGCCTCCCTCCCATCTTCCCATACAAATCCCTACCCTAGATTTCAATTTTATATGTGCTTCTGTGTTCGTCATGTTAGTGTCAAGAAGAAGGTCGTTTAGTGAACAGACTACAATGTATTCAGCACTTCTCTGCAACAAGTATTTATTGAGCACCTTTGTGCTCATCACTAGTGTATGGTATTAGAGTGATAAAACTTAAAACATTTCTTTGAGAGAAACACACAATGACTAAGCACTGAAAAAACATGATATAATTACAGGTCACATGATATAATTACAGGTCACATGATATAATTACAGGTACTCTTAAACATGATATAATTACAGTCACTCTTAATTGCTACTTAATCTAGGATGAAAAATGATAACAGACAAAAATACCTGCTTTAACGTCTCTGGGGAGATGATGTCTAAGTAGAAAATGTGTAATGAGCCAGTGTAGGGCTTCCCTGGGGTTTCACTTGGTAAAAAATCCACCTGCAGTGCAGGAAAACCAGGTTCAATTCCTGTGTCAAGAAGATCCCCTAGAGAAGGAAATGGCAACCCACTTCGGTATTCTTGCCTGGGAAATCCCATGGACAGAGGTGTCTGGTGGGCTATAATCCACGGGGGTCACAAGAATTGAACACACTTGTAACTAAACCATCACCACCAATGAGCCAATGTGAAGACTTGGGAGGAAAGAGCCCAGGTAGTGGAGACAGTGTGAGCAAAGTCTTTGTGCTAGGAAAAAACAGCTGGTGCCACAATCTGCAGGAGGATGTGTAGGGAGGAAGACAGCAGAGCATTCAAGGGGATACAGTTTAAAGATGGACAGGACAGAGAACATAAGGTCACAGAGACTGATGTAAATATTTGAGATTTGCTTTGCCAGAAATTCTACTATGCTTATTTTTGTGTATTTAATATTGTACTTTATAATTATATAGGTTACATTAAAATGTTTCCTAAAAGAAGACAGAATTTTTACAATGGCTAATGCATTAGTTAAATCACTATCTAAGTTGATATGAACCAATATTTCCCTTATTATATTTGCCTACACAGAAGGCAAGTTTTTCCCCCCAGATTGATATTTCCATGAGGGCAATTGTGTTGAATTCCAGAGACTAGCATGCTGATGATATACATGGTCATTATGCAATAAAATTAAGATATTTTAAATACCAATAAAACAGCAAAAGTTACATTTTTGTCATTAGTCAGATGCTGTGGTAGATGAAAGGGATAAAAAATATGATACAATATGCACAAAATTCTGTGTGATGTATCAGAAATAGGAATATCACGGTATTCCTATTTCTAGCACTGTGGTTCAAATTGCTGTTGAAAGCAAATATAAATGCAAAATGAAATATTAAGAAAGGACATTTTAAAATGCATCTGTGAACTGATGAAAAAGTAAGAAATACCAAGGCCAAGATCTAAATGAGAGGTATAACTCAGAGATATAAAATAAGCCATGAAGCTGACATTCACCTTGAAGGCATTTGTCAAATTTAGCGAAATTGTGAATGGTTTTTCACCATATCTCAAATCCTGCAGGCTGGAAGACAAAGTTTAAGACACACACACAGTGAAAAAACTTGCAGAAAACCCTGAAACTCTAAGAATCCGAAGAATGCATCCTTAATAAATTTGAATTAACTCCTTAAGCAAACCCCTCATCTCCACTTCTCCAACCATCAGGGGATCACTAGAATTCTGTCTCTGGCACTGACTGTGAAATGAAAAAAGAAATGGAAAAAAAATCTCTCATAAGGAATTTTCAGCACAAACCTCTGTCTGGTGCTAAATCCCTATAATTTATGTGGTCAAAAAATATAACCCCAATTTTTTTTTTTTAATGTGACCACACACTGGTGAGTTCTCCAAGGAAGAAAATACAAATCACTTTTGGAAGAAATCAACAAAGCAGCCATCAATGAAAATAACATAAAGATATAAAATAACTAACCTGAACAATTGCTAAATTAATTATTACTCAATTCATAATGAAAAAAACTGTAAGCAAAATCATAGTATTTTGTTTTTTTAAGATGTTCAATGTGATGATTTAATATATGTACATTTGGAAATGATGAACACAATCAAGATGATTAACCATCTGTCACCTCACATAGGTATTTTTGTGTGTGAAAACATTTATGCTCTACTCTCTTAGCAAATTTCAAGTATTCAATACAATATTATTGACTGCATTCACCGTACTGTAGATTAGATCCCCAGAAATCATTCTTTATGTGAGAAGAAAATCTTGCATTTGCTACAGTTTGGATGAATTTGGAGGACATTATGCTAAATGAATTAAGCCAGACACAGAAAGACAAATATGACATGATATGATTTATATATTAAAACTATAAAAAATCAAGCATAGAGAAATATAGAGTCGAGTGGTGGTTTTCAGGAGTCATAGCTGGGGAGGATGGGGGATGTTGGTAAAAGGTACACAATTTCACTTACCAGATAAATATATTCTGGAGATCTAAAGTACAGCATGGTGACTACAGGTAACATATAATATATAATATATTGTATACTTGAAAAAAATAAAAGTATAGTCTTATTTTATATGCAAAACCACAGACAAATCTATCGACACAATGAGAAATCTCAGTATATCTCTTACTAATCAGATCAGTGTAATTAGAAAGCACTGGAATTATAAAGCAAGTGTGAAAAATGGAATTAAATTTAAATATATGCAAAACCCTAAAACCAACAATTAAAAATTCATGAAACATCCTCCCTCACTGTAATGCAATTAAATTGCATCTTCAAAAATATATCAGGAAATGGTGCACAGCATGGGTTATCCATTTTCATAACCCACAAGTCAAACACAAAAATCAAAATGGGAATAGGGAATGTTTAAAATTAAAAAATAATGAAAATATTACATATTGTAACTTTTGAAAAAGGGAAAAATAATCTAATATCTATTGTCTTAAATGCTTATGTTAATAAAAGAAACAGGCTGAAATTAGTCAGTAAAACATCCATCTCAGGGAGTCAGTCAATGGAACAATAATATTTCATTATCTGAATTTGGTTCAGGGCAGGTTCTCCTGGGTGGTGGGAGGCCTCCTGCCAGATAATAGCTCCAGAATTTTCTTGATCTATGTGTCACTATATCAGTCACTGGAAAGGAAAAGAAAGCCCAAGGAAAGGAGGCATCTTTCCTGGGTACTTTGGTCTTTAGGGGACACAGAAGCATTTCTTCACCTGTTTTAGAGCTGGCCACATCTTCCTCCCTGGACAGTTTCTCACAAGTGTTAACTTTGTACTTTGACACTTATTTGCCAGCTCTGCCACATTCTGAGAATGCAAGGTCTGTTTCTCAATAGAAAATCAGTTCTGAGAAACCAAATGTGAATGGATTATAATTTTTTTTTATTTATTATAATCTCTGGGTTACTAAAGCTATAATTAGGAAGCTTTGGATGAAGAGAAGGTGACTGTCACACTCATTATAAATGACAAGTGCTTACAAAGAGATGCCTTTCTGCTGAGGTTGAATACAAGAGTCTGCTTTAACTACCCGGCAAATTGTAGATGATTCTGGTAATTGCTTGACAAAGTACTGAATGTGAAAAAATCCAGCAATATTTTGTTGAAATTTATGAGTTTATTAATAGTAAAGGTATTTGAAAAAAATTTTAAAATTTATACAAGTGGATATTGAGACATAGTAAAGTTCTGATTGTTAAAGTTAAATGAAGTTAGTGTTATATTGGCTCAGAAAAGACGAATGATAGAATATAGTAGAGCACAAATGGTCCCATGCCTGTGAAGACATTGGAGATTAACAAAGTGGACAGTAGAGGAAAAATAAACTTTTTCTAAAGTTTCTAAATGTTGCTGAATGTTGCTGAATCAGTTTAATGTACATATAGGTAAAAAGAAAAGAAAAGAAAAAAACAGCAAAAACAATGACTCCTACACTACACCATATGAAAAAATTAATTTTAGCAAGAATGAGAACGAAAGAAGAAAAAAATGAAACAATGAACCTTTTTGGAGATGATTTTTAGATATTATCTTCATGACTTCAGCATATAAAAAGATGACTTAAGCAAGACCCAAAAAAACTAACCACTAAAAAAATGATAAATTAGACTCACTTGAAGCTATGAACACTGTTTTTCACGATAAAAAATTAAGAGAATTAAAATATAGACACAAAATTATGAGGAGATAATATGTATATGAGACATAAGCTCATAAAGGGCCATCATCAGATGAGCAATAGAACAGATAAATAAACTTATTACAGTCACAAATGGGATACTATACAGCCCTGAAAAAGAATGAGTTAGTGCTAAATATCAATAACTCTTAAAAGCATAATTTTAAGAGAAAGAAGCTAAACACAAATGAATGAAAAATATATAAGTTTAGGTGTTTACAACTCATAAATAGACTAAACCAAGCACTCACATGAAAATCCAATATAGTGTTTGCTTGTGTGTGTAGAAAGTAAAGGGTAGAGATTGACAGAGGCCATCAGTGAACTTTGGGGTGCTGATCACATTATGTTTCTCAGCCTAGATAGTATTACCATAGGTTGTCATTTATTGTGCCATACATTTATTTTTATATACTTTTATATGTGTGCATTTTCTTATTAAAAATATAGCTGACTTGTTTTATGCAGTTGCAATGTAGAGAAGTAAAAATTTGTGATTCCAATATTTCTGTTAACAGCTCATCTTTCATATTTGACAGAAAGAGAGTATCTTTCTCCTAGCATATGCAGAACAAATCCTGAGATTCAGAGCAGTCCTTTGTTTCATGTCACATGCCCACCATGAACCAAAAGATGTGGCAAAAGGGAACATGGAATAATTGGCTTCACGTCACTCTAGATCTGAGTGTGTGATCAACTTTAGCACCATTGTCTTTATAGAAATAGAAGCCTGCTGGAAAGAGATGAGGAGAAGGAAAAGTTACTAGAATTCAATTAACAAAGGTCCCATTCAAAAATCATAAGAAAGAAAACAAATTCGCTCTAGATTACACCAATTACATGCGCAAAGACATTAAATGGCATCTGTTGCAATGGAAAAATTAAACGTGAGGTTAATGAAGTTAATTCACATAAGGAGCATTTAAACTACACAAAATTAATGTAAGATTCAATATTTGCTGGAAATAGTAACTGCATTTCTGGCATTAATGAACTGCATGTAACTAAACTGTCCTTTCATACTAGAAAGTGCTTCTAATTTACTGAGGTCTTCAGGAATTAACCAGATGTCACATCTTGACTCAGTCTGTAAGCAAAAAACTGCTGGTTCTATTAGATTTCAGAATCTGACCATGTTAAGTGAGGATTATTAGTTTCTGTGTTATGAAAAATATATAATTATCTTACATACTAGGATCAAAGAGGCATTTGAGAAAATGCAAGTAATGCATATTTAAATACCTTTGTGATATTTGAAAATATTTTTAATAGCAAATGAAAACAATCTACAATTTCCATATAATTGAGGGGCCTGTGTTCTTCTTAGAACAATGATTCTTGAGCCAGAAAGTTTTTTCTTCTTTCCTACTTTTGATCTTAAGAGAAATTAATACAGCTGTAGATATTAAGAAGATTAATGATCATTATATAATCAAGCATCATATTGAGAATAAACTTACATTTTTGAAACAGGTGAAATTTTATGACTAATTTTCTAGTAGCTTTTTGGACAGGAGCTTTAATTGTGAGGAAAAGAAAGTTAACCCACTATAATAAAATCTGCTGGGTAGTGTGATTACAAGAGGAACAGTAGGAATTTTTTTTTTTTTTTAGGTAATTCAGATAACTATGGAAAGGTAATCTATTGTCTTAACATTTAATACCTTTATCAGGTATTTTGTTTTTTTATTTCTATTTCTGATTTTACTTGTCCCAGTGTTATGAACCTGACATAATTATTCTTATCAGCCAGTACTACAATACACCATCCTCTTAAGTGTCATTTGGGTTGTAGCTTTATTTAGATTTACTTGAATGCAAAGTTGTTTGTAAATGGCTTAATTATGCCAAGGAAAATAAAAAAATATTCTTATAAAATTATATTTTCAGTAATATAAGCAAAATAATCTGAACCAACCCTCCAACTGAAAATAATTAAATATACTGGATTAAACAATTGAGGAACTGAAAGAATAGTAGGAAATCATCAGCACAGAATTTGACAGGTTAAGTGAACTGAGATCCAGAGGCTTTTGTTGTTGTTGTTGTAGTTATTGTTGTTGTTATTGTTCAGTTGCTAAGTCCTGTCAGACTCTCTGACCTCATGAACCATAGCATGCCTGGCTCCTCTGTCCCCCACTAACTCCTGAAGTTTGAGGAAATTCATGTCCATTGAGTCAGTGATGCTATCTAACCATCTCACCCTCTACTGTCCCCTTCTCCTTTTGTCTTCAATCTTTCCCAGCATCAGAGTCTTTTCCAATGAGTCAGCTCTCTGCATCAGGTGGCCCAAGTATTGGAGCTTCAGCATCATCAGTAGTCCTTCCAATGAATATTCATGGTTGATTTCCACTAGGATTGACTGGTTTGATCTTTCAGTCCAAGATCAAGAGTCTTCTCCAGCACCCACGTTTCACATCTGTACATGATTACGGGTAAAACCTTAGCTTTAGCTATATGGACCTTTGTTGGCAAAGTGATACCTCTGCTTTTTAATGCATTGTTAGTGATATCTCTGCTTTTTAATATGCTTGTCCAAGGAGCAAGCATTTTTTAATTTCATGGCTGCATTCACCATCCACAGTGATTTTGTAGCCCAAGAAAATAAAATCTTTCACTGCTCCCACTTTTTTTTCCTTCTGTTTGTCATGATGCAATGGGACAAGATGCCATGATCTTGTTTTTTATAATGTTGAGTTTCAAGCCATGATTTTCATTCTCTTCTTTCACCTTCATCATTAGTTCCTCTTCACTCTCTGCCATTAGAGTGGTATCCTCCACGTATCTGAGGTTGTTAATATTTCTCCCAGTTATCTTGATTCCAGCTTGTGATTCATTAAGCCTGGCATTTAACATGGTGTACTCTACATATAAATTAAATAAGCAGGGTTACAATACACAGCCTTACTGTACTCCTTTCCCATTTATGAACCAGTCATATACACACATGCGCGCACACACACACACACACACAGACACACACACACACACCAAAATAGAGAAAAATAAATTCAATTGGGCAAAGTTAAACATTTAGTTTTGATAAAAGGTATAAGAGCATTGTTGATACTATTCTCAACAACTTTTATAAAAATAAATTTGAGAAGTAACATTTCCAGTAAATCCAAAAAAAAAAAAAAAAAAGGCATAACTTAACATGGTCTCTGTGTTGAAGAAAATTCTATTGACCTTGATATACTCTAAGAAATTTTGCTTTAGGTTTATATGTTTTAGGTAATACTTAAGTTACTAGCTTGAATAGGCAGAAAAAGGTATTAATAGAAAGTGATAGACTACATTAAAATTTTAAAACAATAATCATGACTAGAAAAATGTAAAATATTATTGGCAAATAATATTTAAAATTTATAGATACAACAAAAGCATATACATCTGAAGGGAGATATATAGATTTCAAATAGTCTAAGGCCATTTATTATATGGAGAGCAGAATCAAACTCTGCATGAAGCCAACATGGGAACCTTCTGTCACAATGTACCTTATTAAATCACAATTTCAAAATCTGTCTTCCTGCCCACAATCTCTAAAGATCACTTTGATGTTTTTTTATTTTTTCATGTGCAGCAGTTTCATTTTGCCCAGATTCCTTCCTATTGCCAAACCTAAACCTTATATTTATCTGTGTTTCCTATTATACCATCTAGATTATGAGGACAAGTCCAGTATCCTCTCCCATCTTACCTGTTGGAAGGGTTCTTGTGTGCAGAAGAGCAGGAGCCTCCTATAATTCCCAAGGGGAATTCCCATCTCCCTTGAGGAATTTTCCTTCATTAACATCCAGCCTTTTCTACAAAATTTTTACATGTTTCAGTGGTTATTTATTCCAATAAATTTTTTATGCTCTCTTTATCTCTTCTTCTATTTGGAGTTCAATTTACATGTTCTAAATTGCTTGCAATTTCACCATAAGTTGTGCATGTTTTGTTCATTTTTTTCTCTTTATCTCTTATTATTTTCTCATTATCTCTCTTTTTTCTCTACTTCATTTCAGAAAGTTTCACTGTTGGGTCTAAAAGGGCTCACTTCTTTTTTTTCAGTAGTTTCTAACATTCTATTTCCATACTCATTGTATTTCTTAGATTGTGTGCATTGTCTTGTCTACAGAAGTTGCTTTTGCATTTTCTTCTGCATTTCCTTTTTTCCTCTTCTTGTCCTATTAAAGTTCACTCTATTGTCTTGAGTGCATTCTGTTTGTAATAGCTATTTAATATCCTTGTCTGCTAGGTTTATCATCTCTGTAATTGCTTGGGCTGTTTCTGTTGATTGATGTCTTCTCCTGGTTATGAGTTTTATTTTCCCTTGCATGATAAATTTTAATTGTGTATGGAACATTCTAAATTTTCCTTTTCTGTTTGCTAGTTCTTGATATATTCCATTAAATGGTGGTCAGCTTATTTTGGCAATCAGTGAATGTATTCATTTTGATGCTTAATTTAAATTTATTAGGGTAAGTCCAGAATAACCTTTAGGCTAAGACTATTTTGCTGGTGGTTGGTTTTAGTTACTAAGCCACGTTCAACTCTTTGTGACCCTATGGACTGTAGCCAACCAGGTTCTTCTGTCCATGGGATTTTCCTACAAGAATATTGGAGTGGATTGCCATTTCCTCCTCCAGGGGATCTTTCCAGCCCAGAGATCGAACCCATGTCTCCTGCTTGGCAGGCGGAATCTTTACCAGGGAGCCACCAGGGAAGCCCCAGATTATTTTAGCCCCACTATTTAGGTGATCCCTTTCTGAAAATTCTTTCCAGTATGCTATGTTGTAATTAAGAGGTCTTCCTCTCTCTGGCTACTTGCAGACTTTTATGAATTCCAACTCTTTTTAAGTTTCAGAGGCATTTGCCCTTTCGAGTGGTTCTTTCCCTAATAGAAGCTGCATTCTAGTGTTCCCTGATAGAATACTGCTTTCTAGTGGTTCTTTCCCTGATACTGAATAATTTCTTTTGTTTTTCTAACTTTACTGAGATAATCACCATGAGATATTTTGTATATTTAAGACATAGAGAACTTTGATTTGAAACACTTGAATACTGTGAAATGATTACCACCGAAGTTTACTTTAGTCAGCACCTCTATCATGTCACATGTATGCCAAGTCACTTCAGTCATGTTAAACTTTGCGGCCCGATAGACTGTAGTCCGCCAGGCTCCTCTGTCCATGGGACTCTCCAGGAAAGAATACTGGGGTGGATTGTCATTTTCTTTTCCAGGGGACCTTCCTGACCCAGGGATTGAAACTGCGGCTCCTGTGCCTCCTGCACTGTAGGCAGATTCTTTACCACTGAGCCAGCAGGGAAGCCACACGTCTATCATGTCACGTAGTTACCTTTTTCTGAAAAGAATATTTAAGATCTGGGCTTCCCCAGGTGGCTCAATGGTAAAGAATCTCCATGCCAATGAAGGAGCCATGGGTTCAATCCCTGGGTTGGGAAGATCCACTCCGAGGAGGAAATGACAACCCACTCCAATAGTCTTGCCTGGAGAATCCCATGGACAAAGGAGCCTGGCAGGCAACAGTCCATGGGGTTCCAAAGAGTCAAACATGACTTAGCAACTGAGAACGCATGCATTTAAGATCTACTCTGTGAGTAGCCATCAAATGTAAA
Source organism: Giraffa tippelskirchi (assembly GCF_054371585.1). NCBI lineage: Eukaryota > Metazoa > Chordata > Mammalia > Artiodactyla > Giraffidae > Giraffa > Giraffa tippelskirchi. The sequence continues at coordinate 129,788,495 of NC_137286.1, forward strand.
ACGGTATTTATTAACTGTAATCACCATGCTATATGTTAAACTTTTTAGAACTTTTTTCATCTGGAAATTTGTACCCTTTGACTAAAATCTCCCCATATCCGCCATCCCCTAGACCCTTGTAATCACCATTCCACTGTTTCTATGAGTTCAGCTTTCCATCTACACATGTGAAGATCGGTATTCTCCTACAGACCTAGGGAACCCACTGCTCTTTCTGCATCATTCTCACTTCTCTGGTCTCATGCTCATGCATTCTAACTTCCTAAGCCTCTGTGAAATCTCACTTGTGTTTCCTCAACTCAGAAATGTGCCTCAACCCTGTTTCCCCTTTCCTTACTACTGGCTAAAGCTTAGCTATAGGTACTAAGCTAAAACAATTGTTGGGTTCTTTTCATTTGATCCGCTTCCTTCAGGGTTCTCAAACACATGCTGCAGTGTTATCCGGTGTCTGAACATCATTGTTTAACATATTTTATCTGATTTTCTAATTATCTAAGACAGGAGGGTTAAATTTTTCCCTGTTACTCTATGATGGCTTGTAGCAGACACCAAAGATAAAAATTTCTTTTAGAACTTAGTGATTTTATTTTTAGAGGCCAATTTTGTTATAACAATTCAATTGCAAGCATTCAGTTATTTGAATTCTCTTGTTTTTTTTTTTCTTTTTTCACTCTGAAGAAAAGCATCTGAAAAGGTAATATTTTTCCTTAATTATTTTTAACTATAAGTTCATAATAAAGGCAACAATGACAATCTATCATAATGCAAGAGAGTTTTTGTCATTATGCAATATTCTTCTTTTCCCTGAGAAAGTTTTTCTTTTCTAATTTGTAAATCTTGTTTAATAATGTAGTATACTTTTGGAATATGCCTAGTAATTTTTTTGACAATAATGATGAACACATTTAGTACTGTGCTCAGTAATGGCACAAAGAACTATTTTCTAATATTTATTTCTGTAGATGTCAGATATATGTGTACCTGCCTGGATTCAATCTTCTTGGTAAAGACCAAACAAATGATAGACTATTGAAAAAGTATTCCAAGAGGCCTCTTTCATACTTTAAAATGTAAATACTTCTTGAGATACTTCACATATATCCTGAGAGAGTAATTAAAAGCTTTTTGAGCAATTTTTCTTAAATTTCTATGTCTCTTTAAAAATACAAGGAAACATTTAAATTTATACTTTTCAAATGGGTTTTCTTGATATATTTTATCATATATCATTGATATTTAAAATGGAAACCAATAATATATGCAAATGTTCCTAAAGTCATATTTTGCTAGGGAAAGTTATATGAAAGATGAAAAACACTTTAAAAAAAAAACTTATATAACAGGCATAAAAACTACTGTGTTTTGAAAATTTGTCCTAGTTGGCTTAAAGATAAGCCTGGAGTAACAAATTTCAAAAACTTTGAATATAATCAAATTTAAGAAACAAGAATTCTAATAATTAAATGAATTGTGTTATTGTGGCTAATTTAGCAATATTTGCTTTCATATAAATAGAAGAATTTATTTACCTGAGAATGAAAGACTTGGGAAAGAAAAGATCAAGTAGGCATTTTAACTTGCCAGTCACCTTTTAATAATTAACAGACATTATCTACTTTTGAAAACATAGCTACTCATATTCTTGATTCAGTCCCAAAATGTATGTCACATGTGCCCTACATATTGCCTCTCACAAATTCAACTTCCCCCTCCGAAGGCCAGAGGGGAGTATTCTCCTCCAGGGTATCTTCCCAACCCAGGGATCAAACCCAGGTCTCCTGTACGTATTGCAGGTGAATTCTTTACCATCTGAGCCAAAAGGGAAGCCCATTCAATACAATGCTATGCGGAGTTCCTCAGGCCTTGCACCTCCTTCCCACTCAGGACCTGAAGTGCGTGCACTGTGTGCCTAAGCTTATGTGAGAATGTACCCTAGGTGTCAATTCCTTCCTCCTTAAGAAAAATAAATCAAGGTGCTCCCTATTTATGTGTGAATAAATCAAGGGCTTCCCAGAGAACTAGTGGTAAAGAACCCACCTGCTAATGTAGGGGATATAAGAGACACAAGTTTGATCCCTGGGTCCTGAAAATCCCCTGGGGAAGGAAAAGGCAACCCACTCCAGTATTCTTTCCTGGAGAATCCCATGGACAGAGAGGAGCCTGGCAGACTGTGGTCCATCGAGTTGCAAAGATTTGGACATTACCGAAGTGACTTAGCGCGCACACACAAATATGGCATATTAAAGAGGAATTCAACACAATTTTTGAAGAAACAACAATTAGGTAAGCAGTTGCATGGAAGATAACGATCTTGCCTGGTAAGGCTGCATGATTCTTCTAAGGGCCCCAAGGTGAGAGACTGATGCCCCAAGGTGAGAGACTGAGAGGAAGGAATTGACACCTAGGGTACATTCACACACATGTAGTAGTAAGCACATTTTATAAAGCAATATATTTTGCCTTTTCCTACAGCTACCACTTTTAAATGATGTTCTAGTTTATTGAAAAATACTTCACCTATTGTTCCTGTGTAGTTGCTAAGTTGTGTTCAACTCTTTGTACCCAGGCAAGAATACCGGAGTGGGTTGCCATTCCCTTCTCCACAGGATCTTCCTGATCCTGGGATCAAACACAGGTCTCCTGCACTGCAGGTAGATTCTTTACCATTGAGCCACCGGGGAAGGCCCACTTCACATATGCATTTGACATTGCTATGGATACTGTTTCCGTTGCAATGAATCCTGGGCAGCAGTTTTGTCTCCAAAATTCATTATGCTGCAAAGCTGCATAGCTGTATCAAGAAATGTTTAAATACCAAAGCCAAGAGAGCCTAGGCACAGTGGTTTTGAGATTTACTGACAGACATAAAAACACCATCATAAAGCAAAACACAGGGTCATGAGAAATGTTGCCATGGATACCACACTCTGACCTGCTGCTATGGCCCGAGCTATATCACCATATGTGCAGCAATTCTGACATGTGAGTGAATTGCTTAGGTCATAAATTTATATTTAAAAAAAGTACCTGGGAAGAATAAATAAATCCTAACAAATTAAAGCTAAATTTATAGAATACTAATATTTATATAATATACCTGGAATTTTAAGATGAGCCATGTTCTACTGTATGATCTAAGTGAATTTTAAATATACACTGATACAGCTAACAAAGTTAATTCAATGTGGCATTATTTACCAAACATAAATAATTTGGAGGACTCTATTGCTTTGGTGTAATGTACTGCTATAAATAGTGGTCATCTTAGTCACATTGTTTTAACTGTAGAGGTCTTTGTTTAGTTTAATTAATGATTTTTTGAAGTTGTTGAGCCAAACCACTGCATGAGCAATACTTCTTAGGTAGGCAGTAATTGTCATGTCATTGGACTTGAATCAAATGTGATGATTCCCCCCTGTCCTTAAATAGGATCTATGAATTCCCTTATTTTCTTCTTTGAAAAAATGTTGGTTTCAGTTGAAAAATATTCTTTGTAAAAACTCACAAACAGAAATGCAGCCAATCTTTTTCTATCCATTGCTGGACTTGGATGAGAATTAGGCAATTTGGAAAGCTGCAATACATGTTGTAGGACACACAGGTCCCACACTAAGGCTGTAATGTGCCCCAATAGTATTCTGGAGACAGAATCATTGGTCTGATTGTGCAAATTGGGATAGATTCCTCACATGCCTGGCAGAAGTTGTTTTCTGAATTTGACTTTTTTGAACTGTATGAAAATTTCGGCATAGTTTTCTATTTTAGGTAGAGATGGATATGACAACTGTTTAGTAATAGTACTATTAGTAGTAAGCACATTTTTATAAAATAATGTATTTTTCATTTTGTTTTAACTACCCATTGTAAGTTATATTATTGTGTATATAATTTATTATTTTTCCTGGAATTTAGTAATATGTTCAACAAGGTATAAAAATTATTATTCAAATTCACAGTTGACTCTGAACAACACAGGTTTGAACTACGTATGTCTAAATAATTTTTTAAAAACAAATACATGGGAAAATTTGGTGGAGAACTGAGACAATAAAAAAAAAAACTTGCAGATGAACCACATATCTTTGAAATATCTAAAAAATTTTTAGAAAGTTAGTTTTGTCATGAATGCACTGAATATATGTAGCTATTAATCTATCCTTAAATAGACATAAGGGGAGTGATGACATAAAATTAGTAACATGTTAGATTTCTTACTGTTTCATAATTTTGCTTTCAAAGAATTATATTAGCATACAGTATGCCGTCTCTCTCACAGTGGAAAAACTATATCAGTCTACCATCACAAATAAGTGCTTCATTTAATGTAACAATATTTCTAATACTGTATTATGAATATGAGTTAATACTGTATGCCATAAAAATGTATAATTTGTGCATTAATATATAGACTAGGCTACAGTGAAGCAATCATATGGATTATGCTAGGCTACTATAAACCAATCATATCGCTGCTCCTTCCTTATCAATGTATGAATACATTTATACCTATAAGCATGAATTCCTTTTGTACATTATCATTATATTTTCATTTTTCATATATAGTGTTAGATATACATATAACATGGCAGTGTTTTATTAAGACAATATTTATGTAGGTTCTGACAGACAATTGATCTTGTAAATAGATGATGTAAACAACAAATTGATAAACACAGTACATTACTATATATGCATTTTCTCTCTTTATGATTTTTAATAATATTTTACTTCCTATAGCATACAATATGAATATAGTATGTAGTACATTTAACATACAAAATAGTGTTAATTGACAGTTTATGGTATCTCTAAGACTTGACTTCCAGTCAAGAGTAGGTTATTAGTTTTAAGTTTTGGAAGAGTCAAAATTTATATGTAGATTTACAGCTATATAGGGGTTGGCACCCCAACCCCCATATATATTGATTCTACCAAATATATAATTATCTGTTTCAGTTCTAATATTTTCAAAGAATATACATATTATTTGTAGATTTGAGAGTCATACTTAATAATATATATATACTGTGTTTTTAAATTTTAACTTGATGTATATATATTTATATCTATAGTTACATAGTTGTTTAAATAGTTTTAAATTCTGAGTAGGGCTTCACGGGTGGCTCAGTGCTAAAGAATCCACCTGCCAAACAGGAGACACAGGTTCAGGCCCTGGGTCAGAAAGACCTCCTGGAGAAGGAAATGGCAATCCTCTCCAGTTTTCTTGCCTGGGAAATCCCATGGATAGAGAAGCCTGGTGAGCTATAGTCCATGGGATCACAGAGAATCGAGACAACTTAGTGAGTAAAAAACAACAATAATAAATTTTGGGTAACCAAAATTTAAATTTGCTACCTTATTGCTATTTTAAAAATCTACTATTTCACTAGTTGTTTTGAAATGACAACCCTTTATTCAATAGGTCAACATCTTTTTCGTGCCTAGTAGGGCAGAGCTACTAGGTGCAGGTCTACTAACAGTAAATTGAATAAATGCTAAGTTGGTAGGTAACATAGTTTTGATAGTCTATAAGTTTCTGAAATACTCATTTCAATAATCTCACTATCTCCAAGCAAAATTACTCAATATATTAAAGGCGTCCTAGATGATACAAAATATAACAGTTTTCTATATAAGCTGCATTATTGAAAATTAATTTCATGCTTCTAAAAATCATGCTCACATCTTCCAAATTTCCAAATACATATTAATAAATGTCAGGGCTTTAGCAATGACAAAGGTGATACTGTGTATATTATTGATTACAATGGTGGTGGTAGTTTAGTCGCTAAGTTGTGTCTGATTCTTTTTACTCCATGGACTGTAGCCCGCCAGGCTCCTCTGTCCATGGGATTTCCCAGGCAAGAATACTGGAGTGAGCCATCATTTTTTCTCCAGGGGATCTTCCCAACCCAGGGATCAAACCCACATCTCTGGCACTGCAGGTGAATTCTCTACCACTGAGACACTGGGGAAGCCCAGTCATTAATTACAATGTGTGTGACTAAATTAATAATAATGCTGTTAAATCTGAAGCCATATTACTAGTAAATGAGGAAGAATTGAAAGAAGATGGGGTTTGGTAAACAGTATTTTCCAAATATAGAGCCCAAGCAATTCACAGAAGAAAACAGTGGGAGTGTTGTGAAGAAAGCCTCAACACAGGCAGCTCCTGTGAACCCCTTCCACTAACATGCTACCCAAATGATGGAGAGCCATCATTTAGCCTCCCCAAGAAGGAAGACACTTACTGAGATCAGCACATTAGAATAAACACATCAAGCTAATTTTATGAATTAACTTAATCTTTTATTCAGATTAAATAAATTAAAATCTAAAGATAAAACTTCAGAGTACCACCTTAAAGGGCAATAGTTAATGTTTGTTTATTCATTCCTATTTAAAGCATATAGAACATTACTTAGATAAATATTTGCTGCACAAATGAACAGCATAAGTGGGAAACCAAAGTGAATACTTAACACTGTGGATGTAGTAATAATCCAGAAATTAGAAGAAAGCATTTAAATTATATCTATTTGATTTGACAACATTAAAAAAAAAAGCACATCTAATAAAAAAGAAGCTCTTTGAAATTTAAAAATATGATGACTATAATTAAAATGAAAGTGTTGAGCAAGAGAATTAAAATGGTTAAAAATGTAGTTTGCAATCAGTTATGTAAGGTTGTGGATCACAACAAACTGTGGAAAATTCTTAAAGAGATGGGAATACCAGACCACCTGACCTGCCTCCTTAGAAATCTGTTTGCAGGTCAAGAAGCAACAGTTAGAACTGGACATGGAACAAGGGCCTGGTTTCAAACTGGGAAAGGAGTACATCAAGGCTGCATATTGTCACCCTGCTTATTTAACTTATATGCGGAGTACATCATGTAAAATGCCAGACTGGATGAAGCACAAGCTGGAATCAAGATTGCAGGTAGAAATATTAACAACCTCAGATATACAGATGGCACAATCTTTATGATAGAAAACTAAGAGGAACTAAACAGCCTCTTGATGAAAGTGAAAGAGGAGAGTGAAAAAGTAGGCTTAAAATTCAGCATTCAAAAAACTGGGATCATGGCATCCAGTCCCATCACTTCATGGCAAATAGATGGGGAAACAACAGAATCAGTAAGAAATTTTATTTTCTTGGGCTCCAGAATCACTGCAGTTGGTGACTGCAGCCATGAAATTAAAAGACACTTACTCCTTGGGAGAAAAGTTATGACCAACCTAGACAGTACATTAAAAAACAGAAATATTACTTTACCAACAAAGGTCTGTCGAGTCAAAGCTATGGTTTTTCCAGTAGTCATGTAGGGATGTGAGAGTTGGACCATAAAGAAAGCTGAGAGTTGAATTGATGCTTTTTAATTGTTGCTTTGGAGAAGACTCTTGAGAGTCCCTTGGACTGCAAGGAGATCCAACCAGTCAATCCTCAAGGAAATCAGTCCTGAATATTCATTGGAAGAACTGATGCTGAAGATGAAGCTCCAATACTTTTGCCATTGGATGGAAAGAACTGACTCATTGGAAAAGACCCTGATGCTGGGAAAGATTGAAGGCAGGTAGAGAAGGGGATGACAGAAGATGAGATAGTTGGATGGCATCACCAGCTCAACAGACATGAGTTTGAGCAAGCTCCAGGAGTTGGTGATGGACAGGGAAGCCTGGTGTTCTGAAGTCCATGAGGTCACAAAGAATCAGAGATGACTGAGTGACTGAACTGAGCTGAATGTAAGGCTGAGAATCTTTCCAGATATATTAGAAAGGACACTTGTAGAATATGTGAGAATAAAATTAAAGCTGAAAGAGTTCCAGTTCCAGCATGGTAAGAGCCATTAAACTTCTTATTACCAACAAGGAGGTCTTCATGACAGGCTTCCCCTCTGGCTCAGTGGTACAAATCCACCTGCAATACAGGAGCTGAAGGAGACTCAAATTGGATCCCTGGGTTGGGAAGATCCCTGGAGGAAGGAATGGCAACCCACTCTGGTATTCTTGCCCAAAGAATCCCATGGATAGAGGAGCCTGGCGGACTACAGTCCATAGGGTCACAAAGAGTTGGACAGGACTGAAGTGTCTGAGCACACACACACACAGGGCTTCATGGCTGGAGAACCATTGAGAGCTGCCTTTCCATATTCTCATCTTAGGTTCTGGTACCCAAAATATCGATTTTCTGGAAAGCACACACTTAACAGAGAATTGTTTGCAAAAAAATATATCGGGGCATGTCCTCAAAAGATAACCCTGTCAGGATGTGAGCAACCAAGGCTGCAAAGAGGGAAAAATTGACCTGAAACTTGGTGGCAGATGAGTCCTTGGCTAATCCAGTCAGAGACTGTAGATCGAGGATGGCTGTTCAGCATTGTATCAGAATGAGATGGTATTTCACTTCCTTACGTAAGGCTTATGACTCATGGTGTGCTGTTAAATCAGATCTTCAAAAGACCAAAAGCAGCAAAAAAGCTCTAATTTTTGGACTGATTTAATGCTACCCTAAATTTAGCTGCAGGGTAGCAAAGTTCTTCAGTATTTGACAAATGACTTCTTGCAGTCAGCAGAAGCTGGTTCCAGCGCAACTTTCAGTGAGGTTGTGAAGTGCAAGTTGCTCAGCTATGTCCCACTCTTTGTGACCCCATGGACTGTAACCCGCCAGACTCCTCTGTCCATGGAGTTCTCAGGCAAGAATAATGGATCCATTATTCTTCTCCCCGGGATCTTCCCAACCCAAGGATGGAACCTGGGTCTCCCAACATGGCAGGAAGATTCTTTTCCATCTGAGCCACCAGGAAAGCCCTCAATGAGCCCTTAGTGAGGTTGAGATCATCCTTATGATCTGGGGCAAATTCCAGTGAGAGCTGAAGCTCTAAGCCATTTGCCTGCAACAGACCTAACCCTGGGAGAAGACCCAGACCCAACATCAAGATCAGATTTTGAAGTAGCAAGCTTAGTGTAGTAGGCGATTCTCATTCCTGGAAGTTTCTGCGAAATGACTGCCTGGCTAACAACATTTATGGAATATTAGTGCATATGTGTGGGTGAAGTAGATAACCTCCAACACTGCTACCATGAAGCAAGGAAATATGAAAATTGCATGCAAAATTTTCTCCATGATGCTTCTTTCTTCCCAGTGTCACTCAGTCCTATGAAAAAAAACAAACACTAAAACAAAATTAGATTTTTGTAAAAGCCCTGTATCTTTGTTATTGGGTGATTTTGCAATGTTTCACCTACTTATCTTAAATGAAATGTTAACATTTATTCCACCCCTATCATCTTGTCTATGTAAATATAAATTATAATTTGGTTTTCTATTTGTACATTCTGCTGTTTTTTATAGCATGATTAATATTTTGGATTTTAGAGCTTTTTATGGGTCAATTTACATATGGAAATATTTACTAGGCTTTTGATTTACTTTGAGGGAACTCAAATTAATCTAACATGTTACCGAAAGTCTTCAGAATCAGATCTTGTAAATAAATCATGAATGTGAAGTAGTCTTTAAATATTAAGTTATGTATGCTAAAAGTGTTAACAAAATATGTCATGAACATATTTCTAAGATAAATATCTCAAATGCAATTTAACTCTGTTAAAAGTCAATAAGTTATATATAACGTACATGCCATTTAGCAAGTATAATTTATTATGAGACATAATTGTACTGATAGAGAAATAAATAAGAACTGAACTAAAGCAATAATTATATACGTAAATATTAGCCTAGGTTTTAGAAAATAATTTTGAAAATCAGAATAATCTGTGGAATGTATAGAGCTACTTATATGCTGTTAAATTGCTCTTTATCGGCACAAGACATACAAAATATTAAAGTGGAACATCACAAGTGAAAGTAAGAGAAAAGCAACTGGAAAAATCAGTAGCCCCACTATTTTCAAATAATGTGTTTTAAAAACTAAATATCTTAATTAAAAAGCAAAATAAAAATAAGCTGGTTGATAAGTAAACAAATGATTCAGAGAAGAAATTATGAAAATTCCCCCAAAACTAACCATGCTTAAAGCTTAGCAATTATCAGTGAAAAAATAACAAAAATGCACAAATTAGTTAAATATTTCTCTGTTGTCTATATATATTATTTATAAGTAAAATAAGAATATATATGAACCACAAATAAAAATGATTTTAAAAACCTGTTATATCAATCAAACTTCAGGCATTTATTTCAGTGTCAGGTATTTGATAAGAATGCAGTCATAGTTTACAATAATAAAATATAAATCTTACTCAAAGAAAATAGAAAATAATACATAAAATGATAGAATTCCATAAAATCACTTATTTAAATGTAGTGAATAGTAAGTAATCAAATAAATGTAATGAGTTAACTGCTATTTGTTGCATTTTAAATTTGGGGAAATGTCTACAGTTGTAACTAAAATTCACTTATTATAAATATTCTTTCTGTGTGTATAGGATGTAGGTATTTCTCAGACTATTTCTACAATTATTCACTGTGAGGTATTTATTTCTGTGACTTCTGTATTCACCTTTTGTTTCTATACTTCTTGTAGTACAGAAATGACAATTATATGAGGGTGAATATCTTTATATGTTTCTTACTTTTAGAGGAACTTTCTTTTTGTTGTTTTCTTGCAGCATTAGAACCAACTTTTTTTTAAACAAAGATTTTCTTTAAGTAAAGAGTTGTTTTGGAAATAAACTTTCTCTACATTTTTAATAATGAGTTAAGCACAAATGTTGTCTGGATTCAATTTTTTTTTAATTGAAAATATAAGCTAATAAATATATATGGATTTCTTTCTATAATCACCTGTTGTTTACTGAGTCTCTTCTATCAAAAAGGTAGAAAAGACAGCATTTTTGCTTGTCTTGCATATTACAAACAAATCTGTTCACAGAACGTCAGTGTCTCACCTTAGAAGTAATAATTTGCAACTAATAAATATATGTTTTAAATAATCGATATTAAGAAAATTAGCTAAATAATATGATAAAAGACATAATAGAGACATAAGTATACTTTAAGGATTATTATTTACTTTTTAATGGAATCATGTGGTTTTAAAACATTTGAATGTATATTTGGCACCATTTTCTGGATATTAAAAAATAACAGGTCATAGATTTTGGTAAATTAAGGAAAATGATTTGATTCCTCTCTCTTCAGTGAAGATATTTTACACAGGATAGTTAAAGTAGAAAGCCGAACAATCTTATACCAAATCTAATCGATAAAATAATAAACCTATGCAATTATAACACAGCATGTAACATTTACCAAGTGATGAGTGAATTCTCATTTTTTCTTTGATTCATCTGAAAAAGTTGCTCCAACTCTTCAATTTAATCTGCCTCCTCAGAAACTGTACATGTACACTGCAACCAACCACCTGTTGAAATTTAATTAAAAATATTCATTAGTTTAAAATATTTTATCCATCTAAATTAATTTGTGGGGTACACATATTGTGGTGAACATTAAAAATGGATTTCCCTGATGGCTCTGCCTGCAATGTACAAGACCCGAGTTTGATCCCTGGGTCAGGAAAATCCCCTGGGTAAGGGACTCTGGCGGGCTACAGTCCGTAGGTTCATAAAGGGTCAGACACGACTTAGCAACATAAATCGTATATCACATCACAAACTAATTGATGGGGTATATACATTATAATGAATATTAAATATAGTGGAGTCATTTCAATGAGAATATGGAAATATCAAGAACTTTATAAATACTAATAACTTTAATCCAGCAATTAATTTTTGCAATTATAGAGAACTATGTTAAAATAACTGAAGTATTAGTACTTTAAAAATGTTGCAGTATTATTTATAATAGTGAAAAATATAATCACCTTATTGCTCTAACATGCCTTAGTATAATTTTGGATATAATATAGTAATTGCAGTAAGTATAAATATTAAGCATTTGACACAGGTCACTGAAGAGAAGAAATTGAGATGAAGGTAGTTCTCTGTTTCAGTCATTTTGTTTCATTTTGATTATAAACTATGTAGACATTCATACTATCCAACTATGTTAACTATTCAGCCATACTAAATATGCAGTTATTTGCTACAAAGTGAACATATTAGTAATAATTAAAATTCACTTTAGTGGCAGTTTATTTTCAATTACACAAGCAGTATCACAATGTAAAACACTGATCTTTTAGGACAAGAGTTTTTATTTTTTCATTTTTTTAAAACAGTTTAATGCAAGATTTGTTTAAGTTACAGTTACATGGGTTTGGGAACTCCTGCAGAATTTTAATGACTAGAGGGGAGTCAGCTTTTTTTTTTTTTTTTTAATTCTCTATCTTTATCAAATATTTATATCCACAGGTGAAAACCTAAATATCTGCAGGTTTTCCTGACATATGAGCCAGTTCTCTAGGGATAACAAAATAAGATTTATTTTCCTGATTATGTTACTGATTGCTTTATTTTCTTGTGAGAAACCTTTTGGAGTAAAAGTAAGAAGAGATGTGTGCTTTATGTTAGGTTGGTGCAAAGATAATTATGGTTTCAATCATGAATTTTAAATCATTATAACTAGGCTCAAACACATCTTTATTAATCAAAATAGGAACCATTGCAATCAACCCATTTTTGCCAAAGAGAAATGAATTTGTTTATTGTTATAGCATAAAAATCCATGCTTTGGGATTTGACGAACTCTTGAAAATCATTTTCTGCCTCCTACTAGTTGTGGAAGCATTTTCTCTGCAAAATATTGTGGAGATGCTTGAAGAAGTGGTTGTCAGTTGAGAAGAGGTCAGGTGAACATGGCAGATAAAACTTCATAGCCCAATTCATTCAATTTGTGAAGCTTCGGTTGTGCTACATGTGGTTGGGCAACATGTCAAGAATTGGGCCCTTTCTGTTGACCAATGCCAGTGGTATGTCAGTGGTATGTGTTGCAGTTTTCAGTGCATCCCATCAATTTTGCTGAGCATACTTCTCAGATGTAATGGTTTCACCAGGATTCAGAAAGCTGTAATGGATCAGGTGGGCAGCAGACCACCAAACAGTGACCATGACCTTTTTTTGTGCAAATATGACTTTGGGAAGATTTGAAGCTTTTTTTGGTCCAACCACTGAGCTGGTCATCACTGGTTTTCATATAAAATCCAGTTTTCATCACATGTCACAGTCAATTGAGAAACAGCTCATGGTCGCTGCATAGATTAAGAAAAGATGACACTTCAAAATGACAACTTCTTTTGATTTTTGGTCAGCTCATGAGGCACCCATTTATTGAGATTTTTCACCTTTCCAATTTGCTTCAAATGCCAATGACCATAGAATGGTCGATGTTGAGTTCTTGAGCAACTTCTCATGTAGTTGTAAGAGGATCAGCTTCGATAATGGCTCTCAGTTGTTGTCAGCTTCCAATGGCTGGGCACTACACTCCTCATCTTCAAGGCTCTCTTATCCTTTGCAAACTTCTTGAACCACCACTACGTTGTATGTTTGCTAATGTTGTAAGTTGTCTCCACTTCTTTGCAACTCATTGTAAACTCAAATAATAAAATCACTCTAATTTTCATTCTGTTTAACATCATTTACATCAGTTCAGTCCAGTCACTCATTTGTGTCTGAATCTTTGCCACCCCATGGACTGCAGCACACAAAGCTTCCCTGTCCATTACCAACTCCCAGAGCTTGCTCAAACTCATGTCCATAGAGTTGGTGATGCCATCTAACCATCTCATCCTCTGTCATCCCCTTCTCCCACTTTCAATCTTTCCCAGCATCAGGGTCTTTTCCAAGGAGTCAGTTCTTTGCATCAGGTGGCCAAAGTATTGGAGTTTCACCTTCAGCATCAGTCCTTCCAATGAATATTCAGGACTGATTTTCTTTAGAATGGACTGGTTTGATCTCCTTGCAGTCCAAGGGACTCTTAAGAGTCTTCTCTAGCACCACAATTCAAAAGCATCAGTTCTTCGGCCCTCTCCCTTCTTTAAGGTTCAACTCTCACAACCATACATGACTACTGGAAAAACCATAGCTTTGACTATATGGACCTTTGTCAGCAAAGTGATGTCTCTTCTTTTCAATACACTACGTTTGTCATAGCTCTTCTTCCAAAGAGCAAGTGTCTTTTAATTTCTTGGCTACAGTCACCATCTGCATTGATTTTGGAATCCAAGAAAATGAAACCTGACAGTTTCCACATTTTCCCCATTTATTTGCCATGAAGTAATAGGACTGGATGCCATCATCTTCAATTTTTGAATGTTGAGTTTTAAGCCAGCTCTTCCACTCTCTTTTACCTTCATCAAGAAAAATTAGCTATTGATTAGTTTTAAAAGTTCAAATACCCTTTGTTTTCTTAATACTATATATTGTACCTCATCTGAGTATTTTATGTAATGGCTTCCAATTATTTTTTGTACTGACTGCAAATATGTTTACTCTAAACAATGTTTCAAAAGGATGGAAATGTGCATAAAATGGACATTTTATTCATGCTTTCTGAATTCCTAATTCTGAAAACATAGAGAGTATTTTTCTGTGTTGGTATTTCAGCTGGTTCAGAAGTTAAGAATACAAAGACTTATAGCTTCTTGATAAATGATAAATTGTTATATTAAATTCTGTGTTTTTTTTTTTTTATAAATTTATTTATTTTAGTTGGGGGCTAATTACTTTACAATACTGTAATAGTTTTTGCCATACATTGACATGAATCAGCCATGGGTTTACATGTGTTCCCCTTCCCGGACCCCCCACCCACCTCCCTCCCCATCCCATCCTTCTGGATCATCCCATTGCCCCGGCCCTGAGCCCTTGTCACATGCATCGAACATGGACTGGTGTTCTGTTTCACATATGATAATATACATGTTTCAATGCTATTCTCCCAGAACGTCCCACCCTCACCTTCTCCCTCAGAGTCCATAAAATTGTTCCATGCATCTGTGTCTCTTATTCTGTCTCGCATATAGGGTTATCGTTACCATCTTTCAAATTCCATATATATGCATTAGTATACTGTATTGTTGTTTTTCTTTCTGGCTTACTTCACTCTGTATAATGGGCTCCAGTTTCATCCATCTCAGTAGAACCGATTCAAATGTATTTTTTTAATGGCTGAGTAATATTCCATTGTGTATATGTACCACAGCTTCCTTATCCATTCGTCTGCTGATGGACATCTAGGTTGCTTCCATGTCCTGGCTATTGTAAACAGTGCTGCGATGAACATTGGGGTACACGCGCCTCTTTCAATTCTGGTTTCCTCGGTGTGTATGCCCAGCAGTGGGATTGCTGGGTCATATGGCAGTTCTATTCCCAGTTTTTTAAGGAATCTCCACACTGTTCTCCATAGTGGCTGTACTAGTTTGCATTCCCACCAACAGTGTAAGAGGGTTCCCTTTTCTCCACACCCTCTCCAGCATTTATTGCTTGTAGACTTTTGGATAGCAGCCATTCTGACTGGTGTGAAATGATACCTCATTGTGTTTTTTAAAAGAACTGAAAATCAGAAAGATAAATTATGTGTTTTTACCCTTTCTACCCTCTAATAATATATTCATCAAAAGTAAGTCTTTTATCAATGATTAGGAAAATCATTTATCTTATGCTATATACTTATATTACACTTAATAGTAGTGTAATTTCAATATCTTTTACCACTAGAAACTTCACTTTGAACTGAAAATTATAGATTGCCCCAAAATAGGAATTCTAATAAAGTACAAAATTTAAATTGCTTTCTTAAAAACTCGTAGGTTCTACTGTTACTTTGATGTATGCTTCAGAAATTTAGAAGCAATGGATAGTAGGATATTATGTACATTAATGGAACTCATACTTCAGCATTTTACTCTTCAACAGTCTATAAAATCTAGACTTTTTTTTTCTTTCAAAGACATATATTGAAAGGATTCCAAAAAAGTTAAATAATAATTAAAATATTTTACATAAAATCTTGTACATTATTAAAAATATACATGAGCATATTATATATATTATATATAATATTATATATATATATACACACATATATATATATATATATATATATATATATATATATAAAGTGAAGTGAAGTTGCTCAGTCATGTCTGACTCTGCGACCCCATGGACTGTAGTCTACTAGGCTCCCCATCCATGGACTTTTCCAAGCAAGAGTACTGGAGTGATTTGCTGAAACATAAGATATGTGTGGATTTTGTTTATGTCTATCTTTAGTAATATATATATATATATATAATATATATATATATATATATATATATACACACACACATATATATGTGGTGTGTGTTTAATATTGTAAAATTATTATATTTACACACACATATGTGTGTGTTTCATAGAAAAATCATTTACAAATTAAATACTGATGCTAAGCATTGAAGAACAGGAAAGCCAGGAGCTATGAAATAGAATTAGTACATAGATAAGTGAGCATAAGCCTTTTTGGATAGCAGTTCAGAAATAACCAGTAAAACTGATGCTGCATATATCCTATTAGCCAGAAAAATCACTTGGGATATAAGAGAGAGAATCCTCTTAATATAAAGTTTTAAAAGAAAAATATAGTTTAATATAGCGATTTATCACTTATCAGGAAGTTATAACCCTTTATAATCTCAACTATTGAAATCCAACAGAGAAAAATACACTGTATTATGTCTATCGTTAATAATATTTAAGACTCTAAGTAAAATAATTTAATTATTATCAAAATTTTTTGATGTGAATGAGTGAAAAGTAATGATTTTCTCAGACAAAACCAAAACTGTGAGAATTAATTACCAACATACCTATTCTGTAAAAACTACTAAAGGGATTTTCTTCAGGTAGGAATACCATATCAGAATTTGCATATATAAAATGAAATGAATAGCACTGGAAGTGTAAGGATGATGGTACAATGAAATTCATTATTTATTTCTCATTTAAAATGGCATTACTGTATTGTGTGTTTATGCAATATTTAAGAGAATATTACAAGAACAGCACAAAGAATAGGAGGAAGGAATTAGAAATATATAATTTTAATATTCTTACACTACATGTGAAGTGGTATTAACATTTTTTGAAGGCAAACTCTGAATAATTAAGCATGTATGTTATTAGCTGTAGCGCATCACTAAAATAATTAACAACAACAAGATATATACATATAACTTAATGGAGGAAATAAAGTAGAATCCAGATAAATGGTCAGTTAGCCTAAGGGAAGGCAAAAAAGATGGAAAAAGATAAATTGAGACAAGTAGAAAAATTGCTGGATGGTAGATCTTAATTAAATATGCCAATACTCACATTGAAAGTGGCATAAAGACATTGATTATAAGACAGATATTGCCATAATTGATAAAATAAGACAATTATAGGCTAAATAGGAATTTAGATTCTGAATTATGAAATAAAAATTCTTACAGTTTCAATGTATAAGATGATTTAAATAAAATTAAGTAATAAGACAGTTTCTTCCAAGCTTCAGTTTGAATTGTAGAAAATTGAATTTTTCTGGTACTAGTATATGTTTTCATTCAAATACTACTTTTTCTGGGTTGTGAAATATTAACATATAAAATAATATATAATATTATTAGTAGGGCACTTAATCTTATCTATGTTTTTAAACTATAAACATATATATAAATATATATATATGTTGCATGTGTGTATATATGTATTAATATGTATATGTATGAATGTAATAAGCATCAAGGTATTCAGAAAATATGTGAAATTAAGATGGTCATATGTGCTATTTGGGAGAAGTCAGGTGGATTCAATGAAGGAATTTGTGGCTTAAATGTATCTCATATATTTTTTCATATGACTTTGTATTTTACATAATTCAGATATTCCTCCACCAAACTAATACAGCAGCCACTGTATATGAAGATCCAAACTTACATGTATAGGGCAAAAGTGCTTAATTCCATGGAATTAAACAATATAAAATGTAGGGGAGTTGCTCTAACAGGGCCTGGAGTACCTATGGGTTTCTGTCATTCAATTTTGAAATAAAAACCTCTGCAGCATCTCCTCAAAATGTCCAAGGCTCAGTAGGAGTGGTTGACATATTGGTACACAGAGGTGATCACAGGGGCTTCCCAGGTGCCACTAGTGGTAAAGAACGTGCCTACCAATACAGGAGATAAGAGAGATGCGGATTCAATCCCTGGGTGAGGAAGATTCCTTGGAGGAGGGCATGGCAACCCGTTCCAGTATCCTTGCCTGGAGAATCCCGTGGACAGAGGAGCCTGGTGGGCTACAGTCCATACTGTCCAAAGAGTCGGACACGACTAAAGCAACTCTGTGACACTCTCTAAATTGCATTGCTGACATTTCCTTCAGAAGCATCCTATATAGGAATATTCTCTTGTTAATATATTGTTGGATTTTAAAGGTTCATTGACAGAGCTCTGGCTGGGAGCTTCCTTAGAACCACCTCATACTGCTTTCTGTTCTGTTGAATCCTAAAATTATATATAAACTATTTTCACACTACATACTTATCATATTCTAAAGTTAGCATTTTAACAATATTTGTTTAAAGTCTATGGAAAACTAGATAAACTGTCCTTATGCCAATATCCCACTGTTTGCTTCATGTCATTTATATTGTTTCACTGTAGGAGAAAAGCTGGATTTACTAGCTGGCTGGCAAGCAAAAACAATATTAAAACTAAAAATAGTTCTCTGCAGAAAAACTTATCAAATATTTATAAACTTTCTAAAGAAGATAAGAGCTTAAACCTTATCTGAAATAAAAATAATTGTAACAAAGTATACACTACAAAGGACATTTTCTATTAGTGAATATCATACAGTAGAATTTTATAAATAAAAATTATGTTCCATTTTCATCTTCTTCATAAAGGATATGATGGTGAAAACTTATCATCTTGAATCCTGATTAATATATTCTCTCTTATCTAAATTTATGCTACTTCTAATTGTGTTGTGAGTCATCCAGTAATGGATTATAGATCGATCCATGACAGACAAAGGAAAATGAATTGTGTCTTTATGGAGATCAATTATAGTACAAAGCTGATGATATTCTAGAATGTAAAGATATAGAAAGACAGAGGTTATGTCTGGAAAGACATAATCCAGAGGAAATGTTTGAGTGTTTTAAGAACTCCAGACTATTAAGACCATTCTTTTGCGAATGATTTTCAAGAAATTATAACTGTCTTCATTCACTGTCTTTGTGACAACAAATACCCTAATCTCTTGCTTCAAATATTGCAATTGATACAAAAATGTTTTATAGCTTCTTTCTTGCTCCTTAAAATGTATTCTTACATAACAACAAGATTCCAATTCAAAGACCAGAAACAAAATGTCTCTCCCTTTTACTCCCTGATTCAACACCCTCTACACACATACATGCATTTCTATAATGGGTAAAATAAATAACAGGTCTCCTTTGGTTTTTCATTATCCTATCCCTGAAGAAATTCTTGGCATCATCTGCTACATTTTTCTCCTCATTTTGGCCCAGTTTCCTTGGCCTCCCTACTATTCCCAACAACACTTCTGTTTTTGCAGCCTTTCTTGCTGTCTCCTCTACCAGGAATGTGTTTGGCTATATGCCCATGCACTCTTATTTCTTTCAAGTCAGTGCTGAAATACTGCTCTCCATAGTGGTATTTCCAGTCTGTCTTATCTGAAATAACATCACCCTTGTAACTCTCTAATCACATACACTGTTTTAGTTGTCTTCACAGCTTTCTTTATTATCTGATTTCATGTCAAGCATCTATGCATTTATCATACCTTATCAAATAGAATGTAAACTCTGTGAGTGCAGGAAGTTGATCCATTGTGTTCACTGCAGTGTCTTCAACAATTAGAAGCAATGCCTAGTGATTGCTCTATAAAGTTTAGTTGACTATAGGGATGAGAGAATTAAAAATTACTGACAGCAAAAAAAAAAAAAAATACAAACCAAATTTATTGCTATCTTCATAATTGTGGTAGTCAGTGATGATCCTCAATGGCCTTGCCATTGTATGATACCCTCCCCTGGATTGTGAGTGATACTTATAAATTCCTTCTAATGGAATATGGCTATAGCATATAACAAAGGGAATGGTCTATGCAGGCAGGATTATGCAGATAAAATTAATATCTCTAATCTGTTGACTTTAGCTTAATCAATAGAGAGTTTATTCTGGATGGGGTTGACATATTAGATAATGTCTTTGAAAGAGGACTTAAGGAGACACGACAACTGACTCAATTCCTGGTGCTGAGAAATCATATCACCATGAGTTCTATGGTTACAAGAAAATTCTAAGCAACAAAAACATGAACCTGAAGAGGATCCTGGATTCTGTATGAAGCCACAGTCCTAGAAACAGCTTTGAGAAATCCTGAACAGAGGACTCAGTTTAGTCATGCCAGATGACAGGCCCACAGATGGTAAGATCATAAATATATGTTATTTTAAGCTACTAAATGTGTGGTGATTTATTATGCAGAAATTGAAAACTGATATAATCATTGATATCACTATTACATCAAAAACTAGAATTTGGCATTCATACCCCAATAAATAGCTAAGCACTCTGCTCTAAACAAACAAAACCCTCCATTCCTTTGGCATAGTTTGGTACAAAGTAAATTTAAGAGATGTGCTATAAAGACATACTAAGTTTATGTAAAAATATTTTTCCTCAATTCATTTCCCTTGTAGGCATTTTTAGGTTAAATGTATATAAAATGCTTTCTAATTTCTATAAAATAGAACTCTGTCTCATTTACTCTTATTAAATATTAAAATTATTAATGTATTTTAATTATGAACAAAATAATAAATAATATATTATGTTTTGGTTACCTTAATAGATCATATTCTACATTTATATAAAACACTGAATATTACATATTTATTGAAGGTGCGAGGAGATTGAAGGCAGGAGGAGAAGGGGATGACAGAGGATGAGATAGTTGGATGACATCACCTGACTCGATGGACATGCGTTCGAGTAAGCTAAGGCAGTTGGTGATGGACAGGGAAGCCTGATGTGCTGAAGTTCCTGGGGTCACAAAGAGTTGGACATGACTGAGCAACTGAACTGAACAAACATACTTATTCATAATATGCACCATCATTAATTGGCTACTATCGATAGATTTCAAATTCTAAAAGATGATATTGTCAAAGTGCTGCACTCAATATGCAAGAAAATTTGGAAAACTCAGCAGTGGCCACACGACAGGAAAAGGTCAATTTTCATTCCAATCCCAAAGAAAGGCAATGCCAAAGATTGTTCAAACTACTGCACAATTGCACTCATCTCACAAGCTAGCAAAATAGTGCTCAAAATTCTCCAAAGCAGGCTTCAACAGTACATGAACCATGAACTTCCAGATGTTCACGCTGGATTTAGAAAAGGCAGTGGAACCAGAGATCAAATTGCCAATATCTGTTGGATCATCAAAAAAGCAAGAGAGTTCCAGAAAAACATCTACTTCTGCTTTATTGACTATGCCAAAGCCTTTGACCTTGTGGATCACAACAAACTGTGGAACATTCTTAAAGAGATGGGAATGCCAGACTACCTTACTTGGCTCCTGAGAAATCTGCATGCAGGTAAAGAAGCAACAGTTAGAACCGGACATGGAACAACAGACTGGTTCCATACCGGGAAATGATGTATATGTCAAGGGTGTATATTGTCCCCAGCGTATTTAACTTCTATGCAGAGTACATCATGTGAAATGTCAGCTTGGATGAATCACAAGCCAAAATCAAGATTGTCAGGAGAAATAATAATAACCTCAGATACACGGATGACACCAGATTTATGGCAGAAAGTGAAGAAGATCTAAAGAGGCTCTTGATGAAAATGAGAGAGGAGAGTGAAAAAGTTGTCTTAAAACTCAACATTCAAAAACTAAGATCATGGCATCTGGTCCCATCAGTTCATTCAGTCACTCAGATATGTCCGACTCTTTGCGACCCCATGGATTGCAGCAGGCCAGACCTCCCTGTCCATTGTCAACTTTCGAGTTAACTCAAACTCATATCCATTGAGTCGGTGATGCTATCCCACCATCTCATCCTCTGTCGTCCCCTTCTCCTCCTGCCTTCAATCTTTCCCAGCATCAGGGTCTTTTCAAATGAGTCTGCTCTTCACACCAGGTGGCCAAACTATTGGAGTTTCAGCTTCAACATCAGTCCTTCCAATGAACACCCAGGACAAATCTCCTTTAGGATGGACTGGTTGGATCTCCCTGCAGTCCAAGAGACTCTCAAGAGTCTTCTCCAACACCACAGTTCAAAAGCATCAATTCTTTGGTGCTCAGCTTTCTTTATAGTCCAACTCTCACATACATACATGACTACTGGGAAAACCATAGCTTTGTAGACAGACATTTGTTGGCAAAGTAATGCCTCTGCTTTTTAATATGCTGTCTGGGTTGGTCATAGCTTTTCTTCCAAGGAGCAAGCGTCTTTTAATTTCATGGCTGCAGTCACCATCTGCAGGGATTTTGGAGCCCACAAAAATAAAGTATCTCACTGTTTCCATTGTTTCCCCATCTATTTGCCACGAAGTGATGGGACCAGATGCCATGATCTTAGTTTCCTGATGTTGAGTTTTAAGCCAACTTTTTCACTCTCCTTGTCCACTTTCATCAAGAGGCTCTTTAGTTCTTCAATTTCTGCCATATGGGTGGTGTCATCTGAATATCTGAAGTAATTGATACGTCTCCCGACAATCTTGATTCAAGCTTGTGCTTCATCCAGCCCAGTGTTTCTCATGTTGTACACTGCATATAAGTTAAATAAGCAGGGTGACAATATACAGCCTTGACATATTCCTTTCCCGATTTGGAACCAGTCTGTTGTTCCATGTCCGGTTCTAATTCTTGCTTCCTGACCTGCATACAGATTTACCAAGAGGCTGGTCAGAAGGTCTTTTATTCCCATCTCTTTCAGAATTTTCTAGAGTTTGTTGTGGTCCACACAATCAAAGGCTTTGGCATAGTCAATAAAGCAGAAATAGATGTTTTTCTGGAATGCTCTTGCTTTTTTGATGATCCAAAAGATGTTGGCAATTTGATCTCTGATTCCTCTGCCTTTTCTAAATCCAGCTTGAACATCTGGAAGTTCATGGTTCACGTATTGATGAAGCCTTGCTTGGAGCATTTTGAGCATTACTTTACTAGCATGTGAGATAAGTGCTATGGTGCGGTAGTTTGAGCATTCTTTGGCATTACCTTTCTTTGAGATTGGAATGAAAGCTGACCTTTTCCAGTTCTTTGGCCACTGCTGAGTTTTCCAAATTTGCTGGCATATTGAGTACAGCACTTTTACAGCATCATCTTTTAGGTCCCATCACTTCATGGCAAATTGATGGGGAAAAAGTGAGAGACTTTATTTTCTTGGGCTCCAAAATCACTGCAGATGGTTACTCTAGGCATGAAATTCAAAGACACTTACTCCTTGGAAGAAAAGCTATGACCAACCTAGACAGCATATTAAAAAGCAGAGACATTACTTTGCTGACAAATTCCATCTAGCCAAAGCTATGGTTTTTCAGTAGTCATGTATGGATGTGGGAGTTGGGCCATAAAGAAAGCTGAGCACCAAAGAATTTATGCTTTAGAACTGTGGTGTTGGAGAAGACTCTTGAGGGTCCCTTGGACTGCAAGGAGATCCAACCAGCCTATCCTAAACGAAATCAGTCCTACCGATGCTGAAGCCAATACTTTGGCCACCTGAAGAACTCATTCATTTGAAAAGACCTGACGCTGGGAAAGATTAAAGGCAGGAGGAAAGGGGGACAACAGAGGATGAGATGGTTTTGTTAGGTAGTTAGAATAGGAAAAAGGCGTCCAGATTGGTGGTGGCTAAAAGACAAGGAAGGGAAAAGCCTGGGAAAATAGAACAAAGGAAGATCCAAGGACCTGAGTGAGGATTTCAGGTAGAACAAACAGCACTCCTGACTAGCACAATTTACATAGGGCAGGCCCAGAGGAGGAGAAAAAACATATGAAAAGAGGAGCCAAAGGGCCGGGAGTCTCTCTGTCTTTCTCCCGCTCTCTCGTTCTCTTGTGCTCTCTCTCTCTTTGCATCTTTTAGGTCACACGTGCTCACTCCTCAAGGGTGTATTTTTCTTTATTTTCTAAATAAAACTGAGCTGTAACCCGGAGCTGTGGCACTGATCCATCCGAGAGCTGTAACACTGGTCTGTCGCTTCAAATTTTTGTTGTGACGAGACAGAACTGAGGAAATTACATGCTCCCCTGACAGTTGGATAGCATCACTGACTCCACAGACATGAGTTTGAGCAAGCCCTGGGAGCTGGTGATGGACAGGGAAGCGTGGTGTGCTGCAGTGCATTGGGTCACAAAGAGTTGGACATGAATGAACTGAACTGAACTGAATTGATAGATATGGGAGACAGTGCACAATCCAGATAACAGTGTATGGTAAAGTACATTTAAGCTTGCATTGATATGTGTCATTTAAGACTAGCAAACTTAGCAGTCCCCCAAATGTGATTAAAAAATGCATATGCTGCGATGGGATGCTCAGAATTTTCATCTAGTTTTATGAATACATAATATCATAATACAATAAGTGAATCCAGGAAGAGAAAGAGAAAAATGAAAATGTGCCAATGACGATGATCGATGTCCCACAGATAATATGTTTATTAATGTACAGCATAAAAGAAAAGAAGGAAGGAGAAAATCACCTTTGTGTAGAAAAGAAGATGAGTAAACTAGGGGGAAAACAAACAGTGCTATTCAACAAGATTACAAGCTTGTTTATTTCTAGCACTGAAAAAACATATTTAAATGCCGTAAAGTGATAGTTTATCTGTTATCACTTGAACGGTAGCCAAGATATGAATTCTAACTATCACACAAATACTTATAAAAAAACAAATGAATACAGTAAAGAAAATAGGTAATTAATTTTTAAAAATCTTTTGTTGTTGTTCAGTCTCTAAGTTGTGTCCAACTATTTGCGACCTCATGGACTTCAGCACACCAGCTTCCTCTGTCCTCCACTATCTCCCAGAGTCTGCTCCAAGTGAGTCAGTGATGCTATCTAACCATCTCATCCTCTGCTGCCTCTTTCTCCTTTTGCCTTCAATCTTTCCCAGCATCAGGGTCTTTTCCAAGGTACTATACCACAGGCCTTAAAGATAGACATGTTATCTGCTTTACTCATGATTCTATTTAAAATACATCATGTAATATAGATCCTATTTTTTTTAATTGGTGCGTGGACAAAATATTAAGTAAATCTCATTAGAAATCAAAGATGCCTTTCTTTTTCCTTCTCACATTACAGTACTTACACTTGTAGTTATTGATGTAAGTTACCTTTGGCGGGGATTATCAGTTTTTTCTGAAATGACTTTCAGTAGTTCACTGAATTTTTACATAGAAACCATATATTCATACTTGCCTAAGGGAAAGAGTATGAACAACACCTGTGACCCTGTGTCTCCACGGTGAGAGGATGTGATAGTTGTGGTTGTGGAGGGGTGTTTTTGAGACTGGCAGACAGACAGTCAAAGAAAGAAAGAGAAAGAGAGGGAGGGAGGGGGGAAAGAAGGAGGGAAAAAAGGAAAGAAAGACTGTATGCACTAGCTTAGACAAATCTCTTCATCCAGGTGTAAGGTATGCCTGGTGAAGTAATACACCCAAGTACACCCTGAGTCTTCTGGTAGGGGATGGACTAAAATTCTTACCCACTTTTCATGTTGTTATTTGACATTAAGAAAATCAGTTCAAGCAGGCTCTAATCTTAGTTTAACAGCAATGAAACATGCCGACACTCCAAAAGAGATCTCATCACCAGGGATATCTGGCCTTTTAATGCGTGCTTGATAAAATATCCTTTGTGTTTGGGGGAAATACTTAATGCCTCCAAAATATGCTGTTGAAACTGGTAAGCCCATCTGGACTCAGACAGCTGGCGAACCAAGTTGTGTGCCTGTGTATGTGTGTGTGTAATACTGAATAAGAAAGTTAATATAAATTACCAAAAATAAAAACAGATCACAACAGTGAGAATCAGTGTGAGAAACTGTCATGGCTTTGGCCAGACTGTGTCCTTTTGTGACAGCAATAGTGCTAACCACTTTATCTGATTTCCTATATTGTTTTGGTCTATTGCACAGAAGAAAAGGAACTAGCTCCTTCAGAGAAACTAGTTCTTTACCAGTGGATCTTCAAAATTTCTTTAATATGGGGATACTAAGAAAAATTCTTGACCTCTCACTCTTAATAGCAGGTGACTATTTAGTTATTGCTTCCCAGGTGGTGCTAGTGGTAAAGAATCTACCTGCCAATGCAAGAGACATAAGAGAAGCTCTTTAGATCTTTGGGTCATGAAGATCAGAAACATTTGCAAGATTAAATCATAAAAATATATGGAAGGTAACATGGTAAAATATCAAGTGATCTATCAATAAGTTTTGATAAAAATAGATGGTTTTAAAGTTTATTGATTTTATATTGCTGTATAACAAATTACAGTAAACTTAGTGACTTAAAACAATACTCATTTATTAGCTCATAATCTATAGATCTGAAGTCTGGAAAGTTGTATTTGGGTTCTCTGCTCAGGTTAAAACAATGTTGCATGTTTACCTGAAGTTCAGGATCCTTTTCCAATCACCTTCCTGTTATTGGTGAAATTCATTTTCTTGGAGTTCAGGGCTATATTCTTGTTTTCTTCCTGCCTATCAGCTGAGGACGGCTCTCAGCGTCTAGAGGCCACACTTAGGTCCTTGTCCTGTGGCCTCCTCCATCTCAGCAAGATGGAAACTTGATCATCTTAAGTCCTTCTCTTTATCTGAATATCTCAGACATTCTCTGCTGTACCAATTAAAGAAAACTCCACTCTGAAATAGCATGTGTGATTATGTTAGGTCCACTCAGATAATCTCTGTGTCTTAAACTCGACTGAATATTATCTTGAATTACATCTATGAAATTTCTGTTGTGATAAAAGTTTGCATAATAATATCAGTAGACCAAAGGGGCAAAGATCATGGAAACCACTTTAGAATTATACCTACAACAGAAAGCAAACTACCTTAAATAAAAATCATAACAAAGCATAATGTTTTTATCTTATTAATCTGTTATCAGTGATCTCAGAATGTTGGCCAGTATTATTGTGCTTAAGAACAGTGGTGTGTGTGCTTGAATATGTGGCAATTATGACTTCAAATAAAGTCATCATAAAAGGTTAAATAATGTAAAAATAGTTATGTCAAGTTGCAGTCTATCTACTGATCTTCATATATCATGCTAGAATTCAAGTGCTGACAATGTGTACATACTAGTTATGTTAATCCAGTGATCTATACAGGAGCACTTACATTACATTTGTCAACTTGCATCCAGATAGAAATGAAAAATGACAAAATATAAAAATCTCTACAGACTTTTGATGGGGTTTCTACTCAGCTACAGTATTCATATTTGTGGAAGACAACATTTATAATTTAAGAAAAGGGAAATTGGGAAATAAATCCATTTGTGTATTTCAAAGTAAAATGTATTATTAATTTTATTACATAAATAGATTAATTTGCTTGGAGGACGAATTCTCTCTCTTTGGAATTATGTTATTTTTTATTTACCCTTAGAGGAAAAACAGTAAAAACAATTATTCTTGTAAATACATATTAAAACTGAATCCAAACAGATTAAGTGTAAAAGTTAAATACATTTCATATTTACTTCGTAAAGGAAGAGTATTACGTTGAATGGGCTTCCCCAGTGGCGCAGTAGTAAAGGATCCACCCACCAACGCAGAAGACACAGGAGATGTGAGTTCAGTCCCTGGGTTGGGAAGATTCCTTGAACGAGGAAATGGCAATCCACTCCACTATTCTTGCCTGGGAAATCCTACAGTCCATGAGGTCACAAAGAGTTGAACACAACTGAGTACTCAGCACACATTACATATAAATAGGAAATTTTCTTCTGACAAAATAAATCATGAATAGGTTGATACTGCATTTGAACTAAATTGTTTCTATTTTTAAATGACTTTACTGAGAAATAATTTACTCACTAAAAAACACTCATATTAATGTTCCATTTGGTTTTTCAGGATGGATTTGGAGCTTTGTTATATATTTTATGAATATTTTTTCCATTTCTCCTTATGTTCTCTTTAAAGAATCATTAATATTCACTCACCTACACATTGTAGGAGCTTCCCTGATGGCTCAGGGGTAAAGAATCCACCTGCAATGCAGGAGTCACAGGACATGCAGGTTCGATCCCTGGGTCAGGAAGATCCCCCGGGAGTGCATGGCAATCCACTTAATATACTTGCCTGGAAAATCCATGAACACAGGAGCCTGGCGGGCTAGAGTCCATAGGGTTGCAAAGAGTCAGAAACGACTAAAGCGACTTAGCACACACAAACACACTATCGAGTATGGCAGTGGAGAAACTTCAACTGAAGTATTCTAAGTACAATCAATAGCGAGTAAATACAGTAAAAAATGCAAATATATCAGATTTTTTTATTTTAATCCAGGCAGATGAAATTAATAGGATTATTTTTTCTCTTTTGCCTCACCAATGAAGATGCAGATTATCATTAAAGTATAATACTCAGTCAAGTCTGTCATATCTTTCTATCTAAATTTACAGATAATGTTTATTTAAAATAATTTAAAACATTTTACTTAAATAGCCCTGTTATTTAAAGTACATGACGATTTCTTATCAAATTCAAAGTGTTCACACTGTAAGCACTTTAGAGAACATCCATGTGCATGCCTGTGTGCGTGCGTGCGTGCATCTGTGCTCAGTCGCTCAGTCGTATCGGACTCTGTGATCCCATGGACTGTAACCCAGCCAGGCCCTTCCGTCCCTGGGATTCTCCAGGCAAGAATACTGGAGTGGGTTGCCATTTCCTCCTCCAGTGCATGAAAGAGAAAAGTGAAAGTGAAGTCACTCAGTCGTGTCCGACTCTTCGCGACCCCGTGGGCTGCAGCCCACCAGGCTCTGCCGTCCATGAGGTTTCCCAGGCAAGAGTACTGGAGTGGGGTGCCATTGCCTTCTCCCTCATTTGTCTAATAAGTGTGATATTTTATTTGGATTGAAAGTAATAACTCTGTAACTTAAATAAAAATATATGGCGTCCGACACATTGTGAAGAGAAATCAGGACTTCTGTTTTAATTATTCAGAAGAACTACAGTCTGCCGCCTGAAGTATGCATAGTCACACTTTGTGACGTTCTACCACCATTTTCTTTTTAATCACTCCTTTTATGTGGCTGTGTGCTAAGTCACTTCAGTTGTATCGGACTCTGCGAACCCATGGACTGTAGCCTGCCAGGCTCAACTGTCCATGGGATTCTCCAGGCAAGAATACTTTCCTCCTCTAGGGGATCTTCCTGACCCAGGGATGGAAACTGCTTTTTTTAATATCTCCTGCATTGCCAGTGGGTTCTTTACCACTAGCGCCACCTGGGAATTCAGTCCAGTCATTCAGTCTTGTCAGACTCTTAGTGACCCCTTGGACTGCAGCACGCCAGACTTCCCTGTCCATCACCAACTCCCAGAGTTTAACTCAAAGTCATGTCCATGGAGTCGGTGATGCCATCCAACCATCTCATCCTCTGTCGTTGACTCCTCTTCCTGCCTTCAATCTTTCCCAGCATCAGGATCGTTTCCTATGAGTCAGTTCTTCACACTGCGTAGCCAAAGTATTGCAATTCTAGGTTCAGCATCAGTCCTTGCAATGAATATTCAGGACTAATGTCCTTTAGGATGGACTGGTTGGATCTCCTTGCAGTCCAAGGGACTCTCAAGAGTCTCCTCCAACATCACAGTTCAAAAGCATCAATTCTTTGGTGCTCAGCTTTCTTTATGGTCCAACTCTCTCATCCATACATGACTACTGGAAAAACCATACCTTTGACTAGATGGACCATTGTTGGCAAAGTAATGTCTCTGTTTTTTAATATGCTGTCTAGGTTGGTCATAACTTTTCTTCCAAGGAGCAAGCAAGTGTATGTTAATTTCATGGCTGCAGTCACCATCTGCAGTGATTTTGGAGCCCCCCCAAATAAAGTCTCTCACTGTTTACACTGTTTCCCCATCTATTTGCCATGAAGTGATGGGACCAGATGCGATGATCTTAGTTTTCTGAATGTTGAGTTTTAAGCCAACTTTTTCACTCTCCTCTTTCACTTTCAAGAAGCTCTTTAGTTCTTCTTCGCTTTCTGCCATAAGTGTGGTATCATCTGCATATCTGAGGTTATATCCATTTCATATTAAATAGCTACTTCATAAAACTCTCCTGATAGTGTGTATTTGTTTGTATGGCCTCTTCTTCCAGAGTTAAAAGCTATGCTAAAAATAAAATGGATTACTTTAGATCTAGAGTTTCTACAGTTCCTAGATTTCGGCTATATATACTCACTTTTTTGTTTAACTTTTACAATTCTTTTTTTATTCTTTTCAGGCTATCTCTTGTCATTACTTGGAAAACTTTGTCAGCCACTGTGACTCAAAGTCTGCATGACAACATAGGTGAAATTGAAAAAAGAGAGACCAAATAAATAAGCTTATTGTTTTGATTTCAATCATTGCCTAAATTATCTTAAGAAATTAATTTCAGTCTCTAAATTTGTAAAGTTTTATGTTTCATGATGTTAATCTTTAGTTTATATCTTCAGTGATACTTCAAATTTCTTGTTTATGAATTTTTATTTCAAATATTTAGCATATTTGTGGCATTTTAAAATCTATATTCAATCACAATAATATTTATTTAGGAAAAGTGAAAGTGAAGTCACTCAGTCCTGTCTGACTCTTTGCAACCTAACGGATGGAGCCTACAGGCTCCTCCAACCATGGAATTTTCCAGGCAAAAGTACTGGAGTAGGTTGCCATTTCCTTCTCCAGGGGATCTTCCCAACCCAGGGACTGAACCCAGGTCTCCTGCATTGCAGGCAGACACTTTACCATCTGAGTCACCTGGGAAACCCTTATTTAGGAAAGGGGTTATTTATCATGTCGACTTCCCTGTGTTATACAGTAGACCCTTGGCAATTATCTGTTTTATATATAGTTGTGTGCATCTGTTAATCCCAAATTCCTAATGTATCCCTTCTCCCAACCTTTCCCCTTTGGTAGCTAGAAGTTTGTTTTCAAAGTCTGTGAGTCTCTTTCTGTTTTGTAAAAAATTTCATTTATATCAAATTTTTTAGATTCCACATATAAATGATATCATATAATATTTGTTTTTCTCTAATTAATGTGTGACTCAACTTTTAACTTTCATTGTCTTCTATTTGAAGACTAGACATGTTCTTATTTTCTGCAGATTAAGTAAGCCCCAGGATTCTAGCGTGAGTGTACACAAACCTAGAATGTTAGAAAATGAGTTTTGGATAGAACGTATATTTTAAAGAATAGTATAACAAGATTGTTTCATTTGGGTATGTGTTGAAGTAGAAATAAGTGTAGGATATAAAAGTTGACAAGAATTTTCATTAAGAAAAGAAACTGTCTTATGATTCAGTTTAAACTTGGCATGACTAATTCAGTAGTTGATATGGGACATTTCTCAGAGCAAATATTGCTCTATTTTCTGTATTTTTCACAGCACACTCTTTATTTCCAAACAACCTGTTTCCCCACTTAAGCACATATGCATGCAAACTCATTTCACCTTCAACTGTGGATTACAGGAGAATGTAAACTAATTTAAATACCATCCTAAGCAAACTGTATTAGAATGTTAATTCTGCTATACAATTCAATTTACATAATAAATTCTAAAATCACACACAGATGATTTATGGATTACTACTCTTTCTGATTATTTATTGTACTTTTCTATTAACACAAATAAAGCAAGTCTTATTTAGGATTTTTATAACTAATCTTGAATAAGAAATGCACATTGAATTTGTGATGCATGCATAATATGACAAGGTTCCTTGGATAGTAAAATGCCTTGTCCATGGGGGACAGACTGCTAAAAAGTGCTCACAAATTTTTGTGGCCAAAAAAATAGATTTTTAGAAGATAATTTATTTTAGGTTAAACAGCATTCCATTGGTTTTCTCATCTAGGCCCATTAAACAGAGGTGAATTAACATCCAGAAAAGATTAAAATAGCATCCCTATTTAGAAATTTGTATTCTTTCTGCTAGTTGACTTTAGAGCCACTTGTTATATTCAGCTCTCTATACCACCATCCTTTCCTCAGTTGGTTCAGTTCAGTTCAGTCGCTCAGTTGTGTCCGACTCTTTGCGACCCCATGAATTGCAGCATGCCAGGCCTCTCTGTCCATCACCAACTCCCGGAGTCTACCCAAACCCATGTCCATCGGGTTGGTGATGCCATCCAACCATCTCATCCTCTGTCGTCCCCTTCTCCTCCCGCCCCCAATCCTACCCAGCATTAGGGTCTTTTCCATTGAGTCAACCCTTCGCATGAGGTGGCCAAAGTATTGGAGTTTCAGCTTCAACATCAGACCTTCCAATGAACACCCAGGATTGATCTCTTTTAGGATGGATTGATTGGATCTCCTTGCAGTCCAAGGGGCTCTCAAGAGTCTTCTCCAACACCACAGTTCAAAAGCATCAATTCTTCGGCGCTCAGCTTTCTTCACCGTCCAACTCTCACATCCATACATGACCACTGGAAAAACCATAGCCTTGACTAGACGGACTTTTGTTGGCAAAGTAATGTCTCTGCTTTTAAATATGCTATCTAGGTTGGCCATAACCTTCCTTCCAAGGAGTAAGCGTCTTTTAATTTCATGGCTGCAGTCACCATCAGCAGTGATTCTGGAACCCAAAAATATAAAGTCTGACACTGTTTGCACTGTTTCCCCATCTATTTCCCATGAAGTGATGGGACCGGATGCCATGATCTTAGTTTTCTGAACGTTGAGCTTTAAGCCAACTTTTTCACTCTCCTCTTTCACCTTCATCAAGACGCTCTTTAGTTCTTCTTCACTTTCTGCCATAAAGGTGGTATCATCCGCGTATCTGAGGTTGTTGATATTTCTCCTGGAAATCTTGATTCCAGCTTGTGTTTCTTCCAGCCCAGCGTTTCTCATGATGTACTCTGCATATAAGTTAAATAACCATCCTTTCCTAATTCTAAGCAATTCTTTGTCATCTATAAAAATTTTTTATAACTCATACTAAAAGAAAAACTGAGTTGTTATAGTTCTAATTTTTATACCCAATTAGTTTGTTATTTCCTGTCTGTAATTTTAAAATATTGGTTTGTATTATTTAGTGTTTGTGAACATTGGGCTTTCTGTATGCAGTCTTATAAAATACTATATGGAACAAATATTTCTGGCAAGAGAACATTAAGTGTTATAATCAAAAACAATACAGTTACTTAGACACATACCAAAGCTCTTAGAATGTATGTATACAAATACTTGTGCACTTTGAAGGTCTAATGGCAGCAGAAAGAATTTCTAAAACTTTCTGTGAAAATATTAAAGGAGGAAAAATGTGAGAAATTTTAAGTTCTGTGTTTAAAAACTGCTAACATAACATAACATAACTGCTAACATCTCCGCAGTAGAAAAGCACTATTTATTGAAAGAGACAGACATAATTCTACCATGCTCTCCACTCTCTGGTATCTCAAATCACAAAATGAAACTATGACAAATATCCTTTTCAACTTTAAAAGATTTTCTATATATACTTTTAATGGATACACAAAATACCACATCAGGGTAATATAATCTTATACATGATAACTCTTTAATGTACATTGTAACCAAATTTCACCATGATATAGTTTATGTAACTGTAAAAGCTCAACATCATTTCTAAAAGCAATTTGAAGGATACTTGATCATTATGACTTAGAATTTATTATGGAAAGCATTTAACATTTTTGCTAATTAAATTTTTATTAAGCCTCCATATTTTGCTGTGCAACATTTTATTCCTTGAGTAATTTATTTTATTCATTTAAGGATTCCAGTAACATGAAAGTATTTTCTAAAAGATATAAATGATGAGTTCTATTTATTAAAAAATTTGGTTTAGAAAGTAATCTTGATAACTCTTTGGAATGTTTTTTTTATGTTATGTTCTACAGGATGGTAGCTAGATAAACAAGACTAAAAAATACATAGACGAATGTGGAACTACAATTAATCACATTTTCCAATTATTCAATTTATTTACTTAATAATGTATTTGTCTTCTATGAAAAATGGAAGCAAGAACTACAATGACCTAGCTAATTTTTCCCCATCTCAGAGACCTCAGTGGTAAAATAGTATAATTTCTATAGGCCAGGAAGCAAAATTAGAAAAGGTTACTAAGTACCCTTTGTTTTAATAACTACTTAATTGTAATGTTCATGAGTGTTTGATTCAGACTAAACATAGTTGAAATCTTTGTACTTTCATTATGAACTGTGTAATCTAGGCAATTTGCCTAAACTCACAAAGCTTCTGTTTACTCTTCCAAGTGTAAGAAGAAAGATGCTCTCTTCAGATGATCATCAATAACAACAAATTCAATTACAAGTCTCAAGTATTTAGCTCTATACATACCACATGTTTAAATAAAAAAAATCAACAAGTTTCTTATTTTTATTAGTAGAATATATATTAAATATAGCAGTGTGTACATGTCCACTCTAGACTCCCTAACATGGACATGAACACACTACTATAAGAAAGAAAGAGAGAGAGAGAGAGAGAGAGGGAGAGGGGGAGGGGGAGGGGGGAGAGAGAGAGAAGGAGAGAGGGAGAGAGGGAGAGAGAGAGAGAGAGAGAGAGAAAGAAAGAAAGAGAAGTTGTTCAGTTGTGTCCGACTCTTTGTGACCCCATGGACTGTAGCCTACCGGGCTCCTCCGTCCATGGGATTTTCCAGGCAAGAGTACTGGGGTGGGTTGCCATTTCCTTCTCATATTTAAAATGGATAACCAACAAGGATCTATTGTATACCACATGGAACACTGCTCAATGTAATGTGGCAGCATCCTTCTTGGAGGAGAAGGCAGTTTGGGGAAGAATAGATTCATGTACATGTATGGCTAAGCCCCTTCACTATTCACCTGAAACTATCACAAAGTTGCTTATCGGCTATACCCCAATACAAAATAAAAAGTTTTAATAAATATGTATCAATGTATCCTTGAGCAGATCAATCTTCTTTTTTTTCCTTTAGTGATTGTTCTGTTCTTATAGATGTCAATTTATTAAAAAAAAAAAAAAAAGAATATATGTTAATGAAAACTGAAGATATAGGCCATGAGAAGAAGTCAAGCTGTTAGTAGTTACCATGATAAAGCAAAAACAGTTATGTAATGCAATACAATACCCTTTGACCAACATCTCCACTTTTTGCCCATCTAAGGGCCCCTGGCAACAATTCTATTCTTTGCTTAATAAATATGAGTGTGGTTTTTTAAGATGTTTTTGATCTAAGTGATCATACGGTATTTGTTGTACACTGTCTAACTGATTTCACTTAGCATAATACGCTTAAGATCCATCCACGTTGTGGCAAATGGAAGGATTTTCTTTTTCTTTTATTATGGCTGAATAATAGTCCATATGTGTATACCTATGTATCTTTATCTATGTATCACATTTTCTTTATCCATTCATCTCCTGATGACACCTAGGTTGTTTCTTGGCTATTGTGAATATTGCTGCAGTGAACATGGGCGTGTTTATAACTCTTCAAGATTGTTATTGCATTTCCTTTGGATAATACTGTATACTTCTCTGTTGTTTTCTTAGTAA
This sequence comes from Giraffa tippelskirchi, assembly GCF_054371585.1. Lineage (NCBI taxonomy): Eukaryota > Metazoa > Chordata > Mammalia > Artiodactyla > Giraffidae > Giraffa > Giraffa tippelskirchi. The sequence goes on from NC_137286.1 coordinate 129,824,250, forward strand.
GTCTAGCTAAAGGCTTTCCAATTTTGTTTATCTTTTCAAAAAACTAACTCCCCGTTTTCTTCTCCTCTTCTATAGCTGGAGGGGCTACCCCAAAATGTATACACAATAGGGGAGTCAACTTCAGAAGTCTCAGCTGGCATCTTGCCTTCATGCAGTCACAAAGGCTAGGGCTGGTTTTCAGTGGGGATTTCAGCTCTGGAAGGGAACAGGGGCATTAGAAAGGGAAGAGAGAGGGACTCAGGTGGCTCCTGTCTGAAGGAAGGGGCCTTCAGACAAACAGGAAGATTTCTGGGGATAAAACCGCAGCAGTGGAATCTATTTGGGGTTCACGGCAGCTGCACTGGTTCTTGGTTTCTTGGGTGGGAAAAGCTGCTGGGGTCCTATGCAGGGCGTGTCTCAGGGAATGGCCATCACACCCACCGTGCAGCTGCTAATGGTACTCCTTGCTTTTCTACCTCATTCATAGCCATGTCTGTGTCTTAGCATTGCAGGTTTCTGGATGGAGTGAGACTGAAGTGGGTCCTTCATGCACTATCCCAAAAGTTTATGGAAGCTATTTGCTCACCCTTCCCTCCCTGTCCTGAGAGAGGAACTCTCCTGAGCTGGGAAATTCCTTCTTGGTGCAGTTCAGTGTCGACTGCTGGGCTGAGACTCTGCAGGTAAGATGCAGTGGTTCTTCCTTCCTTTTTCATGCGATTGTTCTCAGGTGTTTTGTTCCACTGTGTTGCTGAAGTTTCTTAAGCGGGCTCCCAGAGCTATTTTGGTCTGTGGATAGCTGTCTAATTATTGGGCTTTGCTGGAGGATGAGGCTGGAATGTCTCCTAACCTGGGCATGATGGTGATACCTTCTATATCACATTTTTCATTTTTGCCAATGGTACATGTAAAATAGTAACTTACTGGGAAATGGTGTCTTTAACATTTTTTCAGAAGCATTGTATACTTATGGAAAAGTACAAAAGTCAGCAGCAAACATCTAAGTTAATTCTAACAAACTGAACACACCCAGGGAACCAACAACATCAATACAGGGAACAATAAGAAACTTCCAAAACAAACAAGAACAAAGATTCTATTATACTGTTTTACCTTAGTAATACCATGTGTAAAAACAATCCATAATAACTTCTAACACAACAGTGTTACTTGTATATCTTAACTTTATATAAATGGAATGATATATTTTGTATTTTAGTGACTACCTTCTTTCATTCAACGTTACACTTGGGATGAATATAAATAAATTAAAAACTCTAATTTTTGCCTTCTCATTCATTTTCTCCTTTCTCTCCAGAGTCTCTGGCATCCTTGATTTTTTTTAATTTCCATGTATAAATTAGGCTACATTCCTAATACTGAAGAGTCAATAAATCCACAACTCTTACATTTTTTAACTTTTTATCAACTTATTCAACAAAGATCTGAAACTTAATTTCCTCTCATCTGTTCTTTTCATTTTCCCTTGAATTATTTAGATAGGACAATGTATAATACCCACTACATAAAGTATCTATTGCCATGATTCCTTTTTTCCAAACTGTTATTTCTTGTTGCCTCCAAATTTTTTATCTAGAAACCTCTCTTGATCACCTTAGAGGGCTTTAGCCCACCTCACTCCATCATTATTCTTAACAGTTTAACCATGCTGCTTTTCACTGAGTTTAAATTACTCTTCTACCTTTCTAAAATTAAAGTATTATGGGTCTTTTTGTTTGTTTGTGGTTCATTTGGCAGTCTCTGAGAGAAATGTCAACTATCTTGATTCCTTTTGTATTTCAACTTATTCTGTAACATCTGTACTAAATGTTTTGACAGTGATAAATTAGGGGATCTTGCATCACTGAGTAGGTACCTAAACAACCTTGAGATGCATCTTTGCTGACTGATTAAATGGCCTTTAAGTGATGGTTGTATACTGTCCTTGAAACAAGCACCAGCCTATTCCTCATATACTGCATCACTGTTATTGTTCTTCCTATAATTATTCTGTGAGGGACATTCTTTCTGACCACACACATTGGTCCCTATAGTCTATGCAGCATTTGATCTGAGACAGGGCTTGACACACATGGGAATCTAAGTTGCTGCTTATCGTGATCTCATATCTAGATTCCAATAATTCTACAAGGTCTTATTACAGACCAAAATTCCCATGATAGTCCAGAAATAAGGAAACACTTGGATCTGAAGTGCCAATTCCAGTGAAAAACTCTAAGGACCAAAGTCAGATAAGTTCAGAATTGCAGAATTGCAATCGGCACTAAGGAAATAAAGTAGGCAAATGTTAACGAGGTGTTACAGTCAGAAGTATGAATGGCCCAGACTTGAGATACTGTCTGAAGTGTGGGCTAACCTGTCAGACTGAGCCCTTAACCTATGGGGTGTGCACAAACTCCAGATAGTTGCTGTCAGAGTTGAATTAACTTGTAGGACATGCAGTTGTTGTCTAGAGAGCTGAGTGATTGATGTGAGGAAAAAACTCATATATTGAAGTTTGGAGTTGTGAAAAGATACAGATAGTAGTACCTATACTATGTAGTGATGGACTATTTCGTAAAATTATGTCCTTCTATAACTTAATAGATGAAAAATTTACATAATAAACTTTTGAATTTGGACAAATATTTTCCAGATCAACTGTTAGAAACTGATTCTTTTAACTAAATAGTATAAGACAGTACAAGAAAGAGATGTGCTCAAAAAGAAAAAAAAATCGGGTGCAGTTTTCAAGAGGGGCCAGAACTTGATAGTGAAGAAGGAATTCAAAGGGCCTGGACTCCATCTTAGGCCTGTTCGTGCTGATTATGCTTGGCCACCTCTCTAATGGACTCTGAACTCTGTGCTTAGCGCCTGTGGAAATGACAATAGAAGGATAAGACCCCCTCTGGACAGGTCATAAATTCTTATCTGTAATCTCAGGCTTATTGATTATTGACTGTTTGAACACATAACACATGAATGATGGAGTTATTGTGATTGTATTTACCTTTCCTTTGTTTATGTAAGTCACAAGGAAGTTGGGTGGTGGGTTCAGACACGTACACATGGGGTATAAAAGATTTTCACAAATGCTGGTCGGGGTCCTTGGCTAAGAGAATACTCTGCCTTGGGCCCGCGGGTGTAATAAACTGCACTTCACTATCTGCATCGTCCTTCTGAGTGAGCTTGTTTCCCGGAACGCGTGGCTATAACAATAGCTTAGAAAAATGATACCCTGTATCATTAGTATAAGATGCTAAATAAAATACAGGCCTCAGTGTATAGAAAGCACAACCATTGCTCTGAGAAATCTTTTGTCATGACCTTTTAAAAATTTCAGGCAGTGCCTCGTAGACACTTTCAGCTCTCTAAAAAGAACTTCTAGGAAGCCTTAGTTCATAGTACACGAAAGTCTCACCTCAATATAGTAGAAGATAAATCCAGAGAGGGAGACAGAAAAGAAAAGGAACTAAGAGTATGGCTCTCACTGTCCAAGTCTAACTATAAGCAGTGGGTCATAAAGCTTTTCAGAAAATAAAAGTGAAAAAGTTTTCACAGTCTGAGCTAAAACATACTGAGTCTGCTTAAATTATTATAAAGCAAATCTCTGAGATTCCAAATTTTTACTAGGAAACAAGCAGAAAATTCTGAAATATTTTCCAATGCCTTTTATAGATGTGACCAAGGAGTATAGAAAAAAACAAATAATACCTAAGGAGATAAAGTTAAGAGAAATGTAGGAAAAAGGACTGAGGAGCCACTGCTATGAGATAGCGGGTGCATGCTAAATCGCTTCAGTCATGTCCAACTCTGGGGACCCTATGGACAGTAGCCCGCCAGGCTCCTCTGTCCATGGGGATTCTCCAGGCAAGAATGCTGGATTGGGTTACCATGCCCCATTCCAGGGAATCTTCCCCATCCACGGATCGAACCCAAATGTCTTATGTCTCCTGCATTGGCAGCTGGGTTCTTCACCACTAGTACCACCTGGGAAGCCCGCATGGAATAGAATCAATGTCTGTAGAAGGGATACTTCCCTCTCCCAGAATAGACACTCAGACAACTCTAAACAGCAGGATTTAAAAGTTGCTATGGACAAGTTCTATATCTCTCTTTGTTCATACTTATTTAGAATCAAATGTTCATTGTGCTTATTCTGCCTCTCTTTCACCATTGCATTCTTTGGATTTGTTGAGGGGAGGTCTTTTGGGCTCATATTTCCCAAGATTAAGATAAGATTCATTTAGACTTCATGCTGAGCTGATTAAATGGAATCTTGTGGGTCTTGGTAAGAAATAAGCTTGTTTTGCATATAAATGGGCTGTGAAAAATTGCGGCCAGAGGGCAGACTATGATAAATTCATTTCACTGGGGGGATCCAGTCTTCATTTCTCCTTGGATCTCTGTCTGTTGATATGTTGTATTGCAGTTTACTAGGATGGTAGGGTCTCATTCCTTCACTGTTTGATTCTGAGTTTGGCCATTGACTTTTTTTGGCTAATGGGATCTCAGCATGTGTGACACATACAAAAGCTTTCACTTCTGTATTTCAGCCTCAGCTCCTACACTGGAAGTATGATTAGACTAACCTGCCTGGAGGATGAAAGATACATGACCCAGTCATCCTTATAGAGCGAGATGAAAGTTCAGTTCAGTTCAGTTCAGTCGCTCAGTTGTGTCTGACTCTTTGCGACTCCATGAATAGCAGCACACCAGGCCTCCCTGTCCATCACCAACTCCTGGAGTCTACCCAAATGCATGTCCATCAAGTCAGTGATGCCATCCAGCCATCTCATCCTCTGTCGTCCCCTTCTCCTCCTGCCCCCAATCCTTCCCAGTATCAGGGTCTTTTCCAATGAATCAACTCTTCGCATGAGGTGGCCAAAGTATTGGAGTTTCAGCTTCAACATCAGTCCTTCCAATGAACACCCAGGACTGATCTCCTTTAGGATGAGATCTTCTTGCAGTCCAAGGGACTCTCAAGAGTCTTCTCCAACACCACAGTTCAAAAGCATCAATTCTTCGGTGCTCAGCTTTCTTCACCGTCCAACTCTCACATCCATACATGACTACTGGAAAAACCATAGCCTTGACTAGACGGACCTTTGTTGGCAAAGTAATGTCTCTGCTTTTAAATATGCTATCTTGGTTGGTCAGGTTATAAATATGTGACTGAGCCCAAACAAGCAATGAAGAGACACTCAGCTGAGTCTCACATAATTAAGTGATTTATAAATTCATGAGTTAATAAATATAGTGTTGACCAAAAGTTCATTTAGATTTTTCTGTAAGATGTTATGGAAAACTTTATGGCCAACTCAATAGTTTTTAAGCCTCTGAGTCCTGGATGATTTATTATATAGCATCTTGCAATAGGTAACTGATAAATAAGGCCCATATCGGGATATGACATTTTGAGCAGAGACCTGAATGATTTTAAGAGGAGCATTTGGGCAAAGAAAAACAGTGTCATGAGAATAGAGAGTGATCCTTCTGAGGAGGAGGAAAAAAGTTGATATATCTTGAGTAAAGTGATTAAAGGCAACTAGTAAAACAATAGATTGGTAAATTAGGCAGGAGCCACATCATGTGGGGTTTTGCAAACAGGTGAAGTGTTTCTATTTTAAGTGTATTGGTACACTTTTGGAACATTTTAAGCAGAATTTAATATGATTTTGTTACCAACCAGTGTTGTTGGCCTCTTTAATCAATGGAAATTGATTACAGGCCAGACAAGAAATTCAACCAAAGTTTTATTGCTTGGGAAGCAAGGGAACCAAGGAGCAGGGGTGGAGGGGTGAGCTGGTTCCTTAAATGGGTTGAGGGTAGGGTTATGTCCAGGGAATAGCCAAAGGAGTGGCTTGGGTGGTTTGCCCACACCTTAAATGGTACTGTGGCAGTGAGGCACATGCACCTTACTTTTGCTCCAGGCTCTTCAAAAGTGGTAGTTGAGTTTTTTGGTCTCTTTGTATCTTTTGCCCAGAATTTGCCCTAACTGCAGCATGCATTCGATTATTTTTCGTCCTTTATAGTTTCATTGTATTTTATTGCTCAAGGAGAGGTGTGTCCAGGTGCAAGCACTGAGGCACAGCTCCAGTGAATCCCAGGTCCCAACCTCTCTCAGTTTAAATTTTAAAAATAGGTTTTCTTTGATTTCCTATGAGGAATGGATTTCAAGAGAGCAAGAATAGAAGTAGGGAAACCCACTATGAAGCCAGAATTCATATGATTGCTACTTGGACTTTTCAAGATGTACAGTTTATGGCATGCCTTCAAAAAAGTGGAAGGTAAAAAATATCTCAAAAGATAAAATCTAATAATGTCTCTGGAAAATGTAAACTGTTGTGTTACATTTTATTCATATATTTCATCTAAGAAAGAGTCATTAGTTGGAAGAATATATATTTATGATTTTTTGGGGGGGCGGATCTTAACCACATTCAGAGTCTGAAGTATCACAGGCATTATCTCCTGAATTGTTACATTTATTTTTTTAATTCTGTTTATAAATATTTGAAAGCATTTCTTGCTTACATATCTCATATTTATGTATTCTATCTCTTTCTGTCTGAAACATACTTGAATAGAGTCCACAATGTTGTTATTTTAATGATATATATTATAATTTTCCTACTGGGTACATACAAATAATTTGACTCCCCTTTCATGCCATTAAATGCAGTCAATAAATTCTAAATTGTTGATTACATATGACTTTATTAAAGTAAGTTAATATTGAATTAGAATAAAATCATTATGGTGCTACTCAAGTAACAAGGACAGTTTCTCATATTATCTTCTGAAATAGTTACTGTTCTTGACAGCAGTATTTAGTTGGAGGTTGTTTATAAGAACTTAGAAAGTTGCTAAAATGTATGGACTTTGCACTTAATAGATCATTCACTATGTTTTAAATATTACCAATAATTAAAATTGCATCACTGGACTGTAGTTTAAAAGTTAATTAGTTCATTCTTTCCTTCAGTTTGATGATCTTGTCAAAACATGAGGGTCTTACTGCACTTTCATAGACTTAACTGCATTCAGGAAAAAAATCTAAAGTCCCCGTATTGATCACAAGATCCTGTTTCCTCTAATATTTTCCTTTTTCTAACTCACTATAAGCCAGGATGTCATTTGCACATAATGTTTGTGCTACAAAACTTCTTGACCTCTTATACTTTGGGAATAGGGCATTCTTTCTTTTTAATTTTATTCAATATGACAAGGAAGTTTGCATAGTTTACAGATGGAAATTTTAAGGTTATATTCATCCTAAGCAATATTAAGTATCCTATAAATTACTCCATTTTGTCAAAGGCAATCTGTTTCTTTATATGAAAAGAGGAGTGATCAGATTCAATCTTCTCTCTTTCCACCTTCTGCAAATTCAAGGGAGGTTTGCTTGGAGCTACTTAAGGCATTGCTGTTGTTTAGTTGCTAATTGTGTCTGACTCTTTGTGACCCCATGGCCTGTAGCCTGCCAATCTCCTCTCTGTCCATGAGATTTCCCAGGCAAGAATATGGAGTGGGTTGACATTTCTTCTTCCAGGGGATCTTCCTAACCCAGGGATAAAACCCACATCCCTGCCTTGGCTGGCAGACTCTTTACCACTGAGCCACAAGAGAAGCTCATTTAAGGCATTGGAAGATCATATAAAACCCTAAGATAATACGTAAAATAACTTCTTTTTTCACAAAGTGATTCTGAATTCAGATAGTTTTAAAAACAGCTAAATCGTTATTTAACTTATTAACTCAATGTTGATTGTAATACACTGATAAGACTTTAATCATTAGAAATAGAAACATAATTTAATTCTTGCCTTAATTTTCCAGTTTATTTTTAGTTGTTTTTTCCTTTTCTTTTTTTTTATCATTTCATTTTTTCACTTAATAGGGTTTTACAGTGGAAAGCGTTAAGGCAGTTAGAGACTCATGGAGGAGATCACACAGGAGTTACTGGTCACTTGCGCTATTCCTGTGGAAGAAGAGATGGATGGGAGCTGACAACATAAAATATGCTGTGTACTGGAGTTTACAGATGCAGTTTATTTTCAGAATCTAAACTCAGGAACTAAAGAGGCACTAAACGGACTAAAAATTTTTAAGTCAACATCAAAGTAGATATCAATACAGAACAGTTAGACTTGCCTTCCATCTTAACACTCAAGTTTTGCTCAAAATATGTTTTAGAAAATAAAGGAAGACTTATGTTGTTGACTCCTATATAAAAGAGCAAATGAAACTGTAAAAACTGTTTGCACCTTAATGAGTAGTGCAAGCCAGTGTGCGGTTTGGCAAATGTTTTGTGTCTTAGTTTTATCATATTCTAACCACATGAACTCATCACAGACCTTTAAATAACATGTACTCTTTCTTTTTTCTAAAGCTGTAACATCAATAATAACATTTACTTTAACAAACCTCTAATTTGTTCTGAAGGTCATGTGAAATAAATGGGATACAATGCTTTGGGTCTCATACTGTTTGTTTTGTTGTTACTTGCTGTGGTGGTAATTGTAAGAGCACAGGTGAGGCTAGATGTCACAGACTTTGTAAAACACAAGAATATTCTATTGAAATTTTAAAAAATGAATATAAATATTTGTGCAGATTAAGTTTGCTTAATTGTACTTCTTTGTTAATGTATTTTGAAATTAAAAAAAAAAATTACTATAGAAGCATCACTAAGAAGAAAGCTAGTTGGATGTGGTGGAATTCCAATTAAGCTATTTCAAATTCTAAAAGATGATGCTGTGAAAGTGCTGCACTCAATATGCCAGCAAATTTGGAAAACTCAGCAATGGCCAAACAACTGGAAAAGGTCAGTTTTCATTCCGATCCCAAAGAAAGGGAATGCCAAAGAATGCACAAACTACTACACAATTGTACTCATCTCACACGCTGGCAAAGTCATGCTCAGAATTCTCCAAGCGAGGCTTCAACAGTACATGAACCATGAACTTCCAGATGTTAAAGTTGGATTTAACGAAGAGGCAGAGGAACGAGAGATCTAATGGTCAACATCCGTTGGATCTTCAAAAAAACAAGCGAGTTCCAAGTAAACATCTACTTCTGCTTTATTGACTATGCCAAAGCTTTTGACTGTGTGGATCACAACAAACTATGGAAAACTCTTAGAGGCAAGAATACCAGACCACCTGACCTGCCTCTTGAGAAATCTGTATGCAGGTCAGGAAGCAAGCTTAGAACTGGACATGGAACAACAGACTGATTCAAAATAGGAAAAGGAGTATGTCAAGGCTTTACATTGTCACCCTGCTTTTTCAACTTATATGCAGATTACATCATGAGAAACGCTAGGCTGGAAGAAGCACAAGCTGGAATCAAGATTGCTGGGAGAAATATCAATAACCTCAGATATGCAGATGACACCACCCTTATGGTAGAAAGTGAAGAAAAACTAAAGAGTTCTTGATGAAAGTGAGAGAGGAGAGTGAAAAAGTTGGCTTAAAGCTCAACATTCAGAAAACTATGATCATGGCATCCGGTCCCATCACTTCATGGCAAATAGATGGGGAAACAGTGGAAACAGTGAGAGACTTTATTTTCTTGGGCTCCAAAATCACTGCAGATGGTGACTGCAGCCATGAAATTAAAAGATGCTTCCTCATTGGAAGGAAAGCTATGACCAACCTAGACAGCATATTAAAAAACAGAGATATTACTTTGCCAACAAAGGTCTGTCTAGGCAAAGCTATGTTTTTATCCAGTGGTCATGTATGGATGTGAGAGTTGGACTGTAAAGAAAGCTGAGCACCAAAGAATTAATGCTTTTGAACTGTGGTGTTGGAGAAGACTCTGGAGAGTCCCTTGGACTGCAAGGAGATCCAACCAATCCATCCTAAAGGAAATAACTCCTGAATATTCTTTGGAAGGACTGATGCTTGAGCTGAAACTCCAATGCTTTGGCCACCTGATGTAAAGAACTGACTCATTTGAAAAGACCCTGGTGCAGGGAAAGATTGAAGATGGGAGGAAAAGGGGATGACAGAGGATGAAATGGTTGGATGGCATCACCGACTCAATGGACATGAGTTTGAGTAAACTCCAGGAGTTGGTGATGGACAGGGAAGCCTGGCGTGCTCTAGTCCATGGTTCGCAAAGAGTCGGACACGTATGAGCAACTGAACTGAAATGAACTGACTGAGAATTATTGCACTTGTACTGAAGATAACTGCAATTGAAAAGAATGAGGATTGTAACTTTGAAGGTAAAAAGTCATTTTATACTTCTCTAATTTCCTTCCAAGTCAAATCTTGATTTTAAGGTATTATTCCACATCCACAATGAATAATTATGGTTACTTTGATTATGTTATTTGATACTGTGTTTGAAATCTAGTCTGGCTTTCTCTTTTTAAATCTTTTCAGAGTACCCTCTGTCCTTCTCATCTGAAATAGAAAAATTTTTACATAGTGCTCAGAACAGCAAGGGGCAAAAATAGCTTAAAGTACCACTGCATGCTCTGTCGCTCAGTTGTGTATGACTCTTTGTGACCTCTTGTACTGTAGCCTACCAGCCTCTCCATCCATTGGATTCTCCAGGCAAGAAAACTGAAGTGGGTTGCCATTTCATTCTCCATAAAGTACCATTGTACATATACAAATAAACCAGTTGAACCTAAGTATTCATTCAACAAAAATTTTTGTTGTTTAATGTCTACTTTGTATTAGACAATTTTAAGTAGTTGGAACTTATCAGTAAACAAAACAGACAAAAATTCCCAGCAAACTGAGCGTTGACCACTGATTGAGCAATTCATAATGTTATCATTCACATCAGCAAGAGCAGATTGGAAGGAAATTCTTCTATTACACTGGGCTTAGAAAAGAATAAAACACTACAGAATAGGATAAAATACTTTCAAATCATGAAAATGGTCTTGCATCCAGAATATGGGAATTCTCAAAACTTAATGATAAAACAAATAACCCAATTAAAAATGAGCAAAGGATTTGAATAAACTTTTTGCCATTGATGGCAAACAGTACTAACTTGCTGGAGCTTTCCTGGTGGCTCAGAAGGTAAAGATACTACCTGCAATGCAGGAGACCTGGGTTAAATCCCTGAGTCAGGAAGATCCCCTGAAGTAGGAGATGGCAACCCACTCCAGTATTCATGCCTAGAGAATTCCGTGGGCAGTAGAGCTTGGTAGGCTATAGTCCGTGGGTGTCACAAAAAAACTGGACATGCCTAAGCGAGTAATACTTCCACACTTTTCAATAACTTGCTGATAATCTTTCAAATGGGTTACTCTGGGTCCTTGAGAAAGCGAGTTCTCGGTTATAATACTATCAGGAGGTTTATAAAAACATTTACATCACAAAGAATTAGATAAATAATTTGAAATAACACATTTTTAAAAGTAAATATGTTAAGAAAAGGGAGAACAAACCTCTAAGGTTAAGCCATTTGAGTTCTGTAAGAGACAGAGTTAGAGGGAAGTCATTGGTTAAGAGTCAGGAAGAAGCATGTCCAAAGTTCATTCAAGCTGACGGAGATATTAAGATCAATATACATTATTTATATCAATGTCCACAGAAAGCTACAAGACAACATTGTTGTCTTTCCAACTCCTACATGAATCTTCATGGTTTTAAGAGATCTGACGAAATCCATAAAGTTATTTATAGTAAACTCAAGGTTCAAACTTAGTTCTATTAATGGCAAACTATTTTTTCCTAAACAGAGTTTTTTGATTAACATAAAACACGCCTCTCTGAATTTCTATTTTCTGTTTTCTGTGCCATCTGAATCTAAATTATAAAAAAAAAAAAAAAAATCCGGGTAAAAAATATGAGACACTAATAGACTTAAAAAGCTGGAGAAGTTCCAAGAGAGATTTGAAAGGTTAGGGATCAAAGACCTTGTGTTTTCAAATTGCACATTATCTATGCCGAATCATTATACTAATGAGTTCCCACTGCAGAGCTAGCATTTACAGACATGGGTTTTCATATTACAAATGTAGAGTCAGATTTTCCTAATGCATTTCCTTTTTCTATTGGAAACAGCCTTAACTCATTAAGGCCATCAGGGCATTAAATCCTAAAGCTGGCTCTCTTTAAATTGATAACTTTATTAAAAACATGTCTGCCGATAGAGTTTATTGTAATATGAGATACTCATACCTACACACAGTTTTCCACTGTCACAGTCCCATTACCTTGGGGGATGTGCCCTACTTTGCCCCTTTTTTGTGTGTGTTATACTCATTTATCAGTGGACTCTCCAGGACTTCAGTCCTCCTTTCATGCTAATCCACATAAGATGCTACTCTGTCTTACCCAGTGAGGTTCAAGAGTTTACACTGTTATTAATGGCCTAGCCTTTCTTCAGATGCACTGTTATATGTCAAGCTAATATATAAAGCAAACTAAAACTTAGTATCTCCATTTGGAGAAGGATTTGGACTCAAATCTTCCTGTCTATGACTAGTACCTTTTACTAAAGCCTGAGGCACTTTTGCAGAATATGATATTCCATGGAAATCATTTAGAAAATCAGTTATCTTGTATAATTTCCACATATTTAGATAAGTGAACTGAAGGAAAAATGTTAGTAGTTCATATCTTGCTTTTTATAAATAGTATAAAATGAAGAGTTAATCAAGGTAGTCCTCGGAGAAGGCAATGGCAACCCACTCCAGTACTCTTGCCTGGAAAATCCCATGGATGGAGGAGCCTGGTAGGCTGCAGTCCATGGGGTCGCACAGAGTCGGACACCACTGAGCGACTTCACTTTCACTTTTCACTTTCATGCATTGGAGAAGGAAATGGCAACCCACTCCAGTGTTCTTGCCTGGAGAATCCCAGGGACGGGGGAGCCTGGTGGGCTTCCGTCTATGGGGTCGCACAGAGTTGGACACCACTGAAGCGACTTAGCAGCAGCAGCAGCAAGCTAGTCCTGGTCCTATGTGATTTCCAGGTTTACTACTTCTCAAATTATTAGAAATTCGTATAGAGGTAAAATAAAATTTCAAATTTGAATTGTTTAAGTACAAAAAGGTGGGTCTTCCTAGACTTCACAATCAATAAAGGTCATTTATTTTACTTCCACATGCAGATTTTTATTATCATATTCATTAAAAATAGAAACATGACATAAAACTAGTGAAACTAATAACATTTTGTCCTTATTTCCAGTGCGCCAAATTCCCAGCTTTTGGTTTTCTCAAACTAGTTAGCATCGCTGATTTAACTTTTGGGATCTACTAATGTCAAGAATAGAATCTCCTACTTGGAAATCTAGAAGATTATGTTATCAGGAAACCTGATCACAGCATTTTCATTCAATTTGTTACTTATTTATTAATTCAACTCAAAAATTACTTGGACACTTGATCCTTCCTCTCTCTAAATAGTTCTTTTTTTTTGCCACACTTGCTGACTCTGTTAATTTACAATGTTACACCATTCACCCATCACTATCTCATCTTTATCTATGAAGCAGTATATCTCATCTTTATCTATGAAGTTTTAGGGTTAATAAAGAAAACATATGGGTCAAAGATGCAGCCTTCTAAGTTGAGCTTCTAATCTATTTGGAGCCTCCCTTAGTTAGAGTCTCTTGTTGTGGCCCTGTGTTTTTCTCATTTTCGTCTGTTCCCATCTATTCATACCGGCACACTCTTTACTTAATCTTTCATTGTCGGGTAATACTATCCTAATTGTGATGATATAAACTTCTCTACTTTTAATGTCTAGTCTCTGGAGGACAACCTTTGCCTCTGTGAAAAATTTAAAATATACTTCCTTTGCATCTAAACACTTTGAAATATTCTCAATAATTGTATCCAAAAGCAGTCTACCAACAGATTTACTAGTAAAAGTAAAATGATTTGTTAAAGCATCTTTCTCAGTTATTTGGGGCTTCCCTGTGTCTCAGCTGGTAAATAATCCGCCTGCAATGTGGGAAACCTGGGTTTGATTGCTGGGTTAAGAACATCCCCTGGAGAAGGGAAAGGCTACCCACTCCAGTATTCTGGCCTGGAAAATTCTATAGACTGTATAGTCCATCCGGTTGCTCTGATCCTATAGTGTATTTTTACGTTCTACAACAGAATAGGTCTGTGATAGGTGCAGTTAATAACATTAAGGAACAAACTTAGTTTTCACATCTATGCAATATTTTCTGAAAGAGCAGCGATGCAATAAGTTTTACAGAATCAAACAATGTATTTTTCATGGTTAAGATCTTAAACATTTACAATATAAAATGCTGAGATGGATGTCAAAAATCAGGAACTTGTTCATTATTGGTAGCAATGACACAAGGGATTTTAGAGTGGCTAAACTAGTTGATACAGTAAAGGAGAATACATGATATGCATTTAATCAAAATCCATGAAACTATACAACACAAAGAATGATAGCTAATGTAAATTATTGATTTTCATTGAAAATAATGTATTGATATTTATCAATTATAACAAATGTACAACACTAATGCAAAGTGTTAATAGTAAGGGAAATTGTGGACTTGGAGAGGAGGACTAAATTAAGACTCTCAATATAGTATAGCTATCATTTCTTGCCATTTTGAGATATATAGATATATAGGTTTGGTGGTAGTGGTTTAGTCGCTAAGTCGTGTCCGACTCATGAGACCTCCATGGACTGTAGCCTGCCAGCCTCCTCTGTCCATGGGATTCTTCAGGCAAGAATACTGGAGTGGGTTGCCATTTCTTTCTCCAAGGGATCTTCTCGACCCAGGGATCAAATCAGGGTCTCCTGCATTACAGGCAGACTCTTAACCAACTGAGCTACAAGGGAAGATAGGTTTATTGATATATAAATACATAGATATTTATATCACAATTCCTATCAAAAACCCAGTGAAATGCTTTTTTGAGATACAAACACGGTGTTTTAAAATGCATTTGGAATAACAAAAGAACAGAATAGCTAAAGCAATTCTGCAAAAAAAGTATAAGTTAGGAGAAATCAATCAACCCAATTTCAAGGCTCAATATAGAGTGAAAATAATGAAGACCTTGTCCAGGTTGTTTTGAGCAAGGCTGGAAACAAAAATAAATGAAACAGAATAGAGTACTCAAAATAAACCCAGATAATTATGCCCAATAGTTTTTGACAAATATGCAAAATAAGTTGAATGCAGAAAAGATAATATTTTTAACAAATGGTGCTGGAGCAATTGGACATCCATGGGTGGGGAGCAAAGTAATCCTGGACTAAATTTCCACTCTTATAAAATGACTAACTCAAATGTTTTGGGTCTTAAAGTTATATAAAAATGTATAATTAAAAAAGAAAAGAAAATATTCAGAGAACAATTTTACAATCTAGGCTAGAAATAGAGAAGATTCTTAGACTTTACAACAGAACTTTGATCTATAAAAGGAAAATTGATGAATCTGACTTCATTAAAATTTAAGTCTTTTGTTCTACAAAAGGCTTTCTCATCAGATTCAGCAACTGCTGGCTGGAAGAAAACATTTGCAGATGGCATATCCAACAAAGACTAGTACCTGGAATATATACAGACCTCTAAACTTAACAGTAAAAAAAAAGAAAACGGGCAAAATACACTATTTAACATTTTACCAAAAAGGATATACAGATAGTAAACACAAGAAAAGTGTATTAACACATTATATTAGGAAAATGTAACAATGAGTTATCAGTGTGCACTTATCAGCATGCTCAAAATATAAATAAAGACATAAGCAAATGCAGGTTATGCAGAAAGATTGTATCACATACATGTTTGCCTGGAATCTAAAATGGTGTAGGTGTCCTGAAAAACACGCTAGGTGTTTCTTAAAAACTAAACACGTAGCTATTACATCACCCAACAAGTACACTTCGGGGCACTATCAAAAGGAAATGAAAGCTTGTAATTGAATGCTTATAGTAGCTTTATTAACAGTAACCCCAAACTGGAAAAACCAGAGCTGTAAAACAAGTTATACTAGGTCATATTTTGGAATACTAGTCAGCAATAAAAGGGAATTAACCATTGTACACACACAAAAAAAGTCTGTGTGACTCTCTAGAGAACTATGCTGAGTGATAAAAAGCCTTTCTTCAAAATTGTTCAGTTGTATACTATATTATTCCATTTATATAATATTCTTAATGTGTCAAAGAAATGTACAACAAATTCTTAATAGTAGTTGTCAGGAGTTAAGGAAGAGGTAGGTGTGGAAGGGAAATAAGTGCAGCGACTGAGCGACTTCGCTTTCACTTTTCCCTTTCACGCACTGGAGAAGGAAATGGCAACCCACTCCAGTATTCTTGCCTGGAGAATCCCAGGGACAAAGGAGCCTGGTGGGCTGCCGTCTATGGGGTCGCACAGAGTCGGACACGACTGAAGCGACTTAGCAGCAGCAGCAGCAGCAGAGCTGCACAACATGAATGATCCTGTGTTGATGGAAAAAGTCTGTGTCCGGAATTTCTCTTAACTGTAAAAAAAAATAATTCCTGTCTTGACTTTCTCACGAATAATATCCTGGTTGAATTATTCTATTATAATTCTGCAAGATTTTGTCATTAAGGGAAATTTGGAAAACCTTAAAATTCTTAATTTGGCAAAGTTAATGAGTATCATCAACAAGAATCCATTAGTATAATGACTACATATTCTATATGAAGCTTAATATTGCAAGCAAAATTAATTCATATATATATGATGTTTAAGAGACTAAATTTTAAAAATTTATATTAAGGCATATATTTTGATGTTCTAAAAATGTTTTTAATATTTAATATCATTTTACTTGGAGAGTGTGTAAGAACTGTCGCTTTGATTTTAAATATACACAATCAATTAAAGTAACTTTATGATAATAGCTAAAATCTAATTTCGACAAAATATGGAAATATAAAAAACTATAATATGTGTTTAATTTGTTGGATTTATAAATGTTATTTGACTACTCAGGACTGTTTTATTTCTATGTTAATTGAAATACAGTGAAGAAATGAAAAAAGAAATTTAGCATATTAAAACTATAAATGCACTTTAAAATATTCAAAGTTTAATTAATGAAGTTTATAAATGGACTTTGTGTTACTTAAAGTACCATTACATGTAATTCTTAATACTTGCTTGACTATGAATTTTAGCCTGAATTTAAAAGCTTAGTGAGTAAATAATTTTCCTTATAAATTAAATCTTAATCTTTAAAGTTGCAGTAAATTTCTGAATAGTCCTCTCTGAATACACCCACACATATATGTAACACATATAAGGCATATAACAGAGTCAAGAAAATTCAGATCTGCTGTATCAGGCCTGATGGAATGTCACAGAAAGTTCCATAGAGGAGGATGGAGTTAAATGTGAAGTAGTCCATGCTAACATAATATGGGGTAAAGAGTATGAAAATACATGAAAGTGAAAGCCACTCAGTTGTATCCAACCTTTGGGACTCCATGGACTGTATAGTCCATGGAATTCTCTAGGCCAGACTACTAGAGTGGGTAGCCTTTCCCTTTTCCAGGGGATATCCCCAACCCAGGGATAGAACCCAGGTCTCCTGCATTGCAGGCGGATTCTTTACAGCTGAGCCACCAGGGAAGCCCAAGAATACTGCAGTGGGTAGCCTATCCCTTCTCCAGCGATATTCCCCACCCAGGAATCCAACTGGGGTCCCCTGCATTGTAGGTGGATTCTTTACCAACTGAGCTACCAGGGAAGCCCAATAATATGGGGTGGGGGAGTAATAAAAGTAGAGTATGTGGCATATGAAAGATTGGTGGAGAATCAATTTTCAGAGAAAGAATAGCTAAGGAAATATACTAAAATTCATCTCTTGCTTTCCATTATAATATAAAATTCTGAGAAGAGATCATTGTAAAAAAAAGAAGTCTAATGAGGCAAAAATGAATTTGTGTGCATGCTAAGTTGCTTCAGTAGTGTCCAGACTCTTTGCGACCCTATGGATGTAATGCACCAGACTCCTCTGTCCATAGGATTCTCCAGGCAAGAATGCTGGAGTGCCTTCCTCCAGGAGCTCTTCCTGAACCAGGGATCCAACCCCAGTTTTCTTATGTCCCCTACTTTGGCAGACGGATTCTTTACGACTAGCACCATCTGGGAAGCCCAAAAAGGAACTTAAGAGTTTAAAAAAGTTAAAGATCAAGGAAGTAGGATGAAAATGCTAATTCATAACACATGAATTACAAACAAAATAGACATGGAGATAAGTCATTGAGATTGAGAAAAAAGCTAAGAAAATTTTAGTGAGTCCAGAAGAAAAAGGAGAAGAAAGATTAAAATTATTAAATAGATGATGTCATGCATATGACCGAGAAGGCAATGGCAACCCACTCCAGTACTCTTGCCTGGAAAATCCCATGGACGGAGGAGCCTGGTAGGCTACAGTCCATGGGGTCGCACAGAGTCGGACACGACTGAAGCGACTGAGCAGCAGCAGCAGCATGCATATGAAGAACAGACATAGAATATAAAACATTTGGAGAGTTGAGGTTTCTGAGAGATCTGATATTAGAGAGCTCTAATAATGGAGAGGCAAAGAGTGCAATATATGAAGGAATGTTTTCATGAGATGAAGTAAGAAATAAATACATTGAGAGTAAAAGTGCACACTTATTTAGAAAAACTACCTAACCTGACTTAAATCATTGAATTTCAAGGATAAAGAATAAAATCTATAGATAAGCATGAAGAAAAGAAGCTAACTTAAAATAGGAGAAATTCAGTCTGGATTCTGAATTCTCTTTATAGCAATTTTCAAGGCCAGATGGGATAATATATGGAGAGAAAAATAGACTATCTTAGAGGGCTATTCTCAGCCGAATAGTCTTAAAACAGTAAAAGCAAGAGGGAAAAATCTTAATTATACAAGAACTCAAGGAATCTAATACACATGAGCTTACATAAGAGAGGAAAAACATAGTGACAAAATCCAGGCAACTAATAAATGCAGAAATAATAGGTGAGATATCTAGTGGCGAGCTTTGGATAAATCTATTGTAAAACTGAAGCTAAGAAAGAAAATTATAGGAAAAACTTTAGTGTGATGTTTATTGACTTTTACAAATAAAAATATACACAGTTGGTATGGAGACATGAAAGAATAACTTAGTATATTAATCTCATTTTGGTGTGAGTTAGTATACAATATATTTATTGATAAATAATAAATAAGGGCATTTTGTTGGAGAGGGAAATGGCAACCCACTCCAGTATTCTTGCCTGGAGAATCCCAGGGACAGAAGAGCCTGGTGGGCTTCCATATGTGGGGTCACACAGAGTCGGACACGACTGAAGCGACTTAGCAGCAGCAAGGGCATTTTATTCTATTGATTTAGAGAACTGCTATTAGAAATCAAAATTCTAGCCATCCATTAAAAAGCTGCATGCACGTACACTAACAGCAGAGGGCACTCTTGAGCTGAGAATCTTCAGTAGTAACAGCGTCGTGCTAGTCTCTCAGCCCTGTTTGACTCTTCCACCCTGTAAGGGTAGCCTGTCAGGGTCCATTGCCCATGGAATTCTCTAGGCAAGAATACTGGAATGGGTAACCATTCCCTTCTCCAGGGGATCTTCTCAACCCAGGGAATGAATCTGGATCTCCTGCATTGCAGGCACATTCTTGACCGTCCGAGCTACCAGAGTAACCCAAATCACCCCAAAGGAACAACTCTTGAATGGGGGGATTTACATGTGTACCAGAAGCTGGCGAAATTTTTCTGTTAATGACTATTCAATTTTAATACTGTATATGTTCAGTTTAGTGGGACATATAATTTATGTCACCTCTACTCAATACTGCTGTTATAGTATGAAATCAGCCTTAGAAAAAACAAGCAATAGATGTGACTTTATTCCAGTAACTTTATTAACCATACTGGTGCCAAACCTAATTTGGCCTGTTGATTACTGTTCGCTGTGTCTTATTCTAGTCCTAAAAAGGACTCTTATTCCACTCTAAAAAGAAAAAGGGCAAGGAAGCCTCCACCCCCAAATGACACTAGTTAGAAGGAAATACTCCAAAATGAAGTACTACAAAATGAAGTAAACATCCTTGAACAAGTATTTAAAAATCACCATGAATCCTAAATTCAAAATGATTTTAAAAATTCAAAAAAAAGCAGGAAAATGAAATATTGAAATCAGGAAAAAAAGGAAGAAAAATACCAAAGTTAGCAAAGTCTGAAATGAAAATTACCAGGTGGTTAGTGAAGAATAAATTCCAATGAAAGCTGGACGTGTATTGAACAAAGAATAAGAAAGCAAGTAAAAGAGGAAACAATGTCAAATGAGAGGCAAAAAGAAAAACAATTATAAATGAAATTCTTATAATAAAAAATTAAATAATGAAAAAGAATATTTACATCTATAATCTAAAAAAAAAAAAGAATCTGGAAATAAAGGAATACTTATTGGGGCTTCTGTGGTGACACAGTGGTAAAGAATCTGCCTGCAATACAGAAGACACAGGAGATGTGGGTTCGATCCCTGGGTTGGAAAGATCCCTTAGAGAAGGAAATGCAATCCAGTACAGTGTTCTTGCCTGGAGAATCCCATAGACAGAGGAACCTGGAGGGGCTACTGTCCTTGGGGTTGCAAGACAGTTGGGCATGCACACATAATCTAAAAAAAAAATTCTGGAAATAAAGCAAGACTTAATAGGGGTTATAAGTATATAGGACAATTTACTTGCAACAGAAGATGAGACAATTGCTATTAAAACTATTCAATTTTAATAACAAGAAATAAAAGCTGACTTTAATGATGAATAACCCTCAGGGTTTCCAGCCCTCCATCTCCATCCCCCCAACTCCAAAAAAAAGTTTAAATAATTTACACAGAAAAGAGAATTATGCCAGTATAAGCAGCCTTCTCAAGCACAACATACAAAGTGAAGAGACAATGGATCAGAATGTCCAAGGCACCTAAGGAAAGCAAATGTAAACAAAGGGTTAGGCATCCTCTTGATATATGCAGAGTACATCATGAGAAATGCTGGGCTGGAAGAAACATAACCTGAAATCAAGATTGCCAGGAGAAATATCAATAACCTCAGATATGCAGATGACACCACCCTTATGGCAGAAAGTGAAGAAGAATTAAAGAGCCTCTTGATGAAAGTGAAAGAGGAGAGTGAAAAAGTTGCCTTAAAACTCAACATTCAGAAAGCTAAGATCATGGCATCTGGTCCCATCACTTCATGGGAAATAGATGGGGAAATAGTGCAAACAGTGTCAGACTTCATTTTTTTGGGCTCCAAAATCACTGCTGATAGTGATCGCAGCCATCAAATTAAAAGACGCTTACTCCTTGGAAGGAAGGTTATGATCAACCTAGATACCATATTTAATAGCAGAGACATTATTTTGCCAACAAAGGTCCGTCTAGTCAAGGTAATGGTTTTTCCAGTGGTCATGTATGGATGTGAGAGTTGGACTGTGAAGAAAGCTGAGCACTGAAGAATTGATGTTTTTGAACTGTGGTGTTGGAGAAGACTCTTGAGAGTCCCTTGGACTGCAAGAAGTTCCAACCAGTCCATCCTAAAGGAGATCAGTCCTGGGTGTTCATTGGAAGGACTGATGTTGAAGCTGAAACTCCAGTACTTTGGCCACCTCATGCGAAGAGCTGACTCATTGGAAAAGACTCTGATGCTGGGAAGGATTGGGGGCAGGAGGAGAAGGGGACGACAGAGGATGAGATGGTTGGATGGCATCACTGACTCGATGGACATGGGTTTGGGTAAACTCCGGGAGTTGGTGATGGACAGGGAGTCCTGGCGTGCTGCAATTCATGGGGTTGCAAGAGTCGGACACGACTGAGTGACTGAACTGAACTGAAATTGTCCACTGTTATCTAGGGGATACAAAGTAATTTTAAATATAAAAAGACTCAAAGAAGACTATCCTTAAGTACTTCTCAAGAGGGAAATCTTCATGCAACAGAGGAATAAGTAGTAAAATTTAGACAAAGAGACTGAAACAGAAAACAAGTAAATATATTGAGAATAATCAGAGCCAGGCTTTTTACTTTTGTATAAGAAAGTTGAAAATATGAAAAGGAAGAAGACTTGAAGAACACATGTGACTTTGGATTTGAATTGGATTGGTATGAACTTGTGCTTGTACAGAGGGATAGACAGGTAGGTAGGTAGGCAGGCAGACAAACAGGTAAGTGTTGAGAGGGTAGGTGGATGAGTGTGTAGATACGCAAGTAAAAGAAGTGAAAGTGTTAGTTGCTCAGTCATGTCTGACCCTTTTCGACCTTATGGACTGTAGGCCACCAGGCTCCTCTGGCCATGGAATACTCCAGGCAAGAATACTGGAGTGGATAACCATTCTCTTCTCCAGGGGATGTTCTCCATCCAGGGATCAAACCTGGGTCTCCTGCACTGCAGGCAGATTCATTACCATTTGAGTGACCAAGGAAGTCCAGGTGTGTAAGTAAGCATGTATCTATTTCCTAGCTTTCTTCTTTGAAGGGCTCAGAAGCAATGCCACCCAATAGTAATAAAACATACTTAAGACCCAGATCTTAAATTCTATGTACCATTCTCCCATAAAAGACCAAGGTTTCTTTCAAAAATATTGATTCCAAGTTTGGAAAGAAAAATACAACATGAGCTCAGAATATCTTATTGTATTGGAAAGTAAGACTATGTTGGAAAAAAAGATGAGAAACTGTCAAGTGACAAAATAAAGTGGCATTAAATTAAAATAAAGACAATTAAAAGGTCATAATCCATAGAATAAAATCATCTATGAGTCCACGCTGATAGAAATAAATGCAGAAATAAACAGGATAGAAGGAAAAGCTCTTAATACAATATAATTAAAAAATGCCTGTAAAGGAATTTAGGAGTTGATAAGTCATTACTCGAAAGCCATCTTTGTAATAATTATTTCATTAAAAAACCCTCAATGGGTGATAAAACAAATGGATGAAATGTTAAGATATAGAACATTTTTATACTCTTAAAATATATCCTCATAAATTAATTATTAATAACAGTGGGGCAAAGTAGTAAGTTCACAGAGTCAAACCTAGCAAACACTACCTTAACCAAGTGATCAAAGTAAAATCAACCGAAAAAGGACAAATAAAAATCATGTGCCATCTGTTAGAATGCAAAACGATAGACCCAGACTCACTTTTGTTTGTTTCCCCAAAAAAAGATACCCTAAAATTTATTACTAAGAAATGTCAGATTCAAATAGATGAATATTTTATAACATAACAAGTAGCCTAAAATGGCATGCCATTGTGGTTTTAAACTCGTACTTTTTCTATTATTTATGAAGTAGACTAAAATTTATGTCCATTTGTTTTTTCTCCAACAAAATATCTGCAATTCCCTTACTTAGATTTTTTATTAAATTACCAGCAGTTATCTGTTACAATATTTTTGGCTCAATTCACTGAACATACTTGCTTCAAGTATTTTTAAGTATAATATTTACTGTAATATTATTTATATACATTTTTATCAAGCATTAATTTCAAATAATGTTTAAAATATCCCTCCCTATTCCAAAATGATAAATATAATCTGTGTGACCTTCTTTATGTTTTAAATCTTTATTTTTTTAATTTAAGCTTTTAGTCTTTACCTAAATTTATTTTTCTGTGAGATAAGAGAGAAAATACAATAGAAAATTGTCTCAGCACCAGATTATTTTAGGTGTTCTATGAAGATAATTATATCATCAATGAAATATGACATTTTTTATTCTTTCTTTTCAATACTTAGATTTTTACTACATTTTACTGTCTTACTGCATTGTCTAGAGAAACTATTCACTAAAAAATTAAATGGGAGAGAGTTGGTATATTCTAGTGCTCTTGATTTTAAAAAGAATGCTTCTGACATTTCAACATTAAATATGATAATTACACTAGATTTTGAAGTAGGTATCCATTATTCAGTGTAGAGAAGTTTTCTGCTACTCTTGGTTTATTAAGAGCTTTTATGATTAATCAGCATTGCACTTTATAGAATGTAGTTTCTGCTTTTAATGAAAAGATTAAATGGTATCTCAGTTTAATCTTTTAATACAGTGTAATTCCATAACAGATTTACTGGTTGTAAACCAAACTTGTATGCACAGGATAAAATCAATTTGTTAACACATATTATATTTTTAATAGTTGTATTCAATTTGACAATATTGTCTTAAGGATTTTTTTCACCTATTTTCAGGTATTGGTTTGAATTATAATTTTCCTTTCTTGTATAGTTCTTATCTGGTATTCTACAGAGAAGACAACGACTTCAGTGAGATTACAGAAAGCTTAGAATGGGGCTCAGGCATTGAGAAAAGTCCAGAATCATTAAAAATATATGGCAGCATCAGATGAATTTGAAACCTGAAAGCAACCTTTGCAACAATAACAGCAACTTAAATCCAAACTTAGCTCATTCTTGAATATTAACCCAATTTCCCACATTGAGATGACAGATGCCCATTGCCTGTAAAACACTATTACCTGGTTTCTCCTGTTCTACATGAAATATATGTTATGCAGTAAAAATTTATGAGACATAAATGCAAGAAAACTCAATAGTCGTGAGACACAGTGATTAGCAGAACAAAAATCAGAGTTTATTTAGATTTTAGAACGGTTGGACATAGACATGGAAATGATTCTGATGAATCTGTTAAAAAATAGAGTAGAAAAGTAGACCACTTAAATGAACAGGTAAAGAATTTTAACTGAGTAAGAGAACTAGAGGAAAGAAATGAATGAAAATACTAGGAAAAAACTATCAAGCTCATCATTGGATGTGATACAGTTGAGGAAAGAAGTAGTGACCATGAATTTAGGCCAATAAAATTACTCAGAATTAAAAAGAGTGAAAGAGTTTTCAAAAAATGTTCTGGGACAATATCAAACTCTCTAGTATATATATAATCAGAATCCTAAAAGTGAAGAAAAGGAGAATGCAGTAGAAGAATAGTTGAAGACTTAAGAGCAAATATACTTAAAAAAAAGTTATATGCAATACATATATAAGAATTATGTACAATCTATATATATAGTATAAATTATGTATATAATATGCATCATATGTATATATATATATAATTATAAAAATCACACATTTAAAATTCCAAGAAGGATATATAGTACATACCAGAGGAAAAAGAGAATACAGTAGAATAATTGAAGAGGTAAGAGCAGATATTATTTTTCCAAGCAAATTATATATATACATATGATTATATGTATGTAATGTTACATGTACATATAATTATATATATATATAACTGTAAGAAATACATACTTAAAATTCCAAGTAGGATATACTGTACCCACAGACATGTATATAACACACCTCAAAATTAACATACTTATGAAAACAAAAAGTGCATACTTATGGAAACTAAATTGAAGAGCAAATTTTGAGGACACCTATGGAAAACTGACATATCACATAAACAGAATAAAAAACTATTGACTTTAATAGTCAGCAGAAATAATACTGACCAGAAAATAAAGAACGAACTTTTGTAAATTTATCAAAAGGAAAATTTATCAAGTCAGAATTTTTTACTCATTAAGATATCTTTTGAACTCAGAAGCAAAATAGAAGACTTTTCACATGCAAAAAAAAAAAAAAAAATCAAAACATATTGCCAGCAAACCTGTGCTATAATGTTAGAAATTTCTTCAGGCAGAAAAATATTTGGATCTTCCCAAAAAAATGGAGAGCCTTAGAAACAGTGAAAAATATAGCTAAAGATAAAAAATATTTTTCTAATATTTAATCATTGTAAAAAAGATTGAGTTTCTAAAATGAAACACAACATTGTAAATCAACTATACTACAATAAAATTTTTAAAAATAAAAAGAGTATTGCTATATAAGGCAGTTCATAATATATGTATAATGGAATATATCACAATAACATCTCAAGTTATATATAAGAATTGGAAGTATACGTTTGGAATATTCTTATCATATGTGTCAGTGGTATAATATTCTATTTTACATAAGTTAAAAATGGGTATTAAGCAGATTTACATCCTGCTTGTGGCAGTTTGACTATATGCATTTGTAAAATCTCACAGAACGGCATACTTAAAAAGCTAAATTTTCCTACAAGTAAATTACACTTCGCTATGAAATGAATAAAAGAAAAAAAAAAAAAAAAGAAACCTGAGAGAGATGGGGGTGGGGGAGACACTGTGATTTGTTGAAGAAGAAATGAGTTTTGGTAACTGCTTTTCACTGTTTCAGTTCCTATCAGTCAGTAATCTAAACACAGTGGGGCATAGCATCATTTTGGACAGGGAAAGAATTGGAGAATGTTATAAGGTAAATCCCCATCTATCTCAAAAATAAGTCAGTTAATGATAAACATATTAAGAAAAACAATGAATAAATCTATTTCTAAAGAGCAGTATAAATTCACTTAGAGATGATGAGGTCATCTACAGCATAACTACAAATGTTGTTTGGTCGCTAAGTCATGTTCAAGTCTGTGCAACACTATGGACTGTAACCTGCCAGGCTCCTTTGTCCCTGGGATTTCCCAGGCAAGAATATTGAAGCAGGTTGCCAATTCCTTCTCCAGGGGATCTTCCTGATCCAGGGATCAAACCTGCATCTCCTGCATTGGCAGGTGGATTCTTTACCGCTGAGCCATGAGAGAAGCCCTATAACTAAAAACTAGAAAATTTTAAAATGGTGTAACAGGTGCACAGCACTCTTGAGGCGTGGAAAGTTGCTTTTTTTAAAATTTTTTTCTCTATTTAAAGTTTTCAAATAGCATGCATGTAATACTTAGGAAAAAATTAGATAAGCTGTTTTAACAGAAAAAAACATGTACATTGTGAATCCTACCTAAAAAAAAAAAAAATTATTATAGAGATGTAACTAAAAAGTCAGTAGTGCTTAGAATCATAAATATACTCATACACCTGAAAAAAGGCAAAAAAAATAAAAGGAGAGTTCAGTTCAGTCGCTCAGTCATGTCTGACTCTTTGCGACCCTGTGGACTGCAGCACGCCAGGCTTCCCTTTTCATCACCGACTCCCAGAGCTTACTCAAACTCATGTCCATAGCATTGGTGATGCCATCCAGCCATCTCATCCTCTGTCGTCCCCTTCTTCTCCTGCCCTCAATCTTCCCAGCATCAGGGTCTTTTCCAATGAGTCAGTTCTTCGCATTAGGTGGCCAAAGTATTGGAGTTTCAGCTTCAGCATCAGTCCTTCCAATGAATATTCAGGATTGATTTACTTTAGGATGGACTGGTTTGATCTACTTTCAGTCCAAGGGACTCTCAAGAGTCTTCTCCAACACCACAGTTCAAAAGCATCAATTCTTCAGCACTCAGCTTTCTTTATAGTCCAACTCTCACATCCATACATGACTACTGGAAAACCATAGCTTTGACTAGACAGACCTTTGTTGGCAAAGTAATGTCTTTGTTTTTTTATATGCTATCTGAGTTGGTCATAGCTTTTCTTTCAAGAAACAAGAACTTTCATGGCTGCAGTCACCATCTGCAGTGATTTTGGAGCCCCCAAAAATAAAGTATTTCACTGTTTCCATTGTTTTTGTTTCCCCATCTGTTTGCCATGAAGTGATGGGACTGGATGCCATGATCTTAGTTTTCTGAGTGTTGAGTTAAAAAAGGGTAATATACAACAAAACAAAATCAATTTTCAATAGAACCACAAATACAATTGTATTAGTATAAGCTTTTGAAATAGCTCAACCAAAAGGTGAATATTATCAATGGATAAATTTTATCAATGGATAAAAATGGAAGACCCAAACATATACTCTGTACGAGAAGCCGATTTTAAATACAAATGCATAGGTGGTTTAAAACTAAGTGTTCTTAATGACATGTGTGTACTGATACATCATCAATCTTTTTTTTCTTTATTTTTGCATGACATTCACTGGGTATTGATTTCTAGATTGACAAGTTTTGTTTCTTTGTTTTGTATGATCTTGTGTATTTCACCTGCTGCTAGATATATTTGTAGTTCATAAATATTCTATAACTTTGTTCTAGAGTGTAAACTACCTGAATCTGTTTTATCTCTTCAGATTAGGCATTAAAGACTATTAGGTAAGAAGAGCACAACATTTAGTGTAGATCTAAATTGATCTAAGATTAAGGCAAGACCCTCCTGAGTAATGTACCCAATTCTCAATGAATTACAAAGTTTTCCACCTGGTGGAAATTAGGTATGATTTCCTGCCTGGTGGTGGTGAGGCATGATTTCCAGACCTGTGTGAACACTAAAGATTATTCCTTCTTTCCCCTTAGATATTTTCTTCACGTACATGTACCAGTCAATACTCTGATGAATATTCTAGGGGACCTCTCTGAATATTTCTGGACTTGCCCCTGTGTTCAGCTCTTTAAATATGCCTAAACCCTGGTACGTCAGATGGTAAAGAATTTGTCTGCAATGCAGGAGACCTGGGTTCAATCCTTGGGTTGGGTAGATCCCCTTGGAGAAGGGAACGGCAGCCCCCTGAAGTATTATTGCCTGAAAAATTCCATGGATAGAGGAGCTGGCAGGCTTCAGCCCATGGGGTCACAAAGAGTCAGACACAACTGAGAGACTGACACTTTAACTTTCACTTGTCCATTTAGACTCTTAACTCTGTCTCAACAAATCAAGAAATTTGGAGTTCCCGTTCTTGATTCTCCTTCTTTCAGTTAGAATGTTGTCTTGAAGCGATAAAGTAGGACATCAAGGCTTATCTCAATTTGTTTACTCTCTCGGGGACTATCTATTATCCATCATTTCCTAACATATTGTGTTTGAAAACCACCGTTTCATATGCTATGTCTAGTTTTAGAGGGTTATTTCATATAGAAGAGTAATTCTGATCTGTTATTCTATTTTGAAAGATGTGGACAGGATGGTCATATGGATATTTTAAGAAAGAGCTTCCAGGCAGAAAATTGAGTTTTTGGAACAATAGCAAGTAGTGCACTTAGATTGGAAAGTGAGCAGAAAGCTTTATATTTTTTTAACAGTTACTTCTGAGAGAGGGTAATGTTTATATTTAACTGAAGTTCTAAACCAGCCTCTTGGAAGTGAACTTTCAAAATGATTGCCTTCAGTAGTGATGTATAACACGTGTGCATTAGGGCATGAGCAGAGAGACAGGACTCTATCTACAGTGATGTTCTAGAGAACCAAAAGTTGAGTGTTAGACAAAATCTACTGAGACTTACTGTTTATTTGAGCACAAGCAATCAGCTACTTTCCTGGTGAATACTCCATTTGCTTTTATGAAACTGTCTTAATTAGAAATCCTTGTTGATATATTGAAAGTTCAGCATATCTCTCATCATTTAAATTGAGATGTTCAAAGTTTGTTCATTTGCATAAAAAGTTACTAAAATGCAAGTGACAGTGAACAGACAGCATATGCAGGAGCTAACCTATATCCAGTATATACCCAAAGGTTTGAGTCTAGTATATATTTTTTTGTAAATTTCATTAAACATGTGATTAAAAACAAATGACATGTCCAGGCTTTGACTGAAATTCCTATTCTCATTTATATAGATTCAATTTTAACTCCCAAAAGGGATGAAGATTTAAATATTCTTTTTTTGGCCAATAATTTGTTCTGAAAAGTGTTCAATAGTTACTCTTAATGAGATCTTTGAAAACTATAAAATAACCCAAAGTGAAAAAGCTCACTACAAAAAAAAAAAAAATGTCCTTTGACTCAGTGTCTCCACCTTAGGGTCTGCCATTGATAGTAATTACTGCTTATGAAAAATGATAAAATTAGTTTTTAGTGTTTCTTCTGCTTATGGTATGTGAGACTCCTTATTGTTAGACAGGTTACCAAGCACTGAAAATATTGCATTATTTTGTTCTTCTTGCAAACAGAGGTAATTCTTACAGGAAAATGATTTGTATAATAAGACAAAGTGTATATTGAAATTATAAATATAAAATGCATATGTATTAACAAGTTGTGCAATTAAAGGTGATATATTTGGATAAGTCACAATAATATTGTATAATATAGGCATTCTAGTATTAATTCAGAGTAAATATATTTTTAAAGTAGCTACAAGCTCTATTTAGATGACAGAAGACAAAAGCATATCAATTTAAAAGACCATTAGGTCATCGAAAAATATTTGGAGCATTAAATCAATGACAAATAAGTTTGTATTGAAATTTATTATATGTCAGATACTGGTTATTCATGAGAGAAGAACAGTTAATCAAAAAATGCTTGATGTTTAGAGAGTCTAAGTGTACCAAGAAGACAGACAAGAAATTCCTTTTTAAAAATGTGATAAGTACTTTGTCAGGAGGAAAGAGAACTGTTACAGGAATGTACCTAAAAAACATATATTAAAGTCAGAACATAAAAGATACTGGTATTGACATGTGAGCTGATAACTGAACAATACATAAACTTAGCAAGGAGATCCAACATATACAAATGCAGAGAAAGACAGATTGCATGGCTCATTTGGAGATATAAAAGAAGTTTTGAGTGGTAGAGGAAGAGGGTGAAGATTAAAGAATAAGAAGCAAGTTTTACAAAGTCTTGGACATGAAAGTGATTGTAAAGCAAATACTGAATTTCCCCAAGGAAAGCTTATAGAAAAGTTATATAATTAAATCCACTCAAATGCTTTTGTAAAGCATGGTATGATGAGAGGAAAAATGAAGTCTAGAAAGCCACTCAGACAGTTGGTTAAGATTTATTTTGGCATGACATTGCTGAGGACTATGATGATGACAGAGGACGGTGAAAGAAACAGATTAAAAAGATGCTGAGAATGATGATGTGGTGCTTATGAAATGGGAACTGAGCGGTAAAGAAAATAACACAGTGAAGTCTGATTCGCAGGTGTCAGAGTAGAACAACTGGTGTCGATAGCTGAGACAAGGAAGTCACGAGTAAGAAGTATTTTATTAGTTGTGAATTATTGTAATGACAATGTAATAATACTTTAATAGCTCATATGCTTACTTCTAAAAAGAGAACTATATAAAAAGGCAATTATTTTGCATTATCATAGATGCCATCTTTCATTCTTAAAAGAACTAGAAAAAAACATTTAGAAATGTATCTTCAATACTAAAATCTCCACTATCTTGGCTCCAAGATTTCCTGATTCTAGAATTCCTACTACATATAATGATTATTATATACAATGATGTAATAAGTAAGAAGTTTCCAGTTGACTGAATCCCATCAATGTTTCCATATTGTTGTATTGCTAGGTTCTTGGTATTCATGTGACTATTTGCTTTTTTAAATGCTGTTTTAGGAAAAATTAAAGAAATGAATCTACATATTAGGAAAATCAAGTTTGAAGTAGTAAAAATCATTCTCTTAATTAATAAAAGCAAGAGATAGATGGAATCCTCCCCCACAACTTACCTTACCAAGTCAGTATGGCTGCTGGATAACTGTAGCAGATTATAGCTGACAGAGGGGCAAGCCACATACTGTATTTAGGGAGAAGAAAAACACAAGGGCACAGAGAAAGTTGAAGCCTTTAGTAACTACAAGTACACCAAAGAGTAAAAGCAGCCCAACTCTTAGCCAGATTGACATACCTCACAAAGGCCTTTTTATTTGCTTCCCATTACCTGATACACCATGTTCAGCTTTTAACAATACAACCAAAAGAAAAGTTGTTTTTTTAATTGAAGAAACTAAACAGAACTAAGAAATCAGAACTCAGATATGACACAGTTTTGAAATTACCAGATAAAAAAATTTAAATAACTCTAGTGTATATTAAGGGCTCAGGTGAACAAGATAGACAACATTCAAGGAGAGAGAGTATGATGGTATAAGCAAGAGATGGAAACATTAAGAAAAAAAAAGAAATGCCAGAAATATAAAAACACTGGGATATAAATCAATAATACCTTTGCTGAGAGCATCAGGAGACTTAACACAACTGGGGAATGAATCCATGAGTTTGAAGATATGTAAAAAGAAATGTTACTACCTGGAATTAAAAGAGAAAAAAATAAAAATAGAATTGACCATCTGTGTACTGTGGAATAATATCAAAAAATGTATCATATGCATAATTGAAATAGCAGAAGCAAAGAACAAAAGGTGAACAAGAAATATTTGACCTAATACTAGCTGAGAACTTTCCAAAATTAATTGCAGACATGAACGATGAACCAGGGAAGTTCAGAGAACACCAAGCAGTATAAATAAACAAAGGTAGAAAAGCAAAGAGAAAACTTTGAAAGTGGTCAGAAACAAACAAACAGACCAACAAACAAAAACCTTCCCTATAGAAGAACAGAGGTAAGAATTACAGCGAACTTCTCATCAGATCATGCAAGGAAGAAGAGTAGAATGAAATAATTTAACATGTTGAAAGAAAAAACAAAACACCAGATTCCAATTCTATAACCAATGAAATTATCCTTCCAAAGTGAAGAAGAAATAAATTTTTCTCAGAAAATTACTGAGGGAATTAATTGTCAATGGATTTGTCCTGTAAGAAATGTTAGAAGTAGTTCTTCCATGAGAATAGTGATAGAGGTCAGCAACTCACATTACATAAAGAAAGGAACAGTGTGGGAAAAAGAATAAATCTATTATTTATCATATTATTTTATCTTGAATATATATATATATATATATATATATATATATATATACTACATAGATATTTTAAGAAATACAGTACCACTTGCTATACCATTCATTTGGAAACATAGCATTCTATACCATTTCAGGTTATTCTATAAAACTTTCTAATAATTCATTATGGCACAAAGTATGAGTTTGTCATATTTCATTTCAGTGTCCAAGGCCACAACATGTAGCCAAGCCGACTGTGTAGTGCATTATTTCAGGGTCTGCGGGTCATATAGATTGTGCTATGCAAGGCACTGCACAGCACAGTTTTTACTCCAAATCAGTTCAGTTCAGTTCAGTTGCACAGTCATGTTGGACTCTTTGTGACCCTATGGACTGCAGCACGCCAGGCTTCCCTGTCCATCACCAACTCCCGCAATTTACAAAAACTCATGTCCATCGAGTTGGTGGTGCCATCCAACCATCTCATCCTCTGACATCCCCTTCTCCTCCTGCTTTCAATCTTTCCCAGCATGAGGGTCTTTTCAAATGAGTCCGTTCTTCACATCAGGTGGCCAAAGTATTGGAGTTTCAGATTCAGCAAGAGTCCTTCCGATGGATATTCAGGACTGATTTCCTTCACGATTTACTGGTTTGATCTCCTTGCAGTCCAAGGGCTCTCAAGAGTCTTCTCCAGCACCACAGTTCAAAAGCATCAATTCTTCGGTGCTCAGGTTTCTTTATACTCCAACTCTCACATCCATACATGACTACTGGAAGAACCATAGCTTTGACTGGATGGACCTTTGTTGGCAGAATAATGTCTCTGCTTTTTAATATGCTGTCTAGGTTGGTCATAACTTTTCTTCCAAGGAGCAAATGTCTTTTAATTTCATGGCTGCAGT
This sequence comes from Giraffa tippelskirchi, assembly GCF_054371585.1. NCBI lineage: Eukaryota > Metazoa > Chordata > Mammalia > Artiodactyla > Giraffidae > Giraffa > Giraffa tippelskirchi. Next base: position 129,857,697 of record NC_137286.1, read on the forward strand.
TACCATCTGCAGTAATTTTGGAGCCCCCCAAAATAAAGTCTCTCACTGTTTTCATTGTTTCTCCATCTATTTGCCATGAAGTGATGGGACCAGATGCCATGATCTTAGTTCTCTGAATGTCGAGTTTTAAGCCAACTTCCACTCTCCTCTTTCACTTTCATCAAGAGTCTCTTTAGTTATTCTTTGCTTTCTGCCATAAGGGTAGTGTCATCTTCATATCTGAAGTTATTAAGTTAAATAAGTTATTAAGCATATAAGTTAAATAAGCAGGGTGACAATATACAGCCTTGATGTACTCCTTTCCTGATTTGGAATCAATTGTGTCCGACTCTTTGTGACCCCATTGACTGTAGCCTACCAGGCTCCTCTGTCCATGGGATTTTCCAGGCAAGAGTTCGGGAGTGGGTTGCCATTTCTTTCTCCAGGGGATCTTCCTGACCCAGGGATCAAACCCAGGTGTCCCACATTGTAGGCAGACGCTTTACCTTCTGAGCCACCAGGGAAGTCCAGATACTAGTGGGAAATTATATATGATTATTAAATGCTTCACAACATCTATATTTTTATAATTAAATGGTAGAAAACAAAAATGTTTTACTATGAAATATAAAGTTTTAGAAAACTTAACCTATGTCTTTTCCTAATATTTATTGTTTCATACATGTTAACATATCATTTTGGAAATAGAAGCTTATTCTTCAAAATTATATATCATTTCAAGTATTATATTATATTCTCCCAAATGATAAATATGGAATCCTAAGGATGGCATTTCTAGTATAACAACTTTCTCTCTAGAATACTACCCCCTATGAAACTAGCTCTATTTGAGCAGTTTTCAGTTTTGTGGGTTTCATTTAAGGCTCCAATATCCTAATAGGCAACTAAAAAAGTGAATTTAATGGAAATTTTAAATCCGTCGATTAAAATTGCTTAGAAAAACTAACATGAAAAATACCACCTTGCTTTTGGCTAACGTTTAATGTTATTTTCAATGTGATTAGAATAGACTAATCTATCAATAAATAAGTTACTTTTTTCCCACAATATTTGAGATTTTGAAATCAAATGGTTCATATGTAGTAAATCAATTGTGTAGCTCCTGTCAGACAGTTTGCTTGAATAAAGATCATTACTTTGGCTCATTGTTTTCACTTGTTAGTCTGAATAAATTTTCAATGTCCCTATTGTGGACCTAGCGCTATCTCTATAGAGTTCTGTTCTCATTTTTCAGCAAATGAATAAATGCATGGCTAATTTCATGTGTAAATTTCAATATTGCTAATGGGAGTTAGTAACAGAGGTCTCTTTGGCTGTATTTCCCAGCAATGATTAGTGAAATGTTTCCTTTGTTCTTTAGATTTCAATCCACAGAGCTTACATGAATGTTTTCTAATTCAAATGCACAATTAAATAAAATAACTTCTAGCAGTACCTTTTACTTTGCACTACTGTTGGTGCAAAAAAAAAATTATGCCATGAGTACATAAAGCTATATTGATATTTGTGAAGGTTTTTATGTGCAAATCAAAACAAATAAAATCTAAAAAAGTTTAAAAAGTATTCTTACATATCAATCTAAATTATTTGTCCTAGTATAAATTTGATTAGATCTAAAAGGTAAATATAAATATGACTTGTCACATATTCAGGTTGTGTTCAATGGAATGCTATACCTAGAATCATGATTGTTTATGTTGTACTAGCTCTTCTGAACAAGGAAATGTTGATGCTTGGGTATACTCCAGAAATAAGAGCACAGCACATGTTTGGGGAACTCATAGTCTTCTTGATATATTTGCAAGGTTCATTAGTCACTGCAAAGCCCAATTGCCCCCATTTGGTTTATATTGAAATGAACGCCTGAAAGAAATATGAGCATTATGCCGCAGATTCAGCAGGAGATAATAAATGCAGTGCTAACAAAGGAAACTGAAAAGAGGATCCCCATTCAGCCTGGAATCTTTGCATCAAAGGAATTTCTTTACCTCCACCAAGAGCGGAGTGGCACTTTGGATTTGAAATTTATAAGATTTCATGTCAGTATTAAAGTTGACCTGACAAAATAGGAGAAACTGTCATTTATGAAGATCACAAAGGTGTGTTTTTAAACACAGCAAGTCTTCTTAACACTAAGTACACTCTTTTGAAATTATTAGAGAAATTATTTGGAAATATGATATAAAATGATTTTAGAAGAATTGCATAAAAAGTGTCATATACTAACCATCCAAAAATAAGCAATGATAATATTTTAGATGCACACCCTTTTTTTGTAGAGAATTTTGTATTATTACAATGTTATTGCAATTACATTATGTCTCTCTCATTTCTAGCTGTAAGTTTTCAGCCCTTAACCCCTTCACCCATCTCCCTCATCCCCTCAAACCCCTGCTTTCTGGCAGCCATCATTTTGTTCTCTGTATCTGTGACTCACTTTCTCTTTATGTTTTCTTTGCCTGTTCATATTTTACTTTTAGATTCCATACTATCAGTAAAATCACTAAACTTGTTTTTCTCTCTCTGACTTATTTCTCTTAGCCTAACATCTACATCCATCTGTGTTGTCATGAAAGGCAAGATGTCTTTCTTTTTATAGCTAGTAATATTCGTGTGTGTGTGTGTGTGTGTGTGATATTCTTTATCCATTAATCTATCAATGGACATTTAGGTTACTTCCATATCTTGGTCAGGGCTTCTCTGGTGGCTCAGGCAGTAAAGAATCTGCTTGCAATGCAGGAGAGCCAGGTCCATCCCTGGGTTGGGGAGATCCCCTGGAGAAGGGGATGGCACTTCAGTATTCTTGCCCGGAGAATTCCATGGACAGAGGAGCCTGGCAGGCTACAGTTCCTGGGGTTGCAAAGAATTGGACACAACTAAGCAACTAACACTTTCACTTTCATATCTTGGCTAATACAAAGTACCACAATGAACATATATCTTTCACAATTAGTGTTTTCACTTTCTTGAATAAAAACCCAGACGTGGAATTGTTGGATCGTATCTTAGTTCTATTTTTAGTGTTTTGAGGACCCTCCATACTATTCTCCATACTGGCCATACCAATTTACATTCACTAAAAATGACAAGTGAAAGTAGCTCAGCCGTGTCTGACTCTTTGTGACCCATGGACTATACAGTCCGTGGAATTCTCCAGGCAAGAACACTGGAGTGTGTAGCCTTTCCCTTCTCCAGGGGATCTTCCCAACCCAGGGATTGAACCCAAGTCTCCCACATTGTAGACAGATTCCTTACCAGCTGAGCCCCAGGGGAAGCCCAAGGACACTAGAGTGGGTAGCCTGTTCCTTCTCCAGTAGATCTTCCCAACCCAGGAATGGAACTGGGGTCTCCTGCATTGCAGGCAGATTCTTTACCAACTGAGCTATCAGGGAAGCCCAGAAAAATGTACAAGGGCTCCCTATTATTCACATTCTTCACAACACATGTTATTTCCAGCCTCTGATAATAGCCATTTTCACAGGTGTGAGGTGATATCTCATGGTTTTGATTTGCAGTTCACTGATGATTAGTCCCTTGGACTGCAAGGAGATCCAGACAATCCATCTTCAAGGATATCAGTCCTGAATATTCATTGGAAGGACTGATGAAGCAGAAACTCCAATACTTTGGCCACCTGATGCGAAGACTGACTCATTTGAAAAGACCCTACTGTTGGGAAAGATTGAAGGTGGGAGGAGAAGGGGACGACAGAGGATGAAATGGTTGGATGGCGTCACTGACTCAACGGGCATGAGTTTGAGTAAACTCTGGGAGTCAGTGATGGACAGGGAGACCTGGCATGCTGCAGTCCGTGAGGTCACAAAGACTCAGACATGACTGAGTGACTGAACTTGACTGATTATTAGTGAAGCTGAGCATCTTTCAGGTGCCTGTTTCCAGTTCTGTTGCACAAGGGGCTGCTTGATTTATTCTTGAAATGCCCCTTTAGTTGAGGGCATGCTGAGGGCTCTGTGTTCCACAGGGAAGAATCTCATTTACCACCTTTTTTCAGTCTCACCTTTAGGCCACAGCTAAAGGATGCCATACCTTTAAGCAGCAGCTTTTATAGTGTGCAGAAATATGCATACGTGTGCTAAGTCACTTCAGTCGTGTCTGACTCTTTGTGACCTCATGGGCTGTACACCTTCCAGGCTACTCTGTACATGGGATTCTCCAGGCAAGAATACTGGAGTGGTTTGTTGTGCCCTCCTCCAAGGGATCTTCCTGACCCAGAGATGGAACCCATGTCTCTTATGTCTCCTACACCAGCAGGGAAGTTCTATGAACTTCCCACTAGGGCCACCTGGGAAGTTCATAGAGATACACAGTCCTGCTTAATTCCAGACCTGGTGATCTAAAGGTGTCCCCTGGGTGACAGTTGAAAAAAATGGAGCTCTTAATGTGTGTGTGTATAAGCTCCTTTAGGGGGACTTCACTGAGCCGTAGTGAAGCTTAGAGGTTGTCTCTTAGAGTGCCTCCTTAGCCTCTAGGTGTGTGAGCAACTTGATGCCTGTCCCTCAGGGTAACACTCTGATGGAAGTAAATAGGCCTTTTTTCACAGGAGAACCGGGACTGTGTTTCAGTCTTCTCTATGTGCAGTGCCCTGGGGGTGGTGGCCTGTCAAGAACTATCTTTTCTGATTGTCATGGTCTTTTGGAACTCAGGAACTCAAGCCCTATTGCCCACCAAGGCCAAGTGGTCAAGGAGTGTGCATACCTGTGGGGATTGTGTATACCCACAGGCTTTAGCTGGGTAGCTGGAAAGTAAAAGGGAAGAGCTTGTTTCTGGTTTCAGGAAAGCATTAGGAACATGACTTATTGCCTGTGCTCATGGGCTTCTGCAGCGGAGCCTAGGCGTGCCTTGACCCCACCACAGCTCACGCTAACTAGCTCCAGCCAGGAAGCCGGGGAATATCAATTGACCTTAGGCTGAGAGAAGGATAAGACATGCTATGACAGCTCCCACCCACCAGCTCAACCGGGGGTTCAGAGCAGTGTTACAGCCAACCCCATACAGACTTTAGCTAGGGAGCAGGACGATGACGTGACTATCCACTCTGTCCCACCCCCTCTCCCCGCCAGCTGGGCAGCAAGGGAATACTGCAGCTGCAGCTGCTCCCTGGCTTCAGCAGTGCAGTGGCGTAGTATTGCAACTACTCACCCCGGATCCAGCTCACCCACTATGTTGGCAAGGTTAGGTGGGGAGTGCAACAATGGTGTCTGTCAGTGCCTCTGCCACTGGGGGCGAGGGGGATATTTCCATCATCCTCTTGCCCCTTGAGCCAGTGTTTCCAGATTTGCAAATCACCCTTCACATATGGGGCTTCCCAGGTGTCTCAGTGGTAAAGAATCCACCTGCCGGTGCAGGAGACTCCGGGTCGATCCCTGGGTAGGGAAGATCTCCTGGAGGAGAAAATGGCAACCCATTCCAGTATTCTTGCCTGGAGAATTCCACAGACAGAGGAGTCAGGTAGTCTGCTGTCCTTGGAGTCCCAAAAGAGTCGGACACAACTAAGCAACTGAAGACACACACACTTCTTCACATACAGTCTCAGAACTTTTCAAACTGCTGTTATTTTGTGGCTCTCAGGGAAAAAGAACTGCACTTGAGCTCTTTGAAGGGGGCTGTCAGTTTCCTTTAGCATTTCAGGACCCCAGGACATCAGCCTATTGGCTTTGTAAGCCAGGCATTTGAGGGGCTTGTCTCTCCAGTCTAGATTCCGAGGGTTTAGATGCCCATTGTGAGGTGACAACCCCTCAGTCTCCTGGGAGGAGTGTCTGTTTGGTCAGATCCCTCTCTATTATGTCTTGCAACACAGGGTGTGAGTATTTGGGGAAGAGCTTTCTCTGCCTCCTGTCCACCTCGATGGAGTCTTTTTTCATCCTGTCGTATGTTCAACTACTTCTCAGGTTCTTTTCAGAGGGAATTGATTCATATATACATGTACATTTGGTGTGTCCATAGAAGGAGTTTGAAGTGGAAATTTCTCCCTTTTGATAAGTCCTAGTTGGATCTTTTATTTATTGTAGTATTTTTTTTGTCATTGTTGTTTAGTTGCTCTGTCATGTCTGACTCTTTTGCAACCCCTCCAAAAAAACCCCATAAAATTGGATCTTTTATTTATTGTAGACTTTTATTTCATTTCAACAGCCCAATTTGTAATGTCAAATCAAAATTGTTTCTCATTTGGTGACTAAAATACTATACTCACTATTTCATCATTTCCAAAGCCAGTAACATTTTATACAATTAATCAAGGTCAATTTGAATCCTGGAGGGAAAAAACAATCACCTTTTGAGGCAACAGACAAAAAAGATAGAAACAAAACAAATGTTGATACTTGAAAAGTAATTAAAGTATTATTTGTGTTTAAATTAATTATTGTGATTTGATTTTTTTCTAAACTATTCTTTAGAAAATGACTTTTCAAATATGTTTTTCTAGGATGTTAACAAGATGTGCTTTTTTAAAAAAAATTGATAATACTGGTCTTTGCCTTATTAGAATAATGTTCCACATCTACCCACTTGAAGTGAGAAATAAAACTATCTTGTAGCATGGAGGGAAAACATTATGAAGAGTTGATGGAACTTTTTCAAATCTTTTAGTCTGAAGTCAATGATTACTTTAAAAGGCAATGAAGTACAATTTAAAGAGAACATAGGGATAAAACTAAAATAAGAGTGAAAATGTAAATAAACATCAGCTAATTTTGTTGCTAATAAAAATAATTGCCCAAAGTGGTATGTCTTTTCCCTTCAGAGTTTCAGTGTAAGCAGGAAAACTTCTAATAAGTATTATTTTAGCATTTTTTCTGAAATTGACCCCAATGTGTATATGTCACATTTATTTTTATTCTTGATTATAAATTATATAGACACACTCCGCATTAAAATAGGGCTCAAAAAACCTTGGAAAACCACTGTAACAGTGAAACTTTGTCAAATGTAGGAGCATCTTTACTATAGGGTTACCAAAAACTTCACCTTTTCCATACCCAAATGAACTTTTTGGGCAACCAAATATATTTGATCTGATTCTTCTGTCAATTCCTGAAGATTATTTATGAGAATATAGAATTCTGAGAAGTCATAATATGTAAATAATCAAATGAATCAGTTATAAGATTTGTTTTTTAAAAAGGGTTCATTGGTTGGGTTTTTTTCCCAAGACTTTATAGACTGTTGAGTTAAATTTCATACATTTTGGATGTATATAGAAACTGTTTGTCTCCCTTATTTCTACTAAATGTATCTTTGCTCCTATACATCATTGAATAATTTTCCAAATTGAATTTTAATTCACAAATTTAAATAATATATATTTCTCAAGGACATAGATGTTATGTGATCAAATGACTTACCTCCAAAGAGAGCATTTATTTTAACAGATAAACAAATTTGTTAAAATAAATGCTCTTCAGGAAAATTCCTCTTTAGTATGTGTTAAGACTTGGCATACATGTCTTCATCATTTCTGCCAGTTAAAGAAGGTCTTTTCAATTATCTGTGAAAATATTTGTCACTGCTTTCCCAGTTGTGACACATGAACACCTTAGCCACAGCCGACCAAACATTACAGATGTGTACCTCTGCCCATATTTTCTTCTAGGAAAATGATCTGCCCACTGGAGAAGACACAGTCCAGTTGTAGCAGATAGTTGTTCTTGTGTTCTATTTCCATACAAACTCATATCAGTGCTTCAAAAGGATTGACTTCACTTACTGAGCTCCCACATTTATGTCAGATTTAATTCCTCTAATATACCCCTTTTCCTATAATACTTAGTGTCATTCCTTCCCTGAATGAACTCTGACTAATATAATGATTAAGGCCTAATTTATTAGTTCTCTGTACTCATCTGCTTTTAAGATAAGTGTCCTCTATGACGGTAGGATACATTATTGAATAATACTTAAAAAATTATTTCTAAGCATCCTATCCAGGAAACGCATTTCATATACTGCTTAGAAATATACAAAGAAAGGAATTTGGCATCAATATTGAAAAAATAATAAATTACTTCGGATACATTTTGTGCTTCATATATACAAAAGACATAATTCATGGCTCATCTGATTAACTTTTATAGAGAGGAAAAGTGAAAAAAATTAAAAAGAAAATTACTGTGTCTGAATCTTAACCTAAGAGGATAAAGAGGCCCTTGGAAGCAAGATAAAATCTGCACTGAGATTAATTTGGATTCCCAGAGATTGTGTAGGAGAAGGAATAAATGAATGGTTCCCATGGAAGTCTGGGTAGAGTACTCCCTAGAGAGAGAGAGCCCTAGAAACATGTAAGTTCTTGTCATGACAAGTTTTGCCGATGAGCAAGAAGACTGAGAGAAAAATCAGTGGATGGTGAAATGGGAATGATCAGTAGACAAAAATGGTTGTTATGTTTGTCGTGAGAGACTGAGTCAGAGAAGCCTAGCAGAAGAGCTCTAAGGAAACCAAGCAGATGTCCAAGTTTAGAGTTATCAAACATAATAGTTTAGCCAGACATTATGATTTTTTGTCTTAAAAGAGTCTGAAAAATATTTAAGGATCCTCTAAGTGTCAAGACTGAGTGAATAGCCACAGACATTCCTAAGTGCACATTTAGAGACAGAGGAAAAATATGCCTAGTAAGAAAGTTTAAAAAGGACAATATTGAGAGAAAGCAGGGGTAGGGGAGGAAGGAGGAGAAAATAAGTTGGCAAGAGAAGGAAAAAAATGACATTGTAGTTACTGCAAATTACATATTTTCAATGTACTGGTTATATACTTTTCCTCGTACATTTTACTCTGATTCTGTCCAAATTTAGTAGAAATCTATTTCCTTTAGAATAAGTCCACCATAAATAGAGGAAAATTCAAACATAGGCTTGTTGATAAGGGTGACATGAGTAAAATATATGGAAATATAAAGCAACTAATTGAAAAGTATTTAGAAGAATCATAGAGAATTTGGATCAACTTTTTCAGAATTACCAACAGTGTGATTAAATACTTTTCCCCATACTAGGTGTTTAATTACCACACAGAAATTTGCTCAAGCATTTACACTTTACAGGTTTTGTTTTCTCACCTAAATTACAATACTGGACATTATAGAAATATATCATTGAAAATAAAAGGAATGAATTCTAAATTATATAGACATAAGCAAGTTGGAACTTCTGCTATTCTACAAAATCTTTTTTCTTCACTATTCTCCATGTTTATTAATGTAAATATTTAAAAAATTTTCACCAATATTTTGGCTTGGTCAGCATGCTTTTCAATAACCAACATGCTGATTTTTACAAATATACACATCAATAGTTGGATTTATTTTATGAATTTGAGGTTTTGGAGTTATGAATCCAAAGTTCAGTGCAGTACCTTTGGCAGAGGAAAACTTTAAATAATTGTCCAAAATCTTTAAAATACATAATATAGCTTACACTAGTTTGAATACACCATTTCTTGTAGTAGACTGGTAGTCCCTTTTGTGCTTTTAAGCAACTGTCTGCTGATTTTCTACAACGTGTTTCATATTGTGCCAGTTTATCTTTTTGTGGTCCTTTATGCATCAGTCTATAGCTAATTATTAAATTAGATATAGATTTCATTCTGCAGCTTATTCAGATATCATATGAAAACGAGACATTGTAGAAAAGACAGAGATGGATTATTTAATTATTTTATGCTGTTTACTTCTTACAAAAGTCTACTGAAAAGAATACTACAAAGTGAAATAATCTATAGTCACTTGGTTTTCCCTTGCACGTAAGATGAAATCAATAAAATACAAATGTTTAGCATTATGTCCTTGTAGAAAAAGTCAATGTGTTTATAGCGGCACTCTGTTTCTAAATGCGCACTAAGGAATGTTTGTGGCTGTTCAGCTCAGTCCTGAAACTTCGAGGATCCACAGTTCACTTCAGATCAGTTGTTCAGTCCTATCTGACTCTGCGACCCAATGGACTGCAGCACGCCAGGCCTCCATGTCCATCACCAACTCCCAGAGTTTACTCAAACTCATGTCCATTGAGTCGGTGATGCCATCCAACCATCTCATCCTCTGTCAACTGGTTCTCCTCCTGCTTTCAATCTTTCCAAGCATGAGGGTCTTTTCAAATGAGTCAGTTCTTCACATCAGGTGGCCAAAGTATTGGAGTTTCAGCTTCAGCATCAGTCCTTCCAATAAATATTCAGGACTGATCTCCTTTAGCATGGACTGGTTGGATCTCCTTGCAGTCCAAGGGACTCCCAAGAGTCTTCTCCAACACCACAGTTCAAAAGCATCAGTTCTTCAGCGCTCAGCTTTCTTCACAGTCCAACTCACATCCATACATGGCTACTAGAGAAACCACAGCTTTGCCTAGACAGACCTTTGTTGGCAATGTAATATCTCTGCTTTTTAATATGCTATCTAGGTTGGTCATAACTTTTCTCCCAAGGAGTAAGCATCTTTTAATTTCATGTCTGCAGTCACCATCTGCAGTGATTTTGGAGCCCCCAAAATTAAAGTCTGTCACTGTTTCCACTGTTTCCCCATCTATTTGCCATGAAGTGATGGGACCAGATGCCATGATCTTAGTTTTCTGAATGTTGAGTTTTAAGCCAACTTTTTCACTTTCCTTTCCCTTTCATCAAGAGGCTCTTTAGTTCTTCACTTTCTGCCATAAGGGTGGTGCCATCTGCATATCTGAGGTTACTGATATTTCTCCCGGCAATCTTGATTCCAGCTTGTGCTTCATCCAGCCCAGCATTTCTCATGATGTACTCTGCATAGAGGTTAAATAAGTTGGGTGACAATATACAGGCTTGATGTACTCCTTTTCCTATTTGGAACCAGTCTGTTGTTCCATGTACAGTTCTATCTGTTGCTTCCTGACCTGCACACAGATTTCTCAAGAGACAGGTCAGGTGGTCTGGTATTCCCATCTCTTTCAGAATTTTCCACAGTTTGTTTTGATCCACACAGTCAAAGGGTTTGGCATAGTCAATAAAGCAGAAATAGATGTTTTTCTGGAACTCTCTTGCTTTTTCAATGACCTAGCGGATGTTGGCAATTTGATTTCTGGTTCCTCTGCCTTTTCTAAATCCAGCTTGAACATCTGGAAGTTCATGATTCATGTACTGTTGAAGCCTGGCTTGAAGAATTTTGAGCATTACTTTTCTAGCGTGTGAGATGAGTGCAATTGTGTAGTAGTTTGAACATTCTTTGGCATTGCCTTTCTTTGGGATTGGAATGAAAACTGACCTTTTCCAGTCCTCTGGCCACTGCTTTTCCTATGGTTACCTTAAATATTTTTCAGACTCTCTTAAAATCAGAAATCATAATATCTGGCTAAAATTATTAGCCCAATCAACCATGGCATCTAACCCAGGTCTGCATTGCAATCAGCTTCTTTACCAGCTGAGCCACAAGGGAAACCCAAGAATACCGGAGTGGGTAGCCTATCCTTCTCCAGGTGATCTTCCCGAACCAGTGTCTCCTGCATTGCTGACAGATTCTTTACCAACTGAGCTATCAGGGAAGCCCATACAAGTCAGACATTTTCTTCATTTCTTTGGAGCTTTCCTGCTAGCCTTCTCTAACTCATTCTCTCATGACTTGTGTAAGGATCATTTTTTCCACTGATCATTCCCAATTCACCATCCTTTGACTTTCCTCTCAGTCTTTCTGCTCATTGGCAAAACTTCTTATTACAAGAACTTGTATGTTTCTAGGCCTGTTCTCTCTCTAGGGAGCTCTTTGCCCAGACTTCCATGGGAACTATTCATTTATTCCTTCTTCACAATCTCTAGGAGTCCAAATTATTCCCAGTGCAGCTTTTAATCTTGCTTCCAAGGGCCTCTTTTGCTTCTTGGGTTAAGAGTCAGACACTATTATTCTGTTTTCCCATTGGCAGAAACTCATTTAATGCTTCCCAGCTGGTCCCATGGAATAGTCCATCTTTCAGCTTGAGATGAAGTTAAGTCTTTCTTCCTTAATATGGAGGGGGAGAAAGGATTGAATTTCACAGCACAGAAATACATTTCCTTAAAGAATTTTCTCCCCGACATTTGTTTTAACCATTTTTTATTCTTAAAGTGAATGAGAGGATTAAAGATTCATTGAGCCTATTTTTAGTATCATTCTTTGAACATGTATTTATAGCTGGCAGTTGAGTTTGAAATTTCAGATATATTTTTACTTGGCAACTAGGTATAAATGAATTTTATTACTTTAAATATAAGATATATAAAATGTTGCTTTTATTATAATTTATTTTCTACGTCTTGTCTATCTTAAAACATGATATTAGGATTTCATTTATAACCTAAAATTATTTGTTGAGTATTTACAGATATTTGTTAATTTATTATGTAGTCATGTTGAAATTTTTTAGAATATCTAAAAAAATAATACAGGATTACTGAAGTTTTACATTTCAGATTTTTGTATATAAATGTAGATATTTGTTAAATTTCCTTTTGACCTTCCTCTCATTTTAATTAATTTTATTTTCATTGAGAGTGTTTGATAGTTCTTTCCTAATTTCATAATTGTTATCTCATGCATAAGTGAGGAAAACAAATTCTTTCTATTTCTAATGTTTCATTGATGAAGGTGATGTTCTTTATATGTTTTTCAAGGAACACAATTAGATGAGTAACCAAGAGAATTTAATCCATTTCAGTTGGGAGATATTTGTTCAGAGAGTAAAGAAAGGAGTTGGGAAGCACTCTTGTCTTCCTCAGATTGATTTTTATGGAACAAATCCTAAAATAGATTACAGAATCTGAAGCACAGAAGTGCTTTTTAATGTGGGTTGTACTTTTATTTCCTTTTTCACTGAATACTTTACTGCTCTTCATATACCCAAGGAAGGAACTAGTTGTGATCCTGTTAGATACTTTCCTGTTATACCTATGGATTTTAATAAATTAACTGGATTTACTAAGACTGGATTTTACTTTTAATACATTTTTTGTGATCTTAATTGCAGCAGTATTAATTATCCATTGATTCTTTTTTCCATGTCCAGACTTACCACTCCTGACTTCATTTACCTTACATCACAGAACCTTATAAAATGTAAATCTGAACATATCAGTGCCTCTGTTAAGATCATTCAAAATAACCTTCTAAGGAGATCTTCTCCCTGTAATCTTATCCTGCTGAAACCCATTATTTACATTACAATTAAATCGGTATTTATATTCTACAAATCTGATATTATAATTTCCTTGCCTATGATAAAACATTTTAAGTTCAGTTCTTCTGGGTTACTGAAATATCTGAGAGATAGTTTTTCCTGGAATACCATCACTTAATTACAGTAACATAATTTTCAAGAGCTGTTCAATAAGTATCTATTAAAATAAATTGAACTAAACCACTTGACAGAGAAAGGAATTTTCATTGATGACCTTAGCATTTTACTTATTAAGGCTACTATTATTTATAAGATTGCAAATTATGTTTTATGTCACTGTTAGTAATAATAGCCACAGTTCTTTATCCCGGATTGCAAGTAATATTATTATGTTTAATAATATATATGTGCCAAATCACTTCAGTCATGTCCAACTCTTTGTGACCCTATGGACTGTAGCCCACCAAGCTCCTCTGTCCAAGGGATTCTCCAAGAAAGAATACTGGAGTGGGCTGCCATGCCCTCCTCCAGGGGATCTTTCCCACCCAGGGATAGAACCCACATTTCTTTATGTCTCTTTCACTGGCAAGCAGATTCTTTACCACTAGTACCACCTGGAAAGCCCACAATAAAATGTATAAGTAGATATTTTTACATTGTGAAATACTTTCTGTGGATATATTTGCCACTCTAATCCTCAGCAATCATTTTTTTTATGCTTATTCCCAAATTTGCTGAGGCTCAGTGAGTAAGAATGCCAAAAAGCATCTCCATAAAGAAGATCTCCTTAATCAGGACATCATAGTCAGATTGTTCTAAATTATCATTTCACTGAAGTTTTTCCTCCTGCTGAGTTTTTAATTTATGAATGAAAATATTACCCACCCCATTACCCAAACCAGATGTCTAAACATAACATTAACTAGATTACTAAAACATGAATCTAAGTGAATTTTCTTCCTTTAATTGTATCCTCCTAAAACTCACTATTGCAATTAAATTGGTTTCTGTGTTCTACAATTCTGATACTACAATTTGCTTACTGTAAAGCAGTCACTGGTCACATGAATTCTAATAGTCCAATTGCTGGAGAGTATTTTATGGCATCAGTCTAACTTTCAATCAAGGTCGAGGTCTTGCACTTGTGTGACTTTAAAAAAAATTACTTACCAACCAGTGTCACAATTTGCTTATCTCTGAAATGGGGTAATACTACAGTATAATTAAAATGTAAAGTACATAGCACAGTGTTTCATAATAATAAATGCTAGGGAAAAGTTAGTGGTAGTGGCAGATGTTACAGTTTTATTTTAAAATGGATTAGGTTAGCATCTTTTCTCTTATGTCATCAAATACATCACTTGACTATCTGTCTTTAATGAGCTTGGAGCAATCATAACTTTTGTAAACATTGTCGTTTTCTATAGGTGTATAGTAAGGCATTATTCAAAAAACTTATTGAGAGGGTGAAATGAAATGTTGTATGTGAAATTCCTATATAGAAAATGTGGTAGCCTTGTGTGTGTCATGAATATGAGCTTTTGAACCTTCCTTGTTGTTTTTTTTTTTAATTGTCACTTGGCCCATGAACTAGGACAATCAACTCATCATTTTGAATTCTAATATATTTATCTGTAAATGGAAATAGGAGTATTTCCTATTTAATGAAACAATACAAGTACTCTATCAATTAACCAGGGCAAACTATATTTTAAAGTCTATACCTTCACTTTAAAAAAAAAGAAAAAAACTTAGAAATAGATGAGAAAAAATTACTTAGAAAATTATAAGGAAAGTATCTCATATACCCTATAAAGTAAATCAAAGTAATTTTCTTAGGCAGTAATGTTTGTTGTAAGATGATATTTATGCACTTAGGATATGAAGGAAAGTAGTGATCTGTTCGGGCTTCCCTGGTAGCTCAGCTGGTAAAGAGTCTGCCTGCAACGCAGTATACCCTGGGTGGGGAAGATCCCCTGGGGAAGGGTAGGCTAACCGCTACAGTACTCATGGGCTTTTCCGGTGGCTCAGACGGTAAAGAATCCGCCTGCAATGCTGGAGACCCGATTCCATCCCTGGGTTGGGAAGATCCCTTGGGGGAGGGCATGGCAACCTACTTCAGTGTTCTTGCTTGGAAAATCCCATGGACAGAGGAGTCTGACAGGCTATAGTCTGTGGGGTCGCAAAGAGTTGGACACGGCTGAGCAACTAAGCACAGTACTGCGCAGTGATCTGTTTAAACTGTACTTAGAAAAAAATAAGCCTAATAAAAAATATTTGTTTAAGGGACAAGTGCATGTAAATATTCTTTTAACCATTACATTCTGGCTTTTATGAACTTTACTTGGATAGAAGCCTTCATTTTTATAATAAGGAATAGAGCATGGTATTTCCCCCCGTGGTTCTGTATATTAAGTGTGTAATAATGAGAGCATTTTTCTCTATCACATAAAGATCACTTTAAGTTATCTTTTCAAAGTTCAATGTCTTGGAAAGTACTTCTCACTAAAATCAAACAAAATAAATTTGGCATCATCTATTTCTTTCAGGCTGTTTTTCTTTCTCAACAACTAAAGCCAAGGGAGAGTTTTAGTATTTCCTTCAAAAATGAAATTGCTTGCTAAATTGCTTTCTAGGCACTAAGTCAAAATTCTTTTAGATATGAATTATGTGAAAAGCATAAGAGCTTTCTTGAAAATTATGTGTGTTGTAAGCATTTTTATAAAAGGAAGCTTTGATTAATATAGGAAAGTTAATTCCCCTTGACAATTTGTCTTGTCATATGAATCTAATAGTTCTCAAACATATGTTTGAATTACAGATGATCCCTGACTTAATGATTTTTGGACTACACAATGAGGCAAAAGTGATATGCACATAGTAGAAACCATACGTCAGATTTTGAATTTGGATCTTTTCCTCACCTGCTAATATGTCATAGATACTCTCTCTTGCTTCTGAGCAGCAGAGAGCCACAGTTCCAAGTCAGTCCCGTGATGACAAGGGTAAACAACTGATACACTTACAACCATCCTATTTTTTACTGTTAGTACAGTATTCAATAAATTCCATAAGATGTTCAACACTTTACAATAAAATAGGCTTGAATTAAATGATATTGCCCAACTGTAGGCTAATTTAAGTATTTTGCACACATTTAAGGTAAACTAGGGCTTCCCCCGTGACTCAGATGATAAAAGAATCTGCCTGCAATGCGGGAGATGTGGGTTCAACCTCTGGGTTGGGAAGATCCCCTGGAGGAGGGCTTGTCAACCCATTCCAGTATTCTTGCCTGGAGAAGTCTGGTGGGCTACAGTCCATGGGGTTGCAAAGGGTCGGACACAACTGAGCAACAAAGCACAGCAAGATAAACTAGTCTAAGTTATGACCTTCTGTAAGTTAGGTGAAATAAGTGGATTTTGGACTGAAGAGACTTTTATCTTATGATGGGTTTGTCAGAATTTAACTCCATTGTAAGTTGAGGAAGATCAATATAAATTATTCAGATAGTTTAACAAATAGAGAAACATAGATAATCTTGAGCATTATATTGAAAAGTAATTATAAAATTCTACAAATTATAACTTTGGAATCACAAAGCAGTAAGCTATTTTGAATCTTCAGTGTGCATACCTGCTTGTACAGATCTATATCATATTTGTGCATTAGTCAGGATCGATTAATTCTATATATGAATGTTGAGTATTTTCTCAATTTGGGAAATCCAAACTCATTAAGCGACAGTCTTAATGTTTTGTTATATAGGAAAGGCTCTTGAAAAAGAATGCTCCAAATAATTGAACTATGAACTGTAGCACACAGAAATACATTTTAAGAATTAAGCTATTTGGGGGCTATAGAGCTGTTTGGATTAGAATAATCGGGAAACCACATCCAGCAATTCCTAACAACGCATGCTTTTCCCTAGCCATTTAGCAGGAACAGACAGAAGCCATGGTAATAAAGATTTTACATTAAAGGATTATTGCATTTGTTATTTTTTGTTCAAGAACAAAAGATATGAGAAAATTTTCTTTGTGGATAATCATATGATTGATCCAAATAAATATTTAGTTGGCACTTATAAACAGATATTCTTCCAATTTATAAGACTCTAGGTACTCTATATAATATCGTGTGTTTATTATACTGATCTTTTCATGGCCAAAAGCTACTTCTCATTTAACTTTTCTCATTCCACTTAATAACAGCTCAGTCCTCTTAGTTGCTCAAATTAGAAGACTAGGGTCTAGTTGACCCCTCTCTGTCTCTTTTTTTTTTTTTGCATTTTGTCAAGAAATTTTTTAAAATTAATTAATTTATTTCTGTGAGCATATTTCATTAGCTGTGTTTCTTAAATATTTTATGAATCTGAAAACTCTCACTACTCCTCTCAGTGCCCTTCAGTTCACCATCTGAAGTACGTGTGTGAATATACACACATACTTGTAACCATCATAGTTCAATAATCTCCTCCTGTTTCTCTACTTTCACCTCTGTTTCTTTTCAGTCAGTCAAAGGCCACCAGGATGAGTCTATTAAAATGTTAGTTAGAAAAAAAATAAAATAAAATGTTAGTTAGATTATTTGACGCAACTGCTCAAAATCCTGCAGTGGGTCCCCAAACTTCTCAGAGGAAGAGTCCAAGTCCTTACCGTAGTTGAATGGTTCGTAGCTTTTGGCCTCATCTCTACTACTTTCCCTCCTGCTCTCACCGTTCCTACAGCCCTCTCTGACATTCCTTGAACAAGCAGGCCACACTCCCACCCAGTGGTCTTTGTACTTCTCTTCCTGGAGAAGGGCATTGGTTTTTGGCTTTTGGTTCAATAGGAAGTTATATTTTGGAAAGTTCATGGCTGTGGACAGTGGCCCTATCCCTTTATTGAAAATAATTTCCTTCAGATTTTCCTAGCCTTTCCTGCTATAATTTTTACAATAAATATTATATATTATTTTTCTCTGTGATATGTGCAATTTTGTGGCTTATTTTCTGGCTCTCAAATAGAATGTAAGCTTCATAAGAACAAGGAATATTTATTTGTTTGCTTGTTTATGTGTGTTGCAGTGCCTAGGGGTCTTGGCAAATAGTAGGTGTTCAATGGATATTTTTGGATGGATGAATTAATGATTGAATAAGTAGAAATGTCATTTCCTAAGTTATTACATTTCATATCACTGTTTCTAACCTTTCAATAAAAAGGTTAGAAGTCTAATGCCTGATAGATTCCTTTTTTCCTTTCTAAGAAACTTTATCTTTGTGATATTAGTTTGTAAGATTTTTCTTTCTGGTTCATTTAATCTCCATCTAACATTGAATTTGATAAGTTGTTTCAACAGCTGAGAAATAGATTTTTAGTCATAGAGTTACTTTTTTTTTCTTTTTTTAACATACTGCTTTGAAGGAAATGGCAACCCACTCCAATATTCTTGCCTGGAGAATCCCAGGGACGGCGGAGCCTGGTGGGCTGCCGTTTATGGGGTCGCACGGAGTCGGGCATGACTGAAGAGACTTAGCAGCAGCAGCAGCAGCTTTGCCTTCTCCTATTCCCTATCTTGGGCATACCAGGTGGCTCAGTGGTAAAGAATCCATCTGCCAGTGCAGGAGCCCTGAGAGTTGCGGGTTCGATCCCTGGGCCAGAAAGATCCCCTGGAGAAGGAAATGGCAATCCACTCCAGTATTCTTGCCTGGAAAATTCCATGGACAGAGGAGCCTGGTGAGCTACAGGTCATGAGGTCACAAAGAGTCGGACAAAACGGTGTGCCGGAGTACGCATGCATCCCCTATCTTACTCAGAAATTTCTGTTGCTCACTTGCTAGAGAACTCTGTTACTGCTAGTGTTTACTATTTCTGTATGTGTATTTTTCTGCATTTATGTCTTTGTTGAACTCTTGGATCAATAGAAACCTGACCCAGCAGTATGAGACTGATTTTGATCTTTCCCTCAATTATCTCACACATCACTGCTGGGCAAACTAAACTCAGTACCCAGTATTTTCAAGTGTCTTTGTTGGAACTCCTACAGTGGATGAAGCTCCATGGCAATTCTGATCCTGACTCCCACAGAGTCTCGAGTTCTCATATGTGCTCAGTAACCCACAGTCTCAACAGTACTTCAACTCAGAGGAGTCAAATAAGTGGAGCTGAGGTTAGACAGAAAAACTACATTGAGGCCCCTTATTCCCAGAGATTATGTTTCCATGAATGTTTTTAACAGAGAACTTCATGATTGAATACTTCTCCTGTATTAAATAAAATCAGAAATAAATTCAAACTTGGTCTGACTGTTCTGATTCATCCTTTGTTTTCACACAGTTCACTATCCGTGATTCACATATTTTCAGCCGTGGCATCAATGTGAATGTCAAGTTGCTTTTTTCTTGCCAAACGATTAATGTATCCAAATAATGAAAACCCTTTTGAATTATTTTGCATGATCTTGTCTAACACGATCAATCTGACATCCATTTGCATTTAAAATATAAGTTGGCAATAATAATCGCTCTGGATGGCAATATGGTATGATACATTTCTTACTATAATTAATATTTGTGATTATATCACATTAAACTAAAGTCCTAAATCTCATCATTCTTTTCTAAGATTACTATCAATGGCATTATGCCAGACATTTATTATTCTGCATTATTTTGTCATTGTTATGGTAAGAGGGTATTATGCTGAGAAGAATGGAGAAGGAGAGTACAGAAATTTAAGTTACAGATATTATACTGAGGGTGTGGGTTACTCCAATGATACACAACAATTGATAATAATTTTTGAGAGAACTGAGTAATGCTAAGGTATAGAAGATATGGTAGAAGCAAAATACTATTTTTTAAACTTATTATTCTTATTATTTGATCACAAAAAAATTTTGAGATCTAGAGTTTTCTACCTTTACCTTAAAAATGCCATTGCACATTTTTCCTTTTCCATTATGTTTATATATTAAATCTTAACTTATAATAAATAATTATAAAAGTGTTAAGATAATCAGGGAAATTAATTTTACTTGACACACTCAGCTTTTGAATTGTGGTGCTGGAGAAGACTCTTGAGAGTCCTGTGGACTGCAAGGAGATCAAACCAGTCTATCCTGAAGGAAATCAGTCTAAAATATTCATTGGAGGGACTGATGATGAAGCTGAATTCCAATACTTTGGCCACCTGATGCAAAGAACTGACTCATTGGAAAAGACCCTGATGCTGGGAAAGATTGAGGGCAGGAGGAGAAGGGGATGACAGAGGATGAGATGATTAGATAACATCACCAACTCAACAGACATGAATTTGAGCAAACTACTGGAGATAGTGGAGGAAAGAGGAGCCTGGTGTGCTGTGGTCCATGGGGTCGCAGAGTCATACCTCATTTGAGGTGGAAGGTTGAAATAGCATTTAATCCTTTCAACTCACCGTTTTGAGTTTTCTTGCAATTGATATTGAAAGTGTTTGCAATTCACACTGGCAACAGACTTATTTGAAATCATTTATACTTGTTCACCACCTTCTTTTTACCATTATTATTATTTTAATTATTCATGAGGTACTGTAATACCGATACCTTTCTTCTGGAAATCTCAGACTTTGAGAAACAGTATTTTTCAATAGCCTATTCAAAGTGTAATTAGGCACGCAGCATGATTTCTACTTTATCATTAATATTGAGGAATGATAATGTAGACATAATAAATAAGCTTCATAAAATTAAAACACACAGACTTTCTTTTATAATTAACAGTAATTACTAAAGTTAAAATGAAAATATCTCACACATTAAGGAAAGAAAACTTGAGTTAATATTTCCAGCAATAACACATGACATTTTTTTCCTCTTCCTCTCTCTTTGCACATTTTGAAGAGAACATACACAAAGCTTTTTCCTGTATAATATCTCCCTGGTACTTGTGAGCATCAAGAGGATTCTCTTTGAGAGGCTGTTTAGATTGTTGAAGAATCTTGTGTTCTGAAAATAAAATCAATAATTTCTGGTAGTTCATATAGTCAAAATACATAATGGTATCTTCTGCATTAAAGTGGTTTTGAACGTGGAGCTGTAAACAAATAATACATATTTTCAGGCAGGCATAGTCTCAAACACACACACAGACACACATATTCACTCACACATTCATACCGTTTTTGCAGTAAAATTGTTGTTTAAATGGCCCAATATGTGTAAATAGCAGTTGATATTCCTGTGAGGATAAGCATAAATCATCATTCCCAAGATGTGAAGGGAGACTATTAGAATTTTAGAAGGCAAAACAAAGCGTTATATTGATTCTTATTGACTTGAATAAGAGGATGGTCATCCAGGTGATGCTTTTAAAGTAGAAGAGTCATGACAAATCTTACATCAATGTTTACTTTCAAGGTTACATTGAGCCAACTTGACATAATGGCTAAGACTTAATCATTCCAATCTCTCCTTTTATCACAAACTTCTCTGTCATCTCATCCTTTACATGCATATTTAATTCTCAAGGGATACAACACACACTGACGTGTCCTTTAGCTAATGCAGTTCCTTGTATCTGTAATATGTTTATTTTCTTTAACTTATTTACTTTTCAAAGCCAAGTTCTTGAATTTTACTCACCTACTGTTAACTCAGCCAAAACTAATTTACACCTTAGAAGATATTTCCATAGTGCTTTGTTTATTCTAAGCACTTATTGATAATGCTTTTTTAAAATTTTTTAAATCATTACTTTGACTCTGAGAGGGAAGAATTTTATGACATTTCTTTTTAACCTTAGCACCTGAAAAAAAGTGATGCATGAAAACATAAATTGAACCATCAGTAAGGAAGGAGGCATGAGCCAGACATGGAATGAAATACATAGTTTCACATTTTCTGTAAAAGTAAAAAAGGCATGTATAGTGATCTACAAAGTAAAATTTGTAGAGTATAAACTTAGTCAACAGGAATAGCTAAAAGCACAGTCTACTGGAAAAAATGTGATGATGACTGATCCAACAAGATTCCACACTACCGATTAAATAACTTTGGTAGGACTCTGAATTCTCTCCTGCTAAAATCCAGATTGGTGCATATATCTGTGATTAACACAAACACTGATCACAGTATGCATATTTAAAAGGGAGACTGTCTTCAAGTTGGATCAGAGGATGTGATAGCAGAGAGCTGGTAAGTATGGACATTATAAAAGATAAAAGAAGGTTGTTTTATTAAAGCAAGTGTATTTGGAAGTATTTATTATTCAATACAAATGCTCTATTTGGTGGTGTCTATTTCTAAAATGCAGTGAGATGGGAAAATATTATTTGGGGCACATTGTTGGTGTCTGTGTGTCATCTTGACTTCATGGTATTTTTGCTCTTGATATCATTCTAGTCATTTACATTTATTGACAGACGTCCATCTTGACCTCTAAGGGTTTCCTTGATAGCTCAGTTGGTAAAGAATTAGCCTGAAATGCAGGAGACCCCGGTTCAATTCCTGGGTCGGGAAGATCCCCTGGAGAAGGGATAGGCTACCCACTCCAGTATTCTTGGGCTTCCCTTGTGGCTCAGCTGGTAAAGAATCCACCTGCAAAGTGTGAGACCTGGGTTCTATCCCTGGGGTGGGAAGTTCCCCTGGAGAAGAATACTCCAGTATTCTGGCCTGGAGAATTCCACGGACTGTATAGTCCATGGGGTTGCAGAGCATCGGGCCTGACTGACTGACTTTCACTTTCATCTTGAGCTCTAGTTCTCATCCCCATGGATACAACCTAGAAATTCATTACCAGTTAGTGCAGTATTTAAACTCTTTCAACACTGCACTCACTCTATAACCCAATGAATCCAAACTTTTGAGCTCTTTTTCTCTCACACCAGTTTTGAAAACTGATTCGACTTCACCAAGAACATCTCTCCATTAAAACTGTTTTTTTCACCATCTAACATTATCTCATGTTTTTGTTTTTCTTCTTATCCAGTGAAAGTCTAATGACTCAATATTATATTGATCCTCTTCTCTCTCCTTTAGATCCTATTACATTTTTGATTCATTAGAATAAACCCAGAAAAATATCCCTTTTAAACTTAACTTTCTTTATTCTTGTGGTAGGCAGAATTGAAATGACCCCAAATGTCTTATACTCTTGTATAATTTCCTGCCTGTGAACAGGAGCAGAATGTGTGAATATTATGGCATATCACTCCCATGGTTATATTATATGACAAGAGGGATTTTTGAAGATTTAATTACTGTCTCTAATCCAGTGACTTTGAGTTAATCAGAAAGGAGAATGTTTTGGGTGGGCCCAAACTAATCATGAAAGCCATCAAGGGATAAGAAGCAGCAGGAGACCCTCTCCTGCTGACCTTAAAGGTACAAGCTACCACAGTGTGAGAGAAAGGCAACATGTGGCAAGGTACTTGAGAGTTGTCTCTAGGGCCTGAAAGCAGTGCTCAGCTGACACCTAGCAAATATGGGACTCATACATACAGATCAAGGAACTGAATGTGCTGCCAACTAGAATGGTAGCATTGTCAATGCAGTGGACATGAACTTGGGCAAACTCCGGGAGACAGTGAGGGACAGGGAGGTTTGGCCTGCTGTAGTCCATGGGGTCACAGACAGTCGGACATGACTTATCAATTGAACAACTATAACACCAACTAGAATGAGCTGGGAAAACCAGATAAGAACAGAGCCCAACCAGTATCCTAATTTCAGGACTGTAGTCTTTGAAAAAAGAATGTACTTATGCTGTGCCCTATCTGACCTAATTAAACTGTGGTTTCATTTTAAGGTCATAGTTGCATTTTTAAGCCATTAAGTTTGTGGTGATCTGTTATGCAGTGAAAGAACTATTAAACTTGCTCTGTGATTGCAGTTAAAAAGCTGCATGAAGCTGAAAAAGATACACACATATACATGCACACACGAACCATCTAACTCTACTTAAATGTGCAGCTAACTTCAGGTGGATCTTTAAGGTGCAAGCAATTCTACAACATTTTCCTAATCAATTCCTCTCCCACCTTCAAAAACACAATTTTCCCTGATTTTTCTATCTTCATATTTCCACAACATCTCCCTCTAACCTTTTTTTAAGCATAACTGTTTGTCTTACTTTACTAAGTAGATAAATATAATTGCAGGAGAACTTAATCTTCCACCAATAATCGAGTAACCATCTGCATTTTTATCCTTCTTTTCTATTGTAGAAATAAAACCTTGGCTTTCCTAAGACAAATCTTGCCGTTTTGTTACTGGGCTCCTTTCTAATTACTTATGGTTTTGCTTATTGCATTTGGATCCACTCAGTATCACAGATCCTCCCGCTGTACATGGATGTGCCCATCACAACAGCCAGCTTATTAAATGGACTCAACTTAGAAAACCTTCTCTGCTCTTCAACTGCTTTCCAATATGCACATACGTGTGTGTGTGTGTGCTCAGTTGCTCAGTCATGTCCAACTCTTTGCCACCTCATGGACTGTAACTTGCCAGGCTCCTCTGTCCATAGAATTTTCCAGGCAAGAATACTGGAGTGGGTTGCCATTTCTCAACCCAGAAATCAAACCCGCATTTCTTGCATCCCCTGCATTGGCAGGTGATTCTCTATCACTGGGCTACCTGGGAAGCCATGCACAGACAAATCTCCCTTTTATTCTCCTTGATAGAGCTTGGATACAAATTTCCTTGGTTTTATGGCTGAAGATAAGTTTGAAATTGGATTTCTAGGCTTTTTCTGACATGGTGTACATAGAAAATGTTAATATCTATATAATGCAGTGGCAAAAACGTTGAAGTTTCTCCCAGGGAGTTGACTATTCTCTGGCAAGCTCAAGCTGTGTCTGGTTGTTTAAAGGGATGACAGGACAAATCAAAGTACTTTCTGCTGTGTGTCCTGTGATACACACATTTGGTAAATTTGTGTTAGGAGGCGCGTAGCAAAAGATTTTTTTTAAGTAATTCATGATAACAGAGGTTGAAAAATGCTTTTTCCCAAAATCCTAATGTCAGAGGAATCACGAGCGCCCCCTGGTGGTATGAGCGTGGCCATCTTCCTCTCTGGCAGGTAGCGTTGAGCCTGAGACAGCTGATATAGCGCACTTCATTCTAACAAAAGTGCGGAGCATTTCTTGGTAAACATTGACATGCCTCCAAATTCTCTGCAAGCTTTGACTGAGAATTTAGTGTCTGACTCTTGCCCAGAGGAATGTGAAATCAGGAGGTGGGCCTGAACTGCCGTCTCTTCTGGAAAAGGAGAGAGGATCAAATGGAAGAGGGCTACACATCTTTCTTAATGGAGCTAGCATGTGTGAATTTTCTCATCAGCAAAACAGACTTGGAAAAATAAAAATTAAAAAAAAAAAACAACTTTAAAATACCAGCTTGGTCAAGCTGGCTGTCAGAGCACAGTCATTCTGTGTTTGTAATGGGGAGGATTTCCCTGTAGAGCCATCCATTAATTGGGAAATAGTCCAGTATGGGCATATCAAGAGTGTGAAATATGGAAAGTGTAAAATCCTGAGAGTTTTAAAAATGTATGCCATTGAACAGTATGAAATTTTAAATGAATAAGTCAGTCATTTTAGAGGTTCTTTGAATGCTAAGGAAGAATTGAATATAGCTAAGTAAAACTCTTTTATTGCTATTTTCTTTAGTTATGCTCTGAGGTGGCTCAGAGGTTAAAGCGTCTGCCTCCAATGCGGGAGACCTGGGTTCGATCCCTGGGTCGGGAAGATCCCCTGGAGAAGGAAATGGCAAACCACTCCAGTATTCTTGCCTGGAGAATCCCATGGACGGAGGAGCCTGGCAGGCTACAGTCCACGGGGTCGCAAAGAGTCGGACACGACTGAGCGACTTTCCTTTTCCTTTCCTTAGTTATCCCCTAATCATTCATTGTCCTGGAAAACTTCAGAAAAGCAGCAGAACAAACAAGGAGGACATCTGGGTAGGACCTAACCATTTTTATCCCTGTCCACTTTTACCTTCTAGACGTGAGTGTTGGAACAGGTCTTAACCAGGAAAAATTTTGTTTTTTAATAATTTATTTAAGAAGATTAAAGGTTAGAATTAGAGTGGCCATGTTTACATCTGAATATTATGAGGAAATTAAGGAAACTTGATGGAACAATTTTAACACTTCAAAATGTCTATCTCTTTTCTTTAGAACATGTGGGTATTATTATCTATTGTTTTCAACTTCGCACATCAGACAAAATTCCAAATGAAAGGAGAAAGTTCTAATTAAAATTTAGTTACACACTCCTGCAGTGATACCTTTTACATCAAAATAAGCCTATTTTAGTCTTTGGGCTTCCCTGGTGACTCAGATGGTAAAGAATCTGCCTATAGTGCAGGGGACCCAGGTTCAATCTCTGAGTGGGGAAGATCCCCTGGAGAAGGAAACGGCTGCCCACTCCAGTATTCTCACCTGGAGAATTCCATGGACAGAGGAGTCTGGCGGCCCACAGTTCTTTTGGTCTTCAGATCCCTCCCCAAGGATCAGATTCCTAAATTCTTCTTTATGAGAAAATTCTTCAAAATGGGTTTGTGCTTGGGGTTTCTACCGCTTCAGCCTGCCTTTCTATCTCAAATCTATTGCAAGCAAATGTTTACGTCCATCAGTACTCATCTTGCCAGTAATGTCCGCGTCCAATAGATATTTAGCTCTTCTATTGCTTCCTCTCTCAGCAGAATTTGACACTCTTTTTTTTTCTTATAAATAATTGTTACATTTAGTAGTCAAGACACAGTCTTTCTGTTTCTCCTCCTGTCTCACAGAATGCTTTTTTAAAATGTCTTTTGCTTAATCTCTAATTCTTGTAAGTCTCTAATATTATAATGATCTTGGTTCACTCCTTTGCCCTTTCTATCTGCAGTCATTTTGGCATCTCCTACAATAACAATTGTATAAATATCATCTATTTATGACTCTGAAATTTCTATATCCAACCTTGAAATACCCCTTGAATTCTAGAGTAGTGTGTCTGACTACTCAATGGAGTCACTTGTGTATCTTATAGGCATATCAGAATTAATATGTACATGTGTCCTTGCACAATCGCTTCAATCGTGTTGGACTCTTTGTGACCCTGTGGACTGTGGTCCACCAGGCTCCGCTGTCCATGGGTTTCTCCCAGCAAGAATACTGTAATAGATTGCCGTGTCCTCCTCTAGGGGATCTTCCGGATCCAGGGATCGAACCCTCTTCTGTCTCCTGCATTAGCAGGCAAGTTCTTTACTGCTAGTGCCACGTGGGAAGCCCCAGAATTAACCCTCTCACTCTCTCTCTCTCTCTATATATATATATATGTGTGTGTGTGTGTGTGTGTGGTGTGTGTGTGTGTGTGTGTGTGTATCAAAAAGATTATATATATATATATATATATCTCAAAAAGATTATAAGATAGCCCCCAATTATGCTTGTTTCCTGGAATACATAGCCTTCTCTGATACCCTCCCTTTGGATGTGATCAGTATCTATGATTTGCTTCTAACACATAAAATATGGCAAAGATGATGGGATGTCACTTATGTGATTATGTTATATAAGACTGAAACTTCTATCTTGCTAGCAAATTAATCTCTATTGTATTTCTCTCATGTTGCCTTTGATAAAGAACTTATCCATGTGGCGAAGCCCACAAGGCAAGAAACTGAGGATAGCCACCTGCTGCAAACAGCAAGGAGCTGAAGCGTTCAGTTGACATCCCACAAAGAACTAAAGCCTGCCAACAAGAACATGTGCTTAGAAGCAAATCCTTCCCCGTGCAAACCCATTCTCCCCAAGCATGCTTCTTTCTAATATTCTACCTCTTTTCAATCGGCAGTTCAATCAACTTAACTGCTTTATAAAATTTTTGGAATCCTCATTCTTGAATCCTCTTTGTTTTATATATTGCAAAATTTTAGCAATTCCTATCAGGTTGAAGAAATAAATATGTCTCAATTCTACCATGGATATGCAGTCCAAGATACCAGCATCTCTCTTCTAGATCACTGTGGGTGTAGCTTTGTCAGGATACAAAGAAATGTTCCCTGTGTTCATCTCTCTACTTCTATGCCTGCTCTCCTAAAGTCAATTCTCTACGATGTCCCTAAGTGATACTTTTATAACATGTCAGATTACATCTTTGCACCTCCCAATATCAAAACTGAAGTTTCAACTATGGCCCATGAGGCATTTGGTATCTTGATTCTTCATTGCTTATCCAACCTAATTCTTTACCTCACTCACTCTGTTCAAACTGGAATTTCATTTCTGCTGCTCTGGAATATGTCACAATGGTTCTACCTAAGTCTAGCATCAGCTCTTCCTCCCATGGGGAAACTCTCTCCCAGATCTTTATGAGATTTGATATTTTTTGTTTAAGGACTTCACAAAACAATCATACACAGAGAACACAGAGGGTTCCTCTTTGCCTTACAGTAGCCTGCCGTCAATACATATTTTCTAGTGGATTTATGGCTACCTAACCATTTGTTAGCCATTATTTGCTTATTTCTTTTTGTCTTCAACATCCTTAGAGAAAAGGCCAATAACTTCTTTTCTCCACTGACTTCTAATTCCTAAGCATCTGAAAATGTACCTGCCATAATAAATGATTGGTAAATATTATTTGGGCTTCCCTGGTGGCTCAGACCATAAAGAATCTGTTTGCAATGCAGGAGACCTGGGTTCAATCCCCTGGACAAGACAATCTCCTGGAGAAGAGAAGGGCTAACCACTCCAGTATTCTTGCCTGGAGAATTTCACAGGCAGAGGAGTCTAGCAGACTACAGTCCACGGGATCGCAAAGAGTCAGACATTTATCCACTAAATAATATTTGAAAGTGTAAGTGTATGACTGAGTGACTAACACTTTCAAATATTATTTAGTGGATAAATGAACTAACCAATTATATCTAATTGACATCCACTATAACACTATTGTTGACTGAGATTCAGGTGAATGAAACTGAACAAAGTGTTTACGCAGCCATTATTCTAATATTCACCTTTTAATATTATTGTTTTTAATCTTAGATTTCTTTGTTTCTTTTCTGTTTGATTTATTAAGTTAAGTTGCCATTGATAATTCCTATGTATTCTGTCTCCCAATAATAATGTCATAATGTTATTGCTCCTGGGAGTTATCTTGTAAGTAGCATTACTCATTTTCTTTTAATTTACATTCTGTCCTTTGTCTTTTTTCTTTTTTAGTTTCAATTTATTGGTTGCTTTTCTAGTTATTTACTCTCAGTGATGACTTCTATCTGAGCTGTAGTAACTGATGCTTACTTTGCAATTTAGAGCTCTTTGGACTTTATAGACTACCCATTAACTCATAATAGGAATGTCTAGCATTGATAGGAGCTTAACAAAGTACCCAGGGATCCATGCCCCACATAGAAAAAGGAGTAAAAATCCCTAGCTTGAATTAAAGTGTAGACTTTTAATTAAAATTATGTCATTTGTAATAGGGAATTATTCCATAATATAAACAATAATACATAGTGTTGAACTCATAGGTGGTACTGTATTTTCATTAAAATCTATTTTTAAATAGCAAAATTATTTTTGAGTCTAATGAAGATAATTTTTGGTATTTTACATCTTATAAATATTTCTCAAGTATAATATTTTAATTGAGATCAAGCTATAACCCTGGATGTAGTTTTTGACATAATATCAGCTCAAGGAAGTACTCTATAATCTGTTCCATGAGGACTCTGATCATATCTGTGTTGTCCAGTGTTCAGTGACCAAAAATTTACAGTGTCAGGAATAAAGAAGAAATTCAATGTGATGTATGGTCTTGAAATTCTTGATTTATGATTGAATGAAGTAATAAATGAGATCAGACAATACAGAAATATGACTTGTATTGACTTATACATTTGATGACCAATAGAGGCTATGTTTTTATAATTAGACAGGCATATCAGTTATACTAATTTTAATAATGAAAAAGTTTGCATGCTTTGATATTGCATGCACACTAGCTTGATTTCCAAATGCCAGCAGCTACATCTATTTGCATGAAGATGTTCTATAACTGGCAGAAACTTCTTTGTCCACTTTTGAATCCGGTCAGATGTGCCAAAAAATTCAGCCCTCTGGCAGGACTTGTCAACCAGTGACTGATGGAAGATACTGTATATATCACTGAATCCCACAGACCTTGTTCGAGCTAATTCTCTAGCGTGATTTTTTCATTTACTCCCAATGCCTTCCAGAAGTATCAAGTTTAGTTATCCATGGTAGTAATGTGCATAATAATGTATCTTTTATTGTGCCAACCTTTTTATGTCCTACTTCTCCATATTCATAGAGGAGTTTCCTGGGGTCATTATCCAAGTGAGTCACATACACTCAAATCATAAGACTCAAGTTGGCTTTTGGAGGACCTTCTAATGCTTCCCTAATGCTACCCACTAATGCTACTGGTAAAGAATCTGCCTGCCAATGCAGGAGACTCAAGAGACGCCAATTCAATCCCTGGGTCAGAAGATCCCCTGGAGTAGGAAGTGGCAACCCACTCTAGTATTCTTGCCTGGAAAATTCCATAGGCAGAGGAGCCTGCTGGGCCATAGTCCATGGGACAGCAAAGAGTGTGACATGATTTAGTGGCTGAGCATAATAAAGAAAGAAAGTTTATATATGTCCATCCAAGTAGAAAGCAAACATAAAAATAGTCCTACTCTAAATACCTACATAGTATATAAGGGTATTTAAGTGTACTTGTGGAAGCTGATTAGCCAAAGGGTAGACTGGCTGACGGAGAAGGCAATGGCACCCCACTCCAGTACTCTTGCCTGGAAAATCCCATGGACGGAGGAGCTTGGTAGGCTGCAGTCCATGGGGTCGCGAAGAGTTGGACACGACTGAGTGACTTCACTTTCACTTTTCATTTTCATCCATTGGAGAAGGAAATGGCAACCCACGCCAGTATTCTTGCCTGGATAATCCCAGGGACAGGGGAGCCTGGTGGGCTGCCGTCTATGGGGTCGCATAGAGTTGGACACGACTGAAGCGACTTAGCAGCAGCAGCAGCAGACTTGCTGAGAAAGAAGGCAGAAGGAAAAGGAGATGACAGGATGAGATGGTTGGATGTCATCACTAACTTGATGGACTTGAGTTTGATCAAACTCCGTGAGTTGATGATGGACAGAGAAGCCTGGCATGCTGCAGTCCTTGGGGTCTGGAAGAGTCTGACACAACTGAATGACCGAAATGACTGACTGAGACTTTCTCAATTACCAGTTAATTGCCTACCAATTCCAATTCAACCTTAGGTATTCTTTGTAACTTTAGAGCTCTATCTGATAAACATTTCACCCCTAGTAGCTAGAAAAGTGTTAGATCTTGTCAATATGAGGAGGGATCCCTGAAAGGAGGAGCCTCTTTCTTCCTGACTTTGAAGATTTTCCACTCTTGCTCCTAGGATATGGTCAGAAGCATATCCTTCCTCATGAGGGGACTCCTTGTCAGTGTCTGCAGAAACCCAACAGTGAATACCTCCAGCACCCAAGAGGAGGGCTTATCAGTGAATTTGTTATACCCCCATGTGTGGCTTCTTAGAAGCTTTGCTGGCACCACAGTGAACAGCTTCCTACTGAATTCACTGTTATCCAAATGGGAGATTTCCTTCCTGCTAGCCCTGGCTTACCCCACCTCAGCAAACTACTATGCCATTCAGTGGGCCACAGCTCCACTCTCTTGAATGAAATCTAGGCTAGTTTTAGGGGTTGAAAGGATGGGAATCTCCTTTTAGTGGCTGCCAAGTAGCATAAGCTGTACTTTTGAGCAGAATAACATAAGTAGTCTTTTCTTTTTTGCGGGGGCTGCCCTGGTGGCTAAGAAGGTGAAGAATCTACCAGCAATGCAGGAGACCTGGGTTTGATGCCTGGGTTGGGAAGATCCTTTGGAGAAGGGAATGGCAACCCACTCCAATATTCTTGTCTGGAGAATTCCATGGACAGAGGAGCCTGGAAGGCTACAGCCCGTTGTTTTCTTTAGCTTTCTCTGCACCCATACAGTTAGTTTATCTCTCGTTATTTCTTAATTTATGTTAAAATGTTCTCTATTCAAATAACGGGTATGATGTGTGCTCCCCTAATGTATCTTCATTAATATACCTAGTAAATGTGGGCTACTCAAATATTGGTCGTGTAATTTTAAATTTTATTTTGTTGAGAAGGTAATGAGGGAATACTTCTTAAGTCTCAAACATTTCTTTTTAATCCCAAAAGAGTTTTTAAATGACCAGTGGTCCTTAAGGAAAAAAAAAAAAAATCAGTGAAGAATCAGAACAGATTGAAATAGAGGTGGAATCTCTGTCTGGAGCTGATAGATAGCAAAAAATAATTTTCCTAATTTTATAGATGCTTTATACTGTGGTAAAGATGGATGCTAGGAGGACCTCAGTGAATACTCATTAACAGTGACTCTGGAGGTTTGATCTAGACTAATTTTAAGGGATATCGGGAACTGAGAAAACTAAACAGCCTTTAAGAAGTTTTTGATCATAAGAGCATTTCTAAATCATTAAAAAAAAAAAAAAATCAGAACTTCAGTTTTCACCTGTTCTTAGATTTCACAATCCAGAAAACAAGATTTCAGGTCTAGCCTTGTATGAGTTTAATAAGAGAATTCACCCTGTAAAACTATTGATATATTAAGGGTAAACATAAAATAACTCCTCAATGCCCTTGGGGATTTATGGGAAATACCTTCACTTCAGTTCAGTCACTCAGTCATGTCCAACTCTTTGCGACCCTCTGGACTGCAGCACACCAGGCTTCCCTGTCCATCACCGACTCCCTGAGGTCACATCCACAAGTATGGCATTGTTTTCACTTTGGCTCCATCTCTTCATTCTTTCTGGAGTTATTTCTCCACTCTTCTCCGGTAGTATATTGGGCATCTACCAACCGGGAGAGTTCATCTTTCTGTGTCATATATTTTTGCCTTTTCATACTGTTCATGTGATTCTCAAGGCAAGAATACTGAAGTGATTTGCCATTCCATTCTCCAGTGGGGAAATACCTTAGGCCAATTGAAAAAAAAAAAAAAATTAGGGGAAATTTTTTTTTTTTCATTCCTTAAAACTTTAAGCATTAAGTAGTCTTCACTTAACTCTCAGTAGTCCAAAATTATCAAACAAAAAGTGAAGTTGTATTTGTTCCTGAGAGAAGCCTTAGTGTATCACTGTATGTAATTGTCAGTTCTTTACGGAGGCCCTTACATTGTGGTAGATTCAAATGAATATCACAAATAGATTTCCAATGAAAATTAACAACTAAGTAAAAAGTTGTTAAATGCACAAGGAAAGAAGCTGCCATAAATAAAGCCAGAAGAATGAGTTTTGCAAAAACCTTAGTCCTGATATTTAAAAATTAAAAATTAAAAATAACTATGATGATTGTTTTCAAATATAAAGATCGCATGTTTTAAAATAAACAAGGAGAAATAAAAGCTACATTGAATGACTACTCAAGTATGGGACATGAACTTTTAGAACTTCTGGAAATAAAATATTGAAGAATTGAAATAAGAAATCAATACTAAGACTTTGAGACACGATACTATTGCTGATAAGAAAACCAACAGGGAAATACATTTGAAGAAATTTGTACACAATATAACACAAATATTCAAAGAGATAGGAAATACAGAACAGAGGCTAAATACATGGAGAGGTAATTCATAATATATGTAATGTAAGTCTAATTGGAATTCCCTAGAGAAAGAAAGTAAAAAATGGATACAGTCTGTATTAGAAAATTAACGTTGAAAATATATCTAGAAATGATGAAAAATCAGTTACAAAACTGAAGTAACCATCCAAAAAATAAGATGGAGAAAAATTTACAAGTAGAGTTGTTTCTAATATCTATATTTATTAACATTAAGTTAGTTTTGTTTTTAATATATATATTAGTTTTATATCTACCTAGAGGTTATATTTAGTGCCTATATTCATATTATCTGTATTTTATTTAACATATTTATTTTATCAATAATGTATTTGTATTTCCATATTTTTTTTAGATTTTATCATATTGTATGTGGTATAGTATAGTGTATATATGTCATATAATATATCTACTTATCTATACTTTATATCTATATGTCTTCTATATTTAGCATTTTTATACATTTACATTATTCTGAAGGAAAACATGTGGTATCTAGAATATAGATGATGGCTATTTACTTCTGGGCAAAAATTATGTTGATTCCTTATGTTTAATTTTCACCTTCTGGGGTGATGCAGTGAAAGCCAGGTTATGGTACAGCAGGCAAGGAATCCAGAAAATATCAATCTGGGTGGCTAAATAGGAGAAGGGAGAAGGCAATGGCAACCCACTCCAGTCCTCTTGCCTGGAAAATCCCATGGACGGAGGAGCCTGGTAGGCTGCAGTCCATTGGGTCGCTAGGAGTCAGACACGACTGAAGCGACTTAGCAGCAGCAGCAGCAAATAGGAGAAGGATCCCTGTGCCTCCAGCCACATCTCCTGAGAGATAGAAGCCTTTTGTTTTCTGCTATAAACTAATTCTCATAGATAACATGAATCCCTGGGACCTTACCATTCAGAACATAAATAAATGTCTCCAATTAAGCACGTTACCTGAGTTTGGGGGATAACTGTTTCAGAGGTTTGTAAAGTATTGAGCTCCTGTTAATGATCAAGTTCAATTCTAATTACACAATTGAAGATGGAGAAATGACCACAGGGTGGATCCATTATAGAGTGGATTCACCATGAG
Organism: Giraffa tippelskirchi; assembly: GCF_054371585.1. Taxonomy (NCBI): domain Eukaryota; kingdom Metazoa; phylum Chordata; class Mammalia; order Artiodactyla; family Giraffidae; genus Giraffa; species Giraffa tippelskirchi. The sequence continues at coordinate 129,892,539 of NC_137286.1, forward strand.
AAGGACCTGGTTCAGCACTCCACTTGCCCCATTTCTCCCCAATCAGATGGAGTGGGGGGCATGATATAATGATACTGCAGATTCTCGGGTATAAATATAAGAGGTGGACACCGTTTTCAGCAGTTTTATAGGTGTGCAAATATTCTCTTTACCACAGTATTTCATTATCTGAATAAATGGCTGTAGTTCCCTTAGGGGAAAGGCTTGGAAATTATTACCATGGTTATTGCAGAGGCCTTCCTCAAGGGAATCTGATTTCTCCTTTAGTCGGTGAGGTCTGGGTGTGAAAACTGGCTAAGGTCTAGAAATTAGGCTTAAGGGTCTTGAATTTTCATTAGGGCATGCATTTTGGCTTCCTGTCTATCTTTCCTTAATATCTGTAGGCTGCTTAACTTGAGAAATACCCTTGGTGGCTGACTATTTCTTTTTTTTTTTTTTCCTTTAGATGTACTTATTTAACAGCCATCTTCAAAAGCTTTTGGAACAGCCCTCCTGCCTTCTCACTGGTTGACACTCTGACTTGGCTACTTGTTTGTTTTTGAACTTACTTTATTTCAAATTGTTAAAGCTTATTCCCTGACCTCCACACATCTGGGGTTCTGTGCCCACCACTGTTCTAATATACCGCGGTTACCTAATGCTGTCTTCTTCTCTCTGCCCCAGCCTGCAGGTAACAGCCATCTTTGAGGGTCTCAACAATGGTGGTGTATGTTGGTCACCAGTATGTTCCTTTTCATTTAATAAAGTGAGGATTCTGCTTCCTGAATACATTGTGTTCAGGTATATTCAGGGTGATACGTTAATAGCATTTTCAATGCAGCATGACTACTTCTCTATACCTGTGGTTTCTGCCTTTACCATCTGCCATGCCAGTCACAAATGCCTGGTCAAGAATTTCTATTTTACTTAGAGCCATTCTTTTCCATGCTTCCAAGAGCCAAATAAAAGCAGCACATTAATCCTTTCTAGGTTTTACTTCATACATATGGGACAACAGTCTCATTTCAAAAAGTTCTACTTTTCCAACATAATACCCCATTTCATTCGATTTACTTGGACCCTTGTGATCTCAACACTCTCCTGACTTCTGTTGACTAAATACTCAATAATCATCAAAATATAGCCTCTTTCCTGCCTCAGTAGGGCCAGCATATCCCTACCCATATCATGTTGTGACTGGACCTTAGTTGTTGATTTGGCAACCAGGGGATAAGGAGGTTAGGAATGATCCTGAGGAGGGCATGTTGGCATTCAAGGAAGAATTTCATCAAATTAGGGACACAGAGCATTTCTGCATGCCCAGAGAATATAGGAAAATCTTGGGTTCCACCTCAAGTCTCAGAATCCCATTGTTTCTCAACAAGCATCATGATCTACTAGAAATTCAGCGTTTACTTACACTCTTATACCCATGTACTTAATTCCTATGTCTAACACTGAGTTTGTTTGCATTGCCCTCCAACTGATTGAGATAAAAATGTATTTAAAAATGTCTGAGGAAACCCTTGCCTCTCCTATTTGGCTTTAATCTGGTAATCAATTATCTGCAGCCATATATTGTCTTTCCCATTGGAACAATAATACTCAACAACACTCAGCAATAACTATCAGATTTCATTGTTTTTAGCAATACTACACTAAACCACTCATATGCCTTGAATATGTCACCTGTTGTGGCTTTTAAATTGTGTCAACTTAGGACTCAACTGTTTTCCTGACCTCTCCTTCTTGTATGTTTCTAGTTAAAATCAGTCACAAGAGACATTTTTTTGCTGTGTGAGATTTGAAGGGCTGAAATGAAATGCAATCTTCTTTGTTGCTATTGTTTTGTTTACTTTCAAAAGTTCAATGAATGTGTTTTAGTAACACACATGTCACTCATCTGTGGCTTACCTTATTGGCATGGGACAGCATTCATGCCTTTAGGTGCTCCAACTTAATCTGGTCTCTTTTGGGTTCTCTGATTCCTAGACCAGGTGTATGTTATGTTCTGTGACAAAGGATGCCAGCCCCCTCTATGGAAAATTCACAACAGCGAGAGTTGAGGGAGAGGTGACTGGCATGTGTTGTGTTCCTGTATCCTTCTGAGTTTCGGCTCTCATCTGTCTTCTTCCTAAGTGCCTGCCCTGTGGCCATCAAGCTCCATGTCAGATATAAACATAAAAGCTTTCAGAGACAATTGTGTAAGATAAAATTCTTGTAGCACCTTTTTTTTTTTTAAATATGTAACTTCTAGTTTTCTTCCTGGAGCACTGATAAAGCGCTCATCAGTGCATTATTCCCTTTTAGTTTGCAACAGTAAAACTTCAACAGTATCATTACTAGAGATCACCACAGGCTCTTAGTGATGAGGTCCTGCTTTGCATTCTACCAGTAGCAGGGATTGAGTCCCCAAATCCCGCTGTCAAATCTGCTTCATTACGCAACTCATGGCACCCATTGTCTCAAGTCAGGTTTCCTCAGAAACGGACTCTGAGCCAGAAAGTTGCTTGAAAGGAATTTAATCAAGAGTGTCACTGCAAGGGAATCAAGAGTGAGCAGAAGAGAAAGTTTATCTGGATTTAGAACAGGGACCTCAGCTCATCCCGAGATCTGGAGCTCAGATGGCCCTAAGAATGTCAGGAAGTGTGTAAAGTCTAAGATTTTGCTCTACTTACAAGCTAACAAGTTACCTCCCACAGTTTTAGGGATGCTAATAAGAAGGCACCTGATTCCTGGGCCACAGAGAAAGGACTTTCTTACACACAGTGAGCACCATGATCACCAGTGTATTTGTGTCAGTTCCTCTTGCAACCCAATCCCACAAGGGCAATAGGATGGGAGAAGATAAATGGCTGCACACACAGTGAGTTGTGGTACAGAAGAGAGACTCTGAACTTAAGGAACTCACATAGTCTATAATGGCAATACACAGGCCTGTAATTGCTATTGAAGGAGACACTATCTCTATCTTCCAAGAGGTGAAGCAAACCTTCCCCTTTTCCCAGAGGTATGTCCTACCTCTAGCTTCCAAGCAGATATACTGTCCACACACACTTAAAGTCTGTGCCTCTGTTTGTAACATGTGCAGAAATGAGAGACAGAAAGAGAACTATGGAAAATTGTCTTACAACCCAGAGTTCTATGAATGCAGATATAAGGGACTGGCCTTTGAATCAGCTGGTCACTGGCTTGAGATTGAAGAAATATCCAGAAAGAGTTTTGGCTGAGCCATTGACAACCAACAGTTCTGGTACCTAAGGGAATGGTGCCTGAGAATTCTATCAGAAAGAGCTGAATGCATCACAGCATGGACTGCACTGTGAGAGTATGTCACTCTACAAACCATTGCCAGCATCCCTTATCCTGTCAGTTCTTTGATCAGGTTTGACACAGATATGTATCACCTAATATTTCCTTTTAATTATAACCTTTTAATTGTATCCCCCTTTAGTGAAAGTGTTAGTCACTCAGTTTTGTCTGACTCTTTGCAACCCCTCCTGGACTGTAGCCTGCCAGGCTCCTCTGCCCCATGGTGTTTTCCAGGCAAGAATACTGGAGTGAGTTGCCATTCCCTTCTCCAGGGCATTTTCTTTATTTTTAATTTATCCTGCTCACAGCATCATTGAATCAGCATCATTTCATTTGTAGATATTTACTTAGTCTTTCCTGCTCTTTTGATTATGATAGTGTGTAAGTTGCTAGAATAAACATTCTCTTCCTTTCTTCATCAAATAAACAGATGGCTGTTTTCAACACTGTGAAATATGAAAGTAATTAAATGAATTTCGAGATAATCATGCATATACTTTTACTTTCCAGCATAAAAATAACTTTATGCCTAAGAAATTATTTGACTCTTAAAATTATGTCATTATATACTTATTTTCATCTGTCAAGTAGCTTAATCTAAACCAGACAACAAGATTTGACTCTGTTACAGGATTTTCTGCAGTTAGGAGCCAAAAATTCTCAAAGAACCAAAATATAAGTTTCTTACAAATGTGGGAAATTTTGGTTGCTCATATCTCTTGTCATTATCAGAGGAGCAAGTTTTTCACAGGGTTTATAATTAACTGTAGCCAAACCTGTTTAAACGTTTTAATCAATGTGGAAATTTTTGAAGAAAATATACTATGTATCAATATCAATTGAATTCCAGAAAGCAAAGAAGAATCTCTCTTATTAGACCTAGGAATGGGTTTTATAAAAGATATTTAGATATTTCTGATTAGCTTCCAAGCTTTGGATGACATTAGATGACATCATTCAATCAAACTCTCGTTACATAATTACTAAAATTCACAGAGCTGTATTAAACCCCTATGTCATCAACGATCTCATAACATTTAAATCAAAAATAGTGTCTGCATAGATTTTCCCTTTGTTATTAGTTACAAAAGAGTTTTAACATATCATAGAACTTCTTGCTAAACTTTTTCTGTGGAAATATCTCTATGGCCTAATATATGGCACTCTCTAAACATTATCATAGGATTGAACAGATAGAAGAAAAAAAAAGGCCTTAATTTCTGTTAAACTGACAGATTGGTAACTATGAAATGGCTATTCAAAATATTGGTTATTTTTCTGTATTAGAGAATTGTTGGAAATATGTGGAATGTTCAAATGAACGCATATTTACTTTCCTTGAGTATATTTCTAACAATTTTGTGTTACATTATGTACATTAATCTTATTTTAAATATAACTAAATGCAAAATGCACTAAAGGATGCTACTTTAGTATCTAAAAACAGTGCATCTACTGTTTTTTAGTTACTGTCAAACTAAAATATGATAAAATTTGAAATAGTCCACTTATCAATGAAGCTACATAGAAATTAAGTGTACTTGTTTGTTTCTAGAATGGTGCACAATTTTTAAAAACATATTTAATTTATTATTGGCTGTACTGGGTCTTTGTTCCTGCACGAGGGCTTTCTCTAGCTGTGGAAAGTGGGGGCTACTTTCTAGTTGCAGCACACAGGTTTCTCATTGCAGTCGCTTCTCTGGTTCCAGAGCACAGTCTCTGTGGCTCACAGGCCTCAGTAGTTGTGGCCCATGGGCTCAGTAATTGTGGCCCGTGGGCTCCAGAGCTCAGGCTCAGTATCTGTGGGCTTGGTTGCCCCACGATATGTGGGATCTTTCTGGACCAAGGATCAAACCCATGTCTCCTCCAAGGCAAGGCAAATCCTTAAGAACTGGGCCACCAGGGAAGCCCTGTTTGCTGCTTTTTAATGTTCAGGAACTACTTTGCATTAATGCTTATTTCATTCCTTCATTTAATTCGTACTTAGATGCTCCAAGTTGTACCCACTGTCTTAGGTCAGGTGTCCTCAAAAGCAAACTCTGAGACAGACAATTGCTTGAAGGAATTTTATTGAAGAGTATCTTCAGGAACAGCTCTAGAAATGAATGATGGAATCAGTGATTTGTTTTATTTTGTCTCTCTCTAAAATATTGTTGTTGTTTAGTCACTAAGTTGTTTCCGACTCTTTGGACGCCAGGGACTGTAGCCTGCCAGGCTTCTCTGTCAATGGGATTTCCCAGGCAAGAATACTGGAGTGGGTTGTCATTTCCTTCTCCAGGGGATCTTTCCAACTCAGGCATGGAACCTGTGTCTCCTGTTGGCAGGCAGATTCTTTACCACTGAGCTACCTGGGAAGCTCTCTCTCTAAAATAGATAATAGTAAAATAAATAAATTCAGTCAGGCATTGTACAGGTAAAAATGTATAATGTTATCTGACATGAGATTAGAGTTAATTTTATTTTGTCCTTTTCTTTTTTCCCATGGATGTAATTATATATTTTAATTTATTTTTATTATATTTAAAACCTGGCTCCCCAGGAAGCACTAGCATGCAATTTTCTTAAAAAAAATTGGGCTGAAAGCTAAAATGAATGCACATATAAATGAACTAATAGCATAATTATATTAATTCATGTTACATTTTGCATAAAATTGACCTTTTTATTATTTTAGATGGCTATTAATTTTTGTCCCTTTACCTAAAGGAAATAGTTTTTGATTAAGGATATTAAAATACTTGTTTTTTTCCAGACTATATACTTTTGTACCAGAGACTTTATTAAGTATTGTAAAATGTTTTGAAATCAGAATGTTTATGTTTTGAAAATGTTTTATATAATAAAATATAAAATAATTATATAAAAATAAGAAAAGTAAAAAAATTAAAAAAACAAGACATTATAGTAATATATTGTTGTTTAAGATCATACCCTAAGCCAAATCAGTTATAAGTTTAGTGTAGTACTATGTATTAGATACTAAGAAATTATAAGGACTTATAGGAATTTGTATTATTTCTGAGTTAATGATCATGTAGATTCAGATTCAAGAGTAACATATGCTATAATCAGAGAATCCTAATTCAATTCTTGAAGTCCTTGGCATTAAACATTTTTGAGCTGACTAAATGTGGCCTATTCATAAGACAGTTAGTCTATAAGGAAGCGTTAACTGGGTCACAACTGAGGTATGGTTCAAGCTCTGTGGTGTTAGGCAACACTGCCCCCTAGAGGTTTTAAGAATATTCCCAGTAGACAAGGTTCCCGAACATCAAGAAAAGCTCAAGAAATTTCTCAACTGCAATTAACAAGCAATACTCTGGCCACCTGATGTGAAAAACCAATTCATTGGAAAGCACCTTTATGCTGGGAAAGATGGAAGGCAAGAGGAGAAGGGGGTGACAGAGGATGAGAGGGTTGGATGGCATCAACAACTCAATGGACACGAGTTTGAGCAAACTCTGGAGATAGTGAAGGACGGGGAAACCTGGCATGCTGCAGTCTGTGGAGTTGCAAAGAGTTGGACACGACTTAGCGATGACAACAACAAGCAATGTGAAGGAACATAGCAAATGGAAATACAGCCTCTTCACTTCAGGTGATGTTTATGAGATCTGAGAAACCTATGAAGGAGGAAATGGAAATCTATCAACAACAGGAGTGAAGACGTGCTGACAAGTTGGTGGTTCATAAAAACAGCTCTGGGGAAATTTGGGAAAGGGTTGAGTCAGGAGTGATTTCTGCATTGTCTGAAACTGGCTTTGGAAATTTCAAATTTTCTTCCCTGTAAAGGCACTCAGTTCAGTTCAGTTGCTCAGTCATGCTTGAGTCTTTGCGACCCCATTGACTGCACCACGCCAGGCCTCCCTGTCCATCACCAACTCCCTGAGTTTAGTCACATCCAGTTCCATTGAGTCGGTGATGCCATCCAACCATCTCATCCTCTGTCCTCCCCTTCTCTTCCTGCCCTCAATCTTTCCCAACATCAGGGTCTTTTCAAATGAGTCAGCTCTTCGCATCAGGTGGCCAAATATTGGAGTTTTAGCTTCAGCATAAGTGCTTCCAATGACTATTCAGGGCTGATTTCCTTTAGGGTTGACTGGTTGGATCTCCTTGCAGTTCAAGGGACTCTCTTTAAAGAGTCTTCTCCAACACCACAGTTCAAAAGCATCAATTCTTCGCTGCTCAGCTTTCCTCATAGTCCAACTCTCACACCCATACATGACCACTGGAAAAACCACAGCTTTGACTAGATGGATCTTTGTTGGTAAAGTAATGTCTCTGCTTTTTAATATACTGTCTAGGTTGGTTACAGCTTTTCTCCCAAGGAGCAAGCGTCTTTTAATTTCATGGCTGCAGTCACCATCTGCAGTGAATTGGGGTGCAAGAAAATAAAATCTCTCACTGTTTCCACTGTTTCCCCATCTATTTACCATGAAGTGATGAGACCAGATGCCATGATCTTAGTTTTCTGAATGTTGAGTTTTAAGCCAACTTTTTCACTCTCCTCTTTCACTTTCATCAAGAGGCTCTTTAATTCTTTTTCACTTTCTGCCATAAGGGTGGTGTAATCTGCATATCTGAGGCTATTGATATTTCTCCAGGCAATCGTTTTTTGTTTTTTTGTTTTTTTCCGGCAATATTTTTTTTTTTTTTTCCGGCAATCTTGATCCCAGCTTGTGCTTCATCCAGCCCAGCATTTCTCATGATGTACTCTGCATGTAAGTTAAATAAGCAGGATGACAATATAGAGCCTTGATGTACTCTTTTCCCTATTTGGAACCAGTCTGTTGTTCTACTTCCAATTCTAACTGTTGCTTCCTGACCTGTATACATATTTCTCAGGAGACAGGTCAGGTGGTCTGCTATTCTCATCTCTAAGAATTTTCCACAGTTTGTTTTTGGCATAGTCAATAAGGCAAAAGTAGATGGTTTTTTGTTTTTTTTTTTTTCTGGAACTCTCTTGCTTTTTTGATGATTCAACAGATGTTGGCAATTTGACCTCTGGTTCCTCTGCCTTTTCTAAATCCAGCTTGAATATCTGGAAGTTCATGGTTCATGTACTGTTGAAGCCTGGCTTGGAGAATTTTGAGTTTATTAATGTAACTAATAAGATATAATCATGATTCCAACCTCTTCTAGACCATCGGTGTTGCCAAGATTTCATCTATTACACCTAGAGTTTATTACTCATGGCATTTAAGATTATAATTTCATTTCACTGTTTTTAAGAATCCCAGCAAATGTTTAAAATTGAGGAAAGTAAGTCTATATTGCTGGAAATTTTAGAACTTGACCACACTTTCTGTTTCACAAAATACATTCTTGACTAATTAACTCCTTCCATGATGTACCATAACTTCAAATTTATAAACATTCTTACATATTTTAAACTGTACTATTTGTATTTGCCAGAATAGCTTTCGATTGTGTAGGCTTAATTCCATGTATTTAACTGAATGCATCTTTTTGGAAGTTTTGGCAAACTCTGTCCAATATAAATTATGTTTTCAATTTTTCTTATTTCTCTTGATCAAAATGATTTTCTATATATTTTATACTTTTATAACACCATCCAAACTAAAATTTTGTCCATTCCTCTTTTATTATTCTGAATATAGTCTGTTATAATGTATTCATTGAACTTTCCATCTCTCTCTCTCTTTCTTCTTTATATGTTAGTATCACCATTTCAAAATGTTTGCTTTACAACTTTATTTTCCAAACAGTGCCTATATTGGAGTACTTTTGATACACATGATTGATGAATGCATGAGAGCATGATGTGAAACAAACATCCTAATAAATTTCGACATGTTTTTATTATTTTAAATTTTATAAACATTTTAAACACTATATCTCCCTGAAGTTGTTTAACCTAAGCTTCTCAGTGCTGGTGTATAAGTGATAGAAAAAATTATTGTATTTAGATATTTCTAGTTCACATTTCCCGGAGAAAGCAATGGCACCCCACTCCAGTACTCTTGCCTAGAAAATCCCATGGATGGAGGAGCCAGGTAGGCTGCAGTCCATGGGGTCGCTAAGAGTCAGACAGGACTGAGTGACTTCACTTTCACTTTTCCCTTTCATGCACTGGAGAAGGAAATGGCAACCCACTCCAGTATTCTTGCCTGGAGAATCCCAGGGACGGAGGAGCCTGGTGGGCTGCCGTCTATGGGGTCGCACAGAGTCAGACACGACTGAAGCGACTTAGCGGCAGCAGCAGCAGTTCACATTTCCAAATTCATAATCCACTTTCTTCTGCTCATTTGATATCATGCTTCTTTTTTTTGAAACTTTCTTGACCAGCATTATTTGATGTCTTTCAAAACATAAAGCTTAGAAGTATAATAACATCAATTAAAATTTTTCTCCTCTGTTCTTCATAAATGTAGTTCATTAAATGACACTTTTTATATTATATCATTTAGACATGTTTTCAAGTTTATAAAATGCACTGTTTAAAATAATTAATATGATACTTTGAATTAGCTTAGTTCTGTTAGCCTATACTTCAATTCAAGTCTCCAGAGAACACCTTCAAAAGTAATACTTATAGATATGATTTTATCCATTTGATTATTAATTTTACCCTGGGCTTATTCTAGATATACTGGTGTGTGCATGCGTGCTAAGCCACTTCACTTGTGTTGGACTCTGTGTGATGCTATGGACTGTAGCCTACCAGGCTCCTCTGTTCATGAGATTCTCCAGGCAAGAATAGTGGAGTGGATAACTATTCCCTTCTCCAGGGGATCTTCCTGACTCAGGGATCAAACCCAGGTCTCTTGCTTTGCAGGCAGATTCTTTACCATTAGAGCTACCAGGGAAGCCCCAGACATTATTATTACAATCTCTAGAAAACACACATACACACACAAATAGTGCCTTCTAGTGTTTGCTAGCCTGCAAATTCCAAGATTAACTATAAAGACTAATTTTGAGCATATAGTTGCTCAGATTACTGATCTATAAAATGAATGCCAGAAGTCAAATTGTGAAAATGAGGAAATTATGAACTAGTCACACTAAGTCTACCAGAGTAGGTGCCTTGACCTAGATTACAAATCATTCATCTGGCATTGAATCACATTTCCTGTAAGACTGTGGATATATAAATACATTTGAAGGTAAGTGTGTATTTGCACTTGTAATCTACATAATCATTAGGAAATTCATCAAACCACACTGAGAATAAGAGAACCTCGTATTTTTGTTACAGCTGCTGAGTTTGCATTATATAGTGGGCTAGCCAGAGAAGCCCCAGAGAGGTTAAAGGAATGAAAACAGATGAAGAAGGAGGTATGGAACAATTATCTTATTTGTATAGAATGGAGAGATAATTCTAAGCAATGGCATTGAAGAGACCAGTGAGTCCCAACATTCTTCATGATTCCACAGAACAGGGTGCACCCAGATCACCCATGTGCACCATGTTTCAGAAAAGGGGAGCCACCTTATCTGATGAACTTCAGTTCTATCAGGAACATTCCAAGAGAGACAGTGAACCCCACCCCCATATCACATTCCATGTATGTCCATTAGTTTAAAAAGGGCTAGAATACACTTAGGGCACACATGGTTTCTTCACACAGTGGAGTCTGTACGGTGAGGGCCCTGGGTACAACTTTACCTGCCAAGAATGCTGACATTGGCCAAAGGTCTTTGTCCTCGTTGCAAACTGGCTCATCACCAATTTTCAGACTTGTAAATTCGCAAGTAACATTTACGTACTTGTGTTAATAATGGTGGTATATATCATGGTTGTTATTCAGTCACTCATTTGTGTCCAACTCTTTGTGACCCCATGGACTGTAGCACGCCAAGCTTCCCTGTCCTTCACTATCTCCCGGAGTTTGCTCAAACTCGTGTCCATTGAGTCGGTGATGCCATCCAACCATCTCATCCTCTGTCTTCCCCTTTTCCTCCTACTCTCAGTCTTTCCCAGCATCAGGGTCTTTTCCAATGAGTTGGCTCTTTGCATGAGGTGGCCAAAGTATTGGAGCTTCAGTTCAGCATCAGTCCTTCTGGTGAATATTCAGGGTTGATTTCCTGTAGGATTAGCTGATTTGATCTCCTTGTTGTCCAAGGGACACTCAAGAGTCTTCTCCAGCATCACAGTTTGAAAGCATCAGTTCTTTGGCACTCAGCCTTCTTTATGGTCCAACTCTCACATCTATACAGGACTACTGGAAAAACCATAGTTTTGACTATTCTGACCCTTGTGGGAAAATGATTCTACTTTTTAATATGCTATCTTGGTTTGTCACTTTGAAAAGACTGAATATTTTATGAAAACCAGGTAATAAATTCTAACTAATATTTTCATAAATTAATGATAAGGGTAGTCCCCAAATTCCACTGAAACTACTGAGATGTCAGTATATACATTTTAAATGCTCAACTTTTAAAAAAGTTATTGCAAAGATTAATTTCCCAACTTTTGAAATCCAAGAATCCTTATATATATAAAAAGAAAGCATTTAAAAATAAATATTGTTTTGGATTGGTATTGAGGACTTATATAAAACAGAAACACAATAGCTCCTACCCAGAAATGTTTCAGTAATGCTTTATAACCAAACATGCTAATATTCTAATTCATATTCTTTTGCTATGTAATTTCAGGTGTCACCATTCCCTATTATGTCCCATGCACTCTGTTTCAGGGATGATAAACTAATTCTTTATGAGCTATCACTTTGCACCTCTAATGCTGATAAAGCTTCTGAAATGCATAGTTATCTTTGCTTTACCTAAAATTTTAGATAGGTGTGTTACAACAATAAAATCCTCATTTTCTAGAACATTTATTTTGAGACACTTTGGCCACTCCTATATGAATGTACACATAATTGTAATGGTGAGATCAGGGATTACGTAGATTAAAATAGAGTGGAAACCCTATGATGTCTGAATAATTCAGAACACCTGCCTTCACGGAGCAAAATTTCCAGTTACCTCAAACAAACCTTTTAAAAGAAGATTGAAGACAGCACCTTAGCTTGTTAAGTGTAGAAAAACTTTGGACTGGTAACAACTTTCAGGAAGATACCAAAAAGTCTTTGTTAAGTAAGCATGGAATTTTAAATGTTTAATGACAGCAAAGGATATAGACTATACCTTTAATCATAAAAACATTGTCCACAGATATAACTTGACTCTAAATTTTAAAATTTATAATTGTATAACATATATAAAACAAAGCAAAGTGGTATTGCCTTTACTTTTCTCAATTACCATCTTCTATTAAGAAATAAAAGCTATATTTATTGGTAATCAAGCAGTAATTTTTTAAACATGTAGTTCTTTAGTGTCTTGCCCTTGAATTCTTTACAGAAATAGTATGTGTAATAACTGTTATTAAAAAGTCACTGGGTTATTTCCTTTAAAGACAGATACTGAAACTCAGATATATTAACATTATCCATTCTATCCTTCTCATTTCATAAATTACCCTGGATGTATCAATATCTCCTGCATGTCAGCAGTGGTATAAATCCCTAGATCATTATGTAAATCATGACATTAGTTGGAAATTACAGGAAGGACATGCATTGCAAAATGGCAGCATAATAACTTGGAATTACTTAATATGTATCAGCAAATATTTGAGATATAAAAGGAAGGCAGTATATTTAGTGAGAGAATGTCCATTTTAGATTTAAACAGATCTTAATTCAAAACTACATGCCCTACATCTGAGGAAAAACTAATGATTGGTTTTGAGATTTAGTTTCCTTATCCTTAATGTAGGGTTCAGTTCAGTACAGTCGCTCAGTCATGTCCGACTCTTTGCGACCCCATGAACCGCAGCATGCCAGGCCTCCCTGTCCATCACCAACTCCCGGAGTTTACCCAAACTCGTGTCCATCGAGTCGGTGATGCCATCCAGCCATCTCATCCTCTGTCGTCCCCTTCTCCTCCTACCTTCAATCTTTCCCAGGATCGGAGTCTTTTCCAGTGAGTCAGTTCTTCGCATCAGGTGGCCAAAGTATTCAAGTTTCAACTTCAGCATCTGTCCTTCCGATGAGTATTCAGGACTGATTTCCTTTAGGATGGACAGGTTTCATCTCCTTGCTGTCCAGGGGACTCTCAAGAGTCTTCTCTAACATCACAGTTCAAAAGCATTCTTTGTAGTCCAACTCTCACATCCATTCATGACTACTGGAAAAGCCATAGCTTTGACTAGATGGACCTCCCCTTCATTAGTAGCTACTGAAAGTAGGAGATGGGCTTCCTAGGTGGCTCATTGGGTAAAGAATCCTCCTGTAATACAGGAGATGCAGGAGTCCCGGGTTCAAACCCTGCGTCAGGAAGATCCCTTGAAGGAGAGCATGGCAAACTACTCCAGTATTCTTGCGTGGAGAATTCCATGGACAGGGGAACCTGGCATGCTACAGTCCACACGGTTGCAAAGAGTCAGACACGACTGACGTAACTTATCACGCATGCAAAGTAGGAGACAAGGCAACCATAAGTTTCTGTGTGTTATTCTGGAGTTTGACTGTCTAGGCTTAAATCTATGATCTAAACCAAATTAGCTAGTTTATACTTATTTAAGTTTTTTCCCCTCTTAGCACTTACCATGCTTATAATTTAATATTTTTGTTTTGTTAATAAAATATGACTGTAAGTTAATCTCTACCACTGAACTACAAACTCTAAGAAGACAAACACTATTTGAATTATTCTGTTTATAAAAATTGTTGGAGAAGGATATGGCAATCCACTCCAGTATTCTTGCTTGGAGAATCCTGTGGACAGAGGAACCTGGCTGACTACAGTCCATGGGTTGCAAAGAGTCAGACACGACTGAGTGACTAACACACATAAAAAATTTTCTCACATATAGAAGGAATTTAAAACATATATAATTAATTAGATAAAATGAAATGTCATAAAAATAATTCAGAAAGTATTTTAACTAGCAACAGATCTTTGCTCCTAGCTATTTTTATTGGTAATACAAGGTATTTTAAGCAATAAAATAGAATTCCTGTGTATCACTGGATCTGGGTTTTTCAAATGTGTGGAAAGTAATGGAGTATACTTTAAATAGTATTTTGTAATTACAATTTACAAATTAGACCTTTAAGAAAAAATAACTTTCCAAGAACATAATCCCTGAAAATGATTTAATTTAAACCCATGACTACATAGGATTTCTATTTAGGCCAATATCCTTTTTAAATGCCAGACTACCAGGCTCCCTTCATGAAGATCAGTGCCTGTAACTGAATAAAAAAACATATAAATATTTTTAAATTGTTTAAAATATAATTTTGCATAAATGGTAAGAATTAATTTGGGAAATCAAAAATTGTTTGCGATTAAATTGTAGATTGTAGTATTTTATTGAATGCATTTTGTGTTTTTGGTCTATAATAAGAAAGATACAGGTTGCTGTACATCACAAAGTCAAAAAAATCAATGTAAATTAAGTTGAAGCTTGAGTGGGTAGCTCTGTTCAAAATCAGTGTTGATTTAAAAATCAATGGAAGTTTAAACAAACATGCTTTGTTTTATCAATATAGCATGCATAACAGTAGGACAAGGGTAAAGAATACAAAAAAATAAAAATATAAAGGAACACCCAGCCTATGTGTGTAGATGAAGAGGTACACATATAAACACAGATGTACCTGAATCAGTGATCCAAACTTGCTTGACTACACAGATTCATCTAAAGCTATATTCTTGCTAGGAAATATTACTTTAAAATATTTCTTATTCTATAAATGTAGCATAACTGACTATTCATTGTACAAAATTATAAATTTCTTTATTGTTTATGATATACATCCTCAGCTCATTGAACATTGATCAGTTCAGTTCAGTTGCTCAGTCATGTCCGACTCTTTGTGCCCCCATGAATCTCAGCATGCCAAGCCTCCCTGTCCATAACCAACTCCCGGAGTTTACCCAAACCCATGTCCATTGAGTCGGTGATGCCATCCAGCCATCTCATCCTCTGTCGTACCCTTCTCCTCCTGCCCCTAATCCTTCCAGCATCAGGGTCTTTTCCAATGAGCCAACACTTCGCATGAGGTGGCCAAACTATTGGAGTTTCAGCTTCAACATCAGTCCTTCCAATGAACACCCAGGACTGATCTCCTTTAGGATGGACTGGTTGGATCTTCTTGCAGCCCAGGGGACTCTCAAGAGTCTTCTCCAACACCACAGTTCAAAAGCATCAATTCTTCTACGCTCAGCTTTCTTTATAGTCCAACTCTCACATCCATACATGACTACTGGAAAAACCATAGCCTAGACTAGATGGACCTTTGTTGGCAAAGTAATGTTTCTGCTTTTAAATATGCTATCTAGGTTGGTCATAACCTGCCTTCCAAGGAGTAAGCGTCTTTTAATTTCATGGCTGCAATCACCATCAGCAGTGATTTTGAAGCCCCCAAAAATAAAGTCTGACACCGTTTCCACTGTTTCCCCATCTATTTCCCATGAAGTGATGGGACCAGATGCCATGATCTTAGTTTTCTGAACGTTGAGCTTTAAGCCAACTTTTTCCCTCTCCTCTTTCACTTTCATCAAGAGGCTCTTTAGTTCTTCTTCACTTTCTGCCATAAGGGTGGTATCATCTGCATATCTGAGGTTATTGATATTTCTCCCGGCAATCTTGATTCCAGCTTTGTTTCTTCCAGCCCAGCATTTCTCATGATGTACTCTGCATATAAGTTAAACAAGCAGGGTGACAATATACAGCCTTGACGTACTCCTTTTCCTATTTGGAACCAGTCTGTTGTTCCATGTCCCATTCTAACTGTTGCTTCCTGACCTGCATACAGGTTTCTCAAGAGGCAAGTCAGGTGTTCTGGTATTCCCATCTCTTTCAGAATTTTCCACAGTTTCTTGTGATCCACACAATCAAAGGCTTTGGCATAGTCAATGAAGCAGAAATAGATGTTTTTCTGGAACTCTCTTGCTTTTTCGATGATCCAGCGGATGTTTGAAATTTGATCTCCGGTTCCTCTGCCTTTTCTAAAACCCACTTGAACATCTGGAAGTTCACGGTTCACGTATTGCTGAAGCCTGGCTTGGAGAATTTTGAGCATTACTTTACTAGCATGTGAAATGAGTGCAATTGTGCAGTAGTTTGAGCATTGTTTGGCATTGCCTTTCTTTGGGATTGGAATGAAATCTGACCTTTTCCAGTCCTGTGGCCACTGCTGAGATTTCCAGATTTGCTGGCATATTGAGTACAGCACTTTCACAGCATCACCTTTGAGGATTTGAAATAGCTCAACTGGAATTCCATCACCTCCACTAGCTTTGTTCGTAGTGATGCTTTCTAAGGCCCACTTGACTTCACCTTCCAGAATGTCTGGCTCTAGGTGAGTGATCACATCATCATGATTATCTGGGTCGTGAAGATATTTTTTGTACAGTTCTTCTGTGTATGTTCATTAGATATCCAAAATGATACTCTTGTAATAAGTATTAATAAGTACATGGAACATATATTTCTCAATTGCACTTCTAAAATCACCATTTCAACCAACTGACTAAAAGAAGAAAGGGAAGTTATTTGCTCAAAAATAATGGAAAAGTTTAAAAGCAGGGGAGACTACAGGGAAGCCTTTATTGAGCCATTCAACAATGTCACTAATTTCCATATGCAAGGAGAGAGGTTTTCTCTCACTAAACATTCATTGGAGAGATAGGTTACTCTTTGCTCACATAATCCAGAACCTTTACTGTGGACAGGAGAATTCTGTGCACTAAAGATATTGGTGGAAGTTGTAGTTGAGAGGTGAACCAATCACTGTGCAAATGGGATAAGATGACATCATTTTTATAGGTGAATCAGAGTCTACCCTTTATGCTGAGGATGCTGTCATTCCCATCTGTGTTTGCAGTATAATAAGGCAGTAGAGCAATGAATTTTCAGATAGCAAAAATAGCCATTGAAGATATAACAAAAAATCCTGGAAAGTCCTACTAATTAAAAATGCAATTTAGGGGAATGTTTAATTATAATTTGGATTGATACCAAGGTTGTTTCTTGTTACACGAGTATTAACATTTTCAAGAGTTAGTCTTTGTGCTTTCGGACTGTATTCTTTATCTTCTTAGTAAATATGCATGGGTAGCATTTAGTCGTTTGGTAGAAGTAATAAGATTGCTGAATAGCTATAGAACCTTTGCTAAACAGCCTATGAGTGCCAGATATTGATCTAGCAATGTATTGGCTCAAATCCATTTTAATTTGCTTTTCTATTTTTATCTTCCTATGGGGGGCTACATTTCTGCCTAGCATGCTAGAAAATAAACTCATTGTTAATTATAGGCTTGTATTTTGTATTTCTGTATAGCTAGCAAGGATAGTGCTGACACTGAATTTTACTATATAAAATAATGTCAATATAGAAAATGAATATGATTAGATTTTTTACATGAGACATATACTTGTCATTTATCTCATCTCAGGGGAGATTAAAATAGTTATATTCTACAGTCTAGAATACAGTAATTCAAAATAGTCTTGCATGAAAGGAAAGTGTTAGTTGCTCTGCTGCTGCTGCTAAATCGCTTCAGTCGTGTCCGACTCTGTGCGACCCCATAGACAGCAGCCCACCAGGCTCCCCCATCCCTGGGATTCTCCAGGCAAGAACACTGGAGTGGGTTGCCATTTCTTTCTCCAATGCATGAAAGTGAAAAGTGAAAGTGAAGTCGCTCAGTCGAGTCTGACTCTTAGCGACCCCATGGACTGCAGCCTACCAGGCTCCTCCGTCCATGGGATTTTCCAGGCAAGGGTACTGGAGTGGGGTGCCATCGCCTTCTCCAGTTAGTTGCTCAGTCATGTCCGACTCTTTGTGACCCCATCCACTGTAGCTCGCTAAGCTCCACTGTCCATGGAGTTCTCAAGGCAAGAATACTGGAGTGGGTAGCCATCCCATTCTCCAGAAGATCTTCCTGACCCAAGGATCGAAACTGGGACTCTCGTATTACAAGTAGATTCTTTACTGAGACCCCAGGAAAGTGCTAGTCTTGCATAGCTATTTTATATGGTATATAGCAAATGCAGTGCTACATAGGCTCATTGCTGGTGTTGTGTTTTGGAATAAGGAGAAAATGACATGTAATATGGTACATGAATCTATACTGTTTGAGTTGAAAAAAATCTTAAGCAATAAGCAAAGTTCAGAACAATTTTTAAAACTTCAGTGTTACTATTAAGTTAGAAATAAAACTTATTATCCATCCAACATATTAACCATGGCTGAGAATGATGAAAGATTTGAGATTCATCAAATTTTAAGAGTTGGCCTCTGGATACTCTTATAATGAATTGAACAACAGATACTGGGATTTTAAGGCTATTGGAGAGAAAATGGAAACTATCACTGACTTATTCCAGGCTCATTACTCGCTTAACCAGGTCCATGTAACCTTTTAGAAACTGCAGTCAGTATACAGCAAATATTTCCCAAGATAGAATGTTTAGCAGCTGGCAGATTGTCACCAGCGTTAAGAGACAAAAACAGGACAAGATTAGTTTTAATTTCTTCCAGCAGTGTAATAGTGGTTACCATGATCAAAATAATAATAATAATAATAATATCAATCTATTAATTAATATGCTAATAAATTATCATTTCCAGTAACATTTCAGAATGCCCAATATTATGCTTTATATAGGAAACAGTGTTAACTTTGAACATAGATTATTTGGAGCTTACAATAATAAAAATATGAAAAATATTGGCATTTATCATTAAGTCACTTGCTGTCAAATAACAAAAGCATTTTGCAAAATATGATTAACTGAAAAATAATCTAAATATGTTAAATGAAGGTAGGTGGTTGTCTAAAAAGTATTGTTTTAATATTTTTTACAGTTTTTACATTGGTTTAGAAAGAAGGTAAAAGTGATCTAGGTTACTCCATCAAAGTCTTCTTTCATTAACTTTACAAAAAGTGTGTTTGGTTTACTCACCAAACCTGTCAATGAACTGTTAATCAGAGCCACACCTAAATATATGTTGTTAAAAAGAAAATCATTTCTACCACACAGGTAAAATAAAATATAATAAAATAACTATTTTCTAGCTAATTCAAACCCTAAGATAATATGAACTACTTTCTTCAACATTACTATCTTCTGACTATTCTTATGTGAAGTAAGACTAGAAGACAGTTTCCAAGAACATGAGTTGTGAGGGAAAAAGTAAGCTCTGAAAATTACTTTTAAAAAATATTGGAAGTATTCCCAGTTCTATATGTATTTCTATATATATATGTATCTAATCACTATTCTTAATATCAGCTTAGTGTTCTTTTATATATAAAATAACTATTAACTAATACTATGTGGATACATAATTTTTTGCCATATTCATAAAAGCAAATGTCATAAATGTTATACTCTGTGAAAGTTTATTTGCAGGATAAATCCCTAAAAGCTAAATTACTTTTAGAATTGCACACATACATGTTATTACAGTTTATCAAACCTACCAAAAAGTTGTTTGATTTCTAATCCCATTAACTGTTATGTAGAAACACCAATTTCTCTTATAATTTTATTTATTTTTAAGGAATTTAAGAAAAATTAGCATAACCTTTTCTTGTGGAAACAATATATTTTAAATGATCTGGAAGCATGAAATTGCATTCTGATTGTGTGAATAAAATTAATATAATGCATTTAGCAAATATTTCATTTTATTTAACTATTGAACATCAAAAGTATAAAACAAGTTATGGTATTTATTTTATTTTATTTTTTTAATAAATTTATTTATTTTAGTTGGGGGCTAATTACTTTACAATATTGTAGTAGTTTTTGCCATATATTGACATGAATCAGCCATGGGTTTACATGTGTTCCCCCTCCTGGACCCCACTCCCACCTCCCTCCCCATCCCATCCCTCTGGGCCATCCCATTGCCCCAGTCCTGAGCGTTTGTCTAAAAAAACAAGTTATGGTATTTAAAAACACTTTATTCCAGCAAAGTTTTTGGAAAATTATACAATTAAAGTATAAGGAATAATGTTGGAATAAATTATCAGTCAAAATGTTACTAATGTCCACTTTTACATTTATTCAAAAGTAGTGTATAAATCCATACTACAATGGCAGATTTCTTCAAATTTTCTCCTTGAAAAATAAAAAATCTAATTTATTTTATATTCTACGTACACCTGAAAGATCGAATAGTTTTTTTCAGGGAAGTGCAGGCTAACCTGATGTCAGGGAATCCAGTGAATTTTGGTCAGTGAAATGTAGGATATTCTGCTTGGTGTCTAGTTGTGGAGTTGATGATATACAGACTTCTAAATCCATAGAAGATGTGATTAGATAGAGTATGCATATTGGGGCCTTGGTACATGATTTTTCACTCCATACCATTAAGTAAAAGCACGGACAATTTCTTGCCATTTCTCTACAACATTCTAGTGTTCACAACGTTGGTAACAAATGTAAACAAATTGATGTGTATTGGTTTCTCTCCTTGCCTTCTCACACACACACTAGTTCTGGTTGGCGCGTACATGTGCGTGCACATACACACACATTTATGAGACAAAAACGGATAATTACTTAATTTTACTCTTTATAATTGTATTGACCTGAGGAGTCTGTTCATGCTTTCTCTATTAGAATTTATATTCTTAAGAACAAAAGCAACATATTCTTGAAGTTACCATAGTCCAGGAAGTAAGCACTTTTACCGGGTTGTATTTCAAATATATGCATTCAATTAAAGTCTGTAAGGGAGCTGGTAAGTGTTAGTTGCTCAGTCATGCTGGACTCTTTGCGACTCCATGGACAGCAGCCCACCAGGCTCCATGAGATTTTCCAGGCAAGTATATTGGAGTGGGTTGCCATTTCCTTCTCCAGTGGACCTTCCCAACCCAGGGATCGAACTGGGTTCGCCTGCACTGCAGGCAGATTCTTTACTGACTGAGCTACAAGGGAAGCAAGAATGCTGGTGGGTGCTTGCTAATCCCTTTGCATTCATGTTAGCCAAAATTTGCTTCGAATTCCTGAAGCTCCTTGTTGCTTCAGAAGATCTAGAACACTACACTAGCTGCAGCACTACTTCTCCAGTGGCACGCTGAAATTTCACTATTAGAGGAACAAGATCATTTTATCATCTGTGTTTTGCATTATGGTAATTTACTACAAAAAAGGTTCCTTGGTCCCTCATTCAAATTGAATTAGATGAATTCACTAAACAGATGTGTCCCATCGTTTAAACCTAGATTAGTGATAGTGAAGTCGCTCAGTCGTGTCCGACTCTTTGCAACCCCGTGGACTGTAGCCTACCAGACTCCTCCATCCATGGAATTCTCCAGGCAAGAGTACTGGAGTGGGTTGCCATTTCCTTCTCCAGAGGATCTTCCTGACCCAGGGATTGAAACCGGGTTTCCCGCATCACAGGCAGACACTTTACCATCTAAGACACCAGGGAACCCAGATTAAGAACAAATATAGTTTCTGTTATTTATGATTAGGCATAGCAATCACACTTGCATATTGAAAAGGTAGAAATATTCTTGTGGATATTGCAATGAGTGTTATAATAGCTTTTCAGTTCGGTTCAATCAATCAGTCATGTCCGACTCTTTGCAACCCCATGAACTGTAGCACACCAGGCTTCCCTGTCTATCACCAACTCCCAGAGTCCACCCAAACCCATGTCCACTGAGTCCGTGATGCCATCCAGCCATCTCAGCCTCTGCCATCCCCTTCTCCTCCTGCCCTCAATCTTTCCTAGCATCAGGGTCTTTTCAAAGAGTCAGCTTTTCACATCAGGTGGCCAAAGTATTGGAGTTTCAGCTTCAACATCAGTCCTTCCAATGAACACCCAGGATTGATTAGATTTGAAATGGACTGGTTGGATCTTCTTGCAGTCCAAGAGACTCTCAAGAGTCTTCTCCAACACCACAGTTGAAAAGCATCAATTCTTCAGCACTCAGCTTTCTTCACAGTCCAACTCTCACATCTATATATGACTACTGGAAAAACCATAGCCTTGACTAGACAGACCTTTGTTGACAGAGTAATGTCTCTACTTTTTCTTGTTTTTCTTTTTTTTTCTTTTCTTTTTTTTTTTTTTTAATGTCTCTGCTTTTTAATATGCTTTCTACATTGGTCATAACTTTCCTTCCAAGGAGTAAGCGTCTTTTAATTTCATGGCTGCAGTCACCATCTGCAGTGATTTTGGAGCCCAGAAAAATAAAGTCAGCCACTGTTTCCACTATTTCACCATCTATTTGCCATGAAGTGATGAGACTGGATGCCATGATCTAAGTTTTCTGAATGTTGAGCTTTAAGCCAACTTTTTCACTCTCCTCTTTTACTTTCATCAAGAGGCTCTTTAGTTCTTCTTCACTTTCTGCTATAAGAGTGGTGTCATCTTCATATCTGAGGTTATTGATATTTCTCCCAGCCATCTTGAGTCCAACTTGTGCTTCATCCAGCCCAGCGTTTCTCATGATGTACTCTGCATATAAGTTAAATAAGCAGGGTGACAATATACAGCCTTAACATACTCCTTTTCCTATTTAGAATCAGTCTGTCGTTCCATGTCCAGTTCTAACTGTTGCTTCCTGACCTGCATACAGGTTTCTCAAGAGGCAGGTCAGGTGTTCTGGTATTCCCATCTCTTTATGGTATTCCCATCTCTTTCAGAATTTTCCACAGTTTATTGTGATCCACACCGTCAAAGGCTTTGGCATAGTCAATAAAGCAGAAATAGATGTTTTTTCCGAACTCTCTTGCTTTTTTGATGATCCATCGGATGTTGGCAATTTGATTTCTGGTTCCTCTGCCCTTTCTAAAACCAGCTTGAACATCTGGAAGTTCACAGTTCACATATTGCTGAAGTCTGGCTGGGAGAATTTTGAGCATTACTTTACTATCGTGTGAGATGAGTGCAATTGTATGGTAGTCTGAGCATTCTTTGGCATTGCCTTTCTTTGAGATTGAAATAAAAACTGACCCTTTCCAGTCCTGTGGCCACTGCTGAGTTTTCCAAATTTGCCGACATATTTAGTGTGGCACTTTTACGGCATCATCTTTCAGGATTTGAAATAGCTAAACTGGAATTCCATCACCTCCACTAGCTTTGTTCGTAGTGATGCTTCCTAAGGCCCACTTGACTTCACATTCCAGGATGCCTGGCTCTAGGTGAGTGTGAGTGATCACACCATGATGATTATCTGGGTCGTGAAGATCTTTTTTGTACAATTCTTCTGTGTATACTTGCCACCTCTTCTTATTATGTTCTGCTTCTGTTACGTCCATACCATTTCTGTCCTTTATTGAGCCCATTTTTGCATGAAATGTTCCCTTGGTATCTCTGATTTTCTTGAATAGATCTCTAGTATTTGCCATTCTATTGTTTTCCTCTATTAGGCTTTAGGTTTCTGTATAGCAAACAAAGTATACTGGATCTTAGTCATTTTCTAATATATAACCTAAATTTGCCTGTACCTGACATGCAGATGAGAGTACATTATATATTATGTTCAATAGCTAATATTAATAGAGATTTATATAACTTAGCCTCTGGATACAGGTGTAAGTAAATTTGTCAAATGCAGAGTTAAAAAATAATCATGTATTATTTTCTTTTTACTTTGATAATAATGCTCAAGTTCAAGAAGCTAATATGTAGTCTGGAGGATATATTAATATATATATATATATATATATATATATATAATGCATGGCGTAGTACCATCAATGACTCAGCTTGAAGGGGTGATAAGGAGAAAATGTATTTATTTTGGAAGGTGTTGTGGAAAGCACTCACCTCTTGCTTCCTTGATGTTATTTCTATAAATTTTGAGTTCTCTGTACTGGAAGCACTCTAACACAGAAGATGGGGACTCTCACATTCTTTTGACTTGTTACCAGGCTCAAGCTGTGATGACTAACCCTTTTACTCCTAGATGGCCTATAGAGAAGTTCTCTGGCTGATTTCAGATATTATTTTTTTTCACAGTAAGAATGTAGTTGAATAGGTGGGAAAAATATAATGAACTAACATTCAGTTCTCTTTTTTTCCCCTCTAGGTATTTTCCAACTGTGACAAGTTTTGTTATGGTTACTGTTAAAAATAAGAGATATATCTTCCTGCTCTAAGGCAGCAAGGGGTCAAAATATTAAATGGAGGGACTTCCCTGGTGGTCCAGTGGTTGAGACTCAGTGCTTCCAATGCAGGGTACAGAGGTTCGATACCTGGTTAGGAAATTAAGATCCCCCATGGCATGAAGTGCAGCCAAAAAAAAAGAGAGAGAGTAAATGGAGCCATATTAGATTTTGGTCTCATATCACCATATCAGTGAAACTTGCCTGACCCTTTCCCCCCATTCCCCACCAAACACATGGACAAATAGTTTCTTCAGAATTCTGTATCCTTTTTTCATTATTTTATTTTTTTCCCCATAGGAATCTTCATCCACTAACCTACTAGATAATTTATTATATTAATTACTTATTTGTCCATCTCTCTTCTAAATGATTGCCTAAAAAAGGACAAAGTGTTTTTGTTGTTGGCGGTGGTGGTTTGTTTTGTTCAATGATATATTCCCAAAGCCTAGTGGAACAGTGTGTGACTCACGGTAGACAATTAAGAAATATTTGTCAAATGGAATGAACCATTTTATAAATACGGAACTCCCTTCCAGTTGGAAAAATCTTTGCCATCTCCTTTCATAAGCTCTCCAAAGGTGAAATAGAGTCAAACTCTCTCACGTCACTCAATCACAGGCTATGGTGAGAGGCAATACAATGAGTGGTTAGAAATGTAGCCTCTAGAGCTATAGTGTGATTTAACTCCACTTTCTACCTGTATAGTCTTAGGAAAGTTGCTTAATAAATGCAAGTCACATTATCCTCATCTGATATCTTATCTCATATCTTAGCTCTGTTTTCAGAATATAATGTGGGGAAGCTAAATAGGTAAATACCTATCTCATAGGTTCTTATTGACAGACACCTCACTGCTTCTCATAGAAAGCACATAATGAAAACCAACAGCAGGATAAGCCTATAGTATCCTGGATTTTCTTAAAATTACAAGTATTTTTTGATTTGGAGGCAATCATATGACAGCTAACTTAATCTTTGGATAGAAGAACTTTCCCCTAAATGGCATAACAGATGGTAGATTCTGAAAACTAATATTAACTCATGGAACTGAAACAAAGGATGCTTTCTATTTTTCTTTTATCTTTAATTTTTTTAATCTATATTCTTTCCCCCAAGAATATTAGTAATAAAACTCAGCAACAGAGTTCTCAGTATGCAATTTGACAGACCATGTGGTGAGTTCTGAGTTTTTGAACTGTCGATTTCACTTGGGAATAGTAATATATAAGACATTTATATTTAGGGTGTAAACTGCAGAAATGGGCTACATTTAGTTCTGACTTTTATTCACATTTTATAAATTTCGTAGATGTGTTGATTTTGTAGATATCATGACACCGTGATGCAATAGTTTAATATATCATGTGACTCATGGCAACATTGAAGAGTAAGTTACTTGAGAGTCTTTGAGTTAGGAGCTTCCACTTTGAAAAGTTTTCAAAAGCTAGTTGAAAACTTGTAATAGAATATGATAGGCTCGAGTCAATTAGATAAAGAATACTCATATGTATGGGTTGGGTTAGACATATGAAGGAGAAGATCATATAACAATTAAATTTTATTAAGAAAATTAAAGTGAGACAACTCATTTTATTGAGATTTCTTTTTCTGTGGTAACATATATTCAGAAAATTTCTCCAAATGTGGGAAATAGATATCATTCTTAATGTTGTGACAAATCTGTGCCCATGGAATATTTGCTACTGTGTGGAACTCATTTTACATTTTGTTGTGATCTTGGATGAACAGAATGGTGGGAGAAGGAGTATAATTTGAGATGGAAAATAGAATATTGACTTCTTGACAATGGAAGTAGATTTACGAATGTGTTCCTTGAACATCTAGAGTTTATTTTTGACAGCAACTCTTTGGTACTGAAAATGTGTACCTCAAATCTTATTTTTAAATACTTTAACTCTTTGAAAGTAAGTGATGGTAGAGATAGAGAAGAATGAGCAACTTCCTAACCTAAGTCTGAGCACTTAGATAAGGATTAGATTCATATTGCCAGGCAAAAGACACCTTATTTTGATGGTGGATTATTTTGTCCTTTTTATATTTCCATGGAGAAGAAAATGGCACCCCACTCCAGTATTCTTGCCTAGAGAATCCTGTGGACAGAGGAGCCTGGTGGGCTGCTATCCATAGGGTCGTACAAAGTCAGACACGACTGAAGTGACTTAGCATGCATGCATGCATGCATACTTTCCATTTCTCTTCTGAAATTCCCCATTTGTTCTTGTAATTCATCCACTTTTTCTCAGTAGCTCCTTTAACATATTTAACAATGTTATTTTGAAGTCATTATCTGTTCATCTCAACTTCTATATTATATTTCCTTTATTGACTGTTTTTGTTAATGCTTTTGTTTGTGTTGCTTTTTTGTATTCTAGATGTTTTGTATAAAACAAGATTAGAGGCCTAACGTAAATAAGTTTTATCCCAAAAGAGATTGCTGCTGATGGTGAGGAAAATAGTCAATGATATGGACAAGAATCTGTCATGAGATCTAGAAGCAAGAATTCCAAGATGATCACTATGATTTCCCCATCTGGTACACACTCTCAGTTTTTTCTCCTTCCTTGAATATAAGTGGAACTGTGAATAGTATGAGAGATCACTCCTGTGGTTAGTTTACTTAAGTAGCAGAAGGGAAGGATTTTTATAGATATAATTAAGGTGGCAAAACAGTTAATTTTAAAATAATCAAAGGGAGAGTATCTGGGGTGTGTCTGATTTATTCATGTAACAGTCCTTTAAATAGGTCAAAGATTCAACCTGCACGGTTGTGGCACTGCTGGAGACCTATGGCTACTGATGGTACCCTAGGGTTGTGGAGATGGCCAACATATGTAACACAACACTGGATGGATGAAATCAACAGCAATTTGTTAATCATGCAAAGGATTAGGAGAAGTATGCACATTATGTCATTCAAAGTCATACAGGGTGGCATTCAAGAACAGGGTACAACCATGGGCTGTAAGAGGCAGGCTTTGTAGTGTCAAGAGGGTAACACCCTCTGAATCCCAAGGGAAGATGTGATTGACTTATTTGAATACTTCCATAGGATGGCAGTCCATGGTACAGTCCTGGCATGCTGCAGTCCATGGGGTCTCAAAGAGTCGAACATTACTGAGCGGCTGAACTGAACTGAGTAGTGTTGCAGGGAGTTGAAGACTCAAGGATGAGCAGGAATTGTACCTGGTGTGGAAGAGGAGGATTGTTTGATTGGAGGACCTTATGTAGGGATCAGAGTGGGAGGGAAACTTGCAGGGAGGTCATCCAAGCCACTTCTGATTTTACACATAACCTTATATCACAAAGAGGGTGGACTTGCTTTGTGACTGTAGTTTTTTGGAATTCTAATCCAACAAACTAGCTTACTAAAGCAATTTAACTGATTTCTCCTTACCCTCTTGCATGGAAAATTCAGACCTCTACCTTCTGTAGGATTAGGGATAATATTAATAAAAGATATCTTTATTCCTGAGGCTCATGCTTTTTTGGTATTTAGCCTTAGATACTTTGGGATTACCATGTGGTGCTACTGGTAAACAACCCACCTGCCAATGCAGGAGCTATATGAGATGTGGGATTGATCCTTGGGTCAGGAAGATCCCCTGGAGAAGGGCGTTACCATTCCAGTCATTCCAGGGCAGTACTCCATTCCAGTACTCTTACCTGGAGAATCCCATGAACAGAGGAGCCTGGTGGGCTACAGTCCATAGGGTCGCAAAGAGTCAGACATGACTGAAGCAACTTAGCACACACACATGCATGTCTTCTCTAAGGAAATTCATGAGATGATCCTTCATATATTCATATATTTATATACCTCATATATAAATATATTTCATATTTTGTGTTGTTAATTAAAACGGTTGTAGTAGACATGGAAGAAGACTAATATTCTAGATATGTCTGAAGCAACTAAAGACACATTACCAATTGTTAATATTAAGAACTAAACTTCCTGTAGATAATATTATTTTGAGATGTGGTTGGCAGAATAATGTCTCTGCCTTCCTCCAGGATATCCCTACCTTAATCCCTGGAGCCTGATAATATGTTATTAATACCTGTGTGGTAAAAGGTATTTTGTAAAATGTAATTGAGGTTATGGACCTTGAGTTGAAGAGATTATTGTGGATTATCTAGATGTGCCCTATACAAGTGTTAGTCACTCAGCTGAGTCCGACTGTGACCTCATGGACTGTAGCCCTCCAGACTCCTCTGTCTATGGAATTCTCCAGGCAAGAAAACTGGAGTGGATAACTATTCCCTTCTCCAGCAGATTTTCCCAACCAAGGGATCAAACCCAGGTCTCCTGCATTGCAGGCAGATTCTTTACCATCTGAGCCACCAGGAAAGCCCTTTAACAAGAGTCCAAAAAAGCCAAAAGTTACTCTGTGCTGGAGTCAATGGCAGAAAGATGTGACTTTAGAATAAGAGTTATAAACATACAACATTGCTAGCTTTGAGGATGGAGGATGAACTTGTAACAGTCCAAGGAATATAGATGACTTCTAGAAGCCAAAAAAAAGATTAGGAAACAGATACCACCCAATAATCTCCATAAGGGAACATAGCCCTTCTAACATATTGATTTTAGCTCACAGAGATCCAAGTTGAACTTTTGACCTACAGAATTGTAAGATAGTAAGTTTCTGTTGTTTTAAACAACTAAGTTGGTAGTAATTTGTTCTGACAGCAGTAGCACACTTATATAAGAAATGATAGAGCTATTCTTTCTTTCATAGTAGTAAAGTACTAATTATTGATAACAAAGAACATCAAATCCAGTTTATTTTTCCTGGGATAAATATTCCTATCCCTTGACAAACCCTTTCAAAGAGGAAGAAAGGCTTTGTGCTTTGTAAAGCTTTCAGGAAACTTAAATTTTTTTCTTTAAGTTTTGTTGTTGTTGTTGTTTAGTCATTAAATCATGTCAGAGTCCTGTGACCCCATGCACTGTAACCTATCAGGTTCCTCTGTCCATGGGATTCCCCAGGCAAGAATAGTGGAGTGGGTTGTCATTTCCTTTTCCAGAGGATCTCCCTGACCCAGGAATCTAACCTGTGTGTACTGCTTGGCAGGTGGATTCTTTACCACTGAGCCACTGATAGTTGTTTCTCATCTGCATTGGTGCAATTATAACACATATCACACTTGATTTCACTGTATTTCACCAACATATCTGTAGTGTTTGCTCCTCCTCCTACATGGTACTCAATAACATATTTGAAGTACATCTAAATAGCTTTATTTAGAACTTTAAAAAATAACTTTTCTTCTATATAGATAGAAGTTTAGCATCAGCAGGATTCAAACATGTATGCCAATGTTGACTGAAAAAAAAAAACTGCACAATTTTACATTTGTAATTCATGTTTTATTTGGGGACCTTACTGAGGACTATAGTCTGGGAAACAGTCCCTCAGATAACTCTGAGGGACTATTCCAAAGAGGTAAGGGAGGGGCCCAGGATGTACAGAACTTTTTGAAAAATGATGTAGTTGAACATCAAAAGATTACTGCTAATCACACACACACAAAAGACAAATTGATAACTTTTGTGCTTTTCTGTGAATGGGAAGATACAAGAGTTTGGGCTCATTGAAATCATTCCTTTGATATACATCTTAGCTACTTAGGGCCAGTGTTTTGTTTTGTTTTGTTTTTTCCATTCCAAATTTCCCTTAGGGCACACTGTCAGGTCAGCTGCAGTGACTGATGGCTTGATGGTGATGTAACATTCTTAGTTTACTGAAATAGATGTAGTCTGGGCACAGTTCTACCCCTTGATCCCTGGAGGAGGATGAGACCAACTCCCCACATGTGTGAGCTGGCTTCAGAACTTCGTCCAGAACTTCAGTGCCTAGAACTGAATGTCCCTAGAAAATTTCCAGGACCCAAGGTGGGAATAAAGCATATTCCATTAACTTGTATACACTGAATGTCTGCATGGTTGCCACCTTTCCCAAGGCAGACCTCCCTATCATTGCATATACTGAAGTATCTATTTTCTAAGATAGAATTTTTATTTTCTTGAGGCAACATACTGTGAGAGTTCATTTTGACAGTGACTAGTTACAAGACCAAAATCTCCTCAAGCACTGTAATCTTATCTTTCAGTGTTTAGCTTACCACAATGACAGAGCTTATATTCTCGTTTCTATTTTGTAGTAACAAAAACAATTTTGTATGAAACTACAGGAGATAACCAGAGTCTTTGGGTCTTATATATTTGCGGCCATAGGTGATCTGAATTGGACAATGAATGTAGAATTTGACAGGGATTTTTGAGCATAATACAAATAACAAGACTAAATTCCCTGAAAGTAATAATAAACAGCTAGAATTCTATAAACGCATAGCCAATTTTGATTAGAGATTAAAGAAATGATATGTAATGCTACTGAATCTTTAAATCATGTACATCAGAAAGAAGTGTGAATATTCAGCATAGAGCTTAAGTGTTTGTTTTTTGTTTTATGAATGGATTTCTAGGTGGAGGTGGTAACAAAAGAAAGACACTTTATCCTAGGGAAAACTGTCACATAGTGAAATGTGACTTAAACTTAAAAAAAGAGAAACAAGAAATTATACTTGATACATTTTAAACAACAGAGCTAACTAAACAAGACAAAACAACATGGTGAATCTATCTGTTTAAACATCCATTTACCTATTGTTTTTAAATCTATCAGCTTAATGACCATGTCAAAGCATCATTTTTCAAGGACATAGATGCTGAAAAACAGAGAATATTGTCTGAAATAATAATTCACATTTTTCTTCCTTATTGCTATTAATTTTGTTCTTCTTTGGTATCCAATAAGAAGCTATTAATTAACATATGGTAATCATATTGCAATGATACCAGAAAAAAGTTCTCTTTTAGATATGCATTTATTTTAGCAAGGAGAAATAAGAAAGCCTTCCTCAGCGATAAATGCAAATAAATAGAGGAAAACAATAGAATGGGAAAGACTAGAGAGCTCTTCAAGAAAATTAGAGAAACCAAGGGAACATTTCATTCAAAGATGGGCTCAATAAAGGACAGAAATTGTATGGACCTAACAGAAGCAGAAGATATTGAGAAGATGTGGCAAGAATACACAGAAGAACTATAGAAAAAAGATCTTCATGATCCAGATAATTACGATGGTGTGATCACTCACCTAGAGCCAGACATTCTGGAATGTGAAGTCAAGTGGGACATAGAGAGCATCACTATGAACAAAACTAGTGGAGGTGATGAAATTCCAGTTGAGCTATTTCAAATCCTGAAACATGATGCTGTGAAAGTGCCACACTCAATATGTCAGCAAATTTGGAAAACTCAGCAGTGGCCACAGGACTGGAAAAGGTCAGTTTTCGTTCCAATCCCAAAGAAAGGCAATACCAAAGAATGCTCAAACTACCACACAATTGCACTCATCTCACATGTTAGTAAAGTAATGCTCAAAATTCTCCTAGCCAGACTTCAGCAATATGGGAACCATGAACTTCCAGATGTTCAAGCTGGTTTTACAACAGGCAGAGGAACAAGAGACCAAATTGCCAACATCCGCTGAATCATCGAAAAAGCAAGAGAGTTCGGAAAAAACATCTATTTCTGCTTTATTGACTATGCCAAAGCCTTTGACTGTGTGGATCACAATAAACTGTGGAAAATTTTGAAAGAGATGGGAATAACGGACCACCTGACCTGCCTCTTGAGAAACCTGTATGCAGGTCAGGAAGCAACAGTTAGAACTGGACATGGAACAACAGATTAGTTCCAAATAGGAAAAGGAGTATGTCAAGGCTGTATATTGTCACCCTGCTTATTTAACTTATATGCAGAGTACATCATGAGAAACTCTGGGCTGTCTGAAGCACAAGCTGGAATCAAGATTGCTGGGAGAAATATCAATAACCTCAGATATGCAGATGACACTACCATTATAGCAGAAAATGAAGAAGAACTAAAGAGTCTCTTGATGAAAGTGAAGGAGGAGAGTGAAAAAGTTGGCTTAAAGCTCAACACTCAGAACACTAAGATCATGGCATCTGGTCCCATCACTTCATGGCAAATAGATGGGGAAACAGTGGAAACAGTGACTGCCTTTATATTTCTGGGCTCCAAAATCACTGCAGATGGTGATTGCAGCCATGAAATTAAGACTCTTACTCCTTGGAAAGAAAGTTATGACCAACCTAGACAGTATATTAAAAAGCAGAGACATTACTTTGCCAACAAAGTTCTGTCTAGTCAAGGCTATGGTTTTTCCAGTGGTTATGTATGGATGTGAGAGTTGGACTATAAAGAAAGCTGAGCACTGAAGAATTGATGCTTTTGAACTGTGGTGTTGGAGAAGACACTTGAGAGTCCCTTGGACTGCAAGGAGATCCAACCAGTCCACCCTAAAGGAAATCAGCCCTGGGTGTTTATTGGAAGGACTGATGTTGGAGCTGAATCTCCAATATTTTCACCACATTAGTAGAACACTTTAGTTGCCAACACAGCTCATATTTGTGAGAGAATGCTACTGAATTCATAGCAAAATCATCATAGCTGAAGGGAGAATTTTATTTTAAAATCCTTATTTCTTATTTATGTTTGGAATATTGTTTTTCCTTCTCACATCTTTTTCATACATGACTCAACATGGATATTTCTCCTAGTAAGCCCTTTTCTATAGACCTATCTTTCATATCTTTTTTAATAGCTTCCCAGGTGGCTCAGTGGTAAAAAATCTGCCTACCAGTGCAGGAGACACAGGAGACGTGGGTTCAACAATCCCTGGGTCAGGAAGGTCCCCTGGAGTAGGAAATGGCAACTCACTCCAATATTCTTGTCTGTAAAATTCCACAGATAGAGGAGCCTGGTGGGCCCATGGAGTTGCAAAGAGTTGTACATGACTAAGCAACTGAGCACACATAGCTGATTTACAACAGTATACATTTCAGATATACAAGCCTTCATATTTATCTTCATTAAAGCTCCGCAATCTCCAGGCTACCAGCCCTCTCCTAGAGATACTGAAGGAGTCATTTCAACCACAGGCCACACACTGGATATCAGTAGTGTTCTTAAGAAAATATGTTCCTCTTTAAGCAACTATCATATTCAGCAGAATATAAAATAGCAGCCTTCCTCAGTCCCTGGACAAGATAACCAGGCTGCCTGCTCTTCTGAGCAGATCATGTGGTAACCAGCACTTTTTTTAATCACCATCATGGATTCTGGTGCCTCAGTACTTTTTTTCTGCTTTGTCTTTACCAGCCTTTTACTTCTTGAGGACCAAAATTCATATGCATTTTAGACAGGTGAATTAACAACTCCCCAAAATTTTGTTCAGCAAAACGAAAAAATAATGAGAACTTACTGTGTGTAAGGTAATCTTCTAGATATTTGGAAATCTTGCTGGATTTGGGGGGAAACTAAAACGAAGCAAAGATCCTCTGATGATGGGGGTGGCAGACAACAGACATTAAACATAATGCATGATTTGATTACATGTAAAAGAATCATTTGCTTAAAGAACAGAAAATGGAAACCAAGAGTATCGTTGTGGGTGTGGTTTGCAATTTTATATGATGTAAACACATTTTTATTTATTCATTTGTTAATTTTTGATTGCCCTGGGTCTTTTTTGCTACTTGGGGCCTTTTCTCTAGTTGTGGTGAGCAGGGACTACTCACTGTAGTGGTATGCAGGTTTCTCATTGCAGTAACTTCTCTTCCTGAGGACCATGGGCTCTAGGCCTGCAGGCTCAGTAGTTGGGGTGCATGGTCCTAGTTGCCCCGTGGCATGTGGAACCTTCCTGGACCAGGGGTCAAACGTATGTCCCCTGCATTGGCAGGCAGATTCTTAAACACTGGCCCACCAGGGAAGTCCAGCACATTTTTAAATTGATATTTAGTCATGTTTTTGGAGACAGTCTCTTCATTGCCATTGTCCTCTGTAGATAAATGTGTGTGGACCAATATCAGTCTTTATACCTGATCTCATATTTTTTCTTATCCAACTTTTTTTTAATACTCTGTTAGATAACTATTCTAATCATACATGATGTGCCCAAATTAAAAATGTCCCTCCAGCCTATGCTTTCCTTATAAAAGTCTGTGCATACACTTATTCCTAGATTGTTCATATGTAGCAGCAGCAGTAAGACTGTCTGTAAACTGTCTAAGGAAAGATATCATGATTCACTAATTTTGAGGGATGAAGCTTAACAGTGTTTGAAAATGAAAGGAAGTCAGTGAAACAGAAGCAAGATGAGAAAAGTTATGAAATTGAAAATATAAATCACAAGTTTAATCTGGGATTACCTGGAAAAGTACTGGACTCTATGGACATGCAACATAAAAATATGTCTTATAGCTAATGGAAATAAATAAATAGTTTGTATTCTATGATTTTATAACAATGTGATCCATGAAATATTGACAACTGTGAAATAAGTGAGTCTTTCATGGAGTAGCTAAATATAACAAATGCAAATGCTTAAATATCAATAATAGTTATAAAGATAATATAATATTTTTAAAACATTGTTCTATTCATACTAGAATTGAAACAAACCAATTCACATTTAAAAGTTGTAAATATAAGTTATATGGTACACAAATAATGATTTGCTAAATGTAAAATATAATAAATATTATTTTATAATTAATATGCATCCAATGCATTCTTTAGAAAATTTAAATGTAATTTTATTAATATATATCATTTTACATAATTGATCCAAAGATCATGAATAAGACTAGTCAGGATATTTAAACAAGTAGGCAAAATTTTGGACAAGCACATATTAAAACATACCATGAAGTGAAAGTTTTTAAAATCTGTTGCTGTGGTTTGTGAAAATAAATTACTAAATTATATAAATTATTTTAACACACTTTATTATAATTTATTATCTGAAAAAGTTTGTAGCACAAATTTGGGAATAAATAATATAAATTAGTTTCTAATGTTGGGTTAAAATGATATTTGAGAGAGAGGTAATAAAATTATACTTTTTCCCATATAACATGCTGCTGCTGCTGCTAAGTTGCTTCAGTCATGTCCAACTCTGTGTGACCCCATAGACGGCAGCCCACCAGGCTCCTCCGTCCCTGGGATTCTCCAGGCAAGAACACTGGAGTGGGTTGCCATTTCCTTCTCCAATGCATGAAAGGGAAAAGTGAAAGTGAAGTCACTCAGTCATGTCGCAACCCCATGGACTGCAACCTACCAGGCTCCTCCGTCCGTGGGATTTTCCAGGCAAGAGTACTGGAGTGGGGTGCCATTGCCTTCTCCCATATAACATGCACCACATTGTATTTCTTGTGATAAAATACCAGAGAGAAGAATTCATGTATTATTCTAATGCATATATATGGAACCTAGAAAGATGTTAACGATTAATTTATTTGCAGGGCAGCAGTGGAGAAACAGACATAGAGAACAGACTTACAGACACGGGGGAGGGAAAGGAAGGAGAGGGTGAGATGTATGGAGAGAGTAACATGAAAACTTACATTCAGTTCAGTTCAGTTCAGTTCAGTTCAGTCGCTCAGTCATGTCTGACTCTTTGCAACCGCATGAACCGCAGAATGCTAGGCTGCCCTGTCCATCACCAACTCCCGGAGTTTACCCAAACTCGTGTCCATTGAGTCGGTGATGCCATCCAGCCATCTCATCCCCTGTTGTCCCCTTCTCCTCCCACCCTTAATCTTTCCCAGCATTAGGGTCTTTTCCAATGAGTCAACTCTCCGCATCGGTGGCCAAAGTATTGGAATTTCAGCTTCAACATCAGTCCTTCCAATGAATACCCAGGGCTGATCTCCTTTAGGAGGGACTGGTTGGATCTCCTTTCAGTCCAAGGGACTCTCAAGAGTGTTCTCCAACACCACAGTTCAAAAGCATCAACTCTTCAGTGCTCAGCTTTCTTCACATTCCAACTCTCACATCCATACATGACCACTAGAAAAACGATAGCCTTGACTAGATGGACCTTTGTTGACAAAGTAATGTCTCTGCTTTTAAATATGCTATCTACGTTGGTCATAACTTTCCTTCCAAGGAGTAAGTGTCCTTTAATTTCATGGCTGCAATCACCATCTGCAGTGATTTTGGAGCCCCCCCAAAATAAAGTCTGACACTGTTTCCACTGTTTCCCCATCTATTTCCCATGAAGTGATGGGACCAGATGCCATGATCTTAGTTTTCTGAATGTTGAGCTTTAAGCCAACTTTTTCACTCTCCTCTTTCACTTTCATCAAGAGGCTCTTTAGTTCTTCTTCACTTTCTGCCATGAGGGTGGTGTCATCTGCATATCTGAGGTTATTGATATTTCTTCTGGCAATCTTGATTCCAGCTTGTGCTTCCTCTAGCCCAGCATTTCTCATGATGTACTCTGCATATAAGTTAAATAAGCAGGGTGACAATATACAGCCTTGATGTACTCCTTTTCCTATTTGGAACCACTCTTTTGTTCCATGTCCAGTTCTAACTATTGCTTCTTGACCTGCATACAGGTTTCTCAAGAGGCAGGTCAGGTGGTCTGCTAATCCCATCTCTTTCAGAATTGTCCACAGTTTATTGTGATCCACACCTTCAAAGGCTTTGGCATAGTCAATAAAGTAGAAATAGATGTTTTTCTGGAACTCTCTTGCTTTTTCGATGATCCAGCTTACATT
This sequence comes from Giraffa tippelskirchi, assembly GCF_054371585.1. NCBI lineage: Eukaryota > Metazoa > Chordata > Mammalia > Artiodactyla > Giraffidae > Giraffa > Giraffa tippelskirchi. Next base: position 129,929,644 of record NC_137286.1, read on the forward strand.
ACCATATATAAAATAGAGAACAAATGGAATTTGCTGTATGACTCAGGGAACTCAAATAGGGGCTCTGTAACAACCTAGAGGGGTGGGATGGAGAGAGAGGCTCAAGAGGGAGAGAACATATGTATACCTATGGCTGATTCATGTTGATATTTGGCAGAAAACAACAAAATTTTGTAAAGCAAATATTCTTCAATTAAAAATGAATAAATACTTTGCAAAATTGAAAAAAAAAATCATAAAATTAAAAAAAAAAAGAATTCATGTATTATAAATGAATATCAATTAAGTTTAGTTCAGTCACTCAGTCCTGTCTAACTCTTGGTGACTCCATGGACTGCAACACGCCAGGCTTCCCTGTCCATCACCAACTCCCAGAGTTTACCCAAACTCATGTCCATTGAGTTGGTGATGCCATCCAACCATCTCATCCTCTGTCATCCACTTCTCCTGTTTCCAATGTTTCCCCATCTATTTGCCATGAAGTGATGGGACCAGATGCCATGATCTTTGTTTTCTGAATGCTGAACTTTAAGCCAACATTTTCACTCTCCTCTTTCACTTTCATCAAGAGGCTCTTTAGTTCTTCTTCGCTTTCTTCCATAAGGGTGGTGTCATCTGCATATCCGAGGCTATTGATATTTCTCCTGATGATCTTGATTCCAGCTAGTGCTGCACCCAGCCCAGCATTTCTTATGATGTACTCTGCATATAAATTAAATAAGTAGGGTGACAATACACAGCCTTGACATACTCCTTTCCCAATTTGGAACCAGTCTGTGATCCACACAGTCAAAGACTTTAGCATAGTCCATAAAGCAAAAGTAGATGTTTTTCTGGGACTGTCTTGCTTTTTCTATGATCCAGCAGATGTTGGCAATTTCATCTCTGGTTCCTCTGCCTTTTCTAAATCCAACTTGTACATGTGCAGATTCATGATTCACATACTATTGAAGCCTGGCTTGGAGAATTTTGAGCATTACTTTGCAAGCACGTGAGATGAGTGCAGTTGCATTTGAACATTCTTTGGTGTTGCCTTTCTTGAGATTGGAATGAAAACTTACCTTTTCGAGTCCTGTGACCACTGTTGAGTTTTCCAAATTTGCTGGCATATTGAGTGCAAAACTTTCACAGCATCGTCTTTTAGGATTTGAAATAGCTCAACTGGAATTCCATCACCTCCACTAGCTTTGTTCGCAGTGATGCTTCCTATGGCCCACTTGACTTCACATTCCAGAATGTCTGGCTCTAGGTGATTGATCACACCATCGTGGTTATTTGGGTCATGAAGATCTTTCTTGCATAGTTCTTTTGTGTATTCTTGCCACCTCTTAATATCTTCTGCTTCTGTTAGGTCCATACCATTTTTGTCCTTTATTGTCCCCATCTTTGCATGAAATATTCCCTTGGTATCTGTAATTTTCTAGAAGAGATCTCTAGTCTTTCCCATTCTATTGTTTTCCTCTATTTATTTGTATTGATCACTGATCACTGAGGACAGCTTTCTTATCGCTCCTTGCTATTGTTTGGAACTCTGCATTCAAATGGGTATATGTTTCATTTTCTCATTTGCCTTTCACATCTTTTATTTTCTCAGCTATTTGCAAGGTCTCCTCGGACAACCATTTAGTCTTTGGCATTTCTTTTTCTTGGGGATGATCTTGAACTCTGCCTCCTGTACAATGTCACGAACATCTGTCCATAGTTCTTCTGGCACTCTGTCTATCAGATCTAATCCCTTTAATCTATTTGTCACTTCCACTTCATAATTGTAAGGGATTCTATTTATGTCATACCTGAATGATCTAGTGGTTTTCCCTACTTTCTTCAATTTCAGTCTGAATTTGGCTATAAGGAGTTCATGATCTGAGCCCCAGTCAGCTCCTGGCCTTGTTTTTGCTGACTGTATGGAGCTTCTCCATTTTTGACTGCAAAGAATATAATAAATTTCATTTTGGTATTGCCATCTGGTGATGTCCATGTGTAGAGTTTTCTCTTGTGTTGTTGGAAGAGGACATTTGTTATGACCAGTGTGTTCTCTTGGAAAAACTCTGGTAGCCTTTGACCTCCTTCATTTCGTACTCCAAGGCCAGATTTTCTTGTTACTCCAGTTATCTCTTGAATTCCTACTTTTGTACTCCAGTCCCCTATAATGAAAAGGACATCCCTTTTGGATGTTAGTTCCAGAAGGTCTTGTAGGTCTTCATAGAACCATTCAACTTCAACTTCTGCAGCATTACTGGTCAGGGCATAGACTTGGATTACTGTGATATTGAATGATTTGCCTTGGAAATGAACAGAGATTATTCTGTCATTTTTGAGATTGCATTCAAGTACTGCATTCTGGACTCTTTTGTTGACTATGATGGCTACTCCATTTCTTCTAAGGGATTCTTTCCCACAGTAGTAGATATAAAGGTCATCTGAGTTAATTTCACCCATTCCAGTCCATTTTAGTTCTCTGATTCCTAAAATGCCGATATTCACTCTTGCCATCTCCTGTTTGACCACTTTCAATTTGCCTTGATTCATGGACCTAACATTCCAGATTCCCATGCAATATTGCACTTTACAGCATTATACTTTACTTCTATCACCAGTCACATCCACAACTGGGTGTTGTTTTTGCTTTTGGTTCCATCTTTTCATTCTTTCTGGAGTTCGTTCTCCACTGATCTCCAGTAGCATATTGGGCACCTACCATCCTGGGAAGTTCATCTTTCAGTGTCCTGTCTTTTTGCCTTTTCATATTGTTCATGGGGTTCTCAAGGCAAGAATACTGAAGTAGTTTGCCATTCCCTTCTCCAGTGTACCATGTTTTGTCAGAACTCTCCACCATGACCCATCCATCTTGGGTGGCCCTACACAGCAGAAATGAATATAGGTTAATATATAGCTAATAATTATGTGTAGAAATTTTTTTATAGTTTTTAATAACATACTTTTAACTGGAGAACAATTTGAAAAATAAGCAAAATGAATTGTGAAAACTTTTAATAGTTGTATGAAAGACGTATTAGTAATATCATTAACAAAAATCAACTTATACACATAAAAGGCTAAAAATAACCAAAAAGATAAATAAATGTAAAACTTACAGTTTACAAAGGTGAAAGGCATAAAAATTAGTTGAAATATATTAAAATATAGAAGATGAATGCATTAAATTAGCTACAAAAACAGAAAATCATAATATTGTCATTATATGTTAGAATTGAGAGTGTAAGTTATTAGAATATTTCCTGAAAACTTTTTTAAAACTTTATAAAATATGTGTAAAATCTTTATTTTACTTTTTCAATGATCATTGAATTTTATTTAAGACACATTCTAAACAATATATGTACTAAGAATTTCACTTTAAATATAACTAATTTCATAAAAGTAGTACTGGAAATCCAGTGTTTAATGATATAGCTGATTCTTTATAGCACATTGCATTCTAAGTCACTTCAGTCGCATCTGACTCTTTCTGACCTCATGGACTGTAGCCTGCCAGACTCCTCTGTCCATGGGATTTTCCAGGCAGGAATACTGAAGTGTGTTGCCATTTCCTCTTCCAAGGAATCTTTCTGACCCATGGTTCGAACACTGGTGCCTTATGTATCCTATATTGGCAGGCAGGTTCTTTACTACTAGTGCCACTAGGAAGGTTTATAGCACATTATGAATCCATAAAATAATGATTGTTGATTATATGCATGTGACCTAGTGACTAAATTGGGAATCCTACTTATTTTATGTATCATAAGAGCAAGTGCATTTGGTTTGGAAAGACAAAAAATGTATGTCGAGCATTTGGAGGGTATATTTAAATCAATCCTTATTATTTAGTGAGCACAAAGTTGTATCTTGAAGAGGGGAATTTATTTACAAATTAGATATTGGAATTGATTAAAGTAAATAATATTACCATTTTGGATTTTATTACCATTCTTGGAAGAAAAGTTATGACCAACATAGACAGTATATTAAAAAGCAGAGACATTACTTTGCCAACAAAAGTCTGTCTAGTTAAGGCTATAGTATTTTCAGTAGTCATGTATGGATGTGTGAGTTGGACTATAAAGAAAGCTGAGTGCCAAAGAGTTGATACTTTTGAACTGTGGTGCTGGAGAAGACTCTTGAGAGTCCCTTGGACTACAAGGATATCCAAACAGTCCATCCTAAAGGAGATCAGCCCTGGGTGTTTATTGGAAGGACTGATGTTGAAGCTGAAACTCCAATACTTTGGCCACCTGATATGAAGACATTGATGCTGGGAAAGACTGAAGATGGGAGGAAAAGGGTACGACAGAGGATGAAGTGATTGATGACATCACCGACTTAATGGACATGAGGTTGAGTAAACTCCAGAAGTTGGTGATGGACAGAGAGGCCTGGAATGCTGCCGTCCATGGGGTTGCAAAGAGTCGGACACGACCTAGCGACTGAACTAAAGTGAACCATTCTTGAATTCAAATTTCTCTCATAAAATCTTTTTATATTATATTTTTTAAATTTATTTTTTGTAAAGAAATTTAAAAATATATAGTGAAATCAAGATGATATATGCCATAATATTTTTTTCAGATTCTTTAGACTTGACTGAATAAACAAATCCAATAGTAATGCTGGGAAATTATTTTCTGACATAGAGAAGGAACCACACTCCTCTTAATAACTCATGCAGATTTTTAATGTTCTTTAAAATTATCATAACCTTTATTTTTAGTGCAGTATCTTAAAAAAATTTTCCCTTTGGTCATTAAATGTTTTTATGTAAGTGATATTTCATGGTGTTAGATCATATACTTGAATCAATCAAGCTTGGAAATGTTCTTAAATTAGATCCAAGGAATTGTTTCAGATGGTAATAGAATGACTGCGGTTAAACTTTTCTCTCTCTAAGACTATTTATTTATCTATCTAGTCTGCCTAAGATACTTTTATTTTAATTTTTTCTAACTTTATCATTTACCCTGTCACTCAAGAAACACTAATTTAATGGCAGAAATGACTAAGAGAGATGATCCCAGAATTCTCTATAACGAGGGATTACAGGAAATCTGATTGGAATCGAGCATGTTGTTTGACTCTAAAGCTTGTCATAAAAGTGCAGTCATTCAGCTTGTAAAGCTTCACCCATTTACCACTGTCTGTCTGTGTGTTTGTGTTTAACTAGATGCCTTGCTTGCACTAATTGGTTGTATCATCAGTCTTATGTGCATCTCAAATGCATTGAATCTTTTTTTTTAAAGTAACTTATAGAGATAGTATTTCTTAACATTTACTGATACATGCTGGACATTTTTCTCAGAACAGTCATTTACTCAACAGATGTTTGTTGAGTGCTTATGAGAGGTCATGCTCTATTCTAGGCACTAGACAGGAAGAAAATAGGCAAAAAATTCTGGCTTTGGAACTTGACTTTACACATTTTAAATCATGATAGCCTTGTGCATTATCATATAAATAGCTGCTGTTGTATGTATTTTCCAGATGTGAAAACTGAAGCGGAAAAGGTGATATCGTTCATAGGGTCAAATGACTAGTAATTGGCGAGATCTAGATGTATTTGTCTCACTCCCTTTATGTGTCTCCTAAACACTGCAGAGTACCAAAATAAGCACCATACAAGAGAAATTCAAGATTTTTATGAATTAAATAATATTAGTATAAAAATGAGTTAAGCAACAACATGAGAAGCAAGAAATAATTTTTGCATTACAGGTAAAAGATTAAGCAGCAAAGAGCTAGGAAGTAGATGTCTCTTGCCCAGGAGATGATGAATATAAAAAATTAGAAACGTGACAATGCATAGCGTATTTAAATGGTGACAATTAGAAAGGTCCAAAGTAGGATGGTGTCCATACGAAGAGGGTTCTTTAAATCAAAATTAAGTTTTGTTATATTTTATGGAAATATTGTGAAGCATTACTTGTTTGAGGCAGACTATGACAGTATAAATAACATCAGGAAGGATCTATTTTATGAAAATAAGTTTAAAATGTACTAGGGAAGCTGAGAGGACATTTAGTGAATGTCCTCTGGTACTTTAAAGATGGAAATATTATATTTAATTCAATTTCAGTCATTCATTTTTTAATGCATTCATAAATAAAGTCAGGCAATGTGGTAGACATTCTGAACCCTAAGATTTGCAGATGTATTCAAGAAATGACCATTTAATGTTTTAGAAACACAAATTTTCATATAATGTGATTCTGATACCAATGCCTTAGAGACCAGAAAAAAGGACCTAAGTGAGGTTGAAAGTTGGGTAAAATGTGACAGAGGAAACTATTAAATGTATATCACACAGAATATTTGGAATTTTTCTAGATGCAGAATTGAAAAGCTAGGTGTTAAATCAGAGCAAGAGTTCAGAGAATATCTTACTTTCTTCTCTTTTAAGTTTTGAAGAAGTGATTTAAGGGGAAAATAGCTTAATGTATGACTACCATAATATCTTCAATACTTTGCTTGAAGACTGAAAAAATAAATATTTATGTTTGTGAACTGTAAACCAAACTCAATTGTGGAATATTTGAGGAATAGGAATTCAGCCCTGTCAGATGATTCTAGTAAAAATTAGGGGTCAGCTGGGAATTGAATCCTTAGTCACTTAGTGTTGTTTTGTATATATCACCAGATCACCAGAACTCCAGACAGTTGGTAAATGCTAGGAAGTTTTTATGTGGTAAGCAAAAGGAACACTGAGTTTGCAAACTTGTGCTTCTAATGGTCTCTTAAGCATCATTATATGTCAGCTATCTAGGCCAGTAAGGGATTTGGGAAAACTGAAACACTTTCCTTCTGTCTATGAGTATATTTTGTTTTATTGTGTCATGAATTGTGTAGGTATATCCTTTTAACCCCTACTTGTATCTGTTGACATTTATGAAATTGATTCCTGGGAAATCATCCTTATATAATATTCATTTTTACTTAATTATATCAATAAGCTTACAACCCTTTGTTGCATCATATGTTCAGTAGATTCAATTTATATTTGATATATTATAAATCAGTTGCAATTATGGTTTCACTTCCAATATTTTCCTAACAGAAATAAAAATTTCCCACATACTGCAAATTCCAAATAACTAAGAATGTAACTAAAGGCCATTGCTCAGCCATTTCCATATTCTTTGTGGTCTGTAAACGTAATCATATTTCAGACACATATGACAAGTTTTTAAAGCCACAGGCTCCTGATTGTCTTTACTGAACACTGCCAATCTACCCCCCACCCCAACTATGGATGACATAGTGATGTTCCTTTATTTACGCAACTGGTTGCACACCGAGGAGAATAAATTCTCACTTTTAACTATAGTAACTAGGCCATTGGAGAACAACAACAACAACAAAACTGTAGATATCTGCTGCTGCTGATGCTAAGTTGCTTCAGTCGTGTCCAACTCTGTGTGACCCCATAGACGGCAGCCCACCAGGCTCCCCCGTCCCTGGGATTCTCCAGGCAAGAACAATGGAGTGGGTTGCCATTTCCTTCTCCAATGCATGGAAGTGAAAAGTGAAAGTGAAGTCGCTCAGTTGTGTCCGACTCTTAGCGACCCCATGGACTGCAGCCCATCAGGCTCCTCCGTCCATGGGATTTTCCAGACAAGAGTCCTGGAGTGGGTTGCCATTGCCTTCTCTGTAGATATCCAGTGAAATTCTAATTGTATACCTTAATTTTTTTTTCATGAGTTTAGTTCTTTTGCTTTGTTCATTTCCACATGCTGTCCCTGATAATTAATGACCTGAGATTCTAAACTGATTTCACTATTCAATAGTCATTCTTGGATGAGGGTATGTCTACTTCCAACATTTTCACAGTATGGTGTTTTTTTATAGTCAACATTCAGTTAGTAATTCAATTTGAGCTGTGTATTCTCTCTGTGCCTATTTCAAGGTCAAACTATATCCTAGATTATGTTATTTTTTAAATTTTTTTTCCTGATGTCAAGCCTCTAAGGGTATTATTTTGCCTGATTTGGCACAGTGCTCCAAGACAGGTTTCTAACCTCTCAAAAAACATTTGGCAATTTGGAGCTAGTTCAGATCAAGCCAAAGTCACCATAGATATCACTGCCATTAAATGTTAATGAGGCCATGTCATTGGGGAAATATGCTGTACCCAGAAATGTGTGTTCTCTAAGACTGTCAGTTTAATATATTCTATCCTTAGATGCACTTCTGTCTTCATGTGTCATAGAATTTACCTTAATGTCTTTTGTGTCCTTCCAAAAGTGAGTAATCTGCAACATTCAGACCACCAAAGTGGCATGCAAATTCACTCAAGGATGACTGGTTTCCAAATCTGATTTCCTTAAATGAATTCCATTCACATTCACATATCATAAAAGAGTGTACAAAGCTGTGATATAACTGAGCAGGTAGCCATAATATCACACATAGGATGCTGTCTAAGTAATATGTCATTTTAATTTATGTCCACAAAGAGTGCAGAAGCTTGTCATTTAGCCTTTTATGCCTTATCCAATTAATTGGTCATAATTCTCTTTGGGCATGTGAAAAATAAATAGAATGCAAAACAGCTTATAACTGCATGCTAAGTGATAGCTGTGGTTGTCTACCTATAAACTGAGTCATCAGAAAATGTTGTGTCACTTGTTTCCACCAGATTATCCACAAGGGGTTTTTATATAAAGAGAGCTAGTGGATCAGTAGGAATAAAATCTTTTTCACCCAGAGACACAGTCAAGAGGTCTCTCAATACTGGCCATTGCTAGTCAGCACTAAACTGGAGAGAAATAACTCAGAGTTTCTGCTCTTGCCTTAAGTCACTTCTGTAAAAATAATTCTATCTCACTTTGAAATTCAAGTTCGCTTAAAATCTCTTTTGCTGTCTTTCTGCTACTATTATATTTGTTTGTATTTATTATTAGTTTAGATGCCTGCATACCTTTCTTCCCAATCAACATTTCCAACTCTACAGAGTTAATGCTTGGTCACAGAATTTGACAAGAAAAGAAAAAAAATGCACACAATTGTCCTTACCATTTTGTAAGGAAGACACGTTCACAGTCCTAATTCAGTTAACATATGATAAAATGATGCACTATCTCAGAGGAACATTAGAAATATGTATTGTTAACTTCAGTAATAGCAACAATATGTCTATCCTTAATTGCACAACACAAGAGATGACTCTACACATAGACATCACCAGACCACAGTCAGACTGATTATATTCTTTGCAGCCAAAGATGGAGAAGCTCACTACAGTTAGCAAAGCCAAGACTAGGAGCTGATTGTAGCTCCGATCATGAGCTCCTTATTGCAAAATTCAGACTTAAATTGAAGAAAGCAGGGAAAACTACTAGGCCACTCAGGTATGACCTAATCAACTCCCTTATGATTATACAATGGAAGTGACAAACAGATTCAAGGGATTGATCTGGTAGACAAAGTGCCTGAAGAACTATGGATGGAAGTTTATAACATTGTATAGGAGGCAGTGATCAAAACCATCCCAAAAGAAAAATAAATGAAAAAAAGCAAAATGGTTGTCTGAGGAGGCCTTACTAATAGCTGAGTCAAGAAGAGCAGTGAAAGACAAAGGAGAAAAGGAACGATATGCCCATCTAAATGTAGAGATCCAAAAAATAGCAAGGAGAGATAAGAAAGCTTCCTAAGTGATCAATGCAAAGAAATAGAGAAAGGCAATAGAATGGGAAAGACTAGAGATCTCTTCAAGAAAATTAGAGATACCAAGGGAACATTTCATGCAAAGATGGGCACAATAAAGGACAGAAACAGTATGGACCTAATGGAAGCAGAACATATTAGGAAGAGGTGGTAAGAATACACAGAATAACTATACAAAAGAGATCTAATGACTCAGATAACCACGATGGTGTGATCACTCACCTAGAGCTAGACATTCTGAAGTGAGAAGTCAAGTGGTCCTTACTGCAAACCAAGCTAGTGGAGCTGATGGAATTCCAGCTGAGCTATTTCAAATCCTAAAAAGATGATGCTGTGAAAGTGCTGCACTCAAAAGTGCCAGCACATTTGGAAAACTCAGTAGTGGTCACAGGACTGGAAAAGGTAAGTTTTCATTCCAATCCCAAGAATGACAAAACCAAAGAATGTTCAAACCATCACACAATTTCACTCATTTCACAGACTAGCAAAGTAATGCTCAAAATTCTCCAAGCTAGACTTTAAATAAGCTGAGAAACTCCAGATGTTCAAGTTGGATTTAGAAAAGACAGAGGAACCAGAGATCAAATTGCCAACATCCGTTGGCCCATAGAAAAAGCAAGAGAATTACAAAAAAAGCCATCTGCTTTATTGCCTACACCAAAGCCCTTGACTGTGTGGATCACAACAAACTGTGGGAAATTCTTAAAGAGATAAGAATAGCAGACCAGCTGCCCTGCCTCCTGAGAAATCTGTATGCTGGTCAGGAAGCAATAGTTAGAGCCAGACATGAAACAATGGACTGATTCCAAATCGGGAAAGGAATACATCAAGGTTGTATATTGTCACCCTGCTTATTTAACTTACATGCAGAGTACATCATGTGAAATGCTGGGATTAATGAAGCAAAAGCTGGAATCAAAATTGCTGGGAGACATATCAATAATGCCAGATATGCAGATGCCACCACCCTTATGGCAAAAAGCAAACAGGAACTAAAGAGCCTCTTGATGAAAGTGAAAGAGGAGAGTGAAAAAGTTGGCTTAAAGTTCAACTTTCAGAAAACTAAGATCATGGCAACTGGTCCCATCACTTCATGGCAAATAGATGGGGAAACAGTGGAAACAGTGACAGACTTTATTTTGGGGGGCTCAAAAAAATGCAGATGGTGACTGCAGCCATGAAATTAAAAAATGCTTGCTCCTTGGAAGAAAAGCTATAACAAACCTAGATGCATATTAAAAAGCAGAGACATTACATTGCTGACAAACATCAGTCTAATGAAACCTATGGTTTTTCCAGTAGTTATGTGTGGATGTGAGAGCTGGACCAGAAAGAAAGCTGAGCACTGAAGAAATGATGCTTTTGAACTGTGGTGTTGGAGAAGACTCTTGAGAGTCCCTTGGACTGCAAAGAGCTCAAACCAGTCAATCCTAAATGAAATCAGTCCTGAATATTCATTGGAAGCACTGATGCTGAAGCTGAAGCTCCAATACTTTGGCCACCTGATAAGAGCAGCCAAATCATTAGAAAAGACCCTGATGCTGGGAAAGATTGAAGGAAAGAGGAGAAGTAGGTGACAGAGGATGAGATGCTTGGATGGCATCACTGACTCAATGGACATGAGTTTGAGCAAGCTGTGGGTGATGGTGAAGGACAGGGCAGCCTGGCTTGCTGCAGTCCATGGGGTCACAAGTGGTCAGACACCACCGAGAGACTGAACAACAACAACAATATAATAAAGAAAATATCTCCTCTAGGGGTAATCCAACTTTTTCACTCTCCTCTTTCACTTTCATCAAGAGGCTCTTTAGCTCCTTTTTGCTTTCTACTATAAAGGTGGTGTCAATTGCATATCTGATGTTATTGATATTTCTCCCAGCAATCTTGATTCCAGTTTGTGCTTCATCCATCCCGGCATTTCTCATGATGTACTCTGCATATAAGTTAAATAAGCAGGATGACAATATACAACCTTGACATATTCCTTTCCCAATTTGGAACCAGTTACTTTGTAAAAGTCAGTTAGGTTTGTTTGTCACCGATTAAAAAGATACAGGATTCCTAAACTTGGAAAACATCTTCTGTAACTTAAACCAATGTATGTGATGGTGTCATCTGGCTCTCTTTACGTCACCTTGTGTGTAACACAGCTTAGACAACTGCAGACAACCCAGACCATGCAGCTATTCTGGCTACTGCTGTATTATGAGAAATAAACTGTAATTTTTCCCTGACCCATGAATCACCTGCCTTCCGCCAGCATTCATAGAACTATAACAAGCTAAGTGTTTATTTGGTAAGAAAAATAAAATTTAGGATCTTTAACAGTTCTAGACTGATATCATGATCCTTGGGTATATGTAAATTTAAAGCCAGGCTGAAAACCACTGTAATTGTCAAGATAAAGTTGTAAAAATTATGCAACTGTGTATTTGTTTCTTCTGAAAACTCTCATTATGTTTTATGATTCTGTGAAGTCTCTAATTTACTTTCTGTCATATTCGAAAATAGGATTCTTCCATTTAACTAGTTCAGTTAAAACTTACAATTTATCTGCACATCTATTTTAAGTAACATGCTTTCAGTTGCCAACTTGATTTCCAATGAGACTCCTGCTATGGCATTCATAGTATGGTAAATCCATGTAATATTATATTTTCTTTCTCCTTTCTATATATTGGTAGCTCAGATGTAAAGAATATGCCTGCACTGTGGGAGACCTGGGTTTGATCTCTGGATCAGGAGGAACCCCTGGAGAAGGAATGACTACCTGCCCTAGTATCTTGCCTGAAGATGGACAGAGGAGCCTGGTGGGCTACAGCCCAGGTGGTTGCAAGGAGTCAGTCTTGACTGAGTGAGTAAGTTTCAATTTCATTCATATATTGGTAGAAGTGGAATATTTACCTTAATCAGAAGAAATATTGATTGAGAATTAACTGTTCAAAACCTTTCACTGTATTCTTGGAGGTAACTTTCTGAAATAAGCAAACCTTAGAGTGTTAATTCCAGTGATCACCCACTAGAAGTCCCCTGAGACTGATGATAATAACCAATATAATCTTGCCAACCATGTGCCTTCCTCCATGATTTACCATCTGCGAGAGATACTGCTTCTGTTTTTCAAACAAGGAGGATAAATTGTGAGAAAAGGCACTGGTGACTGCCTTTGCTTCAAACTCTCTTTTCAGTGATTTTTGTACTGCATGGTGATTGCAGCCATGAAATTAAAAGACACTTACTCCTTGGAAGGAAAGTTATGACCAACCTAGACAGCATGTTAAAAAGCAGAGCCATTGCTTTGCTAACAAAGGTCCGTGTAGTCAAGGCTATGGTTTTTCCAGTAGTCATGTATGGATGTGAGAGTTGGACTATAAAGAAAGATGAGCACAAAGAATTGATGCTTTTGAAATGTGGTATTGGAGAAGGCTCTTGAGAGTCCCTTGGACTGCAAGAAGATCCAACCAGTCTATCCTAAAGGAGATCAGTCCTGGGTGTTCATTGGAAGGACTGATGTTGAAGCTGAAATTCCAATACTTTGGCCACCTCATGCGAAGCTTTGACTCATTGGAAAAGACCCTAATGCTGGGAAGGATTGGGGGAAGGAGGAGAAGGGAATGACAGAGGATGAGATGGCTGGATGGCATCACCAACTTGATGGACATGAGTTTGGGTAAACTCCAGGAGTTGGTGATGGACTGGGAAGCCTGGCATGCTGTGATTCATGGGGTCGCAAAGAGTCGGACACGACTGAGCAGTCTTGAAAAACACAGACAATGTCTTACTCTGAAACAAATGTCAGTTTTGTTTACCTTGAAGTATAATAAACATAATGTCTTCCCTAGAAGCAAATATCTGCCCTGTTTACTCTATACTAAAAGTGATTGAAGTTATGTAAACTTGGAGGTCTTCTTCTGTAACAACCAGAGAAGTCCATGTATCATGTGGACTTCTTTGAATCATTCTGTGGGGACTGGGACAAAGAAAATGGGCACAATTTATGCAAATCTGGCTACTGCTATTGTTGTAAAAATCTATTATTTGCACCTGAACCGGAAGCCATACATCTTCTGCCAATAACCATAAAACTGGTCAGCTAACTCATTAGTTGGTCATACAGTAAGAAACACAGACATTTTGCAGTTCTTGATATGCCTTCAAATCCTTCCCCTCCACCCTCCCTTTGTAAATCCTCTACACACTTATAGCAGACTTCCATTGCCATGAAGAAGTGGTCACTCGTGTTGTTGGAGTAAAATTTTTTAAAAAATATATCAAACAAGTATCCCGTAAATATGCCATATTCAGGGAAACAATCAGCCAGTAAATAAATATTTACTAAATAACCAACAATAACAATAAAACTGCTATTAAATTTTAAGGAAATAAAAAGTAATGGAGCATCTTGACTCTCATATAAAATAGAAATATAATTTATAATGATGCTGCTAAGTCGCTTCAGTCGTGTCCGACTCTGTGCGACCCCATAGACAGTAGCTCACCAGGCTCCCCCGTCCCTGGGATTCTCCAGGCAAGAACACTGGAGTGGGTTGCCATTTCCTTCTCCAATTTGATAGTCTTCAAAATAATAATAATATTCATAAACTGCTATGCATCAGACACTATTTAAAACAGTATCTTGCTCCTTTTAGAAACTGGTGAGTTATTCATTATTATTATATACAAAGTTTGAATAAAAATTTGGTGCTATAAGATAGTCATTGATACATGCCAAAGGCTAATGAGTGACGGGAACTTGATTTGAACCTGGGCAATCCATATTGTGGAACATATCATCTAACCACCATGCTCTATATTTGAGGAGAACAGTAACATATATAAAGCAAAACTAACAGGTTGCACATAATTGTTTGCTTTCTTATATAAAATTATTATAATTTGCTACTGCTACCGAGTCTAAACTCATTCTGCTTGCTGCACAACAGGCCAGTAAATCAGGAGATGAGCTGTTGGGGCAAGGAATAATGACATTATTTGGAAAGCTAGCAACCCAGAAGGTGACAGATTAGTGTCTCAGAGAACTACCCTATCTCAGTTAGAATTCAGGCTTCTTTTCTACTGGAAAGAGAAGGGGGAGTGGTTGGTTGTTGCTAACGTCTTGATGCAGAAATCCTTTGTTCTTGCAGCTGTCCACATAGATCAGGCCGTGAAGTTCCTATAAACCTCCAACAAAACAAACGTTATTCTCTGTTCTGCAACTTTTTTTTCAATCTCAATATGAATGGAAAGGTGCTACAATCTTTAAGGCCAGAGACTTGGGAATGGGCTATCCTGTATATTTCAAGACGTAGGTAACATTCTTTTACAAAAAGTGGAGAGCTGACATCAGTACGCACAGGCAACAGGGCACAAAAGCTAAAGTAAAAGAAATATATATATAATATGGAGTCAGATTTGTTCTTCCCTATTACATTACTTTTCACATATTTGTACCATATTGGAGGCCTTTTAAAACAATAAACATTTTGATTAATCACTTGAATTCTTGAAAATCATTCATTGTTAGAGGTCAAGTATATAGTAAATATCTTGGGGTGATATTAAAATAGTTTTATATATTCTTTTCCTCATATTTTGTTTATTTAATAGAAATTTTAATATTTTTTATTTATTTATTTATTTTAATTAGTTTATTTATATATTTTTTGAATTTACAATATTGTATTTGTTTTGCCATACATTGACATGAATCCACCATGGGTGTACATGTTTTCCTCTTCCAGAACCCCCCTCCCACCTCCCTTCCCATCCACTGGACAAGGTAAACTGACATAAGTTTCTATATTAAAGATAATTGGTTCTCTCAAATAGAAACACATGTTAAAACAGGGTTTCAGAGGGTGAAACATGTTGAATATTATATTTACGTATGCACATATAAATTGCCAGCAAGTAGTCAATATGTAGATTATTAATCTCCTTTATATTCATGTTACATTTCTTCTGTTTACCTCTGTTCCTAACTTTGTTGTTGTTCAGTCGCTCAGCTGTGTCCAACTCTTTGCAACGTAATGGACTACAGTACACCAGGCTTCCCTGTCCATCACAATCTCCCAGAGCCTGCTCAAACTCATGTCCATTGAGTCGGCGATGCCATCCAACCATCTCATCCTCTGTCATCCCCTTCTCCTCCTGCCTTCAATCTTTCCCAGCATCAGTCTTTTCCAATGATTGGCTCTTCGCATCAGGTGACCAAAGTACTGGAGCTTCAGCTTCAGCATCAGTCCTTCCAATGAATATTCAGGGATGATTTTCTTTAGGATTGACTGGTTTGATCTCCTTGCCATCCAAGGAATCTCAGGAGTCTTCTCTAGACCAGTTTGAAAGCATAAGTTCTTTGGTACTCAGCCTTCTTTATGATCCAATTCTCTCATGTGTACATGACAACTGGAAAAACCTTGGCTTTGACTATAAGGACCTTTGTCGCAAAGTGATGTCTCTGCTTTTTAATATGCTGTCTAGGTTTGTCTAAGTGTAGGTTAATCAAAAACATTTACAACTTGTATTTTGGACAAAACATGCTTGCTATGTGGTTATTGTAAAGTAGAAAATAAATACACTTCAGGCTCATGTCATGTGCTATTTTTATATCAAAGTTAAGAAAGATATTGTAATATCTGAATGTTAACAGATACTGAATTCCATTCCTCTATAACAAAACAAGCCAAAAAAAAAAACAAAAAACTTAAACTGCAAAACATGAGTGTAACTTGTATACACAGATAACTTTTGCAGCAAAAGAGGGCAGAGTAGAGATAAGAAGCAAACTGCATCAGTAAGCAACATGGCATTGAATACAGTTCTACTGTTGAAAAGATCTTGAAAGTCACTGGTACATGAAAACAAAACAAGAAATGACATTACTGTCTATCCAAACAAATCCCCAAAGGGTCAAGCATGTCTATCTCCAGGCAATATTTGGAGAAACAAACATATGCATTTTATTTATTGAATTGTAAACTGGGAAGATTTTAGTCTTACCTTCAAGAAATAGGATAACTGAACAAGTTATTGCCCCTCCCCTCTTTACCCTCTAATTTCATTATGTATTTTGGGTTTTCTCTTGTTATAATATCACTAAGAAAGGGAGGCTTGCACAAATACAGTATCCATGGACAAAGCATATATAGTTTTTTTTCGTTGTTAAAACTTCCCCACTTGGCCTGTTTGTGAAGGAATTGGCTAGTTTTTCTCACTTTTTGGTCTTGTGTCTATGTTCTGTATTATCCTCTCCCTCCATTTGCTAACTGGCTTCTGCTTTAAGTACAGAACTCAATGTCTTCAAGATTACTTGCCCTGCTTTACAGGACTCTGTACTGAATAACTAATTTTCATTTGTAAATCAGTTTTTTACTAGTTAATGCCAATGGTGTCATTCTAAGGTATTCTATTACTGTCTTCAATTTATTAGAAGAGTTCAGTCTCCTTTTCTCAGTACTTTGAGTAGATCATCTCCCTACCATCTAGATTCCATGGTTTCTGATGAGAAGTTAACTGTGAATCTGATTGAGCATTGATTGTTAGTAATGTCATTTTTTCTTATTGCTTTCAAGACTTTCTCTTGGTTTTTAACTTTTGACAAGTATGAATTTAGGTATGGATATCTTTGATTTGGGGCTTACCGAGTGGCACAAGTGGTAAAGAACCCACCTGCCAATGCAGGAGACATAAGAGACACAGATTTGATCCCTGGGTCAGGAAGATCCCCTGTAAGAGAGCATGGCAACCCACTCCAGTGTTATTGCCTGGAGAATCCCAAGGACAGAGAAGCCTGTTGGGCTACAGTGCATAGGGTCACAGAGAGTCAGACACGACTGATGAGACTTAGCACACGTGCATCTTTAACTTAATCCTACTTGGAGTCCTTCAAGACTCACAAATGTATAGATTGATTCTTACTATCAAATTTGAGACTTTTTTTTTTGCCCAGTATTGCTTCAAAGACAATGTAAGTTCCTTTCTTACTCTCTTCTTTTTCTGGGAACCCATTACACATATATCGGTATGCTGTTGGTAAGTCAGTATTTTCTTCTTTTTCTTTTCCTTTAGTACTTAAACTGGTTATTATCAATAGAGGTATCTTTCAGTATGTTTATTATTTCTGCTGATTACTCAAATTTCTGTTATGCCATACTCATAAAGTTTTCATTTCAGGTACTGTGTTTTTCAACTCCGGAATTTTTATCTGGTTCTTTTTACTACTTTTTTCACTTTATTATTACTCTCTAGTGAGATATCATTCTCATATACTTCTTGACTTCTTTAGATAATTTACTTTTCTTAGTTCTCTTTTCTTTCCTTTAGTTCCTTGAAAATCCTTATAATGTTCACATTTTTATGTCATAATTGCAACTTTTGTGCCCCCTCAAAGAGAGAATTTCTATTGACTAATTTTTTTTTTTTTTTTATATCTTAAATTGTAGTTGAAACCTGGATATTTTAAATAATAAAATATAACAAGCCTGGAAAACTGAAAAAGTTTTAATTGTAATAACTCTTTGTTTATGGGCTTTCCTGTACCAGATTTCTAAACTATGCATTGTTGTTATGTGAAACCACAAGTCCCTGCTCCTTTAGATTGCTGATGGTTGGACAGAGATGTCTCTCAAGATCTTGGCTGCTGTGAAATTGGCAGCCCAGAAGTGTTTGGATAGCCTCATTTGTTCTAGCTGGTATCACAAGCTTAGGCATTTGTGAAGTTAAACGATAGCCACCAATTTCTTTGACAAACAACCACAACCCAGGGGATAGGGTTTTTCTTATTGAGTAAGGTATGTTTCAAGCCAAGTAATAAGCCCTATAAAAGAGACTTTTCCTGAAAGCAGCCATACAGATCAAATATTGACATTACTGTAGTAATGTGGCTTTTGATAGTGCTCTAGACAACCTCTGCATACCACTTCCCCAGTGGCTTCTGGGCTGCCAATTTCACAGCTACTACTGTGTTGATTTTCAAGTGTGCTGTGGAGTTGAAAGAGGAAGATGAATATTGACAAGTTAAGAGGTTACAAAGCTCACTGTTTATTATAAAATTCAGCTATTTTTTTCATGTGTAAATGATCCTGTAATAATTGCAAGTTTTGGTAAATTTCCAAATTATGAAAAGGTTGATTTAGGCAATTTGCCTGTGTTCTTATCACTTGTATAGAGGAGTAGATTTTAAGAAGGTCTCAAATTCTACCAGAAGTGTTTTCCCCCCTACAAAATTTTCTCACTTGTGAA
Source organism: Giraffa tippelskirchi (assembly GCF_054371585.1). NCBI lineage: Eukaryota > Metazoa > Chordata > Mammalia > Artiodactyla > Giraffidae > Giraffa > Giraffa tippelskirchi. Next base: position 129,948,541 of record NC_137286.1, read on the forward strand.
CTCTATTTCACTTTGAAATAGACACCCATTATCAGAAAAACCTGAGAAAGCTCCTTAAATCTTTCAAACAATAGGCTGAACTACAATTCCCAAAATCATATTCTCAAGTGGATAGTATTCTTTTACTGTAATGACAGGATCACAGTTTGAGTAGCTTCCGATATATCATATAGAAAGAAATTGCAGAGCTGGGAACTGAATCTGACTGGATGATCTGGAGATTTCATTTCTGATTCGTTTGAATATAGTCACTACAGAAATGAAATCCCTTTATTTGATTATCAGTGTTATTACAGTATCAGAGCCAAGTGATGCTTTTCTTTGGTCCCATAATTTAGACAGTCTCTTTTGTGCTTTTCATTGTGGAAAAAAATGCTATAAATCTCAGCCTGTTAGTTATCTTTTATGAATATACATTTTCTATTTTGGTGACTTATGAATAAAAATAATAAATTTTTTAAACAGAAATTTTAGAAGGATATGCTACTGAATTTTTTTTCTATTTTTGCAATTAAATTTCAACATTCAAACAGGATGTGCCATTTAATTTAATATTAGCATAAGAAGTGACTTTATATCAAACATCATATAATAATTATGATGAATGTGTTTAATATATTTTCCTGACCTATTCTTCCTGTCATTATTTTTATACCAAATTTAATTTGCTTTCAGAGATATTTTTCCAAAAGTATTTTGCTTTTGTGTATCACTTGCTTTTCCTCATTTGAATAAGAATCTCTCATGATTCTGAGCATTTTGATATACTGTAGCTTTAGGCAAACACACAAAAAATGGAACTATTTTTAAGAAATGTTGTCTTAAAAATATAGCCTTATTATGTAGTCAGTTATGGAGAAGGCTTATTTATTCTTAGTTTGAGTTTAACTTCTGTCTTTGATATTTATAAGGTAGACATTGCTGCAGAGTTGAGTTTGAAGATTGTTTCCCTCCAGCTACTTCATGATGATCACAAAATTAATTATATATGTACCAGCAGATGCCAAAAAATATACAACTGAAGAATGTAGTAATAATTTAAACTTGTCTACCAAATACAATTGTATTAAATAGCTCCTCATATTTACTCTTCCTTCATAAAGTAGTTATAAACATAATCACGTATACACAGTGTTGGTGTATAAATTTACTAATTTAAATGATAGGAAGCATTTAATCTCTCTGTTGATTTATTGAAATGTTGGAGTTAATATTAACTGTGATTACTATAGGAAACAAGTAAAATTATCAGGAATCTTCCTAAGTTAATAATTAAAGAACTGTGAAGTTTTTTACTTCATACAGTCTCATGTAAGGACACCAGATAAAATTTCAGAATACACACAAGCACACAGTATCAGACATATGTGTGTGTGTGTATCTATGATAAAAAGTGAGCTTTTCATTCATGTCATCAGGCCATTTATGTATATCTTTAGAATTGAACCAAGGTATTTACCTTGGAGAGAATGTACTACCATAATTTTAATCTAAGATTTCACTAATAAGGTTAACTAAAAAATATAAGAACTATATATTTGTTTGTATTTCATTATGATTGCTTGCTGAGTTAAAGGATTTTAAAATTACAGACAAACATACATTCCCATACAACTGTGTTCCATTACTCTTAAGTTATTCTCCAAAGTTACCATAGACCTCTATCCTGTTTTTCAGGGTACACTCGGTACACACTCACTAACACACATGCACACACACACACAAAACAGTTTGCATTACTACTTGTTTTCTTGGCTAAGCTGTAAAAATCATTTGCATATATTAGTAGAGGACCTCTTTTACTCTTACTTTGGATGCATATATACTTAATTTTCCAAATCTAGATACTTTTAAAAGTGAAAAGAAGCATTACATTAATGTATTACATTACAAAAACAGGGTAAAACTGGGACATAAAGTCAAACTTCAAACCTTGCAAATTTTAAATCCACCCGTGCTTCCCCAGGTTTCTGGATGACTCGATTTGTAAATTGCTTTACAAGAACATTGGATTTCATAATGTCCTCCACCTACAGCTGTTTTCTCTGATTAAATATCTGCTTTAAATCCTTCACCCATTCACCTGGCTTTGACAGTTTCCCTTCTTAAAAAGTATTCTCATTCGTGAGGTTTGTAAATTCTTTTAAAATATACATTAGATCATTTCTCTACTTTGCTTAAAAGTTTCCTTCTTCTCCCATTTGAACTTCACGAAAATCTCGATTTTCTTGCATGGCCTCTAAAGCCCTGAATGAACTTCTTGCCACCACTCAGATCACATTTCCTACCAGTCTTTTCCACTCTACTGCTGCTGCAGCCGTAACAGCCTCTCTGCTGTTCTTGAAACCAACTAAGGGCACCTCATTGTCCCTGCACTTGCTACTTTTTCTCTTTAAACTCTGTCCCCCAGATAACATAGAGCATGTTTTCTCATTTCATTACTCATGTTTGAATGCCATCCCCACTGAGAGGCTTTCTTTGCCCATTGCATATAACAGAGCAACTCCATCACTGTCCTCTCAACTGAGCTTTCTTTCTTTTTTTATTTCATAACATTTATCACAAGCTTATGTAGTATTAAATATATTTTTATTGTATGCCTCCTCCCATCGGAATGTAGGCTATATGACATACATCTGCTTTTTTCACTTCCTTCTCCACACAGCTTAACCCAAAATATATTTACTGAATGACAAACTGAATGTAACAAATTGAAAAGAGGATCAGTTATATAGGATCATCCACATCTTTTCAGTACTAACAGATCACTACCTGTATTCAATCATGTTCTCTCTGGTTTGTTTAGTTTTACCGTTTATACTGTACCACTGTTCTTTGGGAGGCTCTCTTTCTCATAATCCAAATACATTCCTCTCCTTACAGAACCTTTCATTTGTGTCACTGTCCTCTTCTCTGCATTTCTTTCCTGTCTCTTCTGGATCAGTTTCATCAGTACGAAATCAGAGTTTAGCATTTTCTATTTGAAAAAGAAAAAAATATCTTCCTCTATCCCATGTTGATATCAATGATTTTTACTATTGTACTAATATTCACAGCAAGACCTTGCTGTATTTCAGTCTTCAATTCAACTTCTCATTTTCATAATTCCACCAACAACTGTGCTTTTATCAGGTTTACCGAGATTACCAAAGATGCCTGTTCCAGCATACATGGTAACAGTCAAAATTGTGTGCTTTCTAGCAGAAGTAGAACCAGTTGATTGATTTGTTTTCTTGAGGCATGTCTTCTCTTCCAAGACATAATACTATTCTCTCTTTCCTTATGAGCCATTCATTTTCAATCTCTTGAGTTTTCTTCTCCAAATAGCAGGAGGAAGTCAGGTTTAATTATTTTTTCTCACTTTAAATCTTCTCTTCAAGCAATCTTAATTTGTCTCCTTGTCTTAAAAAATATTTCTGTGCCTTTCCCCCTTACTCAACTACCTGCTTAATCTGTCAATTTGCATAGCTATCTGAAACTTAATAAATTCATGTCAAAGGTATTGAATCTCCACAGTACTTGGCCTCCCCAAATCATTTCCTTTCTGTGTGTTTTGCATATCCATAGCTCCTGTCCAGTTGCCCAAACTGAAAATACAAAACCATTTTTGATTCTTCATTTATGATACCAAGTATATCAGGAGACTGTTTAGGCACTACAGCCAAATGTATGCAGCAGCTATTCAGTTTTGTCTAGGACTCTTTTTTCAATGCAAGCATATTTGACTCTTCCAAATATTACCATTTGAGTCTAGTTCAGTTCAGTTCAGTTCCTCAGTTGTGTCCAACTCTTCATGACCCCATGGACTGCAGCATGCCAGGCCTCCCTGTCCATCACCAACTCCCGGAGTTTACTAAAACTCATGTCCATTGAGTCGGCGATGCCATCCAACCATCTCATCCTCTGTCGTCCCCTTCTCCTCCTGCCTTCAATCTTTCCCAGTATCAGGGTCTTTTCAAATGAGTCAGTCTTTTGCATCAGGTGGCCAAAGTATTGGAGTCTAACTTCCAATTATCACTACATGGATGGGTTCTCCATTGACTACCCTCCTGAAAATACTTTCTTCTGTAATCCTCCATGTACTAAATTACATTTCCCCCATGGGATCTATTAATATGTAAAATATACAGTGTTTAATTATTTGTTTATTCTGTTTTTCTCTCACCACAGTAGAAGCTCCATGACAGGAAAAACTTGTCCATATTATTCATGCCTGTGGCTCAGCAGCAATGACAGTCTGTTTAAAGTAGGTTGTTGAATAAATGGATAAATCTCTAAAAATATCTTTTATGTAGAAATATATTTCACATAATGTACAGAATATATATTTTTAATTTGATTTTTTAAGTTTTTGTGGCATGGTGGTCTATGGACATAGCACTTAATTTGGAATCAGGCATTGAGGTCCTAAATTGTAGATAATAACTTTGCTATGTGACTTTAAGCAAGTGATATAACTTTGCTCATACTTTCATTTATCAGCTTTCAAAATATGGTGTTTGCTGTCTACAGTCCTTTCTATAAATTTAATGAATGTATCATATAATATTAGCTTTCTTTTTTCCAGGCATTGTAGCAGCAGTTTTTGTTTTGTTTTTTTTTCTTTTCAAACACACACACAGAGAAAGCATGATACTTCTACTTTAATGAATGATAATCCTATGCAAAAGTGTAAGGAGAATAAAGTACATAGACAATAAGAAAAAAAAACAAACTGATTTTAGCCTTTGTCATACAGTGAAAATACTAAAATGAATGCATACCCCTACTGTATATGAGAGCTAAGGACAAGATTATTAGTTCTGTGATATGCTTTTATGAGTAAGAGAACAGTCTGTTGTTTTTTTTTTTTCATCTAAATCATTCATTATCTGATCTCCTTAATAAAAATAGTTTGCATTATCCTGCCTATTCACACTGAAGAATAGCAGAAGTAAGTAAAAAGAAACTGCCTTTGGTTTGCTATTGTGGTTCTTTTCACCCTTGGATTTGGATTTGGAATGAAAGCTTTTAAGTCTAAGAATCATTTCTGCAGTTGGAAAACCAAATTAGAGTAGGAAATTGAATAAAGAATAATAACGAAAATTTGTTAATGACATGAAACGGTGATTATATCTTCAAATTACCTTTTCCATTATAAAGCATTATAATAATTTAATGTTGCACTCTAATAAATATGACTCACTTGCTTTTATAATAAAATATTTGTGCCATGGCTAGCCCTCATGACCCCATTAATGGATTGAAAACACTTTGAGTTTATTTTTCCTTTGTGAAGGTCACTACATAGAAACATTGAAGAGGATATTTATTAGGATACACATTTATTCACATAGAGAGTAATAACAAAGTATGAAACAATATAAGTAGCCAGGACACATGAATTATACATTTGCTGATGCTTTCATTGTTTATTTGCTGATTGCTTGCTTGTTACTTCCTAAACTTTATTCCCCATTAGTTTTATCAAAGATGATATAATTTTGGCTTTAATCTGTGGTCATTATAAGTTAAAAAACTAAAAGTACTTTCATGTCATAATGTTATTGTCCTGGCTTCACTAGATAAAGGCATTTAACTTTATGCATTGTTTTTGTAATGCATTATTTTTAAAATTGTATATGCACTGTATTAAGATTCAAAATAAAATTTAAAGTGTCCGATTGAAATGGCAATATCAAAATGCTGTCATGAATAAGCATAACATGCACAGTACTTTGCATATATTTTCAGAATAATCCTCACCATGACTTTGAGTTACAGATAATGAAACTAATATTCAAATTGTTTAAATCATTTTCCTAAGGTCACACAGCAGGTACAATAAAAAGAAAACAAGTAATACTTAATCCTCTGGTAGAATTACATTGTACACTTTAGCATTGTAAAGTAGTAAGGGACTTAGAAGATGTTCTAGCCAAATTATCTTCAAGGAGAAGCTTTTTTTTTTAACCTCTATCAACTTATTGTGTAGTGTCCTACTCTGACATGCACAATACCCATTTTATGAATACTAATTGAATTTTTAAGTTCTTAATGTAATGACAAATTATGATTACATAGCTAATTATTCCAAAAATAGCAAAAACCTTCAAGTAAATATCTCAATAATAATAATGATTTACTAGCTTTTCTACAGCATGCTATCTATTTTTTGTCTAACGCTATGAACCCAATGTAAAATTTATCTATGGTCTGCCCTCTTTAAATGGAGCATTATCATTAGTGTTTTATTTTTGTTGTATATAATGTTCAAGATGTAGATGTTACAAAAAACAGTGAACTTGATTCTAATAGTGAAAAATGGTGAATGAACAAGTTTGTGTGTGGAAGTTGGGGAGTGCTTTCAAACTTTGTTTTTAAGAGATATTATATATGTGAGGACTCAATGAAACCTAAATGAATTTAATCATAAAAATGGCAATCTTCATTAGAAAGAAGAGACTAACAGCTGGCATTATGCACAAAATTCTGAGGTCTTTGAGCCACAAATTATGTGCATCCAACTCCCTAATTTTTCCTAAGGCTCTTCAATGAGTATACAGGTCAGTATATCTGGGCCTAGGGGCAAGACAGGGTAGCCCAAATACCCAAGATATCCAGATTTTCCAGACAGAACTTAGTGAGCTGAGTTGAATCAAAATACTTTATAGTACACTAGTCTCTTTCTAATATATCACCAGGGAGATAGCTAGTTGGATCTAGAATACTTAGGAAATAATCTTTGTGCATGACCTTAACTTGATACTGGAAAATTAGGCAATATTTTGCTGCTTCTATCTCAAACAGGCAAGGTTTTAACCAGAACTTTGACAGTTTGTTTTTGAAAATTTCCCTTTCTTTCCATATTCAAAAGGTAATTTTGCTTTCCTTTTGGTTCAAAATCAGTGAAAAGTAAAATCTGGTGAAATCAAATTTGAAAAGAGTATCATGAGTTTTTAAGTGTCTCTGAATGCATGTTCAGGTATGACCTAGATCAAATCCCTTATGAGTATACAGTGGAAGTGACAAATAGATTTAAGGGACTAGACCTGATAGACAGAGTGCCTGATGAACTATGGACAGAGGTTCGTGACATTGTACAGGAGACAGGGATCAAGAAAATCCCCATGGAAAAGAAATGCAAAAAAGCAAAATGGCTGTCTGAGGAGGCCTTACAGATAGCTTGGAAGAGAAGAGAAGCGAAAAGCAAAGGAGAAAAGGAAAGATATTCCCATCTGAATGCAGAGTTCCAAAGAATAGCAAGGAGAGATAAGAAAGCCTTCCTCAGCAATCAGTGCAAAGAAATAGAGGATAACAACAGATTGGGAAAGACTAGAGATCTCTTCAAGAAAATAAGAGATACCAAAGGAACATTTCATGCAAAGATAGGCTCGATAAAGGACAGAATTGGTATGGACCTAACAGAAGCAGAAGATATTAAGAAGAGGTGGCAAGAATACACAGAAGAACTGTACAAAAAAGATCTTCATGATCCAGGTAATCACGATGGTGTGATCACTCACCTAGAGCCAGACATCCTGGAATGTGAAGTCAAGTGGGCCTTAGAAAGCATCACTACGAACAAAGCTACTGGAGGTGATGGAATTCCAGTTGAGCTATTTCAAATCCTCAAAGGTGATGCTGTGAAAGTGCTGCACTCGATATGCCAGCAAATTTGGAAAACTCAGCAGTGGCCACAGGACTGGAAGAGGTCAGTCTTCGTTCCAATCCCAAAGAAAGGCAATTCCAAAGAATGCTCAAACTACCACACAATTGCACTCATCTCACATGCTAGTAAAGTAATGCTCAAAATTCTCCAAGCCAGGCTTCAGCAATACGTGAACCGTGAACTTCCAGATGTTCAAGCTGGTTTTAGAAAAGGCAGAGGAACCAAAGATCAAATTGCCAATATCCACTGGATCATCGAAAAAGCAAGAGAGTTCCAGAAAAACATCTATTTCTGCTTTATTGACTATGCCAAAGCCTTTGACTGTGTGGAACACAATAAACTGTGGAAAATTCTGAAAGAGATGGGAATACCAGACCATCTGAAATGTCTCTTGAGAAACCTGTATGCAGGTCAGGAAGCAGCAGTTAGAACTGGACATAGAACAACAGACTGGTTCCAAATAGGAAAAGGAGTCCGTCAAGGCTGTATATTGTCACCCTGCTTATTTAACTTATATGCAGAGTACATCATGAGAAATGCTGGGCTGGAAGAAACACAAGCTGGAATCAAGATTGCCGGGAGAAATATCAATAACCTCAGATATGCGGATGACACCACCCTTATGGCAGAAAGTGAAGAAGAACTAAAGAGCCTCTTGATGAAGGTGAAAGAGGAGAGTGAAAAAGTTGGCTTAAAGCTCAACGTTCAGAAAACTAAGATCATGGCATCCGGTCCCATCACTTCATGGGAAATAGATGGGGAAACAGTGGAAACAGTGTCAGACTTTCTTTTTTGGGGCTCTAAAATCACTGCTGATGGTGATTGCAGCCATGAAATTAAAAGACACTTACTCCTTGGAAGGAAGGTTATGGCCAACCTAGATAGCATATTTAAAAGCAGAGACATTACTTTGCCAACAAAAGTCCATCTAGTCAAGGCTATGGTTTTTCCAGTGGTCATGTATGGATGTGAGAGTTGGACGGTGAAGAAAGCTGAGCGCCGAAGAATTGATGCTTTTGAACTGTGGTGTTGGAGAAGACTCTTGAGAGTCCCTTGGACTGCAAGGAGATCCAATCAATCCATCCTAAAAGAGATCAATCCTGGGTGTTCATTGGAATGTCTGATGTTGAAGCTGAAACTCCAATACTTTGGCCATCTCATGCGAAGGGTTGACTCATTGGAAAAGACCCTAATGCTGGATAGGATTGGGGGTGGGAGGAGAAGGCGACGACAGAGGATGAGATGGTTAGATGGCATCACCAACTCGATGGACATGGGTTTGGGTAGACTCCGGGAGTTGGTGATGGACAGAGAGGCCTGGCGTGCTGCAATTCATGGGGTCGCAGAGAGTCAGACACGACTGAGCGACTGAACTGAACTGAACTGAACTTAATGAAGTAATAAAGTATTAAGAAGTCTAATTTAAGAAAGTACAAGGAAAATTGTGAAACCAAAAATGTAAGAACAGAAAAGAATTAATGTCGCTTGATGCTTAAGATATTATTGCCTCTGTCCTTTCTATGTTTTTTTCTTACTGAATATTTCAGATTATATATTAAAATCATAAAATATTATAACTATATAAACAAATCAACTTGTAGTTTAAAGCACTAATGTCTGAAGCTAAGTAGAATCACCCCAAAGATCTCAGCTGGAAGTGTAGAATGATAAAATCCAACAGGTGGTAAAAAAAGAGGAATACAGAGAAGCATGATCATGGAGAGTACCATTATTAGAAATATGATCTAATTCCACCTTCTAGACTATGTTTCATTTGTGAGTGCTTTGGGAATGGATCTACTTATGTGATATCCTCAGACAAAAAGAGCAGAGAACATTCTTTAAATAACTCGCCACACAAAATAGGATACCATTATATAATTTTAAGCAAGAAGATTTAGTGGAAAAATACTGGGGTCTCTTGAATCATTAGGATGGTAGAAGATTGGATTTAGGGAATTGGCAGTTCCCACAGACTGTAGAGGATTAAGCAGTAGAAATGACAGCAAAAGTCATTCAGATAAACTAGTCCACTCACTGCAGCTGTCACTGTAACGAAAGAATTCCCTGGTCCCTGATCTTTGTTTCAGTCACTTAAGTTCCAAACTTCTGAAGGCATTATTGCTAAACCTACATCATTCCCTATCCATTGAGTGTGCCCTTTAACTGCCTTAGCAAAAAACTATAATATAAATCCCATGAAGAAGGCATATTTGGGGAGAATTTTCTTAAAGTGATATTAGAGAGAAAGTGGGAGGAGGAATTAGATTATCAGAGGAAAAATGGTGCTCATTTTCAGATCATGTACATATATACAGATATAGTCATGGACTATAGATATCAGTCATAGAAGTGATATCTACAAGGCTTCATACAGCTGTAACTCTATCCTACCCCACAGCAACCATCAAAGTCTTTGGGTAAGCTTTTGATGTGTGGGTTTTAATAAATTATTAATACAATATTGAATAGTTGTTAATGTTGATAATATTACTGTTATCAATATTAATGTTTCAGAGGCCTGATATAAAATCAAATCAAATGATACCAGAATGCCATATTGCTACTAATGTTTTACTGCAGTATGTTAAAAGTTCTCTGGTTTTATCCATTCTTTTTTACTACCTGTTGAATTTTCATTACTTTCTACTTTTCAGAAGTGTAGAAGAGGGAATACAATTTCTGGTTAAACTCTCTTTCTCATTAACTAAAATTTAAAGTAGTATTCGTTTAAAGGCAAGATGATAGTATAGTGACTACATTTTATTCTTTTATTTCTAACTATCTTAGCTTAAATATCTTTCATATAATTATCATCTAGAAATCTGCTTTTTTAATTGTCCTGTTTTAGAAACATTTTAGCTTTGCTTGCATCATGGACTGTTCTGATATTAATGTATAGTCATCCTTGTGCAAGATATGTTTAAAAATATTCTCAGAGGAAAGAACAAAGTGTAAAATAACAAGGAAATTAATTTGTCTCCATTGATAAAGTTTTTCTTATCTTCCATTCATCCTTCTTCATGTGAATGAATTGGCGGTGTTTTATTACAAGGAGGACTGTCCAAGTGGAGATTCAAGCTGACAATTTGTACAGGCTCTGTCCTCAGTGTGTGTTCTGAGCCTGGAATTTTATCTGATTCCATAACATGAAACATGTTTTCTCTGGTGATCAAGAAAATCTTTATGAAGTTCATAGTAAACCCACTCTCGAAGCGAAAACCACCTTTGGATCTTCCCTGCCAAAGATATACAGGGTGGAACAAAATTTGGCCACCACTGCAGTTAGTTCTAGGGCTTACCTGGTGGCTCAGCTGTGAAAGAACCTTCCTGCCAATGCAGGAAACGCAAGAGATATGGGTTTGATCCCTGGGTTAGGAAGATCCCCTGAAGAAAGAAACGGAAACTTGCTCCAGTATTCTTGCCTGGAAAATCCCATGGACAGTGGAGCCTACTGGCCTACAGTCCATGTGGTCACAAAGAGTCAGGCATGACTGAGTAAGCACACACACACACACAAACACACACATACATGCACACAATTAGACTTCGAAACTTGAACTGATACAGGACACACATTTCAGGCTATCTTTGTTAAAAAGAAACAAATTTTAGGAAACAACAGCAAAAATATTGATAACAAAAATCTTAGTTCCCATTTCCTTATATTCAAAATTCTTAGGCTTTTCATATTCTGCATTACTTTATACTTGACTTATATAGTATGCTGCATCTAATCAGAAGATGGAAACAACATGATAGGTTACATGGAGGCAGAGGTTAATGTAAATCATGAGTATCTATGGTAAAAGAATAATATAATGTGTGTAGAAGCACAATATGGGATAACACCCAAGGAACGACAAACCCCATTTGTCCGTGGCTGAGTCCCATTTGGAGAAGATGTAATTTGCTCACTATGAAGTCCTCTCATTGACCAGGCTGGAGCTGATCCTTGCTGCTTTGCAAACAACAGTCCACCTCCTGAGTACAAGTGGAGAGCAGGAAGTAAATGACAGATGGCGCAGATAGGCACTAGGAGGCTGAGCACTGGTGGCCATTGGAGTGTGCCATCCGTGTGTTCTTGCAGATGGAGCCCAGCTTGGTGGGTGAATATTCACATCATAGGCTGCTTGCAGGCTGTGCAGAGGCATACGAGGAACTCCAGGCACTGGTCAGGGCAAGAGGCCTTTGCAATGAGTAGGCCACATAGGGTGCCTGATCCCTAGCCTAGGACGCAGACTTCAGAATGTTCCGAAGGCTACAGAAAGGTCATTCCCAGGTCTGCTCTGCCTGAACTGTGATGAACAGATCTGATGTAAGTGACAGCCCTCCAGAGGTCTCCAGTGAGAAAACGTAATGGTGGGCTCACTTTGAAGGAGACTTAAAGAAATCCTGTGATTTCTACCAGAGCATTTGTTGAAGCGTGCATGCAGAGCTGAGAGGCAATCAGTTAATAACTGACAACGTAATTGAGTTCCAGTAGTTTAGTCTTTGGTTATTCAGTTTCCACAGCGGTCCCTCTGCCCACATTTGAGCTCTCACACAACCTGCATTTCTGCCTCAGAAGATACATCTGTTCTTCTAACAAGTGGAGCTCTCTTTCTTCTTCAAAATGAGAAGACACACAGTCTCAACCATTGTTATCTATCGAGGGCTGTAAATAATAATTCACAGATACAGTCATGATCAAGCCAGAGCTTCAAATCTGAGTGACTATAAATGATGCAAGCAAAATCTGTAAGAGGTACCACCTCTATAAGAAGAGAGTAAAATGATTGTACCCAGAAGATGAATAGATAGCAAAGAGGTGATATGAAGCAAGCAAGCGCTCACACAATATGAAGTACAAATAAGCATTTTAAAATGATGTGGAATTCTGCTGTCTGAACACTAAAACCTGGTTGTTACTAGCTCAGTTTTGAAGGGCAGGAGAGGTTTATATAGGTTTATATAGGAGAAAGCCTTAGAATGCAATCCTAAGGGGAGACAGTCTGATCCCTGAAAAAAAAGCATAGACCTCAGATAGTAGAGCCTCCCCTCTATTGTAATGACAAATGCCAGTGTTAGAAAGAAAAAAAAAAGAAAGAAAGAAACTCACCACAGAATAGAATGACAAAGGAAGTTGCTTATTTTTGGAAAGAAAAAACAATTTCAAAACAAAAATGTGTAACTGCTTTTACATGTACTTATGGTACAAATTAACACATGGAAAGTGAGGAAAGCTTAATGTAGTTTGAGGATTGTATTTAACTGTTTTTCGACTGAGTTATCTTTTTAAATTTGCTAATACTATCAACTTTATTCTATCCGATGCTAATTTGAGGATACAGAGACGTTTGAGAATCTTTAGTTACACTTTAGAAGTATTCTTTCGGCTTTATTTTTGTAGCACAATATATGGGGCCGATGTATTATTCCTCTCTGTGTTGTACTTGCTGAAGGCTAGGGTAAAATATTACAAAGGATCCTCTCCCTGATTCTTCCCTGATAAAATAATAGCTGTACCAGCCTTGGGTCTTCCTTCCTTTTTCCATTTATTTATCAGGTTTTTACAACTGCAAGAGTTGCTTAAGAATTAGCTCTTCTAGTTAATAATGGGAAAATGGGAGGGTGTGAAGTGAATATTGAGATAACTTTTGTAATTGTTTTAATACTTCTTCTCAGTTTATTTCTTAATATAATAGTTTCACAAATAGGAAAAAATAAAGCCATCAGAACATCCTCAGGAAGAAATGGAGTTTATATTATTCTAAGCTTATTGCTTGGAAATGGTTTTGAAAAGCCAGAATCCTTCTGTGTGCCCCTCTGGGAACTTCTGTTTCTCAGTTACGGTAAGATTTAGAACAGAGTTTTTTCACTGAGACATTAGGGAAAAGACTAGTGTTCTCATTCCATTTCTAATAAAGCAAAAAGCCAGGGTATAAAAATAAAAGTTTGAAAGTATAAAATATGTATTAAGTTCATACCTTCTAGGGTGAAGGATAACTTCTTAGTAAAATATTTCTATGAAATTATTATGACTTTAATAAAATAAGCTTATCAATTAAATGCTGAAAGCAGCATTAAAATTAATTTTCTATACAATTAAAATAAGTACTTGGGTCAAAGTTTTAATCTTAGGTAAAGTATCAAGTAAAAGTCATTGCTTCAATGTCGCAATTATAATCCCCCCAAAAGAAAAACAGATAATATTACATGTGACCTATTTTATGCTTGGGCTTCTCAGGTGATGCTAATGGTAAAGAACCAGCCTGCTAATGCAGGAGACTTAAGAGACACAGGTTCAATCCTTGGGTTGGGATGATTCCCTGGAGGAGGGCATGGCAGCCCACTCCAGTATTCTTGCCTAGAGAATCCCATGGACAGAGGAGCCAGGCAGATTGCAGTCCATAATGTCCCAAAGAGTCACACATGACTTAAGTGACTTAGCACACATGCATTTTATGCTTACCTACTCTAATACTTGAAATACATTAGGTCTTCAATAAACATGGTTTTTCTTCTTATAAACATTGAAATTTAACTATTTACAAGTCATAAGATATTTCCAAGTGCTCACTCCTTATTTACATTGTAAATAAGGGAAAGAAAAGATACTAATTCTAACTATATGGTACTTTCTTACTGACAATCAGGAGCTAGAAACTGCTTCATGGGGAATAAAAAATAAAAACTACTATGGCCCAATTTCCTCCTGCCTCAGAAAAGAAACTAGAGAATATCTGGCATCTTTAAAGTGCTGTTTGAGCTACAAGAGAGCTGATACAGATGAAGAGAAGCTGAATGCATACTTCTACATCTTTTGTTTGTAATATTGTTGCACTCAATACAAATCATTACCCTATATTTAAGCCTGAAAATCTTACTGCTTATAAGGATAACAAACCACAATATAGGTCAGTCATAGAGCAACATTTTATTTAGTGAAACAGTTTTACAGCAGCATATAGCGTTATCTCTTTCAGAAACAAGAAATAATCCTGAGTGTATTCTTTTAAACTTTCAAGAAACAGGTGTTGCTGTATAAATATTTCCAAAACAATTAAACTGTGTCTTTTTCTGATGTTGCATATTTATATACTGATTTTATTTACAAAAGCTCAATAACAGAAGCCATCCTGTAGTTTTATTGGTTTAAAACCTATTTATTTATTTAAAGCATAATTGATCTACAACGTAGTGATTCCATATTTCTATACACTACAAAATAATCACCGTAGTAATTCTTGCTATTGGTTGACCCTATACAGTTATGGCAATATTCTTGGCTATCTGTCCCATTCTGTGCATCTCATCGCAGCAGCATTTATTTTGGAACGGGAAATTCATACCTCTTAATCTCCCTCACCTATTACTTCTCTCTACCCCCAGCTCCCCCTTCTTTTAGCACCACCTGCTTGTTCTCTGTATCTCTAAGTCTGTTCTTATTTGTTCATTTGATTTCCTTTTAGATTCTAAGTGAAATGATATGTATTTTTCTTTTTACTGTCTGACATTCACTTAGTATAACACTCCCTAGGTTCATCTATGTTGTCACAAATAACAAGATTTCATTCATTTTTATGTCTGAGTAATATCCTGTTGTATACATATATCACATCTTCTTTATCTATTCATCTGTCAATGAACACTTAAGTTGCTTCTGTATCTTCGCTATTGTAAATAATGCTTCAATGAATACAGGAGTACATGTACATGCACGCATGCTCAATAACATCTGACTCTTTGCAACCCCATAGACTGTAGCCCACCAGGCTTCTCTGTCCATGGAATTCTCCAGGCAAGAATACTGGAGTGGGTTGCCATTCCCTTCTCCAGAAGATCTTCCCAACCTAGGGATCGAACCCATGTCTTTTGTATCTCATGTATCGGCAGGCGCTTTCTTTACCACTGAGTCACCTGAGAAGCCCTGCATAGGAGCTCATATATCTTCTCAAATTAATATTTTTGTTTTCTCTGGAAAATACCCAGAAGTGGAATTGCTAGTTTCCCGGGTGGCTCAATGATAAAGAATCTCCCCGTCAATGCAGGAAGAGTAGGAGGCATGGGTTCTATCCTTGAGTTGGGAAGATCCCCTGGAGAAGGAAATTACAATCCACTTTTGTATTCTTGCCTCAGAAACCCCATGGGCAGAAGAGCCTGGCAGTCGCAAAGGAGTCAGACACAACTTAATGGCTAAACAACAAAAACAAAGTATTTGTATTATTTTTACTCTTTTTAAGAACCTCTGTACTGTTTTCATTGTGTCTGTGTCAACTTACATATTCTATGACTTCAGAATTCATAATTGGGTGTGATTGACAAGAGAGATATGAAACTTTCTTATTAAGTTAAAGATACCCTTTTTATTTTTATTGTGGTTATTCCATGTACATGATAGATAAAGCTCATCAAACTAAATAACTTTAATTTCTGTATAAAAAGTATATCTTTTTTTTAATTAGTTTATTTATCTATTTTTTAACTTTACAATATTGTATTTGTTTTGCCATACATTGGCATGAATCTACCACGGGTGTACATGTTTTCCCCTTCCAAGAACCCCCCTCCCACCTAAAAAGTATATCTTGACAGAAATTATTTCTATATATATTTTAGATTTGTTTCTGTTAGGCTTCAGTCAAAAAACAAGAAGTACTATCCCTACTTCAGTCAGAAGGGTGTGGAATTAAGGTTGTTCAGCATTTACAAAACTACTGAAAGACCTGAAGGAGCAAAAAGGTCAAGAAAGCCACCTCTAGCTCCCAAGCTCACTTCTTTCTTTCAGGGGGTCAAGAAGTTGCAAAAACAGGAGGTAAAGATATGTGACACAATCAGATGCCTTTAAGAAACAATCACCAGTCCAGGTTCAATGCATGAGACAGGGTGCTCAGGGCTGATACATTGGGATGACCCTGAGGGATGGGATGGGGAGGGAAGTGGGAGGGGGGTTTCAGGATGGGGACAACATGTACACCCATGGCTGGTTCATGTCAATGTATGAAAAAAACACTACAATATTGTAAAGCAATTAGCCTCTAATTAAAATAAATAAATTAATTAAATTTAAAAAAAAAAAGAAAAAAAAAAGAGAGTATCCGTTTACTCAATCCTATTAATAAAGATTTTAAAGAAACTGGATAATTTGCAGATATATTTCTAGAGTTAGGGATCAAATTTGCTTCTCTTTTGTGCTACAATCATCTGTGATTGACTATCATTTACAAGCATAAAATTGAATACTTCTGGCAGAGATCTCGAGAAATGTAAATCCTAGAGAACTCAGAAAGTAAAAAATGGTGCTGAGTTGCCTCAGTTCAGTTCAGTCGCTCAGTTGTCTCCGACTTTTTGCATCCCCGTGAACTGCAGCACCCCAGGCCTCCCTGTACATCAACAACTCCCAGAGTTTACTCAAACTCATGTCCATTGAGTTGGTGATGCCATCCAACCATCTCATCCTCTGTAATCCCTTTCTCCTCCCACCTTCAATCTTTCCTAGCATCAGGATCTTTTCCAATGAGTCAGTTCTTTGCATCAGGTAGCCAAAGTGTTGGAGTTTCAGCTTCAGCATCAGTCCTCCCAATGAATATTCAGGACTGATTTCCTTTAGGAGGTACTGGTTGGATCTCCTCGAAGTCCAAGGGATTCTCAAGAGCCTTCTCCAACACCACAGTTCAAAAGGATCAATACTTTGGTGCTCAGCTTTCATTACACTCCAACTCTCACATTCATACATGATTACTGGAAAAAACATAGTCTTGACTAAATGGACCTTTGTTGGCAAAGTAATGTCTCTTCTTTTTAATATGCTGTCTAGGTTGGTCATAACTTTTCTTCCAAGGAGTAAGCATCTTTTAATTTCATGGCTGCAGTCACCATCTGCAGTGATTTTGGAGCCCCCCAAAAATGAAGTCTGCCACTGTTTCCACTGTTTCTCCATCTATTTCCCATGAAGTGATGGGACCAGATGCCATGATCTTAGTTTTCTTAATGTTGAGCTTTAAGCCAACTTTTTCACTCTCCTCTTTCACTTTCATCAAGAGGCTCTTTAGTTCCTCTTTGCTTTCTGCCATAAGGGTGGTATCATCTGCATATCTGAGGTTATTGATATTTCTCCCGGCAATCTTGATTCCAGCTTATGCTTCATCCAGCCCAGCGTTTCTCATGATGTACTCTGCAAATAAGTTAAATCAGCAGGGTGACAATATGCAGCCTTGATGTACTCCTTTTCCTATTTGGTACCAGCCTGTTGTTCCATGTCCAGTTGTAACTGTTGCTTCCTGACCTGCACACAGTTTTCTCAAGAGACAGGTCAGGTGGTCTGGTATTCCCATCTCTTTCAGAATTTTCCACAGTTTATTGTGATCCACACAGTCAAAGGCTTTGGCATAGTCAATAAAGCAGAAATAGATGTTTTTCTGGAACTCTTTTGGTTTTTTGATAATTCAGCGAATGTTGGCAATTTGATCTCTGGTTCCTCTGCCTTTTCTAAAACCAGCTTGTGCATCTGGAAGTTCATGGTTCATGTACTGTTGAAGCCTGGCTTGGAGAATTTTGAGCATTACTTTACTAGCGTGTGAGATGAGTGCAATTGTGTAGCAGTTTGAGCAATTTCCTACTGTCTATCTATCCTCTCCAGGGAGAGAAAAAGAGAGAGAAAATTGGGCATTTTGTTGCAAGTATATCTGTGCTTCATTTCTCTCATTGCCAAATAGTATTCTGTTATAGTCAAAGCTATGTTTTCTCCAGTAGTCATGTACAGATGTGAGAGTTGGACCATAAAGAAGGTCCACCTTTAAAGAGCGCCAAAGAATTGATGCTTTTGAACTGTGGTGTTGGAGAAGACTCTTAAGAGTCCTTTGGACTGCAAGGAGATCCAACCAGTCAATTCTAAAGAAAATGAACCCTGAATATTTATTGGAAAGACTGATGCTAAAGCTGAAGCTCCAATATTTTGGCCACCAAATGTGGAGAGCTGACTCATTGGAAAAGACCCTGGTGCTGGGAAAGATTGAAGGCAGGAGGAGAAGGGGACAACAGAAGATGAGATGATTGGATAATATCACTGACTCAATGGACATCTGAGTTTCAGTGGAGACTCAATCATCTCCAGCTCCAGGAGATGGTGAAGAACAGGGAAATCTGGCATGCTGTAGTCCATGGGGTCACAAAGAGTCAGACATGACTGAGTGACTGAGTAACAACAACAATTCTGTTACAGGCTTCCCTGCTGGCTCAGATGTGAAATCTGCCTGCAATTCAGGAGACCAAGGTTCAATTCATGGATCAGGAAGATCCCCTGGAGAAGGGCATGGCTACCCACACCAGTATTCTTGCCTGGAGAATTCCATGGACAGAGGAACCTGGCAAGCTACAGTCCATGGGGTTGCAAAGAGTCAGACATGACTGAGCCAGTAACACTTTCATTCTCTTATAAGGCTTCCCAGGTGGTGTGAGTGGTAAAGAATCTTCCTGCCAACGTAGGAGACACAAGAGGCATGGATTTGATCCCTGGGTCAGGAAGATCCCTTGGAAGAGGACTAGGCAACCCACTCCAGTATTCCAGTATTCTTGCTTTGAGAATCCTATGCACAGAGGAGCATTTTGGGCTACAGTCCATAGAGTCACAAATAGTCAGACACGACTAAAACGATTCAGCACCCACACACATTCTGTTATATGGTTAAACCACAATTTTTCTTGGGGACACATGGGATTTTTCCAATTTTTATTATTAGGATAAAATTGCTATTGTTTCACATGTCTTTCTGGGGAATCATGCTTTCATTTTTCTTGAATTAAAAACTTTAAATAGTCTTGTTATATATAATTGTCTAAAAATGTCAGTCAGGTCAAATCAGTGTTAGACATCAATTCTATTGATTTTTCTTTACAAGTATTTGGAATTACTGAAAGGGCAACTTTTAAATCTTTAATTTTGATTATAGGCTTGTCTATTTATCCTTTCATTCTATTTTTTGCAATCATGTGCAAATGAGCATGCAAATTTGTTAATGTCTTTCTTATGATTGTTCTTTTATTGTTATGAAATCTCTATCGCTGCTAATAATTTTATTGTACATTTTTCACCAATGTAAATGTAAACCACAGAAGTTTCTTATAGTTAATGTTTGCATTGTGCATTTCTTTTTACCCTTTTACTTTCCACTTGTTTACTTTATGTTAAAAATATGCTTCTTATAACTGTTACAGCTAATATTTGCTTTTTTAATTTATTCTGAGAAAGTCTCCTTTGTAATCAGTACGCTTAGTTTACTTATATTTAATATAAATAATGATATTTGCAGTTCATTAGAATAAGTTTTCTGTTTCTTTACTCTCTTCTTTTCTCCTTTATTCTTTCTCTCTGGCTTATTTTTTGGGTAAAGTGAGTATATTTAGTCATTCATTTTGTGTCCTCTACTGTATTTTTAGCTATCCTTGTGATTTTTTTTGATTGCTGTAAAGATTAAAGTATACATTATTAAATTATCTTAGCTTCTTCTAAATAATACTAGTTCATGAAAATAATTTAAATCTTTCAATAATATAACTATCTCTTCCTCACATGCTTTGCAGTTATTCTATCATATTTTATTTCTTGATATACTATAAAATTCAAATTATACCATAATTCTTAATTTAAAACATCAATGAAGTTTTAAATTGAAATGCATTTTAATGTGCCTATTCTTTTATATTTACCCAAGTATTTATTCTCTGTGATGTTCCTTATTTCTTATTATAGATCTGAACATCAATCTTATACTGAGTCTTTTCAGTCATAAGAATTTCTTGTACTGCAAATCTGTTGAGAAAGAATTCTCTCAGTTTTAATCCATTTGGTATTGTCTTTACTTAGCTTTCCTTTTTGAAGAATATTTTCAATGCATATAAAATACTAGTCAAGTTGCTTTATTTTTTCTTCTAGCACTTTATAAGTAAGTGAGTAAGTAAGTGTTAGTCGCTCAGCCGTGCCCGACTCTTTGCGACCCCATGGACTGCAGCCCACCAGGCTCCTCTGTCCATGAGATTTTCCAGGCAAGGATACTGGAGTGGGTTGCCATTTCCTTCTCCAGGGGATCTTCCCAACCTAGAGATAGAACCTGGGTCTCCTGCACTGCAGGCAGATTCTTTACCGACTGAGCTAAAAGGGAAGCCCCTAGCACTTTATACATATGTTTATTTCAATGTTTCAGCTCCATTTAGAAAGGACAGCTTTAATTATTTTCTTTATTCTGCTGTATATATTGTGTCATTTTTCTTCCCTCTGGTAGAAAAACTTGAGATATTCACTCTACCTTCATGTTTTAGCAGTTTGACTCAGATTTGCCTGGCTGTGGTTATTATTTGTTATGAGGATTTATATTCAGTTCAGTTCAGTTCAGCCACTCAATCGTGTCTGACTCTTTGCAACCCCATGGACTGCAGCACGCCAGGCTTTCCTGTCCATCACCAACTCCTTGAGCTTGCTCAAACCCATGTCCGTTGAGTTGGTAATGCCATCCAATCATCTCCATACTCTGTCGGCCCCTTCTCCTCCTGCCTTCAATCTTTCACAGCATCAGGGTCTTTTCCAGTCAGTCAGCTCTTTCACATCGTGGCCAAAGTATTGGAGCTTCAGCTTCAGCATCAGTCATTCCAATGAATAATTAGGACTGATTGCATTTAGGATTGACTGGCTTGATCCGCTTGCAGTCCAAGGGACTCTCAAGAGTATTCTCCAACACCACAGTTCAAAAGCGTCAATTCTTCAACACTCAGCTTTCTTTATAGTCCAACTCTCACATCCATATATGACTACTGGAAAAACCATAACTTCAACGAGATGGACCTTTGTTGGCAAAGTAATGTCTCTGCTTTTTAATATGCCGTCTAGATTTGTCATAGTTGTGATTATTATTTATTATGAGGATTTATATTTGCATTATTTAATTATGCTAATAATATTACCTAGCCATAAATTTGAAATGATTAAAAAGTGCTTATAAACTTTAACTATGAGAGTCCACAATGAAGAATATATAGTGTAAGCAAATTTTGTAACACCGAGAGACAATTTAAAACTTTGAATTTTTTCTTTGAAAGATATGTTAATCACTGAAGAGTTAACAGTGCTGATGTGTTCTTTCAAACATCTGTTTTACAGATACTTTCTGTCAGGATTTTTCTGTTTCAAAATCTCAGAGGAACTTAAAAATTTGAAACCTTTAAAAAAATATACATCTTGAAGAAGAGAAAGTAACTTCCATATTCAATATAAACAGCACTTTAATATATGCCTTATTATCAAAGACTAAGATACTCTAAGATCTTATGAACATTAACTGTCAATACATTTTCCTGCCTTATACAATATGTTTTAATGTTCTTTCCACTCACCACTAAGTTCAGAATCATCTGCAGTTCTTTGTTAAAATGGTAGATATTTGAAACTCATCTCAAGCGATGCAAATAAAAAAGGGAAAATGACAGGACTTCCTGAGCGGTCCATGGCCACCCTGAGCTTCCACTGCAGAGTGTGCAGCCTGGATCCCTGGTCAGGGAACTAAAATCCCACATGCCAAGTGGTGCAAGAAAAAACATAAAAATAGGGAGGGTCCCTGGTGGGCACACAACATGCCTTTTTATAAACTTTCCTCTTCTAATCATAGTAATGTTCATGCATCATTTTCTTAGACATATATACAAAATGACACTTCTACTATAGTGTAAGCCAACTTGCATAAAATATTAAACTGATGTTGTGACTTGATGCTTTATACTACTCAGGAAAGGTTAGCTTCAACCATATAGATATTTTAAGAAAGGCAACTCTTTTTCTCGGTATACGTGTGTGCTAAGTCGCTTCAGTCGTGTCCAACTCTTTGCGACCCTGTGAACCAGAGCACACTAGAGTCCTCTGTCCATGGAATTCTCCAGGCAAGAATCCTGGAGTGGAGTTGCCATTTCCTCCTCCAGGGAATCTTCCTGACCCAGGGATCAAACCCATGCCTCTTAAATCTCAAGCACTGGCAGGAGGGTTCTTTACCAATAGCTCCACCTGGGAAGCCCTTTATGTTCTATATGTTATCATTTCCCTGAATATTTCAGGCGTAATGCTACATATTTTTTGATAATGTAGAACTTTAGTAAAAGTTTTATCATATTTGAATTCAGTTCTAATGAAAAGTATTTCACAATGAATTGTGTGGCAAAAAAGCACAGTAGTTAATAGCTATAGCATAAAAATAGAGGTCAAATAACCTTGATGTGCACATCAGCGCTACAAATTATAGACATATTCTATTCTATAAGCTTCTTTACCATTTTCAGTTTATTTTGTTAGGATTTTGGTATAGATTAAATAGCTTATATAAAATGGTACCTTTAAAAAGCACACTTTGATCAATGTCCTTTTCATCAAAACATAGGATTTAATATCTATTTTATGTACAGAAGCTTTCTTCAAAGAAAATTATATATATGGGAGCTCTGAATCTCATGGAAAGAAAAGTCCAGCAGATCTACCATTTAGAGTTACCCCAGAGGCACTTTTTATAACACTGAGAGTTCAGCTTAACCACTGTGCTTAATCACTGAATAGTTAAAATGAATCTAACACTGGCAAAGTCATAGAATTCCAAAGTTTGTTAGTATTGTAGCTAAACTCAAACCTTGTAGCTTCAACTAATTCCACACTTCCTTTTCTTCTTATTATTCCTTTCTTTAAAAAAAAAAAGAAAAGTAAAAGTGTTAGCTGCTCGGTTGTGTCCAACTCTTTGCAACTCCATGACTGCAGCCCACCAGGCTCCTCTGCTCATGGGATTCTCTAGGCAAGAATACCAGAGTGGGTAGCCATTCCCTTCTCCAAGGGATCTTCCCAACCCAGGGACTGAACCCAGATCTCTTGCAGGGCAGGCAGATTCTTTACTGTCTGAGCCACCAAGAAGTATTTTATATCCTAGCCTAAGGCGTAGATCTGAACTCCCATAGTGTCAGAAGTGTCATCATACTGTTAGACTGATGTACCAATAATAATCAGAGGAAAGATTTCTTAGCAGACGTAATCCATACAACAAACCCAGGCAAGCCAAATACAGCAAGAGAACAGAAAACAATGATGCCAAAACAAAGAGCCAAGGCTGAGACAGCTCTTACCCTTAGCTTTGATACTGCTAACTCGCTTCTTGTGTCTAATATATCTGTGATATGTTCTTCCTGTCTGTGTTTGTAGACCAGTGTTACTGCTTTGGAATCAGTTATATGATTGTAGTAAAGACAATTTCATGGCATTATCCTATATTTACCAAATCTTTTACAGGAGCTTACAGTTTAGGAAGATACTTATTTATCTAGTGAGTATTGTACAACTTAAAATTTGGAGAGCTATTCATTTTCCACCTGGAAGTTCCTGGCTCAATTATAAGTTTTAGCATCTTCTGATAAGGCAATATTTTACCCTGGGATTCCCGAAATGATATGGGAATGGTATTTGCATTTTCTTAGAAAGGTGCATCTCTCACTTGTACCCCAGATGAACAGAGAAATAATTTCAAGAGATGAAATGATTAAAATTGCCCTCCTAGAGTTTAAGAAAGCACTCCTTCTTGATAAAATACAGCTATGTGTCTCAGCCTAGCTTCTTTTTCCAATTTTCCAGTTAACAGACACACTTGGAAGTAAATTGTTTTCTGCAAATAGATAAAAACCTAAATAGCCTTTGTAGAGAAGTTTCTAAAAGATAATCCCACATAAGAAAGTGCAGTAAATTATGAAAACCTGACACCTTAAAGGACTAATATATTTATTTGTGTATTTAGTCTCAGTAGCAAAACCATTCAGATTTAGAGTCTTTTTGGCAAATTGACTAATGACTATATCTCATGAGAGACTTTACTTTTGTTCCAAAGTACAATACTGTGAACATTATCTGTTTCTCTTGAGAATGCTATTTATTCTTCTGATCATTTCTCCCTTTCACTATTATCACTTATCCAGCCAGATGAAAAAAATCTTATGTGCAGATTATTCCTTTGCTTCTCTTTATAACTTTACCATCTATGTATGACTCTGTAAACAACATATTTTAAAGAAACATTCTATAAATGGAATAATGTATTTTTCTATTTTTTTTCATTTCATTCAGTATTATTTTTGAGAGCAAGACATGCTTATTCATTGCATGAAAAATATACATAGACATGTTCTAATCTTGATGGATATTTGAGTTGTTTGCTTTTCTGATGGAGGTTTATATGAGCCATTTTATGTACATTGCACGTGTTCTTATGGAGAGCATACAAAGCAATCAAATTGATGAGTCATAGGATGTGCTTATCTATAACTTTAGTGTGAATGGCCAAACTGTTCCCCAAAGTGTTTGAAGTAAGTTATCTGTCTAGTAGCAATGGATAAACTTCCCTTCTTGCTCCACATCCTCATCAACACTTGGCATTTTCTTTTTTTTTAATTAATTTTTACTGGAGCATACTTGCTTTACAATGTTGTGTTACTTTCCACTGTACAACAAAGTGAATCAGATATATATATATATATATATATATATATATATATATATATATATATATATATATCCCCCCTCATTTTTGGATTTCCTTCCCATTCAAGTAACCACAGAACATTAAGTAGAGTTTCTGTGCTATACAGTATATTCTCATTAATTATCCATTTTATAGATAGTATCAATTGTGATTATGTGTTAATCCTGTTCTCCTATTTTATGATCTTTATTTTTTTTACCAATCCATTGGGTTTGAATGATATCTGATTAATATAAAATTAATAATCTATTTATATAGTCATGGACTCTTTATTCCTTTTTCATAAATGGCTGCCTAAGTTTTTTACCATTTTTTCAATATTTTTGCTTTTTGTTTTAGCTCATACATATATATATATACAGACAAATACACGTATATACAGAAGTATACTATATATATGATCTGTATGCACTATATGTATTGCATTAAAAAGTGAAAGTGTTAGTCATTCGGTTGTACTCTTTGTGACCTCATGAACTATAGCCTACCTGTCTCCTCTGTCAATGGGATTCTCCAGGCATGAACACTGGAGTGGGTAGCCATTCCCTCTCCAGAGAATCTTTCTGACCCACAGATTGAACTCCGGTCTCCTGCACTGCAAGCACATTCTTTACCGTCTGAGTCACGAGAGAAGCCCATACGTACTGTAAATATACTTATACTGTGTATGTGTGTGTATATATTTTGGATTCTAATTCTGTGTCTGATACTAGTTTATTTTTCAATCTTTTATAAACATTTATTATTTTTATAAACATTAAAATATGGCATCTTTTATAACCATGTATATTTAATTTGAGGGCTTCCCTGGTGGATCAGTGGTAAAGAATCTGCCTGCCAATGCAGGAGATGCAGGTTCAGTCCTTGGGCCAGAAAGATCTCCTGGAGAAGGAAATGGCAACCCACTCTAGTATTCTTGCCTGGAGAATGCCATGGACATTCTTGCAGGGTAGTCCTTAGGGTCACGAAAGAGTCAGATACAACTTAGCAAATAATTAGCAACAATTATTAATTTAATATAATAAAATTATCATTGTCTTTCTTTATTATTAGCATGTTCTTTGTTTCGTGTTTAGGAAATTCTTTCCTATCCCAAAATAAGATATTTCATTCACTATATTATTTTCTGTAGTTTGTAGCTTGGCCTTTGATATTTAAGTATTTGGTCTATGTAGAATTGATTTTTACGAAGCTTTGAACAGCTATCCAATTTCTTTCCTGTTCTTTTGAATAAACAATATGGTAGAATAATTTTTGTTTAATCAGTATATCCCTCACTGATGCTCAGTGCTACAATGATCAGACATAACTTTCCAACTGTTCATGGTTCTGTTATAAATTCTTTATTTTATTCCATTGACCTGTGTGTCTGTATTTGGACCAAAATCATCTTGTCTTCGTGACTGCACGTTTAAATCTTGATTTGTGGTAGACAAGTCGTGGCAATATGTATTCTACCTTTCTACATAATTGTTCATTTTTTTCAGATGTATTTTGCTTTCTCTTCATTTAGACGCTGTGTGGATTCTTCTTTCAGATGACCGTTCATAGAAGGGGCAATACAGTCTTTTTCAAATGTTTTCATCTTGTTGCACACATTGACACTAATGTGATTAGTAAATACACTTGGGTTAAAGAATGAGACTGCCTGTGAACAGTGAACAGTTTGAATAGTAGTGGAGTTGTCCCTGGTTGCACCCCTCGCCCCAGTCCCAAACCTAAATGATTAATATTTTGTCCACTTATGATCTGTTCATGGAATGAAAAATGTTAGATGATTCACTGCTTAGTTTGCCAAGTTATTTAAATATTTGTCTTCTCAGGTGTTTTAGGCTATAGGGTAGTTCTAGTTTGGCTAGCAATGGATCTCTTTTATCAATAGAATCTCACTTGCTATCTTTTTTTTTTTTAATGGAGTGAAAGATTCTTTAAATTCTATAGTGCTTTATAATTTTCAGAAGTTTCACATACATGATTTTATATAATCCTATAATAGTTCTTTTTTCTATCTTTTCCGCTATCCCTGTGTTTCCCGTCCCCTCTCTCTCCCCTCCAGAAAGCACTAGTTTGTTCTCCATATCTGTGAGCCTTTTTCTTTTCTGTTATATTCATTAGTTTGATGTATGTTTTAGTTTCCACATGTAAGTGATATCATATGGTATTTGTCATTCTCTGTCTGACTTATTTCACTTAGCATAATTGCCTCCAAGTCCATTCATATTCTTACAAATAGCAAAATTTCATTCTTTTTTATGACTGAATAGCATACCATTGCATATATATATATCCCATATCTTCTTTATCCATCTGTTGATGGACACTTAGATTGCTTTCATACCTTGGCAATTGTAAATAATGCTGCTATGAACATGGGAATGCATATATCTTTTCAAATTAGTGTTTTCAATATCTGGGAGTGGAACTGCTGGATCATACTATTGTTCGATATTTAGTTTTTTGAGAAACTGCCGTACTGTTTTCCACAGTGACTGTACTGATTTACATTCCCAACAGTGTGGAAGGGTTCTCTTTTCTCTACATCCTTGCCAACATTTGCTATTTGTGTTCTCTTTGATGATAACTATTCCGATAGGTGTGAGGTGATATCTCATTGTGGTTTTGATTTGCATTCCTTAATGATTAGTGATGTTGAGCATCTTTTCATGTGCCTGTTGGCCATCTGAATTTCTGCTTTGAAAAAAATGTCTATTCAGAATTTCTGCCCATTTTTTTAGTTGGTTGTTTCTTTTGTTTGTTTTATGTTTAGTTGTATGAGATATTTATATATGTGTTGGATATTAACACCTTACCAGTCATATCACTTGAAAATATCCTCTTTGATTAAGTAGGTTGACTTTTTCAGTTTGTTAATGGTTTCCTTTGCTATGCAAAAGCTTTTAACTTTGTTTAGGTCCCATTTGTTTATTTTTGCTTTTGTATCCTTTGCATTAGAAGATGGATAAAAAAAATATTGCTGAAATTTATGTCAGAGTGTTCTTCCTATATTTTCCTCTAGGAGTTTTATAGTATCTGGCCTTACATTTAGGTCTTTGATCCATTCTGAATTGACTTATGTACATTATGTTCAGTTCAGTTCATTCACTCAGTCATGTCTGACTCTTTGCAACCCCATGAACTGCAACACGCCAGGCCTCCCTGTCCATCACCAACTCCCAGAGCCTACACAAACTCATGTCCATTGAGTCGGTGATGCCATCTAGCCATCTCATCCTCTGTTGTCCCCTTCTCCTCCTGCCCTCAATCTTTCCCAGCATCAGGGTCTTTTCAAATGAGTCAGCTCTTCTCATCAGGTGGCCAAAGTATTGGAGTTTCAGCTTCAACATCAGTCATTCCAATGAACACCCAGGACTGATCTCCTTTAGGATGTACATGATGTTAGAGAATGTTTTAATTTCATTATTTTACATGTAGCTGTCCAGTTTTCTCAGCACCACTTATTGAAGGGACTCTCTTTTCTCCATTGTATTTTCTTGCCTCCATTGTCATAGATTAATTGATCATAAGAGTGTGGGTTTATTTCTGGGCTTTCTTTTCTGTCCCATTGATCTGTGTGTCTGTTGCAATGCCAGTACCATACTGTTTTGATTACTGTTATCTGGTTTGATGTCGTCTTTTGCAGTTATGGATGTTGCCATTCTTAATAATTTTGCTTGGTTTCCACAAAGTGTTTAATAACAAACCTGTGAAAGTCTTGATCGTTGAACCTCTGTCTCTCCAGGTGCAGAAATATTATCCAAAAGCTAAATCAAGAGCTCAAACCTTCTTTCTGTTTCTTTCTGTCTCTTATTTAGAACAATTTATATATTAGTTCCTAAGTCTTTCCAAGTGCTACAGGCACCAAATCATGGTTAAAAGAATTTATTTTGTAATGCTGCTTTGAGTCTGTGGATGTAACATTCTCTCTAAAGATTTTATTATTGCTAAAGGCAAGAAATACTTTATTTCCAACATCAAAAGTGAGTAAGACGTTGCTCATCTTAGAAGTCCAGGAATATATAATAGAACCAGGATTACCTCAGGAGCTAGAAGTTAACACTTGTAAACTCTGAAGAGTTTTAAATTTCTATTCTTTCTGTAGACAGTGCATAACTTCCTCTATAACAATATTCTAATTTTTTAATCCCATCAGTGGCTCAGCTGTGCATGGACTGTTAGAAATAAAAGTGGATAGTCCAGGATAAACAACAGCTGCAAGTCTATATTCTTGGATGAAAACCCAAGTTTCAGTACAGGAGGGATTAAAATCCAAGGTTTAAGAAAACACTAGAGAAAGTAAAAATATGTTATCTCATAAATAGAGAGAACACATTTTTAAAAGTAAAGTTTCATTATTCTGCTTTGTTTTGACTTAAGTGTATTGTACCAACTGCTGTAAAGAGCAACATGAAATTAGACTCAAGAGCCTGAATTTGTTTTCTTAATTTTTTGGCTTAAAATGTTTAAATACTTTGCGTTATTTTTTACTTTATGAACATATTTCTTTACATGTAATCATTGTGAAATCTTATAAGCTTATAAAATATCTTTACTAGAGCTATTTCTTCAAAAATTGAATGATAGTTTTCTTTCCATTATGAGCTGGGAGTTTTTCTTCTGCTTGTTTTTATTTCTGAGTGCTATATACTATTACATTCTTTTATTACTTGATATTCTTACTTGGAATATCAATATCTTCTAGTTAAAATGTTAAAGGCTATCACTAGTGACTACTTACGGTTTTCTGCTTCGGTATAATTCAGCTTGAGAACTTTCTCGGAACACAGACACTTTCTTTATTCTCTTAGCTTTTTATGCATCATAAAATTTGATTCACATCTATTAATGGAATGGAGTGACTTAAGATGACCCATGTTATTCTGTTCTTACAATGAGTAGTTTTATATATACTCTCCTTTTGCCTGAGTATCTCTTTAATATTTATATCATGATACAGATACATGCATTTTAAACCATTATTCTAACACACATTAAAATTTATTTCTGGAGACTTGGAAACCAAGTATTTTTTTCCCCATAATGAGTGCTTATAGAAATTCACTAAACAAGCATGCTTCCTTCATTTTTCTGTGGATAATCATAGTATCCATAGGCAATCAGAGGTCAATGTGTACATGTAAACTTTATAATTCTTTTACTTTTTTCCTACAGGGGTAGAGTTACTACATACCTGTCTTATATTCATTTCTGACAAATACGAAATGGTGATGTGAGAAAAATAGTCAAGAGAAATGTGAAGACCTATAGATAAGCTGTGATTTTGATTCTGGTACCTAATATTTTTTCATGTTCTATCCAAATACCATAAAATACAAAAGTCATGCTAACAAATTAGTATTAGAACTGAAAACAAATTTAAGCATCGTGAAATGCCACAGACTATAAAGAATTTAATGCAGAAGTGGCTGAACCGGAGGATTACATAGAACTGATTTAAATATTGACTTGCTGAGAATTCATTTTGTATTGTATGCATTCATTTAATCATTCATTGCACCAATCTTCACTGAATAACTATTATTACTAGTTTCAGGCACTGTGTAGATACTGTGTTATAAGTAGGTGTCTGTCCCAAAGAAATAGATATCTGTGAATACAGTATTAATAAATAGGTAGATCGATGGACTGACAGATCAGTAATGAAAAAGGCTAAAAAGAAAGAATGATTAAATAATTAGAATGAGAACTATCATGTATAAGACAGAATTTTAAAGAACACACCAACTAAGCTGAAATATGTTTTACTAAAAATAATCAGGCAGTGTAAGAAGTTGGATAGAGAAAGTTTGCAGGCCATATGATTGTATTTATATAAGATTGAAAAACAGGAAAGTGATCTGTTGTGATGGAAACAAAACTAATAATTGTTTTGTGGGATAATGATGGAGAGGAGATAGGAAGTGGTTTCCATGGAATTAGTGATACTCTATAAATTGCAGTGGCACAGATGTGTGCTCTTTATGAAAATTAATTGAGTAGTTCTTAAGGCTTGTGCTTTTTTCTTATTTTAACCTTTTCTATAATATTGACATGTAAAAAAATATTCTGAACTGTGAGGATGTGGGAGAAGAATGCTTCAAGTTTGAAAACAGCTTGTAGCAAAGTCCTAATAAAGACACCCACTTGATTCCTTTTTAGGGGTGAATGGAGGCCAGTATGACTGGGGCATAGTGATCAAGGTGTGAAATGCCTAATGTCAATGGATGGAGAAGAGACTGTAGCCAGATAAGTGTAGAGATTTAAAAACCAGAGGACAGAATTGAAATTTAATTTTAGAACACAAAGACGTCTGAGCATGAGAGTGAGGCATAATTGAGCAACAAAAGGATAACACCAAATGGGGAAGGAAATAGCTGATACTATTGTCAGCTTAGAGTGCTGTGTTCACAGCTTTAAAATGTTTAGAAGAGCGCATGCATGCATGCTGATTAGTCTCAGTCATGTCTGACTCTATCCGACCCTATGGACTGTAGCCTGCCAGGGTCTCACTCTCTGGGATTCTCCAGGCAAGAATACGGGAGCGGGTTGACATGCCCTCCTCCAGGGGAATCTTCCCTACCCATGAATCAAACCCGCATCTCTTACATCTCCTGCACTGACACTCGCGTTCTTTACCACTAGCACCACCTGGCATCAATACCTTGGATGAATGGTAATCCTGAAATAAAGTCAAAAGAAAAACAAAGGAATTCTCTTTATAGTCATGATAGTCATGATGGATTCCTTTGTTTTTACCTTTCCATTCCACTAAAATCAATTAGAAAATGATTTATAAAATAAAGCTACTGCCCAGGCATTAGACAATGTACATCACATGACTACTATTCTGACAGAATGGAAAAAAAAAAAAAATCAGCTGAGTATTACCATTGCCATGCATTTTTACTTGGGGTCACTTTCCTGATTCCAATTCAGGGAAGAAACATTACCCCATACTAGTCTCTAATAGAGTAAGAGATAAAAAATGAAGACACTGAGGTATTTGGAATTAGTGAAGCAAAGCATTGCAAAAAGGGAGTTACACAGAGAAAAATCTCCCAACAATCTGCCTAGGAATCCCCGTAATCTTTGGCTGTAGGGTAATCTCACCAAACAATGGGTGAAACTCCACAAGACCAAGCAAAGAAGGACTTCCAGGGACCTTTAAACTGAGATATATTTAAGTTCTGACCAACCAAAGTACAAACGCTCATTGAACACCCCGAATATTCAGTTGTGATTCCAGAGTATCAGATTTTCACTGTAGGACTAAATTTCTCATAAAGGTTAATCCAAACTAACCTAACAAAGATGAAAAGCAGGTTATTTGCAAATAAAGAATTTCCTATGAGGGAAAAGAAAACAGTATTTAAAAGGAAGCCAGCCAAACCCATAACTCAGTAACATAAGACTCATCCAGTAATGCCAAAGGACAGAAAAATATGATCCCAAATTAGGAAGTAAATAGATCAGTTGAAATAGTTCCAGATATCACAGAAATGATGATATAAATAGAATAAGACTTTAGAGCACTTGTAAATATGCTCAAGTATTTAAAAGAAAAACTAATCACACAGAGTTGAGTAATGGACACTATAAAAAGAACAAAAATAAAAAATAAAAAAAAAGAGGAACTTCTGGAGCTGAGAAATAGAATAATGAAATTCAGAATAGCCTGGATATGCTAAACAGCACTTTGAACATTGCAGAAGAAAAAAAATCAGTGAACTAAAAATGCAACTATCAAGACTGAAATGGAAAGGGAGTAAAAGACTGAAAAACCTGAACAGGAAACAGTTGAACGATATAAAAAAGTTGAATATGTATGCAATTGTAATTCCACAGAAAGGGGTCAGAAAAAAATACATACGTAGATACAAAGATAAAAAAAAAATACTGATTACCCTTCAGAAAAAAATCCAAGAGAATATGTTTGTAGGATTTTAGTATTAGGATATATCTGAGTTGAAAAAACTTCAAATCTATTTTCTGTTAATATTGTAGCAAGTTTGGTTTTGTATCTTCCTTGAATATTTGACAAAATTCAGTGATGAAATAATATGGGCCAGAAATTTACTTTTGGGGAAGTTTATGAGTAAGAATTTTAAATTAAGGAATATATCTAATTTTGTGGGGTTTTTGTCTTAGTTTTTGTAGTTATGGTTACCAAGAGTTTCACAAATATCTTCTAATTTTTGAGTCTTGTTGTCACTAAATTTTTATATTTCCTTATAACTATTTTAATGTCTATAAAATCTCTGTTGATAACCCCACTTTCATCTTTAATATTGGTGATTTGTATTCTATTTTTTTCTTGATTGCTCTAAATGTTGCTTTGTCCATTTAAAAATTTCTTTTGAAAGGAAAAAAATATTCTGATTTTGATAAATTTTCCTATTAATTGTCTTTATCTCTTTTTTTCTCTCTACCTATTTTGGGATTATCCATCATGTTTTAATGTCTTTTTAAGACTGAATATTAGGCCACTGCTTTTAGAAATATTCCAATCTACATGTATTAAAAAGATCACCAGGCACTTGGGTAACTTTTGCTTTAAACAGTCAAACATATTTTAAACAGCTTAAATGTGAAAAAGTAATATGCTACCTTTATCTAGATATTTACTATCATTGCTGTTCCCACCTCATTTCCTTCTGAGGATGTGAATTTCCATCTGGTGCAATTTCCCTGCAGCCTAAGGAATTTTCTTTATAGCACTTCTGGAGCGTGTCTGATAATAAACAAAACAAAATAAAAGAACTTTTCAGATTCCTTTAATCACAGAATGTCTTAATTTGTCCTTTGTTTCCCCTCGTGAGTCACCTATCCAAAACTGATTCCCTTGCTTAGAGTCCTCATAGAGTTATTATTATTTTGTATTATTATTTGGCTCAGAATTTTTAGTTATAGTCAACAGGAGGAATGGTCTGTACAGGAATTCTGCCATAGCAGAACTGGCAACTGTTTCTAGCATCCCTGTGTATATTCTATTATCTATAAACAAAATGTTCTAATATTATGCCCCTGATCACCCACAGTCTAATGTCATAAATTGCATGGCTACAACTTATAAAGAACATGTATTTCTATCCCCTTCATCCCAAATAGATATTTAAATGCAATATCTTTTATATATGGTTAAATATTATCATTGCTATTCATATTTTGATAAACTTAGCAAATATAACTTATAGTCTTCAAGTATCCCTTTTTTTCTGGAGAGGGGATTATTTTTAATGAATATTAAAATAATGAATAAATTATGAATTAAATAATGAATTAAAATAGTGAATAAGATATTCTAATTCTTGATGTAATTTTTGACATTCTTGAATGTAAAATCTGAGCTTGATGAGGTACATCAAGATGAGGTACATATTTGCTAATAACATTGACATTTAACAAAGCCAAGCAAATGGTATCACCCCCCGGGATTTTTTTTTTAACGTAAAACCAAAAAAGTAGCTGAGATTGTCTCTCTTTAAACAGCACAAAAGATGAAATGAATTTCTTGAGAAGTCTTCTCCCACAGTATGAGGAAGGCCAGACATTTTTATTTAGGATTAAGAAACATGTCAAATTTTTCATATAACAGAGCTGTATCTTTGATCATTCCCCGTTGGTTCAAAGCATTCTGTGATTTAACATTATTCTCTTATTAAGTTTACTTGTTATTTCCAAAGGCTTTTCAAATCCAGCTTCTTTCCTTTGCACTCAAAATATTACTGACTTATCCTATTTCCTAATTATTATGTTTCTAATTTGTTCTCTTCTAATGTACCTATTTCTTTTATAACTCAGTTTGCTTCCAAAATAAAAATCTGATTATAGCATTTTCCTAATTAAAATATTTCACTAACTTCTTGATGGTATATGTTATAAATAGAGACACAACTGTGACATTTAATGATATGAATTTGTGTTCTTTCTTAATGCAGTCTTATTTGTTTTCATTTATTCTTTTTCCAGTAAATATTTAATGAAGACTTCCTAAAATACCAGGGGCTGTTCAAATAAAATAAGGGAGATCTGTTGTCTCATGGAGCTTTTGTTCAAATAAAATACCCCATGTGCATATGCACATATATTGGCATACACATATATACATGTATGTATGCACACATGGGGACTTGCCAGGTGCCATTAGTGGTAAAAAACCCACCTGCTAGTGCAGGAGACATAAGAGACTCAGGTTCGATCCTTAGTCTCCTGCAAAGATCTCCTGGAGAAGGGCATGGCAACCCACTCCAGTATTCTTGCCTGGAGAGTCCCACAGACACAGTTCATAGGGTCGCGCAGAATCGGACATGACTGAAGCGACTTAGCACGTATGCACACATGAACTATCTATACAATGCATGCTTATATATATGTGTGTGTGCTCTTGTGTATATTCATTACATGTCCATGTAGTATATATGTTATGTGCATGTGTGTTATATACATGCCAGTGTTTTAATTGTCTGCATGGTGTATTCCCTCTCTTTATTCATATTCACTTCTCCTCTATGCCCTTTATCTCTACACATACCAAGTAGAACTTGTCACTTGCAAAGAAGAATTATCTTTGAAAATTTAAGAGTCAACTTCCTGACCCTTGAAAGCACTTTGCCATGTGTTTGTTTTGACCACAATGTATAGTAAAATTTTATACATATTGTGTAGCTATGTTTAGTTTTCATTTCCTGAACTTTATATTAAAAGTTTGAAAGCCAGTAATCTAGCAGTGTGTTTCTGATATATTTTCAAATATAGAGAAAAAGATGACTTAGAAATCCTGCTAATATGTTTGAGAGTATATGGAACATAGTAAATTATCTTTAGTGAATGGATATGTGTTATTTTACTGACGATGCAATGTCCTTGAAGGTCCAATATCTCAA
The DNA here is from genome assembly GCF_054371585.1 of Giraffa tippelskirchi. Lineage (NCBI taxonomy): Eukaryota > Metazoa > Chordata > Mammalia > Artiodactyla > Giraffidae > Giraffa > Giraffa tippelskirchi. The sequence continues at coordinate 129,984,597 of NC_137286.1, forward strand.
TTGTCAGGGGAAGAAAGAGAATATGAGCATATATAGAGGCAGACCTGGTCCTTGATGGACAGAGCACAATTTGGCAAAGTGAATTCCTTAGCTCTTAATTTAAGATACTCATGTGTAAATGAAGCATGTATATTAAGGACATCTACACTGTGCATGTGTGTGTGTGTGTGTAAACACAGATTTGAGGATCAGAGGCAGACTGATCAGACTGATTATTTATTTAGAGAATACCTCAGTGCTGATTCTTCATGCTGCAGTTCTTACTCTGGGAAATTTGATGAGGGCAGATGTTATCCATTCTTATGGGAGGGAAGGACTGGGGCTGTACTACTTAAACAAAACTCCAAAACTATTCTTCTCAGCTCACATATAAAGAAGCTTGCATAGCTGCTTCTCCTCTCTGAAGACAGAGAAAGAGTATGACTTTCTAATGTAAAGAAATCCTCTTTGAGAAAAGGAGATGATTACCTTCTACAATGTAAGCAAATGGCTCCAGAAGCTCTAAACCTGTACAACTCTTTGAAGGGCTCTATTTTTAAATTCCAAGGCTTGTTTACCATTCATTTATTCTTTAACCCATGTTAACCTGAATTTTTTTACTCAGAAAACCTGATGTATAAGCACAGAGATTTTCAAGTAGAATGTTTTGGCAGCACATTGAAGACTAACAATATTAGTAAAACTATTTATTTTCAAATTCAATTAGTTTGTGTGCCTTCATTTAGAGTGAAGACATCTCAAGAGCCTTTTTAAGTACAATCTAAAATTTTCAAAAATTATGCAAACTAGAAAAGCTTTATATTTTTCTGCATCCTCAAGCTGTTTCATGAGATTTATAGAATTCAGATCAAAAGCTACAACACTGTAAAGTAATTAGCCTCCAATTAAAATAAATTAATTTTTTAAAAAAGCTGCACAAGAATTTTACCTCTAGGGAAATTTCAGACTCTCAGAGAGAGAACAAAATGGATATCATAGTTAGTGAGAAAAGATGTTTTGAAAATTAATATCATTCAATACTCAGAAATATATGTGAAAATAAAGCAAACATTTTGAAAACTTAAGGATACACAAATAATAGATGAAGAGTAAGTCACTGTATATAGCTAGAATATATTCATTATTTTATACAAGGTTTCATTCACTCAATACTTTGTGTCTTAGGTATATGATCCCTGTTCTAAGTACTGGGAATCCAATGATATATACAGTACTTTGGCAATGGTAATGTGCTGAAGTAGAAGAGTAAAAAAAGCAATGATATTCCACAATTCTTTCATATTCCTTTTATGTAGTTTTTAATTAGCCTTAGGTATATAACTTTAGCACAAAATATTAACAATGTTTGCATATCTTGAATTATGTTTTCTCTTTCCTTTTTCCAAAATGAGAACTTGAAAGTACATTTTCCTTCATGGAAATGTTTCTGTGCTATATTATTATTAAAGATGATTTGTGGTAACTTTTCTTCTGCTTGAATTAGTGATTTTCTGTTTACAGGAAGAGAGACAATAACCAACATTTCTCTGACCCCTTCAACTTTTAGTTTGGTAGATAATTTTGATATCCTGCTTAAAAAACTATCAGTGTTTACTCTTTTCGTTGCAAGGAGAAACAAAGCAATCAATTTTTGCTAATATTGCACTATGTCTTTTCCTTTCATATTTCTGACTATAGTATAAATATTCTGTGCAAAGTGATGCTGAGGTGAGAGAAAAGAAGACTACTACAGATGTTATTAAATATTTTTTCAAAAATTATTTATTTGTGTATTTATTTATTTGTAGTCTTCCTTTTTGTGTGTATTCTAGTCACAACTCTTTTGTTAGTTTATTCATTGGTGTGATAACATTGCCTAACCAGCTACATACACCTTGAAAATCTATTTCACAGAGAGGCAGAAGAGTTTAATGACCATAGTGAGTATAAGCTCTCAAACAGATTTCACAAGTTCAAATCCCAGGTTTACTACTTCCTAGATTTGTGACCTTGACAATTTACATAACATTGTCTTTTCCATGCTGGAAGCCTCATGTAAAATTACTATCAAAATAGAGTTAGTGTAAGGATTATAAACATGAGAGAGACTAGAATTGGTATGGTTGTCAAATGAATGATAGTCGTATCTGTAAATATTTGATTAAAGTAGAATGTAATCATGTATCGTGTGTGTAAATACATTAACAATAAAACAAGTACATTATAGTGAAAGAACATACATTACCAAGTTTGGAATTGGTAATTTATAATTTGGATTGACATTTATTGTGTAGAGGAAAACATTTGTTTGTTTGTAATATTTGAATAGAATATTTGCCTTTCAGGGCTGTTATGAAGACCCAACACCATAGATTATTCAGTCACCAAAATAATTAATTCAAATATCTATCTATATATCATCTACCTACCTATTTACCTGTTAGTCTTATATTCTGAGAAAGAGCCTAGATCATGAAAGCAGAGTGATGAACAAAGCAGAGAAAGAGCATTCTGTTAGAAGCTACCATTTTTATTGGAGTGGAAGACACAGGCATGAAAAAAACTCTAGGTCAGAACATGCTACTGCTAAGTCGCTTCAGTCGTGTCCGACTCTGCGCGATCCCACAGACGGCAGCCCACCAGGCTCCGCCGTCCCTGGGATTCTCCAGGCAAGAATACTGGAGTGGGTTGCCATTTCCTTCTCCAGTGCATGAAAGTGAAAAGTGAAAGCAAAGTTTCTCAGTCGTGTCCGACTCTTAGCGACCCCATGGACTGCAGCCTACCAGGCTCCTCCATCCATGGGATTTTCCAAGCAAGAGTACTGGAGTGGGGTGCCATTGCCTTCATGATGCATAGTAAATGCTGAAGAATGTATCTGTTTCCCCTGACTCAGCTTCTGTGGCAGAAGCTACTGCCATCCATCAGCCATTTGATTGTGGACAATATGTATGATACTGTCATATCGGAAGAAACCACACGACTGCACATTTCTCTGCAGTTGAGTTAGATTAGTAAGTTCTAAAAGAGAAAGCATAGTTTTATTAGTGAATACATTCCTTTATAAAACTGTAAACACATTTTTATTTCTTTACAAAGTATATTATTTTATTATATCATACAGTCATGGCTTTCAATAGCAAAACTGAGTTTCTGGTCTTGATAGATTGAGTTACCAATCTATTATTGACTTCCAGGCAATATACAAAGTATATAGAATTTTTAAAAGAATCTTTAAATGTACTTGTGACTGTTATTTTGGTTAAGCATCCATTTTCTCATATCTATAGTCAGATGGATATTTTATGCTTTGTGTCTACCTATTTCTGCTAAATTGGATGAAAGTTTAAGGCTCATTTGAGCACTTGATATAGTTAGTATTTCATTCAACCTTTGATAAAGTTAGTAAAATAAACAGTTGCCATTACACTGCAAAGTTGATTACTGGGGAATAATTAATTAACTACCAACACTGTACAAAGGCCCACAAAAGAGCTGGTGAACTTGCAGATTTCTGAGTACTTCAGCAATGCTTAGGTTCAAAGAGATATTAAAATGCTGCAACCTCTGATTTCATTTTGACTGTCCTTGGAAGGACTCCAACAAATTGGCTGAAAAGCCTACACTGGAAGCCAAGCATCTTCTATAGTCTGAGAAGCAGAGGGACATTTCTAATGAATAGAATACTCAATTTCTTTTCATGAAAAAATGTTTCTCTAATACACATCTAATAATGCATACTCTATCAGCACAGGCATAAAAAAATCTTTTAAAGTTTTAGCTCTTTATATGGTTTCTCTGCTGTGAGAGAAAATAATACACTTGTAAAATCCATGATATAGAGCAGTATGCATATTGCGAATGAGATTAGAAAGTATTTATGTAGTTGGCTATGTTTGCTATTGCAATAATGGCATTATTTTTTTCAATAACCCACTTGAGTGCTATGGAGTATATGACTCCCTTGAGGCTATTATTTTTATTATAAACACACTACTAAGAGCCTACTTTTATATTCACAATAATTTGAAATTATGAAACAAATAGTTTCTGAAAGCTTTATTAAAGAAACACTGTACAAGCTAACCCATATTGAAACTTATTTTCCTATAACTGGCACAGGATGAATATCTTTGGTGCACAATATACAAAGGATGAATCACATGTTGAAATTAAGTTGAGATATTCTTTGACCCTGGTGGCTCAGATGGTAAAGCGTCTGCCTGCAATGTGGAAGACCCAGGTTCAATCCCTGGGTCGGGAAGATCCCCTGGAGAAGGAAATGGCAACCCACTCCAGTACTCTTGCCCGGAAAATTCCATGGATAGAGGAGCGTAGTAGGTTACACTCCATGGGGTTGCAAAGAGTCGGACACGACTGAGCAACTTCACTTCACTTCATTCTTTGACAGAATCTATGTTGTACGTGATGCTGTAAAATGAGCCATTCAGTGGGACCTGCACCAGCTCCAGTTCTACAGCAATTATATTTTAGAATGGCTTAAAATGTTTGGCCTTTGTAGCATGTGTAGTCTTTGCTCAAAATTCTCCTAAAAAGTTCTTTGATTCTGCATTGGCCTGTCATTTAAGTGATTGAAGCAATCAAGGAAGGATAGAAGGATGAAATGGGACTGAAACCATATGCAACAAAATGTTCACAGGGACTGCTCTGCATATCAACTCTTTTCAGCGTGTCTAAGACTGTAGGGAAATGAAGTAGAATAAATAAGTGTCCATACAACCTTGCTTAAAGACTTGACTAAGGTTGATAATTTCAACAACCACAATTCATATTTTAAGTGTTTCTAGTTGAGAAACTGTGTGTGAGTGTGGGTGTGTGAAAGTTTTGGCAAATATGTGTGTTTGTGTGTGTGTGTCTGTGTGTTTTGAAGGACTGGAGTTTCCCTTAATTAGTCTGTCAAGTAATGAAATAATGTCTCAAACTAATAAAACCGTATATGCATTGTTTAAGTGTATTTGGAAAGCATTCTAATAGAAATAACTCCTGTTTGTAATTTGCGGTCATGATTGGGTTAAAAGCTCAAGTACACTCTCATCAAGGATGCCTAAGAGGTCACAGATGTGTTATTTGTCATTATTTCATCCCTGTTTCATCTTGTTTCTTGAGTGCTGCCCTATCCCACAATGTATTTCAAGAAATTTTAGACTTTTTAAAAAAATTTAGTACATTTTCAGCTTTGATCTGGGTAAGATTCTGGTGTCATAACTTCAAAATTTTAAAAATTAAATTTCTTTCCTCTTCCTCTAACATATTCATTATTTTATATACGAACTTTCATATATGTATTCAACTTTATAGTTTCTATACCATTATAAAGAGCTTCCCTGGTGACTCAGACAGTAAAGAATTTGCCTGCAATGGGGGAGACCCAGGTTCAACCCCTGGGTCGGGAAGATTCCCTGGGTCAGGAAGATTCCCTGGAGAAGGGAATGGCAACCCACTGCAGTATTCTTGCCTGTAGAATCCCATGGACAGAGGAGCCTGGAAGGTTACAGTCCATGGGTTTGCAGAGTTGCAACTGAGTGACTAACACATATCAGATACACTTATCAGACATATACCACTATTAATTAATAGGGTCTGTATCTTATTTAATTAGTCTGCTTACTGCTGTTTGTGGGGAGGATATTTCATTACTTGTTACTAATGCTATTCTTCGGATCTAATTATTTTTGGTTTGCTTTTTAATTACTTCTTTTTTTCTTCACTATAAAATTTCCCCAAATATTTCTCCCTTTTTTTTTTACTCCAGTGATGAAAGATTGGCTCCTTGTTTTAAAATATGCCTCTACATTTTATATGGTGCCTGAGAGCATTCCACAAATTATGAATGACATCATAGTTGAGTATATATTCATTACCATAATTTGATACTATCTCTACATTTATAATGACTTTTACATCAATGTATATGCATGTACTAAATAAAATAAGCCATAATTGCCCTAGTTTAGTTTTCAGATAAGTCGGAGAAGGCAATGGCACCCCACTCCAGTACTCTTGCCTGGAAAATCCCATGGATGGAGGAGCCTGGTACGCTGCAGTCCATGGGGTCGCTAAGAGTCGGACACGAATGAGCGACTTCACTTTCACTTTTTACTTTCATGCATTGGAGAAGGAAATGGCAACCCACTCCAGTATTCTTGCCTGGAGAATCCCGGGGATGAGGGGAGCCTGGTGGGCTTCCGTCTATGGGGTCGCACAGAGTCGGACATGACTGAAGCGACTTAGCAGCAGCAGCAGCAGCAGCAGGCATTAAAATTGTATGTTCATTCAAGGGTTAAATCACAAGTTTGCTATTAAATATAATTAACAGCTGTTCAGTTTGCATAAAGTTAAAACTAAAAAAAAAAAAAAGACTTCAAGAAAAAGAAACGCAGTTTACAAACCAGAAAATCACTTCATGTTACAGCATTTCCTCATGCATTTGAGGCAAAAGAAAAAGAAAACAAAAGACCCAACACAAACATACATGTTACCGAAACATGACACAGTATTAGCAGCAGTTTGCAAATTTATAATTCAGCTTACTCTAGAATTATCCCTTAAGGTTTTGATTGATGTCAAGTCAAAGTAGGAAAAAAGAGATAAGCCAAGTCTTATGAAAATAATTAGAAATTTATTTTTTTCAAAGATAACAGCTTCATTGTGTTTTGAAAAAATGAGCTTTAGTCTTTTGAGAAATAACTGTTTCATCAATTGATGTGTTATCGTGGTACAATATCAAACAAAGTAGTAGCAGCCTTTCATTTTCTTAGGACTGACTTACAGACTTGAAAGTTTACAGAAATTAGGATAAACGATGATTTTCAGGGAACAAATTTTCCTCTTGCCAAAGAAGTGTTGAGAGCTTTCTTAGAGATATTGTCTGCTTTGAAAATGAAGCTTCTGATGAAGCCTGTCTATAATTAGGAAACATTAGATAAACTCTTCCCATTGTAGAAACAGATTGGAACAACTATTTCACAGTAAATCAAAATTTCACTATCAAGTTGTGTGATAAGCTCTTCTGTATTTCTCAGTAAATCATGAACTGTGACAATAAGGACACTTGGTAAGTCTCTAAGAACTGATAATAACTCATAAAATTTCACAATAAGTTGCACAATATGCTGCACTGGATTAGTCTCTAAATCATGGGTTTTCACAATGCAATTTATAAAAATCTATTTCTTTTTTACCATGTCTATTATTATTATGGGGATATCTCTCAGTCAGGGCTTCCCTGATATCTCAGTTGGTTAAGAATCCGTGAGCAATGCAGGAGACCCCTGTTTGATTATCGGTTTGGGAAGATCCGCTGGAGAAGGGAAAAACTACCCGCAACAGTAATTTGGCCTCGAAAACTAGTCCATGGGGTCGCAAAAAGTCGAAAAGGACTGAGTGACTTTCACTTTCATTTTTGTGGCTGCCCTGCACCAGAGCAACTTTGAGAAGATACCGCAAATTCAAGGGCAGAGAAGCCGGAGCAAGAAGGTAGGTGCTCAAACTACCACACAATTGCACTCATCTCACACGCTAGCAAAGTAATGCTGAAAATTCTCCAAGCCAGGTTTCAATAGTATGTGAACTGTGAACATCCAGATGTTCAAGTTGGTTTTAGAAAAGGCAGAGAAACCAGATATCAAATTGCCAATATCCGTTGGATCATCGAAAAAGCATGCGAGTTCCACAAAAATATCTATTTCTGCTTTATTGACTATGCCAAAGCCTTTGACTCTGTGGATGAAAAAAATCTGTGGAAAATTCTGAAAGAGATGGGAGTACCAGAACACCTGACCTGCCTCTTGAGAAATCTGTATGCAGGTCAGAAAGCAACAGTTAGAACTGGACATGGAAAAACAGATTGGTTCTAAATTGGGAAAGGAGTACGTCAAGGCTGTATATTGTCACCCTGCTTATTTAACTCATATGCAGAGTAGATCAAGAAATGCTGGGCTGGATGAAGCACAAGCTGGAATCAAGATTGCCGGGAGAAATATCAATAACCTCAGATATGCAGATGACACCACTCTTATGGCAGAAAGTGAAGAAGAACTAAAGAGCTTCTTGATGAAAGTGAAAGAGGAGAGTGAAAAAGTTGGCTTAAAACTCAACATTCAGAAAACTAAGATCATGGCATCCAGTCCCATCACTTCATGGCAAATAGATGGGGAAACAGTGGAAACCATGACAGGTTTTATTTTGGGGGGCTCCAAAATTACTGCACATGGTTACTGCAGCCATGAAATTAAAAGATGTTTGCTCCTTGGAAGAAAAGTTTTGACCAACCTAGACAGCATATTAAAAAGCAGAGACATTATTTTGCCAACAAAGGTCTGTCAAGTCAAGCTATGGTTTTTCCATTAGTCATGTATGTATGGGAGAGTTGGACCATAAAAGAAGCTGAGCACTGAAGAATTGATAATTTTGAACTGTGGTGTTGGAGAAGACTCTTCAGAGTCCCTTGGACTGCAAAGAGATCCAACCAGTCCATCCTAAAGGAAATAAATCTGAACATTCATTGGAAGGACTGATGCTGAATCTGAAACTCCAATACTGTGGCCACCTGATGCGAAGAACTGACTCACTTGAAAAGACCCTGATGCTGGGAAAGATTGAAGACAAAAGGAGAAGGGGACAGCAGAGGATGAGATGGTTGGATGGCATCACCGACTCAATGGACATGAGTTTGAGTAGGCTCTGGGAGTTGGTGATGGACAGGGAAGCCTGGCGTGCTGCAGTCCATGGGGTCTCAAAGAGTCGGATATGACTGAGTGACTGAACTGAACTGATCTCTCAGTCAAGGATAAAATATATAATTGAAATGAAGTCCTTCTCTTCCCCATTAGCTGCAGTCATATGTTATTGAGAAAATTAAGTTTTATTTATTTGTGTGAAAGGAAAAGAAAATCTAGTTACATAAAAATATGCTTAAATAGTAAAATTAATTCCACCAACAACCTTAGTTAACATGATTGAAATGGATAACTCATTAATTTAGAGTTGATAAAAAACAATATTTGTAATTTAATACTTAGGTACTTAGACCAACTGGTATATATGAATACATTAATTTTAATTAATGACAGGGCAGAGATCAGATTATGTTTATGTAGGCAATCAGAATTACAGAAAATATGTAATGTTTGTGTATGGAGAGAGAGACTGAGAGGGAAAGAGATCCTTATATACTGCTTTTTTTAAAGGTGTGTTTATTCTCTAATTTGAAAATTGTGAAATATATCCGTGCTCTTAATGATTTGGGAATTTATTTGGCAGATATAATATGAGATGTGAAATGGGAGTTTAAAGACTACTGGGTTTGAATCTTAACTCATTGCTTAAATGGCATAAAACTGGATGTAATTACTTATATTACATTTATTAATGCTTAAGGTAATATTTATGGAAACACCAAAAGTGAATAGGTTTATCATGTGTGTGGGCTTTCTTCACTAAATGTTGCTTAACAATTATTTCCTCTTTGAAAAGGTAAAAATATAAGTTGGAATATATTGTGAAATTTTAATTTTAAAATTAATTTAATTTTTAATTTTAAATTCAGGTATTTTAAGAAAATAAATTAGATTAGTACAGGACAACAAGATTTGTCCATGAGAATAATTTGATAACTAGCATTAGAAAAACTAATTACCTCAAATATGATGAGGCAGATACGTCAATAATAGTGAGAACTGTGAGCCCTCTATGTAGGCTAGGAGGGTAAGCAAGTCCTTACTGCAAATGTAAACATTATTAAAGAGACAGTTCTGTGGAACTGAGACCCTGCATTCTTGGGGAAAAATTATGGATAATTTTTGATCTATTAGAGCAGGGGTCCACAAACTTCAGGATCTAATGTCTGATTACCTGAAGTGGATCTGATGTAATAAAAGCAGAAATAAAGTGCACAATAAATATAATGTACTTGAATAATCCCAAAACCATCCTTCCCCACCCAGGTCCATGGGAAAATTGTCTTCACCGCAAAGCTGATCCCTGGTGCCAAAAAGGTTGAGGACAGTTGTTAGAGTACTGTTGGGCTACTGAACCACACACACAGAGTTTAGTTATATTCTGATACTCTACACAAATTCTTTTCATGTGATTAAATTGCTGAAAACAGGCGGGCCCTGTAGAAGATAAGACGTGGCCCCCAAAAGTCACCACTGTGGTACCTATTGTCAGTTACATTATTTGATAGGAAGAAGGCCCAAATATTGAAAACATACTACCTTGGGTCTAATTATAGGCCAATAGAGGAAACTGTCTTTTTCTTTATTCCCCTATATAATATAATCTTTGTCTGTACATACATGTACATAATGTATGTACCTATAGTGTATGTCTCTCATTTCTCATTGTTTTTCCCCCTTTTGTTTTTAGGTACTTGAAGTTAAGATAGGACAATTGAGTGGGCTCACATGAAGTTAAGATAGGACAATTGAGTGGACAATTTATGGGCTCACCCATAAATAAGCTGTTTAAAGTCCTCTAGAAATCACAATTTAAAAGCTTCTTACAACAGTTCTTAAATACTGTCAGGTGAAATAATAGGAGACAGTCATTAATCAGTATATTCAGGTTTTCATTGTATCCATTTATACACTTATGAAATAGAGATGTTCATGTACGCACTCACATATATGCATACTTCAAAAAGAGAAAAAGTTGACAAGGATGGCGTGACAATGGGTTTGAGTTACTGTTTTGAATATGAACAAATTAATGCCTTCCATGAAATGCTGGGTAGGGTTGGGGGCAGGAGGAGAAGGGGATGACAGAGGATGAGATGGCTGGATGGCATCACCGACTCGATGGACATGGGTTTGGGTAAACTCCAGGAGTTGGTGATGGACAGGGAGGCCTGGCGTTCTGCGATTCATGGGGTCGCAAAGAGTCAGACACGACTGAGCGACTGAACTGAACTGAACTGAATGAAATACTGCTCATTATATTAAAGGAAAGGCCAATAACTTTGATACCCACAATCTTTGCATGTTTTTTGTTTTGTTTTTTCTTTAAAAAATTATCTGATTTAATCATAAAGATAAGTAAGCATACATATAATACTATATATCATATATATGTTGACCACATCATTTTTTCAATTATTATGATTGGGTAAATTCTCAGAACATAGATATGCTAAACATTTCCTGGTTATAAGTAAAGTAGTACGCATCTAAATAGAAGATATATGAATTGGTTGAACTTTCATGTGAAAAAGTATGGAAATTGAAGCTAAATTGAGTTAGCTTTAAAATCTTAGAGAATATTATAAAAATCAATATGAACACAGTATGAACTTGTTATTTGTCATTTTTATGAGTCTTTGAAAAGCTTTAAAATATTTAAATAAAGCCCTGTACATTTTCATTGTAGCATTAAAGTCTATGCCATAAAATATAAAAACCTTTAAGGCAACACAAAAATTTAAAGATGTCTTATCAGTTCACATAGATGACATTAAATTCCAGAAAAGTAATCATAGAACACAGCAGGAGTTGATCTCAAGAATATTAATGAAGAAAATGGCATAATTAATATTCTCAAAGTCCCACATGTAATATTTCTATTTGGGCACAGCTAGAAAAGGTGTCAAAACTGCAAGCTTTAAATTTGAGAGATTTTATTTTAATTTTGCAAAATATGTGGAACATGACAGTATTTTTAAAAAATAAAACAAAAACCCCTTATTCAAAATAAATATTTTGTCATTTGCATATAGTTTGAAGATTTCACTCAGTATAATGCATTATTAATATTCAATCCTTACACATCTGGTTCCAACAAGAGAAATTAGCTCTCTCCCTCCTAGGTTCTCCCTCTTATGAATACAATGTCCTGTATATAGCATAATAAGCAATCATAGGCAGACTCTGAAAGTTGGAAAGAAGAAGGCAGAGTGCTTGGGGACTTAGGGACTGGAGGAATGACATAGTAAACACTCTGAGTATTTTTCCTTCCACATAACCCAGACAGAGCGTTATAGAAGCCAGCAGCCTGAAACTAACACTTGTGCGCGTGCACAAACACACACACACACACACGCACACACACACACACACCTTCAAGAAAAGCCTTTTCTTCTAAGCTTAAATATGTGAAAAATGGTGGCCTAACAAACAGAAACCCTTTTGGTAATATGAGCCCTGTTCTACATCCACCCACCAAAATAACAATCATATCTTATTTATGGTTGGGTGCAGCTAGGCAAGCCGCTCATTTTCTTGGTAGAAGCAGGCAATAGTAGATTTCTTCCACTGGGTGGTGCTGGCTGGCTGAGTGGGAGCTGGTGTTCCTGTGGAAGTAGATGGTACAGGAATTCTAGGCTAGAGAAGTATCATGGAGTATGGTGATAAGCTGACTCTTCAGTCTCACTCCACAGCAATGAAACTTCATGAAGTATTGCCAGGAGGAGTTAATAACCACTCTACTTCCCCATGCCTCTGCACACTGTCAGAGGCTTCAACAGTGAGCTGAACCTTAGCATCCACTCTGGAAAAGACACTGACAGGGTAAAGAATTAATTTTTTCAGTGTGCTTTTATACTGAAAAATAGAATAGCCAGCCCATCAAAAATGTATATCATTTCTAAATTAAACCTAAAATAATTTTTATATCCTATTTTGAAAATTTTTCATTGAAGATATAAAAAAAAACAGTTTGGTGGAACATTCGGATTCATTGACTACCTAATGACACTTTGCAAGCTTGCTCAGTTACTTCAGTCGTATCTGACTCTTTACGATCCTATGAACTGTAGCCTGCCCGTCTCCCCCATCCATGGGATTCTCCAGGCAAGAATATTGGAGTGAATTGTCACGCGCTCCTCCAGTGAATCTTCTTCACCCAGGAATCTAACCTGAGTCTCCTGCATTGCAGGCGGATTCTTTACCATTGAGCAATTTGGGAAGCCCTTGATATCTCTTTAAGAAGCATTTTTTAACATAGCATTTCAGTTCAGTTCAGTTCAGTCACTCAGTCGTGTCCAACTCTTTGCAGCACCATGGACTGCAGCATGCCAGGCCTTCCTGTCCATCACCAACTCCCGGAGATTGCTCCAGCTCATGTCCATTGAGTTGATGATGCCATCCAACCATCTCATGCTCTTTTGTCCCCTTCTCTTACTTCCTTCAATGTTGCCCAGCATCAGGGTCTTTCCTAATGAGTCAGTTCTTTGCATCAGGTGGCCAAAGTATTGGAGTTTCAGCTTCAGCATCAGTCCTTCCAAAGAATATTCAGGACTGATTCCTTTAGGATTGACCAGTTTGATCTACTTGCTGTCTAAGGGACTCTCAAGAGTCCTCCAACACCACAATTCAAAAGTTTGCATTCATCATTATGTTTACAAGAATTTCTTTAATATTTTTAAAATATTTGTACCAGTTCAATGTATCAGTTATAGGTGTCAAAACTAACAAAGAGCTGTAGCCAAACTTTGTAAACATATGAGTTTTCAGAATCTATATGTTACCAGATGGGAGACGGTGTGTTCTCCACATGGTAATTAGGTCCTAATGTCTACTGGTAAGGCAGACATTTCTTATAAGCAGAGTTACTCATTGGCACACCTTTATATAAGTCATAAAGTATATTCAGGGCCACCTAACAGCAAGTTTTCCCCACTTGCGTTTTGTTTTTTTTTTTCGCCAGCAGCAGAACAGATCTCAGCTTCTTGGCTGAGCCCACTGTGGAGTAACTTGTTTTGGGGGACATGCACAAAATCTTCTTCAGTTTCTTTAAATACTGGAATCGCATTCAGGAAAGTGAGAATATCACACTATGAGAGACGCAAGGGAAGGAGTTGAACTAAGACAAAGCCATGTTAACATCTCCCATCTCATTTTTATTCCATGGCATATGCTCACTGAATAAAATAATTCACAAATCACTTTAAGTACTTGTCTGTATTACATTACTACTTTCCTCCCTCACACTCTCCTTTATTTCCTCTCTGGTTTCTTAATATACATCTTTAATGCTTGTGGATTAAGTGTGTGGATCATCTAGCCTTAAACTTAGCCATTTTAATTTTTTAATGTATGGCAAGTACAGATCAATTTTTTCTTAAAGTACTATCTTGATCTTATTATTCTGGTGGTACCTAGTCAACTGAACATAGAGTTACTACATCATTACCATGTGGTAAATTGGAGTCCCATTATCTGAAGGCTGTCTTTTAGAACAACATTATTTTTTTCCATTGGTAGTGAATATAAATTTTAATGAACTAAAGATAAACACATGGTTTATGTATCAATATTTTTCCTCAGTTCTGTTCCTCTCCCAACCAATGTTTTCCACATGGGCAAGGAGGCAGCTGGAACATAAACATTAGGGGGATACAAGGAATGGTGAGAAAGAGAATTGAAAACATTATCTGCACAAACCATATCTGTAGGCAGGTCTGTGACAATTTCACTAACATTGCCTTATTGTTTTTCTCTCCACCAACTCCGTACAGAACTTGTCTCATTACATTTTGGAGCTCATGAGCTGACAGAAAATTACAAGACAGAAAATACACATTTAAAAAAAAAATTAAGGCAAAATGGTCACAGCACATTTTTTTATTTTTCCAGAAACAATGTTATGAATATCAGTATTTTGATATTTCATGGACACTTACTCATGTTTCTAATGCACCTAAAATAATCTAATTTTCATTAGCCCAGGAGCTTCTATGTCTGAACCCATTGTTTTTCTCCTTGTGGAAAGAAACAGTATGTAAATAGGCCATCAAAATACCTCATCTGTGTGTTTATCGCGTTTGTCACTTAGCAAGAGCAGTAGCAAGGATTTATACTTTCATACAGCTTTTCAATAAGAAATTACAATCGAATATGTAAGCACAGAGGTGTTCGGCCAATCACATGACAAGAATTCAGTAAATAACAACAGTGAGTTGCCAGGAAAGCAAGAAAATTGCAATTTCCAAATCTTATATTGAAAAATTGACATTAAAGAAGCTTTAGTGTATATGACACGATGACCTCAACTGAGTTTTTTTTTCTAATTATAAAAAGTTGCATAATAATGTAGAAAAATATGTTTATTATAATTATATATTGAACTTTGCTGTGTCCTTTAATTATATTTTCTCAGTGTATTTTCATAAGATCTCTATTTGACAAGTACTATTATATTTATGTTATATTAAAAGAAGCTGCATCAGCGAATTTAGTAATTTACTCAAGGACACACACTATTGAAATATAAAAGATGTGAAGTCAAGCAAAGCACTAGGATATAGCATTCACATGTTTAACCACAATATATATTTAATATACATTTAACTCTTTTAGTATATTAATATTCTAACCTCTGTTTTATCTCTTTAGCTCTGCCTCACTTAATTTTTAGTAAATTTTATGCATTCAAAATGTGTCATTATAAGTCATTTAAAATTTTCATCAGTTATAATTTGATTTTAAAACTACTTAAATAATTATAAATGTGGGGGAAATGTTTCTGTGTGTAAAAAATTACATTTCTATTGTTATTTTTAATTTTTGTGAAGAGTAGTAAGCATGATGGCAAAAAGATGGGGGAAAAGTGGAAACAGTGTCAGATTTCATATTCTTGGTCTCCAAATTCAATGTGGACAGTGACAGTAGTGACAAACTTAAAAGACGCTTGCTCCTTGGATGAATAGCTGTGACAAAACTAGGTAGTGCTTTGAAAAGCAGAGACATCACTTTGACAACAAAGGCTATGGTTTTTCCAGTATCATGTGTGGATGTGAGTTGGACCATAAAGTAGCCTGAGCGCCGAAGAATTGATGCTTTCGAACGGTGGTGCTGGAGGAGACTCTTGAGAGTCCCTTGAACTGCAAGGTGATCAAACCAGTCCATCCTAAAGGAAATCAGTCCTGAATATTCATTGGAAGGACTGATGCTGACCCTGAAACTCCAATACTTTGGCCACCTGATGTAAAGAGCCAACTCATTGGAAAAGATTGTGATGCTGCGAAGGATTGAAGGCAGGAGGAGAAGGGGACGACAGAGGATGAGATGGTTGGATGGCATCACTGACTCAGTGGACATGAGTTTGAGCAAATTCAGGGAGATAGTGAAGGACAGGGAAGCTTGGAGTATTACAGTCCATGGGGTCACAGAGTCAGGCACAACTGAGCAATTGAACAAGTAAGCATGAGATCACCTGTGTATACTCTTTTGCAAAATTAGTTTCAAATACTTTGTAATATTAATTCAGACACTCCAAAAGTCAAAAGACCCACACAGAATATATCTTTTATACATTCCATAGATTAATGAGAAAAACATGTTTTTTAAGACTGAGATAGCTGTCATCCTCCTCCCCCATCACCCATATTCTAATTCTGTATACATCATACACATGAATGATTTAACACACTTACCACAAATGCAATAAATTTAAGACTATATTTAAATTCAGTCATATTTCCTTGTTGATAGTATTTAATGATATTCCTCAAACAATATTGGATATTCATGTTGTGCTTAAACATTTTAGCCCTTCTCTATTCCAAACTAATAAAGTACAAAAACAACAATGCATGTAATGATCAAAATATAGAGCTTCTCTGGTGGCTCAGGGGTAAAGATTTGCCACCAATGCAAGAGACAGGTTGATCCTTGAGTTGGGAAGATCCCCTGGGGGAGGGCTTGGCAACATTTCCCAACATCATAAATGATAGGTGAAAGTATTTTTAAAAGTTCCTTACCATTTCCACGTGCATGGATATGTTGTTGAAAGCTTCCCATTTATGGCCCACTAACTGAGTTTGGGAAATTGTGCCTACAGTGCCATCCATTTGCAAGGACAGAAATTAAATGTGATATATAACTTAAGAAAAATGTGACAATAAAAATAAAAGATGCTAGGAAACATCATGAAACTGATAAAAATGTACCTCAAAACTTCATCCCTGTGTGTCTCTTTGTACATCTGCTTCTGCTTTGCTCTTCACTTTCACTCAATTATTTTTACATATTTTTCTTCTGACCGAGTTCTGCAACTCTTTATTTTTCTAGTTCATACATCAGTAAATAAAGATAAGACCTCCTCAAAGCTTTGTATCTGACAAGCCAAGACACCAAATTTTCTCTGTATCCTTGCTTCAGAATTTTTGTTGAGAACTCTGTTTCATCTTAGGAAAGCTTCCCAACAATGACAGATGTCAGGAAAATATTGAGAGTATATGAATAGGAATAGAAGCAAGGAGGAAGGGCAAAGCCTGGAAAAGTTGTGCCAGGCAGATAAAGCCATTGTTTGCTTGCAAACATGTCATCAGATAACCAACACAGGAACTAACATGTGCACACACACTCTGCTCACCACGAAGTCATTTTTTGACATACCTCTATCTATCCCAAGCTTCCCTGGTAGCTCAGACAATAAAAAAGTCTGTGATAAATAAAAAATCTGTGACAATAAAAAAATCACAATGCAGGAGACCCGAGTTCAATCACCAGGTCGGGAAGATCCTCTTGAAAAGCAAATGGCAACCCACCCCTGTAATCTTGCCTGGGAAATCCCATGGACAGAGGAGCCTGGAGGCTACAGTCCATGGATCACAAAGAGTTGAATATGACTGAGTGACTAAGCATGACTATCCATCCCATTCAGAATATACAACACAAAAAGCAAGACAATCTAAACGATTGTCCAAGTATTGCAACCAGAGGGATGAGATGTGGCCACTATTGTGTGCATTTATACACACTTGTTTTAGTTTTTACTCTGATGGTCCTGATGTCTTAATGATTCTATTTTACAAACCTCAAGTACCAATAGGCATGTACAGATGGATTGCTTACAACTTTCATATTTACTATGTTGGAAGATAAATAGCAACTTTGCAATGGCCTTTATGATAGAAGATATATTAAATGGGTAATGGCTGTGATGTAAATGAAAGAAGCAACAAAATCAGATAAATTATTGTTTCTTCCCTTTCATAAAATGAGTAAGATATTAGGGGAGAATATCCAGTTGTTTCTTATTTTGCCGTTGTTGACTGATTTCTATACCTAGCATTTTCCATAAAAAGTAACATGAACAATCTCTTGTTCACCACATTTGGTGCTTTGCTGGACTTGTGACACTCAAGTAAACATCAGTTGATGTTTTATATTATCTATTTTATATTATGGGATTGTGTGTGTGTGTGCTAATTTGCTTCAGTTGTGTTCAACTCTGTGCTACCCTATGGACTGCAGGCTGCCAACCTCCTCTATCCATGGGGTTCTTCAGGCAGGAATACTGGAGCAGGTTGCCATGCCCTCCTCCAGGGGACCTTTCTGACCTAGGGATTGAACCTGTCTCTCTTATGTCTCCTGCATTGGCAAGTGGGTTGTTTACCACTAGCACCACCTGGGAAGCTTAAGTTATTAAAATTACATTTCACAAACATTCCTTAATCATGATATTTAAATCTCCCAAGTTGCTGAAACTATTATCCAAAGCTGGGATGTGTGCTCTAAGTTACTTAGTTTAAGCTGGCAATCCAGATTTTATTTTCATCATTCATCAGTTTATCTTTCCATGAAATATTGCTCCAAAAACATGAATTTAAAATTTGTAAACAGATTTTTTTCATGATTTGACTAAGGATTTGTCTTTGAAATATTGCCACAAACTTCAACATGTTTTCCAATCCAATTCTGTTTAAACTTAGTGCAAAAATAAACATAGGGCAGTTGAGGTGGAGTGTAGCCCTCATTGGAATCATTGGAGGGAGTTTAGAGAAGGATTGGTTTCCCAGGTGGCTCAGATGGTAAAGAATCTGCTTGCAATGTGGAAAACCTGAGTTTGATCCCTGGATTGGGAAGATTCCCTGGAGAAGGGAATGGCAACCGACTTGGGTATTCTTGTCAGTGAGAATTTTATGGACGAATGAGCCTGGCAGACTACAGTCCATGGGGTCACAAAGAGTCAGACAATGGCTGAGCAACTAACATTTCAGTTCAGTTCAGTTCAGTTACTCAGTCATGTCCGACTCTTTGCGACCCCATGGACGCAGCACGCCAGGCTTCCCTGTCCATAACCAACTCCCAGAGCTTACTCAAACTCATGTCCATCGAGTTGGTGATGCCATCCAACCATCTCATCCTCTGTCGTCCCCTTCTCCTCCTGCCTTCAATCTTAGAGAAGAGTTAAGTTGTCATCACTTCTGAGGTTGTCCAAAGTTACCTTCATCCCAAAGCAAAGGGCTCCAGGGTTTGTTTGTTTGTCTGTTTTTAGCAAGCATTCTGATTTTAGGTTTAAAGATGCTTTATGGCATTGATTCACCGAAGTTCATGGTTATCTGAGTCTTTTTTCTTTCTCTCTCTCTCTCTTTTTTTTTTTATTAAGGTCAGTAGCTATTTCTAAAAGGCTCCTCATTTAGCCATCACATATTTGCTCTGTTATGCCATAAACATTTCAATGAGGTGCCCTGGGGACTGGTGTTTCTCTCTCTTCAATCCTTCCTGAAGGTGAAATTTTTAGAAAAGGGGTTCAAAACCAATGACACTACAGTGGCTCACTACAGTCTTTGTTTAAAAAAAAAAAAAAAAAAAAACAGAGAGCTTCTGTATTAGCCAGGGTTCTCCAGAGAAAAAGGATCAACAGAATGTGCATTTATATATAAAGAGAGATTTGTTTTAAGGACCTGGCTCATATGATTATAAAGGCTGGCAGGTCCAAAATCTACAGGGTGGGCTGACAGGCTGGAGAAGGTGAAAAGTTGATGCTACAGTTCCAGCCTGAAGACAGACCACAGGCTGAACACACCTCCTTTGGGAAATCTCAGACTTTTTTCTCTTAAGGCCTTCAGCTGATTGGATAAGGCCCATCCATGTTAAGAAGGCTAATGTTCTTTACTCAGAGTCTATTGACTTAAATGTGAAACTCAACTGCAACATACCTTTGTAGTGACACTTAGACTGGGGTTTAACAAAATCGCTGTGTATCATAGCCTAGTCAAGTTCACAAGTGAAATTAATCATCACAGATATTAAGTAATATAATTCTCAAATGTCTTATCTTAGAATTTCAAAGCACATTACAACTGTACCCATAACCTCCATGAGACTGGGATTGTATGTTTTTATAGTTGTTGAAATGAAGAAAACTATATCTTTTTTTTAGCATAAAGCTTAATAATATAAATTCCCGAGGCTAGATTTACTGGCTAAATTACATGCACAGACTGATAGAAAATAAAAGAGTTGTTTCCCATGTTCTTTATCTTTCATAATCTGTTACTGAAGAGATTTTTAGTTTCAGAATCTGTTCCAGCATAGAAATATGGCCAAAGGGCTTGTGTAAAATAACCATTAAAATATAGAAAAGAGACGTCATTCTTATTATAAAAGGAAACTTCACCTACCTCTTGGTCCAGAAAAATGCCTGCCTTACTGGGCTTCGCTAACGGCATAAGCTAGATTCTATTATGATCCACTGCAACATAACTCCCTCAACTCTCCCAGTTGCCCAGAATCCACCTGGAACTAATGGCTAATTCTACCCGTTAAGTCTGTATCCTCTACTACCTCCAAGTAATGTCTGCCTTGATTCAGTCTATTCAAATTCAGGACAACAGGGCAAAAGAAAAGCTCCTTGGGCTATAACAATGATTTTTTTTTGGTCTTTCCATATTGCATAATAAATCTCAACATGCTGTTTCAATATTTACAATCACATCCACTGGAAATATCTTGAAAATTTGGACCAAGTCAGAATACTGTAGAGGAAGACTGAATCAATATTTCTTTAATCAGGATGAAAAGAGATTGAGGTATTTTAGATTTTTCTTTCTGCAGTGCACACTTTTAACATAGGTCTATAATTTCAGTTCTGACTGCACACACTCACCTTCCACCTTGCTCTGTAGATATTTTAATGTGGAGACATGATTGAAAAATTATATAAGATTTTCATTTAATTATGCTATAATGTCCATCTCTTCATTTTTTATTTGCCTAAGAGTGGCCTCTTCTTTATTCAGTGGAAAGTTTAACTTGTTCAAATTAAGAAATTATTCCTTCTCTTACATTTTATCTTTTTCTCAGTGCCACTGATTTGATAGCTTGCAAAGTTAATCACTTTTCAGCACCTTCTAATTTATCCTTCAAGGGCTCAATGCTACATTCTAAAATTTTCCTGTGACAGGAGTTAGCATTCTTAATGGGATATATGTAGTGCTTCTGGTATTCAGGAGAAGCGGGACTGTGTACATGAAGCTCTGAGACCTTCTCACTGAAAAGAGTCAAAAGCTGATTCTGCTTCTTGAAAATTGCATTCTCTTCCTGTCTCTTCCTTTTTCTTCTTTTCCCCTCAGATCTGGAGAGTCCCTTAATGCTTTCAGTCAAGCTACTAAGTTGGAATTTCCTGCTGAAATTCTTTTCTGGACAGTAAAATGGCAGACATGGCATGGAAAGGTATAATCTAGATCCTTCTAGATGTATTTGCACAGAAGTGACTTAGTTGTGACCACTGTGGTAGTCAGGGGTCTTTAGGTAGCTCTGATAGATGGAGCAGCCAGGCTATTCTGGGAGGTCTGCCAGGGCTGAGCCTTGGACAAAAGTAGTACATAAAATAATACGCCCTTCATCAGGGACTGCCTCTATAGAGCTGAAGACACAGCAAGAAGTGGATGTCCCCCTGACCTCAGAAACTAGTTTTAAGTTTCACTGGCCTGGTATGCTGACAGCAGGAACAGAAATCTTCTTTAATATCTTTCTTCTTAGCTCTGGAGGTAGCTGAGAAGAAGGATCCCCAATTTGAAGGTCTATCATATGTACCCCGGAGAAGGCAATGGCACCCCACTCCAGTACTCTTGCCTGGAAAATCCCGTGGACGGAGGAGCCTGGTAGGCTGCAGTCCATGGGGTCGCTAGGAGTCGGACATGACTGAGCAACTTCACTTTCCCTTTTCACTTTCATACATTGGAGAAGGAAATGGCAACCCACTCCAGTATTCTTGCCTGGAGAATCCCAGGGATGGGGAAGCCTGGTGGGCTGCCGTCTATGGGGTCGCACAGAGTCAGACACGACTGAAGCGACTTAGCAGCAGCAGCAGCAGCAGCATATGTCGCCCATCTAAAGTTAACGTCAATGATTTTCTCTTCCAGAAAGTAGCCACAGATCCAAGCAAGCAAGCAATCATACCTTTATAATTTAGACATCTAAAGAATGTAACCTTAACCAATGACAGACTGATGACTTAGAGGAGATGGCTCAGGTGCTCAGGCCCAAGACTGCAAAGGAGCTTCTGAGCTTCATGGCACAGAGGACAAAGACCTCAGCGCAAACCTGCATGCTTGGGTCATGCATCAAAGGTGCACACTTAACCAGAGCAATGATTAGCATTCCTCCATAAGTGGCCACTATGGTCTTTTGAAGATCATCATAAACACACACACACACACACACACACACACACACGCACACGCACACTCCAATACAATCAAACTGAAACTGAAAATGAATTCAACCACAACCTACAGAGAGAAAATCCTGCTTCCACTGCTTATACCTTTATCTCATTTCAGTCTCTCTCCAAAAGTACATCAGATTAATTGAATTAAAACATTTCCTGTCAATACTCTATCCCAGTGATTTTCAAAATGTGGTCACCGGGTCCATCAACACATTCTGGGGTTACACCCCTGACCCATTGAATCAGAAATTCTGGAGGCAGAAACTCATCAATCTGTATTTTTGCAATCCTTACAAAGATTCTGTTGCACCTAAATTTTGACAGCCAAGGCTCTACACAAAATCTTGCAGTGGCTTTTTCAGAGTTAAAATCAAAGTCCTTGTGATGGTCTAGGACCTAAGGATCCTTCTTTTCCTCTCATACTTTCTTTTTTTTTTTCCTGCTTGTTAACTTCAGATACACTGCTTTCTTGGCTGTTCCTTGAGTAAAACAGATTCTTTTAACATCTTTTTACATTGTAACTTTTCTTTCCTTTGTCCAATACCTTGCCCTAGTGATTCTTGTACTTCAATACACATGGAATGTCACTCATCCAGCGAGTCCTTTTATTTTTTTTTTTATTTTTTATTTTTTTCCAAGTGTCAAGAAGATTTTATTTTATTTTATTTTATTTTATTTTTATATTTTACTTTACAATATTGCAGTAGTTTTTGCCATACATTGACATGAATCAGCCATGGGTCCACACGTGCTCCCCATCCTGGATCCCCCTCCCACCTCCCTCCCCATCCCATCCCTCCGGATCATCCCATTGCCCCAGCCCCGAGTGAGTCCTTTTAGATTCTTTGCCTAAATTCTTTGCCTCATACCTCCACTGAGAATCTCTCTCCCTAGCTTACTGTATTTTTAGCTTAATTGTCTGCTTCTTATATTAGATTCTGAGAGCTGAGATTGTGGAAAGCAGTTTTTTGTATGGTTGCTTGTTTTTCCTTGCTTGGTTCACTTCTGAGACCCATGAACATCCAATTTTGCATGCAACAATCAATATACTGGTGTGGAACAACTGAATGAAAAGAATATTTTAAGTAGAAAATTACATGAAATTCTTCATAGTCTATATCCAGTATAATTTGTAAAAATTAAAAGGTCATATATTTACTTTGTAGCATGATTGGATACCCTGTTTTGTGGAGTATATGATCTTTATATTATGGGCTTCCTTGGTGGTTCAGTGGTAAAAAAAAAAAAAACCCACTTGCAGTGCAGGAGACACAGGAGACGTGGGTTTGATCCCTGGGTTGGGAAGATCTGAAATGTATAAGTCATGTCTGACTGCAACCCCATGGACTGTAGCCCACCAGCGCAGGACTATGGAGTCACAAAGAATCGGACATGACTGAGCAACTAACACTTTCACTTCACTTCATACTTATACATTTCACAAGTGTACACTTCATTGCAAATTTATGTTTCCTACTTGAAGTTTTAGAGAGATTGATTTCAATATAATTATGTTGGTTTAACTATTGCCCATGAAAGTCATTATGTTTATAATATTTTATGTTTTATCCTTCATTATTCCTATGTTTTATTCTACATCTTTCCTTCTTAATATGAAAGATAAACATGAAATTTTTCTCACTTTTTTCAGAATTTCTTAAGCAATATTGGAATCATAATGGACTTCTCATTCTATTTATTTAAAAATATATAGAACATTTTCCATAGTAGAGAAGCACATATCTTCCATTTTATAATTATTCTAAAGTCAATTTTCACTTACATTTTCAAACTTCTTTATTTCACATTTTGGAATATGATCATTTTATTGCCATATATTGGAGGAAAGGAGCTCCCTCCAGAGAATCTGATGGTGTTTTCTTGGTCACTAAATACCTATTCCTCACATTGGGGATTATTAATGATTTTCTTTCATAATTCTCATCATATCTGCATTTTACAACATTTATCATAAGCAGAGAGATGTGTGAATTCTTTTACTCTATTGTCAGTTTTTGTTCAAATTAATTTCTAGCTCAAGGTTGCTGTTCAATATGGGTGCTCTCTTATTTTTGGTGATGATAGCATATTTGTAGTCTTTTTTCTCCCAGTTCTATGAAAGAAATTTCACAGAAAAGCTCATCCTTTGTAATTACTTTTCCCAAAGATTTTTAAAAATTTTACTCTTGAAATATGTGAAAGGAAGAATGAATAATGGGATGGATGGTCAGTTCCATTTCTTTACAAGCATTAAATCTTATAAAAATAACAGTGGCACAGGATGGTAGCCATGGGGAATTACATTATTTCAAAAATTTTTAGTAAAATCATTTAACAGTAAGTATAGAGAATGGGAAAGTATTTTCTTGCTAAAACTTTAAAAATAAAACCTTTCATTTGTTCATTTATTAAGTAAAATCTTTGGGTTACAGAAAGTTTTAAGTATAAATGATTTTCTTTAATTAAAAGTTAAACATTAAAAAAATGGGTGTTTTATATATAATAACTCTGAGGCCCTGGGATTTCAGTTATATAAATATATGAATTATTTATCAGAATGATTTTCTGTCTTTTCTTTTGTAACTTCAACAAGTATGTGACTTATTTTCTAGCCAAAGGGTCAACTTTTCTCCAGGGTCACTACAGAATTTCTAGAAGTAGTACTATTAGTTGTTACTATCAGTTCCTTTTTATTACCTCTGTAGATATTATCTGACTGCACTTTTCTACTTAACAAAGTGAGCCTTGCCAATTTATCAACTCTGGGTACATCTGAAGGATAAGAGAAAAAAGAGAGAAACTCAAAATATGGAATATAGCAATTTTCACCCCATTCCCTGAGTTTTACTCAAAATATTCACATGGATAACCCAAACAGTCATGATACTTCCCATGTGGATAATTATTTTACCACTGAAAGATTTTTTATCACAAGAACTGTATTTAACAAACAACAGTTTTTGCATAAAAAATCTAAATAGTCTCATTTTTCTCTACAGTTTTTTGAAATGTGCTGCTGAACTGCCTGTTCTCCAACTGCTTAAATTATAACCTGCTAAACTTTTCTTAAATGAGTATGTGCTGAACTTGATGTATTTATGGTTCAGAGTTTCTGAAAACAGGATTTTTATTATCAATGAAGAAATGATAGTTGAAATGTCTATTTTTACACATAAACTAAATTCTTAACAATAATCAGTAGTAGTGGTAATGAATAAGCTAACTTCTTTAAACAATGAGTTTAACATTAAGTGTATATTTTGTTTATAATTAAAATTTAAAATGTAATAAAATTATTTTTTAAAGATAGAATTGTACTACCTATAGTTATAATCATGGCAGCTGACCCCATTACTTCATGGCAAATAAAAGGGGAAAATATGGAAATAATAACAGATTTCCTCTTGGGCTCTAAAATCACTGTGGATGGTGACTGCAGCCACAAAATCAAAACACATTTGCTTTTTGGCAAGAAAGCTATGACAAACCTAGACAGTGTATTGAAAAGCAGAGGCAATACTCTGCCAACAAAGGTCTATATATAGTCAAGGCTATGGTCTTCCCAATGATGCTGAAACTCCAGTATTTTGGTCACCTGATGTGAACAGCTGGCTCATTGGAAAAGTCCCTGATGCTAGGAAGATTGAGAGCAGGAGAAGAGGGCATCAGAGGATGAGTTGGCTGATGCAGTGGACATTAACTTGGGCAAACTTTGGGAGATGGTGAGGGACAGGGAAGCCTGGTGTGCTGCAGTCCATTGGCTCTGAAAGAGTCGGACATGACTGGGTGACTGAGCAACAACAACATAGTTATAATTGCTAGACCTAGTGATTATTTTCAAGACTTTTGAAAAATTAGATGGAAATGTCTTTAGATAGCACTAAAGACAAAACTAATGAGGTGATGTAAATAAAATGACTAGTTGACAGCATTCATGGACCACAAAATGAGGACAATTATCAACTTATAAAGAGTAACAACCAATATACTCTAATTGAATATACATAAGTTAGTAAAATATTAGAGAAAGTTTGCATGAAAAGCATTTTAGTTTTGGTGTTAGAAGAAGGCTCTATATGGAGATGACATGTGAGCCAATAAGGGGATAAGGGCATGTGACAGCATGTGACCCAAATACCATGACAACTCAGGTTCTTGGGGAGAGGATTACAGGCAGAGAAAAGAGTGATTGCAAAGGTCCTAAGTTGGGAGGATAATTAAACTGATACTATTTTTTTTTTTTTTAGCATGGAGTGGTAGACATTTTATTTCCTTCCATTTTAATGCTTTTTCTGTTATTTTGACATTAATTTGAAGAATTATGAGTTTTACCCTTAACTAATAGTAAGTATCTGAGGGTATTTTTCTTTTTTCTGAGCACAAACTTAACTACATCACATGGGTTTTACTGTATAGTGAATTTTTTATTGTTTTCTTATCTATAAAATAAAGGCCATAGTAGTATTCATCTTGTAGGAAAGTTATAAGAATTAAATGATTGAGGGGCAGAAATATAACAATTGCTCAACATATATTAGCTATTTCTCCTGCTTCCTCTTCTCCTTATTATTAAATATTCCAATATGTCTCACTCAATAGAGACACTATTTTCCTCGAATTTTGCCATAGGAATAAGAAACGTTCAATCTTTTATGCCAAAGTCTTGAGCCTTATATGCTTCTGTATCCAAAATATTTCAGAGAAGCAATGTAATCCATCTACTGTAATTTTGCCATAACTTGCATTATTTACAGCAGTATGTCTAATCAAACATAATAAAAATATTAAAATATCTGAAGTAAAATGTTCTGGGCATGCCCAGTAAGTAGAGTCAATAGAGATCCTAAGTATCCTCATGATAAATAGATTAAATTTTAAATATGTGTGCTAACTCACTTCAGTCATGTCCAACACTGTGAGACCCCATGAACTATAGACTTCCAGGCTGCTCTCTCCATGGGCTTCTCCAGGCAAGAATACCAGAGTGGGTGGCCATGCCTTCCTCCAGGGGATCTTCCTAACCCAGGGATGGAACCCCATATCTCTTATATCTCCTGCATTGGCAGGCAGGTTCTTTACCACTAGCACAACCTGTGAATCTCCACCAAATCAGTTCAGTTCGTTCGCTCAGTGGTGTCCAACTCTTTGTGACCCCATGGACTGCAGTACACCAGGCTTCCCTGTCCATCACCAATTCCCGGAGCTTGCTCAAACTCATGTCTGTCGGGTCGGTGATGCCATCTAATCATTCAATCCTCTGTCGTCCCCTTCTCCTCCTGCCTTCAGTCTTCCCCAGCTTCAGTGTCTTTTTCAATGAGTCAGTTCTTCACATCAGGTGGCCATAGTATTGGAGTTTCAGCTTCAGCATCAGTCCTTCCAGTGAATATTCAGGACTGATTTCCTTTGGGATAGACTGGTTTGATCTCCTTGCTGTCTAAGGAGCTCTCAAGAGTCTTCTCCAACTCCACAGTTCAAAAGCATCAATTCTTCAGCACTCAGCTTTCTTTATAGTCCAACTCTTATATCCATACATGACTACTGGAAAAAGCATAGCCTTGACTAGAGGGACTTTTGTTGGCAAAGTAATGTCTCTGCTTTTTAATATGCTGTCTAGGTTGGTCATAGCTTTTCTTCCAAGGAGCAAGCATCTTTTAACTTTATGGCTGCAGTCACCGTCTGCCAAATAAGGCTGTACAAAACTTACAAAATCTTTGGCTGTCATAACCTTTGGATTTTGGAATTGCAGATGAGAGGATGTTGACATGTGGCTTTATAGAATTGTTATATCCCAAGGCTAGTAGTTGGTAAGTGATTTTCCTGGGATTTCAAGTCATGTGGCCAAACTGAAAAATCACATTCTTAACTGCTATGCATCACTGTCTTAAAGATATCTGCTGATACTCAGTTTGGGGGATTTTCTTCCTTTTAGCATTTCTTCCACCTGGAGTCAAATACTATTTCTGACCCTTTTAAAAATTCTTTGGGCTTCCCTGGGGGCTCATGTATGCTCAGTCACTTCAATCATTTCCAACTCTCTGAGACCCTATGGACTATAGCTCGCCAGGCTCCTCAGTTCATGGAATCTCCAGGCAAGAATACTGGAGTGGGTTGCCATTTCCTTCTCCAGGGGATCTTCCCAACCCAGGGATGGAAGCTGCATCTCCTGCATTGCAGGCAGATTCTTTCAGATCCCCAGTGGAGCCAATGGGGAAGTCCTGATGGCTCAGTGGTAAAGAATCCACCTGCCAATGCAGGAGAAACAGGTTTGGTTCCTGATCCAGGAACATCCCACAGACTATGGAGCAACTAAGCCCATGCACCACAACTATGGAGCCTGTGCTCTAGAGCATGTGAGCTGCAACTGCTAAAGCCTGCACACTCTAGGGCCTGCACACTTCTTCTGCAACAAGAGAAGCCACCACAATGAGAAGCCTACACACCACAACTAGAGAAACGCCTGAGCAGCAATGAAGATCCAGCACAGCCAAAAATAAATAAATACATAAATATATTGAGTTTTGAAAAAAGTTTATTACACTGATCAATTTGCTCACCCTTTTTGAAGTTAGGTTTCTTCATTCACAAATATGAATAATAATAACTTGCCTTGGAAATGACCTTCATGACATTAAATATGATAATCTATAAAAAGCACTTAGTCATATTTCTGATAAGGTTAGTGTTTAATGAAAATCCTTTTTAATTAATTTTATATTTGAATTCTGTGTATTTTTCTAATAAATAAGTGTTGATATCATAACTGGAAATCCTTGGCTTTTATCATACATGTGCTTAATAGAAGAATTTAGTAAGTGTGCTATGTGAAAAGAGGTTTTGTATGGATCCTGTACAGCTAAAGTATACAGTGTAGTCATGTAGACATGTAATTCCCCCATTCTCCCTCTACCCTCTCTCTCTCTCTCTATCCACCTATGTTTAAGAAAGAGGTGTCTTTAAGCTTTGAAATAAGCAGTAAAGTAACCATAAAATCAAAACAAAATCTTCCATTAGTAAAAGGAATTGAGGGGAGTTAAAACATAAGCATATGCTTGTTGGACAAGGATACAAGGATAGTAACATCTTTCTGACATGTGGATACTCCTTGCCTTGTCAATAGCAGTTTTGAGTTCCCATCCATCTGCAAGATGTCCATTGCCTTCTTCAATATAATAGTTGAAAATAAAATTCTATCCTGGACTTCACCACTATTGTAGAACACTTCTCATCAATGCAAATTCACAGCAAAAGAGGCTCAGCTTATTTCCCACTTAACTCCTCACCCTGGCCAACCTTACTAAATTTGGCTGGACAAAAAATAATTTACTGTTGCAATCCAACAGAAAATTTATTTTGAACCATTTGATGATTTGTGGTAATACACACAAATATACAAACACATTATATAATAATATTTCTATCAATTGCTAGGCTCTACTCTTTGCTTCCTCTGCTTCAGGTTGAATGGAAGGATATTTGTGATGACTACAGTGGCGACAACCACACTCCATTATCCTGCAATATTCAACCAAGTTTCCTAAAGCTCTTATCGCAGGAGGTAAATGGTCTGATCCCAAGATACATTTGATCTAACTAGATAATTACTTGTCAACTTCCTGGCTAAGAGAAAGCCTCCATAATGACTTCCACACCACATGTGGATTCCACTGACACATCAACTAACAGAGAGTCATGTGCTATTCCCGGTTCCTGGTTATAGGTTTAGTAATAACATACTGGGATATAAGTTAAAGAAATGCAATTAAAATTTGTATAAATAAATATGGTTGGGGAAATTAGTTCTAAACTAGTCTTAAATTTGAAACATTTATTTTGTGTAGAATCTTTACATGTTTTTTATCTCTTTTGCTTAAAGTCAATACATTTAAAATATAAGAGAAAATAATAGGAGTACTATAGACCTGCCACATAAAATTGTTAACGCTGAAATCTTTTCACATTTTATAGATGCATGATTTTATAAAATGTATACATTTTACTGACTGAAGTAAGGGAAATGATGAGTATTCTCATGCCCTTCCACTTTCCCTGAGAGGGTGACTCTTTGGAATCTCATTCATGGTTCTGTAGTTTTATTATACACATATCGAACACAAATATATCATAGCAATGTTTGTAAATACAAATTCTGGAAACAAACTAAAAACCTGTCTATGTGGAAATGAGTTTTCAGAAATTTTAGTGTATATATATATATATATAAAATTGTACATATTTGCTATAAATAAAAACTTGGTTTAGTAATAGATTCTCATATATTAATATTTATTATATTGTACATAAATATTAATTATTAGCTAAACTTAGTTATGTCATATTATAAATATAACACTCCATATACAGTATAGTTGCATAGTAATATATAAGTTCTATAATGAAAAGATATGAAAATATCAATGAACAATTATTAGTAACCATTACCATAAATCATTAATATTGATATTATTTGCTATTATTTTACTATTTATTAATAACTATGTACATTTCAAAGATATGTATATCATTTTAAATATTCACAATACATCGAACTTTACCCTTAAAGATTGTTGAGTAGTGATATAGGAAAAACGCTTGCCAGATATGCTAATACTGTCTATTATAAAAGTTTGGTTAGAGATTCCTTGAAAGCAAAGAAGTCTTCTGTAATGTCCTCAGAAAGTATTCTTCAGAATGACCATTAACTAAAACTGCAAAATTATGTCACTAACACAGAAGCACAACTAAAACATGCTGACTATAATACAGCTATGCCATAGGGTAAAAACAATTAATTTGCTTTGCTTTCTCCAGTAATGTAAATTTTGCTGACAGGGAAGTATGATAGCAATTTTCCATCAACTAAATCTATTTTTTGCTTAGCAAAGCTAGAAATCATGTAATAATGTCCATCTGGGTTACCTCAGGGTTAAAGCTTAAATACAGCTTGCTAAATGAGTTGATTTTGCTAAATAAGTTGATCTATTCCTAAATCCTAGGAATAGATTTTGCAGCTCTCTGGTTTCAGTTGTAAAATCCAAGGAAGTGTGAAATAAAAGTTAAAGAAAATATTTTCAATAGAATTTTCTATTATTTACTTGTGTATTTCCCTGTTGATTAATGGAACAAATTAATAGGACTTGTGCTGTAAAATTTTAACCAAAAAGAAAAGGAACGCATTCATATTCACAAGCCTAGGGAAAAATGCAATATTTGTAATCAATGAATTCCTATACCACAGAGAAAATCGTGGTGACATATATAACAAAATACCTGACTACAGGTTCCAAATAAGTGGCCCTTAAATCTTTATAAATAAAAGGCATGTGTTCTGTTTCAATAATCAGCTATTATTTTTTACAACACTGGGTGACTGGTAATATTATAATACTATAATGTATTTATATAAACAAAATGGCATTCTACATTCAGTTTTGCATCTCCCCTAAGAAGAGATTAATCGGGCTGCCGATTGTGCAGTATTTTGGCTCAGATTGAAACTTGGCCCAACGGCTCAGTGGGTAAAGAATCCACCTGCAATGCAGGAGACACAGGAGATGTGGGTTCGATCCCTGGGTCAGGAAGATCCCTTGGAGGAGAAAATGGCAACCCACTTCAGTACTCATGCCTGAAGAATCCCATGGACAGAGGACCCTGAAAGTCTATAGTCTGTCACAAAGAGCTGGACACGACTGAGCCCAAGTGCAAGACAAACAAGGAATGTGACCAAGGTGGTTAAAATCTAAAACACAGCCAGACTTTGTCTCAACAATTGCAATTTTTATTATCCAGACTAACCTGATTGGTGCTGTCTTGTCTTATGCATGTAACCCAGAAGCATGGCTAAAAGGAATTTTCTATTTGGAAGCAGAGTGAAAATTCTTGAGCTGTGTTAAACTTGAGCATCAGTGAAGTTCTTATAGTTTTGGGCCATAGAGTTGTGTTTTCCTTTGCAATGTATTTAACTTTGTTTGGTGTGGGCTATATAATTTTCTAAGAGTTCTGTACCTATATCCTTGTGATATTCCTTCTTGAAACCAGTATATGAAATCTGTTTCTTTGCAACTCAAACAACTTATTAAATAGTGTTCTATTTCCTTTATAGAAAAAAAAGACCCTGAGTTTTAAATCAAATATCATAAATGGGAAAAAATTTCAAGCCAGGAGTAGTTCTGTATTGTAGGCAAAAGAGAGCCAGCGGTGCAGATTTCGTATTTTCTGCAGGTCCCCTAGCTGCATTGCTTGTGCTGTGTGCTAAGGTGCTTCAGTTGTGTCCAACTCTTTGGGACCCTATGCACCAGAGCCTGCCAGGCTCCTCTGTCCATGGGATTCTCCAGGAAAGAATACTGGAGTGGGTCACCATACCCTCCTCCAGGGGATCTTCCTGACCCAGAGATCCAGTCCTCTTCTCTTAGTCTCCTGCATTGGCAGGCAGGTTCTTTATCAATAGCGCCACCTGGGAAGCTGCGTTATTCTCTTTCCTTATTTTCCCCTAAGGAAATTTGCCAGCCCCTTCGACATCCATACTCGCATGTTTGGTCTCAAAATATTCTCCCATTTTGTAATATTGAATGGAAACTATTAAATGATAAATTGCCCATGTGAAGCATGTGCGCGAAAAGGAATTTTGTGTTCAAATATTAAAAAAAAAAAAAAAAAAAAAACTTCTTAAAAACTATCCTAGAGAATTATGCTTGGGAATAACATGTGGAAAATTTAAAGACATACTACAGAAGTGAAGTGAAGTGAAGTGAAAGTCTCTCAGTCGTGTCCGACTCTTTGCAACCCCGTGGACCATCCAGTCCATGGAATTCTCTAGACTAGCATACTGGAGTGGGTAGCTTTTCCCTTCTCCAGGGAATCTTCCCAACCCAGGGATCAAACCCAGGTCTCCTGCATAGCAGGCAGATTCTTTACCAGCTGATCCACAAGGGAAGCCCACATACCAAAGAATTTATCTTTAAACAGCTTTATACTTACTCTAAAATTAACTCCATGTATATATTTATAGATGGAAAATTAAAATGGAAAAATACAAATTATATATATATATATATATATATATCACAATGAAAACGACTAAATGTAAACAAGAGAGCTTTTAAAATGAATTTTTCATAGATCATTGTTACCCTCAAGGGGTTCTGATCATGCTTATGACATATATGCCCAGTGTAAAAGATTCTTTAGTATTGTGGCTCATTAATAATTATTAGGCGATGCAAAAGCAAGTTTCTAATTTATACTCCGTTGTATAGCAAAAAATAATTGAAAAAAACTACATCAAAATGCTGTAACACATTGTGGCAATCATTTCTAATCACCTACTAGTATGTTTTCTCTCTTTCTTTAGAAAGAATCTGGATATTTTAGTTGGGCTTTATATATAACTCAGAGTGAAATATGTAATTAATTGCCAATATCCCTTTCAACTGTATCCAGGTAATTAATTCTGGCCAATGAGATTTAAGTGTAAATGATTTATGGGACTTCTGTAAAGTTCTATTAAAAGTGAGAAGCTAAAAAAATAATAATAATAAAATAAATAAATAAAACTGAGAAGCTATCCCTTTCTGCCTTTTCTTTTGCTTGATGAATTAACTCAAGAAAAATGGCTGCAGCAGAAAAATAGTTACTATGATGCACTAAGTTAATGATGAAACTATGAAGCCGTAACACTATTCCTGGAGGCCTTTAGCAAGAATTAATTTTACAAAGGAAGTAAAAGTCTGTCATATGTAAGCCATTGTAATTTTCCAGTTGCTGGAAGCAGAAGGTAATTCCTGACCGGTGAGGAACTGGGGATCTGGAAGTCGAGTTTCAGAGGGAATAGAAAGTCAAGGTGACAGAGGGGAGGTGCACATGGAGAGATGCTGGTCAGGGGTTCAAAGTTTCAGTTACGCAAGATGAATAAATTCTAGAGATCCAGTGTACTGCACTGTGACTACAGTTAGCAGTATTCTGTGGTATACTTGAAATTTGCTAAGGTGGCACTAGTGGTAAAGAACCCACCAACCAATGCAGGAGATGCAAGAGACTCGGGTTCGATCCCTGGGTCGTGAAGATTTTCTGGAACAGGGCATGGCAACCCACCCCAGTATTCTTGCCTGGAGAATCCCATGGACAGAGAAGCCTGGCGGCCTAAAATGTCCATACAGTCGCAAAGAGTCAGACATGACTGAAGTGACCTAGCACGCACATACTTGAGGTTTGTCAGAGGGTAGATCTTAATTTTTTTTTTCAAAAGAGAAAAATAAAAAAGAAAATGGTAACTATGTAAGGTGATGGATTGTTAATCAGCTTGCTTATGA
Organism: Giraffa tippelskirchi; assembly: GCF_054371585.1. NCBI lineage: Eukaryota > Metazoa > Chordata > Mammalia > Artiodactyla > Giraffidae > Giraffa > Giraffa tippelskirchi. The sequence continues at coordinate 130,019,297 of NC_137286.1, forward strand.
TGATAATTTCACAATGCATATCAAAATATCAAATTGTATACCTTAAATATATACAAATTTTATTGTCAATTACACCTCACTAAAAGCAGAGGTGGGAAGACAAGGGGAAAGAAAGTTTCTTTTCATCTCTAACTTGCTCTATGTTTTTAGTTTGTTTTCGTAATCCCCAAGAATGTTCATTTGATTTTCAAAAAAACATTCAGTACTCAGAGAAATAATCATATCAGGTTTTTTTTTCTATCATTCTTTCCATTTTTTTAATATTATGGATTGATTTTTCAAAAGATAAATCATGTTGGCATTCCTAGAATAAACTCAATTTTAATGTAAGGTATTTTATTCTTTCATTAGTGTAATGTAGATATTTAATGACCTTAATGTTCTTTCATACCAGAGTTCATTAACATTTTGTTTGAAATCTTTGCACCTATGATCATGAGATATTTGCCTATAATAGCTTATATAGGAGTTTATAATCCTTGATATAATTTGATATCAATGTTCTAGCAGCTTCAAAATGTGACTTCTACTTCTGAAATGTTATTATCTCTTTAAGTCCTTGGAAGAATTTACCAGTGAAATCCTCTGAACTTGGTGGCTTACTTGAGGGAAAGATTTATAGGCTCAATGTTTTAAATAGCTTAGAACTATTCATAATTTCACTGCTCAGTTTGGTAATATTTATGTTCGCAAAAGTTTTGTTTGTTTTTGTTTATGTTTTTAATTAATTTGAAATGTTATGCTATAGACATCAATTAGCTTAAAATTCCCCATTAAGATTTTTTAGATTACAGTAAGTGATACAGTGGGCTTCCCTTGTAGCACAGTCGGTAAAGAATCTGCCTGCCATGCAGGAGACCCAGGTTCAATTTCTGGGTTGGGAAGATCCCCTGGAGAAGGAAAATGGCAACCCACTTCAGTATTCTCACCTGGAGAATCCCATGGACAGAGGTCTGCCAGGCTCCTCTGTCCATGGGGTCGCAAGAGTCAGACACTACTTAGAAACTAAACCAAGTGATATAGTAATATCCAAACCAAGTGATCCATTTTTTTTTTTTTCAGTGTGGATCATTTTGTAAAGTCTTTATTGAATTTGTTACAATATTGGTTCTGCTTTATGTTTTGTTTTTTGTTTTTGGTCCGCAAAGTGTGTGGGATCCTAGCTCCCTGAGTCGATATCGAATCTGCACCCCTCTGCATTGGAAGGTGAAGCTCCAACCACTGGACCACCAGGGAACTCCCAGTAACATCCATTTTTTAAAAAGTTTTATTGGCAATTTATACCTTCTCACTATTATTTTGTTCAGTTATAAGGAAAACTGAAGCATATTAAAAAATTTAAGAGTTTGAGCAAAAATCAATTCAATCAGTATTCAATCTAGAAGATAGAAAGGTGCTCCCAGGAGCTGTACCAAATGAAAGACTTTTATAGCCAAAGGGGAGAGGGAATAAAGTTTATCTATATTTTATTTATATTAAAAAAGGGGATTATTTACTGCAAGGTTTCTTTCCTTTGGAGGATGGTATGGGTCTACCAGGCAGATTACATAACTTTTGCTGATCAGGAGATTCTTAGCTGACTGGTTTAAGATTCCATTTTTGAAGGAGCCAAATCTGTAGTTAAGTCTCCTTTGGTGATACTTAGCATAAGTGACTCCATTTTGTGTCTGTTGTCTTGTTTGCAAGAAGTATTAATACACATGGAGAAATATGTATCTGTATTTTTCATAAGTACTAATACTATGGATTTTCTCTTTTGGGCTTCCATTTCTTTTTTGAAAATACTTGTATGTTGTTATCTTTACTCTCTTTCTGAATATTTTGCCTTTTTTATTTTTAACTTTTTCAACTTTTTCAGATAGATTCCTAGATTATTGACTATCAGAATTTAATTTTAATGAATAAAAATAAAGTTATATATTTCTGTGCCCCTATATTATCTGTGATCAAGTTTAAATATATTGCATTTTATTAATATTAGTTCAAGGTATTCCTAATTTTAATTGGAAACTCTATAAAACTTGCTATATAGAGTTGGGTTTTTCTCTATAAAATTAGTGAGTTTTATAGAGTTGGGTTGTTCAGTTTCCAAAATATTTATCTTCCTTATTATTTTTAAATTGGATTAATAGTATTGATCAAGGACCATGTTCTGTGTGAATTAAAACTTTTTAAATAACAGAAAAGATGCTCAGCATTACTAATCATCAAGGAAGCGCAGATAGAAACCACAATGAGATATCACATCACACCTGTCAGAAGGGCTGTCACCTAAAGGATAATAAATAATAACTGTTGGGAAAGATGTGAAGAAAAGAGAACCCTAGTACACTGTTGGCTAAAATTTAAATTAGCACATCTACTGTAGAAATGGAGAAGGAAATGGCTAAACACTCTAGTATTCTTGCCTGGAGAAGCCCATGGATAGAGGAGCTTGGCAGGCTATAGTTCATGGGGGTCACAGTCAGACACGACTGAGCAACTAACACATACATTGTAGAAAACAACACATAAGTCCCTCAAAAAAACTAAAAATATAACTAACATATGGTCAACAATTCCACTCGAGTATAAATCCAAAGAAAGTGAAAACACTAATTAAGAAAGATGCTCTCCAATGTTCCTAGGAGCATTATTTACAAGAGCCAAGATATGGAAGCAACCTAAACGTCCCTCAGTAAATCAATGGATAAAGATGACGTGGTGCGTGCGTGTGTGTGTGTGTGTGTGTGTGTGTGTGTGTACATACACACAACAGAATACTACTCAGCCATAAACAAGAATGAAATTTTGTCATTTGCAGCAACATGGATAGACATGAAGGACATTATGCTGAATGAAGTAAGTTAGAGAAAGATGGACACTGTATGTTATCACATATATGTGGAATCTAAAAAATGAAGCAAAAGAATATAAAAAATAATATATGGCCTACTGCTTTTCACTTGTTGATATGAACTGGAGGAGAAAATTGAACACTGTATAAATTTCAGTTAGCTGATAATTATTTAAATATTCTATATACTTATAATTTTGTTTTTGCTTGCTTTCTCTGTGAGTTAATGAGATAGTTGCATTAAAAACACCAATTGCATTTGAGAGATTTCTGTCTCTTCAAGTTATTTTGCAATTTGCACTTTAAATATTTTTATACTATTCTGTTGGGTGCATGCAACATTAAGGTTGGTATACCTTTTTTAAAATTTTTTAATGATTATGAAATCTGTCTTTTATCTCTAGAAATACATCTCGCTTTGAAGTCTACATTCTCTGATATAAGATAGCTACATCAGCTTCTCTTTTTGTTAATATTCACATTATCTACTTGTTTCCAGTCTTTCTCTTTCAACCATTATCTTTGTATTTAATATGGCTTTCTGTTAAATAAATATAGAATTAGATTTTTATTTTGTTTCTTAGATAATGTGACAGTCTTTGTTTTCAATTACAGTCCTTAATTCATTTACATTTTATGGAATTATGGTAATTTTGGTTCAAATATACCACCTTAATACTTACTTGGTTCATATTTTCTAACACTTTTCATTCCTTTCTAAAGGACTTTTCTCTATTTTTTGGAATAATGAAATATGTTTCTTTTACTCCTCTCCATTAACTTGTCAGTTAAAATTTCTTCTACTTGTATTTAAGGACTAACCTACATATTACAATATATGTTCTTGATTTTAAAAACCTGTATTAACTTACTATATTTGTGTTTTCTAAAAAAAAATTAATTTATAATTTTTTTACCATCAATGTCTCCTGTTTTTAAAACTTTTTCATGTGTATTTTATTTCAACATATATTTAAACTTCATAAAATGTTGCTATTATTGCTTTCAGTAGTCAATATTATTTTATAAATTTCCATGTATTTACCACCTCTTTTCCTCTTCCTTACCACTTTTCCATGTTTCTATCTGGATTCATGTTTTTTATAGCTAAAGTAATTTATGTTATTGTGGTTCAGTCACTCAGTAGTGTCTGACTCTTTGGACTCTTTGCAGTGACCCCATGGACTGCAGGACATCAGACTTCCCTATCCTTCACTATCTCCCAGAATTTGCTCAAACTCATGTCCATTGAGTTGGTGATGCCATCCAACCATCTAATCCTCTGTCATCCCCTTCTCCGTTTGCCTTCAATCTTTCCTATAATCAGGGTCTTCTTCAATGAATTGGCTCTTCACATCAGGTGACCAAAGAATTTGAGCTTCAGCATCAGTCCTTCCAATGAATATTCAGGGTTGATTTCCTTTAGGATGGACTGGTTTGATCTCCTTGCAGTCCAAAGGACTCTCAAGAGTCTTCTCCAGCCCCACAGTTTGAAAGCATCAATTCTTCAGTGCTAATGCTTCTTTATAGTCCAACTCTCATATCCATACATGACTACTGGAAAAATTGTAGCTTTGACTGTAGGGACCTTTGTCAGCAAAGTGATGTCTCTCCTTTTTGAAACAGTGTCTAGTTTTGTCATAGTCATGTAATTTCATGGCTGCAGTCACTGTCCACCATGATATGGAGCCCAAGGAACTGAAGTCTATCACTGTTTCCATTTTTTCCCCATCTATTTGCCATGAAATCTATACCTCTAAACTTTTCTTTAATGTAGTTCTAATGGTGATTATGTCTCTCTGTACTTGTTTGTCTAACAATATCTTTTTTTTTTCACATTCATTTTGGGAGAATATTCCCTGTATGATGTATTCTCATTTAGCAAATGCTTTTCTCTCAGCATTTTCTACATAATTTCATTGTTTTCTTGTTTTCACTATTCCTGTTTGGAAATTAGCTGTATTTTTTAATCATTGAAGCAATAAATTTACTTCAAGCATTCATCAGTTTTAGAAAATTATCATCCATTATTTAATAAACTATTGGCTCCGAACCTTTAACTTTCTCTACTCCTGGAGTCAGATTAAATCTTATCATCAAGAACTATATGTCTCTTAAACACTATTTTGTATTTTAAATCCATTTTGGTATATTCAGCGAGACAATTTATCTTGGTCTTTCAGTATACTTGCTTTTTTTCACTGTCATCTATTCTTAAAGGAATCGATTAAATTTGCATATTAAGTTTCATTATTAAATTCTAAAATTAATGTTTGACTTATGTTTTCTTTGCTGAAATTATTTGTGTCAATATTCTTGAGTGTCTAAATTATAGTCATTTTCAGTTCTGTGTCTGATAACCCCAATACCTGCATTCATTGCAGGCATGGATTATTTTGTTCATTTCTTCTGATTTTCTTATCATTTGGTCCTCTTCATTGTAATGCTTTTTGCATTTGAATTTACTTCTCAAAACTTGTGTATGAAAAATTATAGAATATCTGGATATTATGATTTCTTTACTCCACACAATATTTCTTTTTCTTTTTTTCCAGTATTGTGTATAGAGCAGGAAAGATGTCCTTGGTCCACATGACTGTGGAACATAGTTTACTTCATGCTTACACCTAGGGCTTCCCCATTTTCATTTCCCTACCTCAAAACCTGGGATACTTAGGAAAGGTCTCTCTCTTGGATGATCCACGAAGCCTGAGCTATAAGACTGTTGACTCTCTGCTTGGCTTTCATGTTCTTAGCAGCTGCTTTATGCTTTCTTTTTCTGAGTCATCACCTGTGCTTGAATAGTATAAAGGTTGAAAAACATCTTATAGCAATACCCTACTCAGAATGTTTGGGTCATTTCTCTGTGGTTTTCTTTGCTCCTAGAATATTGCCCTGCATTCTTAGTTGTTTGGAAGCCATAAATTTTAGTGATTTATTCCTTAGCCCAAGAAGTACTACAAATACAAGGTTGCTGCTCCCTCTTGGCCCCTGTGTCCTATGCCTAGAACCAGCTAAAGACTCCAAAGAATCAAGCAGCAGGAAGCTCAGGCATCCTCAATGCCTTACCCTTCCCTCTAGGACTCTGACCCTCAAGTTATGGCAGCCTTTGATGTTTTATAAATGCCTTCAGTGGCTTGTAAAATATTTATTCATCTTTTGTAGTTCTTTTCAGCTGCAAGTCAGTCTCATGCCAGCTGCATCCTACTGTTTTTGTTGTCAACAACTTTCACACTTTAGTTTCTAAATATGCACGTTTACATATGTATGTGAGTGTGAATATATACACAGATATACATATAATGTATATATGTATTATTTATAAATTATATGTGTATATTCAAGTATGATACATAAACCAGATGACTATTTTTGAGAGCTACAACTTCTGTTGTTTAATTGTATAATAGAATACCTGACTTTTGGATGTAAATGTGGATTTGAGACAGGCTGGGACCTGGGACCCTTTGCTTCAGTGCTGCAAAGCTTGCAGGTGGACACACCTCTCCTTGAGGAACAAAATTCAAAAAAAATCTATATGAGTTTAAAAGTAACTGTACACATGCTTCAGTTAAGGTAAATTCTGTACAAAAGATGCAAAGAGACCAAAAACCCAAACTTCCATTTTTGAAGGGCCTGGAGGTAAAGCAAGGGATCAGGAGTAAAAGCAGGGCAAGCCCCTGCACACAGGACCACGTAAGGGGTGGGCAAACCACCCAAGACACCCCTTGGGCCCCACCCCTGGACACACCTCTACCCTCACCCCATATGAGGGACAAACTTGTCTCTTCTCAGGTAGCAAGCAAGCAGGGGACCCTATTGTTTGTTCTCACTCCCCTCTGCTGAAGCAGGGGTCTCAATAAAGCCTTGTCTGAATTTCTTTCTGGCCTCTAGTCAATTTCTGTTGATCGAGGAAGACCAAGAACTCTGGTTGATACCATACTTCATGGTGCCCAACGTGGAGCACTTGTCCCTTTCCAAGGAGAGGATCTGGGCACCTCTAGATCCACCAAAGGCATCCTCCCCATGGGTGACGAATGGCCACTTGAACGTCTTGTTTCAGCATCATCACATTTATTAAGTCCGCCTTCCCGACCCTTGGGTGGCCTCAGGACCCTCATTCGGGCGAGGCTTTCCCCCGCCCCCTTTGTCTGTCTTCCCTCACACTCTCCCTTGCCCCTTTGTCCCTTTCCCTCTCCTGAAATCTCTCTACTTCTCTGTCCTCTCCTTTTTCTGTACTCTCTTCTGTTCTACCCTTCTGAGAGTGGACCTTGAACAGCTTCATCATCACTCCTCTCGGCTTGTGAGACCTGCTCCCGCTGGCCAACAGTGGCTCACCTTCACGGGTGATGAGCAGTGGTCAGAGAGGTTTGCCTCATACCATGTAGACCTTGGTCCAGGGGGCTCTCCCTAAGAGGGGATTTAGGAGAGTGATAGCGGTTCTGACCTCAAGTTGTATAGTGGCTGGAAGTCCAATCATCCCAATAGTCTCACCTTTATTTTCCTGCCACCAAGAGAAGTTCCACTGGGAATGGGCTGAAGTAGTACTTCTCTATATACTGTGCATGCATGTGTGAAAGTCCCTCACTGGGTTGCAGTCCCACAGAAGGCATAAAACTGGCTGGTTTCCAGACTTCATTAGCCCAACGGGCAATTGACAGGTTGCTACCTCCTTCACTGGCTCTTTCTGAGGCTGAGGTAGAAATTGTTAGGCAGTCAATGTAGAAGTCAGAGCCTTGGTTCTTTTTCTAATTTTAATTTATTTCTTACACACAAGCATCTTGCTCTGTTAAAAACTATATTTATGCTTCAGTTTGTAGGCATTCAGAGGGATGCCTCCCTGGTCCAAAAGGTCATAAAACATTCAGACCCAGGGCAAGACAGTCATTAACTATTGTCCAGTTTAACAAGGAGAAAAACTCCAGGTAGACAATTAACTCCTAAACAGACGTCAAGCCCCTAAATAATGGTCTGGGGTCTTGAGAAAGGGTCGAGGGATAGTGTCACAATGTCTAGAAAAACTGAGAAACTGGGGGATACAAAAAAACCCATAAGAATGGCAAACTGGACTTTGCAACCATTAAATTATTTGGTTAGAAATTACACATATCTGGCCATGAGCCAACCAAAAACAAATCAACTCTAATAAAGATATGAAAACTGCTGTTATTCCTGTCTTTGGGAGCTCTTCACCCCTATGCCACAATAGGTTGGTGATTGATTGGTAAGGTGTGAGACCAAGGGATCACAGAGTTGGACAGGACTGAAGCAACTTAGCATGTATGCCCACACAGTAAGACCAAATGGGATTCAGATCAAAATACTGTTAGGGTCTTAAATTTTCTGGCCAAAAAAGAGAATATAAAGTTTCTCCAACTAAGGCTCAGATATCACAGCAAAGGGTTCAATATTTAGGATTTGGCTTAACCCCCGGTGAATGAACTTTGGCTCTAGATGGAAAAGCAGCAATTACTGCATTACCATCTCCAACCACTAAGAGGCATCTCCGAGGCTCACATTAATTATGGTTTACTAATGTGAGCAGTTTTGTAAAATGATAACCCTATATGCGAGACAGAATAAGAGACACAGATGCATAGAACAGTCTTATGGACTCTGAGGGAGAAGGTGAGGGTGGGATGTTCTGGGAGAATAGCATTGAAACATGTATATTATCATATGTGAAACAGAACACCATTCCAGGTTCAATGCATGATACAAATGCTCAGGGCTGGGGCAATGGGATGACCCAGAGGGATGGGATGGGGAGGGAGGTGGGAGGGGGGTTCAGGATGGGGAACACATGTAAACCCATGGCTGATTCATGTCAATGTATGGCAAAAACCACTACAATATTGTAAAGTAATTAGCCCCCAACTAAAATAAATAAATTTATTAAAAAAGAAAAAAAAAAGGGAACCCAAAAGGCAGGATATCCCATAGTTTGTCTAGATGAAGTCATAGAAGCCAAGGCTCTGCTACCCCAGCCATTAGCCCAGAAGGCTGAACTAATTGCATTAATGAAAACTTTGCAATTAGGGAAGGATAAGAAATCAAATATTTTTGCTGACTCTAGATACGGATTCCACGTGCTACCTGTTCATGCTGCCATTTGAAAAGAAAGAGGAATGTTAACTGCCATAACTTCCCCATGAAACATAAAGATTTGACTCTGGGTCTTTTAGAAGCAGTGCAGCTTCCTTTCCTGGTATCAGTAATCCACTGTGGGGGCCATCAGAAGGATAGATCTTTTGTGAGCCAAGGCAAGAGGAAAGTTGATCAAGTTGCAAAACAGGCAGCTCAGTTGCAGGAACCTGAACACGTTATGGCTCTAGTGATTGGCCCTCCTGACTCTCTAGCCTCCCCCAGTACTCCCTATAGGAAAAAGAAAATGCTGAAAAATGTGGCTATGAAAAGGAAAGCACAGTCTGGTATAAAAAGGAGGATAAGGTTCTAATCACTGAAGACCAACAATGTAAACTCACTAAGAGTTTACACAATGCTACCCATTATGGGAAGGATGCAAAGGCTTTTTCAGGAAAGGGGATTAAAAGAACAGTAAGACAAGTAATGCTTACCTGAGATTTCTGTGCCCAGTAAAACCCACAGACCTATCCAATCCCCACTTCATTACTCAAGCCAATTCACTGTTGAGGGACATAGGCAGGGGAAGTTTGGCATTTAGATTTTGCCCAAATGCCCCCATGATCAGGATATAAATATCTTCTGGTGTTTGTCCATACATTCACAGGATGGAATGAAGCCTTCCTCACCGGATCTGAAAAGGCTATGAAAGTCTGTGATGGTGGTGGTGATGGTAGTTAGTCACTAAGTCCTGTCTGACTCTTTTGTGACCCCATGGACTGTAGCCTGCCAGATTTCTCTGTCCATGGGATTTCCCAGGCAAGAATAATGGAGAGGGGTGCCATTTTTTTTCTCCAGAGGATCTTCCCAATCCAGGGATCAAACCCATGTCTCCTGCATTGCAGGCTGATTATTTACCACTGAGTCACCAGGGAAGCCCCCATGGAAACTGTAAGTTCCTTTCAAAGGAAATAATTATAGCATTTATTGTTTGTAGACTTTCTGATTCATGTTGATGTATGGCAAAAACCACCACAATATTATAAAGTAATTAGCCTCCAATTAAAATATATTCAGTTTTTTGAAAAGAAATAATTCCTCAGCATGGACTTCTAAAGTCCCTCTAGAGCAATAATGGGTCCTCTTTTATAGCCCAAATCACAAGGGGTCTCACAATGGTACTAGGGATAGACTACAAGATACACACCACTTGGCAACCCTCGTCTTCAGGGAAGGTGAAGAAAATGAACCATACTTTAAAGAAAACCTTAACAAAACCCTGGCAGGAAACTGACAAACCCTGGATCAACGTGCTTCCTATTGCACTCCTCGGGTCCATGTAGCCCCCAGAAATGGTCTGAGAATTGTCCCATTTGAAATGACCTATGGGAAGCCTTTTCTTACTACTGACACTCTACTGGATGAGGAAGTGAACAAAGACTTGGATGTATATTATCGCATGCATGCCTGCCAAGTACTTCAGTCATGTCTGACTCTTTGTGACCCCGTGAACTATAGCCAGCCAGGCTCCTCTGTCCATGGGATTCTCCAGGCAAGAATACTGGAATGGGTTGTCATGCCCTCCTCCAGGGGATCTTCCCAATCCAGGGAACCAACCCATATCTCTTAAGTCTCCTGCATTGGCAGGTGGGTTCCTTACCACTAGTTCCACCTGGGAAGCCCAGACATATATTATCAATCTAGGATAAATTCCAATCCCAAAGAAAGGCAATGGCAAAGAATCTTCAAACTACTGCACAATTGCAGTCATCTCACACACTAGTAAAGTAATGCTCAAAATTCTCCAAGCCAGGATTCAACAATACGTGAACCATGAACTTCCAGATGTTTAAGCTGGATTTAGAAAAGGCAGAGAAAACCAGAGATCGAATTGCCAACATCCATTGGATCATCAAAAAAGTAAGAGAGTTCCAGAAAAATATCTACTTCTGCTTTATTGATTACACCAAAGCCTTTGACTGTGTGGATCATAGCAAACTGTGGAAAATTGAAAGAGATGGGAATACCAGACCTCCTGACATGCCTCCTGAGAAATCTGTATGCAGGTCAGGATGCAACAGATAAACTGGACATGGAACAACAAACTGGTTCCAAATAGGGAAAGGAGTATGCCAAAGTGTGTATTGTCACCCTGCTTATTTAACTTATATGCAGAGTGCATCAGGCAGAATGCAGGGCTAGATGAAGCACAAGCTGGAATCAAGATTGCCGGGAGAAATATCAATAACCTTAGATACGCAGATGACACCACCCTTATGGCAGAAAGCAAAGAATTAAAGAGCCTCTTGATGAAAGTGAAAGAGGAGAGTCAAAAAGTTGGCTTAAAATTTGTCATTCAGGAAACTAAAATCATGGTTTCTGGTCCCATCACTTCATGGCAAACAGATAGGGAAACAATGGAAACAGAGACTTTATTTTAGGGGGCTCCAAAATCACTGGAATGCAACCATGAAATTAAAAGACATTTGCTCCTTTCAAGAAAAGCTACGGCCAACCTAGACAGCATATTAAAGAGCAGAGACATTACTTTGCCAACAATGGTCCGTCTAATCAAGGCTGTGGTTTTTCCAGTCGTCATGTATGGATGTGACAGTTCGACTATAAAGAAAGCTGAGTGCTGAAGAATTGATGCTTTAAACTGTGGTGTTGGAGAAGACTCTTGAGAGTCCCTTGGACTGCAAAGAGATCCAACCAGTCAATCCCAAAGGAAATCAATCCTGAATATTCATTGGAAGGACTGATACTGAAGCTGAAACTCCAATACTTTGGCCACCTGATGTAAACAACTGACTCATTGGAAAAGACCCTGATGCTAGGAAAGATTGAAAGCAAGGGAAGGGGTGACAGAGGATGAGATGGTTGGATGGCATCACTGACTTGATGGACATGAGTTTGAGTAAGTTCCGGGAGGTGGTGATGAACAAGGAAGCCCGGCATGCTGCAGTCCATGGAATCACAAAGAGTCGGGCACGACTGAGTGACTGAACTGAACTGAAGACAAATTCCGAAGGCAGTCAAGGATTATGCCCTCAAGGCACTGCTGGCTCCCACTACAACTACAGAGGAAGGAGCAGTTCTTTCACAAATAAACCCCGGGGACCAAGTTCTTAAAACTTGGGAAAAGGGTACCCCCAAGACCAACTATTGCCAATGGAAAGACCCCTATAAAGTAATTTCAACCACCCACACTGCTGGCAGATATCTAGTTTGGTAAATTTGTCTAGGCTAAACTTTTTACCTCCAGAAACCCCACAGGTCACAACAGACAAACAGACCTGTGAGTCAGTGGAACATTTGAGATACCTATTCAAAAGACAAGCATGAAAGAAAAAAAAAAAAAGACAGGCATCAACAGATAAGTAAAAGGATGTAGTGGGTTTGCTCATACTTGAAGCCTTGACAGAACTTGGAACCTCTCTTGTTTCCGTGGCATATGTGGTTCTTGACAATCATCTGACCCTAGATTACCTTTTGGCAAAACAAGGCAGAGTTTGTATGATAACTAATATTTCCTGCTACACTTGGATCAGTGTGATGGGTCATGTAAAAGTTATATTAAGAAAATATACGCCTAAGCAGAGTGGCTTCATAATTTTGGCAGGGGCAATATAGCCTCCCTTGTCTGGTCAACAGTTAAGGAAGCCCAAAGTTAATCTGAGTCCTCCTATTTCTAGGCCATTTAATGACCATTGTTGTTCTCCTTTTTAGCCCTTGTTTGCTTAACCTTTTGGTTAGGTTTGTGTCTTTTAGCCTCCAACAGTTTGCAGTAAGGCACATGATGGCTCAAGGAATTCAGCCCATTCCAACAAAAACTGGCCCAGATCTCTACAAGTTCTTAGAACAGTCAGTGAGGGACTTCTTCACCTCCAGTGTGCAGCCCATGCCCAACAGGAAAAAGATTCAGAAGAGACCTTCAATCCCAGTACAGCTGGGGCCCCTGAATTGCCTGAATTTCTTGTCTGGTTTCTAATCAATTTCTATTGATTAAAGAGGCCAAGGACCCTGGTTGGTAATAGATTCAGAGGACCTTACAAGCAATTCCCAATACATTTAAGCCCCATAAATTTGTCAATTTAATAAAAACCTAGGTTGTTGGGAAGGGCTTCCCCAGTGGCTCTGCAGTAAAGAATCCACCTGCAATGCAAGAGATGCACAGGATGTGGGTTTGATCCCTGGGATGGGAAGGTCCCCTGGAGAAGGGAATGACAACCCATTCCAGTATTATTGCCTGGAGAATCCCATAGACAGAGAAGCCTGGCTGGCTGAACACGCACACACTCAGGTTGCTGGGAAGTTTTTAACCCACAGCACTTTGCTGTATTAAAATCTGAATTCACATCATCACTGTAAAATAATTTATGTGCCTGCATGCTAAGTCACTTCAGTCATGTCTGACTCTTTACAACCCTATAGACTGTAGCCTGCAGGCTCCTCTGTCTATGGAATTCTCCAGGCAAGAATACTGGAGTGGATTGCCATGCCCTCTTCCAGGGGATCTTCCTGACCCAGGGATCAAACCCAGGTCTCTTATGTTTCCTGCACTGGCAGGTGGTTCTTTCCCAGTAACGCTAGCATCACCTGGGAAGCGCAATAATCTATGTACCTGCACTTTGTTAAAATGTGAAGGATGTTCATAACAGTGAACGTTTCATCTTTTAAAGCTTTTTAAAACTTCACTTTAATTTCATAAATCATATAAAAATCCAAAGCATTATTAGAATTTTTTCACTCTGATATTGCAGATAAGATTGATATAAAACTGAAATCATTTCACTACTTGTATAGATCTTCTGGTGAATGCAATACATTAACAATTATTGCTTCAGTTTACATACATTTGGGGGAATTGCTTTGAAAATTTGCAATACTATCACAGAAGAGTTCCTAGGTTTAGATAACAAGGCACAGTTTAGAGAAAAAGAAACACACCTTTTGAAGCTCCACATGTTACATCTTCAACTTTGGACATATTTTCTTAAAATAAATTTTGCTTTCTAAGTAAATGATGACATTTCTTAATTATTTTAGTGCCACTGGTTTTCACCTTGTAAGAATTACCAGTACAGCCCCTAGAGTGAATGAGAACTTTCTCAAATATTTTGTTTCCATTTACAAATTCATGAAAAATATCTAAAGTATATAAAAGTCTGCACTTCAGTGTCCCATTAGCATTTCTTTTCATTTAACTTTCTAGAACTTTTACTTGCTGAGAAAATTGATTATCGCCCAATAAAAGGAGTACAACTAAATTAAAACATATAAAAGTATTTTAATTTACAATGTACAAGACAAAACTACAACTGTAAACCTTTGGACTATTCTCAATGTGCTCTACATAGTGATGCTTTACTTTCATTGTTTGCATGAATTTCTCATGCACATAAGCTTTAATTTCCCTGGTTTCCCTATGACCCCACGGACTAGAGACCTGGCAGTGCCTTTCTTCTCAAAGCTCCAGTTCAGTCATTGACACAAATCCCTGGCAGAAGTAGCGGCCTCAGACTTCTATGACCCCCATCAACTGCTGGGAATAGTTAGCTTTCGTGACTGGCTTGCATTTGAGTCCACATCGTTTATCAGTGCACACCCTGCAGCCTGCACATGCGAAGAGATGTGATATATGATGCTTCTGGGGAACGTCAATAAAAGGAAGACAGGTTTTTGCTCCTCTGCTTCAGATTTAATGATGCATTACCATGACAGTATTTTTATTGCCCATGCATCAAACCCACTAACACATGACACTGTATTCAGAATTGAAGGACTTCCCTGGCAGTCCAGTGATCAGGACTCTTGTTATTCCACTGCAGGGGGCATGGGTTCTGTCCCTGGTTGTGGGAACCAAGCCCCCACAGGCAGTGTGGCCAAAAGAGAAAATAAAAAGCTTCATAAATTGAAAGTTAAAATGGCAGGTGTAGTAAAGTCCTCTGAGCTTGTTTTAATGCAAATATCAATAATTTTTTGTTAAAAATGAAAAGTATTTGGTAAGTGTTAACCGGAGGTGCAAAAGACAAGGGATAAACCAGAACTTTATTGGGCAAACTATGATATAAAATAGGTAAATCATGGTACATAGGTACACTACAATGGATTATTTGTGAATCACTTAGCATAGTTCCCACAATTGTTCTAGATAAAGGTGAAAACACATACTACTATTCATGCTAACGTATAATATAGAAAGAGGCATTTTAAATAAGAAATGAGTGCCAAATATCAAACCACATGCATCTTCCACAATGTTTGTTAAAAATTTTCCTGAAAACCTAATGGAAAAACAGACTCCAAAATTTGAAATCAATGAGATTTTTTTGAATTGTATTGTAAAAGAATATTTTGTGTATCGACCTGCATTATAGCATAAAATAGCTACCAAACCTAAAATAATTTGAGGAGAGCTTAATGAACAAAGTAAATGCACAGAAATAAGCAAGTTTTAGGAAAACCACAAAGAATGCTGTGACACCCTGAGGTCCGTAAAAATAGGTGTTGTTACATTCCAAGCCTAAAGGAGCCAAGGGTGGGACATCAAAAAGGAGTATGCGGAAGGCCATCTTCCAGGAGCTGTACTTTTGGGTCCTGAGACACATCCAGGGGAAAAAAAAAGACAGCTAATTCAACACTAAGACCTCACTGCTCCCTCCTACTCGTCTCCCTCCCTCGTTGCTGGATATTATCTGGAAGTCAGAGAATGGCTGTCCAGCCTGTTTCCCAAGGACATGGAATAGGATAAAGAATAGATCTTGAAAAGCATTTTCAAGTTACTTGAAGAATGGGAGAGGAATTACTGATTTTTTGAACAGACCTAGTGATCAAAAAATAATATTTAAAAATTTTAACATAGTCCAGAGCTGCTCTGAAGAAGCTGAATTGGAACGGTTCTGTGAAGACTTACAAGATCGTCTAGAACTAACACCCAAAAAAGATGTCCTTTTCATTATAGGGACTGGAATGCAAAAGTAGGAAGTCAAGAAACACCTGGAATAACAGGCAAATTTGGCCTTGGAGTACAGAATGAAGCACGGCAAAGGCTAATAGAGTTCTGCAAGAGAACCCACTGGTCATAGCAACCACCCTCTTCCAACAACACAAGAGAAGACTCTATACATGGACAGCACCAGACGGTCAACACAGAAATCAGATTGATTATATTCTTTGCAGCCAAAGACAGAGAAGCTCTATAGAGTCAGCAAAAACAAGACTGGGAGCAGATTGTGGCTCAGATCATTAACTCCTTATTGCCAAATTCAGACTTACGTTGAAGAAAGTAGGGAAAACCACTAGACCATTCAGGTATGACCTAAATCAAATACCTTATGACTATACAGTGGAAGTGAGAAATAGATTTAAGGGACTAGATCTGATAGACAGAGTGCCTGATGAACTATGGAGGTTCGTGACATTGTACAGGAGACAGAGATCAAGACCATCCCCAAGAAAAAGAAATGCAAAAAAGCAAAATGGCTCTCTGAGGAGGCCTTACAAATAGCTATGAAAAGAAGAGATGTGAAAAGCAAAGGAGAAAAGGAAAGATATACCCATCTGAATGCAGAGTTCCAAAGAATAGCAAGGAGAGATAAGAAAGCCTTCCTCAGAGATCAATGCAAAGAAATCGAGGAAAACAATAGAATGGCAAAGACTAGAGACCTCTTCAAGAAAACTAGAGATACCAAGGGAACATTTCATGGAAAGATGGGCTCAATAAAGACATAAATGGTAGGGACCTAACGGAAGTAGAAGATATTAAGAAGAGGTGGCAAGAATACACAGAAAAACTGTACAAAAAAGATCTTCACGACCCAGATAATCATGATGGTGTGACCACTCACCTATAGCCAGACATCCTGGAATGTGAAGTCAAGTGTGCCTTAGGAAGCATCACTATGAATAAAGCTAGTGGAGGTGATGGAATTCCAGTTGAGCTATTTCAAATCCTGAAAGATGATGCTGTGAAAGTGCTGTACTCAATATGTCAGCAAATTTTGAAAACTCAGCATTGGCCACAGGACTGGAAAAGGTCAGTTTTCATTCCAATCCCAAAGAAAGGCAATGCCAAACAATGCTCAAACTACCACACAATTGCACTCATCTCACACACTAGTAAAGTAATACTCAAAATTCTCCAAGCCAGGCTTCAACAGTACATGAACCGTGAACTTCCAGATGTTCAAGCTGGTTTTAGAAAAGGCAGAGGAACCAGAGTCAAATTGCCAACATCCACTGGATCATTGATAAAGCAAGAAAGTTCCCGAAAAACATCTATTTCTGCTTTATTGACTATGCCAAAGACTTTGACTGTGTGGATCACAATAAACTGTGGAAAATTCTGAAAGAGATGGGAATACCAGACCACCTGACTTGCCTCTTGAGAAACCTGTATGCAGGTCAGGAAGCAACAGTTAGATCTGGACATGGAACAACAGACTGGTTCCAAATAGAAAAAGGAGTACGTCAAGGCTGTATATTGTCACCCTGCTTATTTAACTTATATGCAGAGTACATCATGAGAAACTCAGGGCTGGAGAAAGCACAAGCTGGTATCAAGATTGCCAGAAGAAACATTAATAACCTCAGATATGCAGATGACACCACCCTTATGGCAGAAAGTGAAGAAGAACTAAAGAGCCTCTTGATGAAAGTGAAAGAGGAGAGTGAAAAAGTTGGCTTAAAGCTCAACATTCAAAAAACTAAGATCATGGCATCTGGTCCCATCACTTCATGGGAAATAGATGGGGAAACAGTGGAAACAGTGTCAGACTTTATTTTTTTGGCCTCCAAAATCACTGAAGATGGTGACTACAGCCATGAAATTCAAAGACACTTACTCCTTGGAAGGAAAGTTATGACCAACTTAGACAGCTTATTGAAAAACAGAGACATCACTTTGTCAACAAAGCTCTGTCTAGTCAAGGCTATAGTTTTTCCAGCAGTCATGTATGGATGTGAGAGTTGGACTATAAAGAAAGCTGAGCACCAAAGAATTGATGCTTTTGAACTGGGGTGTTGGAGAAGAATCTTGAGAGCCCCTTGGGCTGCAAGGAGATCCAACCAGTCCATCCTAAAGGAGATCAGTCCTGAGTGTTCATTGGAAGGATTGATGTTGAAACTGAAACTCTGATACTTTGGCCACCTGATGTGAAGATCTGACTCATTTGAAAAGACCCTGATCCTGGGAAAGATTGAGGGCAGGAGGAGAAGGGGACAACAGAGGATGAGATGGCTGGATGGCATCACCGACTCAATGGACATGGGTTTGGGTGGACTCCAGGAATTGGTGATAGACAGGAAGGCCTGGCATGCTGAGGTTCATGGGGTCGCAAAGAGTTGGACACGACTGATCAACTGAACTGAACTGAGAGCTACTCTCATAGACATTTTAATTAATCATTATCTTATTCTCTGTAGAGAGAAAGAAGGCAAAGACACCTTCTTGAGGATCAGGAGCTGATCTTGCACTCACAGCCAGGTGAGTCATATGATTCTCCTTTTACACATACAATTTCAGAAAATAAAAACATCAGACCGGATCTAGGACCATGGTAGAATAGGACTGCGAAACAGTATGTACATTTGTTTAAGCTCAAGCAAAAGCTAGGTCTATGTATTTAATGGCAGCTGTATTCCTAGTGGTCTTCAGTTGTAGGCATTGACAGTTGTTATCTGTAGGATAGCTATATACAATGTTAGTGTATAGGAACTTCTGTGCACCTTAATGTATTCCAACTAGACTTTCTTAAAATGATACACTAGATATTTTGAGAAAAAAAGAAGTTGTTACAGCTTAATATTATCTATTATATCACTAGGTATCAAAGTTGGGACATTTTTATTTACTTATTTATCTATCTTTTAAATTGGTATACAATTGTTTTGGGTTTCCCTGGTGGCTCAGTGGTAAATAATCTGCCTGCCAAAGTAGGAGATGTGGGTTCAATCCTTGGGTCAGGCAGATCTCTGGGAGAAGGAAATCCCATGGACAGAGGAGCCTGGCAGGCTACAGTCCATGGGGTCATGAAAGAGTTGGGCATAACTTAGCAACTGAACAACAATAATTGCTTTATAATGTTGTGTTAGTTTCTGCTGTATAGTGAAGTGACTCAGCTATACATACACATATATCCCCTCCTGTCCCACTCATATCGGCCACCACAGAACACTGAGTAGCTTCCCACTAACTATCTATTTCACACACAGTAGTGTGTTTATGTCACACTTAATGTCCCAGTTTATCCCTCTCTCCCCTTCCTGCCCTGTGTCCACCTGCTTGTTCTCTATGTCTGCGTCTCTGTTCCTGCCCTGAAAATAGGTTCATCTGTACTATTTTTTAGATTTCACATATATGTTAATAGCTAAAATTATCTTCATTATTAAAATTCCTTGATGATATTCATTGTTTGCTGGTATGTATTAGTTCAGTGGAAAATAGTGTTAATTGTAGAACAAAATGTTAAGTAATTAGATGTCTACAGAGAGGAATTTTACAATCCCAATCCTTCTATCAAAATATAGTTAAGAAAAAAGAAATATTTGAGAAATCAATTAGAATTATATTTCAAATGGTTAATTTCATGTAGTTCCAACATTGGCTTTAAGAATTAGTATTTTAAAAATTTCTATGAGTTGGGAAATATATATTTCAAATTCTCTTTAAGTCTAGATCTGTGTTCCATGATTGATAAGTTAGAAAATTTCATAATTTTAAATAAAAATTGAGTAATTCTTCCTTGGGAAATATTTAATTTCTTTCACAAATGGGCATAATGATATAGACAAAATAATACATTCTGAAGATTGTACCAGTGATGTAAACCCACCAATTATTTACTGTATGTCCTTTAAGCATGTTATTTAACCTCTTTAAGCCTCAGTGGTTTTAACCCCAATAAAGATTAGATTTAATTTATAGATAATCTTTATGTCATGGAGGTAATGATGCTAATGTTTCACTGAGGAATCTTTTTGCTTCTCCCTTTTGGTGATTATCACAGTAGAGTTAACCGCCAAATTAGCACATTTACAAGTGCTTTATTTTCCAGACACTCCAATAGGGCATGAGATGAGCTCAGTTTTTCCTAAAACGTGTCTCCCTCATGAATTATGGCAAGAATAGAGTTATGGGAAGAAATAGAACGTGGCAGAAAAGAGACATCAGTTCAGTTCAGTCACTCAGTCGTGTCCGACTCTTTGGGACTCCATGAACCGCAGTACACCAGACCTCCCTGTCTATCAACAACTCCCTGAGTCCACCCAAATCCATGTGAGAGATATAGAAAGTATTTATTATCTATAAATATTACATCAGAGTCATTAGAAACAACAGAATTGTAGTATTCTGAGAAGTTCAGGCTAATCCTTTTATACTTAATTCACAGGCAGCCCTTCACTAGCCCCATTCTTTGTGTAATGGTCCAGCCACCTTATATTCCTTTCCAAGAATATGAGGAAAAGAACAATTCTTTTCCCCTCATTGTGGAGCTAACTATACTAATGGTGAGGCAATTGTGAATTAGCTAGCCTCTATGTTTTTTCTCATTGAGTGCTAAATTGCTTCAGTAGTGTCTGATTCTTTGCAACCCTAGCACTGTAGTCTGCCAGGCTCCTCTGTCCATGGGATTCTCCAGGAAAGAATACTGGAGTGGATTGCCATCCCCTCCTCCAGGGACCCTTCCCAACTAAGAGATGGAACCCATGTCTCTTATGTCTCCTTCCTTGGCAGCCAGGTTCTTTACACTAGGCACCACCTGGGAAACCTATATATATATATATATATATATATATATATATATATATATATAGCTTATTACATATTACGTTGCATATAATACTTTATTGGGGGCTTGCCTGGTGGCTCAGATGGTAAAGAATCTACCTGCAATGCAGGAGACCCAGGTTTGATCCTTGGTTCAGGCAGATCCTCTGAAGAAGGGAATGGCTACCCATCCAGCATTTTTGCCTGGAGAATTCCATGGACAGAGAAGCCTAGCAGGCTACAGCCCATGGGGTTGCAAAGAGTGGGACACAACTGAGCGACTAACACCTCCACCACCATACTACTTTATTCATCTGCCTTCTTATTCCACTCTTCCTTAACACTGCCATGCTGACATGTCAAAGTTTTTTTGGTTTCTGTAGTACATTTCCTTTTTAACTCCTATTTAACTTTGATGCTTTTTCCTTAATCTACGTCACAGGCTTTTTGTTTGAACAATTCTTATCACTTCTTCATAACATATACTCGAAACACAAAATGTGTTTTTGAGTTCTTATTTTGTGTCAGCCACTTCTGCTCATTATCTCAGTTAAAACTTGGGCAAATAATATAGATTAAGCTTAAACAATCTCTATTTTATAGATGAGGGAACAAAGATCAAGGAGACTTAATAATTTGCATAAGATCATACAATGTCTAAGGAGCTCATAGGAGTTCTAAAGCAGGTATGTCTGTGGCTAGATTAAACATATGTACTTTTCACTGAGAACGTTTAAAATTTTTCATAATTGTATTACAGAATCCTGAACTAAACAATATATAATCTGACCTGCTATGCAATATCTATATATATATATACACACATTTATATAATATGTGTTATATGTTTGGTTTTATATATATATAATTAAAAATAAAGTGTTATGTATAAAATCAATCACATAGCCACACACATTTTAATGTGGCGCTATGTGAAAATGTAACACAGCAGCTCTGGATTAGCTGCTGAATATCTTTCCACGACCACTTTTGAGTGAAAGTTTCAAACTTGTTCTTCTTAACTTTGTCCCTGAGTGTTTGTAACTAAAGGCACAAGTATGTGAAATAATTTTAAAAATCTATATTTTATGAAACTGTTTATTTTCATATTGATTTGTCTGCCTGAGAAACCAAGAAAACTGAGTGAAAAAATATCATCTGTATTAGCATTCAGTTTTAATCCGTGATTATTCCTAAAGATGCAAAATAGTGCATATGAGTTTATTTAATCTAAGTCTGGTGATATTATCTCCTGTAAACTGCAATAGAATAGGTAAAAAAATGAAATTAATATTTTCTATCCTTCCCCAAAGGTCAACTACATATAATCATGTAGTTGATGGTTATTTGCCATGTAAATCAAATCTTGAATTTATATGACACTGATCTAAGTGCTTATTTAATTTTTACTTCTCATAATAACACCATGAAGTAGATACCAGTTTCTTCAGTTTGTAAAATAGATTGAGACTTTAGTGAAGAACCTAAAGATCATATTTTTTATATCTTGTCTCTGATTACATAGCTCCAACTATTTTGCCTCGGATTTGAACCAGACTATATCACTCAAACAACACTGAACCATTGTGTTACATAGTTTTGTACAGTTTTAAAACCTACACATTTATAATTTTATAAAAACTGCATTTCATTGTAACTACTTTGTTATTGTTCAGTTGCTCAGTCGTGTCTGACTCTTTGCAACCCCATGGGCTGCAGCACGCCAGGCTTCCCTGTCCATCACCAACTCCCGGAGCTTGCTCAAACTCATCACCATTGAATTGGTGATGCCATCCAACCATCTCATCCTCTGTTGCCCCCTTCTCCTACTGCCCTCAATCTTTCCCAGCATCAGGGTCTTCTGCAATGAGTTGGCTCTTCTCGTCAGGTGGCCAAAGTATTGGAGCTTCAGCTTCAGCATCAGTCCTTCCTATTCAGGGTTGATTTCCTTTAAGATTGACTGGTTTAATTTCCTCGCTGTCCAAGGAACTTTCAAGAGTCTTCTCCAGCATCAGAGTTCAAAAGCATCAATTTTTCAGCATTCAGCCTTTTTGGTATGACTCTCACTTCCATACGTGACTACTGGAAAAACAGTAGCTTTGACTATATGAACTTTTGTAGGCAAAGTGATGTCTCTGCTTTTTAATATGCTGTCTAAGTTGGTCATAGCTTTTCTTCCAAGGAGCAAGTGTCTTAATTTCATGGCTGCAGTCACCATCCACAGTGATTTTGCAGCCCTAGACGTAAACAGATTATTGTTGTATAAATTAACTGTGAGTTAATAAAAATATGGTAGGATAGAAATAAGAAAGAAAATGGGAAGTGCTACATGTAAAATGAACGACTAGTTGCACCCATCCAAAGATGACTCCCCAGTGTTCTTAGAAAATTCTCCTGAGGACAGAAAATATTCCCTCCTCTTTTCAACTGAAAATGTAATTCATTTCTCCAGTAGAAGATTTTGTATTCCTGTAAAAGAAGAGCTAATACACTATAAAATGAACTGAGGGTTCACTATATGTTCTCCTATGGAATTTTGCAGCACCAAGTTCACACTATAAGCAGACAAACAACAAAACTATTCTTATAGTTCTCTCAGTTCAAGAGGTGAAAGCTAATTTTAAACTTAGGAACTACTAAGACAATATTAATGTACAGTTTTCAATTCCTTATCATTTCTTCCACTGGAGCAGAGTTTGACATTTTTTTTCTCTTCAGAAGCCTTTTATAAAAATGAATATCCATTTTTGTGCTTGTATAACCTTTAAACTTCACAAGCTGATAAAGTACAAAGCTTGGTTTTATGCTGACTTCAGAAATAGCTGAATCTTATCAGAAAGTTTTCTCACTCAGCATTCTTTAGGGTTTCACGACCTTTGAGAACGTGTGCTTCAGTAATTACCAATTACAAGTTTGTCATTTATGAAAAGTCAATTAGCAATAAAGCGTGTATAAGAGAAGAATGTAAACTTTTAAATTTACAATCATATATTAAAATCACAATATTATATGTTGGCTAATATTTTATGCTCTTTTATCTTTAATTAGTATGTATCTCTTCACATTTAAAAATCTAAATATTTAACTCTCACATATCTTCAGTTTAAATATAGAATCAGTACTTTATTGAAAATTTTGCTCTTTAAACATAATTTGTTTTAATTTTAACAAATATTTTGAAATGACACCACTTTCTTACTGATGTTGTCTTTTAAAGAACTTTTATTTTTATCTTGTTGTTGTTTAGTCATTAAGTCATATCCTACTCTTTTGCAACCCCATGGACTGTAGCCCACCAGGCTTCTCTGTCCACGTGATTTTCCAAGAAAGAATACCGGAATTCATTGCCATTTCCTTCTCCAGGGGATCTTCCCAACCCAGGGATCAAACCCAGGTCTCCTGCATTGGCAGGCAGTTTATTTACCAATGAGCCACTAGGAAAGCCTCACAGAATTGAAAGAGACATGTGTACCCCAATGTTCATCACAGCACTGTTTATAATAGCCAGGACAGGGAAGCAACCTAGATGTCCATCAGCAGACAAATGGATAAGGAAGCTGTGGTACATATACACAATGGAATATTACTCGGCCATTAAAAAGAATACATTTGAATCAGTTCTATTGAGATGGATGAAACTGGAGCCCATTATACAGAGTGAAGTAAGCCAGAAAGAAAAACACCAATACAGTATACTAATGCATATATATGGAATTTGAAAGATGGTAACAATAACCCTATATGCGAGATAGAAAAAGAGACACAGATGCATAGAACAGTCTTATGGACTCTGTGGGAGAAGGTGAGGGTCAGACAATCTGAGAGAATAGCATTGAAACATGTATATTATCATATGTGAAACAGAACACCAGTCCAGGTTCGATGCATGAGACAAGTGCTCAGGGCTGGGGCAATGGGATGACCCAGAGGGATGGGATGGGGAGGGAGGTGGGAAAGGTGTTCTGGATGGGGAACACATGTAAACCCATGGCTGATTCATGTCAATGTATGCCAAAAACCATTACAATATTGTAAAGTAATTAGCCTCCAACTAAAATAAATGAATTAATTTAAAGAAATAAAATAAAATGCCACCTTCCAATGCAACGGGTGTGGGTTCGACCCCTGGTCAGGGAACAAAGGTCCCACATGCAGCGAGCAGCCAAAAAGTGAAAAAAAAAAAAAAAGAAAGAAATTCAAACTTTAGGACATGGGTTTTAGACAGAAATCCACTTACCATACACAGGGAAGAGAGTGGGGCTTTCAACTTAGCAATAGGAGAGGACCCTAAGTAATAACCTTGGATCACAAGTTTGGAGCTAGGCACTCCAAAGTTGAGGCCTGCTTGTCTTCTACCTGAGGGATGGTATAGGAGCGAAGTTTTGCTTAGTGATAGGAGATAGACCATCCAATGAGAGCTTATTTTCAAATAAACTTGTAAAGCACTGCTCCCCTGATCTCACTCTGGGAGTATCATGACATAATATAGCAAATTCAAAGCTGTTTGAAGTTTGACAATAAAGAAACCTGCTTTTTGAATTCAGCTTTCTCTGACTATATTTAATTAAAGAACATATTATTCACAGCATGTCTATTAATTTCCTGTGGAACTGGTGAGAAATGCTTCTAGAAGCCAAGGCTGGGGCTATAAGCAGAGATAAATTATCTGAAGTTGCTGAGAAAATTGAACTATTTGGGTAGAAAACAAAACAAGTCAATAATTTAATATGTTGGCATCAATCCATTGACACTCACTTTCCAAATTTTATTCCTGACCAGTTGAATATGCCTATGAGAATGCAAATACATCATAATGAGAAAAATTATCTGAATAACTAAACAGTGGTCACATTGTAAACAACCACAACAAAACCTCAATAAAAAGTCTTATTGAAATAGTCAAAGCTTTTAATTTTATAATATTTTTGTGGAAAAAAAGGACTGGGTGTTTTTATAGGACACTTTATATACTATTCTTTAATTTTAAAGAAAGTAATATTGTTACCGTGGACGTAGTGAGTTAGACAATGCATGCCTCCCAAATCCATGTTTACCCAGAACTTCAGAATGTAACATTAGGAAATTGGATCTTTGCAAATTTATTAGTTAAGATGAAGTCATACTAGATAAAGGTGGAACCTAAACCCAGTGGCTTTATAACAGGAGAGATCACACAGAGAAACACAGAAAGAAGAGGTCATGTGAAGAGTAATCCAATCTGTGGATGTGGAACCCCAGATACTGAAGGATATTGAAAGGATACTGTGGATACAGAGGAGTTGCAGATACAGAAGAATTATTACAAGAATACACAAAATTGGTGTAAAAAGTAGTAAAAAGCTGTCCATAAAAGATAGATTTCTCTTCTATTGACCTGCCCTAAAATTTATCCTTTGGGGGGAAAAAAAAAAACAAACTTAAAGAACACCCTTATATTATTATAACAGACTTTGAGTTAATAAGGGCTTACTAGACATATGGTTGCAATACACTTCAGTGTCTTGGGCTTTCCTGGTGGCTCAGATGTAAAGAATCTGCCTGCAATACAGGAGACTCAGGTTATATCCCTGGGTTGAGAAGATCCCCTGGAGAAGGGAAGGGCAATCCACTCCAGTATTCTTGCCTGGAGAAGTCCATAGACAGAGGCGTCTGATGGGCTACAGTTCATGGGGTCTCAAAGAGTCTGATGCAACTGAGCAACTAACACTTTCACTTTACATGTCTTAGCATGTCTATCACATAGAGGGAAGCTTTCATTTTAAACTTACACTGTCTTAGAAAATTTTGTATTAACCATTTGCTCTGTTACAGACTGAATTGTTCTCAGAAAATACAGATGCTAGCCCTAACCCCAAGTGACACTGTATTGGGGGACAGGGCCTTCAAGGAAGTAATTAAGGTTAAATGATGTCTTAGAGTGGGGACCCAATGCAATATGCTGTGTGCCTGCTCAGTTGTGTCCAAATTTCTGCATCTCCTGCATTAGCAGACAGATTCTTTACCACTGAGACATTGGGGAAGCCCTGGTGCCCTTATAGGAAAAGAAAGACACCAGAAAAATCCACACAAGAGGACATACAGGAAGACTGCTATCTTTAAGCCATGGGAAGAGACCTTAAGAGAACTCAATTGTGCCAGCACCTTGCTCTTGTAATTCGAACCTCCAGAAAAATATAAATTTGTTGCTTAAGCCACTCAGTATGTGATATTTTGTTATGGGAGCCAAAGTAGACTGATGCATCCCCTGATATTGTTACCCTTGTCTTTAAGAGTCCAGAAGATAATTAATAAAAATAAATTACTTTTTAAGTAATTTGTGTCTGTCAGAAATAGTCAGTTCAGTTCAGTCGCTCAATTGTGTCCAACTCTTTGCAGCCCCATGAATTGCAGCACGCCAGGCCTCTCTGTCCATCACCAACTACCGGAGTCTACCCAAACCCATGTCCATCAAGTCAGTGATGCCATCCAACCATCTCATCCTCAATGAGTCAGAAATAGTAGGCATGGTTATCTGTTGAAACCTTATTTTAGGAAAGATCCTGTATTAGCACTTCAGTTTATAAGTATGCCACGTCCAAGGGCAAAGGAGAAGCCCCAGCAAGACAGTAGGAGGGGCAAAATCGCATTTAGAATCAAAGCCCTCACCCACCAGAGACGCTCAGAGGGCTCAAACAAACCCTGTGTGCACCAGGACCCAGAGACCCCACAGAGACTGGGCTAGAACTGTGTTTGAGTGTCTCCTGAAAAGGTATGGATCAGCAGTGGCCTGCTGCAGGGGCAGAGGCTCTGGGTGCAGCAGACCTGGGTATGGCATAAGCCCTCTTGGAGTAAGTCACCATTAACCCCACCATAGAGCAACCAGGACTTACATAGGACTTGGAGGGCACAAACAGAACCACGTGCACACCAGGACTGGGAAAAGGAGCAGTGACCCCGCAAAAGACTGACCCAGACTTACTTCTGAGTGTCCAGGAGTCTCTGGGGCATTCATGTGTCGACGGTGGCCTGCTGCAGTGTCAGGGGCACTGAGTGCGGCAGTGCATGCACGAGACCTTTTGAAGGACGTCGCCGTTATCTTCAGTTCAGTTCAGTTCAGTACCTCCTCTATATTTTGGCCTCAGTTCAAACAACAGGGAGGAAACACAGCCCCACCCATCAGAACAAGAACCCGTTTCCCCTTCAGTCTCTCCCATCAGGAAGCGTCCATAAGCCTCTCACCCTTCTCCATCAGAGGGCAGGCAGAATGAAAACCACAATCATAGAAAACTAACCAAACTGATCACATGGACCGCAGCCTTGTCTAATTCAATGAAACTATGAGCCATTCTGTGTAGGGCCACCCAAGACAGACAGGTCATGGTGGAGAGTTCTGACAAAATGTGATCCACTGGAGAAGGGAATGGCAAACCACTTCAGTAGTCCTGCCGTGAGAACCACATGAACAGCATGAAAAGGCAAAAAGATAGGACACTGAAAGATGAACTCCCCAGATCAGTAGGTGCCCAATATGCTACTGGAGATCAGTGGAGAAATAACTCCAGAAAGAATGAAGAGATAGAGCCAAAGCAAAAACAACACACAGTTGTGGATGTGACTGGTGGTAGAAGCAAAGTCCGATGCTGTAAAGAGTAATACTGCATAGGAACCTGGAATGTTAGGTTCACTCATTTCAGTTCAGTTCCAACACCACAGTCCAAAAGCATGAATTCTTCAGCACTCAGTTTTCTTAATAGTCCAACTCTCACATCGAGCAAGCGGTGGCTGCACGGCACTGGAGAAGCATGCGGCCGAGAGGAGATACCCCACGTCCAAGGTCAGAGAAACCCCACTAAGACAGTAGGCACTGAGAGAGGGCATCAGAGGGCAGACAGACAGAAACCACATCAGAGAAAACTAACCAATGTAATCACATGGACCACAGATTTGTCTAACTCAATGAAACTATGAGCCATGCCGTGTAGGTGCACCCAAGACAGACAGGTCATAGTGAAGAGTTCTGACTCAGCAGCACATATACAAAAATTGGAGTGCTACAGAGAAGATTAACATGGCCCTTGACAAGGATGATACACAAATTTGTGAAACATCAGGTCCATGAATTAAGGCAAATTGAAAGTGGTCAAACAGGAGATGGCAAGAGTGAACATCAACATTTTAGTAATCAGCTAACTAAAATAAACTGGAGTGGGTGAACTTAACTCAGATGACCATTGTATCTATTACTGTGGGCAAGAATTCCTTGGAAGAAATGGAGTAACCATCACAATCAACGAAAGAGTCTGAAATGCAGTACTTGGTTGCAATCTCAAAAATGAAAGAATGATCTCTGTTGGTTTCCAAGGCAAACCACCC
This sequence comes from Giraffa tippelskirchi, assembly GCF_054371585.1. Lineage (NCBI taxonomy): Eukaryota > Metazoa > Chordata > Mammalia > Artiodactyla > Giraffidae > Giraffa > Giraffa tippelskirchi. Next base: position 130,048,339 of record NC_137286.1, read on the forward strand.
AATATCACAGTAATCCACGTCTATGCCTCGACCAATAATGCTGAAGAAGGTGAAGTTGGACAGTTCTAGGAAGACCTACAAGACCTCCTAGAACTAACACCCCTCAAAAAATGTCGTTTTCATTATAGGTGACTGGAATGCAAAAGTAAGAAATCAAGAGATACCTAGACTAACAGGCAAATTTGGCTTTGGAGTACAAAATGAAGCAGGTCAGGGGCTAACAGAGTTTTGCCAAGAGAACGCACCAGTCATAGCAAACACCCTCTTTCAACAATACAAGAGAAGACTCTACACATGGGCATCACCAGATGGTCAACACCAAAATCAGATTGATTATATTCTTTGCAGACAAACATAGAGAAGCTCTATAAAGTCAGCAAAAACAAGACCGGGAGCTGATTGGGGCTCAGATCATGAACTTCTTATTGCCAAATTCAGACTGAAATTGAAGAAAGTAGGGAAAACCACTAGACCATTCAGGTATGACCTAAATCAGATCCCTTAGATTATACAAAAGTGACAAATAGATTCAAGGGATGGATCTGATAAACAGAGTGCCTGAAGAACTATTGACAGAAGTTCGTGACATTGTATAGGAGGCGGGGATCAAGACCATCCCCAAGAAATAGAAATGCAAAGAGGCAAAATGGTTGTCTGAAGAGGCCTTACAAAGAGTGATGAAAAAAAGCAAAGTAAAAGGCAAAGGAGAAAAGTAAAGTTTTACCCATTTGAATACAGAGTTCCAAAGAATAGCTAGGAGAGATGAGAAAGCCTTCTTCAGTGATCAAAGCAAAGAAATAAAAGAAAATAATAGAATGGAAAAGACTAGAGGTCTCTTCAAGAAAATTAGAGATACCAAGGGATTATTTCATGTGAAGATAGGCACAATAAAGGGCAGAAATGGTATGGACCTAATAGAAGCAGAAGATATTAAGAAGAGGTGGCAAGAATACACAGAAGAGCTATAGAAAGAAGATCATCATGAACCAGATAACCACGATGGTGTGCTCACTCACCTAGAAACAGACATCCTGGAATGTGAAGCCAAGTGGGCCTTAGGAAGCATCACTACAAACAAAGCTAGTGGAGGTGATGGAATTCCAGTTGAACTATTTCAAATCCTAAAAAATGATGCTGTGGAAGTGCTGCACTCAATATGCCAGCAAATCTGGAAAACTCAGCAGTGCCACAGGACTAGAAAAGGTCAGTTTTCATTCCAATCCCAAAGAAAGGCAATGCCAAAGAATGCTCAAACTACCACACAGTTGCAGTCATCTCATATGCTAGTAAAGTAATGTTCACAATTCTCTAAGCCAGGCTTCAATAGTATGTGAACCGTGAATTTCCAGATGTTCAAGCTGGATTTAGAAAAGGCAGAGGAAACAGAGATCTAATTGCCAACATCTGCTGGATCATGGAAAAAGCAAGAGAGTTCCAGAAAAAAACATCTATTTCTGCTTTATTGACTATGCCAAAGCCTTTGACTGTGTGGATCACAACGAAGTGTGGAAAATTCTTCAGGATATGGCAATATCAGACCACCTGACCTGCCTCCTGAGAAATCTGCATGCAGGTCAAGAAGCAACAGTTGATACTGGACATGAAACAGCAGACTGGTTCCAAATAGGAAGAGGAGTATGTCAAGGCTGTATATTATCACTCTTCTTATTTAACTAATATGCAGAGTGAATCATGAGAAATGCCAGGCTGGATGAAGCACAAGCTGGAATCAAGATTGTTGCACATAAAGAAACTCAGATATGTAGATGACACCAAACTTAAGGTAGAAAGCAAAGAATAACTAAAGAACCTCTTGATGAAAATGAAAAGGAGAGTAAAAACGTTGGCTTAAAACTCAGCATTCAAAAAACTAATATCATGGCATCTGGGCCCATCATTTCATGGCAAATAGATGGGGAATCAATGGAAACAGTGCGATACTTTATATTTTGGCTCCAAATTCACTGCAGATGGTGACTGTAACCATGAAATTAAAAGGTGCTTGCTCCTTAGAAGAAAAGCTATGACCAATCTAAATGGCATATTAAAAAGCAGAGACATTACTTTGCCAGGAAAGATCTGTCTAGTCAAAGCTACAATTTTTCAAAAAAAAAAAAAAGCTACAATTTTTCCATTAGTCATGTATGGATGTGAGAGATGGTCTATAAGGAAAGCTGAGGGCTGAAGAATGATGCTTTTGAACTGTGGTATTGGAGAAAACTCTTGAGAGTCCCTTGGACTGCAAGGAAATCCAACCAGTCAATCCTAAGGAAAATCAGTCCTGAATATTCATTGTAAGGACTGACACTAAAGCTGAAACTCCAATACTTTGGCCACCTGATGTGAAGAACTGCCTCCTTTGAAAAGACCCTGATGCTGGGAACGATTGAAGGCAGGAGGACAAGAGGACAACAGAAGATGAGATGGTTGGATGGTATCACTGACTCGATGGACATGAGTTTGAGTAAGCTCTGGGAGTTGGTGATGGACAGGGAACCCTGGCTTGCTGCAGTCCATGGGGTCACAAAGAGTTGGGCACGACTGAGCGACTAAACTACATATTAAATAAGTTTATTTCAAAACAAACCAGTGAATTCTTTAAAACTAGATTCCTTATTTTGTGGTGATAAGACTGGAGCACAGAGTTCTTCAGAAATTTGACTTAAGTCATAGAGTTTGGAAAATCTGGAATTGTTACTTCACTCCAAACAAAGGAACTATTTGGTTCAGTTCAGTTCAGTCGCTCAGTTGTGTCCAATTCTTTGTGAACCCCAAGGACTGCAGTGCGCCGGTCTTCCCTGTCCCATCACCAACTCCTAGAGCCTACTCAAACTCATGTCCATCGAGTTGGTGATGCCATCCAACCATCTCATCCTCTATTGTCCCCTTCTCCTCCTTCCTTCAATCTTGCCCAGCGTCAGGGTCTTTTCCAATGAGTCAGTTCTTGCATTAGCTGGCCAAAGCATTGGAGTTTCAGCCTCAGCATCAGTTTTCTCAATAAATATTTCGGACTGATTTTTTTTTAGGATTGACTGGTTGGATCTCCTTGCAGTCCAAGGAGCTGTCAAGAGTCTTCTCCAACACCACAGTTCAAAGCATCAGTTCTTCAGCACTCAGCTTTCTTATAGCCCAACTCTCACAGCCGTACATGACTACTGGAAAAACCATAGCCTTTACTAGATGGACCTTTGTTGCTAAAGTAATGTCTCTGCTCTTAATACACTGTCTAGTTTGGTCATAGTTTTTCTTCCAAGAAGCAAGCGTCTTTTAATTTCATGGCTGTAGTCACCATCTGCAGTGATTTTGGAGCCAAAAAAATAAAGTCTCTCACTGTTTCCATTATTTCCCCATCTATTTGCCATGAAATGATGGGACCAGATGCCATGATTTTAGTTTTTTGAGTGCTGAGTTTTAAGCCAACTTTTTCACTCTCCTCTTTCACTTTCATCAAGAGGCTGTTTAGTTCTTCATTTTCTGCCATAAGGGTGATATCATCTGCATATCTGAGATTATTGATGTTTCCCCCAGCAATCTTGATTTAGGCTTTTGCTTCATTCAGCCTGGCACTTCACATAATGTACTCTGCATGTACATTAAATAAGCAGGGTGACAATATACAGCCTTGATGTACTCCTTTCCTAATTTGGAGCAAGTCTGTTGTTTCATGTCCTGTTCAAACGGTCGCTTCTTGACCTGCATACAGATTTCTCCAGAGACAGATAAGGTGGTCTTATATTCCCATCTCAAATAATTTTCCACAGTTTTTTGTGATCTACACAGGCATATTTATAAAAGTGCAGTTTATTATGTATCAGTTATGTCTTAATAAAGTTTTAAGAAAAAGAGACAGAGAAATACTACTTATATACTCTCCCTAAATGTTCTTATCCATGGTAATTTATTTGACTACTTCAGTGACTGAACAACAACAACATGTGTACACTGAGACCTCAATTTTAGTCTTCATCTCGCAAGTCACTACTTAACTGCCCACCTTTATATGTAATGACTCACTATACATCAGCTACTTAGTTGTTGTTTGGTTGCTAAGTTGTGTCTGACCCTTTGCAACCCCATGGACTGTAGCCCACCAGGCTTCTCTGTTCATGGAATTCTCCAGGCAAGAAAACTGGAGTGGGTTGCCATTTTCTCCAGGGGATCTTCCCAACCCAGATATCCAACCTGTGTCTCCTGTGTCTCCTGAATTGGCAGGCAAATTCTTTAACACCAAACCACCTGGGAGGCCCCTGCTACTGAATATTCAATAACGTTTAATTCTTCAACTACACTCTTTTTCTCTCAGTACCTCAACTTGTCTCATACAATGTTAATATTAGGAACTCAGTCACTAAAGGAACGTTTTGAGGAAATGTCAAATCCTTTCTCTTCCTTGTATCAAAAATTTCTAGAATCTGAGGTTTTGCATCATAGAAAACTTTCAGAATCTTGACCTTAATCTCCTGCAATCACCTTTTCAACCCTAAAATTTATTTTCAATATATAATAAATGTTTCTTTCCTTTGTGAATGTGCCAGGCTCTTTTATGTCACACACTTCAGTACATATTGTTGCATTTTCTTATAAATCTTCTCTTTTTATTGTTTGTAAGTCTTAATCTAAAGATATTGTCTCCATGAAGTTTGTTTGCTTTCACTCTCTCACTGACATGGGATCTCTTTTACCTGTGGCTCGCTATATTAAATAAATATCTTCAGTATACTAAACACATTATTTTATTTTTATCATGTTTGTTAAAAGTCAAACACTAAGGGACTTTTCCTGGGAGTCTAGCGGTTAAGACTCCTGGCTTCTAATGCCAAGGACGCAATTTCAAGCCACGGTCAGGGAACTAAAACCCACATGCCACACAGTGGCAAAAAAGAAAAAGTTAAACAAAATTTTCCTGAAAACAGGATATTTTCACTTTTATATTCCTCGCACTAGACACAGTGCCTGGCACAGACTAGGTGTGTAATGAATTGTGTGATGTGAATAAATGGAGAAGATAATTAGCCATCAGGTACAATGCTCCTATTTGCCCAGGGAAGGATTGCCAGGCTTGATTATTTTTTTCTTTTATGTAAGCATCAAAAGACAGGTTTCTGAAAGCAGATGGCACATCTATTCATTTGGCAAGATGTATCAATCTTATTTGGTATTATTTTCAGTGGAATATTCTCAGGAAATACTGTGTGATAAATTTCTATTGACCTAATGGATTATTATAATGAAGAGGGACAGGGATCCTAATGATACATCTAGGGTGACCTTTCATTAGGTGGATCATCTGACGAAAGAAGTTGAATCAGGAAGAGATTCATGGATCTAGACACAGATTAGGAGAAAATGTCTTCCCCCTCATATTCCAAATATAGGAAAGCACCACCCATACAAATTCTGCTTGCTTACATAACCACTGATGAAAGAAGTTAACTATGCATAACTAAGATTTATATATTAGCCTAATACAAAAGATGTTCAATAGATAAAATTGTGAAAGTCATGGAACAAATCTACTTTTGAACTGGTACTAATGGCTGGCTCTTCTCTATGTTGATGATCTCTCTTTCTTCTCTAAGCTCTATTCCTTCTCTAGGCTCTAATCTATTTTTTCTCTAAGCTCCTCATAATATGACAGAAATCTTAATACTCCCTGTTTCCAAGAATTTATCCTACCTATCAAAATTGTTCCTTTTCTTTTTCCTCATCCTTCTTCGTATTGCTTCTCCATTTTCCTTATTATCAATATTATTATCATCATCAATCCATTACCTTAAATTCATAATCAACCATTTTCAGTGTACTAAAGACATGATTTTATTACATTTGTTAAAAGTCAAACACTAAGGGACTTCCCTGGTGGCCCAGAAGTTAAGCCTTCAGGTTTCCAATGGCAAGATAGAATATTACTCACACACACAAATATACTCACATACATGTATACATATTCATATAATTCACAGCAAGGTATACGTTATTATTAAACCATTGTTCCTCTAAAATTTCTGAGATTCTTGGAATAATATATTATATAAAGCTATGTACACACCTACTGAAGATCTCATTCAGGTAAGTAATATTTGAGGAATTGATAAAAATGTACTTCCTAGGAATACAGAATCACTGTATTCTTGATATTTAAGAATCATAAGCATTTATTGCCAATGTTATTTACTTCTGAGAAATTTACACTGCTTTCAGGTCAATATATGTCATTGACCACAAACTATTTTGAAAGGAAAGAATTTACTCTAAAATATCACTTAACTCCAGTGAGGCATAAAGAGTACATCAAATCAAATAGTCTAATCTATAGGTCATATGTGGAAGTTAGGCATAACCTCTTGAATTTAGGCTTAACCGAATGACTAATTTTGAACAATGGATTGTGAACAGACACTATGTCTCTTCCGGCTGTGATAATCGGCAACACTTTAGAAAGAGAGCAATTCAGCTGAGTAACGTTGCACGGTGCTCTTTCTCTCGGCACCCGCCCGCACTGGTTACGTCCTGTGAGAAATCTGAAATATTTATAGTGCTTGGGTGCTTCAGGCTCCGTGTTGTTCACAGCGTTATTCTGTTCTGAATAATTCAATCCAGAAGTCAAGGATGGTACTTCAAGTTTCCCTTTGATATCCTTAAGCAACTGTAAAACCATCTGTCTGCAACAAAGAACTTTTTGAGAGTTCATTTTATGTTGTTTTGGTTTTGCTATGTTTTGATGTGACGATTTAGAATGAAAATGTAGGTGCACATACAAACACAGGCATGTGAATAATGAAGTCAGATATGTGGACAGGCGCTTTGTTCAAATCAAAACACGAATGAATCAAATCCAGGGAAAAGTTGCCCACTGGTTTATTCGCAAATTATCAAGAAATTATTCTCCTTGTCACCTCTCTTTTAAGGGTATAGATGAGGGTTGGGACTGAAGACACAGAAAATAAAGTGTGGTTCTTAAGGATTATAGAAAGTTCTAGTCCCTCTTAATCCTGCTAAATGCATTCTAACCTAGAAAAATACAATAATTAATAGGTTGTCGTTTTTCTGGGGATGTTGGAGTAATGCAGTCATGTATTAGTAATGTGAAGTCCAAATGCTTTTCACAGTTAAGTTTGCCGAGACAGTTGGGTTGTAACCCTAACATTTTCAAGCAAACAAAAAATTATTCCACATTTTTGTTGTTCAAAAATTAGAAGATTCTTACAGAAGAAAATTTAAGTGGAAAGCTGCTACACTCATTTCAAAGAATGTGCAAGTGGACAACTGAAGATTTTAATCTCCTGGTACAGAGGGAAAGGAATCTGAGCAGTACTGTGCACCGTTTGCTGTGACAATTAACAGCAACATCACAGTTCATTACATTGGTACTTAATGACAGTGCTCCTAAAATTCAAGGGATTGGCGTTAGATACTCCAGAGATGAGTCAAACTGATAACTTATTTTGAAATTCTACCTTCTGTTTAACTGACTTGATGACATAAAGGAGGTGGGAAGAGATGAGAAGAATGAAAATTCTAATTAAATGAATGAGAACCAAAGACACGGAGATCTGTTTCAGACCATAAATCCAGTTAATTAAGCGTTTGGCTTGATGCATGTTTAATAACTTAATTCCATATTTATCTGTTATTTAGTTATACTTTTCTGATGACTTTAAGTTCATCAAACAGTTTAAGTCTTTAAATTTTATAACAAGAAGAGAACAACAGAACAAATGAGTGTTTCTTACACTCTAGAAATAGACTGAAGTTTCTCTACTCATGATAAATAGGAATAGAATTGTTACTGATCTTTACTCATTACCTCAGTCAGTACCTTTATTCAGTCAAATATTGGTCATGCACTTCTGTGAAAGATGTTATGCTAGAGAGAAAGGTACAGCAGTAAAATACTGAGCAAAAGAGAAAATAGTACATGTGTGTTATTGATTCACATATATTCTGCTGTATATAGAGAAAATAAAGATTAAATATGCTTAGTGAAATGTCAGACAAACACAGTATGTTATCATTTATATGAGAAAAATCAAAAAATAATAAACTAGCAAATATAAAAAAAATAGACTCACAGATATAAAAACCAAACGTGGTTACTGAGGACAGGGGCAAGAAAGGTGGGCAATTAAGATTCATAAACAATTCATACAAATGTATAAAGTAAACTACAGTGATATGTTGTATAGGGAATATAGCCACCATTTTATAACAACTACAAGTGCAGTGAAATCTGTAAAAATTTTGAATTGCTATGATGTACACCTGAAACTAATGTTGTAAATCAACTATGCTTCAATAAAAAAGAAGAAATACCATTAATAAATAGTGTAGTATGCTAAAGATAATAAATATTTCAGAAAAGTTGAGGAAGATGAATTGGGTCAGAAATACTGAGTTGAAGGAATAGATTAAAAGCATTGGAAAAGGAAATAGCAACCCACTCCAGTATTCTTGCCTGGGAAATTCCATGGACAGAGGAACCTGGTGGGCTATAGTGGATTGTGTCGCAGAGAGTCAGCCTCAACTGAGACACTGGGCTCTTTCGAAACATGGTGCCCTTTCATTTTGAATAGGATAGAAAGAGTAGATTCGTTAATGAGGTGACTTTAAGCAAAGGTGAGGAGAAAGCCAGAGTGTCAGCCGGATGAACCTCCAGAGAAGCCTTTTTGACAAAGAGAACAAGCAAAGCTAGGGCCCTGAAAAAGCTCTACCCTTACATTGTCCAGGAAACAATGAAGTGACTCCAAGGCGGCTGGATGGGGTATCAGGAAGAAAGAAGGAAGTGAAGTTAGACAGTGAGAGGCCAATCAAGCAGGATTTGTCCAGACTTCCCTGGTGGCCCAGTGGGTTAAGAATCCACCTGCCAATCCAAGGGACACAGGTTGGATCCCAGGTCCAGGAAGATCCCACGTGCCCTAGGGCAGTTAAGCCTGTGGCCACGACTACTAAAGTCCATGCTTCTAGAGCCTGGGCTTCGCAACAACAGATGTCATTGCAATGGGAAGCCCAGGCACCACGACTAGAGAGAGTAGTCCCCACTCAGTAGAGAAAAATTAGAGAAAGCCCACACACAGCAATGGAAATCCAGAACCGCCAAAAATAAATACACAAAAAGTAGGTCCTGTCGTGCATTCCAGTGTGGCTGTTTCTCTCTGTAAAACGAGAAATCACTGCGGAATTTTAGTCAGAATAGTGACATTGGCTGACTCGTAGTTTTAAAGTATCACTCTAGACTCTGTTGAGAATAGACTGCCAGGGATCTAGGGTAGAAGCATGACAACCTGAAAAAGCCTTGCTCTCAGCTCAGACCAAGGTAATTAGTGGGGAGCAGAGGTTGGAGCTTAGGTATATTTTCACAGTTGTGCCCACAGGATTTGCTGACCTATTGATCATGTTTATGAGCGATAACAAGATAGCTCCAAAGTTTTGTACTTGAGCTTAAGAAAGGAATTGCGATCAAAGGAGACTGGGGAAGGGGCTCCCCCAGGTGGAGCTAGTGGTAAAGAACCCGCCTGGCAATGCAGGAGACACGAGAGGCTCAGTTTTGGTCCTTGGGTCGAGAAAATCCTCTGAAACCTACTCCAGTATTGTTGCCTGGAGAATCCCACTGACAGAGGAATCTGGTGGGCTAGAATCCAATGGATCACAAGGAGTTGGGCGTGACTGAAGTGACTTGGCAGGCACACACACAATAATACATCTCCAGGGCTTTGTTTCCAGTGAGAACTGACTCATTGGAAAGGACCCTGATGCTGGGGAAGATTGAAGGCGGGAGGAAAAGGGGACACCAGAGGATGAGATGGTTGGATGGCATCACCATCACTCGATGGACATGAGTTTGAGCAAGCTTCGGGAGTTGGTGATGGACAGGGAGGCCTGGCATGCTGCAGTCCATGGGGTTGCAAAGAGTCGGACATGACTGAGTGACTGAACTGAACTGAACTGAAGGCTTTGTTCACTTCCTCATCCAGTAGAATGTCAGTAGTAAGAAAAGAGCTGAAATCTGCCACAGTCCAATATTATCAGGGGAGGAATCGGCGAAGTTATTATGGAGTGATTTTTTAAGATAAGCATTGTGTTAGTTTCCTTTGTCTGCTGTAACACATTACTACAAACGTGAAGGTTTAAAACAACAGAAACGTATTCTTTCATATTTGTGGAGATCAGAAGTTCAACACCAGTTTTCTCAGGGCCACAATCCCTCCAGAAACTCTGGATGAATCCTTTCTTATCTCTTCCAGCTTCTGCCTGGGTTCCTTGTCTGTGTGAGTCACTCAGCTGAGTCCAACTCTTTGTGACCCCATGAACTGTAGCCCACCAGGCTTTTCTGTCCATGGGATTCTCCAGGAAAGAATACCAGTGTGGATTGCCATTTCCTTCCCCAGAGGATCTTCCTGCCCCAGGGATTGAACCTGGGTCTCCTGCATTGCAGCCAGATTCTTTACCATCTGAGCTATAGGGAAGTCCGTTCCTTATCTTGGGTCCACACTACTCCAATCTCTGCCTGCATCTTCACCTCACCGTTTCTTTGGTATGCACTAAATATCCTTCTTTCCCTGGCTTATGGGAATATCTATGATTGAATTTAAGAATTGGATAATTCAGGATAATCTCCTCAGGTTGACATCATTGACAAAATCACAACTACAAAAAGCTTTTTTCCTTCCCAGTTAATGTGAGTAGCTTTCAGTGATTAGGGAGTAGTATCTTTGGTTAGCTGCTCTTCAGCATAAAAATAAGAGTGTGTTGTATCCAGGGGCTTCCCAGGAGGCGCTAGTGGTAAAGAACCCACCTTCCAATGCAGGACATATGAGACTTGCATTCAGTCCCTGGGTTGGGACTATCCCTTAGAGGAAGGCATGGCAATCCACTCCAGTATTCTTGACCAGAGAACACCATGGACAGAAGAGCCTGGTGGGCTACAGTCCGTAGGGTTGCAAACAGACATGACTGAAGCGACTGAGCATGCACACACACACGTGTTGTATTCATTAAAGCAAACATTAAGTTGAAAATAGAAAGTTACCCATTTAAACTCAGCAGAATTGAGATCATGTGTGTCCTTGAGCAGAGTGGCTTAAGTGTAGTGGTGTTGGCAAAGTCCTGAATGAAGTGGAATTAAGAGAAGAAGGCAAAGAAAAAAAAATCGAATTCAAGCAATATTTTGAAGGAGTTTTGCTCTAAAAGAGAAATAAAGCAATTTGGTATAAGCTGAAGAGTAAACTGGGTCATTTTTTTTTCTTTTAATTCTAAAGATGAACGAAATATAGTGAGGCTGGGCAGGATGTAGGATGTTAAAGGAAGAGATGAAAATATCAGAGCTGGTATTCTTTACTGTGTGCCATGGTTTAGAATCCTCCAGAAACAGGCCTGAAACCAAGAATGAGTTCAAGTAGTTTATTCAAGCAACAAAGGAATGGGGTATGAGAGACAAAAAAGGGAAGAAAGCCAATATCTGTGTGTTATGAGCAGGTTGCCACTGTGGGAAATTGGAGCTCAGTCCTTCTCAGACCTCTGGGGGGCTGTATGAAACACAGCTCAGGGTTTTCTCTCTCCAAGGGCAGGAGGGTTAGGAGATTGTATTCACCCTTTGTTGTCTGTTGTTGGGTGAGAGCTGTTCCCTGGAGAATTGACACAAGAGCATTTCTGACCTGCTCTGTGCTTGGTCTGAACACATCCCTGTAGACGAAGTCTTCAAAGAGAGAATTGCAGGTGCTAGAACTAGGAACTCTTCCTGTATGTGAATAAAACTGAGACTGATGCACGGGTCTAGGGTCTGTTACAGAAGAGGAGAGAGAGAGGTGCTCTAAGATCACCATATTTCATTTGCATAATCTATGTAAAAGCCTTTACTTCACTAGCTTGTTACCACAAGTGGACTCCGGCTCCTCACTGCTCAAAACCCAATAAAGAGACCAAGTTGGTGAAAAGGAAAGTTTGCTTTATTTTGGATGCTGGCAACCAGGGTAGTGAGGGAGGAGGTCTTCCTCCTGGAACAATCAAGGGGCAAGAGTTTTTTATAGACTGGGGGCGGGGAATACGTGCAGAAACAGTCAGCTTTGACAGTCATCTTGAAATCGGTCATTGGTAGTGTGATCAACATTATTTTGACTGTTTTAAGTACAATTAATCTTCAATTCCAGGATTGGTTTGTTTCCATTTCTTTGAGGTCAGTTCTCAGAATTGAGTCAGCTTATGCCATGGGGCTTCCCAGGTGGCTCAGTGGTAAAGAATCCACCTGCCAATGCAGGTTACCCAAGAAGATCCTCTGGAGAAGAAAATGGCAACCCACTCCAGTAGTCTTGCCTGGGGAAATCCCATGGACAGAGGAAACTTGTGGGCTACAGTCCATGGGATCGCAAAAGAGTCAGACACATCTTAGTGACTAAACAACAGCATGTCATGACTACAGCCTGGTCATCGTGTAGTTGACTTCTTCTGCCTGATGGGAGTTTCAGTATCTCTAAAGACACCTCACGTAATATGGCTCAGAATATTATCTATAGCCCTTGAGAAGGAACTAAATATTCTTGACTATGCATAATGACTAAGCTATTATTATTATATCTCCTATAACTGTTTTCTTTTGTTTCTGCATTTCTCACTTCCCTGATTAAACTTTTCTTTGCCTTAGTTTTTCCACAGACAAAAGGCAGACAGGACATGGGAGGCAAGGACCATCGTGTCCTGCTCCATTTCAAACTGAGTATATAGGTATTTATCTGATTTTATACCTGTATATTTAAATCGAATGCAAAAGAGAAATTAGAAAATTAATACACTGATGTCTAGAGGAAGATAGCCTTATAGTTCTGATATCTATTACTTTTCAATTAAATATCAGTGATGGCAGTTATAAAACTTGTTTCAAAGAATAACAAACTCTATATGATAGAAGAGACTACTGCCTGCTTTATTTTTTATAAATATGGTCACTAGAAACTTTTCTTCATTTAAACAGCAAAAATATTTTTTCCAACATGTGCCAAAGAAGTATTTTAATTCTAGAGACATGGCTCTTCTTTCTTAAAACTTGCCTTGAGGATGTAACCTTTATTGGAACAGAAATGTTTCTTTTCTGTCCAAATTATTTAAATTAGATACAACACCATCTCCTTTAGATAAATTTAACATATAATGAGCATGGGAAGATGGACAGATTTTTATGTGCCTTCTCTGTTAGGCAAACAGGTACATGACATATGTTTGGGAATTATAATGAAATTAAATATTGTTTGTTTTCATCAATAAACTTATTCAAAAAGAATTTCATGAATTCAGTTCAGTCACTCAGTTGTGTCCAACTCTTTGCAACCCCATGGACTGCAGCACACAGGCCTCCATGCCATCACCAACTCCCAGAGTTTACTCAAACTCATGTCCATCGAGTCGATGATGCCACCCAACCATCTCTTCCTCTGTCGTCCTTTTCTCCTGCCACCTTCAATCTTTTCCAGCAAAAGGGTCTTTTCCAAAGAGTCTGTTCTTCACATCAGGTGACCAAAGTATTGGAGTTTCAGCTTCAGTGTCAGTCCTTCCAATGAATATTCAGGACTGATTTCCTTTAGGATGGACTGGTTGGATCTCCTTGCTGTCCAAGGGACTCTCTTTCAAGAGTCTTCTCCAACACCACAATTCAAAAACATCAATTCTTCAGAACTCAGCTTTCTTTATAGACCAACTCTCACAGCCATACATGACTACCAGAAAAACCATAGCCTTGACTAGATGGAACTTTCTTGGCAAAGTAATGTCCCTGCTTTTTAATATGCTATCTAGGTTGGTCATAACTTTTCTTCCAAGGAGCAAGCGTCTTTTAATTTCATGGCTGCAGTCATCATCTGCAGTGATTTTGGAGCCAAAAAAAACAATAAATAAAGCCTCTCACTGTTTCCACTGTTTCCCCATCTATTTGCCATGAAGTGATGAGACCAGATGCCACGATCTTAGTTTTCTGAATATTGAGATTTAAGCCAACATTTTCACTCTCCTCTTTCACATTCATCAAGAGACTCTTTAGTTCTTCTTTGCTTTCTGCCATAAGGGTGGTGTCATCTGCATATCTGAGGTTATTGATACTTCTCCAAGCAATCTGAATCATGAATTATCTGTGGCAAAATAAAATGGGTTGTGTTAGTCCCTTTCCATTTCTGTAATGTGTTTTTATTTGTTTCACATGTGGGGAGAATTTCCTTGAAATTGACTAATTATTGACAAATTAATATGTTGTGATTTTATAAATCTCTTGAAAGAAAAGTGATTACATCCTTCTAGCCTTAAATAGGAGTGAAGGAAATGGCAACCCACTCCAGTATTCTTGCTTGGAGAATCCTGTGGACAGAAGAGCCTGGAGGGCTGCTGTCCATAGCGTCTCACAGAGTCGAACATGACCGAAGTGACTTAGCATGCATGCATGCATTGGAGAAGGAAATGGCAACCCACTCCAGTATTCTTGTCTGGAGACTCCCAGGAACAGAGGAACCTGGTGGGCTGCTGTCTATGGGGTCGCACAGAGTCGGACATGACTAAAGCGACTTAGCAGCAGCAGGAGCTTTAAATAGATTTGAGAGTGGCTGACTTATTCTATTTACAGTACCACAAGACTCAAATAATAACTATATTCAGTTTCTAAACTGCCTTTTGTATTTTTTAGGTAAGATAATATGTATATTTGTGAACAAGTAAACATATTTTGGGCTTCCCTCGTGGCTCAGATAGTAAAGAATCTCCCTGCAATGTAGGAGACACAGGTTCGAACCCTGGGCCAGGAAGATCCACTAGAGAAGGGAATGGCAACCCACCCCACTATTCTTGTCAGGAGAATTCCATGGGCAGAGGATCCTGGCCAGCTGCAATCCCAAGTGACCAAGTGTTAGTCGCTCAGTTCTGTCCAACCCTTTGTGATCCTATGGACTGTAGCCTGCCAGGCTCCTCTGTTCATGAGATTTCCCAGGCAAAAATACTGGAGTGGATTACCATTTGCTTCTCCTGGGGATCTTCCCTACCCAAGTATCAAACCTGGGTCTCCTGCATTGCAGGCTGATTCTTTACCATCTGAGCCACCAGGGAAGCCCCAGGGCTGCAGTCCATGGAGTCACAAAGAGTTGGACAGAGCAACTAACACTCACTTTTTTCACTTTTCAAACATATTTTAAAGCATTACAGTTGATAGCTATAATGCCAGGAAATATACATCTACTCCCCAAACCCCTTCAACTCTGCCTTTTGGAATTTTGTCTAATAATCACCAGAAGCACAGCTTTATCTCTTAGTTTTACCTCCTCGCTCTAACAAAAACCTGATTTTCCTCTGAGATCACCACTGCCCCTGGAAATCTCTCCGGCGCTTTATTAGTTTCCTGTGCATGTAATTGTACTTAGTCACTCAGTTGTATCCAACTCTGTGCAACCCCATGGACTGTAGCCCGCCAGGCTCCTCTGTCCATGGGATTCTCCAGGCAAGAATACTGGAGTGTGTTGCCATCCCCTCCTCCAGGGGATCTTCACAACCCAGTGATCGACTCCCGGTCTCCACATTGCAGGTGGATTCTTTACCATCTGAACCACCAGGGAAGCCCATTATAAGCCTTCCGTAATCAATTGCCACTAACTGAGGGGCTTAAAACAACTTATTCTCTCAGAATTCTGGAGACGAGAAGTCTGAAAACAAAGGGTGAGCGAAGCCATGCTCCTCTGATAGCTCTCTGGAAAAGTCCCCATTGTCTCTTCTAACTTCTGGTGCTCCACAGGAATTGTGGTGCTTCTTGACTTATAAAGGCATCACTCTCATCTCTGTCTCTGTCATGACATGGGCTTCTCCCTGTGTGTGTATATGTCTGTTTTATCCTCTTCTTCTTAGAAGGACACCAGTCTACTTGGATTAAGATGACGACTCTAACGCCCTTGTCTTAACATGATTACACCTGCAAAGACTCCATCTCCAAAAAGTTCACCATGGGTTATGGGTTAATACTTCACCTAGTATTTTGGGGGCACAATTCAACCTACAACAGGTGCTGACTCTTTTTGTAAGTTTAGTTTAATCAGGTCTAGTGAAGGGTGATATAGATTTTCTGTCACAGCTCTAGTAACATTGGATCAGAAAGTGTTCTCCTGAAAGTCAATTTTAGAATATTCTGCCTCCAACTTATGTAAACACACGTAACCTTGAATCTCACATCCTTGCATTATGACACCAATACACTCTCTGTTCATTGATGATTTTAACTCACTCTAACATTTCCAATCTGCTTTTACCAAAATCTTGGTGATTTCCATCTATATGTTGACAGTCCTTCTAATGGTCTGGACTCTCAACTTCTCAAATCAGTCCTTCCCTGTGATCTTATCTTTCTTTCTCCCCCTGCCAACTATGCCATGCTCATATCAAAAATCTTCATCTTTAACAATGAAAGCACATTGTCCATATTCACAGTTTCATGCATTGTACTTATTGGCCATTGCCTTCTATATCTTGAGTGTATTTTCTTCAACTTTCTCCCTCCAATGATTTTCTTTTTCCTTCAATTTGATGAATACCTGAAGTTCATTAATTCTATCAACTTATCATTATTTCTAGCTTCACACAATCACTTTACTTTTTAAAACTTGAAATTCAGTGGTCAATTATTTTTACTACTATCTTTCATATACCTTCAATTATTTGTTTACTTTAACAACAAACCCAATTAAGTGTGAGTTTCTGACTTATAATATCCAAATCTCTGCAGTAAAACTTGGCTAAAGAATAATATATAACCATGCTTATTGGGCTTCCCTGGTGGCTCAGACTATAAAGAATCAGCCTACAATACAGGAGACCTGGGTTCGATCCCTGGGTTGAGAAGATCCATTGGAGAAGGAAATGGAAACCCACTCCAGATTCTTGACTGGCGAATTCCATGGACAGAGGAGCCTAGCAGGGTGCAGTCCATAGGACTGAGTGACTAACAGTTTAAATTTTCATGCTCATCATTGGTCATAATTAATAATTGCTTAAGTAAAAGTGTACCCTAACTTCAACCTGGCAATCTCAAGGATGCCCTTATAGCTACCCCAAAATCTTATATTGTTTCCTCATTTTTCAGTCTACCTCTCCCCTATGGACTCTTTCATACTTTTTGTATTCTCCTCAATGTCTAATTCTACCTCCCAGTCCATCTCATTTAACTAATGATGTAGATTTATATTTCACTAGGAAAATTTTACTAAACAGAAGAGGACGATCAGAATTCCACCACTTATGCAACCATAAAATACAGGCTCCATCAAAATAAGAAAGATGCACATTTGTAGCAGTTTGTATTCTCTTTGTACATTTGACTTAGATTGGCAAATCCTATCTCATGTTGTCCTTGGTTTCCTGATAATATAATTTTAAGAGAAAACTGACAAAATATGTGTGTGTGTGTGTGTGTGTGTGTGAGAGAGAGAGGGAGAGAGTTTTCTCTGAGGAAGTATTCTAGTTTATAGAATTTTAAATCTTTAACCTGCAAAGATATCATAAAAGGTAGTAGAATTCTTTGTATAATTTTATTGTATAAAAATTATACCACTCAGAAGAAACTAATCAAAGAGTCTCAACTGCAAATTGTATATATTTGAAAGTAGTAATGGATATTTTTTGGTAACAATATTTTGCCTCATCCACATTCTCTCTTGTTTCTATATGCTTGTGTTTTCCTATTAATGTTTATAAATTTCAATTAACTAATTCAGAACACTTTCTATTTTTTCTAAAAACCACAGTTTAAAGGTTACATGGTAGATGACCAGTTGATAACACTGAAAGAAAAATAATACATTTTACAGTTGAAAAATATCCATTTGTATTTATTGCATTGACACATAAACTATGCACTATTTCAAAACTAGACTGAAAGGTCTATAAGGAAAGAATATACGTTTATCCTTGTATATGTCACCAAACCTAGCAAAATGTTTTGAATACATTTGTTAAATTAATGATTTTCAATGTACGATTTGCAAAGAAAGGAAATATAGCCATTGTTTCTTTATTTAAGTTTAAACTTAAGTGTGAGTGGTTTCCTTGCAGATTCTCATACATTCCTAAGATCATTCTGGTATATTCTATCACTGTGTACTTTTAGGTAACTGATCATCGATTTTTCAGATGAAATGTGTGGTTAATGGGAATAATGGAAAATACAGCTGCCTTCTCTGTTAGGCACACAGGCACATGACATGCAGGGAAAGAAAAGGTCTTTAGAAATGTGTTATTCAGAACTAATTCAATGTGGAATTGCTCTGTTCTAACATTACACATGATGGATGAGTAGTCTATTTCCCATGCGCATTGTCACATTACGGAGTTCTATCAATCCAAGATTTTATTGTTAACGGCAATGAGCTCTGTGTAATGGCTGACACATTAGCACAGAAATGCTCCTTTTTTTTTGTCACAAATGTATTGTTGAAGCTGTTTAATACTTGTTTGCTTACCCATAATGGTAGAAAATGCATCTATAATTACTGTCATGAGGCTGAGAGTATACCATCTGGTGTGGAAATAAAATGTTTGTATCTAGGCTTACTAGACCAGAATATATATTCTGAGCCATTAATATAAAACCATTCATCCTATATAATAACGTCTTCAGTATATGAGCACAGACTGATGAGCAAAAACACAGTTGAGGCTGGAAAAATTTAAGAAAATATTATGTTCCATAATACAGTGCTTGCTCTCTCAAGAAAAATAAAATATATATAAGCTTTATCTCCAACAAGTTTTTTACTCTATTTAATACCCAAAAACATTTACTCCATTATGGATATCAGAAAGTCCTCAGGTTAAATAAGAGATCATTTTTTAAAACTTGAGCATTGCTTGTGGGTTTCCCTTTTTCATTTTCAATAATTGCATTATCCTAAGTTTGTATTATTTTCTCTTTCATTTTAGTAAAAATGTATGGAAAGTCTTTAGCATTTTGTTGTATATTTTGTGTCTTTAGAATATCCTTCTTGGGTGAAGATGCAGTCACATTTAAGAAAAAGAAAAAAAGAAAATAAACAGAACAAGACATCTAAAATCTATACAAGAAAAATCATAAAATTTTATTCTGAGATCTAACTGACACAAAAGAGACTTGAACAAGTAGAAAAACAGTTCATTTTCTTGAATAGAAGGACTCAAGAGATGTTTCTATCCCTGAGGTCATTTATAATTTAAAGCTACCCATTTAAAATGCCAACAGTTGTTTTTCTGGACATAGATGACTTGATCATAAAACTTATTTGGAAAAATGAGCAAAAAGAAGCAAACAGAAAAATACTGAAAGGAGAAAGTGAGGATAACATGTCCTACAAGATATTAAAACATATTTAAAAGCCAATGTAATTACAAAGGTGTGAATTGGCACATGATCAGATTGACCAATCAGTGGAACAGAAGAGAAGCTTTAGAAACTTTCCCAATTTTGTGTGTCTATGCAGCAACAACATTGGCATTTACAATTTGTGCAAGTAGTGGTGGTGGTTTGGTGGTTTCGTTGCTAAATCGTGTCCGACTCTTGCAACCCCATGGACTATAGCCAGCCAGGCTCCTCTTTCCATGGGATTCTTTAGGCAAGAATACTACAATGGTTGCCATTTCCTTCTCCAGTGTGGGTAAAGGCAGACATTTAAATTATTAATGTAGAGATAGCTGATTAGCTGCAGACAATAAGATAAAAATTAAACTCGTTTCTATGTATGTGTGAATTTCAAATTTGACTCTATGGCTTAGAGAAAGAAAAGGAAACCGTAGAATTGAAACACATGATGATTAATTATTCTGTAATGTGGAATAATGGATATCAGTTTTCTGTTGGCATGTACCAAACAATCTCAGATCTTAAAATAACGAATGTTGGTTTGGATCTTGCTTCTGCTGGACAGTTTTATTCTCTGGACTGGCCTTAGCTGATCTCAGTTTGACTTGATCATATGTCTGGAGTCAGATGTGAGTTAGCTGGTGACTGGCTAAGAAATATTAATAAAATATTATTAATTATTTTAGAGGTAATAAGAGCATTCTAGCTATTTTTAATCATCCATAAATATAGAGAAACAAACTACACTATTCATAGTTTAAATGACATATCTAGGATTTGTCTCAATAAAAAGTGATAGAGAAATGTGGATGAAGATATTGATGACTGGCCATGATTAGTAATTTTTGAAACTAGAGAGAGAATTTGCTCAGTCTGAGGTCATGTCTGACTCTTTGTGACCCCATGGACTGCAGCCCGCCACGTTCCTCTATTCATGGGATTTTCCAGACAAGAACCCTGGAGGGGGTTGACATTTCCTCCTGCAAGGGCTCTTCCTGACCCAGGGATTAAACCAGAGCCTTTTGTGTCTTCTGCATTAGCAGGTGGATTCCTTACCACTACCGCCACCTGGGGAGCCCAAGAGAGAGGATAAATGGGATCATATTATTCTCTATAATTTTTGTATATGTGTTTTTTTACATAACATAATGTTGAAACAAAGTAACAGAAACAACAACCAATCATATTTACTTTCAAGTACCGTGAGGAAGGGCTTTCCTGGTTGCTCAGTGGCAAAGAATCAACCTGCCATGCAGGAGACGAGGGTTCCATCCCTGGGTTAGGAAGATCCCCTGGAGAAGGAAATAGCAACCCTCTCCTGTATTCTTGCCTGGGAAATTCCATGGACAGAGGATCCTGGCAGACGACAGCTTGTGGGGTCACAAAAGAGTTGGACTCAATTTAGAGATTAAATAACAACAACTATGAGGAAGCAAATATTTTGAGTACCACTTTACACCAAAATGAGTCAACCAGTATTTCAAATGAATGCCCTGAGACAGATTTGCTGGGAACCTTATATCAGTAATTTTGTTAGTTTTTTAAATCAAGCTGAATGTCCGGAAAGTTTTGTATTCTTGACTGTTCATGGAAGCTCTCCATTTTTTCCTGTACTCTAAGCATTTGAAAACCTTGGAGAATTAAAGAACAACTGTCAACAGAAGCATTTACTTCAATTTAAAAATTTTAATTGAACATTTTAAAACAAAATTGGATACAATAGGTAATTAGAATAGATATATCTCAGTGTTATATTAGGTATTTGGAAAGCTTTGGTAGTATGTCTTGAATAATTCAAAATTTATTTTATATATTCATGGAAATATATGAAGTATCATAAGAAAATGCAATGCCAGAGAAATAAAAGAGGCAGTGTTTATTGAAAAGGTGCCTAGGACTTGGAGACACAGACCTTTTCCTAAAATGTCAATTGGTACAAGGAGCAGTGGTGGTAAGGAGAGTTGTCTGTTTCTCGACAGAAGAAGAAGAATGCGGACTTTAAGGAAAAATAGTAGTCTTGCTAAACTGCCAATACTTGACTAGTTCAATTCAGTTCAGTTCAGTCGCTCAGTCATGTCCGACTCTCTGCAACACCATGAATTGCAGCATGCCAGGCCACTCTGTCCATCACCAACTCCCGGAGTCTACCCAAACCCATGTTCATTGAGTCAGTGATGCCATCCAACCATCTCATCCTCTGTTGTCCCCTTCTCCTCCTGCCCCTAAACCTACCCAGCATTAGGGTCTTTTCCAATGAGTCAGCCCTTTGCATGAGGTGGCCAAAGTATTGGAGTTTTAGCTTCAACATCAGTCCTTCCAATGAACACCCAGGATTGATCTCCTTTAGGATGGATTGATTGGATCTCCTTGCAGTCCAAGGGACTCTCAAGAGTCTTCTCCAACACCACAGTTCAAAAGCATCAATTCTGTGGCGCTCAGCTTTCTTCACCATCCAACTCTCACATCCATACATGACCACTGGAAAAACTATAGCCTTGACCATACGGACTTTTGTTGGCAAAGTAATGTCTCTGCTTTTCAATATGCTATCTAGGTTGGCCATAACCTTCCTTCCAAGGAGTAAGCGTCTTTTAATTTCATGGCTGCAATCACCATCTGCAGTGATTCTGGAGCCCAAAAAAATAAAGTCTGACACTGTTTCCACTGTTTCCCCATCTATTTCCCATGAAGTGATGGGACCAGATGCCATGATCTTAGTTTTCTGAATGTTGAGCTTTAAGCCAACTTTTTCACTCTCCTCTTTCACTTTCATCAAGAGGCTCTTTAGTTCTTCTTCACTTTCTGCCATAAGGGTGGTGTCATCTGCATATCTGAGGTTACTGATATTTCTCCCGGCAATCTTGATTCCAGCTTGTGTTTCTTCCAGCCCAGCGTTTCTCATGATGTACTCTGCATGTAAGTTAAATCAGCAGGGTGACAATATACAGCCTTGACGTACTCCTTTTCCTATTTGGAACCAGTCTGTTGTTCCATGTCCAGTTCTAACTGTTGCTTCCTGACCTGCATACAGTTTTCTCAAGAGACAGGTCAGATGGTCTGGTATTCCCATCTCTTTCAGAATATTTGACTAAGACTGGCACAAATACACTGATCAATATTGACATTATTTATAAATGTATGTGTAAGCACCCTAACTACCATAAAGAATAGATGCTAGCTGCAGATTTTTAGATTGTTTAAATGTGAGAAAACATTTAAACATAATTTATAATATTAAGGATATAAGGACAAAACACGGAGAAAGCAATGGCAACTCACTCCAGTGCTCTTGCCTGGAAAATCCCATGGATGGAGGAGCCTCGTAGGCTACAGTCCATGGGGTCGCTAAGAGTCGGACACGACTGAGCGACTTCACTTTCACTTTTCACTTTCATGCACTGGAGAAGGAAATGGCAACCCACTCCAGTATTCTTGCCTGGAGAATCCCAGGGACGGCGGAGCCTGGTGGGCTGCCGTCTATGGGGTCACACAGAGTGGGACACGACTGAAGCGACAGCAGCAGCAGCAGCAAGGACAAAACATGATTTTTTTTTAATAGACAAAAATCATTTGTCAAAAATCAAAATAATTCCTAATTAAAAGATGAAACATTTAGATAAATTAGAATTACTAAATAATTCCTTTGCAAAATATGTATGTGTGTGTGTGGATAGATATGTGTGTACATATATGTATTTATATGTATTAAAAAGTGAAAATGTTAGTCACTCAGTCATGTCCGACTGTTTGTGACCCCATGGATTATAGCCCATAGGCTCCTCTGACCATGGAATTTTTTTAGGCAAGAACATTACACTGGGTTGCCATTTCCTTCTCCAGGGGACCTTCCCCACCCAGGTGTTGAACCAAGGTCTCCCACAATGCAGGAAAATTCTTTACCATTTGAGCCACGAGGAGAGCCTATTTATATGTATACTTGCATATATATGTATATATGTGCTTATATGTATATATATATATACACATATATATGCATATATGTGTATATACATTTGTCTATATGTATAGACAAATACACACATATGCCATACTAATAACACATTATGTACTGGTGGGTATATATTTATAACTGCACAATACAAATACATACATATAGTTTTCATATGTGTATATATATAAGTGTTAAGATGTGTGTGTGCCTTTCCATTAAAGTCAAAAACTCAACTATCCACAATGTCTCTATATTTAACTGGAGATCATAGCATGTAGACTTTTTTTTTTTTTTAATGCACTAGGCATATAAACATACATAAACATTTGTCAATACTCCAAATTAAAATATTATTTTATTTGTTTAATCCAAGAGATCAGGTAAATACATTATCATAAATAAATTCAGTAAGTTAGCCGAGTACAAAATTATTACACAAACATCATTAGCTCTCCTATGTATTGAAAACGTGATAAAAGAAAATATCACGTCTAATTAAAACAAAGAGCTAAGACATACAAACATAAACTTAACAAGAAGTGTTCTAGATTTAAACAGAGACCAACTTTAGGGTATTTCTGAGTAACACAATATTAAATTTGAAACAATGAAAAGCTGCCCATAATTTTCAATGGAAAGAATAAACACAAAAATGTAATTTTATCTCTTTATTTTTTAATACATTCAAATGTATCCCAATACATTTAACAAGTTTTTTCCTAAAATTAGACAATGTTGAATATAAATTGGAATTGGACAAGTATTTCTAATGATTACTAAAATTCCAGAAATCACTATTCATTTATCTGACTACATAAAATTATACATTTCTGTATGACCTTAAAAAGAGAATAATCACAAACAACAAATAACAAACTAGGAAAAATGATTGAAACTCATATCACAGACATTGATCTTTCTAATACAAATGGCACTTAGACATTGACTAGAACAGAGCAAACATCACTTTAGTAAAAATCACATAATTAAGATGAATAAAGTTGGTAAATTAAAATGTATAAATTGTAGTAAAACATGTGAAAATGTATTCAATCTCTCATTAAAACATAAAAATTGAAACTATAAGGGAGAAATCATTTCTCAACTGATTATCAGGAATTGAAATGTTGATAGCATATTCTGTTTATAAAAAATAGACACTCTCAAACACAGTTTTGGGAATGTGAAATGATGTAAATCTTGATAGGGAAAATTTGCCATCTATTATGATTAAAATTGGGCTTCCCTGGTGGCTCAAATGGTAAAGAATCAGCCTGCAATGTGGGAGACCTGGGTTCATGCCCTGGGTTCATTCCCTGGGTTGGGAAAATTCCCTGGAGGAGAGCATGGCAGCCCATTCCAGTATTCTTGCCTGGAGAATCCCATGGACAGAGGAGCCTGGCGGGCTGCAGTCCATGGGGTTACAAAGAGTCAGACAGGACTAAGAACACAGCACAGTGATTAAAATTTCTCTTTCATTCTGCAATTTTTCTTCTGAAAATTATACTATGTTTATATTCATATACTCACAAAATTATTTATACATCATTATTTATGGTAGAATTATTTGCTTTTAAAAATGAAAATATCAAAATGTTTATCTTTAAGGATCTTTTGAAATATTCTACTGCATGTTTTTGTTATCCTTGGTTGTTAGTCACTCAGTTGTGTCCAACTCTTTGTGACCTCACAAACTGTAGCCCACTGGGCTCCACAGGCCACAAGATTCTCCAGGCAAGAGTACTGGAATGGGTTGCCATGCGCTCCTCCAGGGAATCTTTCCAACCCGGGGATTGAACCCAGGTCTCCCGCATTGCAGGCTGATTACTTACTGAATACTTAGTAGTTATACCAAAAAATAAAGATAAAGATCTTGATATTCACATAGAAATTTTTCTAGTATATATTGCTAAGGTTGGAAAAATGTGGTGTGGAATCATGTGCATAACACACTGATAGTGAAAGAAGGGAGAAGATAATACATTTGTATAATGAAACATTGGAAAGAGATTCCTCACATCAAAAAATTCTTCCCTCCAGGGTTCAGGGTGTAGATATGGAGTAAATAGAAACATAGAAGACAGAGCTTTCATTTTTTACTTTTTTATGTTATACTTATTTTGAACCATGTTAATGTTTTAATAATGTTTTACCTCTTAGTGAAAAATAACTTTTTAAAAGACTCTACTAAATTTGGATGACCTGTTTAAAGGTATACACTTTGTAAAGAGTCCCAATAGACAATAGTACTATTGAACATCGGGAAAATACAACTGTGGATATGATTATTTAGTGTTCTGCCTCTGTAGTGATATAAACTGCCCTTTTGCCAGTTGTAAATATTTCTATCCCGAGCATATCCTTATTATTCTCCAGGAGTAATTTGCAGTGTCTTAGTGCAACCAGCCATCACATGGCTCAGTGCAGTTCTTAGGCCATCAATTATTGATGTACCCTAACCAGATATGACTTCCAATTTGCTCTCAGGGATAATTGTACATGGAAATTTTTATAATTACTTTACCATTGGGAAGTATATTTTACATTAAACTGTGAAAATGACAAGGCCGTTAGAATTCACTTGCAAACAAATGCCAGCCATGTCAAGGACTAGCAATTCAAATTGATAGAAGGCTTGTTTTTACTTAATTTTCATAAATTCTGTTGCCATTCATTCTTTAAGATGACACTTCTTTAAAGTCAGCTTTGCACAACCTCAAATCTATCTTCAAGGTGTGCTTTTCCATCACTTGAGCCAGGTCGGTATTTCTAGATTGTTTTACAAGTAACCCAAGCCATTTCTTCTGGCAGTATAGCTTCTCATGCACCAGAGGAAAAATGAGAAACAGTTGGCTCAGAAACTGTAGAGATTTTTAAATTATAATAGATGTTCTTCATCACAAAGTAACTAGTAAGCAAAATCTCATTGCAAAGCCTGTTTAACAGAAACATGTTAAAGAATATTTTTATAAACTCTAGGATTAAAATAGCTTCTCAAAAAAAAAAAAAAATTTGACATGGTAATTTGAAATCTCTAACAAGCCAAAAAATTACTACCCACCTATAGAGAACAAAGAAGAGTGTATACAATGGAAAAAACCAATTAAGAAAGACAATTATTGGCTTGCACTAGGCTCTTCGAAGGGCTTCCCTGGTAGCCCAGCTGGTAAAGAATTCTGCCTGAAATGCAGAAGACTCTGGGTTGGGAAGATCCCCTGGAGAAGAGATAGGCTATCCACTCTAGTATTCATGGGCTTCCCTGGTAGCTCAGAAGATAAAGAATCCACCTGCAATGTGAGAGACCTGGGTTTGATCCCTGGGTTTGGAGGATCCCCTGGAGGAAGGCATGGCAACCCCCTCCAGTATTCTTGCCTAGAGAATATCCATGGACAAAGGAGCCTGGCAGGTTACAATCCATGGGGTTGATTTTTGAAAGTAGAAGCTCTATTTATGACCTGAGAGTGAAAGTGTTAGCACTCAGTCATGTGGACTCTTTGCAATCCCATGGACTGTAGCCCACAAGGCTCCTCTGTGCATGGAATCCTCCTGGCTAGTATTACTCAATTAGCAGCAAAGTGAAAAACAGAAAATAAAAAAGAAATGCAAAGTTCCAGCATTTCAAAACCCATGAACCAGAGATTCCTTGCAAAGTTCTCTTTCTTAAGTCATAAATATTTATATTCTAATTTTGGATCTTTTACTGAATAATATAATATTATTGCAGGTGGCTCAGTGGCAAAGAATCCCCCTGCCAATGCAGGAGACAGGAGACATGGGTTTGTTCTCTGGGTTGGGAAGATCCCCTGGAGAAGGAAATGGCACCTCACTCCAGTATTCTTGCCGGGAAAATTCCATGGGTAGAGGAGTCTGATGGACTTCAGTCCACAGGGTCGCAAAGAATTGGACACAACTGAGCGACTGAGCAGCTCTTAGTGAACATAATAGTATTGAATCCATGTTCTTAATGGTAATAGTAAAAGTAAAAATTTATACTTAAAAAAATTATTCAGTTCTGTGGTTATTTTCCTCTGGATATTTTCTAAATTTGTCTTTTAGGACTCATTGTCTTTTCATGATTAAATTAGATGGAATTTATCTCTTATTTTTATTTTTCAAATGGCCCGGATATTTAGTTCTCAACTATCATATGTTTTTCTTACCTAAATCATTGATTTCTGTATTTATATTTACTATTTTTCATTCTTATTTCATTCAATAAAACTGTGTTCTTTTTTCAAAAAAAAAAAAAATGAAGAACATTTCTTCCAGTTCCTTTTAGAACAGCAGCCCTACCCATGTTTTCCATGGCATCACTTACTGTGAGGGAGGGTATGATGTTGCCACAGTGCAAGACTGTTACAAAGGAGGCTGGCTGTAGGGATCTACCAGAGAGCTGGTGGCCGGAAACCTGGCCTCTGGCAAAGTGGAGACCACTGAGAGAAAAACAGTTCCTCTACCAGTTTCCCTACAGCTTCCAGACACACTGGATCTTTTCTGTCCAGTCTGATTCACTTGACAAATAACTCTTCTTTGCCCAAGCTAATTCATATCTAGTGTCAGGGAAGAAACATATTTTAGCTAGTAAACAAGTATTTCTCTCTTACAAGTTCAGTTGGCTCTTTCTTTCTTTGACTCTTTGATCTGGCATAGGAGTGCAGCTTGAGACCGGAAGAAACCAGGGAAGGGGCTGTAGTGAAAGAGCAAGAGGAAGACAGAACAGACAAGCATAGATTAATTCTCAAGATATAGCTCTCCAACTTTAGTTCAACATGAATCTAGCCATCATTTATAAAATGTGTGATACCAACTTGGAAAAGACAGAGTTCTATACAGGTCAGTGCTATTATTAGCATTATTATTGATGTCTTGGGAGTCTGTCTAATAAGTAACCTCATGATGCAGATGTTCACAGGGTGTCTGGTCAAGCGTTCATCAGTCCCCACTAGTGCCATTTTCCACTGAATTTTCTTCCTTTGGCTGTGAGGACTTAGGTTCACCTTAACAGAATGTGCCCTTTGTAGCTCAATAGCCACTAGTGTAAACAGGTAATTTTAAAAGTGTCCATGCTGATGAAATGATTAGGTTTGCAAAGTGGAAATGACTATTATGTATGCAGGGAGTGCAGGCATCCTATGGTTCACAGTAAGTGATTTGTATGTGATTATGTTGTCTCTGAATCTCTGCTGAATGACATTAGTGTAGAATTTGAACCAAGAAAAAATACACAATAAATGATAAAGAAAAATTGTGACCTTCTAATGTTTGCTATAATTTCTCTTCTTATACAACACCATTAAACATGTTTTAAAAAATATCAATTAAGCAGCTAATGTGTATGCAGTGATTTGTTGTTCAGTTGCTAAGTCATGTATGAGTACTTATACTCATGTGGTTTTATTCATTCTAGCCACAAACTTCTTACCAGAAATATAAAACTTGTCATGTATGACTCTTTGCTACCCTATAGACTGCAGCATGCCACAATTTTCTGTCCTCCACTGTATCCTAGCGTTTGCTCAAATTCACATCCCTTGAGTCAGTGATTCTATCTTACCATCTCATCCTCTGCTGCTCTTTTTTCCATTTGACCTAAATCTTTCCCAGCATCAAGGTGTTTTCCATTGAGTCTGCTCTTTGCATCAAGTGGCAAAAGTACTGGAGCTTCAGCTTCAGGATCAGTCCTTCCAATGATTATTCAGGGTTGATTTCCTTTAGGATGGACTGGTTTGATCTCCATGCTGTCCAAAGGACTCTCAAGAGTCTTTTCCAGCATGACATTTCAAAGCCATTAATTCTTGGGCACTCAGCTTTGTTTATGGTTGAACTCTCACATCCCAACATGACTACTGGAAAAAACATAGCTATTACTATACAGAACTTTGATGGCTACTAAAACCCCATTTCATTATAAAATATAGTTTTGATTTTTAATAAATACATACTCATGTACAAAATTCATAATTATATAATTATACAGAGGTACAAAAAGCTATATATAGATATATATATATATGTCTTGCATATTGGTCTACTTTTTCAGCTGTTTTCTTTTTATTGCTTGTGTGTATGCACACTTATATTTGCATTATAGTGCTTTTATAGTCTTATGTTTCTTCCTCTTTTTTTAAAAAAAATATTCTAGTAGGGCACATATAAATATGTGTTAAGAATTAATCTCTTTAGCCTTCACCTGAAACTATCACAACATTGTGTGATATCCCAATACAAAATAAAAAGTGTGAAAATAAAAAGAAAATAATCTATGTGAATTGTTTCATGCTTGCAATGCTTTTTGTTTTGAATGATGTATTGAATAAACATCTTAGCAAGTACATAAAATACTTTAAAAGGTTACGTTTTCCAGGAGGATGGCTAGTCTACATCTCATGAAAAACTTTAAATTATCTTTGTCTAGAAAATATCCATTCAGTGCTAATTACAAAGGATATACAGGATGCGAAGAGCTGACTCATTGGAAAAGACCCTGATGCTGGGAAAGATTGAGGGCAGGAGAAGAAGGGGACGAAAGAGGATGAGATGGTTGGGTGGCATCACCGAATCAATGGACATGGGTTCGGGTGGACTCCGGGAGTTGGTGATGGACCGGGAGGCCTGGTGTGTTGCGGTTCATGGGGTTGCGAAGAGTCGGACACGACTGAGCGCCTGAACTGAACTGAAATGATACAGGATGCATAGATTATATTATCAGCTGTATACCTAATCTATCAATAATATTAATAATTTACATTTTTATTAAATTAAACTGAAAAAATATACAAGTTTTATATTTCTGGTAAGAAGTTTGTGGCTAGAATGAATAAAACCACATGAGTATAAGTACTCATAAGAACATATGAAATTAATGAACGATGTTACTTTCCACATTTTTACTGGATCAATTGCTGCTGCTAGTGTTACAGGTATTTTCAGTAGAGGCAAATCATCCCTACCTTATTTTTCGGTACATCGGGCCCTCTTTAGACACTCCTCAAACACTATTTTTCCCTCTGTCAGCTCAGGTATGCTATATAGATCTTCATTAACTTATGATGGAGTTACGTCTCAATAAATTTGCCAAAAGTTGAAAATATCAGAAATCAAAAATGAATTGAATACACCTACTTTACCTACCTGACTATATCTCATATCATAGCCTACCCTACCCTAAAGGTGCTCAGAACACTGATATTAGTCTAGAGTTGAGCAAAATCCTCTACAACAAGCCTATTTTATAAAAAAGTGCTGAACAGCTCATGTAATTTATTAAATACAGTATTGAAAGTGAAAAAACAGAATGGATGTCTGGGCCCAGAATAGCTGTAAGTGTATTGATTTTTACCCCCATGACCATATGACTAATTGGGAGCTGCACCTGCCACTGCCTAGCATCACAAAGGAGAGTACTAGATGTCTCTAGGCTGGGGAAAGATCAAAATTCAAAGTAGGGATTCCACTGAATGTATTGCTTTCATACCAGCATAAAGTCAAAAACACTTAAACAGAACTATTGTAACTTGGGAACCATCTGTAGTTCTTTGAAAGGTAGCAAGGATAAGCGGTATTTACAAAACCCCACCCTGTAGGAAGATTTTGTCAAACATCAAGAGACTAGTACTATGTTCTTGAATCCTTGATAAAGAAACCAACAAAATTCATAAGCATTTTCCAAGGGAAGATAATACTAAAAAGTGTTATATGTAGAACTAACGTACAATTTGGGTAGATTTCTACCTTTGGCCATTTCTCTTTCTATTCTAAGTGGGCAACTCCATGCTGAAATTTTGGCAAATGTGAGAAATTTTGCTTTCCCCACTATCTTTTAGGCTATGTCTGTGATGACCTGCAGCTTCTCATTTTCAAGAAGAGTTAGACTCCTGTAAGAATGTCTGTAAGCCAGACTTGGATTGGTTTCGTTACGAGAAAATCCTCATGAGGACAGTGGTAAACGTGAAATTTGCCCATATGACACAGCAGGTACTGTTAGGATCTACTTGATTTTAATCTGAAGAGGCCTTCCACATAAGGAAGAAGTGCTAATGATCATACCAGTTTAACAATAATTTAGATCATATAACATCCAAGATGATATTTGTCATGAAGAGATGAGGCCATTTGGTCACTTGGTGTACCATCATGAGACATTCAATACCTAACAGAATCCAGTGGTAAGCCAGGTCCAGTTTCTCTGAAGAATAATTGCTTGCAAAATGGGATGATTTACTTTAATACTTTTAAGGTCCTATATTGTGGTTTTCCTGGTGAGATCAGGTCAGATGTGTGCCCAGTTGTGTCCAACTCTTCACGACCCCATGGACTGTAGCCTGCCAGGCTCCTCTGTCCCTGGGGTTTTCCAGGCAAGAATACTGGAGTGGGTTGTCATTTCCTTCTCCGGGGGATCTTTCCTATCCAGGGATCAAACTCCCATCTCCTGCATCTCTTGCATTGCAAGTGGATGCTTTACCATTGAGCCACCAAGGCTTGTGATTTTCCTAGCTTATCACAATTTATATAATGTATTGGATTCCACAAGAGATATTGGATCTGATGGGTCAGATTTCTTGCAGGGTAGCCAGGTCCACAGGAAAACCTTCATTTGCCCTATGTTTCACTCACATTTGACAGCCTTATGTGCTATTTAACACAGGAATGGAGCTATTAAGTATCATATATGAAACCCCTAAATCCAAATAGGTCACTGAACATGTCCTGTATTTCATAGTAGCAAGGTGTCTAAGTTAGAGATATCTTTTGTTTATTATTTAATGAATATATCTCAGCTCTTTCAAACAACTGACCCCAAAGAAATTAAATGAGGTGCTAGACCCTCAAGTATTATTGGAGTTTATCTTACACTCTGGAAGTTCTTTGTCTTACTGTTTATCTAAGTTGTCTGCAATTCCTGCTATTCATCAAATCAGAGTTACTTAATTTCATCAGTGTAATGTACCAATATGATCTCTTGAAAAATTCTCAAAGTCCCTGAAAAATTGTTTAAACCTGTGATGTGTTGTAGTTCTGAGTTAAAGTAATTAAGGTCTATTGCTATCTCTGTCAGCTGAAAGAAGAGTTTCTGGTGATATTTGCTAAGAATTTTTTAAAATTATTTTTGGCAGATGGAAAGTCTCAAATAAGATTCCAGAGACTGTCACTTGCTCTAGAAAAAAGCCTACATCTGGAAGAGCAGATTCAGAGACAGCACTTAGTTTGGAGACACAAATCACTTTTAGTGAGTAAGAGGATTTGCTATTACAGAATCCGTGAATAATGAAAACAGACTCTGTGATTGTGTGAATGCATGTAAACATACAATATGCAAATATATTTGTACACTTTTCTTATTGTATATATGAAATTGCTTGCTGAACATGAACATTTTCTAACAAGCTTAACTGGTATTATTCATTCTAACATAAAGTAGATCCTAGCTATTGCTCATCAATCCCATCCTGCAAAAGGACCATGAAGATCAGATTAGTTCCTTTTCTCAACTCCTTAAGGCCTGGAGACAAGAATTTGGAGCAGGTAAATACTCTTAAACAGCAGGAAATACTGAGGTGCTGACTTCTATGCCAATTCCTGGATCATAGAGTTTTTTCCCTCATTCTAAAATTAATGAGAGGAGGAAACTTCTGTCCCCAAAATGATACCCAAGATTTTATTACTGTTCCTAATTTTCTCTCTTTATAAACATGCTATGCTATAAAATCATGTTTCTTCCACCTGATAATTTTAATTGCTTGGAGTTCTCAGATTTCATCATCCACCAATAACAAGAAGTAAAACCAACCTCAGAAAATGTACCCCTTTCCTTGTGTCTCATATCTTTTATCAGAAGAAAACAAAGCAAAACAAAGCACACAACTGAAACCTGTGGCATTGAAGGTCTGTTCCCTCTTTACTTTCTCTGTAAGCAGAATTAGATTTGTTCTCTGAGTTGATGGCTTCTAATAGATCAAGGAAAGGATAAGTTATTTTCTCAAGAACTTTCCCAATAAATTTGACAATCACCAGCAACACAGTCTGTCGACTGTTAAATTATATAAGAAAATGTAAAAACAAAACATAAGAGAGACTTCCACTGTTGCTCAGATGGTAAAGAATCTTCCTGCAATGCAGGAGACTTGGATTTGTTTCCTGGGTCAGGATCCCATGGAGAGGGGAATGGCTACCCACTCCAGTATTCTTGCCTGGAGAATTCCATGGACAGAGGAGCCTGGCGGGCTACAATCCATGGGCTCACAGAGTCTGACATGACTGAGTGAGTAACACTGCATACCTCAAAAACATAAAATGTATGATATATTTTAGCTGCTGAGAATTTCTCAACAATTTTGCTACAAAAACAATGGAATCATTTCAACTCAATTCCTTTTTGGGTTTACTTAATAGATATTTGTTTTTCCTATCACTTTAAATTTACATTGGAAAATTCTGCCAAAGCATATATACACAATCAATATGTTTACTTCATAAAAATTCTGTACTAAGACAAATTTTTTTAGGAACATTCTCTTACCTCAGGAGACTTTTTAGATTTTCTACTACTCTTGCAATCATCTTTATGACTGAAATCTCAATTTTATCATTTCTACAATAACATTTTAAAATATAAGTCCCTACATCTCACACTACTATTCTTTGTGGGCACACTTTTCTGAAGGAAAAATTTGCCTGAAGTATAAAACTAAGGATTGAAAAGCTTTGACCTAACATCTTTGGAATCCACAGCAATAATCAATGTGTGCTATATCCAGAAGATTTAAAAAAAAGTATCAGTTTGCCTACACCACATATTTTTTAACTCTCTTTTAGCACATGTCTCTCAAGTACTTATTCTGATAATGTCTTCTACATTCATATTCTAAACTCAAGGTTATTCCAAAGCTTCTGATTTTACACATTGCTGTTCTGGACCACATATTGTCTCCTATTCGTAATTCTTTGCCCTGTCTCTCCACAGATCTTTGGAGCAATTTATAGCTCAGTTAAGTATAATTGGAGTTTTATGATCATTAACTGTTGAAAGAAGTCTGCTAAGGTAACTGGTACCTGCCTTACATCCCTTTCATAACTGCATCCTTGAACTGTACCTCATACCTCTAGAAGAGTTCTTCTGAAGTACAGCAGCTCTCTCTAGCATCGACTGACTGACCTCTATTCATATCTCAAGCTAAAAAGTAAATTTTCAGAATGGCCTTCTCTGAATTACACACGAAATTAGTCTCTTTCAGTTTCTGTCATTTTACTTTACATTTACTTCATGCACTTAACACTTTTCAAAAAGAGAAAGTTTTTAAAAATATCGCCTTTTCCCACTTGGCTATAAATTCTATAAGAGCAGGGCTTTCACTCACTATATATATTAGTTTATTTGAGCTGCAATAACAGAACACCAGAGACTAAATTACTTACAAACAATATATAGGTATCTTTTTCTTGAATTCTGGAACCTGGGAGGTACGAGATCAAGGTGTTGGCCGATTAGGGCCAGTGTCCTGGTTCATAGAAAGCATCTCAGGTGTCCTCATGTGGCAGAAGGGGTGTTATGACTCGCTGGAGTCTGTTTTATAAGGACAAGAATCCCACTCATGAGAGGTCCATCCTCATGACCTAATCACTCCCCCCCACCCCACCAAGTCCCATGTTCGAATATCATGACATTTGGATTAGGGGTCAACATATGTATTTGGAGGAACACAAACATCCAGTTCATTGCACTTTGTGCTTGTGTACTGTTTTTTTGTTTGTTTGTTTTGCTTTCTAATTTTTTATTTATTTATTTTTGTCAGTTCCAGGCCTTCGTTGCTGTGCCTGGGCTTTCTCTAGTTGTGGCAAGCAAGGGCTACTCTTTGTTACTGTGCCTGGGCTTCACACTGCAGTGATTTCTCTTGTTGAGGAGCCCAGGCTCTTGACCCACAAGCTTCAGTAGTTGTGGCCTTTGCGCTCTAGAGCTGAGGCTCAGTAGTTGTGGCCATTGGCTTAACTACTTCAAGGCATGTGGAATCTTCCCGGACCAGGGATCAAAACCGCGTCCTCTGCATTGGCAGGTGGATTCTTATCCACTAGACTGCCAGGGAAGTACCTTGTGTATTTTTTTTGTTCACCATGGTACACCCATCTCTAGTGCGGAGTTTATTCAATAAGATTGATTCAATGGATTCAAATAGAATCCAAAGTCTATTTTCGCAAATAATTAAAATAAATGGCTTTCCTCTTTTTGAAATATATATTCCCCAAACAGGCACATATAAGATAATATTATTATGTATTTTCTGGAACTCTCTTGCTTTTTCGATGATCCAGATGTTGGCAATGTGGTTCCTCTGCCTTTTCTAAATTCAGCTTAAACATCTGGAAGTTCACTGTTAACATACTTTTGAAGCCTGACTTGGAGAATTTTGGGCATTACTTTACTAGCGTGTGACATGAGTGTAATTGTGTGCTGGTTTGAACATTTTTTGTCATCGCCTTTCTTTAGGATGGAATGAAAACTGACATTTTCCAGTCCTGCAGCCACTGCTGAGTTTTCCAAATTTGCTGGCATATTGCGTGCAGCACTTTTACAGCATCATCTTTTAAGATTTGAAATAGTTCAACTGGAATTCCATCACTTCCACTAGCTTTGTTCATTGTGATGCTTCCTAAGTCCCACTTGACTTTGCATTCCAGGATGTCTGGCTCTAGGTGAGTGATCACACCATCGTGATTATCTGGATCATGAAGATCTTTTTTGTATAGTTCTTCTGTGTATTCTTGCCACCTCTTCTTAATATCTTCTGCTTCTGTTAGGTCCATACAATTTTTGTCCTTTATTGTGCCTATTATTGCATGAAAAGTTCCCTTTTTATCTCTAATTTTCTTGAAGAGATCTCTAGTCTTTCCCATTTTATTGTCTTCCTCTATTTCTTTGCACTGATCACTGAGGAAGGCTTTCTTACCTCTCCTTGCTGTTCTTTGGAACTCTGCATTCAAATGGGTATATCTTTCCTTTTCTCCTTTGCTTTCACTTCTCTTCTTTTCATAGCTGTTTGTAAGGACTCCTCAGACAACCATTTTGCCTTTTTGGGTATCTTTTTCTTGGGATGGTCTTGATCTCTGCCTCCTGTACAATGTCATGACCCTCCATCCATAGTTCTTCAGGCACTCTGTCTATCAGATCTAATCCCTTGAATTTATTTCTAACTTCCACTGTATAATTGTAAGGGATTGGAAGGGAAAAATAGTATAGGGGAATGAAAACCATAGGGGACAAACAGAAAAATAAAAGTTTAAAAGTATACCTAACTCCAAATACATAATAGTTACATAATATATTACTGGGCTTTACACTTCAGTAAATAGATATTATCAGAATAAATAAAACAGTGAAATTGAGCTATATGCTAAGTCTGTATGTATATGCCTAGAACAGATGTACTTTAATAAAGACACAGGTAGCTGTGAAATAGACAAAGATATAGTATGCAAAATATAAGTATCAGAAGGCTAACATATGAAATTAATGTCAGAATATAGACCGTTATCAGAATGAAAAGGGACAGTCCATCGTGACAGAAAAGTGAATGTTGCTCTACTCATTGTCTGTTAGTGCTCCTATAGAGATTTTTGAAACTATCAGCACACTGATGTGTCATTTACTAATTTATAGTAATGCTTTCCTTACTGAATTTTTTGTCTTACCAAGAAACAAGTGTTATTAGATATCTATGTGCTTATTGGTCTCATATAAAAGTTCAATGTTATTTTTATAGCTATTTAAGTGTGTTATGTATGTGTTGCTGAAGATCCGATACTTTGGCCACCTGATGTGAAAAGCTGACTCAGTGGAAAAGACTCTGATGTTGGGAAATATTGAGGGCAAGAGGAGAAGGGGGTGACACAGGATGAGATAGCTGGATGGCATCACTGACTCAATGAACACGAGTTTGAGCAAACTCTGGGAGGTGGTGAAGGACAGGGAAGCCTGGTGTGGTGCAGTCCATGGGGTTGCAAACAGTTGGGCACGGCAGAGCTACTGAACAACAAAAATTATAACTAGATGTTTCTTTTCCATCTAATTTAGTAATGACATCAAATTGAAAATGATTGAAAATCCTCATATAATAGGATTTAGAAAAAGCTATCAAAATCAGAAAGATACTAATTGTGATTAACTTAATGCCTGGTAATATATTACTTTAAAATTTTTATATTTTAATTTCTGATTTTCAGAAGCTTGTTATACTTTTATCACTCCTCTAATTTTTTAGAATATTTCTGATGCATGGTTCCTTATTTATCAAAAGTTAAGGTGTTTGGAAATCAAAATTATGACCTTGAAATATATAAATATAGTTTACTTGTTGATTTAATTATAATGTCAGCTCAACAAATCCTTTTACAATGGTTACTATTAAATTTATACTTTGCTATGTATATTGCTATTTGCATCTATAATCTTTAATGGATAAAGTAACATTTCATTTACTTCGATTTATCCCTAAATTATCTAAAATATATTAAGAGCATTTAAATTGTAACAGAGTTTTCCAAATTCTTACCACTGTGTATGGGGAGAGGGGATGTCCATCATATTCCTTTTCTTTATTGTGATGTTATTTAACATCACTCTTGTACTAAAACAAAGAATCTTATATTCACCACTACATGTATACATTTTTCATTTAATTGATATTCAAAGTATTATCATTTAGTTAATCTAATATAAAATCTTAATGAAACAAAAGCAAATTATGAGAGTGGTGTTCAGCCATGGAATTTAGAAGCATCTGATTTACAGCTTTAACAAGAATTCTTCCCTAAGGAAGAAACTGACCCAAAGGGGGAAAGTTAAATTTTTTACCTTGAAACTTGACACTGATTCTCTGTCCAGTCTAGAGCTCTATTGAGTCAGACAGCACCATATAAAGAGCTAGATTGCTTTGCTCACCTGAATCCGAAGCAGATGTCAGGGCTTTCTGCTAACCTGTTGGCCAGCTCGTATCCTCCCCTCTCTAGTACTGATGCTCAAACTTGTGTCTGAATTCACAAAAGGCCAAGTCAAAACAAACTAGCCAGAATCAGAAGAAAGAAAATCAACAACTATTTTTATCAATGCCTCAGGAAGATGGGAAGCCCAACACACACACACACTCAGGCAAATGAGCCCATTGGTGGTTGTTATCCATCTTCTCATTCTAGAAAAATAGCACTAGCCCAATCACACCTCATGGGGCAAAGACAAAAGGCAGAGAAAGCTGACCGGATTTATTCAGGGTAAGGACTCTGAAGGGCTTCTCAGGTGGCTCAGTGGTAGACAATCCACCTGCCAATGTAGGAGACATAGGTTCCATCCCTGGGTCTGCAAGATTCCCTGGAGAAGGAAATGGCAACCCACTCCAGGATTCATGCCTGGGAAATTCCATGGACAGAGGAGCCTGGCAGGCTCCAGTCTACAGGTTTGCAAAATAGTCAGACACCACTTGGTGACACGTATAATGTAAGGGCATTTGGGAGGATTTCATATTTTGAACTGATTTGGATAATAGTTGCTGGAAGAAAAGAAGAGTAACAATACATTTATCTGCCAGTATATACAGAACTGGTTAAGTATTTCACAGCTTTCTTCACTGTTATTTGGTAATAATTCAGGAAGCAGTCCATTAAAAGACTAGTATGGAACAGACTTTCTATAGTAAAATATATTCATGAAAAAAATGCTCATTAATTAAAATATGGCTTTCATTATGGGAGAAAAATCCTTTCACTATATGTGCAATAATTGGTGTAGTATATCATAGATAAGACCATATTGAATTCCTAATGACCACTTTTCTTCTTTGGCCTTATTTAAACAGTATTATTACTTTAATTTTCTATAGTTTTATCTAGGTTAAATACCTTGCTTATCTATCTCCATGACGCCTATGAACTTGCTAATGCTTCAATTCTGTCTAATTATGAATGAACTAATTAAGACTGAAATTCTTTGAGGTATTCAGAATAAAATGTATTGATTGACTTATGAACTGTGCCATGGGAAATGTTGAAAAATCTAGTGGTGTTTAGGGTATAGGAATTACTATAAACATCAGTTGATAGGATTACTTAAAAAAAGATAACTCATAAATGATGCAATTTGTTTTGTTATAATAATTCAGTTATTCCACTACCAATATTTAGGAAAACAATTTTCTCATAAGGAATTGCACAAACCAGAGGCCAGCTTGTTATTGTTTTGAGGATTATTTTATATTGCCAAATACAAAAGTACTAAGATTTCCAATATATGTTGTGCTATTAAGCTTTTACTGCTTAAATTTTCACATTAAACTTTACAAACATTTTGGCCCCATTTACTGTATCTTTGTTAATTTAACACAGATTGGAATGTAATCTTATGTTAAAGCAGATGAAAATTACAATTAACTCCCCTTATTTAATCATGGTAAAAATAGTCAGGGAGGGGATGCTGTCGAAAGAAATATTAGAAGGTACAAATACAATTATGAAAAAACGTTAATAGAATTCATTCCCAAAGCCAGGTGCCTATTGCATTTTTATATATGATTGTATGTAAAATCGTTATGAATCTATTAAAATAAATTAGGATAATCTACTATGATAAAACATACTAATATTTCAATAGTTAACTGAATTAGTTATTCTCTTACTCATATTCAGTAATATATATTTTGTCTTTAATTTGCATATAAATTGTGTGGAATAAAAATTAAGTATTCAATAAAGACCCTTCCATTTGTATTTATACCTTTAAATTTATAAGATTCAAGTTAATACTTATTTAAAATTAGAGTATTATAACATTGCACAGAATCTGAGATTATACTTCCCTAATTGGTACTTTGGATGTAATAATAGCAGAACTTGAACGTGAGGTTCTCAAGCCAGACTCAGGGGTTTCAATTCTCTCTCTGGCTCTTATTGGCTCTGTGGACATGGCAATCCATACAGCCTCTCTCTGACTCATTTTACAAATTGTTGCAATGAAGATAATAATAGCATCTAATTCAAAAAGTTTGATGATAATTATATGCCCACTCAGGAATCACTAGCCACAGAAGTAGCAGCTAAATCATCATTTCCCTATAATTTGCTAAGATTTCTTTTATCTAGCATTAAAAATGAGCTGTGTATCCTTTTTTTCAACTATTTAATAATATTTCATGAACATGCTAAATGGGTCAGGGACAAAGCATAGATGTCTATAGTAACCAGACACATCGATGAAGTGGGGAGGAGAAGTAACGGAGTATGGGAACAATTTCACAGTGGAGAACGTACATCTTCCATTGTACATTCACAATGGAGAACGTACATCTTCCATGCTAGTTAATTTGGCAGTTATTCTACATCCTTGTCAAATTTCCAATTTACATAATTATCATACTCATGTACTAAGCTAAAGGTCAAGCTGCTGTAATCAAATAATAATAGTAATAAAAACAATAATTCAAAACCAAAATAATACAAAAGTTAAAGCAATATTTGTTTATTTTGTATATATGTTATCTTCTAATATTGATTATTAATCAGACCATATATTCTCTGAATCTGGATAATGTCAATAACTAATTTCTATAAATAATAAAAAGTGGATAGAGAGCTCAAAAAAAGGAAAAAGAGAGCAGAAAGAAAGCAAACGAAAAAGGAGGAAATAATAAAGGAGAACAGAGAGGGGAAAGTGATAAAGTACAAGGAGGGAAAATTTATCTAAATCCTTCAAAATAGTAAGACTAGTCCTGCTTTTGTTGGTGAAATAATAATGGTTATTCAAAATTATTTCCATACTTTTCCAATTAACTGTGCTGTTCACCCAGTTACAAAGTATGGTTGATGATCAGTTAGGTCACATTTTTTCATGGTTTCACTTAACAGAAATAATATTGAAGCTATCAAGAATATATATTACACTAACTTGTTCATAAAATTGAAACCATGTATAAGTTTCTTTATTGAAATCTATATTTTAGGGGAAATTAGGGAGAAGAATACCAAGACCAGCTATTTTTAACACAAAAGTTTATGTGAAATATTTTAATTACAAGGAGAGAAAAAGAGAATCAAGTTTATACACATAAAGACACAAACACAGATAGTCAACATATTTAGTTAAAAACGAGGCAATTTTTTTGATCTCATGCATTAATCTGAATAAACTGGGGAACTAATTAGTGGATTGCTTACTTTGTCTTACAAATAACAAATTTTCATTGTTCAAGTGATTGAAATAACTTAATTTTTGTGTTACTATTATGATAAATAAGTGGGTTTAGAATATTTTCTTAATGTTATATCTGATATAAAATTGAAAGATTACTTAGAAAGCCAGTTGAAAATACATATTTAAAAGTATTTATTCTATATCAGTTATTCTATATATATACATAGAATTCTTCAGTTCAGTCACTCAGTTGTGTCTGACTCTATGCGACTGCATGTACCGCAACACTCCAGGCCTCCCTGTCCATCATCAGCTCCCAGTTTAATCAAACTCATGGCCATTGAGGCAGTGATGCCATCAAACCATCTCAACCTCTGTCGTCTCCTTCTCCTCCCACCTTCAATCTTTCCCAGCATCAGGATGTTTTCCAATGAGTCAGTTCTCTGCAACAGATAGCCAAAGTATTGGTTTCAGCTCCAGCATCAGTCCTGCCAATGAATATTCAGGACTGATTTCCTTTAGGATGGACTGGTTGGATCTCCTTGCTGTCCAAGGGACTCTCAAGAGTCTTTTCCAACACCACAGTTCAAAAGCATCAATTCTTCTGCACTCAGCTTTCTTTATAGTCCCACTCTCCCATCCATATATGACCACTGGAAAAACGATAGCTTTGACTAGACCGACCTTTGTTGGCAAAGTAATGTCTCTGCTTTTTAATAAGCTGTCTAGGTTGGTCATAACTTTCCTTCCAAGGAGCAACCATCCTTTAATTTCATGGCTTCAGTCACCATCTCCACTGATTTTGGAGCCCCCCAAAATAAAGTCTGCCACTGTTTCCACTGTTTCCCCCTCTATTTCCCATGAAGTGATGGGACCAGATGCCATGATCTTAATTTTCTGAATGTTGAGTTTTAAGCCAACTTTTTCACTCTCCTCTTTCAATTTCATCAAGAGGCTCTTTAGTTCTTCTTTGCTTTCTGTCATAAGGGTGGTGTCATCTGCATATCTGAGGTTATTAATATTTCTCCCAGCAATCTTGATTCCAGCTTGTGCTTTATCCACTCTAGTATTTCTTATGATATACTCGGAATATAAGTTGAATAAGCAGGGTGACAATATACAGCCTTGACGTACTCCTTTTCCTATTTGGAACCAGTCTGTTTTTCCATGTCCAGTTT
The DNA here is from genome assembly GCF_054371585.1 of Giraffa tippelskirchi. Classification (NCBI taxonomy): domain Eukaryota; kingdom Metazoa; phylum Chordata; class Mammalia; order Artiodactyla; family Giraffidae; genus Giraffa; species Giraffa tippelskirchi. Next base: position 130,090,965 of record NC_137286.1, read on the forward strand.
TAACTGTTGCTTCTTGACCTGCATACAGATTTCTCAGGAGGCAGGTCACGTGGTCTGGTATTCCCACCTCTTTAAGACTTTTCCACAGTTTGTTGTGATTCACACAGTCAAAGTCTTTGGCATAGTCAATAAAGCAGAAGTAGATGTTTTTCTGGAACTCTCTTGCTTTTTCAATGATCCAGCGGATGTTGACAATTTGATCTCTGGTTCCTCTGCCTTTTCTAAATCCAGCTTGAATATCTGGAGGTTCATGGTTCACATACTGTTGAAGCTTGGCTTGGAGAATTTTGATCATGACTTTGCTAGTGTGTGAGATGAATGCAATTGTGCAGTAATTTGAGCATTCTTTGGCATTGCCTTTCTTTGGGATTGGAAAGAAAACTGGCCTTTTCCAGGCCTGTGGACACTGCTGAGTTTTCCAAATTTGCTGGCATATTGAGTGCAGCACTTTTACAGCATCATCTTTTAAGATTTGAAATAGTTCAACTGAAATTCCATCACCTCCACTAGCTTTGTTCATAGCAATGCTTCCTAAGTCCCACTTGACTTTGCATTCCAGGATGTCTGGCTCTAGGTGCGTGATTACACCATCGTGATTTTTGGGGTCATGAAGATCTTTTTTGTATAGTTCTTCTGTGTATTTTTGCCATCTCTTCTTAATATCTTCTCCTTCTGTTAGGCACATCTGTCCTTTATTGAGCCCATCTTTGTGTGACATGTTCCTTTGGTATGTCTAATTTTCTTGAAGAGGTCTTTAGTCTTTCCCATTCTATTGTTTTCCTCTATTTCTTTGCATTGATCACTGATCACTGAGGAAGGCTTTCTTATCTCTGCTTGCTATTCTTTGGAACTCTGTATTAAAATGGGTATATCTTTTTTTTTTTCTCCTTTGCCTTTTGCCTCCCTTCTTTTCATAGTTGTTTGTAAGGCCTCCTCAGACAACCATTTTGCCTTTTTGGATTTCTTTTTCTTGGGGATAGTCTTGATCTGTGCCTCCTGTACATTGTCATGAACCTCCATCCATAGTTCTTCAGGCACTCTGTCTATCAGATCTAATCCCTTGAATCTATTTGTCACTTCTAGTGTTTAATCATAAGGGATTTGACTTAGTTCATACCTGAATGGTCTAGTGGTTTTCCCTACTTTCTTCAGTTTAAGTCTGCATTTGGCAATAAGCAGTTCATGATCTGAGCCACAGTCAGCTCCCGGTCTTGTTTTTGCTGACTATATAGAGCTTCTCCAGTTTTGGTTGCAAAGAATATAATCAATCTGATTTCAGTATTGACCTTCTTGTGATGTCCATGTGTAGAGTTTTCTGGTGTGTTGTTGGATGAGGGTGTTTGCTGTGACCAGTGGGTTCTCTTGGCAAAACTTTGTCCTGCTTCATTCTGCACTACAAGGCCAAATTTGCCTGTTACTCCAGGTGTTTTTTTGACTTCCTGCTTTTGCATTCCAGTCCCCTATAATGAAAAGGACATCTTTTGGGGGTGTTAGTTCTAGAACTTCTTGTAGATCTTCATAGAACCATTCAGCTTCAGCTTTTTCAGCATTATTAGTCAGGGCATAGACTTCAATTACCTTGATATTGAATGATTTGCCTTGGAAATGAACAGAGATCATTCTGTCATTTTTGAGATTGAGTCAAGTACTGCATCTTGGATTCTTTTGTTGACTATGATGGCTACTCTATTTCTTCTAAGAGGTTCTTGCCCATAGTAGTAGATTTAATGGTCATAAATTCTACCAGTCCAGAAATGGGTAATCAGCAAATAGATGTTTCTGCATTCTTATTATGGGCTTTAAATTGTGTTTTACATTTTGAAAAATGTGAAAAATCATATAACAGTTCTCATGATGTCATAATTTTCAAAAAGCAATTTTTTATTTACTAAACTTATCTTTCCATGAATATTTCATATTTTTTTTCTAAGATTCTGTGTGGAGAATCTTCTGCTATACATGCTATTTTAAATTTAAAAATGACCAATAAGAGACAGTGTTTTTCATTAACTGTAAAGAAGAATACACAAATAAATTTTATTTTACAGTACGGTAATTGATCAAAGTAGGAATAATTAAGTAGAAGAATGTTTTCTAGTGTGCTAACCTAATCTTTTGTTTTAATGCAAATGTACATTCAACTTGCACAGAGTTGCCCCAAGATATATTGTAAGTGCCATTATTCTTGGCATTGATCTCAATTACTCATAATCTACATTACATAATCCGGAAAATAGTGTCAATATTTAGTTGAAATGTTAATTGGTGGTAAAAACTTTTGAGTTTTGATGATGCTCGTTTATTATCAGAGTAAGTGTAAAGTGATTTAGAAAAGAAAATGGAGACCAAGGAGAGATCTTAGGGATGAACAAAACCAACACAAACACACTTGTAGGTATAGACATAGTGGACTTATTAAACTTAACAGAGTGTGCAGGGAGTAATGGCCAAAGTAAAGTGTTTCTACAAAGGTAAGAACAAATATAACATTGCATAGTGACCAAGCAAATTTGAACTACAGGCGGTTCCCACACTTTTGTTTAATGTAACCTTTAACTACCTAATATAAATGTCAAAAATATCTGTACAGAAAAATGCACATAAAATTAAATTTTGCAAATGATTTCAGTGAGACAACTATTTCTTTTAAATTTATCTGTAAAGCTTCCCAGGTGACACTAGTGGTAAAGAATCTGCTTATCAATGCAGGAGATGTAAGAGACACAAGAGATGTGGATATGGTTGGGAAGATCCTCTGGAGTAGGAAATGACAACCCACTCCAGTGTTCTTGCCTAGGAAATCCCATGGACAGAGGAGCCTGATGGGCTGCAGTCCATGGGACTGCAAAGAGTCGGACAAAACTGAGAGACTGAGCACACATAAGCCCTCCAAGTACCCATTCTCCAAGTTAGCAGTAAATACCTCTCATGAATTTTCTGATAAATAGAGAAAAATAGTTATTCATTTAAAATGATTGAATTTATAATTTATAAAACATAATAGTATATATACTTAAAATGAAGTTGTAGATATTTCAGGAAATAAATTATCATATTTAGGTATTCATTTTCAAGTTTTTATAAGTACTATTGTCATTAACAAAATTTATTTTTTTAATATTATTTAACTTATAAATCCTTTGTGTACCTACTATTTTTATATAAGATAAAACACAGTACTATTGCAAGGGTGGTACCAAAAATTCCTATATACTAAGATTTATCATTTGTTTACATTTTGTCCCATTTATTTTTTCCATGCTCTCCCTCTCTCTTGGAGATGACATCTATGTATTATGTGTGTATATTTATATGTATGCTCAGTTGCTTCAGTTGTGTCCAACTCTTTGCAACCCTGTGGACTGTAGCCGCCACAATGCTCTGTTCATGGGATTCTCCAGGCAAGAATCAGGAGTGGATTGGTGTGCCCTCCTCCAGTGCTTCCTTTCCCAGCGATCAAACTCTCATCTCTCGCATTACAGGCAGTTCCTTTACTGATGAGCCACCAGGAATCCTCTATATGTGCATACATATGTTATTGTTTCTGTATCATTTGAGAGTGAAAAGAAGATATACTGATGCAGTTTAGTTGCTAAATTGTGTCTGACTCTTTGTGATCCCCTGGACTGTAGCCTGCCAGGCTCCTCTGTCCATGGGATTTCCCAGGAAAGAATGCTGGAGTGGGTTGCCATTTCCTTCTCCAGTGCATGAAAGGGAAAAGTGAAAGTGAAGTCGCTCAGTCGTGCCCGGCTCTTAGCGACCCCATGGACTGTAGCCTACCAGGCTCCTCCGTCCATGGGATTTTCCAGGCAAGAGTACTGGAGTGGGGTGCCATTGCCTTCTCTGCCAGGGAATCTTAATGCCCCTTTATTTCTAAGTACATTGGACATGATCTCACTTAGCAATATAATTAATAAAATGGATAAAGTTTACTTTGGTGTAATAACATATTCTCATCCAGAGTCAATATTCACAATTCAATGAATGTGACATTGTTTGAAGGACATTGTTTGTAGAATGGCTTTAACTTAACTATTTCTGTTCCAGGATCCAGTGAAGGGCCATATATAATATTTAGCTTTCATGTCTCCTTAGTCTACTTTAATCTGAAATAGTTCTCTGGTCTTTTTTGTTTGGTTTTGTTTTGTCCTTCTATGATCTTCACATAATTGAAAAAATGGATCAATATTTTAATGTCTGTCAAATTGGATTGATTATATTCATGTTATGAATTCTTGGAATAAATGCCACAAAAGCAATACTGTATCTTTCTAAGTACATCACATCAGATGTCAGATGATGTTAGTTTGATATAACAACCCAGGTAACACAGTGCTAAAGAATCCATCTGCCAATTCAAAAGACATAAGAGATACCAGTTCCATACTTGTATCAGGAAGATCCCTTGGAGGAGGAAATGACAAGCCACTCCAGTATTCTCGCCTGGAAATTCCATGGACAAAGGAACCTGGAGGGCTACAGTCCGTGGGATTGCAAAGTGTTGGACACGACTGAGCAACTGAGCAAGCATGAGCACATTGTGAGTCATAGTAAAAAGAGCATCAAAAAAGTAGTAATAGTAACTTTAACCTCTAGTTTAATACAGAGTCTCTGGTATTTGTTGCAAAATTACCACTTTTCTCTTTGTTATGAATAAGCAATTTGTAGTGGGATAATCTCAGACTATGATAATCTATTTTATCATCAAAATTTTCTGCCACAAGTTTTAGTACTCGCTGATGAATTTTTAGCTCAGTCATTTATTTCGTATATATTATTTGACATTATTCTATAAAGGAAAGCTTTCATTTCTTCTTCATTTACTTAGTAGATTACAGTGCATTTATGGAATTTTGGTTATTAATTGACAATTGCCTACCAATATCTTTATTGAGATTGATGCTAAAAGTATACCCAAATTGGTACGAATCCTCCCCACAATTTTAAAGTCTCCTGTGTTCTTTTGATACACCACCGTCATCTTTTGACCATGTTCATACTTTCTGGGACAAAATTATGTTTCCTGTCTCTGGTCAAAATATACTTTCCCCCAATAGAGATAATAAGTAAATGGACTATGCATAGCTTCATCAATATATTATTAGAACTATGATTTCTTATATACCAACATTTGTTCCTTTATAAATACTTCTGAAAAAGAGCTCCATTGTATACATCTCCAAATTTAATTATTATATTAACATTTATTTTCAATTTTAATAAAATTCACATTGAAATATTTCAGAAAAATCTCTTCCAAATAAGTATATAGCAGAAAAATATTTATATTTTGAAAATATGTCAAATATATATAGTGCTGTTCATCAAGTAATAAATGAACATTTTTTACATTACATTTTGATGCCCCTTTGATTTCAAATCTCTTAAAAATTGTTAAACTTAACACATTAGGCATGGTAAAGGAAGCTCAAATTATATTCTGTATAAAATTTATTTTCCAGTCTGTCGTATACCAAAAGAGGAGTGATTATTTGTTTAGCATTTAATAACCACCCTGAATATTTGGTTATAGTGGAACTAGGAAAGTAGTGTGAATTCAAGCAGGGTGAATTAAAAGTATTCCATATGTTCAATTGCATTCTATGGAAGAGAGTAATAAAATTGTTGTCTCATGAATGCATAAAAGTTAAAATATGCTCACACACAGTCCGGAATAAGCTCTGAATTAAATGCATTACAACTTTTGAGCACCTGACTCCTCACATTCTAAAGTAAGTGATTAAATCCTAAGCATCTTTCTCAGAAACAGCTGTAAAACACAGAAGAGCTCTGGGATAAGCAGAAATACCATTTACATTTTGATGCTTAAAGAGAGGCACTTTGTCAGTTGGAAAATTAGAGGTGAAACGTAGGCATGAGGCCAACGTCTCATTGTAAAGACTAATGCCTTTTCCACAGTGTGCTACACCGGATTGAAGTTACAACATTCAATGCGCTGCTGGGCTGTGCTTAGTCACTAAGTAGTGGCCTACTCTTTGCGACGCCATCGATTGTACTCCGCAAGGCTCCTCTGTCCAAGGGGATTCTCCAGGCAAGAACACTGGAGTGGGTAGCCTATCCTTTCTCCAGGGGATCTTCCCGATCCAGGAATGGAACTGGAGTCTCCTGTATTGCTCTCAGATACTTTACCAGCTGAGCTACCAGGGAAGCCCACAGAGTTAAATAATCTCAGCTAACAAAAGGTGTTCATTTTACTAAGAAATTTTAAGATAGATATTTAAATAAAATGTCTCTGCATATTTAGTAAACATTACACTAATTAAAGCATCTAATGTTGCGATTTAAACAAACAAGAAAATGTATTTGTGGATTGACTGACCTCTAGACTTTGCCCTGGTGGCACAGAGGTAAAGAATCCACCTACAATGCAGGAGACACCGGTTCAGTCTCTGGATCAGGAAGATCCCTTGGAGAAGGGAATTATAACCCACTCCAGTATTCTTGCCTGGGAAATCCCATGGACAGAGGTCCATGGAGTCACAAAAAGAATGGAACATATGACTTAGCGACTAATCAACAGCCTCTCTCCATGGGTCTTTTTGTTGCTTACTCAGTTTGATGAGTATCTTTACCATTTTTTAATGGTATTTATTTCTGAAATGTCATGGTTACAAAAAATTTACAAAATTTTTATATAATTAAGCAAATCCATAATAAGTGCTATACATAAAAAAAAATTAAACAAAACTGTAAGTAATCAAGGTAATGCATTTCATTGTTTGCATACATGCTAAATCATGTCTGACCCTTTGCGACCGCATGGACTGTAGCCTGCCAGGCTCCTCTGTCCATGGGATTTTCCAGGCAAGAATACTGGAGTGGGTTGCCATTTTTTTCCTTCAGGGGATCTTCCTGACCCAGGGATCAAATCCTGAGTCTTCTGCATTGTAAGGAATTCTCTACCACTGAGCCACCTGGGAAGCCCAACCAAGGTAATGGCAAATGTGTAAATACGAATCTCTCAACATAATACCTAAAAACTATACAAGTCAACAAGTACCAATCACATCATACAAAACTCATGTATCAGTGTAAGCAGAAAGCAGGGAATACTACCAACTTCAAGTCCCATAAATAGAAAAAAATAGTAATCAATTTTCACCAGTTATAATCCTTAACTCTTGGCTCAAATTTTATGTAGAGCAAGTTAGTTTGTGAAGAAAGCAAAATGGAAGAAAAAGTAGATCAACAGAGTACCTACTATCAAGTAAACATCACCTCAAAAGACAAAGTTCATCCTGCCTGTAAAAATACTGAAAAGAAAAAGTCTTTGTACAACAAAACACTGATTCCACAGATGAAGGCTCAAAAAGGCAAGCAGGACTCCAAAGAACAGTCTTGTTAAGGCAACATTTCTGGGGAGAAGATGCTTAGATGGAAAGGAGAAAAACTACCTGCTTGGAAATTGAGCTGTGAAGGAGATCTGAGTGGAGAGAAGGAACTTAATGCTTTCCAAGAAAAAGCGGAAAAAAAAGGAACACCTTCTTCCATTCTATCAATACCAACCATTAAAGATATCAAACTTCAGGCATAAGAGTGATTTCTTGATATAAGAATCATGAAAATTATTCCATACTTTCAGAAGGCCTTCATAAAAAACATGCATCCACAAACTATTGCATCAAAAATATAAAACACTGAAATGTCTTAGCTGATTGCAAAATCCCCCAAAGCATACACGTAGAAAAATAAATTAGAAAAGGCTCTCTCAGATTAATCAAATATACACAAGTATTCAGTACATGAAATAAAAAAAAAGCAACATGGATCAGAAATTCAAAACCTAAGGAAAGAAATAGACTTGCTTTCAAAGCATGATTCACTTACATACAATATACAAGAGACATATTTTAAAATAACCTAAAAAGGTTTTTTAAAAGACAAGTAATAATAAACCAGCCAAAATTCTAAAAAGAAAGCATAAACCCTCTTTCTCTCAGTGGGAGGTAAAGGAAGGGACCTGGGGTCATCAGCATTAGGGCCGTTAGAAGATGAGGGCCATCAGAAAATCAGAGAATATCACCTGAAAAAAAAAAAAGAATCAGGAAAGCACAATTGCAGATTTATAAACCCATCCCATCTCTTTCACTCTTGACCCACGTATGCGCGGGACAAACTGAAAAACAAAGAGGTAATCTCGAAAGCAGTCAGAGAAAAATAAACGATGTGCCTTCCCTGGATCTTTCCATTCTTTAGGCCATCAATACATTGGGTTTTTCTCCATATTTAATGTTCAAAATAACTGATGTTTAACAATAATAACTTCTCAATGCTATTTAGCTATCACATATACTCAAATTTTACTAAGAGGATCCATATTAAATTGGACAATGTTATTGTTGTCTATGGAACTTCCCTGGTAGCTTGGATGGTAAAGAATCTGCCTGCAATGCAGGAGACATGGGTTCGATCCTTGGGTTGGGAAGATCCACTGGAGAAGGAAATGGCTACCCCCTCCAGTATTCTTGCCTGGAGAATTCCAGAGGAGCCTGGGGTCACAAAGAGTCAGACAAGACTGAGCGACTAACACTGACACACATTGTAGCCTATGTCTAGAGACTCAGAAGGTGAATTCAGGATTTTTCCATTATTTAAATCTCAGAATATTGAAGAAGAGAGAGATGGGACTTCTTTGATATCCAACAAAATTCAGGGTATCAGTTCTTAAACTATAAGAGATGGGATATTAGCAAGTAGTTATTTAAATAACTATATGTTAGCATCTGACCTGTCTCTTGAGAAACCTGTATGCAGGTCAGGAAGCAACAGTTAGAAGTGGACATGGAACAACAGACTGGTTCCAAATAGGAAAAGGAGTACGTCAAGGCTGTATATTGTCACCCTGCTTATTTAACTTATATGCAGAGTACATCATGAGAAACGCTGGGCTGGAAGAAACACAAGCTGGAATCAAGATTGCCGGGAGAAATATCAATAACCTCAGATATGCGGATGACACCACCCTTATGGCAGAAAGTGAAGAAGAACTAAAGAGCCTCTTGATGAAGGTGAAGGAGGAGAGTGAAAAAGTTGGCTTAAAGCTCAGCGTTCAGAAAACTAAGATCATGGCATCTGGTCCCATCACTCCATGGGAAGTAGATGGGGAAACAGTGGAAACAGTGTCAGACTTTACTTTTTTGGGCTCCAGAATCACTGCTGATGGTGACTGCAGCCATGAAATTAAAAGACGCTTACTCCTTGGAAGGAAGGTTATGGCCAACCTAGATAGCATGTTTAAAAGCAGAGACATTACTTTGCCAACAAAAGTCCGTCTAGTCAAGGCTATGGTTTTTCCAGTGGTCATGTATGCATGTGAGAGTTGGACGGTGAAGAAAGCTGAGCGCCGTAGAATTGATGCTTTTGAACTGTGGTGTTGGAGAAGACTCTTGAGAGTCCCTTGGACTGCAAGGAGATCCAATCAATCCATCCTAAAAGAGATCAATCCTGGGTGTTCATTGGAAGGTCTGATGTTGAAGCTGAAACTCCAATACTTTGGCCACCTCATGCGAAGGGTTGACTCATTGGAAAAGACCCTAATGCTGGGTAGGATTGGGGGCGGGAGGAGAAGGGGACGACAGAGGATGAGATGGTTGGATGGCATCACCGACTCGATGAACATGGGTTTGGGTAGACTCCGGGAGTTGGTGATGGACAGAGAGGCCTGGTGTGCTGCAATTCATGGGGTCGCAGAGAGTCAGACACGACTGAGCGACTGAACTGAACTGAACTGAACTGAGAGTATGATTCCCAGTTGGCGCTAGAGGTAAAGAACCTGCCTGCCAATGCAGGAGACATAAGAGACACAGATTTGATTCCCTGGGTTGAGAAGATCCCCTGGAGAAGGGCATGACAACCCACTCTAGTACTGTTGCCTGGAGAACCCCAAGGACAGGGAAGTCTGGTGGGCCACAGTCCATAGTGTCCCAAAGAGTCAGACATGAATAAAGTGACGTAGCAGACACAGCACGTGTTAGAGTATAAATAAGTGTTTGGGGTTTGGGGAGGCTCAGAGGGTGAGGATACAGCTCTCAGAGACTCAAAAGAAGGATGATAAGCTTTGGTAATATTGTCCTTTTCTGTGAGAATACATGAGGAGTATGTTAGGAGGTCATGAGAGAAGGGATATAGAAATGGGGAGAGGTTTTCATCATATTATAATGACTAACCAATATTATTATAAGTATCCTCATCATTTTTCCTTCTCATCATCACTCTTCCTTAGTGAGAATTAACTTGAAGTAGGGTGAAAAGATGGGATAAGGCTTGAACAATAAATTTTTACTTATTAATTTAATTTAATTCATTTCTGCTCTGCTGTTGCAATTTCACAAAGAATACACATTTTTGCAGTTATAGTTCTAGACTTGTTCTAAGTCACAGTTGAATATCTTTTTAGATTTAAGATATGTTCGGGCATGATTTTGTTTCAAAACATTTAATTGTAATTATGATAATGTAATAATTTTAATGTAATATTTATCATAGAACACACTAGTAAAAGTTCAGATTCAGATTAGGAACTTTAAAAAACATGGCCTTTATTTAAACATAAAAGTGATAGGTCTCTCAACTTAATAAAATAAAGAAGTTATTAAAACTGGAAATGCTGATACTTCAGTCCTGCTATCAGTTTATAGCCTTTGGTTCGCATTATTTAATAGATTTTCAATTATTAAAACAACATAAAAATAAGCTTTGCTTTCCTCTTAAAATTACATCAATCATAATAAATGCTCCTGCACTCCTGTGACATACTATCAATATTCCTTTTACCATTTAACTTCATATATAGCATTTCCTTTCCTGTGTTCAGTTATAATATCAATAAAATTTATCACAATTTAGAACCCTTTTTCAACTCGTGAAGAGCCTATTAGTCACATACACAAAGCTTATATTTATGCTGATATATTTAAGCCATGATTGCATTATCTATTTCATAAATACAGAATTGTGTTCTGTTTTGGGGGGATATGCATGTATAACTTCCAATTAGATCAAGCCAAGCTTTATGATTTAAAAGGCAAAATATTTTCAGATTTAAAATTTTCTCATTGGACATGCCCTAATAAAATGTGAATTCCAAATGTAATGATGTTAAAACTAAACTTGTAGTGACCAGGAAGAAACATTTTGATTTTTTTAAAATATATATATATGTCTATATATATATATATATATATATATATATATATATATATATATATATATATACACACACACACACATATATTTAATGAAAATTCAAGGACATGTTTTATTTTAATCCACTTACTTTTTTAAAAAATCATTGACTTGGTATGGTCCAATTTACAAAGCTTCACTTATTAGGCATAGATTTTGTTGCTATATCAGAAGGAAATCATGAACTGTCCTTGAAGACATAACACTATACTATAGTCTTCTATTTTATTTCATACTTATGGTAATGATTTATTCTAGTGAGGGTATTCTAAACTACTATTTTGAGAAACCATGCTTCTAAGTTCAAAGTACAAACACAAGGACTTCCCAGGTATTAATTTCAAAATTGCTGTATAAAGCATTCCAATTCATTGCTGAACTTTACCATTAGATCAGTTAGAAGAAAAACACATGTAAAGCTAAACTCTAGCATAGGGAAAAGGGAGAAGACCTAAATAATTGTTATTATGTTCTTTTCCTTTCAAGCATCTTGGCCTAAAGTTGTAGAAGGATGCTGTAAATGATCCTTTCCAACAGTCTGTGTTAAAGGTTAAGAAAAGTAAAAAAAAAAAAACAACACCTGGTAAAGGATGAGTTTGCCTCTTGTTACTGTAGAAGGCCAGAGAGGTCCTTAGAGGAAGAGGACTTTCTCTGACAGCATAATTTTCCCAGTATAAAATTCATTTTGAGGAAAATTTGCCACTCTCCAGTTGATCAGGGGTCACAGGTGGAAACAGAAATCACAGAGCGTCATTATCATTCCCCCAGGTGAAGGCCCAGTTGGACTGTGAATAGCAATGGTAACAAGACAAAGATTTTCACCACTAAAATTCCATCAGAGAAGTTATTACAGTGTTTGGCTTTATGGAATCTGTCAAAGAGAAATGACTTCAGCTGCTGTCGACTGCTAGCTGTAACCCCTGCCAAGTTCTATACAGAGACCAGTAGAACAGCTTGTTGAAGTTTCAATAGGGGCTGACTCTGGAAAAAAAAAAATAATATCAATAGTACCATAGTCTTCATCTGAGATGTATCACGACTTTCAGAGAATTCAATACACAGTCTGTGTTTATTTCCCTGTATAAATACAATCAGAGAAATTACCAATTGTATAGTTTTCCCAGGCATTTTGCTTAATACAGCTTCAAAATTATGTAAAATGTACCCAGTAAGTATTTAAATCTAGAAGAAAACTGTTTCCTTCAATTAAAATATAAATTAAAAAAAAAAGAAAATCGTTTACACTGTTAGGAGGGGTGTTTTTTGTCTCCCCCGCTTGCCCCTGCCCGTCATTTAATCAGTACAGTTATTCTTTCTGAAAAAATAGCAAATAGTCACATAGTTTTTTTGGGGTGTGAATTTTTTTAAAATTCCTGACTAAGTAGAAATAGATAAAAGAATATTTCAATTCAATTAAAATTGTACATAAAAGGATCAATATTTCAGCATGCTTGAAATCATCAAAAAGTCAGACCTGGGTAGAAATTCACAAGGAAGAAAGGAGCCAACAGTCATGGAAGTCATATATCATCTCAAATACAAGCTATTGCCCAGATTTCCATTTGTGTGATTTTGCTCCTCAAACATTTTTCAGACACTACAAAGATTATCAGAGAATATATAGCCTGAGAATATATGTTTCATTTTGTTAAAATGTTTTCTATGAAACTAAATACATCTCTGTTGTTAATTTTATCTTTTTTTTTATACTTGGCATACAGTTTATTTGGTCATAGCCTGGACCTAACTATTTTTTTTTTTATTTTAAATTAGTTTATTTATCTATTTTTTAACTTTACAATATTGTATTTGTTTTGCCATACATTGACATGAATCCACCATGGGTGTACATGTGTTCTCCTTCCAGAACCCCTCTCCCACCTCCCTTCCCATCCCATCCCTCCAGGTCATCCCGGTGCACCAGCCCCGAGCACCCTGTATCATGCATCGAACCTAATTTTATCTTCAAGTTAAAATCTTTACAAAGTAAACACTATTGAACCTGGTCCTCTACCAGAGAAAAGCAATGATTCTATTGCATTTTACCTAGAAAGAAGACAAATAGTTTTATTTTTCAGGCATTAATATATCAGCTGATATACTCAAAAAAGGAAAAAAATATACATAAGTAAAAAAATCCTCATGACTTTCGGAAGAAAGTTGTGAGACAAAGAAAATAGCTTTCTTATTAAAAAAAAAAAAAAAAAAGCATGCTGTCCTTTACAATAGGTGTGGATTAAATCAACAAATTTCAATGTGAAAAAATAGGCAAAGTTAGGTTCATGTTTCTGGGAGGTAATAGCATACATCTTTCTTTGCTAAAAAGGCATGAGTTCAAATATTTTCGTCTGCTCCGTAAGTTTCCCTTTCCTTTTGTTGACTGTCTCTTTTGCTATGCACAAGCGTTTAAGACTGATGTAGTTGGAGGTCTTTATTTTTGCTTTTCATGCCAGTGCTTTCTGTGTCATCTTAAAAAAATTCATTGCTGAGACCAACATCAAAGGGCTTTTCCTCTGTGTTTTCTTGTAGGAGATTTTTTTGGGGGGATCGAGGTTCAAGTCTTACATTTTAGTCTTTTGAATTAATTTTTGTCAATTATGTAAAATAGAAGTCCATAAACATTATTTTGCAGGTGAACATCCAGTATCCTAACATCATTTATTGAAGATGCCATTCTTTCCGCACTGTGTATTCTCAGTTCCCTTGTCAAATATTAGCTGACTGTTTACATATATATATATATATATATATGTGTGTGTGTGTGTGTGTGTGGGTTTACTTCTGGGCTCTCCACTCTGTTCCAGCAGTGTCTGGGTCTCTTTTTATGTCAGTGACATACTGTTTCCACTGTGGAAGCTTTGTAGTACAATTTGAAATCTAGTGTTTTGCCTATAATTTTGTTCTTCCTTCTTATGATTACTTTGGCTATTTGGGATCTTTGTGATTACATATAAATTTTAGAATTGTTTTTTTTTCTATTTCTGTAAATAATACCATTGGAATTTTGATAGGAATTTCATTAAATCTGTAGATTGCTTTGGATAGTATGGGCATTTTAAGAATGTAAATTCTTCCAAACAATAAACACGTGATATCTTTTTATTTATTTGTGATATCTGGTAGGAGGTTAACATCTAAAACATATAAGGAACTCATGCAACTTAATAACAAAAAACAAATAAGTAAATTAAAAAATGAGCAAAGGACCTGAATAGATATTTCCACAAGGACATATAATGGCAAGCAAATATAAGAAAATGATGAGCACATTTGCTAATCATCAGGAAACTATAAATCAAAACCATCATATAATATTACCTCATATCTGTTAGGATGGATATTATCAAGAAATATAGGTATAATAATAATGAATGTACTCTGTTGGTGGGAATGAAAATTGGTACAGCCATTATGGAAAACAAATGGAGGTCTTTCAAAAAAAAAGTGAAAATGAAACTACAATATGATCCAGCAATCCCACTTTTGCATATACCAGAAGGAGATAAAATCACTATTTCAAAGAGATATTCACTAGCATCCTTATGTACATTGCAGCATTGTTCACGGCAGTAAAGTCATGGAAACAAGACCTAAGTGTCTTTGAATGGATAAATGGATAAAGAAAATATGATAGATATATATATATATATATATAGTGATATATATATATAATGTGCTTATATATATATATATATATATATATATATATATATAATGTGATATATATATATTCCAGTATTCTTGCCTGGAGAATCCCATGGACAGAGGAGCCTGGTGGGCTAGAGTCCATAAGGTTACACTTAAAAAACCATACTCATAGAAACAGAGAGAAGGTGGTTGGTTGCCAGGGGCTGGTGGGGTGGGGAAATAGGGAGATGTAGGTCAAAGCATATGTGTGTGTTCAGTTGCTCAGTCACGTCCGACTCTTTGCAGCTGCATAGACTATAGCCCACCAGGCTCCTCTGTTCATGGGATTTTCCGCGGCAAGAATACTGGAATGGGTTTTCATTTCCTCCTCCAGGGGATCTTCCTGTATCAGGGATTGAACCCACATCTCCTGTGTCTCTTGCATTGCAGGTGGATTCTTTACTGCTGAGCCAATGGGAAAGCCCAGGTAAAAGGGTACAAACTTCCAGTTATGAGATGAATAAGTTCTGGGGATCTAATATTTAACATGGTTATTGTAATAATAATATAATAATAACGGCATGGTGACTACATTTAGCAATAACAATTCTGAGTTTTTCACTTACAAGTAAGAAAGTATAAAAGAAAAAAACCTCAATAACTAGTGAGTGAAAATCACTCAGTTGTGTCTGACTCTTTGCGATCCCATGAAGTATACAGTCCATGGAATTTTCCAGGCCAGAATACTGGAGTGGGTAGCCTTTCCCTTCTCCAGGGGATCTTTCCAACCCAAGGATCAAACCCAGGTCTTCCACATTGCAGGTGGATTCTTTACCATCTGAGTCACAGGAGAAGCCCAAGAATACTGGAGTGGGTAGCCTATACCTTCTCCAGGGGATCTTCCTGACCCAGAAATCACACAGGGGTTTCTGCATTGCAGGCAGATTCTTTACCAACTGAGCCATCAGGGAACCCCATTAACTAGTAGTTCATCTAATTTTTATTTTACATCAGTAATTCATTGAGCTTTGTCCTAAAAAATTTGGAGGATGTATGTTTATATGCCATCAGAATGAGGTGGCGTAGACAGCACAGAGGCTATGGCAAATAAAAGTTTATTTCTCAGTGAGGTTGAAGAGTATGATGTACTGGTGGCTCAGTGGGTAAAGAATTCATCTACAATGTGGGAGATGCAGGGGATGCAGATCTGATCCTTGGGTCGGGAAGATCCCCTGGAGGAGGGCATGGCAACCCACTCCAGTATTCTTGCCTGGGGAATCCCATGGACAGAGGAGCCTGGCAGACTGCAGTCCATAGGGTTGCAAAAAGTCGGACACAACTAAGGCAACCTAACAGAGCACAACTATAACTTGTGGGCACTCAAAATGAAAATCAAATATAGACAGCAGACCCAGTAAACTGCATCAATCTGTGCTCAATTACCGTGAAACTTAACCTGAATGTTTCCGACAAATATGCCAACACCTGCTTTTTGCATCAGTAGACTTAAAGTCAGACATGATAACTTTGTAGAGGGTTAGGGTTAGACTTGAAAAAGACTTGAAAATGACAACAGTAATAAAATGATCCTAATTTCACTCAAGCTGGAAATGTTCCCCCAAATGGCTGAAAGTAGTTGATAATCCAATTCATTCTAATGTTCCAGACTGCAGTCATTTGTCAGTTCATTTCTAAATTGGTAACTTATAACTGTAACTTTGTTTGGAAGGTTTCTTTTTTCCCCCTATTGGCCTCATTGTGTACTTTTTCCCATCAAAATATCTTTCAGCCATCTAAGACTGAACTATTCCAGCTCCGAATTTATCAATTGTTTCATTTCCAATAGTACAAAAACAATTATAAGTTCTTATCAACATCATCAAGGATTTTGATAAGAAATAGAAGCATGTCTTGGGCTTCTCTGGTGGCTCTGGTGGTAATGGTAAAGAACCTGCCAATGCAGGAGAAACACAGCATGTCTTAAAAATTAAAAAGTATACTTACTCTCACCCCTTTATGTGAGAGTAATTACTAGCTAAATTGATGTTTAGAAAAACTAGAATACAAATTTTAATGAATCACTTCATTAAACCTCTTCATTCCAGCTGTGGATCAGTGCACTATTTAGGATTATCATGAAGAAATGAGACACAGAAAAGAACTTTCTGGTTTGCTCACCTATCTTTGTCAGCTGATTTAGATTCAAAACCACCCAACTCAAAACTCCAATAGCAGGAAACTCCCATAAAAATAGTTGTGCCTTTGTTTGATACTTCATAAATTCATGCCTTTAACATGAATAGGTTTATGACTATTTAAGCCATACATAATTATTTTCATTGTTTCCCAATGTCAAGCCTATAAGGGGTAGTGAGCAGTGAACATTTCTACCATACATCCTTATCCCTAAACCTTCCTTTTTTGACATTTTTCATCTTCTAATACCAGTCAAAAGAATAATGACCTAGATATGCCTTTATGCATTCTGTGCCTACTGCAAAATACACACACACACACACACACACACACACACAGGCAATTCTGTTGTAATAACTCTTTCCAAAATGTAAATTTGTTCCAAGGCAACTATATATTAAATAATTTGAGAATAATGCAATGTGTTTGTTTATGCATGATTTCATCCATGGAAATACTAATGCAACAATCTGCACCTGGCTGACCTAAGAAGAATAGGAATGCACAAAATAGATAAGCAAACTCTAAATATCTACAAGGTACACGTCACTTCACCATACACTTTTTGAGTCAGACCCTTGCACATGTGCTATTACAACTTTCTGTCCAATTCCAGATAACTCTTCTTCGACCACTTCACCATAACTCACAAGACACAACCTTTCAGAGGCCAATTTTACAAGCAAGCTTCCGTTTATATTCAAGGTAAGATGCCATATATAGTCATATAATATTTATATATTTCTTAACAAGGTAATGGCTACAACTGTGCTACACTTTTTGAATTAGTTTCTATCTTTTTTTAAAATTAGTTTATTTTCTATTTTTTAACTTTACAATATTGTATTTGTTTTAAATGTGTCACTGGTGATGTTTTGACTCATGTCCAGAGATGTCTCCCCTACAGACCTTGATGCTATTTCATTGTGCAGTTGCATAGCTTGGTGATTTTTAGGGAAACACATATTGCATTATAGTAGAACAGAGAATGTTTTACTCTATGGAGAAAATAGTCAAAGTAAGAGAAATAAAATGTAGTACTAGCAAAATCTAGGCACTCTTCAGTGTTTCACATACAGTTAAACACTATCCAATCTCAGCTTAGTTTCCTTGTATCTACTTGAGCTTGAATTTTATTCCCACAAAGTGTAGTAGTTGTTCAGTTTGGCAAAAAAAAAAAAAAAAAAAAAAAAATGCAAAAATCAAAACTTGGTTTCCAAAACCAAATGAAAACAAAATTAAACCCATTTTTGTAAATGTAAAATCCAACCTATAATATTTGAGAAGCTATATGTAAGTCCTAAACTACGTTTGTAGTTTGAAACCTAAGGCTCATTTTATCTTAAGCGTTACTCCCTCTTCTAAGCCACAAGCTCTCATGAAAAAAAAAAAAAAAATTCCCAGCAGGGGATGTTCATTGACTGTTAGAAACTGGTGATAGTTTAGGTCCTAATTAAGTATTATTACGTCCTGTTAAGAGTGAATTACTTAACTACTCTTTTGATCTACAAAACTCATCTTCCACAGCACCTGAAACAAAGTAATATAGAAAGATAAAGACCAAATATTGAGATACAGTATAGCTCTCATTTTAATGTCATAAACCAAGGAACGAGGATTGGAAATATAAAGGTGGTTGTCGTTTATTGCTAAGTCACATACAATTCTTTTGCAACTCCTTGGACTGTAACCCACCAGGCTCCTCTGTCCATGGGATTTCCCAGGTAAGAATACTAGACTAGGTTGTCATTTCCTTCTCTAGGAGATCTTCCTGACCCAGGATTGAACCAGCATCTTCTGCACTGGCAGGCAGATTCTTCACAACTGAGCCACCAGGGAAGCCCAAATATAAAGGTAGTTTAAAACAATTAAAGACTTAGGATTATGAGGAATATTTTAAATATACATTATCAATTTTCTTTTCTACTGACACTGAGAGAAGACATAACATTCTAAACACAAAATGTCACCATGATCAATGTATAAGAATTTATAGAAAAGATAATGAATAACAGAACATGAATAATTGAGAAATTTTAAATAAAAACAAAATGTAGAATTTTTTTTTTTAATAGAAGAACCATGAGAAAATCTGGCATTAACTTTCATGACAAAAGTCTGAATTTTCCTGGGAAAATATGATTAAGTTTCTTCATGCATTTAAGTCCTTTTCCAAATAGTTAAATCACTTAATTTCCTCCCAAACTCCCTAAATAACATGCATTTACGTGCTTTATTGTGTTCTTTGTCACAAATAGTTTCTTCAATTAGGCAGTATTGATTACTTCTTAGCAAATGAGTGAAGGTTCAGAGAAACCAAGAAACCCAATAAATATTATGAAGCTAAAAAAGATGCATCAAGAGTTAAAATGGTTCATGGTTAAGTGTAGGGATTTCCTATGCTGTTTTTTTAAGAATTTATAGTGAAGTAAATAAAGACAAAATAGGAAAATTAAGTAAAGAAGGTAATATGATAAGTTGGGTCCATGTTGCCTATGGTCCTAAATGACATGCTTAAGATTTTTTCTCATATATATGTAAGGAATTTCAATCATGTACAACAATCTCGGAAAGTTATAACTATAAATTATCCCAGAATAACTGAAAATGAGGCATATCATATAAGATGCTGTGAGAAGAGGCTAAAGGGATTCTTCAAGGAAAAACTATATCTAAGAAGAGTTTTTGTCCTTTTAAGAAATGAAATTACTCTGATTTTGATATTGTAAACTAGAGAAAGTACAAATAAGTAATCACAAGATTATAAATTAACTCAAAACCCAAAGCTAATGAACCATAAAGCAAGTATAAGTTGGTAAATCAAAACAAACATAAAACCAATAGCAAGTAATATGACTAAGAAAAAGAGAAAACAAACATATGCATCAGAAAAAGAAAAGTGCTCACTGGACACATTGCTGTTTCTTTACTGATATCTCCACTTCTTCACTGTAATAAAAGAATCTTCTAATTTCTGCAGTGACTGTCCATCTAGAACCTACATTTCTCAGTCTTGCTTGCAGCCATTATGGGATCATATCCTTGGATTAAATCCTTGCAAATGGCATGTGAATGGAAGTAGTATTTGCAAATGTTAGGCTGTGTTCTTAAAAGAAAGAAAAAGGCCTGATTCTACTTTCTACTTCTTTAAAACTGGAACTTGGTAATGGCTGCTGCTGCTGCTGCCGCTAAGTCGCTTCAGTCATGTCCGACTCTGTGCGACCCCATAGACAGCAGCCCACTGGGCTCCCCCATCCTTGGGAGTATCCAGGCAAGAATACTGAAATGGGTTGCCATTTAGGCAGCCATGTCTAAATGGCATCAGAAAAGGTGATGTTCTATGTTTGTTATTATAGTTACTAGCTTTATTATGGATCATATGACCACTTATGTATTTGAAACATTCTCTGAATTTCTTATAACAGAAAATTTCAGTACACAGTGTACACTAAGTGACTATTGTTACATGAAAAAGTAAAGATAAAAAATGCCACAAAATATTTCCATATCTGTAATTGATAGTAATGGAGACCAAGAAAGTTCCAGACAAATTATGATGACATCATAAGCCTGGACATGACACTCTTTTAATTTTCCTCTCTCCTTCTGTCTCCATCTTTTATGCTGTGAAGAAAGAATCTAGAGTCTGGTTGAAGTCATAATCGAATGAATATTTAAGCGGATTTCTTACCTTTCTTTAAGGAAATTTGTGTTTAAGTCTTTTTCATCTACATTTGAGTCATGAAAGATGCTGCACTGGTAAGAAGAAGGGCAGGAACAATGAAGAGTCAAATGCTATCTTCAGTGAGGAAGGTAGTTTTCTCTACTGTCATCTACAGAGTGAAGTTGACATATCAGCTCTCCACCCTCATCCAAATCAAGCCCTTTTATTCTTTGTGTGTAACCATCTTCTGATTTTTAAAGGCTTTTCTATTGTCTATAGCAAAGTATTTAAACTTTTAATTGCTGCTCTTCAGCTATGGAACTGCTGTGCTGGCAAACACAGTGAGCAGGGGGTACCTGTGCTGGGACTTTCCCAAGTCACAAACTGACTCAGCTGTTTCCCCCGCCCTGCCCTGTTTCCTTCACTTCCTTATCGGTCTACAGTCAAGCAATTCCCTAAGAAGTCCCTTGGATGCAAATTCTTGTTTAAGACCTGCTTGTGGGACTTTGGTCATGGTCCGGTGGCTAAGGATCTGCCTGCCAATGCAGGGGACACAGGTTCGAACTCTTGCTCCAGGAAGATTCCACATGCTTCAGGGCAGCTAAGCCCGCTGCACCACAACTACTGAAGTCCATGTGCTCTAGATCTTGTGCTCTGTAACCAGAGAAACCACCGGAATCAGAGTCCATGCTCCACAGCTAGAGAGCAGCCCCCACTATCTGCAACTAGAGAAAATCCACGTGTAGCAAGGAAGACTCAGCGCAGCCAAAAATTAATTAATTAAAAAGACCTGCTTGAGAACCCGACCTAAGGCATCAGGTCTTTATCTCTCATGCAATACACACACACACACACACACACACACGAGGATAACCATAATGGTACAGCAAACACACTTATGACTAAGCCCTGTCCTGACTAACCTTGCTTCATCCATTTCAGCAATAATTCTTTCCATGTGAGCAATATTTCCAAAACATTTCCACCAGTAGTATTTCAGGTGACTTAAACACAGTAATTGTTGTCAAACACAAGTTTCTGTGCCTGAGGCACACCAAATCCTGACAAACCAAAAAGTCAGCATTTGGAGCTGCTGCTGCTGCTGCTAAGTCGCTTCAGTCGTGTCCGACTCTGTGCGACCCCATAGACAGCAGCCCACCAGGCTCCGCCGTCCCTGGGATTCTCCAGGCAAGAATACTGGAGTGGGTTGCCATTTCCTTCTCCAGTGCATGAAAGGGAAAAGTGAAAGTGAAGTCGCTCAGTCGTGTCCGACTCTTAGCGACCCCACGGACTATAGCCTACGAGGCTCCTCCGTCCATGGGATTTTCCAGGCAAGAGTACTGGAGTGGGGTGCCATTGCCTTCTCCGAGCATTTGGAGCAAAGAAAGGTTTATTGCAGCCAAGCAAGGGGAACAGGTGGCTCACAGTCAAGGACCCAACCTCCCTAGTGGTGTTCAGGGAAGCATTTTAAAGGTAAAATTTGGAGTGTGGCCTGCAGGATGGATGCCTTTCATTCTCATCAGTTAATGATGAAGTTGCAGGGTAGTGTTCCAGGAATTTTGTGCTCAACTTGAAGTTACCATCCTTCACCAAGTTCCTATGCAAGACCTCAAAGATACATTGCTGTGTCTGTCCCTTGAGGAGGAACTAGGACTCTGCTTTATTGCTGCACTGTTGTTTCTTGACAGCTTTTCTTTGTTTCTGCCTGCTCTCACTTTTTAATTAATAATTGCTTGAATCTGCCCTTTGTTAACCAGGGAAGGCCTACTGACAGGAAATGGGGACTTGAAAAGATTTTTGTATTCAGGAGGGCCCCGCTAGGTTGCATGAGCAATGAAAATATCTGACACTATAGATTAGGACTCTGAGGTGTTATCTAGTTGTAGGGCTGGTCCATTTGACTGTGCATTTTCACTGTTTGTGTCGCCAGGCACTATTAATTAAAAACTGAGTAATAGCCATGACTAGTGTGTTGAAAAATGAACGTTTAAATATTTTATCTTATTGCAGGAAGGGGGATCCCTTCCAGGGCCCCAGAGTGGGTTCTGGGACGGGGTTCTCAGTCTGGGGTTTATGGTGATGGGGTTAGTTTCCGGGTTGTGTCTGGCCAGTCATGCTGACTCAGGGTCCTTCCCGGTGGTGCACATATCAGTCAGTCAACGTGGATTCCAGTGAGTAGGATTCTGGAAGGTTGGTGGGACATATGAACTGGCATCTCCTCTCTCCTTTCGACTTTTCCCAAATTCTTCTGGTTGATAGTAGCTTGTGGTTACTATAGGGCCTGGCTAGGGTGGGAGGTTTCAGTCAGTGGTTCCCCTAACAATTTTATTGACAGGTTATTCAGTGCACTATTTATTAAATAATGAGCATCATAGATGGAATCATTAGAAGAGGGAGTCAAAGATTTTTTTTTGCAATATATATATATATATATATATATATATATATATATATTTTAAGCTAGCACAGCTGAATCAAACAGAGACTTATTAGCTCACAAAGTACTGGATTTGGAACATACTGGTACTTATTAACATTTGCTCATTGTGGTTCAGCAGGTACTTCTGCCCATGGGGAAGATTTGGTTGATGTATAATGCAGACGTACAATGTAGAGTAGTGGGGGAGAGAGAAGCCAAAGAGCAAAAAAAAAGTTTTATGTTTAAATTTTTCTTGTCTGGTGGTAAAATATGAATTTTATTTCAAAAAATCTAATAAGGATTTATTGAATTGTCAAGCTATTAATATTGAGTGGTCTTACCTGAAGACCAGCAGGGAACATAGTATTAGGGTAGCAATGCTAGGCTCAGGGCAGGCAGCTGGGCAGTCATCCAGGATGCAATCAATCCATACATGGCTTGAATAATTTACATATTTGGTGCCCGTAAACCCAAGGTTTCACAAATTTACTCCTTACAGGAAAATTAAATGATGCATCTTCCACAAAATAGCCTATGCCATATAGTGTAAATTAAACCAACATTCTCAGCAAGCAAAAACCTACTTCTGCTATGTAGTTTTTCAACCTGTACATGCAAGTAATAAGATACAACAAGTACGAGACAGTCTATAGTCGCCTGAAGTGAATGAAGAGCATGAAGATGATTACCAAGGATAAACGACTAATATCTGGGCTTCCAGCACTTTCATATGCCTATCCAGAATCGGTGTTGTCTATGATAGCACAATATAAAAATAAAAAGAGAACAAAAATGAAGGAGGGAAGGTAAACATCTTACATTGCAATAAGTCAGCCTCAGTGAATATCTTTTTAAAATGATCATTCATTTATTTCCACATAGATTAAGCCTTTTTGCGTTGAGTATGACTAACATATTCTGGGGACCAGGGAAAGAAAACTAGGGAAATTATAAATAAACACTGAAAATTTAAGTGCTATTTTCAGGCTATGTAATTAATATCATAAGCCTAAAGTAAAGGAATAAATAATAATAATAGAAAAACAGTTTCTTGTTTCTAAAATTTGAGTTCTCTAAGTTTGAAATTTTAGGACCCTAAATATACTCTAAATTTTGAACTATATTTTATTTTAAATAGTATTTATATTATTTTACATTGGGCAGTATTATTCATTTGCCTCCATTTTCCTTAGTGCTATGTGGCTAGATGGATAGCAATACTTAATTCAAGAATTCAGAGTCTTTTTTTGTGGGGGAACCCCATGGGGGCATGTGGGATCTTAGTTCCCCAACCAGGGATAGAATCAAAACTGTGTCCCCTACATGGAAGCACAGAGTCTGAACTACTGAACCACCGGGGAAATCCCGAAGAATTGAGAGTCCTGATTTAAATTTGCTTACATCAGCTACACAGCTAGCATTCTGTTGCATTTTGCAGAAAAAGGAAGTCTTTTTAAACAAAGAGTGATATGTATGAGGCAAGTTCATGCAGGGCAATACAGATGCAAGTATAACTACAGTTCTCAATTTCAGTTCCCATGTGGAAAGAGATCAGTTCAGATGTATTGTGCAAGGTCTCTCAATGGTCCTCCATCCACAAGCAAATATGACATATACTTAGAGGATCTTCCCTCTGGAAGGAACGCTTTTTAATGTTGGCAGTCATGGTCTTAGTCAGTTAGGTTAATAATTCACAAACATATGTATAAGCTTGTTAGCCAAAGTAAAGCAAAGAGGGAGCTGGTTTTATTGGGAATATATTTGGGATAAGATCAAGTTCTCCTTAAGCTCAACAGAGCAGGAAAACGTGCAGCTTTTGAACTAGTGACAAGCCCTGAATTTGCTCTTCCAGGGACACCTCCACTTGACCATGCTTCTCATCTCAGGATGAGTGACTAGCATATTAATTCAGATGAAAGACCCATTCCTTTATGGAGCAGGAAAGGTGATGGTAGAAAGGGATATATACTGTGTTTGTAGTATTTCAAAATCTAAGAGAAGATGAGATTATGTGAATGTGCAGTGGGGAAAGAATATATTATTTTTCACAGAGTACCTGCAAAAGAAACTTGGAAAGCACCAGTAGTAGCCCCTCAGAGATAACTAAAACTTGAGATCTTAGTGGGATTGAAAAATACAGAGATAAAAGAAATAGAGTGTCAGGGCACACACATAAATATTGCTCAGATAGTTGCTTTAAAAAAAAAAACATGGAATTCTGTTCAGAGGAAATATTGGATGCCATCACACTTTTGGAGGGAGCAAGTACATATTCAATTCAGGAAAGGATTACTAGGAATAAAAATGAATGAAAAGAAAAATCAAGAAGTTTCAAAAATTGGACATGTGCAATAAAGGAGAGAGTGTGCATTCAAAAATGCCTAATGGTTGAAGGGATGAGACTGGAAAGTTAAAAATATGCAGAACGTGAATGAGACAATGTCACATTCAAAGATAATTTAAAAAAAAAGTTTGCACAGATGATAGTTCCTCCTCCTAAGATACCACCTCTTAGTACCATAATTAACCTTTTAAAAGATTGTTTTTTAAAAAAATCTTATTTTTGTTATGCAGCAATAGTAGTTCATTGTAGAGAATTACAAATTAGCTTCCTGATGCAAGAGTGTTTTCAGTTAAGATTTAATTCCTCAGGTGGTGGATTCTGGGCAGTGGAGTTCTGATCTGCCATGGATCAGGAAATAGCCAGTCAAAGCCGAAAGTATCAAGCTTAACTCAAGCTCAACATGTATAAACTAACCGTATGTCTCCCAACACCACTCTACTACAATATATAACAGTTTCATGGGTCTAGGAACTGAGACCCTTGAGAAAACTGAGAAACTCAAAAATCTCTATCCTCAGTTTAGAAGGACTATAGAACAGCCCCCTTTTCAGGGCAGGAAAGAAAGTCTTCATTTTGTGCTTTTGATGGGTGTAAGTCTTCAGAGAGAAATCAAATCCTAAGGTAAAACTTACTTTAACTATTTTAAGCTTCCCTGGTGGCTCAGAGGGTAAAGCGTCTGCCTGCAATGCAGGGGATTTGGGTTTGATCCCTGTGTCAGGCAGATCCCCTGGAGAAGGGAATGGCAACCCACTCCAGTACTCCTGCCTGGAAAATCCCATGGACAGAGGAGTCTGGCGGGCTACAGTCCATGAGGTCACAAAGAGTTAGTAATGACTGAGCGACTAACTCACACAGGCACATTTTAAAGATTCACAGTGAATGGAAACACACAAATCATAGATAAACATAATACGTTCGTCAAGTTTGATTATATGCTTGGAAAACAAGGCAGGAACAAAATATTCTGAAGCTTCAAAACCATGCTACATGTGGTATATACATACACTGAAATATTATGCAAACTTGAAAAAGAAAAAAATCTTATCACATGCTTCAACATGGATGAACTTTGAGGATACTATGCACAGTGAAATGAGACAGTCCAAAAAAGCAAATTTTGTATGATTCCACTCATGAAATATCTAAGCAGTTAAAAGAATAGAAGCAAAGTAGTAAGGTGACTGCCAAGGACGGGCGGCAGGGGAAGATGGGGAGTGGTAGGAGGGCCGTTGTTTACTGTGCATGGTATTTCAGTCTTGCACAATGAAAGGTGTTCTTACATGAGGAAAGGAAAACACTAGAATATTCTATTTTTCATAAAGGTTTTTTTGGTGGTAATCTAGCAAGGGGCTTCCTATATGACACTAGAGGTAAAGAACTTATCTGCCAATGTAGGAGACAAAAAAGACCCAGCTTCAATTCCTGGGTCAGGAAGATCCCCTGGAGAAGGGTATGGCAACCCACTCCAGTATTCTTGCCTGAAAAATCCCATGGACAGAGGAGCCTGCTGGGCTACAGTCCAAGGGTTGCAGAGAATCGGATATGACTAAAGTGACTTAGCACGCACACACACAATTTAGCAAGACTTTGATGTTTCTCCAAGTTCAAACTGAAATAAGTATCTATGAGAAACAATGTCCTGCTGAAAACAAAGATAGAATGTTGTCATCATCAGCCATTTGTCAGAGAGACTGGCATATGTGGCCATCATTCAAAAACTATCCAAATTTTATTCATTACTTACCTTAAATTTCTCCTATTTAATGGTGAATCTTTTACTTTATTTTAATAAATAAAATGGTGCATCCTTTACTTAATTTTAATCCTTTATTTTAATAAAGCATTTTCTTCAGTCTCTGAATTATTGTACAGTTAGCTTCTCAACAACTATATCACCTTGATATATGACATCTTCCATAGAAAGAAGGGCAGATTTAAGAGGACACATCAAGAATGAAAAGCATTAGTTTTTCTGAGTACTTTAGGGAAAAATAATGCCACATTTTCTAAAATGCCTTATGCTTTTAAACATATTTTTACTTGGCCAGAAAAATACTATCCTTCTGAAATTTGAAGTGTTTTTAAGGACTAGAGAATCTTAAACACCAGATCATTTCCTGTGAATCTTGACAATTTAATTCAATTTTATCAATAAGATGTAAAATGAAATGGAGAAAGGTATAAACACATGGTTGAGTGGACATATTTACCTTACTACTAGTATAATTCAGACTTAAACCCGTTAGCGAGAATCCCTTGGTAGCAATGGATTTAAGGTCACTCATTTTATAATCAGGCCTTATAAAAATGCAAAACTCACTCAGCAGGATCAGGAGTGTGGAACAAGAATATCATCAGCAGGAAACAGAGCACTGGGAACACTGTTTGATTCAACATAGGATTTGAAGTTGAAAACATACTCACCCATTCTGGAAAGAGCCGATGCATAACAAGAATATGGTCCCTGTGATCTCTATTTTTCACTCTCCTTTCTGTGCCCTGGCTCTCTTTCATTCCTTTGATGATTTCCCTTGGTTCTCACCCCTATCTCTTATCTCTTATCCTTTCAAAAAGACTGAAATTGGCAGTCTTACTGGGGAAGACATAATCTACCTTAGGTTACTGTTTAAAAGCTACAAAATTCCAGGGTTTAAATTGTATACAAAAAAGCAATCAAACACATCAACTGGAAACCACCCCCTCCCTGTGAGAGAATAGACCAGTACAAACAGCATGCTCCATTTATTTGACCAGCAAGGGCTGAGAAAGCAAAAGCAGTGCCAAAATAGCCTGTTGTGTGGCCCTTGAAAGGGTGTTTACTTCTATATAGAAAAATATTTTATCCTTTTTTTTTTCAGAATAGACTATTAGAGAACTGTTAAATGTTTTGCTATACTCAAAATAATACTGATTCTTTCAGTGGAGAGGAAAAAAAAATCTGAATCTCAGAAATTGTATGTATCTTTTCTGCATTACCAGGATCAATCAGTTTAATTGATAGTTTGGGGACTAATTGGAAATAGAACACACAGGACATGTCCCCTCGCCCCCAATTATCTGCAGCGGGTGTGTTCCAAGACTCCCAGTGGATGCCTGAAACTGAAGATAGCACCAAATCCTACATAGATTTTTGCTTTTAAAGCTTAATTGATAAATTAGACACAGTAACAGATTAATAACAATAACTAACAATAGAACGATTACAATAGTGTGCTACAATAAAGATTGTGTAAATGTAGTCTCTCTCCCTTGCCTCCCCCAAATATCTTGTACAGATTTAATGCCTTTTCCTCTTAACTAAGTACTTTAGCAGTAACTTGCAGTTTGAGGTACAACAGCAAAACTAGTACACATTTCTTCACATTTTTGTATTTGCTATTGTCAATGTTCTGATTTTGGCCATTCCAATAGATGTGCAGTTGTAACTTCTTGCTTTAATTTACACATCCTCGAAGACATATGACATGAAGCATCTTTTCATATGCTTATTTGTTACCTTTACATCTTCCTGAACAACTTTTTACATGCTTATTTACTATCCATATATCCTCCTTGGTGAAAGTCTTTATTTTTACTTCATGAGTACACATTCTTTCATATCTTGTATATTAATAAACTTTTAAGATGATTTTTGTCTGCTTCCTGAATCATCTACTTTTCCACCTGATTTCTGTTTTGTTTGTTTCTTTGAATCACTTTTTTAAAGTGTTAGTCTTTACTCTAATGTTTGGTGATCCTCTGCTGCCAGTACACATTTAAAGTAACATTAAAATACTGGAAAATTATTGTTAAGTAATGAGAATTATAGAAAAATTGATCTCAGCAAAGTGACTAAGCAGAAAGCAGCTTTATTTTTAAGGGAACACCTAAGCATCACTAGTTACAAGACATTTTTTTTAAGGAGTAATTCAGATTCTCCTGGGTTGTGGGGAGGGGGAGTACTCCAATCTATTCCTAGATGTGTGTTTTTGCATGAAGAAGTATGCACAAGCACTTGTGTACACTTATTTGGTGTCAGAATTCCAGACTAAAAAGGAGTCGCAAGTGGTATGTGGGATGTCCTGAAGGAATATGCAGATTCATTCACTTTCCAATGGGCTAATAAACTGCGATGGAGGCTCTTCTGTCATTTTCTCAGGAAAAATACTCTTTTCTGGATCATATGGTACCTCTACTTTTTATATCTCACTACTGGGCAAATAAAACTCTAATTCAAAAAGATGCATGCACCCTAGTATTCACAGCAGCACTATCTACAATAATCGAGATATGGAATGGATAAAAATGATGTGGTATATATACACAATGAAATATTACATAGCAGTAAAAATAATGAAACAATGCCATCTGCAGCAATATGAATGGACCTAGACATTACCATATTAATTAAAGTAAGTCAGAGAAAGACAAATATCATATGTCATAACTTCTATGTGAAATCTAAAAAAAAAAAAGATGTAAAGGAACTTATTTACAAAACAGAAATAGACTCACAGACATAGAAAAGCAAACTTATGGTTACCAAAGGGGGAAGGTGGTAGGGAGGGATAAATTAGGAGTTTGAGATTAACATATACACATTACTACATACAAAATAGATGAACAACAAGGACCTTCTATATAGTAGAGGGAACTATATATATTTTAATAACCTATAATGAAAAATAATCTGAAAATGAATATGTATATAACATATAACATATGTAATATGTGCAGTGTGGACAAGAATCAGAGTGCAGTGCGGACAGTCTCAGAGTGCAGTGAGGACCAGACTCAGGGTGCAGTGCGGACAGACTCAGAGTGCAGTGAAGACCAGACTCAGGGTGCAGTGCGGGCAGACTCAGAGTGCAGTGAGGACCAGACTCAGGGTGCAGTGCGGGCAGACTCAGAGTGCAGTGAGGACCAGACTCAGGGTGCAGTGCGGACCCAGCACAGGGTGCGGTGAGGACCAGACTCAGGGTGCAGTGAGGACCCAAGTCAGGGTGCAGTGCGGGCCCGATTCAGGGTGCAGTGAGGACCCAAGTCAGGGTGCAGTGTGGACCCGACTCAGAGTGCAGTGAGGACCCGACTCAGAGTGCAGTGAAGACCAGACTCAGTGCAGTTCAGACCCGACTCACAGACTCAGAGTGCAGTGAAGACCAGACTCAGAGTGCAGTGAAGACCAGACTCAGAGTGCAGTGTGGACCCGACTCAGAGTCCAGTGAAGACCAGACTCAGGGTGCAGTGAGGACCCAAGTCAAGGTGCAGTGCGGACCCGATTCAGGGTGCAGTGAGGACCCAAGTCAGGGTGCAGTGAGGACCAGACTCAAAGTGCAGTGCGGACCTGACTCAGGGTGCAGTGAGGACCAGACTCAAAGTGCAGTGCGGACCCAACTCAGAGTGCAGTGCGGACCCGACTCAGAGTGCAGTGAGGACCCGACTCAGAGTGCAGCAAGTTGACTTGCTATACACCTGAAACTAACATAACATTCTAAATTACCTTCAGATCAATTTTTAAAAAGGTTAAAAAAATACTCCTTCTTCTGAAGATAAGGATGATGGAATACAATCCTGAGGATGCTTGCTGCTCTTTAAATAGCTTTAACCATATTCTTGTCCAGACATTTTTATTTATGCTGTGATTTACAAACACTTGGACCTTATTTCCACCCTCAAAATATTGTAAGTATCACTAATTCATTATTATATTTTCCTTAATGCTATCTGTCTTTGTACATTGATATTTTTTCTATCTCTTACTATAGTTTTAGTGAACTTTTAAGTTGATGTGAAAAAATGCATACATCGGGTGAAAATATTTAACATGAAATTTTATTAATATTTTACAAAATTCTACTGATAACTTTTGAGAACTTCTAATTCATTATCAATGTTTTCCATAAATATCACATACAAACATTATCAATATATTGATAAAGGTACTACTGTAGAGCAGTGTTGCTTTCTTTTGTGAGTGAAGAAGTAAGGGTAATCAAGTTTATTGGGATTAAGAAACAGTAAAACCCGAAGAGTTATTTATACTAGATTTGGAAATAATTTAAAGTGTTGCTGGATTTCTATGGCTTTTATATTTGAAACTGGAATGTTACTTTTCAGTACATTGATACTGCAGTTCAGTGAGAGAAAACCTGATGGGGAGTTATAATAGAAATATCCCTCTAAATAGAACTATAAATGGAATTTATTCAACAGAACCATTTTCTATTTAAAGACTTCTGTTAAAAACTCTATTATCAATGGGCATTAGTTGAAGTTCTAAATTGAAATAGCATGTATCTGTACATATATACATATACATAGGTTTATATATATTATTATTTATATGTAATGAATATTCATATATATATACACATAGTATGTACAATTAGGCCATTTGGAAATGTGATGATGTAATTTTTGAGATCTAAAATTGTGTTATAAGACTGGGTATTGATACTATTTAAACATTGTCAATGGATGTTTAATATATTAAAAATGTGTTTTATCCATAATTTAAAAAATGCATATAATTACTTAAAATAGTATTTTTCATATATATGTTTGTACTTTAGTCTACATAAACAGTATGAGAATTACGTGAAATATTTTAATATATTTAAGAATATATATATATATGTATATGTATATATATATATGTATGTATGTATGTATATATGTCTTCCCTGTAGCTCAAATGGTAAAGAATCTGCCTGCAATGCAGGTGGCCCAGGTTCGATCCTTGGATTTGGAAGACCCTCTGGAGAAGGGAATGGCAATCCACTCCAGTATTCTTGCCTGGAGAATCCCATGGACAGAGAAGCCTGGTGGGCTACAGTCCGTGGGATCGCAGAGTCTGACACAGCTGAGTGACTAACACTGCACTATATGTATATATCCTTCCTTTGACCTAATTTTCTCTAGTGAATACTTTTATTTCATAAGTGAAAATGAAAGTCACTCAGTCATGACCGACTCTTTGCAACCCCAAGGACTATACAGTCCATGGAATTCTCCAGGCAAGAATACGGTAGTGGGTCACAGTTCCCTTCTTCAGGGGATCTTCCCAACCCAGAGGTCCAACCCATGTCTCCCGCATTGCAGGCAGATTCTTTACCAGCTGAGCCACAAGGGAAGCTCTTATTTCATAAATATCTTTACAAATATTTATTTCTTAAATATCTATACAAATCAGAAAAAGGAATTGTTTTCATTTTTTGGATCAGTATTTATTAAAAGGCATGTGTCTGTCTGTAAAACTATTGCCCAAAAAAGTGCCAGTGTTTAAACTGCCTGACTAATTTCACTCTGGGAATAGGATACAGGTGACAGCATGATCAGCAATTAATAATTACTGTTTTTCTTAATATTAAATTAGATAGCACACATACATATACATAAATGTTATCATAGAGATAGTAAAATTGTGGGTAGTTTATGGAGAGATAGGTAAAAACTATTGTTTTTCTAAAGCAGTTTGTCTGTTACAGTGATTCAGAAAATGTGATCATTACATGGCCTTCAAAGATGATTGCATTTAGAAAACTACTTGCTAAATCCACTGCCAGAAAATTAGAAAGCATTCCCTAGTTAGTTCTTCAGTTACCCCATATGGCAAGAGACAAAAGTGTCAGTCTCACAAAATGTGACTAATTCGTTTTATCCCACCTTAGAGCTAGCTATAATCAGCAGGGAACACCAAGGGTTCAAAGGTGACACAGCACCATCCATAGCTTCCCTAACGTAATCTTTCCTGACTTCAGAATGAAAACATATCACAATCTATTTTAAAGCAGTCTTTCTTCTTTCCCCCACCCCCCTTCAGAGTCACTGCTGCTTTACCAATTAATGGAGAAAATAGGTTCTTATCTGACTGGCCATGTACAGAGAATCACGGCAGTTATTGACCACTATGCCCTAAGAGATGACAACTGCATCTGGGTTATTAGAGAAAATTAGAGGTAGGAAGCATCCTGAAACACTCCCTGCTGAACTTTTGACTTGGGAAGTTATAGTGCTTCTGCCCTGCTTAATGGGTTTGAAGTTTTAATCCAGCAGAGATGTAGCAGTATCCTGTGGTCAGCCGAATGGACTCACACCGTGTACTTTGTATTAGAAATCTTTTCATTTCTCTGGAGTATTTCTTTCACTGCATAATGGGAAACAATCAAAACTGGAGAAATCAGTTCCCACTTAGGAACATTAACACATAAAATGGATATTTATACAGGTTTGCTCGTTTTATTTGATTTTTATATAATCAACAACACAGAAAGAGCTCTTGGTTTTGTTTAAAGTAGGATCTTTGTCAGAACTAGAAGCTTGGGAGTTAAACAATTAGATTATATTTTCTTTTTGTGTGGAGAAATAGTGTACTTTATTTAAAACATTTTGTTTCTGGTATCTCCAGCTGCCAATATGAAGATTTATGAGAAGTAATCAGAGAAACTTGCAAATGTACTGATTCTTCTACGTTGTCATCTATTATCCTTTAGTGGGAAAAGGGAAAAGTGAAAGTGTTAGTTGCTCGGTCATGTCCACCTCATTGCAGTACCATGGACTCTAACCCACCAGGCTCCCCTGTCCAAGGGACTCTCCAGGCAAGAATACTGGCGTGGGTTGTCATTCCCTTCTCTAGGGGAACGTCCCAACCCTGGTCTCCTGTATCTCCTGCATTGCAGGCAGATTCTTCACCATCTGAGCCACCAGGGAAGTCCAGAGGGGAAGAATATGTATAAAGGTCAGAATCAGGACACTTCTCTATTATTTATTTAGCCTCTTGGCTAAATAATGATTACTTATTCTTACTTTGCTGTATTAGACTCCAAATTGTTCATGCACGTGTGCTAAGTTGCATGATTTACAAATTCACTCTTTTAGCTTAAGTTAAAATTTAGCAGTCAAATAAATATTGATAGGTAAGTTTAGTAGTATATTCTGATTCAATTCCTGTGCTATAATTTATTAATTAACACATTAAAAAGGAAAAATAATAAAATGAAACTAAAGAATTGTAAAGTCCAAGATCCAGATAACTCTTGATTTTTGTATGATGCAGGCATTTCCAGCTCATTCCTTATTTATATAAATTTATACCATCTCAAATGCCCTTAGGTCTCTACCAAGCATGTGTGCATTGATTGAGTCAGCAAATAATTATTATTTGCCTCCTAGGCAGCACGCATTTTAGTCTACATGCTCCTGCAGTCAGATCTATCGCCACCTTCGTCACAAATCACATTATATTAATTAACTGTAAGCAATATTGCCAAGATACACGTTCCTTGTCTTTGTTCACTGAACCTCGGAGAATATGATTTATGCTGTTTTAACTGTTGAAATGTAGTGAAATTAGCTAAGTGGTGTCTGATTCTTGTGTCCCATGGACTGTAGCCCACCAGGCTCCTCTGTCCATGCGATTTTCCAGGCAAGAATACCGGAATGGTTTGCCATTTCCTTCTCCAGGGGATCTTCCCAACCCATTAAACAGCACTGCAGGCAGGTTCTTTACCACCTGAGCTACCAGGAAAGCATAAGTTAGGATAATTGGATATGTAATCTATGGCCACTTGAAAAGTAAGACAAAACAACTATCTCAACAGAACAAAATGGGTAGAAGCTGTTTTTGCTAATAGGCTTCTCAAGTCACACAATATCAATCAGCTACCTTCCATTGGCTAAAAGTGAATTGCTAAAACCAGTTCATATTCAAAGAAAGGCAAATTAGACCTCCATATTGATGAAAGAGGTATCAAGTGGTCTACTGAAGTATTTAAAAACAATCACAGTTAGCTTTCTGACCACAAGTAATTTACCTTTCTCCCCGTGTGTTTTAAAATCCATACCACCTAAGATCCTCAAAAGTCTTATGGATTGCATTAGTATCAGGTTTGAAGTTTAGGATCCTGTCATCTGATTCAGAGTTAGGGAACAATGAGGCTTCTTGCATATAATTTTTGGGGTAGTACTCCTTGAATACCATTCCTTTCAGTCAGAAGTCCTGTCAAGGTATTTACTCCTGCTCATCTCAACATTAAATAGTAGGATCGATATAAAGTAACTGCCATAGACACTCTCGTTCTAAAGAGGAAGCAGGGAAGAGGCACAGAGCATTCAACAGTCAGTGGTGGTGGTTTAGCTAAGTGGGGTCTGACTCGTGACTCCCTGGACTGTAGCCTGCCAGGCTCCTCTGTCCATGGGGTTCTCCAAGCAAGAAAACACAAGTGGCACTTTTGAAATCCAAGCTGACATATGTTGCCAGTTTCTCAATTAGTGCTCAATCATCCTGGGGGCTTTGGG
Source organism: Giraffa tippelskirchi (assembly GCF_054371585.1). Lineage (NCBI taxonomy): Eukaryota > Metazoa > Chordata > Mammalia > Artiodactyla > Giraffidae > Giraffa > Giraffa tippelskirchi. The sequence goes on from NC_137286.1 coordinate 130,126,695, forward strand.
TTCCACCGTTTGCATTAAAATTCCTTTAACATAAAATGTAACCCAGATTTGCAAGAGAGTGATTTTTCTCAGTCTGCTTACTGCCCTTAGTAGTTTGGGGCTCCAAAGTATCTGTTTACTTTGCATAACTTTTTCCAACTTTTAGTTCAAGTAGCAGTGTGTGTACTATAACAGCTTTCTTAAACACTGTGAGTTTTCTATAATTTTTATTGGAGTTCATTTCCATTATGAGAGGAGGCTTCCCTGGTGGCTCAGATGGTAAAGAATCCGCCTGTAATGTGGGAGACCTGGGTTGGGAAGATCCCCTGGAGAAGGAAACAGCTACCCACGCCAGCACTCTTGCCCAGACAGAGGAGCCTGACAGGCTACAGTCCATGGGGTTGCAAAGAGTCAGATATGACTAAGTGACTTTCACTCACTCTATTATGAGATTCTTAGAAATCTTATGAATTAATGGAGATGTGTGTGCCACATCCTTACTATCTTCATAGGCTTGTCTGTGTGAATGGTTTATAGACACAGTTATAATCAAATTGTGTGAGAATTCAACCAAGAGTTTTAGAATCACACACTTGGCTTTACTTTTACACCATGGTTTCCTAAGAGCAAGCTGAATATGTGTCCCCCCCACCCAACCCTGGAAACCACGTCTTAATCTGAGAGTTATTTAGAGATTCTAGAGAGATCTGAAGAGACTAGGAAAGATAAAGTTTTATTTTCGAGCTCACTCAAGTCTTAGTTTTATTATATGTAACCGTGTATAACTTAGTTTCTACATTTTTTACTCCAAAATGATCTTGCACGGGTTAACAGATAAAGTATCTTATATCACCTTTCTGAATACACTAATAAAAAGTTATATCAAATGATAATTTATTTCATACACACATGTGTACTTAAATATAAGCACACATAATTTGCTTATCTCCATTGTAAAGTTTGTTTTCCTCCAGGTACCCATTTTAAGTTTCCTCTTTTTGTATTGTAGGTTTTCGGAAATCTTTTAAATTCTTGACTGTCATTTTTGGGGAAAGAAAATCACAGTTTTCTTAGAAAATAATTATGTTTTAAAATGTTGAATATAACTGGAAATTCGGAGGGAAATGAAGCTGGGCATGATTTGTGTTACTAGTAGCTTATGAATGGAGATATAATTCTGGAAGAGATGTCTCTGCCCAATCATGGCAGCCCAGTAAGCTTAAGTAAGACTCTATCCTCGTTCTCTCTGAGACGTGAAAATTCACTCTAGAACATCCAAGACACTTATCCTATTTACCAAGCCAATCTTGCAGTATTAGTCAAAGTTAAATGCATGAGCCAGACAATTTGCAAATAAGGAAATGACACATGGAATAACCTTTTTAAAAGTTAAATTGGTCTTGCAATTGCTGTTAGCGAAGTCTATTCATAGCCCTGATTGTCTCTGATTTGGGTCCCCTCACTCCCAGCCTCATATAAGAGTTATTTATTTGTTGATTTTCTGTCTTATGTCTGAATTAATTGTGAATTTTTCAGGTTTTTCTTTCCAATATTTTGATATTTAATATGTATATATATATATATAATATGTGTGTGTGTGTTAGTTTGGGTTCTCCAGAAAACAACTACCAAGACTGCATCAGAATTTTAAAATGTTTATTTGAATGTTCCTATAAAGTATAAATGGCCTTCTCTAGTAGCTCAGCTGGTGAAGAATCCACCTGCAAGGCAGGAGACCCTGGTTTGATTTCTGGGTCAGGAAGATCCACTGGGGAAGGTATGGGCAACCCACTCCAGTATTCTTGGGCTTACCTGGTGGCTCAGCTGGTAAAGAATCCACCTGCAATGTGGGAGACTTGGGTTTGATTTTGGGTTGGGAAGATGCCCTGGAGAAGGGAACCTTCTCCAGTATTCTGGCCTGGGGAATTCCATAGTCCATGGGCTTGCAAAGAGTTGGACATGACTGAGTGACTTTCACTATAAATTATAAAAGAAGGAGGAGATAGAATTGTTCAAGTGAATTTGAGATTCTCGATGTCTCATCACAGAAACAATTTACTGAGAGACAAAGAGATAAGAGATAAATTTAGTAAGAGGCAGAGGATAAGACGGTTGGATGCCATCACCTACTTGATGAACACAAGTTAGAGCAATCTCCGGGGGCTGGTGATGGACAGGGAAGCCTGGCGTGCTGCAGTCCATGGGGTCGCAAGGAGTCAGACACGACTGAGTGACTGAACTGAACTGAAAGTGATAAGAAGTGGATTTATTTAGAGAGAAACACATTCCAGATGTGTGAGCGATCTCAGAAAGCGACAGGCTCCCAAATATGGGGTGGTTACTTTTTGTGGGCTGGCTAATTTCATAGACAAATGACCAGAAAGATTATTCCAACTGTTTGGGAGAAGCAGTCAAGATTTCCAGGAACTGAGCCACTGTCCACTTTTTGATCTTTGACTGTCAGCCTTGGAACTATCATGGAGCTGGTGGGTGTGTCATCCAGCATGCTAATGTATTACAATGAGGGTATCATGTGGCTCCAGGTCCACTGGAAGTCAAATCTTCCACTACCTTAGAGCGAGTCAGTTCTAACCAGTTTTTGTCTGGTCCTTGGTTGTGCTCTGCCCACTTCCCTCCTGTTTCAGAATTCGTCAGGGAGAGTTCTGAATGTGCATCAGGTCTGGTTCCATTGAAGAGAAATTGGGAAGGAAGAAGGAGAGGAAAGCTTCACACTGCAGTGCAGCTCTGAGAAAGCTGTCAGGCAAAGGGAGCGATCCAAACAAAGACTGCCTATTGGAGGAGTTCAACCCTGGGCAGGAAGGGCTCAGCCTTAGAACCTCTGCTGTTCTCAATCACCGGCTGACTGGAACAGCCCAAGGATCGCAGGACCTTGGCTGGAGTGCTGCAATGAATCCTGAAGGCATGGCAACTGGGTCTCTCAGCTAATTCTGCTCCACATACACAGCAGCCTCTCCCCTTAATGTGAGCAGTAAACTCCCAGGTCTCTGCCACACTACAGTTCAGAAGTTCTTCAAATGTTATGGACAGTTGATACGGTCTTAAGCAGGGCTGAGCATTTAATATTCCATAACTTTCTTCTATTGGGCTTCCCTAGTAGCTCAGATTGTAAAGAATCTGCTTGTAATGCAGGAGACCTGGGTTTGATCCCTGGGTTGGGAAGATCCACTGGAGAAGGAAATGGCTCTCCAGTATTCCTGCCTGGAGAGCTCCATGAACAGAGGAGCCTGGTGGGCTACAGTCTGTGGGATCACAAATAGACAGACATAACAGTGACTTTCACTTTCTGTTACTCTTTTAAGGACAGAAAAGTAAATACTTACCACATATCCACTGAGTTAAATGTAAAGGATATTTGAGATGGAGATATTTAAATCCGGTTAATGTGGCATCAGTTTCTATGAAACAGCTATTTAGAATTCTAACTGAATTAGGACAAGAGGTTTCACTCTTCTGGTTGTGATTGGGTTTCTATGTGTGGAAATCTAATCAGAAAAGGTATTGAGAGTAGAGAAAATATTTTCGACTGTGTCTCCAACAAGAGATAGAGGAAACATTCAAAGTTAGCCTTATAGTAGTGATTTTTTTTTAACAAGATGATAATTCAGATGAACAGTGATAAAAGTCATAGTTCTATCTCCTTCATTCTAACTTGAACACTGAACAAACATTTCTATTCGGTATTTCCTTTACTGATTACTAACTTACAGAACACAAAATTGACTTCTTAAAACCAGCACGTATACATTGCTAAAACATAGATAAAAATGTGTAAATAGCTTCTAAATTAAGGGGTAGAATTGTTTTCTATTTACTTATTCTTCAGGCAAATTTTTATTCCTTTTTCTGGGTTTTTGTTTTGTTTTAGAACCTGTGGCAATTTAAGCCTTGCTGCTGGCAGAAAGCAAAAGAGAATACATCTTTTTTCTGGTGTTCTTTTACATCATTGAAATTCACTATTGAGACTGCATGTTCCCTTCCCCAACCCTGTTACTATTCTATTTAGTGTTTGAATTGCTTGACCTAGATATAAATTTTACATTTACACTTCCAAAATTACAGCTTCCTATTCAAATTAGTGTGAAGCTTGCCCAGCTTTATTTCCCTTTGTGTACACTCTGCAGCATAAAAAACGTTCCAAAAAACAAATTCAAATCGTTCTCAACTATTATTTAATATAAATAATAAACATTTCCAAATCAGTGTACTTTAAACAATTATTACATAATATGCTTCAGTAATTTTATATTTGATGAATTATTTAACTATGTTAAAAAATATACTGGATATTTACTATTGAATAGTATATCAATGCTAAATGTCTCTATAAAGACATTCAGTGCTGAAGAGTGAAAGAAACAGAAATAAAATACAGTTTTTACCTGACTGTATCGTGAGTTGAGATCACATGATATGAGTCCTGGACCTATTTTTGCCAGTCAGTAAACTCGTGACCTTAGGATGTGTACTCAACTTTTCCATGTCTCTTTCTCCTTGTGTAAAATAGAAAAGAAAGTAGAAATGGGTGTTTTCAACATTTCCCATACTCCATTGCCTTTCTGTGTCCCTCTGAAAAATCTATTATATTATTTTCCATTTAATTAAGATTAATAAGTTTCTAGAAATCTCCAATGTTAGAAAAACCAAAGAAAGTGAAGAAGAACTAAAGAGCCTCTTGATGAAAGTGAAAGAGGAGAGTGAAAAAGTTGGCTTAAAGCTCAACGTTCAGAAAACTAAGATCATGGAATCTGGTCTCATCACTTCATGGGAAATAGATGGGGAAACAGTGTCAGACTTTATTTTTGGGGGCTCCAAAATCACTGCTGATGGTGATTGCAGCCATGAAATTAAAAGACGCTTACTCCTTGGAAGGAAGGTTATGACCAACCTAGATAGCATATTTAAAAGCAGAGACATTACTTTGCCAACAAAGGTCTGTCTAGTCAAGGCTATGGTTTTTCCAGTGGTCATGTATGGATGTAAGAGTTGGACGGTGAAGAAAGCTGAGCGCCAAAGAATTTATGCTTTTAAACTGTGGTGTTGGAGAAGACTCTTGAGAGTCCCTTGGACTGCAAGGAGATCCAACCAGTCCATCCTAAAGGAGATCAGTCGTGGGTGTTCATTGGAAGGACTGATGTTGAAGCTGAAACTCCAATACTTTGGCCACCTCATGCGAGGAGTTGACTCATTGGAAAAGACCCTAATGCTGGGAAGGACTGGGGGCAGGAGGAGAAGGGGAAGACAGAGGACGATATGGTTGGATGGCATCACTGACTGAATGGACATGGGTTTGGGTAAACTCCGGGAGTTGGTGATGGACAGGGAGGCCTGGTGTGCTGTGATTCATGGGGTCGCAAAGAGTCGGACACGACTGAGTGATTGAACTGAACTGAACTGAAAGCTGATTTTTATTGTTTACCATATTTAACAATTTGAAGTAGTGAAACCATATGAATATTCAGAAATATAGAAAAGATTCAAGTTACTTCTGTGTATATATTTGACAACTGAAACAAGGCGAGAAGTTTAAATGAGCATATTTCTTCACACTCTTGTGGAAATCAGACTGCACCTTTTTATTTAATATTTTATAAGTGGATGATGACTTTTAAGGTCAACTATAATGTAAAGCACCTTAAATAACTGACTTGGTATCAGAGTTTCATCAATGTTGACCAAGTATCTATTTTTTTCTCTCTTTTAAAATATATATTCAACAATTTGGAATAATTTGCATGGTAAAGAATAAAGCAAATCATTGGCTATGGGTAAGTGGAGCCATATGACATCAATATGCTTAAAAATATTAATTCAACAAGAACCTGAACAATTCTGAGAAAGTATGCACTCAAAACAGCAAAATTACATAAAGTAAAATTTAACAGAATTAGGAAATAATAAATCCACAATTATAGTTTAATACTTTTATATATCTTTAAACTGGTTAACAGAAAAAGCAGACAACAAACCAACAAGTATATAAAAGATGCTACAAACATAATAACTTGATATATACTAAAATTTATAGATCAATGTGGAAGCAAAATAAAGTCACAGATATCACTATGGAAGGTTGTACTTTCATGCTTTTTCAGACAGGCTGCTGCTGCTGCTGCTGCTGCTAAGTCGCTTCAGTCGTGTCCGACTCTGTGCGATCCCATAGACGGCAGCCCACCAGGCTCTACCATCCCTGGGATTCTCCAGGCAAGAATACTGGAGTGGGTTGCCATTTCCTTCTCCAGTGCATGAAAGGGAAAAGTGAAAGTGAAGTCGCTCAGTCATGTCCGACTCTTAGCGACCCCATGGACTGTAGCCTACCAGGCTCCTATCAGACAGGCTAGGAAGTTTCAAACCTGTCTTTCAGCTCCTGGAGACAACTGGAGGCCAATGACAGATACAAAGTTCTGGCCATTTTCCTGTTTGGTTCAACTCTGAAGGGTCATCCAAGCTTCACAGCTTTACACAGGAGTCACTATGTTACAGCTTCTCCTCCTACCCCATCTGCCTTCCTAACTTCTTTTTAGATATATCTTCTAAGAATACTCTTCAATAAGCCTTCTGCATGATATTCTCCAAAATAGAGATCATTTCCAGGAAACTGATTTTAAAACAATTGGTACTAGATTTGGGGTGAATTTAGGAAACAAATTTTCAGTAAGATTTTGGAAATGTATTCCCAGGTGGCACAGTGGTCAAGAATCCACTTGCCAATGCAGGAGACATAAGAGACGTGGGTTTGATCAATGGGTTGGGAAGATCCCCCAGAGGAGTAAATGGAACCCACTCAAGTATTCTTGCCTAGAGAATCCCACAGACATAGGAGTCTGGCAGGCTACAGTCCAAAGAGTTGCAAAGAGTCGGACATGACTCAGCAACTGAGTAGGCATCACATGCTGATTGGTTAGATCTTTAATCACTGATGGTAACTGGAATATGTGTGGATGTTCCTGGTTTGCTCTGGTAGCACAATTGTTAATATTTTCCCCAGGGAAAGGAAGATTACTGGCTGGTGAGATATCTTTGAAACTGAATAGGAATAGAGGAATGGTAGTTAACATGATTACGTATTTTGGTGACTATTGGTGAGTACTGTGGATCCACTGACAAGGGAGAATGTCAAGTTCAAGATAATCATCACTTTAAGGGAAAAAAAAGATTGAAAACCAGAAAGCATGCCTGGCAAAATTTCAGGAAACCCTAACCTCCTCTAGCCAGAAATCAGACAAGAAGAATGGTGTTCCCACCTTTGGAAAATGAGTTTGAACTTGAGCAATGGCTAAGACCTGGAACCAATCAAGGAGTTATGACTTTAAAATCCTCATCCTAATTATCCTCTGTGAATTTTTTATTGCATAAATTAAGTAATACCCCGTGGTGACTACTCATTATCATATCTCTGAGAAGATCATATTCTATTAACTATCTCCATAAATTTCTATGGGTTGGGACTCACTGCTGCTTAGACTTTGCCATTGATTGCTATAATTTTGCTCACTTTGCTTCTGAGAGTTAAGTCTCATCACTTAGCCTTATTTCAGGATCCTATTATCCCCTTGGATTTATAAACCCAAATTCTTTAACTTTATATTTTATATTGGAGTATAATTGACTAACAATGTTGTGATAGTTTCAGGTGGACAGCAAAGGGACTCAGTCATACATATACATATATCCATTATCCCCCAAACTCCCCTCCTTTCCAGGCTGCCACATAACATTGAGCAGAGTCCCCTGTGCTACAACGTAGGGCTCTGTTAAGTATGCATTCAAAATATAGCACTGTGCACATGTGATCCTAAACCTCCTAAACTAACCCTTTCCTCAATCCTTCCCACTTGGCAATCATAAGTTCATTCTCTAAGTCCGTGTGTCTGCAGAAACCCAAATTCCATAATAGCATCTCCTAACATCAACAGAGAGGACAAAGAACAATCATATCCTAATGTCTTAACAAAGCTCTTTCCTGCACATGAGTGCATTCCTTATTGCCTTGATAAATGGGAAATACTCTTGGACCTCCAAGGAAAAGCTGCAGTTGAGTTTTCTGGTATTCGGTATATCACCCATGCGAGCACACACTCTTTTTGTGTGTTTCAATCCCTTTTCTCCTGTCCACTGGGAAATTCTAGCATTTCTACTTCATTTAGTAAGGGCCATAATTTTTTCCAAGTTTTTATCTCAGCAGTATATTAGCATTACCTCCCAAAACTATTTCGAGACTGTTAAATCTTGTATCACAGAAAAGTGCTTTCCCCATTGTTAAAACCTCTCTTATCCAAATTTATACTCTTTATTCCTTGATCTTCAGGCACACTCTCTTTCTTGCTCTGTCAGATGCTATAGACGCATAGAGAGATTCTGCATCTCTTTCAGCATATAATCTCTTTTTATATTCCAGAGAGACCACATAAAGATTTGACCCTTATCACTGAACCAATTACTAGGAGGAGGAGAGGTGAAGGAAAGTTTGTCTTATGAGGCACATCCCTTATTAGAGACTTGTGTATATTTCAGCATGAGAAGCCACCACATTCCATCAACGCAAAGGGGACCCCTCATCAGGTCCGGTCTGTTCACAGGACTCTGATATATCAACTTCAAGACTGAAGAGCCCATCTGGCTTTACTAGACTTCTGACCTTGGCTGAAGATATCTGAAAGGTCTTAAAATTCAACTTTATCTGAATCTCTGCCACTCACAAATTTAAGTTCTGAGTCTGGGTCTGGGAACCAGTAAGGTAGAAGGAAAAATATTAGTCACCATCCTTCTGGTGACCTGTTGGGGAATTGTGACTTTCATTTGCTATTGATTAAGTGTTTATTAACATCCCTATGTTGAAAAACTAGCCTATTAAGAGTTGAGGCCTTTGGGAAGTGATTAGATCATGAGGACAGAACCTTCAGGAATGGGTTCCCATATAAAAGCAACCCTAGAAAGTGGACTTGCCTCTTCCAACTTGTAAAGTTACAGTGAGAATAGCACTTACCGTATCAATGGGAGTATAACACTCCTGACTTCATTTTCTCCTATTTGAACAATCTGAAACAACATAAGTTTTTGTATAAGTAAAATGTACAGGCAAAGCAGATGCTATAATTATCCCCTACTATAGAGGAAGGAGGAATTACTGCACAGTGCACTAGAAGGCAAGGCTACAATGAGAGTCAGCAATAGGGCTTGTACTTAACCCAGGAAAAAACTAGGAAGCTCTCTGGACTGCTAGTTGGCTGTATCCAACTTAATTGCCTGGCACTGCTGATCTCCACTAATAGTCCTGTACTCCTTATGCTCAAAGGTCATGCTGGCTAAAAAAGCAAAAGTGGTACTAAAACTTCAAATTCCATGGAAAGACAGAGATTTCTCTAGATACCTGACTCCAACCAGAGAGCTAATAAGCCCTCACCTATTCTTCTCTTGTCCAATAAATAAAATCAGGGAATTAGGAATTAAACCACATACTAAATACAACATTAAGGTTTATCAAAATACTAGCTTCTGTGAATTTAAAAAAATAATTAGCACTCAGAAAAGAGCCTCTGACAGTATCTATTGGTTAAATTCCATATTTATATCCGTATCTGTCATAAAGTTTCAGAAAAAAACTGAACACACGTAAACTGTCACACAGTAATTACTCAATAAATACCTTATCAGTAGTTTTATTATTCCATTTTAAGCACATACATATATGAACTACCTTGTACATATTTGCATTTACTGTATTAAAGAAATAGAAGCAATGTTATATATTTAAAATGCAAACTGAATCCAATTAAAGTCATTCACCTTGGTTCTTACTCTCATTTAAATCTATTATATGGTTTTGAAAGGACTCACTATTTCTTAACTCATTTTCTACACTAGCGAGTAAAAGAAATATTTTTAAAATCATTTTGAGCATATAAGAAAATAACTAAAATTTGGATTAAATTCTAATTATGGGGTTACTATCAGGATGAGTAAAAAGACTGTTTTCTGAACCTGTAAAGTTCTACACATTTAGAAAGAGATTTTTCTCCCCTTGTTTGTGCTTGACCTGAGCATTGTGAATCTTCTTAATTTTACCTAGAGAATTTGTTTAATGTTGTTGTTTAGTCACTATGTAGGGTCCTACCCTTTCACAATCCAGTGGGCTGTAGCCCATCAGGCTCCTCTGTCCGTGGGATTTTCCAGGCAAGAATACTGGAGTGGGTTGCCATGTCCTTCTCCAGGGGATCTTCCCAACCGAGGGACAGAACTTGAGTCTTCTGCATTGGCAAGCAGGTTCTTTACCACACAGCCACCTGGGAAGCCCTTTTGTTTAATATGGTATATTATATGGAAAAAAAAATTATAAGTTCAGAATAAGATAAGCCTTGATAGCTAATTTATTGTTTACTTAAGGAGCATTTTACAGCAAATCACAGCATACTGAAGTACAATTCTGGTCCTGTTATAGTAACTACTTGATTTTACTAGGACCTAGTGTTTGAGTTGTACATGAAATCTTCAATCTGGATCAACAGCAGACTTAACTCCATTAAAAAATCTGTAATTTATTTTTTTCAGCATTTATCAGTAGACTTCTATGTTTCACAGATTGTGCTGGCTTATAATGATGAATATGTCATCATTCCTCTCTCAAAGATTGCAGGTTTTAGTTGGGATCTGAGTAACGACAATGCACTAAGTATTGTAGGAGCTATGGAAGCAGAGAAAATGGAGGATTCATGCAGCAAAGACTTTAAAAATATTAACAGATGAGCTTATGTTAGAGCGTCATCTTTTTCACCAGGTGATCAAGACAATGAATGCTATCTAGACGGAGACTAATGAAGTGTAAATTTTCAAATGCATAAACCTGGAGTGCTTAAAGAATTACAAACTGTTCTGAAGTCTATCAGGGAAAATGAGCCCACTGCTAGGTTATGAAACTTTATTTCCACATATCTTTTATACTTGCAATCTAGGGAATTATCTTTTCAGCTGATAGTAATTTAGAACACTGTGTGGTTTGGGTTTTTGTTAATGAATATATACTCTTATTTTTCACATATTTTTAAAATCTGAGATTATGGTACTATACAGTATGAACTGGCATTGTTTGACCTGTTCATTTGCTTGTTTTTACTCAATATTATATTTTTGAGATTATCTCTGGTGATACATCTTTATTCTAGAGACCAGTAAGTTATGCTATCATGCAAATAAAGCTTACATTTATCAAATTTCCTAAATATAGATATTTAATTATCTATTGTTTTCTTCTAGAAGCTTTACAATTCTAGGTTTTACAGTTAGATCTAGCTGCAGATCAACTGACTTTTTCTATTTCCTATTACAACACATCAGTAGAAAATGTGTGATAATTTGTCAGAAACAGTCCTAATTTATCCATATAATCTCGGCAAACTGTTAATGTGCCCTTTCACTATTAAAACTTTTCTATTTAAACAATGAAATATACTGTTATCCTAATAATGAGGCATTAATTAAGATTATTTATCAAAAATGCAACATTTTAGCAAGAATAACAGGAGTAGAAGGCTATTCTATTTATTATTTTTTGTTTTTCCCTTGATAGAGCAGCAAGTTTTAACTTACATTAAATTTCATTTATACAGAAACATTTTTTATTGCAAAATGGCTTGGAAACAGATCAATATATTTGACACTATTATTTCTACTTTATAGCCCTTAATAAAAGCAGATAGATACAGGGCCATAATACTTACTTAGAAGGAGATGGGCTAGTATTGACATATTTCCATAAAATATTTTTTTCTATGACAGATAAAGCATGATCTGACTTTGATGAATGAATTACTATTCTAGATATGGACACATTATTATAAGTAAAATAAAAACACATTGTTTTGTGATCACCCCATAATGTGCGATGGAGCCCTTTCCAAAGATGACAACATATAGAGTACACAAAGATAAGAAAAGTTTGTATGACTCATATTATGAGATTTTTATGAGGGGGCTGGGTAGCACCCAAGAAAGTTTTTAAAAATGCTTGGAGTGACCCAAGAGGAACACCGGCTTTGGCTTTTATTGAGGATAGGGAGGGTTTCCGCTGGCTCTGGCTTGTGAGGTCTGAACTTCCCGCATCAAAGGAGGGAATACTGGACTCTTTTATTGTTTTGTCTGAATATGAGGCAAGAGACGAAAAAGGAGGAGTGGGCCTCAAAAGCTGTCAGTGGTTTCACACATAGTATTAGGAGTATTAATAAAAAAAGGAAATTTTTCTTTGGTAATATATAAAAGGTATTTGGGCTTCCCAGGTGGCACAGTGGTAAAGAATCTGCTTGCCAATGCAGGAGATGTAAGAAATGCAGGTTTGATCCCTGGGTCAGGAAGATCCCCTGGAATAGCAAATGGCAACTCACTCCAGTATTCTTGCCTGTAAAAAATCCATGGACAGAGGAGCCTGGAGGGCTACTGTCCATAGGATCACAAAGAGTTGGACACGACTGAGCATGTATGCATTTGCAATGTTATAGATTTAACTTGTGAGTTAAATACCCAAATGCAAACAATCACAATGATTGTTAAGATGTCTATGTAAAAATTATGAAAAATAGAGTGCAGTTACTAACATATCTTCTAGTTTGATTGAAACATTGGACTGAGAAAAGCAAATGCATTATTACAAATCACTCTCAATTTATGTTTGGCTTTCCTTGCCTTTTTGACTACTACCATCTCACTATATATTCCTGTAAGAAAAAATATTAATGGGATAAGCAGTTCCAAATTTTTGGATTTTTAATTGTTGATATTAATACTTTTTGAATATTTTTAGGAGAAGATAGGTCCAAATACATATGAAATACTAAATACTACATATGAAAGGGTAATTATAATAAATAAAGATATTTTCTATAAAATATTAATCCATAAATGACAAAGGGTAAATTTCAAACAAAGAGCCCCTTATTCTGTATTTATAAAAATTCATTTCTGAGCATCTTGTATTTGGAAACAAATCTAGAAGAATTTTCTTTTAATGATGGTCTCTACTGAAAACTGCCAAAGAGTGTTTGAACAATCGCACAATTGCACTCATCTCACACACAAGCAAAATAATGCTCAAAATTCTCCAAGCCACGCTTCAGCAATACGTGAACTGTGAACTTCCAGATGTTCAAGCTGGTTTTAGAAAAGGCAGAGGAACCAGAGATCAAGTTGCTAATATCCGCTGGATCATCGAAAAAGCAAGAGAGTTCTAGAAAAACATCTATTTCTGCTTTATAGACTATGCCAAAGCCTTTAACGGTGTGGATCACAATAAACTGTAGAAAATTCTGAACGAGATGGGACTACCAGACCTCCTGACCTGCCTCTTGAGAAACCTGTATGCAGGTCAGGAAGCAACAGTTAGAACTGGACATGGAACAACAGACTGGTTCCAAATAGGAAAAGGAGTATGTCAAGGCTGTATATTGTCACCCTGCTTATTTAACGTATATGCAGAGTACATCATGAGAAACGCTAGGCTGAAAGAAGCACAAGCTGGAATCAAGATTGCCGGGAGAAATATCAATAACCTCAGATATGCCGATGACACCACCCTTATGGCAGAAAGTGAAGAGGAACTAAAAAGCTTCTTGATGAAAGTGAAAGAGGAGAGTGAAAAAGTTGGCTTAAAACTCAACATTCAGAAAATTAAGATCATAGCATCTGGTCCCATCACTTCATGGCAAATAGAGGGGGAAACAGTGGAAACAGTGACTGCCTTTATTTTTCTGGGCTCCAAAATCACTACAGATGGTGATTGCAGCCATGAAATTCAAAGATGCTTACTCCTTGGAAGGAAAGTTATGACCAACCTAGATAGCATATTAAAAAGCAGAGACATTACTTTGCCAACAAAGGTCCATCTAGTCAAGGCTATGATTTTTCCAGTGGTCATGTATGGATGTGAGAGTTGGACAGTGAAGAAAGCTGAGCGCCGAAGAATTGATGCTTTTGAACTGTGGTGCTGGAGAAGACTCTTGAGAGTCACTTTGACTGCAAGGAGATCCAACCAGTCCATCCTAAAGGACATCAGTCCTGGGTGTTCATTGGAAGGACTGATGTTAAAGCTGAAACTCCAATACTTTGGCCACCGCATGCGAAGGGTTGACTCATTGTAAAAGACCCTGATGCTGGGAAAGATTGGGGGCAGGAGGAGAAGGGGACGACAGAGGATGAGATGGCTGATGACATCACTGACTCGATGGATATGGGTTTGGGTAGACTGCGGGAGTTGGTGATGGACTGGGAGGCCTGGCGTTCTGCGGTTCATGGGGTCACAAAGAGTCGGACACGACTGAGCGACTGAACTGAACTGAACTACTGAAAAATAGAGTTGTTTTATTTAAGATTTCTTAGATATTAATATTTTAATTCAGTGATAATTGAATAATTAGCAAGACAAAATTTCTTAACACTTGCTATGGTACTATATACATTTTATATTTTGTTGAAAATTCACTAGGTTTTTTAATGTCTTAAATTTGTAGGAAAGTTTAAAACCATAAACATTTTATGTCCATATGGTAATGCAAATAGTTGGAAGAGAAATACTTTTATATATTTGTTAAAAATTCAGTAGGCATCTTAATGTCTTAAATGTGTAGGAAAAGTTTAGAACCATAAACTTTTTATGTTCATGTGTTACTGTAAGTACTTGGAATATAAATACTTATTACTTAATCCTATATTTTACACTGTGCATTTTTACACTAGAAAATTTTATTTTTACTTTGTTTTAATCGTGTCATCTCTAATCTCAGAAAGACACACTTTGGTCCATTCAGAGTAAAGCTGACGCATTTGGAGTACTCAGAAACAGAGCTGAAGTAAGAGGTTAACCTTAAAAATGATGTTTGGCCATGTTTTAGCTAAAGCAGACCAGGCTGCAGTAACAAAGAGACCTAAATAGTATAAGCACTAAGTGTGGTAAAGTGCATTTCCACTCCACTGATAATCCTGTTACAGGACACCAGGTAGACCTTGTCCAACCCGGGGGGTCAGGTGTTGAGGCTGTTTTCATCATATGCTCTGTCGACCACTATGACCTTGTTTTCAGAATCATCTACTCAGAAAAAGGAGGAGAAAATTTAGAGGAGGAATAGCTTCTTCGAAGCACTGGCTGGATATTTCATACAATGTGCAGCCATTCTCTTGGCTAGGATTTTGCAGCATGCTCAAACACCAGCTGTAAACAGAATTATGTGCCAAGAACAGAGGAACATATAGATCATGTTGACTAGGTCTCGTGTATACTACAGGCTGCTAATCGCTAGGCTTGTGAGATCTATGCCTTATTCCCAAAGTAGAGTATAGATCAGCAACAGGGCTAAACTACAGGTTCCTTAAGTTTCATCATTAGTAATGATGATGTTTGAAATGTGAAAATCCTAGAATTATCACAGAAACTCTACCACACAGGAACCAGAAGTAGTGTCTCACTAATGACAACCAGGTATAAATTGGGGGATTGAAATTATTTGTATTTTATTAATATTTATATATAATATTTTATACAACTATTATGATAAGGAGGTTTGTCTCATATATAGTTAATATATTTTTAAAAATGACTAAGATGTTAAGTTTCTATGTTCCATTATTTCATGTGTTTTACTTATGTTGGAAAATGATGTGATAAAAATAAATTATTATTCTAATTAATGAAAACTTACACAGAAAAATAATAATATACTTTTAAAATCCATTGATATATAGTAACAAGGCTGTTTTTATTTTGAGGTTAATCCTCACGTTAAATGGCTAGATCAGGCACTGTAACTCTAATTCCTCACGCTTGTGCATTAAGCTGCCATTTGTTGCATCTGTTTGCATTAGTCATTTTGACTCATAATGCATGGTAAAGTCAAGAATAACTACAGATAAGTCAGAATGTGTGGTGGGTAAATGTGATGAATCATTACATTATTTTTTATTAGCCCATCTGGAGAGCAATTGTCTTGATTTGTGTTTTCTTTTTAAGGTGTTGAAATTACTATATAATAATCTTTTGGGAGATTAAGTTGGTGGTGAGAAATCACTCTAAAAAATAAATATTTACACAATTTCCAAATTATTTACACATTTCCAAAATATAAAATCTAATAATGTTCTTTCACTTATAAGGACTCGTTGTTATAAAATTCAAGGAAAAAAAGTTAAAATTGCCAGATATAACACTAGCTTATTGAAGTAACTGATAATATTTCAGCAAGAGTTTTTTGGCCTTGTGGCATAATTAATCACACATCTAGAAAATATCTTATAGCCAATAGTATAAAACAAATGGCTGACTGTTACAGCCTTATGATTAGAACAAGGCAATCTATAAATCAGTATTAACTAAAACTCCAGTAACAATTTTACTTACTAGTATTCATTAAGCTGTCTGGTTTTGTGGTAGAGATAGGGCAAGTCAAAATCTGTTTTATGTTTTTCTAAAGAATTATCAGAGCCAATGATCAGTTGGGAACTTGGTTGGTAATACACAATGTTTACATCATTCTGCAGACACTATTAAAGCTTGGTGTGACACTGGAAAATGGAATGTAAATAAAAATGGTGAATTCAACATCCAGGAGTTACCGTTGAAGGTAAGTGTGTGACTTTCTCTTTGTACTTCCTCTCGCTGTTTGGAATGTAGACAAGAGAACCTGGAGGTGAAGCAGTCACCTTAGACGTTGACGTGACTCTGGGAATGGAGGTTATACACAGTGGAGGAACCTACCTCTGACATTACTGTGGGAAAGAAATAATTTCACTTAAATTACTTAAGCCTCTCATGAGCAGCCAGAATAAGTCTGATCAGTGCAGTGCATAAGGTATTTGATAAGGCAGAGAGTTTAAACATCAGTAAAGCTGTCCCAATTATTTTTTTAATGACCTGTCTGTGCACATGTGCTCAGTCCTGTCTGACTCTTTGGGACCTCATAGACTGTAGCACGCCAGGCTCCTCTGTTCATGGGTTTCTCCAGGCAAGAATACTGGAGTAGGTTGCCATTTCCTTCTCCAAGGGATCTTCCTGACTCCGGGATGGAACCCACATCTCTTGTGTTTCCTGCATTGGCAGGCAAATTATTTACCACGGTGAAACTGGGGAAGTTCAACTATATATGACTTTTATTAAGACAGAGTGTGAAGCGTATTATGAATGACTATTGAAAAACGGGGGCAGGAAGGAAATAGGGGAAGAGGAGACCAGGGGGAAAAAGGAAGATGTACATAAATCAATGATCTTTCTTTCACTATTGGTAATCTTTGAATTAGTTGCAAAATTTCTGAAGAATTAAACATTTTTATTAACTAACTACACATTAGGACCTAAACAGATAGCAACATATTAATTGAAAAGAAATTGTGATTCTCTCAGGTCTTTAACAAAATGCATAGGTTTACTTTAATCCGTTAACAAGTCTAAGCCTATAAGTAATATAGCCAAATACTTTTCCTTAGTGCATGAGGAGGGAAGTGGACATGGTAATATGTCTTCTTTCTTTTTTAATGTATCCTCAACTGTGGGCTACTTGGATGTTGGTAGTTACTAAACAGTATATACATAAGCACAAAAATTTTATAAAACTTCAAGTTAAGAAAAGTAAAATAGAGATTCACATTTGTCCTTTTTCTTGTTTAACATTTAGCGCCACACCTTATAAATTTTGAAGTCCAGCATAATAATCATTGGCTTTCTTTGATTTTCAAATAAGTACATTTTCTACTCCTTAAATTCAAAGGCTTTAGCATAGTCAATGAAGTAGTTGTGTTTTTTTTTGGAATTCCCTTGCTTTTTCTATGATCCATTGGATGTTGGCAAGTTGATCTGTGGTTCTTCTTCCCTTTCTAAATCCAGCTTATATACCTGGAAGTTCCCAGTTCACATACTGCTGAAGTCTAGCTTGAAGGATTTTGAGCACTACCTTGCTAGCATGTGAAATGAGCACAATTGTAGAGTAGTTTGAACATTCATTGGCATTGCCCTTCTTTGGGTGGCTCCAATACTTTGGCCACCTGACGTGAAGAGCAGACTCACTGGAAAAGCCCCTGATGCTGGGAAAGATTGAAGGCAGGAGGAGAAGGAGATGAGAGAGGATGAGATGGCTGGGTGGCATCGCCGACTCAATGGACATGAGTTTGAGTAAACTCCGGGAGATGGTAAAGGACAGGGAAGCTTGGTGTGCTGGAGTCCATGGGGTCACACAGAGCCAGACATGACTGAGCAACTGAACAACAACCATTAAACTAATCCTTTCATGAAGAAAACAAGAGGTTAGGGAAAGAATGAAAGAAAAGGCTCTACTTATAAGTTTAAAAATATGAAGAAAAATGAGAATCTAGAAGAATGTATAATATCCAAGGAGGATACATATTGGTTATGGTGGATATGTTTTCCAAGTTTTCTATTCTACTATGGCCCAGGAATAATTTATCAGCTCTAGAAAGACAAAAGCATAGACACAGATACATGCTTACACATATGTAAGTAAGTATTTGTGCATTTCTAGTATCACAGAGTTTTAGAAGAACTGACAACAAGAATATATAAGATCAAAATTGTCAAAATGTGCATAAGAATTAAGACACAGACCAGAGAAAATAGTACTTTGCTTAAAATAATGGTTTGTATGATAAGCATATATTCTAGCCCTACTTTTTGATTATAACTTAATTATCAATGTATAACATTACTTAATAAAATATTGATATATTAATATTTTAAATATAACAACATAAACCCTTGCCTCATTTTGCCAGTCACTGCCAGATTTTAGGAACCTGCTATTGTCTGACACATACTAGGTGGTTCATAAATGTAAGAATCTGCAAAAAAAGAAAAAAAAAATACTTGATCAACACAGTATAGATGTGTTCTTAATTCATTATTAAAGAATATTTACATATTTATGGGATATGTTAAAAAAAAGCAACACAAATGCATAAACAGGAAATATCAAATAACCAGAATGAATTGTGATGCTCCATTATAGAGTAGAAGAAGAAGCCGGGTTTCTAGTTCTAAAATTCTCTTCCCTGGTGACTCAGATGGTAAAGAATCTGCTTGCAAGGCAGGAGACTCAGGTTCAATCCATGGGTTAATAAGATTTCCTGGAGAAGGAAATGGCAACCCACTCCAGTATTCTTGCCTAGGAATTCCCATGGACAAGGGAGTCTCAAGGGCTTCAGTCCTGGGGCTGCAGAGTCGGACATGACTGAGTGACTTTCACTTTCACATAGAAGACTTCAGTGAAGTTTTCAAAATATTCTTAACTAAATCCCTTTGGTCTTCTCATCTACTTACTGAGTTTTTCTCCTCCATAAGACGCTATCTATACATCATCCTTTTTAGATGAGCACCACGGGCTTTTCAAAGGATAACTGACAATTAACCTTTTTGTACCTTGGTTTTCTCATATAAAATAGATGATAACAAATGATTCCAAAGTTTGTTGTAAAGACAAACAATTGAGATGATGTTTACTAAAGTGACTAGAGTGTGTTTATCACACAGGAGGCATTCAGTTGCTAATAGATTCTCTGTTCCTCCCTTGGTATGAAAAACTTCTAGTTTAGGTTTGTATCAGAACAAAGTATGCAGATAAGGTGTCTTACAATTGGTACTTCTATACAACTTTGGAAGTCTAAGGTTTGCATTTCGATATATAATAAACTATTGAACAAAACAAAAGCTCTGAATTCAGACAATGTAGGTTCAAGACTGGGCTTGATCATGTACCATGAACCATGTCTGGTGCCCAGTCATGTCTAACTCTTTGCGACCCAGTGGACTGTGGCCTGCCAGATTCCTCTGTCCATGGAATTTTCCAGGCAAGAATACTGGAGTGGGTTGCCATTTCCCATTCCAGGGGATCTTCCTGACCCAAGGATCGAGCTCATGTCTCTTGAGTCTCTTGCATTCGCAGGCTGAATCTTTACCACTATGCTACCTGGGAAGGCCTTTTGATGTTGAAAATAATATTACTTGGTCTCTCCAACCAACCCAATTTCTAATCTAAAATTGGGAATAATAATAATTTCACTGATATATTATTAAGACTTAAGATGGTATCTAAGAAAGAAGTTACAATGGTTCTAACATATGTAGGTAGTATTAGATAGTATTAGTAGCAAAAATTATTGGTATTAGCTAATATTAGTAGTAATAGTTGTAGCACAAGGAAAATACTATCTACTGAAAGAAGGACAATAAAGATAATCCTCATTATAATCATTTAAGAACTACCAGATATAGGAACAATAAAATGATAATAATGTTATGATTGATCCTGATGCTAAGGCCAAAATCCATTCTAGAATATTTTCCATCTGAATAGAGGAAAACAGGCTCATTTTTTTTAGAATGACAGCACTCTGAATTCTAGTACTTGAAATCGAATGATTTTTTTTTTTAAATGTAGGTTTGAAAGTTTCTTGGGTTGTCTACTGGCATGTAATGACAAAGCTAGCAGGGGAATCACTGATTTGTGAAGTCTTCTCTATGTTTGGAGGACAAATGTGGCTATGCTGCCCTTTGTAGGGGTTACTACATGAATGTGGTCACAGAGGAGAGAGATTGAATTCAGCTTTCCAACTACGAAACCCCACGGTAATAACCTCCCTGAATAAAGTCAAAGTTATAGTCTTTAACAAATGTCAGAATTTTTTTTTCTTTAACAGGATTGCCAGCCACAAAGCCAGCAATAAATGAGAACCCCAGAGTTAAAGAAA
The DNA here is from genome assembly GCF_054371585.1 of Giraffa tippelskirchi. Taxonomy (NCBI): domain Eukaryota; kingdom Metazoa; phylum Chordata; class Mammalia; order Artiodactyla; family Giraffidae; genus Giraffa; species Giraffa tippelskirchi. Next base: position 130,147,416 of record NC_137286.1, read on the forward strand.
GTTTTTTAACCAGAGTATTTGTAACAAAATACCTGCTATTAAACACATTATCCAGTTTCAATAAACCACCTTTTCAGACATGTGCAAATATCACCTTAGCAAACTCAATTTCCTTTGGGGAGAAAAAGGGAACTATTTGAAGATGAAAACATGTAATGGATTTCTGTGATTTAAAAGCTAGTAATATATTTAATAGTTCAGGCTGAGAAGTGGAGATTAGGTCTGGTATTTTTTGCTTCTTTTTGAAAACTTTAACCTTGAATACTCAGTTCAGAAAAACAAACAGAATACAAATAATAATAAAATAATAAGTATATAAAACAGCCTTACTTCAACTCTGTTCATACAGGCATCCCCTCCAATAGATGTTAAATCACTGGACTTAGAATCCTGATATTTTACTTCGATCCTTTAGGATTTAGTGAACTGACTTATCACCAATCACTATTATACGCATGGTGGTGGTTTAGTCCTTAAGTCATGTCTAACTCTTGCGACACTATGGACTGTACCTTCCAGGCTCCTCTGTCCATGGGATTCTCCAGGTGAGAATACTGGAGTGGGTTATCATTTTCTTCTCCAGAGGATCTTCCCAACCCAGAAATTGAACCCAGGTCTCCTGCATTGCAGGCAGATTCTTTACTGAGTGAGCTTAAGGGAAATCCTATTATATGTATAACCACCTTCAAAAAATTTAGAACCTTTGAATATCAGAGGAGAAGCCTAAAGACCTGTAACAGAAGCAGAGTAGTGAAACCAGTAGATAGAAGAGAGTGATGGAGAGAGAAAAAGGTGGGAAGAATGCCAAGAAATAGATTTGGATGATGATATAAAGTCAGATATAGTTTCTCAGGAGAAAAAAAGAGAGAATATGGAAACATACATCATAATTGCCACACAGTAATTTGGAGGGGAGAGAGGTAGTGACTTTCCAGTCTTGAAAACACAGCCCCGTGCTCAAGCTAGAAACCATAGCCTTGGCCTTCGATTGTCTGCCTCAGGAGGCTTTTTAAAAAAATAATATGGTTTTCAGACAATAAAGGCAGTACACTTGAAATCCATCTATGCCCCAGTCTTTGTATTTCCTTCCTTCCTCTCTTGTGTCCTGCAATTTGGGTATTCTGATTTTCCCCTTGGCACACATGTGTACTAAATGAGAGTGTCCTGGGACCTGGGTTAGGTATTTGCTGCTGGACACTGAGTGCTGCAGAGTAAAGATTACTATTTTGTTCCATGCGGGGGTGGAATGAGACCTTGAAGTCAGAGGCTAGTCAAAGGGCTATTTCCCTTCTAAACTCTTGAGGAAAGAAAAAAAAAAAAGCACAACTTGAAATAGGACTTAAGGATACAGAAAAATATAAATAAGGAAAAATAGCATTTCTGATGACTATACGGTTATAAAAAAATGCAACATTAGGAAGACATTTGCAGAGATAGTCAAATATTCACCAAATGATGGAGCAAATTGATGGATTGCTTACGGCTTCCCAGGTGGTGCTAGTGGTAAAAAAATCCCAGCTACCAATGCAAGAGATATGAGATGGGAGTTCAGTCCCTGGATTCGGAAGATCTCCTGGAGAAGGGAATGGCAAACCACTCCAGTATTCTTGTCTGGAGAATCCATGGACAGAGGAGCCTGGTGGGCTGCAGTCCATGGGGTCACAAAGCGTCGGACATGACTGAAATGACTTAGCACATTAGCACAGAGACCTCTCTCTGCTAAGCTCCCTGCCATCTGTGAAATGGTCTTCTCCCTCCAAGATACCCCATCCTTCATTCTGTATCCTTTGATAACTTTCCAAGATTATGTGTTTTGTTTGTTAAGTAATCTTACCACTGATAGGAAAACTTGAGGTATAGTTCTTTTACAGAATCACCAAGCACACAGAGAAACCCCTGTTCTTACCCTAAGGGTCACTTTCTCAGGACAGCCTTCTTTGCTTCAGGTCAGGAAGGTGCTCAAGCCAGTCTAGCACCTTTGTCCATTCACACACATGGACACAGTCAAACTCTCTAACCACTTATCTCCTCACATCCTCCCTGGAATGGACGTGGGGAGAGCTTCCCTTCTAGTGTGAGGATTTCTTCAAAGTTGTGTGTATCTCCTAATTTCACTTGTCATGGTGAAACTCTGTGTGACTCCATGAACTGTAGCCCACCAGGTTCCTCTGTCCATGGGATTCTCCAGACCAGATTACTGGAGTGGGTTGCAATGCCCTCTTCCAGAGGATCTTCCCAACCCAGGGATTGAACCTGCGTGTCCTGCAGTAAAGGTGGACTCTTTCTCACTGAGCCACCGGGGAAGCCCAGAATCTCTTATTAAATGTACTTTAATACCCTTCTACCTACTTTGGCAAATTCTTTATGGTTCTTTTCATTTGACACTTGCAGGGGTGAGCAGATTTAAGTGTTCATTTTATTATTTACTACAGTTTTCCAGTCGTTTGAAATACTCTTCACCCAAATGATTATGGTAATTATTAAAAAAAAGAAAGGGAAGATAGAAGGGAGAGGGGAATTGGGAGAGGGGAAGTAAAGTAAACATTTAGTAGAGAAGCCTCCGAGTGGCACCAGCGCTGATCTGGTAATTTACAAGGTCCAGTACACAATAAAAATACAAGGGCTCTTGTTCCAAATTTATTAAGAATTGCAAGTTGCCAATGGCAAACCATTGAATCCTATATGAATGAATTGGTAACATGCTTATGAGCCAGCCTTGCTTGGAAAAGCAGAAAAAAAAAATTAAATAAATGATCTTAATGTAACTGAAAATTGGACAGAAAAATAGTATTACTCACAAATACATGCACTTGTTTTATCTACAATTATATTGTGATTTTAATTTAATTTAAATAATTTGAATACTATTTTAGAAGTATTTTGAAGGGTGTCATGTTCCCATTCCAATGGTATTCATAAAGAACTACATATTTAGTTGTTTACAAGTTTTCTATGAATTGAATACGTATCTTAATATAATAATAGTGATATCATTAACATATTTAAAATTAACTAAAACATTTTTTTTTTTTTTTACCATATGTAATCTTTCTTAGTGATTTGTACATCTTCTTTGTGTCCCGGACAGAGAATACTTTACTTTTGAACACTTTCCACTGGAACTTTTCACTGCAGAAAGTGTGTAGACTCCAATAAAAGAAACTTGGGTAAATCTCTGAGTAAACCTTTTATTACTGACTAGAAATATTACTCTTAGCTTCTAATACATTTTCTTAAAGCCTTACAGGCTCAATTTAGGAAATATTATATTTTGCCATGTATGCGGCGACCACTTTCTATCTGCACACACACTGGTTCGTCGTCCCCTCGGAAGTTTTCTCTTTAATGTGACAGTTGCTCCTGCTCTACTTGTTCTCCTCTTTTTCAAGAAAACTAGTTTGAGATTTACGGATTCTTTATTATCTGTCATCTCTATTAATATCTCACGTCTCATAGCTTTCATTCTTTGGCCTTTGCCTGAGGACAATCAGGTCTGTTGTCCATTTCTCTGAATCACTGTTACGCCGTGCGAATTTTGCTCCTGTGCAAACTTGTCAACCTTCCCCATTTTTCTTTTATTTTCATTTTCGACTGTACTCTTTCTGTCTTTTATTCTGTTTTGGTAACTGAATGTTGTTCTTACGGCTATATAATCTCGTTTCATAGGGACCAATTGTTCTCATATTTTATGGCTGAAACTAACAATTTGTGGAATTTTCTTCTTCATCGATCAATACATTTTTTTTAGGTGTATGCTATTCTTCTGTATATCTTTCCTGTCCTTCCTTCATTTGCCTTTACTTTGAAATGTGTTCAGCAAGCATATGTCTCATGTTGGATTTGTTTCCTTAACCAACATCTTCCAATGGTCAATATGGGTCCACTTCAGAGTTCTCTGATGACTTTTCCGAATGGATTGCCCTGCCCTGGTACTCCACATGGCTTTAAATTTAACAGTACTAGTTGAGCCAGATATCAGATTGATGTCTAAAACTTCCACTCAAACTTCAAGTTTTCAGAAACCTTTACTACCTCGCACACAAGAAGATAATGGTGTCTCAGATTTTAACTGTATTGTTATCAAGCAATTTGAATTGATGGAGAACATGAGCAAAAATTTGCAGCATCCTCTGCTGAAAGAGTTTTACCTTTCTTTTTCATTACTACCTCTATTTTTTCATGAATGATGGACATCACAGCTGAATAACTGCATCCCTACTTCCTTTGTCTCCTATGAATATCATGAGAGGGACTAGGTCTAACTTTCTGATACAGAACTTGAGTCTTTGAGTAAAGAGATTGAGTAGGGAAGATATGGTATGTCTTTCTCACTTTTCTCTACCAACTTTTTTTCTTTCTATTTACTTTTTTTAAATATCTCTTTGATATCTATGAACCTTGTTCAATATATGTTAAATGTACTGGAATTTTCTCCTACTTTATTTTAGATTTCTGGCTTAATTTTGCTTTTGTGTATTTTTTTCTACCATCTTCAGTATTTTTAGAAGATGGTGGGATGTGTTTAATTCAAAGTTCCTATATTGGCTTCATTATACTGTCAAAATATTCATATCATTGCCACAATCATGCTTAGTACAATACTGTACTAAGGATTTAGAGGGGCTCAATTGATAATACAATTTTTTCCTATTATCTTGTGTTTTTATCTCTTTTCTGCTTCTTTTGCATAAAGAGGAGCTTCTATTATTACATTACCTCTGGCATTGCCATATCTCTTCTCTCACTTCCTGTGGGGAAGAAATAAATTATCTGATGAATGAATTTGGTACGATTAACAGAGAGTTAATATTCAAGCCCATCTGATGGCAACCCACTCCAGTACTCTTGCCTGGAAAATTCCATGAACAAAGGATCCTGGTAGGCTACAGCCCATGGGGTTGCAAAAAGGTGGACATGACTGAGCGACTTCACTTCACTTCACTTCTGATTCTCTTTAGGATCTGTCTTCTGCAAACCATTCTGCAATTCCACACTCTAATTTTCAGACTAAGGTGACCAAAGTGGATTGACCAGTGACTAGGGTATAATTTTAATCTGCAGATAACCATACCTAAGTCACATTTTCCAAATATTTTTATTATCATAAATTGCTCTTTTCATTTCTAACCAGTCTTTCAATGAATTATTCAATTTCAAAGGTGTTAATCTGGTGAAACCTCAAAACTCCAACACATGGCACTCAATTTTGGAATAGGAAAGTTGTTCTGTTCTCTTACAGCCCCTTCTGCTATAAGAATGTACAATCGATGAGTATAGTCATATAAGAAAATAAAAAGAATAGTATTCTATTGGAAAAGGCAGATATCCAAGATGAATGGGGGTCTATATCACTTTGCAATATTACCAATTCGGAGAAGGCAATGGCAACCCGCTTCAGTACTCTTGCCTGGAAAATCCCATGGACGGAGGAGCCTGGTAGGCTGCAGTCCATGGGGTCGCGAAGAGTAGGACATGACTGAGCGACTTCACTTTCACTTTTCACTTTCATGCACTGGAGAAGGAAATGGCAACCGACTCCAGTATTCTTGCCTGGAGAATCTCAGGGACAGAGGAGCCTGTTGGGCTGCCATCTATGGGGTCGCACAGAGTCGGACACGACTGACGCGACTTAGCAGCAGCAGCAGCAGCATGTGTATTTTCTGATGATTTTATTTGTAAATTGATGGAGTTAGAACAGATGACCTTAGGGTTTTTAAACTCTGGAATCCTTTATAAATTTCAATGAGATCCTTTCTTTGAAAATTGAAAGAAAAACTCCTCATTGCAAGCAAATATGAATAAACAAATAATTGCAAAAATTAAAAATCTATGTTTTAACAAATAACACCACCAAAGTTATTGATGCCCAGGCCAAACTAATTTTAAAAATCTACTATCGACATTTTATTGACTTTTCAGAGCTTCTTGATATCCATTCTTGAGCTAAACATTAGCAAAGTGAGATTACATTTCTAACAACTAAAAGGAGTTTATTCCAGAGCCAAGCAAATGATCCTGAAAATAGCTTTACACCAATGGCTTCTAATTGAAATTTAGGACAGTAACCTTAATTTCACCAGCTGTTCTTATTGGAATAGAAAGCCTCATGAAAAATACAAAGCTGTATACAGGGATTTACAAACACATGTTGTAGGTGGTCAAACAAGATCTTAAAACAACAAACTTACTAAATTGAAGCCAGAATTTTAAAAAAAGTATTAGCACATATTACTAGCTCCCTGAGTAAGGAGAATTTATGACAATGAGATATTATGCACACAAGGGTTTATAAGCCCTTAGAGGATGATTAAATATGATTTATAGCTCAAAGTAGCATATTGTATTTATTTTCTTATTGATATTGTTGGTGAACCATAAACCAGATGCTGCAATAATCTCGTCAAGTGAACATTTTAAAACAATCCACATTCATATATTTTGCTACTTACTTATATATGTTGCAAATGTAAAAATGCAAGTATGCTTGAATATTTAATTAAGGATTCCATTTAATATTTTCATATCTCCCCTATGTAGCCCAAATTCCTTGAGCAAGAAAGAGTTAGGATATACAGGAAAACCATATAATAAAAATAAGTCCAAAAAAATAAAGATCTTTAGCTACAAAATTGATAAATCATAGTTGATAAATTTCCCCAAAAGTTTTTAAGTGAAAATGGGCCCTAAGCATGTCTTAGTCTCTTACTGTGTTTCTGTAATAACTTCATCTCCATTTCACGTCTTTCTATCAGAACTTATAATAAATTTTCTCCTTTACCCTTCCTTTCAGGAAGTAAATTGTCTTATTGCTTGTTGAGAAAAAAAAATGTATGACAGTTGGAAAACTGTGTATGTCCCCATCATGTGATACCCAAACATCCCTCCTATCTTATTTTTTTTTTTGAGGTATAGCTGATTTATAATATTATGTTAGTTTTAGGTATACAGCAAGTGATTTAGTTATACATATATGTGTATATTTATATTTTGGATTATTTTCCATTATAGTTTTTCATAAGATGTTGAATATAGTTCCCTGGCCTATACAGTAAATTCTTATTGTTTATATCTTATATATCCTTGTTGTTTATCTGTTTGATATATGACAGGTGCACCTGTTAATCTTACACACCCAATTTATCTCTATTTCCCCTTTTAAAACCATAAGCTTGTTTTCTATGTCTGTGAGCCTATGTCTGTTTTGTAAATAAGTTCATTGGTACCATATTTTTATGTTCCATATATAAGTGATATCATATACTATTTGTCTACTCTGTCCCTTCCCGTCAAAGCAAGGAAAAGATCTCTCTTGCTGAAGACATGTACTTTCAATGCTTAAAAGTAGATTTCTCCTACTTTGTCATGTATTTAAAACCTTCATGTAATATTTTCTTTACTATTTAAAAAATGTTTTTTGACTGCACTGGGTCTTTGATAAGGTGCATAGGCTCTTCATTATTGCGCACGGGCTGTCTCTAGTTGTGATGAGCAGGGGCTACTCTCTACTTGTGGTGTGAGGGCTCTAGGATATAGTTGCAATTGTGATGTGAAGTTCTAATATTTTCTTTTGCACACTTTATCCCCAGCTTCTGTAATGTTTCATTTCTATCAATAGACACACATTCTACCATTTTAAAAGCAAGCAAAACTGCCTTAAAATCTCACTGTCCTTCATTCTAGCTGTTGTCCTATTTGGGGCTCTTCTTTTCACACAAGAATTTAAAGAGTTACTTACATATAATGATAGGCTTCATTCATCCTTTGCCTTTCACTCTCCAAGTCACCCCCAAACCAGGTCCACACATACTTGTCAAAGTATTGCTTAAGGAAGAAGTCATCTAAAAAGAAAGAAAATGATTGTTTTAAAATACAAGGTGTACTGGAAAGTTAGAATGGAAAAATACATATACTAATTAAAAATTTGAATAAATAGACAAGCATTTCTTTCTCTTGACACTTTATATTATATTTGGCAGTGGAAGTAAAACTTTAACATTGTATGATGCTGTTATAAATATATTGGATAGGAAAGATTTGGAACAATTATATTCTAAGAGAGGGGCAGGGAGTGAAGGTATGTAAAATGAAATAAACTTTCTATATTTTACTCACAGTGGTAAAATGATGACCTCAGTACGTAAATTATGTGTATAAATAATGCAATACCTAGAAAAACCAAAAACACTATGGCTAAATAAAAGTGGAATTCCCATATATTCATGTAACCTATAGGAAGACAGAAAAATGAAAAATAAAAACAGATAAAAATATGTAAAGGAAAAAATAGAAGATAGAAAAGTTAAGTGACAGACTTAAGCTCTAACAGATCATTAAATACAGATAGTTTAAGACAACAATTAAAAGACAGAAATTGGCAGAGGAGAATATAGTCTGTCCACAAGGAAGTCACTTCAAATATAATGATATAGGTGATTTGAAAGCATGGAAAAAGATATATCACAAAAAAATTAAAGGAAAGTAGAAGTGGGTATATTATATCAGATAACTAACATTCAGAGCAAATAAAATGACCAGAGATAAAGAGGGACATATGGGCTTCCCTAGTGGCTCAGACGGTAAAAAAATTTGCCTGCAATGTGGTAGATGCAGGTTCGATCCCTGGGTTGGGAAGATCCCCTGGAGGAGGGCATGTAACCCACTCCAGTATTCTTGCCTGGAGAATCTCCATGCACAAAGGAGCCTGGTGGGCTACAGTCCATGGGGTCACAAAGAGTCAGACATGACTGAGCGACTGAACACACAAAGAGGGACATAATATAATGATTAAAGGGTCAATCCAACAAGAAGATGCCGAAATTTGCACCAAACAACCTGGGAACAAAAATCAGTCATCAGCAATCATTTAATTAATAATCATCACCTAAGTGGAAGTCTCCCACCTTATTCAAAACTTAACTCAGGATGGATTATGGACATAACTACAAAACATAAAATTACAGAAGTTTTCAAAACAATATAGGATAAAGTCTAGGGGTAAGCAAAGAGATTTGATACCAAAAACCCAGTCCACAAAAGGAAAACCTGGTAAGTTGGACTGCATCAAAATTTAAAATTTTTTTCTTCAAAAGATGATGTTAAGAAGATGAAAAGACAAGCTACAGAGTGGGAGAAAATGTTTGCAAAACACATATCTAACAACACACTTGTATCTAAAATATATAAAGAATCCTCAAAACTCAATAGTGAAAAACAATTCAACTTGAAAATGAGCAGAAGACAAACATTTTACTTATGAGGATAAACAGATGGCAAATTAGCACAGGAAAAGATGGTCTGTATCATTAACCATTTGGGAAATGCAAATTAGAACCACAAGAAGATAGCACTGTACACCTATCAGTATGGCAAAAATAAAAAATGATGACAACTTTAATTGCTGTTGAGGATGTAGAGAAAATGGATAACTTACAGCTTGCTGTTGGGAATCTAAGGAGGTATTATTCCTCCTAAAAACAGATAGACTTTGTTTTTTAAACCAAACATGCACTTGCCATAGAGCACAGTGATTATGCTTCTGAACATTTATCCCAGAGAACTGAAGACTTATGTTCACCCAAAAACCTGCTGAAAAATGTTTACAGCAGCTTTACAGTAACAGCAAATCTTGAAAATAAATCAGATATAGTGGAATGAGAAAATGATTAAATGAACTGATATATACATAGCATGGAGTATTGCTTAATAATCAAAGAAATGAGTCAGTGATACTCCCAACAACCTAGAAGAAATCCCAGAGAATTAGGCTAAGTGAGAAAAGCCAATCTCAAAAACATTACATAATATATCATTCCATTTACACAATGCTCTTGAAATGACAAGTTAGAGGAATACAAAACATACTAGTAGTGGACAGGAATTAAGTTGGAGGCCTCTGGGAAGAGAGGTAAGTGTGGTTATAAAAGGGAAAATCATTATGATGGTACAGTATTTAGACTGTATCAAAGTCAATGTCCTCATTAAGATATTATACTGTAGTTTATTAAGATGGTACCATTATGAGAATCTTGATAAAAGGTATATAGGAGCTCTCCATATTATTTCTTACAACTGCTTTACAAGTTTAGTGTTCTAAAGTTGGAAAGAATGGAAGAAGGAAAGGAGAGAGGAAGAAAAAGCCTGTTACAGCTATCTGAAAAGCAATGGCTTGGAGCATTTGAATTGGTGTTTTAAAAATATTAATGCTATATTTCACATTCTATTTTTAAATTAAGTCCTTGAAATTCGGTGTATATCTTACATTTATGATACTTCACAGTTCGGACTACCCACACTTCAGTCACACAGTAGACACTTGTGACAAGTAGCTACTAGCTACTATATTCAAATGTGTGGAAATAAAAACTTTGTGAATATTTATTGGAGGGAGTGGGAGTGATAGAATGTGGTAAGGCGAGTAAGAGGAAAGATGAGAGAAAGAAAGAAAATATTTGTGTAGTGGGGGAGATGGTAGGGATAAAAATTTAATACTCTCTGAAAATATTGATTAATAAAAAGTGTATGGCCTAACTGATCTAGAAAAACATTACAGATGAACCTGTTTCCAGGGTAGGAATAGAGGCACAGATGTAGAGGTGGAGGTGTGGACAAAGGGAGGGAGGAGGAGGGTGGGACAAACTGGGAGACTAGGACTGACACCACCTATTTCACTACATATGTGAAATAGATAGGTAGTGGAAACCTGCTATATAGCACAGGGAGTTCAACATGGTGCTTTCTGATGACCTAGAGGGGTGGGGTGAGGCGAGGGACTGAAAACAGGCTCAAGAGGGAGGGGATATGTGTATAGATACAGCTGATTCACTTCGTTGTACAGCAGAAACTAACACAACACTGTAAAGCAATTATCCCTCAATAAAAACAAACAAACAAACAAAACTTGTACAGTTTAATAGAAAAACTTTCTTTACATGTTGAAGAATAAAAACCGTTCACCCAGAATCTTCTACTCAGCAACATGTGCTCCAAAAATGAAGGGGAAATTGATAGATCTGCAGATGAAGGATTTAGGATGGCAGATCTATCCTAAAAAGAACAATTTAATTTTTAAAAATGGTGAGGCAAAGAACTGAATAGACATTTGCTCAAAGAAGACATCCTAATGGCCAACAGATACATGAAAAGATGATCAATATTACTAATCATCAGCAAAATGCAAATAAAGACCACGGTGAGTAGAGTAGAAACTAACACAGCATTGTAAAGCAACTATATTCCAATAAAAATTAATTTAAAAGCAAAATAAACTCCCAGTTAATCTTTAAAAAAAAAAAGACCACAATGGGATATCACCTCACACCTGTTAGGATTTATTAGCAAAAAGACAAGCAATAAGTGTTGGAGAGGATGTGGAGGAAAGGGGATCTGTTTGCACTATTGATGGGCATGTAAACTGGTACAGCCATTTGTGGAAAACAGGTGGAAGTCTCTCAAAAAATTAAAATAGAAGCATGTGATCTTGCAGTCTCAATTCCGGGTATATATCCAAAGGAAATGAAATCCAAGTCTCAAAGAGATTTCTGCACTCCCATATTCATTGCAGCATTATCCACAATAGGCAAAATATGGAAGCAACTTCAGTGCCCATACAAGGATGATGTGATTTGATATTATATACATATATATAATATATACATGTATACAGATATACACACACATATATATACATATGCCCAATGGAATATTATTTAGTCATGGGAAAAAAAAGGAAATCCTGCCATTTATGATAGCATGGATGGACCTCAGGGGCATTATACTAAATGAAATATGTCAGTCAGAGAAAGACAAATACTATGTGAATTCATAGTATCTATGAAATAGTATCTATTTCTATCTGTGAAATCATAGTATCATGGAATCTAAAAAAAAAAAAAAAGCTGAACTCATAGATACAGAGAGTTGAACGGTGGTTTCCAGGGGCTGGGGCTGGAGAGAAATGTGGTGATGTGAGGGTATCAGAAACCACATGGGTAGCCTGGACTTATATTAGCACCTGACAATAATAAGGTCTCTCTGTAGTCCTTCCTTCCATCCGGGGTAGAGTCATAGGAAGCCTAGTGCTGGGTCGAGACTTTCACTCTCGAACAGGGCAATCCCTACCTTGGTGTCAGTTGAGAAAATGTGGGAAACCAGAATTCCCATCAACATGCTCAGGCCAAGTGGGGACCCCAGAATTCCACCTTCACCTGGAAGTAATGAGGCAGCACATTGTCATTTTCTGTTGATGGAATGGTGATGGAAAGATATAGCTAAAACAAAAGGTTTAAATAAATAAGATCCAGCATCTTATAAAAATGTCCAATATTCAATTAAAAAAAATCACCTGTCATGCCAAGAACCAGGGAGATTCAAATCAAATGAAAAAGGACAAACAATAGATGCAAAACTTGAGAAGACAGTTGTTCAGTCGCTAAGCTGTGCCCAACTTTGCGACCCCATGGACTGCAGCATGTCAGGCTTTCCCATCCTTCACCATCTCCCAGAGGTTGCTCAAACTCATGTCCATTGAGTTGGTGATATTATCTAACCATCTCATCCTGTCTCGCCCCCTTCTACTCCTGTCCTCAGTCTTTCCTGGAGGGAATGGCAAACCATACCAGTATTCTTGCCTTGAGAATCCTATGAACAGTATGAAAGGCAAAAATCAGATAGAGATGTCAGAATTAAAGCAGCCACAATCAAAGCTTTCAGGGAGCATATTTTCAAACACAAGTATTTTTTTCCCTGTTCCAACTCTTTTAAAATGTAAAAAGTAATTCTTAGCTTCAGGGCCATGTGAAAACAGAGGTTTGTCTGTGGACTTTAATTTGCCTACCTCGGATTCAAGGCTTATCAGGCACAATAAATGTTTGGAACAGTTACTGGAGAGTAAGATTAGGAGCCTGAGAGAAGTTAACAAAAGGATTACTGGAGAGTAAGTGTCTAACAACATGAATTTTTATTGTATCCAGTGAGGGTTGGTTAATTACATAAGTAAATGACCTCAAAGTTCCTAATTCATCAGTCTGATTTTAACCATATGTTTTATCCCATAGTATTACTTAATCTGAGGGCTCCCCAAGTGGCTCTAGTGGTAAAGAACATGCCTGCCAGTGCAAGAGACATAAGAGACCCAGGTTTGATCCCTGGTCGGGAAGATCCCCTGGAGGAGGGCATGGCACCCCATTCCAGTATTCTTGCCTGGAGAATCCCATGGACAGAGGAGTCTAGGGGGGCTACAGTCCATAGGAGCGCAAAGAGTTGGGCACTACTGAAGTGACTTAGCACCCACATCACTTTAACTGAAACTGTTTTTCCCTTATGCTACTTTTGTATTGGTTTATTTTGTATTTTTGGATTGGATGTTTTAGAAAAGGTGACCTCCAAAAGATAAGAATCATTTTTATTATAAGTATTAACTTATTGTATATAATAATTACAGTAAATATTTGACTTTTTAAATTGTGTGTCTCATTATATCTATGGTGAATTCCCTTAGGAGTCATTTTCTTTTTTAAACTGTTAATAGATAAATTATTCTACAGAAAAGATACATTAATTTGGATTAGAATGAATATGAGGGTGTATAAGATGGTATGCGAATTTAAATAGATCCTAGAGAATTTGAACTATATTAACAGTTGAAGAGTTATGTTTTATGTATGTTTACTTTTTAATGTATTAAAATAGGGAAAAAGGGAATTTTCGCTACTAAAAACTCAACATGGCCTTAAGAATCTTCATAGTAAGAACACACATATCAACAAATATATCTACTAAATGTATGCACTATATATATAAAGTATCAGAAGAAATACTATAAACCATTTGAATGGACAAATCTGGGTACTGAAGAATATTTCCTATTCCACAACTCTCACTGATCTTCAGTAAGTTAGTTCTTATTTTCCCTTGCCAACAGAACAATTGCCTCTTCTGTCTTAAGTTCAGAACATGGAACCGGTGGTGCACTTTTTATTTTATCTTCTGTTACCTTCTCTCCAATTCTGACCCATCTTATTTTCATTTCTATTGCTTTGTTAGAAGGTACATATATACCTGGTGCCACCTTGTGACAGTAAATACCTGATAAAGTATGTTAGTGAAGTTATTTTTCTATTCCCCTCCCTAAAAAGATTGTTCATCTCCCCAGAATAAAGATATAATGAGCTTATTTGATTTTATTATATGCTTTTAATCAAAATCTAAAAAAACATGTACCACAAAATATTTCCAAAAATTATAATTTGTTTCTTAAGTAAATAAAAATACATGAAATAATATTCTTCCCAGTCCAAGCGAACATCAATGAAAAGATCATATATCTCTTCTTTGTCTTCATACATCTAGAATCATTCATGTTCTAAGAAGATGGCTACTTCTTTTTTTTTTGGGGGGGAAGGGTCATCAGTTTACAAAGAAGTAAATCCTCAGCATTTCTTCAGCATCTAAATGTGCTTGTTCCTTGAAAGTGTGTTCCTCCTACATGATGTAGCAGTCATTGGGAGAGAGTCTTAGACTGAGGTCTGTAACGGAGGATCTAGGAGCAATCCTGAACACTGTTGACTCAATTTTCCTGGCAACAGAGCAACAGATATGTGGTCTTGGCCTCGGATGTTTCTGTGCCCTTCTATTTGCTTTGCCGTGCTCTCCTAACCTATCTCAGGATCTGTGCCTCTGACCTGAAGGATATACCAACATCAGGTGCTGAGGGAAACTCAGCGTGTTTTCAATTTTGGCTGTCAACAACTGTGTTAGAGAAAGAAAACAGTGACAGCACAGCCAACAATCTGGCATCCTTTTTTGTTCTTTTTTCTTGTGCTTCAGTATGAAGTTGTTACATTTCTGTCAGTGAGGATGGCATCACTCTTCACACAAGAGGGCCATGTCAAAAGGTTGTGGACAGATGCAATCATTATCTTTGAGAACATTTGCATCACTCTCAACCATAGTGTTGAAGTTTAAGTATGTGCTACATATATTTAAGTGTATCTAGTTGTTACTGATTTTTTCTATGAAAAATATCATTCATGGGAATATTTTATTCCATTATGATTTTCTGAAGACTGGCCATGTACTCTCTGCAGTTCCTCATTTATATCAGTTCACAGTCTCTGCGCCTATGTTCTAAGGCTGACACCTACTTTTATGGTACCACTCCGAGTTGAATTTAACCGAGGCTTCCCTAATGAGAATGGGAAGACACTGAGTTGACAGATTGATGAATGGGGAAGCGGGGTTTTCTCCACCTGGATTAAGTTGACACCCAGAGTGGTACTTCTACCCAAGACCTCCCACCACTCACACACATACCACACCCCTAGGCACTGAACAAGACCTGTGAATGAGAAAAAAAAAAGAAGAAGAAGACTATTATTCACTAAGGAGTTTAATTTTCATCATGCAGATGAGCTTTCTGAGTTTTAAGTTCATAACCCTCTTCTTCTCAAGCTTTAAATAATGCTGAAGTTCTTAATTTGCTTTCAAGAAGGGGATCTCTGGTAGCCATTGTGTATTCATAAAATTAAGAATCATATACACATAAATAAAATTCATAAATATATACATAAAATTCACAGTCACATTATATATTGACGTTAATATTCAATTATAATAAAGCATTAATTCCTCTAGCTTTTATGGCAGCTGTTATTATCTTGCCTGATCAATGGTACTGATGAATGTATTTGCAGGGCAGGAATAGAGATGCAAATGTAGCAAGTGGACTTGTGGACACAGGGAGGGAAAGAGGGTGAGACGAATTGCGAGAGTCGCATTGACATATATACACTTCCACATGTAAAACAGATTGCTAGTGGGAAGCTGCTGTGTAGCACAGGGAGCTCAGCCAGGTGCTCTGTGATGATCTAGAAGTGTGGGATTGAGGAATGGGGTGGGAGAGGGGGATGTATATATACATATAGCTGATTCGTGTTGTACAGAAGAAACAAACACAACATTGTAAAACAATTAATTCCAATTAAAAATAAATTTTAAAAAAAGCCCAAATGTTAATCTATTTGTTAAAGTCACCAACAATATTACACTATCTACCAAATTAAACATTGTTGTCATTCAGTCACTAGGTCATGTCCGACTCTTTGTGACCCCATGGACTGCAGCATATCAGGTTTCCCAGAGTTTGCTCAAACTCATGTCCATTGAGTCGGGATGCCATCCAACCATCTCATCCTCTGTCAACCCCTTCTCCTCCTGCCTTCAATCTTTCCCAGAATAAGGGTCTTTTCTAATGAGTCGGTTCCTCACATCAGGCGATCAAACTATTGGAGCTTCAGATTCAGTATCAGTCCTTTCAATGAATATTCAAGGTTGATTTCCTTTAGGTTCAACTGGTTTGATCTCCTTGCTGTCCAAGTGACATCCAAGAGTCCTCTCCAGCATGCATTTCTCTATTCTCCTCAGTGGAAACTGTGATCCTAAGTTTTCCCAATCTCTTCTTTCAACAATTCCCTGTGACTCTAATGTTTCTATGAAACTGGACTCTCTGTTCCTTAAATGTGTCCTGAATTCACAATCTCATTGGAAACTTTGCTTATGCTCTTCACTCTGCCTACAATATGTTTCCAGTCTTTATTTTTTCTGCATTCTGAAGCTTATTTAAGTGTTTTCAAATAAACATTTGAGACAGATGACTTTTGGAATTGTGCCTTGGGGAAATATCTGGACCGTCACCCAACTAAAAGATACGTAAATGGTAAAAATTAGAAAAATATATAAATAAATGAACATCAACCAACCAACAATTTAAAATCACTGTAAACTAACCTAAAGGCATACGATAAATATAAAGCATGTATTGAAGAAAATCTACTAAATCAATCCTGTAAAATTGAGTCTGTGGCATTTGAGCCATGACTTCTCTTCCCCAATGAATGAGATGGAAGCTACATTCTAAGTGGGTGACCAAGAATCTCTTCCTACAGATTCCACTCAAGTGCAATAGTGTCTCTTCAAGGGAGGCAGGGCACCAGCATGCCTCATCTGCCCAAATCCATGTTTCAGAGGCTAAATTAGAGGCAAGAGCAGCCCAGGGTTGGGAGATTCCATTTTGCATCCAGTTCCCCCTCACAGGATGGAACTTCTACATCAGACACAGCAGGTTGGAGACTGGGACCCCAATAGCCCTCATTTCAGTTTGGTTGTGGGGTGGGAGGTTCCACACTCAGAGAAGCAAGACTTGAAGAGAGACCACCACTCCTGACCAGCTCCTGGCTCACAGAACAGGGGTGTCAACCTGAGGGAAGGGGCCCCCAGTCCCTGCACCCAGCTCTGGAGTAGAAGCTCAGAGATCTTCCCAGAGGCAGCTGCAGGCCACCACGATAGAGAGGTCTGAAGCTCTCCCTAGGTGAGCCAACTTTTTGGGGACAGAACTTAGGAAAGTTCCAGCCTAAGGGTACTCTCAAAAACAGGGGAGATTTGGTGGCCAGCAGTTGGGAGCTGGTAGTTCCATGTGAGCAACAAGCTAAATGTAGCCAGCTAATTTATTAGATAAAGCCAGTGAGAAAGACAAGAATTCCTTCTGGATTCAGAACAGGTCTGAAAGACTGCCCTCAAAAACTGCAATTCTGCACATATTCAGTAATCAACAATTCATGTTAACATGACCCAAGGAAATAATTTCACCAATTTGACCATCACTTTCTGTATTTTCCTAAAATTATAATTGCTTAATTTATTTTATTGCATGAATTGTATCTTAAAATCTATAAATCTTTAACTTAGAGAAGATGATATAGCACAGACTGTCTTCAAATAAACAAACAAAAATTAATAATCCTCCAGCCACATGTTAGATATGATAAAAATATTAAAAGTAATCTAGGATACATTTAGAATGGATTATACCAAACGAAAACCTATAAATCTAAAGTAGAAAATTTTTCAATTATAGGCAAGAAATATCAAATAATCTAGGTTAAAAGAACATATACAAACTATATTAATATGTGCAATTAATTTATATTTGTTTTAACTTATATCAATGCAAGAGGTGACTTAGTACTTTTAGTTGAAGTTTTATGAATTGAAATGATGAGTAGGATATTTTAGTTTTCTGAGTTGTTTATAGTTTTAACACTGGAGAAAATATTTCCTAAAAGTGATTGTAACTTTACTGGATGTGTACTATATTTAGCAAGGCATTATATAATGTTTTTCATCTGAACATAAAAAATCTGGAGACACAAATCAGCAATGCCTTCTGTTTCTTACTTTAGATAACTACATATAAATCTTAATTCATAAAGCTCCTGCTTATTATAGGATAGAAAATAAGTAAAATTTTGCAGTGAATGAGCTGTGCATTTCAAAAAATAGTGAAATAAGAATGTTCCAAGGATTCTTTAAAAATATTCAAAGATTCAGTAAATGTATCATTTTTTAAAAGTTAAAAATTCTTTTCACTCATAAAAATGTACAAGTTGTATATAAAAATAGAAATATCATATGGGACAACACAATAGATATGTTTTAAAATGTGAACATAAGCAGTAAAATGTATTAGCTACTCTCCCTTCCATCTAGCTATTCAGTTGTACAACAGCATAAGTTGTACCTTGAACAACATGGACTTGAATTGCATGAAAAAAAAAAGCTGACTGACACAGCTTTTTTTTTTTTTCAATAAACACAGTACTAGATGAGCCGCTTACTGAATCCAAAAATGTTGAACCATAGATACAGAGGGCTGACCTTGGGACTTGAACATCCCCAGATTTTGAAATCTGAGGGCAAGTCCTGGATCCAGCCCTCTGTGGTTATTGAAGAAAGACTGTAGGTGAATATTTCACCATGCAGCTTTCAGTGTCCCTAACCTTGTCCTTGTTCAAGGGTCAAGGAAAATGTGTATCTTTCTTGGTTCCTGTTCTATTATCAAGTGCTAAGTCACTTCAGTCATGTCTGACTCTTTGCGACCCAATGGGCTGTAGCCTGCCAGGTTTCTCTGTCCAAGGATTCTCCGGGCAAGAATACTGGGGTGGGTTGCCATGCCCTCCTCCAGGGGATCTTCCCGACCAGGGATCAAACCCAGGTCTCCTGAGTCCCCCGCATTGGCAGGCGGGTTCTTTACCACTAGCGTCACCTGGGGAGCACTTATTATCCAGTGCAAACTCTACTTAAATGTGAATAATCTTGTATCTGAGAGGTGACAACTGAAGTAGTCACCGTAAGTAGTAGGTACCACAGTGAAAAGTTAATGAGATCACTCTACCTGTGTGCAAACAGTGATACAGGAAGACAAAAGACTCCATTTATTGCAGTACTAGTGAGATCTGCCTTATAGATTGGCGAGGTATAGCGATAGAGATTTAATCACTTCAATCCGAACGCTTGCATTTGCAAGGCCACTCCACCACTTACTAGTGATGCAATGTTGGACGATGTGTGTGTGTATACCTTCTGCATGTCTTTTTGTATGAAAAATGGAGATACAATTGTCCATTTCTCATACTGTGGTAGCTTTACCACAGTGAGTTATAGTATTATAAATGTGAATACTTATATATTTCTTCCCAAAAGTAATATTTGAAAAATTGGAAGAGAAAACTTTGAGATTTCAGATTATTTCAAAAAAAAATGTGAAAATTAAATGAACATATAACAAACCTGGCATCCTTGAATGACGCTCAGAGAATATTTTTAAACCCTCACTCAGATGGAATTCTACCCAGGTTACAAATAAACATGACTCTAAGATATACCTGAAACAGAACCAATTTTTTAAGATTTGGCTCAAAAATATTAAAAAGATAAAAGGTCCTATATTTTCAGTAAGTTAGTCATGGAAACACTTGGATTAGATAATGTCTAAGTGTTTAAAATTGGTTATAATGGGACATGGGAAAAATCTCAACCATATCCTCATGGAGAATTGAAATAAAAATTATCTACTCTATATAGGGTTGTGTAGGATCTGGGAAATGAAAGATCTAATAAACACATTTTTGAGGTAGCATCATATTAGTAGTAGGGAATCTTTGGATGTTACTTTATGATCTACATTGTGCTTTAGACATATATCTCTGATTTAATCATATTCCAAATATATGAGGTATATACTGATATGTCACTTTTTCAAATGAACAGATTTGATTTCAGTCATCATCCAAGAGATTCAAAAGTAATAAATACATGGTAGCTGCCACTTGAATTGTGTCCTATGACTCCAAATCTAAGGGATTTATTGTCCATCTCAGGCAGGCTACAGTCCATGGGGTCGCAGAAGAGTCAGACACAATCTGGCAACTAGACAATAACAATAATAGTGCCTATAGTATCCTAAGTGAAAAAAGCCAAGCCTTTTCCTTAATTCAAGTAAGATAGTCATGTTTATCATGGTTTACTATATCACTCTTGAGAGAAATGCTTGCTATTTCATAGAAGCTCTGTCCCCAAAGAACAAGCACTAAAAAAGTGCTGCTTCTGCTGCTGCTAAGTCGCTTCAGTTGTGTCCGACTCTGTGTGACCCCACTGACGCCGGCCCACCAGGCTCTGCCATCCCTGGGATTCTCCAGGCAAGAACACTGGAGTGGGTTGCCATTGCCTTCTCCGAATACTTGTTTACCCAGACTTTAATCTTAAATCAAAGTGCCATTTTCCTGTATTTCTTTACTCCTCTTAATTACATTTTACCTAATTTGTAAATTATTTTATTAAGTAAAATATGTTTTTTTTCCTATAATAATAGAATATTTAGGAGAAACAAACTGCAGCTCTACAAGCATCTTTAATTACAGAGCTTCATGTATTATGCGTTTATGCAATTTTGTGATATGGAAGACAGCTTTATGTGAGATTAGCAGCAATATATCTTCATTAAAGATTGTTGAGGAAAGTACAATGATTTCAAATCTGTAAGCATATCATTAGGCTAGACAGAAAAGCAGCATAGCATATTAGCTTGTTTTGTTATGGGTGTATGAAACTTTTGAAATTAGAACAGAAAAAAAATAATGCTTGGTTTCTTTTAAACAGTTAAGAGAATTAAATACAAAAATGATTTTTATATCTCTTGTGTTTTAATTAGTGTCTCAGTTATTACTAGAGAATTTTAATAATGTTTTAAAACTTTTGGGTCTTCCATTAAGATCCAAATATTTTGTGTCTTCAATTGACTTTAATTAACAGCTTATCATAAAAACTATTCAATGTGTCTTTCAAAATGTTATCACAGTTTATTTCAAATCTTTTGAATTTTATTTGACAGGCCATCCAGGCTAATCAGATAGCAGTCATATTTCAACCCAGAAATGTTTATATATTTCACAATTGTGCTTTTAAGTCATGTTTTTATCACACACATATCCATAGTTTTAGTCCTTGTTTCTCCTTAGAATAAAATTGTCTTAAAGCTACACTGATGTAATAGAATATGTGGGCTTCTCTGTAGTTCAGTAGTAAAGAATCTGCCTGCCAATGCAGGAGATGCAGGATTGTTCCCTGAGTTGGAAAGATCCCCTGGAGAAGGGAATGGCAACCCAGGCCAGTAATCTTGTCTAGGAAGTCCCATGGACAGAGGAGCCTGGTGGTCTACAATCCATGGAGTTGCAAAAGAGTTGGACATGACTTAGAGACTAAACAACAACACTTGGACTCCTGCTAATGCTAATGCTGCTCTTACTACCACCAATGATAACAACAATCATAATAACAGCACCACCTTTTTCCATTCTTTCTCTGACTGTAATATATGATCATACATAGTTACCTATGATAATAGATTTCATGTTTATAACATGTGTATTTGTTATAATTATACTAATCATATTTTATACACAGTGAACTCTAAATTCCTACATTCACACAGATAAAAAGTTGCTGATAATAAGTAGCTGCATTTATGTATACAGACTTTCATAGATTCTGGAATATTTAGTGTCGAGCTAGGAAGATATTTTCCTATATCTGGTATATGATAGAAGTCACCTAGTTAGTGCATGCATGTTTCCCTTTTTCAGTATTTACATAATTCCCTTTTTAAAATGTAGATTTTGGATCCATTTGGGATTTAGCCCCATATACACCATGACGTATGGATCCAATTTTATCTTCTTTCTGAAATAGCTATCCAGTTATCTCAACACCATATATTTTTGGTTCACCATTTCTCCACTAATTTGAGATGCTGCTTTTAGCTCGTGTTACATTTCCATCTGAAATGATTCCATATATAAACTTTCTTTTCTGTTTCAATGCCTACTACTCATCTTTCAGCAGATTATTATTTAAAACGTAAAGGCTTCAGATTAAGGTTTAATATCTGGTAGGTCTGTGTACCAGTCAGAATTCTATCAGAGAAGCAGACCCTTTATATGCAATGCTGCAGAAATTTGAGCGTGACAGATGAGTGAAAAGACTCTGTATGTCTTTTGTGTTTTCATTTGATGCTGAACCTTGAGGTACAAAGGGCAGGCAGTCAAAAAGGGAATATGGATGGAAAGTGGGGGAAGACGTGGACAAATTGCAACAAACTGCAAGCTGCCAGTAAACTGGAAACTAACCATATTTGGCTCTCACCATCTCCAACTTTGATGATGTTGGTGTCCTGCAGGAAAGTTGGCAAACTTCAGCATAGACCTAAATATGCATCTAGCTCCAGAGCTGGGCAAGGTGCAACAGATTCTGCCAAGCTACTGCTCTGTGCCAAGGAGGTGAGCCAGCAGATAAGCAGCAACTTGGCTGAGCTGAAAGAACACAGGGTGTATCTTCACCAGCCTTCTGATTATGGAAGCAATATAGGCACTGCTTTGTTTTCACCTTCCAGATCACACACAAACTATCCTCGTGCCCTTCCTGAACTAGACTATATCAGAAAGGAAATCCGAGGAGACATAACTTAGCAGAGCCATGTGGATGTACAATAAAGCCACCACAGCACAACTCATGACCCCAGCATTCGAACAGGACTCCGAAGGTCGTTAGCTTCTGAATAAAATAATAATATAGTCATGTTCCACCAGACCCGATGCAGTTATTCTCCAAGTAATTGCAAGCAAGCTTACTCTTTCCTCAAAAGAAGATACTAAAGCTCTTTCCCACCTTTAGTTGGTATTCATTATTTTTCTCCCTAAGTCTCAGCATCCTATTTATAACTTGTTTGCTACTGCTAAGACGCTTCAGTCATGTCCGACTCTTTGCGACCCTATGGACTATAGCCCGCCAAGCTCCTCTGTCCTTGGGATTCTCTAGGCAAGAGCACTGGAGTGGGTTGTTATTTCCTTCTCCAGTGGTCTTCCCAATCCAGGGATTGAACCCGCATATCTTATGTCTCCTGCCATGGCAGATGGGTAAGATTATAACTTAAAATACTGAGATATAAGGTTAACTGCTGCTGCTGCTAAGTCACTTCAGTCATGTCCAACTCTGTGCGACCCCATAGACGGCAGCCCACCAGGCTGCCCCGTCCCTGGGATTCTCCAGGCAAGAACACTGGAGTGGGTTGCCATTTCCTTCTCCAATGCATGAAAGTGAAAAGTGAAAGTGAAGTCGCTCATTCCTTCTGACTCTCAGCGACCCCATGGACTCCTCCGTCCATGGGATTTTTCCAGGCAAGAGTACTGGAGTGGGTTGCCATTGCCTTCTCCAAGGTTAACTACTATTAGCATACTTTATTGTTGTGAGTAGGGGAAAGATAAGAGGGAAACTCGTATATATACACACTGTCCAGAGTTTAAGTTGCTCTACCTCCACGGTATTGCCGTCTCAGCATCCTTTTTTTTTTTTTTTTTTGGCCAAGCAAACTGTGTGACTTTGCATTAACCCTAGCCCCTCATGCTCAAGCACACCCTAGGAAACAGTCTGAAGAGTCACAAACAAATACAAATCCCTGAACTGACATTACCAACAGCCCTCATGGTAAATTGTCTCCTTTTCCCCAAGGTCATCCTTTGGTGTGCCCTGTGAAGTTATACCAAAACCCTACAATTTTTGATTTAAAGAGTAATCCGACCCCAGCCCTGGAACATCAAAGCACTCCACCCGCAGACCCTGAGAAAGGCACTGTCCTAGGTCCTGTCTCCCCCTTTGCCTGCATGCTGCCCTGACCTCCCCATGTGACCTCTCAAGGGATGTTAAGTACTTCCTCCAGGACCTGTGAGTAATAAACATCTCTATTTCAATTTCTCTTGTGGTGTTCTGTTGAACCTTGCTTCACCATCTGACACTGACCCTGGGGATTTTACTTAACATATGCTAATTTAATAAAGCCATAACACATACACCCATGCAAATGTATTCATATCAAAACAAGAAAGAACTACTGACAACTACTGAAATTTTTGTTTCTGCAATTCTTCTCATGGTTATAGAGTTTTTCTTAATTACATTCTCCCACTATCCATTCTCTACATCTTTGTTCCAAGAACCCCAGTTAGCTGGGAGGAACCAAGTCTTTCTGCCTAGGGCATGAACCATACTGTCTACCTGGGTCATTGTAGTCTTCCCTTGACTTTAATCACAGGATATGGGAGTATTAAGGAACAGCCCTAGAAGACTTCTAACATTTCAGACATACTATACTCCTCATTATCCCCTCCTCAGAGTAACAATCCCAATTCTGCCTCAGTTATCAAAATCAATCACAAATATAGTGACCTGTTTCTTTGTCAATTAATTTACTGACATGGAAAACCCAAAGCATATATGTAGTAGTCTCAACTTTTTGTGAAAGGAGTAGGAGTGTGGAATTATCCCTGACTTGGGGCTAACAACTCTCCATCACCAGAGCCAGGGCTTCCCTGATAGCTCAGTTGGTAAAGAATCTGCCTGCGATGCAGGAGACCCCGGTTCGATTCCTGGGTTAGGAGGATCCACTGGTGAAGGGATAGGCTACCCACTCCAGTATTCTTCGGCTTCCCTTGTGGCTCAGCTGGTAAAGAATCTGCCTGCAATGGGGGAGACCTGGGTTCAATCCCTGGATTGGGAAGATCCCCTGGAGAAGGGACAGTCTACCCACTCTAGTATTCTGGCCTGGAGAACTCCATGGACTGTATAATCCATGGAGTTGCAAAGAGTTGGACACAACTGAGCGACTTTCACTTTCACTTCATCACCAGAGCCCAACACCGTAGGAATAGGAAATGAACATTTTGCCAGTTGATTACTATGTGACTATCTGCATAAATATATTGCAACTGCTGCTGCCGCTGCTGCTAAGTCGCTTCAGTCGTGTCCAACTCTGTGCGACCCCACAGACGGCAGCCCACCAGGCTCCCCTGTCCTTGGGACTCTCCAGGCAAGAATACTGGAGTGGGTTGCCATTTCCTTCTCCAGTGCATGAAAGTGAAAAGTGAAAGTGAAGTCACTCAGTCGTGTCCGACTCTTAGCGACCCCATGGACCACAGCCCACCAGGCTCCTCCGTCCATGGGATTTCCCAGGCAAGAGTACTGGAGTGGGTTGCCATTGCCTTCTCCGATATTGCTACTGAGTGGCCATTAAGTGATAGAAACACAACTCCAGATAACTAAGAATCAATTCATAGTATTTACCCATCTACGTTGTTTTCTGGAAACAATTTTGATACCAAACTCACTATCAATTCATGTTAAATCAGAAAAGTAAAACTACTAGAAGGAAGTGAAAAGCTGTTTTTTTTTAAGGCTGTTGTCATCTTATGTGATGTTGGAGCTTGAAATCTGTAGGGCAGACAGTTAGAAAGGAAAACTTTTTATGTTTCTCTTTTAAATAATTTTGGAATGGGGCATTGCTTCCCCTTTTACCTTCTTAAATGTTCTATATGCAATTATTTTATACTCATTTTGTAAATTAATCACTTTTTTCCCACCTGGAATAAATCCATCTCAAGAAGATTTATGTAATTTTTATACCTACTTTTTACTTACGTTTATTTACCTTTTTCTCTATTTTTTTTTGTTTTATAAGCTTATCTCGATTTGACTTCCCCTTTCACCATCTTTGTTTCTTTCCTCACTTGTCCACATATAGTAGCTTTTGAAGTTTCATTTACGCAGATCCTGTGCTCTGCAATATTGAAGAAATTATTTAATTTGCAACTCCAGACACGTTCCCTGTGATGATACAAAGACCAGCACCAATTCAGCCAACAATCCAGCAGATCCGCTCACATGCCTTTCTTTGCTCTATCCAGCATTGTTTTTTTGTTGTGTGCTTTGGTTTGGTTTTTCAGGGTAGGTGGGAGACTTTCATCTTTATGTAAACACATCCTCAGACAGGCAGTGCATCTTATAGTGTTTCACGTGAAATCTCATGAAATTTCACTTCATAAGCTGGGGAGCTCAACCATCACCCGCCTCAGAGAGGACGTTGGCCTCTTGACTTGCTCTCCCCTCAGGTAGTTTTACTTGGCCTGAGGGTTAAGTCACAGGAGACACTGTTAGATAAAATGGCTTATCAAATGCTTCAAAGACTTTGTAAAATTTGATTTAGAACTTACTAGGTCACAGGTGAACTTTCAAGCGAGTTATATATGTTTAAACCATCTTGAAATTGTTTATGAAGAATATCCAGAGTTAAAAAAAAAAAAGAATGTAGAGTGTTATTTCAAGGTGTTTGCTTACTGAGCAAAGTAGAAAGCTAGGATGTTGGTGAAAAGAAAGAATGGCTAAAAAATTAAGTTTAAAAGACAAGAGGACACACTGATACCATAAGCAGGGATAAAATGTCAGACCAAGTTTATCTCACTTTCATTATATTCCTTTGAGGATATGTATCAAAATCCCAGTGAACACAACAGTAAGTATTGTTTCTGGAGCACTTACCATGTGTCAGAATTTTAAGTTAAATTATTAAAGTAAATTATAATTCTAATATTCATTTTATTGATTAGATGTTATCTCTTATTATTCTTTGGTAAATTTGAGAAATTGTAAATTCTATACATTTGACAAAATCAGGGGATCAAATCACAAGTTCAAGATCACACAGCTGATAATTTAATACAACTAGAGGCTGAATACAGAGTGCTGACAATATTAATAATTTTATCTGTAAAGGCAGAGAGAGGTGAAATACCATTTGCTTGAAAGAGACACTCATTTTCCTCATTCACATATATG
Organism: Giraffa tippelskirchi; assembly: GCF_054371585.1. Classification (NCBI taxonomy): domain Eukaryota; kingdom Metazoa; phylum Chordata; class Mammalia; order Artiodactyla; family Giraffidae; genus Giraffa; species Giraffa tippelskirchi. The sequence continues at coordinate 130,174,464 of NC_137286.1, forward strand.
TTGCACTCACAATGGGCAGGTTGGCCAATATCAAGACCAGCTAGAATTAGCAACAGTGTGGGACCAAATATGAAGTGAGACTAATACAGAAGTCTAGAATCCAACCGCTCTAAGAAGTCAATTTCCTATTCTAATCCTCTGCAGTGTGTGTGTGTGTGTGTGTGTGTTAGTCAAACTCTTTGTGACCCCATGGGCAATAGTCCACCAGGATCCTCTGTCTATGGAAGTCTCCAGGCAAGAATATTTGAGTGGGTTGCCATGCCCTTCTCAGGGGATCTTCCCAACCCAGCGATTGAACCCAGGTCTCCACATTGCAGGCAGATTCTTTACTGTTTGAACTACCCCGGATCCTCTATTACAACCTCTTGATGTTTTAGGAAGAGGCCAAGTACAAAGCAAAAATATGGAGTAAAACTGATAAGATTGTAAGTAGGGATAAAACATCAGACCAAGTTTGTATCACTTTCATTATATTCCTTTGAGGATATGTATCAAAATCCTAAAGTTCTTATAAAAAAATTATACTGCTTTTTAAAATGACTGATGAATGGTAAGGATTCCCTCTAGATTGCTTTCTATCAAGCTCAACCCCTGGCATCAAAAACACCGTTGATATACTTTGCCTGGCTTGGATGTGAAGAAAGAACAGGTAACAATACAGAACCTCAGGAAGACCAAAGGGAAGGGAAGGGAAGTGAAGTGAAATGAAAGTCTCTCAGTAGTGTCTGACTCTTTGTGACCCCATGGACTATACAGTCCATGCAATTCTCCAGGCCAGGATACTGGAGTGGGTAGCCTTTCCCTTCTCCAGGGGATCTTCCCAACCCAGGGCTGGAACCCAAGTCTCTCGCATTGCGGGCGGATTCTTTACCAGCTGAGCCGCAAGGGAAGCCCAAGAATACTGGAGTGGGTAGCCTATCCCTTCTCCAGCAGATCTTCCTGACTCGGGAATCGAATCCGGGTCTCCTGCATTGCAGGCAGATTCTCTACCAACTGAGCTATCAGGGAAGCCCCAAGGAAGACTAGCGGGAGGTGGAACAAACCAGGAGCTTGAGGAAAAACACCGAAGACACAAGAGTCATAACATAACTCCCTACTGATGAGAAAGAAGATCTTCCTTCACCCAGTACAATTCGTGCTGGCATTTGAGATGGAACAGCTTAATAGGAGCAAAAACCTCAAGCTGAGAGTGAGGAAAAGGAGTACTTCTGAAAAAGATACTTTAAGTGATCAGAGTGGTTAAGTCCACTGTCTCTCTTCCTCCCCTTCTTCCTCTCTTTATATACATACATACGTATATAAAAAGAATAGAATGAATGGCATGGAATGCTGAAGATTTCAGTTATAGTTAAGAACTTACAGGTAACACATTTGTTAGGAATAGTATTAAAAAGAAATAAGTAACTTTAAGTTTAAAAAATGTTATTTTCCTCTATATTCTGATATCTGATCTTTATTGCCACTTTTACCCATCTTTTGTTTAAGAAAAATATTGCGTTTAAAAGCATATATCCATCTATGTGGATTCACTTTAATCACTCAAATCATTTTGAGTATCCTCTTGAGATACACATATATCGACTAATTCACTAAAGTCTAGTCCTACTTATTTTTCCCTAATTCGTTGTCTTTATGTCTAAATGTTTCTTCCCTTCTTGTTCTTCATCTCTCTCTGCCTGTCTTCTCATGCTCATCTATAAAAAGATTACCTTTCACTGATTTCAATTTTACTGGTATATCTATGTGATCAAATATTTCCTGAACAATTACTTTAAAAAATAATAGATAACAAATATCAGCCCCAGGTCTTATTAGAGAAAAGGTTGAGTCATCCTTTGCTTCCTCCTTTCTTGCATACCTGGAGTTTTGTCTGCTTTGCTGTGCACTAATAAGGCTGTGATAACCCAAACCTCACTTTAACATCGCCTCACGTGGTAAAATGGGCTTCCCAGGTGGCACGGTGGTAAAGAATCTGCCTGCAATACAGGAGACCCAGGAGATGTGGGTTCACTCTCTGGGCTGGGAAGATCCCATGGAGGAGGAAATAACTCACTCCAGTATTCTTGCTTGGAGGCTCACATGGACAGAGGAAGCCGGTCAAAAAGAATCGGACACACGCACACACCTGGTAAAAACACCTCCCACTGCTAGGTGTGGGAAGACAGTCTCCTTCTAAAGACACAGATTTCTATTTGTCAGTTTCCTCGTATGATTTTTGGCTATGCTTTCTGAAGTTAATTACTGGCTTGTTGACATTGTTAAAGGGCTAGAACATTAATGGCTTCCTTTTCAGAGTCAAGCAGGCTCTCCCATCAATCAAACTATACAAAACATTGCTTTTCTTCACATGTGCTGGCCATAGGTTAGAGGCTTGAGGGTTTACCTCACTCTCCTTCCACATTTGCGGCCTCTACTCATTTCCTTTTCTCTCATGTAAGAGTTGAAGCCCTTTCTAGAAATACAGATAGAGCCCTGGGCCTCGATACCAAAGCTCCTTTCTTATCTTTTATGTCTCCCATCCTCCTCTCCAGAGATTGGTCCTATTGCTGTCACTCTTTCTTAGTTTTATTTTATTTTACTGCATTTGCACATCTACATTTAAATTCTTTTGTGGGTTATTACTGCATTCAAATTACTCCATACAATTCAATACAAATTACTACCGCATGGAAATTACTGGATACAATACAGTTTGGATTTTTACTGCATTTAAAACAATGGGAGGAAAGCCATTTTGCTTCATTGTCCCTGAAGCAGTCAAGGATTTATGTATAAAGACAAAGTTTTACTGTCAGGTTTCCATTTTGTGTTTTTGTCATTTTTGATATTATCACAGGTATTAAATAGTCATATGCTGTTTCCTTGCTAAGTCATGTCCAACTCTTGTGACCCCATGGGCTGTATGTAGCCTGCCAGGCTCCTCTGTCCATGGAATTTCCCAGGCAAGAATACTGGAGTGGGTTGTCATTTCCTTCTCCGGATATCTTCCCAACTCAGGGATCAAACTTGCATCTCCTGCATTAGCAGGTGGATTTTTACAGCTGAACCATCAGAGAAAGCCAAATAGTCATATACATTATTATTAAAAAATAAGACAAATAGAAAAATTGCATGCCATTTTTATCCAGAGTGTTCACTCATTACACTTTAAAATACAAATGAGAAGAGTATATATAATGAAAAATGGCATAAATAACAGTATATAACTTGAAATGTCTATGTATCAAAGTGCTCAATAAACTAAAATTAAATAAAATTGAAAAAATAATAAGTGTAATATCTGTTAAATCAATATTAATATTCTAAGGTTCAAACATTGTCATTTCATACATATAAGTTACTATCACTTTTTGGAGGATGCTTTTATAATCTAAGTTTTGTTTTTTGTTTTTGACAAAATAATTGTACTTACATGAATGTAATCTGAAGAAATAGTTTGAATCCTATAATTCTACTGCTTTAAATGCATTTTGGGGAAAAACATCTAAACTGGATATCATTTGCAATTTTTGTATAGTACTTAAAATTGCAACAAGTTAAAAACTGATCAAATGTCCAATGAAATGGCATAGATAAGTGTCATAAAGAACATAATGAGATAATATACATGAATTAATAATACCATTTAAGAATTTTATTTAATAAAATGGGACAATGATCATAATGTTAAAAAGAAAAGAAAAGAAAAGAAAAGAAATTATTTTTCTTCCAAATAGGGCTTTCTGAGAAAATTTTATTGAAATGTGCTGAGTTAAAAGTTGAGTCTGGAACCTGGGTTAAAAGTTGACTCTCAGATTAAATTATGACAATATAGCTAGTGAGGACTTGAGAGATTTATCTGAAGTTAGAGTAGGCCATCAGAGAAGACAGTGGCACCCCACTCTAGTACTCTTGCCTGGAAAATCCCATGAATGGAGGAGCCTGGTGGGCTGCAGTCCAGGGGGTCGCTAAGATTTGGACACGACTGAGCGATTTCACTTTCACGCACTGGAGAAGGAAATGGCAACCCACTCCAGTGTTCTTGCCTGGAGAATCCCAGGGACGGGGGAGCCTGGTGGGCTGCTGTCTGTGGGGTCGCACAGAGTCAGACACGACTGAAGCGACTTAGCAGCAGCAGCAGCAGAGTAGGCCATAAGAAGGGTACGGCAACCCACTCCAGTATCCTTGCCTGGAGAATTCCATGGACAGAGGAGGCTGGTGGACTACAGTCCATAGGGTCACAAAGAACCAGATGCAACTGAAGTTATTTAGCACATGCGTGCATACACACAGGGTAAGCCATTGTTTTTCAAAAAAACTAACTACAGAATTGAAAGAGACGCGTGTACCCCAAAGTTCATCGCAGCACTGTTTACAATAGCCAGGACATGGAAGCAACCTAGATGTTCATCAGCAGATGAATGGATAAGGAAGCTGTGGTACATATACACAATGGAATATTACTCAGCCATTAAAAAAAAAAACGTTTGAATCGGTTCTATTGAGATGGATGAAACTGGAGCCCATTATACAGAGTGAAGTAAGCCAGAAAGAAAAACAACAATACAATATACTAATGCATATATATGGAATTTGAAAGATGGTAGCGATAACCCTATATGCGAGACAGAATAAGAGACACAGATGCATAGAACAGTCTTATGGACTCTGAGGGAGAAGGTGAGGGTGGGACGTTCTGAGAGAATAGCATTGAAACATGTATATTATCATATGTGAAACAGAACACCATTCCATGTTCGATGCATGAGACAAATGCTCAGGACTGGGGCAATGGGATGACCCAGAGGGATGGGATGGGGAGGGAGGTGGGAGGGAGGTCCAGGAAGGGGAACACATGTAAACCCATGGATGATTCATGTCAATGTATGGCAAAAACCACTACAATATTGTAAAGTAATTAGCCCCCAACTAAAGTAAATAAATTTATTAAAAAAAAATAAAACTAACTACAAATGTGTATATACTTACATATAGTTATTAAGATACCAAAGAAGATACATTTTATTCACTTGCTTACCACCAATTTTTAAATGAAACTTCATGAAAACCTATAAATCCATAAAAGTAAATCAATATTAAAATAAAAAAAATATTTAGAATGTAATAAATACCAAGAACTTGTAATAGAAAAGAAATATATTGGGGATATTCAGTCACCAATGAATCTGTAACTAAGTGAATGAGGTAAGACTCAAAAAGTTTCCATTTACATCAATTTTTTAAAATGTATTCATTCTTCATACTAAATTAAAAATCCCAATGTTACTTATGTATCCTGACATAATTTGTGTTCTGTCTGGTAAATGGATGCCGCATCATACTAAATAGCTGCAGGATTACATGTCAGTTGGGAGGTATTAGTGAGCAGATTACAATTTCAGTCTGAAGTACAAAATGAGAAGGAGTTCTTAGCACAACAAGTTGTGTGCAAATATGAGCGAGAAGTTCCTGAAACGTGCGCAATGGGGAGGGAAGCGTTTCATTTACTGTAACAAGTAGTTTGACCCTCATACCATTATGTGGAAAGAGAGCTAGGGTTTAGTGCTAAGAGGGTACCAACTGGAGACATCAGGGAAGAGCATCATTCCATTATAAATTGAACCTGTTTGAGTAACTTCCATATCCTGCTTTATTCACAAAGAATTTGTTTCAGTAAATAATATACCAGGGATTTTGATTGGAAGCATGAAAAATAATACATATGTTTTAATGCAGATACCCTAGCTTTAAACTTTGCAACTAAAGCACGGCTGATTATAGGCTCAGATTTTTATGAATTAGTTTTTAAAACCAATCTCACTCCATCTCTTCAATGATGCCCTCAGGGTACACAGACTTAAGATTCTCATTACATCCCTCCCCCTTTTTTTATTCCTGTATGTACAGATACCTTGCTAAAGTAGAAATGTGAATTTAATCAGATGTAATATAGCATCTTTAAAAAGATAGTACATATCTAACACCTGTCAACTCATCAATGTTTGGTCTGCTACTCTACAAATTACTACATATATCATCCTTGACACTTAAACTGATGTAGAGAATAAAACACAACTTACACATTTTGTGCTACTCACAAGAAAGACATGCAGCAGACAATCTGTTCTCAAGCTTGGATTTAGAACTCCTTTAGACACCTAAAAAGAAGTGCCCATACAAAACAATTTCTGTATGTCTGGAATATATTATGTATGTATACCTAGGTATGCCATTTTTAATTAAAATTGGAAAAAAATTAAAATACACAGATTGAGAGGCAAGGCATGAAAGACAGTAATACAAACAGGGCATAGTGGATCAGCCAATTAAACGAGGCAGTTGTCTAGGGCAAATACATTGAGGAAGGAGCCAAGCGATTCTGTGCTTCTCAAAGAAGAGGACAAGGAAATATGAAGGTACATAAAGGCCAGAGACACAAATTGAACATCTCAGGCTACCAAAAATGGCTTGTGATAGTGGCAGTGATTTTAGTAATTGTTGTTCTATTGTATTTTTAGATATCAAATTATGTTAATTAAGGTATAAGATATCAAACTATGTCAATTAAGAATGCAAGCATATCATACCAATCAATTCTAATGAAAATCAATCCTGAATATTCATTGGAAGGACTAATGCTGAAGCCGAAGCTCCAATACTTTGGCCACCTGATACGAAGAGGTGACTCTTTAGAAAAGACCCTGATGCTGGGGAAGACTGAAGGCAAGAGGAGAAGGGGACGACAGAGGATGAGATGGTTGGATGGCATCACTGACTCCATGGACATGAGTTTGAGCAAGCTCCGAGTGATGGTGAAGGACAGGGAAGCCTGGCGTGCTGCAGTCCATGGGGTCGCAAAGAGTGACTGAAGGGACTGAACAAGAACAAAGAATGTTTTGGAACCTTAGTTACTATATCCCAAAATTTTGGCCATCAACTCTTTTTAATGCTTGGATTTTTTCAGCTCTCTAAACTCTGAGAACATCTAATGGATTTATAGCAACGTTTGTAACAACAGTTAGTTGTCAGATGCTATCTCTCCCATATATTTGTCCTTTCTAGTCTTGATTATACATTTTACTTCATTCTGTTTTAAGCAAATCGCATTCAAACACTAGAGCTTTTTATGTTAAAATCTATATTTTAGGGCAACATTTTGTTGAATTTCAATATTAAAATCTACTTCCAACATTATTTTTCAGAACATTTATTAAAATTAAATGAAAATGCAAAACCCTCGGTAACGTATCAGAATAAAGTAGCCAAAATAAATCTTGATGTAATTCCATTTAATCAAAATTTGACAGTTGGCTAACTCTTTTGGTGATTAAACATATGAGTATGGATTCAACAGTGCCATCACAGCCCTGGTTTTACATATTTAGATTGTAGTAGATAATGGTTAATCTTTCACTAGTACATTCCTGTTGTCTTTAGTAAAGGTTAAAAGATACAGCTTGATTAATTTAACATATTCATTGATCAATTTGAATCATTTTATGGAAATTTGAATTGAAATTTAAATTCCAAAGTAGCATTTTTTTTCATAATCAATGTAAATATTGCACATTTATAATATTGAAAGAAGAGATAATATGCCTTATGAACAATGCACTTATGAATGTTTATTAAAATAACATTTTATTTTCTAGCATATTAAATAGCCAATAACCCAACCAATTCATAAAACTGTTAATATGTTCTTTGGTTAGCATTTATTTTTTGCCTTTACGAAACTAGGATGACATAGTTTTCAATATCTATATATAGAAAATTTTAACAAAGTATTCAGTGCTCAGTATGGCCTAGTGTGAGGCGTAAAGAACTCCTGGGAGTCAGACTTGAGGAAAATTCACACCTAGCCAGAGAGAAATACAGCATTTTACTCCCAGTGTATCTGCTTCTTCGGCATGTAAGAGGCAAATGTGGAAGTAATGTTTTTTTCCAGTTGGAAAGCTTATTCTATAAAGTTAGATTTTACATTTAGTTAAATGATAATATTGAGTGGTTAAAAATAAAAGGCATGTCAGTGAGAGTTTCCACTGCTGTGCATATATGGTAACACTATGTGAGATATACATGGACCTGCTGTTCCAACTACATCTTTAAAAGCAGACATCTGGTTAGTCGCCTGTCTCTACTAACATAACTCCATTATAAAATAGAACTACTATTTTGTTATGCATTTATTGCTATAGATTGCTCATACAACGTATTTTATATTGGATTTTGTTTTCTCACAGGGATTGGTTTTTCCATGAAGCCCTCTTCTATTCAATCTCCTGTTAAGAAGAATACCAAATAGCTTTTTTGTCTGTGTAATTCAAATAAGAATTTATGCATTGTAGTTGTTGGGGTTATTTATGTCTTGAAATAATGGTATTTGCTAGATTAATTCTAATTTTACCAGTTAATTTTAGAAAGTATTAAATGTTGTGAAGACCATAAATTGGAGTAATATGACAGAGACTGAGTGAGGAAAGTGGATAATTTAGATATCATGGGTTTAAACCCCATTTACATTTAGACTGGTATGATACAGAGATGGTATTATACAATGAAAGTCCATCTAGTCAAAGCTATGGTTTTTCCAGTAGTCATGTATGCATGTGAGAGTTGGACTATAAGGCTGAGAGCTGAAGAACTGATACTTTTGAACTGTGGTGTTGGAGAAGACTCTTGAGAGTCCCTTGTACTGCAAGGTGATCCAATTAGTCAATCCTAAAGGAAATCAGTCCTGAATATTTGTTGGAAGGACTGATGCTGAAGCTGAAACTCTGATACTTTGGCCACTTGATGTGAAGAACTGGCTCATTGGGAGAGACCCTGATGCTGGGAAAGATTGAAGGCAGAAGGGGACGACAGAGGATGAGATGGTTGGATGGCATCACCGCCTCCATGGACATGAGTTTGAGTAAGCTGTAGAGCTGGTGATGGATGGGAAGCCTGGCGTGTTACAGTTCATGGGGTTGCAAAGAGTTGAACACGGCTGAGTGACTGAACTGAACTGACTGATACAGATATGGGGATGTTATTTGTGCAAAGATGGGGAAAACATTTGAGGTAATGGGAAGAGCAAGTGTAAAGACTCTGAATTACAAATGCATTTGCTATTTTAGAGGAATAGAGTGTGAGGAAAAAATGCCTGAAATGAAGTCAAGGAAGCAGTAGAAGGTCTTGAAGGATCTTGAAGGCCAAGGCCAAATATTGTCATATAAGATCCTCTTGCTGTGTGTATGTGATGGAATTAATTATTAAGGCAGCATCTACTGGATTATGTTTAGATTGTGATAGGCAGAATAATGGCCTCTAAGGATGTCCATATCCCAATCCTTGGAATCCATGAACATGTTATGTTACATGGAAAAATAACTTTGCAAGTAGAATTAGGTTATGGATTTTACAAAAGAGAGATTATTCCGGATTAACTGATGGGATCAGTGTAATTACATGGGCCCTTAGCAATGGAAGAAGAAGGCAAAAAGATAAACCAGAGATATGTGACAATAGAAAAACAGGTATGAGAAATTCTAAGTGTGAGGAGGACTTCATTCACCATTGCTAAGTTGCTTCAGTCATGTCTAACTCTTTGCGACCGCATGGACTGTAGTCCTTCAGGCTCCTCTGTCCCTGGGATTCTCCAGACAAGATACTGGAGTGGATTGCCATTTCCTTCTCCAGGGGATCTTCTGGACTCGGGAATCGAACCTGCGTCTCTTATGTTTCCTGCATTGGAGAAGGGTTCTTTACCACTAGTGCCACTGGGAAGTCCCCACCCACCATTACTGGCTGTAAAAGTGTAGAAAGGAGCCAGTAGCCAGGCAATGTGGGTGGTCACTAAAACAGCTGAAAGATAAAAAGGAAATGGGATCTCAATTCTGTATTTGCAAGAATCAAATTCTATCAGCAATAGGAATGAACAAAGAAACTGGTACTCCTCTAGAACCTTCAGAACGGAACACAGACTGCCAACAGATTAGTTTCAGCCCAGAAACTTGGTGTCAGATCCATGTCAAACGTGTGACCAATAGAATTGTAAAATAATAAAATCTGTATTGTTTTTAATTTGTATAGCAGCAATAGACAACTAATACATAGATCTTACCAACACTAAATTTACTACTGATTCAAAGGATACAGGCAAGAACTAGGCAGAGAAAAAAAAGTATTCCTTGATAGAGGGTGTTGAATCTGTCATATTTGGCTTCCAAAATACCTTTCCTTTCTCCAGTATTTGGATGCATTTGGTTATTAGATTAACAGATGAGTTTTGAACAACATGTATATAAATGGTTTACTCAGAGGAATCTTGGATTTGGGGCTCCTCAATTCTATAACTTCTCAGTTACGTAGTGGAAAATGCATATGTGTTTTACTTGGGGTTGCTTAAATTTTGTATACCTAGACATAAATCAGGATGAGTAATAGTTTTTCCTTCTTATAATCACTGTTTTAAATAGCATGATTACAATTTTCTTCATAAGTAAGTTGAGGCACTTTCTTTACTTTCATTCTGTTTTTTAGAACACTGTATAAACAGGAACTCTAAGTTTTAAAATTGTATCTGAAACCACCTATAAAGTTGTCTTATCCAATGTTACTTTTTCATAAGTTTTTTTTTTTTTTAATGCTGTTATAATTACGTTAATCACTAAGTTAAATTTAGGAAACGCTAATGATTGACTGTGTCCTGACTTCCTTGTATATTAAAGGTATAATATCTAATTTGGGTTTATAGAATGAGGAGTGTTTTAACATGATAGTATCCTATAGGAGAGAAGAGAATTAAAAAACAAGAAGTAATAATGGCATTTAGTAGAAATATAATGAGATCTCTATCTAAAAAATGTTTTTAGCAGGACTAATATGGTTTGACTCAATTTGTTAGTATAAGTACATTGTATTTCTTGGAAATGAATATTGGGAGAAATAAATATCATCCTGTTACCAAATCTACACCAGATTTCTATGCCACATAGCAAATTGTCTCACTTAGAGTGGCTTACCACAATAAAACATTTATTATCTCCCAGTTTCTGCAGGTCAGAGCCCAGACATCACCTAGCTGCTTTCTCTGTTCAAGGTCCCCATTACTGCAAATGTATGTGAGGCGGCATCTTCATCAGGAAACTCAACAAGAGAAAAAGATTTGCTTTTGAGCTCCATCAGGTTGTTGGTAAAACTGACTTTGTGGCTGTAGAATTTAATATATTTTCAAAGCCAGCAACAGAATTTGTGCTAGTAGTCTCTGACCTCTGGAAATACTTTTAAAGGGCTCACCCAATTAGGTCAGACTCAGACAAAATAATCTCATTTTTTATCTACTTAAAATCAACTGATGAGGTATTTGTATCTACAGAATCCCTTTAGCCTTGAACATAACATAATTTTATCATGAAAATGCTATTCCATCATTTTTGCCGGATTCTATTAGATTCTCTCTTTACTCAAGATAAGGAGATCTGTTAGGGAATTGCCCATTCTTATGTTACATGGGGATTGACATACAATTTTTTATAGTAATCTCATTTTAAAAATTTCTACTACAAATTAAAAAAAATTAAAAGCCTAAAAAGCAACAAAAATAAATTTTTACTAATGCTGTAGATAAATCATGTATTTTGACTTCATTAACATCCAAGTCTTCTTTTAAATTTAATCTTGCTAGATATTTGTTGACATTAATTAGCATTAATTAGCATTTCCAAAGAAACCAAATGGTTGTAGGTGAATTTTAGATTGGTTAATTAGCTTATGTTATTGTCCGTCTTATTTCCCACTTTCATTTTCATGCTATTTTAACTTCAAAGCACTTGAGTAAAATATTTGCAAACGTTTAAAAATCTGTTTCATTGAGGTTTAACTTAGTCATAGTAAACCATACTATTTTTTGATATAGCTAATGAACACTGAAAATGCATATTCATGCAACAAACAAAAAATCAAGATATACACTGTTTTTATCAGCCCCCAAATTTTGGTGCACTCTTTTATTATCAGCTCTTTCCCCAACTCCCAATGCCTTGCAACCAATGATTTATTTTCAGTCCTTTTTTTTTTTTTTTTTTTTCCGTTTCCAGAATGTCACATAAGTAAGAGTGCATAATATGTTACATTTTATTTTTGGCTTTCAATTAGCATGATGTAGTCAAGATTCATCCATATTGTTCTGTGCATCAGCAAGGTTTCTTTTCTATTTCTAAGTAACATTCTGTTGTATGGATATACTATGGTTGTTTTTCCAGTTGAAGGACATTTGAGCTGTTCCAAATGTGAGTGATTATGAACTATACTGCTCTAGACATTCAAGCACAGATTTTTGTCTGAACAAAAGCTGTAATTTCCCTTGAGTAAACACCTAAGATTGGAATTACTGGGATACATGTAAAGTTTTTGGATAACTTTATAATAAAACTGTTTTCCAAATACCTCTAACAATTTGTATCCCAACTGTGGTGGAGGATAGCAGTCACCACTATGAGAAATCTATAAAATGCAATTACAGTAAGGCTACTGGGGAAATGTTCTGACACCTTCAATGAACAGGTGAAGACCTACTGAGTTTGATAGAAGAAAAAAAAACAGTCAAGCAAAAATTCCCCTACTTTAGGAGAAGTGGAAGAGCAGCCTGGGCTCATACTGAAACCAAGCAGGATCCTGTGGGGCTCCTGGCCTTGGAAGCCCTTCTGTCTCCCCTGTTTCTTGTTTGTAGGCAACAGACAACAGCTTCCATGACCTTCCCTGAGTTCCAAAGGGCAGATTCGAACAGTTGCTACTCAGGGAAGGGAGTGGAAACAGAGACAAGAGAGAATAGCCAAGAAACAATAATGCAGCCCTGCGGCATGGTCCATCTCAAGAGACTCGTGTAACAATATCTTTAAGCTCTTTATAATAGAACTCTTAAGAGTTACCTGGACTCCAAGGAGATCAAACCAGTCAATCTTAAAGGGAGTCAACCCTGAATATTCACTAGAAGGATTGATGTTGAAGCTAAAGCTCCCATACTTTGTCCACCTGATGTGAAGAGCCGACTCATTAGAAAGACCCTGATGCTGGGAAAGATTGAAGGTAGGAGGAAAAGGGAACAACAGAGGGTAAGATGGTTGGATGACATCACCAACTCAATGGACATGAGTTTGAGCAAACTCTGGGAGATGGTGAAGGACAGGGAAACCTGGAGTGCTGCAGTCCATGGGGCTGCAAAGAGTTGGACATGACTGAGCGACTGAATGACAACAACATAATAGAACTAAAACCCCAACAAATGGAAAATGTCAGCCTTTTTCATTCCAGAGAAGACCGCCTGAGGCCAAATTAAAGGAACCAGAGAAGCAATTTGAGAAATCACCTGAGACCAAAATAAAGGAGTGTAGACCCTGTACACACTTTATTCTTCTCAGCAACCCTGTCCTTCAATCATTGCTATAACAACACCCCACCAAATCCTCCACGGTTGAGACACACAGTTTTCAAGGACAGCAGTTCACTGTGTCCCTCTTTGCCCGAAAAAGCAATAAAGCTATTCTTTTCTACTTCACCCAAAACTCTGTCTCTGAGATTTGATTTGGCACCAGTGTGCAGAGGGTCAGTTTTTGGCATCAATACCATTAGAAGTCTCCTACTTTGTGGGGCAGACACAACACTCTATTGCATAATGCCCACAAGACATAGAGGACAGAAGTTGGTAGAGGCAGGGAGAGGCAAAGTTACTGAAATAATTCACTTTTCAGACTTAGGGACATGGTTCTGCCTTTAAAAAAAAAGGCTGGGTCATGTCAACAGAGAAAGTTTCCTCCATTCCACTACCAAGTTTATAAGAACTAATATGCAACAGCAGTATATCTCTAATCAAAAGGTAAAGATGGAGAGGGTTCCCATTTGAAGTCAGGCATACAAGAAAGGTAGAAAGCTGAAGGTAAAAAAGGAACATTGAAGAAAACTCTTTAGCCCCTCAGCATCCAACCAGTCAAAAGGATAAATTAGAGGGCTTGAATTCAGTGTTGCACTGAATAAACAATAATAAAACCTAAATCCAGCTTAATTTTTCATGAGCTTATCTCAAACTCCTCCCAAAACACACAATTACAACCTAACACTAGAAGTAGCGTGCTCATCTTCAGGCATAAAACTTGCCTTCATCTCTACTGTTCTCTTTCAGTAGACAAAAATGTTTAGTAATTCATCAGCAATTGTGAGTCACAAAAACAGAACAATAATAACATGTTGTTAAGAAACAAAAACCCCCAACAGCACCTGAATTAGACATGATATATATACTGGAATCATCAAAGAAGGAATTTAAAATAGCAATACTTAATATGTTAAAAGTTCCAGTGGAAAAAGTTAAAAACATGGAAAAATAGATAAGAAACTTCAGCATCAAATGGAACTATAAGATAAAATAGAAATGCTCAGAAAAAAGAAAGGAAAAGCACTGTCACTGCATTAGTTTTCTGCTGCTGCATAGCAAATAAGCACAAACCTACTGGTTTAAAACAACAACCATTTATTATCTCACAAGCCCTATGGGTCAAGTGTCAGTGAAGTATAGATGGATCATTCTGCTTAGTTGTTTCAGGTAATGTCAGCTGGACTGCATACTCATCAGAGGACCACTTGGGGAAGGAACTTCATCCAAGCTGTTGCAGGTTGTGGCAGAATAAACCTTTAGTTGCAGCTGTGGATCTCATGGTGATTGACTTGCCCCCTTAGATCACAAGAAAGAGACTTTTTCACCCCAGGAAATGGTTCAGCCCCTCACCTAATGGCTTTCTCCTGATTAACTGAGGTTCACCTATAATAATCTCCCTTTTGATAAATTCAAGATTGATCAATTTTGGATATTAATTATGTTGGCCAAAATCCTTGGCCTTTGCCATGGTCTGTTGGCTTGAAGAAGTATTCTGTTTATGCTTAAAGAAAGGGAATTGAGATTCACGCTATGGTGTTGTCCAGTATAGTGAGCAATCTGGATCCCAGTGATTCTTCATTCCTGTACCACATGCAGGACACATTTGCCACATCCAAGATCTCATCCCATTACAGCATCAGCTGCAAGTCCAAAATCTCATCATCTACGTCATGTCCAAGTTCAGATGAAGCTGGTAAGTGTAATCCATTAGATACAGCTCCTGGGACACAATCACTCACGATCACTCATAAAATTAAAGGGGACAAGTTATCTTCCTTCAACCTACCTAACATGCTATGGTGGAACAGAATAGAATAAATACTACAGGCCTTTTTTAATTCAAAAAGCAGGTAAAGGATGGTAAAAATAAGTCATTGGTGCGAAAGATTTCTGAAATCCAGCCAGGTAAACTCCAGCCAAATCTTGATTCAGTCTCAAGTTCTGGCATTAATACTCTGTGAGTTTCTGGCCCATGCTCTGAGCTATTGGTTCAGCTCTCTAAGTCATCCTTTCTATATCATAGAATATAGCACATATTCACACCTGGGTAGTCTCCTCAAACTATTTTCTTGCCAGTAGAGTTTTGAAGGTCAAGCAACTGCCTTTCATTTTATACTCCTTCTGACCCCTCTAGCAAAAGCTATCAGTGTTTATATAATTGGTTAAACTAAACAGAATGGACAAATTTACAAATGTACACATATATTTGATAATGACTTAATTATCATAGTCATAAATTATCTAAAAAACTTAATTGTGGTTATTGGTAAATGTTAAAAGATGTTATTCTTTTTTACTAAACAATATAAAATATTTACAGCCAGCAGGTCAAATATACTTGAAAACACTTTTTCAGCCAACTGTACAAATGGTGGTATGTGTTAAGTGATTTCAGTTGTGTCCAACTCTTCTGCGACCCCATGGACTGACCGTAGCCTTCCAGTCTTCTCTGTCCATGGGATTCTCCAGGCAAGGATACTGTAATGGATTGTATGCTTTCCTCCAGGGGATCTTCTTGACTCAAGGATAAAATCCTGGTCTCTTACTTCTCCTGCATTAGGAAGCTGGTTCTTTACCACTAGTGCCACCTAGGAAGACCACAACTGGTGGTAATTCTATTCAAAATCTGATGTTATAATGTAAGTACCATAGTTGATATTAGCATTATTTATTCTTTCTTGTCAAGTTTAATTGCATGTTTCAAATCAGTCTAAGTTATTGAGCAGATATACAGATCTTTTTTTAAAATTATTTTTAAAGAAATATTTAGTTCACATTCCAAAGAAGATATGTTGACTATCTACCAAAACAAAGTTATATAAACTTACTTAGCTTTCAATAGAAGATTGTAACCATGAAACCTGATTTTTTTTTTTTTTTTTTCGCTGTATCGCCTGGCTTGCAGGATCTTAGTTTGCCAACCAGGGAATGAACCTCATACCCCGTTGCAGTGGAAGTGTGTAATCTCAACCACTGGGTCACCAGGAAAGTCCCTAAACATTTATTTCTTAAGCATACATAAATTTATCATTCTAGAGTAAAGGATATTTATACCTCAGACACATCTCTGTTTAACATAATTCACTTAAATAACATCTATTATAGGAAAGTCTCTCCCATACTTTTTTAATGACAGTTCAAATTATATATTTGAAAATTACATAATTGTGGAATATTCTTAATGAGATGGGAATATCAGACCACCTTGCCTCCTCCTGAGAAACCTGTATGCAGGAAAAGAAGTAACAGAATTGGACATGGAAGAAGGGACTGGTTCAAAATTGGAAAAGGAGTATGTCAAAGTATATACTGTCACCCTGCTTATTTAATTTATATGAAAAGTACATCAGGCAAAATGCTGGGCTGGTTGAAGCACAAGCTGGAATCAAGATTGCTGGGAGAAATATCAACAACCTCAGATATGCAGATGATACCACTTTAATGGCAGAAAGTGAAGAGGATCCAAAGAGCCTCTTGATGAAGATGAAAGAGGAGAGTCAAAAAGCTGGCTTAAAACTCAACATTCAAAAAACAAAGATCATGGCATCTGGTCCTATCACTTCATGGTAAATTGATGGGGAAAATGTAGAAATAGTGTCAAATTTTATTTTCTTGGGCTCCAAAATCAATACAGACAGTGACTGC
This sequence comes from Giraffa tippelskirchi, assembly GCF_054371585.1. Taxonomy (NCBI): domain Eukaryota; kingdom Metazoa; phylum Chordata; class Mammalia; order Artiodactyla; family Giraffidae; genus Giraffa; species Giraffa tippelskirchi. The sequence goes on from NC_137286.1 coordinate 130,191,499, forward strand.
AACCATGAAATTAAATTATGCTTGCTTCTCGGAAGAATGACAAACCTAGACAGAGTATTAAAAAGCAGAGACATCATTTTGCATACAAAGGTCCTTTTATGTACACAGTCAAAGCTATGGTTTTTCCAGTAGTCAAGTATGGATGTGAGAGTTGGACCATAAGGAAGGCTGAGTGCTGAAGAACTGATGCTTTTGAACTGTGGTGTTGGAGACGACTCTTGAGAGTCCCTTGGACAGCAAGGAGATTGGTCAATCCTAAAAGAAATCAACCCTGAGTATTCATTGGAAGGACTGGTGCTGAACTGAAACTCCAATACTTTCGTCACCTGATGTGAAGAGCTGACTCACTCTGGAAAACACTCTGATGGTGGGAAAGATTGAGGGCAACAGGAGTAGGGGGCTACAGAAGATGAAATAGTTGGATGGCATCACTGACTCAAGGGACTTGAGTTTGAGCTAACTCAGGAAGATAGTGAAGGATGGGAAAGCCTGGCATGCTGCAGTCCATGGGGTCCAAAGAGTTGGACATGGCTGAGTGACTTAATAAGAGAAATATAACTGAATTAAATTTGGAACTACTAAGGAAACTTAGTGTCTGGTAAGAGTAAGAAAACAATGTAAGAGATGTGTAAGATCATTGTATAAGAGATAGAATTATCAGCAACTTGCATAATATTCCTGGTTTGCTCATACCCATTTTATTTTCTGGTGAAACCCTGTAAAAGGGATTCATAATGCTCAATTAATAATTTAATAATAGTAACAAGACATCATATACTGACAACTACTTCCATTCAAAAAGTGGCATGACTGGAACATAAAAATATGGGGGCCTGTAGCTTGGGATGGGAGAATAAGGAGCCAGATCTATAGTAAATATCTATTTTTCTTTTTAATTTTTCTCATAGTGCTACCAGAGTGATGTGCTAAACATAATTAGCCTGTGAAAATGCATATGGTAAAATTAAAATTGCATCCTTACAATTCTTAAATCCACTTAAAATCTATCTACAAGGCAAAAAAGATGGCACAAGGGATATTTTTTCAATTTTTAAAATGATTTTAGCTATGATATTTCTATCAAGTTAAATCCCCTAAACTCTATATTTGGTTTAATACTCTCCAGCTTCCTATTGCAATCTGTTGGCACGGCTACGATTCTGTATAATATGCATTTGAATCGATGAAATTCATTAAAGCATGTCTGTTTTATGCATGCACTGCAGAAAGAAAATTGAGGAGAATGTTTATTATGTTACTTTATGACTTTTATAAAATGACCCATGTGCTATATTTTTTATAAGAATTCAATGATAGGGAAAAAAATTATCTCTACAGAAAAACAAAACAAATCACAAAAACACAAGTGAAACACTAAAACGTTTTAATCTATAGCATGAAAACTAAATATCTTATCAATTTTTCTTTTTCTTAATGAATTGGCTGCCAGAAAATTAGCAATAACATAAAGCTTCTAACTTGATAAATTTTGCCGAATGTTACTGTTATTTATATAATTATGACACTTGGTTTTATATTTATTAAATGTATACACACATTTGTGTGTTTTATCTTATAACATCTAATGTTCTATGTGCCAGAGAAAACTGATTTGTAAACATAGAATTTGTATTTCAATGATATAATGTGTTCCTGTTCTTCACTCACTTCACAGGTCACGATGGAGTAGGGCTGATCTAACCTAGGCTCTGTGCTAAATGCCTGGGGTTAGCTTGGTGTTCTATGGGAACAGAAGGGGAGTAGATGACTCTGGCAAGCAGACCTCAGGCCATATTTCTTAGACCAGGAATCAAGCTTACAGTTATAAAACCTAGGAACCTGAATTGAATAGAGGTAAAAAAAAAAAAAGCAATAATTTAGCTGGAAAAGAAAGGGCCCGCGGGTACTTGCCTGAGCCCTGATTCTGAATGTGTAGAATGGGACTCACATATGACTCCTGTGATTCCTAGACTGAGGCAAGGTGAACAAGTGGCACTATCATGCTTATTTTTTTTTCAGGTTAAATCATTTTTCAGCATACGCTATGTCTTTCCTCAAACTAATTTGAAACAGTTCCAAATGAAAATACAAATGCTATTTGGTAAGCTTTGTTGTTAACTCGTGTTATCAATTATTAAAATCACTATTGTAACAATAAAGCAGCATTAGTGACAGGAATAATAAATAGCAACCAACTATGCTTCCTATGTGATATTCATTATGCCAAGTGTTTTATATTTACTTAGAAGTCTATTGTTCCACAAAGCAATCATACATCTGAGGTAAATTAATTCTCTTTTATCGACAAAGAAAGTATGACATAGTGAGCCCAATACCAGTTCTTTAAGTGATGTAGCTTTGCTTATATCCACATATTAATACCTGGAAGCACAAGTTTTCACCCTGTAGTTCTCTAAGTATTATGTTTTAATTCAGTTACAATATACATTCTGATGAAACAATGGTTGAATTTTGTAATATAACATAATGATATAACAGTAAGATCTTTTTCTAAAAAATTTGTATATTTTAATTGACGGATAACTGCTTTACAGAAATATGTTGATTTCTGCCAAACATCAACGTGAGTCAGCCATAGGTATACATAAGTCCCCTCCCTCTTGAACCCCCCTTCCATCTTCCTCCATATCCCACCCCTCTAGGTTGTTACAGAGCCCAGGTTTGACTTCCCTGAGTCCTACAGAAAGTTCCCATTGGCTAGCTATTTTACATATGGTAGTTTACATATGGCATTATAAATTAGTCTTAAATTTTCCCCTGTTTTCTATTTATGAATTCTTTAAATTGTCTGCAGGTTCCTAATGGAATATTTTTAGATAGTTTTTAACTTACATTCATTTTTGGTGCTTTGCTTTGTTTTTTTATATCTCTAACTTGTTTTTAAGTCCTGTTATCTGTAGCCCAAACTTCGAATGCTTAGACAAACTCTAGATTTAGTTGCATGCTAGTTGATGTTATAGCTATTTCAGAGTTCTGTATATTATCTTAGAAATACTGAGAGATCACTGCATCCTTTTGGGAATAATCATCAACATATTTTCAAACAGAATTTCATAGACACCTTTTCTCTGTGCTCTAGGACCTTGATTTCTTTCCCTTTTGGCTTCAGACAACAACATGGCCAGTTCTTGACAAAAACCATCTTTCACAAGGATTTTGCCCTGCAGGTCTAAGGTCTGAAAACAACCAAGTAGAGCGATGATTCATGCTGGCTGGTGCTGCAGAAATCCCTGGTTTGGTTCTCTAATAGCAATTCTAATAAAAATATTCCAGAAAAATATCTACTTCTGCTTCACTGACTACACAAGCCTTTGACGTGTGGATCTTAATCAACTTTGGAAAATTCTTTAAGAGGTGGGAATACCAGACCACCATATCTGCCTTCTGTGAAGCCTGTATGCAGGTCAAGAAGCAACAGGTAGAACCAGACATGGAACAAAGGACTGGTTCAAAATTGAGAAAGGAGTACATCAAGGCTACATATTGTCACCCTGCTTATTTAACTTATATGCAGAGTACATCATGAGAAATGCTAGGCTGGATGAAGCACAAGCTGGAATCAAGATTGCCGGGAGAAATATCAATAACCTCAGATATGCAGATGATACCACCCTTATGGCAGAAAGCGAAGAGGAACTGAAGAGCCTCTGGATGAATGTGAAAGAGGAGAGTGTAAAGTTGGCTTTAAACTCAACATTCAAAAAACTAAGGTCATGACATCCAGTCCCATCACTTTATGGCAAATAGATGGGGAAACAACGGAAACAGTGAGAGACTTTATTTTGGGGGCTCCAAAATCACTGTAGATGATGACTGCAGCCATGAAACTAAAAGATGCTTATTCCTAGGAAGAAAAGCTATGACAAACCTAGACAGCGTATAAAAAAGCAGAGACATTACTTTGCCAACAAAGGTCTGTAGAGTCAAAGCTATGGCTTTTCTAGTAGTCATGCATTGATGGGAGAGTTGGACCATAAATAAAGCTGAGTGTCAAAGAATTGATGTTTTTGAAATGTGGTGTTGGAGAGGACTCTTGAGAGTCCCTTGGACTGCAAGGAGATCAAACCAGTCAATCCTAAAGGAAATCAATCCGGAATATCCACTGAAGGGACTGATGCTGAGGCTGAAGCTCCAATAGTTTGGCCACCTGATATGAAGAGCCAATTCATTGGAAAAGACCCTGATGCTGGGAAAGACTGAAGGCAGGAGGAGAAGGGGTGACAGAGGACAAGATGGCATCACTGACTCAATGGACATGAGTTTGAGCAAACTCCGAGATACAGCGAAAGACATGGAAGCCTGGCATGCTGCAGTCCATGGGGTCCCAAAGAGTCGAACATGACTGAGCAACTGAAAAACAACATTAGCAATTCTAATCCTCAAATAATAATTTGCTTAACCTTACTTCTGACTTTCCAGGACATTCCTGGAGCTGACAAAATATGATTCAGGCTAACGATATATTATTCCCTTCCTCTTCCCAGAGGTAAAGTTGTTTGTAGTGCACCATTTGGGTGCAGTATTCAAATTGCAAAGAGTCAAAGGTCAACCTTTCTATACAGAACCATCAAACTGTTCACAGGTAAAATGTAGAAAACAGAAATTACATGATTCTTCATGCTCTATCCTTTGAGTTTTTGATAGTTTTTCTTTTAGGCAAGGCCCTAGGTGATAAAACCAACTCAAGGAAGGTAAGATTGACTTCATGTGCCATAGTCTATAAATAGATGCAATAACCATTTCAGCACTGTCTCTTCCTCATTGTCCTCTGACACACTAACAATTAGAAACATGAAAATCATGGCACTTTTCCTTTCTGAAGTATGTGAACTGATTCCTGGGATGTGCTATTCAAGGTGATTATTTTGCTTTGCTTGAAGCCATCTGGAGGCTTTTTAATAGGTGTCATAATTCAGGCCAAAGTCAATATATTTCAAAGCTACAAAAAATATCTGTCATGTATAAATTCATAAAATAAGATAGGTGGGGTTCAGTCCAATTAACTCTATGTTAAGTTGGAAACATAAAGTTTCCTTTATTTTAAGGAAATGCAAAATCATATTCTCACTTGAATAGATACAAATTTTGGCAGGCAAAAAAAATGTGTTCTAAGTTGGAAAAGATGTGAATAAGTTACAAAGTACTCTATGATATCAATGACAACTCACATTTCTAAATATCAACATATTTAACATTCTGTTAATAGAACACTTAAAATGTCACAGTAATGAAATGATGAAAAATGTGTTGCAAAACTAGAAAGTGATTCAAAAATTTGGGAAAAATTCCAGGTATTTGTAAAGGTAAGGAAATTCCCAGAGTATTAAATATTTTTATTGTTGAAATTTTCCTACAAAATTAATTTTTTCTTAAGAAAATTGTAAGTTGAAAAAAAATCAATTAAGGAACACCTTTGTACTTGCCTAGTTTGATAATGGTTAGAATAAAATTCCAGTCTTCAACTAAAAGTCAGGAGTCTTGCTGCCAACAGATAAAAAAGCTATTGCCCTCTAAAGACAGCAACTTTGGTTGAAGGGATTTGTGCTTTGTTTATCATAACAATGGGTGATAAGGGTAATAAGAAGTTGTGAACTGCTAATAGTGATGATAAGAAAAGACAGAACATTACTCTTGGGTAATCCTAGATGTGATCAAATTCTGGACTGGCTCAATGTTGCCGAGTAAGCTGTCCACTTTAGGCACAACAAAAGAAAAAAGAAAAACAAACTTTTCATATAGAATGCTTCAGGGAAAGTAACTTGCGAATCTTGCACACTGAACCATTGTTTTAATAATATGCTTTTTGATAATTTAAGTGTTTCTTTTGAACACTTTTGAACACGATTGACCATGAGCATCTATTGAGCACTTTGTGTTTTGTGAGAACACAAAGAACAGCCTAGAAGGAGAGATATTAGCAATGTTTGAACAATAAGATGTAATTTGAAGGATATTTTAGCAATATAAAATGTGGTTAAGAGAATCGCCATTCATCTTTACAAAAGAGTTGACACTTGAGTTGATATTGAAGACTGGGTAGGTTTACTAGATAAGTAAGTTAAGAATGTCCTAGTAGAGAGAACAGAAAGGACAGAGGCAGCTGTGAGGGGAAAATGTTGTGGGAGTGAACTATAAACTAAAGGTTATATAAGGGAAAGGCTGGAAATGGGTCCAGAAGTGGTAACTTGTAGACATACTGTCTTTACCTCAAGTGACTGGTGAAGAATTAAGGCTTTAACTCCAGAATGTGATTTCCTGTAGTCTAAAGGTCACCTGCTTCAGAGGGCCACATGAGGGGCTTGTTAAATTTTCAAAATCCAAAGCCTGCCTGAAGTTTACAAAATCAAGTTTACAGATTCCTGTGGTCCAGGAATCTATACTTTAACCAACTTCTTGATTCAATTCCAAAAAAACTTTAAGCTCCATTTTCTATCAATGGACTCAAATGTGAAATATGCATACCCCATGCCTGGCCCAAGATAGGTAGTAGTGAATGAAGAATTAAAAATCTGTCTAGCTATTATTTATCAAGAGAGGAAATCAAGAGAGGAGGAAGGAGATAGAGAAAGAAAGAGGAAGAGAGAGAGGTTTTATTGGTGTTGCTAAATGTGCAGGTAGATAAATCATCCTTCATTTGGTCTATGTAAAAGGAAAGTCAAAATGGAGTCAGTATTGCTAAGACAGTGCTCAGAAACGGAGTCAGGAAGTATGAGTTATATATATCACAGCCTAGCTAGCCTTTGAATGTCTGACCAGTTATTGCCTTTGTGTAGGCATCCAGATTATCTGTCCAATGTTTCAGAAACTCAAAATATTTCTCTAATTCTCATCCTAAAATAACTCATGACGCCTATTCTTTAAGGAGAAATATTTCCATACTTGCAACAAAGTCAACCACAATTCTCACCAGTCACCTTAAATGACCTTGTGGCTTTTGTCTTTATAAGCCCCTCACTTTTTTCTTCTCCCAAAACACTCTTAGTTTTTCTCAAATCTGTGTCTCCTGAATTGCAATTCCTGAGACATACAAATACAGCTTTTTGTTCTTTGCAACCTTGGTAGTGAGTATTGTTATTCACCCAAATATTACAGTTTATTACATATATGACATATATTACCTACTGTATAAGTGTTTAAGATATCCTCAGAGAAGAGATATCCTCCCATATCCATTTGTTTTCAGTATGTTGGGATGTATCGTATTTTAGCTATGCTGGATTAAATTGTTTTAGGTATTATTATATCTTGTTTTACTTGAACTTGCAGATCAAGCCTACAGTTAAGTTCACCATCTAAAACCGTGTTTTATAAGCTGTTTAAATTATAAAAACTACTAAAATATCAAGCAAATTGACTTTAGCACTATTGCTTTTAAAAAGTCATTTTAAGAAGGGAGAAATGCTTATACTATTAAAATTATTTAATTAGAAATGAAAATGAGGAAACCATATCTTACTATTAAGCTAGAAGTTATTTGGGGATGCCAGATCTTTATTTCTGTAAAAGAAATGTACTCAACAAAAATGATAGTATAGAAAAGAAACTTGACATCAGAAAATACTAAAATACAAATTATTTCTTACTTAATAATTTTGATATTTCTTGACTTTAGCACTATTGCTTTTAAAAAGTCATTTTAAGAAGGGAGAAATGCTTATACTATTAAAATTATTTAATTAGAAATGAAAATGAGGAAACCATATCTTACTATTAAGCTAGAAGATATTTGGGGATGCCAGATCTTTATTTCTATAAAAGAAATGTACTCAACAAAAATGACAGTATAGAAAAGAAACTTGACATCAGAAAATACTAAAATACAAATTATTTCTTACTTAATAATTTTGATATTTCCCACTGCCTGTGACCTCCAATTTCTTTCAAATCACAGAACCTATCATAAATAATTTTGAGCACAAATCCAATGATTATTTCTCTGCTTTTATTTCTGTACTATTCCATCCTACATTATTCTATTACAAAGGCTACAAAAATATTTCAAAATATAAATAACATTAATAAATAATAATACAAATTCAATATTCAAAAACTCAAGGCTGATAGTGCCAATTTTTAAAGTTTGTTTTAAATAGTAAATAGATCTTGCAAATGGAAAATCAGAATAATGGATAGTATATGGCAAGAACTTAGTAAAGGTTACAATAGGTATGATTGCTGCTATTGTGGTAAAATTCTTAGTGGCACGAATGTGTCTTTGTGGTAGTTGCTTGCCCCAGCAAATTCCCTTTTCCACTCCCAGCATTTTCTAAGCTTCTGATTTTGTGAACAAACACATACTATTAAAAAATGACTTTGTATTTTAAATAGTATGCTTAATCTAGAGGATAGCTATATTTTAAATTGATTCATTTAATGTAAATCAATGGTACAGATGAATAGGTATAAGATTATATTAGATATTCTGGGTTTATTGTGTTATCATACAGGTTGTATCAAAAAGTAGTTTTTCACACCTCAGCACTTCATTTCAAAATATAAAAGAAAGTTCTGATTCTGTCAGAGGCACTGTACATTAATTCAGGGCTTATAACCACAAAGAAGTTTAAGCTGTACTTGTCATTTTTCTTGTGTTTAATATTTTGCTTTTTTCCCAGAGGCTGTATTTAATGATAGTTATTCCAAAAATTCTTCCTTCAGAAAGTTCAGAGATAGTTTTCTATTTCCTTCTTTGATAGTATTGTAACACATCTTTGAATAGATATTAAAGAATAATGATGAGACAAACATTTTATACAATAAAAGTATGTATGTAATGACTTGTCTGTCTAATACACTGGAAAGGTATACAGTATAACTACTCTATATTTTTGCAGATCATGTATAAATGCATGTGTAAACAGTCTGTGAGAGTATATTAACATCATATTGTGATTGTTTATATTTTATAGTGACATACGCATGTATATAAACATATTCAGATATTGAGTTTTGATATTCTATTTATTTTAAAGTAGAAGTTGATAATTGCTCCAGAGAGTGAAACATTAATAGAATTAGTTAACTGTTTGTCAACTTCCCCCAAACTATATTTTAAGAATAAGTAATAATAAAAAATTAATTAGTATGTTCCTACTTACATATGATAGGCTTTACACGTGGTTCAGTGATAAAGAATCCATCTGCCAATGCAGGAGATGTGGGTTCTAACCCTGGGTCAGGAAGATCCCCTGGAGAAGAAAATGGCAACCTACTCCAGTATTCTTGCCTGGAAAATCCCATGGACAGAGGAGCCTCATGGGCTACAATCCGTGGGGTCGCAAATAGTTGGATACAACTGAAGCGACAACACACAGGCACACATAGAAGCTATATTAGAAAAAAAAAACAGAAATAGAATAACATGATATAAAACCCATGGAGTACAAGCAGACAGGTTTGAGGAAGTCACTCAAAAGCAACAAGGACAAAAGTATAAAACTGATCGAAGAAAAGATAAGAACAAAGAGTATCTTCATGAGTAATCCATGCTCCTGGAATAGCAAAGAGAATAATTAAAACTGAAAAATATCCTCAAAGCCACAAGAAAGAAACTTCAGGCAGAACTGAAACTGCTGAAGAGAACAATGGCATTCCAAGAGACGGTATTTCAAATCATTACCACAAAAACACTTCCAAGTGAAATTATTAACTCAAGTGTATGGGCATGGTTTATAATATGGACCAGGAATATAAAGAGGAAGTCATATGCTAAGTTTGTAGCATCAGTTTAACAGTCATAAATGAGGATCCAAACTTTGGGAGTTCAAGAGTTCAAGTTCTAGCTTCCCTTACTAGCTCGGTTACTAGAATCAGCCTCTTTACCTTCACTGCTCTTTTCTAATTTTTAAACGGTACTTAATGAAAGTACATACTTGAAAGTGCCTTCCAGACAATACATTAGATAATGTATAAAGGGACTTAACAATTCTTGGATGTAATTAAGCATTCTCTAAGGTATTGTAAACAAATCGGCAAGCACTCTGAGAGTACAAGCATCCATGATTGCTTCAGGCTTTCTGGGAAAAAAAAAAGATATTAGACAAAGTTCCCACAAAACAACATGAGTATAAACGACAAACTCAGAAATGGAGAAGACACTAAAGGAATAGTGGTAAGTATTAAATCTTACTAAAATAAGATGGCTATACAGCCCTTGGTAGTACAACTGATATATATATCATAAAACTTGACATTGTAATGTTAATAATATAGCAATGGGAAATGAGAGGCAGGTAGAATATTATATTTTAGCAATTTTTATAGCAGAGAATCACTAGATATTGCTGAATCGTGCTGAAAAACAGAAGTACTTCAACCATTTAACATTTTTATTGATAATTGTTTTGTAAATTCAAATGGATTTTAGAAACTATCACCTCTTGTTCTGAAGAAATATTTGATAGAAATTCACAGATATCTTTTTATTTGTGTCTCTTTTCCTTTTGATAAAGTTAAATAAAATTTAAAATAACATTTTATTTTGAATTAATATTTGATCAAATCTTATAAAATACTACCTATAAACTGTCTGTTATCTACTATATCTACATTTTCAGATGCATATAAAAAGGATTGGAATTATTAACAATGAATCTTTATGGGTGATCAAATTTGTGCTTGGTTTTCTTCTTTTAAACTAAGCAACAGAATACAAAGAAAATATAAGCGACTAAAAAATAACTGCATATATGGGTAGCTGGGACAAATTATGAACAGGATGCAAAAAGATCAAAAATCTGATTTTTGAAGTGTTAGGAACAAAAGTAGGGTATTGCACATGATTCTGTACATAGCCACCACCTAGGGGATGGACAGACCACCCAGCCACCCCTAGGGCAGAACCCTGAGCCTGCCCCTACTCTCCCCCATTTAAGGGAACATCTTGCCCCGCCTCTTAATCCCCAGGGAGCTAGCAAGGGAAACAGTTACTTGTTTACACTCCCCTGTGCTGCAGCATGATTTCCAATAAAGCCTTACCTGAATTCTTCATTTGGCCTAATCAATTTCTATTGATTAAAGAGTCTAAGAACCCTGTCTGGTAACAATGGTACCTATTAGTAAGTAATTTCTTTGATTTATGGATGATTTAAAGTTATGTTGTTCAGCAGCCACAAAGTTTGGTGATGAATTCTATTGCAGATTAAGGTGAACTTAAAGAATATATATATTCAGTCAATTCTAGGAATACATTAATTAAACACTTTAAAAGACTGTAAGAATTGAATCTAAGCTCCATCTAAAATAATTCTAGTCTCCACCAAAAACAATTCCAATTACATTCTATTATGAACATTAACTATCAACTTAGTATAAATCATCAAAATGTTATCTTTATTTATAGTCTTTAAAATTAGTAATGCCAATTCAAGATTGATGAAGACTTGATTTGAATAAAAATAATTTAACAGTTTAACTTACAAGAGATACTTAATTCATTATGTGTAGGTTTTATACCGTCTGAAGAAAAGTTACTAGTTTGTGATTTCTTTCCTGCTCTTATATTTGCCTTCAGTAGGATTATACATTAACTCATCCATTTATATTACAGGATCTAAACCCCCAAAATTGTTGACTGTACGAGAAATGGACACTGATCCTGGTCAGGACAATCAGATTCTTTTTGCAATTTAGAACTGGGAAAAATAATTCTTTTTCAAATTTTGATTTATTTGAATCAAGGACTTGGTAATTCTGCAGTGGCGAAATTGGCATGTTTTGAAAAAAAAAAATTTAAGAAGTAAAATTCAAGTCAAAGAAGGAGAGGAATGAATTAGAGATACAAAAAAGCAGAGATATAAGTCTATACAAGTTAAACAAGTGAATTAATTGAAACATGTCTCTCAAGTTCCTGAAAATTGCCTTGTTCCAGCTGGTAAGAATCGTGGTGGTGCTTCTTGCTCCAAAAAATACTCCTGAATCCCTATGCTCTATTTCATTTTTTGCTTCTATTATTTGAAAATGATTTTCTGTTACTGGAACAAAGCATCTTGACTATCCAAGGATATGGAAGGAAATGTTACTTAATAAAGAATCCTAAAATGAATGAGTATATTATTAACATGGATAGTAATGAATAAAAAATAACTGTAGATAATTTTTATTTGAATCAAATTATATTATTTGAAGACAAACATTATACTCTATTCCTTAAATTCAAAATCATCACATCAACCCTTTAAAGATAGGAACATTTCTAAACAAATTTATCCAGATAAATTCTTGATGCCGTGATACATTTATAGTGAAAACCTATATTCAAATAAATTATGAAATAAATTTCAAAAATCCATACAAATGTGGCCAGTATAATGGCAGATGCACTTTCATCTCTCTGAAAAATTAATATAACCCAAGTAAAAATAAGATGAATTAGATTACTTCCAAGATATTGATGTAAAATAGAATGTATACCTAGAAGGAAACAATATATATTAATCCTTATGAAAAATATTACAATGATTAAATGAAGTATATAATTTGTACATTTCCTTTTAGCATTTTGGATAAAGCTTCTATTCATTTTTTAAAAATAAAATCACTGCTTGAATAATTTCTTCACATTTGGCTGTTTTTCAAACTCTCCATTTTAATTAGGGTTCTATAACCATTACTACTACATCCTAATTAAGGAATCCATTAAGTCTCTATAATAGTTGCTTTAGAGATAATACTAAATTTACTGGAGTTTTAAATAATAAATTCATGTGATGGGATTTTAATGTGCAATTTAAAAAGTTATTAATATTTGAAAGAAGTAGTCACTGCTTCTGTGTTCAATCAATACTAATCTTTTGTCAATACTTTGCTATCAACTTTACCATTTCTAATATTTCATGGATACTCTTAAATGCTCTTTACTGAAAGAGATATCTTACTTTAGTGAAATTTCTTTGCTTAAGTAGCTAAGTACTTCTATTCATTTATCTCAATTAAAAAAAAAGTGCCTGATATAGATTAGTCTTACTTTTTTGTGAAGTGTGACTTTTATTCAGTCTTTACTATGACTTTTATTCAGTCAGTACTTTCTCATTCCTTAGCCTCTAAAGTGAAATTTGCATACAGTGTAGTTTATATTACAAAGAAGAAGATATTTAAAGGAAGCTAGGAGAATCTATCAATCATAAATTAACTTGACAATCTATGGAGCTTAATTTAATCTAAGCTCTGGGACTCCTGCTAACTGCTTATGTTATATTATCCACCCATGCCACACTCTTTGAGTGTCTGTTTCTTCATCTATTAAATAAAAAGCCCTCCATAGATTGAGCTACCTTTCATCCATTAAAAATTAAAAATTTATTCTAAATAATCAAGTTGAGTAAATTTTTAAGCTGTTATAAAAGTCGCTAGTATGTTACTATTTTTCAGTTTGTTTAACATCTATGTTTCTAACTTGTATACCTGATAGCAAACTTCAAGATGAGAAATAAAATGTCATATTGCAAACTTCTTTATTCTTTTAATTACCCATTTTAAATCAATTTATTATCAGTTAATGTTCACTTTTGACTACATCATAAAAATTTGCAAGGTTTTTCTTCATTTGGTCTTTTGTTGAAATAGCTGTTTTTAATGTAACCAGAAGAACAATTCAAGAAGTGGCTATTTAAAAAAATATATTAAAAGCATACCTTAAAATAAACTAACAAGTCTTTGGTTCTACCAGGCTTTTGGATTGTCTAAACAGTTTTATGTTCATTCAAAAAATATTTTGGCTTTTTAAAACAATGAGTTCTATCAGCCAGCAATGGATAAACAAAAGAGAGGACCTTATGTTTTCTAAATTGAGTTCTGAGAAAAGTGTTGTCTGGACTTTATAGCTAACGAGTAACACTCTGTTATTTATTATTTCATTTGAAATTAAAATCATTTGAGAATTTATATGCATGATAAACATATAATTCTGAATCAGTGTGGAGACACCATGTCATCACAATCATTTGAGATGGAATAGGTAAAAGTTTAGAAAGAGCAACAAATTGTCCCAAACAAGAAAATTATAACATAGTAAACATAATAGAAAAAAACAGGTAAATATAAGAAATAAAAAAGATATCTCTTAGGTTTGGGTTTTATTTTTTGTATTCTATGTTAACAGAACTATTCCAAATGTCACTTTGAAGAGGAAAATTCTTCTTAAGTAAGTAAAACATAGAGATATATTCTTGAAAAGTAATAACTTTTGTCAGTAATTCAATTAAAAGAAACACCTTTAGTGGAAAAACTAATGGTAAAATGAGATATTTCTAGTATATTACTCTTAAGATTATTTATATTTAAACAGAAATTATACTTTTGTTTTATATTTCATATTTTAAATCTTCTCCATAAAATTAAAAAATAATTATCTGGAAGAAAATGTAATACTAATAATATTGAAAACCCAGAAACAATTTAACAGAAAAAGTTCTCAAATTATTATATTATGAATAAATGGCTATAAGAATATTTTGTTAGGTTAGTAAATTTATTTTTTTGTTCTACTGCTTTATTCAAGTCATAAACATACTTTCTAGAAAAAAAGTAATACATAATACATTGAGACATAGACATTAATATTTTATATTTTAATACATATATAATTAACTTGAAATTGAGCTAAAATTTTTAATATAATTCAATATGATATAATTTGTCATTTTAATTATAAATTTGTAAACTATAAATTTGCAACAAAATTTAATATAGATATCATATTTAAAAATTGACATATTTAAAAATTAAGTACTTCTAAAGATAAGACAGATATTGAATAAATTATTAAGCCAGAACAACCAGACATAGTGCATTTTCAACAAAAACACTACTGACTCTAAATGAAAACCAATTAGTTTATCTGGAAGGAGTTAGAGTAAAACAGAGAGCATGATATCTTTTAGGCCAAGAATGGAAGCTCTATGCTAATGGCGAGGGTCTGGGTGACCCTCTGAAGATCACAACACTGCAGGTATTTGAGCTGCTGCTGCTGCTGCTGCTAAGTCACTTCAGTCGTGTCCGACTCTGTGCGACCCCCTAGACGGCAGCCCACCAGGCTCCCCCGTCCCTGGGATTCTCCAGGCAAGAACACTGGATTGGGTTGCCATTTCCTTCTCCAGCAGGTATTTGAGAGGTCCCATCAAAAAACTGTGTGTTGCATATCATTCTTCTTGAGATTGTGGACATATTAAAAATCATGAGATAGGAAACCCAGGAACAGCCAGAGCTTTCAATAGTAGATTTGGATTGAAAAACAATGAAGCATTTTTGAGCATTAGGGAAATTTCCCATTCTTCACTTCAACTTCTTAACTGTGCTAGTTTATCCATTAATTAGCACTGGAGCTAGTTTTCAACTCAAGCCAATTTAATATTCTGAGACTCCAAAACCTATTCTACAACAAATACTTGCCTGAATATTATGCAAGGATAACAAAAAATTGATCTCAGTTTCAAGAGAGCCTAACATATGGCAAAGAAGAGAAATACACAAAAGCAAGAAAGCCCTGGGGGTGGTAGGAATAGAGTGAAACTCAAAATACAATTGAGAGTTTCAGGGAAGGAGTGCCTAACTCACCTGAAGAGTTATAAGAAGTTCGGAAAAGACAGATTACTTCAGCACTGAATCTTGAATCACAAGCAGAAAGCTTGCAAAGAGACACAGAGGTGGGAAGTAGTTAAGATAATAGATAACTTCATGGGACAGATACACAGAAGATAATAGATAACTTCATGGGACAGATACAGAGAGTAATAAGTTTGAATCAGGTTTTTAAGAGAAAATTCCAGCTCAATATATCAGACAGCTAATACCAGAGGAGTTTAGGTATTATTCAATCTCAATTTATTGAAGAGTGTTACATAGTGAAATAATGAAATCTGGTTTGTGTTTATGGCATTTAATAAATTCACTTCTGTAACTAATATTTGTTAAGAGACTATAATATGCAAAGCACTATGATGTTATATTTTTAAGTAAAGGGAAAAGCAAAAAATCATAGTGAAGGGTAGCAGAATATGTCACCCCAAATGTGACAATTTGGATTATTTTGAGTTAAAGGCATTTAAAAAACAGCAGATACAAAAAGCTCATTCTGATCTCCCCTTTTCTTCCTGAAAATAGGAAGTAAAAACTCCCATGTGAAAGATGCCTTTCCTATACCAAGAGAAAATAAATAGTCTTCCTCAGGGAACAAAAACTGAGATATTTTATATAAACAGACTTTGTTAAAATATTTTAAAATTCCCTTTAGCCTTCCATATATTTCAATTACTTTTCCACAGTTGCTTCTCTTTGTTCAACCACAGTTGCTGCTTTGGTATATAAAAGCATGTAGTAGCCACCATTTCAGGGGGACTTGATTCCTTACAAGGGCCCCTGTGTCATGTAAGTCTTGTATAAATGTGTATGCTTTTGTCCTGTTAATCTGTTTCATGTCAGTTTAATTCTCAAACCAGGCCAAGAAATTCTAAGAGGATTTTTCCTTACAATAGAATATGCTTAAGACTGACATAATGATCATAAATATATTGGGCCTTTGTGGTTTAATTCCTATTAGCATCTGCTTAACAAATCCACTAGTTAAACAAGTTTGATTAAAACTTTTGATATTGCAGGAAATACGTGATCCATTTCAAACAATCCTAGGTCATATTTGCCAATACAATAGATTTACTGCACTCGAAGAGGAAAGGAGAAACTTGTTTATCTTTGGCTAATCTTTTTTCTCTGTCTCTGGAGTTCTGTCCCAGATTTAAAATATTTTAAAATTGTTTCCTTCCCCAGGGATCAAACCCAGGCCTCCCACATTGCAGGCAGACACTTTAACCTCTGAGCCACCAGGGAAGCCCTTCCTAATAGTTCATCTTTCTGTTATATGTGAAAGAGACACATATTTTTGAGTAAATATAAAGTAGAGAAGAAATATTAAACATTCCTTCACTCTTTACTTACTTGTCTAACATTATGTGAACACAGATGTGAGAGTTGGACCATAAAGAAGACTGAGTGCCGAAGAATTGATGCCTTCAAATTGTGATGCTAGAGAAAATTCTTGAGAGTCTCTTGGACAGCAAGGAGATCAAATCAGTCAATCCTAAAGGAAATCAACCCTGAATATTGATTGGAAGGACTGATGCTGTAGCTGAAGCTTCAATACTTTGGCCACCTGATGCAAACAGCCAACTCATTGGAAAAGACCCTAATGCCGGGAAAGATAGAAGGCAAAAGAAGAAGCTTGAGGCAGAGGATGAGATGGTTAGATGCATCACTGACTCAATGGACATGATATTGAGCAAACTCCAGGAGATCTGAAGGACAAGGAAGCCTGGCATGCTGCAGTCCATGGGATGGCAAAGAATCAGACATGGCTTAGTGACTGAACAACAAGACTCAGTACCGACGTTCTGGGTAGCAGTGAGCAAGATAGATAGGATACATGCCATAGTAAAATTATACTTTAGCTTAGGAAATAGAAAATAATAAAAACAACTGACTCAAATAAACACAGAGTATTTAAGTGCTTTATAGGAAATGTGCGATTCTGTGATACAGAACAACCAAGAAAATGGTCTCCAGGATATGATGATAATTCAGCTGAGACCTGCAGAATGCTAGATGCCAGTAATGTCAGGTGGCAGGGGAAAAGAATGAATAATAAATGCAAAGGCTTTTAAATGGGGAGAATGTGGCATGTTTGTTCCTGGAATTGACAAAAGCTGTTGTGATTATGAGAGTGAATGAATTAAGGAGTTCTAAAAGATGAAGTCAGAAAGTGGGTTAGGTTGTGTAAGGATATATAGGTCCTGGGAAAAGGCTTCGATTGCATTCTAAGTATAATGCAAAATCATTGACTTTAAGCTGGGGATATCATAATTTCATTTTTTTAAAAAAGATTTCTCTAACTGCTAAATGAAAAGGTTGGAGAAAGAAAGCAGGGTAGTTGGATAAGAGGCCAGTGAGTGAATGCTCCTAAACAAGAAGTGATAGTGACTTTAATAAAATTGCAGAGATAGAAAAATGAGGATGCGATAGAGATAAAATTCAAAGGTGAGCAGAACAGGATTTGAAGATTGCTAGGATATGAGCTTCTAGAGACTTGAGGATGAGTTCTGGTCTTATTACACTGATTCCAAGGACAGAATCTACTTTTTCCTAACATAAATTTTTTTACTAAATCCACACTGTAGGTTTATCTGGGAAGGACAACATTAACAGCATAAGTATAAGATTTTTGGTCCAATTTCATTCTTTTGCATGTGGATGTTTTTCTCATTACCATTTATTAGAGACTATCCTTTTCCCACTGTGTACTCTTGGTGCCCTTGTTGAAATTAATTGACTGTATATGCTTGGGTTATTTTCTGGACTCCTGATTCTGTTCCATTGCTTTGTGTGTCTGTTTTTATACCAGTTCCATATTATGAATGCTATAGATTTTTAATGTAACTTGAAATTCAGAAATGTGATACCCGTTGGACGGTGAAGAAAGCTGAGCGCCGCAGAATTGATGCTTTTGAACTGTGGTGTTGGAGAAGACTCTTGAGAGTCCCTTGGACTGCAAGGAGATCCAATCAATCCACCCAGAGGAGATTAATCCTGGGTGTTCATTGGAAGGACTGATGTTGAAGCTGAAACTCCAATACTTTGGCCACCTCATGTGAAGAGTTGACTCATTGGAAAAGACCCTAATGCTGGGTAGCATTGGGGGCAGGAGGAGAAGGGGACGACAGAGGATGAGATGGTTGGATGGCATCACCGACTCGATGGACATGGGTTTGGGTAGACTCTGGGAGTTGGTGATGGACAGAGAGGCCTGGCGTGCTGCAATTCATGGGGTCGCAAAGAGTCGGACATGACTGAGCGACTGAACTGAACTGAACTGAACTGATACCTGTTTTTCTTTCTCAAGACTTCTTTGACTATTCGAGGTCTTCTGTGATTCCATGTGAATTTTAGAATTGTTTTTTCTATTTCTGAGAAGGTATTTTCAAATATCAACTCCTAAGTATATAGGCACTGGTCCTATATTATTGATATATACCACATAAACTATTAAATGTTCAGTTTCAACTTCAGAAATATAAACATTGCAAAGTAAAAAAAATGTCATTTGCAAAGGTCTTCTGTAAAATTTAAAAAGCATTTAAAAAATATTCTTAGCTTATTTAGCTTTGTGAATTATGAAAAGTAAATTTTTAGTTTTAATTTTGCATTATATTTTTGCCATCTTAAACAAAGCCACTATAATAAAAATTGTAAATTTAGTATTAGTTATTCTAAGTTCAGAAAAATCAAATATTTCTCTACACTATTTGTATGGATTAGGAACATCAAAAAGAATGTACCCATCCTTCTTACAAAGTTAATTCACAAACTATTTTCAAAGGCAAATTTTTTGATTCAGGAATTTTTGAACTTACTCTTATTTGATGTAATAAAACAAGTCCTTCTTTTAATTAAGGAGATTTATTTTCTCCACAAACAAGCACGTTTCAAAAAAATTTCCATTTGTCACTATGTAGAGTGCTGTGTTGTGTGCTGTGCTTAGATATTCAGTCATATCCGACTCTTTGCGACCCCATGGACTGTAGCCCACCAGGGTGCTCTGTCCATGGGGATTCTCCAGACAAAAATACTGGAGAAATACTGCCATGCCAAAAATACTGCCATGCCTTCCTCCAGGGGATCTTCCCAACCCAGGGATTGGATCGAATGTAGGTCTATTGCATTGCTGGCAGATTCTTTACTTTCTGAGCCATCAGGGAAACCCATGAATACTGGAGTGCATAGCCTATCCCTTCTCCAGGGGTCTTCCCCACCTAGGAATCAAACTGGGGTCTCCTGCATTGCAGGTGGATTATTTATCAGTTGAGCTAACCAGGGAAGCCCACTATGTAAAATGATCATGGCTGGATAATCCTTGTGAGAGATTTGCCAATAAAAGGGCAATGCCAAAAACAGTTTTTAAAATGTGGATATTGCAGGGCAAGTCATGCACATGTGGACATTGTAGGGAAAGTCATGTACCAAAGAGACAGTCAGCAATATGGCTTGATGTAAAGTTCCACTGACGAATGGATAAAGAAGATGTGGTATATATATACAATGAAATATCACCCAGCCATAAGAAAATGAAATAATTCACTTACAGTGGCAAAAAAATAATAAATTACCTAGAGATGATCATACTAAGCGAAGTAAGCGAGATAAAGACAAATATCATATGATATCACTTACATGTGGAATCTAAAAAAAATGATACAAATGAATTTATAAATTAGAAGGTTGGGATTAATATATACACATACCTATATGCAAAATAGATAGCCAACAAGGTCTTATTGTATAGGAAATTATACTCAATATTTTGCATTAATCTACAAGGGAAAAGAATCTGAAAAGGAATATATATATGATTATATATATATATATATTATTGTTGTGCTGTACACCTGCTGAAACTAATGCAATACTGTAAATTAATTATATTTCAATAAAAACATAAAATTACTAGGAATTGTCCCAAACTTTGCCCAAATATTTCCAACATCATCATTCTGGTACATTTTTAGGAATCCTTTCACTGATCATTTCTTATTATTAAGTGGTTATGGATAATATAAAGATGC
Organism: Giraffa tippelskirchi; assembly: GCF_054371585.1. Taxonomy (NCBI): domain Eukaryota; kingdom Metazoa; phylum Chordata; class Mammalia; order Artiodactyla; family Giraffidae; genus Giraffa; species Giraffa tippelskirchi. Next base: position 130,212,126 of record NC_137286.1, read on the forward strand.
TTACTACACTCTCGTGATACTCAGTATGAATGAGTCCTAAATAATTTTACACCAGTAACTACTACATCTGCTTTTCACCCCATTTTTAGTATTTTCAAACTTAATAGTCAAATGAATGGAGAGAACACAACTAGAAAAGGAACTCTCTAGTTTGAAAAAAATCTCAGTACCTTTATCTTCTCCAGTGGAACTGAATCTTGTACCCCTTTTCGGTGAAGAAAATGGAGATGTTATAAATTGTGCTGTAGCATTTGAATTAAATAATTTTATCTTCAGAAAAAGAGTCCAGGGCTATTTTATATGTATATATGTATGTGCGTGTATATATATATATATATATACACATATATATACATGTGTATATATATATATATATCATTAAAAAATCAATTGACCACCTCCATTTTTTCAAATTCACCTAAAATTTTTAATACTAATAGTGTGAAATCCTGGACTGTGGGAGCTTCTACTATTTCAGGGCAGTTGTAACCCTAAGGAATATTTTTAGTAGAAATGTTACTTCTTAATTTTGTGGTTAAACCAAAAAATATAGCTTTTAATGAAATGTGGGACAACTAATGAAACATTAAGAGATCTGCTGAAGTGATAAAGGATTAACTAGTTCATGGACAGAAAATCACTTTTTTAATGACTTGAAGCAAACTGCCTTTGCAAAGCTTTGAAAATTATCATCAGTAAATTGAGATAATTTTAGTAAGAAACATATGCTTAAATTTTAGAAAATATAAACTCATTAACTGACCTAATGAGAAGTATGCAAATAATTTTACAACTAAAATAATGAAGCTATGCAGAACAAATGGCAAAATGTCAATAATAAAATTTTGCTTTACAAAATAAAGGAAACCCATTGATTATTTTTATTATATACTATTAAAATTATTAACATTTTGTTTATATAATATTTTAAGGTGGAAATCACCACCCAGAAAGAGGAAGACAGGGACTCCCGATTAGACATAGGTCTGCACTGGAGGTTGAGTTTAGAGAGGTTGTTATGTAAATGAACAAGGCCACACAATTGTAAAGGAAAAACTAGAGAGCAAGAAAATGACAAGTCTAAATATAGACCTCAGAGAATATGAATATTAATTGGACACAGGAGTATAAGAATGAACCCACAAAGTGACTGAGTTATCAGAGCTGTCAGTAGTAGGTAAGAAATAGTCTTGTTAAATAAACTCTAGAGAAGGAGAAAGCTTTAAGGGAGCTACCATCTGAGTGACAAAGATATGGACAATGACTATTTGTAGTTGACAATTAGAGATTACTAATCAGATTTTTCAAGAGAAACATGAAACTTGCCATGAGATGCCTAACTACTACAGTGGAAACAATGTGGATTAGTATTCTTACATAAATTGAAGTCTCAGATATTATCTGCCCGATCTAATAAGTTTTTATACTTCAGAGTTGTATCCTTACATAAAACAGTCTAGAAAAAAATTAATCTTGAAAATCCAATGGGATATAAAATGCATAAAATGTAATGTGTTCTCTTGCCTCTGATTTGTTTTTGTGATATATATTTTCTGATCAATATGTGATTGAATTTTGGTCTGTTTCTAGGAAAAGGAAGAGGGGCTAGTTTAATATTGTGATTATGTTACATTTCACAGTTTTTGCATAAACTATCTTGAGTTACATAGATAATATATTTGACAAAATTTATTGAGCTGCTACTAAGCACCAAGAACGGATAAGAAAAATACTATAGTGAGTCATTAGAAAGCTTTATGTCCACTTAAGAAGAGACATGCTAATTGTGTTCGCTCATCAAATAAATATAAAATTACCACTGTGATAAATAACTTGCCATGCAAAAGCAAACATCAAAGTTACTATGAGACCATGTGATATATAGTTTTTTTCCTCAGCACGGCTATAAGAGTTAGCAAGTAGGAAATTGAATACTTTAAAATGCATATTGTTTTTATTACGGTTAATTGTTATTCAAGAAGAGTCATGTGTTTCTTCATTAAACATACTTAAAACATTTTGCCAGATATAAATCTTTGATTTGCATTTACCTTCTGATTTATTTTCAGTACATACGTGATATTTCATTATAAAACTCTTTCATTAATCCCCTGTAATTTTCTGAAAGGAACACATATTTACTTTTTTTAAATAAAATATAATGGGAAAATAAATTCAACATATGTAATTTTGCAATATAGACAAACATAAACAACTAAAAATTATCAGCACTAAATTATAGAGGAAGCATGCAAACTTTTCATTCATATCCAATGATTTAACAATTATGAATCATGTATAATGTGCCAGGCATGATGCTAGATAGTGTGAATGAGAGTTTGGCAAGATTCCTTCCTCAGAGAGCTCATAGTTCAGAAGACAGGAGATAAGAACAAAAATGTAATCATAGCATGGCTGAGCGATCTAAGGTGCTGGATTAAGGCTCCAGTTTCTTCAAGGGTGTGGGTTCGAATCCCACTGCTGCCAGCTCTATTGTTGATGGTAAAGAATCTGCCTGCAATGTAGGAGACCTGGTTCGAGCCCTTGGTCAGGAAGATTCCCTGGAGAATGGAATGGGAACCGACTCCAGTGTCCCTGCCTAAAGAATTCCATGGACAGAGGAGCCTGGCATGCTACAGTTCATGGAGTTGCAAAGAGTCAGACAAGTAAGTAGTTACACTTACTTACTTACCCTGGGGATATATAGAGCATAACCATGGGTATATTTTGGAGGTGTCAGCTAAAAACATAAAGAACTACTTGTTGCTGTTGTTCAGTCACTAAGTCATGTCTGACCCCCTGGACTGCAGCATGTCAGGCTTCCCTGTCCTTCAATATCTCCCAGATTTTTCTCAAATTCATGTCCATTGAGTTGGTGATGCTATTTAACCATCTCATCCTCTGCTGCTTCCTTGTTTTGCCTTCAGTCTTTGCCAGAATCAAGGGCTTTTCCAATGAGTCGGCTCTTCAGGTCAGGGGGCCAAGGGATTGGAGCTATAGCATCAGTCCCCCCCAATGAATATTCAGAGTTGATTTCCTTTAGGATTAACTGGTTTGTTCTCCTTGCTATCCAAGGTATCTCAAGAGTCTTCTTCAGCACCATAATTCAGAAGCAGTTCTTTGGTGCTCAGCCTTCTTTATAGTCCAACTCTCACATCTGTACATGACTACCAGCCAGCTAAAGGTAAATGGTATTTGAGAGTAATTTAAAGATATGATAGCAAATATGTCAGATGCTTCCTCCCATGGTGTTCACATCATGTCCAGTGTCTATAATTCCTCATCATTCAACCTACAAGTTTTAGTTTATGTCCAAATTATACATCCATTGAAGGTAGGGACTCTTTTTAACCCCGATAGTTTTTAAACAGTCACATTCAGAATACTTAGATGAGCTTTAACAACTAATGTCCTCAGAGCCTCACCTTCAGAGATTCTGACATATTAAGTGGATCTTTCAAGGTGAAGAATTAATTAGGGTTGGGCAATATTTAAGAGAGGGGGTTCCTCGATGGTTCAAACAGTAAGGAATCTGCCTGCAATGCAGGAAACCTGGATTCAATCCCTGGGTTGGGAAGACCCCTGGAGAAGGCAATGGCTACCCATTCCAGTATTCTTGCCTGGAGAATCCCCATGGACAGAGAAGCCTGGTGGAGGCTACAGTCTACGATGTCACAAAGATTTGGGCATGACTGAGCAATTAACACTTTCACACTTTCAATGTTTATGACACAATATCTTAGGCTCGAGGGACACAAGGGGCTTACCGTCTTAGAGCGGGTCTATGTGTAAAATGCTGTCTAAGAGACCTGTTTGCGTAGAAGAGATGTTAGCTAGATGAGCAAACTTTTTCCCAAACTGGTGGGCTTGTTGAAAGTTCCTGAAGCAATAAGTGGAATTACTTTTTGATCTGTGGTTTTATCTTCCTGATCAGGAATTTCATGGAACTAAAAATTAATTCATGTTGACACAAGCAATTCCCATTTTCAAGCTTCCTAGTTGAGCTTTGCAGATGCAGGTGGCCTCAGTTCTTACTAGCTGGACAGGTTTTTATATTATTTAGATAAGAATTTTTCATCACTGCACTAATATTCATTTTATAAGTGGCTGAATTCTCATAATTTTTCTTAGCAATATCATAGATATATTTTACCACAGTGTGACATTTAAACATTTCTTATACTTTGCAAATTGCTTGGCATGCTGGTTTACTGGGAGTGTATGAGTTCCCGTTTCTCCATATCCTCAATATATCTCAGGGGTTTATGTTGTGTTTCCATTATTGTAATCATTTTTCATGTTTATTGACCTTTTATAGTTCTTTCTCTGAAAAATTATTATTGACAGCATTTGCATGTACTTCAATGTTTTTGTCTACTGGAGTTTTTTTTAAATATATTTATTCTTTCCACTGACAATTTATACTTTTTTTAGTCTTGTTTTTTATACTTGCGTAGTTTTGAGTTACACAAAGTTTACTTTTGATGTAATAAATTTGTCAATCTTTATTCATCTTTCCTGTTTTCTTTGCCTTAAAAAAAAATCCTTTCCAACCATGATGTCACTTATTTTTCATTTTTTATTTTCTTTAAGTTGCTTCAACTTTTAAAATGTTGTTTAGTATGCAGGTGTTTTTCATCTATTTACTTTTTTGCAACTCAGGGATATAATTTTACATTTATTTTAATAAATGTACCTAAAGCTAAATATTTCTCTTCACATACTGTTGATTTGGATCCCACAAATTTTGATATGCAATACTTTTATGAGTAGTTAAAATTGCATTTGTGAGTTTCTCTTCTACTTTTGATACATCAAAGAGAGATAGTATGCCTGTTTAATTGCCATAGACATTATTGTTGGGTTAGTAATATTGCTATTGTTTTGTGATATTTCTGCATCTTTTTTTTTTTTTTTAAGCTGGTGATGGTTTTTAACTCAAGAGCTCTGTGGATCCTGAGAGACCAAATGTTTATTTAACTACCTATCTATTTATCTATCTTTAGTTTATCTCAGTCTAAATTTATTTAGTAATTTTTATTCACTCTCAATTTTTAAGAGAAGAACCTTATTAAAGCCTGTCTCTCCACTGATTTATATTGCCTCCTCTGACTGTTCATTTCTGTATTGCTAATGTTTTATTTTAATACTTCTTTACATACTAGTTGTTGTAGATTTAACATTTATGTTCCCTCCAAACTCTGATGGTGAAGCCCTAGCCCCAACTGTGGCAGTGTTCAGAAACAGGCATCTAAGGAAGTAATTAAAGTTAGTGAAGTCGCTCAGTCGTGTTCCACTCTTTGTGATCCCGTGGACTGGAGCCTGGCAGGTTCCTCCATCTGTGGATTTTCCAGGCAAGAATACTGGGGTGGGTTGCCATTTCCTTCTCCAGTTAAAGTTAAATGTGGTTATAATAATAGGGGGCTAAAATGATAGCCTTGTGTGCTAAGTCACTTCAGTCGTGTTTGACTCTTTGCGACCCTGTTTACCAGTAGCCTGCCAGTCTCCTCTGCAGTGCTGTTCCCTCCACCAGGGGATGGTCCAGATCCAGGGATCGAACCCATATCCCCTGCATCTCTTACTTTGGCAGGCAAGATCTTTACCACTAGCACCTCCTGCTGCTAAGTCGCTTCAGTCGTGTCTGACTCTGTGCGATCCCATAGATGGCAGCCCACCAGGCTCCCCCATCCCTGGGATTCTCCAGGCAAGAACACTGGAGTGGGTTGCCATTTCCTTCTCCAGTGCATGAAAGGGAAAAGTGAAAGTGAAGTTGCTTAGTCATGTCTGACTCTTTGCGATCCCATGAACTGCAGCCTACCAGGCTCCTCCTTCCATGGGATTTTCCAGGCAAGAGTACTGGAGTGGGTTGCCATTGCCTTCTCCTGGGAAGCCCCAAAATGATAGTCTTAGTCTCCTTATAAGAAGACAGCTGGCTTGGTCTATCTGCATATATGCACTGAGGAGGCAAGGCCATGTGAAGACACAACGTCTACAAGCCAGGAAGAGAGCCCTCACCAAAGCTCCATAAACCAGAATCTGGGTCTTGGACTTCAAGCCTTCAAAACTGTGAACAAAAAATTTCTGTTGTTTAGGCCACCCAGTCTTTGGTATTTTGTTTTACAGCATAAGCTCACTAATAAACCATTACAGCTATAATTATTAACTCTTGTCAACTGAGTTAATTTTACCAATTCATCTGCTTAACATTATTTCTTTCATCTGTTCTTATATCTGAGTATAATTAGCTTTTCTCGGACATAATTCTATTAGTAATTATTTCTTCCATAAGTGTTCAAAATGGAAATGTCCTCAATGTGGCTATTTTGTATCCAGAAATATATCTATTTTATTCTCACTATTGAATGACTTTGTCCTTGAATATAGAAATAATGCCAACAATGCGACTGCTTCTCGGTTCAGATAAACTGAAATAACATTTTGTCTTTCTTGCTGATACATGTAGAACTGAACTTCTGACATTATTTAAATATCACTTCTCTACCATCCTCTTGAAGTTTTCTTTGAAGTGCTGCCAGGCATATGCTAAAGTCACGCACTGTATATCTCTTAACTTCATACTTTAAATTTTTGCTGTCTGTGCAGATTTATTGGTCTTTTATAGATATTGTCTTAATATTTCTTTCCTCCACTGTGTCCAATTTAGATGTTATCTTATTGTATTCATTTTTTTGTTTTGCTTCTATTTGAAAAATGTATTTGAGTTTTGTCATCATCAAATTATTTTACAGTGTGTATATATTCAAATGTTCTCATTTCATATGCCTATGTTATTATTTTTTATTATACTGTTTCTTTACAGCTTTTAAAATCTAAAGCATCTTTTTAAAATTCATTTTGAGTTGCAGCTAATTATTGAATTTCTTTAAGAATGAATTTATGTCCTCCTTAGCAATACTGTTGTGTCTTTCTTAGTATTATTATCCTTGATAGAAGTGGCTATTTTATCTTAAGATTTACCTTTTCATATATGTAACCTATGGCTTATGTTATAGATAGAGTCTATTTTATAGTTGCTTTTGTTTATTGATTTCATTCATCTTATCCCATTAAGAGCCCAATTCAGAACTGTGATTGCTACTAGTAACTCAAAATTTCATCCTGTAATTATAATTATGAAGTCCAATGGCTAGACTCAAATCTATCTGGTTTCTTTCTTTTTCCTATCATCTCTTTGTACAAATACACTATTTAATATACCCTGTGTGTGATGTTCAGCTATTTTAGTCCCTAACTTTACTCAAAGTTTAATGTTCCTGCTACTTGTCAGCTCTTCTTGTTCCCTGAGGTCTAACGCCAAGATACCATTTCTTGTACCTGATACTGATGTTCCACAGGCTGTGGCTTCATCTTTGACTAACAATTAATTGTGTGTTCTATTCCACAACTGAAATAGATTGGACCTTAGTTTGTATAGAGAGCAGCAATCTTGGGTTAATTTTTAAAATATCTGAAATTGCTATAGGTTTTCAGTATGTTATGTTATTTTTGTGTTTATCAGAATTAAAGCATGGACTCTAAGTGTATCTAGATTTAGATAAATACTGACTACCTTTTTTGTATGACAAGTACAAAGGAAATAATCCTACTTCCCTATCCATATGTTCATAAATTTAACAAGCAAAAAACAAACATAAAATATGACTTAAAAAATGTAGACTTAAAAAAAAAAAAAAGACTTTAGGAATTCTGGTCTCCAAAAATGAGTAAAATAGGTTATTCAAGTGATCATTAATTTAACAACATGTGAGTGTCATATGAGAGTGATACTAAGAGTCTATGAACTATGGATTAAATTTAACCATCCGTTTATAATTAATAATCTCTGGAATATATATTAAGCCCAAATACATGAATAACTCTAAATTGAGGATCACAATACTAAATCTCCATTATAAATTTCAATGAATTTGTAACAGCCTAATCAATTTAATATGTAGTACAACTATCTGTTAAATTATTATGACTCAAAAATGCCATATTTCTAATCCATAACACCACAAATTGTAGTACAAATAAATTTTGAAGGTTTAAACTTTTTTCATCTTGATTTTATTTAAGTATTTATTAATTGTAAAAAGCACAAAGAAGTTAAAAGGACTTAATTCTAAGACAGCTAGACATTTTGTGAAACCTTAATATTCCAAACTCAGACTCAAATTATTTCTATAAGATTTTATCTGAATTAATGAATAAGTTTTCACTGTCCTTTGGATACAGCTACTAAGTTTGACCTCATACGTCTTATGACCATGTAAGACTATGCTGAAACACCTCTTGTGAAACACCTCAATTAATAATAAAATGTAGAATTACTTGCTCAGTTTTATATCTACTATTGTCAACTATATGTAAAATTTGTCATATTGTTCAACTCTATACTATACAGCTCTAATATTCACTGGCATATGGTATAACTGCAATAAGTTTATTTTGAACAGGCATACACATACTGTCTAGTAAATAAGAGAAATATACAAGTAAAAAATTAAAAACTATTTTTAACCTCACTAACTGGGGAATAATACTGTTGATGCATTTCTATATTTCCATTTATTCTTCTCAAAATGAAGGTATCAGGTTTATGTATATCCAGATTTAAAATATTTGTCTATTTCTTAACTAAACACTTACTCATGTTCTAAAATATTTTCTATAAATGATGTTATAAGCTTTATGATATACCAGTATGCAAAATTATAGTAATGTTCTGGTATATAAGAATGCAGTAAGTATCCCTTGCTAAATTTAAGTTCTTATCTTTGGAAAAAATAATGCCTTTCTTTTCTATGTTTTAATTACATTTGAAATATTAATGTATGTATATATGTATATATACATATATATATTTTCCTAGCACATGCTGCAGAGATTCAGTAAATATTTGTTGAAAGCATGTTTGCATTATTCTCCATTGCAACTTGTTTTCATGAATGGAGCTAAGAAATGCATTTTGTTCTATTTGATGAGTATATGATATTTTCAATATCCACCTAAATGTCTATAATAAGTTTATCTCAGGAAAAGCCCTGACTGAGATGTCTTATTTTTGAAAGTAGTCACTATGCCTCACAACAGTTTTGGGCTCCCTCGGGGGGCAGATGTAGTTACAAGTATCACTATGCCCAGAAAATCTCAAAACTGTGGCTTATTCTCAGGTATCTGTGGTTCTCCCAGGCAAGTGAAACTTCCTTATTAGGTGTCTTTTTATAAAAAACAGTGTTGCTTACGTACTTTATCATATAGCACCTTATGAGCTTATCAGATGAGCAGATCTAAGTAGTTAACTGGATCAATTGTGCTTATAGAAAAGACATGTGTTAACCCTCTGCCCACATGTAACTATCTTGTTTTCTATGGGTTTTGTATTCCACATCTTTCTTGATAAATTTCTTTATACCATTTATATTATTTACCATCTGAGCACCAGGGAAGCCACACACATAAAATACACATGCATGTATATGTATCAAGAAATTATGTAAATGTTTATATGTCATATAAAATTTATACATAAAACTATTATTTAGTTCTTTAGTATATGTGTATAGTATATATATCAACATCTTAAAAGGCAGGCAGAGTTTCATTTACTTTCTTTTCTGCATGGGAAATAATTTGTTAAATATTTAACGAAATATTTTATCAAGCAGAATATGTGCATTTGATTTTGAGTTCCAGTTCTTTGAATTTTTACTATGACTATGTCATCTTTAATTATTAGAGAGCATGAATATTTTTATTGTCACAGAAACATATAAGAAAATTATTAGAGAAAAGTTAATTCATCTTTGATAATAAAAAAAAATAGATGACAAAAGATATCAATCAAATACTGGAAGTGGATCTTCACAACCCAGGGATCGAAGCCAGGTCTCCTGCATTGCAGGCAGATTCTTTACCAGCTGATCCACAAGGGAAGCCCAAGAATACTGGAGTGGGTGGCCTATCCCTTCTCCAGTGGATCTTCATGACCCAGGAATCAAACTGGGGTCTCCTGTATTGCAGGTGGATTCTTTACCAACTGAGCTGTCAGGGAAACCCTATCTTATTTTTACATCTACCTTAAACTATATGTTAGTTTTTTGGTTTGTTTTTTTTTAATAAAACTAAGCCATTATGTTGGTGCTTCTTGTTTGTCGACTGAAGATATTTTGTGTTGAAAGTTTAATCCCAGAAAAGAAATTTGAATCTTTACTTAAAACTCTCAAGAGGGCTTAAAAAAATAATGTATATGTGATTAAAAAAATAATAATAACACTTTTAGAGAACATAAAACAGTTTAACTAAAACACACTAAGAATTATCCTCCTAAACATCTTTAGCTGGAGTAGGAAATGGCAGCCCACTCCACTATTCTTGCCTGGAGAATTTCATGGATAGAGGAGTCCATGGGGTCCCAAAGAGTCTGGACACGACTGAGCGCACACACACATATAGTGATCTCATATTTAGCTTGGACAGAATCCAAGCTACATGGCTGAATTGAGTTTCTTTCATTCAGAAAACTGTAGTCACATTTTTTTTTTTATTGTTTTCAAACTCTGTTTTCCCCAATTCCTGTGTAAACTAAAATGTTATGCCTCACTCTCTTCAGAGAAACTACATTTGGGGAAGTCTGTTAGTTTTGAGGCCTGTCACACAGCAGGATAGAAACAAAAACACTATACAATAAGTAATTTAGACATAGTGAAAGAAAATGGAAAAATTCTTTCATTTGAAAAAAATTCTGAACTTACTTATTAGTTTGTTTGTTTTTTAATGCTTTTAGCAGGTGCAAAATATCGGGTAAAGAATCTGCCTGTAATGCAGGAGACACAGATGTGGGTTCGACCCCTGGGTGGGGAAGATCCCCTGGAGGCAGAAATGGCAACCCACTCCAGTATTCTTGCCTGGAGAATCCCATGGACAGAGGAGCCTGATGGGCTACAGTACATGGGGTCACAATGATAGGACACAACTGAGCGACTGAGCACACAGCACTCATCTATAAATGAAGACAAGCTTTTGATTTCCCATTCTGGTAGCATTTGCAACCATCGTTAATTTGGTGTCAATCCTATTAAAGTTTCCTGACCAACAGCTTGTAATCCAAAGGTGAATTTATAAGTGGAGAGAACTAATTAGAACAGCACCTTCCAGTGTGACCTTGGTAGAAAGGATAGAAAGGATGGGGACTTTTTTTTTTTGGTAAAAGTTTAAGATTATGTAACAAGAGAAGTATAAATCATTCTTTTTTGTTTGTGAATACTTAAAGAACTTGGCCTCAAAAAGTAGCTTAGTAGTGATAAGTGTATTTGACTCATAGTTATTTTGGGAAAAAACAGCAAACTGCAACTCTGAATTTTCTGGTCTTATATACCTCTAGGATCTTAAGTTACCATTTCTTTCTCTCCAGCAGTAGAATTTGTCAGGGCAAAATCTGTGGAAGATCGCCAGTCTTGTATAATTTATATAATCAAAGAGGAATCTTGGAAATTTCTGAGTTCTTAAGGATTTTTGCAAGTTTGGGGTGGGGGTATTCATTTGTTTTGGTTTCTATTTTAACAGGAGATGGATATATTGGAGTAGAAGAAAAAATAAAAATAGGACTCCATGGAGATAATGGAGAAGTAGTACTAGGAAAGGAGGAACAGTCCAAATGGGGACATAATTCTGTAATTTCAGGGAATCTAAATTCTTTTTTTTTTAAATTTATTTGGCTGTGTCAGGTCTTAGTTGTGGCATGGGGATCTTTCATTCTCTAGCTGTGGCACACGAGCTCAGTAGCTGAGGCTTGTGGGCTCCAGCACGCTCGGGCTCAGTAGTTGCGGCAGGGGACTTAGTTGCCCCTTGGCACGTGGGATCTTAGTTCCCCGAACAGAGATTGAACTCATTTCCCCTGCAATGCATGGCGGATTCTTACCCACTGGACTACCAGGAAAGTCCCCAGGAATTCTAGTAAAATTTATTCTAGTAAAATTCTAGTAAAATTTGAGTAAGTAAAATTATTTAGAGATTATAAAGTTGCTATGGGCTTAAGGCATCCCCAGCTAACAAGGGTAAAAGAAAACCCAGAACCAGCTTATAAAACTGCTTTGTGGAAATGAATACCTGTGCCTATGTTCCATTGTGTAATCTGACACTACCGAGAATGTATAAGTTTTGGTTCACTATGATCAGCTATAAGCCAGTGACTCATAACTACTTCAAACTGAGCTACACCTACAGTGTATGCTGGCAAACCTAGAGACAAAGGCTGCAGGGTGGGAAGAGGAATTTCTCTCTGTACTAGGTGATTAGTCCTCACAGGCAAAAGAAAAAGGGACTCATTTGAACAGCTTTAGTTCCTGTGATTTCACAATGCCTACAGAATTTTAGCTGAGGGCCATTTTTATCCTTTAGAATTGTGACGTGATATAGGCTTTGCTAGAGTGGTAGTTACATCTAATGTTTGCAAGGCCCCAGAATGATTGGGCAATGTTCGACAGTAATTATTTTTGTCAAGAAAAGTTAACTATATGAAGGATTTGATTAAAGAATTACTAATTAATAGCATTATCTCAAAGTCCCAAGCCCATGTTAATTGTGAATTGTTTTAGGGCAGAAGAAATCAGAGAAAATTAGTATGTGTGCCGGTTATCACAAAAGATTGGTTTATTTAAATTTTACTAGTTTAGTTTCAGAGTAGAAGCTATTTTTAGCTTAGAAAAATGGATAACTACATTCATTTGGCCAATAGGATATTTTTAAAATGCAAAAATGCCTTGGAAAATCTCTAAAACCCAAGCCTCCTTGCAAACACTGAAGCTTGAGGGTGTTACACTGTATTCAGGAATGTAATTACCTCAAGGTGCAAGTATGTCTTGAAAATTTAATTAAATTTTAAGGGGTTCGGAAAAGCATGATCAATGAATTTGGGGAAAAAACTGATTTTAAATTGGTATGTAATAATTTTCAACTTTGTCATGTCTTAATGAAGTATGTTGGATGCATAACGGCCCAAAAAGTCACAAATAACATTAAAAAAAAAAAAAAATGCCTCCTCATATTCTCTAACATACCAATAAATGGAAGGAAATTAAAAGTGTCTGAAAGTTATTAGTTATTTGCAACAATGTGTCAAATAATTCCTCAAGATGAAAAGAAAAAAATAACTGTTAGAGTTAATACTGGAGAACCATATGAGGTTGCATGGTTCAATGCAACCCCCAGAAAGGATATTCTTTCTCATCTCCCACCCCCAAAACACGCACACATTATTGTGAAAAGGTTTCTCTCTAACCATTATTAAACATCTTTGTATTCACTTTTTGTTAATTCTTTATGTATTTATATTAAATACTGGCACTATATCTAGGCTTGGGGTGTAGTATATTTCTGTGAAAAAAAGTGAATCACATTTTCTCATGAATATCTGAATGTAAAACTTTATTTATTAATATTCTTAATTACTAGCCATAGATAATAACTCTAATTTAAACGAAAAATCAGTCTCATTTGTTTCTTCTCGTATGTGAACTCATTTTCATTCAGCTTATATTTAGAACATAAGGAAACCCAAATATTGTGTTTTCTTCAGTGAAACACTACAAAAACTGGCATATTTTTATCCAGATATTGAGTGGACTTGGAAGAATTGCATAAAAGTGGATAATGATAGAATGATAACGTAAATCCCCTCACAGAGGTGCTTAGTAGCCACTCTGGCCTAGATGCTGTAAGAAATGGTCATACAGCAAATTCACAAGAAATGGAAAGGAGACCAACGATCTCAGTGTTCTTACTGATGTCACTGTATTTTGATTTGTTTTGGTGAGAGAAAGAGCTTCATTTAATGAAAATTTCTACATCGATGTGGATGTGTCCACCTGTAGGTTTGACTTGAAAGAACCTCTTCAGTAGTGAGAACGTGCATACCAAGTGTAACACACACTATTGGCACTAAGCCATATCAGTAGTACCTGGCTCGCTGATGCTGCTGAGCACATGAAAACCAGCAGTGGTTTTTACATCTTTAAACTTTGAACTGGAAGTTGTTAGAGGAAGCTGGTATGGTAATGACAGCATCTGTAAGTGTTTCCCCACGATAGACTTCTGGGCTTCCCTTCATTTTTGTGAGAAACGGGGTGTACCTCCCCTGAATATACGTGTGTTAGTCACTCTCAGTCGTGTCCAACTCTTTGCGACCCCATGAACTGTAGCCCACCAGACTCCTCTGTCCATGGAATTCTCCGGTCAAGAATACTGGGCAGCCAGTCCCTTCTCCAGATGATCCCCTGAAAAGACACTCATAATTCTGCCCTTATACTCCATCTGGGCCTTTGGTTTCCCTGCATTCATCACCACCACAAATGACCATTTTTCATGTCTAAATGGACATCTACATTGTCAAGGCTGCATCTAGTCAGACGTTTAGTATCAAAAATTAGGTTGGTAAGTAGACAGGTTTCAATAGTTATATACACCGCAATAGTTTTATGTTGTTAAGTGTTAGTCGCTCAGTCATGTCCGACTCTTTGCAACCCTGTGGACTGTAGCCTGCCAGGATCTTTTGTCCACGGGATTCTCCAGGCAAGAATACTGGAGTGGGTTGCCATTCCCATCTCCAGGGGATCTTCCCTATGCAGGGATCAAATCCACATCTGCATTCTAGGCAGATTCTTTACCGCCTGAGCCACCAGGGAAGCCCTTCTATGCTCTAAAGCTCCACATCAGTTAATGAAGTAATAGGATCAACCGTGTAGGTACTATACGGGAGTTCATACTTTCTTCACTGAGAAATGAGAGGATAAGATTTTGTCTTCTTTACAAAGAATAGCATTATTTTTTAATTACTTGATTCATTTTTATAAATCTCCTGTTTTGTTCAACTCTGTTCCAATCCATCTTATAATATGTAGAGATACAAAGTTCCCTTAATTTGCATTTGGGAATGCAAAACTCCAATATTATAAGTTCTTAATATTCACAGAAAACATGCCAGATTTTCTAAACCTTTCCCCACACAGACACCCACATTTTTCTTGTTTGAGTCTTTGTGCACAAGTTACCATAACAGACTACACGTTCTCTTTCCTTCTTAGTTCAAAGGAAAATAGAATCCACAGAAGGCAGTATGTGACTAAGTCCTTCTGGCTCTCACAGGCTTCAAATACACTTGTAATAAATATGAACGTCAAGCTTCATTCAAGTATTGATTTAACTGCAAAAACATATCAAGAGAAATATTATTTAACCATTGACCAACATGTCACTGTTCTGCAAGCATGTGTGTTTCTGATAATGTCAGTGTTTTGAAGAATGTCTTAACATTTTTTAAAAAAAAATTTTTTCTCTTTTTCTTGAAGTAAAGAAAAAGTAAAATTGTATGATTTTTTTTCTTATCTAGAAAAGAATTCTATTCCATTAAGTTACTGCTTGATTTCTACATTCTTATATTCATAAACCAGCTTTTTATTTCATCAAATGCAGTTCACACCTGGCTTTAGTGATTGGTGGTCCAGGTTGTCATGGGCAAGGGCACTTATGGACAGAAGAAATTCACTTGGTGAGGTCACTCGTGGACAGAAGAAACATTACCACTAGGAGCTTGTGTTGGGAGTTTTAGTCCTTCCTTTCCTATGTTTTGAAAAGACACATACAGAGCATTTTGATTCTTCAAAAACATGTTGTAGATAAACACTTATTCCTACTCAGACATTATCAGCTTTTAGCAGAAATAAATTCTTGCCACGGTGTTTTGTAGGTAATTAGCTTATTCAGGAACCTGCAGAAGCAGAAAATAAATGAGTACCTAAGGGTGAGTAGCCAATATTTGAGACACTAAGCATTTCCTTTTTGAAATACACAGTCTACATTTAATATGGGAATTAAAATTACTCACTGCCAATAGAACTGGCAAGAACGACAAGAACTCATTAAAAACAAGAGAAATTTAATTTTTTATAAAGACTTCATCATTGGTATCATTCCTTTACATAGCCTTAAAGGCATACAGATGTAACTATTTTAAATGATTCTTCTTAAACATTTCCAATTTTAACTACTAAAATAAAAATTACTATTCTATAATAAGATATGCTTCTTCTCACTCTTTTTGAAATGTGCAAACAGAGAAAATACAGTTTTCTTTGTTTCATGATTATCGACACCTTCTGGAGAGTTCAAGGAAAGGACACAATTTAAAGAGAATAAGGCCTAAGAGAGAACATAATGCAGAAATGCTTTACAGGTGAACAAAGGCAAAAATTGCTTGTTGGAGAGTGAGATTGTATAGTCCTATTATACAAAGACAACTCAGAGAGAACTTGGTCTCATAAAAAACAGAAAAGAAGGGCATTTCAAAACAAGTGGAATTTTGTTATAAATATCCCAAGCAATTGAATTGAAAAAGAAGTGAAATGCAACCTCTGGATGTAAAAAAAATTAGAGACTTAGGTAAATTTTTCATGTGGTGTTGAGAGTAGAAAAGAACTGGATTGGGAGAGTTAATTTCTCTTTCAGTAAGATTGACGTGGTCAAAGGAAGTGGAGCATTACTCACAGGGACGTATTAAAGTCAAAGTAAATATTTGCTATTGATGATGCTGTTGTTTGTGTTGTTAAGGGTGGAAGAGACTTTGCCAGAGGCATCTACCTTCCAAGTTCTTCATTGATCGTTATTGGACTAAAATTTACATTCTGACAGAAGCAGCTACAGGAGAGGGGGGTTTTGAACTGTATCAATGGAAGAAGGATGAACAATACAGCAAGTTCTTAGAAGATTAGGAAAGAAATGTGTTGAGAGGACTAAAAAAGTTTACAGAAAGGAGTGTGCTATAAGAGAGGAATTGATTAAGTTGATAGGATGATAGAAAGTTACCAACTTCCAAGCATAAGAACATATAAGAGGATACACATCTGTCATAAAGGAGGTCCTATTTTGGAAGAGGTTGGTAGAACAAAATGAAGCAAAGTCTGGGGAAAATGTATTTCTTTAATTGAGTTTGTTGGAAATGTATTGAACTTTTTCATTAGCAAAACGGAAGTGACGAGGAGAAAGGAAAACTTACAAAATTAGAGAGGAGATTGCAGTTTTCATTATGTCACCCCCATATCTTTCCTGGGAGTCCCACTCAGAAGGTTCAGCAATTAATGGCTTACATAGATTACAACCAGGCTTTCCTGACACATCTGCATTCTATTTCATTTTGTGCTAAGGTCTTTCCCGAGAGCTTATATTCTAGGTCCTACAGTGCTACTACAGACTCTATGAGGATGTTCAGTAATTGAGACATAAGGAGACTAAATTGTTCTCTCAAGTCACAGTACTGATACCAAGAGAAGCATAGAGTTCTCCTGCAATTGGAAAGGGAAATCCTAGTTAAGTGTATATAGAGTTTGAATATGAGTAGAAATTTTGATCTGATAAACTAATACAGTTTGCTAAGTAATTTCATAATATGGCTAGCTTTTACTTTTAGATTATGCTCAGACAAGGAGGGAGGTCTCTGAGGAACAAATTGGTACAAATTCTGCAAGTATGATGGTCATACACATTGATGCAGCTTGTGTATCACACAGGGGTTCCTGACCCAGAGATAAAAGAGGGAGAATCAAGCTTATGCTCTGCATTGTAAGGCTGGGTCCCTGGCACCATTTTTCTGTATGCAAAGCACTGTCTATTGGCCATGTTATCCAGTACAGGGTTGCACCCATCCTGAAAGACAACCTTTTTCATTTACAGAAAGCTGCTTTATGGATTATAAAGAAGCCTTGAGCAGGAGCAGTCTCTGCCTCTCTCACACAGAATATGGACTATTTTCTTATATCATAGCCTCCTACTTTACATAGGATCAGATATCAATATGAATCAAAATAATCTTATTGTTATATTAAATATATGTTTAAGTTAAACAGATAATATGACTCCACAATAAATAATATTAAAGTATAAAATCAAGACAGAGAAAAGAATAAAACAAAGCTAAATTAGAAGAATAAAATTACTAGAAAATATTAGGTATAGGGAGGCTTCCCTGGTTGCTCAGTGGTTAAGAATCCGCCTGCAGTGGAGGAGCTGCAGGCGACAGGGGTTCGATCCCTTCATCCGGAAGATCCCCTGGAGGAGGGAATGGCAACCCACTCCAGTATTCTTGCCTGGGAAATCCCATGGACAGAGAAAGCTGGCGGGCTACGGTCCATGGATCGTTATGTTTAATACATTTCCTATAGATATGTTTCTATACATTTAAAAAATCAGATCGAATAACGGGAATTCTGAAACAAATGAAGTGACGCATGCAGGCAGCAGTAAGAGGTCTGTACGGCCTCCCCATAGCAGTGAACAAGAACTTTCAGCCTACAGCTGAAATACAGTCATTCCTCTCTATTTTTTCCTATTTATCAAAAATAGGCTTTTGGTTTTAGAGGTCCTTAGGTAAGGGGTGTTCAGAGTAGAGTTCTTTCTGCTCTCTTCTTTCTCTTTGTTCATTTCCAAATTGTATCCCTTTAGTTAGAATTGCAAGAAATCACTCTGTGGGGTGTCAGGAAGAGGAGTTAATTAAGCCTTTTCAGGACTCATCCAGCAACTTCCTAAAGAGAATCCCTAAGCTAAAATTAAATATAAGTTTAACATCATTTCACTTCAAAGAGTCTTCAATAAGCTATTAAAAATACAATATTGTGATTTTAAGTTACCTTTTAAATATTCTAAAATAATTTAGTTCCACATAGGTTCAGAGACTAGTGTCTGGGTATTCAAAATGTATTTCCAGAAAGCTTAGCTGACAAAAGATGATCAATGGTGCACAGTCAAAAAGTTGAGGAAAAACTATTTTTAGGTATTCATGTATAAAATGGTGGATATTAGCTTGGGTAGGACATTAGTTGTTTTGAAAAAAAATAGCACTTTCATTTCTGTTTTTCTAATTGATAAAGATTATCCTGCATGCTTACTCAAGTGGAGCAAATTGTTAATAATTTTGTTAACAATATTTTTGGAATTGTTAAGTACTTCATGTGCACATTTGCGTAAAGATTTTTAAAATGCTCAAGAGAACATGTTTTTTATCGTTCTGCTGTTAGTAGACTCAGAAATTGAAATTTAGCCAGGGCTCCTCATTTCATCAACAATGAATTTCTACCCAAATCTCTTTGCAATTTTTGTAGGATTATCTGCACTATTCTTTTTAATTACAATGTTCATATTCACTGCTCTGTGGCTATTTTACTTCTAATTAGGTTTATTTGAAAGAGTAGAGTACTCATTTTCTTTCACTTGCTACTTAGTCACAGCAGATTCTCAGTGAACGGAGAGACAGACATTCTGTTAATAAATATATCATAAAACAGAAAGTTTAGGCTTTCACAGTATATTTTTTGGTGTCCCATCAGATTTATGTATGATTTTGTTATTTTAATCCCTGAGGATAATTTATAAATATTTTTATCATATTCTACAAAATATAATGAACATTCGTATTGAGCAAGCATGTATATTCCATATGGTTGTTAAATTCATTTGGTTGCATTAAGAGATTAAAGCAATAAGAGATGATTATTGCTGTACAGATAATAAAAAAGACATCAGCCATCATCATAATATTCATCAACACAATAGTACATTGAGCTTCCATAAATATGTGGTGCCCTGCTGGCAATCCATAAACCAAATTATATAGCCTCATCCCCAGTACTCTATAAACCGTGATCACTGACAAAAACATGCCCTTATAATCCAGCCAACAAATATGAAAAGAATAAACTTTTAGAACATACGTAAATACCAAAAATGATCACCATTAAAATAAAAAGTGTTCTGTATGGTAGAATTACTTGTTATACCAGAATTTAAAAGAAATAAAAAAAAAAAAAACTAATGCCATTCCATCTTTATGAATTCCTTAATTAACTTGACTGGCCATTTGAGGAAGATGAAAATATTCTGGCCGCATAAAATATATAAAGTGCTGTATATTTTCTTTCTATTCAGCTAAGATACTGTCTGATTATCAAATAAAACCTGCACCTCAACAAAGCTTTTAAGAGTCTTTTTTTTTTTCCATTATCACTTGCAATTGAAAGAACAAAAGCCATGCTCACACACTCTTCTGCATATGGAATGGCCTCCTTATTGGGCTTGTCAGGCACTTTTAGAGAAGCTGAGCACATAGAAATGTAAATAATGAACACCTCTTGCATACCTAAGGCATCTTGGTAAGTGGATGCTTTCGTTGACTACTGCAGTTCCAAAATGTGAAGATGAGTGTTCACAACTCATGAAACAGTCCAGCATTGTTGAGTTAAGAAGATAGACTGTATATTCTGTAAATTTATCGGTAGGCTTCAGTTACTAAGATTTATGAGCTGCATCGAAGCATTCATGTTATATAATTATATGAAATTTTTCAAATCAAAGAAACTTAGGTAATGTGTATATAAGAATATATTTTGACTAGCATCCCACTAGGGGTAAAGAGCCCACCTGCCAATGCAAGAGATGTATGAGACATGGTTTGAGGTCTGGGTTGGGAAGATTCCCTGGAGGAGGGCATGGTAACCCACTCCAGTATTCTCACCTGGGAAATCCCATGGACATAGGAGCCTGGTGGGCTACCGTCCACGGAGTCACAAAGAGTCGGACACAACTAAAGCAACCTAGCACACACCCATGGGATGGTAGAGAACAGAGTGGGTTTACTCCCTTCCTCTTACTCTAGATTTACCTGATCTTTGCCATAGACTTGTGTTTGGAGAGAATTCTGTCCTGAATCAGGATGCTATTAACAAAGTATGACATTTTTATAAAAAGTACATAAAAATTCCTCCCCTTAGAGATTTGGGGGAAAATTGACTAGATATGGTTAATCATCTAGCCCATGCCTTGTATATGACATATCCTCAAAAAATATGAATCTTCTTGGTTTCTCGTATTCTTTTTCAAACCGATTAGTTCAATCATATTAATAATAAAGTTCCTAAGAATTCAGAAAAAAAAACAAAATAATGCTAGAAATCATTTACATATTACTACACTATTGCACAAAAGTAAATTTTATTTCAAAACATAATTCCTAATAAATATTTTTGAGGTTTTACTATTCCTAGAACAGAAGCACTGAAGCACATTATTCAGATAAAATTCAGATAAAATAGAATTTTACAGAGGAAGTTAAAAGGTATATAGTTTTATGTTTCTAAAGAAATATGTTCCCAGTTGGTACCCAAATCAGAAAAGCCACTGTCCAACAAAAATAATAAAGTTCCCTGCATAACCCCATTCGAATGCAAAATAATTGTAATAAGAACAAAATACAGAGGTAGCAGGAAAAAAACCCAAAGCAGTGCTGAATTCAGAAGAAAATAGAGGGTGATGATAGTCTCAGTTTGTAAGGAGGTAGAATACTGCATTGGAGGAAAACAAACTCCCTGAGGAAAATGATCAGCAAAGACTTTGTAGAGAAAGTGAACTCTGACTTGATCTTATGCATAGATTAAGAATTTTCTCCAGTTTTTAACAAGCATTTAGCCTAAGGAAGTGACACAAATGAGAATGATTTGGGATAAAAGCAGCAGAAGTTTTACTGAAGAATATCCTTAGAATAAGAATGAGCAAAATGATGCCAGACCAGAATACAAAAAGATACCACTAACTAAATGTTCTAAATATCAAAAATAAGAAATTTGGAATTTATATAATAGTTTTATTAAGATGCTCTCTGCCTTTTTATGTATCTTTATCCAGCAAAGTTTCATGGTTAAAAGTGTATATATGATTTGTCATTTTCATCTATTTGTGTTTGTTAAGTAGTACTTCAATGCATTATTAATTACAGATAAAGAATTTTATTATAGCCCAGATTTATGGCTCACAGTTCAAGGGTAAGCAACTACAATCGAAGGAAACTGTATTGTTACCTCAAAGTTACCTCAAAGTTTAAAGTCCAGGAGAAATGTAATTTTGAATGATACATAAATTAACACAAAAGTAATGGGGCTTCCCAGGTAGTGCTAGTAGTAAAGAATCTGCCTGCCAGAGCAAGAGATGCAAGAGACGCTGGTTCAGTCCCTGAGTTGGGAAGATTCACTGAAGTAGGAAATGGCAATTCACTCCAGTATTCTTACCTGGTGATTTCCATGGACAGAGGAGCCTCGTGGGCTACAGTCCCTGGGACTGCAGAGAGTCAGACACAACTGAGCACACACACAATACAATACAATATGTAGGAGAACATGTTGTATTGTATTCTAGGAGAATCCTTCATGGATCACAGCCTTGCCGTGGAGAAGGGGCTTGCATAACTCATTGAAGCTATTAGCCATGCCCTGCAGGGCCACCCCAATGGCACCCTACTCCAGTACTCTTGCCTGGAAAATCCCATGGACAGAGGAGCCTGGTAGGCTACAGTCCACGGGGTCGCTAAGAGTCGGACGACTGAGCGACTTCACTTTCACTTTTCCCTTTAATGCACTGGAGAAGGAAATGGCAACCCACTCCAGTATTCTTGCCTGGAGAATCCCAGGGACGACGGAGCCTGGTGGGCTGCCGTCTCTGGGGTCGCACAGAGTCGGACACGACTGAAGCGACTTAGCAGCAGCAGCAGCAGCAGGGCCACCCAAGATAGGTGGGTCATAGTGAAGAGTTCTGTCAAAACATGGTCCACTGGAGGAGGAAATGACAACCCACTCCAGTGTTCTTGCCTGGAGAACCTCACAGAAGATGAGCACCGCCCCCGACTCCTGCCGCATGGTCAGAAGGTGTCCAATATGCTACTGGGCAGGAGTAGAGGGTAATTACTAATAATTCCAGATGAGATGGTTAGATAGCATCATTGACTCAATGAACATGAATTTGAACAAACTCCGGGAGTTAGGGCTTCCCTTGTGGCTCAGCTGGTAAAGAATTCACCTGCAATGTGTGAGACCTGGGTTCGATCCCTGAGTTGTGAAGACTCCATGGAGAAAGGGGAAGGCTACCCATGCCAGTATTCTGGCCTGGAGAATTCCATTGTCTAGTCCATGGGGTTGCAAAGAGTCAGACATGACTGAGTGACTTTCACTTTTACTTTCAGGAAGATAGGGGAGGACAGAGGAGCCTGGCATGCTGGTCTATGGGGTTGCAAAGAGTCGGACATGACTTCATGATTGAACAACAACAAAAAGGAGAAATGAAATATGTGCCTAAAAAATATAATAGGACTTTAAAATTACATTTCTGAATATAAAGATACAATAAATATTGTCCGTTCAGTGATAAGGTTTGTTTTGAGAAAATGGACTTGTTCCAACATGATGAATATATTAGGAAATAATTTGAGCATGATGCAAATTTCATGTGTCCATGAGAAACACTAAGTGAATGCAGAAAACTACAGCTTTGTTACATGAATCAAGACATGTAGGAATATACAAATGCACAACACACACACACATGCCTCAAACACAGAACAACTCAATTCAAAACATCCTATTTTATATAACTCTCCTTCCACCATTTGACATTTGTCCAATGCCCAGTCCATAAGAAAACTTCATGTCATTTTCTAGTTATTTATCTAGTGCTTAATCATCTAAGATTTGTAAAGCTGCTACCATTTTTATGAAGCACTTATCTTTACTGAGTTTGTGCCACAGAGGAAGTTTTTGAGTGCTTGGTCCCAACCTCACTTTTCCCACAAATTCTGTGAATTTATTAGACAATTTTGCATAGTGCATGCAGTGCTGTTTAGGAATGCATGTGTCACCTTATAATAGAACTGACTATATTAGAAGGTCAAAATAAATAGCATTGTCACAGAGTAAGAAAAAGTTCACAATATTGTATTCATAAGAAACTTGAAGAAAGAGTTTAGACAAATTTTTAAAGAGGCATTTTAATAGTTCCAGTGAAATCAGGAAAATAAAAGACATAGAGAAAGAAAGCATAGGACATGACATGTTGAAAACCAAGAAATTAAGCTAGGTTGAACTGTTAACGTCAATTAAAATGGCTGAATAACAAAAGAACAAAATGATGCCATTTTTTGCAACATGGTTGGACCTAGAGATTGTCATACTGAGTGAAGTAAGTCAGACACAGAAAGACAAATATCATATGATATTGCTTATATGTGGAATCTAAAAAAAAAAGGTCACAAATGAATTTATTTACAAAACAGAAGCAGAATCGTAGATGTAGGAAAAAAAAAACATGGTTACCAAAGGAGAAGGTGGGGGGATAAATTAGGAGAATGGGATTGACATATACACACTACTATATATAAAACTGGTAACTAGTGAGAACTTGCTATATAGCACAGGGGACGCTACTAATACTCTGTAATAGCCTATATGGAAAAGAATCTAAAAAGAAAAAAAGAATGGGTATATGTAGATCTGATTCAATTTTCTGTACACCTGAAACTAACACAACATTGTAAATCAACTATACTCTTATAAAATTAAAAAAAAAAAAAAAACACTATTCTAAGTTAAAGAAGCCAGGAACAAAAGTCCGCATATTTCAGTTCCATTATATGAAATGTACTTCTGTGTGTGCTCAGTCGCTCAGTCGTATCTGACTCTTTGCAACCCTGTGGACTTAGCAGGCCAGGGTCCTCTGTCCATGGAATTTTCCAAAAAAATTTTCCAAGAGAAATTCTTTTCAGCAAGAATACTGGAGCAGGTTGCCCTTTCCTATTCCAGAGGAATCTTCTCACGCAGGAGTCAAATCTGCATCTCTTGTGTCTCCTGCACTGGCAGGCAAATTCTTTACCACTGTGCCACTTGGGAAGCCCATGAAATGTACAGAATAGGCAAATCCACGGAGACAGAAACTGGTTTTGTGCTTGTCATGAGTTGGGGTGGAGACGGGGAATAGAGGGTGAAAAGTGAGTGATAATGGTGTAAGTCTTCTTTGGGGAGAAGTGATGAAAATGGTCTAGAATTAGATAGTGGTGACAA
Organism: Giraffa tippelskirchi; assembly: GCF_054371585.1. NCBI lineage: Eukaryota > Metazoa > Chordata > Mammalia > Artiodactyla > Giraffidae > Giraffa > Giraffa tippelskirchi. Next base: position 130,237,046 of record NC_137286.1, read on the forward strand.
ATGCACAACCTTGAAAGTATATGAAGTACTATTGGATTGTAATCTTAAAAAGAATAAAATTTATGATATGAGAATTACAACTCAATAAAGATGTTATCTTAAAAAATAAATAAAAAGGCTGAAATGACGTATCCTTACTAAAAATATCTCCAGACAACAATATAAAGCATCTTAATTACCACATTAAAATGCATTTATTTTCTTAAAATGTGTAAACAAACAAGGAAGATGAAAGCATTTTCTTTGAGTATCATAGTGATTTAATAGACCAACCTAAAGATTATTTTATTCCGTAGGATATCAAATATTATGAAGTTTAATTGTCAGTTTGTAGAATATTCTTAGAGAACCAAATATATGGTAGGATAATCTATGATTTTATTGCCCTGAAGGACATTACTAGTCTGTATTCTAATGTAGTGACCAATCTTAATTTAACAATATTTTTGCTGTCTATAAAAACCAAGTTATAAAAATACTGTTGGAATCAGTTTTTCCTCAGTTATTAATGGGTTGAATAAAATATTTGGCATGTGTTAAATTATATTTTGTATTTGTAAGAGAGTCATGTCTTTGATTTTTTGAATGCTATAATATAATGAGTATTTATATTTTCCTCTATAGAGGAAGTATAATATGGAAATGTATCTGGCCTGGGTTTAAGGTAGAAGAAGAATATTTGTCATTAGAGATCTCATTGCTCTTGTGGTGTACTGTCCTCTGAGTCCCAGTGTCATACCAACTGGGTACCACAATAAGTTCTAAGCAAGAGACTTCAACTGATTAAACCATAGACTTTCTGGACAATAGGCTGGATACTGAAAGCCAAGAAGAGTTCAGATTAATGATTTGACACTTCATATAGGAGAATTAAACAATTTGCTTCCCATTTAGGAGAATATGGCTTGGTTGTATCTTAAGTGGACATTGGTGGTCTTTTCCAGCTTAGAGAATGTGCCATGCTGCGGGATCTGCCCCATAACTATGTGGTCTCAAAACGTGGCTTGATTGACTATAAAGAACAAATTATTCAGGGCCAGATATACCAAAGTAAATAGGCAGATATATAAAATAAGCAAGCTAATATTAACATAATATCTCTATTGATTTCTGTAACTGTTAAAATTAACCAACTCCTTTTGCTGCACGTCTAGCACACCCTCACTCTGTAGTCTGTTCTGCATGGGAATGGGAGTCATCTTAGGTTATCTGGCATGGAGTTGGTATGATGAAACTTTTTTCTCCATAAAGGTTGCCTTTCATTCCCAAATTTGCCATAGTCCATTTACCTCTGTAGGCTTCTACTATATTCCTATATAGGCCTTCTTGAACAGTAACAGCAGTATTTGCCATGTTGCAATCAAGTCTGTCAGGTGCACAAGCTCTTTTTTGTTAGTTTACATTGATTCAGTTAATAATATCTCCTTGAATGTGTGTATATGCTAAGTCTGCTAAGTCACCTCAGTTGTATCTGACTCTTTGCGACCCTATAGACTATAGCCCACCAGGCTCTTCTGTTCTGGGATTCTCCAGGCAAGAATAGTGGAGTGGGTTGCCATGACCTCCTCCAGGTGATCTTCCTGACTCAGGGATCGAACCCGCATTTCTTATGTCTCCTGCCTAGGCAGGCGGATTTTTTACCACTAGCGCCACTTGGGAAGCCCTAGCTATAATGTGCTCACACCGTTTCTGTCTTTCTTAATTCCTTGCAAGGAGACTCACTTCAAGAACAGAATTCCGAAACAACTTAATTGGCAATCAGTATTAAGAAAAGTAATGAATTTAATTTTAATGAATTCTTTTTAACAAATACCAATTGAGTATCTGTAGTGTGATCGGAAATGTGATAGGAAATGTTCAGCATATCACGTTTTCTGTTTTTAAGAACGATATCTGTAAAAGGATGTGGGTGAATTCTTTGCCTGTTCTCATTTGGCACATTTACACAGACTCACTTATATGACTGTCACTTTGCCTTTCTGACCACTTATTGCTAAGTTTAATAGTGGTAGTAAATTCTAGGTTAAATTTTTGGTGAGTTATAGGCCTAGGAACATAGATTATGCAATGGCACTATTTTAGCTTTTGCAATTTTAGAAATAATAGATTCATAAGAAGATGAATTAACATATAAAATTTGTTCAGAGGAATAGATATTAAATCAGGGAAATGATTTAATTATGATTACATAAAAATAAATGTTTGTATATGTCTACTATTTGGGAAGATGTATGAGGGAATACTTATGATCTGCATTCTTAAATAATTTAAAATTATTTTTATTAAGAAAAAAACATTTAAAAGATATTAGTGTTTCATTGAATTTTACAACAAAGAAACATGGGCAATTTTGCTTTGAACATCCCATTTTCTATCAAAATTTTGTAGAATGTAAAGTGCAATGGAATATGTTGCATTACTAGCGACATTTTATAATGTCAAATATATAAAAGGCTTTTTATAACTATTTCTATCACTTTAAAACACATCTAGATAATATTTTTAATTCATGTTACTGGATTAAAATGTTTTTTAAAACTGTTATATATTGCATTTTTTTACTTTGCAACTATCTTGGTGAACATGAACCAGTTTCAAGAATCTAGTGGCTGAGTCAGAAAAATGAATCATTTTCAATCAGGTGACTGCTCTGACAGGTTCTAGCACACAGATTCCTAAAGGAATACAAAGGAATGACAACTAATCCAAATCTGGGATGGTCTCTTAAAATGTCACTGAAAAGTCGCTTCTAAGCTATGATTTAAAAATTCAGACAAGGAAAAACAAAAACTTCTAGGTAGATTAAAACACAAGGTTTCAGTGGTAATATATAATTGAATGTTCTAAGGAATTATGAAAAGCTTATTATATTATTTAACATTTTTTTCTAAATTTGTATCAGTTAAGAAAATGTCCAAATTTTCTTATTAAACCGTATCAAGCTAGTGTCAATATTATTTCTCAACATTTCACAGAATGACTTGCAATGACAGAATTCACAGAATGACTGCATGCAGGCCAGTTTTGTCAGGTTCATAAGTTAATATCTGCTATAAAAATAATCTAGCTTTAAAAGTAATTTTACCCAAAGACTATGGATCCAAAATTTGTAAAAATTAATTATTCTCTTTAGGTAACCCTAGACAAAGGCTCCTAGTTATTTTGTTTAAATAAGTATACATTGACATGAATCCACCATGGGTGTACATTTTTTCCCCTTCCAGAACCCCCCCTCCACCTTCCCCCCCATCCCATCCCTCCGGGCCATCCCGGTGCAACAGCCCCGAGCACCCTGTATCATGCATCGAAGCTGGACTGGCGATTCGCCTCACAAATGATAATTTACATGCTTCCATGCCATTCTCCCATATCATCCTGCCCTCGCCCTCTCCCATAGAGTCCATAATACTGTTCTATTTATCTGTGTCTCTTTTGATGTCTCGCATACAGGGTTATCTTTACCAATTGACTAAATAACATATATATGTGTTAGTATACTGTATTGGTGTTTTTCTTTCTGGCTTACTTCACTCTGTATAATATTGTAAAGTTAAAAAATAGAAAATAATAAAAAAAAAAGAAGAAGTTGGTCACAAAATAAATAAATAAATAAGTATAAAATCAAAATTATTAATTCTGTTGAAGAGCAATATAAGTATTACAAACCTAATTCAGTTGAGACAAATTTCTAAATAATTCAAGTGAAAAAACGGTTAAATTTTATCGGCAAATGGAATATGCATGGGATTCAGCTCATCTGTTATGTATTCAAGGACTGTTGTTGTTCAGTTGCATAGTCATGTCCAACCCCATGGACTTTATGCTTTGCGACCCCATGGATTGCAGTATGCCAGGCCTCTCTGTTCCTCACCATCTTCCAGAGTTTGCCCAAGTTCATGTCCATTGCATCCATGGTGTCATCCGGCCATCTCATCCTCTGATGCCCACTTCTCCTTCTGCCCTCAATCTTTCCCAGCATCAGGGACTTTTCCAATGAGTCAGCTGTTCATAACAGATGATCAGAATACTGGAACTTCAGCTTCAGCATCAGTCCTTCCAATGAGTATTCAGAGTTTATTTCCCTTAAGATTGACTGGCTTGATCTCCTTGCTGTCCAAGGGATTCTCAGGAATCTTCTCTAGCACCACAGTTCAACCTTTCATAGAGAAAGGTACCTAGTTATTTCGTTTAAAGAGGTATAAAATCAAAATTATTGATTCTGTTGAAGAGCAATATTATTACAAATTTAATTAAATTGAAACAAATTTCTAAATAATTCAAGGGAAAAAATGGTTAAATTTTATCTGCAAATTAAATATGCCTGGGATTCAGTTCATCTGTTTTGTATTCGAGTATTAAGAAGACTCCCGCCCCCCGGCCTGGCCTAGCTCCTCTCGGCCACGCTTTTAACTCAGATGACCATTATATCTACTACTGTGGGCAAGAATCCCTTAGAAGAAATGGAGTAGCCATCATGGTCAACAAAAGAGTCCGAAATGCAGTACTTGGATGCAATCTCAAAAGCGACAGAATGATCTCTGTTCATTTCCAAGGCAAACCATACAATATCACGGTAATCCAAGTCTATGCCCCAACCAGTAATGCCGAAGAAGCTGAAGTTGAACGATTCTATGAAGACCTACAAGACCTTCTAGAACTAACACCCAAAAAAGATGTCCTTTTCATTATAGGGGACTGGAATGCAAAAGTAGGAAGTCAAGAAACACCTAGCATAACAGGCAAGTTTGGCCTTGGAGTACAGAATGAAGCAGGGCAAAGGCTAATAGAGTTTTGCCATGAGAACGCACTGGTAATAGCAAACACCCTATTCCAACAACACAAGAGAAGACTCTACACGTGGACATCACCAGATGGTCAACACCGAAATCAGACTGATTATATTCTTTGCAGCCAAAGATGGAGAAGCTCTATACAGTCAGCAAAAACAAGACCAGGAGCAGACTGTGGCTCGGATCATGAACTGCTTATTGCCAAATTCAGACTTAAATTGAAGAAAGTAGGGAAAACCACTAGACCATTCAGGTATGGCCTAGATCAAATCCCTTATGAGTATACAGTGGAAGTGACAAATAGATTTAAGGGACTAGACCTGATAGACAGAGTGCCTGATGAACTATGGACAGAGGTTCGTGACATTGTACAGGGGACAGGGATCAAGAAAATCCCCATGGAAAAGAAATGCAAAAAAGCAAAATGGCTGTCTGAGGAGGCCTTACAGATAGCTGGGAAGAGAAGCGAAGCGAAAAGCAAAGGAGAAAAGGAAAGATATTCCCATCTGAATGCAGAGTTCCAAAGAATAGCAAGGAGAGATAAGAAAGCCTTCCTCAGTGATCAGTGCAAAGAAATAGAGGAAAACAACAGATTGGGAAAGACTAGAGATCTCTTCAAGAAAATTAGAGATACCAAAGGAACATTTCATGCAAAGATAGGCTCGATAAAGGACAGAAATGGTATGGACCTAACAGAAGCAGAAGATATTAAGAAGAGGTGGCAGGAATACACAGAAGAACTGTACAAAAAAGATCTTCACGACCCAGATAATCACAATGGTGTGATCACTCATCTAGAGCCAGACATCCTGGAATGTGAAGTCAAGTGGGCCTCAGAAAGCATCACTACGAACAAAGCTAGTGGAGGTGATGGAATTCCAGTTGAACTATTTCAAATCCTCAAAGGTGATGCTGTGCAAGTGCTGCACTCGATATGCCACAAATTTGGAAAACTCAGCATTGGCCACAGGACTGGAAAAGGTCAGTCTTCGTTCCAATCCCAAAGAAAGGCAATGCCAAACAATGCTCAAACTACCGCACAATTGTACTCATCTCACATGCTAGTAAAGTAATGCTCAAAATTCTCCAAGCCAGGTTTCAGCAATACGTGAACCGTGAACTTCCAGATGTTCCAGCTGGTTTTAGAAAAGGCAGAGGAACCAGAGGTCAAATTGCCAATATCCGCTGGATCATCGAAAAAGCAAGAGATTTCCAGAAAAACATCTATTTCTGCTTTATTGACTATGCCAAAGCCTTTGACTGTGTGGATCACAATAAACTGTGGAAAATTCTGAAAGAGATGGGAATACCAGACCATCTGACCTGTCTCTTGAGAAACCTGTATGCAGGTCAGGAAGCAACAATTAGAACTGGACATGGAACAACAGACTGGTTCCAAATAGGAAAAGGAGTATGTCAAGGCTGTATATTGTCACCCTGCTTATTTAACTTATATGCAGAGTACATCATGAGAAATGCTAGGCTGGAAGAAACACAAGCTGGAATCAAGATTGCTGGGAGAAATATCAATAACCTCAGATATGCGGATGACACCACCCTTATGGCAGAAAGTGAAGAAGAACTAAAGAGCCTCTTGATGAAGGTGAAAGAGGAGAGTGAAAAAGTTGGCTTAAAGCTCAACATTCAGAAAACTAACATCATGGCATCTGGTCCCATCACTTCATGGGAAATAGATGGGGAAACAGTGGAAACAGTGTCAGACTTGATTTTTGGGGGCTCCAAAATCACTGCTGATGGTGATTGCAGCCATGAAATTAAAAGATGCTTACTCCTTGGAAGGAAGGTTATGGCCAACTTAGATAGCATATTTAAAAGCAGAGACAATACTTTGCCAACAAAAGTACGTCTAGTCAAGGCTATGGTTTTTTCAGTGGTCATGTATGGATGTGAGGGTTGGACAGTGAAGAAAGCTGAGAGCTGAAGAATTGATGCTTTTGAACTGTGGTGTTGGAGAAGACTCTTGAGAGTCCCTTGGACTGCAAGGAGATCTAATCAATCCATCCTAAAGGAGATCAATCCTGGGTGTTCATTGGAAGGTCTGATGTTGAAGCTGAAACTCCAATACTTTGGCCACCTCATGTGAAGGGTTGACTCATTGGAAAAGACCCTAATGCTGGGTAGGATTGGGGGCGGGAGGAGAAGGGGACGACAGAGGATGAGATGGTTGGATGGCATCACCGACTCGATGGACATGGGTTTGGGTAGACTCCGGGAGTTGGTGCTGGACAGAGAGGCCTGGCGTGCTGCAAATGGGGTCGCAAAGAGTCGGACATGACTGAGCGACTGAACTGAACTGAGCTGATTAAGAAGACAAAAATTAAAAACAATGCCTAACCTGTAAATTCTCTTGATTGATTTTGTAATCATGACTCACTGTGTCTCAAATTCCCTTTAAAGGAAGAATATCTACCACTTGACAAACATTCATTCCATCTTTAAAAAATGTATTTTAAGGAATATGCTGTGTACTAGTAAATTTTGACTCAGGTATGTTGAGAGACATTGCAAGCAGAACACTGGCATGGATCAACAAAGCCACAAATAAGATGCTCAGCTTGATTTAAGCTGTTGGAATGGTGATTTTACTGGCAAGACATGGTTTCCATGCTGTTTTGAATCAGGTGCCAAGGATACTCTGTGGCAAGACAGTTTCCATTTTAAGCATCAGCTATTTCTTTAATTACAAAATGGCATCTGTGCTATAACAGAATTTGTGACAAATTTGTATTTCAAAAACTTGGATCTCAGAGAGAGTAGTGGGATTTATTAATTATTAGCCATTAGATAAACAATGCAACTTTTTGATTCTACCTTCACCTGTATATAATTGTGTTTTAATACCTATCGTGATGAAAGGCTGCTGAAATAATTTAATGCAAGAAATGCAAAGTGCTATATCCTATTATTTCACACTGCTTTCTTGCTTACTCTCCTGTAATTACATCAGCCTCATTACTGTGCTCTGAATATGTCAGATAATAGCAGGGTTTGGCACCAGATTTTCCTCCTGCCTCAAACTAATGTCCATTTTGCAAGTGTTCTCCAAAGTAATTTACTATGTTGCTTTTTTATGGTCACTTTTATCTAAGAATCCACTCCCAGCCATATTTGCAATTTTCCCTTGATGTTTCTTTTTATTTTAGTATTTACTTATCTTTAATATGTTAACTATAAATTATGTTAATAAATACTGATATATATTTAATATATCTCATCACTTCATGGAAAACAGATGGGGAAACAGTGACAGGCTTTGTTTTCTTGGGCTCCAAAAACACTGCAGATGGTGATTGCAACCATGAAATTAAAAGACTCTTGCTCCTTGGAAGAGAAGCTATGACCAACCTAGACAGCATATTACAAAGCAGAGACATTACTTTGCCAACAAAGGTCCATCTAGTCAAAACTATGGTTTTTCCAATAGTCATGTAAGGATGCGAGAGTTGGACCATAAAGAAAGCTGAGTGCTGAAAAATTGATGGTTTTGAACTGTGGTGTTGGAGAAGACTCTTGAAAGTCCCTTGGACTGCAAGGAGATCCAACCAGTCAATCCTAAAGGAAATCAGTCCTGAATATTCATTGGAAGGACTGACGCTGAAGCTGAAGCTCCAATACTTTGTCCATCTGATGTGAAGAACTGACTCATTGGAAAAGACCCTGATGCTGGGAAAGACTGAAGGCAGGAGGAGAGGGGTCGACAGAGGATACGATAGTTGGATGGCATCACTGGCTCAAGGGGCATGAGTTTCAACAAGCTCTGGGAGTTGGTGATGGACAGGGAGCCTGGCGTGCTGCAATCCGTGGAGTTGAAAGAGTCGGACATGACTGAATGACAGAACTGAACTGATTATATTAACACTTTACTTATTTATCTAGTTCACTCTCTCCCCAGTTTGAATGTAAACCCCATGACAGTAGTAGATTTTGTGTGTTTGTTGACTGTCAGAACCCAGAGAAGTGCCTGTGAACTTGTAAAGACTCAAGATTTTACCCATAAATGAATTAATACTATGAGTGCTAAATTTTCTGATAAAGTGGAAAAAAATAATTTTTAACTGAGTAGCTTCTCCATTTTATTCTTATATATTTATAAAATGTGAGTGAAGAGTATTAATTAAGAAAGACATTGAGAATTTTAGTGACTGATCAAAAATGACAAATGTAATTTTTGTCATGCTGTTCTCACTCCTGGTAGCATCTAGAGCACTATGCTGAAGAAAGCTGTCATCCTAGTTAAGATGAAAAAACTTTAATTAATTAAAATACCTGCCTTTGGGTTTGGGGTGGGAGTCATCAGATGAGAAACAGCCTTTTTGCTGCATATTTGGCATGCTCACAGCAAGTACTTCAGGAAATTTTATCAGTTGATATTTAGAAATACAGTGTAACAGATTACTTAGTTTAACATAATCCATTCAAGTCATTCAAGAGCTAGTCACGTAAGTTCTTTAAACTATTGAAAATTTCAGTCACCCTTCTAGAGAAAGATCTCCACTTTACTCCTTGCTCCCATTAGAGACTATTCAGTTCAGTTCAGTTCAGTTCAGTCGCTCAGTCATGTCCGACTCTTTGCGACCCCATGAACCGTAGCACGCCAGGCCTCCGTGTCCATCACCAACTCCCAGAGTCCACACAAACCCATGTCCATTGAGTCGGTGATGCCATCCAACCACCTCATCCTCTGTTATCCCCTTCTCCTCCTGCCCCCAATCCTTCCCAGCATTAGGGTCTTTTCCAATGAGTCAACTCTTCGCATGAGGTGGCCAAAGTATTGGAGTTTCAGCTTCAACATCATTCCTTCCAATGAACACTCAGGACTGATCTCCTTTAGGATGGATTGATTGGATCTCCTTGCAGTCCAAGGGACTCTCAAGAGTCTTCTCCAACACCACAGTTCAAAAGCATCAATTCTTTGGCGCTCAGCTTTCTTCACCGTCCAACCCTCACATCCATACATGACCACTGGAAAAACCATAGCCTTGACCATACGGACTTTTGTTAGCAAAGTAATGTCTCTGCTTTTAAATATGCTATCTAGGTTGGCCATAACCTTCCTTCCAAGGAGTAAGCATCTTTTAATTTCATGGCTGCAATCACCATCAGCAGTGATTTTGGAGCCCCAAAAAATAAAGTCTGACACTGTTTCCACTGTTTCCCCATCTATTTCCCATGAAGTGATGGGACCAGATGCCATGATCTTAGTTTTCTGAATGTTGAGCTTTAAGCCAACTTTTTCACTCTCCTCTTTCACTTTCATCAAGAGACTCTTTAGTTCTTCTTCACTTTCTGCCATGAGGGTGGTGACATCTGCATATCTGAGGTTATTGATATTTCTCCCGGCAATCTTGATTCCAGCTTGTGTTTCTTCCAGCCCAGCGTTTCTCATGATGTACTCTGCATATAAGTTAAATAAGCAGGGTGACAATATACAGCCTTGACGTACTCCTTTTCCTATTTGGAACCAGTCTGTTGTTCCATGTCCAGTTCTAACTGTTGCTTCCTGACCTGCATACAGGTTTCTCAAGAGACAGGTCAGATGGTCTGGTATTCCCATCTCTTTCAGAATTTTCCACAGTTTATTGTGATCCACACAGTCAAAGGCTTTGGCATAGTCAATAAAGCAGAAATAGATGTTTTTCTGGAACTCTCTTGCTTTTTCGATGATCCAGCGGATATTGGCAATTTGATCTCTGGTTCCTCTGCCATTTAGACTATTAGAGCTTCTAAAACTTCCACAGGCAGTTATACAATTTGGAAGGCATTTGGATTCTTACCGTATGATCAAAAAATCATGCCCCTTGTTGTAATCTACAGAATTTGATTTTTCTGTCTACACATGTCTGCACATGGATGCATTTCTCGTTCATAACTGCCAAAACTTGAAAACAACCAAGATGTTCTTCAGCAGGTGGATGGATAAATGCACTGTGGAACATCCAGATTATGGGACATTATTCCGTGGAGAAAGAAATGAGGTATCAGGCCATGAAAAGACATGAAAGAATCTTGAATATTGCTCAGTGAAAGAAATTTATCTGAAAACCTACATAACGTATTATGCCAACTCTATGACTTTCTGGAAAAAGTGAGACTATGTAGACAATACAAAGAGCATTGGTTGCCAGGGATAAGGGAAGAGGGATGGAAAAATGTGGCATAGAGGATTCTTAGGGCAGTGTAACTATTCTGTACAACACTATAATGGTAGATACTTATTAGACTTTTATCAAAACTCATAAAATGTACAACAGCACAAGTGAATCCTAATATTATGGACTTTAAGTGATAATGATTTGTCATCGTAGGTTCGTCAGTTGTAACAAATGTTCCATTCTAGTACAGGACATTGATAATAGGGCAGGCTCGGGTTGGGAGAGAGGGATATATGGGAAATATTGTACTTTATACTCAATTTTTCTGTAAACCTAAAAGTGGTCTGAAATATAAAGTCTACTTAAAAAAATCATTTAGATCAAAATTTTATTCCTGTGTCAGAGAATGTGTGTTAACAGGAAAAAATTGCCTGGTGATTGTTTTTTATCCAGTTTTAAATTCACAGGAAATCTTTATATTTCCCTTAGACCTCATGACCTTATTCAGATCTACTTATTTCAAATGCATGATATTCAAGCTGGATTGAAGAATACTTTTGTAGTCCTGTCCCACTCTCCTGCTCAAAGAAAGGGTTTTCTAAGAGGAAAAAATGTGAATAGAGAATTCTTATTATGCTCAAAATATTCATGTTTTCAATTATTTTAAACATTTTAAGAGAATCATTTACACGTGAATGGCTGAAATAATATAATACAAAACTCTTACCTATATAAAAATGCCCATCTGCTAAGTTGCTTTGTTTTGAAATTTTTTATTTGTTATATATCAATAGAAATATAAATTATTGCCTTTTAAAATTATCTCAAAAATCAAGTAACTTCTTTTGCTAAATGTGCTAATTCCCGCCTCTTAGAATTTTTCCAAAAAAATTTCATATTGAGTTTATGTGTGTAGCATGCTTGTTGCTGAAAAGATTACTTTTTATTATAATATGAACTAGTCATAAATTTGGTCTTAGTTTTAAAAAGTGTATATTAGTGTACCAATAAGAAAAAGAAAACAGTAAACCAGGCATTCAGATCTATTGGGCTTCCCTGGTGGCTCAGCTGGTAAAGAACCTGTCTGCAATGCAGGAGACCTGGGTTAGATCCCTGGGTTGGGAAAATCTCCCGGAGAAGGAAATGGCAACCCACTCCAGTATTCTTGCCTGGAGAATTCCACGACAGAGGAGCCTGGCAGACTACAGTCCATGGGGTCACAAAGAGTCAGACACGACTGAGTGACTAACACTTTCACTTTGCAGATCTGTAAATGCATTCCATACATCAAAGACCAGCTTTTTGTTCGAGAATAATCAAGAAAAAGAAAGTTTAACCCCCAAAGATACACATATTTAGCAACATTAAAACACAATGGAAACAAGTACCAAGCATGGTCATTTTGGGTGATTTTTTGGCATGAAATATTTTAAAGTACAAATACAATGATGACTTTTATTTCTATCAGTGCTCTTTAAACAAGCATTGACATTCTTAATTTTTTCAAAGGCATTTTTAAAAGCTCAACATTTGAATTATCTGACCCAGTGTAAAATTTTTATTCAAAAATGCTTCTTTAAATGGTAAACTGTGTTGCAGAGGAAGACTGTTCCTCTTCAGGGATTATTGATCCTCATTTAAGTTAAATATTTATCACAACTCTCCCCCTTCAAATTTTTCAACTAACTTTTCTGGCAAACTAGCTAATGATTCTGAATCAAAATTAGTATCATGCTCCAATGCACCTTGTTATACTAACCTGTACACTTCCTACATAATAAAACATGTTTATAAACTTCTCAATTGTAATTTTTTCTTTTTTGATGTGTCAGCTTATTTTTCTGTGATATATAACATTTAGTTTCATTTGTTCACCTTACATTGTAACTGAAAATGCTTTTTAAAAAATTTTAACCAGCACTAATTGCATTGACGGAGCACCAATTGAATTTTATCTAGGTACTGGTTTGTATTAAAAGATTGCATGTATGAGTTTAGTTATTTTTAACCAGATATAGCTATAATGAAAAAAGAATAGCTGTTAGTTAATAATTTCCTAAAATCTAAATTATTTGTTATCACTTATGACATACACATTTCAAGCAAATAAAATGTTCATGTGGGGTGCCTCTTAAGGAAACATGATTAAGCGTACAGTTAGCAAAACTTCACATACCAGTCTTTCACTTCCTAGTTACATGGCATTGACAAGATAATCTTTTTTTTTTTTCCAAATCTGTTTCAAGGGTCTTGAAACCCTTCTGGAATCCATGTGATTATATACATACTTAAGTACCTTAGCATACTATCTGGAATAAAATACAAACTCAGTAAATTACTACCTGAAACTAAATAAATGGAAATAATGCTATGATGTGCAGAAGTATTCTCACCAAATTTATTCATTTATTTTCAATGAGCTAAAACATAATTTTTCCGTGGTTTTTTACAGTCTATTTTCTAAAATATGTCATTTCCCTTTTGGAATTCATTATATGGATATTTTATATCCAGAATATATCTAAAATGTAATAATAAAGTAAAAACATTACTAACCCTGAAATATGTTTGACAATAGTCCACATTGGACTCTAGGGATTTTATTCATCAAAGACTATATATAGATTCCTGATGTTTACATAAAGAACAAAAAAATTAAGCACAAAATGCCTACATATAGACTACACATGAAGTATTAAAGGAAATGGCACCAAGAAAAGATTAAAAGTAATAATTAAAAAACAGCAAAGAAAGAAAAAATGGGCACATTAACTTAAGGAAAAAGAAACAGTATTCTGTGACCAAGATATGCAGCGTGTCAAGGAAAACTTTTCCTCCCCCACAGTGAGTATGAGTATGACATGAGTATGTCATTGTTCAGATAATAGCATTATGAAAATTGTGTAGCAGATATGAAATGAGGCCAAGTTTTAAAATACACTAAAAGATGTGGAACAGATTTATACTCAATTATTCAACTAAGTAAGGGAGCAATGCTACTTTGAAAGTTACTACATGTGTATTTTGATCTTTAATTACATAAAATCAGATTTTTAAAAAATTTCCAAATGTAATGAAAATTTAAGTATTGACTACTGACTCTAGTGAGATCAGGCTAATCCTTTTAAGGTGGAATTTCTATAGTAATTCCCTCATAGTCATAGCTCAGTCAGTAAAGAATCTGCCTGCAATGCCAGAGACCCGAGTTCAATTCCTGGGTCGGGAAGATCCCTTGGAGAAGGAAATGCAACCCACACCAGTATTCTTGCCTAGAGAATCCCATGGCAGAGGAGCCTGGCAGGGTACAGTCCATGGGGTCGCAAGAATCGGGCAAGACTTAGCAACTAAACCACCACCACCACCACTATTGTAATGCCTGTCTTGAATCTCCTTGACTCTCAGAATCCTTGATTCCTAATCCATGCAATAAAGGCCTCCATTATATTCTTTAATTATGACATGTATCATGTTCCCTGTGCCTTTTCTCATAGTCCCGTCCTTAAGGAAAGAACTCTCCCTCATTGCATGCACAGTCCCAGAGCTTAAAGTAACAAAAACAATGGTTAACTGTTATTGAATGCATACATTAAACCTACTAGTTGGTACATCTATGTAAATATAACATAGAGCCTCTTATTCTAACTGTTGCTAAATTCCACAATTGCTGTCTATCTTTTCTACAATAAATAGAATACATTACCTTTATCTTTTGGGACTTGCCCATATAAACAGTAAAAAACAGAAACAAACAAAAATGTCCTGGTTCCTTAACCCCCAAATTTGTTCCTGTTAGCATATTAAAAATACACATAGATAATGATCATAATGACATTTCTTTTCCATTTTCAGAAATCTGTTTTGTTTCTCAGGGTGATTTCTACCATTCTTTCAAAGATATAAGTGTGCAGATGGAAATAAAGGAGATTTAGGAAAACAAAATTAAATCTACTAATACTTCAATTATTGAAAAGCATTAATATGTCAATTATTGAAAAGCATTAAACCAGAGATTGTTAATCTTTAAAATCCCCTATATTCTTCTTCTGGTAATTTTTCAGAATGATGATGAAAAGTTTTAAAAGGTCAGGTTAGATTCTTATAAATATAAGAATGGTTAACAGCCCTAGGAGACATCACCATGGGCGGTAGATATTTTGTGAAAACAATTTTAGGTTAAATGAGTTGTGATGTTCAAATAAAGGTTGTGGCTTAATTTAGTTCTCTCTCTCTTTAAAATGTAAAAAGACAATACTTGTGTTGATTGCCTGCTTTTTGTTGTAATTACAAAACAATTTACCTTGAACAGTGTCTGTCTCTTAATCACAAGTAACAGCAGGTACCGAGCAATTGATATTCCACACGTCTTGCTTTGAACAACACCACAAAAAAAGCTGCATTAAGAAAAATACTAAATAGTTCCAAATTAAATAATCATACTTTTTTTCCCCCACCTGATTTACCATGCATACAACACTTAGCAATGCATTCTGTATTCAGATGTTTCATGAATTTCAGTTGCTGGCATGGGTTTTTGTTGTTGTGCTTAGTCACTTAATCATGTCCGACTCTTTGCGACCTCACGGACTGTAGCCCGCCAGGCTCCACAGTCCACAGGGATTCTCCAGGCAAGAATACTGGAGTGGGTTGCCATGCCCTCCTCCAGGGTATCTTCCCAACCCAATAATCAAACCCATATCTCCCACACTGCAGGCAGATTCTTTACCATCTGAGCCACCAGGGAAGCTGTTGTTGTTAACTAGATTTATTATATTGAAGCCCTAATCTCATATGTTTATATTTAGAGATAAGGGATTTAAGGAGTTAATTAAAGTGAAATGCAGTCTTAAGGGTGAGACCCTAATCCAGGAGGATTGGTATTCTTGTAAGAAAAGGAAGGGTCACCAGTGTGCCCTTGCACAGAGGAAAGGCTGGTGAGGACACAAGAAGAGTATTCCTGGGACAAAGAGAGAGGCCTCATGAGAAACCAACCCTGTCAGAATTTCATCTCTGACTTCTAGTCTCCAGAACTGTGAGACATTAAAATTTCTGTTGGTTAAGTAACCCAGTGATGGGCTTCCCTATGGCTCATATGATAAAGAATCTGCCTGCAACACAGGAGACCTGGGTTCAATTCCTGTGTTGGGAAGACCCCTTGGAGAAGGAAATGCCAACCCACTCCAGTATTCTTGTCTGGGAAATCCCATGGACAGAGGAGCCTGGCAGGCTATAGTTCATGGGGTCACGAAGAGTTGGACATGACTGAGTGACTAACACTTTCTAATTTGAGCAAATATTTCAAATACAGTATCTGAAGAAAAATATATGAGATAATGGAAACCTTTTTTTTTAAGTTCCAACAAAAGTTTTAAAAGATATATAAAAATTTTTGAGTGAAGATTTTAGATATAGAAGTAAAGAAAAGATATTCTACAGATGAAAGCAATTCCCAAAGAAGACAAATCAAACCAGTATAAGAAAACTATTAAAAACCATAATAAAAAACCAAATTTTATATATATATATATATATATATATATATATACACACACATAGGCCAACTTTTAAAAAAGGCATATTGTTTACTGAGCAAACAGATACTAAATGATAACATCCAGTCAAATCTAGCAAAACTACTGGGCTATAGAAAAAAGGAACAACAACAAAAAAATAGCTTATATGGCCTCACAGGGAAAAAGACAAGGGAGCATTTAAGGAATAAAAGAATCAGATTAGCATCAGGCATTTTGAAGGCAGCATATTGTGCCACAAATGGAGTAAATACAAAAGAAAATGTGAACCACGGAAGTTATGTGTAATCAAATAGACCTTCAAATAAGAGGTCACAGAAGAACCTTTGCGATCTTGCAGAAACTCAGGGAACTAAAATATGTTTGTAGAAAGTTTCTCAAAAGGACTAGTGGGGTGTTGTATAAATATTATTTAGAACTCAGGTAGAAGGTAGACATAATGGTAATTGAAGAGTATATAATTGATTCGTGATAATCTATATTTGATAGAATTATTTTAAAATGTGGTGAGTTGGAGGGAATGAGAATACACGGAAAGTTGAATAAATGCACTATTATTTTAGGCAGGAGTTCGTAAACTAGGTCTTGGGACAAATTCAGTTTGGTGCCTATTTTTATAAAGTTTTGTTGTAACACAACCATGTTAATTTGTCTACAGATTGTCTATACTTTTTCCATGCTACAAAGGCAAATTTGAGAGTTTATAGATTGTATGGCCCATGAAGACCAAAATATTTCCAGTGTGGACTTTTAAAGAAAATTGTGGACTCCTTTTTTAGAGGTATTAATTGAGAATATTTAATATTATCAATTATTATGTTTTATATATATATATATATATATATATATATATATATATATATATATATATACACACATACACTTGGGTTTCCCCGCTGGCTCAGATGGAAAAGAATGTGCCTGCAATGCAGGTGACCCAGGTTCGATTCCTGGGTCAGGAAGATCCCCTGGAGAAGGAAATGGCAACCCACTCCAGTATTCTTGCCTGGAGAATCCCATGGACAGAGGAGCCTGGCAGGCTACAGTCCATGGGGTTGCGAGAGTCGGACATGACTTAGCAACTAAACTACTACTATATATATATCTACACACATACACATATATATATATACTTATGTGCGAGTGTTTGTTTATATGGTACTCCATGCTTGTTTGATAAATTCCTTTTCTTATTATACATGCAGAATTATTTTCTTTTTCTTGCAACTAGGGTCCCAGACTGATAAATACTTTTCAAGAATCCCTTGCCCTCTATTCATAGTATACTGTAGTATGAAGCCCTGGAAGAGTGATTATAAATCAACATAAAGTCAAGGGTATTTTGCCCGATCTGTTTCCCATCAGGGAACAGTAATAACATACACCGCAATCTCCACTGACAAGCAACCAAGTTAATTTATCTTTTGGAATTACAATTAGAGTTTAAGCGGAGCAGCTGAACAGACATTGAGATAAAGTATACTAAATCCCCAAAGGCAAGTTACCCAGTAATTACGGAACTAGAAATACAGAACAAATGCTATAGAATTTGCATCGGCCCTGAAACACAAAGGAACGCGCCTCTGATGTCTCTCCCACATAAAAACTTCCTGCAGAGGAAAACACAATACAGGAGTCTTCAACTACCAACAATGAGCATACATAATAAGACTTCTGAATAAATGATTAAAATGAAGCAAATCATCTAACTATTCTAATCATATACAAAATTAGTTGTCTTAGGTTGGCTTCCCCAGGAACAGATTCTGGAAGGGAGGTTTGCGTGCAGACAAGTTAATTGCAGAATGAAAGATTTAGAATTGCTCAGAGGGAGGTCAAAATGGTCACAGCAGAGGCACAAGTCAATCCCTTGGGGAATTTAGTGGCTAGGATGACCATTCAGAATTAGCCTGCCTTCAGGCCAGGCATTCAGTTTTAAATGTGCTCTGTCCCAGGGCAACAGGGTAAACTTGCTTAAGGAGGTGCTCTTTAGCCAAAGGCAATTCTTCCAGATCTTCTCCACGGAGCTCTCAGCTGCCAATGCTCCCAGCAGTTGGAGAAAAGACAATGTTAGCCTTTAAGAGTGGAGTTCAATAGCACTGCAACACACATCACAATCCACTCCTCCATTGCCATACTCTGTGTCCCTGACGGACATAATTCTGAGAGGAGCTTCTTCGGAAATGTGGCTCTCTTTTCTTGGGGTGACTTACAGAAGGACAGTCAGTAAACAAACTAGACGCTGCAACTCATGCTCATTGTCTCTCTTGTTCTGTTCTTTTCCGATTTCCATCACTGGTGGCTGCCCTGGTGGGGAGACCCAGAATCCTCAGTCTGGAGAGATCTGGGTCCCTGACCTCTCCATCTGCAAGTGCTACATTTATTTATCAAAACTGAACAGAGTAATATCAAGGGCTCGTCTGTGAGTCACCTAAATGGCAAAGATATTAACTGCTCTCATTTTTAAAAATTTCACTGTTTGATTTATTCTTTTATTGTGGTAAGAACACTTGAGACCTACCCATTTAACGAAATTGTGTGTGTATACTACAGTATTGTTACCTTTAGGCACATAATGTTGTTCAGCAGAACTGTAGAACATAATCACCTTGTATAATTGAAACTTTGTGCCAGTTGAAGATTAACTTCCCATTTTCCCCTCCCCTCCCCCCAGTAACCACCATTCTACTCTCCATTTGCTTCTATCTATTTTACTATTTTACTTACCTCATAGAATTGGAACCATGCAATATTTGTCCATTTTGACTGACTTACTCACTTAGAATAGTATCAGTTCAGCTCAGTTCAGTCGCTCAGTTGTAATATAGCTGCTGTGAAACACAGGACGGAGGTTCCTCAAAAAATAAAACTAGAAATACTGTATAATCCACCTATCCTATTACTTCTGGGTATTTATCAAAAAAAAAAAAAAAAAGAGTTCAGGGCTTCCTTGGTGGCTCAGTGGTAAAGAATCAGCCTGTCAATGCAGGAGATGAGGGTTCTTCCTGAGCCAGGAAGATCCCACATGCCTTGGAGCAACTAAGCCTGTGCACCACAGCTGCTGAGCCCGTGCTCTAGAGCCGGGGAGCTGCAACTGCTGAGCCCACACACCACAGCTACTGAAGTCCAAGTGCCCAAGAGCCTGTGCTCTGCAACAAGAGAAGCCACGGCAATGAGCAACCCTCACACAGCAACTAAAGAGTAGCCCCAACTCGCTGCAACTAGAGAAAAAAATCCATGGCAACGAAGACCCAGTGCACCCAAAAATCAATAAATAAAACTATTTAAAAAATAAGTTCAGAGTCTCAAAGAGATATTTACACTCCTGCGTTTATTGCAGCATTATTCACAATAGTCAAGATGTAGAAACAACCTAAATATCCAATTACAGATGAATGGATACATACGATATAAGCAAATATGGGATATTATTCAGTTCTAAAAAAGAAAGAAATGCTGCCATATGAGACAACATAGGACATTATGTTTTAGGACATTATGTTAAGTAAAACAAGTTCAGCCTCCTTAATGCTGCTGCTGCTGCTAAGTCGCTTCTGTCGTGTCCGACTCTGTGCGACCCCATAGACGGCAGCCCACCAGGCTCCACCGTCCCTGGGATTCTCCAGGCAAGAATACTGGAGTGGGTTGCCATTTTCAGGTGAAAGTGAAGTTGCTCAGTCGTGTCCGACTCTTAGCGACCTCATGGACCGTAGCCTACCAGGCTCCTCCGTCCATGGGATTTTCCAGGCAAGAGTACTGGAGTGGGGTGCCATTGCCTTCTCTGAGCCTCCTTAATAACACTCTCCATAGTTCATATCAGCATGATCAATAACCAGGCTTGGAACTCTTTCCTGTTTCCTGATCTCTTAGCCCACAGTAACTAAGTGGAAGCCATAGCTTAAATTTTAACTTTATTCTTACTGTATTCTCTTGTGGAACCATTTTCTCTCTGAAAATCAGGGCCTCAGACTTTCTATTTCCCATAGTTATAGGAAAAGTAAGTACAAATTCTCTAAAGTCACGTGGACCTAGATGATAGTAGACTTCTCCTTGTACCATTTTTTTTGTGTGTGTGTATTGCCTTTTATAATGTATATCATTCAGTGGATGCTAACATGTGATGCAAAGGTCTTTTATACTTTGTGTCTACTCCTATAGGTCTACCAAATGCTGCTTCCACAGCTGGACTTGACCTGTCTTCCAATCTTTCCTTTTCTGAGTTTCTGCTCAGACAATTTAATTTCTATGATATTCTTTTGAATGTCCAGAGGGTTCAAGTCCCTTTGGACTATATTTTAACAGACTTTAGAATAGCTAACTTAGCACTAGGATAAGACAATATAGGGGCTTCCCTAGTGGCTCAGATGGTAAAGAATCCACCTGCAATGTGGCAGACCTGGGTTTGACCCCTGGGTTTGGAAGATCCCCTGGAGGAGGGCATGGCAACCCACTCTAGTATTCTTGCCTAGAGAATCCCCATGGACAGAGGAGCCTGTTATGCTACAGTCCATGGGGTCACAAAGTGTTGGACATGACTGAGCGACTAAGCACACACAGCACAAAACAACATAGCCCACTGGCTGGATTATGTAGTGATAGGACTTTTCTTACAGGTCTTGTGACCAAAATCAGGAATAAATGATGGAGTGGGGTCCTTATGAAGCGTCATATTGTGGATCCTCATCAAGTCTCTGACAGAAAGGAGCGGGCCACTGCTACAGATTCAGAGGGTTCATATGTAAGGGGTTTTAAGTCTTTTCAAGTGGAATGATCCAACATGCCATCCCGTCTCAGGATCTTGCTTCTGCCAATCAAGGCCTTATGTTTGTGTAGGACATTAGCTAAAAATGAGAATTCACCTTCTCTAGAGCTCTTCTACTTTTAAGTGTGGGGTTTTATGATCAACTCCTTCTGCCTTCTGGCTACAAGTAATAAAATTCTTTTTATATACTGCAAAAGAGGCCTTCTAGTTTTCACAATTAACTCTTATTTAATTAATTAATCAGTATCAGCATTGTCTTTCTCCAGTGCATCAATGCTTATTGTCCTTGCAACCCCTAATGCAGCTGAACCTCTCTAAAGCCACCCATCACTCACCATTGCATTCTCCTTACTTGGTATTCTGTGCAACTTCACCACTTGAAAAAACACTTTAACAATTGTACCATGAGATAAGCCAAATTCCTTGTGACACCTACCACCAGTGACAGAATAAGTATTATCAGCTCTCAGTGGATATTAGCTTCAAAATCCCATTTTAGAATCTTCTGGGGAACAGGTTCTGAGAGGGATGTTTGCCTGCAGGGAATTAATTGGAGAGTACTCAAGGGATCAGCTACAGTGAGGAAGTAGGAAAAAAAAAAAAAAGAGGACTGATGAGGCAGAGGCACTGACAGCAATGCAGTTATAATGAAGGTCTTAGTCAATTCCATAGGAAGCTTGGAGCTCAGATGTCCCTTTAGAGTTGTCCCCAATCAAGGCATGGGGGCCAGGTCTTTATACATTTAAAAATCAAACCAAACATTTTGGTGAATAAGCAGGTTAGGAAAAAAGGATAGAGGAATATTGGCAGGGCTGTTGTGAAATGATTTTGAGTACAGCTAAGATCCTAACACAGATTGGTCACCTCTCTCCACCTCTCCTTTATGAGTCCTTTCTCCAAGATTAAATACATAAGGAGACATGATAAAGTGAAATATACGTCCTTTATTCCATGAAAACTCAAATGCACTGGCATCCTTTTTAGTGTTCTTTGAGAGGCTTGAAAAATTTTGTATCTAGGAACTTTGGACAGCTGTCAGGTTTCCAAGGTTAGGCAGAAGAAAAGCAAAGATCTTGTCACAGTTGCTGATTCTGGAGAAATGGAACATAGATTTACATTTTTCTTCCAGTGTTTACCTTTAAATTCTTGTACAGTTAATTCTGGTGATTATGACTATTTCAGAGATGCTTTATACTGTTTACTCTTCTTCTCTTTCCCTCCAGTAGAAAGGAACATTTTAGTAACCAATACATAATATGCCAAAATTTATATACATGTATACTTCACACATAAACCACACAAAATATGATAGTTTCACACTGGAAATTAGATGGACATCAGTTCAGTTCATTTCAGTTGCTCAGTTGTGTCTGACTCTTTGAGGCCCCCATGAATTACAGCATGCCAGGCTTCCCTGTCCATCACCAACTCCCTGAGCTTGCTCAAACTCATGCCCATTGAGTCGGTGATGCCATCTAACCATCTCGTTCTCTGCCATTCCCTTCTCCTCCTGCCCTCAATCTTTCCCAGCATCAGGGTCTTTTCAAATGAGTCAGTACTCAGCATCAGGTGGCCAAAGTATTGGAGTTTCAGCTTCAGCATCAGTCCTTCCAATGAACACCCAGGACTGATCTCCTTTGGGATGGACTGGTTGGATCTCCTTGCAGTCCAAGGGACTTTCAAGAGTCCTCCCCAGCACCACAGTTCAAAAGCATCAATTCTTCAGTGCTCAGCTTTCTTTATGGTCCCACTCTCACATCCATACATGAATACTAGAAAAAACAGCTTTGACTAGATGGACCTTTAATGGCAAGGTAATGTCTCTGCTTTTTAATAAGTTGTCTAGGTTGGTCACAGCTTTTCTTCCAAGGAACGTCTTTTAAAAATTTCATGGTTGCAGTCACCATCTGCAGTGCATTTTGGAGCCCAAGAAAATAAATTCTGCCACAGTTTCCATTGTTTCCCCATCTATTTGCCATGAGGTGATGGGACCAGATGCAATAATCTTAATTTTTTGAATGTTGAGTTTTAAGCCAGATTTTTCAGTCTTTTCTTTCACTTTTATCAAGAGACTCAATGGCACCCCACTCTAGTACTCTTGCCTGGAAAATCCCATGGATGGAGGAGCCTGGTAGGCTGTAGTCCGTGGGGTCGCTAAGAGTCGGACACGACTGAGCGTCTTCACTTTCACTTTTCCCTATCATGCACTGCAGAAGGAAACGGCAATCCACTCCAGTATTCTTGCCTAGAGAATCCCAGGGACGGCGGAGCTGGTGGGCTGCCGTCTATGGGGTCGCACAGAGTCGGACATGACTGAAGCGACTTAGCAGCAGCTTTAGCTCCTCTTTGCTTTCTGCCATAAGGATGGTGTCATCTGCATATCTGAGGTTATTGATAATTCTCCCAGCAATCTTAATTCCAGCTTGTGCTTCATCCAGACCAGTATTTTACATGATGTACTCTGCATATAAGATAAATAATATACACAATCTACAATATACAGCCTTGACATACTCCTTTCCCTATTTGGAACCAGGCCGTTTCTCCATGTCCATTTCTAACTGTTGCTTCTTGACCTACATACAGATTTCTCAGGAGGCAGGTCAGGTGGTCTGGTATTCCCATCTCTCTAAGAATTTTCCACAGTTTGTTGTGATCCACACAGTCAAAGGCTTTGGTGTAGTTAATAAAGCAGAAAAAGATGTTTTTCAGAACTCTGTTGCTTTTTCAATGATCCAGCTGATGTTGGCAATTTGCTCTCTGGTTCCTCTGCCTTTTCTAAATCCAGCTTGAACATCTGGAAGTTCTCAGTTCATATACTGTTGAAGCCTGACTTGGAGAATTTTGAGCATTACTTTGCCAGCATGTGTGATGAGTGCAATTGTGTGGTAGTTTGAGCATTCTTTGGTATTGCCTTTCTTTGTGAATGGAATGAAAACTGACCTTTTCCAGTTCTGTAGCCACTGCTGAATTCCAAATTTGCAGCATATTGAGTGCAGCACAGAATGATTCAGAATATTATAATTTAATTTTGCTAGCTAGATCTGTATTTAAACTTTTAACTTAATTTTAAAGATACTTTAAAATTTGGGAGCAAGGTAATATTTGCTCAAATATGGAAATAATAAAAAAAATTAATTTTATTTTTTCTTTACTTTAATTTACATGTGTGGTAATATAGTTATTAGGTAACAGCATACATTTTATCATTTAATACTTTTGATGATCTTGCCAATAATTATATATTACATAAAATATTGATTACAGCTATATAATTAATAATTACTCAACATGAATAATTATTTAGATCATTGCCCCATGCTTCTGAAAGCTCAACAGATTTTACCCTACTGGTGAACTAGTTTGTTAGCTGGCCAAAGTCTCATAGCTTCTGTTAGAAGATTCCTTGGTCAGAGACCAAAAGCATTTTGTTCCTCATAGCACTGGTGGTAGTCAGAGTATCAGCATTTCTATGGTGGTTGCCCAGGCGCCAGTTCCCACAGGGTAATCCAAAGGGCATCTGTGTGTTGCATTAGAAGGAAGGAGCCCTAAACTTAGCACAGGAAATCATAGACAATGAGCGTGAATACTCCTGCCCTTTGCAACACTATTTAGTAAGTAACTCAATTTTCCAAGGCTGTTCTCTACACAAATATTCTTGAAAACAGACTGAAACAAAGGACAGTCTGTGCTGCCACTTACAAAATGTGCAGAAAATTAAGAGATCCATGTAAGATTGTCTCCTAATAATTACCACTGCCATTAAAATGCCAATTATGTTAAAATCTTGATTCTAACAAATTAATTTTTTCTGGAACAAAACTTCTAAAATGTACGGAAAAAATTTAAAAATCAGTTACACTTTGAAAAAAAGTTTCTCATTGAAATATTCCCTGCCCATTAGCAGAACATCCAGATGTTTGTAACCATCGAATTCAGTCATCTTTGATATCTTGCGTACTTTTCACTCATCCAAAAACCATAGCTTACATACGTCCTTTGCTTTAAACTTTTCTCCTTATAAAATATATATATTTTGGGAGGGCAACATGATATATTTCACTTAGCAGTTTTTGGTTTGATTTATAACCAGTCCATCCTAAAGGAGATCAGTCCTGGTTGTTCATTGGAAGGACTGATGTTGAAGCTGTAACTCCAATACTTTGGCCACCTCATGCAAAGAGTTAACTCATTGGAAAAGACTCTGATGCTGGGAAGGATTGGGGGCAGGAGGAGAAGGGGACAACAGAGGATGAGATGGCTGGATGGCATCACCGACTCGATGGACATCGGTTTGAGTAGACTCCGGGAGTTGGTGATGGGCAGGGAGGCCTGGCGTGCTGCGGTTCATGGGGTCGCAAAGAGTCGGACACGACTGAGCGATTGAACTCAACTGAACTATAGCTTTTAAATATTTAGATACATTGTGCATGAATTTCCAATTGCATTGCTGTTAATATGTCAGTAATAGTTTTGTGTTAATTCAACACTTTAATATGTCTTTGTGCAATCTAGTTGCTAATAACAAGGTTTTAGACACCTAATTTGAAATATAATCCCCTAATTGGAATATATATTGGGTGAGTGGCCTTCACCATTGCTGAAATCACTGTGATAGTTTCATTAGTCCCATGACCATTTAGCACCACTGAACTAAAAACACATTTTGTTCAGCAAATGACTTAATTTGAATTAATAATTTGATGTATGTCATATGCATGCATCCTCAGACCACTGTTCAAATTAACAGTAGCGTTCATACTGGGGAAAATTAAAAACAGATTTAAGATTCAAGACTGGCACAGATATGCCACTAAATGTATGCAACAGCAAAAGATATAAGTCCCTTTGTCTAATAGAAAAGATGAATTCTTGACTTGTCCAGTGAATTAAAGGTGGTTTTAAATTTCTTTATATTTCCCATTTGACACACCATTACAGGAGACACACAAGAAGAGAAATCACCAGAATCTCAGCAGTTATTAAAAATTAAATATTAGCATACAAATGCTTGTCAGATATTGTGAACAAACTATCATACAGAAGGCACTTGTGTCTATGAACTTTAGTGGTTAATAGCTCAGGGTACAATAGATAAGCCTTGAGAGTTAATTTATAATTGCAAATCGTCAGGTGGGATTGAACGCTGAATCAAAATCACAGTGACTTGCATGAAATTGAATTTACAATTAAGCGAAGCTTTTCTTAAAGAACAGAAATTGCCTTCAAAGAGATAAACAAAAACTAGGGCACTTAAGTGTATATACTTACTGCAGTTTCCAGCACCACAATTTTCCCTAGTATACATACTAGATGTTACATATTTACTAGATGTTATACTAGCTACATATTTCAAATTTTTAAAAAATAGTTTATTTTCTGTGCAGTGATTTTTACCTTAGGAATTTGAGATCCAAGTTAATGTGCTCATATAGAAAATTTGAATTTGTAATGGTGTGTGTAACGATGAGTTAGAAAACAAAAATCTTGTGGACCAAAAATTTAAAGGAATATCCTCTCTCTGTACTCTAGAAAATCAATCAATCAATCAGTGCTTGTTCTAAGCTCTCTCAATAGCATACTGTTTACTCTAAAATATGATCTGTAATCAATTATAGCTCCAAAGCTATTAAGAATTAATGTTCTAGGTATTAACTTAGCAAATTGCTTCACAGAACACATGTTGCAGCTTACATAATTAATAAGAAAGCTTCCCAAAATGCTTTATTAAAAGGACCTTGAAAAGTCAAAAACTAATTAATTGTATTGTGTCAATTAATTTGCATAAATACTCAATAGTAAAATAGTTAAATAAAATATAGTTTAATCACTTGATTGAATATTTTTTAATTAGGTAACTATTTAATGACATGTGAAAAAACTGCTTTGAATAATAAGAATAGCTATAATGAGATGGTATGAGTGTATAAACACTCTAAATTTATATGAAAATATGAACAAATAGAAAAAATACTGAATCTAAAAGAATATAAAAACTTGTGCTGAATAAATGAGCATATGAATATATATTTCTCTTTTGTGTAATATAATTTTGTTACCATATTAACATTTAAATTATTATTAATATGAAAAAGATACTTATGTAAGACTGCAGAAATTCAAACTTGAATTATATTCGGTTCCATAGAATTATGGAAATTTGTGTAGTGGGTTTTTTTGGTATGTTTCTGTTTTATTTTGTTTGGTTTTTACAAAGCAAAAAAACTTTTATTACTACACCTACGTAATTAATGATTAAGTGTCCTGAACTATTAATTTTCACAGAAAAACTATTTTAACTTCCTAATCCTATTCAAAGGATAAAAGGGGGAGGAAAAGGTTGCATACTATTATTCAAAGGATAAAAGGGGGAGAAAAATGGTCATTATAAAAATATACAAGAGCAGATCTTCTAAAGGAGAACTATGTTTTGTTATATGCAATATTATTTATCCATAGTTTTTAGTAGTAGTAGTTAGTAGTTTCTAATATGTTTGAGGAGCATAAATGTAATATGTAATTAATTCAACATTGTTTTATGCATACCTAGAATACAGATTTGTTTTAATTGGTAGAGAAATGAAGATGGGCAATAAAATATCATTTTACCTTATATCCCCTACGAGATAAATTATTTTCATCCCCATTTCATTGATGAAAAGACTAATATAATAGCCTGCTAGCTGTTGCCACATCAAAGTACTATAGACTGGGAGGCTTAAAAAAAACAAAACAAAACAGAAATTTATTCTCTCCCAGTTCTGGAGAATGTGTGTTAGCTGCTCAGTCGTGGCCAACTCTAGGAGATCCCATGGACTGTAGCCCCCCACTCTCCTCTGTCTGTGGAATTTTCCAGGCCAGAATACTGGAGTGGATTGTCATTCTCTTCTCCAGGGGATTTTCCCAACCCAGGGATTGAACCCAGGTCTCCTGCACTGCAGACAGATTCTTTACTGTCTAGAAGTCTGAGATCAAGGTTCATAGGTTTGGTTCTTTTGAGGGCTCTCTCCTTGGTTTGTAGATGGCTATCTTCTCCCTATGTTTTCCATCTGTGAATGTCTCTGCCCAATTTCCTCTTCTTATAATGACGCCAATTAATATTGGATTAGGGCCTACCCTAACCGCATCATTTTAACTTAACTCCTTCTTTAAAGACCCTATCTGCAAACCAGTTACAATCTGAACTACCGGGCATTGTGGATGCAAAGTCACTTCAATTATGTCCAACTCTTTGTGACCCCATGGACTGTAGCCCGCCAGGCTTCTCTTTCCAAGGGATTCTCCAGGCAATAATACTGGGTTGGGTTGCCATGCCCTTCTCCAGGGGATCTTTCTGACCCAGGGATAGAACTCACCTCTCCCCATGGCTCCTGCATTGCAGACAGACGCTTTACCACTGAACCACTGGGGAAGCCTTATATATATGGTAACAGATGAATTCTGGGGGACACAATTCAGCCCATAAATCACTTAATAAGCTTGCTTAACTTTCCCAAGTTCACATAGAAGGACTGTAAATCCAGTGTCTATTTTGTCACAAAGAAATGGCATAGCAAAATATTCTAAAATAAGGAAAATAATATAGAATATCTTCTTTACAAAGCTAATAAAATCCATCATCACAAAACATAACATCATGCTCTGAAATATCCATAAAAATAAATTGATCATCTGTGCCTCAAGTTGAAATTACACAAACAATTGGTTCAGCTTTTCTCCTTCAAGAAGCAGTCATCTACAAACCATATTTATATGAATATACTACTTGGAAGTTTTCTTTCATAAATGTCCTTACTTTGTGGTTCATTAAACCATATCCTAAAGGTTCCAATGCATTAAGTTTCAATTTCATCTCTTTACTTTTTCTAGTATTTTTTTTAATATTGGCGATTTAAAATTCATATATTTAACTACACTTATATTTAAGTATACAGGAAAAATAGTATTTTAAGTGGTTGATACTAGAGATTAAATATGGGGAGACTGTGTATAAAGGTTTGGGGGGACTATGTATGAAGGCTTAATGGACTGCCAGTTTTGCATCTTTGGATAAATAGCTGGAATTGGCATTTCTGAATTATACAGTAAATTTAACTTTATGAGGAATCTTCAAACTGTATCCCAGTTTTGCTATGTGACTTTGCATCCCAAGCAGTCTTGACAGAGTTCTAGTTGTTCCACATCCTCGTTTGGTATACTTGGTATACTCAGCTGTTCTATCTTAACTTTTAAAAAGTTTTTGCTGTTTTAATAGGTGCTGCTGAGTATTAGTATCTCATTGTAGTTTTAGTTTGCACTTTCTTTATTATAAATAATTTTGAATTTTGCTTCATGTATCAATTCAATATTCATATTTCTTTTTCATTAAAGTGGTTAAATTGATTATCTACTTTAAACTAAATTATTTATTTCCTTAGTTTTGAATTGAGAATTATTTATAAATTCTGCATGAAAATTCTTAATCAGAAATGTGTACTGCAAATATTTTGTGTCAGTCCATGACATATTTTCATTTTATTAACAGTGTTTTTTTAAAGAAAGAGAATCTTAAGCTTGACATAGTTTGTTATAACTTTTCCTTTTATATTTCATATTTATGCCCTGTTATGTAACTCGACATAACCACAAATTAAAAAGGTTTTCTTCTACTTTTCCAATAGTCTTATAGCTTAGGGCTTATATTTATCTCTATGCTCTATTTCACATTTTTAATATGATGAAAGTTATGGCTTGATGTCATTTTTTCTATATGAATATGCACTTGATTCAGTTCCATGTGTTGAAAAAATAAACTGTTTCTTCCCTTGAATTGTTAGTCATTTTCAAAAAATCAATTGTCTCTAAATAGGTGAGCATATATCTTGGTTATTTCTTCCAATGATGTATATTTCCATCCTTTTGTGAATATCAGAGTGTCATGGTTATATAAATTAATAATAAGATTTTTAATCAGAGAGTATAAATCCTCCCCCCTTTTTCCTTCATTTTCAGATTGTATTGATGATTCTAGGTCTTTTTCTCTTTCATTCATGTTTTATAAACAGACTGTTGATTTCTAAAAAAAAAAATCTGCTAAAATTTTGAGACTGCATTGAATCTATAGGTCAACTGACATCTTAACAATATTGTGTCTTCTCATCAATGCACTTGATCTACCACTTTAATTTTCTTACGGCTTCTTTTTTTTTTCACCAAGAATTTTTGGATTCTAACATATATATCTTATGCATAGATTTATTTTTATTTCATTTTTATTGATGGTATTTAAATTAAGTATATAAGTTAAAAATATATATGCATATATGTCTGCATATATATATAACATATATATAACAATATATATGCTCAGTACGTATATATATATATATAGAACCTGAGTCTTTTAAGGCTCTTGTGTGGGCAGGCATCCTTTACCACTGAGACACCTGGGAAGCCCAAATACATATGTATATATGCTTATTGCATTTTTCATATGTTTGCGGCTAGTTTATAGAAATGCAATTTAATTTTGTATACTGAATTTATATTCTTGGATTTTGCTAAACTCACGTATTAGTTGTAGTAGGGATTTCTGGAGAATCTTCAGAATTTTCTATATAACCAATCACACAATCTGTGAATAAAGTTTTTTGTTTTCTTCATTTCTATTCTGTATGCCTTTCAGTAAAATGTTAAACGGAATGTTACCGCCTTGTTCTGGTGCTTAGAGGAAAAGCAGCAAGTCCTTCACTGTCAACTAGGAAATTAGCCGTAAGGTTTTATAGCAGGAGAACAACGTTACATGTGTATATTTCAATTAATATATCCTGAGTTGAAGTGGAGTCCTGAGGGACCATTTTGACTGTCATAATGCCTTCGAAGTACCATTGTTACTTAATATGCGAAGGCCAGAGATGCTACCAATGCCAATAGCGCCTCTACTAAGGTAGTTCTGGAGTCAAGCACAAAGAAAATTGAGATTTTACTGAATTTGTATAAAGGCTCCCATGTCTTATTGAAGCATATGATGAAGGCATGTGATTGACTGGTATATATTGGAAATATTTGATCCCTGGGTCAGGAAGATCCCCTGGAGAAAGAAATGGCTACCCACTCCAGTATTCTTGCCTTGAGAATTCTATGAAAAGGGGAGCATGGTAAGCTATAATCCATGGGGTTGAAAATTGCTAACAATTTTATTAACTGCAATACATACAAATATCTATCTATCTATCTATCTACATAGAGAGAGAGAGAGAGAGAGTTGAAAGAGCAGAAGTGGAGCTCTCACATTCTGCAATGATAGCAGAACCCAAGAAGAAGAAAGATTCCTCTTCTTCCCTGGCAGGGACATAGTCAGTGAAAACCCATGCACTCTGTGTTTACCACAGTCCTCCCAACTTCCTTCCCCTCTGTAACAGAGTTCTCCATCCCCTGTCATGCAGGGACTTGCATGTGGCTTGCCATGGCTGCAGATCAAGAATTGCAATCCTCTCCTCATCTCAAATTAATTCATTTTTCTAAAGAAATATCTTGTAGTCTATTTGTTTCATGTCAACATTTTGGTGGCCCATACAGGGCCCAGAGAAGACTAGCAATGGCTCCAGGGCTGGTGAGCAAACAGGTGCAGTACCCACAACTGAGCCACTGTTTTTCCCTGCTTTTCCTGCCAACCCTGGAGTTTGAAAGTACATCTTTCTTCCAAATCTAAGGTCATGCCCTCCTTGTGTTTGAAGCTTTCCAGGCTTTATTCAGGGTTTATTCAAAGGTTTGGTCCTTCTGGTTAAGGCCTTGTTCTGTATGTGAAAACTCAGCTAGCACTTTGGTCTGATTTTGAGATCAGATTGTTGCACTGAAGCTGGCTAGCTTTCAACCCATACCTTGTGTAACAGGGGCTGTTTCTCTAGAACAGTGCCAGGGTTTTCAGCCCTCAGCCTATTCCTTTGGAAGGGCTGCCCTCTGGCAATTAGCTATAAAAGAAAAGCCTTTGGCTTGACTCCTCCAGGAAGGACAAAGCTGTCTTTACAGGATTTGCTGGGATTGGCTTGTAAGTTGTTTTAATTGAGCCATTAGTGCTGTAAGCTGTTTGAAGATAGTTCTTTAGAGGGAAAACATCTAGGAAATGCAACTCCAGTTATATCAGCATTTTGAGACTCACCCATGCCCCTACTCTGGCAATTTTATGTTTAAAACCCAAGGTCTGGACTTCCCTGATGGTCTAGTGGTTAAGAACCCATCTGCCAATGCAGGGGACATGAGTTCGATCCCTGGTCCAGGAAGCTCCCACATGCCTCAAGGCAACTAAGTCCATGTGCCACGACTATAGCGCCCACTCTCTAGAGCCTGGGAGCTGCAACTTCTGAGCCCATGTGCCTAGAGCCTGTGCTCCTCAACAAGAGAAGCCACCACAGTGAGAAGCCAGTGCACTGCAAATAGAGAGTAGACCCCACTCATCACAAATGCAGAAAGCCCACGTGCAGCAATGAAGACCCAGAGCAGCCAAAACAAATAAACTAATTAGTTAAAAGAAAACCTTCCTCATGCATATTTCTAACCAAATGGACTGATCCGACCAAAGATGATATGAACTATCAATATTCTATGTGAGGAACTTTTGAAATCCTCAAACTTAATTTCTTTTAACCTGAATTGGATTACAATAAATCAGAAATTTTCAAAACGGAGTGAGATACTTATTTCAATTGTTTTTTGAGACTTCCCGACATTATCAGAAGCCAACAGAGGCAAGAAAATTATTAAAAAATAAATAAATAAAATGGCTCCCAAACCACCAGATTCTTCTTCCTTGGCTTCTCTGTCTCAAGCTCTGCCATCCTGCAGCATCTCCTCCCCTCCTTTCTCTGCTGCCTATACCTCCACTATTCTCTCAATTTCTCCATACCAATTGTCTTACCAAACTTCTCCTTTTCTCTGAATCTTTCCCCACTCCCCTATTTCCTGAACTTGTCAGAATATGTTCCTTTAAAATTAATCCTCCTGAGGATCTAGAGGCTAAACACTTAATTTGTTGTATTTTCTGGACCAAAGCTGAACTGCAAGCCATAATAAGAAATGATTTTTGCAAAGTAACCAAAGATCCTTACAGATTCATTGAGGAATTTAATATTTTCATTTAAATTTATCAACCTAGTTTCTCTGACTTATATCAACTAGTTCATATGCTTTTTTGTGGAGGCCAAGGCCAGCATTGGATGAAAATCTCCAATTAGGAAAGTCCTGAAAGGTCTCTAGGATTACAACCAGCAGACCAATGCTCTGACTTATATGATCAGGCTCTGATGATTCACTGAACATATCCTAGGGCTTTTCCAAAACCTGTTGATTGGAACAAAATACAATTTTGCAATATTTCTTACACCCAGAAGTCTGATAAACCAGTTCATGATCATTATGATAGACTTCAGATCGTTTTTAAAGAAAATTCTGGTCTTTGGATGTGGATTCCACCCTAGTAGCTTTTAATTCTATGTTTATTGATAGGCTGAACAGTGGCCTTCCCATCTAGCAAAAAGGATTAGGATAGAATGTGAAACTATGGCCACTCCAGATTTAGTTGATCTGGTAAATCAACTTTCTATTAGACTAGATGAGTCACCTAAAGGAAGATTGCCATAATTCTTACTCTTCAACTCCAACAAAGGAAGGCTCCTAATAGAAAACAAAAACCTACAAGTTTCCACTACTAATGTCAAGAGTCAGGACATTGAAAACAAGATTGTAACAAATTTAAGTGCTTTCAGTGACTTCAGCCCTCTAACTAGTCTTTCCAATGACCCGCCCTCCAAATTCTCAGTGAAGGGGCTCTGAGGAACTACAGATACGCTTTTCAATCCTCTCTCTTAACTAGCTTGCGGAAGCATTTTTCTAGATTGGTGATGAATCTCTTCCAGTCCTGATTGATATTGGAATCATATTTTTGGTGTCCAACTCCATGATTATAAAACAATCCCTGCCTCAGAGCACTGAAATAGTTTAAATAGTGAGGATCTCTAATGAATCTCAAAGAGTTCCTCTCTCTGAATCTACTCCTTTTTTGTTGAGGTACTTTGAGAGATACATACTCTTTTTTCCTTAGTTCCTCTGCCCCTATTCATTTATTAGTCTGAGACTTCTTACAGAAGTATCATGCCAGAATTTCTTTCTCCAAAAGGGGGAAATGATTTTAGAAATAGACAATAATCAACATAACCCATCAGATGAATTAAATGACCCTTTGGCATCTTTTGATTCCCTTGTGGCTCAGACAGTAAAGCATCTGCCTACAATGCGGGACACCTGGGTTCGATCCTTGGGTCAGGAATATCCTTCATTTGGTTAATCTCTGGTGGTACTAGCGCAGATTCTGGAAATACAGAGCAGATCATTTGTCCCTGTTGAATTAGCTAACACTGCCCTTATAGGAAAAATCTCTGTCTGATGTTGGCAAAATCCACAGTGCATCTGTCAAAACTTTTTCCCAGTAATCAATACCTTATAAGTGAAGAAATTCCTTCAAGGCATAAAATCCATAATTGAAGATTGAAAGCTCAGGGCCTCATTATCCATTAGTATTAATACTAGCTCCTGTAACACTTCCATTTTACTGGTGAGAAAAACCTAAGGGCTGAGGGTGGAGGATAGAGGTTTGTCCAGGACCACCAAGCAATAAACAACATTGTTATCCCTTAAAACCCTGTGGTCCCTAACCCTCATACATTACTAACATCTGTTTCCACTGGAAGTAAATTCTTTACAATAATTGATTTATGCAGTGCATTGGTTAGTATTCCAGTCGAGGAAGCTAGTTTATACCTTTTCATCTTTGCTTTGGAGGAAAAATAATTCACCTGGATGATAATGCCTCAGGGTTATCTTAGAGTCCTTAGTTCTTACCAATCTTGAAGTTGGACCTGGGACATTAAGCTCCTAGAGTTTCTACTTTGCTGTACTCTGTGGATGATTTGCTTCTTTATTCTGTTTCTCATGTCTCATCATGGGAGACAGCATCCACTTTCTAAAGTTTTTAGCCTTAAAAGGCCATAGGTTTGCCAAAGGAAAAAAACACAGTTTTCCCAAATTCAGGTTCGATATTTAGGGCATCCAATGTAAGAACAAGGGATACACATAGATCCAGATAGATTTCAGGGTATACTGTTTCCCCAAACTCAAAACTAAGTGACAACTGCAATGTTTTCTTGGGTTAGTTGGTTGTTACTGAACTTAGATTCCAAATTTTTCTCCATGGGCAAACTGCTATATGTTTCACTCAATAGTAACAATCTGAACTCAATTTTATGGCAAGAAGCTGATGACATAGACTTCATGATCTTAAAAGAGAGTTTGATGAACCCACCTGCCCTAGGGAATCTCAACTGTCTGATTTTTTTCCTTTATGTATATGAAAAGGAAGGGAATATCCTTCTAGTACTATCCTAAAACATTGAACATGGAGATTCCTCCCACCCTTGCCTTTAAGCCATATGGCTACTGCCCTTTTGGTTAAGTTCAGTGAGAAGATTATGGTGGTATTTCCTTTAGCCATTTTTGTACCTCTTATAGTATAAACTCTCTGAATTATTACAATGTCTCTCAGTCAGCTGCCTAACCTTTTGTTAACCATTCCTCACATTACTCTTTACATTGCAATAATCTTGACCTGACTACTCTTGTAACCAACGAAGTATCTCATGACTGCTTAACACTGATGAATCATCTCCTGACTCATGATGGTCTACAGGAAATTCCATTGGAAAACATTAATTTCTCATGGCTTACTGATGGTCTTATTTCAAAGATGACAATGGCAAATATTCTGGGTATGGTATTACAACTTCTTTTGATGTTATTGAGGCAGCATCTTTATATATGTTTACTTCGGTCCAGCAGGCTGTTACACCTTCTTACAGGGGCTTGTACTTTAGCCAAGGATAAAACTATCAATATTTATACCGGCAGTAAATATGCTTTGGAATAGCTCATGATTTTGGAGTGTTGTAATGCAGCTACCTTCCTTCCGGTGGAAATAAAATTTAAAATATCTCTGTATAAGGAATTATTAAATGCAATACTTTTATCTGCTGCATTATTTTACCATTCTGGGCATTCTAAACTTGACCATCTGGAAGCTAGGGGAAATCACCTGGCTAATATTTCTGCAAGAAATGCTGCCTTTAAAAGGACCATGAGCCGTCAAACCTCTGTCATTCCAAAAAGTTATTTCCTCAGTGATAACTTAGAAAAACTGGCTATGGAAACGCAACAGTTAGCCTCAGAAAAGAAAAAAACAAGATTGAAAATTCAATAATTGTTGTTTTGATTTAAAAAAAAAAAAAAACAAGCCCTGGTTGGAACGGAATAATAACCCAATCCTACCAAAGACTCTAAAATTTCCACTTCTCAGCACTGTATATGCACTAAGCCGTTGGGCTACTGACAAAATGATAACCTTCATGAATCAATATCGCTAGGGAAACATTACCAAGGCCAAGAAACACCCTCCTCACTTGTCCTCAGTACATCAGGGAGGTCTCTTTGGATTGCTCCCCTACATTTTAAACTGCCTAGTGGACCATTAGAGGTCTCTCAAAGAGATTTTACACAACTCCTTCCAACTAATGGATATAAATATATTTCAGTCATGGTTTGTATGCTTTCATGCTAGACTGAAGTCTTCTATTGCTGACCAGCTATGGTCTTATCTGTGGATAAAGTCATTTTGGAAAAGATTATCCCTATCTGGGGAAATTTTTGAGAACTTCAGAGTGGTCAAGGAACTATTTATCTGGCCAGGTGCTTCAACGAGTCTGCTCTGGCCAGTTTTATTACTCTTCCACTTCACTAACCACCCTCAATCCTCTAGTTTAGTCAAATGCATCGATGACTTTATTAAGACTCAGTTGGGAAAAAAAAAAAAAGACTCAGTTGGCAAAACTGTGAATGCTCCCTGGGTTGGCAAGATCCCCTGGAGAAGCAGTATTCGCCTGGAGAATTCCATGTATTGTATAGTCCATGGGGTCACAAAGAGTCGGACATGACTGAGCGACTTTCACTTTCACTTACTTTCCAAAAACTTTGGCCAAAAGCATTGCCATTTGTCCTTCCAAATCTCATATCCACCCCTCTTGCCACTCACAAATGTGTACCCTTTGAGATAGTTACAAAATGCCTAGTGACTTGGCTCTTGCTTCTTTTGACCCACAGCTGATAAAAGGAGAGATATTGCAGAGGTCAATACTGAAAAGGCTTAATTGCTCCTATTAAAAATAACCATGTTTTGGTAGAGCAATTTTTTCACAGCCTGCCCTTAGGAGATGAAGACCTTAAGCATCATACCATGCAATCTGGAGATTTCATCTAATGAAAAAACTTCTCCAGAACTTTCTTCAATCTCACTGGAAAAGCCCCTATGAAGTACTGCTGACCCATCCTTGAGTGGCCACACTCCATGTGTTAACATGACACACATAAGGAAAGTGTCAAACTCTGACTAGATCTGCACATCATCTTGGGACCTGAAAGTAAAGATTTCCTGGAACTGAAGCAGAAAACATCTGATGAGATAGCTTTCCCAAGATATCTGGACCAGACCTGTTGGAAGTTTGTTACCAAACCTTTGATGATAACATAACACTTCAGAGGATCTCCAACATCTATGATCTTGGTAAGATAGAAAGTGCCTGAGAACTTCCCCCTTCTACTTCTCCTTGTTACTCTAATGTGACCTGAATATGCTTCCAACAGGCACTTTCCCTCTGAAGTGAGACACTGCACCAGGCAAGTCTTCATGACCTAAAGGAAAAAAGTGCAGAAACTGGAAATCATGACTCTTGGTCAGTGATGCTTTCAGAAGGAAATTTTGGTCAAAAAGGACAACTATAAGAAAATACAGAGTTTAAACAGAGTTTGGACAAAAGAAGAGGGGAGCTCTCATAGGCAGCTGTTAACAATAGCAGAGACCAATAGGAAGAAGAACAACTCCTCTCCTGGTAAGGATTTCACCAAAAAGCCTTGGACTCTGTTTCCCACAGCCCCCTCACCCAGTGACCTTTTCCTCTCTGTGAAAGCATTCTCCTTCCCTTGCCATGTGGGGACTTGCACGTGCTCCCCATGATTGAAGATCCTGAATTGCAATTCTCTGCTGATCCAGAGTAAACCTACCTTGGTTGAACACAGATCTAGCAGTATCTTTAAATTCAGGTCAACAATACGTGTGTGTGTGTGCGCGCGCGCATGTGCGCGCGCCCTTAGTCACTCAGTCATGTCCGATTCTTTGTGACCCCAGGCACCTCTGTAGCCTTCCCGGCACCTCTGTTCATGGGGATCCTCCAGGCAAGAATACTGGGATATGTTGCCATGCCCTCCTCCAGGGGAAATTCACAACGCAGGGATCGAACCTAGGTCTCCAGCATTGCAGGTGAATTCTTTACCGTGAAGCCACTGAGGAAGCTCAACAGTACATATAATTTTCCCTAAATATTTAATTGTTGACATTAAGAGGTCGTGATAGAACTGAGATATCTATAAATAAGATACATACATTAAATAAAATCTACAATACAATATTCAAAGTTCAATATCATTCAGTTCAGTCGCTCAGTCATATCCACTCTTTGAGACCCCATGGACTGCAGCACACCAGGCTTCCCTGTCCATAAACAACACCCGGAGCTTCCTCAAACTCATGCCCATGGAGTCAGTGATGCCATCCAACTGTCTCATCCTCTGTTGCCCTCCCACCTTCAATCTCTCCCAGCATCAGGGTCTTTTCCAATGAATCAGTTCTTCACATTGGTTGGCCAAAGTATTGAAGTTTCAGCTTCAGCATCAGTCCTTCCAATGAATATTCAGGACTGGTTTCCTTTAGGATTGACTGGTTGGATCTCGTTGCAGCCCAAGGGACTCCCAAGAGTCTTCTCCAACACTACAGTTCAAAAGCATCAATTCTTTGGCACTCAGCTTTCTTTATGGTCCAACTCTCATATCCATTACATGACTACTGGAAAAACCATAGCTTTGACTAGATGGACCTTTGTTGGCAAAGTAATGTTTCTGTTTTTTAATATGTTATCTATATTGTTATCTTTTGAAGGAGGTCACCATTATCTTCATTACCTCCACCATAGTTTGGTCTCAGGTCAAACAACAGGGTGGGAACACAGGTCCACCACCAACAGAAAATTGGATTAAAGATTTACTGAGCATGGCTGCAGTAAATTTTCCAAATTTGCAGAGTATTCCAAATTTTCTGGCATACTGAGTGCAGCACTTTCACAGCATCATCTTTGAGGATTTGAAATAGCTCAACTGGAATTCCATCACCTCCACTAGCTTTGTCTGGAGTGATGCTTCCTAAGGACCACTTGATTTGATCACACCATTGTGGTTATCTGGGTCATGAAGATCTTTTTTGTATATTTTTTCTGTGTATTCCTGCCACCTCTTAATATCTTCTGCTTCTGTTAGGTCCATACCATTTATGTACTTTATTGTGCCCGTTTTTGCATGAAAATTTCCCTTGGTATCTATAATGTCGTCTCTAGTCTTTCCCATTCTAATATTTTACTCTATTTCTTTGCATTGATCAGTAAGGAAGGCTTTCTTATCTCTCCTTGCTATTCTTTGGAATTCGGCATTCAAATGGGTGTATCTTTCTTTTCCTCCTTTGCCTTTAGCTTCTCTTCTTTCCTCAGCTATTTGTAAGGCCTCTCAGACAATCATTTTGCCTTTTGCCTTTCTTTTTCTTGGGGATGGTCTTGATCACTGCCTCCTGTACAATGTCACAAACCTCCATCCATAGTTCTTCAGGCACTCTGTCTATCAGATCTAATCCTTTGAATCTATTTGTCACTTTCATTGTATAACCATAAGGGATTTGATTTAGGTCATATCTGAATGGCCTAGTGATTTTCCCTACTTTCTTCAATTTAAGTCTGAATTTGGCATTAAGGAGTTCATGATCTGAGTCACAGTCAGCTCCCAGTCTTGCTTTTGCTGACTGTATAGAGCTTCCCCATCTGTGGCTGCAAAGAATATAATCAATCTGATTTCAGTATTGACCATCTGGTGATGTCCGTTGGTAGAGTCTTCTCTTGTACTTCAAATCCTAAAAGATGATGCTGTGAAAGTGCTGCACTCAATATGTAGCAAATTTGAGAAACTCAGCAGTGGCTACAGGACTGGAAAAGGTCAGTTTTCACTCCAATCCCAAAGAAAGGCAATGCCAAAGAATGCTCAAACTACTGAACAATTGCACTCATCTCACACACTAGCAAAATAATGCTCAAAATTCTCCACGCCAAGCTTCAACAGTCTGTGAACTGAGAACTTCTAGATGTTCAAGCTGGATTTTGAAAAGACAGCAGAACCAGAAATCAAATTTCCAACATCTACTGGATCATTGAAAAACCAAGAGAGTTCCATAAAAACATATACTTCTGCTTTATTGACTATGCCAAAGACTTTGACTGTGTGGATCATAGCAAACTGTGGAAAATTCTTAAAGAGATCAGAATAACAGACCACCTGACCTGCCTCCTGAGAAATCTGTATGCAGGTCAAGAAGCAACAGTTAAAACTGGACATGGAACTGGTTCCAAATTGGGAAAGGAGTATGTCAAGGCTGTATATTATCACCCTGCTTATTTAAATTTTATGCAGAGTACATCATGAGAAATGCTGGAATGGATGAAGCACAATGTGGAATCAAGATTGCCGGGAGAAATATCAATAACCTCAGATATGCAGATGACATCACCCTTATGGCAGAAAGCGAAGAAGAACTAAAGAACCTCTTGAAGAAAGTGAAAGAAGAAAGTGAAAAAGCTGACTTAAAGCTCAACATTCAGAAAACTAAGATCATGGCATCTGGTCCTGTCACTTCATGGCAAATAGATGGGGAAACAATGGAAACAGTGACAGACTTTATTTGGGGGGGGTGCCAAAATCACTGCAGATGGTGACTACAGCCATGAAATTAAAAGATGCTTGCTCTTTGGAAGAAAAGCTATGACAGACCTAGACAGCATACTAAAAAGTAGAGACATTACTTTGCCGACAAATGTCTGTCTAGTCATTGCTGTGGTTTTTCCAACAGTCATGTATGGATGTGAGAGTTGGACTATAAAGAAAGCTGAGTGCTGAAGAATTGATGCTTTTGAACTGTGGTGTTGGAGAAGACTCTTGAGAGTTCCTTGGACTGCAAGGAGATCAAACCAGTGAATCTTAAAGAAAACCAGTCCTGAATATTCATTGGAAGGACTGAGGCTGAAGCTGAAACTTCAATACTTTGGCCAACCAATGCGAAGAACTGACTCATTAGAAAAGTCCTTGATGCTGGGAATGATTGAAGGTGGGAGAAGGGGCTGACAGAGGATGAGATGGTTGGATGGCATCATCCAGTTGATGGACATGAGTTTGATCAAGCTCTGGGATTTGGTGATGAACAGGGAAGCCTGGCGTGCTGCAGTCCATGGGCTCGCAAAGATTCGGACATGACTGAGAGAATGAACTGAACTGAGCATGGCCCTGCCCATCAAAACAAACCCCTATTTCCCCCACAGTCAGTCTCTCCCATCAGGAAGCTTCCATAAGCCTCTTATCCTTATCAGTCAGAGTGAAGACAGAATGAAAACCACAGTAACAGAAAACTAATCAAACTGATAACATGGACCACAGCATTGTCTAACTAAATGAAACTATGAGCCATGCTATATAGGGCCACCCAAGATGGATGGGTCATGGTGGAGAGTTCTGGCAAAATGTGGTCCACTGGAGAAGGGAATGGCAAACCACTTCAGTATTCTTGCCTTGAGAACCCCATGAACAGTATGGAAAGTTCAATATGGTAAATATCAGATTGGAGGAACTCACTGAGCTCTAGTGGAGCACTCAAAATATTGCAAATGTCTATGCTGTTATTTTGGATTTATGTTAAAGGTGAGCAGGTGTTAATGAGAAGTGGTGTTCTTCCAAAAATATTTCTTGCTCAAATATAATATAGCAAGTATCACAGACAGGGAAGTACTGTAAATGTGAATGTGTTTAAGATATCTTCTGAAAAAAAATATCAGGATGAACAGAACAATAACCCTGTTAATTCTGTTGTTAATGCACTTTTAAACAACAGAAAGTAAAAAGCTTATAAACACTAGAGGCCATGCTTTGAAAATAAGCATCAAGAAATATGAATGGAATTTTACAGAGTAACATACTCTACAGAATTGAGATTTTTAAGTCATTATCTAAGAAGGAATCAAAAAAACCTTTAGCAAAATGTATATCTGCATTCAAAAGGCAAATAGAATTGGAATTGAATTGCTAAAAGAGTTAAAAATAAAGCAAAAAATAGAGAAGAAAATTTCCTTTTTAGAAATTAGCTAATAGTCACTTAAACTGTTAAATCTAGTATCTGTCATGCCAACTTTAAAATAATATAATTTTAAAGGGTCTTCATGGACTATCAAAAGGAATGCGGAATCACAGATTTATTGTTGAGGGAACAAGAAAGCAAACTTAAGCAAATGAAGAGTGGACAGGGTGGGGGAGGAAGGAAGCATATTTCACATTTTAAACATTTATTTCACTGGAAATAGACCTTCTTCTTCTCTTTATTCATCATGACTGCAATACTTTCCCCTTCTCTGTTTTGTGTGTGCTGTGCCATACTGGAGTAGTTACAGATGTCAGAGGAAATGGGTACCTGGAAATATGTAGCAGCGAATGGCATCTGGAGCACACTGCAGCCTTGCTTATCACCAGATGTGGTTAGAAAGCAGCTGCTAATTTTCCATTTCACATCAGACTAAATAGTCACTCAATGCTCTGTAAAAATCCTGGTAAATGGCAATAAGAAACATTTCTTTGAACTAGTTTGATTTGTATTCCCTGTGGGTCCAGAGAGCTCCACAAATCACTGGCATTCAATCCCAACAGATGTCCTAACCTCCAGGGAATTTCAAGAGCACCGTGTGAAGGGTAAAATACTTTCTGGTGCTAACTGTCTTTCCTTCCGTTTCATTGATATCTACCTCAAATCCTTTCAATAACAGAGGACAAGAGAGACAAACTGTACAGAAATAATGATAGACAACAGATATAGATAGGTAGATAGATACATTATGCACCCACCCTTCCCCCACAATAAACACATATCGACCCATAGATATATATATTCACATCATAGTTCTCTCAAAACTGCTGCTGCTGCTGCTGCTAAGTCGCTTCAGTCGTGTCCAACTCTGTGCGACCCCATAGACGGCAGCCCACCAGGCGCCCCCGTCCCTGGGATTCTCCAAGCAAGAACACTGGAGTGGGTTGCCATTTCCTTCTCCAATGCATGAAAGGGAAAAGTAAAAGTGAAGTTGCTCAGTTGTGTCTGACTCTTAGTGACCCCATGGACTGCAGCCTACCAGGCTCCTCTGTCCATGGGATTTTCCAGGCAAGAGTACTGGAGTGGGTTGCCATTGCCTTCTCTCAA
Source organism: Giraffa tippelskirchi (assembly GCF_054371585.1). Classification (NCBI taxonomy): domain Eukaryota; kingdom Metazoa; phylum Chordata; class Mammalia; order Artiodactyla; family Giraffidae; genus Giraffa; species Giraffa tippelskirchi. The sequence continues at coordinate 130,280,692 of NC_137286.1, forward strand.
AACTACTAAGAATGAATTATATCTGAGACCAATAGTCTTCATGTTAAAACAAATTTCTTGAATTTGCTATAGTATCTTAACTATTCACCTACACTGAGCACAATATTAGGCACTGGAAATGATCAAAAGCAGCCAAAATACTAAAAATAAAATAAGTAAAAGAAGAATTTTAAGTTTCAACCTGTGATATTACAGATGGTCTAGCAGACCACTGATAAGTCAATCTATGACTTCTAAACACACAAGAGAATATTGATCAGTAGTATAAACAGGCTATAGATATCCTCCAGGGCTTCCCAGGTAGCATTAGTGGTAAAGAATCCTCCTGCCAGTGCAGGAGACCCAGGAGACATGGGTTCAATCCCAGGGTTGGGAATGTTCCCCAGAGGAGGAAATGGCAAACAGCTTCAGTATTCTTTCCTGGAAAATCCCATGGACACAGGAGCCTGGCCAGTTACAGTGGCAAAAGAGTTGGACACGATTTAGAAACTAAACAACACAACAGATATCTTCCAATTCTCATTACATGGGAGGAAAACCTGTTTCACACAAATAATCACAAAATTCATATCACTATAAAACCCTCATTGGAAAAAGAATTAAGGCTGCTATTTGCTGGTTGGGTGGGGCGGGAGGCAGGGATAAGAAAGAAGTATGAGAATTTTTGTGAAAAATGAGATCGCTGTGTAAGCAATGAGGAGAGATGGAGCAGGAAGATTTCAGCTTCAATGCTTGACAGCAGTATAGGTTCATTTAAGATGGCAAATCTGCAGTTTCAAGAATGTCTTTAGTCACAATCAGCAGCACTGCTGTAGGTTTAGATTCAGTGAAAATCTGGACGGAAGTAGGAAGATAGCAAAAGAGTTGATGCACATGCAATAGAATGAGTCCAGCGATTTACCATGGAATTTAAGCTAAGAGAACTCATCAAAAGTTGGAGAGTGAAAATAGCAGGATCAGTGGATTGAAGAAGCCAGTGGAAATCAAAGGATTGTTAAAACTGAGGTATTAAAAGGACGAACTGGTGGATGGAGAGTGAGAAGTCTGCAAGTGGAAGTGATAGAGGTGTTGGAGTACTGATCATGAGAAGTTAACGACTGTGGGAGTAAGACACTGTGAAAGTATAGAGATAAAGATCGTTTTAAGAGAGAAGCTTAAGAAACTGAGTGTCTTGGACATTTCACCTATATAGATCTTGAAATTAATTTTAAAAAGATTAGAGGCCAACAGTGAGTGAGATTATCAGTCTTTTACTAATGATATATAATTTTGTCTTTCATTGTATAAAATTAAACCTGACAATTAGCATTTGCAACTTGCTAGAGATCATGTAATATGTAAACTGCAAAATACATGGATTTTGTGAAGAATAAGAATGCAGTTTTTCCAATTTAAATAAAATATAACAACACATCTTATTTTTCTATGGGGAATATATTTTTTCATTAAAAAAGTAGGACAGAAATAAAAACGTTGGAAAATTAGTCTTTATATCATAATGAAACATGTTAACTTGAAAAATATTAGTAACTAATATTTGATATGTATTTAAAAACATAGTAAATGAACAAATATTGTTTAGAATTCATTAATTTTATGAATATTTCACTGAAATAAATAATAAATATAGTGAGTGTGTTCAAATCAAGTATTTTCCAAAATGTGTGTCCGTGCGTGGGTGCTAATTTGCTTCAGTCATGTCCGATTCTTTGTGACCCTATGGACTGTAGCCTGCCAGGCTCCTTTGTCCCTGGGGTTTCTCCAGGCAAGAATACTGGTATGGATTGCCATGCCCTCCTTCAGGGGATCTTCCCAACACAGGGATCGAACCTGTGTCTCCTGCGGCTCCTGCAATGCAGGCAGATAGATTCTTTATCCTTGAGCCACCAGGGAATGTGTATGCCTTCATAATAATTTAAGTACCTTTCCTGGTGGCTCATTAAACCCTGGAGACTCAGATGGTAAGAATCTGCTTCAATGTAGGATACCTGTGTTTGAGCCCTGGTTTAGGAAGATCCTCTGGAGAAGGGGGTAGATACCCACTCCAGCATTCTTGCTTGGAGAAAACCATGAACAGAGGAGCCTGGTGGGCAACAGTCCATGGGGTCTTCAAGAGTTGGACATGACAGAACACCTAACATTTTAATTCAATTTACATTTATCCTAAGAAAAATGAATCATTTAGTAAACAGAGTGGCAAAAATGGCACATTATTGCAAGATTCATCAAATGTATTCCCTATTAGCATTTGAAAGAATAAAATATATATTGAGTACAATGAATATGCTATATGAATATTACTTTCAAGATGAATTCCCACCATTTAAATATCTAGATTTTTTTCATATAAAGGGAGGAACATACTCATTTAAAATAGATTTCAAGTAGTACATCATTCATTTTTTAAAATTTCTATTAAAGTAGAATCAATTGAATATCTTAAAGTTGGATGACTATAGTGTAAGTTTCCATTAATTGTATAAAACATTTTCATAATATTTTATTACATTTAAGTGGTTATACCCAAGCTCAACTAACATATGCTGTTACAATGTCTATGAGCACTCACCCTATTTAACAGATAAAATATGCCTGAGTTCAATTTTTGGTTTCAACATTGATGAGCATTTGCTCTTATTGTCTCTGAGTTTAAAGTCATTCATTAATAAAATGGTAGATTGACAGAGACGATTTTATATCATTTTCTTCAGGGATCTTCCTGGCCCAGGGATTGAACCTGTGTCTCCTGCATGGGCAGGTTAATTCTTTATCACTGAGCCACCAGGGAAGCATTTTATGCCATTAATACTTTTCAATTTCAATCTTATATTAATATGAGCAATTTAAATGTAACTGGATTTCTAATGTGCTTGTATGTGCTTAAAAAGAGCTTCAGAGAAACATTTTGATCTGTGAACAAAACAGGTCTAAATAAAGGTCTTGAAAGAATTCAAATTATAAGATATTAGAAAATAGTGAAATTTACAAAAGTGAAAGCTTATTAGTGGCTCTGAAGCACTCCATTAAAGTGGTGAATATTACAAAATAAATCCTTAATCATTGCTGTTCAGAGAGTTAAGGCGATGAAAGGGATATAAAGTTACATTCACAAAAAGGAACAGTGAACTTGATTTATATGGGTTCAGTTCAGTTCAGTCGCTCAGTCGTGTCCAACTCTTTGAGATCCCATGAATTGCAGCACACCAGGCCTCCCTGTCCATCACCAACTCCCGGAGTCAACCCAAACCCACGTCCATCGAGTCGGTGATGCCACCCAGCCATCTCATCCTCTGTCGTCCCCTTCTCCTCCTGCCCCCAATCCTTCCCAGCATTAGGGTCTTTTCCAATGGTCAACTCTTCACATGAGGTGGCCAAAGTATTGGAGATTCAGCTTCAACGTCAGTCCTTCCAATGAACACCCAGGACTGATCTTTAGGATGGACTGGTTGGATCTTCTTGCAGTCCAAGGGACTCTCAAGAGTCTTCTCCAACACCACAGTTCAAAAGCATCAATTCTGCGGCACTCAGCTTTCTTCACCGTCCAACTCTCACATCCATACATGACCACTGGAAAAACCATAGCCTTGACTAGACAGAACTTTGTTGGCAAAGTAATGTCTCTGCTTTTAAATATGCTATCTAGGTTGGCCATAACCTTCCTTCCAAGGAGTAAGCATCTTTTAATTTCATGGCTGCAATCACCATCTGCAGTGATCTTGGAGCCCAGAAAAATAAACTCTGACACTGTTTCCACTGTTTCCCCATCTATTTCCCATGAAGTGATGGGACCAGATGCTATGATCTTAGTTTTCTGAATGTTGAGCTTTAAGCCAACTTTTTCACTCTCCTCTTTCACTTTCATCAAGAGACTCTTTAGTTCCTCTTCACTTTCTGCCATAAGGATGGTGTCATCTGTATATCTGAGGTTATTGATATTTCTCCTGGCAATCTTGATTCCAGCTTGTGTTTCTTCCAGCCCAACATTTCTCATGATGTACTCTGCATAGAAGTTAAATAAGCAGGGTGACAATATACAGCCTTGCTGCTAAGTTGCTTCAGTTGTGTCCAACTCTGTGAGACCCCATAGGTGGCAGCCCATCAGGCTCTGCCATCCCTGGGATTCTCCAGGCAAGAATACTGGAGTGGGTTGCCATTTCCTTCTCCAATGCATGAAAGGGAAAAGTCAAAGTGAAGTCGCTCAGTCATGTCCAACTCTTAGCGACCCCATGGACTGTAGCCTACCAGGCTCCTCCGTCCATGGGATTTTCCAGGCAAGAGTACTGGAGTGGGGTGCCATTGCCTTCTCCTATACAGCCTTACGTACTCCTTTTCCTATTTGGAACCGGTCTGTTGTTCCATGTCCAGTTCTAATTGTTGCTTCCTGACCTGCATACAGGTTTCTCAAGAGACAGGTCAGATGGTCTGGTATTCCCATCTCTTTAAGACTTTTCCACAGTTTATTGTGATCCACACAGTCAAAGGCTTTGGCATAGTCAATAAAGCAGAAATAGATGTTTTTCTGGAATTCTCTTGCTTTTTCGATGATCCAGCGGATGTTAGCCATTTGATCTCTGGTTCCTCTTCCTTTTCTAAAACCAGCTTGAACATCTGGAAGTCCACAGTTCATGTATTGCTGAATCTCGGCTTGGAGAATTTTGAGCATTATTTTACTAGCGTGTGAGATGAGTGCAATTGTACGGTAGTTCACATGATGTACTCTGCATATAAGTTAAATAACCAGGGTGACAATATATAGCCTTGACATACTCCTTTCCCAATTTGGAACCAGTCTGTTGTGCCATGTCTGGTTCTAACTGTAGCTTCTTGACCTGCATACAGGTTTTGCAGAAGGCAGGTAAGGTGGTCTGGTTTTCCCATATCTGTAAGAATTTTCCAAAGTTTGTTATGATCCATATAGTCAAAGTCCATAGCATAGTCAGTGAAGCAGAGGTAGATGTTTTTCTGGAATTCTCTTGCTTTTTCTATGATACAACAGATATTGGCAATTTGATCTCTGGTTCCTCTGCCTTTTCTAAATCCAGTTTGTACATCTTGAAGTTCTCCATTCACATACTGAGTGGGTTGTCATTCCCTTCTCCAGGGGATCTTCCCCACCCAGGGATCCAACCTGGGTCTCCTGCATTGCAGGCAGATTCTTTACAATCTGAGCCACCAGGGAAGCCCAATTATGGCTTAAACAGAAACAAATATGAAGTTCTAAGATGTCAAATTAAATAGCATTTACTCACATCAACAAACACAGATTACAAATACACGGATATCCATTTAACTGTTTATTTTACCAGGAAACCAGAGTCTAAGCTCAAATTTTAGCTTTATGACAATTAACAAGTAACAATCATCTTGTTAACCTCAAAGTTTTCAAAACTAATAAAATCTTTGCTAAAATAGTTCGAGAGTATGCTTTAAAAAAATCTGAAGCAATGTACTTTAAGCTTTGCCAATATTTTCCAGCGTATACTGTACAACTGGGCGTCCCAGATGGTGCTAGTGGTAAACTACTCTCCTGCTAATGAGGGAGACATAAGAGATGCGGGTTCGATCCCTGGGTTGGGAAGATCCCCTGGAGGAGGTCATGGCAACCCACTCCAGTATTCTTGCCTGGAGAATCCCATGGACACAGGAGCCTGGAAGGCTACAGTCTATAGGGTCGCAAAGAGTCAGACACAACTGAAGCGACTTGGCAGGCATGCACACATACTATACAACCAGGATCTATAATACCTCTTAGATTATATAATGTCAACTGCATGGAAAGGCCTTGCAAAATAGAACACTTTAGAAGATAATGAAATAATGTGGAAATGATATTAATAAATTCTGCTTTACTATTTATATAATTTTCTAGGTTCAACATTGCATTAAGAACACACATTAGACATTAAATTTCCAGCTTTATTGAATATTGACAAATTAAAAAGTCTTCTTGAACCTCACACAATTCAGAAATTAATGATAATTTAGGACATCATCTATTAAAAAAAATATGATGCAAATTGGCAAATTGCTTATCCTGATAATTCTTTTACGTTATGCTTCATGTATTCATAGATTTAATCATCATGGACCATATTTTAAATAAGTATTACAGTAATTTTGTATCAGCACTTTGTCTCTTATCTCCTTCTAGTCTTTCATTTATTGTAGATAAAATGATTAAATTATCCATATCTTCTTCCTATTTTAAATAGATTATGCCATTAATCAAAGTAATGTGCTGCTCTCCAAATTTAAAGTGTGGAAAGAATATTGACAAGCAGCACAGTCTTTATGAGAATGGTCTTTTTGAGACTAGCTATGGTTTTTTATTCTGATAGCTCCCACCAGATGGCAAAGGAGTTTGCCCTATTAGGATGTGTGCAAATCAAGAACAATTTTCTTTCAGTATTATCATTTGAGACATGTAGAATCCTCATTGTGTAAAATGTATGTAAAATTGTAAATGTAAAGTATGCATACATTTTTAAATTTTATGCATAAAATTTTAAAATGCATAAATTTTTATTGAGATTAGGACTATATGAAACAAGAACTAAATACTCAAGTCTATCATCAGTTAGGGAGTCCTATCACTACTTGGAACATCAAGATTTAAGTCTGTGCCAAGTGAAGAATAACAATGACAAGAAGAAAACCAAACAAAGGGACAACAATGAAATCTCTGTATGTTTGTGTGAATCTATAGAAACGTAGCATGACGAAAACACCACGAGATTAGCTGGTTCCTTGACTGGACTGGGAATAGAAGGTGAATGTATTTTTTTCCTTAAAACAAATTCTCTTGTCACTGGAACCAAATTTATCTAGAAATTAATTTGAAAAAGTAAGATAAATAATTTTTCTGTGTTTTTTCTTCTTTAAGTCAAATGTTCAGGTATTACAGTATATTTATTTCACTATAAATAGGTATTTATTTCAGTGATATTATGGGCATTTATATTTTTGTATAATAGAAAGTACCTATAACAGTGACATCAGTGAAACTGTAAGGTATTACTTTCCCTGTTCTTCTTTTTAATGTAAAAATATTCCTTGAGGCTGTAGGGACATATCATGTTTACATCGCTCTCATTCTTCTTTAAGGCTAATATTAACATTCTACTATATGAGTATTATTTATGTAAATGGTGTTCTGTGTTTAGACACTAGTTTGCCTCCAGACTTTTTAATATTACATACACACGATGCTGCAATGAGCAGCTTTATACTTGTAAATGACATGTTTTAATAATATCCCTATAATAAATTTAAGTAAAAAATGTGGGTCCATATGTGTAGAATTATCTGTTTCAACTTCTTGCCCTTGATAGTAATAGTGTTACTTCTATGGGGAGGACATCTCTCACATGACAATGTCATCTCCTACTCTTAAGAAAAAGAATGAAGGTCAGAGGGCTTTTCTTGCATTGCTTTTAGAAATTGCCTCTAAAATAACTGTTATGCCAACATAGCATATTTCAGAGTAGCATATTCTGCCACTCTTTATATATATACATATATATATATACACACACACATATATATATGTATATGTCTGTACCTTCTCTCATGTTTATATATATCTGCTTTTGAATCTACATTACTATATATACATATGCCAACATGTATAATTATAGCTATAAATTACTATAAAACAACACTAGCTTCATACTTTTTTCATGCATCAAAATTTTTAAAATGAGACAATACTTGATGAACTTTGAACTAAGCTTATCATAAGGCAGGAATTTTATACCAATCTCTGTTGCATTCATATATGATAATGTTGGGCATAAGTCAACAAAAGATCTGTGTTCAAAACTGTATGTGAAGATATCAAAAAATATTTTAAATTTTGTTTCCTAGTTACAAACAATTGTTTGTGTGTGATCATTTTGGTTTCTTAATATAGGAAATATAATGGCTCTTTTAACTTAAGCTAACCAGCAATAGTATAATAAACCAGTATGAAATTGTGAAAGGTGGGCTCAATCCAAAAAGTCCTCTTTGCTTGTATTGCTTTCTATCATTATTTTTTACATATTGAAGTAATAATATGTTGTGCTTAGAAGTAATCTTACAGAGTTAAGATTAAAAATGTTACTCTTGAAGACCTATGTCTCAAGAAACAAAAATATGCCCTGGTCAAAAATTATGTGGAGTTAGCCTCACCGTGAATTTCTGTGAATAAAGTAAAGGATTCTTCAGTTGCTAAATTCTCTTGTGAAATTTCCCTTTTGTTGATGAGCTACTGACTTTTTATCCCATAAATGCTATTGCCTTAAGCTCTAATTTGAGCATGAAATTTAGGCAGTATAATAAAATTTTCATTTCCTGGAGTTCAGACATACTAGTAATTCTCATTTGTGTGCCTACTACTTCTTGTCCATATACCCTCAACTTCTGAATTTTGAGCTCCTGTTTGAGGGCTTTTTTCAAGTGGAAATATTAGAACTGGATTGACGGTGTGTCCTGAGAGAACTGACTTTGCTTCCATATCCCACAATAACTTAAGAGTCTTATTGGTTTGGAACCAAATTGGCAATGGGTGGGAGGGGAGGTAGATTTCTTTCTGGAAGATTTTTGGACTATAGCATTTAGTATACATTTCAGCATCAACCACCTAGGATGCTTAACCCATTAGTTATGATTTCTAAGTGTGAATTAACTGTGATTTTTTTTTTCCTCCAAATCTAACTTTTCTTTTAAGATGTAGTTTTATTCAGGGATCTCTTTTCCAAATCTTCACTTCTCAAATATTTTATCTGCCATTTCTAGAAAAGTGTATACTAAATTGCAGTTCTGTTCATTCTAGTTATTTTGGGGTTAACAAATTTTTTAAAAAAAAATACAATTCAAACAAGATACCATCTATATTTTTTTCTATGATCATTGCAATTTTCATCTAAAGAAATGGCACATGAATATCAATAATATCTATGGATGTGTAAATAGTTAGTGATCTTGCAGGTTTGGAGAAGGAAATGGCAACCCACTCCAGTACTCTTGCCAGAAAATTCCATGGATGGAGGAGCCTGGTAGGCTAGTCCATGGGGTCGCAAAGAGTCGGACATGACCGAACGACTTCACTTTCACATTGCAGGCCTCACCTTGAAGGTCTTCACCTTCCTTCATTGTGTCCAGGTTTAGAACAGATACCCACCACCCACCACACACTTTTCCTCATCAACTCTTCCTAGATGTGAAACATCTAGGTTTCACACAGGATAAATGCATATGTCCAAATAATTTTCAGGATATTTTGCAAACAAACACAGATTCTTAAGAGGAATTCCGGTGACAAATTGTTGATGTGAAATAATTTCCTACTGTTTCGCAAGCGTATATACGATTACTTTTTCTCTTCTCCCTTTTTTCTGCTCACTAGGACCAAAGAAAGGAAACTCCATTAAGATTAAGGTCATTGTAGGTGGCCTTAAATCAATAGTGTATTTCATTAGGTTGGCTTGTCTTAGGCTGATGAAATCCCTTGCTTTTTTGAGACCTGATCTGCCTCACTCTTACCTTACTGATGATATTAGCAATGTTTTTTGGATAGTAAAAATATTTTTGTTAGGAGAATATTACTCCCAGGCAGAGTGGTGAACAACTAAAGGAGGCTTTTACCCATTAGAATATGTACTGTAACTCTGAAAGCTATAGAATATATGCAAATTATAAGGTTAATAAATCCTCCCATTCAAACTTGTGCTGAAACAACTGGGTGAGATTAACATTTGTTTCAATTTTGCTGCCAGATATGAAAGAACAGAGGCGATCTGAGTCACTTTAAACCTCTTAGGATAATTTGGTGTATGACAGATATGAATAACCAATTTCTGCCTTCCCAATTTATGACACTGTTTTAATTTTGGTTGAGACATATTTGTTCCTGAATTCACTATGCTTATTTACATAGACACATTCTGTTTTAAAAATACAGAAACTTCCTTCATCCTGTACTGATTTCTTAGATGGAAATATTTATTTAAAAAAAAAATGCTTCAGCCATTGTTTTATAGAGATAATTTTCTTAATGTTAAATCATCTTTCTAGAGGTCAGTATAACTAAATGTTAATCTGAAACAGTAAGAACAAGCAGAATTGAACATTGTATTTTCTTTATCAACAGTGGCATATATACTATCAAACCTAATAGAAAAATAAACATTACCTAACATGACTCTTTTATTTTTAAAGAAATGATTCTATTATGTTTGCATTTTATATTCTGAGCAAAATCTTATGGCTTGTGACCAAGGAGTGTCCTTTCAAAGGTGTCATTGTCAGAGCAAATTAATTCATGGCTCACACTATGCACCGTCAGCATCTATTGTTATCGTTTTTTCTTCTACCCTGTCATTCAGATTAATAACATAAGTGGTGCTCTGCTTACAGCTTTCTTCCCCTTGTCATTTGACTCAGAATCTCCTTTGCACAAGTAGTTTCTCTTCAGCAAATTTAAATGTACTGCAATATATCTGTGTTTAGTTAAAAGTGCTATACAATCATTTCTCTTCTGACTACTCTTATTAAAACAAATTTAATAGACCTTTTTGTGTTGTAGGCTTTTATTTCCTAAACACTTCATTACAGAAGATGAGGTCTCACAACCTTATTTGGTCATAGTCTGACACCTTTTAGTCTGACACCTGAGTTCGTTACTAAAAACATTAAGGTATTAACAACATACACAGTATAGTCCCCTTTCTTAAGTCTCATATTTATGAAATTCTTGCCAGCTCTTTGTGGAAAACCATCCACACAGTATGAATCTAGGCATAAAATACAGTGAAAGTGATAAATTATGCTATATTTAAACATAAGTGTAACCAAAGATATGTGTTTTACTACTAAATGTGTGGGATTTTCTGGTGGCTCAGGGGTAAAAAATCTATCTGCCAATGTGAGAGATGTGGTTTTGATACCTGGGTCAGGAAGACCCCTGCAGAAGGAAATGGCAACCCACTCCTGTATTCTTGCCTGGGAAATCCCATGGACAGAGGAGCCATGGGGTCCTACAGGAGCGGGCTCCAGTCCATGGGGTCTGTAAAAGAGTCAGACACAAGTTAGCAACCAACAACTGCAACAAGAACAGATAAATGTGTAGTTGTTAGGTTCAGAAACAATTCAGTACTTGTTCCACTGAACAGGGAAAAGACCAGAAGCCTTAGAGGGATCTTCAGTCATAAACAAGGAAGCTCACAAAGCAAGATCAATAATTTATGGAAGACTCAGGCTAGACTTGCATTTTGAAGATGCTGATAAACATTTTAATCTAGGTGTCGACTGAAAAAAATCCACAATGTGAGAGCTGTGAGTTCAGTTTTCTTTGGGAACTTCCTGAGGACTATAGCCGAGGAGACTATAGCCTCTCAAATAGCTCTGAGGAGCTGCTCTAAAGAGGTATGGAGGGAGGTCAGTATGTACGTGATTTTAACAAAGGATTTACATGCAATCAAGCATACATCTTAGGAGAAGTTTGAGGCTTCTCATGAGGAGCAGATGTCTCTGTTAATAATTTTAGAGTTTTTCTAGGTTTGATAAGATGCAAGAAACTGTATTCATAAAATACCTGTAACTCTTTAAGCCTGTTCTGGCTGATTTTCCCAGAGCACTGTCTTATTCCTGATCTCCATCGTGAACTCCTTCAAGGTGTGTTAAAGTCAATGACTGCAGTGACTTCATTCTTGTAGAACTGGATAGCAAGAAACATCTTTTAGTTGTCATCATGTGTGTGTGCCAAGTCATTTTAGTCATGTATGACTCTGCAACCCTATGGACCATAGCCCACCAGGCTCTTATGTCCATGGGATTCTCCAGGCAAGAATACTGGAGTAGGTTGCCATGTCCTCCTCCAGGGGATCTTGCCAACCCAGGGATCGAAACTGCATCTCTTACATCTCCTGCACTGGCAGGTGGGTTCTTTACCACAGGCAACTCCTGAAAAACCCTCTTTTAGCTTGTATGAGAAACAAAATATACTTCAGACATTTCAAACACATTATAACTGTTGGAAGCTCTGGGTTTGAAGTCTGGGCACTGCCACAGGCTTTAAGTTCATGCTATTGCAGCAACCTAGAAATCAGGAAGCCACAATAGCAAGCACTCAGCATTTAGGATGCTGCAGGAAATCATTGTTATTTCCTAGCTGCCCTACACTCACAGAGTTTGTTCTTACACACTGGAACAGAGGCTTTCTGTTGTGCAAATTAGTATCAGTCTCCACTGCAGCTGTGGGGTGAAAAGATTCTGCCTCCCTCTGCCTTCCTGATCCGGCATGGGCTCATTTACTGGGGGAAACCAAAATCACATGTCAAACTTTTCAGGAAAGAGAGTCTGAAAGTATAGCTTTTAGCCTGTCTGTACCTTGCAATATGGTGAGAGGGGAATCAAGTGATGGGACTGAACGCTGAGTATCTGTAGTTGACAACCAGCAGGACAAGTATTTCACTGACATACGAGGCACTGTTATATGAGAAGTTGGAAATGTTTCCTTTCCAGGCTGAATGAGAGTCATAGGAAGAGCTCTTCACTATTGTATTATCCTTTTCAATTATCTTCTTCAGTTTCATGTGAACTCTCTTCCTTTAAAGAGAGAAATGAAAATTAGAACATCTAGAACATCTGGAACATCTAGGTCATTTCATTAGGATCCTGGAGGGAGGCAGATAAGACATTTAATCTCTACAGCTCCCTATGGTTTCCCAGTAAGTCTGAAAGTGCAGAAAATGCCAGGGGATTTGGTCTCTCCCAACTCTTCCACTGTAACACTAGGGTTTGGAGAGAGACCTCTTGGTATTCTTTTTAAAATCCCTGATGAAATCTCCACCCTTTGTGTGTGCATAGAATCTATGACTTTCTTCTAACCAATAGAAACTGGCAGAGATGATGGACCATCACCCGGCCATTACATAACATTACAATGCCATGCATGCAATTATTTCTGTTGAGCTATTTCTCTTAAGCCATTTCTCTTGAGCATTCTACAGTTCTGAATATTTCTGCATTTTCCAAGAATGAGCTACAAGAAAAAGTACTTTATGGTTTAATTCATGTTTTTTAAATAAAAGGAATTAAAGCATATTTTGCCTGTGTTATATAAATATATTTTCAAATACCATATATGATGTGCCAATGTAATAGAGTAAATATGTTGCGTTTTGTATTAAAATGTGCTAAAAATTGTGTTTGTGTGCTCAGTCGCTCAGTCACGTCTGAGTCTTTGTGATCCAATGGACTGTAGCCTGCCAGATTCCTCTGCCCATGGGATTGTACAGGCAAGAATGTGGGAGTGTGTTGCCATTTCGTTCTCCAGGGGATCTTCCTGACCCAGAACCAAACCCTCAACCACTCATCTCCTGCACTGGCAGGCACTGGCAGGCAGATTCTTTACCACTAAGCCACCTCAGTGGCAAATAGTGTGTTTAGACTGTATCAAAAGAGTACACTTCAGGATTCCATTGAATCTGAAATTATGTTAAATGAAGATAACATAAAATGAAACAAATATAACTTATTTAGCACACTGTGCAGAACCTAAATATGAATTGAAGTGGTACCAACTGTCTTTAATAATATTTATTTTCTTTATAGTCAGTAATCTAAATCAGTATTCATTTTGCTCTGAGAAAATTGCTTTGTAGTATTTATTCTTTTTTCCACTGTGGCATGATACAGTTACATACATGAAAGCCAGTTTTTCATTTTCTACAACATAAAATTTAATGTATTCAAGCTCTGTTGGTCCCCAAATTGTGTTTTACAAAATGAAATTTTACATAGAAAGAAAAAACAATCCTTTGATCAAATACATGTGGATAACACTTGATTAAACTGTTTCTGTTCATGTGTTTGGTTGTTTATTGTTGTTGAATTATGTGCAGTTATACCTTGCATTATTCTCCTTTGCTTTATTGTGCTTTTCACACATTGAAGGCCTGTCACAATCCTGTGTCAAGTCAGTCTATGGCGCTATGTTTCCAATAGCATTTGCTCACATGGTGTCTCTGTGTCACATTTTGGTAATTCTCACAATATTGCAAGCTTTTTCATTGCTATTATATTTGTTTCAGTGATTTGTGATCAGTAGTCTTTGTAATTACTACTATGCCTCTCTGAAGGCTCAGATAATGGTTAGCATTCTTTAGCAAGAAAGTATTTTATAATTAAGCTATGTACACTGTTTTTTTAAGCATAATATTATTGTACACTTAATAGACTACAGTATAGGGAAAAATACTTTTTATATTCACTGAGAAACCAAAAAATTCATGTGACTTTTTTATTGCAATATTCACTTCATCACAGTGGTCTAGAACCAAATCTTCAGTTTCTTTGAGGTGTGGTTGTATTTGATTGTTTTATGTCCATGCCTCTGTGAACCTTGACTGTGTCTCAAGAAGGAAAACCTAGTGGGAAGATTAATTTCTCACAGCTATTCAACTAAAGTAAGCTTCGTCAAAAAACGGCTAATATTACTTAGCGCTTGAGATCCCCAAAACATGCCTGAAGAATCTTTTGTCTAGATAAATGTAAAATAACTCTTTCCAAAATTTCTAGAAAATCTTAAATATTTTAAACATTGTATTATATCCTGTTTGCCTAATTCAATATAGGAACAAATAAAACAGATACTTTCATGTTTAAGTACAAGCTACATAAATACTATACATTTTTATTTGGTACCATTTATTGAAGTTTATCTATGGAACTAACACATGGACTATGTTGCCCAAGTTGTTAAAACTTCAGAATATTGATAATAAAAGTTAAATATGCATTATTTTCCACACTTTCTACATATACATAAATTGTAAATTAATCTAAGTATTTTTATAATAGCAGTATTCCTTTAGTGCAACAGAGTATTTCAACAAACTTCTGTTTAAAAATAATTAAATAGAATACACTATTTCAGTTATTGTGTAAAATATACCTAAAATGATTCAGCTCAGATTCCATGTAAATATTTAAAATAATGAGTTGAATGATATCTTCATTTGCTTGATTAATCATTTTAGACTTTCCTGAGTTTTGATATATTTGAGATTTTCTCTCTTAAATAAATGCAATTTCAAAAATCAACATATGCATTATAACATGGCTAATTCAAATTGAGTATTTTTGTGGAAAGAGAAACTAAATAGTAAAAGTCTAATGCACTATTCACTGTGCAAAAGAGCCTGAGACTAAATATTAAGAAAAAGATCCACATAATGAAAAATGTATAAAGAAATAGAAGAGAATAAAAGACAATTATAAATAGATATGAAAAATCAGATCAATTTTATGACTATAATTATGCCCAGTCAACCCTAAAATTGAAGCATACGTAAAAGGTTTTCAATTCTATGTATTATTTTTTTTATCTTAAGTTTTATACTAGTCAGTTTGACTTACTTTAAACAACAGCAACAGGTTTTGATCTC
Source organism: Giraffa tippelskirchi (assembly GCF_054371585.1). Taxonomy (NCBI): domain Eukaryota; kingdom Metazoa; phylum Chordata; class Mammalia; order Artiodactyla; family Giraffidae; genus Giraffa; species Giraffa tippelskirchi. The sequence goes on from NC_137286.1 coordinate 130,296,123, forward strand.
TACCCAGGCCATTCAAAACTTTCATGTGAGTGTGTCTATATTAAAGACAGTAATGACAGACTTTCCTTTCAGTGAAGCTAAGGGGCTTTGTTGCTAATAATCAAAAAAATATATATTATATATATAATATATGTATTTGCCTACGATCCAGAGCTGCAAATTGGTATCTTAGGAAGGACAAGCTATTCAGGGCGAGTCAAGATATTTTCAATACAAAATCGTACCTTAATATTGACTATAACCATTTCTTAGGCAAAAGATATAATCTTTTAAAACACAAAGGTATAAAGAGTGAGATTTTTCAGACACCAAGATGAGTAAAAGATATGGTGTTAAGTACAAATTCCCTTCATATTTAAGGGAAAAGAAATTACTTGTAAATTATGATTGTCTCTTTCATTTTTTTGTAAAATATCAGTCACATTTACATATTTTAACATCATTCTGAATTTGGTGGTAACTTTTTTCAAATAGATGTAAATCTTTAATTGTTTTGGAGGAAGATCTCATTTAATAACAAAATGAGCATGGAAGTGATTCACTCTTTAGGGTGTGACACACAATATAATACCTATAATAATTTTAACATGTTAATAGGTCTGTCTAGTCAAGGCTATGGTTTTTCCAGTAGTCATGTATGGATGTGAGAGTTGGACTATAAAGAAAGCTGAGTGCAGAAGAATTGATGCTTTTGAACTATGGTGTTGGAGAAGACTCTTGAGAGTCCCTTGGACTGCAAGGAGATCCAACCAGTCCACCCTAAAGGAGATCAGTCCTAGGTGCTCATTGGAAGGACTGATGTTGAAGCTGAGGCTCCAGTACTTTGGCCACCTCATGTGAAGAGTTGACTCATTGGAAAAGACCCTAATGCTGGGAAGGATTGAAGGCAGGAGGAGAAGGGGATGGCAGAGGATGAGATGGTTGGATGGCATCACCGACTCAATGGACATGGGTTTGGGTAAACTCCAGGAGTTGGTGATGAATAGGGAGGCCTGGCGTGCTGAGGTCCAAGGGGGTCACAAAGAGTCGGACACGACTGAGCGACTGAACTGAAGTAAATATATATATATATTACTGTATTTGATGTAAGAATATCTCCAGTAGTGTTCAGTCAATGAATTAGAGCTTTTCTGATATGAATTTTCCTTTGAATCATTAATTTAAGACTGTTTTGTTCAGAAAATATACTAAATGGCAATATGAACTCTCAAGACCAATTATTTGTACTATACTTATCAGGTTCAATTTCTGTTGCATCTTGCATCCTTATAGAAACTTTACTTTTTGTTGTTTATAGGTTAGACCCATAGCTATTAGATTGGCTTGTGCCTTATGAAAAATATGGTTATAAAAATATCTCTTTATAACCACAGAAAAAACTCTATCTTGGGAATTTTGATTAAGACACAACAAGAGAATCTACTGAATAGTATTGGGATATTAGGCAACAGTAACTTAGCTTATATTAATCCTAATGCAAGAGAATCATAATTTACAAGTAATTTCTAGCAGTGTCTTCTGAGGTGTCCTGACTTCAATTATAGTCTCTGTGATGCCCAGCAGAAAACCACAGACACTGCTCTCTAGCTCCATGACAAACCTGTCTATCTTTAGTAATATACACCTATTTTTCTGTAACATCTATTTAACATGATTGTTAGAAAAACAACGACGAAAACTCACAATAAGACATTTTTAAATTTCACCATATCCAATTACTGTGTGAACTGTGTCAGCAATATATCCTATGATGTCTTACCTGACTAGAAAATAGCATCATACTAATTTTTAAAATTCTCATCCATTATTTGCTTGAAAAAATAAACTACACTGAAAATACATTGAGCAAAGATTTTAAGAATTGGTCATTAAACACAGAGTTCCATAAGACTTGTTTATAAAATCAAATTAGCGGAAGTCTGTTGCAGTTTACTTTGAAGAGAGTGCTTTGTCAGGCATGCTTATCTCTTATCTCTCAGCAGAGCATTTGTCAAACAACAGGTATTTTGGTCACAGTATTGCTGAAAAAGGGAAAACATCCAATCAACATTCCAAGGAAATGTTTTTACTGCTGCCAAGAGCTAAGATAAATGTATAATACAGAAAATAATTTTTCAAGATTTTTCTAAGTGATTCTGTCTCTGTTTTAAGTGGAGAGATACCACTTTGCCTGCATGCTAAGTCGCTTCAATCGTGCTTGAATCTGCAACCCTATGGACGGTGGTGCAACAGGCTCCTCTGTCCATGGCATTCTCCAGGCAAGAATACTGGAGTGGGTTGCCATTTCCTCCTCCAGGGTACAGAACCTGCTTCTCTTATATCTACTGCTTTGGCAGGAGGGTTCTTTACCTCTAGTGCCACCTGGGAAGTCCACTTTATCACATATTAATTTGCTAGTTTCAGCTTTTTCCTCTACTTGTTGTCATTATAATTTACCATTCTTATAAAGCTGATTAGATTAGGTGACTCAGAGCCAGCAAGCTTTATAAGTTCTAATTTATTTTCATCTCAATTTGATTCCTTGGAAGTTGAGTAGGGAGACTGATGTGTGTACTCCCTAATGGTGCATTCAGACAATAGCACTTCCAGGAAATCAACCAGTCTACTGCACTGCACTTTTAATTTAATTCTGTTATCCCTTCTGTTTGATAGTGAAGAATTAGACTGGTATAAAACCAAATCCTTGTCTGGCAATCGCTACAGTGAGTTTTCAGAAACCTATCAACCGAATCTCATGATCCTGTTCATCATGATCTACATAAATTGCAATTTAGGGAATTGAACAGGCTCTGAACAAATATGAGATGACCAGCAAAGTTTATTACTTCTTCATAATGCATTAGGGGATTTTATAAGACAATGCATGTACAACATTTGGAGAAGTGCCTATTCAGTAAATTTAAAATGAATATTTAGTTCAGTTCAGTTGCTCAGTCATGTCTGACTCTTTGCAACCCCATGAACTGCAGCACTCCAGGCTTCCCTGTCCATTACCAACTCCTGGAGCTTGCTCAATCATGTCCATAGGGTTGGTGATCCCATCCAACCATCTCAGCCTCTGTCGTCCTCTTCTCTTCCTGCCTTCAATCTTTCCCAGCATTAGGGTCTTTTCCAATGAGTCAGTTCTTCATATCAGGTGGCCAAAGTATTGGAATTTCAGTTTCAGCATCAGTCCTTCCAATGAATATTCAGGATTGATTGCCTTTAGGATTGAACGGTTGGATCTCCTGGCAGTCCAAGGGACTCTCAAGAGTCTTCTCCAACACCACAGTTCAAAAGCATCAATTCTTCTGCACTCCGCTTTCTTTAACTGAATATTAACTGTAGTTATTTTATATTTATCAATATGTATCAATATGTTCTGACTTACTCTAGCTTAACTCAGTGAAGAAAGATATTTTGTTAAAATATAAAGGTCATTTTTATCAATGTATGATTATTTTTGAGTGTTTCATGAAAAAAGAGTTTCCTACACAAACCATCTTTGTCTCCTCACTGTATATTGCATAGGTAAAAAATACATATAATCTCACAAAGGATTTGAATTCAGGCAAATTGCCATTGCATCCTGCTCTGCTATATAAAATATAATAGTATATGTTGACACAGATGGATAAAAGTTAAGTAGCTTGGTCGATTTAGAAAAATGATGATGACAATGATGACAAGATGATGATAAAGGACAATTTCTATTTTCTCAATGATATATAAGAAGCAAGCTTATCCCTGAGAGTGATGAAGGGAGACCTCTATGGTGCCATAAGGAGTTAAAAGGTATTTCAAATGGATAAATGAGAGAGTAGCAAAGTGAATATGATCATCATTTGAAAAAAAGACAAGTGTACATGGTTAATATTTCCTAGCCATTTTTAACTATTTGCAGTCAGAAAGATCAAACTAGTCAATCTTAAGGGAAATCAACCCTGAATACTCATTGGAAGGACTGATGCTGAAACTCCAGTATTTTGGCCCTCTGATGCGAATAGCTGACTCATTGGAAAAGCTCCTGATTCTGGCAAAGATTGAAGGCAGAAGGAGAAGAGGGCATCAGAGGATGAGATGGCTGGATGGCATCACTGATACAATGGACATGAACTTGGGCAAACTTCAGGAGATGGTGAGAGACAAAGAGGCCTGGTGTGCTGCAGTCCATGGGGTCACAAAGAGTTGGACATGACTGGGCGACTGAACAACAACAACGTCAGAAAGTAGAGTCAGTCACATCTGAAGGTGAGGGTATGTAAAACAACAGAGATTAATTGAGCTTAGAATATGTACTGGAATGATTATGAAACAGCAGGACTCTATGATCCTACCCCCACCCACACCATGTCCTTTGCCTTCCTTTGTCTTGTGAAAAAAAATTAGCCAAAGAGTAAGTTTAAACGGAGATGTAAGAAAATACAGAAACAAAGGAAAACAGTCCAACAAGATTCTGCTCAATATTATGTAACAACATAATTATGTAACAGTAATTATGTAATTGGGAAAAGAATTAGAAAAAGGCTAGATACATGTACAACTGAACCACTCTGTGGTACAACTGAAACTGAAAGATTGTTAATCAACTGTACTCCAATATAAAATAAAAAGTTAAAAAAATTTGAATAGAAAGAACAAGAAAATAATAATGCTTTAATCATTAAGCATAGTCAAGGACCTTTAGTTCCTTCTTGAGGGCTAAATATAGTGTTCTGAGCCATATTCTATGACCTCTCTTATAGATACTGAAATTCCCATCATGTAGAGAAAATAACTACATGATGACCAGACTGTAGCCATGACATAATCTGCACAATTTGAGATTTTGCCTCAAAGCAATGGAAACAAACCAACCCTAGAACTTGAAGACTAGCTGCACTTAAAACAATCAAGATGAAGCTGATCACACTGCCCCATGACCAATTTCAATATGACTGTCAGAGCCGACTACTGTTTCTGCATGCTGCCCTACCCTTCACCTATAAAAGCTATTCCCCATGGGATGTCAGTAGGGGAGAGGGATCAGCCTTCAGACAGGAGTCCGCCCTTCCCTCTGGCTGCTGGCATCTGAAATAAAGCAAACTTTTCTTTGCACTTTCTGTGGCTCAATTGCAATGTGGGAGACCTGGGTTTGATCCCTGGGTTGGGAAGATATCCTGGAGAAGGGAAAGGCTACCCATTCCAGTATTCCGGCCTGGAGAATTCCATGGACTGCATAGTCCATGGGGTCACAAAGAGTCAGACACGACTGAGTGACTTTCATTTTCACTTTCCTTTCCACCAACCTTGCTTCTTTATTGACTTTTGAGGGGCAAGCAGCCAAACCTCCACTTCTGGTAATAGTTATATAGTAACGGACTTTGGAATCTAGTGAGCAAAGAGGATAAAGACAGAAGCAAGGACACGAAGAGTAGAAAGTCAATTAATAGGTTGTCCAAATAGGGTCAAGGAATTTGGGAAGAGGAATTAACATTGGCAGAAAGCTGGGATTCAGGAGAAGATGATTATAATCTGCTGCTGCTGCTGCTGCTAAGTCGCTTCAGTCATGTCCAACTCTGTGCGACCCCATAGACGGCAGCCCACCAGGCTCCGCCGTCCCTGGGATTCTCCAGGCAAGAATACTGGAATGGATTGCCATTTCCTTCTCCAGTGCATGAAAGGGAAAAGTGAAAGTGAAGTCGCTCAGTCGTGTAAGTACCAGTAAAAATACAGTTATTGGTGTTGATAAGCTCGAGGGTATATAATTTGTTGGCTGAAGTTCCCTGCAGGAATAGATAGGTTAAGGAGGTCAAAGATTTAAGAATCCAGGGTTTTGTAAAAACTGACTATTAGATGCTGAAGCTACAAAGAACAATAGGAGCATGGGATTTTCCAGCTCTTACTTAGGAAAATTCAACATGTTTATGGAGAGAGACCTATAAGAAGTTTCTATAAGTCATTCTTGTTTTCTTATGCTGTTTTATTTTCTGCTTTATTTTAATAAATAACTATTTGTATATGGCTTTATAATTTCCAAGAATATTTTACAAATTTTGATTTATGTAATTTTTTACAGCAAACCAAATCAGAGTATAAGAAATTTATGTGATAATTTTAGAGAAAAGGAAATCAAGATTCAATGTCTGGCTCTATTTAAATACAGTGAGTTTGTTTTTCATCTTTGTAGGATTCCTGCTTTTTAAAATATTATGGCTTAATATTTCCATGGTGTTGAGGTAATGACTTTCATTTAAAGAATCACATTATCTTGAAAGTCAGACCTTTGCAACATGCTGCTAATTAAATCCATATAACTGAATCTTCTCTGAACCCTGAACTCAAATTCCTGCTGTTTTTAACACCCCCACTTGCATATAGGGTAAACTCAAACACTAGCTGTCCAAAATGCAAATATTCACAGAATTTTTTCACCTCCCACTCATTTTGTGTTCCCATTTTCATAAGTGTATCTTAATGTAGCCTTTTGTTCAAAACAAATCCAAGAGTCATCCCTGATTCCTCCATTTCCCTAACTTTCCACTCAAAGCCTGATTCAAAATAAAGCTCAAGTTAGTTAAATCTATCTTCACTGCTGACATCCTAGATTTGGTCCATATAACAGATCAGGGATTTTTAAAACAGCTAGTAACTAGTCCACCTGATCTTTGTGCTAATCCATTCACCACTCAGAAGTCTGAGTAAACTTCTTAAAATGGAAATTAAATTATACACCTCTCACACTTTCCCTTAGGGTAACTGCTGAAATGTTATCCCTGTGACTCCGCATCCTTACCTCACCATCAACCAATCAGAGAATAGTGCACCAGCTGATCACAAACTCTAGGACTCCTTTCCCCTAATTTGCTTTTAAAAATGCTTTGCTGAAACCTATGGGGGCATTGGGGCTTTTTGAGCACTAGCTGTCCTGAACTCCTTGCTTGGTGCCCTGAAAAAAACCCTGCACTTCCCTTCACCACAACCCAGTGTCAGTAGATTGATTGGCTTACTGCTCAAGGGTGAGCAGGCCCAAGGTTGGTTTCATAATATTAGCATATCACCTACACTGCTTAACTCATTTTAGTTTTCAATCTTTTTTCTTTCTATATCTCATTCTGCTTTATTCTTCCTAGTTTAGTTATTCTCTACTGCCTTTATAAAAGTTCACACTTCTAGATTTCTGCTTGGCTCTTTTAAAAATTCACTTGTCCTTTTGTCCTCTTGTCCTACTTTTGTCTTATATATTTTTTCATTCTGTTCTCATTTAACAATTAAAATAAATATAATTTAAATTTCTATCAGAGTATTTCTTAAACTGATTTATGCACCAACAAATGGCATAAGCAAAACATCTATTTGATTATAGTTGAATAAATGTACTTGAATGTGAAAACAAATTATGACCATGACCACAATAGGCAATTGTTGTAATTCAGACTTTAGGTTTTGATACTCTTAATCTGTTTGGTTCTGTGCACCGTATATCCTTGTGTTCCCCCTTCTTCTTATCCCTAGGATCATTTAATTTATACCAGAAAGTGATAAATCTCAACAATGGTCCATGTAGTGGTTGATTATACACATCAACTTCACTGGCCATGAGGTCAAACAGATTTAACTTTAGCTCTGGGTGTTGCTGTGAGTCTGTTTCTGGGTGAGATTAGCATTTGAAAGGATGGACTCAGAAGATAATCCTCCCTAATGTGGGTGGACCTTTGCCTACAAAGTTTCCTCTAGTCAAAACTATGGCTTTTACAGTAATCATTTATGGATGTGAGAGTTGGAATATAAAGAAAGCTGAGCACTGAAGAATTGATGCTTTTGAACTGTGGTGTTCGAGAAATCTTTTGAGAGTTCCTTGATCTGCAAGAAGATCCAACCATTCAATCCTAAAGGAAATCAGGAATATTCATTGGAAGGACTGATGCTGAAGCTGAAACTCCAATACTTTGGCCAGCTGATGTGAAGAACTGACTCATTGGAAAAGACCCAGATGCTGGGAAAGACTGAAGGTGGGAGGAGAAGGGGACAACAGAAGATGAGATGGTTGGATGGCACCACCAACTTGATGGTCATGAGTTTGAGTAAGCTCTGTAAGTTGGTGATGGACAGGGAAGCCTGGTGTGCTGCAGTCCATTGGGTTGCAAGGAATCGGGCTGAACTGAACTGAATGTGGGTGGGCAGCATCCAATCCATTGTGATCCTGAATGGAACAGAAAGCTGAGGTAGGAGAACTCTGTGTCTTTTTGCCTGTCTCATGTTGAACTGCAAAATATTATCACATCTTCTCCTGCCTTCAAATTGGAATTTACACCTTAGGCTCCCCTGGTTCTCAGATCTTTGGACCAGGCTGAATTACACTAGGAAGTTTATTGAGTCTCCAGCTACGCAAAGCATAGAGTAGGACTTTTTGGTCTCCTTATTGTGTGAGCAAATGCCTCACAATCAATCAACCCATCGGTCAATAAAGTTTCTCTGCTAAGGAAAAGAAACACAACTCATTTTTGTGTGTTTATGTGGTACCATGTAACTTTGTTTAAATTCATTCATTTGCTCTAGAGCATTCCTGTGGATTCTTTTTCATTTTCTACATATTGAATCATGCACCTGTGAATAGATTGTTATTTTTTTTTTTTTTCATTTCATCCTTTGCAATTTGGAAACCTTCTTTTTCTCTTTTTTGTATATTGCTCAGGCTAAAACTTCCACTGCAATGTACAATAGCACAGATGAAAATGGATATACTAATCATGTTCCTAATATTAGGGGCAAAGTCAAGACTAGAAATGCACACTAGGAGGACAAGAGCCACTGATGCATACGAGCAAGGGTTTGGTACAACTTTCTATATCTTAAAGAGAAGCAGAATCCTTCTTCACTCTTCTCATGTCCTTTGCTTCCCCCTACATTTCAGCATCTCTGACAGTGAATTGCATCTCAAATCTATGCCACAGCTGCTATTGGTTGTCAGTCAGGACATAATTGTATCATCTATGCATGTACATGTATATGAACATGGTTATTGTTTTTCATATTTTTGAAATTTCAATTGAATTGTGTGCACTATTGTTATAATCTGTTGTGTTTCATTGGTTTTCAAATAAAATGACATTACAAATTCTCTTGAAATACTAAGTCATTTGAATGCAGAAAGACACTAAAATAGACTGGGGGAAACAACTTGCTATTAGTAAAGCAAATAATCATTGTCAGAATAATCACTGCAATTTAATAATATTTTTCAAACAAACAACCAAGTGCTTAATGGAAACCAAGGAAGATGCCTGCAAGCAGATGAAACTTTGTTACATTTTGCTATTGAGATATGCACAGAATTAAGTCCTATTAAAAACTAAGCAAAAAAACTCAAGACAGCAGAATTGGTCAAATTCCACAGAAGAGATGACAGACATTTTAAAGTAATGAGAAACTAGTCCCACATCTTTCTGGACGATCATTAAAACATTAATATCAATTTGTCAAAAACTTCCTGTGCCTTAAGCAGAGGGGGCTTAAAGTTTAGATTTGTGCAAATCTAACAAGAAAAAAAGATGAAAAGGGTTAGAATATAGGAAGTACCAGCATCCAAATTTATAGAATAGAGGTCAGTGTCTTGGAAAAGCATTCTGGAAAAAAATAGATGGAGCACTATTTTAAGAAATGCTACATTACCAATAATTTTGGGGTTGTGCCAAAAAGGACTGTGTCAACTATCATTTGATGACAGAAATATTACACTGTGTGGGAAAAAAATGCTATTGATGCAATAAGCAGGAAATCATTTAGAAAAGTCAAAATTTCAAAGACTTCTTTTTATATATGCACAATAGCTATATGTTAAAAACTGTGTGTGTGTGTGTGTATATATATATATATATACATATACATATATATATAAACAACTCAGTAAATATGAAATAAAATTTTTAAATAATAAAGAATAGTCTTGAAGTTTAATTTAGAGACAATTTCTTTCTTGGGATATAAAATAATATTACTTTTAAACATTTATAGTATTTTTGAGTTAATTAATACTATATTAACTAACATGTTAATTACCTGAAGAAGATTTTCTCAGCATCTTTGATGATGTGAAATTATCTATTACTGCATAATAATATGCATATACACTTCATATTACCTTTTACAAAGAAGTTTCCTATTTTAAGTTGTATTTTATATTAATGACCATCTCATCCACCAAACTATAAGTTCTATGAAGGTGGAAATTAGGTAATATATTTTTCAACATACTATCACTAGAATTTAGCACCATCCTGACACATTGCAGTTGCTACATAAATATCTTTTTTTCAGCAAATTAATATGTACATTATGGAGGTTTGTAGAGGATGAAAGACTGCTCAGATAGAGAGAAGAATAAGAGGAAAGATACATATTTTGAAGATAATGTGTTGAGTACATTGAGAATCTATAAAGCAGAGCCTCTAGAAGACCTTGTTGACATGAGTTGAGGTTAAAATCAGGGGAGCGTGCAGAAAAAGAAGTCTTAAATTATATTTAATTTGTTGAGAAAATAAAATCATGTTCCCTAAAACCTAATGCATGTATAATGTTTGTATTGTTTTATGTCTTTTCAAAAAATATTATTAGGAAATTAAAATCATTCATCTCTACCGAAGTCACTTTAAAATTCCTTACAATTGCCTCAAAATGCCTCAATCATTTCACAATATTTTAGAAATTGCATGATACAATGGGTTAACCTGAGAAGAGAAAGAATTTGTTTCAGCCTCTGAAATGGAGGTTCTTAAATTGTTTGAATCAAACTCTTCTTTCTTTCCCATCCTCCCCTTTCTTTCCTTCCTCCATTTTCCTCCCTTCCGTCTTCCCTTCTCTCTTTCACCTTCTACTTTTGTCTCAAACCTTTCCTTTTAACAAGAATAAAAAAAGAAGGAATTTACATTTGCAATTTGGCTTCCCAGATGGCTCCAGTGGTAAAGAATCCACTTGCCAATGCAGCAGACTTAAGAGATTTGGGTTCTATCATGGGTGGGGAAGATCCCCTGGAGTAGGAAATGGCATCCCACTCCAGTCTCCTTGCCTGGAAAATTCCATGGTCAGAGGAGCCTGGTGGGCTACAGTCCATGGGGCCCCAAAAAGTCAGACACAACTGAGCACACACACATTTTCTACTACAAATGAACTTCAACCTCTTTAGCAATGCTGATAAGGTGCAGTAGAAATACTAATCTTTTCCTTCTTTTTTCATATTTAATCAAAAGGCATGTTACATTCCCCTTTATTTTTGACAAAATGTTTTAACCAGTGACTTTCTGCATAATGAAAATCCAGAACTTTAATTTAAATAATTCATCTCAATTGTGTTCTCAGGCCACTTATCAATTCCTATAAATTAGCTATTTGAAAAAATGTTAGTGTTTCTGTATTCATTTTATGACTGTGCTATAGGTTATATTTTGAAATTCTTATATATCTTTCCTAGGGTTAAAATACAAATTTTACAAAGATTAATATTTCATTTGCTCATTTTATCAACATCCTCCCCTCTTGCAAATGTCTTGTAAGATGAAGGAATTGGTATTTTTTTAGAAGTGTTTATCATGACAAAATCATCATCAAATAGGTTAAATTTTATTTTTATTCAACAACATTCAGTATAATTTATCAAATTTTGGTTATATCATATCCAGTGCATTCGTCTTTAAATAAAACATGAAATTTCAGTATATGCTATTTACCAATTATTTAAGTAGGGTAAGAGTGTACATTTAGCATCCTTCTATTTTATGTTAAGGTGCTCTTGTCCATTATTAGGAGCCAGGGCCTGGACAGTAAGTATGTTCAATTCATTTTGGGGGTATTATTTTAGTAGCAGTGAAGCTGCTCTGTGAAGATAAACTTTGGACATCTGGGCTTATAATGTGCTCTACCTGATTTTTGTATTACCTTTTATGCCTACAGAGATTTGCATTCATTATTTTGGTAGAATGCCTACAGATTACCTTTGAATATCTAACAGTGACATGTGCTTTTGATACATTATGGGTGGGAGATTTAATAATCTTGGGAAGCTTAAATTGTATTAAACTTTTATTAACTATGGATTTTCTCTATATAATTGAATAACTCACAGCTATGACAGCTAAAATGGCTTAACAAAGATTAAATCTTCACAGTAAGTTAAAAATAACTCTCATATTTTAAGTTAAGAAAATAAGTAAGAGGAAATAAACTTTCAGTAAACATCATTTTATATTTGTGTTTGAAGTTACATTTACTTTTATTATTTGTGATCCAAATGGTTGTATGTAAGTATTACTTTTAAGTACCTGTCTTCTTTGAAAATAGTTTTGGGTTATAAATCCTGATGTACCACAAGCAACACAAATGTCATTTTTATTTTACTTTAAAACAGTTTCAAAATATTTTCTGCTCATGAGCAAATAGTTTTTGCATATTTCAATGTAAATTACATTACCATATTTTTTATGACTTCTGAGGTTTTGCTATTTACTTTCAAATAAACTAAGTCAAACATTTCCTTACTATATTCATTGACATTTCTTCCCTCAATTCTTTTTTTTTAATTTACTTATTTTTAATTGTAGGATGATTGCTTTACAATATTTTGTTGATTTCCTACCATATATCAACATCAATCAGCCATAGGTAAACATATGTCCCCTCCTTCTTGAACTTCCTTCAAACCTCCCACCCCATCTCACCCCTCTAGGTTGACACAGAGCACTGGATTTGAGGTCCTTGCATCATAAAGCAAATTTCCACTAGCTCTCTAATTTTATATATGGTAATACATGTGTCTCAATACTTAAATTCTAAACTGTAGGTGGATGAGACCAGGAAAGACATTTCAAAACTTAACGTGTTTGATTGGCTGATTAATTTCTGAAATTTCATATTGAGCTGCAATTTTACAAGATACTAAGCTTATTTACTAATTACTAATTTCTTTTTAGGAATGATGTGATATAATTTGATACATAGTTTGAGTCAGCAATTATGTATACTCATGTATATTATGCATACATAAAATGAAGAAATAATAACATTGAACTATTCCTGTAACACTTACTAGTGGATTGAATTTTCTTCAAAGGAGATGAAATTCCCATTTTTTTTCTTATCTTTCTCATCATGTTTCTTTACCTCTTTTTTTCTATCTTCATTTTAACCTCTTAGTTTTTAATGGTTAGCCAATCCTAGCAGATATTGATGACAGATATTCCCTCAGCTCTAGTCTTTTCTCCTACAGTATTTATCTATATAAACTTGGAAAAGTGATTCTATTTTTTACAGAATTTAAAGTTCAATCTTAATGCTACTCTTTAGAAATACTTGTTATTATGCTCATTCACAGATGAAGCTCAGCATAGTAAAGCGAGTACCTTATGTCACATAACTATTAAACAACAAATCAGATTTTAAAATCAAACTGTATTAAAAATATAGTTGTCCCTCGATACCCGTGGGGGATTTGTTCCAGAACCCACCCCAGGATACCAAAACCCAAGGATGCTCAATTCTCATAGATAAAATTATTTTATAAATAAAAAAATGACAAAAATATTACCAGATAACCTGTGTAATCCTCCCATATATTTTAAATTGTCTCTTATATTACCTTATACAATGTAAATGCTATGTAAAGAGTTGTAAATACAATGTAAGTGCTATGTAAACAGTTGCTGGCACATGGCAGATTCAAGTTCTGGAACTTTCTGGAATTTTTGTTCCAAATATTTTTGATCCATGTTTTGTTGAATTCAAAGATGCAGAACTTAGGGATACAAAGGGGCAACTGTATCATGCTTTTTCCACATGGTGAGGTGTTTTTCATTATTTTAAATTAAATAGCAATTTGAAGATGAAGAAACATTATATATATTATGTTAAATTATATTATATATAAAACTATATATGTATTTAAAAATCTTCATAAGATATATGTTGAGGTGCTACTGAAAAGTGGCCACGCTTTGCTTTCTAAGTGTTATAGAGGAATATAAAGGTAGTAAAGTTGCTTCCTGCTATACTGGGGTGGCTTGGTACAGTCGTGGGAGCATTATCTGGAAAGCAATCACTTCCAACAGTGGTGTAGGCACCAGAGACAGACACATGGAAATGAGATACACGCACAGGACATAGTGTTTATAAATAGAAGAGTAGCGGTTGAGGCAGGAAAGGGATTGAAGAAATCAGAAGGATCAATCCAGACATAGTATGTTCCATGACAGATGAGTCATCCTGTGATGGGAATCCCAGGGTCATTATAAAATGAGAAATCCAAAAAGAGAACTGTGCAGCTGGAGCTGAGGAAAGCCTCTCAGATAATTAGCAAGGCTTTTACTAGATGGGGGAGAACATACTCAGTCTTTCTGAGGGAGAATAGCCTGAGTTAATAAGGAGGTACTACAAAGAAATAATGGAGCACTTTATGGCATGAGGAAGCAAGTGTGAACATGGGCAAGTGAGACATAAATACACTTGCAGTATTGGAGCATAAGATTGGCATCATGTAAACTGAGCAAGTATGGAGCTGGTTAAAGTGCCTTGATTTAAGTTCCAGTGTTTGGCCTGAAATCTGAGCCTGCTTAAGGAGTTATTCATCTTTGTACTCATACTGCTGCTGCTGCTAAGTCGCTTCAGTCGTGTCCAACTCTGTGAGACCCCATAGACGGCAGCCCATCAGGCTCCCCCATCCCTGGGATTCTCCAGGCAAGAACACTGGAGTGGGTTGCCATTTCCTTCTCCAATGCATGAAAGTGAAAAGTGAAAGTGAAGTCGCTCAGTCGTGTCCGACTCTTAGCGACCCCATGGACTGCAGCCCACCAGGCTCCTCTGTCCATGGGATTCTCCAGGCAAGAGTACTGGAGTGGGGTGCCATTGCCTTCTCCGTTTGTACTCATAAGATAATAACTAATTAGAAGACACAATATTCATCCATTATTTTTACATTTACCTAGGCATAAAATATGTATTAGGCAACTTCTTTCAGTCAGGTGTTGATTTACACACCTGGACCCTGCGAATGCATTAAATACGATACTTGTTTTTTAAGAAGATGCTTATTAATGAGATATTCAGAGAGGAATACATTTGGTCAGACCATTACAATATAGTGTGATGTATTTATTTAATATAAGTTCAAGGAAGACAAAGTGAAGGGGTACTCAGTCCAATCTTTGGGGGTGAGAAAGTTATTTGGAAACGAAGCCTGACCAAGGTCTTGAAAGTAAATTATCAGTTTCCTATTAGAGAGGATTAGAGAATGAATGGGCTTCCCTGGTGGCTCAGTGGTAAAGCATCTGCCTGCAATGCAGGAGCCACAGGAGACACTGGTTTGATCCCTGGTCATGAAGATCTTCTGCAAGAGGTTGTGGCAACCTACCCAAGTATTCTGGCCTGGAGAATCCCAGCAGACAGAGGAACCTTGTGAGCTACAGTCCAAAGCGTTAAAAAGAGTCAGACATGACTGAAGTGACTTAGCACGGAGGCAGAGAATGCAAACTTGGTGAAAAGACTTAAAAATCTGAGAGAATATACTCATTTGAGAAATCTGAGTAGTGTAATAAGCCTGGAAAACAATCTACTAATGATGAAAGCAAGGATATTAGTAAAATATTATGCTGAAAAATTATTTGGAACCAAAAATATCATACCTAACATACAAGTTACTTTTCAATCTATCTAAAAGACAAAGTAAGTAAGTGTTAGTCTCTCAGTCGTGCCCGACTCTTTGCGACCCCATGGACTGCAGCCCACCAGGCTCCTCTCTCCATGAGATTTTCCAGGCAAGGATACTGGAGGGAGGTACTTAAGATATGGATTTTAGAAAGGTGTCTTTGGCTGTCATGTGAAAGATAAACTGAGGTGGGATAAGACTAAGAGCAGGAGAACAGAGAGTATATGATTCTAGCCTAAAAGTTATATTAGAACAGGTGCCAGGGAGGTAATGGTGGTGATGATACTGATGAAGAGAGACAGACTCACAGATACATAGACATAGATAGACAGATGCTGTCTATGCCAAGCCTCATCCCTCTGTGACTAGAAACAAGGTCCCATTTCCTTCTATAACCAAAGTATAAATACAAGGAGCCTCAGAGAGCCTACTTGTCAAAAATAATTCCAACAACAATTTTTATGCCAGCAATTTGTGAGAGTTTTCAAAAATTTAGCCTTGTGTAGGTCCAGAAAAAAAAAAAAAAAAAGAAAGGGTTTCAGGTTGTTTTAGGCTTTCTTATTTTCCACAAACTTGATGTTTTTCTGGTTAGTCAACAGCCCAGTCACAGCAACTCTCTCTCTGTCACTGATACTTTTATTTCTCCATCAGCACCCGGAGGGGTACTGATCTCTTCTGTACTCCTCAATACAATCTCTCCTAATTCCACAAAGCACAAAATGATAGCTGGATATAATTTTTAATAAAAAATTTTCTGACAGTCCAACGATAATGAAGTAGAGTGCAGGAAAAACAAAGAAACAAAAAAAAACACTAGCTCTCCAGCATTAACAAGCATAAGAATGACCTGAAGAGCCTGTTAAGACAAAAAGCTGGACTCCACTTCCTGTAAATTTCATTCAGTAGGGATAGAGTGAACCCCAACATGTTACATTTCAAATACACTGTCGAGTACTGATGATGATTATAGTCCAGATACCTTGCTCTACAGAACAAGTATCCACAGAATTATTGTCCAAGCTGAGCTGTAACCTCATGTCTCCTCTGAGAAGATCTTCTCTCACTTTTATCTGCCCTAAAATTGTATAGTCATGCCAATCTTACTTTTAAATCCAACTGACCTTCTCTATTCTTGGAAATCCTAGGAAAAAAGAGACCAGTCCCTGTTTCTCAGAAGAAGAATAAGGGGCTATCTGACTGTGTGGATCACAATAAACTGTGGAAAATTCTGAAAGAGATGGGCATACTAGACCACCTGACCTGCCTCTTGAGAAATCTGTATGCAGGTCAGGAAGCAATAGTTACAACTGGACATGGAACAATAGACTGGTTCCAAATAGGGAAAGGAGTATGTCAAGGCTGTATATTGTCACCCTGCTTATTTAAGTTATATGCAGAGTACATCATGAGAAATGCTGGGCTGAAAGAAGCACAAACTGGAACCAAGATTGCCAGGAGAAATATGAATAACCTGGGATATGCAGATGACACCATCCTTATGGCAGAAAGTGAAAAGGAACTAAAAAGCCTCTTGATGAAAGTGAAAGAGGAGAATGAAAAAGATGGTTTAAAGCTCAATATTCAGAAAACTAACATCATGGCATCTGGTCCCATCATGTCATGGCAAAGAGATGGGGAAACAGCGGAAACAGTGTCAGACTTTAATTTTTTGGGCTCCAAAATCACTGCAGATGGTGACTGCAGCCATGAAATTAAAACACACTTACTCCTTGGAAGGAAAGCTATGACCAACCTAGATAGCATATTAAAAAGCAGAGACATTACTTTGCCAACAAAGGTCCATCTAGTCAAGGCTATGGTTTTTCCAGTGGTCATGTATGGATGTGAGAGTTGGACAGTGAAGAAAGCTGAGCACCAAAGAATTGATGCTTTTGAACTGTGGTGTTGGAGAAGACTCTTGAGAGTCCCTTGGACGGCAAGGAGATCCAACCAGTCCATCCTAAAGGAGATCAGTCCTGGGTGTTCACTGGAAGGACTGATGTTGAAGCTGAAACTCCAGTACTTTTGCCATCTCATGCGAAGAGTTGACTCATTGGAAAAGACCCTGATGCTGGGAAGGATTGGCGGCAGGAGGAGAAGGGGACGACAGAGGACGAGATGGCTGGATGGCATCACTGACTCGATGGACATGAGTTTGGGTGGACTCCGGGAGTTGGTGATGGACAGGGAGGCCTGATGTGCTGCGATTCATGGGGTCACAAAGTCAGACACGACTGAGTGACTGAACTGAACTGAACTGAATAAATGAATGGTTATTTTTCAAGTTGCTACCTTAAACATGAATTTAATTTTATTGATACAACGGCCTCCCAGATGAATGATATAAAAGGCAGTTTTAGGGAAATTTATGATTGAGTTAGTTTTTATGCCCTTATGAAAGATTCTGAAACTTTATTTTATTTTCTTCCTGTGACCAACCAGTTCATCCACAATTCTTATCAATGTTTGTACGTATGTGCTCAGTTGTTCCGATTGTTTGTGACCCCATAGACTGTAGCCCACTAGGCTCCTCTGTCCATGGAACTTTCCAGACAAGAATGCTGGAGTGGGTTGCCATTTTCTTCTCCAGGGGACTTTGTAACAACATATTAAAACAGCAGTATGGTCTTCTGCCATGCAACAAGGCTGTGCTATATTTATCTTTTAAATTTTATTTCTTTTCCAACATTCTTTCAATGAAATTTTCAAAAGCATAGCATTTGAATTTTGAATACAATGGATAACCTTATATTTCCTAACCAGGTTCAGCAGATTTTAGCAATCTTTTCTCTCGTTTATTATATACGTATAGGTTAATTAATTATATATTTAAGAAATCAACTGTATGTAATTATATATATTTTTATTGTTGATAAACCATATGGAAGTGATTTAGATGTCATGATAGTTCATTGTGAGATAGTCTTTGAAGATGTAATTCGTGAAGATTAAATTAATAAAATATTGTGGATTAAGATGGGCCTGAAATCCAATGACTGGTGTTATAAGAAGAAGAGAGGACATAGAAAAGAATGTCATATAAAGACAGAGGCAGAAAATAAAATGATATAGCTATAACCCAAGGAATGTTATGGGTTATTGGGAGTCTCTTGTAGCTAGAAAGAGGCAATGAGGGATTCTTCCTTTGTGCCTTCAGAAAATGCATGGCCTGAATGGACAATTTGGACTTTGGGTTTTGGACTTACAGCCTCCAGAACCGTGAGAGAATAAGTTTCTGATGTTTGAAGCCACCAACTTTATGGAAATTTATTATCTATACTTTCTTTAGGAAAACAATACAAAACTCTAGCTCAATAAGTGATGCTAATAATATGTTGGTCAAAAATGAACCACCGAGCTGAAATTTCCTGAATTAAATTTTTGTGAGTGAAATAGAATAGTTGTTTTGAGCACTAAGTTTTGGGGCAGCTTGATTCGCAGCAATAAATGACTACAGCAAAGTTTGGTATCTGGAAGTAAGCATACCAATAACATAAAGCATGTGGAATCGATTTTGGGATCAAACAGCAGGGAGCAGTTGGAGGGATGTTAAGGAGACAGTTGGTAAGGACTTGGAAGGACAGTGAGCAAGACTGCCGGGAGAAATATCAATAACCTCAGATATGCAGATGACACCACCCTTATGGCAGAAAGTGAAGAGGAACTAAAAAGCCTCCTGATGAAAGTGAAAGTGGACAGTTAAAAAGTTGCCTTAAAGCTCAACATTTGGAAAACTAAGATCATGATATCTGGTCCCATCATTTCATGGCAAAGAGATGGAAAAACAGTGGAAACAGTGTCAGACTTTATTTTTTGGGGCTCTAAAATCACTGCAGATAGTGACTGCAGCCATGAAATTAAAAGACGCTTACTCCTTGGAAGGAAGGTTATGACCAACCTAGACAGCATATTTAAAAGCAGAGACATTACTTTGTCAACAAAGGTTCATCTAGTCAAGGCTATGGTTTTTCCAGTAGTCATGTATGGATGTGAGAGTTGGACTGTGAAGAAAGCTGAGCGCCGCAGAATTGATGCTTTTGAACTGTGGTGTTGGAGAAGACTCTTGAGAGTCCCTTGGACTGCAAGGAGATCCAACCAGTCCATCCTAAAGGAGATCAGTCCTGGGTGTTCATTGGAAGGACTGATGTTGAAGCTGAAACTCCAATACTTTGGCCACCTCATGCGAAGAGTTGACTCATTGGAAAAGACCCTGATGCTGGGAAGGATTGGGGGCAGGAGGAAAAGGGGATGACAGAGGATGAGATGGTTGGATGGCATCGCCGACTCGATGGACATGGGTTTGGGTAAACTCTGGGAGTTTGTGATGGACAAGGAGGCCTGGTGTGCTGCAATTCATTCATGGGGTCGCAAAGAGTCGGACACGACTGAGCAACTGAACTGAACTGAACTGAGCAAGATGCTACTGGAATTTGGAGAAAGACAAGCCTTATAGTAGCAGAATGTTTTATTGGAAAATTTATTTATCTAATTGACTAGGGGAGATTTTTGAATGTGAGTAGTTTGTTGAAATCATCTACTGGATTTTTCTCACTACCTGTGATAAAATATGAAGACTGAAGGTGAAACTTGTAAGGAAATGTACAGTTTTTAAGCAGAATTTATTGGCACAACAAGATAGTCTAAGACAGTTTGGTCAGAGAGCAAGAACTTCTCAAAGAAATAAATGGCATAGGGCAAATATCAAATCCACACCATAAAGACAGAGTTTAAAGGTAAAGATGTCAAGGTGGAATGCAAAACCGCTTAGAAGACAGAAAGATATAAGGTAGTGTCACTCTCAGCTACTTTAAACTTTCTCTGTATTGTAAGAGTGAAACATTAACTCTGTTAATATTAAAAAACCTCTAAGAATCTTAAAGGTGTCATACTATCATAGATTTTCGGGGATCAAAAGGTAGAGAAGGGCTTTGATTGAGTTGATTCATGTGTCGAGTTGATTAACAGGAAACTACTGAAGTTTTGAAGGGAAGTAACTAAAATTGGAGTAAAATATTACAAAGGTTGTTCAAATTGAAAATAGCTCTTTGTACCCAAAATCTGCTACAGATAAGACTAAGAAGATTAATGTAGCTGCAAAAAGAAAAAGAAAAAAAAAAAGAACTGTTCTTAGTAAATGATGATTTGTAGTGGGTGGGGGAAAGATCACAGACAGTAGAGTTAAAAGCTCTGGCAATTCATTTCTAGGCAGCAAAACTGGGTGCAAATTAAGGAACTGGAAACATATGCTGGGCTGAAATTCAGAACTGTTATGAATCAGTGATTGCTGTGGACTTCCTTTTATCTTTCGAGTAGGATTCTCATGACTCTTGATATCAAGCTGATATGCCCATTTCATACTTAACATTGTAAAACTTTCTTGAGTTTCTTTTATGTGTGAGTTCTTTTTTATCATTAAAAAAACTTAAGTTTCAAAAAAGCCTTATCTCAGCTTTAATTCAAGTATTTATTTGTTTATATTATAAAAGCCTAAATATTTTCAAGATTATTATGCAATTATTCTAGAAATAAATTTCCTTGGTGAAATTCAATCTTGTTCTGCAGGTATTTGGGGTATAAAAATATCCTGGTTAGATGATTACTGTCTTCAAGCTGTTTGACAACATAGTTTCCATGTGATTATATTTTCAATTTGATTCAGAATTAGGTATATCTGCTTTTCTGTACAGTTTTAGAATTTGTTTTTGCTCCTCATTAATATTTATTTTTCAAATACATATTTAGATGAACCAAAATCGAGGTAGTATTACATAAAAAAAAAATCTGAAAGTCTCACGTCCATTCATTCCTATTCTTAAGGAACCATTTTGATTAGTTTCTGGTTTGATTTCTTATATTCTGATTACCAAAAAAATAAAAAATATATAGTTTTTAAATTATTTATTTTTGAAATTTATATTTCAGTATTAAAAATAAACTACTATTAATATATTTTAATATTTAAAATTGATAGTTTAATATTACATGTACATGAGTTTGTGTGTACATTAGTATATGTGTGCATGTGTACATGTACATGTTATTTATAAAATTTAGAACTTTCATGTTTAGAAAGTTTATCAAATTTAGAACTGTCTGTACACTTAGATTTAAATATGCATTTTATTTTCTAAGGGGGGATTGATAGGTGCAAATTAAATAAATATTTTGTCATGGTTACCATGAGCTAATACTATAAGAATCCCATTTTTCTGATCATTAAATTATTATGACTTTGATATCTAAACTTATAAGATGATTAGTCTGAAATTTTCACTTTTAATGGTTTGTTTCACAGAAAATATATTGTTTAAAAACTGTTTCAGTAAAGATTCCATCAGAAAATCAAAAACACTTTAAATATTTAAGGAGATATCTATCTATTGACAGACAGATAGATCTCATTTAAATGTATGTATACATATATAGGTATATATAGCAATTCTTAAACATTTGATCTTATAATAAATTAGAGCCTTAAAAATGTTTTGACAATAATGAGTTTTGATTTGATTATTTTTAATCTATTTTGTCTGTTTTGAAAATGAAACAGAAATTTGTAAATATTTCATTCACTTAGAAATAACAAAATAAACCCATTGGTTTTCAGCATAAAATATATTTTTAAGAAAAACTATTAAATTAAAATAACTATTTTTTAAAACTAAAAAAGAAATCAGTGAGAAGAGTCACATTGCTTTGTATTTTTATAGATATATTTTTGTTTTATCTGACAAATATAAGGCAGTTAGATTTAAAAGGGAGGAATATTATAATACTTTTCAGGTAATTGTTAATATTTTTGGTACTACACCAAAACATGATAGATGGCAGTTGCTCAAAGTTTATCTGTAATGTGGAATCTTCAAACATAGCTGAACTTTCTCTGGTGGAGGTACACATTAAAATTGATTGACCTAATTTGAACTTGGAAAAGGTCTTTTCCTCATCCATGCTTTGCATCTTCATGCGCTGGTCATTTGAAATATATTGATTCACTGAGCTATGGAGATGCCCTAGAAGTTGACACATTTGTTATTTAATATAAAAATATAGCCAATCTCATTGGAAGATCTTAAGTATTGCACATTTGTCAGAGTTATAGTGACAGATATAAGCTTTATAAAATTATATTATTCTTCAAAGATTGAATTTTATAATTGGCAGTAGAACTGTCAGTTTTCTTAAAGTGGATAGCTCATTGGGTTCATTTTCAAGAAACTGACCAGTACCTGAATCTGATAGCTTATAGTCTGTCACTTGTTCTTTTAAATAAAACTGCTATTCTGTGAAAAAAGCAGCTATTTGAGCTTATAACTCAATCACAGAATGCTTTTCCTGAAAATAACCATTGCAATTTTCCAAGAACTTCTCTTTTTGTCACACAGAGTATTTTCATAAAGTATTTCAGATGTGAGATGTAAGAAAATGAATAATTTCCCTGCTTCGTTAGGAACATGTTGTTGTTCAGTTGTGTCTGACTCTATGGCCTGCAGCACACCAGACTTCCCTATCCTTCACTATCTCCCAGTCTTCTTAAGTTCACATCCACTGAGTCAGTAATGCTATCTAACCATTCTCATTCTCTGCTGACTTTTCTCCTTTTGCAATCTTTCCCAGCATCAGGGTCTTTTCTAATGAGTCAGCTCTTTATATCAGGTGGCCAAAGTATTGGGGCTTCAGCTTTAGCATCAGTCCTTCCAGAGAATATTCAGGGTTGATTTCCTTTAGAATTAACTGGTTGGTTCTCCTTAGGAACATACTTAACTGAAAAGGGTGCCTCCCCATCCTCTTCCCAGCAAGTCTATGGCAGTGCAGAATAGAAACTCCAATCCACTTTGGAAAAACTGCCTTTATTAATATCAAGATGTAAGCAGTTTTATCTACTATGATTGTGTAATAACTTCACAAGAATTTGTAGAGTGAAAAAGGCACACACTGTCACTGTTTCTATGAAAATGATCTTGAAGGTCTCAGGGAGCTTGGGGTTGTTTGAACTGCATCATGAGACACAGTGATTTCCTGATTATTTCTATGTGTGTGTGTTTGAAGTAAAATTTTCAAATCTTGTACCTTTTAAACTTCAAACAAAGTTTGCTTTACTCTTTTATTTTTGGCATAAAATCTTAGAAAAGTTAACTTTTAAATTTCAGTACCATCACCTATGCTGACAATGATTTATATAGATCACTTGATTTGTCTGTCCCCAAATATCTCTAATCTGTAAAATCTAAACTGCTTAGACCCAGTTTACTTATTAGCATTGGAAAATTGCTGTTATTTTAAATAATTTTGAATTCACATCAAATCCAGTTTCAAATTTTCAAGGTTTCAGCCTAAAGAAAAATAACTAAATTAATATTGTCTATCTTCACTATAAGAAAGTTCATAACTTTCTTCTCAAAGTTATTGGTTTATATTTCACTCCACATTGTTCTTGCTGTATTTATTCATATGAACTAAACCAGTGGAAAGTATTTGATACTATTTTCAACAAACTGCTTGTAAGGATAAAATCATTGAGTATGTATTTTTCTTGTGTTTGTGAATTTCACATCTGTAAAGACGTGTCACTGATTTTTTTTGGTTTTGTTTCTTTAGTATCTATGCTCTTAAAAAGGGTCTGGTTCAATTGAATAAACACATGAGAGTGACATTCAGGAGAGGTTTATTCTAAGGCCCTATTCATCTTATCTACAAGTTGTTTCTTCATGAAATATTTATTTTTCCATTTCCCCTTAAGGAAATAAAAAGTGAGGATGTTAATAGAAAATATGGAGAAATTTTTGTTATATGACTTTTTTTCACATTTAGCTACTTAATAAATTAATTTTGTTACTGAGTCAATTATTTTAAAAGCTCTTCATAGAAATTCATATTTTTATGAATTTAAAACCTAAATCAACTTTAGAATCTAAAAATTGGTTTCCAGAATACATTTAGAGAAAACTTTCCACTTTTTTACTTTAATAGTAATATGCTTTAATAAATATTATTCATAATAATAAGATTTGGTATACCCTAAAATCACAATGTTCCTTAAGACCTTGTTCATGAATTTTTAAATACCTTTATTTGTACCCTAGAACACAGCAATGATATTCAAAATAAACTTTATGTTATAATTACATTTACATTTATACTCAGCTTATATCTAATGTTAAAAATAACAGGTTATCTTATACACATATGTTGGACACTAACCCCTTATCTAATACGTAATTTGCAAATAGTTTCTCCCATATTTTAGGTTGCCTCTTTATTGTGTTGATTGTTTCCTTTGCTGTGCTGAAGCATTTTAGTTTGATGTAGTCCCATTTGTTTATTTCTGCTCTTGTTGCTTGTGCTTTTGGTGCCATATCCCCAAATTAATTACCAAAACCAATGTCAAGGAGCATTTTCTTACTTTTTTCCTGAAGTTTGATTGTTGCAGCTCTTATGTTTAAGCACGTTTTACATTTTTAGTTAATTTTTGTGAGTGGCAAAAGAACCAGACACAACTTAGTGACTAAACAATGAGAACAGAAGGGATATGTGTAGACTCCAGTGATTCTGGAATAATGCTATGCCTTCTGCAGCAGAGAACTATGATTCATGTTTAAAAAAACTTCATAGTGTTACAGGATATCAAGTGACTATAGATCCAGTTATTGTTGAGATAAGACCATGAGCCATGAAGTCTGGTCAGGTCAATATTGTATCATCCTTAGCTGGTCTTGAAAGCATAAGTAAATTGCATGAAGAAATGGCCTTGACCCCTATTTATGATACACTGGCACTTTAACTCACTCAAGTCTGTGTCCCCACAAGTGACTTCTTTTGGTAATATGGAGGAAGAAAGAAATTGAGTATGACTTATGGACAGATTGGTATAAGTGATTAGTGTTAGCTGAAACTACATAGTTGCCATAATATAGCCATTTTCTGAGGCAAACCTAAAGAAGTGTGGTAAAGTAATCTCCCCAATGGGTAGAAAGGCAAGCAGTACAACTGTCATTCAAGTTATAAAAAAAAAAAGGAAATGTAGCCTGATATGGGAATATACACTGACTTCAATGCAGGGGAAAATGATGGACTATGGTTCAGGAATTTGAAGGGAACAAGACTAGAAATTCAATGTTTAGGGCATCTGGAGAAATTTCATGTGGATAGAATCCATGGGAATGAGTAAAAAGCATGTGGGGCTCTGTGCCTCACATTAATGCTTTCCAGAAAAGATCCACAGCCGAAGATAGTCTTGTCAACCCAGTGGGCAGGCTGACTCTATGAAATCAACCACCTTTCTCTTTAACAACTGCAGAGCTAGCACAGGCGCCTCATGAAGAAAGTGGCCATAACAGCAGAAATAAGGCTTAGTTTAGACCCAAAGTATCACTGCTTTCCCACTAAACCCGGGTAACTAGACCAAGTTGTCAGCAGCAGAAACTAATACTGAGGTCTCATTATTTACCATTCCTCACGTAAAACAGCCAGTGTGTGTGTGTTCAGTTGCTCAGTCACGTCTGACTCTTTGTGACCACCTGGACTGTAGCCTGCCAGGCCCCTCTGTCCCCAGAATTCTCCAGGCAAGAATACTGGAGTGAGTTGTCATTTCCTCCTCCAGGGGATCTTCCCCACCCAGGGATCAAACTTGCATCTCCTGCATTGGCAGGCAGGTTATTTACCACTGAGCTCCCTGGGAAGCCCTAAAACAGTAACCTGTGACAAGTTTACTGTAGGGGAATTCTTCCACTTTGGTGGGTCAGTAATTTTCCTCAACAAGATAAATATGTATTCTAGACATGGATTTCCCTCCCTTGCCCAGTAGATCTTCATCTACAATGCTACTTGTACAATGACTAATGAAACAACTTAGCATGCAAGTTGGCATCAGGCAAAGGAATCTACTGCAGCAAAGAAGGACTAGAGACAACAAGTACATGATTTCAGAATTCACTGTTGTTACAAATTACCCCAGTATCCCAGCACTGAGCAGTGACCAGCATTTTTGCATTTGGGAGTCTGCTGGGTTCTGGAAACCAAAGCACAAGACTGACTCATGTCCCTCTCATCCCCAGGGTCCCTGTGCAATGCGTGCTCCTCAGGCTTATGGTGAAGGGAACATGGTTCCACTTTGGGCACGTGTCCTTTCAAGGGGAGACATAAAAAATTCACTGAACTGGAAGATGCAAATACAACTGGACCTTTTTGAATTGTCTCAGCCAGAGAACTAACATCCAGAGAAACGAACTGTGGTACACACTGGAGAAAACAACTTTAAACACCGTCCATGATTAAGATTACTGATAAATAGGAGGAGCAGGGAGGGATATTTCCAGAACTTACACAATGTTCCTAGGTAGGTTTAGATGCTTTTTATATCTTGAAGTTATGATAAAGGGTCAATGGCAGCAAGCATGGCTTCCCTGGTGGCTCAGTGGTAAGGAATCCAGCTGCCAATGCAGGGGACACAGGAGATGTAGGATTGATCCCTGGGCTGGGAAGATCCCCTGGAGAGGGGAATGGCAACC
The DNA here is from genome assembly GCF_054371585.1 of Giraffa tippelskirchi. Taxonomy (NCBI): domain Eukaryota; kingdom Metazoa; phylum Chordata; class Mammalia; order Artiodactyla; family Giraffidae; genus Giraffa; species Giraffa tippelskirchi. Next base: position 130,323,276 of record NC_137286.1, read on the forward strand.
CACTCCAGTGTTCTTATCTGGAAAATTTCATGGACAAAGGAGGCTGGCAGGCTACACAGTCCATGGGGTCGCAAAGAGTCGGACACAACTGTGTGTATACGCCATGCCAGGCCATGGCTCAACAGCTGTATGGCAGATGGAGGTCTGGGTCATCCGAACTGAAAGACCAGCAGACGTAAGTGATGAGTACCATTAATCCTGCCTTACTAAGGATTGCAGTTTGGTTTGCTCATCCCTTTTAGCCTTTCAAGAGACTATAACTGGCCTTGACGTTGAAAGATTGCACTTGTACCAACCCTCTTAGCAAGGAAATAAGTGTCTTTTATTCTAATTTAACATCCATAAATTCTAAAAGGGATGTGAGTGGACACATGCCCAAGGAGAAGCTATGATTCACTCAGGAGATGCATCGTCTCTGGCCTTGAGCACGTGCTTTCCTATCTTGCCTAAGTGGTATTACTCAGGGTTCACAGCTCCAGAGGCTGAAGAGCCAGGTAAATGCTGCTGCCTTTACTTTAATCACAAATCAAGGTAACTTTCATGCCACCAACTGACATAGAAAGACCTTTGTGCCTCCTCAGTTACTGGGCAAGAACTATAGAACCTCTGGCAACCCAGAAGCACAAAAGAGTGCTTTCATAGGTTGGATGTTAACCACTAGGAAATGAGAGTTTCCAGGGATCTATGGGTTAATTTTTTTTTTTTTCCTTCTTCCATTTAGATAAACATTCTAAGTTATACTCAGCTCATTTGGTCCCTGCGAAAATATCATCTGAGACAAAGCAATCAGTTGCGCTTGTTACAAAAAAATGTAAACACAAAATGAATACACCTTTTCCTTTGTGTTATTCTACTTCCCTTCTGTCCTTTCATGTCTGCTTCCATGGAATTGAAGGCCCTTAGAGAGTTTTAACATGTAAGTTTTTCCTCAGGTTCTGTTTTCTAAAGAACTTGAACTAAAACATCAATCTGAAAAACTGTATCTTTAACAACGAACTGTACCCCAAATAGCAATATATAGCAAAGAAATAACTAAAATGTATCTTACCGTTACTCATAGTATTTAATTGGTGGTTTAAAGGGGCTAACATATACCTGTGCGTGTGTGCTCAGTCACTCAGTCATGTCCACCTCTTTGCAACCCCAGGGACTGTAGCCCACCAGGCTCCTCTGTCCATGGGATTCTACAGCTAAGAATACTAGAATGGATTTCCATGTCTTTCTCCAGGGGATCTACCGAGATCAAGGATTAAGCTCAAGTCTCCTGCCTTGGCAGGTGGGTTCTTTACCACTGAATCACCAAGGAAGACCAGTTTGCTGGATATGTGATATTAAATATAATCAATTCATTTTCTTGGTATTGGCAGAAGGACAGTTGACTCTTGAAAAACATAGGTTTGAACTGCTCATGTCTACTTGTATATAGATATTTTTTCAATAAATAATGAAGTACTAGACAATCTATATTTGGTTGAATTTTGGAGCATTGAATCATGGATCTGGAAGGACTTGAGTGTCCCCAGATTTGTGAATCCAGTGTGGGTCTTGGAACCATCCCCTGAAGACAATAAAGTACAACTGTATTTAGCAAATACGGTAAAAATGATACATACTTGCAATAACATAAATATTTATAAATAGTTTTTAACAGTGAAAGGAATTTTGGAAAAAAATTAGTTTTTTTGAAAGACATTAAAGAAAATTTATATGTGAAATGATATCTTCAGGAGCTGGAAGGCAGTATTGTAAAGATGTTAATTCTCCTCACACTTACCTAAGGGGTTTGGTTTTAAGTTGTGGATCTCATAAGAATTGTCTGTATCATTTCTGTTTAAATCTTACCGACCCTAAATTTAGTCACAAGGATAGAATTCTATTAAAAAAGGAAAAATTGGTTTAGAGAGTATACTTAGTAAACTACCAGATGACCTTGATCTAGACATCAGGATTGTAATCATAAGAATCTTATCATTGGCAAAAAATACCCTGACTTCTTGGGTAGAACATTAGGTTTAAAACAATGTTTCTATCAGCCACATCTGACTTGTTTTTACCTGAACAAATTAAAAATTCACATTATCCAATAAGTAAATGCTTTATTACTTTCTGAGTAACTATAGGAAGCATAAGTCTCCAATTCATAAAAAAAATCCTAAATACAATACAATGATTTCTTCTAGAAAATAGTAAGATCCATGCAAATTACCCTTTAATATAAAAGAATTCAGTATGCACAGTCATAAAGCATAATCAGTTTAAAAATAGTGAGTTTCCTTCTTTTACAGTATCAACTTTTCAGTTTGGTGACAAATTATATATATTCTTTTGTCATGATTTACTTATATTGTTTTGTAATATACATACAGGGAAAGTAAAATATTAAGTCACACTGGTTTTAATTATACATAGTTTAACTTATGGTCTGTGGGTAATGTATTATTTTAAAAATGGCATAAATGAGTATTTCCATTCCTAAAAGCGGGTTCAAGCTCCATATGTAATGTATAGTTTTAACATTATAAATTACCAAGTCATTCTTTGGCCAGTTTCTATTCTCTATCAACACTATGATGTAGCATCCTAATAAATCATTACTGGGACACCACTGTGAAGGTATCCTATAATAATGCATCATCAGAACCACCCTAATAAAAGCTGCCCTTGTGATGATGCATTGGTCTGACTCATATACACACATTTAGAACATACTTGCTACAAGAACAGGAAGGCTCTTTGAAGAACTGAAACAAGAAAGTGCAGAGATGATATGGAATACTGCTTGTTCAACTGCTATACAGTTATTCACGCAAATGATAGCTGAGTGGAGAAATGATTATAAGGGTCACTGGAGGAAAGCTTCCTATAGTGTGTTTTCTGAATGAGTCATCTTTAGAATTTTTCATTTTAAAGATGTTCAAGGGGGAATACAAAGATATTCACCCAGAATATTTCTTAATGCCACAAAGGTTCTAGTGCCTAAGGAGTCTATTACATCTAAGAAAAAGGTTGACGGAGTGATTGATTTTTGTTTCTTCTACAACACTTAGACCAATTAGTAAGCTGCTTGTCAGTGGCTAAAGCCAGCATTCAAATAGAGGTCAGTCTATATGCAAAGCCAATTCTGGAAATTATTATTCCCTAAAGCTTCTTAGCAGTATGGGAAAGAAACATCAATTATTGTTATTTTTTGCCTTCTGATTTTCTATTAGTGCAATCTCTGGAGGCCACTATTAAATGAACTATTCAGCTTACTAAAATCTTTTTGACATTGATGACTTATATGATGAACTTCTTGGAATATAATAGATATTCCTGATTACTAAGTCAACTTCTTGAATAATAAGAAGTAGGGAAAGATTCTTATGTTATCCTTCTTCCTTTGTGGTCCCATCCCTCTAGAGATCCTGACAGTAAGATTAAAGGGTAAAAAATTAGGGAGGTTTGTCGGTTGCTCAGAGGTTATGCCAGCCTACTTCACAGCAGATACATCCCTTCCATTTTTCTGATAAGGGCTTGCTTTCTGGTTGAGTGGGTGATTGTCTAAACCATTCTTCCTTCCTTTATTTAAAATAGTCATGAAACATTTTCTATGTGCCAATAACTATGAAAAAGTTGAGAATAATGGAGTGGAATGAACCTGGCTCTGTGCTTAAGGGTCTGACAGTCTAGAGACAGAAATAGACAAATAATTTCAGCAATGTGAAAAATTAGAGAATAAATGCAAGTGTCAATTATACAAAGATTTTTGCTTTCTAAAATTTATATTCACAAGTTTTAGTAAATAAAATTCTTTATTTATTTCAACATCAGATATTAATTTTACTCTATCAAGCTGAGTATTTTGTTTTACTGTAAGAAAAACCCAACTATTACATTTTTCATAAATCATCTCTAAATTTCTACAAAGATATTGAAGTAGTATTATGTTTTCCATTATCACCATAGGAAGTCGAATAGTGAAGGTATCAAGTTAACAACAGTATAGGGATTACCTCTACTAGATACGGAGAGAAGCAAAGACTAGTTACAGTTTTAGTAAAAAGGTTTTTTTTGTTGCTATGTTTAAGATTCTTCCTTATCTATGTTCTCAAAATAACTAGTTCAAAAATTTATGGTTTTGTTGCTGAAATGATTTTTTGTCCTTACATTTAGACTAGTCTTCCTATTCCACTTATGCCTTTTATAGTCCTTTTCAACTCAGCAGCCAGAATGTTAAAATGTTAAATTAAATTAATTGAGTGGCCCTGGAGCACAAGCTTCCACTGACTTCTCATATCATTCAGGTAAAAGCAAATACTTTATGGTTGCCTACAAGGCCCCACGTGACCATCTCTATCTCTAACCTCACTTCCAGTGACACATCCCATCATCTTCAACATGCTAGGAATACTCACTCCTTTTCTCTTCCTTGACCATACAAAGTGAACCCTTGAACCAAGGCTTTTGCACTTGACATTCTTTTGACCAGGGAGATGATACAAAAGAAACTTGGGAAATGTTTTCCATAAAATCAATAGCACTGTTACATGGCTCTACCATTTACATGCTGTGAAACCAAAGATGATTTGCTAAAATATCAAGTAAAAGCAAAAAATAAATTTTGATAAACCACACTAGAAAACGACTAAATTATTTTTCAAGAAAATACAATAATATTTTTAACCTGAATACATGAACAAGGAGTATGTGGCCAGATAGTATAGAGAAAAGGTACTATAGGGATAGATCAGGTAGTTAATTATATCATAATTATCAATATGTTATAAATTTTATTTATAGATAAATCTATTAATTTATAGAATTTTAAATAATATAAGATGGTACTTTTGTGGATTTTGACATGTATGAAAAGTTTAGCTTAATTAAATGCATAATTGGCTTTGATTTCTTTTCCTTGTCTAAATAAATGTTTATTTTCACAACTAATTTTGTATAAATTTTCTTAAAAAAAATTCTCATAAATTTCAGGTGCCACAAAGCTGAGATTTATCTTGTTCTTAGCACAAACAGAGGCACTGACAGTCCCTTCAATTATTTTTAAATCATGGGTCTCTAACAGCCTAAATAAAAAGAGATCTTTTCTCTCTCCTAAATAAAAAGAGATCTTTTCTCTCTCCTGTGCTTCCTATCTCCACATTATTCTTTTCTGTTATTTTCATATTTGAAAATCCTGTCAATGAGACATAAATCTCATCAGTAGCATATGCTGGAACTGAACAGAACATAGAACTGAAAATATTTTTATTAATAAAAAAATAATATAAATCTGTGGTTATAAAAACACATACTTACTCATAGATAGAACAAAGAAGCCCCAGCTATTCTAGCCATATTTGCTTTTGAGAAAAAAAATGAACATAAGTTAAATATATACAATCTACCCTTCAAGATTCAAGAAGTGAGATTGCTGGAGAAATGTCAATAACCTGACACACAGATGACACCACCCTTATGGCAGAAAGCAAAGAGGAACTAAAGAGCCTCTTGATGAAAGTGAAAGAGGAGAGTGAAAAAGCTGGCTTAAAACTCAACATTCATAAAACTAAGATCATGGCATCTGGCCCCATCACTTCATGGCAAATAGATGGGGAAACAATAGAAACAGTGACAGACTTCTTTTCTTGGGCTCCAAAACCATTGTAGATGGTGACTGCAGCCATGAAATTAAAAGACACTTGCTCCTTGGAAGAAAAGTTATGACCAACCTAGACAGCATATTGAAAAGCAGAGACATCACTTTGCTGACAAACGTCCATCTAGTCCAAAGTATGGTTTTTTCAGTAGTCATGTATGGATGTGAGAGTTGGACCATAAAGAAAGCTGAGCACTGGAGAATTGATGCTTTTGAGCTATGGTGTTGGAGAAGACTCTTGAGTGTCCCTTGGACTGCAAGGAAATCAAACCAGTCAAACCTAAAGGAAATCAGTCCTGAATATACATTGCAAGGACTGATGCTGAAGCTGAAGCTACAAGACTTTGGCCACCTGATGCGAAGAACTGACTCGTTTGAAAAGATGTTGATGCTGGAAAAGATTGAAGGTGGGAGGAGAAGGGGAGACAGAGGATGAGATGGTTGGATGGCATTATCGACTTCATGAACAAGAGCTTGAGCAAGCTCTGGGAGTTGGTGATACACAGGAAAGCCTCGCGTGCTGCAGTTCACGGGGTCGCAAAGAGTCAGACACAACTGAGTGACTGAACTGGAATGATCTTACCTTCAACTTAATCCATATAATGCTGTATTTAACATAAACAAAATATAGTCAAGATTTTACAGATAATATATATACTCTTTTTTCTTCTGTGTCCTATCAACTTTCCTAATAATCGCCAATCATATCTTATATTTTGCCAGTTACTTTCAAAGGACATAGAGTTTTAGTCAGAAAGATGACTTTGCTTCAGTGAAATGGTGGGTGTACCATTTGTCCTTAGTTAAGTGGCACTTGCATGTTCACATTAATCAGCCCCAGTTACCTAAAACCCTTCAGAAAAAGTTCCATGCTAAGTCTCCCAAAGAAAGATAGCTAGAGTGAGTAGAGATGAACTCAGTGGCAATATATTAAATGTTTGCTTTTAATTAAATTTTGTGTTATTCAGCATCTGGAACAAAAACACCATGGCAAGTATAAATCAATAAAAATAAATAATATTCTTTATTCTCTTATAGGATGCTGAGTGCTAAATTAAATAAATAGAAACTGGAAATGAAAGCTCAGAAACACATTTTTCCATTTAGGAAAAAAGCAATCCATTTACATGGCCAACAAGGAAAGAGATTTTTGACTTTTTTTTGTTACAGTTGTCTAAAAAAAAGGTTGGTTTTACAATTTGACTCAATATTTATGGGAAATAAAAATGTTACCATGATATCATATTATATTGATATTTTGGTATTTTGGTAGTCCCTCAACTCTGCTTTGAATTAAATAGTAGTTCAACCCTAACAAAGTACCTAGCTGTGTTGTAAATTTAAAACTCATGTTGAGAATTTTATAAAAACATGTATTTTTAAATGGTTTACACAATTTTTTTTTTTTTTACTTCCCCTTACACTATGGTTATTGACATAATACCCAACAATCTTGGAAAAAGCTATGGGTAAGGAATCCCACTCCCATCACCCTTTTATGTTCTTGAGAATTGCTTACTGACAAGAATCATCCTTTCTCTCAAGATCTAAATAAGGTTCACCAATGCTCCCCTTGTTTACTTCTGACAAAGCCAGACACCGTACCTCCAAATTCTCATTTGTCACATCATAAATTATTGCCTGAGTTCTTTTGTCCCCACTTATCAACTGGAGCAAATGTTATTAACGAAAGTTGAGTTAAGACTTTTCTTCTTCCCTGGGACCCATGCCCTGTCCACCCTCAGACTGAGTTAGCACAGAGCGTTTCCTTAGGGGCCATTCCTTGGTGACAGGCTGGCCTCAGCATAAACCCTCTTCTCATCTACCCCAGACACTTGGCACTGTTTCATTTCTCATGTCCATCCCTGGTTCTTTATAACCTTGTCTTCTCCTCTCCATCAAATAAAAACCCTTTAGCCTCTTATGAAACTTACAGATTTATATTCAGAGATAGTTTTGTCAAATACAGTCTCGCCTCACCTAAGTCTGATATGTTGTTAATATAACATGTTGGCATTAGGAGAAGTTCTGTGAAAAGAGTTCCGGATTATCTTTGTATTTCTTTTGTCTCTCTCTTGAAAATAAAAAGTTAAAGAAAAAAAATAGCACATTTCTTAGAATATAGAATTTGGGACTCTTGGATTTTTTTTCTTTAATAAAATTGATAGCTCAATCATTGACGAGGACAAAATGATCAGAGACTCAGATAGTTTGAAACATGACTTTTGATATTTACTCAATATCTGCCTGAAGATATTGATAAGCGGAGAGGGCATAAGCTAGCTTCTGTGAAAACCTCATGAGGTTCTTGGCACATCTGATTTGCCAGTTTTCTTTTATACATGACTACAACCAAGATCTGCCCCCAGCACTTTATAGAAATTGCTCTTTTATTAGAATCTCTAGGGTCCTGCCCTCATAAATAAAATTTCAAAAGGTTCTTTTAAAAGGAAAGCTGATAATATATATGTGAAAAAAAGGTGAACTAAACTAGAGTTATATTTTTAGGTATGAAAGGAGGCTATATTTGTTCAAAAGAATGTAACACTAAGAACAATTTTGTTTTTTTAGTTTTTGACTGAGTGTAGGACCCGCCCATCTCTTAATTATGAGGGGTGAATTCTTTCCTCCCTACTCTTACCGAATACACGTATCTTATTATTGGGACTTATTTGATACATTCTTCTCCTTTTCTCCCTGCTTCTCTGGCCAAGTCCTTAGTTCCTTGCTGGCTGTTTTTCCAGCCGGTGACCTTCACACATTGTAGACTCTTTCAGTCCTAGATAACCCCATTTCCACACATACTTTATGTCAATGTCATCTTCTCCCCTGACTATATTTTCTATATCCCACATCACAGCAGTTTACTTTTCCTTTTTAAAGGACATATGAGGTATTTTATTTACAGATATATGTTGTAGAATTCTTAAAACGGTTTTCAAGGTGGGAATAGAATTTGGAACAGCCACTTTGGAAGACAATTCGGTGGTGTAGGGGAGGAAAAATAGTTTCCCTCTACTCTTACTTGTTTTTGGCTGAGGACTCTTCTGTGAAAAAGACAGATTAACACGGAAAAAAAATCAGTTGTGTGCCTATGTACATATAGAAGCTCAGCAAAGATATGAAATTCAAAAGGTGGCCAGGTGATTGAGACTTATATATATTTCGAACTAAACAAAAGGACAGAGGTGTGGGGCTTTAAGCTGGGGAAGACAGAAGAAGAGCTGTTTAGAACAAAGGTTACCCTGCCTTGCAGGTAAGTCTCTCACATGATAAAGTTATCTCTGGTACTAGCTCTCTCCCTAGCACAGGCCCCCATTCAAATGTAAATTTCCCTTACAGAAAGGTAACTCCTACTCTGTCTACAGAGCTTCTCCTGTGTCTGTGAAGTGAAGTGAAGTGAAAGTTGCTCGGTCGTGTCCGACTCTTTGCGACCCCATAGACTATACAGTCCGTGGGCTATACCCACTGGAGTGGGTAGCCTTTCCCTCCTCCAGAGCATCTTCCCAACCCAGCGATTGAACCCACGTCTCCTGCATTTCCGGCAGATTCTTTACTAACTGAGCTATCAGGGAAAGCCTGTGTCTGTAGTTTCTCAAAATAATCCTAATGCCAAAGAGGCATATTTTGGTGTGGCATAATCTGATACCCTTCAGAGGTTTCTTACAAAACTAAACATACTCTAACCTTACATGTGTGTGCTGTCAATTCAGTTGTGTTCAACTCTTTGCGACCCTGTGGAATGTAGCCTGCCAGGCTATTCTGTCCAAGGGATTCTCCAGGCAAGAATACTGGAGTGGGTTGTCATGCCCTCCTCCAGGGGATCTTCCTGACCCAGGGATTGAACCCACATCTCTTATGTCTCCTGCATTGGCAGGCTGATTCTCTACCACTAGCGCCAGCTGGGAAGCCCACTCTTATGATGTGATCCAGCAACTGAACTCCTTTATATTATTACAAACCAGATCTTTAAAAAATTCATTTTAAAAAGAATATAAAGAAATTGTTCAAATTTGAAAAACCTTAAAATGTCACATGCACTTTACATGAAATTAGGAAAGATGGTTTATTATTATATTTTATTATTGTATGTGTATGCTAAGTCGCTTTAGTCGAGTCCCACTCTTTGCGACACCATGAACTGTAGCCTGCCAGGCTCCTCTGTCTATGGGATTCTCCAGGCAAGAATATGGTGTAGGTTGTCATGCCCCTCTCCAGGGGATTCTCCTGTTGCAGGGATCTGCAATGGAAGGTGGATTCTTTACCACTGAGACACTGGGGAAGTCCCTGTTTTATTATTATCATATCACTATTCACTTTATTTTCTTAATAAGAGAAAGAATGATCTTAATAGCAGAAATCCCACAGGCTTGTGACTGGCAGAGAGGAGGCAAGCTGACAATAAAAATAAGAATTGGAAAGTAAATAGAGTACCTGAGGCCAGGTCCAAACAACACCTGTTGTGAGAGGTTTCAGAAACTCTCGTTTAATATAGGCGGGTCTGGGCTAAGAGCCTCTAGAGGTACACTTTTAAGGCAGGCGTGAGTTACTTCCCGAAGGAATTCCCTTTGAAACCTAACTGTATTTTAAAGCCTAAAGTGGTAGGCATTTAACTCAAATGCCGCTAAGCTGCTATGGGAGAGGGGGAAATTCAGGAAGCAAAGCCTGCATGGTGCAAGGCAAGTCAGAAACAATGCTTTCAAAGTGAATTCCAGACAATCTTGCCCTGATTATTGTTCAATATATGCTTCTAATTAAATAGCAATAATTGAGTTCTACTGCATCTCTGTGGGATATTACAACATGTAGGAAAAACATCAAAGTGTTTGGTAATTGAAAAGTAGCAGAATATAGCACCCCAAAATGATACCCTTCTGTAGATATAGTTCAGGACATGCAACCCCCAAACATATTGCTTCAGTATATTGATTATTTTGAGCTAAGACTTTCTTTCATGCATTGGAGAAGGAAATGGCAACCCACTCCAGTGTTCTTGCCTGGAGAATCCCAGGGACGGCGAAGCCTGGTGGGCTGCCATCTATGGGGTTGCACTGAGTCGGACACGACTGAAGCGACTTAGCAGCAGCAGCAGCTGCATAGGCACTTAGAAAACAGTAAATGCAAGCCGGGGTTTTCTCTGAATTCCCTTTACGTGCCTAAACACACAGAATCCAAAAGGAACTCAGGTGTTATGAATTCCCTCCCTAGGAGTTTCATCAAGCAGGAAAGATTGACTCATCTCCCCCGGGAGAGGGGACTATACACCCACACCACCCCCAGACACATCTTTTTCACAATCTATCATATGTCCCATCTGTTCTTCTAAGGGCCCATTCATTTTTTGTAAAAATCATTTTCTCTCTCCTAACAGTCCCTCATTTTTCCCCTTTCCCTATTATAACAGAATGTAAGTCTGATTTCTAAGTCATTTCAGGAAGCTACTAATTTTCTCCCGCATATGCACGAGGTACATATGTTGGCAAATTTGAGTTACTTTTCCTTCTTGTTAATCTATCTTTTATTACAGAGATCTCACCTAAGAACTTAGAATGATAGAGGGAGACTAATTTTTTCTCCCATATACCATCAATCATACTTGAAACCAAAAATTTGAAGTTTGATTTAATATTTAAGAGTATGGGGCAGGGAAGAATTTGAGAAAGAGAAACATATACCAGAGAGTAATTTTTTTTAACCATACAAACATAATACTAAGTTCCATTGTAAAGGGGAATTGGAGTGAAATATTTCTAAAAAGTATTTCCAAAAGTTGCAAGCTGAATAAAGTAATGTGAAACTATTAAATGAGATGACCTGACCTGCTAAAAGCAATTTAAATCTCACTAAAGGAAACATTGAGCACTTTCCACATGTAGATAGAAAGAGTTGTCTTCCAAAGGGTCTGTTATGTTAGAAAGACTAAAACATATGAGACAGTATCAGAAAATTGCCCTTTGGATACTTAATGGAGAGCATTATAATGACCTCATGCCTAGTGAATCTACTCTGAAAAGATTCAGTCAGCTTGCACTGGTGAGCATAGTATGCTTTTTCAAAAATTTAATACCTAGTTATATTCAGCCAGTTGGCAATTATTTTTTCCTGGCAGGGTAGGCACTTTGTAGATCCTATTTTAGCTTGCAATTACAGAATATATCAGTTTTTGAATTTCAAATTTGAGCAAAACCTTTCATAAATAACATGTATTTATTAACATATATTTACCCAAAATGTAATTTATTCTAAGAAACATATATGATGCAAAATTGTTTTTGGTCTTTGTCAGATAATATTAATATATTAGTAATTTGTATTTCAAATTATCAGAAAGGAATAGTATTTATTAAAAATGTATTCTAAGGGAAATCTAAAATAATGAGTTCTAGTTGTAAAACACATAATAATATACCTACTCAGGAAAAAAAATCAGAAGGAAAAATAAGGAAAACAGAAATGAAAAATTTCCACAGGTGTCTATTTCATAATGTATATACAAAGCTAATTGTGAAAGTATTCATTATCTAAATGAAAACAGCAAATAGAACAATCTAAATATCAAATACTAGGTTTCTCTATATTGTAACATGAGATAGGAGATATGATTTCAAATATATTTACCACTCTGAGACATGTCTAACCCTTCAAATTCAAATGTGGATTCCAGATTATTTTTCTAAAAGTGTTTACTGTTTGGAACTGACTCATGGGACTTCTTAGAACAAATTCAACTTTATTTGAAATACTAGACTACAATCTCTGTAAAGAGAAGGAATTTCTGTCTAGAAGACCTGAGACAAAGGGGCAGTCAATATTTATTGGCTGAAAGTATGAAGTATATGAATAAATTTTCAAATATGAAAAAATTATCCTATAATATTAATGTTCCTCTAAGATGATATATCATTATGTTATAGTAGAACAAAAAGCAATTAGGATAGTTTCACTCCAGATAATTATTAACTATGTGACACATGACACTGGACAAGTCACATAGTCATTTGAGTCTGTGTCTTTATTTCTAAGATGTTGTTGCTGCTATTCAGTCACTGAGTTGTGTTGGACTCTTTCTGACCCGATGGACTGCAGCATGCCAGTCTTCCCTGTCCTTCACTATCTCCTTGAGTTTGCTCAGATTTATGTCCATTTAATTGGTGATGCCATCCAACCATTTTACCTTCTGTTGTCCCCTTCTCCTGACCTCAAATCTTTCCCAGCATCAGGGCCTTTTCCAGTGAGTTGACTCTTCGCATCAGGTGGCCCAAGTATTGGAGCTTCGGCTTCAACATCAGTCCTTCCAATGAATGTTCAGGACTGATTTCCTTTAGGATGGAATGGTTGGATCTCCCTGAAGTCCAAGGGGCTCTCAAGAGTCTTCTCTAGCATCACAGTTAGATAGCATCGATTCTTTGGTGCTCAGCTTTCTTTATGGTCCCACTCTCACATCTGTACACGACCACTGGAAAAACCACAGCTTTGACTATATGGACCTTTGTTGGCAAAGTGATGTCTCCGCTTTTTAGTATGCTGTTTAGGTTTGTCATAGCTTTCCTTCCAAGGAGCACGCATCTTTTAATTTCATGGCTACAGTCGACCATCTTCAATGATTTTGGAGCCCAAATAAAATAAAGTCTGCCACAGTTTTCATTGTTTCCCCATCTATTTGCCATGAAGTGGCATGATCTTAGTTTTTTGAATGTTGAGTTTTAAGCCAGCTTTTTCACTCTCCTCTTTCACCCTCATCAAGAAGCTCTTTAGTTTCTCTTCACTTTCTGCCATTAGAGTGATATCATCTGCGTATCTGAGGAATATAGCTGACAACTTTTAAAAATTCTATTCTGCCTTGTCTGGGTTCCTATAGGCATATGTGTGAAGTTACTTTATTAACATAAAGTCTAGAAACTAGAGAAAAAAATCACCTTGAAGATCCTCAAAATTAAAGCTTAAAATACAAAATTAAAAAAATTGTTATTTATTGCACAGAATAATTAAAATTTATATGCTTTGTAAAATTTCTTTTTACACAATTATATTACCAACTTTATGTCCTGGTATAATTCTCGATACAGTTATTTATAAAAATATGATTGTTTGGCAGCTCTGAATATTTGCCTGAGGTTCAACAGGCAGTTTTAAATTAATTAATTTTATATCCTTCCCCACATTCCTCATCATCATGGCCCTGATGTCTTTGATAGTGGTAGCTACAGTTTGAAGTAATAATGCTTCATCAATTCTAGAATCATTCCTGTGCCAAGTTATCTAGTTACATTTTATAAGCAATCTAATATTTCAGTTCCTTAAATAACTCACTTAACATTATATTCATGATTTCATATTCATATACATAAATATATGAATATTACAATATGAATTATATAATATAATATGATTATAATATGAATTATTATAATATGAATATTATATTCACATACATGATCTTTTTTTACAGGTGTAAGTTGATGGAGATAAGCACTCATTAATTTTCTTTGTGAAGATTTGCCTTTAAGATGATTAAGTGATTGTGTTCTTCACACAGCACTGCAATTTTCTTTCATGACTACAATTCCTTTGATTCTACAAAGATGTCACACTTCCTAAACTTATTTGTTTCAAAATTTAAGCATGCTTGTGTGGGAGTTCAGAGGAAGGAAAGATGTGCATCCATAAGAACAAACATCAATATCCCAATGAAGCCATTGACTCATCTGGCTAAACAAATACATCACTAATTTATCTACCAACAGGACAATTTTACTAGGATTATTTTTTTTTTCTTTTCTCATTTTTATTATGTTCAATAGCTCTAGAAAATATTCTTGGGGTGTCAGGGAAAGAGAAGTGATAGAGCCGGAGCCACTGGGAGTAATACAATTGGGAATCAGATGCTCCTTTGCATCCCCTTTGGTCCTGGGCCTCCCTTTTAAAATACATTTCTGGACAAAAGTTCTTTATCTTGTTGCCATAAACACTAGATCTGTGGCTCAAAATTTAAAAAGTAGAAGGAAGGAAGGAAAGTGGGGAGGATCAAGGAAAGAAAACAGAGAATATTAGAAGGCAAAAACAGGATAAAAAACTTAAGTATGAAGTGATTAGCTATAACAAATATCTCAGTTTTAGATGAATCTAATAAGTAGAAGGTTATGTTTGAAATTTTAAGCAATTTCAGCCAACGAAGACAAGAGCCTTATTGAGAGGTATTAAAAAATAGAAGTTATTATAACACATTTAAAAAATATCCTTTTTGTCACTTTTTATGATTCTGGTAAATTTCAATTTTTATAATATTATTCTTATTTTATATATGGGAAAGCATTTTAGAGGAGCTTAGGAATTTAATCTGGATATAGGTCTGGAAGTAGAAGGCAAGTCATGTGGCTATTACTTTCTTGCTCATATTACCCCAAACCTCTACTTGTTATTATAGTCAGATTCCGGTTTATTTTCTTTGGTTTAATTCACTGTATTCAAATTCATCGTAACTTTCACCATTGAGGGTGCATGCCAAAAAAATAGTCTACATTTCTGGTAATACCCATATAAACAGACTGCTTCTTTGATAAAGCAGAACAAACCCAAAGGGGAAAAAAGCATAACTTGATCAGGGTACACCTGGGAGACGTTCACAGTGCCAAAATACAACTTTAAATCAGGTATTTCAAACTTGTACAAGTGAAATCTCAGTAACATTCACTCCATTGAAGATAAAAATCAATAAAATATGTTTAATCTGGAAGAACGGTGCCCCTTTGATTGTGTTACTTCAAAAGGTGCTGAAATTATACAGAAGCAACAGTTTCATACATTTTTAAGACTATTTTCAGAAGTATTCATGCTTTGGGATTATCTGTTCTTCTTCAGATTTTTGAGTCATTATCCAAAATGTTTAGTGGTCTTCATCTTTCATCTTCCTGCATGACATCTCCTTTATCACATAGTTAGACACCTGCTTCAGGCATGGCTTTTCTCTGGGGTAAGCTGCCACCTAAGAGTTATTTGAAAGGTAACAGGCAGGCCACCTTCATTTAAAAACAAAAGCCTCCCTATTTCTTGTGACAAACGCTTGGATTCCATTAAATCATTTACTCAAATTACAGAATGCTAAAAATGAAGACTGATGAGCACATTTATAAGTCATTTATCCACTGGTATGAAAGAATAGATCTTTTTATCCTGAAAAAATATCATTTATAAGAATCAAAAGGCCCTGCCTATGTGGAGAATGGTGTTGGAAATTATTTTAAAGTCAGGCAGTTCTTTGAAAGCTCTGGTGCATCAACCAGCCACCAAAACAACCCATTAGGAATTAACCTGCATGGCTCACAAAATAAAAATATGAACAGGGAAATAAGGAGTAACGTTCCTATACTCTTAACATCATTTTAATAAAGATTTTCTAGCTTCCTTGAACTGTAATTCATTTTTTATGAGCAATCCACAAGGTCGATACTATGGAAATAAACAGAAAGACAAAAATAAAACAGACATTGGATGCACCCAGTATGTCTAAACTAATTTTATATAGCTTGCCAAATTAGTTCATACACACCCAATATTTTAAAGAGGTCAAGTTTCTTCAGGACAGTATCACAACACTGGCATCAGACCAAATTCTTTTTCCACTTCAGTACTGCCTTTATTTGGATGTTTTATCAGGTAGGAAGGCTTTTACCACAAGTCATGGAAAAACCAGTTAACAGAAACAGGTTGTCACATGTAGGGGAGGAAAAATCATTTTCTCTCTACCATTCCGAGTTCTTAGTTGAGACTCCTATAATAAAAGTCAGGTGGATAACAGAAAAAAAATAGAAATTTCTTAACATATATACCTCATGTATGCACAGGAGACACTCAGGGAAAAATGAGTAACTTTTCCAGGTGACTTAGAATTCAAATTTAAATAAATCTTAATAGAGAAAGCAGAAGAGGGATGAGGCCTGTTAGGAGAAAGTAAATGATTTGGGGGAAAGCTGCATGAGTTCTTAGAGCTAACAACTGGGAGGCATGATAGATTGTGACAGAGTGTGTCTGGGTGTGGTATGGATGTCTTGTCTCTTCTTTAATAAGAGTCAACCTTCACTTGATGAAACTTCTGTGGAGGAGGTTTATGACAACTGAGTTCCTTTTGGAGAATGCCTTTAGGCAGATAAGGTGAGTTCAGAGAAAAATCCCTGCCTGCATTTGATGTTTTCCAAATATCTACAGATCAAAAGAATCAATGTAACCAAAGGGCCTGTTCTGGGGATGGAATATTCTGTTACCCTTCACTCACATTAAGTTTGCAGATAAGTGTTACTCGTTTAGATGCAGCAGCTCCTGGAAGCAGTCAGATATCGGCCACCCTTAATGTATATTAAATACATTCCGAAATCTTCAGAGACTTGGCCTTTTGTCCTGTTACTTCAGGATCACAGGAATGTTGTAATTATCTCCCGGTATTAACCTCCAGTTGTGCTAAGTCACTTCAGTTGTGTCTGACTCTTTACGACCCTATGGACTTAGCCCTCCAGGCTCTTCTGTCCATGCGCTTCTCCAGACAAGAATACTGGAGTGGGTTACCATGCCCTCCTTCAGGGCATCTTCCAAAACTAGGGATCAAAACCGTGTCTCTTATGCCTCCTGCATTGGCAGGTGGGTTCTTCACCACTAGTGCCACATGGGAAGCCCCATTACCTCCATATATTGTGTCAAAGAGGAGAAGAAAAGTGGGCCTGTAGGAGCTAGTTATCCTCATGATACATCTGCTATTAGAAAGCAAAAGTTTTCCAACTAAAGACTACCTATATCTTCTATGCTGTATTGGCCAAAACTCTGTCACATGGCTAGCCCTGGTATAAAGGAAATAGAAAACATGAGTATCTAGTGCTTACCTGGCATAGCAGAGTGGGTTTGCTATAACTGGCTAAGTTTAATCAGGATATATCCCTGTGACCGGGAACTCAGTGGTCTTAAAGAAGATTAGGGTTTTGTTGGCAAGGAAGGAGAAAGAGCAGCTAATAAACAAACAAGTTTCTTCAGAGGAAACTTACGGTTTTCTATGCTAAATATGTCTAATACATTTATTTTTCTACGGTCCTTTGAAACCAATATAAGACATAAATAAAAGTATACCTAAGCCAAATTTTAAGGATCAGTAAAGTTGATCTAGTGTGATAGACTTTGGTGGGAATGTTCTCCCATATCACACTCCATTATGTTCTTTCACAATTTTTATTTCTCTGAGATGAGAGAGATGTTGCATAATAACATTTCAATTGAGAAAGGAGAATGATATTTATTTGTACCTTCAATTTGGCAGTCGGTAGGTTAGTAACTTTCACATGTTTCACTTAATTATCAAAATAATAAGTGAGATGACTATGAGTATATATATATTTGCATACCAAAAGATACTCAGAAATGTTAAGTAATTCACCCATATGCAATATTTTATCAGTTAAAAACACTAACAAAATTAGAAGAGCTTTGATATATGAATTTTTCTCACATCATTTGGAATAGTTTCATTCTGCAGTAACAGATTTAATATTAATGGATCATTTTTCAGTTCAGTTCAGTCACTCAACTGTGTCTGACTCTTTGTGACCCCATGAATCGCAGCACGCCAGGCCTCCCTATCCATCACCAACTGCCAGAGTCTACCCAAACCCATATTCATTGAGTCAGGGATGCCATCCAACCATCTCATCCTCTGTCGTCCCCTTCTCCTCCTGCCCTCAATCTTTCCAGCATCAGGGTCTTCTCAAATGAGACAGCTCTTCGCATCAGGTGGCCAAAGTATTGGAGTTTCAGCTTCAACATCAGTCCTTCCAATGAACACTCAGGACTGATCTCCTTTAGGATGGACTAGCTGGATCTTCTTGCAGTCCAAGGGACTCTCAAGAGTCTTCTCCAACACCACAGTTCAAAAGCATCAATTCTTCGGCGCTCAGCTTTCTTTTTTATAGTCCAACTCTCACATCCATACATGACTACTGGAAAAACCATAGACTTGACTAGATGGACCTTTGTTGACATTTTTAGGTCACACTTTTAATGATGCCTGCTGAATGAATTAAGATATGATATGGGTATTGGTGCATAAATATGCAGAGTATGCTCATTTGTTTAGCCATGCCACAAATGACTTTTGAGCATATAGCAGAATGTGCCAAAAACCCAAAATATTTTTAATAGTTTTTTTTAATTTATTTTTTAATTGGAGGAAAATTTCTTTACAATGTTGTGATGGTTTCTGCCATACAACAACGCAAATCAGTCATAATTTTATATATGTATATATATGTCATCTCCCTCTTGAGCCTACCTCTCATCCCCCAATCCCACCCCTCTAGATCATCACAGAGCACCTGGCTGGGCTTCCTGTGTAACATATCAACTCCTCACCAGCTATCTATTTTACACATGGTAGTGTATATATGTCTATGCTGCTTTCTCCATTTGTCCCACTCTCTTCTCCCCCACTGTGTCCACAAGTCCATTCTCTATACTGCGTCCCCATTCCTTCCTTGCAAATAGGTGATCAATACCATTTTTCTAGATTCCATATAAATGTGTTAATATACAATATTTATTTTTCTCTTTCTGACTTACTTCACTCTGAATATCAGGCTCTAGGTTCTTCCACCTCACTAGCACTGACTCAAATTTGTTCTTTTTTTTATGGCTGAGTGATTGTATTTATGTTCCATATTTTTTTATCCATTCATCTATGGATGGCTATCTAGGTTGCTTTATGTCCTAGCTATTGTAAATGGTGATGCTATGAACACTGAAACATTAAAAATTATAAAAATATATATGATAAAATTTCTTTTCAAAGAAGTCCTCAGGCTAGCCGGGTAAACAGATAAAGCCATGAGCACGGCTATGTTTTCTACTAATATTATGAAAGAGATATTCCCATGGATTGATAGATGAACACATCTATGCTTGCCATTGTTCTAATCTAATCCCTAATAAAAGTTGGAAAGGTGATACTTATAGAAGTCTCTCCAAAGTACATGGAACCTAAAATACCCTTCAGAAGAGGAATGTCTTCAGGATTCTCTCTACATCAGTCTTTCCTGATTTTCTTCCTGGATTATTTGAGCTATATTCTAGGGTGGTGAGGACTGTCCACATGAGGGACACATGTTGGTAGTCCTGGATTCATACGTATAACTCCATGGCCTGACAGGAAAAACTCCCCACTAGTTGTAGTTTTATTAGTAAGATCTTGGAGAATGAATCAAATGTCCTGGTTTGGGTCATGTTTATCTCCTTACTGAGGGAAGTAGGTTTGTACTTTTTAGCAGAATTTAAGAAATGGAAGAAATTAAACCACATGGACACACACAGATGCACACACACCATATGCTCACATCTGTATAAGACATACACATCTGGCTCTATATTAATAGAAGTTACCAGAGCCTTCATATAGTCACCTTATCTTCTCTGATTGGATTTTTAGCTTTTCCATCTTGTATTCTGTAATGTGTGAAGAATAAAGACTGTATGCGATTTCACAATTGTTGTTTTTAATTAAATGTGCCTTTCAGGAGTGCTGTTCTTAATATTAATGCTTTCTTGAACTAGCCTTCCTTTTTATCCTATCTTCTGTTACAGTCTCTTGTATGTCAATAGAAAAGGGAATTCCTTTTTTCCTACTTTTATTATTGATTAGAGTAAGACCTTACTTTATCCTGACATCCCTACATAAAAAGGTACCACATATAACTGTGCAAGTTAGACAGGGCCCAATTCTAGGAAGTGCTATTCACCTAGTCTATGAGATAACTAGTGTCCTCAGGAGCTCAAATATTCTCAAAAAGTTGTCCATTGTTACTGAAAATGCATATATTCGATACTATAAGAATAAATTAACTCCAAATGTTGGATATGTAAGCTTTTCCATGAAACTCAAACAGGCACTTCACTTATTGCCCAATACTGGACCTCTGATTCTTACAACATGTCTAAGTTTAAGGTTCTCCCACCCAAGTTCTTGGGTCACATCTGCTAATAAACAAACTTTGCAAAAATTAGCATTAGAAGTATGAAGACATAAAAGTAGCATCCCAATCTTTCATTATTTTCCTATAGGATCAAAGAACAACTATCACTATTAGGAAATTCTACCAAGACTGTGTTCATATTTTTATATGTCTATACATTCAGTGAAGCCCAAATGATTCAAATCTATGCAATATTTTTGTTTTGATTTGTTTTTTATTATTAGAAGCCTCAATACTTTTCACTGATATTCTAAAGGCAACATATAACTCAAAGAGTATATCCATTCCTGAATATTGGTTCTCTTTGTTACAATTATTTTCCTACTTGGAAGTTAGTTCAAATTCTAGATATTAGTGTGTATTGAAGATGTGTATTATTGATTCACAAAAGTTCTTTATTTGGACTTCAAACAAAATGCTATATAAAAGTTTATGGTCTAAAAATATGATATTTCCTTAACTCATTTTAAGAATCTAGCCTGTCAAAAACGTCAAATGTTGACAAGGTCAACGGGTACAAGCAAAGGTATTTAGCAGCATTAATCATCTGTTGTTGTTTAGTAGCTAAGTTGTGCAAATGCAAACAAATCACAATGAGATATCACCTCACATGGAGGTCCCACAAGAAATTAAGCGCAGAATTGTCAAATGATCCAGCAATCCCAGTTCTGGGTATAATTGAAAAAAATAAAATCATTGTCTCTAAGAGATAGTTATACTCTCATGCTCACTGCAGCATTACGTACATTAGTCAAGGTGTGGAAATAACCTAAGTGTCTGTCTACAGATTTAAAAAACGATGGTACATATATACAATGGAATATTATATTCAGACTTTAAAAGAAGGAAATCTTATCATTTTCGACAATATAGATTAACCTAGTGGGCATTATGCCAGACAGAGGAAAACAAATACTTCATGTTATCACTTATATGTGAAATCTTAAAAAAAAAAGTACATATGTAAGGTGATGGATGTGTTAATTAACTAGATAAAAAGAGATCGTCCTTTCACAGTGTTTGTGCATTTCAAATCATCACACTGTAAATTTGAAATGTTACAATTTCATTTGTCTATTATACCTCAAGAAAGCTGAAAGAATGAGGAAATTTTTTAAAAAATACATGGCAGTAAATTTTAGAGAATTTTTATGTCTAAAATATTTTTACTCTATTGTAATATTCAATCAATAGTTTATAAGCATATTATGGGGGTGGATCAAGGGAGGCTAAGTATGCATGGTTAACTATTGTGTTAAGAAGGGGTTTTACTTGTTCATGGGGGTAACAGGAAATGATGGAGACCTCTGAACTCCTCTTAATTTTCAGCGTTAGAGTGCTTGGGGCAAGACTTCTAGAATCTTTAGGGTCTGGAGCATTGAAGCTTGAAGCGCTCCCTGTTGATCTTAATTCAACTGTCACCCTCTTGTTTCACTTTCTTCTCTTTAATAATTTGCAAAAAATGTTATTTATCTCATACAATCGTGATGGCTATGAGATAAGATTTATGTTCCACAAAGATGGCATAGTTGCACATTGTAAGGTATACTGGTTAAGAACTGGGGCTTGTGGAATCAGGATATTTGGATCTGACTCTCAGCTGAATCATTTGATGGTATGAAGTTTGGCAAGTTATATAACCTTTCTAAGCCTCAGTTATTCACCTATGAAATGAGGTTAATAGTAGTTTGTTCATAGAATTGTTGTGAGGTTTGCACATGAAATAGAATTATTTGTAAGGTATTCAGGAAAGTGCTGGGTACAGAGTTAAAATACAACAGCATTAAATACTAGTATTTATGAAACATGGTCTAATCAGAGATTGACAAAAGTCAAAAGCATAAAGTTTAAAAAATTCTCACAATCTATTTGCTAATATTTTGAGTCCATCGCCATAACTTGCTGCTGCTGCTGCTAAGTCGCTTCAGTCGTGTCCAACTCTGTGCAACCCCATAGACGGCAGCCCACCAGGCTTCGCCATCCCTGGGATTCTCCAGGCAAGAATACTGGAGTGGGTTGCCATTTCCTTCTCCAGTGCATGAAAGGGAAAAGTGAAAGTGAAGTCGCTCAGTCGTGTCCGACTCTTAGCAACCCCATGGACCGTAGCCTACCAGGCTCCTTCGTCCATGGGATTTTCCAAGCAAGAGTACTGGAGTGGGGTGTCACCATAACTTAGCTAGGTAATATTCAGTAATTTTTTTAAATGGTAACCTTAATCAAAAAACTGTTGTGGGGGCTTCCCTGGTGGCTCAGTGGTAAAGAATTTGCCTGCCAATGCAGGAGACACAGATTTGATCCTTGGGCCAGGAGGATCCCATATGCTGCGGAGCAACTAAGCCCATGAGCCACAACTACTGAGCCTGTGCTCTAGAGCCTGGGAACTGCAACTAGGGGTCGGTACCTAGAGCGCCTGCTCCACGACCAGAGAAGCCACCTCAATGAGAAGCCCACGCACCACAGCTAGAGAGTAGTCCCTGCTCGCCAAGACTAGAGAAAAAAGCCCACACAGCAACGAAGACCCAGCACAGCCAAAATAAATAAACAAACATTAACAACCCTGTTGTGAACATATGTGTTAGTATTTGGTGTGAAATCAGATTAAATGAACACTGTTTCAAATGTGTGAACTAAATGTATACAACTACATTGGGCATGTAGTTCAAGCAAACTGTAGAATTTCATGACTAACATCACCGAGAAACTATGAAACAGTTTTTTAACTGCCTGTCGAAATGGAGCTCTTTCTTGAGGAAATTGAAGCCTGACAACCTTGCTGCCATCTGGAAACATCTAACATCTGTGACTGTAAACATCGAAGCACAGCTGTTGCAGTTCTGAATAAGCACTCCAATTTATTTATTTTTGACTTAAAAAAGTCTTCAGTTTTCCTCAAACATCACAGTTGTTAAGCCATGTTCTTGCAGCAGGAGGAAAAACAATTAAGAGAAATCACTATATCAAACTTTGAAGAGCAGTACTCTTTCTTGTATGTTATTTAAAGGAAATATAAACCTACTTCAATTAAAAAAATGTATTTTGTGGGTGTGCCTGGTTTTTGGAAACCAAAGAATTTAAAGTTACTGGGATGTTACAGATCCTTGAGTGCATTTTACAGTTAGAATACTATAAAAAGTTTTTCAGTGAGGCAAGTAGGGCTTCTCAGGGTCACACAAGCAGGTAAGAACAGAAGCACATTTTTATTCGGTTGTTTTTGGTGTTTCACATTAATTTTAACAAGAAAGCTTTTTACTAAAAACTTAGAGTACATCATAGTGTATTACTGATCTTTAATGTATATGATTCTAAAAATGATTCAATATAAAATACTTAATATGAGTTTGTATATATTATACATGCAGGTAGTATTGTGCATGGGTGCTCAGCTGTTCCAGCCCTGTCTGACTCTCTGCCATGCTGTGGACTGTAGCCCGCCAGGATCCTCTGTCCATGGGATTCTCCAGGCAAGAATACTGGAGTAGGTTACCATGCCCTCCTCCAGGGGATCTTCCCAAGCCAGGGATCAAACCTGGCTTTGATCCCACAGATCAAAGAGGAGGAGGAGGAGCAGGAGGAGGAGGAAAAGTTGTGTCTTTTGTGTCTCTTATGTCTCCTGAATTGGCAAGCGGGTTCTTTACCACTAG
Organism: Giraffa tippelskirchi; assembly: GCF_054371585.1. Lineage (NCBI taxonomy): Eukaryota > Metazoa > Chordata > Mammalia > Artiodactyla > Giraffidae > Giraffa > Giraffa tippelskirchi. The sequence continues at coordinate 130,347,545 of NC_137286.1, forward strand.
CGCCACCTGGTAGGCCTGCACAGGTAGTATTGTTCAGTACAGTTCAGTTGCTCAGTCCTGTCCGACTCTTTGCAACCCCATGGAATGCAGCACTCCAGGCCTCCCTGACCATCACCAACTCCTGGAGCTTGCTCAAACTCATGTCCATTGAGTCAGTGATGCCATCAAACAATCTCATCCTCTGTCATCCCCTTTTCTTCCTGCCTTCAATCTTTCCCAGCATCAAGGTCTTTTCCAATGAGTCAGTTCTTTGCATCAGATGGCCAAAGTATTGGAGTTTCAGCTTCAACATCAGTCCTTCCAATGAATATTCAGGACTGATTTCCTTTAGGATTCACTGATTGGATCTCCTTGAGTCCAGGGGACTCTCAAGAGTTTTCTACAACACCACAGTTCAAAAGCATCAATTCTTCGGTGCTCAGCTTTCTTTATGGTCCAACTCTCACATCCATACATGACTACTGGAAAAACTATAGCTTTGACTAGACAGACCTTCATTGGCAAAGTAGTCTCTGCTTTTTAAAATGCTGTCTAGATTGGTCCATAGCTTTTCTTAAAAGGAGCAAGCGTCTTTTAGTTTCATGGTATTATTTTAAATAACACTAAAACTTGAATCATTTTCCCAATTCTAAATCATAGTTTTAATTCAGTTTCTGCTACATTAGCTCCCTTAATTGCTACCTCCCCATCAGCAACCAGGGAGACCTACAAAAAAGTCCTATAACTTTAGTACTTCAACTAAGCTAACTGGATGTAACTCTCCACACTCCAGTCAAACTCCCTGAAGACCAGTACTTTCTGACCTCTTATATTATGTATTCCTTCTGTATTTAAACCTAGCACCTTCTGACTGATTCCATCTTTCTGCCTACCTTGCCTTATCCTCGTAGGCAGTCCTCTCCAGGCTTTGCTGTCTGAAGGTGGCTCCCGCCACAGCCCAGAACATCCTAGGCCACCTACCATCTGTCTGGAAGGGAAAGATGGGCAGTTTCCCATAACCTGAAGAACATGGGATCTTTTGGTAGTTTCTGTGTTCAGGACACAGTTGAAATAGTGACACCAATACTTGGCCTGACAGTAAAGCCAGGTTCTGGTCATCAACTTCATTGATTAAGATGTGCAGAACAGATTGCAGTTTAAGTCTCAGTCTTAACCTTTGAATTTCTTGAGAAGCCAAGTTCAAAGCCAGGAAGTTCTATCCAATGGTGCAAGAGTGCTTCCAAGCGGCAGAAAATTAAGGTACCTTGAGTAAAACGAAACTAAAGGGCATGCTGGGCTTCCCTGGTGGCTCAGCTGGTAAAGAGTCTGCCTGCAATGTAGGAGACCTGGGTTCGATCCTTGGGTCTGGAAGATGCCCTGGAGAAGGAAATGGCAACCCACTCCAGTATTCTTACCTTAATCCCATGGACAGAGGAGCCTGATGGGGTCCCAAACAGTTGGACAAGACTTGGCGATTAAACAACCAAACAAAGGGCATGCCAAGATCACCGGCATGTCATTAGAACATTGCCTGTAGTTCTTGCCACAATTAATATAAGAGAAATTCACAAGTGATTAATTAATATTTCCCCTTTGGATATGACTTTTCTCACATTTTTAACTCTATGCTTTCTCTAGAATAGAAAATGAGAATAATATGCTTTGCATAGCTAGTTTCAATCTTCATCTATAGGATTTGAGAAATAAACTTTTCCTCAATTCAAGATTAATTAAAAGAATTAAATGAATTAAGGCACTTATACAAGGGTCTAGTATATATATCTCATGAAATTTATAATATATAGCTTATGTAGCATAAAATATGTTGTATATACTAAGTAGCACAATATATAGTATATAAAACATGTTTAAGTATATAATAGATAATGTTACAGAAAATGTTTAATACATGATATGCAGCATTTGCAATGTGGAGTATAAATCAAAATAGAACTATCACATGACATAGCAATTCCAATTCTGGGTACCTATCCAAAGGAGAGAAAATTAGCATCTTGAAGACACTCCCATGTTCATTTCAGCATTATTCACAAGAGTCAAGAGGTTTAGATTCCCTGATAGCTCAGCAGTAAAGAACCCCCATCTGTGACAAGAGTCAAGACATTTAGAACCAAACTAAATGTCTGGCAATGGATGAATGGATAAAGAAAATGTAACACACTGAAACGTTTTTCAATATTAAAAAAAAATGAAATTCTGCCACAGACAATGACATTCATGCTACTCTTGCTCAATAACCATCATTTGTTCCCTGTTGCTTACCAAACTAATTACAATTGATACATTTTGGTATTCAAGGCTAGATACAATATGTCCTCTAATCTTTCCTTCCAATGGTCTCTATCATAGTTCCCCTAAGTTGTAGTATTGTTGTTTAGTGCTTAGTCATGTCCGGCTCTTTGGAATCCCATGAACTATAGCCCACCAGGCTCCTCTGTCATGGGATTTCCCAGGCAAGAATACTGGAGTGGGTTGCCATGTTTCAGCTAAACTACGGTATGTATTGACTATACTTCATAAACACTCTGGACTTTCCTATTTTTGAGTCCTTTTATTCTGTTCTCTCTTTCAGTTGGAACTTCTCTTGCTATCACTCACTGCTGATAGAAAAATGTCATGCAGACAGTACTGCCAACCTCCTTGTAACTTTCACTTAAATAATTTTCACCAAGATCTTTCCCTGTGCCACTTAGCTGAATCCTACCACATCTTCTTACCACGTACTGGGCTTCCCAGGTGGCATCAGTGGTAAAGAACCTGCCTGCCAATGCAGGAGATGTGGGTTTGATCTCTGGGCCAGGAAGATTCCTTGGAGTAGGAAATGGCAACACATCCAGTATTCTTACCTGGAAAATTCCATGGACAGAGGAGCCTGATGGGCCACAGTCTATGGGGCGGCAAAGAGTCAGACATGACAGAGCATGCATGAACCACATAATCAGGACTTAATTACCACCTCCTCTAAGCGCTGCTCCTGATAATTTCATCAAGAGAACATGCTCATATATTTGTTTTGTTTCTGTATATACTTTTTATTAACAAAACTTGCTGTTTTGCTTAATCACTAAGTCATTTCTGACTCTTCTTCCAACCCCATGGACTGTTGCCTTTCAGGCTCCTCTGCACATGGGATTTCCCAGGCAATAATACTGGAGTGGGTTGCTATTTCCTTCTCCAGGGAATCTTTCTGACCCAGGAATCAAATCTGTGTCTCCTGAATTGGCAGATGGGGGTTCTTTACCACTGAGCTACCAGGGAAGTCCAATTAACAAAATCAGGCTCTTCCTATATAAAGTATGGTATCCCAGTATAGTCGCTGTCCAAAAACTGAATCTAATTTTAATGGCTTACATTTAGATCTTTATTCCATCTTGAGTTTATTTTTTTTTTTTTTGCATATGGTATTAGAGGCTGTTCTAATTTCATTCTTTTACATGTAGCTCTCCAGCTTTCTCAATATCACTTGCTGAAGAGACTGCTTTTTCTCTCTTATATATTCTTGCCTCCTTTGTTGAAGATTAATTGGCCATAGGCGTGTGGGTTTATTTCTGGGCTCTCTATTCTGTTTCAGTGATCCATATATCTGTTTTTGTGCCAATACCATGTTGTTTTTATTACTATAGTTTTGCAGCATTGTCTAAAATCTGGCAGGGTTTTGCCTCCAGCTTTGTTCTTTTTCCTCAGGATTGCCTTGACAATTCTGGATTTTTTATCATTTCATACAATCTTAGGACATTTGTTCTAAGGTTATTTGTCATGGGTTATTTGATAGAGATTATATTAAATCTGCAGTTTGCTTTGGGTAGAAGCTTATATATGTTTTTAATCAGGGTAACCAGTTATTTAATTAATAAAATTTACGATAACCTGAAATTAATTTGTACATGTATTTATTCACATGTAGGCTTTCAAACATTATTAATTTAATAAATGGAGAAACTGCCCATTATGCTGTTATTGTAAACAGTGTTCAATAAGGAGCTTTTAAGTCTATCTAGGAAGAAGAAATATTGAGGAAGCTCTCAGAGATATAAGACTTTGAAACTGGTCTCAAAGATGAGTAAATTTTTTTCATGTAGATAATAATTATATATTTAAAAATAATATTTGTATTGGTACTGACTTTACATATACAGACCATGATGCAATGATTCTTCCACATTTTCTATGTATTTCTTGACCACTTCTCCGTAAATATTTTAATGAATGTTTCTTATAAATTCTCAGTAAATTTGCAAATATGAAATCCACTTCAGGTACATTAATCTATTATAATAAAGTGACTCAATATCACCACAAATTTACTTTTTTTTCCTTTTAAACATGTCTGGCTATTTAAAAAAAAATGTTTACCTGCCATCTATTATTTAAACTTTTTAACATTTTCTTAAATATTAATATTAAAAGAATAAGGGCACATAGATTCTGAATTAAAAACTGAATTTCTGAACTCGTTCTCAAATTGAGAAGCAGTAATTCTCTTATATCATTTCATGTCTTTTTCTATTCTTATTGGTCTGAGTTTTTATATGTAGCTTTGATGATCAGTAAGTCGCTGCTACTTTTTTCCCTTACTTTGTGATTACTTCAGATGAACTGAAGTTCTAAGTGAATAATCAGTTTTCTTCTCATCCTCTCCCTTCCCCCCATCCTTCCACAGTTTCTTCAATGTCTGAGATGAGGGGTCAATATCATTTCTAAATCTAAAGTCATTCATTCTATTCCACAAAGCAGGGCTTCTTTTTATCTTGTCTATGGCCATTACTCTTCTCAGTATCAAGTTAAAGAAACAGGAAGATAATGTTCATGCTTCTATCACATTTTCATTCATTTTGAATCTGTCACACAGATCCTTGTACATTCTTATCACAGCCTTTGATTCTCAGTGTTTTCCATCACTGTGTTCAGATTTTTTAAAAAATTAGTAATGCTCACCACGAATCTTGACTAACATCTTTCATATTAAAGTTTTTTTGAGGTAACATACATAGGATTGCACATGCTGAGGGATGTTTATGAATTATTTTCTGCAACAGACACATCCACACATGCACACACTGACTTTAGCTTTTGTTAATCTATAGTCCATTGATAAAACCAAAAGGAAATGCAAGAGATTAGAAAACTGAAGAACATCAACCTTATTCTTCCAAGAGTAGCATTCCTAAGACATCAATTTCTGGCTTTGTAGCCTTATATTTAATGTTTTAAAGATAAGAAATGTTTTAAAGAGCAAAATAATTGACAAGAGAAAGAATGAATATTAGAGCTTATGCATCAGAAAGAATGGCTTATATTGTATGAAAATGATTAAGATATTAACCTAAATATTATTTTATTTTTCATGTTCCTGATCATTCTTGTCATTTTCTTTAATGCTTTCTTTTCACCACTTTCAAAAATATTTTTCTCCCTATTCTTTCTGTTTTATCTTAAAACGAAATATGGCTGGAAATTCACTTTCAGGACTAGTAATAGCCAGTGGAAATGTGTAGTTTCGGAAAGCAAATGTGAAATAATAAAACTATATATTTTGCATTTATGTTGAATTTGAATGTGTAAGCAAATCAGCAAATGGAATTATGTACTAATCTCATTTTTTTCTCTGCACAAGTCTATTATTACCATCAAAATGTAATATAACCACAATAAACATCAGTAACATTTCAGGGCACATAAACTTTTATGACCTTTTTGTCACCTAGCTACATAACCAAAATTTCCCAAACCACAAATACTTTCCTCATCTGCTACTTTCTTGGCCACTGGGAATTTTCAGGAGGTTTCTTTCTTGTTTTTAAGAACAAGTTTATGTCCTGCCTCGTGGCTGCTTTTGGTCTCCTAATGTCCCTCTGCTGAGTGCTGGCTTCTCCAGTTGTAATTCTTCAAGTCTTCTATCACTATTAGCGTTTTGGAACACATATTGTTGCGAGTCTTCCAAAGTTGTGACATTAACAATGTGACAAAAATACTGCTTTCTCTCCAACTGTCATAGCTGACAGAGAGCTTCACTCTTTTTGTCAGATATGAGAAGATACCTTTTCTCCCCGTAGTCTTTTATCACTTTTGCAGACCTTTGGAGCAGCACCATTTGTGTGCCAAGAGTTGCAACTGCCTGAGGGAAGTGGGTGGTTTTTGTTTCTTTGTTTGTTTTCATTTTACTATAGCTAATCCGCCAGACCTCAGACAACATCCCCTGGGTCTACCTCAGTGATAACACCACTGACTCCCACCCCGGTTGCCTCCACCTTGTTTCCTACATGCACGTCACAAAAATATCACAATGTTCGTCTACTTGTTGAAAATTAAAAGAAATAAACAACAAATTAAGAACACAAATGTACATATTTCATATGTATCATCTCATACAAAAGACGCCAAAGGAAAAATAGATTTGCTCATGACAAATTAACATCTAGAAATCACAAATGGTATGCCATAAAGAAAATTTTAAAAGACACATAGGTGAATTGGAAAAAATTGCTATATGAAGGCAAAAAAGGTCATCCAATATATGAAAATTTCTTAACAGTTTACTAGAAACTGTGCAAATGATATCCCCAGTGTGGGGGAAAATGGGCTTGAACAAGACTAGGTAACTAGTAGAAGTAATGAAAACTCTCAAGTTCTATATTCACATATTTTTAATATCAATAAATTCAAGTTAAGGCAATGAAATATCAAGTTTTCTAATGTCAATTGGTTGAATTTTTAAAAAGATACTATTTCTTGACTTTGGACATTGTCAAATTTATATAGTTTAAATATTAAATATAATTTGAATTTGTTAAAATATCTATTAAATAATATATAGAATTAAATAAATATAGAGAATATAATAACCTTTCCTCTTTTATGTTTTTTAAAAATAGACATAATGAACATACACTCAGTAATCAGAAAATTAATGTAAGAAACAATATATATGTATAATTAATTTTAAAACATATTTGTTAATAACGAAAATTAAGTATTCAAGAAAATATTAGATATTCTAGTTATTCCTGAGTTTAGATAGTAGTGTAGAAATATCTGATGTGTGTATTTTCCTTTTGAATAACTAACTATGATAGCTTATGGTGAACAATGTCAGATTCGTGATCACTGAAGAAGATTTAGCTTTGGGACCAGGGACCAGGCTTGATCACTCAAGAGCTTTTGTGTAGCAGAGTTTTATTAAAGTAAAAAAAGGGACAGACAAAGCTTCTGACATAGACATCAGAAGGAGGACGGAGAATGCCCCCCTTGCTGGTGTTAGCAAGGGAGTTACATACTTTTTTTAATTGGTTATTACAATTAATCAAAAGAATGTCTCAAGGTTGTAAAAATTTTACCAGACCCACTCCCACAATTTACATTTTAGGATAAAAGGATTAGAACTTAACAACAGAAAGATCCTACCATCCTAAAGGAGATCAGTCTTGAGTGTTAATTGGAAGGATTGATGTTGAAGCTGAAACTCCAATACTTTGGCCACTTCTTTGGCACTGCCTCTTCTTATAAGAACACTAATCCCATCATGAGGGTTCCACTTTCATGACCTCATTTAAATGTACTTCCTTCCAAGGTCCTCACTTCCAAATAACATCACACTGGGGGTTACAGCTTTAACATACGAATTTTCAGGGAACACAAATATTCAGTCCATAAAACATACAAAATAATTGTTCCTAAGTCTTCATATAATCCTAGGTTTTTGAACACTATGAATTACTTGGCTTGTTCTCTGTGACTAGGTATTGATTTATATAAATTTACTTATGAATTTGCTAAATATTTCACCTACAACTACAGAGTATCTTAATCTATTCTAATTTTACCTTTTATAATTCTCTCCACTGATGACAAACAATATGGGAAACCATTGCCTTGTAAGTAAAACAGTAAACTATTCAGCTGGCAGGTTTTGAGTGTCTTCCTGGTAGAAAATCGCTACAGTATGAGATTTTGAGCTTCCAATTGAGAATCAGAAAGTAGGAAACCATGCAATCTATTCCTGAATTTTCTCTTTTGAGGAAAGGAATACAACTGAGAGAATAAAAAATTACACTTGATATACTTAGATTTATACCACATGGTGCAATTTGAAACTTCCTAAAATGAGAACTCAAGTTAAGAATTAAGAAAAAATATTTACATTGACTATATTAATCTATTGGACTATAAATCATTTAAGAACAAGGATTTATAATGAAATATTATATAGCCATAACAACAACAACAACAAAAAAAAAGCCCTGCCATTTGCTACACCATGGATGAAATAAATAAATCAGAAATAAATTGAACGAAAAAAGCAAATACTGTACGATCACATTGTTATATGTAGAAGCTAAAAACACAGAAACAAACAAACAAGAACATAAAAAATAAAATCATTGGGTTGTTTCCCTGGACTCTGATGACATAAGGTCAGTAGCTGGCACTGACTGTTCCCTTAATTTATTTGTTAGCTACCTCAAAACTGAGATTTTCAGCAATACTGTCAAAGACAATTGCATCATTGAAGGAATTGCTGCACTTTAATTGAAGAGGAAAAAAAAATGAAGGAGAAAAGTGTGAGAAGAGTTCATATATAATTGAAAATTAGCATTTAAGGTCCATTTTGGCAGTGGAAAGCTTTTTAACAATTGAGTTGAATGGAAATACATGTCCAGAAAATGTGAAAACATTCTTCACAGCTCAAATATAACTGAACAATAGGACTGGGACAATAAGTGTCTGATGCCTATCCCCATGTTTATTTCAACAATATCAATAAAAATGCTAATAGTACTAGGTAACACTGAATGTTTTTTAGGGACCAGGTGTTATCCTGCACCTTTCATATACATTAATTCATTGATTCATTCTCATAATAATTTAGGATGTCACAAGATCTTTTATGGATGCGGTTTGCACCCTAAAACAATTACAATAGTGACATCAAAAGTCCCTGATCACAGATCATCATAGCAAATATAATAATAATGAAGAAGAAGTTTGAGATACTGTGAGAATTACCAAAATGTGACACAGAGACACAGAGTGATCAAATGGTTTTTGAAAAATGCTGCCCAGAGACTTGCTTGTGGCAGGGTTGCACAAACTTTCAATTTGTAAACCACTTAATATCTCGAAAGTACAATACAAGAAGGTGCAATAAAATGAGGTATGTTTGTACTTGTAAAATAAGTGTTTTGGAGGAGTATAGAGTAGGACTCCCAAGTTGGTCTAAAATGGTTTGAGAGAGCTGGGAAAGGAGACTGGCTTGGGGATTTTATTATGGTGCAGGAGTAGGGCTAGTCATATTTTCCAATTGTGGGCAGAGGACTGTGGATGTGACCCTCCTGCCAGGGTTGAGAGAAGGAGCACAAAGACTCTGTTCTCTGCTTATCTAAATGTGGGGCAGGAGGAAGGGAGAAGGGATGGTGAAACTTGAAACCTGACAGCACTCAAACATTAAAAAATGATGTCTAAAAAAAAGAAACTGACATCTGACTTTGGTACCATTGTTATGCAGATGTTTTTTTCCAAGTACTCTAAGATTTGTTATTAACAGAGGAAATCTATCAATCTTTATATATTTGCTCTAATGAAATAAGAAAACTGTATAGATGTATCAAATGTGTCAGCAACCTCATTTCAAACTACTCATTGCCACTTTGAGATTCGTGTATTATTAGTGCATCAAGAGTTATTTATGTCAGTAGGTATTTTCATAAAGGATATATCCTTGAAGAAAGAAATTTAGTCTGTAAAGTGAAGATTATGAAGATAAAGTAGAAGGTTTAGATGATGGAGTGTCACAAATCAAATTAAATAGGTGAAGAGAAAACTTCCCTCAACAAATGGAATAAGTAGAGTACTAGGGTTTAAAATGTAAATGTTATTATTGATACAACAGCAAAATAAATGAGAAATACAGATGTAAATCACATCAAAATGTATAATCAAAACTATCATAGTTTTATAAGTTGGACTTCTTAAAGAGATGTTTTTCTGGGCTGATAGAAATAAGAGCTAGATGAAACATAAAACAGAAGCAGGGAGAAGCATATGGCTTCATTATAAATGTTGATGAAATTCAATTTCAAAAAATTTATTTTCAATAAATGAGAAATCTATTCATGAAAAGAGAATGAAAACATTAAAAATGACTCATGGGTATAAGATTAAGGACAGAAGGCAGGAAAAAGTGGAAAGAGAAAGTGTCATGGAGACATTTTCTTTTTAAAGTTCAGAGAGCTGGTTACAATTGTCAGAGGGCTTGGCCATCAACTAGCACTGTGTATTTTGTCTGGACACTTAACTTTTCTGAATATCAAATATCTTGTTTGTAAAATTAGAGAGTAAGACTTATAGATCTCTTAAGATTTTTCAATCTGATTCTTGCTATATATCTATGAAAAAGTTGAAATACTTCTCAATAATAAAAAAGGAATGAAATATTAACACATTAACATGCATTAATGTTAATGAAATATTAACATAATATTAATAGATAAACCTCAACACATCATGTTGAGAGAATCCTAATACAAAAGACAATGAGTGTTTGATCTTTTCATGTGAAATTTCTTTTTTAATAATACTTATTGGGAGTATAGTTGATTTTCAATGCTGTATTAGTTTCTGCTGTACAGCAAAGTGAATCAGTTTTATATATGTGTGTATGTATATATATATATATATACATACACACACACACACACACACACATATACATCTGCTATATTTTAGATTCTCTTCCTACATTAAGGCTTTTACAAAGTATTGAGTAGAGTTCCTGTGCTGTGCTGGTTCTTACTAGTTATCTATTTTATATATAATAGTTTGTATATGTCAATCCCAATCTCCCAATTTATCCCACCCCTCCTTTCCCCCCTTGGTGACCATAAATTTGTTTTCTACATTTCTGACTCTATTTCTGTTTTCTGAATAAGTTCATTTGATCTTTTTTGATCTACCTCCTAGAGTAATGAAAATAAAAACAAAAATAAAAAATGGGGCCTAATTGAACTTGAAAGCTTTTGTACAGCAAAGGAAACAAGAAAACAACCCTCAGAATGGGAGAAAATATTTGAAAATCAAGTGACCAACAAAACATTAACCCCTGAATATGTAACCAGCTCATGCAATTCAATATCAAAGTCAAACAACCAATCAAAAAGTGAGAGGAAGATCTAAGTATACTTTTCTCCAAGAAAGACATACAAATAGCCAAAAAAGTACACGAAATCATGCTCAACATCACTAATTATTAGAGAAATGCAAATCAAAACGACAATGAGTTATCACCTCACACCAGTGAGAATGGACATCAACAAAAACATCTATTAGCTATAAATGCTGAAGAGGGTGTAGAGAAAAGGGAACCCTCCCACACTGTTGATGGGAATGTGAATAGGAATAGCACTGTACAAATGTGAAAGCTGGACAATAAAGAAGGCTGAGCACTGAAGAATTGGTGCTTTCATACTGTGATGCTGAAGACTCTTAAGAGTCCCTTGGACAGCGAGGAGATCAAACCAGTCAGTCCTAAAGGATATCAACACTGAATATTCATTGGAAGGACTGATGCTGAAGCTGAAACTCCAATACTGTGGCCACCTGATGTGAAGAACCGACTCATTGGAAAAGACCCTGATGCTGGGAAAGACTGAGGGCAGTGGGAGAAGTGAGTGACAGAGGATGAGGTGGTTGGATGGAATCATCGACTCAATGGACATGACTTGTAAACTCTGGGAGATGGTATAGCACAGGGAAGCCTGGTGTGCTGCAGTCCAGGGGGTTGAAAAGAGTGGGACACAACTGAGCAAGTGAACAACAACAACATGAATGTTCCTTAAAAAACTAAAAATATAGCTACAATATGATCCAGTAATCCCACTCTTGGGAGAAAATCATAATTTGAAACAATACATGCACCCCAATGTTCACTGTAGCATTATTTATATTAGCTGGGACAGGGACACGACCTAAATGTCCATCAACAGAGGAATGAATAAAGAAGATGTGGTACATATATACAATGAAATATTACGCTGCCATAAAAAGAATGAAATAATGTAGTTTGTCGCATCATGGATGGACTTAGAGATTGTCACACTGAATGAAGTAAGTCAGAAAAGGACAAATAACGATAACAAATACGATTTAGCTTGTATGTGGAATCTAGAAAAATTCTACAAACGTATGAAATTTCTAAACACAGCAAGCCTACATATCAAAAAGTAGATCCATATTTTCTTGGGTAAGAGATAGGAGCAGACATTTGATTGAAAATGGGCAGCAGGAAATGTTTAGGGGTGATGTAAATATTCCATATATATTCCAAATATACATTCAGTTCAGTTCAGTCGCTCAGTCGTGTCCGACTCTCTGCGACCCCATGAATTGCAGCACGCCAGGCCTCTGTGTCCATCACCAACTCCCGGAGTCTACCCAAACCCATGTTCATCGAGTCGGTGATGCCATCCAACCATCTCATCCTCTGTCGTCCCCTTCTCCTCCCGCCCCCAATCCTACCCAGCATTAGGGTCTTTTCCAATGAGTCAACCCTTCTCATGAGGTGGCCAAAGTATTGGAGCTTCAGCTTCAACATCAGACCTTCCAATGAACACCCAGGATTGATCTCTTTTAGGATGGATTGATTGGATCTCCTTGCAGTCCAAGAAACTCTCAAGAGTCTTCTCCAACACCACAGTTCAAAAGCATCAATTCTGCGGCGCTCAGCTTTCTTCACCGTCCAACTTTCACATCCATACATGACCACTGGAAAAACCATAGTCTTGACTAGACGGACTTTTGTTGGCAAAGTAATGTCTCTGCTTTTAAACATGCTATCTAGGTTGGCCATAACCTTCCTTCCAAGGAGTAAGCGTCTTTTAATTTCATGGCTGCAGTCACCATCAGCAGTGATTCTGGAGCCCAAAAAAGTAAAGTCTGACACTGTTTCCACTGTTTCCCCATCTATTTCCCATGGAGTGATGGGATCAGATGCCATGATCTTAGTTTTCTGAATGTTGAGCTTTAAGCCAACTTTTTCACTCTCCTCTTTCACCTTCATCAAGAGGCTCTTTAGTTCTTCTTCACTTTCTGCCATAAGGGTGGTGTCATCTGCATATCTGAGGTTATTGATATTTCTCCCGGCAATCTTGATTCCAGCTTGTGTTTCTTCCAGCCCAGCGTTTCTCATGATGTACTCTGCATATAAGTTAAATAAGCAGGGTGACAATATACAGCCTTGACGTACCCCTTTTCCTATTTGGAACCAGTCTGTTGTTCCATGTCCAGTTCTAACTGTTGCTTCCTGACTTGCATACAGGTTTCTCAAGAGACAGGTCAGATGGTCTGGTATTCCCATCTCTTTCAGAATTTTCCACAGTTTATTGTGATCCACACAGTCAAAGGCTTTGGCATAGTCAATAAAGCAGAAATAGATGTTTTTCTGGAACTCTCTTGCTTTTTCGATGATCCAGCGGATATTGGCAATTTGATCTCTGGTTCCTCTGCCTTTTCTAAAACCAGCTTGAACATCTGGAAGTTCACGGTTCACTTATTGCTGAAGCCTGGCTTGGAGAATTTTGAGCATTACTTTACTAGCATGTGAGATGAGTGCAATTGTGCGGTAGTTTGTGCATTCTTTGGCATTGCCTTTCTTTGGGATTGGAATGAACACTGACCTCTTCCAGTCCTGTGGCCAATGCTGAGTTTTCCAAATTTGTGGCATATCGAGTGCAGCACTTTCACAGCATCACCTTTGAGGATTTGAAATAGCTCAACTGGAATTCCATCACCTCCACTAGCTTTGTTCGTAGTGATGCTTTCTAAGGCCCACTTGACTTCACATTCCAAGATGTCTTGCTCTAGGTGAGTGATCACACCATAGTGATTATCTGTGTCGTGAAGATCTTTTTTGTACAGTTCTTCTGTGTATTCTTGCCACCTCTTCTTAATATCTTCTGCTTCTGTTAGGTCCATACCATTTCTGTCCTTTATCGAGCCTATCTTTGCGTGAAATGTTCCCTTGGTATCTCTAATTTTCTTGAAGAGGTCTCTAGTCTTTCCCAATATGTTGTTTTCCTCTATTTGTTTGCACTGATCGCTGAGGAAGGCTTTCTTATCTCTCCTTGCTATTCTTTGGAACTCTGCATTCAGATGAGAATATCTTTCCTTTTCTCCTTTGCTTTTCGCTTCTCTTCTCTTCCCAGCTATCTGTAAGGCCTCCTCAGACAGCCATTTTGCTTTTTTGCATTTCTTTTCCATGGGGATTTTCTTGATTCTTGTCTCCTGTACAATGTCACGAACCTCTGTCCATAGTTCATCAGGCATTCTGTCTATCAGGTCTAGTCCCTTAAATCTAAGAAAAATCTGGAATTTTGTCACTTCCACTGTATACTCATAAGGGATTTGATCTAGGTCATACCTGAATGGTCTAGTGGTTTTCCCTACTTTCTTCAATTTAAGTCTGAATTTGGCAATAAGCAGTTCATGATCTGAGCCACAGTCTGCTCCCGGTCTTGTTTTTGCTGACTGTATAGAGCTTCTCCATCTTTGGCTGCAAAGAATATAATCAATCTGATTTCGGTGTTGACCATCTGGTGATGTCCACGTGTAGAGTCTTCTCTTGTGTTGTTGGAATAGGGTGTTTGCTATTACCAGTGCGTTCTCGTGGCAAAACTCTATTAGCCTTTGCCCTGCTTCATTCTGTACTCCAAGGCCAAACCTGCCTGTTACACCAGGTGTTTCTTGACTTCCTACTTTTGCATTCCAGTCCCCTATAATGAAAAGGACATCTTTTTTGGGTGTTAGTTCTAGAAGGTCTTGTAGGTCTTCATAGAATCGTTCAACTTCAGCTTCTCGGCGTTACTGGTCGGGGCATAGACTTGGATTACCGTGATATTGAACGGTTTGCCTTGGAAGCGAACAGAGATCATTCTGTCGTTTTTGAGATTGCATCCAAGTACTGCATTTCGGACTCTTCTGTTGACCATGATGGCTACTCCATTTCTTCTAAGGGATTCTTGCCCACAGTAGTAGATATAATGGTCATCTGAGTTAAATTCACCCATTCCAGTACATCTTAGTTCGCTGATTCCTAGAATGTCAACGTTCACTCTTGCCATCTCCTGTTTGACTACTTCCAGTTTGCCTTGATTCATGGACCTAACATTCCAGGTTCCTATGCAATATTGCTCTTTACAGCATCGGACTTTGCGACTATCACCAATCACATCCACAGTTGGGTATCGTTTTTGCTTTGGACTGTGTTGATATAGATATACCAGTATGTACACTAACACTTAAATGGGTGCATTTTATGGTATTGATATTATACCTCAATTAAGCTGTTAAAGATAACAATGACAACAACAAAATACGTCAGAATACATCATATTACCATTAAAATCCTCCAGTGGCTTCATATATCACTCATATATTTTATATCTAAAATATAGTATTCTTAACGATAGTGACTAGGTTGTCTCTAGTCTAGAACTTATTCATCATTTGCAACTGAAATCTAAAAAAGAGATATTATTAACAATGAGTCATGTGGATTGTTTAGGACTTTAAAGTTTGATCACCTATCACATTTCAGTACAGCATCTGAAAATTTTGAGACTGACAGAATCTTCACTGAGGAAATTGAGAATATTGTCATCAAAGAAGCCTCACTTACAAGTGTCTCATTTAAGTACCTCTCAAGTAAAAGTTTCTTGCATTTTCACAAGAAAGACCAAAAAAAACACACAAAAACTTAAAAAAACAAAGGAATATGTTAAATATGATCAGAATAAGCCATTGTATTTCATTGCTAAACATATCTCGCATGCACTTTATGTGCAGTGTGTGTGTGTATATATATACATATATTCCTATAGTATCTTAATTTGCTTTATCAATTTTTAATAGCCATAGGGTTCATTTTTTGAAACTCATAATATTATGCATTAAATAAATCTTTCTTGGTGTTATTAGCAGAATGCTACACCTTCCTGAAGTTATTGCTTTCTGTGCTTTTTCCTTAAAACTCTAAATTCCTACTCTCTGCTTGTTTATGATTGATTATCTGAATTGCCTTTTCTTACAAGTTATCAACTACTCATTACTTAATAGTCAGTAAATTACTAAACTTATTCCCCTTATTTTTTGCTTTATTAAACTGTTAGCCACTTAATGCAAAAAATATTTAAACAGATTGTATGCTGTTCTGCTCTGTTTTCAACAGATGTCAAGTTAATTGGAATCTCTGAGTTGTGTCAATTGTGTTATCTTCCTAGAAATATAGAAAGATCACAACTTTATACACTTTCTGTTGGAAGTAAGCCATGGCTTTTCTTTTAGGTTCTACACTGATTCTCCCCCAATTACATGTATTTGTTTAATTATTTGTGTGTATATATTACTTTAATAAAAGTAAAACATTTCATTGGTTGATGTTTTTAACATTCATATAGGTGAAAAATGATCCAGGACTGGAGGAGATTCATGGACATGCCAAAAGGGGGAAAAAAAAAAGAGGCAATATTTAAATAAACTATGCTTATTTAAAAAAAAACTATGCTAAAAGTAAACATAGTTTATTTTTCTTGGTAGCAAAAAGCAACCAGGATTAAAAATTATTATTTTTCTAGTAACCACTGATTTATAGTGGTGCAAAAAGCTAATAACTGGGCTTGTTTCTTACATGCTAAACTTGGGAGCAGACATAGAAACCATATTTATCAAATTTTCAAATGGTACAGCTTTCTCACATATGTTTACAGAAATCTGGATTTCATATTATTTCATGATATATTAAATTCATATAAATATAACTTAATGAAATTTATTAAATGTACATAATATAAATGAGAATTTTACAATTTTAGCAGATTATATATGTATTCTCAACTCATACCTCACCTTTGAACTCCAGGTTTATGCTAATTGCTTCCTTCATACAGATGTGGACAGGACTCTTTTGTTCAAAATCCTCCAATGGTTTTCCTTTGTCCCTCCATTAAAAGCCTGCTGCTGTTGCTGCTGTTTTGTACTCAGTCATGTCCAACTCTTTGTGACACCAAGCACTGTAGCCTGTCTTGGCTCCTCTGTCCATGGTATTTTCCAAGCAAGAATAGTGGATTGGGATCCTACTCCAGGGGATTTTCTTGACCCAGGGATCAAACCCACTTCTCCTGCCTGCTTCTCCTGCATTGGCAAGCGGTTCTTTACCACCAGAGACACCCAGGAACCCAGAACATTACCATAGCCCAGGATTTCTGTACAAATAGCCTTCTGTTATCTTCTGAATTCTTTTCTTTTTTCTCTCCGTAGCAAATATCATGACCCTTTATACATATATATTAGTGTCTTGATTGCAAAAGTGATCCCAATTTTTCACTCAACCCCGTATTCATGCTTTTAGCAAAGTGACTTTGCAGCTTCTCTCTGTAAAAGGCAAAGCCCATTTCTTCACAACCTGCATCTGGACTGTCCTGTGATTTCTTCTGTATTTGAAGTGATTGTCTGCAACTTTCAAGTGCCTTGCCCGATTCTGTTCTCTCACTTGGGTACCTTCCTCCCTTGTGAGAAGAAACTAATCTGATGGAAAAAGAGATCATTTGGAGAAGAGCCCATTTTCTCAGCTAAGGATATTCTAGAGCAGCCTACAGCCAGCCAAGCCCCAAATACATGAAAAACAAACAAACAAAAACCTAGACAAATTTAGCAGTGTTGCCTACTTGATACACAGCCAAATGCAGACACATGAATGAGTCCAGTCAAAATTAGAAAAGCCACCCAGATGATCCATAGACTCATGAGAATTGATTATATAAATTTTACCCTGCATTGAAGGGGAAGGTGAAATAGTATTATTTTCTGAGGGTATTCACTTATTGTATTTCCCTTGCAAAAATTTACCAGAATATTTCCTATGATCTTAACTTTATGTGTACAATGGATAACTCTAGTTTTGTGTGTGTGTGTGTGTGTGTGTGTGTGTGGTTTTTATGGCTAGCTAGACTCTCACTGTTGTTGCTCAGTCGCTCAGTTGTGTCCAACACTTTGCAACCCCATGGACTGCAGCAAGCCATAGCTTCTCTGTTCTTGACCATTTACCTTTACCATCTCCCAGAGTTTGCTCAAACTCATGTCCATTGAGTTGGTGATGCCATCCAACCATCTCATCCTCTGTTGCCCCTTCTCCTCTTGCCTTCAATCTTTTCCAGCATCAGGGTTTTTTCCAGTGAGTTGGTTCACTGCATCAGGTGGCCAAAGTACTGGAGCTTCAGCTTCAGCATCAGTCCTTCCAATGAATATTCAGGGTTGATTTCCTTTAGGATTGACTGGTTGGATCTCCTTGTAGTCCAAGGGACTCTCAAGAGTCTTCTCCAACACCATAGTTTGAAAGCATCAATTCTTTGGTGCTCAGCCTTCTTTATGGTCCAACTTTCACATTCATACATGACAAGTGGAAAAACCATAGCTTTGACTATATGGACGTTTGTCAGCAAAGTGGTGTTTCTATTTTTCACTACACTGTCTAGGTTTGTTATAGCTTTTCTTCCAAGGAGCAAGCATCTTTTACTTTCATGCAGCTTTCAATGTTCACAGTGATTTTGAAGCCCAAAAAGCCTATGATTGGTGATTTCCATGAGAAATTTTAAATAACTTTTACATAGAATTAATGTTTCCAGAAAAAAAAAAAAAACCCTGTCATGTGCATTTGGAAATAGCTCCTTGAAAATGACTAGAAAACACAAAGAGAATCTGAAATTACTATAAGTAGAAACAAATACATGCCACAGGCATACACACATACTTATATCATATCTAATGGGAGTTACTAAACCATCACATGCCTGGTAACTGGTGGGAGAAGTAACAAAGGTGCATTGTCCTTAATTATGACCACAGCTATAACTAGGAGTGTGTTTTATGGTTCATGTAAAAGTACAGGGGACTTCCCTGGTGGCCTAGTGTCTAAGATTCCAAGCTCCCAATGCAGGGGGCCTGGGTTTGATCCCTGGTCAGGGAATAGACCCTGCATGCTCCAACTAAAAATGCAGTTTTCTTTGTAGTATTTTACTCCCTCCTCCTCCTCCTCCATGTAAGAAAAAAGTAAAGCTGGGGATTAACCACTTAGCACTTTGCATACCAGCACCAATATAAACTGAGGTATCTTCACTGATAATAAACTCAGGGTCATTCCACACAGGCCTGAGAAAATTGTTTAATCTTCTGTAATAGTGGTGGCTGCCTTGGAATTTCTCTATTGGAAGGAAATATAACTGAAAGTGGGCAGGGGGACCATGGAAATTATTTGCATGAATCTAATATTTTGATTTTTGATTATGCATGTTGATGTGTCATGGTAGGGAGAGAAGATTATCTCTCGTGTGGATCCAGGTTTGTACAATAATCACAATGCTTTTGCTTATGTCATCTCTTTGGAAGAGTATTGAATCAGGTTAACAGAGATCAGGGGTAGTATAGCTAATATAAACTATTTTTTTTTGGCTACCATTATCACGAGAAGAAAAGTAGAATAGGTACCAAGAAAAGGTACCCTTGGACAACTGGATGATCTTGGCCAGTTGGATAAGTAACTTACACCAAAGAGTGTCCCTTCCTCCTCTAGTGCAAAAGTACTTTATTGTTGCAGGAATGAGATATCTGATATCAGGATGAATCTTACCAAATAGAATGTGTCAAAATTCAACCTCAAAAATATATGGATTAAATCACCCTTCAAGAGGAGATCTGTAAAATAAACCTTTTCCACCAGCCAGTTCAACTACTGGGTGATTACTTTACATTCTGTACACTCCTTATCTTTTCATGCTGACTTGTAGAAGCTTCCTCATTTGTCACATTTTCTGTACACAGTGAACTGAAATTTTGGGGGCCTCTCTTTCCATCACAAACGATATTATCAAAGTCTAGGACTGTCCCATTCATTTTTATATTGCAGTAGGTGGTAAATTTTGGAGCCTCCAGATAGACTTTACACTGAACCAAAGAATAAAGTGGGAAGGAAGTAGGAAGAGGAAAAATGATAGATGCTACCAGTAATGCAAAAAAGGTAACTTGTTAGCAGCTATTTAATTATTAATTTAAAATAATGCTTATTTATTTTACACATAGGAAAATTTAAAAATCATAAAATAGTATAAAAAGATACTAAAGAAAATTGTATTCTTTTCATATGTAAATACCAAAGTTCAGAATATATTTTAAAAATAATGTAATTATATATATATATATACATATAATATTATTATATATATATATATTCTTGTACTTCGTTAGTCACTCACTCATGTCCAACTCTTTGAGACCCTAGGGACTATAGCCTGCCAGCCTCCTCTGTCCATGGAATTCTCCAGGAAGGAATACTGGAGTGGGAAACCATTCCTTTCTCCAAGGGATCTTCCCGACCCAGGGACTGAACCTGAGTCTCCTGCATTGTGGGCAGATTCTGTACTGTTTGAGTCATCAGGGCTGTCTACATCCATTCAGCTTGATAAAAATCAAGCAGACTACATGTTTACTTTGATCATTTGATCAACTTGTGAGGCAAGAAACCAGACTATCAAAAATATCAAAGAAGCAATAAAAAAACTTTAAATTTTTGGTTTGAGGTAATTAAATCTTAAAAACAAAATGTTGCTTCTGAGATTGAACAACTTTTTCATGGTTGGGCTGCCAGTTAAGCTTTCACTTTGTTCCTGAAGGCCTCAGGCACACAATCTGCTGTCTTCTATTCTCGCTGGCCCCCAACACATACTGATTCCACCTGGTTTCCTGTTTTGCTCAAGCCTACAGCATACTATAATGCTGTGTCTTCAGCTTTTCCACTTTTTATGAGTTTGTCAAGATAACACTAAGACAATTGTAATTTAAACCAGCTTACTATTAATTCCTGAAAGGAGACAATGGAGAGAAAAAAAATAAACTATCTTAATAATTAAGAAATAAAGAAGGAAATTTTAAGTCTCTATTATTTAACAAAACTGTCATTATTTTTTTTCTAGAGCCTGTAGTTCTTGTTTCACTTTTATAGACAGTATCCTGAACATTTCAAAGATTTCTTGATGCTCCTCTATAACAATATGTTAGAATTTCTTTCTTCCTCTTCAGTACTATGCAGGCAGAATTCTAATGCTGTTCCTCTCCCTACAAGATTGCTTCACCTTTGTTTTTCAATCAAACACTAATGTAGGTACTGTTGGGAAGTAACTTTGCTGATGAAGAAGAGGAAGAAGGAAATCACTTCATGTGTAACTCTTTGAGATCCAATGGACCATAGCCTGCCAGGTTCCTCTGTCCATGGGATTCTCCAGGCAAGAATAGTGGAGTGGGTTGCCATACCCTCCACCATGGGATCTTCTCAACCCAGGATTGAACACGTGTATCTTGAGTTTCTTGCATTGTCAGACAGGTTCTTTACCACTAGCACCACCTGGGAAAGTGGGCATAGATGAATACTATATTAAGGTTATTAGTCAGCTGACAACAAAATAGGGAGATTATTTTCTATAATCTAGGTGGACTTCTTGCAATCACAGGTGCCTTTATAAAGCAGGACAAATGGCAGAAGAGTTAGCTCAAGAGGTATGTCTAGAAGTCAGGAAAGATGATACCGAAGGAGAAGCAGCAGTTGGTAAGCAGACCATGTGAAAGTATGACAAGAAAAGCAGGCAGCTTTTTGAAGCAAACATCAGCTGGAAATGGAAACCTCAGTTCCATAACTGCAACATCAACAACAGTCTGCTCAACAACCTGAATGAATTTATGAACAGGTTCTCTTCAATGCATCTCATAGGACCACACTCAGCTGATCCCTTGATTCTGGCCTCATGAAATCAAGAGCAGAGGAACAAGTTATGCTAACCTTAAAGCCTGACTTACAGAATTACGAGATAATAAATTTTTGTCATTTGAAGTCAGTAAGTGTGCAGTGACTTTTATGGACACAGAGGAAATCTAATACAAGTATTGAAGTCTTGCGCTCAATTATTGGTAAACTGAGCCCCTTGGTTGTGTATTCTTTAGTATTACACACACATAACGAGTGAACTAGAAATATTTAGCTTAGTATTTGTGGATTTGTATATAATTCAACAAGATGGGAAGTTGTGTTCAGAAGGCACAGAATCGTTTCAATTTTTGCATGTTCATTTTTATTTTAATTAGAAATGGGCACTTCAGACTAAAATTACTAGAAACCTCCATTGAGTAAAGAAGGAAAAGAAAGCAAGGCACCAGAAAAACAATGTCAAATTTGATGGAAAACAACAATTCAGTAAAATATGATGTGTGTGTGTGTGTGGGTATAAATGGAAAAGGAAAAGCTTAAATGAGTAAGACCAGATTTTAAAAGCCCTTCACTCCTTTATGAAACAATTGAGAGTGCATTTGTCACCTACTGTGTCAGTCACTGGAAATTCAATAGGAAACAAAAGGAGACTTGGTGTCTGTATTGTGGATATTCAGTCCAGTGGGAAGTCTGAAGTTTAATGACACCATCATTCCAGGAAGTATTATCACAATCTATGCAGTCTAGACAAGGCCATGTCAATCAATTTCAGACATTTAACCTTGAACCTATACACAACAGGAAGCTACTGCACAATTCCACTTCAGATCTTAACATTTTCTTTGGGGAAAAAAGGTGGCATGATTAGATGATGTCTTAGAGAAATCACTCTGATTACTGTGGTGTTAAACAATTGGGGAGGTGAGTCTAGAAGGCAGGAACCCTGCAAAAAGTTATTATGATAAATGAGCAAGAGATGAGAAAAAAATTAAAAACAAAATTCAACGATAATTAAAACAAGGGGTGAATTGAGCAGATTTTTTTTTTAAGAAAATAACAACTGACTTAGAAAATTACTGGATGTTGGGAAAAGAATATAGGATGATGATTAGCAACTAGTTGAGAAGCTGTTTTCATCAACAGGGAGATATAGAAGGAAATTTCATCAGAATATTAATATCAAACATTAAATTTTTTCTAATTGAAATTTCTATGAAGCATGAAAGTAATGACATTCAACAGTCAGCTGTGGCAAGTCAAATAAATATCTCCTGCAAATATGTGTGCCCTAAGCCCCAGACATGTGGAAGTTAATTTACATGGCAAAAGGAAATTTGGAGACAGAATTATATGAAAGCTTTTGAGATGGAGTGATTATCCTGGATCACCTGGGGAGTCCTAGTATAATTACAAGTGTCCGCAAATGAGGGAGGCAGGAGATCAGAGGGAGTAGTAAGAGATGTGACAACAGAAGCAAAAGGTTGGTGTAATGTGGAGAAAGAGCCAAGAGTCAAGGAATCCCAAAGGGACCAGCACTGCCAACACCTTGACTTCCGCCCAGTCAGACTGATTTTGGACTTTGGACATCTTGACTTGTAAGATAACACACTTTAAACCACTAAGTCTGTGGTAAGTAGTTACAGCAGCAATGAAAGAATACAGCAGAGATACATGTAATTTGAACATAGATCTGGGCAATGGGGAGATATGAGTGATTGATATCTCAACCCCTCAGGCCCTCACCAACAAATCCCCATTACAAGTGTGGTCATACAGTTTAAGATACAAATTTATGCTCTAACAAACCCATGTGATTTACAAGCAGTAAGTCTACTCGCAGTTCCCTTCTCCTCCATGACACCCTTCTCCCTAGGAAAAACAAACACACAATAAAAACCAAGTAAAGCCAAAAGTTAGTTGAAATCAGCAGCTTTTAAAATTCTCCCATAAAACTGAAATTCATTAAAAAGATTTTGCTGGAATGATGTGTAGAGGTGGGGATACTGTACAGGACAGAAAATATAGTGCCTGAGGACAGCAAAGAAGAGAGATTTTGGATTTCAATAGATATGGAAAGGGCCCAAGAATGTTGGAAGCATTCACATGGTTCTCTGAAGTATGTTGAGAAGGGAACAAGTACTCACAGGGAAAGGCTATGTGGGATAAATAGAATCTAGCCAGAATTCTGAGGCTTGGCAGCTTCCCAACTACAGTTTGCAGCCTGAACAGAAGATTTCAAGAGATCCATGTGGGCTGGAACAATGAATAAATGACTTGGATTCTTCTCTTTTCTTTAAAGCACATAGACTTCCCAGACTTTGAGCAGGTAAGGAAAAGATACATGAACCACATAAATGATTGAGATATATTTTCCTACTAGCTGTTTGGGTTAGGAACTAGAAGCTGGGTTTATAATTGGTTTTAACTGAAGGACTTCCCAGGCAGTCCAGTGGTTAAGACTCTGCCGTCCAATGCAGGGGCTTCCCTGGTGGCTCAGGGAAGACCCAGGTTCCATCCCTGGGTTGGGAAGATTACCTGGAGAAGGAAATGGCAATGCACTCAAGTATTCTTGTCTGGAAAATTCCACGGACAAAGGAGGCTGATGGGCTACAGTCCATGGGGTCGCAAAGAGTCCTTCAGGCCTCATGGCCAAAAAATCAAAACATAAAACAGAAACACTATAATAACACAATTCAATCAAGACTTAAAAAATAAAATAAAATATTGAAAACAGTAATTCTTGCAAACTTTTTCTTCTGAAATAAGTTGGTCCACATACAGAACAGAAAATAATTGATAAATTATTAAAATTGATAGGAGAGTTCAGCACAATTAATGGACACAGGATCACTGCACAAATTCACTGAATTTCTACATACCAGCAATACCTTATCTAAACAAATGTTTATAAAATTGTTTTGCAAATATTTAAAATTTACAATAGATGCAAAACTTCCAAGATATATAAGAATGAATTTTATAGACAATGAAAAAGCTATTTTTGGAGAGAAATATAAACTCATTAAAAACATTAAAGAAATGTGAATATAATATTGATGTATTATAAAACTCAATATCTTAAAAAGATATCCATTCTCTCCAAACTGATTTGCTAAGAAAAAAATTTCAAACAAAAAAAAAATTCCAAAACAACTCTCCATGGAGCATGAAACATAGAGAACCAAGAAGAGCCAAAATTTGTTTCTGAAAATGATCAGTATTAGGAATTTGCCCCACAAATGTTATGACGAACTGTAAAGCTACAAAATAATATATAAAAGTTTGATATAGGAATTTATAATTCAGACAATGGCATAGAACAGAAAAGAAAACAGTATATAGAAGCATATATAAAACCTTGATTTATGATGTAGCAGAATGGCATATCACTGAGAGTGATGATCTAGTCAGCAAACAGTGATTAGAGGATAAATTTTTCCACTGGGGAAAAGAAATGAGAAGGCAATTCTCACCTCACATTACACACATATAAAAACAAATTAACATGAGATAAATTACCTAAATAAAAAGACAACGTTAAAATTACTTCTATTTAAGAAAATATTATTATGGGCTTAAGACAGAGAAGCATTTCTTCAGTAGAACACAAAAGTAAAATCATTTAAGGCACAAATTTGACTACATTAATATGAAAAACTTCTTTCTCAGTGCAGTCTCAACCAAAACTCCTGGTTATTTTGTGAATACCAACACACTGTTTCTAAAGTTCACATGAACAGGCAAAAGACTTATAATAGTCAACCCAGTACTGAAAGATAAAACCTAAATTGGAGGACTAACCAACCCTACTTGATTGAAGACTAACTATGAAGCTGCAGTAATCAAGACAGTGTGGAACTGGTGAAAGGAGAGACACATAGATAAATGAAACAGAACAGAGGACCTAGAAATGGATCCCCATAAATAAAGTCAACTGTGGAGGATTAATGCCAGCATTGAATTTTTCTTTCCTCTTCAATCTACAACCAGTAAATCACGTATAACTCAACCTAGGTGCTTCTGTCCAACAGACCAGGATGCTGGAGAATTGCACACATCTGTCCCTCAAAGGTGGGTGGACCAGAACACCAGAGGAGGCAGAGTCAGGGGGACAGCAGAGGTGGTGCCTGTGAGCCTGGACCCCCAGTGCCTGCATCTGAGCCTGCAGCACCAGAGAATTTAGTAGCATCCAGCCAGGGTGGGAGCAGCACACAAAACTCTGGTTTATTTCACAACCAGGGTGAACTGGGCAGAGTGACTCCCCCCATCCAGTCATAAAGGCTTCCATGACTCTGGCCCCAAACACAAAGTGGAGGTGCCCATAAACCTGATAACCTCAGACATGGCAGAAGCACCTATGATTCTAGTTGCCACCCCATCCTCTCCTCCCGCCATGGCAAGTGAGCCTGAGACTCAAGAGATTCTGGATACGGTGGAAGCACCCAGTGTCCTGGTGCCTCAGGCAGCAACACCAACGAAAACAACAGCAGCAGCTTGTCAACAGTGATCCAAGAGGCACAAGAAGAGTGCACAAGTTTACACCTCCAACAGAGGCGATGGAGGGTGGAAAGAACCAATTCTCAAATTCAACCAGAGGCAGCTCAGATAACAGAAACCAAAAACTTGTGCCATATCACCACCTACTTGAAATCAAAAGCATGGCTTCTAATTTCTAACCTACTCAATCTTTAGAAATCAAGGGAAAATAATTTTTAAAAAAATTATCTAAAGAAGAAACATGTGTGCTACTTCACCTGTGCTGGCAGAGAACTGACTCACCAAACACCATGAAAAACCACAGCAACACTGAGTCATAAGGAAATAATGATTCTCCAGAAAACAAACTTAAAGTCATAGAATATTTCAATGTAACTGTTAACAGAATTCAAAATATTTGTTATAAAGAAACTCAACAAGTTGTAAGAAAACTCAGAAAGGCAGTTCAATAAGCTCAGGAATAACAATAACTAATAGAAATAATAATTTACCACAGGAGAGAAATTCTAAAAATTATTAGAAAACACTGAGAATACAGCAGACTATATGGAAGAGAGAATTCATGAGCTTGAAGATAGAAATAGAAATAAAACAGGTAGAAGAGAGACAATTAATTTTTTTAATGAGGAAATTGTAAGAGAACTATTCAACCCATTTAATAAGGGCAACAGTAGAATTATAAGTATCCCAGGAGAAGGGAGCAGAGAGTTTATTAAAAAAAAAAAAAAAAATAATAGTAATAACTGCAAATTTCCCAAACCTGAAGGAAGAACCGGATATACCAGTCCATAAAGCTAAGAGAATAGCAAATTACCTCAACATAAAAAGATTTTCTGCAAGACATATTGCATTAAAACTCTCAAAAAGTCAATGACGAAGAAAGAATCTTAAAGGTAACTAGATCAAAAAAAGGATGGTAACCTACAAAGGAACTCCAGTTAAGCTATCAGCAGATTTCTCAGCAGTATCTCTACAGGCCAGGAGTAAGTAGAATGACATTCTCAAAATACTGATGGATAAAAACTGTCAACCAAGAATACTCTAGCAAAGTTATCATTCAGAGACGAATGAGAAACACAGGCTTTACCAGGCAAACAAAAGCTGAGGGAGTTCATTAACACTAGACCTGACTTACAAGAAATGTTGAAAGGAGCTCCTCCACCAGAAACAAAAAGGTAAAAGTACACAAAACTTTGAGTAAGATGCTGGGTAGACAAACAGAATCAGAAAATTCCTAGCTTTATATCAGATAGACTTTTAAACACTTTATTATAATATAAAGGTTAAAAGCAGGGAAACAGTAAAATTAACTATAGCTCCTTCAATTCTGTAACAAATTCATAACATAAGAAAGGATAATTTGAAACACCAAAACACAAAGAGGAAGAGGAAAAAGAAAACCAAAATCCATGAAGTCAAATGAAGATAATATAATATCAACAGAAAAAAACTATTATATTTAAAAAATGTTTTATATATATGTAATGGTAAACACAAAACAAAAATCTAGAGCAAAGACATGAAACACAATCCAAATTGGAAAGGCAAAAGTAAAACTGCCACCATTTGTGGGCAATATACTTTATATAGGCGATCTAAAGACTTGAAGGAAATGGTAACCCACTCCAGTATTCTTGCATGGAAAATCCCGTGGACAGAGGAACCTGGTGGGCTACAGTCCATAAGGTCCACAAAAGTCAGACACAACTTAGCAACTAAACCACCACCAGAGACTCGACCCAAACACTATTAGAAATAATAAACATATACAGTCAAGTTGAAGGTACAAATTCAGCATAAAAAATCAGTTGCATTTTCCTTGTTTTATGTCCTTGGATATGTTCCAGTGCCTCCTGGTTTATAGCCTATGGGAACTTGAATTGAATTTGTATCCTAATGTTGAATGAAAATTGTATAAATTTTTGTTATGTTGAATTGGTTCATAGTGTTTTTTAGGTCTACTATATCCTTGTACATCTGTCTATTCATTCAATTAATTTTTGAGAGTTTGATATTGAAACTCCCAATAAAAAATCTTAATTTAACTACTTACAAAATACTTGTAATATATAGTGGAACTATATGTAACTTTTTTCTGTATTTTCCATGTCTCCTGTAAATGTGTTATCATAGTTTCATGATTAAAAAAATTAAGAAAACTTTAAAAAAATCAGTTGCATTTTATAGGCTAACAATAAATTAGCAGAAAGAGAAATTAAGAAAACAATCCCATTTACAAGCACAAAAAAATGAATAAAATAAGCTAGGAATAAATATAACCATGGTGGTGAAAAACTTGTACAATGAAAACTATGACATTGTTGAAGTAAACTGAAGGAGACACAAATATATGTTAAGTTACCCCACACTTATGAATTGGAAGAATTAATATTGTTAAAATATCCATATTATCTAAAGCAGTCTACAGATTGAATGAAATCCCTATCAAAATCTCAATGACATTTTTCGCAGAAATAGAAAAAAAAGCTAAAATTTACAATACATGAAGAACCACAAAAGTCTCTGAACAACCAAAACAATCCTGAGAGAAAAGGACAAATCTGGAGGTGTCACATTCCCTGATATCAAACTGTATTACATAGCTGAAGTAATCAAAGCAGCATGGTACTGGCAGATAAACAGATTCATAGGTATATAGAACAGAATTAAGAATCCCAAAATAAACCCACACCTATATGAACAATTAATTTATGACAAAGGAGCAAAGCACATACAATGGAGAAAGAATAATCTCTTCAATAGTAGCATTGAGAAAACTGGACAGAAATATGCCAAAAAAATAAAAAGAAATTAGACCACCATCTTACACCATATTCTAAACTCAAAATGGATTAAAGACTTGAATGTAAGACCTGAAACCACAAAAATATGAATTGGTAAAGCTACATTGAAAAACAGTATGCAGATTTCTTAAAAAATTAAGAATACAACTACCATATGATTCAGCACTTTCACTTCTAGATATCTGTCCAAAAATATGAAATCAATAATTTAAAAAAATGCACCCCTATATTTATTGTAACATTATTTACCATAGACAAGATATGAAAAGCTGATGTACCTATGTACTCATAAAAGAATGAATAGATAAAGATGTGGTATTTATATACAATGGAATTCTACTCATCCATAAAAAAATGAAATCTTGCAATTTGTGACATCATGGATGGACCTTGACAGTATTATCCTAAGTGAAATAAATCAGATGAGAAAGACAAATACCTTTCAATTTCATTCATATGCAGGCTATGAAAAACAAAGAAATGAGTAAGCCAAACAAAAACCAACACATAGATGCAGAGAACAGAGAAGTGGTTACCAGTGGGGGAAGTGGTAGGGAGGGAAAGAAATGGATAGAGGAAGTCAACTGTATGGTGACAGATAGAAAATATACTTTTGATGGTGAACATGCTGTAGGGTATACAGAAGTAGAAATGCAATGTTGTACACATGAAACCAATGTTACCTTATAAAAATAAATACATATGTATATATATATGTATGTATAATGTCAACATCTTCAACAAAGGATCAAAGGCAATGTAACAAGTCAATACGGAGAAGGCAATGGCAACCCACTCCAGTACTCTTGCCTGGAAAATCCCATGGATGGAGGAGCCTGACAGACTGCAGTCCATGGGGTCGCTGAGAGTCAGACGTGACTGAGCGACTTCACTTTCATTTTTCACTTTCATGCACTGGAGAAGGAAATGGCAACCCACTCCAGTGTTCTTGCCTGGAGAATCCCAGGGATGGGGGAGCCTGGTGGGCTGCGGTCTATGAGGTCACACAGAGTTGGACACGACTGAAGGGACTTAGCAGCAGCAGCAGCAACAAGTCAATAATAGTTTCTTCAACAAATGATGCTGAACAACTGGGTATCAACATGCTAAAACATGAATCTAGACACAGCCTTTACACCCTCCACAAAATTAAATCAAAATAGAACAGAGATCTAAATGTAACACTAAGAGTGAACCTCCTAAGGTAAATTATGGAGTTGAGGTGATTACATGTCGATGTAGATCATCCTTGGTTAAAAAAAAAAATGTGATTGAGTGGTGTTGCTAATGGGAGAGAGAGGCTATGTCTATATGGGGACATAGGGTGTATAGGAAATCTCTGTATTTTCCTCTCAATTTTGTTGTAAACTTAAAGCTATCTCTAAGAAAATAAAGTCTCAAGAAAAAGAACTTAGGTTCCTCAAGACAGGTTGAATGGTTCAGCTAAAAACTGGACAACAATGATTACAACATGCATAAATAAAAAAATAAATTCCAAAAACAAGAGAAAAAACATGTCAATAAAAATATGCAGAAGATAATGAGCAACACAGGGTAGAAACACAAGTGATAATAAATGCATGAAAATATGCTCTATATGCTCTAATCCCTCAGTAAGGAGAACAATGTAAATAGAGCAAAACTTAAAGTCAGTCAACATGTGGTACTGAGTCAAACAAAGAGAAACTGGTCCCTTATATATTGCTATTGGGAATAACAATTTGCCATTTTAATGATATTTCCTTGGCTCCTCTGTGTATAGTTTTCCTATTTAATGAGTCTTATAAGTGATTTCCCTGGTGGCTCAACGGTAAAGCATCTGGCTACAATGCTAGAGACCCAGATTCGATCCCTGGGTGGGGAAGATCCTCTGGAGAAGGAAATGGCACCCCACTCCAGTACTCTTGCCTGGAAAATCCCATGGATGGAGGAGCCTGGTAGGCTACAGCCCACGGGGCTTCAGACTCAGACACGACTGAGCAACTTCATTTACAAGAGATTCAGTTTTACTCAGCAGCATATTTTTCATTTCTTAGTGTTATATAAAATAATGTGTGTTAGTCACTCAGTTGTGTCTGATTCTTGGCAACCCCCTGGACTGAAGGCCACCAGGCTCCTCTGTCCACGGGATTTTCCAGGCAAGAATACTGGAGTCTGTTGCCATTTCCTCCTCCAGGGGATCCTCCCAACTCAGGGATCAAACCTGGGTCTTCTGCTTTGCAGGCAGATTCTTTACCATCTGAGCTACCAGGGAAGCCCCTATAAATAATGGTGCATCTTATAATCGATGGCACTTTAAGATTAGAAAAAAGTCATATAGTAATAGATTTGAAAATATGTGAATTGCATATCACAAATTTCCACTTCCAGGTTCATAGCCTAGTTAAATTTTTGTACAGGCCATTTTTGCCTAGCTGTATTCACAAAACCAGTGAAAAAGTAAATAGAATAAGATAAATATTAGCATGACATGGAAGTAAAAAGAAAACAAAAAACAAAAAAACTTCCTTTCAAGAATGACAGACATCTTATGCTAAAAAAGTGATGGATGTATCCCTCCACTGTAGTAAAGCTTTTTTTTTTTTCTTTTACCTTTTCATGACATTAATCAAGAAATCAGTTATATTTAATCTAGTAAAGACAATCATTGAATGGGCGTCCAAACTAGTACTGTACCACACTTATAGATGGTCTCTTAATAAATCACCGTCCACCTGGCAGGGACATAATAAATGTCTTTTGTAAGGGGGAAAGCACACAGATCATGAAAACATTTTAAAAAATGTTTTAAAGTGAAATGACAGAAACTACTTCAACCTTAGTAGTCCTTTTATACATTGCATTTTTATCACTGGAATAATCTGAATTATAATTTGAGTGACCACAATCGTAATATTTATAGAGGAGATTTTGCAGAAAAAAAAAATTAAGAAAAAAAGAAGCTTCTTCTCTATTGTGCTTCTGTTGAACACAGTTTTATATGGATGCTTTCTACTGCAAGGGTTAATGAAATGACTCGAATGTGGCTGAAGCCAGCTGGGGAATTCACTGAATCAATTTCAAATGTTCAGTCATGGGGCAGGCTTCATATGCAGTGCATTCTAAGATCTCAAATGCTGCTTCAGGAACCTAGGCTGCAGACTAGATTCAGGTCTACCCTTCTCTTTGTGTGGGCTTGCGTCTCACATGGGCTTTTTCATCCTGGCCCCAATACTTGGTTCCAGATCTAGCCAACGTCCCTGTAGCTTCTCATTCAATGGAGAAAAGAAACATTAGAAATCTCAGAACACTAAAGAGTTCTTTGTTTTTGTTTTTTAAAAAGAAGGCAGCTTAGGTCTGACTTTCACAGCCTGATCATCAGGCTGAATCTCTACTTCTAGGGGAATATGATTCTGCTAACAGTCCCAAGTAAGTCAGGACCCATCAACGGAGACGAGCTGTGTTTCCCCTCAAAGGTTAAGTGTGCTGTCTGGAACAGCTGCACAATTTTGGGAGGCCAGTGCAAAATGAAATTTCAGGGACCCTTGTTAAAAGTGCTATTGCACAGGCCACATACTCCTGAAGCCCTGGCTTGAGTATTGTTTAACCAGAAGAAGGGTTAAGGGTTATTCCTGGTGGAAATAAATAGCATGTGTCCAAAACAGAAATTTAATTAAAGCTTTTACTCACCTTGAAAATTTTACTCCCAACTAATAGTTTTGAGTTTTTGGAAAGTCCTACACTTTAAAAAACAAATTTTACTAAAGAATAATAGAAAAATATGAAACACATTCCTTTCTTTTACAAACTTTACGTGTTTTTACCTCTGTAGCCTAAATTCCTTATTTTTTATTTTGGGAGTGTGTATTCCCATTTCTCCTTTATCTTCACTTACATATGCCATGTTTCCTACCTGCAAAGATGCAGAAAAATGCTCTCGACTTCATATAGGTTTTTCTGCTTGTTTTCCCTCTGACTTCACCCTTTTTGATTCTTAATTATAATTATCTTCTCTGTTTTTCCAAAGCACTTCACATGTTCCTCATTTTTGTCACAATTTTTTTTTCCAGTGACAGGCTTTCATTTTAATTATCCTTGAATCTAACCTTAATGTACATAGTATGGAGCTCTGTGCCTCGCATCTGGGGGGGGTGGTGTGTGGAATAAATATTTGATGAGTAAATACACATCATTATATTCTTTCCCACTGTTATGCTTATTTGCATTCTGTGTTGCTTTCAGTGTGGACTGAACTCCCCCATTTAATTAGATAATATATATCAGAGCACCAGCATAATCCCTAGTCCTATTTAATTCACAAAACAAAACATAATTTGATTTAAATTTGCATGATTAAATCATGTATTCAAATGTGTCTTTTCATATTTCAGAGAAATCCATTTTGTGTGGCTTAATCTCCAACTTTGACTTGAGTGCAGAAGGCACAGGAGGTATTATTTCTATAAATATAATTATAGCTTGCAATTTTCTAAACTGAAAATTCTTTACACACAAATAGTATTCCTTCTTTAGTTGTGTGTGTGTGATTTGCCTTGTATTATCTGAATTATGTTCCAAGAGCCATTATATTTTTAATTTAGGAAAGCATTATACAAACATGAAAAAGACTGGCTTGCTGGATGACTCTATAATTGTTTCATATGCTAAGTTGTCATGATTAATTAATCACTTTATACTTTAAAAGGAATACCAAATTAATGATACCCTATATTCTTAAATAAAACGATATTAGCACAACAATATTTTCTGGTTAAAGACTCTGTTAAAGTACAAATATATCTGCCTACCTTATCTGTAGTTGCAAGTGTCACTGTAGTAGGAAAGCTATTAATATTCTGCAGTGAACATTTAAAGAAATACTCATACTAAAAGAGATAATATGAGGCGGATAATTTAATTATTGGTTTGATTGCTTTTTAATCTGGCTCATCAGCCTTCTCCCTCCGTGCTTATCATACTTTGCATTCTTATGGTAAACTTTAACTAAAATGATCAAAACATTTAAAATACTTCCCAAGCAATAAGTCTAAAAACATACAAAATTTTCCAAGATTAAATTTCATATTTTTAGGTGTAGCCTTGCCTCAAAAATATATTATTTTATAATTGTAATTTCTTTGTATGTCTATAAATCTGCAAAAGTATCTCATACTCAATTTCTTTTATTTTTATTTTATTTATATTTATTTTATTTTATTTGTTATTTATTTAATTGATTTTTGTCTATTTATTATTGGTTTATTTTATCTTTTATTATTTTCTTTTCTTTTATTAAGAACCCAATCCATTCAGGAATGGATTGTACTGAAAGATATTTCCTAATATGTTCACCTACTGATACGTTCTACTTACATTTCTCATGTGTTCATCTACATATATATTACTTATATAGATTCGTCTACTTACAATAAGAGGAATTCTGAAATTACATACGTAGACTTAAAAATAAGGTATATACAGTAGTTGCAAAGATCATATTTTTCACAACATTGATCACAGTGAGATTTTAGTAGCATGAGACCACTTAACATACTTATATGCTTTAAATTTAAACACCAGAAGGTTAATTTTGTAAAAGTAACTTTTGCTTGATGACTTAGATGCTGATACGATAAGTTAGCCAATAATGTGACAATGAACTAGATGAAAAGTTGAAATCAATTTAGGTGTTGCCAAGGTTGCAAATAGTTTATATTGTATAAGAATGTTGTTCTTAGACTATATTACAAACTTATCTATCTATTTATAATTGGAAACTAGAGAAATTGAAAAGTATCAGACAAGATGTGTACAGAAGAAAAGAGGATTTGGTAACCCCAATTGTCCAGACTTGTCATGAACATTGATTTAATTTAAGTCTGTAATCACATAACAACAATCAAATGGAGAATTAAGGAATTATTTAGTCAATTTTATCAATCTGGATAATCCAAGACTAAATCCTTCTTGATCTTCAATAGCCTGAGAGGATGTCAGACATCTTTAACTTTTATATAATTGCTTTAATTCTTTAACTTTTTCTTCATTGAAATTTGCTCTTTAAATGTATGCAACAAACTGCTCTGCTCAGAGTATGTGGTAAAATGAATACATTTAAAACATGTTCATAAAAGTAGATCACAAAAAAGCAAATGAATTTACATATGTTCCTTTTGGGGATAATAAGTGGAGATAAATATGTATATATATATATGGTATGTGTGTGTGAGTATCCTCTTCTGCGTGCAATAGAAAAATATTTTATTTAGCACTTGCATTGATTAGTAGAAGATCACCTACATTGCCTCATGGAAATTAGAAAAATATAATTTGGATATGTGTTTGTTTTTTTTAATTTTTAATTTGGAAAGTTAATACATCCCAAGAACAATAACAACAAAACACTATGTATATGTATACATTTGCAGCACTTTTAAAAAGCCATTTTGTTTCTTAGGGAACCTGCAGATTCTTAGAAAATCAGTTAAATATAGTACATTTGCTGTGGTAATTGTATAACCTAAAAAGGGATGAATTAAGATGTTATAGATGTGGTATACCATCTGCCTCTCTATTTTGTTATGTTCATTATGTGCATCTGTTCTTATTCAGCTATAAGGAAGCACTTTATCTTAATTTACATGTCAGAATATTGCAAAAAAAATCAATTTAGTACATGCAAAAACTTATTTTTTTTCCTGAAACCTGTGCTAAGATCAAACAGCAACAGATTATCAAATTAAAACTCTATCTTCAAGATAAAATTTTAAAAAATCTAGCTAGATAAGGGGGACCCAAATACTCTTATTAAAAAAAACACTTTAAAAATGTTTTAACCTCTGATTTATTTGTTTAGACTAAGAGCTGAGTACAAAATTCCCAGCCAAAGCACTGGAAAAGGCCCAGAGAATAGGTAGGGACTGCAGGGGATGGGCAGGCAGGACAAGGTTCTGGGCTGGGAGTGAGGAGGGGGGACGGTTGTTTGAAGGTCCTCAAAAGTGTCTGTTCATTCCATAGGTCCTGCCTTCTTCACTGAAGACAAAAAAGGGGACATGGGTCCTCCAGCGTGGAGCCTAGCCTGGTGGGGAAGGGATCTGAAGCAGGAAGGAGATGTCAAGGAAGGTCAGAGAGTTAGGAAGGGAGGGGTCCCTGTCCATCTGTACATTGCATCTATAGAGTCTGTATATGCCTGCCTGGCACCGCCACGTTCACCCTGTGTCACCGTTTTTCACTGCCCCCAGCGTCTTTTTCAAAGCTATTCAAAATTATACTGGCATCACTGTATGCTTAATTCATCTCAGAGAACTATGAAAATTGATGTTAGAAAGTTGTACTATATTTTTTTTTTTTGTATTTGACTGTGCTAATATTATCTAAACTCTAAACTTTATATATTTTGAAATAATGAAATAGATACACCTGTATGTAAAAGAATCATTTAAAAGTATTTGTTAAGTAATGATCATCTTGATGCTTTATATTGAAACAGAATTATCAGGCATAAAATTTATACCCTGAAAACAAACAGAATCAAATGAACTTACTCATAATTCAAGTGAATACTATAATGGCACAGAAGAAAAAAGAGATACTAATTGAAGTAGGTTTTGAACATAGGACAAATATCTGATTATGCACTGTCAGGATAAAGATAAATACAACTACAAATAAATCTTGAAATATAATTAGAAGTTTTGTTTTTTGTAGTTGTATTGGCTCAGCAATTCTGCAATTTGTGAGTATCATAGAATTAGCAACTGAATAAATGTTTGATGTTAAAAGACAGGTTTCTAAGCAGTGTGAGAAGAGAAAGGCAGAAGGACAGATGGGGAAGAAAAGAGAGAACCTTGGACCACTGAATGAAAAATTTAGGGGTATCAGTAGAAACTCATCACTTTTAATGTTCTCACACACATATACATCTATATACATGAACATAAATTTTTAGCTATTTCTATAGTAGTAAGGACAAAAAATTCAGATCTTGGTTTCTACATACTTCACTGAACTAATGAACCCAGTTCTTGGAGCCATCGTTGATTCTATGGTTAAAACAGAGTTTTAGGTGAGCCTGAAACAATTTCTTGTGCCTGAAGCATAAGGAAATTCACATAATGTTTGTTATAATCCTAAGATCATAACAAAAGACATAGAAGGCAAGTTGGAAGGATTTCACTGGCCAGTTTGTAACAGTTTAGAGAATTGAAATGAATAATGACAATAATGGATCATAATACACTGAGTAATATTTAAACTCTCTGATTTCCCAATGATATATGTATGTATTTATATATACACACATACAACACATACATAAATACAGCAAATGGCAATTAATAGGTGTTGAAGAAATTATAAAATCAGTAAAATAAAAATTTACAACAATCATTGTAATAATTAACTGATGCAAATGACAATGAATGCAAAACCAGTGGATGGCTCTGTCAACTACAAATTGGCACTTGTCAAGAGCACTTGCCAGCAACTGAACAGCAACAAAAAGGGCATTTGCCATCTGCCTCTGCAGAGATTGAACTCTGTGCTGCTGCAGCTGGGGAGCTTCAACACCCCTTGAGGGGAATTCAGGGTGGAGAGTGAGACCCTCTGTGCTCCAGGTATACTGGTGGACAGGTCTTTAGACAGGTAGATATTTTCAGGAACTGATTGCATGATCCCAATACTTGCATCTCTTCATATCTAGAAAAGTGCTAAATCCCTGCATGGTGACATCAGCATGAAAAACGGAAAACCTAGCAGAAAACCTTTTGTAAACTAAGTGCTTTGATTGCATTGAATTCTCCCTTCATCAAAATCTTATGCATGGACCTTCCCTCACTGCCTCTTCTGAGCAGTCTCTCAGAGCTATCTGAGGTCCTGTTTCCCAGGCTGCAGTCCTCAATTTGCCACAAATAAAATGTAACTCGCAAAAAAAAAAAGAAAAGAAATCACAGTGGGTGAATTTTTTTATGAACACAGAATAATTGCATAGTCAACATTATTTCCTTGTCAAGGTGTAAATGAAATTTGGAGAAGTTCAGACACTACCTCAATCAAGAGATCAAAGTTTATACATTTTTATATCAGTAACAATGAAACTGACATCAACGAAGTGACTTAGCATACACTCTTTGGGCTGTGATATACCTAAAAGGACATAGCTTCCCTTGTGTAGTAACATGAATCTAATCATGAAGAAACATTAGAACACCCAAACTAAGAATCTACAAAACAACTGGCTATTATAGTCTTCAACAATGGAAATGGCAATTTTGCTTCAGTATTTTTGCCTGGAAAATTCGATGGATAGAGAAGCCTGGCAGACTATAGTTCGTCGGGTCGCAAAGAGTTGGACACCCCTGAGTATGCGCACGCGCGCACACACACACACACACACACACACACACACACACACAGAACATATTAACTATAGTCAGTAGGTGAAATTGAGAAAATTCTACAAAGTGGCTTATCAGGACAACGGAAAACCACCACAAAACTACCCAAATAATTATGAGTGTAAAGAGATGAATCATATAGTCCATATTTCATGAAACTAGGAGACATCTTAAAAAAATGTAAAACAATCAAACAGAAGAGTGGTAGGTGACTTGCAGATTAGGAAATTTAAAACCTATCAGTCCACAGGAAAAAAGCAAAAAAGAACAAAGAGAAGTCAAGCAGTTAAACCTGAAGACTTCATAAGTTTTCTGGAATTGGTTGCACAGCTATCATAGCAGGTGGCTAAAAGGCAGAATGTGAAAAAAAATAGTTTTTAAGTTATTTAAAGACATTTATAACATGCACCATTGCCCAACAGGATACCTGGAATATAGTTTTTAGAGAAATTAAACAAGACTTTTTAGACTCAAATACCTAAGGTGTCAATGTTGTGGGTGAATGTGGTGCCATTATAAATTTGGGGAATTAAGAGGAAGTCCTCATACTGAATACTGAATCCACTTTCATTTTTAAAAATAATCTCCCAAATTGGAGATTACAGGACACTAAATATATTTCGGAATTGCCATTTTGTGTTTTCTATCTAACTATTAATTTCTTCTTTGATCATTAGTATTCTATTTCTTCTGCTTACTTTGTGTTTAATGTGCTCTTTTTAAGCTAGTGTCTTAAGGTGAGGTCATGATTCAAGAATTTTCTCCTTTTGTAATGTAAATACTTAGTGTTACAAATTTCCGCTTGAATATTGCTTTAGAGCACTCCATAAATTCTTATACACTGTGTTTTCATCTTTATTCATTTATGATACTTTTTAATTCTCCTTTTAATGGATTCTTTAATCTGATTATCTATGTATGTGTTATTTAGTTTCCAATACATCAGGATTTCTCCAGAGTTCTTTCTCTGATTGATTTCTAATCTGATTATATTGTAACCAGAAAAAATACTTGGGCTCAAAACCTTTAAAATTTATTGACACTTGTTTCTGTCCCGGAATATTCATCTCTTGATAAATGTTCCATTTCCACTTTACAAAGAATGTACATTTGGTTGTTATTGGGTGGAGTATTCTATAAATAATTAGTTCATGTAGATCGACAGTGTTGTTAAAATCTTCTGTATTCTTATCTGTCTACTTGTCCTACTAATTAATTAATGAGTGCTGGATCTCCTGACTGCAATGGTAGATTTGTCTCTTTCCTTTCTGCTTTTTTTTTTTTTCAGTTTTTGCTATATATATATTTTGTATATCAGTTATTAGGTAAGTAAATAAAAATATATAATTGGGTCTCCTCCTAATAAATTTACTGCTTTATTTTTGTGAAATGACCCTATTGTTCCCAATAATATCATTTGCTCAGAAATCTTAACAGAATATAGTCACTTCAGCTTTTTTTTCAAACATAATAGTATGGTCTATACATTTAAATTCTTTTTAAAATTCGTATATTTATATTTAAAACATAATTCTAGTAGGTAGCATATAGCTGGGTCAAGACTTTTATTTAATTGAAGTGATTAGGAGATTAACATTTTGTGTGATTATTGATATAGTTAGGTTTTAGTCTTTTATCTTGTCATATGTTTTCCATTTCTTATCTTCTTTTGTTTTGGTATTCTACTGGCTTAGAATTCTACTCTTTAGAATTAAGA
Organism: Giraffa tippelskirchi; assembly: GCF_054371585.1. NCBI lineage: Eukaryota > Metazoa > Chordata > Mammalia > Artiodactyla > Giraffidae > Giraffa > Giraffa tippelskirchi. The sequence goes on from NC_137286.1 coordinate 130,387,730, forward strand.
GAATCCACTTTTACCATTATTTACATTTAAATGATACTATGTAACTTCACACATAGTATGAAAATCTTACCATAGCAAGCTTCCATTTTTACTCTTCTAACATAGAGAGAAGTTGGCTCAGAGTAGGCACTAGCTAGTATTTTCTTAATGAAGGAGGATTCTTAGAAAATGATTCAACCATTACAGTGTTCCAAGCTGAAGATTTTCCATGTCTTCTAAGAGATTCTCTTTCAGAGTCCAATGGTAAGAATATTAAAAAGTAAACATGGCCTAAGTATCATTGTGGCAATATCTAGTTTTGAGTCAGTTTGGGTAAAATATTTTATTTCTCTGTGTTTTTCTTGTTTCATTTACAAATTTGTAAAATGAGGTGTTTTATTTCCATTTTTTGGAAAGCTGAATTACATATTTGGTCATCTAGAAGGTTGTTGAATTGACCATTGATTTCTTAGCCTTATTCTCTATTCCATCCTGGCATTCTTTCTGTCTTTCTCCTCTTCCTTATCTCGACCATTTCTACTTTTTTCCCTTACATTGTTTCTCTCCCTATTAATCTTTCCCCCATACCTCTCTCTTTCCTTTTCCTTCTTCCTTCACTCCTCTTCTTCTATTTTTATCTTCCTTCTTTCCTCTTACTTTTCTCTCTACTCTCTTATTCTCCAAAAATACAATGTTCATTGCTCTAATGAACTTTAAAACATAATGTTCATTAATTTAACATATATTTTTTAAATGAATGCTCACGAACCATGTGCTAAGTATTCTATTAAATACTAGGGGAATAATGCAGTGTGATAAAGTATCTACCCTCACAAAGCTTAGAACCTGCCAGAGAACAATGTATTTTACCAAACAAAAAAGCAACAGGTCTGAAGCTAAGAGTTATGGTGATTTTACAGCTAATACACAACAATATATTACATTGTTAATTGAATATTCTAAATAAAATTTTAAAATAAAATGTCTTTGATTTTCCAATAACACCAATTTTGTTTGCAACTTGGGCTGTCTTAGAAAAAGGTCTTCAGAGCCTGCCTTAAGAAATTTTTAAAAATCTTTTAAAAAAATACACTATGTATATCATAGGAATAGGATATGTTCTATGTGTGTCTGTGTGTAAAGGATAGAGAAAGAGATAGAAAAAGAGACAGAAGAAAATAACCAGCTACTTGCCAATAGCTTTGATTTTCAAGTAAGCATCTCATATCCTCCCTCAAGCAAAAGAAAATTTTAAAATGTCAAGTACCAGTCCAAATTATGGGAGTACAGAAACTGAAAAGGAATTTGTTCTCCCAGTCACACACAAGACAAAACAAAAATCTGTACTTGTTCTATTGTACCCTATGATATTAAAAAGCCATTGAAGTTTACAAAGTTTATTTGTGTATCATTCCATGAGGCTATTTCTATCTTATTCTGGAGATTTGTGGAAATGTCAGGGGATTCCTGTTGAACAGTAAATAAGCAATACCTACAATGATAACAGTTCCATTTATCTACCTCCTAAATAGCTCTTAAATTTAGCTTCATATTGGCTACCACTGCTCTAGCTCAATCTTTCATCTCTCACCTGGAAAACTGAAATATCTTCCTAACAGAGAATCTAGATTCTACCTTATTATCCTCTATAGCATCGCCACAAGGATTTCATGTTGTTTGCTTTAAAACTTTTATAGTAGTAGCTTATAAAAGTATAGTAGCTTTTAAAAGTAACTTATATGGAATTCAAATCTAGACTTGATATTATCTGTAAATAATGGGAGTCATCTGACTTTTTAAAACTGCACTCTCATCTATATATGAAGATTGCTAATAAATATATCAGAATTTTTGTGAGAATTATATGCGATACGCATGTAAAGTGCTTCTAATGTTGCACAGAATAAAGTAAATTCTCAATGGATATTCATTTTTGAGTGCTTTGCTGCTCATTGGAAATAATTTGGAAAGTAAGAAAAAATTATGAAAAACATAAAAATAATACTTGGTAGTCCATTAATGCCTTATTGAATTTTCAATTCTTTTCTGGTCATTTACTGCAAATTATACACTCAGTTCAGTTCAGTTCAGTCGCTCAGTCATGTCCGACTCTTTGCGACCCCATGAATCGCAGCATACCGGGCCTCCCTGTCCATCACCAACTCCTGGAGTTTACCCAAACCCATGTCCATCGAGTCAGTGATGCCATCCAACCATCTCATCTTCTGTTGTCCCCTTCTCCTCCTGCCCCCAATCCTTCCCAGCATCAGAGTCTTTTCCAATGAGTCAGCTCTTCACATAAGGTGGCCAAAGTATTGGAGTTTCAGCTTCAACATCAGTCCTTCCAATGAACACCCAGGATGGATCTCCTTTAGGATGGACTGGTTGGAGCTTCTTGCAGTCCAAGGGACTCTCAAGAGTCTTCTCCAACACCACAGTTCAAAAGCATCAATTCTTCGGCGCTCAGCTTTCTTCACCATCCAACTCTCACATCCATACATGACCACTGGAAAAACCACAGCCTTGACTAGACGGACCTTTGTTGGCAAAGTAATGTCTCTGCTTTTAAATATGCTATCTAGGTTGGTCATAACCTTCCTTCCAAGGAGCAAGCATCTTTTAATTATACATTAATCATACTTAATACTTGGCCCCACAAATTAAATTTATATTCTCTTATTTGAAATAACACTTTCTAAGATAAGTTTTAGACAATTTTAATCTATTTTTAACTAAACTATATAAGTAATGATTGCTTAAAATGAAACTTCATATCTAAGATTCCTCTCCACCTCCTGTTCCCAGACTCTCCATTCTTCCTCACTGCTTTATAGCTATTCTTTCACAGTTTTTTCCTCCAGATGTATTTAAAGGAGATTTAGCATATTTGAAATATTGACTTTCTTACTTTAGAAACAGAAGGTATTTTTTTTATTAAATACTTTTGTTACTTGTCAGTACGTTTTTAGCTCTTGTATAGGTCTTAAATAGTTTTCTTAGGCTTATTTTACTTTTTATAGATAGTATTGCTATTAAGAAAGAAATTATTTATTTCATGATTAAATATTCTAAGTTGTTAATGTTGTTGTATGAATAAGCCATGGTTTTAATGTTGATCTTCTACTGACTATAAATTTTCAAGGTGATTTTGTTTCATATTTTGGGTGACAATCATATCTCCAAATATTCTCAGTTTTCCTGCTTTATTTTTCATTATTTTTGTTTTGAGAAAAAGTTTGTGGGTATTAAATATTTGGAGTAAATGAGTGAATTCCAAATTATATTAATGCTACTCTTTTAACTGTGAATGTTAAATTGTTCGTGTGGTGAAATTCAAGTTCCAACTAATCTTTGTTTATATATTTGAAGTTGTTGATTAACTATCTTCTAAAGAACCAATAAATGTATCAGTCATTCTTATTTATGCAGAAATAATACACACAGCTCCTTTTTGAAATACCTAAATATATTATCCACATACTCTTTGTGTTTATTCTATTATATGATTCTTCTCTTGTCTCTAAAGCATTCTTCTGCAATTCATATTAGACATATCCTAGAAATTCTGAATGTTGTTTATTGTTTAAATTTTTGTCATATTTCATATATCTTTGCTGATTTGTAGCTCATTCTAAGAGATTTCTGCCATTCAATATCCCATGTGACTAATAAGTTGTGTCCATTCTATTCTGTAGCACGGATGCTAATTTATTGACATGTGTGAGCTAGATTAAATGAGGAATTTTAGAAATAAAATGGATCTCAGAAATATTTTTTCTGTGATGCAATTAGTGGTGCTCAAGGTATATGGATAAAACAATGTATTCTCTTACCCATTCTTGAAAATAACAGAGTCTGTATTTTTGAAATGACTTGTTTATTGCAAACTGATTAAAGGACAGTCACTCAACATTGACTAGAAAATTTGTAGAACTTTGCATCTAGAATATTTTTCTATTTGTTTTGAATAAATATCTCATATGAGGTAAGTTAGAGTTAAAAAAAGAAAGGCAACACAGAACCATTTTTGCCTTCATTACAAAGTACAAATGCATCAGCTTGGTGTACAGAAAACTTCTTCCACTTATTTCTGCAATATATTCTCACTTTCTTCTTTCTTTTTTATTTTGTAGCAATAATAAGTCTTTTTTGAGGTTAATTTACTTTGTGCCACTTATCAAGCTAAATGCTTTACCAGGAATTATCTCATTTTATTCCCACAATATGGAGAAGGCAATGGCAACCCACTCCAGTACTCTTGCCTGGAAAATCCCATGGACGGAGGAGCCTGGTGGGCTGCAGTCCATGGGGTCGCGAAGAGTTGGACACAACTGAGTGACTTCCCTTTCACTTCTCACTTTCATGCATTGGAGAAGGAAATGGCAACCCACTCCAGTGTTCTTGCCTGGAGAATCCCAGGGACGGCAGAGCCTGGTGGGCTGCCGTCTATGGGGTCGCACAGAGTCGGACGTGACTGAAGTGACTTAGCAGCAGCAGCATTCCCACAATAATGTTTTGAGGGTGAAAGTGAAACTGTTAGTCACTCAGTCATGTCTGAGTCTCTGTGATCCCATGGACTATAGCCTCTGTTCGTGGAATTCTCCAAGCGAGAATACTGGAGTGGGTGGCCCTTCCCTTCTTCATGGGATCTTCCTGATCCAGGGATCCAACCCAGGTCTCCCACAGTGCAGGTAGATTCTTTACCATCTGAGCTACCAGGGAATAATGGTATGTATCATTATCATCCCCAGGTTACAAGTAAAAAAAATGAATACTATGAGATTAATTGTTTAATGTTACAGAAGCAACAAATGTAAAATGCAGGATTTGGACACCAATTGACTTGAGAGCCAAAGATCTTCACTCTGCAAATTACATTAATATCTTGTGAATCCCTGCACCTCTCTGCCATGCTCGCCTGCCCATCGGACACAGCACTGTGCTGCAGAACCCAGGAGCCTCAACTACTGAGCCCACGTTCAGCAACTATGGAAACCAGTGCACCCTAGAGTCCATGTTCCACAGCAAGAAAGGCCACAGCAATGAGAAACCTGTGCACTGCAACTAGGGAGTAGCTCCCTCTTGCTGCAACTAGAGAAAAGCCCACAGAGCAATGATGACCCAGCATAGCCAAAAATAAATATATTTTTTTTAAATTTCACATTCAGAATTATCTTAATTAATTTTTACAACATTTTGAAAGGAAAGAGCAAAGGCAGACTATGAGGATGTTACTTAGAGTAGGATGTAGAAGCCCAGTCATGTCTCCACAGTGTGGGGTTACTATAGGGAGTCAGTATAGCCCAAGATAGCAGAGCCGATAATATTTACTGAGTTATAAGCCTGCATGCATAATAAGGAACTGTGCTTATTTACTTCTTCACATCAGTATTTATTGGTTTTATAAGCTACAGTTTTAATATCTTCAGTTCCTAACAAATCAGAAAAATTTTATAATTTGATAGTAAAAATTAAGTTCATTAAGAGTACAGTCCTTTCAAAATGGAATTAACAGAAGTGACAGAAGCTCTGATTCTTAAACAGAATAAAGTGAAACTTTACTAAAGATGTAGGAACATTTCCAGTTGCATTTGTAGAAGCTTGCATTTTAGATTAGAACAAAGGTAAAAAAAAATCAAACCATAACAATAAAATTGTTTTGCCCCCAAAGATCACCTCTTTCTGAAGGCCTCCTGAAAGCTATTTATTATTTTAAGTAGATGTCTAGCTTTGGTATTGCCGCTTCTCAGGGGAACCAAGATGCAACTTCCTGAGAAATTTAACATTTTTTACACTGAGAATGTCTCCTAGGGGATACAACTTCTTTCAGCATAAGATACAGACTCTTGGTAAACATGTTGTGAGAAGCAACTCTTCAGAGGAAACCAAGAACATCAGTATAAGTTACCCTCCTCTCCCCTGGAGCCAGTACTTGACTTCTAGCATGACGTTCTCCTAAGAGTTCCAGAGTATTTACCTGTCTATGTGGACGAGTTTGTAAATTTTAAATGAGACATTCGTGATAAAATTTTTGATAATTCTTGTTTACTTTTTCAATACTTAATAAACCACTAGTCTTCAGAACAACCTGTGAGGCCTTTAAAAATGCAGTACCTCCCATGTCGTACTTCTGAATCAGACAGTCTCTCCAAGTAGATATTTATAGATTTTCTGTAATAAATAGCAATTTTTTTTCTTAAAATTCCAACTGCAAGGCTTCCTTGGTGGCTCAGTGAAGAATCTACCCACGAGTGCAGGGAACATGGGATCAATCCCTGAGCTGGGAAGATCCCACATGCTTTGAAGCTAAACTAAAATCCATGTGCCACCACTACTGAGCCTGTGCTGTAGAGCCCAGGAGCCTCAACTACTGAGCCCATGTGCAGCAAGTACAGAAGCCCAGGCACCCTAGAGTCCATGCTCCAGAACAAAAAAGGCCATGGCAATGAGAAACCCGTGCACTGCGACTAGAGAGTAGCTCCCTCTTGCTGCAACTAGAGAAAAGCCCACACAGCAATGATAACCCAGCATAGCCAAAAATAAATAATTTTTTTAAAATTTCAGATTCAGAATTATCTTAATCCATTTTTATAACAGTTTGAAGGGAAAGGGCAAAGGCAGACTATGAGGATGTTACTTAGAGTAGGATGTAGAAGCCCAGTCATGTCTCCACAGTGTGGGGTTACTGTAGGGAGTCAGTATAGCCCAAGATGGCAATCATGTATGATCAGAGACACAACATGATCTGCAAACTCAACATTCCCTCATCTCTCAGAAGGTAAGTGAGAGCCATCAAGTTCACAGGCAGCAAGTGCAAAGTCAGAATATCTATCCATCTATCTACAATGAGAAAGAAACATCTCAAGTTATTATACTCATGCCATTTGGACAGTAACATCTCTTGCTGTGTACATGCTACATGGGAAGTCTTTCAAGAATTGGATATGGGAGCTCTTTCAAGATGATATGAAGACTAGCAGTGTTAAGAATGATGTGCTGTTCTCTGACATCTGGCCAAGACAGCTTCACACATCCATCTCCACTTTATCAACACATCTCCCCCTTAGAATAAAAGTCTTTGTTCTTAGGCCAAAGAGTACCCGCCCCTCTGAATGTCTGAAGGGACAAGCTTGGTATTTCCCTGTGTAGTTCCATTTTCCTTTTTTTTTTTTTTACAAAAGAGCAGCCCCTTTTCCAAGTGAGATTTTTTTTTTAATTATAATAATATCTTAACACTAGGTTACAGTTAAATCTTCGAGTTTGTAAATCTTAAGGTGTACAGTGGCTTGATATATTACCACTCTGATCCCAAAGGCGTATAGTTTAAAGTTCAACTCTTTGAAAATCATATTTGATGTTGTCAAGTTCCTGAGATCATTAGTCATAGAATTCAACATTCCTCCATTTGTCCCCTAAAACATTTATCGTGGAGTTAAATATTTTATTGAAATTTGCATATTTAAAGGAAGCATCTGATAAAGCACAGCAACTTATTATCTGATCTATCTCTAACACCACTCCCTTAAGAATCTTGTATTTAAATTTCCAAGAAGAAGAAAAGGAACAAAGATAATAGAAAAACTTAACCAGCATTAACACAACATTCTTATGTGCTATATGCTGCTAAAAGATTACTTATTTCCCGACAATATAAGAACAGGAATAAGCTCACCTAGGCAACCATTTTTATAAGTCCTGCTTCTAATCTGGATAATTGATTACATGCTATGAGACTCAGAAAACAGTTTGTACTGTGAATAATTCTGCTGGTAGAGAAAATGTTTTTCTAAATAGTGCCCTAAAGGCTATGCAAATAATATCTGATTAAATTTTAATAACGAATCAATCAATACACACACACATATGTATGTATTATCTAAAGCTGAGAAAAAATTTTTTGTTAAATTTCAAATATACAAAGAAAGGTTGAGTTAAAAATGTTGAATCCACATCATAATGAAAAATACACGTGGTTTACTAATGACTTAATGAGAAATGATCTAAAAGTTAGCTTTTGCTCTTCAGCAAACACCTGTAGGTCTATCGGTTTGAAACAGCAATCACTAGCTCAACACCTGGTCTTTCTAGATGTTTCTAGATGTGTCATCTAGGATGGCCTCATTTGTCTGGTTGTTAGAAATCATCATCCTGATTCTTTTCTACCTCTCTCCTCATCTTTCAGCATATTTGCCAGTGCAGTACCAATGGCAGCCTCAGGTATCTGAGCTCAGTGGAAGGAGGAAAGCTGCAATGCACAAGCAGTGTCCAGTCTCAGCTTATGTTACACGTCCATCTTAATGTTCTACCAACCAAAACATATTCAAAGGTTTGGCAATCAACTCTACCTCTTGATGAGAGGAGCTGTGAATTCACAGTGCAAAGGAGGATGCCAAATAATGCAATGGATTTGTAACCATTTTATAACCAACCGCAAATGATACCTTTTGTTTGTCATAGAAAGTTTTCAGAGCACTTTTGTCCAAGGCAGCAGTTCACAAGGCCCAGATACAACGGAAAGCAACCAATGACTCTTGCCTGAAGCCCCACTTTCTACACACAATTATATGACTCTGCCATAGGGTTTTAGTTTGTGAACTTGAAAAGTACTCATATATCCCATTGGAAAAATTCTCCCAGCAGCTACAACTTGGGTTAAAGGCTGTCTATCTGCTGCCTGTGCAGTATTTCTGCTTTTTATGTATTTCACTTGCTGACATGTTCACGAAGGCAGAATGATACTGGCAATTTTAATCTAATTACTCCTCGTTATCCAATTGCTCTTTAGACATTTTAGAAGTTAGCCTTGAGCGGCTGCAATGTAAGTTCATCCTGACAAGAAACTTGATCTATCTGCTAGCTCCTTCCTTGTATGGCTTCTATTGCTTAACTTTCAGCCATCAGAATTGTTAAATAAACTGTCGTTACTGACCCTTTTAAAGAGCTCATCCATTGCCTGGCTGCGCATTGATGACACTCAGAGACACTTAGGGCTATAACTACTACATCCTTTGCAGGAAAAAGAGCTGGCAGTTATAAATGGGGAGAAAGTTAGAATAAGTGATTTGTGGCTAGGGAATAAAGAGTTTGAGCCAGTATTCCAGCCAAACACCAAGAACTCCAAGCAAGTCTGCCATCATAATGCTTTTGAAATGAGATTTGCTGTTAACATTTTGCCTCATTCCATACTCACTTTTGCAAATACTTTTTGTAAGAATTTTCATCCTTTATTTGTTTTTTCTTTAGGCCTGAGCCCAATAAGCTGCAGCAGAATTTATATCAGATGATTTCCTCTCCCGTCCTAACTTATGTTAAGGAATGACAATACCATTAGAAAGATAAAGTTCTGTGGTGTATAGGACTTACTAATTAAAGTAGAAACTATGCTAGTCCCTGACATTTGACTTTTTCATGCTCTGTGAAGTCATATGTAATGTCAAAAGTGGGATATAGTGAAGGGTGTTAATTAAAAGAATCTGCAAAGTAAAATATAGGTTATTCATCCCAATTGAGAGAAAAAGTCAAAAGAAAAATTTAAAGCATCAAATAGAGTAGCAATTGCTAGTTACATTAAGCTATCCTAGTGGATTCTTTTCCAAGAGCCCTCTTTTTCCAAGCATATGGTAAATATGTAGAGTGACCTTATATTTTACTGTTCAACTCCAACATATTTGAGAATGTAAGAAGCGCTATTAGTGATTATATGATGAAAGAAGCTTAGACCTGATTATGCCAGATGAAACTTGGATGTATGATTTGTCTGTAGATATGACAGCACTATAATTCTCTAAATGCTGGCTTTGTCAATTTTGGGGAGAAAGAGGTAGAAGGCATTTGCTCTCTGGTGGCTAAAGATGTAAAATGTAGCCATCTCACTCTTTAACAAGGACAAAGGCAGCTTTAAGTAAATGAAAACGAAGCCATAATAGGGAAGATAAAACAAACATACAAGAAAACAGACCATTTCAGAGACGAGCATACTGAGAAAGGGCCATCTCTGTTGCTCTTAAAGTCTAAATGAATGCTAGCCTTTTCTATAGTTTTGTTTTTTAGACTTTTATTTGATTCCTGTTATCTTTTTTCTAGCTTGAGATTAGTTTCTTTCATTTGCAACCAAAATGATCCAAATGAAAATAAAATTGAATGATTTATGTACCAGACAACATATTTTCTATTAAAATCATCCTGTAAGAAGCATTCAAGATAAGAATTAGAAAACCCTACACACTGAAGGAAAAACAAAGATCTAGAGGCATTATTTGATCTAAGATTGTACCATGATTAACAATTATCAAATATTTAAATCATTCTTTTGTGGTGGTATGCTCTCTGAAATTTTATGTACCATAAAGTTAATCTTTCATAACCACATTTCTGTGTACTCCACAGGATGCAACATATGGTTTTAAAGTGTGATCTTTTTCAGAAAACTGTTGGGCCGTCTCCTACCCAATGCCTATTTTAGTCCAAGGATTGAAACCCAATGTCATGAATCCTTACGTGAATATAAAGTCGGTAATAAGACACTACTTATGGTATTAAGTTCATAGTTAATCAAGAGATTTTAACTGTATAATTATTTATTTAATCAAACTCTAACTCATTTTTGGTTCACTCTGAAAATTAATTTTGCTGGCAGAGAGTATTTCTAATCATTGCTCTGTCATGTATGCCAGGAAGGTGTTAAATTGGAAACTCCAAACACGGAAAATAAGTTATGTTTTGAAACCCAAAAGGGAAAGTTGACAAAATCAATAATATTTGAAACTAGATATAAGTACCCAGGAAAATAGCATCCATGGGGATTAAAGTAGGAGGATTAAGGGAACTATATCCCCCACAGGTTGTGTGCTTTGTGGCTTGTCTTAATAAAAATGCTAAGTCAGTACAGGGATTGATACACTCAAGGCAGGGAAAATTCCAATCACTTCAAAGTCGTTTCTTAAAACTACTCAGTTTTCATTGGTATTCTTGTAATAGGACAAAATACAAAAACTACATCAAACTTTTGATGAGGAAGACAATGTCATCAGGTGGTTAGAAACAGACATCATTTTCTTTCATTTTAAGCAGTTGACCTATAGACTGCACTTCCAAAAGCGCTTGATGGTAGAGAACATAATTTTTATCCAAATATCCAAAATTATTGTCAAATATAATATTTTAAACTGAGCCATTGATTCATTCTTATGAGCAAGAGGTACCATTAAAATGGGGAAATAATCAGGGCAAAGATTATGTTTTATTCATATAGTTATTCCCAGTCTTCACTAGAACCTCAGATACAGATTATGCTTAGTGCATATTCAGGAATGAATATGGTTGTATGCTTTATGTTGATTCTGAAGTTCTTAATGCTGTATATGTATGTGACTTAAGATCAGTATGTATTTCATATTAACTTTAAATGTAATACTAGAATATTGGTATGAGTTAAGCAGTGCTTTTCAATTTTGACTGTGCATTATGCATTATAATGACTTGGGAAATTTTTATGATATATCATTGGCCACGACCTGCTTTGAAAGATTCTGATTCAGTTGTCAGAGATGGAGCAAGGGCATTGGTATTTTATAAGCTTTCTCAGTATTTCTAACATCTGTCTAGCATTGAGAACCACCGATTAAGAGTTTGAGTTTTCAAAACAGACAGATCTGTGCTCATTTTCCTAATTATGCCTTTTATATCTTATATGGTTTTCAGAAATCATTTAAGCTTTCTGAACTTCATCAGTTATAATATAGAAAATAACATATTACATAAAAATATTGAATGCCTCTGTTGCTATTATTATAAGAATATCATTCTCCATTTATATGGCTGCCTCCTAAAATTCTTCAGATCTCAACTGGAAGGTCTCCTCGTAACAGCTTCACAAATAACCATTTTAAAGGCAGAATCTCTTCCTAGCTCAGGTAAATAACTGTTTATCACATTATTTATCTAACTTTTAATGCTTATTAAAATATTTTTAAATGTTTGCTTCCCCTCTCTCTTAGACTGTATAAACACGTGGAAGGCAAAAATTTTGTCTCTCTTATTGACTCTGAATCCTCAATGCCAAGAACAGCGCCTGGTACATTGTAAGTCCTGAGTAAACATTTACTGAATGCTGGGGTTAGCAAGGTTACATTTAAGTTTCCATAGCCTGACCTGAGAGGAAAGAAGTCCCAATGTTAGTGTGAGGAGGCTATCTAAATTCCATTGATTGCGAGTTTTTAAAGCTGCTGATAGAGCAGTTAAACGATCAACTAGAATTATTTTGCATAGATTGGAAATTGTGGCTATCAAGGAAGTTGTGGGGATCACAGAGAAATCACACTCTAATAAACTGGGCAGAACACCTCCTTAAGATTTGATTTTCATTATGACTGTACCATCACAACAGGCTGGATGTGATGTCAAGTGATTTAAAGAAAAGGACTAGATTCTACATCTTTCCTCTATCTTTATTTAGCATCTCCTCTTGCTGGTAAGCAATATGATTACATTAGGTTTCACTTGGAAGTCAAATCACACATGTATTGAAATTTCCAAAGCATTGTGAAATAAAAATTCTCAAGATAAATGTGAGATTTGCAGGAAAAAAAGAAGAAAACTACCATGGTAGATAGCAACATGACTTGTCTGGAAAATGGATGAGATGCTGATTGAAGTCCATATACTTGGAATAGTTTATCAGAATAACTAAAATATGAAGAACAGAGCAGATGAATTTGCTTAATGTTGCCCTCCACCTCAAACATTTATTGAAAATTTGCTCCCAAATCTGTAAAACTACACTTTTTGACTAGAAAACTATATGGTTAAGACAATTATATGATTTAGATAATCGTCTCTTGCTTTAGAATGTAAAACTGTCATTTAATGAAAACAAATAATAATCAGGTAGTTTTTGTTTATTGAATATTTGAAGCAAGTTTAACAGGGCAACCATATAAAGAAAAGAACCTAATTGTAACATTGAATAAAAGCAAAGGTTTCATTAAAAAAAAGAACTACAGTTTAAACAAAGACCAGATGATTAATTTAGACTCAAGTATTGGCAGAACAGTTAGTGCCTACATTCTTGATGATAATACAACGCCAAATATGCTTAAGAAAAGATGCTTTTTTTCTTATTTATTGCTATCTAGGAAGAAATAATATGGTGAAGGAAAATAAAGTACTATGGTAATGTGTTTGTCCATAAAACTTTCCCATTTCAAGGACAGAAACTGCATTTTATAATTTAGGGAATCACTCTTGAGAAAATATTGTGAAAAGAAACACACTCCCCGAACACTGACTTTCATAACTGACTTAAAAGCATCTGTTAAGATCAGACTCTGATATTGTGTCTTGAAATTTTATGATTACCTCAACTTGCTTATTGGTTGTGTTTCTATCACACTAATTGTTAGTAATTTCCTGTAACACAGTTGGGAAATTGTGAACAAAATAAATCACTGTGCAGATAAGAACAAGGGAGGAGAACAGGGAGGGATACAAAAAAATAAAATAAAAAAACTATTACTTTTCAATAAGTCAAACACTTCAAAAAGAAAATCACTTGGATTATTTGCTTGTTTACCTTTTGTAAGTAAAAATATTACCTCTGAGCCACCAGTGAAGCACCTTTATGACATTAAGTAATATTTAAAAATGAATTTAATCAGTGGTCAATGTTCATTTTATATATTTATTTTATTATTTAATCTGCTTTTAGTAAATTCCAATTTGTGTTTTGTGTTTCATTTTTATATATAACACTTTGATGGAAATCTTTGCACCTATTACAGCAAGGGGTTATTTACATGCTATTTATAGTTTATATGAGGGCACAAATTTGTTCCTAGTAAATGTGTCTGTCAAGAAAAGACAATTAATCGATCTATGTATCAGCATCTTTCTGAGAAAAGTGTTTTTTTGCTTTTCCTCATAAAAGAAAATGTTGATTGAGAAAATAAAAATTATACTTAATTCTCCCACCCAGAGATAACTAATGTTAGTAATTGGATGTGTTTCTATATGCAAATAATTTTTTACCCAGTCCCCCAAATTGAATATTAAAATGGTATTAAGTAGATCCCAGAAATAGGATTTAACATACTCTACAACTTTATTTTGAATATCGTGGCCTCTGCTTTAAGTATGATAGCTAAAAATGATCCTGTCTACAGCTACTTGGATACAATGATTGGCGCAACTTTTTTACTCCTTTGTCTTTGTTTCTTCTGTATTTTTTACCCTGATTCATTCATGAGTTTACCTTTCTTACTATACTGTAGGATTTTTGAGTGGAGTTACTATAGGGCTTCCTTGATAGCTCAGACGAAGAAGCGTCTGCCTGCAACGCGGCAGACCTGGGTTTGATCCCTGGGTCAGGAAGATCCCCTGGAGAAGGAAATGGCAACCCACTGCAGTACTCTTGCCTGGAAAATTCCATGGATGGAGGAGCCTGGTAGGCTACAGTCCATGGGATTGCAAAGAGTTGGACATGACTGAGCAACTTCATTGGCACTATAGTTTACTTATTATTCAAACTGTCCCCAGCAAATAAGTGTATCTTGAATTAAAAAAAATAACCAAAACATTTTTATTCTTTATTCATATATAAGTCCAAGTCAACTGACATAAGTAGTTTGCCAAAAATTACTGTCTAATATGAATAGATTAATTTGATATTAGGTTAGTACAGTGAAATAAACTATAGAGAAAAAAACAAAATTGGCATCTAAGAAAACTCAAATGATTTACGAAAATCTAGAAGCCTCGTGTATTTTAAATTTTAAAGAAAACCATTGAACATAGTAGTTCCTTTCATGATGACTTCATAGAAGTAAAGTAAAATAAAAACTGAAATCTTACATTTCTAAATTCTGTGTTTAAGGCAGTGAAAATAAAGGCTTTAAAAGAGCCAGTGAGACAAAGAGTTGATATGATGGATGCTTACATTTCAGAACCATATCTGGAGGACTCTACTTTCTCAGGTTCCTGATCTAGAACTCTGGTGGAACTTAGGGAGAAGCCTCCCATCTAGGCTGCACAGTGGTAATCATAGAAAGGAACACAGGTAAACAGAGGAGACTTGTCAAGCTATGTTATAGCTAGCTCAGCAATCTCATATTCTGATGCATTGTATTATATTATTTACTTTCCAAAAATATTTTCCTGGACTTTCATAAACTGTAAATAAAGGGTCAAAATAAAAAAGAAATTGATAAAAAGTACTAAGACAACATCTCTTTATTATGACCATGACAAATTGTCCAGGCATTTATCTTTATCTAAACAATAAAAATGCTTAAAAATATTCAGAGTGAGCTTGGAGACATTAAACAGTGGAAAATCTACTTACTGCTGTGCCTTATCCAAAAGACAATTCGAATAGATCATCCCAGCTTTATGCTTGCCTAGATTGGATTATTTTAAGTGAAATAAAGACTATGGGAAAACCTGTAGCCGAGGGAGAACAGGACTGTCAGTTACTCTCCATGTGCACTCATGCTTATGGTACCTTTTCAGAGAAATGGTGGAACCTTTTAAAGGAGATACATTGACATGACATGATTTTTTATTAATGGAATACATTAAGGAAAGCAGTGCTGCATCAAGTCCATGGTATTCATGGAGATAAAACATATTAGGGAATGGTATTTTTGCATGCTCCTTTTTGCACTAACTAAAAGCACAAGCTTCAAATTATACTCAGTTATGCTCCACACTTTGATGTTAGAAAGTATGCCTTCCCATGGAATAAACTAATTCATGTCAAAACCTCAAAGCGGTATTAAGAATATATTTTCTGTTGAATATGTGAATGTAGTTCAGGAAGTTTGACTTCCTGCTCAACAATTTCAAGGTTCTATAATGGAATAATTAAAATTGTGGGGTTCACTGCTCTGCTCAGAGGAAGTTTGTCTTTTTTTTTTTTTGGTGAATTACTGAAAGGCACTAAATTTCCAAAAAATCATAACTAACTATAAGCCTACCACAATGCCATCCTTGAGTTTCCAGAACATGGACATGGTAATGAGTGCCCTACAGCAAAGCAAAAATGGTTTACTAAGACTCAAGTTTGGTCTTTCAGCAGTTTCACTCCTAGTTGTATTAATAGCTGTATAATATGTGGGAGTCCTGACTATAGAGTTGGTCATAGCTCTTTCACGGTGATACATTAGCTTCACAGACTCTAAATCTATTTGTATGCTTACATATGTGATGTTATATATGGATCACAAATAGCTCATTAAACTTTCCATGCTAAAGAAAATGTTGTGAGGTTAATTCATGTACCCTATCATTGACACTGTTATGAAACCAAAGGGAGAAGGGAGGAATTAACATGGTGACAACTCTGGGACATAACTCACTATTTATTCATGCTCTCTTAGAACACAAAAAATTGCCAGTTAAATGATGAGTCACTGGCATATAAAATATCATGTCCAGCACTAAAAAAGAGTAATTAATCCCCCCAGATGAGCTAAATTTCAAATTATGTAAACACTGATATAAAAACAATTTCATTTCCTTATCCTTCTCCCCCTCTCTTTCTCTCTCCCCCTAATAATCTGTAAGTAATTCTTATTTTTTTTTGTAAGTAATTCTTTGAAAAGTATAACTGAACTAAAATATCATGACTTAGTGACTGAAAAACAACAAAAACTAGTTAAATAGAAGACTCAACAAGACCTAATAGTCATTAGATAGCATAGGCATAGCAAGAGATTCATTAACAGAGATGCTCTGAAAGTGCTATACTCAATATACCAGCAAATTTGGAAAACTCAACAGTGGCCACAGAACTGGAAAAGGTCAGTTTTCATTCCAATCCCAAAAAAGGGCAATGCCAAAGAATGCTCAAACTACCATATGATTGCACTCATCTCACATGCTAGTGAAGTAATGCTCAAAATTCTCCAAGCCAGGCTTCAAGAGTACATGAACCGTGAACTTCCAGATGTTCAAGCTGGTTTTAGAAAAGGCAGAGGAACCAGAGATCAAATTGCCAACATCCGTTCGATCATAGAAAAAGAAAGAGGATTCCAGAAAAACATCTACTTCTGCTTTATTGATTAAGCCAAGCCTTTGACTGTATAGATCACAACAAACTGGGGAAAATTCTTTAAGAGATGGGAATGCCAGACCACCTTACCTGCCTCCTGAGAAATCTGTATGCAGGTCAAGAAGCAACAGTTTGAATCAGACATGGAACAACAGAATGGTTCCAAATTGGGAAAGGAGTACATCAAGTCTGTATATTGTCACCCTGCTTATTTAACTTATATGCAGACTACATCATATGAAATGCTGGGCTGGATGAGGCACAAGCTTGAATCAAGCTTGCTGGGAGAAATATCAATAACCTCAGATATGCAGATGACACCACCCTTTTGGCAGAAAGCAAAGAGGAACTAGAGAGACTCTTAATGAAAGTGAAAGAAGAGACTGAAAAAGCTGGCTTAAAACTCAACATTCAAAAAACTAAGATCATGGCATGCAGTCCCATTACTCCATGGCAAATAGATGGGGAAACAATGGACACAGTGACAGACTTTATTTTCTTGGGCTCCAAAATCACTGCAGATGGGTGACTGCATATGAAATTAAAAGACATTTGCTCCTTGGAAGAAAAGTTATTACCAACCTAGACAGCATCCCAATATCTACACCATCTATGACCTGATCGAGCTCATCGAGGACCTGGTGCTGCAGAATCAGATCCGGGAGCATGTCATCTCCATCGAGGTGGTGTGTGGGCTCCAGGTTGCGGTGGCTTCTCTCGTTGCAGAGCACGGGCTCTAGAGCACAGGCTCAGTAGTTGTGGCTTACTGCTCTGCAGCATGTGGGATCTTCCCGGACCAGGGATCAAACCCGTGTCCCCTGCATTGGAAGGCAGATTCTCAACCACTGGACCACCAGAGAAGCCCCGGGAATGTGCTTTTATACCCCAAAATAAAATTCTAAAAAGACAGGTCCGTGTTCCCTGGTGACTCAGCTGGTAAAGAATCCACCTGCAACACAGGAGACCTAGGTTCGATCCCTGGGTTGGGAAGATCCCCTGGAGAAGGGAAAGGCTGCCCACTCCAGTATTCTGGCCTGGAGAATTCCATGGAGTCCATGGGGTCGCAAAGAGTCGGACACGACTGAGCGACTTTGACTTTCACAGACAGCATATTAAAAAGCAGAGACATTACTTTGTTGACAAAGGTCCATCTAGCCAAAGCTATGGTTTTTCCAGTAGTGATGTATGGAGTGAGAGTTAGACTATAAAGAAAACTGAGCACCGAAGAATTGATGCTTTTGAACTGTGGTGCTGGAGAAAACTCTTGAGAGTTCCTTGGACTTCCAGGAGATCAAACCAGTTAATCCTAAAGGCAATCAGTCCTGAACATTCATTGGAAGGATTGATACTGAAGCTGAAACTCCCAGTACTTTGGCCACCTGATGCCAAGAACTGATTCCTTGGAAAAGACCCTGATGCTGGGAAAGATTGAAGGCAGGGGGAGAAGGGGATGACAGAGGATGACATAGTTGGATGGCAGCACCAAATTGATGGACATGAGTTTGAGTAAGCTCCAGGAGTTGGTGATGGACAGGGAAGCCTGGCATGCTGCAGTTCACGGGGTCGCAAAGAGTCAGACACGACTGAGTGACAGAACTGAACAGAACTCTGTGAATGTTATGGGGATGGCAGAAGAATGGAGAGTTTGGTAGAAGGTTTGTATTATACAAAAGATTTCCTCAAGAACAGGGAAACACTTCAAGTGAACAAAGAGGAATCCTATACATGACCCTCAATCTTTTAATCTGGATTGTACCTTTAGAAAAATTCACCTTTATTTCCCAAAGGTAGAAATTAGTTTCAAAGCTAGTGACTCTCATTTCAAGGGAAGAAACATGGAGTTTTTTCTGGATGAAAGTTACATAAGAGGGTAAAGTCACAGAGAAAGTCTGAGGAAACAGAAATAGTAACAGCTTTTTATTAACAAGGTTCTTTTTGTGTATAATGGTGTCCTTGAGATTTCTTGGGAATAAACATATCTAGGGCTTTCACCATATTCAGACACCACTATAAAATCAATTTGTCATCTTCAGGGCATTAAGTAAAGAAAAAGAATGGATCAATTGCCCTGGAGTCAAAACAAATTTGGAAAGTTGTGGAGAAGATCAAGCAAACACTAAATTCACGATACAAATATGAAAGTAGGAAGCACAGTTTGAGCTCTTGCAACCATTTAAAATTATAGTTTAGTAACTATCTGAAAAAATCACATTTGAGAAGGCAATTTTTTCCTTCCTTGAAAATGGAGCTAGAGTTGAATCTTGGCCAGGCTGCTTCCCAGGGCCACTGTCAGTAGCATGACCTTAATGAAGTTCAAAATATTTTTCATACATTGGATGAGAAGGAAGACAATTCCAAGTGGTACTAGCTATTAAATATATATCCACACTTGGAATTGATTGAAATTAGTCCAACATGCCACAAATTAAATGGGACATGGGGTGTCTTAAGACATTAATCTGTTTCTCACTCTTTCTAGACTGCAGTTCTTTAAGCATTATAACCTAAATCAAATAGAATAGTAAAAAATGAGATGCCTTATTGAAAGCTATTATGTCCAGTGGGGCATCCCTGGTAGTTCAGATGGTAAAGAATCTGCCTGCAATGTAGGATAACCTGGTTCAATTCCAGGGTCAGGAAGTTCCTCTGTTGAAGGGATAGGCTATCCACTCCCCTATTCTTGGGCCTCCCTGGAGGCTCAGATGGTGAAGAATCTGCCTGCAATGTGAAAGACCTGGGTTTGATTCCTGGGTTGGAAAGATCCTCTGAGGAGGGCATGGCAACCCACTCCAGTATTCTTGCCTGGAGAATCCCCATGGACAGAGGAGCCTGGTGGGCTACAGTCCACGGGGTCCCAAAGAGTAGGACACGACTGAGTGACTAAGCACAGCACACACGTACAAAGGAAAATGTGAAATTTCTCTGAAAATATTATTGGATAATTAACAAACTTTGGCCCCATGAAACAAGCAGTTGTACAAATTGCAAGTAAAACCATAGAAGGCATGTTTAAAACTTTATTCTATTGCAATTGACAAAGAAATTGGTCATTGCTGTTGATATGTAACATTTTAATATGATAACTAGAATTATAATTGACCACATTTTATCAGGGCATATCAGATCTATATGAATTTCGCACAATTTTAGGATATCTATATTAGTAACATCAATCATACAGTATAACCTGAAAAGATTTATCACTCCTTCAACAGGACTTCCCATGTAATTTAACATGTCCAATGAACCCAAGTAGTTTAATAGCACTTTGGGATGTTTCAGGGGCCCTCTAAAGCATCCCAAAGTTAGCTAGAAGTCAAGTTATTTAGGAAGTTTTGTCAATAAATATCAAAAGGGTTTATAACACTCAGTCAGGTAGGATCGTATAAGTACTGTGAAATAGTAGTTATTTAGTTAGCCAAAATTAACAAAAGATTTCAAAGGTAAATATAGAACAGATCAATTAAGAAGCAGAGAAACTTAAATCTATTATTAAAAGCAGTTCAACATCTGAAGAAAGTATGTTCTCTTAACAGAGAGAAAGGCTGAATTCAAGTTTTGCACCAGCTTACTGTAAACTCATTTAGGTAAACTTAATTAAATTTATTTTAAACTTAGTCAGTCCTAAACATGCACAAAACTTTTTTTTTTCCAGGGTCCACTTTCCACAAATTTTTAATCGCTTTCTGTAATAGCCACCTGTAAGTCAGACCTACTTTCTTTTCCCTTTATATAATGTAATTTTATTTTTTATATCTTCATTAAAAACATACATTCTACTTTCTTATTAGATTAGCAAAAAAACATTATTACTGTATATTTAATATTGAATATTTCCCAGTTTATGTGAATCTGAAATTTATTTACGTTAATTTTTCTTGTATTTGGAATTGTTTGATTTGTAAGCAATTACTTTTCTTTAGACCAATTGAATTAGAACTCATTTACAACGTCAACAATATTATCAGAAAAAAAAAACACATACAGTGAGACATACATAAATCAGACAAACAGAGATCTTATAGTTTTCTGTTTGAGATTTAATATATCTCTTTGAGCCACCCCCCACCGCCTTTTTTTTTTTTCTTTGCTTGAAGTTCTTATTTGCCTGCAGCGGAGGTCTCAGGAGCTTTTCCCTAGGCAGGCCTTTTAACAAGCTAGTTGTTTTTAATTGCATATGCGAAAAGAATTGGTTTTTCAGTTTCCAAAAAGAAAATTTTCTCTCACTCCGTTCAATCAGCAATCACACACTCACAGTCATTCAGAGGCCATCACAGTGCCTCCCTTCTCTCGAGTCCCCAGGTTTCCTTACCTTTTGCTCCCTTCCTGGGAGCTCCAAGAAGGTGATCAGTCTCCTCTTCCACCCGTTTGGGTAGACCTGACTGGGGACTGGCCCCAGGGCCTTACCTGATCCTGTGGCCATTCCTGATGAGTTGGTCTGTCCATCCAATGAGCCTGGTCAGGGTCTGGCTGTCCAGAGAGTCGGAACACTGGTCTGAAAGAGAACCCAGAATACCGTCAGGCGGTGTACCTCCTCATTTGTCTCGGGGTTCCTTTGCTCCAGCCTAGCCGAGCCACCAGTCTGGCAGCTCAGGGGGCCAGCATGGTTGGGATCTCACTGGTGCCTCCAGAAATACTGCAGAAACCAGTAATCGAGAAACCAAGCACCACACTCGGAGAGTTGGAGAACTCAGGTTTATTATGCTGGAGGGCCCAGAGAAGTTAACACTCCAACCTCTGAGCCCTGAACAAAGGGGTTAGTTACAAGCTTTTTATACACAGACTATAGTGGGCAATACTAGCTGCTAATGGGCTGGTTCAAACTAAGGGGCTTCGCGCACACAGGAACAGCAGTCAAGATGAGGAGGGGGATGCCTGACCTTTACATGGGCAGGCATGATTAAGCATGTTTGCAGGGGATGGGCAATTGCAAAGAGCAAGACAAGGGTGAGTGAGATAAGCTCCAGTTCCTAGTATGGTAAATCACCACTTTCTGAAACTATGTGACCCACGTGATCCAGACTTTGCAAGGAGCAAGCTGAGTTATAGGGGCAGAATGAGCAGGGGGTTATGTAAAACTAACTTTTCCTCTTCATTATGGCCCTTAATTCCATGGGTTTAAATAATTAAAAGACATATATATCTTTTTCATTGTTGCATTTCTTTCTTCTCTCTTTTTTTTTTTCTTTTTGAAATGTGACCATAATCACTGATTTTACCTTTTAAGTGCCCAGCCCATAAGGGTGTTCTGAATCCATTTCAATCCATAAATTAGCTCCTTTTGTCACTCTTAAAACTTATTATGAAATTGAGTGATATCTGGAAATTTTTTTTTATATTTCATTGGAAAGTACTACTTTATATCTTTCTTCTACCAGGTTCTTCTACCACAGTTAATTTAATATATATAATTCAAAGTTTTGTAAGTTGATTTTTTCTTTCTTGCATGCAATTTATTTTTTACTCTTTGATCATCTTTCATTTCCCTGAAGCATGTTCTATGGCAAATACAAAAAGTTTCTCAAATTTCTTTCTTACTTCAAATCTGAAGTTAGTATTAATAGACAGACCAACCTCTCTCTCTTTGTGTGTGTGTCTTATATTACTAGAGATAAGGCACTGGGTATATTTACACAATTTACTCATGTATATCTCATAAAACAACCTTAACTAAAAGACCACAAATTAACTGATCAGAAAAGCAGGTTAAATAAGGCCAATTTCCATACTCAGGAAGTAAAATATAACATGATCAAGACCTAGGTGGGAAGACTTAGGTGACTATTATGATTTTGAAATATACAGTCTGTTAAAAAATAATTTATCTTAGGGAGGCTGGGGGAAAAAGGAGAATAGACACTAATATTTTGAAAATGACACTTAAAAGTAAATTTTAGTGTATAAAACTAAAAAATGCAATTGGTTGATAAAATATATTTCACAAATAATCATACATGTTCTTCTTACATTAGGCTTTTTTCTCCCTCCAAACAAAAATGTTCATTATAACAAAGAATATCACAATATAGCAAGGTGTGGCTTGTCAGTGAGATTCCCCATTTTATTAAAATGCTCAAAATAATAATGGTTTAATGAGTTATGCTATTTTTTTCAGACCATCAGCTATTTAAATCTTTCCTCTAAAAAGGTTTTAAGAAGTGTGTTACAATATGAGAACTTCATGAATTACAGGAAACACATTTTTCCAGGTAATTCATGATCTGAGATTTATTCTAATAAGTCTTTTTCATGTTACTATATTCTTATGAAAAGGAGATAAAAATAGTGATATCATTTTAAAAAGACTATGAAAGCAGTGGTACAATCAGATTATTAAATTGGGTCCTGAGATGAGACAAAAATATATTGAAATCTACCTTTATCACTTACTAGTTATGTTACTTTGAGCTTTGGTTTTCTTATCTCTAAAACATATAATAATAATATCTTATTCATAAGAATGTCTTGAAGATTTAATGAATACTGAATGTTCTTATCTCAGTAACTGGTTCACAAAGCTAAATAATGTTTAATGAATAATACTGGTTTCATTAGTATTATTGACTATAAGGACTATTTGAGTGTTAGCTTCTCAATTCTGCCTCTATCTTATTATAGATCAGTTTGCCTTATCAGTATATATAACTACTAATTACAAAATAATATTCCTTACTTACTTTATGGTTGCCTAATTTTCACTTCAAAAATTTCATCTGAAAGTGAAGATACAAGTGGTGAAAACTATCCACTGCTTATGTAGCTACGGTCTTGGGCCAAGGAGGAAAATATGAGGCCCCTTTTGTACATGGCAGAGAAACTGTGTTCTCATTTCTTCCTGATAGTGTGAGGAGAGATGGAGAAGATTGTGAAAGAAGTGGAAGGAAAATGACTCCTTAATTACACAGCACCTTTGTGGAGCCACACTTGTCACTGGTCCCTAGTTAAAGCCACTTCAGATGGTCTATTTTTCACCCCCAAGTTGAACAGTTTCAAACTGAACCCTTTCCCTTGCTCATTCGCTCAGTCTCTCTTTCATGCTTTGTACGAGGATCTTGCATCTCATGTTTCAGATACAGAGCATTTTTGCCATGAATAGTATTCTTTACGAATTCATGTCAGAAATCCATGTATTTATGACTATTTTTCTTTCCTCAATTACTGACCAAGAAGAGAACAAGACTGATGAATGTCAAGTAAGTCAGAGATATGAATACCAAGATGGTGTGAGTGACATGTGATAGGTGAATTACTGAACATAAAAAGATCATGTCAGCAAAGAATTGTGACTGGAATATGTATGAGTTTATGTTCTTTCTCCTTTTAAACAATCAGAAATGGGAAAAACATAAATATGATGATTAAAGAGGAACAATACATACATTTAAAGAGGTACAATAAATAATTACAAACCAAATAAAATCAACACCTTACTAGTATTTCTGAATAAGTAAAATGTGGCTCTCAGATGAACTATATAGACTGTTACATCTAATTTTATATAAATATTTAAATATTGACTGTATGACTCACAAGGTATTTAAGTTCCATGAATAAACAAGACATATTTACATAATCAAATGGAATACAGGTTTATATAAATGAAATAGGCTTAGTATCCTAGCAAAAATTATTTAGGTTCCTATTACATTATATATAAATCAATAAAACCAGAAAAAATTGCCTTCTGGTAAATGCATTATAGATATATTTATTTTAAATATGTTTTTATTTATCTAGTCCTTGCTAATTAGATCAGTGTGTTCTCATTCATTCATTTGACTAAGCATACATATAATTTTGCTGGTATATTTGGGATTTTTAAGGTTCCGTTATTTATTATCTCATTTTAGAAGATGATGCAAAAGAAGTTGCTAACCTATTTCTGGAGGATATCCTACATAAATTATGTCTTATCACTTAAGGAGACAACTAGGGAGAAAAAAAAGTATTTGAAAGCTGATAATGATGGACAGGGAGGCCTGGCATGCTGCGGTCCCTGGGTCGCAAAGAGTCGGATACAACTGAGTGACTGAACTGAACTGAACTGAAGTGAATGATAATTTTGAGTGAATAGAACTGCTGGTTGAACTGGGCATGACTTGTCTGTACTTTTGTGCTTTTAATTTATTACTTTCTATTAACTTCGCTGCCAAAAGAAAAAAATTGAACTGATAATAATTATGTGTCAAATCTATAAGTGATTCCTATCTTACAAGTTATTCCTTGAAAAAGAAAACAATGTTGCAGGCTCCTTCTCCTGAAGTAATAGCCTCGGGTGAATTTGATCACATGGAATTTATGTAGTCCTCAGAGATTAGAGTCTGAAGGAGGCAGATGATAATCATTCTGAGTCATCATTGCAATATAGGACTGCTATGGTTATCTTCTATTTATCCTGTTCAGAAGAATACCTGAAACCCAATCTCTTACTACCCTTCTCAAAAGGAAGTGGGGTTTTCAATGGCTTAATATGGCCAATAAATTATATAGGGGGAAATTATATATTCTTTATTAAACACATTCAGCTCCAGTGGGAAATGCACCTGAAGGCAAGACTAAGTAAAAGGAACAAGAGAGCACCACTTAATTACCTCTTCCTTCTTTGTCAATTATATGATTTAAGCGGTACCATTGCAACTCACCTTCACTCCCTTACTCCCTTACCCCTCCCCTCAAGCCAAGCATAACTTAAGTGTATGCTGCTCTTGCTCACCTTGATTTGGATAATATGTTTTTTCGAGTTAACTTAAAAGTTATTTTGTGTAAATGACATGTATGTAATGGTGCTAAAGCAGACATGGCCTATTCTTAAAGTAGTAGGGGAAGATTGTTTCATTCAAGTCAGTTTTTCTTGGAGGCTCAGATGGATAATTAGAAGGTTCAAAAGGGCTACATGCCGAATCCTGATATTCTATAAAATCGCCTTAGTCATTTAATTCACTATTAGAAGTTGTGGGAGCCTATACAAGATCTTGTATTTCAGAGTATCTCAAAGTATTTTATTAGCCTTAAGCTAGATACCTTAATATTCTTGAAATACTTTTGTTCTTATATCTAAGTGTTATGTAATTTTTTTCAGTAGTTAGTCATAATTATCTGCGTTTTGTTTAGTTTGCAGGAACTTTGAGGCCTTAATAATTTTTTGCAAAGGAATTTTAGGTTATTGCAGTATAGCAAAATATTTTAAACTCTTTTATGGCCTTATAGTTTTTGAGTAATAACTCAAGTTTGGGAAAGTAGTAGTAAAATGAACTAGAATTGGGTATCAATACAGGTAAACATGGAATTTGGGCAAAAGGTAATTGCAAATTTGTAGGCAAAAGTAACATACAACAAAATATCATTTAATACCTATACAATGTTAAAACTAACAATAATGGTATGATTATTAACTTCAAGATATATTTACCAAAAATGATAAAAGCAAAGGACAAAAAAGTATGAGAGTTATTTTACATATAAGTTACTCAAAATTATCATTATTTTCTTCAAAAATGTGATATAAATTAGTTAAACAGTGATATAACTATTTGGAAACTATTCATGATGTAACTTAAATAAGCAGGTATATCTACCAAAAAAAAAACCCAAAAAACAAAAAACACACACTGACTATAAGAACCTAGATTATTGCAATATGTATTTCTTTCCTGGATTAGTATAATGTTTAAAGAGATCACATTTAGGTGCCAGGAACCTTTATGATGCTCTTTGATCTCAAAAGCTTTAGAGCTGAAAGGATTTGGAAGTTGTCACCAGCAATTGCTGAAAGCTGACATCTTATTTGACATCCCTTTTATATTTGGCCTCTTTTTAGTTCTATGGATTTGTAAGTCATTTGGGGTCATGCATTAATATTCAGTGTACAATGTTATTGTCTTCATATAGAGATAAAATATTTTAAAATATTTTTAATATAAAATACTTGCCTTGGTTCCAAATTATCAATAATCTTACATAATTTAAAATAATTTATCTTGTCCATTTTGATTTTTGATCAACCTAGGAACAGTAGAATCTTTTTTTTTCCCCTGATTCTAGTTTTGTGACAATCCCAGGCAAGGGGATTTAACTTGATCACTTTTCACCGAGTACATGGGGTAATATAAATAAATTAACAGTGTAAGAATAAAATGTCAATGGCTGAGCAAATATTCTCCCTTTGTTTTATTTCCCTGATTCAATTGGAACTGATAAAAGGTGCTATACAAATGAAAAGTCAAAACGAAATAAAGATTTTAAATTGATTTACCAAAATTACTACCAAGTCATCATTTATTTTGATAGATTCCTTAAAAAGTGGAATGGGAAATACAAGTGAATGACTTGACTGTAAGTTTACCTGAAGACTGTATTTTATTTTTTGGAAAGATCTGTTTTCTCTAAGAAATAATCAAACCTATTTTAGGATTTCTAAGTAACACAGTATTTACCAATGCCAACCTTACTTAGGTTGCCAACCTTAGGATTTATAAAGCTTAATATTTTCAAATGTAGAAACATAGAATTTAAATTTTTATTTTTAATAAATTTGACAGTTAGGAAAGATAACAGAATTTTAAGCATTACAATAAGAAAGAGACAACTGGGTCAGAAGTATTGTGGGATATTTTTGTAGAAAATGCATGTCAATTTTCTCCTATGCTTTTCTCCAAAGCTAAACCTACAACTGCATACCAAGCTCCTCTCTGTTGTCTGATTATGTTTACACATTTTGTCTGATTATACATTCTGTCTACATAAATTTGGGTGTCAGATGGTAAATAATCAGCTTGCAATGCAGGCGACCCAGGTTCAATCCCTGGGTTGGGAAGATTCCTGGGAGAAGGGAATGGCTATCCACTCCAGTATACTTGCCTGGAGAATTCCATGGACAGAGGAGCTTGGTGGGCTACAGTACATGGGGTCACAAAGAGTCAGACACAACTGAGGGACTAAGCATGCAGGCTCATGACCTTTGACCAATTGAATATTTTCACTATTCTCATTGTCAACAAGATGGTAAAAATCTTACACATTATAAATTAACTGCACATTTAAAATATTTGAATCCTGTAGTATGCATAGAAATATATATATAGCTACATATATATATATACTATGAAACATAATAATAAAATGAAACTATGGAAATGACCCAGATAACCATGATGGTGTGATCACTCACCTAGAGCCAGACATCCTGGAATGCAAAGTCAAGTAGGCCTTAGGAAGGATAACTAGAAACAAAGCTAGTGGAGGTGATGGAATTCCAGCTGAGCTATTTCAAATCCTAAAAGATGATGCTGTGAAAGTGCTTCACTCAATATGCCAGCAAATTTGGAAAACTCAGCAGTGGCCACAGGACTGGAAAAGGTCAGTTTTCATTCCAATTTCCAAGAAGGGTGTGCCAAAGAATGTGTAAACTACTACACAATTGCACTCCTCTCACACGCTAGCAAGTGAAGAGTGAAAAGTGAAGTCATGTCCTACTCTTTGTGACCCCATGGACTGTAACCTACCAGGCTCCTCTGACCATGGGATTCTCCAGGCAAGAGTACTAGAGTGGGTTGCCATTTCCTTCTCCAGGAGATCTTCCCAACCTAGGGATCAAACCCGGGTCACCCGTGCTGCAGGCAAATTTGGAAAACTCAGCAGTGGCCACAGGACTGGAAAAGGTCAGTTTTCATTCCAATCCCCAAGAAGGGTATGCCACAGAATGTTCAATCTACCGCACAATTGCACTCCTCTCACACTCTAGCAAAGTAATGCTCAAAATTCTCCAAGCCAGGCTTCAACAGTACGTGAACCATGAACTTTCAGATGTTCAAGCTGGTTTTAGAAAAGGCAGAGGAACTAAAGATCAAATTTCCATCATCCATTGGATCATAGAAAAAGAAAGCAAGTTCCAGAAAAACATCTACTCGTGCTTTATTGACTATGCCAAAGTCTTTGACTGTGTGGATCACAACAAACTGTGGAAAATTCTTAAACAGATAGGAATACCAGACTACCTTACCTGCCTCCTGGGAAACCTGTATGCAGGTCAAGAAGCAACAGCTAGCACTGGACATGGAACAACAGACTGGTTCCAAATCAGGAAAGGAGCATGTCAAGGCTCTATATTGTCACCCTGTTTATTTAACTTATATGCAGAGTACATCATGCAAAATGCTGGGCTGGATGAAGCACAAGCTTGAATCAAGATTACCGGGAGAAATATCAACAATCTCAGATACACAGATGACATATGTGGATTTATATGTTGATTCTTGACCTGCATACAAATTTCTCAGGAGGCCAAAGTATTGCAGTTTCAGGTTCTTTGGTGAAGAACTGACTCCTTGATAAAGACCCTGAAGCTGGGAAATATTGAAGGCAGGAGGAGACAGGGATGACAGAGGATGAGATGGTTGGATGGCATCACTGACTCAATAGACATGAGTTTGAGCAAACTCTGGGAATTGACGATGGACAGGGAAGCCTGGTGAGCTGCACCCCATCGGGTCACAAAGAGTTGGACGCGACTGAGCGACTGAACTGAACTGAACTGACAGAAAGTTCAGCCAAGAACTCACTACTTAGTTTAAGAATTACATTATCAAAACCCTGGTATTTAATATGTGCTGTACTTCTTTCAATACTTTCACCTAATTCAAGATATTGTATTTTGTCATTACCTTCCTTTATATTATATATATTTACCATATATGCATTCATCCCCACACAATATAATGTATAGCTTAGGTTATTTTTAAATTTTGTATACACATTTTTATATTTATGCAAACTTTTTCATTAGATATAGTAGATATATCCATATTGTAGTGTTTTATTATAATTCATTTTCTTGGCTTGGATAGTCCAAGCTAATCATAGTTGCTTTATTTATTTATATATTTATTTATTTATATACAATCCTACATTTTTCCATGATATGACCACTATTACTATATATTCGCTTTTCTCAATAGAACTTTCTCGATCATAATGTAATTTCGTTTTCAGAATTTCAGAAATTTAAATATATAACATTTTAAATTTTTTGGTTGTAGGTGGCATAACTCTGTTTTACTTGAACTTTTGAAATTAATTTTGATAATCATTTGTATTTAAATTTTTCCTAAATCTTTATGTGGTTTTTGCTTGGGTTTTCCTGAAATCTAAGATGTCAAGATTAGTACTACAAATATTTACTTTTTTTTTCTTTTATGTCAAAGGATTCATCTTTTGGGACATAAACATAAAATTCAATTCTATACTCTCTAACTTCTCAAGGATAGAAAATAAAATTATATTTAATCAAATTATCTCATTTAACTAAATGATACTTACACAGCTATCTCTCTTTGGTACTGAAGCCTATGGACATGTACTCCTCTGGGGATTTCAGACTCTGTCAAAAAAAAATCAATTCTTCCACCTAGCTGGGAGACCAGCAAAAAACCTTCATAATGTGTGATCTTTATTTTATGTTTTTTCACTTTCATGAATTTTCAAAATATTTCTAGAGAATGAATAGGAATTAATACTTCTGGAGCAATGACTGAAAATCATGCTAACAACATACCACTTTATAGAATATTTTAGGATGAAAAATAATGAAGCTTTTAAAAGATCTGACTGGTTACTTTTACTACAGGTGAATAATGTTTATTATTTTAACTTACATAGGATCTGCTGATTTTTCTCTAAGAGGTGAGAAAACTGTGGACAGATTTTATCTGGTTGGAGTTGCACTGTAGATTCTTCAAATAGTTTTTTTTTTTTTTTTAATTACTATTTGTCTCATAGTTGATAGCTTCCCTGGTGGCTCAGACGGTAAAGCATCTGCCTACAATGCGGGAGATCCGCGTTCAATATCCGCGTTCAATCCCTGGGTGGGGAAGATCTCCTAGAGAAGGAAATGGCAACCCACTCCAGTATTCTTGCCTGGAAAATCCCATGGACGGAGGAACCTGGTAGGCTACAGAGTCCGTGCGGTCGCAAAGAGTGGGAAACGACTGAGCAACTTCACTTTCTTTCTTTTCTTGTAATTGTTATCTGAAACAGTATCACCTCAGTTTAAGTTATTTTGCCTTTCTTGGAACAGAAACCTTTCCTGATACTTAAATTTTATCTTCAATATTATACATTCATCTAAAGAGAATCAAATATTGTAAATCTATGAACATTGGAATAAAATGTCTAGGCTTTGTATTCATTTTGTCATTTCTTAGGGAAAAAAAGAAGGGTAGTTTGGAAAACATGATATAAATAAAATTTTTAAATATTATTTTTTATTAATTTTTTCTAATTAATATTTACAAATATAGCAGCTGTTTTCTATGTATAAGAAGACAAAAATTAATTTAATGTGTGATTCCCTAGGTGGTTTTTAATCTAAGCTTTTTCCATTTTTAAGTGAAAGATGCTACTGCAAAGACTTACTAAATATAGAAAGTACTGCAGATGGGAAGATATAACTTGATTATCAGCATCAATATTTTAGTGACATCCGAGAGGGCAGATTAATGTTGATATTGAAAGATATTGGCTATGATTATCAGGAAATAACTAGTTGAGCTACACTCTTTAATAAGAGGCCAGTGAAATGTTGCTTCCTAGAAAGTAAAACAACAACAACTACTCACCTAAATTGCTATTTTAATTTGTGTAGAAGATGATTTTTAATTATAATTTCATTTGGATATTGCCATGTAATGTTTTGTTTGTTTAACAAATTTTAAGCTGATATAAAAATTCCCTGATATTCCTTTGTGACTGCATATATTAAAAATAATATATTAACATGAGTAATTCTTTGCTATTTTTCTTGTCCTTGAAATAGAATGTTTCTATTTTCTGGGCTGTTTATTCTGGCACATTTAAATATTTTCATAGAATTCATCTAACATACAGAAGAGTATAGTTAATATCATGGAAATGATTCAGTTTACTAAAACATAAGGGTCATTTACTTATTAAATACAAGGTCACTGTATTATTGTGTCCTCTTAGTGTATGACATATTCCATCAACTCTCCTAGTTGAAGGTTGATCTCTATCCTCTGCCTGCCATCTAGATAGTCAGATAAATAGTTTCATTAGGATTGACTTGTCAACCATGAGATGTTGTCAGCCACATCCTTGGAAAATAAAAATAGTTTATATTTATCCAGAGCTCCAAAATGTGTTCAGGCACATCTTCTAGTATGTATGACTCATTATAAGGGATTCCATCAATGACTGTTTTAGTTCAAGGCCAAGACCCTTAAATTAAAATGAGTATTTGTGATATATCACATTTGGCAGGTGAGTAGAATTGTGCTGTGCTTAGTCGCTCAGTCCGGAGAAGGCAATGGCACCCCACTCCAGTACTCTTGCCTGGAGAATCCCATGGACAGAGGAGCCTGGTAGGCTACAGTACATGGGGTCGCTAAGAGTCAGACACGACTGAGTGACTTCACTTTTACTTTTCCCTTTCATGCACTGGAGAAGGAAATGGCAACCCACTCCAGTATTCTTGCCTGGAGAATCCTAGGGACGGCGGAGCCTGGTGGGCTGCCGTCTATGGGGTCGCACAGAGTAGGACACGACTAAAGCGAGTCGGACACGACTAAAGCGACTTAGCAGTAGCAGTAGTGGCTCAGTCATGTCCGACTCTTTGCGAACTCATGGACTGTGGCCCGTGAGGCAACTCTGTCTATGGGGATTCCCCAGGCAAGAATACCGGAGTGGGTTGCCATGCCCTCCTCCAGGGGATCTTCCCAACCCAGGGATCGAACCCAGGTCTTCCACATTGCAGGCGTCTGAGCCACCTGCTTTACCGCTTTACCATCTGAGCTACCATGGAAGCCTGAGTAGAATTGTGGTTAGATGTAAAAAGACTTCTTCTGGGATATAACATGCCATAGATCCCTTTAAATAACTCATTCTATGTGTAAAAGTTCCATTGTAAGAATAATTATTCCGATAGATTACGATACATTTTTTCTGTTTTCTCTTATTAGAAATTGTTTAGATTATATTTTCAAGCTTAGAATGCACTGCTTTACAGCTGAAGTCATTAATATATGTTGTTACCACATGCAGATAGTCATGCCAGATCTTGTGAGACAAAAATAATTAAAATGATAAATAAAGCAGAATTCTTGCTTATAGACCCTGTAACTTAATAAATATGTATTTCCCCAATGGTTTTTAAATCTGTCTGGCAAAAACTGATCTTTAAAACGTGTTCATTTAACAGCTAGAATTAAATAAGGGCACACTGGTGTTTCTCAAAGGCTAAAATTGAAGCCTATTATCTTGTCCTACTGTATTTTCTAATTCCCTTCTTTAGCATCCAGTTCCTTTCCACAGTCACCTATGCACACATCACACATATTTGACCTGGTGCTTCCTGCAGCTACTCTTCTTTTTGCTTTAATTTTTACTGGGCAGCCAGATGGTACCTGACCCTCACTTATCTATAATGCTCAAGCCAGCATCACCCTTGGTCCTCACCACAAATCTAACTCCTGGCTGGCCTTTTGGAAGGGAACATTCTAAACTAGCAAATGAGAATAGGAGACTTACAATCCATTAAAAATTTTTTTTCTTTCCTAATGATTTACATTAGTTTTCATGAACCCCATAAGAAATTTAAAATACTCTGTACTTACAGGGACATATTACTGAATTTTTTTTGCCAAATTCATCAGTTCCATTTCTCTTCTTTATTTTATCCTTTAATCTACTTTTTTTAATGCATGTAAAGAGAAACTCTGGCTGAGCTATGTAATTTGTGTCCATGTATTTGATAGAAGTCTATTTTGGGATGGGTCTGGAAGACTGCAAAGAACCTGGAGGGCTGGGTTGGGTAGGAGGCGGAAGGGAGGTTCAAGAGGGAGGGGACATATGTATACCTATGGCTGAATCATGTTGATGTATCGCAGAAACCAACACAATATTGTAAAGCAATTATATTTCAATTAAAAATAAATAAATTTAGAATTTAAAAAAAAGGGTTAAGGCATCTCAGTGAAGGTCAGGTTCTTTCAGAGGGCATTTAAAAAGAAGCAACGGCTGAGTCAATGTTCATTATGTCTTTATCATCTAAAATAATTACGCCTGATTTGAAGAAATATGGAGTTGGAATAGTCATGATGAGGTCC
The DNA here is from genome assembly GCF_054371585.1 of Giraffa tippelskirchi. Lineage (NCBI taxonomy): Eukaryota > Metazoa > Chordata > Mammalia > Artiodactyla > Giraffidae > Giraffa > Giraffa tippelskirchi. The sequence goes on from NC_137286.1 coordinate 130,421,873, forward strand.
CTGCTTAGTATTCCAGCTTCTTATTTTGCTTCTTTTCACAAACTTCCAAGCTCCCTTATAGGGCTTCCCTGATAGCTCAGTTGGTAAATAATCCGCCTGCAATGCAGGAGACCCCAGTTTGATTCCTGGGTTGGGAAGATCCCCTGGAGAAGGGATAGTCTACCCACTCTAGTATTCTTGGGCTTCCCTTGTGGCTCAGCTGATAAAGAATCCGCCTGCAATGCGGGAGACCTGGGTTCAGTCTCTTGGTTGGGAAGATCCCCTGGAGAAGGGAAAGGCTACCCACTCCGGTATTCACACACAAACTTCCATTTTTGGATTATCAGGTTGTTAATACATTCCAAAAGTCATCCTAAAGTTTCACACCTCTGTGTATATATTATTCATTTTTGCCACTTAATCAAGAACCCTTCTTATTCTTTTCACCTTAAGGACCTTCTATTTGGGCTCTAGCTCAGCTCAGAAGTTATGCTTTCTATGAAGCATTGTTATCACAGTTTCCATCTTAATACACTCCATTTATAGCCTGCTTATACTTCTAGTGGTGTGTGTGTATATATATATATATAAAATCATATATATCCAATTAATCAAATATACATATTATATGTATTAATCTATATCTATAAAACTATTTAATTTACATATTTAGCCATTATCGTATATTTGAGCTCCTTAAAGGCAGAAGTCATATTTTATTCAGCAATCTGTCTTCAACTAACATGTTATTACACAAAAGATGCTTGATAAAAAATTACTCAATCACCAACAACTGAAATGAGTGAATGGAATGGTAGTTCAGATATGTAGGCAGGCTGGAAGACAAGCATGTTGATTTGACAAATGACTGTCTTCCTTTTCAAATGGAATACTACCAAGATAGTACCCTCCTATCCCTGAATCATGAACTTAATGTCTACATATTTGCTATAATAGTATATATATTACATATAATTTTATGAAATATACACACTTAAAAAATTTACTCAGAGAAGCTTTGACTCTTCGCTGACTGAGAACAGTCTCTAGTTATGTGGAATAGCAAACCACGGTAGAGACTGCTACAGGTTGCAAATATAGCAATATAATGTGTACCTATGTGACCATGATATTTGAAAGACTGAACACTTAGTAGACATTTTTATAATTTAGAGTTTTGAAAATAATTGTCCTGATGTGGAGGGATTCAAACTCTAATTCATGCTAAAATATCATTGCCACCTGGCTCCTTGCCAAAATGTTAACTCAAGCTGTGGGTCACTAGATAAATCTTCAGATGCTTCTAAGATCCATGCAGATAAGTTAAATGTGAAGATGTTGCATCCTACATGAAATAGACTTTCTGCTAAATGGGATTATACACCTTCTTAAAAACATTGATATAAAGAAACAAACACAGTCTCCAAAAACCTAAAACAAGAAATATTTGCATTAACCAAATCAGATAAAACTTTGGCTAAGCAAAATATGACCAAGTAGAGTGCTATAATGATCACTGCCAGATCAAAAGCAAAGAATCCTTATCTGTAATTTTTCTCACTCTCAACTTGTATCATTTGATTCTCTTTGCAGTTCTGAGTTTTGCATACTCCCTTTGTGAGATAGATTAACATTTCCCACAGTTTCTAAAAACTTTTAAAAACAGCTATATTGAGGTATAACTGATATCCAAAAACTGCACATATTTAATGTAAACAATTTGATGATTTAGGATATGTGCATACACCCATGAACCGCAATCAAAGTAATGTACATGTCCATGAATTCCCAAAGTTTCCTTGTGTTCCTTGTACATTTGTTTTAATTTCATTTTTATCATTGTATGGTGTACATGGTAAGAACACTTAAGATGTGCTTTCTTAACAAATATTTAAGTGCACAAAACCTTATTGTTGATTATAGGCACTATGGTAGTAGATCTTTAGAACTTAACTCATTTTACGTGACTGAAACTTTATACCCATTGAACAACAACTGCTTTTCCTCTTCACCTCCAGGTGCTGGCAACCACCATTCCGTACTCTAGTAAGTTTGACTAGTTTAGATAGCTCATGTAAGTAGAACCATGCATGATATGTTCTTCTGTGAATGGTTTATTTAATTGAGCACAGTGTTTTCCAAGTCGTTCATCCATGTTGCTGCACATTGGGTTTTCATTTTTATTGATGAATAATGCACCACTGTAAGAATATACCACATTTTCACTATTCACTCATCCTTCCATGGACACAGAGGTTTTTTCATACTTTGGCTAGTGTAAATAATACTGCAATGAACATGAAAGGGCAGATATCCTCCTCAAGATCCTGCTTTCAATTCTTTAGGCTATATACACAGAGGTGGAAGTGGTAGATCATATAATAGCTGGATATTTAACAATGTGAGAACAGGTGATATTGCTGTGCTTTCTACATTCGCTCCATTATTTTACAGACCCACCAACAGTGTACAAGATTCCAGTTTCCCAGATGCTTGTCAGTAATTTTCCTTTTTTTTCTAGTAGCAATCTTAACAAATGTGAGGTTATTGCTCATTACAGTTTTGATTTGAATTTCCCTGATTATTAGGGATCTTGAGCAACTTTTTATGTATGTGTTGGCCATCTGTATGTCTTGTTATGCGAAATACCTGATCAGGTCCTGTGTCGATTTTTTTAAAATTCAGGTTATCTGCCTTTTTGTCATTGAGTTGCAGAAGTTTCTTATATATTCTGGATATTAGCCTCTTATCTGATATATAATTTATGGATATTTTCTCATATATTTTGTAGGTTGCTCTTTTATTCTATCAAGTACTTTCTGAAAATCACACTATTGTCTCAATATGCACAGAAAAAGCATTTGCAAAAATTCAGCATACTTTCATGATAAAAACAGTAATCATTGAGGAAATGCAAATCAAAACCACAATGAAATATCACCTGACCACAATGAGATACTGCTTTTCAGAATGGCTATTATCAAAAGGAACACAAATCACAAATGTTGGTGAGGATGTGGAGAAAAGAAAATCCTCCTACACTGTTCGTGGAAATATAAACTGGTGCAGCTACTGTGGTGAACAATATGGAGGTTTCTCAAAAAACTAAAATAGAACTACCATGAGTTCAGTTCAGTTCAGTGGCTCAGTCGTGTCTGACTCTTTGTGACCTCATGAACCGCAGCACGCCAGGCCTCCCTGTCCATCACCAACTCCCTGAGTCCACTCAAACCCATGTCCATCAAGTTGATGATGCCATCCAGCCATCTCATCCTCTGTAGTCCCCTTCTCCTCCTGCCCTCAATCTTCCCAGCATCAGGGTCTTTTCAAATGAGTCAACTCTTCGCATCAGGTGGCCAAAGTATTGGAGTTTCAGCTTCAACATCAGACCTTCCAATGAACACCCAGGACTGATCTCCTTTAGGATGGACTGGTTGGATCTCCTTGCAGTCCAAGGGACTCTCAAGAGTCTTCTCCAACACCACAGTTCAAAAGCATCAATTCTGCGGCGCTCAGCTTTCTTCACCGTCCAACTCTCACATCCATGCATGACCACTGGAAAAACCATAGCCTTGACTAGATGGACCTTTGTTGGCAAAGTAATGTCTCTGCTTTTTAATATGCTATCTAGGTTGGTCATAACTTTCCTTCTAAGGAGTAAGCGTCTTTTAATTTCATGGTTGCAGTCACCATCTGCAGTGATTTTGGAGCCCAGAAAAATAAAGGCAGTCACTGTTTCCACTGTTTCCCCATCTATCTGCCATGAAATGATGGGACTGGATGCCATGATCTTAGTTTTCTGAATGTTGAGCTTTAAGCCAACTTTTTCACTCTCCACTTTCACTTTCATCAAGAGGCTCTTTAGTTCTTCTTCACTTTCTGCCATAAGAGTGGTGTCATCTGCATATCTGAGGTTATTGATATTTCTCCTGGCAATCTTGATTCCAGCTTGTGCTTCCTCAGCCAAGCATTTCTCATGATGTATTCTGAATATAAGTTAAATTAGCAGGGTGACAATATACAGCTTTGACGTACTCCTTTTCCTATTTGGAACCAGTCTGTTGTTCCATGTCCAGTTCTAACTGTTGCTTCCTGACCTGCATACAGGTTTGGTAAAGAGGCAGGTCAGGTGGTCTGGTATTCCCATCTCTTTCAGGATTTCCCACAGTTTATTGTGAAATTCCACTTTTGGGTACATATCAGGGGGAAAAAAAGGAACACTAACTTGAAGAGATACATGCATCCCAATGTTCATAGCAGCTTTATTTAAAACTGCCAAGGTATGAAAGCAGCCTAAATGTATAATAACAGATACATGGATAAGGAGGACGTCACACACACACACATACACACACACACAATGGACTACTACTCAGTCATAAAAAAGAATGAAATTTTGCCAATTGCAGGAATATACATAGACTTGGAGAGCATTATGCTAAATGAAATAAGTCAGATACAGGAAGGCAAATACTGTATGATATCACTTATATATAATATAGAAATACAAGAAAATAATGAATATATTAAAAAAGAAGCAGACTCACAGAGAACAAACTAGTGGTTATCAGTCGGGTGGGTAAGTAATCAGTTTACATTACATTATTGGTGTAAAGACAGGCTACAAGGATATATTGTACAACACCAGTAATATAGACAATATTTTGCTACAACTGTAATGGTGTTTACTCTTTAAAAATTTCATAAAAAATTAAAAGTAAGCAAACAGAACAAAATAGACTTTTAACAAACTACATATAAAAGAAGTGTGTCCTAATGTAATAAAATATGACAAGCCCACAGTTGACATTATGCTCAATAACGAAAACTGAAAGCTTTCTCTTTAAGACCAGAAATAAGACTCACCACTTCTGTACGACATAGTACTGAATTCTATCTAGAGCAATTAGGGAATGGAAAAAAGCATCGAAATCAGAAAGTAAGAAGTAAAATTGTTTCTGTGACAGATGACATGATCTTATATGTAGTGATCCTTAAAGACTTCACAAAAAATGATTAATACTAATTTTTACTGAAATTGAAGAGCATAAAATCAACATACAAAACTCAGTTGCATTTCTATACACTAACAATAAACTATCCAAAAAGAAATTTAAATATTCCATTTATAATAACAGGAAAATAATAAAATATGTGGAAATAAGCTTAACTAAGCTCCCATCAAAATCCCAATGAAATTTTGTAAACAAAAAGACAATAAATCCTAAAATTCACCTGGGACCACAAAAAACCTAGAATTTCCAAAGCAATTTTAAGAAAGAACAAAGCTAAATGTATCACATATCCTGATTTCAAAATGCATTACAAAGTTATAGTAATTAAAACAGTGTGGCTCTGGCTTAAAGGTAGACCCTTAGACCAATGGAACAGAATTGAGAGCCCCCAGATAATCCCAAACATATATGATCAACTGATCTTTGATGAGGATGCCAAGATTATGCACCAGGAAAAAGAGTCTTTTCAATAAATGCTGGGAAAACTGAATATTTATGAGCAAAAAATTAAACTGGAGCTCTGTCTTATACCATACACAAAAACCAAATCAAGATGAATTAAAAACTCAAACATAAGGCCTGAAACTATAAAGCTACCAGAACAAAACATAGAAGAAAAGCTTCTTGATGTTGGTCTTGTCAATGATTTCTTGGATACAACAGCAAAAGCACACATAACAAAAACAAAAATAGACAAGTGGTACAATATCAAACTAAAAAGCTTTTGCACAGCACAGGAAACAAGTCACTTCTCTCAGTTTTAAGTACTCCACTATGAATTTTAGCTTTTGGACCTCAATATTTCAATACAGCTCAGTTTGCAAATTACACTTTATCTCTGTAAGTGGGAAAACTAATTTCCACTGCCCTAGGCTATCAAAAGACTTCCATCTGTATTGGACTTGTCTCTCCATAGTTTATCACAGGAAAGGAGAGAACAATGAAATAAATATCTGGATGGGACTCAAAAAACATGTTACAAGAAAAAACTTTAATTTGAATATTCAAGAGTGTTTTTTTTTGTTTGTTTTTCAACTATTTTTATGTCTGTAGGCAAAAGGTAACATCAGATTTCGGTATGATTCTTTCAAAAAGAGAATTACACAAAACATTCTCTCTGTTGGCTAACTCTGCAAAATAATTTTTATATTTTCTGCCTAATTTGCTCTATATCCTTTAAGCTCCTGATGTTTTATTCACAAATAAGTAAAATGTCAACTGTCAACAGATGAAAACATATATCATTTGGACAAATATATTATAATATTTCCTAAAAGGAAATAGTTGTAATGATACTTAGCTGTGAAATCATTTCTTGAGCAGACCTTCTTATTGGGTTCATTGAGATTCAGAACTGCTATCAAAAATATATTTCTAAAGTAAAAGTAAAGAATTTTCATAAAGTTTTTTTTTTCTTTTAGTAAGTTACATCAAGGGACTATAGGGGAATAGCCTTAAATCACATCTTAATGAAAGGAATTCTTTGGTACATCAAGATAATTTGATCAAAGTAAAAAGTTTATCATGTCATTATTTATGAATCTCAGACTATCAAGAACAGATAAATTTTCTATTCTTAAGTAATTCATGAAGTCCATATTCTTACATGAAAATCAACGAACCTAACCACCACTTCAACATAGAAGTCAATTATTGTATCTTAACAGGGGAGTTGGAGTCAAATTAAATATGGTAATTTAATGGTGCAAAATGAAAACTGATGAATGATTAAATAGTTCTCTGTCTCCCATTCTGGAAGGCAAAAAAATACTCCTATTCTTTCCTATTTCTGGTGATTTAATTATTATCTTAAATATAATGCAGATACAAATTTTACAAATCAATAAAGTAAAACTAAAAAACTGAGCCATATGGAACATAGTTACTTAATTTTCTAGTTTTCTATACCAGATGTAATACATTCACCTTCTTTAGTAGGTGCTTTTGGATATTTTACCTTTTGATAGTGAAATTATTAATACTCATGTTTCAAAATTTACTCAGCATCATAATGAAGGTGAATGCCTACAGCCTCATTTTTATGTGTTTTTGGGAAAAGGCAATATTGTTATAAAGTGGTACAACTAGCCACATACAAATCTTTGCTTCTTAAATATAAGCAATTAGTCAAAAGTCTTTATAGAGTTCATTTATCTTTAAAAGTATGTTACATATACAAATGTGCTTAAAGTGCTTACTTCTTTGTTGGGGTGCGGGGGAGGGACAGAAATCTTGCTAGCTTCTTTTCCCCTCCAAAATATATTGTTTTTTATTGTAGAGCACACTTATGAGGGCAAAGTGCTACACACAACTATAAACGATTTGGGGAAAAAAGAGCATGAAAAATAATCTGCAACAACTTTAGTTATGTAATTCCAAACTGAGGAATCTATATTGGTAAAGGAGATTGGGGTCTTAAGAAAGGGTTCTTGATAGTAGTGGCTGCCCCAGATTTCTCCAGCCTCAGGCCTGAACCTTGGAAAACAAGGTCCCCTGCATTGGTGGCAGCCTGGGGCTGGGAGGGCTTCTGCTTTTAGCCAGGGTCTTGTCCCTGGCCAGCACAGAGACAGTCCTAATGAATCTAGATCAGCAAAACTTTATAGCTCTTGAGGATCTAGTGGGTAGAAACTGCCCAAGACGTCACTCTTTTTCTCTTCATTATTATTTTTAAAAAGCCCCTTCCTCATATCACTGAGGCAGAAAAGGTGTTATCAAAGCCAATCTATTAACACTGGGCTGTGGCTAAGGAAAGTGCCGTGTTTACCATAAGGACGTTCAAAGAGTAGGGGCAGCTAATGCTCAATGGCTATTAGGGAATTTTTTAAAGGCAAGGTGAGGGACAGAGTTGCAGGGTACATGAACAGCTCATGGTCAGTAATCTGATTTGTTGAGGATGAGATAGGAGTGATGTCATAGATGTTAACATCACTCTAGCTCACGGTCATCACGCAGTTAGCTTCATCCATCTGCTGGGGGTTTTAGTATGTGTAAAACAACTCAGGAATGTTCATCAGACACTGTTATCTATGTCTCTCAGGGAAGAACTAAAGCTTCTGTGATTCTATAACTGATCTATTGTTTAAATTGTTACCAGTTCTCCTGACCCAGCTGCCATATTTTGTTATTGCACGTTCATATTCTTCCAGTCATTAACCCTGAGCCAGTCTTTTGTAATTTAGGGGAAGCCTGGGAGACTGACACTTTTCTACAAACAAGAGGCAGAGGAAATAGTACTAGTGGTGGGGGTTGGGGGTGGCGAGGTGGGGGTGGGGGGCAGGGGTATCATCTGTCTCAGGAAGGCCTTGTAGGTTCTTGCTTGGTTGTAGAGGCACCTACCCAGTCTGTAGGCCTGAGCTGTGGCCTAGATGCATGCTGCAGGCAGACAAAGGGGCTAAGTGCCTTCCTAGGAGATGACATGGGGAGAAGACCCAAATAGGCCAACGTAGGAGAAAAAAAAAATACCCAGGAGACAATAGGATAAAATAAAAACTCAAAACAATTTCCATAGTTTAGGAAGAATCTTGCCCCTGTTTGACTCCAAATAAGTAAAATGTAGTTGTTGCTGTTTTCCCATAAAACTAAGGAAAAGACATAACCATGTTTGAAGATCTCTCTTTACTAAAATTCTTGTTCTATAGTACCTAAAGTAGCTGTTAGTCTGCAGGTGGGTACATCTCCCACCCCTCCCAGTCACCCACAAACCACAAATGCATTGAAGACCTTGGACTGCCTCAGAAGTTAAAAGATTTCCACCCTCCGGCATAGCACTGATTGCTGTGGTTAGACTCTATTGAGCAGGTGGTTTGGACCTTTGGCAGACTTTAAAGAGCACATGAAAATGAACTACTGATTTGTGAGTGTTTTGAAATTTCTAATTTTTTCTGTTTATATGCTTCAGAGAAATTGATAAAGCCTGGATTTTTGATTTTTAAGAGTTATTAAGATGCTAGAAACATGAAGTTAAAAATAAAAATATTTCCTTTTTGTTTTTTTTTTTGCTGTTTGACTATCCAATCCTTTCCCCCAAAGCTTCCTAAAATTTTCCTTAGGTACAGCAAAAAGCATGAATAATGAGAAGCTTTTTTCAAAAACCTATTCCTGAACGAAAAGGTAATCTTGCACAGACTTATCCTATTTTTACTCTCATGCATTTTTCAGAAGAGATCACAAAATCTGATGTGAAATATTATCCTTTATTCATTTTTCATTTTTAAATAAGAAAATTATTTTCTGCACATAATATTTTACCACCTTTCCTATAAGCATCTATAGTAATGTCGTCAAAACTATACTATGATACAGGTCATTTAAAAAAAAATTATAGATTTTATTTTTCAGAAAAGTTTAGGTTTATAGAAAAAAAAATGAGCAGAAACTACAGAGAGTTTCCATATAATCAATCTCCTACTCCCTCTCCTCCATAGTTTCCTCTATTATTAACTTCTTGCATTAATATGGCAAGCATGTTAAAATTGATGCTTGTTATTAACTAAAGTCCACAGTTTACATTAGAGTTAACACTTTGTCTTGTGTTCTCTGGGTTTTGACAGAATCATAACGTTATGCATCCACCATTACAGAGACTACAGAATAGTCTCACTGCCCTGAAGGTGCCCTATCTTCCACCTGATCACCCCTTCTATTTTCCCTCCCAAATCCTGGGAACCACAGATTTTTTAAATTGTGTCCAAAGCCTTGCCTTGGGGCTTCCCAGGTGGCCCAGTGGCAAAGAGCTGCCTACCAATGCAGGAGACACAAGAGACATAGGTTCAGTTCCTGGGTTGGGAAGATCCCCTGGAGGAGAAAATGGCAACCCACTCCAGTATTCCTGCCTGAAAAAACTCATGGACAGGGGAGCCTGGTGAGCTACAGTCCATAGGGTCACAAAAAGTTGGACTCAATTGAGCACAGCCCAGCAGCATAGTTATGCCTTATCCAGAATGTCATGTAGTTGTAATTAAACATTACATAACATTTTTATACTTGCTTCTATCATACAACTATATGTATATAATGTTCTTCCATGTCTTTTTCTGACTTAGTAGCTCATTTCTTTTAATTGATGAATAACATTCCAAAGTTTGGGTGTATCATGGCTTGTTTATCCATTTGCCTATTGGTTGCTTACTGTTTTAGGAAGTGTAAACAAACTGTTTTAAACATTCACATGAAAACAATGTGTGGATATTTGTTTTCAACTCATTTGTTCAAGATTTCTAGAATCATTTAAAAGTGTGATTGTTGGATCATAAGGTAAGGCTAAGTTCAGGTTGGAAGAAACTGCCAGACTATCTTGCAAAATGACCTTTGGATTTCCACCATCAATGAATGAGAATTCCTGATGTTCCAAACGGAGAAGGCAATGGCACCCCACTCCAGTACTCTTGCCTGGAAAATTCCATGGATGGAGGGGCCTGGTAGGCTGCAGTCCATAAGGTCGCTGGGAGTCGGACACGACTGAGCGACTTCAGTCTCACTTTTCACTTCATGAACTGGAGAAGGAAATGGCAACCCACTCCAGTGTTCTTGCCTGGAGAATCCCAGGGACGGAGGAGCCTGGTGGGCTACCGTCTATGGGGTCGCACAAAGTTGGACATGACTGAAGCGACTTAGCAGCAGCAGCAGCAGCAGCAGTAGCAGCTGTTCCAAATCCTTGTCAGGATTTGCTGTTATCAGTGCTTTCGGATTTTAGTAATTCTAATAAATAGGTGCATAGTGGTATCTCATTGTTTTAATTTGTAATTCATTCATTATATATGATGGCAAACATCTTTTCATATACTTACTCGCCATCTCTAAATACTCTTTGGTGAGATGTTTGTTCACATATGTCACCTGCTTTTAACTGGATTGTTTGTTATCTTATTCTTAAGTCTAAGAGTTCTTTGCATATTTTGAATACAAGACCTCTATCAGATCAGTGTTTTTGAAGATATGTTCTCCCAATTTGTAGCTTACCTTTCAAATATCTTTAACAATATTTTGCCCAGAGTATTTTAATCAACTCCAGCTTATCAATTTTCCTTTCATGGATCATACTATACAGTTCTTGGAATTCTCCAGGCCAGAATACTGGAGTGGGTAGCCTTTCCCTTCTCTAGTGGATCTTCCCAACCCAGGGATCCAACCCAGGTCTCCCGCATTGCAGGCAGATTCATTACCAGCTGAGTCACAATGGTGTTATATCAAAAACATCATTGCAAACTCAGTTTATATAGATTATCTCCTATTTTAGCTTCTAAAAGTTTTATAGTTTTGTATTGTACATTTAAATCTATGATTCATTTAGAGTTACTTTTATGAAAGTTAATAATATATTTTTACTATAATTTATTCCTGTTTTTCCTGCTGTAATATAATCTATAAGAGAACAGGGTCTATTACCTACTTTAATACTACTACCAAGATCTGTGTTTGGGATCAATAAATGTTTTTTAATGAATGAATGAGAGAAATGATAGCAGGTATATGAGTTAATTCTGTACTAAACTGCTTATTCTTAATTATTCAATTTTTATAATTTGTTTGAAGTTGACTTGGCAAATAGCTCAGTGTTTCACATTTATATTGGTATAAGAAAGATAACATAAAGGAAAATATTTAAAATAAATAATTTAGCCTAAAACATTTCAGTGTTTTCTTTCTTTTTAATGCTTGTCCTTTGAAAATGGGGTCGGGGAGGGGAAGTACAGTGAACTGCAAACAGTAACAATCTAAATGGGTTTCCCTGGTGGCTCAGATGAATCTGCCTGCAATGCAGGAGACCTGGGTTCGATCCCTGGGTTGGGAAAATCCCCTGGAGAAGGGAATGGCTACCCACTCTAGTACTCTGGCCTGGAGAATTCCATGGACAGGCAGAATATATACTTACAATAATGTCTATAATGTGGAAAATCTCCATTAGCTATAATCTCAAATATTTATAACAGTATTTTAAATATACATACATTTTCTGACTGGAGGATAACACAATTATCTGGATATTTTAAATAAATATTGCTTATATTTTAACAATAAAATGGAGTTTTATGTGAAATATTATACATAAATTATGCTCAAACAAGCTCAGTCTTTGCAAGCTACCCAAGTATTCTCATCTTTGGGCATACCAAATTAAGTTGCACATTTAAAGGATTATTGTTGTTGCTGTTTAGTTGCTAAGTAGTGTCTGACACTTTGTGACCCCATAGACTACCGCCCACTAGGCTCCTCTGTCCAAGAGATTTCCCGGGGGAGAATACTGAAGTGGGTTCCTGTTTCCTTCTCCAGGGGATCTTCCTTTTCCATGGATCCAGCCCATGTCTCCTGCACTGGCAGGCAGATTTTTTACCAGAGACACCAAGGAAGCCCTTTAAAGGAGTAGCAATTTTGCATATCCAAAAATTTTTATGTCAACATGTCTGCTCAATATTTTAATACACAGATATAGAATTTGAGCTATTCAAATACAAATGCCTTACATTTCAATAATATCATAAAATTGGGTCCAGAAAGCACTTTTAGGATGTTCTGAGTAATGGAAACAGGGCCTACATAATTTAAAATGCTGCTGAATGAGACAGCAGAGACTACTTAGAAAGATAATTCTACAATATAAGGTAGCTAGGGGATTGCAGAGCAATCCTGAATGGAATTGACTTGTATTAAAATCTGGATGGAGTAAGATAGGAGAACAGCACTTCTGATATCAACAAGTAAGTGCTAATGCAATGAAAATAAAGAATAAGCATAGCTGAAAAGTAAGATACCCTAAAAAGACATATTTAAACACTGATTCATAATTTTACTATTAAATAATTTGTATATTAAATATATGGTTAGGAGAAAAAATGTTTATATTCAGTTTTACATTTTATTTTAAATTATAACATTCAATGTCTTCATGCTCGATCTAAAGTAATATATTTTACAGTAGAAAAAAAAAGGGAAAGGTATGTTTTAAAGAGACTTTTCTTCTGAATCTATTTTATGCAATTGAAGTTTTCAATACTCTGTGACCCCATGGACTGTAGCCCTCCAGGCTCCTCTGTCCATGGAATTTTCCATGCAAGAATACTAGAGTGGGTTGCCATTTCCTGCTCTGAGGATCTTCCCAACCCAGGGATCGAACCTGTGTCTCCTATGTCTCCTACAATAGTAGGAGAATTCTTTACCATTGAGCCACCCAGGAAGCCCACTTCATATAGAAAAAGATAGTTATTCTTCCATTCACAAATAAAAAGGAATCACAGTGATATATGTTAATGTTCCTTAAGTAATGATTAAGTAGCATTTGCACACAAGAATGGAGAAGGAAATGGCAACCCACTCCAGTGTTCTTGCCTGGAGAATCCCTGGGGCGGCGGAGCCTGGTGGGCTGCCGTCTATGGGGTCGCACAGAGTCAGACACGACTGAAGCAACTTAGCAGCAGCAGCATACAAGAAGGGCTGAAGACAGAGAAAAAAAAAACAAAAACAAATAAATGCAGTAACATAAATCAACATGTTTAAGGCAGAATTTTTATTCTTTATTTTGTTTTGGGGTTTGAGATGTTCATAATTATTTCTTATTTGGAATCAGAGTATAGGATTTAACATGTATGGGTATGTACTTGTGTATGTGTTTGATAAGCTATAGCTTTTCAATGGAGGAAAATAAATATGAGCAAAATTTTGTTGAAACAAGTAATATCCATATAATAATGTCAATTTAATTGTTAAGCTCTCATTACTTTGCTGATATAGTGAGTTAAATTCATTGATATACTCAAGCAAAAACTAAACTACAATTTATTTAACATTATAAAGGAAATATCTCTATCGCTTGGGAGGCTAGAGTACAGAATCACTTAGGTTATTAGAACTAATATTTTGCAAGTTATTAGTTGTTCCTTTTTTATAGGTGTGTTTCCTACATGAAAATCAATTTTGGTAAATGTATTAAGATGTATTTTTAAGTAAATACATCATATCAATAATATTGAAATTTTATCTTTGATGGGGTAATTCCACTTTGAGTGTTATCATCTTCTATAGATATGAAAGGATATTCATTTACAGTTTGTGACAATTAAGTATAAATATTATTGAGAGTAAAATAATTATATTTTGGCACTTCTATATTTTTGAATAAATTTTACCCTTTAATATGAAGTAGACCTATAGTTACTGACCTGGAGAGAAGTAATAATACCGTGTTAAACTAAAAAGGATAACATAAGAAATATGTGTAATATGACTCTCTTTTACAAAAAGAAAAGTTTCCATACAGTCAGAGATATATATATACATATATGTTACATATATATACGTATGTAAGTATATAAAAAAATAATAAAGTAAATCCTTAGGAACAAAATTCATGTCAAGTTTTATTTCTGAGCATTAAATGAGTATTTTATAAATATTTATTTTGTTTCAATTTCTCTTATTGCTGTCTATTATCAAAAGACAAAAGCTTTCAAAGAATAACAGATTTTTAGAAATAAAAGGGATCATAAGTAAATGTAGCTCAAGAACCATCTGTATTTTACCATAACAATTACAACAATCAGGTAATCATGGCTTTGAGAAACCAAATTCTTTACAGAAGTAACTGTAAAATATGGCCCAAATCTTCTAGATACTTGAACCAATTGTTCCAAGATATCTTCTGTTTTGTTGTACATGTATTCCTCTTTCAAATATAAACAATTCAACTATCTAAGGAGAGCAGAAATTCTCAGTCTCTTTCCAGTTTGTTCATGTACTGCTGACCCCCTTTCAAACTGCACTCAATACACATATTCTGCCTCCTCTTCTTCAGCTAGAACATCCACAGTTTCTGCATTTATTTCTTCTCAAATGTGGTTTGAGTCCCAAGCCTGTACTGGCTACCCACTTGCCAGCTTTCAAATTTTTGTTAATGTGTCTCAGTAAAAACCCAGAACCAGTCTCGTGGTATTGTCTGTCTAGATCACCCTGAAGTACCATCATGACTGCTCTCTAGACTCTAGCTAACCTTACTGTCACCACGGGAAAGGTGCCCATACAATTGCTGATTTACTATTCTTTTACATTAACCAGTAATTCTGTATGCAGTAATTGATATTAAACTATGCTTCTCCCTGGAGAAGGAAATGGCAACCATTCCTTTATTCTTGTCTGGAGAATTCCATGGACAGAGGAGCCTGGTGGGTGTCCGTGGGGTCACAAAGAGTCAGACATGACTGTGGACCCATTGCATATGCCTCTCCTGTTCTAAACTGTGAAAGTTGTGTTAGTTTCTCAGTCATGTCCAGATCTTAGTGACCCTGTAAACTGTAGCCCACCAGGCTCCTGTGTCCATGGAATGCTTCATGGCAAGAATACTAGAGTGGGTAGCCATTCCCTTCAGAGTATCTTCCCCACCCAGGGATCAAACCTGGGTCTTCTGCATTGCAGGCAGATTCTTTACTGACTTAGCCACCCTACATTGTGAAGCTCAGTTCAAATGTCAATTTTAATTTGGGGCTTTATAAATTTTCCTATCAAAAATGGACTTGTTAAGTGTGGTCTTGTCGTGAGCCCTTACAAATTGTATTTTGTACTGTCATCACATCTTTGTTTTCACAGGAAATTTTATAATCAATTGTATTTCATATTTAATAAAGTAATTTATAAAAATATAAAAAACACAAGTCCTAAAATGTAACTCAGGGATTGAAATCTTCCTTCACATTAATGGTGGTTGCATTTTAATAACCCAAATGAATTCAAATTAGCTATAATTAATTGACATTTTGACAAGGCTCTACTGTTTGTGAGAAACAAATAAATAATATTTTGTGATTTTATTAAAAAGATATATGTGACCAAGTGGTAAAGAATGGTCCTGCAAAGGCAGAAGTGTTAGAAGATGTGGGTTCGATCCCGGGGTCAGGTAGACCCGCCACCTCCCCTAAAGAAGGAAATGGCAACCCACTCGAGTATTCTTACCTGGAAAAATCCCACGGACAGAGGAGCCTGGCGGGCTACAGCCCATGGGGTTGCAAAGAGTCAGACAGGACTGAGCACTTGTCAGCAGCATGTGAAATGGAACAGGGACTGAGTTGTGGTAGCCATTAGCAGCTTATAAGTGTTGAGCCCTTCAAATATGACTATTCTTTATAGAGATGTGTCACATTTGTTTTTGCAGAAAAAAGAAATGCAAAAATATCTCAATTAATACACATTATGTTGATTATAAATTGATAAGACAATATTTGTGTTAAATGGGTTAAATAGTATAATCATTTCCATTTACTTTATTTAATGGGGTTGCTAGAAAACCTAAAAACTACATATTTATCTTGCATTTTATTTCTAGTTTAAAGCTCCTTTAAGGGATATCATTTTCAAAGTCCATAGACAGTACACACAAGTCATAGGCCCTTAAAAATTTAAGTCAGTTCTAAACCAATAAGTAACACAGCAGTTAATAAATCTTTCTACTAATGTTCCACTATTGCAGTCTGCCTTTCTTTTGGTCATGTTGTTATACACTATCTCCTATATCTTCAGAATTTTTCTTTCCCTTCTGATTTCTGCATTCACATGTCATTCCTCCCATTTTATTTTTATGTATAAGAAAAATCATAATCTTCCTACTTTAACATCTGACTTCATTGCAAGGTTTGTAATACTTAATTTTTTTGTTTATTTGTTTCCAAGAAAAGAAACTTGAAAATGATACAGTAAAACCTTCATCAGAAGTTCCTGGCCACCAGATACATTAAGGTGTTATAAAATCATGGTAAACTTGTTTGACTTAACTATAGCTGATAATATTGCTCTTTTCATATTTTTACACAAACCTTGGAAAATTTAGATAAGCTACATTTTATATATACTGCATTATTCCAATATGATATGAATATGAATATGAAATATTAACACATACATCCTATTACTGAACAACAAAGTAATGAAATCAAATCCAAACTCTGTTGCTTAAAGGTACATTATATCCTGATTTCTGCGAATCAGGAATATAGGTGTGACTTAATTTAGTATATCTGAATCAGAGAACCTCATAATATTGTAGTTAAGGTTCAGTCAGAGATAGAGTAGCATCTGAAGGTTTAGCTGGAGGAGTTAACTGAATTCAATTTGAAGATCATTTACATCATTATTAAATGCTGTTCATAATGTTGGACTGAGCGCCTTAGTTCTTCACTATTGGCCAGAGGGCTCTCTATTTCCTGTGACACAGGAATCTCGATTAGGCAGCTCACAACTTCTGCGCTATCTTATCTAAGAGAGGAGAGAGCTCTCAAGATGAATCCTCCTTTTGTCATCTAATACTGGAAGTAATGTCTCATTTGTTTTTTGTTGTTGTTTATTTGTGTGCGTGATCAGTCAGAGGAATTTAATTTAGGTCACACCTGAATGGTCTAGTGGTTTTTCCTGTTTCCTTCAATTTAAGTCTGAATTGGCAATAAGGAGCTCATGATCTGAGCCACAGTCAGCTCCCGGTCTTGTTTTTGCTGGCTGTATAGAGCTTCTCCATCTTTGGCTGCAAAGAATATAATCAATCTGATTTCTGTATTGACCAACTGGCAATGTCTATGTTTAGAGTCTTCCCTTGTATTGTTAGAAGAGGGTGTTTGTTATGACCAGTGCATTTTCTTGGCACAACTCTATTAGCCTTTGCCCTGATTCATTCTGTACTCCAAGGCCAAATTTGCCTATTACTCCAGGTATTTCTGACTTCCTGCTTTTGCATTCCAGTCCCCTGTAATGAAAAGGACATCTTTTTGGGGTGTTAGTTCTAGAAGTTCTTATAGGTCTTCTTAGAGCCATTCAACTTTCGCTTCGTCAGCATTACTGCTCGGGGTATAGACTTGGATTATTGTGATATTGAATGGCTTGCCTTGGAAATGAACAGCGGATCCCTTAGGACTGAGCACACACACACATACAACTAAACAACAACAACAGCAAATAAAAAGAACAATGGACAGAAGTCCATGACATTGTACAGGAGGCAGTGATCAAGATCACCCCCAAGAAAAAGAAATGCAAAAAGGAAAATGGTTGTCTGAGGAGGCCTTACAAATAGCTGTGAAAAGAAGAGAAGCAAAAGGCAAAGGAGAAAAGGAATGATATACCCATTTGAAGGCAGAGTTCCAAAGAACAGCAAGGAGAGATAAGAAAGCCATTCTCAGTGATCAATGCAAAGAAATAGAGGGAAACAATAGAATGGGAAAGACAAGAGATCGCTTCAAAAAAATTTGAGATGCCAAGGGAACATTTCATGCAAAGATGGGCACAATAAAGGGCAGAAATGGTATGGACCTAACAGAAGCAGAAGATATTAAGAAGAGGTGGCAAGAATACCAGAAGAAGTATACAAAAAAGATCTTCACGACCCAGATAATCACCTTTTTCCCCAGAAAGTAACATTCCTATTTTATTGTAAAAGCAGGATGATTAAAGAACACAACTATTTAATTTTAATAGTTTTCTAAAACTTTATTTAATGTGCTCAGTTGACTCAATGAGTTCAATTGCTCAGTTGTGTCCGACTCTTTGAGACCCCATGGATTGCAGAATGCCAGGTTTCCTTGTTCATCGCCAACTCCCAGAACTTACTCAAACTCATGTCCATTGAGTAAGTGATGCCATCCAACCATCTCATCCTCTGTAGTCCCCTTCTCCTCCTGCCTTCATGCTTTCCTAGAATCAGGGTCTTTTCCCAGGAGTCAGTTCTTGGCATCAGGTGGCCGAAGTATTGGAGTTTCAGCTTCAGCATCAGTACTTCCAATCAATATTCAGGACTGATTTCCTTTAAGATGGACTGGTAGGATATCCTTGCAGTCCAATGGACTCTCAAGAGTCTTCTCCAAACACCACAGTTCAAAAGCATCAATAATTGGGCACTCAGCTTTCTTTATAGTCCAACTCTCACATCCATACATGGCTATAGAAAAAGCATAGGTTTGACTAGATGGACTTTCATCAGCAAAGTAATGTCTCTGCTTTTTAATATGCTGTCTAGGTTGGTCATAGCTTTTCTTCCAAGGAGCAAGTGTCTTTTATTTCATGGTGGCAGTCACCATCTGCAGTGATTTTGGAGCCCAAAAAAAAAATAAAGTTTGTCCCTGTTTCCACTGTTTCCCCATCTATTTGCCATGAAGTGATGGAACCAGATGCCATGATCTTAGTTTTCTGAATGATGAGTTTTAAGCCAACTTTTTCACTCTCTTCTTTGGCCTTCCACAAGAGGCTCTTTAGTTCTTCTTTGCTTTCTGCCATAAGAGTGGTGTTATCTGCATATCTGAGGTTATTGATATTTCTCCCAGTAATCTTGATTCCTGTTTGTGCTTCATCCAGCCCAGCATTTCTCATTATGTACTCTGCATATAAGTTAAATAAGCAGGGTGACAATATACAGCCTTGACGTACTCCTTTCCCTATTTGGAACAAATCTATTTTTCAATGGCCAGTTCTAACTGTTGCTTCCTGACTTGTATACATATCTCTCAAGAGGCAGGTCAGGTGGTTTGGTAGTCCCACCTCTTGAAGTATTTTCCACAGTTTCTTGTGATCCACACAGTCAAAGGTTTTGGCATAGTCAATAAAGCAAAAGTTTATGTCTTTCTGGAACTCTCTTGCTTTTCCAATGATCCAATGAATATTGGCAATTTGATCTCTGGTTCCTGTGCTTTTTCTAAATCCAGCTTGAACATCTGGAAGTTCACAATTCATGTTTTGGTGTAGCCTGGCTTGGAGAATTTTGAGCATTACTTTGCTAGCATGTGAGACGAGTGCAATTGTGTAGTAGTTTGAGCATTCTTTGGCATTGCCTTCTTTAGGATTGGAATGAAGACAACACTTTTCCAGTCCTGTGGCCACTGCTGAGTTTTCCAAATTTGCTGGCATACTGAGTACATTACTTTCACAGCATCATCCTTTATTATTTGAAAGAGCTCAACTGGAATTCCATCACCCCTACTAGCTTTGTTTGTAGTGATGTTTCCTAAGGCCCACTTGACTTCACATTCCAGAGTGTCTGGCTCAAGGTGAGTGATCACACCATCATGTTTATCTGGGTCGTGAAGATCTTTTTTGTGTACTTCTGTGTATTCTTGCCTCCTCTTCTTAATATCTTCTGCTTCTGTTAGGTCCATACCATTTCTGTCCTTTATTGAGCCCATTTTTGCATGAAATGTTCCCTTGGTATCTCTAATTTTTTTGAAGAGATCTCTAGTCTTTCCCATTCTATTGTTTCCCTTTATTTCTTTGCATTGATCACTGAGAAAGGTTTTCTTATCTCTCCTTGCTATTCTTTGGAACTCTGCATTCAAATGGGTATATCTTTCCTTTTCTCCTTTGCTTTTTGCTTCTCTTCTTTTCACAGCTATTTGTAAGGCCTCTTCTGACAACCATTTTGCCTTTTTGTATTTCTTTTTCTTGGGGATGATCTTGATCACTGCCTACTGTACACTGTCACAAACCTCCATCCATAGTTCTTCAGGTATTCTGTCTATCAGATCCAATCCCTTGAATCTATTTGTCACTTCCCTTGTATAAGGCATTTGATTTAGGTCATAATGAATGGTCTAGTGGTTTTCCCTACTTTCTTCAATTTAAATCTGAATTTGGCAATAGGAAGTTCAGAGTTCACAGTCAGCTCCCAGTCTTGTTTTTGCTGACTTTATAGAGCTTCTCCATCTTTGCCTGCAGAGAACATAATCAATCTGATTTCAGTATTGACCATCTGGTTATATCCATATAAATTACTTATTAATATCTTTTTGGAACTCAAATGTATAACATATTCTTGCAGTGTGAGATATTATAGTCCAGACAAAAATTACGGCTTTAAGGTTTTAGTTAATTTTTACTTTAAAATTTGCCTTTTATCTTTCTGAAAAAATAAACATTTAGAAAGTTAATTTTAAACACTATATTTGTGTCTACATCACAGTTTCAGAAACAGTTTCTTAATTTCATCCTTAACCATCAGAATAGGCTGAGAATATCCCAAATCCTCAAACCCTCATTTGTTTCTTTTTTATTTGTTTGGTAGTTCTTCCCTCAATTTATCTCCTCCCTGTGACCTTTTATTATATGTATCAAGAAGTAATCGGGTCACATTAATAACATATTGCTTGAAAATCACCTTAGTTAAATATCCAATTTAGTCATTTGTAAGTTATTCTTTCTACATAAATGAATGAGACAATTCCTTTAAGTTTTCAGTCGCTAACAAGTAGATATGTTACTTTCCTCCAATTTCTAATAACATGTCTCTCACTTTCTTTTAACAAGTCATTAATAATCATGTTTCTGCTAATATTAACAGTTTGTTCAGGGAAATCTATACTTGTCATTATGTTCCTTAAAGTTTGCTCTTCCACTCTTCTCTCATTGACCACTTCCAAAGACACTCCCACATTTTAGGTATTTGTCAAGGCAAAGCCCCATTTCCAGGTACCAAAATCTGTGTTAGTTTTCTACAGATGGGCATCAAATTCCCAGAAACTTAGCAAATTGCAACAACGCTAATTACCCCCCCCCAAACAGAATTGCAGAATATAAACAAAAACTTGTTTTCTTATGTGTGCACCAGCAGTAGTATGTAGCAATGTCAGATACAGTCAAAGTGAGGACAAACCACATCCTCTACAGACCTCCTAAATTTCTCACAAACTCGTCAAATACCATCCAATTCAAAATCCTCTATGAAGGTCTACGGAAAATTGATGATAGCATTTGCAGAATCTGTTGTCTTACTAGACTGTGTGAATTCTAAATCTTTCTCCTATTTGTTTTGTAATATTGCACCTTTCATTATCTAAGTGAGGCTTATTTGTAATATTAAGAGTTAATAGGGGAATTACTATCAAAATATGCAATGTCATTTAGCAATCTTCTCTCTCCTTCATAATTCATTTCAAACAATTGTGATTGATTTACAACTCAAGAAACTGAGAACCCTGGCAGAGAATAAAATAATTATGCCCTGATTAACACTTGCTTTGAATTATGTTTCTGTTACTTATATTCTGATTCATGATTATGGTTAATTAATAGCATAACATTGGTAGTTTTCAGTGACTAAATTTGAATGAAATCGTACCTATAATGAAACACTGTAATGTTTGCAGATTATCTGTTGTTACCTTAAAAAATTGTAAAGCATATTTTCACTTCTGCTCTCAAAGAAAAGCCTTAGAATTACCATCTAATTCATACACAATCACACATGAATGAGATTCATACACATATATATCTTCATAATATTAAATTTCAAAAGATGAAATAACATTCTCAGGAAAAGCATAATATGCATCTTATTATGACCTGAATGATCAATGCAAAGAAATAGAGGAAAACAATAGAATGGGAAAGACTAGAGATCTCTTCAAGAAAATTAGAGATACCAAGGGAACATTTCATGGAAAGATGGGCTCAATAAAGGACAGAAACGGTATGGACCTGACAGAGGCAGAAGATATTAAGAAGAGGTGGCAAGAATACACAGAACTGTACAAAAAAGATTTTCACGACCCAGATAATCATGATGGTGTGATCACTCACCTAGAGCCAGACATCCTGGAATGTGAAGTCAAGTGGGCCTCAGGAAGCATCACTATGAACAAAGCTAGTGGAGGTGATGGAATTCCAGTTGAGCTCTTTCAAATAATAAAGGATGATGCTGTGAAAGTAATGTACTCAGTATGCCAGCAAATTTGGAAAACTCAGCAGTGGCCACAGGACTGGAAAAAGTCAGTTTTCATTTCAATCCCAAAGAAAGGAAATGCCAAAGAATGCTCAAACTACCACACAATTGCACTCATCTCACACGCTAGTAAAGTAATGCTCAAACTTCTCCAAGCCAGGCTTCAACAAAACATGAACAGTGAACTCCTGATGTTCAAGCTGGTTTTAGAAATGGCAGAGGAGAGATCAAATTGTCAACATCCACTGGATCACTGAAAAAGCAAGAGAGTTCCAGAAAAATATCTATTTCTGCTTTATTGACTATGCCGAAGCCTTTGACTGTGTGGATCACAATAAACTGTGGAAAATTCTGAAAGAGATGGGAATACCAGACCACCTGACCTACCTCGTGAAAAACCTGTATGCAGGACAGGAAGCAACAGTTAGAACTGCACAAGGAACAACAGACTGGTTCCAAATAGGAAAAGGAGTACATCAAGGCTGTATATTGTCACCCTGCTTATTTAACTTATATGCAGAGTACATCATGACAAATGCTGGCCTGGACGGAAGTTCAAGCTGGAATCAAGATTGCTGGGAGAAATATCAATAACCTCAGATATGCAGATGACACCACCCTAATGGCAGAAAGTGAAGAGGAACTAAAGAGCCTCTTGATGAAAGTGAAAGTGGAGAGTGAAATAGTTGGCTTAATGCTCAACATTCAGAAAACTAAGATCATGGCATCCGGTTCCATCACTTCATGGCAAATAGATGGGAAACAGTGGAAACAGTGACAGACTTTATTTTTCTGGGCTCCAAAATCACTGCAGACGGTGATTGCAACCATGAAATTAAAAGACGCTTACTCCTTGGAAGGAAAGTTATGACCAATCTAGATAGCATATTTAAAAGCAGAGACATTACTTTGCCGATAAAGGTCTGTCTAGGTAAGGCTGTGGTTTTTCCAGTGGTCATGTATGGATGTGAGACTTGGACTATAAAGAAAGCTGAGCACCGAAGAATTGATGCTTTTGAACTGTGGTGTTGGAGAAGACTCTTGAGAGTCCCTTGGACTGCAACGAGATCCAACCAGTCCATCCTAAAGGAGATCAGTCCTGGGTGTTCATTGGAAGGACTGATGTTGAAGCTGAAACTCCAATACTTTGGCCACCAGTGAAGAGCTAACTCACTTGAAAAGACCCTGATGCTGGGAAGATTGAGGGCAGGAGGAGAAGGGGACAACAGAGGATGAGATCATTGGATGGCATCACCGACTCAATGGAGATGAGTTTGGGTGGGCTCCAGGAGTTGGTGTTAGACAGGGAGAGCTGGCGTGCTGCAGCTCATGGGGTTGCAGTGTCGGACACGACTGAGCCACTGAACTGAATTGAACTGAACTGAACTGATAACCTCAATTAGAGTGAATTAAGAAAGAATTTGCCTATCACTGTTTTCTGCTGAGGAAATGATAAAATGATACACACTTCATATTATTACCACAAAGAGCTTTAGTCTGTAGAAAAATAAAAATGCTCAACTCCTCAGAAGTAATCTAAAATGAGACACAATTTGCAAATTATCACATGGAAGTGCTAGAAATTTTGAAAGTGTGGAAATTCATAGGGTCTAGTTTCCTATGAAATTGAGCAATGCATATTCCTCAGCTTCCAAAGAAGAATAAAATAGATTTATACCTGTCAGAACTTAAAGTCTGCAGTGCTATCAGCCTAGAAGAATAAACACAATATACTATGCTGTTGCTGTGTGAACAAGGTCCTCTTCCATGTGATTTTTTTTAAACAAAAATTCAACTTGAATTGCTAATACATGAACAACTGTAATATTCAAAGTGAAAGAGAATTACTAGACATAGGCATTCATTTGAATGAATTTCTTTTCAATTTGGATTTTATAAGTGTTGCAACTTAAAGCCTTGAGACTCTCAATTATAGTTAAGAGACTGAGCCACTTTGGGCAGTTAGTAGATAATTTTATTATATGAAAAGGAAATGTCAATGTCAGAATACTTATTAGGCAAGTCATTCACCAAAACTGCTCTGCAGAAACCATATTTGCTTTCTCACTAGGATAACAGCATAACTCTAACGCTTTTTATTGGAATTTCATTCTTCAAAAGATAAAATTATGCCACTAAATGTGAAACAACATTTGTAAAACATACAACTGATAAAAGACCGATGTCCAAAATATACATGAAGATCGTGTATAAATCAAGAAATTCAGACAACCTAACTGAAAAATGGGCAAGAGATTTGAAGAAATACGTAACCAAGGAATATGAAAATAAGTGTTCAACTACTTTAACAATCATGTGAATGCAGTCTGAAACAATGCACATTGATATACACTCACTTGAATAGTTATGAGAAAAAGACTGGCAAAGCTAAGTATTGATAAAGATATGGATCTATAGGAATTATTATATACTGTTGATGGGAGTGAAAATCTGCCAGCTGGTAAAATTCTTAAAAAAATTCTGGATAAGCTGAATATATGGATACATCGAATAGAAATGTTTATAAGTGTTCATCAAAATATATGAATTAGAATTTGTATTATATTACTAATAATTGCTAGAAATGGAGAAAAAGTCCAGTGTTCATCAACAGTAGAATGGATAATATATTTGTTATAGAATGTTACACACCAGAGAAAATCACTTAACTACAGATGTAAACAACATAAATAATGAACTAAGATAATGCTTAATCAATGAAGGAAAATTTGAAAAAATACACATTATATTATTTCTTTATATAAGGTGCTAAATCAAGTAAGTAATTTTATATTTTAAGAGGCTATTACATAGAACTTGCTCTGCTCCCTGAATGACAGGCCAAGAACTCTGAGAGACAAGGTATTGAGGCAAGGAATACAACCTTATTCAGAAAGGTGGCTGACTGAGAAGATGGCAGAGGAACGTCTCAAAATAACCATTCTGTGGCGTCTGGATGCCTGATTCTTTTACAGAACACAGATGGGGGAAGGCGGTAAAGCAACAAAGAAAAAAAAAAAAAGCCCATTAACTTGTAAATATCTTCTAGAATGGCAAGCCTTGGGGAGGGGATGTGTTAATTTTTTCCTTTGTGTAACCATTCACAGGTGGATAGGGTCCTGAACAAAGGCATTTTGGTTTAATATTCAGGCAGAGGGGCAGGGTTCCCTGAGGCAGGCTGTTATCTATAAACAGTATCTTTTTAGTGAGCCAACACAACAGGAAGCAAAGGTTAAACTAACAGATCCAATATGGAGTCAGAATTGGCTCTTCCCTGAAACAGTAATAGTTGAAAACATTGGTTTTCCAGTAAAGGCTGAAGATTCATCTTCAAGTTATTTGACCTTGGTCAGATTGCTTCACCATTAGGTGCCTCCTGCCTTTATTGGCAAATAAGTCACTGTACTAACACTAATCTTATATGGCTCCTGTGTGTTCAATGAAATAATGTAAATAAAGTACATCCCAATATTAAGATTCATGTCACACTGAAAATACTCAATAAACACAATTACATTAACTTAAATAACAATGTATCACTCATTAAAAAAAGAAATAAGAAAAGCCCTAAATAGAAATATCAATGGAAATCTATTTAACTCAAAATTGCATTATGCTATATATAATTAGTTTCTACTCTCTTGAGTAGCTCAAGTATTTTAGATTCCTTTTTTAAAGATTCCATTGTATTCAATTCCTTTTTGATTAAAACACACTGAATTGCAGCTGAAATCTGAGTGAATCAGCATTCAGTACTAGACATGGTTACAAACAGCTAACTCAAGGATAAGATTTTGGTACTGGCTTTTTGACCAGCTTTAGGTTTAAAGGCAATGAGGATAAGGCTAACACCAGAGAATGGAACTGTGGTATTCTAAGGAATTTGGTGTCAAAACTGTCACTTAAACCATCACCTGTGATTGCTTGGAATAACATGCCTACTGAAGACACAGATATGGAAGATCATTTGTGCTGTGTGTGTGTGTGTGTGTGTGTGATCATTTGTGCTGTGTGTGTGTGTGTGTGTGTGTGTGTGTGATCATTTGTGCTGGGTGTGTGTGTGTGTGTGTGTGTGTGTGTACGTGCTCATGCTCAGTTGTGTCTGACTCTTTCCAGCTCCATGGACTGTAGCCTGCCAGGCTCACTGTCCATGGGATTCTCCAGGCAGCAATACTGGAGCAGATGGCCATTTTCTTCTCCAGGGGATCTTCCCAATGCAGGGATCAAAGCTGCATCTCTTGCATCTCCTGCATTGGCAGGTGGGTCTTTACCACGAGCACCACCAGGGAAGCACTGAAAAACTGAAGAACAAAACCAACATGCTTTTTTTCAATTCCGCATTCAAAGTGTATGGAGAGAGCCAGTAAACTTTCTATCGCTGCCAATTAAAAAAAAAAAATTCAACAGCCAAAAACCATAGAAAGAATTTGTTACTGGTGGGTGATAAATTATTATGTATGTTGAGTTAACAAACTTGTCAGATTTCTTTGGTTATTCATTTGGGAAAAAAAAATGAGACCTGAAAGTTTAATTGATAACATTTAGATAATTTTGAAGATCAAAAACTCCAAATCCCACTGAACATTTCTAGTCAGCAGAGACAGCTCCTCTCCCACTGTCTGATGCAATCTATCTTGCATTAATTGGACATCCATTAAGACTTTAATTTAGATACCTATCTTTCAAGGGCCTGTCAATTTTCTTCATTCCTACCACTCCTCAGTGAATCTTGAACTGTAATTATGTTCAGATTCCAGCTTATGCCAGGCTGCCAGTTAAGAAATTGAACGTGGAATAGCAAAAGTGTGAATGGTTTTCAAATTCATGTGTTCAAAACCATACGTAATTTTTGAAAGAATTTAATAAACTAAGAGAAGAAAAATGT
Organism: Giraffa tippelskirchi; assembly: GCF_054371585.1. Lineage (NCBI taxonomy): Eukaryota > Metazoa > Chordata > Mammalia > Artiodactyla > Giraffidae > Giraffa > Giraffa tippelskirchi. The sequence goes on from NC_137286.1 coordinate 130,449,420, forward strand.
AAGTTCAAAGCATTGCATCTAGCATCTAGGTATTTCTTTCTCTCTCCTCTTTCAATGCTAGTATACTCATTTTGAGATTTAAGTACTAGAAGGTTCTGAGTACAGTTAAGAACTGTGTCTGATACAGTATCCAGTAGCCAAATGTGCCTACCAAGCAATTTAAATGTGGTTATCCAAATGAAGATGTGCTTTAAATGTGAATAATGCACATCAAATTTTGAAGATTTGAAAGTCTTACATCTTGACTTGATTTGTATACCTTAAAAGTAAATCATCATTAGTGCATTTTTATATTTATTACACGGTGAAGTAATGATATTTTGGATAAACTAGATTAAATAAAACTTGTTATTAAATTATTCTACCCAATTATTTTTAATGTGGATACTAGAACATTTAAAATACTTAAGTGGCTAACACTGTATTTGTATTCAATATTATATATCTGGAAGAAAGGATCTAAAGATTTAGAGTGCCGACATAAATTTATAATGTACTTTTGGTTTATACACCTATTAACTAAGACCCCATAACAAGGCCTAGAATTTATTCTCTTCATCAATACTTCAACAGTTCTTTGCTGAGAAGAGGGCCAAGACCCTTGAAAAGTGCACAAATGAAAATATCTGGAATCCTAGAGTAGAGTTTTGGGATGGTGACATTGAATCAGACCCACAGCTTCAGTGGGGAGGATAGAATTCAGCTTTTACACATGATTGGTCAGTTCTCACAGATACTATAACGGACAACAAAGGCAGAGTGAGTTTCCCTGTCTCCCACTGGGCTGTAGTGTAGGATATAGCATTTATTTTAAACTGGCCACTAACAAATTCTTTGACTGTGTGGATCATAACAAACTGTGGAAAATTCTGAAAGAGATGGGAATACCAGACCACCTGACCTGCCTCTTGAGAAATCTGTGTGCAGGTTAGGAAGCAACAGTCAGAACTGGACATGGAACAACAGACTGGTTCCAAATAGGAAAAGGAATACGTCAAGGCTGTATATTGTCATCCTGCTTATTTAACTTATATGCAGAGTACGTCATGAGAAACGCTGGGCTGGAGGAAGCACAAGCTGGATTCAAGATTGCTGGGAGAAATACCAATAACCTCAGATATGCAGATGACACCACCCTTATGGCAGAAAGTGAAGAAGAACTAAAGAGCCTCTTGATGAATGTGAAAGAGGAGAGTGAAAAAGTTGGCTTAAAGCTCAACATTCAGAAAACTAAGATCATGGCATCCAGTCCCATCACTTCATGGCAAATAGATGGGGAAACAGTGGAAACAGTGACTGACTTTATTTTTCCAGGCCCCAAAATCACTGCAGATGGTGACTGCAGCCATGAAATTAAAAGATGCTTACTCCTTGGAAGGGAAGTTATGACCAACCTAGACAGCATATTAAAAAGCAGAAACATTACTTTGCCAACAAAAGTCTGTCTAGTCAAGGCTATGGTTTTCCCAGTAGTCATGTATGGATGTGAGATTTGGCCTATAAAGAAAGCTGAGCACCCAAGAATTGATGGTTTTGAACTGTGGTATTGGAGAAGACTCTTGAGAGTCTCTTGGACTGCAAGGAAATTCAACCAGTCCATCCTAAAGGAGATCAGTCCTGGGTGTCCATTGGAAGGACTGATGTTGAAGCTGAAACTCCAATACTTTGGCTACCTGATACGAAGAACTGACTCTTTTTGAAAAGTCCCTGATGCTGGGAAAGCATGAAGGCAGGAGGAGAAGGGGATGAAAGAGGATGAGATGGTTGGATGGCATCACTTACTCAATGGACATGAGTTTGGGTAAACTCCAGGAGTTGGTGATGGACAGGGAGGCCTGGCACGCTGCAGTCCATGGGGTCGCAAAGAGTCAGACACGACTGAGCGACTGAACTGAACAAATTCTTTTATTTTTTTTCATACCCATAAGGTTTAGGTAGCAAAAGGTAGATATAGGAGAGGCATAAGAATGTTGTTTCCTGTTTATGGGTCTTAGTATTTAATGCAAAAATAATTCCACTGGAAGTAATCAAGACTAAGTTAACTTTCCCTCAGGCAGACTAAACTTAATCAGTCGTCCTGACTCTAGGCTTTAAACTCCTTTCCTCAGAACATTTATACTTCAGAAAATTTGTGGTTGCCCATTCTTTAGCTGCCCCTTTATTCATTGTTTTCACAAAGATTCTGGCCAGTTTTACAAGATCGAAATGTCTTTCTCAAGGACCTGGGTACCATGTCTTTAAAATGTAATTATTTAAAGAAATAGGACCCCTTTTCAGTCTCTGTGGGAGGGTAAAGCAGGCACCTTGCTACAAGTTGCAAGACTACCTCTTGTCATGAAGATACTAGAATATTTATTTTTTCTTCATGTAAAGCCAGTTAACAAATATATATAGCTGGTGATCTCCATTTGCCAACTCATAAAATTTCTCTGATCCTTTTCAATAAGTAGTTTTAAGTCCAGGCTGAATTAAGGCCTTTCTCCCCCGATTGCTTGCAATAGTCTTGAATAAAGTATCCCTTGTATGTTTAAGTTTGTTCAGTTCAATTGTTGCCTTGACAGGAGATTCAAAAATGCTTCCATTGTTCCTGAAGCCTAGATCAACTGTCAGCCATTATGGTCTTACTACATCAGATGTAGTCACAAGCTAGCTATCAAATTAAGTCAAAAACCTGGGACTCTTCATGGGAGTAGAGATTGATGATAAATTGCCTTGGACCAACCTACAAGCACACTAAGTTTGAAGAAAACTTTAGAATCTTCTTCTAGATCAATTTAATTGTGTTAGGGGTAATTTTTCTTATATATATAGATATATATATATAGATATATATATATATATACACACATACATGTGGTATACATAGTATAAGCTTATTGACTATGCACGGAGAGCATTTGAGACAAATGCTAAGAATGCTTACTTTTGACTATAGGAGAAATTTGAAAAAATTACATGATTCACCTGTGTGTCTAAATATACATATTCAATATTTCATTGAGGCAAAAATAAAGTACATATCAAACATGCTTAGGCTAGTCTGAAAACTGCACCTGCTTCAGTTGCCAAGATAAAATGACCTGGAGACCTGGATCCCATTAAGTTGTGGTGATTATACAAACACTGCTTCTTCTCTAGAGGCTACAATAAATCGGAAACCAACCATATTCTTGGAAGGTGCAGTGTCAGAGAATGGGAGGGAGAGTTTTAAACAGTGGTTGGTTCAATATGCACACAGTAGAGGAGTTTCACTCCTGTAGGCAAATAGAAGAAAGAGATTGATAAACAGTTTCTGGTCCTGCCACTAGTACTTAAATGTTGTCTCACGGTTGCCAGTGGCTCAGGTTCTGGTAGATTGCCTCATAAAAGTCAAATTAATATCCTCTACTATGAAAATGGAGAAGGCAATGGCACCCCACTCCAGTACTCTTGCCTGGAAAATCCCACGGATGGAGAAGCCTGGTAGGCTGCAGTCCATGGGGTCGCTAAGAGTCGGACATGACTGAGCGACTTCACTTTCACTTTTCCCTTTCATGCACTGGAGAAGGAAATGGCAACCCACTCCAGTATTCTTGCCTGGAGAATCCCAGGGAGGGACGGCGGAGCCTGGTGGGCTGCCGTCTATAGGGTCGCACAGAGTCGGACATGACTGAAGCAACTTAGCAGCACTATGAAAAAGTATAAGTCAATTTTTAAACCATCAACCAACACTTAGGAAAAAAAGCATGCATCTCAATATATGTTGAGATTAGATAGACAACAAACAACACAAAATTCTTTTAAATTACAGTAGGGTAAAGCAGGCTATGAGTAATTGAATACTGGTGCAGTTTGTACTGACCTTTATTACATAAGCTCAACTTTACTGAGAGGTCTAAGAAGTTCCTAATTTCTCAATGCTAACAAAATCATTTTAGCTTTAGGAAGAAAACAGTCTTATTGCAGTGAATCAATGGACTCTCCTATACCTCAGTTAGAAGAAAATGACTTTTAGCTTGAGACCTAAAGAATGAGAAGTAGCTGGCTTATGACAAAAAGAAAAAAAGTAAGCATAACAACTCAGAGGTGAGAAAAAATGGCCATATTTGAGGTTCTGGAAGACAACCAGTATGATTAATGCTTGACCACTAAGAATTACAGAATAAGATTACAAAGGTAGACTAGGGCCTGGTCATACCAACATTGAGACTTGGGTTTTGTTCACAATATAATGGGAAGCCACTGAAGAATTTTAAATAGCACAGCTGAAATCATCAGTGCATGAAGGTGGGGATGAGGAACCCTCACCTCAAAAGATAAAAGTAGTGATGATGAAATTATGAAGCCAAAGGTATTTTCTCAGAGAAGCTGACAGGTTTGTCAGAGAGAAGAGACTGTGGAATCCAAACACTCCACAACTTTAGGTGCTTTAAGGATCGGGGGACTGAGGATCTCCTGTTGAGTAGATTGCAGGAAAAAAATAATATGTCTTTGGGGAACAAGTAGTTTTAAACTGAGATAAAATTGTGAAGGGATAGAGACGTTTGCAGACAACAAAAGTGTCACACTATCTAAAAATCATAGTTACCTCAGTTGAAGAGCAAAATTTTCAAAATTGCGATTCGGGTAAAATAATAAAGAATAGAGTGTTCCCAGTAGGCCATTGAGATGTCACACAACAGCTTCCTGGCTTCGTGTTATTCTGCTGGCTGCGAGCATATGCCATCATTGCCTTGGTTGTTATAAGGCAGCCAATATAAAAAAGACCAGTACTTTATCAATACCCTATATGAAGGATGCTTAGTAGATATGTACCTAGATGAAGAAAAAATTATGATTTTCTGAAAAATTTTGGAATTTTACATCTAAAGTTTAGAGAGCAAGATGATGAGTTATACAGAGTCTCCCCATTAAACTTCTTTTCATCCTTTATAAAAAGTTGTGGAATAAACTCATCTGTAAAGAGAAGTTTAAAGGCTTCAGGGAGACTAGCGAAAGAGGACAGTAGGTCCTCCTGATGCTAGTGTAATAAAATACACTGTGAGAAATGAACTCAAGTCTACAATGAAGCCTTTTATCACACCGTTAGACAAAAGAGCTTCAGATGGACATGGACTCAAACAAGTTGAAGCAATATTTGGAGGGTGACAGGCCCAGGCGACAGGCCCTCCAACAAAAAATTCATTTCTGTTAAATTTTAGCAACCCAGAGTTTGAAACTTGGGGATTTTTAGTAGACCATAAACCTCTCAATTAATTACATTAATTAAAGCATTGTGATTAAAGCAATCATTAATCTTTGATTAAACATAAGTCAATATCTCATTTCTAAACCCAGAGGTTATTTACAATAAGTGAGATGAGACACATTTTAATAGCTCCTATTTTGCTCTACAACTGAAATGAAGCTAGCTTAAATGTGCTGCATCTTTTGTGATTGTAGTTGCATCTGTCGGTATGGTTGTATGATTGATATAACTAAGCATTTTTTTCCTAGCAAGGTGTTTGATTAGATACCACTGGAAATTAGTTATCTTATAATCTTTCTGTTTAAACTGCACATTTATTTGTGAGGATACATACAGATTACATTGAGTCCCATGTCAGGGAAGATAATTTCCAAAGTTATTTTCAGAAAGACAAAATAGAGTTAATTCACTTCAATTTAAGAAGCATCTGTTAAATCAGCTTTTAGGGTAAAAATGGCTCCAGAACAATTTATTCTTTTGAGTGGTAAATTATTTAGTAGAGGTGCTGCTGCTTTTGAGTTTGATTTGGTGAACAGAGACATCATCATTAAGTTCATCATTAAGTTCTAAATAAGAAATTTGATAATTATAATAAATCAAAGAGAAATCAATCAATGGAAAATTAGCTGACAGTATGGCATAAAGACTCACGTGTATCCATATTTTTCTTCAGTCACATCCCTGATCCCACTGTCCTCTTTCGCTAGTCTCCCTGAAGCCTTTAAACTTCTCTTTACAGATGAGTTTATTCCACAACTTTTTATAAAGGATGAAAAGAAGTTTAATGGGGAGACTCTGTATAACTCATCATCTTGCTCTCTAAACTTTAGATGTAAAATTCCAAAATTTTTCAGAAAATCATAATTTTTTCTTCATCTAGGTACATATCTACTAAGCATCCTTCATATAGGGTATTGATAAAGTACTGGTCTTTTTTATATTGGCTGCCTTATAACAACCAAGGCAATGATGGCATATGCTCGCAGCCAGCAGAATAACACGAAGCCAGGAAGCTGTTGTGTGACATCTCAATGGCCTACTGGGAACACTCTATTCTTTATTATTTTACCCGAATCGCAATTTTGAAAATTTTGCTCTTCAACTGAGGTAACTATGATTTTTAGATAGTGTGACACTTTTGTTGTCTGCAAACGTCTCTATCCCTTCACAATTTTATCTCAGTTTAAAACTAGCATCAATTTCTGCACAGCATTCAGCAGAAGTACTCAGGAGTTCCTTATGAGATATCATACAAATCAAAACAGATAATCAAATATTATATAGCATCTATTTGTAATCATACCTTTAGACATTTTTATATATTTAATAAATTAAATTAGATCTGTTGGATTAGTATGAAGAATAATTGCCTCATCCTATCTGTCTTTAGAAATTTCTAATAAAAATAATGATTCATATTTTAAGGAACTCTGAGTAATATTAAATCTTTATTGCTTTACTGTTGTGATAGGCCCTATTTATGAAAAGAGGCTTTTAAAATGATTTATCTCACTAACGCGTTTTTAAACAATTGGTTTCATATGCTTTTTTTAAACTTACATGTACATACGAAAAGTGAAAGTGAAAGTCGCTCAGTTGCGTCCGACTCTTTGCAACCCCATGGACTATACAGTTCATGGAATTCTCCAGGCCAGAATACTGGAGTGGGTAACCTTTCCCTGCTCCAGGGAATCTTTCCAACCCAGGGATGGAAGCCAGGTCTCCTGCATTGCAGGCAGATTCTTTACCAGCTGAGCCACAAGGGAAGCCCTATATGTGTGTGTGTGTGTGTGTGTGTGTGTGTGTGTGTGTGTGTGTATATATATATATATATGTATGTATGTATGTATGTATGTATGTATGTATATGTATATATACAAATGTGTATGTATGTATATATATACATATATATATATACATACATATTCTCAAATAGATAGCAGTAGTATCAACATTGCTTTTCATTGTCAATTTCTAAATCAGTGACTTCTGCTTTTTGAAAAATTTCTTCTTTGGAAAAAATGTCAGGTCCATCTGAAATGTACCACTTCTTCATCTGGATTCTTGATGCCATGCGTTGTCTTGATGATTTACTCTCTTTGAATAAAGATCTTTGTTCCTGTCTCAAGTCTGCTTCCCTTTTTTAAAATTATGTACCACAATTAGTGATTCTATACTAATTACAATGAACGTGACAAATCAGACCAAATTCTGGACTCTGTTTCTTCCGCTCATCATTGCTACCCACTCTCTGGTTATTGTTTCCTTTAAATGTTTTTTCACACACACAAAACCCCTACCCCAAACCATCAACCCATTCAGGTCTAAACCATTTGACTTCACTTTTTGAAGCACTATTCATCAACCCCTTTCTGGCTTCAACATTTCTTGTTTAGACTTAATTCATTGCTTATCATAAAACTTATTCTTCAGCCAACGCTCTCAAATCATTTGTGCGTTTTACATTTTGTTTCACCACACTGAAAAATGATTCTACATTAGTTATGACAAATGCCTCTCTATTATGCATCCAAGCCTTTGAATATTGGTTAAGAGAAATATTCTGCTTTCTTATGTCCAGTTTCCCCCCCCCAAATCAATGCATGTTGATGTATGTCCAGTTCTTCTCCCAGAATCATTGCATCCTGATTTATGTCCAGTTCTTCTCCCCAAATCAGTGCATCCTAATCTACTAATCTAGGCTCAGGGAATTTAGAATAGTCATTGACGATAATATACAAGGTTGACACTCACATAGTTTGCTCATCTTTTCTCTCATGCACTCTTTTTCTCCCAGTCTTGCATATAAATACTATAAAGCATAGAGCTGTATGTCCAAAACATATAGCAAACTTAAGAAGAGAAATTCTTTTTCTAATATTTTTTAGAACTCCATGATAGTATAAGGTAACTACACATTTCCTTTTCTACCTTCCTTCAAAGTTTAAATTATTTCCTTCGAAAATGACCTGTCACCTGAAACTTTCAGTGTCTGACATCTGCTTGTGTCTTTTAAAAAGACCGTTCGAAAATGATAGATGAGCAGCAACTAAGGTAATTCTTCTATTATAATGGGCATATTGCAAAATCGAGCATTTGAGCTGATATTCTTCTCACTTGACAACTAATTTAATTCATGGCAACACAATGGGCTGTGAAGATTGATTGCTTATATATCAAATTTCAAAGAAAGAAAAATATATAGTCAAATTAATTTTTCATAGCTTAACTCCCAACAAAAGTACATAGAGAAAGATAAGTAGAGATCCATGGAAGAGCAGATAGGAAAAGCATACCTCAAGCTGTATAAATGCAAGATGAAGTCAAAAGTTAAAATAATGTTCACAACTGACTATCTCTATTTGTCAAGAAGAGGAGATTCCATAAATTCTGGAGCTAATGAAAACTTAATACTTTATAAAATAACCCACTCCATATTCTTAATTTATTTATACACTCATAAAAATCCAGATGCAAGTAGATTCAAAGTAGAATTGTTAATAATTTGAGACAAGAAAGATAAAAATTAGTTATCAACAGAATCTCCACATTGTCTTTAGTCAAATGTGTGTATTCCTGACAGCCCAAACACAGCTTTAACTTCAGCCTAATGTATAACCAGAAACCCCACTCAAGCTTCAAGGCTGAAGCTCTACTACATGAACATATTTTTAATACGTTTTTTCATAATGCTTACTGTCTATAGAATGGTCCCTTTTATGTGTAAAATGATGAAATTATTAGCAAATGAATTAGCGTCTCCAAGAGAATGCTGCCATTTTAATAACAGAGAAAAACTGTATTTGGTATCATTGGTACCATAGTTCATGCAAGCAAATATTTCAGATAGCAAGTGCTTCCTGTTTGAAACAAAATAATCACTTTATTTGAGGAATCTTCCATAGAAGTATTTCTGAAATGTAAATCAGTCATCTTGTTGAGTTTCTTTAATGGGATTAGGTAAATTTTAACATTTATGGTAATTTTGCTTTTCTTTGTTTCACATTGGTACTGAGTTTGTTTGGGGAGTCCATATCCCTTAGGAATATGGTAAAATTCCAATGTTTCTACCTGTGACCTTAAAATTTACACATGACTTTAAGAGGTAATTGACTCTTTGGGATTTAACCCTTGGCCCCAGAAAGATGATCAGGTTCTTAGTTTCTACTTCTCATAACTGCTTCTGTGAAAATCAGCATTTTCTTTTATAATCTTTTACATAAAAATCTCTGTGGTTAAGAAAATTTCAAACCACAAAAATTATTAATGAAGTAAGAATCAATACAATTTTCCCTGATTAAAGTATATCAAATTGACAGCATATATTTTATTTCTTCAATTTTTTTATGTATATGTTTTCAGCTCATCTCTAGATGATCAACATCTGGTTGGTGACAGATAGTTAGTTAGTTATGTGAGTTTATAATTATAGTTAGTTATGTGATTCTCCATTAGTTTTCCCTCACATAACTAACAATAATATCATCTAATTATATGACAAGTTTATGTAACAACTTAACGAGAAGGTTGGGTGGGTAGAATAATGGAAGCCAAAAGATGTTCCTGTTTTAATCCTCCAAATCTATGAATATGTAACTTTTCATTGTAAAGCTATGGTTCATATGTAATTGAGTCAATGACCTTGAGATGGGGAGATTATCTTGGATTGTGTTAATTTGTCATAGGGACAAATGGGAAACTAATATAGAAGTTGTGGGTGTATTAAATATGAAATGAATTATAATATGTAAATATAATTGTAAGATGTAAATTATAATATGCAAAATATTAGAAGATTATTTCACTTTTAATCATACCTTCTGAATTAACTACTGTATTAATTTACTTTTTTTTTTTAATCAAACTTTATTTTTTGGTCTTGCCATGTGGCTTTGTGGATCTTAATTCCCAGACCAGGGATTGAACCTGCATCTTTGGCAATGAAAGCACAGAGTCCTTAGTGCCGGATCACCAGGGGGCTTCCTGAATTTTTAATCATGATATTATGAGAAGTAATTAGCAGGAGAGCTAAATAATAGAGAAGGAAATAGATTAAAGAAAAGTGTAGTAACTCAGGATGTGATTTCAATAAGAAAAAATAGAGAAGTGTCTTATTACAGTATTGTAACAAATTAGGAAAAGGACCACTAACAAGTCTAAACCTTCGTTTTCCAGAGGCAATTATTTATGAAATTTTCTTAAGCTGTGAGAGTAGAGGGAACACAGTACAGTAAAATTAGCTTTAATCACAAAAATGTGTTTTATGATATTTTAAACACTCTTACTTCCCTATATACATATATATCTCTCAAAAACATAGATACTAACTTTACTTTAAATAAAATAACTTTCTGTTGGATCTAGAGGATAAAATAAGAGATATTTATGATATTGTATTATATCATGCTAAGAAATCTCATCATAAAATTTATAGATGTTTTCTACAATAGAATCAGCAATGTATATTTTCTTTGAATAATTTTATAAGTGAAACACTTCTATAAAATTGACTTTTGATCATTCAGGACCTGATCATTTGTTTTCAAGGCACTTCTGCTGTTCTGAACATTTTTGGCATCAGACATTTTGATTCAGTTTTGGCTCTGGCTCATGTGCCTTGGGGTGATAGACTGTGGGTGACCATCCAACTGCATCCACAACATCTGGAGCCCAAGTCCCCACTGAGGAAAAACAGCAGGGCTAGCAGAAAAGATGCCAGATGTGCTATAATTATTGTATTTGCAAAAGAAGTTGGTTTTCTGTACTGTTGTCACTTTTAATACTTCAAAAAAATCTGGTAACAATTTGGTATTTTATTAAGGGTCTGTGACAGTATTAAAAATCTATGTGAATCCATTGGTAATAATAATAAAACACAATTTGCTATTTGGGTCTACAAGGGGTAGGGAAGCCTGACACATAAACAGCAGATTGTTAGATATCATTTAACTCAACAAATGATTCAGAACCACTTTTAAGAAGGACTGATGGTGTGGTTTCTTCTTTCCTCTGTTTTAAATCAATCATTGTTAATTCGTCAGACCACAAGAGGTAGCTTTTAAGCACAGAAAAGATGATCCAATATAATTCCATTTCAACCTATTCAACAGAACTAGGCACACTCATATTCATAACAAGATAAATTAAAGTGTTAAAGTGACTCCTCACAGAGTCAAGGAACTAGAAATACCTGAATACACACGGTGGGGGTAGTGGTTTAGCTGCTAAGTCGTGTCTGACTTTTGCGACGCCATGGTCTACAGCCTGCTGAGCTCCTCTGTTCATGGGGTTCCAGGCAAGAATACTGGAGTGGGTTGCCATTTCCTTCTGCAAGAATACACATAGAAGACCACAATGATTTACAGCTCTTCCCTGTCCTCTCCTAGCTTCCTCCTCCCCACACCGATTTCCTTCATGCTAACAATATGCCCAGCTCCAGCCAGCAAAACTAAAAGGCAAAAGTGCTGGGAAGCTTTTGGCAAAACATTTAGTTTCCTTACACACATGGAAGAAAAGAGCTTTATCTTGCTGCCTTTGCTATGTTATCTTATTTGAAATATAGATTTGATGCTACAAATGTGGTGGTCCTATTATAATCATTAGGTGATAAAAGAAGGACAAAGGGACCGTAGAGGAGAATAAAAGAAGAACAGATCCTGGGTAAATTGTTGAGCAGACAAATTGATGCCAGCAGCTTCTCCACCCCCCTCAGCCTCCTTGTTAAGTGGAATAATAAATCTTTGCATAGTTTAAGCCCTTATTAATTCAACTTTTGCTACTTGCAGCTGATAGCTTTTCAAGTTGACAGACAAAATATAAATATCATGTAGTAAAAAGGGACTAAAGTAAACTATTTAATAAGCCACCAGGGAAGCCCAAGGATACGGGAGTGGGTAGCCTATCCCTTGTCCAGCATATCTTCCTGACCCAGGAATCAAGCTGGGGTCTTCTGCATTGTAGGCAGATTCTTTACCAGTTGAGCTACCAGGGAAGCCCAAATATTATATATATATATACAGATTAGGATATGATAAATATAAACCATGTAAGAATAAATAATGATGAGAAATCTCCTTTAAATGGAGGCTAGTAGAGATTTTTCCAGAGGAGAAAATTTTTTTTTAATCACGTGGCTGAATAGGATATTGTGTCACTTAAAATATTGAGTAGCTTTCAATCACTTAGGTGATAAAATTCTGAAATACCAAAAAAAAAAAAATTCTGAAATACCTTCAAGGTCCAATGATAAACTGATCTCAGACACCATTTCCAACTTCTTCTCCAGCAAAGGATCTCATTACCTCAAACCTTAAATGGTGTCAAACCTATCATCGTTTTCCTACAATTCACTCACTCATTGGGCTCTTCTGGTGGCTCAGCTGGTAAAGAATCTGGCTGCAATGCGGGGGGTCTGGGTTCGATCCCTGGGTTGGGAAGATCCCCTGGAGAAGGGAACAGCGACCCACTCCAGTATTCTGGCCTGGAGAATTCCATGGGCTATATAGTCCATGGGGTCCCAAAGAGTCATACACGACTGAGCGACTTTCACTTTTTCCCTCCAATTCACTCACTCATTCATTTATTCATTCAAAAATATTCATTGAGCACTAATTATGTGCAAAGCATTGCCACAGAAAACAAACAAAACCCTTCTGCAGATGTATGTTTATTGTTATGTCTTTTTCCCAATGCTGATGTATCAATTAGACCAAAAGTTCCAAAGCAGCAGGGATTGTATTTCTTTTGCTCAACATTTTATTCCAAGCATCTAGCTGTGTTCCTGGTACATGACACGAAATCTCATAGTATTTATTAAATGCATGAGTGAATAGATGAGTCTGCCTCTGCTATTTTATGAAAACAATAGAAAGTATTGGGAAAGTTTTCTTTTTTAACTTCCTATTGCAAATCTCTGGATAAATCAGGAAATTATTGTTTCTATAATGTTGAGATAATTGCAGTGTCCAAATCAAAACAAATACAATTTAAAAGATTAAAATATTTTACTATCAATTTTGTGGGCGGTATTTAAAATACTGTATTAAGTACAGGAATAATTTACAACATATTCTTGAACATTTCAAAGCTATAGTTATGCTTTGAAAATATTTTTAAAATAACAGAACTTTACTTATTTGAATTATTACTTACCGTGACATTCTGCCTGTAGGCTTTTCTTACTTTAGTCTGTATGACCAATGAGTCCTACCTTCCTGATACTAACACAGTTACTTTCCTTTTCAATGTTGAGGTTATGAAGCATCTATAATTCTTAAATTCTTTGTGATTTTTCTTCACAGTACCTTCTGAAGTCAAAGGTCTCCAAAAGCAAATAGAGAAGCTATAGATGGACTCAGTAGGGAACCAACCACACAGAATGAGTTGAATTACACCATGGGAACCAGTTTTTGAAGATAGTCTCTCTGGGTCAGGCTGGAGTACAGTGTTAATGTCAAACAACCATCCACACAGACCAAGGTCTCCTGTGACTTCAGCAGTTGTTCCCATTAAAGTAGTCAATTGAGTTCCTTATAATGATTGAGTCCATTTATACAGGTCTGAATCTATTCCAAAAGAAAGTACACTGGTTATGATGGACTTAATATCTTTACCAGGGAGCTCACTGTGTGTTTTGTATATACTCTGTACTGCCAATTTCCACATATCTTTGCCGTCTATGTAACCGCCGACCATAGAATCACGATTGTGAATTAAAAATAAAATCTGGCATTGAAAGGCCTGCTTGCATCTGGAAACATGCCCCACATTTCCTTTATCAGAAAATACACTATTTTTATAAATGTAATGAATCATTGGCTTCCCTGGTGGCTCAGTGGTAAAGAATCCATCTGCCAATGCAGGAGACACAAGTTCTATCCCTGGGTTGGGAAGATTCCCTGGAGAAGGCAATGGCAATCCACTCGAGTATTCTTGCCTGGGAAATCCCATGAACATAAGGAGTCTGGTGGGCTACAGTCCATGGGGTTGCAAAGAGTTGGACATGAATTAGTGACTAAACAACAAAATAACAAATTAATCATGTTACTTTCACCTAAAACATCCCAAATAATAAAAGCTCGTGTTATCAAAATACCATATTTCCAATCAAATAAAGAAAGATTAGTATCCCAGAAGTGAAGGAAGAAAAATGCTATATAAATCATAACAATGTAATTATTTGGTTTAATTAAAGTTCTTTGAGTTCTTAGGGAAAGAATTCAATATGAATATAAAGAATTATGATTTTTATAAGCTAGGTAACTCATATCAAGAAAACAATTTCTATAATTTAAAGAATATTTTATTAGTTTTAAAATTATAGTTTTGACAGTAGTACATAATTTCAGTATAGCTATGAAAGGAAGAAAAATATTAATTATACTTATTAGAAAAGAATTACAGATGGTATTTTAGCTTGATAAAAAATACAGAATAGGAATTTCATAAAAAGCATAATATTTTATTGCATCTACATTTTTATTCTAACTCTGGGTTTCCTAATTGTTAAAGCTAGTTTCCTTATGTTGACGGTCCACTGTATAAATTGACCTGGAATATAACTGACATTCTACTGATATCTGTAAACTTCAATTTATGTTTAGCTATTAAAATACATATGCAGCATCTTTGCAGTGATTAGATATATCTGATTTTACTAAAAAATCATTGTAAATTTATTTTCAAAAGCTGGGATATATTGAGTTTATCTGAATTTATTTTTTAAAAAAATAATTTGGACATTTAAAAAGCAACAAAGCAAAAGGCAGACTAAGAAAATGTCTATGCATTTTTACTTGAGTATTTTGGTAAATTATCTATATAAACAATTTTAGAAATGAACTATCTTTTTGGGAAGACATGCTATTGTGATTGATAATTTTCTTCAGATGCTTGGGAAGGTTTTTTAAGTAAATGAGTTCATGTTCTATTTACTTGATCACTGTCAAAAAATGCACATCCCCATTCCAAACCACCATCATAAGCAGAAAAGATAAATGTCTTGCTGTTTGGCTCCAGGTTTACAATTATGACATCTCCTTCCATCCGGCTACTATCCAGCAGAGGTTTCTCACTGCATTTAGGATAAACTCCAAATCCCTTCACACAGTCCGGAAGATTCAACCTGATTGTGATGGTTAGTTTTATGTCTCAATTTAGTTAGGATACAGTACTTAGTTATTTAATCAAACACCAACACAGGTGTTGCTGTTAACCTAGACGGTTAACATGTACAATAAGTTGACATTAAATAAACCTGATTAACCAATGTGGATGGGCTTCACTCCCACTGAAAATCCACAGAAGCAAAACCTGAGCTGTCCTGGAGAAGAAAATCTGTCTCATAACTACAGTATCAATTCCTATCTGAATTTCTACTCTGCTAACCTGTCCTACAGATTTTGGACTTGCCAGTCCCCACAATTGCATAAGCTAGTTTCTTAAAATCAGTCTCTGTGCATGTATATATGTGTATATATACACATACGTATATACATGCATATCCTGTTGGTTCTGTTTCTCTGGAGAACCCTGACTGATACAATGATATTTTCCTTCAGATAGTTTAAAAACTCCTTTTCAGTTGCTGGGAATGGATATTTGACTTAGCAAATTAAAGACAAAGGACTTGAAGAGAAAATTGTGTTTGGATGCAACTTCCTCCAAGACATTACCTAATTGCTTTCTTTTCTATAAATTGACCTCAACTGACTCCTGGCTCCCCACCTTTTTGTGTATATCTAAATATGTCTATTAATCTTTGTCTTGTAATATTATTTGAAAAATAATAATGATCTACATTAAGAAAAAATATTTGCACAGTCTGAATCTTGATTCTACTCATTCTTTGTTTAATCTGGTTTACATAATGAAATGGCTGAGGTAAATATTTCAAGATTCTTGACATCTATTTAACTTTTCATATATTTCAGCAGACCTTTTCACTCAAGTTACTAAGTATGCTTAGTGATTCAAAGTTAATAGTTACAAATATACTTAATATTTTTCAGACTTGTTTAGTAATGTCTTGTGTGTATACAAATATGCTTAATATTTTTTTCAAACTTGTTTAGTAATGTCTTACGTGCATGCTAAGTTCCTTCAGTCCTGTCTGACTCTTTGCGACGCTATGGACTGTAGCCCACCAGGCTCCTCTGTCCAAGGGATTCTCAGGCAAGAACACTGGAGTGGGTTGCCATGCCCTCCAGGGGCTCTTCTCAACCCAGGGACTGAACCCATGTCTCTTATATCTCCTGCATTGGCAGACAGTTTCTTTACCACTAGCTCCATCTAGGAAGCCCCTACTACTGTCTTACCTGTTTGATATTTGTTGTTTTTGCTATTCTAAAAACATTTGGTTCTCTTTCCCCAAAGAAAGGGTAACATCTCAAAATTATGGTGTTTTTTCAATTTTTTTATTATCAGTGAATTGCTTAATAGAAATGTTTTCCTGCTAAAAACTAACAGTAATATAAAAATTTATAACTGAGCCTTTCTGTTTTCTCTTGCTCCCATTTCTTTCTAACTGTACACCACACTTTTCTGGAAATAGGATATTTACTCCTTAATAGGCTTTCTCCTCCTGCTGTTTATTCTTTAGCTAGAGTCGTAATCCCACATTTGTGACATTATAATCATCTCTACAGTTACTAATTGTTCTAAAATGCTACTTCAGGTGGAGATATACAGCAGGGAGCCAGTAAACTACCAAAAAACAAAGCTATTTCCAACTCTGCATATATCTTTGTCTGAAGAAGGGAATGATTCTCAAATAGAAGTTGATTACCTGCAACTATTTCAAGTTATGTTGCTTTTAAAGGTTCAATAATAGGTCGTGATTCTTAGTTACTTTACAGTGTTTATTGTAATAGATTTTTAGTCTTTTTATCTCATAAGCAAGTATAATTAAACATTATGCTTTTCTTTTATGTTGTAGAATGGAGTTTATGTTTATGCTGGCCCAAAGGCACAAAACTTCAAATTATTTCCTGAAGGTAATTACTTGGGAAAATTTTGTGTGAGAACATCTGGATGAAAATAAACTATAAAATAAAGTCTGTGGAGACAACTTGGATTTTTTAATTAGAATTATATTAGAAGAAAATCAATTATAAATGTTGGACTCTGGTTCAATATCTGCATGTTGTAATAATATATAAACTTATATACATTCAATATAACAATACAAACACAAATATGACTCCAGAAACAATGAAAGATTGTATTTAAAAAAATAAGACTTCGTTAAATGGGCCTTCAGGAGTTCTTATTGAGCACAGTTCTCAGAAAGCTTCTTGGAAATCCTCTTGAGACATTCTTGCCTCTTTCCCAAATCCCACAGTTATAAGGATATTTACCATCCTTTGGTCTCTCTTATCTCCACGATTTTTTTAGAAATACCCCTCTCTCCTTCACCACTTCCTTTAGTTTCCCATGTCATAGTGACAGACAAAAATTGGGTTTAAATTCCTCTGTCTGCTGTCTGATCTAAGTGACCCAGAGGCAACTTTTTTCTGTATCATCTCTTTGTCTTTTATGTGATATGTCATATTTTCTTGCATTTATTACTTTCATTATAAAAACATTAGTGGATCATTTCTGATAGAGCTTTGCCCTTTTTTCATAAGGATAACAACTACTTCCTCAGTGCTTTGTTAAAATAAGCAATATACCATGTTATCAATCTAAAACATAGAGTAGGATATCAATAAATGTTTACCTATCCAATCATTTGATTTATCAATTTACAAAAAACTCCAAATTGAAACTTAACCCTATTTTTTTAAAAAACAATAGTAATCTAATCTAGAATTATAATCTCATAAAATGCCAAGGCATGGTGGTCCCTTGGCTAGCTCCTTAAATGACAGGCAATGTTTTCTCCTATAGTAATTGCTTTCTTTTCAATAAATTGAAACTTCTACTTATTCAGTGAAGCAAGTAGCTTTCTATTATATCACTTTTATATTTCAGTTTGTGAACTGCCAGTGAATTTAATCATTTCACGTTAGTTTTAATTTTCTAAACTATCATATTTTCCATTATTGAAAGTCTCTATTGTTCTTTATGCAAGTCATCTTGTAGTGTGGCCTTCAGGCTATTCATCAGTTTTACGAGGAGCTAATCTTACTAGGATACTATAATTCTATTATAAACCTATAATGACATTTAAAATGATACAAGACTAGAAATAGGAGGAGACTAAAGATATTTCATAGATTCTTGCTATCTTAGGACTGGGAAGATCTGAAAGAATCTATCACACAGTCCAACACCACCCATTTATGTTTGAGTTATACCAATACATGACCATCTAACCTCAATATTTCCACTGAAAAGAGATCCAAAAGCTCCCAAGCTGGCCAATTTCAATTACGGTCAACTAATAGACCTTTAATTTGTTGTTATTTTGCGACCCTTTAACTGTAGCCCACCAGGTTCCTCTGTCCACGTGATTATCCCAGCAGTAATACTGGAGTGGGTTGCCATTTCCTTCTCCAAGGGATCTTCCTGACCCACTGATCGAACTTGAATCTCCTGTGGCTCCCACATTGGTAGGTGGGTTTGTTACCCCTGAGCCACCTGGGAAGCCCAGTCCTTCCATATGATGAATTAATTTCCATCTACTTATGATTTCAATTATTATTACCAGTTATTCTCATTGAGGTAACATGGCCTAATTTTTCAAGGAAATTTATTCAAATATTTGAGCATAATTATTATAGGCCCTATAGTACCTATAAGAGCTATAATATTATGCTCAAATATCCTAGGTTGCACATGGGTAAAGAATCTGCCTGCCAATACAGGAGATGCAAGAGATGTGGGTTCAATCCCTGGCTTGGAAAAAATCTCCTGGAGGAGGAAATGGTAACCCACTCCAATATTCTTGTCTGGAAAATCCCATGGACAGAGGAGACTGGCAGCTGCAGTTTATGGTTTCAGAAAGAGTCAAACACGACTGAGCATACACCCCCACTATAGTATTCCTCTCTTCCAGATTAAACAATACCAGTTTCTTCAATTGCTTTTGAAAATATATGATCAACTTTCTTAAGACACTCCTTCAGATATAGTCAAATTTATCAACGATCCTCTAGGATTTGGTGTCCATAAATATATAACTTTATGGAGAAGCTGTGAGAATTTAATATTGTCAAGTGGGACCTTATATTTTTTGAATGGAAACAATCTTTAATTAATTTAGTTCAAAGCGAAAAAACATTTTTAGAATAGACTGAGCATACATTTATTTTCAATGCAGGCAACTCTAAACTTTGAATGTTCTTTGGGAATATAACTATTGTCCAAATCCTGTGGATTTTTATTGTTTAGTAGTAAGTATTTGATAATTTTATTTGTGTGTGTATTCAGTTGTGTCCAACTCCTGTGGCCCCATGGACTTCAGCCTGTCAGGCTTCTCTGCCCATGGAATCTTCCAGGCAAGAATACTGGAATGGGGTGCCATTTCCTACTCCATGGGATCTTCCCAACACAGGGATTGAACCTGTTTTTCTTGAATCCATCTCCTGCATTGTCAGACAGACTCTTTACCACTAGCGCCGCCTTGTGCTGAATGCAATTTCAGTATGTCCATGTTTGTATTATTCAGTCGCTCAGTCGTGTAACTCTTTGCAACCCCATGGACTGCAGCACGCCAGGCTTCCCTGTCCTTCACTATCCCCCAGAGCTTGCTCAAACTCATGTCCATGTTTGTATACATACCTTGAATGGAATTGAAAGTAAACTATCAATTAAACTAAGGAGACATGAGTTGAGAGAGATTTGAAAAAAGAAGGGAATAGATAATGTGTAAACAGAGACCAGTTATAAATCACATGAAAGGCAGAGTGTAACTCAAATAAATGTTGGAATAGGAAAATTTTATAAGAAAAAGGATTAATTGGTTAAGGAATTAATAATCATGGTGATTCATTTTTAGCAGAACCAACTAAAGTAGGAAGGCTTTCACTGATGAGTAAAAGATGGGTATTAAGAGGACATACTCTCAAACAGATCTGAAGGTTATTGCAATAAGGTCTAGAAAATAATCTATCTAATTTTATCCCCTTGAGTTCAGTCTGTGTGGCATGAAATGTTCTGATATCAGAAAATGAGATAGAAACAATGCAAATTTCTGGTTCCAAGAGATTCAAAATTTAACAAGGATAATTACCTCATTAACTTACTACAGCAACTCTGGAGATGAAAGTTGAACTAAATAAGGAACAACAAATGCTGTGTCTATCTGGAAGTGGATAGTATATTGAAGTCTTGATATTGATAAAAACATATTTTAAACATGTCCATATACAATTTTAGAGAATCTGAAAATAGAATACAATTATAATACGTTGTAATTCCTACAAAATAAAAATACAATAAACAAAAATTAAATGGCTAGCAAGAATAAATCATTTTTTGAGGTAGGAGGATTATAAATGAAAATATTAGTTGCCATCTTAAACAAGAATGCTTTTATTTCCCTTGTTGGGGAACCAAATTGGGAAAAGTTAAATTTATATTTTTACTATGTATAAAAAATCCACCTGAGAATAAAATGACACACAAAATTTGAAAGGAAGGAATAGGGTACCTAAAAGAGTCAATGTTAATAAAGGCCAAATGTAGTGACAATAGTAACAGGAAAACCCACACTCACTATTCTCAGAGTTTGACCCATATATTACATAGAAGTAAAAATGCACGTAGAATTTAATATGAAATAACAAACTCGATTTAATTTATACACCAGTATTATATGAAAGTGAAAGTCACTCAGTTGTGTTTGACTCTTTGAGACTCCATGGACTGTATATTCCATGAAATTCTCCAGGCCAGAATACTGGAGTGGGTAGCCTTTTCCTTCTCCAGGGGATCTTCCCAACCCAGGGATCGAACCCAGGTCTCCTGCATTGCAGGTGGAGTCTTTACCAGCTGAGCCACAAGGGAAGCCCAAGAACACCTGAGGATAGCCTATCCATTCTCCAGTGGATCTTCCTATCCAGGAATCCAACCAGGGTCTCCTGCATTGCAGGCAGATTCTTTACCAACTGAGCTATCAGGGAAGCTCTCAAATTTATGGACGATACTGCTCTAATAGGCAAAAGTGAAAGGGAACTAAAGAATCTCTTAATGAGGGAGAAGGAGGAGAGAGAAAAAATCGGGTTAAACTCAACATAAATACTAAGATCATGGCATTCGGTCTCATCACTTCATGGCAAATAGAAGGGGAAAATGTGGAAGCAGTGACAGATTTCCTCTTCTTGTGCTCTAAAATAACTGCAAATGGTGACTGCAGCCATGAAATCAGAAGACCACTGCTTCTTCGCAGGAAAGCTTTGACAAATCTAGACAGTGTGTTAAAAAACAAAGACACTACTTAGCTGATAAAGGTCTGTATAAACGCTATTGTTTCCAGCAGTTACATACAGATGTGACAGATGGACCATCAGTTCGGTTCAGTTCAGTCGCTCAGTTGTATCCAACTCTTTGCGACCCCGTGGACTGCAGCATGCCAGACCTCTCTGTCCATCACCAACACCCGGAGTTTACTCATACTTATGTCTATTGACTAGAGATGCCATCGAACCACCTCATACTCTGTCATCCCCTTCTCCTCCCACCTTCAACCTTTACAAGCATCAGAGTCTTTTCAAATGAGTCAGCTCTTTGCATCAAGTGGCCAAATCATTAGAGTTTCAGCTTCAACCTCAGTCCTTCCAATGAATAGTCAGGACTGATTTCCTTAGGATGGACTGGTTGGAACTCCTTGAAGTCCAAGGGACTCTCAAGAGTCTTCTCCAACACCACAGTTAAAAAGCATCAATTCTTCAGCACTCAGCTTTCCTTATAGTCCAACTCTCACATCCATACATGACGACTGAAAAAACCATAGCCTTGACTAGATGGACCTCTTATAGCAAAGTAATGTCTCTGATTTTTAATATGCTGTCTAGGTTGGTCATAACTTTCCTTCCAAGGAGTAAGCGTCTTTTAATTTCATGGCTGCATTCACCATCTGCAGTGATTTTGGAGCCCCCAAAATTAAAGTCTGTCACTGTTTCCACTGTTTCCCCATTTTTTTGCCATGACGTGATGGAACCAGATGCCATGATCTTAGTTTTCTGAATGTTGAACTTTAAGTCAACTTTTTCACTCTCCTCTTTCACTTTCATCAAGAGGCTCTTTAGTTCTTCACTTTCTGCCATAAGGGTGGTGTCATCTGCATATCTGAGGTTATTGATATTTCTCCTGCAATCTTCAGTCCAGCTTGTGCTTCATCCAGCCCAGCATTTCTCATGATGTACTCTGCATATAAGTTAAATCATCAGGGTGACAATATACAGCCTTGACATACTCCTTTTCCTATTTGGAACCAGTCTGTTGTTCCATGTCCAGTTCTAACTGCTGCTTCTTGACCTGCATACAGATTTCTCAGGATGTATTCCAATATAGCATTCCCATCTCTTTCAGAGTTTTCCACAGTTTATTGTGATCCACACAGTCAAAGGCTTTGGCATAGTCAATAAAGCAGAAATAGATGTTTTTATGGAATTCTCTTGCTTTTTCGACGATCTAGCAGATGTTGGCAATTTGACTTCTGGTTCCTCTGCCTTTTCTAAAACCAGCTTGAACATCTGGAATTTCACAGTTCATGTATTGCTGAGGCCTGGCTTGGAGAAGTTTGAGCATTACTTTACTAGCGTGTGAGGTGAGTGCAACTGTGCAGTAGTCTGAGCATCCTTTGGCATTGCCTTTGTTTGGGATTGGGATGAAAAGTGACCTTTTCCTGTCCTGTGGCCACTGCTGAGTTTTCCAAGTTTGCTGGCATATGAAGTGCAGTACTTTCTCAGCATCATCTTTTAGGATTTGAAATAGTTCAACCGGAATTCCATCACCTCCACTAGCTTTGTTTGTAGTAATGCTTCCTAAGGCCCACTTGATTTCACATTCCAGGATGTCTGGCTCTAGCTGAGTGATCACACCATCGTGATTATCTGGGTCATGAAGATCTTTTTTGTACAGTTCTCCTGTATTTTTGCCACTTCTTCTTAATATCTTCTGCTTCTGTTAGGTCCATACCATTTCTGCCCTTTATTGTGCCCATCTTTGCATGAAATGCTCCTTTGGTATCTCTAATTTTCTTGAAGAGATCTCTAGTCTTTCCTATTGTTTTCCTCTATTTCTTTGGACGGATCACTGAGGAAGGCTTTCTTATCTCTCCTTGCTATTCTTTGGAATTCTGCATTCAAATGGGTATATCTTTCCTTTTCTCCTTTGCTTTTTGCTTCTGATCTTTTCACAGCTATTTGTAAGGCCTCTTCAGACAGCCTTTTTTCACTTATTTTTCTTGGTATGGTCTTGATCCTGGTATCCTGTACAATTTCACAAATTTTCATCCATACTTCATCAGGCACTCTGTCTATCAGATCTAGTCCCTTAAATCTATTTTTCACTTCCACTGTATAATCATAAGGGATTTGATTTAGGTCATACTTGAATGGTCTGGTGGTTTTCCCTACTTTCTTCAATTTAAGTCTGAATTTGGCAATAAGGAGTTCATCATGATCTGAGTCACAATCAGCTCCTGGTCTTGTTTTTATTCACTCTATAGAGCTTCTCCATCTTTGGCTGCAAAGAATATAATCAATCTGATTTCGGTATTGACCATCTAGAGATGTCCATGTGTAGAGTCTTCTCTTGTGTTGTTGGAAGAGGGTGTTTGCTATGACCAGTGCCTTCTCTTGGCAAAACTCTATTAGCCTTTGCCCTGCTTCATTCTGTACTCTGCCGGAGTCCAGCTCCAGCTGGTCCAGGGTTCCCTCAGGATGGACGGTGTCAGCGATACAAATGAGAAGACACAGCGAGTTTTGGTGTTTCCAAGTGTCTTCTGACTTTATTGTTTTTAAGACAGCTTTTATATCTTTAGTTGTATTTTTTAAAGAATATAGGCACAGAAGATTATGACAAAGAAAGAATTCATTAACAGAAAGTTTTAAAGTAAAACCTGTTTTTCTAAGGGTTGATCAGCCAAAACACTTTTGTATCAGGCACAGCAGATTATGACAAAGAATGAATTCGTCAACAGAAAGTTTTAAAGTAAAACCTGTTTTTCTATAATCTATCTTACACCTTGAGCCCAACAAAAAGGAATGTGGTCCCATAAAGTCATGGTACAGCAAGCTGAAACAATGTAGTACAAAGGTCAGTTCTTAGCAAAAATCACCAGCTAAATTAACAATTGTCTTATTATTTGCATTAAGGCTAAACTTTTATTTTTATAAGTTTTTAACTATCATACTTTCATTACGCAGGCTAAATATGTTAAGAGCAAAAACATAGTGAGCAAATATAGACTAAGTAACAGTTTCATAAAGCAATATTTCTTATATTTCCTAATAAGCCTTTTTCCTACAAAGAGCTCTGTACCTATTGGGGCTTTTGTGTGTTAGGCTTTCAATCCTGTTTATTGTTAAGGAGTAGTCATGCACATTAGCTCCAAAGGCACAGGTATATTTATTAAGTAAACCAGTATGCCAGCAAGAAGAATTTAGATGAATATACTCCATATCCTAGACAATCCCATCAGGGTGCCACCGTTTTTTAGGAGCCTTGTCGATTGAGGTTTTAGATTGATCTATATTGGAAAAGAATCAGGAAAAGGCCTTTTACCTAAGTCATAGAAAATAAGAAGAGGTCTATTGTAGCAAACATCAGAAAGACAGACGTCATCTTTAAGGTGAGCGCTGAGGCAGCCTTCCGAGAATCCCTGAGGCCTGAGAAGCCGTGCTCGATCAGTCCTTCTCCTCATGACACTGTCATGGGTGGGATCTCGTGGGCTGGCTCCCGGCAGTACTCCAAAGCCAAATTTGCCTGTTACTCCAGGTGTTTCTTGACTTCCTACTTTTGCATTCTAGTCCTCTATAATGAGAAGGACATCTTTTTTGGGTGTTAGTTCTAAAAGGTCTTGTAGGTCTTCATGGAACCGTTCAACTTCAGCTTCTTCAGCATTATTAGTTGGGGCATAGACTTGGATTACCATGATATTGAATGGTTTGCCTAGGAAACAAACAGAGATTATTCTGTTGTTTTTGAGACTGCATCCAAGTACTCCATTTTGGACTCTTTTGTTGACTATGATGGCTACTCCATTTCTTCTAAAGGATTCTTGCCCACAGTAGTAGATAAAATGGTAATCTGTATTAAATTCACCCCTTCCCATCCATTTTAGTTCGCTGATTCCTAAAATGTTGATGTTCACTCTTGCCATTCCTGATTGACCACTTCCAATTTGCCTTGATTCGTGGACCTAACATTCCAGGTTCCTATGCAATATTGCTCTTTACAGCATCGGACCTTGCTTCCATCACAAAGAAGGCAAAGCACCAATGAATTGATCCTTTCAAACTGTGGTGCTGGAGAAGACTCTTGGGAGTCCCTTGGACAGCAAAGAGTTCAAATCAGTCAGTCTTAAAGGAAATCAACCCTGAATATCATTGGAAGGACTGATGGTGAAGCTCCAATACTTTGGCCACCTGATGCAAACAGCCGACTCACTGGAAAAGACCCTGATGCTGGGAAAGGCTGAAGGCAGTTTTCTGAAAGAAGACAGAGGATAAGATGGTTGGATGGCATCACCAACTCAATGGACATGAACTTGGGTGAACTCTGGGAGATAGTGAGAGACAGGGAGGCCTGTCATGCTATCATCCATGGGGTCATGAAGAATCAGATATGACTTGGTGACTGAACAACAACAACAACATTATATAAATATTTAATTTATGTTATAAAATATATTTCACACCCTCAGCAAAAACAAAGCAAAGTAAAACATGAAACACTGTAGAGGAACTAAGCATTAGTTTACCACATGGGAAATGTACATGCTCCAAAGTAAAAATCATACAGGTTGTAATGCATAATTAGAATGCAGTGAAACTATTTCATCATTAAATATACATATATAATTTTATAAAATCTGTATTACTATTACTGAAAACAGAAACCACTCTTTCAAATAGCTCTCAATCAAAAGTAAAATTTAAAAGTAATTATACACAGATTATGAATTAACTCATCAAGAGAAAACAAAAAACACTGAATGATTTTGTTATCGATTGGGCTTCTTGGCCTCCTCCATCGAAAGACACTGATCAGCTGCTGACAAGAAATTCAGTGAAGGCTTTACTGGGGCCTCTGGTGCAGGTGGGGAGTGCAAAAACAAGTAACAGGTTCCCTCACTGGCCTAATCCTGAAGGATGGGTGAAATTGTTCCTTCTATGGGGGTAAAAGCAGGGATTTGTCCAGAGGTCAGCCTGCAGGGGTGGCTTAGGTGTTTTCCCCATTTCTTTGGGATCCTGTGTGCAGGAGGCATGCACGCTGTTTTTGTTCTCAAACCCCTGTTTTTGCTCCTGGCTCTTTAGAAATGGCAATTGAGATGTTTTGGTCTTTTTGTATCTTTTGTCAGAAATTTGCCCTGACTGCAATTGCACACAGTTATTTTTACTCCATTCTAGTATTTTTGTATTTTCATGCTCTAGGAGACATTTGTACAAGGGCAAGCATTGCAACATCACAGCAAAGGGTCCCAGTTCCCAGCCTGTCTCAATGTCATTGCTAAATAGAACTGCATTTACAAAACACCCATGTGAAAATTTGAAAAATGATTACAAAAGAAATAAAAATATAGGAGAAAAATACTAATAATGAAACTGAAAAGCTACAAAATCAAAGCTTAAAATAAAATTAAAAAGAAAGATATGGGGATGTAATGTACAACCTGGTGACTGTAAGTCATGGGAATGCAATGCACAATATGGTAAATTCATTGTACATTTGGAATTTGCTAAGAGAGTAAAAGCTCTTATCACAGGAAAGAAAGCATTTTGCAGCTATAAGTGGTGACAGACATAAAACAGAGATTGTGGTGATCATTTTGTCAAGTATACAAATACCAAATCATTATGTTATATGTCAATTATACCTCCATTACAAAAAAAAAGATTTTTGAGAAATCCAATATATTCAACAGAACCCTGGTACACTTTTCTAATAGAAAAGAGACAGAGACATGTCATAACACACAAACACACAAAATTGTGTAAGAGCAGCTTCTACCATCAATCTTAGCCTACCCAGTAATAGCCACTGCTGATCTTCTCAAGGAAGCTTATGTTTCCCTCACTGCTGTGTTCTTTATCATCTTAGATAAAGGATCCCTAAGGCCCTCCTGAGATCCTTTTAACTATCCATAAATAGAATTTTCCACCATAGGAGATTTTAATCTCTAGTCAGTAGAAGTTAGTGTTTTTTCCAGTAACCCCATTATAGCATGCACAATTCGATAGTAGCATGCACAGTTACCTGAGCCTTTTCGTCTCTCCTTCCACACTCTGTCATGACAGTTCTTACATCTCTACTTCATCAGTGTGAGTCAATTCTTTCCCTAAACTTGCACAAGCTGACCTACCAGCATATTACAACCATATCCTGAAATACTTTCATGATGTTAAACTGTATAATGGAAGAGTTACTCTATTTTAGCAAACTCTTTTTAATTCAACTTTTTTTTACTTCCTTTAATCCGGTACGCTCAGGAGGCAGTCCTAGTTCTACTCTCCCAGGTCCATGGTAGCCAAGTCTTATACCTTCTTTGGTTTATAATCTTTCTCTTTCCTTCAGTTCAGTTCAGTCGCTCAGTCATATCTGACTCTTTGCAACCCCATGGACCACAGCACACCAGGCCTCCCTGTCCATCACCAATTCCCGGAGTCCACCCAAACCCATGTCCATTGAGTCGGTGATGCCATCCAACCATCTCATCCTCTGTCGTCCCCTTCTCCTCCTGCCCTTTTCAAATGAGTCAGCTCTTCATGTCACGTGGCCAAAGTATTGGAGTTTCAGCTTCAACAACAGTCCTTCCAATGAATAGTCAGGACTATCTCCTTTAGGATGAACTGGTTGGATCTCCTTGCTGTCCAAGGGACTCTCAAGAGTCTTCTCCAACACCACACTTCAAAAGCATCAATTCTTCAGCGCTCAGCTTTCTTTATAGTCCAACTGTCACATCCCTACATGACTACTGGAAAAAACATAGCCTTGACTAGATGGACCTTTGTTGACAAAGTAATGTCTCTGCTTTTTAATATGCTGTCTAGGTTGGTCATAACTTTCCTTCCAAGGAGTAAGCGTCTTTTAATTTCATGGCCGCAATCACCATCTGCAGTGATTTTGGAGTCCCCAAATATAAAGTCAGCCACTGTTTCCACTGTTTCCACATCTATTTGCCATGAAGTGATGGGACCGGATGCCATGATCTTAGTTTTCTGAATGTTGAGCTTTAAGCCAACTTTTTCACTTTCCTCTTTCACTTTCATCAAGAGGCTCTTTAGTTCTTCTTCACTTTCTGCCATAAGGGTGGTGTCATTTGCATATCTGAGGTTATTGATATTTCTCCTGGCAATCTTAACTCCAGCTTGTGCTTCCTCCACCCCAGCGTTTCTCATGATGTACTCTGCATGTAAGTTAAATAAGCAGGGTGACAATATACAGCCTTGACATACTCCTTTTCCTATTTGGAACCAGTCTGTTGTTCCATATCGAGTTCTCACTGTTGCTTCCTGATCTGCATACAGGTTTCTCAAGAGGCAGGTCAGGTGGAAAACCCAAAACTTTCCAGGTCAATTCACGTAAAGATTTTACCCTAGTTCTTGATGTGGAATGAGGAGGTGAGGGTACATTCGGAGGAAAGCAACATTATCATTTTGTGAGACATTTTCTCCTTTGAGGGTTTTTCACAGTCCTAAAGCAAGATGTGTTACTCGCTCACTCATGTTTTACTCTTTGTGAACCCATGGCCTATATCCCGCCAGACTCCTCTGTTCATGGAACTCTCCACGGGATCTTCCTAGTAATGCAGGATACCAGGGTTCAAGAAGGGAATGGACACCCACTCCAGTATTCTTGCCTGGTGGGCTACAGGTCATGCGTGGGCAAAGAGTTGGACATGACTAAACAACTAACACTTTCAATTTCAAAGCAAGTTAGGCTTTCAACTACCTTTCCAATCTGCCTTTCAACTAAGGATAAAAACTTAAGTGAATGAATTGCTCTACATATCATGTTATGATTGTGATTATTATGCAAATGAATCTAAACTGGATTTAATATTCACGAGTTTATTGATACTTTAAGCTTACTAATACCTATGCTTATTTTACTGATACTCTAAACTTTCTTTAAATGCCAGAGTTGTTGAATGATTTAGGGCATTCCTTTTCACTTGTATCCTCCTGGTGAAAGGGATAGGAACAGGTGAAAGGCTTAGCAACTATGCACAGGAATGACATGCAATGAATAATGAGGGGGTTCATTGGACAGTAAGTAATGTGATACTAGAATACTATCCACTGAGTCTGCTTTTGAGGACCAGCTCTGTTTTTCCTCTTTTTTATTTGGGTTCCCCAGTGGCTCAAATGGTAAAGAATATGCCTGCAATGTGGGAGACCCAGATTCAATCCCTGGGTTAGGAAGATCCCCTGGAGAAGGAAATAGCTACCTACTGCAGTATTCTTGCCTGAAGAATTCTTCACAGGAAGAGTATCCTGGCAGGCTATAGTTGATGGGATAGCAATGAGTTGGACACGACTGAGCTACTAACCCTTTCCCTTTCACTGGCCAGTAAGTAATGCCACACTAGAATCCCATCCACAGAGACTGCTTTTGAGGATCAACTCCATTTCTCCTCTTTTTTATCTAGCATTCTTGGGATCCACTACTATCCTACTCTTCCAATTCCTGTCAGTACAGGATAAATATTCTAGTTTTGGCCATTCCATTGGCATGGAGCAGTCCTAGATCTTGCCAAGCTGTCTCATATGGAGATGCAACTCTAGGTATGGGTGTGGTGGAGGGGAAGGCAGAGTACCAAATGTTTTAGCTCAGGTTTCCAAGAAAAAGAAGGAGAAAATTATTTAGATGCACATAATTTATGGAATATGCTTCATAAAACCCAACCACAGAGGGAATGAAAAGAAGAGGGAAGGGAAAAGAGCTGGGCAAGTATGTAGTCTCACATAAAACCGAGCTACAGTTGCCTCCAAATAAGGGAAAAAAGCCTGACTCTTGCATAAATACATCAGTGAGCCACTGGTTACTGACCACCCCAGGAGTAGGGGTTGGGTGAATGAAGTTTCCCAGGGTAAGGTGGCTCTTGGAAGTTGTAGCTAATTCTCTGGAGAAGCGGGCATGGGGAAGGAAGAGAAGGAGGAGATTTAATGAGTAGTGGGCTTCCCAGGTGGCACTAGTGGTAAAGAACCCACCTGGCGATGCAGGAAACATAAGAGACATAGGTTTGATCCTTGGGTTCGGAAGATACCCTGGAGGAGGGCATGGCAGTACCCTACAGTATTCTTACCTAGAGAATCCCAAAGACAGAGGAGCCTGGTGGGCTACAGTCCAGGGGGTCACAAAGAGTCAGACACAACTGTAGCGCCTCACACACACACAGTCTCCAACTCTCACAGCTGCTGGAGGTTAGCACGTTCGCGCTTTAAATGGGATCTGGGTGGAGAATCCACAGCATCTTTTTAAAAAGTGATTCTTTTTTTGGTATTTATTATATATTATCTAGTAATGGCACTCTGAGAAATCTACTTTGCTTATTTTTAGTTCTTGCATTTGAAGAACTGGGAACAGACTGAATGTTAGCTAAGGCTTAGCTATGGTTAGCGTTGTAGTATTCTCCTTATCTAAATGTGGGGAAAACAGTATTTTTTTAAGTCTTATCTTGATGAATTTTTAAGGTAAAAATGTGAAAGGTAAAGTTTTAAATTTCTAAACTGTTCTATTTATGCAAGTTATTCTAAATTGCATAATCATTATTTGACAAAAATATCCACCATCAATTTATACTAATAAATAATAATTAATGGTTATGAATGAATTACAGTAGACCAACATCTTTGCATCTCACACATAGGATTATAGTAGAAGGAATCATTTGTTAATTACAGAAAAGTTTCTCAACCTCAACCCTATTAACATATTGGGTTGGTAGATTCTTTTTGTGGAGTTCTGTCCTTTGCACTGTGAGGGTTTCCAAAGTGGTGCTAGTGGTAAGGAACCCACCTGCCAATGCAGGAGACATAAGAGACACATGTTTGATCCCTGGGTCAGGAAGATCCCCTGGAGAAGGACATGGCCACCTATTTAGTATTCCTGCCTGGAGAATCCCCATATACAGAGGAGCCTAGCAGGCTACAATACATAAGGTTGCAAAGAGTCAGACACAACTGAAGCAACTTAGCACGCATGCACACATGTGCTTTGCACTGTAAGATGTTTAGCAGCATTTCTGCTTTTAACCTACTAGATACCACCAGTTGCAAACTGCTGGTTTACCTCACAAAGTACAATAGCACATGACATCTGATTCTATCACAGACTACTTATGCAGTCCAAAGCGAGCATGGTGTTCCATAAGAGATGACACTAAGGATTTCAAGATAAAACCTGAAAATATGTTGTAATTTTACATATATATAGATATATGCTATATATATATATATTTATATATATATACAACTTCTCTAGTTATGGGCCTGAGTGAACAGATATACCAAAGAGGTTGATGCTACTGATAGCTTAGAGAATTTGTAACTGAAAATCTTTAATTCTTCAGGTGGCACCCAGAAGCAGAAGGCCCAAATTGTTCAGTAGGGCACCTGAATATTATAGAGATATGTGGCTGTAGGCCAAGAGCCTAGGGATAGTAGAGCCAAACATGCCCAAGAAACTAGAAAAATGGGGTATCCTATATTGTGGATGATGCTGAAATTATAATTAATTGTGTTCAAACTTTTCTGAAAGCCTCCTACCTAAACACGGAGGAGCCTGGTAGGCTACAGTCCATGGGGTCGCAAAGAGTCGGACACGACTGAGCAACTTCCCTTTCCTTTCCTCCTTTCCTACCTAAACAGACTAAAGGAGATGGCATCCTAGGGAAGCGAAAGTTTGTTATTAAAGGAGTATGGCTTGTCCACATCAATTTTCCAATGTGGCTTGGAGATGGATGAAATTATCAGAACTATAGAGAAAGGTAACCAAAATATAGGCTTCTTAGGTGGCTTACTGGTAAAGAATCTGCCTGCCAATGCAAGAGACGTGGGTTCCATCCCTGGGTCGGGAATATCCCCTGGAGAAGGAAATGGCAACCCACTCCAGGATTCTTGCCTGGAAATTCCTATGGACAGAGGAGCCTGGCAGGCTACAGTCCATGGGTTCCAAAGAGTTGGACACGACTTACAACTGAGCACAAGCACTAAGCAAAATATACAGATATGTAGAGCAGCAAAGTCAGAAGTAAGTCATGCAGCTTGATTAGAACCAGAAAATACAAGAGAACTAGGCATTACTATTGGCTGACTTAGAACCTGCCATGAATCTTACTCTGAAACTAATCAAAATCCTTTTTTCCATAACTGTTCTAAGGTGAGAATGATCCTTACAAGTCTATGATTTTTTCTTTTTGTATTTAAATATGCGTAATTTATGGCAAGACAATTAGCCAATCCTCATTTTTCACAGATTCAGTATTTGTAAATTTGATTATTTGTCAAAACTGGAAACATTTCAAATAAATACCTACATTTTTACATTTCACAGACATACTGTTGTTTTGTCACTCAGTTGTGTCTGACTCTTGGGACTCCATGGACTGTAGCCTGCCAACCTCCTCTGTCTGTGATTTCCCAGGCAAGAATACTGGAGTGGATTGCCTTCCAAGATATTTTTAGATTGAAGTACAGCTGATTAAAACATTATATTAGTTTCTAGTGTATAACATAGTGTTTCAAAACTTTTATAGATTAAGTCTATAGCTTTTTGTAGTTAAGTGGAAATATATTAGGAGAAAGGTGATAGTGGAGGTTAACTGGAGTCCTACACTTACAGCAGTTTTCCCCAAAGTCTATTATCAACAGATAGTGAAATATCACATCTGAGGGTCACTGTTTCCGTTTTCAGGCCAGTCTCCTCTTCAGTAAAACCTCAGACCCCTGGGCTTTATGCTTTGACAGTTGTCACAGACATTATTGATCCCAACAGTGAAAGTTCATAAAAACTCAATTTATTTAGGTTGTTGCAACAGAAAGAGGAAAAAGAATAGCATAGAAAATGTTCAGTGTCTTTTGTTGATTTATACAGCTACAATAATGTGAAGTCTACTGTTTGAATAAATGCTAATACTTGAGCTTCAACTTAAATTTACTTTTAAGTTGTTAATGAAAACTTTAAGAGCACACGCCACATTCTTCAGCTTCACTTTGTGTCACATCCCTTTCTTTTCCATTGTATTTTGACTCAGATCCACTCTTCCTGTCCCTTGAGTCAGAGGATCAACTTGACCTATTTTATTTAACTGCCATTTGGATTTGAAGGGATTTTTTATCTTGAAAGTAGAATTTTTCTAATGAATGATATTTCAGTAAAATGTACTTTAAAAATCAAACAATTGAGGTGAATTGGTTATTTACTGAATCTCCTTAAACAAATCTTTCAATAAAAACAAGAAACAAACAAAAAGGGTTTTCATCATTTATCACTATCTAAGCAGTTTCAATGAAGTTAAATAAAAATCTTTCTCATATTCACAACATTTTCAATCAAGATTCTAACTTTTTCTAAAAATATTATAACATAAGTGTGTTTTTATAACAAGTATCAATTTTCTGGTTGATTTAGTTGCACGAAGTACATAATTTCAAAGTAAAATGTATTGCTCATTAAGTGAGTCATATTAAGAGGAATCTAAATACTGCCTCTTTTAGATGAAGTGATACGTGAATGATGCACACAGAATGCAAGTTCAGATGCTCTTTATTATTGCCATAGATGGACTACCTGTTATTGTACATGTTATATATATATTTTTTTAATTGGAGGATAATTGCTTTACACTGTTGTACTGGTTTCTGCTGTACAACAACGTGAATCAGTCATTCCTTCCTTCTTCATCTTCAGTCGTGTCCAACTGTTTGGGACCCTATCGACTGTAGCCAGCCAGGCTTTTCTGTGCATGGAATTTTCTAGACAAGAATACTGGAGAGAGTTGCCATTTTCTACACAAAGGCATCTTCCTGACCCAGGAATTGAACCCACGTCCC
Source organism: Giraffa tippelskirchi (assembly GCF_054371585.1). Classification (NCBI taxonomy): domain Eukaryota; kingdom Metazoa; phylum Chordata; class Mammalia; order Artiodactyla; family Giraffidae; genus Giraffa; species Giraffa tippelskirchi. Next base: position 130,483,815 of record NC_137286.1, read on the forward strand.
TTGTGTCTGGGCACAGGCATTGGCAGGCAGATTCTTTTGTCAATCGCCTTCCTCTTGAACTTCCCTCCTACTCTGCCCCACCATCTCACCCCTTCTAGGTGAGAGCACCAGACTGAGATTCCTGTAACTTCCCACGGAGCTATCTACTTTGCACACGGTAGTGTATTCCAAAGGAGAAGGCAATGGCACCTCACTCCAGTACTCTTGCCTGGAAAATCCCATGGACGGAGGAGCCTGGTGGGCTGCAGTCCATGGGGTCGCTAGAAGTCGGACACGACTGAGCAACTTCACTTTCACTTTTCACTTTCATGCATTGGAGAAGGAAATGGCAACATACTCCAGTGTTCTTGCCTGGAGAATCCCAGGGACAGGGGAGCCTGGTGGACTGCCATCTATGGGGTCACACAGAGTCGGACACGACTGAAGCGACTTAGCAGCAGCAGCAGAAGCAGCAGTGTATTCCAAAGCAACAGTCTCAATTTGCCCCACTCATGGCTTCCCCAACTGTGTCCATAATTCCGTTCTCTATGTCTGAGTTTCTATTCGTGCCTTGGAAGTAGGTTCATCACTACCATTTTTCTAGATTCCATATACATACTATCTTTTATACCAAAACAAATTCACTGCCACTGTTCACTGAACGTAAAGCCAGGTGAACACAGAGAGGAAGATGACTTGCAAGAACTTGTTCTGGTGTTGCCCTTCAGTTTTGCCTACATTGATCTCAATGTAGAACAAAGTCTCAACTTTAGAACAAAGTCTCCTTGGCCATTAAATCTGAACAGAGCTTCCTGGTGCTTCTGCTAAGTAGAGAGTTCTTGTTCTATGATTTGGTGTCTAACTTCAGATAATCCAAGCTGACGATTTTATGAAGAGGGCACTGACTTCCAAAGCACTGGGTTTAATGTTAAGAATATTCCCTTATTTTTCAGACCATTCTTTCTTATATTGAAATGAATTTATTTAATCCACTGCAGTTATTCTTCCTTTCTCTGTCCTCATTGTTTCACTTTTTCTGTACATTAAAGCACTCCTTCATTTCCAATGTATTTGACAAGGATGTACTTTATGCAAGAAAATGTACAAGAAAACAACTCCAAATAATACCACAGAACATTACTATACAATAATTTTTCTAATATTTGAGGAAGAAAAGTTATGACCATCCTAGACAGCATATTAAAAAGCAGAGACATTACTTTGCCAACAAAGGTCTGTCTAGTGAAAACTATGGTTTTTCCAGTAGTCATGTATGGATGTGAGAGTTGGACTGTAATGAAAGCTGAGCACTGAAGTATTAATGCTTTTGAACTGTGGTGTTGGAGAAGACCTTTGAGAGTCCTTGGACAGCAAGGAGATCCAACCAGTCCATTCTAAAGGAAATCAGTCTTGAATATTCATTGGAAGGACTGATGCTGAAGCTGAAACTCCAATACTTTGGCCACCTGCTGCGAAGAACTGACTCACTGGAAAAGACCCTGATCTTGGGAAAGATTGAAGGCAGGAGGAGAAGGGGACAACAGAGGATGAGATGGTTAGATGGCATCACTGACTCAATGGACATGAGTTTGAGTAAGCTCCAGGAGTTAATGATGGACAGGGAAGCCTGGCATGCTGCAGTCCATGGGGTCAGACATGACTGAGTGACTGAACTGAACTGAACTTGCAAATGTGACAACCATTTCCAATTGATTTCACTTGCAAATACACGAAAATCCATACAGTACTTACTTTTATCTTCACTGCTATTCTCTCAGTCAAAGCTTCCTGGTTTTCCTTACATATACCATAACTTCATGCTAATTCTTCATTCAACAGGGATAGTGATTCCTAAGACATCCAAAATCGATTTACTGTCTGTCTGATTAACATTAATTAAACAGCTTTTCATTGCAATGCTAATTTGATGTTAAACGATTATAAAATGCCGTACAAATATGCTGGTTGATCTGGCCCTTGCATGCTTTCCCAACACTGATTCTCACTACTCTGTCTGTTGGGCACAGCGGTATTTATTTAGATTTGAAATATTCCAGGGTCTCCCCTGCCTCCCGAACTTAGCATTACTCTTTCCGTGTTTTACATCAGCGGAGGCGCTCTGTGTACCCATTCTTCTTCAGGAATGACCCCAGATAAAACCAATTCTCCCTATTCATGGTAGAAGTTGCTAGCTGCTTACCAACATTCATTCATTCTTCTGAACTGCATTTCTCGGGCATGTAACCAAGTGGAATGGGAGTGGAAGTGACGTGTGCTACACTGGGAACAGCGGGCCTTCTGCAGCTCTCTTCTTCATCTCCCTGAAGTGATGTAGTAACAAGTCCCCAGGGAACTGAGGATCACTCAGAAACCTGGTTGCTGTGCAGTGAAGGAAGAAAAGCCACATCCTAACAAGAGTATTCTCTCTGGACTAACAAGTGAGTTTAGTGCTAGCATTCCTATTTTCTTCTTTATATTGGATTTGCCTAACTGATCTTACCCTGCACAGCTGAAAATAATGAGCAGGACAGGTAAGGCATGCAACAAATAAAAGAATCAATGCATATTTAGTGCATTTGCAGGAAGAGATGGAGGAGTTAAGTGTTGATTCCAGAGCTTAACCCTCCACAAGAGCAACTTATGATCTGTTAATAAGATAGAAATACATTTTGCATAAAACTGAAATCTTTTCAAAAACTTGCCACAAGCAAGGAAGAATAGAGGAAGAAAGAAGCAGTGGCTTTGTTGTTAAGAGTGTGCTGCAGTGTTTTAAATGGACCACCTACCTGTCCCTCAGGCACAAAGTTAACAGCAAAGATGAAGGTGCTAAGGATGGTGAAGATGGTAGCCTGGAGCCCTGGTTCAGGCTGCTAGTGTCAGAGAAAGCCAACTCTATGGTGAAAGAACTATGGCTGTGGCCTCAGCCTGTAGGGTGGCCTCTCAAGGACCAGCATGAAGAGTTACCTTCATTTTGCCTTGCTCAGAGTTGTCCCAAGGCTGGGCAGCACTCTGATTTTGCTGAAAACATTCAAAGATACAGGTATTGTTCTCCATAGCCTGCAACAAACAATGACACTTTGTCTTTTCAAAACTGTATTGTATGTTAAAGTTCATTTTCATTTCCATGTGCATTTTTGAATCATCCTGTTGATTTTTACCAAAAATACTATTGGGACTTTTTGGGGAATTAGGTTAAATCATCACATAAGTTTGGGGGAAATGACAATGTTACATATTACTATAATGACAATGATATAAAGCTTTTATTCATTTGCCTCCTCTTAATTTCTTTGATTGCTCTTGTGCAGCTTTAGTCCAGATCTAGAACACATTTTATTATATTTATACCTATACATCCCATGTATTGTGATGCTGTTATAATTGTATTATTTTTAAAAAATATATCAGTTTTCAAATATCTATTGTCATGAATTTTTACATATTTACCTTATAGCTTGAAACATCATTAAATTCACTAATTAGATCTAGTAGCTTATTGAGATTTTGGGGAGATTTCTACATGTTGAATCATATCTTTGGCAAGTAGAGATTTGGTACGTTTTAAATTCTATGGCTTGTAATTTGTGTATGTGCTCACTGCACTAGTTAGGAACTCCAGTTTGATGTTAAAAATAACCAGGAAAGAAGGGTACGTAGGACTGACTCTGACACTCAGGGGAAAAGAATTCAGTCACTGACCAGTAAACATGATGTTAACTGTAGAACTGTTACTGAACTTCTTGTTTTATAATATAAAAATATGATAGAGCTCTTGCATATCTCACAGCCAATTTCCCCTATAATTAACATCTTTTATTAGTACCATACCTTCCTCACAATTTACGATCCAATACTGACTCACTGTTTCTTTTTCTTATGTTTCTTTTCTTATAATGTTTCCTACTTTTAGTATTAGATTCATGTTGATGCTACTAAATTCTCAATTATTATGGATTCAAATATCTATTCTGTTCCTTTCTCTCTTCTCATTCTGGTATTCTCATTATACCTATGTTACATTTTTCATAGGTGTCCCACAGTCCTTGGATATTTTGTTCTGTTTTATTTTTTTTTCAGTCTTTGTTCTCTTTGCTTTTCAGCTTTGAAGGTTTCTGTTGAGATATCCTCAAGCTCAGAGATTCTTTCCTCAGCCACGTCTGGTAGTAAGCCTGTCAAATGCATTCTTCATTCTATTACAGCAGGCTTGATCTCTAATCTTTCTTTTTGGTTTTTTCTTAAGCTTCCATCTGCCTGCTTACAAAGCCTACCTCTCTTGCCTGCTGTCTACTTTATCCATTAAAACACTTAGCATAGTAATGATAGTTGTTTTAAATTCCTGCTCTGATAATTCCAACATTCCTGCCATGTCTTTTTCTGATGCTTGCTTTGTCTCTTCAAACTGTGTTTTTTGCCTTGTAATTTTTTCTTGATAGTTGGATGTGCTATACCAGGTAAAAGGGACTGCTATAAATAGGTTTTCAGTAATGTGGTGGTAAGCTGCTGGGATAGAGAAAGCATTCTGTAGTCCTGTGATTATGTCTTAGTCTCTAGTGAGACTATGCTTCCGGACTGTCAATTCCAAAAGTGTTTTCAGTTCTTTTCTCTACCTTAGATGAATGGTGGTTCCAACTGTTACCTCATCTCTGATTCTGTTTTATTTTACTGATTTGTACATTTATAATGGGTTTTTACATTGTGTTTTTGTGTGTATCATATGTTTCTTGCATGCTAAATAATGTGAGGAACATTTGAGTCTGAGATAAATTATACCTATGAAATTGAATGTCAATACCCCTCTTGCTGGCTATTTAATGTAGGGGGTTGAATTATTCCAGTTTGGTTTTGTTTCCGTAATGTTTATTATGTGTTTAACACTTAACATCAAAGACATCTGGCATTACCTGTAACTGGAGAGTGGCATGGTTTGCTGGAGTTTTGCCTCGATATTCCTACTCCACCCTCAACTTGAAGACATTTTTTGTGTGTATTATTTCCTCAGACATTGACTTTCTCTTAGCTACTGTTTTCCTCTTGTGGTAGATGGCTGTTGCCTTTACTGAGTGAGTGCTAGTCTGCTGGAGACAAGCAGAATCAATGAGAAATGCCTTTTCTGAAATCACGGAAAACACAGTATTCTAAAAGCTAAGGATGATCAGAAATGGAGACTGCCATGTTCAAAGAAATTATATGTATGCTTGCAAATAGCCATATCCTGAAGAACAGAACTATTTGCCATTTTCCATCTCCAACACAACTAAAATCTACCTTGTGGTCCAGAGGGCTTGGCGCCTATCCTCTTTTAATTTCAGGATTCTGTCCTTAGAAAAGTTTTGACCAGGCTTTTTGCCTTTTCCCTGGTGGCTGCCTCCAAGTTCATGCAGTGTGGATGACTATCTAGTCAACTTCACATCTCTCAAACTCTCTTGAATGCACCTTCAACCTCACATCTCTCAAACTCTCTTGAATGTGCCTTGTGGTGTTTCATCATGATGAGCCCAAGTATGGCTAAAAAATCTCCAGTATGTCTGCAGTTCTTTGATGCTAAACCAATTAGTCCTTAACAATGAATTAAAGATTGTAACTAAATTCTTACTCACTTAGAAGGCAGTACTATCTCTCCCTTACCCTCTGTCATAAGTGAGCTAGTCTTTGGGTTCTGTATCTCCTTATATCCTAGAAGTCTTGCTCATGCTTGTGTTGAGTCACATTTGACTATTCACGACCCATTGGACTGTAGTTCATCAGGCTCCTTTGTCCATGGGATTTTTCAGGCAAGGATACTGGAATGGGTTGCCATTTCCTTTTCTAGAGGATCATCCCAACCCGGGGATCAAACCTGCATCTCCTGTGAAGTCTGCATTGCAGGCAGATTCTTTAGCTGGTGAGCCATTGGGGAAGCTCTCAGATTTTAGGCTATCTCAATTGCTCATCAGATATCAGATGCATTTAAAAAATTTTAAAGATTATCTTGTTTTTTTTTGCTCTCATGATAGAAGTAACACTTTCCAGCTTTCTACTTCACAGGCAAAAATGTGGGACTCTTATTTACATTTTAAATTATATTATTTATTGTTGTTATTTGCTCCATTTTATATTCTTTAAGGACTTCTTTCATTGCATATAATATACTTTATATTTCAGGACTACCATGTTGTCAGTTCTTCAAACAATCTTTTACAACTTATTCTCACTCAATAGTGTGGTCCCAATAAAGAAATAATCTATCAATTCAAAATAGAAATCAGCCTTTGGTGTGTTTTCTTCCTGCCGAACTACAGTAAGTCTCATCTTCCTAATTCTTTCCACAAGCATTCAAACTTTAAAAATTTCCCAGGTATGTGGATTAAGGAAGCCACCATATATTCTTCCAAAGCTAGAATAATTTTATATATTTTAAATTTCCTAGTAAGGCATGAGGTAGTCTGTGCTGATCCTTTCAAATCTAGACAAATCAGTACTGAGTGGTTTTCTGACAACTCCTAGTATTGATTCTGCCACTGAAGCTTTAAAAAGGGCTGCTCAATTTTCATTCACTAGAGCTATTTCTGGGAGAGTCTTTTCAGTTGGTTCACAGACTCTCCCTGTCTCATTCTCTCTGCTGAATTTCTGTGTTCCCCAGCAATTCTCCAGGATCTATTGTAAGTTAAAAATTTACCTTATGGAAACTGCTTCTTTGTAGAAGAAAGCAGAAAACAAATGTAGAAAGCAAACTAGACTAGAAAAACTGAACTTTGCAACCCCAGTGTAAAAGTTGACCTAGGCTAGGATGCTAAATTGATGTAAAAGCATTTAGGTTTAAATTCATTGGTAATAATATACTTTAAACAAAAGTGAAAATGTTAGTCACTCAGTCATGTCCAATTCTTGGCAACCCCATGGACTGTTGCCCACCAGGCTCCTCTGTCCATGGGATTCTCCATGCAAGAATACTGGAGTGGGTATTCCCTTCTTCAGGGATCTTCCCGACCCAGGGACTGAACCCAGGTCTCCTGCGTTGCAGGTGGATTCTTTACTGTCTGAACCACCAGAGAAGTGCAATATACTTATAACAGAAAAATAAACTTCTACAATGAAACAATTATGGCAGTTAGTACCTCCAAGGGTTTAAAGTTAGCATCACCAACAGTTAAAAATAATACAGAAAATTGATCAATTAATAAGGGACTATTTTGACAGTTTTAAATTTGAAGAAATTATGCTACTATTTTAAACAAACTAAACATTGGATATACCCTTACGCTGGCATCCACCAAACAGAGCTTCAGTTTCTGTGTTGCCTTTTATGGCTTTAAGATTGGAGGATACAGATGCTTCACTCTCAGCTATTGTGCAACCACAAGCAAAGAGAAGGCAGTTTAGAGTAAAGTAATGGCAAATGGGACATAAAATCATGAAGTCAGTCCATATTTTTACCTATATTTTTTTTCAAGGTATTTTGTTTAGTTGACTAACAGATTTAAATCTTACATATGTACATGTGTATGTGTATGTATTGCATGCATACACATAAAAATGCATATAATATTATATATATATACACACACATGCATATAAAATTACACATATGTATGCATATATGTATACAGAGAGAGAGAGACAGAGGGGACAGAGAGACAGCGAAAGAGACCGTGTACACATACGAGCTGAATGTGAAAATTTATTGAATCAAACGTGGGAAAATACTAGGGATTATATTTTCATATTATATGACACACATACATTTATCTATGTGTATATATTTATGTGCATATATATGTATATATTTATACATATATTTTCCCCTTCTAATTTTCCTTTATCTTCTTTTTCTGACATTTTAATTATACAGATATTTGATATTATCTAGCTAGTCTCCTTGCTCTGTTCATTGTTTATATTTTATCTTTTTGTCCTTCACATTGGGCAATTTCTACTGCAATCCCTTCAAGGTCATTTTATCTTTCCTCTGCCATCTCCTCTAAGCTGCTAAGTTCTTCCAGTGAACTTTCTATTTCAGCTATTTTATTTTTCAGGTCTAATAGAATTTCGATTTGCTTCCTTCTTATCATACCTATATTTCTTTTTAACATTCCCCTTTCCCTTCATCAGGAGCATATTGCATTGAATTTTATTTACTACTTTAACAGGTTTTCTGATATTTTTAGTATCAGGATCTTCTTCTTCACTGGTTTCAATTTATGTTCTTTTCATTTGAGAATGATTTCTATTCATTTGTTTATTCAAGTATCAGGTAATTTTAGACGGCATTCTTTAAATGAGGGATATCAACTTGAGAGAGATTATTTTATTTTTCTCACTTGAGCTTTGTTTCTTCTGCTTTAGCATTCAATTATTTTAATTGAACAGTAAATAATACTGTTTCTTGGGCTACATCTTTGGCCTCATTTCAGATCGTATGTTTTTAGCTAAGTTTTCTTGTAGTTGTTGCAGACCTATGTGGTTGAGTGGTCAAATAGAATTATAGTGTATAGAATCTGAGAATTTGGGGCTCTTTTCCTTTTCCTATTTTCCCTTTTCATTGCAGCAATCAGCGACTTCCTATATACAGTTCTCTAACTTTCTATCCACAAAATGGACTTCCCACTATCACTGCCTCTCACATGCTGCACTAACGTGTATGACCTCAGGATAAAATCCACAAAATGTTGGAATGTACTTGTCAAATTCCACTCCAGTGAACATGCAACTCCAGCAAAATCTGCTGTGTTCACCAATGCTGCTTTTTCTGTTTTATATCCAATTTTTATAGTGCTTTTCTTTGGAGAATCAGTCAGGTCACAACTTACTCAATCATTAATAGAAGTTTAAGTCCTGTCTATACTCTTTTCTGATTACATAATGTGTCATATTGTCAGACATTTTAAGTGCTACTTCTTTTGCCTGAAATGTTTTAGTCCTTTACTTCATTTTCCTAACTTCAGTGAATCTTCAAATGTCAGATTGTTCTTTCAATGAGACTGTTGTGTCATTTTAATAGCTCCTATTGAACTTCTAGAATTATTTTATAATCAGTGGTTTGCTTAACTATTTATCTTATTAAAACACACACATCTCAAAATCTAAGTCTATATTTTAACATTTCTTTATATCCCAAGGTCTATCCAAGTGCCTTACTCAGAACAAGTACCCAATATATGTTTGTTGCACTGAGATGAGTGAAATTAAATTAAATCATTCTTTGTTCCCCTCCACTGCCTCCTGTTGATAGAAAACTTATTTGGTGAATGTTTTCTATCTGGAATGGACAGAATTTTTAAAATCACCACAAGAAATTGGTCATGGAAGCCAGATAAATTCTAAGGTTAAATGGAAACATATCGTTAAATTAAGTAAAAGAAAGTGAGGAGGATGGTATTTCTGAAAGATACTCAAAACTTGCAAAATTATACTAAATGTGTCAACAAGGACTACAGTTGTCAGAAGGAGTACCCCTAAAATCAAGTGATAAACCATGCACAATCTATTTGCTACGTTATTCACTACAAAAGGAATAAGTTAATGAATAAACCATAGTGGAGAAATAAGGGTTTTTAATCACTCTGTGATAAAAATTTATTTTGCATGCATATTTTTTGATGCTGCCTGTGCTTACTCAGTTGTGTGTGACTCTTTGTGACCCCATGGACTATAGCCTGCCAGGCCCCTCTGTCCATAGGGATTCTCTAGGCAGGGATACTGGAGTTGGTTGCCATGCCTTCTTCCAGGGGATATTCCCAACCCAGGGATCAAACCCAAGTATTCCGCATTGCAGGCAGATTCTTTACCAGCTGAGCTACCCAGGAAGTACTACTCAAAATATCTACCTCCTTGCCAGTCCTAGTCTCAGCCTTGAGTATCAGCAGAATTCTTTGTAGATTTCTATACTTACAAATGTAGTCTAAAGATTACTTTTGCCTCCAAAAATACAGTATTTTTAAGATAATGTCTCACATCTAATACTCTTGCTGAGAAATTTATTATTTGGTTTTTAAAGTAATGATTAGTCAGTATTATATAATAATGTTAATACAAAATATCAATATATTTCAGGAGATCCTCCTATCCATATTAAAATATAGTAAGGAAAAGAAAGATAGATTCTGATAGATATATACTTTGTTCTAGTTACTCTTGTAGATACAGACACTTTTTAAATATGGTCCTATACTCAAGGGTATTACAGTCAGTTTGAGTGATGAAATATATAAAAGTATATAAAACATTGTCCAGTTATGGTAATAATAGGGATTACATTGACAGAAAGATTGGAAGCTTGAAGGATTTCTAGAATGATGGATATCATCTGTAACCTAGAGATAAAGGATGTTAGCATTGAAACTCATTTTTTATATCAATACTTTTAGACAAGGTATGCTACCTTTGGAGTTTATACTTTGTACTTATTGAACTTACTTAGTTTTTTATTTTTGTCTAGAGTGAGTAGAGAAGTGTTAACTACATAATTTTTATATTAGAGGATTTTGTTTGTAATCTTATTCTGCTCTTGTAAATTATCTGAAAAAAAATAAATTGTTAACTATGTATCTTTTATATTATGGAATTTTGATGTATTAGTTCTGCATTCCTAAATTATCTGACAAAATCAATAATAAAATGTATTATTTGAAATGTAGTAGCAATTGCCATATTTTCACCAACATAATTATATTTCCACTGATAATTATAACATGTAAGAGCAAAAATGACTTAAACATATCTATAAATTAGGTATTCATTAAAAGAAATCATCTAGTCATGTGAGATATCCTTTCCTAGGTCCCATGGTGTGAAATAGTCTTGTCTGCTAGGATGACTGAAATCTATAGTTATGGTCAATATAAACAACTGGCTCAATTTCTCACAGTACACATATAAGACCGTTTCAAAGAATTAATAAAGTAATAGTGGTGGCATGTTGAAGTGAAGGAGAAGTCACCATAACACATTGATATGTAACAGATGCTTTAAGAAACAGTAACAGCTAAAACATCTTTTCCAAACAACTTAGGCATGAATACAAGTCGAAGTTTTATTTTACTTTCCTCTAAAGTACAAGACCTTGAGCTGGTAAATTCAAAGATTCACTCTCATCAGGCTGATTTTATAAACAAGGTAACATCAAAACTACGGAGTTACCACAATGATTTGTTATCTGTTTTATCAACATAAATAATTTGAACCTTGTTTCATTATTTATAGCAGGTACGTGAGTAACAAGAATTAAGCTGTGAACCCTCTGTAAATTTAGACTTTTTGTTGAATTCTCTGAAGTTCTACTTTAAAATAGAAACCTACGGTCTATCAGGCAGTCAGGTCTATTGCTTTTGTAGAGAATTTATTCTGAGAAAGCGGATGACAATCTGAGAGACATACATGACACATACATGGAGTGCTTCAACGTTCAAAGACCTGACCTCAGCTGCGATTAGAGTCAATTCCAGCAGCCCAGTGGGCCAATCTAAGCCATTCAATCGCCTGTTCCCTTTTGTTTTGTTAGGATGGTTTGATTTCATGTTCAGGTGTTTTAAACAGACAGAAGTATTAATATCCTAACTAATAGGACAGAAGGTCTGCTGAAAAGTTTTGCATTGCAAGTTTAACAAGATTCAACACAGCAAGTTTGGGACACCAAAGGAAAAAGAGGGAAAACAAGATGGAAAGGTAAAGATATGGCGTTTGCAAATAAAGTGTCTCGTGACTCTTTAAGAACAAATAAGAATTTCAGAAATTGTTTCTATTTTCACTGAAAAGGAAAATCTTTAAATTTCTTATTACTCTTTTCCATAGGATAAAGTCACTTTGGATCACACAAAAACGACAAAATCTGAACACATTTTAGATACTAGAAATCTTGACAAATGTTGAAATAAACTGAGGAATGTCTGCTAATTATTCTATTTGTTGTTCGTAACAGTAAAAACACCCTGTTTACTGTGTGGCAGTTTACAAAGAACTGAAGTATCATTGTGCCCAATACAGGCAATAATACAAACTTATTGACAGTTCAAAAGAATGGTAGGCAAAGAAAAAAATGTGATATAAATGACACTTTGGATTGAGTGATATCAAGTCTATTACAATCTTAAAATTTGGAGGTTCTTAGAGATTACTGTATTATCTCTCCAAGTCATTCTAGAAACAAAACAAATGAAGAGAATCTAAGGTAAGGATGATGAAACCATATTTAAGTTTGCCTACGTTTGTAAATATTTATCAAAGATTCTATCAGAATTTTAAAATAAAATGTTCATATTAAATCTTAAATATTTTAAGAAGTTGATTTCTGTTAAATTTAAGCATCTGTGAGTGCTTTAAAATAATGTCTTTAATATAATATTATTTTTTATCTCTGATAAAAAATAAAGGTCTCTGATGACAAATTTCAGCTTAGGAACAAAAACAAATATTGTTCTTTTATATGCTGACAAGTTAATCTAGAATGAATTGCTTTTTATGCCAAGCAATCTGATTATTTTAACGTTTACCATTTTAATTTAGTTTCTTACAGCTTTTTGATTAACATGTCCTTAAACTTGGGTTCATGGGAAAGTCACTGGGAACAATAATAAAGGCTAACAGTGCTTTAGTGATGGATTTTTCTGCAGGTGTTCATCACCGGGGGAGTTCTATTTCCAGAAAGAAGGGAGTAGTAATTAAGAACACAGAGTCCTTCATGGTTTCCACTATAAGTCTCACTCAACCTTGGTGGGGATTAATGTAGATTCTTGCTGAAATTCCTAGACTCCTAATGCATTCAATTGCTAAAATATGGCAGAATAATCTTTAGACAATTTTTGTAGCAAACTGTTTTGCCTCCTATTTATATGTCCAGAGAGAAAAATACAATTTTGAACACCAGTTATTTATGCGTTCTGTGAAAAGCTCTGGCTATTTACATGGTAACTACATGCATACAAATTTTAATGTATAGTGATATAATGTAGTTTAAAAGTTCGTAAGATAGTGCTTTTAGATTATTTTTAAAATATTAGGGAATAATAAAGGGTAAACTTACATTTAATATTCAAAATAATTCAATGTAAATAAATACTACATTATCAGAAAATACTTTAAATATTTTATACATGTTTATGGAAAATATTCAATATCTTGGAAACATGATAATTATAGTCCAAAAAGATTAAACAAAACAAACTGAGATAACTATTCAGAATATAATTTGTTTGTGATATTAATTAAAATCATATATATTAATTTTCATTTCAAAATTAGCAGTTAATTATTTTATTTATAAATTAGGGGCACTTCAAATTTATGTGCTGTGAAATTTTGAGATTTTAATAAAATGCATGTACCAATATAATATTCCTTTAAATTTCATCGATGCCTAAATGTACATGAAAATTATAAGTGTGTTACCATTACCTGGAAAATTTTTCCATTGTCTCAGGCATGATGTTAAAACATGGAAATAAAAATTCACTAAAAAAGTGGCATAAAGTGGTCTTGTAAAATTGCCTTAAAAAATCAGATTTAGTGTCAATATATAAAAATCCACATGTGTTAACTAGATGTGATGCAAGAAATGAAGAAATTTTCACATATTGAGGTATGAGGAAGTCATTTTGGATTATATATGATTTGGCTTGAATTTTATGCTAATTAGGACAGCCTGTCTATGGCCTATAAAACATACACCTACATCCACCTTAACCATTAAAGAGAAGAATGCATTTACCAGATTGTTTAGTATGTCCACTTTGAAGACAGGAATAAACGGCCCTCTCCCTCTCTATAATGCCCATGCCAGTACTCCTTAAAAGATAAGGTTCCTTTTCCAGACATCAAGGTCCTGCTGACTTGCTGTGTACGTGCTAAATTGTCACATTTGAAACTTGGACTGTAACCCTGTCATCTGAGAAGATATAAAACTGCTGTTCAAGCAGTTTGAATGAAGCCAGTTGGCCATTCTGGATGTGATTTCAGACATGCCCCTGTATCACTGAGTACTTGAATTTTCTGAACTGAATCAAACTCAGGAGCACCACTAGCTGTTGTCTAAACAATGCCTGTTAGCAACTGGCAACTACCTGTAGCCTTACAGTTTCAGGGTTTTCCTTTGTAACTAGAGAACCATTTCAGACCCTAACCAATCCTTGTTTAACAGACACTCTTACTTGTTGCCAACTCCAATCCAAATTCTCGACAAACAACTTATATAACTTTCTGGGTTTTGCCTTATATAAGCCTCTTCAATTTTGTAGTCTGGTAGAATATAATTAAAGTGCTTTTTGAATCTGTGCCTCCTGGGCTATAGACCTCAGTGTGGCTTGAATAAAACTCTTTCTTATTTTTATGACAGACTGCTTATAAATTATTTGTGCCAACAAATATTAATATATAAATACATATGCATTCAATTTGCACTCAAAATCTGTCTTCCCTACAGAATGTAAGCAGTATGAGAGCAGTGATTTTTTTTCTGTTTTTTTTTCTTTTTAATTGACAAGATCTTTGAAATGTTTGTCAAGTTGAACAGGTAAGTGCAGAAAAATAAATACATTTTATAACTAAATATTTATCAACCTATATGGAAATCTGTGTACTCCTAAGAGTAATAATGTATGATAATCAAAATACAACACCAACATTCAGATGTTACATTTGTTCAAAGGACCTGCCTATTTTTTCCTATTTAATTAATTGGTTTTCCAAATTTTTGTTTATATAAAAACTAATAAACATATAAAAAATTTCTCTCCATGCCATCTTTAGCACTGCTCTAGTAAGAAACATCATGAGATTCTGTACATATGTGTCAATAATTGATTCTGCATTTCACCCACACAAAAAATTTTTGCAACCTAACTGAACAATCAGCAAGTAACCTGATTAACATAAGTAGACCAGGAACAAACTCAACCCTGCACCATCATTTTCTCCTGTTTGTAACATCTGGACCTAAGAACGCTATACTCTCCAGCTTCCCTCTGTGGTAAGCAGAATAATGGTTCCCTAAGGATATGAATGTGTGTTCAGTCCTGTCCGACTCTTTGTGACCCCATGGACTGTAGCCCTTCAGGGTCCTCTGTCCACAGAATTTCCCAGGCAAGAATACTGGAGTGAGTTGCCATTACCTCCTTCAGGGGATCTTCCCAACCCAGGAATTAAACCTGCATTTCTTGTGTCTCTCGCATTGGCAAGGGGGTTATTTACCACGGTACCAGCTGGGAAGTCCCCTAAGAATACCCATTTCCTAATTCCCAGAACCTGTGAATATATTATATTACATGACAAAGGGGAATTATAGTCGCGAATATAATTGTTTGCTAATAGGTGAATCTTAAAGTTGAGAAATTATGCAGAATTATGCAGGTAAACTCAATGTAAGCACAAGCATCCTTTAAATGCAGAAGAGTAAGGCAGAAGAGTCAGGGTCAGAGCACAATGTGCGAAAATACTGATGGCCATTATGGCTTTTAAATGGAAGAAGTCTATGTATGAGCCAAGGAATTCAGGTAGCCTTTGAAAGCTGGAATAGGCAAGGAAATACTATGCCTTAAAATTGTCAAAAAGGAATATGCAGACAGAGTGGTTTATAAGATCCATGTTAAACCCTGGCCTTCAAAACTATAAGATAATAAAGTTGTACTGTTTTAGCTACTAAGTTGTAGTAATTTGTAAAAGCAGCAATATGAAACTAATAGAACCTTCTCCCTAAAGACCCCTGTTTTTCAATCTCCTTTGGTGATTCCTTCTGTTTCTCCTTCTGAGCGACATGAAAATGTGGAGCACTCCTCTTCCTTTCTTCAACTTCCTTTCTGTTTTAATCCAGACTTTGACTTTGGATACTCTCAACACTTCGAAAACCACTTTTATGCGCTGAATTGTTTCCCTCCCTTTAGATATGTTGAACTCCTAACCTCTGAACCTCTTGACTGTGAGCTTACTCAGAAACAGGATCTTTGCAGATGTAACAGAATTGTGATAGGTCATTAGGATTGACCCTAATCCAACATGAGGGCTTCCCTGGTGGCACAGTGGTAAAGAATCCGCCTACAATGCAGGAGATATGTGTTTGACCTTTGAGTTGGGAAGATCCCCTGGGGAAGGAAATGGCAACCCACTCCAGTATTCTTGACTGGGAAGTCCCATGGACAGAGGAGTCTGGCAGGCTACACTCCATGGGGTTGCAAGAGTTGGACATGACTTAGTGACTAAACCACCACCACCAGTATGAATGGCATCTTTATAAGAAGAGGAAAATACCATAAGCAGACAGAGACACACAGGGAGACTGCCCTGACAGTAACAGGGACACAGATCGAAGAGATGCAGGTGTAAACCAAGCGATGCCAATTGAAGGCTGCAGGCAAAAACTAAGAAGAGACAAGGATGCACCCTACCCAGTCTCAGAGGAGTGTAGCTTTGATGACACCTTGATTTTAGACATCTAGCTTACAGAACTGTGAGATAATAAATTTCTTCTTTTTTTTAAACATCTCAGTTTGTAGGACTTTGTTATGGTAGACGTAGGAAGCTAACACAAGTACTAAATTCATATTAACTCTAACTCATTCTTTGAAAAACAGGTTCCTCCATCCAAACACTTACTGATATTTTGATCAGGAAGTTATTATATAGACATACCTGATCGTATGGCACTTTGCTTTATTGTACTTTGCAGATATTGCTTTCTTTTACAAGTTGAAGGTTTGTGGCAACTCTGCATTGAACAAGACTGTAGGCATCATTTTTTTCCAACAGCATTTGTGTCTGTGTCACATTTTGATTATTCTCACCGATTTTCTTGTTGTGGTGATCTGTGATCACTAATCTTTTTGTTACTACTATGACTTGCTCAGATGGTTGGCATTTTTTTTAGGAATAGAGTATTTCTAATTAGAATATATACAGTTTTTAGACATTACACTGTTGCACACTTAATAGCCTACCATATAGTGTAAACATAACTTTTGTAACTAAAGGGAAACCAAAATATTCTTTTTACTCTTTTTACTGTGCTATCCACTTTATGGCAGTAATTTGGAACTGAACTGGCGATATCTATGAGACATGCATGTAATGGATTATTTCTTTGCAAGTTGGCATCACCAAGATTCCCTTCTAATGTCCCCTCTGTGTGGTGAGGAGCAGTTAAGAACTATATTTTCCAGTATGCATTTCCCTCTATGCTTCTGGGATAGGATTACCCAGGAGAATATCACAGAATATTTAGATGGTAGAAAAAAGGAAAGTTATTATTCTCTTGTGGGAGTGATAGCCAGAGGTATGGGCAAGTAAGGGTCAGCCAGATTGGTGAACACTTGAGATTTACCTGCTTTATTGGTACAGACTGTGAGAGTAGGGGGCTTATCAGTAAGTCATGAGATTTGAAACTTTCCCAGTGAATACTTGAAAACTATGGGCTTCAATGCTTTAGTGTCCATTCACCATACCTAGCTATTAATACAACTTGCCTGACCTTCAGTAATGACTTCCTTATCCACTGCGCCCTTCCATCTCATCCAACAACACCAAACATTCTAGTTTTTAAATCAAATTTCTGTTTTCCTGAATGAATGCAAACCAATCCAGGAATCCAAAATTCATTTTATCCTATAACATGCCCTTTGCTGACCCCCAAATATTCCCCAGTTCAGTTACTAGAAGACTTACCTGTTTAGGCAGTCATGCCACAAATCCTGAAACTATCCTTGATTACTGTTCTTTCTTACACATTCCATTCCTAAGTCATTATCAAATCCTACTTAAACATAAAACAGAATCTGAGTGGTTCTCATCACTGCCACCACACTGGACTACTAAAAGTTATCTAGATTCTGATTATTGTCACAGTCTCTTAGCTAGTTTTCCTTCTTCTGCTCTTACTTCCGTGCAGTTTTTATTCTCAAGAAAGCAGTTAGAAGATTAGGGGTTTTCAACTAATATGGAAAACATCAATGAATTAAACTGGTATATAAGTTTAAAACAGAACTATAGACATAGAATTATATTACAGTGAAACGATATTATATGAAGTCTAGGGGTGCCCTCTTGATTTTTATTCTTATCTATGCCATTTACTAACAGAGTGATCTTAGGCAAGTGATTAAGCACCTTTAAATACTATTGTTCTTCTAAAGGAGAAAGCTAACAATACTTCCCCAGTAAGTTATCATAGGACATAATAAAATGCGCTCCTAAAATGGTGGCAATATTTACTGTAATTAGAAAAACTGTACTCCTAAGTTAGAAAATATGACTAAAGTTCTTTGTTACCAGCCCCCAACTCCCATACAACATTTCATCAAGAGGCATACAAATTCAACAATATACATGCAAACACATTTTCATTCCTGGACAGAAAAGTCTCTTTCATTTTGGCAGATGATCTGTGAACACGTTTGAACAAATATTTGGGATCATTAACTCCGAATTGTGTTAAGAAGAATAAGCAAAATCCTGCATGTGAGAAACTAGTTCATTTACCTTAAAAAGAAATAAAAGCCAATTTCTTATGAGGAGGATAGCAGGACTGATAGTGGTAGGATATAATAAGAAAATATACTGAATTCAGAAAGATAAGATGACCTTGATTACATACATGCATACATATAAATAATCTAGAATATATTTATAGAGACACAAGAATTACGTATATAGTTCTAGATAGACCAACAGATCAACTGATAGATTTAGAGTCTATCTAGGCAACCCACTCCAGTATTCTTGCCTGGAGAATCCCATGGACAAAGCAGCCTGGTGGGCTACAGTCCATGGGGTCACAAAGAGTCGGATACGACTGAGTGACTAACACACACACACGTTGGTCAATTCCCAGGGTTGGAAAGATCCCCTGGAGAAGGAAATGGCAACTCACTCCAATATTCTCGCCTGGGAAATCCCACGGACAGATAAGCCTGGTGGGCTATAGTCCATGGGGCCACAAGAGTCAGACATGACTTAGTGACTAAACAATATTGATCAATTCATCTTCTTTGGGGGAAGAAAGTAATACTTCCATACTCTACTATTGTCATCTATAAAATATCCATAATTATAATACTTTATCACTTCCAAGTCTTTTGCAGTATCTTCTATAGAGTACACTGTTTCAATTAAACTCAGTTCAAGTTAAAAACTAATTTTCATATTGTTGAATGGGTGCTATTTTTCCAAACACTGTCCTAAATATTAGAGTATTGAGGCACTTGGTTGTGTGGGGAGAAGGCAGAATGGTAGAATGATGTCATTTTAGACTGTTGTCTATCTACGTGCTGCCATCACCAGATATGACCATCTTTCCTGAATCTTCAAGTATAGCTATGGGCAGGTTACTGAGACATGCCATTCTTCATTCTATAAAACAAGGCTGCTTTATGCACTTTAGCTTATTTAATTATGCCAGGTTTTCTTCATACTTCAGTGGATATTTTGGAGCCCAGGATTATTAGCTTGATTCAGGAATTCACTGTCCCACAGGAAACATTGTTTGACTGTCCAAAGGTATACAAGATACTTACTACTTTGTATTGCCTTTTAATATTCTGTGTTAATGGAATTTTTTTCACCTATCAAGTTTTAACATGGGGAGCTGGCATAAATTTTCTCTCTTTTCTCATCCTCTCTGGATGAATGGGTAGTGTGTTCAAAACTCTATCCACCCAGGGACTTAAACAAACATAGAAGATTGCATTTTCTCCTTTTGACCCTCTAGCTCTACCAACTTGGAAAAAAATTATCAGATTTGGAAAGTTCAGGTTGCATTACATTCATCAGGCAAATTTCATGCCTTGAGTTTCCTTCAGCATTGCCATCTTCCTCAATACAAAAATACTGTCTTTAATTTTCTAACATCTATTGCCTGAGGCAAAAACTTCTTTCTTTACAATATAGTTAACTCAATACAGTAACCAGAAAGACAAAAAAAAATCAGATATTTCAAAATATCCTCCTACTAGACTTTATATCACATTGAATCTTTCAATTTGACTTCTGCATTATTAAAATATGCCCTTCATGTTACATTGATATATAAACCGTTTTTCAGGACTCTAAAAGCTCTATAGGTTTAAAATTAGCTTCTCTGGATCTTATGGATAGATACAGACATCTTAAAATGGGTGTCTCAATTTATTGACCATAGTAGACAAAACATTGACTATGGCATTGATATTTAAGGTCTTTAATGGATATATGGCAACTTTAGTAAGTGAACTAAAACTCTTCTTAGTATAATTATTAATGCTTTCCAGTTAACATGCATTTTGTGGCCTCCTTATTTAAAATGATCATAATAGCATAACCCACTGAGTTTTTCTTGATAATATGTATATGGAGAGGAAGTCAGACAAATTACAGGCCAAAAATAAAGTTCATTAAAAATCCTCAGGTTTTTAAATTTATTCTTCAGTATATTCTATAAAGTATTTTCTTAAAGTTTTCCTAAATGTAAGAATTCAGATTATTTGAATATTTTTTGCTATCATTAATATTGCATGTACTTTCACAGACAAAGAATTTTCTTAAATAAATTCTTCTACAAACAGACATGCCAGGACCAAAGATGCACATGTAAAATTTCAGTAGATACTGCCAAATCACTCAAGTGTGCAACAGTCACCTTCCATTAAAAGTTGCATTTGACATGATTTATTTTCCCAAACTTTAACTAATGATCTTAAGTGAAGTGAAGTGAAGTGAAACTCACTCAGTCGTGTCTGACTCTTTGCGACCCCATGGACTATATAGTCCATGGAATTCTCCAGGCCAGAATACCGGAGTGGGTAGCCTTTCCCTTCTCCAGGGGAATCTTCCCAACCCAGGAGTCAAACCAGGGTCTCCTGCATTGCAGGCAGATGCTTTACCAACTGAGCTATCAAGACATTGTCTTAAACAATGTCTTAATTTTTATTTTAATATAGTAACTGATAAGTACTATTTTGTTTTCATTTATATTACAATTTGCATATATTCATTGGCTTTTTACATTTTCTTTTCTTGAGTTGTCACTTTTATCTTGTACTGATTTTATATTGTGTTTCTTTCTAAAATGTTAAAAATATATAACAGTGTAATAAAATACATGGTATAGGAGTATTTATAGCTAGTAATTCTTTAATATACATGTCAAGGACAGCAGTTAGAACCAGATATAGAAAAAATGACCGGATCAAAATTGGGAAAGGAGTATGACAAGGCTTTATATTGCTTATTTAATTTCTATGTAGAGTACATCATGCGAAATGCTGGGCTATATGAATCACAAGCCAGAATCAAAGTTGCCAGGAGATATATCAACTATCTCATATACGTATATATACCATTCTAATGGCAGAAAGTGAAGAGCAGCTAAAAAGCCTCTTGATGAGGGTGAAAGAAGAGAGTGATAAAGCTGTCTTGAAACTCACATTAAGAAAAAAAAAAAAACAACTAAGAACATGGTATCCATTCCCATCACTTCATTGCAAATCGAAGGGGAAAAAGTGGAAGCAGTGACAGATTTTACTTTCTTGGGCTCCAAAATTACTTTGGACAGTGACTGTAGCCATGAAATTAAAAGACACTTGCTTCTTGAAAGAAAAGCTATGACAAAACTAGACAGCATATTAAAAAGCAGAGATATCCCTTTGCTGACAAAATTGCCTATAGTCAAAGCTATGGTTTTTTCAGTACTCATGTATGAATGTGAGAGTTGGACCATAAAGAAAGCTGAGCACTGAAGAATTGATGCTTTTGAATTGTGGCACTGGAGAAGACTCTTGAAGAGAGTCCCTTCAACAGCAAGGAGATCAAACCAGTCAATTCTAAAGGAAAACAACCCTGAATATTCGTTGAAAGGACTGATGCTGTAACTAAAGCACCAATACTTTGGCCACCTGATGCAAAGAGCCAACTCACTGGAAAAGACCCTGATGCTAGGAGAGATTGAAGGCAGGAGGAGAAGGGGATGACAGAGGATAAGATGGTTGGATGGTATCACTGACTCAATGGACATGAGTTTGAGCATACTCTGGGGTATAGTGAAGGACAGGGATGTCTGGCATGCTGCAGTCCATGGCATCACAAAAAGTTGGATAAGGATTACCGACTGAGTAGCAGGAAAGCACATATCAAGTCAAAGTATATCCAAACACTAATACAATTTTAATTCTAGCTTACCACTGTGGCTTTGAGTTCTCTTTTTGTTAGCACTTGGATATTCCCTTTCTTGTTTTTATGCTTAGATAAACAGATGATAAATAGACATATACATATAGATTGATATAGATAACAATATATATATTGCTCTTGTGTTCAATATTTCTACATCATAAACATCAGTTAAATCTACTGTGTTTGTAAAATAATGTGGTAAACAATATGCCTGTTAAAATAATACAGTTGAGCTCTACAAATTGGAATAGCAAGAAACACAGTTTATACTGTCCTGTTAAGTGCAAAGGTGAGTTAGAAAGTAATACTTATAACATGATTCATTTTTGTTAAAATATATTTTAATTGTTTTGCATAGATAATGAGTATTAGATTAATACATATGAAAGTATTAATGGCTAATTTTAGTAATTAGGATTAGAATACAACTAAGAGTTTTCTTCTCAGAAAGGCTCAATTAGTATTTTTAAGACATTATTAATTTCTTTTTATTTATTTTCTCTTACAATGCATCAGTATGCCATTGTATGAGTGCTTCTAAAAGACACATTTATAGATAATACTGCCTAGAACAAAAATTGCAGAATTTCAGTAAACTTTATCTTCAATGTGTCCTTTTATAGGACTTTTTAAAAATATTGCTATATTATTGAACCGCATTTAAAATATGCATATATTTTGTGATTAAAATGAGTGTTTAAGACATAACATAGTGACTATAATTAATAATACTTGTATACTTTTGAGTTGCCACAAGACTATATCTTAAAGTGTTCTCACCACAAAAAAATGATAATTATGTGATGTGATATAGATATCAGCTAATGCTTGGTGGAAATCATATTGCAATACATAAGTATATCAAATTAATATGTTATACACTTAAACTTACTGTTGTTTGGTCACTAAGTCTTGTCCACCTCTTTGTGACCCCATGGACTGCAGCATGCCAGGTTTCCCTCTCCTTCACCATCTTCCAGAGTTTGCTCACATTCATGTCCACTGAGTCAGTAATGCCATCCAGTCATCTCATCCTCTGTTGCCTCCTTCTCCTGCCCTCCATCTTTCCCAGAACTAGGGACTCTTCCAATGAGTTGGCTCTTCACATCAGGTGACCAAAGTATTCGAGCTTCAGCTTCAGCATCAATCTTTAGACTTACACAATGCTATTAATATATTTCAATTATATCTCAATAAAATGAACTTAATTAAAACATTTGTTTTTTTCCTGTGGTTTTGTTTCTGGGCAAGAAAACTAGGTGATGAAAGAGAATGCTCATGCACTTTTGATAGCAATATAAATTGACTCAGTAACAATGGAAAACATCATGGAGATTCCTCAAAAAAAATAAAAAATAGAACTACCAGAACATCCTGCAACTCTGTTTTGGGGCATATATCTAAAGAAAATGAAATCACTAACTTGAAGACATCTGCACCCTCGTATTCTCTGCAGCACCATTTACAATAGCCAAGACATTTGCTGTTATTTTTAGTCACTAAGTCATGTCTAACTCTTTTGTGACTCCATGGACTAAAGCCCCCCAAGCTCCTCCATCCACGGGATTTCCCAGGCAAAAGTACTGGAGTAGGTTGCCCTTTCCTTCTCCAGGGGATATTCCTGACCCAGGGACTGAACCTGCATCTCCTGCATTGGCAGGCAGATTCTTTACCACTGAGGCAGCAGAGTATTATTTAAAAGAAAATGTGATAAAATTTATAACATTTTATGTATATGTGCATATGTATATAAAATAGAAAAGAAACAGAAGGACATTATCTCTAATATTACTACAAAACACAATCATGCTTTAGTTCCATTATAAATAGTCAATATGAATACCTGTGTATAAGTAAACAGATAACCAGGTTACCATGACATAGGGGGAAGGGAAAATACAATGGGTTGAACAAGGATGTGACTCAGGGAGGAAGTATGCAGGTTGTCTTAACAACACAAAAAGTAGTATGAACATATTTCAGCATTAGAAATATGCGGACCTAGGGTATACAGATACATATTCTCCCTTATTTTTAATATACTGCCAAAATAAAAATAAATCCTAGAATATGTTATAAAACTGTGGCAATTCAAATAAGAATATGATCCTATGACTAAGTTGGAAGATATCATAGGTAAGCCCTATGACCTGTTTGATAGATGTTGCTTAGTCACTAAGTTGTATTCGACTCTTTGCAACCCCATGGACAGCAGCATGCCAGGCTCCCCTGTCCTTCACTATATTCTAGAGTTTGTTCAGACTCATGTCCATTAAGTCAGTGACATGATCTAACCATCTCATCCTCTGCCACCCACTTCTTTTGCCTTCAATCTTTCTGAGCATCAGGGTCTTTTCCAATGAGTCTATAGAGCTGGAGTTTAACAAAGTACCTATAAAAGGCAGGATGTGTGACCTTGGGGCTAAATGAGGTTGGAAACTAGAATCAAAATCAGTGCTACAAAACATAATCCAAGACAGAGAATTATGAGAGTTACTCTACAGAGAAAATCTGCACAGGGATCTAGGAAAGTAACAGAAAATCTGCTTCATGTCTTGATGCTGGGAGAAATGTCTCTTATGAAAAATGCAATCCCCAAATGTAATCCATGTACAACCGAGGGATGCAAATCTATACTGCATGTTATAGAAATTTAGGGAGGAGAAAAGAGAATGTAAAATCTGGTCCATGAATAGTAAAGTCACTGCAGCTCTGCTCCCCTCTCAAAAAGCTCCAAAACAGCACTCACTGCTTTGGAAGGAACTTGGGAATGCAAGAGTCAAAAGTAACAAAAGACACTTCAATCAATTGAGGATGATTGTAATATCTGAAATTACAAAAAGACACAGATATCCATAGGAGGATACATCATAAATAATAGATTAAGAACAACAAAACAACTTATCATGAAAGAACAAGCTGAAAAAGTCTACAAAATTATTTGCATCAAATGTGTAAACAAACCTACCTCCTGAGAACCTGTATGCGGGTCAATAAGCAACAGTAAGAATAGGACATGGAAAAATGGACTGGTTCAAAATTGGAAAAGAAGTACGTCAAGGCTGCATATTGTCACCCTGCTTATTTAACTTCTATGAAGAATATATCGTGCAAAATGTCAGGCTGGATGAAGCACAAGCCGGAATCAAGATTGTAGGGAGAAATATCAATAACCTTAGATATGCATATGACACCACCCTTATGGCAGAAAGCAAAGAGGAACTAAAGACCCTCTTGATGTGGTGAAAGAGGAGAGTGAAAAACTGGCTTAAAACTCAACATTCAAAAAGCTAAGATCATGGCATCTGGTCCCATCACTTCATGGCAAATAGATAAGGAAACAATGGAAACAAAGACAGTCTTCCTTTTCTTGGGCTCCAAAATCACTGCAGATGGTGACTGCAGTCATGAAATTAAAAGACACTTGCTCCTTGGAAGAAAAGCTATGGCCAACTAGGCAGCATATTAAAAAGTAGAGACATTACTTTGCCAACAAAGATCTGTGCAGAGTCAAAGCTATGGTTTTTCCAGTAGTCATATACAGATGTAAGAGTTGGACCATAAAGAAAGCTGAGCATAGAAGAATTGATACTTTCGAACCTTGGTGTTGGAGAAGACTCTTGAGAGTCCCTTGGACTGTAAGGATATCAAACCAGTCAATCTAAAGGAAATCAGTCCTGATATTGATGCGAATAGCTGACTCATTAGAAAAGACACTGATGCTGGGAACAATTGAAGGCAGGAGGAGAAGGGGACGACAGAGGATGAGATGGTTTGATGGCATCACTGACTCAATGGACATCAGTTTGATGAAGCTCTGAGAGATAGTGAAGGACAGGAAGGCCTGGCGTGCTGTAGTCCATGGGGTCACAAACAGTTGGACACGACTGAACAACAACAAAGTGTAAGCAAACATATAAAAAATAAAACCATAATGAAAATAAAGGCGAAATATGAAGGGGCAACATTTTTAAAAGAAATGAATAGGATATTTAGAATTTTAAAATGGCATGTTTGAAATAGAAAAACAAAAATTCAATGGAGGAGTTAATCAAATTTTAAAGATTTTTAGCAGTTCTAGAAAACAGACCTAAAAGAATTGGCTAGAACAAAGCACAGAAAGATGGACAGAAGGTTCTGTAGTATTTAACTGAGTATAGTGAATATAGTGACAATGGAGTACTTACATATAAAAAAGCCATTTTTTAAATAATAAACTAAAGAAAACATGGTAACCTCCTTTCCAGAGCCATGACATGAATTTTTCCTGGGCCATATTTCATATTCTAGCATATGTAAATGGTGACATGTGGAGCCATGCAATGTACAACCTACATGACCTTACGTGGAGAACTCTCTTCCATTCCCTCCCTACTATGCTTTTCTAACATATTTTAGCTCAGGTAATACAGTATTTGCACCAGTAGTATAAGAAGTTAAATTACAAAATTATTTCAATCCAGCTTCTATAAAATGGCTGCTTAAGAATTCCTAGAACTCTGTTTATAGGAATCCTTAGGCGTTCTTTTAGATGACTTTAGTTCCTACTGAAATTATTTAAGTAAATTGCAAGTTAACATTAAGATTTCCATTTTTTTATATTCAATTCAAAAAGCATACATTTGATAACAATTTTTGTGTCTTTAGTATATTTAGTTGACTGCATTGTGTTTGTTGTAATATTTTCTTCTTTATAAAAGAATTCACTGGATGAATCCCCCTGCTTTCTTTCTGTATGCAGTTCCAGAAGATAAAATGCTCCTCATTCCCCCAAATATATATGACTTCTCCCTCAGATAGTAACTTGTATGGAATTGGGAAAATTAGTTACTTCCTTCTGTCACTGCAGTTCTTTACTGAGAAAGCTCATTGCCCCGTGTATTTTAATGCAATCCCAGAAGTTATAACAATAACACTCTTTCATTTGGTATCATAGAATAACGAGCTCTTCCACTTTCTGCTTCAGTGTCATGCAATAAATTTAAACCTTTTAAAAATGTATTCAGTGCGATAGGAAAGCACCTCAGTAGGAATGTTACTAATGTGTAGTAGACATCCCAGTAAATAAACCTTTCCTTATTCTCCAAATATGGTTTTTATTCTGCATTACTATTCACAGTAAACAACAGACTGGTAAAATAGACAGTACAGGTTTAATGATGAATTAAACTGCATTGCATTGACATTCTCTAAGCCAGTAAGCTCTATATAATTGATTTTCTTTCAGAGGTCAATGTGAAACAACAGTTTGAAAGTGACATCGCCAAATAAATTCTGATTGTTGACCCTTGCCGTAGCTGTCTTTCTGTATATCATTAGCTGAGGCATTAAACCCGTAAGTTTCTTCACATGTATTACATGGTAAGAATAATGATTTTTTACCAGAGTGTTGTGAAGGCAATTGTTGACTATATAACCTTTAAGACATTATAGACTACGGATGCCTAGTTTGTAAAATTGCAGATTACTTTAATATATGCCTATTGAATGATCACTGTGAATTTAGTAGGCTATGGAGGTATAGCTCAGGGGTAGAGCATATGACTGCAGATCAAGAGGTCCTCGGTTCAAATCTGGGTGCACCCTTCCTCCAACATTTGGGCTTCCATGGTGATTCATCTGGTAAAGAATCTGTGTGAATTTAGTGTATACATATATGAGTGACATTATAAATTATATACGTTAGTGAGGTTAACTCTTCCAAAATGCCATTGATAATTGACTTTAAATAACTGTTAACAAAACTTATAGATTGATAAATAAACAATCTATTACAGTATTTGTAATGAAACCTAATTTTTTTTGACCTTATGATTTATATTCTCCTTATAGTTTCTGTGTCTTTACCAAAAATATAGTGGCTTCCACTGCCAACATCTTCTTGAAGTGTATGTGATGTATCCCTTACTGAATATTTTAAAGCTGAAAGCATCTTTATATTATGTCACAATTATTGTAATGATATGTTTGTGGGATGCTGAAGCTCAGTGGAATTTTTTCCTGGGAGAAATGCTCTATAAATTGGAACAAATAGAGAATCCAATAACCAAGAGAGATCTAAACAGTGGATTAACAGAAACAAATTGTTTTGCAAAAATGGATACTCAGTCCAACCAGCAAGCTGATAATGTGGCTGTGGATGAGACCAATGCCATTTTTCAGGAATACCTTATATCTTGGTGATGCCTTATTTTTGCAAATACCAAACACCATTTATGATATAAAAGAAAGCTTAATTTTTTATAACCAGACATACAGCTTGGAAATTGAGAACTAAGCCTTCCCCCAAAACAAAAGTTATTAATTATAATTGAAAGAATAAGTGCTAAACTTACCAGCATGGAACAGCTACAAAAGATGAAGAATTTTAGAATTGGTTACTAATGTATGGGATTGAAGAAATAAAAAATGAAATGGGCAATCTCTAATTAGTAGTTATAAGAAGAAGAAAGGAGGAGTGAGGGAAGAAAGATAGGAGAGATGAACTAGAGAGGAAGGAAGAAAGGAAGAGAGGGAAGGAGGAGTACATTTATACCTTTCTATCACCTAAGTCATTCTATCTGGATTTATCTTTAGAGTCAACAATGAATACTTAAACTTAGTAGGGCTTCTCTGGGGGCTCAGTGGTAAAGAATATGCCTACTAAAACAGGAGACACAGGTTCAATTCTTGGGTCAGGAAGATCTCCTGGAGAAGGAAATGGCAACCCACTCCAGTATTCTTGCCTGGAGAAACCCATGGACAGAGGAGCCTGGCAGGCTACAGTCCAGGGCGTCACAAAGAGTTTGGCACAACAGAACATGCATCACTTCAAGGCAAATAGATGGGAAAACAATGGAAACAGTGACAGTTTCTTTTCTTGGGCTTCAAAATCACTGCACATGGTGACTGCAGTCATGAAATTAAAAGACACTTGCTCCTTGAAAGTAAAGCTATGACCAACCTAGACAGCATATTAAAAAGCAGAGACCTTACCAAAAAAGGTCCATCCAGTCAAAGCTATGTTTTATCCACTAGTCATGTATGGATATGAGAGTTGGACTATAAAGAAAGCTGAGCACCGAAGAACTGATGTTTTTGAACTGTGGTTTGGAGAAGACTCTTGAGAGTCCTTTGGATTGCAAGGAGATACAATCAATCCATCCTAAAGGAAATCAGTCCTGAATATTCATTGGAAGGACTGATGCTGAAGCTGAAACTGCAATAGTTTGGCCACCTGATGTGAAGAACTGACTCATTGGAAAAGACCTTGATGCTGGGAAAGATTGAAGGTGGGAGGAGAAGGGGATGACAGAGGATGAGGTGGTTGGATGGCATCACCGATTCAATGGACATGAGTTTGAGTAAGCTCCAGGAGTTGGTGATGGACAGGGAAGTGTGGCATGCTGCAGTCCATGGGGTTGCAAAGAATCAGACATGACTGAGTGACTGAACTGAACTCAATGGAACTGAGCATATAGCACGACAAAATTTATCAATAAAGATTGGGGCAAGACTTTTTAAATATAGTGATATTTCATAAATTTTGATTAAAAATTTAGAGTATGGAATACAGTACACTTTTTTTCCAGATTAAATATGCAGCTGTGTACCTTTGTACAATCAGAAAATAGTTGTGATAGATTTATTGCCAGTTATACCCATAACTCAATGATTATTTATGGAAGGCCATGGAGAGGATGTCTCTCTTGACACAGTAAATATACACCAGTTTCAGGAAAAAATAAAACATAATAGAAGCTAGATTATACAACATGATCCTCTGTCTTTATATACTACTAGATCATGTAGCTCTGCTACAGGAAGAAAACATGATCCAGGAAACTAGAAGCTATGTCTAGATGTGTGTGTCCGACTCTTTGCAACCCCATGGACTGTTGCCCACCAGGCTCCTCTGTCCATGGAATTTTCCAGACAAGTATATTGGAATACTTGCAAAGAGTTGGATATGACTTAGTAACTGAACAACAACTCTAGGAGGTAGATCAAAAAGAGATCTTACTGCAATATATGTCAGAGTGTTCTGCCTACATTTTCCTCTAAAAGTTTTACAGTGATTGGTCTTACATTGAGGTCTTTAATCTATTTTGAGTTCATTTTTTGTGTACAGTGTTAGAGAGTGTTATAATTTCATTCTTTTACAAGTAGCTGTCCAGTTTTCCCAGCACCACTTATTGAAGAGACTGCCTTTTCTCTATTGTTATATATTGCCTCCTTTGTCTTAGATTAGACGAGCATAGGTTGCATGGGTTTTCTGAGTTTTCTGCCTACAGGTCTTCTGCCTCCTTAGCAAGTTTTATTCCCAGGCATTTTATTCTTTTTGTTGCAATGGTAAATGGAATTGTTTCCTTAATTTATCTTTCTGAGCTTTCATTGTAACTGCATAGGAATGCAAGAGATTTCAGTGTATTAATTTTGTATCCTGCCACTTTACCAAATTCACTGATGAGCTCTACGAGTTTTCTGGTAGCATCTTTAGGGTTTTCTGTTATACGATCGTGCCATTTTCAAATAGCGATAGTTTTACTTCTTCTTTTCCAATTTGGATTCCTTTAATTTCTTTTTCTTCTCTGGTTGCCATGGCTAGGGCTTCCAAAACTACGTGAATAACAGCAGCAAGAGTGGACATCCTTGTCTTGTTTCTGGCTTTAAAGGAAATGTCTTCAGTTTTTTGCCACTGAGAATGTTTGCTGTTGGTTTGCTGTATATGATCTTTATTATGTTAAGGTAGGTTCACTCTATGCCCACTTCCTGAAGAGTTTTTATCATAAATGAGTGTTGCATCTTGTTAAAAGCATTTTCTGCATCTATTGACAAATTGCATGATTTTTTATTCTTTAACTTGTTAATATAGTGTATCACATTGATTGATTTGGGTATTTTGAAGAATCCTTGAACTCCTGGGATAAATTCTTCTTGGTCATGGTGCACAGTTGTTTCAATGTGTCATTGGATTCTGTCTGTTAGTATTTTGTTGAGGATTTTTGTGTCTATGTTCATCAGTGATATTGGCCTATAATTTTTTGTGTGTGTGGTATCTTTGTCTGGTTTTAGTATCAAGGTGATGGTGGCCAAGTATCTGGATGATGGTGGCCTTGTAGAATAAACTTGGAAGTATTCCTTTGTCTGCAGTTTTTCAGAAGAATTTGAGAAGGATAGGTGTCAGTTCTGCTCTAACTGTTTTATAGAATTTGGCTGTGAAGCCATCTGATCCCGGACTTGGTTAGAAGATTTTTAATTACAGTTTCAATTTCATTACTTGTTATTGGTCTGTCTGTATTTTCTTTACCTTCCTGGTTCAGTCTTGGAAGGTTGTACCTTTCTAAGAATTTGTCCATTTATTCCAAGTTGTTCATTTTATCAGCATATAGTTGTTTGTGGAAGTCTCTTATGATCCTTTATATTTCTGTGCTGTCCATTTTTACAACAGAGAAGTTACAATTAATGTGATGTCTTATAAGCAGCTTATAATTGGATGTTAAATTTGCATCCCATCTGTCCATTATCTGTGTTAATTGAGGTATGTGAATATAAATATTTTTAACTTTAAGTCTATCATCTTGCTAGTTATTTCTTATTTGGTCCATCTGACCTTTTCTCCTTTCATTTTTCATCTTGCTTTTGCATTAATGGAATATTATAGCTATTCTATTTAATCTACAATATTATATTTTTAATTCATTTTTATATCTTTAGTTCATTTCCCTAAGGTTTAAAAAATAATATCTTTTATTTATTAGATTCTGGGAACAAATGGTATCATACCATTTCACATAAAGTGTAAAATACCAAGTATTTATTTTATACAAATTTTTCGAGACTTATTTTTCATATAAAGCTAGATTCTACTAATTGTAATACAACAAATTTCAGGAAAGGGAAATATCACTTGAAGTCTTTGTTATTCTCAAAATTTTCACCAATAGCAAGGGCTTAAAACTGGAACACTCAATTTTTCAAAAGCTACTTACAGGTTATTTGTCAAGGCAGCAACAGTTTCCATGGGGATGGAATCAAGTACCCTCAGCAAGAGGTTTCAGAAGTCTGTTAAATTTCAGTGACTGAAACTTAGCACTTTTCTAATAACAAAATCTAATTACTTAAGTGCTAAACTCAGCAACAATTTCTAAAACATTCTCCTAGAGCAACTGTCATGATTCTCTAAATGGTGACTAACTGAAAATAACTATAGGCCAGTTTTTGAAATTGTTTCAGTGAAAAAATTATGTATCTTTAGCCCTGTAGAAAACCATGTTATAGAATTCATGACTCAGTTGTGTGTTGAAATAATATACTTTAAAAATAGGATTGCTCTTCAGTAATGAAGATGAAGAAGTTGAATTCTCTGTGAAAGCTCAGACATACAAGGTCTGTTATTTGTCATAACAATATTGGCTTTCATGTTTTGGAGCCAAATCCTCTTATTTATCAAAATGTGTACTTATGATCTACTGATGTTACCATTATTATAGAAGTAGTAACTCTGTATTACACCTGCTTCCTCTTGATATTGTATTAAATATCTAAGGTATATGATATTTCCCCTCAAAATAGTTTACTTACCAACATGCTGCTGCTGCTGCTAAGTCACTTCAGTCGTGTCCGACTCTGTGCGACCCCATAGACGGCAGCCCACCAGGCTCCCCCGTCCCTGGGATTCTCCAGGCAAGAACACTAGAGTGGGTTGCCATTTCCTTCTCCAGTGCATGAAAGGGAAAAGTGAAGTGGCTCAGTCATGTTCGACTCTTAGCAACCCCACGGACTGTAGCCTACCAGCCTCCTCCATCCATGGGATTTTCCAGGCAAGAGTACTGGATTGGGGTGCCACTGCCTTCTCCACTTACCAACATGGAGTAATATAATTCTACATTTTATTTTCTCTCTGCTGAAAAAGCATTTGGAAAAAAAAATTACATGCTCTAAAACAGTAGACTTTATCCAGATGGGTGAAGTAAAAGAAAGAATGCATCCAGTTAGCCAAGTTTCAGTCACAGGAACATATGTTAAGGCATTTGGCTGAATTATCTAGTTGTTTAATAAAACGTTCTTTTTTATTTTGAGATGTCCCATTTTATTTTATTTTTTATTTTGGAAAACATTTTTTGAGGGGGATAAATAAATAAAAACAACCTTTAATATATTTCTTTAGAGAAAGCTAACAAGTATCAATTAACCCCCCCTTGCCATTCTGAGAGTAGGTGTCCTATATTTATTCCTATCTTGTATTTATGTCCCAGTTACAGTACATCTGGATCCTAGTCTCAGTTCTGATAACCAAGTACTAGAAAATGAAATGAAGAAGTCCATGTCAGTGAATGAGAAGAATTTAGAAAATCTAAAATGAATGCTAATTAAAAATAATTGGAATAATTAGATGGGTACTGAAAACAGCCAACATTAGGGGAAAAAAAAAACTATATCAAGTTAAATGTCATTTACTAGGTAACATCACCTCTAACTTCCCCAGAAATACTGGATTATTCAAGAGTTTCTTCATTTTGCCACCTTTATAATATTTACCACACTATAAGACAGCTAAACAGCTGTTTTTTTTTCTTTCAGTAACACTGCTTACTTATCTAGTTATACAGATGTTTATTTAAAAAATACATGTTCAAAAATTTAAAATGTACAGAAATTAAGAAATCTAAAGCACTACTTTAACAAAAAAATGATTTACAATAATATCAAGAATCCTAAAATACCTGAGGATGAACATAGTGAAATATGTCTTGTTCAATAACAAATACAAATTATCGCTGAGAGAGATTAAAGACCTAAACAAATAGAGTTTATATGGGCAAAGAATGTTGCCTGCCATGTCAGTAAAATGTTGACTGCCATCAAGCCTTCATTCACTGCATCCCCTCTGATGGTGCACCCTGAAGGAATTCCTCTAAGGGTGGAAAAAAACAATAGGATACTAGCCCTAAATAGTTAAGATGCTTGTCTGAAGAATACTTAAGGTGCTTATTTATCTAAATAATACTTTCAATGAGCTCAGAGTCCTGCATCTTTCCATACACAGAGAAGCATTAAAATCACTAACTTGAGATGTCCGTATTTTTGTGTGTGTGTATAATTAGCAGTAATCTTTTGATGCTCAACTTTTTTTTTTTTTTTTTCCCAGCAAAAGCGTCTATATATTGGCTTCTCCCTTGCCTCTTTGGAACAGTTCTTCAGAGCTACCTGAGAGGCTATCTCCCAGGCTATAGTCTTCAGAAAAGTTTTTGAATAAAACATAACCAGAAGCTTTCAGGTTGTTTGTTTTTCTTGAGTCAACAGATCATGGATGTGAAGATTCAATACTTTTAAGATGACAATTTGTCATCTTAAACGACTTGGGTCTTCTATACATGTAATCTATACATGGGGCTTCCCTGTTGACTCAGCAGTTAAGAATCTGGTTGCAATGCAGGAGAAACACAGGAGACATGGGTTCAATCCTGGGTCAGGAAGATCCCTCAGAGGAGGGCGTAGAAACCCACTCCAGTATTCCTGCCAGGAAAACCCCATCGACAGAGGAGCTACAATCCACGGGGTTGCAAAGAGTAGAACATGACTGAAGCGACTGAGCGCCACACACACATACACACACCCCCACACTCAAAGAATGGATGTAAGAAAATCCCATCAAAATTCCAGTGAGTTATTTTGGAAAAATTAAAAGCGGACTCTAAAATGAATCTTAAAATACAAAAATCTGTAACAGCAAAACATTCTTGACAAGAAAGATCTAAACTGGGAGTCTTTTACCTTAGTAGACTGAAAAACTGTCTCTCCAAATTATATCCACATTCAGAACTAGGCAAGGAAAGGATACAGTCACAGTCCCCCTGATCTGACAAAGCGGGTAACAAATACACTGAGAAGGAGAAGGCCATGTGGCCACGGAGGCAGATTTGGAGGGATGAGGCTACCAGTCAAGGAACTGTGGCAGCTACCATAAGCTGCACAAAACAAGGAATGGATTCTCCCTGAAAAGCTCCAGAAGGAGCACAGCTTTGCTGACATCTTGAGCACACATGTTTCAGCTCAAGAAAACTAGTTTTGGACTTCTGGCCTCTAGAACTGTGAGGGAATAAATTTCTGTTGTTTTCAGTCACCAATTTTGTGGTACTTCATTACTGAAGCCATGAGTAGCTAACCCAAATATGATATTCCAAACAGTATAAACTTGGAATAAATATAGACAAATAAAATAGAACATAGATTCTAGAAATAAATACATGGTCAAGTTAATTTCAACACAAAGGCCAAATCAAGTCAGTGGGAAAAGAAAAAAAATTAAGATATACATTACTGAACTAACTTTATTTTCCACACAGGCTTTCTATATGGAAAATTATGAACTTCAACTCATACATGACACCATACACAAGTTACTTTTATGATGAATCATAGACCTAAATATGAAGGCTAACTTTACAAATCTTTTGGGAAAAAAGGAACCTTTGCCACATTCCATAACTGTGAAGTACTTCAAAAACATTGTGTTTAAAATAAGATAGACACAAAAGTGTAACTAATATTGATATATGGTGAAAGGAAATAGAGAAGTTTTACTTCTGAAGGAATAGATATTCTGGCACAAACAGCTTTATTTATTTCTTTCTGATATTTATGCTTTTGATATTTTCACACCCATTTCATAATGTTGAATAGAAAATAGATGTGAGTAATTTTCACTAATTTTATGATCAAAAGATTCACTTTAACACTGTAATAAGATGTTCAAATGCAATTTTTGTAAATATTTATTATCAGGTTCAATTTAATTTTGCATTAGTTTGCTTATCATTAATCGATGTAGGATTCTGTCAAATAATCAAAATGTATTTTTTCTTTTACTTTTTCCTTTTTTCCCTAATTCATTATGCTGTAAGCTATTTTTATAATGTCAATTAATCCTACATTTCTGGAATAGAAACCATTTTTATATGACATCTTGCCCATATTATATATTGTTAGAGTCAATTGTCTAATATTGCAACTGTGCTCATAAGGGATATTGGTTTGTCATTTCCTTTCCTTGTAATCTTTTTATCCAGTGAACCAGTGAAGTTGCTCAGGCGCGTCCGACTATTTGCGATCCCATGGACTGTAGCCTACCAGGCTCCACCATCCATGGAATTTTCCAGGCAAGGGTACTGGAGTGGCTTGCCATTTCCTTCTTCAGGGGATCTTCCTGGCCCAGGGATCAAACCCAGGTCTCCTGCATTGCAGGCAGACACTTTACCATCTGAGCCACCAGAGAAGCAGGTTTTGGTATATCAATAACACTATTTTCATAAAATGAGTTGGAAAATAGCATCTTTCATTTTTCTGAAGGAGTTGTGTTTTTTTCCTTTTTTTTTAAATTTGGTATTTGATGGAGAATTGGTATTATTTTCTCCCTAAATATTTGATAGAATTCAATATTGAAGCTAAATAAACATGGAATTTCTTTCTTATGGAAAGAAAATTTCTTTTTAACTGCAAATTAAAATTATTTAATAGAAACAGAATTATTCAGGCTATCTCCTTCTTTAGGGAATTTAGATAGTTTATGTCTTAAAAGGAATTTTCCCATTTCATCTAAGTTTCCAGTTTTGTTGATCTAATATTCCCTATAATATATTTGCATTACTTATTAAGGTCTGTAGGATATGTAATCCTTATATTGACTGGTGTTTTCACTTAAACTAAGGGCTTATTATTTAATGTATTTTTTAGAATAATGATTGGTGTTTTCTCTCTTCAACTAAGAGCTTATAATTTTTTTTTTTAACTTTTCAATGAAGCATGTTTTAGCTTTGTTAAGTATTATAATTGTTTTGGGAGGTGCCTTTTTGGCTCTTATCTTTATTCTCTTCATTCTACTGACTTTGGACTTGTTTTGTTTCTCTTAACTTTGAGATGGACTCTTAGGTCATTTATTTTAGATCTTTCTTCCTTTACAACTTTGCATTTTAGGAACTCCATGGCCAGAGATCTGCTTCTTATTGGTTTGATACAAAATACTGACATTGACAAAGATGTCATAAAATCCCTCATATAAATAAAATTATACAGTCCTCTTTCATAAACTAACTTACTACCAAAACCCAGCATTAATTCAGCAAATATTAAGATATGACAGCAATTGAAAACATGTAGTGCCCTATACTTGTATGGGCTAAGCGAAAGAAACACGGTAATGATTTAGCCAGATTTAACAATAATCCTGAACAATGTTTCCAATATTGTTGTGAGTCTGAAATAATTTTTTCTAAACCTACTTTTCTTTAATAATAACAATGTAACAGTAAATTTTAAACAAGTATGTTAGAAGAAAGAACAAACTATCTTTAAAATTACATTGTGAAATTACTGTCCTATGTAGAAGTGGTTGCAGAAAAACATCTACTTCTGTCTTCTTAACTATGCTAAAGCCTTTGACTGTGTGGATCACAACAAACTGTGGAAAATTCTTAAAGAGATGGGAATAACAGACCACCTGACTTGCCTACTGAGAAATCTGTATGCTGGTAAAGAAGCAACAGCTAGAACCAGATATAGAACAATGAACTGGGTCCAATTTGGGAAAGGCTGTATATTGTCACCTTGATTATTTAATTTATATGCAGAGTACATCATGCCAAATGCAAGACTGGGTGAATCACAAGTTAGAATCAAGATTGCAGGGAGAAATATCAATAACCTTAGATATGCAGATGACACCACCCTTAGGACAGAAAGCAAAGAGGAACTAAAGAGTCTCTTGATGAAAGTAAAAGAGGAGAGTGAAAACACTGGCTTAAAACCCAACATTCAATAAACTAAGATCATGGCATCCAGTCCCATCACTTCATGGCAAGTAGATGGGGGAACAATGGAAACAGTGACAGACTTTACTTTCTTGGGCTCCAAAATCACTGCAGATGGTGACTGCAGCCATTAAACTAAAATATACTTGCTCCTTGGAAGAAAATCTATGACCAACCTAGACAGCATGTTAAAGAGCAGAGACATTACTTTACCGACAAAGGTCTGTATAGTCAAACTATGGTTTTTTCCATTAGTCATATATGGATGTGACTAAAAAGAACCATAAAGAAAGCTGAACCATAAAGAAAGCTGAGTGCAAAGAATTGATGCTTTTGAACTATGGTGTTGGAGAAGACTCTTGAGAGTCCCTTGGGCTGCAAGGAGATCCAACCAGTCCATCCTAAAGGAAATCAGTCCTGAATATTCATTGGAAGGACTGATGCTGAAGCTGAAGCTCCAATACTTTGGCCAGCTGATGCAACAAACTGACTCATTACAAAAGACCCTGATGCTTGGAAAGACTGAGGGCAAAAGGAGAAGGGGACAAGGGAGCATGAGATGTTTGGATGGCATCACCGACTTATACAATATTGTTTAAGGGTGCAATTCCCCAAGTTGAAGTATGCCATAATTTATTCAGTTTTCAGAATCATAGGAATACTGCACCAAGCACTTTTGCATGGAAAAGGATCCACATAAAACCTTTTATTTGCTTCTAAAAGCAGCATCTTTTAAAGGTAGTCTAAAAACAATTTTAGTCAAAATGTTATATTTGGCATCAATGCATACATACATTTGTGTTGTCCTGACAACCTTAACAATGTTTATACAAACCAAGAAAATTCCAATTTTCCAATTCTGTGAAAGGTGCATTAATTTTCTTAGGCTTGTTTGGTGGAATATAGCTTTGTAAGTCAGTGACAATAGCAATAATGTCAGATTTAACAATTTTTCCATGTATAATTGCTGGGTGCTCATTTAAAATTCCAAATATTTTTCTGACAGGTGTTGTATAAACTTGAAAGTTGTGCTCAATTGTTTTCTAGAATATTCTAGTTATAGATAATATTTTAAACAACAATTGTAAGATTATGTAAATCAAGATAAAATATTATAATTTTCTTCTAATTCATATAACTTTTTTTTTTCTTTTTGGTACTATGAGTATTTCCTGTCCATCTTTTCTCTTTTAAGGACCTCTGGAGTAACTAGGAAAAATTAGAGTAGGAAGCTAATTTTCCTTCCTTCTATTTTTTCTATCAATCACACATTGTTTTGTCAATGCTGTTACTTCTACTTTCACTGACTCTATATATCTTCCCTCACACTCTGAATCTACTTTTTTCTGAGTTTAAATGATTTTCCTAAACTCAAATGAAATGTCACTTTCAAGATTTAAATATTACTGGGACTGAAAAGAATAAAATAATAATAAAAATTAAAATGTATTGTATATGTTAGATACATACCTATTAAGTTTCATATGCAAAAATTCATTGAGTCCTGACTTCATCCATGTGAACTACCAGTATTAATCTCATTAGCATAGATGAATAAACTGACATTTACTAAAGCTCTATAACTTGTCCAAGGTTATATAAAGAGAAACGCAGGCACTGGTTTTTAATGTACCTGTAATGTTAACCTATACTCCCTCCTGCGTGTATCACTTTATGCTGTAATTCTTTTGTGAGTATATTTTCCAGCTATAATCTTGAAGTTCTACAGTAGGTGCATAGTCAAAATTAGGTGAATTAATAAGAGATTAAGTGGTTAAATATTGAATTAATAAGAGATTAAGTAGTTAAATATTTTTTCCATATGTAACATGCTGTAAGGAATCAGTCTATCAGACAGAGGGTTCCATCTGCAAAAGGGACTTAGTAAATATTCCTGGGAAAGGTGCCATATGGGTAGAGCACTGTCACTCAGTTTATCACACGTCCATCAGAGGCCTATACCCATGCCGAAGGGAAGGAATGTT
Organism: Giraffa tippelskirchi; assembly: GCF_054371585.1. Taxonomy (NCBI): domain Eukaryota; kingdom Metazoa; phylum Chordata; class Mammalia; order Artiodactyla; family Giraffidae; genus Giraffa; species Giraffa tippelskirchi. The sequence continues at coordinate 130,523,665 of NC_137286.1, forward strand.
CAAATGAAAATATTGGGTTGGTCAAAAAGTTCATTCAAGTTTTTCTGTTAACACATGATGGTAAAACCCAAAAAGACTTCTTGGCCAATCTAATATGAATAAAGACTAAATGAACTTTCAACAAAACTTTAGTTGTATCACAGATTTTTCAGTACTTAAATAACAATGACTTCAACTGTACTGTTTGCCATGAAGTGATGGAGTGAAATGAAGTGATGTCCGGTTCCATCACTTCATGGCAAATAGATGGGGAAAAAACAACAACAACAACAAAAACATGGAAACAGTGACAGACTTTATTTTCCTGGGCTCCAAAATCATGGCAGACAGTGACTGCAGCCACGAAATTAAAAGACACTTGCTCCTTGGAAGAAACGCTATGACCAACCTAGACAGCATATTTAAAAACAGAGACATCACTATGTCAACAGAAGTCTGTATAGTCAAAGCTATGGTTTTCCCAGTAGTCTTGTGTGGATGTGAAAGTTGGACCATAAAGAAGGCTGAGCACCAAAGAATTGATGTTTTCACTGGGGTTGTTCAAAACCCACAGAATTTCAAGAAGACTCCTGGAGAAGACCGTGGCTGAAGAAGGCTCTTGAGAGTCCCTTGGACAGCAAGGAGACTAAACCAGTCAATCTTAAAGGAAATCAACCCTGAATGTTCATTGGAAGAACTGATACTGAAGCTGAACTTCCAATACTTGGCCACCTGATGTGAAGAACCGACTCACTGGAAAAGACCCTCATGCTGGGAAAGATTGAAGGCAGGAGGAGAAGGGGGTGAGAGAAGATGAGGTGGTTGGATGGCATCGTTGACTCAATGGACATGGAGTTTGAGCAAATTCCAGGAGTTGGTGAAGAACAGGGAAGCCTGGTGTGCTGCAGTCCATTGGGTTGCAAAAAGTTGGACGCGACTTAAAGACTGAACAATAACAACTGTACTGTGATGCATAATGATATTCACAGCCTTATTTCACTATCAGTAACTTAAAAGAAGCTTCACAGTACAAGTGCTCTTGAGACAGACATGTTTTCTGCACCACAAATGCAGAAACTTTAAGACAGCAAATTTCAAACAATGAATGAAAAGACAACATCATGTTAGAAATAATTTTCTGGAAACTGAAAGAAATACACTGAGAAAAATTTAGTTAATTCTGTAAGTGAGAAGCTGATTAACAAGGAGAGGGTTGGCTTTTTCTTTTAACAATTATTTATTTTACTTTACAATTATTTCCTTATACTTGGAAAAACAAAAATTATAGAGTGAGTGGTAATTTTTATTGATAAAAGTGAAACATCTACCATATAGATATTAGAAGAGTTAAAATTTTAAGTTACCTACCTAGAACTAAAATATGCAAAGTGGTAAAACTGGAGACCAAAAAATTAAAATGATGACAAATGTTTTAGTCCTTAGGATTCTTTCATGGTTTATTTCAATTAAAAAGTATAGAATATGTCTAAAAATCTTGTTTTCTTTATTCATACAAGCAAATTATCTGCCCTGCTATACTTTATGCAAGTTGTTTTGAAAACTCCATAGTTATTTGACCAATCAACTACTTAGCAATACTCTTCAATGTGAAAAGTTGACATTTCTTCATTATTCATATGAATTTTACATTTTAGACTAATGAGACTTCTATGACATCAGCTAAGACCAACTTTTATTTCCAGAAAGTAAAATGTCTAGAAGAAAATCTTTAAGAATTAATCTCAAAAAAAAAAATTAATCGCTTGCTTGTTCGAAGTACTAAATAAGCAATACAATAACTTGAATTGTAACATAAAAAATTTTTACAAGTAAACATCCAAGCAATTTCACAAATGAATTCAGAAATTTTGATTTTCAAATCAAGAGCAAGGGATAAAATTCTTTAAATTTGATGCTACTTTTATTTATATAGTTTCTCACATCCAGAATCTGAGCAGGATGGTAATAAATAGAAAGACCCTAAATCACTGAGGCTGCTGCTGCTGCTAAGGCGCTTTAGTCGATCCGACTCTGTGCGACTCCATAGACGGCAACCCACCAGGCTCCCCGTCCCTGGGATTCTCCAGGCAAGAACACTGGAGTGGGTTGTCGTTTCCTTCTCCAATGCATGAAAGTGAAAAGTCACTCAGTCGTGTCTGACTCTTCGCGACCCCATGGACTGTAGCCTACCAGGCTCATCCATCCATGGGATTTTCCAGGCAAGAGTACTGGAATGGGTTGCCATTGCCTTCTCCGAATCACAGAGGCAATAAATAGCAAATCTTAGAGTCAACTCATTTTCTGAATCAAGAATCCATCATGTTTCTCAGATGGTTTTCTTTGTTCATCTGATTTTGCTCTAGCTTATTTACCTGATATGCTGTTGTTTAGTTTCTAAGTCATGTCTGACTCTTTGTGATTCCATGGACTGTAGCCCACCAGGCTCCTCTGTCCATGGAATTGTCCAGGTAGAGATACTGGAGTGGGTTGCTATTTCCTTCTCCATTTTATCTATTATAGGGCAAATTACCTAAAATGGTACTTACTGCACATAAAAAGTAGACAATTTGTGTTTGATGACCTTACATGTCCTGTCAAACTCTGGGAGAATACTAAAATGATACTGATTTCCTTATATTTCTCTTTGTTTATACGTATGCACAAAATTTTATTAAAATTGAGGGTTTGTCAAGTAAGTAATGAAAGTATATTATATTCATTTATGGGGTGAAAAGCCCTAACAAGATCAGTGAAAGTAAAAATTTTTCAGAGCTCAGGAACATCATTGTGTTATCAGAATCAAAAATAGGTGATCAGCCAAAAATCAGTCATTCATTTACTTTGATGAAAAACATCTTTCTCAATGAGGGTTTGTTTATTGGACTATGTATGCTTAGAATTATTTTTAACATTTATGTATTAAACACTTCACTAGAAATAATAGACTTGTCATTGTCAAAATGCTCTCACATATTTTATCTAATATGACTCTACTATAAGACTCTTTGTTAAATTGAACAAGGATTAACTCAGTTTTGCAGGTGCTAAATTTGATATGCTAAAAAGAATGCTTATAAAACTATCCAATGTTGTTTAGTACAAGATCTTTAGGTAAAATGTGTGTCTTATAACTACTGGCAAACTTCTCTCAAAAAACCATTACAATATGATTTTTTTCTTGTTGAGCAGTGGCTCAATATATTAAGCTTTTGACTAAAAATGAACTTCTACAATTCATATCAGATATTATATAATCAGTTTTCTGTATGAATTTGAAATTCATTTTTTAAATGCAATTAAATGGGACATTTAATTATTTTGTTAATATGTAATGTTTTTATAGTAACTATCTTTAAGTCTGCAAGGAGATCCAACCAGTCCATCCTAAAGAAAATCAGTTCTGAAATGTTCATTGGAAGGACTGATACTGAAGCTGAAACTCCAATACTTTAGCCACCTGATGCGAAGAGCTGACTCATTTGAAAAGACCCTGATGCTGGGAAAGATTGAAAGTGGTAGGAGAAGGGAACGACAGAGGATAGGATGGTTGGATGGCATCACTGACTCAATGGATATGAGTTTGGGTAAACTCTGGGAGTTGGTGATGGACAGGGAGGCCTGGCATGCTGCAGTCCATGGGGTCGCAAAGATTGGACATGACTGAGTGACTGAACTGACTGATCTTTAAGTCTTGATATTTATGAATGTTATAGTAACACACTTAAGTGTGTAAAATCCCAAGGACAGAGGAACATGGCAGGTTGCAGTTCATGGGGTCGCAAGAGTCAGACACGGTTTAACAATTAAACCAAACCACAGCTTGAATTTAGAAAATAACTGGCTCTGTATGATATTATATTAAGATTGTAACAGTTGGGCCTAATAGACAATTCTCTCAGCAAAGGAATTAATCATTCATTGTTTTCAGTGGCAAAATCATCCACTATACTTCTCACTTTGAATAGATATGCTTTCCTTCCTTTTCATTTTCACCACTTCAGTAAATGATACAACTAGAACTTTTCCCCTGCTCATTCTATCAGCCAAAATATTATCAAATAGATTGAGTAAGTGGCTTGGTAAAGATGACTGGGATTTTATTTAAGGTCACTAGGAGAAGGAAATAGAGACCCACTCCAGTACTCTTACCTGGAAAATTCCATGGATGGAGGAGACTGGTAGGCTACAGTCCATGGGGTTGGGGAAGAGTTGGACATGACTGAGCGACTTCACTTTCACTTTTCACTTTCATGCATTGGAGAAGGAAACGGCAACCCACTCCAGTGTTCTTGCCTGGAGAATCCTAGGGACGGGGGAGCCTGGTGGGCTGCCTTCTATGGGGTCGCACAGAGTCGGCATGACTGAAGCAACTTAGCAGCAGCAGCAGCAGGAGGACTTAGCATTGTTATGTTGCCATGTTGTGCTATGCACAGATTTATTTATAATCTAGAGAACACACATCCACAAACAGCTTAAATCCTTGCTCTGCTCCCAATAAACATTTAACATATTCTGTTCCATTTACAATAGGACTATAATCAGGGCTGTAGATGCTGGATCACCAGTGCTGCACAGTTGGGGGAATATAGAGATACTGACTCTAACATGGGTGAAGAACATAATTAAGGGTCTTTGCAGAATAGTGGATCCCTTGCCAGTCTTAATAAAGCAATGATACATTGTACATAAACTTTGGAGAAAGGAAATCTACTCTCAGATATTGGTGCTGACACTGATCGTCTCAGGTTGGCCATGTGGATAGGCTTAGTGTCATTTTTCTCAGTTGCAAAAAGAATGATTCTAACAAGATTATTTATAAGATCCATTCAAATTCTAAAACTCAATAACATCCTGTATTCTTAGCATACTGTCAAATAATTTGCTTCTAATTATCCTTTCTTTACATGATTTTATTTATTTGTTTATTTTTGGCTGTGCTGGGTCTTCATTGCTGCACACGCTTTTCTCTAGTTGCGGCAAGCAGGGGGGCTACTCTCTAGTTGCAGTGCATGGGCTTTTCATTGGCGGCTTCCTTGTTGCGAAGCACAGGCTCTAGAATGTGTGGGCTTCAGTAGTTGCAGCTCCTGAGCTCAAGCACACAGACTCTGTAGTTGTGGTGCGTGCGCGGGCTCAGTTGCTCTGTGGCATGGGGGATCTTCCCAGATCAGGGTTGGAATTCATGTCTCCTATGTTGGCAGGCAGATTCTTTACCACTGAGTCACCTGGGAAGCACCTAATTATTCTTTCTTTCAAAGTTCAAGGTACTTTGATAAATGTCGTGAAATACTATATGATTAAATTAAAATATAATTTACCTTCTTTGATCAAGTTCAAGAGAAAGAATTATAGCCAAGCCTTTTAGTTTCAAATGATCATCCTTTAATATATTTTCTAGTTGTTTTTGGTAGCAGTAAGGCTGAAAATACCATCATTTTAGTCATACATTATGATTAATGTATCAAAACTTATAATATTCACTATAAACACATTAGAAAAAATAATAAGTAGATAACCAGGGTTATTGGGCTTCCCAGGTGGCTCAGTGGTAAAGAATTTGACTGCCAATGCAGGAACTGCAGGAGACATGGGCTCAATCCCTGTGTCAGGAAGATTCCCTGGAGGAGGAAACTGCAACTCACTCCAGCATCAGTTCAGTTCAGTCGCTCAGTCGTGTCCGACTCTTTGCAACCCCATGAATTGCAGCACGCCAGGCCTCTCTGTCCATCACCAACTCCCGGAGTCTACCCAAACCCATGTTCATCGAGTCGGTGATGCCATCCAACCATCTCATCCTCTGTCGTCCCCTTCTCCTCCCGTCCCCAATCCTACCCAGCATTAGGGTCTTTTCCAATGAGTCAACTCTTCGCATGAGGTGGCCAAAGTATTGGAGTTTCAGCTTCAACATCAGACCTTCCAATGAACACCCAGGATTGATCTCTTTTAGGATGGATTGATTGGATCTCCTTGCAGTCCAAGGGACTCTCAAGAGTCTTCTCCAACACCACAGTTCAAAAGCATCAATTCTGCGGTGCTCAGCTTTCTTCACCATCCAACTCTCACATCCATACATGACCACTGGAAAAACCATAGCCTTGACTAGACGGACTTTTGTTGGCAAAGTAATGTCTCTGCTTTTAAATATGCTATCTAGGTTGGCCATAACCTTTCTTCCAAGGAGTTCCTTCCAATTTTAACTCCAGCATACTTGTCTGGAAAATCCCATGGACAGAGGAACCTGGAAGGCTACAGTCCATGGGGTCACAAAAGAGTCAGATGTGACTGAATGATTGAGCACCATCAGGGTTATTATTTTTAGAATGTTAGAAATGCTTGTCACATCCAAGAGATTTTTAGTATAAATACCTGTACTTGCACTTCGATGGTCTGGCCAAAGAAAGTGCCAGGTTCTGCCTCTACTGTTACAACAAATGTGTACAATATTCTTAAGATCTATAACATAGGTATGCATGGGTTTTGAATAAATGAATGGGCGGTAAATAATGAACATTTAAAATGGGTAACAGTCAGTATATTTAACACTTACTCATGTAATGCATGTTGATGATTTGATTTGTTATTTTTGTTCATTTTTAAAGATTTAGATAATTAAAAGATTATCCAAATTTCTTTTGGTTATATAAGCATTAATTGAATCAAGTAAAATTAAAATGAGAATGCAATTTCAGAACTCTATTGTTTTCCATAGATTTACAAAGTTCCAAATCAATTCACCACCAAAGAAAGGATTAGTAAATTGAATTATTTCCTTATCTCCTCTATTAACCTTATGAATGACTTATAATTTTGGTTCAATTTTACTAGCATAAAAGCTTAAATATGAAAAAAATATATACATAAGTGAGCTCTATTAAGTTAAACAAATAACTTCATAATGTAAGAACATGAAAAAATTAATATTTTTTCTAAGTTATCAATTATGTATTCATCTTTCAGAGAAAATTTCTGTGGTATGTTTCCCTTCTTAAGAGAATTTTGAATTCCGTGCAGATAAGTCCTGAATGCTACTTGAACAGATGTTCTTTTGGATGTGATTTTACCTTCAAAACTCTTCTATAAACTCATTTCTAGCATTGTTTAATATAATAAGTAAGAAATTTGTAACAGGATTATCAAGGACTTGGGGATGTCAGAAGTTGTGAATTCAGAGGCCTATTAATGCCATGTTGGAGACAGCATAAGTAAATCAAGCAGTCAGACATGAGAAAATAGGGATGAGAAAGTAGGTTCTGTGATAAAAATATTGTTTATGCTTTTCTTAATTCCCTACCCTCACTTCACCATATTTGAGCTGGGCTTCCAAATGCCAATATTTGATTCTTTTCGCCTGTGGGCTTTTTCTGGCTGTGTGAAGCATGTACACAGCCAGCCAGACGTGCTAAGATTAAAGTCCCCAAGGAAAAATCCTCAAACAATGAACGATGGGAGTTTGTGTACCAACATTCCAGCTCCCTTGTCCCCTGGGAGGGATAACTCTGGGGGACTTATTATATGCTTGCTCCCAGGATTCACCAGCAAGATTAAGCTCCAATTACCAGAGCAGTAGCTTGGTTGATAATGCATCCAATGTTGGATCTCTTCCCTTCTCTGTCTCACTTCCATATTCCTTCCCAGAGTTTCCTGGTTCACCAGTCAAACTATGTACATTTGAATATTTGCCTTGGGATATATTTCTACTGGAACTGAAAACTGAAATACCTGTCTAACTGTATTCAAATTAAAGTAAATAAACAAAATCCATAAAGAAAATTAGTAGCTCAGTCGTGTCCAACTCTGTGACCCCATGGACTACAGCCCGCCAGGCTCCTCTGTCCATGAAATTCTCAAGGCAAGAATACTGGAGTGGGTTGCCATTTCCTTCTCCAATAAAGGTCAAGATTAAATACATACATAACTCCTTACTGTCACTTTACAACATTTTCTACATCTTTGCTTTAACCCTTTCGTCATGAGCTACACACATGGTTCAGCCAGCAGTCTTTAATTCCATTCTCAACTGTAGTCACAGAAGAGATTGAAGCAAATCAGCCCAATAATATTCAAATTGGGCTAATTTTTTATGCTAGTCTATCTCCAGTTCCATTTTTCCCCACCCCATGGCTGAATGCTTAAGAATGAGGCAAGTAATGTGACTACTATGAATTTTAGTTTCAGAATAGAACAAGAAATATTTCCTCTACACATTGTTGATAAATAAAAATGATCTTAATATTAAGTATATTTCCAATAGGGAAGTGGGGCATTTAATCTGCACCATTATCACTGGTCTGCTTTAGCCATGAGGTTAGAACTTGGTTTCTTGCATCAAAGTATCTGAGGGTCCCCTCCAGTTGTAAGTTTAATAGTAACTGATAACATCCCCTTTATATCAGCCCCCATGCTCCTTTCCAGTCTACATTTGGGTTACCAAACTGGCAAAGTTCAGAACTCTAGAACCCTCCTTTGTATCACAAGACATTTTGAGGTCCTGCCAGATAATCAGAGAACTACCGAAAATCAGGGAAGAGTCCCAAAGAGTTCTGGGGTATTTCTGGAAAATTTCATTTTCGTCTGAGGAAATCTCAATCTCACAATCTCTTTATCTTCCTCTGCTGCCCCTCATCTTCTTTATCTTTATCCTCCACCAGTCTCCTTCCTTAAATCACTACATGCTGTGTTTCCTTAGTCGCTTCAGTCATTTTTGACTCTTTGTGACCCTATGGATTGTAGCCTTCCAGGCTCCTCTCTCCACAGGATGCTCCATCAAGAATACTGGAGTGGGTTTCCATGTTCTGCTCCAGGAGATCTTTCCTACTCAGGGATTGAACCCATGTCCCTACATCTCCTGCACTGGCAGGTGGGTTCTTTACCACTAGCGCCACCTGGGAAGCCTGCTTAAATCACTATATTCTCTCTCATTTCAGGCAGCCTTCTCCTCAAAAAGTTTAATGAGGAAAATAAAAGACAGAATAGAAAGCATTTTAAAGTATTTTGCATGCCCACAAACTTGTTCGAAGGTTAAGAAACACAGAGCTTCCCAACAGGTAAAAAGGATATCAAACAAGAGAATCACATTTCATATTTAAGCATTCTTCTTCATTGTAAAGTTAAGTGGAATTCCATCTGCATTAGAGATTAGCCTTTCAATTTAACACCGTGTAGCAGCAATATCCAAAGTGAGGTTAGTATGATAGGGTATTGCTATATTGAAATTAATAATAAGAATTGCTATTTCTGTTTAGTTTTTATCTTGTCATTGTATTATCTTTTTAAAAGTTTGTATGGTAACATATACTGTATATTGCAATGGCATTCTGAGGAAATACGTTTGCATTTTTCTTATTGCTACTGCTAAGTCGCTTCAGTCGTGTCCAACTCTTCGCGACCCTATAGACGGCAGCCCACCAGGCTCCACCGTCCCTAGGATTCTCCAGGCAAGAATACTGGAGTGGGTTGCCATTTCCTTCTCCAGTGCATGAAAGGGAAAAGTAAAAGTGAAGTCGCTCAGTCGTGTCTGACTCTTAGCGACCCCATGGACTGTAGCCTACCAGGCTCCTCCATCCATGGGATTTTGCAGGCAAGAGTACTGGAGTGGGGTGCCATTGCCTTCTCACACTAATATGTAAAGACAAATCTTTAGGAATCTCAAAAGCATATTTTTACGACCATGTTTTCTCCCAGCTCTTAAAAGTACTGAACACAAGACCATAACCTGAGCCTCAGTATTTACAGGCAGACTTCTTTTATCTCTGAATTTCCTGTAAGTAGATTCTCAAATACATATCCTAAACTGCTAACAAAATATCTCAGTTACTCAGCACTCTGCTGAGAAACTGAGTACTGAGCAACTACAAGGCTTCCCAGGTGGTGCTAGTGGTAAAGAACTCGCCTGTCCGGACAGGCGATGTAGGAGGTGTCTGTTCGAGCCCTGGATCGAGAAGATCTCCAGACAGTATTCTTGTCTGGAGAATCCCATGAACAGAGGAGCCTGGCATGCTGCACTCCATGGCGTCACAGAGTCGGACATGCCTGAAGCGACTTAGCACACAGCATACAATTATCACCAGAATAGCTGATGTTTTTGTTCATGATATTTTTTTCAATTCATTTTAGTTCATATTTTGCTGAGTGCATTCCTGGGTTAATCTTTTCAAGATATACATCTGAGGCACTGCATGTCTAAGAATATACTTTGTTTTCACACTAGTTGTTTTCTCAGGCTAAGTATAGAATTATAGGTTTAAAATCCTTTCATCTCCTCACTTTTCTAAAACAATTTTTTTTTCTGTTTTAGTATCTGTAGTCTTTTTTATTAGAATTTTATTTCTATCTTTAATGGATGGGCTTTTTAACTTTTATCTTTATCCTTAATAAAATATGTGATTTATTTCAGGTAACACTAAAGGTAAAACCCAGGGATTGCAATACAATCCCTGTCTTAGGTTTATTAGTTTATCTGGCAGATGATACCAGGCAGCAAGAGAAAGGGAGCAGAGAGCACAGACTTAAAGGAGAAAAGGCGATATAGTATATTATTAAGATTGCTGATGTGGCCACTAAATAGTCAATTGCACCAGGACCTCTGAGAGGAATTCAGAGGGCCCCTTATAACTGTTCATCTGAAGGATAGGAAGTTGGAATATTTACCCATCACTCCTAAGCTCCATTGAGTGAAGACTGTCCTTAAGAGTTTTGTTTCCCTAAACTTCCAAGATTCTCTTAGTTGGAGGATTAGGGTTTCTAGAGCTGTCAAAAAAATACTGAGATGGAGAAGAGATGAGCATTCTTGAAGTAGGACTTGGTCAACATACCAAGAACTGCAACTGAAATCATAGGTGAAGGTTTGACAAAGAGAACAATTTTTTTTTAAGTCTTAAATTTATAATTGAAAGGAAAAAAATAACATGAATTTTTTGTTGTTGTTGTTCAGTCGCTCAGCTGTGTCCAACTCTTTGAGGTCCCATGGACTGCAGCATCTTCACCATCTCCTGGAGTATGCTCAAACGCATGTCCATTTATTTGATGATGCCATCCAATCTTCTCATGCTCTGTTGCCCTCTTCTCCTCCTGCCCTCAATCTTTCCCAGCATCAGGGTCTTTTCCAATGAGTTTGCCCTTCGCATCAGGTGGCCAAAGCATTGGAACTTCAGCTTCAGCACAAGTCCTTCCAATGAATATTCAGAGTCGATGCCCTTTAGGATTGATTGACTGGTTTGATTGCCTTGCTGTCCAAGGGACTTTAAGAACCTTCTCTAGCAATAGTTTGAACACATCAATTCTTTGATGCTCAGCCTTCTTTAAGGTCCAACTCTCTCACAAAATTTTTATGGAGACCTAATTGACTCTTATCCTAAGCTTCCTTTAGGAAATGGCAGGCAGATGACTAACTAGTGATGATCACAGCATGACTGGTTTAAGGTTCCAATCTGCCAAAACTGCAACTGTGCTACTTCTCAGTTTGGGGCTTAGCATAAACAGTTTTTTTGGGGGGACTGCTCTCTTGTTTTTAATATAACTGATACATACTTGTCTGATTTGTGGCCATAGACTGTAACTTCTCCTTGTTATAAAAGACGAACCACCCCAGCTCCTAGCTAAGGCTAAACTCTCTATAGTTACTAGATACTGTTGGAGAAATATAATTAAACACAAAATTTCCTACCAAACCCCCAAACCACTTCACAATAGAAGAGAAACAAAACAGTTTTGTTTTTAAATAAGCAATCACCAACTCAGTGGACTTGAATTTGAGCAAACACTGGGGGATGGTGGAGGACAGAAGAACCTAGCACCCTCCAGTCCATGGGGTTACAAAGATTGGGACAAGACTTAGTGACTGAAAAACGACAATAAAGCAATAAACCAGAAAGCGATGTACATCAAAGGCAGTCAGCTAAAGACAGACAGAAATCACACCCATTAATATAAGACAGATAGAGTCCATCACAAACATGCTCTCAAGACAAACTGTTCCTCAAGTAAGAGAACTTGATAGCACCAATGGTTACATATCATTCATTCTAAATTCACCTGGTACTTGTGACCATCTGTGTTAGACAACTGTCTTGATCCAAAGGGGAAAAAAAAATCTTCTTATATCTTTATGACTCACAGAAGTTTTGTAATTTGGAGTGTGGCATCTACTGAAGGTAGGCTCCCATCTTCCCTCAGACAGTGGGAGATGAGGGCTTTATATTCCTTGATGGTCACATTTCAAAGATATGCCTCCCAGGGCCTTGAGAAAAATATTCTTGGACTGTAAAACCAGCAGGAGATTTCTTTAGCTTTTAAAATGATTTACATATATATCAAAGGGACTGAAAAAGAATTTACAATGACACAAAGAAATTGCTATCTAAAGAAAATGTTCTAAGAAAGAAAAAGAGAGAGGGAGCCTCTTTCTCATTTTTCAAGGGGAAAATTATTACTTATTTCTTTCAATTTGTATTTATTCTTACAATGCCATCTATTTATTTCTTCTGTCATCAAATATTTCTTTTCCTCTAGATTGTCCCTATAAACATCCAAATGTGCCATAATTTCCTCTTAGCAAAAAAAAAAAATTAAATAAATACACTACTGACTCTACTTCCTATGCATTTATATCCCCAATCCTTCTCTTCACATAAGACTCCTTCAAAGAAATTTCTATATACACTGTTCCCAAATTCAATATAAACTACCTCCTATATCTCTTTCCAGGCTCCCTTGAACTTAGTCCACATTGTGAATATTTATCATTCTTTAACTTGTTCTCCTTCTATCTCTAGCTAATATTCCTTGGTAAACTTTGCTAGATTCCCTCCATCTAAATATACTAACATTTCAACACTGGGGTCTGCTCAGTCCTTAATCTGAGTATCTTTGACTTCTTTGAGTGTTCAGCCTCTGTCATGTCTGACTGTTTGTGATTCCATGGACTATAGCCTATCCGGCTCCTCTTCCCATGGAATTTCCCAGGTAAGTCTATTGGAGTAGGTTGCCATTTCCTTCTCCAGGGGATCTTCCTGACCCAAGAATTGAAACCACATCTCCTGCATTAACAGGCAGATTCTTTACCCCTGAGCCACCACAGAAGCCATATTACTCCTTTGGTGATGTCATACAGTTTCATCATTTCCGGTTTCCGTGGCTTTACATACCAAACACATACTTATATTGATGATTCATACATTTCTATTTCTAGCCTAGATCTCTCCTTTGAATCACAGACTCATCAATCCAAACGAATATCAAACAACCATCAGAAATTTAATGCACCGGGAAGTGATCTTCTGTTATTCCTCACACATCTGCTCTTTCCACAATCTCCTACATTTTTGTAAATGGTAAATCTGATCTTCTAGTAGCTCAGGTTCCAAATCCAGAGCTACTGCGACAACTCGGCAACACCCTCCTGCTCTCCTTTCCCTGCTTTACTTTTCTCCTTTGTTTTTATGACCTTATAGTATGTTTTACATTTTACATGTTTATCTGGATTACTTTCAACCTCCTTCAAGAAAGTAAGTTACTTGAAAAAAAATTATTGTTTTTTTTGCTATATTCTTAGAGTTTGGTACATTGAGTGATGAATATGTATCTGTCGAATTAATAAATAAAAACGAATATTTGTTCTACATTAGCCAACTGTTAATTTTAGTTGCCTAGATAACAGACTCTGGAGGAGTAAAGAAGAACTAAGTTGAGCCACTAAGACAGATAACTTCGAGACTGAGAAATCTAATTTAGTCAGTCCAAAAGTAATTATGTAAAGCATTTCCAGTCAAATTCACTAAGAACTAAAAATGTTCACACCTGCTCTTGTAGCTTTAACTCTAGTTGGATGGATTATAGCAACAACTGATCAGAAGGACTTTTGATCCATAAAATTCAATTTCATTAGTAAAAATATATCATGTTTACCTAGAGATATTTATATCTTCTTTGGAGTAGTTCATTTGCAATGCTTCATAAGTAAGCACTTTTTTTCTCTTCTTCACTCACCCCAGCTAGCTAACTTCTATTCTAAATTCAGACAATCTTACTGGGTCAGACAATTAATTTTTTCCCAATTTACCTCCTTTGTGATAAAAAGAATCAGGCTTTCCCTGGAGTGAAATGTGAATGCTGCGGGGAAAACATATCTTTCCTTCGGACATAGGTTTACTCTAAGTACTTTAGATTGATTTCATGTGTTTAGACATGATTGAGTGAGGATTCTTTAAAAATATGTTCATGTTCCCTGTGCCAAAAGAAGTTCGTGTAATCTTTAATATCTAAGTACAGAAAATAATATTTACAAATAAATATGTTTTACTTTGGCTTGAACCTCAATCATCTGAGCTCACAAAGTCACATTTCTCTTGATGAGAATAAGTACCTAATAGGCAATATTTTTAAGTATGTTTTAAAATTGATATCACTATAAAATCCTAGTTATTCATTTTGTAATGAAATAATTTTGGTAATGCTATTAAACAACTATATTAAATATTAAATATATAATCAATCAAATAGTAAATTAAGAGTTATGTTTTGATTACTTACATGAGCTAAACCCAATAGTTTGTATATATCTAATTTAAGACATACTATACAAGAATATCTTTTACAAGAATACTATGCAATATTACACTAATTTTAGTCCCATTTTGCAAATGAATAAACTGAGCTGTAGAGATTAAATGCCTTGTTGAACCCTAAATTAGTACTAAGCAGAAGAATAGGTGTTTATAAATTATGTGACCTGGCTTCTATTTGTATGCAACACCAATGTATTCTGCACAAATCCTAAAGGATAGAAGCAAACACAAGACTACTGTGCAGAGATGAACATTTGGTGCCTTGAAGCTCTAAACAATGATTTATGATTTACAGTTTTGAAAGGTACACAGTGGAGGTGCAATGATGCAGCTTTACATACAATAAGAATGATCAAATTCTTTGTTCTTCATAATCCAGTATTAATTAGCATTAACAATATTACTCATAATGATTATTTATTAATTTGATTCTGCAATATAGTACATTTAATATAAATGATATACTTTACAAAACTAGATCTACTGACTAGAAGTATTTAGAAATGTGGTCAATAATTTTATGTTTATGGCTACTATAGTTTATATTATCTGCTTTCTCTATCCATATGTATTTGCCTCAATTCTAACCTATTTTGAAATAGGTTTGCTGCGATGCCGCACTCAAAGAGATACGTAGGCACTCTTACTAGTGAAATATCCTAGATTTTCATATATTAGAGACTTAAGAAAAGACAGTGGATGCATTTTGAAAATTGTAATGCAGATGTAGATAAAGATGAATGGATTTGTCTCATTAGAAAATATTCTGTTCTATAATTTAATAACTTTTGACAATGATAAATGTCACATACATTTTATACATTACTTTGAAATATACTAATGGAACTAAAGCCAATAAAAGCAAAGGCCAAAATATGTATATGCAAATAATATAATTTTTCCAAATAGTAATTATTCTAAAAGAAGTAGTATTCTGTTTAGGAAGTCAATAAAATCTTTAAAAATATAATTTTAAAAATTAAGCATTAAAACAAATGTGGTTTTGAATATTGGAATTTACAGTAAAAAGTCTGAATTCCACTGGGGATTTAAAAATGAGTTTTGACTCTCATCGTGCACTATAATCACAATTTTTCCATTGTATATGCAGAAATAGCAAGAATATGATTACTTTTCTGAGATTATAGGCATAATCTTAATGCCACTTAGATGGAAGAAAATATTCGATCAGAAAATTCTTGATTTTTAACTTAAAAAACTATGCTTTAAAGGCTACTCCTGTCAGCTTTGAATCAATAGTCGAATATTGGAACATTCATAAATATGGATTACATAATATACTATGGTCATTTTGAAAAATATATTCCAGTTTCTGGTGATGTCAGCTATGATACCTCTACAAAGAATCATGTTTGAATCTTGTTACCTTTTTACAGTTTGTATAGACAGTTGAAAGCATGCTAAAAGTTTTGCTTAGATGAAACCACTCTCTCTTGAAAAATATTAATACATAGTCTTTTTATATAGTAATATGTATATCATAGGGAATTGAGAATAGCTATGCTATTTCTCTGCAAATGATATATGTACTCCTTTTGGCCTCCAGAATATTCTTTAACTAGTAAAACCATCCTGGAAACAGAATAATTTATTCTTTTTGTTAGAGACTGAGGAGAAAGGAAATGAATAGGTTTCATACATATAATTTTACCTTATACTTAATGCATGCTCAAATTCAATAACTCATTTTGCTGAAAAAAGAAATGATCCTGATCTTAAAAATATTCCTATTGAATATAAAATGACTCGACTTTAATGCACTGATACTAGCAAATCACCTAAGTTTTAGTAAAAGTAGAGCCTGTATTTCATGTTTCATCACTTTCCCTTTAGTGTGTCCATATTTTCTGGTCCTTAGAAGAAAGAGTTGCTAAAAACATTTGGTGAATGAATGAATATACACAAATTTTTATTCAGTGCTCAATAAAAATCTTAGAAATATTTCACAGAAAAGATTCAATGGTAATTTAAGCTGAAAAAAAGAGAAAATAATTGCAAGTTTAAATGGCCAATGATGATATTTTCTACACAGGTTTTTATAAAGGAACAGTAGGAGAAGGGGACGACAGAGGATGAGATGGTTAGATGGCATCACCGACTCAATAGACATGAGTTTGGGTAAATTCCAGGAGTTGATGATGCACAGGAAGGCCTGGCATGCTGTGGTTCATGGGGTCACAAAGAGTCGGAACACAGCTGAGCGACTGAACTGAACTGAATTGAACTGAAAGTGATCATAGAGTATACCCTGATTAATAAAAATGAAGTTGTCAACACTTTAATATTTGGTGGCAAACACATAATGTCATATCTATAAAGTATTTTCATAGTTAAACATTTTTGATTGAATGGAGTGAGATTAGATACAATGTTTAAATGTTTACAAGCATAGAGACACTGAAATAATTGATAACTTGACAAATACTGATTGCATCCTGGTGAAAATTCTTTTAAGGGAGTAGAAGCAGTGTTGATATCTCAAAATAGTCATTAAGTGCTTCAGTTGCATGAAATTTCTAAATATATTATTAAAATACATATTACATCACATTTGTTAGAGGAGGAATAACTCTCAAATTTCTAAAAAAATAAATTTCCCTCAATTTATCTTTATGGATTGTTAGAAATCTTAACTGAGTCTGATAAAACCAAGTGATAATACACTGACTACTTTATCTAACTACAATGTACAGCCTTAGCAATTTAGATTGACTTTTTAATTGTACTCAGATTGAAGTTTTACCAGGGTATTTTTCTTAGTAAATATTTACTTTAAAATGTGAACAGAGCTTGAAATTTTTAATTCTAACATTGTAAAGCTTTCTTATTTAGCTTTAATTATATAATTTCATATATACATATATAAACATTGTTTATACACATGAGATATGTACATAATTAAAAAATTCAAATCTATATTTTTTCAAATAGTTTAAAGTTCCCTTATAATAAAAGCCCATGATTTATATTTGTAGTCTCTATTGATAATTCATCATTGTGCAAACAAAATTGTCTGCAATTCTAAGATCCAGTTGAATTGGATTCTAAAATCCAGTTGAATGAAAGCTGCAATATATGTAACATTACATGAAATGTATTTATTGATTTTATGTTTTATTGAAATATAGCTGATTTCAATAAAATGCCATATCAATTTTTTTCAGTGAAGTGACTCAGTTTTATATATATATATATACATTCTTTTAATATTATCTCCCATTCATTGATGTAAAAACAAAAGCTTTTAAAATATCTGCATTTCAAAGTAAGGAAATCTGAATGCAATGAACCCAGAAATGTACACTGTAGTTGTTCAACAATCAACCTTCTATCTGCAGAGAAAAGAAAAAAAAAAAGCACAAACAATTACTTTTATAAATTTTATCTCTGATTAGCTATGTGGCTATAAGCAACTGATGATCCTTGCTTTTCCAACCTGTAAAAGAAAAATATCAATAGAGTCCTCTTAAACTTTTTACCTTCCTTATTTTTACTGTCATACTGTAGCAAGCAATCAAATTTAAAATTCTACATCAATTTTATGCCTGAAAGTACAGGGAAAGTACAAGGAGAAAAAGAGAAAGGAAACAGAGACTTGTTTCTGTTTTTTTAAGATGTGAATAAATGATAAAGACAACCAAAGATGACCAATGTGAAAAAAAAAATATCATGTTGGAAGACTCATGAAACTTTTAAATATTAATATTAATTAGAAAAATAGTCTGATCTCATCTGTCTTAGAAAAAATAAACCTAAACAAAATGTGCTAATATTTCTAATAAAGAAAACAAATGAGCATATGCCAGGCATTCCAGATAAATTTTAGCATATGTGCACCAGGAAATGTTTATCTGAATATTCATGGTAAACTTGTTTCTATAATAATAGGAAAAAAACTCTTCAAACCTTCATTAACATTAGAAAGATTAAATAAATTCTGGTGCAACTAAGCAATATAATAAAAAATATTCGTAAAAATAAATGAACCACAAATTCAGCTACCACTATAGCTCAACATCAAAAACAAAATGTTGTGTAGAGAAAAGGAAGTAATGGAACTCAGGATAGCATCTATATAACTTTCAAAACATACAAAATTAAAGAATGTACCCTTTGTGGAAACACACATATACCTGTTAGGTAGTTAGAATAGGAACAAAGAGTCCAAAATTGTGGTGGCTAAAAGACAAAGAAGGGAAAAGCCTGTGAAAATAGAACAAAGGAATGTCCCAGAACCAGAGTGAGGACCTCAGGTAAAACAAACAGCCCTCCTGGCTAGCCCAATTTACATAGGGCAGGCTCAGGGGGAAGGAGACAAATGTATAAAAAGGAGGAAGCCTAGAAGGATTGAGGCCACTCCTCTTTTGGGTCGGCCCCCCTCACTCCTCAAGGGTGTATTTTCCTTTACTTTCTAAATGAAACTGAGTTGTAACACCCATTCATCCATTGCTTCAAATTTTTGCTGCAGCGAGACAGAACCAAGGAAATTACAAACTCCCCCTACATACCTAACACTACTACAAAATGTGAGAAAAAGCTGAAAACAAAATCCAGAGTACTAGTTAATCCTATGGAATAAGAAATATTTTAAACTTATTTTTTACTTGTTCATCTACTTTTTACTTAATTGTATGATGTAAAACAGACATAATTAATGATTTAATCAAATGCAAACATTTTCATTTTTTTTTCTAGTCATTCTTTAAATATATGTGTAGTAAATTTCTCCTCCTTTCCTTCCTGGTAGTAAATTTCTGGTTGAAAACTCAGAAACTTCCATAAGTTTTCTGTTGACTATTAGTAACAACAACATTAAAGAAACTTTAAACATCATTATTAAAGTTGCAATATGGTTTCCGTACAAAAATTAAAATCTGTATGTCCCAATCTTCACAAGCAGTTAAACCTTCCCCTCTTTTTCCTTCTGCTAAGATCTGTTAATGATAGCACCGATCTTCTGGAAAATGTGGGTGGTCACTTTGGATTTTTCTTTGTTTAACTTGATTTCATTTTCCCGTGTGATGCTAAAATATTTGAAGGTACAGTGCTGGAGACTAGAATGTGCACATCTTTGGTGACAATCGGCCTATCGAAGATGTATATTGAATATCTCATTTTCTTTAAAGATGCTGACAACACATCAAATTCAAACACGAATCAAGAGTTTTAATGTCGGCCAGTCAAGAATTCAAGTAAAATGCATTTCCTGAAACCTTTCAGATGTAAAAGGGACAATTTTTAATAATGCTTTAATATTTCAAGTTTTAAGTAATGAATAACTTTTCTCAACAATTATATAATTTTAAAACTATAAGGAAATGACGAAAACTACTTTGATAGATTGTTGTTTGTTCACTCAGTCGTGTCTGACTCTTTGTGAACCCATGGACTGAAACACGCCAGGCTTCCCCATCCTTCACTATCTCCCAGAGTTTGCTCAAACTTATGTCCACTGAGTCGGTGATGCCATCCAACTATCTCATTCTCTGTCGCTCCCTTCTTCTCCTGCCCTCAATCTTTCCCAGCATCAAGATCTTTTCCAAAGAGTCTTCTCTGTGCATCAGGTGGCTGAAGTTGGAGCCTCAGCTATAGCATCAGTCCTTCCAAAGAATATTCAGGGTTGATTTCCTTTAGGATTGACTGGTTTGACTTCTCTGCAGTCCAAGGGTCTCTCAAGAGTCTTCTCCAACACCACAGTTCAAAAATATCAATTCTTCAGTGCTCAGCCTTCTTTATGGTCCAACTCTCACATCTGTACATGACTACTGGAAAACCATAGTTTTGATTATATGGATTTTGTTGACAAAGTGATGTCTCTGCTTTTTAATACACTGTCTACTAATTTGTCATAGCTTTTCTTCCAAGGAGCAAGTATTTGTTTGTCTCTTTTTTAATTTCATGGCTACAGTCATCATCCACAGTGATCTGGAGCCCCCAAAATTAAATCCACCACTGTTTCCACTCTATCCATCTATTTGCCATGAAGTGATGGGACCGAATGCCATGATCATTGTTTTTTAAATGTTGAGTTTTAAGCCAGCTTTTTCACTCTTCTCTTTCATCCTCATCAAGAGGCTCTTTAGTTCCTCTTCACTTTCTGCCATAAGGGTGGCATCATCTGCATGTATGAGGTTGTTGATATTTCTCCTACTATCTTGATTCCAGCTTGTGCTTTTCCAGCCAGGCAATTCACTTGATGTACTCTGTATATAAGTTAAATAGGCAGGGTGACAATATACAGACTTGATGTACTCCTTTCTCAATTTTGTACCAGTCCATCGTTTCATGTTTGGTTCTAACTGTTGCTTCTTGACATGCAAACAGGTTTCACAGGAGGGAGGTCAGGTGGTCTGGTATGCCCATCTTTTTCAGAATTTTCCACAGTTTATTGTGAGCCACACAGTCAAAGGCTTTGGCATAGTCAATAAAGCAGAAATAGATGTTTTCCTGGAACTCTTGCTTTTTTGATGGCCCAGCAGATGTTGGCAATTTGATCTGTGTTCCTCTGACTTTTCTAAATCCAGCTGGTACATCTGGAATTTCTTGGTTTACATACTGTTGAAGCCCAGCTTGAAGGATTTTGAGCATTACTTTGCTAGCGTGTGAGATGAGTGCAATTGTGCAGTAGTTTGAACATTTTTGGCATTGCCTTTCCTTCAGACTAGAATGAAAACTGACCTTTTCCAGTCCTGTGGCCACTGCTGAGTTTTCCAAATTTGCTGGATTATTGAGTGCTGCACTTTAATAGCATCATCTTTTAGGATTTGAAATAGTTCAGCTGGAATTCCATCACCTCCACTAGCTTTGCTCAAGGTAATGATTCCTAATGCCCACCTGACTTCACACTCCAGCATATCTGGCTCTAGGTGAGTGACCCCACCACTTTTTATGGATAATTTAACTAAATACTTGAACCTATGCCAGATCAACAATAAAAGTGTGAGGACACTGAGAATTTGAAAAATATAGTATTTTTCTGAGGATGATCTATACGTGAAATATTATTCATTGTCAGGAATTGCTGATGAGTTTGTTAGGAGATCTTCCTAATATAGTACAGCTGAATTCAAATTGTGTGATGAAATTAAGCAGGCTGAATGAGTAATTTCCATGCATGGACAATGGGAATTTGTTGTTCAGCCACTCCAGATTATTTGACATCATAAATGAAACAATAAAGCATGGCATTTAAAATAAAGTTATGAATCTACACATCCACTGCTCAAATCCTGGCTCTGATACTTATTACCTCTAATTTTTGCCATCACACTTAATTTCCCTTGTCTCTGTTTCCTCACCTATACCAGCTGTTGTAAAGACTAAACTTTAATATAAATGAATAAACTTGTTACATATGAATAGCCTTCCCTTGTGGCTCAGTGGTCAAGAATCTGCCTTCCAACAGGATAGACTCAAGAGACTTGGTTTTGATCTGTGGGTCCGGAATATCCCCTGGAGAAGGAAATGGCAACCCATGACAATGTTTCTGCCTGGCAAATCCCATGGACAGAGAAGCCTGGCAGGCTGTAGTCCATAGGGTCACAAAAGATTTGGACATAACTCAGTGACAAAACAGCAAAAAATATATATGAATAATACTTCAGTTAAGTTCAGTAATTAGATCTAAGCTTCTGGGAGAGAGAATAATATGAGAAATTAAGGGAAATTTTGATTTACTCAAACTATTATTCCATCCACAACATCACCACTTGCTATTTAGGTGAATTTTAATTATATAATATTCAGACTTATTATATCAGAGATTCTGTGCAATATTCTTCATTTTATGCCAGTCAAGATTTAGACAGAAGGGGACTCTACAGGATACAAGAAAAAATATTATCTTTTGAATAAACCCATCATCTTCTTGAATAACCCATTCTGAGGGGCTATTTGTTTCCATTCTCTTGATAAAATTCAAGAAATTTTTCATTACTTTTGTGGTTTCTCAATACCAAATCAAAACTCCTTAGTCACTTTCAGCCTCAGATTTGTTATCAATAATTAAATTATCCTGTGTAATAGTGAAACTAAATTATATTTAAAGTAAATATTTTTCATTTCACTAACTTGAGCCTACTTTCAGCTGGAGATATAAATAGGGAATTGATGTTTGGGAGACTTTTTTCTCTTTCCCTACTTTGCTCATTTACTTTTCTCCTTTGCTTATTAAGCATGAAGTAAAACCTCCCTGGGGAAACAATGAAAGAGGAAGTTAGAAAGAAAATGTAAAGGGCAGAAACATTTTTATTCACCTAGGTGTACAATGATTTAATTTTGGCTCCCTTGGGGTTTGGAATCTGTCCAAAAATAACTCCATATTAGGGAACATTTTAAGATTCTTAACTTAAAACATGACTGCTCAGAGAATATCAAAATTCCATTTTCTTGACTAAAGCAATGTATTTTCTTAGGCTGACTGCTGATGATTTTCTCAGTGCATGGATACCCGGAGGCTCACCTTTGTCTCTTCTGTACAATCCTCCGAATTACCACTTTAAATGTCCTCAGCCTGGCTCTCTCTGTGAAACCCACACATCTGGTATATAAGAAACAATCCAAAATTATACAAGTGGAGCTAGCTTCCAATGAAGTCTTTCCTTTCTTTCTGCTTTGAAATCTCAGGAAGGTATGAATACCTCAGGTTACTCATACAAAAGTTGAATAGTGTTACTCTTCCCACACCTGAGGGCTATTTGTCAGGTGGTGAGAGATGCCCTGTCTGTCCATTCCACAGGCCTGAGAAGGAAAATGACACAGGGAACACCTAATTTTTCTTTTTAAGTGTACTTTTTTTTTCTTTCCTCTTTAACTGCAACCCTTTTATACTCTCAATAGGAAGGCAGACTAAGGATAGAAATAATTATGAAAATTGTGCTTAAATATACATAAAGTTTGACCACTTCTTTCTTAAATCCCTAAAGAGTACCTAGTATTTCATTTTAGAATACAGGGATACTTGCCATATATCCTTTAGCCCAATCTTTTGAAGACTTAATATAGACTGACTGTGTATGTCCCCCTCAAATTCTTATGTGGAAGCCCTAATCATCAGTGCGATGGTATTTCAAGCTGGGGCCTTTGGGAGGTCATCAGGGTTAAATCGGGTCATTAAATCACTAATCCCATCATGCGGTTGGGGCCCTCATGATGGGATTAGTGGCCCTCTATGAACAGGAAGAGAGACAGATCTTTCTCTACCACCCTCACCCTCTATTGTGCATAGTAGGAAAGGAAAGGCCATGTGAAGTCAGCTTTTCCTTACAACGTTTATACATTTATCATGATCTTCTGTGAGGCAATCTCAAACTCTGAAAAAATGGTGAACAACTCATCCATTCTTTTCACGTTTAAAAATCTGAAAAATATCAAAATTATTTTTCACTGAATGTAAGATAGTCTTTTAAAAATGTTCCAAAGTATTGGCATTACCACACCTCTGAATTTGCTACTTCAGGTGTTTTGTAAGTTAAGACACCATATTTTCTTTTATTTGTATGTTGTTTTGTATGATTGGTTTTTCATAATGTTATCCTCATATACAAATTGAAATAAGATTTCCTTGGCAATGGAGATGAATTTAGCTTGTCAAAATTAAAAGGTTTATCCAGTTTATTATCAAAATGCATGAGTTTTTGTAACGAACAGAAAGAGATTCTCTCTGATGTACTTCCTTCTGTTTCCCCAGTGGAATATGAATGAGGGCATACTCTCAAGTGAATGCAACTGGAGTCAGTCTCATTTAAAGAAGAAATAGACTCCAGAGTTTTATTAGATGTACTGAATCCACATTACATATTGAATCCCTCAAAAAAATTCATAACCAAATGGAAGATTTATACAGACGAAACATTTTTAAAAACCTGAAACATTTCTTACTTTGCATTCTTGGTAATTATTTTCTAATTAGGTTTTATGGATTTAGCTTTTATTTTAATGGAGCAGTTTTCCCATAAGACCTTTATGAAAAATATATGATTCAAATTTGTAAGTATGTAAACAGAAGCAAAATTATTTTGGCACATTAAAATCTTAGGAACAAAAATTAATTATTGAAGAAGACTGAAAAATATTTTCCTTTGCTGTTAATGGTTTACATGTAATCCAGTATCTGAGCTTAGTTGCTCAGCTGTATCCAACTCTCTGTGACCCCATGGACTGTAGCTCACCAGGCTCCTCTGTCCATGGAGATTCTCCAGGCAAGAATACTGGAGTGGGTTGCCATGACCTCTTCCAGGGGATCTTCCCAAGCCAGGGATTGAACCCAGGTCCCCTGCATTACAGACAGGCAGATATAATGTTTAAAAAATTATAATGATTATATAATCATTAAAGATCATTTCCTTGAAAACAGTTTTGAAAATTTGAACATCACAAAGAAGCATATTTATTTTTTCCCTGAGATTCATTAGTAGCTCTGAAAATTAAAACTATACTACAAAAATTGAGTAAAGTTAAAAACCTGAAAACATGTTAAGCCATGACCTGGGCAGTATAAAAGACCACTGCTATGTTAGAATGATTGACAAGTATTATCTGATAGGTAGAACATCTCAGTTTGACCTTGGGCCTAGAAATGACACTACACTGAGTGTTCTATCTCTGTCTGTCTATTTATCTATCTATTTAACTTTTCTATAAATGCTGAACAGGATGTGTTAAAATCAACTTTGACCCTAAGAAGTAGTGGTCTAGAATGACAAAAATCACAATTTTCTTTTTGAAAGTGATATTAATCTTGTGCAAGAGTGAGTCTAAACTCAAAAACTAAAGCAGGTTCTGCTTCTTTCCAAAATTATTTTCTATTTATCCTTTATTTGGCTTCTGCACCCAATGTATCATACTTCAATATAAGTATACACTCTGTGTCAGGATAAAATAAACTATGGAATATGATCCTCTGAAGAATATATGTTATGATATTAATTTCAAAAATCTCTAATTTGAGGACATTGAGGTTCACAAAAAAAAATAAAGAATTTTCCAGGATGACATACATAGGATAAACTTGTATGTCTCTACACCAAAATGTAGCCTCTCTACAAAGTACAATCTGCCTTTTTAAAAACCGCAATATAAGCATTGCTGTGTACATGGCTTAAATAGGAACTGTTTTAGAAACTATGTGACCCACCCTTTATATATATATTTAATTAAATTATATTCTTATTTATTTTTAATTTGAAACTTTGTAAAACCATTATTTTTCATTTAGGTTGAGGATTTACAAAATAAACTATATATGGTTATGTAGAAGATATAATAATATTGTAATTCTCAGAGTTGATTCTGTAACTGTTCTGTAAACAGCTATGGTTTGGAAATCTTCTACTCTCTTCCTAGCTGCTCGTTGTCTATTTAATCTCATTCTTATTGTTCATTGCTCTCCAAGAGTTTTTAGTTATAGTTGATAGATTATTTTCAGTGCTTTTCAGTCTTGTATTTTCATTGACACTTTAAAGTACAGGGCCTTCATAAATTTTATTTTCATAAGTCTAGTTGTTTATTTTACTATTTGCTACCACCTTGTACATATAAATAGAAGATGTACGATCCTTCTCCAATAAATTATTTTTGCCCTTTTGATGCTTGTCAAATAGCTTGTCTTAATGGAAGACTGCCTCCTGCAGTCCATCAGGTTGCAAGGAGTCGGAGGACTCAATTTAGCAACTGAACAGCAACAATGGAAGAAATCTGCTTCTCACACGTAGTCTGCCATCACTGTGTCTTTGCAGGGTGGGAAAGATGATAGAGTTCTTTGGAGTCTCTTTTGGTCCCACTTATGAGACCTCTACACATCCCAAAGACTCCACATTTTGATATCATCACCTTGGGGGTTAAGATTTCAAGACAGGAATTTGGAGAGGCCCAAATATTCCAGTTCACAATGCTATGCTTTCACAGGTAATATTCACTGCTATGTAAAAATGATTAATTTACTTATGCTACAGATGCTTTTAATTTATTAGACAATCTTGCTACAAGCTGGAGCAGCAAAATGAAAAATTATCCTTTTACTTCTCTCACTTTTATGGTTTAACTCTATTTGCTCAATTTATCTTTACTTTCCCTTTCCTGTATTTCACCGGTCCTAAATGGCCACAATAATGTCCTTTCCACTTTAATAAATAATTGTCTGCCATCAACTTCCAACTCAAATACCCCAATGTTTGGATCAAGCAATTCTTCAACCCTTCCACTTGAACAATAGCTCCTCATCTTATAAATGCCAGAGGAATTACTTTCAGAATAATTCATGTGGAACTGACTTTTGGGAAATGTCATATGGGCACATTTTGCTACTGTTTTGATATATAATATCCCTAACTGTTCTTTAATTTTATACAAATATTGTTTCCATAGAAGAACTGTGTGTTCCCCTAATGAAAAGAGATTGGGTTTAATACTATTTTGAAGTCAAAGAGCATCCTGCCTTTTATAATCATTTCTTTGAAAATAATTATTGGCTACACATGTTGTGCTAAGCACTATTCTTTGATTCTAAAATACTCTGCACTGGAAATTTTTACATGTGATTTTTTTTCAGTACCTTTATCACAGTTAAAATTACATGTTTAACTATACATTCATTTGTTTAACATCTAGATCCCCAAATTTTGTAAGGCAAATGTGGGAGTAGGCTCTTTTAATTTGTCACTGAAATACTAGTACCTCTGCTCTATCTGGTCAGTAAGTACTAATATCTGTTGAATGAACTAGAAACTTAATAAACATAAAGTGAAGTCGCTCAGTTGTGTCCCACTCTTTGCAACCTCATGGACTATAGCCTTCCAGACTACTTCCTTCATGGGATTTTCCAGGCAAGAATACTGGCATGGGTTGTCATTTCCTTCTCCAGGGATCTTCTCAACCCAATGATTGAACCCAGGTCTCCTATTGCAGGCAGACTGCTTACTGTTGAGTCACCATCTCCTCAGTGAAAAAAGTTGTGGGGGAAAACTAGCCACACAGAAAAATAGCAAATTAATTAAATATATTATTAAAGTTGATGTCTCTATGGAAAAACTTAAGTCTTTATCTGAGAGGAAAGGCATTTTCTAAATATTGCATACTCTAACAAATTTTAAAATATCATTGTAACACATTAGAAGTGGGTGGTGCTAGATGACATCCATCTGAACAAAAAAAAAATATACCAGTCCAAAAAAAAAGGCAAAGACTTAGGTAAAACTATGGTTCCTATAAATAAAAACCTAAAATACTAATTGGTCAAAATGTAAATATATTATTTTGCTTAAATTTTAATGATATTTTCTTATGATATTTTATTTAAGGTTTTCTTGTACTGATTATTTTATAAATACAAAACATTTTATGATTATAAAACTGTCTACTAAAGGTATTCAATATTAAATTAAAGCCATCAATTTTTATTTTTAAGTGTATTTTGTGACTTTCAACTTCTTTTCATAATTACAGAAAGCTGAATAAATTAAAATTTAGCTAAAAATTTCATTATTATTTACTTATATACTGATCTTAATTAGTTGATTTTTGTTTATTCTCATGTTTAGTACAAATAATACTGTATTTTGCATGCAGGTATTGTTGGCAATATAGGCCATCTGGTTTCTAAAATATTTCTTTCAAGGGGGATTTTACATTTATTAATATATATTTGTATTATTCAATCAAACTCAATTAATACATAAAATACCATGCTAAGTAATTTCAGGGATTGAAACATATGAATAAATAAGTCCTTGTTTCTGTCTTATGTACACTATACGTTTAGTAATTATGATCATTTCTGGAAACATATAATTAAAGGAAAAATGGACATTTTGCAGGAAAGGGTACTAAAATGTCTTTTTAGTTTCACAAAACATAAATCAAAGTTGAAGCCTCATGTTCAGGCCTCAGGCTAGCTTCCTTTAAGTTTAAGAAGGGTCAACAAGTACAAGAGAAAGGACATTCCAAAAGGGAGTGAAAAGCAAGAACAGTCAGAGGAACATGGGGAACTGTCAAGATCAGCTACCTTATGGAATGTCAGCACTGATGGAGGCAGGAAAGAAATGTTTAAAATGCTATGATGAATTGCTTAGTGAGATCTATACAGTGTGGATATATGATAACATATGTTATTATTTATTTTATTGTAATGATGAAAAATCTAAATATCTCTTTTTATATTAAAATTACTACACCATATAAATACGTATCTCTCATTAACAAAAATGTCTTCATGAAGAAAAAAAATAAATACTAGGTTAGGTTTAAAAATAAAATATCCCTGGTCAAGCACTGATTAGTATTGAATAAGTCCATGTCTAGTTTTCCTTTTAATGACTCAAACACAGGGAATTGGTTACACTTTTGTTGGAAAGCAGTAATTAAGATAGAACACTGAGGCAGCAAGCACCCACTATCCATAGTGTAAGAGGAACAGGCAAATAACCAGCACAACTCCACTTTCAGGGGTTATAGGTTATAAGTTAACAAAATTAGCATTAAGTATGTTAATATTTTTGTATTATTTTTTCTCCCCCAAAAGACTTGCATGTGATGTAAGAATATTTTAGTATGGAAACTTACCAACTAATTTGTCAAGCTTCTATGGACCTTAATCTTTTTAATGTGATAATTTGTGGTAATCGTTTTGTTTCTAAAATGCTGAGATAGTAATTCATTACTACAATCAAAAGTCATGTACAGACATACATGGAAGATACTGCACATTTGTTTCCAACACTATAAAGTGAAAATCACAATAAAGAAAGTCACATAACATATCTGGTTTCCCAGTGCATATAAAAGTTGCAGTCTACTAAGTGTGCAATACCATTATGTATAAAAACACAATCTACATTCCTTAATTTAAAAATACCTTACTACTTCAAAAATGGTAACTGCCATCAGAGCCATCAGTGAATCATACTAGTTGTTGCTGCTGCTGCTAAGTCGCTTCAGTCGTGTCCGACTCTGTGCGACCCCACAGACGGCAGCCCAACAGGCTCCACCATCCCTGGGATTCTCCAGGCAAGAACACTGGAGTGGGTTGCCATTTCCTTCTCCAGAATCATAGTAGTAACATCAACTTATTCTGATCACAGGTCAGTGATCCACAATATTTTGATCACAATATTTTGAAATATTGTGAGAATTACCAAAGTGTGACACAGAGATATGAAGTGAGCAAATGCTTTTGAAAAAATGATGCTGATAGACTAGATTGATGCAAACCTTCAATTTGTCAAAAAACACTAATCTGTAAAGCTCAATAAAACAAACTGCAATGAAATGAGCTTTGCCTCTACAAATAAACATACATTTATCATTACATATTTTAAAAATAGACTTCAGGTACATATACCACATTATCATGAAATTGCTGGGTTATAAATTATACTTTATCTTGACACAATTTTATGAAGGTGATGCAGATGATCACACTTTAATTACCAATGCTGACAATAAATTCTGACTTTAAAGTCGGTGGAGAATTACAATAAACAATTTGGGCAGGATTACATAAATGACCCGTATCTATGAGGAATAAGTTTTGGTTACTGGACTACACAAAGATCAATGACCAACAGAGGTACTCACTGAAGACAAAGAAAATATGGAATGTGTACTGAAAGAACATACTTAATAAATACAAGTTACAACCATGTAACTAAGCAGCTGAAGGATGAGGACTATTAAAGAGTATTTCTTCCTTATGAATATAAATATATTTATTATGAATATATCTGTGTGTATACAGCAAGCATTTCTGACTCCTTCCCTATTTTATCATCCCCTTATAATCTAACACACATTCATTACTAATAATTAAAGTAATTGATGGTATTTTTAAGTTACAAGTTATCAGTAAGAAGTAAACATCACACAAGGACTTTGAATCCTCTCTTGGGAAAATTGTTAGATGGTTTTCCATTGTTTCAGAATCCCTGTATCATGTTAGGTGAAATAAGATTCTGTTATTGTCTTTATTCAAGTTTAAGTGTGATTTTAAAAGATGTGTAAGGGTGTCAAGGAGACAACGGGTGGGCAGTGATGGTTACATTTTGTGTGCCAACTGGCGTAGGCTATGGTATCCTGTTATTTAATGCTAATTTATGTATTGCTATGAAGGTAATTTGTAGATGTGGGTAACACCTGCAATCAATTGCCCATATGTAAAGAAGATCATCTTCTTTTATCTGGGTGCATGCAGGCATGCTAAGTTGTTTCAGTCGTGTCTAGCTCTTTGTGACCCTATCGACTGTAGGCTACCAGGCTCCTCTGTCCATGGGATTCTTCAGGCAAGAATACTGGAATGTTTTGCCATGCACTCCTTCAGAAGATCTTTTCCAACCAGGAATCAAACCCACATCTCTTATGTCTCCTGCATTAGCAGGAGGATTCTTTACCACGGAACCACTGGGGAACTCCTTTTATCTACGGGGTCTCGTCATATCAATAGAAGGCCTTAAGAGCAAAATCAAGGTTTCCCTGTGGAAGAAGAAAATCTGCCTCTAATACTACAGCATCAGCTCCTGCCTGAGAGTTTCTAGCCTGCTCTGGCCTGTGCTACAGATTTTGGATTTGCCAGTCCTCACACTCAGGTAAGCTAGGTCAAAAATACCAATCTGCTGATACTTAGGTAGGCTTATTTTTGGAATCTTTCTCATTATTGTCATATAACTTAAATGTGACCTTTTCCCCAAGTCTGTATGTTAATATATTTGCAGAATAAATTCAGAAGTGTCCTAAGTAGGATATAAAGACAGAAATAAAGTACATATTGTGACCTGAATTTTCAATTTTTAATTTAATTTTGATTCTGTAGATCTACAAAAAGTCAGAAATTATTATATAATCTTATTTGCTTATATTAGAAATAATCTATTCATACACTAAAATATTATTTATATTAACATTACTTAGTTTATAATGTGCAGATTCCATATTGCACATAATCATCTGCCAAGTTATAATTCATTATTAACATTAAAAAGCAACTTGAGAGGTCAGCTAGCTAATTTATCAAGCTTTAGGAATAAGTGGCAGAAAGAAATGAAGAGTTACACTAATTCTGAAAACCCAGAAAGAAGAATATTAACAATTCTGCTTTATAATACTGAAACATGCTATTAGAATTATTCAAATGTGCCACATAGTGACAACTTATAATAAATATTAACTAAGGAATACTTAGCCATTTTGCTTACACCAGTGTGACCAGGGTAGACAATATAATGATAAATAAAATTATAAAACATCTGTGATTAACTTTGACGAAGTCATCTCTATGATGAAAATTCTAAGGTTATAAAAACAACTTAAGAGAATGCGCATACTTAACAAATGTACATGCATATTTGTATGTTTGTGAGTGGGGAATATTTCTTCTGATGCCACCTGCTCATACGTTTCCCTGTAAAAAAATACCACTGATCTTGGGATGCCCTAAAGAGATCTATTTGAGGTGCCACCATACCCAAGGCATTGTAGGGCTACAGCAATTTACCTTCAGGTAATGGTCAAGAAGAGCCCAATGAGGAAGCAGGTCCCTTTTAGATCCCCAAAGCAGGTTATTGGAGGGAACTGGGAGAGGATCATTAGATTATGAGAAGAAGCTCGTATAGTCTGCTTCCAGAAGCAGTGCATGGCAAGGAGTCTAGGGTTCTATTCTACTAATGACAGGTAGAAGCCACCCCAGAAGGTACCTTACCCCCTCACTGGTCACAGCACCTCCCCTACTTGTGTGCACCTTTGGCATCCTGGGCAATGATTGCTTCTCAGTGCACCCCCAACTATATTTGCCATCCCTTACAAACTTTGGGTTCTTCTTCTTACACACCAGGAGTTTCCAGGCACTCTCTTCTTACCAAAGTATGCCACAAACAGCCTTTTCATAACATGTTGAAAAAGTAATTGATAAGCTTCTGCTTCCCTTCATCTTTAGTGATCTCCTATTTCATGGGCTACACTTCTTTTCTTTCTTTAAAGAAGAAAGAAAAAAGCTAACTTTAATGTTCTCTCTCTGTCTTTCATACTTTCTCCCTTTTCTGGCAAAAATTGCTGAAGCTACCTTCTGGCTAACCGTCAAATTGATACTTTGGAAAGAGTTACAAAAATCATTTCATTTTTCTTCTTAAATTTATCAAACACTCAAGTGTTTGGTGAATGCTGATAATTTAGCTCCAGATATCATTTGAAAGCTTTGTTTGCAAACCTAATACTTATTCTTTGCACAAAAGCTCCAGCTTTAAAGAACCAATTATTTTCAAATGAAAAAATGTAGACTGCTGTATTTTTACATTTGGAAGCCTTTTAAAGTAACTTTGCAGAACTGAAATTTGTAACCATTACAAATTTTTACATTAACTGTTAACTGAGAGTACTCAACTATTGTAAACTCAAAAAAAAGCCATCTAAATAATATATGAAATGTCACAGATTTGTATCATACTATATAGAGTGATTAATTTTTGAAGATTTGCTATCATTACACATTCCATGGAAAAATAGAGGTCCTCCATTTAAACATAGCAATGCCATCCCATACATTTAAAGTTCCCTGTCATATCAGGTTTCAATTATATTCTTCTGACAGGTGAAAAATAAGCAATAAACAAGAACGTTGATAAGGTCACACACCGGTTATACTGTCTTTAGTTTGAGACGCTTTAATATCATAAAGATGCTGACAAATGGAAAGGGCTTTGAAGAAAACTCAGTAGTATGATTAAGGAGCTATGAAGTTAGACTTAAAATGAGAGATTAAAAGGATGAAACATGGACACTGAGCTCAATTTTGACAAAGTAGGATGAGGCAAGTTACCTGTTTAGAAAAACCTGGAAGTTATAAATGACAAAGAGGTTGCAGTGCTATTTTGTATT
The DNA here is from genome assembly GCF_054371585.1 of Giraffa tippelskirchi. Taxonomy (NCBI): domain Eukaryota; kingdom Metazoa; phylum Chordata; class Mammalia; order Artiodactyla; family Giraffidae; genus Giraffa; species Giraffa tippelskirchi. The sequence goes on from NC_137286.1 coordinate 130,557,078, forward strand.
CACATGTGTGCAGACATACAAGCATGCATATTTTCTGAAATAACTGTGATCTTTCCTTTGGTAAGATTTTAATATAATAAGTTTTCAAAACTAAAAGAATTAAAAATGAATTTTCCATAAAAATCCCAGAAGAATAATAGCATTTTAAAGTACTGATTTGAAATTCTAATATTAATTGCAATATTAATTGCCAGTGAATTTACAGTAAAATTTTATTATGATTCACCTTAGTGTATTAAGCAGAGTGCAAGTTGGGCAAAAGATGTCCTGTTCTACAATTTTATATCTGTCATGAACTAGCAAGAGTTCCGTAACCTCTTCCAGCCTTAGTTTCTTCATCTGTATAATAAGGACTTTGCATTGGATGTCTTAAAAACTCTTCTGGTGGAATATTCCAATTTTTTTCAAAGTTAAAGTATTGACTATTGGTGATATTTCTTTGAATTAAGAACAATGAGTGTACAAAATACTTTAAAATGTTCTTTAAAAACTCTCTAATAAAATACAATGACCTTGAAAGCAACAAGAAGAGAGGTAAAAAAAAACCGAAGCTTCCTTTCTTTCCCAAGTCATTAATAAAGAGATTCAACAAATAAAAATTTGATTTTAGGTGAGATGGAATTTAAGTTTGTCAACAAGTTCTATAGAGTATTTATTATAGGAATTGTTATTGTTGCCTGAGAAGCCAGGGAAGCCAGAAACAATAAGGGAAAGATATAAATTTATTAGGTGACAGGAGAATTCTGACACGTGTATTGAAGCCCTTCAGTGGTGTGTTGAGGAGGACTGCATTGCCTATTGGCTTTACGAGTACACTTGAGCTAATTTACGGGACCCTTATACTGGGAGGAGACTTCCTTTTTGAGTGAAATAAAACTTTGTGTATGGGCAGTATTTGCTTTTCTTGCTGTGTGCAGGCGTGCTAAGTCACTTCAATTGTGTCTAACTCTTAGGGACACTATGGACAACAGACCGCCAGGCTCCTCTGTCTCTGGGATTCTCCAGGCAAGAACACTGGAGTGGGTTGCCATGCCCTTCTCCACGGGATCTTCCCCATCCAGGGATCAAACCCAGGTCTCTAATGTCTCCTGCATTAGCAGACAGGTTCTTTACCACTAGGGCCACCTGGGAAGCCCCATTTCTTGCTCTCTACTAAGGGTAGTGGTGGCTTCCCAGGTGGCCCTAGTGGTAAAGAACCTGCTTGCCAATGCAGGAAACAGAAGAGACTCAGGTTCCATCCCTGGATGGGGAAGATCCCTTGGAGGAGGAAGTGGCAACCCACTCCAGCCTTCTTGCCTGGAGAATCCCATAGGCAGAGGAACCTTGGGGACTACCATCCATAGGGTCACACAGAGTAGGGCACAACTGAAGTGACGTAGTATGTACAAGGGTAGTAAACAAGGAGAAAAATAACTGTAATTATAAAAATAATGAGAAGTTTCAACGAACTTATCTATTCATTTCCTGAGTGACCACTGGTACTGTTCCCACAGTGACTGAAAAATTCACTGCTGTAAGTAGCTTATATTTTGTCAGGCAAAATTTAAAAATCAAATCAGTACATACTTAATATGGTAAGAAATATGTATAAGTGCTACTAAAAAAATACTATATATGAATAATTAAGAGCATGATTCTGAGAGAGAGGGAGTGCTTTTGCAGACAAGGTGGTCACGATAATGCCTGTCTGAGATTGTGACATTAGTATCAGAGTACTTAATACAGTGGAAATGGAAACCAGGAAATTATGTCAAATATGAGAGAAAACTATTTTGAGCTAAAATGACTTTATGAAATTAAAAATAATATAATGTTATATTTAAAACTTTAAATATAAGCAATAAAAAACAAAATGGAAATGAATTAAGGCTACAGATGTCAAAAAGATAAAATGTCTCACAACAAAGCAATTATATGAAGAAACAATCTGGAACTGAAAAGAAATGCATTTGAAGGAAAAAATCCTAGAGAACTACTGTGCAAGTAGAAATTTAGAATTGATAAAATGAACAGATGCTGGACTAAACTGAATAATTAATAGAAGAAATGTATTTTAGGCAAATAAATATTTGAGTGTTAGTATTTAAGTGAATCTCTAAGTTCTTTGCAATTTAAGTAGAAAAGGCATATGCTCAGATGATTTCTGGTGACATTTATGAATCAAAAGAAGAAATAGAAAATCTAACACAAGTATATGTGTATATATATTTGTGTGCGTGTGTGTATGCATGTGTGTATATACACACATATATAAATAGAACATATATATGTAACAAGAACACCTGTATATATAGTAAGAACATATTACACTGAAAGTGCAAACTGACATGTTTTTTATTTTCAACACTAGAAGCTAGGAGACATTTGAACACCATTTGTAGATAATTGAGGGCAAATTGATTTTGAGCTAAGAATTATATGCACCTCTTTAGAGAGGAACAAAGATAACAAGTTCAGAGGTCTAGTGATTGAGACAGAAGGGCTTCTATAAACTTTAGGAAATACAGAATTACTTAAGGAAAGTAAGAACAAAACTCAGAAGAAAAGACAAAAGGGAACATTAAAATAACTAGTGCTAAATATATGATATTTATAGTTACATCTAAATGTATCATGAGAACACAATGTTTTAATATTGATATTAATTTCAGATTATTGGATTAAAAGGAATAAAAAGAGCTATTGTAATTTTTTTTTAAAGTTTGGTAGCTTGATAGTAAATTTTCTAAACTAGTTTTGCAAGATAATAATTCATTGGGTAAAGAAATGTACAGAGTTGGAGTGGTAATAGTGGAAAGTCAGAATGTCTTGGTATCACAAAGGTATGTATAAATTAACTCTATGTTATATAATGATGGAGGAAATTACATTTTCTTGATAGTTCTAAGATCAATAAGCAAGTCTTGAAGAATTTATTTGATTACTAGAAATATATGTTATATTGTGCACTATAATGCATTCCACAAATATTTTTAACTTAATATTCTATGCTCTTTATAGTCAGTTACTGATTTGTGTTTTCTTATTTTTCTGATCCACTGATCAGTATCTTTGTCTTATTTATCTTTCAAGTATATTTTTTAACAAGGATTTTTTAAATTTATATTTCAAGTAGATTTATTAAATCTTAGATTCTTAGATTTACTCCAAATTAAAATCTTACAATACAAATTTCCCATTTGACTTATTTTAATTTCTAATTTATTTTGCTTAAGATAATATTTATATAAAAATTAGTATATAATGCAATGTCATAACAAATAATACTAATAAAATAAGGCTCTTTAAAATAACAATATAATCCTAAACAGAAACAAAGTTAAGTTTTTTTATATCTAGAAAACTTGTGCTTATGAAAATCAATTATGTCAGGTTGGAAAACAACATATTATTACAAGTGATTTTAATGTGAACAATTGAAAGATTAGAGTAGAATTGCTTTCAAATGAGATAAACTCTTTTCATGTGAATTTGTAACATTCTTTGATTTGCTCCTCTTCTGATAAACCTAAGAGCTCCTTTATTGCTAGGTTCAATTTTCAATTGATGCAACACATTTCAATAGAATATCTGTCTAATGTGAGGAACCTAATGGTTCATCAGCAACATAACAACTTGACTAATAGTAACTAAAGACAGTTAGAAGTAGAATATAAAAATAATTTTGTTTTGTAAAGTCACTTCTCAAAGTAGGAAGAGGAGAAGAAAACTTTACTTTTACTGGCTATGTGTAAGAATTTATTTAATGACAGTGTCTTTTATAAGAAACTTTTTTATCGCTAAGCAGCACAATCTTTATGCTAGACCTAGAAAAGTAAGCTCTTAATAATTCAGATTTCTGTGTTCTAAAAATTATATATTTAAATAATTTTATTATTATTAGTTTAATTTTAGTTTTTAACGCATACTGAGATAACTGCATTGAAATATCAATACTACAAAATAACAAAAATGTAATTTTCTTCTCTTGTAAATTTCAATTAAAATAACCTCCTCTATAGCCTACTACTTTTAAAAGTAAGAATTTTGCTCCAAATTGCTATTTTAGTAGTGAACTAAGATGAACACTAACTTCTTCGATTTCTCTACATTGCAACTTCAACAATTCAAAAGCAATCATTTTTATCTCTACACCTCCATCTGCGAAGAGTAGGCTAGAGAGGAGGTTGTTTTAACTGCAATGTACAAGAGAAAGAAATGATATTTTGTTTGTTATTTTGTAGTATGGGTATTTCAAAGCAGTTAACTCAATATGTATTGAAACCCAAAGTAAGGTAGCAATAAAATAATTTATATATTGAATTTTTAGAACTCAGATATTATTCTAAAAATTTTCCCCATTAAGAGATAAAAATGTTATCTGGATTCCCTTACCTCTGGCATATTAAGAGGAAGGTAGAGTCAACTATGTCACAAAGTGTGAATTCTACACTGCAATAGAGAGACAAAAAATAGAAATGATACCGAAGATATACAAAGCCTGTTCTTAGAGAACTGCATAATTGTGGGGAGAAGCAAAGATGTAGTTGAACACCCAACTACCTGGCATTCTGTACATGGACTGTAGTATCAAAGTTAGAGGCCTTTCAGATAGGTCAAAGGGAACACTGAAACCCACCAACTCCACATGTAGGCTAAGAGACTAACTAATTAAGTGCTTCTGAGGCAACCTCGATTCTCTTTTGGCTTTAAGATTACCCAGAGAGACCACCCTGTCCCCATGGAAGGAGAAAGAATGTCATTTAAGGCGCTACCAATGTATATGAAGTAGGGGTAGCTTGAAGGAGAATCTGCTATGTCCTGTGACCAGGAATCCTGGAGTAACCTGCTCAAACTGACAGTCAATGAGGGTATGATTTACTATTTTTGATGTAATTGAAATTACATCCTTTATTTTGGAAAAAAAAATTAACTTTGTTTTTCATCTGAATTGCCTTATTCAAAGAATTTCATTATATGTTTCACAGTGTTTATTAAAAATCACAATAAGGTTTTTCAGTAATGGTTAAATTAAAATGACTTAGGATAAACAGATTTAACCATGAAAAAAACCTACATTATCTCATGAATTTTCATAAACATTCACATATTCTTTATACTGTACTTTTATTAAAGTACAGCACAGAAAATAAACAGCTCTGATTTGAATGATTTTTACTACCTTGAAGATTTTAGACATAAAATTCTTATCAAAATTAAATGTTTAAAAATCCTTGGGGAAAATTTAACAAATCTATTACATAATTTATAGGTACTGATATTTACAATAAAAATGCACAAAACCATCAGAGAAAGGAGAATAGGATCTATTTCAAAGAAAATTTCCCTGCATGTACTGCAAATATGTTGCAAGAATAAGACTTTTTTTTTTTTTTTAAGACAGATAGGTCATTTCCTTCAGAAATGCTCAGAGCAGAGTATCAGAAGAACAGAAGCAGTTATCAAGTGAAGAGGGGTTAAATGAGAATTCTTTCCATGAACAGATTGATAGAAGCAGTTATAACATCAAATAGAGAATGATTCAGTGTGAGTGATGGTGGTTCTGATATGGCAAGGATAAGGTGGCAACAAATGAAGTTATATGCTGAAATTCACTTTATACTTGATATTGTGATATGTCCTCTATGTCCTTCACAGAAGATTTCATATCTGTCTCTCTATACATTTCTTTAGTCCTTCTATATTACTATATCTGTAACTATCAGTTTCGGCCACTAAGTGACATTTCCAGCCAAAATACAAATACCACTGGAAATTTAAAACTACATTGGATTATCTTTGCTTTTCTATTATTCTCTTCATAAATTTCCAAAAATGAGAACTGTGTTTACCAATCAGAATTATTTTTTACTCTTAAAATGTGTAGCATGTTAAAATGTTTACAGCAAAGTATGTAAAAAGAACACATGAAAATATATCAGTGTATTGTAACAACACATCTTCAATGTTCTCAATTAGAAATGCCTTATTTTTCCAGAAACAAAGCAAGTATGATTTTGATTTTAAAAGTAAGTTATGTTTGTCCATTGTTAATGTGCACAATCATTGCTTTAATATTTAATAATATTGAGGTTATAATATTGATAAATAAATCATAATTTTAACTAGAGAAATAGTAATGAGAAGTGGTATGTTATAAAAAGTTAAACAATATTTTTGTACAGAAAAATTATATATCATGATTTAAAAGAATCAAAACTGCATGTATAGAAAAGTATGTCAAGTATACTTTAATGAATATTTAGCTCTGAAATCTGTACATCTTTTATTACTGAGAATATCAGGATCTTTCTTAAATGATAATTAATTTTAATGTTCCAGATATGGATTTTAGCTGTTTATGATATTCAGATATGATTATTAGTATTCTCCAAACTATTATTCTTAGAATAACAAAAGAATTATTAAAAGAATTCTTTGAATTTTTATTTTCTCTTTGAAGTGATAATTTTATTTGCCAAGTGTCTGTCTTCTGACTCTCACAGCATGCTAATGACACATTATAGTTTAACAGTATGTTCAGAGATGTGTATATGCATCACTTAAACATTACAATACATAATCAATGGAAATAAAAATAATGAGAGAAATAGACAGCACAATTTGATTGGATTACTTGTAGGTGTTAAAGTTGTATATTAACAAGAAGTTAATATTCTCTACACACCTCACTTTGCTGTATATTAGATTTCCATCTATGCATCTATGCATATACTGATAAATAAAATCATTCATTTATCATCTTAATATTATCCATCTCATATTAAAATAATTGAACTTGTATTAAAAGTTAACAATTTTTTTTTCATGTTCAATCAAGTGTGAAGAGTTAAGAATTTGTGTCCGACTCCTCTGTCATGGAATTCTCCAGGCAAGAATACTAGCATGGGTAGCCATTCCCTTCTCTAGAGGATTTTCCTAACTCAGGGACTGAACTGTGGTCTCTTACACGGCAGGCAAATTCTTTACCATCTGAGCCTCCAGAGAAGCCCTGTAAACAGGTAAATAATAACTGATTACTTCACAAGTTTTTGTACAAAATAAATAACTATGATATAAAAAGAAAGATTACATTCTAAAATATTTTGTGTTTGATGAAGAAAATACAATAAAATCCACTTAATTAATCTAAAATATGAAACTATCAATTTTTTAGGAATCCTAAAAATCTAAGTTTGTTACTATTAATTCTCTGGAATAATACATTAGACAAATCCTGGCACTTGGTCATTTTCTGCTACTGCCACCCTTCTCTTACAAAGTCATGCCCCAAAGCCTAGACTATAATATGTAAGAGTTTACTGACACAATGTAAACCATGGTCACAGATGTTATTTAGACATGTCCAAATATATCATGCCAACTATGCTTTCTAGCTACAGAAGATTTAGTTTCATGAGGAACTGAGGCAACTCTTGACAAACAACAAACTGTAATTTAACAAAAATAAGGCAAGCAAATTGTGCACAGTTCTATTGCTGAAATCGGCAGAGATGTCCATATATACTGAAGTATCTTAGATCAACTGTAATACCCGAATGAAAAAGAGAAAATGCTCAGTTGAAAGGGGATGACTCCATTTAGAAAAATCAAGCATTAGATGAGAACAAGAGCGACTAGTGCACTCACTGAATTGACTGAGTTCACCCATAAGATATATTTATCTCTGAGATACATCCTAATGATACAAAAATTTCACATGGAAACTTGTAAATGCATAGATTTATTCACTTATTTCCTATTACCAAATCATATAGGAAAACTTTTAATTTAAAGAAATGGGAATTGTAAATCAACAAAAATATGGCTAAAAGCATAAACATTAGTAGAATTTAGTGAAAATAGAATGTGGAAGCTTCATTCAAAGGTCAAGCGTTAGGACACTAGGTCTGCATAACTAACTGTGACATTCTTCACAGTTTGCTTACAGGATGGCTACTTTAGCTCTAGGCACCCTATCTTTACACAAGATTCCAGGAATGAAGTTAACAAGCAGATGATCTGGCAGATGCTATGATTTTGGAGATATCAGAGAATCACAATACAAGATACCGGTTGTAGAACAAAGCCATGCTATCTGCAGGAGAGAGTTACCCAGCTTTTGAAAAACTACCTAGTGCATGGCTGAGTTCTGGTACACTCAAGACCTCTGACTATAGAAGACCAAGTGACCTTGGCCAGACTTGCCCTTCATGCACAGGTATGGTAGGTGTGGCGGACCGATGAGAATGTACGATGAGATAGAACTAGTATGTTTGGGTTGAGGACAAACAGAATCAGAGATGCCCAGCTTCATGATCAGAGGCCCCAGAGCCTGTTACCATCCACCACTGCTTTAGCAGCTGCCTTCCTCCATGCCCTGGTGGCAATGCTTCAACAGCATAGCTATTTTCCCCTATGCTTCTCAGATGCCTGACACGCTGTGTCTGCTAGTGCCTTCACTTCCATCAGTACTTCATTCACATTCACCTCACATACATGTTTATCAGTTACCGTGGACTTGTTCCAAGGGCTGTCTGCACTCTTCCTACCATCAGTGTATCTCAATATCATTCAGACAGTCAAATTCCAGCCTTTAGCCTTAACTTATTGCTTGCCTCCTTGGAGCGATCCTGGCATAAAGCAGTACAGGTTTTTTTCTGGAAGCAGATGCAGAAATACTTTGGATTTTTTTAAGTGAATAAATGACCCCTGTGAAAGGAAGGGAGGTGCAATAGGATTACACAGGGAGAAGTTCCATGCAGAGCTTCAGCCCAACAAAGCCTGATAGGGGGTTCTGCAGTATATAGTGTTTGCGGAAGCATGCTGCTTGAGCCAAAATGGATGGGTGCTTGTTTCCATACCTTCTTGAACAGCCAAATACAGCTGCCCTTGGAAAGCAACCTGAAGGAGTTAACAGCTCGAAGCTATCCCTTTTCTACAATCCGAGGAGCTAGGCAGCAAGTCCTCACTGAAAAGAGTTCTGTGTAGCTTGCTGTTGTCTACCACCAGCTCCTGTGGGCAAATGCAATTGGAAATTTTCTCTAGAAAAGTTATATAAATGTGCATCTCCCCCAGGGTGATTTGTTTTTAACAAGTGACAACCAGTCCAATTTTGGCTACTTTGTTCACTTTCTAATACTTTTAAAGAGTTGAATTTCTTTCTTATGTTTTGGTTTATAATTATCATCAGGGGCATGTGTTCAATAAAAGCTACTTAATTATTTCTGAAGACAACAGAGTATATAAAATAAATATTTAATATATATGTATATATATTATTTCCATCTATGTTATCTAATTTAGTGTATTCTCTTATCATGTTTTTTTTTAATTCTGTGAAGTTGGTTGTTATGTCATCTCTTTCACATTTTATTTCCATAATTGGAGTCACTGGTTCTTTTTTAGTTAGTCTAACTAAAAGTTTGTCATTTTTTTTTAATGTGAAGACATTTTCTAATTTTCCTTGTGATTTCTTCTTTGACCGATTTGACACATTGGTTAGTTGACAGTGTGCTATTTAATTCCCACATTTTCCTGTTCTTGATTTATAATAATGACCACAAAAATTTCATCCTTTTCAGTACTTTGTATATTTCAATGAATTTAAACTGATGGAGGCTTGTTTTGTGAACTAACATATGTTCTATTCCTGGAGAATGTTTCAAGTGCACTTAAGAATGTGTGGGTTCTGTTGTTGTGGGGTGGCATGTTCTGTAGAATATGTGATAGGTTAAGTTGGATTACACTATTGTTCAAGTCTTCTATTTCCTTTTGGAACTTTTTTTTTTTCCTTTTGGAACTTCTGACTAGTACTCTTATAAATGATTAAAAATAGGGTATTGAACTTCTACCTATTAATTTTTTCTTCCTTCAAATTTTGGCAGTTTTTGCTTCATTTAATTTTTGGGTTCTTTTGTTATCTAGAATTCCTTTGTCTTCTTGATGGACACTGGTATCATTATAAAATGCTCTTCCTCAAAGCTAGTAACATTTTTTCTTTTTAAGTCTTTTAAGCTATTATTGCTACTGCCATTGTAGCTTTCTTTGATACATATTAGCATGATGTAGCTTTTTAATTGTTTTTTACCTTCAACCTATTATGTCTGAATTTAAAGGATATATCTTAAAGATAGCATATACTTGAATCACTTTCAAAATTCCATTGGAAAAATCTTTCTCTTTTTTCCTACACTGTTCCTCCCCCTTCCCTCGGGTAATCACTAATTTCTTTTCTATATCTGTGAGTCTGCTTGTTTTTTGTTTTATTCAGTAGTGTGTGGTATTTTTTTTAGATGTTACATACAAGTGGTATCATACAGTGTTTGTCTCCAACATATTTCACTTTGCAAAATGCCCTCCAAATTCATCCATGAGGCAAATAAATCTCAACATTTCATTCTATTTTATGGCCGAGTAGCATTTCATTGTATATATATGACACATCTTTATCCATTCATTTGTTAATGGACATTTAGGTTGCTTCCATACTGTAGCAATTATAAGTAACACTGCAATGAATATTATCTTTCATGTATCTTTTCCTTTTTTTTTTTTTCAGATATATACTCTGGAGTTGAATTCCTGGGTCATTGTACAGGAGACAGGAATCAAGACCATTCCCAAGATAAAGAAATGCAAAAAAGCAAAATGGCTGTCTGAGGAGGCCTTACAAATAGCTGTGAAAAGAAGAGAAGCGAAAAGCAAAGGAGAAAAGGAAAGATACACTCATTTGAATGCAGAGTTCCAAAGAATAGCAAGGAGAAGTAAGAAGCCTTCCTTAGCGATCAATGCAAAGAAACAGAGGAAAACAATAGAATGGGAAAGACTACAGATCTCTTCAAGAAAATTAGAGATACCAAGGGAACATTTCAGGCAAAGATGGCCTCAATAAAGGACAGAAATGGTATGGACCTAACAGAAGCAGAAGATATTAAGAAGAGGTGGCAAGAATACACAGAAGAACTGTACAAAAAAGATCTTCACAACCCAGATAATCACGATGGTGTGATCACTCACCTAGAGCCAGACATCCTGGAATGTGAAGTCAAGTCGGCCTTAGGAAGCATCGCTACGAACAAAGCTAGTGGAGGTGATGGATTTCCAGTTGAGCTATTTCAAATCCTCAAAGGTGATGCTGTGAAAGTGCTGCACTCAATATGCCAGCAAATCCGGAAAATTCAGCAGAGGCCACAGGACTGGAAAAGGTCAGTCTTCATTCTAATCACTAAGAAAGGCAATGCGAAAGAATGCTCAAATTACCGCACAATTGCACTCATCTCATATGCTAGTAAAGTAATGCTTAAAATTCTCCAAGCCAGGCTTCAACAATACTGGAACTGTGAACTTCCAGATGTTCAAGCTGGTTTTAGAAAAGGCAGAGGAACCAGAGATCAAATTGCCAACATCTGCTGGATCATCGAAAAAGCAAGAGTTCCAGAAAAACATTTATTTCTGCTTTATTGACTATGCCAAAGCCTTTGACTGTGTGGCTCACAATAAACTGTGGAAAATTCTGAAAGAGATGGGCATACCAGACCACCTCACCTGCCTCTTGAGAAACCTGTATGCAGGTCAGGCAGTAACAGTTAGAACTTGACATGGAACAACAGACTGGTTCCAAATAGGACAAGGAGTACATCAAGGCTGTATATTGTCACCCTGCTTATTTAACTTATATGTAGAGTACATCATGAGAAACATTGGGTTGGAAGAAGCACAAGCTGGAATCAAGATGCCGGGAGAAATATCAATAACTTCAGATATGCAGATGATACCACCCTTATGGCAGAAAGTGAAGAAGAAATAGAAATTTCTTTCCCCATGGGAAATAGATGGGGAAACAGTGGAAACAGTGACTGACTTTATTTTGGGGGGCTCCAAAATCACTGCAGATGGTGATTTCAGCCATGAAATTAAAAGACGCTTACTCCTTGGAAGGAAAGTTATGATCAACCTAGACAGCATATTAAAAAGCAGAAACATTACTTTGCCAACAAAGGTCCGTCTAGTCAAGGCTATGGTTTTTCCAGTGATCATGTATGGATGTGAGAGCTGGACTATAAAGAAAGCTGAGTGCCAAAGAATTGATGCTTTTGAACTGTGCTGTTGGAGAAGACTCTTGAGCGTCCCTTGGACAGCAAGGAGATCCAACCAGTCCATCCTAAAGGAAATCAGTCCTGAATATTCATTGGAAGGACTGGTGTTGAAGTTGAAACTCCAATACTTTGGCCACCTCATGCGGAGAGCTGACTCATTTGAAAAGACCCTGATGCTGGGAAAGATTGAGGACAGGAGGAGAAGGGGACGGCAAAGGATGAGATGGTTGGATGGCATCACTGACTCGATGGACGTGGGTTTGGGTGGACTCTGGGAGTTGGTTATGGACAGGGAGGCCTGGAATGCTGCGGTTCATGGAGTTGCAAAGGGTCGGACACAACTGAGTGACTGAATTGAACTGAACTGATGGTGATTCTATATAGTTTTTGGAGACACCTCCATGATGTTTTCAGTGTGGCTGCAACAATTTACATTCCTTCAATGGTGTAGGAGGGTATCTTTTTCTCTACATCCTGGCCAACATTTGTAATTTGTATTCATTTTGATGATATCCATTCAGACAGATGTGAGGTGATGTCTCATTGTGGTTTTTATTTGCATTTCCCTGATGATTAGCAATGCTGTGGACTTCTGTTGCATGTGCTTGTCGCCCATCTGCATTTCCTCTTTTGAAAATTTTCTATTCAATCTTCTGTTTTTAAATTAGGTTGTTATTATTATTTAACGTTGAGTTCTATGAACTGTTTACACATGTTAGCTATTAATCCCTTATTAATCATACCATTTGCAAATATCTTCTCCCATTTGGTAAGTTGTTTTTGTTTTGTAGGTGGTTTCTCCTTTTGGATCCAAAAAATATTGTTGTAATTTATGTCAAAGAGTGTTCCTTTCTTTTCCTCTAGGAGTTTTATATTATCTGGTCTTGCATTTAGGTCATTAATCCATTTTGTGTTTATGTATGTGGTATTAGACAACGTTCTAATTTCATTCTTTTATAAGTAGCTGTCCAGTTTTCCCATCACCAATTATTGAAGGGCCTGTTTTTTTCATGTTGTTTAGTCTTGCTTCCTCTGTCCATGATCAATTGACCATGAATGTGTGGGTTTATTTCTGGGATTTCTATTCTGTTCGAGCAATCTATATATCTGTTTTTATGCTAGCACCATACTATTTTGATTATTATAGCTTTTTAATATAGTCTGAAGTTAGGGAGTATGAGTCCTCCACCTCTGTTCTTTTTCTCAGGATTGCTTGGACCATTCAGGGTCTTTTGTGTTTCATACAGAAGAAGTCAGAGCCACAGAAATCAGAGAAAAAAACCAATGAAAGGAATCCAAGTTGCAAAGGAAGAAGTAAAACTGCAGATGACATGTTAGTATATTCATATATTCATTATTTATTCAAATATTATTTCTGCTGTTTCACAGCTGTATTCTGGGACTTCCACTGTATGTTGGTATGCTTGACAGTGCCCCAGCTGATCACTGGAACTGCTATTTTTTCTTCATTATTTTTTCTTTGTGCTCCTCAATCTAGATGATATTCAGGAACCTATATTCAAGTTTGCTGATTATTTCTTTTTCAAGTTCAAATTTTTTCAGCCCGTGTAGTCTGTTTCATTTCAGTTACATTGTGCAATTCCAGAATTCCTATTTGATCTTTTTCGTATTTTAATTTTTTATGATATTGTTTTGTAGATATACTATTCTCTAATAAATTTGCTTTAATTCATTCAGTTCAACCACTCAGTCATGTCCAACTCTTTGCTATCCCACGGATTTCATCACACCAGGGCTCCCTGGCCATCACCAACTCTTGTAGCCTGCTCAAACTAATGTCCATCAAGTTGGTGGTGCCATCCAACCATCCATGCTCTGTCATCCCCTTCTCCTCCTGCCTTCAATCTTTCCCAGCATCAGGGTCTTTTCCAATGAGTCTGTTCTTCACATCAGGTGGTCTAAGTATTGGAGCTTCAGCTTCAAAATTAGTCCTTCCAATGAATATTCAGGACTGATTTCCTTTAGGATGGACTGGTTTGATTTTCTTGCAATCCAAGAGACTCGTAAGAGTCTTCTCTAACACCACAGTTCAAAATCATCAATTCTTTGGTGCTCAGCTTTCTTTGTGGTCCAGTTCTCACATCCATACATGACTATCGGACAAACCATAGGTTTAACTAGATGGACCTTGGTCGGCAAAGTAATGTCTCTGCTCTTTAATATGCTGTCTAGGTTGGTCATAGCTTTTCTTCCAAAGAGCAAGTGTCTTTTAGTTTCATGGCTGCAGTCACCATCTGCAGTGATTTTGGAGCCCAAGAAAAGAAAGTCTGTCACTGTTTCCATTGTTTCCCCATCTATCTGCCATGAAATGATGGGACCAGATGCCATGATCTTAGTTCTTTGAATGTTGAGTTTTAAGCCAGCTTTTTCACTCTCCTCTTTCACTTTCATCAAGAGGCTCTTAATTCATTAGACAAAATATTTTAAATTTTATATATTTATGATACTTGATTTAATGCATTACTTTATTAAGTGCAACATTTGAAATTCCTTAGGGATAGTTTTGTGAATGCAGTTTTTTCCTGTGTATGAGCCATATGCCCATGTTTCTTTTCATGTCTCATAAATTTTTGTTTTAAAACTGGACATTTAAAATAAACAATGAGCAACTTTGGATATCAGATCCTCTCTCCTCTATTTGTTGTTTGTGTTGTGCTGTTAATTTTGTCATTTTTATTACTGCCAATGAAGCTTTTTTCTTTAGTTAATTTCTGTAATAGTCTGTGTCATATGTGGCCACTGAAATTATCATCATATTAACTTATACTACTGCATTTCCTTAACTACATTGAATCAATGTCTTTTTACAAGCACTGTGTACATTTTGAAGCATGCCTTAATTCTATGGCTGTTTACAACTCTGTCTTAGGATTCATTTCTTGTTTTTGCAGATAAGTCAGACATGAGATATTAGAACCTACTCCTTATCTTCTTTGCCATATTCACATCTTTGCACATACATGTGGTTTTGTGGATATTCAGGAGTATGTCAGAATTTTTCAAAACCCTCTATAAACATATAATTTCCAGATCTTTCTTTTAACCTTTTTGGGTAGCTCATTCTTTGCTCTAGGTGGTATCACAGACTCAAGCAATTATTTAACAATATCAAGTAATTCTTGTGGCTGCTTTTAACCAACACCGTGGGTATTGAACTTCCACTGAGAGTGTTCTGAGTCAGATCAAATAAAGACAAGCTCTGTAAGTGGAGTTTTCCCAGGAATTTTCCAAACATGTTAAATAGAGAAATTCTGCAAACAAGGCCCTCTGGGAAACTCTAAATTCAATCTGCTCCTTCCAGTGGCTGGTTTCATGGTATCACGTTTTGAGGTTTCTGGATGTTAAGACAAAGCCATACGAAATAGGGCAAGGTAAAATGTCAGAAATTATGCTATTCTTAAAGAGGTCAGCCATTTTTTTCTGAATAAATGATCAACTGATTATTACAAACCTTTGCTTAATTTCTTGAGTTACGAAAGTTTGATGATTTTCAGTTTTTGTTTTTTTTTAACAAGTTTTCTTTATTGGTTTTATGGAAGAGCAGATTTTTCAGATGCTCTTACTCTGCCATTCCACACATGTTTTTCCTTTTTCATGAACTGTGTATCCCTTCTTTGTCTTGAATTTAGTAGCTGATATGACTGGAGTTTTCATAACTCCTATCTGCTAACATTACATTACCTACATTGTGAACATTTCTCTTCATGTATTTTTCTGCAAATTTCCCACCTGTTCTCTCAATAAGGTCAAATGCCTGCAAGCAGGTGTCATTGAGGTACCTGATGCTAACACAAAAGTTTATTACTTATGTGATTTTTAGAATACTGCATAAGAATTTTCTGTGATTAGATTTTCATATGACAATAAAAAGTCCAAAGTTATCATTTAAAATTTATAAAGATGATTGCATTTTAAAATGTCATTTTTAATATGTGTCTAAAATATTTGGAAAATAATAAAATTGAGTTAATATAAATTTTCAAAATTTTCATGTTTCTCAACTGAGACTATGAAGATTAACTAACATGTGGGTCACAATTTTTGAAACAACAAATTTTGCAATGAAATCTAGATATACTTGCTCTCTGTTACCAGCTTTTAGATTTTGTTATGCCCACTACTAATTATGTAATCAAATTTGTGCCTAATTAATTATATTATGAAATATGTAAAGGGAATTATACAATATATTTTAAGCAACAGTTTTATCAAAATGTATAAATATTTGGAAATATCAATAAATTATACCAGATATTATAAACTTTTGATATAATTAAAAGAACTAAAGATGACTAACTCCATAATTAGGACATTTATATTTAATGTGAATGTATCAAAAACTCATGCCTTTTATGTCACTGTAGGATTTTTATGACTGTGAAGTTTTAAGTTTCCATAATATGTTAAATCTAATTATACACTTTTAATTAAAATTATATACATTTACAACTTTATGTTTTTATACTGTATCTTTTCTTTTATTAATAGTCTCATCTTACTATTATACCTATCATTATGGCTATATTTTATGTTTATCATATATAGGCTACAGCTAAAGTATAATTTAAAAACATAAAAATGCCTCCTCTAATATTCATTATCGAATTCCCAATTTTCACAGCATGATTTCCTAGGACCTTTACGCCATTCTGATAAAAAATAATTTCATTAAAAATATATCCATATATATATATATTTATACATGGATTCCTAGTTTCTCTGTTTTGCATTTCCATGTGCCCTGTTTGCTAGTTTAGTATCTGTGTTTCTGTGTCCCATGAAAAACCATAAATATGATATCTAGAGTTTTGCATATTTTAAACATTCTCAAATATTTGGAATCTAACTTTCCTTGCCATATAGTATGTACTGACACTTAGTCCTAGTTGTTGAATGAGGACTAACTGATATCTCTTCATTTAAATTTTTTTGGTCTTTTTAATATTTTTCTCATCCAAATTGTTTTCAGTTTACCAGTTTCTCTTCCACATTCCATTGCATTCTTGTTATATAAAGGTATTAGTTGAATTATTTGATTTAGGGCTGTAGAATAATAAGGGAAAATATCAATTCTGATTTAATATTGTAAAATGATATCAAGTAATTTTGAGAGAGTCCTTCAGAGAAAAAAAATTTACAATGAAATTTAATCAGCCTGAGCTGCTCAATGTATCAAGCAAAAATACTGTAGCATCAGTTTTTCCCCAGTTAATTGTTTGAGCTTCTACCTGCCCCATTAACAAGCAATGCCTCTCTCGCAGGCTATAAACTCTTCTAAATGTCTTAGGGATGCTAGGGGCTTGGAATGTTCAGAGACAGGTCAGAGTCCATTTGCCATCTCTGAGTGAAGGGGAAAAGTTCATCAGGTTGATAATGTCATGGATTTTGGAAAAGAATTGGAGAATTATAATATTTTACTTTACTGTTTTTACTTTTTGGAATGTGAACATTTTAAAAACACATATAAAAGTAGAGAAAATGGAATGATGAGAATTTGTGTACCCACAATTATGTTTTAACAATTACCAACAGTCTGCCATGCTTATTTCATATCTCCCCCACTTTTCAGAAGGGAAGGGGCTACACTGTTTTAAAGTAAATCCAAGATATCAAATCATGTAACTATTAAATGTGTTACTAGAAATCTTTGTGTGTGTGTATATGTTCAGTTGTTCAGTCGTGTCCGACCCTTTGTGACCTCATGGACTGGTACCCACCAAGCTCCTCTGTCCATGGGATTTCCCAGGCAAGAATACTGGAGTGAGTAGCCATTCTCTTCTCCAGGGGATCTTCCCAACCCAGCGATCAAACTGGCATCTCTTGTGTCGCCTGCATTGGCAGTCGAATTCTTTCACTGAGCTACCTAGAAAGCTCTAGATATCTTTTGTAGATCATGACATTTAGTCATTCTATAATACTGGTATCACATTTAATGAAATTTTTTAAAATGTGGCTACAATCTGCTTATTCTAATCAAAGTCCAAATGCTATCTGGTTATAAATGTTATTGTTTTAGGCTTTATATAGTAAAACTATTCAAGAGTAATCTAAAATATTGCAACTGACTTATATATCAACCCTCATTGTACCAGCTGGCATTATAATCCAAGGACTGCACCAGCAGCCCATTACCACACAAGACAATAAACGTGGCCATTTTGCTTTCCTAGAAACTGTTCCTAGGACTCTACTTCTCTTTTTTATAATTCAGGCAAAAAACGTATAGTTACATGTTCTATTTCCAGTGCAATGTGTTATTTTCCCTATATTCATCCTTTTGCACGCCTCAGATTGATGAATCATCTGAGAAAGACTCTGTGATTGCTAAGTGCTTCACATTGTATCTATTGAAATGTGGCAGCATTAAAACATCCCAAATATATTGGCTTAAAATAATACACATTAATTTAGCTTATAATTAAGAGGGTGAACCATTTATATTGGGCTAAGCTGAGCATCTCTACTTCTGATTTTAACTGGAGTCACTCATGTGTCTATATCATTTCACTCACCCATGCTTTTGGACATTGGTGGGCCACTAGCCAGGGTGATAAGGAAATGAGTTATCCATTTGTCTCTTTCATTACACATACAGGCTTAGGCTTTGTTAAACAAAGGCAGTTGAAGGGTTTCCATCATGTAAACATTTTCCACCTTTCTGCTTGCAACATTTTGTTTTTGTTCAGGCTCTCAGTTGTGTCCAACTCTTTGCGACCCCATGGACTGCAACACACCAGGCTTCCCTGTTCTTCACCATCTCCTGGAGCTTGATCAAACTCATGTCCTTTGAGTAGGTGATACCACCCAACCGTCTCGTCCTCTGCTGTCCCCTTCTCCTCCTGCCTTCAGTCTTTCCCAACATCAGGGCCTTTTATAATGAGTCAGCTTTCACTCAGATGGCCAAAGTATTTGAGTTTCAGTTTAGCATCAGTCTTTCCAATGAATATTCATAATCGATATCCTTTATGATTGACTAGTTTGATCTCCCTGCAGCCCAAGGGACTCTCAAGAGTCTTCACTAACACCACAATTCAAAACCATCAATTCTTCGGTGCTCAGCCTTCTTTATGGTAGCTTTTGTTCTAGTGGTCAAAACAAGTAAAAAGACCAAGGCCAGAATCAGTGAAGCAAAAGACCACCCAAAGGTAGGCTAAGCTAAATGTTCTGAAGAATAGTACACTGAAAATCTACCACATACTTCAGTCCTCAGTTCAGTTCAGTTGCTCAGTCGCATCTGGCTCTTTGACTCTCTGTGCTCCTTTGAAGACCTTCAAGACCTTCTAGAACTAAAGAACTAAAACCCCAAAATGATGTCCTTTACATCACAGGGGACTGGAATGCAAAAGTCAGAAATCAAAGGATACCTGGAGTAACAGGCAAATTTGGCCTTGGAGTACAATTGAAGCAGGGCAAAGGCTAACAGAGTTTTGTCAAGAGAACACACTGGTCATAGCAAACACCTTCTTCCAACAACACAAGAGAAGACTCTACACATGGACATCATCAGATGGTCAATACCAAAATCAGACTGATTATATTTCTTGCAGCCAAAGATGGAGAAGCCCTATATAGTCAGCAAAAACAAGACTAGGAGCTGACTGTGGCTCAGATCATGAAGTCCTTATTGCAAAATTCAGGCTTAAATTGAAGAAAGTATGGAAAACCACTAGACCATTCAGGTATGACGTAAATCCAATCCCTTAAAATTATACAGTGGAAGTGACAAATAGATTCAAGGGATTAGATCTGATAGACAGAGTGCCTGAAGAACTATGAACAGAGGTTCATGATATTGTGTAGGAGGCAGTGATCAAGACCATCCCCAAGAAAAAGAAAGACAAAATGATTGTCTGAGGAGGCTTTACAAATTTCAATCTTTCAAATAACTCTAATTTAGAGTATATTTTGACAACTTCTTCATGAGAGAAAAGAAAAACAGTCTCATAAATTAAATTCCACTTAAAACATCCCTCTGTGAGATAACCTGATTAATATATTTCACTTCCTTTTGAGAAAAGCAATATAATAGCATTATATTCATAACACTAATCATCTGTCCCAGCTTATAATTAAATAACATTGATAAAGTCCCTTGATGCCTTTGCTTGGTTTCCTTCAAATCAGAAGAGATAGTATCTGTCTATTCTTCATCAAAATGGCATTTTCAGTTGCATCACTTGCACCAGATAACCACAAGCCTCAAATCTGACAAGACTGTTTTTCAATACACAGTGGTAGAAACTGACAATGAAGCCCTGGCAGACTGATGCATTTTCAATAATGCAGGGATTTTTTTTTTTTTTTTCTTAAAACTTGCCTTTTTCCCCCCACGGGGAAAAGGTTTAAATCATTCAGTGAAGGAGAAAAGCTATTTTACTGTTTTTTTTAATGGTTATTTCTTCAAACTTGAGAAGTTTCATGTCACTTTCAAGTATGTTATTAAGACAAGCAGAGCTGGAACAGATTCAAACTTTCTTCTCTCATGGCCAAATCTCCTGCAATTGAAAATGCCAGGGTGACAAAGGAAGCTGCCATGTAAGAATACACTGTTCTTGCTGAAAGGACCTAACTCTCCTGATAATCCTGATGGTACCTGTGTTATTTCATAGGTGGCACACTCAGATTAGATAACAACATGACAAATTGAAAACTAGTGACACCTCAGGAAAAATGTCAAGCAAGTATTAGTTTTAAACAATCCTTGTTGACTGTGATGCTTCTACTGTGGTATGGAGGAAGACTGTCATGCATGCCATAAACTGAGTTGAGTGGCACTGTAAATTTGATCAGGAAATTAAATGCTTTATAAATGATATGGCAGAAGAATCACTATGACCCAACTGCAGTTGGCTATGGGTCATCTGTTTTCTTTCGGCCTCAGTTACTGAAGCCAGTATTTATCTCCCTGTATCCTGTAGGATTATGTTAGCTTATATAGATTTATAATTATAACGAAACTGGAGAAGAATTGGAAGAAATAAATAGTTTCGTCAGTGGTTCAGTTCTTATATCTTCCTGAAGGAAAGAGCTACCCTTCTGAAATGCTCTAAAAATAAAATATAATCATTAGAAAATATTTAAATGTTTCTCCTCCCATATTGGGTGCTACATTTCATAAAAACAGCATTAAGGATCTCTGAAAAGTAAAGTTTAAAGATGTATCTACAGTGCTTAGAGCGAAAGTGTTTGGTGTATATTTGTTTTATTCCTTAAAGTCAGCAGCTTTCATTTAACATTTACATAAAGATATTTTAAAAAATCATCTTTTAAGGACAATTTTGGCTTAAGAAAGAATTGCACACGAATATTACAGTGAGTTTCTGTGTATCCTTCACAGCTTTCCCTGTATTAACATCTCTCAAAACTAGTGTATTAACCTTGGAAAAATACTATTAACCAAAGAAAAGTTAATAACAAGTGTTAATGGGGATGTGAAGAAATTAGAATTCCTATTATTGGTAGAGATTCTTCAAAAAATTAAAATTAGAACTATGATATTATCTAGCAATCCTACTTCTGGGTATTTATCCAAAAGAATGGAAAACAGAATTTCAAGGAGATAATTGCAATTTCATGCTCATGATAGCATTAATTGCAGTACCCAGGAAGTTCTTAGATGATGAATGAAAAAATATGGCATACATATAAAGAATATTATTAAGTCATAAAAAATGAAGGAAACCCTGTTATATATATACTACAAAATGAGTGAACATTGAAGAAATTATGCTAAGTGAAATTAGTCAACCACAGAAGGACAGAAACTGCATGACTTCTACTTATATGAAATTTGTAGTCAAATTCATTGAAGCAGAAAGTGAAATGGTATTTTCCAGGGCCTGAGGCCAGTGAGAGATGGGCAGTTGCTGTTCAGTGTGTAAAAAGTTTCAGTCGTGCATGTTGAAAACGCTAGAGAGAACTACTGTACAATATTATATCCTATACTTAAATCATTTAAGAGGTTAGATTTCATGTTATGTATTTCTTTTTACCACAATTTAAAAAATGCAGTAATAACTGTAGGTTGACTTTGTCTCCTGAGATACTTCTAAACTCTTGTACTGATTCATATAGTGTATTGGTGGTACTTTCTTCCTTTTTAGTATTTTTATATAGTCATTTATGTCATATGCAAATAGAAACAACTTTAATTTGTCTTACCCAGTGCCTCTGTCCATTTGTTTTGCCATAACAAAAATACCATAGACTGAATGGCTCATAAACTACAGAAATTTACTTTCCACAATTATGAAGGCTGTAAGTCTGAGATCAGGGTATGTCCAATTTGGTGAGGGTCCTCTTTCACGTTGCAAACTGATGACTTCTCACTGTATCATCTCATAGTGGGAGGGGTGAGGGATACCGTGGGAGCACCAATCCTATTTATGAGAGATCTACTCTTATGACATAATGACCCCAACGCCCGACTTCCTAACTACCACCTTGGGGGTTATGTTTTCAACATGTGAATTGGCGATGGAGTGGGAGAGGACACAGATATTCAGTTCTTAGTATACAGTCTGTTTTCCATCTATCCCTTATGTATAGGAATTCGAGTATGCTTAAGGCGTAAGAGAAGACAATATTTTCCCATATTCCAATCATACGGGCAACACTTTCAGTCTTTCACTATTGAATATGATGTTAGTGTTATGGTTTCTCATTGAAGTCCTTTATCAAGTGAAGGAAGTTCCCTTTTATTCATATTTTGTTGAGAGATTTTATCATGACTGAACATTAGATTCTGTCAAAGGCTTTTTCTGCATTATTCAGTTCACCAACATTTTTTTTCTTATTTAATATACAATTATGGTGAAATTGATTAATTGGTTTCCAAATGTAAAGAGTCGGACACGACTGAGCGACTGAACTGAACTGAACTGACTGAAATGGTGAAGTGGTGTTTCATTCTTGAGGCAAGTCTCTACTTAGTTTAGATTTATTGTTCTTTTTACATATTGCTAGATTCAATTTGCCAATAATTTGTTGAAAAAAAATCTATGTCCATAAGTTATATTGGTTTCTGGTTTTTTTTCTCTTGCAATATCATTGTCTGTTTTTCATGTTAAAATAAATATGAGCTCAAGAAAAATTTGGGAACTATTTCCCTTTGTTCTATTTTCTGGAGGAAGCTGTGTAGAATTGATATTATTTCTTCGTTATACTCATTGGTAAATCATCAACTCTAGATTTACTATTTTGCAAAGTTTTAAACAGAATTTCAATTTCTTTAACACTTCAGTATAGGGATATTTGGGTTATTTATTTTGCAAGGTTTTTTTAGAAAAATTTGTCAATTCCAAGTTTTTTTAACTTATGTGCATAGAATTATTTGTTTTATTCTCTTATTATCCTTTTAACATCTGTGATGACTGTGACACTATTCTTTTTGTTGTTGTTATTGTTCCTGATATTGGTAAATTGAATTTTCTTTTTTCTGTTCTTACTTAGACTGTCTTGAGTTTATCTGCTTTATTGATTCTTCCAAGTACTGAAGCAGCATTTGATTTTCTGGATTTTCCTCTACTATTTTTTCTGTTTTCAATTTCATTGATTTCTATTTTGGTCTTTATTATTTCCTTTCTTCTGCTTGCTCTACATTAAGGAGCTGTCATTTAATATTGAAGAATATGTACATTATTTTTGCCTTAAATTCAAAAGGTTCTTTGAGTTCCTATAAGAGCAATTTTGTGGGGGGGAGCAGGTTTTACTTAGTTTAACTTTTTTTTTTCAGTTTTAGAATATGTTTCCTTGGTTGCTTATGATATGATGATGACATGCATGTGCCTGTTTCCCTATAGCTACAGAAGAAATGAGATGAGAGTTTTCATTATAATCCCTCTCGTGTAAGAAGTGGGCCATGTCTTTGTCAAAATCAAAAACATTTAGTGACAAAATCTTTTTTGCTAGTACATGATTATAAAGGGGTGGTACAGTGATAAAGAATCAACCTGCCAATGCAGGATATGCAAGAGACGTGGGTTTAATTCTTTGCTTGGGAAGATCCTATGGAGAAGGAAGTGGCAACCCACTCTAGTATTCTTGCCTGGCAAATCCCATGAACAGATTAGCCTGGCAGGCTAATGGGGTCGCAAAGATTCATACACGACTGAGTACACATGGTCATTAAGCTTGCTTTTGCACTACAGTAATAAAATGTACACTACTGTGCATTTAGCCATGAATCTGTAGTACCTCTTCTATTTCTCTAATCTCTTGAATGAACAAACCAAGAGCACTAATATCTGGCTGCATGAATGAATAACCAAAATAAAGAGTTGTTCATTAAGGAGAGTTGTAGCAAATGGAATCATGGTGAACATTACATATTTTAATGTAATAAAATATAGACTAAGACCTATATGACTGGAGAAATTAAATTATGTCCACAGCACACAACGCAAATATTGTCACCTGCTTAGGTATGAAGCAACAAAAGTTCATATAAGAATGCTGATCTCCCTCATCTTTATTAGGCAGTGAATTTATACTTCCTAAGTGGGATCCACAGTCTCTGTGGTTCCACAGAGTTATATCAATAGCCACAACATTCTAATAGCTGTTATAAAACCTTTTCTCAAAATTTAAGACCAGTTTAGGGATGAATATAATTTGTGAAATTTCTTCGTTTCCATTTCCATTTTCTTCTATTTCCTAGAAAAAATGGATTTAGTTTTTTGTTAAAATTGTAACACTAGCATTGTATTCTTATGAAGTATTTGTCTACCTGTCTCTGTAAAGCATTTTTCCTTTTAGATTCAAGTTCAATAATTTAATATGCTTCATTAGGTACTTGTGTTTTAAGGAATAATATTTTCCTAGAGAGAGAGGGAACTCTTAAACCAACAAACAGTTGATGAGCAAGTTGAGTAAGCTCCAAGCCAAAAACAAAAAACAACTGCATTTAGAGACAGAGAGGCAATTATTGCCAGCACTATGAAAGGACACTCAAAAGGCAGTCTTCCTCATTTAGCTTTATTTACCCTTTCTTACTTCATGGCAAATAGATGGGGAAACAGAGACAGGCTTTGTTTTCTTGGGCTCCAAAATCACTGCAGGTGGTGATTGCAGCCATGAAATTAAAAGATGCTTGCTCCTTGGAAGAAAAGCTATGACCAACATAGACAGCATATTAAAAAGCAGAGACATTACTCTGGCACCAAAGGTCTGTCTAGTCAAAGCTACAGTTTTTCCAGTAGTCATGTATGGATGTGAAAGTTGGACCCTAAAGAAGGCTGAGCTCTGAACAATTGATGCTTTTGAACTGTGGTGTTGGAGAAGACTCTTGAGAGTCCCTTGGACTGCAAGGAGATCAAACCAGTCACTCCTAAAGGAAACCAATCCTAAATATTCACTGGAAGGACCCATGCTGAAGCTCTATACTTTGGCCACCTGATGCAAAGAGCTGACTCATTAGAAAAGACCCTGATGCTGGGAAAGATTGAAGGCAGGAGGAGAAGAGGATGAGATGGTTAGATGGCATCACCAATGGACATGAGTTTGAGCAAACTCCAGGAGATAGTGAAAGACAGGGAAGCCTGGCATGATTCAGTCCATGGGGTGCAAAGAGTTGGACACAACAGAGCAACTGAACAACAGCAATCCTTTCTTATTCTTAATATAAAGGTGAATACTGAGAGGTTATAGACTAAAAGACTTCAACCATCTTTGAAGTGCTGTTGTATCCCCCCTTTCACTTTCAGGAGGCTGCTACTTCAGCTGGGTACTATTTTCTCTCTCAGTTTGTGCTTCCATTGTTCCATGTATCATCTTCCTTTTTTCGGCACCACAGAATTTATTCTCTTTGTTCCCAAAGAGTACCAAAAATGCCAAAATTATAAACTTAACTGTCTCTTGCATATTTTTGTGCCACAAACTATATGAGAGACAGAAGCAGGAATTTCATATGTCAAAGATTTAAATGTGTTTATTTTTCAATTCACACCCACCCACCTCAACCTGCCTTTAACTAAACATGGGTTTGATTACATTTGTTCCTGGAGATAAAGTGGAGATGAAAATGTTGATGTGTTCAAAGTTAATCTTTGTAAAACCAAAAATGTTTATTTACTATGTTAAATTTGCCTTACTTATCATTCTATTTTCAGGAAAAAGAAACAAGGTGGTTCTGGAAGGGGAACACATGTACACCCATGGAGGATTCATGTCAATGTATGGCAAACCCAAAACAATACTGTAAAGTTAAAAAATATATTACAATAGCCAGGACATGGAAGCAAACTAGATGTCCATCAGCAGACGAATGGATAAGGAAGCTGTGGTACATATACACAATGGAATATTACTCAGCCATTAAAAAGAATACATTCGAATCAGTTCTATTGAGATGGATGAAACTGGAGCCCATTATACAGAGTGAAGTAAGCCAGAAAGAAAAACAAAAATACAGTATACTAATGCATATATATGGAATTTGAAAGATGGTAACGATAACTCTATATGTGAGACAGAATAAGAGACACAGATGCATAGAACAGTCTTATGGACTCTGAGGGAGAAGGTGAGGGTGGGACGTTCTGAGAGAATAGCGTTGAAACATGAATATTATCATATGTGAAACAAAACACCATTCCAGGTTCGATGCATGGCACAAATGCTCAGGGCTGGGGCAATGGGATGACCCAGAGGGATGGGACGGGGAGGGAGGTGGGAGGGGGGTTCAGGATGGGGAACACATGTAAACCCATGGCTGATTCATGTCAATGTATGGCAAAAACCACTACAATATTGTCAAGTAATTAGCCCCCAACTAAAATAAATAAATTTATTTTAAAAAATAAAATAAAATAAAATAAAAAAATATTTCAGAACCATAAAAATAAATAAATAAGCCATTTAAAAAAAAAAAGAATGTTGAATAGACTTATTCATCTTTTAACTGTATAGGTCCAGACATATAAGTTTCAGCTCAAGCTCTGGTCTATTCCCCCCAGCTTACTTATGTTATACCACTAATTACTATCTCATATGACTAATCAATTTTGACTTATAAAACACACAGTAATTCCCAAATGCAATTAAACAATTTAATGTGCAATGCAAAATTCTAAGATATAAATAAATTTCATATTCCATGAAAATTGTGAGAAGGGAAATCACAATCATATATGCATATATCAAGTCACTTCTACTCTGTTTTTAAAAGATTGCTGCCTAAAGCACTATAAAATGAGTTTTAAATACTTATACTTTTCAATAAGAGTAAAATATTTATAACATATTAAAGGCAAAATTATGCTTTAATATGAGGCATGAATATGCTTGTAGTAGTTATGGCTTATTATTAAAAATTTTAATATCATAAATGAAAAACTTTGGTGAATTTCTTTTCAATATTCCAAGTGATGTAAAAATCTGTGGCTATATCATTAATAAATTTTTATATCCAGGTCATTAAATTGCTTCTCCAAATTTCATTTATTCTCTAGGCATGGATTTGAATGAATTGATGTCTAATACAACATGATGTTCATTAACAAAATTAAGGAAATCCTAGCACATCCTTTATATGAAATATCTTAAAACTAGCACACATCTCAGTCTCCTCTTAGAAAGAGGCAGATTCTGGTCTTCAGATTTAAAATCTCTATGCTCTTATTTCTGAGTAGCTTCAGAGCATACATAAAATACAATTTCAATGATACATTTAGAAACACAAACATAATAAGCATTCTATATATAGAAAAATATGACATACATTGTTGGTAAATTATAATTCATCAAGAAAATTTAATTGAAATTTACAGAGATCAATCTTTCAATGGACAATTTCCCTATGTTAAGAAATCATTTAAATGTATTTGAAATTTCATATTTTAAATGATTTAGTAAAGATGATAGTTTCTTCTTTCTCCTCTTAGAAAACATGCAACTATATTAGAGAGAATGTAAAACAGGAATGCAAACTCTTTTTTAATCAAAATAGGGAAAACCTGAGGTGGAATGACTTTAAGAGAAGGTAATGTCAACAATGGGAGAAGAGCTCATATGATATATATGATGGCTCTCACAAATAACACCAAAAGCTGCAGAGCATAGACAAATATTGAAAAAAACAATACTCTAGTGTAAATGATACATTATGAGGAGTAAAAAGGAACAGAGACGCTGCTAGCAGGCTCTATTTCACTCCTATTTTCCCTGCTAAAATAATTTACTGACATAGAAAACTCTGTACTATAAGTCTGAATCATGGTTTGGACCTTCACGTCATATAATATTTCTGGAAATAGGTGGTCAAATTAAATGAACATCATTTCAGGATAAATAATGAATAAAAGAAAACTGTCTAGGAATTATACAAAGATGTTACACCATAAAAAATGAGAAAAGAAAGAGAAAAGAAAGGAAAGAAATGAAAGAACATCCTTATAAACATTTTACTACCGAGAAAATAGTTATGACTAAACAGAATGCAATGAATTAATAAAGCAAGATCTCAAAGCAGAGTTTTAAAAACTCAAAAATCATGATAACAAAACACATGGTGAGAATATTATAGAGACTCTGGATGTCATTGTGAATGACCTGGAAGACACTGAATACATAATTTCTGAACAGAAATATAATATAATGTGATAATTTAAAGACATCTTTCTGGAAGTCATGTGGTGAACTGAATGGAAAAGAGGAAAGAATATAAATACAGAGAGTGATTAGAAACGAAATATGATGGCAACATGGACAAAAGTGGTAGCAGGGGAAGTGACAGTTGCTGAAGAATCAGATGTCAATAAAACTTAGAAAAATTCTCACACTCATCAATAATACCTTTTAAATCAGGGGCTCAAACAAAATACATATGAAATATATATTTTGCTTCTTGGCAACAACTGTTACGGAGAAAGATAATCCAAGCAAGGAAAAAAGGAGTGTGAGTGTCGCTGGCCATTTGAGCAGACACCTGAAGAGTTGTACAGCGTGCCATGAGGATATCTATGGAAAGAGCAGCCCAGGTAGAGTAAACAGGAAATGGAAAGTTTGTGAGACGAGAGGGTGCTTGGCGTGTGCTTGGCATGTTTAAGAAACAATGAAGCCAGCATGGTGAGAACAAAGAAAGGTTAAAGAGAAGTGTAAGAATGTGGAGAGGGATGTAGACTCAAGAGCAAATTCTTTTTCCCCTTACTTTGAGAGGAGAGAAATTACATTGTTTGTATGCTGATAGGGATGATTCTGAAGAGATATAAAACTTATTATGCAGAAAGAGAAAAGTGAATTTCTAGAGCCAAAAGTCACCAAAGAGTGTCAGTGGAATGAACATGAAATATAAGTGGAAGAGATGATTTGAGGAAAAACACCAGTAATGTCCCCAGAGAGGAAGGCAATGCTAAAGAGTCAAATTAGATAAGTGGGTTAACATGGGGAGACAGTGGTGGGATTTTCCTAATGATTGTTTATACTTATGAAGAGAGCAGGCATTAAAAATTTGAAGAGAATAAGGAAGATATGAAATATTAATCTAAGATTGTAATTTGTGAATGGCCTAGATTGGTGCTTCTCAAACTTGAATGCACACTGAAATTATCCAGGAAAATTAAAAAAATCAATATTGTGCAACTATGCACATCTGATATAACTGATCTGGAATATGTCTCTATATCACAATGCACAGGTAAAAATGAGAAATGCTGACACAAGAAGTGTGATAGGTGTCAATATATATCAATATACTTACACAGAAGGGTCATCTAGAAGTAGGTGGTGGTAATGGAGCACCAGTGATTGTGAATAAGTGGAAGACAAATATTCATGGAAGAGATAAAGAGGTAGGGTGTCCTTGTATTGCAAAATTGAATTAAGTGACTATTAAATTCACAAATATTTATGACAGGACTAGTTCTTGGAAATAGCAATGGGTGAGCCAAAAGCTAAATTTTTTAAGGAATTCGAGTCGGTGATGCTTAATAGTAAATTCTGATGATAAATTCACAGTGTTGTGTGTTTTTTAGAGAAGAGAAAGGATGATCTGGATATTTAGAGCTCCAATTGGGATAAATTAGTGACTACTTGAAACATGGGCATGGGATGCAGCATTTTAAGGGAAATCCTGATTTCAATTAGAAGGAAAAGGGAGGAAGCATTGAAAAAGTAAAAGGATATAACTATAAACTATGATCATTTGTAGAGAAAATACTGAGAAGGTTTAAAGGGCTAGAAAGGAATGGAACATGGGATGGAAAGTATTGATGTACAGAGCTACATGAAGGTACAGGTCGTGGTAGAGGGAATGACTGAGGACCCTTGGGTTTCTTGTGGTGACTCATATAAGCAGACAGTCACGGCAAAATAAATTTAATTGGATTATATAAGGCAGAAAGTATTGTTAACCTATTTTTTCATATTTTTTAAATGTATGATTTACACCCACACACAATTTTGGAATAATTTTCAAGCATATCATTACTTGTCATGTAATTTGCCTGGATGCTGGGTGTTTAGGTAGAGTGATATCATGTTTTTCTGTATGATTTTTCTATATGTTTAAGCATTTTTCAGATATTAATGCAATATCAATAGCCTGGATATAGTTCCACAGTTTGTATAGAATGTATGATGCTTAATAAATAAAACTGTTCAGATTTACTTTCTTGGATTTGTTGAAATAACAGAAGATAATGTTTAATAGGGGTCTATTTTAAAAGTTATTTCCAAATCAGCTCCTGAAGGAATGCATTCTTAACCTTTGACTAGAAAGAAAGTGAAGTTATTGAAACTGTATCCAAAAAGCAATAAGTTTCTAATTGGAATAAAGAAATGAAGGGTTGCTGTTTTGAAAATAAACTGAGCTCCACTTTGCCTTTTTTGGTTAACAAGAATAAAGCCCCTCCACTCAGAACATGATTTATGGAGTTTCATAATAAAACATATTATTCAAGGCCTTTCTTGCACTTAAGGTGATTTATTAGACTAGATATAAAACTGGGTTAATGAATCATGGCTAGTCGGAGACTTGGGGTCTTCAAAATTAAAGGTAACATGACAGAGCTCTAAAATAAAAATATATATAAACTATCTAATTTTCAATGACTATTTATATCCCTGCAATGCCTATATGTTCTGCATTAAATCCTACTTTCATTCTGGGAACAGTATTGTTAAGCTTCTAAGAATCAGTTGCTATCATAACTGAAATGAATGATTAAATGTTTGAAGAAATGAATTAAAGTAGGTACCTTCCAATACATTATCACAGTTATAATTACAATATGATATGCTATGACTAGGAAACATAGGAAATATACAAGATACAAGACATAACTTTCATGGAAGCTTGTTTCCTGTAATTTATGACTGTGTGCTTTACTCAGCTGTGTAACAACTCTTTATAAATAATGGAAGGATGCTATAATCTGACAAACTTTATAATACAAACATGTGCTAATTGTACTAGTTTTGCTCTGCTTATTGCCTTTATTTTCTTATTTAACAAGGATTTCTGTTTAATAATAGCAATACAAAACTAAAATGAATTTAACTGCAACCATTTAATATAATCTACTGTTGGCATAACTAGTCATGGATTATTACAAACAATATTTGACTTTAATGAGTGCCAATGAATCAAAATATGGTCACATGAATACTATTTTTCTAACTGAAAACAAGTAGATATTATAAACTTTCAAAATTTTTATTTAAAGGATTATAGAACTACCTCATTGGATAAAGCCATGGTATTTAATTCACTTTTTGCTTCTTTAGTTTCTTTAGAGAAATGTGTGTGGAACATGTGCAGTAATAGTCAGTGGACTAGTCTAGCATGTCATTATTTCCATTGTTATAGAATGTAAAGGATTTGAATTAGTACAGTGAATGTTAAAAGAGTCCTACTGAGAGAAGGAATTTAAGCACAGCAAGCTACCCAGGCCAAATGGATAAACTCCTGCTGACATTTTCAAACCTGAGCCAGAATCCAAGGAGGGTGTTAGTACCAAATCATCTAATTCACACTTAAAGATGATGCCAGATATTCACTTTTCTTTGGCTTTGTGATAATGATTTGTACTTGTGTTTTTGTTGAAGGATTAATCTTATGTACAACAGTTACTGATTATGATTCCTTTATATTGAAACTTTCTGAATATTTTATAAAACAATAATCACCAAACAACAATGAGAACTAATACAAAACTCAGTTGGAATGTTTATATTGTGTTCTAGAAAATTATCCAAGTAACTTTAATAATTATCTTGATTTGGAACTCTTAATTTCTTTCCTGATTATCCAGGGTATTATGTGGAAAACACTATTTATATCAGTTCTTTATTTCCCTTCTATTTACCTCAATCTCAGTCTCAATGGGCTCACGGTTGGAAAACAGTTTAAAGGTATGTACTAATATGTATTAGTACAATGCATATTAAATATGTATGACATATGTACACAAAAAGAACAGTAAAATGAATTATAAAGATTTTTTACTTCCCTCTTCTTGTGATACCTACATTTAAAATGGAACCTGAAATTTTATCACTAGAATTCACGAACTATGAAAATTAGAAGAACAACTTTTCTAAGTTGGAATTTTTCAAGTTTTCCCTCAAATCACATTATCTACTTAGTTTTTAATTTGATGGTGAAAATAACTTGATTAACAAGTGTTTCTAATCCTCAACGATCTTGAGGCAGAAACTATATGCCCCTTTGCCCTCTGGTATGGAGATTCTTTCCCTATGGACCAAACTCCAAGAAAAGAATAGCAGAACAATTAAGAGAGGAGGCTGGGCCCTGCCAAGACCACATATTTTTCATTCTCCAAGTCAGGAGACCTCTCTGATCACATACACACAGAAAGCTCTTTGGAGTTAGAAGGGGAATGATGCCAGAGAGATGCTCATTACCCATAGGCCTTTGCAGTAGAGTCCATCTTGGCTAGGAGACGTGCGCCCCCATATGGAGGATCCTGAGACATACCATATATGAACTGTGAACCAGACATATGATGATTGGATAAAGGAAACTCAGAAGAAATGCCTCCATAAAAGCGATTTAAACTGAAATGAGACTGTGACTCAGGGACTCTTTCTGTGAGCTCTCCTGTGTGTCTATCCACCTATAATGTACTCCTTTTCCTCCTAATAATCACTTTACTTGTTTCACTACTTTCCATCTGTGGGAATTCTTTTCTGCAGAGCCAAAGGCCCAGGGTCCTTGTTACTAACCACTGGTCTAGTGGCTGGGATTTGGTACTCTCACCTCTACAACCCAGCCTCAATCTCTGTCTGGGAACTCCAGCCCCACTTCAAGCTGCTGTAGGCCAAGGCTACCTGAGATCAATTTTATCTCTTCCATTCAACTAAGGGAATAAATGGTCAAATTAATTAATATATACTTTTCATATACACCTTATAATATATACATAATATATATCAATTATTAGTAGAAACTATCATACAGTGGTTATTCAATAAAAAATCACACTGATATTTTGAGAAAATTATTTTACTACTTTCAAATACATTTCATTATTTATTTACAGTATATTTGGTATATATCACATAACTTGGAAATGGTTTAAAATTGGAAAGGAACACATCATGTTAAACCAATTCTTCAGAATTGGTGAATACATCCATCAGAACTACACTGTTTGAAATTTTAAATTCCTACATTAGCAAAATATAGTAAATGGACCACGGGATTTTTACTCTATCTTAAAATGGATCTAGAGACAGAAAAGTAATATAGTCATGCATTTTCAATTACTACTAAAAGTTAAATTAAATAAATTAATATCATGAGCTATTAATTTTTTTCTCAGGGTATTAGTGTATCTAAATGCTTATATTGTCAACTGAAGAATAAACATCATTTTAAATAGAGATATTTTAAGATTGTCTGTCATAAAGAGTTATTTTTTCCCCATTTTATTTCTCCCCTACCTTAGTTTTTCTCACTCTGTCTTTAGATGGTATGCAATGACAACTAATGTGAAATGATAATCTTCAAGTCTATCAAATTAGCTGTTTTTCTTATTTTCATAATATACAACGTTCTGCACAATCAAGTTTTCAATCATATCAAAGTAAGTCTGCGGTACAACTTGAGACAGAGAAGCCTTGAGGTTTAGCTTTCCTGACCATTCTCTGTCTTGGGTGCAGCTCTCCCAGTTTAAAAGTCCCACTGAGTGGTATTTCAGAGTGTAAAATCATGGAGACACAGAGGCAGCACCCAGCAAAGGGAACACAGTGAACCGCCTGGGACTGGGACAACAGAGTCTCTCTCAGAAGGATAACAGCCTCCAACTAAGAGCTGTTAAACTGGTTAAATCAGCCAGGAAGAATGACTGGGTTCCAACCCAGCTAAGTGAACCAGATCATGGTTAATAACCACTAATAACTTTGAGCACCCTTTGCCTTATCAACACCAGAAAAACACAGAATTCAAAAGAAAGATTGTGCAGCAGCACATGGTGCTGTGTAGATCCAGGAAACCTTCCCCAGGTCAGAGACAGTATGAGCCCTTATTTACCCTATTATCAAGAGACCGTCAAACTCCACAGAGAGGAGCTGTGCACAGTGGCAGGGATGAAACTAAGAAACTGATCATTTTTACCTAGAAAGACTATGCTACTTAAAGGGCTTTAAACATAAATTACATTGCTGCTGCTGAAATTCCTTTTCCATTATTGAGGACATCTAAAGGAGGATCTAAATGGATTATAAACAAAACAGCGTAACTCCATTTTCTTGCACTTAAGATTTGTATATGACGATATTTTTATGCTACCACTGTATATGAACATACTATATTAATTATATCTTTCACATGTGGCAGAATTAATTTATATGCTAAAGGAGGGCAATCATAGCCAGTACATTTCATCATTTAGTAAAGACTCAAGTATAGAGACCTAATTACATGGGCAAAGAGTCAGACATGAATGACCGACTGAACAATGAACAAAGTGGCAACTATGTTATTCAGTTCAGTTCAGTTCAGTTGCTCAGTTGTGTCTGACTCTTTGCGACCCCATGAATTGCAGCACACCAGGCCTCCCTGTCTATCACCAGCTCCCGGGGTCCACCCAAACCCACGTCCATCGAGTCAGTGATGCCATCCAGCCGTCTCATCCTCTGTCATCCCCTTCTCCTCCTGCCCCCAATCCTTCCCAGCATCAGGGTCTTTTCCAATGAGTCAACTCTTTGCATCAGGTGGCCAAAGTATTGGAGTTGCAGCTTCAACATCAGTCCCCCAATGAACACCCAGGAATGATCTCCTTTAGGATGGACTGGTTGGATCTCCTTGCAGTCCAAGGGGCTCTCAAGAGTCTTCTCCAACACCACAGTTCAAAAGCATCAATTCTCTGGTGCTCAGCTTTCTTCACCATTCAACTCTCACATCCATACATGACCACTGGAAAAACCATAGCCTTGACTAGATGGACCTTTGTTGGCAAAGTAACATCTCTGCTTTTAAATATGCTATCTAGGTTGGTCTTAACCTTCCTTCCAAGGAGTAAGTGTCTTCTAATTTCATGGCTGCAATCACCATCTGCAGTGATTTTGGAGCCCCCAAAAATAAAGTCTGACACTGTTTCCACTGTTTCCCCATCTATTTCCCATGAAGTGATGGGACCAGATGCCATATAATTATATATTTATATGCATAATATTATATAATAATATAATATGTAGGGAGATAATTACACAGACACAAGCAGTTACTACATTACTGCATCCTGATATATATATATACACATACATGTATATATATATATATACACACGTATGTATTCTAACCAAAATAATCATCTCCTTCTTCTATCTTAGACTTCTCTATGCTTAATGAAATATAGAGTACATTTTCAAGCTTATGAACAAATTTAGTTTTAATTCCTTGTGGTTCAAATAGTTATTTCAAAATAACTTATCTTACTCTTCTATTTATCTTCATTGTTTTGGGAAACATTTCAAGGCTTATTTCCTGTTTTGTATTTATTACCATTACAAAAACGTAATAACTTTAATCTGACTCACAAGAAAATATACATTGCACACAAGCATTCAGAAAGTGCATGTTTAATCATTAATAATTTAAGGAGGTCTAGAGAAATTAACCTCTGCTTTTGTTTGTGAACTTAGATTAATTTGATTAGAAATTACAATTGTCCTCACTGCTGTGGTACATGAAAACTTTTGCGTATATGGGATTATGGGGGCAGACAGTAGCAGTGACTGTAATAGACTTATCAACAATAAGATACTTTTTTTTTTCTTTGCCATTCCTCAGAGACAAAAAGTTTCAAGCATACATATCTATCTTCTTATATATATGATGGTA
Source organism: Giraffa tippelskirchi (assembly GCF_054371585.1). NCBI lineage: Eukaryota > Metazoa > Chordata > Mammalia > Artiodactyla > Giraffidae > Giraffa > Giraffa tippelskirchi. Next base: position 130,593,480 of record NC_137286.1, read on the forward strand.
TATAAAATACAGACATGAAAATTATTATGCCATCTATCTCTCTGTATCTATCTATCCAACACATAATTGAACAATGCACAAAGCAGGTAGGGAATCAAAGAACATGGCCCTATTATTTAAGAAGCTCATAAGTTATTCACAAAGTAAAAATATATAGCTATAGGAAGGAGTAGAAATGATGTATGAGAATATGAAACGAAGAACATATGTTGGATTTGTATCATAGGATTTCAAATAAAGGATAATAAAAGAAAGCTTACAGGAGGATAAATAAACATTATATGGATAATTTAGTTTGTGTCTTTATCTCAGTTGTTTCTAAATAGATAACTGAAAGTTATGAACATATGTACACTTTTCCCCTCCTTATGTTAACACATCCCTCTCCTCTTCCTTCTCGCTGGGGGATTATTTCTATAAGTTACTTATTATACCTGTAGGCATTAATATTCTTTAAGCATCTATTATTTTAGTATAAGGTATATTAGGGTCTCACAGTTATAGTAGGAAGGTGATTCCTATTTCTGTTGGTAATCTTTCTGATTATAAATATTTTACTAATATTTTATAAAACATAAAGGCATAATTTTCCCATTAAATATATTTCAATATTGCTTCATTATTTGGACAATCTTTTATTTTATTTTTATCAAGGATCTTTTGTACAACATTCTCATTAAACAAGTGGTAGATTCAAATTATTTCATTTAATATAAATCTTCACAAGTGTCAGCATTCTGAAATATAATTTGGGAAAGGAAATTCAATCTTTTTAATTCAGTTAATTAAAAATCATAAAATATGAATTGAGAACAACAATCATGTCAATCACATATCTTTCCTTAGCAGAAAGTTATGTCATAACAATCTCAAACAGCTATAAAATTCTATCCACGTGTGATTTCCATATACATATGTTAATTAGTTTGCAAAATAAACTATAAATACAAAATTGAATATATATTTAAAATTAACTGAACTAAAATATGTTTTGGTTTATTAATCTTTTTCCCTTCACTTCCAAGGGCAAATACTCTAGAGCATTAGCTACATGTTTTACAACAAGAAAAATTATTTATGCTAACTCAATAATTTATTGACATTTCAGTTTTGCTTGTACACTCTGATTTCTTCATATGTAAAACATGTATAATAATTTCCTGTCTGAAAATAACTGTAGCTTAGGGTTTCATAGAAGTAAATTCATCATTCTTGTCATTGCCAATTTTCTTTTTCATATTTATGCATATTTAAAAACATCGGATGATATTTCTTTATTTTACATATTTTTGGCTGTGCTGGGTCATGATGGCTGTGTGCAGGCTTTCTCTAGTTGTGGCAAGTGGGGGCTACTTTCTCGTTACAGCGTGTGGGCTTCTCATTCTGGTGGCTTCTCTCGTTGTGGAGCATGGGCTCTAGGGTTGGCAGACTTTGACGTTTGATAACAGATGTTTTTGTACTTGATAAAGCACATAAAGTTAAAATACTTAGATATCTTTTCTTGAAGTCACTTGAGCTGTGTGCCCTATGGTCTACCTTTAGAGGTATGTGCTTGCTCTGCTTCTCAGGACAAAAAGTTATTCCAAATGATTTAGTTGAATTTTGTTTGAGACAACAATGTAGTCAAATTTTATTTTAAATTATGGAAATTTTGAAGAACACAGATTTACTCACCCAATCCTTGGAAAAGGCAACTAACAAGGAACAGTTATCCTTAATAAGGTCTCCTGCGGGTAGATTCGTTACCATTAGTGCCACCTGGGAAGCCCTAACCTTAATTGGGACAGAACATGATATATAAAAGTTTGAGAGTGTTTGTTAATCTCGAGTAACTTAGTATTAAGTATCTCGAACAACTTAATCATTGATAACCTCAGTTATTTCACATACAGAGCTATTCATCATGCACATCATCATGGGTAGCTTTATGTGTCACCTTGACTGTGTCACAGAATGCCCAGATAGCTGGATAAACATTATTTCCAGGTTTGTCTGTGAGAGTACTTCTGAAAGAGATTAGTATTTGAATTGGTGGGCTGAATAAAGCAGATGGCTCTCTACAATGTGGGTATCACCCAATCCACTGTGAGGCCTGAATAGAACAAAAAGGTGGAGGAAGACTGAATTATCTCTGCCTAACTGCTGAGCTGGACATCAAATATCTCCTGCCTCTGGCTTTCCTATTTCTTTGGCCTTTGGATTCAGACTGGAATCCATACCATCAGCTGCCTCTTAGTCAAACTATATCAATAGCTTTCCTGGGTTTTCAGCTTGCAGATGGTGGACTGTGGGACTTCTGTGCCTCCATATTCATGTGAGATAATACCTTATGATAAATATTTTACAGGCTTCTGCCATCTCACAGTAGAGCATTCTTATGAAACTTTCCATAAGTGAAATGGCATAAAGCAAAGAAGCAATTCCCTTAGGACACATCTTGTTAATGAATGAATAAAACAAGTAGAGGGCAAGCCAGATCCTTTCAGAGTTTAAAGCTAAGGCATCTGATGCTAAGAGCTTGGCCGTGCCACTTCCACTGTTTGGGGTGTGTTGCCTCTATAATCTCTCACTGTAAAACAGATGATAAAGACTATTTCACTTTTCACTTTTACTGTATAATCAAAAAAACTCTTCTCATTTCTTTCAGTTAACAAAAACGAGTTCTAATGTAAGCCTTTCATAAAAGCAAAGTGGTATAAAGTAAACTCAAAAAGTATGAGACATTGGTATATGTAACCTATTGACTGTTTATCTAGAGAACTTTGACTAATACACAGATGCATCTTCTATATTTAGGATATCAAAAATTTTTCATATAGGCTTATGTATAACTTGTAGAAAGGTTTCCATGATCAGTTCATGCAAAATTATTATTAGATTTTTATTTAGCACACCCAATCTTACTATATAAAATGTATGTAAATTTTGAAAAAACAAGTTGAAGTTATTTTTTTATGAATTGACCATAACAGTCAAGACTTGGAAAAGTCAGAAGGCATGTCACGGCTCTACATCATGGAAACCAATCTATTTCTACAATCTATTTCATACATGCTGATTAGATTACATTTCCTTTAACAATGAAGATCAATCACATTTTCACCAGTACCATGTTATTCCCTGCATTAACATTTTGGAAAATAAACAGCCATTGAATGTATACCTGATTCTTTGCTACCCCATGGACTGTAGCCTGCCAGGTTCTCCTCTCCATGAAATTCTCCAGGGAAGAATACTGGAGTGGATTGCCATTTCCTTCTCCAAGGGACTTTTCCAAACCAGGGACTGAACTCTAGTCTCTTGCATTGCACACAGATTCTTTACCATCTGAGCCAGCAGAATTGGCTTCTTTTATGTCAAATCTGTCCATTTCCCTGAAGGAATCCATAAAATGTCACCCCAAAATATGACATAAAATTGACATATTGATATATAAATCATTTTTGATATATTGATATATAAATCATTGAGCCGAAGGCAATTAAAAGATTTCCCTCTTCTACCTAAGGGCAGGGGAGAAATCTTTCTTCTACTGGAGATAGACTCCTGTTGGCCCAGAGACAGCAACAGAAAAATCTGCAAGCAAAACTTACTCCATTAGTTTCCTTCTATATACTTAAGTTTCCCTCCATTTGCGGCTCACAGAAGCCTGGAACTGCTTTCCTTTGTCCTGTCAATTCTCTTTGAATTTGTTGTTCTTTTCTCTAAAGAAGCTATATAAGCTGGAATTCTCAACCACAACTTTGAGTTACTTTTTTTATTGAGGTCTTTTTCCCATGTGATGTGCTGTACACATTAATAAACTGTTTGGGTTTTTCTAGCTGCTGTTGTTGCTAATCTGCCATTTTGTTACAGAGTCCCAGTTGAAAACCTAAAATCAAAAGAGGTCAAGTTTTGGGTTTTTTTGTATAGAATTAAATAGGGGACAATGTTCATTTCTATCCATAAAAATACCAAATTGATCTTACATCATTTACTGAAAAAAACTGTATTGTGCATATGAAAAACAATAAAATATCTAGCAAAGTGATAGATATAAAATATTCATGGTTTGGAAGACAAAATACAGTTGAGATTTCAATTAAGTTAACTGTAGATGTGATACCATGCTACTCAAAATTTTAGAATTCTGTGTGTATTTCTGTGTACATGTGTGCATGTGCTTATATAAGTGATATTTTTAAAAGGTTTATGAAAATTCTACCAGATCTATATAATTAAGAGAATATCTATATAGTTACAGATGTAGAATATAGAATATGTCTATATTATATAATACAATATAATACATAATATCTCTATAGTTAAGAGAATCACAAAGGAAAGTCAAAGTTCTCAGGGTTTACATCTTTTTTGCTTGCGTGTGTGCTCAGTTGCTCAGTCGTGTCTGACTCTTTGTGACCCCAAGGACTTTAGCTTGCCAGGCTCCTCTGCCCATGGGATTTTCCTGGCAAGAATTCTGGAGTGGGTTGGTGTTTCTTCCTTCAGAGGATCTTCCTGACCCAGGGATCGAAACCATGTCTCCTGAGTCTTCTGTGTTGGCAAGTGGATCCTTTACCACTGAGTCCCTTCACTTTCAGGAGACTGCTGCTTATGCTGGGTGCTATTTTCTCTTCCATCTTTGTGGCTTGTATATAGAAAATAGTGACTTATCTGTGTTACACTTAGTCCAGTGACTTTACTATATATACTTATTAAATCTAAGAAGTTGCTTTTAATGATGAATGTTTCTAGATACCTAAAAACATAATCTGTGACTAGTGAAAATTTTACTTTTTTCTTTTCAAAGCTTTAAGATTCTTTTTATTGCATTATTGCAATTGTTAAGACCTCCTAGTACTATATGAATAAGGTAGGGGAAATGAGTATTATACTGTTGCTCATATCAAGGGAAAGGTGTTCAAAATTTCACCCTAAATAAGATGCCAGTTGTACATAAAAAATACCCACAATCAACTAATGAAGTTCTCTATCTTCCTATTTATTCTTATTTTGAGAGTTTTCAGGGTTTTTCTTCATAAAATATGTGCTGAATTTTAGCAGATGTTTTCCTGAATTTATTAAGATGATCATATGATTCTCTTTTATTCTAAATTTGTGCTTTATATTGGTTGATTTTTAAGTGTAAAACTATGCCTGCTTTCCCTAGATATACTCTATGAATATGAGAAGTATTGGCTTAGAATTTTCTTTTATTGCAATGCCTCTATCATATACTTGTAAGAAGATTATGCCACTCTCTTTATTGAGAAACATATTTTCATTCCTTTTAGCTTAATGATGCGAAGATTAATGTTTCTCACATTAAGGTTGGCAAGATATCACCAGTGAACAATTTTGTAGTTAAACACATAAAATATCTTCTTAATTTCAGATGTACTTTAAAATTTCTAGATGTGCTTTTAACTTTTTTAGAGACTAGAATTCTGTTAGATTAGAAATTTTCTATCTTATGTCCATTTTTATTATCTTATGTCATCTTATGTTCATTTTTCCTTCGCATATTTAGCATATTAATCACAGTTAATTAAGAAGTCTTGCCAGCTAACTTCAATATCTTGATGGTTGTGAGTTTTCTTCTATAGTTTGTTTTAGTTTATTTCACTTAAATATCCATAACAATTTTCTGCCCATTCTCGCATCTATTATCTGTTTTCTCCTACTCTGGACCTTGTATGTGATACAATTTTAGTGACTTCAAAGAGAAGAACCCTTTTTCATAGAAGGCTGGGTAAAGCTTGATCACATTAATCCACTAACAACTGAGCCAGCACTGGACTGGTTTATAGCTTTCATGTTGCTATATATCCCCCTGTAGCTCAGATAGTAAAGAATCTGCCTGCAATGCAGGAGACCTGGGTTCAATCCCTGGGCCAGGAAGATCCCCTGGAGAAGGGAATGTCTACCCACTACAGCATTACTATATGTCTCTGATTCTTGTGCATCAATCTCTCCTCCGCCTCTCCCTTACTCTCTTGCCACAAACCTAACAAACTGAAAAAAATAGTCTGTCAGAATCTCTGTAGTTAGTCCTTATCCTCTGCCACATACATATTGAAAATGTGATGACGCTTATCTTTAGCTTGGTGAAATGTTGGGAAATGTTACTCAACATTTCTGCTTCCAGGAGAACCTCCTTCCCTTCTCATCTCCAGCCTCCTGCCTCTTCTGAGAATTCAGCAAATACCCTGTGGGACAAACTAGCTGTTTATCTGGGGGCTCTTTCATCTTTCTATTTGCAGTGAACACTGCATAGAACTATGGAAGTTCTATTGCTTTCTATTTCTTACAACTGCTTTCTCTTTCTGCCTTGACCAAGTTCAGAATTAACAAATATCCTCAGGAAAGTAAAAGGTCAAAGATTCTCAGCTCACTCTGGAAGAACACATTCATCTCTGAAATTTTAATTACTTTTTTTTTATTACTACTACCACTTACTGTTCCTTTTATTTATATTATTATTTTGTAATTGTGCTTTATCTGGGTGGTATATATGTTATTTAATCTGCAAAACAAAGACTTTTAAGTAAAAATGGCTTTTTATGTATGGTGACATTTACAAATATTTTATTAAAAATATTACATTATCATTCCAAATATATACCTCCCTTAAGATTATATTTTGCTGCTCTTAAGACTTTTTTAATACTTGTTATAACTTTCAATGGATTATTACAAAGCTGGTCTTTAATTCCTACTCAAGGGCTATACATGATATCCTGAGTCATATCCTTGATTTGTTTTTCAATAACTGTAATCTCCCCCAGTTGAATAAAGCTAACTACATTGACCACAATCATGTAGACCCTAGACTGTTTGGAACCAGAAGGTTGATGATGTTGACTCCTGATAACTCATCATCAACCAATAAGAAGAATGATTTGGCACCCTTAGTCCCTCTCCCCAACACTGTATTTGAAAACCCTATCCTGAAGTCCATAGAGGAGTTCAGGTCTTCTGAGCATTGAATGCATGCTAGGTTGCTTCAGTCATGTCCAACTCTCTGCGGCCCTATGGACACCAGGTTCCTCTGTCCATGGGATTTTCCAGGCAAGAATATCAGAGTGGGTGGCCACGCCCTCCTCCAGGGGATCTTCCCAACCCAGACACCAAATCTGCATCTCTTATGTCTCCTGCATTGGCAGGTGGGTTCTTCACCACTAGCGCCACCTGGAAAGCCCCTTTTGAGCATTAGCCATCTGTATTCCTTGCTCAGCCTTGCAATAAATGTTGCAGTTTTCCTTCACCCCAATCATGTGTCAGTAAGCTGACTTTATTACAGGTAGGCAAGGAGACTCAAATTTGGTTTTGTAACAAGATGAGAGAACAGCAGGAGTTCTACAGCAGGAGTCAGCAAATCTTTATGTAAAAATCTAGATAGTAAACAATGCTTCTAACAACTCAAGAGTGATAAACAGCAACTCACAAATAATACACAAATTAATAGGCACAGCTGTATTCAAATAAAACTGTATTCATGAGAACAAGTAGGTAGGTCAGATTTGAGCTGTTGGAAATAATTTTCTACCACCTGTTTGACAACATGAAAAATACTGAAACACTTACTTTATAAAAATCAATTGACTTCCAGTCTCTGATCAGACATCCTAAGACTTTGGAAGTATCCTTTCTGCCTTTACTACTAGAAAACCTGGACATACTGAAAATCAACAAACTTTTCTTGGACTCGTTAGAGAATTGAAGTCATAAGGAAAACCTCCATCCTAAAACCCAGAGAGACAGGTAGAGCAAGCCAGATGCAGCAACTAAAATATGGAGCAATGAACTGAAAGGAAAAATTCAACAGCAATGTTGATAAGTTGTTGGAGATTGAGTGTGAAGTATTAAGAGAATGAGACACTCCTGCAGACTGGACTGTGGAATTAGAGGGGCTCTCCAGGAATCCCACCAGCTTCTCACAGTGAGGATCCAGGGATGATCCCCTAATGACTCTGGTGGAGGCAAAGAGTGAGTAAGCATTTGCAACATGCCCAGAGACAACACTTTAAAAAAATGTTTACTCTCCAGAAAAAAACAACTGGCCAGAGCACAGCAGAGAAAGGAATTCTATCCTTCAGCATCCTTCAGCTTTCCTAACCTACCTAAGGGAGAAAAAAAAAAAAAAACAACAACCTTAGTCAATACGAATCAAGCCTTGAGGAAAATATAGTGAGAATGCTCCAATCAGATTAAGAAGATAAATCTTAAAATGTAACCAATAGGTGCAGAAAAATGATTTGACAACGATACCCATTCATGATAAAAATTCCAAAAATCTAGTGATAAAGAGCAACTTCCTCAACTTGATACAAGAACGTCTCTACCTTTGGTTAACAGCATATTTAATGGTGGGTCACTAGAAAATGCCTGCTGAAGATCAAGCTAAATGTAAGGATAACTCACCGCTCTTACTTAACATTACAGTGAATGTCCTAGCCAGTGCAAAAGACAAGTGAAAAAAAAAGAAGGTATGTGGAATGAAAAAGAAAAAATAAAACTTCTATTTACAGTATATTATCTTTATAATATTATAAATATTTATAATATTAAACATTATAAATATTTAATAATAACATTAATATAAATAAATAATGTCTATAATATTATATATTTAATAACAATATTAATATAAATAAATAATATTTATAATATTATATTATCATTATAATATTTATATTATATTATATTGGTGTTATTATATTTAAATTCAAATTGCTTGGATTAGGTGGTATCTCACATCTTTGTGTTTAACTCTTTCATCAGTTTTGGAAAATTCTCAGCCACTCCTACATCCTTACTACTTCTGTATATTCTCTGTCTTCATTTCTTTGCACTTCATTAAGTGTACATATTTTTGCAAATTTTCGCATTTTAATGCTTTTAGTTGTAGTGTTTCATCATTTTCTCCTACTGAGCTGTAATATGTATATTTTCCTATTAATAGAACCCATCCATTTTCTTGTTAAGTGAATTCTAGTAAAGAACGTCATTTTATCACTATATAGACTCTAAATACATAACGGTCAAAATTTTGACTTTATACACCACATACACACACACTCAGGAAAGTAAGGGTCCATGTGCCTCTGTGTCTTATTATTATCTAGAAAAAAACCCTCTGGTGTGTTTTAAACTGAGAGTCTGGGGTAAATGCTAGGGCACTTCCTGCTTGATTCCTTCCAAAGATGATCTTTGTTTCTTCTGAATTACAAGATTCTTATCAACACTGATTTAGTTTTCAAATATTTGTAGCATATCTTCCTAGCATACTTCCCCATGCTAATTTAGAATATGAGAAAATGTCCTAAGTGGATATTTGACTGGGTGTGTGATTCATTTCTCCTTTCCCTCCTCCTAAACTGAATCCTAGCCCCTCAAGAATATGATTTCTGTCCTCTTGCCTGGAAAATCCCATGGACGGAGGAGCCGGGTAGGCTGCAGTCCATGGGGTCGCTAAGAGTCGGACACGACTGAGCGACTTCACTTTCACTTTTCCCTTTCATGCACTGGAGAAGGAAATGGCAACCCACTCCAGTATTCTTGCCTGGAGAATCCCAGGGACGGCGGAGCCTGGTGGACTGCCGTCTATGGGGTCGCACAGAGTCGAACACGACTGAAGCGACTTAGCAGCAGCACACAAAAGGTTACCTAAATATATATTCACATTTCTGCTTCTCTGTATGTTTTATGGATATATTAAACTATACATCATTTATATATGAATATACATTTATCTGGAGTATGTTCTCAAAATTTCTTTGCTGATAGGAGCGCATAACTTTTATCATTAAAAAATAGGTCACTAGGGCACTGTTCATTCAGGTGAATGAACACAACTGTATCACAACTATAATATTAACTTATCTGTGTACAAGATTCACATTGCTAGGAAAGAACTCTTGATTATGTGTCCGTTACTAAAGTGGGAAACTGGCATGAGATGGGGTTTTCTAATAACAGGAATGAAGGAAAGAAATTTACTAGGCAAAAACACAGACAGCTATTAGAAGTGAAACAATAAATTGTTAATCATCATACATAAATAAGTAGTATATTGAAAGGGCTAAATCAGTAGAAATGCTAGTAGAAACAAAAGATATACTGTTTTTGTAACTGGAGACTTTAACATAAGTCAGTAAGAGAAAATATAAGCAAGGATCTGTGATTAGAAAAAAAAAGTTCATCCATTTTTTTTTTTGCCATTGCCAGTGACATTAAAACAAATAATTGAAGAGACCACAAAAAAAAAAATCTAACTCAATTTAACCAATAGCTACTGGGTAGATTTTTGTACAGGTACTCTCCTAGGTAAAGGTAATGTGATGTTGAATGAGTTCTCAAGTTCATATATATGTCTCATTCACTCATATATATATATATATATATATATATATATGATTCTTAAGACCCATATAAATATAATATATATATTTTTTAAATTAATAAACTACAATATATAATCTCAGAAATATATACAAGTAAATTAGTATGCCAGGTGATTCATTCATTCAACTATTAATTCACTCATATATTAAAAGTTTACAAAGTGATATACTTAAGGAATTATTTAATTACAAAATTAAAAGATGAATGAAATAGAAAAGAGAAAAAATAATGAAATTAACACGTACATGAAATAACTCAAGAAACAGAAATAAAAGCAACCACTGAGAATAGGGGATTATAAAAGAGAGGGAGATAAAGCACATATATAGAGAAAGTGGCATCAGCAAAAACTCTACTTCCTGTCATCCCAATTTAGAGTTTTAAACTCAAAAATTCTTTATTCTGTGGCATGTCACTGGTCTCTTTGGCAGATGAATGGTATTTGGCAAACTGCAGATTGGCTCTTACAGTCTCACTTATTAAGTGTTTTGATGTGCTTGAAATAATTAGATATATTAAATTTATAATTGTAATCTGAAGTGTCATGAGAATTTAATGAAGTTTATAAATGGTGTTTTATGGCTGGGAACATTTAATCTGTCAAATATACAAGTTAATTGAACATAAGCCAAAGAACAAGTGAAGACTTAAATGTACTTAATTCCACCAAAAAACTTTTTCCATTTATAAATAGAATAAGATGTGTAAAGAAAGTATAAGGCTTAAGAAATACAATGTATTAATTACATCTATGAGAAAATAAATATTACTAAAATGCAAGTACAAAACACTATTTTCCTTGCATAATAAGCCTCATCAATTTTTTTTTTTAAATGTTCAGTTAAGTATCTTTGAGCTCCAGGAGGAAGCATTTGGAAAACATGAGACTATCTTCACAGCCAAGAAATAACAGTCCAACCAAGTTAGAATATATATGAAACATCAGTATTGCTACTGCTCTGTTCCAACACTGAACTCATTCATACATTTGGGTTACATATGTCAAATAGAGACATTACTGAAGATTTCATAGGAACACAGGACAGAATGCTTTTTTTTTTGCTTTTATTGTTTATTTGTTAGGAGAGGGGAGAGAAATCAAAGCATATCACGAGTACCTGCTGCCTACCATCTTATTTGCTTCCATCTTCTTTCCTCAAGAATGTAACACCTGGGGGCCATTGTCTTTTATAAACTCCTTTTACTTGTAGCTTGATATTTTTGACATAATATGCAGAATTTTAATCATTCTTTCTTCAAATTATATTTTATTTTTTAATTTTTAAATTCATTTTTTAATTAATTAATTTATTTTAATTGGAGGCTAATTACTTTACACCATTGTGGTGGTTTTTGGCATACATTGACATGAATGAGCTATAGGTGTACATGTATGTTTTCTGTCCCTATGTTCCCTTTTTGTTGTCTTATCTCATTCTGAGTCTATCACACATAGAAACTGCTCATTTTTTCAATCCTTAACCAGCCCCACTCCTCCTCTTCTCTTTTGCAGTGTATGTTGGGCCCATTCAGTGGATCTTTAATTCACTTATTATAATATTCAATTGTCAAACTTCTATTTTATAGTTTCCTCTAGTACATTCAGATTTGCTATTTTATTGCTCAATTTTTCTGTTTTTACTTATTTATTTTTCTTTAAGTGCTTGAACACATTTTGATAATTACATTAAATCTTTGGTTGATAAGTCCAACTTAGGTGCCCTTTTATGCCTCTGTTAGCTATTTATTTCCTGGTTATTTCTTTATCTTCTTGCTTACTGACATGTCTACTAATTTGTATTGAATGCTGTACATTACAGGTGTTATGCGCCTGGATTTGGATGACTTTCTTTAAAAATGTTGAATTTTGTTGTGGCAAAGAGTTAACTCATTGGCAGACTGATTTATCATGCTGAGTGAGAACTGATTTACGCTTGCTAATGCAAGCGTCGAGTAGTCATTACTTTAAGGCTAGTGCAGTCTTACAATATGTAGACTTTGAGGGGTCTTTATGGAACATGTGCGATATTCCGTAAGGTCTCTCAGTTGAAACTGTAATATTTTCCAGTACTCATATAAATGCACAGTACCTTAACCAAGTTGCTACAGAAGTCCTACAGCCATTAAAAAGGAAGATCTGATTTATCTTAACTTAGAGGTTCTCAACCAGGGGTGATTTTGCATCCCAAGGGCTATTTGATAATATCTGAAGATATCTGTGGATGTTATCTTAAAATGGTCAGTGTTACTGACATATAATTGGTAGAGGCCTGTGTGCCAATAAACATATCCTATAACACTCCACCACAAAAGAATATTCATCCTGTGCAAATTTTCCAAAATTTTCTATATTCTGTGAATATTTTCACAGGAAGTTTCTGAACCACACAAACACAGGATATAAGGTGTATTTTAAAAGTCATATTGTATTTATAATCATAAAAGATCAGTACATCTAGCACCCAAGGTACTGCTAAACATCAAAGATATTCTATATTAACATCAATCTGTTATTTTATCCAACAAATAAGCTAATATTAGTGTCTTTCTGGTATCACTGAGTTTGATTAGATGTAATTTTAGCTTTTTTTTAACATAAAAATGTGAAGATAAAAGTAACTCCCTCCCAGGTGCACAGTGGCATAGAATTCACCTGCCAATGCAGGAGATGCGGGTTCAGTCCCTGGGTTGGGAAGATCTCTTGGAGTAGGAAGTGACAACTCACTCCAGTATTCTTACTTGGAAAATTCCATGGACAGTGGAGCCTGGTGAGTTACAGTCCATGAGGTCGCAAAGAGTCGGACATGACTGAGAACACACACATGCACACATCTAAAATGTATCAAAAATCTTCACATTCCACAAGGTATCAAATAACAGCAATGAATCATTCATTTATGTTGTATAGTATATAATAGTTAAAACTAGTTTCATTTCTTTCACTTCCTCAGCACAACATTTTTTTTTAAATAGGCTGATAATTAGGAGTACAGTTATTCATAGGTTAAAATACAGGCTATGTCCACTTACATAATTATGCTGTATACAAGATAGGACTTTTAGTAAAACAACTCAGAAATGTGTATCCTTTTAACAGAAGAGTCCATAAATAACATACAATAGGCTGCTGCTGCTAAGTTGCTACAGTCGTGCCCGACTCTGTGCGACCCCATAGACGGCAGCCCACCAGGCTCCGCCGTCCCTGGGATTCTCCAGGCAAGAATACTGGAGTGGGTTGCCATTTCCTTCTCCAGTGCATGAAAGGGAAAAGTGAAAGTGAAGTCACTCAGTCGTGTCCAATTCTTAGCAACCCCATGGACTGTAGCCTACCATGCTTCTCCATCCGTGGGATTTTCCAGGCAAGAGTACTGGATTGGGGTGCCATTGCCTTCTCCATACAATAGGCAGTTGCATGCAAAATGATTATCGCAGCTTCAGTGGCTATATATGATTTTAATATTAATAGTTTCTCTACCAGATGTACTAAAACAGCCATAATGTTCTCTGTTTCACTGAGTGTCCAAAAGGTATTCATTCTTGAAATTATAATAGAGTACTTTTAAAAAGGCAGAACAAAATAGGAAAATAGTAGTCATTCAGTAAATTGAAGATATTTTGGGAACAGGGACATTGTGGCCTTGTATCTCCTATGCTTAGTATATTGCTTTTCACATCCTAGTTAAATGGTTGTTAAAAAAAATGAAAGTGCATAATTTTTAATTCAGATAAATATTAAATGTAATACTTTTATCACAATTTTATTACTACAACTCTATCCATAAAATGTCTAATGTCTACAATTGTATCAAGGGTGTTGTAAACCGTTTTCATATACATTAAAATAATTCGACCTCATAACTTGAATGCTGGATCTTACTGCTTGCGTTTAATCAATAAACAAAATGAGTTTCAAAAACTGTATTGATTTATCAAGGATTGTCATAGAGCAAAAAAATAATAATAAATAAAACTGTCATTTAAATTGAGATTGAATGATTCTTGCTTTTTTCTAATATACTGCAGCTAAATTTTATTAGGATTTTAATATATTGTCTAACTACAAAAAAGAAAGTTAATGGCACATTTTAAAAAGAGACATACTGCATATATTTTTTAATAATAATATTTTTTTTAATGAGGCATCTACTTTAAATCTATGTACCGATTAGACAAAAATAATGTACTAAAAGCTGGTATCCAGCATTATCCTTAAAATAAACCTGATTTCTCTGGAGATTATCAGGTGGATAAATAAGATATATGATATATATGTGATATGTTATATCTAATATAAAATTATTTGCCTATGAAAAGTAATTCAGATGCAAATGACATCAGAATTCCCAATATATATAAAGGAAAACAGAATTATAAATGTATGGAGCAGTATAAATTCTAATTATTAAAAGAAAAATTATCAGCTCAGTTCAGTCACTCAGTCGTGTCCAACTCTTGGTGACCCATGGACTGCAGCACGCCAGGCTTTTCTGTTCATCACAAACTACTAGAGTTTACTCAAACTCATGTCCATTGAGTTAGTGATGCCATCCAACCATCTCATCCTCTGTCGACTCCTTTTCCTCCCACCTTCAGTCTTTCCCAACATCAGGGTCTTTTCAGATGAGTCAGTTCTTCCAGCAGGTGGCCAAAGTATTGGAATTTCAGCTTGAGCATCAGTCCTTCCAATGAATATTCAGGGCCGATCTCCATTAGGATGGACTGGTTGGATCTCTTTGCAGTCCAAGGGATTCTCAAGAGTCTTCTCTCTCCAACACCACAGTTCAAAAGCATCAATTCTTTGGTGCTCAGCTTTCCTTATAGTCCAACTCTCATACCCATACATGACTACTGGAAAAACCATAGCTGTGACTAGATGGACTTTCGTCAGCAAAGCAATATCTCTGCTTTTTAATATGCTGTCTAATTTGGTCATAGCTTTTCTTCCAAGGAGTAAGTGTCTTTTAATTTCATGGCTGCAATCACCATCTGCAGTGATTTTCAAGTCCCCAAAATTAAAGTCTCTCACTGTTTCCATTATTTCCCCATCTATTTGCCATGAAGTGATGGGACCAGATGCCACAATCTTAAGTTTTCTGAATGTTGATTTTTAAGCCAACTTTTTCACCCTCCTCTTTCACTTTCATCAAGAGGCTCTTTAGTTCTTCTTTGCTTTCTGCCATAAGGGTGGTGTAATCTGTATATCTGAGGTTATTGATATTTCTCCAAGCAATCTTGATTCCAACTTGTGCTTCATCCAGTCTGGCATTTCACATGATATACTCTGCATATAAGTTAAATAAGCAGGGTGACAATATACAGCCTTGATGTACTCCTTTCCCAACTTGGAACCAGTCTGTTGTTCCTTGTCCAGTTCTAACTGTTGCTTCCTGACCTTCATACAGATTTCTCAAGAGGCAGGTTAGGTGGTCTGGTATTCCCATCTCTTTCAGAATTTTCCATAGATTGTAAATTATGGAGAATTTTTAAAAATAAAAGATGTTTCAACTAGACTGAGTGGGCAAGGGGTAATATGATTTATTTGCAAAATGGTTCTATGCACGCTCATCTGCAGTGTAATTTGTCTGCTCCTCTTATTAATGGTAGAGAGAGTTTCTTCATTCTGGATTCTGAACTGGCCTTGTGTCTTGTCTTGATCAACAGAATACGGAAGAAGTGAGATTTTGCAAGTCCAAAGATTAGGCCTCAAGAAGCTCCATGGCCTCTACTTTTCCCTTGGGAACTCAGTCCTGAAGTCCATATGAGGAACTGTGATCGAGCGTTCTGGAAGACAGGAGGCTCATGAGAAGTAAGGTTCCCAAGCTGAGACAGTGCTACTTCTAGGCATGAGAGTGAGACAACCCTAGATCATCAAGCTCAAGGCACCACACGAATACATCCTCACCAGTGATTTCAGAGTAGACCAGCCAAAGCAGTACCTGGCTATCTCAAGTTCAAATTGCCAACCCACTGAATTAGAAGTAGTTATAAACAGTGGTTGTTTTAACCCAATAAGTTTGAAGAAAGTTTGTTATACCGCAGTAGGAAAATACAGAGGATTTCCTGAAGAAGTAATTAAAGTCTGCTAAACTTGGAAATGCTGTGACAAAGTAGAGTCAAAAGTACTAAGGACAGAGGGGAGAGCAAGGCTTTCAAAGATGCTGTGTGTTGTTTCAAAAATGCTTGGAAGCTGCAAGCATTTTATTTCTGGAGGAAAGTCAGGTATATGAAGAGACATGGCCTCAGAGTTTGACAGACTTTATATAATTTGTAGGATTTGGGATTTTATAGAGAAGCCAACGAGCACTATTGAAATTTTTTTTTTTAATAAATTTATTTATTTTAGTTGGGGGCTAATTACTTGACAATATTGTAATAGTTTTTGCCATACATTGACATGAATCAGCCATGGGTTTACATGTGTTCCCCTTCCTGGACCCCCCACCCACCTCCCTCCCCATCCCATCCCTCTGGGTCATCCCATTGCCCCGGCCCTGAGCCCTTGTCTCATGCACCGAACATGGAATGGTGTTCTGTTTCACATATGATAATATACATGTTTCAATGCTATTCTCCCAGAACGTCCCACCCTCACCTTCTCCCTCAGAGTCCATAAAATTGTTCTATGCATCTGTGTCTCTTATTCTGTCTCACATATAGGGTTATCGTTACCATCTTTCAAATTCCATATATATGCATTAGTATACTGAAATATTTTAAAGCATGGGCAAGACCTTATTTTATCTGTTTAACCAGTCACTCCTTCAACCAAATCTACATACACACTTTGAGAAATAATGTTGGCCAGTGGGCCAAGTATTTCAGTAGTTTAGCAGGAGATGGTGAAGAAATAAAGTAGGAGTTAATAAAAATAAGCTTTTGAAAGAGAAGGTAAATTAAAAAATTCAACTAAATATTAGTTCAGTTGGTGTTAAAGACATTTCATATGTGAAAAATAATTATAATTGTGGGTTGTATAAAATTGCAATACGTTCTCATTTCAAAAGACTGTATTATATAGAAGACCAGAGGCCATATCACATATCTTGAAATAAATAAAGTAATAAATTAAAACAAGATTAACAGTAGCACATTGGCTTATATTTTTGAAATACAAATAATTCAGTAAAAAAAGAAATATAATATTACATCAAAACTAATAATCTGAATTTAATAATTTCTTATTGAAACATTTTTTAAACATTGTAGTTTCATGAAGAACAATGTTACAGCATAAGAATAAGGAAATAAAAAATCACTGAAAACAACATGTGTGATCACTCTCCAAAATGGGAAAAAGTAACATAGTTCCTAATAATTTCTAGTAAGTGTTGTAGAATGCATCATCCCTCCCATTGTCTTACATTCGATGAGTAAGATCAAGGAACAAAAATAATTATTCTCCAAAAGTAGGTTTTTATTCTGTCTTCACTTGCTGTCAGAATATTTGAAAGTTCTGAGTGTGGCTAATGTCTCTTGTACAGTTTATTACATGAATCTCTGAACAAACACCCACCTTTATTCACTTTTAAACAAGTAGAAACTGATTATGAATAAAAACTTTTTAAAAGTGTAGAGTCTGTTATTGCTTAGCAATGAGGTCTATCATAATATTGAATTTGAAAACATAACAAAACCTCAGAATGAGTTTTTTTTTAATAATAAATGTTTTTTCTCTATCCTAGTTTCACAGGTTGGCTATGTGAACTTGATAGAAAATGATTTATATAGTGAGAATGTTCTTTATTAAAGGTCTAGATAAAGGAAAACTCTTGCCAAAAACCGAAAACAAAAGAACAACAAAAAGTCCACAGGTATAAGTTATATCTATTTCTTCTATTTCAAACACTTTTACTCAGAATTCCTGAAAAAAAAAATGCAATCTGTTTCACATTTGCATATAAAGTCACTACAATAGAGTGACCTCCCATACAGAATTAGATTTCAGAATATCTGCATTCATTTCTTGATTCCAACTTGGCAAGACATTCAGCGTGTCACCTAATCATTTTCATTGTAAGCTTCTTTGGAGGTAAACATTATTCAGCCTCCGTATATGATGTGTTTTCACAGACAGGAAAAAACGTAAACTTCCTTCAGGGAACAATTGCCTGCTGATGCTGCCCTAGTGACTGAAAGCCAAATTATGTATTCAATGTTATCTGTGTGAGGGCACCACCTGAACGTATTATCAGCCAGTAAAACATTTCTTCTCATACTTGCTCAGATTATCTAACCATATTCATACAAAGTATTGAGATAAACCAAACGTTAGGAAATAAAGATAGCTAAATGGAATGAAGCACTGACTTTAGATCCAGACCAGTCTACTGAAGTTATGACAGAAGTTTCCATATACATACAAAAACAAGGATTGTATACTTTTGTGTGTGTATGCAGAGAAAGAAAATTGCTACAAAGAACCTCAGTTTTACATAATTAAGTTTTGTGACTTAAGGACAGAATATTTAGAATGCTCTTTCTTTATTCATTGTTTTCCTAATAACTGACAAAAGATCTGATCTCTGTCTGCAAACACACACACACACACACACACACACACACACACACACACGTGCACGCGCATGCACACCAACAGGTATATAGTATAATTTTGACTAGAAAAAATTTAGGAAAATGAACAAAACTTAAGTGAAAATTAATCAAAAATAAAATAATTTTTGAGGCAAATATTGAGAAGTTAAAAAACTACCATCCCTCAAATGCACTCCAGCCTGTTTCCAAATACTATCATTAATCAAGTTTAAATAAACATTGTTCAATAAATGTGCCTTAAAATAGGAATCATTTTAAGTACCTTTAAAGATGTTAATAATATGTATTTTACACGCTCATATTCATTCTTTTTATGCTAACAGTGTTACAATAAGATTTATTTCATGAAATATTTTTGGAATAAAATAAGCATATTGTCTGCCTCCTTCCATGATATTCCTCACTAATATCATCATAGATAATAACTAAGATTAGCATAGTTCCTACTATGTGCTATATACTATTCCAATAACTTTATAAATATTGACTACATAATCATTATAATAAATCTGATTTATTATAAGATATTATAAAGATGTCCAAGGTAAAGGAACTCATTTTTATAGAAAAAGAAATGAATACAATGAATACAATACATTGAATTGTATACAATACATTGAATTCAATACAATGAATACAATACATTGTATTGTATTTCTGGAACAATTGATGTTCCAGAAAGTTACCATGATAGTTAAAAGATGAGACTGGTACCATAGCTTCCCAGCTGAGTTTTTATACACCATTTTAATACACTTATACACAGATGTTAGGATAAACGGAAATGTTGAGAAGTCTAATTTACAACTAGCCAAACTATCAAATTACTGCCATAAAATTTTTGTGTTAATTATTCAAAAAATCCATCATTTTTATTAGTTTTCAATGTATTGGTTATTTTATGAAGTAAACTCAAAGACTGTAAATTATTCCATAAAGGTACTTGCTTTGTCTTAGTTACACCAGATGGTTACAAACTGAGAAGGAGAACACTCACAGGCAGCCAGCTAAACACTCAAACATACTGATGTCAATAGTCTGGTTTATTATCTTACTTATATTTTATTTTTATTACTTAGGATACATAATGTGAGGCTATTTTAAAAAGAGTTGCAGGCATCCTCCTTTCTCCTGATATATTAAATAATATCCCTGGATCAAACTGTACCATCAATGAGCTGGATATTAAGAAAATATTATGTGCTCCTTTATAAAATCTATTTATTTGACTTGCTCTAATTATTTTTTATACTAAGTATTCATTAATGCCTGCTTCATGTTCTAGATTGAGAGCAGGAGAAGGGGGTGACAGAGGATGAGATGGTTAGATGGCATCACCAACTCAATGGACCTGAGCTTAAGCAAACTCTAAGAGACAGCAAAGGACAGGGAAGCCTAGTGTGCTGCAGTCCATGGGGTCACAAAGAGTCTGACAAGACTTAGCAATTGAACAACAATAACTTGATTAGTGTGGGCACTCAAAGATCTCATGCTATAGTAGAAACATCATCTTTTACCAGCAGGCATATCCTCTGTACTCCATACAGGAAGAGTTGGCTTGTGAGGTAAACACTTTGATCTGTATAATGACATGAGGATAAATCTCTCCAAAAGCCACTTTCTTTAAAAAAAAAAAAAAGTTTCCCATTGTTCTGTCAGGCACTGACCCATGTTTTGAAAGGAGAATTTTCTTGGACAAAGGAAAACATTACATTTCCTGATAAAAGTGAAAGTTTATGGTCTGTTGGAGACAGAAGAGAAATGTTATAGTTTGGAAAAAATAAGAGATGGTGATTTTAAAAAGTTATGCAACATCAGAAAGACTCTGTCTCCTCCCTGGACAACAGATATAACAGTGGGGTTAGCCAGGTACTATACAATGCACATGCTTCAGGCAGAGACAAAGAGTATTCACTGAGCTTAGTACAGGAAAGACTATTCCCACACAAGTTGATAGGCTGGACACAAGGTATGTGGGCTCTTCATCCCTTGATAAGAAAGTGTTCCAGGCCCAAGGCACATTCTTATGCTATTAAGGGGAAGCTGAAAGACTGCTCATAGTTTCACTGTTAGACAAGGCTGTGGTCCATGTGATCAGATTGCTTAGTTTCCTGTGATTGTGGTTTTCAGTCTGTCTGCCCTCTGATGGAGAAGAGTGAGAGGCTTACGGAAACTTCCTGATGGGAGAGACTGATTGAGGGAGAAACTGGGACTTGTTCTGAAGGGCGGGGCCATGTTCAGCAAATCTTTAATCCAATTTTCTGTTGATGGGTAGGGCTGTGTTCCCTCCCTGCTATTTACCTGGGGCCAAACTATGGTGGAGATAATGAAGATAATGGAAACCTCCTCCAACAGGGTTTATGCTATACCCAGGTCTGCTGCACCCAGAGCCCCTGCCCCTGCTGCAGGCCACTGCTGACCCGTCCCTCCACAGGAGACAGGCAAACACAGTCCTGCCTCAGTCTGTGTGGGCTCCCTGGGTCCTGGTGTGCACAAGGTTTGTTTGAGTCCTCTGAGCCTTTCTGGTGGGTATGGGGTTTAATTCTAAATGTGAATTTGAAAAATAAATAAATAAATGTGAATTTGCCCCTCCTATGTATTGCAGCGGCTTCTCCTTTGTTCTTGGACCTGGGGTATCTCTTCACAGTCACTTCAGCACTGTGCAGTCATGGCTCCAGTGCCTTCCATTTTGCTGGGGCTTCTCTGCTCTTGGATGTGGGGTATTTCCTCACAGTTGCTCCTGAGCCACACAGCCGCTGCTCGCGCACCGTGCAGCCTGGTGGAGATTTCGGACAAAACGCAGTCCACTGGAGAAGGGAATGGCAAACCACTTCAGTATATTTGCCTTGGGAACTCCATGAACATATGAAAAGGCAAAAAGATAGGACACTGAAAGATGAACTTCCCAGGATGGTAGGTGCCCAGTATGCTACTGGAGATCAGTGGAGAAATGACTCCAGAGAGAATGACCATATGGAGCCAAACCAAAAACAACACCCAGTTGTGGATGTGGCTGGTGATGGAAACAAAGTCCAATGCTGTAAAGAGAAATACTGCATAGGAACTTGGAATGTTAGGTCAATCAATCAAGGCAAATTGGAAGTGGTCATACAGGAGATGGCAAGAGTGAATGATGACATTTTAGGAATCAGCTAACTAGAATGGACTGGAATGGGTGAATTTAACTCAGATGACTATTATATCTACTACTGTGGGCAAGAATCCCTTAGAAGAAACGGAGTGGCCATCATAGTCAAAAAAAGAGTCCAAAATGCAGTACTTAGATGCAGTCTCAAAACCAACAGAATGATCTCTGTTCCTTTCCAAGGCAAATCATTCAATATCACGGTAATCCAAGTCTATGCCCCGAACAGTAATGCTGAAGAAGCTGAATGGTTCTATGAAGACCTACAAGACCTTCTAAAACTAACACCCCAAAAGATGTCCTTTTCATTATAGGGGACTGGAATGCAAAAGTAGGGAGTCAAGAAATACCTGGAGTAACAGAAAAATTTGGCCTTGGAGTACAGAATGAAGCAGGGCAAAGCCTCATAGAGTTTTGCCAAGAGAACACACTGGTCATAGCAAACACCCTCTTCCAACAACACAACAGAAGACTCTACACATGGACATCACCAGATGGTCAATAAAGAAATCAGATTGATTATATTCTCTGCAGCCAAAGATGGAGAAGTTCTATAGAGTCAGCAAAAACAAGACTGGGAGCTGACTCTGGAACAGATCATGAACTCCTTTTTGCCAAATTCAGACTTAAATTGAAGAAAGTAGGGAAAACCACCAGACCATTCAGGTATGACCTAAATCAAATCCCTTATGATTATACCGTGGAAGTGAAAAATAGATTCAAAAGATTAGATCTGATAGACAGTGTGCATGAAGAACTATGGATGGACGTTCATGACATTGTACAGGAGGCAGGGATCAAGACGATCCCCAAGGAAAAGAAATGCAAAAAGGCAAAATGGTTGTCTGGGGAGGCCTTACAAATAGCTGTGAATAGAAGAGAAGTATATGGCAACAGAGAAAAGGAAAGATATACCCATTTGAATGCAGAGTTCCAAAGAATAGCAAGGAGAGATAAGAAAGCATTCCTCAGTGATCAGAGAAAAGAAATAGAGGGAAAAAAAATAGAATGGGAAAGTCTAGAGATCTCTTCAAGAAAATCAGAGATACCAAGGGAACATTTCATGCAAAGATGGGCACAATAAAAGACAGAAATGGTATGGACTTAGCAAAAACATAAAATATTAAGAAGAGTTGGCAAGAATACACAGAAGAACTGTACAAAAAAGATCTTCATGACCCAGATAATGACGATGGCGTGATCACTCACCTAGAGCCAGACATCCTGGAATGTGAAGTCAAGTGGGCCTTAGGAAGCATCACTACAAACAAAGCTAGTGGAAGTGATGGAATTCCAGTTGAGCTATTTCAAATCCAAAAAGATGTTGCTGTGATGTGGCATACTCGGTATGCCAGCAAATTTGGAAAACTCAGCAGTGGCCACAGGACTAGAAAAGGTCAGTTTTCATTCTAATCCCAAAGAAAGGCAATGCCAAAGAATGCTCAAACTACCGCACAACTGCACTCATTTCACATGCTAGCAAAGTAATGCTGAAAATTCTCCAAACCAGGCTTCAACAGTATGTGAAACGTGAACTTCCAGATGTTCAAACTGGTTTTAAAAATGGCAGAGAAACCAGAGATCAAATTGCCAACATCTGCTGGATCATCGAAAAAGCAAGACAGTTTCAGAAAAATATCTACTTCTGCTTTAGTGACTACGCCAAAGCCTTTGACTGTGTGGATCACAACAAACTGTGGAAAATTCTTTAAGAGACGGGAATACCAGACCACCTAACCTGCCTCTTGAGAAATCTGTATGCAGGTCAGGAAGAAACAGTTAGAACGGACATGGAACAACAGACTGGTTTCCAAATAGGGAAAGGAGTACGTTAAGGATGTATATTCACTGTCACCCTGCTTATTTAATCTATATGCAGAGTGCATCATGAGAAATTCTGGGCTGGATGAAGCACAAGCTGGAATGTAGATTTCTGGGAGAAATATCAATAACCTCAGATGGGCAGATGACACCACCCTTATGGCAGAAAGCAAAGAAGAACTAAAGAGCCTCTTGATGAAAATGAAAGAAGAGAGTGAGAACGTTGGCTTAAAACTCAACATTTTGAAAACGAAGACCATGGCATCTGGTCCCATCAGTTCATGGCAAGTAGATGGGGAAACAGTGGAAACAGGGACAGACTTTATTTTTTGGGGCTCCAAAATCACTGCAAATGGTGACTCTAACCATGAAATTAAATGATGGTTGCTCCTTGGAAGAAAAGTTATGATCAACCTAGACAGTAAAAGCAGAGACGTTACTTTGCCAACAAAGGTCCATCTATTCAACGCTATGGCTTTTCCAGTAGTCATGTATCGATGTGAGAGTTGGACTATAAAGAAAGCTGAGCACCAAAGAATTGATGCTTTTGAACTGTGGTGTTGGAGAAGACTCTTGAGAGTCCCTTGGACTGCAAAGAGATCCAACCAGTCCATCCTAAAGGACATCAGTCCTGAATATTCCTTGGAAGGACTGATGTTGAAGATGAAACTCCAATACTTTGGCACTTGATGCAAAGAACTGCCTCCTTGGAAGAGACCCTGATGCTGGGAAACACTGAAGGCAGGAGGAGAAGGGGTTGACAGAGGATGAGATGGTTGGATGGCATCACCGACTCAAAGGACATGAGTTTGAATAAACTCCAGAAGTTGGTGATGGACAGGGAGGCCTGGCATGCTGCATTCCAGGACATGAGTTTGAATAAACTCCGGAAGTTGGTGATGGACAGGGAGGCCTGGCATGCTGCATTCCATGCCCTGTGAGTTGGGCACGACTGAGCAACTGAACTGAACTGAAAGACTGCAGGCATGAAGCTACATTTCCCCCCTTCCCAACAGTATAAAAAAATAATTGTAACAAATATAAATCATACGTTCTTTAAGATTGATCTATTTTTCATAAGTCATAACATGTGCAAAAAGGAAACATAAAAATATTTCTTAATCCCAGCCCATATCATTTTTTGTCTTCTTTTTTATTCAATGTCTTTATTTTTCTATTTCTTTTTTTTAATGCCATTAGTGAGGAAAATAAAAGTTTTTTTCCAATTCAAAGAAGTTTCTAAGCATTTAGATGGACTTAATTTAATCTTTCTGTTGATTCAAGGAAATGAAGCATGCTTCTATTACAAAATAAAGATTCTTGAGTAACTGATATTTTATTTTTCTTTTTTCCTTTCCTCTCCTTCTTTTCTTTTTCTCATCTGTCATGGTAAGCACCTTCTTAAGTCAACTTGAGATGTTAGAAACAAAGAAAGATCTTTCATTTATGGAAAAATAAAATGGAAATGACCATCTGTTCAAACTTCTGTAATCAGAGCTGTCCCTTACTTGTGTCTGTAGCATATTTTCAGAATTGCAGAGGGATTAAGAGGTGACTAACAGAAAAATGTTTTTGTTAACTTAACCCATAACAATTAAGAAATACATAAAACTAATTTGAGAATAATGATTAATGAGATACAATTTTGGTTTCACTAACTTTTATGATTCATATTAATAATCTTTAAATTAGTATTTTTTAAGAGAGAAGTCATTTTAACATCATTTACTGTATCTATAAGATGCTTACTTTTACTATTCAGCCTTGTAAGGATGGGAAATAATTTCAGATTTACAAATAACTTTTAAGTAACTCAGAACCTTCAGGTTTATAGGTAAGATTATAAAAGATAATTTGTGGGTTGTAATCTTCTAAAAAATACTGGAAATTCCTTAAATATAAAATTTGATTTTATATAAAAATTGTATAAACCACTAAATAAAATTAAAAATGTAAAATCCCTTTTAAAAGGATGTAAACAATTTTGAGAATGTTCCAAATTTTAAGAGCAAGCTATCTAAGTCTAATAAAGTAAAAATATACTGGAAAAACAAAAGCTAGACTAATTTTGTGCATCTATTCCTCACATTTTTAACTAACTAGAATTCTATTCTGGGGTATTTATTGTGTCTTGATCCAGAATTAAGAAGAAAATGATAAGAATATCACTTCTTTTATTTTTCAACTGGAAGTTTGTACCTCGATCTCTATTGAATATGAGAATATATAGTGGGGGGGATACAGTAGATGATGATATAATGTCTTTGTATGGTGACAGAGTATCGTGGTGATCATTTTGGAATAAATATAAATATCAAATCACTATGTTGTGTAATAGAAACTAACAAACTGTTGTAGGTGAGTGAGATATCAAAAACAAACTCATAGAATAAGACATCAGATTTCTGATTATCAGAGGGAGGGGGTCAGGGTGAGGGAGAAGTGGATGAAGGCAGTTAAAAGATATAAGCTGCCAAGATTAATATAAAATATAATTAAATTATATTTAATGATAAACATAATTAACTAACACTGCTTTATATTATATTTGAAAGCTATTAAGAGAGTAATTTGTAAGAATTATCACAAGGAAAATTTTTTCTATTTTTTTAATTTTGTACCTATATGAGATAATGGATGTTCAACAAATTTATTGTGGCAATCACTTCATCATGCATATGTCAAATCGTTATGTGGGACACCTTAAACTTATACAATGTTGTATGTCAACTATATCTCAATAAAGATAGAAACAAACAAAAACAAAAAACCCCAATATGTGTGAGATCAGAGAATGGACTATTATATAGGCTTAAAAAAGAATTCTGACACAGACTACAATATGAGCATACTCTTACACATAAGCGAATTAAGCATGTCACAAAAGGACAAACAAATATAACTAAACATATATGAGGTAATTGGAATTGTCATCTCACAGACAGAATACAGAGTGATGACTGCCCAGGGCTGGAGTGGAGGGAAATAGGGAGTTTTCATTTAATGGGTTGCTGTTGTTCAGTTTCTAAGTTCTGTCCAACCCTTTATGACCCCATGGACTGCAGCAAGCCACACTTCCCGGTCCTTCACCATATCTCTGAGTTTGCTCAAATTCACGTCCATTGAGTTGGTGATGCTCTCTAACCATTTCACGAGTTCATTTGTTTTGATATCTTTGGCACTCAGACTTCATTATGGTAAAATTTTCACATCTATACATGACTACTGAAAAAAACATAGCTTTGACTATAAGAATCTTTGTCGGCAAAGAGAGCTCTTTGCTTTTTAATACTGTCTGGGTTTGACATAGCTTATGGTTTCAACTTGGAAGATAAAACGTTCTGGCAATGACTTTTGGTAGATTGTGCAACAAAGTGAATGTGTTTGCCATCACAGAAATGTATACTTAAAAATGGGTAAACGTGTAAATTGTATGTTACATTTTACCACACAAATACAAAATTATGTTCCAAATACTATATATTAATGAAAGTTAATATCATCCAAGTGTTTTAATCCAGAAATATTCTTAATCAAAAATAAAGTAAAAATAAAAAAACATTTTTCTGAAAACAAATAAAATTAAATTTAAAAATTATACATTAAGAAGAGGTGGCAAGAACAGAAGAACTATACAAAATAATCACCCAGAAAACCACAATGGTGTGATTACTCACCTAGACCCAGACATCCTAGAGTGTGAATTCAAGTGGCCCTCAGGAAGCATCACAATGAACAAAGCTAGTGGAGGTGATGGAATTCCAGTTGAGCTATTTCAAATTCTAAAAGACAATGCTGTGAAAGTGCTGCACTCTATATGCCAGCAAATTTGGAAAACACAGCAATGGCCACAGGACTGGAAAAGTCAGTTTTCATTCCAGTCCAAAGTAGGGCAGTGCCAAAGAATGTTCGAACTACTGTACAACTGCACTCATTTCACATACTAGCAAAGTAATGCTTAATATCCTTCAAGCTAGGCTTCAACAGTATGTGAACCGAGAACTTCCAGATGTTCAAGTTGGATTTAGAAAAGGCAGAGGAGCCAGAGGTCAAATTGCCAACATCCATTGGATCATAGAAAAAGCTAGAGAATTCCATAAAAACATCTACTTCTGCTTCATTGACTACACTAAAGCCTTTGGCTGTGTGGATCACAACAAACTCGGGAAAATTCTTAAAGAGATGGGAATACCAGACCACTTTACCAGCCTCCTGCAAAACCTGTATGCTGGTCAGGAAGCAAGAGAACTGGATATGGAACAATGGACTGGTTCAAAATTGGGAAAAGAGTACATCAAGGCTGTATATTGTCACCCTGGTTATTTAACTTACATGCAAAGTACATCATGTGAAATGTAGGGCTGGATGGAGTACCAGCTGGAATCAAGATTGTAGGGAGGAATATCAATAATCTCAGATATAGAGATGACACCACCTTTATGACAGAAAGCAAAGAGGATTTAAAGAGCCTCGATGAAGGTGAAAGAGAAGAGTGAAAAAGCTGGCTAAAAGCTCAGCATCCATAAAACGAAGATCATGGCATCTGATCTCATCACTTCATGGCAAACAGATGGGGAAACAATGGAAACAGTGAAAAACTTTATTTTCTTAGGCTCCAAAATCACTGTGGAGAGTGACTGTAATCATGAAACTAAAAGACAAATGCCCCTTGGAAGAAAAGCAATGACAAACCTAGACAGTGTATTAAAAAGCAGAGACATTACTTTGCCTACAAAGCTCTGTATAGTCAATGCTGTGGTTTTTCTAGTAGTCATGTATGGATGCGAGATTTGGACCATAAAGAAGGCTGAGCGCCTAAGAATTGGTGCCTTCAAATTGTGATGCTGGAGAAGACTATTTGGAGTCCCTTGGACAGTAAGGCGATCAAACCAGTCAATCCTAAAAGAAATCAACCCTGAATATTCATTGGAAGAACTGATGCTGAAGCTGAAGCTCCAACAATTTGGCCACCTGATGGGAAGTGCCGATCACTGGAAAATATCCTGATGCTGGGAATGAAGGAATGCAAGAGGAGAAGGGGACAGCCGAGGATGAGGTGGTTGGATGGTATCACTGACTCAAAAGACATGAGTTTTAGCGAACTCTGGGAGATGGTGAAGGACAGGGAAGCCTGGCATGCTGCAGACCATGGGGTTACAAAGATTCGGACATGACTGAGTGACTGGACAAATGAAAAAACAAAAAAGTAAGAAAATCACCTCTGCATTATGTCACTAAGCCAATCATCCATCAAGGATAGTTGAGAGGAGTTAAAATGAGCTAAAAGTAAAATTTTATTTTCTGCTATGGAATTCCAGCTGAGTTATTTCAAATTGTAAAAGATGATGCCATGAAAGTGCTGCACTCAATACGCCAGCAAATTTGGAAAACTCAGCACGGGTCACAGGGCTGGAAAAGGTCAGTTTTTATCCAATCCCAAAGAAAGGCAGTGCCAAAGAATGTTCAAACTACTGCACAACTGCACTCATTTCACAAACAAATAGTGTAAGTAGATCACACTTTCTCAAGGCTTGTTATTGATATATCCATTGAGCATTCTCCAATTGCCACATGAAATGTTTAAATGACAATGATTTATAGAATTTCTTGTTGCTGTTGTTTAGTCAGCCCTACTTAGCACAATATTTTATTTACTCCTAGGATTTTTGTAGACAGTGACACAGCTTTACAATGTCAAATGACACTTCTAATGGAAAGCAATTTAAATTACTTCCTGGTTTGTATACTGTCAAATAACATTATTCAGTTCAGTTCAGTCGCTCAGTCGTGTCCGATTCTTTGCAACCCCATGAATCGCAGCACGCCAGGCCTCCCTGTCCATCACCAATTCCCGGAGTTTACCCAACCCATGTCCATCGAGTCGGTGATGTCATCCAACCATCTCATCCTCTGTCGTCCCCTTCTCCTCCTGCCCCCAATCCTTCCCAGCATTAGAGTCTTTTCCAATGAGTCAACTCTTCGCATGAGGTGGCCAAAGTATTGGAGTTGCAGCTTCAACATCAGTCCTTCCAATGAACAACCAGGACTGATATCCTTTAGGATATACCATTATTAGCCCTTTATTAAATTTGTGTGTAGCTAGTCATTTTATCGGAGAAGGCAATGGCACCCCACTCCAGTACTCTTGCCTGGAAAATCCCATGGATGGAGGAGCCTGGTAGGCTACCGTCCATGGGGTCGCTAAGAGTCAGACACGACTGAGCGACTTCACTTTCACTTTTCCCTTTCATGCACTGGAGAAGGAAATGGCAACCCACTCCAGTATTCTTGCCTGGAGAATCCCAGGGATGGCGGAGCCTGGTGGGCTGCCGTCTGTGGGGTCGCACAGAGTCGGACACGACTGAAGCGACTTAGCAGCAGCAGCAGCAGTCATTTTATTTATAATATATTGGCACAAAATTTTATGATTTGTAACACATGATTTTCCTTTGAGAAAGAAATAGGATTTTTGCTTCATATGCAACTGCTTTCTATTGCTCTTTAGTCACTAAATCATGTCCAGCTTTTTTGCAAACCTATAAACTGTAGTCATCTGGATACTCTGTCCATGGGATTTTCTACGCAAGAATAGTGGAGTGGGTGCCATTCCCTCCTCCAGGGTTCTTTCTGACCCAAGGTTCAAATCCACGTCTCCTGCATTGCAGGATGATTCTTTTACCATTCTGCTACTGGGAAAGCCCTATTCTGTATTACCATATTCAGTTATTCTTTGCAAGAAAATGGAAGCTTTAATTCTAGAATCTCATTTGTGTTTTCAGATTTCATTTTGATACATTGATTGTGAAGAAAGCTTCATGGCATAACATAGTAATGGACATGATGAGAAGTGGTCTGCCCTGAGATGTATTTTATAGGTAGAACTAACAGGACTTGCTAATAGTCTGCACGGGCGTACAGATGTCGTATCAAGTTCCTGCTTTCTATTATTTTGGCTATATAACCAGACATGACCTTGCTAGATCATATGGTAATTCTATTTTTAATTTTTTGAAGATTTTTCACATTGTCTTCCATAACATCCCCAGCGGTAGTGCACAGGATTCCAATGACCCCATATCTGTGCCAACAGATTTTTTTTCTTAAATAAATAATGGCCATCCTAATGGAAATGAAATGGCATATTATTGTGGTTTTGATCTGCATTTCTCACATGATTAGTGGTGTTGGTATTGGCAATGGCACCCCACTCCAGTACTCTTGCCTGGAAAATCCCATGGATGGAGGAGCCTCGTAGGCTGAAGTCCATGGGGTCGCTAAGAGTCGGACACGACTGAGCGACTTCACTTTCACTTTTCCCTTTCATGCACTGGAGAAGGAAATGGCAACCCACTCCAGTATTCTTGCCTGGAGAATCCCAGGGACAGCGGAGCCTGGTGGGCTGCCGTCTATGGGGTCGCACAGAGTTGGACACGACTGAAGCGACTTAGCAGCAGCAGCAGCAGCACATGTGTATATTTCACCAAAAAATTTCTATTCAAGTCTTCACAATTTTAAAAATGTTTTTTTTATTATTGTTGAGTTGTAGGAGCTATTTATGCATTTGGATATTAGTCCCATATTAGATATACGACTAGGAAATATTTTCTCCTATTTAGTAAGTTGATTTTTCAATCTGTTGAATGTGTCCTTTGATGCAAAAGATTTTAAAATTTTGATGCACTCCCATTTATCGATTTTTGCTTTTATTGCCTGTTTTTGATCTCATACCCAAGAAAGGGAGCCAAATCCAATGTAATGAAGCTGTTCCCCTCCCCAATATTTTCTTCTAGGAACTTTATAGTTTTAAGTATTCCACTTTAATTTGTTTTGAATTAATTTTTATAACTGTTGTAAGGTAATCATTTTACATATGGCTCATTCTTTTACATATGGCTATACCACTTGTAGGGGATAAAAAATCCTGAAGGCCAGACTCTCCCTGAGAAATTCTATAACTTTTGACTGAAGCTGAGTGGAGAGGAAGCTATAACTTCCTGGCCATACTTGCCAGAATGTAGTAAGTCTTGGTCTCTCAAAGACCACCCTTATTTGTTCATAAAGGAGAAACTCATTAATACCTTCATTGTTTGTTTTGCTTCCAGTAGAATTATTTTTACAATATTGATTGTATAAACAGCAGGTAAAATACTTATCACATATTTAATAATCATATTAATAAAAATTTATAATAACAGTATGTTTACATAGTGCTTACAAAATGTAAGATACAAAACTATAGCTACCAATCTATTAACACATTCTGTCCTTACAACAGTTCTATGATATAGGAATGGTTATTATCCCTAAATTATATTAAAAAATAGAGGTAGATATTTAAATAATTTACCCAAGGCTTTGCAAAGCCTAGGTCAAACAGGAATTCTGTATATGCAATCTGTCTCCAAAGGCAGTGATATTAATCACCACAATGTTCCTTCTGTAATAATGAACATTTCATGAGAATTTACTCTATGCCCAGTACTGTTCTAGACACTTTACTTCATATTATCTTATTTAACTTCCACAACATTTTTCAAAGCTACATAGGTATTATTATTTTCAAATATAGATAAAAAAAAATTTATAGAATCTTGACATATGGTTAGTACACAGCACATTTTATTCACTAAGCTGATGGACTTTAATTTTATATTATTGTTCTTTGTGCTAGATGAAGCTACCCTTCTCTGGGAAAAATTTTCATATCCAAAAGGCTTGCATGAGAACTGAAGTAAACAAAGCAGGGATTTGTCCTATATGCATATAAACAAGTAATTGTGATACTAGAAGTGATAAAGAAAAAGTGAAAGTGATAGTCACTCAGTCATGTCCGACTGACTCTGCAACCCATGGACAGTAGCCTGCCAGGCTCCTCTGTCCATGGAACTCTCCAGGCAAGAATATTAGAATGGGCAGCCATTCCTTTCGCTAGGCTATCTTCCTGACCCAGGGCTCGCTCCAACCTATGTCTCCTGCATCACAGGCAGATCTTCTTTTATCATCTGAGACACCAGGAAACCCCCTGATCTAGAAGATCTAGAAGAGTGGGGCTTTATAACACAAACCTTTATTTTAGGAGCAAATAAGATGGTAAGCAGCAGGTATTGGTGACATGCTCTGATTTCTGTATCATGACTGTATCATGACGAACAATTATGGCATCCACTATGTGTGTATTCAGATCAATTAGATCATTATTACAATACCCAAGGCAGGATTTGACAGAAATGTAAACCAATATTTTTTTTTCAAAGGGACACAGAGAAATGACTGATTCAAGAAAAAAATCAAATTAGTATGCTTTAGTGAAGAATTGCAGGTACATAGGGTAAGGGAGAAGAAAGTGTGAAGGCCTGTGACAACACACGATAGGTGATTTTTTCATTCCTGAGACAGAAAACAATAGAAGGGGTGCTTTTTGAAGAGAAAATGAGAAAAAAAATATCACTCAAATTACTGGGTACATACTAGGCAACAATAGGAATTTCTTTTTATAATTTCATGTAAGTTTTTTCTATGTTTGAAAGACGAGAAAACAGATATTTCCTCTTAAGATCTTAAAAGAATTTCTAACTTCCGTAATAGGAAAAACCAATTTCATAAGTCGTCTCCCAAATGAACAAAAAAGATTTATGCTGCCTAAATATTTTATATTATTCTTTGGAACTCTTTGTTTCATAAACAAAATGTCTTATGACAGCAAAACATTTGTTTATCCAATCTTCCATTTCATGCTTTCTATCATATTTTGGTTTACATATAAG
The DNA here is from genome assembly GCF_054371585.1 of Giraffa tippelskirchi. NCBI lineage: Eukaryota > Metazoa > Chordata > Mammalia > Artiodactyla > Giraffidae > Giraffa > Giraffa tippelskirchi. The sequence continues at coordinate 130,627,149 of NC_137286.1, forward strand.
TTATGACATATTCTATTCAGAGTCATTCTTCACATTTCCAGGATTTATTCCCTGAAAAGTATTTCATCAAACTATATCTATTTTCATTTACAATTATTTTTTATTTTTCAACCTTGAAATTTATCTTTTACTTTATAGCTCAGGTAATCCCCATTCTGTATTTGAAATTGTGTATTGTTACAATCATACATAAACTCAGACACTTATTTGATTTGTCAGATGTCGTTTCATAAATTAGTGCCTATTTGATTCATATGTTCACCATGCTCACTTTTTTGTTATTATCTAAAGTATTTTGTTAAATATGAATGTTTTATAATTAAGCTTCTGTTTTTCTAAAACAGAGACAGAAAAATGAGTAAGCATAACAATGAGAGAAAGAGATAATTTATTGCACTGGCAGGCAAATAATCTTGAATGCATTTTCAAGAAAAAAATATATATATATACACTTATATATACATATGCATATTTATATTTTGTGTATGTGTACATACATTGTGTGTATGCTCAGTTGCTCAGTCATGTCTGACTCTTTGTCACATCATGGACCGTAGACCACCAGGCTCCTCAGTCCATGGAATTTCCCAGCCAAGAATACTTGAGTGGGTTGCCATTTCCTCCTCCAGGGGATCTTCCAGACACAGGGACTGAACTCACATCTTCTGTGTTTCCTAAGTTGACAGGTGGATTCTTGACCACTGAACAACCTGGGAAGTGCTATGTATACAGAATACTCCTAATAAAGATGAATATTCCTTCAGCAAGTTTTGCAGTATTATCTTTAAATATATTCTTCCACTTTGACAAATCATTTTTATCACTTACCCTATACAACTAAAATGTGTTAATACTATTGCTAATCATCAATCAATGGGAACAGAAGCCCATAAATATTTCTTCCTGTCAGGTACTCGAGTGCACAGTTCTGAGAAGTAGTTTCCACCTACATTGAATGGTCTCAGGTAGGAACTGGTCTCATTTGATTAATCCCCAGTTTTCCAGTGACCCTGATAACATGCTCAACAACACAACTTCTCATTTTCTCATGCTCACAAGTCCCTCACTCCTATTCTCTGGGGTGAATACAACTCCTTATCTTAGTTTCTAGTTTTGGCAGAATTCTAGACTGAGACTATAATACTGGGTGAGTGTTCACTGCATTCAAACTAAGTTAATTGGGAATCAGCTGTGATAAGAAGGTGTGAAATTTCAGAGATGAAAATTTTGTATAATGCCAAGGTTCAGGCTTAACCCATGGAGAAGGACACTAGTGTGGATACATGGAGAAATACACTAGCATGGATACCCGGGAACCAATGCTGCTGAGGCTCCTAAGTACATGCGACATGAGAACATTGGCAAAAGGGACCAACCTTCTTTGCAGCCATCTTTTAATAGCTACATCAAAGCAAACAAAGAGCAAAAACCGTTAAAAATGGCCCGCCTCTTAGTTTTCTTCAGTAAAAAAGGGAAAATAAGTTTCTCTGAAATCTGGGTGGTATAGCGTTCCAATGATGTCTCACTACAAGAATTAACCTTTTTCTGTTCTGAATATGTATGTTAGACTAAACAAGGCCCAACAGCCATAACATTAACAAAAACAAACAGGACAGCCAACAAGATTAATAACATTTCCCCAGTTAGCCTCTACTCCAAGGAACACCAAATCTAGTCGTACAGGAAAACAATTTGAAGAGGTTCCAAAAAGCAAAACCTGAATTTCCTGCATGCCAACAACTATTTACATAGCATTTACATTGTATTAGGCATCATAAGTAATCTAGAAATCATTTAAAGTATACAAGAGGAAATATGTAAGTTATATGTAAATATCACACCATATTATATAAGCAATTGAGCACCCACAAATTTTGGTATCTTTAGGGAGTTCCTGGAATCAATTCACTATGAACATTGAGGGATGATGTATAATACTTTTATAAAATTGAAAGCAAAAATATTTTATATCACTATTTTTAACATTATGAATTAATCTAGAGATTCAATAGATTATAATTATTCATAAACAACGAATAAAAATTTTCAGAGAACAGTTTTAGTAGAATTTTACTTCCTTGTATAAGTGGGGCAAGTTTAGAACTCTTTAATAAGTTTTTAATATCTTAGTATTTTAAATCAAATGCTAAAGTTTATTTTCATTAACTAATTAAACTACATTTATTAAACATCCTAAAAATTATGGTGGTAAGGAACTGAAGTCAATTCATTTATTTTGCATATACTAAATCATCACATGCCCTGTATATTCCTTTTGTTTTTCTTCTGAACATTCAATCTAATTCTACAGTCAAAACATAAGCTGACTTAATATCAAAATTAAAATATATATGTGAATATATACATATATGAGAAGTACTCTCTGCCTGTGTTAAATGATTTGTAAAATTCCTTTATTTAGTTATCCCTGCAATTTGTTTTTCGTTTCAGGGATTTCCTTGGAAGTGCATATGCATTATAATCATACACTGTAAAAAATCATTCTTTAATTAGAACTAAAACAATAATTTACTAGAATTATACATTTAAAGGCAAGGATATTAGGTAATAACAGACATTTCTTAGTAATACTATTTGAATTACTTTATGTTAAATTTAAAAAATAAAATTATTAATATAGATATACAACTGAGATTTACTCAATTTAAGTTAATAGAATCTGTTATACATATGCATATGTATTCCATTTTATTTATTCTCTAACCAGTCTGCTTTCTTCTCAAGTCTATTTTATGGAAACTTTTCAATGGCATTCAAATAAAAAACTGAACAAGACAATGCATGCTGTAAGATTGTAGTTATTTAAAGCAGCATATTTACTGAGATTTAGGCTTGGCTTTTCTTAAGGAGAAATAAAATAATTTGTGTATTATTAACAATATTCTTGTCAGTAAAAAGCAATTGTATTTTATTCGGCTTCATAAGAACATAAGACACATAAGAATATATTTTAAATTATTTAGAATAAATATTACACTTAGGACATAGTGATTATAGTCAAAGCAACAGCAACCCTCAGCCCTAGTCTAATTTCCACCTAGATTATCTCAAAGACCCACAATAAAGGAAAGAAGACCCACACTATCAGAAGGAAAGCTATGTCCATTGTGGGGCATAAGCTTTTAATATCATCACTACTATTCTGAATAGGATGTCTGGACTCAAGAAAATTGCAAGGCATATAAAAAGACAAGAAAAGTCCCATCTTGAAAAGCCAAGGGAATCATTATAATCATATTTAATTAAGACAAGAATATAGAAATTGTCCAACAAAAGATGTAAAATAACTATCATTAATGTGTTAATGCTGCACTGTAAAGCTGATAAATATGCACACTCAAATGTGCAATTTCACTAGAGAAATAAAAATTACAGTGAAGAATAAAATGGAAGTGCTAGCAATAATAACCAGAGTAAGAGAAATGAGTGTCACTTTGCATGTGCTCATTTGTACTCTAAACACAGTTGAGAAAAGATTCAGTGAACTTGAAGATAGGTCAATGGAAATTGTGCAAACAGAAACACAAGGAGAAAAGTAGGCAAAATAGTACCAGAGAAGACTATCCAAAAGTCATGGGACATTGTCAATCCAAGTAATATATGTATTTTCTGAATCATAGAAGAGTGAGGGAGAGAGAGAGAGAGAAAGAAGTAGAAGAGATATTTGAAGAAACAATGGCTACAAACTTCTAAAAGTTAATGACACACATCAAAATACAAATCCAAAATCGAGAAAACCAGTGAAATGAATATACAAACTGACACATTCATACAATTGAATGAATGAATAAATAATTATAAATAAAATGTCATAATAGCCAAAGTGAATGAGCCCAAAATGTAAATCCATACTTGTAAAATTAAAAAGTGAACAAAAATAAAAGGAGAAAAGGCAACTTTTTCTTATAGAAGAATTTTGGCTCACAGATATAGATGAAAACAAAAAGCCTCCATTATAATAACTTAAGAATAATTGCTGCAGTCAAGATCCAGCTGTATGACAAATTTAGGGGATGGATATTTAAGTAGAACTAGAGTGTTTGCATTATTTCAAAGTATCTACCCAAAACACTTAATAAATTCCAGGTGAAAATAGTAAGTTTATATCCTGGCAGATATCACCTTAAACAAATGATTGATATGAATATCAGCAGTAATATATATAGACATAATGCAGCCCCTGATAGGATGCAATAATGTAACACAACTGCCATAGGAATCTTCTTAATAAAATATATCCTTAATTTAATAATGAGAAAGTAATCAGCCAAATTCAAGTTGAAGGACATTTTCTCATAATAACATTATTTCAAAAGTTTCCAGACTCTGTAAGACAAGAGAAGACCAAAAGCTGGCAAGGCTGGAGGAGGCTAAAGGAGTGTGACACTAAACACAATGTGGGATTCTGGATGGGATTTTGGCCAGAAAAGGTTATTGATGGGGAAAAAAAAAAAAAAAAAACCTGGCAAACTGTGAATAAATCCTCCAGTTTAATTTGTAGAACTATAACAAAGTAATTTCTTAATTTTGATAACTGACCTATAGATAGGCAAGATGTTAACATAAAGGGAGTTGGTTTAAAGATATGTGAAAACTCCTTGTACTATTTTTATAACTCTTTATAAGTTTAAAACTATCTCAATATAAAAGCTTAATGTATATTTTTACATTTGTCAAAAATATGTACATTTCATTGAGTGAATAGAACACTATATGAACACTGAGTGATAAAAATGATGATAGCATCAACACTAATGAAATTTAACACTGAAACTTAAGTAGGAGTTTCTGGTAAATAATTGGTGTTTAAGAAATGAAAAAAAGCACTTATAATCCTGGCTAAATATATTGAGTTTCGACTCTCCTAGACATGAAACTATCTCCTTAAAATAAGCTTTTCTTCCTTAAAAGGAAGATGTTTAATTGGGACAAGTAGGTAGCATTTACATATCTACTGTAGGGCTGGAGAAGACTCAAGAGTTCCTTGGACTGCAAGAAGATCAAACCAGTGAATCCTAAAGGAAATCAGTACTGAATATTCATTGCAAGAACTGATGCTGAAGCTGAAATTCCAATACTTTGGCCACCTGTTGCGAAGACCCAACTCTTTGAAAAAGGCCTTGAAGACGGGAAAGATTGAGGGCAGAAGGAGAAGGCGGTGACAGAGGATGAGATAGTTAGCTAGATGGCATCCCAGACTCAATGGACATGAGTTGAGCAAACTCCAGGAGATAGTGAAGGACAGAGAAGCCTGGTGTTCTACAGTTCATGGGTTTGTAAAGAGTAGTACATGACTGAGCTACTGAACAACAAAAGATAATATTTACTTGAGGACGATGCTATTTGGTGATAATTCCATAGGAGCCACAATTTCAACTATTAAGATAGACAGTAAAAGGTATTCAGGGGAACAAAAAAATCTTAACACTGATTCACAGTGCAGGTAGAGATATATCACTTAGAATCAAAAATTACGGAAACCAAAACAAAAACTACATAATACTGTATCTGAAGTGATGAAAAGCTATGTACCTAGCTAAAGAAAAGGTGGGGAAATGCTTTTCTCATACAGGAAAACAGATATATTTACTTCTATAATTCAAGAAGTAGAAAAGTGAATATGTGGATAACCATTACAATAAACTAGGATGCTAAATCAAAATTTCAAATCAATTGCAATGTGAATTCTAAGTATCCAATTGTTTCATTGTTCTCAGAAAACAGATAATCACCTCTTGCTTATAAACACTGATGGATCAGTTTGTGTTCAACAAACACAGGGAGTACAGTTCAGTGCACTGTGTAATGTGAAAAGTTAGAAAGCACGACTTGACATAATGTAACAGAGATTTATAAGAAGAAAGTGTTGAGTGTATTTACTGTTACCTTACCAGAATTGATTTTTAAAAACGGACCTTCTCAGAACTGGACAATGTCTCTTATACTAAGATAACAGGTGAAATGTGCTTGTTTATAATAGCACAGCTGTTTGTTATTTCGTGGAAATAAAATTCTAGAAATACAAACTGCCTAGAAACAAAGTGAGTCTATATGAAACTTAAACTGGAAATAATGTAGCACAATTTCAGACCTTTATTTTCTTGGTGGAAAAACTACAAAGAGAAAATAAGTCTAAATAAATGAGAGGAAAAAGTATAGCTGGCCTAGTAAATATTTCTATACATTTTGAAATAACAAAAATGTAATATTGGATTTATCTCTTATGAAAGTATCAAAAGCCAATCCGGAAAGATATCCTCAATTTGAAACTACCAAAAGCCAAAAATGTGGAGATATGCCCTCAAATTAAAACAAGGGCCCTTGAATGAGAGGAAAATTAAGAGTATGAGGTTTCTGTATCAGGTGTTTCCTGGCTTTTCTTCTATTGCCTTTATATGTCAATGTGTATTTAAATAGTGGCAAAAGAGATCACTTGGAATGAGTCATTAGTACTTTAAATGAATCATCTCAAATTTCATTCATTAAAATATTCCCAACATTTCAAACATCAGACACTTTGAAGACAATTAGTAACTATGAATCAAACTAATGAATGGCTGGTTTCCCTTTTTTTTTACTAAATTTATTTTCTATTACCTTTACTTAACATATTAAAATATTGTTTTCAAATTATCCCAAACTTCAGGGTTGATATTACTCAAATCTTCCTACTCTTGATACTAGTTTTATCTTTGTATCCTTAACTCCTTTTGTTAATGTTCTATTTGTGGGAAACATGCTTTAAAAGGCTAATCCAAAGAAGAAACATATAAAAATACAGTAAATATAGAGAGTTGACAGTGATTGGTAAAGATTTCAACATTCATTGACCTTTAAGATATAACACTAACAGTTTTGCAGTCATAATTAAACATAAGTAGGATATTATCTATTATTTATGCAAATCTTCTGTAAGTAGCACTAACAAGAATTTCATTATTTTCTAATATTTGCACTATAAATTTGAGAACTATTAGTGGTTTACAATTAGGCAGCACCAGTATATGCAATATGAGTCATACCTAGAAGAGAGTCTGTCTTTGAGGGGAGTGGAGTAGAAGGAAGGTGGATGGCATCTATCATTTTGAAATTAACAATCAATGATTCATGTCTTAAGCCCCAGAGAATGTGTTGGCTCAGACTCTGTAGGCAGGGAAAGCAAACCTGTTTCCAGAATAGGCATCCATTCATTTAAAGATGAAAATGGCTCGCTAGAGTCAATTTTCCACCAAGTGGCCTTTTGGTTCCTTTTTTGGGATAGTGCCATATTAGGGTCTGACCAGTTAATCATTCAGAGGTAACATTTTTCAGTTCACTAAGTTGTGTTTGACTCCTTGTGACCCCATGGATCGCAAAATGCCAGGCTTCCCTGTCTTTCACTATCTACTGAAATATGCTCAAACTCACATCCATTGAGTCAGTGATGCCATCCAAGCATCTCATACTCTGTCACCACCTTCTCCTCTTGCCCTCAAATCTTTCCCAGCATCAGGGTCTTTTCCAATGAGTCAGCTCTTCACATCAGGTGGCCAAAGTATTGGAGATTCAGCTTCAATATCAGCCCTTATTGAATATTCAGGGTTAATTTCCTTTAGGATTGATTGACTTGATCTCCTTACAGTTCAAGGGACTCTCAAGAGTCTTCTCCAGCACCACAGTTTGAAAGCATCAGTTCTTTGGTGCTCAGTCTTTTTTATGGTCCAACTCTCACATTCATGCATGACTACTGGAAAAACTATAGCACCAACTATAAGGGCCTTTGTCAGCAAAACGATGTCTTTAGCTGGGTCAGATATTATAAGTAAGAGTCAGAGCTCCTGGATCCAAATGTAGGCTCCAACTTTGCCATTCATGTGAGAACTGACCAGTCTTGGCTTAACTGATATCAAAGCTGGGCTAAAACCTACTGACAGAGCAATTGAGCTGCAACCTTTCACCAAGAACAATTTGGATCTCACCTGCAAATAGAAATGGTATACTCTTCATACACTAGGAAGGGATGGGCCAGTCTCAAATCCCTTTTCACCACTGATTTTCTCAGAACATCCTTTGTACCACTTGTTTTAGCTGGGTGGTACAAGAAACCGGTATCAAGGTGGAATTAGACACTCAAGAGGTTTAAAAGATTTATTAGGGTATATGCTTATGAGGGGAAAGGAGAGAGGGCTTAAGGAGGTTGGGAGAGCCATGAGAGTATAATGAAGATCTGATCTTTGCGAAGGAGAGGGAAAAAAGAAAGGAAGCTTTTAGACTGCAAAATTGGTAAGTCTTGGGGCAGGTGAGGTGAGGTGGCATATTGATTATTTTGGATTAAAGTTACTTAAGAAGAAGCTGGTACCAAAAAAAAAAATACTCTGACCCTCCACTCTGTTCTCCTTGAAAGCAGGAAACAAACACCAGTGGGAAGGTGCCCTCCCTATGGGAGATGGAGGGCTTCCTTATCATCAGAGAGGGGGGATTCAAGGCCAAGAAAGCTGTATAAATGCATACTGTTAGTTCTTCAGTAATTTAATTAAGAACCCCCCTCCTTTTTTTCTCAAATCTTCACAAACAATTGATTCTTTGTCTAAAAAGATATATAAACAGCTTGCTTTAGTCACATCTTTGGTCCTATACCTATGGGGTCTCTGAAGGTACAAAATGAAATGTATTTATCTTTCTCCTAATAACTTGTTAATTTAATTGTTAGACCAGCCAAAAGAATCTAAAAGGACAGAAGAGAAATTCCTTCCCTATATAACACAATATGAAGAAAATTTGGCAAGGCTTATAAGGAATTCTTGAGCAAAAATCAGAGGAACTCTACAGCTCACTGACACAGGCCTATTATACCATCCTGTTGTGCAAGGTCACTGATTGGATCAATCATGGGAAGCGTGTTCTAAGCACCACTGCAGTGAAGAACTCAGATAACAGCAGCAGGCCCCATTGATCCATCCATATTTGTCCTCACAGCAGGATACATGAGACTGCAGTAGACTAGCTCATCTGAAGCCCTCAGAATTGTTGACGGCAACCGGAAATAATAACAGCAGAAAAAAATAAACATATCCATTAGGAAGCCTAAGAATCTTCAAAGCAAAAAGGACTTATAATGTTAAGATCCCAGAGAGGAGCAAAGTAGAGAGGGGAGAAAAAACTCTGATTCTGCCCTCAGGGAACCTCTTAATTCTAAGCAGCTCTTTCATTCTCAGTGCACCTGAGCAGCAGCAGCTGGTACACATCAGACAGGTGGACAGAGGCGACAGCTCTGGTGAGTGGGGGATTTTGAATATCAGTGCCTGCCAAGAGATGTTTGTGACCTAGGAAAGCAGTGGTAAAAAGGGATATTTTGAATAACTTCATGCCAAAAGTTTGAAAATGTAGATGATATATGGACAATCGTTAAAATAATACATGCACTTATCTTTCTAAAACTGACACAAGTAGAAACTGAAAATCTGTATTCTCCTAAATATATATATATAACATATTTCATCCTTAATTTAAAAACTTCCCACAAATTTCAGAACCAGTGCCTTTCACTGGTGAAATTTTTCCCTACAATCTATTTTAAGGAAAAGAAACTTTGAACTTTAAAATCCAGAGACAGTTGTGCCAACTACAAAATAAATGACTCTGTTTCAGAACAATATATGCCCTTAACGTTTAGGAAAGCTGATTACTGATTACAGAGACTATGTATCACAGGAAAAAGAATAAACAAATATAACACTTCAAAGGTCCATATGGTCCATGCTAGAGACTTATGAAAGAACAAGAAGAATATTATAATCTATAAGGAATCTAGCTAAATTCAATTAAAAAATAGATATTATACATATATCCGTATCAATTAAGAAAATGAATCTACAGTTAAAATCTTTCCTATAAATAAAACTGCAGACCTGGATGGCTTCAACAATTAATTCTACCAACTATTTAAAGAAGAAATAATACCAGTTCTGCAAAAAATCTACCAGAAGGTAGATGGGGTAGAACTATTTTCCAGATCTTTTTACAAAAGTAATAATATTCTGATATTACACTGATAGAGAAACATATCATGAACAGAAAGACCTCATCAGGAAAAACAAAAACTACACCACAATATTCCTGGTGATCATAATATGAATTAAAATATCATTTTATCCAAACACTAATCCATGTCTATAATAGCCAAAATCTGGATTAAACCAGTGTCTAACACAAAAAGATGAACTGCTGATACATGTAACAACATGGATGAATTCTCAAAAACATTAAGGTAAGTGAAAAAATTTAGATACAAAAGACGGCAAATTGATTGACTGTATTTTTATGACTTTCTGAGAAACACAAAACACTATGAAATAAGATCAGATATGAAAGGACAGACTTGATAGGGGAGACCTGACTGCAAAGAAGCAGGAGTGGACATTTTACTTAATGGAAATTGTCCAATTATAGTGATGTAAAATTATTGTAATGGTTGCATGATTATATATAGTTTTAAACTTTTTGAATGATAAAAATTGATACATTTTGTATGTTTTTCCTCTAAAATAAATATATTTTAAGCATATACCCTAAAGAGTTTGCTTGAACAATCTTTTATTTTTATACAAAATATGACTTGAGAAAACACAACTCTGGGCATTCTTAATTAGCATCACAGATCAGGCTACTTAATACAACTAGGACAGCAGTTTCTCCATTGCTCCAGACCTAGTATATACTAGTATGACATTCTAAAACCTCCAAAACAGTTTTTCAGAACATAGTGGAGGGCTTTTTTATTTCATTCATAGAAGAAACATGGTTCTTGGCTAAAGAAATAATGGTGAACAATTAGTCTAATGGATGAAACAAGGGACTTTCTGGAGACCATATTAAAGAACAGGGAAAGCTGATACAATTTAAATGATAACTAAGTAACATTATAACCACTTTATAATATATATGTATGTGTGTGTATCATGAATATATTAATAATATAATCAAATCTGTTCATAATTTTCCTGAAAGCAAGTTAACTAATTTATGCTGATAGGATGCCAAAGCAAAGTCTGTAGTAAACAGATACTACAGACTTTGGTATTCTTTGGTGCTTTAGTATTCTTCCATATTTTATCATTGCAAATATGTTTTTAACATTCTAAGAAAAATTTTAAAAATATTGAAATTAGAATTTCCTATGTGGAAGAATAGTTTGGATTCAATAGGAAGAAAACTATGAACTTTGAGCTGAAACTTATTATGCATTTGGATTTCTATTCCCAATGCAAGTGGTAAATTCCCTCTGCCTTCCTCACAAATGATCTTCCAAACAAACCCTCTAACACTGCAAAATGAGTGACTGTAGTAAAATGTATTTTATGGATTAAAATTTTCATTTTGTGTTCCCTACTGCTGAATATAGGATGAATTCATCCTACTTACAATATTTAACTAACTGGTGAATGCAGTCCTTTGTTCCACTGAGATATCAAGCAGGATATCATGGTGAGCTGGAAAAATCTAAGAACAGATATGATCTGAATGAATAAAGCATTAAAATTCTTATGCATTCTTCTTTGCCAATACTGTGTATAAGGATCTAGAGTTAAAAAAAAATAAAGAAAAGAAAAGCCATTTGTCAATTTTAAAAGGTTAAGATGGAATGTACTGTTAATATCACACTGACATAATGAAAAGCCCTCAAAGATCTAAACACTAGGGAAATGAAAAGTCATATATGGTGTGTTTTAAATGTGCATTATAAGGATATAAAGGTATAAAAAACATAAAAATCAAAAATCAAACAACCCATATGCTAAGTGAATGAAGAATAACACTGATAATATATTGTGCAAAGGATTTAGCTGGTTAAAGAGAGTAGACAGAGAGGAATAGGAGCATTGTATTATTTACTATGCATTAAGTATAGTAAAATTTTACTAGTGTAAGCAGCATGGAATACTCTGCTTTACTCCCATAATAATAAGGATAGAACTGGGTCTCAGAATCCAACTATTGTGCTGTTGACTATAGAAAGGCAATATTTAAATACACAATGAATCAGCCCAGCTTTAAGTAAAGAAGGGGCTAACAGGGAAGAACAGAAGCAGGAGGAAGAAGGAAAGGAAGAAAGAAAAATCACCAGGGGCATCCTATGTTACATTTGGTGGACATTTGCTACAGCCCTATGCGAGAAAAGCTGGTAATACACAGGTCTGTTGATCTTACTGATGAATGAGAAAATAGAACGGTTTTATCTGTTTTATATTTCCCTTCCTCTTTCTCTCTCTCTTTTTCTCTATGTCCCACCTGCCTTACAAACCCTTATTATCACACAATGACTGCAAAAGTGCCAGGCATCATGCTCTGACAATGTAATGCCTAAATATTGAAAAGGGGTATTTTTAAATGCTCTTTTAAATATCAAATATTAGTCCTGGAGTACGTAGGATGGTTATTTTACCCTAGATTTTAAAATGTTTTAAATGTCAAGTACTTTGTCTTTAGAGTAACAGCTAAGTAGTCACACATTTCAAAGAACTGAGATATCCACAAAACTAGAACAACAACAAAGTAGTAGTCACCATGAAAAATTTGTACTTAAATCATTGGTAGGGTTTCAGAAAGTCAATCATTCATAAAATATATTCTATATCATGCGCTGTACAAGAGAAGAAATATTTGTAAACTACTTTTCTTCAAAAAATAAATATTATACAAAACCCACTAAATGCACCTGGAAAAATACTTCATTGCCAATGGACATTGAGAAATGCAATTCACATTTACTATTTAGAACTCCTGGCAGCCCTATGTTGATATGTTAATTAATGTTAATGCAAATATGTTAGTGTTAATGCAAATGTTAATGTAAATATGTTAATACTTTCAATCCACAAGAATAGTGTATTTGTGTATGTGATAACTGCTAACAAAATATTCCTTCAAATTATGAAATAATAATCTCTGCTCTAAGAATAAAGCTTCTATAAAACTTTGAAGTAAATATGAAATTTTCTTATAATGATGATGAGTCACTAAATATTACTTTACATTGCACCCATTATTACATATTGGCGACAGCCATAACTAGATTGAAGATAATAATAAATGGCCTAAAACCAAATGCCTATTCAAAGATAAATGAATAAAGAAAATGTGGCACACATATACAATGGACTATTACTCAGTTATTTAAGAGAAGGAAATGACTTCATTTGCAGACAACATGGATGTACCTGGAGATTATCATACTGAGTAAAGTAAGTCAGACAGAGAAAGATCAATATCATATGATACTGCTTATATGAGGAATCTAACAAAACATACAAGTGAACTTATTTACAAACCAGAAACAGACTCACACAGAACAAACTTACCATCACCATGGAGAAGGGTGAAGGGGAGGAACAGATTGGGAGTTTGGACTGAAATGCACACACTGCTATATTTAAAACAGATAACTAACAAGAACCTATTGTATAGAACAAGGAATGCTGCTCAATACTCTGTAATAACCTAAATGGGAAAATAATTTGAAAAATAATAGATACATGCATATGTATAACTGAATCAGTTTGCTGTACACCTGAAACTAACACAACATTGTTAATAAACCATAATACAATATAAAACAAAAATAAAATAAAATCATTCAGATTCAAAAATTAATACTTAACTTGTTAGTAGGCTAGACTATGTACTAAGTACTTTTTTTTTGTCAATATTTAAACAAATCAATGTATAGAAGCACCTATTATGATCTCTTCTGGAGACCATATTTTAATGAGTGTTTTAAATATTTCCTTTTTTTTAAATAGAAAAATTAAAAATTAGATATTTTTCACACACTGAATCAAATAAAGTACTTTATATTTTCTCTAGAATATAAATATGGGAAAGAGACCAAATGGAAACCCTAGAAGTGAGAAACAGAATTTCTGAAATTAAAAATTTATTGGGTAGAATTAGCCAGATGGACATGACAGAAGAAAGGATAAATAACTTGTGATAGAACTATAGAAATTATCCAAAATAAATAACAGAAAGAAAGAATGTTGCAAATAAAAGTAACTGGAGCCTCAAGGACAAGTTAGATGGCATCATATGGTCAAGTGTGGAAAAGGAATCATAGAATGGATAGACAGGACAGGAGAGGAAAAAAACAAAATACCTTGAAGATGTCATGGCTGAATATTTCCCAAATTCTTACAGGAAAAAAATTTAGCTAGATGTTTTAAAAATGCAAACAAACCCTAAAAAGGACACTATAGTCAGGGTGTTCAAAGTCAGAAACAACAACTTGTGATAGCAGCAAAAGAAAAACAATATATATGTACAGATATATAAACAGTGAAACAACAATCCAATTAATGAGTGAATCAAAAATGATGGAGGCTAGAAGGAGGCAGACATCTTTAAAGTAAGGAAAGACATAAAAATGTCAGCCACAAATTCTAATTTCAGTGACAATATAACTCATGATTATAGGTAAAATAAAGACCTTTTTTGATAAAAAGCAAATCAAGAGAGTCTGTTACCAGAAGAACTGAACTAAAAGAAAGCTAAAGGAAATTGTTCAACTGAAAGGGAAATGTTATCAGACTGCTTAAATCCCCAGAAAAAAATGAAGAGCGTAACAAATGGTAAATCCATGGATAAATGCAGAAACCTTTCTCTTTTTTTGATAATTTCTTCCTATTTGTATAATACAAATAATTGACTAAAACTAAAATTATAACACAGTCTTGTGAGCTTTATCATGTAAGCTTATGTATTACATGTGATGATTATAATGTAAAGATAAGTTGTAGTTTTGCCAGTTTTTAAAATTGTAATCTAAACAGAATCTGAGCAAAAAATAAAATATTCATAAAAACTCTTCAAATAATTTTATGGAATTTGCAATAAAAGTACTCAAAAATTAAGTTATATTTAAAGTGTATCTTTTATAGACCATACAAAAGTGAGCTTTGTTTTAGTTATCCACTCTGAAAGTCTCAGTCTTTGACCAGAATGTGTATTCCATCATTACAGGTATGTGATAACATGTACATGTGAGTGAAAGTCGCTCAGCCGTGTCTGACTCTGTGACCTCATGGACTATACAGTCCACGGAATTTTCCAGGTCAGAATACTGGAGTGGGTAGCCTTTCGCTTCTCCAGGAGATCTTCCCAACCCAGGGATTGAACTCAGGTCTCCTGCATTGCAGGTGGATTCTTTACCAGCTGAGCCACAAGGGAAGGCCGACATGTCCATGTGTGCGTGCTAAATCACTTCAGTTGTGTCCCACTCTGTGTGACCCCATGGACTATAGCCCGCCAGGCTCCTCTCCTTGGGATTCTCCTGGCAAGAATACTGGAGTGGGTTGCCACGCCCTTCTCCAGGGGATCTTCCCAGCCCAGGGATCAAATCTGCCTCTCTTACCTCTTCTGCATTGGCAGGCGGGCTCTTGACCACTACTGTTAAATGTACATATATATGTGCAATTGTTGATATGGTTGGGCCTTATGACTACTACGTTAACTCTGTTTTCAAACTTCCTTCTCTGTTTCTTCCTTTTACTGTTGTTTCTTTACCCTCCCTTCATAGTCTGGTTCTGCTTATCTGAGTATTTTCTTAAATAAAACTTTAATTTGCACGTTGTGTTTTGGTAGTGGTTATTTCAGGATTTATAGCTTATGTCCCAGGAGATCTCAGATCCAAAGATATTCTGTCTACCAAAATATAATTAAATATAGTTTTCTAATTTTGTTTCACATGTAAAATCTTATACAAAATGTGAGGAAAATGCATATCCCAGAACAGTATTATTTTCCAATCCTCATTCTGTACCCACAATATTTCCTGTATAATTATCCTTTTAGATACCACAAATGTGCTCAGATTATTTTCTCTCCCCTTTCACTTTACCTTTATCTATCTAAGTCCTCCCACTTTTCCTGATTCTAACTCATAAAGCCCTCAAACATTTTTGCACTTCAAGGATTCTCCTAGACTGGATTACAGTGAAGGAAGAAAGAATAGAAAGGGGTAGAGCCTGTGCCCATTAGTAGACAAATAAAGAGGAAAACAGCTAAAAAGAACTGTGCATTCACTATTTTGCATTCAGTTCTAGTAAATTTTTTATAAAAATAATATATAATTATTTCATATGTAAGTAGCTTCAGTTCTCATTTAACTTAAATTTTACCTCTATAAATGTTATTTTTATATACCTGAGTTATTGTTGTTGTTATTGTCATGGTTATAATCTGGTCATATTTCCAGGATGTTTCTATTTTTGGCCTTTTAATTATTATAGTTTCTTGTATTATAGTGATCTGACACATAGAAATATGCATACAGTTTTTGTTTTATATATGAGAATTTTACTTTTTTTTTTTTTTTTAGTTCTCCTATTACAAAGTTTCTGTATATTGGTTCCTGTTTCCTATTCTTACACCTCATTATCTTTTTCATATTTTTATCCCTTTGTGCTTCTCTTGTATATTCTGGGAATGCTATTCAAGTCTGTCCTACATATTATTGATTAGATTTTTCCACAAAATTATCTCTCTTCTACTGAAAGACTAGTTTTCTCAGTTCTGATGTTTCCACTGACCTCTGCTATGTCTAATTTACTATGTTCACTAGCAAGCCTTCCTCGTTACTTCCTTGCCTTGCTTTCTCAGCTTATTGTCTTTTTTGAGGTGAGTTATTTTATACCGATTTGAGAGGAAGAGTCTCCTGAAATGTCTTCTTGCATCCAAATGATTCTGTTTTAGAAGTATCTGCTTCTTCTGGGTTTCCTAGATTTATTTGGCTTTGCCTTTTATGTATTAAGTTCTTTTAATTAGCTTTCTTCTGATCTCATTACAAATTCTGTGAAATGGTGATATATGTCTAAATAATTAAACCACTTTTCTTTCTGAATTATAGAACATTAATTCCAGACAATGATATAAAGCCATGATTACAAAAATAGACAACTGTGTGCAAGATGAGGGAAAGGAAAAGTCTACTAAACTTCTCATATTATAAAATTTATATTGTACGTTATTTGGACATTTAAATCAATGCAGGAGGAGCAGTTCAATGCAATGCTGTCTGGTATATTCTTCATGCTCTCACCTGGACAGTAGATTTGAATATTTTCTAGACTAATACCTATTATATAGCAGTTTTCCCCCACTATTTCATTCACCTGTGTCTTGTTTTTGTCCCTACTTCATGGATCTTTTTTACTTTACATAAACAAACAGAACTTCTATTGCTTCTTGAATTATTCTTTTTCTATAATCTTTATACCATAGATCACCTGCAATTTCTTTCCCTCAAAATATCCCTATGCCCTACATGCACTGCAGTTCATTACTATAAGCTCCTATGTAATGCATAGTGTTTTAACCAGTGTTTCACTAACTGATTAAATGAAGCTATTTTCTTTTATTTCAATATTTGGATTGTCAAATATTATGGGGGACTCTGAGGTAGTGGGGAAAGCAGTTCTCTCCATCCCAGGGTAATGAAGGAGACCAAATTTTCTACACAAAACTGGACTGGATTTTAGAGTCAGGGACCAGATGGTAGGAGAGCCGTGAAGTACCTTCTTACCTATTTAATACAGTTTCTCTTTCATAGAGTAAAGCATGGATATGCCAAGAGCAAATGCCTAGGTTGATTTTATCTCCATCTCATTCCATCTGCTTTTTAATTAGTGTCAATCCCATCTAGATTTTGGTATTAATTGCTTATAAGTGCAGGCTTCCAACGCTATTGAGAGTGTTGGCCTTCTTCTGTATTTGTACAGATTTTTTTTTTTTACTAATAACAAGTCAGTACTGGATGAATTAGATTCCATTATAAATCTGAGCAGGATGCCTGTTATATTTTAAAGGTTGGACAATAATGTACTTAATGATGTAGTACAAATTATTAATTAAAAATCCATGTGAGATAAAGGTAACTTCACTTGTTTATTCTTCCAATTAACAGCTTAAATGCCTACCATATGCCAGGCATGTTTTGATTTTTACACTGAATTAAGAGCACATGTTTTTAGCTTCATGATATTTGATATTTATTGAGGGAAGCAGATAAAATATAATTGCATGGTAGAAAAAAAATTAACTCTGGTTAGTACCCAAAAAAGGGGAGTGTATGTTAGCGTATTATATGAGTGGATATGGTCTAGTTTGGGATCTCAGGATAGAGAAAGTAAACTGACATATAAACTGGAGCAAATTATCACAGGAAAGAGGAAATTCCCACAAGCATGGATACATGGATATGCAAAGGTCCAGGGTGGAATGGAACATGGTATACTAAAACTGGTAGAAAGAGAGTGAGGTAGATTAATACTGAAAAGAGGAATACCTGCTAAAAATGCTTGGAGAGTCTCATTGGTTAAGTTAAATGCTTTAATTATTTTAAGAGAAACTAGATGCTATGACATTTTTTTAATATAAGTACATTATCTAGAACTGTGGTTTCCAATATATTAGCCACTGTGCTTGTCAAAAGTTGCACTAGTTATTTTTGACTGTTCAAAGAGCTCCATGAGGTTGCTGGCTACCATACTGGACAGCAAAAATATAGAATATATTCACTGCTGTGGAAGGTTCGACTAGATAGGGCTAGTCTAGAGAAAGCAGTGTGAAACATAGGAACCCAAATGGGTAAAGTGAACCCAGCAGCAAATAAGAGACAGGAGAAGTTTAGTGTGTGTGTATTAGTTTATTAGAGCTACTGGAGGAAAGTACCACAAACTGGGTAGGTTAAAACATCAAAAATTTAGTGTCTCAAAGTTTTGGAGGCTATAAGTCTTAAATCAAGGTATTGGCAGGATCATGAAGGCTCTAGCATAGAATCTGTTCCATGCCTTTAATGTAGCTTCCAGGGTTGACAGCAATCTTTGGCATTTCTTGGCTTACAGACATATCACTTCAATCTCAGTCTCTGTTAACTGCATGGCCTCTTCATTGGGTGTCAACATATGTTTGTCTCTTCTTATTTTTGTTTTCGTTGTGTTTAGTCACTAAGTTGTGTCTGATTCTTTTGTAACCCTATGGATTGTAGACTGCCAGGCTCTTCTGTTCATGGATTTCCCAGGCAAGAATACTGGAGTTGTGGTTTCCTTCTCCAGGGGATCTTCCTCACCCAGGGATCAAATCCATGTCTCCTGCATTGGCAGGCAGATTCTTTACCACTGAGCCACCAGAAAAGCTCCTCTCTTCTTATTAGAATACCAGTAATATGGCGAGATTACAGCCCACCATAATGACATCACCTTAATGCAGTTACATTTGCAAAAACCCTATCTTTCGAATAAGATTACATTTATAGGTACATAACATTAGGACTTAAACATATGTTTTTGGTGTGCAGGATTCAACCCACAAAAGTATGGAGTAAAGAGAAGCTGACAGACATAAAGAATATTTAAAAAGCAGGTTAAATACAGGGAGAAGTCAATGACAAGTATATTTTAAATAAAGTTATTAGAAGGATTTCTTTTAAAAAGTTGCTCAAACATTATCAGTTCTATCTCACACACAAATAACAAAATTTAGCCTGTATATATAGGACACTGGTCAGAAAGTGATTAGGATGCTTTCTAAAGAGCTATAGACCTTAAAAGCTGGGGTGAATGGGTTGCAAAACATTGTGTCTTGTTTCTTTTACCTAAATTTCTAACTCCCTAAAACATGATATGGAAAAATTAAAGAATCCTATGATTGATTCTACCCAGGAAATTCTGAAAATCAGAGGCCAGTTTCATCTCCCTGTCACAAGAGATATGGCAATTAATGTGAGATGACCAACACAGGGCAAAGCTGTGTGTTTTCTGAGGGCTAACCTAGGTGTTCTGGAAATAACTCGGGTTAGAGATATCTCGAAAAATCTAACCCAAGGGGACTGACTTTGGAAGAGAGACATCAAAAGGTGGGTTGATCTCAGATCAGGACATGAGAGAGTCATATATTATCCACAGGAGAATTAACAACAAACAGTAAGTTTGGTTCCCAGTAACAAAGTTCTAAGAACTTACAAAAGTAATCCATGAGAGGAAAAATATTTTAACATTTATAATTCATAATGCATGAATGAACTCCTGACATGAAATATGCAGAACAATCTCTGTCATGTCAAAAATATTAAAAAGTATACACTGGTAGTATGTAGGTACTATAGAGATCTTCCAAGTTAGACTTGAAGTCCATTTCTTCCTTGTCTTAATAAATATGCATTCTCTACTCAGCTGGAAAAAGAAATTCTACTTTCTAGGGTTATTTCAAGTTTTGGAAATGATGAATTTTTGCCCATAAAATACAATGAGTTTTATGACATTCTTCACTACATTCTGAGAATTTAATATGGAGACCCAATGTGCATCAGGTGTTAAGGAATGGAAAATTACTCATAACCTGTGAACTTTAATACGTAGTGCAATGAAATAGACATAATACAGGAAAGGATAACTCAAAAAGAAAATAAACATAACAAAACAAGCAAATATCAGGAATATTTTCAATATCTGCAAGTCACGTGGAGTGATTTGAAACAGGACAACATTCTATTACCAAAACTTTTACAGCCATCAGTCTTACTCTAAACTTATTTAACTATTATTTAACAAATATTAATCAACCATCATGTGCCAAGCATTTGATTATTCAATGCATTCTCCATGAATATGCTGATTACAGTGACTTAAAAAAAAATTCTCAACTACTTTCATACAGGAATATTGCATCCTGTTGCAATTTGCTTTTCTATTTCTAGCTAACATATGTTCACTTCGATAATCTTACTTTTAGTTCCTTACCCATTATATTCATATCTAATTCTCACATCAAAACTATTTGATAAAGAATATTATAATCTCATTTAGGAATGGGCAAACATATGTTTAGAAAGGCAAGTGATTTTCTAAATGCTGTTAAGAAGTAAAGCAGGTGCATCACTACTATTTTTCTAGATTTCATTAAACCAACCTAATATTGTAAATCAATTCTCTTGCAATTTAAAAAGTAAGAAGTAAAGCAGGGATTAGATATAAAACAGATTCATTCCACAGTATTCCTTGTTAATTTCAGGTGCAATATCTTGTTTTTGACCTGCTAACTCTATCTTGGATATGTTCCAACGTTTGTGACACTTACTCTCTCATCTATGTTCATACCTGATCCCCATTTAAATATTTGGAATCAATCTGAGTTCGCATCTTTGTTTTCAGAAGTTGGATAGACTGCTCCCTTACTCCTCACACCTTCTTGTTTTTAATGCTCATTTCCAAGACCACAGCCTGCTATCGTCCTATGCAATGAAATTCTAACGAAAGCAGTTGAAGGCATGAGGGATAATCAACTCACAGAGATTATTTTTGACATTTGCTATGATGAAAAGAAAATGTACCACCTTAAAGAATACACGATTTATCAAGAGAGACATTTTATTTTATTTTATTTTATTTTTTTATAAATTTATTTATTTTAGTTGGGGGCTAATTACTTTACAATATTGTAATAGTTTTTGCCATACATTGACATGAATCAGCCATGGGTTTACATGTGTTCCCCTTCCTGGACCCCCCACCCACCTCCCTCCCCATCCCATCCTTCTGGATCATCCCATTGCCCCGGCCCTGAGCCCTTGTCACATGCATCGAACATGGAAGGGTGTTCTGTTTCACATATGATAATATACATGTTTCAATGCTATTCTCCCAGAACGTCTCCCATCAAGGGAGACATTTTAAACAAAAACAATATAATGAAGCAAATATGATGGGATTAAAAGACACACATGTTACAATTTTCTCCAGATATATGTCTAGGAGTGGGATTGCTGGATCATATGGTAGTTTTATTTTTAGCTTTTTTAAGGAAACTCCATATTGTTCTCCATAATTCAGTTCAGTTCAGTTCAGTCTTCAGTTGTGTCTGACTCATTGCAACCTCATGGACTGCAGCATGCCAGCCCTCCCTGTCCATCACCAACTCCCAGAGTTTATTCAAACTCATGTCCATTGAGTCAGTGATGCCATCCAACCATCTTACCCTGTCATCCCCTTCTCCTCCTGCCTTCAATCTTTCCCAGCACCAGAGTCTTTTCAAATCAGTCAGTTCTTCGCATCAGGTGACCAAAGTATTGGAGTTTCAGCTTCAGCATCAGTCCTTCTAATGAATGTTTAGGACTGATTTCCTTTAGGATCTCCTTGCAGTCCAAGGAACTCTCAAGAGTCTTCTCCGACACCAGAGCTCAAAAGCATCAATTCTTCGGTGCTCAGCTTTCTTTATAGTTCAACTCTCACATCCATACATGACTACTGGAAAAACCATAGCTTTGACTAGACAGGCCTTTATTGGTAAAATAATGTCTCTTCTTTTTAATATGCTGTCTAGGTTGGTCATAAATTTTCTTCCAAGGAGCATGTGTCTTTTAATTTCATGGCTGCAGTTACCATCTGCAGTGATGTTGGAGCCCCCAAAAATAAAGTTCTCCATAGTGCCTGTATCAATTTACACTTCCACCAAAAGTGTAGGCGGGTTCCCTTTCTCCACACCTTCTCTAGCATTTATTGTTTATATGATTTTTGGATTATGGCCATTCTGACCGATGTGAGGTGATACTTCCTTATAGTTTTATTTGTATTTCTCTAATAATTAATGATGTTGAGCAGCTTTTCATATGCCTCTTGGCCATCCACATGTCTTCTTCAAAGAAATATCTATCTTTTGCCCATTTTTAAATTTTTTTTATTTTCTGACATTGAACTATAGCAAACCCAGTACTGGGCATATGTACAGAGAAAACCATAATTCAAAAGGATACATGTACCCCAACATTCACTGAAAAACTATTTACAATAGCCAGGACATGGAAGAAACCTAAATGTCTATTGACGGAGTAATAGACAAAGAAGATGTACACATATACAATGGAATATTACTCAGACATAAAAAAGGGTGAAATAATGCCATCTGCAGTGACATGGATGGACCTCGAGATTGTCCTACTGAGTGAATTAAGTCAGACAGAGAAAGACAGATATCATATGATATCGCTTATAACAGGAATCTTAAAAAAAAGGGTAAAACCAAACCTATTTAAAAAACAGAAATAGTGTCTCATATGCAGAAAACAAACTTATGGTTACCAAGGGGGAAAAGAGAGGGAGATAAATTGGGAGATTGGGATTTACATATACACACTGCTATACATAATACATAACTAATAAGAACCTACTGTATAGAACAGGGAACTCTACTGAATACTCTGTAATGACCATAACGGAAATGAATCTAAAGAGATATATCCATGTATCTCATATATATGTATATATGTATTTGTATATATATATTTGTATAACTGATTCACTTTTCTGTACAGCAGAAATTAACACAATATAAATCAACTATACTCCAATAAAAATTAATTAAAGAAAACATGAATGTGAAAGAAATTTTTAGAAGTTACTGAGACATCACCATACTGTCTAATTACTACCATTTTTATTCTTTGTACTATGCAATTTAGAACAATATATACTGCTTAGAGTTATTTTTCTTTGTATTATTGTTGTTACTCTCAAATTTATCACTAAATTATAAATAATATGAGACTTTCAACCTAACTACATACATAAGATAGTGGTAAATAACTATGAAACATTCAATATACATGTTGATTTATCATCACAACTAAGTGATAATGATATACAGTGTATACTTTGGAATCAATTTTTCACAATAGAATATGGTAATTCTTTAATATTAAGTGAATATTTCTAAACCAAATTAGTATTTAAAAATGAAGTCCATATCCTCAGATTTGAATTTCACATAGAAATAAAAAAAAACATTATTTTTGGCATATTTTGTTAAGTAGAAATTTTCAAGTTATAAAAATAAATGATGTAAGATCAACATGTTTAGAAAATAAAAATTTTGGAAATCATAATTGTAGTAATTAAGATACCTGCTTTATAAAAGCATTTAGAACACTAGAAGAATACTTTTAAATCATGGATAATAATGAATAATGTGAAGCTTACTATCTTTCATGAAAGTATAAGCAAAAGAGCAGCTGCTCTAGTCAGAGTCATCAACAGGCCATGAAATTTATAAAAGAGGGGACTTGTCAACAGTATGTGTCATGGTTTATTTGAACACAGCTGCAGTTGGGATTTTCAAGCTGACCCCCATCTGGATAGGACTATGATGCCTTCCTGAAAGATTCTCAACAGAGCCCAAATGAACAACAGAGTAGGTCAAAACAGAAGGACAGATGGTAAAGTAACTGAACAAGATGATAATTTTTAATTACACAGATACAAAAATCTTGCTTCAATAATTTACTAAAAATACCCTAGTATATGAATTTAATGCCCCATAATAAAGAACTTCCTTCAGGTTTTGAGGAAAAGGGAGCTATGAGTGAATTAAAAGTTTGCAATACTGTTATTTTTCTTTTTTTAAAAAAGTAATGTTTAGAGCCCATAGTGCTATTCTTGACTTTAGGATATGCAGAGTCATTAAGAAAATCCCTCTAGGAGCCACTGTTTGGTCTCTGATTTTAACTAAAATTTATTTTTAATGTAATTGCAGACTAGACACATATTTAACATTTTAAGAGACAGTTTCTCAACAAAATGTGCAAACTTAAATCTCTGACTTTCACATTTTAACATAAAACCAACATCATTTTTAAATATTCTAAGTATCACATAATGGAAAATCCAATGGACATAATGGAAAATCCTATGGACATAGGAGCCTGGCAGGCTATAGTCCATGGGGTCACAAGAGTTGGACACAACTTAACGACTAAACCACCACCACCATCACATAATTTGAATTGAAGTTTTACATTATATATTGAACATATACTACATAATAATAAAACAGCACACATTTTTAAACCCTAAAAATGCAAGTTATAACTATATATATATATGCTACATATATAAAATGCCTGAATTTCCTCTGCTATAAATTATGAGATGAAGAAATACATATTTCATTATTTTGTGATTATACAGTATAATTTTTGTTAAAGGCAACTAGACTCTACCTAGAAAATTACTAGAGTATATTCATATTTTTAGTATACTTAAAATATTATAACTTTTTAATTTAATATACTGCATTTGGATCTCATCTTATATGTAGATTATGCTATACATATTTAAAAATATGCTACACACATTTTAAAATTTTCAGTTACTAAAATAAACATTTTTCTTAAATATAAAAATTTCTCTCATATTTTTACATTTTTAAACTTATTTTTGTGCTTAGGTTTCACAATATTCATTGAATGTACACACTTTAATACCTTATTTGTATAGCATTTTGTCATCTGCATTGAAACAATGTTTGTATTTATTTAAATTTAGACTAAGCTATAACTCTGCTGATTCATTATTTTCATTATTTTTTTGAAATAGCAGTAGAATTTATGAGGCTGTGTATCTGTTTCAACAATATTACTCTTTCTCAGATTCTGACTGTTTTTAGAGCTTGCACCATGCTTTCTGAACTTCCTCAATAGTTGCAAACATTACCTTTTGAGGGAGCAGAAAGATCTGGAGAAAAGAAATGATTAACTTATCTGTACGTTAAAATCAACAAGTAAACGTTTGATACAGCACAGAATTCAACTTTCAGCTGTTCTTTATTACATTGTTTTCATTATTCGTTTAAAGGTGCTGAATGTGTTTCCTTACTAATGCAAAAGGAACAATCCATGTTGTTTTAAAAACTTAATATAGTAGATTTATGCCAACTACCACAAAGTACTTTGCAAACCGCTATTATTTCAGTTCGTATCATGATGTGATTGCAAATTAATGGAAGAATGAATGGGAGATATGTTTTAAACAGTATAAAATAAACTTGAAACTGAAGACAATGTGAAAAGGAAAATTCCAAAACATATTGATCAAAAAAGGACATGTGGCTAAAGTTCTGTCATAATCATCAAAGGCAATTTAAAGGTTTAATATAATATGGGATTAAAAAAAGAGAGGCAGAAATAGACCATCTAAAGACAGTTGAAGGAATACAAAGTATAGCAATAAGTTCCGTGATAATTATTGTTATGTTAAGTTGCTTTAGCCAAGTCTGACTCTTTGCAACCCTATGGACTATAGCTTGCCAGGCTCCTCTGTCCATGGGATTCTCCAGGCAAGAAAACTGGAGTGGGTTGCCATTTCCTCCTCCAGTGACAATTAAACCTTGGCTTTTTAGCATCTAGATGCTAGAGCAAAATAAAATTACATTCTTTATTTTCTTACTCAAGAAAATATATGAATTAATTGCAGTTGCAAATTCAAATACAAATTTATTGTACATATGTTATATAGAAAAATAGCATAAATATGTTTATAAAGTTATTTAAATTATCATTACATTAAAGTCAATATAAAACAAATCCTACTGACATTTTCTTAGTACTTAAATATATATCACATCACATGTGAAATGTTTCTATACAATTTACACTTACCTTGTTCTTGCTAGCATTTTCAGAAATGGGTAAAAGAAAACATATGAAGTACTTTCCACATACTCAGTGTCTCTGTTTCATGCTTCAGGGCAATCACTTACCATTATCTTGATGCAACTTATATCCAGATATTGGTGGTGAGGATTTATTGAACACAACTCTTTGTGACCCCATGGACTATAGTCTGCCAGTTTCCTCTGTCCATGGGATTTCCGAAGCAAGAATACTGGAGTGGGTTGTCATTTCCTTCTCCAGGGGATCTTCTTGACTCAGGGAATAAACCCATGTCTCCTGAATTGCAGGTAGATTCTTTACCAACTGAGTTACCAGGGAAGCCCATGTATGTTAGGTGCTAAATTTTGCCTTTAGAGTGTATATTCTGTTCACCACACATAAGAATGCCTTATTTCTCCGCTAAGAGCTTTTACTGATACCTAAAATCACTTCAATGTACAAAAGCAAAAAACTGACACTTTACCCCACTGCTTGGAATGTTTAAACTCAAATTCTCTGATCTGTGTAAAATAGCACCTCAGCATGTGGCCCTTCCCTTTCTCTTCAACTTCGTCCTGACATTTCATGCATATTATACTCCAGTACCAGAACTACATCCAGTTTCTCAAACATATAGTATTAATATTGCTTCACTGCTTTTGTACATGTTCCTTGCAAATGTCCATAGCTTTTGCATATTAGCATGGATGTTTTCTCCTTATCGTAACTTAATTGATTAACTCTCAGTCCTCCTTCCAAGATGTTTTTTTGTTTTTAATTTTAGAAACCTTCTATTACTTTCCAAACCTGAGTTACAAGCAGTTAGTCATGTGCCCCAGCAGAACTGACCAGCATCCTCTTATAATACCTCTGTGCTTCTTCATGATCTGCAGCTTAGGGGAGAGCAAAGACCATACCTGTTGTACATTGTTGACCTCCAGAGTTTAGTGTACAGCTTAACAAACAGAAAGGATTTATAAAAGTTGCTAATAGAATAGATAATTCCTGATAAAATACATTAAATGGAGATTTAGCCAACATTGAATTTGGAGAAGTATTTGTAATAAATGGCATTAAAATGAGTAAAATGACAGAAACAGTCATTTGATAAGCAAATAAATGCATGCTAAATGTTTTTGTACCACTATTTATAAATTTCATTTATTTGTTTTTGTTTCTGTGTCTGTATATGTTTGTTCAGCACTCAGAAATCTGCTTGTTATCTTGTAAAGTGGTAATGCCTTTTGAGTAACTATTTCATATTTGTTATTCTCTGAAAATACTCTTTAGAAACATTATTATAGAACTGCATTTATATTATGCACATGGCATTGTATGTGAAGTTCCTCTGATTAAACATTAATAGTAGAAACAAAAGGTAAGGGTGAAAAAATAACATAAGGAGGTTATTTTCTTTTAAAAAATGAGCAAAATCACCATTCTATGAAAACATACTCTATCGTAAAAATTTTAATGATATTTTACATGCATACCAGTTACTTCTCTGATGGCTCAGCAGGTAAAGAATCCGCCTGCAATGCAGGTTTTTACCTCTGGGTCTGGACGATCCCCTGGAGGAGGAAATGGCAACCCATTCCAGTATTTCTGCCTGAGATATCCCAGGGACAGAGGAGCCTGGCAGGCTACAGTCCAAAGGGTCTCAAGGAGTAGGACACGACTGAGTGACTAAGCACAACATGAATACCACAAAGGTTCTTTTAACGCATGAACTCTCAAACAATATAACCCAAATATATTTACTGTTTGCTTGTCAGAAATGATTGCCCAGAATATCCTCTCTCTCACTTGCCCTACTCAGTGTCCCTCAACCTCCCACTCAAAAATAAATTAATCCAGCAAATGGTCAGAAGGATAACTGTACTACATGAGACTAGAAGTGCTTCTTCATTTTAATTTCAATGAGCTTTGCATTTGAAAGTTCCTTGTTTTGGTACTCTAAACCTTCTAATATACTATGGTTTTGCTGTATATGTTTATGATTTTAATCATCATATGCCTAACTAATAGATAATATATTATCATCTATTGTGGGCAATGTTATATCTAAACACTACATGATTTGTTAAAGGACAAAACAGGGAAGTACAGTAGAAAAGTTTTGTAACAATTGCATGAATTGCCAATGAACACTTAAATCTCTAAATGAATATAAGAATACAGAAAAAGTATATATATTAATATATATTAGGATGTTCACGTTAATGTAAGTAGCTTCCAGTTGACCTAGTTTACAGAAGTGCAGTCATAAAATGCATTAATACAAGTTCAAAACATGCTACATAATTACTTTTGTCACCCTAGTGTACAAAATTTCCCAATATATTGACCAACCTGATAGTCATGTTTCATTAAGGAAACAGAGACACAGGTATATTAAATAATTTCCCCAGTTTCAAACAGAAAATATCACAGGAATAATACTTTTTCTGAGCTTAAATTACTGATTCTTTTTCTTATACAAGATTGCCTTAAATGTATGTTCTATATTTCAGCTTTGGAGCAGCTTGCAAAAGAACTAGAAGAGGTTAAATTTGGCAATTGTGAGATAGACTATTTTGCTGTTTCACTTATTATTACCAGATACTCTATCCAGAGGTTGCGATAAACATTCAAGTTTTTTTTCAATGTTGAATATACATGAGCAACTAACTTATTATGTGATATAAAGTATTTTATAAAAAAACAAGTTTACTGAATACAAATACTTAGAATTGGCACTTGGCAATGGGTATAAGGAAAACGATGTTATTTTTATCTATAAAAACTTCAAAAGAAAGAAGCTTCAGAAAGGGATCCCATTTTCCTATGAGTTACTGAACTCAGCTTTTATTTTGATGAACCATGGCAGTAAACACTTTGATGTAAACATATAATCACTAACCCTTAGGCAACCAGTTGGCTGTACTTTCATTTTCAGAAGTGTTCCAATAAATTAAACATATTTAAGTAATCTCAAGTTTATATAAATTTCACTCCAATGTGAAAAAGCATAGTAGTCTATGCTTAGATTGAGGATGTATAAAAAACATAGCTATTCTCACTAAACAACATGCTAGTGAAAAGCAAATTTTAAAAAAAATATATTTACCTTGATTTGAGTTTTAGTAAGTTTCCATATATTCATTCAGTCCATCCAACAACTCTTATTTATTGAAGAATATTTTTTATCAGGCATTATGCTAAATGCTGAGGATATGAAAACATTAAGGATACAGCTCTTTTTCCATATATTGCATTGGCCAAAATGTTCCTTCAGTTTTTTATGTTCACCAAGAACTTTATTGAACTTATTCACTGTTTTATTCTATTACCTTCTGCCATTTTTTCAGGTAACTTCATAATTCCATCTTCCCAACTTATTTTATCTTTATGAGAAAAAAAGAAAAAAACTTGTTCTAGGTGTCTTTTACAGTCTTGAAGGGCACTGAATTTTTTTTTCAGTAATTAACAGATCAAACATCTACTATAAGTTCAAACACTTAAGATGTTTTACACTTAATACCATTTATCTTCTCACAATGATCTTACATATGGTGTGAAATGTTTTCCATTAAGAGAATTTTGTAAAAACCAAATCAATGGAAATCCAAAGATTCAATGTTTGGTGAATACAGTGGTTGAATCAGAACTTCTCAATCAAGATGTGACAGTTTTATTCCGGCCATCAAAGAAAAATGTGGTCTTTCTCTATCCTGATGGAAAATTATGCATTTTCAGTTGACTAATTCTGGATACTTTTCACTGAGTGCTGTTTTCGGTTGGTCTAACTGGGAGCAGTACTTGCTGGAATTAATCATTTCGTTTCCAGAAGGAGCTCATTATAGAGGACTACCTTCAAACCCCACTACATACACAACATTGCCTTCTCTGGATGAAGACTGGCCTTTGGTGTGGCTGTTATGTGGTGATCCATTTCATTTGCCCTATGATATCTTCTGCTCCACAATATTGTACAATATAAACTTTTCATAACCTTTCACAATTGTTTTAAAAATGGAATTTTTGTTGCATTTAAGTAGAGAATCTCATGTGGAACTATGGTCAAGAAGGTTTTTTTTTTTCTTTTTTATTAACTTATGTGGAACCCAAATATCAAAGTAACTAACCTAACCAAGCTCATAAAAATGACTTTCAATGCTTGATTTTGATATTTTGAGTATGTTGATCATCTCCCACATGGTACAATGCTGAGTGTTCTCAATTAATGTCTTGATTTGATCACTATCTATTTCAACTGGTCTACCTGACAGTGGAGCATCATCCAGCAAGAAACTTATAGCATGAAAATTCACAGACCAATTTTGACAGTCAGTCACAGCAACTAATTCATACACTGCACAAATAGCACAAATCTTGTTTTTTTTTTTTTTTTGCTTTTCAGCTTCATTTTTAACTCTCTTGACCTAATAAAGCATAATATAGTGAAAATGTTGCTTTTTTTTTCCCCATTTTTCCATATTAAAATGGCTACACAAAAATTCACCCACTTTGATAAGCTTCTTTTTTTAAATGCATGCTGTTATGACAGCTGTCACAATACAATCTAACAAAATTGTTTTGAATGAAATTAAAGGCAACTAAACAGTTCTACAGATGTCTTATCATCTTACTTGGAAAAAATCCAAGGAACTTTTTGGTCAATCCAATAGAAACTGAAAGTAACTGAGCAGAGAAGCAGAGGAGGTATGGTATTTAAAACTGAATAGCATGCAGGTACAAGAATAATATGGCCCAGGACTGAAATTAAAAGTGACATACGCTTATCGTAAACCTTGCATTTTAACTTAAACAGTAGTCTACAATTCTCACTCAGTTCAGTGACACTGGTCTCCTGTTATACCTCAAGGACAACAGGCATACCACTTTTCCCCCATAATTCCAATGTATTTGCAATAATTTTGCTTGAGTCAACTTCTCAATGCAATCTATGCTGTCCATAGTGTTTCAAATTTTAACTCAAAATTTATGGTCTTCACCCCATGTATAATTTCTTGACCCACTCTCTTCATGGTACTTATTTTAATAACATAATGATATTTATTTTATTTCCTTTAATCATTCAGTAGAATGTAAGTTACAGAAATGAAGCAATCCTTGCCTATTAGCTTCATTTTTTATGACAAGTTGTTAGAACAGTGATGACCTAATGAATGAAGTCATACAATTACAAACTCAATTTGTCAATCTTTGTATGGAAGGCACAGGCCTTTTCCTTAAATATAGCTTTAGATAAAAAAATAAATACAACTGGTATTCTGTATTATCTTGTTGAAAGATTAAACTCATCTATTTTGTCTAATTTAAAAGTCTGAGTTTTAATTGCAGATAAAGAAGCAAAGCAAAGATATTCTACAGTAAGATATCTATCTGGAAAATACATAGGATGTCTAAAAAGTCTCAAATTGTGGGCATATTACATTATTATTATAGACTTAGGGGAGGGGATAAATTTGGCCTTAGGATGGGTTGGTTCCAAGACATTTTTTACACATCAACCACAGGAAAATACAGCTTTTATAAAGTCAAAGAATCCTACATAAAATGAAAAGGAAACCATAAATGAATAACTTGCTATTTTCCAGGCTTTGGAAACATTCTGCAATTGTTATAAGCACATCGAATGTGGCATATATTCCACATTTATGGTTCTTCTAAGATCATGCAGGTCAGATTTTTACTAAGAAGAAATGTCTCTTTACATGTATAATGCATTCATAATGTATAATATCTAACTGTATTTTAGCTTATTAGATAAATGTTATCTTTTCTTCTATAATCTTCTGCTTTTACAAAGGTGTAATAAATACAGTTATTCCTTTTTACATACCTCAGTAGAATGTCTATTACACTGACAATCAGAAAAAGTGAGTATCCTTAAGTGAGATTTAACTAAGCATCATTCCAAAGTTAAAAGTATGTGGCCATAGTTTTGGACAGAACGTTTTATATCTTCTCTATTAAATAAACAGTAGAAATAATTTTTCTGGAAGAATTAATAAAATCTTTGTTTGAATTAATCCAAAATGGAAGACAATTATGTATCAAGATTGAAACCATTAGGAAGGATTTTTAAAACTGTATTTTTCTTTGATAATTTATAGTCATTGCACCATAAAGTGAAAGTGTTAGTCACTGAGTCGTGTCCGACAATTTGCAATCCCATGGACTGTAGCCCAACCAGGCTTCCCTGTTCATGGAGTTCTCCAGGCAAGAATACTGGTGTGGGTAGCCAGTTCCTTCTTCAGGTGACCTTCCAGAGTAAGGGATCAGACCCAGGTCTCCCGCACTTTGGGCACATGCTTTACTGTCTGAGCCACCGGGGAAGCCCCAATGTACCATAAAAGTGAAGTGAAGTCGCTCATTCGTGTCCAACTCTTTGCGACCCCATGGACTCTAGCCTACCAGGCTCCTAGGTCCATGGGATTTTCCAGGCAAGAGTACTGGAGTGGGTTGCCATTTCCTTCTCCAGGGGATCTTCCCAACCCAGGGATCGAACCTGGGTCTCCTGCATTGTAGGCAGAGGCTTTTATAGTCTGAGCCACCAGGGAAGTCCCTTAAAGTAACTTCAAAAAAGAGGTCAATTATATCATTTGGATTTTATTCTTTGGCTGATTTCCATGTCAGAGATCATTATATATATATATATATATATATATATATATATACACACACACACATATTTATCATGTCTTCCTTATGCAGAATGACAAAAAATATAATCTTTTTTTTTTTTTTTAAAGAGTAAAAATCTCGAGTTGAAGAGGTAATCCTGCATTATTCCAGTGGGTCCTTATAAGAGAGAGACAGAAGGAACTATGACCACAAAAGAGGAGAAAGAGAGATTATACCAGAAACAAAGGGACAGAGAGATTTCAAGATGCTATACTTCTGGCTTTGAAGAAGAGCTGTGAACTATGATTACAGCTTTAAAAGCTGGAAATGAAAAGACAGTGGATTATTGCTTAGACCCTCTAAAAGGAGTGGCAGCCCTGCCAACACTTTGGTTTCAGAGCAGTGAAACCTATTTGGGACTTCTGACTTCCATGACGAGAAGATAATTTTTTCCTGTTGAGTCGCTCAGTCTTGTCCAACTCTTTGTGACCCCATGGAATGAAGCATGCCAGGTTCCCCTGTCCTTCACCATCTCCCAGAGCTTACTCAAACTCATGTCCATTGAATCAGTGATGCCATCCAACCATCTCATCCTCTGTCATCCCCTTCTGCCCCTGTCTTCAATCTTTCCATCATCAGGGTCTTTTCTAATGAGTTGACTCTTCACATCAGGTAGCCAAAGTATTGGAGCTTCAGCTTCAGCATCAGTCTTTCCAGTGAATATTCAGATATGATCTCCTTTAGGATGGACTGGTTGGATTTCCTTGCAGTTCAAGGGACTCTCAAGAGTCTTCTCCAACACCACAGTTCAAAAGCATCAGTTCTTCAGTGCTCAGCATTCTTTATGGTCCAAGTCTCACATCCATACATGACTACTGAAAATAACCACAGCTTTGACTAGATGGACCTTTGTTGGAAAAGTAATGTCTCTGCTTTTTAATACACTGTCCAGGTTTGTCATCACTTTTCCACCAAGGAGCAAGTGTCTTTTAATTTCATGGCCGCAGTCACCATCTGCAGTGATTCTGAAGCCCAAGAAAATAATGTCTCTCACTGTTTCCATTGTTTCCCCATCTATTTGCCCAGAAATGATAGGGTCAGATGCAATGATCTTTGTTTATTGAATGTTAAATTTTAAGCCAGATTCTTTTAGTCTCCTCTTTCACCTTCAAGAAGCTCTTTAGTTCCTCTTTGCTTTCTGCCATAAGGGTGGTATCACCTGCATATCTGAGGTTATTGACATTTCTCCCAGCAATCTTGATTCTGGCTTGTGCTGCATCCAGTGCACCATTTCTCATGAAGTACTCTGCAAGTAAGTTAAATAAACAGAGTGACAATATATACAGTCTTGATGTACTCCTTTCCCAATTTGGAACCAGCCTGTTGTTCCATGTCCGGTTCTAACTGTTGCTTCTTGATCTGCATAAAGGTTTCTCAGGAGGCAGGTAAGGTGGACTGGTATTCCCATCTCTTTAAGAATTTTCCAGTTTGTTGTGATCCACACAGTGAAAGGCTTTAGCATAGTCAATGTAGCAGAAGTAGATGTTTTTTTTTCTGAAATTCTCTTGCTTTTTCTATGATCCAAGGGATGTTGGCAATTTGATCTCTTGTTCCTCTGTCTTTTCTAAATCCAGCTTGAATATGTGGAATTTCTTGGTTAACATACTGTTGAAGCCTAGCTTCCATGATGATAAGATAATAGATTCATGTTATTTTAAACCAATAATTTGTGGTAATTTGTTAAAGCAGCAAAAGAAAATTATGAACAATTTTCTATAATAGAAAATAGAAACCATGATTTCTATGATTTCAGCAATAGAAAATCATGATTCCATGGTGAATCATGGAACTATCCATGTAGATTTTTTGCCTTTGTCTTTAAAATGCTACGATCAAATCATTACCACATCTTAATCAGCACAGTTATTTGATCTTAATAGCATGCATTTTACCCATGGACATTATTCTTAGTTTTCTCTCATTTTCCATTCATCATTTATCACTTCTCCTTACCTGATAGTATTCAGATGTATTGTGTACATTATATAAGGTTAGCCAAAAGCATCCAACAATTTCATTTACTCTCCTTGATTTTCTTTCTTATCATTTTCATCTTAAGTATCTGGAACTTTGTAATGGATTTCTTAAAACATGAGGGTTCTTGGTGACCTTTGAAGTATCACACCAAGGGGATTTTTATCTCCCTGTGGACCATGGCACTGCCTGGTAGTAAGTTAAGGACTTAAGAAGACACTCTAAATCTTCCATACTCTGGAGCACCATTAATGACACTGAAGCAGTAGTGCACTAAATATACTGCTGTGTATTCAGCACAACACAAGCTTCTCAGCAGGTTCCATGATCTATATATTTTACTGTTTCTGAAAACCACATTGCAGAGAAGGAATATCAAAACAAATGTCCATTGATCATGCACTTTGTGTATATTTTTGTGTCATTAAGGGAAAATATATTTACGTTTCCAAAGTGTAACTATGAACTTGTGCTTATGGAAAGGAGATCAGACTCCAATCATAAATTTTAAGAATTGTAACACACCTCTGTACTAAATGACACAAATATTTACAAGATTCCCATTTACGTTTCTGAGGGCTTCCCTGGTGGCTTAGATGGAAAGGGTCCACCTCAAGAGTCCGCCTGCAGTACAGGAGACATGGGTTCAATCTCGAGTTCCAGACGATCCTATGGAGAAGGGAATGGCTACTCACTCCAGTATTCTTGCTTGGAGAATTCCACGGACAGAGGAGCCTGTCCATGGGATCACGTAGTGTTGGACTAACACTTTATCTCTGTTTTTAGTTTAATATTAAATAGTTGGAATTTAAAAACTGAATGAAATTGTTTTCATGTTACATGGCATTCTGCCATATTTACTTCTAATTACCCTTCATGTGTTGTTTTCGATTTTCATTGTTAGGTCTTTGATACACCTGGATTCCACCCTTTCATGTACAACAGAGATTCAATGAGGACAATTATCCTAAATAGATGCTACAGTGAAATCTGAATAAAAATTCATAGTGGTCACCATTAAATTTATCTTGAAATTCTTGTTTATCATTAATTAGAAACCATGTTTTCATTTCAAATTAACCCACCAATATTTTCATCATTGTGTTTCCTATGTATCCTTAGGTATTGGAATTCTTATTCTTGGTCTTCCATAGAATTCTAGAAAAGCAGTCAACTTTTCAAACTACTATCGAGTCACAACAAAATACGCTAATTGAATTTATTACAAAAATAATCACTGAGAGTAAATAACCACTCTCTTTTTTAGAAAATGAAGTTTTATTCATTTTCATCATTTTAAGTAAAAAAGAAAAAGTGACAAATGCTAGTGGAAAAATGGTATTAAATTATTTTGGATGTTTTAGCCCACTATTATCCATTTGATAAATTGTGTTTTAAGAACACTAATTGGTAATATACTTTCTGTAGATCTATAATTTACATTGTTTTTTCTCATAGTGAGACATGACAATAGAGAAATTAAGTAGTTGAAATGAAGAGTAATTCAGGTTAAAATTAAAGAGTAACTTCATAATGGGTTAGAAAATTAAATAAAACTTTGGAATAACAGTAACTTTGGAAAATCCTTTTATGTATCAGAAATTGGAAGTTTATGATCCACAGACAAAATTTTAAGGTTATACTCTTCAAGGCATAGGAATTTCTGGCTCTTTTATTTCTGGTTTAAATCCAGCACCTGACTGCAACATGTATGCAAAAGGTGCTCAAAAATAAATGGTGACTAATTAACAAAGTAAATAATGTTATGGATAGATAGCTGGGTTAAAGTTTAATGGAATAACTAGTCATTGTGATTTTACTAATTTTATATCTTCATATAATTTCCATATGCATTTCTAAAGGGATGAGAATTTAAGGCAAGCAGAAGTACAATTGAAAACAAATGATAGAAGTCTAAGATCTGGGATTAACTCTTTGATCAGCAAAGAATAGGTTATTAACATAAAAAGAAACAAACAATTGGAAAGGGGAACAAAAAGAGGACTGTGGAATAAGGAAAATCAGTTGTCTTTTAAAAAATCTTACAATGCACACTAACGGAGGTAAATCTAGGTTTTGTAAAATTTACATAGTATTTTGATAACTCTTACTAGTTTGATAAAACTCTTGATATTTTTTCTGAGGCAAAAGTATAAGATTAAGAGTCTGAGCTGTGCTTTATTTCTCTAGACAATGAGATGACTAGAACCACATGAATATATCTAACACATGTATATATTAAATATGAATGCATATGTGAGTAGTCATTTAGTATACATCCATACCATAAAACTGGCAAGACATATGAATAATTTAACATCATCTAATTAACATTTCAGAGTACATACCACTTCCTTGGGAGAAACTTTCAAACATTAAATATATTTCTTTCCTCAGAAAGATGACAACCTAATCCTTAGCTGGTGTCAACGTGGCATTATATGATCTACTTTAAATAGCAGTTATTTACAAGAACATAGCTAAAGAGAAAATTAGATTTCATTGAATCTGAAATCTAAGCAGGAAATCAACTTACAGCTTTGAAAATAAATGTATTACTTGGAGAAAAAGAGAAACATAAAATCTCAGTCAATTAAAATTTAATGAGCCAACTGTTCTTTCAACCCTTTTTGATAGAGATGTGTGAAGTATCTGTTTATTGATTTTTAAATACATAAAATAGTTCATGTATGAAAGCATTAGTCAGCATTCATCTTAGTTTTCTCATCCTTCTCGGCAACGTGGGTCGGCCTTTCCCAAAAGCAATGTTCTTTTTTTAATGGTCAGTTCTCTGATCAAGTTTGTGACTTTAAGTCAGCAGCAGTCAATCGTATGAACAATTTAACATGGTATTTATTCACAGGAACAGGCACACAGACTAGAACAGCAGTGAACATGAATGAAGATTCACACTATAGGCAGATAATGGTGACTACAACAGGTTTTAATGACTATTCTAGTAGCTGTTTCACTTGAACTACCATAAACTTTATATGGGATACAATTAAGTCATTACTAAAAATTATCAGATTTACAAATTATAAAAATAAAACATCTAAATATTATTAAAGTGTGACTATCGATATCTTGGTGCAAATAACTAAATTTATTTTTTTAATTATTATTTATTTATTTTGTTACACTGTACAGCATGTGGGATCTTAGTTCCCAGACAAGGGTTCAAACCCATGCCCCTTGCAGTGGAACCATGGAGTCTTAACCACTGTATCAACACCCTTTAAAAAATTATTGACATATAGTTGATTTACAATGTTATGTTCAGTTTCAGGTGTACAGCTAAGTGAATCAGTTATACATATACATATATTCACTCTTTTTTAGACTCTTTTTCTCATAAAGGCCATTACAGAGTACTGAGTAGAGTTTTCTGTGTTATACAGTAGGTCTTATTAGTCAGTTATTTCAATATAGTATTATGTATATATTAATCCCAATCTTTCAGTTTATCCCTCTCTCCCAATTACTCCCTGGTAACCATAAGTTTGTTTTCTATATTTGTGACTCTATTTCTTTTTTTACGTAAGTTCATTTGTACCCTTTTTTTATAGATTCCACATATATGTGATATCATATGATATCTGTCTTCTTGTCTCTTACTTCACTCACTATAACAATCTCTAGGTCCATCCATGTTGCTGAAAATGGCATTATTTGATGTTTCTTAATGACCTCAGAAATGTGTTCTTAATTTTTTCACCTCTTTATACGAATAAAATCATTAATTTAATTGGTTAACAATAAACTTTCCTCATAGCTCAGCTGGTAAAGAATCCACCTGCAATGCAGGAGACCCCAATTCAATTTGTGGGTTGGGAAGATCCCCTGGAGAAGGGATAGGCTACCCACTCCGGTTTTTTTGGGCTTCCCTTGTGGCTCAGCTGGTAAAGAATCCGCCTGCAATGCAGGAGACCTGGGTTTGATCCCTGGGTTGGGAAAATCCTCTGGAGAAGGGAAAGGCTACCCACTCCAGTATTCTGGCCTGGAGAATTCCATGGACTGTATAGTCCATGGGGTCGCAAAGAGTCGGACACGACTGAGTGACTTTCACTTCATTACCCTTCACTTCAAACTTTCTACTGAATACAAACTAGACTAAAATTATGGTATATTATGTACCTTGACTTTTAGTACAGTCTTTGACTAGTAAAATATTTGAGATCCATTAAGAGATCTAGTCTTCTTACAGATTTAATATGCACATATTTAACTTGTGGGAATAAAATGTCATGATAGAAAATTCATGTATTCATTGATATATCCAATGAAAAATACTATTAGAAATACTACAAGAGCACTGAGTGAGGCCAAAAGGAAATGTAATAGACATTAACATGCTCTACACAAATGAGAAGAAAATTTTGTTCTTAAAGATACTAGGAGAAGCACCAAATTTAGACTAGAGAGTAAGGAAAGACAAGTCTGATATTTAAACAGATATTATGTGTGAATAAGTGTTAGTCAATTCAAGCTTAAGGCAAACAGTATTTCAGACACAGGACAGAATGTGTGTTGAAGTCATAAAAATAGATAATCTTGGTATGCACTGAAAGTACTAATAGACCCATATTAATGTGTAACCAATAATGGATGACCAACTCTGCCACCAACTCAAAAAGCATATATTGTGGGACTGTAGCAGATATGGGGGCATCCCAGGTAGTAGTAGTACCTAGTAGTAAATAAGTAGGCACTAGTAGTAAAGAACTCACCTGCCAATGCAAGTTAGATGTAAGAGATTCAGGGTTGATCCTGGGTTGGGAAGATCCCCTGGAGGAGGGCACAGCAACCCACTCCAGTATTGGAGAATCCCATAAAAAGAAGAGCCTGGCAGGATACAGTCTACGGGGTAAAAGAGAGTCAGACACGCCTGAAGTGACTTAGGAAACACGTAGCAGACATAATAAACTATATTAGCTTGCTAGAGCTGCCATAACAAATTATTATAGACTATGCAGCTTAAACATCAGAAATTTATATTCAAAATTTATATTTATATTTTCTTACAGGTTTGGAAGCTAGAAGTCCAAGATCAAAGTATTGTAGGTTTGATTTCTCCTGTGGTCTCTCTCCTTGGCTTGCAGATGGCTGCCTT
Source organism: Giraffa tippelskirchi (assembly GCF_054371585.1). Taxonomy (NCBI): domain Eukaryota; kingdom Metazoa; phylum Chordata; class Mammalia; order Artiodactyla; family Giraffidae; genus Giraffa; species Giraffa tippelskirchi. The sequence continues at coordinate 130,667,399 of NC_137286.1, forward strand.
TCTCTCAAACGGTCTTTTCGTTTTGCTCATGCATCCCTGGTGTCTCTTCTTTGTTCAAATTTCCTCTTCTTTTAAGGGTCCTAGACATTGTATGAGGGACAACTCTAATGATCTTAATTTAATTTAAAGGCCTCATCTCCAAATACGTTCTGACATTCTAAGGTACTAGGGGCTAGGGCTTCATCATATAAATTATGGGTAGAAACAATTTAACTCAAAACACAAAAATAAATTTTGGTATAAAACTGAATCAAATATGCTAAAATAATTTAGGAGTCCTTCTCTCTCCCCTCCAGCTTTCAAATACAGAAAATAAAAAAATGAAAAAGAAAATCTGGAAAATAAAATGTAGCAGCTATAAAAAATAACAGAAAAGCAGAATATGTTAGTCACCAACTATACAGGCTGTATCCTGAAAATAGTGAGATCAGCAAAATTATCCCTTTTTTACTGAAGATAAGGTGATAGGAGGAAAATATATAAAACAGATTTACATATACAGTGGCAAACTCTTTAATAAATCTGATGAGGCCATAAGATTATTTTTCTTTTGGAGTCAGGGTTCTATTCGTAATTGTGAGACTAAAATAAAGTACATGAACTACCATATAGATCAGCTGATGTGGTCCACAGGAGATGGTATATTCTTTAATATAAAGATCTTAAGTGAAGCATGCATTTGTGAAAAAAACAAAATAACAAACATGACCTAACACTTTTGTTAACAAATACATAAAATTAAACACAATACTTACACTAATCAATTTTAAAAACTGAAAAACTGATTTTGGTCATCTGTCAAAACAACTACCAATACTGATAAATTCTATATGAAAGATTTTTGTTTTTTAAATCTGGTTTAATTTTGTCTCAATGAACCAGTTAATAATGATAAGTTGCATATAAAAGTGTAACAGAATATAAAAACAGGCTGTAGGGAGACTGCTGAGATAAAGAGTTTCAGTGGGAAAATATCAAGTTTAATATTACATGAAATTAATTAAGCAGTATACTGATATTGAATATGAAAATTATTTATTAAATTTAATATTTGGGTCCACTGTTATTATGAATAATATGGGGTATAAGAAGAAATATAAAAGTAACATCCATAGTTTCAAGTCTCAGTTTACTAGCAAAATCTAATAAACATTAAACAATTCAAGAACACCTGAAACAATGACAAATTTACTGACATTAACAGGTCACCAGAAAACGAACATAAAACCTCCTTCCTTCCTTTCTTTAATCTACCTTTTCCCTTGATATTTTATTTTTCTTCTTATCCATTTACTTCCTTCTAAATAATTCATCCAATATTATGTGAGAACCATCATATTAGAGAGTCAAATACAATTTACCCAGATAAAACATCTGCTCTCAAAGACTCACACTCTAATGGGGAGTTACAAGCAATCCTTATCACTATGGTAACTGTGCTTTCTTCTATGTTTAGTTTTCTTAACATTCTCAACAGGCAAGAAATTCACATTCTAATAGGGCATTGATATAAATTAAAATATATTATAATTATGAGTGAAATAGGTTGAAAGTGGTTATAGTCAAGTAGAATGACTGATTAATTCTATCTTTATCAGGAAGAATCATGATAAAAATAAGTTTGAAAGTATGGCCCATTCATGGAATTTGAAGTGAGAGAGAGATTTTAGGTGAAAAAGAAGAGAGTTCTATTTATGTCAATGTGTAGAACTAGACAAGGAAGCAACAGTAAGAACTGGACATGGAACAACAGACTGGTTCCAAATAAGAAAAGGAGTACATCAAGGCTGTATATTGTCAACCTGCTTATTTAATTTATATGCAGAGTACATCATGAGAAACGATGGGCTGGAGGAAGCATAAGCTGGAATCAAGATTGCCGGGAGAAATATCAATAACCTCAGATATGCAGATGACACCACCCTTATGGCAGAAAGTGAAGAAGAACTAAAGAGCCTCTCAATGAAAGTGAAAGAGGAGAGTGAAAATGTTGGCTTAAAGTTCAACATTCAGAAAACTAAGATCATGGTATCTGGTCCCATCACTTCAGGGCAAATAGATGGGGAAACAGTGGAAACAGTGTCAGACTTTATATTTTTGGGCTCCAAAATCACTGCAGATGGTGACTGCAGCTATGAAATTAAAAGATGCTTACTCCTTGGAAGGAAAGTTATGACCCACCTAGACAGCATATTGAAAAGCAGAGACATTACCTTGCCAACAAAGGTCTGTTTAGTCAAGGCTATGGTTTTTCCAGTAGTCATGTATGGATGTGAGAGTTGGACTGTGAAGAAAGCTGAGCGCTGAAGAATTGATGCTTTTGAACTGTGGTGTTGGAGAAGACTCTTGAGAGTCACTTGGACTGCAAGGAGATCCAACCAGTCCATCCTAAAAGAGATCATTCCTGGGTGTTCATTGGAAGGAATGATGTTGAAGCTGAAACTCCAATACTTTGGCCACCTCATGCGAAGAGTTGACTCATTGGGAAAGACCCTAATGCTGGGAAGGATTGGGGGCAGGAGGACAAGGGGACAACAAAGGATGAGATGGTTGGATGGCATCACTGACTCAAGGGACATGACATAGGGTAAACTCTGGGAGTTGATGATGGACAGGGAGGCCTGGTGTGCTGCAATTCATGGGGTTGCAAAGAGTCGGACACGACTGAGCGACTGAACTGAACTGAACTGAATTAGGAGAAGAGTTACTTTGGAGAAAACTGGAGAGAATGTAGATAAATATTAATTGAGCTCAGAAATCAAGAAAAACGCTGATTCACTGCAGAATACCAATATCAGAAATTGTGGCTAGATTGCTGAATGTAAAACAGAAAATAAAATTATTTTTTGAAATTCTGTTAAGGAAGTAGTCATGCTTCCACTTACCACTCCAATTCCTCGTAACTGGATAATAATCTTATCTCAGTCAAGTAGAAGATTAGATATTAATTCTTTAGGGAAGGTGAATTAGGGAACATAAGGTGAGGTCAAGGCAAAGTAGAGGGCATTTTCTAGAGAGGGAGAATTAAGTTGTAATTTTGTATAATGAATGTCAAAACATTTTAGCCCTCTTTCCTCACTCAAATCCTAAAATTCTGAAAAATATCATATCTTGAACTCTTTAATCAGAACACTAAAATAGCCAACTCATGAAGACTACACTGAAAATAACAGAAAATGGCAGAGAGGAGGAGGTAAGAAAATTATTAAATAAATAATTCAAAAAAGCCCCCAAACTAAAGAACGTAAGCATCAGGGTATTATTACCGTCATACACAATAGACCAAAATTGCCTTTCACCACAGCATATCAATGTGAAATTTCTGAACATTACACTGAAATGCTGTGCTGTCCTCAGTCATGTCCGACTCTTTGCGACCCCATGGACTGTAGCTCACCAGACTCCTCTGTCCATGGGATTTCCCAGGCAAGAATACTGGAGTGGGTTGCCATTTTCCACTCCAGGGCATCTTCCTGATCCAGGGACTGAATCCAAATCTCTTGTCTCTCCTGCATTGGCAGGAAGATTCTTTACCATTGTACCATTATGGATATAGACAAATTCCTAGACAGCTCACAAAAGGAGATGTAGAATAATAAAAATATAGATTGTATACAATCATATAATGTGTTTAAGCAGAGCTTGGAAGATAGTCTTAAACAAATAAATATATATATATATATATATAGAGAGAGAGTTTTTAAAATAATCACAGTGATGACAGTAATATTAGTGATTGCAAATTAAAAGTATTTACACTTAAGTATTTCCAAATGTACAGCTGTGAAATTACCTATTTACCTTAATATATCCAGAATTCAATTGTATTAAAACATATTTGCAATAATGTTTACTCTGCTTAGGAAGATTCTGAAATTAAACACACACAAGGCCATGCACAATAATGTTTAAGATTATCCTTGTAAATTTATTTTAAAATTGCAGACATGGCTCTGGTATAGAGATGAAATTATTTTCTGCTAAAAACACCTGAGGATTAAATTAAATGTATTTTAACTGGGCTATGCTTACAGGAGGTCTCTGAAGAGTCTGTTTGTGTAGCAAATGTATGAATTGCTTTTCTTACCTCCTGAGGTTCTCCGTGATGATGACCTCTATTGAAGAAACATTAAGTGCTTTATAACTTTCCCAGAATAGAACAAGTATCAAAAAAAGTAAAATACATAAAAACTTAACTCAAAATGATTTCAAATGAGAAGAGTTTCTCAAACACTTTTTCCATTATTGAAGCCATTAGCTATTAATAAAAGCATGCTTTCTTTTTTTAACAGAAGGGCTTGTCTTTTTATCTAACTTTATTTTCTTCAAGGATTTTTTATATCTTGGAAGACATTTGGCTGACCTATAAAGCTTCAGCTGATAATGAATCAAGTTGTTAAAAAAGAACAACCCACTGCAGTTTAAGAGATAATGTTAGTCACTGGAGACAATAATGTATTTATTAATAGTAAGGTAGATATTAAAATAAAAATAAAATAAAACATAATATGCTAAGGCTCATTTTAATGCTCACTACATAGAATTTTAAATTTTGTTTTGGTGCTAAAATGGGATTGTCATCCTTATCACAATTTATAAAGGTAAAGTGCTGGGTATATTTTTTTAAACTAGTCATTGTCATAGAAGAATCATGAAAAGTGTTAATTAAATAAGTAGCTCCAGGATTTTATCCCCTCATTTTAACCAAATTTCACATTATTTATATTATTGCTTTATTTATATAAATATTGGAGCCATTTATATAAATATTTAAGCCATCATAATGGCTTAAATGTTACTAGAACAGTCTGATCAATATCTAATGGTTATAAATTTATATCATAATTTGACTGAAGCTTTTAATATAAACTGTTATAAAACTTTAGTTTCATTAAATTTAAAGAGCCATATATGCTAAAAATTGTGAAATCTAATTTCTTAATATTGTTCAAATTAAATCAAATAAATCAATAAACATAGCACAAATTTCATGCAGGCCACGGTGAAAGCACTGGAAAGCCCACAAAAAAATTTAAAAAAATACAGTCAACTAGTATATGTTCTTCCTGAATGCTTAAACATGAGGATTTGATGGATGCTTAAAGAAAGATCAAAATTTCAAATACTACTAGAAGATCATAATAAATAAGGCATTATTGGAAAAATATCATGTAAGTTCATTTTAATTACATAGACAATATCTACTATATGAATCCAGTGTTTTAGGTATTTTAGTTTAGGCCAGGCTATTATCATAATGAAGGCTTCTCAGGTTGCTCAGTAGTAAAGAACACTCCTGCCAATGCAGGAAACGTTGGTCTGATTCCTGGGCTGGGAAGATTCCTTGGAGAAAGAAATGGCAACCCACTCTACTGTTCTTGCCTGGTAAATCCTATGAACAGAGGAGCCTGGTGGGCTACAGTCCATGGGTCCCAAAAGAGTCAGACATGACTTAGCAACTAGACAAGAAGAACAATTATCATAATGAGGATATGATAAGCTGCTATATAGATGACATACAGAGATCACACAGAGCAGGTGGCTGAGAAATACAGTTGCATACAATAAAAGAACAACAACAGAAATAAAAGGTAGTAAATGTAGTTTGGTAGTTATCATCAAGAATGTCTATGATAATCAACTTAAGAACTCCTTGAGAGTCAGAGGAATTTTCTATTGCACTGGGCCCCGCTATACTAAAATCACACACCTTTAGGTATATTTTCATCACAACAAACACCATATAATGTGCATAACTGGAGAGATTTTTTTGTCTTTTTTCATTGCTAGACCTCTAGTATCAAGCACAATGACAACACTATTTATTGAAAGAATTAACGGTATAGGATATAAAAATTAACCACATCAACAGGAAATACATGAGACTAGCAAAAATATCTTGCTGCTGCTAAGTTGCTTCAGTCGTGTCCAACTCTGTGCGACTCCATAGATGGCAGCCCACCAGGTTCCACCATCCCTGGAATTCTCCAGGCAACACTGGAGTGGGTTGCCACTTCCTTCTCCAATGCATGAAAGTGAAAAGTGAAAGTGAAGTGGCTCAGTCGTGTCTGACTCAGCGACCCCATGGACTGCAGCCTAGCAGGCTCCTCCATCCATGGGATTTTCCAGGCAAGAGTACTGGAGTAGCGTGCCATTGCCTTCTACACCTCAAGAATGAAATTCAAGGTCTGACAAGATTTTGGAAATGTGTTGGAAAATGTGGAACTATGACTGATTTTCAAGGAGCTTAAGCAATATTCTTACCTGATTCCTTAGAACTGAATATTCAAGACCACAGTGAACAAAGAGCTGGGATTGATTGGTAGTTAATTAATTACTCACTTAATGGTAAATAGATGGGGAAACAATGGAAACAGTGACAGACTTTATTGTTTTGGATTCCAAATTCATTGCAGATGGTGACAGCAGCCATGAAATTAAAAAATGTTTGCTCCCTGGAAGAAAAGCTATGAAAAACCTAGAAAGCATATAAAAAAACAGACATTTCTCCAAAGAAGACATACAGATGGCTAACAAACACATGAAAAGATGCTCAACATCACTCATTATTAGAGAAATGCAAATCAAAACCACAATGAGGTATCATTTCACACCAGTCAGAATGGCTGCTATCCAAAAGTCTACAAGCAATAAATGCTGGAGAGGGTGTGGAGAAAAGGGAACCCTCTTACACTGTTGGTGGGAATGCAAACTAGTACAGCCACTATGGAGAAGAGTGTGGAGATTCCTTAAAAAACTGGGAATAGAACTGCCATATGACCCAGCAATCCCACTGCTGGGCATATACACCGAGGAAACCAGAATTGAAAGAGACGCGTGTACCCCAATGTTCATCGCAGCACTGTTTACAATAGCCAGGACATGGAAGCAACCTAGATGTCCATCAGCAGATGAATGGATAAGGAAGCTGTGGTACATATACACAATGGAATATTACTCAGCCATTAAAAAAAATACATTTGAACCGGTTCTACTGAGATGGATGAAACTGGAGCCCATTATACAGAGTGAAGTAAGCCAGAAAGAAAAACAACAATACAGTATACTAATGCATATATATGGAATCTGAAAGATGGTAACGATAACCCTATATGCGAGACAGAATAAGAGACACAGATGCATGGAACAATTTTATGGACTCTGAGGGAGAAGGTGAGGGTGGGACGTTCTGGGAGAATGGCATTGAGACATGTGTATTGTCATATGTGAAACAGAGCACCATTCCATGTTCGATGCATGTGACAAGGGCTCAGGGCCGGGGCAATGGGATGATCCAGAAGGATGAGAGGGGGAGGGAGGTGGGTGGGGGGTCCGGGAAGGGGAACACATGTAAACCCATGGCTGATTCTTGTCAATGTATGGCAAAAACTATTACAATATTGTAAAGTAATTAGCCCCCAACTAAAATAAATAAATTTATAAAAAAAAAAAAAAAAGCAGAAACATTACTTTGCCAACAAAGGTCCCTCTAATCAAAGCTATAGCTTTTCCAGGAGTCAGGTACAGATGTGAGAGTTGGACCATAAAGAAAGCTGAGCACTGAAGAACTGTGATGCTTTTGAACTGTGATGTCATAGAAGACTCTTGAGAGTCCCTTGTACTGCAAGAAGAGCAAACCAGTCAATCCTAAAGGAAATCAGTCCTGAATATTCATTGAAAGGACTGATGCTGACGCTGAAGGTCCAAGACTTTGGCCATCTGATGCTAAGAACTGACCCTTTGGAAAAGACCCCGATGCTGGGAAAGATTGAAAGCAGGAGGAGAAGGGGACAACAGAGGATGAGATGGTTGGATGGCATCATGACTCGATAGACATGAGTTTGAGCAAGCTCCAGGAGATGGTGATGGACAGAGAAGCCCCACATGCTGCAGTCCATTAGGTCACAAAGAGTTGGACATGACTGAGTGACTGAAATAACTAGGGACACATATAACAGTATAATTAAAATTCAAAAGCTTAAATTCAGTCCACTGACCCTATAACAGTTATACAGATGCTTCATAAGAAATGTGGTTCATGATGTTGAGGTCACATATTTTTCAGTAACTTTCACTAGCTTTCCAAAGCGGCACATGATACATTTGTTGATTGAGATGAGCAATATACATTCTCCTTGACAATATGATAGTGTTTTTCAGATCTAAGACTCAGACTTCTAGCTCACTTCATAAAGATGAGACCAAAGTAAGACAGTGATGAAAAGTAGAGGATCTGGGTTGTCTAAGAGAAATGAAAACTGTTTTCCAATTAGGTAAAATTATGTGAGGAAACTAAACAGTGTATTAAACTAACAGTGTATTAAAGATCAGAGATTAAAGTTACAAATGAAAAAAAAATAAGTTATATATTTAAAAAACATTTTATGATCTCTGAAAGTAAAATTTACCAAAATCCTGTTGAATACATATTTAAAACCAGTCTCACACAAACGGAAGCCTAAACAATCACAAAAGTGTTTTTACCCACATTTGTGTGGCACTTTCTTCTCTAGAACTACTTATTTGAATTAAAACTTTTGAACTAAAAAATAAAGGGCATTCAGGAGGGATTTTTCTATGGTAAGAAAATAATTCCCTATTAAAATGAGAAACATTTTATATGTTATTACAATAATTGTTTCTGTACAATTTAGTAAATATTTTTTTTCTGATCATAATTTAAATTAGACTGTCACCATGTGAAAGAATTGAAAAGTCCAAGGGGAAGTTTGCATGGATCTATATTCATGGGCTTCCCTGGTGGTTCAGACAGTAAAGTATCTGCCTGCAATGTGGGAGGCCTGGGTTCAATTCCTGAGTTGGGAAGATCCCCTTGATGAGGGCCTGACAACCCACTCCAGTATTCTTGCCTGAAGAATCCCCATGGACAGAGGAGCCTGGAAGGCTGCAGTCCATGGGGGCGAAGAGTTGGACATGACTAAGTCACTAAGCACAGCACAGCATATCATATTTAAAGAGACAAAGACTGATATCAATTTCATTGCTGAATAAACTTAGCTTTCTATACTCAAGAAAATTCTCACAACACAAAATTATGCTATTTCTATATTTATTTTTCTTTAAGTCTACACTATATTATAAAACCAAAATGAAGTCACATTAGTACAAAGTCTAATCCTGAAAATCTATTTTAAAAGCTACAGTATTATGTATGTTTTAATCACAGCAAATAAAATAATATCTTTCAGGTAAATTTCCACTTGTACAAAATGCATTGCTTTCAACATTATTTTGGTTCAGTACTAAGTTCTCTGTGAGCTATAGGGGAATTCAGAGAACCATAAAGCACTTTCACCCAATATCTACCTATTGGATCTGTGTATATGGTGGAGGAGAGCAGGGACAAGGAATAGTTCTTCATAATAAAGGTTAACATTTTTTTTTAAAGGGACAGGTAGTAAATATTTTTAGGATTTGAAATAGCTCAACTGGAATTCTATCACCTCCACTAGCTTTGTCTGTAGTGATGCTTCCTAAAGACTACTTGACTTCACATTCCAAGATCTCTGGCTCTAGGTGAGTGATCAAACCATCATAATTACCTGGGTGGTGAAGATCTTTTTTGTACAGTTCTTTTGTGTATTCTTGCCACCTTTTCTTAATATCTTCTGCTTCTGTTAGGTTCATACCATTTCTGTCCTTTATTGAGCCCATCTTGGCATGAAATGTTCCCTTAGTATCTCTAATTTTCTTGAAGAGATCTCTAGTCTTTCCCATTGTTTTCCTCTATTTCTTTGCACTGATCACTGAGGAAGGCTTTCTTATCTCTCCTTGCTATTCTTTGGAACTCTGCATTCAAATGGGTATATCTTTCCTTTTCTCCTTTACCTTTCACTTCCCTTCTTTTCACAGCTATTTGTAAGGCCTCCTCAGACAGCCATTTTTCTTTTTTGCATTTCTTTTTCTTTGGGATGGTCTTTATCCCTGTCTCTTGTACCATGTCACGAACCTCCATCCATAGGTCTATCAGATCTAGTCCCTTAAATCTATTTGTCACTTCCACTGTATAATTGTAAGGGATTTGATTTAGGTCATACCTGAATGGCCTCGTGGTTTTCCCTACTTTCTTCAATTTAAGTCTGAATTTGGCAATAAGGAATTCATGATGTGAGCCACAGTCAGCTCCCAGTCTTGTTTTTGTTGACTGTATAGAGCTTCTCTGTCTTTGGCTGCAAAGGATGTAATCAATCTGATTTTGGTATTGACCATCTGATGATGTCCATGTATAGAGTCTTCTCTTGTGTTGTTGGAAGAGGGTGTTTGCTATGACCAGTGCGTTCTCTTGGTAAAACTCTATGAGCCTTTGCCTGCTTCATTCTGTACTCCAAGGCCAAATTTTCCTGTTACTCCAGGTGTTTCTTGACTTCCTACTTTTGCATTCCAGTCCTCTATAATGAAAAGGACACTTTTTTTTGGGGGGGGGGTGTTAGTTCTAGAAGGTCTTGTAGGTCTTCATAGAACCATTCAACTTCAACTTCTTCAGCATTACTGGTCGGGGCATAGACTTGGATTACCATGATACTGAATGGTTTGCCTTGGAAACAAACAGAGATCATTCTATCGTTTTTGAGACTGCATCCAAGTACTGTATTTTGGACTCTTTTGCTGACTATGATGGCTACTCCGTTTCTTCTAAGGGATTCTTGCCCAGAATAGTAGATATAATGGGCATATGAGTTAAATTCAAATCCTAAAAGCTTATGCTGTGAAAGTACTGCACTCAATATGCCAGCAAATTTGGAAAACTCAGCAGTGGCCATAGGACTGGAAAAGGTTGGTTTTCGTTCCATTCCCAAAGAAAGGCGATGTCAAAGAATGCTCAAACTACCGCACAACTGCACTCATCTCACACTCTAGTAAAGTAGTGCTCAAAATTCTCCAAACCAGGCTTCAACAATATGTGAACTGTGAACTTCCAGATGTTTAAGCTGAATTTAGAAAAGGTAGAGGAACTGAAGATCAAATTGCAAACATCAACTGGATCATCAAAAAAGCAAGAGAGTTCCAGAAAAACACCTATGTGTGTCACAATAAACTGTGGAAAGTTCTGAAAGAGATGAGAATACCAGGCCACCTGACCTACCCCTTGAGAAATTTGTATGCAGGTCAGGAATCAACACTTAGAACTGGACATGGAACAACAGACTGGTTCCAAATAGGAAAAGGAGTGCATCAAGGCCATATATTGCCTCCCTGCCTATTTAACTTATATGCAGAGAACATTATGAGAAATGCTGGGCACGAGGAAGCACAAGCTGGAATCAAGATTGCCGGGAGAAATATCCATCATCTCAGATATGCAGATGACACCACCCTTATGGCCAAAAGTGAAGAAGAACTAAACAGCCTCTTGATGAATGTGAAAGAGAAGAGTGAAAATGTTGACTTAAACTTCAACATTCAGAAAACTGATATCATGGCATCTGGTCCCATCACTTCATGGCAAATAGATGGGGAAACAGTGGAAACAGTTGAAACAGTGACAGACTTTATTTATTTTGGGGGGCTACAATATCACTGCAGATGGTGACTGCAGCCATGAAATTAAAAGACACTTCCTCCTTGGAAGGAAAGTTATGACCAACCTAGACAGCATATTAAAAAGCAGACATTACTTTGCCAACAAAGGTCCATCTAGTCAAAGCTATGGTTTTTCCAGTAGTCATGTATGGATGTGAGAGTTGGACTATAAAGAAAACTGAGTGCCAAAGAATTGATGCTTTTGAACTGTGCTGTTAGAGAAGACTCTTGAGAGTCCCTTGGACTGCAAGGAGATCCAACCAGTCCCACCTAAAGGAAATCAGTCCTGAATATTCATTGGAAGGACTGATGTTGAAGCTGAAACTCCATACTTTGGCCACCTGATGGGAAGAGCTGATTCATTTGAAAAGACCCTGATTCTGGGAAATACTGAAGGTAGGAGGAGAAGGGAACAACAGAGGATGAGATGGTTGGATGGCATGACCGACTCAATGGACATGAGTTTTTGAGTTAACTCCGGGAGTTGGTGATGGACAGGGAGGCCTGGCGTCCTGCAGTCTATGGGGTCGCAAAGAGTTGGACATGCCTGAGCAACTGAACTGAACTGAACTGAGTAAATATTTTTAGCCTTTTGGATCATGTGGTCTCTGTTTTGTATCAGGTAGTTGTAAATATTTGTGATTGAACTAATTTTACTTGATTGTGCTATTGTAACACAAAATCAGTCATAAACAATATATCAAAATTTACAATATATTAAAATTTTTTATATCAATATATCAAAAATTAGTTGTGGCTTTGGAGAGCAAATTTTATTTTAAGCATTTTTATCACACACACACACTGTTAAACATAATAATAATAAAGAGGGTAGGAGGAAACTTTCAGAGATGATGAATATGTCTAGGGTCTGGATGATGGTGATTGTTTCACAGGTGTGTACTTATCCCCAAACTCATAGTCAAATATGTTAAATATGTACATTTTTGACAAATCAATCACATCTCAATAAATGATTTAAAAGTATACAAAATAAGTGCAGCTGTGGTCCAATAAAGCATTATTTACAAAAACATGTACTGGGTCAGATCTCATTCATGCGCTACATTTAGTCAGCATCAGATCTATATCAATGCATCCAAATGAATTAAAAATCCATTAAATAGTTTCCAATATTTCATGAAGAAAAAATTAGTAATGGAGTGGTAAAGCAAGGTTTCAATTAGATGATGAGATGAGGCAAGGCTTGAAGATTAAGACGATTTGGCTAGTAAAGGAACAAAGGCAAAGACTCAGATCAAGAAAACTATTTTGTAAAACATGATGATAGGGTCAAACCACACAATTTGGTCCAGCTGCCAAAGAAAATTCTTGGATGAAGGGTAACGGAAATAACAGTCAGAATTGGAAATTCCAAACAGAATTGGAATAATTCTTTCTATTCAAGGGAATAAAAGGTGTCATCTTATCCCAAGGAGGGGCTTCTCCGATGGTACAAGTAAAGAACTTGCCTGACAATGCAGAAGACTTTTAAGAGACGTGGGTTCAATCCCTGGGTCGGGAAAATCACCTAGAGGAGGGCATGAAAACTCACTCCAGTATCCTTGCCTGGAGAATCCCAGGGACAGTGGAGCCTGGTGGGCTATGGTCCTTAGGGTCACAAAGAGTCTGACACAAATGAAGCGACTTAGCATGCATACACTATCCTAAGGAATTTCTGGAACTTTAATGTAACACTGCTTTTTAAGAGTGCTGTCTCCCTTTGCTCAATGACATTTCCTATTGAAACTATAGCCACATGCACTTCAGACAAGTGTGACCTAAATATGAAGACTGACTGCCTTACTCATGAGAAATGGTTTAGTGGGAACTCAGGGCTGATCACAGCACCAGTGTTTCATTTTCTTTCCAGGCTTTAATTTGAAATTCCCTCTATGTAGCATGTTGATCTTGAACAAACAGACATTGCTAATTATTTCTCTAGTAAAAACGGGTTTACTGGGGATCAGCGACAAATTATTATTTGGGATCTGCAACCATGGCAAAGCAAGCGCATGCCCCCCACAAAAATGGAGAGAAGAACTATTTTAAGTGGGGAAAAGGAAGCTGGGAGTGCTGTTTACAACAAGAATTTAAGACACTGTATTAAATATACAGTGGCTTTCTCATTGGCTGAGTTGTGACAGTCACTCACTGACCAAGCCTCTGCCAAGAATTAATTCTTCTTTCTTCCTTCTGTTGGTCTCTATCGCTGAATATTCATTGGAAGGAATGATGCATCAATCCTTTGGTCACTTGATGTGAAGAGTCGACTCATTAGACAAGACCCTGAATACTGGGAAATATCGAAGGCAGAAGGAGAAGAGGACGACAGAGGACGGGATAGTTGGATGGCATCACCAACTCAATGGACATGAGTTTGAGCAAGCTCTGGGAGATGGTGAAGTACAGGAAAGTCTGGCCGTGCTGCAGTTCATGGGGTTGCAGAGAGTCAGACATGACTGAGCAACTGAACAACAACAAATCATTGTAGGGCATGAGACCTCCCCTTTCTGCCTTCTCAACTCTATTTTAATGGCGACTTCTGATTATTAACTTTTACAACCCAAAGGAAAGACTATAAAAGCCCTCACGACAGAGGCGAGCATAAAAGTGTTTGTTTAGCCCAGGAAACAGAGAGGAGCTGGTGAGAATACAAAGTACTCCTATTAGTTCAGCAAAGAGCAGAGTTATAGCAGCCTAATCACAGCCAGGAAAGGTCACTTCTGAGGTAATAAACAACTAGCATCAGTGTAATTTTTGGAGGAAGCAGTATTTTCTAATATACTTGATAAACTGTTTATCCTTATAGTAAAGTCTGAGCAACTGCAGAGGAGAGATAAAAGAAGTGTTGGTAAACAGTAAGACCTCTGTAACAAGATACAGACAGACTCTTGACTTATGTTAGGAATCTTGTGGAGTAAACCGAGAAAATCTGCAGAATAAATGGATAAATAAAGACAAGGGGGAACATATGTAAAAGAGACAGTTTTCTTAATCACATGGAATTTAGGGTTTTCAGGAGGATCTGACCAAGACAGCCCTTCGGTTTCTTTCAGCTTGACTAAATTTACAGGCTTCTTCCTGATTCTAGGCTCTGACCTTTTTGGTTTTGGAGTGTTTTCTTTAGCAAACTGGCAATAGTAAACTCTTTTTTTTCTGCTTTTTTGAAATGGAAATCTTTTAAAAGCTTGTTGTCAATTTTATAAACTAAGAATGTCTTTCTCAAGGACCTGGGAGTAATTACTTTGAAATATAAACAGGAAGGAATGCCTAATCTTCAGTGGGCACCTTGCTCCAACTTATAAAACTACCTCCTGTCGTGAAGGTAGAAGAATGTTTACTTTTCTTTGGGTAAAGCCAATTAGCAAAAACAGAAGGGCTGTGATTCCCATACCCCAGTTCTTAAAAACACTGCACCCCATTCTTAAAATTATCCTTAATCACATGATGCTCAAGCTCAAGAAGGTGACATCACCCTATCAAAAAAAAATAAAGTCACTGAATTTATTCTCTATATTCTGCAAACTTCTGGAAGTGACTGATCTAAACCTGTATTAGTGAGATTGTGTTTCCTGCTCAGACTGTCCAACAATACCAGCTATTATTAATAAAACTAGACTATCCAGAGTCATGCTCCCCAGAAAATAGGCTGACTGTGTTGGGGAGGGGACAAATTTCCCCTGTATCCCTCTAGAGCTCTGTGGTTGGACTCAACAATAAGGTCAACAAAAGTGAGAGATTAATGGGAGAAAAAGAAACAAATTTTAATTTATGTGCATGGAGATCTTATTGAAATAGGACATAAGAAGTGGCCAAAGCAGGCAATTTTTATATTTTTTAGCCAAAGAAACAATACATTTGTGTGGAATTGATGGGAAAAAGAAACTTAGATTTGGGTACTTAATTAGCAAAGAATTTAACCAAAGTTAGGACTTGGGAAAGTAAATTAAAATAACAAGTTTTTTATACAGACTTCTTGGCCCCAAATTCCCCATCTCTGCAATAATGTTATTACTTTCCTATCTACAGACACAGCATGTGCACCTTTCATATAAAGGATTTATTTTCTGCTTTCAGGAAGAATTGGGGGAGGAGGTTAAGGTGTCCCTCTTGCATTAGCTCATTCTTAAGTAACTTTAAATCAAATAATCCATTTGCTATTAAGGCATATTTTGGGGTGGCCTGCCCTGGGTCCCGAGACAACAGCATCCTGTGATAACTGTCTTGATCAAAAGGTTTGGGGTCAGAAAGAATTGGGAAATGCTTAAAAATATACCTCACCTTATGAATTTATTGCCAATAACTTTAAATTAAATGGAGAAAACTGAAGACTCCTTGTTAGCATCTCACTGAAGTTCATTAGGTATTTAAATGAGAAACTTTAACTACATATTCTATAGTGCATGTTAAGTCACTTTAGTCGAACCCGACTCTGCAACCATATGGACTGTAGTCCACCAGGCTTCATAATCCATGGGATAATCCAGGCAAGAATACTGGAGTGCATTGCCATGCCCTTCCTTCTCCAGGGGATCTTGCTAACCCAGGGATTGAGCCCATGTCTCTTATGGCTTCTGCACTGGCAAGCGGGTTCTTTACAACTAGCTACCTGGATGAAGTCACTATTATTTAAATACGTTTTTCAGAAACCACATAGTTGCAATTCTATCCAGGCAGAAAAATATGAATTTTTTTAAAGGAGAAGTGGAACCTAAAATAATACTTAATGGAATAAGTTTATTACATTACTGTCCAAGTTACTATTTTAAAATAAAATAAACAATGCATAAAAGTAGAATAACTTCTGGAATATATTCTCACAGTTTTAACTCCTTTAAAGTTACTTTCCTCTAATAATTTCATTTAAACAACATACTTATATATTATTTATATTTCATAGTGTGTAAGTATGCGTGAGTATGTCAGTTCAATTGCTCAATCATGTCTGATTCTTTGTAACCCCATGGACTGCAGCTCACCAGGTTTCCATGTCCATCACCAACTCCCGGAGCCTACTCAAACTCATGTGCATAGACTCAGTTATGCCATCCAGCCATCTCATCCTCTGTTGTACCCTTCTCCTCTCGCCTTCAATCTTTCCCAGCATCAGGGTCTTTTCCAATGAGTCAGTGCTTTGCATCAGGTGGCCAAAGTATTGGAGTTTCAGATTCAGCACAGTCCTTCCAATGAATACTCAGGATTGATCTCAGTTAGGATGGACTGGTTAGATCCCCTTGCTATCCAAGGGACTCTCAAGAGTCTTCTCAGCACCACAGTTCAAAAGCATCAATTCTTCAATGCTCAGTTTTCTTTTTAGTCCAACTCTCACATCCATACATGATACTGGAAAAACCACAGCCTTGATTAGATGGACCTTTGTTGGCAAAGTAATGTTTCTGCTTTTTAATATGCTGTCTAAGTTGGTCATAACTTTCCTACCAAGGAGCAAGCATCTTTAAATTTCATGGCTGCAGTCACCATCTCCAGTGATTTTGGAGCACAAAAATATAGTCTATCACTTTTTCCATTGTTTCCCCATCTATTTGCGATGAAGTGATGGTACCAGATGCCATAATCTTAGTTTTCAGAATGTTGAGCTTTAAGCCAACTTTTTCACCCTTCTCTTTCACTTTCATTAAGAGGCTCTTTAGTTCTCTTTACTTTCTCCCACAGGGTGGTGTCATCTGCATATCTGAGATTACTGATATTTCTTCTGGCAATCTAGATGCCATCTTGTGCTTCATCCAGCCCAGCATTTTGCATGATGTACTCTGCATAAAAGTTAAATAAGCAGGGTGACAATATACAGCCTTGACATACTCCTTTGCCTATCTGGAAAGGGATAGGTTCTGTTGTTCCATATCCAGTTCTACCTGTTGCTTCCTGACCTGCATACAGATTTCTCAAGAGGCAGGTCAGGTGGTCTGGTATTCCCATCTCTTTCAGAATTTTCCACAGTTTGTTGTGATCCACACAGTCAAAGGCTTTGGCACAGTCAATAAAGCAGAAATAGATGTTTTTCTGGAACTCTCTTGCTTTTTCGATGATCCAGCAGATGTTGGCAATTTGACCTTTGGTTCCTCTGCTTTTTCTAAATCCAGCTTGAACATCTGGGAGTTCATATTTCACATACTGTTGAAGCCTGGCTTGGAGAATTTTGAGCATTACTTTATCAGCATGTGAGATGAGTGTAATTGTGTGGTAGTTTGAACATTCTTTGGCATTGCTTTTCTTAGGGATTGGGATGAAAACTGACCTTTTCCAGTCCTGTGGCCACTGCTAAGTTTTCCAAATTTGCTGGCATATTGAGTGCAGTACTTTCACAGCATCATATTTTAGGATTTTAAATAGCTCAACTGGAATTCCATCACCTCCACTAGCTTTGTTCAGAGTGATGCTTCCTAAGTGCCACTTGACTCTGCATTCCAGGAGGTCTGGCTCTAGGTGAGTGATCATACCTTCATGATTATCTGGGTCATGAAGATCTTTTTTGCATAGTTCTTCTGTGTATTCTTGCCACTTCTTCTTAATATCTTCTGCTTCTGTTAGGTCCATAACTTTTTTGTCCTTTGCATGAAGTAATCTCTTAATATCTCTAATTTTCTTAAGAGACCTCTAGTCTTTCCCACTCTATTGTTTTCCTCTATTTCTTTGCATTGATTGCTGAGGAATGCTTTCTTATCTCTCTTTGCTATTCTTTGGAACTCTGCATTCAAATGGGTATATCTTTCCTTTTCTCCTTTGTTTTTTGCTTCTCTTCTTCTCACAGATATTTGTAAGTCCTCCTCAGACAGCCCTTTTGCTTTTTCGCATTTCTTTTTCTTGGGGATTGTCTTCATCCCTGTCTCCTGTCCAGTTCTTCAGGCATTCTATCAGATCTAATCCCTTGAATCTATTTCTCACTTTCACTGCAGAATCGTAAGGGATTTTATTTAGGTCATACCTGAATGGTCTAGTGGTTTTCCCACTTTCAATTTAAGTCTGAATTTGGCAATAAGGAGTTCCTGATCTGAGCCACAGTCACCTCCCGGCCTTGTTTTTGCTGACTGTATAGAGCTTCTCCATCTTTGGCTGCAAAGAATATAATCAATCTGATTTCGGTATTGACCATCTGGTGATGTCCATGTGTAGAGTCTTCTCTTGTGTTGTTGAAAGAGGATATTTCCTATGACCAGTGTGTTCTATTGGCAAAATTCCATGAGCCTTTGCCCTGCTTCCTTCTGTGCTCCAAGCCCAAATTTGCTAGTTACTCCCTACCTCAAATGCAATAAGCATCAATAAAAGGGTCATTTTAACAGACAATGGGTTTATCTACAAATCTTGAGATTCAATTTTTGATAAAATTTTTGATCTCAATACAAATTTTCTCTGGAAGTAGTAAAAGATTATAATTTCAGAGAGCCCATGTCTTCTAGTGTGTGTGGAAGGGAGTAGGAAGTTTATGAATGCAAAACTGATGTAATTAAAAGTATACTGACAATAGTGGCCATGTATAAAAATTTTACCAAAATCCCTTTTATGAAATTCTTTCCATGGGAAATGTATGCATTTTTGTGTTTTTGAAAAATTCATATTTTTATTGGCTTTCTTAATGTTTAGTGCTGACCCATCCACTCAAATATGTATTTTTTTGCTTTATTTTATATTGGAGCATAGTTGATTAACAATGTTGTAATAGTTTCAAGGGTACAGGAAAATGATTCAGTCATACCTATGCTGTATTTATTTTTTATCAAGTTATTTTCCCATTTAGGTTGTTACATAATATTGAACAGAGGCCCCTGTGCTATCTATTAGGTTCTTCTTGGTTAATCATTTTAATTACAGCAGTGTGTATATGCCAGTCCCAAACTCTCAGTCTATCCTTCTCTCCTATCCTTTCCCACTGAAACTGTAACTCTAGATTAATAAATGTGTTCTCTAAGTCCCTAAGTCTGTTTCTGTTTGGCAAATGAGTTCATTTGTATCATTTCTTTTTGTTGTTTAGTTGCTAAGTTGTGTCCCACTCTTTGTGACCCCACGAACTGTAGCCCAGCAGGCTCCTCTGTCCATGGGATTTCCCAGGCAAGAATACTGGAGTAGGTTGCCATTTCCTTTGCCTCATTTCTTTTTAAATTCCACACACAAGGGATATCATATGATATTTATTTCTCTGTCTGACTTAATTCACTCAGTATGACAATCTCTAAGTCTATTCATGTTGTAAAATGTTGTCTCCCCAAGGATATACATAAACTAAGCTGATACTATTAAATACCAAGATGATTACAAATATATATGTATATATTCATTTATAACATCCTACTATCCTGCAAGTATGAAAGGTTGTCTAAATTTATCTAACTTATTTGGTACTGTTGAAAAATTTAATCACATATTTGTGATACCAAAATGAATGTATGCATGGAAGAAATATCATATTCTAAGAAAGTGTATGAGATATAGAGAAAGATACTACTGTTTCTGTAGTAACAGCATGTTCAATCAGTTACTGTAGGATGATACTAACTGAAGAATAAAGAATATGGAGTTCATACAAAACATAAAATGCACAAGACTAAGAGATTCATATTGGCAAAGTTGGCATGTAACTATGAGAATCCACCTTTTCTCAATTATATTTGGGATCAGGACTCTGCTTAGTCTTAAAGAGTTTGGCTTATGAAGAGAGGCTTATTGTTGCAATTTTTATAAGCGCTGCTGTGGTTAATTGTTGAAATATGCTTGGCTGGTCTCTCTGAATGTTGTTAGAAAAATTAGATAAAATGAAATAGTGTTTGAGAAAGTGCTCCTTAAATTGTAAAGACTCCACTAATTCATCATTAAAATTATTCTGAATCTTGATAATAAAATTCTGTCACTTCTCTCTTTAGTAATACCTCTAGTTCTTATACATATTTTTCATAAAAATAAATTATTTTGCTCATTTTATCTTGCACAGGAACTTTATTTCTTTCAAGTTTTTCCCTAAGTGTTTAACTCTAAGTTTCCCTTTTACTAGGAACACTGGAAAATAATGCATAGTCTACATGAGGTACCTAATAGAGGGAGCTTATGGCCTGTGGCCAAATCTCCTAGAATATAACAAAAATTAATTGAATCAGATGGTCCAGCACCACAACAGATAATTTCTTGGCATTTTACTTGCAGGTCTAATCTAAATGGAATATACTTGAGACTAACAATTTCTTCACATGATGGTTAAATTTAAATAAGAAAATAATGTTTTGTCCACTACTTTGCATCTCTAGTTTCAGAAAATTATTTTAAATACAGTGTTTCATTATACTATTTCTACTACTCTATGAAAAGCATAGAAAATTTTATGTGAGTCAGTGATATGGTAAAATATTACTTTTTATCTGTAGTCATTTTGCCATGCAAGGTGAAGTAAAGAAGTCTGATTTAATGTTCTCAAAACAACAGAAAGAATTATGTTAAAACCATCCAATTAGTTTTTATGGAATGAAAGCAGAAAGTAGTGGTTAAGCATTTAGAGTTTTAAGATGCATTGCCTGGCTGCCAATCCAGCTCTGGTGCTTACCATTTCTAACATGGGGTACATTACTTATGCTCTTTGCCTCATTTTACCATCTGTAAAGATAACAGATGATAAAGGTAACAGATAAAAGAAATGACAAACCTAGACAGCATATTAAAAAGCAGAGACATTACTTTGCCAACAAAGGTCTGTCTAGTCAGAGCTATGGTTTTTCCAGTAGTCATGTATGGATGAGAGAGTTGGACCATAAAGAAAGTTGCAGGGGAGGGGAGTTAGTTGCTAAGTCGTGTATGACTCTTGCGATCCCATGGACAGCAGCCTGCCAGGCTCCTCTGTCCATGGGATTCTCCAGGCAAGAATACTGGAGTGGGTTGCCATTTCCTTCACCAGGGGATCTTCCTGACCCAGGAATCGAACCTGGGTCTCCTGCACTGCAGGCAGAGTCTTTACCAACTGAGCTACAGGGGAAGTCAGAGAAAGATGAGTGCCAAAGAATTGGTGCTTTTGAACTGTGGTGTTGGAGAAGACTCTTGAGAATCCCCTGGACAGCAAGGAGATCAAACCAGTCTATCCTAGGGGAAATCAGTCCTGAACATTCATTGGAAGGACTGATGCTGAAGCTCCAATACTTTGGCCACCTGATGCAAAGAACTGACTCATTGGAAAAGATCCTGGTGCTGGGAAAGATTGAAGGCAGGAGGAGAAGGGGATGGCAGAGGATGAGATGTTTGGATGGCATCACCGATTCAATGGACATGAGTTTGAGCAAGCTCCGGGACATAGTGAAGGACAGGGAAGCCTGGTGCTGCAGTCCATACGGTTGCAAAAGTCAGACAAGACTGAGTGACTGAACTGACTGAAGATAACAGTATTCACATCACAGGTGATCTGAAGATTAAATGAGTTAAATCGTGAAAAATAATTTAAAAGGTACCCAGCATAAGAAAGCACACAATAAATGTAATTGTTAATATTCAGTTCAGTTCAGTTGCTCAGTCGTGTCCAACTCTTTGCGACGCCATGAACCTCAGCACGCCAGGCCTCCCTGCCCATCATTATAACTCCCTAAGTCCACCCAAAACCATGTCCATCGAGTCAGCGATGCCATCCAGCCATCTCATCCTCTGTTGTTCCCATCTCTTCCTGCCCTCAATCTTTCCTAGCATCAGGGTCTTTTCAAATGAGTCAGCTCTTCACATCAGGTGGCCAAAGTATTGGAGTTTCAGCTTCAACATCAGTCCTTCCAATGAACACCCAGGATTGATCTCCTTTAGGATGGACTGGTTGGTTCTCCTTGCAGTCCAAGGGACTCTCAAGAGTCTTCTCCAACACCACAGTTCAAAAGCATCAATTCTTCGGCACTCAGCTTTCTTTATAGTCCAACTTTCACATCCATACATGACCACTGGAAAAACCATAGCCTTGACTAGATGAACCTTTGTTGGCAAAGTAATGTCTCTACTTTTTAATATGCTATGTAGGTTGGTCATAACTTTCCTTCGAAGGAGTAAGCATCTTTTAATTACATGGCTGCAGTCACCATCTGCAGTGATTTTGGAGCACAGAAAAATAAAGTCAGCCACTGTTTCCACTGTTCCCCCATCTATTTGCCATGAAGTGATGGGACCGGATGCCATGATCTTAGTTTTCTGAATGTTGAGATTTCTGCATATAAGTTAAAAAAGCAGGATGACAATATACAGCCTTGACATACTCCTTTTCCTATTTGCAACCAGTCTGTTGTGCCATGTCCAGTTCTAACTGTTGCTTCCTGACCTGCATACAGGTTTCTCACGAGGTAGGCAGGTCAGGTGGTCTGGTATTCCCACCTCTTTCAGAATTCTCCACAGTTTATTGTGATCCACACAGTCAAAGGCTTTGGCATAGTCAATAGAGCAGAAATAGATGTTTTTCTGGTACTCTCTTGCTTTTTTGATGATCCATCAGATGTTGGCAATTTGATCTCTGGTTCCTCTGCCTTTTCTAAAACTAGCTTCATGGTATGTATTGCTGAAGCCTGGCTTGGAGAATTTTAAGCATTACTTTCCTAGCATGTGAGATGAGTGCAATTGTGCGGTAGTTTGAGCATTCTTTGGCATTGCGTTTCTTTAGGGAAACATTTATCTTTATTTGAAAATATTTCAGTTGTACTTGTCAAGAAAATGCAGCACTAAAAATGAAGAACACAAATAGAAATAATAAAAATATAAATTTCTATAATATGTCCATTTCCTCTAAATACAAAGATAGCGAAGAGTTACTTCTCAGACAAAGATATACATAACAAGTCACACAAATAAACATCTATTTCAGCCAAATATTTATTCTCTTTTATACTAGTGAAATTTGGATCAACAACTTTAATTTGATTTTGATAGTATTTTTCCACAGAAAGAGTATATTCATATCTCATTTCCCTACATTTTAATGTCTAGTATTTATTCTTCCTTAAAGTATTTTGCATATTTTAGAACACTGTTATCTACAGGTAAAGACTAGAAGTTTTCTTTTTGATTTTTTAAGAGATTACTAATCTTTAAGCAGGAAATTTAGCTTTTACCAAATACAGTATTATATTGTATAATTTTTCTATGCTTTAGGTTACTGGCTACATGTAAGCTATTACCTCAGGTAAGATAGAGAGGATATTGAAAATATTAGAATAATCAGGCAAATAGTATGATTGTGAATAGTAAATTATTTAATGTCTCTTAAATCTAGTTTCTTAGTTCTGCTTTTGCCTACTAGTAAAGTAAATACGAGTAATCACCTGAAAAGCTTCATCCATAAAATTGGCACAATTAAGTCTAAATTTCAGGAAAATTTAGAAATAATGATTTTAAAGTGGATAAGGGATAAAAATGCTAGAAATATAACAGAAATTCACTTAGTTACAACATCAAGACAATAGATATTTATGCTTTTATAGAGCTTTCAGTGACTTTTTTCTTGGTAGTTACATCAAGTTTCTCAGGCTAAAGAGTCAACAAATGGTTATTAAATTCTCAAAAAGTACATTATTGTCTTGGAAAGCAAGAGTTCAAAAATATACACTAAGACTTCATTCTCAATCCCTGCTTCGATAACTTGACTACGCCAGGCCTTGTGAATTAATCTCTGGAGCCAGGGTGATAAATGTCTTTGATTGGCAGGTACAAGGCAACATGGGTGCTTTCTGTTGTAGCAGAAAGTAGGTTAAGTTCCACCATAGCCTATAAAGAATGGGTCTGCTGTAGTAAAGAGAGGTTCCGTTACTAAATATAGTGAAAGTGATGTTAGTTGATTTTAAAAATATACATATCCATTGTTTGTGGAAATTTTTAGATAAATTCATAGATCAGTCATTTGGTAACTCATAAGAAGTCATTGTTACTTACTACCAGCCATATTGCAGGGCTTGAATTATGGTAGCGGAATAATGACTTTGCCTTAAAATTTCCCAATTAGGCATAAAGTTGAAAGAAAATCAATGATGCTAAAGCTGAAGCTCCAATACTTTGGCCACCTGATGTGAAGAGTCTACTCACTGAAAAAGCCCCTGATGCTGGGAAAGATTGAAGGCAAAAGGAGAAGAGGGCAGCATAGGATGAGATGGTTGGATAGTATCACCAATTCAATGAACATGAACTTGGGCAAACTCCAGGAGATAGTGAGGGACAGGGAGGCCTGGCCTGTTGCAGTCCACGGGGTTGCAAAGATTCAGACATGACTTAGCAACTGAACAACAACAAGAAATCATTTTTACTTACTACCCGCCATATTGTAGGGCTTAAATTATGGTAGCAGAGTAATGAATTTGCCTTAAAATTGCCCAATGAAGCATAAAGTTGAAAGAAAACCAATATGAACTGCCCAGCTCCTGAGCAGTGAATCAGTATTTGAACCCAGACACTCTGCTCCAGACACACAATGTTTTGTTTCACTTAAGAAAGAAAGACAGCTCTAAGCTGGCCTGACTATTGCGATCCCCTAAACTGTAGCCTGCCAGGCTCAGTTCATGGGATTCTCCAGGCAAGAATACTAGAATGGGTTGCCATTTCCTTCTCCAGAGGAACTTCCCAACCCAGGAACTGAACCCAAATCTCCCATATTGTGGGCAGATGCTTTACCGACTGAGCTATACAGGAAGCCCCCTTCTTGCACTTAAGAAATCATAAAATGTGAAATGTAGCCTGCCAGGTTCCTCTGTTCATGGGATTCTCCAGGCAAGAATACTGGAGTGAGTTGCCATTCTCTTCTCCAGGGGATCTTCCTAACCCAGGCATCCAACCCAGGTCTCCTGCCTTGTAGGCAGGTTCTTTACTGTCTGGGCCACCTGGGAAGTCCCCTCAGATAGGACACCAAAATCTGAAAATATTTAAAGTCCCACAGCCTGCCCTCTATATCCATGATTCTGCACCAGTTGAATCAATCTGTCATGGTTTTATAGTACTGAAGTTATTACTGAAAAAGATCTGTGTATAAGTGGTTTGAGGCAGTTCAAATCTGTGTTTGGAGTCTCCTATAATTATATGCAGTAGTAACTATACAGTAGTCCTTACAAAACATTCCGGTATATATGAGGGTACAGGGAGACACAGAGAAGGCAACATTAGCCTAAGGTTCACAGCTGGCATGTGGTCGAAGTAGGACTCCAGTCCCTGGAATATGACCCACAGTTTCACAGATGCTGCAGTCCATAACCCTAACCCACATGCTATTCTTCCCACTATACTTACAGAGATCTGGGTTGGGAGAGAGAGAGCAAGAGAGAGAGAGTGAGAATAGTCATTTGTCATAGAATTTGTTTGCTGAGGCATCTGGAGAAATGTATACACTGATGTGTTCATAAACATTTTTATCTCACTGTGCTGTATTTGTCAAGGAATTGCAGGAAAGTATCAGAAAATAACTGTCCACTCTGCAAGAAAGGAATGAAAGAGACAGAGAGAGTCCAAAATTTAGAACTTTAAGTGTTCAAGGAGACAGCTTTCTCATTTTTCTCATCCCCAATTAGTTAAAAATACAACTAAGAAAGCCTTCGATCAATAAGAACAGATTAAAATCCATACTTGGGTTGAGAATCAAATTAAGAGGATGATCAATATACCTGATATCAAAAGCTTTAAAGTGTCTCTGACTAAAAGTTCACCTAAGCGTGTGGAATCAAGTAAATCCTTTCAACTAGAAGAAATTGCTCAGTGAAAAGGAAATAAATGTGTGGTTATCCCACAAAGTCTGGTAAGTTGAAAATACCCTCAATTAATTTTGGGGGGGGTAAAAGTTAGTTTAAACTGACAGTTCCAGGAAGGAGTAAATCCAGCATTCAAAGACAGGCAGTCTGAATAACATGTGTTCTTGAGCAGTTTCAAACAAAAAATATGTTAACAACATGCTACCATAAAAATAATAAGAATTGTATTATATATATAATTTATATCTAATCCTATCAACAACACAATTAGACATAAGAAAATAAAATAATGGCTACAACATTCTGAGCAAAAACAATCTTGGGTCAAGAAATTAGTAGTTCATAAAAATATCCACCAAGTATAAGAATAAAGACATTTTCAGATACACAAAGACTCAGAAAGTTTACTTCTTTCACAATATTGCTTAACAAAGATTCACATGAGAATGCATTCTGACAGGAAAAAATCAAGAAGAAAGAAAGAAATATGGCATTCTAAAAGTCTTACTACAATATACAGTGGTCCAGTAGACACATAAGAAGATGTTCAACATGGCTAATTATTAATATTAGAGAAATGCAAATAAAAACTACAATGTGGTAACACTCATGAATCAGAATGGCCATCATTAAAAAGTATAAAATAGTAAATGCTGGAGAGGGTATGAGGAAAGAAAACCTTCCTACACTGTTGGTGGGCATGCAAATTGGTGCGCCACTATGGAGAACAGTTTGGAGGTGCCTCAAGAGAACTAAAGATAGAGTTGTCATACGATACAGAAATCCCATTCCTGGCCTGGGAGTGTATCTGCACAAAGGCATAATTTGAAAAGATACATGTACCCATATGTTCATAGCAGCACTATTTACAATAGCCAAGATGTGTAAAAAAGGTCCTTCAACAGACGATGGATAAAGATGTGAATAAAGATATATACTAGGAATAATAGTCATAAAAATAATGAAATAATGCTGTTTGCAGATACATGGATGGACCGAGAGATTATCATACTAAGTGAAGTAAGTCAGAAAGAGAAAGACAAACACCATATAATACCACTAATATGTGGAATCCAAAATATGACCAAATGAACTTATCTACCAAACAGAAACAGACTCATAGACATAGAGAACAGACTTGTTCTGTTGCCAAGGTGGAAGGGAAGCAGGGGAGGGTTGGATTGGGAGTTTGGGACAGGCAGATGCAAACTATTACATAGAATGAATAAACAACAAAGTCCTATTTTATAGCACAGGGAACTGTAGTCAAAATTATGTAATAAATCATAATGGAAAATTAAAAAGAATGAAAAAGGACATATATGTATGCCCTCTCCCTCTCTCTCTATACACACACACACACACACACACACACACACACACACATACAAATCACTTTGTTATATACCAGAACTAAAACAATATTGTAAATCAACTATACTTCAATTAAAAAAAATTTAAATGTCCTAGTACCAAAAGAACATTTCAGAAATTTTTCCTTTTAGGGGATTTATACCACAATTTTAGACCTTCCTGTTTTGGTTATAATTTAACCTCACTTTCAGTAATACCGGTCAATTAGTAAAAAATCAAGTTTAAACAATTAGAATTCAATAGCACACAATCAAACATTTACCCTGCTCTTCTATTTATCACTATTTTCATTCTCATAAAAGATATTTTTCATGAATTATCTGGATACTAATGTAAAATTTTACCTTTGCTTCTTTTATTATGAAAAAGAACCTACTGTAATGTCAAAATTTGAAGCATCACTTCATTATCATTCCTTATTTCTCCACAGATATATAGGTAGCACTAATATCTTCAAGTAATGCTTTAGCAGTCTGCTGTTCCATGTCCAGTTCTGACTGTTGCTTCCTGACCTGCATACAGGTTTCTCAAGAGACAGGTCAGATGGTCTGGTATTCCCATCTCTTTCAGAATTTTCCACAGTTTATTGTGATCCACACAGTCAAAGGCTTTGGCATAGTCAATAAAGCAGAAATAGATGTTTTTATGGAACTCTCTCACTTTTTTGATGATCCAGCGGATGTTGGCAATCTGATCTCTGGTTCCTCTGCCTTTTCTAAATCCAGCTTGAACATCTGGAAGTTCACAGTTCACGTATTGCTGAAGCCTGTCTTGGAGAATTTTGGGCATTACTTTACTAGCGTGTGAAATGAGTGCAATTGTGCGGTAGTTTGAGCATTCTTTGGCATTGCCTTTCTTTGGGATTGGAACGAAAACTGACCTTTTCCAGTCCTGTGGCCACTGCTGAGTTTTCCAGATTTGCTGGCATATCAAGTGCAGCACTTTCACAGCGTCATCTTTGAGGATTTGAAATAGCTCAACTGGAATTCCATCATCTCCACTAGCTTTGTTTGTAGTGATGCTTCCTAAGGCTCACTTGACTTCACATTCCAGGATGTCTGGCTCTAGGTGAGTGATCACACCATCGTGATTATCTGGGTTGTGAAGATCCTTTTTGTACAGTTCTTCTGTGTATTCTTGCCACCTCTTCTTAATATCTTCAGCTTCTGTTAGGTCCATACCATTTCTGTCCTTTATCGAGCCCATCTTTGCATGAAATGTTCCCTTGGTATCTCTAATTTTCTTGAAGAGATCTCTAGTCTTTCCCATTGTGTTTTTTTCCTCTGTTTCTTTGCATTGATTGCTGAGGAAGGCTTTCTTATCTCTTCTTGCTATTCTTTGGAACTCTGCCTTCAGATGGGAATATCTTTCCTTTTCTCCTTTGCTTTTCGCTTCTCTTCTTTTCACAGCTATTTGTAAGGCCTCCTCAGACAGCCATTTTGCTTTTTTGCATTTCTTTTCCATGGGGACGGTCTTGATCCCTGTCTCCTGTACAATGTTACGAACCTCTGTCCATAGTTCATCAGGCACTCTATCAGATCTAGTCCCTTAAATCTATTTGTCACTTCCACTGTATAATTATAAGGGATTTGATTTAGGTCATACCTGAATGGTCTAGTGGTTTTCCCTACTTTCTTCAATCATGAGAAATGCTGGGCTGGAAGAAACACAAGCTGGAATCAAGATCGCCGAGAGAAATATCAATAACCTCAGATATGCAGATGACACCACCCTTATGGCAGAAAGTGAAGAAGAACTAAAGAGCCTCTTGATGAAAGTGAAAGAGGAGAGTGAAAAAGTTGGCTTAAAGCTCAATGTTCAGAAAACTAAGATCATGGCATCTGGTCCCATCACTTCATGGGAAATAGATGGGGAAACAGTGGAAACAGTGTCAGACTTTATTTTTTGGGGCTCCAAAATCACTGCTGATGGTGATTGCAGCCATGAAATTAAAAGACACTTACTCCTTGGAAGGAAGGTTATGACTAACCTAGATAGCATATTTAAAAGCTGAGACATTACTTTGCCAACAAAGGTCCATGTAGTCAAGGCTATGGTTTTTCCTGTGGTCATGTATGGATGTGAGAGTTGGACGGTGAAGAAAGCTGAGCGCTGAAGAATTGATGCTTTTGAACTGTGGCGTTGGAGAAGACTCTTGAGAGTCCCTTGGATTGCAAGGAGATCCAACCAGTCCATCCTAAAGGAGATCGGTCCTGGGTGTTCATTGGAAGGACTGATGTTGAAGCTGAAACTCCAACACTTTGGCCACCTCATGCGAAGAGCTGACTCATTGGAAAAGATGCTAATGCTGGGAAGGATTGGGGGCGGGAGGAGAAGGGGACGACAGAGATTGAGATGGCTGGATGGCATCACTGACTCGATGGACATGGGTTTGGGTAAACTCCGGGAGTTGGTGATGGACAGGGAGGCCTGGCGTGCTGCGATTGATGGGGTCGCAAAGAGTCGGACATGACTGAGCAACTGAACTGAACTGAACTGAATGCTTTACCACAAACAGAAACAATAAAATGGCATGTTTTATTGGATCCCTAAACAATTATACCTATATACGTGATTAGTAAATTTTCTATCAACTTATCATGATCAATGCATTGAGTTTTAACATTATTAATATGAATTTAAGATTCTTATAAACTCCATATTATAGGACAGATTGAAACTTCATATTGCCCTGTGTTTGAATAAACACAAAACATTGAGGGTGCTTCCTCTTTTCTGTTTCTTTTGCATTCATTTTAATGGTGGATCTAATTCCTTTCAAGTTATGCCCTTATCCTAAGTATGCTTATGCCAATGAGACTCAATGTTGTTTTCAAGCAACCATCTCAAAACTTCAGAAAAGGTAGCCAGGTAGATGATGTGTATCTATCTCTTTAGGTATTAGCTTGATGAAAGCCTTGCTTAAATCTGTCCCTAGCTTATCCTCCAATGTTGAAAGCCATTACCACTCCAAAATACCACCCGTGGTATAACCATTAATATTTTACTCATACAATAGATTACAGTGGAGAGATAATATTTAAAGTATCATAATGCCATTGGATGTGTTATTGATAAAATGTCTCCAAACCTGAATTCACTCACTGAAGAAACAGTCAACCTTTGGGGAATACATTAAAGACTGTTTTAATTTAATTTCACTGAAAATTCTGAGCTCTTTTCACCACCCTTAATTGCTGTGTTATCTTCTCTCTCCCCTTGTCTTACCTATATTCCCTTGCTTTCAAGTTACATGCCTATGCATCTTTCTCAATATCTAATCAGTGTGATATTTGAGGGCAGAAAACTTATTTGTAGTATCTGTAAATTCAGTACTCAGCAAATTTCCTGGCACACAGTAGGTGCCAAGTGAATATTTATTATTCTGACCTAGAAAAAGACTCTATTTGTCAAGAAGAACTGCACTATTTAATCTGGGCAAGTGTCTTTTGCTTTTTCCGAAGACTTTCCAAGAAATAAATTACTTTTGAATGCACACATTATTTCATTTTGGTATGCTTGGAAGGATTATTTGAAGCCCTGGAACTAATATAATCAAGGTAGGATGACTTAAACTATGAACAGACTGGTAGGACTCAAGCAAACATTTGGTAATCTTAACTTAGCTCACTGACATAAACTAACAGGTTGTTTTGTCAGAATACTAAGGAACCTCTTTGAGAGAGGCTACAATTCTTTTTACACATAAATAGTGACAGATACAATTTATTGTTTCTATCATGTCTTATGAAGTCTGATCTACAGAGATTCTTATCAGCTGTTTTCAAAGGTTATTCCCATGTAAATGGGAAATGCAAAAAGAGCATCATCGAGTATACTTGAATTCCACAGTTAGCTGCATATCAAGTTATTTACACTTTTTGGCAGCTTCCTGTATAGCAATGTTGTATCCTGCTATTAACAGATGGCATCTCAATGTGAAAACAGCTACTATAAAACCTGCAATATGTCAGGTTAAAGATTAATTGAAATCAATGTTAGAAGGTGCTATTATATCATATATGACAATTGTATATACTGTGCCGATTATAAGCTTCATGAATTTACTTATTAAATATCAAGATTTATGACCAAAAACTTCAGTAGAGATAAGGTGCTCTATGGAGACAAATTCATATCCCTAATGTGAGCGACAGATGCTATAGAAGCTGCAGAACATCATGCTACTCTGCTTTCCAAATTAAAGATGTCCAAAACAAGAACATTTTTATTGGTTGCTGTTAAGGTTGATGGACCAAGAAGCTGACAGCCTCAAAAATGTTTTAAGTGCATTAATTGCATAATCAACATCAAGAATTTTTCTTCCTTCTTTTTCCAGATAAGTGGTTTAGTAACATCAAAGAGCACTGTCTTGAAGTTGATAAATTTTATTGGGTAAATTGCTTTAAATGCTTTGTTTTGAGATGCTCATTTTATATTTAAACTCAAACATCTATTTAATAATACAAAGGATTCTATCACCAAACTAGACACAAACAAAACAGAGACCTTACCCATTATCAAACTTTATTAATAGTTTTAGTGATCTAGTCAGTAAGAAGGTACAAGTAAAACACAGAGAGGCCTGAGCCATTCCTTACTTCACATATCGGACACGGGATCTTTGGCCCAGGGTAATGAATGGGGTCTCTGTCTAACAAGGTGTAGTGGTTATTACCTCACACAGCAGGGAGTACATCGGTTAGGAAACAGCTCCATCTTTTTGTAACAGATGTTGTACAGCTTACGTGATATTCTACAGAAAGCTATGCATCATAAATCCATTGATCCTAGGTTTTCTTGACTTAAGCAATTCTAAACCAAGAATATCCTGCTTAAAGCATTTTATAACAAGGTCTCTTCATTTAAAAAGTATCCTTACCTATTTATAGGAGGATGATCATTAGCAAGTTTGCAAAGAAACTGGGTTATTCATCTACATTCCTTTCCCCTACAGAGTAGTCAAGAAAAATGAAACAGAGACCACGTACGTTACTTTTTTCTCCAACTATCAGCAAGTCAATTTTTCAAGAATTCTGCGATCATGGAGAAAAGAAAATTACCATCTCTGACAAGTGATCCCATATGCTATGCATGTTTAAACAGAACCAAAAAAGGAAAATTGAATAAAATCACATTTGATACCTAGGTTTATTTAAATTTAAATGCAGCAAAATTATTCTAAAGCACGTTTAGTATTTAATATATTAATATTTAATAGATTAATCAATATTTATGATGCAAACTTACTTCTATGAAGCATCATTTACTTACAAAATCCTTACAATTTTAAGAAAACAGAAAACTGCAATTCGTCGAACAGTTCTGCAACTGAGTCAGATATTTTGAGGAATGGATTCTGTTTCTTCTGGGGAAAAATTACCTATTACAAGACAGGCATTTAATTTATAGAAACAATTAGAAGGTTAATCAAACCTCATCCTCTCATTCATATTCCACAGAACTTGAAAATGTAAAATCTGATTTCCTTATTAACTAACAGTAAAGTGTTTTCAATTACTTTGTCACCCTATAGTCAGTCAGCATCCCATGTATGCCACCATTTGTTGCTGTTTTAGTTGCTAAGTCATTTATGACCCTTTTGAGACCCCATGAACTGGAGCCCACCAGGCTCCCCTGTCCATGGAATTTTCCAGATAAGAATACTAGAGTGGGTTGCCATTTCCTTCTCCAGAGGTTCTTCCCAACCCAGGGATCGATCCTGTGTCTCCTGCCTTGGCAGGTAGATTCTTTACCACTTAGCCACCAGGAAGACCTATGTCACCAGTAGAGTTGTACAAAATCCCAGGTAGAAATAGTTTAAGGTCTGTGGTTACCATCTTAAAATTCTTAATAATTTTATTTTTGAATTTGTGCTCTAAATGTGAAGTCAGATGGGAAAATGACTCATATGCCTGGGCTTGGGTCCTCAGTTCACCCACGGACCTGTTCCCCACTGCCTCCCTGATCGCCTGAATCTGGTTCTCAGCTACGATCTGCTGATCCCTTGTGCTACAATACCTGTCCAGCTCCTTTTCCCTATCAGCACCTCACGGACTCTGCTGCTCTCTGTCCCAGTGAGACTCTGTGAATGACCCAGGAAATGATGGCATGATCACGATGATACATCTCGTGGAAAAGCCAGTGCCTGGTAGTACCATAACATACTTGGCACGTGAATAAGTGAGGGCCTTTTGTGCATACGTGCTAAGTCGCTTCAGTTGTGTCTGACTGGCTCTTTGTGACCCTAGGGACTGTAGCCAGCCAGGCTCCTCTGCCAATGGAATTCTCCAGGCAAGAATACTGGAGTGGTTTGCCATGCCCTTCTCCAGGGGATCTTCCTGATTCAGGGATCGAATCCGTGTCTCTTACATCTTCTGTATTGGCAAGAGGGTTCTTTAGCACTAGCACCACCTGGTGAGCCCGAGGGTCTCTCACCCACATCTGGTACCGGTACCAATTGTATTGCATAATATACAACTGTTCTTCATAATTTTTAAGTTGTCAAATTTAAATCCAACCTGAAGGCTGTACAGCAACAACAAGCTGAGGTTATCTGAACCTAGAAATTTGGAAGAGAGGGAACAAATTTGTAGGATCCATGCTTCAGAGAAATGGTGCCATTCAGATGGCGATAGTATCTGTGGAGCCTGGAGGAATAAAGTCACAAAAGTGAATTCTGAAGAGGTGAAGGGTTCTTGCCAGAGGGAAGTTTCTAGGAATAAAGAGTCAACCAGAAAAAGCAAATCCCTTCT
Organism: Giraffa tippelskirchi; assembly: GCF_054371585.1. NCBI lineage: Eukaryota > Metazoa > Chordata > Mammalia > Artiodactyla > Giraffidae > Giraffa > Giraffa tippelskirchi. Next base: position 130,701,747 of record NC_137286.1, read on the forward strand.
CCTATGTTGGCCTCCAAGTCTCCATCTAAAGCCAGGAGAATATAAAGTATAATGTGGAGCTCTCTGGCAAAGGAAGAGAATGGTATGAGTTTGGGGGTGAACAATAGTTTCTAAAAAGTCTGTAGCCTCAGTGAGCCTGCTCACATTTTCATTGATCCCTATCATGTTTCATTAACTTTTGCTAATGGACATGATATTTACAGGTGTCTCATTCCAAATGTATAGATACAAATGTATAGATGCAAATGTATAGATGCAAACTAATCCCTCAAAAATAATTAGGATCAATCACCCCAACCAATACAACAACCTCCTTCTTAGCCTCTGGTTAACGGGATAAGGGCACTCAAAGCTGCAAACGGTTCTCCTGGCTTCAGGTTCAATGGCACCTAGTTGTATCCTCTGGTAGAAATACTCTGCCTCTGGGAACCAAGTCTCCAAGTATATAGAGTTCATAAATGAACTTGTTCATAAAGAGAAATCGATACTTAGTGAAAAACAGAGCAACTCCTACATCCATTTTTTGATTCCCATACTTGTACAGTATGACAGTAAGAGAACTAAAAGAAGCAGGTATAGATTTGTCACTGTATTCATCACATGCATTGCCTCTATTTAGTGTATCTTACAACTGGTGTCATAAATAAATCTTCAGTTATCTACTCCACTGGGTGCAGATACACAGCAAACCACTTGAACAGCAAGGATTCAAGTCCATTAATTCTTCTTTTACTTTTTAAAGAATATTTAAGTCAAGTTGGGGCGTTGCACTGTTTTTTTATGCTTCAGGTACTTTTTTAGGTAGAATTTTATCAGTTAAATTTTTCTAATTCTTATATTATGTCATTATTATAGTAGCTTGGCTAGCTTCTTAACTGTATTTTTTTCCGTTCACTTTAAAATGTTTTCAAGTTTTCCTGAACCAGAAAGTTAGAGTGGAAGTTAGAATTAACATTCTATGGTTCTTAGTTCATGGGTATATTTTGCTTTTAATAAAGTTAATACCATGGGGTCGCTAAGAGTCAGACACGACTTAGCAACTTCACTTTCACTTTCCACTTTCATGCACTGGAGAAGGAAATGGCAACCCACTCCAGTGTTCTTGCCTGGAGAATCCCAGGGATGGGGGAGCCTCATGGGCTTCCATCTATGGGGTCGCACAGAGTCGGACACGACTGAAGCGACTTAGCAGCACTAGCGCAGTGCCTTTAAATAATGCTGCTTTTGAAGCAGAGAGGGATAGGATATCCTTTTAATTTTAAAATTCATTTTTGTTTTTGCAGTGTCCTTGTTTCTACTTTGCTCTTTCCTTCTGAGTTCCAAAGTATATCTTCTCATTCCAAATTGCTTTTTGCAAATTTCTTCTTCAGTAATAATTCATTTCTAAATTATCACATCTCCATCTAACATTTTTGCTTTCATTATTTAAACATTATGGTGTTTTTGAGGAAAGTTTGAGAGATTAGGATTTAGGCATCCACTATTATCCTATGCTGCTGCTGCTGCTGCTGCTGCTGCTAAGTCGCTTCAGTCGTGTCCGACTCTGTGCGACCCCAGAGACGGCAGCCCACCAGGCTCTCCCGTCCCTGGGATTCTCCAGGCAAGAACACTGGAGTGGGTTGCCATTTCCTTCTCCAATGCATGAAAGTGAAAAGTGAAAGTGAAGTCGCTCAGGCATGTCCGACTCTTTGCGACCCCATGGACTGCAGCCTACCAGGCTCTTCTGTCCATGGGATTTTCCAGGCAAGAGTACTGGAGTGGGGTGCCAATGCCTTCTCCGCTATTATCCTATAGGAACCCAAAAATCTTACATGTATTTTGAATCCTATAAAATCAAATCACTATGATTATATTTTTGTTTTTATTTTCAGTAAATTACTTAGAATGAAGCAACTATTTTGGTATAAGTTTTACTGTAGTTCTACAGGTGACAAATTTGTTTTTATTTGTCTTGAGAATGTCTTTATTTAACTTTAACTTTGGTATTTTCATTCAATTTAATTTCTAAGTTGGAATGGATTCTTTCAATACTTTGAAGTATCATTACACTGTTTTCTGAATTCCATTGTTTCTTTTGAAAAATCACTTCCTAATGTCAGTGTTTATACTCTAAAGTAATAATCCTAACATACAATTAAGATTTCTTTTTCTCAATATTTCAAAATGCTTAATTAATTTTGTATAATATATCTAGATATGAGTTCTTTTTTATTTATCATACCTAAGATTTGTATATTGCATGTTTAATTGGGTTATTGTTTTTTACAACCTTTGAGTTTAAAGTTAATAGTTGAATTGATTCCAATTCCTGGTGAAATCTTCCATCTTCTTATCTATTTCTTAAACAGATAAATCGTAGCTACTTAAATATCATGTATGATAACTTTAATACTCCAATTATCTATAATTATTTTCTCTTTGTTGCTTTTAGTTAACCTTTTGAACATTTGGACTTGTGCCCAGGAATATCTGGTACTTTTGTTTTAATAGCAGACATTATGCATGAAAAAGAAATACTTAATTTAAACTTCTAGCAGATGCTATCTTTATTAAGAGAATACGGATTTTGCTTTATGGAATACTATTAGGATTAAGGTAGATCATTTTTTTCCAGCTTTAATGAGCCAAAATTGACATATAACATGTATAATTTAAGCGGACAGTGGGTTGACTTAATACATATATATTGCAATATAAGTACAACTGTAGATAAAACCTCCATCACGTCACATAATTACCATCTTTAAAAACTTTATGATAAGAACATTAAAGATCTGCTCTCTTAGCAACTTTCAAGTATACAATAAAGTACTGTTAACTATAATTGCCAATGCTGAGCATCAGATACCCAGAACTTATTCATCTTCTAACTGGAGGTTTATACTGCTTGGCCAGCATCTCCCTTTCTCTCCACCCTCCACTCCTGGTAGCCACAGTTCTACTCTCTTTTTTTGCAAATTTGGCTTTTTTAGATTCCACTTATAAATAATATCATACAATACTTGTCTTTTTCTTTCTGACTTACTTCACTTAGCATAATGTCTTCAAGATCTATCCATGTTGTTACAAATGGCATGATTTCCTTTCTCATGGCTAAATAATATTCATGAATCCTAGGACTGTATTTTCTATTTCTGTCAAGAATAAGGCAGATGATTTTATAGTCGTGGAGAAAGCTCACTTGATTTTTCATTTCAGGGTGTGTGTTTGTGTGTGTCTATGGGTATGTATAGTAACTAATGTTTATTTTTGTTGTTTTTGTTTCGTCACTCGTCATGTCCAACACTTTGCGATCACATGGGCTGCAGCATGATAGGCTCCTTCGTTCTCCGCTATCTTCAGTTTGCTCAAATTCATGTCCATTGAGTCAGGCATGCTATCTAACCATCGCGTCCTCTGCCACCTCCTTCCCATTTGCCTTCAATCCTTCCCCAAATTGGAGTCTTTTCCAATGAGTCAGCTCTTAGCATCAGATGGCCAAAGTACTGGAGCTTCAGCTACAGTATCAGACCTTCCAATAAATATTTATGGTATATTTCCTTCAGGATTGATGGGTTTGAACTCCATGTAGTCCAAGAGATTCTCAAGAGGATTCTCCAACACCACAGTTTGAAAGCATCAATTCTTCAGTGTGCAGCCTTCTTTATGGTCCGGCTCTCATGTCCATACATATTGGAAAAATCATAGCTTTGACTATTTGCACCTATGTTAGCAAAATGCTATCTCTGCTTTTTAATATACTATCTTATGTTTGTCATAGCTTTCCTTCCAAGGTGCAAGGATCTTTAAATTTCATGGAGGCAGTCACCATTCACAGTGATTTTGGAGCCCAAGAAAATAAAATCTGTCAATGCTTCCACTTTTTCCCCTTTTTGCCATGAAATGATGGGACTGGATGCCATGATCTTAGTTATTTTCATGTTGAGTTTTAAGTCGGCTTTTTCATTCTCTTCTTTTACCGTCATTAAGGGGCTCTTTAGTTCCTCTTCACTTTCTGCCATCAGAGTCATATATTCTGCATATCTGAGGCTGTTGATATTTCTTATGACTATCTTGACTCCAAATTATGATTCATCCAGCCTGGCATTTTGCATGATGTGCTCTGCATATAAGTTAAATAATCAGGATGAAAATATACAGTTTTGTCATATTCTTTTCCCAATTTTGAACCAGTCAGTTGTTTCATGTCTGGTTCTAACTGTTGTTTCTTGACCCACATACAGGTTTCTCAGGAGACAGGAAAAGTGGTCTGGAATTCCCACCTCTTTAAGAATTTTCCACAGTTTGTTGTGATCTACACAGTCAAAGGATTTAGTGTAGTCAATGAAGCAGAGGTAGATTTTTTCTGGAACTTCCTTGCTTTCTCCATGATCCAATGAATGTTGACAATCTGATTTCTGGTTCCTCTGCCTTTCTAAACCCAGCTTGTATATTTGGAAGTTCCCAGTTCAGGTACTGCTGAAGCCTAGCTTGAAAGATTTTGAACATTACCTTGCTAGCATGTAAAATGAGCACAATTGTATGGTAGTTTGAATATTATTTGGCACTGCCCTTCTTTGGGATTGGAATGAAAACTGACCTTTTCCAGTCCCATGGCCACTGCTGACTTTTCCAAATTTTCTGACATATTGAGTGAATCACTTTAACAGCATCATCATTTACAATGTGAAATAGCTCAGCTCGAATTCTATCACCTCCACTAGCTTTGTTTGTAGTGATGCTTCCTAAGGCACACTTCACACTAAAGGATGTCTGGCTCCAGATGAGTGACCACACCATCATGTTTATCTGGATCATTAAGACCTTTTCTGTACAGTTCTGTGTATTCTTGCTACTTTTTCCTTAATCTCTTCTGCTTCTGTCCTTACCACTCCTTACCACTCCTGTCCTTTACCATGCCCATATCTGCATGAAATGTTCCCTTGGTATCTACAGTTTTCTTGAAGAGATCTCTAGTCTTTCTCATTCTGTTGTTTTCCACTATTTTTTTTTTCATTGTTCACTTAAGAAGGCTTTCTTATCTCTTCTTGCTATTCTCTAAAACACTGCATTCTGTTGGGTATATCTTTCTTTTTCTCCTTTGCCTCTTGGCATCTCTTCTTTTCTTAGCTATTCTTAAGGCTTCCTCAGACAACCACTTTGCCTTCTTGCATTTCTTTCTCTTTGGGATGGTTTTGGTCACTGCCTCCTGCACAATGTATCAAGTCTCCATCCATAGTTCTTCATGCACTCTACCAGATCCAATCCCTTCAATCTATTAGTCACCACCATAATGTATAATCATAAGGGATTTGATTAGGGTCATATCTGAATGCCCTAGTGGTTTTCCTACTTTCTTCAATTTAAGCCTGAATTTTGCAACAAGAATCTCATGATCTGAGCTACAGTCAGCTCCAGGTCTTATTTTTGCTGACCGTATAGGCTTCTCCATCTTTGGCTGAAAAAACACAATCTGATTTTGGTATTGACCATTTGGTGATGTCCATGTATAGAGTTGTCCCTTGTGTTGTTGAAAAAGGGTATTTGCTATGACCAGTGTGTTCTCTTGACAAAACTCTGTTAAGACTTTGCCCTGCTTCATTTTGTACTCCAAGACCAAACTTGCCTGGTTACTCCAGGTATCTCTTGCCATCTTTCCTTTGCATTCCAATCCCCTATGATGAAAAAGACATCTTTCTTTGGTATGAATTCTAGAAGGTCTTGTAGATCTCCACAGAACCTGTCAACTTCAACTTCTTTGACATCAGTGGTTGGAACATAGACTTGAATTACTGTAGGGTTGAATGGTTTGCCTTGGAAACAAACTGAGATAATTCTGTCATTTTTTAGGTTGCACCAGAGTACTGCATTTTAGACCCTTTTGTTTACTATGAGGGCTACTTCATTTCTTCTAAGGGATTCTTAGCCACAGTAGTAGATATAATGGTCCCCTGAATTAAATTTGCCCATTCCTCTTCATTTTAGTTCACCGATTCTTAAGATGTTAACATTTAGTCTTGCCATCTCCTGCTTGACTACATCAAATTTGCCCTGATTCACAGACCTAACATTTCGAGTTCCTATGCAATACTGTTCTTTATAGCATCAGATTTTACTTTCACTTGATTCACAGACCCTACTAGAAAGCAGTAGATGTTTTCAAGAGTGACTGATGCTCTGTCAGAGAGGACATAGTTTTCTTAAAGAGATTAAGGGGTCTATATTAGAGTTCCCCAGAGCAACAGAGCCAACAGTAGAGACAGAAGTAGAAATAGGGACAGAGATATATGAAATACATTTATTATGTGGGACTGAGACTTGAAATTAACCATCAGAGAGTCTTTCTGCTAATTTCTTTTTGGGGCCTGAAAAAGATTCTACTTAACATTCTCGTCCTTTTTATCACCTCTTACATATATGGCCCAAGGGGCAGAACAGATTTCACAGCAGCCTGATCATTTCTCTAAATTAAGCCCAGCCAAAATAGATTCACATCCAAAATCTGCCTTGTATTAATGGTACATGTGTGCTAAGTTGGTATGTGCACGCTAAGTTGCTTCAGCAGCGTCTGACTCTGAGGCACCCTATGGACTGTCACCCTCCAGGCTCCTCTGTCCATGGGATTCTCCAGGCAAGAATACTGGAGTGGGTAGCCACTCCCTTCTCCAGGGGATCGTCCTGACCCAGGGATCAAACTCATGTCTCTTATGTCTCCTGCATTGGTAGGTGGGTTCTTTACCACTAGAGCCACCTGTGAGATACTTTGAAATTTATCATGAGCCATCAAGGCTCTGTTCCTAAAATATAAATATGGTATGGAACAAACCCTGCTTTCTAAAATTACTGGGAAGAAAATTATATGAGTAGTTACCTGAAGTGATATTTTACTGCTAACTTGATATATAACAACAGTTTAAATGGTGGGAAAACTTAAGATTCTTTCTACCTGGTGTCTAATTGCTAAATCCAATCAATATATTTCAGTTGGGACCCAAGGCACCTTTGTTTTCTGTTGTTGTTGTTGTTTTCTCTTCCTCATTAACATTATTTATAGGATAGTAGCTAGATTTGGAGTTTTTTTTTGGGGGGGGTAATAATTTTGGGCAACTCTTCTTTCCCACACATACAGAACGAAGATATTTCTGAGGTTTCTGTCTGTCACCTTTTTCAAGGCTTACCTATATTCTGTCACCTTGGGTGATTTAATTTATTTATGCCTAATATTTCCCTTCTCAGCTACATGCTGATGACTCACAAATTTCTATCCCTACCCACATGCCTTTTCCTAGCAGAACATTCACATATGTATTTCAATATCTTCACAACATCTACCTCACACATTTCCTCTCATATTTTATCTCAACTCACAATTACACATTTAATAATTTCCATTATATTTTCCTTGCAAATCTGATTATAAGAAAACATTTTTCCTAAATCAAGTAATTTCGATTATACATGGTGTAAAAAAGTAAATGTCTTTTTGAGGACTCTCTCTCAGACCCTGAGAAAGTGTGGAGAAAGTGAATTTGTCATACACACTCACTGAGTCCTATAGTCTTCAGGTCACACTGTGCCCTGAGGACATGTTTACTGTCTGGGGTCTCAGGTTCCTACAGAGATGGCTAACCTGGCTATTCTTGCCCCATACTGGATACAAAGATCTTTGAAAAATTTAATAATATGCTGTCTAGTCAGGCTTCATGGGGCACAGTCTGCCTCCATTCCTCTAAAAGATCCTGGCTGTTGCATGTAATCTTTGCCAAGGAATGTGTTTAAAGGCTCAAACATCCACAGAATTCAAAATCACAGTCTCTTTCCCATTTTTTCCCTGTACCCTTGTCAGCAGTTTCTGCTTACTTCTGCCAATCATTTTCTTTAACATCTTCCAACTCTGTGAAATTCTGCATAATCTCCTTCTATAACATTCTGGAGTGAAAGGATGAGAATAAGAAATAATATGTCATCTTTTTATTTTCTTTGTAACTCATCTTGTTTTTTCACTATATATTCCTTCTCTTTTCTCTAATAAGCAGGACGAATGCCACTTTCTTTTAAAAAGTTTTCTCAAGACAATATTAAGTTTGGCCATTGTCTCAGAATTCCAAGATGATCTCTAGGATTCTTGCCATCTGCTATATAGACTGTACAATTCCCTCTGCTTGAGTGTGGACAGAACATCTACTTCTATCCATCATATTATTCCATCCATTGTAGTAGACTATAGGAGATTCTTCTGCTAAGTTTGATTATAAAAGTTTCCATGTTTCAAGAAGAGTATATGGCTAGGACATGAGGTAAACTTTAAGGACTGAAAACAACTTCTAACCTACAGCCACCAAGAAAACAGTCGAACCTCAGTTCTATCACCAAAAGGAACTGAATTTTGTCAACATCCACCTGAACCTAGATGTGGACTCTTCTCATTCTAAGATAGCATGGTAGTCTCTGCCAATACTGTGAATGTAACTGGAGAGACTCTGAGCAAAAAAGTCCTAGCTAACTTGTGTCTGGACTCCTGAATCTTGATACTGTCATATAATAAATGCACATTCCAAGCTATGTTTGTGGCAACCTGTTACACCACAATAGGTAATGAATGCACTGGTCTTCCCTCCTGTCAGTAATCCTATGAACATTGCTAATACAGTACTTCCACATTTCTTAGTTAGAAGTGAAACAGATTTTAGTGATATTATATAATTTCTCCCTTTTTCTAATGAATACTAGCTTCAAACTATGTATATGCTGTCTTTTACTGGTCTCATCTGATCTCAGAGTTTTTGCTTAACAATGCTTTCCTCTGCTCCACTGACTAGATACAACACTGTCTGCTTCTAACAAATTGCTACCATTTATCAGCAATTAACGGTAGACTAAAATAGAAGAGAAAGAAATCTCCAAGGATTAGAGAGAAAAACTTCACTTTCTGACCTTCCAATCTGTGTGTCAAAAGCAAGCTTTGGATTTGTGTTTTCCTGGAGTGTTATTAAATGGAGTACTTAATTTGAATAATACAAATTTGTATTTGCATAGTAATTTGATAGTTCATCTTCACAATACATTGTGAGAAGCTATGAACAAGTTACTATCTTCATTTTGTCATTCATTTGACTTCGCCAAGGTTACTTAAAGGATAACGGCAACACTGACCCTGGAGTCAAATTTTCTTTATATACCATCCCTATGCATGCTACTCACCTGCCTTCCCTACTTCCTAAGAAAATATAATCACCCATATTCTGTTTTTTGTTTAATCTCAAACTTAATAGGATTCTTAAAACTCTTATTGAGTCTCTATCTTCCTTTAAAATGCTTGTTCTTTTTGCAAATATTTCATGTACATCTTCAAGAATATAACTGAGTTGAAAGAATTTCACCATATGCATCCACTACCCACTGAGATTCCACTCTTAACATTTTACTATACTTCATATATTATGTATCTGTCTATCCTTCTGTCTACCCAGATTTATTTAATACAATTAAATAATCTTATTTTTGATCATTACAAATTAAATTTCAGATGTAAGTATAGTTCCATAAATAACATGCATATCATCAAAATTTATCACTTAAAATACATTTTATTTTGATATAAGCTTTACATACAATTGAATCCACAGATTTTAAGTGCACATTGTCTCAGTTTTGACCAAGGCATGCATCTATTTAAGGTGCCCAAAACATACTGGCGACCTCTTTAGGTGTGTGTAAAGATTAAGGTTTTATTGGGTAACTCCTCCATCCACATGCTCCAAGCTTAAGGTGCTTGCTAAAAACAAAACTTGTTTAAACTGTCAGTTTTCCTCGTTAAATCTTAACCTGCAGAATATACTTCCCCAGTCTTGCTTACCCTTAGGCCATTTACTTTTGAGAGCTGCCTTTCCTGACACATCACATGCTTGTTTCCTTGTTCTTTTTACTCTATATCTACCCTGAGTCATGTAAAAAGTTTGCTTATGGCCAGAAGGCAAAGGGAATATTGTTTTCACAATGACCCTCCTGCTAGTGGTGAATCAAGACTCTCTCTTTGTGGTTCCACTCTGGGGTAGGGAGAAGAAGGCTTTACTCCAAGGCATTTTGACAAATGAACATATGCTTTACGGCACAAAACTGTACCAAATTATTACACATTTAATGGAAGTGCCATGGCCAATTTACTAAATATATGATTGATAGATAGTCTTATTTTGATACATATTTTTCTATATCCCTTTGTTACCTTTCCGATTTATTTTTTTACAGACACTTGCAAGCAAGAAATAATACAGAAAGACCACAGCATTACTTTCAAAGTAATAGGGGTTTAATGCAAATTGAACTTTATCCTGACACACATTCTTTATCAGAAGTTAAAATAATCATCAAATAGGTATTTGAAGGTGAAATTGAAAATAGTTAAAATGCATAAATATATGTAAGTGAATCCTAGTTTTTGTTGTTTTTTTTTAAGTACCTGGATTAGTCAATATCCAGTTCAAGAAGATAGTAGTCACTTTAACCAATGAGGGACTTATTACAATAAGCTTGGTGATTACAAAAATTATGAAAAGTCTGAAGGGCTAGGTCTTTGGCTAAGCTACAAAGAATATTTCTCACAATACACGGAACTGGCTCTAGCTCACCTTTGGTGACATACTGAAATCAAGAAGTCACCCTAGTCCCTATTGCCGTCAAAGCAACTGCATCTTGATATGTAGGAATATGGACAAAGGACAGCCTAACTCAAATGAAAGGAGTGAAAGGCTCTAATAAAGAAGCTGTCACTGTAAATACTTCTGCCATTGATGCCATCATATCCATATACCAAATAAACACAGAAAATTCCCACGTATTTTTTGAAACTCACATAGGAGAAAACCAGGGTGTGTAAGAGTCAACTCCTGTGGCAGGCCATTAGTTAAAGAAGATTCCATTTATATCTTCAAATGGAAGTGCAAACTATTAAAGGATTCTTAGAACACAGATATCTCCAACTAGGAAAAAAAGCCAGAATGTGTCGAATGTTCCAATCTATGTTAACTACGGATGCCATATACGACCTACTTAAGACCAACAGTTTATTGCATAGTTAAGGTTGTACACAGATATATTCCATTTTTAACTAAGAGAAAAGTATCCTTTACAAATAAGTTTTCTTATTCTGAGCAGGTCATGTTCACATAATTTAAATGGATCTGAAATTAAGTTGGAAAAGTGGATGCAAGGCAGTTGATATAGAATTAAAATGACTGCTCCTTTTGAAGTGAAAAGACATACAAATTAAAATATGCTCCCAATGAATTGGTGGAACAAGAACTTAACTAGTGCACAGAGGTGGAATCCAGTTTCCACTAATTAATTAAAAAAAAAAAAAGAAAGAAATGGCATAAAATGACCATGCATTTCTCTAGGAGTTTCTGTTACATTATTGGAAACCAGGTCATATGGGATGCTCTAAGTGTATCCTTCCTCTATTAAGCTAGGTGATACAATTTGGCAGAAAGTAAGAACAAAGGGGTTAACTCAATTTTGAGTTCATTTTTATTGCACTCCCAAATCTCCTCTGGTGATAAATGAAAGTGAATTGCCTAAGTGGTTGAAGAGTAGAAACAGATGAGAACAGTTGATCTCCAGCTCTGGTAAGAGGGTGGTTTAGCTTATTTCTTCCTTAGAACAATGTGTCTTACTTGATTGTCAGTGTCTGTTTGAAACAAAGAGAACTACTGAAGCAAATTCATCTTTCAACAAGTATAGTCTTCTTCAAAATAAACTACTAGTCAGAGATCATATGTTAATCACAGTGGCAAAATACTTTATGCTTACTGGAGAGGGTTCTTGTAATTTAGTACTTTCTGTTTCATGTGCATTTTTATTTAATGCTAGCAAAGGCTAGAAAAGGCAACAAAATCGGCAAACTAATTATGCAAAGATATACTGAAAAATAACCAAGAATATTTCACAGTAGTAAAAAAAGGTGTTTTGAAAGTGATAAATGTTGCATTTCTCATAAAGACGGTTCCCTATTAATTATGACGGGAAATGTACACAATACCCATAGGGCCCCTAAGATCATTACCACAATCCCTTTATTAAAACAGATCAATAGGACCTCTATTTATCTCAAAAGAAGTTTGAACAATATGAGCAGGTCATTATTTATAGCAGAGCATATTTTGATGAAACTTACCATGATGAGAATTATGGCACACTACTGTCTTAAGAGTCACTATCATACCACCCAATTTTTCACCTTTGTCCACATAACAAATAACTTCAAAGACATGCAGCAATTGGTCCAATGATGGTAGGCAGCATCACTATTTAATTATTTAGAGAGCTCAATTGAAGATTTTTAAAGGCAGCATCAGCAGGGTAGTTATTCCATGTCCTTATATACCATTTGGAGAAGGAAACGGCAACCCATTCCAGTATTCTTGCCTAGAGAATCCTGTGGACAGATGAGCTCGGTGGGCTGCCATCTATGGGGTCGCACAGAGCCGGACATGAATGAAGCGACTTACCACGCATACATGCATTGGAAAAGGAAATGGCAACCCATTCCAGTATTCTTGCCTGGAGAATCCCAGGGACGTAGGAGCCTTTTGGGCTGCCATCTATGGGGTCGCACAGAGTCGGACACGACTGAAGCGACTTAGCAGCAGCAGCAGCAGCATATACCATCAGAAAGTAGAGTAAAACCAAAAGCCTACAGGTAAAAGGTACTAGTAAACTAGAAAACAAGGTATCTTTGTAAATTCTTCAACATGAGTAAATGGTGACAAGAAATACCCACATGACAGCAATATCTGTTCAGGAGAAAACAGACCTGAGACAACTGCGCTTCAGTAAAAGAGGAAACTAATTCCTCTGTTTTAAAGCACTTATATGTGAAAGTGAAAGTTGCTCAGTCATGTCTGACTAATAGATACCCCATGGACTATAGCCTGCCAGGCTCCTATGTCCGTGGAATTCTCCAGGCAAGAATACTGGAGTGGGTTGCCATTTCCTGGTCCAGGTAATCTTCCCAACCCAGGGATCAAACCTATGTTTCTTGCACTGCAGGCAGATTCTTCACCATCTGAGCTACAATGACCAAGTATAAATTATGTCTAAGTCAAAGTGTTCTTAATTATACTTACACATGTTCAACATGGAGAATGACAGGGAGCAGTTTTTTTGAAAAGTAATAAATAAATGACAAAAATTCTAGCATACGTTCTGCCTTTTCTGTATGAATTATACCTCATGGAACCACATAGCTGATGCGTATGTGAAAGTCACTCAGTCATGTCCAACTCTTTGCAACCCCTTAGGGTGTAGCCCACCAGGCTCCTCTGTCCATGGGATTCTCCAGGCAAGAATACTGGAGTGGGTTGTCATGCCCTTCTCCAGGGGATCTTCCCGACCCAGGGATGGAACTAAGGCGTCCTACAGACTCTTTACCATCTGCACCACCAGGGAGGCATACACATAATTGATGTGAGATACTTCAATTTTTATAAGTTGTCCAGCTAGTGGAAGAATAAGGCACGATAGAATTACATTAATCTATACAATAATTATTAATATATAAGAGCAATGCAGACAAATAGATGTCGGGGAGTGTGCAATTTCCTCAGTTCTGTCTCATCACAACAAAAATTTGAAGCACTGTATCTTAAAGCCCTTGGACAGACCATGTCTCAGCTCTCGGAAAGACCATGTCACAGCCCTCGGACAGACTGTGTCACAGCTCTCAGCTCTTGGGCAGACCAGGTTACAGCTCTCAGACAGATCAGTGTTATAGCTCTGTGTTACAGCTCAGTTTTATTTAGACAATAAAAGGAAAATACATCATAGAGGCTTGAGGGCATGCCGATCCAAAAGACGGGAAGAGAAGAGAGAGAGCCCCGGCCCTTTGGCTCCTCTTTTTATATGTTTTTTCTCCTCCCCCCGGGCCTGACCTGTGTAAACTGGGCTAGCCAGGAGTGCTGTTTGTTCTACCTGAGGTCCTCACTCCAGTCCTCGGACCTTTCTTTGTTCTCTCTTCGCAGGCTTTCCCCTTCCTTGTCTTTTAGCCACCACCATTCTGAACTCCTTTTTCCTATTCTAACTACCTAACATAAACAACAGAATATTATTTGCCTCCTGAAATACATATCACCTATTAAGTATCTGTGACCCAAAATCTCCCCCGCAAAAATCACACTTTAATTTGCTCAAGACTCTAAACTATTTACAAAATATAAAAGTAACTGAAGGAATGCTATATCACACTATACAGATGCTATCAAAAATATCAAGATAATGAGAAGTTCTATAGGATAAATGACCCAGAAAACTTGGTGAAAATTCTCAGTCTACAGATCTAAGAACTATGGGTATCCAGAGTAGGATAAATATAAAGGAAATCTAAATATACTCACCATGCTGGGAAAGATTGAGGGTAGGAGGAGAAGGGGACGACAAAGGATGAGATGGTTGGATGGCATCACCGACTCAATGGACATAGGTTTGGGTGGACTCCGGGAGTTGGTAATGGACAGGGAGGCCTGGCATGCTGTGGTTCATGGGGTCACAGAGTCGGACACAGCTGAGCAGCTGAACTGAACTGAACTGATGACCACACTGTCAAACTCAATGGCAAAATTTCAAAGGTAACTGGAGCAGTTAAAACCCTGTTGCACACAAAGGAAAACAATTACAGGAATGATGGCTGACTTTTCATAACCTTGGATGCCAGAAGGCAAACAAAGAATACTTTTCAAAAGTTCATGAAGAGAGTAAAAATGTTAACTCAGAATGCTATATCCAGTGAAACAATCTTACAAAAATAGGGGTGAAATAAAGATCTTTTAAGATAAGATGAGCTAAGTGAATGCATTACTAATGGATCTGTGCTCCCTAGAAATGTTAAGTAAAGTTCTTCAAATTTAAGGGGAAATTTACCAGATGAAAATTCACATCTAAAAGAAAAGGGAAGAATGTCAGGAATGATAAAGATACGGGCAGATATAGACTATTTTTTTTTCTGAAAGTGAAAGTCACTCAGTTGTGTCCAATTGTTTGCTACCCCATGGACTACACAGTTCATGGAATTCCCCAGGCCCCAGGCCAGAAGACTGGAGTGGGTAGCCTTTCCCTTCTCCAAGGGATCTTCCCAGCCCAGGGATCGAACCCAGGTCTCCTGCATTGCAGGCAGATTCTTTACCAGCTGAGCAACCAGGAGAGCCCTGGAATACTGGAGTGGGTAGCATATCCCTTCTCCAGAGGATCTTCCCGACCCAGGAATCGGACAGGGATCTCCTGCATTGCAGACAGATTCTTTACCAACTGAGCTATCAGGGAACGGATGTCAATAGTCTGGTTTATTACCTTAATTATATTTCATTTTTTATTATTTAGGAGAAAATGTGAGGTATTTTTTTTCTCTTTCCTTCAATTCATTAAAAGCAACTGAACTGTTTAAAGAAAAAGTTGTAGCATAGGCTGCATTGTATGTTTAGAAATAAAATAAATGACAATAAGATTAACACTTCTTAAATCAGTAACTGATAAAACAAGTACACAAAAAATCAGAAGCATTTATGCTTTTGGACAACACTGTCAACGTTTATGTCATTCATAGCCATTATGTATGGTTTCATATATATGAATCTCAATACAAGACAAAATTAATTTGCAATGGAAAAATCAGAACTATGGTATGATGGTGCTTAGTTTGAAGAAGGCACAAAGGAAGTCCCTGGGATATTGGGAATGGACTTTGATTGGAGTACTGTTTACACAGATGTATACATCAGTCACAACTCACAGAACTGTTGCTTAGTATCTATGTATTCCATTGTATGTAAATTTTACTTGATTTGAAAAAAATGAAGAGGACACCATTTATTGCAATATATGGACATTGTTTGTATTCAGATTTAAATATATGATAAAATCACTTAAAGACACCATGGGACATGTGAACACTGGCTGAAACCTATGAAATTACTGTTAATTTCTGAGGGATCTGACAAAGTATAAAAAGCTGATAGAGACAGTGTCAAAGATGACAGAGAAAGAAATTCTAAGAGACGCCCAAGTCCCTAATATCACTGGGGGCTCTTGTACTAGCCTGGGATGATTTCTGAACTTTGAGATATACAAAGAAAATGGCCAACTGTTTAAGCCAGTTTATCAGGTTCTTGGTTGTGAATATAATAAATAATTCATCTGACTGACTAGGTTTTAAAAGCGCTTGTTACAAATTCAATTTATAGTCTCTATAAATTCAAATAATAATCACTCTGGCCAATCTACTGGCTTGTTTTTTAGGAGGCAAGATGTTAAGATTCTTAACAACCAGTGGGGGGATTAAGATAGAAAAGTTTTCACTGCTTCACCTTCAGCATCAGTCAGATCAGGCCAGAGGAACAAAAGACAAAATAATTTTACAGACTATTTATTCCTTTACAGGCCTTCCTGGAAGCCTTACTCTGTGAAGTCTAATGACATGTATGTCATTGGTCCAAACAGAATCACTTGATACCGTGAGAGTAAGGATTCCATTGTAGATAGCGTCACAGTCAGGAATGAGAAAAGCAGGTGGACATCAGGGAGGCAGATCTTTCTCAGTCTCTCCATGAGGTTTTATATATATATACACACATAGATATGTGTGTACGAGGGGTCAGTATGACATATTAAGACAAGTCTCTTAAGAAAACAAGTGTATAGCCACTTATCCTAATCTACCTGGTCTCCCATAGATAATTTCAAATTACCCTGTTTTATATAATGCTCTTAATAATGAATGTTAGAGCAAAAATTTTAGGCAAGGAAACCGGACATAGTGGCATATCAAATTTATTCAAAACAGAATTCAAACTGAAGGCTGTGGAAGAATAATTTGGTTTATAAATGAAAGATTTTTTGGTTTTGTTCAAAGGAATATATTATCATTTGTTCCTATTTATCAAAAGAGCAGGTAATTAAGTGGTCAAGTGTCATAGAAACAAATCTGAAAAGTCCATGGAAGTCAATATGGTCCAGACTTGCAAATATTTTAGAAATTCCTCTATATACATAATAGGCAGGAATAATTTAACACTAAAAGAAAATGCATCCTTTATCTCCCAAATACCTATCTACATTGTATTTTAACGGGTCAAGGAATTTTTCTGAACTTTATTATGCATACTATATATGCTCACTCTGGAAAAGGGGTAAGATACTAACATTATTGGTAAGTTAACAAATTAGCATCAATAAGCTTCACACAACAGTTGTTACAAAGCCCTGAAGAGACCAAACCAAAACAGATAGTCTTCAGAGGCTGTCCCAGGCTGCAGAGAGTTTGCAGTATAAGCAATGTGAGGCACACCCAAAAGGGCCTGAGAGGATGACAAAGCCAATTTCGTCAACAAAATCATACCTAAGGCTCTCAACAGGTAATTATTTAAGCAAAATATTAACCACTCCTCCAGATTTTCATGTGGTGATGGTGAATAATATGTCTTATTTTGAAGTCTTTTTCAATATTTCTAGTGGAAGTGTTCTGAAGCTTTGTGGGATTTCTTGGTCTCTTCTAGTATACCAAAATCTCTTCAGCTTCCTGGTTCTTAGGAAGTGTTGACGGTCAACTGACACACTAGAAAACAGCAGCTTTAGCCGCATGATGGTTAAAGTTGTGCTGGTGCATCACAGACAGCAACAAAAGATGCAAGAGACCGGCTATAAAGCATGTCCCTTCTCCCTCTACTCCCACTTCCCCTTTCCTCCCTCTCAACATATATATTTACATAGATTATTTTTGAATGTATTGAAACCTACGGATGATTAAAGTGCTTAATGTCAACTATGATTTATAGTAGAGCCACTGCTTTTCAACTAGACTTACACCTATGTAATTCCCACATTAATCAAGAACTACAAAGATGCTCTTGTGCTTCCTCCCATCCTACAGCCTCTTCCTTAAAAGTAAAGTAACCACTCTTTTAGTAACTTGCAATGTTGACTAGGATTGCTTGCTTTTGAAAATCATATAAACACAGAATCACACGTTATGTCCTCTTTCATATGTAAGTTCTTTCATTTAACACAATATTCATAAAGTTCTTTCATGTCATTTGTGGACATTTTATTCTTTTCTATTGATTTTGTAGACAGGTTCCTTTTGCCATTACTGCTATTACTCATGTCATGACACCTTCAGTGGCATATATCCAGGCACCCTGTAAGTTATAAAATCAGGCTTAGAACTATCAGAAGCATTTTCTTCCCAGAAATCATTGACTCAGCTGCTATTATTCAGGCAAATTTTGAGTTAATGTACAGTTGTATTGCTTTTCTGCCTATTCTACTTAAAGTTAAATTTAATATTTTAATTAAATATTAAAATAATATTTTAAATTAATTTGAATTAAAATTAAAATTAATTTGAATATTCCTGGATGTGAACAATTTGTACTTTCTCTTTCAACAGTGAGTATTCAGCTCACTTCAGTTCAGTTCAATCGCTCAGTCGTGTCCAACTCTTTGCAACCCCATGAACTGCAGCACACCAGGCCTCCCTGTCCATCATCAACTCCCGGAGTTTACGCAAACTCATGAGGACAAATGGGTTAATTTACTTCTAATAGCAAAGTGTATCCAGAAATTCACAATATTTAAGAATTTATTTATTTTAAAAATACACATTGAGCTCTAATAAGATTCAAAAACTACGTTCAGTTCAGGCAACGAATGATAAAGAAAAAAAGTCAACTATAAGAAATCTGTTCCAGGAACATTTTTCCCCCAAGGTCCACAAGTGTAAAATCTGACGACACACTGCATAAAGTGTTAGGACAGAAGCATATATTTTTTGCTAAGGTACTGATGATATAAAGGATTAAGTGTGCTGGAGCTGGAAAGGAGAGATAGAAGTAGTGAATGGAACCACTAAACAATTTTCAATGGAAGGGACAAAAGCTACCTTGTGTATTATAACACTAAATGTTTCCTGAGTTTATGGCTTAATAAACTTGCATTCTCAATAAGGAAATTAAAAAGCAAATGCATGCCATACATCTCTATATAAACACAGACAAGAATCATTTTTAAAATACACGTGAATTAGAAGATAGTGGGGATTAGTCACAAGAACTTTTTTTTTTCAGCAATAACAATATTTGGAGTTCATTCATACTAGTTTTCGCTAGCACTTAATTTGGCCGCTTTTTAATGATCTTTGTAGCTGTTTGTCTTGGTACAAAGGACCAAGATATGTTATTATGTTATGACATGTTATCGTAAATAATACTGTAAAACATTTTGAATATTGGATTTAAATAGTATCATACAAAGGCACTCACATTGAAATATAATTTCCTGCATTTCCCATTTATAGATATTTATTCCTAAGTGTGAACCAGATCCTTGTTTTGTCATATCAGACTTAAGAGCAATGTTAGTTTAAAACGAATTAGGTGCAAGGCTCTACTAAAATTTGCTGGTCAACTTGAAGACTTTTCTAATCTGCATTCTTACAATACATTATGTCAGTATATTTCCTTTTGTAAACAATGGTGTATTCTATATTAATGGAGATGTTAAATATACATATTTTAGACAGAAGAAAGATAGTACCCTTCTTAGTTATATGTCATATTCACTCATAGAGAGCTCACAGATCTCTGTTAAAAATGATTAACTGATCAGTTTCAGCATTGGTAATTGGTTTCTTCATATTTTCTATTTCTTCCTGGTAAGTCTTCAGTTCAGTTCAGTTCAGTCGCTCAGTCGTGTCCAACTCTTTGCGACCCCATGAATCGCAGCACGCCAGGCCTCCCTGTCTATCATCAACTCTCGGAGTTTACCCAAATCCATGTCCATCGAGTTGGTGATGCCATCCAACCAACTCATCCTCTGTCGTCCCCTTCTCGTCCTGCCCCCAATCCTTCCAAGCATTAGGGTCTTTTCCAATGAGTCAACTCTTCACATGAGGTGGCCAAAGTATTGGAGTTTCAGCTTCAACACTAACACAATCAATGCCATTGTCAATATTAATGATTCTAAGAAAACAATAATAAGAATAGGCTGCAATAAAGTTTTCTGATAACAGGCAGCCTAGTCTGAAATTATTTAGGATTAAGATATTTAAATTTGTACTCAAAACCTCTAATAAAAAAGTAGATTTTTATGAGCTTGTTGATTTTGAAATTTAAAAGCTGTGTATTTTAGTTTCCCTGCTATGACAAGGGAAGAAAGGAAACTTGGCTATATCAGAAAGAATGTTAAAAACCATCGCTGGAGAACTTTTCTTTTTGAAGGCTTTTATAAAATATTTACCCACAAATAAATACAATGAAGGGATCACAGAGTTACAACACTTAGATCCTTCAGCTGTCAGTCTCCATCAGAGTTGCCCTCAGCCTCTCAAGAGAAAGTTACACATCAAAGGAAAGGTGATGAAGTTCTCATCAAACAGGTAAAAATTCCTGCAACTCTCCTTGACTTTCTTTCTCAAGATGGTTTAGAAGTGATTGAAGTAGGTAACATTCTGTCAAAATAGCATTATGTGAAAGGAATTTCTTAAGAAAACCTAGCTGTTTTGCATAATTTTCCCAAACAGTTTCTATCTGCCTTTGTACATAGCACTCTTTACTCAAGTAGGGTTTACTGGATTTATGAACATGCTTAATCAGTGACGGTCCCTGTGAGTTATAATTAACAACCTATAGCAGTTCTTATTTAAAACAAACTTTCTGAAACAAATAAAGCCCATGTTGAACTTTAGGTTCTTTAACATATGTAATTTTCAGTAAATGTCAGGTTATTATTGTGCATTATTTGCCTTGAAGAGTTTAGTATTAAGGAAAGAAACAAATGTTATTACCATAAAGTCTAATTTTTTGATATTTTCAAAAGGCTGAATAATAATGTATATTGCATGATTGACTGGCTATTTTATTCACTCAGGAAAAATACCTTACAACTGTCTATTATATACACCTCCTCCATTAGTTCAGGTAAGTTTGTACAGTTTTTCTCTTTTGTGGAGAGATATGCCAAAATCTTTTGATTATGACAAAGATATATTTAAATGGGAAATAAGATATTACTCTTGCATTGAAAAACCAAATATAGCTAAACCAAAGCCAAATATAGCTAAACAACAATTTCAAAGGTAGGAATATGGTTGTTCTTGAGTTTGGAATGAAAGAACTGCAGAGACTAAGAATTACATAACCTTCACCTTTGTAATTCTTATGGCACTTTTTCTACAGGTGAAATTAGAGAAGCAAAACAGCCTACTGACAGTCATATTTTTTTAGTGCCTTTGTTCAAACACATTATTTTTTTATGAGAATAACCAATGCTCTAGTATCTCCTCCTTTTAAATAAATAAATAAATAAATAAAACTTATATTAATATAGTGGCTTTAGAAAGAGAAACTCAATAAAGTTGGATTTTAGAATAGAATACAGAATTATATTCAGAATTGTATGGTGCTGAATAACATCCACTGGATCATCGAAAAAGCAAGAGAGTTCCAGAAAAACATCTATTTCTGCTTTATTGACTATGCCAAAGCCTTTGACTGTGTGGATCACAATAAACTGTGGAAAATTCTGAAAGAGATGGGAATAGCAGACCACCTGACTTGCCTCTTGAAAAACCTGTATGCTGGTCAGGAAGCAACAGTTAGAACTGGACATGGCATAACAGACTGGTTCCAAATAGGAAAAGGAGTACGTCAAGGCTGAATATTGTCACCCTGCTTATTTAACTTATATGCAGAGTACATCATGAGAAATGTTGGGCTGGAGGAAGCACAAGCTGGAATCAAGATTGCCGGGAGAAATATCAATAACCTCAGATATGCAGATGACACCACCCTTATGGCAGAAAGTGAAGAGGAACTAAAGAGCCTCTTGATGAAAGTGAAAGAGGAGAGTGAAAAAGTTGGCTTAAAGCTCAACGTTCAGAAAACTAAGATCATGGCATCTGGTCCCATCACTTGATGGCAAATAGATGGGGAAACAGTGGAAACAGCGACAGACAACATCTCAAGTTTTCTGACTATAGTATTACCACCTCACCAACTCCACAAACTCTCTGAAGCCACCAAACTTTTAACTCCACATCTTTTTAAAAATTTTAAATACATTTTTCACGATGCCTTAAGAAAGCACATAGACAGCAATTTAAGAAACTTTTAAGCTCCTTCTAAATGATTCCCCTTAGATGGATCAGTTTTGATTCATTTACCTATTCTGTTTTCATTTTCTGCTATTATTAAAAATACTATTGTTTTCTTTCTACTTTAGATATGATATATAATTATGATTACAGGAGCTGAGACTTTAACACTAACGGTTTCTCAAACACATAGGCTTAGTTCTCCACAAATCAAATGTAACATTTTCAGTACATCATTATTCATTGTTAATATTTTATGAGCATGTAAATATCACTGAGATTTCAGTAATGGAGTGTATAATTTACATAACAACATATGTATACCCCTTTCTTCTACAACACTGCTTTTCTTCAGAATTAAGACATTTCTTTTTAAATGAATACGTTTATTGCCTCCCTTGCAATTAGATTAGGCCATAGGATTCCAACCAAGCTGGTTAAAATCAGTTAAGAGCAGTCAACAACTTTGGAAGAAATACAGTTCAGTGGAAGTAGCTATGAACCCCTGCACTCAAATTCCTTTATTCTTCCTAAATGCCTGGAATTTGAAAATGATTGCTGGAGCCTCAGAAGCTAATTTTGTTTTTACTATTGCTTTAACTTGATTTTGGCTCTTTTTCTTTGATAAATGTGGCCACCATTTTAATCTTTGTCTTTCTTTATCTTTTGCTTTTCCCCCACTGTCAGGAGAACTCCTAACCAAGACTTTTGATGTTCTAAGTTTAGTTCTTTTTTCTTCCTTTGTTTCCTATATCGTAAATTTGTTGTTACTGTTGTCCTATTTTCTGGAAAATATCCTCCATTCTATTTCCAGCCCTCTTATTAAATGTAATGAGAAAATAAATTTAATGTGTGCCTCTTGAAATAGTGTATGCATAGAGTATTAACATTTAATGTTAAATTGCTATACTTAAAAATTGAAAGTACTTTTTCTCTCTCAGAAATCAGAATTGTATCTTAGAGAACTTAATGGGAAAACGTGAACATTTCAATCCTCAGATGTACTCTGCGTATATACCTTAAAGGACTGAATGAATGGTTGTATGTTACTTGACATGTGGGCTCACGAGGTAGCTCAGTGGTAAAGAATCCCACTTGTCAATTCAGGAGATGCAGGTTCGAACCCTGGGTCATGAAGATATCCTAGAGTAGGAAATGGCAACCCACTTCAGCATTCTTGCCTAAAAACATCCCATGGCCAGAGGAGCCTGGTGGGCTACAGTCCATGAGGTTGCAAAGAGTCAGAAAACACTGGGCACACATGCAAGCATGTCATCCTCATAAATGAAGATTAAAGAATATTATCTATCACGTATCTTTTTACATGTATATCTAGTTTATTTAACATATTAATTTTCTTTAAAGTTATTTTGAGTTTTAAAGCTACCATAACGACCAAGATCTCATTAATATTTTGAATTTGGTATTAGAATTTAAAAATAGGTTTGTTTTGACACATGTGAATGTATTTGTTAAAAAAAAATCGATTAACACATTATTAAGTTTTATATGATTTTGCATTTTTAAGAAAATATTTTCTTTTAAATTTCAAATCATATAATGAAATTACATGTTTTCCATTTATTTCACACATAATTTATCTAAGATATCTCTCAGAAATGTTATGCTATTAATTAAAGAGAAAGCATGTGGTAATGCCAGTTTTTATGTCTTAAAAAATACTATCTCATGTATCAATTGTTGTTGTTCAGTTGCTAAGTCATGTCTGACTCTTTGCTACCCCATGAACAGCAGCATGCCAGGCTTCCCTGTCCTTCACTATTTCCTGGAGTATTGTTCACTCAAACTTATGTTGACTGTGTCAGTGATGCCATTTTACCATCTCAAACTCTGTTGCTCCCTTCTCCTCCTGCCTTCAGTCGTTCTCAGCATTAGGGTCTTTTCCAATGAGTCGGCTGTTAGCATCAGATGGCCAAAGTATTGGAGCTTCTCACCATCATTCCTTCCAATGAATATTCAGGGTTGATTTCCTTTAGGATTGACAAGCTTGCTCTTCTTGTTGTCAAGGGACTCTCAAGAGTCTTCTCCAGCACCACAATGTGAAAACACCAATTCTTCAGCACTCAAGCTTCTTTATGGTCCAAATCTCACATCCATACATGACTACCAGAAAAGCCACAGCTTTGCTTCCCTGGTGGCTCAGAGGGTAAAGCATCTGCCTGCAATGTGGGAGACCCAGGTTCAATCCTTGGGTCAGGAAGATCCCTGGAGAAGGAAATGGCAACCCGCTCCAGTATTCTTGCCTGGAGAATCCCATGGATGGAGGAGCCTGGTAGGCTACAGTCCACAGGATCACAAAGAGTCGGACACGACTGAGCGACTTCACTTTCAGTTTTGACTATATGAACCTCTGTTGGCAAAGTGAAGTCTCTGATTTTTTATTTTTTTAAGTCTCTGCTTTTTAATACGTTATCTAGGTTTGTCACAGCTTTCCTTCCAAGTAGCAAGCTTTTAATTTCATGGCTACAATCACCATCTGCAGTGATTTTGAAGCCCATGAATATAAAGTCTGTCACTGCTTCCACTTTTTCCCCTTCTAGTTGCCATGAAGTAATGGGGTCAGATGCCATGATCTTAGTTTTTTGAATGCTGACTTCTAAACCAGCTTTTTCACTCTCGCCTTTTGCCCTTATCAAGAGGCTCTTTAGCTCCTCTTTGGTTTCTGCCATTAGAGTGGTATCATCCACCTATCTGAGAGGTTGTTGATATTTCTCTTGGTAATCTTGACTCCAGCTATTCATCCAGCCTGGGATTTCACATGATGTACTATGTATATAAGCTAAATAAGCAGGGTGAACTTGATAAACTCCTTTTTCAATTTTCAACCAGTCTATCATTTCATGTCCAGTTCTAACTGTTGCTTCTTGACCTTCATATAGGTTTCTCAGGAGACAGGTAAGGTATTATATTATGGTCTGGTATTATAATCCATTTTATCGTAGGCCATTTATTTAGAAGATATCTATTAGACACTTTAATAGAGGTAAAAATTGAGCTTAAATCATGAAATATACTATCAAATAAAGAGCATTTTGTATTAAATTTTATACATTAGCATTTAACTTGTGTCACTAGATGTAATTTTCAGTAGTGTAAGACTGATTATTAATTTTTAAAATTTCATGAAATAATAATGTTTTATCTTCTCATTCAGGAAAACACAAAATTCTGCTTATGCAGTACAAGAAAATAACTGGACATTTATGTTATGGTATTTATAAACATATCATAGTAGCTTTAAGCTGAGGTAGGAAGGTAAAGTTTGGGATTTCTTTCATTAGCACACTTTCAGATTCTATAAGCCAATATTAAAAGTCTTAAAATGAATCCACAGTACCAAAACCAAAAATACTGACCAGGAAATATTGAGTCATTAATAACCAAGAGGAACATCTTAACTAAGTTCTAGTCTCCAATCAAAATTCCCCATTGGGGTTTGTGCATGCTAAGTTGCTTCAGTCATTTCCAACTCTTTGTGACTCCATGGTGCTCATGAGATTCTCCCAGCAAGAATACTGCAATGGGTTGCCCTGCCCTCCTCCAGGGAGGAGGATCTCTTCCCCACCCAGAGATCAAACTCACATCTGAAGTCTCCTGCATTGCCAGGCAGGTTCTTTATCACTAGCACCACCTGGGGTAGTCAGGAAGTTAACAGTGAAGAAGTTAAAGGTCCCTGGTAGGGTAAGTGATCACTGAGCTCCCTCACTTGTCTGCTCTGATCAGCTCTCTGCTGAATACTTGAAGGGGATGCTACACAGATCCAGAATTTTCTCTCATGCAGCTCTCTCCTCTTCATAACTCTGTTTTATGAACCTGAGCCACCTTAGTATCCTGGGTCTGCTCCACCTGCTCAGCTCAGGGAATATGCCAAGCTTTACAGGATTCTCCCCCACTTCACCTTAGGGCCTAGAAGCCACCTTGTGGCTCTCTCAAGGCTGTCAGCTAGGACAACTGTAAGACTCACCATGTTAGTTTCCTTCCCATCAGGTCTCACTGCCCTTTGTTGCCTGATGTTGAACACTGTTTGAACTAATGTTCAAACATTAGTGTTTTTTGCATTTTTTAAAAAGTTGGTCCATACAGTAGTATGGATCTTGCCCCTGGTATTTTCATCGTGTCAGAAGTAGAAAACCTGCTTGCCTAATTTTCTTCACTCTCCAGTATAATATTTTGAGGACAAAAAAACTGGAAGTGCAGAGAAAAAAGAGGAGAGAACAACCCCAATAACATTTTTGTGTAAAGACCATGTCACCATTCTGTCACTTCCCTAACCATGGCATTATCCAGGAAAGGGCTAGAGCATTACTTCCTTCTTCCATCCAGCTCATCTCCTCTCCCTTTGGTGTTCATTCATTCATTTACTTGTTAATTCTATACGTACTTTTTGAATCTCCTCCATGTATTTGGCAATGCAATAGGAGCATTTCCTCAGGTGATTACCCTGATAAATCTTACATACTCTCCCTGGATGATGCTGAGATCAAAACCTATGCATTTATGACTCCTTTTGGGATACAAGGGGGGCACTGACGTATTACAACTAGAGATCTAAGCATCAAATTTCTCACACGGAAAGATGACAATGGCTACAATGGAAAGGGTGGATTAAGTTAAACATGTTTAGAAAGGAAACCAATTAGTGGATGAATAAGGTGATCTAGGCAAGAAATGTTGAAGGCTTGTAGTCAGGTAGTAATAATTTTTAAAAAATGGATATACTATGGACTAGAAAAATATATCTAGGTGGCAAAATTTAAAATGTTTTATGATTTACTGGATGTAGCATATGAAGGAGAAAAAGGTTTCATTGGGGGCATTGACTGATATCTAGAAATGAACTGAATATTTACCAAGCTCTTTTCAGGAGAAAGGTTTTCCTAATACAAATATGTGTGTATTTGCTAGACAACATTCTTTAGAAAGAGCCAACTGACGTGGATACTATTAGCTAAAGAAAGGCAAATAAGGATTTCAATCACCAAGGTTATCAAATACCTAATTACACAGGAAAATGTTTTAATCTGACTTTTCAGTTCACTTCTTCTTCAAGTGGCAATAATTACTATAAGCACTATGTGAAGATTTGAGAGGATAAAGCAGAATAACAAACAGAAAAAAATTAGTATAGTACCTAGCCATAAAAAGTGATATAATCTTTATGTTTAATATTGTTATTATTTCTCTTGTTAACCAAGCAGTATTATTACTATAATCTTGAATATGCCTTTAAGAATTCACAAGCAATATTGGTGATTTAAATATTTAGGTTTCTCTGTAAGTAATATTGACCAATGTAAATTATATTAATATTTTCACTTTACATATTTCTTCAGATTTTTTTTAGTTTGAAACAGTTCTTCTGAATTGAACTATCTTTAGATACTCTGCTCAATATGGATTTTAAAACTATAAGTTGAAGCTAATATGGAGTAAGATGACCCTCCAAGGAACAATTACCCTGAAAGTTAGGTTCTATAACATAAATAATTGCTTTTTCAAAAGATATATGTATTTACTGCTCCCTAACTGGAACTATAATAACCTCTAATTATAATCTTAATCTCTCCTAAAGAATCCTAGAAAATATGGAACCAAGATAGATTTACTCCACTGAAGAATTAAAAGAACTTTTTCCTCATAAATATTAGTATTGTTCAATAATCTTATGCATAGTTCTGGAGTGAGAGTGCAGACCTTAGGAACTCTCTCTGTCTCTCTAAAACAGTGAAAACAAAAGCAAAACAACTGAAATTAACTGCTGAAGAACACTAATAATTAACAAAGCTTCAAAACAAATTATCCTAGAGAAACTATTGAATCAGTGACACAGCAGGGTCTGTAAGTTTTAACTTAGGGGGCTATTCCTATCACTTCCTCCTTCTCTAGCTCAGTGGTATCGTAGCTAAAAGTAACAGCATTTCAGACAAAGGAGAGATCTGACCTCTTTCGGAGTTCCCTTAAAAGCAACACACCCGGAACACGGTCAACATTTTGTCTGAACTTGTAATTTCCTACTAAATCTATATGTTCAGACTGTGTAGATTTTTTGAAAATGTAATTCAGAGAGCTGAGCTCAGCTAGGGGGTGGGCTGCATGAACAGACCGTTAACCAATAATAACTGGAGACTTCAGTACTCCACTTTTAATAACAAAGGGAATAACTAGGGAAAGATCAACAAAGAAATAGAAGATTTAAGCAATATTATAAACCAACTAAATTTAACAGACATTTGTACAACACTTTCCCTTATGACAGCAAAATATATATGCTTCTCAAGAACACAAAGTCATGCAAACATACAACAAATTATAGTTATCAAGTCTATATGGTACTGGTGTACAATACTAGAACATACAATAGAACGATGGAATAGAAATGAGATTCCAGAAGTTATAATATTTACAGTCAACTGATAGCCAACAGAGTGCCAAGACTCTGCAGTAGAGGAAAGTATAGTCTTTGTGACATATAGCAATAGGATAACTGAATATCCACCTTCAAAGAATGAATTTGGATCTCTTCCTCAAATTATACACAAAAATTGACTCAAAAATAGATCATAGACCTAAACCTAAAGGTTACAATAAAGTTCACAGAAGAAAACATAAAAGCAAATCTTCATAACCTTGGGTTAAGCAAATGGTATTTTAAATACCACATACACTAAAAAGCACAACTAGTACAGAAATAAAATAGATAATTTGGGGATTCCCTGGTGACTCAGTGGTAAAGAATCCATCTGTCAATGTAGAAGACACGGGTTCGATCCCTGATCTTAGAAGATCCCACATGCCATGGAGCAAGCAGGCCCCTGTGCCACAAGTACTGCCTGTGCTTTAGAGTCCAGGAGCCACAACTACTGAGCCCATATGCTGCAACTACTGAAGTCCGTGCACCCTAGAACCTATGTTCCACAACAAGAGAGGTCCCTGAAATGAGAAGCCCGCACAAGTACAGAGAAGCCACCACTGGCCACAACTAGATAAAAAGCCCATGTACAGCAACAAAGTCTCAGTTCAGTCAAATAAATAAATAAATAAATAAAATCTTTTAAAAAACAGACAATTTGCATTAAATCAACAGTAAAAACTTTGTGCACCAAACAGACAAGAAAGTGAAAAGTCAAACTTAAAGTGAGAGGAAACATTTTAAAATCATGTATCTGAGAAGGTCCTTGTATCCAGACAATCTTACAACTCAACAATTAGTCAAATGTTGGTTCACAACCTCAGGCGTTCTATGGATGAAATTCAAAACTGGCCCATACACAGAGGGCGAGGAGAATCCAAAGAAGGAGGCAGATCATTTCAGATTGGAAGGCAGAAATTTTAATAAGCAAGTGAACTTACATATGAGTCTTCTCTTTGGTGAGAGTAAAATGAGTAGCTCTCCACATCTCTGTGCCAGAATCTTCACTAGATTTATAGAGGCCATAATGAGGTTGAGTTACTATACGGTCCAGACGATCGCAATAACCCATTTCTCTCTCAAGGTTGAATCCCTGAAGTAGCTCCTGGTATGGGAACATTGGGCAGAAAGTACATTCCCAGGACAAGGGACGAATCGGAAACTTCCAAATGCCTGGAATAAGAAACCTTCAGTTACTGGGTCAACAGGCAGTCACACACCCTAGATAACCTCTTTCAACATTAAGTAACAAAATAGGTAAAGAATATGAATAGATATTGCTAAAAAAAATACACAATTAGACAATAAACATATGAAAAGATGCTCAACATCATTAGTCACCAAGAAAAGGAAAATCGAAACTACACTGGGACACTACTTTTATGCACTAAGAAGCCTAAAATAAAACAGACAATCACAAGTATTGATGAAGCTGTGGAGATATTTGAACTCTCACATATTGCTGGCAGAATGTGGTATGGCACTTTCACTTTGGAGAATTGTTGGCAATTCTTCAAAAAGTTAAAGATAGAGATACCATATAACCCAATAACTTCACCCTTAAATATACAGCCACGAGAAAGGAAAGCTAAAGTGTACAAAAAATCTTATAAATGAATTTATTGTGAAAATATAGAAATAGTGACTACCTGTTCATGGATAAACATACATCCATAAAAAAGAATATTAGTTACCATAGAAAAAGAATAAAGTGCTAATACATGTTACAATATGGATGAACCTTGAAAGTATTATGCTAATTAGGAAGCCAGTTATGCTAATTATGCTTACAAGAAGCCAGTCACACATATTGAATGATTCCATTTATGTAAAATGTAAGATTAAGCAAAATATAATATAGAAAGCATATTAGTGAGGCTGAGGTTGGGAGAGGGGCCTGGAATGGCAAAGATGCAGGATGGAAAGCTAGAATAAAGTATGACTTCTAATGTTTAGGCAATTTGGGGATAAGGTGATGAAAATATTACAAAACTAGATTGTGATGATGCTGGTTGCAAACTTTGAAAATACTAAAAATCACTCAACTATACACTTTAAATTGGTGAATTTTATGATAAATATATATATATAAAATCTCAATAAATCTGTAAAATGAAGATATTTATTAGGCAAATAATTTAGGCACCTCGTTATTGCACCTCGTGACCAGCCCAGGTGATTGATTCAGGTGGCCTATACTTGACAAAGCCACCTAGAATGAAGATACTAGTATTAATATATACGGGAGACCTGGGTTTGATCCCCGGGTCAGGAAGATCCCCTGGAGAAGGAAATGGCAACCCACTCCAGTACTCTTGCCTAGAAAATTCCATGGATGGAGGAGCCTGGTGGGCTACAGTCCATGGGGTCGCAAAGAGTCGGACACGACTAAGCGACTTCACTTTCACTTTAGGCACTCCTTTCTATGCCTTATTTAGCAAATATAAAATTAAAAATGCTAGCTTCAAGGTTGATACAGAGCCCCTGTTTGAGTTTCCTGAGCCATACAGCAAATTCCCATTGGCTATCCATTTTACATATGGTAATATAAGTTTCCATGTTACTCTTTCCATACATCTCACCCTCTCCTCCCCTCTCTCCATGTCCATAAGTCTATTTTCTCCATTGTTGCCCTGTAAATAAATTCTTCAGTACCATTTTTCCAGATTCCTTACAGAAAACAGCAAAATTCTGTAAAGCAATTATCCTTCAATAAATAATAATTTAGTTGAAAGCCTAAAAAAAAAAAAAAAAGTGCTAGCTGCTTCTCTAAAAATGCCCAGTATTATTAATGAAGCAAATGACAGCTTTAGAGCTGCCACAACTTCAGGAGATTATATGCAATTTTTTAGAAACTTTTGATTTCCTACTTCCCTTAAACCTGTATTTCTACCCATAACCTCTGCATTCATCACAATATCTCATGCATAGTAGGTGTTTCTTTTTTTTTCTGATGAATGAGTACATTAGTTGGTTTGACTGGTAATTGATTTGCTTTACTTTATACTATTAACTCTAATGTAGAACTTGAGATATAGAATTCCATACATTCATTTATTTTTCAGTATGCCTCTTCTTTTCTCATTTGACTTTACTTCTGCTTAAATTATTATATTTTTATCAGACTATAAATTATTATTAATGTCATTACTGTTTCACTGTGTGCTCAGTTGCTGAGTTATGTTCAACTCTTTGCAGCTCCATGGACTCCCACCAGGTTCCTCTGTCCATGGAATTATCCAGGCAGGGATACTGGAGTGGGTTGCCATTTTCTCCTCCAGGGGATCTTCTTGTTTCATTACCATTATCATTATGATAATGATTCTGCCTCATGGATCTATTCATTAGTAGTACTTTGGGAACAAAATTTTTCAAGTTAATATATGCTTTTTAAATACGCATTATTCCTTAAGAATCTTTGTCTTTGACTAAATATAAAAGAAACATTTCCAAAAAATCCCAAGAAACATTTTCAAAAGAGTACTTGCTTATTCTTTGACAATATATGGAGCAATAACTGATGCTTAGGGGATATTAGGGCTTCCCTGGTGGCTCCGTTGGTAAAGAATCAGCCTGCAATGCAGGAGACGGCCAACAATAAAGGAGGCCAACAATAAAGGATGGGTGGCAAAGATCCCTGGAGTAGGAAATGGCTACTCACTCTGGTATACTCACCATAGGAAATCCCATGGACAGAGAAGCCTGGAGGGCGATATAGTCCATCACGTCACAAGAGTTTGACATGATTTAGCATCTAAACCACCACCACTACAGAGGATTACTATATGCTGCAAATTATATGCTTCCTGAATTAAGTAATTCCTTAACCTCTATTTTTTGTTGTTGTCTATAAAATTTCTATCCTTCCAGGTCCCTCTAAAGGATAAGAGCTCCAGATTATATTTGGCAGTATTCTTTCCTCTCCCAGCCTGACAATTCCACATGAGGCTTCTGATCTCGAGTCCCTTCTAACCAAGTTATTCAAATAAATAAACTTAATTTTATGAGCAATTCTAAAATTCTATATACTTAAGGAAATTCTGGTTACTGAATCTTTTCAAGTGTATGAACTAAGGGAGAGTCAATGCCTTTCTAAGCTACTTTCCCTAATTTCTGGCCATGTATGTATGCTCCAAATCAAGTTGAAAGAAAATCTTGCATGTGGGTGAGTATAAGACACTGCTTTATTCTTTCAAATCAGCAAAATTAAAAATACTAGGCTTCAGGCATTTAAAATATGCAAAACACTGTAATGATTTCCAAGTATAAAATTATGGTGGTATTGAAGTGTTTTCCTATTAATAATTTAATACTTGTGAGAATTTATAAGTGCCTTTGAGAACCTTGGATGAGTAAAATGCAGAAATTAAAAATAATAATAGATAAAAGTCAGATTCAGATAAAATATAGATGCAGAAAACTGATACCTTAAAAAAAACTAGTAAGATTCATAAAGAAAAAAAATTGTAAATCCTAAAGAAAGGTATTATTACTGATGTATATTGCCTTGAAATCTTTTTAACTATACAATGATTTTTTTAACAGAATAAATGCTAATTTTTCGTTAAATTTTTTAAGGTGATTTACAGTTCAAACTAAACGATATAATCGTAGAATAGTTCAACTCAACAGTCTGACACACTAGGACATTCACTGATAGTTACAAGACTTCCCACGTGTATGTAATTAAGGCCTTTAATTTTTTAAGTTTAAAGTTCTTTTTGTTTTACTTCAGAATTAAAATTGTTTGTTTTGAACATTATGATGACTCTAAGAAACTTCTATTGACATCTTTATTTTTCCTGTGTTTACATATATTTAATTTAAATATATATATATATATATATATATATATATAATTTAAATTGATTCATTCTGCTCAAGCAAAAATACTTGCACTTCTGGAAATGGGAGAGAAATGAAAATTCCTTAGGAAAGAATAAGAGGAATTTATTCAGAATGTTTAACAATCAAACTGTGGTTCTGTATTCTAGCTTATTGTTAGTGCTATGTTTAGAAAGTGACAAATTTAGAAGATATTAGAATGAGAAAGAAAAGCAAACAAATATTTTAAATATAAGTGGGGAAACATGTGGACCATGGGTTATACACTTTGTAGAATACATTCATTGGTATACAGCTTTCATTTATTGGTATACAGAGATTCATGTCAGGACTTGAAAACAAATTGGCTTAGCCTCTGAAATTATTTAATGAATTCATAATGTCAATATTAAAGATAGTTCCTCCCTAATATATGTCACTTAGCATGAAATGTTTATATATTACTTTAATAAAAACTGAAATGTTAATATTCTTTCCTATGCATCTATGACAAAAATAACTTAATTCTAAACTCTCATTGAGATGGGCTATATGAATGTGTAAAACTTTCTGTTTTTACAAAAGGACCTGCCATTCTGCCATCATCTATAAATTAGGTCATTGCCAACACTGATTACTAGGGTTCATTCAAGTTCTTACCTTTTCTTGATATATTAAACCCTCCTGAAATGTGAGTCAATTTTTTTCTTTTATATTTTTGCTTTCTTATCAGTGAAAATGAAGAACAGCTGTCACAATCCTTTCTCTGAAAATGTATTTATAGCTTGAGAAGGGCCTTGGGAGATCATCGATCCTCTTCACTTACGAGTAAGGTGTTGGGTAACAGTGAAGGTCACCCAGCAAATTCACAGTGTGATTGGACTGAAGGAGCAATCTTTTGACAAGCCTGAGCTTTCTCTAGTTTTCAAAGCTTAAGTACATTAGTGGATCACTCCAGAGATTTTTTCTTTACAGTTTAAAGAAAAAGAAATGATTTTATGATTTACTTGAAAGCTAATTTATAGAACCATTGGATAGACAAGCAGAAAATACATCAGTGTAGTCAAACTTCATAAACTATGAAAGAAAATGCTTAACCCCTTTGAAGTTGGTTACCTCCTCTAAGTGTAAAAAGGAAGAATCATTATATATCGTCTAAGAATCCCTTTCAGAATAGAGTTTGTGTTGATATTGTAGCTCATATATTTAAGGTTTACTGAAACAAAGCCATTAGAAAACAAATTAGCAGGAAATTATGGAATTGTCTGTGTATTCTGTGTATTGGTAATGAAGGACACAATAATATTTGTAAACAGTTTCTCTGTTTTCACTAAAGAAAATGAGATAGTTGAGGTAACTATTATCAATTTAAGCATTATCTGCTTGTCACATAGACAAATTTTTAGAAATAAACATAGGAAAGCATAACAGATGTACTCTTAATAAATGGGAATATTTAGTTTTTTATTTATACTAAATTGCCACATAGTATATGATTATGCAAACAATACAAACTGCTAATTTTATATATTTTGGCTTATGTTAAAAGTTGTGTTTTAAATCTGATTATTTAACATTTTGTGGTTAGGAATTTTTTCAACCTATGAACAATGCAATATTTTAGACATATTTTAATTCATAATTCATCCCTTTTCCATAATTAGTGTGATAATTTATCACATTACACACAGTTCAGCTGACTTATCTGTAGATACTGTAACTGCAGAAATTAAGACACCTGAACTTTCCAGAAGTTAATAAATACAAATCATAAAGAGACTATACCCCCATCTCAGTTCAGTACAGTTCAGTCGCTCAGTCGTGTCCAACTCTTTGCGACCCCATGAACCGCAGCACACCAGGCCTCCCTGTCCATCACCAACTCCCTGAATCCACCCAAACCCATGTCCATCGAGTCGGTGATGCCATCCAGCCATCTCCTCCTCTGTTGTCCCCTTCTCCTCCTGCCCTCAATCTTTCCCAGCATCAGGGTGTTTTCCAATGAGTCAACTCTTCACATGAGGTGGCCAAAGTATTGGAGTTTCAGCTTCAACATCAGTCCTTCCAATGAATACCCAGGATTGATCTCCTTTAGGATGGACTGGATGGATCTCCTTGCAATCCAAGGGACTCTCAAGAGTCTTCTCCAACACCACAGTTCAAAAGCATCAATTCTGCGGCACTCAGTTTTCTTTATAGTCCAACTCTCCCATCCATATATGACCACTAGAAAAACCATAGCCTTGACTAGATGGACCTTTGTTGGCAAAGTAATATCTCTGCTTTTTAATATGCTGTCTAGGTTGGTCATAACTTTCCTTCCAAGGAGTAAGCGTCTTTTAATTTCATGGGTGCAGTCATCATCTGCAGTGATGGAGCCTAGAAAAATAAAGTCAGACACTGTTTCCACTGTTTCCCCATCTATTTCCCATGAAGTGATGGGACCAGATGCCATGATCTTAGTTTTCTGAATGTTGAACTTTAAGCCAACTTCTTCACTCTCCACTTTCACTTTCAAGGTTTTATTAAAGAAAAAAACAACAAAAATGATGCCAAGGTACACTGAATTTTTTAATTAAAATGCTGATAGAAATCTATACAAGAACTCAGAGGTATGATGGATAAATAATAACACTTGGATAAAAATGTAAAATAGTTCTAACTTTATTGTTTTTCAGAATCCCATAGCATCTCTCTCAATCTCTCTTCTCTGCCTTCTACACACAGACACACATAATTGCAAATATATAAATTATATACATATGTTTTATATATACAAACACACACAATTCATTCTATTCTTAAATGTCCTGCTTGTGAGGTTTTTTCTGTGTCTTGAGACTCATATCCTAGAAGAATCCAATATGAACTGTGAAAAATCCTCATTTCCACTGGGAATTTTATTTTTAGATTTTCACTCTCCATCCATCTGCCTTTGAGCAATTTTCCGTGCTTCAAGCATGAGCAAGCAGTATTAATCCAATTTCTAGTTTCTGTGAAGCACATTATGTTAGATCATATGCACTTCAGTGCTTCTTCTTAGAAACTTTGTGCTTACTTAACTGTTTCATTATCAACTTTTATCAACAATAGTAGCAAAGAAATACAAGAGGCTAGGTAGAAATATGATTAATTTTATTTTCCATCAAAATAAAGTACACTGTCTCAAGGAAGATGTAGTCTCATGATAAGATGATATATTCTCTGACAGAACAAAATTACACTCTGATAATTGAGTAAATATCAATACTAAAAAAACTAGCTTATTTTTCTAATGCTCATATACTTCAATTATGTTTGAGGGAGCATATGAAAACTTCTTCAATATTAACAGGACAACACCATTTTATATGAACTCATTATAATTTATAAAATTTTATTTCCTTCACTTAAATTTTTTTGAGATATTAGAAAATACAATATGTTTAACCTTATGTGTCCAATTTGGCCTTTAATATTTGCCAAATAAGTCACAGCCCTCACAAAACAGATTTAGTATGACTGTATGATACACATTTTTTAATATTTACATTTAAACATTATACTATATTGATAAAAAAATCTTAAATTAATGAGCTTTTCATTATTCCCAAATTTCCCAGTAATTCCAGAGATACCAACAAGGTTTATTGTTTTATTTAAAGGGACTACAATTTGAGCATATGGTGTCAATCTATCAATATATTTAGTAGTGTTACAAATAAACAGTTGGCCCTGAGAATTCCATGCTAGGAATTACAGAACATATGTTCTTCAACTTAAAACAATCTGCACAAAATTTCACTCAATTTCACACATATTTAGGTAACGAATACATAATCGGCTCTGCAATGTTAGCTGTGTTAAATCAAATCTCTCTCAAAAAAAAAAATTGCACGCCAATGAATGGAAATATAATGAAAATAAAGTCTAACACAAAAGAATAAAACAAAATAATATGCTAATTTTTTTCTAGATTGACTGAAGAATGACAAAAACATCAGATATATTTAGGTATACAACTTGATATTTTGATACATATATACATTGTGAAATAAATGATCACCACAAGCAAGCTAATTACATATTCATCAACTCATGCAGTTATTTGTGTGTGTGTTTGTGGTGAGAGCACTTAAGATATATCCACTTAGCAAACATCAAGTATCCAATACAGTATTATTAGTGTTTTCACTCTATACTATATATTTGATTTCTAGAACATATTACATTAATCTTACATAACTAAATCACTGTACCCTTTGGACAGTGTCTCCCAATATTCCCCTCTCCCCAAATCCTGGAGACCTTTCCAGTCTCTGCTTTTATGAGTCTGACTATATTACATTCCACATAAACGAGATCATACAGTATTTGCCTTTTGGCTTATTTCACTTAGCATAATATCCTCCAGGTTCATTTATGCTGCCACAAATGGCAGAATTTCCTTCTTTTATTTTTTTAATTTATTTTTTAATTGGAGGGAAAGTGCTCTACAATGTTGTGTTTGTTCTGCCATACAACAACACAAATTAGCCACAACTATACATATATCACCTCCTTCTTGAGCCTCCTCCCTCCCATCCTCCAACCCTAGCCTTCTAGGTCATCACAAAGAACTAGACTGTGTTATATAGCAACTTCTCACCAGCTATCTATTTTACACACAATAGTGAATATATGTCAATGCCATTGGAGGAGAAGTAAGATGCGGAGATCATCTTCCTCCTCACAATTACATCAAAAATACATCTGCACTTGGAACAACCTTCTGAAGGCTGGCAGAAGACTCCAGACTTCCAAAAAGCCCAACTAAATAAGTAAGCCCTAATAAGCCACTGCTTTCAGCCCCTTGTGTCTCGGTGGGGAAAGGACACCCTAAGCTAACCCACAAGCAGAGGTGAGCCCAAAACCAAATTGGAGAACCAGGGGCTGTGTGAGCAAAGGGGAAGGGAATTCACTCCTGTATCAGCTGGTGCAGTGGATTAAATCCCAGCAATTTAGCCTGAGTCTGTGGACTTTAGGGGGTAATTGTGGACTTTGGAAGAAGAGCAAGCTGGAGTAAGGACAGATCTGAGTCTGAGCTGACTACACAGCATCCACAGCAGGTCCAGAGACCTTCCTAGAAATATTGGAGGACTTTCTGAGGAGGCAGATTGGCTGGTGCTCACTGTGTGAAGCATAACACAGCACACCACCGTGTGAAGAAGATGGAGAACTCAGGAGGACATTTCTTACTTCTTTTTAATGACTGAATAATATTATATTATGTACGTATACATTTAGAAATATATAAATAAGTTTCCCTGGTGGCTCAGATGGTAAAGAATCTACCTGCAATGTAGGAGACCCAGGTTCGATCTCTGGGTCGGGAAGATCCCCTGAGGAAGAGAATGGCAACCCACTCCAGTAGTTGTGCCTGGAGAATTCCATGGACAGAGGAGCCTGGCAGGCTACAGTCCACAGGGTCACAAAGAGTCAGACATGACTGAGCAACTAACTACACATAAATATATACATGCATATATGATAACACTTAATGAGCAATGGCAAGAATGTAAAAATATCTGCAAAGATTTTATGTAGAAATGTATTTCTGTCAACAAACATTTAAGGTGTTTCCACATCCTGGCTACTACTGCAAGGATCACTGGAGTGCAGATATCTTAAACACTGATTTCATTTCTTTTGGATGTATACCAAGAAGTGGGATTACCTGATTAGATGGTTCTTCTATTTTAATTTTTTGAGGCATCTTAGTACTGTTTTCTATAACAGCAACTTACATTCCCATCAACAGTGTACAAAGGTTCCCTTTTCTCCACATCCTCACTTAACACTTATCACTTGTCGTTTTGATAACAACAATCTTAACAGGTGTGCGGTGATAGCTCATTATTGTTTTGACTTGCATTTCCCTGATGATTAACAGTGTTGAGCACCTTTTCATATACCTGCTGTTCATTTGTAAATCTCCTTTTTAAAAAAGTCTATTCAGATCTCTTGCCTATTTTAAATTAAATTATTCTTTTTTGCTATTGAGCAGTGAGAGTTCCTTACATATTTTTGTTACTAAGTCTGTATCAGATGTATGACTTGAAATATTTCCTATCATTTTATAGGCTGCCTTTTCACTCTGTTGATGGTTTATTTGCTGTGCAGAAGTTTTTCAGTTTAATATAGCCCTACTTGTCTGTTATTCCTTTTGTTATCTATGTTTTGAGGATCATATTCTGTCGGGGGCCCCATTAGGCATTACTGACAAAATGGAGGCACAGCCCCAACCCCCTCTCCTCATCCCGGGATGAAGGAGTTAAGTCTTGTGATTCTGACTTGTCCTTCCTTCGGTTGAGTTGGCTGGAAAGAATGTTAAGGTGCTTATTGTTCTTGTGAGGAGCATGAGAAAGCACAAAGCCTTCTGCAGTTATGCCCAGGAAATAATCCATAAAGTTAACTATTGACATTTGTTCAAGGATCTTCACAAAGAATGTTCCAGGATGAGCACATAGGCCGCAGCTTGAGGCCATGGGAAACATTGTTATCTGAGACCTGCTTGTGAGGGAAATGTTTATGGCAAAAGAAGTTTGCTGAGTTTAGGGTTTAGGAATAATTAAGAATAGTTAGAAGCTAAAAGTTTAAGGAATGTTGTAGTGTTGGCATATTTTACTATAGCTTATAGAGACTAGGAATTTTAGAGATACTAATAGCTAGAAGCCTTTTTAGGAGATAATGAGCTTAGGATACTAGGGGCTAGCAGGATTTAGAAAGATAAGAAATAAACTGAGGAATGTGGTATGCAGCCCAGAGACAAACATGAGTTACAATGTAATCACAAGGACACTTAAGAGGGAACTCTGAAGGACAACAATGATTTATGGAGACAGTAAATCTGGGTGAGGGGAAACTGAAGATGTCAAACCTCTGACCTAATGCTTTTGTAAAAGTATAAAAGAAAACCTGATGCTTAAAATAAACATGCAGTCCTGCACCTTGAGTCAGAGGCTGCATCATTCTCCACCGACACTGCTCATCCCTTCAGGCCAATTCCCTGGCTGCTGGAGCTGGACTCCAGCAATATTCAAAAAGACTACTGCCCAGACCAATGTCAAGAAGCATTTCCCTATGTCTCCTCCTAGTAGTTTTATGGTTTCAGGTCTTACATTAAAATCATTCATCTATTTTGAGTTGATTTACGATTGTACATGTATACCTCAGAGATAATGCATCTTCAGGCTGATGACCATAGTAAAAAAAAAAAAACAAAAAAAAAACTATGGCAATAAAGCAAGTTACACAATTTTTTTGCTTTCCCATGCATGTAAAAGCTATGTTTACACAATACCATGGTCTAAGAGCATTTTGTCTAAAAAACAATGTACGTACCTCAATTTAAAACTACTTTATTGATGAAACATCTGAGCCTTCAGTAAGTCATAGTAGTAATATCAAAGATCACTGATCACAAAGCATCATAACCAATACATCTATAACAGAAAAGTTTGAAATACTGAAAGAACTGCTAAAATGTGACACAGAGCTATGAAGTAAACAACACTGTTGGAAAATGAAGCCAACAGACTTAACTTCATGGAGGGCTATCACAGGCCTCCAATTGTATTAAAAAAAAAAAAACAACACTATCTTCAAAGCACAATAAAGAAAAGTGCAATAAAATTACTTAAAAGCCTATATACATGGTGTGAGATAATGATCCAATTTAATTCTTTTGCTTGTAAATGTCATATTTTTCCAGCACCATTTACTGAATAGACCATCTTTCCCTCATGTGTATCTTTGACAGTCTTATTGACTATCAGTTAAAAGAAAGTTCATGGATTTATCTCTGGCTCTCTATTCAGTTCCACTGGTCTATGTGTCTTTTTTTCCTAGTACCATATAGTTTTTATTACTTAGTTTTGTAATATATATACTGAAATCAGGAAGTGTGATGCCTCCAGCTATGTTTTTTCTTGCTTAAGATTGCTATGGTTATTTGGGTCACTTGTAGTTCCACAGGAACTTTAGGGTAATTTTTTTCTATTTCTGTAAGGAACGCCATTGTTTCAGATTTTCATAAGGATTGTATTCAATCTGTAGATAGTTGTGGGTAGTAAAGGATATTTTAATACTAATTATTCCAATCCATAAACATGAAATGTATTTTCATTTTCCAGTGTCTTCTTTAATTTCCTTTATCAGAGCTTCCAATTTTTAGTTATAAGTCTTTCACCTCTTTGGTTAAGTCTATTCCTTGGTATTGTATTCCTTTTCTTGTTATGTATGAACGGGATTGTTTACTCATTTGTCATTGTTGTTTGTCCATAAAAACACCAGGCTTTTGTATATTGATTTTGTATACTGCAACTTTACTAAATTCCTTTATTAGTTCTAACAATTCTTTGGTTGAGTCCTTAGAATTTTCCACAAATGTATTTTAGTGAGTAGAAGCTACTTGCTTTTTGCTCACAATATCTTTATTCTATGTGTTATCTATTCAAAGTATACTTTGAATTAAGGTGATTAGTCATTTCTGAATCTTGGATAAACAAGCGCTGATCCTTAGAGGGGTTCAACGGTAGGACACATGTACACCCATGGCTGATTCATGTCGATATATGGCAAAAACCACCACAATATTGTAAAGTAATGAGCCTCCAATTAAAATAAATAAATTGATTTTTAAAAGTGCAGGCATTTAATTATTGTTGTTCAGTCACAAAGTCATGCCCCATTCTTTGCGATCCCATGGACTATAAGACAACAGGTTCCTCTATCATCCAGTATCTCCTGGAGTTTGCATAAATTCATGTCCATTGAGTCAGTGATGCTATCTAATAAATTCATCCTCTGCTGCCCCCTTCTCCTCCTGTGCTCAATCTTTCCCGGCATCAGGGTCTTTTCCAATGAGTCAGCTCTTCACAACAGGTGGTCAAAGGATTGGAGATTCAGCTTCAGCTTCCGTCCTTCCAATGAATATTCAGGATTGATTTCCTTTAGGATTGACTAGTTTGATCTCCTTGCTATCCAAGAAAATCTTCTCCAGCACAATACAAAAGCATCAGTTCTTCAGTGCTCAGCCTTCTTTATGGTAAAACTCTTACATCTGCACATGACTAATGCAAAAACCATAGCTTTGACTACATGGATCT
Organism: Giraffa tippelskirchi; assembly: GCF_054371585.1. Taxonomy (NCBI): domain Eukaryota; kingdom Metazoa; phylum Chordata; class Mammalia; order Artiodactyla; family Giraffidae; genus Giraffa; species Giraffa tippelskirchi. The sequence goes on from NC_137286.1 coordinate 130,744,243, forward strand.
TTGTCATCAAAGTGATGTCTCTGCTTTTTAATGTGCTGTTTGTCATAGCTTTTCTTACAAAGAACAATCGTTTCTTAATTTTATGGCTGCAGTCATTGCATGCAATGATTTCAGAGCCCAAGAAAATAAAATATGTCACTGTTTCCACTTTTTCCCCTTCTGTTTGCTATGAAGTGTTAAAAACAGATGCCATGATCTAATTTTTTTAATGCAGTTTCAAGCCAGCTTTTTCACTTTCCTCTTTCACCTTCATCAAGAGAACTTTAGTTCCTCTTCACCTCTGTCATTAGAGAGGTATTATCTGCATATATGAGGTTCTTGATATTTCTCCCAGCAATTTTGATTCCAGCTTGTGATTCATCCAGCCCGGCATTTCACATAATGTACACTATATATATTTTAAATAAAGAGTATGAAGTAAACAGCCTTGACATAATCCTTTCCCAATTTGGAAACAATTGGGTTCAATTTAGAACAACCAGTCACTTGTTTCATGTCTGATTCCAACTGTTGCTTCATGATCAGCATACAGGTTTTTCAGGATACAGGTAAGTTGGTCTGATACTCCCATCACTTAAAGAATTTTCCACAGTTTGTCGTGGTCCACACAGTCAAAGGCTTTAGTGTAGTCAATGAAGTAGAAGTAGATGCTTTCCTGGAATTCCCTTGCTTTTTCTATGATCCAATATATGCTGCAAGTTTGATCTCTGATTCCTCTGCCTTTTCTAAATCCAGCTTGTATATCTAGAATTTCTCAGTTTACATACTGCTGAAGCCTAGCTGGAAAGATTTTGAGCATAACCTCGCTGACGTGTGAAATAAGCACAATTGTACGGTAGCTGGAACATTCTTTGGCATTGCTCTTCTTCAGGATTTAACTGAAAATTGATCTTTTCCAGTACTTTGGTCACTGCTGAATTTTCCAAATTTGCTGACATATTGAGTGAAGAACTTTCACAGCACCATCTTTTAGGATTTTAAATACCTCAGCTGGGATTCCATCACCTCCACTAGCTTTGTTGGCAGTAATGCTTCCTAAGGCCCACTTGACTTCATATTCCAACATGTCTGGCTCTAGATGAGTGACAACACCATTGTGGTTATCCAGGTTATTAAGATCTGTTTTGTATAGTTCTGTGTATTCTTGCCACCTTTTCTTAATCTCTTTTGCTTCTGTTAGGTCTTTACCATTTCTGTCCTTTATTGTATCCATTCTTACATGAAATGTTCCCTTAATACCTCTAATTTTCTTAAAGAAATCACTAGTCTTCCCATTTTATTGTTTTCCTCTGTTGCTTTGTACCGTTCACTTAAGAAGGTCTTCTTATTTCTCCTTGCTGTTTTCTGGAACTCTGTATTCAGTTAGGTATAAACTTCCCTTTAACCCTTACCTTTTGTTTCTCTTCTTTCCTCAGCTATTTATAATGCCTCCTCAGACAATCACTTTGCCTTATTGCATTTCTTTTTCTTTGGGATGATTTTGGTCACTGCCTTCCATACAATGTTATGAGCTTCCATTCATGGTTCTTTGGGCATTCTGTTTACCAGATCTAATCCCTTCAATCTATTTGTCACCTCCAATGTATAATCATAAGGGATTTGATTCAGGTCATCTCTGAATGGCCTAGTGGTTTTCCCTCTTTCTTCAATTTAAGCCTGAATTTTGCAATAAGAAGCTAAATGATCTGAGCCATAGTCAGCTCTAGGTCTTGTTTTTGCTGACTATATATATGTTCTTCATCTTTGACTGTAAAGAACATAATCAATTTGGTTTCTGTATTGACCATCCAGTGATGTCCATGTGTATAGTCGTCTTTTGGTTTGCTGGAAAAGCATATTTGCTATGACCAGTGTGTTCCCTTGACAAAACTCTGTTAGACTTTGCCCTGCTTCATCTTGTACTCCAAGGCCAAAAAGTGAAAGCATTAGTCACTCAGTCATGTCTGACTCCAAACCAAACTTGCTTGTTATTCTGGATATCTCTTGACTTCCTACTTTTCCATAGCCCTTTGCAATATTAAATAGTCAAATCATAACTCAAATCAGGTGCTGACCTTCTTTCTTAAATTGCAGGACTCTTCCCAGCACTTTACCACTGCTCAGTAAAAGTACTAGGATATTGCCTGTGAGGGAGTACTTTGGTCTATTATAAGCTATTGTCATTCATTTGAACCCCATGGGAGATTCATATAACAGATAAAATTAAAATAATTTCTAGCAAAAACCACCCTTAAAGTTGAGGAAGGGGGGTAAAAGCAATGAGAAGGACAAAAACTGAATATAATAATGTTGACAACCAAGGACAGAGTTTGCACTAGAGATACTAAACCAAGGGCATAAAAATGAAACAAAATAACAAGAATTAAAAAACAAAAACTCACACCATCAAAAACAAGGACACAATATGGATTTGGGAAAGCTCAGAAAGGAAACAAAAATTGCTCCATATGATTAATATAAAGAGACTGATTAAGAGTTATAAGCAGGGTTAAAGGGGTAAATAAGGTATAGTCAGGCATTCAGATACTAGCAATGTTAGGAAGCCATTACAATCTGTACACATGAAGAGAAGAGGGCAGAAAATATTTTTAAACTCCTCAGTGAGAACTTGAATTAGTGGAGGAAGGGATACCCAGCTGCAGTTGCAGAAAGAAGCAGCTGCATAGAGAAAAATGCAATCTCAAGGCAAAAAAGAATGAAGAATCTCTCTTTACTCTCGCCTTCTAATCTCACATTAGTGCTCATTTTTTGTTGAACCTAATAAGAATCCAGAAAGCAAAAGGCCCTTGGTGATGCTGTCCATAGTGGTTGACCCCTGATGATTAAGTGGATAAGAACCAAATATGTGGGGTGGGTAAGCAGAAAAGAACAACCACATAATTCCATTGCTCATATTTTCAAGGTTTACCACAAAGAAAAAAAAGATGTATTTGCTGGTCTTTTATAGTCACTTTTTTACGAATACATTAAGTAACTACAACTATAATGGGTCTAGAAGATCCATTTCCAACCTGACAAATCAGTACAATGTCAAGGCTTTGGAAGACAGAATCACGTTGTCAATGGCACTGTTGATTCAAAACAAAAGACACTGTTGTTTGGGGAATTTACATTGCCTCACATTCCTCACCTTCATTGGTACTGAATATCTTTTATTTCATATTTCATTTAATATGCTCATGTTTACGTCCTACTTAAGGTTGTAGTGAACACATTTTATTTTGTAAAATCTTTGCTTATAGATGGAAAATTTAAAGTAACTAAATATCTTTTCCTTTTTGGGGCAATTTAAATACAACTTGAATTTTGAAAAGTATGAACCAGTTCCTGAAAGGGGAGTACTATCTGATCTCTCGAATAGATATTTTATTTTCTTAATTATGTAGTGGTACAACATCAAAATATCTATATATTTTTTTATTTTTAGGCTCATAAAGATTACTAGATATAGAAATGGTGAAATGTGTCTTGATAAGCCAGAAATGAAGGAAGCAGAAAGCTGACTGATCTCCAGCTTCTATCCTATTTTTAATACATTTTCATATGATAATTTCCCTGTCTCTTCATATGGTATTTCCATATCATTTCATATGATATTTCCCCTTTTCCTTCTCCAGGGGATCTTCCCAACCCAGGGATCAAACCCATGCCTCCCACATTGCAGGCGGATTCTTTACCAGCTGAGCCACAAGGGAAGCCCTCATATGATAGTATTATGAGATTTTTAACTTCAATTGTTTAATGAGTCTCCACTTTCAATGTCTGACATTAACAATATGTATGCTGAGTCGCTTAGTCATGTCCGACTCTCTGCGACCCCATGGACTATAGCTCACCAGGCTCCTCTGTCCATGGAGATTCTCCAGGCAAGAATACTGGAGTGGGTTGCCATGCCCTCCTCCAGGGGATCTTCCCAACCCATGGATCGAACCCAGGTCTTCCGCATTGCAGGCAGATCCTTTACCGTCTAAGCTACCAGAGAAGCAATAATATATTCATCAAAAACTTCTATTAGTGTTTTTTTTTCAGATTATAAAGTAAAATTAAAAGTATAGTGGAAATAATATTGTATTTGAGAGGAGAATTTATCTAAGATTAAATCCTGACCAGTCCTCTTTTTCAAACCTTCCCCCAACACCCACAAATAAACCTGTTCACCAACTCATATTCTTTCTTTCTGAGTCTAAGTTTGTGCAATGACACCAGTATTTGATAGTTAATATCTTCTTCTCCCTTCTAACATTAAAGCAGATATTGCTGATTCATGAGGAGTTGTTCTTATTGAATAGAGATGCAGCCAAAGATTTTTTCTCATCATTTTCTGTAGGCAGAATGAATCTGGAGGTAGTTGCAAAAAAGTTGAAACTTACTTTTCTTCTTTGGGCTAGTAACTCAGTTTTATCAAAATTTGGATTTGGGGTGATGAACTGAAATTAGAATATCCATATTTAACAGTATTTACTTATATTTCATAAGATGATGTATGTAAAGTGTCTAAAATTTTGCAGGCACTTCATAAATGTCAATGACTTTCTCCTTCAACCATCAATACCATAAAAAATAGCTACTTAAAACCACCTCATTGCTTCTATACCATGTCACTACATAATAGTTTTTATACTAATAATTCTTACATTTATTTCATTTACATAATTAAGTTTACCAAACCTACCATAAAATTTACTGAGTTACTAATTAACCATATGGTAGAGATTATACATATATGTATATACATATTTGAACTCTTGGAAATCTAGTGTGTTGCCTTAGTACTTTTTTAACACCAGTCTCTTCTAGGAAGCTCTGATATTGTGTAAATGCTAAGTGCCCCAAAATATTTTAGAATTGAATAGTTGAAGTAACTAAATATGTTTAATTATTTAATTTAGTTCTTAATTTAGTTCTTTATTTCTTAATTATGTCATGGTACAACATCAAAATGTCCATATAATTTTTTATCTTCAAGCTCATAAAGATGACTAGATATAGAAATGGTGAACTCTGTCTTGATAAAAATAAAGGAAGCAGAGAACTGACTGATCTCCAACTTCTACCCTATTATTAATACATTTTCATATGATATTTTCCCTTTCCCTTCATATGCTATTTTCATATCATTTCATATGATATTTCCCTCCATATCATATTTCATATGATAAACATAACTAAATATGTTTAGTTACTTCAACTATTCAATTCTAAAATATTTCTGGGGCACTTAGCATTTACACAATATCAGAGCTCCCTGGAAGAAACTGATGTTAAAACAGTACTAACAACACACTCGAGTTCCAAGGGTTCAACTATTGAGAGAGGAAACAGATACATAAATTAAATACATTCAGCAACTCTGTTGATGTTTCCATTGCTTGTTACATTGGTTTTAACAAAATTTTCCTCTTCCTCAGTCAATCTATATAGGTTGATCTCATCTCATATTAAATGTCACTATCCTAGTCATAGTCAAATTAGAATAACATGTTGGCCTTAGTGGAATATCAGGAATTATCTATTTTTCACAGAATTGCTTCATTCAACTCTAGGTGTTTTAACTTTGTACCTTCAAGTTGTTTTCCAAAGTTCAGATGGCATTATAAATATTCTGTTCCTCCAATTTTCCAATTGTTACATGTTGAAAGTCTTTCATTTGTGCCTATATGCATACATACCTTTCTAGAATAGTGCCAACTCTATAAAGTAAAAATAAACACTTCCCCAACTGCCTCATAACTCACAAGATCATATAACTGTAATAGAATCAGCACAGCCTTATTATTATGCACTGCCATGATGCTTCCTCCTCTTCAATTTTCCAACCCCTCCCCCCACCTTTTCAAATGTGCTATTTCAGATCTATCTGGAATAATAAATTGGCTAATACTGACCCATAAATCTATATAGCGTGCTACTTTAACTACACTAAGACCAGGCAGAGGCTTTGAAATTACTTCTTATACGTACTTGATTAAATTCTCAGCCAAGGGCCATTCTTCTCCCCTACCACTCTATGGGGAAGAGACAGTCATTTTCTTCTTCCAGTTACAAGAGTTTTTCAAGAAGGAACAAGTGGTCTGTGATTTTGATTGCTATAGAGACATCTAGTCAAGTAAGAACTTACAAGAGACCATTGAATTTGTTAATTAGTAGGTCGTTGGTGAATTGAGCTCTCAAAAACTGTAGTTTCAGCAAATTGGTAGGAGGAAAAAATAACAGAGAGTAAGCTGAGACTGAAAGAAAAAGCAGTAGAGGCAACAGCACTATTTTGAGAATTTTTCCAGTGAACAAACTGAAAGAGAGAGAATGGAGACTGGGTAAATACTGATTTCCATAGTGGACACTTTGATATCAAATTGGAGAATGTTTAGTATTCATGACTAATAAGCCATTATAGGTCTTTCTTCTTTTTAAAGAGCCTGAACTTTAGACGTATGTTACAAATAGAGGCAATTTATATAGGAACCAACTTCTTTTTTGGAATGGTTAGATAATTGGTATATCTTAGTTGGACAGTGTGTACGAAGTATTTTGAATGTTGGCCTGATTTTTTTGTTGAGACTTGTTTGTATGTCAAAACCATTATCAAACTTCTAGGACTGGTTGGGATTCTACCACACCATTATCTCTTCACTGTTAGGGGTGGAGGAAGTACCCCTTAGGTCTCCGTGAGGGTACTAGGATAGCCCTGTAGAAAGGATGAAAAAAAAAAAGAAAGCTTTGAAAGTTTTGGCAATGTCCCAATGGCCTGAGAGATGAGGTTTTTAACAGGATAGCCCAAGTCTCACAGAATTGGGACTCTAAGTTAATCTCATCTCCACCCTAACTGCAGTCCATGTATTCCTTCTCGGCAGGCATGGAAACAAACTGGTAACTCAGGACAGCTTCCTTTCCTGATACCAAGTATAGTGGTAATGGATTGGCAGCAGCCATCCTGTCTCATCTCTTTTGTGGTTTTCCACTGTCTAGGACCTCTACAAAGCCTCACTCATTGCTGTGTCCTAAAGCAATCGTCCCTGCCTATAAACATTGCATAATGAAAGCAGGTGTGAAACAACACAGCCACGGATGCCCAGAGAATGTAGGTCCAGTTCTCCTCAGTCCTGGCCCTGCACTGTTGCTTGCTGAGAAACCACAGTCAAATCACCTAACCATAGAATTTTAAGTCTCCTCATCTATGACAAAGAGGTAATGGTGATATCTTTGTCCTAGGGTTCTTCTGGAAAATAAATGCTCTCTATTAGAAACAACCCTAACCTAGCCAATGGCATGGAGTAAACAATAAACTAAAAGCTATTAAAAATGTCTGCTCTCTTATTTTTGTCTATTCTCTACCTATATTAAAATAAACTAATACACATTTTTTCTAATATTCACCAAAGTGTACTTCATATTTGATCACTGAAAAACTGTGTGTTTATTGTTCAGATCACATGAAAAGCAAATCCAAAAGTCTTTGGGCAAATCTACAGAAAAATAAGCCTGGCCAAGATTAAGAATAACCATGGGCAATAAATAAACGTATCAGTGTATGTCTATGTGAATAGAATGGTGTATATCATATTTATCCCTCTGTTAGATACATTTATAAAAATAAAAATTACAGAAGGTGAAAAATGAGAAAAAATCAGCATTATTAGATACTAAAAGATGAGATGGTTTCTGATTATGTTTGTTTCAAAACAAGTTTATATGCATAGAGTATCATTTCCTATTACATTCTATAAAATATGTCTGCAATTGCTTCTTCAGGAAACAAAAGCATCATCAAATGTGACTGGAAAGAGAGTTATGCCCTTTGCTCTCAAGGAAATTTGGAAAGCACGTTATATTAAATAATCTGAGAAAAAAATTTAAAAAGGTACATGATTAATTTTATCAAGTATTTACCTCCAAGCATTGAAATCTCACAATACTAATGCCTTGCACAAAGCACTCCATAACATGTTGAACTAGTTGGAAACAGGATTTCTTATTCTATCTCTGACCAGACACTCTAAAAGCTTTCTGAATGTATAAAACCTATGCTCTTACTAAAAACTCACATGGATGAGGATAGATACTTGACTGTAATAGTAAAGATAATGGAGAAAAAGACACAAAGAACAAGTTCAAACTATGCTTTGTACAGGTCAGTGGCCAGGACTATGCGGAAAAGCCAACTTGTTAGAGGAGTCTAGTTTCTTTTTTTATAGTATACAAATATAGTCTGTCATTCTGCCTCAGAGTGTGTTTCATTTCCGGTAAAAATTTGTTTATACTTTGCACTCTTTCCACAGTTTCCAGAAGTGAGTTAGGAGTAGGAGGAGCCAAAGTCATCTGCTAGTTCTTATAGCTCTGACTCCATAACCCTTAGTGAAATTCACCATTGGAGATGTCTTCATGCTGAGCTATTACACTGCAATTTGACACTACTTTGTTGAAAAAGAAAAACAAATTACATGACTGTGCTGTTTAGAAAGCAGCACTTCCAGACAAAATCTCCTTTGATGTCTTCTATTCCATACTGATTGAAACATTTACAATATCCATTTTAAGCAAAAAGCTGTTGGCCATGGTTTGGCACCAATTACAACCCTGAACCCCATATATGTGTTTCTTTCATCATTATGGTTTTTGAGATTGAAAATGCTTTTGAAACCTTAAGAAATTTAGTTGAACTTTTATCTTTCCCCTAGTATATCATCCCAAAGGAGAAGTTTTCTTCTGCAACAGAAGGTGAATCTAGGTATTTTCTCTATTAAAAATCAGAGGAATTGGTTTATCTGCACATTATTCATTATTTTATTGATTTATTTAGTGTTAGCAAATTGAGTTTCAAACATAAAAGGTGTAAATTTTCTATCCCCTCAGATATTATAGATTAATATGACATAGTTTTATCAAAATAATTCCAGGGAAGCATATGGAGCATAATAATAGAGGAATGTACCACATGCCAAAAATTGTAGTAGCACAAAGGTTGAAATAAGCAGCGGTTCTTAGTGCAGAAGAGGCTGAAGCATGGACTCTAAACTGGTGTTGACTGAAGACAGTCTTCATAGAGATTACTGAGATGGAGCTTATCAGGTCGAAAGGTTTTTTGATGTTGTAAGATGTAAAAGGCAGAGAAATCACAGAATCATGTGCAATGCACAGATAGGATTTTCACAGTTATTAAAATATAAAAGTTAGGTGATATGATATAAAAGTATTAAACCTGTAAACTAAAATAACTTACAAATGAAATATATCTGTATGATTTAGATGCCAGGTACATAGTTTCAGGATGACATATAGATTTAAATCTTGGGAATCTAGATATTTTTTTGAATTGCCAACTTGATCCAGTACACAGAATCATTAACTGATCTGGAATATTGAAGAAATATGTAGTTAGATGAAAACATGATATAAGTTTTGATATTGTCACGTTTTAGGTGCCTGTGTATATGCAGATGGACTATCTACTGGAGGAATTAAATATTTTAAATTGACTCTCACAAAATAGGTATTGTCTATAACCAGTGGAAATTTATTGTATGATGTAGGGAGCTCAAATCTGGTGCTCTGTGACAACCTAGAGGGGTGGGAGGGAGATTCACGAGGGAGAGGACATACTTATATCTATGGCTGATTCATGTTGCTATATGGCAGAAACCAACACAACATTGTAAAGCAACTTTCATCCAATTAAAAATAAACACATTTTAAAAATTCAGAAGAGATAATATAATTTTAATGAACAATTTTATATCTATTTTAAGGTAGGTACCTTAATAGATTCTAGGAATATATTTTATGAACAGAGGTGACATGTTTGTTCTCTCTTTGGAGTTGGCAATTTACTGGGTGCAGAGAAAAATGCTTCCATGTGCATTGCATAGCATGTTCTTCTAGGCTATTCAATTCTTACCTTTCCTTTCTTTAGATCTGTTTTACAAAAACTCTGTAAGTTGTAGGTATCTGATAGCAGTGAAAAATAATTACTGCCAATAAATATGTAAAATTCTTTCCAATTCAGCCCATTTAATTGACTTCCATCAGGCACCATGTAAACACCATTCACTGCTTCCATATCCATACTCATTTTGAAATTTCTAAACAATAAATGTGTTCTTTGGAGTCTCCATTAATTGTGTTAAAACATCATCTTAACAATTCATTACATAAAATCCTAAACATATTGATTTTTTACACGCATAGGACACTTTCTTTTGAAAATTATCTTTTCACACAGAGTATATAAACTGAATATACACTGACAATGATACATCTTTTGAAAAGAACTACAACTCTAATTTGTTAGTAAACCACAAGGACATGAGCCTTTGTCCTCTTCAGGAGATAGTACAAAGATGACGATAGGAAAGTTTGGTGGCAGCTAGCCAGATGAATTATGAGAGGGTTCAAAGAGAAGAAACAGAAAGTTTAAAGACTTAGATGCAAATAAAGAAGGTGCTGAATTAAAGGAATGGACTCTACATTGAATGGAAGAAAGAACGAGGGAGTTTCAAAAAAAAGAAGAAAAACAGTCAAAACCTGACACTCCAGCTCTTTCAAGATATATACTTGCTCTTAAACGAAATAAATGACATTCAAAACAGAATGTAATGATGAATTTTATCTTTTTTTTTCCCCACTCTAGATGTTGATGGGGAAAAAAAAAATAACGGTGGCAGGTGGATACATGGAAACTGATTAGAAGTAAGTAGAAAAGGAAAGGGCTTCCCTGGTGGCACAATGGTAAAGAATTCACTGGTAATGTAGAAGACAAAAGAAACATGGGTTCGATCCCTGGGTGGGGAAGGTCCCCTGGGGGAGGGCATGGCAACCCACTCCAGTATTCTTGCCTGCTGAATCCCATTGACAGAGAAACCTGGCAGGCTACAGTCCACGGAGTCACAAAGAGTTGGACATAACTGAAGTGACTGAGCACGCACACAGGCAGAAAAGAAATGCTACACAGATATTTATAAATAACAGCATCTTGAGCATGTAGTTAATATATATTTATTAAATGAATGAGTATAACATAAAGAAGTCAAAATATCTTAGAACTCTGAATTATACAGTTTAATGACAGGCAGTATTATCTACTGAGATAGAGTTTATGGTATAAGAAAGTCTTAAATAGATTTAATGGTGACAATATATAATAAATAGTGATAATATAAAATAAAGAGAAAAGTTAAAAATAAAGACTGAAGAAGGAATAATCGATAATGTCCATCTAAAGAAAACAGAATATATGATACAAAGTTCAGGATGAAGAGACTGCATCCCTTTTCCACTGTGAAAGCAGGGAGAGAGTATATGGTACAAATTTAATTAGGCTGGTACATTTAAGATGTGAAGGTGTAGCTATATAATTGCTTCTATTTTATCTGAGAAATAGAAGACAAAAATTATGTCCTGAGAGATAGGAAGGAGATGGTAGAGTCAGCACAGTTTGACACAACTACAGAAAATCAAAACAGACATGGTGAAAATTTTGACAGAGAATCAACAAGGGAAATACGGAATAACAGTTGACATTTATTGCTGAGATCTAGTTGTGGATGGTGATCATTATGGAACCTCTGCTGAAAAGTTAAAGCAATTGTTCTCAGCATTGTCAAGCTGCCTGTGTGCAATCACAAGTACATATGACTTGGGAGTTTCAGCATGGAGACATCACACAAAGAACATCAAGTAGGTGAGGTTAGAAAATTAGAAAATAGTCGAAATGATTCATCATGGTCTAAGCTTCACAAATAAAGAAGTGAAATTGGAAGTTCTGTTCAATAAGGGGAAAGCAGAAAGTGAAAGCAAGTGAAAGTGAAGTCGCAGTCATGTCCAACTCTTTGCAACACCATGGACTGCAGCCTGCCAGGCTCCCCTGTCCATGGAATCTTCCAGGCAAGGATACTGGAGTGGGGAGCCATTTCTTTCTCCAGGGGATGTTCCCACCCCAGGGATCGAATCCGGGTCTCCCGCTCTGCAGGTAGACTCATTACCATCTGAGTCACCAGGGAAGCCCTTCCAAAAATTTCAAGTAGGAGAAAGTAGGGAGATCAATATATTGATGGGGCTGATGAAGTCAAAGAACAGATGAAATGAGAGAGACTGTGCAGGCAGGCTGGTCACAGAAAAGATTTATGAATTAGTGAATTGCAGATTCAGGAGTTTCTGATGGAAAGAGGGTTTTTTTCTCATTTCAGTCCCCACTCCCATTCTACAATTCACCAGCTCCATGACATAAAGCTGACTGCTTCATACCTCTGAACCCTCTTCCCCCTCCACCATTAAAATGGCATAGTCAGTTAGGTCAGTCACTCAGTCGTGTCCGACTCTTTGTGACCCCATGGACTGCAGCACACCAGGCCTCCCTGTCCATCACCAACTCCCTGAGTTTACTCAAACTCATGTCCATTGAGTTGGTGATGCCATCTCAACAATCTCATCCTCTGTTGTCCCCTTCTCCTCCCACCTTCAATCTTTCCTGGCATCAGGATCTTTTCTAATCAGTCAGTTCTTTGCATCAGGTGGCCGAAGTATTGGGGTTTCAGCTTCAGCATCAGTCCTTTCAATGAATATTCAGGACTGATTTCCTTTAGGATAGACTGGTTGAATCTCCTTGCAGTCTAAGGGACTCTCAAGAGTCTTCTCCAACACCACAGTTCAAAAGCATCAATTCTTCAGCGCTCAACTTCCTTTATAGTTGAACTCTCACATCCATACAAAAATACTGGAAAAACCATAGCCTTTACTAGATGGACCTTTGTTGGCAAAGTAATGTCTCTGCTTTTTAATATGCTGTCTAGGTTGGTCATAACTTTTTTTCCAAGGAGTAAGTGTCTTTTAATTTCATGGCTGCAGTCACCATCTGCAGTGATTTCGGAGCCCAAAACAATAAAGTGTGTCACTGTTTCAACTGTTTCCCCATCTATTTGCCATGGAGTGATGGGACCGGATGCCACAATCATAGTTTTCTGAATGTTGCGTTTTAAGTCAACTCATTCACTCTCCTCTTTCATGTTCATCAAGAGACCCTTTAGTTCTTCTTCACTTTCTGCCATAAGGGTGGTGTCCTCTGCATATCCGAGGTTATTGATATTTTTCCCAGAAATCTTGATTCCAGTTTGTGCTTCATCCAGCCCAGAATTTCTCATTATGTACTCTTCATATAAATTAAATAAGCATGGTGACAATATACAGCCTTGACGTACTCCTTTCCATATTTGGAAACACTTTGTTGTTCCATGTCCAGTTCCAACTGTTGCTTCCTGACCTGCATACAGATTTCTCAAGAGGCAGGTCAGGTGGTCTGGTATTCTCATATCTTTAAGGATTTTCCACAGTTTGTTGTGATAAAATGGCATAAATCACTGTTTTTCAAATTTTAGTTTTATAAGAATCATCTGGATAGTACAGAATCCAGAGATTGATTTTTTTTATCTGAGTTTGGGCCTCAGAGTATACATTTTCAACCCGTTTCCAAAGAAAGGAAGGTCACAATTTTATTAGTACTGTTATGGACTGGGCTATCTCACAGATAGCATAAACTAAAGAGATACTGTTTAAAAATGTTATTTGGTATATAGCATGTAATCAAGTATCAGTTACTTTTCTCTTCTCAATGAAAATTTACTTGTTGCTATTATATGAACAGGTGAAGTATCAAAATGTAAAGAACTACAATAAGTGTATTAGTAGAAGGAATTCTAACTACCCAAGTAAGTTGCATCTGAGTTACTTTCAAGTTTTTACTTTTGACATTCCCAGCTCTCTTAGTCTAGTGATGAGAGTGCACAGACTGAAACAATACTGCAAAAGGAGACTTCACAAATATTTCTGAGGCATTTTGGTCTAAGCTTTGATTTAGTATATCACTGAGATAATATGGTCTTCAGGATTATTCTTTTATTCCCTAACCATTTATCTTATATTCTTTTCCAAATACCTCTTCACTCTGATAATTCCTATTCCTATATAGCCATTGTCACCAATAGCTACATAATTCTTGTTCTGAGATTGTGCACCCCTCACAGATCCAACTCAATTTGTTTATAGTTCATAAATAATTTCAACAAATACAAACTAAGCTTTAATGAAGCAATGAAAAGAAGTCAATTAGCCCTAGATTTCATTGAGCTAAGAGTATTGATTCTATGTTGCTTCCTTCCAAAAAGATTTGGGTGATGGTAAAAAATAGATGCAAGTAATAAAATTGCTAACATAGAATGCTTATGAACAATACTATGGAAATAATAGAGAACAATACATACTATTATTATATGTGTGTGTATGTGTGTGTGTATATATATAGTCACTTAAATTCAGTATTCAGTTTGGCTCAGATTAGGTCCAGACAAAACTATAACGGTTTCATATATTTCTCATTATATAATAAAGGGGAAAAAATCAATTCCTCAGGATAATTAGTATTATTTCTTAGAAATGACTTTTGGCTTCAGACCTTATTCAGTAGATACTGAACAAAACAACAGACACTGCAGTTGAAAGTACTTTTGCAGTTGAATGCAAGTCATATAAAGTGAATGTGGAATTTAACCTGGGCTCAATGTTCCCAGAGATTACTGATGCTTAAACACCTCTGCCCTCATTCAACACACACAGTTCTGCATTCCAGAATGAGATAATTTCAGAAGACACATGCTTCTCTATATCATTTACTGTCCATTGTTGTTTATAGCTCCTGTAAATTCAATTTTCCTTCTTTATCGGCTTCCATAGAACTCCAAACCCACTTCCTTTTCTTTGAAGACCTTCCCTATTAATGATCATCTTTCTATACAATAATCTGAATAAAACAGTCTCCTTAATCATGTAGGCCATATGGCCAGTCACATATCTTCATGCTGCACAGGAATTGAGAATAAAATATTAAAGCATTTTTTCTTTTCAGAGTCTCAATCTTGTTCACTTGGCTAACTTCTTTTCCCTATTTAAAAAAAAAGTTCTAATTCCCATTATTTTAGAAAAAGCTTTATTTTTACACATCTATTTTGTGAGCCTTGAGGCCTTAAGCATTCCCAAGGCCTTATGTTTCTATCTGTACATACTTAATATTCTAAGTCTAAGAAAATAGCAAGTAATTTTTGAAAAGGTGAAGGCATAATGAGGTCAAATTTAAGAAAGAACAAAAAAAGAAAGAATAGCTTCAGGTTTTTGTTCTCTCCAGGTGTTTGGTCTTGAATTGCTAATCTTCACAAAATTTTCCATCTATGAGCTAAGGATTTTATGGTGGTCATCTCCACCAAAATGAGTTCATCATGACACTCTCATTTGTATATTTTAGTTTACTGCTTGTACTGCCTGTACTTTTCTGGTGAAAATGAATTATGAAACAAAGAGTTCTGCTCTCAACATTTATAAATTAGGGTGTTAGCACTTCCGGTGCTTAGGTTTACTTTTCAATTCTCTTTTTTACTTCATTGTCCAACTTACATATTTTACACACTTCTTCCTTCAGAAAACATCACAGATTTTCTTCACTGTTTTCCTTTCCATTTGAAACTAAAATGAGCTATTACAGAAAACAGAGACAAGACAATATTCACATGAGAAATGCTTTAGTCTTCCAGTCTTAGCTGGACTTCTGCTCAGGTGCCTTAACCAAGACCTCTGTAGAGTCAGTCCCAAACAGGTCCCTCATTCTGTTTTCTCCTCATTCAGCCTCCAATCCCATTAACAAATATTTGATTCTCAGTCTCAAAATTTTATACAGCAACTATATAAACTAAGAGAACGTGACACCATTGTACAAAATATGGAGCATTCCACTTGTTTATTAATCTGCCACCAACACATAAAACTTCAACTGGTATAACAGTCAGAATTTACTTTTTACTTCTTATATTTAATATTAACCATTACTATACACTCTTATTCTCATAATTTGTTGCATGACAGCAGGTTTACTTCTTACAAAGCTTGGTAACTTGTATTTGCTGGACTAAAGGAGGCATGACCTCTGTTTCATCCTAACACAATCATCCACCATAGTAACTAGAGCTATCGTAGGTGACCCATAAACAGCTTTGAAAGAAAAAATAAATCATGCACTATATCATCTCTGCAAGTGTTATTTTCATTCACATTACAACTAGACCTCAAGAATGCCATTTTCATACTGCTTAGTTATATTGCAAATAACACAGAAAAAGAAAAAGAGGTGTATAAAAGGAGATGGAAGTTTTAGAAAAATATTCCAAAATCAAGCATTTATAACACTGCACATTAAGTATCATGATGACAATTACTATATATTTAATATAAACATTTCATAAAGATGCTGAAAGAAATGTGAAAATATTTTAACCATTCTAACCACAGACACGTTTATTGGCCACTTCGCCATCAACAGATGTTCATTTTTGGTCTAATATTTTACTTGTCAAGTTGATAATCAAGTTGAAATTATTTTTGGGTAAAATACACCATCATCTTACAAATGTTCAATTAAATTTGAGTTAGTCATAATTTTGATATGCACAGTGATTCAGGAGGGAGCACTTGAAACATTAGATGATAGTTGCCAGTTGTAAGTTAGAGAAGGCACTGGCAACCCACTCCAGTACTCTTGCCTGGAAAATCATGGACGGAAGAGTCTGGTAGGCTGCAGTCCGTGGGGTCGCTAAGAGTCGGACACAACTGAGCGACTTCCCTTTCCCTTTTCCCTTTCATGCATTGAAGAAGGAAATGGCAACCCACCCATTGTTCTTGCCTGGAGGATCCCAGGGACAGGGGAGCCTGATGGATTGCCATCTATAGGGTCCCACAGAGGCGGACACAACTGAAGTGACTTAGCAGCAGCAGTTATAAGTATTCCTTTCAAACTATAAATTTTTAACTAAAGTCAAATTAAATGCTTTTGCTGAGAACTTATTGCTCAAGTTGTTTATAGTCAATAAATCTCCTTAGAAAGTATTATTTATGTTGCTAAAGAGTTGAATGAAAGAAAAAGATATGTAATTAGTATAATGACTTGGGAAAAAGATTATGAATAGAAACCTGTCATTAGGGAAACCCATCTATTGATAGGTTTATTTGTAACCTTAATTTTAAAACTCTAGAATTAAAAAAAAAAAAAAGAGCAAAAAAGAGCTATTAAGTAAGAGAACAGTACCTTAAGATATAAACATGCCCCTTTATTTAACATAGGTAGACTGAAATTTAAAAACAATTGTCCCCATATATACCTTGGTTTAGATTTCACATAGCTTATTTTTGACTACACAAAAATAAGTAAAAATGAGTATCTTCAAGAAACTTTGGAAAGCAATCATGAGCTATTGATTGAATCTACTAGGCTATCTTACAGTGATAAAAGGATATTCCCTTCAGCAGATTGTTCACTTTTTCCAGAGAAAGAAAAGGAATAATTACTAAAGATCTCACAATATTGTTTTTGATAATATAAACAGAAAAAGCTCCCAGTACCCACCCAAGGGGAGGTGGTTAGATAATTTATATGCTACTTATGCTATAAAATACTGTGAAGCATTTCAAATGAATAGAGTAGATATATATGAACTAAAATGCAAACAGAAACATGACATTCTTTAAAAAGACATGAATCCTGTATTCAATATCTGTAAGAAAAAAAAATCAAGTGTGTATGTGTATGTGGTAGAGTGAATACAAATCTCTACTTCAAACTCCTGCTTCAAAAATATAACTTTAAAAAATATTTTCTGTAATTCAGTTTAATATTTATGTTGTCAGCTGGTAAAATTTTAATCTCAATCAATTTGAGAGTACATCAATCTGTTTAGCCTACCCCTATCCCTTACAGTTTCCATATAACCCTGGGATCTTCCATAGTGCAAAGGCACTGATAAAAAGTGAACATCTAACCCTTATTCCTTGGCAGGTATCCATGCTGGAGTATACTAGGATTTATTCATCATTTATCTGATCTTCTGTTGTCACTACACATGGCTAGAATTTATGGTTTCCTGGACTATGAGAGTAAAGCTCTTACAAATAAACAACTTTTGAGTAAGGAAGTCCAGGAATGCTTATGCTGCAAAATTATCTATCTGTGTCGGACATAGCCAGGTAATGACTCTTCTTATAGGATTAAAAAACAAAACCAAAGCTGGGGCAGGGAAAACAAATTACTCTTTCCTCCCTCAGTTTAATATCAGCCAAAATTAATTCTTATAGGATTAAAAAACAAAACCAAAGCTGGGGCAGGGAAAACAAATTACTCTTTCCTCCCTCAGTTTAATATCAGCCAAAATTAATTCAAGCTAAGGCAGATACAGGGTAGAAATATAGACACATTCTAACTAAATTTGTTACTAAAAAACTCTTTGTAAATGATACACCCTTTTAATATAAGGCAGATTTTTTTTTCATTTAGAGCTCAAGAGAGAATGTGGCAAAGAAATTCAAACCACTTGACAAATTTAAGTGAAATCTGGAAAGTACCACCCAAAATATCTAATAATGAGCTAAGAAGCTAATCATAAATTATAGCTGTCACAGACTTTAGAAGATTAGAAAACATGCCAAACAAAATAAATAATAGGAAAACCAAATAGTCCCATATCTACTAAAATACAAATACATAATTAAAATATTTATAAATGATCCAATCCCAGATGTCTTCTCTGCCAAATTCCACATATATATAAAATCAGAGTTTTTATACATATGCACACACATATACATTTGTTTCTTGCTTGATTTTACAAGGTCAGAAAATTCTCAATTTCAAAATCTTACTAGGATATCAAGAGGACAACAATCAGAGGCAACAGCAACCTCTCTCATAATCATAGTTGAAAATTCTAACCAATGTATTATCAAATTGAATCTACCTATGTATAAAAAGAATATATGCATCATGACCAACTGCAGTTACAATCAAAGGAATACATGAGCAAAAATCATTTAATTCACCACAGAAACAGAAAAATAGGAAAAGACTAATTTACTTTAATAAATGTGGAAAACTAATTTGATAAAATTTAATATTCATTAATGATAAAAATCTGCCATTGGTAACAAGGGCATTACAATAAGTGAAATAAGACAGAGAAGACAAATTCTGGATGATCTCGCTCATATGTAGAATCTAACTAATAAATCATATTCATGGATTCATAGAAAACATTGATGGTTTCCAGAAGCAAAGGAGGTGGAAGAAATGGGTAAACTGTTTTTGTTTTTTTCTTTACTAGTTTAAATAAATTGAAAAAAAAGTGCTCATTGGTTCAAAGAGGATTAATAAGGTTTATGAGACATGGGGTCTCTTTATATAAGGTAACTAAAATGAAAAGCTGCTAGCAAACTAGACTAAAACTGCTATTTTTTTTAAAGAGGTGTATGCTTATCAGGGGTCAGAAAGCTTGCAGCCATTTTAGAATTCTAAAATTAATAAAATTAGAATTATCATTGGTACATATAAAAATTGTCAACATTAAATATATTCAATGGTGAAATATTTTTTTCCTTAAGATTGAGAGGGAAACGTGAATGTCCATTCTCACAACTTCTATTTAAAAATCCAACTCCTATTCAACTCAATAAAGCAAGAATAAGAAATGGAAATCACAAAGATTAAAGAGGAAAAATTAAATGTCAGTTTTGCAACATCAAGATTGTATATATAAAAATTTTTTAATAATATCCCCCCAAAACTCTTAGAATCAATTCCTGAAGTGTGCTAAATTAAATACCAATATACAAAATTCAAGTGTAGTCCAATATACGATTAGAAAATATTTAAAAATGAAATTAGTAAACAAAATCTTTTATCATAACTTCAAAAAACTTCAATACCTAAAAATAAACCTAATGAACACTGTTCAAACATTCACCTAAAAAAAACCCTATAAAATAGTGAAAATAAATGAAGTCTATATGTTTTCACTACCCATGTTCATAGATTGGAATGCTCAATATTTATAATGTCAGTTTTCCCAAAATTATTCTATAGATGTAATGCATCCTCAAACAAAATTTTGGAATTTTGTTTTGGATTCCAAAGTTCATATGGAAATCCAAACAACCAAAGACATGTGAAAAGCTGCAGAATTAGCAATTAATGCAATGTGATATTGGCACTTGACAAAAAGAATACGTAAATACCCTTAAGACATGAAAAAGGTGCTCAAACTCATTAGTCATCAGGAAAATTCAATTTCAATCCTAGTGACAGACCACATCAACAGAAATCAGCAAAATTACAAAGACTAACAGATAATAAATTACAGAGATAGTAGTACTATTTATGCTGAACTGATGGGTTGTATATTTGTATATCCATTATGAAAAACTATTTAGCAATATTTATGATCTGTATGTTAATGATTTTTACATTCTAAAATCAGCTGTTTTACTCCCTAGCATGTACAAATCATGCATGTAAAAATGTGGACAAAATTATATGTGTGTGTCTGTGTGTGTTGCTCAGTTGTGTCCAACTCTTGTGACTCCGTGGACTGTAGCCCACCAGGCTCCTCTGTTCATGGAATTCTTGACGCAAGAATACTGGAGTGCATTCCTATTCCCTTATCCAATATATATATAGAAGCATTACTTTTACAGCCCCAAACTGTAGTAATGTGATTGAATTTCACACACACACACACACTGTAAAATTTCAATTGGTATATAAATTTCAAAAATAGGACAGCTTGTACTTTTCCCAGTTCTGCAAAATCATTGATCTGACAACATCCCTCCATGTTTGGTGATTATATCATCCTGGTAGAGTGTCTTCTCCAAACTTGTTTCATGACCTTCTATTTTCAGCATAAGAAAATGATTCATTCCTTTCCTAGCTGAAGAAATTCCTTGTGATTGACTTTCCCTTGTCGATTCTCTGGTGTACCATCACTATTTCATAAAGCAACCTTATGGTATTTCAGGAGCTACAAACAACTGGTCTCCAGGTATACAACTTTAAACATGTTTTAAATTATATATTTTATTTGATATTTACAAACACATGCTTCTGAAATCTTCTAAACAGATGGAAAACACAGCTAAAGGCAGATTCAATCCCATCTGGCAACTGCCAGCCATGGACTGAACAGAAGCTATCTAGTAGGGCACACCCACCCTAGTTAGCATAATCCCTCCCTGACATAATGATTGCATAAGCATTTATCCTAGCCACAGCTCATTTGTTTTTTCGGGTCACATGGAGATTTTAACGAATTGCTCGGTTGTTTCGCTTCAGTCCTGTTGGATCCTTTGCTATCCTATTGAACTGTAGCCTGGCAGGCTCCTCTGTCCGTGTGATCCTACAGGCAAGTATACTGGAGTGGATCTTCCTCACTCAGGAATCAAACCCACATCTCCAGTGTCTCCAGCATTGGCAGACGGGTTCTTTTACCACTAGTGCCACCTGGGAACTTCTACTGAATTTCCTAAAGGGCTACCAAACAGCTCTTCCCATTTCCAAATTTAGAAATTCCTCTTGCCTCTTGAGACTAACTCCTTATAAAAGCAATAAACGGTTAGTCATTGAGCTATTATATCCTGCTTCCAGTTTATTCTCGTTTATTCTTCCAGTGGGGCTGAAGATGAGTCATCTCTCCCAGGTTGATTTTCCAGAATTCTCTTATATGAGAGTAATTTGACAGCAACTAAGGTGTCCATGACTTCTTTTAAACCTGTTTCCCTTCACTGAAATCTGTTATTAAGGATATGTGCTACACAGAATTTTAGCAAGTTACCCGTTCGTTTTCCGCCTGAAATCACATAGAGTAGTTTTCTATGGTGACATATTGTGGGCTTCCCTGATAGCTCAGTTGGTGAAGAATCTGCCTGCAATGCAGGAGACACCAGTTCCATTCCTGGGTCGGGAAGATCCACTGGAGAAGGGATAGGCCACCCACTCCAGTATTCTTGGGCTTCCCCTGTGGCTCAGCTGGTAAAGAATCCGCCCGCAATGCGGGAGACCTGGATTCAATCCCTGGGCTGGGAAATTCCCCCGGAGAAGGAAAAGGCTACCCACTCCAGTATTCTGGCCTGCAGAATTCCAGGGACTGCATGGGGTTGCAAGGAGTCGAACAGGACTGAAAGACTTTCACTCGCACTTCCATTGTGGCAAAACAAATCATCAAAGCTCAGCAACTGCGACATGCGTAATCTTACAATTTCTGCACATAAGTTGGCTGGGCCAGACTCACCTGTATCCTCTGCTCTGGGTCTCGGGAGGCAGCCACCAAGGTGTCCTCCTGACGACGGCTCCAGGGTTAGAAGAGGCCGCTCCCAGATTCATGGAGGTGGTTGGCCCCAATTTCCTGCTGACGACTGACAGGAGGCACCTCGGACCCCTAGTGACCCCTCAGCTCCCGGAGGCCACCAGCAGCTCCCGACGGCAGCCAACGGTTCCTGGTAGCAGTCTGGTAGCCAGGAGGCCTCTGAGGCAACATATTAGTACTGAGCAGCGTCCATCACTTTGCTAGACCCCACAACTGAGAAGCCAGGTAGGCAGCCACCACGCAGTGAGACTAGGGGTCTCGGTACAGAGGCCTGGCTTCCGCCCAGCCGCCACGTCCATTTCTTGGACCTGAGCCTTGAAGAGCAGCAGGCTGGCGAGGGCCATTGGGGGCTGCTCTTCCAGGCCGTGGCCTGCTGGTGACCCTTCAGACTTGGCCGCCACAGCCTCGGTCACCACGGCCTCGGCCGGCCTCGCTTTGGTCTTCAGGTCGGCTCCCAGGTGGAGCAGAGACACTCCTGAGGCCCACGCCCGGGCCTGCTGGGAAGCGTCCTGCGCCGGCACACCAGGCTGCAGATGAAGACCTGGTGTGGCCAGAAGACACCCTGCAGCCCTCACGGTTCACTGCCCGCCTGCCTCCCTTGCTCGCCGCGCCCCAGATGAAGGCCCCGCTCCTGAGAGAACTTCCGGCCACTCCCACCGCCTCCGTGTGTGGGCCAAGGTTCCCATGAGAAGGTAGGAAACCTGTTTTTGTTTCTTAAAGCCTTGAGAACTGCGTTAAAAAAAACCTTGCAGACATTAAAAGGATGAGTAAACTTACAAGTGTAAATGCAAACCTTTTTCCAACTCAAAGCAAGTAACACTGAAGATCAAATTTCTTAGCAAATTTCAAGTGTACAGTACAGGATTATTAACTACAGTCAATATGTTTCTTGATATATTTCTTTTTAGCCTTAAAATTAATTACATTGACTTCCCACAATATTGAAAAAAACTTAATGAATGCTATTTGGTGTAAACTCAAGATTTCTTGACCTCTCTCTTTTTTCAATTAAAACCAATGATACCAGTTTAAGGTATAAAACTATGATCTTCTAAATAAATAAACAGATACATTATTTTCCACATATAATATGCCAACATGAGTTTGTTTAAATAGTAATACATGAAATAACTGGAAATAATGATTGACTTAGATGCCATTTTAAAAGAAAATATCTCTACTTGTCTTTCACACAGATGAATAAATTAAATATATAACTTGTAATCAATAGAATCAGTGGAAGCAAACAAGGAAAAGCTGAATCTATTCACTGAAAAATAACGAACTATATAATGTACTAATCTGGATTTATGCATACAAATTCAGGAAGCTTCAAAGCAGGAATTTGGGGCAATAGATGTTTGTAATCAAGTTTTTATAAATAACCAGAATCTATAATAATAAATAATATATAGGAACAATAAGTGTAAACGCCGTCAAGAAACACTATGAAACAGTCTTTTAGATTCTGTTTGGAAAATCATTCAAAGTATGTGTGAGTTTGGAGGTGGAGGGGATGTCAGCTAATCTATCAAAGCTGCAAAGCTACTCAAATAGTTCATTCTAAGACTACTTTGAACTTAGTGCCTAATTTATTCAGAAATTCTGTTTTTTTCTTTCCTCCCTCTCTCTCCCTGTTGAAGTGAATAGACGATCATATAATGGATAATAATGTAGCCTCTAGGTTCAAACTTAGCAAGTCCAAGTGTTCATTTTATATTGTATGATGGTTTGGTAATTAATGAGATAGTACATGTACTAAGTTATATAACAATGCCCAGTACATAAAAAGTGCCCAATATATCTTGACTATTTTTATCAAGGAAAAAAATGCACACATGTATATATGAATGTATGTGCATTATACATATAGGTATAGGTATGCACTTATATATGCTATCATATGTAATATGCAAAAATATGATATGTACACATACCTATTTTCCACATTAAATTAATAAAAATATAGGCCAATATATTTTTGTATATTAGCCTATAACTTACATATAACTTAAGTTATATAACTATGTAAGTATATAACTTATACTTTAGCATTTCACAGTAACTGAGCACACAAAATATTGAATTAAGTGTTTAGGAGACAGAACTTGACAGCTTCCAAAAGTCAAAGTGAAAGGGAAAAGTGTCATTGGTGGAAACTGCATTGTGGGCTACTTAATACACTTTGACTGTTAGCTAAGGAATTTGTAAACTGCCAAAGATGAATAATTATCAAATGCTCCCTGTCCAACCACTTTTATAACTTACTTTAATATTAGCTCTTAGCTTAGTATCCTTCCATTCTTGAGGCTATGGCATTTTATTATAAACTTTCCAGTTTTTTTCCTTCTATTCCAATTCTGCAGATTTTATCTGTGTACTGTCAATTATGTCATAAGCATAAACAGCGACACATTAAAATGTGAAAAATAGCATTTTTACTTAAATATACTACATTTGCAAATTTGAATGCCTTAAATTTATCATTTATATAAAAAACTACTCCAATAATGTAATGTGCTGTTAATATGACCTATCTCACCAAGACTGATTACTCCACAATAAAATGCAGTATATCACCAAATGGTGCCAAGGATACAGAGAAACAATTTCACATACTTTGGTGGTGAGAATGTAAAATGGCACAACCACTCTGGAAAATATTTTGGCAGTTTTTAAAAAAACAACAACAAAAACTAAAAATGCTCTTTATATATGACTCAACAACCTCACTACTAGCCTTTTCTCCCAAAGAAAATAAAACTATGTTGATACAAAAAGCTGCATGTTACACTTTATTTCTAATAGCCACAAACTAAAAACAACCCAAATGGTCTTCTGTAGATTAATGGTTAAACAAACCAGGGTGCATCCATATCAGGAACTAGCTGCTTGTACTCAGAACAATTTAGAGTAATCTCAAAGGACTCATGCTGGAAGAAAAAAGCCTCACTCACACACACACACACAAAATATATATATATATTATAAATATATGCATTGTGTGCTTCCATTTATTTGACATTCTTTAAATGACAAAATTATCGGCTGGAAGGAGATGTGAATGAAAGATATAAACTATGAAAAGGTAGCAAGAGGGATCTTGTGGTGAAAAAACAGTTCTATATCTTGAGTGTAGTATAAATTACATCACACTACAAGTGTGTGTGTGCATCACACACATACACACACATACAAGTGCAGGTAAAGCTGGTGAAATCTGAAAAAGTTCTGTGGATTGTACCGATGTCATTTTCCTGGTTTTGACTGTTTCAAAGATAAGCAAATTCAGATACCAATGGTGAGGACAGATTCTACTAGTGCAGTAGCAAAAGAATACAACATGAATTCAATTTTTATTCTTATCATAAATAAAGGGAAGTTGAGAAGTTATGGAAGATGAGCAGAGACTTAGTAGAGTTAGGAAAGTTACAAAAATCTGGAAGTGGGTGGTTCGTTCCTGTTAAACCCATCTGCATTTGCTGACTGGCCCTTTTCAAAGTTAGGTTCCTATCCTGCCACAGAGACTGGGAGATAGGGGCCCCAACTTCAACTGTTGACTCAAGAAACAGTAATTTCTTTTGGTAACCTTGAGTTTTCTCAGGCAGGTACTTTATTATAAGAAGCTCTGGTCATTCTAGCAATGAAGCCTTTCCCTGTTAGAACCTAGTGTTTGATCAAGTCATTATGGGTCAAGGTTGAGGCCTAGTGGAGAAGAAGGCTCAGAGGAGCCTGTCTAGAGTTTAGTCAATGAGAGAACTTTGTCAACTGTGATGTCACCATTAGGAAAAACTGAGTTACTGGTACACTATCTCTTTACTATCTTTAAAACTTCCTGTGAATCTATAATTATTTCAAAATATAAAGTTAAAAATATGTAATATGTTTATTATATGATCATAATTTATGGCTGATAATCTTAAGGTGTTTAGAATTTGCCATAATCATTAGCAGTATAAAGGAGAGAGAATTTTGTAATCTGCCAATATTCATTAAGAATTCATAAAAAGTATTTTTCTTACCAGTATATTCTTAACATTAGGCAGTGTACCCTCCACATTTTAGGTGCTCAGTTAATTTTGTACAGTAAAAGAATATATGGATGATCAGCTTATCAGTATTTATTAGGATTGTCCAATTCTCTTTAACAAGGCTTTATATTCACCAGAAATTTTGTATTTAGTAGCCTTATTTAGTAAAAAGCACAGTTTCTGTCTTGTATCTTGAGAGAGTATACTCTTCACATCATGGTATAGGAAAATAATGTTCCACCCTGAATTTTCTGTTTTTTAAACATATGTATTGAGTTGTTTTTCACTATATATCTGTAAATTGGTATTAGGTGTCATTCAGTGGTCATCTTTGAGTTACGGTACAGGAAATCCATTTTCTGGATTAGATTTCTACATTAATGGAATCAGTATTCCAGACAAGGAAATTAAAAGCCATGTCCTAGGCTATTAATCGTGATCTAGGATCCTGTGAAAACATACAAGAAGCTCTTCAGTTTTTTATATATTATCTATTTAAAAAATTAATGTACATTTGTCTTATTAGCAACATTGTTAAGGTGAATTGCTTGTAGGAAACAGTATTCAACAGCAATCTGGATGTTACCAGAGTTACATGGTAATAATTTAGCTTTTCCTTTACCTCACTCTAGATAAAGAGAGTTCCATCTCACCAGGAATTTCACTAAAGTCAGATGTGACCTCAAATAACTCAGATAGAAGACTCAGATATTATAGAATCTCTAGTCTGCTGTGAAATATTCCTGAATAAAGCTTATAACTTATACAGTTTTCTCTTTTGCATCTTTGTATTTTTGAAGTACAAGCACAGTGGCATAGAGTGTTCTAGCCCCTCAAAGGTCAGAGCCACATGTACAGTACAAGGTCTGTACGTTGGCTCAACTTCATGTCAGTACACTGTCAAAATAAAGAATGATGCATAAATCTATACACTCTGCCAACAACAGCATATAAACTACCTGGAGTTTATCCAGCTCTACAGAGAGGGCACCTTTATGCAGCAAGCCCAGAATATTTTTATGATGTCATGTTGGTGAAGGATGCTATCAAGGGTAGAAATTTGTGGAATTTTCAACAGTAATAGGTAGTGCATCTTTCCAAATGTTTATATTCCATGTATCCTTTGTATTAAAAAACTAAGTATTTTGTGTTTGTTGTATAATTTATTTAAATAATTGTATGTGTTTTAAATATAACTTTTTGAAGCATAGAGATATATGTTAGAAATACTAAAAATCATTTAATGTAGGTGAAAGCCAGGTTTCTGTGAGTGGAAATAGATGATCACAGAAAGAATTTCAAAAGAATAAAGAATGAGTTGAGAAGGAGACAAAAGATTGATACAATTAGGCTTAGGTGATTTCTAGTTGTGCAGTATAGGGAGTGCAGCTACAGTCTTGGGTTACTAGAAACTGTCATTTGAGAAATTTCTACTTTTTACTTGGAAGTATTTCATTAAAATATACATTGAGAGAAGGATAAACACTCTATCAAAGATTGGATTGGCTTGCAACTAAGAAATGCTAGCAATCCAAATATTGCAGAAAGCCAGATGGAGAAGTTAATGATACAGCTCACAGAGCTAACCTCTTAATCATGATTGTGACTTGAGATTTTTCACACTGTAATAAACTCTGATATCATTTTTTATGCACAAATAGCTATTTCCCTAGGTGGTGATCTCCAGTGTGGGTAGGAGAATGAGAGAAGAAAGGGCATCGAGTTCATAAAAACTATACTGAGTAAGGAACAAAAGTAAATTTGATGCTTCTAGCCATAAAGATGGAAAAACTTTTAATAGTGAGGTTGCTACCAATGGTAAGAAAATCAAAAGTGAGTTTCCTATTTAAAATATCCTTCATGCTTTCCTCATAATAATTTCTTCTGTTGCAGAAGCTGAGACAAGTTAAAAATACTAGAGTTGCTGACTCTTTTAAACTGATTTCAAAAAGGAAAGGTGATTCTGGGCTTTTCTGACCCTATCCAAAAAGTCTAGAAACATTTCTCTTTCTAATATGTTAAGAACGGTACTCTAAAAAGGCTGTTTTTCATTTATTTTAAATAAGAAAAAAGAGAGATGTTGCATAACTTTATTACATACAGTGAAATGCCACACCCCATGCTATTTTCCATTTCCTAAAATATTATCACTATTTTTTGAAGAGATGGAAAAGTAGTACTATCTGTAGCTCCTTTCCTTTAAAATTGGTAGAATATAACGATTTCCTTTTAAAAAAGAAAGTTGTATAAAATGTAATACTATTATCAAGTTTTCAAACCATAACTTTATAAGTAATATAAATTGTGATATTTATAATTGTAGGGGAGAAAGACTTTTCCTTTCTTCTAAGCAAGGTTCTTTGATTGGCCTAACAATTAAATTGACATAAGGCAGATTAACAAGAGAAAAACAAATTTAATTTCATGTTTATAGAAGCCCCAAAGATAAGAGACTCAAAGAAGTGACCAAAGCAGGTGACTTTTATACCTTTAAGACAAAGAAACAGTAAGCTTTTGAATAATTGACAAGATTGGGCTTGAGAGAGTAAATTAGTGAAGAAATAATATGTTTGTTTATACAGTCTTCTCAGCCCTAAATTCCCTGTATCTTGATAAGGATTCCTTCTCCCCTCTTGGTACAGGAAGGGTATCTTTCACATAAAAGATTTATCTCCTGTGTTCAGAGGGACAAGGGAAGGTCAAAGTGTCCTTGTAGCCTCTGTTTCTTAAATAACTTTAATTCAAAATAATCAATATGCCAGAGTAGCACACTTTGTCATGTTAAATTACTGAGTAATTTTGAACAGGTCCAAATGTTAATTGATTAGTCATTTCTATAGTTAAAACTTCTTAGTTTAAAACATTCATTTTGCTTCAAAGAAGTTATTTCTCCTGATTTGTCAGAAATAAAATGGAAAATAATAATATCCCTTATAAATTGAAAATCCTTTTGCTTTGAATTCAAATGAATCTTCTTCTACAATCCAGAATTTGAATTCTCAGAAACATTTACTTGTGTTACTTGAAAAATAGCCTTGACTTATAAAAGAGCTACTGAACTGTTTAGTTATAAACAAGCAATTTGTATATTTAGTTTAAATATTTAAAACCAACTTATGTATTAATCATAAAACGAAGACAGAAATGAAATCTCATTACACGCTTGAAAAAATACTGATCATTTACCTTAAGAAAATTTACGTTTAAATTGTATTTCTATCCATGCAGTTCATATAAATGGTCTTCTTAAATTTCACAAATGTATTTTTATATTTTCTAAAAATCTACATTAAGCAAACAAGAAATCCTTCTTATTTTTATTCCACAGCTATTGAACTGTAAGGTACAAATAACAAACTCATTATCACACTTCAGTTTGTTTTGGAGAACTATTATAATTTAGTGGAGAGAAGAGTTTCAGTAGAAGGATGATGCGTAACCACCAAATGTAGCATAGAATATTTAGGTTGTAAATAGTAGAATATAAATGATAGGTTACCACTATTCTATTCAACCTTTTCTTAACTCAAAAAAACTTCGGTGTGTAATATCAAACTCTATAAATTCCTACAGTTTATTACTTATGGATTCAGCTCAGGAAACATGGTGCATTCTGTTAAATCATTACAAATTTCCTTCTAAGAACTATTGGGTACATAATATTCTGTTTTTGCAGTTAGATGAACTAAATAAAGATTTATTGCTATGTTTACTTTGCCTGAAGCTGAAAAAACTGATTGGATGAAGCAAAATTATTTTCCTGGTGTCAGAGTTTATTGTTCTGATGAAAAGTGTTTCTTCTTTTCTTTATATTAGCATAAGGTAAAAGCAATTATTAAGTTCTGACTCTCTTACAGATACTCTAATAGTATATTAATGAAATTAATGGAAACAATCATTTATTTCAAAACCACTATTAAATGTTTATTACAATATGTTTATTTCAATTTACTTTTCTCAGTATAATGTGGACTAATAGTTTTTCACACATATACTTCAAAACCAAGATTCTGTCCAATAAATCTAAGTATGTGTTGCGAACTGTTTATATAATCTAGCATTGTAGTGAATAAAGGCTTATGTAAAAATTAGCAAAAAGTATAACATTTTTAAAATATTTTTTGCATATTAGAATTAAAGAATTTTAAATCCCAAAGGCAGTATATATATAAAGTCCCCAAATCAAAGGAGCATCATTGCTATAAACTTTGCCATAAACTTCAAACATCATTTTGCATACAAGTAATTTTTAACACCTGGCATTTTTTTCCTTTGGTAGTTCTTTTTAAATAATAGATTCTAGCCTTAGGTACAGTTCTACTTTTAATTTAAGTGGAAATCTAAAAGCATGAAATTCTCCTTTGTAGACAATATTCTGCTACTGTACATTATTGTTAGAGGGACAGGCCATGCCTGACCTTGTAGTCTTCATAATAAAGGACCTCATCCACAGTTATTCACCCCCTTCAAAAATTGAAGATATACACAATGATTTTATATAAATTAAAAAATGGAAACATTTTAAAATGGGGACATGACGTGGGGTTAGCAGCCCTTAACACATTTCTCCTAAATTATCACTAATATATGTATGACAACTCAGAGACAAGATGTATCTCATGAAACATATAAAAAATTTAGACTAATAATAATAAAACTATTTCCAGAATCTGAGAGTTTTCTGAGCTATAATCAGATGTGACTAGAGCTATTCTCAAAATTTCAAGTATTAACTCACAAAGTTTTGGAATTGTGAACATTTGCCTTTGTTTATACAGAAGGGTCAAGAAGATCCCCTGGAGAAGGAAAGAGCAACCTACTCCAGTATTCTTGCCTGGCAAATCCCACTGACAGAAGAACCTGGCAGTTCATGGGGTTGCAAAAATTTGACACAACTTAGTGACTAAACCACTACATACCAAAGGGTAGATATTATATAAAGAGATGCTGACACCCTAAAGAGCTCTGTTTCTATGCCAATCTAGAAATTAGACAGGGGACTCTCTTCTAAAAAACAGTCTGTTCAGATATCCTCATCCAGTTCACCCCCAGTAGCTCTCCTTGGGCAACTGGGCTTTTTGTTCAAGGACCAGTTCCAGAATATACAATGGTGTCTGTCATTAAGCCGTGTAATGACAGACACCATCCCACCCACCTTCTGGTCCTTCATGATCTCATGCCTAATTCTCCAGGGTGGGAAACAGACAAAAAATTAGCAACCAAGATTGAAAAATAAATAATCACAATGAAACAATCCAGAAGTGTCTTAAGAACAAATCTTTGGATGATGTTTTGCAACAGATTTGTAGTACAGTCATTTGGAGTTCCCAGGTGGCGCAGTGGTAAAGAATCTGCCTGCCAATGAAGGACATGCAAGACATGCGATTTTGATCCCTAGATTGGGAAGATCTCCTGCAGTAGGAAATGGCAACCCACTTAGTATTCTTGCCTGGAAAATTCCATGGACAGAGAAGCCTGGCAGTTTACAGTCCATGGGGTCACAAAGGCTCGGACATGATTGAGCACACAGTACATAAAATCTACTGTTAATAATTAGTAAAACAAAGACACTTGATGATCTCAGAGATACGGTGAAGAAAGCCTTACGCTCTTCAGTCAACAATAAAAATGAAACATTTTGTGGAGAAAATTAGGCTGTGTAACTTGTGGTCTATGTGAAGGAAGCTAAAAGATTACTTGACTTTATGCAGTTAATAGAATATTTTTTTTAAAAAATGATTAAACTAATATTAGATTAAGAAAAAGCTGATTTTGTGTACTCTGCAAGATTAATGATATTATTGTTCCGCAGGTAATATTTACATTACTATCTTGCAATAAAAATTATTTATGACCTTTTGTCTTTCAAAATCAATGATGTAGTCTGAAAGGATTATAGTCATGTAATGAAATGTGATTGTTATAAATACATTGTGAAAGAAATTATGTCATTGAATACCTGAAAGGAAAGAGAGGTTGGAGAGATACAGCAGTACTAGTTTTAGCATGTATACAAAAAGTCAAAATCTACTATATAAATTTGATGATTCAAGTTATATTTTAACACTGTATTCAGATTTATAAAAGTGATAAAAAGGAAAACCAAAGTAAAAATTAAGAAAGATTGTAAGTAATTTAGGACAAGTGGGAAGATTGTATAGCACAACTATCAGTCTCATCTGTTGTAGTAGAGTATAAAAAGATAGGCTCAATGTTGATAAATAGGAAATAATGTGTAAGCACATTATTTACAGTTATAAAGGTGACCACCAGAAGAACAAATAATAGAAACTATCAACTAGCATGATTTCCAAGGGGAAGTTTTTCAGCACTATTCTTTAACTTTTAAATGCTCATATCAGTTTTGAGATTTAAAAAAGAAGTAAGGAAAATAACAAGTTCCTAGTTAAGTCATAGGCCCATAAGAAGCTGAGACGAATAAGTACTAAATTAATGTGTTAATTGAACTTACCCACTCTATAACCGATAAAATAGAGTATAAATATTGAATAGTCATTTCAAAAAAAAGCATTTAGGTCATGTTATTTATTTCTCCCTATAATCACTAGCTATTAAAAGCTGCTTGATAAAGTTAAATGTGAAACACAGTGCTTCTCTAGGCCAGGATCACATTTGCAAAAAATTCCAGAACCATGAAGGACACAAGCATAGAGAGGTGTACATAAGACAGTGAAACTGCAACACCCAGGTGGCTGCAGTCAGCAGGAGTGTCAGATTCTGGGACAAAACAATTATGCATAGATCGAAAAAGTGTTTTCTGCACTTTGGGAAATACTTTCCAGGTATGACCTAGCCTGGATGTTGTTTTCTTTCTCCTAAAACTAGGTCACTTTTTATGAACCCCCTCCTAGCATTGGAGCTCAAACATAAGATTGTTCCTTTGAGGTCAAAGGCAGTTGTAATAGACACAGTTTTATCAAGACTGAAGAAAATATCCCACTTTAAGTTTCCAAATGATATGAGATTGTACAGCAGATAACAGAGAAAATAATGTGATATAATCTGAGCTCCAGAAAATCAGATGTTGAAAAACCTATACTCGGCACCTGAATTTCTTATAACTATAGACAAATAAATGGAGAAAACTTGGTAAAACCTATATTGTAAAAAGAAGATAGTTACTGATGAAGACTGATTTGAGACTGATAAATGTTTCAAAATTTAGAACCATTAAACAAAAGGAAAACAAGAAACTTCAGATACAAGTAGAACCGTGAAGTTTCCCTTGTTCACATCCCTCAAGAAGAGAAATGTCAATTCCTGTATGAGACTGAGAGTTAAAAATCACATTGTATTTATAATGGTGTATTAATTTTAGGCATGGATGGATAGATATGTGTATTTGTGTATGAATTGTCTAGTATGTGTGTTTATATATTCTGATACTGAATTATATATTGCTCATTGCTTAATATTAACACAATCTCCAGTGACGCTTATGTGTACATGATTCTATAAAATTGAGTACAAAGTTAGTTATTAGAGATGTAAAAAGTTGCAAAATATTTTAAACTTATATTTTAAGTCAGATTCTGTATTAAAAGTCTATGCAGCATTCTTAAAGAATATTAATTAGGCAGAATAATGTCAACCTGTCTCTTGAGAAACCTGTATGCAGGTCAGAAAGCAACAGTTAGAACTGGACATGGAACAACAGACTGGTTCCTAATAGGAGAAGGAGTATGTCAAGGCTGTATATTGTCACCCTGCTTATTTAACTTATATGCAGAGCACATCATGAGAAACGCTGGGCTGGAAGAAACACAAGCTGGAATCAAGATTGCCGGGAGAAATATCAATAACCTCAGATATGCAGATGACACCACCCTTATGGCAGAAAGCAAAGAAGAACTAAAGAGCCTCTTGATGAAAGTGAAAGAGGAGAGTGAAAAAGTTGGCTTAAAGCTCAACGTTCAGAAAACTAAGATCATGGCATCTGGTCCCATCACTTCATGGGAAATAGATGGGGAAACAGTGGAAACAGTGTCAGACTTTATTTTTGGGGGCTCCAAAATCACTGCTGATTGTGATTGCAGCCATGAAATTCAAAGACTCTTACTCCTTGGAAGGAAGGTTATGGCCAACCTAGATAGCATATTTAAAAGCAGAGACATTACTTTGCCAACAAAAGTCCGTCTAGTCAAGGCTATGGTTTTTCCAGTGGTCATGTATAGATGTGAGAGTTGGACGGTGAAGAAAGCTGAGCGCTGAAGAATTGATGCTTTTGAACTGTGGTGTTGGAGAAGACTCTTGAGAGTCCCTTGCACTGCAAGGAGATCCAATCAATCCATCCTAAAGGAGATCAATCTTGGGTGTTCATTGGAAGGTCTGATGTTGAAGCTGAAACTCCAATACTTTGGCCACCTCATGCGAAGAGTTGACTCATTGGAAAAGACCCTAATGCTGGGTAGGATTGGGGGCAGGAGGAGAAGGGGACGACAGAGGATGAGATGGTTGGATGGCATCACTGACTCGATGGACATGGGTTTGGGTAGACTCCGGGAGTTGGTGATAGCCAGAGAGGCCTGGAGTGCTGCAATTCATGGGGTCGCAAAGAGTCGGACACGACTGAGCAACTGAACTGAACTGAAAGATGTTTATGAGTTTCCCTGGTGGCACAGTGGTAAAGCATCCACCTGCAAATACAGGAAATGTGGGTTCAATCCCCATTCCAGGAAGACCCCCTTGAGGAGGAAGTGGCAACCCACTCCCATATTCTTATCTGTAAATCTCCATGGGCAGAGGAACCTGGCATGAGAAGAAAAAAAAAAAAGACCTTACAAATGCAATCAAGGTTAAAGACCTTAAAACATGTAAAATAGTGTGTAATATATGGGTAGACCCAATATAATTATGTGGGCCTTTACAAGTATTAGAGGAAGACAGAAGACTGGATCAAAGAGGTGTCACAGAAGAAGTATAAGAGATTAAAGATGGAGGAAAGTCCTTGAACCAAAGAATATGGGCAGCTTCTAGACATAGAAAGCAACACTCAGCTAAAAGGGAAATGGAGACCTCAATCCTACAGCCTCAGTGAACTTAACTCTGCCAACAACTCAAATAATTAAGGAAATAGATTCTTCCCTAGAGCCTCTAGAAAGTAACTCTATTTTCCCAACATATGTATTTTAGCCTGGAGAAACCCCTGTTAGGCTTTTAACATAGAGAACTATAAGATATTAATAAATGTGTCTTGTTTTACTTGCTAAATATGTGATAATTTGTTGTGGCATCAATAAAAAACTAATTGCTCCCAACCTATTACTCTGCTATAATTATATGCCTGATTATATGTGTAATATGAATTTTTTATGTGAACAGTGCTAGTAAAGAACATTAGTCTACTGTTTATAAAATAATGTGTCTTAGATTATTATTATTTCCATCTAACAGATGAGAAAACTGAAGGCTCACAAGGAAAAGTACCTTTTTAAAAGCTACATGGCTGGTATACTCTGTGACTTATATTTGAAAACAAGGCTTAAAATCTTGTTTTTAAAAGGCTCAAAGGCTTAAAAAGGCTTGTGTTTTAAACCACTGTGCTCTATATCTATACTTTTATCTGTATATCCTTCCACACATACCCACTCATACCTCCTGCATTTCCTAAATTCATATTAAAAATCTCTAAGTAACATCAAGGTTTACGGAATATGGATCAGGTATTTTATTAGAGTGCTTCTCCATTTGAATAAAAACTGATCTTGCAATATGTATTTAAATAAATGTAAATTACTTTGCTTAATTCCTTTGAATACATTTACCTTAAAAAATTAGTAAGCATTTTTACTGAATTTAATACTAAACCTTTACTTACATAAATTTTGAAACTACTTTATATTGCTAAGGGTAATTTTAGCAATGTAAATAAAATGTGTGCATTTAAATACATGAAACATAAAATAAGTCCCCAAATTAAATGAAGTTTAACAACCAGTGTCAGCTAAAAATAAAATTAATTCTAAATCACAAAAATCATAAAAATAAAAAATAAAAATACCTTAAACAACTTCCATATAACATGTCTGAGGTTTAGTTTGCATGTTAGGCAAAAAAAAAATTGTGTTAATATTTCATTATTTAATTTTTTCCTGTATTTTATTTCAGCATTACCATTTTGCACCACTTCCATCATTACCCACTTCCTCTCAAAGGAGACTGAATAGTTCAACTCATGCCCGGGGCAGTCTAAGTGAGAACTGAGGTCTTGAGAGCTACAGCTGAGCAAACATTGGCTCCTTGAGATACAGTGAGACAGCAGGTGCAGGAGTGAACTGAGTCCTCTGTAGGAATAGAGGTGACGTTGAAAAGTAAGGGTAGAAATTGGGGACATATAGAGAAGATTTTTTTTATGGAGACAAGACAAAATAAATTCTAGAACCAATAAGCTGGATCATGTCATTTGTTTTTTGAAAAGTACTAGGGTAAAAAACAAATACTTAATAGGTATAATAATACTGACTTTACAGTAAAATTCTCACTTAAGGAAACAGTAATGCCCTTGGAAGGGAGGGTGTGGATAATTGCTACTGTCTCCATCTGTGGTTGGAAGTGTTCTAAGAAGGCCCCCCAAGATTCCCATTCTAATAATCCCCCCCCTTTGGTGTGAGTGAGAGCAGTGAGTATAATGGGATACAACTTGCATAATAGGGTAACTTTGAGGATAGCCCTGACCTCCCTGAGAGAGATCTTTAAATGAAGATGATGTATCATTGAAAAGTTATCTTGTAGGCCTGAAACAAAGCAAATAACCATGTATGTTGTAAACTACCTATGGAGAAATCCCTAAGACTAAGACCTGAAGAAATCCTCTAGAATCCTTTAGAAGCCAAAAGCTAGCAAGATGGGGATCTCAGTTCTAATACCAGAAGGAACTGAATTCTTCTATTCATCTGACTGAGATTTGATGAGCACTCGAAGCTCTAGATGAGAAAAGTACCCTAGCTGGCACTTTAATTTCTGTTTTATGAGGTCCTAAAAAGATGACTGAATTATGTCATTATTGGAATTTCTGATTTACAAAAACTAGGACTATAATTTTGTATTCATTTAAGCTAATGAATTTGTGGTAATTTGTTATAACATTAAAATAAAATTAATATAAATGTTGGTATTTTGGAAGTGAGGTGCCACTGATGTTTAAAAAAATGTTTGGAGAAAAATTTTAAAAATGGGAGCAGCTTTGAAATCAGGCAGTAAGTGGAGGATGAGATAATTTTGACGAGAATGAGTGAGAAAGTCTAAATTGCCTTTAACAGACTACTGATAGAAATTGGTGCTCTAAGGATGATGCCTGGGAGGGCTCAAAATGAAGTCAAAAACATGTTACTGGAATTTGGAAGAAGGGGCATCCTTATTATGCAGTGGCAGAAAACTTAGCAAAATTGCACTCATACTGAAACAAGAATTTTGAAGTGAAGTACAACGGTGGATAAGGAGATTTCTACTAGGAATGTAGTGTAAAACATGATAGCTATAGTTAAGAGAACTGTAAAGGATATTTAAAAGTTGTTAAGAGAGTAAATCCTAAGAGTTTTCATGGCAAGGAAAACCTTTTTTTCTTTCTTTTTTTTTTGTATATGAGATGATTGACGCTTTTAAACTTACTGTTATAAACATTTCACTACATGTATATGTTTAAGTTGAATCAATGTGCTATATACCTTAAACTTAGTGCTTTATATATCAATTATATCTCAATAAGACTGAAAAAAATACAAATTTCCATCAAGGACAAAACTAAATATATTAAGTATTAAAAATTAAATTATAATTTTTGATTTAAAAAAAGAAATTATTACTACTTAGGATAAAATGCATGAGGGGAGATATTAATTGAGGGAAGAACTGTTAAAGAGGATCCAGGGATGTCTGATTTTGAAGCTTTCAATTACTTTGAATGACAGAAGATTCTAAATTCAGAAATGGCTACTAGAAACTTGACATAGAGAAAAATATTTGTCATTGATGTGTCACTATATAACCTTTTACTACAATCTCAGAAAAAACGAAACTCAAAAGTATTCAATAACGCAAAGGGACTTTTCAAGAGATTAAGGATGTGCTTTATGAATTGAATCCTCTCAATCAAACTAGAGATTCTCTAGGAAGCTTAAGGCATTGTCACTCAACCATCCACTAAAAACCAAAGATAGAGGAGAGATTATCTCAAAAAGTCTTATGTCTTTGACTAATGAACTGAAACATGGTGAAATTCATACAAGATCCAGAAAGCTTTCGAGAAACTTATTTTAGCAG
This sequence comes from Giraffa tippelskirchi, assembly GCF_054371585.1. Lineage (NCBI taxonomy): Eukaryota > Metazoa > Chordata > Mammalia > Artiodactyla > Giraffidae > Giraffa > Giraffa tippelskirchi. The sequence continues at coordinate 130,782,761 of NC_137286.1, forward strand.
AAATAGTACCAGCTTAGATGGAAAGGACAGAGTAAAGATGAAATTAAAGTAAGCTTTTGGCTTAATAAAATTCCATCGTATCTATATAGACAACATCTTCTTTCTTTATTTTTTGATGGACACAGGTTGTTTCCATGTCTTGGGTATGGTAAATAATGCTGCAATAAATTCAGATACCTTTTGGACATGTTGTTTTCAGTTCCTTTGGGTATATACTCAGAAGTTTGACCTTGTAGTAGCTCTTATTTTTTAATTTTTTGTTTTCCTTAGTGTTTTCCATAGTGTCTGCACCAATTTACATTACCACGAACAGTCTATAAGGGTTCCCTTTTCTCCGTATCTTTGCCAACACTTGTGATTTCCTGCATTCTTGATGACAGACCTGACAGGTATGAAGTGATATTTTATTGTTTTGATTTGCATTTCCTTGATGATCAATGTTGTTGAGCATTTTCCTATGTATCTATTAGCCATAGGGATATCTTCTCTGGAAAACATGACTATTCAGTTCGTCTGCCAGTTTTTTAAATCAGATTATTTGTTTATTTGTCATTGAGTTATATTGTTTAAAGGTACAAACTTGCAACTAGTAGATAAATAAATTCTGGAGATCAAATGCACGGATAGTGATTGTATTATGATTTTGTCTATTGATGACCACAGTCAGGTGTCCAAATGTTCACTTCTCTTTCAGATTCCTCTATTTTATTCATTTAGGGAGGTGTTCACCACCTTCTTTAATGTGAATTAGATTTCTTAATCTCTTTTATCCTTGTGTTTTTCTTTCTCCCTTGAAAACTTCTCTATAACATTAAACTACTTTTTGCCTGTTCTTTTTTTTGCCTGCTTGTAAGGAATATGTCACTTTCCTCTGTTTTCAGACTAATGACATTTTCTTTATCCATTAAACTAAATGACTTCTGTTGCCTCTGGGGCCTTCAGCCTCCTTCATTCCCTCTTATCTCATCAGATCGCAAGCTTTCTCCTTCCGCTAGCATTTCCTTTCTCTCCCCAAACATCCTTAAATCTTCCCTGCGCCTTACAGCAATTCTTTTCCATCATGTCTGAGTCTCTTCTTCTTATTGTCAAGTCACTTCTAGCAAACTATATTCAGTCTCCACTTATTTCCACAACCTACTCCCCTCCATAGCAGTTAGAGTTCTGTCAGAGAACAGAAGTCACTCAGTTACTGTAACAGAGAGAATTCAATGTAAAAAAATTATACCTAGGTATAAAGCTGAAAAGATAGACATTACACTCCAATGTAGTGTGAGGAAGCAGCTGTAGAAAGTACCTATAATCCCCAGGGCTAGGGGAAACCAAGGAAAGTTGTTGGAGTTATTAAAACTTTAAAGAGTTGGTCTGCAGAGATGAGAGTCAGACCTTTGTGGTTAGAGTAGCTGTTCCCCTCTTGTTGATGAACCTGAGCTTGGATGAGGGCCTTGTGGGAGGGGGCTCTGCTTAGGTTGTTGCATACTGGCTACAAAGCTGGATTGGCACATTTTGGGAAAACAGGATTCAGCTGCTGCTACAGAAAGAAATACCTGCTGCAAGAGTGAACAAGCTATATTGGAGTGATGGTCACAAGAGTTAGAAATGGAGAAGAATTCCCTAATTAGGATCCGGATAGGATAAATCTCTTCTTTCTCTTCCCGTATCTATATTCCCCTAATTTAAAAAAAAAAAGTTTATAGGCAATTTTTCATATAAGAGAACATTAAAAAAAAAACCACACATTTTTCAGTGTGCAGTAAACAATTTGACCTTGCCCATAGAGAAGTCTGACCCTTGCCCTTGGTTCCTGAGAAGTAAACTCTATAGCCTTGGAATGTCCTGCTTTATAAAAGTGTCTTTGTTTGTCCAGATCTTTTGGCTGTGCCACCAAATGTAACAGCATGATTTATGGTGGTAGGATTTGAGGAACAAAATAGCAGCTCAGTAGGTCCAGAGGGGCTGGGGGCTAAGCTCAGTTTTGTGGGCTGTCCACCATGTCTATCTGAGAGAGTCTGATAAAGACTCTGGACATCAAAGCTTGAGAGACCGTTCATCATTGGCTGTGCTCTGTGCATATAGCCAAGCATCATTGCTCACAGGAGTTAATGTTGTCCACAACGCTATGGAAGGAGCAAAATGGAATGTTGAACTTTTGGAATCCTCCACCACATGTCTCTTCCCTTAACTGATTTATATCTGTGTTTTTTCACTGAGATATGTGGTAACCACAAACATAATTGCTTTCAGTGAGTTTTGTGAGCCATTCTAAAAGATAAAACCGAGGGTGGTATTTGTAACCCCCAACTTGCTATCAATGGCAGAAGAGAGGGCAGTCTTGGGGACTATTCACTAATTCTTGCTCAGTTTATGAAAAAATATATTTCATATATACAAAAATAACATACAGCTTAAAGTAGCACAACTTTAGGTTGGCAGTGTTTTAGTATTCTTAATATGATTAAAGAAATAAAGAGGACAGTGTAATTTATGGCTTTATTGTGTGTGAAAGTCGCTCAGTTGTGTCCAACTCTTTGCAACCCCATGGCCTATACAGTCCATGGAATTCTCCAGCCAGAATACTGGACTGGGTAACCTTTCCCTTCTCCAGGGACTCTTCCAAACCCAGGGATCACACCCAGGTCTCCCTCATTGCAGGTAGATTCTTTACCAGCTGTGCCACAAGGAAAGCCCAAGAATTCTGGAGTTGGTAGCCTATGCCTTCTCAGTGGATCTTCCCAACCCAAGAATCAAACCGGTTGTCTCTTGCCTTGCAGGTGGATTCTTTACCTGCTGAGCTATCAGGGAAGCCATGGCTTTATTGATGTCATTTAAAATATTACTTTCAGGAATTATTGAAATATAACTTTAAAATAAACATCATTGCTATTTTAGATACTCCAGAAATTTTCGAAACATTTCATTATTCTGATCTCACTAACAAAAGGTAGGAAATCAAAGACCAACTCAATGAGAACACCAGGCACTGCACAGAAAAATCAAGGTCTGTGAATTTCAGACCGAGCTCTTCTACATATGAATTCTCAAGGCCTTCAGGATATCACTTAAACATTTTCCCTTATGTTACAATTTTGTTTGAGGGATGAGTAGTGTACAATAATATAAAGGATGAGAAAAGTATTTTTTTCAGGGACATTTTCACTTCTATGAATTTAACTTTTTCAACCAAATTATGTAGAAAAACATTAAGTAGAGATGACTCTTATAAAATCTAGAAAGTAGAAGTTGTCTATATAATAAATGAAATGACTCAAAAGCATCTGAGAATGGATTACTTGTTCATGTAGAAACACCCACTTGAATGTCTTTTCTAAGCCAGATAATCGTTTGCATTACCTTCAAGCACTTCTACAAAGTTCACTCAGGTTATATATCCTGTTTTTAGGTGACAGACCATCACTGTACTCTTCCACTAGTGTTTTGGCTTTTGCTAATTAGAACTATTTTATTTTATTTTTTTATAATAGAACAGATCTCAACCCCTTTCTTATAGATTGTAGACTACTCCTCTTCAAGGATTTAGAAGTCAAAGGACCCATTTTCAACACTGTCAAAAGAGAGAGAAATTGAGTAATCCAATTTATGATAACTACTGAACTTTCATGCTGTGATTGGGGATTGTTCTGGATCAGAATTCTCTGTTCATTTCATTATCAAAGCCACATCCTGAGGATAACTGCAGTGTTCTGTAGTTGGGCCCAGTCGTGCCCTTTTCACATCTCTAAACCAGCATGAGGAAGGCCCATTCAAACTACTGATTCCTCTTTTAATTTAATACATGTGTTGTGTTGACCAAGCACTTACACCAAAGTAACAATGAGTAAATCTCTTCCACATGCCCTTGTCCACACCGGTGCCCTGATTCTTGTAACCTATTCAATTCCCCGGTCTTTTCCCAGAACTGGTTTCCTATCTTGCTTTCTTCATTTCATTCTCTTGAAATTGAAGTTCATTCCCAAATACTAACGTGTAGTTATCTGTAGGGAGACAAAATAAATGGCAAAAACAGCTTTTCTGCACTTACAATAATATATTCTCATATATTTCTTCTCTGATGATACACCACTAACTTGTGTCAGATTTCTTGATGTTGAACATTTTCATGTTGGGTCCTCTGTTATATAGTACTCTGCTTCCCAAATATAACCTGCCCTCACCACCTGAAATCTAGATGGTCTCCCTAACATTTTCCCTGCTCTTTTAGGCAAGATGTTGCAACTGTTGGTTTTAGGATACCATTAACACACTCCCAACCCCCCACACATATAAATTTAACTGACATGTAAAATTGATACATCCTGAATTGTGGCTACACTTCATTAAAGGTGCAAGTAGGTCTATAAATCATAGCAATAAAATAAAATTTAATGTAACATTTTTAGTACTCAATAAAGTCTATGAATATATCATATCATAATAATTCTTTATGAATTTTCTTTACTTTGATTTCACTCTCAGCAGTGCTGATCAGTGTGAAATCTCAATTCTCCTAGAAATAACTGAAAATTCAGTTTAAGGTATGGAATTTAGCTAGATCAAACCCAGCAGAAGTTATAATACTTATACTGAACATGGGGAAAAATCAATCAGAAAAGATGTAATGCTTATATAGAGAGATAGAAACCTCTAGGAACATCAAAGGAAAGTTAGATGATGAATTAGTTTGATTAAAGTAACATGAAAAAGTTTGAGTAAGAAGGTACCAATGAAAATGATAGATAACCTGCTACCATGCTACCTGGATAACATGGTTCAAGAACACTGATGCTGCGTAAAGTGAAAACAAATAAAATGCTCTCAATCAAATGCAGACTCTTCCTCATTTGCAGTCAAAGTGCTCTGAATATGTTTGAAAACCAAACATCATAAAAATTAGACTTACAAAAGTGTAAAAATATTAAATATTAAATAATATTAAATATTATTCTTTCAAGGAAGCCAATAAACAATTTCTAAAAATTACTGCAATATTTCCATCTCCTTCTTAAGTAAATTTCAGCAGGAGAGGGATAAAATTTATGAGACTCAGATATCATGCAAGCAAAGACATTCCTCCATCTCTATATCCTCATTGGCCATAATCTTTTAAATATCTGAAATGAAATGGGCTACAGTAAATCTCTTCTTTCACTGGATAACATATTTGGCTTGTTGCCTTCCTGTTCCTATATGGCCAGAACCTCAAGGAGAGACTGAATTCTTAACCCACAAACCCCAAAAGAAAGAGAAGAGAAGATAAGGACCTGTAAGGACCAACAAATTCTGGATACTTATAGGTGATTCAACTCGTGGGGGTGCAGAACTCTGAAGCACATTGAAAAGAAAAGGGCAAGTAAGATTTTAGGCCAGTTTGGGGTGAGGCTGATAGAAAGTCTGCATATCAATAATACTCTTCTTTATTTGTATAAACATTCTTTATATCTCAGTAGGAGCCATTTGTCCTACTCTTACTAGATAAGAGATCAGGACAAAAGGGGTTCAAATTACCTTTTCACAAACTGAGTATAAAAATAATAGATAATATTAACGAAAAGTTATATAAAATTGAAGTTATATAGATTACATCAAAGTCTAAACATATATTGTATATCTTCTGTATCTGATGTCTTGACATTTAACTCTAATATATTTTATATTTAAATTTAAATGTACACAATATGTTTTGGAGGGAAAAATCTTGTCATGACTTATTTGGTCAGAAAATAAATAAACTGGAGAAATGTAGGAAGAGGGTTTTATGGGCATACAGTCAGCAGAGCCATAGATTTTTTTTTTTTAATAAAGCCATCTCATCATGTAAGTATTAAATTTTGAACAAAGTAAGTGGGGTTTTCAACATTCTGTAAGAATGCAGTTTTCCTTAATATACATGGAAATTTAAATTGAATTTAATGCCTTTTATTGATACTTAATGCCTAAATAAATTTATGTCATCTGTGGGGATCATGATTGGAATGAGATGACCCCAAGTTTGGAATGGCTACTACATGGTATAATAATTAAAAACATAAGTAACAAACCCTGTCATTTTTATTCTGTATTTATATTAACATATTGTGCCATCAAACCTAACTAAAGGTATAATTGAAAATACAGCTAAGAGTCATGAAATAAAACAAAAAATAAAAATAAAATAAAATAATTTTAAAAATCCCACAAATGCAAAGTAAAGGGAGCAAAAAGGAAGAACTCTGAACGGGGTAAATGATTACCAAAATATCTCTGCTTCAGTACCATGCACATGTAATTCTATGAAGGGACTTTGCCATGTATGGGGCTAGTCTCTCTTTCAAAAGGTTTATTAACCTACTACAGGTGAGTTACTGTAAAGTAAGAGAAAAACAAAGACTATTAATTTGAAGTAATTTAGACAGAAGAGCCAGAAATAAACAAAAATGAAAGAACTAATGGAGAAGACAGAGAGATTAGATTAAGGATTACATTCTGATAATGAATGTTCCCACTTATATCAACAATTACATTCTGTCTCAATAACCTCTGATTTATTAAACATGTATGTGTGCACTTCTGTTAATATGTTTAGATACTTATGTATAACCATATCTATACTAACTTTTTGAACTTTGCATTGAAAAGATTAGATTGAAATGAGTCTACCCAGACACCCAGATCTTCTATTACCATTTTCCAGTAATAGGAAACCAATAGCTAATTAGAGATCAGGGACAGGGAACATACAAGATGATCCTGGAGTTTCTTGAAGTACCAAGAAGTAAAGAAGTGCTCAAAAAAAAAAAAAAAGTGATGGGGGCATGTAAAAATGGTACATGTGCCAACCTGAAGGAGGTTCCAATGACCAATTTGGAATAATTTTGAGAAAAAATAATATAGTATTGACTTATAATCCAGTGTATACAATTAGTATTTGTGAGTCTATGCTGATATAAATTAAAGAAAAAGAAATGCAAAAAAGGGAAAATGGTTGTCTGAGGAAGCCTTCAAATAGCTGAGAAAAGAAGAGAAACTAAAGGCAAGGGAGAAAAGGAAAGGTATACCCATCTGAATGCAGAGTTCCGAAGACTGGCAAGGAGAGATAAGAAAGCCTTCCTAAGTTATCAATGCAAAGAAATAGAGGGAAAAAATAGAATGGGAAAGACTAGAGATCTCTTCAAGAAAATTAGAGATACCAAGGGAATATGTCATGCAAAGATGGGCACAATAAAGGACAGAAATGGTATAGACCTAACAGAAGCAGAACATATTAAGAAAAGGTGGCAAGAATACACAGAAGAACTATAAAGAAAAGATCTTAATGAACCAGATAACAACAACTGGTGTGATGACTAACCTAGGGCCAGACATCCTGTAGTGCAAAGTGAAGTGGGCCTTAGGAAGCATCACTATGAACAAAACTAGTGGAGGTGCTGGAATTCCATTTGAGCTATTTCGAATCCTAAAAGATGATGCTAGAAAGGGCTGCACTCAATATGCCAGCAAATTTGGAAAACGCAGCAGTGGCCACAGGACTGGAAAAGGTCAGTTTTCATTCCAATCCCAAAGAAAGACAATGCCAAAGAATACTCAATCTACCACACACTTGCACTCATCTCACATGCTAACAAAGTAATGCTCAAAATTCTCTAAGCCAGACTTCAAAGGTACGTGAACCGTGAACTTCCAGATGTTCAAGCTGGATTTAGAAAAGTCAGAGGAAGCAGAGATCAAATTGCCAACATCTGTTGGGTCATAGAAAAAACAAGAGACTTCCAGAAAAACATGTGTTTCATTGACTATGCTAAAGACTTTGACTATGTGGATCACAGCAAACTGTGGAAAATTCTCAGAGATGGAAATACTAGACCACCTGACTTGCCTCCTGAGAAATCTGTATGCAGGTCAAGAAGCACCAATTAGAACCAGATGTGGAATGAAGGACTGGCTCCAAACTGGGAAAGAGGTACTGTACTGTATATTGTCACCTTGCTTATTTAATTTATATGCAGAATACATCATGCAAAATGCTGGGTTAGATGAAGCACAAGCTAGAATCAAGATTGCTGGGAAAAATATCATAACCTCAGATATGCAGGTGATACCACCCTTAAGTGCAGAAAGCGAAGAGGAACTAAAGAGTCTCTTGATGAATGTGAAAGAGGAGAGCGGAAAAGCTGGCTTAAAACTCAACATTCAAAAAATGAAGATCATCGCATCTGGTCCCATCACTGCATGGCATATAGATGCAGAAACAGTGGAAACAGTAAGAGACTTTATTTTTTTTCAGCTTCAAAATCACCGCGGATGGTGACTGCAGCCACAGCATATTAAACAGCAGAGACATGACTTTACCGACAAAGGTCCTTTTAGTCAAAACTATGGTTTTTGCGGTAGTCATGTATGGATGTGAGAGGTGGACCATAAAGAAGCTGAGCACCAAGGAATTGATGCTTTTGAACTATGGTGTTGGAGGAGAATCCCTTGGACTGCAAGAAGATAAAACCAGTCAATCCTAAAGGAATTCAACCCTGAATATTCATTGGAAGGACTTATGCTGAAGCTGAAACTCCAATAATTTGGCCATCTGATGCGAAGAACTGACTCATTGGAAAAGACCCTGATGCTGGGGAAGATTTAAGGCAGGAGGAGAAGGGGATGATAGAGGATGAGATGGTTAGATGACATCACTGACTCAATGGACATGAGTTTGAGCAAGCTCTGGGAGTTGGTGATGGACAGGGAAGCCTGGCATGCTGCTGCCCATGGGGTCACAAAAAGTCAGACACGACTGAACTGAACTGACATAAATAAATGATTAGATAAATAAATAAGGCAGTATATGAAATTTTCCAGTGCAGAAGAATTGTACTCCATGAAAGTGGAGTATAACTCTAAAGACCTTAAATAGGGCTGGGCATAGTGATTTCTTTTTAAGGAGTGTGGTGTATAAAGAAGGAGGGGTAACTCTATAGTAGAAAAACCTGACAAAGACTCCCTCAGAGAGCTGGTCAAGGTTAACATCAACAGTTGTAAAGCATTTCAGTAGAATACACCCTTGATATGATGTCAGGAGGTTGGCACTTCTCCTCTTTTGTCTTCTCACCCAAACGCCATAACCCATAGTGTTAGTATGAGAACTTCAGACCAATCCCAATTGAGGGTATTCTTGTAAATATCCAATCAGTATTCCTGAAAATGACAAAAGTCATCAAAAAATAAGGAGGATTTGAGAAACTGTCAAAACAAAGGAACCATCCTAAGGAGTTATGATTACTGAAAGTAATGTGGTAAAATCTAGATGTGATTCCAAGTCACATAAAGACATCAAGGGGAGAAAAATGTGGGGAAATATGAATAAAACATAGACTTTAGGTAATACTGTGTGCCAGCATCATTTCATTAATTGTGACAAACATACCATAGTAATGTTAACAGTAAGAGAAATGTGATGTAGTATAGATGAGAATTCTCTGAAATTCTTGCAACATTTTTTGTAAAGCTAAAACTGTCCTAAAAATGAAGTTTATTAAGCATTTAAACAATACATGAAATAAAATACAAGATAGAATGATTAAAATCAATTAAATAAATTCATTTTATATTCCACTAAAGTGCAAGAGTCATATTCTGTCAAATGTCTACAGTGCTTATTATGATATAACACACATAATGTCAGTTAGACACTATGAAGAAAGTAATATCACGGAATTAGAATGACAACTACACTAGATAAGGCTTTTGATCTATAAGCAATGGAGCATCAACTCAGGATGCCTTAAGCAAAATGTTGAATTAATTGAGTAGTGTAGCCAAACCACAGCAAGAACAGGGATGGAGGCAGCCTTAGGAATTACAGCAATGATTCTAGTCCCATCTGCACTCCATCTATCACCTCAGTTGTTTTCAAGTTACCAGTCTGATTGTTTTAGCTAATCATTCTCTGTGACTGTTGGCATTTTCATTCACAACTACAGTGCCCCAGGAAAAGAACAAAGAGGACTCTTTTCTTCCAGTCATAGCTGAACAATCTTAGGCAAGATCACTCTTTGGCAAGTTTCGAGTCACATGTAGAGCAGAACCACAGTGTCCAGAGCATGAGCATATATCTCTACATCAGCCTGTTGTTGCAGGTGGGGGAGTAGAGTCTTTAAAGAAAAAGTACCTGCTGATCAAACATGGCTCTGTGGAAGGAGAAGGCAGTGGAGGAGGTGGTGGAGGCGCTGGCGAGAGACTATAGCTGAGGCCAAACTTTTAAACCAGATGTGACATTTATATAATTTATTATATTTATCATTTTCTCCAAATACTAGGAAATTCAGAATGAAATTTGAAAATTATACTTTAAAAATATGTATGATGCTATTATTTAAAATATTTTATTGGTTTGTAATCGCTTATTGGCCAGAGTGTCCTTGATCAGTATCTATATCTCCTTGGTCTTTCAGATCTGTCTTTTACATTTTCTTTTTTTAAGTTTTGGTTCTATATGTGGTTTTTTGTTTTTTGTTTTTTTTCCTTTTTTGTTGACCCATATCAACTGCTTTCAGGACTAGGGAATCTAAGTTTGGATTCCCCAACAAACAGGTGCCAAGACAAGACTGGAAATGCAAGCAACTTACTGGGGGAACTGACTATGAAGGAAAGAGTGGAGGAAGCAGGCCTTGGCAGAGAGAGCCTGCAGACTACAGTACAGGACTGGCGTGTGACCGGACAGGGCAGGGGCAAGAATCTTGCAATTATAGCATCTCTGCATGCTTTCTCCAAAGCATTGAGGACTTTCCAGCCAGTGCCACCTGTTAGAGCACTTCTGTGAGCTACAGGAATGGGTCAGCACTCCCAAGGGGACCCTCCCCCAGACACTGGCTGAGCGTCATCTCAGGTGTAGGACCTGAGCAGAAATATGATGCTTGATCCCCAAGGGTGACAGCTGGTACTGTCAGTCAGCCACATTCTATCCATCATGGAGTCTGAGTGGTACGTTTTTATGGCTTCTTTTAGGAGCAGAAAAAAATTATAATAACAAGTACAGACTCCTTCAAATTCAATACTAATATACTTAAAAGTCATCAACCAAAACACAAAAATAAATACTGATGTGTGGCCTTGGGGGACAGGCTGGGAATCTCCCAGAAAGATAAGCACAAGTTGTGAAAGCTGTGTTCACAGGGCTAGAGCTGGGGTCTCCACTGGGCACCAGCCTTGCCAACAGAAGAAAGATGGTACAAGTTTGTATGCTGGCTGTTTAAAGGGTTCCAGGCATCTGAAGACCTCCAGACTTTCCCCATGCCCTGTTTGGAGGAGAACTTTTCTCCCCTTCTTACCGGCTAGACAGCCAAGCAGAAAGAGTCCCTGGGTTATTCACCAGGCATCCTCTTTTCTCTCCCCCAGATGTGATCTCTTTAAATGTTTAAACCGTGGGATTAAATTAAATGAAAGGAAGTGTATTATTCCTACAATAGCAAATGTCAATCCAGAATTTCTTACAAAGCAAAGTTTGGAGAGTTTCTGATTGTGATTTGAGAACAGAACATAGATGTTTTAATATAAGCACACAAGAGCTCATGTTTGTGCTCTTCCAGATAACAGACTGTCCATTTTCAGCATACTGTTATCAAGATGCTGGTTATGTGACTTTTAAAGGTGAGCTTCTTAATAACCCGGTTGCATTAGGCAAGGTTCTCCAGAGAAGTAAAACCAATAGGTTATATAAAGAAATATGTAACAGATTTATTATAGGAATTGGCTTCTATAGTAATGGACCCTAAGAAATCCCAGGTTCTGCTGCCTGTAAGCTGAGAACTAGGAAACAGGAAGGTATAATTCAGTCCTACTCCAAAAGCCTGAGAACCAGAGGGTCACTGGTGTTAAGTCCTAGATACAGGGAGGCAAAGAACCAGAAACTCTAATATGAGAGGGTGTCCCAACTCAGAAATCTCACCCGTCCTTTGCCTTTTTGTCCAGTCAGCTCTCACTGGATGATGAGGGGAATCCCCATTGGTGAGGGAACTCTCTTTACTCAGTCCACTGATTCAAATGCTGATCTCTTCCAGAAACACCTTCACAGACACACCTAGAAATAATGTTTTACCAGCTACCTGAGCATCCCTTAGTTCAGTTAAATTGACACATAAAGTCAATCAGCACTCTGATTATGATATATCTGTGAGTTTCAGGAGTGGAAGAGGCAGTAATGAATGATGGGATGAATCATTTTCTGAAGGACTGAGTACAGATTGTTGGGGCTTGGGCTCTACACAACAAAGAATGATAACCCGGCAGTGCTTACTTTGCAGGGGTGTCATTATCATTATAAAAAAAAAAAAAATCACATTCTGAACTTTTGTTCTAAATCATCTCTTTATGACCCTATGGTTATCAAAGAGGAGGGCAAATGCAGAATAGTGGTAGAGGGTAGTGATGGTTTGTTTCCTTCTGTACTGAAGATACCACGACAAGTTCACAGCCATTTCAGAACAAAAAATATACAATACAGACAGGTGGTATCACACATGTCCAATTAACTTTGCCCAAATATTTTCTCTTCAATCCCCAACTGTGTAGAGAAGTAGAAACCTTATGAGAGTTTCCCAATGATGACATTTAAAAGGAAGATGCTATGGTTGGTGCCTTGAGATATAACAATAAGTTTACATTTGGGTGTTTAGGGGACTTTTTTATTTTTTTCTTTCTCCTTTATATCTGCCACAACATCTGCTGTGATTTCTTTCGTCCTTATTATTAAAATTCAGTGCTGGTAGTTATAGTATAATCAGGATCAATGATGGATAATTTTCTCCCTTCTCTGCCTTCTTCGCTATTATTTCTTAAAATGGAACAGAAGCAGAGATATATTTAGAAAATAAAATGTTAAGAACTGCTGAATTGAGAAGGATATCAAGGCTTATATGTATAAACACCCTGTGCAATATTCTCAGAGGCCACTGTCAATTACCCAAAGTGACAGCTATTGGGAGCCAGGGTTGGATTCAGTATTTTAGTATTTTCTGCCCAGTGGCTCCATTCCTCTCCCCAATATAGTTGTGTTCACTTTTTCTGTTACATCCCCAATAATCTTTTCAGTAACTCTGTCTTCACCTGAATACTCACACCTCTGCAGATATGTGGCTGACTTCCCCAGGTAGGCCTGGCTTTATAAACAGTTATCAACAAAAACCTTCTCCAATAAATGTAAGCAAATTTCTGGCAAGTTACCTTAGGTCCCTGCTCACATCTGCATGCAATGATCTCAGTGAATTGCCACTTATGATTTCCATGGAAATGATTGTCTTGAGGGTCTAAATCCAAAGACTGTGATAGTAATTGAAGATTTATGTATGGATCTGAAGGATAAATGTTTAGGAATGTGTATATGGTGGGTGTAGAATGGATTAGATGGTGAGGCTTTTCTAGTATATGTCTCCAATCAGACAGAATAATTGTTTTGACCCAAAACTAAAGTTATCCACAGTTAGGAAATAAAAATGATCTGAAATAGGACCAACTTTCCCTTAAAGTTGGAAAAATCAATTTATTCCAATTTGTGTTTTCTTCTCTAGGTGAACATCAATAAAATGTGTTAAGAGAGCCAATTTAGTACAGTTTAGAAGCTGAAGAAAATGGACATTAATTGTAGAAAACAGCATAGAATTGTAGTCCAGTACATGTCTTACATTCCCTCAAAATGGAATAATCCAATACATCACATTTAAATAATAATTTACAAAAATCTCAAGGTGACAAGTAAATATATTTCTTAAAGTTAATTATTTGTGTGAAAGAAAATCAGGCTACAATCAAACCTGTTCTGCACAGGAAGCACTCTGTATATTTGTTAAATTGAATTACATTGGACCAGTAAATATTATGAGTTAAAAGTAGAGTTGTACCTTGTTGGTAGTTTTGGAAGTAGTTTCACTGACCAGCACAATGGTCTAGTTCTGTAGTTACCACTGTGAGCCCCTTTTGCTGTAAGAAATGAAAAACAAGGGAACTATGAGAATATCACGGCAACCATTATGGAGTCCAAATGAATTTATTCTTCCTTTAGAATGAAAAAGAATACAATTTAGCAAAGTTTCTGTGTTCCAGCAAGCAAACACACATGCGCATGTACACAAGTGTACAGCTAGAATAGTGAATTTGGCATGTGGTCCCTAATTGTTTATTCTTTGTTCCTAAAACTATCACAGGAATTTAATGGGGTTGCTGAGGATCATGAACTTTTAGACGTTTGAAAACCTTTCCCTTCTATCACAAATCTAATTGCTGTTGGAACAATCATAATATTTTGCTTATACACATTTTAAATTCTATTCTGTAGGGGCATATTATCAAAATATCTTTACGAGGAAATTAAACAGAGATGTAGCTATTCATTTTTTAATTCATTTCCTACTACCCAGCCCCCAGATTTTTCTTTTGTTTCACTCATACAAATAAAAGAGAAAATTACACTAAAAATCAATTAGAGTACCTAAATTATACAAGTTCATTGCAGTATATATTGTAGATTTTGAAATTTTAATTGAGGATAGCATAATTTGAATCATGAGGAAGAAAGATGTTGAATCATGGTATTTTCTGTCATGCTTATATATAAACAGTTAATGCCAGTATAGGTCAATATATTTTCTTTTTAAAAATAAATGACAGAAATAAGTCATCTTAAGAAAATAACAGAAAGCCGACTTTTTCACTTTGACACTTCAAATGTCATTTGCAAGTGTGACTGATCCCAACGTGATAAAATGACTTCCTTCTGTCAGTCTCTATGTGAGAAATACAATTGGAAATAGTTTGAAAAATTACTCCCATGTTATTTATGTTTCAATTCAAAATCAGAACAATGGAACAGCATTTTCTATGCATGAAAATGTGTTGAAAGAAAAAGGTAAATGCAGTCCTAAGAACAGGTATTATTAGCTGCCTAATGTTCAGCAGAACATATGGTTTAAAACATTACAGTGAAATGACTTAGGTTCCCACCACAGCCTCGCTGCTCCTAACTCTGCCACCTCCAGCAAGTTACTTACATTTTTAAGGTTCATTTTTATGATGTATAAAAATTAGATAATAAATGCGTCTTGAAAATGAACAGAACACCATTCCATGTTCGATGCATGAGACAAATGCTCAGGGCTGGGGCAATGGGATGACCCAGAGGGATGGGATGGGGAGGGAGGTGGGAGAGAGGTTCAGGATGGGGAACACATGTAAACCCATGGCTGATTCATGTCAATGTATGGCAAAAACTACTACAATATTGTAAAGTAATTAGCCCCCAACTAAAATAAATAAATTTATTAAAAAAAAAAAAGAAAATGTATTAAAAACAATAAGTAATATAATAAGCTTAGTCCAGACTTGGCATATTTTAATGACTTAATGTTAATTTTAACTTGATTTCATGAAATTAGAAGACAGAATTCTTGTGTATTTTTTAGCAGTGTTTGTGGCTAGATGCAGCTATTTTTTATATGAGTTTTTTTCAATGCATATATGAATAATGAAGAATGTCTATATCTAGAAGTTCTTACAAAAGATGATTCATAATTGTCAATCTGTAATTGTCAATTCATATAATCCCTTAAGAAAGAGTCAGGCACCTTTCAGGCACCTTTGGAAAAATCTAGATCAGTTAAATCTGAGCAGCAAAATCCTTCCTCCTCATTAACAATGTTATTTATATATAACTTGAAGATCCAGTATCATGTTTTTAACATATAACAAGTTAATATTTGGGAAATACTAAGTTATGTTAAAAAAGTGGCGGGAGTCATTGAAAAACTCCCTACTTCCTATGAGTTAACTTCTTAATTTATGAACATGCTACAGAGATGTGTTTTATAAGAAACAGGAGGAAAAAAAAAGCTAATATGGTGAGTACTTCAGATACAATTAAAATCATATATATATATATGTCTGTGTGTGTATATACATGTACATACACATATACATGTATTTAGGAATACATATTGAATACACATATTACAAATAGCTGTGAAAAGAAGAGAAGCGAAAACCAAAGGAGAAAAGAAAAGATATACCCATTTGAATGCAAAGTTCCAAAGAATAGCAAGTAGAGATAAGAAAGCCTACCTCAGTGATCAGTGCAAAGAAACAGACGAAAACAATACAATGGAAAAGACTAGAGATCTCTTCAAGACAATTAGAGATACCAAGGGTATATTTCATGCAAAGATGGGCTCAATAAAGGACAGAAATTGTATGGACCTAACAGAAGCAGAAGCTATTAAGAAGAGGTGGCAAAAATACACAGAAGAACTGTACAAAAAAGATCTTCATGACGCAGATAATCAAGATGGTGTGATCACTAACCTAGAGTCAGACATCCTGGAATGCAATGTCATGTGGGCCTTAGGAAGCATCACTACGAACAAAGCTAGTGGAGGTGATGGAATTCCAGTTGAGCTATTTCAAATCCTGAAAGATGATGCTGTGAAAGTGCTGCACTCATATGCCAGCAAATATGGAGAACTCAGCAGTGGCCACAGGACAGGAAAAGGTCAGTTTTCATTCCAATCACAAAGAAAGGCAATGCCAAAGAATGCTCAAACTGTTGAACAATTGCACTCATCTCAGAGGGTAGTAAAATAATGCTCAAAATTCTCCAAGCTAGGCTTCAACAATCTGTTAACTGTGAAATTCCAGATGTTCAAGCTGGTTTTAGAAAAGTCAGAGGAACCAGAGACCAAATTGCCAACATCCGCTGGATCATCAAAAAAGTGAGAGAGTTCCAGAAAAACATCTATTTCTGTTTTATTGACTATGCCAAAGCCTTTGACTATGTGGATCACAATAAACTGTGGACAATTCTGAAAGAGATGGGAATACCAAACTACCTGACCTGCCTCTTGAGAAATCTATATGCAGGTCAGGAAGCAACAGTTAGAACTGGACATGGAAGAATAGACCAGTTCCAAATAGGAAAAGGAGTACATCAAGGCTGTATATTGTCACCCTGCTTATTTAACTTATATTCAGTATACATCATGAGAAATGCTGGGCTGGATGAAGCACATGC
The DNA here is from genome assembly GCF_054371585.1 of Giraffa tippelskirchi. Lineage (NCBI taxonomy): Eukaryota > Metazoa > Chordata > Mammalia > Artiodactyla > Giraffidae > Giraffa > Giraffa tippelskirchi. The sequence continues at coordinate 130,799,772 of NC_137286.1, forward strand.
TGGAATCAAGATTTCTGGGAGAAATATCAATAACCTCAGATATGCAGATGACACCACCCTTATGGCAGAAAGTGAAGAGGAACTTAAAAGCCTCTTGATGAAAGTGAAAAAGGAGAGTGAAAAAGTTGGCTTACAGCTCAACATTCAGAAAACTAAGATCATGGCATCCAGTCTCATCACTTCATGGCAAATAGATGGGGAAACAGTGGAAACAGTGGCAGACTTTATTTTTGTGGGGGCTCCAAAATCACTGTGGATGGTGACTGCAGCCATGAAATTAAAAGACACTTGCTCCTTGGAAGAAAATCTATGACCAACCTAGACAGCATATTAAAAAGCAGAGACATTATTTTGCCAAAAATGGCCATCTAGCCAAGCCTATGGTTTTTCCACTAGTCATGTTTGGATGTGAGAGTTGGACTATAAGGAAAACTGAGTGCCGAAGAATTGATGCTTTTGAACTGTGATGTTGGAGAAGACTCTTGAGAGCCCCTTGGACTTCAAGGAGATCCAACCAGTCCATCCTAAAGGAAATCAGTCTTGAATATACTTTGGAAGGACTGATGTTGAAGCTGAAACTCCAATACTTTGGCCACCTGATGCGAAGAACTGACTCATTTGAAAAGACCCTGATGCTGGGAAAGATTGAAAGTGGGAGGAGAAGGGGACGACAGAAGATGAGATGGTTGGATGTCATCACCGACTCAATGGACATGAGTTTGAGTAAACTCCAGGAGGTGGTGATGGACAGGGAGGCCTGGTGTGCTACAGTCCTTGGGGTCGCAGATTCAGAGATGAGTGAGCAACTGAACCGAACTGATATATGTTTTCAATCACACAATATATATATATGTATTATATATATATATATATTTAAGATCATTTAATATTATATAAAATAAGTTACTTGAGATCAACTTAAAATTATGTGTATGCCTGTGGCTAATTTATGTTGGTATGGCAGAAACCATCACAATATTGTAAAGCAATTATTCTCCAAATAAAAATAAAATTTAAAAAACTATATTGATTATTTTTATTTGCTTAAATACAGTTATCTCCATTCAGAGACATAAATAAGTTATACCATACCCAAATGACATTATATACCAATCAGGGCTTTATAGATCTGTCATGATTTCTATTATATTAAGATAGAATTTCCTTGCATTAGGACCAACATACTCCACAAAAACTATCATTATGTTTTAGTCTTTCTAAGTCCTTCCTGCATGACATCAGATTTCACATGGAATTTAAACATTCATAGCACAGATGTTCTGTGGCTTATGCATCACACTCCTGGACTACCTGGTGCTGCTGGTTTTATGTAGGCTGTTCAGACTTTTATAATTATATTTTTATTTTCACAAAGGTCATAAGGAACTTTTGGCATTTGTAAATATATACTTATGGGGGCTCTACAATATTAAAATGTCTTTGACTACATATTAACAGAATGTTCAGATGACTGACTAGGTTATATAATGATTTTTGAAATAATAAATCATAATATGATTGAAAGTTTGATTATATTTGTGTTTAATCAGTTAGAAAGCACACAGAAAAAAGGAAAGTAAATCAGATTTCCCTAAATTCAAGATAAAAAATAAATGTAAGGAAAAAGCTATATTGTATGCAGAAATATTTTTATTATTTTAGGCTATGCCAGATAGGTCATTCAGTGCTAAAGAATCCACCTACAATGCAAGAGACACAGGTTCCATCTCTGGATCAGGAAGATCCCCTGGAGGAGGCCATGGCAACCCACTCCAGTATTCTTGCCTGGAGAATACTGTCCCATAGACAGAGGAGCCTGGCAGGTATAGTCCATGGGGTTACAAAGAGTCAGACAGAAAGAGCAAACCAGCACAGCACAGGACAGAAAATTTCAAAACCATGCTTAAATTGTTAAAAGGAATCAATTTCTTCGGGTCTTAACAATTTTAAAAGCAAATTTGTGTCCTGTGGAAGTATATTACTTGGGAGATGAACACTTGTATATATAGTATATACACTTGTATGTGCAGTGTATAAGCAATGACAATAACAAGTAATTCATTGTCTTCCCTGAAATTTCCTTTATGATATAGAATGATATATTTTCCAAATAATCTATCTTATTTCCATGTTATTATTTTTCTTTTCCAAGTTCTTAAAGCTAATTTAAGCTCTCAGAAATTTCAGGAGCTCCAAAAAGTGCACAAGAGATTTCTTTGCCATTGCTAGATGGTAGGAAGGAAAACAGAGTATCTACAATCTGGAGACAGGTGTCAGTTACTTTAATTCTGAGCAAAATGTTATTAAAATATTTGGTCCCTTAAATAATATATGTATATATATTCAATTTATCTTGTCCATTTTGTGTGTTTCACATATATTGTGAATTATGTGATTTAAAATCTATTTTTTGTGTTAAATACATCATGAAAATAATATAATGATAATATAATATAACTTTTAATATAAACTCTCAGACTTTGCAGTATTTGTTGTTGCTGAAATTGTTAGAAGATACTACTCCTTGCCACTTCTATTCTTATACTTTAGTAAAGTTTTAGAATGGCTATCCAAAGGTTTGCATGCAGCAGATCTGAAGGGGTAAGGCCATTTATGATCTAGAGCAGAGGACAGACTAAAATAGGGGAATGGCATTGAAGCATGTAAATTATCATATGTGAAACGAATCGCCAGTCCAGGTTCAATGCATGATACAGGGCGCTCGGGGCTGGTGCACTGGGATGACCCGGAGGGATGGGATGGGGAGGGAGGTGGAAGGGGGGATTCTGGAAAGGGAAAACATGTATACCCATGGTGGATTCATGGCAATGTATGGCAAAACAAATACAATATTGTAAAGTTAAAAAATAGATAAATAAACTAATTAAAAAAATAAAATAAAATAATAAGCATTTAAACATTCAAAAAAATAAAAAATAAAATGGCCCTAAAAGTTTCTATTTGGACATAAGGGCAAACCTACAGGAATGAACTCTGATGAATGAATAAAAGTCTTAACCTTGTTATGAAAAAAGGCACCAATGAACGGCCAAATGAGCTCCTGGCAGAAAAATGATTCTATCACAAAAGTGAGACTTTCATAGCCCCCCATTTTGTTAAATCTTAATTTCAAGAAAAACCAAATAAACCAATATATTAAAGTGATATCCTAAGCATGATTTTGTTTCCAGGGAGTTCATAATATAAAAACAATAGAAAAATAAGCTTATTACACCAGCTGCCTTAGAATTTGTTTTGAATGCTATCTTTACAGAACTCCATATAGTTTCTTTAATTTAATTATTTTTCTTCACAGCCAAATGCATAGTTGACTAAAGTTTGAAAATTGTCCACTTGAGGCTAACAATTTTAGACATGCCTAATGGATTTCATTTTTGCTCTACTTTTATCAAAGATAAGTAAACCATGCTTTTCAAGCTGATATTACAATTTATATTTGTTTTCATTTTCCACTCATATAAAGTTATGAGAAGAATGAAATCTGTCATTCAGAAATGCACATATACTGATACACCAAGTTCATGACTTTGAAAAAACTGAATTGTTACAGTCAGCAGGCAGCAATATAATAGCTCGAAATGTCCTTTCACTAGTTGAGATATGAAAATCTGAATCTGGCATACGAAAGGAGATAAGCAGGCCAATGTGCATTGCATGAATGTTGGAAGGATGGAAGTGAAGTATATTTTTCTAGACAAGCTCAGCCCATCTCTTAAAGAAGTAGAAAAAAATACATTCATATGTACAAAAAAGTTGCTAATCTGAATTAGTAGATGTGAGAACACAATATGTCATGAAAGAATTCCAAATGGTTTAAAACCCATTTTCCTCCTCATTTTCTTATCTTTTGCATTTGCTATGTATGTTTACTATTAAGAAACTCTTATGAGTTAATATTAATTGTGATGCATACTACATATGTCAATTCCCTTGCTCCACTCTTTTTTTAATATATAGTGTAATTTGGCCAAAGTTTGCATGTGGGTGTTTAACTCTAGTTAAAAAATGAATAGAACTGCCATATGACCCAGCAATCCCACTGCTGGGCATATACACCGAGGAAACCAGAATTGAAAGAGACGCGTGTACCCCAATGTTCATCGCAGCACTGTTTACAATAGCCAGGACCGGGAAGCAACCTAGATGTCCATCAGCAGACGAATGGATAAGGAAGCTGTGGTACATATACACAATGGAATATTACTCAGCCATTAAAAAAAATACATTTGAATCGGTTCTACTGAGATGGATGAAACTGGAGCCCATTATACAGAGTGAAGTAAGCCAGAAAGAAAAACAACAATACAGTATACTAATGCATATATATGGAATTTGAAAGATGGTAACGATAACCCTATATGCGAGACAGAATAAGAGACACAGATGCATGGAACAATTTTATGGACTCTGAGGGAGAAGGTGAGGGTGGGACGTTCTGGGAGAATAGCATTGAAACATGTATATTATCATATGTGAAACAGAACACCATTCCATGTTCGATGCATGTGACAAGGGCTCAGGGCCGGGGCAATGGGATGATCCAGAAGGATGGGATGGGGAGGGAGGTGGGTGGGGGGTCCAGGAAGGGGAACACATGTAAACCCATGGCTGATTCATGTCAATGTATGGCAAAAACTATTACAATATTGTAAAGTAATTAGCCCCCAACTAAAATAAATAAATTTATAAAAAAAAAATGAAATTCTTTGCCATTATCTTTCTATATTTTTCTGATTTTTCATAGTCCTTATATGGAAATCACTTTTATTTGAAAGATAGCTCAGTATTTTCAGATACATTGTTTTTCTGGAATAGGAGACAAACCCAATTACAACTTTAAAGCTTTTTTTGTGTTCTTAACATTTTTTGAACAATTAGACCATAAGCTTGGAAATTATAACACATGTTTGAGGGTCAGAGACCAGTCAGATTACAAGAAATGTAGAATTTATATGAAGAAATAATAACCGAGAATGTTAAAAGGAAAAGCTGTGAGGCGTATAATGGCAAACCTTAACTAGAAAACAAAGGAGTTTTATCAACGCTAAATAAAATAATTGACAAATTATAAAAAGCGAAATTGAGTTTATTCAGGAATGGTGGAGGAATTGTTATCCAGGGCAAGCAAATTGTGGTGCTGCTGCTGCTAAGTCGCTTCAGTCGTGTCCGACTCTGTGCGACCCCAAAGACGGCAGCCCACCAGGCTCTGCCGTCCCTGGGATTCTCCAGGCAAGAACACTGGAGTGGGTTGCCATTTCCTTCTCCAATGCGTGAAAGTGAAAAGTGAAAGTGAAGTTGCTCAGTCGTGTCCAACTTTAGCAACCCCATAGACTGTAGCCTACCAGGCTCCTCCGTCCAAGGGATTTTCCAGGCAAGAGTACTGGAGCGGGGTGCCATTGCCTTCTCCGAAATTGTGGTGAACCACATACAAATCTGAAGAATCAAAAAGATCAGTTTTTATAAGGTGTGAGAAGGAAACTGGAGAGGGTTGTGTTAAGCAAATTTTATTGGAGAACAAAACATTGACATTGTTGCCATTTCTCATTGTCTTCAAGTAGTGGTTAGGGTGTTGTTGTTGGGATAGAGAAGGCTCTTTCTTCTTTTTCATACAAGCAGGAGATAGAAGTCCCAGATGAAAATTTCTTCCCTTGTCAGATTAGTTCTTACCTTCTGTCTGCCTCCTGGTGATGTAGCCTGCCAGGAGTAATACTTCCTGAAAGCTTCCTCTTCAGGGCTTCCCCACTCCAATGTAAGTGAGATGTCTTATATCTTCACAGTTTAATTCAGCAAATAATGGAGAGTCACTGAAAGTTTGTTGGGCAAGAGTTGATGTGATTATGGAAAATAAATATGACACAAATGAGACCCAAGAAGAAGCAAGTTAGAAGTTTTTTTTTTTTAATATTATGGAACAAAATGCAATGTGTACAAATTATTTTGATACAATTAAGAATATATAAGATGGAGAACAGAATGCAGCACTTTAGCACAGATTAATAATGATTCCAGTGAAATTCACTTAAGGCTTTAAATGTTTACTCTTTTTGTTTAAGTGAAGGAAAGTGTATTTTCTTAAGTTCCTAGAAGGTAATGATGATACCGGTTCAAGAACTACACATTCATGATTAACATGAGTGTGAACCAAACCATGCGAACATGTAACTATGTGTTTCACTTCAAAAAAAAAGAAAAAATTCAGAACATTTACACAAGATCTACTGATAATTTGTTTGCACATTAAAGTGGAATATTTTCAAGAAAAATCAAGATTTTTTTGACAAAGGAAATTTTTACTTCTCCCAAAGAACATGGCAATAATTTTCTTGATTTCAGAATTCATCATCTGTTTATCTATCTATCATCATTATCATTTGTCTATCTCTGTTTATTACACTATTTCAATTTTGGGGTTCATTTCTTTTTCTTTACTGATAACTGAGTGAGGATTTTGGAGAAAATGGTGAATAGTCAGTTGTCTGTTTTAATTGGATAAAATGCATTAATAGAAGTTAAAAGATACTGAAAAATTATGAAAATTGAGTATACGCTGTGAAGTAAGGCAAACACATTTGCTCATGAGTACAAAGAAAACATTGAAAGGCAGCAATGAAAGAGTAGTTCCAGAGATATAATTGAATGAAAGAGAAGGCTGTTGGGATCAGAAGAAATTTTGGAAGTTGAGACTTTTGAATTTTAATGACTTGAAGATGACCTTGAAGATGATTACAAATATGAAAAGTTATTACATTGAGAAACTTGTTCTAATAATTGGATCTCACACTTTTAAAACTAGATTGTTTATTCAGCAGAACATTTTATTTTTTAATTGATTTGTTTATTTTAATTGGAGGCTAATTATGTTACAATGTTGTGGTGGTTTTTGTCATACATTGACATGAATCAGCCACAGGTATATATGTGTCCCGCCATCCTGAACCTCCCTCCCACCTCCCTCTGCACCCCATCCCCTTGGGTTGAGCACAAGCTTTGAGTGCCTTGCTTCATGAATCGAACTTGCACTGTTCATGTGTTTTACATATGGTAATATACACGTTTCAATGCTATTCTCTCAAATCATCCCACCCTTGCCTTCTCCCACATAGTCCAAAAGTCTGTTCTTTACATCTGTGTCTCTTTTGCTGTCTTGCATATAGGGTCATTGTTGCTATCTTTCTAAATTCCACTTATATGCATTAATATATTGTATTGGTGTTTCTCTTTCTGACCTACTTCACTCTGTATAATAGGCTCCAGTTTCATCCATTTCTTTAGAACTGACTCAAATACATTCTTTTTTATAGCTGAGTAATATTCCATTGTATATATGTACCAAAACTCCCTTATTCATTCATCTAGCAGAACATTTTATATTTGCATTTCTCATAAAATCAAGGTAGTGTCTAATATGATACACTTCTCCACAAAACTGACAGTCTAATAAAGGAGAGAAAAGTCACAAGTATGAAATAGAGACATTAAAATTACATGGTGAAATATACTGCAGAAGATTAGTGAAAATGGCTTTAGCCCTTCAAATTCCTTGTATTTGAGGACCGAAAACACTGTTTCTCCAAGAAACATAATTCTTCTGTTTTTAGATATGTATTTTTAGTAAAATATTTGACAGTAGATTAAGAAATATAAAATAGAATTTGGAATAAACATGATTTTAATATTATGAGTAAAGGTCCGTCTAGTCAAGGCTATGGTTTTTCCAGTGGTCACGTATGGATGTGAGAGTTGGACGATGAAGAAAGCTGAGCACTGCAGAATTGATGCTTTTGAACTGTGGTGTTGGAGAAGACTGCAAGGAGATCCAACCAGTCCATCTTAAAGGAAATCAGTCCTGAATATTCATCAGAAGGACTGATGTTGAAGCTGAAACTCCAATACTTTGGCCACCTGATGGCAAAGAGCTGACTTATTTGAAAAGACCCTGACCCTGATGGGAAAGATTGAAGGCCAGAAGAGAAGGGGATGACAGAGGATGAGATGTTTGGATGGCATCATCAACTCAATGGACATGAGTTCGAATAAACTCCAGGGGTTGGTGATGGACAGGGAAGCCTGGCATGCTGCAGTCCATGGGGCTGCAAAGAGTCGGACACAACTGAGTGACTCAACTGAACTGAACACATTTATTCTGAGTATCAAATTAATCCAATTATCACTGTTAATCAAGTCTAATTAAGTACTTTGAAGTCCAAGATGGGAACATGATTATTTACAAAAGAGAGACATTTTAAAATAATGTACTATAGAGTTCTATAACTCTTTCAAAGATGCGTTGGTACATATAAAGAAGATTCTAATATCAAGGTTAATTGTCATTCATGTAGTATAGAAGCCATGTGTGCTCACTGAGTGACTGCTCAGTCATGTCCAACTGTTCAGTTGTGTCCAACTCTTTGCAACCCCATGAACTGCAGCCTGCTAGGCTCCTCTGTCCCTGAAATTTTCCAGGCAAGAGTACTGGAGTCAGTTGCCATTTCCTACTCCAGGAGATCGTCCCAGTTCAGGCACTGAACCAGAGGCTTGTGTATTTCCTGCTTTGGCAGGAGGATTCTTTGCCACTGAGCCACTGGGAAGCCAATAGAAGGCTCACATCTACAATTAACTTGAAAGAATGACCATGATAGCTTACCAAATGAGAAAATCTAGTTCTAAAGTTCGTATTGAATTTAAGATCTGGAAAATTTCCTTAATATAAGCCTACTTCTTCACCTCTAATGAGCAAGCACCCTGTTATGAACTTAACCATGTTTCTCCACTATTCTAGATATTAAATTTCAGAACCCAAAAACTAGATTATCCACTTCTATTAATATTGCACAAACCTATACTACAATAGGTTTGTTGTATGGAATTAGATAAATTAATATTCTTCCAAAACTTAACATTTAGAGGAATATGACAGGTATCAAAATGTAAATCCACCAGGCAGGTGTTAGCTTTCTGTCTGATCAGCAATTATGTTGACATAAAATTGTGTACAACTTTCAGCCATTGATTTTTGTATAATTTATTTATTACTCAGGCAGTACCACCATGGAAGAGACAAATGACTTTCACTTAAGCATAAAATCACCATCTCAAGAAAACCTGTTATTAACACATTCTTCACAGAGAATGTTTGGAGTATTTTTAAGGAAGGAATATTTCTTTTCTATGCACTTCTCCTTATTCCCCCAAATGACGTTTTTTCAGTTTCACCTGTTAAAATTCCAACTATCTTTCATGTTCCATTTTGCCATCAGCAACTCGCAAGACTTCCTCAGTCAGCATGGTTCAAGTTTTCTTCGTTCCCTCTGGACAAATGGCTTTTTCGTTGTGCCTGTTTATCTTGTTGTATTCTAAATACCTGTTTGCACGTCTTATGCTTTTACCTGCTTTTACCTTGCCTTCCTGGATGGCCATGTAAAACATTATTGAGATATGGCTTAGACCCAGGAACATATAGGTTCAAATTCTGTTTCCATATTTCCACCTCAAATGGGATTTTGAGTAAATCAATCACTCATCAGAGGATAATTTTTTCTCAGCTATGATTATATTATAAATATCTCATATGTTTAATATTAAATGAGAACATGAAATATAATAAGATGCTGTTCGTTCTGTTTCTCATAGTTTCATACAAGACTTAGTTCATTGAAGTCAGGGACATATTCCTATCTATCACACTGTTTATAGTACAACTATTTTCAAATACTTATCAATAAATATTTCTTAAAAATAAATGTAATAGTTTATCTGAATGATGGACAACACTACTTCTTTGGGTTACAAGATGATATATGCAAGGTAAGAATATCGATTTTATCTAGAGAAAATGAATTGAATATATGTAAACATTTTTTAAAAATTATCTAATATTTTTATATAATAGCTGTTTCTAATCTGTGTGTCATGATGAATCTTATTGAGTATTAAGTTTCTCAATCTTAGAAGTGACAGTTGACTCCACAGAAATACCAAGGATCATAAGAGACTATTTGAACAACTATATGCCAATAAAATGTACAACCTTGAAGAAATGGACAAATTCCTAGAAAGGTATAGTTTCCCTAGACTGAACCAGGAAGAAATAGAAAATAAGAACAGACCAATCACAAGCCCTGAAATTGAAACCATGGTTAAGAACCTCCCAAAAAACAAAAGTCCAGGACCTGACAGCTTCACTGGTGAATTTTGTCATACATTTAGAGAAGAAGTAACATCTATCCTTCTGAAACTGTTGCAAAAAATTGCAGAGGAAGGAAAACTTCTAAACTCATTTTATGAGGCCACTGTTAGCCTGATACCAAAATCAAACAAGGATATACAGAAAAAGAAAATTGCAGGCCAGTATCATTGATGAACACATGTGCAGAAATCCTCAACAAAATGCTAGCAATCTGTATCCAACAATATGTTAAAAACATTGATCATACACCATGATCAAGTGGGATTCATCCCAGGGATACAAGAATTTTTCAAAATCTGCAAATTAATCAATGTGATATACCACATCAACAAACTGAAAAATAAAAACCATATGATCATCTCAATAGATGCAGAAAAAGCCTTTGACAAAATTCAGCGCCCATTTATGATAGAAACTCTCCAGAAAGGGGACATAGAAGGTACATACCTCAACATAATAAAGGCCATGTATGACAGACCTATAGCTAGCATCATACTGAGTGGTAGAAAGCTGAGTCATTCTAAGGTCAGGAATAAAATGAGGATGTCCACACTTTTATACAACATAGTTTTGAAAGTCCTAGCTATAGCAATCAGAGAAGAAAAAGGAATCCAAATTGGAAAAGAGGAATTTAAACCCTCACTGTTTGCAGATGACATGACACTATACATAGAAGATTCTAAAGATGCTACCAGAAAACTACTCATGTGTGCTAAGTCACTTCAGCTGTGTCCGACTCTATGCGAACCTATGGACTGCAGCCTGCTAGGCTGCTCTGTCCATGGGATTCTCCAGGCAGGAATACTGCCATGGGTTGCCTTTCCCTTCTTCAGGGGGTCTTCCCAACCAGGGACTGAACCCGAGTCTCATGTCTCCTGCATTGTCAGGTGTGTTCTTTACCACTAGTGCCACCTGGGAAAGAGAAAACTACTAGAACTCAACAATGAATTTGGTAAAGTTGCAAATTACGAAATTAATACACAGAAATCTATTGCATTTCTATACACTAACAATAAAATATCAGAAAGTGAAATTCAAGAAGCAATTCCATTTACCATTGCATCAGAAAGAATAAAAAGCCTAGGAATAAACCTAAGGAAACAAAAGAGAAATAAACCTACCTAATGAAACAAGATCTGTACTCAAAAAACTCTAAAATGCTGATGAGAGAAACTGAAGAAGACATAAACAGATGGAAAGACATACCATGTTTATGGATTGGAAGAATCAGTATTGTTTAAATGACTATACTACCTTAGGCAATCTACAAATTCAATGCAATCTCTATCAAATTATCAACAATGTTTCCCATAGAATTGAACAAAAAACATCTCAAGATTTGTATGGAGATGCAAAACACCCCAAATAGCCAAGGCGACCTTCAAAATGAAGTTAAAGTGTTGAGCTTATAATTAGCCATTGATTCATGCTTTCATTGAGTAGTTCAATGCATTTTTTATTGTCATTGTTACCACTGCCATAAGAAGCATCCAGGACTGGATATGAATAAGAGAGGCAGCAGACTGTTAACAAGGAAATAGACAATTAAGCATACTAATGATGATTAGGAAGCAATCACCTGAAATAAAATTATAGGATCTGACAGATAGAAAACCAGGGGTCTAGGGAACAGTTACTGAAAAGGTGACAGCCAGTCAAACAAGGTTGAGAATAGGCCAGCGTGCAAAACACAAGATCATTTCAGGTTCTCAGTGAAAATCCACAACTAGGAAAAATTGGGGCTTAGAGAAATTAAACAGAGGATGCATTAAGTCTGGGTTGCAATGGATGAGTAAGAAAGTAAGAAGAAATAGAGAAGGAAGAGTCCAGTTTATGTTGTAACTTTTTTGGTCTGTAAAGAATAATATTAAATATTTACTTAGCAATTGCTATGTCCCAGGAACCATTTTAAGTGCTGCATGTGAATTGATTTGTTTATCCCTCATGACTAGTCTTTTGAGAAAGGAACTACTTCTGTCTTTGACAGTGAGGAAATGAACCAGTTTAAATAAATTGTTCAAAATCACATTGTAAGTAAGCCTATGAGTTAAGATCCTAAACTGGCAGACTTATTACACACAGTCTTCTTTCTTAACCACTATGGTATGCTTATTGCAACCAGAAGATTGCATAGGTTTTATTAAAGGTATAATATGGTAACTTTACAGGGCTTCCCCTGTGGGTCAGTGGTAAAGAATCCACCTGCAAGGCAGGAGCAACAGGAGAGTTGGGTTCAATCCCTTGTCCAGGAAGATCCCCTGGAGGAGGGTATGGCAACCCAGTCCACTATTCCTGCCTGGAGAATCCCCATGGACAGAGGAGCCTGGCAGGTTGCAATCTATAGGGTCACAAAGAATCAGGCATGACTGAAGTGACTTAGCAAACACTCATGGTAACTTTTCAGAGGTCATAAACAATGGATTATAATATAGGACACAAGAATCGTGCAGGTTGTAATTCTTTTATCTTTAATGTTTACCAGAGCTAATTTGCAAAGAAAAAAAAAGATTCAGAGTACAGGAATATAAGCAGGAAGACAAAAAAGGAGGCTGTCATATCATTCAGACTTGATGGTGGCTTATATTAGACTAGGATACATGGCAGTGTAGACTGGAGGAAGGATTGACCTGTGATATTTGAGAATAGAAATGATAGGACTCCTTAATAGAGGGAAAATGAGCAATCAAGATTATGGCTGGAGTGACTATATGAGCAATGTTTCCACTGACTGAGATAACACAGACTAGAAGTATCCATAACCTCTTAGGTTCCTTTATCATGATATGTTCATGTTTCTTAGAACCTTGAGCACCCATCAGAATGTTAGGTAAATAATCTATCAGTTTGTTCGTGACAACATCTAGCCTTGATAGTGTGTTCAACAAGGACTCTTCAGACAAATTTATAATTGACTAGCTAGGTAAAAATATAGAAATGACTGCATTATTCTGATACCAAATGTTATTTTTTATTCTAGGAGATCATAAAATTACATATCTAAAATGTTACTCAAGTGATTGGGCTCAAAAGTTGAAATATTAAAAAAATAATAATTTGTAACATGGAGAAACTCTGCAGCTATAGGAAGTAATAAACCCCCATGTAAGGCTACTAAGCTTTGTGCAGTTGGAATAACTCCAAAGAGATAATAGTGAAATAGCAAGATTATTTTGAATTTAATGGCAGGCTTTATTTTATAATTCAGGCATACCTTGGAGATATTGGGAGTTTGGTTCTAGACCACCTCAATAAAAGCTATTTTTACATTAAAGCAAGTCACAAAAAATGTTTGGTTTCCCAGTGAATATAAAAGTTATGTTTATACCTGTAGTCTGTTAGGTGTGAAATAGCATTATGTCTAAAAAACTATGTATAAACCTTAATTAAAATATTCCACTTTTTAAAAATGCTAGCCAACTGAATCTTCAGTGAATCATAATATTTTAGTTGGTGTACGGCCTTACCTTGATTTGATGGCTGTTGGCTGATCAAGGATGACGGTTGCTAAAGTTTATGATGGCTTGGCAATTACTTATTTTTATTTCTTTTTTTTTTAATTGGTTCATTTATCTATTTTTTAAATTTACAATATTGTACTGGTTTTGCCATACATTGACATGAATCTGCCATGGGTGTACATGTGTTCCCCTTCCAGAACCCCCCTCCCGCCTCCTTCCCCATCCCATCCCTCTGGGTCATCCTGGTGCACCAGCCCTGAGCACCCTGTATCATGCATCGAACCTGGACTGGCAATTCATTTCACATATGATAATTTACATGCTTCAATGGCATTCTCCCATATCATCCCACCCTCACCCTCTCCCATCAGTTTAGTTCAGTTCACTCACTCAGTCGTGTCTGACTCTTTACGACCCCATGAATTGCAGCATGCCAGGCCTCTCTGTCCATCAACTCCCGGAGTCTACCCAAACCCATGTCCATTGAGTCGGTGATGCCATCCGACCATCTCATCCTCTGTCGTCCCCTTCTCCTCCCGCCCCCAATCCTACCCAGCATTAGGGTCTTTTCCAATGAGTCAACCCTTCGCATGAGGTGGCCAAAGTATTGGAGTTTCAGCTTCAACATCAAACCTTCCAATGAACATCCAGGATTGATCTCTTTTAGGATGGATTGATTGGATCTCCTTGCAGTCCAAGGGACTCTCAAGAGTCTTCTCCAACACCACAGTTCAAAAGCATTAATTCTTCGGCGCTCAGCTTTCTTCACTGTCCAACTCTCACATCCATACGTGACCACTGGAAAAACCATAGCCTTGACTAGACGGACTTTTGTTGGCAAAGTAATGTCTCTGCTTTTAAATATGCTGTCTAGGTTGGCCATAACCTTCCTTCCAAGGAGTAAGCTCCCATAGAGTCCATAATACTGTTCTATATATGTGTTTCTTTTGCTGTCTCACATACAGGGTTATCTTTACCGATTTATGACGTTTGCCTCACCCATTGACTTTTGGACAAATGATCTCTCTGCAGCATGCAAATACTGTTTGATAGCATTTTACCTACAGAAGAACTTCTTTAAAATTGGAGTCAATACTTTCAAACCCTGCTGCTGTTTTATCGACTAAATTTATGTAATATTCTATATCAGTTTTCCTCATTTCAACAATCTTGAAAGCATCTTAGCTAGGAATAGATTTCATCTCAAGAAACCACTTTCTTTGCTCATCTGCAAGAAGCAACTCCTCATCTGTGAAAGTTTCATCGTGAGGTGGCAGCAATTCAGTCACATATTCAGTCTCTACTTGTAATTTTAGTTCTCTTGATATTTCTACCACATCTGCAGTTACTTCCTCCACTTCACTGAAGTCATGAATACCTCAGAGTCAACCCTGGGGACTGGAATCACTTCTTCCAAATTCCAGTTGAAGTTGACATTTTAACCTCTTCCCATGAACCATTGAATGTTCTTAATGATATCTAAAATGGTGAATGTGTTTTAGAAAGTTTTTAATTTATTTTAGCCAGATCCATCAGAGTAATCACTGTCTATTACAGCTGCAGCCTTATGAAATATATTTCTAAGATAATAAGACTTGAAAATCAAAATTACTACTTAATCCATGGGCAAGCTGAAGGGAAGTTACGTAAGTAGCCATGAAAGCAATATTAATCTCTTTGTAATCTCCATCAGAGATCTTGGGTGACTGGGTTCATTGTCATTGAATAATATAAAAGGGACTCTTTTTTTTTTTCTTTGATCAATAGGTCTCAATAGTGGGATCAAAATATTCAGTAAACCATGTTGTAAGCAGCTGTCATCCAGGCTTTGTTGTTTCATTTATAAAGCATAGGCAGAGTAGATTAAGCATAATTCTTAAGGGCTGTAGGATTTTTAGAATGGTATAATATATGAGCATTGGTTTCAATTTAAAGTCACCAGCTGCATTAGCCCCTAACAAGAGAGCCAGGCATTGACATTTTCTTTTTGACTCTGAAAGTCTTAGATAACATCTTTTCCCAATAGAAGGCTGTTTGTCCACACTGAAAATCTGTTGTTTGGTGTAGTCCATTTCATTAATTATCTTAGTTTGATCTACAAGATAACTTGATGAAACTTCTACATAAACAATTGTTGTTTCATCTTGCATTTTTATATTCTGGAGATAACTTCTCTCCTTAAATCTCATAAACCAACTTCTACTAGTTTCAGGCTTTTCTTCTGCAGCTTCCTCACCTGTCTCAGGCTTCATAGAATTGAAGAGAGTAAGAAATTCGATCTGGACTATGCTTTGAGTAAAGGGAATGCTATGGTGGGTTTGATTTTCTACCCAGACCACATCTATCTGAAATTTTCTTCATATCAGCAATTAGGCTGTTAGTTTTCTTGTCATTTGTGTGCTCACTGAAGTAGCACTTTGAATTGCCTTCGAGAACTTTTCCTTTGCATCCACAACTTGACTGTTTAGCGTAAGAGGGGTAGCTTTCAGCCTGTCTTATCGTTCAATGTGCCTTTCTCACACAGCTTTTTCATTTCTAGCTTCTTATTTAAACTGAGAGACATGCTACTCTTCTTTTCACTTGAACACTTAGAGATTATTGAATGGTTATTAATTGGCTTAATTTTAATATTGTTGGATCTCAGGAAATAAGGAGGCCAGACGGAAAGAAATGAGGTGAGGGAATAGCTAGTTGTTGGAGCAGTCAGAACACACACAACACTTATCAATTAAGTTCATCATCTTACATGGGTGAGTCACATGGCACCTCAAAACAATTACAGTAGTAACATCAAAGATCACTGATCACAGGTCATTGTAACAAACATAATATTGATGAAAAATTGAAAACTCTGAGAATGACCAAGATATGAACACTGACAAGAAGTAAACAATGCTGTTGGGAAAATAATGCCGATAGACTTTCTCAATGAAGGGTTGCCACAAAACTTCACTTTGTGAAAAATAACTTATCTGTAAAGGGCAATAAAGCAAAGCATAATAAATGAGGCATGCCTGTCTTTATTTTTATTCTTATTGTAACTCAGGGATCTATGCTCATGAGTAATCATTATGTCATAATGGAACTATTAATCCCAGCAGGGCAGGAATAGAGACTTAGATGTAGAGAATGGACTTGTGGACACAGCAGGGGAAGGAGAGGGTAGAAGGAGTTGAGAGAGTAACATTGAAATACATACTTTGTCATTGTTTCAGTGTTGCTTAGTCACTAAGTCAAACGTGTAAAATAGAGAGCTGGTAGGAAGTTTCAGTATAACAGGCAAGCTCAGACCTGGGCTCTGTAATGACCAGGAGTGGGGTAGGAGGGAGGCTCCAGAGGAAGGAGATATATGTATACTTCTGGCTTATTCACATTGCTGTACAGCAGAAATGAACACAATATTGTAAAGCAATTGTCATCCAATTAAAAATAAATTTAAAAAGTAAAAAAGGCAAAATGCAAACATTTGGGGACAAAGTTTTCAGTTTTATGATGAAAAACTAAAAATTTGTCCAAAAAATCAATAGCTAAAAATAAATATGAGCATTCTCTTCAGTGCTCATTTAATCAATGCTGTAAACTTTTGTAGTGTACATTTTTGCATGATTTATACTTTTTTAAATAATGATGATAGCTTTCAATATTAAATAACATATTTATAACACTAGTAGATTAATAATGATTTGATCTTAAAGAAATGGCACAAGCAAGTGTTGGTTGTAAGCATTAGTCATTTGCTTTGGAAATTCAATATATTTAGTTTTGTTTGGGATTTCAAGGTTGACATTTTCTTCCAAGAAAATTTTTAAAAATTTAAATTATTTGTTTCTAAATTATAATGCAAGGGAGAGCCCTGCTGGCAGACTTTTATAGATGCAGGAAGTGGATTCATAATTGAAGCAAAATACCTTAGGAAACACAACAGTAAAATGTATAATGCATTTTATTGTGTTTTGACTCTGTATCTTTTATATTCTAGAATTGAATCTCACTAATTTTTAACTAAACGAGTACCTTGCTTTTGAAGCTACATAGCACATTTCCTGCAGTTTACTTATTGGAATAATCTGGAAATATGAAGTTACGTTTCCATGTGAAATTTCTACATTTAGAGATAGATGGTCTATTTTTAAGTATGACAAAGCAATTCTACTGGAGTATTGAATATCTTTTTATCTGTGTTAGTCACTAAATGCTTTGAAAACAACTTGACTTTTTAATTTGCTATGTTTTATTTCCTGTACTTAACAGTTCTTTATAACTCACTCTAGAGAACATTCTAAAAAGAGAGAACTTTGCACTAGACTAAGAGAAAATAGCTGATTTCCTTTGTAAAACTGCATTTGGATGGGACCTGAATAAAGCAGAACAACAGGAAACAGGATAGACTGTAATAAATTTTCTGTTAGTTCTTCAATGTAGATTACTTGTTACTTGTTTGAAGTGAATGTGCAGAACCAAAAAAATGTATGTAAATCAAATGTAAATGGAAAAACTTTCTGAGTCTGGTGTTCAATATTACTTACAGTATTGCATTGCATACCTCACTGCACTTTACATTTGAGTGAGTATTTGAGAGTTAACCATATATTTAGGAAAATAGTGGTAGCAGCATGTTATACTTGAACATATAAAGCTGAATAATGTATTAATACTTGAGGCATTGTCCTGAGAAATGGAAAATTGGAGATGTCAAATGTATAAATACAAAATAAAAAATGGGAGGTAAGTTTTTTTTTTATCACTAATCGAAGTTTTGGAGTTGTTTGTATGGCAACATAGTAAGCAGAAGTTTACCATAAAGGAACTGGTGAGCTACAGTATTAATTTTTTCTGTAGTTTTTAAGTCTTGACAGAAATTTTATTTTTGAAATAAGGTGTTTAGTGCAAAGATTTCTTGTAATATGAAAGGATGCCTGAGGAGTCTTACAAATAGCTGAGAAAAGAAGAGAAGCGAAAGGCAAAGGAGAAAGAGAAAGATTACCCAACTCAATTCAGAGTTCCAGAGAATAGCAAGGAGAGATAAGAAAGCCGTGTTAAGTGAACAATGCAAAGAAATAGAGGAAAACAATAGAATGGAAAAAACTGGAGGTCTCATCAAGAAAATTGGAGTTATCAAGGGAACACTTCATTAAAGGATGGGCTCGATAAAGTACAGAAAAGGTAAGGATCTAACAGAAGCAGAAGAGATTTAAGAGATGTGGCAAGAAGACACAGAAGAGCTATACAAAAAAGGACTTAATGACCTGGACAAGCACAGTGGTGTGGTCACTCACCTAGAACTAGACATCCTGGATTGTGAAGTCAAGTGGGCCTTAGAAAGCATTACTATGAACAAAGCTAGTGGAGGTGATGAATTCCAGCTGAACTATTTCAGATCCTAAATGGTGATGCTGTTAAAGTGCTGCACTCTACTGAGTGCAATACCAACAATGTGGAAAACTCAGCAGTGGCCACAGGACTGGAAAAAATCAGTTTTCATCCCAGTCCCAAAGAAAGGCAATGCCAAAGAATGTTCAAATTACCAAACTGTTGAGCTCATTTCACATGTTAGCAAGGTGATACTCAAAATCCTTCAAGCTAGGCTTCAGCAGTATGTGAACTGAGAACTTCCAGATATACAAGATATATTTAGAAAAGGCAGAGGAACTACAGATCATGTTTCTAACACCTGCTGCATCATAGAAGAAGCAGGAGAATTCCAAAAATAATTCTGCTTTATTGACTATGCTAAAGCCTTTGACTGTGTGGATCACAACAAACTGTGGAAAATTCTTAAAAGATGGGAATACCAGACTACCTTACCTGTCTCCTGAGAAAGCTATATTGAGGACAGAAAGCAACAGTTAGAACTGGTCATGGAACAATGGACTAGTTCAAAATTGAGAAAGGAGTATGTCAAGGTTGTATATTGTCACCCTGTTTATTTTGCTTATTTAACTTGTATGCAGAGTGCATCATGCAAAATGCCAGGTTGGATGACTCACAAGCTGAAATCAAGATTACCAGGAGAAATATGAACAACCTCATATATGCAGATCGGAGAAGGCAATGGCACCCCACTCCAGTACTCTTGCCTGGAAAATCCCAAGGACAGAGGAGCCTGGTAGGCTACAGTCCATGGGGTCGCTAGAAGTCGGACACGACTGAGCAACTTCACTTTCACTTTTCCCTTTCACGCACTGGAGAAGGAAATGGCAACCCACTCCAGTATTCTTGCCTGGAGAATCCCAGGGATGGGGGAGCCTGGTGGGCTGCCGTCTATGGGGTCACACAGAGTCGGACACGACTGAAGCGACTTAGCAGCAGCAGCAGCAGCATATATGCAGATAATGATAATACCTCTTTAATGGCAGAAAGTGAAGAGAAACTAAAGAGCCTCTTGATAAAGGTGAAAGAGGAGAGTAAAAAGGCCGGCTTAAAACTCAACATTACCAAAACAAAGATTGTGACATTCAGTTCCATCTCTTAATGGCAAATAGAAGGGAGAAAAGTGGAAGCAGTAACAGACTTTATTTTCTTGGGCTCCAAAATCACTGCAAACATTGACTTCCACCACAAAATTAAAAGACACTTGCTGCTTGGAAGAAAAGCTATGACAAACCTATACAGTGTATTAAAAAGCAGAGACATCACTTTGCCAAGAAAGATCTGCATAGTTAAAGCTATGGTTTTTCCAGTAGTCCTGTATGGATGTGAGTGTTGGACCATAAAGAAGGCTGAGCATGGAAGAATTGATGCTTTTGAATTGTGGTGTGGGAGAACACTCTTGAGAGCCCCTGGGATAGCAAGGAGATCCAGCCAGCCAATCCTAAAGGAAATCAACCCTGAACGGTATTTGGAAGGACTACTGCTGGAGCTAAAGCTGACATATATATATATTATATATATATATATAATATATACATATATATATATATATAATCTGATCAGATTGCTCATTTATTTGATGCACCCAGATCAAGCACAGTAACTTCGTTACAGAGCCCTTTATTTGTGGCATGTTCTTGCCTTCTGTTCTAATTTCATACAGTGCGATTCTCCCATTTATAAGATATCTCACCCCACAACCAAAATAAAATGACACTTAGCAATTTCAGTGGTCTTCAGTTCCATCAAATATCATGTTTTCTTTGTTTAGAATGCCTACCTCCTGTCCTTTGTAGCGAATCCTTATGTGTCTTTTGAAGTTAAACTCATTTGCACAATAAATACAGTTTTCCATTTGTGAGTTTTGTGCTCTAGAATACCTATTTAATTCACTGAGATTCAATTATCTCTTGTGTAAAATGGGGATAATTACAGTATTCTCACAGAGCAGAGGTCAGCAAATTTTTCCTGTTGAGGAATACATAGTAAATATTTCAGGTTTTGCAAACTGCACAGTCTTGTCAGAACTACTCAACTCTGCTTTTATAGGATGAAAACAGTCCTAAACAATAAGGAAGTGAATAGGTGTTTCAATAAATATTTACAAAAACAACTGGGGGCCAGATTTGACCTGAGAGACCTGACAGTTTGCAGTTTGCCTACTTCTGTCATAAAGTCATAACACATAGTGTCCTTTTCATGATATAACTACTCAAAGTTGTTAAATGAAAATCCATAAGCCAAACTTTGTATGTGAAATCAAGCAGCAAAATGAATTGAGAAAAATATATTAGTATCAATTTTATAAAATCTGAAGTATTTGCAAGCATTATGGTTAGAGTGTATTTTCTCTGTATTTCAAAATGTGGAATAAATTTGGAATGTAACACAGCAGTTGTGGAATGAACAAAAACAAAACATGTCTGCCTTTTCTTTGAAAGAAATCTTCTGCCCTATGTAATCTAAGAATACTTGAAACACAGATCAAATATTCTGAATGTATTTAAAAAGTGACATCTTGCATGACAGAATAAATTCAACCTGGGTCACATTTACATTTTACATAGACATTTTAAATTACTTTTCTCCCAGTTTTATTGAGATATATTTGACATACAGCAACTTAAATTCCAGAATTTAAGATGTACAGTATAATGATTTGATTATTTACATCATGAAGTGATTATCACATTAAGTTTAGTGAGCATTCATTATCTCATACAGATACAAAAATAAAGAAATAGAAGATTTCATCACTTCTTTTGTGATCAGACTCTTAGGATTTACTCTTTTAACTTCTATATATTCAAACAGTCAGCAGTTTAATTATATTTATCATGTTGTACATTCCATTCTTAGTGCTTATTTATCTTAAAACTGGAAGTTTGTACCTTGTAACTGCCTTCATTCAATCTCTCATTCCTCAACCCCTGAGCTCTGGTAATCGCAAATCGGATTTCTTATAAGTTTGTTTTTGAAGTGTAATTGACCAATAATGGATCACAATAAACTGTGGAAAATTCTGAAAGAGATGGGAATATCAGACCATCTGACCTGTCTCTTGAGAAACCTGTATGCAGGTCAGGAAGCCACAGTTAGAACTGGACATGGAACAACAGACTGGTTCCAAATAGGAAAAGGAGTACGTCAAGGCTGTATATTGTCACCCTGCTTATTTAACTTATATGCAGAGTACATCATGAGAAACGCTGGGCTGGAAGAAACACAAGCTGGAATTAAGATTGCCGGGAGAAATATCAATAACCTCAGATATGCGGATGACACCACCCTTATGGCAGAAAGTGAAGAAGAACTAAAGAGCCTCTTGATGAAAGTGAAAGAGGAGAGTGAAAAAGTTGGCTTAAAGCTCAATGTTCAGAAAACTAAGATCATGGCATCTGGTCCCATCACTTCATGGGAAATAGATGGGGAACAGTGGAAACAGTGTCAGACTTTATTTTGGGGGGCTCCAAAATCACTGCTGATGGTGATTGCAGCCACGAAATTAAAAGACGCTTACTCCTTGGAAGGAAGGTTATGGCCAACCTAGATAGCATATTTAAAAGCAGAGACATTACTTTGCCAACAAAAGTCCATCTAGTCAAGGCTATGGTTTTTCCAGTGGTCATGTATGGATGTGAGAGTTGGACAGTGAAGAAAGCTGAGCGCCAAAGAATTGATGCTTTTGAACTGTGGTGTTGGAGAAGACTCTTGAGAGTCCCTTGGACTGCAAGGAGATCCAATCAAGCCATCCTAAAAGAGATCAATCCTGGGTGTTCATTGGAAGGACTTATGTTGAAGCTGAAACTCCAATACTTTGGCCACCTCATGCAAAGAGTTGACTCATTGGAAAAGACCCTAATGCTTGGTAGGATTGGGGGCAGGAAGAGAAGGGGACGACAGAGGATGAGATGGTTGGATGGCATCATCGACTCAATGGACATGGGTTTGGGTAGACTCCATGAGTTGGTGATGGACAGAGAGGCCTGGCATGCTGCAGTTCATGGGGTCGCAAAGAGTCGGACACGACTGAGCGACTGAACTGAACTGACCAATAACACTATGTTAATTCCTGTTATACAACATTGTGATTCAGTATGTCCACATGTTTCATAATTATCACCAAGATAAGTCTAGTTAAGATATGTCACCATACAAAGATACTACATAATTATTGACTATACTCCCCACACTGTGTATTTATACCCATGACTCTTATTTTACACCTAAAAGTTTATACCTCTTAATATCCCTCATCTATATCTTTCTTCTCCCATCCCTTCACCTTCCCAACTACTATGACTGAAAATCAAGATTCAGATGAATGAAATAATATTGTGAAAAAAGATGCAAAATAGTTGAAATTAAATTGAAAATTGGAATAACTTAGTACTATGTACTTTTGAACTGTGCTGTTGGAGAAGGCCCTTGGACTACAAGGAGATCCAACCAGTCAATCCTAAAGGAAATCAGTCCTGAATGTTCATTGGGAGGACTGATACTGAAGCTGAAACTCCAATACTTTGGCCACCTGATGAGAAGAACTGAGTCATTGGAAAAGACCCTGATGCTGGGAAAGATTGAAGGCTGGAGGAGAAAGGGACGACTGAAGATGAGATGGTTGGATGGCATCACCGACTCCACGGACGTGAGTTTGAGCAAGCTCCAGGAGTTGGTGATGGACAGGGAAGTCTAGCATGCTGCAGTCCATGGGGTCTCAGAGTTGGACACGACTGAGTGACTGAACTGAACTGAGTACTATGTATAACTATTCGAACTTTTCCAATTTTTACAATTATCCCTATTATATTTAAATTACAGAAAACATCAGATCAATTTGGACACTGTAAGTTTTACTAACTTACACAGAAACAAAAATCAGTATAGACAATTCAATGAATCATCAAGTAAATTTACTAGGAAAAAGATCAATCAAACATATTGCTTCTCTGAACTAATAAGCTTCAAAAGTAGAAAGTCAATCTAGAAAACCCTAAGAATATATAGTCAGTCATTGGAGATTAATGGAATCACTTATGAAAAGAAAAATACTCCTGAGAATTGTGAGTGAAATGAAGGAATGTGTTTACGTGAAAAACATTCCAGATTAGTCAAGAGATCTGGTGCAAGCAAGACTTGTGTGTGTACTCAGTCGCTTCCAACTCTTTGTGACCCCATGGACTTCAGCATGCCAGGCTCCTCTGTCCATGGAATTTTCCACACAGGAATACTGGAGTGAGTTGCCTTTACCTCCTCCAGTGGCTCTTCCCAACCCAGGGATCAAACCTGAGTCTCCTGTGTTGCCTGAATTGGCAGACAGATTCTTTACCACTGAGCCACCTGGGAAGCTCTCACTCACATGAATTAAATATGTGAAGCATGACTTAGATGGATTAAATATGTGAGGTTGGGTAAGAGATTTAATCTTCCTGGACTTCATTGATTACACCCACAGTAAAGGAAGATTTAAAATTCAATGGCTTATCAGTTTATTTAACTTTTTAAACATAGGCCATCATTCTCCATTTTAACTCTTACAAGATTCCTAATATTAAGCATTAGTTCAGGATTTGCTTGGAGATGCAGAGAACAAAATCTGTAGTTATTGCTTGCTCATTTCCCTCTTGATTTCCATAAGGAATACTCCTGAAATATTAGAAAAAGTTATTGTGAACCCATGGGACATGGGTGATGTTTAAAGATCATAGAAATGTAGAGGTTAAGAGAGAATGAGGGAGAGGAAGGGAGGTAGACAGAGGGGAGAAAGATAAGATTGAGGAAGAGGATGAGTGAGAGAGGGAGGAGGGTGGGAGGAAAGAAAAAGAGGAAGGGAGACTAATAGCTACTGCTAATTAGGGAACACAGCACTAGAAAAATATTGATCACAGTAGAAAGACATTCAGGAATAACAGCAGACCATTGTGGGGAATGTGAGTCAGTATTCGGTCATTTTAAAAAATATTTAGGTGAGGATTATGTGACAATTTTAAGACTAGATTAAAGTACAAGTTTGTAATGTCACACTATGTATTACAGATGAGTTCATCAAAAAAAAAAAAATTAACCCCAGTTTTGAGCTCTACTAAGCTTTAAAGAGCAGGGCAAAAATCATTTCAGTTTGGAATATAATTATGCCATCGGCCAGGAAGGCAAATCTATAGCAAAGCAATAAAGCAAATATAATTTTATGGACCCTGTAGAGAATGGATGACTGCACGGCTTCAGAATACTGAAAGAGGACACCAAGAATAAATAAGAGAAAAGATAAAAATTAGACACTCTGAAGATCAGTTCTAAATAATGTGAAAGAATTTTTATTGTAAAGCAGTTCCATCATATAGACAGGCCAGTGTTACATGGAGCCAAAAAGAAATTATGTGAAGGAAATGCTAACCTGGTTTTAGGGGTCAGTGTATATGACTTTGAATAGCCCTGCCAAAGCTCTCCACATCTATAGATAAAATGTAATGTTTATACTTACTATGGTAGCCTAATAATGGCCTTTCAAAAATGTCGACACATTAATTTCTGGAGCCTATGAATATGTTGCATTAAGTGGCAAAAGGGATTTTGCAGATGGAAGTAAGATTATGGACCATAAAATAGGGAGATTATTTTAGATTATCCAGATGGAGAAAATATAGTCATATGGGCCCTTAAAAATTCAGGAGAAAAGAAAAGCCATAGACTTGGGAGGAAAGACTCGTCATGAGATATTAAAGTGAGAGGGACACTGCCTAAACTTTAAAGTTAGAAGGAGCGAGCCATGAACCAAGGAATGCTTTAATCCTTGGAAGCCAAGAGGAGCCCTCAGACTAAAGCCAACAAGGATCTGAATTCTCCGAACAACCAGCGTGTGCCTTGAAGGCGGTCCTCCCCAGAGCCACCAGCAAAGAATGCCATTGGGCTGACATCTTGATTTTAGCCCAGTAACATCTGTATCTTATTTCTGATCTATAGAATTATGAAATAATAAATTTCTTTCAAGGAGCTTGTGGTATATTTTTTAATAGCTGAAGTTGAAAACCAATGCACTTACAAATCACTATTGCTTAAAACTACAAGTGTGAACAAAAAACTATACTCACAAGCATTGCATTTTGAAATACAAGATAAGTTTTAAAAGATGTAACTTCTTTGGATGGAACAAACCAAAACAAACCAACAGAACAAACAAAATATAACTTCATTGAGTTGGAACAAAAGTTATTTTTTCACCTATGTCTTCATAATTTAAGCACATTTAACTTCTGCAAAACAGTAAACAAATACTGAAGTGGCCTTGAATGATAGATATAGTGGACCTATTAAAAAGAAGGTCGATTTTGTGCTAAGGCAAGACCTATTCATTAAATAAAAGTAATAGAAGTTACAAATTTGTCAGGTAGCTATTGAGTATGAAAATATTTATTTGTTTTTCTATTGTCAGATCACATAATTGAATATCTTAATAATTAATGCAACTTAATAGAATTTTTATAAGGTTGACTGTGATTAAAATCTTTTCTATATGATGATATTGGAAATACTATGGTACCCAACAGATTTACTGCAAATTCCTATATTACAAGTTTAGTTTATAGATCAGTGTTTCATGTTTAATTTGTAGAGAAATATTACTTCTTAACATATCTAGATGGTTTATTTCAAAAAAGTAATATATGACTTAAAATGAGCAAATATTAAAAGCAGTGTGTTCACAAACATACAAAGGAGAGTTATTTCAGAATGATTTAGATAAAGTGATATGAGGCAGAATTTAAGAGATTATTTTAGATCTTGAAAATATGGTAGGACAAGTACTTTAACTGATAAACAGTTTTAAAAAACTACATACACCAAAAGATCACTACCCCTCCCTAAAATAGTCTCTATGGCTTTGTTTCTACTTTTCAACCTCCTAAATTAATGTTCAGTCTAGTAAATGGCCATCAGTTCAGTCGCTCAGTCATGTCTGACTCTTTGCAACCCTATGCAGTGCAGCACACCAGGCCTCCCTGTCCATCACCAACTCCTGGAGTCTAGTCAAACGCATGTCCATCGAGTCGGTGATGCCATCCAACAATCTCATGCTCCGTTGGCCCCTTCTCCTCCTGCCTTCAATCTTTCCAAGCATCAGGGTCTTTTCAAATGACTTAGTTCTTCGCATCAGGGGGCCAAAGTATTGGAGTTTCAGCTTCAGCATCAGTCCTTCCAATGAATATTCAAGATTGATTTCCTTTAGGATTGACTGGTTGGATCTCCTTGCAGTCCAAGGGACTCTCAAGAGTCTTCTCCAACACCACAGTTCAAAAGCATCAATTCTTTGGCACTCATCTTTCTTTATAGTCCAACTCTCACATCCATACATGACTACTGGAAAAACCATAACTTTGACTAGATGGCCCTTTTTGGTAAAATAATGTCTGGGCAATGGGATGACCCAGAGGGATGGGATGGGGAGGGAGGTGGGTGGGGGGTCCAGGAAAGGGAACACATGTAAACCCATGGCTGATTCATGTCAATGTATGGCAAAAACTATTACAATATTGTAAAGTAATTAGCCCCCAACTAAAATAAATAAATTTATTTAAAAAAAAAAAAAGCATATTACTCAAAGGGTAAAAAAATAAATAAATAAATAATGTCTCTGCTTTTTAATATGCTGTCTAGGTTAGTCATAACTTTTCTTCCAAGGAGGAAACATCTTTTAATTTCATGGCTGTAATCACCATCTGCAGTGATTTTGGAGCCCAAAAATAAACAAAGTCTCACACTGTTTCTATTCTTTCCCTGTCTATTTGCCATGAAGTCATGGGACAGGATGCCATGATCTTAGTTTTCTGAATGTTGAGTTTTAAAAAAATTTTTTCAGTCTCCTCTTTCACTTTCATCAAGAGGCTCTTTAGTTCTTCTTCACTTTCTGCCATAAGGGTGGTGTCATCTGCATGTCTGAGGTTATTGATATTTTTCCCAGCAATCTTGATTCCAGCTTGTGCTACAGCTAGTCCAGCATTTCTCATGATGTACTCTGCATATAAGTTAAATAAGCAGGGTGACAATATACAGCCTTGATGTACTCCTTTTCCTGTTTGGAACCAGTCTGTTGTTCCATGTCCGGTTCTAACTGCTGCTTCTTGACCTGCAAACAGATTTATCAGGAGGCAGGTCAAGTTGTCTGTTATCCCCATCTCTTTCAGAATTTTCCACAGGTTATTGTGATCCACACAGCCAAAGGCTTTGGCATAGTCAATAAAGCAGAAGTAGATGTTTTTCTGGAACTCTCTTGCTTTTTCAATGATACAGCAGATGTTGGCAATTTGATCTCTGGTTCCTCTGCCTTTTCTAAATCCAGCTTGAACATCTGGAAGTTCATGGTTTACGTACTGTTGAAGCTTGGCTTCGATTATTTTGAGCATTACTTTGATGAGTACAATTGTGCAGTAGTTTGAGCAGTCTTTGGCATTACCTTTCTTAGAAACTGGAATGAAAACTGACCTTTTCTAGTCCTGGGGCACTCCTGAGTTTTCCAAATTTGCTGGTATATTGAGTGCAGCACTTTTACAGCATTGTCTTTTAGGATTTGAAATAGTTCAAATGGAATTCCATCACCTCCACTTGCTTTGTTCGTAGCGATGCTTCCTAAGCCCCACTTTACTTCACATTCCAGGATGTTTGGCTCTAGGTAAGTAATCACACCATCATGTTTATCTGGGTCATGAAGATCTTTTTTGTATAGTTCTTTTGTGTATTCTTTCCACCTCTTCCTATTATCTTCCGCTTTTGTTAGGTTCATACCATTTCTGTCCTTTATTGAGCACATCTTTGCATGAAGTGTTCCCTTGGCATCTCTAATTTTCTTGAAGATATCTCTACTCTTTCCCATTCCTCTATTTCTTGGCACTAATCACTGAGGAAGGCTTTCTCATCTCTCCTTGCTATTCTTTGGAACTCTACATTCAATTGGGTATATCTTTCCTTTTCTCTTTGCCTTTCGCTTCTCTTCTTTTCACAGCTATTTGTAAGGCCTCCTCAGACAACCATTTTACCTTTCTGCATTTCTTTTTCTTGGGGATAGTCTTGATCACTGCCTCCTGTACAATGTCACGAACCTCGGTCCATAGTTCTTCAGGCACTCTGTTTATTGGATCTAATCCCTTGAATTTATTTGTCACTTCCACTGTATAACCATAATGGATTTGATTTAGGTCATACCTGAATGGTCTAGTGGCCATGCCAAGGGAGTATTGCATAACAATGTGCATTATTTTCTTAAAATGATCATATTTCACATCTTATTAGAACATTGCATTTATTTGCAATTTTCTCTTACAATATCTTGTACTAATAAAAATTTTATACTACTACTTTAATTATTTTCAACTGTTTAATTTGCTTTTAAAGAACTTCTGTAAAGGAGTACGTGTGTGCTATGTCCTTTTATTCATGTCCAACTCTTTGCGACCCCATAGACTGTAGCCCACCAGGCCCCTCTGTCCATGATTCTTCTCACTAGAATACTGGAATGGGTTGCCATGCCTTCTTCAGGGGATCTTCCTGACCCAGGGATTGAACCTGTGTCTCTTAATCTCCTGCATTGACAAGTGGGTTCTTTACCACTAGTGCCACCTGGGAAGCCAATCATTTTATTTTTTCATAGTTGAAGTTATGACTAAATAATTACATGGATAAAGGACCTACAGGAAAAATACTCAGTATATAATATGCCATCAATAAATATTAACAAAAATTAGGTTAAGTATGACATTAACATTAATTAGGTTAATGTCATACTTTTAAACTGTTGGCTCTTATCAAGATCATTAAGATTTTCACTTACTCATATATCGAGGTAATGTAGACTGAGAGATTTATGATAGAATTAGCTGTCAGCAATTATTAGTTTTCAAAGTTAGTTTCTAAAAACAATTAAGCATAACTGTAAGTATTCAAAATATGATCTGTGTTTTAGAGCCAGACATAAGGAAATACAAATACATTTATAAGTGTTATCACTCTCAGTAATCATAACAACAATCTTCTAATCAGTCATATGCCTGTTTTCATTAATGAACAACATGAATCTTTCCAATTTGGCATGCATTGATCAGTTCGAAATAAAGCCAAAACTTTTATTTTGGCTTAACTTAATATTCCTTGAACATTTTTAGAACTCTAATAACAGAATGAATCTTAAAAGAATTTCTACTGGTAAACTATTTCAAAACTTTCAGGAAATTATAAGATATATTCCATCACTTTATAGATATTATTTAATGAAAAAGATTATTATTTATATATTCAAATATACCTATCAGTTAGTAATTTTATGTCCAACTCTAGTTTTCTTATTTATTTTTGTCATGGACTTAGAAAGGACGCTATGTAACATTTAGATATGATGTTCATAAAGCCCTAAATTGTCCAAATTAAAAAGTAAGATTTATCTTTTGTAAAACATCAAAAAAAAACTGTAGTGAGATGTTAAATAGTGATTTAGAGAATATATAAAATAAATGGTCTTATAATATTTTAAAATATCCATGTTTATTTCTACTTTTTTCCCTTAACAGTATAACATATATCTTTATCTCACTTTTACTATTGTCATACCCTGCTCTTACCTTTATCTTCACATCCGGGACTTCCAGATTTTTTCCATAAGAAAATAGTTAGCTGGTATTCTGCCATAAGAAGATTAAACCTTTTTGTTTTTATAATTCCGTTTGAACTTCTTTAGAAATACGGATGTAGATGAAAGTGAGTTTGTTTATATACATGATGCAAATATGGAAAGGTTTTGAGTTTTATTTTGTCCATTGTCATTTCCATAGCACTTTTTGATTATCACAGTAAAATTTAACAAGCCTTGTCTATAATTGTAAATAGGTATAATTTTAAATACTTAAAAATATCTCATATGTTATCAAAACTTTTTTGCCTCTTTATCAATCCATAATTTAAAAATTGGTAAATTTTCTATATCAACTATTTTTCTTCATCTAAGACAAGCTGATTCCATAAGAAAAAAGTATTTTTTCTGCATTTTTCCTCTGGGATCACATTTTATTATTAGGCTGATTCATTAGAATTTTACAGCTTCATGTCCCAAGCTTTCCAAATGAATTTGACAAAAGGAAAACGTATATTTAATACTTTATGTTTAAATATTTATATTATCATAAGCTTTATTTTATAACACATTATTAACTAAATAAAAATTTAGCAATACTATAATCTCCTAAATAATGTATATTGGTGCATTATTTTTGATTAATTAATCATTCTAAAACTCTGAAGTTTTAAAGTTTTTTTCTTATTGCACACTTTCACAGGTCAGAAGTTTAGGAGAAATTTTCTGGATGTTTTGACTGAGAGTTGAGCATCAGGCTATGATCAAGTTGCCATTGTGGCCTTCACTGAAATTGGAGAATTCACTTCCAAGCTGACTTACATGGTTGATTTTAAAGACCTCAGTTTTTCTCTGCCTGTTGGCTAAAGACATTCATTCCTTGCCATGTAGGCGTTTCCATAGACATATTGTCCAAATGATGTCTCAGCTGGGCTTAATCAGAGTGACAGATAAAATTTGAGTCTCTTGTAATTTATTTGTGGATGTGATATGTTTATTTTTGCTGTATTCACTTCGTTATCCAAACAAACCATGGTATTAATACACTATTAGAAGCAACTAAAGAAGATTATGAATGGCAATAAAGGTTTCATGACCAATTGGAAAAGCAGCCATTGCATTATTTAATTTCAGCCTATTTCATAGTATATCTACTTTTAATAAGAATACTAGGAAAATAGTTTGTGAAAATAAATTTAATATCAACAAAATTCTCAAAGGAAAATTTATTTTAATATTTCATATGATACCTTCACTACCTTCTACTTATTTAGCAGACATATACAGTTTTAGTGGAAAATTGCATTTGTTTGAATAAATAATATTTAGCTTGGTCAGAAAAATATGTGGTACAGTTTCACTCAGTTTGAGCCAATTACACTATTTGTATCATGAGAAATGACTTTGAATTTCTACTACTGCTTCTTAAATGTCATAAGCATGCCAGAACATATGCTGTATCTTTGGGAATTTGGCTCAAGATCATTTGAGTATTATTCTTAAAACCAATTCAAAATGTTATATATCCTTGAAAGTGAAAGTGGTAGTTGTTCAGTCCTGTCAGACTCTTTGCATCCCGATGGACTGTAGCCCTCCAGGCTCCTCTATCCAAAGGATTTTCAAAGCAAGAATACTGAAGTGGGTTGCCATTTCCTTCTGCAGGGGATCTTCCCAACCCAGGAATCGAACTCAGGTCTCCTGAATTGCAGGCAGATTCTTTACCAGCTGAGCCCAAGCAAATTTATATTTTCATAATATTTTACTTAACATAAACTCTATTTTTAAAAGACATTCACTATTTAGAAAGTGTATATTATATTAATGGTATGGAAACCTGTACATAGTCCCTCCTTATCTACTTAGTAAGTAGTTAGAAGTATCTGAGGTCTCTTATGTTCACTTCTTCTTTTTGCTCCTAATATAGTATATCTATTAAAGACTTCCATCAGAATATTCAGTGGAGTTCTGAGAGTACTGTGAAAATCACTGGTTCTAAGTATTATTTGTGAAGAATTTATATAAATTGTCTGTAGCGTTATCAGACCAGAAAACATGTCAAAAATGTATGTCTGGGGAACTATATTCAATATCTGTAATAACCTATAATCGAAAATAATCTGAAAAAGCATATTTACATATATATGTAAACCTGAATCACTTCATTGTACACCTGAAACTAACACAAATTATAAATCAAGTA
The DNA here is from genome assembly GCF_054371585.1 of Giraffa tippelskirchi. Classification (NCBI taxonomy): domain Eukaryota; kingdom Metazoa; phylum Chordata; class Mammalia; order Artiodactyla; family Giraffidae; genus Giraffa; species Giraffa tippelskirchi. Next base: position 130,832,618 of record NC_137286.1, read on the forward strand.
TACTTCATTAAAGATTTTAATGTATGCTTATGTAGTTATAGAGATAAATTTAAAGACACCAACACAAACACATTTCAGTCTTAAGTCTTCCAGAAATCTTGTAGTTACAAAACTTGTCTCTCTGCCCAATTTGGGCTATCTGCCCTATCTGCTATGAGGTAGAATATCTTAAAGTTTCATCGGCATTTGATCAGTGTTGGATTCATCATCCTACTATAATAAAGTAGGACAAGAATTTTACTGAACAGAAGAAAATTCTCAGTTCAAAAACATGAATATCACAATTTAAAATATGATCACTTTGAAGAAACATCCATACAAGGTCAATGTAGAGGTAATATTTTGATTATAAAATCATATTATTATTTTAATAATAAACTATGTATAACATTAAATCAGTAATATGTTCATGCTTTCAGCCTCATTATGCACAAATTAAATTTCAGCTAATAAAGTGAACCATTTAATGACTGTTAGAATAGCATCATCCTCTTCCATGTCATGCTATGAAGTATCTAATTCTTCTGGGAGATGATCTAATGGAAAGTATAGACATTGACTGGAAAATTTTGAAGATATCAGATATATTTGTACTGAAAGTCATAAAAATTACCATTAACTTTTATGTAGGGTGAAAACTGGGTTCATAATACATATCCTTGGATCATCATTCAAAATATTGGTGTTTGTCAAATTCCCACTGCCATTTTGACCAGAGCATAATGAATGCTTACAAAAGAGTCATCTCATTTCTCATTCTGAAGTCTCATAACATGAATTACTTAATTTTCTTTTAGCCACTTGGCATCACTTATTTTGTAAATTTTGCATTTGCAGCAGTTATTCCAACAAGGTATCTGCAAGAAGGCATTTTAAGTTTATTCCTTAATTAGAACTACCCTGACTGGCAGAAGAACAAGGGGAATGGCAGATTGGAGTTTTAACGTGATTTCATATTCATCTTGGCTGCCAAGGCTAAACTTGTAATTAAGGGATAATCCCACGGCAAGACCAGACACATAAGCAAATAAACGCAACACAGGCCTATGCTTATGGGGCATCTTTATTTAGTTCTTGATTCAAAGAAATATTTTTAAAGGGTTATGAAAATAATTACCATAACAGCACACTGCACTTAAAGAATCTCTTTTTATGCTGAATCCTGATATATAACCTCATTCTAAGAAGAACCTTTTCCTTTTTTTAAATGATAAACTGTTCCTAAATGATAACTAAAGTTTAATAAAAAAAAAAAAAGTAAACTAATACTAACTTCACTAAAACCTAAGTTTCACAAGTTTTAGAATCAGACAAATCTTGGCTTACTCAGTAACCCTCTTACATAAGTTCTTTCTTAATTGTTCTTCAGTTCAGTTCAGTTCAGTCGCTCGGTCGTGTCCCACTCTTTGCGACCCCATGGACTGCAGCAACCCAGGCATCCCTGTCCATCACCAACTCCCGGAGCTTGCTCAAACTCATGTCCATTTAATTGATGATGCCATCCAACCATCTCATCCTCTGTCATCCCCTTCCCCTCCCGCTGTCAATCTTTACCAGCATCAGGGTCTTTTCTACTTACTCAGTTCTTCGCATCAGGTGGCCAAAGTATTGGAGTTTCAGCTTCAGCATCAGTCCTTGCAATGAATATTTAGGACTGATTTCCTTTAGGATTGACTGGTTGGATCTCCTTGCAGCCCAAGGGACTCTCAAGAATCTTCTCCAACACCACAGTTCAAAAGCATCAATTCTTTGGTGCTCAGCTTTCTTTATAGTCCAACTCTCACATCCATATGTGACTACTGGAAAAACCATAGCTTTGACTAGATGGACCTTTTTTGGCAAAGTAATGCCTCTGCTTTATAATATGTTGTCTAGGTTGGTCATAGTTTTTCTTCCAAGGAGCAAGAATCTTTTAATTGCATGGCTGCAGTCACCATCTGCAGTGATTTTGGAACCCCAAGAAATAGTCTCTCACTGTTTCCATTGTTTCCTCATGTATTGCCATGAAGTCATGGGACCGGATGCAATGATCTTTGTTTTCTGAATGTTGAGCTTTAAGCCAATTTTTCCAGTCTCCTCTTTCACTTTCATCAAGAGGCTCTTTAGTTCTTCACTTTCTGCCATAAGCATGGTGTCATCTGCATATCTGAGGTTATTGATATTTTTCCTGGCAATCTTGATTCCAGCTTGTGCTTCATCCAGCCCAGCATTTGACATGATGTTCTCTGCTTATAAGTTAAATAAGCAGGGTGATGATATAGAGCCTTGACGTACTTTCCCTATTTGGATTGATAGCAGGATAATTGCTCTTAACTTACTATAAAAAGAGGATGCAGTATAAAGATTAAATAAAAGATAATGTACTAAGTTTCGGTCATGACTTATGTGTATCTGACTTAGTCTCCTAGCATAAATATTTATAGAACAGGAAAATCTTTAGAAAGTGATGTCTCGGGTATTGAATGCTTCAATACCATATCCATTCCAATACTCTAAATGGGGGATACTTTCCAAACCACAGTTGAAAGAGAGTTGAACTCAAGCAGAGAACAGTGTTCTAGCTGAATGGAAGAAACAGAGAACAGAGAGAGGACTGCTGATTTGACTGGAATTTAGGCTGATTTCTGGGAAGGAGGATGCCATCTCTTTTGGAGATAGGATTTCAAAACCTTAATTTTGGGGAGCCACAAACATTCAGACCATGACATAATAAGAAACTGTCATAAAAGTATGGGAAGAAGTTCTAAGAGGAATAGGGATTGTGTACATGGGCCAAAAAAATAACTTCTGATTCATATGGGGATAATGTAAGGGCTGAAAAAAGATATAATTTTGTGGAGAAATGGCATGAGTTAAAGGGACTATGAAAATGAATTCAGATGAATTATGGCCAAGATGGCCTTCATGTTCCTCTCAGCTTGATTTAACTTAAGACAGTTTCTCCCTGCCCTTTAAATTCCTTTTCTTAAAGCATTTACTTTAGAAAATTGTAATTGCAAATTCTTTCTTTAATTTATTTGAAAAAATGGTTGTAAGTCTTTTTAAAGTTTTTTTGCCAAATTTAAGACCCAGAAATGCGTTTCTCAAAGACCTGAGAACGATCTTTTTCAAACGTAAACCTTGAAGGAGGTGACATCCCGTCTCTGTCTCTGTGGGAGAGTAGGAGCAGTTCTTCAGTAGGTGCCTTGCTCCATGTTGTCACACTGCCTCCCGTCATGAAGATAGGAGGAACTTTAATTTTTCTTTGACTAAATCTAACTAGCAAATGAAGGTGGCCTATGATCCTATCACCACCACCTCAGCTATTTAAAACTCTCCAGCCTGTTGTTTCAAAGAGTTCATTTCAGCCTCTTTCCCTTTTTGCAGTAGTCTTAAATGATCTTCCTTACCTGGTTAACTTTGTCCTGTGCAGGTTTTACTTGACAACTGCTTATCTTCCTTGCTTTCTTCTGGAGAGTTGTATTATTACATCACCTAACTCAGCTTTATGCCCAGGGAGCTCTAGCTTGCTTTCATTAGCTGTAGGGCAGCTCTCTAAATAGTGTTCCTTGAAACACAATATTGACCTGCCTATAGAAAAGAGTGGTAAGTTGGCTTGGGACAGTCAGCTAGAGAAGAGGCACATTATCCTTTGGGAGTCAAAATCTGTCTAGGATAAACAATTCTTAAGTAATGGTCTCTGCTTCATCACTATTACAAGAAATCTTGTCTTCTCAGATGCTGACACGTTCTATTGGAGTAATCGTGCAAATGTGTACCGACATTTAATGATAAATTACATTTTTGCAATATAATGCTTGGTGCAATCTTGATTTTACCTTTCAAAAATTTTAGAACTTTCCCACAATATGCTATGTGTATAGCACACAAATATACAGTATTTCTTTCATTATGCATATTGCTTCATAGTCATAGAAACCCTAGAGACTCATATAGCAAGGTGCAACAAAACTCTTTCCTTCTTAAATAATACTACTTTATCTATCCTGGCGGTTGGAGAGTGACTGCTTCATTAGCAAGTCAATGCATGTCCAAGATTACTATTGATGCTATGATGTTTCTATCAGTGCAGATCTTTTTCTAATTGTAGTAGAAGTATGCTGTTTAAATGTTCCAAGTGGAATATTACCAGTTACGTCAATAAATTTCCTTAGAAAGTGTGTATATTTGCAAATGTATGTGTCTTTATCTATCTTTTCTTTTCTGAGATCACCAAATATGCAAATCAAGTGTACCAGAGAGCAAGAGTTCTAAATTGATTAATTATTCTATCTGCATTGAAGAAATAGAAAGAGACAGTGCTTCAGATAATCAGCATTCAAGTCACTCAGAGATATACATGCTGGATTTATCATTTTGAATTGCTCTTGACATTTAATAATTTTTAGCTTGAAATAATTTTGTTTTCTCTGATTTTCATGCATTTCAGCCTTTTCAAAGTATAGCTTATTCAGTTAGATCAGATAATTTCTATTATTAAAATAGTTTAAAGTTTTCAGATTATTTTTCCTAATTTTTATGTTTTCTTTCTTTCTGCTATTTATTATATATATATATTTAACTTGGAGAACTCTTTTTCTCTTTACTTTAGGCCTATCATCTAACTTGTAAATGACCATTAGATTATTGTATGTACACATAAGGCTGCCAGGTATAATTAAAATATTGCTAAAATAATGTTTTGATATGTTTTTCATCTATTTACTGTTTAGATATTTTATTATAATTTTTAGTCAGCTGGTGATTTGGCTTTACCTTTTTCTTATGATGGATGTTGCTAACAATTAATGTCATGTTAATAGACCCTTCAGGAACTTAAATTGAGTATTTTGGGTCCCAAACAAATGGATTGTAGGTTGTTGACTTGTACTTATGGGATAGGTAGTACATCGCTGTGGTTCTTTTGACTGGGAGTTAATTTTGTATCACTTTCTTGAGTACTCACCCATGTTATCAGCTTCCCATGTGGCACTAGAGATAAAGAATCTGCTTGCCAGTGCAGGTAGACATTAGAGACATTGGTATGACCCCTGGGTTGGGAAGATCCCCTGGAGGAGGGCATGGCAACCCACTCCAGTATTCTTGCTTGGAGAATCCCATGAACAGAGAAGCCTGGCAGGAAGTAGTCCATAGGGTCACACAGTGTTGGACGTGACTGAAGCAACTGAGCATGCACATGTTATCAGTTTGTTACATCAAAAGTCAGAACCTGTCTTTTGTTGGCTTATTTCACATAAGACCTGATTACAGGAATGGAAGCTGTCATCTAATTATTGGTTTTAATATCACAAGAAATTAATTTGGTCCTGGAAAAGGTCAGTTTTCATTTCAATCCCAAAGAAAGGCAATGCCAAAGAATGCTCAAACTACCGCACAATTGCACTCATCTCACACGCTAGTAAAGTAATGCTCAAAATTCTCCAAGCCAGGCTTCAGCAATATGTGAACCATGAACTTCCAGATGTTCAAGCTGGTTTTAGAAAAGGCAGAGGAACCAGAGATCAAATGGCCAACATCCGCTGGATCATCGAAAAAGCAAGAGAGTTCCAGAAAAACATCTATTTCTGCTTTATTAACTATGCCAAAGGTTTGACTGTGTGGATCACAATAAACTGTGGAAAATTCTGAAAGAGATGGAAATACCAGACCATCTGACCTGTCTCTTGAGAAACCTGTATGCAGGTCAGGAAGCCACAGTTAGAACTGGACATGGAACAACAGACTGGTTCCAGATAGGAAAAGGAGTATGTCAAGGATGTATATTGTCACCCTGCTTATTTAACTTATATGCAGAGTACATCATGAGAAACGCTGGGCTGGAAGAAACACAAGCTGGAATTAAGATTGCCGGGAGAAATATCAATAACCTCAGATATGCAGATGATACCACCCTTATGGCAGAAAGTGAAGAAGAACTAAAGAGCCTCTTGATGAAAGTGAAAGAGGAGAGTGAAAAAGTTGACTTAAAGCTGAACGTTCAGAAAACTAAGATCATGGCATCTGGTCCCATCACTTCATGGGAAATAGATGGGGAAACAGTGGAAACAGTGTCAGACTTTATTTTTTTGGGCTCCAGAATCACTGCTGATGGTGATTGCAGTCACAAAATTAAAAGACGCTTACTCCTTGGAAGGAAGGTTATGACCAACCTAGATAGCATATTGAAAAGCAGAGACATTACTTTGCCAACAAAGGTCCGTCTAGTCAAGGCTATGGTTTTTCCAGTGGTCATGTACGGATGTGAGAGTTGGACAGTGAAGAAAGCTGAGTGCTGAAGAATTGATGCTTTTGAACTGTGGTGTCGGAGAAGACTCTTGAGAGTCCCTTGCACTGCAAGGAGATCCAACCAGTCCATCCTAAAGGAGATCATTCCTGGGTGTTCATTGGAAGGACTGATGTTGAAGCTGAAACTCCAATACTTTGGTCACCTCATGCGAAGTGTTGACTCATTGGAAAAGACCCTAATGCTGGGAAGGATTGAGCGCAGGAAGAGAAGGGGACGACAGAGGATGAGATGGTTGGATGGCATCACCGACTCGATGGACATGGGTTTGGGTAAACTCCGGGAGTTGGTGATGGACAGGGAGGCATGGCATGCTGCGATTCATGGGGTCGCAAAGAGTCGGACACGACTGAGTGACTGAACTGAACTGAACTGATGTCATACAGAATGCACAGGACGATTAGAGATGCATTTGTTCAGTCCACTGCAATAACGAGGAACATCTCTAAGAAAAGGGAGTCCTAAGGCTGTATAGAGGCAAGCAAACAAGGAAGTCATCAAGAAGTCTTAGGATAGTACGTGGGGGGATAGAAGTGAGTATTATATCAGATTGTGCAGGGTTGGAGGAGCACTGCAGTCCTCTGTGGTTAGTTATTTCCTTGAACACAAATGAGTGCGGGATTTCTTAACTGCTTCACTTTTCCAAGGCCAAGAATTAGGTGAAGTTTAACATTATCAAGGCAAATATCTGTAAGATCATGCTAGAGTGTAAAGTTTTCTCCTGCTCATAATGTATATAAAGCCTACAATTAGTCACTATCTGAATCATTAAGTTAAGCTGATTTTTTTTTCCGATGAAAGGAAGTGTGATCCCCCAGTCTCCTCCATTTTGGTTAATAACACTTAGGCTTTTTCTCTTTCCAAGAGAAATATTAGGAAACAATAAGCATGATTCATTTCTTAGAGACATATGCACAATTTGTGGGTGAATATCTCTTGCTTTTGTCAATTCCTTTTTTATAAGCAATATAAATTATTTTAGGGGAATAGAATGGCTCAAATTCTGTAGTAACATATTTTGGGAAAACTAATGCCAAGTTTATAGGCTCTACATCTTCCAGATGACAAAAAGACTCTTACCTGGAAGATAGCCAATATCTTTGTCATAGGATGCAGGATTTTCAAAGGGTCTCTGGCTATAGATACTCTCCCCTTCTTGTATATAATTTTTTCTCTCTCTCCTGTTTATCCCGACAGCTCCTTTATTCTTAATAATTAATACTTACTGAATCTTTCCTATGCATTAAATTGATACCACCAGAAATATATACTCCTGAAATTTATACTTTTTTCCCTTCCATCACTGACATTTTATTTTTCTGAAGCCATTAAAATATTTTTCCTTTCTGAAATGTTATTTCTTTTCCCTTATATCAGTCATTCTGAGTGTTCATTTTTTTTATTTGTTTATCTTTTGCTACTGTTCTTTGAATATCTGATGATCTCTGGATGGCAGTTCATTTTTAGCAATGAGGAGCTAAGTGAATTGATTAACATTGCTGGAATGGATTTCCTATTTTTGTCAGCTTTTCCATGAATGAAAGAATTAGCCATATTTTTGTATTATATTAGGATAGGGATACAATTGATATGCTCACTTTTAGAATGTGGATAAGAAACTGGCAAACAGGAAGAAGAAGGGCTCATGCTAAAAACAATTCAATCCTGAACGCGAATCCCTAGCTTCTTTCTGAGAGGCCACCAGTTCTGAGAATTTTTTTTTTCTCCCTCTTTGGGAGAAAACTCCATTCTGCTGAGGAAGGAGAGGTAAATGGTTATAGTTTCAAACATCGCTTTCATTAATCATTTTATCTCCTTCCAGATTCATTTGTTAAGCAATTAATTTGATGACTAATGTTTCATTAAGTTTGATGCTTTACCCATTCAACATATATTTATTGACCAAAACTGTTCTAGTTCTGAAAACCTTGTCACTGAAGACATTGTACATAAGCCCAAGCCTCATAGCAGAGAACCTCTTTGGTGGGGTTCAGAAAAGTAGACAGATTACAGCAGTAGAACAGGGTAAATTATTCAGCAGATAAAGTAAAGGATGTTATGGAATCAACCAGAATCATTATTAGTGCCAGCTTTGGGGACAAGGTCATAGAAAGCTGAGACACTGGATAATCAGGAGTCAGCAAGGCAAAGCAGGTCGGCTGGGAAGAGTCGTTATGAACAGTGAAGGAAATGCATATACATATAAGGAACTTGCCACAGTCCAGGGAAGTTGGTAAGAAAAGCTCAGGGGCTCAGGGGACTATGTGAGTGAAGGCCAGACTGAGTAATTAAAAGGTAGGGTTTGAGGACGGCTCAATGAGTGGGTTGTGATGAGGGACCTATTGGCATTGGATTATAGAAAATGTGTTCTCTTATGTCCCTGGAAGTCACTCCATTCTGGTAACAGATCTACATGCAAATAGAAAGCCCACTGAAAATCTGGCTCAGGTGTTGAGATAGATAATAGCAGACATGTATGATGAAAGTAGGTAAAGTTTTATAGTAGTACTCAGCTAATAAAGCTTTCTGGAGAAGGCAGATAGGTCTAAAATGACTTGACAAAGCAAGAAGAGGTGATGAAATTCGGTTTTATTTTTGAGTGAGCTCAGAGTGAGAATTTCTTCTCATAGGGCCATGATTTACACAGCTCTAACTTCTTGGTTGTGCCAAAGGAAGTATGCAGGCTTTCTTATTAGCTTGCCTTTTGTGGGACAGAAGGGGCTAGGAGAGTGGTGGGTTTGAAAGCTGCCAGTACTCAACATGAAAAAATCAAGTTAGATCTTGATGCAGAGGGAAATCTTTCTAAAGTTCTGAGTGTGACAAGATGCTTTTTCTCATTCCATGCTGATGCATGAGACTAAAATAGATGTTTAAAATAACAGAAATTTTAACCTTTAGTTTTTCATCCATATTCTGGGAGGGTGGGGGGATCACATTTCAAGAAATCACCTTCATCTAAATGCATTCAGCTATTAACTTGTTTGACAGTAGTTTTAGTTGAAAGAACTAAACTATCTGCTGAGACTAGCAGCCTGAGCTCCTTCCAAAATATAGCATTAGTGTCTGAAATAAGACAACAGCCAGTCCAGAGCAAGTCATTGGAATTAGATTATGATTTTTGACATTCAGGACTAAGTCAACACCAGAATTGGGACTAGAAAAAGTAGAGTTGTACCATAAAAGAAACTAATTGAGAGTCTATATTCACAAGCTAACAGACTTACTTTGAACTGTGTACAAGTGAGTGAAGAGTAGAATTTACTTACCTCCAAAAATTCAAGGAAGTTTGTTTAGATTATTTCAAAAGGAGAAGAGAAAATTTTGGAGAAGACATCATAAAATGGGCATAATTTTAAAGGTCTAACATCGAAAATTTGATGATTCATCTTTTAAGAACTCTCAACTAAGCAAGAATTATACCCTTGACACTATACCTCTTTACTGCGATGGACAAAATATCTTAGAATAACCATAAACAAAAACTATTGTCTATATGATCACCAGATCTTTTACACAAGGATACTGGAGTGGATAGCTCTTCCCATGCTCTCCAGGGCATCTTCCCAACCCAGGGATCGAAGCCAGGTCTCTCTCATTGCAGATGGATTCTTTACCAGCTGAGCCAGGAAAGTCCAAGAATACTGGAGTGGGTAACCCATTCCTTCTCCAGTGGCTCTTCCTTACCTAGGACTCAAACTGGGGTCTCCTGCATTGCAGGCGGATTCTTTACCAGCTGAGCTACCAGAGAAGCCCTTTAAATCACTAGAGGAGAGGAACACCCCAGTTTTGATAGTCCTCAGCAGCACATATTGTTTTAAACACATCAAAATTGCCTGCCCTTTTTGGATTAAAAACTACAGGAAAGAGAGAATTGATAACATTTTGGAAAGTATTTTTGGGTTTAAACACTCATCTCCTACTGAATTTTTAAAATTTTTCTTCTTGATGAAGAATTAATTTATAGTAATAATTATAAAGAGAAATGAAGGAGTCAGATGCACTACATATTGCTATGCAATTAGTAATATATTAGTAAAAAGTTAGTGTGGTTACAGATGGTTAATGATCTGAATACACCTTCATTCCAAAAGAAGAGTAAACACTTGGGAAACTAGAGAATCAGCCACACTCAGAAAAGGTTTGATGCTCAAGATATTTCATAGTTGTTAATAGCATTAAAAAATTAATTGCTGCTAAGCACAGACATTATTTGGAAAGTAGAAATATCTCAATGTGTTTTTCTACGAATAATGATAAAAATTCACCTTAAAAGTCAGCCATACCTCTCAAAATTAGAAGCCAAAACCAATAGCTTCCTCTCAAACCTGGTAGACAAATTATCTGTACTTGGATCGGCTTATTTATGAACTCGATTTGCATGTATTTATTTTGACATTTTCTTAGATTGTATTATATTATTCTACATGAGAACTATTAATTTCAGTGGATTTTTTTTGTGAATGTACACACCACAGTTCAGGGGCCAAAATTTTTTATCTACTGCTACCATTTGCTAGCTATATGAAATTGGCAGGTAAATTAATCTCTTATAAGTAGTTCCTTTATGAGTAGCATGAGAGTGGTGTTATGCAGATCTCATTTTGTTGCTGAGAGGACTAAGTGCATGCTAACTACAAGCTAAATATCTCCCACCCATAAACATTAAAAGATTAGGCCTTTTAAAAGGATACTTACCTTTGTTTAACATGAAAGCTCTTCAGATGAAAATACTTACAACAAAGTTTGTCATCACTCTTTCCCATATTTCAAATGAATGACTTTAATCATTTTGCTATTTAATATATATGTATGCTCATGAATGCTTCCCAAAACATTGATCTTATCAAAAGGAAGACATACACCCCCCTATTAGATTAAAAAAATAACAGTAAGGAAGAATATAATCTGTAGCTAAATGACAGATCTTTCAGCCTTAAAATTTCATTAGGCACATGTAAAGAATTTAAAATAGTCGCTTATTACTATTATTTGGTCATTGATATTAACTTTATTATGACTATAGAATTAATTTTAACTACTTGATATGCAGCAGTCTTAAACTGGCATGCTAAAGACTATGGTTACATGTTTTGCTTCTTTCATTTTCTCCTTTTTTCTGACAACTGTTTACGGACTTTAATTCTAAACTTTTTGGTTCAAAGTTATGACTGCCAATTTTTCATCCTAAAGCTTCACACTATTAATAAAAAGGTCCCTATGTTCAGATGGGCTTCCCTGGTGACTTAGTGGTGAAGAACCCACCTGCCAATGCAGGGTATGTGGGTTCGATCCCTGAATCTGGAAGATCCCCTGGAGAAGGAAATGGGAACTCGCTCCAGTATTCTTGCCTGAGAAATACCATGGATAGAGGGACCTGGTGGACTACAGTCCATGGTGTCCCAGAAGAGTTGGACATGGCTTATTGACTAAACGATATGTTCATGTAATGTTTCACTTATTTGCTTCTACTTGTGTATGTTCCTTTTTCCATCTCTACATTGTTTTTTATGTCAGAGCTGTGTGATATACATTTCATTATCTCTCAAATTTCTAATCTCTATGTTTTTATACTTGCATATTAATTTTTTCTTAATATAATAAATTATTTATATTATATATAAATTTATATTCATAAAAATATATAAATATAAAGAAATTATATATAATTTCTGCTTTATTGACGATGCCAAAGCCTTTGACTGTGTGGATCACAGCAAATTGTGGAAAATTCCGAAAGAGCTGGGAATACCAGACCACCTGACCTGCCTCTTAAGAAACCTGTATGCAGGTCAGGAAGCAACAGTTAGAACTAGACATAGAACAACAGACTGTTTCAAATCAGAAAAGGAGTACATCAAGGTTGTATATTGCCACCCTGCTTACTTAATTTATATGCAGAGTACATCATGAGAAAGGCTGGGCTGGATGAAGCACAAACTGGAATCAAGATTGCTGGGAGAAACATCAATAACCTCAGATATGCAGATGACACCACCCTTATGGCAGAAAGTGAAGAACTAAAGAGCCTCTTGATGAAAGTGAAAGAAGAGAGTGAAAAAGTTAGCTTAAAGCTCAACATTCAGAAAACTAAGATCATGGCATCTGGTCCTGTCACTTCATGGCAAACAGATGGGGAAACAGTGGAAACAGTGTCAGACTTTATTTTTGGGGGCTCCAAAATCACAGCAGATGGTGACTGCAGCCATGAAATTAAAAGACACTTGCTCCTTGGAAGGAAAGTTATGACCAACCTAGATAGCATATTAAAAAGCAGAGACATTACTTTGTCAACAAAGATCCGTCTAGTCAAAGCTATGGTTTTTCCAGTAGCTATGTATGGATGGATGTGAGAGTTGGACTAAAAAGAAAGCTGAGTGCCGAAGAATTGATGCTTTTGAACTGTGGTGTTGGAGAAGACTCTTGAGAGTCCCTTGGACTACAAGGAGATCCAACCAGTCCATCCTAAAGGAGATCAGTCCTGGGAGTTCATTGGAAGAACTGATGTTGAAGCTGAAACTCCAACACTTTGGCCACCTCATGCGAAGAGCGGACTCAATGGAAAAGACCCTGATGCTGGGAAAGATTGAGGGCATGAGGAGAAGGGGACGACAGAGGATGAGATGGTTGGATGGCATCACCAACTCAATGGACATGGTTTGGGTAGACTCAGGCATTTGGTGATGGATAGGGAGGCCTGGCGTGCTGCGGTTCATGGGGTCGCAAGGAGTCAGACATGACTGAGTGACTGAACTGAACTGAATATAATTAAAGTTTGAGACCTATAATAATGCCCATAATATTACATGTTTTAAATTTTCATGTTAAAATTTTTGTTTTATAATTAAATTTAAATAGCCACTTGTCTATATATGTATACTCATATGTATATACACACATATATCCTGCATTGCTCATCAGTCAATATATTTTATTAGAAATTCACTATATGGTTATACTTTAGAATATGAAAAGTAACTATCATATGGAATTATTGGTCGTAAACTTTACTCCTTGAAATCTTTTATTCCTAGCACCACTGCCTTTTTTCATATATTGATGCAAAAGATAAGTTGAATGGGAACTTGATTTTTGTCCAGTTACAGATTATTCAATATTGCTCTGACTGTCTTTGTTTGATAAACTACTGTGCACCAGGGAAACATTCTGTTTCTTGCTTTGTGTTTGACCTCAGTTCTGTTCCAGGAAGAAAATGTAGTTATGTCTGATCTTCTTGTAGCTCTGACCCTCCATGGCATCGAAGAACATCTAATGAAGTTCAGTGAGCCTGCTTTCTATTGTTTTGCTCACCTCTGCCCTTTGGTCTCCCAGTACAATATCAGGTGACTGTAATTAATCTACAGTGACAAAAGCAGGTTCAAGCGGCCTATTTCCTGTTTGACCTTTTGTCTCCCCTGGATTTTCTGCAACAGTAGGTGAGATTTAGATTTGTAGCAAACACCTTTTATTTCCTATGTCATGACCCCTCAATTCACTAAAATTTTAGTACAACTGTGGTAAAGATCTTTGAACACTTTGACCCACACCCCAGCTCAAGTGCCATCCACAGTGTCTCTCCACTTTCACACCTCAGATTTCTCTCTAAAGTTAAAGGGAAGGCACTAAGCCCTTCAAAACACAAAGTTCACACTCCTGGGAAGCAATTTGTAACAGATGGGGAGAAGCAGTGGATTCATAAACGCCTCAACTTTCAATCCCTTACAGGGATGACTTTGATAGTTATTCTGTGAGGTTTCAGTTTAGTTTTTATTTTCCTTCTATGTTTCTCTCTAGCAACTCCTTTATGCAACTCTGCGGAGTTTACTTTTAAATAAATTACTAGTGCTAAGGTATACCTTCCTGGAACTGGGAAGCCCTAATGGCTCAAGAGGTAAAGAATCTTCCTGCAGTCCAGGAGATGCAGGAGACATGGGTTTGATCCCTGGGTTGCAAAGATGCCCTGGAGAAGGAAATGGCAACCCCTCCAGTGTTCTTGCCTGGAGAAATCCAAGGACAGAGGAGCCTGGAGAGCTAGAGTCCATGGGGTCACAAAGAGTCGGACACGACAGAGCCCGCACACACAACAAATTAAAACCAGATCTTTCCAGTTTTCCTCTTTCTATTTCTGCAACACCATGCTACTTTCCCAGGACTTCCCTGTAGCTCAGATGGTAAAGAATCTGTCTGCAATGCAGAAGACCCGGGTTTGATCCCTGGATTAGGAAGTTCCTCTGGAGAAGGAAATGGCAATCCACTCTAGTATTCTTGCCTGGAGAATCCCATGGACAGAGGAGCCTGGTGGACTACAGCCCATGGGGTTGCAAAGAGTTGGACACGACTGAGCAGCTAACACTACTACTACTACATGCTACTTTCCCATAGAGGAGAGGTTTTATTTAGGCTTTATCTTCTTCCTTCAATATAGTACTAAATGTATTCTACCTAGCAGAAATTGATGCTTCTGACATGTAGCAAATATGATGGTACATTATTTTTTATTATCATCATTTTTCAGTCTATTTGGTCATATTCAACATCAAGGTGGAAAATTCTGCTTCCACCCATGATAGTGGAATAGGTATTATATTTATCATACATCCTTAAAAAATCAAAAATTTGAAGAAATAAATAATGGTTCTTGGACATTTGATAACAGGCTGCACAGAGCAGGCATCTTTGAGGAATGGGAAACCTGAAAGCCATATGATTGCCTATAGCTTGATGCCTAGAAATAAGCGTGGCATTGGCAGAGGCAGGGGTATCCCTGAACTGAGGGTTAAAAAGAGGCCATGATAACTAGGATCACAAATCAGATAATCAGAGAGGAAGTACTTGCATAGAGAGAGAACTCTGGAGATTTTCAGGTCTGTTTCATCAGAGTGGTCATCAGCACATGCATGTGAAGAGACTAAGCTGGGGCAATATTTTAAGAAAGAGAAATAAACAATACATGGCTATATAGAGAGTTTCTAAGAACCGACAAAAATGTTAGTAAAAATAATAACTAAATTCAGTAAAGATGGTTAGATAGCAGGTCAACTTATGAAAATCTATTATATTTCAATATATCAGTAATGTATAATCAGAAATTAAACTTTAAAAATTGAAACCATTTGCAATAGCATCAAGAAACATGAAATATCAGATAAACGTCAACAAAACATGTGCCAGAACAGCATGCTGAAAGCTGCAAAACTTTGGTCAAAGAAAACAAAGAAGACATTGAGAAATAGAAATTATATCATGTATATGGATTAGAAGATTCAGTGCTTAAGATGTAAATTCTCTCAAACATGGTCAATGCAAAACAAATCAAAATCACATCAAGCTTTTAGCAGAAATTAACAGATTGATCCTACAGTTTATGAAAAGGCAAAAGAACTACACAGTTGAACAATTTGAAAAAGAAGAAGTTGAAAGACTCACTATAAATCCATAGTTTTCAAGATAGCATAGTATTGATAACAGTGATAGACATATAAATCAATGAAACAGAATAAAATTCCAAAATACACCCACACATAAAAGAGCAATTCATTTCTGAGAAAGGTGCAGAGACAATTCAATGCATAGAAAGTTGTTTGTCAGCAAATTGTTTTCACACAATTAGAAATCCACATTAAATACAAATACAGCTTTATATTTTGCATGATATTAAAATTAACTCAAAATGGATCATAAGTCTCAGTGTAATACCATACAACTTCTTGAGAAATACAAATGTTTTGTGACGTTGGGTTAGGTAAAATTTCTTAGATATGACACCACAAATACGGTACAATAGTCCTACTTTATCATCAGGGAACGTTCCAAACCCCTAGTGGATGCCTGAAACTGTGAACAGTACTGACCCCAGATATACTATGTTTTTTCCTATTCATACATATATATGATTAACTCTGATTCCTAAATCAGTAATAGTAAAGAGATTAACAGCAGACTAATAATAAAGTTGAACATTCCCTTGTCTATCTCAATGAAACTAAGCCATGCCGTGTGGGGCCACCCAAGACGGACGGGTCATGGTGGAGAGGTCTGACAGAATGTGGTCCACTGGAGAAGGGCATGGCAAACCACTTCAGTATTCTTGCCTTGAGAACCCCATGAACAGTATGAAAAGGCAAAAAGATAGGACACTGAAAGATGAACTACCCAGATCGGTAGGTGCCCAATATGCTAATGGAGATCAGTGGAGAAATAACTCCAGAAAGAATAATGGGATGGAGCCAAAGCAAAAACAGTACCCAACTGTGAATATGACTGGTAATAGAAGCAAAGTCCAATGCTGTAAAGAGCAATATTGCATAGGAACCTGGAATGTTAGGTCAATGAATCAAGGCAAATTGGAAGTGGTCATACAGGAGATGGCAAGAGTGAACGTCAACATTCTAGGAATCAGCGAACTAAAATGGACTGGAATGGGTGAATTTAACTCAGATGACCATTATATCTACTACTGTGGGCAGGGATCCCTTAGAAGAAATGGAATAGGCATCATGGTAAAAAAAAAAAAAATGTCCGAAATGCAGTGCTGCTGCTGCTGCTAAGTCGCTTCAGTCGTGTCCAACTCTGTGCAACCCCATGGACAGCAGCCCACCTGGCTCCCCCATCCCTGGGATTCTCCAGGCAAGAACACTGGAGTGGGGTGCCACTGCCTTCTCCGCCGAAATGCAGTACTTGGATGCAATCTCAAAAACGACAGAATGATCTCTGTTTTTTTGCAAGGCAAACCATTCAATATCACGATAATCCAAGCCTATGCCCCGACCAGTAACGCAGAAGAAGCTGAAGTTGAATAGTTCTATGAAGACCTACAAGACCTATTAGAACTAGCACCCAAAAAAGATGTCCTTTTCATTATAGGGGGCTGGAATGCAAAAGTAGGAAGTCAGGAAACACCTGGCGTAACAGGCAAATTTGGCCTTGGAGTACAGAATGAAGCAGGGCAAAGGCTAATAGAGTTTTGCCAAGAGAACGCACTGATCATAGCAAACACCTTCTTCCAACAACACAAAAGAAGACTGTACACATGGACATCACCAGATGGTCAACACCAAAATCAGATTGATTATATTCTTTGCAGCCAAAGATGCAGAAGCTCTATACAGTCAGCAAAAACAAGACCAGAGCAGACTGTGGCTCAGATCATGAACTACTTATTGCCAAATTTAGACTTAAATTGAACAATGTAGGGAAAACGACTAGACCATTCAGGTATGACCTAAATCAAATCCTTTACGGTTATACAGTGGAAGTGACAAATAGATTTAAGGGACTAGATCTGATACACAGAGTGCCTGAAGAACTATGGACAGAAGTTCGTGACATTGTACAGGAGACAGGGATCAAGACCATCCCCATGGAAAAGAAATGCAAAAAAGCAAAATGGCTGTCTGAGGAGGCCTTACAAATAGCTGTGAAAAGAAGAGAAGTGAAAAGCAAAGGAGAAAAGGAAAGATATTCCCATCCGAATGCAGAGTTCCAAAGAATAGCAAGGATAGATAAGAAAACCTTCCTCAGCGATCAATGCAAAGAAATAGAGGAAAACAACAGAATGAGAAAGACTAGAGATCTCTGCAAAATTAGAGATACCAAGGGAACATTTCATGCAAAAATGGGCTCGATAAAGGACAGAAATGGTATGGACCTAACAGAAGAAGATATTAAGAAGAGGTGGCAAGAATACACAGAAGAACTGTACAAAAAAGATCTTCACAACCCAGATAATCACGATGGTGTCAAGTGGGCCTTAGAAAGCATCACTGCGTAGTGGAGGTGATGGAATTCCAGTTGAGCTATTTCAAATCCTGAAAGATGATGCTGTGAAAGTGCTGCACTCAATATGCCAGCAAATCTGGAAAACTCAGCAGTGGCCACAGGACTGGAAAAGGTCAGTATTCATTCCAATCCCAAAGAAAGGCAATGCCAAAGAATGCTCAAATTATGGCACAATTGAACTCAGCTCACACGCTAATAAAGTAATGCTCAAAATTCTCCAAGTTAGGCTTCAACAATATGTGAACCGTGAACTTCCAGATGTTCAAGCTGGTTTTAGAAAAGGCAGAAGAACCAGAGATCAAATGGTCAACATCCGCTGGATCATCGAAAAAGCAAGAGAGTTCCAGAAAAAACATCTATTTCTCCTCTATTAACTATGCCAAAGGTTTGACTGTGTGGATCACAATAAACTGGAAAATTCTGAAAGAGATGGGAATACCAGACCATCTGACCTGTCTCTTGAGAAACCTGTATGCAAGTCAGGAAGCCACAGTTAGAACTGGACATGGAACAACAGACTGGTTCCAAATAGGAAAAGGAGTACGTCAAGGCTGTATATTGTCACCCTGCTTATTTAACTTATATGCAGAGTACATCATGAGAAACGCTGGGCCAGAAGAAACACAAGCTGGAATCAAGATTGCCCAGAGAAATATCAATAACCTCAGATATGCAGATGACACCACCCTTATGGCAGAAAATGAAGAAGAACTAAAGAGCCTCTTGATGAAAGTGAAAGAGGAGAGTGAAAAAGTTGGCTTAAAGCTCAAAGTTCAGAAAACTAAGATCATGGCATCTGGTCCCATCACTTCATGGGAAATAGATGGGGAAACAGTGCAAACAGTGTCAGACTTTTTTTTGGTCTCCAAAATCACTGCAGATGGGATTGCAATCATGAAATTTAAAGACACTTACTCCTTGGAAGGAAGGTTGTGACCAACCTAGAGAGCATATTTAAAAGCAGAGACATTACTTTGCCAACAAAGGTCCATCTAGTCAAGTCTATGGTTTTGCCATTAGTCATGTATGGATGTGAGATTTGGACAGTGAAGAAAGCTGAGTGCCGAAGAATTGATGCTTTTGAACTGTGGTGTTGGAGAAGACTCTTGAGAGTCGTTGGACTGAGAGAAGATCCAACCAGTCCATCCTAAAGGAGATCATTCCTGGGTGTTCATTGGAAGGACTGATGTTGAAGCTGAAACTCCAATACTTTGGCCACCTCATGCGAAGAGTTGACTCATTGGAAAAGACCCTAATGCTGGGAAGGATTGAGGGCAGGAGGAGAAGGGGACGACAGAGGATGAGATGGTTGGATGGCATCACCGACTCGATGGACATGGGTTTGGGTAAGCTCCGGGAGTTTGTGATGGACAGGGAGGCCTGGCTTGCTGCGATTCATGGGGTCGCCAAGAGTCGGACACGACTGAGCTGACTGAACTGATACTGTAATGAAGTTATGTGAATGTGTTTTGTCCCTCAAAATATCTTATCGTACTGTGCTCACTCTTCTTGTGTTAATGTGATGTGATAGAATGCCTACATAATAAGATAAAGTGAAGTGGATAAAATAGGCATTGTGATGTGGGGTTAATTTTAATCTTCTAACAATATGTCTGAAGGAGAATCATCTGCTTCAGGTAATCCTGGATCATCAAGCCATGACGAGTGGGATCGTGTGAGATTTCATCACACTACTCAGAAAAGTGTTCCCTTTAAAACTTATGAATTGTTTATTTCTGTAATTTTCCATTTAGTAATTTCTAATCTCAGGTAACTAAAACCACAGAAATTGCAGTCTCAGATCAGAGAATATTATGTACATAAAAGAAAACAAAATGATAGGTATTTCTTTAGTATAGCTTTTAACCCTTAGCTGTTCCCTAGCAGCTCAATAATTTAAGATGCAAGAAGAAGCTTATGTAATATTCACCTTGAATTATTTTTAAACCCTTATGCAAAGTTGCCAATTAATTAGAAATTGCAGAATATTCATTCCATCTACTCCCATTTTGATTCTTAAAAAGTATTCTGGACAGTCCATTGTGTATCACTATTATCCAATGGTTTAGTTTCACAGTTGTCTAACCTGAATTGCAATAACAGATGTAACTTTATCACTTTAACTATTTTTGTTTTCAATACTTTAATATTATAATATGAGAATCAGCACAGTTATACAAGTGGAGACAGAGAAAGCATCCAAAGTTAATTTGATTAAGTAAATGGCACTGATCCTTGAAATGCCCTGTGATTTATTTCAGTGCATCTCTCCCTTTTAACCTATCCGTTTTGGAAATTTCACAAGTACAATACATTCTCATTGTTCAAAGTGTGGAGAAATGAATCTCATAAATTATTAAAAGCAAATTACTTTCCTTCCATTTACTATGCCTTGTATATCCACAGAAGGTAGTATACACAAGGTCATTGCCAATTTAAAAAAAAAAACTCACTTTGAACTCCATTTGTCTTTACCAGATTCTCCTAATTTACTCCAAAGAAAGGGCAAGCAGTTTCAGTATGTTAGGTAGTTAGAACAGGAAAAAGGAGCCCAGAATGGTCATGGTCAAAATACAAGAAAGAGAAAAGCCCACGAAGATAGAAAGGAACCAAGGACAGGAGTAGGGACCTCGGGTAGAACAAACAGCACTCCTGGCTAGCCCAATTTACATAGGGAGGCCCGGGGGGAGGAGAAAAAACATATCAAAAGAGGAGTCAAAGGGCCGGGGCTCTCTCTCTTCTCTTCATGTCTTTTGGGTCAGCATGCGCTCACACCTCGAGGATGTATTTTCTTTTATTTTCTAAATAAAACTGAGCTGTAACACGGAGCTCTAACACTGCAAGAGCTGTGACATGATCTGTCCGAGGGCTTTAACGTCTGTCGCTTCAGATTTTTTTTTTTCATTTTTAACTTTTTATTTGATATTGGAGTATAGTTGATTAATAGTTTGTGTTAGTTTCAGGTGTACAACAAGGTGATTGAGTTATACATATGATGTATCTATTCTTTTTCAAATTATTTTTCCAATTAGGTTAACAGAATATTGAGCAGAGTTCCCTGTGCTATATACGCTAGTTTCTTATTGGTTATATATTTTAAATATAGTAGTGTGCACATTTTAATCCCAAACTCCTCTGCTATTACTCCCTCCATTCTTCCCCCTTGAAAGTGAAAGTGAAGTCTCTCAGTAGTGTCCGACAGAAATTACACACTCTCACGACAAATATCTTTTCAGAACACTTTATCATTCTACATATCATTCATTTAATTTTATTCCTCATGTGACCATTTAAACACATATCTTTCCAAAATAATAGATCCTGTAGTTAAATGTTTGAACCATATTCCCTTGAGTGAGATGTGTTGAAGCCAGATGCAGATCAAAAGAGAAAAACTGGAAAGTTGTATAGTGTTATTATACTCTCGGTTCCTAGGGAGAGCATGGCATTCCACATGGAACCACTCGAAAGCACCGTGGTTGGTCAGAAGGTAGAAAGAATGGAAGTATAAGCAAGTAGTTTTACTGTGCTTTCTACAGAGAGGAAGGATGAGGCAGAGTAAGTGGGTTTAAATTTGGCCAGTTGTGTTTCAAAGTGGCACCCCTGCAAAATTCATGTTCACTGAGACTGTTAGACCATATGGTTTGGGACTGAAGTCTCCAGATATTTTGGGGTGGTCACAAGTTTCCTTTGGAAGATTTGGTGACCATTTTAGAAATGTTAAAACATCAGTTTACATAAATTAAAAGTCAGTATATTAAGCCCAAGAGAAAATGGAAAAGCAGTAAGATATTTATCTGTAATATTGATAACATAATGATTTATTACTTGCAGTTTAATAATTATTTATGTATTATACTTTGATAAATTCAATAGTAAAAGATTAATTTCCACATTTTCATATTTTTCCCTTTTGATTTACTAAACAATGTTTGTACTATAATGTTGAAATCATAAGATTAGCAACATATATGAATAAAATTGTATTTTTGTGTTCATGTTTTAAAATTAATATTCGCATCCAAATAAAATCTCTAAGTGACTAGATATATTAGAACATACAATGTCTAAGATTATCCTGTCAGAAAAATAATTAAAACTTCATAATAGAGTTTATCAAAATAGATTCTTGTTGCACAATGTCTTAAAAATCAGTAATCTAAATGTATCAGATCTTGTAAAAAGAAAACCCAGAAGCCATACCAATGTAAATATTTGGCTTATAGCCTTGTAAATTAAAAATTAAAATTTCCAGTTTAATCTTTATAACTGAACACTTGAATCTGATCCAACACAACTATAAGAATAAAAGGCAACAAACACATTATGTGGACAGTCTCACTATTGAGGAATAATTTATCATGTAATATTAAATATTCAAGATTTTTCTGAATAGTTTTTAGAGTGAATTTGGGAACAAACAAAATTATGTCTGTTGAATATCTAAGCACCAAGGAACTGTACTAACTACATTATTTATCTACAGCATTCAATTTTGAATACAAAATATACTGTTACTCAAATTTTTTCAGAAAATCTGAATAAAATATAATTGAAGAACACCAAAGAAAAAGTTAATGTCTGTCTAGTTCTTCTTTTTCTCTATCTACATAAAGTTTCAACTACTCTTTAAAATTGTCTTCAGAGATCAGAGCACAGAAATAGGAGTGTCTCCCTGCATTCACAGTTTCTAACTTTGCACAACTTCCACATTACTCCTTCACACTCCCTATGGTTCTCCACACAGAGTGTTTCTATGTACAAACACTTGTATATAGACAGTACATTGTGAGATCACCTGCTTAAAAATATTTCCTCTGCAAGTTTGGTATCATTCTATTCCTTTAATTCACCTATAATTCCACCTCTATAATTCCAATTCAATCAGGATAAAATTGATAGGGAATAAGCTGTTGGATAGCGCAAAGGACAGGTGATATTCATAATTAGTGATGAAAATGGACAAAACAAGAATTTGAAGAAAGGGATTGAATCAATTTAGTGAAACGAGTATATAGAAATGAAGGAAGAGACTTCACTTATTTCAGTTACATATACCCTTTCTTCCTGATTCGAGCAGAAGTTTCTCTGAAGTCTGCATTGACACTTCATGGTAATTAGTGAAATACTGATACAAGAAATTAACCCCTCTCATTTGCATAATCATAGGATGCAGAAAACAGTGCTAGCCTAGGATCTAGAACCAGAAAAAGGGAGGTGAAATACAATTCAACCTAGACAGAAGTTGCAGTAGCATATCCAGTCTTCACTTAAGGATTCTCTATCATGAGAGAAGCACATAGTTACTTCCAGAACCATATGACAGTTTTTACCCCAAATTCTTGCAGTATACTAACTTGTAAAGGGCTGAGATGAACTGTTAATAAATTAAATTTAACATGACTTTAAAAGAGAATATAAAAATGGAAAGGATCATCAGACAAACAGCTGAGATCTGAGTAAACGTGGTGAGTGCAACTGAAGGCAACATGCGGTGAACAATTGAAGTGACTAATGGCATGTAGTAGGGAGATGAGTCATGTAGTGGGGAAATGAAAAATATATGAGGGAAATCCAATTAGCAGCGTTCCAATCAAAAAAGAGGAGAATTTGTGAACAACACTGTGGCTATGGAGTGTGGTGTGGTCAGCAGGTATTAGGATGGTTAGCTGGACATGCATAGAACAACACTGGATTGAGGGCATTTGCTACAGAAGCAAGTGCTCATTAATAAAGGAATTTTCCATATATTCAAGCATCCTTTATATATTATAAGACATTAAAAAAATCCTTTTATTATAGTAAATGGGACTAGAATTTGCAATTTTATCCCTTTCATTGACTTATGAATTGTTTTGTTCTTTTACCATACTGTGCTCTAATTAATACTAGAAAAATTATCTTTTGGTGAAAGAACAATATTGAGTTTATTGTAATAAATATGTACCAATACAACACGTACAAACACATAAAATTACTAATAAGATGCACTTTTTCAGCTGAGTAATTGGAAACACAGCTAATACATCTCCAGCCCAATGCCTGCCAAGTTCATCACGCATCTAATGAAGTTTAGCCCATTCACTTCAAATTAATCCTGGAGTTCTCAAAGATATGTTCACATCTTCTCCTAACCCAGACTCCTATCTATATGAGTTTCCTCTTCTGCACATTTGCAGGCAGCATATCTCCCTAGAGAAGCTGTACCTCTGTCACAGTCCCTTATGAGAATACTGGTGACTTGGATACCCATTCCATATCTGGAGATTCATAGAGCTGAGCATTCAGTGCACCAGAACTAGGCTCTGTGGAGTGGTGAAGAGATTTCCTCCCCACAGCCGTGTTGTGTGTTTTCACAAGGAGACGTATTTTGATCCAGAGTCACTGAAAATGTCTCCTGTACACAATCCCATCAAATCTCTCTCCCTCCATAGGCAACATAAAACAGGCCACGAAACAAGCAGGTATGTCAGCAGATATCATTCCACTGCTCTTATCCCTCTGAAGAATAACACATCTAAACTGGAGTATTTCTAAGTGAGACTTTAATTCATAGAATTATTAAAGATTTTAATATACTAATCGCTATGGTATCACAGCATGGAAATAAAGAAAAAGGCAAAATCTAAATATTAAAAAATCATAGTTCAAACACTTGTTAAGTGAATATTCTTTAATTTTGAGTTTTCTGATTTGGAATTTCTCATCAATATTGCATAAGTGGTAGGGCTCCCTTTTATTTAATATGCTTTCAAACTGTATCTCTCCCTGTGACCTCCTAATGCTTTTGTTAAGTTACTTGCTCTTCCTCATTTGGAATCTTACTCCCTTGCCTAGCAAATTCCAAATTGTTTTTCTTTGTTTGTGCTTCTGCCCTCACGTATTATTGTCGTTTCTGACCTTGGGGATGGGCCAGAAATTTCTCAAGTGGTTCAGGTGAGATCTGGAAAGGAAAAGATGTGTTTCAAACTTAGCCCAAGTATGTACATGCACGCATGTGCATGTACACACACACACACACACACACACACACACACACACTTCTCTACAAAAGCTTGAGTTTTATATGGCATATATACTGAATTATTTTACTGATCTGTTTAAATGATGGGTGGGCAGGATTTTAGTTTTGTTTTCTATGAATCAATATAGAGGAAAAATAGGTTAAATGAAAAAATAAAGAATAAGAGAGAAGTATACAGCAGCTGGGCAAGGGATGAGGATCTCTTTGCTTCCATTATAGACACATTCTATGAGTGCCTGCTTTTCATCTAGGAGAATAGTATTGACAAAGTGACCAGCTTCAGTATTGTTTGCATTTTATATCCGACACTCTTTTTAAAAATAGCCTTGCTTATTTATGCTGAAAAGAACCATGCCATTTTATCCCACACATCCTCTATCCTTTGAGATCTTATGAAAGATGATATGCACAATTAAATTCAACAGACTTACCGCAAATTTAACATGATAGAAAAATCAATTCCTGCCTGCCTAATTTGCCCATACATATTTTCAAACTGTCTTGAGGCAAAATGCTATCGGTCCAGTGTTTTGCACATTTGTCCTTATTTAACCTACATCATAATTTGATTTTATTAAAAAAATATGCTGCTGTCTTTCAAAGTGCTTATTTTCAATTCATTGCTATACTGCACACACACAACAAATAATAGGTATCTTTATATATTATATGGGCTTCCCTCATAGCTCAGTTGGTAAAGAATCCACCTGCAATGCAGGAGACCCCGGTTCAATTCATGTGATCAATCTATGTAAAAATTATTCCAATTTATGAAAAATATCTTTAACATATGTTTTAATTGTGGCTTAAAACAGTCCTGTGATTTATATATCATTATACGTCTCTCAAAGCTGAGGAAACGAAAATCCTGAGAGCTTAGATCAACTTCCTCAAATCAAAACCAATCCAACCAAGTTGCAAATGCCAGCCTCAGAACTTAAACTGAGTCTTTTATCTTCTGCACTAAAACACAGCACTTTGATTGTTTTAAGTTGCTTACAGTCTTTTTAGGTCAGTCTTCCCCTAGATGAATAAAGGGAATCTATCCTGATCCTCAAATGTGTAGGTGGTTATGTTCTCACTGGGTTCCGCTTACATGGATTAAATAGGTATTGTTTTAAAATTTCCTGTCACAGTTAGGTGCAAACTAATATACAGCATAATCCAAGGCAGGAATTCAGCCTGGACTTAACCAAGAATAGCTTTCCTTAGCAGGGTTAATCACATTAGAATCCCTTTTTGTAGGCTCTATTATTGAGGCTTTTAGGTAAATAACCCAGCAGTGAAGGACGATGGAAACAGGTTATGTATAGTATTTCAAGATTTTAAACAAAAAAGAAACTTATCCTCTAAAAATAATTGACACTGACACCCTTTTAGTGATTACTTACCTAGAAGGTAGCTCAACCTGTAAATCAGAATATCTAAATCCTTAGAACTTGAATGCTTTGGGTTGTGAATAAGTGAGACATAAAATCTTGGCTATTGAGTATAACACTATAAGCTGATTTTATTTTCCTTTCAGAAAGCAGCATAAAAGACTTTCTGTCTCATAAAGGTATTTATTCAGGCTCTAGGTCCTGACCTTAGGGACAGCAATTGTTCAGTTTTTGTTGTTGTTGTTCATACTTTGTTTTGGTTTGGTTTTGTTTTGGTTTTGTAAATTTCAGATGCAGAATACAGAGTTAATTAAATTCTAAACCTAGCGCACTATCATCAGAATCCATGCTTGACTTCTCTCTTATTTAATCACTACTGCCTATCTTTATTTTTTTACTCCCATTTGTGTGTTTATTCACAAAATGTTATTCTGCATTCATTTCATTGTTTTTTCAATTTTTACCCAAGACTCTACATTTTAAAATCTATCCATGTTATCCTGTGTATATCCTACCATGTGCCTTCTAATTGCTTTGTTTTACTTTTCTCGTTTGTCCACCATTTTTAATCTGTCCACCACCTATCAAGGAAGTGGGCATTAGAGTAAAACTGGAGCCATTTGGAGGGCCTGCAAGTCAGCAATAGATATGTCCAGTAAGGAGAGGTTACAGTAAGCCCAAATACACATGGCAGCATGAACAGAATCAATTATTTGTGGCCCACAGATGTCACTGGGGTGAAGAGGCAGGATGCTAGGTGACACAAGCCATGGATAATTCTGTCATGGAGGATCAAATTCTACATTACAGCTAGGTAATTCTGTTAGCCTGCAGATATACTTAAGAGCAGTGGCAAGATGCATTCCTTACTAGATGCCTCACTAGAACCAGAGAAATGCAAAAGAAACTGTGTGCATGTGTGTGTGTGTATGTACTCAGTTACTCAATCATATCTGACTCTTTGCCACCCCATGGACCGTAGCCCACCAGGCTCCTTGGTCCATGAAATTTTCCAAGCAAGAATATTGGAACGGGTTGCTGTTTCCTACTCCAGGAGATTTTCCCGACCCTGGGATCAAACCCAGCTCTCTTGTGTCTCCTGCATTGGCAGGTGGGTTCTTTACCACTGAGCCACCTGGGAGGCGCAGACTTCTGCAAAATAGGGTACCTCTCTGGAACACCCAGGATACTTGTAACCGTTCACAGCACTGTTTATCTCTCTGTGTTCTGGGAAAGATGAAAATGCATTCTGTCGAGGCTTGTATCAGACTGTGGTTTAGACTGTGAACATTGCCCAGGTGGAGATGTGCAGGTTCAAGAAGATGACATGATAGTGTTCCTCCCCTATGCCACCCCACCGATAAATGCAAAGCTTGCCTACAACGCTCCACATCCTCGCTCAGGAATGTTTGAGACTCTTCCTGGGGAAAAAACAAATCATATATATATATATATATTTAATTTGACCGAATTGAATCAAATAGCTCTAAATAATGACCATAACAGCATGCATGCTCAGCATCAATGTATAAAAGTTGTATATGTCTGCTCTGTTCCTGCCAACACCCAGCATTGTCTATATTTCTATTATTTCCAGTTTAACAGGTACAAAGTGACAACTTTCATGTCATTAATTACTAATGACTATGGCTCTTCATATGCTTGTTACTCTTTCTGTCTCTAAACACTGTTTTGTTTCATTTGGGTTTTTACTTTTTCTTGTGCCATTATCACACATTCTTTCTTATGGGTTTGATTTGCTTTCCAATGGTGTTAGCTTGCCTTCTTTTCTCCTTTTTTATAAGGTTGAATTCTCTTGTAAAAAATTCTTCTATGAAGTTCTACCTCTAACCCCTCTCTCTTCAGACCAATCCAAGGAACAGATGGGCAATATTCATGTATCCAGCTCTTACTTATCATTTCCACAAGGCTAAATACTTAACATCTCAAATATACCGAGTTTAACACCATGCTCCTAATACTTCCCATCACTAACATGGGCAACCTATAGTCCTTATGTCTTAGTAAATGGCAGTTTCATCACCCTTCAGTTCCTAAGACAAAACACTGTCAAGTTATCTTTGTCTTCCCTGTTTCTCTAACAGCATGCAGTTATTAGCAAGTCTCATTAGTTATACGGTCTATCAGGTATGGTGGTAGTTTGGTCGCTGTCATGTCCAGCTCTTGCGACCCCATGGACTGCAGCCCGCCTGGCCCCTCTGTCCACAGAATTTTTCAAGCAAGAATACTAGAGTGAGTTGCCATGTCCTTCTCCAGGGGAACTTCCCAACCCAGCAATCCAACCCACATCTCCTGCATTGCAGGCGAACTTTGTACCTCTGAGCCACCAGGGAAGCCCTTCTATCAGGTCTATAGCCAGTTCTTCACAACCCACTATGACCTTGTATAGCTGGTCTCTTATATTTTAACTTTTTGTATGCTATCTGATACATACTGTCCTAATAACTTATTTAATTTCTTTTTGTTCTTTCTTTATGTTATCACTTCTGACGCTACTGTTTAGTCATTAAGTCATGTCCATCTCTGTGACCCCATGGACTATAGCCCGTCAGGCTCCTCTGTCCATGGAATTTCCCAGGAAAGAATAAGAGAGTGGGTTGCCCTTTTCTTCTCGATGGATCTTCCTAACCCCAGGATCAAAGCTATGTCTCCTGCTTGGCAGGCAGATTCTTTACCACTGAACCACATGGGAAGCCTCATGTTATTGCTATGGTATACCAAATAGAAGATGATTCCTTATATTTAATGGAAAAATTTTTGATATATTCCCTTTAAAATCTGGAACAAGAGAAGGATATTTGCTATCACCATAACCATTCAGTATATCATTTGTGGTCTTGATAAGTATCATGAGGGGAAAATAATCACTGCAAACATTGAAGGAAAAAAAAGTTGCTATTTTTTTATAGATGATATGACCACCACCTAATTAGGAAAAACAGCTAAATCTATATATTAATGAATAGCAGTAACAAAAATTCAAAGGAAACTCCTGCTGGAGGTTTAAATTAGGGAAGTTTTCTTTTTATTATTGTGAAAGTTGCTTCATCACGGAATTGGATGTTCACCAAGGGAATGATATAAATATAAAAGAAGTGCAAGACTGAGCCCTGAGCACTCAAACATTTAGAAGTAAAGAACATTATAAAGAACTGTGAAAGGAGTCTGAAAATAAGTACCCAGAAAGTTAGGAGAGAACTCCTTAAATGTAGGCCCACAAACAAGAATAAATAGTCTTTCAAGGAACAAATACTGATCAATGGTGTCACACATTACTACTAGGTCTAAGAAAATGAAGACTGTGGATTGACATTGGATGACCTATTACATCATTGGTGACTTTCAGAGGAGCCATTTGGTTAATGGTGAGAGAAAAAACTAATTAAACTAATTATGATAAA